>NC_140581.1:917184380-922451880 GCF_964204655.1 Triturus cristatus | reverse complement strand
TCTATTTTTCTAGCTATCCGTCTGTCTGCCTATCTATCTATCTATCTATCTATCTATCTATCTATCTATCTATCTATCTATCTATCTATCTATCTATCTATCTATCTATCTATCTATCTATCCATCCATCCATCCATCCATCCATCCATCCATCCATCCATCCATCCATCCATCCATCCATCCATCCATCCATCCATCCATCCATCCATCCATCCATCCATCCATCTATCTATCTATCTATCTATCTATCTATCTATCTATCTATCTATCCATCCATCCATCCATCCATCCATCCATCCATCCATCCATCCATCCATCCATCCATCCATCCATCCATCCATCCATCCATCCATCCATCCATCCATCCATCCATCTATCCATCCATCCATCCATCGCTATGTTTGACGATGTCTTGGCTACCTGATGGTCTGTCTGTCTCATGCTTTATCTGTCTGTCTTTGAAATAGCTTCAATTAGCTGAGCATTTAGATTAATATGTAAAGCCTAAAAGGTTCAAGCAGGTACTTTTTAAAATTGCAACGCAAATCGATCTCTCAGTACATAACCACACACAAATGACATCACATCTGTCATCACAAACGACATATAGTATTTTATCACTGGTTCCCCAATAAAAGACATCAACAACTCATCTCTGACATCAATTGATAGCCACATATGTAATAAATTACACAGTTGGCTCCCTCACTCACAACATCAGGCAAAAGGTGAATTAAACATAAAGGTTTTGTAAGGACTGCTTGAAATCTGTCAGTTGCGTTTTGTCATGCATTTTGTGATCCTTTTTCAAAGAGTGCACTAACCAAATGTAGTCAGCCTGACCCGACTAGTGCTTAATTTGAGCTGGTGGTTGCCAGTGGGGGGAACTGGCACTTATTTCTGGGGATTGGCACGTATGTTTTGCATCAAACATTTTGAGAGAGCAAGATAGGGAAAAAAGCGCAAAATTCAGAATGATGGTGGAAGAGAAAGACAAAAAAACTGTCGCAAAGGGAGAAAGCAGAAACCTGCAAGAGTGAAATAATGGCGCGGGCAGTGTCTGGTAGTGGATTAAGGAGGCATGACTTGGTTTATGACTAGAAGCCTTTGTATTAGGTGCACCTGCGTATAATTGCACTGGCCACAGACTTCTGAGCAGAGCTTCCAGGACAGGCACTCTTCCTTTCACAAATTAAGGACTGGGTCACCGCACTCTTAAAGCACTTGCACAGGTTTGAACTGCTATCTCCTGTCATTTACTCTAAACAACTAATTACGCCAGACATGCTTCTGCCCCTTGCCTTTAGTTAGTTGGATGTCTCTTGAGTCAGAGGGAACAATGGGCTCCAAAGTCCATTTCTTGATGCTGCCCATACTGAAGGTTGCATATGTAGGGTAGGGTTTTGGGTATGTTCCCTCTTCGTTGTGTTCCATCACTTGTTTGCTTCACTCTTTGCTTTTATGAGGAAGCACAAACTCCATGATATGTATTCATTGTGACGCCGTCCACGAAAGTAGCAATCCACACAAAGTAGACGTGTGTTATTTCATCATTTACCAATTAAAAAAACGAGGGCTTCTCCCACAATCAGTTTTAACAGTGCTTTATAGCATGAGCCCTGAAGCACACTGTACATGTAGGTTGGGGATACAGTTTAATGCTGCCCCAGTCCACAGATCGCTTTGGGGAGATGTATCACTGAATCTTGCCTTTCACTAGGCTCACTGCAGATACATTGTGGACCAGTACGACCTTCAACCTCAATACATCTTGAACACAGTGCCAGAAGAAAATAACTCACTTTCAGTATGCAGGAGCAACAAAAGTGCATTATTGACCTAAAATGCATTAAAGGCTCTAAACGTACAACACAGTGAGATATCACGTGCAGCAAATACAAGAATTTCAAGTCAGAGGTGCAAATTTATTTCTGAGAAATAGTAGGGAAGAACACCATCCTATCTACTCTTCAGAACCCTGGGGCTTTACTCTCTTTAACACTCTCAATTTGCCTGGAATCACCTCGCAGTGATTTACATAAACCTTAAACAGAATTATTAAATAAACAAATGCAAACATAATACAGGCCTTTTTAAAATCAATAATCTGCTATGCTGAGTGGATGCTCTGACGTGTTTATAAATATCGACTTCATTTTGTACATGTCGATTTCTATTTTTATAAAGTCCTCTACAAATAAGAAGATTGATGCTGCCCACCCACACGGCTACACACCTACTCGCCACTCGCCACTCACCGTAAGGCGCCAGAGGGAGTTGTGCTTACCGGTCGTTGCTGTACATACTGCAAAGGTGGTCTTTGGGAGTCGTCTTGCCTTGCACCGGTGCAGGTTGCAGGCTGTAGCTAAGTATAGCCAATACAGATAAGTGGAGGACACTTTTGACTATGTAGATGCTGGTCGCTTCTGAATCTACGTTGCCGCTTTTGTTTTTCCCTGCCTTGCCTCTGCCTTCGCCTCTGTGCCGTCACTGCGCCTCGCCCGCTTGGGGATACGGGCGGGAACGGGTACAGCAGGGTGACTTGGGGTGTTTGGCTAGGAGACACGGTGTCAGGTGTAATGTACACCGGCCATATGCGACCTCTACGTTTCCTGCAGTACAGCAATATCCAAGAGGACTGGTCTTCATGGTGAAGGGAAAAATTATTGAGAAGGTGCCCAGTTTTACTTATTTAGGTAATATTTTTAACAATAAATTGAACTGAGATGACCTCGTTATGGTAAGGGCCCAACAGAGTAGCAGATTAATACAGGGGCTTTCCCGCTTTGCTTGCAAATTGGGACACAAGCCGGTAGCAGAGATGATAACTTTATATACATCAAAATGTTTATCTGTAGCTACCTTTGGGGCTGGAGTATGGGGTTATCATAAGAGTTACCAGATTCAGATTTTAGAAAATACATTTAAAAAAAGATTATTAATGATTCCTAGTAGCTCACCAACATTATTTTGCCATTCTGAGGTGGGCCTAGAATATGTGAAAGACAGGATAAATATTGGCCCACTCATCCTATGGGGGAAAATCTGGTCCTCAGAAGGCCTAATAATTTCTAGGAGTATACTTAGGGATTGTATGAACTTGGATAATGCAATGTCGCTCCCTTGGCTATCATATGTTAAGAACACCTTCTGTAAGATTGGCCTAGAAGAATATTATAATAACCCAGAAACTATTCATAACAACATGAAAATGGTTATAAAAAATGCATACCGTATTGAAATAAGTACGTCTAACCAGGATCGGGGAATGTTGGATGGTGGGATGCTAAGTCATCAGCAATTTTACCTGTCTTTTACCCTGAACGTACAATCGCGTTTTCTGATGACTAGATTAAGACTTGCCACATTGCACTTTTTAGTGGCCTATCCTAAACAGGTTGGCTGGTGTGAGAGGCTAACCCCCTGTCCATGCAATAATCTGGCCAAACAGAGCACAATGCACTTTATGTTGTTTTGTTCATTGTATGCAGTCCCTAGAGCACGCTTTATAAAGCCCTTACTGAAAGCCATTCGGCCTTGTTCTTATATGGAGGGCTTTGATCATCTGAGATCATTACCTACGGATGCAATTTGTAGTGCAGTGCTTAGTTTTATCAGAATAGCTCTTTCAAAACGAAAATGCTATGAACTGTGAAAGGAACCCAAATTTTATATTTATTGTAGGTGTTTTTAAGAATCAATTAAATGCATAAATTGTGCAGCTGAAGGTTGGGATGATTTTAAAATTGATTTAGTATTTCTGGTATATTGATAATTATGGAAGGGAATATGTTTATTTTTCATAAATGTTTTTAATTGTATTTTTTATATATTTTGTATATATGCAAACTTATGATTCACAAGAATCAAATAAAGTTATTTGAACTGAACTGAACTGACCGGTCTTCATATTTAAAAAGCTTTATTTGGATTATAACAGGAAATACATAAGACCAGCAATATAAAGAAGAGCATATTGAAAAAGATACGTTAAACAAGAAATTGGCTAGCACAAGAGCAAAAAAGAAAGCTGTTTAAGTTTTATAAGGAAATGAGGGTAAGGTGAGAGGGGGAGAGACAAGGGGGAATAGGGGCAACTCTTACAACTGAAGAATATGTGATATTGCATATCTACAAATGCGTGTGAACAGTAATCATATTATATTTAAGAAATACAATAAGCCAATAAGGGTTAGAAGAAGAAAAAGAACAGAGAAACAAAATAATTAAGGAGGTTTGAAATTTTCAGAATTTAAACGAGAATTATTTGTTAATACCATTTTGCCTAAATAGGCAGTAAGTGGCAACCAAAAAAGATCTTTATTAACCATTGGGTTTCAAGAGGAGGCAAAAGCACTATCAAGTCGATGAAGATGGCAGAGAGTATTCCACCAGTGTTGGATGGAAAGTTTTGTTAGATTTTTCCAATTAAATGTTATGTGTTGAAAAGATAAAGCTAACATAAGGTCAAAAAGACCATGCTTATGAGTAGGGAGATCTAAAGACTCAAACAAACTTCCAGAGAAGAGAATAAGATTAGAAAAAGGAATGAGAATGTTAAACAAACAAGAAATATAGGACCACATTTTCTTCCAAAAATAAGAAATAGGAGGGCAAAGAAAAAGAAGGTCCATGAGATGAGCATTAGGAGAGCCACAAGTCCAGCATTTTGTGTCAGTAGAGTGGGAAAAAGTAGCTATAGAAGTAGGTGTTAAATATAGTCTATAATAAAGGAAAAACATAGATTGAGTGACAGAAGCAGATCTAGAAATTTTTAGAGAATGGGACCAGAGTTTGTCCCAGAAATTGATGGCCCATTCACATTCCAGATCTAACTCCCACGCACGTTCCATTTTACTTTTAGGATGATGTGGATCAGGAGATAAGGTGTGTTTGTAAATTAGGGAGGCCTTAGGTAGAGAAAGAAGAATCTTAAGAAGATAATTTTCTTCAGAGGAAAGAGGAATAGAGGGAAGAGCGTAGAAAGTATCAAGAACAACTGGCATTAAAGTAGAGAATTTCTGTAGAAAAGAATGGGGACAATTAAAGGTGGCCTGAAATTGGGGAAAAGAACAAGGAGACAAACCATCAAATAAGTCCTTGACCCAGACTATTCCTTTGAATCGCCAGGATTTCCAAAAATGGTTCTATTATTGATGGTAATAAGGGAATTGTGCCAAATTGGAGAACTGAAAAAGGATTCCCTAGAAATAGATTTTGGTTAGTTGAAAGGTTTCAACAAAGAGCATGCATGTTTAAACAAGGGAAGAGAAGTTTAAGGAGTTTTGGCAGAAAAGGCCAGAACTTCCTTTAAAGTGAAGGATAGAAGCAAAGAACTTTCAATAGAAAACCATAGGGGGGTGAAAGGGGAAGATTCAGAAAGGAGCCATTTCGATGCTTGACGGAGGCAGAAAGATTTATGGTAAGTACGAAAATCAGGAAAATTAACACCCCCATTAGATTTTGTCTTGCTTAGAAGAGATAAGGATATTCTGACTCTTTTATTTTTCCAGCGAAATTAGGAGAGGCAAGAATCAATCTTTTTAAAATAACAGACAGAAATAGAGATAGGAAGCATGGAAAGAGTATACATTAAAATGGGAGTGATCATCATTTTGACTGAGTCCAACCGACCCCACCACGAAAGAAAAAGAGGATTCCAGGATGAAAATAATTTGTCAATCCGAGATAGGGCATCTGCCATATTTAATTTTACAGAAGAAGTGATGGAGTTGGAAAACCACGTAACTAAGTATTTGATTTTAGAACTATTCCATGAGAAACCACTAGAAGAAAAGGAATGTTTAAAACAAAATTTTGTGAGAGGGAGAATCTGTTTTATCTGAATTGATTTTGTAACCTGAGACAAGGGTGAATGAAGAGAATTAATGTAATAAAGGAGGAATAGAAACTTCAGGTTTAGAAATGAAGAGTAAAATGTCATCTGCATATGCAGAAAGTTTTAAATGTTGCTCACCATAAGAAAAAACAGGTATAGATCCCTTATTACGAATTGAAGTCAAAAAGGGTTCAAGAGCTAGGATAAAGAGAAGGGGAGAGAGGGCAGCATTGACGGACTCCACGTTGAAGACGAAAATAGGAAGATATACAGCCATTGACTAACACCGAGGCTCTGGGGCAGAATATAATAAAGAAATACGCTAAATCAACTTGGGACCAAAACCATGCCACTTCAAAGATTCAAATAAAAAGGACCAATCAAATCTATCAAAAGCTTTTCAGCATCAACGGAAATTGCTACCAAGAATGTGGAAAGAGAAGGGATTTTGTTCAAGACATTAAGAAAAAGACAAGAGTTATCCAAAGATAATCTATCCTTGACAAAACCACATTGCTCCTTACCTACCAAATAAGGCATAAGAGGATCTAGGCGTAAAACAAGAACTTTAGCAAATATCTTATAGTCTACATTGATCAAGGAAATCGGGCAATAATTTTTACAAAACATGGGATCCCGACCTTCTTTATGGATCAACAAATCGTGGCTTCTTGAAAAGTGCCGTCTGTGTTTCAGGAAAGAAAAAATGAATGAAAACGTTTTAAGAGTTTAGGAAGTAACAAATTAGAAAAATGCAAATAAAATTCAACTGTAAAACCATCCAGGCCGGGTGTTTTCCCTTTCTTTATAACAGTTAAAGCATTGGATACTTCATTAAGGGGTAAGTCTGTTTCAAGTTTTATAAAAATTAAGATGATCGTTAGACGGGGCCGCAATCTTATTAAGATAAGATTGAATAAGGGAACTGGAAGGAGGAGATTCTGGGGTATATAGGTCTTTATAAAATAGCATGCATTCATTGAGAATGTTCTGATCCTTATGAATGAGATTACCATCTGAGGAGTAAATAGCGTCAATTAGAGTACGGTCTTTAAAGGATTTAAGATAATTCACCAGAAGTTTACAAACTTTATTTCCTCCTCCATAATATCAAGGACTGCTATGGAGAAGTATGGAAGACGCATTATCAGTTGTAGCTTTATGAAATACTAATTTAGCATGAACAAGAGCTTGTTAAACCGAATCTGATGGCGAGGTATAGAATTTGTGTTCTAAGGCCTTAATATTTGCAAGAGTAACTTTGTGTTGTTGAAGGAAACGTTTATTTTTTTGTGAGATGAAGTCTATGATAAAACCCCTCGCCTTTGCCTTAAAAGAGTCCCATAATATATGGGGGGAAGAATTACGATCACTGTTCAGTTCAAAAAATTCTTTAGCAAAAGCGGTAAAAGTAGAAGAAAAAAGAGGGTCAAAAAGAAGAGAATTGTTAAAACGCCAACGGGAGGATTTGGGATGTGCAGGGAGCAGATCAAAATCAGCCACAATCGGGGCATGGTCAGAAATGACAATGGGTTCAATAGAGGAAGATAAAAGATTTTGAAATGAAGATTGAGGAAGAAAAATATAGTCTAGATGGGAAAGGGAATTGTGAGGTGGAGGAAAAAAGAAAAGTCAATAGAATTAGGGTGATAGAGTCTCCAAGCATCCAACAGGTGTGTTTGGGAAATAGAGTCAAGATATTGTTTATGGGCTTTATGAGGAATGAAGCGCACCTGAGATTGATGGTCAAGAAAGGGGTCAACAATTTGATTGCAATCACCTCCTACAATACAGAGATCCCTGCAAATTGAATATATTTCTGTGTGACCAGAGGCCAAAAAGAACAATCAGGTTGAGTAGGGCCATAAACATTAAATACGGTCAAATAAATGTTGTTAATTAGCAATTTAGCCAACAGCCATCTCCCTTCTGTATCAATCTCTTGCGATATAAATTTACATTTAAATTTTTTATGACACAAAATTATAACACCATTTTTCTTAGTAGAAGTAGGAGAGACAAAACTGAACCAACCCAACCTCTTTTTAATTTTAATACCTCGGATTCTGTAAGGTGAGTCTCTTGTAGGAGAACCAAATCAGGGTTATAAGAGGCAAGATGTGATAATATTCTCTGTCTTTTAATTGGATTAATAAAATCTTTCACATTCCAAGTAATAACTGTGAATGCAAAAACATCAATGGTATATAAAGAACAATAGGGCATATTATTTTTGAAAAACATTTTTATTGCATATTTCCAATTACAAACACCGTGCAGTAATTACCCTCGTGCTGACGAACATATCCGATTGCCAGAAATCAATGCGGTACACAATCCTATTCGCTGTCATCCAGAGAATCTGTACCCATCAGCGCTCTTATATGCATAAACGCCCTCCCCCCCATGTCAGTGTGCCATAATACAAGGTATAAGGATGATTCTCTCTTTTAAACTGCCATGTCATTGGTTGCGGGCTACTCCCCCCTACAATAGCCAGGCTCAGTTCCGTAATTAAATGTAGTGTATTCACTCCATCGCTGGTGTTCTACCCGGTATATCTCTATTACTGCATTTCCGCTGGCTGCCCCGTTATAGCATCGTCTTCCACTTCTTCCGGTACCCACCCTTGGAGCTCAACCACCAGTGCCTCCCATGCATGTGCCATGTCCAGCGCCTTTTCATTATTCCCCCGCAGCGCTAACTGTAGCCTGAACGTGCCCTCACTACCTGCCCATTTGGTGAAAGTCGCTCTCCATCTCGCAAAGCTGGGACCGACTCTCGATTTCCAGTGCAGGGTGATTTCTCTTTTGGCCAAAACTAGCCCCAAATCGCAAAACTTGCTCGTAATTTTTGTGCGCGGGGTGTGGGGAAATCACAATAGCAAACAAACTCCCATTTCCACCTCCAGGTCCCGCCCTGTCACCTGGTTTAAGCAAGCAATAACCTTGTCCCTGTAGCAACTTAGTGACCCACAGGACCAGAACATGTGTTTGAAGTCTGCCCCTTCCTTCCCGCACCGAGGGCATCGTGGTGTAGGGCCCCCGAAGTACTGAAATAATTTAGCTGGCATCAAATATGCCCTATGCAAAGTGAAGTACTGCACTAATTGAAACCGGGCATTACGCGTGCTCTTCCAGGCCCGTCTCTGTAGCGTGGGCCACGTCAGTGCAGGGATCGGTTTCCCAATGTCTATTTCCCATTTGTCCTGTAGGGCGTTCAAAGGGGCTAGGTGTTCTGTCGTCAGTCTCCGGTAAAGGCACGTAATGGCCTGAATTGTTCCTGCTGCCATAATCACATATTGACACCCTGCGGCCGTCTGGGGTTCCGATAGTCCCGCGTTCCAGTGCCTCTGGAGACCTGCCACCGGGGCTGCATGGAGTAAATAGTCTCCCCTCGGGATCCCAAAGGAGTCCCGCAGCTCCTGGAAGGGCTGAAGCACGCCATTGAGGTATAGGTCCCCCACCATCTGTACCCCGAGGTCTTCCCAATTAGCCAATCCCGACCAATCCCCTCCATGCGGGAGGGCCGTGCACATGCCTAATGGGATCTCTGGGGCGTAAGGGTGAACAATGCCCGCCTTCCGTAGGCTTCGATTCCAGCACATCCGGAGCGTGCGCTCCTCCAGTGTTAACTGTGACAGATCGAGTCGTTGTTGTAAGACAATAAAGGAAAGCACATGGCGCGGGATTAGTCTGCCCCGTGGGCCTTCAGGGCCTCTAAACTCCGAGCCACCGCCAGCGTGAGCCACTGTAACTGGGAGGCCAGATAGTACCACTCAAAGTCGGGTACCGCCAGCCCACCCTCAGCTCTGGGTCGTCGCCTCCTGCCAGTTCCCCAGATAAAGCCCGTAGCCATGGCCGTGAGCCTGCGGAATAGCGACGTCGGTACCCAAATAGGGAGCGTACGGAAAAAATATAAGAGGCGTGGGAGCGCCACCATCTTCAGTAAGGCCACCCTCCCCGCCACCGAGAGCGGAAGGCTGCTCCAGAATCCAATACTGCCAACCAGGCCCCTGATTGCCCTACCCACGTTCCCTTCCAACAGGCCTTGCTGCGTGTGGTAAATATGTACTCCCAGATATGGCAGACAACTGTCCTCGTAGCGTAGTGTTCCCAGGGAGGGGGGAGTCGGCCCATGCTGTGTTATGGGGAATACACAAGTCTTGCCCCAGTTAACTTTTAGTCCCGACACTTGACCAAAGTCCTTCAGGAGAGCTTTGGCGCCCCGAAGGGCCCCATCCGCGTCGGCCAGGAATAGCAATAAATCATCCGCATAAAGGGAGATGTAATGAATTTCCCCTCTAAGTATTAGTCCGGCATAAGCGCGTCCCATTCTTGCATGAGACGCCAGGGGCTCGACTGCCAAGGCAAATAGCAAGGGGATAACGAGCAGCCCTGTCTTGTTCCCCGTCGCACTGGATAGGGAGCTGGTATTGTGGTCCCCGTCCGCACCCTAGCAACGGAGTCGGTGTAGAGCAATCTTGTCCAGCGCACGAACCCATCCCCCAGGCCGAACTCCTGCAGGACCCTAAACAAATAAGGCCACTCCACGCTATCGAAGGCTTTTAACAATAGGGCATATTAACAAGGAACCGGGAAAATTAAGGCTAAGGGCGCTTAGCGTTAATTTTTTTAACGCCCGCTATCTCTGGATAATATCACCTGGTTATCGCGTTATTAACAACGCTAACCGCCTGGGCGATAAAAAATCCAGCGATAGCGGCATTTTGGCAGGTTATCGCTGGTAATGCAGTGATAAAACTACAAGGATAGGGATATCCTTGTTGGTAGCCCATGGTGGACTTAGCCATGTAATCCACCTCCCATTGGATTACATGGCTAAGTCTGAAAATTAGCAGATGTAAAAAAGCAGCGTTAACCGTGGTTAGCACTGCTTTTTTTGTCTCTAACAGGGTTAGCGTGAAGCATGATAATAGGAGAAATGTCGCTTAGCAACATTTCTCCTATTATTTTGCTCTGGAATGCCCACTTTGCATCTCATTAGAGATGCAAAGGGAAGCGTAGTGAAAAAGGGTGCTAACATGCGGTTTTGCATGTTAGCACCCTGTTGTTGATAGGGCGATATTTTTATCTCCGCTTCTTTGGCTTTTAAAGCCAAAAAAGTGGAGACAAAGCCCTTGTTAATATGCCCCATTATGTGCAACAGTGAAATAATGAAGTAAGAGAAAAAAGGAGAAAAGAGGAAGAAGAAATAAAAACAAACAGGATGTCAAGGAGAGAGGAGAAAATGCACAGAAGAGGAAGGTCAAGAAAACGTATGAAGAAAAAAGCATATAAGAGAGGGGAAGCAATATCACCAAGAAGAAGGAGAGAGATACACTAAGGAGGGGAGAATAGATGGGAAGAAAGAATACAAATGAGAAAAGACAGTACATATCAAAAATGATGATTGTGGTACGTACCCTATGGGGAACAAAGGGAAGGATGAGAGGCAGCAACGGACAAACGAAAACAGCACACCCTACAGCGGGCATCACACCACAACGGGACTTCAATTAGACATAAACAGGAGCAGGAACGTGACTGGGAACACAGTGACTTTCAAAGATCCTGTAAAAGGAAAGAAAGTTATTCAAGTGAGAACAAGAAGAAGAATGAAAGTAGATAACTTCATACTATAACATTATATTCAATGAGTAGCACCACAAGAGAAACGTTAAAATTAAGATTCAGGAGGAGGGCTAGCAATCTCCATTGAAGCATTAAAATGAGATTGAATTAATCTTCTGAGATCAAAAGTAGAAGTCTTGTTTAAGAAGGTGACCTTAAACAGGCACGGGTGGAATAATCCATAGTGTGCACCCAAGACGAAGATGATCAAGGAATTATTTTCGCCGCTTGGCGGTGGTCGATGAGACATCCTGAGAGATAAATACTTTTGTGCCAAGCCACGTCAGTTGTTTTTTGGATTTAGCTGCACTTAGGACTTGTAGGAGATCCGTGAATTGTAAAAACAAGATGATTACTCCACAAGGTTTAGAAGGAGCAGCTGAGGAGGATAAAAGAGGGCCCAGTCTATGTGCTCATTGAATATTCAATTTGGTCGAAGAGGGGAGACCCAAGAACTGTGGCAGATAGAAAGTGAAGTACGCAACAGTGTCATCCCCTTCAAGACCTTCAGGAAGTCCGTAAATGCGTAAGCTATTGTGACGATTCTACTTTCAAGGTACTTGGTCGATCTTTTCAGCTGTAGGACTTCTTTCTCCAAAGACGAAATTCTGGAAGATGAATCCTGTACCACATCGAGATGCTGTTCCACCACAGTAAGCAAAAGACACACAAGTAAGGCGGGATTCCATAGAGGACAATTTGTTATCCATGGTCTGTAGGCAAGAGTTAGTTTCCTCAATAAAAGGTCTAAGGGCACGGATTTCCTCCAAAACAATATCCAGAGAAACAGGAGAGACAGCTTTAGGTTGGGAGGGATGATCATGTTTGAGTCTCTTAACGGTAGTTGAAGAAGATTGAGCTTTAGCTGCCATGGGCAATAGGTCTGTGTTAACAGAACAAGCCTCTTGCGCCAAGACCCTAGAAGGTTGTGAGGAAGAAGTAGGAGCTGTAGAATTAGTAGAACAAGCTACTGTGTCATTGGACTTCTGTTTTTTGGTGGAATGGAGTAGGTATTTGCTCCTACCCATTAAACGGTATATGAAGAGACCAGGAAAAAAGGCTATTTAGAGAGGCGCTATATAAGAGAAAGGTCAAATTACCTCACAAGCTCAGCAAGTCCGCTAAAAGATTAGACCCTCCAATGTTGAAAGAAACCCCAACGAAGAAAAGGTGGCGCAGGTGAAGAAAACATCAAAAAATAATGTTTCAGAGCAACATGAGAAGCAATTTGAGGAGAAAAGCTGAAGAGGAGAAAAAAAAATATGGCGGCCGCAAAAACGGCTAGAGTCACCTACATAATAACTGTAGATATTTCTGAAGAAGGTTAAAGAAGATAGCTTCCTGTTGGGCAGGCGTTCTGATTTAAAAATATGGCCACATGATGGCAGTAGAAGCGCTGGAACCACTTAAAAGCAGCCGCAATGCCCGGTGCAGTGCGGAGCTCCGATGCTAAGCGGCCATCTTGGGTCAAAGCACGCGACCTCCCCAAGAGGACTGGTCTTATTGTCTCCGGATTGGATTCATTGAGTTGTGGATACTTGTACCTATACCCTAGACTATGGACGCTGTCATTAGGTTCTGGTCTAAGCAACTATCAGTTAATCAAGCACCAAGCTTTAATTGGTATCTGTCACTGAAGTCTCCAGTTATATCTCCAGCTCTTGCGTGTTGGTGGAAGCAGCTCATCAAGTCCAGGGGAGGAGGTAAGTGGTTGATTGCTGCTGCTGTGTAGTTGTGCTGTATTGCTGCTTTGCCTTTTTTCAGAAACAATACAATACAAGCACACATTGCTGGTTTTAACCATGAGTTGACTTTATCCTGGCCTACACCCACATCCTGTCCTTGTCTGAGGACCTTTGCCTTATGCTAATGGTCTATTGATATCTGAGGTGGCCCTATAGAGAGGACTGATGAGCAAGCGCAAATGCACTGCGGGGGGTCTCAGTAACACCCCCCATACAAATCATCCTTGATAGATCTGATACTTCAGAGGGCGATCGAAGTTGTAGCATCCATAATTGAGTCAACCAAGAGAAGACTCCATGGGTCCAAAGGATCTTGTCGAATCACTGCCTAGCCCTTTTGTGACCCACCTAACAAGAAGCACCCGGTGGTTGAACCTTATGTGTTGGACAATGACCTATCCATTGACAACTCACAAAAGATTTTACCCCCTAAAAAGTTCCCAAAAGACCGAGGAGCAGTAGCGGCGGGTGCAGGTAAGCGTGGTGAGGTGGGATGGGGGAAAAGGCGACAGACGGAATAGGATTCAATTCCGTCATCCCTCAACTTCCTCCCCTGTTGTCCCCACCCTACCGTGCTTACCTGCACCGGCCACTGGTGCAGAGGAGATCTGTCAGGAATAAACTGCCAAATAATAGTACTCTTGCTAATTCACCATTCTCCACTATGGCACCTGCTAACCTCCACTGCGCCGTGAATGGTGTAGATCGGTGCACAAAATCAAGTTGGGTAGTTGATTCGGTGGAAGATCTAGTTGGTAGGCTCGAAGGGATTTAAAATAAAAAGCGTTTGCCCATTCTGGCATGATTGTCAATGATTGAACAGGTACTTAACAATCCCACCAATTCTTGGATACCCTCCCTTCAATCTAGGAAAAGATTTTTGAAAACTAGACACCCAGGGGAATCCAGGATAGGGTGACTTGTCTGGCTCTCACCAGGGTCTGTTACCCAGAAACCCTTGCAACCCTCAAACGTTGTAAAAAAAAACACATTTTCCTCACATTTCTGTGATGGAAAGTTCTGGAATCTGCATGGATCCACAAAATTCCACACACCCCGCATTCCCCAAAGTCTTCCATTAAATTTGGTACCTCACTTGTATGGTAGGCCTAATGCCCGTAATTGGAAACGGCCCAAAACGCAACATGAACACACCACATTTTTACAGTGAAAACTGGCCCTTCTTTTGCAAAGTGCTTAGCTGTAGATTTTGAACCCTAACTCTGCCGGCACCAAGGGAAAACTAGCAAACCTATACATTTTTTTTAACTAGACACCTAGGGGAATCCAGGATGGGGTGACTTGTCTGGCTCTCACCATGTACTGTTACCCAGAATCCCTTTCAAACCTCAAACTTTGTAAACAAAAACACGTTTCCCTCACATTTTTGTGATGATCCACAAAATTCCACCTACCCCGTATTTCCCCAAAGTCTTCTGGTACCTCACTTGTGTGGGTAGGCCTAGTGCCCGCGACAGGACATGGCCCGAAACGCAATGTGGACACACCACATTTTTACAGTGAAAACTGACCCTTTTTTTGCAAAGTGCCTAGCTGTAGATTTCGAACCCTAGCTCTGCCGGCACTTAGGGAAACCTACAAAACCTATACATTTTTTAAAATTAGACACCGAGAGGGGGTAACTTGTGTGGCTCCAACCAGGTTCTGTTACCCAGAATCCCTTGCTAACCTCAAACTTTGAACATTTCGGTGATGGAAAGTTCTGGAATCTGTGTGGATCCAACAAATTCCACCCACTCAGCATTCTCTTAAGTCTCCAGATCAAAATGGTACCTCACTTGTGTGGGTGGGCCAAGTGCCCACAGCACGAAAGGGGCCAAAACGTATTGTGGAGTCATCACAATTACCTATCGCAAAACGACCTGGTTTTGCAGAGGGGGTCACCTGTGTTTTTGGTCTGGGGCTCGGTGGCCATCTAGATAAACCTACCAAACCCATACATTTCTGAAAACAAGACACCAGGGGGAGTCCAGGGAGGTATGTGTTGCGTGGACCCCCCAATGTTTTCCTACCGAGAATCCCCTGCAAACCTCAAATTTAGATGAAAAAATCACTTGTTTCTCAAATTTCTGTGTGGGAAAGTTGTGGGCTCTCTAGGCTTACACAAATTACCTACCACCCAGTGTTCCCCCGGGTCTCCTGATAAAAATGGCACCTCACTCGTGTGGGTGGCCTAAGTACCCGCAACAGGAAAGGGCCCAAAACTTATTGAGGAGACATCAAAATTACCAATCACAAAATGACCTGGTTTTGCAAGGGGGGTGACATGGGTTTTTGGCCCCGGGCCTGGGTAGGGAAACTTTGAGGGATCCATGCGAGCCATACCTCGCTGGACTCCCCTGGATATCTCATTTTCAGAAATGTGTGGGTTTGGTAGGTTTCCCTAGATGACCGCTGCGCCCGGGGCCAAAAACACAGGTTACCCCATTGCAAAACCAGATAGTTTTGTGATAGGTACTTTTGTTGTCTCGTCAATACGTTTTGGGCCCTTGCCTGTCGCGGGTTCTTAGGCCACCCACATGAGTGAGGTACTATTTTTATCGGGAGACCTGGCGGAATGCAGGCTGATCGGAAATTTGTGTCAGCCCAGTGATTCCACAACTTTCCCACACAGAAATTTGAGAAAAAAGTGATTTCTTTCAGCTAAATTTTAGGTTTGCAGGGGATTCTGGGTAGGAAAACGTTGAGGGATCTACAAAAGCCATACCTCCCAGGACTCCCCCCCGGTGTCTAGTTTTCAGAAATGTGTGGGTTTGGTAGGTTTCCCTAGATGGCCGCCAAGTCTAGGGCTAAAAACCCAGGTGACCCCCTTTGTAAAACCAGGTTCTTTTGTGATAGGTCATTTTGATGATTCCACAATACGTTTTAGGCCCTTGTCTGTCACAGGTACTTGACATTACCTATCATAAAACTAGGGGTGGGTGGAATTTGCGTAATCGCGTTACACAAATCTTTGCGAAAACATTAAAAATCTCCGTGAACACACGGAAATATCGCGAAGACGCTGAAGTTTTTGTCCCACCTGTTCGCGATGTCTTTTGCATGATCGCGTTGGAAATGTGTAGCTAACTTACCCATGCGGTCGCTAATGGGCGCGGCCATCTTGTTTTCACTTGTCCCGCCCGCTCGTGATGCTATTTCCTGTTTCGGGTCGCGCAATGCTTGCTCGCGCCCGTTCGCGATAGGTATTTCCTGTTCAGGAACGCATATTACGTGTTCGCGACACTTTTTGCGTGCTCAGGGGAAAATATCTTGCGAACTTTCCCATGCGGTCGCAATGGGCGCGGCCATCTTGTTTTTCACTCTATTGATACGGTTCTGGGGCCTGCTTTTCAATCCTCCCTCTATCTTTTCAATCCTTTGTTTCTGAAAACTTTTTTACGATCTTTTTTATTTATTATCTCTCTCTCTATTTTCCTGATTCTATATTTTTTGTTTTTGTCAACTTTTTGTGTGTTTTTTAACTACTTTTTCACCCTTTTTCTGTTACCTACTTTTTTCATTTCTTTACTTACTTTTTTAATTTTTACCTTTTCTTTTCCGCCCCTCGCCTACCCCAGAACCAAGGGAAAGGGCCACAGGGCGCATCGCAGCCAGAGCCGTGACCGCCTTCCTTGCAGAAGTCGGCCGCACTGGTTTTTTTTGTGCAGCGCCACCTCCCCTTGACCCTGGTAGCAGGCGGCAGGCCTGGGTCCGGGTACAGGCTCCGGGAGTGTCGGCAGCGGTGGGGAAAGGTGCGCCGGGCAGTGTTTCGCTGCTTTGGTGTCTGGCACAGCCAGAACCAGTTGCGGCACCGGTGGTCCGATATCCTGGATCGGGAGCAGGACCTGCTAGGAGTGGAGGTCCCGGGTCTTGGTGAGTAGCTATTTAATTATTACTACTTTGTGTCTGTTCTTCTTCTCTGTGTTATATATTGCAAATATATTTTTTTCCGACCAGCTAGAATGCTGCTGCTTACATTACAGGTAATTTACCTTTAAAAGTCTTCTGTGATTGTTATGACACAGGAGCTCTGCACTACTAATCTTTTTATTTGCAACTTTGCGTTTGCGCTCATTTTGTGTGATTATGTAAGAGTTTATTGTAGAAAACTTAAGTTAGGTAATGCTAGAGTGACTCTAGTCCTTCCTTTGTCCTGCCACTAAGAGATAGGGGTGGATTGATACTTAGGTTTAGTTACTTATTATGAGTTTGTAATTTTTTAGCGGTCTACGGCGTGTGATGCCCCCTCTGTTACGTCACGTGCTGCTGAGTGCTGCTAGTGCTTACCCCAGTCCTTAGTAGAACCTTTTGTAGTTTGTTCAGTGAGTGGTAATAGGCTTAGCACTAGCAGAACATCAGCATCAACCAACCAACAATTTGGTGTATGCAAAAATGCAGGCATGTGTCCTCCATTTATGCACTTTTGAGGACTAAAAGAAGTGGAAATGCTTACTTAATGTACAATTGACACGCCTAGAATAGGTGGGCTAGGTCAGGTGGTACGTACTACTTAGGCTTAGTTAGTATTCTGGAATCAGAATGGAACACTGGATTAGTGTAGATAAATAATAACTAGTCGGTCCGCGAATCCCCCGATACTACTTGTCGACCAGATTAGATAGGTCAATTTTATTGCAATTGTTGTTTACATAAATGTTTTTTTGAAAGTCTTTTAAAAATATTGTATTTGTTTCACACCAATCATCAATGTTTGTCTCTTTCTTTCTTATATCTTTCATGATCATCACCCAGGGGCAAGAAGGCCGGGGCAGAGTCGGCGGGAGCAGTTCCACAACACCAAGGACAGGAGGACCAGAACGAGGGCTCTTCTGCTGGCCCCAGTAAGTCTTCCTGTTTGTAATATTAATAATTCTTATTCAGTAACTTTTACTGCACCGTATTTTTTCCGAACAATTTTTTCAGTTTCCTAATGCTATTTTTTACCAACAATTATCCTTCGATCTAGACTATCTGTTTCTAAATTCTTGTTATCCCTGCCTCTAACTGTCTCCGCTATGACTCTCTGTACTACTACTATTAGTCTGTCTGTAGCTAAGCATGCCCAGTTGGCCACTCTTTATTTAAAAGGTTTTAAATAAAACTCAGATTCACCAGTAGCTCTAGCCATTGAGTCCAGTCCTTTGGGTTGTCCTCTTGTACTCCTTCTAATCTTGATGTTTTTCGACAATTCCCACCAACAAAATGCTCAACCAGATTTTACTATTTTGATAGGATAGGACATACTACTACAGTTGAAGGGATTTTCCACATACAGAACTTTGCACAAGAAAATAGGATGTTGGTGATGGGAGGTTGGACCTTCCTCACACCTCAATCAAAACAGAACCCACCACAATCCCCTGCCCGACTACTTATAGTAGTGTTTCATTACTATTAGCTCTCCGAACCCCCCCAAGATACCCAATGAGTAGACAACCCAGAACATAACACTCCCGACCTCTCAGTCGTGGAAGCAATGCACATGCACACCCTTCCTTTCGCTCGCTCACTCGTGTAAGTCCATCCACACCAAATACGACGGAGTCTATTTAAGTTCAAAAGTTCTATTTGCAACTGACAAGCTTTGTACATTGTTCTATAATGCAGCACCAACAGCAAAATGCATAAGATTAAAACTATAAACATTGTTACACTTACAACAGCTACAAGTCTATAGAACGATGGAAAAAAAAGCGAAATCATGATAACTGAACAGTGGTGGAAGCACCACCATCCCCTTTGTAGGAATATAGTTTATATAAAATTATAAATGAAGATCTCTGAGCGAATTCTGTGGACCCCTCACCTTAGAAGAACCTAGTACTGGTTACATCATAAGCTCTGCAAAGCTCTGGTTCATAGAAGGGAATCTTCCGTCTGTTAGGAGAAAAATGGTGCGCGTTAGTATATTGCAAGCATTTCTCAGTCGTGCCAAAAAGTGTAGCATTTTGGATGAGCAATATGGACTAACACCAGAACTCCATAACAAAGTGGCTTGTTTTGTTTGACCTTGTACGCAGCGCTTAGACAGTAGCAGTATGAGCTCATGTGGGCTCAAATGCGTCACTCTTTATACAACAAGCTGCGAGGTAACAAAGTGTGTGCAAAAATAAAAGACACAAAGGTAAAATGGTTGCATGGCTCGGGCTTACTAAGCAAAGTCTATAATTACCCTAGGGACGATATAACTAATAGTGTCTACTCTACTACTACCTGATTTGTACTAGTGATGTATGTTGTATATGTATGTTTTACTATTAACTCATTTTTCAATCTTGCTAGTGAAAAATAGGGGGAGGTGTAGATGACACCTAAAAAATGTGTAATGTGTTTTCAAGGCGCACTACCAACCACCATTGCCGGGGCCGGCGGCGAAGGCGACGCGGCTGCTGACGAAGGAGAGGATGCGGCAGTTGCAGGAGGAGCTGCAGGGGGTGAGCCAGCAGCACTGGTGGGCGGTGGTGCGTTAGATTCCTAATTCTTACTTATTGACATTACACTCACTGCAAAGGTATACTGTATAATACTGTACAGTTGAGACTTACTAAGTAAGAAGTTGTTGTGAACGGTTGAAGACATCTTTTACTTAGCATTAGTAAAAGCATTAGCGGTGGGAGTGTTGAGTAACTAATGGCCTCTTCTATCTGATTTCAACTCAGCTGTGAAAGTTCTATGGAGAAGACTAAAGGTCAGATCAGATGACCTTGATGGATGGGTTGAACTAAAAGGGAAAGAAGAGTGGAAGGAAGAAGGACGGGTGAGATTTAATATTTATGACTGCCAGAGAAGGATACGTGGGATGCATGCATGCATGCATAGGTGGCTGATAGGAATCAGATGCATGGTTGGTTGAATGACTGAAACTCTCACAAATGTTAAAGTTCAAGAAAGTGGGAGGATAGATGCATACCACAAATGTTATCTACTGTGCTTGCTAGTGCTACCGTGACACTATGTGTAGAATGAATTTGTCTTACTGCTTTGCTAAGAGTATATTTTACAGTAGTCTTTTTTTTCTTCTTCATATATAGCTGCTCCTTCCAAGGGGAAACCTGACAGGAAGGAGTTGGCAGCCAAGGCCTGGCGCCGGAAGCTGGAGGCCATTCAGACTGAATATCGTCGGCTGGTGGTTCTGTAGGAGGAGGAGGAGGAGGCGGCAGCAGCTGCAGCTTCCTCCTCCAATTCCCCGGGCCCCAGCCACTGCCCTCCAGTGGAACAGCGCCACCATCTGGCAGCCGCCCGCTGCCGCCCCTCCATCAGTGCTGCCCCCCGTGGATGCAACTGCTGCGCATTGAAGCGCCGTGTTGCCCGCCTGGAGGAGCAAGTACGTGTCCTCCAGAGTCAAGCCCGCCGAACTTAAGACCCTGTTTAATGCCCCTTTTTTCTAATTATTATGTGGGTGGGTGGGAATCGGGTGTTGGGTTTTCAATGGACAATTGGACATTTGTTTGACGTTTTATTTACGGACATTGGTTGGGGTTAGGGAGAGGGGTGGGTCAGGTGTTGTGGGATTTTTTTACATAGTTTATTTTTGTTAGGGTATTAAATAATATATTTCTACTTTACATACGATGTTGTTAATGTTTTCTGGGTGGGGTTACTGTTTTACATCACACTGTATCCTTCTTTCCCTGCTGGTTCAGGGCCGCTCACAGCCAGTGTTTGATTTTAATAATTGGATGACTTTGTAAGACAGAAACAGATAGATGCGGCACCCCTCACTGAGTGACTTGTCCTACTAGTACTGCCAGTCTCTTCTACTCTAGGCACTCTGCAACTGGACTCAAAGGGGTGTGTGAAATTTAATTAATGAAAACATGTACATTATTAATTATGCCTCCCCCAAACTTCTCTTACCTTTGCTTGATGTTTAACTTAGGCACAGCGATGATGGTTTTCTTTCCTAACATGCCATTAGGGTTTGTTGAATGGTTGGGAAGGGGGGTTGGGGGAAAGGTTTGAGAAAGAAAAACAGTACGCATGGACAAACAACAAACAACAGAATCTTTGTAGACTACCATATCCATATCAATATGTTAAGGGAGAAAAAGGAAATGCATGCATGATGATGATAAGGAGACCCGGATTACATACAGTTTGTGTTCAGTGTTACCGGGCTTACTTTTACAGATAGCAAAGAAAATCTTAAAATATCTGTAGGGATGAATTATAAACAGAGAGCAAACCTAATGATAATAATAATAATAACAACAAGAACACACTGTTGTAATGATTGTAGGCAAAAAAATGAATCAAATTATTAAAAAGATGATGAAAGTTGATACTGTTACTGTGTTATCCTGGTCAAATGGGGAGTTGAATCTCGGCATTCCTCTTGGTCCTCCCTTCCATGGATGCTCCGTCCATCAATCTTGGGTGACGCCACTGCCTGCCTGGCAGATGTAGATTGATTGGTAAGGTAAGTGTGCATTGTTTTCCCAAGTATAGCACAGGGTAAGGCCCGGCCTGTAATTGTAGATGCAAAAACAAAAGGCATATTGAGAAACCAAGGTGAAAAAAATGCACAAGTTACGGTGTAGTGCAACAAGAACACTTTCTGAGGCGGCATGGATGCATCATCTCTACTCTAGTCTGTTTCCAGCATTAACCTACAACACCAACAGGACAGAGCAGGCCCACGGTGACGGCACCCTTTGCACATCCTCCATTTAGCGTAAATTTTTTTAAAGAGTTGGACAAAAGCACATATCCAGCAACATAGCATTTTACAATTTAAGTGACTAAATCAATGCACCACAGTTATACCACCGCTACACTTGACTCCACCGCTACACAGACATTTAGGTCTGCTGCGGTTGTTGTTTACTTGTTTATCTTTTATGCCACTCATGAAACGCCCTGACTTATTCCATCAATCATCTCCGATCCGTGCACTGAGTGACTGTGAAGATACTATGTCACTGTGGTCATCATGATGGTGTTGTTCAACTCAGTCTGCAGTGTACCGAGTCAGTCCCCTTCCTATATTCAAAATGCAATGTATTGGCCTGCAGTAGAAGTACAAATTTGTTATTAAAAATACAAGAAGGGAAAAGGGACTTGAATGACATTTAGTGTGTAGATTATTACATAAAGTACACAATGAAGTAACTTCATGAACAACAAAATCACTCAGTCAGCGTCCAATGCATGGCATCATTCATTACCTGTTCCTTCTCATCTTCAGTTAATGGGCAGTCTCTCCCGGATCAGAAAGGAGGATAGCTATAGTAGTTATCATCAATCATGTTCCACTTCTTTTGGAGGGACTAGGAAATATTTTCTTTTTTCTTCTATTTTGCATCATCCAATCATCATCTGTCTTCTTGAGGGCAATGGATTTAGGGAGATTCAGGAGGATGGAGGAGCAGGATTCGGAGGAGTGTATACTGTGATATGCAGACAGCTGAAACTTGTATATGGCAATAAAACAATTAGAAGACGGTGGTGATGGATTTGTTGTGATTCGAAGTTTCTAACCAGAAAGACAGACACACAAATAAAAGAAAATAAGGGAGGAAGACAGTAAGAAGTGCAAGCCTAATTGTCAGGGAAGTATAGCTTGTCCTCAAACTCTGGGGGTTCAACCAGAAGTAGGTAATCATCATCTAAGACACCACTTCCGTCACCTGAGCTGCTGTCCTCATCTTCCTCCCTTGAGTCATGTATTGTGTAATTCGGTAGTATAAAGTGCTGATTCATTTTGATCATGGTTAACCTCTCCATGTTTTTGGGCAAGAGACTGGTCCTTCTCACTGTTACAATGGAACCAGCAGCACTGAAAACACGTTCAGAAGAGACACTTGTGAAAGGGCAAGCCAGATAGTTTATCGCCAGCCTGCTGAGCAGTGGCCATTGGCCCCTTTTCCCATACCAATACCACAATGGGTTTTGATCAATGTACACCTCTGTTGGGTCGTCCAGATAGGCCTGGACCATCCGCTCAATGTTCAGGAGTGCTAAACTTTATTCGGGCTCTTTTCTCGTTGCATCAGCAGTGGACTTACCAATGCTTTGCTGTAAATACCAATCCTGCTGTTGTCGATAGTGTTAGTGAGTGTTCTGAGCCAAACGCACTGCCCTCAGGCTCCGAAGTTGAACGTGACGCCGGATGCCCTGCTGCAGTACTTGTTGTGGGTTTATCTAGAGGGCTTTTAATTAGCAGCTGTTCATTTTCCAACTTACTCGCTGACTCAGCTATCCAAGTTTTGTAGCGGGCAACATCCATTTCTGAAAAAAGGAATTCATGTCTTCAGTGCCCATTTTGTCAGTGGATCCAGAATTGTGGCACAAATGTAATGTTTTTGTGACAAAATCTTATTTTGCACCCTTGTATTGTCAGCTAAGCGACGGGCTAAGCTCTCCAGCAACTCATATGCTTCTTTTTTTTCTCTCCATCTTTGTATGCTTCAGACACCTCCTTCAGCTGATGCTCTAGCATTTGCAACAATGGGATAGCTTGGTCCATAGTACAGTCCTCCTTGCTGACTTCACGTGTGAAGACCTCGAAAGAAAGAAGCATCTCAGTCAGGCATTTAACTAGGCACCATTGGTCCATCTGAAGGGTCATGCCTTTCACAGTAGCATCCCCTCTTCGCATGACATATTCATTGATTGGCCTGTACTGCTCAAACAGACGGTCAAGCATGTAATAAATTGAGTTCCAACGTGTTGCCACCTCTTGGATGAGTGCTTTGACTGGCATTCTATAGTCACGTTGAATGATCCTCAGCTGCTTCCGAGCTTTAAAAGAATGGCTGAAATGAGTGCATAGTCTTCGGCAGGTGGTCAGTAAGTTGCTGACTATGGCTTCTTTTTTCAGAAAGTCTTGAACAATAATGTTAATGCAGTGCCCCAAACAGGGAACCCTGAAATAGAAACCAAGGTCCATGGCCTTAAGTACACTACTGCCATTATCTTTGGAAACAAAACCAATCTTAAGCCCTCTTGGGCGCAGCCATTCAAAAACCTTGCTGTGAAACTCTTCCAATATGTTTACAGCAGTATGAGATTTCTCCATGGCGAACATGGATACAGTTGCATGTTTCCGAGTAGCTTTAAAAATCTCAGCTGTGTCAACAGTACCTACTTCAGATAGCTTATCTCTAACCCCCACAAATGAGACCCAGTGTGCAGTGATGCACATGTAATCAGTGGCTTGGCAACTGGTCCACATGTCTGTATGATGTAGTGCTGGAACAGCAACTCTTGCAAAATAGAACCGGCTGGGAACCTTCGATTTAGGGCAGATGGTTGACACAAATTCAAGGAAACCCAGCACTTCCACAAATGAAAAAGGGAGAAGGTCCAGCGCTAAAATTTTAGCCAGCTTCGCATTGTACAACCGTGCCGTTGTGTGGTTGCGTTGGTACTGCCCCTCCAACCTAAGCATTCTGTCAATGGTAGGCTGGATTATTTTCCTTTGTGGTGCAGTTGTTTTCTTTAACCCAGTTAGGCTCAACGATGCACTTTGTTTCATTGCAGTACTACTCGCTCGCCTTGGTGTCTCAGCCTGACTCTGACTCTTACTGCGGTGGCACTGAGATGTTGCTGAGGAGGATGTGGGCGGTACCACAAAACTACTGGGTACAGGGCTAGAAATGTCTCCCTCTTGTTCACCTTCCACCACGATAATATCATCCCCTGATTCTTCATGCCCAACAACAATGGGTTGAGTTTTACTTTGTTGTAAGCAAAGTAGATGAGCCTCCCACACGTTAGTGTGGTGTATTTTGAGATGACTTGTTTGGCCTCCGGTACCATAGTTTGTACCAAGCTTACCCCGCCTAACAGCATGTCGACAAATTGAGCATATAGCAATGCTCTACTGCTAACCGAAAAGAAGTCCCAAACTGGGGATGAGAACTTTCTGGTGCTGCTGGATGTGCCACTTTCAATACCAGATGAACTGAAGGGTGTACTTGGAATGTGACTCTGTGCAGCTACACTGTGACTTCTACCACTACCTACTGAGGTGGTGGTTGAGCTGGATGTAGGTCCCTACCTTGCCTTTGTAAATGAAAATATGGAAGCTGGAGGTCGTGGTGGTGTTACCTGTGTTGGTGGTATCCGTGCTACATCCCTTGCAGCCATTTTGGATAGGGTAATAATGTTGGTCTCCATATCCTTTGGGCCGGTAGTGATGTCCGTGATGACTGGCTCGTCATCATCATCATCCCCCTCTTGTACATATACCTCCATAACATTAAGGCTTTCCCGAACCTTCCTTTTCACTAGCCTTGTCTTGTGGCGTGCATCACTCTCAGACTGAGCTGGTGGCTTCCAAGTGGCATCAAGATCATCAGAAGCGGAGCTTGAAGAAGAAGATGATGGACTAACCCTCCTTTTCCTTGCTGGGGGTCTGGAAGACAATGGATCTTCTGAAACAGTGGCTTGCCCCTCTTTGTCTGCAGGAAGATTGATTTCCTGAAATGCCCCTACTTCAGGAGGAACAACTACTACGTTGGGCTGTTGTTGTGGCTGTTCTTGTGGCTGCTGCTGTTCTTGTGGCGGCTGCTGTTCTTGCGGCTGCTGCTGTTCTTGCGGCTGCGGCTGTTCTTGTGGCTGCGACTGTTCTTGCGGCTGCTGCTGTTCTTGCGGCTGCTGCTGTTCTTGCGGCTGCGCCTGCTGCTGCAGACTTATCTGCTGAGTTTCCGCCTGCGTTGATTGTGTACTACTTTGCGATAATGAAATTTCAACATCGCTGCTCGTTAGTAGACTGGCTACCTCTGCGACACTCATGGGTTTGGGCCTTGTTTGGTGGGGTTGGCCCGCTGGTTCAGAGGTGCTGCTCCCAGCTTGGTTCCCGTCGGACAATGCTGCTGCAGGCATAATTTGTTTGGTCGCATAAAACACATTTGCTGGCACACCAGTCATGGTTAGTGCCTCTTGCTTTTTCTGTTCATTCTTCTTCTCACCGGCAACTTTCTTGGTACTGGAGGACCTGGTACCTTTCTTTGGGGCCATCTTCTTCAGATGTCAGACAGGACGCAGGTGCACAAGTTGCAGAGATGTCTGTGGTCACATGTGGACGTGATGTGTTGCGCAGCAGGACTTCTGTCTGGCAGTACAATGGATGATGTTGATAGTTACCTCCTCCTCTGTCTTTTTGTGCACCTAAAAGCAAATAAGCTAGGAGAAGAACATCACTGAAATGTTGCATTTGTTGTTGTGGTTTAATTACTACTAGTACAAACCAACAAATAAAAGATATAGTGTAGCCATTTGTGAGACTTTGGCAACAAGGGCTATGGTATGCTACTTACTGTGTACAGTGTACACACTACACACGCAGGAAGGATAGGAAAGAATAAGAACAACAACCAAAATACAAATGTAATGGAAGTGAGCTGCTGCTGGCAAAGGGGATGGATGGAAGCAGTAAGCCAATAGGAAAACCATGCAGGCCCATATGGCAAAAGCAGCACACTAATAACTCCCACCAGA
Source organism: Triturus cristatus (assembly GCF_964204655.1). NCBI lineage: Eukaryota > Metazoa > Chordata > Amphibia > Caudata > Salamandridae > Triturus > Triturus cristatus. Next base: position 922,425,214 of record NC_140581.1, on the reverse strand, counting down.
AAAGGCCACCAGCCACATGGACACTCACAAATCACAAGCAACAAGCAGGAGGCCTGGGAAACAATGAACTAACAAAAGGCCTATAAAAGAAGCAAGGCAAAAGATGCATGCTAAACCACACTGCTGTGCCTTTTTAATGCAATAGAATGCAAAAACGAAAATCCACAGGGCAAAACAAGGTCTGCAGGGTGCACACCAACACACCAGGCACACACAACAAAGGCATTTCTTTAACACACACCCACAAACAGAAATACCCCCCAAAAAACACATTTTCCAACTCGATCCAATGCCATCCATGCCCTATATGATGTTTAAATTCAACAGAACACACAGATAAACACTTGTTTAATGCACCTGTGGCTACCTGCTCTGAGCCTACTGGATGAAAGCAGGCCCGTGGGCAGACAAGGCCACACAAGCTTGCAGGCATAGGCTTCAAAATGGCCACCAGCCACTTGGCCAGGCCCACCCGACTACAAGAAACAGAAGACAGACAATGCAGGCCTGTTGCAAAAAACACACTGCCTGCCTTCAAAATGGCCGCCAGCCTCATGGCCAGGCCCACAACAAGAAGCCTAGGCCAGAAAGGAATACCATGCAGGCCTATATTTGGCAAAAGCAGCACACTAATAACTCCCACCAGAAAAGGCCACCAGCCACATGGACATCCTTCCAGCTCAAATCCAAAGGCAGAATGAACAGGAGTGGGACCAAGCACTGGGAGGAGCCTGCTGGACAGGAACAGGAAGTTGGAGACTCTGTGGCACTTCCTCCCTCTCCCCCCAAAAAGTTTTTTTTTAAAAAGTACTCCTTGCGCAAAAAAGGACAGCCAAATGTCAATCTGAGGAGTTTTTTTCATCCAAATCATAATTTACAGAAGGTTTTATGCAGCTAGAGTTAATATTCTTCTCCAAATTGAAAATTTGGCGTGCTCGCAAGCTTCACCACACTTTCCCTGAATGTCGATGGTGCGTCCAAAATGACGTGTTCGTGATCTCATGCTCTCTGTCGCGGTGGAGATTGACGTGTTTGCGACCTCACGCTCTCTCTCGTGGTGGAAAATGACGTGTTTGCGATCTCAGACTCTCGCTGTGTCTGATGGCGAGGTGAATGACGTGATCGCGATCGCGAACTCTCATGGGATAGCGTGACCAGCTATTAGCATCTCGTGGAGCACGCGAACGGATTGGAAAACTCATCGGCGAACTCGGGGATCCCGGTAAGGCGATCGCGCACGCGAGAACACATTTCCAAAGCGCGAACATGAAAAAAATCTTCACAACGCAGCAAATAGTGGAAATTTGGGCATTTTCGCACTCTCCGCTGAACGCGAAAATGTCAATATCGCAAATTCCGCGAGCGGAACTAATTTGACGCCCACCCTTACATAAAACAACCTTGTTTTGCAGGGGGGGCACCTGGGTTTTTGTCCCCGGGCTCGCAGCTATCTATGGAAACCTACCAATCCCACACATTTCTGAAAATGAGACACCAGGGGGAGTCCAGGGAGGTAAGTCTTGCGTGGACCCCCAACATTTTGCTACCCAGAGTCCCCTGGAAACCTCAAATTTAGATGAAAAAATCACTTTTTACACACCATTTTGTGTGGGATCACCGTGCCGGCACAAATGTCCTACCACCTAGTGTTCCCCTTGGTCTCCCGAGTAAAATATTAATGGGGCTAGAAAGACTATGGCTATTTTTTGGGGGTGTAGAGGCATTAGTATGCCCATTCTGAGCAGCCCTCACCCCATGTATAAAAAAGCCAGCATAATCGCTGGTGCTTATTGGGCTCTCTGCTGCCCCCTGTGGGGGGACAGTTCAGGGGATACTGCCCCATGTGCTTCCCAGGGGGGCAGAAAGACTGTGGTACCTTTTTGGGGTGGGGCATAGGCATTCCCATTCTGGGCAGCCCCCACCCCTACGTAAAAATAAATAAATAATCCCTGGTGCCTAGTGGGCTTTCTGCCCCCCCAAGGGCAGATCAGGGCTACTGCCCCCATCTGCCCCTGGGGGGCCGAAAGACTGTTGCATTTTTTGGGGGGGTAGGGGCATTGGCCTGCCATTCTTGGCCAGCCCCCACCCCTAACTCAAATTTACAAAAAAAATCCCTGGCTTCTAGTGGGCTTTATGTCCCACAGGAGTCACATTGAGGGCTACTGCCCCGTCTGCACCCGGGGGCAGAAAGACTGAAATTTCTCGGCGGGGGGGGGATTGTCATGCCTAGATCAATACAAAAAATCCCTGGTTTCTAGTGGGCTTTTCAGGGGGGGCAGAAAGACTGTATTGGCCAAAATATTTGGGGGAGAAAGGCCCTTGCCGAAGGTGCTGCTCCCCCCTCCCTTGTGTCTAGTGAGTGGATCCCTGCTTGGGGATCACCCTCCTGGGGCGATCCCCAAACATGGATCTGCTAGAGAGGGGTATCATTGGAAAGGGGATGATTCTCCCCTTTCAAATTATACTTCTCCTGTCTTTCTACAGGCTCGGGGGGAGATATACCCCTGAGCACATAGAAAGTGAAACTAAAATGAGCTTAAAGGCTCATTTCAGTTTCAGTTTCTATGAAATGACATCAGCGCAACATGCGCGCTAATCTTAATTTCACAGAAACCAGAGGGAGAGCCTCAGGAGCTGGAGTAGCTCTTCCCCAGCTCCCGAGGCTGTTGGGGAGAAAAGGAAATACCTCTGATGCTTGCACCAGAGGGATATCCGGTGCCATGTGCGAGAACGGCTGGGAGTCGTCCTGTGCACACGAGCACTATGGCTCAGGACGGCTCCCGGCTGTCCTGAGCACCGAAGGGGTTAAGGTAAGAGTCACCACTAAGGAGAGGACAATGCTTCAAATATTTATTGTATTCAGTGGCCTGGATTTCCATTATCACTTGCAAGTGATGTTGTCTCTTCTTGATTATCAAATATAGAACATCTTTAGAATAATTTCACGCCAATGGCAATTGAAAATAAATGCTTGAAATCAATGAATAAAAAGTGCAAGGATTGAGTCAATCCCACCCAAGCATTATTTCCTCTGTGACTGCCCTTCACAACAACATTTTCAGTTCATTTATTCAACCTTCCCAAGAACACCAGAAATTAAAAGTGTTATGCAGTAGATCACACCTCTCCTTTTATCACTTCCTTGTTCCTGTTGGATTTATAATTTCATAGGATGTCCACGCTATGAGTCAGCACACAGTGGGTTTAATGTGCACCCAATGTGAGGTTCTTTTTGGGGGTTCATGAGGAAGTCAAGATTTACTGGGGGTGGTGGATGTGGATGCTGTCAATTATCACTGGGCTACCAATAGCATTGCACTTCAAATGGAGAACCCAGTTACTCCCTTTGAACACTTGATGCTGTAATGGTAGCAAAGTCAAAGAGTCAAAGATTACTCATCGAAGAGGTAGGGTTATACTCAGATACAACATATTAAATGCCACTCAATAAACTCACTGTGAAATTAGTGCTATGACTTTAGAGAAGAGTCTGACTACAGTAAAAGAAGCAGTTAGAAATATGATAGAGATCAAACAATTCAATGGCCTGCAGCCATTAGTCAAAAGGTACATAGATTTATTGGACAATTTGGGAATTAAAACAAATAAGACTTAGGGCCAAATTAAAATGTCAGCCGGGACAACATTTCGGGAAAGGAACCGCCTTACCATAGGTCAGCGGCTTCGACAATCCCGAAATCGCCGCAGCACAAAGCTCCCATTTGAAAAATGGAAGTTTGTAAACATCCTTGCACAGTGAGGCAGGTACCTCAAGGTGCCTGCCACACGGTGCAGGGATGTTTAGGGGCGCACCATAGGTGCCATTCAACGCCAAAATGTGGAGGGCCAGGGGAAAGGTAGCCCTGCTTGGGGCCCCCAAAGTCAGTTTCTGACAGGCAATCCATGTGGGAATGGCTGGCATGGATTGGCTGTTGGAAACTGACATCATAGTTCTGACTGTGGAAATGCTATCTTTAAGGGATTATGAGCACTTTCTGAATGGCCAATGGGCTCCCTGAGCCAGTCGGAGCCGCGTTGGATTCCCCCCCCGGTTTAAACTCCGGCCATCGTCATCATAATACGGCGGTTGGACTTTAAACCTACCAGGTCTGTCGTGGTCGGAGGCTTTCCATCCGGCATCGTAATCAGGCCCAAAGTTGAAATCATGATCACGGGGCAAACAAAAGTAAAAAAGAAAGATGTATAAGTGAGCGTAAAATGGTAAGAGTTGGTGCATTTTGTTATCTTGACATGACCTTTGATTCCAAACTGAATTGGAGGTACCATGGTAATGTGGCCAACCTTAAGTGTGTAAATCCAATGGAAGGATAAACGTGCAAGCTCTGATAAGAATATATAGCATAGAGGGTATCCTGACAATTATGGATGGTACAGGTATATGGGTCTCCCAAGGATTAAACTAGAATCAGTACTTGGGAACAAATATTTATTGAGAATTTTAGGCCTTCTGAAATTAGTCTCAAGCTATATTATTCATCAGGAATCAGGACAGTCTTTTGTTGCTGACTAGGAATTTGTTCAAGATGGGTACCTGCACACATAGATATTGTTTCATATACTCCTTTAGCCGTAGATACATTCTGCTGGCTCTTTTGGCTGTCACAGTAGTATCCAGACCTGGACACCTTCCCTCGATGGCTCAAACCAGATGAACCATATGCCTGCGATCCAGCTTCAAATCTTTCATTGACCTCTAGGCTCAATATACAATGTGCTGAAATTCTTACACAATTACAGGTCAGTTACTGCCCTGACTAGACCCTTAACAACATAGAGTCAAAATGAATCAAGGCACTTGTGAGTGGGGACAAGTGCGTCAAGCTGCTGCTGATGTCTCCAGGGTTGTCCAAGATTCAATAATGTCAAGTTTTCCACTAGAATGATCATGATCTTTAAACTATTAATTAGAAATAGCTCAAGAAGGACTTGGTGTTATGGTTCTCTTGTGTTGCAGCACTAATGAACTGTTGTTTTATTATTTTCACCATTTCATTCTCACTAAATTCTTAGAATTGTTGACATACTCAGAGAATTGATTCTCCTATCCTGAACTTCTTTGTGTATTGTATGTAAAGTGCTGTACATCACATTTACCACTGGGGATTACTTTTACTGTGTGCTAACTCTATGGTTCAATTGATGCTTTTTATAGCCTTGTTATATAGTGATTGCACATGATTTAGGATTCAGCTCTGAAATCACAATGAGGGCCTTAGTGTCTGAAGCTCCAGATTACTAATTTCTAAGCAGAAATAGTGAAAGGTCCTTAAACCTAAGAACCCACCACTCAAACAACAAGGATACCAATCAAACAAAGTCAATGGGCATGCATCAGTACTCATATTCTAAATGCCCAGTTCATTGTTTACTGGAAGTCTTTTAATTCATGGTTAGGTAGAACACTGTTCAAATTCTCAGAGGCCAGTTACTGCTCCACCTGTGTATAATGTATTTAAATGTGGACAGATGTAGCTATGCACTAGCACCCAAAATGGTGAAGAAGCCCTGGAGGTAAATGTAATTAGTGCCCTCTATCTCAACAATAAAGATTTTCGAATGACAGAGGTGCACAAAAATTTGGGCACCCTTTGGGCCCTAATGCTTAGCCAGTTCCAGCTGGAAAATTGAACTTTAGCAATAGGGACAAATCAAGAGGTAGAGAGATAGTTTAAACAGTTTCTGAATCAGGATGGTAATCTTAAGCTGCAAAGATAAAACCCACAGCCATATTGTGAACTGAGTACATGTTATATACGCACAGTACAGTTACAGTTTGGATAAGGGACAGTATTGATTAATCCATGATGATGCATGAAAGATTTTCTGCTGATCCATGACCCAGGAAATGCTTCTCTGTTGTCTTTGCTTTGTCTTGCTTCCAGGCCAGCTGAGCTGCATGGTTCACACAGCTCATGGGCTATTCCCTGACATCCTCTACACTAATCATTAGTCAGCTGATCTATATTCAGATCCTCAAGGAGTAAAAGCACTATCAGTTCTCACGTAGCAGTTCACCTCCTCTTCTCTTAGTGGACACAGCAGAATGGTTTCCAGGGATAGTGGCTTTTTCCCAGCCTAAGTAGGAAAAGATCAACACAGCAGAGGTGCTGTCTCTGTCTCTGGGTTGGTGCACATCTTGCAGTGGAGATGATGTTCATTCTATTGGCTTCAGGGGGAACAATTTATGCAACTTTGATGACTAAAGTGGGAAGCTTGAGCCAATCCACTGATATCATTTTGTCAAATTCAAAGTTGCCTCTCCCCGTGGATACCACCATTCACAATTTGATAGTCTGTTAATTAGTGGCTGGATACATATTACCCAGTGCAATGTCTGGATATTGTCTTCAAGCTTCAAGTCATCAAGGGAGATATCCGCACCATGCTGATCTCTATGGAAAGGAACTTACAAGGTAACCTGGCGAGCCTGGTCTCCAAAACTGACGCCCTCACGTACCGCATGGAAAGAATGTCTGAGAGGATAGATAAGCATGCGGAGAGATTGGACATGGCAGAGCGCAGGATCGCTGAGGTGGAGGAGGCACACACATCACCGGATAATGACGGCCAAAAAGTGGACAGAGCCCTGCAGACCCTTCAAGACAAGGCTGAAGATTTGGAGGCGCGCTCATGCCGCAATAACCTGCGCATTACGGGGGTCCCGGAATCGACTCCAATGGTCAACATGGAGAAGTTTGTTGAGACTTTGCTGACCACCCTGCAAGGCAAGGACGTCTTCTCTGCCATTTTCATGATGGAGAGGGTGCATAGATTGTTGGGCCCTCGCCCCCCTCCTGGGGCGCCACCTAGGTCCATAATTGCCCGATTGTTGAATTATAGGGACCGCGACTCGGTATTGTCTGCAGCCAGATCTAAGGAATCTCTACAGTATGAGGGATCCAACGTTTCCCTATATCCTGACTTCATTGCGCATGTGCAGGAAGCGTGAAGACAATTTGCCCCGTACAAACGCCAAATGAGAGACTTAAATATAGACTACGCCATGTTATACCCCGCCAAACTACGGGTCAACAGAAATGGCTCATCACAGATTTTCACTGATCCCAAATATCTCAAAAAAGCTTTGAAGTAATGGACCAAGGAATCGCGGAGAAGCCCGGCGTGGGAGGTGCTCGAGGGTGCAGTCGCTGGCGACCTGGACGAACGAGACTGAGTTTGACATTGTGGTACTTACAGTTGGTTCTCACCTGTGGTGTTTGGGGTTGCTTGATCCCGGGTGGAGGGTGCAGGTCTGTCTAATGAAAGTCATCTATTGTTCGAGACTGGCGATTTGTCGCAGTTATTTTGGCATATGGCTCCATGATGGGAGGCACTGATGTTACATGGGTTGCTTCTATGCTAGACTGATTGCATTGCATGTTACATTAAAACAGCGGGAGGGTTCTGGCTGCGTAGGCTACCCATTAAGGCGGTGGATGGCACGGCACTCTAGAATAGTCCATTGCATATGAGTTTCTGCTGTACACAACATCTGCCCTTGTGTGAAATACACTGTTTTTGTTTCTGTGGGGATGGGGTAGGCTTGGATACTGTGCCCAGTTTGATTGATATTGTACAAGTGCTTTTGTCTCTGGTTTGGGTTGGGTGGGGAGTATTTGGTCGTTCAGGCACAGTTGGGAAATGCCTGACGTGGGTGGTGGGTGGCAATGTTTTGAGACTATCATTTGCATTTCTTTCTTATGTGTTGTACCATGGTTGCATTAGTTTGGAGACACTAGTAGTGTGGCAACCATGCTTGGCACCCACTCATGACAGATAGGGCTGTGCCACGCAGAGACGACTGCCCAGACTCTGTTACAGTGCTCACCTGAAATGTACGAGGCTTAAACAACTGTAGGAAAGTTCGCAAAATTTTAAGCTACCTACACAGGCATGACATTGATATCGCCTTATTGCAGGAAACGCACCTTCCACTGGACAGCCCTATATTACGCACTAGAGGACTGCAGGGCAACGTGCATGTGGCTGGTTTCTCCACGCACGCTGGGGGGTCCTGACGTGGGTGAACCCTAAGAAGGCGTTCCGACTGACACCATTGGAGACGGATGGGGAGGGTCGATATGTACTTCTAGATGTAGCGGGAAGGGGATGGATTTGCTTCTGGTAAATGTTTATGGCCCTAATTATGACAATCCAGACTTTTATTGCAAATTGACGGACCTCATTCTCCTACGTACAACTGGCCATCTCTTGTGGGGAGGGGATTTCAATTTTGTTAGGGACCCTGGCTTGGACAGGTCTGGCAGTCCGGAGAGGCGCGTAACCGCTTCAGCTAAAATTATGAAAGCCTCATTGGTACGGTTGGCCATGTGGGATGTCTGGAGCCAGCGGCATGCGGGTCAAGGGGGGTACACACATTATTCTGCGTACTCCGACGTCCACACTAGAATCGACTACTGGTTCGCTACTAGACAACTACTAACACGTATTAAGTCTTGTTCGATTCTACCCCGCACCTATTCTGATCATTTCCCCCTTTTATTGGTGCTTGATTCTCCTAAGATGCGGGTCCCCCCCTTTACCTGGCGATTCCCACCCTATTCCCTTCGAGACGCCGCCTTCAGGGAGGACATGGCCATAGCTATTGAGACGTTCTTTGAGACTAATGTAGGATCGGTTGATTACTTCCAAACTGTATGGGAGGCTTTCAAGGTGTATATCCGGGGGTGGCGATTTCCAAACATGTGGGAGTCCTTACGTCGATTCGTAACAGACTGGCGGATCTAGAATGCAAACTAAAGGTATTGGAATCCTCCCTGCTAGCTGGCACTAACGAAGCGCTTACCCTAGAATTACCACAGACCCTAGAGGACTACCATGCAGAGGCAGATATGGAGATCAAACACTTGGGAAAATATGCCACTTCTCACACTTATGGCGAGGGCGGACGGCCGGGGGCGGTCCTTGCGCAGCTCCTCAGACAGCGTAAAGACACTACAACGATCCCTGAACTTAGAACACAAGCCGGTGACTCTTTAATGACAGAAGCAGAGGCTGCGGAGCAGTTCCGACAATATTATTCGGACTTGTATGCCTCGAGAGGCTGTAGTTTAGATAAGCATATACTAGAATACTTAACGCAGATTAAACTACCATGGTTGTCCATTTGGCATCGGGAATTTTTGATGCGACCGATTGAAAGGGAGAAAATACTACTTGGCCTCTCTGGCATGAGGGCGGGAAGCGCACCGAGAGGGGATGGCCTCACTGTACAAGGCATTCATTGACCTTTTGCTCCCACAATTGATTGTGCTGTTTGAGGATATGTGCACCACCGGCGCAATGCCGCCTTCCATGAGAGAGGCGATCATAGTGGCTTACTTAAGCCCGGTAAACCCCCAGCCTCGCATCGTCCATTATCCCTAATGACACAAAAAAGTTTGCGAAATTGTTTGCCAATTGTTTGGTCCCACTTGTTTCGACTTTGGTGGCCCCGGAGCAGGCTGGATTTTTGCCGGGCAGGTACCTGACATACAACTTGCGTACGGTCTTTGCCACCCTGCAGCACACTAGGCCAGAGGTGCCTGCTTTAGCAGTGTTTTTAGATATGGAGAAGGCGTTCGACTCCGTCGAATGGCCCTTCTTGCGGCAGGTCTTCACTCGCATGGGAGTGGGAGAGGTGTTCCTTCAGCTTCTCGCTGTGCTGTATCATTCTCCCATGGCGCATATAAAAATAGGCTCCCTGGTCACTAACACTATTCAAATATCTAGAGGCACGAGACAGGGCTGCCCCCTCTCTCCTATTTTATATGCCCTGGTTGCTGAGCCGGGAGTATCATAGTCACAGAGGCATACGTTTCCCGAACTACCAATTGATCGTCTCCACTTACGCGAACGACACATTACTTTATGTCCGCAATCCCGAAACCAACCTCTCTCCAGTCTTAAGGGAGGTCGTGCTCTTTAGCTCCACGTCTGGCCTAAGGGTCAACCAGAACAAATCCATTATGTTCCCCCTGACGCGGGCCACGACGTCCTTCGAGCCTGAATATCCTCTGCAGTGGACTACAGAGGCGGTGCGCCACTTGGGGGTTAAAATACATACAGACTCTGATGTGGTACTCAGGGAGAACTATGGGGTGGCAATTAGTAAACTGGAAGATGATGTTAACCGTTGGGTGAACCTCCCCTTGCCGCTGATGGGAAGAGTGTCCCTTATGAAAATGATTATATTGCCGCGCTTTCTTTTCCTCTTCACGAATATACCCCTAGTGTTGCCGAGAGTGTTTTTTCAATGCCTCTAGTCCCTTATGGTACGCCTTGCTTGGGCGGGCAAACAGGCATGCGTCACCTGGCAAATACTACCGTACTCAATGGGGGGACTGGGGCACCGGATTTAGATCTATATTATAGAGCTGCTCAAAGTGTGCAGGCATATCATTGGATACATGATCCGCTTGTCATACCACACGTCCGGATTGAAACAATAGTTGCTGCACCTAGAAACCTTCCGGCCTTGCTGTTCACATCCCATGATAGGCAAACAGGTATACTTGACTCCCTTAACACAGTTGCTCACGCCTGGCACTACTTATTGACTATTCAGGCAGGAAACATTTTGTACTCTCCAGTGGCCCGCCTTGAGTGGTGCCACTGGCTCGCACCATGTAAGGACAGGGGGGTAATAACCACTCTGCAAACACTCAAAGCCCATCTCATAGGTGATCTCTTCACTGATGGTGTTGCACGGACATGCGGTGACATGACTGGGGTAGAAGACAAACCGACACTCCTTGCTAAATTCCAATTCCATAGAGTCAGACATGCTCTTAGCGAAATGCTGGGAGAGGATATGGCGGAACCCCCGAGGTGCTAGCCTTGACTACCCTCATTAAAGCACAATCACCAGCTAGGATAGTGTCTAGGATCTACCACACTTCAATGGTCAATAGGGGTAATAAATACACTAAATCAAGACCAGTCTGGCAGAGAGACATGCAGAGAGACCTCACTGACAACATATGGTCCTACTGCTATATGAGCACAAAGCATATATCACTGAATGGCAGGCATAGGTTAGTGCATTTTAAATTTCTTAACAGAGTTTATTATACCCCGGAGCGTCCGTGCCGCTATGGCCTTAGAGAGGAGTCTACCTGTGATAGATGCAAATAGCTGTCCGCATATTTCTTTCATTTAGCCTGGGTATATACGGGGATAGCCCGTTTCTGGGGTCTGATTTTTGACAAACTAAACCGAATTACAGAACTGGCGTTAGTTCCTGACCCGATGCTCGCTCTGCATGGGTACTCTAAACCTGTCCCTAAGGCGAAGAGACGACTGATAGATATGGGTTTACTACTAGCAAAGAGGTGTGTGGCAATATGCTGGCTATGTGGTCCTACACCTACAGTAGCTCAATGGTCAAGAGATATGATGTTTTGCTGTACCCAGACTGAAAACTATAGTTATATGTTACCACCCTGCAATAGACCAAAGAACTTCTGGGCTATGTATAAGAATTTTATGGCGAGCAAGGATGCTCCCGCAGTGGGTGCTGATCCTGTAGTACACGACTCCACCCGCGTCGATCCTCAGAGTCACTCGCAGAGCTGAGCCTGTACAGTATGAGCCTTATATATCGTTATGTTTTGCACTAAGGAAGCATTGTGACGGATGTGTACAGTGATAGGATGTCGCTACGTTAACAATTCCCATGTGCTGGATATAATCCTTTCTGTTTGCATGTATGGAAAATGTCCAGCTAAGTATAGCGCCCCTGAAACCTATGGTTTTTTCAGTGAATATATATATATATATATATACACTGAAAAAAACATAGGTTTCAGGGGCGTTATAGTTAGCTGGACATTTCCCTCGTACAAAACCCTAGAAATTCCCCCGTTATAGTTAGTTCAGCTAACTATAACTCGCGCCCCCGCAATGCACTGCTGATGACGTCACATATTACATCACTCATGACATGGTCAGTGACATCACTGATGACATCTCAGATGACATCACTGATGACATCATCCAGTGAGTCTGTGTTTCTGTAAAGATGTAATATGTTTAATATAACAGGGAAAGGCCTATGGAAGAATGAGTGGGTGTATAAGTGTGTGAATGGATGATTTTGTAGGTGCGTGACTAACTCTTTAAGTGAGTCATTAAATGTATCTTACTGCAGACTAGTGACTAAACTGTGTGAATGTCTGTATCTGTCTGTCTGTTGGTGTATAAATGGATGCATGGTTTTGTGAATAGCTATATGAGTGTCTATATGGGTTATTGATTGGTTGTCTAAGTATCTGTATGGGTGCCTGAGTGTTTGTGTGGGTAGGGTGTTAGTGACTCTGTGCATAGATGTGTGAGTGGGTGATTCTATGGGTGCATGGTTTTAAAGAGTGCATCTGTGATGGACTGTATGGTTGGGTGAGTGTATGTATGGGTGTGTTAGTGATTGAATGTATATCTCAGTGGTACATGTGTGAGTAACTACATATGTGAAAGGCAGTATATATGTGTGTAACAGTATATAACTGGCTATATGTGAGAGTGTGTGATTGTGAGAGTGGCTGTATGGATGAGTGTATGCTTGTATCAGTAATTGTATGAGCGTAAGAATGTGGTATTATTTTTATGAGTAAGTGAACTTGTGTGTGTATAACTGTATAGGTGAGTAAATTGGAGTGTGATTAATTATTTGCATGACTGACTAGGTGTGTGAGTTCCTCTATGGATGATTGGCGGTGTCTGAGTGTCTATATAGGTGTATAAATGCATATGATAGTCCTGTACTGAGTGACTGTAAGTATGAGTGACTGTACAGGTGAGTGAGTGGAGGTGTGTGTAGACCTAAGAGTCAATGAGTGGGTATGTAGTTATTGGTATTGGAGTATCTATGGTTTTGAGAATGGCCGTCTCAAATTTTGAGTCTGTGTATCAAAGGTTATATTAGGGTGTGAGAAGATGCCCTAATTTACCACATGGATGATGTCATCAGTGATGTCATCAGTGATGTCACTGACCATGTCATGAGTGATGTAATATGTGACGTCATCAGCAGTGCATTGCGGGGGCGCGAGTTATAGTTAGCTGAACTAACTATAACAGGGGAATTTCTAGGGTTTTGTACGAGGGAAATGTCCAGCTAACTATAACTCCCCTGAAACCTATGGTTTTTTCAGTGAATTTCTAAGGTTTTTTAAATGCCAATTCCTAACTATAACGTGCATGAAACCTATGGTTTTTTTCAGTGAATTTCAAAGGTTTTTTAAATGCTAATTCCTATCTATAACTTATCTCTAAAGTTATGATGTTTAATGATTTTCATTGGATTTCTACATTTTTCTAATTGTGTGTCAATTCCTTTAATTATGTTTTTTTAAATATTTTTTTCTTACCATTTTTTACAATTAATTCTATTAAAAATTAAAAAATATTGTTTTTAATGTTTTTTTTTTTAAAAAAATTGTAATTTAAAAAAAATAAAAATATATTTTTTAAACTATATTTTCAATATTTTATTTTATTTTTTCCTTTTTTTGGGGGATTTGCGCACCCTATGTGCACCGTTCTCGATCCCTGTGCGAAAGCATCCGCGTACGGTATGCGTTGGGTACGTGTTTCGTGCGCGATTGCAATGCGACCGGTACGCAACTCCAAGCCTATACGCGACACGTACGATGCATGTTACGGGACGCTTGCGCGCTTCCGCGATACATCATGTGTGTGTATGACACGGTGGGTGCGCGAATTCCGCAAAATATTTTACATTTAAAAAAACATATATATATGTATTTCATGTGAATATTAATTGAAGACAAACTCTATAGTGATATATTTTTACTTCTAATCCTATATTCCTTTTAAATTCAATTTCGCGGATGCGCGCTGGGTGCGTGCTGTCTATGCGCACGGTGCGCGGATCCCATGTGACCAGAAAAAAAGAGATTTGATTGGTTCATTGCACTTCCTGTTCTAATTATTGAAAGACCCCACCCATTTCAATCATTCTTCTTTGACCTTCATTGGAGGAGCATCTCTTTGCAGAGAAGAAGCTTTTTTGGACTAAGTTTACACTTAGCTCAAACTTTTTTTTTTACAAACAATGGCTTCAGGGCAGCAGGCATCTCCAGGATCTCCTCATTCATCTGAGGATGATTTTTTGGAAGAACCACCACGCCCACCACGTTTTTCATCTGTGTTGTGGAAATTTTTCACCTATCCTGAGGGGCAAACGAAAACCAATGCCACCTTAGTGACCTGCAAGATCTGCCAGAGAGTGCTGTCCCGTGGGGATCCGAACAAAAAATATTCCTGCGGAACTGCCAGTATGATGAAGCATCTGAGGACCCTTCATCCGGTGAACCTTGCTCGGAAGGAATGCCGCAGAATGAGAGTTGTTCCTGCTCCTTCAGATCCATCGCAGCCAAGCACTTCAAGGGTGGATCCTTCTGTACAAAATGTGGACATCCGTCCACAGTTTGAATCCCTGAAAGTGCTCTGCATAAAATCCAATGCTGTTTTATGCTATGGAGAGCAGTCAATCGATCTCATCTGCCGAAAGCAAGAGAGTCACCATTGCTAGTTTTTTTTCCTGAAGTTCATTGTTTTGTTCCTCCAGTTCTGTTTTTTCCTTTTTTTTTCAAGAAAAACCCCAAAAAATAAAAATTGTTCAAAAAACAAAAAAATATATAAAAGAAAAAAGAAGAAAAAAACAAGTTCTTCTAAGAACTAACTTTCCTGGTTTAAAAAAAGAGCTATATTTGTTTGTTAGTGTGTGAAAGTTTAGATGAATGTATGCGTAGTATGCAATTGACTGAATGAATGCATTAGTAGCATATGGTGAATGTATAAGTGCAGAACTATGAGGAAGTGCTGCAGCATCACACAGTAACCTCTTTAACTGCAGTGTGCTGTAGTACTTCCAAAGCACAGGGATGCAACATATGTATATAAATATGTTGCAAATCTATGCTTCACTCTGCACGTCTGCTTAAATTGCAGCCATGTGGTGACACAGGCACCCTTGCACCATAGTGCAAGGATATCTGTGTCATGTGCTGTTTGTTTTTGTGCAGGAAGACACACCTTCCTGCACAAAAACAATCAGAAAACGCATTTTTCTCCTTCAATGTATGCTGAACATTTTAGCATGCATTGAAGATTTAAAAATGAGGAGAAATGAAAACAATTCTCCTTGTTGTGCTTTCCTACACCAATTGGAGAATGGTACAGCATTCACACACATATCAAGATTTATGATTTCTGATCAATCTGGAGATGTGTCTTGTTCTATGAGTATTCAGTGCAATCATGCACAACAACACTTATAGAACACCCTTTCAACGCAAAGTGGTGTGTATGATGAGGTTGTATTTACATGGAGTAGAAAAAGTGCACAGAGTACCTTTTCCTCTCTTTGTAAATATGAAAGAGTGTCTTGGGCAATAACTATGTTACAAAAAGTGACATATTCCTGTTTTTAAAATTGCTTGCAAATGATAGAAGGTAAGCACAGAGTTTTGTCTGCAAAGATGCTCAAAGAAGAATGATTGAAATGATTGCGGTCCTTCAATAGGTACAATGGGAAATTTTATGAAACACTCAAATCTGTTTTTTTGGAGGTCACATGATATCCGATAACCGAAAGATTTCAAAACTACATAGGTATAAACAGAGTGTTTTTAAAATCGTGTTCAAACTTTGTATACTTAGTTAAACTTACCTTCACAGTAATAGAAATTAAAAATGGTATACATTTTTTTCAGATTTTTTTTGCAATGTAAATTGATGTAAATTGCTCATTTTAGAATTAAGATCTGTGAAAGAAAAGAAAAAATAGTTATTACATGTAATAATACATTTTTTACAACACAGCATAATTTCAACAAATTAATTTGTTTGCCTTTTTTGCTGTTCTCAGAATATGTTGAATTTCACTAAAAATAGTGATTTCAATCGTACTCATCACTTAACAGCGGGCAAAAAAAAAACAATCAAAAAGATTGCTTAAAAAAACCCAACATGCTATTCTCAGTAAAATACCAGAAAATACAAATCACACATATATGAAATGCTTATGGCTAACAAAATTTTATAACTTTAACTTATAAAAACTGTAAATGTTGTTGCTTTAAAATATTCACTGAGTCAATGAGCACAAAAAAGTCCATAATTCAAACATATACCTTTCCTTGAGGCCAAATGGTATTTTTGTACTCCTTTTTATGTAAATTGTTCAATGGTAATCCTATTAAATTATAATAATAAATTCCTCAGAGAGTGAATTATCTTCCTAAAACTTTGACTTTAAAAATATTAGGTAGGAATTTGGTAATTCCCTAGGCAAACGTTGTTTGAAAACCAACTGGGAAAGTGTCCAGTCTTTGTCACATTTTAGATAGGCAGTGTAATGTCCAGATGTTGTGGAAGGACCATCATGGAAAATTATTGCAATTGCTACAAAAGTCCTTCCTGATATTGATAGTTGTGTTGCTACAAATTGCTTTATTAAAGTTTCCAATTTTCTTCCATCAGCTGTACAACGCTGCATCATTAAAATTATGTATTGTCCATATTTTGTTAAAAATAATGTGGATAACATTTCTGATTTACATTGGTTACACTCCATGTTTTGATTTGCACCTTTAACTAATTTATTGAAAGACACTGATTTACAGTCTGGTAATGTTAAATATAGAAATCTTTCAGTGTCTACATTAGTGGTACATGTATACATGCAATTTTCACAATGATGTTCCCATTTGTAAGAAAGGCCAAAAATATTTTCTATTTCTACACCTTCATTTTCAAAAATGGTAAACATATACATTAAAAATTGCTGAGCATCTTGTTGGATATTTTGTGTAAATTGTGTAGAACCAGAACACACATCCAAAAGATTACGAACATCTGAAACAGATTGTATTTTACTTGTATCTGTTGTCAATTTTTCATAAACAGAATGCAACAGTGAACAAAATCTTTGTTGCCGATTCTGCATAATTTGTTCTTTCAAACCTTCAAGATAAAAAACAACATTGACCACTACATTAGCATAGCAGTTGACACCTGAACTATTTTCAAACTGATAACCAACAATCTCTTCAACAGTGTCCGATTTCTTTTTACTTGCAATCACAACATTATCTTGTTCTTTGCCCTTCTCGACACCTACAAAACAGATATTCTCAAACCTTTTTCGACCAACCACACGCTTTTTAAATACAGGATATTGACCTAAATTTGGAGCATACACCCTTCTTAACCTATTATACTCTTTTACACAGTTTGCATCTGCAGTAACCTTTGTCTCATCAAAATCAATCAAAAACAAACCAGATAATGTTCTGACTCGCGACAAAGCAACATATGCCATACCCTCTTTAAATATGGTAGATCCAATGTTCACCAATGCACTGTCTACACTTAATCCTTGAGATTTATGAATAGTCACTGCATATGCCAGAGAAAATGGAAATTGTTTTCTACGGACATATAGATCTTTAACAAGCAAAAAACGAACTGAACAACGAGCAATTTCTTTATCTTCTTCAATCTGATCAAATTTAATTTTTAAAAATTCAATTCCTTCTTTTTTCTGATAATTAACAAAATCCACCACTTTACCCATTGCGCCATTAACTAAACCTTTTTCTACATCCAGATTACGCTTTAAAATTAGCCGACAGTTTACACATGCATATAGTGTCTTTTCTAAACCAGCTGTTTTAGATATCTTTTTTTCTAAAGAATCCAATTTTGTTTTCAACTTTCCCGTCAAAATAATAGTGATTCCTTCATGCTCTATTTTATCGATGGCTTCCATTTTTATAATTTCTTCATTTTCCAGTTTCAATAGTTCTTCGCTGAATATGGAACACTCGCGCAGTGTTGGCATTAAGCAGATCACTGATTTATTTTCTGCAATTTTCATGTACACTTTTGCAGGAACTACATTTTCATTTGGAAACACATTGCAAAGTAATCGACTCTCCAAAGCTCGTTTGCCATGTTCTGTAAGAATTCTAGTTCTTATATCTTGAAGAATATTTCCATATTCAGCATCATTTGCCTGTCGCATATTTGTTGTCAGTTCTTTGTATTCAAATTAAGTCCAAATGTTCACATTACCAACACTACCAAGAGACTATCTAGTATCTTCATGTGCAAGTGTTTCAAATACCGGTTGTCCTTTTACTGGAGTCAGTTGCAGTAGATCTCCAAAAACTATGACGTGTTTTCCTCCAAATAACATGTCATACTCTGTTTTAAGAATTTGCTGCATTCTTAAATGCACAAAGGCAAGCATCAAGTTTGAGACCATGCTTACCTCATCAATAATGAGAAGTTTCATTTTCTTCAGGACTCTTGAAACTTCACAACAAGCTTCTCCAGATAGCTTGTGGTATTCCAATTTGTTCTCATGCCCTACTGGTAGCATTAGTAAACGATGCAAAGTAATTCATTTAATGTTATGTGCTCCCAACCCAGTTGGAGCAGTGACAACACAAGACAAATGCGACTCAGTTGTTTTCTGCAGATAACTTGTAATTACTTTAATTAAGAAACTTTTTCCTGATCCAGCTTGACCACTCAAATACATTCGGATAGGTTGAAATGATGTACATGAGCCCCCTTTCTTTTCATGAAGTAATCCATGGTCAATCTGCTCTTTCACTTGTTGATATATTTGTTTCTGTTCAACATTTAGTTGCTCTTCCAAGTTTCCTAACTGTATTACATCTTCTTGAGGTTGATACATTGATGTTTCCACCTCATTCATGGCAGTCGCTACTTCATTTTCAACACTTGGTTGTCCTAATGGACCTTGACTCAGTGCAGCAGAACTTTGACTGTCTTGAGAACTGTCTCTAGCAATCTCAGCTGCAATTGTAGCTTCTTGATCAATTTCATCATTCAACATTTTCACATAATTTGCAAAAGCACTGCATTGTATGCTATCTTTACAAGCATTAAATGAATCTTCATAGCTCTGAAAATCTCCAAGTAATTCCAGCTCTGAACGCCACGGTTTGAACATTTGCAAAAGGGCTAAATAGTAAAATTCCCTTTTGTCAGCAGTGTCGCAACTCAGTTTCCTGTGATTAATTAAATTTCCTTTCCTTTGTTTCACCAGACATCCTTCGGAACCAATCTCTGCATATTTTCCATCATTGATGTTCTCTGTAGTATTCCGTTTAAAAGTGTAGTTTTGCAGCACTTCATAGAGACACATGTTCCCAAGATGATGACTTCTGTTTGGGTAATATGTGTCCAACATATCCGTTTTCAAAATATCTGTACTTTCTGGTTCTTTTTCTGCTAAATATTCAATTTCTTGAACAGATTTCAGTACCCGATTTCGCATTCCTGCAAGACCTAGACTCACCCAAATGATTCTTCTACTTTTGGAATATAGACTTGCTGATGATAACCGATCTGAACATTCATATGCGCCAATTTCACGATGCGATAACATCTTCAAACTGAAACTGTATAATTTCTTACTTAGAGTCTTCTCGTGAGAAACCTCTTCCCACATTTCTTTCAATTCTGTCTTTTCTGATTTAGTAATGTAGGACGTTACATATCGAGCAACAGCAATGGAATTGTCCACAACATACTGAATATCCATGTTAGCGTTCCACATGGATAAAATAACTGGATTGTAGTCATTTATGTATTTTGATTCTTCGCTTCTTCTTAAGTTGTAGGTATTTTTTGGAGACTTTCTTGTGATGGTATGTCGCATAGCTGACATAAAACTGTTCACTCTTCTTTTGGATAATACAGGACGTGGAAATCCAAAACGACATTAGGTATAGAACTTATCCTTTGACTTGTACTTTCGTCGACAGTATTTTCCACATCTATGGCTTTGGAATCGTAAGACTTGTTGTTTTAAATTTTTATCTTCTCTACTATTGGGTACAGCACATGTGGCATAATCTTCAATGAAAGACAAAACAGTTTCATCTGAATCTGTTCCAAATTCTCAAAAGAGCACTGTTCAACTCATTTAACTTTAGTGCTGGACTTTTTGCATAATACAATCTTCTCACTAACTTCCGCATTTGAGTATGATGTACTGCCAGCATCCTGAAATGGTGAAAAACACTTTAACAAACTTTCCTAGAAAGACAAGCCAGAGAATGACCTTGCAGACCAGTATTTTATCTCACTCTGCAAGGGTCTAGTCCTTGCAACACCTTAATCTTTTGTTTAACACTTTTTTTACTATATGCTCATAAAAAACTACATAATTTATCAATAGATTCTTGTCGTACACTACAAATACTACTGCAATCCCAAGTGTACACAGGGTGTTTAGGACATCTCCCTAGAACTTCATCAGCTATCACTTCTTCTGCATTTCTTTCAACCATTTTCTCTTTCTCAATTGGACAACCATCTCTAACCTCATAACCTCTACCACTGGTGTCAACTGCATACAATAATTATTTGTTCTGTAAATACCTCTCTTCAGTAAAGAAAGGCTCTGAACTGGAACTGTGTTTCCATTCTCCCCAAAAAACATCACACATGTTTTTTCTATTAATTACTCTTTTCCTCTTACTTTTGGCCTTCATTAAATTGATTGGTTTATCTAGTGATCGAATTCTGTTTAATACTAAAATGAATAGTTTCCTTTTTACTTCAAAAGCCTTTTCAACAATGTTTTCAATATGGTTCTTCTTTTTATAAAATAGAGCTCTCTTTTTATATTTCTTCACATCTTTCAGCAAATTATGTACTACTCTCTTGTAAAATATTTTTTTGCGTAATTCCTTATACTGATTTTGCCTTCTTTTACCATACTTTGTCTCCTTTGACTGTCCATTTACTTTTTTGCTTTTCCTCTTATTTTGATTTTTTTCTTTTTAGCCACATTATCTTGTTCATTCAATACTTGTGGTTGATGTTTCTTCAAGTAATTCTCCTGTCTCTGTTCTTTTCTTTTTCTTTTTGGCATGATTTCTCTATTTTAACGTTGAAAAACAGTATCTGTAAAAAAGAATCACAAATAAATGTATATTAATAACTTTCTAATTTATACTATTCTATTACTGTAGAAACACATTTTATATAAATACTGACTAAGAAACTGTAGCCCTGAAGCACAAGTGTGATGATGGTTAAAACACTACATGCATAGTGCATACTACTTTGAAGCAGTTCATGCCCTAAAGCCTACCTCACTAAAAGACTACATGCTAACTGACTGAATGATTACAGTACTATAAGGAGACACATTGGGTGAGTGACAGGGTGTTTGCTAGAAGTGTATGAATACTGACATGGATATTGATGGTGAGAAAGACAAGTGTGTAGGTGATTAGAGACCTACATGCATAGTGGATACGTGTTTGAATCCATCCATATGTTAAGGCCTGTCTCAGTCCAATAGCACTTGGATACTGACTGAATGTTTTGAGTATTGCAAGGAGAGTGCCAGGATGAATGTATAAGTATTTGTATTTTGTTGCAGTAAATACTTTAGTACATGGTGCTGAATAAGTCACTGGAGAAGTATAAGGGGAGTGACAGAGTGTTTGCGGGAACTGTATGAATACTGTCTGGGATATTGAAGGTGTGAAAGACAAGTGTGTAGGTTGCTAGAGACCTACATGCATAGTGGATAGACATTTGAAACAGCCCATAGAGTAACACTTGGATCACTGCAAAACTACCTGAGTACTGACTGAATCATTAGAGTACTATAAACAGAGTGACTGTGTGAAACTTTTTAAGTTTTTGGGTTCTAGTGCAGTGAATAGATTAGTACTTAGTGCCAAATGAGTCAGTGGAGGTGTGCAATTAAAGTGACAGAGTGTTTTGTGGAGTTTATAGATACTGACAGAGAAATTGAAGATCTGAAAGACAATTGTGTTGGTAGTTAGAGGCCTCCATGCATAGCGGAAACACGTTTGAATCAATCCATGTGCTAAGGCCTGCCTCACTCCATTAGTACTTAGGTACTGACTGAATGATTAGACTATTGCAAGAAGCGTACCTGGGTGAATTTATAAGTGTTTCAGTTTTGGCGCAGTGAATACATTACTACATGGTGCTGAATAAGTCACTGGAACAGTGCAAGGGGAGTGACAGGATGTTTGCTGGAAGTACATGGATACTGACTGGGGAATTGAAGCTGTTAAAGACAATTGTATAGTATGTTAGAAGACTGCATGCATACTGCATAGACATTTGAAGCAGTCCATGTGGTAATGCATGGTTCACTACATGAGTACCTGGAAACTGACTGAATCATTAGACTACTGCTAGGAGAGTGCCTGGGTACAACTTATAAGTTTTTCAGTTTTGGCGCAGTGACTGGATCAGTCACTGGATGAGTGCAAGATGAGTGACAGGATGAGTGACTGGATCAGTGACTGGATGAGTGCAAGATGAGTGACAGGATGTTTATTGACGTATATAGATACTGACTAGTTAATTAAAGAAGTTAAAGACAAGTGTGTAGGTGACTAGAGGCCTGTATGCATACTGGATAGACGTTTAAACAGTCCATGAGCTAAAACCTCAGACACTGCATGATTACTTCGGTACTGACTGAATCATTACACTACTGCAAGTAGAGTGCCTGGGTTAATCTTTTTAAGTTTTTGTGTTTTGGTGTAGTGCATAGATTACTACATAGTGCCAGATGAGTCAGTAGAGGTGTGCAAGTGGACTGAAAGAGTGTTTACTGGACTTTATAGATACTGAGTAGTTAATTGAACAAGTGAAAAACAAGTGTGTAGGTGACTACAGGCCTGCATGCATACTGGACAGACGTTTGAATCAATCCATGTGCTAAGGCCTACCTCACTCCATTAGCACTTAGGTACTGACTGAATGATTAGACTATTGCAAGAAGAGTGCCTGGGAGAATTTATAAGTGTTTCAGTTTTGGCGCAGTGAATGCGTTACTACATGGTGCTGAATAAGTCACTGGAAGAGTGCTAAAAGAGTGACAGGGTGTTTGCTGGAAGTACATGCATACTGACTGGAGAATTCAAGCTGTTAAAGACAAGTGTATAGTAGGTTAGAAGCCTGCATGCATACTGGATAGACCTTTGAAGCAGTCCATGTGGTAATGCACAGTTCACTGCATGAGTACCTGCGTACTGACTGAACCATTAAACTACTGCTAGGAGACTGCCAGGATGAAACTTTTACGTTTTTCGGTTTTGGCGCAGTGAATAGATTAGTACATGGTACTGGATCAGTCACTGGAGGTGTGCAAGATGAGTGACAGGGTGTTTATTGAAGTAAATAGATACAGACTAGTTAATGAAAGAAGTCAAAGACAAGTGTGTAGGTGACTAGAGGCCTGCATGCAAAGTGGATAGACGTTTAAACAGTCCATGAGCTAAGACCTCAGACATTGCATGATTACCTGGATACTGACTGAATCATTACACTACTGCAAGGAGAGTGCCTGGGTTAATCTTTTTAAGTTTTTGTGTTTTGGTGCAGTGAATAGATTATTACACAGTGCCAGATGAGTCAGTAAAGATGTGGAAGTGGAATGAAAGAGTGTTTACTGGAGTTTCTAGATACTGACTAGTTAATTGAAAAAGCGAAAGACAAATGTGTAGGTGACTAGAGGCCTACATGCATGCGGGACAGACGTTTGAAGCAGTCCATGGGCTAAGGCATGGGTCACTGCATGAGTACCTGGGTACTGACTGAATCATTAGAGTACTGCAAGGAGAGTGCCTGGATAAATCTTTTAAGTTTTGGGGTTTTAGCGCAGTGAATAGATTAGTACATGCTGCTGAATGAGTCACTGGAGGTGTGCAATTCTGTAGGTGGTTAGAGGCCTGCATGCATAATGGATAGTCATTTGAAGTAGTCCATGTGCTAAAACCGGGTTCACTACATAAGTACCTGGGTACTGACTCAATCATTAGAGAAGCACAAGGAGAGTGCCTCAAAGAATTTATAAGTGTTTCGCTTTTGGCGCAGTAAATGGATTAGTACATGGTACTGAATGGGTCACTGGAGAAGTGTAAGGGGAATAACAGTGTGTTTGCGGAAACTGTATAAATACTGACTGGGATATTGAAGGTGTGAAAGACAAGTGTGTAGGTGGTTAGAGACCTGCATGCATACTAGACTGACATTTGAAGCAGTCCACTATCTAAGGCCTGAGTAATTGCATGAGTACCTGAGTACTGACTGAATCATTAGAGTACTGCAAGGAGAGTGCCTGCATGAATCTTTTAAGTTTCTGGATTTTGGCGCAATGAATAGATTAGTACATGGTGCTGGATGAAACACTGGAGGTGTGCAAAGGGAGTGACAGGATGTTTATTAGAGGATATAGGGCCCGATTCACAGAATTAACTTAAGACAAAATCCTAAACTTACTACTTTTGGTATTCACAGAATGCACTTACTACTTTTGGTTTTCACAGAATGCACTTACTACTTTTGGTATTCACAGAATGGATTTACGAATACTAACGTTACGTCCGCACTCGGTCTGGAAATTCCGGCCCGGGGGCGGAGCTTCCGGCCTGAAGGCGGAGCTTCCGGCCTGAAGGCAGAGCTTCCGGCCTTGAGGCGGAGCTTCCAGCCTGGAGGTGGGGATTCTGGCCAGTGGCGGAGATTTAGCCATGGCCGAGATCTCCACCTCCAGGCCGGAAGCTCCACCCCCGGGCTGGAAGCTCTGCCTCCGGGCCAGAATTTCTGGCCCGAGTGCGGACGTAAAGTTAGTAGTCGTAAATCCATTCTGTGAATACCAAAAGTAGTAAGTGCATTCTGTGAATACCAAAAGTAGTAAGTGCATTCTGTGAATACCAGAAGTAGTAAGTTTAGGATTTTGTCTTAAGTTAATTCTGTGAATCGGGCCCATAGATTCTGACTGGGCAATTGAAGGTGTGAAAGACAATTGTATAGGTGACTTGATGCAAGTATACATAGTGGATAGACGTTTCAAGTAGTCCATGTGCTAAGTCCGGGTTCACTACATAAGTACCTGGGTACTAACTGAATCATTAGAGTACTACAAGGAGAGTGCCTCGGTGAATTTATAAGTGTTTGGGTTTTGGCGCAGTGAATGGATTAGTACATGGTGCTGAATGGGTCACTAGAGGAGTACAAGGGGAGTGACAGGGTGCTTGCTGGAAGTGTATGGATACTGACTGTGGAATTAAAGGTGTGATAGAGAACTGTGTAGATGGTTAGAGGAATGCATGCATAGTGGATATGCATTTGAATCAATGCATGTGCTAAGGCCTGCCTCACTCCGTTACTACTTGGATATTAACTGAATGTTTACAGTATTGCAAGGACAGTTCCTGGGTGAATACATAAGCAATGACTGCCTTCTAATTCTATCAAAACTTGAGAACAGGAAAGGTTTTTAAGCAGTTATGCGTATGCAAAGATGTCAAGTACACAAATGCTTCTCTCACAGTGGTTCCCAAATGCACACAGACTCCCAGTGTGATTCTAGACAAGCAACACTATCCTAGGAGTTTACTAAAACTCATTCACTAGTCTGGAAGGGGTAAGGGTACTGCACACAATCTACATATTTCAGTACTGCACTTTAGTGTCAATGCCTGACTCATTTTATCAATGCATAAGCAAAGACTGGCTTGTAATGCTAGTAACACTTGACAACATGACAGGTTTTAAAACAGTTATCTGTCAGCAAATGCACGATGTTACCAAATGCTTCTCTCACAATGGTTACCCAAATGCACACAGACTCACACTGTGATTCTAGACAAGCAACACTATCCTTAGGAGTTCATCAAAACTCATTCACTACTGTGGAAAAGGTAAGAGGACTTCACACATTCTATATATTTCAGTACTGTACTTTAGTGTCAAACCCTGACTCATTTTATCAATGCATACGCAAAGACTGGCTTCTAATGCTACTAAAACTTGACAACATGACCGATTTTAAAACAGTTATCTGTCAGCAAATACACGATGTTACCAAATGCTTCTCTCACACTCCTTACCCAAATGCACACAGACTCACAGTGTGATTTTAGACCAGCAACAGTATCCTAGGAGTTTACCAAAACTCATTCACTAGTCTGGAAGGGGTAAGCGTACTGCACACAATCTACATATTTCAATACTGCACTTTAGTGTCAAAGCCTGACTCATTTTATCAATACATAAGCAATGACTGGCTTCTAAGGCTACTAAAACTTGACAGCATTACAGGTTTTAAAACAGTTATCTGTCAGCAAATACATGATGTTACCAAATGCTTCCCTCACAGTGGTTCCCAAATGCACACAGACTCACAGTGTGATTCTAGACAAGCAACACTATCACTAGGAGTTTACCAAAACTCATTCACTACTGTGGAAAGGGTAAGGGTTCTGCACACAATCTACATATTTAAGTACTGCACTTTAGTGTCAAAGCCTGACTCATTTTATCAATACATAAGCAATGACTGGCTTCTAAGGCTACTAAAACTCAACAGCATGACAGGTTTTAAAACAGTTTTCTGTCAGCAAATACATGATGTTACCAAATGCTTCTCTCACAGTGGTTCCCGAATGCACACAGACTCACAGTGTGATTCTAGACAAGCAACACTATCACTAGGAGTTTACTAAAACTCATTCACTACTGTGGAAGGGGTAAGGGGACTGCACACAATCTACATATTTAAGTACTGCACTTTAGTGTCAAAGCCTAACTCATTTTATCAATGCATAAGCAAAGACTGGCTTTTAATGCTACTAAAACTTGACAACATGACAGGTCTTATAACAGTTATCTGTCAGCAAATACACGATGTTACCAAATGCTTCTCTCACAATCCTTACCCAAATGCACACAGACTCACAGTGTGATTTTAGACAAGCAACACTATCCTAGGAGTTTACCAAAACTCATTCACTAGTCTGGAAGGGGTAAGGGTACTGTACACAATCTACATATTTAAGTACTGCACTTTAGTGTCGAAGCCTGAGTCATTTTATCAATGCATAAGCAAAGACTGGCTTTTAATGCTACTAAAACTTGTCAACATGACAGGTTTTAAAACAGTTATCTGTCAGCAAATACATGATGTTACCAAATGCTTCTCTCACAGTGGTTCCCAAATGCACACAGACTCGCAGTGTGATTCTAGACAAGCAACACTATTCCTAGGAGTTTACCAAAACTCATTCACTACTCTGGAACGTGTAAGGGGACTGCACACAATCTACATATTTAAGTACTACACTTTAGTGTCAAAGCCTGGCTCATTTTATCAATGCACAAGCAAAGACTGGCTTTTAACCCCTTGCCTGCTCATGACGGAACCACTCCATCATGAGCCACGGGCGGCGTGTGCTCATGACAGAGCGGTTCCGTCATGCTGCGGCCGTTGGCGGCCGCTCCGCCCACGCAGCACTGATTCCCCGCCTGTGCGGGCGAACAATGCAAGTGGGCGGAGTCGTGACGGAACCACTCCGTCATGAGCACAGCTCGCCTGTGACTCATGACGGCGTGGTTCTGTCACGAGCATGGCAGCGCCGCGCTGACCCCGAACCCCCCCAGCGCCGCGGCGGAATTCGTGCCGCGGCGAAGGGGTTAATGCTACTAAAACTTGACAACATGACAGGTTTTAAAACAATTATCTGCAAGCAAATACATGATTTTACCAAATGCTTCTCTCACAATGCTTACCCAAATACACACAGACTCACAGTGTGATTGTAGACAGCCAACTATCCCTTGTACAAAATACATTTACTAGTCTACAAGATCTAAGGTGACTGCACACATTGCAGAAAATCTACTACTACAGATTAGTACCAAAATGTGTCTCTCAAAATGATTCCTAAATGCACACAGACTCACTGTGTGATTCTAGACAAACAACACTATCCCTTGCACTATACCAAAACACATTTCTTAATCTACGAATACTACATTTTAGTGTAGAAACATGACTCATTTTGCAAATTCATAAACAATGACTGGTTTCTAATTGCACCAAAATATAAAAACAGCACAGTTATCTGTCTGCAAACACATGAAAAACACAAATGCTTATCACAGAATGGTTTCTACATGCACACACACTGTCAATAAGATTGTAGACAAAAAAAGTACTCCCTGCACTTTAGCAGGAGAAACACATTAGTTTGATTAAAATCAAAATAGACCACATACATACCCTCACAATTAAATAACTCACCTTTCAAGTTCTGTAGATTAAGAAGTATATCAGTCACACACCAGATTTTCTTATACAGAATCTCTGCACTGTGCACCTGTCAGCAAAACCAAAGAATGACAAAGTTCCCCTCTCATTTTCCACACATATACATGTAAACATCAAATCACATTCCTTCCCACATAAATTCAAAAGCTAACACACATTTCTATTGGTTAAACATTTCATCCCTTTCCAAATGACATACATTTTAACCCTACCCCCAATCTGCCTTCTGCCTGTTACCATAGAAACAGGTCATGGAACACTGAACTGAGCACACAGGTCACAAGTTCAGCACACAATGTTGCTAATCAAAACAGCAAGTGTCCTTGACTTTTCAACATATCAGCTTATCATATATAATGTTCCTTTCAATCAGTTTTTGCTAACCAATAAGAATCATGTATTTAAAAAACAGAAACATGCACCCTACCTTTCAGTGTAGAAGGTTGTCAAACAACGAATGATGTCTTGTCTTTTTTCAAAACTGCATATTAGCCACCATTTTAGAAAAATCTTACTTTTCAAACTGCCATTTCATTTATAGAAACCATCTGAGTGCATCCAGACCTCCCTTCAACATGCTTAGAGTGTGGATTGTGGGACACAGCTATATTTTCTGGAGCCAAAGGTATGCAGAAAACAAAGGCATTAACAAAGACCTAGGTTTGCCAAATGTAGACATTAAATGGATTGGACAGAGAGGGTTAAAGTGGCACCAATTGATGCCATTGGTAAAATCCTTCATGCATATCCAACACCCTGACCTCATAATAGTACACTGTGGTGGCAATGACCTAGGCACTTTGACTGGGGTAGGTCTGGAAATGCTTATGAAGGACACCTTTGCAGAATTGATTTCACTTTTTCCCAAAACTGCCTTTGTGTATTCTAACATATGCCAAAGGCAGAAATGGAACTGGTCCAATCATTTTTGTCCACAAATTGAGAAAGCTAGGAAACATGTGAATAAATCTGTTTCTGCTTTTCTCCGAGACTATAGAATGGGGTCCATTTACAATAACAATCTGCGCTTTCATATGCAAGAGATTTATAGGAGAGATGGAGTAAGCTTTACTGATGAAGGAAACAGAGTCTTCCTCAACAACTTTAGACTCTGTATAGGTACTTACTTATAAGTACCAAAAACTCTCAATGAACACAACGGCTCTTTTTAGAGCCACTCAAGAACAAAACAATTAAGCTTGATGTTTATCTCCCAAAATGTTCAGGTTTTTTTTCTTGGATCCGCGCACCCAACCCGTTAGGAACCACGCACCAAACGCGAGAGAAACCGTGCACCCAACGTGTTAGGATGCACGACTCCTAATTTTACCGTAAAAAAATAAAAATAGCCCCTATCACTAATTTTTATTATCCCCCGGGGACCCCATCCCCGGGGTTTATTAAAAAACGCTGGGGACCGTGGGGGGAGCCCCAACGCCCCCACGGTCCCAGCCGGCTTCCCGTATCCTTCGGGAGCCGGCATTGCTTTTCCACATGGGGAGCTGCTAACATGCAGCTCCCCGTGTGGAAAAGAAATATCGTTTGGATTTTGAAATAGAGAGGGGGTTTCCCTGCTCTCTTTTTCAAAATCCAAATGAAGTTTGCTATGGGAGGGCGGGAGACTCCCACCCTCTCATAGCAAACAGTGTCCTGGGGGTGAGCACCCCAGGACACTGTAGGAGCCGGCCCTGGGGGGTGGGCGTCCCCAGGGCCCTCAAGTGCTCCAGGAGGGGGGCCACGCAGCCCCCCCATTCATTTGAAAAGATTTTGCCCCCGGGATTTGGCCCCCCTGGGAGGCTAATTATTAACGAAGCGCGGAAGGCCGCCCTTCGCATTTTTTTTTCCGGGCGGATCCGCGCACCCTGCGCGCATTTCGCCATTTAAAAAAAAAGGGAGGGCCACAGGGGGTCCTTCTGGGACCCCCTAAGCAACACTAGAGGGTCAGAGTTTTTATACCCTGCCCCTTTACATATTTCACACACTTATTTCCCTTCCTTAATCAGCCTCGCTTCTACCGAGGCACAAAATGGCTGCCAACAGTTCCTGGTTTCGAATGTAGACAGACACTTGACAGCCAATTAGCATTCCGCGCGTGATCGGGAGGGTGCGCGCTCGGTTCGCAGAGGGTGCGCTTAGGGAGCGCATAGGGTGCGCGGATCCTCCGAGGCCATAGATATATCTATCTTTTTTACTCTATTTTTCTCAGGAACTACTGAACGGATTTACACCATTTATGCAAAAGGCATGAGTCTGAACTGAGGACTACCTCTTTGCCAAATTTGGTGTAATTCCGTTCAGCAGTTCGGGCTGTAGCTGCGTCAACAGGTCCTATGGGAAATTGCATGGGGAAAACGCATTTTGGTACCCCCTTTTTTCTCGGCCCCCACTTGACAAATCACCACGAAACTTTCAGGATAGGAGCGGACCGGAGCTGGCCTAAAGTTTGGAAAAGTTCACGAAGATTCGTCAACCGGTGCCAGACTTATTGGGAATAGAATGTTGTGGATTTCCTATGGAAAATAGGTCCTAACTAGAACTACCTATATATATATATATATATATATATATATATATATATATATATATATATATATATATATATATATATATATATATATATATTCCAATCGCAAACGCTCACACGTGTGAAGACGCCACACCCAACGTCAAGTTTTAACCCTTTTTATTCAGTTGGCAGCAGCAAATCTGGAACCAGCTTACACAGTTGAAAAATAACGCCAATATCTGCCAAACGCGTTTCAGAAGAGTTCCTTGTTCACTGGCTTGGCGTATTCTGGAGGCAGGAACAAGGTGCAATGTTCGTTTCTTGATTTCAGGTGTTTCTAATCCCGCCCCACTGGGCGTGTACTTGCTATGCACGGTGGTACTCGTAGTTCGTGTTACGGTGATATTCAGGATCAGGTAGGTGTTCTTGATTCGAAATGCTGTTCCGCTCAGCCTTCCACTCAATAACATCCGTTGGGCCACTGTGGTCTGCGGGGTCAGATGGCTGCTTTATTTGCGCCTCGCTGAATGGGTGCGTTGTTCCTTACGGTGCCTCTCCAACGAAGCACACGGACCTGCACTGCTGCAGGGGGGCATCTTCGTGGCCAGAGCGGGCCACATATATTCCAATCGGAAACGCTCACACGTGTGAAGACGCCACACCCAACGTCAAGTTTTAACCCTTTTTATTCAGTTGGCAGCAGCAAATCTGGAACCAGCTTACACAGTTGAAAAATAACGCCAATATCTGCCAAACGCGTTTCAGAAGAGTTCCTTGTTCACTGGCTTGGCGTATTCTGGAGGCAGGAACAAGGTGCAATGTTCGTTTCTTGATTTCAGGTGTTTCTAATCCCGCCCCACTGGGCGTGTACTTGCTATGCACGGTGGTACTCGTAGTTCGTGTTACGGTGATATTCAGGATCAGGTAGGTGTTCTTGATTCGAAATGCTGTTCCGCTCAGCCTTCCACTCAATAACATCCGTTGGGCCACTGTGGTCTGCGGGGTCAGATGGCTGCTTTATTTGCGCCTCGCTGAATGGGTGCGTTGTTCCTTACGGTGCCTCTCCAACGAAGCACACGGACCTGCACTGCTGCAGGGGGGCATCTTCGTGGCCAGAGCGGGCCACATATATTCCAATCGCAAACGCTCACACGTGTGAAGACGCCACACCCAACGTCAAGTTTTAACCCTTTTTATTCAGTTGGCAGCAGCAAATCTGGAACCAGCTTACACAGTTGAAAAATAACGCCAATATCTGCCAAACGCGTTTCAGAAGAGTTCCTTGTTCACTGGCTTGGCGTATTCTGGAGGCAGGAACAAGGTGCAATGTTCGTTTCTTGATTTCAGGTGTTTCTAATCCCGCCCCACTGGGCGTGTACTTGCTATGCACGGTGGTACTCGTAGTTCGTGTTACGGTGATATTCAGGATCAGGTAGGTGTTCTTGATTCGAAATGCTGTTCCGCTCAGCCTTCCACTCAATAACATCCATTGGGCCACTGTGGTCTGCGGGGTCAGATGGCTGCTTTATTTGCGCCTCGCTGAATGGGTGCGTTGTTCCTTACGGTGCCTCTCCAACGAAGCACACGGACCTGCACTGCTGCAGGGGGGCATCTTCGTGGCCAGAGCGGGCCACATATATTCCAATCGCAAACGCTCACACGTGTGAAAACGCCACACCCAACGTCAAGTTTTAACCCTTTTTATTCAGTTGGCAGCAGCAAATCTGGAACCAGCTTACACAGTTGAAAAATAACGCCAATATCTGCCAAACGCGTTTCAGAAGAGTTCCTTGTTCACTGGCTTGGCGTATTCTGGAGGCAGGAACAAGGTGCAATGTTCGTTTCTTGATTTCAGGTGTTTCTAATCCCGCCCCACTGGGCGTGTACTTGCTATGCACGGTGGTACTCGTAGTTCGTGTTACGGTGATATTCAGGATCAGGTAGGTGTTCTTGATTCGAAATGCTGTTCCGCTCAGCCTTCCACTCAATAACATCCGTTGGGCCACTGTGGTCTGCGGGGTCAGATGGCTGCTTTATTTGCGCCTCGCTGAATGGGTGCGTTGTTCCTTACGGTGCCTCTCCAACGAAGCACACGGACCTGCACTGCTGCAGGGGGGCATCTTCGTGGCCAGAGCGGGCCACATATATTCCAATCGCAAACGCTCACACGTGTGAAGACGCTACACCCAACGTCAAGTTTTAACCCTTTTTATTCAGTTGGCAGCAGCAAATCTGGAACCAGCTTACACAGTTGAAAAATAACGCCAATATCTGCCAAACGCGTTTCAGAAGAGTTCCTTGTTCACTGGCTTGGCGTATTCTGGAGGCAGGAACAAGGTGCAATGTTCGTTTCTTGATTTCAGGTGTTTCTAATCCCGCCCCACTGGGCGTGTACTTGCTATGCACGGTGGTACTCGTAGTTCGTGTTACGGTGATATTCAGGATCAGGTAGGTGTTCTTGATTCGAAATGCTGTTCCGCTCAGCCTTCCACTCAATAACATCCGTTGGGCCACTGTGGTCTGCGGGGTCAGATGGCTGCTTTATTTGCGCCTCGCTGAATGGGTGCGTTGTTCCTTACGGTGCCTCTCCAACGAAGCACACGGACCTGCACTGCTGCAGGGGGGCATCTTCGTGGCCAGAGCGGGCCACATATATTCCAATCGCAAACGCTCACACGTGTGAAGACGCCACACCCAACGTCAAGTTTTAACCCTTTTTATTCAGTTGGCAGCAGCAAATCTGGAACCAGCTTACACAGTTGAAAAATAACGCCAATATCTGCCAAACGCGTTTCAGAAGAGTTCCTTGTTCACTGGCTTGGCGTATTCTGGAGGCAGGAACAAGGTGCAATGTTCGTTTCTTGATTTCAGGTGTTTCTAATCTAAGGGTTAAAACTTGACGTTGGGTGTGGCGTCTTCACACGTGTGAGCGTTTGCGATTGGAATATATGTGGCCCGCTCTGGCCACGAAGATGCCCCCCTGCAGCAGTGCAGGTCCGTGTGCTTCGTTGGAGAGGCACCGTAAGGAACAACGCACCCATTCAGCGAGGCGCAAATAAAGCAGCCATCTGACCCCGCAGACCACAGTGGCCCAACGGATGTTATTGAGTGGAAGGCTGAGCGGAACAGCATTTCGAATCAAGAACACCTACCTGATCCTGAATATCACCGTAACACGAACTACGAGTACCACCGTGCATAGCAAGTACACGCCCAGTGGGGCGGGATTAGAAACACCTGAAATCAAGAAACGAACATTGCACCTTGTTCCTGCCTCCAGAATACGCCAAGCCAGTGAACAAGGAACTCTTCTGAAACGCGTTTGGCAGATATTGGCGTTATTTTTCAACTGTGTAAGCTGGTTCCAGATTTGCTGCTGCCAACTGAATAAAAAGGGTTAAAACTTGACGTTGGGTGTGGCGTCTTCACACGTGTGAGCGTTTGCGATTGGAATATATGTGGCCCGCTCTGGCCACGAAGATGCCCCCCTGCAGCAGTGCAGGTCCGTGTGCTTCGTTGGAGAGGCACCGTAAGGAACAACGCACCCATTCAGCGAGGCGCAAATAAAGCAGCCATCTGACCCCGCAGACCACAGTGGCCCAACGGATGTTATTGAGTGGAAGGCTGAGCGGAACAGCATTTCGAATCAAGAACACCTACCTGATCCTGAATATCACCGTAACACGAACTACGAGTACCACCGTGCATAGCAAGTACACGCCCAGTGGGGCGGGATTAGAAACACCTGAAATCAAGAAACGAACATTGCACCTTGTTCCTGCCTCCAGAATACGCCAAGCCAGTGAACAAGGAACTCTTCTGAAACGCGTTTGGCAGATATTGGCGTTATTTTTCAACTGTGTAAGCTGGTTCCAGATTTGCTGCTGCCAACTGAATAAAAAGGGTTAAAACTTGACGTTGGGTGTGGCGTCTTCACACGTGTGAGCGTTTGCGATTGGAATATATGTGGCCCGCTCTGGCCACGAAGATGCCCCCCTGCAGCAGTGCAGGTCTGTGTGCTTCGTTGGAGAGGCACCGTAAGGAACAACGCACCCATTCAGCGAGGCGCAAATAAAGCAGCCATCTGACCCCGCAGACCACAGTGGCCCAACGGATGTTATTGAGTGGAAGGCTGAGCGGAACAGCATTTCGAATCAAGAACACCTACCTGATCCTGAATATCACCGTAACACGAACTACGAGTACCACCGTGCATAGCAAGTACACGCCCAGTGGGGCGGGATTAGAAACACCTGAAATCAAGAAACGAACATTGCACCTTGTTCCTGCCTCCAGAATACGCCAAGCCAGTGAACAAGGAACTCTTCTGAAACGCGTTTGGCAGATATTGGCGTTATTTTTCAACTGTGTAAGCTGGTTCCAGATTTGCTGCTGCCAACTGAATAAAAAGGGTTAAAACTTGACGTTGGGTGTGGCGTCTTCACACGTGTGAGCGTTTGCGATTGGAATATATATATATATATATATATATATATATATATATATATATATATATATTCATGAGACATCCTCCCATTCCTTGTCTGACAGGGTGTGACCTAATTCTGCTTCCCACATCCCACCGTCTCTGTCCTGCGGTTCGAGCTCTCTTGATGCCCTGGTTGATAAATGAGTATATTTCAGAGATAAGTTTGCGGTCGTCTTTTTTAAAGAAGAGTCACCTTTCAAACAGCAGCATTGGTCTACCAATCAACGGCCGTGTTGTGGGACCAGTCACCCAGTGCAACATTTTCATATGTAGAAAGAGGTCCGAGCCTGCAAGACCGTAATCCTTTTGGAGCTGCTTGAAGGGAATATGACCCTGGAGGTTGAACAGATGCCCCAGGCGTTTACACCCGCCCTCCAACCACCGCGAGCTGGCCCCTTTATCCATCCTGGACAGGAAGTCAGGGTTTGAGAAGATCAGTGACATTGGAGAAGGGAAAGTGGTAAGATGAGCCCGCGTTGACACCCTATTTGAAGTGAGCATAGTGGGGCGAGTAACTGGTGAAGAGTATAGTCCCCAGGAATGCGCAGGCTTAGACAACCATGCCTCCCTCCAGATATGGTGACCTGCCACCGTCTGGTCTATGAAAATCCAGCACTTCTCCGTCATGGGACGGTTCCAGTGCACAAGGTAGCGCAGCAGCGAGGCTTGAAAGTTGCGCGTGATATTGGGCAAGGCAATGCTGCCTTCCTTCTTGGGGCACTGTAGCAGAGTCTTCTGCAGCCGGGGAGGCATTGGGCCCAAGACAAAACGCTCAATCTCAATTTGTATGTGTAAGAGCAAGTTTGGTGGGGGCGGTAAGGGAAGCATTTAAAAGAGATACAAGGCCTGGAGTAATACTTTCATTTTAGCCGCGGCCAGTCCCCCAAACCACGACAAAGGCAGGTGCTGGCATTGAGCTAGGTCTTTTCGGATGCGAGAGAGCAGGGTCGTATAATTCACTTCCACTGTCCTGCCAGTCTTTTGTGGAGAACCAGCCCGAGGTATGCTATACCATCTGTCTCCCAGTTGAAATCAAATTGCGCGCGCAAGGCGTCTACTGTCCTTTGTGTTGCAGTAAGATTCAGATTTAGACCCGGCTAAAGACCTGCAGGTCCGCCATGATCACCGGCATTGAAGTCAAAGGACGAGCTACTGAGAAAATGACATCATCGGCATAGAGGCTAATTAAATGGTGGTCTGCCCTGAACGGGACGCCCTGCTCCTGCGGATTATCTCGGAGTCGCTGAGCAAGGGCTCAATCTATAAAGCAAAGAGCAGGGGGGAGAGAGGGCAGGCCTTCCCCACCGTGAAATCGCTCGAGAGCATTCCGTTTGCCCAGACTGCCGCCGATAGAGCGCTATAGATGCTTGCCTCCCATTTGCGAAATCTGACACCCAAGCTGAAGCGTTCCAGAGTGGCAAATAGATACGGCCAGTGCACGCGGTCAAAGGATTTCTCAGCATCGACCGCTAGTAGTAAAGCCTCCTCCTTAGAGTGGTGTACCTTGTCAATTAAATGGAAAATCCTTTTGGTGTTGTCCCTGCATTGCCAATTCGGGATGAAACCAGACTGGTCCGGGTCGACCAATCAAGGCATGAGAGGGTTCAGTTCATGGGCCAGGATGCTAGAGAATAGTTTTGTATCAATATTCAGCAGAGAAATCGGCTGATATGAGCTGCATAGCACCGGGTCCTTCCCTGGTTTGGGGATGACGAGATAGTTGCTGGCAGAATGGAGGCCGTGAGAGTGCCTGTGCCCGCAAAGGAGTTGAACAATCGGGTGAGCAGCGGAGCCAGTTCAGCACAGTAGCCACTGAAGCCGTCGGGCCTGGTACTTTCAGGTGCTTCAGAAGGACAATAGCAGAGATTACCTCTTCCATCCATATGGGGGCCTCCAGCCCATCAGCCTTGCTGGGTAGGAGTGGAGTGACTGCTGCGCCAAGAAGGTACACATTGGGGTCAGCAAGGGTAGAGGACTCAGCGGAATACAGGTTCTCGTAAAAGGATCGAAAGGCCGCCACTATCCCGGCATCATCCGTGACCTCAGACTCACACTCTCCCCGAATCGCTTTAATTGCCTGGGCTGCCCATTGACTTTGGAGACAGTGAGTTAACATGCGACCTCCCCTATTGGAGCCCACATAATATTATTTATGTTTCAGCCGAATCACTGCGTATTCGTCCCGGTCGAGGTCTAAGCGCTTCAGTTGGAGCCGCTCCTTCTCCAATTGGCGCCATATTCTGGGGGCACCTGTGCGTTTGTGGATAGCCTCGAGTTCCCTTACTTTGGCTTCTAGGTCCTCCCTCTTAGTCTGCCTAGTTTTGTTATTGTAAGCCGCTTTGGTGATGAAGGCCCCTCTCGTGACCAGTTTAAGCTCCTCCCACACAGAGTGTGGGGCCGACATCGTTAAGTGCTAAGTAGTCAGTCAGTGTATGTCGGATGTCTTCCACTATTTGCGGGGACAGTAGCAAGGAGTCTCTCATGCGCCAATGCGATGGGGGTGAGTGTGTGGGTGGCAAGCGCAGTGTCAGGGTAATTTGTGCATAATAGGAGAGGGATCGGGTCTCAGTGGTAGAAGCGCTGGTGCATGGCCATGTGGCCTGGGTGATGAGGAAGTGATACAAGTGGGCAGAGGTCTTATGGGCCGCCGAGTAGTAGGAATAATCTTGCACATCGGGATGTAAGCAACGCCAAGTATCTTTGATCCCACAATCGCCCAACCATTCACTACAGCTCCCTCATATAGCTCCTGCCCCCCGATCGCGAGCCCGAACGGTCCAGCCCCGCATTCATAACTAGATTTAGGTCATCCCCCACCACCACCATGGAATCGGGTGTATGAAGGACCTCTGCCAATGCATCCATCAAGAATTTTTCTTGGTGCTCGTTTGGAGAACAGATGGAGGCTATAGTGATTTAGGAGGACCCTGTGTGTAGTCGCAGCGCTAGGAGATGCCCCTTGATCTCTGCAACAAGGACCCACCAGGGAACCTCTAAAGTGTTTGGATAGCAAGATAGGCACCCTGCCCAGCTTACATTTCCCAGAGGACCAAAACTGCAAAGGAAATCCTCTGCATTAGGTGAGCATCGCTTTGGAGAAGGTGGGTGTCCTGGAGTAGGGACACATCGCCTCCCATGTGCTCAAGCTAGGAGAGGACTGCTGTAGTAAGGACTCCCTTAATACGTACATACATTGTTAAGTTAGCATAACCACGTCAGAAGTTAGAAAGCCATCTTGCTGCTTTTGCACACGACACTGCGTTCAAATGTTATTGCTTAAACGAACTGCTGACTCGAGTTTTGTCTCACACGAGAGCAATCTGTTGTTACCATCCCGAGCTCTGCGAAGCGACCTTGGTCTGCACACGATGTGACAAACAGTCTGAGTTGTTAGACAATGCATGTTTTCCACTCTAGGTTGATCGACCCACTATTTAGTCATAACACACGAGCAGCTGCACATACCTGAAAGTTGGTGCTTTTAATATCACAGACATCATGTTTATTATTCAGACCGAAGACGAGCCTTCCTGCGAGAAGACTCCTGATGCTCCTGTGATGTGATTTCACTAAGCTGATCTTTGAGGTATGGGGTCCCCTATTCAAGCCTAAGAGACCTTCTGTTAGTCTAATAATAATATTAGCTTCTTAGTAAAGGGAAGGTGGTAGTATCCACTGTCATTATAACATGATCACCCCTTTTATATTCTATGGAATTGTAACTATGTTGATGGTTTTGATTTTAATCATTTGTCTGCTTGTATTAGCCAAAGTACTGCATATTAGGACACGTGGTCTATAAAAATAAACTCTTTTTATTTTCACCGTGTCTCTGTTGATTCTTGTTGTGGACTGATGTGAGAATAATATACAAACAGGTATTTCCGATTCCCACCATTCCTGAGTATGTACTGAGTCGCGTGTTCTGGGTTGTCTTTTCATTGGGACCGCCGAGCTAAATCTCGGATAACGAATGGGACACTTATGCTAGCCGGATACTGGGTTCTGGGTTCTGAGGTGAGTTTCTGGTACACCACAACTCACTGAGGTCCTGGGGTTCTACGCATAGTTCTGTGTATAAGCAGAATCCCTGCAACATGGCGCACCTAACGTTTGGTCTATGAGTTGAAACGCCTTAGTAGTGCTTGCGTTTGTCCACAACACCCTCATTCTTGTTTCCGGATAACAAGTCTGACGGATTTAAAACCTACCTAGGTCTATTGATATAGGTTCTTTCAAGCTTGATAATTAAAAAGGTTATTGAACCCTTGTGCTACTGATAGTTTCGAGTGTGTGTTGTCCTAATGTCGGTGGATATTGCGGCGCATAGCCGTGCAGCTCTGAAAAGTCATTTGACGCAGGATGGGGTGCCGGACACTGGTATGAACGTCATCTTTGTGGTGGGAGCCGATGCGGCTCATCCCTATGAGTTGTTATACTCTTGGGTGACGATTCCGGCGGTGGGGGATGATGACACCTTTCATTCTTACACTGCCGCTGCCGTGCCAGCGAACTATACGCCGTATAGGACACAGGAAATACCAATATCTGCTTGGCAGCATCTTATTTGGTTTAATGGCGCCCTTCCCCATGTGGTTATACCGCCGAGAATGGGCCCTTTATCAATTGCAGGGGCCACTTGGCCGGTACTAGCCGGATTTACGCCTCATCCCCGTTACCTCACGGTGACGGTAGCTGAGTTGCGTGTGCTACACACTGCCCTGATTACGGTATATAGGGCGTTAGTGCAGTATGTGTCGCGCAATATGCAGGCGGGGGCACCTGCTGTTGCGGGACAGCCTACTGATCATCACGCGGTGGTCATTAGTCCTGTTATGGTTAATTCTGTTATGGGCAAGCGCCCCCAAAATAGGGATGATTTCCCCTTTTGGCTTGCTGAAAAATTTGACCAAATAGAAGCGGTTTACCCGAATACTACTCCTGTGGAGAAACACAGGATCCTCACCATTAGTTTGCCTAAAGACTTGGTCCCCCACATAGATGATTGTGTAAATTGGGGCAAGGTCTTTGCAGCGACGAACGCGCAGTGTTTTGGCACTCCGTCTATGTTGCAGCTGCCCTCCGTTATCAAAAGAGTTGAAGAGAACCATGGTGCGGAGTCTGCGATAGAGTTAGGGATGCGGCTCCTCGGTCAATTTGACCTGGTGGCTACCATGATAATTGGAAACCTAAAGGGTGATGCTTTGCATTTCCAGGTTCGTAATGAACTGAAGCGAGTTGCTGAGGAGGACAAGCCGCAGGAATTTGCGAAAATAATCGCGGAGGCATATCGGGATTTGGGTCGTAGCTCTTTAGGAGTTAAGCCTGTCATAAAGAATCCCGATCTAAAGCAGCAGGGTAAGGCAGAAACGTCTGGTAAGGACGAACGACCCATTTTTCCGAAACAAAAATGGCAGTTTAAACAACAGGGAAAGCAGCAGCAACAGAAACAGGGCTCTCGGCCTGCCTCTCCCGTACAGTCAAGTAGTGAACGCACTTATGATCTGCGCGATCGTGCTGCTATTAAGTCTCCTGATAGATTTCAGGTTTCTGAACAGCGCTCTCCTCGTTCTTCACAGGAAACATCGGCTACACAGTCCGGTGGCGGAGGCGGTGGCAAAGGTCGGGGTGCTCCACAACAGCGTGACCAGCCCCGACAGACTGAGGGTAAAGGCAAGCAGGACGAATTTGCACGACAAAGACCCCCGTTTCAGAAGAAGAAAGTGGCGGCTCTGACGGCAAGGTATGCCTCAGATAGTGCGGACACAGCTTCGGAACCGGACATGGGCGCTGACGCTCCTGGACAGCGCAGCGGAAATTACCATAGTCCGTCAAGCTCTGCGTCCATTTCTGGCGGTGACAGCAACTGATATATCGGTTACTGTTGAAACAGCTGACACCAGAGTGGCTCCCCCTGACAGACTTTATGAAATAGTCTTATTAATAGAGGGTGACATACAACGTACAATAAAAGGGATTTTTTGGGATAATCTGACCACCACCTATGATATCCTCCTAGCGTAGGCAGATTGGCCCCCAGCTTTCATTTTAGAGGATCCTAGAGGGGAGGAAGTAATCCTCCCGTCCTTTGCGCTCACAGTGCCTAAGGACCAAGCTGAAGTGTATGCTGAGGAGTGGGCGCTTGCGCTTGCGCCGGTGGTGTATCGTACTCAGGTGGGATGGGACAGATTGTCCCCCTGCCATGAGATTCCATTGCGGTCTATGCCCCAGCCCCAACCTCAATATCCTATGCGTCGTGAAGCGAGACCCCACGTCGCGGCAATCCTTGAACAATTGGAATATCAGGGTGTTATTGAAACATGTGTGTCCCCTATGAATAACCCTTTATTCACTGTAACGAAGCCTGACGGCTCGTACCGTTTAGTTTTGGATTACCGGCACCTAAACTCCCATTGCCGGACCTGCGCGGTACAAAATACACATAGCTCGGCTTTGGTCGACAGTCTCGTGCGTAAAAGATTTAAAACGACACTTGACATTTCCAATGGCTTTTTTAGCCACAACCTGTCCACACTGAGTAGCCAGTGGACAGCGTTTACTTCAGGCGGAAAACAAAAACAGTTTACAAGATTAGCCTTGGGTTACAAAAATAGCCCTGGTGTCTTTTCTGCTCGCGTGGTTTCTCTCTTAGAAAGAATAGACCCCGAAGCATACTCATATGTTGACGATATCTATCTTACGGATGATGAGCTGATGCCGCATCTGTCTCGGGTTGACAATATTATCGTGAGTTTTGCTGACTATGGCTACAAATTCAATTTTGCGAAGTCACACATCGCAGAATATACGGTGTTGTTTTTGGGCTACGAGCTCAACAATGAAGGTAAGGGGTTAGCCCCCCACTTTCTGGAAAAGTGTGCACGCTTAAGTGCTCCTACGACACTGAAGAAATTACAATCTCT
Source organism: Triturus cristatus (assembly GCF_964204655.1). Lineage (NCBI taxonomy): Eukaryota > Metazoa > Chordata > Amphibia > Caudata > Salamandridae > Triturus > Triturus cristatus. Next base: position 922,383,098 of record NC_140581.1, on the reverse strand, counting down.
GCTGGGTTTTCTGAATTTCGGCCGTACGTACATTCCTGATTATGCCCAGCGTATCAAGCCGCTTTACGCCTTGGTACAGCCATCGTTTTCGAAATCTAGCTGGCAGCTAGAACACTCTGCAATTTTACAGTCTTTACAGGCTGACCTTCTTGCTTCACAATACTTGCTGACACGTGATAACCGCACTAACCTGGTAATAAGAATAGTACCAGGCGCCGTGGGGTTCACGTATTTGACGTTTAATGAGGGCGACACAGTCCCCATTGCGTACAAATCCCACTTTTACACCTCTGCTGAATTACGTTTTTCCACGGTCGAAAAAGTTCTGACTGCTGTGCAGATGGCGATCCTCAAGGAACGCGCACTGTCGCATGGGAAACAGATTCTGGTAGTAACTCCATATCCTGCTTTAGAGGCAGTGACTAAAGCAAGTGTACCAAATTCTAAAGCTTTGCATCCACGGTGGATACAATGGGCCACAACACTGACGTCGCCAGACGTCACTTACATCTTTGATGCCTCATTACAGACTCAAGAGTACTTGTAGTATGAATTCGTTCATCCGGCACCTCTGTCTTTGCGCCCGCTCGAAGAATACCATTGGGTCATATACACTGACGGGTCTGCGCAACCCGCAATTGGATCGAAGCATGCTTATTCTGCGGCTTGCGCAATTGTCGTAGGTACATTCGTAAATGGTGAATTCCAATCTGATGCAGTGCATACGCAGTCATTGGGTGATTGTACCGCGCAATTGGCGGAGCTCCGGGCTCTGGTGCTTGCACTGGAGTTTGCTGATCCCCGAGTCACTACTCTTATAGTGAGTGACTCCTTCTACTGTGTCCAGTCCTACAATGACAATTTACACTTCTGGTCTCAGAATGATTACCGCGACACTAAAGGTAGCACAATTAAGCATAAAACGCTTTGGGTTCGGGTGGCAGACTTTAAAGAACGTCTCCCTCTCGTGAGTGTTATTCACACTCTTGGTCACCAGCGGCTTGGTGTCCATGCTGTCGGCAACAGCTTAGCTGACGAGGCAGCAAAAACAGCAGTGGCTACATACTTAGTGGCAGCAGTTACAAGATCCAAAAGTAAGATTGATGATGACATCTTGGCAGCTATTGCTGCTACAGAGAAGGGAGGAGATTACCCGAAGGGTTTTCCCTCTCGGTATATTTATCATTTAAGTCCTGATAACGTCCCATTAGTGAGGATTAACGACGTTGGTGATAGAATTATTCCCAACGCGGACTGCAGACCAGCACTGATCTTGGCTGCGCACGAGGGGTTGGCGTCAGCCCACGCCGGTGTGTCAGCTACAATATCTCTGCTACAACAACGTTACTGGTGGTTTGGTTTATATAAACAAGCGCGCGCTTATGTTCTTGATTGTGACATTTGCCAACAGATTAAACCTTCTACTGTTGCGCGCCCACCACAGACACAGCTGTACATCTCTAATAAGCCATTTGGTTGTGTTTATTTAGATCACTGCGGTCCTTTTTCTTCTGATACTGCGTACAAGTACATCTTGGTTGGAGTGGATTCGTGCACACGTTTTCTATGGGTATGGCCACAAAGGAGTGCTGACTCGCGGACTGTCATCAGGGATTTGCGTGTCTTTGTGGGAACTTTTGCGTGTGGTACCTTCCATTCTGATCAGGGCCCTGCGTTCGCCTCGAAGGCTTACAAGGAGGCTATGAAAAATTTGGGGGTCCTTGTCAAATTTTCGTCTCCCTACCGACCTGAGGGTAATAGTGTGGTGGAGCGAATGAACCGTGACTTAAAGCAATCATTGACAGCACGTGTTTTAGGCACGGGCCGGAACTGGCTAGCCCATTTGTATAACGTCCAACGTGCACTAAATAATCTCCCTAGAAGGTCTCTGGGTGGGCGGACCCCGTACATGATGCTCTTCGGAATCAGAATGTTTGTTCCGGACCTTGATGGTCTAGACATTGCGGCGTCGACCGCACCCTTTGACGTAGATGATCACTGTGCTGTTTTGCAGACTCTACAAGAAGCCAGAGACTCTCTTTCGAAAGAACATTTTCCCTCCACGTCTGAAGCTGAGGTTCAGATTCCGGTAGTCGGCTGGCTACCCCGAGTTGGTGATCTGGTCCGTGAGAAGGTGGAGAACAAGAAGGAGTTCGGCCCCTCTTATCGTGCACCAGTTCCAGTGCTTGGAGTGCAGGGTACAAGAACTGTCATTTTACCTCCACTTCCTGGTCGCAAAGAAAACAGGTACATCTCTATTGACAATGTCAAACTTCAGCGAGTGGCCGATACTTCTTAGTATGACTCCGGCAGTTTCATGCCAGACAATGCAAAGAAATTCAATGATGGTTCCTGCTTCTACCACCTTGTCTGATGTTGCAATCGAGATGCATTCAGTTACTGATCCCTTGCTGATACCACCGGCTGGTGGTTTGCCCGAAGAGACTGAGTATGCTTATCCTACACGTGGACCCTCGCCTGTCTTACAATCTACAGCGCTTGGCCAGTCCCGTTTTTCCTTTGACACTAACTCTTTGCCCTCAACTCCCCCATCAAACATTGCTGTTTTTGTAAGCTGGTTTAAGAAACATTTTTTGATAGCCCCTTGGACATACATCTGGTTGATGCTTTTTAGTATTTTTTTGTTCATGTCCATTGGATTTGTTGTAGTTTTCTTCCGTTTGGTGGATGTCCATTATCTCAAAGAGAGATCGACGATTAGACTTATCAATGGAACTTTGGCCCCCCACTCCTCATCCCACATCATGAAAAGGGACCAGACTTTTGTGAATATTACTGCCTGGCCCGTCATGGATGGAATCGCATGGGATGCAGTTAAATTTCAAATTCATGGGCCTACAGAGGTCATTAATGTGCCTAATGTATTTCGTGTTTCTATGGGTGATGTAGTTAAACAGAACATACGTTCTGATGATTGGGATGTACACGCCATTGAAGCACTGTTTTCAGATTTGAAATATTATGCCGCCTTTGATGCAGAGGATTTGTATGACAATGCGGCTAATTATGCAGAACAGTATTGTTTTCAACATTATGGCAATCACTTCCTGCATAAAGCAAATACGTTTAGAAATTTTGTAAATTTTACACAGTGGGAACACTGTCCCACCCCCTCGTTTGGCAGTTCACATACATTAGTTGATAAGTTTACTTATTTTACTGATTTCGGTGTTTCAGCCCCGGCATCCTTTTATTTTAAAGTTAAGCCTGAGTCTGCCTCCAAGGTTAGACTGACACACACCAAATTGCTATATTCTAAGTCCTTTATGGATGAGTTGTCAATCAAAGGTTATGATCTATGGAAGGCTACTATTGATCTTAAGTCGGTTTGGGGTTCCAAACCGTGGCAGGTTCAGGGAACTGAAGCTTTACACCGTGCCTGTCTAGTACCAAATCATATATTGTTTTTAAATGCAACCATCTTCCAAACCACCTGTTTCGGATTGGCCACTTCTAAAAAACTAAATTCGGCTTCTGTGCCGGATCTGGGTGCTTACCCAAATTGGAATAATCACACAGATCTGTCCCTTCCTGCTTTGCAGTTATTAGTTTCTAATTCGTCTTTCAATATTTCGAAATTTAATAGTGAGGGATGGTTAATTTGGCAAAGCAGTTCTGATACCTGTCAACGTCGTTTTCTAGGACTGAAACCGGGGTATACTCAAGATCGCGTGGACCCCCGGTTTGAGTCGTCACATACAGTAACTACATACTCTGTAGGGAAATTATGTCAGTCCTGGCTGCGACATTCCACCTTGGCATCTGTCAAAGTTCATTTATCAAAGTTACATGACAAAATAGATTTGAATGATTTTGTTAAAGGTCCTTTGGGTGGCAGATCCAAGAGATGGGCGTATGCTATTTACAACGAAGTATGGAAACTGTCGCAAATTGAGGCAGCTTCAAGATTGAGAGCTATTGATCAGGCTAATATGGAAAAAGTATTAGCAGTTATTGATAACAGCATTAACACTCTTTCTTCTCGCATTTATACATTAGATAATATTGTTTCTTCGATTGTGGATATTGTGCAGGATGATATGTCTGTGTTATATCATGGTCAGAACCAGTTGCGTTCTGTTATGCAGTTTGCATGGACATTACAAACATTGAAGGCAGGGAAGGTCCCTTGGGACTATCTGAATACAACATCGCTATTTCTTCCCTTTAACCTTACTGACAAACAGCAGTTCATGTCCATGAAGGATGCTACATATTCCTTGCTACATATTGAAAAATTGGAGCCGTTACCTTTCTCTGTAGCGGAAGTCGACTCCGCTGTGTGGCTCTTACACGGATTGATAACTCTACCGTTCGCACTTTTTAAGTTTACCTCTTGTATGAAACACTATGCTCTGGGTAGATATGAACAGCTGGGTACCGCTTTCATACATGAAGTCTGGTCCCTCCCCTTTACGTATAGATGTACAAGGGACGGTACTGAGGTTTATCTGAAGGTTGAAGAATGTACAACGTCACCTGATCATTCTGTTGTATGTAGGCACATTCAATTACACGGAGCTTGTAATGTACACGCTCCGAATTTGGCCTGCGTCTTCAAAGGTATCCCGGTACCGGTGATTACGCCATCTTTCACGCTGCTTGCAAACGGTAGTTATTTAATTTTAAACAATGAAGCTTGCTGCGGGATGTTGGTAGGGATCCCGTATATAGTAACTGTATCACAGCGGGTTGTCTGCTGCAATAATGTCCTGTTTCCACCCCCGCATGGGAGGCTGGATGCTTCCATCTGGCCTTCGATTCCAACCTTGAAAGCAGAGTTCAACAAGATGAGCAGAATAAGAGCGCTATTGACCCAAAAGGAGGTGCCATTGACTTCCTCCCGGGAAACATTTGTCCTTCACGTAGCAAATACGCGCACCGAGGTACAGGCGCTTTTGAATACTGACCTCCCCCTGCATTTTGGAGCTTTGATCCAAACAATTTTCAATGCCTCGTCCACGACTGGCCTGGCTCATTTTTTTAAACTTGTGGGCTCGGGCCTCGTGACCTCTTTCCAAACTATTTTTGGTGTGATTCCGGCATTTTTTCATTCTATTTTCTCCAGCGTCTTTGGAGGTGTCCCGTTAATTCTGGCTCTAGTGGCAGGTGTGCTACTTTTACTTTTCATCTTGCGGAATGGCTGGAGTGCCACACGACAGCCTGTCCCGTCTGCAGCTTCTTCGTGACAGGATGCTTGATTACTATGGTGTCCTGCCGTTGGCGACTTTGAGCCTGGCATATGGATTATCCTTCCGGTATTCCTACTTCACCTGCGTGCAACCTGTCTTCCACTGCCTAGATTGTCCCTTTGAATGGCCTATGGATTTGTGCTTAACCAACATGGTGTCTCCGGACCCGGATTTTGATCGACTGATGAGGCCCTTAGTGTCTCACGAGTCTGCCTGTTCTGGTGTTCGGATTATGGCCTGCGGTGCGGCGCATGGTATCCTGGGTAATTGGGACATCGTGAGAGCGGCATATGACTTCTTGGATATGAGTTATTTGGAAGTACACGCTGGTTGCCCTCTGATGGTGCTAGAGGCTCCGCTAATAGAAGAACACGTATGTTCCTTTTCTTTACTTAACTGGATGGCTGAAACCTTCAGTGGCCGTGCCAATGATTTTCTGCTGGAAGCAGTGGCCACATATGCTGCATATTCTTTCATGGATTGAGTGAACTTTCGTCCACTGTGTTTTCCTCACGTGTCTTGAACTGTCCCTGTACGTCTGCACTTCTGCCCGGTGAGGCGTTTTTTCGTTTTTTCACCCCCCACGGCACGTTTGAGGTTTTTTGTTTTTTCTATCCATTTTTGGTTTTTTCCTGTTCGAACTTTGCCTGAACTGACCAGTTCTTTTTTAAATTGGATACGCCTTGTTCTGCTCTGTCGCGCTTGAACTCTGCGTTCTCTCTTTTCTTGCATACTAAGTAGTGCTTCGATCAAGGGGGCATGTAGTAAGGACTCCCTTAATACGTACATACATTGTTAAGTTAGCATAACCACGTCAGAAGTTAGAAAGCCATCTTGCTGCTTTTGCACACGACACTGCGTTCAAATGTTATTGCTTAAACGAACTGCTGACTCGAGTTTTGTCTCACACGAGAGCAATCTGTTGTTACCATCCCGAGCTCTGCGAAGCGACCTTGGTCTGCACACGATGTGACAAACAGTCTGAGTTGTTAGACAATGCATGTTTTCCACTCTAGGTTGATCGACCCACTATTTAGTCATAACACACGAGCAGCTGCACATACCTGAAAGTTGGTGCTTTTAATATCACAGACATCATGTTTATTATTCAGACCGAAGACGAGCCTTCCTGCGAGAAGACTCCTGATGCTCCTGTGATGTGATTTCACTAAGCTGATCTTTGAGGTATGGGGTCCCCTATTCAAGCCTAAGAGACCTTCTGTTAGTCTAATAATAATATTAGCTTCTTAGTAAAGGGAAGGTGGCAGTATCCACTGTCATTATAACATGATCACCCCTTTTATATTCTATGGAATTGTAACTATGTTGATGGTTTTGATTTTAATCATTTGTCTGCTTGTATTAGCCAAAGTACTGCATATTAGGACACGTGGTCTATAAAAATAAACTCTTTTTATTTTCACCGTGTCTCTGTTGATTCTTGTTGTGGACTGATGTGAGAATAATATACGAACAGGTATTTCCGATTCCCACCATTCCTGAGTATGTACTGAGTCGCGTGTTCTGGGTTGTCTTTTCATTGGGACCGCCGAGCTAAATCTCGGATAACGAATGGGACACTTATGCTAGCCGGATACTGGGTTCTGGGTTCTGAGGTGAGTTTCTGGTACACCACAACTCACTGAGGCCCTGGGGTTCTACGCATAGTTCTGTGTATAAGCAGAATCCCTGCAACACTGCCTTCCGCTTAGTGGGGTTGTTAAGACCTCTAACATTAAAGCTAACTATCTTGATTTCCATCGGTGGAAGAAGAACCATCGGAAGCCTCTACGAAAACTGCGAGGCATGTGTTGAGGGACAAAGCTCAGAAGGGACCCGATGGATACAGGGAAACCGACAAATCCCGATAGAGGAGCGTTAAATGAAAAGCTAACCGGTGAGAGGACCCACCCCATCCCGTAACAAGAAAAACAAAATAACAAAACATTAACCTGGTCAAGCCCATGAAGCCCATGAAGTCCATCTTGAAGCTGGTCAGTAGAAGGTGGAGTCTGCCAAGGGAATAAGGGTGCTCTTATTCAGTGAAGAGAAACATTTTCTCTTCTCCCGCTGGACCAAAAGTGGATAGGACAGCCCCAAAAGCACGTTACTCTCAGTCTTTAGAGTCCAGGTGTCCCCCTCTGTGCCAGCCAGGGTCTGTTGGTGCAGACCGCTCTTTAATAATTGTGGCCGGGTCAGGGCGGAGACGACACAAACCCTAACTTCCCCGGGGCCCTTGCCCCGGACGCTTCTGTGTGTCTGACTCCAGGGCATCTGGTTGGGGAGGTAGGTCATTGAGGTTGAGGTTTAGCACCTTACAGGCTTCGGTCAGGGAGTAGACCTGATGTAGCTTCCCCCCGGAGCGGAAAATGTGACGGAATGGGTGGCCCAAGCATATGAAATGCTCTGCAAGCGCAGGTGGTTGGTGATGGGGCGGAAGTCCCTTCTCTTTTGCAGGGTACTGGCAGCCAGGCCCTGAAACAGTTGGGGAGAGTGGTCCCGGAAGCGTAGAGGTTGACTCAAGCAAGCCACCTTGAGGATCTCCTCTTTCACTGTGAAGTCGTGCACACACACTAAGATGTCTGCTGGAGGACGGTACGACAGACGCGGTGGGCCCAATCAGTGGCAGCGATCAATCTTAATGGAGGAGTCCACCGATGCATTCTGGACAGCTCGGAAAAGGTCTTGGACGTAACCCACAAGGTCTTCACCTTCCGCCCCAGCTGGGACTGCGTGGATTTGGACGTTGTTTATCCTTGACCTATTCTCCAGGTCAAAGGTGTGTGATTGGAGGTCCAGGTGTTGGTCTCACAGCCATATGATTTCTTGCTGGAATGCTCAGCTATCCTTGTCTCTGGCAGTTGCTGAGTCCTCCAGGGAGGCCCCCCGCTCCCCCACAGCATCCACATCTCTCTGCACCTTCCGCAGGTCTGCCTGTAAGTCTGTTTTGATGACCCTGATGTCCTCTCTCTGGGAAGCGAACATCGCCTCCAGGAACTCCCTTGTGACCGCGGCATCTGGGCTGACTCCACCTGGCATTGTGTTAGATCCCGAGGCGTCCCCCACCGACTTCATGAGGAGGTCTCAAATGAACCTCTCTTTCTTGTTTTTGGCAGCAGCCATCGTGGGGGCTTAAAGCGGGCCGTCCCGCGAGTCTGGAACGGGCCTAGAGGAGAGGATTTGCATGCACCAGGAGGCCGTCAGATGAAAGAGGAAACACACAAGCTCCTAGAAGGGGTGTCGTTTGCACTCCAGTGCTCCGCAAAGAATTTTGGCGGTCCGCTGCAGCCAGAGGGAATCTCTGGCCCTCCTTCAGTACCTGGTGGTGGTGAACAATAGGCCCTGTGATGCTCCCGGAGGGCATCCAGCCCCCAAGGTGGACGGGATCGGGACTGCGTAACACCGGTGGCCACACACACCACCGATCCTCCGTCTGTTTGGAAAGGCCTGAAACGCCAATAGAGTCCAGCGCCGGCCGAGGGACACCCTACGCGGGCCCACGTGGTGCGCAGAGGAGGCCCGGCAAGGGATGAGAAACCTCAGCGTCGTCATCAGCTCGCAGGCCACACCAGCACTCCTCACAAGGCCCTGGCCTCCCAACCACTGCCAGCAGAACAGTAGCCTTGCGGTGATGATCTCCCAGCACGACGGCCCCACCCGGATCGCCCCTGTACCTGTATTTCTCACCACAGTCTTCACAAGCGCTGTTGGCTGTGTGCGTGCCGCTGTCGGAGTCCCCACAGACACCAATCCAACAGAAAGGAGGGGCCAGGGGGCACCAGTCCTGACCAGGTAATCCTCGAGTACTGTGGCATGCTGTTTCCAGACCCCGGGCAGCAGGAAGCCGAGCAGGCCCCTGGCTGTGAGAGCACGGCAACTCAAGGGTCACCCCCAGGGCCGGGTTCGTCCCGCTACTCACTTTGTGGGGTGGGGTGCTGCGGCATGTCGATCGGGTCCCTCCAGAAGTGGGGAGCTGAGCTGGCCACACTTTGCAGGGTTGCAGTGCGTTGTAGACCTCGCAGCTGGCCCAGGCGCCGCTGCTCATACCCGCGGGCCAGAGACCTCAGGGTGCAGCCTCGGTGAATCTGCAGGGAGCCACATGTGGCCGCAAGGGTGCAATGCATATATTCAAGAATATTTAGGGGTTTACCCAAATTACCCTCCTGCACCTGGGTAAGAATTACAACAGATAAGTAAAAAACTGGCCAGGAGGAACAAATCTATCTCTTTTTATGTACACACCAGGAACTATATATTACCCTAGTGACAGTACTAAATTCTATTATACGTTTCTTATTTCTCTTACTCAATAACAAAATCACAAACCCAAGACACACACTTACTTATTTTTAATTCACGTAATTAGAGTTCAATTAATTCATATTAATTTTTTTAATTCTTTTTTCTTATATAAACACACATATCACATCTATATATACAAAAACTCAAAGCATGAAGTTCATAGGTTCCTTCTCCCCATTTGTTAAGAGCAACAATGTTCACCTATACCATAATGATGATACATTCAGAGGTCGTCTTTTCTGCACAATTGGTTTGTATTGATCTCAAACCTAAATCACAAAAAAGTGCAAATAACAATCAAACGATGAATCAGTTCTTCATCAGACACCTCCTTCTCTAGACAGGTCGACGCGGACGCCTTTCGGCCATAGTGTACTTCTTGGCCTCCTCAGGACAAGGGTAAAGAAACAAACCTATATAAATACAAATAAATATGTAATACCTATCCACAGGTAAAGCCAATCTTAATCTCTGTGTGAACCACCACCATCGAGCGCGTCACCGGAGGAACCGTCACCAATGTGAAGAAGAGTTAATCCAGGTGTATATATCAAAGAGACACCTCTAACAACAAGTAGTCTGCAAAGGCCATCCCAAACATATATAGATAAAGGGCTGACCAATATCCAATGCACAAACCCAACTATGCAAGGAATAGAGATGAAGACAAGTGAAGAAGAAGAGACCACTACACCATTCTCTTCCCACTGCAGTGCACACCATGGAATCTCCACGGACACACTTACATTTTAATTATAAATCCATTCTTCAAACAGTTAGGACCACGAAGTGGATCAACCTGTAGTGTCACTATAACAATCAAAATATTATATTAGCGAAACAGGGACTATATCTAATTCATATCCCTAAGAAAGAAAAAAGGCCATTCTACTGTGGCTTACCTAATGTATGTATTTTCAAATCTCAGACCAATGGGAATTTTAACAAGTGGCTCCCTTTCTTTTTAATAAACAATAAGACCTGGGGAGAAAAAGGGGATATATCTATAAGAAACTCATGTATCTTCCCCACAAATCCATCTGCATAATGAAAGGACTGGCCTACTCAAAACAATCCATACCTTGGGTCGTATCTCGGCGTTCGGCGTTCTACAGCTGACGCGTTAAATTTCAAAACGCGTATTGGTGTGTCATGTGATATGACGCAGATGTAAACAAAGACGACGGACTACATGTATAGCCCGATACTTCGTAACAAAAGAAAACGGGCTCCCTACATACCAAAACTGAAGAGGAACTCACTCTCTATCCAACTCCATAACAAGGGAATATGTATGGAAATTTCCCTGTTGCCTAGGACCATGGGCGCAATCTTGTAATGAGTAGTCAACCGTTCTCCTCTTAATCAAAAACGGCATTTATATACTTCAAGGTGACATGCTGCGACGTGGTGGCCAACACAGAGACAAGCTTTCATTCTAAACATATTTAAAAATGCATTATTACAAGAATCGTTTCTAATGAACAACGGTGTAATTCACATTACAGTGTGTAGAATACATATTGAAAACATTCACATAATTAATATGTCAAAAAATAAATGAAACAAGATGAGGTAAATTCAGATTACTAATAACAAAAAAATATTAATAATAATAGTGAGGTGTGTATCCAGCACCTATATAGCATGTATGTACATCAATGTGTACACAGGAGAATCTCTATAACATTGGTATATATGTAGATCTATCCCTCGTGACGTATACTTCCATCCAAGTCCAGATCTCATCACAAACATCAAGACCAACCAATATCCCCTGTATATACCCAAGAAGATCTCTGTCACATTGGTGTATATATAAGTATGTTCCTCATAACTCATAACAAATGCATCAGCATATATTTAAATCAATGCCCAGATCTCATTGCGATCGTTCAAACCAACATTTGCAGTATGATATTTCTCAATCATACGAGCTTCCAGTTTATTCAAAGTTGTCTGAAGATTCATTCTATTTGTTGACTTGACCACTAACAACACTGACCACCTGATCTCATTCTCATTGTGGTTACACTCCAGGAAAAGTTGGACCAAGGGAGCTCCCTGTATACTACACTGTATTCTTGATTGGTGTTGCATTATTCTCATTTTAACTGCTTGTGTCGTCTGTCCAATATATATTTTCCCACATGGACATGTAATAGAACACACAACATTTTTTGTGTTGCAATTTGAGAACTTATTCTGCATGTGTTTTTTTCCATTCAGCATCACAGATTTGGAATTACTGGTATAGGGGCAGACTGCACAACCATTGCATTTAAAGTGTCCTACCAGGAGTGGAAGGCCTAACCAATGTTTCAAATCTCCTTTAGGTTGCTTCATGCGTGTTGCTCTCACTAGATATTGGTGGAGATTTTGTCCTTTTTTTAAAGGAAAATAAAGGTTTAGGGATGTTCAAATGATTTATCAGCCTCCAGTTTCGTAAGATAATTTGTTTGATCTAATTAGCCTTAGGGCTGTAAGTAAGTGCACGTCATCTGATTCGATTCCTTTTTCTCCTTTGGTATCAATAAAGTCTCACGTAGAGTGAACCATGCTTGTTTTAAAGCTGTCCTCACTAGTTTCCAAGAGCCCACGTCCACAGGCAGCTCGGGCCGGCAGCCGCCGCCGCGGCGCAGTCGAATCCCCGGATCGCCCCAGCTCCACACTGCCACGCAGTCCCAGAGCCGCTCCTCTGTCCTCCGATGAGGGGGAAGGTCGCTGCTCAGCCACCCGCCAGAAGCCCGTCACTTTCGGAGGGGGGCCCGGCATCCGATGTGCTGTAGCAAGTGCTGTGGGTCTGGCAAGAGCGGAGCCCAAAGAGAACGCGTCTGCTCACTCCGCCATCTTGGCCACGCCCGTGTCTCTCATTTTTAAAGCTACCAAGGTCTTAGTAATATTTCTATAGGCAATACCTCCCAGAAGTTAAATAGGAGTTGATAAAGCAGGAATGTTAGGGCTATGTATGATTAGTTGCTTATGAGTGATGTTTTCAACTATGTAGGCGATAGATTATTTAATCATATACCCAAGAGTATAATGGTAACTAGTAATGGTGAAATATTCAACATAGGGCACATTTAATGCTATCATATTTTATGCATAATTTGGCTCATCAATGAAAGTGCTCTTTCATGATACAGTATACCCATTTGCAACTGATTCAGTCAAGGTTTATCTCTGTGTGGCTCCTTCACTAGAATTCAATTGTAACTTGGAGAGATGGTCCTTTGCAATTGAAGTTGTTATCAATAATTAATGCTTTGGAGTCACTCTGAATACTTTGCTTTGTTCTTGTGTTGAGCATAAACACTAGCTTCAAAGAAGTACATCTCGAAAGAATTGCTACTACAATAATAAATTCATAATTTTCTATCAAGATTCCACTGCCCGTGTGGCTGCAATACTAGCAATGGAAGGATCTATCTAAGGGATACTTGGAAATTCTAGTGTATCCCAAATGGAGACATGACCATCCCATTGAAGACAAGTGATTAGCTATAGTTGACCAAATCTGAGAAAAGAATTGCAATGTCTTCAAATAGATCTTTTTGAAATATTTATGGGATCCAAATATATAAATTGAATGTATATCTTGGTGAAGGCCTACAAAAGTGAAATAATAATAACATTTGTCCTCCAAACGCAAAAGAAGCCTCTTTCAGTATATGGAGGTTATCCTTCATGAACATCCAATAACAATGGGACTGATTCACAATGGTAAACTTACACTTTCGTGTAAGTTTACGATTATGGATATTCACAAATTAATTTTACGACTGTGGTGTCTCCGCCCAGAAAAAGTTAGGACTGTCCTATCTTTTTCCGCAGTAATAAAGATAATACTTATAAAATTAATTTGTGAATAGCAAGTAATCATAAACTCACACAAAAGTGTAAGTTCACCTTTGTGAATCAGTCCCTTCATTTGACGTCAGATTTATGGTAAGTTATACCCATGGTATTTCCAGGGATGTACAAAATTAAAACTATTTGTTCATGCAGTTTTCAAAACTATCTACATCTGCATATGGGATTGCCACTAGTGCTACAGAAAACAAGAAGTGGTTTGTATGAAGATAGCAGCTTGTGCAACTGGTTTTGAAGAGGAGACATAACCCTCTCCTGGTCAGTTGCTATTTTTTTACTCTGTCATACCCAAGCAGAACCAGGTGATAACCCATACTGCCACAATGTTGTGTTTATTTTCTGTTCATTCCTTTTGTAGGGCAGACTGCTATTGCTTGAGCTGGATATGCATGCACCACTACCATCCTTGGAGCTGTGGCATGCAACAATCATTCATAGTGGCATGCTGCCATGTCTTGATTGTCCATTGAATCTTTTAGAAGAGGTGATTCCATATACTCAATTCTGACACTGTGCACAGGTCTTCCAGAGAGTCACACACTTAAGCAGCATAGCTCATAGACCTGGTCATGCTGTTACGATTCTAGCTTGTGTCATAGCATTTCATAGGTTCCTGGAAGCTGGCTTGCATCTCTCAGGTATCCACATATGGGGTAACAGCTAACCTGTAAAAACAGAAGGCCGGGGGCGTGGCTTGGGCGTGCATGGAGTGAGACGTGTGCTTTCCAGTCTTCGCTCTGGCGCCTTCTGCATAAGCTATTTTCCTGCCTGCCGAGATTCCCAGTTGTGAGGCTGAGCCCTATCCACCTTGGGGACCCCCACTGCTGCAATTTGCTGGTGTGAGTGCTGTCCGGGGAGCCCTCTGACCGGAGATCTTGGCTGGTGTAGATCTGCCCCGCTCCTGCCGCCATTTTCTCTGCAGGCCGCAGGGAAGTCACGGGCGAGATATGCCGCTCTGCCTCGCTGCACGGATCTGACGCTTGTTCCCTGGGGAGCTCCGGATGTCTTGCCTTGCTCCCGCACCGCTTGTGAGTCGGTGGGTGGCTGCTGCTCCTCATCGGCAATTGGACCTTCATGGGAGACGACGGGGGAGTTATCCTGCTGGGCCTTGCTACACGGAGGGGCGGCTCTGTCATCAGGCCTGACGGCTGAGGAGACACTGCTGGGCCACGCTGCGGCAGAAGGTACCGAGATGGGGGGGTCGTCGTCAGCCTGAGCAGCCCGGGAGGCTCCCACTGCGTTCATCGGCCCTGCCGCCATTTTGCCTTTCCTTGCGGCCTGCGCTCCCCCGGCCCTGAGGTGTGTGTCTTTCCTTGCTGCCGGACCCTTGCCTGGGATGGACGATCTGTCTACGGACTAGCGCTCTGGCTCCTTCCTCCCCATTTGCTTGCTTTGGTACCCCCTGCCTTCTAGGCCCCATTGCGATACATACTTGCTCCCTGTGGCCCTTGGAGACTCCTGGTCACTGAGCGGGCCTGCTCTGGATCCAGTGCGTTGGTGATTCCTCCCTCTGGCTTTCTCCTTAGCCCCTGGTTGGACCGACTAGCCTTGCTGCAGCCTGGTGATGTCCTCGCAGCTTTAGGCCTATGTTCTGCTTGGGGTGTGTATTCTGCTCTGCTGATCCTGCCTGCCTGCCCTCCTGTCACCTCCCACCGACCTCCGAGGTTGATGTTGTTTGTCCTGGATCGTTCTTCAGCTGATCTTGCGCACCTGTGCACTGCTAGCCCTTGGCCTCGTCCTGGGAGCCGGAAACCGCACAGCCTTGGTGTTTGAGCCCTTTATTGACTATTGACTGACTGGCCCCTACCGGGTCCTCACTTGCCTGCTCCCTGATTTGCTTGTGCGCTATCCCTTGAGGCAAGGCCCCCAGTTTCCTTGTTTATTGCGGAGATGCCTCCTAAGCATAGAAATACTAAGGACACTGACTCTGCAGCCTCCCGGGAGAATCCGATGACCTCCTTATGGTCCAAGACGCTACCCACTGTGCAAGATGATTCTGCTTCTTCTTTGACATCCTCTGGGATGCCTTCCTCCAGGGTGCCCATCACCCAGGCATATATGTCGACGTTTCTTCAAGAGATCAAGGCCGAGATTGGCTCCCTCCGCCAGGACTTCAAGACTGGGCTGTAAGACATCCGCAGGGAAGTCACTCAAATTGGTGATAGGGTTGATGGCCTCGAGCGTACCGTGGATGCTCGGATGGAGGATATAGAGGGTCTCTGGAAGAAAGTGACTGAACTCGAGGACCAAAACATCACCCTCCAGCTGAAGCAGGAGGACTTGGAGAACCGCAGTAGGCGGAATAACCTCTGTTTCCGAGGAGTTCCACTGGGGGCAGAAGGGTTGAACATATTGTTGTATACTGCAGACCTCCTCCATGCCATTTGGGAGGGAGAGGGCTCTTCACCGCCCATGCTTGATAGGGCCCATCAACTGCCTGCTCCTCACAATCGTGCTGGCTTTGTCCTGGACATCATTACAAGGGTCCACTTTTTTGCTGACAAGGAAGCTATCCTCCACAAGGTACAGGGAGTCCAAACGATCTCTTACAATGGTCTTTCAATCCAAATCTTCCAGGACCTCGCCCCTCAACGCTTAGGTGTAGGAAGAGCTTCAAGCTGTTGACGGACAAACTGAGAGAGCTTGAGGTTAAATACCAGTGGGGACACCCTTCCGCCTTGCTGTTTTCTTGGGAGGGTAGACGATGGAGTGTTCGGTCCCTGTAGGAGGCGCAGCTTCTTCTCTGTCTTCCCGTTGATCGGAGAGCGATGAACATCTGCCCCCTGGCACACGCCCAGTGGGTCCTCCTAGGCCGGAATGGTCCACCGTGCCTTCTCCTCGGTCTAGGCGCCTCTCCAGGGACCTTGATTCTGCACAGGCCAGGCAGGAGGCCATCAATCATGTGCGGTCTCTGAGTGCCTCTCCATCACTTACGAACTAGCTGCCTCCAACGATGTGATATCTCTGACTGTGCCTATGCCTAGTGCCTTCCCCTCCAGACTTCTCAGCTAGGTCCCAGTGACTAGACCTTGGTGTGCTTCTTTTTTCCTCATCCATGCACGAGAGGCTGCTGGGAGAGACTCTCCGCTTCATGTGTGTTCGACACCCCCCTCTTTGGAGTCCTATAGCAGAGTGACTTCTCTGTGATGGTCCACCTTCGGGATCCTGGACTGTCCCGAATAGACTCTATATTGCCGTGGCCCGGTTGGCCTGTTTATCTTTTATGCCTTTCCTTTTTTTTTCTCTCATAGTTATTCTTTGTTTTTTCTCTTGGCTGTTTTCTCTGGATGCGCCATCCCTGATGTCTGACTGGCAATGCTGTGCTTGGCTTGCAGGAGAAGTCTATCGACCACTGTGTGGGGTTGGATGGGCTTTTATTTGTATGCCTGCTGTAGGTTGGCTGCGGTTGCTCTCGCCCCACTGCTTTCATCCCTTCTCTGCACGCCTGCGGGGGGCCCAAGGTCCTCTCAGGACTAGGGGCCTTTACTTCCTTGGGTTTGCTTCTACCTGGGCTCCGATCTCACCTTTTCCTGCGCATCATTAGTGCTGGGGCGCGCTCTACCCTTTCTCTCACAGTATAACCCGCACCGCCACTTTCCTCTCCCTTAATTTGAAGGGTCTTAACTCTCCCTCTAAGCGTCGCCAGGTTTGGTGTTATCTCTCCCAACATGATCCTGATGTGGTCTTTCTTCAGGAGACCCACTTGCTCTCCGCTGACACGCACCTCATGTCCCACAGCAAATATCCCACCCAATTTTGAGCGAGTTCCCCTACCAAAACTGGGGGGGTGGAGCTTCTTTTTACGTCTGGTTGGCGAGCGACCTCCTCCCAACGCACAGCTGACAAAAATGGGAGATTACTCAAAACTGAAATGGCTTGGGGCCGAGACTCTTGCACCTTTGTTAATATATATGCCCTTAATCAGAATCAGGATCTTTACTTGCGACAGCAGTTAGGGGCATTACTTCGTGCAGTCTCAACCCCGATTGTCCTTGGCGGCGATTTTAACTTAGTTTGGGAGCCTGAATTAGATCATTACGGCACAGGCGTGCTATGTCTCGGGGGCAATGTCATTGCAATTGAAGAAAACCATTACTGACCTTGGCTTGGTTGATGCCTGGCGATATCTCCACCCTGATTCCCGGGATTACTCTTTCTAGTCCCATGTTCACCGTTCATATTCGCGGATTGATTATTTCTTTCTCTCACGTCCCATGGTTCGTGGCCTTGGCTCAGCGGATATTTCGGACATCTCTATTTCTGAACATGCCCATGTTTTACTTTCGCTCCAGCTCCCTGCATTTCGCGCTGATCCCCTCCTGCGGTGGCGTTTGCCCCCCAGGCCCTCCGTGATCCAGTAGATGTGGTGGATATCCGCAAGGAGATCAAATCTTTTTTTGCGTCTAATACCCTCAACGATACGTCTGGGGCTGTTCGCTGGGGTGCTTTCAAGGCTATTTGGGGTGTCATCACTTCTATATATATTGCCCGGACCCGTGAAGCCCGGTTGGTAGAGTCCACTCTTTCCCGGGAGATTAAAGATCTTGAGCGCGCGGATCATGCCACTCCCTCTCTTGCTAGTAAACGTTGTCTGGCTGCCCTGTGAGGCTAGCTTCGCCTACATCATACTAATAAGGCTGACGGGCACTTGTTAACCTTAAGCAGACATTCTACGTAGGGGGTGATAAGGTTGGAGCGTGTTTGGCGCGCCGGTTGCAAGCCCAAGTTGCTCGTTCTCATATCCCCAAGCTCAAGCGCCCTGATGGATCCTCGGCCACCTCGGAGAAGGACAAGGGCTGTACCCTTATGGCCTTCTATGAGGATCTCTATGCTCATGCTCCTTGCTCCCCGGAGGCGGCTGAGAGTTTTCTGGATGCGTGCCCCTGGGATCCTATTGACCCTTATTTTAAGAGGATGCTCTGAAGCAGCTCCTGACGGGCAAGACGACGGGTCCTGACGGTCTTCTACTTACTTTTTATCGGGTCTTTTACCCGCAGTGGCGGGACCATCTACTCCTTCTCTTTAATAATTTTACGGATAGTACCGGCCTTTCTCCCACGATGAGTGAAGCAGAGATTGTCCTGGCCCCTAAGCCCGGAAAGGATCCGACCCTGGCAGCTTCCTTCCGCCCCATTGCCTTGCTAAATACAGACGTCAAACTATACACAAAAATTCTAGCGAACCGGTTGGAGCCCCATTTACCGGGACTTATTGAACCTGATCAGGTAGGTTTCTTCCGGCATCGACAGTGCGCTGATAATATCCGACGTATTGCCCACCTAGTGGAAAAATTGCACATCAGAGCCATCCCTGCCTGTTTAATTTCCCTTGACGCCAAGAAGGCATTCGACCGTGTGGACTGGGTTTACCTGTGAGCGGTCCTTCAGAAGATTGGTCTGGGACCGGGCTTTATCTCTAAACTGATGGCCTCCTATGCCAAGCCTACTACTCGTATACGATTCAATAGCTCTACCACCGCCCCTATTTCTATTTCTCGGGGCACGAGGCAGGGGTGCCTGCTGTCTCCCCTTCTTTTTGCACTTGCCGTTGAACACTTGGCTATTGCCATCCGACAACATCGGGACATTCACGGCATTCGTATGGCTGGGGTGGAACATAAGGCTCCTCTTTTTGCTGACGACCTGTTGCTATCTCTCTCCTCTCCGATGTCTTCCCTACCTGCTGTGGCGGAGCTCTTGCACTCCTTTGAGGCTGCGTCGGGCTACCGCATCAACTTGGAGGAATCCCACGCTCTTAATCTTATGCTACCTTCATCGAAGGTCCAGGGCTTACGGGACCTGCTCCCCGTACAATGGACTGATGAGTCGATTTGATATCTGGGCTTGGACTTAACCCCTACACTCTCTACTTGGACCTCCCCGAATTGGCCTTGTTTCCGCAACTCTGTTTGTATCGGAATCCAGGACAAGGCACTGGAATGGATCATCTCCTTCCTCGACGGAAGAACACAGAGAGTCCGTCTATCACCGTACAAGTCAGAGGCCACCGAAGTCATCTGCGGCGTCCCTCAAGGATCCTCGCTGAGCCCCACCCTCTTCAACGTCTACATGAGCCCCCTCGCGGCCATCGCACGCCAGCACAACCTCAACATAATCTCCTACGCCGACGACACCCAGCTGATCCTTTCCCTGACCAACGACCCCGCCGCCGCCAGAGCCAACCTGCACGCAGGGATGAAAGAGGTAGCCGACTGGATGACGACCAGCCGCCTGAAACTGAACTCGGACAAGACGGAGGTCCTCATCCTGGGCTCCTCGCCCTCCGCCTGGGACGACTCCTGGTGGCCTCCCGCCCTGGGCACCGCACCCAAACCGACAGACCATGCACGCAACCTGGGCTTCATCCTGGACTCCTCCCTCTCCATGACCAGGCAAGTCAACAACGTCTCATCGGCATGCTTCAACATCCTCCGCATGCTACGGAAGATCTTCTGGTGGATCCCCACCGAGACCAGGAAGACCGTCACCCAGGCCCTCGTCACCAGCCGACTGGACTACGGCAACGCCCTCTACGCCGGTACCACCGCCAAGCTCCAAAAGAGACTCCAGCGGATCCAGAACGCCTCAGCCAGACTCATCCTCGACATCCCACGAACCAGCCACATCTCCGGACATCTGAGAGACCTCCACTGGCTCCCCGTCAACAAAAGAATCACCTTCCGCCTCCTCACCCACGCACACAAAGCCCTACACGACCAAGGCCCGAGCTACCTCAACAGCCGAGTCAACTTCTACGCTCCCAAACGCCTCCTCCGATCAGCCAACCACGCCCTCGCCGACGTCCCCCGCATCCGAAGAGCGACTACAGGAGGAAGGTCCTTCTCCTACCTGGCCGCCAAGACCTGGAACTCCCTCCCGACCGACCTGCGCCTGACCCAAGACCACCTCTCCTTCAGGAAGAAGCTGAAGACCTGGCTGTTCGAGCAGTAGCGGCACCCCCCCCCCCCCCCCCCAGCGCCTTGAGACCCCACGGGTATGTAGCGCGCTCTATAAATGTCTTTGATTGATTGATTGATTGGGAGGAGATGTGACGATGGGTGGGACTTCCCTTGGCATGGTTGGGTCGTCTTCATGCTGTAAAGATGTCTCTTCTGCCCAAAATTCTGTACCTGTTTCAGTCTCTCCCCACCCCTATACCACATGCATTTTTGAGCTTTGGTTTCCCAGAAGTTGCTGAAAGTATATGTCCTAATATTTAGTTAGGCCATGTATTCAGCCCTGTCTCATGAACATCATTTTAGGAGCCGCCAGGGGTCGCAGTTGAGACCACTGGCTTGCTCCCTGTAACCCAGCATTGCCTTTGTGACCCTTGGTGACAGTGCTGGCAAAGGCAATGCAAAGAACAGAAGTCAAACACTTCTTTACTTCATTCAGGTTTCTTTTGGTGAGCTAACACTTTGATAAATCATGTTGCAGTGGAAGGTGCAGAAGCAGAGTTATAAAAGTCTTAGCTCCACAACACAAATAAATACAACGGTGCAATGTATACTCTTCGGGATAAAGATATGAAAAAACATTTTTGAACAAGATCTTCCCGATTTTCATTATTATGAACACATGGAAAATTATATGTTTGAATAAGAGCCTCACCTCTGCGCTTTAGTGAGTGATACTAATCAAATTGTATTAACAATGCTTAGGAATAATTTAAACCAATTACCTAGTTCACATTCAATATATGGTCTACTAGAAGAAATTGCGATGGAAAAAAACACTATTATTATTTTTATCTTTTTTTCGTTTTCTACATTTTATGCGTGGGGCGTGAGAGTTTGTGGTATAAATAATGTGCCTTCCAAGTGTTGTTTTGTGGTTTTTGTTGCACTACATTCTCCTCTTCGAACAAACACGTATTTTTTCATGCTATAAAAAAGAGAAAGGCACAATGTTCCTAATATGTCAGCACCCTATTTAAAATGAAGATGGCATATAAAATTGACGTTTAACTGCATTAGTAGCTGTTGTGTTATTTTATAATTGTGTGCTTAAGAGGCTCTTAACTTCAGCAGTGTCAGCTATTGTGATGTTATCAGAATTAAGGTCACATGATATCACTGTACGGAAAGGTTATGAATCAAAGATCATGTGACATCACTTCCTGTGATGTCATTGTGAAAAGGGGTGGTTATGTGATGCCACTTCTGCCACCTCTAGCATTTAAGTGAATTGACACCCATGCCATCTGTGCCAAATATGCAGAGCTTCTCATTTACGTAGGCCTGTGCAAAATGTTGTTACACTGTGTAATCTTGCACAATTCTCCTATTTTGTTTTAAGTGAAATAGGCACATTTGTTAGCATTTTTACTAACACAAAATGCTGTGCATTTTTTACCACAGGAGACAAGTCTCAGTAAAAAATGTCCAGATGACAGACATTTTCCTTTCAAATAAGACATTTTATCCTCAAATAAGTCTCTAACTGCCACCTCATGGGTCTTTTTTTTGCGAGGTATAGATTTATGAAGAAAGATACTTGAGATACTGTCAGGATGCCATGCTGAAAGTGCTGTTTGCATTCATGTAGATTTGTGTGCAATGAAATAGTACCAAGAAAACATCTAACCTGTGGACCATCCATCTAAGGAAAGGCTTGAAGTAAGCACAGGGGGTGGCTGCTCATGAAATTCAAGTTGGGCATGGCTGCCGGGATCTAAGAGAAGTAGCCGTAAGTCATATATTTAATTTAAAGACAAACTTTAGACTGGTGTTAAATGTTCGGCTAAGGTTCTGTAATAGAACAGGGGTGAAATCTACTAGGATGTGTTATATGTATACTAATGTTAATTACATGTGTGTAAGATATTATGATTCTAGTATTTGTATATATAGTTAAGTGTAGGGAATCACAGGATGTTAATTATGCTGTTTTGCTTCAGTTTGCAGCAGTTAAGTAGAAACTATATTCACCTTCCATAAAATAGCGCATGGAGACACACATATACCTTGGGTAGTTATTGTACCATAGGGAGAGGTGTACATATACATAAGATAGATAGACAGACAGACAGACAGACAGACAGACAGACAGACAGACAGACAGATAGATAGATAGATAGATAGATAGATAGATAGATAGATAGATAGATAGATAGATAGATAGATAGATAGATAGATAGATAGATAGATAGATAGATAGATAGATAGATAGATAGATAGATAGATAGATAGATAGATAGATAGATAGATAGATAGATAGATAGATAGATAGATGGATAATGCATTTTTGTTTTACGTTCAAGAATTACAGACTCTGTTGAGTGCATACTCTTGTGTTTCTCTTTTTACTCTTATCCTATTCCAGTTGCCCTGCTTTTACCACTTGCTCTCATGTTCTAGTATATATGCTCACTTGTGCGTGGGATGCTTAGAGACAGAAGAGAAAGAACATTGCTTCTGTAGTTGGGTCTGGTGGCTCAGTGGACTAATGCGTCCATAGCATTTTCCTGTGTTTGACCTCATGGTCACAGGTTCAAATCCCGGTGCGACCACTCAGCCTCTCATCCATCTGGGTCAGTAAAATGAGTACTATTGAGTTGGGAAACAATAAGTATCGGTTATTCAGAGCCAGTGTTAGTATATTGCGCACAAGGTTTGTGCAAAACCTGTCAGATACAATCTAAATGTTTTTCACATAAAATTTGCCATTTTTAAAAAATCCACAAATGTTGTGAAAAAAATGTACATTTCGCAAATCTTTCCCTTTATACTGGAGTGTCTGAATGCATGACAAGGCTCAATTTCTTAGAATGTCATTGGTTAAGTTGGTTATTTTCTGTAAAGTGCTAAAACCGGTCAGCATATGGAAACTATCAAATAAACAATAACACAACATAACGTAACAAAGCATAACATAACATTTCCAAAAAACAATAGGTGCATGTCCAGGTCTTAAATCTAAGTTTAAGCTCGACTACCATCGGTATGGAAGCAAGTATCGATAGCAGACAGACTCGAGCAATACAATTATGAGATGTTGCTTAATCTTTACACGTTTTCATTTGTTGCACACTTTGCAGCAGCTTTCCCTTTCTCCACATGTTGTTAGGATTTTCAGTTTTCAAAAACATTTAAAATCGTAAAATTTATGACATTGAAATTTTATAAATTGTACTAGTATTGTGGGATATCATATGATTATTGCTATGTTCAAACAGTACTCACCTTTTCTTTTTTACAACATTTCAATTTTGTCAAACTCATATTACCATTTCCATTCTTGAACAAATTTCCCACTGAGAAATCCATTTTTTTATTTAATTTATAGTTTAGGAATGTTGATTACATTGTATTTTATAGCTAGTTTAAATTGTTCTTTTGAGAACCTCTTATGTGTTATTTTGCATTGCTGTCCTAATTTTATATCTTATCTCATTGGCTATGAAACTCTGGGAATCATTTAGACTTCAGTGGGTGGCCTGCCAACGCTGCCGGGGATGCAAATGCTGTGCCTCCATCCTCCCTGCAGGAGAATGCCCAACCTATTTGGACAGAAATGCCACTCTGTGGGTTCACGTGTGTAAAAAGTGCTCCGATCACAATGAAAAAAGCATCGTTATCAAACATTAGTGCCACACAGCATCTATGTTATGGCTCCGGCTCAGCAGTCTTTTCCAAAGTACAGATTATCCTGAGCAAATTGAGTTTTCCTCCTGCAAGAGGGAATATTGTTGCTTTTCCAGGCCTGAGTCTGCCATGCCTCACCTGGAGAGCCATGCCAGGGAATATCTGGATGATCGCCCTTGAAATTTCAGTTATATGCTCTTCTGAATGTAGATTTCAGGGGTAGTAGAATCCCCGCATTTAGTTTCCTGCATCATATGTACTGAGAAAATAAGAACTCATCTTTGGTATTCTTTTCTTTTATTTGAAGTCATGTGTAGGAAAACATAAGTTTAGCCCATCCTCTTCTAGTAAATTTATTGACATGTTCTTATTTTTTTACTAGGAAGACAGAGAGGATTCCAGGTTGCCCTGTACCTCTGCAATTATTATTCCTAGTACCATATCCCCTGACAACTCCTGCTTTGATTGCAATATCAGAGGGAATTCTTGAACATCTGTCCTATTTCTTATACTGTCTTCTAAGAGGTGGTGTCTGCATCTATAACTGTCAATGCTCCCATCAGAGCCAGACTGGGAACACAAACCAGTCCTGGCAATTCAGCTGGACCAGCCCGGGGGGGGGGGGGCGCTAGTGAGAATCACCAGCCAGGGTAGAGGCTTAGGGGTGCAGCACTGCTGGTTCTTTTGTTACAGGGGGCGAAATTGCAGCACTGCTGCATAACCAGCCCCCTGTGACAAAACCTCCCCCCACTGCTCCAAAACATGCACCCACCCTTCCAGCCCACTGGGAAAATGCCTGGTGCCTGCTACAGCCAGCCCAGCCCTGGATCCCATAACTAACACATCCACAACTGACAGCGCATCCATCCTGGCACCTCCTCTCCCAAGGAGTCTTCGGTGTGGGTCTTCTCTATATGGTCCTCATGCTGCACGAAAAACGTGGGCCATTCTATCACCAGCAATGTTTGCGTCATGACACTTAGGCTAGGTGCGGTGGAAACTACTTACCAATGACTAGCCTTCCATACTCTTAGCCAAGGCACATCAGATCAGTGGTCGCTGATCCAGGAGACAGTAACCTGCACTGGCTTCCACCAGTACCTATGGTTTCAGTAAGTGGCATAGTACCTCATCTGTCCACGCACAGGTACAGGTGAGCAGAAAGAGGTTTACAAACACTTGTTTAGAAGTGGAGTAAAAATTGTTAATGATAAGTTTGCTTTAGTATAATAAACTGTAACTGAGACGGCCATAAATAGAGTGGCCTGATTTTTCACCCTTTTAATGCTTAATAATCCAGAAAATAGATTTTGCAGATAACTCGCATGTTGGAATTCGTTCCTTTGTTGAAAATGATGCTTGTTCATATTATTTTTCTAATAATGACCAAGCATATTGAAAAATGTGTTTTCTATATTTGTGCCTTCGGCAACATTTTATTCAATGCAATTCACAGGAGGAGTGAAAATGCCCCAGAAAACTCAAAAACTTGATACCTATATGACAGAAATATCAATAGAATAATTACAGGACTAGAAAACCGGAAGTGTTCTGCTTACATTTCATTCACATCGAAATGTGGTTGTTATCACGTTTGGAATATTGTCAAAGTTCACTTTAGCATTTAGACAATTTAGGAATGTGTAATTGCTGCTAGACAGGGTGACCTTTTAATATCAGGTTAATTTGTTTTTTCCTCTCTTATGCTTGGTAATGCTGAACTTGTCAAACAGTTAACCTTGATTTGTTTTCCCTGTTTAACAATACATATTTCTCTAATCAGTCGTTAAATAGGAAAGAGAAGGACAGATAAGAAAGAGAGGTACCTTCTTTCCAGGAGAAAACTATTTTCATCAAAGGCCCACACCTAGGCAGATGCATTTTCTTAAATATTATTGGGGGGAGGGGTATCATGTCACCTATCTGACAGTTCTATAATATTGATTGTTTTCGAAAAAACAAATGAGAAAAATTCACTGCAGTGTACAGTAGAGACGTTGGTCTTATTTGCCTACAGACCAAACCCATCAAACTGTGGAAATGGTGTGGACAGAACTATGATCCGAACACATATTGACCCCTACAGTACCCACTTATGTTTCCTTCACCACCCAACCACACCAAGACCTGGCACACAACTTGCAAATGCTCAGTATTCTGCTTTATGAAATCCAGATCCCTGCTCATTGATAAATGTTATTTTAGCTGAGCCATCTGTGTGTCTTGTTCACAAACGGCACTATGAGAAAAATGTGAAATGTGCCCCTATAGCTTTACTCTGGTGTATGGAGCAGATTGTTCTATCTATAATCCACAAAGGATCTCATGACTATTCAGAGAAAACTTTTCTGAATTCAGAATGTTTACCAGGTGTACATTTCCACAATGCGCTTTTGTACACACAGCTTTCCTCTACCCCAGCCCTAAGAATTGGTTGTGTTTTCTCCCATGTGTCATTCTTGAAACCCATTCACTCTTGCCGCTGACAGGAGTAACATTTGTATGCGTTTCTGGAATGGGGAGTCATCTGCAAAGGGTATGTGAATACCAACAAGCCCTGATGTACATCAACATTTGCCAGCAGACCAACTAAAAAATGCACAAACAAAAAGGCCCAACGTTAATTTTCAATGGAGCAAATTTCACCATAATGCCAGAATCTCCACATTCCCAAATGCACTTTGTAAGGAAAATGGTCTGTTTGAGTGGCACAGCCAATTCACTTGTATCCTATTGAATGTATTCAAGGCTAGAACATGCTTCAACTAATTTGATCAATTTCTTAAAGGAGAACAATGGGCTCAAATGACTTAATTCATTTGGATGAAAAAATTAACCTGAGTTAAAGAATAAGCTAGCTTACATAGAATTCACAGTATAATTTTATTAGAATTTAATAGAATTTTATTAGAAATGTTTACACTTAGAAATCCCAGGAAAGAAGCTTTCAAACGCAGATACAAGGCCTGATTTTCAAACTACAATTTGTAGTATGTTTTGTAGTATAACACATACTACAAAATGCAATTCACCAACTACTTGCAGAATCTTATGACTCCACACTCCCTACGCGTATGTGTGCGGAGGTCTCCATCCTGACAGCAGAATCACTTGGTGTGGAGAACTCCACACACTTAAGTTTGGGGGGTGAGGAGTCATAAAATTCTGCATGGAGTTTGTGAATATCGAAAATTAGTAACCTTACTGTAAAGTGGAGGGTAAAAAGTATGTCAAGGCACTGCGAATCCCAGCATGCATGTGGAAAGACAGCTCTTCTAAGAGGCCCACCGGAGAGCAATAATATTATTAATTAGCATGTGGACAAGGGTGTTCCTTAAGCGCCAGGGTTTTACTTCAGCCATTGAACAAGGAACAAGAGGGTCAAAAACGCATCAGGCATGACAGTAATCTTGATGTAGAGGGTGGTTTTCAGTTTTGAAAATAAAGAACTCTCCCCCACGTGCATCAAAATAGCCAATAGCAAATCCTTAATTGCGATTTTTAAGAAATCGCAATTAAAAATTCGCTATTGGCTATGCATGTAGGAATCACAAATAAATTTGGGATTCCTACAAATTCCTTAATTGCGACTTGCAAATTTCGAGTCGCAATTAAGGAATTGCTTCCCATTAATTCCTATGGGCCTAATGGCCCATAGGAATGAAGGGACTTGCCCATAGGTACTCACAAATTGCGCATGCAATTTCCAGGGTGCCAAGATGACACCCTGTAGCACCCCTGAAATTGATATCTGAACCCATGTTGCGTGCACACAAGCGCCAAGGACATGTGTCCGTGTAACCTTGAACTTTGAAAAATGCACTTTAGTGCATTTTTCAAAGTTTTCACTAAATTCCATCAAGTTTCATTTGACGGTAAATAGCATCCCCTAATAGAGAAATCCCTATTTTAAATATCATGCTTTGCATTTGAGGCATCGCAATTTGCGATTCCTTAAATGCATTCGCAATGTAAGTGATTGCAAATTTGCGATTACTTAAATTGTGATTTTTGCATTTGGGATGATGCATCCCAAATGAAAAAATACCGGTTGCAAAGGGGCATTTTCTGCGAATCTGCCTGTTTGCGACCGGTTTTTAGTTTTATGCATGGAGCCCTCTGTGAGTTAATCTGCAAGAGAGTGCAACTTCGTTGAGGGCAACTTGAGAACAGTATACTATGGCACTCCTGCTGTGAAGACTGCACCACCTCTGGAATGTTATGTGGGGCCGCAACGGTTTTGAACTGTTTGAAATCTGTCAGCGGAACTGCGTGTCGGTAAATAGAAACTTGCCATTTAACTTTGAGAGGCCCACTGGAGGGCTAAGAAACATTGGAAAATAAACAGAGTATAACTGCACACAACCATTAGAGGTGAAAAATTGTGTTAATGCACTACGCCAGGACGGTCCGGAATGCATTAGGAATGACAGTAATCTTGATGTAGATGCCGGTTTCCAGCTTTGAAAATAAAAAACTCTGTGAGTTAATCCGCAAGAGAGTTCGTCTTCGTTGAGGGAAACTTGGGAACAATTTATATATTCACTACCTCCTTGCTCCCAAGGACGAGGACGCAATATGTGAGGTTTTTTTATCTCAATTCACTATATTTGTCGGCCAACATCAAACACGTTTCGGCTGTGAACGCAGCCTTGTTCACTGATGATGAGGTGCCATTTTCTGAATGCTTTAAAACCTCAGTGCATGCCTGCAGGTATGTGAAAATAGACTACGCAAAATTTGTGCCTTACTTACCATATCTCATTACAATTCATATACATTTGCTAATTTTATACATTTTGCAGTTTTTAATTGTCATAAATACTTTATCACATACACACACCAACTTCTGTTATTCTTTTGTAAATATTCTTGCTATCGTTTGTGAATCACTTGTACACAGATACACAGTATTCTACAAAATTTCCTTTCGGTGAATTCTGACTCTCAGCTGCCAGACTGCCCTCTGTGCAGCTGGACAGAGCAATATACATGGATGGAAAATTCTAAAGATATCCTTTGATGAGAACAGTTATATCACTAAAGGAATTATTTATGAACGTCGATCCATATTGATACATTTAATTGCCCAAATTTTCACACCTTTTCTGTGCTACATAAAAACTCCCATCTTGGTATCAATTTCATACCTCAGCAATAATGCCCCAGTGGACTTGCGCAGTTCGATTGGGTATAATTATGACAGAATTATGTACCTCTTCCACTCAGTTCCTTTTTAAATTCCATGTTATCTATTTAACAGAAGGTACTGTATATTACAACACCATATTATGTTATCATGCCTAAGTGGACTTTCGGACAGCCACTAATGATCTCCTATTCTAATCCTGTGTCACAAGTTCACTAGGGTTTCAAACATAGTTATAAAACAGATACATGTGTTAATTATAAATAGTGACCCCAAATTCCCAACTAAATTCCTACAATGTTAACATTTCTAAACCCAATACCTGAAAATGTATATTATTCATGAAATGGGTGGAATAATTAACTGCAATGTTTCTTGTTTATATCATGACTCAAGGTGTCTGCGAAGGTCTTCTTCTGTGTTCAGGCCCCGTGGTACATTCGTATTCATTTCTATTATGTATCTCGACTCCAGTTGCCTTAATTTTCTTTGTCTGTCTCCTACCCGAATATTAATTGGGATGGAGTTGAGTACAAAATATGTCAAACCTGATATCTCACTTCTGTGGAATTCCTCAAAGTGGCAAGCAACCTGGCATGATTTGTCACAGTTTTTGATGCCTTGTATATGTTGCAGGATCCTCTTGTGTACTGCCAGAATGTTACATCCTATATAGGGCAGCCCACATGGACACTGCAACATATAAACAGCAAATTCTGTTTTGCAGTTATATTGGCCCCTAATGTTCTTCATGCGTGAAGTAAATGGTGATTTATGTTTTGTCAGGTTCTTCCCATGGTTTCCAACTCCCGTATTTTCTGAATCCTGCTTTCTGTGCTAACCATGTGGATAGGTTACGGATGCTATTCTCCGGACAGCCTTTTACCAGGTCCTGTCTCATAGCTTTCACTTTCCTAAATGTGATCCCTGGTTTTCTTGGAGCCACACTGCCCACCACTGAGTCATTCCGAATTAGATGGCGATATTTATGTATATTGGCTATATGTTTATACACTCACTAAAAAGAAAGGTTACAGTGATGTTATAGTTTGGTGAACATATTACTTAAAAATACCATTTTAAACTCAATCATCTACTGAAATTCACCAGTTAGAGTTCACTGAAGTAACCATACCTCAGATCGCGCCATGCACAGTGCTGTCACAATGATGTCATTTCAGAAGTCACCGGCGATGTTATCAACGATTTCAAATAACTTGCATGAGTTATGTAATATGTGAGGGATAAACAGTGCAGGTTAGGGCATGATTTTTAGTTACTTCAGTTACCTATAACAGGTTAATTTGTGTTTTCTTATTGATTTTTATCCTCTGGGGACCTCGATCCCACCCAGCCAACCTACAGCCTACATTTCTCCCATGCTGTTGCATCATTTTTTGCTTTACAGTGCTGGGGGCTGCGAGGGAGGCCCAAGGGACTGCAGTCCCATTGGCTTCCCTGCCAGCAGAAGTGACTCCTCTACTTTGCTCTTGCCTGGCTGGAGAAGCGTTTTTTTCTGCTTCTGCCTGGTGGGAGCACACCTATGATTTCTGCCCGCAGGGACGCAAGTAGGGAGTTAAATTTGCATGCCCTGCCCACATACAGTTGGTTGCGTACGGGCCGGACCTTATTTTACATTTAAGGAACCCCTTAAAAATTCATAAAAAATGGTTAAAGTGATGTTATAGTTAGATGAAGATGTCACTTAAAAATACAATTTTAAGCTCGAAAACCTCTGAAATTCACCAGTTATAGGTAACTGAAGTGACTATAACTCAGATGTGATCAGTGATGTCAATGATGTCATAGAACATGCCATGAGTGCAGCCGTAAACAGTGCATTGAGAAGACATGAATTTTAGTGATGTGGTGTAAATCTGTTATCTATATCTCACTGGTGTATGGTACAAGTTGTACCTAGGGCCTGGAAGTTAAATGCACCTCTTGTGCCATCCACTGAAATGGTTCGGCAAATATGGCTTTAAGACCACCCTATCTAGGGTGACTATAACAGTGAAATAACTTCTTTTTAACTTGTCAAAATAATCCCAATTTACAGGTGAAAAGCTCCCTTTTAAATATGAATGTCACGCCTATATAGCCTAGTAGCTCAAGGCAGGGTGCATGGTATTTAAAAGTAGGACATGTAGATATTTAATGTCGATATATCCTTACAGTGACTAGCACCCAAAAAGGTTTTCACTGTGGCAGGCCTAACTGTTTTATGTTGAAACCCAGAGTAGAGATTTAATCCCTAATACAGTATCTTGGGAATAGGACAAGTTAGAAAGAGCATTAAACAACCATTTTAATAGTTATTAATAATCAAATTTAAGGGTGAAATCAGATTTTTATTAAAAACTAAGTAAAAGTAACTTTGAGAAAGTTACTTTTTCCTTGCCTAAAGCTCCTGGAAGTTAATAGGAACAAATTCTCCTGCTTCCTCCAGCTGTACTTGTCCTGAAAAGGAATGAATCAGGTGCGAAATTCATCCCAGGAACTACACAATATATTACTGTGATTGGCAGGCCAACTAGTGAGGACGCCTTTAAGCTTAGCAGAAGGGGGGACCTATCGGCATCCTTTTTCAGACTGCAGTGCCAAATGTTGCTTCAGAGTCAAATACTGCTTACTAGGCCTGCTAGGTTTTACATATTATGCTTGGAATACACTTGAAAGGAAGAGAACAGAATGCCAAGACAATTCTTGGGTATCCTCTGTCCGGTTGCTAAAGTACTCTGCTTTTGTCCTAACAGACTTCTATTCCTGGATTTACTATAGGTACATAAAGTGGCTGCTTCAAACTCTATTTTAGTGTTAAATGTCGGACGACACTAGGAATACCATAGTGCATTCCCTACTCGCACCCCTCAGCCCTTAGAGCCCAAGTTTAGCATTGCTGAAGACTTTTGCCATCTTGAAAATGCCCAAAGTGGGGGGCGTGGCCTAGCGAGCCGACATGGGCGACGTGTGCTAGCCAGCTCCGTCCAGCCCAACGTTTATCCGACGATCATACTGGCTCCTTCAGGACCCTTGACGAGTCCTGAAGGGAGCGTGGCGGCACCGGCGATTGGCAGAGGGCGATTGGTTTGCGACGGCGGCGACCGGCATTGCGGAACTCGGAAGCCGGCGCGCGCGCGCGGCCTGGGGATCGGAGGCAGAGCCGAGGTCTCGATTTTGGTGCATCCGGGAGCAGACGCGAGTCGCGCGGCAGCCCCTGTGAGCCTAAGGTGGTGGATTGCGGAGCAGACGGCCCGGTGGTGGCGGTGATTTTAGCGGTGCAGGTCGGCCCCAGGGACTACACAAGTCGACGCATGGAGCACCAGTGAGGAGCTTGGGGGGGGACGCCCCGGCCAGTGGAGAATATTGGCCGTGATTGAACAGTGTGCCCGGGAGCGAGGCCGGTCTCTGAGGCCCCGGGTGTGGGGGCTCCCCTTCCTGGACATTTGGCGGCCACAGTGTGGCAGTGGCAGCGGGAGGAGTGAGCGCCTCTTCCCCCCCCATTTTGGGATTGATTCTGGTGCTGGGGGATCGGCGGCTGCATCGGGCCGCAGTGGTGGGACTAGGGAGGCCTCACAGGAGCTACCTGGAGGCTCTTTGCTCCTCGGGGTCCCGGGGGTGAGGACTGAGATCGGGCCCCGGGGTACCTCGGCCTTGGGGGAGCCCTGGGCTACTGCAGAAATTCGCCGTGCAAGGAGTGTGCTCCATCGGAGGCGTCCCGTGATGGGCCAGTGGCATAAGAAAGACCAGGAGGGACGGCGCGGCCACAGGGAGAGGGCGGCGTATTCTGAGGGACCTTTGATGCTATGTGAGCCCTGGGCGTGAATACCAGTTGGTTGGCCTTTGTTGGTGTACGTTCACCTGCTCGGACTGTGGCGGCGGGGCCAGTGATCGGCGGCTGCATCGAGCCGTGCCCTTTGAGACCATGGACGAGCGGTTGGGGGTCAGGGGGACGGTGTTACTGGCGGGGCCACGCAGCCTGGGTGCTTGACGACCTTGAGAGGCGGATTGGTGTGAGGTCGGTTTGTGGGCTGAGGCTCACGCCGGTGGATTGCGGGCCCCGGGCTGGGGGTGCTTTCCCACCTCTCTCCCTTCCTTCCCTCCGTTCCTTGGGCACAGGCCGGGCAAAGGTTCAGCCTACGGTGTGCCGACACAGGGGAGGCACTGGTGCAGGTGCCCCGTCCACCTTGGCCTGAAGGTGCGGAGAGTCCGCTGCAAGCTGTCATGACGAGAGACAAGGGTGGTGGCGGATCCACGAAGCATGGGCCTATAGACAAGTTCACTGGCCCGGGGACGACGGGTGGGGCCGCCGGGGCTTCTCAGGATGCCGTACCAGGCGGTGATCACCCAATCCCGGGATATGCTGGATGCAAAAATTGGCGCAGTGGGTGCGGATGTTATGTTACTGCGCCAAGATCTTCGGAACGCAGTGTCTCGCATCACGCAGGCAGAAGCCCGCATATCAGGGGTGGAAGATGACATTGGGGTCCTCAAGCAGAAAGTGGCGGGTTTGGAGAGCATCCAGAAGAGCTTGGCGCTCCGGGTCGAGGATGCGGAGGGACGGGCCCGGAGGAACAACCTGCGCTTTGTTGGCTTTCCGGAGGGGTGCGATAATGGCAACATGGAGCGTTTCCTTATGCAGTGGTTGGAGAGTTGGCTTCCGCCTGATGCGCTGTCCCAGTGCTTCGTCATGGAGCGGGCTCACAGAGCACTTCTACAGAAACCCCCGGTGGGGGCTCGTCCAAGACCGGTGATTGCGAGACTATTGAATTACCTTGACCGAGACACTGTGCTGAAGCAGGCCCGCGTCAAAGAACTTTTGCTTTATAATAATCAACGGATCCTGGTGTTCCCAGATTATACACGACTTGTGCAGCAACAACGCCAATCGTTCATGGCGGCGAAGGCCAGACTGAGAGACCTTAATCTCCCGTATGCTCTCCTATTCCCTGCCCGCTTGCGAGTGGTCTTTCAATCCCGCACCCACTCCTTTGATTCACCGGAAGAGGTCTTTAAGTGGACCGACGAAACTGTCCGGGTGCGGGTGCGTACGCTGCCTGGGCTGCAGTCAGACTCATCCTTAAGTGAGGGGCCGTCAAGGAATGCTCGTGGACGCGCCGGAGAGGGCATGGACGATCACTCTCCCAGAGGCGCTCTGCTTCCCGTGGAGCCCCGGCTCGGGAGGACCCTGCCTCCCAGCCCCTGACATTGGATCCTTGATGCCTGTGAGGAGGTTGGTGCCGGGGTGCTTCCTTCTTTAGACTATGTGACTGTTTGCCTTTATTTGTCTGGAGGGAGCCTCTAGGAGGGCTGTATCCCCACCTGTTCAGGGTTTGTGGGGGGTGGGCCTGGGCAATATGGGCTGTCAGTTGGGGATCCATTGGCGGGTGCGGACCGTGCCCCCCAGTTGGGGGCCTGGAGTCAACCCCGCCGCAACAGGTACTTCAGTGTTTTTGAGGTATGGGGAGGGGGGTTTGTTATGGGGAAGGGGTTTGGTTAGGGGGACGAGTTGGGCTTTTACATTGTGCCCATCTGGTCGTACACACCCGCGGTTGGGACCTCATATCCGCGCTCCATCCAGGCTGGTCGCCCCATGGCTGTTGGGAACATAGAGGTTGGGATGTCCCCGGGCACCCTCCGCATTGTTAGCTGGAATGTACGTGAGGTTCTGGACAAAATTAAGCGAGGTGCAGTCCTGCGTCAGGCAAAAATGGTCGGAGGTGACATTCTCCTCTTACAGGAAACTCATCTGAAGGGCTCTAAGGCCCTGTGCCTGCAGCGTTATGGCTTCCAGCAGGTCTTTCACGCTGGGTTCATACAGGGTTCTAGGGGGGTGGCGGTATTGATACATCATAGGGTCCCATACGTGCATGCACAACAGTGGCTTGACCCGCAGGGGCGGTACCTGTTTCTTCGGGGTAAGATTGGGGAGGAGTCTATTGTGCTCGGCTGTGTCTACGTCCCTCCCCCCTTACAATGGTCCCTGGTGGAGCAGTTGCTCTCTTTGTGGGTGGCCATGCCGGACGTGGCTGCAGTGGTGGGTGGAGATTGGAATGATGTTATGGATATGGGTAGGGACAGGGACAGGGCGGGAGGGGGTCTGGGTAGTACTCATCCCACGAAATTGCACTCCTTGGTTGGGAGCCTTGATTGGGTCGACACCTGGCGACATGTACATGGAGATCGGAGGGAATATACATACCTCTCCGCGGTTCATAAGTCTTTCTCTCGGTTGGATTATGTCTTTGTACCCCGGGCGATCGCAACGCGAGTAATGTCCATGGAGATCCTTACTAGGGGGCTGTCGGACCACTCACCGGTATCAGTGGCGTTGCGGTTAGGTCGGGCGGCAACCATTTAGTTGGCGACTAGCAGTGTGGAACTTGCAGAACGCTGACTACGAGAGGTGTATGAGGGAGGCGATCGCAGACTATTTTGTCGCTAACGCGGGGTCGGCCCCCAGTGCAGTAATACTATGGGAGGCGTTGAAGCCCACTCTACGAGGGGTGGACATTGCATGGAGCGTGGCGGCCCGTAGAAAGCATCAAGATGAGCTGGTTAGGGCAGAGGCGGAGGTGGAAGGGCTTGAGCGTCGGTGGTGGGCTGGAGGTGCGACAGCTATTGCTGGCACGGCAGTCCTATGCCTCTCTCCTTATGGATGAGGCTCACCCTATTTATTCGCCCTCGCCATGGAGCCGTTGGCGGCTTGGGTGCGTATAGATGCACAGTTGAAAGAATTTGAGTGGGCCCCTGGCCTATCGGACAGGATAGCATTATATGCCGATGATGTCCTATTCTTTTTAACAGCATTGAATAGGTCGGGACCACACATACTGGAGATAATGCAAATTTTGGGGGAAACGTCCGGGCTGTATATGAACCCCCACAAGTCCACACTGTGGGTCTTGGATACTCGGGTGGGGGTGGGCGCGTGGGCATCTGCGCTACAGGTAGCGGATGGAGGACTTAAATACCTGGGAGTTTTCCTGTCGGATGTGCCGGAGATATCGTGGGAGCAGAACTTGGCACCGGTGTGGGAGCGCGTCCGTGCAGATATCACGACTTGGTCCCGTATGCCGCTGACTATATATGGTAGATCGGAAATCTTTAAGATGGTTGCGCTCCCCCGCTTGCTCTATCAATTACAGAATCACCCGTACCTGATCGCGCCTCGCTGGTTCCGAATGGTGAATTCGGTGCTGGGACGGTTTCTATGGGGGCAGGGGGCAGTGCGGGTGGCGTTGCGCGCGTGCTTTCTCTCCACTCACTGTGGAGGGCTGACGACCTCAGATATGCTTTCATACTACCAGGCCTCACACCTGTTGGTCCTCAACGAGTGGTGGTATGAAGACCGGGGAGACCCGGCTTATGCACTGGAAAGGCACCAAATGGGGCGTTACACTCTCCACACAATCCTCTACTCGGCGACGCTGCGGAGTGCGCTGCCGCCGGAGTCCAGGGTGGTCTTCCAGATCTGGCGGCAGTCTCTAAGAAAAATGGGGTGGTGGCATACACTGACGGGGGAAACCCCTTTGTGGCACAATGGACGCCTGCTGGAGCTGGTGGCGCTACAAGGTTTTAGCAGATGGGATGCCATCGGCATTTCCACCCTGGGCGACAGGATGCGGAATGGGTCCCTTAAATCGTTCCGGGATCTGCAGGAAGAATTTGGCATGCCCCGGACACAGTTCTACCGGTACCTCCAGCTCCGCCATGCGCTCTCCCCCAGCCTGGAGGGTCTTCTCCATTCCCGAGTTTAGCCCGTTGGAGGTGAAGGTCTTCATGGGTGATCTCGCAACCAAAAAGATTTCGCGAATATATCAGTCCCTGGTCACCCACAGTGTGCCTCCATTGGACAAGCTACGGAGGGTGTGGGAGGAGGATGTGGGTACGCTGGAGGAGGAGTATTGGAGGGAGGCCCTGGCCGCCCCTCGGGGAGCGGCCATTGCGATGCGCCTCTGCCTCATCCAATTCAAGTACCTTACCGGGTCTACTATACTCGGCTGCGACTGTATCGGGCGGGCCTGGTTGCCTCCCCGGAATGCCTCAGGTGTGGTGGGGCGGAGGGCACATTCCTGCATACGGTCTGGCAATGTTCATCGCTGGGCTGCTTCTGGAGGGGGGTCTTCTCTTGTCTGTCTGAGGTCCTGGGGTGGTTGCTCCCACGTACGCCACAGCTCGCACTGCTGCATGTAATGGATGGCAAAGGGGGCAATATCTATAAACGGCACCTTATGCAGCTGGGCCTTACATTGGCGAAACACGACATTGCCAGGATGTGGAAGGATGCGTGGGCTCCCTCGGTGGCCGCTTGGAAAAATGGCTTAGACTTCTGCATGGGGCTGGAACAGCCCATCTTTGTGGCCCGGGGCTGTCCACGTAAGCACTATAAAATATGGAAGCGGTGGGCGGACTATAGCCTGTGGCTGGAGCCACCAATGGCGATGGAGGATCTCCTAGTGGGATGAGGGTAGGGCTAGGGCGGTTGGGTCTGATACCTGGGGGGTGGGGGGTTGCCGGGGGTGTGTGTGTGCTCAGAGTGGGATGGTCCTCCACCAGATTGGGTAAGCCGTCATTTTCTTTACTCCCTTTGGTCGTTGAGTATTGGCGGGTGAGTGGTCATCAGTGGGAATTGCGCAACTTGGGGGGGGAGTTGGGGGGAGGGGGGTAGGTATCCGACATGAAATTCAAGGTCAAAGATTGTGTTTGTTTTGTTTCTTTAAAAAACAAAAATGTCCTTTGCGGTCCTATTAATGTGTAACTTGATGCTGCAGTGGCCTCTGGGGTACAGAGCCCTGCGTATATTGTGCAATTGACAATAAAAATCTGTTGTTAAAAAAAGAAAATGCCCAAAGTGGGTAGGATTGGGCCCAGGAATGTTTTCCCCATAGGTTAGGCTTTAGCCAGGAGTTATTCTCACTCACTAGCTACTGCCAGGCATAAATGTGGCACCTCCAGGCATCCATTTCAGAAAACTGCTGGAACCGGCAAAGAATAGAAGAGGACTAGTCCTGCTGTCTGTGAGCTTAGAGGAGTCCTGAAGGACTGGACCTGCTCCCAGGACAAATAAGTGAACTTCAAGGGTCATAAGGTTGACATCTTGTTCAAGCTACAGGAATACAGCAAGTTACAAGAGGCCTTTTCTCCAAATGCCAGTCGATCATTGGCAGCTGGACGAGGACTGGACCCTGCTTTGAGCATGTGGTCTAAGTTGGATACCTGTGACCAAAATACAGGTGCACTTCATTCAATTTGTCACCTTTCAGAACCCCATAGCCGGGGAACAACCTTTACAACGCAACTTTTACAATGCACTACCTTTACAACGCATTTTTTACAACGCATAATCCATTACAACGCATGACATTACAACACATGACACTACAACGCATTTTTAAAAACTACCTTTACAACGCATTCCATTACAACGCATACTACCATTACAACGCATACCATTACAACGCATAATATTACACTACACTATCCAACACTTACCCTACTGTTGCACCCCCTGGAGTTAGAATAGTAATTTTTACCCCTATACTATCCAACACTTACCCTACTGATGCACCCCCTGGAGTTAGAATAGTAATTTTTACCCCTACACTATCCAACACTTACCCTACTGATGCACCCCCTGGAGTTAGAATAGTAATTTTTACCCCTATACTATCCAACACTTACCCTACTGTTGCACCCCCTGGAGTTAGAATAGTAATTTTTACCCCTATACTATCCAACACTTAACCTACTGTTGCACCCCCTGGAGTTAGAATAGTAATTTTTACCCCTATACTATCCAACACTTACCCTACTGTTGCACCCCCTGGAGTTAGAATAGTAATTTTTACCCCTATTCTATCCAACACTTACCCTACTGTTGCACCCCCTGGAGTTAGAATAGTAATTTTTACCCCTATACTATCCAACACTTACCCTACTGTTGCACCCCCTGGAGTTAGAATAGTAATTTTTACCCCTATACTATCCAACACTTACCCTACTGTTGCACCCCCTGGAGTTAGAATAGTAATTTTTACCCCTATACTATCCAACACTTACCCTACTGTTGCACCCCCTGGAGTTAGAATAGTAATTTTTACCCCTATACTATCCAACACTTACCCCACTGTTGCACCCCCTGGAGTTAGAATAGTAATTTTTACCCCTATACTATCCAACACTTACCCTACTGTTGCACCCCCTGGAGTTAGAAAAGTAATTTTTACCCCTATACTATCTAATACTTACCTTAAATGTAATTTAATATTATGCGTTGTAATGGTATGCGTTGTAAAGGTAGTATGCGTTGTAATGGAAATGCGTTGTAAAGGTATTTTTTTAAAATGCGTTGTAGTGTCATGCGTTGTAATGTCATGCGTTGTAATGGATTATGCGTTGTAAAAAATGCGTTGTAAGTGCATGCGTTGTAAAAGTGTGCGTTGTAATGTCATACATCCCCCATAGCCGTTGAAAACCCACCCAGGTCTCACACCTTCACACTCAGGAAACCTTGTGCAACAAAGTGCGAGTCAATTCTTGGTAGCCATCTATTCCTATCTGTGGATGATAGGACTTCCCATGTTTTTGGGAAATAATAGCTTATAGCCCGACAAACATCATTCACCATGTTCACCCAGCCTGACAATCAAGAAACGCCAAGTTTTAGGAAATAATGGCTGATAATCTTACAAATATCAGAAATCAGGACCAGGGAGATCTGGAACCAAGTGATAAAAACTTTATGGTGTGCTACATTGAAAATATATGCGGTGATTTCCATAGAGCCTAGGAGTGATACCTTTGACCAGAAGACAGCTACCCTAACCCTGCATTTCACTTTTCATTTCCTTTTGAAGTGCTGAATGCAATGCACCCAATTTATCGCCAGTGGGCATCCCAAACCTAAAGAAAACACAAGCCCTCTTAACACATTTTACATTATATCTTCAGGGGACAGTGAGATATTTATGCAAATATTGCACACATGCATGGTGCTGAATGTGCTCAAAAAGGGATATAGACCGTAATTTAGAATTTGGTGGTGAGCCTGGCGAAAATTCAGTATGTTAGCGACATAGACTGCTGTCCAAGGGCCTGTTTTATTCTTAGTTGACAGATACTGTTAACAACGAACAAATACGTGTAATATTTTGCATGGTTGTGCAGGGCACACCTATAAATAACAGAGAGAAACAAATATTTTCCCACCTACCTCAAAAACATAACATGTTATGATGTCAGGGGGCTGTGAAGCATGCCCCCAATATGTTATGTGAATTTAAACCATCATTTTGTAACATTTTATAGTTTCTGATCTCAATCCATACATTTGTTTTGGCCTACATTAACCCCATTCCCATCTGCATAGAATGTTCTCAAATGCCAACGCCAATTTTGAGGGTTTTTCCTTTGGCATGCTACTTTTGGGATAGGATAGCAGCTTTGCTAACAGAGATCATGGGATACCCACTGCCTTTTGTGCCTAAGTTTCTGCTGCTTAATTTTAAGTCACCTACTCTGGAGGCAATGTCTAAGTCTGCATGGCTTATGGTTTTGCACAGCTTGGGAGATGCTGAGCTAACAATAGAGTTTCATTGGAAAAAAGGAAAGCCTGCATTCTCACAGTGGTATCACAAACTATGAACGATCCTCACCATCTAACAATTGACTAGCAATATGAATGACGCACTTTTAGTCTTTGCAACTAAGGGGCCAATTACGATGTTGTCAGGAAAGCATTCCCACTGAATCGGGTTAGGAATGCTTTCCGAACTATTCGTATCCGGGGAGTCCTACCGACTGATTACGATGTGTCCTGATGCTTACAGACTCAGTTCAGTCAGACTCCCATTGACTTCAATGGGAGCCTGCATTCCGAACGAGAACACAGGCTCCCATTGGAAAAAAGGGGTGGGTGAGGAACACCTTGCACCCTGTGGCGGGCACCTCACATACACAGAATGTTTTTGAATTAATGCTAGAGAGAGTCTTTTTTTCCTGAGGGAATTATAGACAGTTGGCACATTTGTGGTGAGTTCGTGGGCTGATTTACCGTATTAAAGAATTATTAAACCTGAAATGTGGGTTTTATTTGTTTTCATTCACTGTTTCGCAGTATTTGTTTTTTTGCCTTGTGTGCCCTTTGGTGCTTCATGTCGTTGGTTGATAGGTATTCGATGTTGAATACTGAAACGTCATTTGGATTCTCATGTAACTCACCTGGTATTGTATTGTTACCAGGCAGGATGCAATGCTTTCCTTGGGAAACACAAAATATCAACAAAAAGAGTTACACAAGAAAAGTAAATTTGCAATATGTAGGTAATAAGGCCTGAACTTATCAGCGGTAAAATGAGATTTTCATGACCTATAACTCATACTACTATTGGAATATCAAGCATTTCCTGTCTGGGCTCAAATGGGTGCTTAAAAAAAGGCATACACACCTTTGGCTGGTAACCCTGTCACTTCAGACTGATTTGCACCTTTGGTCACTCAGAACCAGATGCACACATTACAACAGAAAGCAGCACAAAGGCAAGGTTGGAGAGGGAAGATTTAGCTAGGATGGGGAGGATAGCTTAATGCCAGGCCTTCCAGGATTGCAGCCACCCCTGTACTTCTATTTTCCTACAGAGAAGAAGGTTCAAGGCGGTAGCAAGCCCCAACTGGGAGAACTGGAGGAAATGGAGTTTAAGGGTAGAGATATCCTTGGAAGATCCAGCATATCCTATTCAAAATGTTATTCACCAAAAATTAATGATCATGTCCTGTATGAATAAACAGGAAAAACATTTAATATCACTGTACTGTCTTTAACAAAGGGGAAAATATTTTGTGTGGGCACTGTGCTTTTCTGAAAGTGCATCACATATATATACTTGTAATAATAGGAGTGCGTCCTGTTGTGAGCATCCTGTTAATGTTTTAAAAATTGACCAAAATGAAATTATTCTATGTTCACAGTGAATGGGGTTTAGAAGAACTAGTTCAGCAGAACAGTATTTTGGTCCTGATTCACGAAGGTTAACTTGAGATAAAAAGATTGGACAGTTCTATCTTTTTATGTGCAGAGACTCCTCAGTTGTAAAGATACTTCTTGTAATATACCTTTGTGAATAGCAAACAATTGTAAACTTACACAAAAGTGTAAGTTTACCTTTGTGAATCAGGCCCTACATATTTATCACTTACTCATTTCACAAGAGGACTATGACGAGATCAAGGCCCACATCAGGTGTCACAACTAGCCATAACATCAAGTTTTACTCTCAGGAATGATTCATATAATTTGCTTTTTTAAATACCTTCAATGATTAATTCAATTCAAAGATGTAATAACCTCCAAACCATATTCCCAGCAAATTGTGTAGTTTGAAAACCTACCCAATTGCAGAGTCAATACACTTGCCAAATAATAACACAACAAAAAAGTGATTCTGGAGAAAAAAAAATATAGAACAAGATAGGGGGAACCTGTTATTTGCATAACCTCACATAAATCAACTTTATTAATCTGAAATATACAAGTGGACGATAAACCCCAATTAGTTGATTGGAGAGTGGATATTGGAGAAGTCATGAGTGCCTTTCTAGGAATAGTTTTAGTGTGACTCAGTATTAGAGATCAGAGCGGGTAACAATCATAGATGAGTGGAGGATGAAAATGATGTGCATTATAGTGAGAAGAATGTTGATGTAAAAATAATAAAATTGAAACTTTTCTGAAGATATTAGGTGTAATCCTTATGGACAAATGCTTCAATGAATCAAAAGCAATGTTTAATTAAGTGTTTTTGCCTGCATGTGCCATTAATTAACCTCTCCTGCAATTATGGGCCCAAGCCTTTACTGCTTTTCAAATAAGTGCAATAAGGCTATTAGTACCCGGCTGTTGTGAAGGAGCATCGGGCTGACCCCTAATGCTCTGCTGCTAGTACGCAGACCTCCTCCTTCCCCATGAAAGTCACAACGCCTTTGTTTCCGGGTTGCATTGTAAACATGCAGAGACTGTGAGGCATGCCAGCCTGTGGATGATGTAGCACTCAGGTGGCTTAAATTGAGGGATTGCGCTGGCAGCCGCGGAGAGGAGTAGTCAGGTGCCTGCTTGTGCTACAAGGCGAGAAAATACACCAAAAACGTTTTGCTTGCTGTAGCTCCAACACCCTCGATCAGCTGTCAGTAAGGGGGCATCATTTATGAAGAAATCCATGGGGGGAGCCACCAGGTTTCGCGCCAGGGGGTAAGTGTGATGCATTTTTTCTGGTAGTGGGTTGCTGGTTAGGGTCTACCTCAGCCTTGGATTGTGGCTCCCGGCTGGGTAAAACAAAGCTGAGAAGGTCCCTGCATGACAATTTATGGGAAGCACTATCAGGTTTCACACCAGGGGGAGGGTCCTGCATGGTTGTTAGTTGTAGGTCACTTGGAAGGGTCTCCCCTAATTTTGCATCATGACTGCATGGCTGCATGCTCTGAAGGAGTGGTGAAATTGTTGAGCCAGTAGAATGAGTAAAACAAGGACTGGCATTTGAGACTGTGTGCATAAAATAAAATATAACAATTAAACTGAAAGGGAAAAAAAGAAAGAGAAGGGAAAGGAACATATACAACAAAAATAAAAGAAGGATTCAAAGTGGGAAAACATTCAAAAGTTGCCAATTTGATGGGGAACTTTGAAGTTACTTCAGCATTTGCCTTTAAAGCAAAATCACGGGCAGTTCAAGTGAACTCAGCATCAGCAGCGGCAAGAGCTGATTATAGTTTACAGTCTCGACATGGGCCAGGGCTCATAACAAGTCCATTGAGCTCCAAGGATAATTTATCAGTAGCCTCCAAAGAAGGAGGGCGGGACTCAGTAGGTCCCTCTCAAGGGTTGGGGGTAGTCGATGGGAGAGAGTCGAGGGCGAGCTCACTGATAAGAGTGGAACTATATAACAAGCATATGGATAAAAGCAGAGCAATTGCCCCTATAAAATCATTCAGAATAAAACAGAACTACTTTTATTTAATACCTCTGTAAGGAATCTCTCCACTACCCTTCAGCAGCAGGCTCGGTCTCTTAATCCATTTTGGTATTTAGGGATACATGTAACAAATCACTATTCTGAGCTATTCCAATTAAATTATTAGGTGATGATGAAGAAGATCAAGGACCTATTGGATAAATGGGTACTTATTCCCCTTACATTAGTAGGCAGGGTAGCCCTCATTAAAATGTCCATTTTACCCTTGTT
This sequence comes from Triturus cristatus, assembly GCF_964204655.1. Lineage (NCBI taxonomy): Eukaryota > Metazoa > Chordata > Amphibia > Caudata > Salamandridae > Triturus > Triturus cristatus. Next base: position 922,338,740 of record NC_140581.1, on the reverse strand, counting down.
GATATTTGTTCTTTCTAATGTCCCGGTAAAAATCAGTAAGGCTTATTTTAAAGAACTTGAGATACTTTTTCGACGTTTTGTATGGAACAAGAAGACCCTGAGGGTTAACCTCTCAGTACTTCAACTCAATGTAAATCAGGGCGGGTTGGCACTGCCTCAGAACTGTACTTATGAAGCCTCCCTTTTCAATAAATTAGAATGATCCATAAACACAAAGGGGTCTCTAGACCATTTTTTATTTGAAACATAGAGACGGATGCTGGATCCCAGGTCATACTTATAAAGAAAACACAGTATAAAGTTGTTCAGAAATTTGGTGCTAGACTTCAAGCATTTTATTTATCAAAAAGTATATTAGCAGGATATGAGTATTTGAATGCTTAATGGATGGAAATATCTTGGTCTAAACATATTACGCAGTCTTTTAAAATTTCGGAACATGAATGGTTTGAAACAATTGAGATATTTATTGACGAGGCATGATCTTCATGTGTGTGGTGTGGTGCTGTGATTGATGTAAGTGCTTTTTTCTAGGATTTTAGCAGATAGTTCAGTTAGAGAACAAATGCTGCCCTGAGTCCAGCTTACTCTCTTACCCTGCATTATCTGTCTTGTTTAGGTCAAAATTCAGGGGGATTGGCAACTGGTATAGATTATTATAGAATAAAGCAGAGTGCCACCAGGTGAAAAGTTTTTTAGACAAATAGGCTGGTCGACACAATGCACTTTCTCAGATGCAACTTAGCAGTTGATATCAATATTGGGCCATAAGACTTTAGACAAGAGGATGTCCTTTGTATCCCGCTGGATGGCATACTATACTCTAAGGGCTCTTTACAGAATGTATACCGTCTTGGACGATCACTGCTTTTGTTGGCAACAGGGGATGAGTGGTTGGTTACACATCTTTTTTACCGGGTCAAAGGTGGTTCAGTTTTGGGATAAGGTGTTTTCTGCCTTTGGTCTGGGATTGTAGACTAGGCTCGATCAGGAGGCCAGTGTCGCACTTTTTGACTGTTTAAGACAGAGGCAGAACACCAAAATAGGTAAAAGGGGTCAGGTGTTTATCACAATATCCTCTTTAATAGCTCACTCCTTGATTCTCCAGAATTGGAAGACATCTAGAGTACCAACGTATCAAGAGTGGCTCAATAAAATGAACCAAACAAAAAAGTTTGAAGAGGCATATGCGAAAAGGGTGGGGGGTCATTAAAAGATTTACTGCCTCGCGGCAGTTTATGGAGGCAATAGAAAATGCCAATATAGTAGTGTAGTCATCAACGTTATGTTGTGTAGGCATTTTTAGTTGTATATGTACTGTATTATCATATCCTTAAGTTATGATGATAGCTAGGTATGTAATTCTTCAAAGCACAGTTGCACTTCCTGTGGTCGCTATTCTTGAATATATATTGTTTCTGTGGTTAATTCTGATGGTTGTTATATCATGAAAATCAACAGTTAGGCATGGGATGGCTACAATAGCTTCTTTATTTTAGGCACAATTGCACTTTCTGATGTTTGCTGCTATACAATTTTGTAGTGAAAAAAAAAGGAGAATGAAGATCTTAGGCACCTTAGGGATTCGTCCCTTTTCTCGCCTTGCGTAGAAATCCAAGGCTGACATGGAGGCCCTTTCTTTGTGTATAAAATACTGGTGTTTGGTAAGTTTGGCCACCTTTGAACAGTGATTGGTTACACATTTTGTAATTCATGCTGAACAAGGTCAGTGATTATTTATTTGTATTTAATGCTTTCTAATGTTTTCTCCTGTATTCGAATATGATTATGCTCAATATAAAATAAAAAAAATAAAAAGGCTTTTAGTGTATGTTCACATTGTGAATGTAACTCACTGTGTAACAAATGGCTCCTGTGAAAGTTGAAGAAGCAGCACTTTTTTTTAGAAGGCACTCTCTTTAACTTTTTGCTGGCCCCTCCCCTTCTTTCTGAAAGGTGAAATATAATGTTGTAGAACTGCAGAGAATTATAGGTATTGATTTTTTCCACTTCACTGAGGTTCCTAAAGCTTACTTTTCCCACTGTCAAAGAAGGGAAGTGACTGGTGCAGTGAAAATGAGAGTAGCTTCTGATCAACGAGCTGCTCCTGCAGGATACAGAGGAGCACCAGCACCACAGTGTAGGTTGTGAATGGGGTGCTTCCCGCCAAGACAAGGCATCCCAATAGGGCAGAGTAATGAGTACCACAGAATGCTGAAGCAAAGAGTGGTCCTAGGAACTATTATATACCTTGCTGAAGTCATTCCTACCAGGGAATCTTTATTTCAAGAGCAACATGTTTATCTGTAAGGAAGTAGGATCGCAGGAATGCAGATCTGTTGTTTCTTGCAAACCCCCATTTCTGCAGTTGCAGCCATTGTCAAGAGGTGTCAGAGTACGTCCTGTCTAATTAATATACATTAATATTCTTTGAATAGGTATTTTGCACCTCCTGCAAATTCACACTTTGCTATGCAACTGCCTTATTGCTAAACGTGTTACAACAAACAAATGATGGACGGAATGCTGACAATGCAAACATTCTCCCCCAGTCAAGAGATCTGGGTTAAATCCATCGTTCTTTTGCCCACTACGCCACCCCAGTTCAGACATGGCCATATGCAAATCAGTCTTGACCCTGTGCCTCATGGGAACAGTCCAGCCCGAACTGCCAAGCCATGTCTTCCCTGGACCGGAATCAAGCATCCTAGGACCGGTTTCTGGCTATCAGCCGTCATCAGCCAGGATAGCTTGACTCCAGTGGCGTAGTGAGCACGGGACCCACGTCTGGGCATACCCATCCCACTTAGGGCGAAAAGCGTTACAACAAACAAATGATGGACGGAATGCTGACAATGCAGACATTCTCCCCCAGTCAAGAGATCTGGGTTAAATCCATCGTTCTTTTGCCCACTACGCCACCCCAGTTCAGACATGGCCATATGCAAATCAGTCTTGACCCTGTGCCTCATGGGAACAGTCCAGCCCGATCTGCCAAGCCATGTCTTCCCTGGACCGGAATCAAGCATCCTAGAACCGGTTTCTGGCTATCAGCCGTCATCAGCCAGGATATCTTGACTCCAGTGGCGTAGTGAGCACGGGACCCACGTCTGGGCATACCCATCCCACTTAGGGTGAAAAGTGTTACAACAAACAAATGATGGACGGAATGCTGACAATGCAGACATTCTCCCCCAGTCAAGAGATCTGGGTTAAATCCATCGTTCTTTTGCCCACTACGCCACCCCAGTTCAGACATGGCCATATGCAAATCAGTCTTGACCCTGTGCCTCATGGGAACAGTCCAGCCCGAACTGCCAAGCCATGTCTTCCCTGGACCGGAATCAAGCATCCTAGGACCGGTTTCTGGCTATCAGCCGTCATCAGCCAGGATAGCTTGACTCCAGTGGCGTAGTGAGCACGGGACCCACGTCTGGGCATACCCATCCCACTTAGGGCGAAAAGCGTTACAACAAACAAATGATGGACGGAATGCTGACAATGCAGACATTCTCCCCCAGTCAAGAGATCTGGGTTAAATCCATCGTTCTTTTGCCCACTACGCCACCCCAGTTCAGACATGGCCATATGCAAATCAGTCTTGACCCTGTGCCTCATGGGAACAGTCCAGCCCGAACTGCCAAGCCATGTCTTCCCTGGACCGGAATCAAGCATCCTAGGACCGGTTTCTGGCTATCAGCCGTCATCAGCCAGGATAGCTTGACTCCAGTGGCGTAGTGAGCACGGGACCCACGTCTGGGCATACCCATCCCACTTATGGCTTAACAGTTCGGGCTGGACTGTTCCCATGAGGCACAGGGTCGAGACTGATTTGCATATGGCCATGTCTATACTGGGGTGGTGTAGTGGGCAAAAGAACGATGGATTTAACCCAGATCTCTTGACTGGGGGAGAATGTCTGCATTGTCAGCATTCTGTCCATCATTTGTTTGTTGTAACGCTTTTCGCCCTAAGTGGGATGGGTATTCCCAGACGTGGGACCCGTGCTGACTACGCCACTGGAGTCACTCTATCCATCATTTGTTTGTTGTAACGCTTATTGCTAAATGTAGCCAAGTTGCAATCCAGTTGAAGTGCAAAGAACACCAACCTAGCATTTAGTACATTAGGCCCCTAAAGTAAATATTCTTCCAAATCCCAGAGAACAACACCCCCTCATTTCAACAGTGCCTTCTGCATGAAGTGCAGATTCACTCCAGGAAGACCTCTTAAAGGTCTAGTTCAGATAATTAATAGCCAGTGATAAAGAATGTTTACAAATAACCAAAATGTTAGCAACGTACCTCACAGGAGCAGCGCTAGAAAATTATTTCCATCTTTCTGCTTTCCTAAAGTGTGAAATGAATAAAGTGCTAAAGTACATCCTATAAATTCATAAATAGAAATACACCTAATATCTTCAGAAAAGTTTAAATTTTATTCTTTTTACATCAACATTCTTCTCACTATAATGCACATCATTTTCATCCTCCACTCATCTATGATTGTTACCCGCTCTGATCTCTAATACTGAGTCACACTAAAACTATTCCTAGAAAGGCACTCATGACTTCTCCAATATCCACTCTCCAATCAACTAATTGGGGTTTATCGTCCACTTGTATATTTCAGATTAATAAAGTTGATTTATGTGAGGTTATGCAAATAACAGGTTCCCCCTATCTTGTTCTATATTTTTTTTTCTCCAGAAACACTTTTTTGTTGTGTTATTATTTGGCAAGTGTATTGACTGCAATTGGGTAGGTTTTCAAACTACACAATTTGCTGGGAATATGGTTTGGAGGTTATTACATCTTTGAATTGAATTAATCATTGAAGGTATTTAAAAAAGCAAATTATATGAATCATTCCTGAGAGTACTCTGGGCACAGAGACGGTAGAATGAAAGGTGATTCTAAGCATATGGACATTAACAATATAGGAGGGATGGGAAGCAGAAGCCAAAATAATGAAGGAGAATAGGTGCATGGGCATTCAAAGTTGAAGTAAATTTTTTGCAGCAGCTAAAAGAACATATAATCAGGAGAGGAGCTACATGAGAATACCATGTCTTTTCCCCAATGGGGACTAGTCAGGATGAGGAGTGCATTTGGTATCTTATGACTTACCGGACAGGTAATCGCAAATTGTGAATGCAATTTCAGGGTTTATAGGGGGCCAAAAGGCCACCCTGATTCACCTCCAAAACTGGCATGTGTGCACATGTGGCACACACACTTGCCCTAAGGGCATTTGTGTGTACCAAATAGCTGTTAGAAAAATGCAATTTCTAGCATTTTTCTAAAGAATTGTAAATTACGACCAACTTGAAGTTGGTGGTAATTTGCGATTCATTAATGCTAAGTTGCAATCTCAGATTGCTTCTTGCATTGCATTTAAGGAATCGCAAATTGAGATTCCCTAAATGCATTTGCAAAATTGGTAATCGCCAATTTAGCGATTACCTATTTTGCAATTGGGTTTGGACTTGATGCATCCTAAATGGCTAATTACCGGTCTCAAAGGGGCCGATTCACAGAATCCCGCCCTTCGCGACTGGTAATTAGCTTGATGCATGTGCCCCTGTATCACTTTACATATATATCTATAAACTAAACAGTCAAAATTGTCAAGCGTAGTCTCCAGATTTGCACAAGTTGAATTAGCTGGAAGAACAAATGTTCGTGTCATATTTCACAAGCCTTTTCTTTTCCTTAAAGAATTAAGTGGTCTATGCGCAGCAGTGGCAGCTCGCATGGGGCGTGGTGCGGGGTGGTTGGGTAGGGCGGGGGAGGGGCAGGAAAGGGGGTAGTAAACTCGGACATACGACGGAACGGAAGAATGTAATAATTACTTTCCTCTGTTCTGTCATATTTCCAAGTTTACTACCCCCACCCTGCCCCTCCCCCGCTCCACCGCCCTGCAGCACACCCTATGCGAGCCGCCACTGATGCGCAGAATAAATACATTCTAAACTTTGGACCGAGATTATGAATCAGACATCAAAACTGTCAAACACACTTTTTTTTCCTTCTGAATCCCGTGCAAAAAATACCCGCAGGAGCTAAACTACATCCAAAAACAGCAGACAAGCAATAGCTCGTTCAGAAGCACTCTGAGGGAAATTGCTATTCCTTTTTATTTACAAAATGTAAATCACTGGGAATTCATTTGCAAAACCATCTGATATAATCACAGAAAACTGCTCTTCTCCCAATTCAGTGTTATGAATTGTAAAACACTCCGATTGTCAAAACTGAGACTGCCTCATCCTAGTATAATAGACTTCTTTGCATCATGCCAGTTGTTTGTCAAAATACATTGCCTTATATTAACAAACTCCATAACTTCTCCAGCCTCTGAAAAGAAAATAGCTTCCATTTGAGTTCATAAATTGTCCAGGGGATAACTTGTATGCATGAAGATGGTTTTAGCCTCTGAAGATTTCTTTCTCTCATGGTAGGTGGGTAATTAAGCTTCTCTTTGTGATTAAGATTACAGGGCAACCAAGAATGCAACTAGAGTGCAGTACAACTTCAGAAATAGGTGCAATTGTTTGTGCATATTTTCAGATCTGTACCAATTTAAAGTTACATTTTGGAATCACTTATACAGCAATTGTGTTCTAACAGCAAACACATAAACTGGTAAATTCAGTATTAACACATATAAAAAGAGTTAAAACCTATGCACCCATTAATTACCATTTTGCGCCACAATCAGATTTTCACCCAGAAATTCTTATCTTGTTGGATATCTGTTACTAACACTCTCAGGGGCTTATTTACAAGCAATAAACAAACACATTTTATCAAAAAGGGGGGACCAAGGGAAGTATATTTACCGACCCTCCAGTTTCTAATCCCTTAATACCTTGTATGAAACACCAGCAAAGAAACCTAGGGTCAAAAACAATGAGCACTACAAATCTCAGTAAGCATACTCAGAAATTTGGGAAGCAAGTGAACATGATCATTTGTAATAAATCCCATCAGCACCAAGAGTAGCGAACATCATCATTTGGGATTCATTCAGTCATACAACACCCTCCAAGCCGTGAGGGCTGCATTTTATATGAGCAACCGTATCTTTTGAACATAGATAAGGTTTATACTCGAGTGTTCATATCTTTGTTGAGAATCCACGTGATGTAGCTAACATGTGTTTAAATGGTGGTGATGATGAAAGCAGAGCAAGTGAACCAAAATAGTGAGTGCCAATATTAAGATAATCTAACTGGCCGAAACAGACATTTTATTAATAACTGACCAGGTGATGAGATTAAAAACAAGTGTAGGAGCAGTTTGACAAAATAACTGCTAAATTCCAAGAGGAGGTCTACATGTTTCAGCCTTTAGATTTAGTGACAATCAGGCTTTCGTCAGGACCAAAATGAACTTATGCTACTGCTGTAACAGTCGTGTAGTCCAAAAGTAAAACACACCAGTGATGAAATATACAAAACCTACTTGAGTAAGGGTTTTCATAGACTCCCAAATAGTTTTGGAGTTGTTTTCAAATCCTAAAAATAATAATAATAACAATTATAATAGTAATGTTCACAAATAGCTTTCACAACAAAAAAATATTTTCTGTTGATGCTCAAGCGACTCTATTTAGTGGGCACTTAATCAGCTCTTATAGGGCAATAGGGAATAATTTACACATTATGCCAATAATCAGTATAAAATTTGATACGCTTACCCGTAATAATACGGGAGCCCTCCTCACCTCACCTGGCATCCGCTCAGATAAATGAGGCCCCGCTCTGTGTGAAAACAAATGGGTATAACATATTTTTTCTCAATACGCTATCCACACTGAACACTAAAACCACATCGTGCATATTCACATCTCAAAATCATGGCTCCAACCCGTTCATCCTTCAATGGGTTTATAACACAATTTGTCTGTGAGATGATATAGACAAAAGGAAGAAACGAAACGGAGAGAAGCTGATTGAGACTCATCTCTATTTACATAAACTATGTTGGTTATGTGAATGTTCCTATAGATTATCATGCCCATAATTGAATGATCACTCGTGACACAAAAAAAGTATATATACATATACTAATCGATAGTGCTAATCAAATAACTTCCTTCTGCAATGCATTACGTCTAAAGATGGAAATAAGAATAGACTCTTATACGTCTATTCTATAGGGCATCCGCTGTTTCTTCAACATGTGAGCTAAGCAGTAAACGGATACCAAAGCAGGTTAAACATTAACTTAAAAAGAAGTAGTTGTAGGCCATATAAATAACGGCTGTATCGGGCAGAAACCACAGATTAGAATTTTTGTGAGTACTAAATATGCAGCCGAAAAGAAGAGTGATAGGCAACAATAGACTAGAGGCAGAGGCACGCTTAGGTACCATGCTCTAAAATATCTTACAGATAAAATAGTAATGGTAATTGGCTAAGTGTCAAAGACACTAACCTGTCCGTCGGTACCTCCGGCTGTTACAGCAGTAGCATAAGTTCATTTTGGTCCTGACGAAAGCCTGATTGTCACTAAATCTAAAGGCTGAAACATGTAGACCTCCTCTTGGACTTTAGCAGTTATTTTGTCAAACTGCTCCTACACTTGTTTTTAATCTCATCACCTGGTCAGTTATTAATAAAATGTCTGTTTCGGCCAGTTAGATGATCTTAATATTGGCACTCACTATTTTTGGTTCACTTGCACTGCTTTCATCATCACCACCATTTAAACGCTTATTTACAAGCCCCTTTCACCGCCGGTGTGCCGCTTATAATATGGGAAAAAGTGATGAATTGGCAGCGCAAGGGGCTTGTAAATAAGCCCCTCGGAAAGTTTTGTGGGGAATAAAGCAGACTTGAGACTTACAGTCTATGAATGGATCAATGATCTGGTTACAATCACCACCTAAAATTAAGAATTAATCTTTATATTGAAGGCATTTATTTGTAATGTTAGTCCAGAATTAATATTCTGGTTGAGTTGGACCATAAACATTAAAAACAGTTAGAGAAATATCATTGATTAGTAGCTCAACCAGTAACCATCTACCTTCAGAATCTATTTCTTGAGGCAAAACAGAACACTTACATTTTTATGACATAAAATAATAACTGAAGTAGGAGACACTAAAACTAAACCAACCCAATTTAATTTGAGCTTAAAGGCCTGCATCTCCGTAAGGTGAGTTTCTTGTCAAAGCACTAAAATAATCTAGATAAAGGAAGCCAATTGGGATAGTAGTCTCTGCCTCTTTACAGGATTAACAAATCCTTTCACATTCCAAGATATAACTCTGAACGTCAACAACAACAAAAAGATATAAAACTAAATGATCAACAGTGATATATAGAAAGGAAATAAATAGAAAAAAGGAAACAATAAGAAATAATATATACAATATGACAATCAAAATTAGAAGAAAGGTTTGGAAAGGAGAATAGGAAAAAAGAGAAAGAACAAGAAATACAACAAGAACAGCCTGTACATGTCAAACCGTACGACTGCAATCGTAACTTAAGGTGAACCTAGAAAAAAAAGGAGTGGCGACACACAGATGAAGATGGCACAACTAACAAGGGAAAATGCACCACAGTGGAACGCCATAGAGAATAACTAGGAAACAGGTATGTGAGGAGTTTGAATACTCTGCAAGGGGATTAATAGAGAACAGTAAAACCAAACTGGTAAAAGAACAAGCAGCAAAATGCAACCTGTAACAGAATCAAGACGGAATAAAAAGACATATCAAAAACTTTACTTAAAAGTCAACTTTAGAAATTCCTAAGGTCTGCAGGATCATCAAACGTATAAGCAATGTTTTGAAAAGTAATTTTAAAGGTGCAAGGCACGCAATGTAGGATGGAGCTTAAGGAAATCTCTCTGTCTTTTAGCTGTAGCCGTGGAGACATCTTGGGACAGCAACAACTTTACACCAGACCATACAATTTGTTTCTGAATTTTAGCTGTATTCAGGACTTGTAGCAGTTCATTAAATTTGAAAAATAAAAGGGTCAAACCTTGTGACTTTGTCAAAGCAGATGAAGAGGACAGACAAAGACCCAGTCTGTGAGCACACTAGATATTTAAACTGGTAGAAGCAGGGAAGCTCAGAAGTTTCAGGAGAAAAAAGGTAAAGAAGGAAACAGGGTCCTCACCTTCAATACCTTCTGGAAGAACATAAAACTAAAGATTGTTACACCTGTTCCTGTTTTTAAGATCCACAGCAGGCTTCTTTAACAACAGAACATCTTTCTCCATGGCCACAATTTTAGCAGATTCATCCAGCATGTCACTGACATGTTGCTCCACCAAGGATATTCAAGACTCAATGGATGATGCTATTGGTTTCCTCAGTGAATGGCCTTAAAGGACAAATCTACTCTAAAACAGTATCTAGAGACACATCAGACACAGATCTCAGAGGAGGGGGATCTTGCTGAAGTCTTTTGTTAACTGAGGATGGTGACAGTACTTTTGTAAGCAACAAAGCCACAGACCGGGAGGAACCAGATTGAGCTATCTCACTAGTGGCATGCAAGCAGTCCATTGAGGTCTCAATGGAAGAGAGACCAGTAACAGGCAAGGTAGGAGTGTATCTTTTACCTCAATGAAACACATTCTTGCTTCTTCCCATATATCAATTATCCACAAGAAGCAAATGAATAAAACACTGGAAATATTGGTGACCTTGAGCAAAGCAGGCAGGCTCCCTGAACCACTCGTCCTTATATAAAACCAAGAACTCAATATATTGGTATAAAAGAAGAGAAGGAGGCTGTGATGCCATAAAAAATATAGAGAAAGCACTCTCTTAACTGTCTAAAACATCAAGGGGGTCCCAGAAATGCAGTGAAATTCCATTACCTCATGAAAGATCCTAGTGCTGAGGAAACACGTTCAGTGCTCTGTAATCTAAAATGGCAGTCGCAATATAGCAGATGAATTCATCTGGTCATTGAACGATAAACAAACAAAGAAAAGAAAGTGAAATGCTGGCCTTTCATGCACAAGAGATTCCGCTGCAATTACAAGCCCATTTCTGTCCTTGAGCAGCGCGAAAGCGGCAAATAAAAGAGTGGCTGTTCCGATGCGGCATGGAGCTCCAGAGCTAGGTGGCCATCTTGAGCGGCCTGAAGCGCACTCCCCTTAGCTATTGATTTTTACTCTGTTCTCTAGATGGAGGAAACACCCTGCTCCACAGCCTCCCTAACAACACACTTGTGTCTTTAAAAGTCTGTAACATCCCATCAAAAGCCTGAAGAAATTCAAAACGTCATCAGAAGACTGTGAAAGCTTCATTGGATCCCCCCAGTATGCCCTCGTTGTATTCAAGACCGGCTGCATCACTTACAAGATATTTTTAGAAAATGGGGCAGCACCTAATAATCTAGGGACATGGGTATACTTTGTGCCTTTAATTTGCATCTCTTACAAGGCCACTAGATGTGGCACCCGCCTAAATGGCTAAGGAAATATCCACATCTTTTGGACAATTCCTCATAGTAAGGCACGGCTCACCAGACAGATAAAAGGAAGCAAAGAATGCAAGCCCCCTTTATCTGATGGTGTAGGGTTTGTAACTGGATTGTCATCAATGTCAGCACAGCTCTGATCTTCTTCCAATTCAGGAAAGAATTATACACCTACACCTTTAAAGAATACTGCAGCTCAACATTTGAAAACTACCCTTCTCCCTCCTGAATATTTTAACCAACCCTCTTGACTGTACAGTGCTTCTCTGCTCCCAGCAATGTTTGCTGGGAGAACATTCATTCCAGGATTAGTTTCCCAAGCTTCAAATAATAGATTCCACAGCATCTGCATTTATTCTCTCAAGTGAAATGTTTACTGATAAATTGAGTAATAATATAAGCAAATGGACAGAAATTAAGTGTTTCCCCTCTCTGTTCACTGAGTTTTAAGTTTTGGAGAGACACCATGATATCTGGAACCATGAAAATACAATTTATTCTTTTCTATCTTTTAAAGACCTTCTAGCAATTGCGTTTAAGAAACTTTTGCCACTCAGTCATTGCGCCTGAAATGTCTGCTTTTGGTAACTCAATATGTTGAGGCTGGGATTCTCACAAAATATCAAAATATATTGTGTCCACAAAGAAAGGGGATAAGATAAGCACAAAATAAGAATGGGTTCTTGTGGCGTCCCATCATTCATTCTCCAAGTAATTATTAATGGCCAAGTTAGACTGTGCACATATTTGATAACATCATTGGATATTACAGGGATGGACGACATCCTGCACATCTCAAATGTCCGACGTCTATCTGAGAGATAAAGATTCTCAGTTTAAAGAGATTTGCATGTATCAACATTTTACTTGCAAGGGCTTGTCTGGCTTCAATTTCGAGGTATACTGACTAATAAAGGCAGTGCAAGGAATACTAATGCTTTTCCGATTTCTGTTGATGGGAACTCAACCTATGAAAGAGTCAGGTTTTTATCTTTATATGTTTTTTTTTGGATAGTTGCCACAATACCGTGGGGAAATAAATTATACAATTCAACTTTGACAAATACTTTGTATTTTAGCCCCTTGCTATTGAAGGCATTGGGTGTGATTCATGAGGTGATAAACCATAACCATTTTTTTAAGGCTGTTCATCTTAACAGATGTTTTTTTCTGTTCAGGGAAAGTTATGTGTATCCCAGATATGGATGGACACACAATATACTAGGTATTACTGATTGCAGAACACCTCTAATGTGTTTACTACTCAGGGCTAATGTTTGTTGAATTTTAAAGACACTCTTTGCATTCACTCTTTGAATGATTGATTCACATTGGATCTCCACCTCACTGTATTTTTGATTTTCATGCAAACACATCTAATGTTGACTATAGTTTCATGCCTGGTAGATTTTCTGAAGTTTGTTCCAATTAATCTATTGAGCTGCATGAGGAATGTGACCACTTCTTAAAAAACAACTACATTGAGTGTTGGTTTAAATCACAAAGTAGCAAATTGAAATGTTAGGATCAAATTAGCATCAGAAAATAAATACAGTTTAAATTTAGGGAATAAATAATGCAATGATAAATGAAGGCTCTGGGGCACTAATAGAGGGACTTACCTTTTCACCGCTAGCCATGGTACAGTGTCTCCAAAAACTTGAATCACAATAGATCCAAAACTGGACTGGAACATTGTGGGACTGAAATCACAAAATAATAGACTTGTAAGAAATCTGAGAAGGAAAGCATGTGAGATGATTATACAGTTCTCATCTTCAAATTAATCACCAGAATAGTGGTGGACGATAAACTCCGCTCTACCAATGGAGTTTGCTGAGTTTTGCCCACTCCGCCTTATGCATGTAACGCGGAGTTCTTGCACAACTCTGCCAACAGTTGCGTGGCAGAGTTTATTCTCACATGTGTCTCACCAAAGTAATGTTGGTGAGTGCGAGTGAGAATTTGCATCCCCTTGCATGATTTTTGGGTGCTAGAACACAACCCAGCGATAGTTTCTCAAAGCGTGTGGCAGTGTCCGGTCAGCACCGTTCAGTTGAGAAAGTTGCTACTCGAGCAGAACATCTATTCAAATGACAGAAAGAAGCAACTCCCTTTGGTGTGCCATGTGATGCCATTTATGCGGACTTTGTAGGGTGCAACAAGCTCTGAGTGCTAAAAACCAGCACGAGCAGGGTGACATGTTGAAATCCGACCTCTCACATAACTCCGCGAATCTCATGGAGTTTTTATGTAACTCTGTAGAATGACGCCAAGTGAAACTCCGCAAGTTCCTCCCACCTCTCAATCAGATGCAAAGAAGCTGTGAGAGTAAGGAAATGAGAGGTACAAGTTGCAAATAGGACTTGATGTTAAGTCTTATCAGACAGGTTGGTGTCAAAAGCATTTGGAAACTTGAAAGAAGGTCCAAAAGAGAATTTTGACATTTTACCAGTTAAGGATCCTTTCCTGTATATGGCATAGGAAATAAAATTCAGTATTCATTCTTCCCAGGTTCCTGAAGTGGCAACGTCCCACTTTTAGAAGCGTCCAGAGATAGTTGCTAATACGTTGCTGCTAGCTAGAGGTTGAAGTGGCATTCCCAATTTATTGGGGAAGATTGATCCAGATTTTTGGACTCCAATGGTGTTGTCTCTATTGACAGTATAACCTTCTCTAATAGCTTTTCTTGCTGCTGATAAAAAAACATGTTAGATACCATCTAATACAAAAATGACAATCTCACACCTGTTGATTAGTGGCGGATGAATCCTTTCGCTTTACTGTAAACTGGAGCAACGGCAAAGCAGTTTCGGATTGACTCCCTGGTAGTAATTAGGATTCTATGAAAATGCTTTGATGGTTAACAATATCTATGTCCTCATCCTTTTGATGAGGAACCTATGCAGTGGGGGTTGGGTATGTCTGTACATGCTTTGTCACGTTGTCCATCTCTTTGAAGAAGGCTAATCAAAATCAGTAGAGAAGGATTTAATATCACTGTGCTAGCAATGGGGGCACATTATCCTTCCTGAAAAATCTACACAAAAACACCTATGTGCATTTGAGGATAAGAGAGATGGCAATTTGAGTCTTAAAACTAATACAAGGCAATGTTGTCTGTTGTCCCACTAGCTTTTCAGTTTATAGATTGTGAGTTGTACAGTGTACAGTGTAATCCACCCAAGCTCGGCTAACTCACCCTCAACTCCTCTTTTTATGTGTGCTCTTCTATGACAAGGCCCATCTTGTCTTCCAGTTGCCATTGGGAAATATTGCACAATACAATTCTGAGAATTTAGCAAAATCCAGGATACTTTGGGCACAAGAGATAGAAATGTGTTTCAAATCTGAAGAGTATTCCTTTTAGGAAGACCACTTCAATGATATATTTTTTGTGTGTTGTGTTGCTCCCCCAGTTGGCCCCGAAGTCCCTAATAAAAGAAATAAAAAAATTAGGCCAGGGCCGAATAATAATTCCACTCACCGAATTGGCAGAATTTAGTAACTCTGCATTACGCTTGTAATGTGGAGTTCCTGCCAAATTCTGCCAATTGGCACCTGGTGGAATTTTTCTGCTGTTTGAACTTTGCAAAATTCATGGTAACAATGTGAGGCTCCATCAACACATGCTTGCGAGTGAGATTTGCCAGCGCGGTCTGATTTCCAGTCGTCATTTTGAAACGCCGATGGTCGCGAGTGGTTGGGGCTGCTTTTCAAGTAGATTTCCACTCGAGAAGCTGCGAAATCAACTTGAAAATGCCTTTTCAAGCAATTATTCTACTTGAATGGATGGTCCAGGTAGCATTTTTAATGCGCAGCACACTTTTTTTTTACTTAATGTTTTCAGCAGGAAGGAAGTGCCAAAGAGACTCCAACTTCTTCTTCCTGTCCAGAAAGCTCCTCCCAGGGCTTTATCCATCTCCTGCAGAGTTTTCATTTGGATTTTGAGGTAAACAGATCACTCTCTTTGTCTGTAATTCCTTCTGCATATAGCATTGGATTTTAATTACCTCGTTTCTGTGACATCACAATAAGTAAGTTAAAACACTTATGGATAAGGGTGTTGTTTGATAGAGGGCATGCACAGTGTATATTTGTATCTTTTATTTAATTTAAATTTGATTTTGTTTGTGGTGAGTGGTCAGCAGTTGCAGTAGAGATTTATTTTTGCATTTCATTTTTTAGCTTTTATATGGGCAAAAAGTTGGACAGTTAAGTACTTTTTCTCCAAGTTTGTGAATGCATTATTTGTTTATTTTTACCATGTGGCCTAGTCTGCCCAGGGTCCATCCAGCCAGTACTAGGTAATGAGCATGTGAAACAACTGTTTCTATTGTATATGTTACTTTACAATATCTATGAATTAGAGAATTGGAATTGGATTAAATGGAAAACTTGTTTTTTTGCATTTTACATTTTTTCTGCAAAAAGTATATTTTGGTAGGGTAATGTGTTGTTGGGAAATGTTTATAGCTGATTTGATTTTCATTTTTTTAATTGATGAATTAATTGTAGTCTTTTCTTCTTTGATTACCACACCTCTTTTTTTGCTGGCCAAGTTGCCATTTTTTGTCTGGTCAGTGTGTGTGTTTGTGTGTGTGTGTTTTTCATTGGCCACCATTTTGTCCTTGTTTGCCATACCATATGGCCAGCAGCTATTTTGTGTAGTCAGTGTCCATAAGCCTGCAGGTGTTCTTTATTGCCCGTACCTCCTTGCTTCTTGTTATTTTAACTTTTGGCCCGTGGTCATTGTGTGTAATAGTCACTGTGCTTTTGCCATAGGCCTGTATGTGTTCTTCATTTTCCATGCCTTCTTACTTGTTGTTGTTTAAGCATGTGGCTTGCGGCCATTTTGTGTAGCCAGCCAGTGTGCTTTTGCCAAAGGCCTGCATGTGTTCTTCAATGCCCATGTCTTCTTACATTTGTGTTTGAACACGTGGCCCAAAAGCCTTTTTGAGTAGCCAGTCAGTGTGTTTTTGCCTTAAGCTTGTATGCTTTCTTTGTTGCCCATGCCTTCTTATTTGTTGTTGCTTGAACATGTGGCCGGTGGTCATTTTGAGTAGCCAGCTATTGTGCTTTTGCCATAAGCCTGAATGTGTTTTTTGTTGTCCATTCATCTTGCTTGTTTTTGAACATGTTGCCAACAGTCATTTTGTGTAGCCAGCCACTGTGTTAAATCATTTTTTCCAGTTTTCCAAGCCATTTTTAGAGACTTTGATAGAAGAGGGCTGTGCCTTTTTGTTTTTTGTTCCTTTTTTTACCTTTTCCCTGATATCAGTTTAAAGTGCTTGAGGATGGTTGCGGTATGTTAGTACAGTGTTTATATAATATTATATGCATTTTTTTCCATTATCCCCTCCACCTCCTTGCCTCCAAAAGGATTCATCATAGCCCTTAGTAAGAACCATCAATTACTTTTTTTTACATTATTTGATTTTTCCCTGCTCCTACTGCCTGCCATTGGTCTCTTAGGCCATAGGCACAGTGCAACATTGATTTTTTAGGGATTATTCAATTTTTCTCTGTACCTGCCTGCCATGGGTCTTTTAGGCCATAGGTGCACACCAGCATTCATTTTTAAGGATTGTTTCATTTTCTTCCCCACCCTCTGCTTACCACAGGTGCCCACCAGCATTTAGTTTTTTAAGGATTATTCCAGTTCCCCCTGCACCCCCTGTCTGCCATAGGGGCAGGCAAGCATTCAATTTTTTAAGGATTATTCAAGTTTCTCCTGCACCCCCTGTCTGTCATAGGTCTCTTAGGCCATATGCGCACACCAGCATTACGTTTTTTAAGGATTATTCAATTATTCCCTTCACTCAATGCCTGGCATAGGTGTCTTAGGCCCTAGGCACACACCATCATAAATGTTTCAAGGAGTATTGTTTCCCCTGCAACCCCTGACTGCCATAGTTATCTTAGGCCATAGTTGCACACCAGACTTAGGACCTGATTTAGAAGTTGGTGGAGGGGAACACTCTTTCACAAATGTGATGGCCATATTATGAGCACACTCTATCCTATGTGGATCATAATATGGTAGATGGGATATCCGTCCCTTTTGCAACAGAGTATTCCCTCCGCCGACTTCAAAATTACATGGATTATTTCATTTTCCCTGCACCCCCTGCCTGCCATAGGTGCACACCAGAATTACACATTTTTAAGGATTATTCCATCACCCCCTGCACCCCATTCCTGTCATAGGCGCATAACAGCATTAATTTTTTTGTTTCAAATTCTGTTTATTGAGTTTTTAGATTGATACAGAAATAAAGTACACATGCAACAGTTGTCAAGATAGGTCAAGAGTTACAGAAATCACATATAGGTTACAGCTTGTTCACAAGTTCTGTGGCATGATAAACTGATTGATAGTTACAATCATATCATGTTGCATTTAGTATTTTATGACCTTCCGTCAATCCACCCTCTAAGGAGAGGAACATAGAAAGGAAACTTAACATATCTAAAAAAAAAACAAAAAAACGTGATGTCATGCTGCAAATAATACTGAAGTGGTCATGAGGGATGGGCGCCTGGGCCCAAAACGAGGCTTTCTCCTAGCTGCCATCTGTGCTGCTGTGGCATTAAATATGAAACAGATTATGGGCCCTTAGCCATGGGGAGTACGCTGTCAGCGGGAGCCCTTCTGATAAGTAGCTCACCAGCGGGGAACATAAATATTTGAATCCTTTTCTGGTGTCGTCCACTATGTCGGCCATGTGGTCCACAGCGAACGCCCTCCATGGCCGCGCATGCCATTGGGTTAAAGACGGTGCCTCCTATTTTTTCCATGTGGCAGGTACGGGGAACAACCTTTACAACGCAACTTTTACAACGCACTACACTTACAACGCATTTTTTACAACGCAACATCCACTACAACGCATTCCATTACATAGCATGACACTACAACGCATTTTTAAAAACTACCTTTACAACGCATTCCATTACAACGCATACTACCTTTACAACGCATACCATTACAACGCATCATATTACACTACACTATCCAACACTTACCCTACTGTTGCACCCCCTGGAGTTAGAATAGTAATTTTTACCCCTATACTATCCAACACTTTCCCTACTGTTGCACCCCCTGGAGTTACAATAGTAATTTTTACCCCTACACTATCCAACACTTACCCTACTGTTGCACCCCCTGGAGTTAGAATAGTAATTTTTACCCCTATACTATCCAACACTTTCCCTACTGTTGCACCCCCTGGAGTTAGAATAGTAATTTTTACCCCTACACTATCCAACACTTACCCTACTGTTGCACCCCCTGGAGTTAGAATAGCAATTTTTACCCCTATACTATCCAACACTTTCCCTACTATTGCACCCCCTGGAGTTAGAATAGTAATTTTTACCCCTATACTATCCAACACTTTCCCTACTGTTGCACCCCCTGGAGTTAGAATAGTAATTTTTACCCCTACACTATCCAACACTTACCCTACTGTTGCACCCCCTGGAGTTAGAATAGCAATTTTTACCCCTATACTATCCAACACTTTCCCTACTGTTGCACCCCCTGGAGTTAGAATAGTAATTTTTACCCCTACACTATCCAACACTTACCCTACTGTTGCACCCCCTGGAGTTAGAATAGCAATTTTTACCCCTATACTATCCAACACTTACCCTACGGTTGCACCCCCTGGAGTTAGAATAGTAATTTTTACCCCTATACTATCCAACACTTACCCTACTGTTGCACCCCCTGGAGTTAGAATAGTAATTTTTACCCCTATACTATCTAATACTTACCTTAAATGCAATTTAATATTATGCGTTGTAATGGTATGCCTTGTAAAGGTACTATGCAATGTAATGGAATGCGTTGTAAAGGTAGTTTTTAAAAATGCGTTGTAGTGTCATGCTATGTAATGGAATGCGTTGTAGTGGATGTTGCGTTGTAAAAAATGCGTTGTAAGTGCATGTGTTGTAAAAGTGTGCGTTGTAACGACATACATCCGGCAGGTACTGCCATTTTAGCTGCCCCCAGGCAAAGTCACATGACAGACATATCACTCTACGTCTGGCGTTTCAGGGTTGTATCTCTCACACCCAGCTGGGTGTGTTCCAGGGAATGGGGAATTGGGTAGACAACATGAGTTTAATTTGGGAAAGGATCTCTTTCCAAAAGGGCTATATGGAGGGGCAGTCCACCAGATATGACGAAAGTCGCCCAATAGTCCACACCCCTTCCAGCACCTATCCGAAGTGTTGGGGAAGATCTTGTGCAGTTTCTGGGGGTATAAGTGCTAGTCATACATGATTTTGTAGTGCGCCTCCCTTAGATACATTGAGCGGTTAAATTTCGCTATGTCTTTACTTGAATGCTCCCACTGTTTGTCCGCTTGAGGAGTATCTAAATGTGCATCCCAAAAGTGTTTATGTTGCGGGGTTGACCTGGGGCTCAGAGCTTGTATGAGAGCATACAGAAAGGAAATGCATCCCTTGGAGGAGGACCCAGATTGGGCAAACGTCTCTATGGGGAGCAGGTCCCTAGTAGCGGCCAGCCACACCAGGGGATGATGTACCCAATGTTTAAGCTGCAAATAGTGGAATTCCTCCTTGGCAGTTAGTGGGAATTGTTTCATGCATTCTTGAAAGGTGAGAATCTCCTCTTTATGAAATAGGTGGGAAATCGTGAGACAACCCCCCACCCGCCATGCCTCGAAGGGTCTCTCTTGGAGCGCTGGGGAAAAGGCAGCATTGAAATGTAGGGGCGTGTAGGGAGCTGGAAAGGTAGTCAGCTGTAACCTCCTAG
This sequence comes from Triturus cristatus, assembly GCF_964204655.1. Classification (NCBI taxonomy): domain Eukaryota; kingdom Metazoa; phylum Chordata; class Amphibia; order Caudata; family Salamandridae; genus Triturus; species Triturus cristatus. The sequence continues at coordinate 922,318,488 of NC_140581.1, read as the reverse complement.
TGAGAGCATCCCATACCCTCAATGTGGTGGATGTGGGCGTACTGAAGTAGGCGTTGGGCGGTCTGTCATGTTTTGGCTTCCACAATAGATCCCATATGGTGCAGCCAGATAGCAGTTGATATGAAGCCAATGCTTCTCAGAGGCACGCAGCGACCATTCTGTGATTATGTGCAGCTGAGCCGCACTGTAGTATCCCTGAAAACCAGGCAGTGCCAGCCCCCACTCCCTGTGTGGCCACGTGAGAAGGCGATAGGGCAAGCGAGCCCTCTTCCCCAACCAAATAAATGTAGTAATCATTTATCGCAACTCCTTAAAGAGACCTTTTTCCCCTGGAATGGGTAGCCCTTGAAAGAGGTAAAACAATCGGGGCAGCACACTCATTTTGATTACATTAATCCTGCCCAGCTAGGAAATGTATGCGGTACTCCATTTGCCCAGGTCAATTTTCAATTGGCGTAGAAGGGGAGGGAAATTGGCCTTATAGAGATCTGAAATACGGGGGGTAAGCTTGATACCCAAATAGGTAATCTCCTTAGTTGTGCAGCTAAATAATGACTCACTCTCCACTCGCTGCCACTCCTCTTTAGATAGGGTCAGATTAATTAAGAAGGACTTGGCCAAATTGATCTTAAACCCCGTCCCCTGCTCAAGGAGCGCAAGCTCCTCCTGAATAGCTGGTAGAGAGGTTAATGGTTCTGTGAAAAGAAGAAGCACGTCATTGGCAAGAGCGATATCTTATGGTCATCTGTGCCAAATTGCACTCCCAGTATGTCCAGGTTTTCTCTAATTTTATGCGCTAGGGGTTCTATGCTTAAGGCGAAAACGAGGGGGGACAGCGGGCACCCCTGCCTCTTCCCGCGCGCCAAGCTCAAAGAAGGGGAAGCAATGCCATTGGCCAGGACCCCCGGAGCTAGGAGAGTGATAATTGGTAGAAATCATCCCTATAAAAGCCTCGTTAAATCCAAAGCGATGGAGCACTCGAAACAAAAAGGTCCACTCCACACGGTCAAATGCTTTCTCCGCGTCTAGCAACAGAAGAGCCGCTGGGATTTTTTTCTTCCGGGCCTTCTCAATTATATTGATGATGCGCCTCAAATTATCATGGGTCTGCCATCCCTTAATAAATCCTGATTGGTCCGGGTCTATAAGGCCTGAGAGCACAGATTCAAGGCGAGTAGCCAAGATTTTGGAGTAAACCTTGGCATCTAGATTCAGAAGGGCGATCGGGCGTAAAAAGGAACAGGCTATAGAATCCTTCCCCGCCACAATCGCCTCTCCCATGGAGGGGGTGACCTGCTGTGTAGAAGCAATGATGTTAAATGAGGTAGTTAAAAAAGGGGCTTGTTCCGGAGCCAAGGTGCAGTAAAAGTTTGCAGCAAGACTAACAACCAACTGCAACCGCCTCGACTGCATCTCCCCTGCTCTCAAGACCCTCAAATGGCTCCCCATTGAATGCAGATCCTCCTACAAAATTGCATGTATTACGCACAAAGCCCTCTATCAGAATGCTCCAACCTACCTCTCAACCAAACTCAAACGAGCTGGAAGTGCCCGTACGCTGAGAAGCTCCAACACTCTTCTTCGGATACCCCCTCTACTAAAAAAAAACGCCTCGAAATCCCGCTCCTTCTCCAGCAACGCCCCAACCATTTGGAACGCCCTTCCCAAAGACCTTCGCTGCAACCCCTCCTATGACAGCTTCAAAAGAAACCTTAAAATTCACCTTCTCAATAAATTATTGGGGTAATTACTCCCATGATCTCCGCTCACCATACCCTCCCACCTCACTATGTGAAATAAGTCCTCCCTGGCATACTGTTATATCACTACTTATAACTTCATTCTGGTCCTCTCATTTTGTTTTCTGTTTACAATTTACGCAATCTGCCAAATATGTAATCTTAATTTTTCCTTTATTTTTGTATAACCTTGTGTTTAATTTACTTCATCTATTGCTATTGTGCTATTGTTGTGTCCAGGTTTATTTCTCATTGTCGATGTAAAGCGCTATGATACCCTCGGGTGTAGCTAGCGCTATATAAAACCTTTCAAATAAATAAAATAAAATAAACTTATTGCCTGTCTGGGGACCACTGTCTTTAGAAAGAGTTCATAGGACTTAACGGCACATTGGGTAAACTTTTAAATCTGTATTTTGTTATTGAAATATTATGTTATGGTTTGGATTGGAATGGATACACTATTGTTAATTGTTTGAGATAACCTCACTGAATTATATTGTCTGTATGAATAATTGAAACTGCAAAAATGCCACACTTCAGTGAATGTTTTTCTTGTTTAAATGCTTTTGCAGAAGAGACATCACAAACAGTTCTACCAGAAAGAATCCTAGGGCAATGCTTGTGCAGCTAAGTGCCAACGGACAGAGCTTGAAGATGGCCCCAAAGAAAGATGTCCCTGCCAAGAACGTGGCCAATGAGAAGGAGAAGGCCACCTTCCACCCTTTTTCAGCAAACGTGGTGTGCCTGCCCCACTGTCCTCTGGGCAGCAAGCTGGGAGCAGCATTCCTGCATTAACAGTACTACCCCAACATAAGCCCAACCCCATATATCTAAGCGAGGAAGCCACTGCAGTCACGGCAACAAGCAGTGAGTCTGAATTGGATTTGTCTCAGCCTCAAGTACCCTGTCATCACAGGAAACTGAGTGAAGTGAACAACATGAGCCGCAGCCATCAACACTTCCTCCTGAAGTAGGCGCAGAGCAGGAGGTTGAACATCCATCTTCTCCAATCCACCCTTCTAATGAGCTGGACATGGATTGGACCCCAACCGAGTCCGAGACCTGTCATAAGAGGCAAGGGAAAAGAAAATTCCTGAAAGCCTTAGAATTATGGAAAGTGACACTGGTGAGGATGAGCCAGTAATTGTCAGTATGGACGGTGGGTCAGAGGACACTAAGATGACCCCTCTTATTCAACCTGCTCAGAATATTGTGGCACTGGTTCCACCACCACCACCGCCAGCTTCCATATTAGTAAGGCTCCCGCTGTGACCTGCATCCACCAACACCTCAGTCGAAGTATGCAATGCAGAGAGGCAAATGATACACCCACCTACCTCCAGTTCTTCAGGCATTGTCAGTGGCACACAAAAAAATCCTGCTCACCAGTTTGGGACATCTTTACCATTATAAAGTAGGAGGATAACATTAAAATATGCTCCATTTGCCACACAAGTGTTCTTCAAGGTAAGCCAGGTTCACACTATGGCACTGGAGGTCAAACGTCCTATATGAAAAAACATTACACAAAACGGTGGGAGGAGCACCTTAAAAAGGTAGCTGCTGGTGATGGTGGTGATGAGAGAGGGGAAGCAGGTGCGATCACAGTGATAGCAGGAGGTGATGAGGACAAAGAGGATGACAGCTTTACACTAGGCAGTCATGGCCCCTACAGTCTGCCAGCATCACCCACCGGTCCTAGGATGCTTGATTCCGGTCCAGGGAAGACATGGCTTGGCAGTTCGGGCTGGACTGTTCCCATGAGGCACAGGGTCAAGACTGATTTGCATATGGCCATGTCTAAACTGGGGTGGTGTAGTGGGCAAAAGAACGATGGATTTAACCCAGATCTCTTGACTGGGGGAGAATGTATGCATTGTCAGCATTCCGTCCATCATCTGTTTGTTGTAACGCTTTTCGCCCTAAGTGGGATGGGTATTCCCAGACGAGGGACCCGTGCTCACTACGCCACTGGAGTCAAGCTATCCTGGCTGATGACGGCTGATAGCCAGAAACCGGTCCTAGGATGCTTGATTCCGGTCCAGGGAAGACATGGCTTGGCAGTTCGGGCTGGACTGTTCCCATGAGGCACAGGGTCAAGACTGATTTGCATATGGCCATGTCTAAACTGGGGTGGTGTAGTGGGCAAAAGAACGATGGATTTAACCCAGATCTCTTGACTGGGAGAGAATGTATGCATTGTCAGCATTCCGTCCATCATCTGTTTGTTGTAACGCTTTTTGCCCTAAGTGGGATGGGTATTCCCAGACGTAGGACCCGTGCTCACTACGCCACTGGAGTCAAGCTATCCTGGCTGATGACGGCTGATAGTCAGAAACCGGTCCTAGGATGCTTGATTCCGGTCCAGGGAAGACATGGCTTGGCAGTTCGGGCTGGACTGTTCCCATGAGGCACAGGGTCAAGACTGATTTGCATATGGCCATGTCTAAACTGGGGTGGTGTAGTGGGCAAAAGAACGATGGATTTAACCCAGATCTCTTGACTGGGGGAGAATGTATGCATTGTCAGCATTCCGTCCATCATCTGTTTGTTGTAACGCTTTTCGCCCTAAGTGGGATGGGTATTCCCAGACGTGGGACCCGTGCTCACTACGCCACTGGAGTCAAGCTATCCTGGCTGATGACGGCTGATAGCCAGAAACCGGTCCTAGGATGCTTGATTCCGGTCCAGGGAAGACATGGCTTGGCAGTTCGGGCTGGACTGTTCCCATGAGGCACAGGGTCAAGACTGATTTGCATATGGCCATGTCTAAACTGGGGTGGTGTAGTGGGCAAAAGAACGATGGATTTAACCCAGATCTCTTGACTGGGGGAGAATGTATGCATTGTCAGCATTCCGTCCATCATCTGTTTGTTGTAAAGCATCACCCACATCAGCAACCGCCAGATGGCACAAGACTCAGATGCAGACACCACCACATACAGTGATTCCCCCAAGACGCACTCTGAGGCTACCACCTCCTGCTTCTTTCTGGATGTCACCTTTGTCAGTGGCACCACAAAATAAAAAAAAATCCAAGCTACGATTATGGACATGTTTAGGCAGGAGGGGGCCTACGAATGCAGCCACCCAATGGCACGTTTCAACAACAGGAAGCTGGCTAAAATGTTAGTGCTGGTTCTTCTCTCATTTTCTTTAGTGGAAGGAGCAGGATTTTTGGGATTTGCAGCAGTCATCTGCCTAAAATAAAAGGATCCCAGCCAGACCTATTTTGCCAGAGTTGCTGTTTTAGTGCTTCATCATGATGTGCTTCAATTGGTTGGCCAAGCTATGCACCAGAGTGCTGTTTACACTCTCCACCTGAGGACAGACATGTGGTCCAGTTGTCAAGCAACTGATTACATGTGTATCCCTTTGGAGATTAGGTGACAGCTATCTGCTGAATAAGCATATGAGTTGGTTCACAGCTTAATCCTTCACTTGACTTTTAAAGAAGGCTGCAAAGAGAGATCATGCCCTCCAAAGAGTACAATACAAGACTTGGATTGTTGACCAAGCGAGACACTTAAAAGAAGAAAGGCTAGAAGTTAGAGTCCTAAGCAGAAGTTCTGATGTGCAGCCTTCGATCTCCAGAGAGGGTAGTGCTCTTGTCTCACAGCAGCCAACACCAGCAACAACATCCACAAGAACACCAAGAGAAGAATCCGATCCAATCTCTGTAATTGCTTGGTTTTAAGTGGCAGGGATTAAATCATATGCAGAGAAAAAGACAACAGAGGTCAAGCAATTGGTAGCACCAATGATCATTCACAGGATGGAATAAGACTAGCTGGATGACCCAAAAGAAGTTTACCTGGATCACAATCCATTAGTCTATTGGTATGGGACTATGCGCCAAGGGCCAGAGCTAAGCAGGCTGGCAAGAAAGTATTCGGCATGTCAGGTAGTCATCGTGTCTTCTGAGCGTGTTTTCACTGCAGCTTGTGCATCACAATCAGAAGAACTAGTCTCTTGCCTCAAAACATGGAGAGATTGACAAGGATTACAATGAACCAACACTTCATACCACAAGATTACACTGTCCCTGAAACAGCACAGGAGAAGGATGAGGCAATGGGTCATGCTCCATTGTGTTTGCTGATGAACTTCTGGGTCAGTCCCATGAGTTTGAGGACGGACTAGACATCCCTGACAGAGTAGGTCACAATAGAATTTTCATAGTCAAACAGCTTTGCAAATAAAAATAGATATAGGAAACATTTATATATTTGGTGTCTGACTTAAGCAGACCCACATTTATTTACATGTATGGACTGCAGTGGACTGGAGTTGAGTGGAGCGGAGGTGGACCAGTGTGCACAAAAGAAGTCTCCCCATTCGCTTAAAGGACATGAAGACTGACTCTCATCCCTATCCTTCTATTCTACATTTCCTAGCTGGGCTGCCAGTAAAGATCACTCATTTACAAGAATGCCATTGTTTGCTGCTTCCTTGGGAAAATAGGAGATACAATAGACAAATGTGCAAAACCATGCTTGTTGGAACAGGTAACTAACTATTGTACATCAATGAGTGATATATTGAGTGAGTCATGATAATTTGTGTGGTGTCAGTGAGGGAGTTGTTCAACGAATTTATAAACCTGATTTTCAATGTTTGTGGTCAGATGGGTCATTCTACCTGAATGATTACCTTTTCACACTTCGCTAGAATTACTTACATGGTCCATTCCTTGATTTACTTCTTTTTTGGGGGGGGTTCTTCAGAGAGTCAGTCACAGGACTACCTCAACACCCAGAAGAACGAAGTTATGAACAATGCCTATCTACTTTGTAGGATTGTAGGATCTGCTTCTTATAGTTACCCCCACTTATTGCTGATTTTTCACTGTTTTCGACATAGATTGACTGGGATCCTGCTATCCAGGACCCCAGTCTAGCTGCTTTCTCCTCTAAATTGATTGCATGTACTTTAGGTACACTCCAGATTGGATTCTGGGGTACCCTTATCAGTGCCTAGTATATGGTATACTATGTCCCCAGGGCATAGGTACCCCGGAGGCCTCCCAGGGGCTGCAGCCTGTATTATGCCAACCCTGGGAGACCATTCAAAATGACACCACAGGTCTGCTACTGCAGCCTGTGTAAGGTGGTGCATGCACCCCTTACTTAGATATAGGTTCAGTATATCTATTCTATATCACTGCACTTATAAACTTATCAGTCACCCCTATGGCAGGCCTTATCAATCCTGAAGGCACTGTACTGGGTTTTATGTGAGAAGGTGCACCTGGATGAGCAGAGCCCCTCTGCAGCCTTCGGAACCTATTTCCCGGGGTTGTTTGTGATGCAGCCAACCATATATACTTAAGTGCATTATAACCTCGCGGTAAATGCTAACTTTAAAACAGCAGCATAGAAGCATGTCGTGTTTGGTGTCAAACACCTTGGAATCATACCTCACGGGAGTTATGATTCCACCCTCCTAGAGAGACATATGTGACATACCGGGCTACCCGGTACCAGCTTTCTCGACTTGGGCATCACAAAATGGATGCTGCCAGCCACAGACACGAGTCTGCCCTCCTGCTGCTGAGCCAGGCTCGAGCAGGGGAAGGCTTGACAATAGGCGTCATGTCACAGGGAGGTGTAACCACCTCCCAGACAGGCTTTAGTGTATTGGGGCTGGGTGGGTGCACTCTGAGAATGCTTTGATGTCTGCACTGGGGGCACATTTGGTGTCCCTGTGCATAGTCCAGCTCAAACCGGTTGCAAGAGCCATTTGCTCCTGCTCTGGCGCAAAACTGGACAAAGGACATGGGTGTAGCCACCACTCTGTCCTGCCCCTCCCATAGGTGGTTCCCCAGAGTTTTTCCCCCCTTCTTGGGTATAAAGTAGGAACCCCTGACTACAGGACTTTCGATTTTACCTGGACTAAACTCTGCTACAGAAACAAGTACTTCGACGATCTGCACGATGCTGGATGACTGAAGAATTTCCTTTGGAGTAAAGGAGTTTCTCCCCTGCAAGGCAGGCACCTAAAACGCATCTGACCAGTTTGCGTCTCCCGTGCTCTTGAGGACTCCGAAGATTTCTGCAACACATGAGGTAGGTTCCCAAGGAGTCTGAGATTGATCTGTGCTCTCAGCAATTCTGAGGCCCGTATCCCTCGTGGGGACTGTGCAACCCGAACCCCTGAGCACCGCGTACATTTGCAGCAGCATATGCCTTTTGGCAATCCCTGAGGATGTGCTTTGGACTACTTGTAGTCCTGACCCCGAGCAGTAATTCCACGGAAGATTTCCGGCCTACACTCCACGAGTGTTCCGTGGGCTGGCATTTTGTGATTCAGTTCGAGGTACCTTCGCGATCCCTGGTCCGTTGGCCTGTGGGTCCCTGTGAAGGTAACTTTGACTTTCCATGGGCTTTCCTGGTTGCTCCAGATGTGCCCTGACTCACCATAGCTTGGAGAGTCCCCAGAACCTTGCTGGTCGTCACCGAAGCATCTTTCCTCTGTCCCTGTGGGTTGCAGTTGCCAAGGCTTGTTGGTGTTCAATCAGGACACTGACCCCCCAGCACTCGACATCCTTCGTGGGACAGCGTACTTTCGTTGTCGTCAACGTCTCCTGGTCCCCGTGGCTGCAGAGGCAAGCTTCACCTCTTCTCACCTGAAACACCCGACATCGGTGGGCATTCATCTATGATGCCCCTGGTCCCTGTGAAGTCACCCAGACTCTGTCCCCCCTGCTTTCAGGTTCTTCTCATCTCTGATCCAGGCTTGGATAACACCGGACACTTTTCATCTTCCCGGCAGCAGCACTTTTTCACATCATGCCATTGAAAACGACGAAGGTCCTTGACCCCTATGCACCCGGCTCCTGTGGGATAGGTAACACAGGTATCTCGGTACTCTCAAGGGTGCTGGCCTTAGAACCTCCTATGTTTAACTGGGTTTGCTTAAAGTCCTTTCCGAAGTGTTCTTAATCTTTAAAATTTCAACCGCGACTTTCCCAGAGAGATATCCAGAGCTCGCACCTGTGTTCACACACTGCACCCATCCTCCGTGGGTCCCTTGTGTCACTACTTTGGGTGGTTCCTCGGGGTCACAGCGATTCTACGTGCTCTACACACTGTGTCTAGTCAAGTCATGGTTGTTATACCACTTAGGGACTGTAGCTGGTCCTTGATGGGACCTAGACACCCATAGATGGTGTCCAGTTTGATAGCCATGATGTCAAACCCCACCCGCACCTGCTCAGCCGTCTCCCTCTGGCCCTCCAGCACACGGCACACGGCATTGGCCATGTGTTGTTCCTGGGGGTCTTAGGAGACTGCTGGGACTGAGGGTGCCTCCTGCTGGGTGGTTTGGGTAGTGGGAGGGGTCTCCTCGATTCAGCTAGGCTGCCCTGATCCTGGGGGTGAGTTGTGGATGATGACAATGATGTCTTGGAGGGCTAGGGTGCGGACTGAGCTTCGTCTTCCTCTTCTTCTTGTCCTTGCCCTTTCTTGTCCCCGAGGTCCCAGGCTGGTCGTCCGGGGTGCTTGTGGGGTTGCGCTCGACCTCTGCGCCTGCTGCCTCCATGGTGCTTGGGTGTTGGTCAGTTTGTCTTTGAGTGTTTTTTCTACTTTTATAGTGATTTTTCCCACCTGCCATGTGTGTATTGCAGGCCTGGCGCTGCTGATCGCTGGTTTCCTCATCTCGCTTTGGCCCATCGCATGTTTTTTCGCGTTGAGGTTTGTGTTTTTATCTCCGTTGAGGTGGTTGTATCGCGGACATTGGCCGCGGTTTCAGCAGACTATCGCATAGTACTGCCTTGTTGTGAATTCCATGTTGACACAGGGCTTTTTGGTGATGTTTAGCACACGTTCCCGTGAATATCCCCCCAGAAGTCTTCTCAAGGGCCCCAAAAATCTTCTCTGGTGGGGAGTTACAATCAAACAAGGGTAAAGGCAAGAAGACGCCATGGTGTCAAATCTGTAAACAGAAGACCCATTGGACAAGTAATTTTACCTAGTTCAAGGACTCAACTCCTGCCACCACTACCCCTAAGGCAACTGTTCCCCCTAGTTCAGCTCCAAGTGGTGGTGCACAGAATGAGGGTGTAGTAGGGTTAACCATGGGATCTGAGATGGTCTCTGGCCTAGTCTGAGTTCCAACTCAGGCTGTGTTGATCTGTGATGGAGGCATGGATATTGCCTCCTTATTTGTCAGTCCCAGTAATCTGGGCAAATACAGACAGCAGCCTTTGATCAATGGAAAAGAGGCCTTGGCATTCAGGGACACAGGTGCAAATGTCACCATGGTGACAAACGATCTTGTGACTCCTGACCAAATCATACTTGGTGAGATGTACCAAGTGACCAATGCAAGCAATGTCAGGACAGACCATTCCTTGGCGGTTTTTAATTTCACCTGGGGAGGGGTAACTGGCCCTAAGAAGGTTGTGGTAGGTGCAGACCTCCCTGTTGAATGCTTGTTGGGCAATGATTTGGAAACTTCAGCATGGGCTGAAGTGGAACTCAGGACTCCTGAAGAAATGTTGGGTATCCCTGCAGATGTGTTTGCTATGACCAGGTCACAGACAAACATGTCTTCCACTGAACAGGCCGTGGATCCCGGAAAAATGGACCAGGCGCCTTCCAAGAGGTCGTCTTTAACCTAATCATCAATAAGGGTTGTTTGGACTGGTACAGGGTGCCCACTTTAACTAGTTGACAGCATATACCAGGCCAACTTCTCACACACTTCAATGGGAAACAACATGACTAGGCCTACTCTTCCCTGTGGACTGGAGAGAGGTGTGTTGATTTTCAGAAATACAGGGAAGTGTGCTGGCTCCAATGTCAAACTCCTCTAATTAAGTGGTTGTGGTATGCAGGGATGTAACTGTAGACATGTCATATGATGGATGAACTCAGCTGTTATGACAGTTGACAGTTGTGAGATTGACCAGCCAGGTGCATTCAGCTACTTGTCTGGGATTGGTTGTAAAATGGCTCTCACTTCTCAGTTAATTGCACATGAATGCACCAGAATGTGCTCTTGCTTTGCCCTCTTGGTTCTCATCCACCATAATGTTTACCTTCTCCTTGACTCTACAATATTGGCAACATTTACTTTTCTTGCAATTTACAGGCCTTCTCTTCTTCTGCACGAAAGCACCATAACATTCCTGCTTAATTATCGGACTGACCGAATCCTGCACTCAAAATAGACGTTCCAAGAAGAAAAATGAAAATCAACCACCCATTTTGGCATTTATATACTGTAGCATTTTGTTTCTCATTTATCATAATTTTTAGAACTGTCTGGGTCCTTCTTAATTTGTATTTTTCAAACCTAGGTGACAAAATAATTAGATAAATTGGGACGCTGGGACTGGAAGGTTGTTTGCAATGCTTCTATTAACCAAACGGTGTCATTCCTTCATTTCCACAGGGACAAGTGGCACAATGACTAGCCAATTGTCCCTGCAACCACTGGGACTACAGCCCTCTCTCAACCAGCTGAGCCACCTCTGACATCCTTGGCTGTCTGGTGCTTGGGACGGCACTGGGTCTGTGCTCCTAGAGAAATACATAATGCACCCATTCTATGTCCATGACTGGCAGTGTGCGTGTTTTTTCCACAATCTACCCATCCCCCAGGAGATTCAGTTTACCTGATGATTCTACTCAAGCTAACCTCGTTATTTGACTTAAATGTTCATTACGCTTACTTTAGTTAATGACTCCCGTTTTACAATGTGGGGATTTATGCTGGTGTGTGTCTTGGGTTTACCACTTACTCTTTGTTTTTGTTTCATGTTGCGGAATGAGAACTCTTCTTTGCTGGTTCATCTGCTTATTTCTGAATAAGAAGAACATTGATATTCCTGGGATGTCTTCTCTGTTTGGCAGTTTTAGGGCCACCAGCAGTTAGACTCTTTGGAAAACCCCCTGCATCAACAGCAACTCTTAGATAAAGAGACAGTCAATGCATCCCTGCTCAGGTAAGAGCAGAATGGAGGTAGTGGTTGGGTATGGAATTTGGACAGGAGAAATTCACAGTATGCATAATATATGTAAACCCATCTCCTGTAATCGATTGGTTGCTAAAGTCTTCTTTCTTAGTAGTAAGTAGTGATTACAAGGTGCAGATATGACTACTACTGACTGTTGAAAGAGTGGGCACTCTCATATGACATCAAGTCATGATGGGGAGTGTAAAATGGCTGATGAACAAAGTGAGCATTTAAAGATAGCCGCCATCCTGACCCACGGTGGAAGATGGAGCAACACTCTAGTAACTGAGCCAGGGTGGGACAACAAAAGGGAGCCACATGCTGAAGAATCAAGTATGATAGATACAGATGTGAAGGAGAGACAAGATGTAAGGGAGGCAATAGAGGAAAAAGTGTAGTAGCCAACAGAAGACACAGAAGCGAAGCAAGGAGAAATCTTTTTGCCAGGTCGAAAGGAGCTGGAGAACAACTGAGCAGGGAGGAGACAAGCAAGCGGAGCCCGGTCGAGACAACGCCACAGAGGGAGAAGAACCAGGGAGGCACCTAGGGAACAAGAACTCCCAGGATTTTGAGCATACCACTAACAGACCCGGCAGCCGTGGGAGTGAAGGTGCTAAGGTCCCCGATGCTACTACCCAGGAAAAGGGTTGTGGCTACAGGCAAGTGCTATTTCTGAAAATTTTCAGTGTACTAAGGTGGTGGCACATAGGCAGGAAGGTACAGGATGCAACCACGGGAAGTCTGTCAGAAGAGGGACAAAGGAAAGTGTAGACAGCGCATAGGGGAATACGTTGACGGTAGCACGGGTGGCAGGAAACTATTATATGCACTCAGAGAGAATGCTTATTGCCTATTCTTATGGTTTGTCTTGAGGGATGCCTAACATCTGGCCAGCTGAGGTGGTGCAAGAACCAGTAAGAGGAGAGACCCAAAGATTGCAAGGAATAGACTGGCCTTTTTAAGAAGGAGTGAATCTTCCCGGAAACAAACTAATGAAAGTCCTAAAATACATCTACGCGTACTTGTGGTGATACTTCACCGGCTCACAGGGAGAGTCAAGTCTAATGCATCCTCAGTTTTACAGCACTGATTGTAGAAGGGTGGACTGGAGGTGTTCAATAACACTTGCCTGGAGGTTAGGGAGCTCAAGTCAACAAAAGATAAAAAAGATGACTAGAAAGAGGATGATGAGGATGGAAAATGTCTTTGTGATGGATGAGGTTCGTGGGTCCTAGTCTGATCTGATGGTGGATAGGCAGAACATCCTGTTTTGCTGATGATATAGTAAAACTACTTTCCATAATAAAAATAATAAGTATCCATAATAATTCATGAAAAACATATGTAGGAGAAAATAAAGTATTAATTTTAATAATAAAAATCCTATAACCAAGACTCATTTCAGAGCCATATTTTTTGGTACCCATTCACATAAATAAAGGCACTTTTCACACCAAAGTGCCCACGTCCACTGTCTATGTTGCAATGGGGTTGTGATAATACATATATATTTATTACACAGTGACAATTGCCACTGTGTGGTTATAGTGAGTTCCCCCAAAAAACACCTCAGGGATCTGGCAAGAGGGGTCCCAAAATGTTGATTTCCCATGGTAATTCTCATGGGCAACGTCTGTCAGAGCTACTTAAATAAACTGGTAAACACAATGGCCCAAAATTTGACAAATATGTAGAACGTTACTTAGAAATCATGGGCATATTTGTGTGTACTTCAGTTCAGTCTTCTTTGAGAAATTAAGGACCAACCCTCTGTTGCATACAGCCTTCTAGTGCAACCTGACCCCTTCTACACACAACCTCTGGTTGTGTGTGTCAGAGACTGGAAGCATTGTTGGTTTTTTATCTGGTTTTCACAGTTTTTTTAGTGAGATTTGTAACTTTGTTAAATTATTAGACAGTTTAGAGCAACTGTTTAAAAAAGCGTACACCTATTTAAAAGTTATTTTTAGGTCGAGCATTTGAGACCTCTTGTATATACTTTAGCATATACTTATATATTAGTATATACTTATATGTGTATGTACTTTGTGGGCTCTGGAGATCAGCCCTAGGACTTGTCTGCTTCCGCTTAGGAACTTTTTTCTCTGTTCAACTGCCTCTTTTTAACTGTCTTAATAAAAAAGGACCAGTAGAGGTCAGTAAAATACCAGAATTGCTTTCTGCTGAGGGACTTTCTTTTTTGAAATTTTTCGGGCAACTTCCTCTATTTAACTTTCTTAATAGAAAACTACCAGCAGAGGTCAGTAAAATACCAGAATCACTTTAGCATTCTCTAGATTCCAGTCCATAGAAATTGTCTTCCACGAGCACCCGCAGACAATAATATTTTTTTCAAAACTTGTATTTTCAGTGGTATGACCACCGAAGGCCCTGATTTTATATTAAAAAAAGAGCTTTGGACTATACCATTTCCCACTGAAAGGCAATATTTCTCTCCATCTGTTCCCATACCTGGCGTGTCAAGCAGTTTGGTGCTTACTTTCCACCATGTTAAAGAACAGTAAATGTTTCAGCACCCAGGCTAATGTGCTGCATAACTAAATACATATAATGTCCCAAAGGCGAGACCGATTGCATTGAAAATGCTTGTTAGCCCTTTTTGTTTCTTTTTTACATATCTGTTCATGTTCTGTGTGGAGATAGTCTTCCATGACTCTTGAATATATTTCATTTATGTCCCCACAAGCCACTACTTTGTCACAGTGACAGCTGTATGTTCCAAAACGCTGCATCATTGTCTTCCCGTTCTTGATGTAGTTCTTCCTGGTGAGCAGTCTATTGTCCTTCATTTGTTTGACTCTTCTGCATCTTAGCATGTTCCACATGTTAGTGAAACCGAGAGAAATGATGTGATTTCCAGCAGCGCCAATGTGCAGCTAAACCATAGGAATTACATAGGCAACTCTTCGTGTCTCTTTTGACATTAAATCGAGGAAGGTGCAGGGTGTTAAAAAGAGTGCAGCACTCTGGCAGAATGGGAAAGAGTGTAGTGATGTAACAGGGAGAACAGAGATGAAGGAAGTGAGTGAAGTATTGAACCTCCCCATACCCCTAGGTGTGATACAGACAAGTTCAGTAGTTTTTAAATAGGAAGGGAGAGGGAGGTCTCCTCACACTGAACTTTTTCAGTACACCTCCTTTCTCTCAATACATCACACTCATTTGGTTCTACAGCTTATTCCACTACACATTGGTATCTTTCTATCCACTTGCCACATCTAAGCTTTCAACATGTTCTTTACTTTCCACATGCACCTTTTAACCTGTGACTCCAGGCACAAGTGCTCTCTGTGTTACATCCACATTCTACCTTTTGTCCACACGTTTCTCGAGGTCTCTAGCCTGTCCATTTGCTCTATGCAGCCTATAAATTTTCACTTAACCATTCACATCCAATCTCAACCCTCCACATGCATGCTCCACTTGCTTTTCCCACCCTGTATACATGTTCTTCCAATCAATCCGCTCTCTACCCTTTCTACACACTCTCCACTCTCATATTGGCTGTACAAACTGTACTCCTGATGAGCTCTCTGTAAATACCTTCCCCACTCTCTACAAGAATTATCCACTCACCACATGTATTCTCAACACTCCACATCCGTTCTACACCCTCCGAGTACGCTCTACATGCTGAACCTTTATTTACTACAGTGTAAATGCACCTACCAAACCCACACTTCACAGTCCATATGAGCTCTCCAGCTGACAAATATAACCTTGAAATTAATTTGCCAGCCAGTACTCTGCTCCCCACCCTTCACATATGCCTCCCTACTCTTCACATCTGCTTCTCAACCCTTCACATTTGCTTCCTGCCCTCTCCATTTGCTGTTCATATCGCACATTGGCTCTCTGCCCTCAACATCCACTCCTCAAACTGTACATGCCCTCTCCACTCGGTACATCTGCGCTCCACCCACAAGATGCACTTTCAACCTGTGCATTCACACTCAGTGGTCGACATCCACTCTCCATATCCATTCTCCACGCCACTTCCCCACATCTGAAGTACAGGTGCTGCCTACTCTGCCACTCTGTTAATCTGAATCCATTTGCAGTGATGAGAACAGATGAAGCCCCATTATGTCACTCTTTTGGACTGCTACAGGGAGCAGAACTGGACCTGCAGAAGGCGACCAGGATGCAGTGGGAGATGGTGTGCGGCTAGCAACAATGGGGACAGAGCTGAGAAAAAAACATAGCACTCCCCCCTGCTCGAGGCAAGGCCCATCAATGGTCATGACATGAGTATCAAATATACACTTCTAACCTATACGTATGTCCAGGTTAGAAGACACACATATCATGGGAACTTCTTCTTCAACGACTAAGGAAGTGTAAGGCACTGGATGCACAGACTCTGCTACATTCAAGAGGTGAAGGCACGAGCACCTGCCCTTAAACCAGTTATAGATGTCTGTGTGCAGCAGTGTGTTCTGAAGCAAGAAAATAATATTTATTAAAAATGCCATGATGCTTCTTAAGCATTTATTTTTTCCTTACTTCTGTTCAATGCATTGTTGCTTCCTTTCCCTCCACACAGTTGTAATATTGTTTGCTTCCTGTGCATCAGCCCATGTCATATTCCTTGTGCTCAAACCCCTTCATTGCTAGTGTATACTCCTTCCACTCTTTATAAAATCAACCCTTCTGTCCCTTCAGCCCAGTGCTGGCACCAGCTCCAGCTGCAACTCATTCTTGTCCTTGTTCGCACATTCAAATTACCTCTGTTTTCCTGATCACCTTTAAACACCCATCAAAATAAAGCAGTGCCACAGTACTAGCTTGTCATTTTCCTTGTGTGCCAGCAAGAGTGTATAGTGGGTGTAATGCTCACCAGTGTGGGAGCAGAACCTTGAACCCCAAAATGTCAGACACCCTTAAATATTACCTTTAGAGATTCTGATCCTCACTGCATGGATCTAGAGTTAAAGAACGCCCTCCTCAACACCAAATCCAGCATTAGTTTAGCAGTGTTATAAAGTAGTGACTGGTATCACTCAATAACAGAGTTCTAGATCATAGAAAAGTTAAAAGAGTTGTCTTACAAAAATATAAAATGTAGGATTACAGTGAAAGTGCAAAATATTTGCCATTAAGGATCAGATACAGAGTGCATACTCAGAATTATTCTAAGTTCCAATAAGCAGAAAAAATCATAAGAGTAACAGAGGGAGGCCCTGGTAGAAAAGGGAAATGATCAAAATATTTGGACAGAGTACCTAGAGCAACAGGAAAGGTTTCTGGCTCAACCCAAAAAGCAAAAGGTTTTTTATACACATTTTGTGAATAGGTAAAAAGTAAAAACGGCAAATTCAGCATGGGATGACTAGTGATAACACATATTGAGCAAATCAGAATTCAGATCATCACAAATAATGGTATGAGTCATTAAGACACTAGATATTGAGTGGAAGCCAGAACACTTTACGCACTATATAGTTAAAAGTATGCAGTCGACTTGATCATCATCACTGTAATTGTTGATATAAGGTGTAACAAATGATGCATTTTTTAGTGTGAATAATGCTTTGATATGAACTAGCATGTAATTTTCATGTTGAGACTTGCTCAGTAGGTTTATCTGTATTTTTTCCTTTATACCCCTGACGAAGGGTCGTTGTATGACCCGAAATGCATTGGGTATGCCATAAATTGTTTTCAGATGAAATTGACAGTTATGAATCCATGATTCAATGATTTGAAGTGATACATGCAACATATTGATGAATAAACTCATGGAATAATCATCAAAGGAGTCTTTGAAAATCTTTAATATGTACAGTACAACACAGTGAAGAAACGTTTTTGTTTTATGTAAAAGTGCACACATCCATGGGACTGATTCGTCTGACCCACGAAGTTTGAATTATATATGAGCACTGCCAGACACAGTGCTAGGATGGAGTAGCACAACATTAGCTTTTATAAATAGAATTAGATTAATAGATTAAAATCGTGTGCACAGAAGAATTGAACTGTTATTTTTCCCACTCACTATTACAAACATATCACATTTAAGAATTCAGTAGTAAACACCACACCTCAGCTATATTCCAGAGGTAAACATCACAAGATGACACTTGCAGCTACTTATGGGAGATATAAATGAACACGTAGAATTGGATGCAATAAGCATCAAATTCTGCATGCTATACTCCATTTCTTCTCACAGAACTCGTTACGGTAGTAATTTATTGCATCCAATCAATAACAATCCACAGTGTATTGTTACTTATAAGATGGAATAAAGACCAATCCAATATCAGGGCACTCATACTCAGGACCCAAGCTATGTCAAAGTGTAGGTCACTTAGTTCCAAATCGTTGTTCTCCATGTTCTGAATGTAGGCAGCCATCCCTTTATACTGTCTTGATGGATTACTGTCCAGAGACATTAGTGGAATTAGTGCCCATGGTTCAACACTCCATACCAGCGTGTTTGGCCTGTTGTCATGTATGTTATTTCCGGTGACTGTCCCCCCAAAAGGGGGTCGATCTTTGAAAATAGAATAACAAAATCTCCCACACACTGGGAGGTTTCTCCTGAGTGTGATCACATATTTCTAGCCTTTTGCTATCTGAGACGGCCAAGGTGGGCAAAACATATCCAAAGAGAAATATGCTTTTGTATATGGTGCTGGATGACCCACCCTAAATAGAGCAGACAGTCAACACCTTTTGCTTTGGTGTCAGGCCTGCCCAAGGGTTTTTCTAAAGGTGGAGCCAACCTAGCCTCCCATTTCAGGAACATCTTCTTCACTCTACTCTAAAAGGAGTGGCATAACCAAGAGGAAGGCAGATGGGTCACCCTCCACGTTTTGTGTCTATAAATGCAGCCATAAGTATAATTATGTCAATAGTCATCGACTGGCCTAAAAGACTAATATGCCCACAATGAAGTGTAAGCTACTCCAAACAAGCTTTGGCGTTGAGAATAGAACTGACCTACATTGTTAGTCATTACTAAAATATTAAAAGTCTGCTGTGATGAATAGATATACAGCACAAAACAATTGCTTTCTGTAAACAATGCATCTATGAGATAAACAATGGACTGTTTGATAATTCAGATTCCTTTTGAGAAGTAAAATAGCCCCTGATGCACAGTAAAGCAAGATGTCCGTTGCTATGATACATCAAACAGCCAATAGCATAGATGAGAAGGAAATACTCGATTGGGAGGACACAAAGCCACTCCATGTATGGTTTTAAGGATTGGTAACAATAAGTACTGCAGAGAGCTGTCCTGTAAAGCCATACCTTAGAAGTGTATTTGCTAAATATGTATCTAAAACGCTTCTCTAGACACAAGTTTCAACAAGCATTGGCATAGCCAATAGGTCTCGCCTTTGTGACCTTATAAGTGTTTAGCCATGCAACAGTTAATGTTGTTGCAGTAAGGATATTGTGCTGCATAACTAAATACTTATAAGGTCCCAAAGGCGAGACCTATTGGCTATGCCAATGCTTGTTTAGTCATGCGGCTTTGCAGGCTGACGTCACACGCCGCCAGGATGCACTTTTCAGGCTGAGGTGAAAAATAACAAAGTTCTGATTACTGTCTACAAACCATGATTTTAAAACAAGTCTTCCAGGGCGGGCTCCCTGTGAAATCAGAGTGCCCTGATTGAAACGCGGGGGTATTAAAAAGGCACCCGTCTGTAAACGTAGTTTCAGAAACGTGTCTTACCTTGTTGTTAGCCCGCACACCTGAAGGTAACAGCGGAGTACGCCTTGGGGTCTCGGTTTATGTCGCCGCGCAGCTAAGACCCCCACAAGTCACGCCGTGGCTCTCCATTGTGTCAGGGTGTTTTGTTGTGCTGCGGTGGATCTTCGGAGCCCCCGTCTCTGAAGCCTGCAGTTTATTTCTGTACCACCTCATGACCCATGTTGAGAAGCCAAAAAGCGGGCTTGTTCTGCAGCTCAGGTTTCCTGCGTGCGGCCGCCGCACGGGGAGTGTTTCCGGCCCACACAAAGGTTCCCTGGTTAGGTTCATTTGCAGCCTTTCACTTAACAAAGACGCGTGCCCTTTTATCGTGGGTAGTCGTCCAATGCCCTGCACGTGCAGGCCAAATAAGGATTCATTTTCAGAAACTGAAAAAAAATGCTGGATATCTTAATATTTATGGAGACAGTCTGAACCCTAAGGCTTCTTTACAAAGGTTTCTTATTTTTATTTGAAGTTATTTTTGCCCTAATGTTGTAGCATTACTCTAATTGTATTGTGCAGCTTCATATTTCTGGGCAAGCTCAGACATATTTAGCATGGAAAGTGAATTAGCTTTACTACAGTAAAATCTTTGAACGTAAGAACTGACATGTTGCCTGCTTTAAACAAGCACGGTCCGCTTTCACTTTCGTCCCGTCGCGAAAGCTTTCTTGTCTTTATGGGGTCATGTGTTTGAAACACATGGCCCCAAAAAGATAAGAAAGCTTTCATGGCAGAAGGAAGGCACCTGAGCCCGTCCAAATGGGACGGCTCAGAAAGCCGGACGAAAACGTCACAAACACCTCTTTTCCAATGGCTGGCCACCGTTTAGCATAAACGGTGACGCCGGCCAATGGAAAAGAGGGACGGGGCTTAATGCCCTTTACAGAAACTACCCCAAATCATTAAATCTCACCAGCGAGACTGCGCATGTGCGCAGCCCATGCCAGGCGAGACCTAAAAGAAGGTGCAATGATGCTGTAACTGGCTTCTTCATTCTGTAGACACACAAGCGTTATGACATATGTGGGTGCATGCGTCACCACGCATGCTTGCTCCAAAATGACACAGGTGCTCTTTTTAATTTTTTTATTGACCTATTTAAGATGGTGTATGCCACTTAGATTGGTAAATTAAAAAAAAGAAATAAACTGTAAGCCCACAAAAGTGCTTTTTGTGTAATGAAGTCCCAAGCAGAAAATGGCAGCTGCCGGCTCTTCAAAAAAGATTAAAGCTTACAAAACAGGTAAATGTCTGCAAGCGGTGGGGGAGCAATGAGGTGCTGGTGGGAGGGTGGTTGGGGAGAATAAAAACAGAGTAGTTGGGGGCAGTCGAAGCTTCTACCTGAAAGGGAGGGAGGGATCGGGTTAAAAAAATAAATCTCCTCCTGACCGCCGTTGCCTCTCCTGCGTCCTCTTTCTGGCTTCTTGGGGGAAACAGGAAGCAGGAAGCACCAGGGATCCCACGATCCCCGCAGCCAATCAAGCGTTGTGATTGGTCTGAGTACCATGACATGGCGCTCAGCCAGGGGCTGGAGGGGTGGGCATGTTCTCCACGCATGCTGTAATGCAGCCTGCATGGAGAACAGGGAAAGTGCGCATGACTGTTTTGGGCGGTGCGAGAGGGCTGGCCAGACAATATGCACTAAGGAGGGTTCTACCACTCCTCACCTGTTCTGCAGCCCGCGCCGCCCCCTCACGCAAAGCTGCCACAGAAGAAGGACAAAATAAAATGATAATAACATTACGTTATTTTCATTTTGTTTTTAACTTTCTTTTACTGCTTCAAGGCAATGAGGCGATGCTCCTCCGCCTTAGTGGAGGAGCCGCCACTGGTTGGGGGCTAAGGAAGGAGAAAGTAGCACTCAGGGGAGAGAAAGCAACATCGAGCATGGAAGCAGGAGGGTTTGGTGGGGGAGAAGCACATAAGGGAAACAGCTAGAAAACACATGGACACAAGGTCTTGCCTTTGGGACCTTATAAGTGTTAAATTATCCAGCACAATATCCTTGGTGCAACAACATCAAGTGTTGCATGGCTAAACACTTATAAGGTCCCAAAGGCGAGACCTATTGGCTATGCCAATGCTTGTTTTGAGTGAGTGGCTCGTGCAGGTATGCCACTGTGAGGTAGAGTGCTTTTACAGGAGCCCCTGTGACATTGTCCCTCTTCAAAATGTATCTTGGGTCTGTTGTAATACTTCTAGCCCCTATTCCCGTCTTCTCGTACCGAATGCATCCTTAAATGTCCCATGTACAGCTGAGGTTGACACTCCTAGTACCCGTGCCCTCCAGTGACACTCTACCTATCATGGGTGGTAGTGGTGGACGTGGTGGTGGTGGACGTGGAGGTGGTGGTGGATGTGGTGGTGGACGTGCTGGTGGTGGACGTGGTGGTGGACGTGGTGGTGGTGGTGGACGTGGTGGTGGTGGTGGACGTGGTGGTGGTGGTGGACGTGGTGGTGGACATGGTGGTGGTGGACGTGGTGGTGGATATGGTGGTGGACGTGGTGGTGGATGTGGTGGTGGACCTGGTGGTTGTGGACATGGTGGTTTTGGTGGTGGACATGGTGATGGTGGTGGACGTGTTGGTGGTGGACATGGTGGTGGATGTGGTGTGGATGTGGTGGACGTGGTGGTGGTGGTGGTGGACGTGGTGGTGGTGGACGTGGTGGTGGACGTGGTGGTGGTGGACGTGGTGGTGGTGGTGGACGTGGTGGTGGACGTGGTGGTGGATGTGGTGGATGTGGTGGTGGTGGACATGGTGGTGGACTTCAATTGTGTCACACCATTAAAGTCTCTATAAAGAACCATTATTGGTGTGCTTCTTTGATCGCATGGGTCAATTTCACTTAGGGAAATGTAAGTGAATGTCTACCTGGCAGTGATTGTCCCAATATATCTGTATAGTTTCCATATTGGGCAGCTGTGGCAGAAAGCTTAGTCGAACATGTGGCCTGATTTCATTGTGCGGTGGAGCCAGGAGTTCTGTTTTTTAATCAAATTTGAGGCTTTTTTACCCTGTCATTATCAACCCATTTGTTGAGATCTCCCATCTTGACTCTTTGAGCTTTCATTTGAACTATGACTCACCAGACTGAGAATTGCCTCAAGCATGCACTCCAATATAGTCAGAGTGTTGGTGTATGATGGGTAAAAAGAGTGATTTGTTAGGACTGGCAGGAAAAGTACTCAAAGGAATTATTTGCTACACCTTAAACCAGTATTGGTGAAGGTTACTACTCCTCCACCTATTTTATGTTATTCTACAAGATGATGTTGTAATTCTGAAGCTCAAATGTTTTTTGATGACATTGGCATTGGCATTGTATGAGATCGGAGAAACATGTCTGTCTGAGGCCTATCAGGTTAAACCTGTGCTCATTAGTTATGTTATTCTCTTGAAGCAATTTATTGATCACGGAGAGTGACTGAAGTAGCTAAAGTCACTGCAAATGATGATCACCTCAGATGGGCCATCACTGTATGGTGATATTAGTTGGTGTGATATGATATCTGTTTTATCACATCTGTGGATCTTGGTCTGCTGCCATTTTAATGAGGTGGTGACTTGGATTTGAGTGGCCAGATCCGTGTTGTGATGCCACAAACCCAATATGGGTGGCAATGAATAGGATGGGTCGGTGTAGAAACTTGTTGCTGGCATTTTGAGCTTGGAAACAATTGTTTGACTTCTAGGCAGAGAACCTTTATCTAAAGAGAAGGAAGTTCACATAGAAATCATAACAGAGGAGACCTGGTCCAGAACAAGAATCAAAATGAGACGCAAAATGACCAGTAGAGCTTACTCTTGCAGACTGGCAGTGAGGAGCAAAAGGCATGTATGGAAATTGTTTTCCAATAAATTCTTTAGTAGGCAGTATGAGGTCATTAGCATTCACCCTGGCTACATAGTGCTGCTGTTGTACTCTTCGTGGTACTCTGGGACCAACGATTTAGTATGGACTCCATTCTGTTTTCTGGTTCGGAAGGCTGCCATAAAAGGAATTAATAATTAAAGAATGCCACATTGGCGACTGAGTCCTGATTCTGTGCTGGTAGTTTCTGATGCCATTTGATGAATGCCTCCACCGTTGACCCCTTCATCATCTCCCTGTGTGCTTCTATAGTGAGGGGCTAGCTTATAGCAGGGAGTTCAATAATTTTGTTCAATAATTTATATTTCTTAGATCGGTAACATCCTGCTTTGAATCAATCCCTCAGGATTATGGAAACGCTTGTCTGCTGACCAGGTAGGTGTTCAAGCTGTCTGAAGCTACAGAGTGGTAGGAAAAGGGTGCATGCATACCGATGGCACACAGCCGTTTGTCAAGTATTTGGGAAGCCTTCAAAGGATAACGGTCAGCTGTGTCCTGTTAGTCATAGGCATGCACAAGAATTATTTCCCTAAGATAATGGAAACCTTGTCTTTGACCAAGTGTTTTTTTGAAAGGCTGGGGTTTGGTGAGCTGACAGGAGTTATGGGGCAATTTGTCAAGATCGGAGGAAGACAGATGGAAACTGTCTCTTTTTGTGTGCAGAAAACTTTATCTGCAGAGTCCCTCAAGGATCATCACTGAGCTCTATCCCCGTCAACGTCTACAGGAAGCCACTCACCCATGTCATAAGTTCCCACCATAGCAAACTAGATGGAACAGAACTGCCTTAAACTCAACCCAGATAAAACAGAGGTACTGATCTTCGAGAACAAGAGCTATCCATGGCACTCCTCCAGGTGGCCAACACACTTGTGACCCACCCCCACTGACCACACCAAAAACCTCCTGCAAAGACTCCAGGCCACCCAGAATGCTACAGCGAGACATCCTCAACAACTTCGTCCCCTACCTCACAGAGCTACACTGGTTACCAATCCAGAAGCAATGCCAATTCAAACTTCTCCCCCACGCATACAAAGCCCTCCAGAACTTAGGACCTGCCTAACTCCACTGCTGCCTCAACTTCCACCAACCCACCAGGCAACTTTGTTCAGCCTCAATCCACCTTGTGCAAGGAGGACGCTCCTTCTCATACATCACCTCCAGATCCTGGAACGACTCTCCACACCACATCAGGACCTCCCCATCACTATTCAAGTTTCACAAGAAGCTGAAGGCCTGGTTATTCAACTCGAAGCCCGATCGTCCTCCTCATCTGCTCTAGTGTTTGGATACCCTTCAGGTGACGCTATACAAATCCTCATAACAGGCAGGCGTTAGCTAGTGTAGTGGGCTTTGGCAGCTGAAAGAGGTTGATGCATTCTGTTAGGCAGTCCCAGGAGGCTGCAGCCTAACATCTGGGCATCTGTTTATACAGCATGGGCTGTGCCAGTGCCCTGTCCTTGTTGAGATACTGTACTCTGCTATAGTTCGAGACTGCAAGAGTTACAACTTTTGTTGGTAATTATGGGACAGGAATACTTGTCGTGGTTGTAAAGCGTATTGTTCATCCTCTGTTAGCGTAAAGTCTATCTTATCTATATGGGGTGTTTTTAACAGGAGTTGGCCACTATTTCTCAATTTCAGCTTGTGAAAATAAAGCAACGGAGGTTCTAGGGGCAGAACACTGGTATCATTTTTATTGCAGCTGACAACTTGACACGCACAGCGCATCTCTTTCCCTAAATCATTTGCAGAAATTGAAAATGATCTGGCAAAGACAATTTCAGGTCCATTTATTTGAGTGGTCGCAACGTCCGTCGTAAGTTCTCTGTGAGATGCAGGACTTGTGTTGTTGAATGGCGTTGCAAGGTGGCTGCTGGGACCGGAAGTCACACATTGTTGCCGACTCTTGACAAGACAAGACACATTTGATTTCTGCTCGCGGTCTTTACAAAAGCGCCTCAACACTGAAGTGCCGGTACTTCTCCATCTGCAGCCAGGCGGTGGGTCCCACTCATTCCTTGACTAAACAGATGTGGGGCAATTAAGGCTGCTAATTAGAACCTATTGAACTGGAGAGAGTGGCCGTAAAGACACCGCCACTCACCGATTTTACCTAAGACCCCATTCCAATGCCGTGACTGTGATTGTCTAGATTTAAATCAGAAAGCAGAAGCTGATAGGCTGCGCTGGACGCGTGATCCGTCATGTGACGAATGTGATAAGCCCATGTCAGCAGCTCGTCATCATGGGGGGCGCCCCATCTGCAGCTGCAAACTCATTAAATGCTTCATTGTGCGGGGCAGAGGAGTTAGACAAAGGCACCCCGTCCAAGGCATCAGTAACGGACGGCATCAGACAGGCTGTTTCCCATCTGAATACATATGGGAAAATTCTTCTACGTGCCTCTCCCACAGTGCAGTGGTGCCGCAGCGAGGTTTTAAAAAAAAAAAAAAAAACAATGGTGCCTTTATTTACACCCACTGCCATCTTCAAGAAGGATTGCTATGGAAACAGAAGAAAAGAGACCCCCTGATTAAACGCAGACAAGCTTGACAGAGTCATAGTTTACAGGCTGGCAGCAGCTGGTAGTTAATACACTGACATGTCAGCTTACATGAATGTGACAGGAGTATCAGCGAAGAAAGTGAGACAACATGGATGGTGAACCTTGCAATAGGGGAAAAGAAATGAGAGATTGAGCCCTAGCAAACATGCTGTACGTGGAAGGAGGGAGGAAGAGCGAGAACACGCCTAATGTAGCTAAATAAGTGCAGAGGGACAAGAAAAAAGAAAATAAAGCAAAGAAAAGCAAAGAAAAGGAAATGGGTGTTGAAAGCAAAATAAGAAAGAAAGGAAAAGCGAACATAAAAGGAAATTATTCTAGTCTGAAAGGGAAATTGGAAACTAGAAGATCAGGTATAATTTACAAGCCCGGGAGTTGTGCACTCGCGCTAAACAGAAATTTTAACAAGCCGGGAAACTGATCGCGATCGCGATCAAACATCAAAGCAGCCGCGAAAGTGAAAGTAATCGTGGAAAAGCGTGGCGCGCGTGCCCGCGCACATGCACTGTACCTCTAGGCTGGCCTGGTAGCACTTTTTGGAGCCCTCTCAAAAAGTCTCGCCAGACCAACGCATGCGCTGGGTCAGGCGAGACCTAAAAAGCAGAAGTCCTAAGCAGTGTTTGCTCATGCTAACTCAATTGTCCCTAGAACATACTGCATGGAGATGTTTAGTTGTGAATCTATGCCTTAGCGCCTGTTTACTGAACGCCCAGCTTTGCATCTCTAATGAGATGCAAAGTGGGCGTTCCTTCCCGAAATAACTGGAGAAATGTCGCTAACCGACATTTCTCCAATTATCAAGGCAATCGCTAACAAGCATAGCGATGAGAAAAGTAGCGCTAACCATGGTTATCGCTACTTTCCTTACGCCTGCTTTAGTTCTGACTTAGCCATGTAATCCAATGGAAGTTGGATTACATGGCTAAGACCACCCTGCCCTATCAGCAAGGTATCGCCGCTCACAGTGCGATTATCGCTGGATTTCCAGCGATAATCACACTGTTTTCCAGCTAACGCTTGCATTTCTATCGCTTCTCTAGACACAAGTTTCAAAAAGTAGAAGTCCTAAGCAGTGTTTGCTCATGTTCACTTCAATTGTCCCTAGAACATGCTGCATGGAGATGTTTAGTTTCAGCTGAACTGCCGTGCCCCTTCACTACCGCCAAACCCAAACAGAAACGTTTCCACAAAAGGGTTTCAAGATGCTGATATAACAGCCTTTTACATGTTAAAGGACTGCAGGCAAAGCAATGATAAGTAATGCATTAACTTTAGTTTTTATTGCTGCAAAACTGTCCTTTATGAATTTCGCATAAACGCAATGCACAACCTTTAATGTATTCACGGGTGCATCTTTCACAGATTTGTCAGCATTCAACATACTAATACATTAAAAGCAAATGAAAATTAATATTCTGTCACTCTCAATTTACATCTATCCAAAACTAATGTATGGAACCCTGTATTAATTTAATATATTCAACATCTACATAAGTATTCCTGCTTTCCAACAAGGAGATAACTACATCAGGGACAAATAAACAAGCATTAGCAAATACAAAGCGTCTGTATTGCATTCTGAATATTTGCCTATACTACACAGAGAATGCCAAATGGTGGCACTGTTAGACTTTGCATGTTAACTTGTAGACACTGCATTACATCACAAGAAAGCAGTACTGTCATATCAGTGGCACAGTGTGTAAACGCGTAATCATCTGCCATGTGCCTGTGCCCTTTATAGCTGATGGATGGCATTAGCGATTGGCAACTCTGGAGCGAGATGCTAAAAACCACAAGGTTTAAAATCTAATAAAAAATGTATTTAGGCTTACTCCCCTATGGTCATTCAGCTGCTGTAAACAAAAGTTGAGCAAAGCAATACTTATTGTTGAGGTTTTATATAGTGCAACCTCGACTTCAAGGTACGCTTTAAATGAGCACAAGTTGCATTACACAAGTTCACTTTTTCTTTTTTTGGGGGGGGGGTGAGGGGACTGCCCGCTTAATTTCATTTAGTACATCAGTTTATCAGTTTTCACAGCCGGGACTATTCCGTCTCCGCCACGGCCAGACTTCTTTAATGTCCCTTATGTCCTCCCACCCAATTTAAATGGGCAGACGTAGGGGCATCTCAGCAAGCAGGTGATAAAAAATTATCGCCGCTTTTGCGTCTGTTTTCGGACGAAAAGCGGCGATAATTTTATCGCCTTATCAGCAAGGTCACGCTATCGCGTGAAACCTTGCCTTATCACCATTTCCCATAACGCCCATCTTTGCATCTCTAATGAGATGCAAAGTGGGCGTTCCTCCCCAGGATAACGTATTATCAAGCCTCACGCAAAGCAGCATAGCAACAAGAAAAGTAGCGATAACCTCTGTTATCGCTACTTTCCTTATGCCTGCTTTGAAACTGACTTAGCCATGATATCCTATGGAAGGTGAATATCATGGCTAAGTATGTGAGGCCCTATCAGCAAGCTATTGCCAAAAGTTGTGTGATTATCGCTGGATTTCCAGCGATAATGGCACATTTGGCAGCTTGCGCTCTGAATTTTATCGCTTTGGAGATAAGCATTGCTAATAGCACACTATCTCCGCGATAAAATTCAGAGTTGGCTGGCGATAATTATCCTCACGCTAGGAGCGCTGAGCGATAATTTTCGCCGGCCCTTGCTGACATGCCCCGTAGTTATTTTGTCGCTGTCCCTCTCCGCCAGTGAAACCCTAACTGTGAGGGACAATAAAATGTAAATAATGCCCCCCTCCCCACCATGGAGAAGGGAAACACTATTTTTTTGACAAATAAAACTCAGTTTTTCAAATAAAGTAAAAGAAATGTTAGGTGCAGTGCTGCATCATGTTGATGCAACCCTGCACCAAACAGTGATATGGAATGACAGGAATCGCGGTTCCTGCCAATCCTTTAAAATTGACCACCAGCTTGGCAGTCATTCATACATTTGGCGGTCGGGACCTACATCAAGGCTACGGAGGTGTTTACTCTAGCGGAACAGCGGCCTGACCCCCAAAATATAATCGGAAAATTAGTAACGCCCAAAAGATGCACTTTTGTATTAAAAAAACCCTTTCTTATACATTTTATTTTGGCGATGACTTTAGACGTCTCGGTTAGAAATGGCCTGTGACACCTTCACTGGCTCCCAATAAAACAACGTGCACAATTTAAAGCACTCTGCACGGTTTTCAAGTCCTTGATGGGCAGTGGTCCAGAATACCTGAGAAGACGCCTTCAATGGTATGTCCCTGGGAGAGTGCTGTGCTCCTTGGAAGCAAAGCAAGTGATCGTTCCCAGAGTATAAAAGGCTAAGTGGGGTGGCAGCAGTTTTATCTTATGTGCCACTAAAGCCTGGAACAACCTACCAGTGCACCTTAGGTACTCCACGGATGTTCTTTCTTTTAGGAAGGGGTTGAAAACGTGGTTGTTCACAGAATAAGTGCAGGTGCCTAAGGATACCGGCAAGACAGTGCTCACCGCCAGGACACCCTTGGGTAAAAGTGCACTTTAAAAACCTTATTAACATAACATACATTTAAGAAAATATAACATATAAAGGCAGTGCAGAACTATTCATTTTTGGAACAAAAGGGTGACAAAGCAAGCAGGAGGATATTGGTAGATGGATTGGCACCACGTGGTTTGAAAGAAGAAAGCAGGAAGGGCTGTTATCTGTTCCCAAGTCCTGTTTTGCTCATCAAATGGAGATTGATGAGAGTTGAAGCCCGCCTTCTGGATCACTGCCCCAGTCGTAAACAAATGCGCCTCAAATCATAACTGATGCAAAGAGAGAGAGAGGGGAGTTTGATGAGGGGTTTTTAAATGAAAAACATGGCCGTGAACTGAAACAAGCTGAGCGCATTCTGAAATGTGCTCTCGAACACAGTAAAGGAAATGTCATTGAGACCGTGGAGGTCAATTAATTTTGGGATATGAACCATGAAGAGATATGTGCTTGCCTGGATACAGGCTCGATTACCTATTTGTTCTGCCGGCAGAAGATCAGAACAGTATAAAATGTGCTTATGAATAAGAATGTGCTCTTTGCTGAGGCGCGCTGCTCCTCGCCGGCCGGTGATAGTGCATTGCATATGCATCACATGGCGTCCACGGAGAAGTGGCTACGGCTGCAGTCATCAGGGCTGAAGTAAAGGCCTGACTTTATTTATCTCCTGAAAGAACCAGGGACAGATGCACTTGTGTGTGTTATTTATGAATGTGTTCTTGATATGAGTATTGGTAGAGGTGAATACTCACGAGTCTACTACCGTGGGCATAGGTTAAACCTACTATATCCAGTGGAGCGGAGCATTTACAATATTAACCCTAAAAAGGCCACACAAGGACGCTGGCAGAGCACAAATGAGCTTCAAGAACAAACATATCCTGGATATCCAGCCCAGTGAATTCGTCCATGGTAACCAAACTACATACTGCGGCGAACGACCTTTACAACGCGGTCGTTACACTGCGGTACGTTTACATCGCTGTCATTACAACGCAATTCGTGGTGCATAAAGTGAGCACGGCAACTGTGGAACTCCACAAAACAGGAGAATACACCTAAGATATGGTGCAGGAGTGAAATATTCATATGACATACATACATATCGCAAATGTAAGATGGCAGCAAGCAAAATTCAGTGGAGGAAGTGGAAGGATACACATGCTGAAAAAGAAGCACATGAGAACAATGGGACCTCAAATCTGGGAAACCGGGTTCGAGTCTCGGCAGGGATGCTCAACATCCTGTGATTCTGGGCAAATCAATCAATCTCCCCGTGCCTAAAAAATGAATGTGTCCTTATGTAAGGCAACTGGTGCTCATGTAAAGCGCTCTGATACCTGATTCCTTCGGGTCAAGTTCCCACCATATAAAAAGTCTGTAATTTCGGAAGGGCCAACCATACTACCGATGCAGGGTCTGAGGGTGCCCAGAACGCTGTCTCCACAGAATCTTGGACTCATTGTGAGACAAAAAGCGGTGCTTATTTTGAGAGAGAGATGGGGAGTGGGCAGAGGCACAAAGGGAGACAAAGAGAGACAGCGGGAGGCACAGGATATGGATTAAGACAGAAGGACAAACATACAAGGAGGCACTGAAACACAGAGACCTAGGCAATGACAGAGAGACAGTTGATCACATATATAGAGCAATGACAGGCGGAGTGAGCCAGATATATAGATATAGGGTTAGATATATAAAGTACTAGCCAACTCAGTAAAGCAAGCAAAGTGGCATCACTCTGCTGCGTTGAACTGAGAGGGGAGAGCAGAGCAGAGTCACATTTAGAAAGTATGGCCTACTGCTGCTCTCCTCACCTGTGCCGACCCTCTTTAAGACTATCAAGCACCACACACAAACTTTTGTATCAATAGTGCGACAGTACATGCATGATGTCTAGCATAAGTTTTGCACTTGAAGGTTACACTTTCAGTACAAAATCCTATGGGCAAACTATTTTTTTTAACATTTCACACAATGGATGTGTGCTGTACAGTGCAGCACACATTTAATGAGTGAAATGTTTGGAGTGTGATAAAAAAACAAAGACAGACTCCATTTTAAGCACGTTAAAGTAGCCTAACTGCCTTTTGTCCATATTCAGCATTTCATTATCTTTTGCAAAACATGTGAGTATAATGTCATCTATACAATGACTTTGCAAGTCTACTACAAGCTAAATGATAGCAATGTTTCAAGGTTTAACAGCGGATTTGTAAAATAAACATGAACTCCTAGTTGATGTATTTTCATCATGCTGGCTTAGTCCGATTATAACTTGGATTATTGGAAAGTCCCACAATATAGGTAAAACACAATGTGGGTTTAGCTGCATGCTGGGAGTTGGCTGCATAGCCTTGGCATGCCCAGCGGAGGGTTGGATTTATGTATGGTAACCAAATATTACTTTATATTTAAAAAAACCCTAAAAATTCACAGAAAAACAAAGGTTAAAGTAACTTTATAGTTAAGTGTGATAAAAACATCTGTTTTTGTTTAAAAAAAAAATAAAACCTTACAAATTCACTGAAAAAAATACAGGCTAAAGTAACGTTATAGTTAGGTGCCCTTGTCAGTGACAACATTAATGTTTTGAACTAAAAAAATGACACAGAAATTCACCAGTTCTAGTTTGCAGACTGAGCTATAACTTGCGCCCCGCCATTTACTGCTTTTGACCTCACATATGTCACTACTTGTGACATGTTCTATGACATTTATAACATCACTGATGGCATCTCAAATTACATCATTGATGACATCACTGATTACATCATCCAAGCTTCTTTTGTGCACATTGCTCTAAAAATGGTTACAGCATCGAAGCTCTGAAAGTAAGTGTAAAATAGCTCAGAGGAATATGAACCATCACAGAAACAACTTCCTTAGGTGTAGAAAGCATGAGCCATGTGCCCTGTAAACCCTTATTAACATTGGCCGGGCCCAGGGGGATAGCCCCCTGGGACATGGCCCACCCAGGGGCCCTAAAAAAATACAAGAGCGGGAGACCACGCATGTTTTTAAACTTTTTTTTAATTTTATGTGGATCAATAGATCCTCCACGAATTTATGGTAAAATTTAAAAATAGAAACCTTGTTGGCCCCAGACAGGTTCCCTTTGAGATCCACCACCAGACCTAGGTGGTCAGGATATTCCTACCCTGCCCCTTGGTTTTTTGTGTGCATTTTCTTGGAACTCAGACAAAGTCCCAAGTCTCAAGATGGCTGCCACCACTCCCTGGTTGAAGTGATGGTAGCTAATCAGATCTCACCATGAGATCTGTCGGATCCGCAGGCCCTCCACGTCCCTAGCTATACATGCATTATGAAATGATGTTAACTGAAAACCAAGAATATGCTGCTATATTTTCTACTCTCCCAAATTGCCGTTGTTACAAAAACATATAACTCAACACTTTCATCTCAACACCAACTTACATACCACAATTTCAGTAAGTTTCTGTGTTGTATTGTGACAAAGACATCCAACATCAAGTTATAAGTTAACAATCACCATGAGATATCAACTGTGACAACTGAAGTTGCCCTCATGCCCAACCGCCGTCCTGTGTCTATCTTCAAGGTTACAGATCTCAACTCTCCAAACATTGGCCAGTGGCGGCTCCTCTGATAAGGCGGAGAAGCATCGTCCCACTGCCAGGAGCAGCAAAGAAAGGAAAAATAAAATGATAATAGCGGAATGTTATTATTATTTTATTTTTTCCTCCTGTTGCAGCACTGCATGAGGGGGTGGGGTGGGCTGAGCTGCAGGGGAGGAGTGGTAGAACACTCCTGTGCTCAATGATTGTTTGGTCAGCCCTCTTGTTCCACCCAAAACAACCATACGCACTTCCTTGTTCTGCATGTAGGCTGCATTACAGCCTGAATGGAGAACATGCCCACCCTTCCAGCCCCCTGCCATTGCAGCGTTGTGATTGGTTTTTTTTTTAAACCAAAAAATATATAACCAGAAACATTATCTTATCATAGCAGAAAACCCCCCCAAAACAAAAAAAAATCAAACATACAAAGGAAAAATAATTGTTCAAGTATGAATAATTGCATAAATAATCCTACCATAGTATGGAACACTATTACTGTTGAAATTTCCATGTCAATCATTTGGTAACTATTGTGGAACACTATTTCTCCTGAAGTTTCCATGGAAATCTTTTTGTACGACTGGATCTGGAACAACTTCAGCATTGTCAATACCACTAGCACTGTTTTGATCTTTGACTCGGGTACTCTCATGCTTTGTTGATTGATAGAAGGTTGGGCTTGATCTTTTTATTGATCTTTAGAAATGATTACTACTCTCTCCATGTTCCACCATTGATCATGCCATTCCAACACATCCTCATAATCTTTACAGGTTTGTTAAAGGAAGCTCCTCCTTTCCTTTATTATGTGTACCTAATCACCTCACAAACCTCCCTATTTCTTGTACATCTTCTGCAGTTAGCAAAGCTTTTGTTTCTCTTGGCCTTCATTTACCCTTTCCGGTAACTCTTCATCAAGTTTTATATCTATTTCATTTTTGGGAAGGAGCCTAGACATCCAGGCAGGGAACAAAACTGAGATTGGCTTGTGTCCCCTTAATAGTTCAAACTGTGACACTTTAGTGACTGAGTGAGGAGCAGTTTTATGAAACTACAACATGGAACATGCAGCACCCTCTACTGCACATCCATTATTCTTTGGCCACCTAATGGAATCCGTCACCACCCTGTTTTTTTCATTTTTTTTTGTTTAAATAATTTTTATTAGTTTAATTAAATAGACCCTGTCACCACCCTGTTGATCCTTTCACCCAGCCATTTATTCGGGGGAATACAACAAGTTATTCAAACGCTTCACACCTGATTGTAGTAGATAACATTTCATATCAGCAAAACAAACTGCACAGCATTGTCTCAGATTAAATATTCTGGGAATCCTTCCCTTTAAAATGCACTGATCAAAAACTCAACTACTTTCTTGAAGGATGGATGTGCCACAAATTGAACTTCTGGTCACTTTGTATAATTATCTACAAGAAAAAATGCATAACAAAGCTTTAGTGATAAAAAATTAAATGGTCCAACCATATCTATACCAATTTTGTTCCATGGGAACAGGTTATTCTATCAGATTTAGAGGCGGGACTTTGGCCTTCTTATCTTTCTCAGAGCTCATACAGGCAAAGCACGGCTTTACCATTTCTTCTATTTCACTGTCTATTGATGACCACATTATTCCATCCTAACTCTCCTTTTGGTCATAGACAAACCTAAATGCCTCTCATGGGCCATCAAAACCAAGTCTCTTCTAATGGTAGAAGGGGGAACTAATCTGTCACCTCCTAAAGCCACACCATCTTTGATCAACAATTTCTCAGCAATCTTGACAAAAGGTTGAAAACAAGACTGTACACTCTTTTCTTTCGGCCACCCTTCCACAATGTACTTCTTAAACTGAACCAAAACAGCATTTTCTTCACATGCTACCCTCCTTTTTTCTTCAGAACAAGCACACACCTTTGATACATCAACAACTCCAATTAAGCAGTTCTCCATGTCCTCTTCTTCCTGACATATTTCTATTTCCTTCAAAGGACACCTAGAGAAAAAAATCTGCAGTCAAATTCCCTTTAATAGGTATGTGTTTGACATCAAAATTGTCTTGCAAAAAGGTTGTTGTTTATCTTGCAATTCATGGGGCAGCATTCTTGATCTTCTTTCCATTGAGGCTATATACAAATGGTTTGTGATCAGTTTGTAATGTAATTTGTTACCCCACACATATGGCTTGAATTTTTCAATGCCCAAAAACAGGCCAACAGCTCCTTTTCTAACATAGAGTAATGTAATTCCAAATCCCTCAAAACTCTGTCTGTATAAGAAATTGTGACCTTTTCCTCGCCAGCCTTTTGAGTAATCACTGCACCTATCCCATAATTGCTGGCATCGACAGTTACAATACAAAGGAATTTCGAGTCATACGTTTTAAACATTGTAGCATTTGTCATTTGTTTTTGACAATTTCAAATGTGGCTTGACAACTTGAATCCCAAACAAAAGAAAAAAAATTTTTTCAACATGTTCAACAGATCTTTAATTTTTGTGGCAGAATCAGAAATAAACTTAGAATAAAATTTGCGTAGCCAAATGAATGAACCTAACTAAACTTTGTTCTGTGGTGCCGGGCACATCACCACAGCATGGGCCAAGCCTGGTTTGGCTTTATGCCATCTCTTGATGTAACCTAACCCAAAAATTCAATGTTTTTTTTCCAAAATTCACATTTTTGTTTCTGTGAAAATGAACCCTCTGAAAGGCATCCAACAGTACTGAAATGTGCCTATATGGGAGTTAAAAGCAGTGAAATGTCTAGATGGGTCTTCTAAATCTACTTGGTAGATGCAGATGCTAAGTTAACATTAAACAATCACTCAGCTCCTCACACCCTTCCTAACAACTCATTGATTTTTGGAAGAAGATGCAAATCTACCCAAATTTCTCCTTGTTTACACTGCGTACATCTACACACTCTCATGTCACCACTCTGTTTGCACGCTACCACTAATGAAGACAACCAGAGGGAGGATTCAATTGGTTCTAATACTTCTTTCTCTTGCAAACATCTAAGATCTTTCTCTAAATCATCTCGCAAACTGAATAGAACAGTTTGTGATTCATGTTTTACTGGAAGGCCCCCCTGCTTAACCTTTATTTTGTGCTTGAACCCTGAAATTTTACCTAACGCATCAGTGAACACTTTTGGAAATTCTAATGACAATGTGTCAACTGCAGATTGCTCTTCAACAATCATGACCTATTCTTTTGTATCTGTTCTAAGTACCATTCCAAATATTCATTGGTGGAACCAACCATGGGTATTAAGCCCTTTTTGCAGAATCGATTTTTCCCTGAATTCTACATCATCTGAACTCAAGGATGTCTTCTATGTAGCCTTTTAAACTTATTATCCTACCTTCATACGAAACTGGTGACCTGTCTCTGTCTGGAAAAAAGTGTTTTGTCACCCACCTCAATGTCCAGGTATGGGTCAACACTTTCTAAGTGATTCCCCTTGACTCCATCATCAGAAACTACCAATATTAATCCTGGATAACATGTTCTAATGATGGATTTTGATTTCCTTCTACTTATGCTACTCTAATAGATTAATGTTGATTGCTACGGTAGACCTTCACAAAATGACCTACTTCAGAACATACTCTACATGTTCCATTCCTGGCAGGACATGGCCTCCCATTCTTTACATGAGGTAAATTTCCACATCTGAAACAAATATTCTGTAATTTAAAGAATCCTCTGGTCATTAATTTTATTTTCTTTCTTATTAGCGCCCTTGAAATTAACAGCTCCTATTTCTATCTTTTGGCCCGTGGTATCATTCTATGAAATCTCAGAGGGCTCAATGCTCTTTGCAACTTTAATGACCTTTTCCAAGGAAGGATTACCCATTGTTAGCAGTTTCTGTTGAATGTGCCTCTTATGACAATGGCCAATGAACTAGTCTCTAATCAATTCATCATTAACATTTTCAGAGTGACATTGTGAACAAAGCCTGAGTAATTCACTCACATAGGAATATAATCTTTTTTTTAATAATTGTACCCTTTAGGAAAACGTGTGATGCAAAATCACTAAATTTGGAGGAACTTCAACCCTATGGTCCAATTTTTTAACACCCTCTTGATATTCATTCAACTCTTCTCCTTCTAAGCTCTCATATTCCGCCCAATGTTTGTAGATTTCCCTTCCCTCAAAGCCCAGGGAATGTACTAATAAAAATAATTCATTTCTGGGCAAATTTAAGAAGCACCAATAGCTCCTAAGTGGAACCACCGCTTCCATCGTATCATTGGTGAACCACGACATTCAAGAAACAGTGGACATTGCTTGACTGACCACATCATGAAAGTCACAAACTGGATGAGAGATTAAAAATTTAACACACACTTTTATAAAAAACACTAATTGCTTGCTTAAGACTCATAGCATTAATGGTGTGCCCATCACCGCAAGCAAGTTGTGATCCCAACACAAAATTGGTGTGTAGTAAGAAAAGGAAATGTGTTTTGTAAGAAGGTGTGTCTGTCCAAGCAGTCACCAACACCTTTTCTCTATAGGCAAAATAAAGTAAATTACTAATACCAAAGGCTGAATAGAGTTTAACACAAGACTTCCCAATCTCTTAAAATGTCCACCAACCGACAGATGTGTCTTTTTTTTATAGGCAATTGGGCATGTTTTAGTTAACTGTTAGACCAAAGTAAATAGCAGATAGCCACACCCTCGTGGCCTCAATGTATGGAAACTGGGCGGTACAATCACCTCAATTCGGCCCACAATGCTTATCCAAACCAACATGGAAGCACCGCCAACAGAGACACCTGGCACTCCTTCAGTCTGCCATTACCATATTTGTGCTGTGTTAGGGCCATGTGCTGTGCCACATGGGGCTTGACTGCTGATCCACCTGCCTTTGCCTTCCTTCGTCAACCACCACTGCTGGGAAATGACTGCTTGAAATCTCTGTCCACAGCCCCTCCAAATTCTGGGCACCGGCAAATTGACCAAAGCGCCCCTTGCTCACAAGGCTAAGCGAAACAGCTGCTATTGCTTCTCCTCCTCCAAGGCAATGCGAAGAATGAGTGTAGAGCTGACTCCTGAGCAAGACAAGTCTGAGGCGGCTTGTAACAAAGTGGGTGAAAGAGAGAGTGACAGCTTCTCCTTCTCTTTACCAATTTATTTTGTGACTGACAAATACATCCGACGTGTGTGGTTCAGCAAACAGGTGAATTTATTAAGTTATAAGTTAACAATTATGGCCAGCCATCAGCTGTGACAGCCGCATCTGCCTTCATGCCCAACCACTGTCCTGTGTCCGTCATTAAGGATACACATGTGTCCATCATTAAGGATACAGAACTCAATTTCCCAAGCATTCTATGATGATAGAACATGATACTATGCTTTCAAGATGGGCAATCATAAGCCTCTCCTTCTTTTCTTATGTCTTTACAATTCCACCTTGGAAGAGTGCCTGGATGGAAGCTCACCATGTACATAGCAAATGTTAAATACACCTCACAAACGTTAGAAGTACACTCTCTAAAACTGTTTAAGCACACAAGCCTTCAGCATATATTCCAGGGCACATTATCTTTGTTCATCCAAACTTGTGAATCCAATTTAGATCAAAGTATTATTAGGTGAAATCACTTTTATGGATTTAACTCTTTTTAGGAGTTACTGTTCCTTAAATATAAACAGGTGAGCAGAATGCTTCCTTCCTCATTCGAGCTTGTAGCTTACAAAAAGTGTGAGTGGGGAGCGCTCTTCATCTCATTGAGTCAATAGAAATGAACCAAATGATACCTTAGAGCCCCATCTGGGTTCACTGGAAACCTTGTGGCATGCTGCAGTTTGAATTGAAAGACAGGAGAGATCGCTGTAGACTCCTCTCTCAGGTTTTCAGGGGAAACATGCATCGGCAATTGAACGTGGCTCCTCTTTATACTTGAGCCCTATCCAAGATGGCCACTCTCACAGGAACCTGGGACAAGTAGTCCCTTCAATAAAATACAGAATACACTGTAAAAGAACAAGAACAAGGGCAACAAATACAATGTAATCTACAGGAACATGGTTATTAGGATATTATGCTCACTCACAATGTCATCTACAGGCACAAATAATATCAGGCTATTAGTCATCTGAAAGGCCACATGTCACCAGGATATTATGCTCACTGGGTTGAGAAGGCACCAAGGACTATGGTGCAGCTGTAAGTCTAATAGTAAAGGCAATGCATAGTAAAGGCATTGTGTGGTAATGGATGCATGGCAAAGGCATTACTTGCCGACGTTGTAAAAACTGCCTTCCCTCTCTCCTGCTGAAGTATGATAACCACAGCTGATCTGCTGTGAACAGGTATGCAGTGTGCAGTGCCCCAACAAACTCCAGAGGCATGGGAGCTATTCCATGCTCTAATAGTCTAGTGCATAGAAGCAGCTGTTGGGTGATAGGCTGCTAGGAACATTCTAATTTTGTTAGAACTGTTCATTTTCATCTTGCTGCTAACAACTTGCATAAGCGCTGTTTTGATTATATTCTGTGTGGTTATTACTCATGTACTAAGCAACAGGATGCTACTGTTAAAATAAACCACTTTTAAATGTATATAGTGTCATGGAGCACTTACTGACAGCCAGGATCTATAGGATTAATCCTCCCTGTGTTTCGGAAGTTTTAAATAAAGCAGCTTGGAAGGTAAGTGCAGAAATGAAAACGATTTCTGGAACAACATGTGAAAGGTAGAGATGACGTCGCTATCGCTTAATAGACTGTAACACTCTTGCACAAAATGAAATTGAATTCTGAGAGGCATAAAGAGGAAATGCGACCTACAAAAACAGTAGATGGCGTCATTTGACTCTAATTAACAACTTAAGTGGCTAAGTTTTGATGGACATAAAAAAACGAGCAGAATTGTCTGTTTTAAATGCATTTTGGGCTCCGTGGTCTTGACAAAACGAACTGACACATGGTGTGTGAAAAAGCTTTGATTTATGTGCCAACTATTGGTTAGGATACAAGCTAATAATATACTTAAATGTCAAAATTGTACCGGAGCACCGTGAAAAACACTTCTTGAGTATTTAAACAAATGTATGAAACTTTACTCGTTGTCCATCTTCAATGTCGACATGATCTGTGGGGTTTAAAATCAGCTCAATTGACCACATCACATGATGCGTATGATTAAAGCCTAGAGGAGGCTGCAACGCATTATGCTGAACGAATGATTAAAGGATTTGTAAACTACTATACCGGCTGGTGGGCTCTATTTGCCTCTGGGAGCAGAGGTTTGTTCTTTTGGAATATCTATCTCTCTCTTTCTCTCTCTCTCTCTCTCTCTCTCTCTCTCTCTCTCTCTCTCTCTCTATATATATATATATATATATATAGCAGTCAACCTTTCCTCGAACGATCCGCTTAATCCTGGATCAAGAAGGGGACGGACTCCAGTAAGTTGTACCCAATTTAATGTATTTGTTGTTTGTGCGCTCTGCCGCCATGACGCGTTTCGGGCTCAGCAGCCCTTGATCACATGACGAACCCCTCGTGAAAGTCCCTTTTAAAGTGACAGTGCATAATTGTTTGCCATTGACATAGAAGAAAGATTTTACCATGATGTAGATGCTTTTAACATGATAAATCTAGTCACTTGTAATTGTAAAATACAATACTACATGTGTAACCTCATTGCTTCATGATTTATACAGTAATATAATATGCTGTAATTTGATGTAAGGCTTGAGCTATTGGCTCATATACCAATCAGTGCATTCGTGAATGTATAAATACATAAATAAACTGCACATATAAAATCAGAGCAATACAAATGTTAAAAAGCATGTTAAAAGCAAGGTTTGTTAATTTTTTTTTTTCATTTTAAGCAGTTCCTAAGCAGCATGGTAATATTCTAATTGTGCAAAACGGCAAGTAAAGTGCATAGTTGTGCAAATGGTGCAATGGAATCACCTGTGCATTTATTCAATTGTTTTTGAAGAATTTTTTTCCTCTATAAAACGTGATTCATAGAAATGAAATGTAGGTCAAGGGAAAAGATAAAAACGGGGAAAAGAGGAGAAGAGAAACGTGGTGGAAGGGAAATTACAAATATGTTTAAAAATATCTGTGTTGCATGTAGATAACATTGTCTATCAGTGGAGAGCCTTGGACCATGAAATCTGTGTTGTTTAAGTTTTTTTATTTCTCAGTTAGCTAAAGATTTCTTACAGCCACGTATAGAGATCTTCCGTGGTGTTGAGCCCATGTGGGCTTTTACTGTCCAGTTCCAATATGTATTTGGTCTCCAATTTTCTGAGGAGAGCCTCACGATCACCGCCTCTTCTGAGAGGTGGAACGCAGTCAATTGCAAAATATTTAAGGAATTGTATGTTGCTTGCGTGGCAATCCCTGAAATGTCGGGCCACCGGATATGAGGTGTCTATATTGGTAATTGTACGTAGGTGTTGGAGAATTCTCTTGTGGACCTGCAGCTTTGTGGATCCCACATACTGCAGTCCACAAGAGCACTCCAACACGTAAATGGCAAATTCCGTTTTGCAGGACATGTTTTTGGTGATCATGTGTGGTTTTTCCTGAAAAGGAGTGATGAATGATGTTTTGTTTATTGCGTGTCTACAAGCTTTACAGGTTGGGCACTTAAAAAAACCCTTACGTTTAGTTAGCCAGTTTGTTATGGATTTAATTTCTGGACTGCTGTTAACCAAGAAATCGCTGGTGGATGGTGCCCTTCTGAAAGTGATGGTCGGGTTGGATGGGATAATCTCAGTCAGTTGTGCGTCTAGGTGTAGCAAATACCAGTTGTTCTTAATGATTTTACTGAGGCTGTCTTTCTGTTTGTTATACGTTAGGATTAGTCTTATCTCATCTATTTTGTTCGTACCAGTTTGACTGCTCATGGATTTAGTTTTACTGTTTGATGGTTTAAATAGTAAATCCTCCCTGCTCATGGACCTAGTCTTTTGTATAGCCTCCTCAATAGTTTTGTTGCTATATTGGAAGAAAGAGATGCCCTTGCTCGAGGAAGCACTCACGATGGGTTTAGCACGACTTTAATTGGAGGTTGTGGCAGATTAAAAGCAGGTGTGCTGCAAAGCTTCTGTTACTTGATTTTGCCTGTGAACAAGGACGGGGAGTCCGAAACCGGTCAGGCTTAATGAAATTTGAAGCAAAGTCGAGTGCTGTTCCGTTTCTCTGACTTCAATAAAAAGAGGAATACTCACTGATTTGAGCGTTCTCATTGAAAGGGCAACCTTTTCTTCTCATATTAGCGGCCGGCCCCGGTCGCGAGAACGCTCTGCCGCCAGTAACAGCGGATCTGGTGCGTCTAATAGAGGCGCGGTCGGAATGGGTGAGCCCGGATTGGAGTTACAGCATGGTGAATGGAGCTGCATGGGACTTTGAATCAACCCACTGGGGTATGTTATGTTATGATGTTTCAAGCTATGGACTTTGCAGAACTGCTGGTACCATCATGCACTTGCCCTGAAAGCCCATGTGGGGCGTGACTGTTTCAGATTAAAAGCAGGTGTGCTGCAAAGCTTCTGTTACTTGATTTTGCCTGTGAACAAGGACGGGGAGTCCGAAACCGGTCAGGCTTAATGAAATTTGAAGCAAAGTCGAGTGCTGTTCCGTTTCTCTGACTTCAATAAAAAGAGGAATACTCACCGATTTGAGCGTTCTCATTGCAAAGGCAACCTTTTCTTCTCATATTAGCGGCCGGCCCCGGTCGCGAGAACGCTCTGCCGCCAGCAACAGCGGATCTGGTGCGTCTAATAGAGGCGCGGTCGGAATGGGTGAGCCCGGATTGGAGTTACAGCATGGTGAATGGAGCTGCATGGGACTTTGAATCAACCCACTGGGGTATGTTATGTTATGATGTTTCAAGCTACGGACTTTGCAGAACTGCTGGTACCATCATGCACTTGCCCTGAAAGCCCATGTGGGGCGTGACTGTTTCAGATTAAAAGCAGGTGTGCTGCAAAGCTTCTGTTACTTGATTTTGCCTGTGAACAAGGATGGGGAGTCCGAAACCGGTCAGGCTTAATGAAATTTGAAGCAAAGTCGAGTGCTGTTCCGTTTCTCTGACTTCAATAAAAAGAGGAATACTCACCGATTTGAGCGTTCTCATTGCAAGGGCAACCTTTTCTTCTCATATTAGCGGCCGGCCCCGGTAGCGAGAACGCTCTGCCGCCAGCAACAGCGGATCTGGTGCGTCTAATAGAGGCGCGGTCTGAATGGGTGAGCCCGGATTGGAGTTACAGCATGGTGAATGGAGCTGCATGGGACTTTGAATCAACCCACTGGGGTATGTTATGTTATGATGTTTCAAGCTACGGACTTTGCAGAACTGCTGGTACCATCATGCACTTGCCCTGAAAGCCCATGTGGGGCGTGACTGTTTCAGATTAAAAGCAGGTGTGCTGCAAAGCTTCTGTTACTTGATTTTGCCTGTGAACAAGGACGGGGAGTCCGAAACCGGTCAGGCTTAATGAAATTTGAAGCAAAGTCGAGTGCTGTTCCGTTTCTCTGACTTCAATAAAAAGAGGAATACTCACCGATTTGAGCGTTCTCATTGCAAGGGCAACCTTTTCTTCTCATATATATATATGTATATATATATATATATATTATCTACTGGCGGTCGCCAGTAGATAGTTATAGTTAGGACCGTGTTTCCATAGGAAATATGAAAATTCTATTTTGAATAACTTTGGCGCCGGTTGACGGATCCTCGCAAAATTTTCAAAACTAATGGGGCGCTCCGCTCAGCTCCTACCCTGGAAGTCTCGGGGTGATTCGTCAAGCGGGGGCTGAGAAAAAAGGGGGGTCCTAAAACGCGTTTTCCCCATGCATTTTCCCATAGGACCTTTAGTCGAAGGTACAGCCCGAACCGGTGAACAGAATTACTTGAAATTTGGCAAAGAGGTAGTCCTCAGGTCAGGGATGTGCCTTTTGCATATAAGGTGTCAATCTGTTCAGTAGTTCCTGAGAAAATTGCAGTTAAAAGTACATAAATATCTATATGCGCGCACCGTGCACGCACGGTGCGAGTGCCGTGCGCGAGCGTAATTCTGATTGGTGGTTAGATGTCAGTCAACATTCGAATCGGTCAAAATCAGGAAGTGTCGGACGCCATTTTGTGTGTGGCAGTGAAAAAGAAAGGTGGAGAACGTAAAAAGGGGGCAGGGTAGAGAGTTCCTGACCCCCTAGCCTTTGT
Source organism: Triturus cristatus (assembly GCF_964204655.1). Lineage (NCBI taxonomy): Eukaryota > Metazoa > Chordata > Amphibia > Caudata > Salamandridae > Triturus > Triturus cristatus. Next base: position 922,274,249 of record NC_140581.1, on the reverse strand, counting down.
CAGGGGGTCACTGAAGGACACCGAAGGGTGAATTTTTTAAAAAAAAAATTTCAAAAAATCGCGGGGTGCGCGCACGGTGCGCGCACCCCCCAGCCGCCATTTTGAGTTTTAGAGGCAGAAGAGAGCTAAAAACACAAGTGGAGAACGTGAAAAGGGGGCAGGGTAGAGAGTCCCTGACCCCCTAGGTCTTCTCAGGGTGACCATGAAAGACCCCTAAGGTCGCAAAAAAAAAAACACTTTATAAATATTGCGCGGTGCGCGCACGGTGCGCGCACGGCGGCAAAATATTCATTAAAAAAATAGAATCAAAAATCAAGTTTAAGTGTTTAGATGTTGGTTGGCTCTAAAAAGAGCCATTATGTTCATTGAGTGTTTTTTTGTACCTACAAGTAAGTACCGATGCAGAGTCTAAAGTTCAAGAGGAAGACTCTGTTCCCTTCATCTGTGAAATGAACACCGTCTCCTCTATAAATGCCTTGCATGTTGTAACGCAACATGCACGGTGCGTGAACGATGCCGTGCGTGAGCGTAATTCTGATTGGTGGTTACATGTCAGTCAACATTCGAATCGGTCGAAATCAGGAAGTGTTGTCCGCCATTTTGTGTGTGACAGTGAAAAAGAAAAATGGAGTACGTGAAAAGGGGCAGGGTACAGAGTTCCTGACCCCCTAGCTTTTGTCAGGGGGTCCCTGAAGGACCATGAAGGGTGAAAAAATGTTTTATTTTTTTTAAAACAATCGCGGGGTGCGCTCACCGTCGCGAGGTGCGCGCACGGCGGAAAAAAATCATTAAAAAAATAGAATTAAAAATCAAATTTAAGTGTTTAGATGTTAGGTGGATCTAAAAAGAGCCGTTGTGTTAATTGAGGGACAGAGGAACAAAAAAATGGCAAAAATTATAGGGTGCCGCACGTGTGCTGCTGTATCTTGCTCTCTATTAGGGGAATGCTGGTGTCCCCATAAGAGAGAAGAGCATTGCACGCATTGCACCATATATGCACCCTCTTAAACAGAGGGTGTATATCCAGAGGAACAGAAGCAGGTGAAGCTGCCGCAGCAGATGAAGTGCTCGGCTGAGCTGCCGATGATGTGCTCGGCTGAGCTGCTGCGGATGTGCTTGGCTGAACTGCTGGAGGGTTTTCTCTAGCAGCTCGAGCATAAGCCACAGGATGCAAATCTCTAACGTGCCTGATCATAGTGAAGATACTAAAACAGTATTTCTTTTAGGATCTCCTCTTGATAAGACACGATCACAAAGAGTGCAGGTGACTTTTGGAGCATTCACCTTCTTCTGCCCCTCTGGAAAAGTGAAAAATTGCCATATAAAAGAGTTTTTCTGTTTCCTCTGTCTCTGTGGCACAAGGGTCTCCTGCTTACTCCCAGAAGATGACTGCTGCTCTGCCATTCTCAAGTACTGGAGTACTGGAAAAGCTGCTCAGCTCCTTCTCCCAGGGAATCAGAAGTAATAATGAGGGGAGTGGGTGTGGTGTTGGAAGTTTCTGGAACTGAAACTACTATAAACCAATGAAAAGTGTTGTTTCTAAATCACATGACTTGCCGTGCGCGCACGGAGCACGCACGCATGCGCGTACGGAGCATGCGCGCTTGCGCGTACGTGCACGGAGCACGCGCGCATGCGCATACGGAGCACGCGTGTACGGAGCACGCACGACATACGCATGCGCACCTGGAGCACGTACGCATGCGTACACGGAGCACGTACGCATGCGTGCACCGTGTGCGCACTGTGCGCGCACAGACAAAAACCCTTAAAAAAAAAAAAAAAAAAAATTTAAGTGTTTATAAGTTTATAGAAGACTATGGTGTTCAACTCTATCCAAATAAAAAAAAAACTGAGCCATTCCATATTAAAGGATAAAGTTAATCTATAACTATATATATAGGTAGCTTATTGTAAAATAAATATTTAAAAAATATAATAATACATTCATAAATTAGCATTTAAAAAACCTTGCAAATTCACTTAAAAAACCATAGGTTTCAAACATGTTATAGTTAGGAATTAACATTTAAAAAACATTTGAAATTCACTAAAAAAAACATAGGTCTCACACACGTTATAGTTAGGAATTAGCATTTAAAAAACCTTGCAAATTCACAGAAAAAAACATAGGTTTCACACACGTTATAGTTAGGAATTAGCATTTAAAAAAACTTGCAAATTCACTGAAAAAACCATAGGTTTCACACATGTTATAGTTAGCTGGACATTTCACTCGTAAAAAACCAATGAAATTCCCCCGTTATAGTTAGTTCAGCTAACTATAACTCGTGCACCCGCAATCCACTGCAGATGACGTCACATATTACATCACTCATGACATGATCAGTGACATCACTCATGACATCACTGATGACATCTCAAATGAAATCACTGATGACATCACTGATGACGTCATCCATGTGATAAATTACCACATCTTCTCACACCCTAATATAACCTTTGATACACCGACTCAAAATTTAGGAGTTCCATTCTCAAAACCATACATACTGCAATACCAATAACTACATACCCACTTATTAACTCTTAGGTCTACATACACCTCCACTCATTCACCTGTACAGTCACTCATACTTACAGTCACTCCATACAAAACTATCATATGCATTTATACACCTATATAGACACTCACACACTACCAATCATCCATAGAGGTACTCTCACACCTACTCAGTCATGCAAATAATGTTATGTTATGTTATGTTATAGTGGTGTTTATAGAGCGCACGGCTACTCAAAAAGAGTGTCCCGGCGCTTTTATTAAAGGTAAACTACAAAATGGTCACACAGCAAATTAAAAGAGAAGAAGAGTAACACAATCAAAAAGAGAAGCAACCCACAAAGCAGGACCTACTGAATAAACAGCCAGGATTTAAGATCCTTTCTAAAAGCAAGTAAGCTAGTAGCTCCCCGCAATTTGAGAGGCAGAGAGTTCCACAGCTGTGGCGCCAGTAGACCAAAGGAACGACCTCCCAAGCGCGCTCTCACTACTCGCGGGACGGAAGCCAAAAACAGATGTTCTGATCTCAGAGAACGCGCCGGTCGATAGAAGGCAATTCTCTTTTGGAGATACTTAGCTCCCGTCGCATGGAGAGCCTTAAAGGTCAGGGTCAGAGCCTTAAAGGCAATCCGCTTGCGGATTGGAAGCCAGTGCAAGGTCTGGAGCAAGCCCGCAGCACTGACACGTCTGTTCAAGCCAAAAATCGCTCTCGCCGCAGCATTCTGCACAATTTGAAGCCTCTGTAGCAGGTAGTCTGGCAGGCCCAGGTACAGAACGTTGGAATAATCTAACCTGGAACCTATCAGAGCCTGCACAACCAGCCTCCTGTGCTCCTCCGATAAAAGGGGAAGAAACCTCCGTAGCATCCTCAGGAGGCCGAAGCAAATGCCCGACACCCCTAAGATCTGAGACTTCATAGTCAACCCATTGTCCATCTTAACCCCCAAGTTCTTAGCCAGTTGGGATGAGCAGGTAGGGGGGAACATATTGGCAGGCCACCAAGCCTGCCAGTCTGGCTCTGTGTCGCACCCAAAAAAAAGTACCTCGGACTTATCGGAATTGCACTTGAGGCTGTTCAGTTGGAACCATTGAAACACAGCCCCAAGGCAATCCCGGATACTCTTCCCATCAAAGTCTCCTCCTCTCTTACATGAGAAGAGGAGCTGGGTGTCGTCTGCATAGGATACGATCCGGGCCCCAAACGACTCCGCCAACGCCGCCAGAGGGGTCATGAAGATATTAAAAAGGGTCGGGCTCAAGATAGAGCCCTGAGGGACCCCGACTCCCAGAGGCGGCATCTCGGTGGAATCAGGCGAGGCCCAGACCGTTTGCCGGCGGCCCGTTAGGAAGGAGGAAAACCAACTGAACTCCCATTTACTCACCTATGCAGTTATACACACTCAAGTTCACTTACTCATAAAAATAGTATCACATTCTTACGCTCTTATAGAATCATTGATACAAGCACACACTCATCCATACAGTCACTCTCACAATCACACACTCTCACATCTACCCACTTATATACTCTTACACGCATATATACTGCCTTTCACATATGTAGTTAGTCACAAATGTACCACTGAGATATACATTCAATCCCTAACACACCCATACATACACTCACTCAACCATACAGTCCATCACAGATGCACTCTTAAAACCATGCACCCATAGAATCACCCACTCACACATCTATGCATAGAGTCACACACACCCTACCCACACAAACACTCAGGAACCCATACAGAGACAAGCAATCAATAACTCATATAGACACTTATATAGGCATTCACAAAACCATGCCGCCACTTATACACTAACATACAGACACATACAAACATTTACACAGTTAAGTCACTAGTCTGCAGTAAGATACATTTAATGACTCATTTATAGAGTCAGTTACGCACCAAAGAAAATCATACATTTACACACTTGTACACCCACTCATTCTTCAACAGGCCTTTCCCTATATATATTAAACATATTAAAATTGTTCAGAAACACATACTCAATGGATTATGTCATCAGTGATGTCATCAGTGATGTCATTTGAGATGTCATCAGTGATGTCATGAGTGATGTCACTGACCATGTCATGAGTGATGTAATATGTGACGTCATCAGCAGTGGATTACGGGCGCGCGAGTTATAGTTAGCTGAACTAACTATAACGGGGGAATTTCATTGTTTTTTTACGAGTGAAATGTCCAGCTAACTTTAACATGTGTGAAACCTATGGTTTTTTCAGTGAATATATATATATATTCATTTTTTTAATCAGTTCCATCCGGTAATAAACACCAAATTATTGGACCGGTTAATTAGCACTAAAAAATAAAATGACATGTTTCAGCTACCCAGTAGACTTTGTCAAGTTCAAAATGACTCTCACATGCCTTCGCTATAACGGATATGGTGCCTTGACATAAACAACATAGTGCAATTTCAGGGATAATCTTATCTCGCATTGTAATATATTTGTCTATCAGATATTACATTATCTCTTTAATAAGAAATCATGATCAGAAATTTTATTTCAAGGGAACTTTCGTACAAAGGATGCCCAAAGTCATAAACATAGAAATGGGACTTCTGTGTACTTGTCACCAGATACGTTCATCAGTATCAAAGGCCACAGTATTATAATCATAAATAATATACTCGGTATTATTCTTGTCTGGCATTCATACTACATTTATCAGTCAACTATGGTATTCTACCAATGATTAGAAATCATAATCAAAAATTAATTAAGGAGAACTTTGTAAGAAGGACACCCAAAATCATAGAAATAGGGCATCAGTATAATTATCCCCTAATAAAAATATTGTGATCAATATGCGCATGATCTTCATCAATGAGTACTTTATAATATTCTAGGTAGTAAACACAATAAGTGGAGAAGAAAATGTATATTCACAATACATCCAATTCATATCCATTTCCAAATATTGGAACCACTGGGCAGGGGCCCCCATGGTATGGACATGTAAATTAACACTTTGTAGGACAGGGCATATAAGATATAATTGGAAATGTAAATGTGAACAAATGTGGAAAGATAAATAAACCAACAAATTACCACAAAGGATGTGGTAGATCAGGGCAAAAGAAACCACTCAAACTGAGAAATAACCTAAACTCTTCTAGGTCCCAAAGAAAAACTCTGATAATAGTAATACAGTTGAAATAACATTAGTCAAAAAATGTTCATGCTCCATTCATTTTCAACTACAGGGAAACATTACAAGAAATCTAAAGTTAAACAAATCAAAAGAGTCACTTTAACCAATATAATTCATTAGGCATACAATAGTGTATTTATAAGAGATGGAGAACCTCAAAGAAAAAACTTCATGAACAAGGATGAGCCTACAGTGCCTAGTTAGCAATTGCTCAAAATGGTTTGTAAACTGCACCTTAAAGAGGGACATTTTCCTTGTCACTCAGTGTCAACTCTTATTCTAGTGATGGGGGGAAGGGCCACTGAAACATGGATGCACGCCATGTGTAGCCTTGGATGAAAAGGTTTCCTAGCTGTTCGTCCAGGGCTGATTATTATCTTGCAGCAGAACGTTATATTTTAATGTACTTCTGATTTAGACAATCACAACAAATACGTTATTGCACAGATTAAAACCTTATGAAAGTTTCCCTGGCAAAAATTAACACATCTAATGCTTGTGCTGATGAATGGTTATTCGTCAATCACCATCACTTAGAGATAGTGTGATGGAGATTTTAAGAGTCTGGTTAGTTGCTGCTGCTGTTTTGCTGCTCATTAGTTGCTGAAAACTGAAGATTTGACAAATCATATGTTAATATTCTACCCATGAGAACCATCTATACCAACTAAACTAATTCTGAAATTCACTTTGTCAATTACCTATGATTAAATATTAATTTATGGGACATCCATTGCAGACTCTAGGAAGTTGGTATATATTTCGGCTTTATTTGTTAAAGGAAGTTCTAATCTCATCCCATATTAGTTACTACAGCACACGAACATATTTAGACTATCGAAACTTCAACTGTTGTTCTTGTGTACACCAAGGAAATATGATACTCCATGAGCTTCCAAAGGTTAGAAAAATATTGCTAGGAGATCAGTGTAATGTTACGGCTGCTTGCATGTTAATGTCTACTCTGAGAACCCCCTTGTCATCTTCAAGTAACTCCTTGATTGTGCTCATGAATAAATCAGTTGCAAATAACAAGATAAATCTGTGGCACATGAATTGGCCAATGCTGATATCAGTGAGAAATACATTGGCAAACTAGGATGTCAAATTCAGTATCAGCTGCTATCCAGAAGTTACATTAACCTTACAAAAATTGTTGGGCATATTGAAGTCTTAAAAATGGCTAACAATGTATGGTAAAAAATCCCTCTCACGCTTGGCAAGTAAGTGCATGTCTACAAAAACATGTGTTAACCCTTTCATTTTGATTTCTGATTGACACCCATAGGACACAATGATGGTGTGGAAACACAGCTTTTCGGGAATTCTGAATGAGTGTTTCTCCATTTTACAAAACAGAACGATTGGAAAAGTTATAAAATAAATACTCTGTAATTGTATGTCCATGTGCAGGCCCAACCATCAGTACACTGAAAATATTCCCATACAAAAATATCGTGACCAAAATATCTGTCAAAAATATCTACATCCTATACTTAGAATGGTAAGCACAAAGATAACGAGAAAAAAATATCGTTGTCATAAATATAGTTGTTAAAAATATCGTCTTTATATATACATATAATACATATTACATATAATAAAGAAAAAATGTAATTATAAAAAAGCTTTAATATACATTTCAACAAATATAACAAATAAACGCAATTAAAAAAAGTTAAACACACATATATATAACAATTAACATAAATATATATACATATGTATATAATATATATATATTTTCTTTAAAACGATTATTAAACTAATAATTTTAATGTATTTTATAATTTTAAAATTATGTGAACATTTACTAAAAATATACATATATATTCTCGCAGTACATGCGCCCTTCCCGGGAGCTCCGCCTGTAGGTCGGTGGCGCGTGAAGCCGGTAGAGCAAAGCCGGCATATAATCACAATCCAATATAAGTAAATACGCGCTCTCAGAAGTCCATGCCAGAATATTTATTCAAGGTTCAGGTTACGCGTTTCAGAAGAAAAACTTCCTTGCTGGCTGTAGCACCTGCCGCAATAGTAATAATATATGTAGTGCCTTTCCCTGCACTGCGAGGCAGGCACCCTGTGGTGCCTGCCACTCAGTGCAGGGAAATGCAGGGGGGAAATACCCGCCACGGAAAGGCTGGCTGCGGCCAGCATCCTAATCTGGTGGACAGTGCCTGCAAGGCACTGCCACCATTTTAGGCATGCTGACCGCTCTGCCAGGCAATTGGTATGATTGCCTGTGGCGGAAGCGTGGCAGGCGGTATTTGTGACCGCCGTGATCTGAAAGCGATTCCCCCTGTCATCGTAAAGTGGCGGGTGGAAAATTGCTGTCCTATGGCGGAGGGCCTGCCACCGCACGGCTGGCGGTGGCGGGTCTCCCGCCATTGTAATGACCTCATGTATTTTTGCAAACAATATAAATGACTTCTAGATTTTTTTTATTTACATTTCTTACCTTAAAGTCGATATTCTTGACCACAATATTCTTGCTGTCGATATTTCTGTGTCACGATGTTTAAAACTCGATATTAGTGTAAGTCAACATTTCCAACTCAATATTTTGACTGAATACCCTAATCGTCTTATATTTGTTGCCCTGATTTCGTTTAGGAGATTGGGAAATCATGCAAAGATAGATTTGAAAATTGCTTATGTTGGATTTTAGACCGCACATGATGATAAGGGTTTAGTCTGAGATACAGATGATGGGCTTGTGTATTCCATATTTAGATATAGAGCATCGAGCCTCTGTCTTCTTAGAGATAAGTACAATCCCAGCTGTGAAGACCAGAATTGGGCTGGTGTGGGTCACAGTGAGCGTTGGGTGAGTTAAACTGGATAGAAGAAGGACTCTTGCCATGATGATTACTTAAGCATCTTTGTATCTGAACCTCTAGAATGTGAATTGATGTGAGATCAGTGAGTTCAAACAGGTGTGTGATGTCATGGGAATTGGTAGGTGTGGGCGAGTTGTATTCAGATCTCTTTCAATTCTAGACTGTTGCCTATCCACTAGATGGATATCCTCCTCTATGGCTTCCCCAAAGAAACAAGTTCACAGAATACTGTCTTCATCACCAGGCATATGCACTGCTGGCTAGGACCATTTGCATACTTAGGACAAATGATTTTGTTTTCAGCGAGAATTGTAGCTGGATGCATCAGTTGGATCTCCTTGTTCTTAAACATGCCCAACTAGGTGGAGCCTTGTTGAAAGAGCATAGCCTTTCTTTAACCAAACCTATTGCTCCCCTGATGAAGATTTACGGTTCCAAGATTCTCCCTGCCATTACATATGGTGCTGAATTGTGGGGATTTAGCAATTTGTCTAAATTAATGACTGCACAGAATAAATTTCTTAGGTCCGCAATTGGGCTTCCCCAATCAACACCTTGTATCCCATTATTATATGATTTAGGCCTCCAGTCCCTTGAGGATATAGTAAGGTACATACCCCTCGCGTTTTGGCGTCGTCTGTGGACCACACCGGATCTGTCTATTTATGCCAAAGCTCTACTGGAAGTTAAAGGGCTTGAGGGTTCACATAGGATTACCTGGTTGACCGGAATTAAAACTTTGTTGACTGATTTATGGATGGGAAATCTTTGGGCCAATCCAGACACAGCTGTTTTCCCTTCGAAAATTGTTCTTAGGGATGCCTACTGGTGTAGGATTAAGGCCAGGAGATTTGCTTCCCTTACGGGTAGCTCTATGACAGTTACATTTCTTGCTCTTAAGGACGAGTCCGCTTATGAAGGATATTGGGACACCATTACGAAGCATTTTGATCGTAAACTGTATCACCAGTTTAGAGTGGGCTCCCTACCACTGCGAGGGCTAACAAAAAGCTGGAGCCCTCTTGGTAGTGATAAGTGCCCCTTTTGTGTGGACCAGATAGAAACCATGGATCATTTTCTCTTTTGTTGTCCGCCATATCTTTTTCCACGGAGGGTGTGGCTCCGTCCTGTATGCCGATTAATGAGAACTCGTTCTGCACAGGTTGCCAGTAGAATCTTGAAATCTGACACTTCTAAACCTGTGGTTATAGGTGTTGCTAAATTCGTCAGCTGGGTTTGGATTCTTAGGACTCGGAAGGTTAAATCTTAATTTGTGTTATATATGTCATTTCGTTGATTTTAACTATTGTTAGTTTTATGGCCATAGGGTTAGGTATCATGTGTCTACCATATCTACCTACTATGTATAGTCATCGTATTTTAATAATATGTTTATCTAATAATTTTTATTGGTCTTATATTTTCTACATGTATTGTTATGTTGACATAAATATTTTATATGAATTTTTTATTATGTATAGTATGTCTTTTATGATGGAAATCGAATAAAGACTTTTTGACTGACTGACTGACTGATTTTGTTAGCTGCAATGGCGGCAGTCCATATTGTGTCATAGAGTTGGTATCTTGTTGGCGATTAACCCCACAGTGATTGCACATCTGAGGTAAGTGCTTGATAGTTCTGGGTCCTTGTCACCCAGTCCCTTCGCTGAAGATAATAATGGTGTATTCAATTGTGAAGTGGAAGCTCTAAAATCCATTGGTTGTTTTTCAAGAGTCATGTAGATGAGCAATACTTTAAAGCCTTTATTTCTGTGCTGTCTTCCACCTAGGCAATGTCTGGAAAATCCTTAAGAGAAAATGCAGAGGAGCTACTTAGAGGCACCCATATATTTCGTGTGCCCACATTTGAAGAAGATGCACTTAAAATGATTTGTTGGATGCTTTGAACCCTGGTAAGCATTAGTGAATTTCAACTATGCAGAGACTGGATTGAACTTTGGTGTAAAGTGCATGAGGCCATTAAAGTAGATGTCAGAATGTAGTGTGATTTCTTGTAGGAGTATTGTTCTTATATTACGGGACGACTCTGCCACCAGGAGAATATCTCTCTATGGAAAGTATGGGAAAAAGTTATAAGGTTATTAAACTTTAAATAAAAATTCTACAAATATTTTTCAGCTAAATATAAATGTACTTTAATTTTTTATATTCATTGTAAATGTAGAACACCATTTTTAAAAATCCAAAACACTATTAACTCCATTTGAAATCAATATTTAAATATATGGTATTACATTCATATTATTATTTTAAAGATTTATCAAAACATTTTCACCTTAAGTAAAATGTTTATATTTAGTTATGCATTAAAAAAATCTGAAAAGTTATGTTTATAATGTATTTAAATTAATTTAATTATTTCAAAAATGCGTACTTTTAAATAAAAGCCTTTAAAATGTTTCATCAAAACATACGTATATTTATTTATATATTTTTTAACATTGATTTAAATGTATACATATATAGATTTTGAAGAGTCTAAATACATTCATTTATTTGGCATTATTTCCTGCTTATATTGCATTATTTTTATGGGAGTGTGTTCAGTACCAGTGGCTGTCCTTGTAGATTGTAGAGCACTGGACTTATTCCGGGTCTGAGCTGGATTACCTTTACAAAGGTTTGGGGTTCATTTTGTCTGTAACTATAGAAATGCATTTTGTGAACAGCAATGGGCTGACTCCTTTGTGAGTCATTGTTCGACCCTCCCTACACCCCTCCTTCACCCTTCCTTAACCACTCATTATACCTCTCTAAACCCCTCCCATTTAGGAGTAAGTATTCCCCATTATCCAGCCACTCAGTTTTCCCTTCCACATATACATCTTAAATGGAGGTACAAGTGTGTGGAGGTTTCTGTAGTCGGGGCAAAGACCTCCACACATAAAAGATAGAAAAGGTGGATGTGCAAACCACCGACATATAGATTAGAAAATAGTATTTTGTCGTAAGTCAATAGTATTATTGTAGTACTATTCAATGTTCCACAAAATCACATTAGAGAGCTCCATACCACTCTGCAATATTTTAGGTAATTGATTTTCTGTCAATTGGTCTTCACCCTTCTCATCCTCTTGCTGCTGGACTGGCAATTGTGCTGTTGGTCTAGGCGGTCTCTCGACTGGTGGTACAACCACCAATGCTCTTCGCTCAGGATCAAAAACCAAAGGCACTTCTTCTGGATTGCTCACTCTTTTAGTGCGCGAGGCACAAATCCAGTTCTGGATTCCAAGAACACTTAACAACTCTACGTGAAGTGAGGATCACCTTACAAGGCCTAGCAGTGCAAGAATGATAGAAATGAGAGCTTTCTGTAGAAATAATAAGAAGCATTTTTGCTTTTACAGGTTTAATAAAGGCACATTTTCTTAGCTTCAATTTTATTACATATTTTATATTAATGTTAAGGCAAATTTCAATTTTAATGGGTGGTACATTTTGGGTTTCAAATTCCTCATTAACACTTTGTTGGTTATGCAGGCAGTATCCTTTTTCTTTGTCAAAGGGGGATTGACTATCAGGAGGGTCCTATCTGGAGTAATTTTCAACGGTGCACTAAGGACACAATAATTACTAAGGTCTCTGCTGCTTCCAAGGCCAGATTTTGTGTTCTTAAGGGAGGATCTGGGCAAAACTCTTGGCAAAGAAGTGTTTGGCTCAGAGCACTATTATAAAGTTAAGATATGGTCAGCCCCCAAATGTTCTTCTGCAATCCCAATTTCATTGTTTATTGCCTCCATTACACCAGTTATGAAGCTGGTAATTGATGATGTTGCTGCTAAGGGGTTCTCCCATCCATAGTGTTTGTAGATTTTCTCTTACACATTTCAAGTACACTTCTAGTGGCTTCTCCAGTCTGGAACAATTGGCTTTCCAACACCAAAGTCAACAGAGGTGGCTCTGCTCAGCTTTCATGGGCTCTGACGGGTCAGAATGGATGGGCCCGCTTGGCCCCGACTGGGCATGGGGTGTGTTGAGGGGGCTAAGAAGCACATTGGCTTTCCCTCCTCCTGTAGGCAGTGTGAAATTGTGGGCAATTGAGTTTTTCTGCCCCCAAGCAACCCCTGTGGTGATCTGTATTTGTCATATGCTGTGGATTTTGAGTGTTCTAATTGTCCTCTCCTCCTCCTGCAAGCAGTGTGGAATTGTGGGTAACTGGGTTCTTGTGCCCTAGCAACACCTGCACCAATCTGTTTGTGTTTCTCTCAGTGCATGCGTTGAGTGCTCAAAGAAGTATGCTGAGCCTTCCTCCTGTAGGCAGCTTGGAATTTTAGGAAATTTTGACCTTGTGCCCGCAGCAACACTTGCAGTAAACTTTTAATGTACCCAAGCAAGCAAACATGATTGGGCCCCATACCATGACACTCTTTATATCTTAAACTATAATTCAATAATTTAACTCCTGACTCTGGACTCAGATTATTATGTGAGATGACATTTTACGGAGTGTGGTCAGTTCTGCATTTGTGGGATGCTGGAATGACGTTCTTGGCGCTGGTACAACTTCAATTTTATTACTGGATTTCTTCAGAGGTTTCCCCCTTGACTCTGGGTTACCACTAGAGTGTGGTGTGGCCAATCCTCTGTGTCACTGTAGCAGTAATAGTAATCATGTATTCCCTTTAATGTGCCAATATGGAGGTGGTGTCCACTGCCTGTTTCCAGATAGTGATGAAGCTGGGTGGAATGCAAAATGGAGTGTAATCTACCACAGTGCCTTAGAGCTGGCGACTTGTGTAGCTGGAGACTGTGGGCCTGATTTACAAAGGTAAACTTAGACTTAAATTTAAGTTTGGTACTTTTTGGTATTCACAAAGGTAAGTTACTACTAGCAACTTTACTGCTTGAAGTAATGTTACTAGTAGTAACTAATGTTTGTGAATACCAAAAAGTAGTAAACATAGACCTAAGTCTAAGTTTACCTTTGTGAATCGGGCCCCGCATTTTCATAGAATGGCGATAATAGTCTGTCAATGTGTTGGTAGGTAGCAATCAGTGTGCTTGGTCATGAGCTGCTACCTGACCAATGATTGATACATTTGTTCAATGACGTCCTCCAGCCACCTGGGCATTCAGAACCCTTACTTTTCTTTTGGTGGAACCAGGATTAGTAAAGAGAGACAAGGGGGCAGTAGTTGTGTCTGCAAGTTAAGTTTCACGAGGTCCTGATTCACAAAAGTAATGTTACACCCTTGTGTGTTTGTGAATGTTTGCTATTCACAAAGGTATTTTACTAGCAGTATCTTTACGACTACGTTTTCTCTGCACATAAAAAGATAAGACTGTCCTACATGCGTGTCCTGCTGCATGGCTTAGAAGCTAGCCTACTGCACTATGAGAACTTTAGGCTATCCGAGCCAGGAGGCAGCTGGCTGGCTACAGAGATTCACTGTAAAATCACAAGGGACACTGTTCAATGTAGAGGGTGCAAGGTGTCACCCAGTCAAAAAAGAAGAGAGATATAGAGTAGGAAAGATTTTGAAGATGAGGTTTGAAAAAGAGAGAGGCAGAGGTTCATCACCAGTCTCAAGGATCCAATCCCGAAGGGGAGGGCCAAGTCTTGCCTCTTAGTTGCCCTCACACACCCCAAAGGATGTCATGCTTCATCATCGGGCTTTTGATCCTCGTCGGGCCGGCGCTGCAATGCCCGACGGGCGCCCGAAGGGTCACTTTAACGGAGATTTTTAAAGAGAAAAGCCGTTTGGTGAGTGCGGGTGTGTGGGGTGGATCCAGTGAAAAAAGTGGTGAAGTGCGTGCAGGGGTAGATAAAAATACCTAGGGGTATTCACTGGTGAGCTCTTTAATAGTGTGGTGCCTCTGACAGGTTAAAAAACCAGAAGGTTGGTGAGTTACAATGAGGCCTAATATGCCCGTGTAACTTAACAAAAGGTCGACATGTTTCACGCCTTAGTAGTCTGAATGATCTATGGCGTTTCTTCAGGACCTAGCTGATGCGGTGATTGTGCACAACAGAGAAGAAAGGGGTTCCAGAATAGTGATGGTAACCCACATGGGTGAGAGGTGGCTTGGGGTAGACCACAGGGTAAGTGTCCCTATAATGTGGTCTGCAATCTCGATTTGTAGATATGCCCAAGTGAGTAGAGTACCTAGAGGGGATGGAAGTAGGGAGGGAGAAAGGAAAAAAGAGGGAAAAAGGCTCATGCGTCAGGCGCCCTATGGCAAACGTGTGTCATAAACCTTTGCACATACTGTAAGGTTGCGTCAATGACAGCATAACCAGACCATTAGATATACGAACATTTAAGAAATAACAGAACATATTTACAGTCAACACCTAGTGGTGCCGGCAGGGAGACCCGGTAGCACTGTGTCACATTGAGGAGTCCTAGATCTTTGACACAGCACCCCTGGCACAGCGCCAGGCCACTGGTGGCGGTTCCTGTAGGAGTTATCCATTCGGGCAGTGAGGGGTCCAACAAGACAAGCGCGGAGTGCCGCCTGGAGCGCATCATGCCAGGAGGGGTTGCAGGAATTGAACCCCCTCCCCAGGCATGTCGCGCTAGCAGTGCGGCAATTTCACTAAATCATGTGGTCACCCCAGTTTACCAGAAAAGATGCTGGCGAGACACGGAAAACGTACATACAGAAAATCATTGCAGGATTAAAGAAGAGGGCTGTGCCCTGCTTATCCTCACAAGACAAGGAGCAGAGATTCACTGCCATGAGGGATGCACAGTGTACAGGACCTGAGGGACAGCCCCACTCTCTGACAGCAGGTGCCACGCAAGATGAAAAAATAAAGTTTTGCTCATAAATGCCTGCCAATATTAGGGTCAAATAGTCACACTACACCATTGGGGTCGCAAAAGTTACCGGAAAAACAGCAACATGCAAGGTGCTGCCACTCCCAGACTCATGTTAGTGTACTGCCCATGAAATGACTCAATCCAGGTATGATGATCTTGTCTTGTGACAAGCAGGCCTCATTGAATGGCCTCTGATGCCGTGGCTGTATCTCAGCTTCAATCGATGCAGTCAGTGGAGTCCCCAGCCAGATGTGCACCACCTTAGTGAGAGTTCAGTTGCAGAATGTACTAGTGTCAAATTTAATTTTCTCCGATTCATCAAAACAAACTCAGAGACTGAGCAGGTGCGCAGTGGAGGTTTCATCTGCAGCACAGTGTGCACAGCAATTAAAACAACCTCTCTCGTCGATCACTCTTTGTCTTGTGCCTCTTAGTGCGCAGGTGGTGTCAAAGCAATAATAAAGGGTGATTAATGCATTTTAGTGTGATGATGCGGACCACCACACTAAAATGCATTAGTCTGACCCCTGATGCGTGGTACTTGGCAGCCAGTACTGACTCGTGTGTGGTAACTATAGCTACCCCTAGCCAGACATAAAACGGAGGCTGCCAGTAGGCCATGTGCCCTGCCAGTCTTGTCTTGCAGGGGCACACCAACCAAGCCAGATCTCCTGGCTGTGCAGCCTGCCTTCTGGACATTATGAGAATTGTAATCCTGAGGTGAATTTACTATGTTTTACTCTCAACAAAAAACATTTTGTCCTAAATAGAGACCTTCGGCTCTGAAGTATGTGACCTTGCATGCCTATTAAAACTATGTTTCCAGCACTGCAAATTGTTTGTGTTAACATTTCAAAATCTAAAAAAACACAGAATTAACAATCTTCAAGCTCTTAAAAGGCTGATTGTTCAAATATAAAGCGAATACAAATGTTTAAAAAAAAATAGACAGGAGTGCTGGTTCACAACCTTGCCAGCAAAATATAAAAAGAATAAGAAGCGGTTTATCCTACCATTCAGTTTTTTCGTGCTAACCTATGAACAGATCGTGAATTCACTCCCAGCGCTGCGCGTGCGTCTGTATTCCAGTCAGTGACTCAGTTTGGCGCGCTTTCTCCTGTGGATACTGGTCCATGACATTTGATAGAATGGCAGAATTAACGTTTGTGTGGGAGTTACGGTCAACTTCATTTACCCAACAAATGGCTGCAATTAACTTGCCAGGGAGACATCACTGCCCATGTAAGTACTTAATTAAACACGCTGGAACCTAGCAATGGGGATGTTCACGCAAGCCTTAAATTAATGTACCAGTGAGCATTGATACGCTAATTTAAGGCTTGCCAAGGCCAATCTTTCAATGATGTGTGGAGACAGATGTGTCCTGGTCGATGTAAGTCAGTTAAGGAGCGCGGAGAGTCGCCCTCACCGTACAGTATAAAAGAGCTCACAAGAAAAAAGCTCAGTAGTAATGCACACTGTATGCTCAGTCTCTGATTACTCGAAATTCTGCGTGACATAATTATAAATGGCTAAATGTTATAACGGATGAGAAAAAAAGCACATAAAAATTGGAAATGATGCAATTTTGCTGAAAGGTTTTACCTAAATTACAGTGGTGACTGGTCTATTTTGCACCGGCATTTGCACCACCTGACAGCGCAGAAACCAAGGGGCATATCAACAACAACCGGCGATAATTATCGCTAAGCGCACTTAGCGCTAGGATAATTATCGCCGGCTAGCGTGAATTTTTATCGCTGAGATAGCGTGCTATTAGCAACGCTTATCTCAATAGCGATAAAAATCTACACGCTAACAGGCTA
This sequence comes from Triturus cristatus, assembly GCF_964204655.1. Lineage (NCBI taxonomy): Eukaryota > Metazoa > Chordata > Amphibia > Caudata > Salamandridae > Triturus > Triturus cristatus. The sequence goes on along the minus strand of NC_140581.1, from coordinate 922,257,074 downwards.
ATGTGAGATTATCGCTGGAAACCCAGCGATAATCACACGTTAACTTGTTGATAGGGACAGGCAAACTTAGCCATGATATCCTCCTTCCATAGGATATCATGGCTAAGTCTGAAAATTAGCAGACGTAAAAAAGCAGCGTTAACCGCGGTTAGCGCTGCTTTTTTGTCTCTAACAGGGTTAGCGACATTCTTGATAATAGGAGAAATGTTGCTTAGCGACATTTCTCCTATTATTTTACTCTGGAACGCCCCCTTTGCATCTCATTAGAGATGCAAGGGGAAGCGTAGAGTAAAAGGGTGCTAACATGCAAATTTGCGTGTTAGCACCCTGTTGTTGATAGGGCGCTAGTTTTATCTCTGCTTTTTTGACTTTTAAAGCCAAAAAAGCAGAGATAAAGCCCTTGTTGATATGCCCCTTAATTTGCACCAATTGGTCAGTCAAAATACCACTGCAACGTTCCAGCAGCAACAGTGCAATCGTAACCTAGCCTAGGGTCAAATGGCTGGTGCCTATTGTGTATCAGAGCATTGGCAAAAAAAAGCAATATAAAAAAGCAGTTTTGTGGGATTTGTGTGCAATAAAGCCATGCAGCATTAATTACATATTTCTTCTTTCAGTCTCTGTCATGTTAATTTTCTCTCCTGCCTTCCTAATGAAGGAGAACCTCAGTCAGTTTTGACCCCGTTAATTATTATGACAGTTATTTGTTGGAATCTGTCTTTTTGCACTGTTTTTAGACTTGAGCACTTAGGGATACCATTAAATAGTCTTTTCTCTCATTGCCCAATTTTATATCACTTATTGCAACATTTTTTTTTTCGCATCATGTTTAAAAGTTGTTCACGTCTGTAGGTCACTTTGTTATTCGTGAGTCATAATCAACAGGTCCTAATTCTATCTTCCACGAGTCATCTCTCCCCCTTTCTTGATAGGGGTTGAGACCTTAGAGTCACTATAGTGACACCAGGAGGAGACCCAGATGATGATTAAAGATGGCACCACCGGTGACTGATGGGAATCCGTCCTTATAATGAGGGCCTCCAATTTCCTTAAGGACGTCAATACGTTTCCACTTGACAGTGAGGCAGATTCTGTTTTTTCAGAATTTTTTCAGTTTATTATTTTTATTCAGACCCGTGGGTAGGTTTGTGTAGTATTTGCTACGTATGGGAAGTATATCCACGCTAGGTCTTTAACCCCTTCAGCGCGGCACGGATTACCGCGCTGTGCTGAAGGTTCTATTGCGCGGGCGGGGCCATGACGGAGCGGTTCCGTCATACGCACAGCGCAACTGATGCGCATGACGGAACCGCTCCGTCATGTGCATCGAAGGGGTTAAATATTCCCTGAGACTCTGTTATAACTGTTGATTTGTTTGAACCTCAGTCAGACAAAAGAGTAAGTAACAGAAGCTTTCGCAGGGCAGCGCTGGCTGAGCTCCGAGTCAGCGCAAGCTCCATTTCCTGCCCACTCTGGGGAATAACAACGAGTGAGGGGCCCGAAAAATATGGTAAAATGGAAGAGAAAGATGTAGCACCAACTACTAGCTAAAGACAGATGCCTCGTGAGAAACTTGTGTCCTGATATATGTATAAATCCTGCAGCTTAATGTTTTTTTTTAACTTTATTTTTTCTTTCCAACTCCTTAAAGTACAACAAATTAATTTTTATTGGCACATTTGTAAATAAAAAAATTCATATTGGTAAAATGGACATTTTTATAAGAGCAACCCTACCAATTAATGTAAGTGGAAGAAGAGTCCATCTATCCAATACATTTCTGATCTTTATAACCATTGGTCTGTAATTCAGTTAAAACAAATCTTCATACCAGTTTGTAACATATATCCCTAGATATCGAATTGGGTCTGGGGAGCAGGTTTGCCGTTGCAGGTAACTTGGAAGAATTTGACAACTGCATTGAGTAGCAGGATTTTGGTTTTATTATGATTGATTTTATATCCCCCAATAGATCCAAACTGCATAAACTCTGTCAATATTATTTTGATATTATGTTCCTCCGATCTAAGGTAGAGAATAATATCATCTGCAAACAGTTTTAATTTGACATACCCTCCAATGGCACTTCTATCTGCTGATTATCCCTAATCCTAGCAGCAAGTGGTTCTATAAGGAATGTAAACAATGCGGGGGATAAGGGACAGCCCTGACGAGTTCCTCGCTTTATATTCACCTTTCCTGCTAAACGAAAATTTATAAAGACTTGATCCTGGGCCCCTTGATATAAGTTAGCTAACCTTTGAGTTATTTGTATTGGGATTCACAACCTTCTTAGAACAAAGACAAGAGCATCCCAAACGCTTAATGTTCGTCAGTGCATCATGTTTTTGTAAAATGTAGAGCTAACCAGGGCACCCTGGCACTAAAAAATTGAGCCACCAACATGGGTTCTGATTTAAAGGGTGTTTGCAGAGACGAAGGTCATGAGCTCAAATTAAGGAAGATGTTCACTCAAAATTATAAGATCATAGGAAAGGCATTTCCAAAGTGGGGAGGCAAAGCAATAGGAGGATTCGCTGCCTGATCTGGTGAGGCAAATTTTGTGAATCATCAGAAAAGGATATGTGTGAATGGGAAGGGATGTACGAGAGGTAATGAGCTGGGATGATATAGCTTGGACCGATATCTGCAATGCATTTATGGGCGTTGCACTAACATTTATAACCTATGCATTTGCGCATGTTAGCCAATTGCAACTTTAAAGATGAACCTCACCAAGGACGCATAAAGGAAGTTTTAAGAGAGAGTGAACAGCCACACTTTCATTGGCTTGCAGTCTTGTGAGAAGATATTTCCGGTGTCGGAGAAGAATGGAATTGCCATAGTCATAGTCGGACTGGCCTATAGGTCGATCTGACAGTGACCGATGGGCTGGTCTGGCAGATCCGTGTGTGGGCTGGTTTTTAGCATCATTGGGCCTGGTTTTATGGCCAAGTGAACCGTTTTTTACTGTTGATTTCTCTGCTATAACACTTTTTTTTAACTGTATGTTTTGTTAATGTGGGCCGCTTTTATTTTGCTGCCTGGGCTTACTTTGTGGCCCAGTCCGACCCTGGCCATAATCGAGGCAAGAGAACCCTGAACTACAAGCCATCTTCATTCTGGTCAAGATAGGGTGGAATTTTTTTGAGATTCTGAAGGATTCGAAAATAAGTGGTTTCTAATTTCATCATCATCATCATCAATAAAACTTTATTCAGTTTAAAAAAACATCAAAGTGTACAATAGTCATGGAAAAAACATAGCAATAAAAATAATCTCATACTAGGTTATTTACATTTGTAAAAAAATGCACAGCAGCTTTAAGATATAACTTGCTGCCTATAAATAGTTATAGCAGAGAAAACAATTACAAATAAACGACCCACATGTGATAAAAACATTTTTGGTTAAAACTTCCACGAAAATCGTACATTGCAAAAACCAGTATTTCATATTTTATTTTGTTTGTTTCCACCTAGGTAAAAGAGAGAGGCAGCAATTGGGCATCTACCTTCCTAACAGAATTGGCAGAAATTGGGTGAACCATTGCAGGGGGCCTCCGCAACTAATGACTGTAGTTTGAAAATAAGAAACTTAGGGTCTCATTTTTGAAAACTGTTGCATCGCTGCGTGAAAAAAGAGATGCAACAGTTTTGACTGCACGCTCCTTGCGACACGATGGATGCGCCGTATTTAATGTACGGCGCTCCATGTTGCAAGGAAATACAGATACGTCAGTCTTTCTGACGTATCTGTAGGCACAAAAGTGGCGCATTGCTGGGGTGTGTCTGAAAACAGATGCAACTCCAGCAATGTGTCCTTTCACATTGTGCAAGCCCCATGTGAAACGGCCTGCATCAGTCTTACGCCTGCTGTGAGGCAGTCGTAAGATATTGACGCAGTAGCGTCCTAGAAGTGTCACAGTTAATCTCATGGATTTCACTACGCCACTTCTATGGCCCTTTATTGCGGGGGAATGCCCACCCTGCATACATTATACCTGATGCATGAATAATGTAGCACAGGCCTTTAAAAAGTGGCGCATCTATTTAGATGCGTCCCTTTGTAAATATGGCTCAATGTGGCACATTATTTATGCCGCAGCAGCGTCACAAAAAGTTATGCAACAGTGGCGTAAAAGTGTTGCAGGCCTTCGTAAATAAGGCCCTTAGTTTTTGCTGTGATTAGCTTTAGGAAACTGGAGGCCCGTCAAGATGCAACATAGGTTAGGGATTGCTGAAACTACATAGTACACACTGATATTTACTATAATGCTGACTCTGGATCTATGTATCTGAGGTATCAAGATGGTGTAATCAATTAAGGTGAATTGAAGGTGAGAGACTCGCACTGTGAATGGAGGTGCCCCACCAAAGTCACGAAATGAACACGGGTGCCCATAGTGATGGTGGCGCAGGAGTGCACTAGTGAGAGGAACAGACAGGACTGAATGGGGACCAATGCTTGTAGAAGGAACCTGAAGTAGTGGATACAGCAGTGAGGCTATAGCACCTGAAGGCATCGCTGGCACATGCCGATTGAAATGTATGCAGTCCCTCAATTCAAGGTGGAATTCTGTGGTGGGCAAAGAAGGCAAAAATAAACAGATATGGGCTAGTAATGAAGTGGAAATTACTTTGGAAAAGGCAGAGAATGTATAACAGGGAAACATAAAGGAGCCTTTCTTGATTACAGCAATGAAAGAGCTGCAGTTACCTTCCCACAACAAAGGTCAACACTAGGAGGTCAAATTCATGCATGATAGAACTGATTAAATAATACTCAAGGTCTCTAAAACCATGAAAAATATGGCTTTCAAGGTGTCTCTCCTGAACGGGGGGGCATGACTTCTTTAAGCAATTTCACAGTTGTGAATGAATAACCGTGTTGCCAATTAAGGCCAAAACGTAGAAATTGGATGACAGAGCCAGACACCCACACCTGTGCATACTTCAAGTTTTACAAAAAGAAGAGGAGTAGAAGGAAGGCATTCTGCACTTTCTTAAGTTTTGAAGTACTATCTGTGGATGCCACTCAAGAAATTGTGATATGCAAATAAATTATACAACCCCCATAGGTCCCAAAATAGAAAATTATAGGGGAACACAATCTTCTGGTTTACATAACGTACTGAATATAAATGTGGCTGAAACTTATAGCTGCTGAAAGATGTGTCATGTCATGGCTCTTCATCCTTACCCGTCAGCCTCATATACCATAACTCTTTGTTGAACCCATTCTTTTACCCCAAGTGCATATGATATTCCTCGGTTCTAACTACTACTCCTGATGCAACTACTCTTGTCCTCATCTGTGTAGCCCATTGTATTTTATTGTAATCCAACATTTATATAAAGCTTACATAGTGCTTACTACCTCTGTGTGGGGCGCTGTAGCGTTTGCTCATATGAGTAGCATGATACATGTGTAGGGTGTGTGGTTTGAAGGATGTTGTTTTAGTTTTTATCCTATGTGGGAAGTGTTTCCATGGCATCCATGTTGACCACCGAGGTGAGGGTATCTTGTTATGGACACAGCGCATAGCAGAGCTGGATAAAAGTGTAAGAGACGGATCCAAAGTTTCATGGGCCTCATGGTTTTCAGTCTGCTGGTAGCTTTGAACAGCTCTGTAGGTCCTTTTATGTTATTTCATATGATATAGTCTGCTTAACTGGTTACTGCACCGGGCTGTCTAATCTGAGATTTATGTATAGTTGTGGTCCTGATCAGGCATGGTTGGAGGCAGAGAGAAGTGGAGAGATCTGTTTGGATGGGCATTTTTATTATCATCCCAAATCTAAGTGTCTTCAATAGATATAAGAAGTGGTCAGTTTGTATAGATATTTGGGACCTGCCCAGAATGGACTATATTAAAACCCAAATTGTCCACTAATGTGTGACAGACATGTTTAGTTATTCTATGCCTGTTCATTTGTTGATGTTTGTTCTTTTAGCTATACAGTTCTGGTGATGGATAACCCTCATAGCAGATATGCCTTATGTGAATTCAAGAGGTATAAGTTACAATTTGTTGCTGACCGCTGTGTATTATGGTTTTTGTATTATTGTAGACCATAACTGTGTTATATGGAAGTACACAACTATATAATGCCACGGTAAACCATAGGTCAGTCCTTTTTTTTGCTTAGCTGCATAATGAACTCAGTTTGCTGGTTGAGGTGTTTGCAATTTGTGGGTTGTTGACAGGCTGTGGGGGGCAGAGGCGGTGGTGACAGGGATAGGATGGCCTCCTATGCTCGCTCCTTTGTAACAGCCCCTTGGAGGCTTTCTCTCAAACCTCCTTATCATCGACTCCACATTGGGCTGGTCACTCACATGCTTCCTGTGCATGATGGTAGTCCATAAGGTCACTTCCTGATGCTAAGAGAAACTAAGACACAAAGCCATCTAAATATGCCAAGCAGAGCAGAGCAAAGGGGCATGGGAGAGGACGTAGCACAGCAGTCAGAGCTGCCACCTCGGGAGCTGGGGACCACGTGTAATGTCCATGCTGACACAGTCACATATTTGTGCTTAATTCATAGTCTGATTTTTTTTAATGGGACACATAGGGCCAGATGTACAACCCTATTTTGCATGCGCAAACGGGTTTGCGACCCGTTTGCGAATGCAAAATGCTATTGTACAAACCCTATTTAGTGAGTCGCAATTTATTTTCGACTCTCTATTAGGAAGGGACGTTCCAAGGGCGTCCCTTCCGAATAACGACTTGCTACCCTATGTAACAATGTTTTGCAACCGCAATTACGGTCGCAAAACACTCACACTTTACCACCCTCTTCAAGAGGGTGGTAAAGCAGGTGGAATGCAGGGGATAATATTTTTTAGGGCAGGCAGTGGTCCCAGAACCACTACCTGCCCTTAAAAAATTATACAAAACGTTTCATTTTTCTTTTTTTAAATGCATCTCGTTTTCCTTTAAGGAAAATGGGATGCATTTTTAAAAAAAACTGCTTTATTTAAAAGCAGTCCCAGACATGAAGGTCTGCTGAGCCCAGCAGGCCACCATACCTGGTAGGGCCAGCCGTTCCTAATGGGGTCACAAATTGCGAGTGCCTCATGAATACTGATGAGGCATGCAATTTGCGACCCTATTGGGAATCGCAAACAGTGTCTCAGACACTATTGCTTCTGGTCTGAATAAGCGTCCAATAGGAAGATATAAGTAATCCATCACATCCTGAATCTCTACCATCTGCTGCCATTTTAGCCACTACATCAGCAAACTAACATCCAGTGAAGAGTTATAATTCCATCAAAGAGCTTAGAAATGCAGCAAACATTGGCACATAATCACTGCCCTGCATAAAGGACAGAATGGTAAGAAGCATTGTTAATTAGTCAAAGGCAATACAGCTAGTTGATTGCAGCACTACCCTTGGGGGATATTCCCATATTAGTGTTTGAAAGAACCAAAAGATTCTTTAAAGCACTTTGTATGGTCATAGGGGAATTTGTAGGGCCTTGCCCAATACCAGAAGAATATGTTCTTTGGTTTTTGGGGAGAGGGCCTATGTCTATTTTGCTTACATTTAACTTGATGCCATTTGTATGTATCTTTTCCTTGAAAAGTCATTAACCCGTTCAATGAGTTAGAAATTGGTGCCTAGGGACATGTCGGTAATAACAAAGCTCATTTCATAGTATGAAACTGAAGTTGGTGGTACCGGAGAAGCTTAATGAGTAATTTCATGTGAATGTTAAACATAGAGGAAAAAGGAGTATACAAAGCTTGGCATCTGAGAGATGGAAAAGAAAGTTACCATATAATATTATTTTTCTTAGTTCAAGCCATAAACCCAGTAAAATCACTCAAAACTGCATTCCTGAAACTACAAGAAAAGTTCCAGATATTGAATAAGTATATGGTTAGTGAATTACATACCCGACAATCCGTTCACTGAGTAGCATGCGATCCAAACCCATGCCAAATCAAACCTGCTAGCTGATTACTCCACAGAGTATCACCAACCAATAAGAATGGAAAACTGACCTTATAAGGCATCCACAGAAACCCTTGATGTTGACCCAGTAGGAGGTATGTATAGTAGGGCAAATTATTTCTCTCTCAAGTCTGGTTAATCTTAATTTTATTTGATGGTTTTAAAGAGCTGTTAAAAACTTCCAATACATAACATTATGAATGTTTACAATTGTATTGTATTAAACTAAAGCAAAGTCATTCAATGTAGTGACATTTCCCAATTTAAGTGAACAACACACCTAATATCACTGTGCCTGTTTCACAAAGGTAAACTTACACTTTTGTGTCAGTTTAGTATCGTTTGCTATTCAAAAAGGTGTTTTACTTATAGTATCTTTGTGAAAAATAGGACTTTCCTATCTTTTTACTTGCGAAGTCTCAGCAGTCGTACAGATACTACTTGTAAAATACCTTTGTGACTAACAAACAACCCTTAAACAGGTCCATAGTGTTTGGTGATTTGTGTGTGAAGTGGCTTATACAATACAACTGAAATACTGCTCATCTATTACAAACAAGATAAACTGAGCAAATTCCATATCACATTTTCAACTTCTAGGTTAAAAAACAAGTTACTATCTTTACAATAACTGTTAAATATAGAAAAGTATACATTGACTGCAGGCCTGTGTTGTTCTTCGGTTGAATAAACTATTCCCCATGTTGAATAAACTGGTCCCCGTTGTATAGGACTGAAGAGATTTAGAGCAAATGGAGACCAAAAAACCCCATCTCTTTTTTAAATTAAAGGACCCTATGTCAATTTAGGGCATCTGAAGGTGCGGTATGGCCTATTAGGTCAATTAGACAGTGACCGATGGTGGTTGATAGGTCAGAGTGTGGGATGATTTTGGGCTGTTTGCGGACATGTTTTTTTTGGACTGTTGAGACACTTTTTACTGTTCAATCCCCTAATACTACCAGAAATATTGCCTGCAGCAAACACAATGCATGCCCGTACATTTGCAAAAAATATCAATACAGTGTGCCTGTACAAGTTCACTGGCAATGTTAGAAAATGTGAGCCACTTTTTTAGCTATCAGGGGCCGTATTACAGTAAGTGCCCTGGGGCGCAACAGGCGTTTGCGCTCGATTTACATGCCCCAGGGCACTTTGGTATTACAGAAGGGGACGCAGATGCTTGTGCGTCCCATTCAGTAATACGGATAGCGCTGGTGCATTTAAAGTGCAAGCGCTACCTTCAGAGGGCATTCCCTCGTTTCCTTGGGGGCGAACCCTGTGCAAATGAGGCAATTCTTTTTCCTCTGTGCCCACACCGTATTATCGACGCAGGCGCAGAGGAAAAGAAGCTCTCAGTGGGTGCACTCACATTGCGCCACCTATAAGGCCATCCATAAGACATTCATGTGAAAACACAGAGCGGCTGCTTGCAGAGTGCAGGCGTCACCCGCACTCAAGCACCCCCTGAGAGCAGCCTTCTGGAGGGGGGAAAGTTGGTCCTATGGACACCCCAGACAGTTACTGACTGCACCCGCCGGCAAGGAGATCTCTAATCCCCTGTAAAAGTGCAGGCGGGTGACGCCTGCACTGTGAAAAGCGCCGCTCTGTGTTTCACATGAATGCGTGTCCCTCGTGGCTGTGCTGGGGTCAGCACATTCACCATAATAGGGCTCACTTTCATTGTTTGCACCGGGCACACCTTTTCAAAGGTACGCCCAGTGCAAACAATGAAAATGCATAATACGACCCCTGGTTGGTTAAGGGGGCCAATTATTTTTGGGTGTCTGAATCTTTTTTGTCCCAGTTAGACCCTGGGCATCTGAAAACTTTTGTACTAAGAAGGGCTCTCTGGATAGCTGAATGGACTTATAACAGGCTGTACATGAACGCTTCAGTTAAAGACAATTGAAAAATAGAATGAATGAGCAATCAGATATGTGGCCTCAGCTGAATGTAGCCCTGCTTGTCATTAACACAGGTTATTTACTCAGGCTAGCATGTTTCTTTCCAACCCAAGTATAGCACGTGTAGCATAATGTAAAGGAACCTCTCTAGGGACCACTTCCCCCTCACTCTTCGTTGTAGTTAGTTCTCTTGTTTGTTTCTATTTTCCCATATCACATGCTTCCAGTTTTCACCTTTGATAACTTTTTTCTTGCCCATGCTTCTTGCATTGCTTTTATCTGCTGATTCAACTCCTGTACTCTTCGATTCTGTCTCCCTTCAGGACTTCATTGATAAAGCCTTTTCATTCACTTTGATCCATTTAAAGGCTTAGATTCGCACCGAGACACAGGCCTATACTTTCCGATGTAAGCATGTTGGCTTCATATCGACTGTGTCTGCGTCAATATGTTTCAACAGTTTAATCACGTTTGTCAGCACAAAATGGGTCCTCATTTTCTGTTTCCATTAAACACTTGGAGTTGTTACAGCTGATGAGAGGAGAGTCAGACACAAGAAATGAAATCCCTTTTCCCTATTTCAATCCATATCTGTAGGATCGGATTAAATTCCTATTAATAGCATATCATTTCACATTATTGGTTTTCACTCTGATTCTGTGATCCTCGAGGTCCACAGTGTGAAATGTTGTCCATCCCCCTAAAAGTTACTTCCTCCTTATTGCTGGAAGTGTACAAAGTTGCAGATTTTCTCTTGTGAAATATTCATAATTTTCCCAAATTCCGTACTTTTTCCCCTGTAGGTCGAGAAGTTCTCCTCTCGTGAGTTTTCGTGTGATAGTAGGACATTTGACATTGTTTTTTAAATAAACGTTTGCCAACCTCCGTCCCGTTTCATTTTTGCATTGAAAACGGAACAAGAACATGGCACATCCATTTTCAGAGCCAACTAGTATTTGCGAGTAAACATTGCCAGTTACGGCAAAGACTAGACCTACATCACTGGCTAAGCAAGTGAACTGCAGCTAGACCAACAATTGCAATCTATGCAAGACTGTCCTTTTATGATGACTACTTCGAAAAATCCTTACCTAGGGCAGAGATATATTTCCTAATGTTCCCTTCTTTTTTGCCTCTTGTGATATTCGGAGGTTTGCAATTTTCAAACAGTGTTTAAACTTTTGGGGTTTTCACTTTTTTATTTTAATAGGGAAAAGTTTGCTTCGTTGGTTTCGCTTCTTAGTTCTATCCTCAAGGTCATTTTGCATGTCTAACACAGCCCATTCTTATTAAAAAAAAGTTTTATCGACTTAGTGTGATCATCGTTAAATTCCTCTTTATTTTTTTTATAGACGAGCCATATTTCTTCCTTGGTCCAGATAGTGCTGTTTTTACGAGAGAACTTGATGTTATACTATAATTCCTTACTGTTACACTACCAGATGATCTACATCTCTGGTGTGATTTATCTGTACAGATGGACATCTTCAGTTAAATTAACTATAAAGTAATTTGCTTCCTAGCTCTTTTTCTTGGCTTCTCCATCCGTTGCTATCATTTGCCTTGCCTCTGTAGTGGCTCCACTCCATCCACTGTGGCAGCGCGGTAAAACACTATAACATCCCAGGCATATTGTATGTCACAGTGTTGTGGTCGAAATATCGACGTAGAAAAATATTGCATTCATAGCTTCGACTACCCTTATATCATCAAGGTACATATACATATGGAAGTATAGATTTATTATTCTTAACTCCACATCTACTTACCATAAAGATATAGTGGTTGTCGATATTGTGGGTGTGATTTTTTTTCTGGGTTGATATTTTAACCACAATATTGTGAGCTCTACCTTCATAGAACGCCTTGACAAAGTGCACATGCCGACATGCAGCCCGTCACCATGGAATCACAAACACCAGTTCTGCGTTGGCAAAGAACTCAATGTGTCCATTTTTTGGATTGACTGTGTCACAGAACACACATTTCTCTCACACATCCCATTGAAGTCTGTAGCACCCAGCTCACTCTCAAATAAGAATCACCACATCTGTGACCTGTCGCTGTAGTGCATTGCAACGGGTGATACAGAAAATACCACCAATGTGAAGTGTACGTGATAAGAAGACAGTGATAATAATGTTATTGTCAATAAGACTAAAGATTTGCAAAGGAAAACTCAAGAACTCAGTGATGGACCAGATCCTCTCTTCAAGTTCACCCTAGATTGTTGCCTTCCTTTGCTGAATCTGTTTTCATTGCCAGTGGTAAAGTGCTTGTGCTCTCTCCCCTTACCATGGTAACATTTACCTACACCTGATTGGTACTTTTAATTTATGTATTTGCCTGTAGTAAATTGTATGACATGTACCCAGGGCCATTCATGCTACTAGTGGGCTGCAGCACTCATTGTGCCACCCGCTGTAGTAGCCCTATGATACATGTCTTGGTCCTGCCACTGAAGCCTGTAGTGCAGTTTCAAAGCACCATAGGGCATATCAGCAAGGGCCGGCGATAATTATCGCTAAGAGCACTTAGCGCTAGGATAATTATCGCCGGCTATCGCTGCTTTCTATCGCAGAGATAGCGTGCTATCAGCAACGCTTATCTCCAAAGCGATAGTGATGTAAGCGTTAGCTGGAAAACAGTGTGATTATCACTGGAAATCCAGCGATAATCACACTGTGACCGGCGATACCTTGCTGATAGGGCAGGGTGGTTTTAGCCATATAATCCACCTCCCATTGGATTACATGGCTAAGTCAGAACTCAAGCAGGCGTAAGGAAAGTAGCGATAACCATGGTTAGCGCTACTTTTCTTATCGCTATGCTTGTTAGCGATTCCCTTGATAATTGGAGAAATGTCGGTTAGCGAAATGTCTCCAGTTATTTCAGGAAGGAACGCCAACCTTGCATCTCATTAGCGATGAGATGCAAGGCGTCAGTGAAATGTGCAATGGCACATGCTAAAGCCGGTTAACGTGCCCTTGATAATACCGCGTTAGGATTATCGCCGCTTTACGGCTGAAAACGGCCGCTTAAGCGACAATAATCGTCTTGATGATATGCCCCCATCTGGAATTGTCTGAACCCTGCTGCTGGAGTGAGTCTTGACCCCAAGAGGTGCCCCCCTTACCTGGACCCTTGGCTAGCATCAAATTGTACTCCTTCTGAATTCCAGGTGAAAATCCAGACATTCTGGGCTTTTCGTGAATGGGAGTAAACTTGTCACATCAACGAATACCCGTCAGTGATGCCTGCCAATGCAAAGCTCCTGCAACGTCCTGCTCTTCCCATCAGCTACAACTGCCTATATCAGCAATGACTGCCATGTCTCCCACCAAAGTGAAGCACCAGCGACAATGTGCTCATTGCACCAAAACAGCGACCGCCTGCATCAACCTCGCGCCAGCAATGGACTCCTCGCAGACTCGCCAATGTAAAGCTGGCGCTGAGGCTCTTTGTATGGACTTGATTTTTGAGAAGGTAAATTCTTCACTGGAACAAACCCGGTATCTGTATACGACCCACACCACTCCAATATTGTCAGCCTGAACATGTGACTTTGACCCAGGCCAATGTGACCAGATACCAGCAAGTGGTGCTTTGTGCTTTTGGCATTATTTTCACCTAGAACTTTAAAACTTCATAAGTCCAGTTCTACTGATTCGGTTTTTGCTGTTTTCTTTATTACATTTTACTCTATTGATTCAAATTGGTTTGGAGTTTTTCCTATGTTGAATTTTCACTTGAATACTGTTTGAGTGCTACATAAACACTTTACACATTGCCTCAAAGTTCAGCCTAACTGCTTTTGTGCCAAGCTACCAGAGGGTTACGCACAGGTTTATAAAGTGACTTTTGTGCTTCACCCTGACAAGAATTGTGTTCATTATTTGAGTGGGGCTTCCAACCCCCACAACTAATAACCAATTTCTTACACTAAAAAAATTTCAAATGTTAAGTAAAAGGCGAACAGGAAATTAGGGCCAGAGATGACAATTTCCCTGGTTCAAAGTAATTTAATTTCTGTAATCGAGGTCTGATCACTCAGCCGCAAGTGTGTTCTTTAGTTATACATCACTATTGTAAGCAGAAAAGTAATATTACTTACGGGGAACTTGCACATAAGGTCCATAGGCACAAAACTGCAGGTTGTCAAGAAAATGCCTTTTCTCTAATGCTCATCTTCATTCGCCCCGAATTGTGCCAAGAAGACATTGGTGTTCAATGCAATTTCACTGTGAGTAGCCGGTGGTGGGGTAAGTACGTGACTTGACTTTATAAATATCTTGGAATCCTGCCTCAATGCTGTGGGTTAGTATCTTGAGGGACTTTGAGGGCCTGTTTTATGGTCCTACAGTGAGTACAGGGAATTCATTGAACCCAATATGTATCTGAGTTAATACTTGATTTTCAGACAGCTTCAAAAAAGAAAGAAGCAAATCTTGCTGACTGTTTTATTCGAGTACCTACCCTCTTTTACCAATGACGACTGCTGATCCAAAACGCCAAGCTTCTCCTTGGGTGAGTCTGATTTTCCAGAGTCCTCGCCAGACACCTTTGGCTGTGGTGGTCAATTACCAATGCTCATTTGAAAAGAAGTGAATATTTCTGATACATTTTTGACTCTAAGCATAAAAGCAGGTCTTAAAGGGTCTGCTTTGTTATCACAGTTGGATGTAGATGTATCACTTTCGGCTGCATAAAATGAGTGCATTCGGTATGCTGCTTTTGATTGTTGATTGGCAGACAAAGGTCTTCACAGAATACCAAATGGTATTTCACACAATACAAATCATGTGCCCCCTCCCCCGATCCTCTTAGAGGCCCTGGGGTCCCATCCCCTAGAGCCGATTTAATTTTAAGAGAAGAGGAGCATGTGGCCCCGAACGATCCTCTTAGAGGCTCTAAGGGTCCACGGAACCCCATCCCCTACGGCTGATGTTATATTAGGAGGAAATGAGCAATGGACCCCACCGGATCCTCTTAGAGGGTCTTAGAGGGCCTGGGACCCCATTCCCTCAGGCATATTATTTTGCTTTTAGCGGAGGGAGGTGGTACAGCAGTGCTTTGGGGCCCCTGTCCCCCATGACTCTTTCTCATTCCACCACAGTACCTTTCCTGTCTGCATTTCCAGAGGGATCTTGGAGACACTAATTTGCTGGTACAGTACTACAGTATATATCTAAATATATCACAAAGATCTCGGTACCCCAAGACTGACCTATGTTTAACATTTAGGTGTCAGTGCCTTTGCCCTCTGTTCATGGATGCTGACTGACTATTTGAGCCTCATTATTCCTCAGCAACACAGATACAATGCAGCTTATTCACAAAGATTAAGGTGAAGTACACTTTTTTAAATCCTGAGATAAATGCTCTGATGCTTGTAAAAAACATGAGGGGCACTACAGTCAAATAAATGAACCTGCTGCATTATAAAAGCATTCTGCACCATCTTGCACACCACTGCAATTTTAATAGTCTGCATCTAGGGGTGGAGGAGGATCACTCATAAGACCAAAAGACAGGACCGAGTCACAGATGCAAAGGGAATGTATCTCAGAGCCATCACAACAAAAACTATGATTAGGCTTATCGCAAAATGACACATTGTACAAGTAAATCTACTGTTCCCAAGTGCTGTTTGGACAAAGTAACTCTGAATTAATTATGCTCTAAGAATATAACTTCATGGTATACAAACATATAACCTCTTGTAGAAGTCTGTAGACAATAAGAGTAACTAGAAAAATATGCATTTTTACTGGGCTGAGCTATCTTGCACATAACTACTTACTCCTTCTTCTGTCAGACACAGATCCCTGTCCATGTGATCTAGAACCCTGCACTGAAGTCTTACTACCTTGCTATGCCCACAACACCCTGTTGTTGACTCTGACAGAAACACAATGGTCTGGATTGTAGCCTCCTCGATCAAGGCACTTGTTGCTGGGGTACCTCCCACTGAGGCATTAGCAGTCTATAACTCAGACAGCACTTATGTTACCACCCAAACTCACTTGATACATATGAACTAGAGAGCACCATTTCCACCTCACCTGGAGGTTTGTTTACAGCAGTAGAACATGGAGGCTGCTAGTTGTTCCATTGCAAGGCTAAATGTTACCTTTCGGATCAACTACAGCTGTCCTACAAATGCCTTTCTCTATTTGCCAGGGATTGCACTCCTTCTGCTGCAGTGGATACTAACTTCCCAAGTCTATCAATATTTTCTCTCTGACTGTAAGCCTAATTTTTAGTTTTTTGCCCATGACCCTAAATCTTCTGGTCATGCATATTCATGGCCTGTACTATGGATCTTTCTCTGGCCAGAATTCTTCTGCAGCAAGGATGCCACTGTGGCCTTTTAGCTTCTGTGATATTGACTTCCCTATATGTGGCTTCTCTAGGTTGGTTGGTTGGGATGGAACCTGTGGCACAAGAGCTTCAATCCTTACCGGTGGTGTGGTGGTCTCAAGTATGAGGGCAGCGGCTACTTCATCATCAGTGTCAGGCTGATATGATGTGTTTTTTCACAAGATAGGTAACAATAGATAGGAAGTGGTCAAAGTCTGTATTTTTTGAGCACGCACAACTGAATAGTATGATATAATACATGCTTCTTCCTTACGTGTTACCCTCATGTCAGACTGTCACACGTGTAGATTGTTATGCACTGATAGTGCAGTGCACTGGCAGCATTGGGCATACCATGGTTACCAAGGTAATTCCATATAAGAATACCCTTCATTACAAGTCCTAGAATGCACAGTGTTGCATAATAGTTTCCAAACAATTTATTGGTACATTATTGCGCATGCTTCTTTACTTAACTTTGGTTTTCCTGTGTCATGCATTACTTTGGTGATGTGGTGAATAATGTTGAAACAGGTTGCTCTGTTTATATCTTTATCTTTTACACTCATAGAACTGCATCTGAAATGAAGGTACTGCCAATAAGCAGCTACGGTGGTGCTGGAGAGGGATCAATGCCGTGTTTTTTTGTTTTCCCAGATAACTCCTCCCAAATACCAGACATTCTTTCCTTTGCTTGTCACCTCATATGGTACCACATGATGATGCGAGTGCATTAAAAAGGCTTTGGACTTTTTGCCAATTTTGCCTCCCATGGCTTTAGTGCCTGTTAAGGTGAATTTCCAAAATGTTTGTCATATTCAGTGGCACATGCCTTTAAAAAGCATCCTCTTCAGAGATCTTCTTCTTCTTCATTCTCTGATTCCCAGAATTTTCTAGGTTGCCCTGGCTTGTTTTGCTGAATTAGCTTATGGGTCATATTTACAAGCCTGCAACACCACAGGAGTGTCCCAATTGCTGACGCTGCGGTGGCATTGCGCCAATCCCCATATTTACAAGGTGGTGCTAAGCCACTTAACGTGGCTTAATGCCACTTTGTAAATATGCCCCTTTCCGCCGCAGACTCCTGCAGCACAGGGACGGGCAATGGGTGTAACAGTGAGTGTTCCATCACAACATCCACTGCTTTTTGATGCTGCGCCATATTTACAAGGCTGCGGCAGCACTAAAACTAAGAACAGGTAATACCTGGTCCTATAATGGCAATACGAGGAGAAATTATTAATTTCTTCTCATTTTTTGCGCTTTCTATGTGTGCTATATTCTGCAGCACACATAGAAAGAGTAAATTGCCGACATTGACCGTTTATGTGCAGGAAGGTTTCCCTTCCTGCACAAAAACAATCGCCCCTGCACCGCAGGCACCCTTGCAACATGGAGTGAGGGTGCCTGCGCTGGCGCTGGGCAGGTCGTTTAGTGCCAGCGCTAGAGGAAACGCAGGGTTGTGCCATATTTTTTGTAAAGATGGCACAGCCCTGTGTTTTGAAAAAGTCAGAGCCCGGCATTGCCAAATTTGGCATAACACTGCTCTCTAGAATTTTCTTCATAATTATCCTCCTTTGTATGTACTGAACATCTGCACTTCCACATATGCTGCTGTACCTCTCTGTGCTACCTTACAAAGCTGAACAGATAAATGTGCATGTGTGCAAAGTTAGCAGCAATTACTAATATGATGATTATCTATTTGTAACTGACTGAGTCGCCATTTGCAACTGACTCAGTTATTGGAAGATCTTTGAAAGACACACTGACCACTCAGCCGTGACCGGTGCAGGTAAGAGCGGAGGGGCCGGGTGGGCGGTATTTCGTCGAACAATGCGAAATTAATTATTTATTAAATATTTCCTCGTCATCGTCTGTCAAAATCTCCCACCCCCCATCCCGGCCACCACCCCATAGCTCTTACCTGCACGGGCTGCGGCTGTGACCACTGTCTGCTTGCGGACATATCAATTTGTCATTTGTAAGTCATGAAAATGTTTTCTTTTTTTTGACTGGTATTTACCTTAGAGCAGTATTTACCTCTACTGAGGTCAACAAATAGGTAAAAAAAAAAAAGCAATTTACATTTTCTGTATAAAACCAGTGTCTTCTTAAAATATTTTTAAGAAACTCTTTAAAAATGTAAACAAATTATGGCAGACATATTCATTAGGTGACGATTTAAAAAGCATTATCAGACACAAATAGGTTTTAAATAACGACGTCTGGCCTCTACCAAGATTATGTTTGGGCAAACAAACAATACATGTGGTATTTGTAAGTTTTACATTAATGGCATTCTGCAACTGCACCTAGAGGTGAATCCTTATGTTTCGTTTTAAAAAGCAAGCCTAGGGATGTCGCTTCGGAAAAAAGTACCTTCTTTCTGTGCTGATGTAGGAAACTGTCCACTTGTATAGCAAAATGAAAAAAAACTCCTGTCAGTCGTTCTAGCAAGGGCGAAAACAAAATAAAGCACTGGGAAAGTCAATATGTCCCGCTTTTTGATGGGAGCAAGTGTTTGCTAATAGTTTTGCTACTTTGCATGTGTTGCCCTTCGCTGTCCCAGTAAGAAAATTCAAAATTGAGGCAATTTCTTTGGCTACACCAATATGGAACTTAAACGGCATGCAGAATGAAACACTGGAGCGTATAAACTGTTGACAAAGCAAAATTTATTAATGGACCGAAAACCATTGTCAAACACTCGGTATGGCCAACACGCCATGACACATGGGCATAGAGCGAAATAGCTATCAATAGTGCTGCAGATTAAGTGGTACCAGGACCCAGAGGTTTGAAGGGTTTATGAACCTCAATTATGGCTGTATTTAAGACTTAACCCGGTGATGAGGGTCCCATTTTCTTTGGGTGCACCTGAGCCCAAGACAACCGTGCTATGTTACTAACTCAAGAAACGCACCATTAAGAAACAGACCTCTGACACGGACCACAGACAATGTCAGACGTCATCCCAGAGGGCCATCTTGCCCATGTGAGGAGGCCAGCACGTGCACAACGTGCTAATGCGTACCTCATATGTCAACTAAAACATGGGTAAACATATGCTGTGTCAGTCATTAAACGAAAAGATATAATTACACTTTTAAATGTGGTAAAGCATTTTGAAAGTAAGGTATAATTTTCTTGAGCAAGCGCCTCTATGAAGCGTATCTTTCCTCGAGTGTTTATACAGCCTGGCGTCTTCAGGTTTGTTCAGACCGAGAGCCCCACTGCGAGCAAGCAGACGCCTGACAAAAGAGGCAATTTGTTCTCGAGGCGCCATTTTGCAGAGAGAGGAAGAGAGAGAAGACAGCAGAAGGGCACGCCGTGTTACTGCAAGCAATTAAGAAATGTGCAGGTTCAAGTGTAATTAGGAAACGAATGTTTAGCAATTGGTTCGTGTCAAGATGCTGTGTGTAAGTGCCAGCAAATGATAAACCCGCGCCGCTGCTTTGTTCCTTGAAAAGGTCAGGGGAAGTCATGTTTTAATCCACCTGAATAGGCTCTCTGAGATTTGGGAAAGTGGCCGCATGTGGCGCTCCTGCAGACACAAAAGGAGAAGCCGGGGAGTCTTTTGAGTAATCACTCTTGTCTCTAAATCCGAGTTTTCAAGTAGTAGCAATAATTTGTATAATATCAGTTTAGACTGGGTAATTGGTTACAGCTATAGCTTTGTGTGTTTCGGCTGTCAGGTAAGTCAGGGCTAAAATCAGGGATATGAGCAAGTTTAGTGTCTGACACTGTAAGCATTTACACATGGTGTACAGATATTTCAATATTGCAGACCAAGATAGACAGCTACAGAGTGCTTGCTATACAGGTTGACGACAACGAGTTTGATTCAAGATTGTCTACATCAGTGGCTCTTAACCTGTGCTTCGGAGACCTTTCAGGATCCGTTAATCCTATTCAGGGGGTCCGCAATGCTTAGAAAATCAAATAATATTAACTTGTTATTAAAATGTATACAAATAAAGAAGCAAAATGAAAAACTCTCTGGAAATGTGAAAGAATTTGAAATTGGAGGCTTACACTTAAGTAAAGTATTCTCAGGTTGCTTCGTGGGAGCAGTACAAGTGCATCAAGCAGAATAAAACATGGACAATGAGAAGCCTCACATAAATTTAGAAAAGCTCCAACCTTCTCATTAAAAGATATATATATTTTTTTAAATATTTGTTTGTGAATATTTCCTACTTGTATATTTGTTTGATAAATGCTTGTTTCTATATTTTTAGTGTAGTGTTTTGCAGTACAAATCATCAAAATGGTGTGCGTTGTTGTGGTGTCTGTTATCCCTTCCCCTTCTATTTGCATGGTACCTAGTTTGCGGACTGCATTTTTACAGCAGACAACCCCCACCTGTAGGAAACCACACCTTAATAGTACACCCATAACAACAGAAAGCAGCAATGTGCACAGCCGTGTCACCCATAAGGGACATCAGGCAATAGGACTATGAAACCAGTCCTGCTCATGAACGTACAGTTCTCAGTTCTTCCCTAATAGCAATAAGGCCGAGTTCAGTGTCATTTATCATCTTCAGCAGCTCCCATCTGGTGATTTGCAACCAGCAGGAATTTGCTTTGGTTTGAACGGTGAAGAAGGGCAAGGACCCTCCTGCATTGATTTGAGCATCTGTGAATAGTCTGAATTCTTCCCGAATGTCCTTGTACTGAGCCCAACCAAAATAATCAGCAGTTCTTCTTCAAACCTGATGCAACAGAGTTGTTTTCTTCTGTAGCGGATGTTGGAACAACTCAGAAAGATCTTCTCCAGGGATGACCAAGGTCGGGGTGTGTATGGTTACGAGGGTGCAGAAGCCTCACCATCCAGGAATTAGTTGGGCATAGGCAAGGTGTGAGAAGTTGGCCTGGTATATGCTGTTCACTAGTTCTAGTGACCACCTTGTACCATGCCAAGCAACCCTTATGGTGTGGTTGTAAGTCAACCTTTTTGGACTAGCTGCCCTAGTGGTAGCGTAGGCTAAGCAGTCTTTGAGGCTAAACTCGTGATGCGTGTTAAGCAAGCTGTTTTACCAATAGTAACCCCCTTTTATACCAATGAAAGGACACCACACAGATATATATTCAAAATATATATGTATTTATTTCTCAAAGTAACCCCTAGTCTCTTTATGAGCACAGGAGCACAAATCGTCAAACAAGATTACAGTAGAATACACAGAAGTTGCACTTTATATGGATAGGCCCTGGTGGCCACTCAAACCATATACTAAAATAGTGGTATAAGTACCACGAACAGAAAAGGGAAAAGGCCTAGGGCCTCTAGAATCGCTGGGCCTACAAGGAGCTAACGTCAGTTAGTGACCAGGAGGTCCACGGGTGGCGTGTGCAGAGCAAATAGTCACACGCGTGCTCCCATAGGTTTCAATGGGTGCGTAAAAAGTACAAAGTTACTGCAAAGGAGATCTTCCGGGTTGACTAGGAACTTAAGATTTGGAACACAGGCACTAGAGATGTATTACTACACATGGGCACCGGAGTACCAGCTTTACCTCCCCCACAGGAAGCGGGTGCATAGGCCTCAAAGTGCGTCGGGTTTCTTCTATCTGTTCCGTGGAGCTTGAAGACAAAGATGCTGCAGGCGGTCGGTCCGGGAGAGATGCAGTGGATCCAAGAGTGGATCGGAGATGTTGAAGACCTGTAAGCAGAGGGGACAGTGTTCACAGTCACTAGCCAGTGACCAGCGTGGCACCAGGTGGGTACCAGGCGATGTCGGGTGCAAACAGGTGATGAGGGGTAGCTTGTCTCCGCAGCCACGTGGTCCCTGAAGGTCGACGACGTCCAGGAGTCGGCTCACGAGCTGTCCCACGCAGGCTCTCGCTGTCGGCGGTGTCGGCGACTTGATCGAAGCAAACAAGCCTTGGCAAAAGCAATTGCAGGAGGATTCGGAAATCAGCTGTTGGTTCTGACCAGCAAGGTCAGAGGGATTGCTCCTTTGGAGGGGAGCAAGGGCCAGTCTGGAGCAACCAGACCAGCGGTGTTTGTCGTAGATTTCGTCGCCAAGATGGCCACTAGCCAGCGGGCCAGCAACCGGTTAGGCGCGTCGAGTGGCAAAATGCAGAAGGGCCCCACGCAGATCGTGGAGATGCTGGAGGGCTCACCTTTGGTGCAGATGCTGCTCGAGGGTTGGGCTTCTCAGGACCCAAAGCACAACTTGGAGGGAGCCTCGGTTGTTGCACTGGTCAGCTTGTCGTAGTCGTTCCAAGATGGCTGGCTCCACGTGTCTCGGTGCCTCCACGGGTCTCCTCTTTGCAGGGACTGTGGATCGGGCAGTGAGAGGTCTGGAGGTCCAGGTCTTGTCAGTCTCTGGGCTCGGGCTCCGGCGGGAGGCGGCGGCAAAGCAGACGGTGATTCGCTGGATGGTGCTTGCGTTAGCAAGGTGGTCACTCCCTGACCACAGGGGAGATTTTCTTCAGTCTTCTGTGCAGCAGAATGTCGAAGTTCCCGTCTTCTTCTTAGTTTCAAGTTGATTCCAGGATGTCTGAAGTCTTAGGACACAGCTCCTACCTTTAAGCGGATTCTAGGGGCCGGACTACCTGCTAGGTCCCTCCCTATGGGTGGGACCAGGAAGGGGGGTGGTTACACCCCCAATCCTTTGTCCAGCTCGCCCCAGGCCCGGGACTGGTGTGCCCCAGGACCGGTTTGAACTGGCATATGCACCGAGGCTCCTTGTGAGCCACAGGCATGTCTGGTTTCTTTCAAGCCCTACCTGACCAATACACAAAATCCTGTCTGGGGTGGTGCATGCACCTCCCCTGGCAGGAAACCCTTTGTCCACACCTCCCAAGCTGGAAGGACTCCCAGCAGCAGGAGGGCAGACTTGTGTCTGTGGTGGCAGCATCCATTTTGTGGAGCTGAGGCTATGTCTGATTTTACCCGGGTTTCAGGTACTGTACATGTCGTGTCCCTCTAGAAGGGTGGAATGCTAACCCCGTCGCCAGAATTGGCGAGGGGTTAGTATTCCAATTCGTATGACACCTTACTCGACATGTTTTGATAAAGCCAAACCAAAGATAGCATTTAACCGCGAGGTTCATAATGCACTTAAGCGTATATGGTATGACGATATCTGGAAACAGTAGAAGGAAGTTGTTCCGACCACTGCAGACAGGCTCAGCTCATGCCAGAGCACCATCTCACATGGAACCCAGCACTCTGCCTTCAGGATTGTTAAGGCCTGCCATAGGAGTGACTTATAGGTTACCAGGTGTCCCATTTAAGGTTAGGTATAGGTATACTACACCTAAGTAAGAGGTGATTACACCAACTTACCCCAGCTGAGTGATCAGCCAGTTGTGTCAGATTGTTAGGCCAAGCCTGGGGTGGCATAATACATGCTGCAGCCCCTGGCAGGCCTTGGGTACACCAATGCCCTGGGTACCTAGTGTACACTGGTACAGGGGCTGACAGGGTGATCCACTTCCAATTGGTTATGCACCTAGGGTGCATAGTTTTAATTTAGTAGAGAGAACAGCAGGCTGGGGGTCTGATTGGCAGGCCCACAGCCTCAATATGTCAAAAACCAGTGAAGCAAAAAGCAAAAATTTGGGGTGACCATAGGATAGCAGACCCTACTCTCCTACACAACCCCCCCCCAAACGCTGGGACATTAAACTAGCCTTGACCAGTCTCGTCTTCATGTCCTAAGTGGAAGTACCTGGAGAGACCATCTGCATTCCCATGGTCAGTACCTGGCCGGTGCTCCACTGTAAAGTCCATCCCCTGTAGGGAAATGGACCACCTAAGCAGTTTGGGGTTTTCACCCTTCATCTGATTTAGCCACAAGAGGGGCTTATGGTCGGTCTGAATCTTGAAGTGAGTGCCAAACAAGTATGGCCTCAGCTTCTTCAGGGCCCACACCACAGCAAAGGCCTCCCTCTCAATAGCTGACCAATTCTTCTCTCTGGGGGTCAACCTTCTGCTAATAAAAGCAATGGGTTGGTCTTGACCATCTACATTAAGTTGTGACAGCACAGCTCCCACACCCAACTCAGAAGCATCTGTTTGGACAATAAACTCTTTGGAGTAGTCAGGACTTTTCAGGATAGGTGCAGAGCACATGGCCTCCTTCAGGTCATCAAATGCCTTTTGACAGCTTACTGTCCACTGAACCTTTTTGGGCATCTTCTTGGATGTCAGATCATTAAGAGGAGTCACAATGGACCCATAGTTCTTAACAAACTTCCTGTAATACCCAGTCAAGCCCAAGAAAGCTCGAACTTGAGTCTGGGTGGTTGGAGGGGACCAATCCTTGATGGACTGTATCTTACTCTCCAGTGGTTGAACTTGGCCCCCACCTACAAGGTGGCCCAAATACACAACCTTACTCTGCCCTATCTGGCACTTAGTAGCCTTGATAGTGAGGCCTGCCCTTTGCAGAGCCTCAAGAGCCTTCTTCAGGTGGATCAGGTGATCCTCCCAGGTGGAACTAAAGACAGCAATGTCATCAAGATATGCTGCACAAAAGTCATCCAACCCAGTAAGGACTTGGTTCACCAGCCTTTGGAAGGTGGCAGGTGCATTCTTCAGACCAAAGGGCATCACCACAAACTGATAATGCCCACCTGGGGTTGAGAATGCTGTTTTGGCCTTAGACTCCTCAGCTAACCTGATTTGCCAATAGCCAGCTGTCAAGTCAAATGTGCTCAAAAACTTTGCAGAAGCTAGTTTGTCTATGAGCTCATCTGCCCTTGGAATAGGGTGTGCATCTGTCCTGGTGACAGCATTGAGTCCTCTGTAGTCCACACAGAACCTCATCTCTCTCTTGCCATCTTTGGTGTGAGGTTTGGGGACCAGAACCACTGGGCTAGCCCAGGGGCTCTCTGAGGGTTCAATGACACCTAATTCCAGCATTTTATGTACCTCAGCCTTTATACAGTCCCTGACGTGGTCAGGTTGTCTGTAAAGTTTGTTCTTTACAGGCAGACTGTCACCAGTGTCCACAACATGGGTACACCAGTCAGTTTGACTAGGTATCAAGGAAAACATATGTGAAAATGATTGTAGAACCTGTCTACATTCAGTCTGCTGATGGGCAGTGAGGTTGCCTCCAAGGGTCACTCCTTCAACTGAGCCATCTTCAGGGTTCTGAGACAACAGGTCTGGGAGAGGGTCACTCTCTTCCTCCTGTCCCTCATCTGTAGCCATGAGCAAGCCCATGTCTGCCCTGTCAACATATGCTTTAAGCCTGTTAACATGGAGTACCCTGTGGGGACTCCTGGGAGTTCCTAGGTCCACCAAGTAGGTGACCTCTCCCTTCTTTTCCAGGATTGTATGGGGTCCAGACCATTTGTCTTGGAGTGCTGCTGGGGCCACTGGCTCCAACACCCATACCTTCTGTCCTGGCTGATACTCAACCAAGACAGCCTTTTGGTCATGCCAAGCCTTCTGTAAGGCCTGGCTTGCCTCAAGGTTTTTAGATGCCTTCTCCATATACTCAGCCATCCTGGAGCGGAGACCAAGTACATAGTCCACTATGTCTAGTTTAGGCTTTTTGAGAGGTAACTCCCATCCTTCCTTCACCAAACACAGTGGGCCTCTCACAGGGTGCCCAAACAACAATTCAAAGGGGCTGTAGCCAACTCCTTTTTGTGGGACCTCTCTGTAAGCAAACAGAAGGCAGGGTAGAAGGATATCCCATCTTCGCCTGAGCTTTTCAGGTAATCCTTTGATCATACCCTTTAGGGTCTTGTTGAATCTCTCAACAAGCCCATTGCATTGTGGGTGATAAGGGGTGGTGAACTTGTAGTTGACACCACATTCCTTCCACATAGCTGTTAAGTATCCTGACATAAAGTTGGTACCTCTGTCAGATACTACCTCCTTAGGAAACCCCACTCTGGAGAATACTCCCAGCAGGGCCCTGGCCACAACAGGAGCTGTAGTGGTCCTAAGGGGAATTGCCTCTGGATACCTGGTGGCATGATCCACTACCACCAGTATAAATCTGTGCCCAGATGCAGTGGGAGGATCCATGGGACCCACTATGTCTATTCCCACTCTTTCAAAGGGAACCCCCACCACAGGTAGTGGTATCAGGGGGGCCTTTGTTGTGCCACCTGATTTGCCACTGGCTTGGCAGGTAACACAGGAGCGACAAAACTCCTTTGTATCTTCATTCATATGGGGCCAGTGAAAGTGAGGGACAAGCCTGTCCCAAGTCTTGTTCTGGCCTAAGTGTCCTGCTAAAGGAATGTCATGGGCCAAGGTAAGAAGGAAGCCCCTAAATTGCAGAGGTATAACCAACCTCCTGGTTGCACCAGGCTTGGGGTCTCTAGCCTCTGAATAAAGGAGCCCTTCATCCCAATACACTTTATGGGTACCTTGAGCATTCCCAGCAGCCTCAGCAGCAGCCAGCTGTCTGAGGGGTTCAAGAGAGGGACAGGATAACTGAGCCTGCCTCAAGTCAGCCCTTGAAGGTCCCCCTGTCCCCAGAAACTCAACCTGATCAGGTTCAAGCTCTTCAGGGACAGTTCCTTCAGGGTCCTCTAGATCAGCTTCCTGGGAAGGCTGATCATCACTCTGAGGCAGGGGGGAAGGCACAGCCTTGACCCTCCTGTTCTTCTTCTTGGTAGGTGCTTGGTCCATTGTTCCAGGATCCAAGACCTGTGGTTCAGTGAGGCACTTTTTGGCCTGTGACCTGGTCACAGCAAGGACATGTGATGATATACCTAACATCTCTGCATGAGTCCTGTACTCCACTTCTGACCATAGAGAGCTCTCTAGGTCATTGCCCAACAAACATTCTACTGGGAGGTCTGCACTAACCACAACCCTTTTGAGGCCAGTTACCCCTCCCCATGAGAAGTTAACAACTGCCACACTGTGTGAAGTAGTGGCATTGCTGGCATTGGTCACCAGGTAGTTCTCACCTGGTATGTACTGTCCAGGGTCCACAAAGCCTGGTGTCACCATAGTGACACTGGCACATGTGTCCCTGTAGGCTTGAGCCACTTTGTCATTAATTAAAGGAGTCTGTCTGTACTTGCCCAGGTTACTGGGGCTCACAGTCAGGGACAAATCAATGTCCCCATCACAGATCAAGACTGCCTGTGTAAGGGTTCTGTCTAAGTCAGAATCTCCTTCAGTTCCCATAGTGATTCCCACTACACCCTTTGTCTGGGGACCAACACTGCTAACAGTAGTACTGGGAGCAGGTGCCTTAGGGGCAACAGTGTTGGGGGCTCCACCCTTTTTGCAATCACTAGTCCAGTGAGTTGTATTTTTACAATGATTGCACCAGGGTTTCTTCTGACCTTCTTTCTTCTTCTTGGACTGTTGGGACCCACCCTCCTTAGCAGTAGTTTGGGGCCCTGTTGAAGACTTCTGGTCTTTAGGTTTCTGATCTCCACCCTTTTGGTCTGTTTTCTTCTGATCACCCCCTTGGCCCTGGTTCTGGTTCTTTTGCTTAACCCTGGTTCTGACCCATTTGTCTGCCTTCTTTCCCAATTCTTGGGGAGAGGTCAGATCAGAGTCAACCAAGTGTTGATGCAGTTGCTGGTTTTGACAGTTATTTAAAATCTGTTCTCTCATCATCAAATTATACAATCCTGTAAAATCAGATACCTTACTTCCCAGCAACCAACCCTCCAAAGCCTTAGTGGCACATTCAATGTATTCAGACCAGTCCTGAGTCTGTGTCTTTTGGGTGTCTCTGAACATTAACCTGTACTGCTCAGTGGTTAAGCCTAACCCATCAACTAGAACACTCTTCAGGACTCTGTAGTTTCTGACATCCTCTTCTCTAACAGTGAGGAGTCTGTCTCTGCCTCTTCCTTCAAAGGAGAGCCAGAGGATTGCTGCCCACTGATCTTCAGGAACCTGCTGTACTTTGCAGGCTCTCTCAAGAGCAGTTATCCACTTGTGGATGTCATCCCCACTTTTGTAGGGGGGCACAACCTTAGACAGGTTTCTATTGTCGAAAACCCTATCTTTGTCCTTAGGGACAATGCTGCCACCAGTGGGTATAGACCCACTCTCTTTATGCTGTCTAGCCTTGCTAAGTTTCTCTTCCATCAGGGCTACTTCTAGCTCCTGCTTCCTGATCCTCAGCTGAGCCTCTTGCATCTTGGCCTCATGTTCCCTCCTCTGAGGGGTGGTCATCCTTCTCCTGGAGTGACCTTGAGAGCCTCTAGAGCCATGGGAAGCATTGGAGTCACCTGAGCGATTCCTTTGCCTTCCAAGCCCTGTGTTAAGTCCACCGGGGAGATCCAGTGGGTTGAACCCACTGTCAGTCCCCAATAGCCTTGGTTTAGCTGGGCCAAGTATAATACTTGGCACTGGGCTAGTTCTCCCTTCATCCTCACTACTGTCAGTATCCTTTTCACTCTCATCCTCTGTGGTAGGCATCCCATCTAAGGGGTGACTATTGGAACTGGGTACCTCTGTAGTATCTTCAGAAGGGGGGCCTCCTGTTCCTGACCCTAAGGGGGCTAACTGGGAAGCTTTCTTGAGTGCTCTCTGATTCTCATCATTCTGTAAGAGCTCTCTGAGCTCAGCAGAGTTTGGGTTCTTGGGCTGTTTAAGGCCTCTAAGAGTTGCCAAATGCCTGAGCTCATTCTGATTAAGGGTAGCAAAGCTGGATGGTGCCCTCTGGGGGTCACTCTCAACAGAGATGGGTACAGTGGACCCCTCTGCCCCGGCCATTGCTCTTAAGTGTGGGTGGATGTGTTGCAATCTACCTACACTTGGGTTTACCTACTAAACCTATCTAGTAGTTGTAGTCAGGGTGTGCTACTCCCTTTGCTCTACAACAACTAAGTTCAGTAGAACTTAAGTATATCTAATCTTGTTTTATATGTACCTACAGGTACCTATGTGATCTTTCAATTGGTAACCAAGAGATTACAATGGTAAAACACAGCAAGCTCAAATCCAACCGCTGCTCACCAATGTGAGAAGTTGGCCTGGTATATGCTGTTCACTAGTTCTAGTGACCACCTTGTACCATGCCAAGCAACCCTTATGGTGTGGTTGTAAGTCAACCTTTTTGGACTAGCTGCCCTAGTGGTAGCGTAGGCTAAGCAGTCTTTGAGGCTAAACTCGTGATGCGTGTTAAGCAAGCTGTTTTACCAATAGTAACCCCCTTTTATACCAATGAAAGGACACCACACAGATATATATTCAAAATATATATGTATTTATTTCTCAAAGTAACCCCTAGTCTCTTTATGAGCACAGGAGCACAAATCGTCAAACAAGATTACAGTAGAATACACAGAAGTTGCACTTTATATGGATAGGCCCTGGTGGCCACTCAAACCATATACTAAAATAGTGGTATAAGTACCACGAACAGAAAAGGGAAAAGGCCTAGGGCCTCTAGAATCGCTGGGCCTACAAGGAGCTAACGTCAGTTAGTGACCAGGAGGTCCACGGGTGGCGTGTGCAGAGCAAATAGTCACACGCGTGCTCCCATAGGTTTCAATGGGTGCGTAAAAAGTACAAAGTTACTGCAAAGGAGATCTTCCGGGTTGACTAGGAACTTAAGATTTGGAACACAGGCACTAGAGATGTATTACTACACATGGGCACCGGAGTACCAGCTTTACCTCCCCCACAGGAAGCGGGTGCATAGGCCTCAAAGTGCGTCGGGTTTCTTCTATCTGTTCCGTGGAGCTTGAAGACAAAGATGCTGCAGGCGGTCGGTCCGGGAGAGATGCAGTGGATCCAAGAGTGGATCGGAGATGTTGAAGACCTGTAAGCAGAGGGGACAGTGTTCACAGTCACTAGCCAGTGACCAGCGTGGCACCAGGTGGGTACCAGGCGATGTCGGGTGCAAACAGGTGATGAGGGGTAGCTTGTCTCCGCAGCCACGTGGTCCCTGAAGGTCGACGACGTCCAGGAGTCGGCTCACGAGCTGTCCCACGCAGGCTCTCGCTGTCGGCGGTGTCGGCGACTTGATCGAAGCAAACAAGCCTTGGCAAAAGCAATTGCAGGAGGATTCGGAAATCAGCTGTTGGTTCTGACCAGCAAGGTCAGAGGGATTGCTCCTTTGGAGGGGAGCAAGGGCCAGTCTGGAGCAACCAGACCAGCGGTGTTTGTCGTAGATTTCGTCGCCAAGATGGCCACTAGCCAGCGGGCCAGCAACCGGTTAGGCGCGTCGAGTGGCAAAATGCAGAAGGGCCCCACGCAGATCGTGGAGATGCTGGAGGGCTCACCTTTGGTGCAGATGCTGCTCGAGGGTTGGGCTTCTCAGGACCCAAAGCACAACTTGGAGGGAGCCTCGGTTGTTGCACTGGTCAGCTTGTCGTAGTCGTTCCAAGATGGCTGGCTCCACGTGTCTCGGTGCCTCCACGGGTCTCCTCTTTGCAGGGACTGTGGATCGGGCAGTGAGAGGTCTGGAGGTCCAGGTCTTGTCAGTCTCTGGGCTCGGGCTCCGGCGGGAGGCGGCGGCAAAGCAGACGGTGATTCGCTGGATGGTGCTTGCGTTAGCAAGGTGGTCACTCCCTGACCACAGGGGAGATTTTCTTCAGTCTTCTGTGCAGCAGAATGTCGAAGTTCCCGTCTTCTTCTTAGTTTCAAGTTGATTCCAGGATGTCTGAAGTCTTAGGACACAGCTCCTACCTTTAAGCGGATTCTAGGGGCCGGACTACCTGCTAGGTCCCTCCCTATGGGTGGGACCAGGAAGGGGGGTGGTTACACCCCCAATCCTTTGTCCAGCTCGCCCCAGGCCCGGGACTGGTGTGCCCCAGGACCGGTTTGAACTGGCATATGCACCGAGGCTCCTTGTGAGCCACAGGCATGTCTGGTTTCTTTCAAGCCCTACCTGACCAATACACAAAATCCTGTCTGGGGTGGTGCATGCACCTCCCCTGGCAGGAAACCCTTTGTCCACACCTCCCAAGCTGGAAGGACTCCCAGCAGCAGGAGGGCAGACTTGTGTCTGTGGTGGCAGCATCCATTTTGTGGAGCTGAGGCTATGTCTGATTTTACCCGGGTTTCAGGTACTGTACATGTCGTGTCCCTCTAGAAGGGTGGAATGCTAACCCCGTCGCCAGAATTGGCGAGGGGTTAGTATTCCAATTCGTATGACACCTTACTCGACATGTTTTGATAAAGCCAAACCAAAGATAGCATTTAACCGCGAGGTTCATAATGCACTTAAGCGTATATGGTATGACGATATCTGGAAACAGTAGAAGGAAGTTGTTCCGACCACTGCAGACAGGCTCAGCTCATGCCAGAGCACCATCTCACATGGAACCCAGCACTCTGCCTTCAGGATTGTTAAGGCCTGCCATAGGAGTGACTTATAGGTTACCAGGTGTCCCATTTAAGGTTAGGTATAGGTATACTACACCTAAGTAAGAGGTGATTACACCAACTTACCCCAGCTGAGTGATCAGCCAGTTGTGTCAGATTGTTAGGCCAAGCCTGGGGTGGCATAATACATGCTGCAGCCCCTGGCAGGCCTTGGGTACACCAATGCCCTGGGTACCTAGTGTACACTGGTACAGGGGCTGACAGGGTGATCCACTTCCAATTGGTTATGCACCTAGGGTGCATAGTTTTAATTTAGTAGAGAGAACAGCAGGCTGGGGGTCTGATTGGCAGGCCCACAGCCTCAATATGTCAAAAACCAGTGAAGCAAAAAGCAAAAATTTGGGGTGACCATAGGATAGCAGACCCTACTCTCCTACACAAGGTCACCACAATGCCAGTAAAAATCCATTAGCGTAGAGGTGCCCAATCTGGTAAGTGCAACACTGCTTCACAGTTGACATTGGTCCTGAGCGGTTTTGTCCCTTTGCCTCTGAAACACAAAGAATTCTGTGTGGGTTTCTGTATAATTATAGGTTGCCATTTCCCTTCCAGCCACATGTACCTATTTATCTCAGTATCCCAGATTTCCCAACATGGGGTAGCTGTGCTGGAGTTCAATCCCCTCCCATAGGACTCAGATCCCCTAACATTGTCGAGGTGGATGGCTCTACGCTGAAATTCTATACCGCTGACCCATCTGTCAATAAAAAAAGGCAGCCCCAAATATGTTAAGGGCCATCTGGAGATGTCAGACAGAAGCGGGGGTAGATTCGCTTGCACACTGGAGCAGTGGTTTTGCTACCTTTAAGAACCTCTTTTCTGAAAAGTCCTGCGGCCAAACAGTGTCCTCCCTTACAGTGTCCCATCTGCGCATCCTGTCTACCTCTGTTTGAATGTCGCTAGGTTCAGTTAAAAGATACAGTGCTGTGGGATTAACCTCATATCGGTAGATATTTACTACTGCTTTATGTGGCTCTACTCCACTGGGTTATATCTTTGCCCTAATCCTTCAGTGACACATGTGGATGAAACATTTACCTTTCTCAGGGGCTATCTCTTGGGGTAGTGAAGTCTATCTGCACCTACCGCATGGGGTATCAGTGAGCATATGTAGCATGATCTAGTCGGGGTTTGGTTGCCCATGGTGGTCATGTGTTGATACCATGTGTCGTCTAGGAGCGCACTGTGTCGTGCATGTGGGATGCTAGTGTTGGGTTCAGTGTATGTGTACGTGAGGTGTGAGAGGTCTCTGCACATGCATTGCAAGAATGTCAAAGCGAGTTTCATGGCACTAGGCACATTTCGGGAATTGACGGGGCACACAAGCACCCCGGCTAAACAAAGTGTGTACAAAAATACAGTGGTACAAAACTTAAAAAACTTTTGTCGGCTGTAGGATGGTCTTTGGGGGAGAAGTCAGTCATGTGGGCAACCAGTGCTGTCTTGTCTTGTATTGATGAAGAGCAAAAAGTTTGTTATAAAAAAAAACGGCTGTAAAGTTCATTTGTAGTCTGTGCTCTTGAGCGGTTGGCTTGAGGAAGTCGTTTTGGTGGCTGTGATCGAGAAAAAAAAATGTAAGCCTCGGCTGAAGGGGTGGCAGCTGCTGCAATGATGGTGCACATGTGGTGAGATCATCGACCTGTAGGATAATAGCTGGGGGTTGTTTGTTAACTTGGAAAAAGCACTTAGTAAGACAGCTTTTTAAAACAATTCCTGGTTTCCTTTTATACAGGTACAATATATGGCTTTCTCTGGAGTGTGAGACTACCTACCAGGTTGCTAAAAGATGATGGTAGCATTTTTAGGGAATGGTGAGTATTAATTTTGTTTTAGTTTTGTTTGCACTTTTGATCCACCCTCTGTTTGCTACAAACAGGACAGTATTTTCCTCTATGATCTACTCTGTAAAAAGGTGACTTATTTTATTCAGTGTCAGGGCGTCCTTTTGACTTGTATGGGTTGAGTGCAATTTTGAAAAACAGAGGAGTTTTGAATATTTGGTGGTCTGTCTGTTGACACGTGAGCATTTCTCTGGCCTCTGCACATGGCACACAATGAAGTGCTCTCTAAACAGTGGTTGCATTTTTGGGTTTTGCCTTTTTTTCTGGAAGGTTTGAGAATTTTGGGCTGTTTTAGGCTGCCTTATGTGGGTTCCGGTGGGTGTTTACCTGTGATCTGGGCGTTGCTACTTTTAACAAAGAATACAGTAGGTGGTTTGAGGGTCATTCATGGACCCCCGCTTGGCCTTGTAGGGAAATTAAGGGGATCGGGTTTGGTTGCTTTGTTTTCTGACAGGGATCGGGCGTGCGACTGTGGTTCATTGTGCATGGCTCCAAGTGGGTGATGTTAATGGATTTTCTACTACAGACTTGGGTTGTGTGATTGCACTTCTTTGGAGTTTTGAGAACATCATTTCCCTTCGTATGTGAGGAGCCCGGCTCCTGACACCGGAGCATATGCCTAGTTTTGGAACCAACGAGGGGGCCGCTTTGTGAAGCCTGGATGGTGAATTCTGGCATGGCCTCCTGATCGACCTATCATTTGGCAGCCTACACATCTGTTGCGGAAGTAGGTAATAAAATGTTTCTGCACTATGATGTGAGGAGGATATATTCTGTTGGGAGTGATCTTGTGCTACTGTGAGTTTGTATTTTGTGATTGTGTAAAGGCGTCACCTCCCCAAACAGTTTCATCTCCTTGTCATGGCTGTGTCCCCAGCCCTTGCTAGGCTGGGCTCCCTGTCTGCTGCAACTATTGCCAAATACTCAGCCAACCGCCCGGTCCTTGCTGTGGTGGGGCACCGGTTGACCGATTTCCCCGGGGCTGATTGGAAGTTGCAATTTTATTGCTCTGGATTTGATTTTGTGGATGGGTATTCTGTGTGGTATGCGTTCAGGCTACATCGATTTACCATGTGACCTGGTCTCTGACAAAAGTGGCACTCTATGGGGATTGGCTGTGGGGCTTGTCTGTGGTCCAGGTACAATTTCCAATTCTAACGAAAAGTCTCAAAAGACTAGGCACAGTCTCAAATGCTTAGGCCGATTAGAGAATGACAATCCTTAAAAATCAAATCACACCCCTGAATATTCTACCACAGCTTAGACAAGTACAGACTCTAATACTCAGGCATAGCATAACATGCTCAAGCACAGACATCACATGCTCAAGCCTTGGGTGCAGAGGAACAGTTTTAAATAACTAGGTACAGCTTTGAATGGCAAACCATAGCAACAACTACCCAGCTGTGACCTCAAATGTCCAAACATCACCATTAAACCTAGCCACATCCTCAAAGAATGAGCAATATTGTCAGTACCCAGCCCGAGCTCAGACACTCTGGTATAGCCCCAAATACCCATGCATATTTTCAAAGGCCTAGGCATAGTTCCTAATGAAGAGTGACACACACCAAATGCCCAGGCTCAATCAAGATATGCAGAGGTATAGCCTTATGTGTTCAGATGTAGCTCTCATATGTCCAGTGCAATCTCATAACTGCATGTGTATCCTCAAATGTTCTGTTATTACCTTGAACACTCATTTTAGTCTCATTTTGCTATAAAATAACCTCAACGATGCAGTGCAACATCTCCATCCACAAATATGTTCGTAAATGTCCAACATAGCCTCCAGAGACACTAGGTTTTGCCAAAAATGCTTTATTCTGCCTCTATATCTACAAGTAAATCTTCATTCATTGAAACTTACTGTACCTTGGAGTTTGCTGGCTCACTAGTGTTTACATGCTTCCTCTCTAGGAATCTATATTTGACATCTTAGTTACAGGTCTCAACCTCAGTAGGTTAACTTAAGCCTTTCATCATTCTATCCTTGGTTTGAGTGTTTGCTCTGAAACTACTTCTGCTATGTTTAATTCCCATGCATAAGTTAGGCTTCAAGTGCCCAATGAAGCCCACCCCAGGCACACATTCAACCTTAAAAGTCTATTATAGCATATCCATGTGTTAGTAAGTCACTGTGTTCCTATTGAATGCTCCCTTTAGACTGGTGTAGTCTCAAATACTGATTGCTCTCCCCAGCACTTGAAAAACATATAATAGGCACATTAACCTGTGAAGAACTCTCATCCCACAAAGGGCTTATACCCAAAATGATGTTATGGTGTCTTCCAAATATGCCCTGTAACTTTCATGGGTTATTTGATGGCCCAAACTGACACACACATACTTAGGAGTCACAGGCGATTTCCTCTGAAACTCCACATATCTTCTCAAGAAACGTTTTTGAATGATTGCCAAGGCCTTCTCATAGGTAAGTTAAACAAAATATCCCTTGGATAGAAATAATAATAACAACACGACCCAATAGTCACCAGGATGTGACTTAAATTAAGCAAGAAACTCAATAGTACGCCTTGCCACAACTATGATACCAAACCACCCCCACTATGTATAAAAAGTCACATGGTGAATTACTCATTAAGAAACTCGCAAAACATGTTTTATTAAAGTAAAGGAATATAATAATTTTAAAATTTCATTACACAACATCAATATTCTAATCAAATTAGTCACATAATTCCTAAAAACCATACATTTACATTTTTTCACTATTACACAGTACACAAAATCACATTTACCCCAACATAAAACGAGAAATGGACTAGACAATACACTTTGTCTTTAGAAAAATGTATCCTAGGTACCAATGCAGTAACCTGGCCTGGATACAATAATTATTCTAGTATCTGCAGGTTGGGTTCTACCCTGGATTCCGTTGTATGATGTGTCAACGCGTTTCGATGGTTAATTTATGATTCCATCTTTTTCAAGACCAAAATGTTAGAATTCTCATTTATAATGTCAGGTTTCTATGTCCTATATACGACAAAACAGAAAAATATTTATGTTTCTTATATCCTCAATTTCATTGTCAATAAGGCAAACAAAGCAAACATGCTCCAGCTAAATTACTGCCAGTTTGCATTTGAACACATATCTGGTCCTGTTTACAAATTGCATTTGACAATTATATCTAAAACATCATAGAAAGAACAGGCACTAGAATCATCTTCTCATATACAATAATTGTATTTCCTTTATGCGATATACATCACTACTGTACCCAAAACACATACTAATCATACTGTAAACTGCATCTTATTTATCTTACATATTTCTTATGTTTGTTCTGACATTATTAGTACTCCCCATTAAACCAAGTCTCGCTGACTCTAAAATGGGTATTATCCTTTCTAGTACTAGTGAATTCTCATAGTTAACACACTGGCATATGTTTGCAAGGAAAAGGAATTCATTATTAATTGATAGAAGTTAGCTATTGCATAGCACTACATGCTGAAAGAGACACTCCAGTGTGCTGCATAAGACGTGAATGCAAAAAACTACTAGCTGCAGTCGCAGAGATAGTAAAAAAAGGCAACTACTGGAAGATCAGGAGAGTATATGTGCAGTTTTAAAGATGGGTCCTTATCTATTACATGTTGGGAAATTAGAGGATTATGAACTGAAGGATCTAGGGGCCAGATGTACAACCGTTATTTGCGTAACCTATTACCGACTCACAAAAAAGGGTTTGCAACTCGCTATTAGGAAGGGGCGTGCCAAGGGCGTCCCTTCCTAATAGCGGGTCCCAATAGTAGATGGTAAGCCCATCACAAATGGGAATGGCTCCCCTTAGGGCATGTGTGTGCGCAACATATGTGCACAGGTCGATTTCAGGGGTGCAACAGGGTGTCCTTTTGAAACCCTTGCACACTGAAATTGCATGTGCAATTTGCGTGTACCTATTGGTACTCGCAAATTGCGCTTGCAATTTCCCATTCATTCCTATGGGCCTGTAGGCCCATAGGAATCAATGGGAAGCTATTCCTTATTTGCGACTCGCAATTTGCGAGTCGCAAATAAGGATTGTGTAGGAATCGCTATTATTATAACGATTCCTACATGCATAGGATTTTGCGAGACCTTAATTGCGAATCCTAATATTTACAATTAAGGACTCACAAAATCCTAGCTTGATGCATGTGCCAGAAAATACTATATATGTAAAGATTACACATAATATAGAGGAAATACAACAAGTGAGTTCCATTATGAAATTTCCCCAGTCTTAATTAGGGTTTAGAATGGCAATCTAAGATGGAATAAAGGTGTTAGTGCAGATACTCAATAAAGAGCTCTGATGAGAAAATAAAGTCCATAAACATGAAGTTTTTCCAACTAAGCAAAGGAAATTCCAAGCTGGAAAGTATTCTCAGCTATAACTCAGCAGACATCTGTAAAAGGCTATAAGGGAAATTTCTCCTGAAGAGATGTAACCCTATGGATATAAGTGAAGGATGTCATAGTACAGAGAGATGTTATACAGGGGTAATGGGATGCACACCTTCTATTCAATCCTTGTCCCGATATTGTCCTGAAATCCTCAGAGAATGCGTGCTTACTGGCATAGTGCCTTGCCCTGGAGGCACGGGTAATGCATCAAAATAAATGGGGCGTCGTTTACACCCCAAGCCAGTCACACAACTGTATGCACAAATCATCAGTGCTTTTAAGTTAATCCATTCTTTACCAAGTAATCGTTCATTTCTCTATTTTAAACTCAACTCCACTTGATCCACACGTGAAGTACCATGCAATTTTCCAAGTCTCTTATATTTCTGATGTGACCATCCGGACTTCTATCAAAAACATGATCAACGCATGATTCATCCAAGGCATGTTCTTTATTAAAACCCAATGCATTTCGGACTACATGAGTCCTTCTTCAGGGGTAACTACAAGTAAAACATTTCATAATTAATATTGGCTTATGCATATATCATAATACATTTAAATATTTTAAACGAAATGTTACAAACAGCAGTAATATACTGTAATGTAAATGTTGTTGTGCTTTATAGTGAACAAAAATTGATTTGAGAAATCATCCCCCTCTGTCTGTCGCACCCCAATAACCTCCCCCTTGTACCCTGTGTAGTTTCTTAGCTAATTCCTAATCAGTTAACCAACATCTTATTCTATATACTGCTATTAATCATAACCTTCTTCGTGACCAACCGATCGTGTTAAACCGATATAAACAGCCCCCTGTCTCTAGCGAACATTTTTATAGACCATTGGTTGTTTACTCTTCCGTTAATTTCTCCAATCCCAAACAAAACATTCTGCCCGTAGGACTATGCCTTTCTACCTCTTTTCCACATTACAGACAAACTTCCCTTACAGCTTTCAACATGTTATGCTCATCACCACACGTACCTGCCAAGGAGTTTTCACGAGTTTTAACAACTCATCGTCCACATCTCAAAAGAAAAAGGTATGAACTCCCCCATTTTAGCGCTCGGTTTTTAAACCTAGCGCGTGAATCAAAGTCCCTCCCTAATGCAATCGTGTTCTAATTGGTCACCTGATCTAACCGTTACCGCTACACAGCTTACAACAAGTACAACTCCCAAAGTGCTTTGCTTTACACTCACCCGATTCCTGTTCCGACATGAATGTACCTAGAAGATTATTTAAAAATCTAAACATCCTCAATTGTTAAACGTGACTGAATTAGTGCTAGTGAGTTGTTAAAACTCGTGAAAACTCCTTGGCAGGTACGTGTGGTGATGAGCATAACATGTTGAATGCTGTAAGGGAAGTTTGTCTGTAATGTGGAAAAGAGGTAGAAAGGCATAGTCCAATTAAAGATAACTTGTTTCTTACATTGCAAAATGGATGTAAATATTCTAGTAAATCGTTAATCTTTTTAGGACATATGTGTATGTTTTTTTCTCTCACTTAGGCCATGATGGTATCAAGGCTAATGAGGTTTTTCCACTTTCTCTTAAGGATACCTGGAACCACCAAAGAGTGTATAGATTCTTCTGGTAATACCAAATCATGGTAGCTACTATTATGAGGCATCCTTAAAAGGCAGTCAGAAAGCAACATTCTTGCTTTCTGGAACATGTTCTGTGTGGAAATTGTGCCCTTGTAAACCTAACCCCAGTGGTGGCTGGTGACATTTGAAAGTGGTGGGGCGTAAAAAAAGGGTCTAAATGTGTTTTGTGTCATAGCGAGCCTGATTGACTAAAGGGGAACTGCAGGACCCTCACGCCAAGGAAATTTTGAAGAACAAAAAAAAAAGGCCCAAAGGATGCAGGTTAAACCACATTTCAGAAAGCAAGAATATTTATAAAAGTAGGTAGGATATGTAGACTTGAAATAATTAAACACATTTAAAACTGTCCCATATCGTGCTTCATTCCTGCTTGCACCCGTGCCATCCATTTAGCCTGACTGCATTATTTTAAAAGAAAAGGGAACATTGGCGTTAGCCGCCTGACCTTATTGCCAAAGAAAGATGAACTATATGTCACCTCAGGTCTCCATTAGGGCCAAAGATTGGGTGGCGAAAACAGTGACCAAGTCTCCATAACCACACTCTCTCAGATGCATTGAATTAGTTATATAGCGCCACTCATACCAGTGCAGGGTGTCTGAGCACTTTGCATCACATGCATATTACACACAGACATTCAATCATACATGTGTAAATCACTGTGTAGGAAATGTTACGTAAGCCAAAGGACTAAAAGTGTAGGAGTCACATCATGTCATCCATACTGG
Source organism: Triturus cristatus (assembly GCF_964204655.1). Taxonomy (NCBI): domain Eukaryota; kingdom Metazoa; phylum Chordata; class Amphibia; order Caudata; family Salamandridae; genus Triturus; species Triturus cristatus. Next base: position 922,216,938 of record NC_140581.1, on the reverse strand, counting down.
TAGGCAGCATAGTTTAAGAGTGCTTGGTGTGGAGAAGCACAAACTCAGAGTCGAAAAAGAAACAGCATAGTTGGGAGTTTTCTTTAATAATAAGAATCGATTTCTAGCCAAATTAACCCTTTTTGCAACATTGATCAATGTTCTGTACTTTGCAGCGTGTATGCAGTTCTAGGAAGAAAGTTAATACCTCACTATTCTATATTAGGACTAAGGACTTTAAATTATACATTGCAAGTAACCTGCTGATCTGTTTACATCTGTAATCTACATGGTACACGTTCTCTGCAGCAGGCATATTAACCCTCTGCACTAACTTCACCTAAGTCAAAACCACAACTATACAAAATGCTGATCTCTCTCTCCAGGAAGATAATTAATCACACTATATTCTCAGAGAAGAAAAGGTCTATTGGTGTGTGTATGAGGTGACATAGACGCCTTCACGCGCGCACCGCTCCTCGGCTGCAGCCTTTTCCATCCGCCAATACAAGCGACACAACTTCCACACAGAGCTGAAATTCTGAGAAATGAACCTTTGTTTCCATCAGAAGAACGCGCCATCACTCTGGCAGTTTTTTCCAAAAAGCTTCCATTTACAATTCTTTGTTATCGAAACGGAATGGCTTGATGAGAATTAGAAGCAATGGCGGCACGAGTTATCTTGACATTTATGTGAGGCCTGGTAATTGCGGGGTGAAAGAAATGCTGCAGCAGGTGCTTCAAAGGCATAATAAACTTTCAAACACGGCGCCCCCAGGATTCCAGCACCCGGTGCGGTGGCACCGATCGCACCGCCCTAAAGCCGGCCCTGACTGGCATTGATACGGCACCGGAGGGTCTAAAATAGTAATGAATGTACATAACTATTTTAGGCCTAAGGAGGGCCTAAAATAGTTTTGTACATTCATAACTTCACAGTAACGGCCGGCATGATGGGGGTGGGGGTCGTCACGGGGGTGGAGGCGGGTGGGAAAGAATATTATAAAACTTACCATCCTCGTCCTGCAACATCTTCTGAATGCGTTCCAACTCCCGCTCCGTCCTGCAACACCGCAGCTTCTGGATGCGTCCAAACTGCCGCTCCCGCCGTCCTGAAGCTCTCGTCGTCATGTCGTCATGAATGAAAGGCAGCCTCCCTCCCTCCGCTCTGCCAATCACAACGCTGAGGCGCAGTAGAGAGCGCCCCAGCCGGGACCATTTTCGCTATGTAGAGTGGGCGCCGTGGGCGGTGCTGCTCGAGGGCATGGGGGGAGTGGCTTGCCCAGTGTTGTGCATACGGACTGTTTGATCGGCCCCAGGGCCGGCCAAACAGTCCCTATGCACAACACTGGGCAAGCCACTCCCCCCTGCCCTCAAGCAGGACCGCCCACCCCCGATCAGGCACTTCTGCTTTCTCGCAGTGCGAGAAGGCAGAAACATAAATGGTAGTTATTACCATTTATGTTTCTGCCTTCTCGCACTGCGAGAAAGCAGGGGGGCGGCGCCCAAACGCCCGTATGGAGGAGCCGCCACTGCCTAACCCTAAACCTAAAACCCATTTAGCTACTCTTTGTGTTGCTCTTTCAATACCTTTGGTCGAAAATAAAGATATACAGGGTTTGTGGTCTGTCCTTAAAGGATAGGGCATACCCAAAAATAAAACCTGAATTTATTTAGCATCAATTAACAGGCTAATGCCTCATTTTCTTCTGCAAAATAGTTGAATTCAACATCTTTGAGGGACCTAGAATCAAAAGCGATTAATTTTTCAGTTCCTTCAAAAACTTGAGAGAGTGGGTCCTAAACCTTTTTTGCTGGCATCTGTGGTCAAGATGGTTTTAACTCTTACATCAAAGTTGCCAATATTGGGAGCAGGAATGATGTCCTTTTTTTACATTATCAAAGGTGTTTAAGTGCTAAGTATTCCAATCAAACAATGTTACTTTTTTTTAAGGAAATATCTAAGAGGATGAACTAAGTCAGCATAGTATTTTGTATATTTTGACATGTACTCGGCTAGACATAATAATGATTCCAATTCCTCTTTATTGGTATGGAATGGTGCCTCCTTAACAGCCTCAACTAGACTTAATGTAGGTGTAACCCCTTCACTAGAAATGGTGTGCCAAATTTAGCATTTATCCATTTTTATAGTGAATCCTGCTTCTCTTAAACAGCAGAGCACTGCTCTCAGCAGGTGTGGTGGCAAACTCCCATTTCCCTATGGGAGCTTGTACGGTGGTCAGAAACCAGCCACAGCACAAGCTCCAATAGAGAATTGGGAGTTACTGTAAAGGCAGGCACCTCACTGCACACAATGCATGGATTTACAGGGGGGCGCCATAGAGGCCCCTGGCCCACAACTGTAGGCTGCGGAGGGAAGGGGGCCTTGCTAGGGGCCCCCAAAGTTGTTTTCTGACAGGCTTTCCATGTCAGGCTTCCCGACATGGAAAGCCTGTTGGAAACCAACATCATCATCCCAACGGCAGAAATGCCATCCGTAAGGGATTATGTGGCGGTTCCAACTGGCCGATGGGCTCCTTGAGCCCATTGGAAGCCAGTACGATTGGCCGGCCGGTTTGGACTCTGACCACCATCATTGCAATATGGCAGTCGGACTTCGAAGCAAGGATGTCGGGTGGTAAGCCTCCGTTGAGCGGTCGGATGCTTACCGACCGACATCCTAATCAGGCCCAATGTTTGCATTATCTACACCTTTTACCAACTACAGCTACTGATCAATTTCATGTTCTCCTTCTTGTGGGCAAAAGTCACTAAATTCTGTAGGAATAACAGCAAGACTTGCAATGATGTCACTGTCATATTTGTTTTTCCTCTAATGTTTTTTATCAATTATCCATCACAGAAAAAAGGGGAAGGGGGGTCTACAAAATTGTCTTGTGTTATACCTATGAGCAGTTGGGAAATGATCGTTAGTGTCCCAAGTCAATATTTAAAAGTTTCTATATTTAAAATTACATAATATATTCACATACATTTAATTTGGTAACATTTTAACACCATCTGTGTATGTTTGTCTTGTCAGATCTTTCAAGAAGCTAACTAAAAAGCATAAGAAGGTTCTAGAAAAAATAACATTAGAGGAGGAATAAAGTCCCTGGCTTGCACTATTTTATGAATTGCACTTAATCACTTAGGTATTCTAGTCACCACTCAAGTTGATTGGGGTTAAATGGCAGGAATAGCTTAATAAGTGTCTCAGGATTTCCTTAAGGACTTGAGGGGTAAATTGTTGTAGACTCCACAAAGGTTCAACATTCGAGAAAACTACTCTCAGAGGCTCTAACTTTGTACTCCTTAGGTACCTGATTCATTGTGGATTTTAGTCTATTACTAGCATCTGAAAGTTCCATGTTGTTAGCATCTTGATTCTGTATGATCACAAGAAAGAAACTTTGCGCATGTTCTACTTTACTTTCCACTTCTGTGGTGACCAGAAGCATCTTTTCTGCTGACTGAGTCTTAGCTACTAGAACCACTTTACAGACCAAGTCTGAATAACGATTGACCCGAGTAAGCTTTTTGCTTTTATTCCCCTTTGACAAATCCAGAAACATAATGCAAAAATGTGCAGAAGTGTACTCTTATTCAAAGGTGCACATTCCTTCTGAGCTTTCCTTAAGAAGGACCAACCTCATACTTCATCTAATGCGTGTGTCTAAAACTTCAACTCAGGCATGAGCTGAAGCTCAGACTTGTTAGTTGAGGCCCACACTAATGAAAAGGGGTGAGTAAAAATAGCAAGCAAGTAGGTGAAAATCTAGTGAGAACAAGTAACATAGGGCCTCATTATGATGCAGTTAGGACCACAACCAATGGCTTATTCTTCAACACTGACTTCCAGGCTCCCAAGTAGCGCATTTCCATAATCAGTTTTGTTTTGATGGTCCCATTTAACTATACCATAGTCAGCCAGGAAGGCCAGTGTAATATCAGGTGTAGAACAGTCACTAAGCAATGTCTCCGCTAAAAAGATGGCATCTAACTTACAATGAAGAATGAGGTTAATCACCTCCAATATATGTTTGCCCAAAGACCTGCAATTTAGTTTAAAGAAACAAGAAACTCCCAGACTGGTAGGCAGATCTTTAACAGGCAAGTGATCACCACAAACTTACAATGTGGACAATTACTTTCCAAGTGATGCAAACGAACGCTGTGCCAACACTCACTGGAAACCAGAACCCTGCAGTTCCGCAGCACAGCAGCGGTATGAATTAACTGAGCTGATGGATAAGGGCCAAAGTTCCTGGACCCATTCAGTCATAGGCAGGTGCAGAAGAGTTTGCCTTTGCTCTCTCCAAGGAGTGCCAGCACAGCACCCACGATGGCGTATTCTGGACGTCCATGCATTGCGTCTGTTTTTATAGGTGATCGTCACATACAGGGAGGCTGAGAAATGAGAGCTAGAATGTAGCTCAAGATGGAGCCTCTGAATGGTACCACCAAAATGGCCGAACAGCCAAACTACCCATCGAACAATACTGGATAAGAGATCAAAAGTTGTCCCAAATATTAAAACAATTTCCAACAACAATAGTCCTCCAAAATTCTCCCAACACACTAAAAAACTAAAAACTCTAAAAAAAACCTCTAAAATAGTTCATAACTAAATAATAAATATCCTTTAACTCTATATGTTTTTTAACATGAAATTATATTTACTTAGATGTGTAAATGTTTAAAAAAAAAAAATTAACAATATTTCAGGAGCGGTTTTAGTTTAAGTCCTAACTGCCATTACTTTCAATCTAAGTGTGTCAGTGATTGGTCATTTGTGGTGCTGGACTTAAATGCTATTTCTTCTTTCCAGCCGTAACTGTAAATGTGGCTCTGCTCCCTTTTTCAGGGGTTGTAGCTGTGTGAGACTACATTTTTGAGTGGCTTTACTCTCGGATTTTGTGAATTGCCCAAAGTAGTAAAGTTCCTAAAAAATGTAAGGCAAGACGTACACAATTACACTATTTTAGGTGATCTTTGTGAACACCCCTGAGTGTGAACATCCAACTTCTAACTAAAACACCAAAGTGTAAGCTAAAACCTTTAGCATCCCAGTACCCACAAAAACCTTTAGCACCCAGATACACTAAAGAACTTGCTGACAATAATCGCTCCATCTGCTGTCAGAAAAAAAATGCAATAGAAACAGAACTCCAGATGACCTCATGATACTGAAATCCCTCCGTGCAACACACAAACAGCTAACCACATCAGCTAAAGCAAATAACTATATCAACACTATCAATCATTAAACACAATCATACACTTCATCAACCCCCCACCTTGCCTGGCTCTCACACACTCCATTGACACATGCAATACCATAAATCTCTTCTTCAGTGAAAAAATACAGACAATTCAACAACACATCAACAATACCAAGCAGTGGCGGCTCGCCAAGGGAGTGGTGCGGGGTGGTGCGGCAGTGCAGAGGAGGGGCGATGCAGCGAGCGCAAGGTAAATAGTTTTATTTATTCAATCACTTACCTTACTCCTGTCCATCGTATGTTCGAGTCCACTACCCACCACCCTGCCAATCCCCCGCCCACCGCCCCGCAGCACTCCTTCGGCGAGCTGCCACTGGCACCAAGTCTATTTCTCTTACAACCACCCCTCCTCAAAGAATCATGCAATGGCCATCCTTCAAAGCCCTATCTCATTGACATACTCTGCTCCCTCAAAGTAACGTTCTATCAATATGATATGTTACTCTTGCCCTTCATCAAAGCATTCTCATGTAAGTTGTCTTACACTTAATCACCATTGTCACCTTGGTGGTAGGCATTTCTCATAATCTCACAAGACAAGCCTCATCTTCCCACTCCTAAAGAAACCGGCACTGATCCTGATGACAGTGAGTAACGTTTCCTGAGTTTTCATAGTTACCAGTGCTGACATCTTTTTGAATGGGATTCTTCCTTTTAGTAGTTATTACACATAGGCAAAATATTCAGACACCACACTCTTTGCAACTGATGTGTGGTGAAAAGCAGCTGTATTGCTCTATTCCTGTAGGAAATGTGCCATTTTTGCCCTGATCCCCTCCATTCTTGGACTGATGCAGGTGGCTATAGACTCTGTAAGTCCTTTGGCTCTGCTATCAAGGCCCAGGGCCAGTGCTCTATCCTTTACAGGTATATGCTGATTGGTATAATTCTGATTGGTAAGGACAGCCTACCTGTACGTCCCTAGTATATGATGTGCACCGCGGTGGTGTCTGATGTCATTTTAAAGTCAGGCCTGCCTTGCAGGCTGGTTTTAAAATAAAAATGTATCAATATTCATCTGTGGAATTAAAAGCACTTCCAAAGTCCCAAACTATCTTATTACTACTTATCTGCAACCCTTAAGGTCTTGCCTACGTGTCCCTAGGGTAGAGCGCATAGTTTTAAAAAGCAGGGACAATATAAAGAATATGACCTGGTAGAAAAAAACAGCCAAAGTAATTTTTCCTTTTTGTAGTGCTACCAGCACTATAAGCTGACATGGGGAGAACTTTATTACATTTAGTCAGAAAGAACACTACTTGCCACATCAGTAAGTTCTTCAAACGGTTAAAATGCTGCCACCATCCTGAAACTACCACCAGCATTCGATACTGCCAAAAAGCTGAAAATTGGCAACAGATGGACTGCTTGTATAGAGACATTTGCTGGTTTAATCGTTGTGCTAGAAGAAACAGATAACAAGAAGATGATCAAATACCTTAAGAATCTTGCTGGTGTAAAGGAGGCCATAAAGAAAATGCAGCGAGCTGACAAAATCACATACCGTCAAATCGAACAAGCCTAAATTCTGCCTAACGGCTAGGGCTGTCGACCTCAAATCTTGGCAAAGACGCACAACATCCTGTAATTCTGGGCAAGTCACTTAATCTCCCCGTGCCTAACAAAAATGAATGTGTCCTCATGTAACGCAACTGGTGCTTGTGTACAGTGCTCTGATAGCTAAAACCTTCGACTCAAGTTCACGCTATTGTGGTAAATAATTTAATTACCGGGACTTAATTTGATACGGAAACATAATAAAAATAGCTCAGTAAATAAGAGGCAGGATCCGTGGTATTAGAGGTTCGGAATGGGCTTTATTCCAATACTGATTCGAATCAGGGATTTCAGGTTCCATCACCACGAAGGTTCAGGAAGTGAAGGCAATACATTATTGACAGGTAACAATATATATATGAAAAGCATTTACATTAAGACAGATGCAGGAGGCGTAACAGCTGATAATACAGATAAGAATACACATACGTAATGAAAAGAGGCGTAATAGGGCGTAACAGAGAAACGTCATTGGTTGTGATGTCACAAATGGGTGGATCTATGAGATAATTTCGCAGTATCAGCAGAAATACTTGGCAGAGATGCGCGCGCAGCAGTATGACGTGTGATTGACGTGCAACTAGGGGGTGAAGGGGACTTGACATTTAGCTCTACATGTGGCGACAGAAGTCTGGAGGGTCAAGTCAACCTAATCCCAAATCATATCTAACATCCTATGTTTAAAGAACTATGTTATCCAAAAGAGAGGTCTCTTAGAGTAGAATCTTATTCTATACTGACTATACTGACTGTTAGTGCGTGTACAAGCGTCTAAGTGTCTACACTAGATGCGAGGGCGGAATCTTCCATAGTAACAGGGCTATGAATTACTTGTATGAAGACAGAGAAGTCGGGCCTTTGCTTGGTAGCTGGAAGAATGTTTACTTAAGCTACTAGACAGGAATGCATTGGCCAGGGAGCGGAGCAGATAATTTCCGAAGGTGAAATACAGTTCTTGGCAGGCAGCAAGCTGATGTCAGGCTTCGTGAGCCGCGCAGAGAATGAGACAAAGTTCATGGTCACAGATGCAGGCTCGGACTGGAGCTTTCAGAGGCAGAAAGCAAGAGAAGCTTGATGACAGAATCAGGGCCTACTTGCCTGGACTGTAAAAATGGCATAAGTGAACCATATAAAGGCGGTGGCCTTTCGTACTTAGGAATGGAATATCCGGCCCATTCATGGCGGATCAACAGAGGACATGTTAACGGTGGACGCACATGTATTTGCGTCTTCATAACTGGAACTAGAGGGAACATACATGTACTTGTAACATGCACATAGAACCGTTGGGGTCCAAGATAGGGGACATAACTGACCAGAAAAATCCATATTTCCACATTCCCTCCTTGTCCCCTACTTGCCCGTCAAGAGATATCAATCTTCATTAATCCATTGATCTGTTCATATAGCATCATTTGTTCTTCTTTCTTCTTCCAGAATCTTGAATGAAAATCTTGATGTGGAATGCACGATGTGGCACACAGACCACAAATCGCTGGTCCACATTGCAGGCATAAGCAGCAACTGAATAATATGAGAAGGCCAATACCTAGGAAGGATAGAACTCTCCATCCCCAGGCTGATATCACGCTCCAAAACCAACCGGACCAAGTCCAGGTGCCTGGATTCTGGTGTATCTGGCTTACAATCTTATGAAGGCGGGTTATGGCCTTATATACAGATGGCGAATTTTCTGGTATGAATATGCAACAGCTTGATCCGATGACCCTACAAGCTCCGCCCCTATCGGCCAGGATGACGTCAAGGACAAGACGATTTTGAAGCACAACAATCCGCATAGCAGACTGCTCTTTTGTTAAATTGCCTAAGGCGGAAATAGTTTCGTTCACTACTGCTTCAAGGGTTCTAGTCAATCTACGTATCAGCTTACTATTAGTAACGGTACCTATATAGGGAAAGAGACCTTTATTGAAATCTGTGTATTTTTCCCATGCCGTTTCAGTGTAATCGACTATTGGGAGATCTCTCCTTTCTCTATTGTGTACTAAATGAGTATTTCTGTGATAATCAGGAGGAGCTAGGAAAACAGGTGGCAAAAGGAATCCAATGTAGCAGGTACCATCCCAATCTAGAGGCAAACGTACATATGCCGTCTGACCACATATAAAATAGGAATGGCGGGAAGCTCTAAATGTAGACTTGCCTTGATCACTAAATTCTACTACAGTGGTGCATCTACTATGGCCCATATGTATGGAACCATTCTTTCTTATACATAATTCACCTTTTACTGGAAATATTGACATAGCGGGCAAAATTGGAGTAGCTTCGGATTCGACATTTAGGATCATAAGATTAAGCGTAAAATTACCTAATCCATATACTTCATTTTCTAGATCAGTTCCTGTTCTTTTGGGAAGTCCCTCCTTGTTAGGATAGCAGACCTTAAGTAAAACTAAATTCAAATTTCCCCATACCCAGTTATCTTGATAAACTGCAGAATTCGAATCCAGAGAATTAATTAAGCTAAACCATGCTCCACAGGAGCCGTTGTGTGTGAACGGGTATGGAAAAAGAGGTAGAATTCCTTTATAGTTCTGATAGGGAGGGAGTCGGCCACATATCCAACAATTTGTAGCATTGCTAACCTGATGGGAATGATGTAACATACTAATAAAAGTGTTATTGCGCAGCGCAAATCTGTATGACAATTCAAGCGGAGGTAATTCACTAAAAGAATGTTCAGCAGTAACATTGTAAACATGTCTAGAAATAGGATAATATATGTGCAACAATATACTTGCAGTAATTATTAAAAGACTTGAGAAAAACAAAATTAATAACGTCACTATGCAATGACTACGCAGTGATTTACAGTACGCCTGTCGTTTCAACATTTTTCGGGTGTTTTCTCTATTCAGGTCCAAGGGATACATGTCAGAGACAATTCAACCGCTTCACCTTGGAGAGGACTTAAACAATCAAATTGCTCGACTGATTGGGCCTGAGCTTTAATTTATAAAGTTCGGAGTCACCTTTTTCCACAAAAGGAAGTTTTGAGTCAATGGGTGAAGACACACAAGGTGTGGTATTCACATCTGATTTCAGTCCATGAAATTTCTTGATATGACTTGAATGAATCCATCCTTTTCTGCCTTCGATCTTCACGGCTGTTCTTGTTGTGAGCAACACCAGCTGAGGTGACCTCCACCTAGGTTCCAGCTGCGTCTTTCGATCAAAGTTCCTCACGAGGACTAAGTCTCCCGGAACCACGTCATGGGGTTTCACCTCAGTGTTGTCAGGAAAAGCTGCAGCTACCTGTGAACGACAAGATTGTAGTGCAGACATCAAGGAAGCCAAGTAATCTGTCAGCATGTTACAGTCAATATCAGTTATTTTGCGTGGTATAGGCGTCCCCCACATATTTGGTGGTCTGCCGAAGATCACTTCATACGGGGATAGCCCTGTTCGAGAGTGTGCTACCATTCTTGTGTAAAAGAGGGCAACTGGTAATGCTACTACCCAGTCGACACCTTTTTCTCTGCATATTTTGGATAATCTTATTTTCAGAGTCTGATTATGTCTTTCTACGAGACCCGCTGCTTCGGGGTGTCGGACACAGTGGAATTTCCACTGATAGCCTAACAAAAGTGAAACGTGTTTCATTAATTCGGATGAGAACGGCTGGCCGTTATCTGAGTGAACAACACGTGGTAAACCGTATCGTGGGAAGAATTCTCGAACCAACTGTTTGGCAGTAGTCGGGGCAGTGTAATCTGAAACCGGGTATGCCTCTGTCCAACGGGAAAGAGCACACACAACTACGAGAACATATTTGAATCCTCTGCATCGTTCCATCTGGATATAATCCATCTGGAGGACTTCAAAAGGGTGATCAGGAGGATGAAATCCACCCTGTTCTACGGGAACGCTTTTTCCTGGGTTGAACTGGCAACAGATCAGACAGGTACGAACCTTTTGTTTGGCTGCAGCTCGTAAATGCTTGTTGAACCAAATATGTTGAATGCTGTCTAGCATAGCTTTCTCTCCTAGATGCGCTGGACTATGGATAGTGTTAATAATGACTTGGACCATTGAATCAGGAAGGAACCACACAGACTTTTCCTTCATCAACCATCCTTGATCCGTTTGGATCCCTCCTAATTCAGTCCATTTCTTTATTTCTTCTGGTGTAGCATGTGTCTGTATATCAATTACGTCAAGAGTAGGATCTTTAACCGTCATACAATGTGTTGGCGTCTGGACTATTGTCTTTGTCATCTCGGATGTTTGAGTTTGAGCAGTCTGTTTAGCTGTTCTATCAGCTAGATCATTGCCTTGAGAAATGATATCAGTAACTTTCGTATGTGCTTTGCATTTCATAATCGATATTGCAATGGGTAAATGTATTGCATCTAATAAGGCATGAATGAGGGGTCCGTGCTGAATGTGGGCACCGTGAGAAGTTCAATAACCTCTCTCTCGCCACAGCACGCCGAAGTCATGTACGACTCCGAATGCATAACGTGAATCAGTGTATATGTTGACTTTTTTATTTGTGGCTTGAATACAGGCTTGTGTCAGAGCGACGAGCTCTGCTGCTTGAGCTGACAAGGTATTAATACGATTTGTTTCAACGACTTCAGTGTCTGTTGTGACTGCATACGCGGCCACTAGCTCTCCTGTACTTGTTCTCATACATGAACCATCTACATACAACGTCAGGTCTGGGTCTGACAATGGGACGTCTGTCAAGTCTTGTCTGGGTTTCGTCGTGATTGTAATAACATCCATACAGTCATGGGCTAGTGGGTCTGTTCCATTTACAGGTAAAAGTGTGGCAGGATTCAATGTGTTACAACGTCTGATTTCTATATGTGGCTGAAACAGTGTTAGTTCATACCCTGTAAGTCTTGCTATAGTCAAATGTTGTGTTTGCGTTCGATTCACAAGAACCTCCACTGCATGTGGTACTTGTACTGTCAATGGATGTCCTAACACTATGGCATCGCTTTGTCTGATTGCTAAAGCTGTCGCTGCCACTGATTTCAGACACGCAGGCAGAGCCTGAGCTACGGGATCTAATGTACTAGAAAAATAAGCACATGGTTTGTGTGCTCCTGCTTGTTCCTGTGTGAGTACTGACAAGGCAGTACCTTCGCGTTCTGTGATAAAGAGTGTAAACTGTTTACTGTAACATGGTGTTGCTAAAACGGGTGCTTGGCATAGAGCTTTCTTTAAGCTTTCAAAAGCTTGTGTATGTTCCTGAGTCCAAGGGAGAACAGTCGATGTGGCTGCCTCCTGTGTTGTCAACTGAATGAGTGGTTTTGCTAGAAATGCATACTGAGGGATCCACTGTCTACAATATGAAGTGAGGCCTATGAAAGCCCGCACCTCCTTTTGTGTCTTGGGTATTGGCATGTTAGCTATTAACTGAATGCGGTCTGGTGTAAGCTGCCTTCCCTCCTTGGACAGCGAGTGACCAAGGTAAATAACTCGCTGGACACAGAATTGCAGCTTAGAAGGGGACACCTTGTGCCCCTTTTCGGCTAGAAATTGTAAAACTGTCAGTGATGCTTTTTCACATTCAGGTTCGCTTCGGGCGGTGATCAGCAGATCATCGACATATTGAAGCAAGGCAGTGTTAACTGGCATGTGGATACTGTCGAGTTCTCGTTTCAGTGCTTGGCTATAGATGCTGGGGCTTTCTGTAAATCCTTGAGGTGCGCGTGAGAATTTGAAGCTACGTCCATTTAAACTAAATCCGAACAAATATTGGCTTTCCGGATCTATTGGGACGCTGAAAAAAGCATTTTTGAGATCAATTACAGTAAAGAATGTTGCTTCGGAATCAATAGCTGTCAGTAATGATGAGATATCGGGGACCACAGGGAATTGCGGCACAATACACTTATTTAATTCGCGCAGATCAACAACCAATCGATATACTGGCGGGGCCTTCGGATCTGTTCGTTTGAGAATCGGAATTATCGGTGAATTACATATATTGGAGTCGGTTTCTACAACCACTCCTTGGGCAATGAGCTCGTCAATGATTTGTAGTAAAGCCACTACAGCATCTGGTGGTAACTTGTATTGTCGCATTCGTGGTAGTACCACTCCTGCCTTTAGTGTGACTCGATATGGTGTAATATTCATGCAACCAACATCAGTAGGGCCTTGTGCCCATAGATGTGTAGGTAAAGTCTGCAATCGGGGATCCATGTCTCTAGACACATAATGACCTTTAAAATCACGTAAAAACAATCTTACTCCTTCCGGAGAACAACATATTATAGCTCCTAGAGCCTTCAGTGTTTTTATTCCTAACAGGTTTTCTGGACATGATTTAGTAAGCAATAAATCTGTAGTTCGGGTCAAAGGTCCTATCGTAAGTGGAAGAGGTTGTGACACTTCATTAACAATAGGTTTTCCTGAAAAACCAAGGGAAATATTCTGTGAGCCTGAGAGGGGTGCCCCTGGAACTTCACTACGTTTTATTGTTGTTCGACTTGCCCCTGTATCGAGTAAAAATTTTCTGTCTTGGCCTAATAATTCACTATGTACATAAGGTCCTTCTTGATCTACAGGGATCTCGATAAGGGGTAAGTCAACTTCCCTCTCTAGGCTGGTTCATGCATATCGTTGATAATCAGGATAGTCATACTGTGCGGTCTGGTACAGTTGTCGTGTCGTGGTTTGCGTGGCAGCAACAGGCAGCGCTGGTGCAGCTGGCACAAACTGTATAGTCTGTTGTGGAGCTGGCATGGACTGTGCATGCTGCAAGGCTCCTTGTTCATTCTGATCCTGTCTAAGTGGCCGTGGTCTTTCTTTTGTAATGCCCGTGGCGATATTACGCTTCAGGACTGGACAATCGTGTACATGATGACCTAGTTGTTTACAATAGTTGCATGTCCCTTTTACAGGTCCCGCTAAATCGCCAGAATGTGTCGTACCCTTTTTATGTCCTTCAACTGGAACTGTCTGGGAGACTAGCATTTTCATTTTCGTGTCTTTCATGCGTCTTTGTTCATGATCTTGTTCCTCTCTAATTCTATTGTGATGATACTGTAACATTTGTAACATTTGTGATGGAGTGTTACCTTGCCAGGTACTCTCGAATTTTAATACTCTATTCTTCACTTGGGGCAAGGAATTTTCAACTAATTTTGTCACAAACAGATGTGGGTATGATTCGCTACTTGCTTTTATACCACTATTTATACCAAAACATTTTTCAAATCGTGCATAGAAATCACTAGTGTCTTCATCTTGCTTTTGTTTACAGGCTGAAATTGCACCCCAGTCTTCCTTTTTCGTGGTTAATAAACGTGGCAGTACCTGTACTAGTAGACCTGGTAGTGCTTTAGTTTTGTCCCCAAGCCCCGAACCTGGACCTCGGGCCTTTTCTTCTGCTTCTAATGCTGTCCAATCTATCTTTTGGTCTCCTACCTCCCACTCTTTTTCCTTGAGTTTTTCATAAATGCCAGCAGGCATCAATACCTTTAATATTGTCATAATGTCGGGATAGGTATACTCTCCCATGAGTAACATGTCTTTAATTTCTCGGTGGAAACCCGCTGGGTCTTTGTCATGACTGGGTACCACTTTCTTCATTTCCAACAATTCTATTTTCGATATGGGCGTATACACATATACACGTTTAAACTCATTGTCCTCGCCCTTTATTGGGTGCACTTCTCGTAAGGGATTCTGTCTGTCCATGTAATACATGGTTCTTTCCTTGATGGGCAGTGAGACATGTTCTGGGCATATAAAAAGAATGTACTGCTTTCTTGATTCTAGTATTTCTTTAATTAGCTTAGTACCTGAACCTCTCCATCTATTCGTGAGTAATTCGGTCAATATATCAGGTAAGGGACCAGGATCTGAATGTTGGCTTTTATATAGTATAAGAAGTTGTTGAATCATATAAATCCCAGCTAAACGCTGTTCATCTGGGGTGAGATTCAAAAATGTGTGAGCTACTGTGTCATCACTATACTTCCCGGGACTGTCAACCCAATGGACAGCTGACCTGGCTAATTCTTGTTCATCCATAGAATCGAGAAAATGATAACCCCTTCGTTCTCGGAGTAATTTATCTGCTGCTTGGAATGAATGCTCGTTAGACCTTATATTTATTATTGGTGTTTGAAATTTCCTGTTATTTTCTAGACACATCGGACGTATCGGATCAGTAAGACATCTAGTACTATTACAAGATCTTCTTCTACCTACATAGGCTATAGTTTCTGACTGTCCTGTGGGCAGTCCTGATGCTTCTTCCTCGCTTCGTTCGAACTGGTCTACCGCTAATCTTTCTTCGTGTAGGCGTTCTATTTCTTTTCGGATCTTTCGGCACATGGCTATTATACAGTTTTGCTTATCATGTCTCCCTTCTGATATATTCTGGCTCCACCTGGTAAGAATCTGCATTGCTTCCGGGTCTACCCCCGGTCGGTCTTGATTCCTGATCACACAATTTATGAGGAAACGCAACAGTTCCCCCTGTATTTCCACTTTCTGGTATTCCATAGCTCTGTTAATACATTCAGAATCTCGCCCGGTTTGGACAAAATGATATATATTATCTAGATGTGCAGTCATTCCTGGTAATTTCCCTAAATACACTGCGGCTCGTCTGATACGTAATGATGCTAGGGTCATTTCGTCCTCTTTTCCGGGCACAGGGTCATATCTACAATCTATAAGAAGTTCCTTAAGCGTACGGGCATTTATGAGTTTGGGGGTACGTGAATGTGCTGACTCTTGAAAAGTAAGTTTATTTATTCTAGGTGGCGTAGAAAAGATATTGGTAGCACCTCCGGTAGCCCCATCTGGGGTATCGGGTGTGAAAGGATTCGTTGAACGTGATACAGCAACTATAGGCGTGGATACAGCTATAGAAGTAGCTGTAGGAACAGATGCAGAAACAGATGTGCTTGCCGGAACTTGTGTCAGAACGTGTTGCTGTAACGATACGGGTACTGGATCTTGGCGTTGAACCTCCCTGGCAGGCGGTCTATGTGGGGCGGGATGAGCATACTCGGGAGCTGCGTCATCTAAATATGAGGAAAGAAAAACATCTTCTGTGGTTCTAGGATGCCCCTTAGAATGTACCTTTATTGGAAATAATGGGGTTGGCAAGTCTTTTGGTATCCCTGGAGTAGCCTTAGGTAATCCTTCGGCCAGAAGGGGATACATACCATTCATAAGGGCATTTCTTTGTCTGTCTACTTGTTCTGATTTCACTCGTGCACCTTCTTTAATTAATAGATTTTCTCGGACTTCATTAGAATTCTCTTTACTCTTCTCTTCCTGTCTACGTGCTTTTTCTGTTCGTCTATGTGATTCTTTACGCCATAATTCAATGGCGTCTTTCTGTGATTGTCTAGCTTTCTTTTTCCATAATTCTTCCTCTACTTTCACGATGCACTCTGCATCCCAGGTCCCCGCTGCGGGCCACCTCTGACTTTCTGGTAATTCCTTAGTGTAGTCTACCCATAGATCAAGAAATAATATGGCGTCTAGGCCATGTTTATGATACATGAAGTACCCTGGAGTGTCCCTAGGAGGAATGGGAACAGCTTCTTCGAGTACCCCTTTTCTAGTTGTGATCTGTCTTAGTTTCGAAAAGAGCGGCATATTAAGAACTGATCTGATACTTGATCTTGAACAAACTTAATACAGTAATCACAATAATGAACAGTCATTCATACCACAATATGCAGAACGTACTACAAACATTTAACATTTAACATTTAACTGAGCAACAATGATGATGACGATCTAAGGAAAACTTAATCACTAAACATAATACTCGACTTGAACTGAATTATTCTGAATTTATATACTTGATATACTAGATATACTGCTAAACAGTACAGATACACTGCTGAAACAGTGCAGACCGAGTTTGTGTACCCAACCCCGTCTGGACCGGCACAACTTATGTGCACGCCAGAACGCCTCCCCAGTAATGGTACTCACCGGGTAGCTCGGAAACGGAAGGCCTCAGAAACTGGACTGAACTTGAACCGGACTGGACTCGACTCGAACGCTTTGGACACTGGACTCGACTTGGGACTTCGGAAACTGGTGGGCCTCTGTATACCTCGGATCTTGCTCTCTCAGCTAGGCTCTGGTCGGGATACTTCGCACTTCTCACCGCCTCGTCTGGGTGTTGATCGCAGCCTCAGTCGCCCCCGCTTGACCGGAGGGAGACACAGGAAATCCTGCTGGTACGCGTTATTGTCCGTCCAGCTGTGGCAGGAGACCGGGCCTGCAACGCACCGCCGGCGCGTGAGATGAGAAAGTGTCCCTGTTCGGGCGCCATTCATGTGGTAAATAATTTAATTACCGGGACTTAATTTGATACGGAAACATAATAAAAATAGCTCAGTAAATAAGAGGCAGGATCCGTGGTATTAGAGGTTCGGAATGGGCTTTATTCCAATACTGATTCGAATCAGGGATTTCAGGTTCCATCACCACGAAGGTTCAGGAAGTGAAGGCAATACATTATTGACAGGTAACAATATATATATGAAAAGCATTTACATTAAGACAGATGCAGGAGGCGTAACAGCTGATAATACAGATAAGAATACACATACGTAATGAAAAGAGGCGTAATAGGGCGTAACAGAGAAACGTCATTGGTTGTGATGTCACAAATGGGTGGATCTATGAGATAATTTCGCAGTATGAGCAGAAATACTTGGCAGAGATGCGCGCGCAGCAGTATGACGTGTGATTGACGTGCAACTAGGGGGTGAAGGGGACTTGACATTTAGCTCTACATGTGGCGACAGAAGTCTGGAGGGTCAAGTCAACCTAATCCCAAATCATATCTAACATCCTATGTTTAAAGAACTATGTTATCCAAAAGAGAGGTCTCTTAGAGTAGAATCTTATTCTATACTGACTATACTGACTGTTAGTGCGTGTACAAGCGTCTAAGTGTCTACACTAGATGCGAGGGCGGAATCTTCCATAGTAACAGGGCTATGAATTACTTGTATGAAGACAGAGAAGTCGGGCCTTTGCTTGGTAGCTGGAAGAATGTTTACTTAAGCTACTAGACAGGAATGCATTGGCCAGGGAGCGGAGCAGATAATTTCCGAAGGTGAAATACAGTTCTTGGCAGGCAGCAAGCTGATGTCAGGCTTCGTGAGCCGCGCAGAGAATGAGACAAAGTTCATGGTCACAGATGCAGGCTCGGACTGGAGCTTTCAGAGGCAGAAAGCAAGAGAAGCTTGATGACAGAATCAGGGCCTACTTGCCTGGACTGTAAAAATGGCATAAGTGAACCATATAAAGGCGGTGGCCTTTCGTACTTAGGAATGGAATATCCGGCCCATTCATGGCGGATCAACAGAGGACATGTTAACGGTGGACACACATGTATTTGCGTCTTCATAACTGGAACTAGAGGGAACATACATGTACTTGTAACATGCACATAGAACCGTTGGGGTCCAAGATAGGGGACATAACTGACCAGAAAAATCCATATTTCCACACTATATAAAACTCCAGGAAAAAATAAATAAATCCAATGCCAAATGTAACTTAGGAAAAGAAAATTTTCAGCCAAGAATGACAAATAGTTGGTGAAACCATCTACAACTTTTTGAGAGATTGGATATGCTCATCAAACACTGTTAGTTTTATGAGTTTGATGATAAGGAAGTTATACGTGTCAGACTTATTGAGGGATGCCTGTCAGCTTCATTCAGACAAATGCTGAGAGAAACTCTTAGTCTGGAGCAATTTCTCATGGCTGCAAAGCTTAAGAGTGTGCTGATCACCAAACTGCTGACATGGAGGCCGCAGGTGCCCAGAGTGAGTCAGTCATGAACATGAATAGTAAACAAAATCTCAAGGCAGAAGGACACAGAGCGATGTCTCCATGAAAAAAGAAATTGAGCTTCAGGTGTGGATTTCGTTTTCCACACAAAAGTAAATGTCCTGCCATTGGACAAATTTGCAAAGGCTGTGGGAAGGAAAACCACTTTGTGACAGTATGCAAGTCAAAGGAAAAAGTGAGTGTGTCACGGTGCAAAGAGAAAATAGCCGCCTCAGTGTTCCAGAAGTGACATTCTACTCACGCCAAAAAGGCCAAGCTACAACACCAGTTGAGGCAAAACTACACCAAAAAAGTCGATCCCTAAATCATAGTCAAAATGTTCTTTGGTATCAATATCACCTGAAAGGGATGAAGATTGTTCTGCAATGTTGATGGTTACCTCTGAAAAAAGTGTGCATGTTGTACTGGCTGAATGTGAAGAAAATTACAAGTCAAGGAAAACTCAACATGAAAAGCACAACAGTCATTCAAACATTGTCTGAAGATTACACTAAAAGTAAATGTTTGCTCCATATCTATTCTTATCGACAGTTGTGTGTCAATAAACATTATGCTTGAGAAGAAATACAATGAACTATCTCTATTGCCCCGACTTATGCCGTTGAAAATTATAGTGTATACATGGGCAGCATAGACACCATTAAAAAGTCAAGGTTCATTTGTAGCAATGATGAAACACAAGAACACAAAAGTACAAGCACCCATTCATGTACTTCAAGGTAAGGCATCAAGTGCCTGCTTACTCAGCTTCTGGATAGCTACTGATATGCGACTGATATCTGTGAACTACAACCTGAATGCTCGTCATGAAATAATAAGTCAGTTTCCATTGTTGTTTAATGGGTTAGGAAAACTCAAGACTATGAAAATACAATTACACATAAATGAGGACATCCCTCCTGTTTCCTAAAGACACAAACAAATTGCATTTCATTTCCAGGAAGCAGCTGAATAAGAACTTGGATCATTACCCAAACATGTTATCATTGAGTGGTTCACTGGTTCAACTCCATGGGTTTCTCCCATAGTGGTAAGACCCAAAAATGACAGTGTAGGAGATGTACGCATCTGTGTTGACATGCGCCAAGTGAACAAGGCAATTGAAAAAGAGCAACATCCAGGTCTGCACTCTGCACATTGCCTACATGATAACCCAAGTAAAGGAGGGAAGGGCTTCTCTCACCTTGATTTGAATAAAGGATATCATCAGTTAGAACTTGAGGAGAATTGCAATCTTCTCTACACATATTGGTCTGTTCCGATATAAAAGACTATGTTTCAGTGTGTCACCAGGTGCAGGGTTTTTTTAAAGATGTAATTTGACGTATCAGACAGCCTGTCATGAATGCTTTCAATTATAGTGATATCATATTGGTTTTCGGTGCTACACAGAAGGAGCACGATAAAGCTCTCATGCAAGTGTGTCATTTACTTGTTGATGCCTGTTTAACTTTGAATCCTGTGAAATGCGAGTTCCAGAAGACAATGCTAAAATTCTTTGGCCATACAGTTTCTGAAGGGGGTATGAAACTTATCCAGCTAAAGTGCGAGCTTTGTCAACTGCCAGTCTCCCACAAGATTTTTCCAGGTTGCATTCAATCTTTGACCAGCTACTGTTCTAGATATATGTGAGACTTTGCCATCATAAGTGATCCTTTGAGAGACTTGACGGAAAAGAATGTTTAATTTCCTTGGTCACATGTATGTGAGCAAAGCTTCAAGAAAATTAAACAAGCTATTGAAAACGCTACCGAAGTAGCATTCTTTGACCCAAAGCTCAATCCTGAGGTTGTTGTTGACACTAGCCCAGTCGGGTTATGTGCAATGATTGCACAGCACAACAAACACCCACATGCTCGAAGACATATTGTGCATATGCAAGCAGCAGTTGATCACAAACTGAACGTTCTAATTCACAACCTGAGAAAGAACATTTAGCAGTGGTGCGGGCTTGTGAACATTTCCACTTATTTTTATATGGAAAGCCTTTTACGCTTGTGACAGATCATCAACTATTGTTGACCATCTTAGGCAATCCAATCCAAAGGCCAAGATACCTCCTCACATTGAACGTTGTGGTCTATGATTACAAGAGAACAACTATACAATTGTGCACCAACCAGGGAAAGATCAAAACCCTTGACCCTGCAGACTACTTCCCAAGAGTGCTCCTACAGTGTCAGGCTACCCCTTCCAAGACAGCTGAAGCCCACATAAATTTAATAGTGAAATCAAGCACAGCAGCTACCATTTTGTTGGAACAGATTGTGACTGCCAAGAGTTAAGATAATGACATGTTAAATCTAAAAGACATTAGTACACATCAGTGTTGGAACCAGCACACTTGACTTCTTACCAGTGACCATGAATAACAAAAGTTTAAAAAAATCAAAGATGGGCTGTCCATCACTCAAGAAGGCGTTATCCCGAGAGATTCGAGAATTGTTACTCTAGACAGTCTGCGACACAAGCTAATTGAAGTGGCCCATGAAGGACATTGTGGAATCACTGCCTCAAAACAAGGTCTCCTAGACCGAGTCTGGTTTCCTCATCTCAATGAGAGAGTTGAAAGAGAATAGAAGGCCTGTTATGTATGCAACTTCCTTTCATTCAAAACGACTCAATACACTTTAAAAATGTCAGCGTTTCCAAAGTAATTATGTGAAAGAATTGCCATTGACTTCTTCAATCCAATTGACAATGGATATCACCTGATGGTGCTTGTTGATGACTACTCCCATTTTCCATTTATTGAAGATCTCTCATCTATCACTCAAGAACGAGTCATTGGGAGATTTGATGGCATCGGCACGACATGGGATGTTCCTGTGTTCTTAAAATTTGACAACGGCCCACCTTTCAACAGTCAAGAATTCAGAGACTTTCTCAGTCATCCTATTGTGAAGCATCAGAAGAGTACACCTCTTTTGCCACAGGCCACTGGCCCTGTCGAACGATTCATCAGTACTCTTAAGAAAGCTGTTCAGCATGCTGCATTGGAAAATCTCGACCTTAAAAACTGTCTTGAATTCTACTCTTCGAGCTTACCGTTCGTCCCCTCAATCGACCACAGGAGAAAGCCCTGCAAGCTTAATGTTCAGGAGTCCCGTGATGAACAAGTTACCTCAATGGACCAACAGCAGATTAAGTACTGTGCAAGAAACCTGCATATAAGACTTGGATCATAAAAATAAAATGAAGGCCAGCATGCACATGACATTACTTTCACTAGAGGAGATGTAGAGAATGGGCCTGAAAGCACAAGCGAAAACCCCTCGACTTCTACTGCCTGTCCCCAGTTTTCTGAAGACACGATCGGGACGTGTGATCAGAGTGCCATGAAGGCTGATCGAAGATATAGTAAACATATTTGCCAAAAATATGTAATTATTTATTAAATGCAGTTTTGTGTGAATTTGCAATGAAGGCACCCTTTTTCCTCCTGATGGACTCCATAGAATTGTGACATAATCGTTGCAGCATAGTGAAGTGAATGCAGGTTTAGAATGTTGAGTTCGCAGTCACATACAGAAAAAATAAAGACTTGTAATGCCAAGCTCCGTGTGTGGCATAATTATTGGTGGAAATCTGGGGAGGACCTTACACCTGAGTAGGCATGAAGAGGCCTGGGGATGCAAAAATACAGTGATTTGTAGGGAGGACATCTCCTTCCTGGAGAAGCCAGGGAGAGTAAGAGGAGTGGGTAGATAAGCTAGGCTTCAAAAACAGTGGTTTCTGCAGAAAACAGATCTCAGAGGAACCAGCCCCCCACTCCCTTGATCTCTAGCCAGATGGGAGCATTGCCTAGTTAGATTAGGAGCATGGCTGGAAGTGGAGTGCAGTCAGCTTTTAGCCACACCTCTGGGTTGGGTTACACAGACACACACTTTCAAGGAGAGATTTCCTCAATTTAAACTTTTGGGATAATGTTGCATTGTGGGCTAGACGTTTGCCGCACTGCACAGGAGGTGATCATACTAGTGGGAGGTAGCTTAGTTCATATTGGCTAGGGTGCCCTCTGTCCATTAAACCCTGAAATGAAGAATAAGTAAGGCAGCTGTACAGAGCTCACCAGATCACTACCTGGAACAGAAGAAGAGAAGAAGGACTGTCCTGCTGGAACCCTGGACTGCACCTAAGAGAGGACTGAACTCTGAAATACTGCACTTGCTGCACTCACAAGAATCTACAAAGAAATGACTGTGCCTGACTCTAAAAGGAAAGGAGAAGACTGCCTGACCAGCAACTGGTATAAAAGAGCTGATGAAGTCACCTACAAAACCAAAGAGAAGACACCACAGCTGACACATTGTAACTGGACTTGTTCTGCCCTGCACAAGTGCATTGTGGGAAATTGAGTCCCAGCCCCCAACTGACAACCCTAAGTCGCTGAACCCTTGACCAGTCCTAGAGGACACTTATCTCCCCAAAGTAACCAAGAAATAGCTGGCAGTCTCATCCGAACCTTCGAGAACCGATGTGAGGCAATGCACAATGACATGAAGCCTTCCAAAGCCTCTCTGCTCAACTGCCAGCTGACTTGAGTCAATTCAAAGCCTTAGCACACAATTGCATCAGAACTAAGACAACGCAATGCAACTCAACACAACTCAATGCAGGAACTCGCATCGCAGCCCTCACAGATCCTCTGAACCAAAACTGGATTGCGCAAAGCCTCGCAGAGCAACTCTGCACTGAATGAGCACCAAAGACATAGAGACATATTTGCCAAAAAGGGCAGCGCCGCAAGTATTTTTGCTGATCTGCCTGATGCCAATTTTGAGCGGCAGAAATACACTGTATTCAAGAGATAAGGTGCAGTCATGTCCTTTCATCCAAGGCTGGCGCACAATTTGGTGCCTAGCACCAATGAAGTATGCAGGCACCGTTGCACCATGCAAGGGTGTCTGCGTTCTTCCCAGGATTGGTATTATGAAAGGTACCCTTCCTGCACAAAAACAAACCAAGGCGGAGTTTTCCCCATAATATGTGTGCTGCACAATGCAGCACACATTGAAAGAGGAAAACACAAGGAGAAATTTAAAAATTTCTTCTTGAGAAGGTTTTGGCACTGTTTTGCGCTGACTTGCCTTACTCCATGTCTATGAGGCCATGCAAAGCCGTGCAGGGTGACTTTGCATCACCTCAAAGATGTGATTAAGAGGCCTGCACCATTGGAGGGTCTAAAAAAGTGACGCTCTGGCAGTGCGGGCCTTCGGAAATAAGCCCCATAAGGCACAATTCTCAGCAAGCCTAATTTGGCCCTGTGCCTGGCCCGCACTTAATTACAATTGGCCTGAACTTGTGACTTTGTCCCGGTCCAGTCCGAGCAGATACCCTCAGTTGGAGCTTTTCACCTTTTGGCACTATTTTTTAACTAAAGATTTAGAAATTCATATTTCTGGTTCCCTACATTGGATTTTTATTGATTTGGTGTCATTTTAAAGATAAATATATTTCCTATTTTTATAAATTAGTGTTGGATTTTTGCTCCATTGTGTCTATTACTAATTTACGGGTGCTTTTCTCAAGATAGAAAATTCCATTTTTATCTACAAAAGTCTAAGATGTTCCAGAGATCAACATAGAATGTGCTCAGCATTGTAGGACAGTCTGTTTCTAGCAAATGTGTCTCTTGATGCTAGTGTTTCTGCTAGAATATGGGTTCCAGCTCTTGTCACTCTGTCAAAAACATCACTGCAAAACACAAGCTCTAATTACCCCCTGCTGTGCCTTTTCTTTGGAGAAGGGAAAATAACTTCTTACATTTCTATCGATCCATGACTTCATTGACTGTCAGTATCCCATACAAAGAGGAGTTCTGTTTTTGGGCCAGAGTATCATCATCCAAGGTTTATTTCCCATAGTTATCGGCCAATTCCTGTGATAAGTATGAATATAGGTCTTTGTCCCGCAGTCTTTTTTCCCGCATGGAATCACAACACGGTCGTTACAACGACCGCGTTGTGATTCCGCATACCATTACTCCACAAGTCGGAACAACGACTTGCGGAGGGGGGGACGCTGGATGTTGGAATAGTATAATTTACTATTCCAACTCCAGTCTGTGCGGACACTAGGGAAGGTGTTGGATTTACTTGCGGAGTAATGGTATGCGGAATCACAACGCGTTCGTTGTAACGACCGCGTTGTGATTCCATGCAGGAAAAAAGTTTCGGCATAAACATTGTTTACCGATAAGTATTGAACCTGCCTCAGCCTGATACACGCTTGCTTGATGATACAATGTCCATGGAGGTGCAGCAGTATCCCTGGTCCAATCCTACATTCTCTTAACATTGAGGAATCATGGTTTCATGCCATTCCTCGTGTGATGTCACTTTTTGTCTATGTTTTGAAGATCATGTGTGCACCAGGCTCCTAATCTTTTAGATCCAGAATCCAGGTCTTGGTTTTATCTCACATAAAGGATTGCAATACAGTACTTTTCAACCTTCCTGACCCTACCCTGGCATCATCAAAAGCCTTTTTTCCATGCTTACACTTCTCTGATCACGGACTGCTAAACCTTTTTCCTGTCTCCTCTTTATTTCATTCTAGTGGTGGTGGCCTGCTGTGGTGGCGCTCATTTGGCACCTGAAGCACAAACCGTGGAGAGTCGTGCCCTTTTATCTTGGTACACCTGTCCTTGTTTTTCATCTTGGGCGTTTCCTTCCTTATCCGCGGCCTTGGTTGGGGCTGTCAGATCTTGCCCTTTTTAACTACTAGCACAGCTACTGTGAGACAGTGTTTATTCACCCTGGACTTCCTTTGTGCCTGGTTGTCATTTGTCACTGAGGTTTATGGGCGGTAGGAAATCCTTGAGATGCACAATGCAAGCGGCATCATTTATTCTCGCTACTACCCATTTTGTGTGGCAGTAATGAGAATATTTTATTATTTTAGAAACAGTTTTTGATGACTTGTTTTATAGTATTTCTTTTCTTCCGTGTCACCATCCTATTCCTTCCATTTCCATTTTTGTTTTGCTTTCTTGTGTTTCTACTTTGTGTAACAATTACATCGGATCTTTAGTACCTTCTCTTGGATTTTGTAAAACACTTTTGATTAAAGTGCTATAGTATACCAAATAAAATAATTCAAAAATACTTATAATTGAGCAGATCTCTCTATCACGGAGGGAACTAAACAGGCTAACAATCCCAGCATGAATCATATTCAAAAGCTATATGGTGATTAATTCCAAGGAGCCAGGCAACCTCAACAACAAAAAGAGCATTTCAGTCTACAGATAAAGACCAATGGATACACATCTCACCGATATAAATAATACATAATACACCCAAAGAAAGAATTAAAAAATAAACCTGCTCCTTATGCCTACAAACTAATGTTTAAAATGTATAAACATTACAAACCCTGCACTGGCATATTTTACACATTTTTATGAAATCAGCAAACTTGAGCTACAGATCGAATCATGAGATGCCTATTTTTAGTTAATTCCTCACACATAGTGGGCCTCATTTATGAAAAGTGATGCATCGCTGCGTGAAAACAGCGATGCGTCACTTTTCAATGCGCCCTCCTTGCGACACCAATGATGCGTTATATTTACAGTATGATGCATTATGTCGCAAAGAGTTACAGATACGTCAGTATTTCTGACGTATCAGTAGGCACCAAAATAACGCATTGCTGGAGTGTGTCACAAAAGTGACGCAACTCCAGCAATGGGTCATTTCACATGGTCAAGTCCCAGTTCAAATGTGCCTGCGTCAGTCTTACGCCTGCTGTGAAGCAAGCGTAAGATATTGACGCATTTGCGTCCTAGAAGTGGCTCAGTGAAATCTCATAGATTTCACTGCATCACTTCTACGAGGCTTACTTGCGTCAGAACGCCCATACGCAGGTATAATGTGGCGCAGGGGTTTACAAAGTGATGCATCTACCTAGATGCGTCACTTTGTAAATATGACGCAACAAGGCACATTTTTTATGCCACTGGTGCGTCACAAAAAGTGACGCACCGGTGGCGCAAAAGTGACGCAAGGGCTCATAAATAAGCCCCAGGGTTCTTACCTAACACAGCCCTAACTTACTTCAATTGGGGTGAATAGTAGATACCCCCAATAGGTCTGATTCAAAAAGTGCACGAATTCTACGAGTAGTATCTTTACGACTGTGGAGTCTCGCACTTGTGCCGTTGACTCCGCACATTATAAGATCAGACAGGCAAGCGCAGTGGTAAAAATTCCACACATAAAATTTGCTTGTAAATAGCAAAAAATCGTAAACTTAACTGTAAATGTACCTTTGTTAATCATACCTAACAAGTGTCGATTTGAGAACAGGCTAAGGCATATTTTAGGGACAGGATCTGGCCTAATTTAGGAGTCTTAAATCTTGCCAGTTTTCGTAAATCAAGGCCAAAATGTTTACAAAATGATGATTTCAAAACTCACAGACGTCTGCACTCAGAAATGTAATGACCACCTGCGTTTGTAGGACTTGGGAGCATGTTTGAGGACCCCGAATGGCCAGGTTAGCATGCAGCTAGAAACTGAAACTTGAGCGCTATGTAACTGCTCGATTTTCCTATTATGAGCCTGTCAGCGGGAGTATGCTGTGCGATGGCTCCTGACAAGTGAGAACGCTAGGAACATAGTTTTTCACGGAGAAAAACCATACCAAAGAAACAATTTCTTCACTCAGATGTCACCTTTTAGATGCGCAGGGCATTGCTACATTGTGTTGCCCTGGTTACGGATGGTGTAAAATGACTCCTCTGCTTGGCTCCATCAGAATGATTGCATCCTGTTTTCCCATCATTTTACAAGAAGCTGTTTTCATTCTCCTTTCCTGACCATATTAAGTGTAAAGAGATTGAATTACTGCGCTGCACCCTCTCCATCTGATGTGGCTTTAAGAGCTGATATTGAGGCTCTGAGAGCCGCATGCTTCTTCGAGGAAAAAAGCTACAAATTATAATGAATTTGACTTTTATGTATCGACCGTTCAAGTAGTGAAGTAGTGTTTCTGCACCCAGGGGACAGGCATGGCATGATCAGCATTTTTCACTCGAACGAATCCTATTGATAAAGCAATATACTCAGTGCCACTCTGCCTGATCCTCAGCTTTAACAACAGTCATGCTAAAAGTTGATACATTACTCCATAAATTGTGCCCATAAAAAAATGTGCTGGCCCCAGCTTTATAACGCAGCACCCTTTCCAACTTTTAACTGTGCGTGGCGGAAAAAAAACGGCGCAAGGGAGAAATTGTGCTGATAGCATGCAAGTGTAGGCCATCCGTATTTGCTGTGTTTGTGCGCGCGCATGCACTGGGGGAGAGATGCTCAGCTCTCGCGACTGATAGCGTCCCTCTGGAAGGAAACACATTTACCAGTCCTCTCGTGAAAAGAACTGCGGACAAATGGCATGTAAATCATTCAAAACCGCTTTTCACAGTCTGACGATGAGAAAGGTTTCACCTTGTGCAGAATGTATTTGGAAACTGGTGCCCATCATAAAAGTGGCAAAGACAAGATGGCAGAAATAGTGCGTAAATACACCTGCCAAAAAGACACAGACTAGAGTAAATGTTAAAAAAATGCTTTATTTCAGAGGCGAAACTTACAGTATGCAATCCCGTCTTTTATCGCTTCGCGCACACAACATTTTTCTAAACAGCAAACTAACACAAAAGGGGAAACAGTCCGAACAACGCGGGCAGACACAAGTGTTCCCACTACCAAGCGCTACCACGCTTGCCTTAACAATGCGTCATTGAGGGAGCTTGCAGGTACCAAGCGGGTGCCTAGCAGTGCAGGCGGTGTGCCATTGTTGCTACCACCCCCTCCTGAGACCCATGGTGTAGTTAGTGATTACACCACATAATAAACTCAGTTCCTCTCAACACGAGGGATACTAGATCTATATTTTAATTTTTCACATTCATAACCTCTGGTTAGGGTGGGCCTTAGCGCGCCCACACCGCCGAGGTTTACACTTCCCCCACGGTCCTGATGAATGCCTGTTTAATTACAACACATAGGCAGACACATGTTGACCACACCTTAATGGACTCTGCTGAACAATTTATTCAGCTTTGATGTCCTACACTTTGTTTTTATCCATGTCTGATTGGCTCCTAATAAAATGTATTTTTTTACACAATCAAGGCAATTTTTTAATATTCACTTTCACTATTCACTGAACACGAATACCAGCTCCGCAGTAATTCTGGCGTTGAAGCACACCAGGGTGGCATTCGGCCTATCCTGGTGGGGCCCGATGATGAAGCATGTCACCAACTAGGTTGGTGAGTGAGGGCATTATTAAGAACCTAGTTGGATTCTACTGTTGTGCTCCACTTCCAAAAACAAGGCACACTCTTTTGTTGTAATGATAATATTCACCCTGGGGGACTGAGAGTGCTCCTTTTATTACTTCCCTCCCTTTCTTGTTGTTTTCAGCACGCGTGGTTTAGCCATGCGTGCCCCTAACATACAACCACACAAAAGCGATAATGTACCTCTTCTACAGCCCATATTCAAATCAACCAACCCTCAGTGACCTCATGCCCTCCTTTCCACAACCTCATTGACTCCCCCATTGTATGAAAATACGCAGGGCTAAATATAGACTGATGCACTTTATTGTAATTACTCATAGGCCATAACGTAAATATTTAAAAACTGCCTAGCCATTAATACTTGAAAACGAATCTAGTAATCCTTACTGTTCTCCTACAAGACTCCCACCAGATATTGAACTGTAACCGATTATATGTACTATATAAACAATACATTATTTTATATTGTTTTATGAACTGTTTTTAAGACAACCTTTCTTTTATGTATATGGTTATCCAATGGCACTGACCATCTGACTTTTATGTGATAACTGTTTTCAGTATGCTTTTAAGGTTGCAATTCTTAAACCAGAAAAAGCTGTTTTGATTTGATTTGACTCCCCCATTGATGCACCCTCCAAATGCATACATCTTTCATTTAGGAAGCAGCTGTGTACCAATCAAAATCATAACTTCAGTTATGTCAAATACAAAGGCATTTACCCATGTACATTACATTTTTGATGTCTAGGATGATGACTAATAATATGTAATCTTGCTATTGTAGATATGACTTACAAGAAAAGGGCAATTCCAAGACATTGTTTACCTAAACAATTGCTTGCTAGGAACTCAGTATGTGTTCTACCTTATTGCATAAGCACCCTTATATCCTGTGATAAAATAGCAAACATAATCATTCAATTAATCTTCGGTCCCACCAACATTAACACCATATCACCTAAAAAATCATCCCACATCACCACAGACAGTGTGGAGGTGTTGGCAAAATCAGCCTTGGCATGTCCTTTTCATACCCACTTATGAATAATTCGGCCTCAGAGTTCGCAGACCTAGTGCCCATCATGTGAATTGTGCCTGTAGATGTATTTTGATTCCAAATGGAAACACGTTACTCCGTAATGGAAAATGTGTAGTTGGATGTTAGAATAAAATGTATAACTTACAGACCCTGGGCCAGATTTATCAAACTTTGACGCAGATCAACGCATCAAAACAACTTGCTGCACTGTGTCAAATGGAGAGGGCAGAATTGAGCCATATTTATTATTAATATTATTATTACTATAGCCATTTCTAGAGTGCTCGGGTATCCCATTGGGGTTTCCTGGCTCTGCAATAACAGGATGGAAGTCTTCCATTTCTGCTACGTTAGAACAGCCATGTCTTAAGCTCCTTACAAAATATCATTAGTGATGGGCAGTTTCTCAGAAATTCCACGAGTCTGCTACATAGTTGTGCCCCTTGGTATGTAAAGCACCTGCCTCCCATGTGTGTGCATTTAATTGAAGAAACCACACATAGATAGTGTTCACTGGAACATAGCGTCCAAGACAGTTGGCAGGCTTTTACAGCCCTTGCATGTACCTTGGGCCCTTCCCTCCTCTGGCTTTGTGCACATAGCATAGGGTCTTGAACTGAATTTATTTTTCTATGTGTAACCAGCGTAATTCCTGTAAAAGTCCTGATGCAGAGGCATTTTTGACAGCCTAAAAAGCATCCTTGCTGCAGAGTTCTAGACTACTAGTAGTCTAATAGTACCAGCTTTGTCTGCTCCGCGATAAAATATGTTCACATTGTCCAGCCTAGATATTACAAGTAGCGGCCCGTGGAGGGAGTGCTGTACGGCGGTGGGGCGGGGCGGGGGAGGAGCAGGGCGGGGGTAGTAAACTACAGAATACCCAAACAGAGGTAAGTAAACAAATAAATAAATAAAATGAATTTCATTGCACAAGCTGCGTTGCCAAATGCGATGCAGCACACACAACGAAATTCGTTTTATTTCTTTATTTGTTCACTTACCTCCCTTCGCGCGTATTCCATAGTTTACTATCCCCCACCCTGCTCCTTCCCCGCCCCCCCACCACCCCGCAGCACTCCCTCCACGGGCCGCTACTGGATTTTACTAGAACCTTAATCACTGTTCTTTGAGCATGAGTTGATAGCAACCAGAGGATTTTTTGCAGCCATTTTAAAGTGGCAAAGCAGTTGGCCACTAGCTTTGTCACCAGCGGTTTCATGGACAGCTTATTGTCCAGAACAATTCCCAGATTTTTTGCCTTTGATAGCAACACCGGGAGAGGTCCCAAACTTTCCAGTCAGTTTTGGGGACCCCACAAAGACGGTTTCATGCCTAGTACAAGAATATCTGTCTTTTCTCCATTAAAGTTTAGAGACTGCTTGTTTATCCATTCTGCAACCAACCTCAGCCCCGAGTTCAAGGTGTTTGATTTGTGTCTGTATGCAGATGACAGTCAGAAGATGATTTGGCTGTCATCTGCATATGGGAATAATAGTGAGGCCACAATTTTCTACTAAGTCTGCTAGTGGGCACACATAAACATTAAATAGTTCTGGACTTAGGGATTATCATTTAGAACTCCTGAAATCAGAGAGTGTCGCTAGGAGGAGGCCATTGTTGAGAACACAGAAAGACCGTCACTCACGCCCTGGTCACCAGCAGACTCGACTACGGCAACGCACTCTACGCCGGAATAAACAAAAACCTCACCCGCAAGCTACAGAACATCCAGAACGCCACCGCAAAACTGGTCCTGAACCTGCCAAAACACTTTCACATCTCCCAGCACCTGCGCACACTCCACTGGCCCCCCTTCGAGGCGAGAATCACCTTCAAGATACTCACCCACGCACACAAGGCCCTCCCCGGCACCGGACCAGCATACCTGAACAACACATCAAATTCCACGCACCTCAAAGGACCCTACGATCAGCCCAGCTCTCCTACACCATGGTCCCCTGCATCAGAAAGACCAGATCGGGAGGCCACTCCTTCTCCTTCCTCACGGCCACTGCTTGGAACGCCCTTCCGCTCCACCTCAGACAGACAACATCGCTCCCCATCTTTGCAAGAAACCTCAAAACCTGGCTCTTCGACAGACCCCCTCCTTGATGGAATGGAACCTGCACCCCCCCACCCCTAGCTCCTTGAGACCCTTACGGGTGAGTAGTCGCGCTCAACAAACACCTGATTGCTTGATTGATTGAACACCTGAAATAAATGGTCTGGTAAGAAAGAAGTCATCTAGGAAAGAGCCGTATCTTCTAATCCTAATTCCGTCAGTCTTTCAAGGAGTGTAGTATCTGACACAGTGTTGAAGGCTGCGCGGAGATCAAGTAATATCTGCACTGCTTTGTTGCCTCTCTCTAGGAGCCATCTAAGAGGTTCAGTAACTTCTAGCAATGCTGACTCAGAACTGTGTCTTTCCTGAATATTTGCCATGATCCTGCTCTTTCCTTGCGCTGGCACGCAAGTGGCTTCTTAGCGCTATCACAGGCACCCTTGTGTCATGGTGCAAGGGTTGTTTTTATGCAGGAAGGGACACCTTCCTGCACAAAAACAATCCTTCTATGTTTTTCCTCTTTCCGAGTGTGCTCAAAAGACGAAACCACAAGTAGAAATAAAGATGCACCTCAATCGGGAAAGCGTACAATTTTGATGCATTCCCAGGTTTACCAGCCTTGGTAAATCTTGGAATGTGCCAAAATACATGGGTGGATGTGTGGAAACACCCACGATCTACCTATGTAAGGCCTTTCTGGTACAGAATAACACAAGGCAGCAACTACTCCAGATTTATCAAGGAACGCAGGGCCACAGAACGTGGTTGTGCATGGATTGGTAAATCTGACTTAATGATTGTGTTGCCCATGTGTCACCCTGTGTGATGCACATGTCACACTATCCTATAATAAATCTGGCCCCTTGTGAATAGCTGCATATAATTGATTCCCTTTTCATGCTCTGCAGACATATACACATTTTGCAAGCCTGCAGCAACAAATATGTAGCCTTCTGGCCTTTGCAATCGTGAAGAATAGTTAACATATCATTGAGTCCTGGATTTAAACTGGAAGAGTAGTTACAATGATCTCAGAAACACTTTATTGTAACGAGAAGGGTTATCCGAAAAGTACTTCGTCCCTGGTATATTCTATTATCTAGGTAGACGATCAGGTGATATAAGACTGTAATAGAGACAATTAAAGACTGGACATCTGTACTGTTAGAATAAATGACTCATCTCTTCAGATGTCAAAAAACCGTCATTAGGCCCATGACCTTAATGCTAAGCGAATGTTACTTTTAGCTCAAAGTTGGAATCGACTTAAGAAGAATATAGTTGGTGATTAGCTTCTTTGAAAAAGTTAACTCCACCGTTTGTTTGTAACCCTTGATATCAACTTTCTATAAAGTGCAGACACTTTGTACTAACAGTCAAGTATTGTTGTGTTTAACCTTTTATTTGCATTTCTCTAGTTAAAAAATGCCTTAGGCAACCACCAATAAAAACTGTAAAAACAGTTACTAATCGTCCAATCAAGGGCAAAAATACATTCATTTTTCAAACCATTCCACAAGAAACTGTGTTAAGGGTCTGGTAATGATTGGTGGCAAGGGTAACAAAGCATAAAGAGTATCGATTACAGAGTTGATTGAGATTGCACAAGGAGTCAGTAAAAAACAGAAATCCAAATGGAAATCACTGTGCGTGGTAAGAAAGATTAAGCTCATAGAGAACATGCGCTCAAGAAGCAATTCAGCATTCAGATTAACTAACACCACTTGCATGTAAGATATACAGATACAGCATTAATAAGAAAGGGGATGTGGGATAGGGATTCAGGAGGTCCACAAAGCAAAACTGAAGCTCTGTTAGTTCTTCTCTGGCAGTTGGTGTTACAGATACTGACTACAAATTACATACTCAGGCACAATAGACTTCAGGTTAAAAAGAATTAGCGCTTAACAGGACAGAAAGGAAAACATAGACAACACTTGGCAGAATGCAGCAAACATATCACACTAGGAAATTGAGAACTAAAGCAACAGACGCAGGAAGACAGAACACTGAGTACTAAGGAAGGAAAAGAAGACCAGAACTGCAAAGAGGGAAACGAAAGAAGTAGAAGTTCAAGAAATCAGGAAGGGTTGAATAGCACAAGCTAATTAGTCCGTGTAGACACCACAGAACAGCGATACCTCTAGAAACACGGATGTACCACAAAATAGTGCAGGTTCAGGAAATATGGCTACACTGATAATTGTTCAGGTTCTGAAAACAGGGCTACACTGCTAAATAGTGTAGGTATAGGAACCATGCATTACTGCTACTCAACAATTAAGAACCTGGAATATTAGAAAACAGAGGGTCAATTAAACAGGAACACTACCACAATGATCAATTCCAGACAGAGGCAAATACAGGCTATAAAAGACCTCACAAATAATCATATAACCCAGGTGTGAAAAACCCAGCATCAGCCAGATACAAAGGCCTGCATGGAAAAAGAAACAGCAGTGAGTAAGAAATTCCAGGAATTGAAGGTTTTGGCAGGAAATTAATAGAAGCTGCCCCAACACATGGCATGGATCCTGAATGTGGATTTATACCTGAATGTCTTCCATCAAACTGAAATCAGTATTGGGAAAAGCCACAGGGTTAATGCTTCTGGGAAATATAGTCTTTGTCAGGAGGAAAAACACCCTGGCTATTACAAAGGAGAGTGTATCCGTATATAGCACAGAGTCAGAGATCAAAGGCAAATACTAGAAAGTCCACCAAGCACACACCTTAGTGGTGAGCATAGGTGTCCGAAACATACTGGCTGGAGATGTAGAAAATGGATGTATAATGAAGCTTAGAGTGCTGCTCTACATGTGGCACTTGTAAAGAGAAAAACGCTGATTCATCCTCCTCCTTGCATTTCCATCAAAAGTCTTGGCACATTGTTGAGCTTTATACGTGTGTGGAGAAGTGAGTTGGATTTGTGGTTAGGAACCACATGCCTCTGGCTACTGGCACTGGTTTTTGATGCATAACAACGTTGTTGTACTGTCTCGATAACATTTTTGTCAGTATGTGAGAATCATGGTTATCTCCATCTGACGAGGTGTCTGGCCATCATGGGTGCAGTGAGCTATGCCTATAGTGTGTGGCATGCGGCATACTTCCTCCATTGTTTCTGCTTTCTTTGTTTACTTATTCTTTTGCACTTGAGACATATTTAAGATTTAAATATCATTATCCAGACTGTGCTCAGTAATTAACAACTCTAATCTTGTATTTATCTTCAAACGATTACTTGATGTAGGACAATGCCTGTTGTTTGATGATCTAAACGGTTCTTTTACTGGTGCATCTTTTCCACATTTATGCCATGTTTTATGCCTTTTGCTCCTTTCTAGTGGTGCGGGAGAACTGAATCAGCAGCCATGACATCACTTTCTATCTTATTGGGCCAACATATATCTAAACAGGCTTATATATACATATATATATTCAATGAAAAAAACATAGGTTTCACACATGTTATAGTTAGCTGGAAATTTTACTGATAAAAAACCAATGAAATTCCCCCGTTATAGTTACTGTAGGCAACTATAACTCACGCGACCGCAATCCTCTGCTGATGCTAATACTGTATTTAGACACTTATTTGCCCATGTCTTCTTCCATTAAATTTTAGCTATACATATATTACAAATATTTTTTTTTCATAAAGACACATATGTCATCAGCAGAGGATTGCGGTCGCGTGAGTTATAGTTGCCTACAGTAACTATAACGGGGGAATTTCATTGGTTTTTTATCAGTAAAATTTCCAGCTAACTATAACGTGTGAAACCTATGGTTTTTTCATTGAATTAGCAAGGTTTTTTAAATGCTAATTCCTAACTATAACGTGTGTGAAACCTATGGTTTTTTCAGTGAATTTGTACGTTTTTTTAAATGCTAAGTTACTTTACGCCATTCGTGGCGTGCACGCCCACTTAACGCAGTTCGTTCCGTGCGCGCACGGTGCGCTTCGCGCACCGCGCGCCCACTTTACGCAGTTAGTGCCGTACACGCAAGGTGGGCACGCAGTGCGCTACGCGCACCGCGTGCCCACGTTACGCACCGTGCGCACATGGAGGACATATTATGCGCTTCCTTGTGATAGGTAATCTGTTAAATTTAATTTGTAAGTGATGACAATAATATGCCATGCACAGAGAGTGTTTTTTTTTTTTTTTTATTAAAATTTTTAGCGTAAGCGCACCGTACGCGTACGGTAAGCGTAATCGGCGAAATTTTCAAAAAATAAAAATTTACCGTTTTTGGCCTTGGGGGATCTTTGAGGACTCAACTAACATGGCTATGTGCATGGGCGCTGTCTAAACAGCCCCTTTATATGTTTTTTGCCTTTGTTTACAGCCCCCCCCTCAGAGTGCGAGAGAGAAAATGGCGGCCGCCGCTTCCTGGTTTCGACCGATTCGAATGTTTACTTAGATGTAACAGCCAATCAGAATCACGCTCGCGCACACCACCGTACGCGTACGGTAAGCTTACGGTAAGCGTACCGTAAGCTGGCTCAGATATATATATTGATTTAAAGGCTATTTTCTCAGAATCTACTGAACAGATTTACACCAAACCTACAAAAGGCACTTCCTTGACCTGAGGACTACCTCTCTGCCAAATTTCTAGTAATTCTGTTCAGCCGTTCGGGCTGTAGCCCTGTCTAAAGGTCCTATGGAAAAATGCATGGGAAAAACGCGTTTTGGGACCCCCCTTTTATCTCAGCCCCCGCTTGACGAATCCCCCCGAGACTTTCAGGGTAGGAGCGGAGCATAGCGCCCCACCTATTTTGAGAAATTCGCGAGGATTCGTCGACCGGCGCCAAAGTTATTCAAAATAGAATGTTGCGGATTTCCTATGGAAACAGGGTCCTAACTATAACTACCTACTGGCGACCGCCAGTAGGTAATATATATATATATATATATATATATATATATATATATATATATCCTGTTTTATCATTAACATTGCAAAATGCCACTTTTAAGAGTGTGTGACTTTTCATATACAGATGGGTGGACTACGCTAGAGTCTTTCGGTGACCAGCAATGTGTGGCACATCACTTCGCTCCTCTTCAAAGGACTTTCTAGTTAGAACTGAGTGGTCAGTTGAGACTGCTGGTTTATTCTGTATCTGTGGCTTTCAGCTACCAGCAAGGTACCAAAGGTCCTTCTTATGTTTTATACCGGGTACGTTAATGACAAGAAATCAAGAACTGAATTTCATATTTGATAATATTTGGTGACATGGATTGAATTAGATTGGGAAAGACAGGACCATCAGAAAGACTAGAGTTTGTGTGCTGCATCTTGCAGTTAGAAGTAGGAGGTAAAGTAAACATTGTTTACTATTTGAATTGTGGGGTGAGCTAGGGCAAGAGTCCTCCATCTAATCAGTCGGGAAATGGAACTTCAGGAGATCTGTGGCAGCAGGTACTTCTAATTTTGAATGGAGCGGGAAATATTATGGTTGGGAATTCTGTTGAGGTCACTGCAAGGCTGTGTTGAGCAAAGATCCCCAGTTTGTGTTGGGCACCATTGTCTCTCTTTGAATGATTGGGTGGTCGGGATTGTTTCATAACTCTGCACCACATTTATACCGATAGAAGGGATTGTCGTTCTTGGGTTCACAGTTAATATTATTATCTCTCAAATAGTCCTGAATGCATCTAATGTTGCTAGCAGTGAGTTCCAGAGCTTGCGTGCTTGCACTCAGAAAATAGATCCTCTTATATAGTTCTTATTGTCATGCAGTATGACACTCAATCGTGGTAGTCTAAAGGTAGTCTAAAGCACAGTGTTTCATTTATAATGCTTAAATTGAATTTGTATGCATGGTGGTCCTTTTCCTTGGGAAGTCCTGTGAACTATGCAGGTTTTCTTGAACATTGATCATCTATTTATGCGTAGCCAGTGGAGTACTTGCAGGACTGGCATCATGTTTTCTGTAGGATGAAGGCAGAGGAGAAATGTTCTTCGTTTAATTGTAATTGCAGATGATGAAGAGAATTGCATATGATGAAGAGGGGTCACTAAATGCATTGGATTTTGACAAATGACAAACATGAATAACTAAAGTAGTGTTTTGTGGAGGTGTGATGAACAGACTCTATATCTCACTGGACGTTCCTTATGCTCAGCACTATGTGTGCATTATGTGAAAACAAACATTTTCAATTCTTGACAAGTATTTTCAGAATTGACTTGCTCTAGATACATAAACAGTGATGTCACATAAAGACGCCTCCGACAATGCAGTTAACAGTGCATGGATAAAGCAGTGGCCAGAGACAATCTGCATGATGCCAGAACATGTTCAAATAGGGTATAGCTATCTACCTTTGTGCATACAACATTCGAAGTTATGCTATTAACCCCTTGTGTGCCACGCCCTTTCCCCGCCCTGTGCCGGCCGTTACATTAGCGGGCGGTATTCATGACGAGCTGGACTCGTCATGGGCACAGCGCAACCGCGGCCCATGACGAGTCCAGCTCGTCATGGGCACACAAGGGGTTAAATAGGGATAAACATGATCAATGGAGTTTTATGTTTGCTTCAAAGGATAGTCCTTCAAAACAATATTTCACAAAAGCACTTATACTCTATGACTTTTCTAAAAATCAGACTAGACACAAAACTATTTGTCTAATGTCGATTTTAAACTTTCCAGAAGCAGGTGAAAAAATGTGTCCTAGCTACTTGACAGATGGAAAGTGAGTAAGCTTCAACATTTTGCTTATGGAGAGAAATGTAGCTCACTGTTGGCCTGGAAGGATAAAGCAGATGTGGCTAGAAACACAATACGGGACTTAATCAGTATGGAGTCAGGAGAAGTGCTGCATGCCAATGCAGGTATATGCGGAGAAGCCTGAAGCTTTATGAGTAACCTCTATAGTGAGGATATGCAACCTGGCCGGGAGTGTATAGAGGATTGGTCAAAAATTACGACAATTCAACAATTAACAAATGAACAGAAGAGAGCCTAGAGGGAGAGATCACAGATGAAGAAATCAGGGCGCGGTGTAGGAGAATGGCAAGGGGAAAGGCAGCTGGACCAGACGGTCTCCCAGTTGAGGCTTTTTCTTGCATCATAGATAAATGTGGTCCCAGTTTTAAAAGTCCTATTTAATTAAATATATATTGATGGGGAAACCCCCCCCAGCTCTTGGCCAGAGGCCATGGTTACCTTAATCTTAAAACCAAATAAAAACCCGCAGAGAGTGGATTCTTATAGACCAATATCCCTCCTAAATAAAGACTATAACATCTTTTCAGGAACTGTAGCATCACGAGTAATTAAGTTTATAAAAGGGGTTATCCATGCTGATCAAAGAGGCTTTATACCAGGGAGGCAGTTAAATGAATTAACTTTCCAGATGATGGGGGTTGTAGATATTGCCGAGGCCCGGAATTTACCTTTAACTATGGTAGCTGTAGATGCAGCTAAGGCCTTAGACCAAGTGCACTGGGCATTTCTGTGGGACACCATAAGTAGTGTTGGCTTTCCTCAGAATATGGTGAGGACTGTGCAAAATCTTTATTATTGCCCCGGGGTCTAGGTGCTGGTAAATGGAGAACTGTCAAATTGGTTTAACATCTCAAGAGGCACAAGACAAGGCTGCCCCCTGTCTCCGTTTCTCTTCAATCTGTCTATAGAGCCTTTCGCCAATTTGATCAGGGCAGATCCCACTATCCTCCCTTTTAAATCTTTGGGGTTTGAAGTAAAACTGGCTCTATATGCAGATGATCTGATCCTTTATACCAGCAATCCACAAAATGCAATTCCCAATCTGATGAGGACGGCAGAGAGTTTCGGCTTAATCTTGGGGTACAAGGCGAATATGGAAAAAAACAAAATAATGGACTGGAATCAGAGTTTGAAGAGTCAGGGGGCCAAAACCCAAATGCGTTATCTTGGAGTATTGATCACTCAGAAACTGGAGGATATTCCTAAAATAAACTGGAAGAAAGTTAGTCAGGAGATACGAGTCTGCTTTTAAAATGGGCGAACCTACCTTTTAACATCTATGGTCGGTTAAATCTTATAAAAAAGATTATTCTCCCAAAAATCACTTTAATTCCATCCCTTTAACTTTTCGCAAAGAGGATATAGCCAAGCTCCAGGGTAAAATAGGTAGTTTTATCTGGGCGCCAAAGGGTCCCAGGATAGCCTGGAAAAAGTTGAGAAGGAGGTTAGAGGCAGGAGGATTGGTTTAACCATACCTACCTGTTTATTGCTACGCTTTCCACTTTAAGAATTTTCGCATGCTTGCAAACAAGACTGATAGGTCATCTATGGGCTTACTGTTTGAGGCTATGCTGGTTGATGTCTGCCAAGGCCAGCACCACTTACGTTTTTAAACATGGTGACCCAAAATTTTTCAAAAAGGTGAGGCTGAAGATTCTGAGTTCCGCTCTAAGAACCTGGCTGTACCTGCGGAAAAGATTGGGAGTCCCATACTTTTCATCACTGCTCTGATCTGGGAATCCCCGGGTACCCCAGAATGCCTGAGGGAAAAACCTTTAAAATCGGGGGGGAATATGTTATTGGGCAGGTCTTAAAATGGTCTCTAGCCTAGTGAGCTGGGAAGTGTTAAGTAATTGCACTAAGGGACAATTGACAAGGTTTAAGTACCATCAATTAAGTTCCTGCTGGGCAACACAAGATTGGGCACAAGAGGAGGAGGATTCAAAGCTTCATCCTGTGATGAGGACTGATCATTGGAAAAAGGAAATCTCCTTTTGGTATTGGGCCTTCCTGGAGACAGATGAGAAGATCAAAACTGAAATTTCAAATTTATGGGGTAAAGAGTTTGGCGATGAGGATTTGAAGCAAATGTGGTTTGATTCATTCTGTATGTTATAAACAGTGGTAAAAGCTGCATCGCTTAAACATAACCCTCTATTTACTACCTACAGAGTTTATTGGTCCCCAGCAAAGTTGTCAAAGGTTACAGGCAATACCTACAACTGCTCAAGGTGGATGCTCACAGCAGCGGATGATCTGCATTTGTTTATGCAGTGTCCGAAAATCGCATCTGACTGGACTTTGGTATGTGATTTCCTTGAGGAAATACGTGGTAAACAGATTAAGGTAAGCCCTCGCCTTATATTCTTTGGACTTAATCAAGAGGAAGAAGAACAGAACACAGTTAGTTCCAAGTTTATGTTTTATGTGATCTTGCTGGCGAGGCGTGAGATTTGTATGCTATGGAAATCTGAAAGCCCCCCCATCCTTTACCGAGTGTCTTAAAAGTATTATATATACAAATGAGTCCGATATGGCCTGCGATCCAAGGAGTAAAGATAAGATCTGGACATTATTGATAGAGTGGAGAGAAAAGGCAAGTGGGTCCAATGAGTAAGCCAAATATAATGTCGTTCCTGGCCTCTCCTGTATTTTCTTTGTGGTACCCATATGCAAAGGAGATGGAAGTTGAAACAGCAGTATTCTTGTGGGGCACTACTTTTCCTCCCATTCCTTTCCCCCATTGGCTCCAGAGGGATGAGAGTAATCCTAACAAAAGAGTTGGCAGAATGAGGACAAAAAAAACAACAACAAAAAAATAAACAAACAAGAACGAGCTTGCTGCCAATGGGCTGTGTTGTCATGAATGTTCTTCACTCATGCATCCGAGGAACCATTAGAGTTTTTAAAAGAACCCTCACCCATTCATCGTTGGGTTCCCACCCAAGATGCCTAGTGCTAGATTTAGTTTTTTCATGAATTTGTGAATGGTTTTAAAACTGCCTCAAGGTTGCCCTTTCCGATCAAATTTTTTTATTAATGGATACCTTTGGTGGGGAAGTAAGAGCAACTGATGTAAAGTGAGAGAATAACGGTTCACACATCATTGTGTATGGTCTACATGTCTCAGCCAATTAGGTGTGCTATTAAGCCACAGTGGATTTCTTCAAGACCAGGCTAGCATCCAGCCTAGTGTAATATGAGCATGCACACAAAGGCATACAGTGAAAGTATGGTGAAAATGTAACTTACAGTTTTCACCAACCTCTATTACTGAAATCTGAAGTTGATAAAATGTGGGAACTTTAAACTGGCCAACAACAGTAGCTCAACGAACTCCGGAAACATCCATAGCCCACAATCATGCCCATATCATGCAGTGGCTCTCAGGGCATTGAAAAACAGTAAGCTCAACTGTGTTAACAAACATTTTTATACAACCAACTTAGTGA
The DNA here is from genome assembly GCF_964204655.1 of Triturus cristatus. Taxonomy (NCBI): domain Eukaryota; kingdom Metazoa; phylum Chordata; class Amphibia; order Caudata; family Salamandridae; genus Triturus; species Triturus cristatus. Next base: position 922,174,652 of record NC_140581.1, on the reverse strand, counting down.
GTGCTAAGTCTCATCCTGCATAGTGCTTTTACATACTTAAAAGCATGTACGAGGAGCAATACCAGATTCGCACCATGCCATTCTGTCAACAATAATCTTTTTTATGCCAGAGGTGTGGTGCATTGGTGAGAAACACAAAAATAAAAATAAAATTTGAGGGCACATGCAGTGCAATCACACGTGTGGTGTACAAACTTAAATACTTAAAATCAGGGGTATGTGAAAATCTAGGGGCTGATTTTGATGTCAGGCGGAATTGTTTCCTCCTAACACTGAATCGGCCAACACCCGATCGTCAGTCCCAACCGGCCTATTACAATACAACCGAGCACTGTTCAGTCCCATACTCCCTTTTCTCAATGGGAGCTCATGTTACGGCTGTAAACTGGCCATAACACAAGCTCCCATTGACAAAAGGGAGGTGCAGTTCATCCCTGTACCCTGTGGCAGACACCGCAAGGTGCCTGCCACAATGTGCAGGGATCAACGGGGGGACCATAGGTGCCCCCTCGGCCTCCAACTGCAGGCCGTGTACCAAATGGGGTCCTGCTGGGGCCCCTCAACACAGTTTCCGAAATGGTTTCCATGTTGGGCAGGCCGGCATGGAAACCATGTAAAAAATGTGCATTGTAATCTCAAGGGGGGAAGGCCCACACTAGAGATTGCTGGCTGGCTTCTAACTGGCCGGTGGGCTCTCTGAGCCCATCGAAAGCCAGCCGGTTTACTTTCTGACCGCCTCCTTCATAATGAGGTGGTTGGAAAGTAAACAACGCAGCCCTGAACGGAGCCTTTACGGGCCGCATCACAATCGGCCCCTTAATGTATGCATGAATCTGACTGAAAGCTGTAAATGACAGTGCATAGTCCTTAAAATAACATACTTAATGTACCTGTAGAAAAATATCATCAGCGATATCGTAAGAAAGTCACTCTCATATAACTGCTCCGAACAAGATTCTGATGAGGTATCTCTTGCACACAGATGAGACCCCCCTCATTAACTTCATTGAGGCAAGCTGACTGTGCTTCTGCCTAATATCAAACGCACAGCGATCCCGATGTTATCAGGGCAATGGCTGGGACCGATAAAGTAGAGAAGCCGGCAGGAATCCTGCAGTGCTTCCGCATTCTTTTGTGCAGCATCATTCGTGGGGCACTTGGAGAAGGAGTTAACCCCTTACATGCAAACTGAATGCATCTCGGTGGCAGAAGGCTGCTCCGAGAGCTTGTATTCAAAGGAGAAAGCAGCATAAGGAGCATTGTTATGCAGAGACATTAGTCCTTAAAATTGCAGACCTGTGCTCAGAGTGTAATGGCCTACTTAGAAAGGGCTAAATGAGCAGGTTAATTGCACGTCAACAAGTATCTAAGCCCGTAGCTCAGGGAGGTCCCTGTTCTTTTTAGGTCTCGCCTAGCTATTGCGTTTACGCAATCGCAATGCGAGACTCTAGTAAGGGGCATTTCAAAGTGCTCCCAAAAGTGGATTGCATGGCGAGCACGCGTACAATCATGTGCATCGTGCCACCATGCAATCCGTTTGGGGAAGCGCTTCAGCCCACTGGCGCCCTCGGCATCATTCTTCAAAGGGTCCGCTCCCCCGCCTGGAATGCGCTCCCCCACCACAGACAAGCGCGCACGCCACGCTCCGCCGCGTCACAAATTTGCTTTCACTTTAAGCGCTTCAGCCCACTGGCGCCCTCGGCATCATTCTTCAAAGGGTCCGCTCCCCCGCCTCAAAGCTCCGGATCCTCGGACTCGCGTGAGCTGGTCTGCTGAAGGAGGGTTTCGTTAAAAGCGAGGTGAAGAAACAGGAGTTGCCCTCAGCGTTACTACGAGTTTACCGCCGTTCTTAACCGAAATGCCTCTCTGCTTTTGAACCCCGACGTAATTTGTGACGGCAATTATTGTTGAAGATATATTATTTTTTAAATGAGGCTTTTTCTGTACAAACAATATGCATTTTAAATGGGAACCGTGCCTTAGTCCCATAGTTTAGCCATCCTTGTTTACTACATAGTGTGACCACTAGAACACACCCTCGCCCGGTCTCGCTCAATCTGAAGTCATCTTGGTTTAGTGCACGTCTTAGTGTCAGTCACATCTTAGTGGTTCAAAGTCTTTTAGAAGCGATACTTTTGTGTCCTTGGGCAACGTGTTTATAGTTTATCGGCAAAATTAGGATGATAGAGCTTCAGGCTCTTTTAGAGCCAGCTTGACATTTTAAAATGGCCAATAATAAAGTTCCAATGTGAGCCTTCAACTTAATGAGCAATTGTTGTTGAAGACACGAGGCTTACACAAAGTTCTTAAAATGGTACTCCACGCGTGAGGTACATGCAGCAAGCCTCTGCACATAGATTTTAGACGGTCTTTCAATTTTATGGGTTGTGAGGTGATTCAGATTAGGCTTCAAGGTTTTAGATTCTTAATCAGCGGGATCTGCGCTACGGTGCAGAACCTTGGATGTATGCATTTGACTCACTGTCTTCCTGTGGCACTGTACACTAGGTGTTGTACCTGAAGCCACATTCTCTCTCTTTTTCTTTATGCTTCGTGCCGCACCCTACAAAAATCTCAACCCCACTAATCTAAACACTTGGTCTGCGCCGTGTAAGTAGAGTGTAAGCTCTTGTTTAACACCTGTCATAATGTGGAGCACCTCAGGTGGACCTACATATCCTCTATTTCACTGGTTAAAAAGGTAAGGCTGACCAGAAAAAAATGAATGGGGCAGGATAATACAGGTTTTCTAGGTTACCTGTCCCCACGCTGCCTCACATGCACGCATTCAGGAACATGCAGAACTTTAAGTGGGCTGGGTCTCAGACCCAGTACTAATTAAAAACGGACATTGAAACGGGTCTCTATCGGGCCTTATATTAATGTCCTTAACTTTACTGCTTTACATCGGCTTGATTTTACTTTTGACGTATCCAGGCCCTTTGGCTTTACCAGTCCTTGTAATTGTTTAATCTCTCCCTGTGTTTGTGCATTGTGTTTCCCTTTGCGCGTTCTGTGCGCTGAAAGTGCCTAATAAATGTAATTGAATGGGGCAGTTAACCGCTATGGTTTAATGTAAAGCACCTGCTCGGCGTCGGAGCTACATTTGCTTTGTATAAAAAAAGGTGTTTAGCAATCTTCTGCAAACAAGCTTTTCTCTCACAAAACACGGGCACAGCAGACACCAGGGTGGCGCGTGCACCACAGGAACAAGAACATAAAAAGAAAGGGGTGGGGGGAGGGGCAGGTGCCTGGAGTGCAGGGTCAGCACTGCTTTACATCGGTATGATTTCCCAGAAATAACTTGCCTGTCCATAACCCGTTAAATGTTTTTGATTGGCCGGTGGCTCAGTATAACTGAGCAACTTGAAGAAGGGGCTGCAGAGAGCAGACCTGGCTGGCCCTGCAGCCGATCCGCTCCGGGACAGTCAAGAGCAGTGTTGTAATCTCGTGCCTGCTCGTGACCTGCAGCATTGTGGACGTGATGCGGTCACGATTGGAATGTACGGGGTGAGTGTTCGTTTTCCGTGGAGCTGGGAGGAAGACGGGAAAAACGTTGGTGCTGTTTATGGTTCGCTTACTCCAATAAACTTGAAGAAATCTACCTGGCACTGAAGCATCTTGAATTCAACACTGGCGACGAGTTGTCTCAACCTGATTGGGGACAGGTACCTTCGCACCAACTCCCCTTTTAAACGACCGATCAAGCAGAACGAACAAAACTTAAGATCTACGATTGACACAAGCTATTTACCTACGGATCAATAACCAAGCCGAACATCCTGTGAGTCGACTTAATATTACCCTTTATTCATGTATAGAGAGAGAAGCTCTGAGTGTGTTTTGGGCTGTGCATAATTTTAAATTTTATCTTTGGGGCATACCTTTTCTGGTTAAAACGGATCATCGTCCGTTGGTCCAGATATTTTCATGTCACCGCAGTGAACAGTTGACACCCAGGTTGAAGCGTTGGAGCGAAGGTCTTCAAGAGTTTAATTTTCGGGTGCAATATATATCTGGGAACATGAATAAGTATGTTCTCACGGTTACCTGTTAACTATGATATGGAAGATACCAAAGATCAGAGTGAGTTTGAAACTAGAAATGTTTGCTGGATATCTGAGCCAACTTTGTCGGGTAAAGAATGGTCAGATGAAGTAAGTAGGGATGAGGTCCTTTCTTCTCTCAAGATGTGGATAAGGGTAGGGTGGCCTGATTATCAGGCGTTGGACCATGAGATGAAATCTTATTGGCCAGTAAGGGAGGAGTTATCATTTTATGATGGGAATGTCATGAGAGGTGACAGAGTGATTCCTCCTCTTAATTTCAGGAACAGGTTGATTAACATTGCTCATGAGGGACATCTAGGGAGGAGCCTTACCAAGGCTAGGGTGAGAGAAAGATATTGGTGGCCTAATATGGATCACATGACTGAGGAGATTGTTAAAAATTGCTTGTCGTGTGCTGCAAATTATAAGTCCTGTGTTACTAATGTTGCCCCACTATCTCCGGTAGTAATTCCTGAAATTGTATGGACAAAACTTGGACTGGATATTGCAGGTCCATTTGAACTTTTGCCTTCTAATGAACGTTTTGTCATTTTGTTGGTAGACTACACCTCGAAATGGGTAGTCACTAAATGTGTTTCTTCTGTGTGCACGAGGGTTGTGATTGAATTTCTCAAGGATGTTTTTACTTTGGAAGGGGTGCCCAAATGTTTGGTAACGGACAATGGAGTGCAGTTTGTCTCTCATGAAATGTGTGAGTTTTTGAAAGATCATAACATCGTTCACCAGAAAACTGCGCTGTACTCACCGCAGAGTAATGGATTGACTGAAAGGATGAATAGAGTGGTCAAGAGTTGTGCTCAGCGTGCTCTTGGGTGTAAAGTTTCCTTCAGCGTTGTGTTGAGAGACACTTGGTGGGCACATCGTACTGCTCCCAATATGATTACTCATATCTCACCATTTGAAGCGATGAGAGGTAGGAAGGCTGTTTCCAAATTAAATCCTACGTGGTTGCCTGTCTGTTTAGATAATTGTATCTCTGTTGAATCTAAGCGGGCCTGCATTTCTGGTTATCAACAGAGATATAAATTGAATTATGATTCAAAAATGTGTGTAAGAGAGAAGAAGTGGCAACTTGGTGACAGGGTCTTGGTTAAGAAACCCAACCATACTATGAAAGGCAGAACTGCTTTCTTGGGTCCTTTCACTATTGTTGCCATAAAAAAAAATGTGGTGAAAGTGGAGTCGGGCTCTACTTGGAGTATGTCCAGACTTGTGAAGTTTACAGAGAAATCTCTGGGTTCTTCGCCATGTCTGAATTTCAAGCCTCAAGTGCCTGAGGACAATGTCAATATTAGGAGTCCTAAGAATAGGCACATTCCAGCAAGGTTCAATGATTTTGTTCTGCAATGATATGGAACTTATGTGGTAAATTGCGTAGTCGATTAGCATTCTGATTATTGTTGTGGGAGGGTTTTTATTTTTATTTTCTCTCTTTATTCTTATTCAATCTTGGGTGTAACATTTTTGTCCCTATTGTTGTTGGGGTGTGTTGTATTTTTTTTATATGTTGGGTTTTAAATTCTTTTATGGGAGGGGGATGTGTTGTAATCTCGTGCCTGCTCGTGACCTGCAGCATTGTGGACGTGATGCGGTCACGATTGGAATGTACGGGGTGAGTGTTCGTTTTCCGTGGAGCTGGGAGGAAGACGGGAAAAACGTTGTTGCTGTTTATGCTTCGCTTACTCCAATAAACTTGAAGAAATCTACCTGGCACTGAAGCATCTTGAATTTAACAAGCAGCTAACTACAGAGGTGGGTAACTGCAGCGCAATGGGGTAAGGCCAGGGCCGGGAGAGACAATGCCCCCGGGCACCATTATAAAAGGGAATTAGTGAGAGAAAAAAGTGGCCCATATTTGAACTTTGTAAAAACACAGGCTATGAGTGTTTTCCAAAATATTGAATAATGCGTGTGACGCGACCTTGCTGCAGGCAATGCTTGCTTTAATGTTACGGAAATTAACGGTATAAACCAGCTCAGCAGACCACTGTTGACCTCTTAGAACAAGCATTAAAAATGCAATAGGTCTCGCCTTTTATTAAGTTAAAGCCATCTGCTTTGCTATACAATACCATTAGCAAAGCAAATAGCTTTAACTTAATCAAAGGCGAGACCTATTGCATTTTCAATGCTTGTTTTCTGGAAAAGACCTGTGCCTGATAGAATTGCACTAACAAGGTGTCTGCGGCGGTATTAGCTATTTTGTAGGCATAAAACCATTCAAATGGATAGAGTTCCTCATATGTACCCCAATCTTATTCTCTCACTTTACATCAGCTACTTTCACTTCCCTACCCAAGGTATCTATTAATAAAAAACCTCGATTGGAAAGGGCAACCTTGAGGCAGTTTTAGCAAACATTTGCAATGCAATAGGTCTCACATTTGTTTAAGATATTGGAATTTTAAATGCCAGTACCTATTATTTATGTCTATTCAAAACCAACAGATATTTAAAAGGCCTTGTAATTTCTAATACCAATAGCTCAAACTCGCCGCAATAACGAGACCACTTTCATAGTGGCTGCACCCATTTCTTTAGACGCTGCTTGCCATAGTCAGGTTACAGCAAGCCGCATGTAAAGAAAGGAGCGTGGCCACAATTAAAGTGAAAGCACATCACAGGGCGCTTTTACCCCCCAAAAAATGTGTTCACAAACAAATGGCTTTTTGGGGCAAATGCACCCCATGCTGTGCTTTCACTTTAATGGTGTGCATGCCTCTTTCTTTAGACGTGGCTCGCTGTAACCTGAATATGGCAGCAGTGTCTAAAGAAAGGGGCGGGGCCACTATGTAAGTGAAAGCATGGTATGGGGGATTTCACTGGAAAAAAGAAATGTTTCGTAGCGGGAATGCTAAAGTTAAAGCAGACCGCACTGGCAAATTTAATAAATATATAAGCGTGGCCGCTATTCCTTAAGCGGACCACGCTGCTAAAGTAAATAAATAAAAATGCAGCCACTATAGTTATAGCGGAATGCCATTGGCCTGGAGTGTGGAGAGCGGCATTCGGCCATGGCCCTCGCCATTTTTGCATGCCCGGGGGCCCCCATGTGGTGCTCTAGATGCACCGGTGGCCTAGGCGGGCTGAGACATGTGGTTGGTCAGCAGTGAAGATGGGTCTGTGAGCCCGGGGGGGCCTTGCCACCCCGCACGGCTGATGCCTATCTGGTAGACAACATTGCCCCATGGAGCAGCTGGGTGGAGGCGGCCGGGTGAGCTGCGGTCTGCTCTGGGGTGCTCTCTGGGCTGTTGGAGCCTTCTACAAAAAAGTCGCACCACCCCTCCTGTGGTGGCCCAATGAGGCTTGGTGCTGCATTGTGCAAGGGTGTCTTCGCTGCAGGAAATTATTGTTTATGTGCAGGAAGGTGTTCCTTCGAGCACATAAACAATCACTAATGGTGATTTATCACTTGTATGTTTGCTGCAGAATGCACATAAACAATCATTAATGGCATTTGTCTCTTTCTATCTGTGCTGCAGAACGCAGCACACATAGAAAAAGCAAAAGTGTGGGGAAATAAAGTATTTATCCTTATCTCGCCATTCTAACGCTTGTTCTTGCATGGCGTTAGCTTTTGTACTGCCTCAGTTTCACACCTCCTTGTAAATCTGGTGCATCGTCAAAAGCAATAGGTGTTGCGGAGCAACGCCCACAGCAACACCCATTGCATGCCCCTTTCATGCTAAGTGATGCATGTAAAGGGGACTTATTTACAAGGTGGCGTTAAGCCACAAAATGTGGCTTAACACCACTTTGTAAATATGGAGAAGGGTATATCACCACCAGAACATCACTATAAGTGACATTCAAGTGGCAATATCCCCTTGCAAATATGCCACAGGTTTTTTCTGTTTGGTAGTGGTGGCATTTAGCACATACTTGTTAGCTTTGGAGGTTGCAGATAATTCTGCTACATTCATTTTGTGATTTGCCAATGCAGGGGAACAGCCATTACAACGCGGTTTTTACCACGCGTAGCCATTACATCGCATGCGTTACAACGCATGCGATGTTACAACGCTATGCCATTACAACGCAAGTCTTTACATCGACTTGCGCTAGATGGCGTGCTAACATTACAAATAGTGTAGTTTACTATCCCAACACCTTCCCTACTGTTAAGTGGACTGGAGTTGGAATAGTAAATTACACTTTTCTAATGTTAGCACGCCATCTAGCGCAAGTCGATGTAAAGACTTGCGTTGTAATGGCATAGCGTGGTAACATCGCAGTCGTTGTAACGACCGCGTTGTAACTGCACGCGTTGTAATGACTCGCGTTGTTACGTCATACATCCCAATGCGGTATAGGTGATAAAATATGCTTTGCATTTCCCCTTTTATTGCCTCACCATCGCTCTACTGAGTCATACATCAGTCAGGCATCTCTTACCCATTGGCCCTCCAGCAGTCCAAATGATCTGTGGACCCTCCCTACTTTATTTAAGCTCTCCTCCTAGGACATCCAGTTCAGGCATTGGGGTAAATGGCAGAGAGAATCAGGACAGCTGTTTTGGACTTTTACAGCCTGGTTTAGCTATAACCAAAACTTCTTTTCAGTTCATTATCTTTTCTTCTTCCTTGACGCTCTCCCAGCCACCTCCTCTTTTACTCAGTGCGGTAAGTGTAGTCATTCTAAGGAAACAATAGTGGACACTCCCTGCTGATTTCTTTAACACCTTCCACAATGAGGATAGGTGTGGATATCTCTAAACCACTGTAAAGAGGACAAGTATCCACTGGTATCATCGGGTGTATTCGTTTATTATCACATTTTACACGACTCTTTATATTTAAGCACAGTTTTTTCAACCATGCATGCCAGTCAGGGGTATGAAGTGCTATATGAAATATAATATACAGTACAATAAAATACCTAACTAGCCATCTACGGAAATGCATCTTCAGTTCTACTGAAAAGCCCTTGCACCATTCAAGTCAAGCTATTGTATGCAACCCACAGGTTTGCTTTTTAATTGGTTAAAACAGAGAACAGCTTGCTTCAGGAATGGATTTTATACCTTTGCATGCTAATCAATTAACTGTTATTTTCAATGTTGGGCTACTGGTGCTTGTAGAAAATTAGTGTAACTGAACACATTATTTAGGCATTTCATAAGAAAACTTCATTCATTGATGATGCATGGATGAAAAATGAGAGCATGATTTCAAAGCAGACCTCCTCTGAAAGTAATTGACTGCTTAAATGACATTGGCTTTAATTCAAATATTGATGTAGATAGCTTACCATGGTGAAATAATTAAAAAGAACTTGTGAAGTGGTGTGAGGTGGGAAAAATTATAACTAAAAGCAGAAATACTAAAATAACACACTATGAACATTTATATCCAACGTAATAATCACAAGTCAAATGCGTAGCTTGTGTTGTATTTTTTTCATTTTGTGAAGTGTCAAGTCACATTTACTTTGAAAACAAGAATATCAAACTAGGTTTATTTTTGCTTCTTATGTCTATGGTGGGGCCGTGCTGTATGTAGGTAGCGGTGGGAGATAACATCCGCTCCGCCAGTGGAGTTAGCTGAGTTTTGCCCACTCCCCACTCTGCTTGGAGCATGAAGTTCTGTAAAAACTCCGCCAACTGCTGTGTGGTGTTTTTTTCTCATGCTCGGCTCACCAGCGTTAAGTTAACAAGTGAGAAAATTGAGTGCTAATATGCATTCAAGCCAGATTTCTCAACGCTGGCGGTCATGGCAGGTCACTGCCGTTCATATTGAGAAAGCTGCTGCTCGAGTAGAAAATCTACTTGAGTGGCAGAATGGAGAGGTACCCTCTGGCACTCCGTGTGGTGCCGTTCATGTTGATTGTACAGCACACATCAAGCTCCCGGCGCTAAAAATCAGTGTGAGCAGCACGTGCTGAATTCTGCCCCTCGTGGAACTTTTAATGCAGAATTCCATTGAGTGAAACTCCAAGAGTTCCGCACATCCCTGTATGTAGGTCCTCAACTTTCATCTGACAGATCATTGGAATTTAAGCGTTGGATACTTCATTTGCTATAATTTCTCTATTAATCAACACCATATATAACAATTATTTGGAAAGAGAATGCACAAGTCTGGATACAGAGGGCCGTCTTTACAAGTGACTTACTCACACAAATATGTTTTTATAAATGTAAAAACATTTTTCCTATTCAGGAAAATTGGTTTTTGCATTCATAAAAGAATTTACTCACACACAAGATTCCATGAGAATGGACATTCAAAGTTGGGAATGCACAGGACATTTTAGCACACCCTAAAACTTATACATTGAGTGGGTATTCACTAAACAATTTGACTCATTCATGCCCAGCATGGGCACTAAGGGCCTCATTTTGAGTTTAGAGGGACCAATTTCTGCAGGAAACTCTAAATGAAGAGTAAGATTCACTCTCTGAATTTTCTCCAGCATAAAGTTATTATGGTGCAGTAAATTCAGCCAATGGATGGTACTCTACTGGTAGAGTTTCCTCTAGAAACTGGACAATTATCTGGTCCTTCCAAACTCTAAAAGAGGCCCTTAGAATTACATTAATTCAGGAAAAGTGATCACTTTGATGGTCAAAGATTGACTAACCAATGCCACCAGTCCTTCCTCTACCTAAAATCAAATTTCATTGCTAACTCCTGAATCATGCATTGGTCAGTCACTGCAAACCATTGGCCCTCATGCAGTTAATATCTAACTATTAAATGTATATGAAACATGCATTCAAACATGCATGTCAAAATCTGTACGTTCACGGCATGGACTTCTGCAGTCCGTGCCGTGCAGGTACTGGGGGGCATTCACACAGGGGGTACATATTGTGCCCCCCTGTGTGCAACCACATGGTGCAGAGGCACAAGGGGGCCCTACAGGGCCCTCTTTGTTTCCTCACTGCCACACTTTTCATGGCAGTCGCACCACACTCAAAATTGTGCCGGTGAGGAAACTCGTAATGTTCTTGGCAGGGCAGCAGGAAACTCGTAATATTCCTGGCAGGGCAGCACCTGCCCACCAAGCATATTGCTGCCTCAGGAGCACTGCGTACCCACCAGGGAACGGTGTTTCCCTCTCGGTTGCTGTGGTCCCAGGACTGTCAGATCACCATAATCATAATAGGGCAGTCTGTGGACCACCAGACTCATAATAAGACCCTTAGTCTGTGCCTCTGGGTGACTGCTCCTTAGGTGGTCTACCTGCATGGTTGCTTAAAGTTATCTGCACGTGGCTAACAATTTGACTGCTGCCAGTATGTCTTCATGCCAATGTATGCATGTTTGCAGTGTATATGTCTGCGTTTACTATACATAAATCAAATCTATTGGAATTTCCATTGCTTATTTCCAAAAAGTATTTCTACTCATAATAATTCGTTTGGTATAACAGAGAGACTGTTCTCCTTGTTTTGTGATCATTTGCCTGGTGCTTTCGAATGAGTAGGCTGACAAATAGGAAAACTCTCAGGCGATAAATGCAATCAGTGGCATTGAGCTTCGAGCGGAGTGATGTGGCAAGGACTGCGTGCCTGGGTGGTGTGCAACAGATTGAACGGGAAGGTTAACGGTGCATGCTGCCGCCTTGCAGAGTGGATGCGGCCAATCACTCGATGCTAAACACCATCATCTCTTATTTACTGCACACATCTGCACTGATGGCTCAGCGGACACTGCCCTGTATGGGGGGATTGGAAACAGTCCAGGAGCTTTGCCATTCTGTGATCAACCACTGAAACCACCCTTCATCCATTTTTAATGACACCAAGGCTGGCATGCGTTCCTGCAATCTTTTTTATGTATTTTTATTTTGTCGCCAGATTAAAGGACAAGGAGAGATGAAAAGCATGCAGGAATCTGTATAGAATACGTCATGGTCTATGGATTAGTCTCATCAAGTGTAAACTGCAGGGTGGTCTGCAGAGATGGGAGTGGGTGACCAAATCCTCTCGGCTCAGCCAAGGCGAAAAGAAGACAATAAGCAAAAGATTAAAGGAAAACTCCGAAAAAAAGAAGAAAGTATGTAGTTGGAGAGCTGTTTGAGGTTTCCTAAGTATTCTCAGGAAGAGGAGCCTAGAAATGCAATTAATCGAATGATCATAGTTTCCACTACCAAATTCTTGGCTCAAGAAGTAGTAAATCCTTAATCTCTCTGACAGAAAAAATAAAAGGAGCAAAGCTTGAAATTCTATTATTTGGGATTCTGTTTTTTCCACTAAGTCCTGCTCCTCGTTTTCTTGCCCTCCTGCTCTTGAACTCCCCGATGCCCCCTGATGCTTCTCCAGTTTATAAACCCTACTGTGACCCCTGACCATTTTGATACAGTTCTACCTTTGAATGCTGAGGCTTGTATGGAAAATGTGGCGCTTGCTTTGGAGCAGTACTAATAAAAAAATACAATTTATGGGATAACGTCCTGAATTCCATTCAATTTGCTTATTCACCAGTGTATTTCTTCCATTTCTATTATTATCTATTATTACGGACTCAAAATTCAGCTTCTGTTTGTCATGATGATACAGGTCGTGTTTTGGAGGGTGTAATACTAATGAGTGATTGAACCACCAGCCTACAATCATTAATGGCTTCTGTTAGGACTCGCGCTCACATACAGAGCCTCCAGGGTAAAAGAAAAATCATTTATTGATATATGCCCGAGAGGCTGTGTTTTCAGTTTTGCGTTTCTTCTATTATACAGATTACTATATTGATCGAATGAATAGAGTCTAATAACATTATTTCAATATTATTGTGATAAAAGCTCTTACACTTGTTGTAGAGTCACGCAAATGCGCTTAGATTTATACCACCTGATGGGCTGTCTTCTACCTTCGCAAACTATTTCTTTAATAAAAAAACAACAGTCTAAAAGGAAACCTCTATTTTTCAGCGCAACAAAGATTCTTCTGCTTTTTTATGTTAATACAATTTACATTTAAACGCTCTTCTTGAGGAATAAAAAGAAAACACATTTATAGACAGCACAGCAGGGGAGTGCCTAATTTCCATGACAAGCTCCTTTGCTTCCACCTCCAAACTGCTCTGTGCAATCCTGTTTCTGTGAGTATTCGACTACCAAATCAAAATAGCATTTGTTAGGGAGATTGTCTTAATTCCTTCCTGCTTGATGCATTTCTCTGATTTGGACACAGGTGCGGCATTGGAATGACTCAAGCCGGCTGATTTCATGCTGGTGGATCAAACTGTAGTAGGCTGTGATTGCAAACATATCTGCATTCATGCGTAGGCTTGCAAGGTTCGGGGCCATTATATTCTAAGTGAGTAATTTCTTTTTAGACGACTAGAGGCGGAGTCTGCCAATCTCCGCAGAGTCACGCGCCTGTTCCACTATGGTAGATCACTAACAGGAATAATGATGTCTCTTTGAGCCAAGATCCCTGGCGCTGTAAACAAAAGGTATTTATTTTTTATCGAATTTTTAGTTTCAGTTTATGATGCCTCATTTAAGTTTATCATACATTCATCATCATCATCATCAGTCTTTATTCGATTTAAAAGATCATAAAACACACAAACACAGACATGAAACAAAAAGCTTAACATCTTGAACCCAGAAAAGTTATAAAAGGCCATCAATAAATACATAAAAAGTTATTTAAAAAGCATTAAACAAATCAAAAGACTGGGAAATGGATATACATAGTTAAAAAGACTGAGGAAATATGAATTTTGTGATCAGTTATGTCCCCTATCGTAGACCCCAACGGCTCCATGTACATGCTATACGTACATGTATGTTCCCTCCTGCTCCAGTTTTGAAGACGCAAATATATGTGCGTCCACCGTCAATATGTCCTCTTTCAGATCCACCATGAATGGGTCAGATATTCCTTTTCTAAGTATGAAAGGCCACCGACTTTATGTGGTTCACTTTCCACATTTTACAGATTCAGGCGAGTAGGCCCGAATTCTGTCATCAAGCCTTTTCCTGCCTTCTGCCTCTGAAAGCTCCAGTCTGAGCCTGCATCTGTGACCATGAACTTTGTCTCGCTCCCTGCGCGGCTAACGGTGCCTGATCCAGCCCGTCGCCTGCCAAGAACTGTATTTCACCTTCAAGATTATCTCCTCCGCCCCTCATCCGATGCATTCCTGTCTAGCAGTTTAGGTAAACATTCCTCCAGCTACCGTGCAAAGAGGCCAGGCCTCGCTGTCCTCATGCAAGTAATTCATAGCCCTGTTACCATGGAATATTCCTACCCCCTCGCATATAGTGTAGACACTTAGACGCTTGTACACGCACTAGTCAGTATAGTCAGTATAGAATAAGATTCTATCCTAAGAGACCTCTCTTTTTGGATAACACAGTTCTTTAAACATAGGATATTAGATATGATTTGGGATTAGGTTGACATAACCCCAGACTTCTGTCTCCACATGTAGAGCTAAATGTCAAGTCCCTTTCTCCCTCTAGTTGCACGTCAATCACACGTCATGCGGCTGCGCACGCATCTCTGCCAAATATTTCTGCTGACATTGCAGGATTCTCTTATGGATCCACCCACTAATGACATCATGTATGATGACGTTGTCTAGTTACGCCTGTTCTAGTTACGCATGCATAGTTTATTTTTCTTATCAGTTGATACGCCTACTACATCTGTTTTACTGTAATGCCTTTTCTATAAAAATGATTACCTGTCAATAATATATGCCCTTCCTTCCTGAACTTTCGTGGTGATGGAATAGAACGCCTACAATTTAAATTGTATTCCTTTGTATAGGAATAAAAGCCTTTTTAAACCTCTAATACCACGGATTCTGCCTCTCATTTTACTGAGTTATTTTTAATAGACTTTACCGCATAAAAAATAGTACCGGTAACGAAATATTTACCACATAAATTGGCGCCCGAACAGGGACACTTTCTCATCTCACGCGCCGGCGGTGCGTTGCAGGCCCGGTCTCCTGCCACAGCTGAACGGACAAAAACGCGTACCCGCAGGATTTTCCTGTATCTCCCTCCGGCCAAGCGGGGACGACTGAGGCTGCGATCAACACCCAGACGAGGCGGTGAGAAGTGCGAAGTATCCCGACCAGAGCCTAGCTGAGAGAGCAAGATCCGAGGTATACAGAGACCCGCCAGGTTCCGAAGTTCCGAGTCCGGTCCAGTCCAGTTTCAGTTCCGTTCCGAGGCCTTCCGTTCCGAGCTACCCGGTGAGTACCATTACCGGGGAGGCATTTAACGTGCACATAGTCTGTGCCGGTCAAGACGGGTTTGGGTACACAAATCCGGTCTGCACTGTTTTAGCAGTGCATCTGTACTGTTTAGCAGTATATATAGTATGTTTTGCGTATAAATAAGATAAATAAGTATTATCTAGTGTCAGTATAATGTCAGTAACTAGTTTTCTATTAGTTATCATTGTTCGTAAAACTGTTAAGTGTTAAATGTTTCAAATACGTTCTATATACTGTGGTGTGAATGACTGTTCATTATTGTGTTTTTATAAAGTGTGTCCCAGTCATAAGGTCTAAAAATGCCGCTCTTCTCGAAATTAAGACAGATCAAAACTAGAAAAGGAGTACTCGAAGAAGCTGTTCCCATCGGATGTATGACGTTACAACGCATGCTATTACAACGCTTACCTTTACAACGCATTTTTTACAACGCTAGTACTACTACAACGCATTACTTTACAACGAATTCTCTTACAACGCCAAACCTATTTAAATACTGAAAAGAGCTGTTACAACGAAGTATATTACAACGCATACCATTACAACGCGATTTTTTTTTTTTTTTAAATTAAAAGTACAATAAAATCTGGCACGGGATGCAGGGAAATTAGGGGTTTTAGGGTGGGGAAGTGTATTAAAACGTGGAGAAGAACTGTACGTAAATCGTCTGAAACGCATTACCAAATTAATACTCGGGTATTAAAATTAATACTCGAGTATTAAAATTAATACTCAAAATTCCCCAAAAAAATCCGTTTTCACACATTACCAAGCTTTTAAAAAATAACGAAACAATAAATAACATAACAAACACATTTTTAACATGATTAGATCGCAAAGTAAGTAAACCAACAGAAACATAACACACATACACATAGGCGCCATTTTATCCATCTCACTTGTAAAACTTGTCCTACCACAGTTTCTATGTAAACAATACCAAAAGACATGTTCCAAAATGGATGCCAAAACGGAGCAAATGAATGAAAACAATATTTGTTAAAAAGCATTTTTAAATTATCATTTTCCACAGTAAAACAAAGCATTAAAAAAAACACATCGAACGCAGTTTTTTAAAAAATTAATAGTGACACAGAGTAAAACTTATAAATACAAGGGAGACACCATTTTGCACTCAGTTGATTATCAACTAGCAGAGAGAGCAGACGTAATAAGCTGACCCTCTGTCACCTGCGCTGCGACCTCCTCAGAGAGAGCACAGAATTCACTCGTGAAAGCATAACAGCA
The DNA here is from genome assembly GCF_964204655.1 of Triturus cristatus. Taxonomy (NCBI): domain Eukaryota; kingdom Metazoa; phylum Chordata; class Amphibia; order Caudata; family Salamandridae; genus Triturus; species Triturus cristatus. Next base: position 922,158,151 of record NC_140581.1, on the reverse strand, counting down.
GAACAACTACTAATAAGTTATTAATATATTTCTAAACGTTAGTTTTTAGAAAAATATATTTTCATAACCCACAAAAAATATAATTTTAATTAATAATAAAAACTTTACAAATGTAATGTTTCCATTACATTATCAACAAAATTAAACTCAAAATTAAAACAAGTTTTTTATTTTCCACAACCAGAAAATCGGAAGATTTTGACATTCCACAATAGCTGCACCTATTTTGGCATCCTCACCACGTTAACGATTGACAAACTCAATTGTTCAGGTAAATGTTATTTATGTGTAATGGTTTTACTTGTAAAATTTATTTTTAAAAATTTCCTAAAGTCATGTTTGGCAAAGGTGGTTTTTTTTTATTACTCAATCTCACCACATAATAAACGAAAAATTACCATGATGCTGGAGTAACAATTTCTAATAAGACTTCAGTTAGTTACCACATCTGCAAAAGCGTTTCATATTACTAGGGCAAATATTTGTATTCTAAGTCCATGAATGTTCTGCATTTTACTAATTTAGTAATAGTTTCGAAATTACCTGTTATGTTTTAGTTGAAAAATGCATCAAATGTGTAGTATGTTTACTCTCACCAATTGTTACTCATACTCCTTTTTCATATTACAAAAGTGTTTTTTTTTTTTTTTTTTTTTCTAACCAACGTTGACAAAGGAACAATTATTATTTTTTTTTTTTTCCACCAGTGAACATCTTTTCCCCCAAAAAATTTCAACCTCCTACAAGCATCAGGTTAAAGGGACGATAACAAAAAAACCACTGGAAAAGGTATGTAACCTTTTCCATTTTTTTAATACTATACATTATTAATCCTTCCTTTTGCAATTATTCCTCCTCTAATGGACCTAATTTGAAAACTAATGGATAGTTTAGAGAAACAATATACTATTTCTACTCTACGAAGGAGCAACATTAGGGATATTTCTGTGTAGTGTAGGGATACATATCTCTATTTCTACTGCAGTAAGGTGCATTGATTAGGACAGTGTCATGTAGTACTAGTTATTTTGTATGTCAGTATAATTTTAAAGATACTCAGTTTCAACATTTGTAACCACCGTTAATTATTTTTTTTTCCTCTTTTTTTTTTCCCAAAGAAAACAACTTTAAATCACAACTAAAATCTTGAGCCAACAAAGGAAATCATCTTCAGCCACCTCATCCAGAAAAGCGAGTTCTACGAAACAAGGTATATATTTTCAGCACGGATTCTTAACCTTAAAAATACTACACTAACTATCGCATTGCTAAAGTTTTCCAAAAAAAATCAATGCAGTTATGATTACATTTCCCCATTTCAGAATTATATTTCATGTCTAAAGGATGGTTTAGCATTACGGAAATTGTTATGTGCTGCAACTTATATCACATGTGCGATTTTTAAAGGAAATTTTTAAAAAACACATTTCTCAACATCGTTCTGTTTCCAAATTTTTTTCTTTTTTCACTTTTCCAGACATTTATTTATCGATTCCACAACAAATCACCTTGTAAGTGTCTACACAAGCCTACACACCAATACCACTGAACAAGAGTCAGCAAGAAAAGCAATTTCGAAAGAAAAAGGTAATTTAAAGCAACATTGTAAGGTGCAGCAGATTTAAAAATGTACCATGCTTTAGAGGTAACAATTAACTATTCAAAATCCAGGAAGGTGCAGCAGTAGAGAAAGTGTTGGATAGTGTAGGGGTATCAATTTACTATTCTAACTCCAGGAAGGTGCATCAGTAGGGAAAGTGTTGGATAGTGTAGGGGTATCAATTTACTATTCTAACTCCAGGAAGGTGAATCAGTAGGGAAAGTGTTGGATAGTGTAGGGGTATCAATTTACTATTCTAACTCCAGGAAGGTGCATCAGTAGGGAAAGTGTTGGATAGTGTAGGGGTATCAATTTACTATTCTAACTCCAGGAAGGTGCATCAGTAGGGAAAGTGTTGGATAGTGTAGGGGTATCAATTTACTATTCTAACTCCAGGAAGGTGAATCAGTAGGGAAAGTGTTGGATAGTGTAGGGGTATCAATTTACTATTCTAACTCCAGGAAGGTGAATCAGTAGGGAAAGTGTTGGATAGTGTAGGGGTATCAATTTACTATTCTAACTCCAGGAAGGTGCAGCAGTAGGGAAAGTGTTGGATAGTGTAGGGGTATCAATTTACTATTCAAACTCCAGGAAGGTGCATCAGTAGGGAAAGTGTTGGATAGTGTAGGGGTATCAATTTACTATTCTAACTCCAGGAAGGTGCATCAGTAGGGAAAGTGTTGGATAGTGTAGGGGTATCAATTTACTATTCTAACTCCAGGAAGGTGCATCAGTAGGGAAAATGTTGGATAGTGTAGGGGTATCAATTTACTATTCTAACTCCAGGAAGGTGCATCAGTAGGGAAAGTGTTGGATAGTGTAGGGATATCAATTTACTATTCTAACTCCAGGAAGGTGCAGCAGTAGGGAAAGTGTTGGATAGTGTAGGGGTATCAATTTACTATTCTAACTCCAGGAAGATGCATCAGTAGGGAAAGTGTTGGATAGTGTAGGGGTATCAATTTACTATTCTAACTCCAGGAAGGTGCAGCAGTAGGGAAAGTGTTGGATAGTGTAGGGGTATCAATTTACTATTCAAACTCCAGGAAGGTGCATCAGTAGGGAAAGTGTTGGATAGTGTAGGGGTATCAATTTACTATTCTAACTCCAGGAAGGTGAATCAGTAGGGAAAGTGTTGGATAGTGTAGGGGTATCAATTTACTATTCTAACTCCAGGAAGGTGAATCAGTAGGGAAAGTGTTGGATAGTGTAGGGGTATCAATTTACTATTCTAACTCCAGGAAGGTGCAGCAGTAGGGAAAGTGTTGGATAGTGTAGGGGTATCAATTTACTATTCAAACTCCAGGAAGGTGCATCAGTAGGGAAAGTGTTGGATAGTGTAGGGGTATCAATTTACTATTCTAACTCCAGGAAGGTGCATCAGTAGGGAAAGTGTTGGATAGTGTAGGGGTATCAATTTACTATTCTAACTCCAGGAAGGTGCATCAGTAGGGAAAATGTTGGATAGTGTAGGGGTATCAATTTACTATTCTAACTCCAGGAAGGTGCATCAGTAGGGAAAGTGTTGGATAGTGTAGGGATATCAATTTACTATTCTAACTCCAGGAAGGTGCAGCAGTAGGGAAAGTGTTGGATAGTGTAGGGGTATCAATTTACTATTCTAACTCCAGGAAGATGCATCAGTAGGGAAAGTGTTGGATAGTGTAGGGGTATCAATTTACTATTCTAACTCCAGGAAGGTGCATCAGTAGGGAAAGTGTTGGATAGTGTAGGGGTATCAATTTACTATTCTAACTCCAGGAAGGTGCATCAGTAGGGAAAGTGTTGGATAGTGTAGGGGTATCAATTTACTATTCTAACTCCAGGAAGGTGCATCAGTAGGGAAAGTGTTGGATAGTGTAGGGGTATCAATTTACTATTCTAACTCCAGGAAGGTGCATCAGTAGGGAAAGTGTTGGATAGTGTAGGGGTATCAATTTACTATTCTAACTCCAGGAAGGTGCATCAGTAGGGAAAATGTTGGATAGTGTAGGGGTATCAATTTACTATTCTAACTCCAGGAAGGTGCAGCAGTAGGGAAAGTGTTGGATAGTGTAGGGGTATCAATTTACTATTCTAACTCCAGGAAGGTGCATCAGTAGGGAAAGTGTTGGATAGTGTAGGGATATCAATTTACTATTCTAACTCCAGGAAGATGCATCAGTAGGGAAAGTGTTGGATAGTGTAGGGGTATCAATTTACTATTCTAACTCCAGGAAGGTGCATCAGTAGGGAAAGTGTTGGATAGTGTAGGGGTATCAATTTACTATTCTAACTCCAGGAAGGTGCATCAGTAGGGAAAATGTTGGAAAGTGTAGGGGTATCAATTTACTATTCTAACTCCAGGAAGGTGCAGCAGTAGGGAAAGTGTTGGATAGTGTAGGGGTATCAATTTACTATTCTAACTCCAGGAAGGTGCATCACTAGGGAAAGTGTTGGATAGTGTAGGGGTAACAATTTACTATTCTTACTCCATGAATGTGCATCAGTAGGCAAAATAATGGATAGAGTAAAAGTTATGTTGTTTAAAAATCATAAATTATATCATGCTAATTTTTTTAACTTTTCTCATTTTTTCAGATAATGTCTAGCCTTGGAGCAGCCAACTACCTTAAATCCAGGAAGGGCAAAAATTTGTTAAACCATGGTGGATACATATATAGTAAGGAAAGAATAAGTTTAACTAGAAATCATTGGAGGTGCGTGCAATACTACACTACCCATTGCAGTGGCAGAGCGGTTACTGTTGATAATTTGGTTGTGAAAACCACTGAACATAACCACTCTGCCTCTGCAATGGATGTAGAAATCAGAGAGACAATAAATGAGATGAAAGCAATTGCAAGCACCTCCAATGATTCTACAGGATCAATTTTAAGGGAGGTTTCACAGCATGTCCCCAGTCATGTTGCTAGTAACATGCCTATAATACCCAATTTGAGAAGAATTATTCAGAGACAAAAGCAGGCAAGTAATATTCAATTGTCTACACCACATACATTCTCTGACATTAGAATTCCTCATGATCTTTCTATTTCTTTTTCTGATGAACCTTTCCTTCTGCATGACAACGAAAACCCTCAGAAACGTATTCTAATTTTTAGTACCCCACGTAACCTTGCTAAGTTAGAAAGTAGTGAAATTTGGATGATGGATGGGACGTTTAAAAGTACACCCCATCCTTTCACTCAAATTTACACTATACATGCTAAAATTAACAATAGTGTAATTCCCTTAGTGTATAGTTTGCTACCTGATAAGACTTCTGCAACATACACTGAACTTTTATCAGTGATTAAAAGCAAAACATCTGCAAGTCCTCGAAAAATAATTATTGATTTCGAATTGAGCATGATCAATGTGATCACTAAAACGTACACGGATACCCAAATTCAGGGATGTTTCTTCCATTTTTCGCAGGCATTTTGGCGTAAACTACAGAAAACATCCCTAGTTGCAGAATATTCTCGGGATAGCAAACTACAGTTTGAACTTAAAAAATTAACTGCACTTTGTTTTGTTCCTCCCGATAGAGTGGACGAGTACTACACTGCAATTATAGAATCTGTTTATTATACGAGTAACGAGGAAAAATTGGCACCCATTCTAAATTATTTTGAGGACACATGGATTGGACACCTAAGCAGATCGGGTCGCAGGAGGAAGCCACGATTCCATGTGGAGTGGTGGAACTGCTACACGAGTTGTTTAGAGGGAGAGGCCAAAACAAACAATGCCATTGAGGGGTGGCATAACTCCTTCAATCATACAATTGGAAAACCACATCCTAACTTCTACTCATTTTTGGAAACTTTGAAGAAGGAGCAAAGTTTCCAAGAAATGAGAATAGCACAAACACTCGCAGGTAGTCTAAACCCACGAGTAACAGTCAAAACAAGGGAAATGTCTGAGAGACTATTGGCAATTCTGCAACAGTTTTCGTTGTGTGTGGCTATAGACTACCTGGAAAATCTTTCTAACATTCTTTCTTTTTAAAACAATGAATGTACTTACTTTCCTGCTTTGCTTTAAATTATAGTAATTTTTAAAATTCAATTGGCATACAAATTTTTTTTTTCTAAAAAATTTTTCAAACAAACAAGTCGGGTTTTTTTTATTATTTAAAACAAATCTTCATTTCCACCAAAATAAACCAATTAGTACAAATTAACTGTTCCATCGAATTTGAACCACTTTTCATTATCGGAACTCCATTTTTCAAATTACCGAAAAAATCCAATTTAAATACCGTCAAAACCAATCACCAAATTTCAAACAGATGTATAATATACAAATGAAACCATATTCCGAAATGCACTTTGCAGCTGAATCATCATTTGTATTTCAATTTTACATTTACAAAATTTACAAGTACGCTCAATTTTTGAACTTAGAAATGAAGATCGACAGTACGTTTTTTACTTTGTAAATAAACAAATCAACTGTCTGAACAGTAACTTTTAATTTTGTAAGAGTTACATACTTTTTTTAAATAACTAACTTACTTTAAGCGACCCGACATAGTCATGTATTAATGACATTAATGTGGACATGTTTAACAACATTTAAGACATCTATTAGTTTTCCAGCAACCTCCCCTTATTCTTTCCTTACTATATATGTATCCCTTTTAAATGTTTAATCTATAATATCAACTGAAAACATTTCCTACCTGGACGCAGATCAGCTTCCTGCTGCTTCCTCCTCCGATGCTCTGCAAAATGGCGCATTACGTCGACGCTCACGTCCTTACGTCATCGCGTGCATCTCAATTTATGGCGGACTACTTTTTTAAATTCTACTGTAAATAAATGTTAATATATGTAAATAAAATATATATATTTTGTAATAAAAATCAAACTTACTTTGAAAAATTTATGAAAAATATGCTTATTTTTTTCATGAGTTTTAAAACAAATAAAAATGTGAAATCAAAAATTGTTTACTGTCATTATTTTAAATTAATTTTTTTAAACACCAATATTGTAATTAAATAAATGTAAATTAACTAAATATGTTCCTTACCTTGACTCTATTGTCTTTTCCCTTCAAAACTTTCTCTTACTTCACTTTCTGTACCTTCTTTTCTTGTTCCGCGGGTTGTATATTCTAAGGCTGCCAAAATAAATGAAGGACAAAGACGCTCATAGACTACAATGGAAAAGCGTGGGAATTTATTACAAAAAGTAAGTTATAAATGTTTTTTCTAATTTTAAAATTTTATTAATGATAAATTTGTAAATATATTACTCTTTTAATTTTTATAGTTTTTTTTTTTATTTAAAAAATAAAATTATATTATTTTTATAATAATTAAACCAAAAATACTCTTCCATTACTTTAAAAAAGGGCACTGTCTTTTGGACTTATAAATACTCTAGTCTTTTCATATGTGATAAAAATACTCTAGTATTTTAAATTAGGTACTCACTCATATTTATTTAAATTATAATATTAAATACTCCATTATTTTTTTTTAAAAACACATTCAATTTTGAAAAATACTCAACTCTTAAATTTGGTAATTATTAAGTATCAACTTTTAATATTTTAAAAATCTTTTAATTTTTTAACTATCCAACAAAACATTCCTACTAAACTAAATGGCCAAGTATAAATATTAAAATACTCAAGTATTAATTTAACTGCTATCCAACCAAACATTACTACTAGACAAAATACTCAAGTCTTAATATTTTAATTAACTACTCACTTTTTAAAAATTAATATTGCTTTATTATAAATAATTAAAATACTCAAGTATTAATTTAACTACTATCCATCCAAACATTTCTACTAGACAAAATACTCTAGTATTAATATTTTGAAAAACAAATAACTTTTGTCAAATTACAAATGCTTTTTTAAAAATAATTAAACAAGAGAAATATTTTTTTAAATGGAAACACAAAGAAAAAAAAATGCGTTGTAATAGTATATGCGTTGTAAAAGTACTTACCATATAACATCTTGCGTTGTAAAGCCATGCATTGTAAATGAATGCGTTGTAAAGGCATTTTCACATAATGCGTTGTAAAGGTATATGCGTTGTAACAGTACTTACCATATAATGGCACGCGTTGTAAAAGCATGCGTTGTAAAAGTTTTTGCGTTGTAAAAAATGCGTTGTAATAGCATAGCGTTGTAAAAGTTGCGTTGTAAAGGTGGTTCCCCGTTCCCATCCCACCGAGGGACACTCCAGGGTACTTTATGTATCATAAGCATGGCCTAGATGCCGTATTATTTCTTGATTTATGGGTGGACTACACCAAAGAATTACCAGAGAGTCAGAGATGGCCCGCAGCGGGGACCTGGGATGCAGATTGCATCATGAGAGTAGAAGAAGAATTATGGAAAAAGAAAGCCAGACAGTCACAGAAAGATGCCATTGAATTATGGCGTAAAGAATCATATAGACGTACAGAAAAAGCACTCAGACAGGAAGAGAAAGGTAGAGAGAATTCAAATAAAACCCGAGAAAATCTATTACTTGAGGAAGGTACCCGAGTAAAATCAGAACAAGTAGACAGACAAAGAAACGCTCTTATGAATGGTATGTATCCACTTCTGGCCGAAGGGTTACCTAAGGCTACTCCGGAAATACCAAAAGACTTGCCACCTCCATTGTTTCCGATAAAAGCACATCCCAAGGGGCATCCTAGAACCGCACAAGATGTTTTCCTTTCCTCCTATTTAGATGACGCAGCTCCCGAGTATGCTAATACCGCACCACATAGACCGCTTGCCGATGATGCTCATCGCCAAAATTCTCCGTCTGTACCTCCACAACAACAAGCTTCGACACACATTCCGACAAACACATCTGTTTCTACAGTTTTTCCCGCAACGACGGTTGCTGTCTCACCTTCAACAAATCCTTTTACGTCCAGCACCCCAGACGGTGCTATAGGAGGTACGACAGACATTTTTTCTACGCCACCCAGAGGAGATAAATTTTCCCTTAGAGAATTAGCACACCAACGTACGCCCAAACTAGCAACTCCCGACATGCTCAAGGAACTTCTAGTAGATTGTAGATATGATCCTGTACCCGGTAAACGGGACGAAATGCTGCTGTCATCATTACGTATTCGACGAGCTGCAATATATTTAACGAAGCTACCAGGAATGGCTACACATTTAGAAAATATATATCACTTTGTCCAGTCAGGACGAGGTCCTGAAAGTATTAGCAGAGCCATGGAGTACCAGAAAGTGGAGGTACAGGGACAACTGTTACGTTTCCTTATAAACTGTGTAATCAGAAATCAAGACCGGCCAGGGGTAAATCCGGAAGAAATGCAAAAACTTGTCACTTGGGGTAAGAATATATCAGAAGGAAGACATGATAAACTGTTATGTATAGTAGTTATGTACCGAAAGATCCGCAAAGAAGTAGAACGAATACACGAAGAAAGATTAGAGGTAGACGCCACTGACCTAAACAGAGAGGAGGGGGAGCAAGAATCAGACCAAGCAGATACAATAGCTTATGTAGGTAGAGGAAGATCCCATAATAATACCAGAGGTTTTAACGACCCAATACGTCCAATACGTCCAGAATGTAATAGACATCTTCCAAACCCTATGCTAAATACAAAATCCCCTGAACACTTATTCCAAGCCGCTGATAAATTACTCCGAGATCGAAGGGGGTACCACGTGCTCAATTCCATGGACGAACAAGAATTAGCCAGGTCAGCAGTACAATGGGCTGACAGTCCCGGCGAATACAATGATGATGTACTTGCACACACGTTTCTGAATCTAGACCCATATGAACAGCGTTTAGCTAGTATATACATGATTCAACACCTCCTTATATTATATAAAAACCAACACTCCGATCCAGGACCCTTACCTGACATATTGACAGAACTACTCACGAACATATGGAGAGGGTCAGGTACTGATTTGATTAAGGAAATTCTAGAATCCCGAAACCAATATTTAAATTTTGTATGCCCAGAACACGTTCCAGTTCCCATCATGGGGAGAAAAATGTATCACATAGATAGACAGAATCCGTTACACGAAGTACACCCAATTAGAGGTGCCGATGATAATTTTACACGCGTGTTTGTATACACGCCTATAACTAAACTGGAATTATTAGAAATGAAGAAAGTAGTACCTAGTCATGACAAGGACCCAGCAGGTTTCCACCGTGAGATAAAAGACATGTTACTCATGGGAGAGTATACCTACCCTGACATTATGAAAATATTGAAAGTCCTATTACCTGCCGGTGTCTATGAGAAACTCAAAGAAAAGGAATGGGAGGTGGGAGACCAAAAGATAGATTGGACAGCTTTAGAAAACGAAGAAAAGGCCCGAGCCGCAGGAGCAGGGCTTGGGGATAAGACTACAGCATTAGCAGGATTACTAATACAGGTACTGCCACGTTTATTTACTACGAAAAAGGAAGACTGGGGTGCAATCTCAGCTTGTAAACAAAAACCAGATGAAGACACTAGTGATTTCTATTCCCGATTTGAAAAATGTTTTAGTATAAATAGTGGTATAAAAGCCAGTAGTGAGTCATATCCACATCTGTTTGTGACAAAATTAGTTGAAAATTCTCTGCTACAAGTCAAGAATAGAGTATTGAAATTCGAAAGCACCTGGCAAGGTAATACCCCATCACAGATGCTACAGATGTTACAATATCACCACAATAGAATTAGAGAAGAACAAGAACACGAACAAAGACGTATGAAAGATACGAAAAGGAAAATGCTTGTTGCACAATCAGTTCCAGCCGATAGTCACCAAAAGGGTGATTCCGCAAGTCCTGCGAAAGGGACATGCAACTACTGTAAACAACCAGGTCATTATATACACGATTGTCCAGTCCTGAAACATAATATTGCCACAGGTAGAACACATGAGAGACCACATCCACCTAGACAGGATCAGAATGAACAACTAATGCCTCAGCAGGCACAACCTAGGTTAGCTCCGCAACAATTAGCTCCGCAACAGGCAGCTCCACAACAGATCGTAGTACCACCACAAGCGCAGCCTGTTGCTGCAACACAAGCAACAACACAACAGATGTATCAGTATGCACAAGCAGATTATCCCGATTATCAGCGATATACATGAAATAGCCTAGAGAGGGAAGTTGGCTTACCCCTTATAGAGGTTCCTGTAGACCAAGAGGGACCTTATGTACATAGTGAACTATTAGGGGAAGACAGAAAGTTTTTACTTGATACAGGGGCAAGCAGAACAACTATAAGGCGCAGTGAAGTTCCAGGGGCACCCCTCTCAGGCTCACAAAATATTTCCCTTGGATTTTCAGGAAAACCTATAATTAATGACGTAACACAACCTCTTCCACTTACAGTCGGTCCATTAACACGTACTACAGATTTATTGCTTATTAAATCATGTCCAGAAAACTTGTTAGGTATAAAAACATTGAAAGCTCTAGGAGCCATAATATGTTGCTCTCCGGAAGGAGTACGACTATTTTTACGTGACTTTAAAGGTCACTACGTATCCAGAGACATGGATCACCGACTGCAGAATTTACCTACACATTTATGGGCACAAGGCCCCACTGATGTTGGTTGCATGAACATTACACCATATCGAGTTACACTGAAAGCAGGAGTGGTACTACCACGAATGCGACAATACAAGTTACCACCAGATGCTGTAGTGGCTTTACTGCAAATCATTGACGAGCTCATTGCACAAGGAGTGGTTGTCGAAACTGACTCCAATGTATGTAATTCCCCGATAATTCCGATTCTTAAAAGAACGGATCCAAAAGCACCACCAGTATATCGATTGGTTATTGATCTGCGCGAATTAAATAAATGTATTGTACCACAATACCCTGTGGTCCCAGATATCTCCTCATTACTCACAGCTATTGACTCAGAAGCAACGTTTTTCACTGTAATTGATCTCAAGAATGCTTTCTTTAGTGTCCCAATTGATCCAGAAAGTCAATACTTATTCGGTTTTAGTTTAAATGGACGAAGTTTTAAATTCACACGCGCACCTCAAGGATTTACAGAAAGCCCCAGCATCTATAGCCAAGCACTGAAACGAGAACTTGACAGTATCCACATGCCAGTTAACACTGCCTTGCTTCAATATGTCGATGATCTGCTGATCACCGCCCGAAGCGAACATGAATGTGAAAAAGAGTCAATGACGGTTTTAAAATTTCTGGCCGACAAGGGGCACAAGGTGTCCCCTTCCAAGCTGCAATTCTGTGTCCAGCGAGTTGTTTATCTTGGGCACTCGCTGTCCAAGGAGGGAAGGCAGCTTACACCCGACCGCATCCAGTTAATTGCTAACATGCCACCACCCAAGACACAAAAGGAGGTGCGGGCTTTTATAGGCCTCACTTCATACTGTAGGCAGTGGATCCCTCAATATGCATTTCTAGCAAAACCACTCATCCAGTTGACAACACAGGAGGCTGCCACATCGACTGTCCTCCCTTGGACTCCAGAACATACACATGCCTTTGAAAGCTTAAAGAAAGCTTTATGTCAAGCACCTGTCCTAGCAACACCATGTTACAGTAAACGGTTTACACTCTTTGTTACAGAACGCGAAGGTACTGCTTTGTCAGTACTCACTCAGGAACAAGCAGGATCACACAAACCGTGTGCTTATTTCTCTAGTACATTAGATCAAGTAGCTCAGGCACTTCCAGCGTGCCTGAAATCAGTGGCAGCAACAGCTTTAGCAATCAGACAAAGCGATACCATAGTGTTAGGACATCAATTGACAGTACAAGTACCACACGCAGTAGAGGTTCTCTTGAACCGCACACAAACACAACACTTGACTATAGCAAGACTCACCGGTTACGAATTAACATTGTTTCAGCCACACATAGAAATCAGACGTTGTAATACGTTAAATCCTGCCACACTGTTACCAGTAGGCGGAACAGATCCATTGGCACATGATTGTGTCAAAGTCATTACTATCACGACGAAACCCAGACAAGACTTGACAGATATCCCTTTGACAGATCCAGACTTGACATTATATGTAGATGGGTCATGTATGAGAACAAGTACAGGAGAGTTAGTGGCCGCTTACGCAGTCACAACAGACACTGAAGTCATTGAAACAAATTGTATTAACACTTTGTCAGCTCAAGCAGCAGAGCTCATCGCTCTGACACAAGCCTGTATTCAAGCCACAAATAAAAAAGTCAACATATACACAGATTCACGTTATGCATTCGGAGTCGTCCATGACTTCGGCGTACTGTGGCGAGAGAGAGGTTATTTAACTTCTCACGGTGCCCACATCCAACACGGACCCCTCATTCAAGCCCTATTAGACGCGATTCATCTACCTACTGCAATATCGATTATGAAATGCAAAGCCCACACAAAAGTTACCGATATTATTTCCCAGGGTAATGACCTAGCTGACAGAACAGCTAAACAGACTGCTCAGAATCAGACTCACACAACTGACATGACAAAGACAATAGTCCCGACACCAACACATTGCATGACAGTTAAGGATCCCGCCCTTGATGTAATTGACATACAGACACATGCTACACCATAAGAAATAAAGAAATGGACTGAATTAGGAGGGATCCAAACAGATCAAGGATGGATGACGAAGGAAAAATCTATATGGTTTCTTCCCGACTCAATGGTCCAAGTCATCATTAACACTATACATAGTCCAGCGCACCTAGGAGAAAAAGCTATGCTAGACAGCATTCAACACATTTGGTTCAACAAACACTTGCGAGCCGCAGCGAAACAAAAAGTTCGTACCTGTATGATATGTTGTCAGTTTAATCCAGGTAAAAGCATCCCCGTAGAGCAGGGTGGATTCCAAACTCCCGAACACCCTTTTGAAGTCCTCCAGATGGATTATATCCAGATGGAACGATGTCGAGGATTCAAATATGTTCTCGTAGTTGTCTGTGCTCTTTCCCGTTGGACAGAAGCATACCCGGTTTCAGATTACACTGCCCCGACTACTGCCAAACAGTTAGTTCGAGAATTCTTCCCACGGTACGGTTTACCACGTGTTGTCTACTCAGATAACGGCCAGCCGTTCTCATCCGAACTAATGAAACACGTTTCCCTTCTATTAGGATACCAATGGAAGTTTCACTGTGTCCGACATCCCGAGGCGGCAGGTCTCGTGGAACGCCATAATCAAACTCTGAAAATTAGATTGTCCAAAATATGTAGAGAGAAAGGAGTCGATTGGATAGTAGCCTTACCAGTTGCGCTCTTTTACATGAGAATGGTAGCACATTCTCGAACAGGGCTATCCCCGTATGAGGTGATCTTCGGTAGACCACCAAATATGTGGGGGACGCCTATACCTCGTAAAATAACTGACGTTGACTGTAATATGCTGACAGATTATCTGGCTTCCTTGATGTCTGCACTACAATCTTGTCGTTCACAGGTATCCGCAGCTTTTCCCGACAATACTGAGGTGAAACCCCATGACGTGGTTCCTGGGGATCTGGTTTTAGTCAGGAATTTCGACCGGAAGACCCAACTGGATCCTAGGTGGAAGTCACCGAAGTTGGTTTTACTTACCACAAGGACAGCTGTGAAAATCGAAGGAAGAAAAGGGTGGTTGCACTCGAGTCATATCAAGAAATTTTATGGACTACCATCCAGCGTAGAGACTCAACCCTGTATTCCCTCACAAACGGACTCAAAGCTCCCCTTGGTTGAGCAATCGAACTCAGAACTGTATAAACTAAAATTGAGGTCCAGTAAGTCAGACAATTTGATTGTTTAAGTCCTCTCCAAGGTGAATCGGTTGAATTTGTCTCTGACATGAATCCTCTGGACCGGAATAGAGAAAGAAATAATGAAATACTGCTCAAGAAGCATGCGTATTGTAAATCATTTCGTAGTCATTGTACAGTAACATTATTAATTTTGTTTTTTCTAAGTCTTTTGATCATCATTATCAGCATCCTATTGCATATGTATTACCCTGTTCCTAAACATGTTTATAATATAACTGCAGAACATTCTTTTAGTGAATTACCTCCACATGAATTGTCTTATAGATTTGCGCTGCGCAACAACACTTTCATTAGTATGCTACATCATTCCCATCAAACCAGCAATGCCACAAATTGTTGGATATGTGGCCGACTCCCTCCCTATCAGAACTATAAGGGAGTTTTGCCCCTCTTTCCCTATCCGTTCACACACAATGGCTCCTGTGGAGCATGGTTTAGTTTGATTAATTCCCTAGATTCGAATTCCGCAGTTTATCAAGACAACTGGGTATGGGGAAACCTGAACTTAGTTTTGCTTAAAGTCTGCTACCCTAACAAGGAGGGACTTCCCAAAAGAACAGGAACTGATCTAGAAAATGAAGTATATGGATTAGGTAATTTTACACTTAACCTCATGATCCTGAACGTTGAATCTGAAGCTACACCAATCTTGCCCGCCATGTCCGTATTCCCAGTAAAAGGGGAACTATGTATAAGAAAGAATGGCTCCATACACATGGGCCATAGTAAATGCACCACTGTAATAAAATTCAGTGATCAAGGCAAGTCTACATTTAGAGCTTCTCGTCATTCCTACTTTATATGTGGCCAGACCGCATATATACGCCTACCTCTAGATTGGGATGGTACCTGTTACATAGCATTCCTCCTACCACCTGTTTTCCTAGCTCCTCCTGATTATCATAGAAATACTCATTTAGTACACAATAGAAAGCAGAGAGATCTCCCAATCGTCGATTACACTGAAACAGCATGGGAAAAATACACAGATTTCAATAAAGGTTTCTTCCCCTATATAGGTACAGTTACTAATAGTAAGCTAATACGTAGATTAACCAGAACCCTTGAAGCAGTAGTGAACGAAACTATTTCCGCCTTAGGCAATTTAACAGAAGAGCAGTCTGCTATGCGGATTGTTGTGCTTCAAAATCGTCTTGTCCTTGACGTCATCCTAGCTGATAGGGGCGGAGCTTGTAGGGTCATCGGATCAAGTTGTAGCATTTTCATACCAGAAAATTCGCCGTCAGTATATAAAGCCATAACACGCCTTCATAAGATTGTAAGCCAGATACACCAGAGTCCAGGCACCTGGACTTGGTCCGGTTGGTTCTGGGGCGTGTTGTCAGCCTGGGGATGGAGAATGCTCTCCTTCCTAGGTATTGGCTTTCTCATACTATTCAGTTGCTGCTTATGTTTACAATGTGGACCAGCGATTTGTGGTCTGTGTGCCACCTCGTGTATCCCACATCCAAGTTTTCGTTCGAGATCCCGGAAGAAGAAAGAAGAACAAATGATGTTATATGAACAGATCGATGGATTGATGAAGATCGATATCTCCTAAGGGTCCGAAGGGGACAAGGAGGGAATGAGGAAATATGAATTTTGTGATCAGTTATGTCCCCTATCGTAGACCCCAACGGCTCCATGTACATGCTATACGTACATGTATGTTCCCTCCTGCTCCAGTTTTGAAGACGCAAATATATGTGCGTCCACCGTCAATATGTCCTCTTTCAGATCCACCATGAATGGGTCAGATATTCCTTTTCTAAGTATGAAAGGCCACCGACTTTATGTGGTTCACTTTCCACATTTTACAGATTCAGGCGAGTAGGCCCGAATTCTGTCATCAAGCCTTTTCCTGCCTTCTGCCTCTGAAAGCTCCAGTCTGAGCCTGCATCTGTGACCATGAACTTTGTCTCGCTCCCTGCGCGGCTAACGGTGCCTGATCCAGCCCGTCGCCTGCCAAGAACTGTATTTCACCTTCAAGATTATCTCCTCCGCCCCTCATCCGATGCATTCCTGTCTAGCAGTTTAGGTAAACATTCCTCCAGCTACCGTGCAAAGAGGCCAGGCCTCGCTGTCCTCATGCAAGTAATTCATAGCCCTGTTACCATGGAATATTCCTACCCCCTCGCATATAGTGTAGACACTTAGACGCTTGTACACGCACTAGTCAGTATAGTCAGTATAGAATAAGATTCTATCCTAAGAGACCTCTCTTTTTGGATAACACAGTTCTTTAAACATAGGATATTAGATATGATTTGGGATTAGGTTGACATAACCCCAGACTTCTGTCTCCACATGTAGAGCTAAATGTCAAGTCCCTTTCTCCCTCTAGTTGCACGTCAATCACACGTCATGCGGCTGCGCACGCATCTCTGCCAAATATTTCTGCTGACATTGCAGGATTCTCTTATGGATCCACCCACTAATGACATCATGTATGATGACGTTGTCTAGTTACGCCTGTTCTAGTTACGCATGCATAGTTTATTTTTCTTATCAGTTGATACGCCTACTACATCTGTTTTACTGTAATGCCTTTTCTATAAAAATGATTACCTGTCAATAATATATGCCCTTCCTTCCTGAACTTTCGTGGTGATGGAATAGAACGCCTACAATTTAAATTGTATTCCTTTGTATAGGAATAAAAGCCTTTTTAAACCTCTAATACCACGGATTCTGCCTCTCATTTTACTGAGTTATTTTTAATAGACTTTACCGCATAAAAAATAGTACCGGTAACGAAATATTTACCACAAGACGACAAAGTCTACTACAATATATAAATTACTACATTAGTTGAAAAAATAAAGAGAAAACATATCATGATACATGGGGAGAGACCCGAGCCCCAGTTATTTTGCTAAATGACTTCTAGGGTTTGCTTAATGGCTTTGTTCCGTAAAGACCACGCCCATCCCAGATATTTGGCTGTGGCTATAGAAATGATTGTTAGGGTGCTTGTGCACAAAATTCTTAGTGCCACAGCACTACTCCTGGTACCTAAGGTCTTACACATTGGGGACAGCCAAACTCGCCTTGGAGTAGCAAATGCTGGGCAAACAAACAAGAAGTGAGCGGTTGTTTCTGCATGTACCCCACAGGCAGGACATATTTCCTCGTGCACATTGGTCCACCTTCCAGTCAAAGACCTGAGAGGTAAAGAACCAGCTCTAAGCTGGAAGTAGAGTTTCCTGTCTCCAGGTTTGACGACAATGTCCCAATACGACTCTAAGGCAGGTGTAATTTTTGTCTCCAAATAACGACCAGACATCCCCGAAGTATTTGCTCTGCTCCATTCCTGATGTTCAACTTTTTCCCAGTATGCCATTTTAAGGGATCTCTTTGTGGGGAACAGAGCAGCCGCCGGATCACTCCATAGCCCCCCCATACCCATATCGTTCAGTGTCTCATGGAGGTTCTTCAACCATCCAATCTTGTGAAACACGTCTAGTTTTATAATGTCCATGAGACCTTTGGCATATTGGGAAAGCTCAGGCGTGGTCCAAAGTCTCCGCCAGTATAAGACCGGCCGGAGTTTTGCTATATCCGAAAAGGCCTTCCTACCTAATTCGTATCTTAAAGGTATCAAAGGAGTCCTCTGGGGAAGGCCAGTTATACTTCGAAAGAATTTATTTTCCACTCTGGATAAAGGAGCTAGCCTGTCAAAGCCCCATAGCTCTGCTCCGTTAAGAACAGAGCTTAAGGCCTTGGCCTCGTATACTTGGAGCACGGGATATATTGGTTTTGTAAAGGATTTCCTGTGTTCCCTACTTAAGGCTCCTGTTAGTTGGTTAAATCTCAGGGCGGCCATTTCTATATGCTTGCTCCATTTGTTGTCATTTGCTACGTACATGCCAAGGTACGTAAAGTTGTTAACCATCTCTAGTGGCTGTCCATTCATAAAAAGTTTTTTTCCCTCTATAGCTGGGGTGGGGGTTAAAAGCCATAAGTTTCGTTTTAGCCACATTTACCTCCAGTCCATGACCATGACAAAAATCGTCGAACACACGCAAAGCTCTTTGCAAGCCACTCGGGGTTTTAGAAACGATTAGCGTGTCGTCCGCAAACATCAATATTGGGATGGTGACTCCGGCCAACCTTGGGGCATCAGTGCTAGCACAAAGCAAGTGGTCAACTATCCCATTAATGTATAGTGAGAAGAGCGTGGGAGCCATGGTACAACCATGGCGCACACTGCGCTCTACCGGGAAGTCTGAAGTTACATCACCGGGACCACCCCACTGAATCCTGGCAAAGTTAGACTCATGTAACCTCATTACCAGGGTCAGAAGTTCTATGGGGAAACCGAGTTCTTCTAACACTGCCCACAGCCATAGCCGAGGCACAAGATCGAAGGCAGCTCTCAGGTCCACAAAAGCAGCATAAAGGCTGCCTTTTCCCAAAGTAACTACCTTCCAGTGGAGCTGGACAAAACGAAAGACCTGGTCCACTGTGCTGGTTAGCTTGCGAAAAACCCGCCTGGAAGGGGGACAGAATATTGTTATCTTCAATCCACTCTGGTATCTGGTTCAAGACCATCCTCCCTATGACATTCTGAATGGAGTCTATTAGGCTAATTGGCCTGTAATTACCTGGGAGTGCTTTGTCTCCCTTCTTGAACACGGGGATAATAACCGCCCCCCCCCCCATGACTTGGGAACTGGCGTACCTTCAGCCACAGCGTTTGCCAGTAGAGAAATATATTTACTCCAACAAGCTTTGTCGTGGAGAAAAACGTCAGGTGGAACCCCATCAGGTCCCGGAGCGCGCCCACTTGCAACAGAACCCAGGGCCATAATAGCATCGTGGCTGCTGAAAGGGCCCCGGGAATAAAAGACATAGGTAATAGCCCAAGTAAAATTAAATGAGGGGTTACAAGCGTATTGCGGTTGGAAATATTTTAACCATTCATCTTGAGAGACATGGTTTGAGGGTCTATCAGGCCGCCCTCCTCTGTCCCACTTAATGATATTCCAAAATAGCCGGGTGTCCCTGGCATAGCATGCTCCCTTCAAGTCAAGCCAGTAGTGCTCGTCCCATTTCTTTTTGGCCAGTCTTACAGTTTTTTTGTATGTTTGTCTGGCCTTTCGGACGCAATCGTTATGTCCACTGGAAAGGGCTGACATTCATTTATTTCCAAAACCGATACACAGTCATGATTTTCTTGATTGTCCTGCATTTGTATAAATCATTTTGTTCACTTTTGTTCCTTAATGTGACTTCATGATGAGCAAACCTATCCGACTTGTGACTTATCAGATTGACTCTGTCTTCCCAAAATATGAAGTTTAATTAAAGTAATAAATATTTACATTATGTAATGAATGTAAAATTGCAGTAAGACTGCTCTGAATTGAACCTCTCAATTAAATTGTGTAGACATAATATAGCGGGCTGGCCCCTAGTTTCTTCTCCAAGGTGTAAGCAGGCTTGTAACCGTATTTACTGGTGTTTTAGACAGAGATGAAAACACAGCACACCTGGGCTGGGGCTGTCCGGTGTATTGGACACTGGTGGGGCTGCGAGGTTTCTTTTCATTTCTTGATACTTGTTACTCTTTGTTAGTAAAAGTAGTAGGTCCTTTCCTACACGTAGTCTTGCTGTACTCCACATCCTTATTTCGCATGCAACTACGTTTGGCGTGAGATGAGCTCCAGATCGTCGCCATAAATGTAGCGTGCTGGCCTCACGTGTTCAGGTGATGAAGTAGACGTAGCCGAGATAAATTTATGTAGTTTATTAAGTCCATAAGTAGAAGTTACAGCAAGCCATAACAAGCCCCACCAGGAGCAGCCTCCTAGCTGCTCAGCCCATCTTCCAACTGGCTACACTCATACACCAGGCACCCAAGCATTCCACTCACACTAACATTCTAACCGGAACACTCACACTGGCTGAGCAGCTAGGTACAGGATGAAAGGGAACATATTAACAAGAACTGAGGATATTACACATAGCTATTGTCATTTTATAATAAACATAAAACTCTCTAGATTTAATGGCACAGTACGTATCAAATGTTAACTATGATCAATAATTCTGAGCAGTGCTATTCACTGGATTTTATCATACCTCAAGTGTATGTCGATAAGCTAAGTGGTCCAATACAGAGTTCAAGGTCAGTATTCTGAGATTCTGAGTCAGTACTTATTTGTTCTGCAGGCTTGAAGTCTGGACAAGTAAATAATTGATACATCTGGACATAATAGAGTGACATTAAGCATGGCTTAGTTGACCCCATTAAAAATGAATGTCGCATTTCAATAAAACCTAAGCTCTACAAGGTCAAAAGAAACTAACATTGTCCAACATTGCTGGAACAGGAATGCCCTCTGCTTGGTATATGGGAATATCCCCTGCCCTAGGTACCCGACTATGTGTATCTCATAACCTGTATTTTCTTTTTTTTGCCCTGGTGTCATGCTTATTTAGCGTGTGCGCAGAGGCCTGTCCCTGACATTAGTAAGTCCTATCCGTGACCTGCGACCTGGAAGGGTGCACCAAGCATGCTCTCATTTAGTGAAAGCGGACTACTGTCCCTTTTAGGGGCTTAGTACATAGAGCGCTGGTGGCAGCATGCTGTTTATTGAGCATTAACAGTGCGATCATACCTTTTTATCTGTAGTGGAGGCCTAGTGGGCTACTTGTGTAAAGATCCACTTTTATGCGTTTGCTCACTCCTTTTTACTACCATCCAGTGGACGCTTTAAGCATTTTGATTAGTGTAGCCTGTGTAATACAAGCAAGGTTTCTGTGAGTAAATCAGTGCTGTGGGTCCAGTTGGGATACCCCTGGCCTTGCCTTGCACAATATGGAGTTGAGGATTGTGCTCCCAGAGAGAGGGAGCGTATTGCTCACATTCATGTAGCAAGTGGGCTGAGTCCTAGACCTGAAAGGAGGAGAGAGGAGACAGTGCTCCATATGGATATTCTATGAGGCATTTAATTAGAAAGGAGTTGCTGATTAGTGTTCCTGAACACTGCTATTTGGTGGATGGTGTTGCAGCGTAAAAGTGTGCATAAAGTACTTATTCATACTCTTACTCTCATTTACTCCTCTAACCTTACTGGGCCCTTTACGAATAGACAAACTGCAATGATTTCATTTACCACAGAGGCAATAATCCTTTGATGAATCTTTCTCTGCCGATTGGAGGGGTGACAATTAGGGTGGCCAAACTTCACGTTAACTGTACAAATAAAGAGTACTTGCCTGTCAAAAACAGGTACAAAATGTGGATACAATGCTACACACAGTCAGATTGAGAATAGAACACCAAGGTCAGACAAAGATTTTTGCAATGCCCAAAGCAGGAATGGAGTATGTCAACAAGCTCTCCCCACCTCGAACGGGACCACCACACTCAGCAGCAGAAGCAGGAGAGGACTAAAAGCACCCATAGTGTGACAGTCCACGGCCACCGATACTGCCCAAGCTCTATCTTCAGTGGACACATGAGCCACCATACAAGACACTAGGACTCTAAGATGGGTTGCCTGGGCTGCTTGGTGGTGGTGAATGTCATCTTGGGCCAGCAAATTCTTTTTCTGTTGGCTCTGGTGACAGTGCGCTGCAGCCACACTGGCCTGTTGCAATGTATAATATGTTGATTTATGTAAAGGGGCTGACCGCCCGCTGACATGGTGCACACCACCCATCCACAATCAGTCTAAAAAGCTTTACACACCTGTGTCTCTCGGCCACCTCCGCACACCGGGTGAGCAACTGGAACTCTAGCGGCCTGTCATCGGTGCACCCCAAATGTTTGTTAAAGTTACTTCAATGACTGCATCCTCTGAGTACCGTCAATGTATTGTGCTACTGTCTGCACTGTTTTAGCATTACAGGGAGATCTTTGAGCAAAATTGGGGTGCTGAAGTGGCATTGCATTAATTGTTGTAGATAATGCACACAACGGCACAGTGATATATTATCAGATCATTAATGACATGTGACGGGAACAACTAGACTACAACCACCTGACACCACCTCAGTAATCACATGGAACGTTCAAGGAATTAATAATACCTGCAAAACAAGGCAGGTACTCAAGACCTAGACCAACACCGTATACACATAGCTCTCCTTCAGGACACTCATTTGACGAAGCAGACGGAGAGTGTAGTAGGTTTGAGATGGGCTAAGACCCGACTGGCTTCCTCCTATTCCAGGGTTGTGCTGATACTGATAAAGAAAGGAGTGCCAATTCAATTCAATTCAATTCAATTACTTTATTCGGATAAAAACATATCCAAAAAGAACAATTCTCATTACAGCACATAAAACGCACAAATTGATAATAATTATAAAAACAACATATAAGACAAATACGATGAAACACTATTCATAAAGTGTGCATCGTCTTGCGGGTGCGCACAGCAGTTCTCAGGAAAGCTCCTACACGAAATATCAATTCATCATCTTCCAAATTAAGGAGAATCCAATATGTGACTTCAAAGTGTACAGGTGAATGTTTTTTTAAAGAATGGTATTAAAAACTATTTGGCAAACTGCATATACAACTTACAGAAAAATAATAAATGTAATGTAGTTTGACCACTTTGATAGTCACACAGGCATGGCAAAAGATTAGGTTAGCATGAAAGCCTGGAGGGAAACAAAGTAAAAGTTTCACTGTGCCAGCCCTTAGACTGCAAAGGCGTCCCCTCTCCCAACGGCCTAAAGATTTTGTGAAATAGCTGGCCAAATTATAATAAGTATTCTCAATCGACATAAAAGTGACTACAGTTGATTTTCTGGACTCTCTATCAAGTCTTTACCAACTGTTCAAATACATTTGCAAAATTGTTTGATTTGGATACCCTGGACTGTCTACGGCTGCCCTCTCAGATTGATGGGGTCAGGCATATATCTATATGCCCACTGCATATAATTTAAAGGAGTGCCATTCACTGTGACTCATGCAATTACAGACAATCAAGGCAGATATGCTAGACTACAAGGTGTCCCCTCTAGCTTCTTAATCACTTTAGTGAACTCAGACGGACCAAATGTGGATGACCCAGAGTTCTTCACACACATCTGGAATACCCTACGCACCCTGTCACAATCCATTATTATATGAGGGGGATTTGAATACACCCCTAAACTCGCTGCAAGACAGATCAGCAAAGACCACTGGCCATGACAAGCAATCCTCCAGAGTGCTGAGGAAGGGCATGGAGTTATTTGGCATGGGGACCTATGGCAGCAGTGCAACCCAGACAACCGGGAGGGCACAATTGGCTATTGGCTGTCGACTGGGGAGGTGAGCACTTGGGCAACCGCTATTTGAAATCTTCCCAGAACCCTGTCTGACCATAACCCAGTTAAATTAGATATAAAGATGCCAAAGGAGATATCAGCACAATTCAACCGGAGATTTAATGCATCTGCACAATTAGACTCGGTATACAAGGAGTCTATAAGACTAGCCATAGTAGAATACTTTGACATCATCAAGGAAACAGTGGAGGGGGCAGATACGCTCTGAGAAGCCTTTAAGGCTACAATATGGCACGCATGCAGGTATACTTAAAGATATTCGCATGCAACTATCAAAAATTGAGCAAACAATACAGGAGTGGGAGAGGTCATATGAGCGCTGGCCATGAACAGCCACTCTGGCCGACATCAGAGACCAAATCACAAATTACAACAACATCACAGATTGAGAACTGTGATATCTCTCCCATAGACATGTGGCATGAACCTATGGGAAGGGAGGAAGGCCACCAGTCTCATACCCGCGGGGGGCACCCTCACGTGATAAAAATCACTGGTAGTGATGGGAAAGACTACCACGACACATTAGGAAATCTGTCTGGTTTTTCAGGATTCTAAGAGACTCTATACACATCCAGAGAGACATCCACGGCCTAATTAGATGACATACCTCTAACATGGATATCAATTGGTTAGAGGGAGTACCTATCACAATCCATAGAGGTAGGGGCCATCTGCTCCATGCTGAATAGCAAGGCACCAGGGCCGGATGGGCTCAACGAATTCTGTTAGGAATATGTGACCTTATTAGCATCTCACTTACAGGACATGTATTTGGAGACATACACGTATCAGATACTCCCCCGACTCTCTGTGAAGTCCTCATCATAGCGTTTCTCAAACCTGACAAACAGTCAAAGAAATGCAAATCGTAGCGACCCCTCTCGCTTATCAACAATGACACCAAAATACTGGCTTAAATTCTAGCCTGCAGACTTCAGTCCCTGCTAACCAATATGGTCATACTTGATAAATTAGGCTTCATACCAACACACTCCACCAGACACAATGTAATCACAATATTTGCACCCCTCCACCAATTAAACCCGATTGAATGGTCCTACATGTTCACTATTTTAACAAGGACGGGAATCCCAATGGTTTTTCTGAAGTGGGTGCAATTGCTGTATACATCCCCAGTAGCCAGGGTGCATGTCAATGGACACACGTCGACTGATATCTATCCATAGAGGTACAAGACAGGGATGTCCCATCTCTCCAATTCTGCTCTCACTGGCTCTTTAACCACTTAAGTAGGTGACCTGGTAGAGGCATGAAGATGCGGTATTACGTATCCAGCAGAGACCAAATGGAATTTCATTATATGGGGAAGAAATTGGTCCTCTACTTTCGCAACCCCACACAGCACCTGCCGGCCTTGCTTGGAGAATACATCCAAATAGAAGGGCACTCCGGCCTGGGTATAAATTGGCCGAAATCAGTGATATTACCTTTTTGCCTTCTACAAAACCATATGCTCTAGAGGAGACACTAGAGTGGAACACAGAACCTGTGAAATACTTGGGAGTGTGGATACATAGGGATACTGAACTTGTGATACGTGAGACCTACGGTAAAGCTAAGGCAAAGCTGGAGGATGAAGGGGCAAGATGGATATAGATGCTTCTGTCCCTGGCTCACATAGTTGCAATAATGAAAATGATTGTAGTGCAGCGATTAATCTTCCTGTTTAATAATATACCTATAGTGCTTCCTCAGTCCCTTTTTAAAATGCTTCATACACAACTAATCATGCCGATATGGGAGAGCAGACAACCGCAGATTGGGTGGGACACAATGACTAGGCCTTATGCGCGAGTGGCTTTGGAGCATTAGATTTGTTTCTTTACTACTTATGTGCCCAAACGAAAAATGCACACTATTGGTACTTTTCCAGACATGTGTGCCGCACCTTGAGGTAGAGGCAGGGGATGCACAACCCATCCCACTTAGCTATATCCTAACACATAAGCGCACGGATGTCCCCCACACAGAAATAAACACGATCCACTGCACAACCTCGGTCTGGAGAGCCCTGGAAACAAGAGGCCACAAACTCCACCTTAATGCTTCTATGCGTACAATAGAAAATCACCCAGCCCTTTCAGTAACACAGGAGGTGGGGTGCTTGCTTTACTTATACAATTGGAGATCAAAACGATGGGGGGAATTTCTGGACCCAATAGACATGACATATGTACAAAATGTAACACCACTTTTCACATTCACATACCACCGGCTATGATACGCCATTAAAGATCTCTTCCCTATGTTCCCATATGAACCACCCACACTAAGTGCACTGCAGACACTGCTTGTTAGTGCCTTCTGTAGACACCTGGTCACTAGACGCTATGATGTGGCACAGGGGGACAGACCGACACAACCAAACCAGGCATTGGAGTGCTGGAACTCCTCATTAGAACCCCACTGATGCAGGAGGAATGGGGTTTCTGCTGCACAATGACTGGTATGCTTACACCCAACTGCAATCTCCACATTATGCATTTCAAGTACCTACAGCAAATGTATTACATGCCGTCCCGACTGTTCCGAGATGGACTAAGAGGTAATGCACAGTGTATCAGATGTGGGGAGTTGGATGTGCATTTCTTGCACCTGGCCTGGGACCGCAGACAGATTCAGGCATACTGGCAATGGGTGGTGTCAGCCCTACACTCAATGACATCAGATTCAAAACAGTGCATCCCCCAGATGTGTTTATCCAGAGGCTGCTACCATCAAATCGAAAGTTCACAGTGGTGGCACTTCTTCTGGCCAAAAGGAGAGTGGCCATACACTGGGGAACGCTCTCTGCACCCAAATATAAACGCTGGTTGCTGGATATGGTGTACTGCAGAGATAACCTGGAGATTTACGCAGACGAGCTGTTGGCAGCCTCAAGCCTATGGGACTTGTTATGGTCCTCTCTAACAGCTTACTTACTGGAAAACCCTGACATCCTCCATCCTGATGAGTAGCACAATGGTGTGGTTGGGAAGGTGGGAGCCTTGAATATGTGATATAAACTATGGTACCTGTGTCATATAACTGTAATGTGTGTACTAGATGTGCAACAGCTGATCACATATTATATTTGTATAGTTCTAAGAGATTAAACTCAATAAAAAAAGTTTAATGCTACTCCCACTGAAGGTATCAGAACTCCAAATAAATCCCCCACTATTTCACCCACACTAGCACTTCTCTTCATTCTCTCATTATTTTTCATGAACTCTTCTTTAATCCTTTTAACATGATACCATTTTTGAGAAACTATTCCCATATTACACCTTCCTTACTATCTTTCCGGCAACTTATAATAGGTACTCTTCCCACAAACATAATATATTCTAGGGAAAAAATGTCTACTCCTTCTAAATATCTTCCCCAGTTTTCATACACTTCACATGTCTTAATGTTTGATTTCTTTCAATATATATATGAAGTCTTCTTTTGTGTTGCCAATCTAAAGCAAATGAAACCATTCCCTCTATGATTTTGTTTTCTTCTTGTGGTAAACTCTCAGTAGTTAATTGAGGCAATGTACTGATATTGTTCATTTCATGGCTTTGTCTACTTTCCACTAAATCTATACAATTCTTTCCAGTTCTCACTAATTTACATGTCAGGTTATTTCTAAGTGCATAAGCCATATCCAAAGATTGAGTCGGTCTGAATATCACAGTTTCAATTGTTGAAATTTCAGGAAGTGGTTTTAAATGTCTAAGCACAGAAATGTCAGAAAAGATCCAATCTTGATTGGAGTAATATTATAGAAATTGATCAGCACCATAAAGCAAGCTACTGCACTGCAAGAAATTCCATATGTTAGGGGTAAGCTATGGTAGGCTACACCCTCAGCAACTGATGAAGGCATTTGCATATGAGCTTAACATTCACCAGTTTCCATAGTATATACGTACTGGTTGAGTAAAACAGCATAAACATTTGAACTAAAATCTATTTTTAAAGTATTTTTGTGTAAAGCATTCTCATTCATGTCATCAGAATATGAAACATTTCCTTTAGTGGCTCCAGAATGAATAGTCAGTTTTGAGTCTTTCAGAGAAACATAATGTGGCAGATTAAAAAAAATAGGCAATGTAATCAATATTAAAATATTAATAGAAAGAATCACAGTATATACACATTTGCATTTGGAAGAGATTCCAGAGTTGGACTACAGCGCTGGGATGCCTCCGGATAACCACGCGCTCTATAAATATTCCTTCATTCATTCATGGTTTCTCAAAATTAAGATGGTTTAACTAAAGAAAAAAAAACAAAATAGCACCAGCGGTTTTAGCAATTCAGCAAAGTCTTGGCACAGGAAAACATTTTATTGCAAATGTAGAAATCTTCTCATATAAGTAGAAATCTTCTCATATAAGGAGAAACTCTCTTAGCAACTTCGTTGATGAGTAAATTCAGGAAAAACTTTGTCAGTCCATTAGTTGGTTCATCCAGATTAACATTCAAATCAATAACACAGTTTGCGCCCAGGAGGTTCAGGTGGACAAGTATTGTTAGCAAAAAGCTTGTAGAACTGCCATTCCCACTCATCAGCAGCCAAATAAGTCCATTCAGGAGATGCATACCTTGACTTGGTACCTTTGCTCTTTTTGACCTCCTCACAGCTATTTGCTCATCATCTGTGTCACTTTGATCTGATGGCTCAGAGCTTTCAGGACTAGTTGGGGGTACTCTTTCTGTGGTCGGATAGCTTCTCAGAATGTCACCTCTTTTGGGGCATTGGTCTCCGGGCACGACTCGCTTTCTTACTGCAGTATGCCCTTCGTTGGGGTCTGTACCACTCATAGTCAACTCTACTGATCATGACTCATTGGTACCTGCAGTTGACTCTCTTGAACCCCTCAGGCTGATCCAGTGGTTTCCCAGCAGCTTGCTGGTAACCAATAGCTTGGCTAAGCTGATCCCTCTGTCTTACTGTTACTTCCGGCACATCAGGAACAGACGCTGTTGTATCATTCAGGGGACTCTGAGAGTGCGTGTTGTGTGTACCCAGTTCGAGAGACCCCCGCACTTGACAGAGGTGTTGGTGACTGGGATCACCTGGACAGGCCCCTTCCAGTGAGGTTTCTAGCACATTCTTCGCACTTGCTTCCTCATCATTACCCAGTCCCCCGGACAGAGGTCAAGGCACTGTTACTTTTGGACCACAAGGGCAACTTCTACAAGCTGGTGCGAGACAGAATGTATGACGTCAGCGAGGCCCTTGCAGTAGTCCGATATAAGGTAATCTGTAATATTGACTAATGCATTAGCGGGGACAGTTGGCAGCCTCATCACACATCCCATGATCACCTTGTTGGGTTATAATCTTGTCCTCCTATCTGAAGTACTTTTCAAACTCATCAACACAGGAGGCAGTGCAACTGGCCACTTCAGAATTGTCTGTTTATATGTTGTTATGTTGCTTGTTTCAGCCCTGAAGAAGTTCTAGTGTTAAGAACGAAACGTGTTGGTTGAGTTTTTATCATACTTTTATATTACAAGAATAAAATAAATATTAAAGGACTTCCTTCAAAGCTTGGACTCTTTTGCTGGTGTACCTTCCTTTCTGTTTCAAACTTCAGAATTGTAGAAGCGCATAATTTCACCAATCTGGATTTCAATGAGCCACCTAATTGTTTAACCCACCCGGAAGCCTCCAGTCGGTAACTGCAATGAAACTTCTGCTGAACCTGTAGTGCTGCACAAATCATTTTTAGGACCTTATTGTTAAATGAGTTCCACAGTCCGACTCAAGAGAAGCCAGAAATCTGAATATCGGAATCAGCTCCTGTACCAGCAATTTTGCCACAGTGAGACTATTGATTTTACGAATAGGATAAGCTTCAACCAATTTTGAGGAAATGCACACAATGACCAAAGCATATCTTAAACCCTTGCAAAGGGGCATATCTATGAAGTCCGTTTGCATCTGGCTGAAAGGACCTTCTGATTCACTAGTGTGACTCATGACACTTCTTCTTGGGCTTTGTTGCTGAAAAACTACACAATGATGATATAGTGTCTCTGCAGTTGCTCTAAATCTGGGGTTGTATCACACCTGTTGGAAAAGGCACATCATTGGATCCCTCCCAACAAGTGCAGGAACATGGTAGTGCCTTGCCGTTGGTTACAATAAGATGTCTGGCAACACCGGTCTGCCATCCATGTAAGTCCACACATCATCTTATCTCTTGGTATAGCCTGCTCGCACCCAACCCAGCCATTCTGCTTCTGTCACCTCATTCTGTAGCTTCCTAACCTCCTCCCATGTATCTAAGGCTGACAACATCAAGATACATCTGTGACGTCAGATGTGTTTGTTAAGATCTCTTAATTAAATGTGTGCACATTCAAAGCACAATAACTTGCCATATCATCTGCATAACGGTTTCAGATTGTAACATAGTCGGTACCTTGTTGATGAGCAACACATTTCACAGCAGCAGCAATTTGGGCAGGCAATTGTAGGGACTGCAAAAAGTTCCTCACACAATCCCCATTTGTAATGGGTGAAACAAAGGATTTCATGAACCCACGCTGTGACCACAATTGCCCAAAGTCATGTACAACTCCAAAGCCAAATGGATTATGTGTGAATTGTTACTCGAAGCTGTTCTGAATTGGTACCTGCTCGTGTCAGAGCTATAAGCTCGGCAACTTGCCCAGAAATCACTCCTTGTAACCATGGCGCTTCCACAACACCTCCAACGATACAGATAGCATACGCAGCTTTCAGATTTCTTTCATTGTCTCTCAAAGTGGACCCATCAACAAACAACACATGATCAAATTCAGACAGTGATTTGTCAGAGAGATTGGGATGTGATATCCTACACAACTCTGTCACATCCAAGCAATCATGTTGGGCTTCATCAACCACTCTCTCATTTCCAGGCAAGAGCATCAATGTGGTTGGGTTTAGCACTGTACATCTCTTTAGAGTCATATTCTCTGCACCTAACAAGACATGCTCATACTTTATCAGACAACTATTGGTCAGATACTGTGTTTGTGTATGAGTCAACAGTATCTCCACTGAACGGTGCATAAATACTGTCAGTGGATGACCCATGAAAAAACCTTTACACTGTTCACGGCTCACACACGTTGAAGCAACCGCTTTCAGACATCCAGGCAAAGCAGCCGAAACAGGATTAAGTGTTGCTGAAAAGTAGGCAATAGGCCTAGGGTTGCTTCCATGCATTTGTGTCAACACTGAAAGTGCACAACCTTCTCTCTCACTGCAGAGTAACACTAAGCACATTTTGTAATCAGGCATTTCCAAAGCTGTGGCCCCGCATAGGCATTCTCGGAGCTCTGTGAAGGCAGTCATGCAATTGTCATCCGAAGGTGCAGGATCTGACATGCCTTTGTATGTCAAGCTCTGAAGATGGTTTGCTGTCAAAAAGAATGTTGGAGTCCACTATCTGCAATAGCCCACCATTCCTAAGAACATGCAGGCTTCCTTTTGGGTAACAGGATGATTCATGGTAAGAACTGCTGAGATTCTTTCCTGTGACACTTTCCTCTTTCCTTTCTCAATGTGATGTCCTAAGTACAGGACTTCAGCTTTGCTAAACTGTATCTTAGTTGGAGAAACTTCATGGTCATTTTCTACCAGATGATTTAGCAAGGCAATAGTATCAACTCTCTTGCAGCTAACGCCACCAATGGGTCATCAGTATATTGAACCAACTCTAAGTGATTCCGAATTTTCAGAGATTCTATAATCTTTTTGAGTATCTGATTAAAAATTGAAGGGCTTTTCATATACCCCTGTGGGACTCGGCGCCATGCCACAACACGACTGCCAAAATGGAAAGCAAATAGTAATTGGCTATCTTCATGCAATGGAATCGAAAAGAAGGCGTGGCACAAGTCAATGACTGGAAACCATTTGGTGTCACAAGGAATCTGAAATAAAATCACAGCTGGATTTAGTACTATGGACAACATTGACCAACAATGGCATTCACCTTGCACAAATCCTGCACAATGTGATACTTGCAATTCTGCTTCTGCAACCCCACAATGGGAGAGTTACACAGACTTCCCATTATCTCCTTCAGAATCCCTTGCTTGATCATTGAGTCAATCACAGGAGTAATTCCAGCAATGGTTTCTGGAAACAAATTGTTTTGTGGGATTCTTGGGAACTCTGGCTTAGGTTTAATTGTGATTCCGACTGGATCAACACCTTTGATTAGTCCACTATCTTTACCTGTAATGTCCCAGACTTCTGGTAGAACAGTGGCTCTCAATTCTTTCAAGCAAATCCTCACACGTCAGGAAAGGATACATCCCCACATCTGATTTCTGTTGGGCAAGTTTGAAAACAACATTCTCATCATTTGAATGGAATTTGATTCCTCTAGGTGTGCAATAAATTGAACAGTTCAGTTTACAAAGTAAATCACATCCAAGCAGGTTCACTGGACTTGTGTCACACACCACAAATCAGTAACAATCCTCAAAGGATCCTATTTCAACAGTCAGTGGTTCTGAAATTGGAGTAGACAATATTCTATTAGTAACTCTGATAACTTGGATACTTTCTTCCAACAAGGGTAGGTTGGGAACCTCTGCTGTTCTTACAGTAGAGCGGGTAGCACCAGTGTCGACAAGGAATGTAAAAGTGTTCTCATCCTCTTCTCCATTCACATAGGGACCACTCTGGTCTATTTCTAGGGCTGCACCAAGCACACAGTCCTCCTCCCCCTCAGGCACGGTCATCTAACAGGTCTTGGTCACTATCATCCAATTCAATCAAACATTGCTGTGCTATATTCTGACTTTGGTAAGAATTTTGATTCACATTTTATCATTGTACATGAACATTCTGTTGTGGCATAGGAGCCTGTGGCATTTGTATTTGCCGTGTTACATTAGAATTCTCCATTCTCTGTCTTTGCATCGGCTGAGTCTGTCCCATGTTATTCCCTTGAGACTATGCATAAGCGACATTCTGCATCTGATGTCCCATATTATTTAAAACAGACTTACACTCGCGTCCAAGCTTTGCGCACATGTGACAAAAGCAAAACCTCAATACTTGTTCTAGGACCCCCCAGATTACCACAACCTCTACCTTGCGACTCGATATTCTGTTGTTGAAAACCATTAACACCCTGTATCATCGACACCTGATTATAAACTCTCTGCACATGTCCTGTGTTCTCAAAACCCATCTGATTCTGTCCTTTCTGCATCGCCTTTATCTGTGTAGTCATTAATTTCTCCATGAGTTTCCTGTGCTTCAGGTCAATATCGTATGCACAATATTTTGCAAAATACAGTATTTCAGCCACTGGTTTTCTCTGTCATAAAAGTATCTGCTGTTGAATCCTTTGAGAAATCTCAGGTCTTACACCCATGACTAACTTATAAACAAGCTGTCCCACATCTTTCTCTGCAATAGTGTCTGATCAGTTGTACCGCTTGTAAATAAATCTACAATAACTTCTCATAAAAAGCATGTACTTACTCTTTCAGCTTTTGGGTCATCCTGTCAATCTGCAACAGATCAATTTCTTTAGTGGAAACCTTGGTCTTCAGGTGAGTTATCACATGATGATATTTCCATATTCCCTCTGTTGACAGTGCACCTGTTCTAGAATCCCCTAGTGGTTCTCCCTCTGGCCAATTCATAGGAATCTTACATTTGGCCTATCAATCTGATAGAAACACAATTTCAAGCAAAGTATTTAAATCAATCCACAAAACCTTTGTGATTTTCACAAACGTTTAACCTGTCTGTAGCATTCAACTGACTTTTCTCTCAATGTAGGGAAATCGTTCGTGACAAAATATCTTGTCTTTTTCATGGTACATGGACATACCCTCCTCCTCGTACTTCACTCAAAGGGAGCATTTGCACATCCCCTTCACTGCCACCATAACAATGTGGTGGTGACTGCACTTAAACTCACTTCGTTCCTTCTTTTTCGACCATCTGCCTTCCTATTTTTCTCTGACATCCCATTTTCTGATTAATGCCATTATCTCTTTTGTATGCAGTTTTCTTCCTGGTGCTCTTATGTTCTCATTGTCTTTATCTATAAAATCTAACCTATAAGATCTCTGCAAACCCTTTGAATTTCGAATATCTACACCATATGTCCGGGCCAATTCAAACAAATCTCTCATAGCTCACGTTTGCTCGTCTTGTAAAGTTTTTAAAAAGAGACAATAGTTCCTCCTCTTCACAAGTCTCTAATCTTGAAGAGCTAAGTGTCCCATGAATCATTTCTTTCAATTCAACTTTCAATCAGCTCACATCCTTCAGCAGTTTATTTTTCTGAACTGAATTATGGGATCAACTAGAAACTGATGGTTGAGATGGGACTGGATGTATAGTTAGAGCTTGAACTGAAACTGGAACCATTGCAGAACTCTGATTATTTGGGTTGTTGTATCCCTTAAACCATTAATCAATTTCGTGCAGAGTAATCCCTGATTACTCTCCTGTACTATTTAAATGTACACTTCCACTAGTAAAATTTGCAATTGTTCCATGTTGTACATTTAGTACGGATGAATCTGGAACTGAAACACCCATCAGCACAGTCAATTCAGAAGCATGATAATTCATTTCAGGAGATCCTCTCAGCTTGCAACAATAAATAGGTGGAAACCTCTGCACCATTCTTTGCGTCCTATCATCTTGCGTCTGATTAGGGACAATATTCACAGCAGCAGCATTATTCGCCCGCATCGGAACCAGGGGTGTATGCATCAGTGATTTCACTCTCAAATCTTAAGAACTCCTGTGTACTGTATTTACTCCAGTAGGTACAGCCAAAATATGAATCAACCCAGACTTGTAAAGGGGCACAACAGGTCCAATAGTAAAAGGAACAGTCAAAGCATCTGGAGTATTTGAATCAATCAGGTTGATTGGAGCTGACATTTCGGTCCTCCCACTCACAGCAGAAATAAGCATTGGTTCCATTGGTACTTCATGAATCAAGGGAGCATTAGGTCCCTCATGTGTACTCATTTGCATCAGGTCTCTACTGGGTGTCTCATTATACGGTGGTGGGAAATTTAGTAATAAATCACTCAAACGTTTGTCATATATATCACTCTCCTCCCCCCTTCTTTGCTTCAGTTTTTTATATCTCTAAATGCTTCTTCTTCTTCTTTCTCTTCCCCTAACTTCTTTCTCAACCTCTAACACCAGATACAATTGTGTTCTATGTATTATATCTGCTCTCCACATTTTCTGTTGAGCATCCCATCTAGCTTCTGCGTAATGATCCTTTGTTCTCCTACACTTTCCTTGGTATTACACTCTATCTTTCTGTTGAGCAATATGCCCCCAGGTATTTAAAGCCTGAAAAAGAGTAGGTCTAACAGGCTCTTTCATTTCATATATACTTTTCCTTACATTTTCCAGAATCCTCAAATTAAATGTCCCATAATGAGGTAACTGTAAGTCCTCATCCTTCTCCATAAGTCTGTGCCAAAGCTCAAGCCACAGACATGAATGTAACCCTTTGTCTGTTATGACAATGTTTCCTGGCGTACCATCGGGTGGTACCTCTACCATTGTTTTGACAAAGACGGTCTCCTCTTTCTTTACTAATTTCCACAATGACTGAAATTCTTTTTTTTTTCTATTCAATTCTGTATCTAATGACTTCCGTAAATACAAGAAGTTTTATTTTCCCACAATCCACCTGTTCAGCAACCCCAACCAATGGCAGCATGACTCTTATGACGTAGTCAACCCATCCCAGCATGGCTTTACACCAACGAACCTATCACAGTGCAGCACACTGTGACGTCAAACTCGCTCCTCTCAGCAATTCACCCTCCTTCAACAATTTCTTGTGTGCAATTTCTCAAGACAAAATATGACAATACAATGCAAGCAACAGATAAAACTGTCTGCTCCACTAAAGGATATCTGTACTCACAAGGTAGCTAAACTTTCTCTACGCCTACACTGCAATGAAACCTCAACCAGCAGGAATTTACCTTAATTAAAATAGTGAGTCCCTGTGCACCTGAGATCAACCATACCAATCGTTTACCACTAACACACAAAGAGAAACCTTACCAAGGTGTGGTTGACAATGTCTTATGATGAACACCACAAACGAGCAGACAACTTACTCAGTATCTTCTACAATGAGACATCCCATAGGTAAATACCTCAAGATCTTAGGCCACGACTGACCCGTTTACAACTTCAACTTTACATAACAGTGCCACAATCATACATGGACATTTACCACGTGGACTTTAACCACTTCATTCCGCCAACAACACACAGCTATTTCAAAAACTGCAATCTTAAGCAATAGCAACGCGCATTCCTACTGATACTCACACTCCTTTGCTGCTACAAGTTGACTCAATCCAGAATATTACTCCATCACACTTCATCAAACCTTCTCCTTGCCGAACCAAAAATTGTGGACTTTTTTAACTTGGGCTAAGGACTACTTTAGGTACCCTAAAATCTCACTTCACTAGACAGAACCATCTTCTGCTATCAGATTTGTTGCAGCATAAATCGTGCGTAAAATATTTATTCATACTCTTATTTACTCCTCTAATCTAACCCTGGGCGTAGGTCGCGAAGTAGCACTTCGCGAAGCTAGGCAACGTGCAGTTCGCACTACGCGAGCTACGCGTAGCACTTCGCGAACTGCGTAGTACCTTGTTCGCACTGTGCCAGATGTTGTTTTCAATGATTGCACAGTGCGGACAAGCAACCGGCACTGTGCAATCATTGAAAATGGCATCTTGCACAGTGCGAGCTGTAGTTTTCTGCTGCTCGAGTAGATTTTTACTTGAGCGGCAGCTTTCTCAATGCGAACTGGTAGTACCACTTGCAATGAGAAACCTGACCTCCTCGCGTTGGGAATCTTGCAGGGAGGTTTATTTTCCATGCTCGCGATTGCCAACTTGATGTTGCTGATCGTGAACAAGGAAAAAGTCTCGCCGGGATGTCATTTTGCTTGCTCGCGGTCGCCAACTTGACGTTGAGGACCGCGAGCAAGCAAAAAATGACCGCAGCACTATGCAACACTACGCTACGCGTGTTCGCACTGTGCTACGTGCAGTTCGCGTAGTGCGAAGTAGCGCGAACTTTGCAAACTACGCGAGCGTAGCGTAGTGCTTTGCCCAGGCTTACTCTAATCGCACTGGGCCCTTTACAATTAGACAAACAGCGACAATGATCCTCTGATGAATCTTTCTCCGTCGATAGGAGGGGTGGAAATTAGGGTGACCAAACTCCACGTTACCTATACAATAAGGACCATTATTTGACAGCCAACTCACAAGTTAGAAATCAAATTTAAATACATCACTCTTAAGACCATGCTGTAGGACTAAAGAATAGCAACCTGAAGACCCAGCCTCCTAAAGAAGTTAGGTAGAGTGAGGATTATGAAAACCAAAGTTCTGCAATAGCAACACAGAATAAAAGAAGTAAACCCTGATGTTCTGAGAGAGCTCGCTGATTCTCCCTACAACAAATTTAAAACATCAGTCAGTAGCACAGTTTAAAAATGGAAGAACCAACAAGACTCAATAATAGACTCAGACAGATTTCGATTAATTTGGTTATTGTATTAAAGAATCAAAATAAGCAATTTCTTAAGGACTACAGTCAAGAACATCATAGCTTGAATTAAAGCACCAAACATTTAGGCAAATCTTTATCGAGTGGTTATAAAATTCCGTTTGCAGAGTTACAGAGTCCCAAAACCCTTTAAGGCAGAAGCATGGCTCAAATTTCTAACAGCTCAGGTCCTACAAAAGGGAGGAAAGGCTCAGCCTTAAGGTCCATTAGGGGTGAGGCCATTAGCTTAGAGCTAAAGATATAATGGAAAATTGAAAAATAGAAATGGTTTTGCAAAGAAGGTCTTAGTCCATCAACTACAGATTGCAGCATCGGCAGACAGTTCTAAGTTAAAATCAATCAACATAGCATCCTCTTGCACGGGAAAGAAAATGTATGGTGTTCTGGAGTGGTGAAAAACTCAATGCTATCGCCCCTCCTTTGGGGTTTATTCTTTTATAGAGTTTTCAGCAATGTCCAGTGGTGTGGCATTATACCACCATAAAAAAACTATCACATGTCCACACAAGCCAAATATCCAATAAAGACATACAAAGTAGTCTGTCTATAGGCATAGCTTAATTCTATTCTCCCAGGAATATTTCACTATGCATATTGGAGAAACATGCAGAAATGTCAGAATGTAGACATGTATGGGACAAATAAGTAACATTTTACTTGTAAAGAATTATCCATTGTATTAAATCAGGGGAAAAGTCAGCATTAGAACAAAAAAATATTTTGAGAAGCCTTTTAAGTTATCATCACATGTTTAAATTAAATGAGCTCTATCTTTGCTTCAATTATCTTGGAATTAAATTAATTCAAATGAACTTTCACAAAATAATATTACATAAAAATAGCTCACGATATTCATATAAATGAAAGTTTTCTAGTTTCATCCTACAAAATTCATTTTTAATACTGCATAAACTTTTCAGTTTCTAATATCATATTACAAAATATTAAGCTTGTTCTTCCTTGCTGCACATTTTTGCATTGACTTTTCTAACTGGTGCATTCTCAGCAAAGATCATGAATACACTAGGCCACTTCCCTTAGCATCACAATTTTCATCAATATACTTTACTAAGCAACATATGCATTATAAATGTATTATTGCAACTTGTTTATATGTATTAAGGTTGTCTTAGAAATGTGTCTTCTTTATCCCACAATTTAAAGCGCGCTTTTACGGCGCGTCTACGACACTTGTCTCTGTATCATGTGCAACTGTGTGTAACATGTGCAACATGTACTTTCAACCTTTCGTGTCTTTTTATGTATAAACATGTCATGTATTATGATTTTTAAAATCATGCTGCATCAATGGTAGTGGTTAAGGATGGGACGTAGACTTTTGTGTGGGAAGTCAGAGAGCCTTAAGGTGAGGATTGCCATTTTGCCTGTGCCGGATATTCCTTTAGTTGGTCTGATGACAGCAAGGTGTCGAAATCTCACACCTCTTTGTGCATCCAGGATGGAGACAGCCTTGCTGTGGTGAGAACCACTCTACCGAAAGGCTGTGTCTGAGAAAGAGCCTGGAAGGGACACTTGAAAAGAGAACCACCCTAAACTGGTCCTACAGTTCAGACAGTGGATCCACTTCTCCCGTATGAACATTGTGTATAAATGTGGAACTTTTCATTCTAGTTTCAAGTTCTCTCTGGCCAAGGAAGGGAGTGTTCCTCAGAGTACTCATGGACTGCTGTCCAAACAGGGCTAGTTACAAACAACAAAGTGTCAGGGTGTGTGCTGTCGAATGAAAAAGGTTTATCCAAAAAACACCTAAACTGCTACAGTGGTTTTGTGTGTTTATTACACTTTCATGAATTAGTCAAATTTAGACATAAACATTCAATTTTTGAGTCATATCACGACCAAGAAAAACAACACATTTGGAACAATATGCAGAACATGAATAACAAAACAGAAAAGCACAAAAAGTTACAAACAATTACATAATGTTACAGGCAAATGGAGGTGACCAGTCCTTTGATTGTATAGTGAGGTGTGGCGGCACAGACAATTTCCAATTTCAAAGGCTGCATCCTGCCAACAACAACTAGTCATGTAAAACAATCGCAACAGGCAGACTGCCCTGTTTGCATACTATATAATTCTGTAGTTGAGGATTAGAGTTGTGACTAGCTGAGTAGGGTCAACGCATTTCAGAGCCCCGAATTTCTTTGAGGGTTCTTCCTCAGGACCGGGACTAGGCCAAGCACTGTGATACACATAAAAAAAATTACAAAAGGAGTGATTAGATAACTATCCCTAGTATTAAAATTAGCCCTACTTATTGTTATAAGGATAACAAGTTTGTCCTTACCCTTCAAGCTTGTGAAATAAACACAGCCATATGAAACCCGCGAGGGAACATACATTCTCTTTAAATGCAGATTTCTGAAAATAGTAGAGAACAAAATACGGGCTTAGTAGAGCTGTACAGTAGACAACCATTAGTGTAAGTAGACTCTATTGAAATGGCACATTGTTTGTGGGGTAAATATACATGCCAAGCAGAACTTCTGTAGATAGTTTTACACGCTATCTAAGCTTCCTTTTGCCCATGTAATTGTTGTTAATCAAAGGTGGCCCTAAAGCATGGCCACACTGTATACTTTGACTAGT
This sequence comes from Triturus cristatus, assembly GCF_964204655.1. NCBI lineage: Eukaryota > Metazoa > Chordata > Amphibia > Caudata > Salamandridae > Triturus > Triturus cristatus. The sequence continues at coordinate 922,118,233 of NC_140581.1, read as the reverse complement.
TACGTGCGCATATTGTTGCCATGAAAATGAAACAAAACTGCTCCGACTTGCCCCTGAACCATGGGCTCTATAGTGGATTGAAGTTGCCATAGAGGGAAGCTGGATAAAGGTTTCACATTGTGGTGACCCTGTGTGAAGTAATTAATGTACTTGTACATACAAAAAAGAAGCTTACTCAGTTATGACACTTTTAGGCGGACTGCTATGGACAGAACGACCGGCACCAATATTAAACTCACTTCATTCATGAAGGCGCCACCGGCAGACTCATGGCGTGTCGGTAAACGATCCGTCAGTCGATTCCTGGACAGATTAAAACAAGATGTAAGCATATGTGTAACTACAGAGTGCTCTCTCTCTAGCGGGGTTTTCATAACTTGCCTGGTTCCAGAAGCATAAGCAAATGCAATTTCACTCCAGCGTGCACAAGTCAAAGCGTCTCAGAAATGCGGAAGTTTAACGTAGCCCGCATCGGACCTAACTTGTAGATTCAGATGGCATGAGGGGCGCGTTGCATGATGGAACTAGTAGTCTAATAACAGGGCAAAGTGATTGAAGGTGTTTTTTTTAGGCTATATCCAAGAAGTTTATAGTATGTTTATCTCGGACATCTCATTCAGGCGGAAGAGGCGGTATTGAATTTCATAATTAAATAGGCCTCTCTTTGGACAAGTGTTCTTTCAAAGTTGCCACCCCGATGGTTGGGTTTAATTACGCTGAGACGGTCCAGTGGAAATCTTTTTCTGAATGGCCTACATCTTGAAAGTGCGTGACAAGGGGTGCATTAGGTACTTTATTCTTGATTCTAGAGTGGTGTTGAGTCTGATTTCTTGTGTCGTTTTACAAATATAAACCAGCTGGCACGGGCAGACGATCGCATAGACCACATTCTTGGTCTTGCAAGTAGAAAATTCATTATGTCTCCATCTTTGAGGCCCATTGATGAACTCAGACCCCTCTAGAGTTGAACTACAAGCCTGCCAGTTACCTCATTTGTGGTGTCCGGAAACTGGTTGGAGGTTGAAAAAAGGGCGTATTGATTCAGCTTTCTTCTGAGGTTCATTTGATGCTCGTATGATACGTTGGCCAATGCTGCCATTCTTTTTCAAGGCAAAAAGAGGTATCTGGAGATCTTTGTCAACATCTTTTATTAAATGCCAACTTTGGCGGACAATATTTTTGAAAGAATTTTTGAGGGGCCCAAATGTAGAGACACAGGCTAGCATCTGTCGGGCAGTCAGTTTCCAAAAGGTGAGGAAGCATCTCCTGAAGTTTGGATCTCATGCTAGAGAATTTGTGTACCAGTCATGAACTGCCTACAAGCCTGCCTGCATGCTGAGAGAGGGAAGAAACATCCCTACCCTGCAGGAGGAGATATTGTTTAGAAAGGAGTGAGGTGCCATGAGTTCTCTGTGGTTGTGGTGTGCCAACAGATGCAGACTTCTGGAGACCGAAGAGTTACGACCCAGGCATCAGTGGCCCCCCTGGAGTCTCTGATGCTTCCATTTGGGAATCACGACTCCGCAACATCTCAATTACTGAGGCCATGTTAGTGCTGTAATTACTTGTGGTGACTGATGTAAGTGGGGCTGCAACCACTCAATATTAGATTAGATTATTACATAATGTTCTGCCTTTGATTTATTAGTTGACATGGAGATACTAGACATTCCAAGAAGTGATCATAAAATATTTTCTTTTGACATTGCCATATCTCCAGAGAGTATTTTGCTCTGGAATGTGAAAGTAGAAAAGGTGCACTTTAGTGCAGCTAATGGTAGGGTGTGCTGGAATGTCTTCTATAAAAAAATTTAAAGGAAACATTAAAAAATAGCATAAAAGATATAACAGTGCGGGGACTCATTTCACTAGCTACATTTGAGCAGGACATGACTAAATTCATGGTAAAGAGGCCCTTGCTGTAAGGATCCCCTTGGACAAATTCAAGTCCCCCTATAAAACCCTGAAAAGAGTCTAGCTTGAATAAATTGATCAATAAACTACAAAGGTGGCAATTCTTACATTTTTCTAAGGAGAGAAGGAAAATGACTAATTTGTTAAGAAGGGCAAGATGGAAAGCTACCATAAAAAACAACATACTAATAAGACATGAATAGATCTCTGTGAGGCAGCAACTTATAAAGATTCTAGAAACTTCTGGCAAACTATCACATTGGACAGTGGGAATGGTGCAATACCGAAAAACTGCTCTATCACAAGTGAGTAGTGGTCCAATTACATCTCTAATCTCTATGCTGCTTAACAAAATATTTGAAGTGATCTCACCCCACACTGTCTCTTTACCTATTGAGGGAGGAGATTTCTATTGCCCTTCTAAAGCCCAGATTAAGGACATTAGTCATTGAACTACATCCTCTGATGCCAGGAGCCATGACCAAATCCCTATTGCACTCATAGACCTGAAAGAAGATCTGTGGTCAGGCTACCTACTTCCCTATTCAAATACAGTTATTTAACTGGAACAGTCCCTTCTTCATAGAGGAGTTGTATTATTCTCCCATTGCACAATAAATATTTGACTGCTCAAACTTCTAACTACAGGCAAATAATGTTGCTTGATTCCAATAATGTCATTCTGCTGGAACAAGCTCATTTAAAACCAAACAGCTCCACCCTAAATAACACCACAGTCTTGCGGGTGATTTTAGAGAAATATGTGCTATTGTGTGGTATGCCTGTCTATATCAAGTTTTCAATCACATTCAACCATGTGAACAGATCTTCCCTGCAGCAAAAGCTCTGAGATTTGAATTTACCAGTCCCTTCCTAAAACCACATTGGCAATTTATTATTTTACTTGATGTCATGTTTTACTTGAAGGTGACTGCGGGCTAACCCCAAAACCTGTAACAAATAATAGCCCAAAACAAGTATGCTTGTTAGCTCCTTTATAATTTTCATTTTATATTTACGATCTATGTACTGAACTAAATGAAATGGGATAGGATACCCCTATGTAAGGTATTCACAATATAGGTTTACTACTATATGCTGATGATATAGTGATCTTGAACTATACCCCTCAAGGTCAACAAAAATGGCTGGATTGCTTGCAAATTTATGCCGACAGTCATTACTTGAAAATTAATATTAGAAAAGCTGAAGTCATGACTTTTCAGGATAAGAGGTGTAGAATGAATATGAAATACACTTAGAAAGAAGGGAGATGGAAGTAGTCAATATATATCTTTACCTACAATTTGTTTTCCACAAATTTATCAGATGAAGTGCATATTTTGCATCTCAAAAGTAAAGCAATGGTCCACATAAGTTCACTTTTATTATTATATCAGGCAAAAGGTCAAAGACATTTTAATAATATACTTTGATTACATAGTGCAAAAGTTCCCCGTATTGTTAAATGCTATTGAAATTATAGATATAAAACACTGGAACTTCATGCATAAAACGTATGTAAAAATATTTAGCACACTTTGTAAATTAAATATGTTGGCCCAATGGAAGCAATATGCCTTGAAATGAGCCTATTCAGTACTTGGCTGCAATTATACAGTGATGATACCAGCTTCTGCACAGTAATGAGAGCACTTTAAGGGGCATCCTATGTGCTTAATTAAGCACTTGGTCGGAACTGAAGGTCAACACTCTTTATAAGAATTTTAAGCAAACACTTCTGCACTTTAAATTAAGTAAGGTTGAGTAATGGAGATGTCTCACCTCCAGCTTGAAAACTACTTTAAATATATTATTAGGAGAATAGTTCCATGAATTGGGACATGTTGATTTGTATGGGAAAAAGAAGATGAATGTTATAGTTTCCTGATGTATTGAAGCACAGCCACAATCTATTTAATTTTGAATGTAGAACATGGGGTTCTGCAATTTTTTATAATGTTTCTCATTAATATATGACAGTGTAAAAAGGTTACAGGTGCTTGGAGTAGTTTAATTCCTGAGGACAGACTTTGTGATTTATGTAAGGACTCTATAAAAAATCTTGACCATGTGCTATTTATGTGTCCCTTACTGCACCTCAATCATTATCTACATTTGAAACCACTGTTTGTGAAATATGGATTCCATACAATAAGAGAAAATCTTCAATTATTACTTAATCCAGTGAATGAAAAGATGTGTTTTAAAAAGTTTACATTTTCAAAGGTTTTCAAAAGTTGTTTTCATCATGCATTTTTATAATTTGGAATCTGGGTCACATTATAGATCTAAATCTTAATGCATTAAATAGAGGTGATCCACCCATGCAAGACCTCAGTTGCGGACAGTGTGACCAGCATGTGGAAGTTGTAAATAGACCATCTAAGGCTTCATCAGCTAAAATGTGACCAGCCCCTGGAAGAGCTGCAAATGCCAATTGTTGCTTCGTCTGTATGCCATCCAGTCCTGCAGGGTGCCCGACCAGTAGCTCAAGACGTACAAGATACTTCCCATCACTCCAAGTGGAACTGCTTTATTTCAGGTCTTCCAATACCCATGAGCAGAAAAGTTGGTGTGGGTGTGTCGCTAATTGCACCCAAATGCTTGAGGCGGGAGATACTCAAAGATTAACTGCCAGCATGCCACCACTCATCAGAGTGTGCAATCATGCACCAGAGTACCAGGCAGACCAAGTGAAACCTGAGAATTCTTAATGCATATATGAATAGTTTGGAGACTCAAAAGGACTGAGTATACATACTGTCTGGGGGTGATTGGACTGTACCTGTGCTAGATTCATGCTACTTCTGTTCTCCTGAGAGATAAAGGGGGACCACCCAGAACTGGGGAGAGTGCCTGGGGACAATGGGTACAGCAAGGAATTAAGAGAACTCAGAGAGACTGACTTGGTTTCAGTTGGGAGCAGTTTGTAGTATTGAGTATCATTGTGTAATAAATTAATTTCCTTCTTGAAATAATAATCATCAGAATGGACTCTCACTTTATTGGCTTATTGTTTGATTGTTGAGCTCTGAGATCAAACACACCCACACTACTCCCCTCAGAAGCCTGTGACTGGTTGCTTTTGAAAAGAAAACAAAAACCATCCAGGTCTTGCAAATATTTATCCATCAGCAACCTAAAGCTCAACCACCTCTCTCTCTCTGCTACCACTACGTCTGACATCAACACCTTTCTAAATCATGTTAACACTTACTCTAACTAAAACACACAAGTTCAAGCTGAAACCTTTGGTGTCAGAGTACTCTTACAAATTTGCCAACATCAAATGTGCAGTCTGAAGACAGGACAAGAATTGGAAGAAAAATAGAACCACCAATGACCTTATGCTACTGAAATAACTCTGTGCAACACTCAAATAATTAATCACATTATTCAAAGCCATGCACTATACCAACACCATCACTGAAGCTGCCAACACAAGTCAAACACTCTTCAAGACAATCAGCACTGCACAGACCTCAAAATCCACACTCCATAGATGCATGCATTGCCATCAAATATTTATTCAGCGGAAGAATTTAGAAAATGCAACAGCACATTGCTACTTGTGCTAATTTATTCTCACAAAATCTGTTGACAGTAAATTATTATTACGTTCTCATTTTTGGGATCAAGGACCTTCTGTAGCTTGCAAAGGATGATGAACACAGAAACAGAGATAAATCAAGTCAAATAAAACTTACACAAGACACAGTTCAAGCTCAAAACCATGAAGGTGAATTTAAAATCCAAGAATCATTCCAGAAGTTAAAGATAAGTTAACCAGTGCAAATAAAAAAATCAATACATTTCAGAATGCAAATAAATGGCTAAATAATTTAAAAAATATTCTCAACATAAGTGTCATATAGCAGACAGTAGAGAGTCTGCCTCCAACAAGAGTTTTAGACCTGGCATCCTTGGTGTGGTTCTCCACTAACTTTTTGCCTTCAAACCTTCTGTTTTGCTGACTTTGTTTTTGCTAGATTTAGGACTCTGAACACTTTACCACCACTATCAGTAAAAAGTACTGGTGCTCTCTCCTGAAAACATGGTAAAAGTGGCGGACATCCAATTGGCCTATTCAATTAACTTGCAAGTCCCTAGTAAAGTGGCACTATATGTGCCCAGGGCTAATAAAATACATGTTACTACTGGGCCTGCAGCACTGATTGTGCCTCCCACCTAAGTATCCCTTTAAACATGCCTCAGGCCTGCTTGTGCAGCCTGTGTGTGCAGTTTTAAACTGCTATTTTGATCTGGCAAAAAAAAACTTTTGCCAGGCCCATACCTTGCCTTTCAATACATATAAGTCACCCCTAGGGTAGGCCCTAAACAGCCCTAGTGCAGGATGCAGTGTATTTAAAAATTTGGACATGTACTCTTACCTTTAACATGTCCTGGTAGTGACATTTTTCATTACTGCAATGCCTACCACTCCCATAGGATAACATTGGAGTTACCTTATTACATTTGATAAACTGTAACTTCCAGCTGAGAGCAGGTAGACAGCTCGCGTTTGTTGTTTAAAGCATAGCAAATAAAAGCCCTCTTTAATGGTACAGTCAGATTTTTTGTCACAATTCTGAAAATGCTTTTTTTAGAAAGTTGTAATTTTTATGTCCTAACCATTTGGTGCCTGCAGCCTGATGCTGGGTCACATGACTAGGCATAGCTCACAGTTAATCTTTGTATAATGTTCCCAGACAGTGAGACAAAGGGAAGATGGCTGTTGGCAGGATGGGCCACTCTGAGTTAACGAGGGGCGGCAGATATCACCTACCACACTTGCACATAACAAAGGTCCTGCCTGAACACAATAACAAATGGTTTTAACACTGGTCTTCTTTGGGACATGGGAGCAGGACAGGTAGGAAGGGATGTCTGACACGTCAGGGGGTGGAAACCTCTAGAAACGTTGTCCAATTCAAATCTGGCACCAGGCATAAATATTGGACCCTTAGATCCAACTCTTCAATACACTTCTGAAACTGTAGTCTCTGCCAGGAAGAAGGACTGCTGTGCTGTTGAAAGGACTGGCAGTCTGCTGGACTGCTGCCCTGAAGGACTGATACCCCACTGTACTGTCCTGCTGCCCTCTTGCCTGGGTAACAAGAATTGGAACTGCATCTCTAAACCCAGCACCCCAGAGTGACTCCAAGGGTTAGGTGTGAGGCCTCCTAATCAGGAGCCTCCGGGACGGAACAGGGTTCCAACAACCTTGAACCCAGCACCTGGACACTGCCATCTGCCCTTGGAAGTGCTGAAGATGCTTTTCCAGCCCATCTGTGGACTCAGCAGAACCACTGCATTGCCTCTGCTGCTTGAAATATCGCTCTCAAAACCGCCACTGCGCAAGGTATCTCCATACAAGGACATCGCCAGTGCAGCCCATCTGAACCACGCTGCATGACGCATTTCCACAGAAGGACATCGCCTTGCCCAAAACAGCCTGTTGAAACCACCACTGAACGATGCATCTCTTCACCAGGACCTCGCATCGCCTCTGCTATGTAATGAATCCTCAACGCAGGAATCCGCATCTCTTGGCAGCCAGGGTAAAGGTACTGTGTTCTGTGGCTATAAGTGGGTCCCAGTAGCTGGCCCATGTAAAATTGAAATGCGACTAAGCCTGTGACTTTATCCCGGTTCGGCGCACTCAGATAACCACAGTTGTCGCTTTGTGCTTTTTGGTGCTATTTTCACTTAGATGTTTACACTTGCATATCTCCAAATCTGCTGATTGGATTGTTAGTCATTTTAATCCTGATTTAGTTAGTAACATTTACTCTGTTTTTCTGCATTGGTGTGGGATTTTTCTTGTGTTGTATTTTCACTAAATTATGGTTTGAAGTGCTGCATGAATATTTACAGTTTGCCTCTAAGTAAAGCCTAACTGCTCTGTGCCAAGCTACTAGAGGGTTGAGCACAGGGTAATTTTGGGTTTGCTTGTGACTTCATCCTGACAAGAATTGTGGTTGCTGCTTGAGCAGGGTTTCAACCATTAACCCAATTTCTCATCTAGAGCATCGGAAAGGTTTGTCTCACATCCCAAAAACATCAAGTTGTATAGGTTTTCAAAAGTCGAATCGCACAGTCAGCATGGTGTGAAACAAATGATATATTATAATATAAAACGGGAAAACAGAAAAAAACTCACATGGAAAATTACTTTTGTTCTAATACTAAGAAAAACCCTGTATTAGGCATCAAAATGGGAAACAAAGGCACCGTTGAAATGATACAGACTTCACTAGCCAGAAGAAGAGGCCATTTAGAGATACAGTTGAACACTGCTCCTTACTCTAGGAAACATTACAAACACAAAGAAGAATACATTTTAAGATACAGAGAAAACAGGACTGTAAAATAAATAGGAGTAGCTTCCAAAATACTGAAGGACACATTTTGCTACTCAAGCTGCACAGCCAGAAAAGCGAGAATCCATGTTCACTTTAAAATATGGAATGTTTAACAAATTGCAAGTTTATCCTAGTCATGTCAATGTACACAGCTTTGTTATGTTTAATACAGTTCAATTTTATAATTTGAAACCTATTCATGTTAACTAAACACATTTTTTTAATTCTAATTTCACTCCCAAATTGACAACATCAAACCTGCGTCCCTTCTTAACCCACCCCTTCTCACTGAATCCCACAATGGTCATCCTTTAAAGCCCTATTTCTTCAAGATCTTTCTGCCATACAAAAATCCCTCAAAGCCACCTCATATGAAGACAGTGTCTTACCCTTGTTGTTTTTTCATCAAAACCCTCATCAGAGGACTTCTTTTACCCTTACTCACCCCTATCAATGCCCCCTCATGCAAAGTATCTTCTAAGAATCACTCAATAGAAGTCAGTTCGCTCCTGAAGAAAGTCACTCAAGACCCTCATAGCCTCACTAATTAGCAGCCCATTACTCACCTTTCCTTCATCAGCAAGATCATCGGAAAAGCATTCCAGAGTGAACTCAACGATAATGTCAACATCATCCATCTACTTTTGACTACCAATCAACCTTCAAATCATACTGCAGCACATAGACAGTTAACTTACAAATCAGAACCATCCCACCTCCTCTTATTCTTGGGCCTTTCAGCTGTGTTTGCCATCACCGAACACCCTACCGTCATCGACACCCGGAAACCTCAAATTGGATTCACTGGTGTCCTTCACTAGTTATCCTCCTACCTATTTAACTGGCATCAGTTCATTCACATGGCAACTCAAGGTCAAAGAAGATCTTTATTACGTGTGGATTCCAGCAAGGTTTCATCTTGTCCCGCCTGAAACAAAACTTTCATCTCATTCAGAATAGGATTTCCAGCATCTACTTGAAGCTCAGCCACACAAAACAAAATTCCTTTTGTTTCCCTAGAACAACAAGAGACACCTAGTCCAAACTTGGCCAATGACTTTCAACTGGATAAATTCAAACACCAAGTTTCACACATCTCAACAAAACTTGGATTCATCCTTAAAACAATCTTAATTCAAGGAAAAAATTGCAAAGAAAACAACAACAAACCAGTGCCATCTCTGTCTACTGAAGAAAGTTAAACCATTCCTCTCAGAAAGTAACTTTAGAATTACTGTTCAAGCCCATGTAATCGCGAATCTGAATGGGGGCAATTCACTACTCCATAGCCGCACAGACTTCCCGCTACCCACCTTTAAATAGATCCTGCACGCTACAGTATTTTTCATCTAGGGCCTGAAGAAATATGACATAACAGCCATCTGAATAGAACTCCAGTGGCTTCTCTTGTTGGCCCACACCATCTTCAAAATCAGCTTCATCTTTTATATAACTAACATGAACCCCCTACATATCTGACTCACAAGCACAACATCTCCGGTGGCTCTCAGTACAACCACAAACAGGACACCATCAGAATGGAGGGAAAGAAAAGAAAACAGACCTTCTCCATCTATGTACCAGGACCTGGACCTATATCCAGTATCCAGGAGGGCTGCCCCAACCTTTATCCAATTAAGGAAAGTGCTGAAGTTTCACCTCTTTAGAGAACACTTTATCAGGAAGCAGTAACAGTCTAGTTATTTTGCCACAGTAAACCAATCTCTTCATTTATGCATTGGCTTTATGTTTCTCTTTTTAACTGTACATTAAAGTGCTGCCTTTTGGCTAGGTTTGCACTATACAAATATCATTTACTAACATAAATATATACTTATGTATACACAAATGCATAGATGATGTTTCCACTCTTTATCGGTTTCTCTTCCATTATACAACATTTTTATTTGCACTTTAGTGCAGAGCGATCTATCTAATTTGTCTAGTATGTTTGGTAACTACATACGCAACACGTTTTCGGAGTTTCATTCTGTTGCTGGAACCAAGCTACCAAAGGTGAGTCACTTTTGCCCTTTTAGAAGTTTCTTTTATGTCAGTGTCCTCCTGCCAAGTAATAAAGAACCTGTAATCTAGAACTTTATGCATTAAACATTCACAATGCAGCACAGGATAGGAAGAGAAGGTCCTTAACTATTGGATAAGTGTCACAATGTTTCCTTTTTATTTTTTGTAATAGTTGAATTCACACTTCTTCAGTTTTGATTTTTGACAGTTTTTACATATTATGATTACGTAGAAGAGTAACTGAACCTGAAGGAGCAAGTTGACGCTCTGTAAGAAGAAGATTTGGGGGCAGATTTACGAGCCCCGTGCACCACATTTGCGCCGCCATTGCGTCGGCAGCGTGAACCATGCACCACGTTGCGCACTATTAACTACATGACGCATCTAGGCAGATGCATCACGTTACAAAGCCCTGCGCCACATGAAACCTGCGCAGGTTTCATGTGGGCGTTCAGGCGCAAGAGGGGGGCATTCCGTCACAGGAATGCCTCGGAAAAGTGCCTGAGTGAAATCTACAAGATTTCATTCAGTCACTTTTCCGACGCCGCTGCGTTAAAACCTTGCGCTGCTTGAAGCATGCGTAAAGCGTGACGCACCATGTTGAGGATAGACCAGGATGGAACAGTGCTGGAGTTGCGTTGCGCCCGCGAGACAACTCCAGCACTGCGCCAACCTTACGCCGGCAGATGCGACACGCATCTGTTTATCCTTGCGCCATGATGCGCCGCGTTGTAAATGCGGCACATCTGTGGTGGCGCAAGGGTAAACTTGCGTCACGCATCTTTCCCGGTGCATCCCTGCTGATTTGCAGGGATGCGCCAGGAAACGTAAATCTGCCCCATGGAATTTAAAAGTCAGTAGGCCTTGAAAGAGAAGTAGAGGCTTGGAATATATAAGATTGACTCCAGAACACATGTGGAACCTGAAGTAGAAGCTCTAAAGAGAATGAGCTAACTTGCTTTCCTGACTCCTAAATTAGGCTTCAATATCGTAGTTGCTTGTTTAATGACTCTCTTTAGAGATGGAGTATCATTAGCTCCAGAACTGAACACTGCAGAATAGGCAGTGCTGGAGAGAAAGAGTGTTCAGACATCCTTACCATGTGGGACCCCTTTTCATGGTGTGTTGGGAACAGGTTTAAGATCTTTACATTCAAACTTAGCTCTCTCTGCATAGATATCAAGGAAATTCATAAGGTTGACTGTGTCAAATAGCTCTGAAGCATTTGTTGTTCATCATCATTGTCCCTGGGGCATGGAAGTATGGCCAGGTACTACTCCTGATCAAAAACCCTTCAACTGAATCTACGGATCTGGCAAAATATCAACCAGTTTGTCTCTTATCTTACCCCTTGACACTGCTTGAAAAGCTTGTCAACTGCCAGATTCCTCAATACCCTGATTAAAACTTTGCTAGAATCTTCTCAACCTCTTTTTTTAACTGGCAGAATCCAAACAATCCATCTTCCTTCCTGTCAGTCTGCCACCACCCAGATAGAATTTAACATACCTAAGAACTCACCTCTAAGCCTAACTCTTTTTAATATTTGCATGACTCCTCTGGCATTAATTGTTAAATCCTTCAGATTTGATATTGTTTCATATGCTGATGATACCAAACGTATTGTCTCTCTCTCTCGAGCAAATTTGCCAAGACCCAAGCCAAATTCTGCTCATGCATGTGATGTATTGACAACTGAATGAAATCCAACTGTTTAAAACTAAACCTTGAAAAGACATAGGTTATCATATTTGGCAAATTACCAACTAACCGGTCTTCCTCTTGTTGGTTAGTGGAACTGGGCAGTGGTACTACCCTGGCCAAGACTTCCAGAAAATTAGGAATCCTCTTAGATTAGGATCTCACCATGGCTTCTCAAGTCAATCAGGAATAAGCTGCCTGCTACTCCTATCTAAAAACACTTACAGAAGGTATTTTCCTGTCTTCCAACTGAGATTCGCAAAAATGTTCTCCAGGCTCTATTTACTTCATGCCTGGACCGAGAAAATGCTTTTTATTTAGGTTAGCAGGCTCTGAAGTCCAATATTCTGCAGCCCAAGTTGTACCTCCCAGTCCACTCCTCTACGTCTTCCCATTTTAGGAAACTTCATTGGCTACCGATTCATAACTGAGCCTTGTTCATGACTGTTTGCTTTGCTCACAAAGTTTGTATAGCTCAGAACCACTATGTTTAAATAAAACGCTCTCTTTCTATCATTCTATATGTACTCTGTGTTCGGCCAACGTTATCCTGGTGTCCGTCCCTTACATCACTTGCTCTAAAACGCACAGCTAATCTTTCTCATCTATGGCTGGAAGGACCTGGAAAATCTTCCTTTATGCTTGTGCCAACGTTCCAGTTTTCATCTCTGCAAGAAACAACTCGAAACCTGGCTCTTTAATAAAGCTGCTTAAATCTACTCTGGTCAGTGAGTCTCTTTTTCAGTGCCATGGCCCCCCCTAGAGAGTAAAGTTGGGCTATACAAATCAAAATAACATAGCAAAATAGTTTGATGTGGACCAGCAGCACCAGTATGTTTGAATTTCTCTCATGTAGTACTTCTAGAGCATCATTCATTTTCAATAGTGTTTATTGCTATGGTGCATCCTTTTCTAAATGCACATTGGTTTGTGTCTAGCAGCTTAGTTTCTACAATGTGGTATTTCATTCTAACTTCCACTATGCTTTCTAATGGTTTGAATGGAAGAAGCTATGAAAAATGATTGGTGGTGAGATGCACACCTCTTTACTCCAATTATTTCAAATATTCCTTGTGATGTACTCTCCAATTTCAACCATGTAGGCGTGCTCGCTTGCTCTGCGCTCCGTCCACGTGCGCTGCAACATAATAGGAACACAAGGGCACCACTTTCCGATCCCCATCAAGCTGCACAGCCAATCACCAACGAATCCAATGAATTAAATTCATTATTGTTAATCCCCAATTTTGTCCAAAAATATATTCATCCTTCTCTCTCTTTGTTATTCAATTCATTTTACTCATTTTCGTTTTGTTTCATTCACTGTTCAAATAAACGCAGGAGAAAAGATGTTTCCACATGCCACGCTTTATTCAAAATAACCCAATGCATTTCGGGAAAAAATCCCTTCTTCCGGGGTTTCTAAAATACAAACATAATCATCATCAGTTCCATCATGATGTTTATAGTGCAATAAATAAGCCAAACGCAACCAAATTTCCAAAATATTTCAGCTTTGCAATTATACTGTTTTCAATCCCTATATATCATTAAGTTCTGCTGTCATGACTCTAAACGCTAATCCATCTAAGCTGTCCATGGCCACACACCTCCTGCGTTCATTTGAACAGTGAATGAAACAAAACGAAAATGGCATGTGGAAACATCTTTTCTCCTGCGTTTATTTGAACAGTGAATGAAACAAAACGAAAATGAGTAAAATGAATTGAATAACAAAGAGAGAGAAGGATGAATATATTTTTGGACAAAATTGGGGATTAACAATAATGAATTTAATTCATTGGATTCGTTGGTGATTGGCTGTGCAGCTTGATGGGGATCGGAAAGTGGTGTCCTTGAATGGAAGAAGGACATGTACTGTCCTAAAATTATAAGCTTGGCTTTATTTGTGTCACAAATCATACCAAATTGCAAGGAGATTTTGGTATTAAAGTCAGAAAGGTCTGAGGAATTGAATAAGAAGACATGTCATATTTTTAATCAAGTTTCCCCATGGTGGCATTGATATGGTGTTTGTCAAGATGGTGAATTTCCTATGTGCTTAGCCTAAGCTTCTCAAACAACCCTGGGCGTGGCTACGTGAGGCTACGTGAAATAGCACAAAAACTCCGCAACGCTATGCGTAGATACCCGAGCATGCGGAGTTGCTTGTTTCCGCATGCTCACAAGATGTTTTTGACGTTCCGCAACGCGGATGATGTGTTCGGGGAAAATATTGTGTGAACTTCACCACGCGGTGGCCAATGGGCGCGGCCATCTTGTTTTCCTATTCTTTGCATGGTTCTGGGGCCTGTTTTTCAATCCCTCTCCAAGCTTTTCAATCCTTTGTTTTTTACACTGTTTTTCTGATCTTTTTTATTTATTATCTATCCCTCTCTGTCCCTAAGTGTAAATTTTGCGTTTTATTTCTACTTTTACTGTGTTTTTTTACTTTTCTACTGTTTTATATTACTTCCTTTTTTACTCTCCTACTTCTTCCCCATACTTAATTTTTTACTACAAAATGTTCTTTTCCGCCCCTGTCCAACCCAGGACCTGCACGTAAGAAGAGCCACCTTCCTTGCGGCTGACTGCACCCGGAAGGGGTGCAGGCTAGGCCTGGTAATTAAATTCCGTTCTGCTCGCAGAATTTGTGGAATTTGGGTAATTTCGCGTTCCGTGGAGAACACGAAATTGCCAATAATTCCACGATCCGCGGCTTTGCAGGATTTTTTGCTTGTTCGCGCTTTTATAATGCGTATTCCAACGATATTTCCCCCCAGCATGCAAAAAGCGTTCGCGAACAGGAAAAAAGCATCGCGAACGGGAGGAACAAGAAATTCTGCGTTTTTGTGAAACTATGCGTGTTCGTAGAGATTTTTTACCGTTTCGCGGAGCTTTGCGTAGCTCAACTACGCAAATTCCACCCAACCCTAGTGCAGGCCCGGTCCCTTTTTAGTGAGGCGGAGGTGGCTGCCCTTGTTTTTTTTTGTACAATGCTACCACCCCTTGACCTTGGTAGTAAGCGGCAGGCCTGGCTCCGGGCATACTACCCAGGAGCGTCACCGCCAGTGGGCAAGAGTGCGCCGGGCAGTGTTTCGCTGCTCTGGGGCCCAGCGCAACCATAACCAGCTGACCCACCCTTGGTCAGGCATCTTGGACCTGGAGCAGGACCTGCTGGACCTGCTAGGTGTTGAGGTCGTGGGGCTTGGTGAGTAGCTAATACTAGTAGTATTGTGTGTTCACTAGACTGTGTTACTGTTATTGTGAATACATTTTTTTCTCCGAATAGCAAGAATGCTGCTGTTTACGTTGCAGGTAAATTACGTTTAAAAATCTTCTGTGATTGTTATTCTTCTTGTCACAGGTGCTCGGCGCTACTAATCTCACTTGTTTGCAACTTTGCAATTGCTTGGGCTGATTATGTAAGAATTTACTATAGAGAACTTAAGTTAGGTAATGCTAGACAGACTCTAGTCCTTCCTTTGTTCGCCTGTCACTAAGATAGTGGTGGATTGAGGTAGTTTAGTTACTTAGTTACTTAGTATTATTTGGTAATTTTTAAGCTGTCTGCGTGACGCATCCTGTGTCACGCCACGTGCTGCTGAGTGCTGCTTACTCCAGTCCTTAGTAGAACCTTTGTAGTTTGTAAGGGAGTGAGTAATAGGTTTAGCAGAATGTCAGCAGCAACCAACCAACAATTTGGTGTATGCAAAAATGTATGCATGCGTCCTCCATCTATGCATTTTGAGGACTAAAATAAATGGAAATGCAGACTTAGTGAATAATTGGCCCGTCTGCAATAGGTGGGATAGGTCAGGTGGTACTTAGGCTTAGGATTCTGGAATCAGAATGGAAAACTGGATTAGTGTTCATAAATAATAACTAGACGGTCCGCGAATCCCGCGATACTACTGGTTGATCAGATTAGATAGGTACATTTTATTGCAATTGTTGTTTCCAAAAAAGTTTTGTTGAGAGTTTTAAAAAATATTTTATTTGTTTCACACCAATCATCAATGTTTGTCTCTTTCTTTATGATATCTTACATGATCAGCACCCAGGGGCAAGAAGATTGGGTCAGAGTCGGCAGGAGCAGCTGGACTACAAGAAGATGCCACCCAATGCCAGGGCCAGGACAGCTCCTCTACTGAGGGCTCTGCTGCTGGCCCCAGTAAGTCCTCCATTTGTTAATATTAATAATTATATTTCCCTAACTTTTGCTGCACCTTATTTTTCCGAACTATTATTTCCGTTTCCTAATTCTATTTTTTACCAAATCTTCTTCGAGCTAGACTATCTGTTTCTAAATTCATGTTTTCCCTGTCTCTAATTGAATCTGCTCTGACTCTCTGTACTATTGCTATATTAGTCTGTCTGTAGCTAAGCTTGCCCACTTGGCCACTCTTTCTTTTTATATCAAAGGTTTTAAAACTCAGATTCACCAATAGCTCTAGCCACTGTGTCAAGTCCTTTGGGTTGTCCTCTTCTAGTCTTCTTAATCTTGAGAGGCTTTTCGACAATTCCCACCAACAAAATGCCCAACCAGATATTTTACTATTTTTGATAGGATAGAACCTGCTCCTACTAGTGTCTACTCTACTACCTGATTTATACCAGTGATGTTTGTGGTAATTATATGTATTTTAACTTTTTTTCAATCTTGGTAGTAAAAAAGAATAAATAGGGGGAGGTGTAAATGTAATGATTTTTCTAGGCATACTGACTACCAGTGCCGGGGCCAGCGGCGGGGCAGGCGACACCAGCCAGGAGGGAGGAGTGGATGCAGCAGCTGCCACAGGGGTGGGTAAGCCAGCAGCAGTGGCGGGCGGTGGTAAGTTATACTTATATTCCTTACTTATTGACAATAGTTGCACACTCGCTGCAAGGTTGTACATTACACTGTATGTTGAGAGAGATTAAGTTGTTGTGAACAACGGTTAAAGAAGACACCCTACAATTCGCATTAGAGCAATAGCGTTAGCGGTGGGAGTAGTAGTAGAGTGAATAATGGCCTCTTCTATCTGACTTCAACTCAACTGGGAAAGTTTTATGGAGAAGACTAAGAGTCAGATGACCTTGATGGATGGGTTGAACGAAAAGGAAAACAAGGATGGAAGGAGGAAGGATGGGCGAGATGTAATATATATGACTGGCAGAGAAAGATATGTGGGATGCATGCATAGGTGGCTGATAGGAGTCAGATGCATGGGTGGTTGAAGGATGGGTGGAAGGTGAAAGAAAAGATGCCTGCCTGGGTGGGTGAAACTGTATGGGTGATAGCAACAATTCTCCGGGATGTTTCATGGGTCAAACTCCAAGGCAAACAAGGAAGGAAGGACGTATGGGTGGTGGTTTAAAAAAATAATACATATTTGTTGTTGTTGAAACAAACTGAGGTTTGTTGAGAGGTTAAGAAGAATGATAGACATGTCAACTTTGAATGGATGGATGCCTGGATGGTATTTATCATAGCATAGGTGGAGACTGTCACTGGATGAAGAGTCTTTGAAGAGAATGTAAAAGAAAATAAACTGCGCCAAAGTAGCAAAGCCTAGGCAAATAGCAGTTGTATTTGACTCACAATAGTTTGCAAGCACAGCATATATATTATGTATGTATGTTGTTATCAAGCGCCTCCCTCTGACTCCGAGGCCCACTCACTACCTATGTTAATTTATTTTCAACTATGTCAGCCTGCCATGGGTGGTCTACCGGTTGCATGGTTACACACTCAATCAAAACAAAGTACCTCATGTCGTCCCATATATAAGCAATGATCATTTGGATCAGATATCGTCTGCTTTGTTGTAGTAGTCAGGGCCAGGTGAAAGTGAAATTGGGCAGTTGTCCTTGATGTAACAGAGTATGGCCACTTGCCAGTGCCACCCATAATAGAAAAAATAAGATGATTGTGTAGTCAGCTTCCCCACCTGCAGACAGTAGTAAATAAAAATAACGTGAGTCTGTGTCACAGGTATGTTTGTCTTGAGCGCAAGCTGACTGAGCTGGCATGCTGGCTACAATAAGGTTACTTAATTTAGCTAAACAAGAGAGAAGAAGAAAACTGGTGTACTCGAGTCCATAGATACCACAACTGTTATGTGCAGTGCTTGCAAGTGCTACTGTGCCACTATGTGTCAAATTAATTTTGTGTTACTGTTTTGCTAACAGTATTGGTTACAATAGTCTTTTTTCTTTTTTGATATAGCTACTCCTTCCCAACCAAAAGCAAACCAGACAGGAAGGAGTTTGCAGCCATGGCCTGGCGCTGGAAGCTTGAGGCCATCCGCATGGAATATCGGTGGCTCTGGCAGCGGAGGAGGAGAAGGCGGCAGCAGCTGCAGCCTCCTCCAATGCCCTGGGCCCCAGCCAAGCCCCTCGAGTGGTACGGTGCTGCAGTCAGGCAGCCGCACGGCGCACTTCTTCCAGCACTGCTGCCCCCTGTAGATGCAATTGTCAAGCTTTTAAGCGCTGCATGCTCCTCCGAGTGGCGTGCCTAGAGGAGCAGGTGAAGGTGGTCCTGGTTATTAACCGTCGACTGCGAGCCCACCGATGGAGATCTTGTTGGAGTGCCTCTTTTTTATTCCTTTTTTTGGTGGGTGGGCATTGGGCTACGTTGGGGTTTATATATTTATGGACAATTTTATTTTTGAATTTAACGGACATTCGTTCGACTCTTTATCGTTTTTGGACAATGATTGGGGTTAGGGAGAGGGGTGGGTCAGGTGTTGTGGGATTTTTTTACATTAGTTTTGTTTGTTAGGGGATCAAATTATATTTATACTTAAACTTTACATGCGATGTAAATGTTTTGTGGGGGGTTACTCTTTTACGTCACACGGTTTTCTTCCTTTGCTGCTGCAGGGCCGCAGCAAGTTTTGGATTTAAATAATCTGCTGATTTTGTAACACACAAACAGACGGATGTGGTACCCTCACTGAGTGACTTGTTCTACTAGAACTGTCAGTCTCTCCTTCCAGTCTATGCAGTCTGCAACTGGATTCAAGGGTGTGGGTGTGAGAATTAATGAATTAATTTCCATTATTAATTATGCCTTCCCCAAACTTCTTCTCTTACCTGTGATTGATGTTTAAACTTAGGCACAGCGATGGCTGCATGGTGATGATGGTTTGGTTTCCCAAGGTGCCATGGCTGTGGTTTATTTTTTTATTTTTTTAATTTACCTCATATAACCTCAGTAGCCATAGCAACCTCTCGACCTGGTCCACCACTGGTGCAGATGACTTGATGGTTTCAGTCTGAGCTGTTGTTTCTTCTTTCGGGGACCGCCCAAAGTGCACATCATGAGCTGACCAAGAGGTTTTTAATCATTGGTATTTAACCTTAGCCTACTCTAATCTACTATCCGTTATATTTCCATCCAACAGACTCCAAAATAACCCCGTAGCAGGCCTACCTCTATAGATGTTCACCCTTTGATCCAGAGCTCTAAAATAAGTAACTGAATTCCACCAGGCATTCCAAGACGGTGGTACCATCTGACGCCAAAGTTTACAAATCTCTCTCCTAGCCAGGAGGATCATAAAAAACACCAACTTATATTGCAGTACGTTCATATCTTGCCTCCCCCCAAGTTCGAGGGTTATCCCAAAAAGTATAAGAGATGGGCTTACCTCTACATCTGAACTAAGCACCTTCGAAATACTCTTACCCACGTTTTCCCAGTAATCCTGTATCTTAGGGCAGGAGGCAAATATATGAACATCATCCACATTCAGGGAGCCACACCTAATGCATCTTGTTTCTCCTCTGCCTCTCATTTTTGAAATTTTCAGGGGTGACCAATACAGCCTGTGGATTGTAAAGAAATAGTTCTTTCTGAGTGGAGCAGATTTAACAGTTGAATAAAGAGTATCTATTGATACTTGCCATAATTTATCTAACTCCTCTTGTGGCAAGTAGTTTTCCCAGAGTCGTCTTGGGTTATCAATCTTCCTGTCGGCTGCAGTTAGAAGATGCCCGTACCAAAGAGCACCTTCCTTTTTCCTGGGAGCCACATCTTGTAGTTCATTTTCCATTTGACACTCCTCATAGGGCGGCCAGGATTGATTCTTACACCAAGAAACAATCTGATAGTATTTAAACCTGGATAAAGTGCCTTTAGTGATAGAATTCCAATACTCCCATGAGACGCATTCATTATGACAATATCCTTCCAGGATGTGACACCAGCCTCAAGCAGAGGACGAGCTAAAGCATCTTGGAAGCACTCCGGTGTTCATGGAGACCCCCACACAGGGGCCCACTCACTATAATACGAAAGGCCAAGACAGTCACAACAGCTTGCCCATAGCTTTGCTGCCATTTTTAGAGTCTTCAAACGCACTTTTTTTTTTTTGAAAAACCTTTATTGACATTTTAACCATTAACAAGTATGGGCCTACAACCCCCGGGGCCGGCCGCTAAGCAGTCAGAGTAACAGAAATCAATATTTAGCACAGGCAGAACCTCGGGGGGCAGAATCTCCATGCCGGTATACTCTCGGCCACTGAACAGCCCAAGTAGGAGACCAGGATACAAAAGGTTTTCATTTTATAATAAGGGAAGATGGAAGGATCAGGTGCCAAACAGTTTCCCGGCAGCAAGAAATGGCAGGCAGAGTAATAAACGTCCACAATAAACAGCAATTTATCTAGTCAATGGCGCTGAAACAAGAAGTTCAGGATGTGGAGAAATATCACGGCCATTTGCGCCTGCAGTCCCCTGCCCTAAAACCCAGAAAACACCACGGAAATTGTGGCACACATGAAAACGCAGCGATTAACGACAAAGGAGTTCTACCATGCTGATCCCAGAAAAGAAAGACAAAGAAGAATAAGAGAAGAAAAAGGAGTCCATGGAAAAAAAGGGTTAAAGACTAAAGGATCCCCTCCCCCAACCCCCCACCCTGCACCTCTGCAGATGAGTACGGCCCCCCCCCCCAGCAGCGTGCCTGTCGCCCCGGAACCAGACCCGAAATATAGAAGAAACAGAGAAAGAGGAGTAAGAAAAGAAACCCCACCAGTCGGGGGGGTAGAGAAAATATTAATAAACTGGAGGAGGGCCTTCAAAACATGCCCCCGGCTTCTCCCTCCCGCACAATATGTTTTCCCCCAAAGCAAACAATAAGCAACACAGAATCGACCAAGTCAAAGAAGAATGGGGAGCATTATGCGCCTATTACACTAACAGTTATGCCGTGAGAGCACGCAACCCCTGAGCCCGCCCGCCTATTAGATGACCACCTCTGAAGGATCAGCCTTATCCTTGGCCACTCTTTGCGAATCTACCCATGCATACCCATCGACCCAGTGCCATGTCAAATGCTACAGAGAAGAGGAGCGTCCAAAAAAGAACAGGAAGCGACACACACAGATAGGGTGGAAGTCTCTGAACACCAACACAGTCAGCAGTATGGAGAGTCGTCTTTCCCAGTGCTGCCCCAGGATCTGCACTGCACACAAGGTCCAAGAAGGCGAAATGAGCCAGAGCAGGCGACCGTTGCTTGAATATTGCCTGGGTTGCCAGAGGCCGCGCACGGGACAAGGCCACCACCCCCCACTCAGGTCCAAGACCTCCGGAACAGATCAGACCCACAGCCAGCCGATCACACGTTAAGATACTGTCCGGGGTTTCCAGCTGGTCACTATCCACAGGGGCGGCCACGACACTGTCCTCCCGTGCGCAGTGTAGGAAGTCCCCGTGTACCTGGGGACAGGCAGGCAGCAACTGTTCCGACGCTGATGCCACCCCATCAAGCTTACTCCCCAATACCCAGGCGCCGTGAACCAAGGTGGAATGAAGGGCACCGAGAGCCTCGAGAAGATCACCATACCCCAGCACAGCTCTCGGCGCTCGCTCCGCTACGCTCCTCATAGTCGCACACTTCCAATCGTGCTGCGACCCAGTGTACAGGATGGTAGACTTCGTCCTGTCAAGATGGCCGCCGGGTAGGTCCAACCCAGATTGGGACCAGGACCCAGGGACAAGCGCCTCAGGTTCCATGTCACTGGAATCAGGGTTTTGGGGGCAGGCAAAAGATATATCCGGTGTGTGGTCACGGGCAACAGTCATCCCCACCACGGACCTGCGCCCGCGAAAATCCGGGAGCAGTCCGCAAGAATCAGGGCGAGTTACGGGCGACGGCCGGGCAGCTCACCGGCGAAGGCTGAGGCAATCACCGGGGAATCTTGGATTGGCCACCTCGGGCAGGCACTCGTTCCGCTACGCTTAGTGGTAGGAACGACCACGGCGAAATGTAGGCCGATATTTGCACCGCTCCGGTTAGTCCGACTCCACCCAGTCACCAAAGGCCGCTGTTGTTGAACTGCCGCCCGGCCATGTTATCCACTCGAGGTCCCGGTTCCAGGGTTGCACAGGCCGCAAACGTCGAATGGACATTTCTCCGGCGATACCGCCGCCAGAAACTTCGGAGTCACACGATCGGTTGCCGCTCTCATTCACCAACACGGGCATATAGCGCAGGCTAAGGATCTCATGCAGGATATCTGTGCGGGATGCGGAGGGTCACGGAGCCGGGAGCCTACGCTGCCGTCCCGGTCGCCATCTTGGCTCCTCCCCCCCAAACGCACTTTTTTAAAGAATTTGAAAGAACCAAATTTATACATAATTTACCTACCTGTTTATTAATATCCCTTTAGCGTTTGCAAAAGCGGATCTGCTTAAAATCCAGGGTAAAATGTCATCTTTTATATGGGCTAGCAAGGGGGTCCGTTTATCCTGGAAGAAATTAAGATGTAAATTGAAGCAAGGAGGTATGGGTCTACCTGATTTACAACTATACTGCTGGGCCTACCAGATAAAGAACTGTAGGATGTTACTGCTCTCCCCAGATAAATCACTAATTGGGAGTATGTTCTCCGCCATGTTAAACGGCATAGACTGATTTGGATTTATGTATAAATTTGGTGTCATGGTTGTGGTGATAGAACAGTGGACACTGGCAGTAGCATTTGCAAAAAAATAAAATGAGACAGTCAGTCGCCTGAGAGAGACTCTAGAACTAGTAGTAGAACGATGTACAGTACAGTACACAAGAAGACTTTCAAACAAGAAACCGTAATAATGATGAGTAGCAATGCTAAAGTAAAATAAAACATAATGGTGGCAGGGATAGCCTAGTACAACAAGTTACAAACTGTAGTTAACTCGAGTCACTCGTCACAAGCATAATCTTTAGTGCTGTGAGGAGGGGGATGATGAATCCAATCAATGCCGACAATTAATTATGATGGATTATGTTCCTTTTGAAAAACAAATGACTTGCAAATATACTGAGCAAGGGTGGTCATTGGCAAGCAGAAGAAGATCCTCACCCTGCCTTGAAATTGAATTAGTGTTGCTTTCACCACATCTGCCCCAGCAAGTTTGTGATCAATTATTGGGGTAAATTTAATTTAGTCACACCTCAATATATTTCACACTGCCCGGGGGAAGAGGGTTAGGGTTTGATGAATGGTTGGGAAGGGGTATTTCAGAGAAAGGTTTGACAAAGACAAACACTCCACATGGACAACAACTGAACACGCACAATCTTGGCAGACGACCATGATATATCTATTAAGGGAGAAAAAGGAAATGCATGCATGATGATGATAACTTGATGGTTAATGATGATAAGAAGTCGTACTTACTAACTGGACTAGTAGACAGTACAGGGCAGCAGTATATTATAAATTATTATCTATGCTATTTCTCTGGCATGTCTACTCTCAGAGAGACGCAAATTACATGCATTTTATGTTCTGTTGTACCAGGCTTCCTTTTAAAGCTAGAAAAGAAAATTAAAAAATGTCTGTAGGGATCAATTATAAGCTAAGAGCAAACATAATAACAACAACAACAAACACACAATCGTAATGATTGGAGAGAAAAAATAAATCAAATTATTTAAAAGACGATGAATGATACTAAAGTTACTGTATGTTATCCTGGTCAAATTGGGGAGTTGCATCTCGGCATTCCTCTTGGTCCTCCCTTTAATGGACGCTGCGTCCGTCAATCTTGGGTGCCACTGCCTGCCTGGTGGATGCGGATTGGTAGGTGAGTGTGAGTTGTTTTTCTCTGTTTAGCACAGGGTAAAGGCAGGCCTAAGTGTAGATGGAAAAACAAAAGTGATATTGAAAAATCAAGAGGAAAAAAAAGCATGAATTAGGGAGGAGTGCAAACACTTTCAGAGGTGGCATGGCTAAATCATGTCTACTCTGTTGTATGTTTCCAGCATTAACCTACAACAGCTCCAGGACAGAGCAGGCCTACGTCGCCCACCCAACCTCCACTTAGCTTAGATTTTGACTGAGCCAGACATTTACAGAGCACACATATACAGCAACATAGCATTTTCCAAAGTAAGTAACTAAATTAATGCACGGCTGTCAGTCATACCACTACCACACTCGTGACTACTCAGCTCCACCACTACACACAGACATGTAGGTCTGCTGTGGTTGTTGTTGACTTGTTTACCTTTTATGCCACTTTGTGATTTGAAACGCCCTGAGTTATTCCATCAATCATCTCCGAACCAACTTACTGACTGCGAAGATACTATGTGGTCATCATCATGGTGTTGTCCAACTCAGTCTGTAGTGTACCGAGTGAGTACAGATTCCATATTAAAAAATGCAATAGATCGGCCTGCAGTAGAAGTACAATTTTGTTATTAAACAACCAGAAGGGAAACATTGACTTGAGTCACTTTTAGTGTGTAGATTTACATGTGATCAGTGGCTTTGCAACTGGTCCACATGTCTGTTGTCAGGTGGATATTGTGAACAGCACTCTGCTTCAAAGATTGTCCAAGCAATTCCAGCACGTCGTGATGTAGTGCTGTAACAGCAACTCTGGCGAAATAGGACCGGCTGGGAACCTTCCATTTTGGGTAGATGGCTGTCACAAATTCCAGAAAACCCACCCCTTCCACTAAAGAAAAAGGGAGAAGGTCCAGCGCTAACATTTTCATTAGCTTTGCATTGTACAAATGTGCCGTTGGGTGGTTGCGTTCGTACTGCCCCTCCGACCTAAGCACGCTGACAATGATAGGCTGGATTTTTTTCCTTTCTGGTGCTGCTGATGTAGGTGACTTCTTTAACCCAGATGTTGTTTGGCTCAACAATGCACTTTTTTTCATTGCGGTACTCTGTTGCCTTGGTGTCTCAGGCTGACTCTTACTATGGTGCCACTGAGATGTTGCTGAGGATGATGAGGATGTGGGCGGTAGTGGTACCATTGCACTGCTGGGGACAGGGCTACTTTGTGTACCAGAAAAAAGTGTCTCCTTCTTGTTCACCTTCCGCCGCAATCATATCTTCTTCTACTTCTTCATCCCCACCAACAGCAATGGGTGCAGTTTTACTTTTTTGGCCGCCAAGGTGCACCTCCCTCTGGATCATGTGGCGTTTTTTCAAAAAGGTTGTTCAGCCTTGGGTACCATACTTTGTACCAAGCATACCCGACTAACACTTTGTTGACAAATAGAGCATATAGCAATGTTCTCCTCCTTACTGCTAATCAAAAACAAGTCCTAAACTGGGGAGGTGAACGTTCTTGCGCTGCTGGAGGTGCCACTTGCAATGCCAGATGAACTGGAGGGTGTGCCTGGAATTTGACTCTCTGCAGTGCCACTACCTCCTGAGGGGCTGGTTGTGCTGGATGTAGGTCCCTGCTGGGCCTTTGTAAATGCAAATACGGAAGCAGGAGGTGGTGTTGGTGTTACCTATGTTGGTGGTATTCGTGCCACATCCCTCACAGCAATTTGGATGGGGTAATAAAGTCGGTCTCCATCTCCATTGGGGCGGGAGTGATGTTCATGATGACTGGTTCCTCATCATCCTCCTCTTCTACATCTACCTCCATAACTCTAAGGCTTTCCGGAACCTTCCTGTTCTCTAGCCTTGTCTCCTGGCGTGCCTCACTCTCAGACTGAGCTGAAGAAGAAGTTGATGGACTAACCCTCCTTTTCCTTACTGGGGATCTGGAAGACAATGGATCTTCTGAAAGAGTGGCTTGCTCTTCTCCTTCCTCTGCAGGAAGCTCGATTTCCTGAACTGCCCCTACTTCAGGAGGAACAACTACTATTGTGGGCAGTGGTTGCGGCTGTTGTTGCGGCTGTTGTTGCCAACTTATCTGCTGAGTTTCCTCCTGTGTTGATTGGGTACTCCTTTGCGATAACGATAAGTAAATTTCAACATCACTGCTCGTTGGCATTTTCGCAATTAGAATGGCTGCCTCTTTGACGCTAATGGACTTGGGCCTAGTTTGGTGGGGTGGGCCCACTGATGTGGAGGTGCTGTTCCCAGCTTGCTCCCCGGACACCGCAGCTGCAGGATTAATTTTTTGTTTCCCAAAAAACATCCTGGTAAGTGCCACTTCTTCCTTCTTCTGTTCCTTCTTCTCACTGGCAACTTTCTTGGTGCTGGAGGACCTGGTACCTTTCTTTGGGGCCATCTTCTTCAGATGTCAACAGGACGCAGTTGCACAAGTTGCAGAGATGTCTATGGTCACACATCACGTGACGTTGTGCGCAGCAGGACTTCTGTCTAGCAGTACAACGGGTGATGATGACACCTCCTCCTCAATCTTTTGTGCACTTAAAAGCAAAAGAAGCCAGAAGAACATTAGTGAAATGTTACATTTTTTGTTGTGGTTCAATTAATACTAGTACAAACAAACAAATATGATATATAACTGAGTGTGTGGTGTTCACACTTGTTAGTGTTATATTATTAAATTTTATTAACTCTGTTATTAAAAAAACATAACAACAGCGTAGCCATTTGTGAGACTTTGACAACAAGGGCTTTCATGGTATACTGTGTACACTTGGGAAGGATAGGAAAGAAGAAGAACAAAAACAAAAATACAAATTTAATGGAAGTGGAACCTGTTTGGCATTAATTTGCGCATTACGTCATTCAGGGAGCTGCAGCTGGCAAAGGGGATGGAAGTAGTAAGCCAAGAGGAACAAAGGAAAAACATGCAGGCCTATATGGAAAAAGCAGCACACTACTAAATTACCACCACAAAATGGCCACCAGCCACATGGTCACTCACAGTCACAACAAGCAGGAGGCCTGGAAAACAATGAACTCAAGCACACCTGTATTATATGGCCAGACAAAGGAGGCATCCTTGCTAAACAACACAGCTTTAATGCAAAAATGCAAAAACGAAAATCAACAGGGCTACAAAAAGGTTGGAAAGTTACACAACATAAGTACAACCAGTTCTTTCTTTAGTGTTTTCAGATTTAATGTTATTATTTAACAACATTATATAATAATATTGAAACTAATTTTTCTCCTACTGTCCAGTGCAGACGGTGTTCAAATTACTGTATGGCATAAATTGGAAGATTAAAAAATATCTCCTTTTGATTTTAAAAATGTGGTTTATCTTTCACAGCTTCCAAAATGTTTCTTCTCTCCTACTATTAGGAACTCAATTAATCTGGCATATACTATTCTGACTTCATCACAGTTACCCTTACAACAAAAATATTAATTTATCAAATGGGTCCATCTTTTGGAGGGATTGGGTGGCGAATGGTATTTTGTAGGTTTAACAGTTATTATTGAATAACATTTTTCATTCCGTTACTGAGCTCCAGTGCAACTAAAGAATTGCATTCCTTCCTACACTCAAATATGATACATCTAAAGTGGAGTTACAATGGGAATTAAATTTAAGTCATAACTTTTCACTTTCAATCTGGGACAAGATTTTGTCTAAAATACATTTAACTTCATGTTCAGTTAGCGCCACACAAACATTGTACTACTACTATAAAAGACTATTTATAACACCCTCCTCCATTCATAAATATAACTACAATGGGTGATAAATGTTGGGCTTGTAAAACTGAGACTGGAGATCTTATGCATATGATCTGTTAACACCTTCTGATTACAGGTCTGGGTAAAAGTTTCAGTCATTTATTCTATTATTTGACCTTTTGATATAATGCATATTTAGGTAGATAGATATTCACAGATTTGGGATAGGAGGCATGTATTTGGGAAGTTTGTTGACCTACTAATTGCTATTTCTCTGCAAATCATAACATTCTGTTGGAAAGATACCACTGTGGTCACTTTCCAGGATGGTGGAATCTATTGTGTCATTACCATAGACCTGATAGAGCAAATGTAATTTCTACTCACCAACTAATTAAGAAAGACTTATTTTGGTTACAATTGTCATCATATTTATCTCATCCACATGTACAAACACCTGATGCACCTAGTCCTTTAAAGCTTCCATGAATATCGCTCTCTGTTTGCATTTTAATACATTATCAACTGATGTTTATGATTCACATTTACATTGTTCATATAATGCTTGCTTTTCCTCAGGTAAGGTACTTCAATCTCTTTTTCCTTGTCATTTTCTCCTTTATTTATTTTTTTTCTCCCACAATTTCACTTTACTACAAAACGCTACTTTCTATAGACATATGTAATTTCTTTTCTTATACTTCTTCAGATATGTAGACCTTTTTTTGAAGCCTAGTGTTGAATTTACAAGGGCCTACCTGATGGATACTATGGAAACTATAAACCTAAGTGATAATCTTACATTCAATCCAAGGTGCAGATCCTGGTGACTATGGACATCACTTTTACATATACAAATATCCCTCCGAGGCCAGCATTGGAGGTGGTCAGGCAGGTCTTAGATAGAAGACCGCAACCGGTAAAGGTCCTGACCTTCTTCATAATAAACTTACTTGAGATTGCCATGACACAGATGTCTTCTATGTTCAAGGGGATTACTACCAACGGACTAAAAGAGTCGCTATGGGGCGACCTTCACTCTGGACCTAGCAATCCTCTATATGGATCATTATGAGAACCTCTACCTGTTTAAGGCTGGGACACCATACTTTGAGTACATTGCTTTGTGGAGGCGCTACATTGATGATTTCCTCATGATATGGACAGGGAGTGTAGAAATGCTCCTTAGTTTTTGCAAGTGGATGAACAAGAGATCACAGGACATACAATTCACCATTAAGCATAGCTCAGAGGCTATCAACTTTCTGGATGTTACAATCAAAGTTGATCATGACCATTTATACTCTGCCCTTTTTTTTTTTTTTATAAAGGGAGAGAAATACTCTTTTACGACATTCTAGCTATCATCATAGAATCTGACAGACAATTTGCTGTGTGGGCAGTTCCTCCATCTCTGGTGAAACTGTTTATGCAAACCTGATTCTTTCAGAGAATCATGGTATCTACTGGGACATTTGTCCGAGAGGGGATATCTGAAAAGCCTATTGAAAAAGGCATGCAAAAGGGCTTGGTACTTGAACCCAAACAATGTACTGCTGTGACACAAAACAGAACAACATTTGTGACTACATTTTGCACATAAAATAATGAAATAAGACAAATCACTCATCACCACTGGACCCTAGTGTCTGATGAGATTGAAACCAGGAAATCCCCATTCATTCCTTTACGAGAGGTAAAAACATGAAAGATTATGTGTTGAGATCTTTCTTAAGGGGCCACCAAAACCTTCCATACTCACACTGCGGAATTTGACACAGCTAACAGGACATTTCAAGTGTGGTGGCTGTAAAGCATGTGGTTTAACTTTAGAAAGAAAGGTTTTTAGCCAAAATGAACACACATACACACTACAGAAACACACAAATGTAATAGTGTGGATGTCATTTATGTGATTAGAAGTTCATGTGTGTTTCTATATGTAGGTCAGACCCGTCAGAAGTTGAAAGCATGCATCCTTCAACACTGCAGCAGGATCAGATGTAAGGTCCGGGGGCACACCTTGTGGAACATTTTACCACCTTGAATCATCCCACAGACAGTATGAGATGGCTAGTTATTTTAAAAAGTCAGTGACAATCCTAGGGGTACCAATTTTAGTAACATCCTCAATCAACGTGAGTGCGGGTGGATCCTTCATTTGGACACACTGGCCCATGCCCTTAATGAAGATGAGGAGATTTCTAGACAAGTGTTGAGCTTGAGTAATGGCTTCGCAGACTTGCTAGAATAATATTCATACTCATAGCTTTTTTCTAGGAACTCAGGAGGCCACTCCGATAAATGATTAGCTTTACTATTAGTAAGGTGTAGTCATATTACATGGTCATCCTCAGTATGTGGGATTACTCATGACAAAATATGTGCAGTTTACCTATGATGGAATGTGTCTTATCTGCCTGGTTATCTGGAACAAGCAATAAATTATGACAAAGACTTTACTTCTGTCTAATCTTTATCTGCAGGCTGGTGTTTTGCGTAAGAGACTGAAATGTTATTGTTTAAAACCATGCTGGATGCTCAGATGGGGGGCATTGTGTTCAATATCTATTGTTAATTAAATGATTGGACTCATGTCAATTTATGCTAAAATGTAAACAGCTATTCAGTTTCAGCATTGACCTTTCACCGTGTGTAAGGTTCTTTTTCATTAAATGTGCCCAGAAATTCACCCAAGAGGCAAGTGAAGTTTAAATGCCTTACCTTGTTTACTTCGTTAGTAAGATTTATTGAGGCAGGTAAAGAATGAATACCTTTACCTCTTTTATAAGAATTCATTTACACACTTGTTCACGTTTTTCATTGAGATGGACATTTACAGTGTCTAAGGACGTTTTCATTAACTATGCCCACATATCTACCCACAAGGCAAGGGAAGAAAACAACACCTTTCCTTTGGTTGTAGAATCCATTTAGAAACTTGTTCACACCTTTTCGGACAATTCATTGACATTACCCCTGTTACGTAATAGCCGCTTTTCCTCATTCTCGTGGGTGGCTAATGCAACTACTACCTGTGACTGACGTGCCATGTCAGAGATACTCTGCCTACGTGCTGCAGTCAACGTGCGAGTTGACGCTGCGGTGGCTTTCCTTGCCCTCGTTCTCGTGCCTCTCACTGAGCTGCGGCCATGACAGTCAGAGGGATACTTTGCAACGGACGAAGGTAAGTGTCTTGAGGGGATTGCTGCGCACTTTCCTTTTTCCGTTTATCTGGCTTTAAACAGAATCGAACACTTGATTGATATTTATTGTCTTTAATCCTTCCAGACCCCAAGGTGATTAAGCCATTGCGAGGCCTCCGTCCTAATATATAGATCGAATCTATTCGGTGAGTATTCTCCCCGTTTTTAGGTCTCGCTGAGACAGCGCAAACTGTCTCTTTGAGACATTTTGTAAGTGGGTTTTCAAAAGTGCTACCCACATGGTTTTGCTGGCCTAGAGCTTGAGTGCACGATGGCGTGCACGTGCACAGCTGCTCCTCTGCTCCTTGCATTCGCCCCCCCTTCTCACCCAGCCCTTTGATGCTCTGCTCGCATCTCCCTCCTCCCTTCTCCTCCTCTTTTTTTTCGTCACTTCTATTCAGGCTCCTCGCATTCCCCCATCCCTTCTCGCCCAGCCCTTCTTGTTTTTTTTACTGCACTTCGACCTCTGGGTAAACATCACAAATCATTTAACGTGGTGTGTCAAAACAAACAGCTCCTTGCTCAATCCAATGAAAAACAAGCATTTGCAATGCAATAGGTCAAGCATTTACGCGAGTTTAAGGTATTGGGATTGTAAATGACAATGCCTTTTATTTTTATTTCAAAAACCAAAACATAAATAAAAGGCATTGTCATTTACAATGCCAATACCTTAAACTCGCGTAAATGCGAGACCTATTGCATTGCAAATGCTTGTTTACATTAGCTATTAGCTACTGTTTATCTTGGGAGGATTATTTATTATAATAATAGTGACTTTTTGGCTATTTTACGGCGTGCTCTGGATTTAATTTTTACCCCCATGCTAGTTGTTTCCACTTAACTTGAAGGTGAGTCTTATTTGAATACTGTTTGCAGAGTTGCTTTTTCCCCTCTCTGACTCCGCAGTTAATGGCTTCATTTTACTTTCTTAGGTCTAGATTAATTTCCTGCAGGTGAGGAGCCATCTGGCCTTCATTGCTAATATGATTAACTCTCCAGCTCCCTCACGGGATGATGGTTGTTTTCAGTTGAAGAGGTATACACTATAGGGAAGAGTCCCTACCACTACACACATGCATCCTTTTATTCGGTCTTAATAAGATGGACATATGTACCTTTCTCCAATAGGTTGCTCCAATCCTATTAATTCAGCCAGTCCTGAAGAAGACCCACTGTTGAGGCTCAGATTAACCCTTCCTCCCTTCATTTCTGGGTCGAAACGTCAACAGTTTGTCCAGCCTGGATTGAATAGTTGATCCACAGAGGGGTAATGGTGATTGAACCATTACCTCTGTTCAATGTGATCATACTTGTGCTATAATAATTGTTACAGACAGACTATTTTGGGAGAAATTATGGTATGTGTAATGGGCATATTACTTTTTCTTTCCTTGCTTAAATGTCACGCACAAGCACTCTTTCTGCGCACCTTTTCACAAAAAAGTTTTGAAGCAACCAATACATGTAAATAGTGCATTTAAACTGCTGATTTTCAATAAAGTTCGAAATTCATACATCTAAATGTATTTTTTGTGTGTGATGAAAATGTATGTGGTTATGTGTTCTCGTCCTTATGTTTAGAAGCAAGACTCACCCGTATCCCCCTATCCTCAAGGTAGATGAGATTGAGCTATGTTAAACACATCAGTATAAGTGAATTCATTTTCCTTTCATTCGGTCTATCTGCCTGGACCCTTGATTTTTGTAACTCAATAAAGGACATAATTTAGCCGCTGACCAAAACTATGAACTTTAACTGCAGTTTTCATACAGTCTGTGGCTAGGAAATAAAAGACATTATAATCATCAATGGAGAAATGTATGTAATAATTTCTGATCAGAAAAAGAGGATAACTAAATTCATAATTCGTTCTTCTGATGGGCAAAATCCAGGTTCAGGTTCGAAATAAAAATACAATGAAAATGATAATCTAGTAGCCACTGAACAAGGTTTTAAAAGGCATTTGTGTTTTGTCTTTGGTCTTCTATGCTGTATAGATTTTAGTAAATTGCGCACTGTTGTGCTTTTGGCACGGTAGTGGTTTGTTCTAGAGCTGCGGTTATTGAAAGAGTCCCTATATCTGGCAAAATAAAATATTATTATCTCGTGAAGTACTACAACAAGTATTGTCACTTTTTAATTGCGATATAGAGGCTAATCTTATGCAAAAATACCAGGCATGGGGAGTTATTTTATTTCAGGATTATTCGTATACACATTTAGAAGCAGCTAGATATTTGCTATCTAATGTCAAAGTGCACCCTTTGATGAAAGCTGCAATTTGCAGAGGCATTTAGCTGTGGGCCTAATCACTTAATCCAATCATTACTAGAACTACAAAGAGTGTACGTTTCAGTGATAATTGGATTAAGTGATTATTAAGAAATGAGGCAAAAATACATTGAAGGTCAGATTGGTTTTTTTGTTCTTTCAGCATCAAGGTGCCTAGGACTGTCTGGAAGGACTGCTGGCTTAATGGGGGCTGGAGATTCCAGGTGGGCTGTGCCCTAGATATTTTCTATATTGTCACGCAGTCGTATGTGCAGTGTGACATTAGTGTTTTGGTTGTTTATAGCAAGACACATTTTGTTTATGAACTTCCATTGTCATGGTTGCTGTCTGTTTCATGTTAGGGAAAATGGCAACTTCGAATAGGTTCACACCAGACCCCTCTTTAAGAGCTCTCTATCAGATGTCAGTCCATATTTTTATTTCATGCCCTCGCCCTACTTGGTACAAGTATGGAAGCTCCAATACTACTTACTTCTCTGCCATCTGCAATTCAGAGTATTTCATTGGACTCAGCTGCAGCAGTTATTTTGATTTATGGGATTCTGGTAAGCCTTGCACGGTGGGCTTCATATACAGTCTAACCAGACATGTGGAGTAATGGTATTATGAACTGTTATCTAAATATATATAACCACCGAAGACAGATATGTGGTAAGATTATCAATAAGTGGGCATGAAGTGGGAAATAGAAGTCAGTCATTGTTTACTGATGTGTTTAAGAATATGTAACCATTAACCCCTTCACCGCGGCACGAATTCCGCCACGGCGCTGGGGGGGTTCGGGGTCAGCACGGCGCCGCCATGCTTGTGACGGAACCACTCCATCATGAGCCACGGGCGCGCTGTGCTCATGACAGAGTGGTTCCGTCACGACTCCGCCCACTTGCATTGATCGCCCGCACAGTGCCGCTTGGATGCTGCGGCCGCCAACGGCCGCAGCATGACGGAACCACTCCGTCATTAGCACACGGCGCCCGTGGCTCATGACGGAGTGGTTCCGTCATGAGCAGGGAAGGGGTTAAATAAAAAAAAGTAAAGAGCCACTGGTTTTATGTACATGGAGAAGGCAAAACATTCAAACCAATAATAACTGCTGCATGATCAGAGATCAGAATAACTCCAATGTCCACAATAACCAAAGATTGGGTGTACTCCTTACTGAGGAAAGCAGTCAATCCTACAGAGAAAATTGTGCACCGGGGACTAATAGGTATATTTGCAAACATCTGGATTACAATTTCTCCATGCATCAACTTAAAGCTTTTTATGAAACTGCTCTCTTGAAAATATTTCTGCAGAAAAGTGGGAATAAATCTTATTTTCAAGTTTATGTCTGTGAATGGATCCATTATTTGATTACAATCACCCCGTACTGTCATCCTATCATAAGACTACTTCATTAACTCTCATCCCAAAAAGAAGAGTTAATTCTATTGAGGTAAAGGGATGTCATTCACTTTTAAATCCAAAACAACTCATCTAGCTTCAGAATACGGCTCATGAGAGATAATATCAAAACTTAAATTCTTGTGAAACTATATTCCACTCCATGTATTTATTTATGGACCAGAAACAATAGATAATACCCACCTAATGTGTCTACCAGTTTCTTGTAGAAAAACAATTTTCTCATGTAATAATGCAGGATTATTCAATCCCTTGAGACATGGCCAGACACAAATTTTAAAAGCCACACCCAACATCAAAAAAGAGTAGAAGATGTATAAGCAATCAAAACACACACATAACAGCAAATGGAAATAAAAAAGACAAGCATTTGCAATGCAATAGGTCTAGCAGTTACGCGAGTTTGAGCTATTGACATTGTAAATGACAATGCCTTTTATTTATGTTTTCGTTTTTGAAACATAAATATAAGGCATTGTCATTTACAATACCAATAGCTTAAACTCGCGTGGTAAAAAAAATGCAATAATTTGCTAGAGTTTAAGCTATTGGCATTGTAAATGACAAAGCCTTTTATTTATGCTTTAAAACAAACATTTAAATAAAACGCATTGACATTTACAATGCCATAGGTGAAACTCTCGCAAATGCGAGACCTATTGCATTGCAAAGGATCCACTTGTCCCCAGGTAAAAGTATTTACATTTGGCAACAATACTAAGAGCATATTGCAGATAAGGCCCAGTGGTGACATAAGCCGGTGATGCTTTCACATTCTTACCCGATTCACAGGCTCCCTTCTGCCTCTGGAGGATGGCGGGCAGCCGTTGTTGCAGCGCCTTGCATGTCTCCACCTTCAGTTGTCACATATGGTTATAGGTTTTTCCATCGCTGCCACACACCTTGGACGTCAGCTTGCACTGGCACACGCCCTTGGCCATGCGCTTCCCTGCTGGGTGCTTGCACTCAAGACTATCCCCACACAGCGGGTCCTCTTTGCGGCCACAGGCCTCCCCTTCACCTGCGGCACAGACGAGACAGCAGTTGCAGCGGTTGGGCACGTATCAGCTGGGGCAGCTGGGACTTGGGCATCTCAAGACATCACATCTCAAGGAGCACTTGCTGAGGCCTATAGGGTCCGCCGCACACTGCCCTGTGATTGCGGCCACAAGTAGGCACACTAACACATTGGCATGTGCTGATTTCTGCATCGCCATTTTTTAAAACTAAATAAATAAATAGAACATTTACGAAAATGATGAAAGCAGTGCAGTTCGGCCGAACTAATAACCCTCTATAGTGCAGTTTAGTCAAAATAGTAAATAGTGTGCAGACAAACTCACATGCACTCTGAGGCCTGAGGAAGGAACAAACGTGTGCCCAGCTGCAAAAGCAGCTGCCCGAATTACAGGATATACTTTTGTTAGGAGCAGAGGTAGTCTGTGGAGGATGAAATGAGGGGTTTCGAGTGCAGGGCCACTAATACAGGGGAACGTACGGCCTTTAAAGGGAGAAAGATTGTGTGGGGATGGGATAGGTGTGCACAGCAGCCTGTGGTTGATAAGGAAGGAGCTGGTATCAGATCTACATCCACCAATGCAGAGGAACCTAAGGCCTATAAGGGGGAGGAATTGGAGGTATCTGGTTTATACCCCAATGAAAAGTATTGAATTGATAAATGTGGGCGGGATGGGTATACATCAATCGATGCAAAGGAACGTCTAGGCTTGAAAGGGAGAAAATGGGCGGGGGGGCCGGAACCAGGAACATAGGTCATTAAACTAAGAAAGGGGCGGGTTCTGACACCGCGATGTAAAGAAACCAGTGATTCACAGCCACCCATGCAAAGAAACGTGTGGCTTGTGATGTGAGAGGGGCGAGTTTCTGGTGCAAACCTGGATGCAAAGAAGGGGTTTCGGGTCCACATCCCCCGAAGCACCAGAACACGTAGCTGATGGTGCAAACTTTACTCTAACGGGCTCAGCCAGATGTGCACCTCCTGGCTTGCTGGGAAACAACACCACCTAAACCACAATGACACAAAATAAACCATGCGACAATTATTCACCAAGGAGAGAAGGCTTGCTGTAGCCCAGAGGCAGGTAAACATCTTCAGTAGTGCTGCCAAACATGCGCCTCGCGGGAGGTGTGCGAAAAGTCTGCTGGGACCGCAGCGACACTCGAAAGCAAAGACAGCACAGGAACGAAGCTCGCGGCGAGAAAACACGTCCAAATGCAAAGAGTGCCCGATAAGCTATCTCGCTGGCTCAATGCACCAGATGCAGAGATAACCTCACCCAGGCGCAACTGACAATACCAGCGCAGCCGACCTAGCCCGCCATCTTCTATGGTCAATGAAACCCGTACCACTGCAGTGCTGTTATGGTGTATCAAGAGCTTTGGTGATTGGTGGCTGTCCACGTTTCCAGTTGAAAGTGGAAAGATAGCCCAGCCAACAAACAAAAGACAATGATGCACCGTAGTGTACTTCTCTATCGCGCCAGGCTGTTTTATAAGAGTTTATTATCGTTTGAATTTAGCCTGTCTTGGGGTCACATAACCCCGTTTCCAGTTGTAAGTACAAAGATAGCCCAAAGGCCAACAAACAAAAGATATTTAGGGCTGGAATGTGCTCGTATCCCCCTCCCCTGAGCCGGGCTGTTATCTGGAGGCCAGGCTGCAGTGGCGTGAACAGGCGTTAGAAGCCTGACTGGCTGGGGTAGTCAAGTGTGAAAATACTGAGCGCTGTTCCCCAAACAAGCCCGGCGGAGCGTGGCGTGTGCCCTTGGCGGGGGCGGGGGAGCGCATTCCAAGCGGGGGAGCGGGCCCTCATTACTGAAAGTTTGACCTATTGGCGTTGCAAATAATGATGCAACGCCAATAGCTCAAACTTTCAGTAATGCACGACCTATTACATTGCAAATGCTTGTTGAATTAGGGGACGGCAAGGTTTCTGCCGGCAGCAGACCAGAGCGCTCTCGAGAGGTATAGGGTTTAAAGTAGTGTGTTAACCCAGTAGGACCCTGGCCGTGCAGGGACTTGAAAGCTGTACACAAGGTTTTGAACTGAATTCGTGTTACAATTTACATTTTCGAATCGTCTGCCCAGTACAGGAAGAGGATTCCGTGGTCCCCACTGCTTGTTGAAAGAGATGGAGGGGGAAGAAAGGGAGCGAGAGGAGGGACAGGGTAAGAGAGAGAGAGAGACAGTGTGTGAGAGGAGGGAGACAGAGCGAGAAAGAGCGAGAGAAGGAGAGGAAGCATCTTTGTGAGAGATGTGGAGAGGAGGAAACAGCGCTGAGGAGAGAAAGTGTGTGTGAGACAGGGATTGGGAGACAGAGGACAGCAGGGAGTGTGTATGTGTGAGGGAACTTATAGCAGGCAGGCGCGTGCGTTTCCACATCATGAGCTGGAGCTGTGCGTTCATGAGGGGGTGCAGAATCAAGTCATGTTGCAGAGCTGGTTGAATTCAGCGGCCTTGGAGAGCTAATTATGTAACACGTTATGCAAGCACATGCGCTGTTGTGGAACATTCTGTGGCATTACTTCTCAGAAAGATATCTTCACGCTCATCAAAGACCACACAAAACGCTTTTTAATGTAGAAAAACCGCTCTCCAAACAAAATTTAACTCTTATGATGAAAATGTCAACTATGTCTCAAGCTCCGCCCCCTTGTTTTGTGTGTGGAACTGGCAGACGGATTTTGTAAAGACGCCTTGTGATTTCTAATGTGAGGGTGCGGCAGACAGCTTTAAGAAGACATCCTCTTTACAGAATAGGAGGGAGATGAAAGGAAAACAAGAAAAAAAAAAGCCTGGCGGAGCGTGGCGCGCACGCTTGGCGGGGGAGCGCATTCCAGGCGGGGGAGCGGACCCTTTGAAGTGCTCCCAAAAGCGGAGTGCATGGCGGCACGATGCGCTTGATTGTGCGCGTGCTAGCCATGCAATCCGCTTTTGGGAGCACTTTGAAAAGCCCCTTTACAATAGTCTCGCTTTGCGATCGCTTACGCAATAGCAAGGCGCAATAGCAAGGCGAGACCTAAAAAACAATCAAACAAAAAACCAAATATTTTAAGGGATTTAACAATCATCTTATAAGAGATGAAGCAAGACAACAAATGTGCAATGATACACAGTTGTAAATATGAATCCAGAAAAGTTTCAATATATTACAGGGGTTGAGTGTGACACACCAATAAAAGTGACAATGGGCAAATGTGCTCCCTAGATTTTTAGTCAAATGGATTTATGACATTCTATAAGTGACATGGTGGCCTACATTCAGGAGTATGCAAATTTGTAATACTTACAAGTTCAGAAAGTGTGATACACAATAGGTTTTTCTTTTAAAAGAGATTAATAGTTTCAGGTGCACTGTGCAGTAGCTGGAACCTATTTCTGTTGCTGCAAATGCTGGTCAGGGCAGAAGGACTGCTGCCTCTGTGACCCTAAACTCCTCACTGACAAAATTCAGGGTCCCATTCTTCCCACCCACCCATACAGTGCAGTTTTCTGAACTGCTGTATGCACCACTACTTAGAATCATCATCCTTAATCCCACATTCCCCAGGTGGATCCCTCTACATTACTCCTTGTTACTACATGCCAACGGGGAAACAATAAGAAAGTTGTGGCTACTACTCAATTTTTGAATATATTAATATGCCCACCCCAACACCTTGGTAGAGCTTCCCCTATAAGTCAGTTTATGTAATTCCATTTGTTCTAAAAAAGCAAAAATGTGTATTTTATAACCTCTGTGGTGTCCAGCTCCCCTGGAATTCGGTGTGTATTTACACAATCACCTACACCCTTAAATGTTTTCCAAAGCTTCTACAGACTTAACGTTATATCCACAACTTCTAAATTGCTAATGTGATAAAAGCCCTTATCTTGATACAGATAACCAGTGCAGATTCAATTGTACAAGTCGTCGAAAAGGCTTGCTGGCCCTACTGACATAATAGACCTACATTTTATGAACCTCTTTTTATTTTTCATTTCAAAAGTGACTGGATATTCTTACAGTGTGCCAAGAAAAGTTAAATTCTCAAATCAAGTTACATTCAGGGAAAATAAATTTGTTGACTGGCATTGTCCTCTTAGGTTAGTAACTAACGAGCTTTACGAAGAAAACAAATAACTCCTGGAAAAAATATCATTATGATTATCTTCCAAAACTTACATTTGTGAAATTCCCTGGTTATGGTTAGATATATAATGACATCACAAATTGCACCATTGATAATATCACTTGGACATCAGATATGATTTTCCCTAAGACACCATGTCTAACTTACAAAAGCTGAACCTGACTAAATTTTTCCAAATTGGATTGCTAATGAGAAAACAGAAATTCCTATACGTGTACCGCAGCCTTAAATGTTGAATTTAAGGATATTTATTACTTGCAATTGTAACTGCAGTAGCTGTGTGTGGCAGGTCTTTGGTGTGATACTATTTCAAGTTACATGATAGATAGGCCTGATTACATGTCAACTTGACTGACATTAATATTAAGGAATAAGTGAAGTAGGCACAGGGCCTAGAGGCCTGGTAATGGTAAAGCTAATGAATATGTGCGCAATCTAAATATTTCAGGTTAAAAGCATTTGGGCATATTTACTAGAAAATGATTCAGCGCAGCGCTGCAAGCCATCTTGCTGCACCGTTAGGAAAGTGCAGGGATGCATCGTATTTACGACGCTTCCCTGTGTTTTCCTCTGCACTTCTGCACAATTGGCTGAATAGCGACAATGCAGGCACACTTGCACTATGCCTCAAGGGTGCCTGCATTGCATGGATGATTGTTTTTGTGCAGGAAGGGACGCCTGCACAAAAACAATCATTGCTCTGTCTATGAGTGCCACAGAATGCAACACACATAGGAAGACCAAAAACAAGGAGTAATAAAGGTATCTTTCCTTTCTGCACTACTTTAACGCCTCCTCTGGGAAGGCATTAGAATCTGATGCGTTCCCAGGTTTACGAAATCTTGTAAATCTGGGAATGTGTCAAATTCCATGGGTTTCGTGCGGGAACATCCAAAGCAACTTCCATGGAACGCCCCTTTCACGCAGAGTAATGCGTGAAAGGGGGCCACATTTTCATGTCCAGGAAAAGCCACGCAGGATGGCTTTACGTGGCCTTGTAAATATGGGCTGGCACACTGCACCTCCGGAACATCATAAAAGTGACGCTTTGGCAGTGCAAAAGTGCCACAGGAGCATTGTAAATATGCCACTCTGTGTTTTCGGACACTTAAAACTAAAAGGATAGAGAAAAAAACGTTCTAATTCACTTGTACACACACTGTAACCGCAACTGCAAGGGAGGATGACTTATAGGGATCTGTCTTGGAAGGAAAAAGGAAAAGTAGAATTAGCTTCTGTATCTTCCATATGCTTCTGCAAAAGGAGTCTTTTTTGCACTTTTTTGCAGAAAAGCAGGAGGAGAGCACAAGTGTCGGCTAACAACATTTAGACCTTATGGGTAGAATACAGACTTCCAAGTTAGGGATGTGTGATGACATACAATTGGGGCCTATGTGACATTAGCTCTAGTGTGAAAGTAATCTACTGAGTTGATTATAATAATAACTATCATTCTGATACACTTAATTTATCAACAAATTATGCAAAATAAATAATCTCATAATGAAATCCCAGCCATTGCGTTTGAGTGCTGCTTGTGGGATACCAAGTAACCCTGGGCGTAGTGGGACTACGTGGAGCATCGCGTAGTGTGGCCAAATCTATGCGCACACGCGCGCTCCGCGTAGCCCCACTACGTGCCGCCCGCCTCCCGCCCGCCCTCCTTTTAAAATAAGTTAAACTATGATAAAAAAATAAAATAAAATGCCTTACCTGCAGCGCGGCGTCCCGGGGCTCCCTCTTCCTCGTTGACAACTTCTTTTCACAAAAGCACATGCGCGGACGCCCGCGCATGCGCATTTGTGAAAAGAAGTTGTTGTTTACCTTATTTTAAAAGGAGGGCGGGCGGGAGGTGGGCGGCTTCACCCTGGCGTGTGCGTAGCGCTGCCTGCTACGCCTACTTCATAAACCGCGAAGCAGGTAGCGCTACGTACACTCCGTGGGCGAAGCGGAGTACTACGCCCGGGGTTAATACCAAGGCAGTGCTATATTTATCATCACCTGCAGGAAAGAGATTCACTGTCAGGTTTGTCTGACTCCTACACTATTTAACAGTGTGTAACTTGCTAGAGGAGGAGTGTGAGACACCTTCCATTTCTTCTTTTTTCCAAGGACATCTAAGTGCTTCTGAAGGTAATGTCTGTGAGGATTTTTACTACTTAAGAATGTATCTTCAGTACACATTCATAGGTATATTATCCTTGCAAAGAGGTTTGGTTGCTGCCAGTGGTATCACAGGATTAAAAAAATTGCATCTCATATCTGTAAAACATAATATTACTTGTGTTCTCTTTATTAACTCTGTGAAAATGTCCAATTTATGAAATACAGGTTTACAGATGCATTTAATGTTTGTGATGATATCCATTGTTTGGGAGTGGAACAACTGAAACCTTTCTTCTATGCATAAATGTTGCACGAGTTTGTACTCTTTACAAATGCAGCAGTTCTTTTGAATCAAGCCTTTATTGTCTCTGTAATGTCCGTGAGAACATCTGTTGCTGGTTGTGGCAGTTTTTCTAAGTCATATCACCAGTGTTACTGTTAATGATATCATTTGTGATGTCAGCTAGAGTGGCATTTGTGTGGTCATTAGCAGCACAATGGTAGGTGTTTTCATTGTTCACCATAACTGTTTACAGTCAGGCTTTATATACTTTAGATCGCAGCCCTTTAACATTATTAGGTAATTTGAGTGTTTCTTTTATTACAATGATTACTAAGTAAACAACTGTAACTTCCCTCAACAAAAGTGTTTTGATGGATGCTGCGTGTTTTTACCATAGTTTAATTAATGATAAGAGGGGTGTGGCCTGAATCATGGCCAAGATGGCTGCTCAAGTCAGAGCTCTGCGACAAACCTCAATTTTTTTCCCCAGTGCCACCATCCACTGATTGCTCACTGGTGGGACATGTGAAACGGTGGGCCCAAGAACTGGCGATAGTTAATTTGAGCCATGCCGAAGATGGAAAACATGCCCTGACGCAGTGCGGCCGATCTGATCTTGGACCCACGCAACTCCCAAGATGGCAGCACCCACATCAGGAGCTCCAAAAGTGGCTCTTGGCATCCAAATCCTCATACAACAGGGCTGCCAGGATATCTATTAACAAAAGTGACACTTTCAACACTATAAGCATATGTTCCAACCTTCTGCCTGCTTCAACCCTGCCCTGCAGGCATTAATTCCCAGAATTCAGACAACTGACTGTGGCAGAATGTCGCTTCCTTGAGCCACTTAATCAATCGTGGACTTCGCCTGCGGCCCCAGCAGATTGCCACCAACAGTAAAAGCATAGCTGCATGTTTCCTATTCTCCGCTGGCACCCTACGCACTTATCCGAGTAAGGCCGTTAATGGGGAGCATTCAAACCTATATTCTATCTTTGCCTCCAACATATCAAAAATGCACCCCCGGTATCTCGCAACATCCGAAACCTCCAGGCCAAATGCAGAAAGGATGCCTCCAGCATCCAGCATCACACACATCATGCATCCTCACTCAAACCAGCTCTATGCAGCCACACAGGGGTTCTACACAATCTATGAATAAACTTAAAATGGATCAGCCTCAGTCTATAGTTAGGCGACAGCTGCCTTGCCTGTGC
Source organism: Triturus cristatus (assembly GCF_964204655.1). Taxonomy (NCBI): domain Eukaryota; kingdom Metazoa; phylum Chordata; class Amphibia; order Caudata; family Salamandridae; genus Triturus; species Triturus cristatus. The sequence continues at coordinate 922,074,757 of NC_140581.1, read as the reverse complement.
ACAGCAATATGACCATGTGCCCTCCTCAAAGGGGACTTCCAGGCTCTTCTCCCATTCACACTGTGCCCTGGGGACACATATCGGTGACTCACGCTGCATACCTGTATATAATTGAGTGATGAGTTTGCGAGATGAGGGGTTCACCAGAAACTCTTCCAGTACCTGGAACGTTGGTGGCACTATAGGGAACGAATCATAAAGTGTGTGCAAGGCTGCTCTAAGCTGGTAATATGTCAATCTGTCCAACAGTCCCGTATGTTCATCCCCAAGCACCGTATCCATGGAGATGAAAGTGCTGTCTGGGAACAACCGCCCCAATGTGTGGAGCTGAAACCTCCGCAACCTCTGGCAGACCCCTGTCTCTGCAGTAAAGGGTAGCACTGGGTGTCTAGCGAGTGGTATTGAGGGAGCAAATAGTGTGTCCAAGCGCGCCCTGTGTCTATTCCTGCCACACCCATACCGTGCATCCAAACGAGTTTACCTCAGCACACGGATGGCTCTGTGTCCTATACAGTGCCATTATGTAGCAATGTCGGGTCCGCCTGATTACTTTCAGAGGTGGCGTGCACCATGAATTGGGTCGGATGTTTCCAGCAAAATCCAAACGGAGCATGTGCACAACTATAGTATAGTTCCATGTCGGGGGCACCCTGGCCCCCCTGTTCGTACGGAAACATTAGGGTCTCCCAAGCAACTCGAGGTTGCTTTCCCACCCATGCAAGAGATATCAGGTTCGAACGAAGCATCCTCTTAAATTCAGTGGAGAGAGGGAGCGGGAGGTTGACGAAAACGTATAAAAACTTGGGGAGTACCACCATTTTAGCAATGGTAATTCGGCCCACCAGAGACAATGGGAGCGGCTTCCTAGTGCCCAGTTGGCTCTTCAGCCACTCCATAAGTCTGCCTTAATTGTAACGCCACAGCTCTTCAAAGTCCTGGCTAAGCCAGATTCCCAGGTATTTCACTGAGTGGGAATTCCGACTGGAATGTGTCGGTGGTGGGGGTGAGCGGTAAGACAGTGGACTTTCTCCAGTTTATTGTTATGCCCGACAGACCTACAAACCAGACAATTTCACGAATGAGGGTGTCCAGGTTTACCCCATGGTGTTTGACGTATAGAGTCACGTCATCAGCGTACATGGAAAGTAGGATCACCCAAGGAGTAAAAGTGAGGGCACGCTGTGCGTAATGCTGCCATAGACTGGCTGCCAGTGGTTCCGTGGCCACAGCAAAAAGGAGGGGAGAGCGGGCACACCAGTCTCGTGCCGCGGGCCACCATGATTGGGGGGAGACTATTCCATTGATCCGCAATCTTGCCATCAGGGCAGAGTACAGCAAAGCAATTTCTTTAAAAAAAAGAGGAACTAATGTTTATGATGGAGAGGAGTGTAAAAAGGTACTGCCATTCCAAGGTGTCAAAGGCCTTGGTAGCATTCAGAAAAACAGCAGTGGACGAGAGGGAGGAGTCTAGTTCTTGCAGGGTCGCAAAAAAGGTGCAGAGATTATGAGATGTACCGCTGCCAGGGACAAAGCCACACTGGTCAGGCCTCAGCACCATGGGGAGTAGAGGGAGCAGCCAGGTGGCTAGCAACTTTGCAAGAATTTTATTATGAAGGTTAATCATTGATAGTGGTCCAATGGAATCACATAGCTGCGGGTCCTTTTCTGGTTTGAGAATGGTTCTGATTAGCACCTCCCGGAGGGAGGGCTGGAGAGTGCCCCGCTCCAGTGATTACCCGTACATGTTGAGGAGGTGGGGTGCGAGAAGCAGCGCAAACTCCTTGTAAAATGCGTACATGTATCCATCCAACCTGGGGGCTTTGTCGCCGGGCATTGCCCGGATCACACCAATCACATCCTCCTCTGAAAACGGCTCATCAAGGTAGCTGCGATTGCCGTAACTAAGCCTTATTAGTTCACTTGAGTCCAGGAAGGGAGACAAATCGGGGGGGGTGCTCCTGAATGGCACGCGGCGTATAGTGAGGAGTAGAAAGCAAGCCTTTCTGCTTGTACAGCCTACTGTCCAACAGCTAATCAATCATCACCGATGTGTAAGTCGCTAATGCATTCGCTTGCCCTTGGCTTCTTTAGGAGGCCCGCCAGCATTTTCCTAGCTTGGTCTCTGGCATATTGGTGGGCGCGTGTTTCTTTCCGCAGGTAGTGTGTCTCTCTATGTGCTGCCTCCTCCAACTCCACTACCTTCTCCTTGATTCATCCTAGGGTCATCACCTGGCTGGACATGAAGTACTCTGACTCAAGCACCCGTATCTCCCCCTCAAGGTGCTTGAGATCCCCTCTGAACAAACGCAGGACACCTGCCTGCTTGGCGATGCACTTGCCTCTGATAACAGATTTAAACCTCTCCCACAGCATGGATGGGGAGTCCACCGAACCGGTATTTATTACAACATATTCTACTATGGCCTCCTGGAAGTCCTGGTCCCGAAGGGCGCCAGAGGGGAGTCTCCAGCTGAAGGCCCTGTCCGGGGCACCGGGTACTGAGAGTTCAAGCAGCACCGGCACATGATCTGAGAGGGTACGGGCACGGTGAGTGGTTGTGTTGACCCATGTATCTACATCCTGTGATGTTAGCCAGTAATCAATCCTGGACCAGGTGGGGGCTATTGTGGATACACAGGTCCCCTTCCTACTGTGAAGGTGTTGACGATGCCAAACGTCTACCATCTCTTAGTCCTCCATGGGGGCCTGCAGCTGTGCCGCTGCCTGCGGGTGGGCCCGGCGGGATCCTCCTAATCTGTCCTTTGCCGGATCGAATATCACATTGAAACACCCCCCCATAGAATAGCTCTGGGGCCCAGTGTTTCAGCCAGCCGCCAAACCTCACTAAAGAAGTGCGAATCGTCTACAATTGGGCCATAAACCGATATCAGCCTGACCCGCCGACTCCCCAGCACCCCGGTGACAAAAAGGGACATTAAATAAGCCCTTACAAATGAGAGACATACCAGAGCCCATCAGCAACATCTGTACCTGCAAAGCACTGGTTCCAGATAGTTTTCCTATTATATTCTACAAAGCATTCCCTAATGTCATCATTAACCCTTTAGAAGAAACCCTTAACCACTTTGTGTCGCAAGGAGCAGTTTCTGAACTCTATGAACACAGTTATACCCAAAGAAGATAAAGAACACTGAAACCCTAAAAATTATAGCCTGTTATCCCTGTTAAATATGGAAGCACAAATATACGGAATAATATTGCCCAAAAGATTGATACCTCTCATAGCCACATAAATACATGATTCCCACACTGGGTTTGGCAAGGGTAGACTGGCAAGCAATACTATCTGTTCTCTCTGTCATGTTACAGAAAGGGCACGCCTGTCTTTTCACCTGGCTGCTGCAGTGGCTTGGATGCAGAGAATGCTTTTGATAAGGTGTCAAGGCTTGTTCTGGATATTGCACTCATGAAACACAATCTGGGCTTAGGGGAGAGCTCTGAACATGTTCTATAACACCTGTTATGTTTTAAGTTGTCCCTGTTAGGTTATCATCCTCCTCCTTAGACCACAAAACAACAAACAACAATAACCTATAGTGCTAGCAAACACTACTACACTGCATCGTGCTTGCATGGACATAGGTAATAGACAATTGTACCTCATGAGTGTGCACTGCCTTTATGTCAATGTTACCATTAGGGGCTCACAATGTACCTGTTAATATTTTCAATGCTATGCACGTATCATTATACAGTCCATTGCATAGCCAATGCCAAATCCACGATATATTATGTATGTTTGAATGGTCGCTGGAATAACGGAAAAACTTTAATTAAAACAGACCAAAAAAACCCAAACATGGCTCTTTATTCCAACCCTGTGGTGAAATTAGAATTATTAGTGCTCTATGTGCCCCTTTCACTCTACACCAGGGTACACAACAAAGGTGCTCCCTATCACCCATCTGATTTCTGTTGTCTATTGATCCACTAATACAACTCCTGAACAACTCTCAAGAGCTTAAAGGATTTTGTTTTGGTACACCCTCTTTTGGCAGCATATGCAGACAATATTCTTGTATTTTCAGATGAGAAAGATGAGGCAAATCCAGTGATTATTAATGTAATACTCCAATTCTCTACATTCTCCGGATATACCCTAAATAAAGACAAGACAGAGATCCTGCGTCTTAATCCCCTCTGCCTGCCGACTCATCTTGAGGACTCGGGTCTCAAATGGCAACCCAAACTCATCATATACCTAGGTATATGGTTTTGAAACATCTTGCAGACTGAGACATAATGAACTAAAAACAATAGAGGAAATAAAAAAGCTACTCTCATCCTGGTCACCTAAACAAATATCCTGGTGGGGTAGTACAGACACATTGAAAATTATGTTTACATCCCTTATAAACTTCCTCACATCCATGCTTCCTATTTATCCTTCATACTTCTTTTTTGCCATTTTAAAGGAAATCACTTCTGCTTTCTTATGGAATAACAAAAGAGCTAGAATCACTTAAAAATGTCTTCTGCTGGATATTGCATAAGGTGGTTGTGAATTTCCAAACTGGATCCTTTATCAGACTACCTTTCTCACTTCTCAGGGCACGCATTGGTTTCTGAATAATGTGTTCATCTTTCTTTATTGGTTATACATTGAACAATCTCTATGTGCCCCCTTCCAGATTTCTCCTCCATCCTCACCATGTCTCATTATTCTGTACATCACTCACAAAAGATTTTTATGGACACCATCAAAGCATTGAAAACACTTGATAAGTTCATATCAAAATCCATCTCCAACTCAAATGTTATTTCCCTTTCGAATAACAATGAGTTTATACCGAAAATGTTTCTAACCTTGGACCAAAATCTTCTACTAAAGGGATGTGCCCAGCCAAAGATTTTATGATAAGTTCAATACATGTGCTCAACAATATTGACTTTTATGTCTTTTCAGAATCAAAGGTAAACAATATAAACTAGGCCCCCCTTGGTCACCCAGATATGATCTCTTACGGCAAACTCTGGTAGTTGGCTGGCCATGTTGCTTTTAAAATGTACAAAGTTATTAACACTCATACATCAAAAACCCTACCCTCAACCCTAGTGAAATGGCTAAGAAATGTTATTCCTTACATTTAGACTCACTCCCCTGTCAGAAGAGGTGTGAAATATTATCTGTGATAAAATGCTTCATAATAAAATTCTCCCCTCACCCCCAATCAAAATTCTTCACTCTGCATCTATTGAATTGGGCGCCAGAAAAACAGTCAAAACTGCATTTAATAAATAAGAATGCTTGCTGGATCTGCAATTTTGGAACTGCAGAAAACGCATTTTTCAGTTGCATCCATAGGAAATCATTTTGGGAAACAATTGCGGTGTGACGTTTCTAAATTGGTCGATAGAACAATTATTTTGGACTTTCAATTGGTCATTTGGCTCTTCTTGTCTGCGGAAAATTAACGAAAATGACATTGCACTATTAGATCTCTTTCCGACTATAGCTAGTAAAATCATCAACACAGAATGGAAATCATCTACTCACATTTCCTATCATACCTGGTGGGCATCGATTACATAAATAAGAAGTCCACATAGATTTCAAGATGATATGGCATACACTGTATGAATTTCTACGTCACAATCTTCTTGGTTAGAGAATTTATTTTTCCCTTATGTAAACTATATTATGACATATTTGCTAAATTACTCAATCTTGCCTCCCAGGATATTCCTTGGATCTTCCAACCTTTGGACCACATGTACAAGAAAATGATTCATCATGGCGCCGCAAGCCACGTAGCTGTGTCGTGCTGTGTCCTTTTCAAAGCAGAGGGACGTGTCGTATTAACAACACTACATCCCTGTGTTTCCCCCTGACGCACAGTTGGCTGCCACTGCACCAGCGCAGGCACCCTTGCATCATTTTGCAAGGGTGCCTGCGCTATGGGGATGATTTGTGTTGTGCAAGAAGGCACACCTTCCAGCACAAAAACAATCATTAATGGTGTTTTCCTTTTTCTATGTGTGCTGCATAATGCAGCACACATAGAAAAAGGAAAAATCAAGGAGAAATATTAGTATTTGTCCTCGTTGCGCCATTCCTATGGCTTCCCTCGGGATGTTGTAAATCTGGGAATGCATCAAGTTCTCTGTATGTTGCGTGGAAAACACAGAGCAACACCCACAGAACTCCCCTTTCACACAGAGTAATGCTCAAAAGGGGCCAATGTTTACAAGGACATGAAAAGTCACGCATGGGTGACTTTAGCTCATCTTGTAAATATGGGCTAACCCATTGCGCTGCTGCTGCGTCAAAAAAAGTGATGCACCGGCTATGCAATGGGCTTGTAAATAAGCCCCTTTATGTTTTACTTTTTTTCTCTGCGGTGATTTTTAGGCGTTATAAGAACAGTTAGGTCCTGATTCACAAAGGTAAACGTACACGTTTGTGTAAATTTATGCTTTTTCACTATTCACGAAACCACATATTATTAGTAAGTTTACGAGTGTGGATACTCCGCAGTCAGGGTAGATAACTCAGCACATAAAAATATAGGAGAGGCCTATCTTTTTATGTGAGGAGTTCTCTGCCCTGATTGTGGAGTCCCTGCAATCGTAAACATACTATTGAAATGCAGTTTTGTGAATACTGAAAAAGCATAAATGTGTATGTTTATCTTTGTGAATGAGGCCCATAGCTTCAAATTTGCTCATAAGGTCTATAGATGTCCTTGATTTTTACCACACACATTAGAGCATGGGTAATGCTCAGTTGACCAGAGTTAAATGCCGCTATTGAATGTTTTTCTTCCTATTTTGAGTATGTAAGTATCTGTTGTGTTCCTTACCATGCTAAAAGTGACATTCAATTTGTGATTTAAATCTGAGCTGTAGACAATAACAATAAGACATTATTTTCCATATTAGCAGATGTATGTGTAATTTTTGAATTGTGCGTACCTATTTTAAATAATGTTGTTATTGTCACTGTCGTTTTTCATAAAACATTTATTGAAATAAAAAAATGTTACTGATAAGGAATGGCCATGCACAGTGTCCAGTACTTCAGATCTTGTGTCTGCAAGGCATGGCCTGTATCTTAGCCCAGTACTCTGGCTCATTTATCTACTTTGATATGTCCTTTAAGAACCAGAAAAAGGGCATGACTATCACCACACCCCTCTTCAGGAACACTGATGCATGTCCTTTTCCGACACGCCCTGTGTCTGCAAATAATTTCCTTGTTTGCCTATACCCTGAGCAAAGTACTTTGCCTCTGTATTAACAAGGCGGCAAACTGCAGCTATGCTTAACAGGTAGGGTGTGCAAATTGTGCATCATTTCCTTTTTTGGGAATCTTTCACATAAAATTTGTGAAATTCGAATCTGGTATTTAGGGCTATATTTTAGAGCAAAGACAAGAGACAAGAGCATGCATTTCATGTTAAAAAAGTGCTGCGAGCGACACCCGCTTGCGTTTTGTTTGTTTGCATTGTGTCCATGCTCCTGCGATAGACATTGTACCTAAACAGGCTTGAAATTAAACGAAGAGGATTAATTTTGTAATTTTGCAAATAAGAGTAGTCGAAATGCCAGAAATGATAAGGACTAATGAAAATGTCACTTGTGTCCACTAGAAAGTGCAACCTGTGCCAAGTGTCTTGGACCCTGAAGTCCCTGTGAGTTTGTGAATGTGACCCATGACTGTGCCTAGCGGATACAGAGCACAGGACATGTACTTCAGACACACCCTGTCCCCAACAACCAGACCTCCACAACCTACTGACCACAGGCCATGCCCGGAATTCGATAGACACAGAAGGCCCACTTATCTTGTAACCAGAGCACATCCGGTAAAACCTTTGGTGTGGACTGCAGACAATGCAAGCAAGGAACATCACATACATCCCATTATGATTACCAGACATGATGACAAGTCAGGATTGCTTTTCGTATTGCTGGAGCCTTCTCATTAAATTCTTAAGCTTTACACTTAGCATAATCTATTAACCTGCTAGAATGTTAATTGATAATAAGCCATCTTCATAATGAGCCTTGACAAAATAAAAGCAATTAGAAACGTAATGTTTCTTGATTTTGTTATCTATTTAGGGAAAACCAGGCCCATCAATTTAGGCTTTGTATGCATTTTCGTTCCCTCTTTACATTATTTTCCTACGCCAATTAATTTTGAATTTGAATATAAAATATTGATTTAATAGCCTTCAACTGAAAGCAGGAATTTTGTAGAGCGAATTATTCCCAGGACAGCAGAGGGCAGTGGAGAGCTGAAAGTGCTGGAGGATCCTAGTTGTCAGCCAGGAAATTCTAACTGTTAATATGAAGTAACATCTCAGGGCTCCTTGGTCTCGGAGGAAATTAAACTGCTAATTACATATGTATAAAACACAGCAAACGTTCCCTGTTGTTGCACAAGAATGGGAAAATTACACCCATCTTTGTTCTTCTTGAATTTGAAATATGTAATTATTGTTTCAGCACCTAGTTTATGCAAGAATGGGGAGTTTAAGGACAAGTGGCTGCTTGTTTGCTGTCATTTTACTATTTATAAATTCTGTTGTTGTTGCTGGGAGTGTTTCTTGTAAAATATTGCCCAGCGGTGTGGCTCGAACACGGACTGAACATACCCCTGGGTAAAAGGAAAGCCAGACAGTAATCGATTCCGATCATTGCTCACAGCATTAGCCTTCACTCCTTTCCAGAATGCAGTTACCTGCACATAAAATGTCTCATGTGAATATAACAGTATGGTTGGAGTTAGTTCGTTTTTTTAGGGAAGCAAAATTGCACATCTGTGCTCATAAACAATAGCATGAGGCAGAGCCGGCCCTTGCTCAGATATTGCCTTGGGCGGAAAACATTTGGCGCCCTTCCAACAGCTAGTGAATAAAAGGAGACAGCAGGGTGCCCATTTTGTGTTCACCAGTCAGTCACACATCAAAGCATTGATTAGTCGCTTGCTAGTCAGGGCCCACTTTAGGGTAGAGCGACCTGTGCGGCCACACTGGTGCTGACCTGGGCAGGCAGCCTCTGACCTAAGGGGAGGCGCTGTGTTTATTAATAACTTATAATTTAAAACACCTGCTGCAGAGTGCCTTGTGCATCCAGCTTTCAGGCAGCAATAAAAATGTCAATATAATGCTTGTGATTAATTACTAGAGAGCAAGATCTGAATTTTGCCTAGTGGCAGTTTTAACTCACCATAAAGTAGCGCAGAGGAAAATATATATGCTGCAGAGAACGTGTACTGTGAAGATCATAGATCTGTATTTTATGTGGATAGCTAAGTGGATTACTGCTTTTGTCACAGTGACCCTTCTGTTACCACAGTTCATAAGATATAACCCTAATATAGTGTGGAAAATGTTGTTTATTTCTGTAGAAAGCTTCCATTTCAGTCATTCTTTCTTTGCTAGGCTTCAAATTTCCTTTATTCTTTCCTTTCCCTTTAATAAAAATAAATGATTTTTATAAACGCTGATTTAAAGTTAGAACTGAACTGCTGAATTTACCATCTTCGTGAAATCTGCTGTTTGCTGCAAAATGTATTTCTTTCCTTCTTCACACCATATGAATTCATCATATTTTTGATAGTTTCCTCTGCCACATGCTTATAATGGACAAGCATATTGGTGAAAGAAGTGCTTACTATAGGTTCGAGCCTCATGATCTAACCAGTACATGCTACATAATAATGTTTCATTTCATCAAGCAGTCCATTGTTACACAATAGGACACTGAACAGCTTTCAGCGTAGACTTGCAGAGGTCCTCATGAGACCTTTCCTAGATGTATCTTTTAGTAATACGCTGTAGCAACTTTCAAATAACAACATGCCAACATGGACGTTTACTGTGGGAATCGAGAGAGAAGATGACAGACCATCAGAAGATCCATTCCTATTGGCTAGAGATGATCTAAAACTCAGAGTTTGCAACATGTGTTTTGCTTTTCTATATAGTACGTGTTCCTAGTTAGAGAGTTCTTGCATTTTTGCATTGCATTCTATGCACATCTCCCTGCCATGCCCTTTAGCACTTGACTGTGCTATTCTTACCCAAAATTGCTGTGAGCTACTGCTAACAGATGTTTCTTGTTATCAGATGCCTTTTTGGAGACTTTCTCCTTACTGCTGTGATTGATTCTTTTTACCTGTTTTAACAGTTATTTCTGCAGCTGTTAGGGAGCTCAGCTGAGTTTCCTGGACTATTCTTTATGGTGATTTTGACCTTTCATAGCTATTAGCCTTTTGCTCCACATTTCTCTAGCTCTTTTCCAAAGGAACTCTTTATGGGTTCTGGCTAGGATAGGTTAGGTTCTTTAGAGTAAGATAGGGACTAAATTCCTTTATGAAACACGCTGTTAGTGTGTATGCTAATTGTAACAAAAATGTTCTTGATATCTCTGTAAACAGACCTATTTGACTAACCTAAATAAAAAGACAAAAATACAGACTAATCTCTTAATGACAAAATAAAACGCGCTAATCTCGCCAGTAAGCACCAGTACTTTCCAGAGGACTACACCTCCCAGGCTGCCACGCTCCCAGGAGGGAGGAGGCAACTGCCGCACTCGCGCACAAAAGCGCTCAAGGACATCGCGGCGTGGGACGCGCTAATCTCGCCAGTAAGCACCAGCACTTTCCAGAGGACTACACCTCCCAGGCTGCCACGCTCCCAGGACAGAGGAGGCAACTGCTGCACTCGTGCACAAAAGCGCTCAAGGACATCGTGGCGCGGGACGCGCTAATCTCGCCAGTAAGCACCAGCACTTTCCAGAGGACTACACCTCCCAGGCTGCCACGCTCCCAGGAGGGAGAAGGCAACTGCCGCACTCGCGCACAAAAGCGCTCAAGGACACCGCGGCGCGGGACACGCGCTGGCCGCGCCCGGGCAAAGCCCGGGCCAAGGGCGGGCCCGTCCTTGCCCATCATCGCCAGACAGAGCCAGGGCAGGGCCATAGCCCTAACGTTAAGGCCACTGTTTTCAACCAGGACTGATGTGTAAGGTACTGTGCTTACTTCTTGCTGTTCGCCGTGTGTGAGCGCCCCCCCATTTATTAGTGGCTAATGACGGATCCTTGACGTATATTGGCCCGACTCGATGACTTGTAACTTGCAACATAAGAACTCTAGCTATCGGTATATTTGGACTCAATACTTCTGTAGGAACCTGGGGTCACCAGGCCCTATAGGCGGTAACGTGGCGCGAGCCGGTCGGGCAACCAGAGGGCTATGTGTTAAGCAACCATACACCACACGCTTCCCATGGACTAGGGACACACACAATTATTATTTATTTTTATAAAGCGCGTAGTCACCCGGAAGTATCCCAGCGCTGAGGAACCTTAGAGACAGGACTGAGGACTGAGTTACGGGCAGGGCATAAGGTCTAAGGGAAAAGATGTGTCTTTAATCGTTTCCTAAAACGGAGGTATTGGGGTTCCAAGCGAAGATCTCGCGGGAGGGAGTTCCAAAGACGGGCCGCATGGACCGAGAACCGTCTTCCTCCTGACCGTGCTTTCCTAAACCTTGGGGCATTGATAAGGTTTTCTGCATTAGAACGAAGGGATCTTGTGGCTCTATAAGGGGTAATGAAGTTTCGGAGAATTGGAGGGCCTTGGTTGTTCAGGGTTTTGTGCACCAAGCACAGGGCTTTGAATTTAATTCTCTCCCTTATGGGGAGCCAATGCAGGAATTTGAGGGCAGGCTTGGCCGATGATCTGGCCGGGGTGTTGGTAATGATCCGAGCAGCGGTATTCTGGATCCTCTGCAATTTAGTCAATGTTGCTTCCGGTGCACCCAAATAGATCGCATTACTATAGTCCAGTCTTGATAAAATAAGACCCTGGACTAAAAGTTTTTGCGATTTCGGAGGAAGAAGGGGCAGGACCTTCCTCAGGGATTTTAGCAGACCGAAACAGGTCCCTACGACCTTTTTTGCTTGTGGGGCGAAGGAGAGTTCCGAGTCGATCCAGACACCCAGACTTTTCACCTCTGTCTTTGGGTCTGGGGGGGGACCTAGACATGTTGGCCACATGTCCAAAGGAAGTAAGGATCCTTTAGGGCCGAGTACAAGGACCTCGGTTTTTGCCCCGTTTAATTTTAGCGCTGATGTGTTCATCCAGTGATGGACCTGAGTGAGGCAGTTAAGAAGATCGGCTTTCTGATGTTGAGGGTGGGACAAAGACACCACTAATTGTGTGTCATCAGCATAGTTGATGACACTCACTCCGAAAGGGGTGATGACTTCCTCCAATGTGGACATATAAGGGACAATAAGGGACGCCACACCGTTGAAATTATGCAAATACTTCAAGTTTATCCAAGTAGGGCTGGTTAGATGCAGTTCAAGAGATAACAGTGTCATGCATGAGTTGTACTACAGACATTAAGCATATACAGGCCATACATGAGAGAGGAATGCAGTTCCTAATCTAGACATGCGGTTCATGGGTATGGCTAGGCACAGGTGATTCTAGCGCTGCGCGCGTTAAGCAAGGTTTCTCTGAACGGGGCATCTAGCACAGAACAATACTCGTGATGGGTGACACTGGATACTTCAACACGGAGCCTGTAGGACGAAGCGCTCCTTGTAATCAGTGTCACGTAACCCTTTGAAGTAGAGCATGTAAACTAAGCGCTACTCGTAGTCACGGACAGGTACTACGATCCAGCAGAGCACATGAAGCAACGCGCTTCTCGTAATCACGGGCATGTAATACGTTCAGGCAAAACAGATGAAGCAGTGCACTTCTCGTAATCACAGGCATATAATACTTTCAGGCCAAACATATAAAGCAATGCGCTTCTCGTAATCACGGGCATGTAATACTTTCAGGTAAAGCATATAAAGTAATGTGCTTCTCGTAATCACGGGCATGTAATACTTTCAGGTAAAGCTTATAAAGTAATGTGCTTCTCGTAATCACGGGCATGTAATACTTTCAGGCAAAGCATATAAAGCATCACGTTCATAGTCACTGGCTCCTGGGACGGTGAAACGGAGCAGGGGAAGTCAAGCACCGCCCGTAATCCAGGCTAGTCAGTTTCTCTAGAGTGGAGCTTTCAGCGGAGAGCGCCACCAGACTCGAGGAGCAAGTCTCTGGGTGCCGGTGCAGTTCGTGAGGCACCGCGCTCAATTACGCTGGAGGGGGCACGCAGAAAGGATCCCTCGGCGGGGTCTCTCCGTCGCGCAGGCAAGGGGGGGGAACTCCCACGGAGGGGACGACCCGGGCCGGGTGCGGTGAGGTTCTCAGACCAGCAGGGGACGCACCAAGGGGAATCCCGGCCTCCGGGCTTACCTCCGTCTCGGCGTCAGCAGGCGTCTGCCCTCACGACGATGGGGGAACTCGGCCCCGATCTTGCGCTTCTCCTCATACGGCTGCGACGGCAGCGGCGGGGCCCCGGGCTTCTCCTGGGCCTCGCGACACAGCAGGGCACTTCTCCAGGCCTCCAGGCCGCGGCGGTGAGTGCGCTGGCTTCGTCGTCGCAGGGGGGGCTCAAATTAAGGATGGGGGTAAAGTGCTCAGCGGAGCACGCTGCCGGGGTCCCAGACCCGGGCAGGGAGCGCGGGGGTCACAGCGCTAGTACCTGGTCGATCCCCGGTGGCTTGGCAATTGATTTAGTAAATAGTTCAATAGGTTAGCTTGGACACGCAGTCTCAGCTCTGGCATTCAAGGCTTACAGCTCGCTCTTGTTATGCAGTCTCAGTTCTTACAGTTAGGTTTCCATTCTCAGTTGTCAGATGAAGTCTTGTGGTGCAGATGTATCTGGCGCCCTTAAGGGGTTCTGTTACTGGGGGTAGGAATGGAGAGGGCGACTAGATCCTTCCTAGTCAGGCTGGCAGAGAGTCTCTGGGTCCTCCTACTACTGGGCAAGATCAGTGGGATTCACAGGGCACCTCACTCACTTAAGAGGCAGTACCTAAATCCTGTCACTCTCAGAGGCATAAGTCCCTGGCTAGGCCCTACCGCCTACACTCCTGGTGGATTCTTCCAGCTCTGCTTCACCCCAATGGCCAACTCACCACAAAAGTTTCCCTCCCACTCTTAAGTAGCCCTAGGTCAGGTGACCTCTAGCCAAGGCGGCAAAAGTAAAACCCCACCTCCCTTCTAGAAGGTTCCAGCATATTCCAGGAGCTTCCCCACTCTACCTATGGGACAAAAAGGCGGGCTGGTGTCGCAACATTGTTGTGGGTCCCAGCGAGCTCCTGGCAGCTAGGGTGCTACTATGAAAAACGACCACCCTGCAGTAGCAGGGGTCTGTGGCAGCCATCTTGGGAGAAGGGAGCACCTGCACCTTAACACTGTTTGGCAATGAAAAGGCGCCCGGAGACCTAGTCCAACATAAAAATGAGGGTGGAAAAAATGAGGCACGATACAAAAATAGAAGGGGAGACCACCCTAGGGCTGACAGGTCCAACAACTTCTGATTAAAATCTTTGGGAAGTACTAGTACTCTTTTTATCTGGAGTTTGTTGATATTTTTACCAAAGGATAAAAACACCTTGCACTTATAGTTTTAGCAGGGCTGAGCAAGGGCTTAGCCAGCGTACCAGCTGGGCACTCACCTCCTTGAGTTTTCTCGTAACTATAACCTCATAAATATCTCAGGTATGGGGAAAAGGAAGCAGGCGGCGAGTCACACGCCGAAAGTACCAAGCAAACACAGGAAGGTTAACATGACACTGCTGAGTTATTTAACAGGGGCAGTTGGAGACATAGAAAGACAGATTATCTCTGTGGAGGAAACATTAAATATTGAATCATCGGACCCACCATTATCACAGAGGCCATTAGATGCCCTTGGACACGCAGAAAAGGCAGTTTTGAAAAAACCAACATTACATCTCGATAGAAGAGCAACATAAGTTAAAGAACAGAGCGGTTGTCAGGATCCACATCAAAATGTACTTGTAATCACACCTAATAGTACTACATCAGAGAGCAAGTCATCTAGACATAAAGAGTGGGGTGCGGAAAGCACAAAAGTATTTGAAAAACGGAAGGGCGGGGAAAGCACAAATATGACGCTGGATAATGTCTCTGAGGTAAGGAACAGAGCTCAAACACTCAATCTTCCACCGGCTGCTATACCGTATACAATCATTTTAGCTAATGCTCCCAAACTAGACATAGCAGCAACGAAAACTTGGCCCGCCCTAAGAAACAAAACTCTAAACTGGTTGGGAAATAGGACAGGCCTAACAACTGCACTTTTTAGGGAATTTAAGATGGTGAGGAGAGTTGAGTGGGTAGGTAACAGCAGTAAACTCTACGAAGGAGACTACTCTCGTTAGGATCTCCAGCTTTGGTCAGAGAGATCCTATCGAGAATACACCATTCTATTCTAACCGCCACTAGTATCCAAGTTTGCCAACTAGACTTCTTCTATCGTCTGCCATCCACAAATATTTTTAAAACTCAAGGTTCCCACGGTTGGAACAGGGATGGCTTCTGCTACAACCTAGAAGTGTCAAATAGATTTGGGCCCCTATCTACCTTGGACGAGAACGAATGACAACTAACTAGCAAATTTCCATCTAGGGAGTTGCACTTCTCTCCTATTGAAAAATCAGGCGCACCAACTGAGCAGGAGCGGAATTTGGGGGTGCAAGTGGACGAGGGAGTAAGTATTCCAATTAGGAATAACGCTCCGGAGGGGACTTTAGTGGATACAATTGATCATCGGGTAGGAGTATATGGTATTTGTTTCTGGAATGTTGCAGGATTAAAGAATAAAGCGAACGACCCGGTCTGGCTGAATTTTATCAGCAATTTCGATGTTTTGTGTTTACAGGAGACCTGGGCAATTGATACTGTACACATTAACGGTTTTAAAACATACCATATACCTGCAATCCCATCACCCAGTGGAAGGCCGAAAGGGGGGTTATGTCTTTACGTTTCAAACTTGTTGGGGGCATGTAATATCGAGATGGTGAGTGCAGAAATATATTACCAAATTGTGCTAATATATATGGAGTCGAACAGCATACTAGCTCTGATTAATTTTGATAATAACGTGGAAAAGGACCAGTTGGGAGCCTTATTAGAGAAGCTCAGTAAGGACATTAATAACTTAAAATTAACAAGTGATACTGATTTTATCCCTATCTGGGGTGGCGATTTTAACACTAGTTTGTGCCCTCTTGCTGATATAGGGAAGAGCGGCCTAACCCTGGATAAGGATGATCCTCCGGCTCATTTCCAACACTCAGATAAAGGAGAGTTGTTTAACGTCTTTATTTTTAAACATGACCTTGGATTCTCAAACCGCTTATGCACGCCTAAGGTGGATTTTGGCTATACATTCATAGGTAGAGGGGCAAAATCAATAATTGACTTCATTATTATACCAAATCGCCACGTAAGCCATGTAAAAGGTTATACAATTCACCAAAATGTTATGAGTGATCACTTGGCAATTAGTGTGAACATAGTCTCTCCAAATAGTCCATCACGAAAACTGTGCAATAAGACGGCATGGGTGCAGAATATACAATTGGGAAGGAAAAATGGCTATGCAATCAGCTGGACTAGCCGTGATCCTGCCGAGCTAAATAAAGAAATAGTCACAAAGGCATTAGACCCAATCCTAATATGCTTAAGTGATAGCCCAACACATGACGATGTTTTGGAAGCTTTTAAGTGTATTACAGAAACAATTAATAGCACGTTATCTGCAGAATGCAAAGGCACAGGCAATTTTAGGAAGGGCTGGTTTGATAAAAACTGTACCAGTTGTTATTCAAAATTAAAGAGCGCCTTGCATAGAGTGCTCAGAGATAGCCTGTAGAAAATCATACAATGCAGCTAGGAAAAATAGGATGAACGAGCTGAAAGAGAATGCATGGAAGAACCTTTGCGAGGCTGCCGAGAGCAAAGATAGCTCGAAATTCTGGTCGGCAGTGAATGCTCCATTCCTTAATAATAATCGGGACGCACCATCAATCGAGGTGGCCATCGAGGAAAGTACTTGGATAGACTTCTTTACAGATGTCTATTCGAAACAGGGAGGTATGGAGGAAGTAGACGAGAGACAAGATGTAGTGAGGGCACAGCAGAAATTTACTCCTGTTCATCTGCATATTTCACTCCAAGATGTTAACGCGGCAGTAAAGGCAAGTAGGGGCGGCAAGGCCGCGGGCCCCGATGGGATACCCATAGATCTTTACAAGTCAAATATGGAGGTATGGGGCCCCATTTTAACTAGGGTTTTACAAGCTTGTTGTGAAAATGGATTTATAAGCACCTGGTCTGAATCAATCATAGTTCCTATCTTTAAACAGGGCGAGCAGGAGAATCCCACATGCTACCGTCCAATATCCTTGTTGGATTCACTAATGAAGGTAGCAGGCAGGGTTGTCTTAGACCAATTACAAGCATGAACAGAAGAAAACCGTATCTTAAGTGACGTCCAATATGGTTTTAGAGCTGGTTTAGGAACTAATGAGCAGACTTTGAACCTCATTATTTTAATTGGTAAATATACACAGGCAAAGCCAGAGAAATTATATCATGCTTTTCGTTGACCTCACAGCTGCCTTCGACTGCGTAATACACAATAAGCTGTGGGTAGTTCTCAACGAATTAAAAGTCGATCCTGTTTTAATCCAGTTTTTAAGACAGTTATATACCGGAGCCAGTGCAAAAGTCTGCTATGGAACAAAGGGCGAGTGCACTGCGCCATTCAAGGTAGAGAGGGGCGTAAGACAAGGCTGTGTCCTGGCACCTCTCCTGTTCTCACTTTATACTAACGCTTTGGAACAGGAGTTGGTGTCACATACCAGGGATCCCCCAACAGTAAATGCGCACCCAATAGCCTCTCTCCTCTATGCGGATGACGCGGTGCTTATGGCCCGCACCCAGGTTGGCTTACAGAGGGCGCTCTCCTTTTATACTTGCTTCATGGAAAGGCTTGGCTTAAAACTATACGCAAAAAAAAGTTATCGTAATAGTTACCAGGCGGGGGGGAGTTGGGTGGAAACAACTAATTTGTTGAGTTATCTGGGCGTCCTTTTTAACAGAACTGGCTCCTGGTCTCCAGCTGTTAAGGCCAGAAGCTTACTCTTTATGAAGTTCATTGCAGCCTTAAAAAATTATACAAAAAAACTGGGGAAAAGGCCACCTGAAATCCTATTAAAAATCTATTGAGCAAAATGCGTAAGCATTGCAGTTTATGGGGCAACCATTTGGGGCTCCCAAGAGTGTATATTGATTCAACGTATTGAAAACAGTTTTTTAAGGTTTATCCTGGGAGTTCCAGCGAGTGCCCCAGTTTTTAATTGCCACAGAGAATTAAGAGTTGTATATATTTCTGATTTAATCAAGGTTCAACTGATTCTGTTGTGGCATAGGATTTGGACTTCAGCTAGTACTGGCCTCAACAGGGAAATAATAATGGATGCCATGAGACTTGATAATGCCGGCAAAATAGTCTGACTTAGACATGTAAAAAACTTTTTGCAGGACATCGGACGCCCAGAGTTTTTCACCTTACCCGAAAATATGAATCTTATTAACCGAAAGGATTTTAAAAAAGTCTGTATGATCCATCTAGAAGATATTAGGTTAACTCTTGAGATGAACAAAATTACGGTGGTTAGTCATCAAATTATTACCATTACATGTGATATTCAACCATACTTATTACGTGTAGCAGGAGGATACGACAGATATTTGTTGACGAGATTTAGATTTGGGACCTTCCATCGTTTGATTACCCACCCAGACATAAACGATTGGTCAAAGGAACTCTGTCGATGCCCCTGTGATAACATTTCATCACAAACTACACTACATGCAATCCTATTTTGTAAATTTTATACCAACGAAAGGCGCAGATGGTTAATACCTTTACTAAAACAAGGAGGCTGGAGGCAATGCCGCCCCGCCCTTGTATAACTTCAGATGTTGGGAAATTTTTATTGCATTGGTTCCATGGTGGGCTTCTGAAAGAGTGTGTTGCGGACTAGGAAATACCTAAGCAACTAAATCATAAGCAATGTTATAGGTTGAAATTACTTTGGGTGAGATGGAATGTTTTTAGGAATTTTAGACTGTTTACATGTACCCTATGAATTTTTTTTTCCCCTGTTTTAGGAACACATATTTATATGATGCGCATTGATGAATAATATATGTAGCCTATGCTAAAATTCTTATTCCTTTTTAATATGTTTGCTTTTATGATTTTTAATCTCTAAAATCGAATAAAGCTTGTTTTTGATTTGATTTGATTTGACAAAATAAAACTTTCAAAACTCCACCAAACCTCTCATCATTGACTGCACATTAGATACTAAAGTTGATGATTATTTTAGAAATATATTTAGGTTGTGCTCCATTTTAACACAGTGGCTAAGATTCATCAACCTGAAGAATAAATTGGCGTGGAAATTGGGGATTCTTTTAGTAAATTTATAGGTGGAACTGTTTATAACTTTTTTTTAGATTTCCGTGCTAATCAGGGCCGGCTTTAGGGCGGTGCAACCTGTGCAGCCACACTGGTCACTGACCTAGGAAGGGGGTCTGGGACCTTAAGGGAGGCGCTGTATTTAGCAATAACTTATGACTTAAAAACACCTGCTGCAGAGTTCCTTGTGCACCCAGCTTTCAGACAGCAATAAAAATGCCAAGATATCTTTTGGAATCAATATTCCTACTGGAAGGGGAGATCTGAATTTTGTCTACATCAATTTTAACTCGCCATAAAGTAGTGCAGAGGGTTAATATGCCCGCGGCAGAGAACGCATACCATGCAAATCACAGATATGTATTTTATTTGGATAGGTAAGTGGATCATTGCTTTTGTCATAGAAATCCTGTTGTTCCCGCAGTTCCTAAGATACAACCCTGATATAGAACAGCGATTGTTATGAACTGTCATTAAGGAGCTGCATGCAAACTGCATAAAATAAGTTAGGACATTATGTTTTTTTACCCAGTCTTTTATTATCTATCCTAATGCTGCTAAAAACAGTTTGTTTGGGTTGATATACATTCTTATTAGTCAAGCCAGCCTTTACCAGTGCTTTAAAACAAATAAAATGTATGTAGGAGATGAACTATGGAGAGATGAGGGGCACTTTTGCCAGGTGGTAGTGAGGAAATCCAAGGAGGCGGGCAACACCAGTGCTAAAGCTGGCCCTGACGCTAGTGCCAAGTTGTTGGTGGTGCAGAGAGTCATGTTGGTGCATGACAACAGGGGATGAGGGCAGATGAGAGGGGGTTATTGAGGCATAAAACAGCACTCTATGCAAGTAAAATAGGAGCAGTTTAATCTGAATCCTTCTAACCAAGTAGGAGAGATGATGCTGTCTGCAGGTCGTTAATGCCCACAACTCCATACATTCCAGCTCCCAGCGACAAACAGTCTCTAGAGGTCCTAAACAGCAGCAGGCACCTCTTTGCAGGTTAGAATTCCCAGCAAGGAAATTCAGGATAGCTGGTGGTGAAGTCTTTGTGTCCCTGAAACAACATTTTTTGTTGAAATCAGCAAATTATGAGACAAGTTTGGTAAATCTACAATTGATGCTGCTGCCACAGATTCCTGACCGTTGTTGTATCAACAATCTAAATGTTGAGAGCAATAAAAACCATAATATTTAAATTGTAAAACAGCCAATCGTTAACTGCACATTGAAGAGAAGCTTCAACAACCTCTGACTTCTGAAGATGGAATGTGTTTTTAACGCCGCAAAGTGTACTTTGTCCTAATCTCTAGATTCTTAACTTAATCATTAACCATTTTCTCTTGTTTTACTAAAGACAACCAAAAAGTGTAATCCTGCATTTCACTTACTATTTTCAATAAACATTTTTCTTCCTTGAAAACAACTTTTCAAGCTAACTACATCAAAATAAACATGTAATAAAAAACATGAATAATGGGTAATCTGCAATATTATATTACCATCTAGGGTTTTGGTGACTATAGGGGAACATGGCGGCCGCAAGGTAAATAGTAACGGACCGCCGGAGTACAAAGTGCGGTCAATGGGGGTTTTTGAGTGTCCCCCGCCCGCCTCTCCCATCCTAATTTGATGTTTTGTGCGGGTAGAAGCTGAAATACACATTCATTTTTTTTCTTCTTTTAACTTACTGAGTTAATTTGACTCGAATGACGCCGGCGCAGCTGACCCAGTCGATTTGCGAGGGCGCCTCCAGCCCCAGTGTTGCAGTTAGAACGCCAACGTGGCTGAGGGCAGCAACTGCTGCGGCGCCTTCGAGCGGCGCATGCATTGAGAGGAAGAGTCAGGACAAGCTGCCTTGAAGTCCATACAGGAATCCTGAGCTGCCGGAGTGGGAGTTCTATTCAACTTTACTGCCTGGGGGGCCCCAAACAAGATGGCAAGAATTGGAAAGGCTTGAACGATGACCTTGTAAAACAGTATTTCCACCTTATGGATAAGGTGTGTTTGATGCCTGCAGAGAAGGGAGGTGAGACCTCCAGTGTAAATCCGGATAGGATTTCCAGATATACCCTTCGTACCTAGGCCATCGGTTCTTTGGAGAAATCAGCAGGGGTAAGCCACGATTTTAAACTACTCCCATCCAAGGTGGCCCCTGGGGGTATAGTTTCCTCAAAGGTTGCAAGAGTAGGAAAAGTTAAAAGGCATCAGGGAAAGAGCCCACGCAGTAGGGGGAAAAAAAATCGCCCCCTTGCAAGTTAAAGTCACCCCATCCCTTAAATCATATTATAAAGTGCTGACACACGTAATGGCATCAGGAGACACTGCAGGTAACACGACAGGGGGGGTCCAGAATCAATGAAAAGAGCTGGAGGGAATGGAGGTCAACCCCATTTCGCCCGTAATTAGCTCAGGAAAAGAGGTACAAGGGGGCCAAGAAATAGGAAATAATCATGGAGACGATGAGACCCACTTTCAAGTTACAACACAGAACAGGTTCAATGTCCTGACCCTCCAAGATGAAGAAACAATTGAGGAGAGGCCGCAGCGGGCTAATGGCGGAAGGGACCCTAACGTGCAATCAAAAAATTCATTAATCCCTTCAAGTCTGTTGGTACAATCTGAACCTTCAGCGGGGTCCCGGCCCCCCCCCCCCCCCCGAAAACTCGGATGCCCCGCTGGCCTCTATTCTCCTCGATCTTAAGGAAGAGCTTAGAAATCGATTTAAGACATCAGAGGTGAACCAATCAGATATCCAAGCCTCCTGTATGGCACTTGCGCAAAAACTAGATGATGCTCGAACAGGGAAGTTTGAGGAGAAAGTAAGTTCGATGCGGAAGGACATCTCAAATAATACTAAAGGCGTTGAGGCACTGGTTAAAGAAAACTCTAGCCTCAGGGAGGATCTGGAAAGAATAGAAAATCATTCTCGGAGAAACAATCTGCGGATTTTAAATGTTCCAGAAGCAGAGGAGGGGACAAACCTTAAAGCATTAGTGAATAAACTACTAAAGGAGACGGCCCTGAAGGATAGACCAGATATTTATCTGGACCATGAGATACAGCGGGTACATAGGGATGCATTCAAGAGGAATCTACAGCGACACAAGCCAAGGAAAATATTGATAAATTTTCATTCATATTCAGTTAAAGAAACCGTTTTGTTGGCTTCTCTGAGGAATGGTCCCTACGCAACCCAGAACCTCACGTTTACCATTAGATCAGATGTATGTCACACAACGGACCAGAAACAATGGGAATTGGGTAAAAGTATGGGGGAGCTTAACAATCTTGGGGCCAAGGCCCAACTAAAAGTCCCAGCTATGCTCCGTGTTATGTGGAACAATCAAATGCGTAACATACGGTCCTTAGAAGAAGCAGACAGCCTGATAGATACCATAAAAAAAGGGGAGCTCCTGAGAAAACGAGACTTTAATCTAATTTAAGGGTGAGCCAAAAGAGCGAAAATTAAAAATGTAATTAAAAAAAAGAAATTCAGGAGCCTAGCGCTTGACCAAGATGGCCGCGTGAGCCTTGAGCTCCCGCTACCCTCACGCCCTCCTGCAATCATCCTGTCCTAAATCCTGATTTTCATGCACGGAATCCTGCAGATGAGTCACAGCTGGGACGATTGATGTTGTCCGGGTTAAGATCGCCCACCGGGGACCGAAGTTGTGCGTGGCGGAAGATTGCGGCCTACCTCCGGAGGATGCCAGGGGCTTGCTTTGGCAGGATGCCCGGCCACTAATTGAACAACAGCGGCCTCGGGAGGTGTGAACTGACGGACGGATGCCGCTGCACTTTCACTTTCGCTTTCTCGCCCTTTATTTGCTCTGGGCAGGGAGTGCTCCATGCAGATCCTCTGTTGTCTGGAAGACCTCCACTCGGTCCTGACTAGCCGCTGAAGTCCTAGTTGATCTTGCTTCCTCTAGCGGAGTGAGGGACGTCCTTTTGCGACTGACCGTCCTGCTATTCGAGATGTCGACCAAATCGGAGGCAGACAGGTCGAAGTCTAAGACTACCAGACGGGGCGGCTATACCCAATCCAACAATATGGATCGTTATGACCAGCAGAAGGGGTCACCTGGTGGATCGGGACAGTCGCTGGAAGCACAGAAGGCCGATTCATCCCCAGCCTCGGAGTTATCATTGCAGGATATCAAGGGGGCGATAGATGGGATGCAATCTTCGATTGGGCGGCAGTTCGAGACCCTGGCGCACAAGGTGGACATGATCTTGGTTGATGTCAACTTGATTCGCGCGGACCTGGGCAAAACCAACGAGCGGGTCAAGTCCCTGGACCTCCAGACTACTGGCCTCGCGGACGATGTCTTGGAACTCCAGGCCGAAGTTCGTAAGTTACGAACCGCGAATGACCTCTCCGCCCCCCGGCTCGAAGACTTTGAAGGTCGGGCCCGACGCAACAATGTGCGCCTTATTGGGGTCCCGGAAACTTCAGAGGAGCTCTCCGTGGATTTACTCGTCGAGGATTTGGTGGTGAATCATCTTGCGCCTAAGGGCCTCGGCAAGTTTTTTGTGGTGGAGCGGGCTCACCGAGTGCCTGGCGGACGGCCTAAGGTGGGAGCCCCCCCGCGGCCGATTGTCGCCCGGATCTTTAATTTTCGGGATCGAGACGCTATCCTGCAAGCATCGAGGGTGACCGGCCCGGTGCCTTTTCAGAATGCCTCTGTGAGCTTTTACCCTGACTTCACCCAGATGGTGCAGAAACAGAGGCAAAGTTTCCTGGGGGTGAAGCGGTGGCTTAGGGAGATGAACCTGAAGTATGCCATGCTTTTCCCCGCCAGGCTACGTGTGGTGTATGAGGATCGGACTTTCTTCTTCGAATCACCGGACATGGCAGGGGACTGGTTGGATGCACTCCCTCGGCGACAGCCCGGCCGGGACAGCGTGGATGGAGCAGAAGGCGACCGGGATGGACAGAAGTGATACCTCTGGTGTCGGCCTGTTTTGACTCAGCCCCGGACAGTGACTCGCACCTTACTGCAGTAATGGGAGGGCGGCGGGGGGAAGATAGGAGCTCTTTCCTCCCTTGGGGTACTTTTTGTAGATTTGTTTTTTGATAGGGCGACAGGCACACTGCAAGTTGGGGGGGCTTTGTAAGCTGACGCAGGGGTGCAGGGAGGGGGGGGGATTCGGGATGTTGGGGTTGTTGTTTGGGGTTGTTATTCTCTTGCAAGGCGTAGCAATGGTTGTCAGTATTGTCCGATTGTGGTTCTCCGGGGGGGGTGGAGGTCTCTTTGTGTTCAGGGATGGGGGATAGGGGCTTAAACATAATTAGCTGGAATGTTAATGGCTTAGGGGATCGTATTAAACGGGGGATAGTCCTGCAATTCTTGAAACGGACCTCGCCAGATGTGGTCCTCCTGCAGGAGACCCACCTTATAGGGAATATGTGTTATGCACTTAACAGAAAGGGTTATAAATTCCTTGCTCACTCGGGGTTTTCCTCGGGCTCCAGTGGTGCAGGCATACTTGTTAGAGCTTCCCTACTATTCGAGGTTGACTCCACCATTGCTGATGACAGGGGGCGCTTTGTGGCTGTGGCCGGGAGGTGGGAGGGCAGAACGTTGGTATTGGTTTCTGTTTATGTCCCTCCTGCCCTGCAGGCCTCCACGTTTGCCGATCTGGGCAAGGCCTTGTTGGAACTCCCCGAAGGGATGCTAGTGGTGGGAGGAGACTTCAATGCGGTTGGTTCTGGAATGCTCGATAGGTACCCGCCCAGAGACACCGGGGGTGCTCAGAAGTGGCTTACCGACTTTATTGATACTTTTGGTCTGGTAGACTGTTGGAGGCTACGGCACCCCACTCAGAGACAATATACCTTCCATTCCGGGGCCCACGGGAGTCTCTCTCGGGTTGATTACTTGCTCACTCTGGCGGCGCACGCCTCATTGGTATCTGAGGCTAGGCACATGGCACGGGGCATATCTGATCATTCACCGGTGTGGGCCCGTCTGGATATTGGCCGGGTGGTGGGGGGCAGGGTAGCTCCCATTAACCCCTGGTACTTTCGTGACCCCAAGCTGCGCAGTGCGTTGCTGAAGACAGTTGACCACTATTTTCGTGATAATCAGGGTTCAGTTGAATCTGCGGTGTCCTTGTGGGAAGCTTCTAAGACTGTACTGAGAGGGGAGGCCCTTTCCTTGGTAGTGGCCGCCAAGCGGCGGAGAGACGCCGAGGTGATACAAGTAGAGGACGAGATAGCGGCTTTAGAAGTGGCCTTGGAAGGGGACGTTGCAACGGCCACACTGCATAATTTGAGCTTGAAGCAACTGGAATATAGGGATCTGGTGACGAACGCTGCCAAGACCCTCCATAGGGAGCAGCAGGGCCGATTGTATGACGTTGGTGATAAGGACGGGAAATTGCTGGCATGGTTGGATAAAAAAGAGCGTGTTAATCGAGTGGTGCCGGAGTTGTCGACGGATGGGGGAGAGGTTGTCACTGACCCCGACGGTATAGTTCGGTGTTTCTCGGACTATTTTCGTACGGTATACACCTCGGTCTCGGATAGGCCGACTGAGGACTCGTGTGACCTTCTGCGTGACATCGCTCTGCCCTGCCTTTCTGCCATTGATAGGGATGACCTCCATGGCGATATCACTGTAGACGAAGTGGCGTGTGCTATCCGTGCGTTGCGCTCCGGTAAGGCTTCGGGCCCAAATGGTTTGCCGATAGAGCTGTACAAGCTTTGTCCGGATAAGTTGGCTCCTCACCTGCGCGCCATGTTCGTGGAGGCGCGGGGGAATGGGTTTCTTCCGCTCGATCAACGGCTGGTGACGATTGTGGTAATACATAAAGACGGAAAGCCCCGGGACAAGTGTGGCTCCTATCGGCCGATATCACTTCTCAACGCCGAGCCGAAAATCCTTGCTAAGATCCTCGCTAACCGCCTGGTCCGGGTGCTTGGCAACTTGATCCACCCGGATCAGTCGGGCTTCATCCCGCACCGTAACACTGCACTGAATCTTAGACGCCTCCATGGAGTGATTGCTAGGACGGGCACGATGCGAGAGCCGGCTATTGTGGCGTCCCTCGATGCCACGATGGCCTTCGACACGGTGGAGTGGGCATACCTGTGGGCTGTGCTAGCCAAGTTCGGCTTTGGGCCTGGATTCGTGGGCTGGGTGAGGTTGCTCTATGAGGGGCCTCTTGCTAGCGTCGTGGTGAACGGGCGGGCGTCGGCACCGTTCGAGCTCGGGAGAGGCACCCGGCAGGGTTGTCCCCTGTCACCGTTGTTGTTCGCCCTTGCTCTTGAGCCGCTGGCAGCGTGGATACGATGGCACCCGGACATACGTGGGATTCGTTGGTCGCCTGACCACGAAGACCGTATTTCACTTTACGCCGATGATATTCTGCTATACCTCACCTCGCCTAAGAAATCTCTGATAGTGGTTTGTGACGTCTTGACCTCTTTCGGTAGGAACTCTGGTCTAGTCATTAATTGGGGGAAGTCATACTTGTATGTCCTGTGTGGGGACGTCCCGCCTGTCCCGCGCAACTGCTCGATCCAGATAGCCCAGCAGGGCTTTTTGTATTTGGGGATCTATATTTCCACCGACCCCATTTTACGATACGAGAAGAACTTGCTCCCTCCCCTGGCGCGTCTGCGGCGGGACGTGGCGGGCTGGAGGCGGTTGCCGCTTTCCCTCCTTGGCCGTGCCGCTCTGTTCAAAATGATGTCTCTTCCCCGTTTCCTCTATGCCCTGCAGAATACCCTTGACTTGGTCCCGGCCAGTTACTTCCGTGAGGTCGAAAGCCACCAGCGCGCGCTATTGTGGGACGGGCGTCCGCGTATAGCGATTGCTAAGTTGACGCTTCCGTGGTACGACGGTGGTATCGCGCTTCCAGACATTCGACGTTATTACTGGGCCACCCAGTTGAGCGCGATTAACCATGGTGTATATGGTCCGACGCTGAGCCCCGGCTTTGCCATGGACCGATGGTTGCTACGTGGGGGTAATTACCACAGAGCGTTGTACTCGAAGTCGTCGGACTTAACCCTTACGGGCCCACCAGGGTGGCTGTGCATGTATGGAAGGTGGCGACGGATTCACTGGGCTGGAAGGGTAAGCTTACCCTTGCCACCCCTCTGTTTGACTCTGATATTCTGGGAAAGCTTTGGCATACAAAAGGGTTTGAGAAATGGGACCTGATCGGTATATCCAGGGTTGGAGACCTCTTGGTTAAGGGTAGGATAAAGTCATTCGAGGAGCTGCAGACGGAATATGAGCTAGGGAGCACGGAGTTCTTCCGATACGCTCAAGTGTGCCACGCCTTGCGGTCAGTCCTTGTAGAAGGGGAGAAGGTGCCTGAGTCCTCTCCGTTAGAGGACCGGATCCTGGATGGCCATATGCCAGAGAGCACGACCTCGCTCATTTATAAGAAACTTATTAATGTTCGGGCGGATCTTCTTCTAGGGTTGCGCGATCAATGGACCAGGGATGGCCTTGAACTAGATGATGAGGATTGGCAGTATGCAGTTTCTTCTCCCAAAGAGGTCGCTATCCCTGCGCGCCTGCGGCTGGTGCAGCTTAAAATACTCCATAGGGTCTATGTGACGGGGCCCAGGCTGGTCCACATGGGTTTCTCTGAGGAGGGCTTATGCAAGAGAGGCTGTGGTATGGTGGGCACCTTCCTACATATTATTTGGGAATGCGGTGCGATTATGGAGTTTTGGAGGCGAGTCCACGAGGTGATGGGGGAGGTGACGGGAATTGACATGCAGCCTGAGGCGCGATGTTGTCTCCTGAATGTCTGGGGTCCTACTGACCACAACGCGGCACAGACCCAGTGGGTGACCTTAGGGAACATGGTAGCCAAGCGCGACATTGCTCGTCTGTGGGGCTCTAATAGGCCTCCTACATTGACAGCGTGGATGGAAAACATGGATTGGAGCATGTTTAGGGAGAAGACAGTGTATTGTGCTCAAGGGCGCCCTCGGAAATGGCACTTTGTATGGGGGCCATGGAACCAGTACAGAGGGGACATATGCCTGCCCCAGACCCGGACCCGCCTGAGGAGCAGCTCTCTCCTTAGCTTTCTTTCCGGCTTTGAATTCCTTGCTGGTATGTGTTTGTCTTCTTGAGTCTCCACTCCTTTCCCTTACTATAGACCTGTGTCTGTTGGACGAAATGGGGCTCGTCCCCCCTGATGGGAACCTCTTTTGATGCTTATAGTACTTTCGCCTTGCTTGTGTTTAGGTTTGGATTTATGTTTATTTAAAACAGAACCTTTGATTCTCCTGTCAGTAAAATGTGGACGCTAGCATGTGTTGTGTCTCTAAAAGCTGCCGTACCTCCGGGTTGTCGGCTGAATAGCTGTGTCACTGATTTTAAAAATAAAGGTTTTCTTAAAAAAAAAAAATTAAAAAAAATTTAAAAAAACATATATATAAAAGAAAATACAAAAAACATATAAACATAATAAACATAATATAGATATATAGTTAACAGGGGATGAGGGCAGATGAGAGGGGGTTATTGAGGCATAAAACAGCACTCTATGCAAGTAAAATAGGAGCAGTTTAATCTGAATCCTTCTAACCAAGTAGGAGAGATGATGCTGTCTGCAGGTCGTTAATGCCCACAACTCCATACATTCCAGCTCCCAGCGACAAACAGTCTCTAGAGGTCCTAAACAGCAGCAGGCACCTCTTTGCAGGTTAGAATTCCCAGCAAGGAAATTCAGGGGAGCTGGTGGTGAAGTCTTTGTGTCCCTGAGACAACATTTTTTGTTGAAATCAGCAAATTATGAGACAAGTTTGGTAAATCTACAATTGATGCTGCTGCCACAGATTCCTGACCGTTGTTGTATCAACAATCTAAATGTTGAGAGCAATAAAAACCATAATATTTAAATTGTAAAACAGCCAATGGTTAACTGCACATTGAAGAGAAGCTTCAACAACCTCTGACTTCTGAAGATGGAATGTGTTTTTAACGCCGCAAAGGGTACTTTGTCCTAATCTCTAGATTCTTAACTTAATCATTAACCATTTTCTCTTGTTTTACTAAAGACAACCAAAAAGTGTAATCCTGCATTTCACTTACTATTTTCAATAAACATTTTTCTTCCTTGAAAACAACTTTTCAAGCTAACTACATCAAAATAAACATGTAATAAAAAAACATGAATAATGGGTAATCTGCAATATTATATTACCATCTAGGGTTTTGGTGACTATAGAGGAACATGGCGGCCGCAAGGTAAATAGTCGCGGACCGCCGGAGTAGAAAGTGCGGTCAATGGGGGTTTTTGAGTGTCCCCCGCCCGCCTCTCCCATCCTAATTTGATGTTTTGTGCAGGTAGAAGCTGAAATACACATTCATTTTTTTCTTCTTTTAACTTACTGAGTTAATTTGACACGAATGACGCCGGCGCAGCTGACCCAGTCGATTTGCGAGGGCGCCTCCAGCCCCAGTGTTGCAGTTAGAACGCCAACGTGGCTGAGGGCAGCAACTGCTGCGGCGCCTTCGAGCGGCGCATGCATTGAGAGGAAGAGTCAGGACAAGCTGCCTTGAAGTCCATACAGGATTCCTGAGCTGCCGGAGTGGGAGTTCTATTCAACTTTACTGCCTGGGGGGCCCCAAACAAGATGGCAAGAATTGGAAAGGCTTGAACGATGACCTTGTAAAACAGTATTTCCACCTTATGGATAAGGTGTGTTTGATGCCTGCAGAGAAGGGAGGTGAGACCTCCAGTGTAAATCCGGATAGGATTTCCAGATATACCCTTCGTACCTAGGCCATCGGTTCTTTGGAGAAATCAGCAGGGGTAAGCCACGATTTTAAACTACTCCCATCCAAGGTGGCCCCTGGGGACATCATTGTTGGTATAGTTTCCTCAAAGGTTGCAAGAGTAGGAAAAGTTAAAAGACATCAGGGAAAGAGCCCACGCAGTAGGGGAAAAAACAAATCGCCCCCTTGCAAGTTAAAGTCACCCCATCCCTTAAATCATATTATAAAGTGCTGACACACGTAATGGCATCAGGAGACACTGCAGGTAACACGACAGGGGGGGTCCAGAATCAATGAAAAGAGCTGGAGGTAATGGAGGTCAACCCCATTTCGCCCGTAATTAGCTCAGGAAAGGAGGTACAAGGGGGCCAAGAAATAGGAAATAATCATGGAGACGATGAGACCCACTTTCAAGTTACAACACAGAACAGGTTCAATGTCCTGACCCTCCAAGATGAAGAAACAATTGAGGAGAGGCCGCAGCGGGCTAATGGCGGAAGGGACCCTAACGTGCAATCAAAAAATTCATTAATCCCTTCAAGTCTGTTGGTACAATCTGAACCTTCAGCGGGGTCCCGCCCCCCCCCCCCCCCCCGAAAACTTGGATGCCCCTCTGGCCTCTATTCTCCTTGATCTTAAGGAAGAGCTTAGAAATCGATTTAAGACATCAGAGGTGAACCAATCAGATATCCAAGCCTCCTGTATGGCACTTGCGCAAAAACTAGATGATGCTCGAACAGGGAAGTTTGAGGAGAAAGTAAGTTCGATGCGGAAGGACATCTCAAATAATACTAAAGGCGTTGAGGCACTGGTA
Organism: Triturus cristatus; assembly: GCF_964204655.1. Classification (NCBI taxonomy): domain Eukaryota; kingdom Metazoa; phylum Chordata; class Amphibia; order Caudata; family Salamandridae; genus Triturus; species Triturus cristatus. The sequence goes on along the minus strand of NC_140581.1, from coordinate 922,043,771 downwards.
AAGAAAACTCTAGCCTCAGGGAGGATCTGGAAAGAATAGAAAATCATTCTCGGAGAAACAATCTGCGGATTTTAAATGTTCCAGAAGCAGAGGAGGGGACAAACCTTAAAGCATTAGTGAATAAACTACTAAAGGAGACGGCCCTGAAGGATAGACCAGATATTTATCTGGACCATGAGATACAGCGGGTACATAGGGATGCATTCAAGAGGAATCTACAGCGACACAAGCCAAGGAAAATATTGATAAATTTTCGTTCATATTCAGTTAAAGAAACCGTTTTGCTGGCTTCTCTGAGGAATGGTCCCTACGCAACCCAGAACCTCACGTTTACCATTAGATCAGATGTATGTCACACAACGGACCAGAAACAATGGGAATTGGGTAAAAGTATGGGGGAGCTTAACAATCTTGGGGCCAAGGCACAACTAAAAGTCCCAGCTATGCTCCGTGTTATGTGGAACAATCAAATGCGTAACATACGGTCCTTAGAAGAAGCAGACAGCCTGATAGATACCATAAAAAAAGGGGAGCTCCTGAGAAAACGAGACTTTAATCTAATTTAAGGGTGAGCCAAAAGAGCGAAAATTAAAAATGTAATAAAAAAAAAGAAATTAAAAATTACATATATATAAAAGAAAATACAAAAAACATATAAACATAATAAACATAATATAGATATATAGTTAACAGGGGATGAGGGCAGATGAGAGGGGGTTATTGAGGCATAAAACAGCACTCTATGCAAGTAAAATGGGAGCAGTTTAATCTGAATCCTTCTAACCAAGTAGGAGAGATGATGCTGTCTGCAGGTCGTTAATGCCCACAACTCCATACATTCCAGCTCCCAGCGACAAACAGTCTCTAGAGGTCCTAAACAGCAGCAGGCACCTCTTTGCAGGTTAGAATTCCCAGCAAGGAAATTCAGGGGAGCTGGTGGGGAAGTCTTTGTGTCCCTGAGACAACATTTTTTGTTGAAATCAGCAAATTATGAGACAAGTTTGGTAAATCTACAATTGATGCTGCTGCCACAGATTCCTGACCGTTGTTGTATCAACAATCTAAATGTTGAGAGCAATAAAAACCATAATATTTAAATTGTAAAACAGCCAATGGTTAACTGCACATTGAAGAGAAGCTTCAACAACCTCTGACTTCTGAAGATGGAATGTGTTTTTAACGCCGCAAAGGGTACTTTGTCCAAATCTCTAGATTCTTACCTTAATCATTAACCATTTTCTCTTGTTTTACTAAAGACAACCAAAAAGTGTAATCCTGCATTTCACTTACTATTTTCAATAAACATTTTTCTTCCTTGAAAACAACTTTTCAAGCTAACTACATCAAAATAAACATGTAATAAAAAAACATGAATAATGGGTAATCTGCAATATTATATTACCATCTAGGGTTTTGGTGACTATAGGGGAACATGGCGGCCGCAAGGTAAATAGTCGCGGACCGCCGGAGTAGAAAGTGCGGTCAATGGGCGTTTTTGAGTGTCCCCGCCCGCCTCTCCCATCCTAATTTGATGTTTTGTGCAGGTAGAAGCTGAAATACACATTCATTTTTTTTCTTCTTTTAACTTACTGAGTTAATTTGACTCGAATGACGCCGGCGCAGCTGACCCAGTCGATTTGCGAGGGTGACTCCAGCCCCAGTGTTGCAGTTAGAACGCCAACTTGGCTGAGGGCAGCAACTGCTGCGGCGCCTTCGAGCGGCGCATGCATTGAGAGGAAGAGTCAGGACAAGCTGCCTTGAAGTCCATACAGGATTCCTGAGCTGCCGGAGTGGGAGTTCTATTCAACTTTACTGCCTGGGGAGCCCCAAACAAGATGGCAAGAATTGGAAAGGCTTGAACGATGACCTTGTAAAACAGTATTTCCACCTTATGGATAAGGTGTGTTTGATGCCTGCAGAGAAGGGAGGTGAGACCTCCAGTGTAAATCCGGATAGGATTTCCAGATATACCCTTCGTACCTAGGCCATCGGTTCTTTGGAGAAATCAGCAGGGGTAAGCCACGATTTTAAACTACTCCCATCCAAGGTGGCCCCTGGGGACATCATTGTTGGTATAGTTTCCTCAAAGGTTGCAAGAGTAGGAAAAGTTAAAAGACATCAGGGAAAGAGCCCACGCAGTAGGGGAAAAAAAAAATCGCCCCCTTGCAAGTTAAAGTCACCCCATCCCTTAAATCATATTATAAAGTGCTGACACACGTAATGGCATCAGGAGACACTGCAGGTAACACGACAGGGGGGGTCCAGAATCAATTAAAAGAGCTGGAGGTAATGGAGGTCAACCCCATTTCGCCCGTAATTAGCTCAGGAAAGGAGGTACAAGGGGCCAAGAAATAGGAAATAATCATGGAGACGATGAGACCCACTTTCAAGTTACAACACAGAACAGGTTCAATGTCCTGACCCTCCAAGATGAAGAAACAATTGAGGAGAGGCCGCAGCGGGCTAATGGCGGAAGGGACCCTAACGTGCAATCAAAAAATTCATTAATCCCTTCAAGTCTGTTGGTACAATCTGAACCTTCAGCGGGGTCCCGGCCCCCCCCACCCCCGAAAACTCGGATGCCCCTCTGGCCTCTATTCTCCTTGATCTTAAGGAAGAGCTTAGAAATCGATTTAAGACATCAGAGGTGAACCAATCAGATATCCAAGCCTCCTGTATGGCACTTGCGCAAAAACTAGATGATGCTCGAACAGGGAAGTTTGAGGAGAAAGTAAGTTCGATGCGGAAGGACATCTCAAATAATACTAAATGCGTTGAGGCACTGGTTAAAGAAAACTCTAGCCTCAGGGAGGATCTGGAAAGAATAGAAAATCATTCTCGGAGAAACAATCTGCGGATTTTAAATGTTCCAGAAGCAGAGGAGGGGACAAACCTTAAAGCATTAGTGAATAAACTACTAAAGGAGACGGCCCTGAAGGATAGACCAGATATTTATCTGGACCATGAGATACAGCGGGTACATAGGGATGCATTCAAGAGGAATCTACAGCGACACAAGCCAAGGAAAATATTGATAAATTTTCGTTCATATTCAGTTAAAGAAACCGTTTTGCTGGCTTCTCTGAGGAATGGTCCCTACGCAACCCAGAACCTCACGTTTACCATTAGATCAGATGTATGTCACACAACGGACCAGAAACAATGGGAATTGGGTAAAAGTATGGGGGAGCTTAACAATCTTGGGGCCAAGGCACAACTAAAAGTCCCAGCTATGCTATTTGTTATGTGGAACAATCAAATGCGTAACATACGGTCCTTAGAAGAAGCAGACAGCCTGATAGATACCATAAAAAAAGGGGAGCTCCTGAGAAAACGAGACTTTAATCTAATTTAAGGGTGAGCCAAAAGAGCGAAAATTAAAAATGTAATAAAAAAAAAGAAATTAAAAATTACATATATATACAAGAAAATACAAAAAACATATAAACATAATAAACATAATATAGATATATAGTTAACAGGGGATGAGGGCAGATGAGAGGGGGTTATTGAGGCATAAAACAGCACTCTATGCAAGTAAAATGGGAGCAGTTTAATCTGAATCCTTCTAACCAAGTAGGAGAGATGATGCTGTCTGCAGGTCGTTAATGCCCACAACTCCATACATTCCAGCTCCCAGCGACAAACAGTCTCTAGAGGTCCTAAACAGCAGCAGGCACCTCTTTGCAGGTTAGAATTCCCAGCAAGGAAATTCAGGGGAGCTGGTGGTGAAGTCTTTGTGTCCCTGAGACAACATTTTTTGTTGAAATCAGCAAATTATGAGACAAGTTTGGTAAATCTACAATTGATGCTGCTGCCACAGATTCCTGACCATTGTTGTATCAACAATCTAAATGTTGAGAGCAATAAAAACCATAATATTTAAATTGTAAAACAGCCAATGGTTAACTGCACATTGAAGAGAAGCTTCAACAACCTCTGACTTCTGAAGATGGAATGTGTTTTTAACGCCGCAAAGGGTACTTTGTCCAAATCTCTAGATTCTTACCTTAATCATTAACCATTTTCTCTTGTTTTACTAAAGACAACCAAAAAGTGTAATCCTGCATTTCACTTACTATTTTCAATAAACATTTTTCTTCCTTGAAAACAACTTTTCAAGCTAACTACATCAAAATAAACATGTAATAAAAAAACATGAATAATGGGTAATCTGCAATATTGTATTACCATCTAGGGTTTTGGTGACTATAGGGGAACATGGCGGCCGCAAGGTAAATAGTCGCGGACCGCCGGAGTAGAAAGTGCGGTCAATGGGGGTTTTTGAGTGTCCCCGCCCGCCTCTCCCATCCTAATTTGATGTTTTGTGCAGGTAGAAGCTGAAATACACATTCATTTTTTTTCTTCTTTTAACTTACTGAGTTAATTTGACTCGAATGACGCCGGCGCAGCTCACCCAGTCGATTTGTGAGGGCGACTCCAGCCCCAGTGTTGCAGTTTGAACGCCAACTTGGCTGAGGGCAGCAACTGCTGCGGCGCCTTCGAGCGGCGCATGCATTGAGAGGAAGAGTCAGGACAAGCTGCCTTGAAGTCCATACAGGATTCCTGAGCTGCCGGAGTAGGAGTTCTATTCAACTTTACTGCCTGGGGAGCCCCAAACAAGATGGCAAGAATTGGAAAGGCTTGAACGATGACCTTGTAAAACAGTATTTCCACCTTATGGATAAGGTGTGTTTGATGCCTGCAGAGAAGGGAGGTGAGACCTCCAGTGTAAATCCGGATAGGATTTCCAGATATACCCTTCGTACCTAGGCCATCGGTCCATTCCTTAATAATAATCGGGACGCACCATCAATCGAGGTGGCCATCGAGGAAAGTACTTGGATAGACTTCTTTACAGATGTCTATTCGAAACAGGGAGGTATGGAGGAAGTAGACGAGAGACAAGATGTAGTGAGGGCACAGCAGAAATTTACTCCTGTTCATCTGCATATTTCACTCCAAGATGTTAACGCGGCAGTAAAGGCAAGTAGGGGCGGCAAGGCCACGGGCCCCGATGGGATACCCATAGATCTTTACAAGTCAAATATGGAGGTATGGGGCCCCATTTTAACTAGGGTTTTACAAGCTTGTTGTGAAAATGGATTTATAAGCACCTGGTCTGAATCAATCGTAGTTCCTATCTTTAAAAAGGGCGAGCAGGAGAATCCCACATGCTACCGTCCAATATCCTTGTTGGATTCACTAATGAAGGTAGCAGGCAAGGTTGTCTTAGACCAATTACAAGCATGGACAGAAGAAAACCGTATCTTAAGTGACGTCCAATATGGTTTTAGAGCTGGTTTAGGAACTAATGAGCAGACTTTGAACCTCATTATTTTAATTGGTAAATATACACAGGCAAAGCCAGAGAAATTATATCATGCTTTTCGTTGACCTCACAGCTGCCTTCGACTGCGTAATACACAAGAAGCTGTGGGTAGTTCTCAACGAATTAAAAGTCGATCCTGTTTTAATCCAGTTTTTAAGACAGTTATATACCGGAGCCAGTGCAAAAGTCTGCTATGGAACAAAGGGCGAGTGCACTGCGCCATTCAAGGTAGAGAGGGGCGTAAGACAAGGCTGTGTCCTGGCACCTCTCCTGTTCTCACTTTATACTAACGCTTTGGAACAGGAGTTGGTGTCACATACCAGGGATCCCCCAACAGTAAATGCGCGCCCAATAGCCTCTCTCCTCTATGCGGATGACGCGGTGCTTATGGCCCGCACCCAGGTTGGCTTACAGAGGGCGCTCTGTTTTTATACTTGCTTCAAGGAAAGGCTTGGCTTAAAACTATACGCAAAGAAAAGTTTTGTCATGGTTTGTGGGGGAAAGAAAAACGACTATAATAGTTACCAGGCGGGGGGGAGTCGGGTGGAAACAACTAATTTGTTCAGTTATCTGGGCGTCCTTTTTAACAGAACTGGCTCCTGGTCTCCAGCTGTTAAGGCCAGAAGCTTACTCTTTATGAAGTTCATTGCAGCCTTAAAAAATTTTACAAAAAAACTGGGGAAAAGGCCACCTGAAATCCTATTAAAAATCTATCGAGCAAAATGCGTGAGCATTGCAGTTTATGGGGCAACCATTTGGGGCTCCCAAGAGTGTATATCGATTCAACGTATTGAAAACAGTTTTTTAAGGTTTATCCTGGGAGTTCCAGCGAGTGCCCCAGTTTTTAATTGCCACAGCGAACTAAGAGTTGTATATATTTCTGATTTAATCAAGGTTCAACTGATTCTGTTGTGGCATAGGATTTGGACTTCAGCTAGTACTGGCCTCAACAGGGAAATAATAATGGATGCCATGAGACTTGATAATGCCGGCAAAATAGTCTGACTTAGATATGTAAAAAACTTTTTGCAGGACATCGGACGCCCAGAGTTTTTCACCTTACCCGAAAATATGAATCTTATTAACCGAAAGGATTTAAAAAAAGTCTGTATGATCCATCTAGAAGATATTAGGTTAACTCTTGAGATGAACAAAATTACGGTGGTTAGTCATCAAATTATTACCATTACATGTGATATTCAACCATACTTATTACGTGTAGCAGGAGGATACGACAGATATTTGTTGACGAGATTTAGATTTGGGACCTTCCATTGTTTGATTACCCACCCAGACATAAACGATTGGTCAAAGGAACTCTGTCGATGCCCCTGTGATAACATTTCATCACAAACTACACTACATGCAATCCTATTTTGTAAATTTTATACCAACGAAAGGCGCAGATGGTTAATACCTTTACTAAAACAAGGAGGCTGGAGGCAATGCCGCCCCGCCCTTGTATAACTTCAGATGTTGGGAAATTTTTATTGCATTGGTTCCATGGTGGGCTTCTTAAAGAGTGTGTTGCGGACTAGGAAATACCTAAGCAACTAAATCATAAGCAATGTTATAGGTTGGAATTACTTTGGGTGATATGGAATGTTTTTAGGAATTTTAGACTGTTTACATGTACCCTATGAATTTTTTTTATCCCTGTTTTAGGAACACATATTTATGTGATGCGTATTGATGAATAATATATGTAACCTATGCTAAAATTCTTATTCCTTTTTAATATGTTTGCTTTTATGATTTTTAATCTCTAAAATCGAATAAAGCTTGTTTTTGATTTGATTTGATTTGACAAAATAAAACTTTCAAAACTCCACCAAACCTCTCATCATTGACTGCACATTAGATACTAAAGTTGATGATTATTTTAGAAATATATTTAGGTTGTGCTCCATTTTAACACAGTGGCTAAGATTAATCAACCTGAAGAATGAATTGGCGTGGAAATTGGGGATTCTTTTAGTAAGTTTATAGGTGGAACTGTTTATAACTTTTTTTTAGATTTCCGTGCTAATCAGGGCTGGCTTTAGGGCGGTGCAACCTGTGCAGCCACACAGGTCACTGACCTAGGAAGGGGGTCTGGGACCTTAAGGGAGGCGCTGTATTTAGCAATAACTTATGACTTAAAAACACCTGCTGCAGAGTTCCTTGTGCACCCAGCTTTCAGACAGCAATAAAAATGCCAAGATAACTTTTGGGATCAATATTCCTACTGGAAGGGGAGATCTGAATTTTGTCTACATCAATTTTAACTCGCCATAAAGTAGTGCAGAGGGTTAATATGCCCGCGGCAGAGAACGCATACCATGCAAATCACAGATATGTATTTTATTTTGATAGGTAAGTGGATCATTGCTTTTGTCATAGAAATCCTTTTGTTTCCGCAGTTCCTAAGACACAACCCTGATATAGAACAGCGATTGTTATGAACTGTCATTAAGGAGCTGCATGCAAACAGCATAAAATAAGTTAGGACATTATGTTTTTTTACCCAGTCTTTTATTATCTATCCTAATGCTGCTAAAAACAGTTTGTTTGGGTTGGTATACATTCTTATTAGTCAAGCCAGCCTTTACCAGTGCTTTAAAACAAATAAAATGTATGTAGGAGATGAACTATGGAGAGATGAGGGGCACTTTTGCCAGGTGGTAGTGAGGAAATCCAAGGAGGCGGGCAACACCAGTGCTAAAGCTGGCCCTGACGCTCGTGCCAAGTTGTTGGTGGTGCAGAGAGTCATGTTGGTGCATGACAACAGGGGATGAGGGCAGATGAGAGGGGGTTATTGAGGCATAAAACAGCACTCTATGCAAGTACAATAGGAGCAGTTTGATCTGAATCCTTCTAACCAAGTAGGAGAGATGATGCTGTCTGCAGGTCGTTAATGCCCACAACTCCATACATTCCAGCTCCCAGCGACAAACAGTCTCTAGAGGTCCTAAACAGCAGCAGGCACCTCTTTGCAGGTTAGAATTCCCAGCAAGGAAATTCAGGGGAGCTGGTGGTGAAGTCTTTGTGTTCCTGAGACTTCAGAACAGGAGGCAAGCTCAGTTTCAAGCCCTTGGAGATCTTCCTCAAAATGACAAAGCAACAGCAAAGTCCTTTTCTCCTTTCCTTGGCAACAAGTAGCCACTGCAGGCCAACCCCAAACAGCAAACAGCACAGGGGCAGTAATCTTTCTAAGCTTCTCCGGCTCTTCTCCTTGGCAAAGGTTCCTCTCGATTTCCCAGAAGTGATATAAAGTTCTGGGGTCTGGGTCCCCCTTTTTATACACACAAATTATTTGTTCTCTGAAGGCAGAGAGTGTCTGTACCCAGCCAAAACCATTTCTGTCCTCACTGGTGCAGCTTCCTGGCAGGAGGTGGAGACAGCATTGTTGAAAGCAGACCTGGCCCAGGCAGGTGAAAGGAAATCTCCTCCCACTACTCTAAATTCAACCCAGGTCCATTCAGCCCAGCCCTGACTCATCAGTCTGCCGGAGCTGCAGCCCTCTCCCAGCCCCTGTCACTCACAAGCCAGACCTGCAATACACAAATCTAGCAGAGGCACACTGGATGGTTAGGAAAGAAAATACCTAATTTCTAAAAGTGGTATTTTCAAACACAGAATGTAAAAATCACCCAACCTAAAAGATGCACTTTAACATTCTGAGTTCAGGCATACAAACGTTATTTATCTATCTTGTTCCCAGGGTCAGTTATGTTTATAACATGTTATAATCAAACTGCCCATTCTGGCGTATGGGAACAGAAAGCCTTGCAATAGTCAAAAACGAAATTGTAAGTATTTCACTATCAGGACATGGCACACACATCAGGGCATGTCCTACCTTTCACATACAATGCACCCTTCCCACAGGGGTACCTTGGGCCTACTTTAAGGGTGACTGACATGTAGAAAAGGGAAGGTTTAGGGACTGACAAGTGTGTGCACTGGCCAAGTTGACATGACAGTCCCAGACTGCACACAGGCTCTTCAATGGCAGGCCTGAGTAAAATTTTACAGGCTGCATCTGTGGGTGGCATAATCAGTGCTGCAAGCCCACCAGCAGAATTTGATTTACAGGCCCTGGGCACACATGGTGCACTGTACTAGGGTCTGGCAAGTAAATCAAATAACCAATCATAGAGTCCCTAATCCATTTCAACAATTTACAAAAGGGAGCACTTGCACTTTGGCACTGAACAGCAGTGGCAAAGTGCTCAAACCATCTAGACCAGCAAAAACAGATGAGGCAACAGCAAAAAAATGGAAGAGAGACCCACGCCAATGGTGCCAAGTCTGACATAAGCCAACTAACTTATTCCATAAAGAGCCTGTCTCTACTTAGCTCTTCTCCATTTGGTCAACTTGCAGGGGCTGGCTGTCCACAGTCAATCACTGCAGCCAAGCCCTGTGGTGCATTGGCAAAGGCCGTAGGCAACATGGGATGGCTGCCTTTGATTGCTTAGTCCAGCCCCTTGTGGTGCACGGCTGAAGCCCTATGAAGTGGGGGTTGGCAAACTGTAGTGATTAGGACACAGAGCTTGCCTATAACCAAATCTCCATGTCAATGGCCAAAAGTCATGTGCATTCTTAAAAACTAGGGAATTAGTAGGATTATGTAGCCATGGAAAACTCACTTGTGCAGCAGGGTTATCTAAATTACACCACTAGGGAAGGCAAATGATGTAGCATTATGCAGCTAATTCTGTGACAGTATTATTTTGATACGTTTGAGCTAGAAACAACATTTTTTGTTGAAATCAGCAAATTATGAGACAAGTTTGGTAAATCTACAATTGATGCTGCTGCCACAGATTCCTGACCGTTGTTGTATCAACAATCTAAATGTTGAGAGCAATAAAAACCATAATATTTAAATTGTAAAACAGCCAATGGTTAACTGCACATTGAAGAGAAGCTTCAACAACCTCTGACTTCTGAAGATGGAATGTGTTTTTAACGCCGCAAAGGGTACTTTGTCCAAATCTCTAGATTCTTAACTTAATCATTAACCATTTTCTCTTGTTTTACTAAAGACATCCAAAAAGTGTAATCCTGCATTTCACTTACTATTTTCAATAAACATTTTTCTTCCTTGAAAACAACTTTTCAAGCTAACTACATCAAAATAAACATGTAATAAAAAAACATGAATAATGGGTAATCTGCAATATTATATTACCATCTAGGGTTTTGGTGACTATAGGGGAACATGGCGGCCGCAAGGTAAATAGTCGCGGACCGCCGGAGTAGAAAGTGCGGTCAATGGGGGTTTTTGAGTGTCCCCCGCCCGCCTCTCCCATCCTAATTTGATGTTTTGTGCAGGTAGAAGCTGAAATACACATTCATTTTTTTTCTTCTTTTAACTTACTGAGTTAATTTGACTCGAATGACGCCGGCGCAGCTGACCCAGTCGATTTGCGAGGGTGCCTCCAGCCCCAGTGTTGCAGTTAGAACGCCAACGTGGCTGAGGGCAGCAACTGCTGCGGCGCCTTTCGAGCGGCGCATGCATTGAGAGGAAGAGTCAGGACAAGCTGCCTTGAAGTCCATACAGGATTCCTGAGCTGCCGGAGTGGGAGTTCTATTCAACTTTACTGCCTGGGGGGCCCCAAACAAGATGGCAAGAATTGGAAAGGCTTGAACGATGACCTTGTAAAACAGCATTTCCACCTTATGGATAAGGTGTGTTTGATGCCTGCAGAGAAGGGAGGTGAGACCTCCAGTGTAAATCCGGATAGGATTTCCAGATATACCCTTCGTACCTAGGCCATTGGTTCTTTGGAGAAATCAGCAGGGGTAAGCCACGATTTTAAACTACTCCCATCCAAGGTGGCCCCTGGGGACATCATTGTTGGTATAGTTTCCTCAATGGTTGCAAGAGTAGGAAAAGTTAAAAGACATCAGGGAAAGAGCCCACGCAGTAGGGGGAAAAAAAATCGCCCCCTTGCAAGTTAAAGTCACCCCATCCCTTAAATCATATTATAAAGTGCTGACACACGTAATGGCATCAGGAGACACTGCAGGTAACACGACAGGGGGGGTCCAGAATCAATGAAAAGAGCTGGAGGGAATGGAGGTCAACCCCATTTCGCCCGTAATTAGCTCAGGAAAGGAGGTACAAGGGGGCCAAGAAATAGGAAATAATCATGGAGACGATGAGACCCACTTTCAAGTTACAACACAGAACAGGTTCAATGTCCTGACCCTCCAAGATGAAGAAACAATTGAGGAGAGGCCGCAGCGGGCTAATGGCGGAAGGGACCCTAACGTGCAATCAAAAAATTAATTAATCCCTTCAAGTCTGTTGGTACAATCTGAACCTTCAGCGGGGTCCCGGCCCCCCCCCCCCCGAAAACTCGGATGCCCCTCTGGCCTCTATTCTCCTCGATCTTAAGGAAGAGCTTAGAAATCGATTTAAGACATCAGAGGTGAACCAAGCAGATATCCAAGCCTCCTGTATTGCACTTGCGCAAAAACTAGATGATGCTCGAACAGGGAAGTTTGAGGAGAAAGTAAGTTCGATGCGGAAGGACATCTCAAATAATACTAAAGGCGTTGAGGCACTGGTTAAAGAAAACTCTAGCCTCAGGGAGGATCTGGAAAGAATAGAAAATCATTCTCGGAGAAACAATCTGCGGATTTTAAATGTTCCAGAAGCAGAGGAGGGGACAAACCTTAAAGCATTAGTGATTAAACTACTAAAGGAGACGGCCTTGAAGGATAAACCAGATATTTATCTGGACCATGAGATACAGCGGGTACATAGGGATGCATTCAAGAGGAATCTACAGCGTCACAAGCCAAGGAAAATATTGATAAATTTTCGTTCATATTCAGTTAAAGAAACCGTTTTGCTGGCTTCTCTGAGGAATGGTCCCTACGCAACCCAGAACCTCACGTTTACCATTAGATCAGATGTATGTCACACAACGGACCAGAAACAATGGGAATTGGGTAAAAGTATGGGGGAGCTTAACAATCTTGGGGCCAAGGCACAACTAAAAGTCCCAGCTATGCTCCGTGTTATGTGGAACAATCAAATGCGTAACATACGGTCCTTAGAAGAAGCAGACAGCCTGATAGATACCATAAAAAAAGGGGAGCTCCTGAGAAAACGAGACTTTAATCTAATTTAAGGGTGAGCCAAAAGAGCGAAAATTAAAAGTGTAATAAAAAAAAGAAATTAAAAATTACATATATATAAAAGAAAATACAAAAAACATATAAACATAATAAACATAATATAGATATATAGTTATACACACAAGGGGTGGGATGAGGGGGAGGCTTGGCTTTAACTACAGACAAGTCCCCTTTCTCCAGTGGTTCAATAGGCTTTATACCTGATAGTTTGGGGAAGGTTCCTATGGGGGGGGGGGGTAAAGGGTGCACGGGGGTGAGCAGTGGGAGAAAAAAAAATCAGTCCGTGTTAGACACATCAGACATATTAGGGTCCACTCTTAATATGGAGAATCAGAGCTCCTCGGGTCCAAGAAAATTGGTGCACTTTAAGATAAATGGCAGGGAGGGACCATAAGGTACAAATCGCAACCTGGAATGTTAATGGTCTAAGATCAAAAAATAGGCAGAGGCTGGTAATGAGGTACTTAGAAGAATCTAAAGCCCATGTAATTATTATACAAGAAACCCACCAGCGAGTGAGAGCAGGGGGTTATACTTGAAACAAAGATGGGTAGGGAGTTATGTTGCTTCAGACCAATCAGAATACTCTAAGGGAGTTGCAATAATCATTAGGAAAGGGTCAGGTGCCGAGATGACCTCATCTAATACTGATAGCTCAGGTAGATGGGTCACGGCCATTCTCAAATGTTCTTGCTCTGATTGTGTTTGTGCTGGTTTTTACGGTCCGAATATAGTTGATTTGCAATTAAGGCTAGCTGGGGCAACGGCACCAATAATAATAGGAGGCGACTTTAACAACTTTTAGATCCGATATTAGATAGATCTAGGAGTAGGAGGGGGGCCCAAGCGCCAAAGACGAGACAGGCCCTTAGGCAAATGCTATATGAGTTGGGGCTGCTCGACTCCTGGAGGAACCTGGTGCAAGGAAAGCGAGCCTACACTTTTCATAGTATGAAGTATCATCACTTCTCACGACTGTATTACCTGCTAGTAGATAGAGAGTGGGCCGGGAAAATAAAAGAGGTCAATATACTCCCAGGACATATTTCTGATCACGCCATGGTCAATATTATATTGAACGAGGTTAATATAAGGAACAACGCAAGATGGACGCTGAAAAGATCCATTCTATCTGATTCAGATGTGGCTGTCCTCTTGAAAAAAACAACTTTAAAGTTTTTTCAGAATAATGCCCAGTCGGCTTCAATCAGTGTCATCTGGGACACTTTTAAAGCCTATCTTTGGGGGGTCTTACATAGCCAGGTCTCATTTAAGAATAAGGTGGAGCAGGCCGAGTTAAGGAATTTGGAGGAGGAGATCGGGATATTAGAAGGAAGGATGCAGCAGGATACACAGTACAGGGAGGAGATGTCAAAAGAGCTGGAGGAAGCCAGATCGAACTAAGATTAAATTAGAAACAAAGTGCAGGGAAAGGTGGGCTGCGGGACATATGCAACATTTCGAGTATGGCGAAAAAGCTGGAGCACTATTAGCCTGGAAGGCGAGGGCTGAGAGGGCGAGAAACCACATAGGGGAGTTGGTCATCAATCATGAGGGGGATATTACAAACAAGGAGGAGGAAATGCAGGAAAGTTTGGTTAAACTTTTTTCGGAAGTATACGTGGAATCAGAGAGCCCAGATAAAGAGGTTTTAAGGTGTTGGCTAGATAATGTTGGCCTACTGGCCCTAATAACATAAGGGAGGAACAGGGTAGATGCCCCCAGTACAGAAGGGGAAATAAGAGAACAACTTCAACATATAAAGAATGGTAAGGCGTCAGGCCCGACTCTGTACCTGTTCAGATAGTACCGGAAATGGTGGCCCTCTTCAATTCTGTTTATAAGCAGAAAGGGTTGATCCCGAACTCATGGAGAGAGGCCATAATTACTTTGATTCTAAAACTGGCTAAGGACCCGAGGAGGGCCGATTCATATTTTATATTTATTTATTTATAGTTAAATTTATAAGGCGCAACAGCTACCCAAAAAGGGTTTCACGGTGCCAGGGCGGCAGTGAAACAGACTGATGAAGTACACGGGAGAAATTATTGGTTGAATAGCCAGGTCTTTATGGATCTACGGAAACAAGAGTAGTTGGTTTCTTTGCGAATGGTAAGTGGCAAGGAGTTCCAGAGGGAGGGGCCGAGGTAGGAAAAGGACCTGCCACCCATCCTGGCAAGTCTAAAACGAGGGATCGTAAATTTCTCAAGCGTAGAAGAGCGAAGGTGACGTGTAGGAATGTAAGGGCTGACAAGAGAACGCAAGTACGATGGCGCTAAGCCCTGTTTTATCTTAAACATAAAGCTCAATGCTTTGAATTTTATGCGACTAACCACTCTGAGCCAGTGTAGATCACGAATGTAACCGGAAATGTGCGAGCTTCTAGGAATTTTACATAGAAGTCTGACTGCAGCGTTTTGAACAAGCTGCAGCTTGCGGGTTACAGTCTTATTCGCACTGAGTAGCAGGATATTTCCGTAGTCCAGCCTTGAGGTTATAAGAGCATGGATCACGGTTTTTTGAGTGGTAGAGGGTAGCATCCAAATGATTTTACGCAGCCATCTCAAGATGGTAAAGCATGTTGCTGCGACCCTGACGGCCTGTTGGTGCCAAGACAGAGAGTCGTCAATATAGACGCCCAGGTTTCGTACATGTTTAGAGGGTGTCGGGGGGTACCCATCTCGGTAGGCCAGTGAGAGGGACCCCAGAGGTCTTTAGCCTTACCTAGTACTAGGACCTCGGTTTTATCACCATTAAGTTTAAGATGGTGTTTGGCCATCCATGCGGCGATGTTAGTCAGGCCATGTTGAAGGTCAGATGTTGAATGGGGATCAGAGGAAGAGAGGGAAAAGATGATTTGTAAATCATCTGCATAAGAAAAGAGAGTGAGGCCGGCTTGATCGGCTATGTCTGCAAGAGGCCTTACATAAAGATTGAAAAGCAGAGGGCTAAGTATGGAGCCCTGAGGGACCCCATGGGGGGAAGAGTGAGTGTCGGAGTTGTGAGTGGCTGAAAAAATCTGGAAAGTGCGACCATTCAGAAAGGAGATGATCCAATCGAGAGCAGAGCCTACATGTAGTATGGTGTCGAACGCTGCGCTGAGGTCGAGTAAAACAAGCGCCACGGTTTCTCCACAGTCAAGATGGTGGCGGATCTTCTCTGTGACGCCTAGAAGGGTAGTTTCCGTGGAGAAGTTGGGCCTGAAGCCGGATTGAGAAGGATGAAGGATTTTATTCTGTTCGACGAAATGGGCAAAATGAGAGTGAATGTGATTCTCTAAAATCTTGGAAAAAATTGGCAAAAGGGAAATAGGGCGGTAGTTGGACAGAATGAGGGGATCAGCAGGTGGCTTTTTCAACAAGGGAGTCACCATAGCATGCTTCCAAAGAGTTGGAACTACCGATTCGCAGAGAGATGCATTGAGAACATTCAGAACAATATGCATGTGAGAAGAATCTAGCTGTTTAAGAATAGAGGGAGGTAGAGGGTCGTTAGGTGAGCCAGATTTTATTTTATTTAGAATTAGATTAAGAGAATCCATATTAAGAAGGGGCCAGGATTCAAGAAGAGGAGCCATTTTACTAAGCACAACCGGTGACCCAATAGCAGGCTGTTCCTGGATATATAGATATGGGGAGTTCTGAGCAGTAGTAGGAAATGATGTAGTTGAAAGGCTGCTATCGGATTGGGAATTCGCAATAGCAAGGTGGATCCTCTCAATTTTTTGTTCAAAAAAGTGAGCAAGATCCTCACATTAGTCACTTCCCAGAGGGGGAGGATCAGCCAAGGTTTCAGATCCGGCAAGCTTTTTGACCATGCAAAAAAGTGTCTTGGAACAATTAGTAGCCGAGGTGATAGAGTTCGAGACAAACATAGCCTTGGTGGATTTACAAAGTTTGTGATAGAGTTTTTTTGATTTTATGTATGCTGTTTTAAGTTCTGGCAAATAGTCTCTCCTCCATTTACGTTCCAGGGATTTACATTTAGATTTTTCAATTTTTAGAGCATCATTGAACCAAGGCGCCGGAGGACGATGGTTGGTGAATTTTTTCTGGGTAGGAGGAAGGAAGGAATCAATGGCAGTTAAAAGCCAGTTATGTACATTATTGGAAAAAGACTCAACATTAGAATCGGGTAGAGGACTATTCAAGCGTAGGGCGTCATTAAAGGCCTTCAGGTCAAGTTTTTTCCAATCTCTTTTGGAAGCCTTTAGAGAATGAGATAGAGATGTGGATGCAGGGGGAATTAGGATAGTGAATGAAGATAGGAAGTGGTCAGACCAATGAATGGGTAGTGCTGGGTCACAATGAAGACTGGGAAGGTTGGAAAAGATGGGGTCGAGAAGATGACCAGCTTTATGAGTAGGTCCCGAGTTATATAAAAAGATGTTCATAGCGGCAAGATCGGAAATAAAATTGCTGCAGGTGGGATTAGCAAGATTGTCTAAATGTAAATTAAAATCGCCGAGCATTGAGAAGTTATTAGCATTCATGATCAGAGGGGTGAGGTAGTCCGGAAAAGATGTGGCCCAAGAGTTAGGCGGGCCGGGTGGACGATATATAAGGAGGCAAGAGAAAGTGAAGCGGGGGTTAAGGGTTAACTTGAATAAGGCGGCTTCACATTGAGGAATGTCTACCGTGTCAAATTTACATTGAAAAATATTTTTGTGAATAATGGCAATGCCGCCGCCAGAAGAAATCAATCTATCTTTCCTAGTAATGACATAGTTGGGAGGTAAGGCTGCTGCGACGTCTGGACCTGAGCTCTCATGGAGCCAGGTCTACGTGAGGAATAAGGCATCGGGCTTAACATCATAGAGGAGGTCAAAGATGTCAAGTTTATGTTTTGGGAGCGAGCGACAATTCACACTAAGGAATGAGAAGGCTGTCGTAGTATTCCTGCATGAAGAGCAGTTGGTGAAAGAAAAATTGCATCCCGGACAGGTATCCATAGTATCGTTCATCGCTAAGCAGCGAGCGCAGTCAGGCTTAATATTAGTATCGACCTATCTCCTTACTAAACGTGGACCATAAAATCTATACGGGGATCTTGGCCGGGAGATTGGCCAAGGTGGCCCCCTAGCTGATACATGCGGACCAGAAAGGTTTTGTCCCAAAGAGACAAATACAAGAACTTACGCTCTTATTAATAGTCACTATAGACTTAGCAGTTGCTCGATCGATCCCGTTGGCGGTGATCACCATCGTCGCCGCCAAGTCTTTTGATTGTGTAAGCTGGGTATTTCTCTGGGCCGTCTTAGGCATAATGGGTTTTAGCACTGACTTTATCAGGGCAATACAAAAATTATACGAGCATCCCCTGGTCAAAATCCTTCTAAATGGCTCCTTGACAAGGAGTTTCAAAATTCATAGAGGGACGAGACAGGGTTGCCCCTTGTCCCCTCTCCTCTTAGATATATATATATTGAACCTTTGGCGCTCATTTTAAGAACAGATGATCAGATTATCCCCATACACCAGCTTCCTTCACACAGTAAAATTGCATTATATGCTGACGATTTGATAATTTACACCTTCGACCCAGCTCAAACACTAATTAGGAAAGAACAACTGACAACTGAATTAGGAGTGCTTTCTGGTTATTCAGTAAATTTATCAAAAATCTTAGCAGAAAATATAGTCTTAACTAAAACATTGGTGATTCTCGGGTGGATAATGCCTCTCAATATGTTTTAAACAGTAAACAAAGGGGTTTAGTATTTTACTTGTTGCTCTTGGCCAGGCGAGATTTGCAAACATTGGTTGGACCCTCACCCCCCGAACCCTACAGCTTGGCTAAGTGTAGTCAAAGGGACATGTAATTTAGATATTAAATGTAATCCATGACGGTCTACAGAAATTTGGGAGGATTTTTTGAAGTGGTCAAGTTAGGGCACCAAGGCAAGGCTACAGGTTGGTCATAAACATCATCATCTGGTCCAATGATTACATCAAGCCATGGATTTGGGGGTAGAGGTTTCTTGCCCCCCATACAAAGACCAGTGTCGTGGAAGGTACGAGTCTGCAACTACTTGGACTGCAGATGGATCGAGGGTGTTCACAAACGGCCCAGAGTGCAGTAGCTATGGTGTAATGAGGACAAAAAAAAAATCTAGGGTGTTGGTGACATTCACATACCAGTCAGAGCACAGCATTGTGGTTTATGCAGTTACCAGAATTCCTCAGTGGGAGTATTAGATCATATTACCTGTTTACTCTCTATATATCTTCTGTAAATATATAGGATATACAGGTGCCTTGTCAGGGCTGATAGATTAAAACCGGGACAAGAAAAATTAATAGAGTGGTAATCTCTCCAGACCTGTCACATCAAGGAATGAAACCTCAGCATCAGAAATGCTTTTGTTTTGTAAATCGAAAGGAAATTTGATTTTACTGGAAAGGACTGCTCTGAGGAGGGGCAAGAGGGGACAATGTGGCATTAAGGGCTCCACTCTTTTGGCCTGGACTTTAGAAAAGAGTATTTTCAACATTTAGTATGCCAGTGAGATTTGTGTGGCATGGCTTATTAATCTTTCACAATTGCAAATAAGGTTATTGCAAGGTGTACAATAAGTTACTTTTAGATGTTTAATTGCCCTATTGCCTACCTGCATAAGGGTCACAATTCCCAAGACAATTATGGCAATTGGCGCTTTTGTTCCAATCCTCCCAATATATCCTACTGGTGTTCCATCAGGGTTTAGGAATAGGAAGGTAGTACCACCTATAGTATTTTTCTTGAAGGTACCTGGATATCCATTTGGTACCGCCGTGGAACATATCAAGGAACACTCCTCCTTTGTTGGGTGAGTTTAGTTAGTGACCATTGTGCAGCCAGCATCTCTTTAGCTGAGCTCTTTATTCCTGTATGTCTTTTCTGTTTTTGTCCAATATTAACTAGATCAGACTTCTTCACCGAGTGGCTCATGAGCTACTGGTAGCTCTCCAGCTCCCTACAGGTAGCTCTCCAGTGTGCAGCTCAGCCTACTAAATTAGAAGCTTTTGCTTGGTTGAATTAATATATGCATATCAGCATTGAAAAGCTTGTGTTGAAAATGAAAACGTCTATTTTCAGAACTCCTAAACTGAAGCTTGGAGAAAAGTGGTTGAATTTCCAAAATGTATTTAAAGCAGCTATTTGTGGGATTCACTGAGGATGCATGCATTACTAATATTATTACCTTGATGACAGGGGCATTTTAGCTATGGTCTTTATATTTTAACCATGTACAGGCATTTCAAATTGATAAAACCTTTTTACATTACTTCTGCAACTCTACCTGATGCACTGAAGTGATCACTGTTGGTAATCTTTCATAGGGTGACCACTAGTGTAATATTGCCTAATGTGGTTACAATTACAAACACTAGTAATGTTCGTAGCTTGGGATGATTTTCATTAAGCATACTAGCTCTTATTCTAGAAAATGTTGGAAACCCCTGAACTAGATCCTTTACTCATTATCAAGACACGTTTTTGCAAAAAACGCGATCCCTCATCAAAGTCTTTTTGTTTGTGCCAGCACCCACCTGCTCCATCACCTCTTCCCTTGTGCTGTTTTCTGTTTGGACCGTGCTGCTTGGTCTATGTAATATCAGCACTTTGGGAGTTTTGACTCTGTAGCCATATGCTCTTGTTCTTTCATCAGTTTGGTCCCAAACACCCATTAATCTCAAATGGAATGTGGGGTCAGTGTTGATTCTATGCCAGACTTCCTTTACACCATTTCTCTGACCCTTGATAATAGGCTCCGCTGTTGTAGTCGTAGCGATTAGCATGTAATAGTTGTCTCATGAGGTCTGAAACTCTTTCTGCACTGCAGAGCAGGAATTCCATTCCTGGCTACAATTTTCTGGTCTGGTTTTCAGTGATGTGTGTTTGAGCAGGAGAAGAAATGCTTGATAACGAGCCGAGTAAGTTGAGACTTTTGGGGGTTCTCCAGTGAATAAAATGCAGGAACACAGGGAGCCAATGTTAAGAGAACAGAAAATCATAGAGCACCTGGAGAAGTCATGCCTCAGGAAAAATAATTCCTGGGGTGTGACCTAAATGTATTTGAATCCCTTGGATCCCTATTCAGATCCTACCTCCTTAGAGCTTTGCCTGTTCTCTGGTCTCTTTGTTTCCCTTTGATATATCTAAAGGAATGCTTATTACTTTCCTTTCCTTGTTGTGGTGGTCTACACTTGAATGCAAGGTGCCAACAGTTGTTTTCCTCTTAGCTGCCCCACCTTTACCAGATACTTTTTGGTTCCCTAGGTCATCTATCCTGTACCAGATTACCTTAAAATATATTCACTGTTGTATTTAGTGCTGTACCCGGTGTATAGGATTTTAAACTCCATTTCACCCCCATCCTTCAACTCCTTCCACTGATCACAGCATGCACAATGATGAAGGAACCTCACCTGAGGATGGTCAGACAAAATATTTGTGATCCTTCTCTGGCTTCAGACATGGAAGCCTACTTGCAAGCCAGTTTACATCATGTTTGCACCACACAACGTGGTAAATACGCAACACAAACCTTAAGTGATATTTATGAAGCCACGCAACGCCACTTTGCGTGGCCCTGAGTGGCTCCATAAATCTGCAGTAAACCAACGAGGTGCAAATCACTGCACTACCTTACTCTGTGCAAGGGAAATGTTCCATGGGCATTGCATGGGTGTTCCGACGCAACACCCATGGTTTTTAGCACATTCCCAGATTTACCAGAACTCGTAAACCTGGAAATACGCCCACAAAATATGCCTTCCCAGGAGAGACGTAACAAGGAGAAATATCTTTATTTCTCCTTGTTACTTCCTCTTTCAATGTGTGCTGCTCTCTAGATATGCCTCTTCCTGCACAAAAACAATCCTGCATGCAACACAGGCATCCTTGCACCGTGGTGCAAGGGTGCCTGCATTGGCACTAGACTGCCAAAAGGGCGCCAGTGCAGGGAAAAAGGCAGGAATGCGCCATATTGCCTGAAATATGGCTCATTCCTTCCTTTCACTGTCACACAGTGCAGCAAGGTGACTTGCTGTGCTGCACTGCTTGAGAAGTTCATAAATCTAACCATGGTGCTTTGCCTGTGGCCTTAATTTTTGACCTTGAAGGGCTTAACACCGCACTGGTATGTGTTGTAGAGCTGTGCTTTCATCTTGCTCAGAGGCAAGGAAGCTTAGGTAGTTGATAAACATGGTATCGGTATATGGCGCAGTAGCAGCCATGCCAATTTTCAGGAGTGATACCATGGAGATGTGGTTGCTCTGGGCTTATTCTGCCTGGTTTCGCTGCCCCCTGGTCCGTCGTCCAACCAACAACCCTGCCCACACCCTGTCCTGACCTTACTGGCCCCTTGTGGGACCCTTATATACACCCCGCATACTATCTTAGCCCCATTTTTGTATTAATTGGGGTGGCTGGGGTATAGGGGCCACAGGGGTCGTAAGGCAGGTTACAGTGGGCAGGGAGTAGGAGGGCGGTGGTTGAAAGGGGGGGTATCCAAGAAGTAGTGCTCGCAGCTACAACTTCTGTGAATCTATAGTAGAACTAACAGAAGTAGTTCCGGCCTGTCCTGGGCGACGTAGTCACACCAAGTGGAGTGATGTGATCCGGGAGAACAAGGAAGGTGCTCTCATCACCGAAACAAAAAAAATTAAAACAGCTGGTAGCAGCGGCAGATGGAGCTGCTGTGCGAACTCTTAATCAATCCATGACTACGCCCCCATCTGCTTCGTCGAATCCCTCCCCTCTTGGTCAAGACTCGGTCGGTAACAGAGACCTTACTTCTTCGTCACGCCACAAGACCATCCAACCTATTTCGATCTTGGAATTTTTTTTAAAAACACCTCGACCACTTAAGCCCCCTAACTCTTCACAAACAACCGAGGAGCCCAAGGCTGGCAACTTTCAACAAATAACAGAGGTAACCGTCCACACGCCATTAACCAGCAAAACCACATCGTCATTGATCACCCCCAGCACCAATCCTAGTGTCAGGTCACCAGAGGACGACTTGAAAATGACCCCAATGCCTCCTACGGCAATCCTTTCGGTCACCCAGTAGTCCTTATTCTGTCATCCACTTTCCCCAGAGGAAAGCCGTATGTCTCTTGTTTTAAAAAATCATACATGGCCTGATACAACTGATACAACTGAATCAAAACCTAATGTTGTTTTACACCAGTCAGACATTTTCACGTCCAAGCCACCGCAACAATTGTGTTCAAGCCCTTTGCTTGCACACAACTTTCAAGTTTCAGGCTATCTAGTCCCACCGCAATCCAACGGGAAAGGTCTCCAAAGGAGAACGCTGCACCGCTACAACTGCAAACGCTTTTAAACGTAGCAGCATCCTCAGTAGCACTTACAGCTACAGTTGCAGCCACAGCTACTACCAAAGCCCGAACAAGGATCTGCTAAAACAGACCCAAACGATCAGTCGTTATTGGACCTATCTTTCTTTCTTAAAGACTCAGATAAATCATCTGATCTGAAATTAGAATCTGATTCTCAGGCCGCCCCCCCCGACATCTATGTCAATCATCTGGCCACAATTGCTGCAAACTTTTCAATCCACAGTCACGGCATTAAATCACCATTCTGACAAATTGGACTTGCAGGTTGACCTTTTAAACACCTTAGCCTTGTTTACAGCAGGCATTGATAATAAGTTAGAGAATTTAAACAATTTAATAATAAGGGCTCAGTCATCCTCAAATTTGGTCCAGTCAGTCTGTTGTTGTTCACCCATCATTGACAGCCTTTCAGCACTTCCAGCCTTTTTAACCTGTGTTCTAGATGAAGTTAAACAACTATCAGGAGGCAGGGCCAGCAAGAGTCAAGTTCGGGCACAAGAACAGGGTACTGACCCCATCAAAACAAATGATAAGTCATCGATATTAAGGGCCGACGGGACCTTAGAAGGCAAAGAGGCAAAAGCCCCTGAAGCACTTAAATTGCACCACATAGTCCAAGGGTTGACAATGCCGGTCAAGCAGACACAACCATTGTTGCTGAGTCCCCAAACTGTGAGTCGCTCAACTAAAGCGGTCGATCCCCCCAAGGTAGACCTGGACCCTAAGTCACTCACCTCGGCCTCGCCTCTTCCTAAGATTATCTCTCAATTGTTCCATCCTCTTAGTAAGAGAGAGAAAAAACGTCAACGCAAACAAAGAAATAAATTAATAATAAAACCTGTGGAGGTACCTCCTAAATTGTTTCCATTGTTTAAGAACTTGGATAATAAACGAGTTTTGAATCCTATTCTAACAGTTGACTACAATAGCTCTTTCAATGACAAATGTTCAGCAATCCACTCTGGCACAGCTCCAGGTTCAAACTAACTCCCTTTCTGGCCGAAGAAGCTCTGTGTCAAATCTTTATGAACTTGCGGCCGTTGATAAACCAAAAGAGCTTTCATCTGGTACGGATCAAGCAACTGCCCAAATACAAGCAGCAAACATAAACTCGCAATCTGAAACGACTACCCAACCCACTCTCTACCTTCGTACTCAAACTGTTCTATCTAGTACTTGAGGTTGCCAACCAAAAGTATCCTTCAAAAGAACTCCAATGCTACCGAGGACTCCTTGATAACATCGGAAGGGCCTCGGGATGACTCTTTGTCTCACTCTGGAATAGCACCCGATCCTTTAACTGAGAAAACTATTTTAAATGACAAGGGTCACTGTCAATCAACTACTGCCAGCGATTCACAGTGTTCTAAAATTCTCCTTGTCCCTGAATATAAATCAAAAGTACAGCATGATGTCCTCAATAGAGCAAATATTATCAAACTATCAAAAGGAGTTCCGGGCCTTGACAAATTGGCTTCAGAAGACATTGAATACATAGAATTCCTTCCGCCAAGAGGGTTGCAACCCTCCGAAGCTACCTTGGTGACATTTAAATCTCCTACTTGGACTCGAGTACTTCTAGCCTGTAAAGATATTTTCCGGTCCTGGGGAATCAAAATCTATCCCCACTTCAATCCAGGCTATCCTATGGCATTAGCCAAGCAGTTGGCCACTCAGATAAGCCTGTGTTGGACCCTGACCAGTGATAGAAGTAAAACATATTCAATTTTAAAAATTGTTGTAGGAGACGCATCTCCAATAGGAAATCCATGGTCCGTGCTCCCGAATTGCAACGAAACTCAAGACTGGGGGGGTGGCTACCAGCAGCTTTGTCGTGTAAAAACTCAGCCTGACCATTTGGAAAAAACGTGTTAGAACTTAATCCTTTGGAGGCTGTAAAAGCTAACATCCCCCAGCCTCACCCTATAAATTGTATAAAACATCAGCCGGAGCCGTACCTCTCCCTGTGTTCATGGAACATTAGTGGCATTCACCTTAAAATGTCCTCACTAGAGACCCAAAACTTTATTCTTAGCCATGATCTAATTGGGTTCAGGAAACATGGGCCACTTGCAGTTGTCCTATTGATGGATTTATTGAATTTTGGAAACCAGCTGTCAGAGTCGGCAACTATGGTCGCCCCAAGGGAGGATTGTCTATTTACATCTCATGCAGCCTAAAGGGCCCAACAGAGCTATTAAACATCAACGAGGATTGGCTGCTTGGAGTTAAAGTTAGCTCGTGGAGACAACAGCGACCTCTATTGTTGCTTAATGCTTACATCAATCCAAGCGTCCGGACAAAAAGAGCTCACCTAAATCGCCTCCTTAATATTTTCAGCGACCTGGCTGTGGGCTGTCCCGACGCTGACTGTCTGCTTACTGGGGACTTTAATACCAACTTGTTTCAGGGAGACCCGTCGGATCTGGAAGATCTTCCCTCATTGTCTCTGTCAGCATTGAAATTCCAGTCCAAACCTTCAAATTATTCATACTGTGCTTTGGGGGAATTCTGTGTGTTGCAACTCCTTAGTGCAGGTTTCATCGTAATGAACGGCAGGTTCACGCAGGATACCCCTCCAAATTGGTCATGGACAAATGGACGAAAGTTTTCATTTTTAGATTACACCATTTGTAACGTAGCCATGTTTTCTCACTTGGAAAACTACAGTATCAAAGAGTGACCAGAGAGCGACCATCGACCACAAGTTGTCACCATTAATATTAACTCAGTTTACCACAATACCGCCCCAATAACTCATAAAGGAGTCCATTCAGAAAATGTAAAACGCTTAAGATGGAACAATGAAATTAGTATCAACATCAAGAAGGAATGTTTGTCTTTTACATTAGGAGGCCTCCACCCCATAGTTTCTCATATCACTGATTGGTCACATTTTTGCTATCATCTGTTAAACCTTTTTCCATCGCATTCGCATCCTCATATGACTACTTGTAGCTCCCAGTTTTTTATATCAAGTCAATCTATGAAATTAAAAAAGATCAGAAACACCGCCTTGCGGGCAATTAGGAGGCATCCAGAATCCAATGACTGTTTGATCAACTACAAAATTGCTCAGAAAAACTATAGACAGGCATCCAAACAAGATAAACGACTTCATCTCGATCAATTTTGGCGTAAACTTCTTTGGGAAAGCAAAAACCGTAATTCAAGAAAATTTGGGGCATTACTGAACAAACAACTCAATGGAACAACCAGACAGGGGAGTGCAAACATTCCTGAGGCAGAATGGGTTACATTTCTGACCGACCACTTTAAGGCCAATGAAGGTGCAGACTTTTTCGTAACAAGCACCTCCTTTACGTCTAAAGATGGGCCTTTGGAGAACCAGGATAATACCCAAGATCTGACGCAGCCTCAATGTGAGTTGATTTCCGTTACTCAAGCAAGGCTGGTCAAAATATTATCAAAAGCGAGAGCGGATGGAGCACCAGGCCCAAATGGCCTGCCACAGGCCCTGTTCAAAGCAAATGTTCCCTATTGGGCACAACAATTAGCAACCCTCTTTAGATCTGTGCTGAGCTGTTCAACTATACCAGACTCATGGCGAGGGGCAGTAATTCACCCAATATATAAGTCCGGGGCCCATTCGTCCCCAAACAACTATAGGTTGATAGCCTTACTGGACAATGAGGCAAAGTTCTTCGCGAGCATTTTACTTGAAGAATTGAGTGCCTGGGCGAACCAACAAGGCTTGATTCCAAAAAACCAAACGGGCTTTACTGTAAATTCAGGTACTTCGTCTAATTTATTCGCATTATCAGTACTTATCGACAAATCGCTTATTTCATCAAAGCTGGTCTTCTGTTGTTTTGTTGATTTTAAAGCTGCCTTTGACCAAGTCCCTAGGGAGGCACTTTGGGCAAAGTTAATGAAATGGGGAATCCCGGTCAAACTACTGGAGGCCATTGTTCAACTATATTCCAGCACCTGGATTCAAGTCAAGCTTGGCACTGGCACACATCTGTCTCGAAAAATTTTAACAACACGAGGAGTGAAACAGGGGTGTGTGCTAGCCCCATTGCTTTTCAACCTGTTTATTGCCGATCTCTCAGCTGACCTGGACGAGACAAATAGTTATTCCCCCAAGATTGGTGGGGTGCAGTTAAGTAACCTTCTGTATGCTGATGATCTTGTCCTCTTTAGCCTTACCCGAGTAGGGCTGCAACGATTGTTAAACAAACTACATAGTTATACCGTTAAGAATAACCTAGAGGTTAATTTAAAGAAAACCCAAGTGGTTATATTCGGTAGAAAACGTTATGGAGGTGGTGGCTGGTCATACAACAATTCCAGTCTTGTTGTAGGAAAATCCTGTAAATACTTGGGGGTTAACTTTGACTCTAGAGCAGGGGTCTTCAAACTGTGGGGCGCGACCCCCAGGGGGGCCGTGGAGTGATGCAAAGGGGGTCGCGCCTTCCCAGTCACACTTCTGCCCAGGCCCAAGGGCTTCAGCCCCCCCCCCCACACTTCCCCCGTCCTGTGTCTCAGCCCGGGCTGCTGCAGTGAAACTTGAGCTGCTGGGGGCTCAGCTGGGCAGTGTCTGGATTCCTATCTCCGGCACCCCCGTGTTTTTTCACATGTCTTTAAAGACCATTTCACAAGCCTTTGTAAACTGGTTGCAGAGGCTTAGGTTTTTTTGCTGCTTCCAGTACCCCCTGGGTCCCCACTGTGCCTATTCCTTACATTTGGATTTTACATTCACTGCCGTAGTGTGAGAATGCATTTCATGGAAAGGAATACAAAGTTGGCTTCCTGGGGGCGCCGTGTGTGAAAGTTTATTGTGCTTTTGAAGCACCTGCTGCAGCGTTTCTTTCCGCGGCAATTACCAGGCCTCACATAAATGTCAAGATAACTCGTGTGATTAATTATCTTCCTGGAGAGAGATCAGTGTTTTGTATAGTTGAGGTTTTGACTTGGGTGAAGTTAGTGCAGAGGGTTAATATGCCTGCTGCAAAGAACGTGTACCAAGTAGATTACAGAGTGCGTATGATGTGAACAGATCAGCAGGTTACTGCTTTCAAAAGAGACATCCTTTAGTTATTTGCAATTTATAACTTAAAGTCCTAATAGAGAATAGTGAGCTATTAACTTTCATCCTAGAACAGCATGCACACTACAAAGAATACATTATTAGACCATTGATTAATGTTGCAAAAAGGGTTAATTTGGCTAGAAATCAATTCTTATTATTAAAGGAAACTCCCAACTATGCTGTTTCTTTTTCGACTCTGAGTTTGTGCTTCTCCACACCAAGCACTCTTGAACTATACTGCCTACCAGTATGGATGACATGTGACTCCTATACTTTTAGTCCTTTGGCTTATGTAACATTTCCTATACACTGATTTACACACTTATGATTGATTGTCTCTGTGTAATGTGTCTGTGATGCAAAGTGCTCGGACACCCTACACTGGTATGAGTGGCACTATATAACTAATTCAATGCATCTGAGAGTGTGGGGTTATGGAGACTTGGTCACTGTTAAAGGGTGCTAGTGAGAGAATCCGTGGTGGGGGTGGTCATTGTGGGGGGCACCAACAAACATGGTCGCACAGGGCACCACCAGCACTAAAGCTGGCCCTGGGAAGTATGCACAGATAAGCGCTGAAAATACCGCTTTAGGTGACTGTTTTTTTTTGTACCGACTGGGCCACCAAAATAATCTGCTGGCAACCCTAACCATAGGACTGGAAGTTTGTTGCAGGATCAGCACATTATTTATTTCCTTCACCCTCGATCCCCGATTAATGCCGCAATAGTTTAACTTAGATCTTAAAGTCTACGCCCCGTCAATAACATGCTGAGTTACTTCATGGGTCTGGGAATGCACCCTGCATTCAGACAACTCATTCCTCATTCTCGCCCTACATTGTCACGCTCACCCTGCACTCACAGTGATCACAATGCACTCACACTGATCACCATGCACTTGCACCATTCACCCGCTCACCTTGCACTCACAGTGATCACAATGCACTCACACTGATCACCATGCACTTGCACCATTCACCCGCTCACCTTGCACTCACAGTGATCACAATGCACTCACACTGATCACCATGCACTTGCACCATTCACCCGCTCACCCTGCACTCACAGTGATCACAATGCACTCACACTGATCACCATGCACTTGCACCATTCACCCGCTCACCTTGCACTCACAGTGATCACAATGCACTCACACTGATCACCATGCACTTGCACCATTCACCCGCTCACCCTGCACTCACAGTGATCACAATGCACTCACACTGATCACCATGCACTTGCACCATTCACCCGCTCACCTTGCACTCACAGCGATCACAATGCACTCACACTGATCACCATGCACTTGCACCATTCACCCGCTCACCTTGCACTCACAGTGATCACAATGCACTCACACTGATCACCATGCACTTGCACCATTCACCTGCTCACCCTGCACTCACAGTGATCACAATGCACTCACACTGATCACCATGCACTTGCACCATTCACCCGCTCACCTTGCACTCACAGCGATCACAATGCACTCACACTGATCACCATGCACTTGCACCATTCACCCGCTCACCCTGCACTCACAGTGATCACTCTGCTCTCAAAATGCACTTGTCCTGCTCACACTATACCTCAACCTGCAGTCACACGAGTACACTACTCATCCTGCACTCATGTGACACTTCACTCACCTGTCCCCCTCACTACTCAATATGCAACTCACTCAAACAAGCCCATCAGTAATCATACATTCATTCATCCCATTCTGAACTTGCATCCGCACCCAAAATGAGAGAGGACAGCAAGGGAGTGAGAGAATTTGATTGAAGAGGTCAGGGATGAGGAGAAATGTGAATTGCCGAAGAGAAGTGTGGACACGCAAGAAGTGAGTGTGATCCAAAGGTGAGGGCTTCTCTTAGAACAAAGGGGAGATGTGAAAGAGGAATGGGGGGACTGGAGAGGTGTAAGATACAAATAGACAAAAATTTGAATGAAGAGACAAGGTGAATGAGAAGTGCTGAGGGGCACGGGAGGTGACAGGGCCAGAGAGGCCATGAGATAAATGTGAGAGACTGTTAGAGATGAGGGCAGTGAAAGGACAGAATGGCAAGAGGTGATTAAAGGTGAAGTGAGAGGTTGAATGGGGAGAGTTCAGAAGTTGTAAAAAGGGGTGAAAGAAAATGACCTGCAAAGTGAGAGAGGGATCCGGGGTTAGGAGAGGAGAGAGGGATGGAAGGGAGGGGATGAGAGGAAAGCTGCATGTGTAAAAGGCTTAACTCTACACAAAACCGCCAGGGTTTTAAGGGACCCCTGCTTCTTCCGGTCAGGGCCAGGTGAGCTTCTAATGTGGCAGCACGTATTGCTGCAGAGTGGAAGGCCCTTCACAAACGTTGACTTGAAATCTTTCTGATGATAATTGCTGTATTTTGGTTATAAATGGGTACTGATTGGGTGAAATCTTTCCTCAGCGTTACTGTGTGTAACAAATATCAAAATAATGAAGCAATGCTATCCCAAAATACGCGGCATCACATAACCTTATTTACATTTTCATCCCACGCAATTTAGTCAACAGGTTTAGACATTTTTGTCAAGAGGGGGTCCTTACGCCTCAAAATGTTGACAGGGGGGTCTCGGCATCCAAAAGTTTGAAGACCTCTGCTCTAGAGGCACCTTCGCCAAGCATCGTAGTGACATTTCATTGAAAGCCACAGCTCTCCGATTGAACTTTTCAAAACTCTCAAAAAAACTGATGGGTCCGAGTATGGCCCCAATGATGGAAGTTATGAAAGCTAAAGTCGGCCCCACGGTGTCATATGGTCTTGAAATTTTCAGGGGTAAAATCTGCACAACATTAAATCAACACGTGAGTAAGATCTATAAAAGTGTTTTTCACATGCCGAAATCTGCCTCCGCTGCACAGATTAGATTAGAACTGGGCCTCCAAAATTATGAAATTTCCAGCGCAGGTGCCTACTTAAATCTGTGTCATAAGCTAAGGCGAGCTCCCTTGAGTCTTTGCTGTAGTTTGATATTGGCACTAATAATGCAAGTGGGTCCTATAGTACATTTTTTAATGAATGTCTTCAGCAATTTTCAGCAGGTGACCTCTGGAACCTAAACCCCAGTCAAACAGCTTTTAAAACAAGCATTAAGAAGCGTACTCGCATTCTGTCCCACACCATCGACAAAGCTTCTTTTGCCAAACACTAGCGTGCATGGGCAGTCATTAACTCTTATCAGTTGGCATCACCGTCATCATACCTGCCCTGCACATATTCTTTGTATTTAAAATTGCGATTTATGGCACTTAGACTGGGGGAATGGCACTTGCTGAAACATTTACCTATCTGGCGTTGCTTGTCAAATAATCAACAGTGTAGGGGTTGTGGGGCCTCGGTGGAATCTATGGAGCATGTTACATGCCACTGCCCCGCTCTCCTGACTCAGCGTAGACTAAAATTGAGGCCAGAATGGAATAGACTGGGAGCTCGGACCTGCAGGCAGGCAATTATTGCGGCCTTGAACCCAGAGAATACAGTTTTAAACATAAGTTTTACTATTTTTATTTATCATGTATATCGTAAATGTAATCAGCAAATTGCAGGCCCGGTAACAATTCTAAAGAGAGTCACAGGTGTCTAAAACAAAACTGTAGACCTACAAGACTTCTTTCTGGTCTCTCCTGTGCTCTCAACACCTGCAATATCAGGGTATGTGACTTCGATGATTTTTATCGACACTGCTACTTGATGACTGTTTTAATGAAATGTTTACATTTTCTGGGTTTCCTTATAACGCCGGGCTCCCATCTTAGTCTTTGACAGTAACACTTATTTCTTTGCCACATCATTAACATTCTGCCGCTGTATATTTTTAAAATTTGAACTTTCATATAATTCTTGGCCATTTTAATTATCTTTTTTTGTATATGTGTGGTGTGTATGTTCTGCTTTTATGATTATATTGTTTTTTAGATAATCAAAGGAGGAAGGATCACTAGTTACTGGCACCAGGGTTCAAGTGGTTGTCTCCGATATAGGTAAAAAACCCTCAATCACGTCAAGATATGTTGGGGCGGTATATCTTGGATTTGACCAATCACCACGTTTAAAGTCGCAGAGGGTCCATTATACATCCAACCTGCAACTTGACCTTTTTTAACGTCTCCCCAGCACCTATCAGAATAAAGACTTTTTATAGGTAGCATGAGGAACTACTCTTTTTTATCACTCACTTGAGCACTCCTCACTTTTTTATTTTTTTTATCATTTTTTTCCCTGATCACTGCTGGAAAATTCAGTGGTTCCCTCCGGGTGGAGGATGCATGGAATCAACCCAATGATGATGCTATCACGTATCTAAAGGCGGAGAACCAAGATATACCGCCCCAACATATCTTGACGTGATTGAGGGTTTTTTACCTATATCGGAGACAACCACTTGAACCCTGGTGCCAGTAACTAGTGATCCTTCCTCCTTTGATTATCTATGACTAGCCGGAAGCCGGTTGGATCACAGCTTCTCTTTCCCTACTCTGATTGTATCGTATATTGTTTTTTAATCAAATAAACTATTTTTCACTGATTGCCCTCATTAATGGCGTGTGTGTGTCAAATATTCAATTTTGCAATTCCCAGCATCAACAGCCTATATCATGCCTAAATATAAAACTATCAAGGCCGTAGCAAGCAGGGGAAGTGGAGTTTCTTGCATGCTTATTGACCCATGTCAAAGTGTAAACCACCAACCTTCAAGCCAGTCACATTCGGGAGTCCCCAAGCTGAAGCAAGAAGCAGACAGCAGTGACACAGGTTGTCCATATTTTGAGAGCGTGTTGGGAGTGCGGAGGCCTCAGCGTGACAGGTTTGTAAGGTTCGAGAAACGGTTTATGCTGCCCTGACATGAGCTATGTAAATGTTTTTCTTAAAACACAAATGTGTCCAACAGGAGATAATCTAAATAAGAGTAACATATACTTTATGGGAATGCCAGCAAAAATGGCTGTCATTCTCTAAGGTAATTGATTTCTGTCTAATGTGGTAACTGTACTCACGGATAACTAAATAAATGTACTTTAATTTCCGTTTTAATCCTCCTTCTAGCAATAAAAACATATTTCAAAACTGTAATTTCAAGACAAAACTTCTGAAATGTTTGTACAGATTGGCACGGAGGCGCGGAAACAAAGGGTTTTTTCAATTGATTAGTTGGTCGAGCCCTTGTTATCCTACCGCTTATTCTTGTTTTTTATGCTTGTGGACATACCCCACATGTCATGAGGCATTATGACCCACTATGCAACCTTACATTTGCACCAAATTCCCTCTCAATTTCCAGTCCTCAGTTTGAAAAGTGATCCATTAGGGCCTGTTATTATTTTTACATTGTTTTTATTGAATTTTCAAAAGTGATTTCTTCGATAATATTACTTTTGGCACTTCTTTACTTGAGAAATGTTATTTCTGTATTATTAATCACTTCTTTATTTTCAATCTCTATGTTCTGATGATTTCATTGATAGTTCATTTCACATTTCATATCTAACTTAGCACGGGTATTACATAGAGCACTATGCATTTTGGGCTATGATAGCACTTCATCAGGAGAATACAGTGTCTGTTTTAACCAATCTTTAACATGTGTAAACAAAGCAGTATTAGCGTGACATATAATTTGACTAATCCCGAATCACAAGTCAAATTAATGATTAAATGTAGTTCACCAGATTGACAGCAATGATATAAATCTACCAACATGTTTTGGACAATCATTTTCCAGCTCTGATGAGCAAAATGTGGAAATAGATTGTCCCATATTTTTCTCATGTATACAAGATGTCTGAGATGCATGCCACTGTAGGTCCACAGGCACAATAGTAAACTAAAGGGGAATCTTGATGTTGTTTCTCCTGTAGTATGCCTTCAGTTAGCACATGGAGTACTATATGCACAGCACATAAACAGAACCACACATCATACAGTCAAGGTGAACTAAAGGACTACAGTTACGAAGGTCGGGATGGATTTTCAACAATAGGCCACTAGTAAGCATTCACATATAAAAGGTATGTGCCTCTGAGGGCAAATCAGCCACCACCAGCCATCAGTTTGCTCCTACCCTTTATACTCTTTTTTTTATAGGGGACAAAGAATGTAGGTGCAACCCAATCAGCCAAACAGAATGTAATGCTCTGTTTGGGGAACAAAGAACAAGTGCCCCCTCTAGTGAACATTCAGACAACAGTAGGAAAATAAAAATCGTAAGCCTGGCAAAGTGGAATAATCCCCCCTGACCTACAGCCGGATCTACAGGTCACAAGTTTGAATACCAGCAACGCCAACTCAGCCTTCCACCCTTCTCAAGCCAGTATATTTAATACACTAAACTAATTAACAGTAGGTGATTTGTTTATGTGATTCTGAATTGTAAATATATAAATGATGAATCTTGTATCTATAGGATAAAACTACGTTTTATCCCATAGATACAAGAGCCCATGTCCTGTACTGGTCCCTCCTCTGAGGCTCTCCACCCTTGGCAGTAGAACCTCATGAAGAAAGCAGCAGAACAGAAGATGGAACACCAACAAAGGTAAACACATGAATGAGGTAAGTAATCAAGTCAGAGACTTAGGTTAAATGAATAGTTTATTAGTACATCACCTTCCTCCTTTAAAGAAAAATAAAGATAAAAACACAGTGAGTAACCAGAAGTTCAAACTGTTGCTACATGTAAAGATTCTTATACCTAACAGGTAAGGACACATTGTGTATGGGTCTGGAGGAAACTGGTTTGGAATTGTTAGTATTAGACATATTCATCCATCTGAAGTAATGCCGTCATGTACATCAAGTACGTTGTCAGGACAAGTTGTTGAACTTGCAACAGAAATAGTAGGTGAAAGTCAAGGAGAGACCACACAAGTATGTGAAGACAAATCACCTTCACTGACACTTTCACTAGAGTGTGAACTCACCAAGAAGCTTCAATCTGATTACGATATAATCGTTTTTTTCTTCAACATCATACTAGGTGTTTGTTCTTGAGTCAATTTCACCAAACGCCTTGTGTTCCACCAACCTATACCATCAATCAAAACTTTCCCTTTTGATAACTTTGTTATTCTAACCGGAGACATAAACTTAAATTCATCCTTTCCTACTTTGTGATATTTTTTGATGAAAACCCAAACACCAACACTCAGCAAAGCTTCTTTCACATGTTTTTTTGTTAAAATAATTTTTGAAATATCCCTGGTGACATAATACTCTGTCAGCAACCATCTTTTTGGACATTTCAATACTCCCATTCTCCACTGAATAAATGTTTCAACCAGTCTAGACATAAATTTGACCATGGTTCCCTTTTACGTAACAATCTGAGTGGAGAAACTCTGGTTGGTGCTCCCACCATTGGAAAAATTCTCTTTAAGAATTGAATTACTGTATTGGTATTTGGACACAAAGTGAAGACTAAATACAGCCATTTAGAATATTTTATCATAACCCCCAAATATTGTTTTTCACAAGGTAAAATATCAAAAGGTCCAGCAAAATTCCATGCGAGCTTACCCAAACTTCAACCACATGTAATGGAGATTCATATATTCTCCAATGTTTTTGAGAAAGCAGACAAGTGCTGCATTAATTGATCCATTTGTTCGACTGAACATACATGGAAGGCCACCAGTATGTTGTTTAAGACTTTTACAGGTGCTCCTGATGCCTAAGTGCCCTTCTTGAGCCAATTAAGTCATTAAATCAGTGTCTCATAGACGGTAATGGGGTGCATGCATGCTTCATTAATTATTGGGGGAAACAACCTTTACAACGCAGTCATTACATTGCACTACCTTTACAACGCAGTCATTACAACGTAACATCCTTTACAACACATGCCATTACAATGCAGCCATTACATTGCATGTCACTACAACGCATGTCACTACAAGGCATACCATTACAACGCATACAATTACAACGCATAGTTTTTACCCTTACACTATCCAACACTTACCCTACTGTTGCACTCACTGGAGTGGGAATAGTAATTTTTACCCCTACATTATCCAACACTTACCCTACTGTTGCACTCACTGTAGTGGGAATAGTATTTTTTACCCCTACACTATCCAAAACTTACATTAAATGCAATGTAAGGGTATGCATTATAATGGTATGTGTTGTAATGGTATAATGCGATGTAATGGAATGCGTTGTAAATGTAGTTTCTAAAAAAGCGTTGTGATGGCATGCGATGTAAAATCATGTGTAGTAATGGATGTGGCGATGTAAAAACTGTGTTGTAAAGGCATGCGTTGTAAATATTTGCGTTGGAACATCTTACATTCATCATTGGTTATCCCCCTCTACCACTGAAATCTCCTCTGACACTTTGGCAAATTGTCTAATATCAGGATCAAAATTCCTATCTTTTGGCCAGCTATTTATGATGAAACATAACACATTTTGCAAAGTAACATTCAATTTCAAGCATCCAACCATTCTGACATGGAAATTACTCCTTTACCCTCCAGCATGTCATACATCAAAGCTACACACATTCAGCATCATCTTGAAAATCTGAAACATTGTCTGATAACAGAGGCATCCTAGCATATCCATCTGCTGTAATATTTTTACCTCCTAGGATGTATTTAAGGGTAAAGCTATACTCTTGAAGGCTGACAACAGTCGCACTAATCTTGAAGAGTCCTTACTAGTGCCAATGCCATAAAAATGTACTAGTTTTCTCCACTGCCCTACAGCACATGAAAGCCTCTTTCTTGATGGTGCTACAGTTTGTTTCAGACACTGAAATTGCCGTCCACCTAATGTGAAAGAACCGCACCTAAGCCAATTTGACTGGCATCAACATTTAAAAAACATTTCTTCCCTGATATAAATGGTGAAAGTGCAGGTGCAGAGATGAGCGACTTCTTAATTTTAATAAAAGCCTCATTGACACACTGATATCAAACAAACTTATACCCAATTTTTCAGCAAATTGCATAATGGTTGAACAATGAAGTCATAATCTTCGATAAACCTTGAATAGTGTTCACTGAGACCTAAAAATTATAGAAGTGTATCTGTGTCCTTAGGGGCAATCAGCTAAAATTTAGGATTGATTTCCCTGAGGGGAAATACTATGGCCTAAATAATCTAGTTCTTGTTCCAGATTTATACACTTATCTTTTCTAAGAGTTATTCCTACATCTCTAAAAACCGTTAATACTTTGCCTAAAATTATGTTATGCTTCTCAATACTCTCAGCATAAATAAATACATGGAATGCTGTGCTCCCTGTGTATCACCTAAAATAGCGTCCATGATTTTTTGTAAAACACTAGCCATAGAGACTAACTCTGAATTTAAGCACAAGAATTAAAATGCACCAAATGGTGTTATGAATGTGGTTAACTCCTGCAACTCTTCAAGTAATAGGATCTGATGATAGGCAGACTGTAAGTCAATGAGATAAAAGAATTTCACCTGTCCCAAATTGGCTAGAAGTTTATGTGCCTTGTGATGAAGGGTATCATTCAATCATTTTTTGAATGTGTGAAGATCCTCACACAAACAGATCTTGCCAGATTTTTGTACAATGGCTAGGGGACTTACCCACTGTCCAGAATCAGTGTCATGCATGATGGCCTCAGAGGTCAAATTATGGAATATGTTTTAAGATTATCCTTCACACTTACGAGAGCAGGTCTAACTTGATGCACAACAGGTACTACTTTGGATTTAAGTTTGATTTTGTGTTCAAATTTCTTATTGGAACCAATGTTGTTTTTAAAGTCTTCTGGAAATTTCTAAAGAATGTTATTAGTGTTATCTTCAGATGTAGTAGAGAAAAAGGTGCATTAGCTACTACTATTGTTGTCTCAGAACCAGGAATTAGCATAAAACCCAGTTGAGCTAAACCCTGCCAGCTCTCTATATTCTGGTCTTTAATTACCACATATACTTCTGTTATGGTGGTTCTGCCAAGACTTGTTTTAGACACAACAAAGTATTCTATTAAATTAATATCTTGCTAAGCAAGGACCCAATTCACAAAGGACCTCTGCACTCATGGCGGGGACCCTCAAACGTGGCAATGGTCCCTCAATCATGGTGGGACCTCAGCATTGCAGCTTCTCATTATGGGGGTCCTGCCACAAGGGTGTGCTCCTCTCCTAAACTGCGGGGCCACTGCCATGAGTGCGGAGGCCCTTTGTGAATGAGGCCCCAAAAACCTTAAGATTTGTATCTAATTTTTTGAGACAGAAATTTTTGCCACAGTATTGGTAAAAAACAAAATCCAATAAAAGAGTGATGGGGGCACCAGAATTGGCCATCATGTTCAAATTATTGTCTCCCACCGTAACTTCACATCAAGGATCTTTAGCTTTACCGGCTGCTATAATGGAGTATTTATTACCACCTCGAGTACTATCAGTCTGAACAGTTATCAGGACTTTGGACAAATCAGACACACACTCATCCATATCAAGATCCACACTGTTAACCTTAAGTGATGTTTTGCCACCTCTGCAAACACTTTGAAAGTGGACCACTCTCCTGCGCTTATTACAACATTTACCAAGAGCAGGCCAGTTTGTATTATTGCCAAAATACGACCTAAAACCACATATGTAGACTGCATTTTGACCTTTATTAGGCACATTTCTCATAACCTTGTCCTTTACTGATATGGCATTTATAGGTTGATTGTCTGACAAAAGCAAAAATATCAATATCAGGGTTAATAGGCTCTTCTAAAACCATAAGTTTGCTGAAAATAAAAGAGTATTCAAAAGCAATTGCAATATCAACTACTTCTGAGAGTATACACTAAAACCAATAAAGTCTATATTTTGAATTACCCAGTGAAGGAAATAGATATGGTATCCCATATAGAGAGTAATTCTG
Organism: Triturus cristatus; assembly: GCF_964204655.1. Lineage (NCBI taxonomy): Eukaryota > Metazoa > Chordata > Amphibia > Caudata > Salamandridae > Triturus > Triturus cristatus. The sequence continues at coordinate 922,005,009 of NC_140581.1, read as the reverse complement.
CATATGCTTCCAGTACTTGATGAGTTGGCCTAATCCAAGAAAGCCTCCAGTTGAGACATCATAAACGTGATGATGTCACATGTTGGTGAGTAATGGGTGGTGCTGACAGCCTCATAAAATGAGTCATGGGGCAGCAGAAGTCTAGAGAATCTGGGCCTATCCAAAGACATCATTATATTCAGTGATCGACAATCACCAAAGCCAAAACACCCCCAAATATTGATGCACGCTGCAAGTTGAGTCAAAAAACGGGAGAGCTCAGGAGAATCAGCAAAGAAATTACTCCAGCACAGCTGTACCAGCAGGAAGCAACAGTTTGATATGATGTGGGCTCTCAGGAAGCAAGCAGGTTGTTGCCAAACGGGAACATTATTAATCCAAAATGCGTAGGGAGGAAACTAAATGTTATTCCGTGGATACAAGAGCCCATGTTCTGTGCTGGTCTCTCCAGTGAAGCTCTCCTCCAACTGCCCAATCAGCACTGTTGGCAGTAGAACCTCAAGAAGAAGACAGCAGAACAGAATGTGGAACACACAAAAAGGGTAAACATGTGAAAGAGGTAAGTAATCAAATCAGAGACTTAAGTTGCAACAATAGCTGAATAGTACATCATGCTACATAAACAAATGTAATATTTTAAAAGCAAAATAAAAACTGCACAGCTGTTCTCGGAGTGAGTGGCCTTTCATTCTTATAATAATAATAATAATAAACAATTTTTATTTGGCAGTAACAACGCCATAAAAGAGGTCATACATTAAAACAATATTAAATTCATGAAAAAAAAAATCATTACCCAGTAATCATTCAAATATCCTTATCATTCTACTCGAGAACAGGACCAACCTTGGCTTAAAATTACTCTTTAGAGATACATTAAAAAAACTGTACTCTTTGTTACACAAGTTCCTCGTTACATAAATACCATCCTAAAATCCAGCCTGTACATTTAATTCAGCTAACATCCAACCCTGGTCCCACAATGTCCCTTCCGAGCTCACTCATGTCTGGAATTTCTTGATCTTATCATCGCTCTTAGTAAATGAATAACCACACTCAATGTACGAACATCTTGAATAAGTTGCAAATGTAAAAGAGCAACACAAGTGTGACTGAACCCAATATCTTTCAAGTAAGATTTTTAAAAATTGACGTCTAGGCAGTTAAAATATTCACATAAAAGGGTAAAATGTAAAAATCCTGTGGAGATATTGTCACAGCCAAGGGGCCTTCTATCGTTGGTTCATGCTAGAAAGCCAAGAGGAGAGGCAACTAAATGGTGAAACATATTCAGTCTAAAACGGGTAAATAAAAAATGCTCATGGCGACTAGTTAACATGGAGAGGTAAGGCTTCATTCCCGGCGCTGATTTAACCAAGTCGGACCCAAAGGACCTCAAGAACTTCCGGCCCATCTCCCTGCTCCCGTTCCCAGCAAAAGTCATCGAGAAGACTATCAACAGGCAACTGACACGCTTCCTCAAGGAGAACAACACCCTGGACTCGTCCCAATCCGGATTCCAAAGCAACCACAGCACCAAAACCGCCCTCATCGCCGCCACCGACAACATCATGACCCTGCTGGACAACGACGAAACCGCAGCCCTCAACCTCCTGGACTTCTCGGCCGCCTTTGACGCTGTCTGCCACCACACCCTACGCACATGCCTCCATGACGCAGGGATCCCCGACAAAGCCCTGGACTAGATCACCTCCTTCCTCACCGGCAGAACCCAGAGAGTCCTCCTCCCTCCATTCCGATCCGAAGCCACCAAGATCACCTGCTGCGTACCCCAAGGATCATCCCTCAGCCAGACCCTTTTTAACGTTTACATGGAACCGCTCGCCAACATCGTCTGATCGCAGGACTTCAATATCATCTCATACGCCAATGACATTCAGCTGATCCTCTCCCTCACCAAGGACCCCGCCAACTCCAAAACCAACCTCCACGAAGGAATGAAGGCCATCGCCGAATGGATGAAGAACAGTCACCTGAAATCGAACTCTGACAAGTCGGAGGTCCTCATCCTCGGCTCCACCCCCTCCGCCTTTGACGGCTCCTGGTGGCCGGCCATGCTGGGAGCTGCACCGACACCCACCGACCACGCACGCAACCTGGGATTCACCCTGGGCTCATCACTATCAATGACCCAGCAAGTCAACGCCGTCTCCTCCTCCTGCTTCAACACCCTCCGCATGCTTCGCAAGATCTACAGATAGATCGGAACCAGAAGGATTGTCAACCAAGCCCTCGTCAGCACCAGGCTGGACTACGGCAACGCCCTCTACGCGGGAACCACGGCCAAACTCCAGAAAAGACTTCAACGCATACAGAACACCTCTGCACGCCTCATCCTCGACATCCCCCGCCACAGCCACATCACTGCCCGCCTGAGAGACCTGTACTGGCTCCCCGTCAACAAGAGGATTACCTTCAAGCTCCTCACCCACGCTCACAAAGCACTCCACAACACCGGACCAACATACCTCAACAAACGATTCACCTTCTACACCCCGAACCGCCAGCTGCACTCTGCTGACCTCGCCCTCGCCACCGTTCCACGCATCCACCGAACGACCACCAGCAGCAGATCATTCTCCCCCCTCGCCGCCAAGACATGGAACACCCTCCCCATCCACCTGCGACAGACCCAGGACCTGATGACCTTCAGGAGACTTCTCAAGACCTGGTTGTTCGAGCAGTAGCAGCACCCCCCCACCTCCTCCCCCCTTAGCGCCTTGAGACCCTCACGGGTGAGTAGTGCACTCTACAAATGCTTGATTGATTGATTGATTGACCATACATTCACCCAACAGAGCAAAGGCCTACTGCAACTAGGTCTGTAATATATTTGATCCCCAAATCCTCATGTACAGTGAAAGCAGGTGTTCCCTGAGGCACTTTTAAAATCTGTTTAAAAAATCTATTTTGGGGGATTTGTAATTTATCAACTACTTTATAGCCCCAAATCTCACTCCCGTACAAGGCCTTGGAACTGCAAAATGATTGATATAATTTTAAGATCACCTCCGGGGACCATGTACCTACCCTATGTGCATAATTTGTGTTAGCTCCCAGTGTTTTATTCATCACCTTTTCCTTTTCCTCCTTCAGGGTAGTCCATTTTAATTGGTCATCAAATAAAACACCCAAAGATGTAAAAGACGGAACTTTGGCTAAGCTAGCAGTGCCTGCCTTGCAGTTTTTTGTACTAGTCCCCTGACGCCCTATTTCCATAACAAATGATTTGGTAGAATTGGGGAATAGATCTAGCGTGTTCATGAAAGAGACAAACCCGTCAATTAACATTTGTAATGCTATAGGTGTTCATGCCATGGGCACCGTGTCCTCCGCATATAACAGGACTGATACTGGTCTAGTTCCTATTCTTGGCGTATCAGTGTGCAGTGAAATCAGGTAGGATTCTAGCCCATTAATATACAATGTAAATTAAAAAGGTCAAGAATGCACCCTTGATGCACCTAAAACTGTCAGTCAGTCCCCCCTCTTGTGTGAAACGAACTACCGCTCTTGAATTAGCATATAAAGACATTAAAACATTTATTATTGCCCTCTCGATGCCTTTCTCATCTAACAGAGCCCACAGTTTACTACAGTTCACCCTATCAAATGTCGCTGTAAGGTCCATGAACACCAAGTAAATAGAAGCTCCTTTAGTGGTTGTGTATTTTGATGTCAACAGATAAAGGTTCAGGCATTGGCCTACTGTTGATTTGCCTGTTCTAAAACCGTATTGAGCATCTGAGATAATTCCATTGCTGTCTGCCCATTCTGATAGCCTATTTAATAGAACCCTGCCCATAACCTTCAAAGTACAATGTATCAAAGATATGGGGCGATAACACTGTGGGTTGTCCCTGTCACCTTTCTTAAAGATGGGGACAATGATAGCAGAGGACCATGACTTGAACATTGATGTCGATGCCGCTGCATTAAGTACCCTGGTCATAATTGGAGCCCAAAAGTCTGTATTGTTCCGAAACAGGTCCGGTGAAATCCCATCCGGACCTGGGGACTTGTTCCGCAACAGTCCCTCAATGGCGGTTTTAAACTCATCCAAGTGGAAATTAATCTGCACGGCGCATGGGAAAAGCACCAAGACATCAATATCTGGATCTCCGTCACCATGATTATAGACCCCCTGGAAGTAAACCTTCCATTGGTCCTGAGTTATTTGATGTGCCATACTCAGTTTATCAGGTTCAGAGAAACAAGTAATATTGATGACCTTCCAAAAAAGAGTACTGTACTTTAATTCGCTAGCTTGAACCAGCTCTTCCCAGGCCTGTATCTGTAGTAATGACCTCCGCTCTTTATAATTTTTACGGGAACTAGCTACCTTCTCTTTATTATGTGGAATCTCTTTCAGGGCTGCTTTTAGCTTCCTTAGTACCTTGGAGCACCCACTGTCAAACCATCTTGGGTTATCCGAGCAGGGAGAGACTGCCGGCACAGTTAGCAAGCCAGCCACTGCCTGTGCAATGGCATCAAAGGAACTAAGTAAATCCTCATCTAAGGGCGCTACTTCGAGGCATTTCATAAATTATTTTTGCCTTAGTTTAACTAGGGAGCTGTTGAGAACGTTAGTGTCCACCTGCGACCACTGCAAGTGCCTCCCCTGATCAGTTGGAGTTATTGCCCCCACCCTCCCATTGACCTGTGCTTCCCTCTGGTCCTGTGCCCATAGCCCCAGAATCACAGGGTTATGGTCACTAAAGGGACTCTCCAAGATCCTAGAGGACTGTATAATATGACCCATGAATGATGAAACAAAAATAAAATCAATAATAGTGGCGTGACCCCTTCTTTTATAAGATGGTGATTGAAAACTATTAGGATTCCTGGATACATTTTGCAGTGTAAACATTAAATCATAAGTGTTTAAAAGGGCATTAAATTCACGTCCGTCTGAGGAATGCTCCATATGCCATTCCTCTGAAGCCTGGCAGATGGGGGTGTCACTCTTACTTTGATCAGTAATGCGGCACGGATGACAATTAAAGTCACCAAGAAATACAAGATGCCATCGCCTATTGACAATTCCAGAAGCCCAGATAACTCCGTCAAACTTAAGGGACCCTGAATCTTCTTTTTTGCATTATAGAAATTTACGAGTATGAACCGCAAAGTTGTCCCCCTCTTGATCTTAATGTCCTGTGCCACTCTAGAGTTCCAGTTCAACTGTTCCATAGATGCACCGTTGTCAAGTGCTATAAAAGTAATTAGCCCCCTTTTACACAACAGAGGGTGATCCTTCTGCTGGGAAGAAAAATGTCTTATAACCTTCTAAGAAAAATTTATTTTTCACTTCCCAGGTCTCCTTCAAACATATGATCTCATATTAGGTTATAAAATTAATTCATCTCTCATCTCCAAATTTGGACGCTAAGCTTTCCACATTCCAAGATAACAAACTAATAATCCCCCCCACAGTAGTCATTATCGCATGTGGCAGGAGCTGTCTCTTCCCCTTAGTGTCTATCTGGCATGGAACGGTGATACTATCAGCAAATTGAGCTAAACTGTCACTCTTATGATGTTCCCTGGGCAACAAATCCAGTTTTTGCGATTCAGTATTGGTTATCGGCAATGTGCTTTGTGCTGTGTTCTTACTAAGTCATTCCAAATCATTTAAATCTGACAAAGGGGCATAAACATTCAATGTTGTTACTAGACCCTCGCATACAAGATCCCCCCTCCCGCCCATAGGCAGAAGTCTTTGCTGCGAAGTTTGATGTAGGTCTCTAGAAAAAGCCTAAAGGTAGAGGTTTGATCTCTGAGGCATAGAAAGGAAACTCAACAGAATGTCTCAAGATATTGTGCGCCAAAGCTGTAAATCTAAAAGAGACAATCACAGCATCATCCCTAAAAGTTTTCTTCGAGCGACCGATCCAGTCAACCCTTCTTGCCATCAGGATGTTATTGTAATCTGAAACATTAAACCTGCTGTGTGTCCCTAGCCAATACGCTACCTTGTTGATCAGATTTTCTGTGGTTTCCATATTATGTGTACCCAGATCTTTAACCCCCACCAAAACCACAGTGGAGGGGCAACACTCCGGCGGCAAATCAATTGTCGGTAGGCCAACACTGTTTGTAATGGAATTTGGCCCATGCATGCTCTGTCTCATCTTCTTTGGACTGTTGCTCTCCCCTTCCTCCAGCACCCCCATTTACATTACCCTTATGGTGACTGTGGACCATCACTTGACTCTGTAACCCTTTCTCAACAGTCAGCTTCTTGTATGTCCCTTCAATTATATTACAGGCTGCCTGAGGTTGCGCCATTGGGGGAGGCGGTATTTTGGAAGCAGTTTCCAACAAACACTCCATTTTGTTAAATGTATCCTTAGTCTCGGTTAAAACATTGTCCAGTTTGTCCCAAAGCTGTGATACCAGGTCCGTCAACACATCCTTGAGCATTTTCTTCAAAGTGCCCCAGAAATCCCCCATGTCTGTTAAACTTGTTAAACTAATTTGTCCTACTGGCACCTCTCCTCTCCTTATGGGCTCTTTTCTCTTTCTTGATTTACACAGTCTTTTGGGTACTGGTGAGACATCTGGCTATGTCTCTGCTTTATTGCTAGCTGCAGGCGAATTAGAACCTTCCCCCCCCCCATGCATATATCACCCATTGCTGCAGTTTGTGGTTTCTCAGAGTTGATATTCCGGGGGTTCCTTTCTATCATGTCTGCTACATCTCCTGACATAAGTACTGGTGCGAAAGGACCATTAGAGCCCATAGATAGCCTCCTCTCTGCTTTGTCTATTTCTTTTGAGATGGCCCCCACCGCTTTTACCAAAAAAGAATCGATTGTAGCCCTCTGGTTGCTAATAGAATGATCAGTGAGCGTGGCCTTGCTCTTCCCCATATTTGAATTATACAGTTATAATATGCTAATTAGCCTCCACCTCAAAACAATGTTCGCAAAATTACGGGAAACAAAATTACACTGACCCTCGAACTTGCTGTAAAACTTATCCACAATGCACTCATCCACTACTGTGTCCCTCCAGCTTAAGTCACCTAGCTGGTGACCAATCAAGAGAGTAGGCCCAGCCTCGTTCAGTCTCGGATGGGCGCAGATAGGCACGCCGGCGCTGCGGGAGCCGTGAAGTGCTTTTGAGCGCCTCCAGGCGTGGGCAAAGCTGCATCGGTGCCTCCTGCCGCGAAGGGTTATAGGGCTTGGAGTCCCCCCTGGCATCTGGTTATTGGCGGCATTCTTACATATGTCAGCCCTTCCTACAAATATCTTTAGAATTTTGAAATGATCACTTCATCTCACCCCATTTTCACTATGCTTCCATTTCCAACTCCTTACTGTATTCTTTGCATGATACCATATGTGAATCAAAGCATTTCAAATGTTTTGTGAAGTTTACTAATTGTGGCACCTTCTTAAAACCTGCAATGTATATTCTTGACCTTTATTTTAACACGCCCCTTTGTCATGGTTCTACACACTTTTGAAATTCCACCCTATCACGTTACCTCACATCTTTCTCATGAGTAAGTTTTACAATACCTGATTTAATTATGCATAGACAACTTGAAGAGCATAACTTGGAGAATTCTGGATTTGTAAATTGGATGTGTGTAATGTTGAAATGTTTCGGGAATAAGTCAAACTTGACCACAGAAAATGGTTTGTAAATTTCACCCACTAAATGCAATGAGAGTTAGTTCAATGCAAGAGTATAGGGGTAGTTGGAAGCCAGGTTCTGAAACAGACTAAGCTGTGTCAAACATCTGACACATTTGTTTAAGTGCTTTAGAAATTATCTTTCTATAGATCATTAGTTGCTAAATTTGTTAGGAGTAGGACATCTTTTTAACAGGAGCAGTTCTAGGTTTAGTAAATCAGGTGAAAGTCCCTGGAATCTGCGGTTAGTGTGCCAGAGGAGTTAAATATAATCAAGGCTGCATGGTTAAAGTAATGTGTCTGCTTATCTGAACTGAAAAACAGTTTAATCTAGCCAGGTGTGCTTTATGGCTGAAATATGGGTGTTGATACAACAGGGGACTTAGGGCCTGATTTAGAGTTTGGCGGACAGGTTACTCTGTCACTTGGGTGATACATATCCCATTCACATGTTCAAAAGTCACAAGTGCCTGTTCATTTACACACTTCCCACATCAGCTTTTCCTGCACCACAAGTCAATTGCATTAGAAACGATTTAAATCAGAAGTTGTCAAAATTCACTAACTTTTGAATAAATCGTTCAAAAGAGTTTGGCCAATGGCAGGTCTCCTAAATTTGCAGGGTTGACAATGGCTCCCGATATATTGCTGCATTTTACTTAATGGCCCTTGGGCCTTTCATTTAACGTTATTGCATGTAATATACACCTATCCTCGAACTCCAATGATTTAAGGCGTGGAAAGAACTGTCAGCAAGAAAAATAAACAGAAGGAGATGGATAAGCTTGAAAATGATTTTTAAAGAACTTATGTAGTTGTTGGGAAATAGGAAAGCATTTCAGTATTATAAGAAACAAAAATAAGACATCATAAAGACAAATTAATGCTTACCAACCTGAAATCAGAATTGACTATTCGTAATATTTTAATTTAGTTTTTTGTCTTGGGAAATGGAAAAATATATTTAATTTAAAAGAAAGAATACAAAAAATTCAATAGCTGGGTGCCAGGTTTTGAAACCTTGTGTTTCCTTTAACAAATCAGTGCGTTCTAATAGTAGTAGTATTTCAATACCTGAATTTTCCAGTGCATTTAATAACCTAAGTGTGTCATTAGTTAGAATTATAGAAGTAATTATATGAATTGTAGTGCTATATATGAACGATTATAGCAATGAAGCAAAGGGTGGGTGAGTGCACACTGGCCACTGCATAGTGTCTGGCAGGTGAGTATTCCAAAGAAGACTGAATTGGCACGGAAGCTGTAGCATTCCATTATCCAACAGAATGCATTTCTTTAAGGAAGGGCAATGATTGATTAGGCTTGGACACCAACCCTAACCCCTTCAATGCATTGGACAGCCAGGAGCCGTCCAACACACCAATGCTCATTTGCATCGGACGGCTCGTGGTGGAAGTCCCTCTGGTGCGGGCCCCAGAGGGATTATTTCCCCCCCTCTCAACAACCTCTGGAGCTGGGGAAGGGCTTTCCCAGCTTCCAAGGCTGACTCTTTGGTATTTCTGCAATGACGATCAGTGCGCACGTTACGCTGACGTCATTGCAGAGAAAACGGAACTTGCTAATTTCATTTTCACTTTCAACGTGCTCAGGGGGCTATCTCAGACCCCCGAGCACATAAAAAAACAGGAGAGGTATCATTGCAAAGGGGAATATATTCCACAGTCTTTTTGCCCCCCCTGGAAGGCAGATGGGGCAATAGCTCCCGATAGCCCACTAGATGCCAGGGATTATTTTTATTATTTTATTTAGGGGTGGGGGCTGCCCAAGATGGGCATGCCAATGCCCCCACTCCCCCTGCAAAATTCCACAGTCCTTCTGCCCCCCTGGGAGGCCAATGGGGGCAGTAGCCCCCGATCTGCCCCCCGGGTCAGAAAGCCCACTAGATGCCAGGGATTCTTTTTTTTAATTGTATTTAGAGATGGGGGCTGCCCAAGATGGGCATGACAATGCCTCCACCCCTCCACAATATTCCACAGTCTTTCTGCCCCCCTCAGCGGCAGATGGGGCAATAGCCCCTAATCTGCCCCCAGGGGGGCAAAAAGCCAACTAAATGCCAGGGAGTATTTTTTATATTGTATTTAGTGGTGGGGGCTGCCCAAGGTGGGCATGCAAATGCTCCCACCCCCAGCAATTTTCCACAGTCTTTTTGCCCCCCCCCCCGAGGCAGATGGGAAAATAGCCCCTGATAGCCCACTAGATGCCAGGGATTATTTTTATTTTATTTAGGGGTGGGGTCTGCCTGAGATGGACATGCCAATGCCGCCAAATAAAATCCACAGTCTTTCTGCCCCCCCAGGAGGCAGATGGGGGCAATAGCCCCTGATCTGCCCCTCGGGCGGCAGACAGCCCACTAGGCACCAGGGCGTTTCTGTTTTTATATATGTAGAGGTGGAGGCTGCCAAAAATGGGCATGCCAATGCCCCCACCACCCCAAAAAAATTGCCACAGCCTTTCTGACTCCCCTGGGAGGCAGATGGGGCAAAAGTCCCTGATCTGCCCCCTGGGGGGGGGGGTAGAAAGCCCACTAGGCATTGGAGATTTTGTTTTTTTATATACGTAGGTGTGGAGGATGCTGAGAATGGGCATGCTAATGCCCCACCGCCAAAAAAGGCTTTCTGTCCCCCCTGGAAAGCAGATTGGGCAATAGCCCATATCTGCACCCCCTCAGCATTCCCCTTGGTCTCCTGAGTAAAATGATACCTCACTTGTGTGGGTGTCCAATGCAGAATTGGCTAAAAACTTAGTTTGTTTACAATGTAGTGCTTAGAATTTGCCGTGCTGTATCCTTAAATCCCTATGTTTTTGGCCTTACCCAGTCACAGACCTTTGGCCCACTCACAAAAGTGAGGTATCATTTTAGATCAAGAGGGGAACGCTGGGTGGTAGGACATTTGTGCTGGCACAGTGATCCCACACAAAAATTAGTGGAAAAAGTGATTTGTTCAGCTAAATTTGAGGTTTGCATGGGATTCTGGGTATGAAAACTTTGGGAGATCCATGCAAGCCATGTTTCCCTGGACTCCCCTCGGTGTCTAGTTTTCAGAAATGTGGGGGTTTGGTAGTTTTCGCTTGATGGCCGCCGAGCATGGGTAAAAAAACCCTGGTGCCCCTTCTCGCGAAACCAGGTAATTTTGTGATAGGTAATTTTGATTTCTCCGCATTATGTTTTGGGCCCTTGCCTGTCAATGGTACTAGGCGCACCCTCACGAGTGAGGTACCATTTTTATTGGGTGACCTGGGTAAATACTGAGTGGTAGGAAATTTGTGTCAGCCCAGTGATCCTACAACGTTCCCACACAGAAATTGTGAAAAATGTGATTTTTTCAGCTAAATGTGAGGTTTACAGGGAATTCTGGGTAAGAAAACGTTAGGGGTTCCATGCAAGGCATACCTCCCTGGACTTCCCCGGGTGTCTAGTTTTGAGAAATGTGTGGGTTTGGTAGGTGTCCCTAGATGGACGTCGAGCCAGGGGCCAAAAACCACGGCACCCCCTTGCAAAACCAGGTTGTTTTGTGATAGGTAATTTTGATGTCTTCACAATAAATGTTGGGCCCTTCCCTGCCACGGGCACTTGGCCCACCCAGACAAGTGAGGTACCATTTTTAACGAGAGACCTGGGGGAATGCTGGGTGGTAGGAAATTTGAGAAAATGTCAATTCTTTTCAGGTAAATTTAAGGTTTGCAGGGGATTCTGGGTAAGAAAACGTTGGGAGTTCCCCACAAGCCATACCTCCCTGGACTCCACCAGGTGACTAGTTTTTAAAAATGTATGGGTTTGGTAGGTTTCCCTAAGTGCCCACCGAACCCGGGGCCAATAACCCAGGTGACCCCCTTGCAAAACCAGGTCTTTTTGTGATAGGTAATTTTGATGTCTCCACAATACGTTTTGTGCCCTTCCCTGCTGTGGGCACTTGGACCACCCACACAAGTGAGGTGCCATTTTTATCAGAATACTTTGGAGAATGGTTGTGTAAGTGGGTGGATCCATGGAGATTCCAAAACTTTCCAACACAGAAATGTAAGGATTTTTTTTTTTTTTACAAAGTTTGAGATTTGCAAGGGATTCTGGGTGACAGAACCTGGTGAGAGCCACACAATTCACCCCATACTTAACTCCCCTGGGTGTCTAGTTTTCAAAAATGTATAGGTTTGCTAGGTTTCCATAGGTGCCGCTAGAGCTAAGGATTCAAAATCCACAGCTCGGCACATTGCAATAAAAGGGTCAGTTTTTACTGTAAAAATGTGGTGTGTCCGCGTTGTGTTTTGGCCCATTTCCTGTCACGGGCACTCGGCCTACCCACACAAGTGAGGTATAATTTTTATCTGGGGACTTTGGAGAATGCAGGGTGGGTGGAATTTTGTGGATCCACACAGATTCCAGAACTTTCCATTAAAGAAATTTGAGAAAAATGTGTTTATTTATAAAGTTTGAGGTTTGCAAGGGATTCTGGGTAACAGAACCTGGTGAGAGACACACAAGTCACACCATCCTGGATTCCCCTGGGCGTTTAGTTTTCAAAAATGTATAGGTTTGCTAGGTTTCCCTAAGTGCCGGCAGACCTACGGTTCAAAATCCACAGCGAGGCACTTTGCAAAAAAAGGGTCCGTTTTCATTGTACAATTGTGGTGTGTCCACTTTGCGTTTTGGCCTGTTTCTTGCCTTGGGCACTAGGCCTACCCACAAAAATGAGGTACCATTTTTATGGAGAGACTTTGGGGAGTGTGGGGTGGGTGGAAGTTTGGGGATCTACGCTGATTCCAGAACTTTCCATCACAGAAATGTGAGTAAAATGTTTTTTGTTTTTTTTTACAAAGTTTGAGGTTTGCAAGGGATTCTGGTTCACAGAACCTGGTGAGAACTAAAGCCATATCTTCTTCCTGGATTTCCCTGTGGGTGTAGTTTAAAAAAATGTATAGGTTAGCTTGGTTTCCCTATGTGCTGGCAGAGCTACGATTCAAAATCCACAGCTAGGCACTTTGGAAAAAAGGGTCAGTTTTCACTGTAAAAATGTGGTGTGTCCACGTTGTGTTTTGGCCCATTTCCTGTCACGGGCACTCGGCCTACCCACACAAGTGAGGTATAATTTTTATCGGGGGACCTTGGAGAATGCAAGGTGGGTGGAATTTTGTGAATCCACACAGATTCCAGAACTTTCCATTAAAGAAATTTGAGAAAAATGTGTTTATTTATAAAGTTTGAGGTTTGCAAGGGATTCTGGGTAACAGAACCTGGGGAGAGACACACAAGTCACCCCATCCTGGATTCCCCTGGGCGTTTAGTTTTCAAAAATGTATAGGTTTGCCAGGTTTCCCTAAGTGCCGGCAGACCTACGGTTCAAAATCCACAGCAAGGCACTTTGCAAAAAAAGGATCCGTTTTCATTGTACAAATGTGGTGTGTCCACTTTGCGTTTTGGCCTGTTTCTTGCCTTGGGCACTAGGCCTACCCACACAAATGAGGTACCATTTTCATGGAGAGACTTTGGGGAATGTGGGGTGGGTGGAAGTTTGGGGATCTACGTTGATTCCAGAACTTTCCATCACAGAAATGTGAGAAAAATGTTTTTTGTTTTTTTTTACAAAGTTTGAGGTTTGCAAGGGATTCTGGGTCACAGAACCTGGTGAGAACTACAGCCATCTCTTCCTCCTGGATTTCCCTGTGGGTGTAGTTTTAAAAAATGTGTAGGTTAGCTTGGTTTCCCTATGTGCTGGCAGAGCTACGATTCAAAATCCACAGCTAGGCACTTTGGAAAAAAAGGGTCAGTTTTCACTGTAAAAATGTGGCGTGTCTACGTTGCATTTTGGCCCGTTTCCTGCTGTCATGGGCCTTAGGCCTACCCACACAAGAGGGGTACAATTTTTATCTGGAGACATTGGGGAGTGCGGGGATTGTAGAAATTTGTGGATCCATGCAGATTCCAGAACTTTCCATCACAGAAGTGTGAGGAAAATTTTATTTTTTGACAAAGTTTGAGGTTTGCCAGGGATTCCAGGTAACAGAACCTGGTGAGAACCACACAAGTCACCCAATCCTGGATTCCTCAGGATGCCTAGTGTTAAAAAATGTATAGATTTGCTAGGTTTCCCTAGGTGCCGGGGGAACTAGGGTTCAAAATCCACAGCTAGGCACTTTGCAAAAAAAGTGTCCGTTTTTACGGTAAAAATGTGATGTGTCCATCTTGCTTTTGGCCCGATTCCTGTCGCGGGCACTCGGCCTACCCACACAAGTGAGGCACCATTTTTATCTGGAGACTTTGAGGAATGCAGGGTGGGTGGAAATTTGTGGATCCACATAAGTTACAGAACTTTCCATCACAGCAATGTGAGGAAAAGGTTTCTTTTTTTCGCAAAGTTTGAGGTTTGCAAGGGATTCTGTGTATCAGAGCCTGGTGGGAGAAACACAAGTCACCCCCTTCTGGATTATCCTGGGTATCTAGTTTTCAAAAATTTATAGGTTTGCTAGGTTTCCCTAGATGCCGGCACATCTAGGGTTTAAAATCCACAGCCAGGCACTTGGAAATAATGGGTCAATTCGCACTGTAAAAAATGTGGTGGGTCCAAGTTGCATTTTGGCTCGTTTCCTGTCATGGACACTAGGCCTACCCACACAAGTGGGGTTCCATTTTTATCAGGAGAAATTGAAGAGTGTGGGGATGGTAGAAATTTGTGGATCCATGCAGATTCCAGAACTTTTCATCTTTGTTTTTTTGACAAAGTTTGAGGTTTGCAGGAGATTCTTGGTAACAGAACATGGTGAGAGCCACACAAGTCACCCCATCCTGGAGTCCTCTGGGTGCCTAGTGTTAATTTTTTTTATAGATTTGCTACGTTTCCCTTAGTGCCGGGGGAGCTAGGGTTCAAAATTCACAGCTAGGCACTTTGCAAAAAAAGGGTCAGGTTTTACTGTAAAAATGTGGTGTGTCCATATTGAATTTTGGCCCATTTCCTGTCGCAGTCACTAAGGCCTACCCACACAAGAGAGGTATCATTTTTATCTGGAGACTTTGAGGAATGGAGGGTGGGTGGAAATTTGTGGATCCACATAAGTTCCAGAACTTTCCATAAAAGCAATGTGAGGAAAATGTTTCTTTTTTTCACAAAGCTTGAGGTTTGCAAGAGATTCTGTGTAACAGAACCTGGTGAGAACTACAGAAGTCACCCCATCCTGGATTCCCTTGTGTGTCCAGATTTAAAAAAATGTACAGGTTTGCTAGGTTTCCCCAGGTGCCGGCTGAGCTAAGGTCCTAAATCCACAGCTAGACACATTGCGAAAAAGGGTCAGTTTATACTAGAAAAATGTGAAATGTCGATGTTGCATTTCGGGACGTTTCCTGTTGCAAGAACATGGCCTACCCACATAAGTGAGGTTCCATTTTTATTGGGAGACTTAGGGGAAGACAGAATTGTAGAGCAACTGTTATTACCTATTGAATTTCAAAGCATTTCTGCCTTCTAAATGTAAGACAATGTGTAAAAAAAGAAGTCACTTTGAAAAATGTCCTATAATTCACATGCTAGTATGGGTACCTACAATTTCAGAGATGTGCAAATAACAACTGCGTCAGAACTCTATATTTTGTTCCCATTTTGAAATACATACGTGATACATATTATTCACTCTTTATACTTTACCAAATGAATTGCTATATACCCGGTGCATAGTGAAAAACCATTGCAAGACGCAGTTCAGTTATTGGCGCTGGGTTCCTCGGGTTATTGGTGAACTTACAAGTCCTATAAATCCCCACAACCAGAAGGGTCCTGTAGGAAACTGGCTCTATATATACTACACCAAAATGAGTTATAGTGTGTATAGAGTCCAAGTGACCCCAGAGGTAGGCAGAGGTTAAAGTTAGATAGAACCTTACTCTCTGTTTCTAGTAGAGGGGTCGAGTAGTAAGGCAGTATCAGAGGACAATGTTCAGCATTTGATGTACACACTCAGTCAGCAAATTAATTCACACTCTCAAGAACTGAACTCTAGGCCAATTTTTTTTGTATAAAAAATATACTGTTGTTTTATTTTTAGAACCAAGCAATCCTGGCACAGGTAAGCATTGAATACTTTTCAGTAATAAGTTACTGGCCATAGAACAGTTTGAACATGCAATAGAACTTGTACTTTGTTTGATTTACAGGGGATGCAGTAGGTTGCAACACTTAGCAAATACAGTACATTGAAATGAATAGGCTTTTTCAGAAAATTACAGGTACGTTACTTTTTACGTTACTTTTCTAACTCAGTGCTGGATACCTCGATTCAGCACTGGGACATTTCCTGTAAACAGGTAAGTAATTACGTTTTGGTTGTTCGCATGATTTTTAAAGAATATCTTTAGATTTCAAAACTCCACACAGTCGTTTTTTGGAAGAAAAGCAGTGCTTTGGAATGAATAGGCTTTTTCAGTAAATTACAGGTAAGTTACTTTGTACGTTACTTTTCTTACTCAGTGCTGGATACCTGGATTCAGCACTGGGACATTTCCTGTAAACAGGTAAGTAAATAAATGTTGGTTATTTGTGCAATTTTTAAAGAATATTTTTAGGTTTCAAAACTCCACACTTAGAAACTTTTTGGGAAGAAAATTGTCAATGTTATCCTATGGAGGAAAAACAGGTTATCAGTTCACAGGTACGTAATCGACTGTGGGAGTTAAGGTTTTGTGTTTAGACTCAGGTGTCCCCCAGGGTCAGTGATGCACTGTTGCTGCACCCTCAGTGGCACTAGGGCAGCCGGGTGCAGAGTGTTGAGGACCAATGTTATCCAATGGGAGATAGGGGGTCTCCGGTTGGTGGCTGCTGGCAAGCAGGCCACTGGGTTGTGGGAGCAAAGCTCCTTGGGTTAAGGTCAGGACAAATGGGGAAACAAAGTAGCACAAAAGGTGCACCCTCAGCGGCACTGGGGCGTTCGGGTGCAGAGTGCTGTTTCGACGTCGGGCGCCCTGTTGTTTTCTATGTAGAACCTCCGGTTTGCAAAAGCACTGCAGGCAGGGAGACAAAGGACTTCTGGGTGGGACCACCACTTGGAGAGGTAAGTTGGGAAGTTAAGGGTTGGTTAGGCACCGTCAGTTTTGGCACATAAGGCCGTGGGGCGTCGGGTGCAGGGGTGCCTTTTGGGGTCAGTTCTTCTTAGCAGCTCCTGGTTGCGGTTAGGGGGCCTTCTGGACTTAGACTGCAGGCGTCGGCTGTAGGCTTGAGGCAGGTCAGAGGTCACCGGATCTCAGTTCAGGATCGCCAGGGTGACCTCCTTGTGGTGTTTTTCCACTCGAGCTCGGGCCGGGTTCGGCGGGTGCAGAGTGGGTTGGATTTGCGGTATCCGGCAGGAGCCAGAAGCTGCAGTTTGAACAAATCCGGTGTTCACGGGAGAAGCAGTCTTGGAAGTGAAGGCAGGCAGGTCCTCCAGGGTTTTCGGGGTTGCTGGCTGCAGGACACACCGAGATTTCGCAGGAGCAGGTTCGAGGGGAGACAGGCCGGTAGGACTGGGGCCAAGTCAGTGGACGTCGTCCTCTTGTTAGCTGGATGCACAGCTGTTCGGTCCTTCTTCTTGTTTTCTTCTTGTTGTCAGGCTGGATCTTAGTAAGCAAGGTTCAGGGTGCCCGCTTAATACTAGATTTAGGGGTCTTACCAGTAGGTAAAGGGCAGGGACCAATGGGTCCCTTCCCTGGGGTGGGTCCACCCCCTATTCTGCCACTCTCCGGTGGGAGGGGGGCAGGAACCTGTCTCTGGTTGGCTGGGTCTCCCCATCCTCAAGATGGCAGGGACTGGAGGTTGTGCTTCACCTCGCCTCCCCCACCTGAGGGGTGGAGTTGGCAAAGGTGGGCACACCTCTTTCCCTCACTTTTTTTTTCCGCCGGTTCTCCTGACCAAAGTGGGGGGAAGAACCACTGGGGACCAGTTGCTGAAAGCAGCAAATGGTCAGGGGAGGCTCACAAAGACGGCATGCCTTCTGTAGCTTCCCCTTCGTGAACACTGCCCATCCTTGGAGAGGAGACTTGGCACGTCATCCCAGGAGGTGCATTGTTTCAGGCCCCCGAGAGCAGCAGGCTCTCAACCCAGGGGTCCACAAACATGTCTGTTGATGGCAGCCTAAGCAGCCACTCAGTCGGGACACTAGAGGTGGGTTAGTTTTCAGGGGGCATCTCTGAGAAGCCCTCAGTGTGCATTTTTCATTAAATCCCACACTGGCATCCGTGTGGGTTTAAGGTGCTGAGCATTTTTAGTGTAGCCATTATGGTGCTGTGGAGTTCGTAATGACAAACTCCCAGCACCATATACTCTTCATGGCAACACTCTACTTACAATGCCCAAGCATGGACTTGGGCACTGTAGGGGCACAGGGCTCATGCCCTTGTACACTCACCACTGGCATAGTGCACTCAGCTGGAGGGGTGGCTGACCTAAGCCAGGGCAGTGCTTTGTAGGCATGGCACACAGGGATGTGTGCCATGTCGACTTTTCACTTTGTTTTGTACCAAAACATGCAGCCTGCAAAGGTAGTGTGCGAGTGTAGTGGTACTGGACCTCTAAGTGTGGCCCAATATGTGCTGCAGCCCTTAGAGGCCTTCTCTAGACACAGTGCCCTGGGTACCTGTGGTACCAGTTACCAGGGGCTGATCTGTGGCCAGAGATGCCAATTGGGTTTGTTTTGGGGAAAAACACAGGCCCTGGGAACCTGATTGGCAGGGACCCAGGGCACACTAAGTAAAAGTGCATCAGTAGTCTGTCAAAAAGTGGGGGGATTACTGCAACAGAAACCCACTTTCCTAGAGGTCCAGCAGATGCAATGGTATATTGCTTTCAAACATCTGTCACACTTAGAAGAAGTTACACGTGAAAGCATTGGCACAAATGGCTGGGTATTTTCAACTCATTTTCAATATTTCTTATTTTCAACTGTTAGTTTTGATAAACAAAACCTTGGAGGATCTACACAAATGACCGCTTTCTTAATTTTGAATTTTTGTGACTTTTCAGAAATGTATAGCTTTCAAGGATCCATTATTGGTTTCATACCCATTTCTACCACTAAGTGGAAGGAGGTTGAAAGCACAAAAAGTAAATTGCCAAAACTGTGTAGAAAATGTTGGTTTACTGACAAAAGTCTGACTGCCCCTGAAAGCTGGGAAGATAGTGATTTCAGCACCACAAACCGTTTGTTGGAAGCATTTACAGGGAAAAAACAGATGCTTTCTTCAGCAGCTCTTTTTCCCATCCCCCCCACCCAAAAAAAACATATTGCTGTATTTTGGCAGAATTCTGGGTCCCCTCCAGGGCAATCCACAAACCATGAATACCTTTAACATCCCCATGATGTTGGAAGAAAACAACACAAATTTGGCATGGATAACTTATGTGGACAAAATTGTTACAGGGGCCTAAGCGTGAACTACACCAAATAGCCAAAAATAGCTTAGCACAGTGGGGAAAAGGCCTAGCAGCGAAAGAGCTAAATGCGTTTCTGACAGTGTTTAGTCAGCAAAGAGTCTAAAGAGTAATTGGACATGAAACCTACATCCACATGTCGATGTCCATCTTTTAAAGCTTGCTTTTGTGCTATCTGACTCTGTCTTTATTGAGTGGGACAGTGTGTAGGCCTGTATTTTTGTTGTTTGTGTGTTGGTTTTTGACTTTGAGTACCTGGCAGCATTTGACTTGCCCTGAAAATGCTTCAATACTTAAATGTTTGTCAGGCCATCATTGATCGCACTTATAGACCTCTCATCCCATCCTTCATTTGTGCCTCACCCTCTTCGGATACTCTTCTTCTGTATTCTATTTTCCTCTTTTTCTTCCTCCTTGTCAAACATATACCTATGGTGACTTACCAAGTATCACTGGGGAGGGCCATTATTTTTAAAATGCTTCAATAATTTATTTCTCTTGTTCACTCTTTTCCACTTTCTTGTCACACCTACCACTATAAAGCGCTGCACATGAAACCAACATAACATAACATATCTCTTGGACTCTGTGGACT
This sequence comes from Triturus cristatus, assembly GCF_964204655.1. Classification (NCBI taxonomy): domain Eukaryota; kingdom Metazoa; phylum Chordata; class Amphibia; order Caudata; family Salamandridae; genus Triturus; species Triturus cristatus. The sequence goes on along the minus strand of NC_140581.1, from coordinate 921,985,345 downwards.
ATATGTAGAAGAACTGCCGCTAACTAATGCTAATGCTAGTTAGTGGCAGTTTTCTTAACACGGCCTATCGCCACGTTAGCGGTGTATTTTACAATACATCGCTACATGGCGATAGTTTCAGGTAGCCACAGTGAAAAATGCTGCTGACATTAGCGTGAAGGCGATACAAATTCTGATGTTAGTGAGCGGAAACTGACGAAAGGCCCATTAGCAGCAAAAAACTCGTTACTGAGCCCAAAGTGACTTTTTTGGCCTCTAGAGGCAAAAATAGCCTATAAGTCCACCTCCAATAAGAAATAGGAAACAAAACCAATGGAATGCAGAATGAAGCAGCCAGGGCCAAGTGCAGCACAGATCAACAACCCCCAAGCCCCCCAACAGCCAGGATGACAGGCCAGAGTCCCAGGGGAAGAGAAAATTCAGGGCTCCAATCATGAAAAGAGGCACATCGCTGCGCCAAACCAGTGATGCATCACTTATCATAGCGGACTCTTTGCCACACCATGGCATCCAAAACCTTGAAAGCGCAAACAGTCCCTGGGGCCTGGAGGCCTCGCTGGGCCTGTGTCTGGGACTTGGAGTGGGATGCTGAGGTGCTGTGGAGTTGCTGGGCCATGGCGGTAGACATTGAGGCATAGGCGATCGCCCTTACCAGATGGTGAAGTCTGCCAGGTCGCATGGAGACATGTCGCTGACCTGCGCGAGAAGACCACCTGGTGCACCTTGGAGCTGTGAACAGTAAAGGTGCCCCTGCGCACCAATGTAGGGAGGTCTGCATCGCATACCACATGCCACCACTACACCGGTGTGCACGGGGGAGATTACCAATGGCTGACCACACCTCTCTGCATCACAGGCCAGAGGATGTTGTGCTGGCCGGACGCTGTGGTGGGTGAGGCCCCTGAGCTGCGCCAGCTTGTGTGGCAGAAGTGCTGCCACTTCACGCCTAAGGGACCCCTGTTGCATCACCTGCATCAGGAGGTTCCAGAGCGGACTTGGCTGTGATGCTGTACCCAGGCTTGTGAAATCCCGCCTGGCTGAGGCTCCTGCTGGCTGAGTCACAGATTTGGAGAGAGTGCAGCGGATTGCGCCATGGTGTCAATGTCCAGATGAGGAGAAGATGATACGTGTAGTGGAGGAGGCCTGGGGTTCGAGTCGGGCCCAGGCCTAGTACCTGTGGGTGAAGCACCCCTAGTGGCAGCTCATCCGCTATGGCGGAAGAGCGTCGCCCCCCTGCCATCAATTAGTGCAAGAAGAGGAAACATAACATGATGATAGCTTTCTGATGTACTCATGCTATGTTCTCTTTGTGGGCAGGAGGGTGGGTGGGGCTGCTCTACTCATGGAGCAGGGCAGGGGTGGAGTGGTATTCCCACTCAAATGCACAATGACTGTTTGGTCCGCCCTCTCAGGCCACCCAAAGCAGTTATGCGCACATCCCTGTCCGCAATGCAGACTGCATTACAGCCTACATGGAGAACATGCCCACCTTTCCAGCCCCTGGCTGAACACCTTGTCACAGCGCTCAAGAACAACCACAATGCCACATTGCAGGGTTGGGATTGGCTTAGGGGAGGGAGCCTGGCTGCCTGCTTCCTGTTCCTAGAAGCAGATTCAGGAGAGCAGGAGCACAGAAGATGCGGCACCTGGCCGCAAGGTAAGAATTAAAAAAAATATATTTACAACCCCCCTTCCCCCTGCATCCCCGCCGCCTCCATTGTCCTTTCCCATGTTTCCTGCCTTCCAGGTGTCAAGTCCCCCCCGCAGCACTACATAATGGCAGCCGCTGTGTGGCCTTGCACAGTGAACATACCACTGGTGTGCCAAAGGCAAGCCCGTCTACATCAGTTCGCCCCTGGACCGTGCCTCTCGGACACTCCATCACTACGATGACAGCACCCTCCTCACCATCAACCCTGGACGCCACACTGCCTGCATCTAGCAACACTGTAGAATTATCTTGCACCCTGTGCCTGTCGAAACTGCAAACGCACTTTCTGCCACATCAGCACATCAGCGCCTCCTGCCACTCAGCTGACGAACAGCGCAGCCGACCGGCTCAACTGCATCCTCCTCAACGAGCGGTCACTCCACAAACACGCAACAGAAATCTAAGACTTCCTCGACACCACATCGTCAGACATCACCTTCTTCATGGAAACCTGGACCAAACTCTGCTGCGGTCATTGCCATGAGCATCCACAACGACTACAAATTCACCCGCACGGACCACCCAGGAGGAGGCATTGCCATTCTCTGAAAAAGCACACTCTGACTGACCATGCACTCTAATGACCCGACGGTGACCATGAATCACCTCCACTTCCAGATCCGGACAAACCCCAACCCCACCCTCCACGAGCCCCTCATCTACAGGTCCCCCGGGCCATGAGCCACCATTCACCGATGCCATTATAGACCTCATCGCACCCAGGCTCTCCCATCCACCGACTACACCCTGCTCGGAGACCTCAAGTTCCACCTGGAAAACCCCAGTGACCAGAACACCACCCTCCTCCTGGAGAACCTTGCCAACCTCGGATTCAAGCTGTAAGTCACCGCACAAACCCACATAGCCTGCCACACCCTCAAGCCTGTCTTCTCCACCAGCAGAAACTATAACTACAGCCAGACTAGAGGACTCTCCTGTACCGACCTTCATTGTTTACATCATGCCTTCACCACACCCACCGTACACCATCACCATCATAGCTCCTCCCCCATCGCAGCTGGATAAAGGCCATAGAAGAACTTTCCATCAACTCCCTCAGTACCACCACTCTGACAACGCTTACAGACGCCAACACCACAGTGCACAACCTCCACCGATGGATCTCCAACTGCGGGGAAGCCCTTCAAGAAAAGACCAGTCAAACAACACTCCAAGAAGGCCAACTGGTACACTCCTGCCCTCCACTAGTCCAGCCCCACCTGCAGACGTCTCGAGAAGAGATATAACAACAACATCAATCAACTCTGCAACACAGTCACCCTTGCACCATGGCACAAGGGTGCCTGCGTAGGCACATGGCAGCCATTGTGCGCCAACATAGGGAAAAAAGACAGGGGGACTTATCCATGAGCCCCTTCTGACAGTTTCACCCTGCCGGAGCATCATTTTATTGGCATACTTGCAGTGTGATTTTTGCACCCTATTGCGCTGTATTTGCAAAGTGATGCATCTAGGCATATGCGTGACCTTGAGAAGCCCTGTGCCACATTATACCTGCATCAGGTATGATGTATGCTGGGTGGGCGTTACCACGCAACAAAGCCTCATAGGAGTGGCGCAGTGAAATCCATCAGATTTCACTGCAACAATTGTAGGACACCACTGCGTCAGTACCTTACGCCTGTAAGGGTGATGCAGTGCCACAGGGGTAGGCTGGTCCCATGCATTATTGGAGTTGTGTCATGCTAGTGACACAACTGCAGCAATGTGTGGCTTTAGCGCTGACAGATACGTCAGAATTCCAGACGTATCTGTCAATAATTGCGAAATGGAGCACGGTACAGTGAATACAGCGCATCCATGGTGTCGCAAGAAGGGCATAGTGAAAAGTGTTGCAACACTGTTTTGTCGCAGCGATGCAACACTTATCATGAATGAGGCCCAGGAATGCGCCCCTTGATGGTGCGCATTCCTGCCCTGTGGTTTTGCTGCAGGGCAGCGAAGCAACATTCCTTGCAGCGCTGTCCAGCACCAAAACCTTCTGAAATGAGGCCCCAAGCATTTGCACTATTTTTAACACCAGCTATTTTCTGGTCTTAAAAAGCGGCCTCTAACTGGAGTTAGAGGCAGTTTTTTTGTTTTCGCACCATACAAGGAATTCCTTGAAATATCGCAAAGTGAGGTTAGCGGCAGTTTTTGCCTACCTTGCATCTCATTTTCGTCAAGTCCCACTAACATAAGTGGCGATCCTAAAAATTCACGTTTATGCCGGAAAACTGCTGCTAACTGCTGTTAGTGGCAACTTGTAAATACTTCGATTAAAAAAAGCCACCGTAACGTCAAACAATTGATGCTACGGCGGTGTTAACTCCTTGTACATATGCCCCTGTATTTGGCTGACTGCATGGCTAGTGGCTTATATGTGTATGTTCCTGTAGATATGTGCGTAGGTCTGCCTGTTTGTCTGCTGGTGTGTGTTGATGGGTGTCTGTAGATATGTTGGCTTGTCTTTATATGTGCATGTATAAGTTTTTTATGCCAACGTGTCTGTCTGTGGGTATTCACTACACAAGACCAAAACAAACTGGCTTGGATGCTGATTGCTTTCTAAGGTTATAGTCCCTCCAGCCCAACCCCACCCGAACCCCCGCCCCTCCGACGTTCCATTTTAACCTCTATTTATGTTAGGAACGTCCGATTTTCTTTCGTTTTGCGCCTACTTTTCCTTGATACAACTGTTTCCTCTTTTAGAGACACAGACATCTGCCTAAGAACTGTACTCGTAGAGCATCAGTACAAGTAGCGCAGGATCACAGCACAAATGTTTCCTATTTGAGAAAACTGTGCCATATTAAAACACCACATGCAGCCCGAGCTTACCCAGTCTGCCCCATATTGCATTGCGAAAACTACAGTGAAAAAAACCCCATAATATGTCGCACATGAAAGAAAAGCAGTGCAGTGGGAAAATGCCATATATTTTCTCTGACAGCCATCTTCTGTGCAGATTTGTTTCACTGACTTATGAAACATATTAAAATCGTGAAATGTATATTTAAATTACAAGGAGCCAGGATTAGTCCAGGGTCACTGGTCGGTGTCATTTTTAGATTGGTCCACTAGAACCTTTGGAAATGTTTCTTGAAAAGGTAATAATGAGCCTTTTTACTCATCCATCAATACATTTGAGTGGAGGGCTTTTTACGCAGTGTATAGTTAGAGCATTAGGGTCAGTACAAAGTGAGCAGCCAATCAGAGTAATGAGTCCCCGTTGCTCGTGGAAGCAAGATTAATCTAAATCAAATACCATCCACTGAGGCAGTTTTAACTAATTCCCTCGTGAAAGTACAAGAGCAATGTGAATCCCCTCCAGTCAGCATGAACCTCCTGGAAGCGCTTGACAGGTAATACCTATTAAGCTTGTTAATGCCTTATCCTGCTGCTCTCTACAACCGGCTGAAAGTGCTTCTCAACAAATCAGCGCGGTAAAGATTCAGCTTTAAACCGGACATGGATGTGGGCTGGGAGAGGGCAGAGCAAGACTTAATGATGCAACAGACTGGTGAGATCTATGAGGCGCTATGGGGATAGTGCTACAGCAACAGGAAGAAGGACCCTGCCTTAGTCATTGTTGATGCACGGCTGTGCTTTGGAGAAGGATGGGAGGAGAGTTACATGGAAGCAAAGAAACAGTGGGGATATTATCAACAAAATGCGATAAATATCGCTAAGCGCGTTTAGCGCATTTTTTTTTATCGCCGTCTATCGCTGGTTCACATCGCATCATTAGCGGCCTATTACCAAGGCGCCGCTAAGATGCGATGTGAAAGCCAGCGATAGCGGGTTTTAGCAGGAGAAATCCTGCGATAAACCCAGTGCGATAAAAAAAAGCTTGCTAATAGGCAAGCGTGGTCATAACCTGACTATCCACCTCTCATGTAATGTATGGCTAAGTCATATTTCATTTAGGCGTTAGGGAAATGCGATAAACGCGCATAGTGCACTTTTTTTATCGCGTCACTGGATTCGGGCCGCATTGGTAATAGGGCGATGTTGTGTTAGCGACTGTCTTCATGGACTTTAAGTCAGGAACGCCTACCTTGCATGTCATTAGCGATGACATGCAAGGCGTAATTGAAAACAGTCGCTAACATTATCAAGAAAGCTCTAAAGCAGTTTTGCGCTTGCTTGATAATAGTGTGATAGAATTATCGCCGCTTTTCGCCCGAAAACGGACGCTAAAAGTGGCGATAAGTCTATAGCAAGACCTTGATAATATGCCCCAGTATGAGACAGAGGATGAGTGCGCATGTGGTAGAGACCGACAGAGTGGGGCAGAAAAAAAGAGCAGGTAGAGAATGAGAGAGACAAACAGAGAAAGAGAGAGAGAACTTTTTCTCTTTAGCCTTTTTTTTACATTAAGAACTGTAAGGGATGATCCCTGACGAAACTCTGCATAGGAATATTTGTTGCAATTTTTAACCCAGTACTTCTCTGTAACAGAATGGTCTGAGACCCTGTCGACTACCAAGGGTTCAGAGAGGTGGGCATTAGCCCAACAGAGATTATGCATCTGCTACAGCACCAGCTTTAGTTCTGGTGGCGCCCAGTGCAGCAATCTAGGTTGGTGTCCCTCAAAAAATCTCCTTATCCAAGAATTGCCTCACTACCAGGCTCCACCAGTGCCCCTCACATCACGTTCTAACCTATACCATGTACTTTGCATACGGCTCTTTGACTACAATTAACAGCTCACTGAGCTATATTAGGATTGTAACTTGTGAGTTGCAAGTGACAAAAGGCTCTGTGTGACAAAAGCAGTAACCCACTGAGCCATCCACATAAAATAGATTTTGATAATTTGCATGGGACCTGTTCTTTACATCAGGGATATTAACCTTCTAGCTGCGTTATCATAAGTGGAAACGGACACAAGACAAACCTCTGATCTCTCTCCAGCAGTAGCATTAATCACCAGAGTTATCATGCCATTTTATTGTTGCCTGAAAACTGCTAACACACAAACAACTCTGCAGCAGGTCCTTTTTTAAACCTATGTTATTTCTAAACACGGCACCCCTGAGGTCAGCGCCAGGTGCGACTGCACTGGTTGCAATGCCCTAGAGCCTTCCCTGATCAGCTATTTTGTAAATAGAGAGACCACCTCCCTCCGTGCCAATATGGCCACTGTTTTCAGGCCTGAGCTTTTCTCCTACAAGTCACTGGTATCAGGAGTGTTAGCATCAAGGGAGTAGCCGGAAAATTAAAATACCTCCCTGAAGCTCTGATGACACAAAGCCAGTTAAGCATTTGAGACCCACTCTCGCTAGAAGAGCTCTCTTGTCTCTTCTATCCAAACATCTATCCATTCATATTTTCACCCTTCCATCTACCAGTGTTATATTTCATATAGGTACCCCGATATAGGTCCAGGTAACATCATAACCCTCCACCTACATTCTCTCCTATATTACAGACATAACCGATTTGAGGGATTGACCTTTTACCTAGTTACAATACTACACACAGTACGTAGGGTTTTTCCCTGAACACTGGTCTCATGAATTATGCATGAGGATTCTTAGTTTCTTGGAATCATAGCAGGACCATCAACTCCTGCATAATAACTATGTAAAAAGTTCATTCCCGACGTCATCCTAAGTCCGACACTGGCACAGCAAGGTAGAACCCCTGGGGATACTTTAGGGTATATAAATATCACATCTTGCTGGGATAGCAAGAGGAGATCAGGACTTCCTGGCCGACACACTGACGCAAGACGCTGAGGTTCCTGCATGCAGATACTCCAGCTCGCAGTGGTTTGACATCCATTGTGGGGTCTTCAGCTCGAGACCAGAATGGGGTCCCACAGTCTCACATCAGGTAATGGGGTTGGTTTTATCCTAGAGCGATTCTTGGCTTCACACCTACTCACATGCTAGGTACACTTAGGTACATATAGTTAGGATGCATCATAGGAGTACACATTTTACTGCCATGTATTTTATATACTTGCCTGTGGTTATGATTTTAGCAAAATGGTAGAAACCTACCATCTGTTTACTTTCTTAGTGCTGCTACTCATTTATCTATGCTATTGTCTACTGGTGATTTCAGTACACTTAGTTTACACTAGAATAACATCTGTTCAATAAGTACTTATTGAAAACTTCCCAACCGTTTATTCTGTGTATCTCTCTGCGAAAAAGTGAGCACAAGCGACTGAGCGAAAAGTAAGTTACTGTTTCCATGGTCCTGAGGGATCAGGGTTGGCATGTTCGATAGTTGCCAAGAACTATTCTCTCCTTGGTAAGAGGAGGTGATATTAGCATTGCGAGCTAGCTTGTACACAGGTCAACATACCCGGTGGGGGTGGCTGGAATCAGTCTGGACACCAGTCCCACAGTGTATGTTGTCTTAATGTGCAGATCCTATATAGGTCTTATAGGAACTACAACACTATTTCACCATTCCATTCTTTCATCCATTCATTTGTTCATACATATTTCAATCTTTAACCATTCTCTGCATCGGCCATTCCATCCATCCATTCACACATCCATTATTTATGCATGCACCCATCCATCCATACATCCATACACACATCCATCCTTTGAATTGCCCATCCATAAATAAAGCAAACCAATCATCTATCCATCTACACTCTCAAATGTCCCTTTACTCTGCCATCCTCTCACCTGCCATCCACCTATCCATTCACTCATCCCATCATTCATGATATGGTCTCTGATCTCTCAGCTTCCACCTCCCTGTACTGTAACTGTAACACATAATTTTCCTACAGAGCTTTCGTCTTAACTGTGTTGAAGTTTGATATATTTTTTTAGGGAGTGTTCGCTACTTTCTGAAGTTTAGACAGACTGGATTTGAAATACTCACAATATTTCTTGTGCAAGTTGCAAATGCCTTAGAGTCATATTTATGACCCAGTTTGTGTCGCTCTTGCAGTAGTCAACGTGGTGAAGAACAACGCAAACCGTAAGTCATATTTTTTAAGCCAACCAAAGCCATTTTGCATGACTTTGAGTGGCTCCAAAAATATGGAGTAACGCAACACAGTGCAAATCACTGTGTTGTGTTACTCTGCCATGGGTAGTCATTCCATGGGTGTTGTGTGGTAGTTCCCATGCAACTCCAATGGTTATTGAGGCATGCAGAAATTTACAAGACCTTGTAAACCTGGAAATGTGTCAAAAAGATACACCTCCCCAGGGGAGGGTAACAAGGAGAAATATGTTTATTTCTCCTTGTCTTGTCCTCCTTCTATGTGTGTTGGTTTCTGAAGCACAAATAAGAAGAGGTAAAAAACTCTCAGGATTGTTTTGGTGCATGACGTTGCCCCTTCATGCACAAAAACAATCCTGTCTACAACCTAAGCACCTTTACACCATGGTGCAAGGGCGCCTGCATTGGCGCTAGTCTGCTAAAACGTCACCAGCGAACAGGAAAGGACAGGAATTGGATAAAGTCACCTTGATGCACCGCTCTGCACCACTAAACTCTTAAATATGGCCCTTAGTTTATATAGTGAGGGCCTGAGGGAAGATTGGATCTTAGAACACACATGTGCCTTTCAATAGATTCTATGTTCCGGGAATTCAAAATGGGGTAATTCTGTATTTTGTCACCTGGAATTGTAGATCTTATTTTTTTTCATTTCATGACTTCACAACAGATTCAGAAGATCTAAATCAGTCAGAAAATATACAATCTGTATAATTAGTGTGCCATTTGACAAGGAGCGCCTAAGGAAGTGGCATATTTTCTTTGTTAGATGGTGTAATCTAAGTGAATGGGCCACCATATTGATCCATTATTCCATTCCAGCCTTATGATCACTGTAACAGAACCCTCGAGGCAAACAAACTGTGAGAAGCTAACATGTCATCAAATAAATATCCAGGTTTATTCTGACTTGCCACACAGACAACCAAGGAACATACACATTTTACTATTTCCACTGTGGTAGGGCAAATCACACCATAAGCATCTATTCAAGTGGGAAAGTCGACACCATCACTCATTTAAGCATGACACATGTCAAGGATTCCCTTGAGATTTCCATTAATCCAGCAACAACCTATATTATTTTCCCACTCAAATTCGGACAGACACTGCATTACAAGCAGCCCAAGGCTATTTGTGTCTGGAATAGTGTTGTACACCCGATATGATTCATGACATTTTGCTGAGCTTGACTACAGAAGTGAAGAGAGTCCCATAGGTAATTGTAATCTGATTTGCAGTGCTGCTGGTAGAACTTCACCTTTAAATGACTAAAGTGGAAATTGTCATCTTGAAGCCTTGGATGAAGCCGTCTTGATTTTTCAATATGGCCTACCCCTACCAAGAACCTCCTCTGGCTTCAGGATGAATACAGCCGGAGGCCCAGAAAGCTAACTGATAAATACTTCACTTCCTTAGAGGAAAAAAATAAAACAGCAAAAACCTCTAAGGTTTTAAGCAGATCAATTCAGCAACTCGAAATGTAGGGGAAAAGCAGTAGAAGGTGGAGGAAGTCAAATGCCTTCTGGATGTACCAGACGGCAGCTGTATCTTCTTTTTATAGGGAGGCCACCTAAATGACCTGGAACAGAAAAAATATTGGAAACAGGAACTAATTCTCCTAAATTCTAAGTAGGAAACCACCATTGAAGTAGGATTTGGATTCAAGATAATCAATTCCAGGATGGACAACAAAAGATCACACGAGGGAAAAATATTTTATCAAACGAAACCACCATATTTCACAAAAAGGAGACAATACATAAGGAATGCCATTCAAGTCACTACCCCCCCCAAGACCCCCACCCTGGACTCCTTATTCACCAAACATAAAAGCGTCATGTGTCAGCACAAACGCTGACTCATGCAGAAACAGAGCATGAAATCTTCCGCATCAAAAGCATCATGGTTAGGGAATCTCCCAATTTCGCACTCATGGACCACATGGAAAGGTAGTAACATCCATTGTGGCATTTCATGACACAGAGAGGAGGGCTGCTGGTAAGTGAGGTGGGGCTAGTAATCCTCTGCCTCATGGGCCTCACCATTGAGATCTTCATGGAGTCATGTCCTGACCTATCCTCACTGAGAACTGGGGGTGGTGGAAGACCAGGGAGTTGTTAAGGAAGAGCAGCATGAACTCTCCTCTCATGGCAGTGTGGGCGCAGAATTGTGACCCTGTTGTTCTCGGCTCTCTTACTCAATGATCTGGTGGCCTCGATCAAGTGGTGCAGTGAATAGGGTGGTGTCATGCAGTATCATGAAAGCTTACATTGCACCATTGAAATAATTCTGGGGTGCAGAGATGGTCAGTGTGTCCGCTGTGAGTGGCAAGCTGAAAAATAACAGCCCTCCCCCTTAGAAGCCCATGATCTGTTGAGCACTGGGGACTCTTTTCACCTTACCACATTGATCCAGTGTGGGACTTATAGTGGGAGCTGAGCACCGACCTTCAGAAGCCCCCGAGAGACATGCATCTAAATGCGCCCTCTATGCACCTCCATCTGTGTCAGATCTAGGGCTGTGGTGTTGCTAAAAGGTGGCCATTGAGGATCTTTTTCAAAGCCCATGAAAACCTGAGCCTTGCAGGCTGAATTGTCCCCCTGTGGGAATTCTAGGGGCATCTCCCACTCTCCTTGCCTTTGCTTCTCTGCATGAAAGCACCACGGCAAACACTGGCATTCCTTTAACAAGAACCTAAAGAAACAATTAATTTTAAATCAAAATACATGTACATCAAAGAAATGAAATAGGAAATGTTTTCGGTAAAATAAGATAAGCAATAAGCAGACTGCACAAGCATGTTCATAGTATGGTCAAATACCACTCATACATGTTGTCAATACATGCTGAAAGATAAAAGTTAGTGAATATTCAATTAGATTGTCTACATTTTCGGAGAACTATTGTTAGATAGTTGTAGCATTTTCTTTTTTAAATATAAAATTGAATATTCTGCTTAAGGTTTAGCTTTACTGAGTCAGGTACAAACATGACTGGGCTCAGTAAAAGGTTTGGAATTGAAACAAAATGATTAATTCGCAATAGATATGTAATGTTTGCTATTTCTATGCCTTGCAGTCGAAGTAATTAACTGGTTGTATAGGTTTCAGGGATTTACTTTTTTATTGCTGTATGATAGGAAGGAATCACGAATTTGTGTCTAGTGAATAATTCCCAAAATTGTACGCATGTAACAGTGTCATTTAATTTTCACTTAGGCCAACCTGAAATTTTGTAGAGTGAAGCAATATACAATTTGCTTTAGGAAAGACATAGTCCCAATGATAATTCACCTACCAGCTACAGTGTTTCCTGTTTCTTGTAGAAATGGATGGTATTTCTTGAAAAGGGCCTTTTGTAAGAAGGAGGAGTAAGAGACACACGAGGGGCACTTTATTTGTAATGTGCAGTGCACGGCCTACAAACAGTTTAAGGAGAAGCAAAAAAATAACCCTAAGAGCTTCAGATCGGAAGGCCTCGATTCCTGTCACTGAGAGTAAACTCCGCCAATCTGCAGACTGCATACAAAGAATACATTGCATAATCAGTGGCGTAGCTACAGGTTGTGCTTCCTGCTGCGGTCCCTGCGTTTGCTGCCTGCGTCGGCCATATGTAGGGGTGGGGGCTGGCGATTCCTGCGACAGCCGCATGTAAGAGCGGGGGGGGGAGGCTGCCGCCCCCAAAACTCGTGCTGCCGTGTGCAGACCACACCTCCTCCAGCCCCCTTGCTACGCCACTGTGCAAATATAAAGTAACTTTTAATAAAACAATAATGTGTGCTATCAAATTGATGAACTCTAAATTCTGCATTTAGCATTTTAACAGCATGAATGAAATCGCCCAGACGGTAAAATCAGTGGCAGCTTTTGCTCAGGCACCTGACTCCCCTCTTGGCTGCTATCAGTCCCATGCAGAACTACCTCTCTGTTCAAAGGTGTGTTGGCAGCAGCAGCAATACCCTACTCGCGAGACTAATCAACTCGAAGGGCTTTCTGCATGCTGATCTGCAGTCCTGCTAATGTTTTTTTTGTCAATCACAAGTGTGCATTTACATGGCTGTGGCTGCCCATTCGAAAGTTCTGTCTTGAGTTCCTTCTCGAGGGAGATTCCGACATCTCCAACTGATGTACTACGAGAAGGGATTTTCTCCCGCAATTGCAAAAAAACACATTGCAGCAAATTCAAATGTGATTCAAACAGGGTGCTGCGTGATCTCATAATTTGGTGCAAAATTGTTTTATGTTCATGAGCTTTCAATTTTATATCACTTACGCTATCCGCAAAGCAGGCTCTGTTTAAAATACATTGTTCTAATTGCAGGAGTTATTTCAATAGAGTGCTCAGAATTTTGATGAATACTAACATCTCACATATACTTTTAAGAACGGAGAAATTCAATCCCAAAGTATATATTAAAGGGGAATGTTGGTTAAGGACTGAAAAGAATGACCATACCATAACACTTTCTTGGACAATTGAAATGCCTTTTCCTAAATATTTGTATTGTCACCACATCCATGAGTACTGATGAAATTATGAAGTGCACCATTTGGTTGTACTCTTGTGGCATTTCTGATAATATCCAAGCCAATATAATCAATGTGCCGAGCGTTTTGACTGCAGAGTCATGGCAGAGCTATAGCCTCCTCCTTGGGGTCCACATTCCCAGTATGCCATCTCCACCAGCAATATCAGAATATTTGCATTTTTTGAAGTGGCAACACTTTTTAGTTTTCCCAACTTTCAATCAGCTCTACCCAGTCCAAAGCACCACCCTCTCATTCCCTGTATGATCACACAGTGTAAATTACTCTAAAATTGAAAAGTCTGATTTAAAAGCTGCACTTTTCTCTGAGTAATTAAAAGTAATTTGGTATGTATGTTTAATAACTAGCTGATCACTGTTAATGTTTTTAGTCCATGCTGGTGTTTTAACAGCTTTACATCACATAACCACCACAGTTCTACATCATTCAGCATTCAAATGGGTAATTCTGTCCACAGTTAACAGGTCCAAAAATACCCCCCTCTTAGGCCCTTCTCAAGGATGATGTTAGCCGAGGGACTTAAAATCTGTCTCTCCTCCCCACAAAAAGGGAATATCTGTCTCTCCTCTCCACAAAAAAGGGAGTATCTCAGTCTCTGTCAGCTGCAGGCTGTCTAAAACTAGTGGATGGGCTCCTTACACCTGCATCTACCCCGGCTTGTTCCCTGTCTTTCTAATCACTTATTTTATGCTTCATAGTGCTTTATTTGTCATCCCACTATATTTCTATCAGATAACGGCTCTGTCCAAGGCCCCTTCATTTTCCCTCAATACATCTACTTTGCTAACATCATTTGCTCATTTAATGCTGCATAATGTTTGAATCCTTATATGGCAGAAGCCCAGCTTTTATCTCAGCCCGTATTCAAAAATACACATCTACCCGAACTTGAGATCCACTCACTTGAATCTTCTTACTATCCCCTCATTCAAAAAGTATAGACTTGGCGGCTCCAGATTTTATGTACTCACTCCCTGTATCAGCAACTCCCTTCCACTTGAAATTAGGATGACGCCATTACTCCAGTTTAAGACAACTTCTAAAAACATGGCTCTTTAAACAAGCATATGACTGAAATTGTGAGCAGGTTGTAATGTTTCTGTTACCCTAGCACCAAGAAACTGACCGGTGTACACGCACTCTACAAATGCTAGTAACATAACATAACAATGTCCTTAACCACCTAAAAGCTGATAAATGTTCTTCTTCTTGATCTACCTCAGACTTCACTTTCTAAGAAATCTCCTTATGCCCTACAGCCATTAGGAATTGTGTGCCCTTCTGCTCTCCAGTTCAGAACTCATCTAAAGTGGTTAACTTTCCTACTTCCTTTGAATAAACAACTCTCACCTCTTCTGTTGACCTCCTTTAATGTACCCTAAATATTTTCCATTAAGCCAAGTACCTTGGAGTACAGCACAGTTCCCCAAGTGTCTCATGTAGGTTGTCTCCTGCTTCAGTTATCAGGTTAGAGCTACTTGGCTCTGGAATATTCAACCCTTACATCAGTACTCGTTATTTCCCTCATCAAAAACATCCATTTCCCTATGTGAATACTGTCACTCCAGGTCTAGATTTAACATACAGAAGACACCGAAACAAGATACTTGTAAACAACCAAGAGAAGTCATAGAGATGATCAGGTTACGTGTAGATAGTACAATTCATATGTAGCTAGAGGAGAGGTCTTCAAACTTTTTGATGCCGAGACCCCCGTCAAACTTTTCTAGGCATAAGGACCCGTTCCTGACAATAATTTCTAGAACCTGGTACTCCTCATCATCGATAACCATTGACAACCATAAATGTCTCAAATTCCCACAGCAACAAATTTTTATAGTGTGGAAATAATAATAAACAGCAAAGGTTTGTGAGTGACTGTGGTTTGGTGTAAGAGACTTACAACACAGTTCAAACAAAAAGTCTCCAAAAAGAAGTACCCAAAAATGCACAATGGTACTTTATTTTTCACAAACAAAACATAATTTGACAAAACTTATTTGGATGATAACACCTTTCTGAACTAATGTAATGAGTGTGCCTGTTTTTCTCCAGAGAGACAGGCAATCTGTGGTTGCATCTTATTAGTGCCAATTTAACACCAAAATATTCCAATAAGCAACAAAAGGTGACCAGTCCAGCTTTGCAAAGGGTCGTCTACTGCGAGGCAACATGTGTCGCTGCTTTTTTGTAACTTTTGGGTTGTTTGAGCTATAAACAAATATTTTTGTTAAAATCAGCAGATTATGTGGAAGATGATGAATTATGTGGCAAATAAGGCAAGTCTCTAATTATGCAAAAATCGACACACAAGCACATAGTTCCAGTGTTTCTGGGTATAATGGAAAAAGGTTTTTATTTTTAACATTATTAAAACACATGCTTCTATTTTAGCAAAAACTGACTTCTGGTTATATTAGTTTCCTGCTGTTGTTACACTTCAGTCATGTTTGGTGGGGCTGCAGGACCTTGAGTGCCTGAGCGTGTGGGCGGGTCAAGGGTGTGGCTAAAAACAAAATATTCTGTCTGTTTTCTAGGTCTTTCACAGACAGGTAGGTACATATAAAATAAAGGGAAGCTTAAATGGAAATGCAATAATAAATAAATAAATAAATAATGTGTTACTCAGTGGGAAATACACTATAGTACATTATGAAACCTTTATTAGATAATAAACTGCAAAGGTCTGTTTGTAACCAGAGAGCTACAGAATCATATCTTGGTTGGTGCAGTGCAGTATAGTGATTGACATATTTTTAGTGCTATGGGTCACAGCCTGTGACAGAAACCACTGTGAATATGTAAGCCCTTATTTCATACTTGCATTACACTCAGTATAAGATAGACTGCTACAAAATGCGCAAAACGTTTTATGAGGAAATGATGCTTCCAAAATATAGATTTTAGTAATACCCATACATAACGCAATTTGTTTACATAGATGTCCCTCAACATCTCCTCAGGCATAGTAAACACTATGTAAATACAATTACAATTAAAAGCACGCACTTCACAGCTCAGTTGTTAACTCTCTGCACTACCACCCAAAAAGGACAAATCTTTGTAATCAAAAAGCTTCCAGTGATTCGATCAATTAAAGCCAGTACCGGTTCCCAAGCATCCTACATGTTTGCATATTACCCTTTACAATTGCAGATTAACTTGTAGCGCACAATCGCATTTCTTGCAGGCAAGCAGGCACCCTGGGAGAAAAGCTTTTATTGCTGTCTGCCCAGCTTTGGTTTCACAACACAGGACATTCCCTGAATGACACTCCAGTGTAAGCATTTTGACTATCAGAATTAACAGTCCATGGACAGTTGTATTTTTCCAAAACGTAGAGAAAACATTTTGGATTCCAGGCAGAAGTGAGGCTGGGGAATGCGTGCCCCCCTTCCCATGACCCCACAGCCCCCGTGGGGGTCGCACCCCACAGATTGAAGACCTCTGTGCTAGAGCAACATCTGCACAAATAGAATGTAATTCAGAAAGTATAATTTTGCAGATCTGAAATGAAGTAACAAATACTGTAGAACAAAGAGTCTTCAACGCATTCTCATGAGTGACATATAGGAGTGCAGGACATACAGCAGAAACATCTGTTGTCATCATTAGCAGAATGAAAGATTGAGTCAGCGCTGGTGGAGAGTGGAGTGGCGTAGAGTAGAGTGGAGTGGAGTTGTGTAGATTGGCATAGAGTAGAGTGGCAGAGAGTGGCATAGAGTAGAGGGGAGAAGTTTAGAGTAGCATAGAGTGGAGTGGCATAGAGTAGCATAGAGTGGAGTGGCATAGAGTTGCATTGAGTGGAGTGGCATATAGTTGCATTGAATGGAGTGGCAGATAGTAGAGTGGAGTGACATAGATGGAGTGGTGTGGAGTGGCATAGAGTAGGGTGGCATAGAGATGGGTGGAGTGGCATAGGGTAGAGTGGTGTTGAGTAGAGTGACATAGAGTGGCAAACAGTAGAATGGAGTAGGGTGGAGTGGCATGGAGTTGTGTGGAGTGGCATAGAGTACAGTGGCATGGGGAAGAGTTGAACAGAGTAGAGTGGAGTGGCATAGAATTGAATAGCATAGAGTAGAGTGCAGTGTGGTGGTGCAGAGTGGTGTTGAGTGGAATCACATCGAATGGAGTGGTGTAGAGTGGCAGAGCGTAAAGTGGCATAAAGTGGGATGGAGTGCCTTTGAGTGGTGTGGAGTGCTGTGGCCTACAGTGGCATGAGTTAGAGTGGTATAGAGTAGGGTGGCATAGAGTAGTGTGGCATAGAGTGGAGTAGAGTGGCATAGAGTGGAGTGGCATAGAGTGGAGTGGTGCAGAGTGGCGTAGCATACAGTGGCATAGAATAGAGTGGTGTAGATTGGAGTGGAGTAAAGAGGAGTGGGAAGGAGCAGCATTGAGTGGAGTGGCATAGTGTGGCTAGAGTAGAGTGGTGCAGAGTGTATCGCGCACAAGGGGTCAAGGGGAAGTGTACGCTACGAAATAGTAAGTTAAGTCCAATACTGCTTCCACAAATTATTATGCTCACACAAAGTATACAGTAGCGAGGCGCATGAAGAATGAAAGAAATGGGAACAAAGGTGGGGGCACTACAGGTGTTTGGACGAGAACCCTCACTCACCCGAGGGTGAGATGCCTCATCATTGGGTCGCTCCAAACGCTAGTACCACAAGGTACCCAGTGTGAGCTACAACTTTCCTGCAGGAAAGTAGCAGGAGTGTTTTTAGTAGCATGTCTAGGTGTTATTACCTCTAGGGTAAGGGTGAGGGGCAGAGTGCAACAAAAAAGTGTCTTAAGAGTATATTTGTGTTACTTTCATTTGAACACGTTTATATAGCAGAGTGACAATACACTATGGTCCTGAAGAATGCCTGGAACATCTAAATGGCATAGGGCAGAAAGATGTTGACGGTATACAGGGTGAATATCCATAACCCTGTCTCACTTTGCTTTTAACCTCTATCCATTAGGACATAGGAATACAATTGTTTTGGCCTCATTCAGATAGTTTTAAGACACTTTCCTTGGTGAGTGTGGAGTAACAGAGAGTGGAGTGGCATAGAGTAGTGTGGCGATAAGTAGCATAGAGTTGTGTAGAGTAGAGTGGTGTAAAGTGGTGTACATTTGAGTGGAGTACAGTGGAGTGGTATAGAGTAGCGTGGAGTGGTATAAGGTTGAGTGTTGCAGAGTGGCGTAAAGTGAAGTGGCGCAGAGTGGCATATCATAGAGTGTTGTAGAGTAGAGTGGTGTAGGGTGGAGTGGAGTGGCATAGACTTGAGTGGTATAGAGTGGTATGAATTGGAATGGAGATGAATGCAGTGGTGTGGTGTAGAGTGGAATGGTAGCATTAAGCGGAGAGGCATAGAATAGAGTGCTGTAGAGTGGCGCAGAGTGGCATAGTGTAGAGTGGTGTAGAGAAAAAATGGAGAGGCCTAGGCTAGAGTAGTGTAGGGTAGAGTGGCAAAGAGTAGAGTGGCACAGAGTGGAGTAGAGTGACATTGTGTGGAGTGGACTGCCATGAAGTGTCAGAGTGGAGTGACGTAGTGTTGAGTAGAGTGGTGTAGAATGGCGTATAGTAGAGTTCCCTAAAGTAGAGTGGCACACAGTAGAATAGAGTTGCATACAGTGGAGTGGCATAAAGTGGAGTGACGCAGAGTTCATTAAATGAAGCAGCATAGAAGAATGGTGTTAAGTGGAGTGGCATAGAGTGATGGAGAGTGAGATGGAGTGGTGTAGAGTGGAGTGTGTAGAGTGACATAGAGTAGAATGGCATAGAATAGAGTGGAGTAGCATAGAGTGGCCCAGAGAGAGTAACGCAGAATGGAGAAAAGTGGCGTAGAGTGAAGTGGCGTGGAGTGAAGTGGCATGGAGTGGAGTGGTATAGTGTGCCAAGGAGTACAGTGGCATAGAGTGAATAGTGTAGAGTAGAGTGGCATAGAGTAGTACAGTTGTGGGTATAAGTAACCAAAGTGTTCATAGAGATGGCTGGTGATGTGAAAGCAACATAAATAAGAATCTGTATACCAGTGTTAAAAGTAGGAAAGCACATTGCACGTCCAGGAATAATATGTTTCTATAAAAAAAAGGTACATTGTAAAAAGAAGAGGAAGAACAAAGACGAGAAAGAACACATGTACTTTGTTCTGCTCCACAGTTGAGTTAACACAAGAAAGGAAGGGAAACCTACAGGAGCTAAGCAAATGAAAGGTTTCAAATAACAAAACAACTAATGGTATGCTGTGGGTAGGTTTTAAGCTCACTAAATAGTGAACAATACATGCACTGTGTAGGTGAGACCAAAACACTGGGCTCCTTGGATGGCTGCAAGGGCAGGTGATGTTTGACCGCTTACTGCTACCTTTATAACAGGGTTCAGTGAAAGCAAGTATGATTCAACATCTAGGGCCTCATGTAGGTAAATAAATTTTACCGGTTCTAAAATACCGAGCCGTACCGAATCGGTAAATTAGAATCGGTAAGTTATATGTAGGTAAAAATTCGGTAACAGTTACCGATTCGGTAACATTCGGTAATCACGAATCGGAATTCACCGAATCGGTAAATACCGAGGTGGTAGTTACCGAATCGGAAAATACCGAGGTGGAAGTTACCGAATCGCAAAATACCGAGGTGGTAGTTACCGATTCGGAAAATACCGATTCGGTATGTACGGAGTCGGTAAAGAAAATCACATGACTTGACGAAACAGCGAATCCAGTGCAACGACAGCCCACCCAACCTGGAACTGCCCACACCCAGGCAGGTGTACTCAATTAGCCGAAGTGGCCACACCCAGGCAGGTGGACATAATTAGCCGACCCTGGAGAGGCTTGGAGTGCAGAGGAGAGGCAGGGAGCAGTTGCATGTGCGAGCGGGTAAACGAACAGCATGTCCAGCCAGAGAACACAGAAAGACGGAGTGGAAAGGAGGAGGAAGCTGAAATTTAGCCCCAAGGAACTCCAGGTGCTGGTGGAGGAGGTCGTGAAGCAGCACCAGAAGCTGTTCGGCAGGCAATCCCTGCAAGTGCCTGAGGTGGAAAAGCGCAACATATGGCTGGCCATCCAGGCGCAGGTCAATGCTGTGGGAGTGACCCACAGGGACATTGAGGTCCTCAAAAAGCGCTGGTATGACCTCCGGATTGTAACCAAGAGGAAGATGGGCGACATCCAGAAGGAGGCCAGCCAGACCGGAGGTGGAACCAACAGGGCACCTGCCCTCACCGAACTGGAGGAGCTGGTGGCGGCCACAATCGAGCAAGAGAGCGTCGTGGGTCTTGGGGACGCCGACAGCTCTGCCAGAGCCGCAACACACCAAGGTAAGACGAAAGCACAGCAATGTATCCCCCCCTACCCCATCCCACATCCCCCAAATGTGAAACGAGAATCACACTGCAGTCCACACGTGTCAGTGCAGACAGGCAATGCATTTCGGGAGATGTAGTCAGGGCAACACTAACCATGACGTAAATGTTACAGGGCAACAAGGCATGTCATGCACTCGAGGCACAAGGAGACAGGGGACATGTTGGAATGTGAAATTATTTATTGTGCCGCTTGCAATGCAGCCCTTCGGGGACACTGAGCCAATGTTGTATTTCTGTCCACAGATGTGACATCATGCAGGACAGGGCATGCTGCAGGAGAGACGGCACCACGGCAACATCAAACACCTCCAGCCAGCACAAGTACAGACCGGGGAGCAGGCCCACTGGCAGCCGCACCACCAACACAGCCAGCATCGCCGCACACAGAGCCAGCATCACCTCACCGTGAGCCAGCATCACCACCACCAGAGCCAGCCTCGCCACTCATGTTCGATTCACCGGCCACATCTCCGCTTGCATGCGTGAGACAGAGGAGGCGTCCAGCAGCCAGGCTACGAGCCTTGGACACCTCGTCAGACGACAGCATGGGCCCTGAAGACCGCACCGGGCCCCAGGAAGGGAGCCATGCCACTGTGCCCCACACCTCACAGGCAGCACAGACGGAAACAAGAGGGCGCCGCAGGTCGCGTGTCCAGAGTCCACCAGCACCCACTGACGGCCATGGTGTCTTCTTGGGGCTCGAGGGCCAAATGTTAAAGCAACAGCGCCTGCAATCAAAGGCAGTCATGTCAGTCCAGAGGCACATGCGGGTGATGAAGACAAGCATAGTCAACATGGACACAAACATTGGCGGCATGGCTGCGGGCATTCGGGACATGTCCCAGTCTATCCAGCAGTTGTGCAGCAAATTAGATGCTGACATCGAAGCACGGCGCCGGGAACGCCAGAGAAGGGACACTACCAGCAGGGCACTCAACCGTCTGGCAACTGCCACTTCCCTACTGTGCCGGCGCTCTGTGACGATGCAGGAGGGCCTAACACAGTGCTGCAGCGACCTGTCTCGGGGGATGGTGCAGGTGACAAGTGCACTAGGGGTGCTATTGACGAGTCAGGCGTCGACAACTGCTGCAGGGGATCCTGCGGAGAGCATCGACACCACCAGCAGCATCACACCCCCCGTCCCAGAAACACGCAGGAGCAGCAGGCGGCTTGGGGTTGGCTCTAGTGAGGATGCACAGGCCGTGCAATCCACCACTGAAGCGCGTATGCGCAAACATTGATGTCGCCCTGCCTAGCCACTTCACAATGGGTGACGCAACCCTGGACATACTCCTTGTATAGATGATATATTGCCAGATTGGCCTGATCATGTGTTCATGGCGTGGTGCCACATTAAACTACGTCATGACTGCTCACAACTCGCTGTGTCCCCTTACTTACTCAGAAATAGTTGGATGTGATCTCTGCCCGTCTCTCTCTCCCATCGATTGCAGTTGGCACTCTAGCTGCGTTGCCCTCTGGCTGGCCTGACTCATCCTCGTTGTCCTCAAAATATGTTAGTTCCACATCTGTACCTTTTTCGTGGCAAGGTTGTGCAGCATTGCACAAGTGGCAATGATCTTGCAGCAGGTGATGGGTTTGTACTGGCGTGCGCCTCCGCTCTTGTGCAGGCAGCGGAACCTGCTCTTCAGTAGTCCAAACGTGCGCTCCACCACATTGCGTGTTGTTTTGTGTGCCACGTTGTATCGTCTCTCACTCTGGGTAGCTGGGTGTAGGTAGGGAGTGAGGATGAATGACCGGCATGCATATGCACTGTCGCCTGGATGGGTGAAAGGGAACCATCAGTAACATGCCTCTATACACTATGTTTGCATGTTTCAAGGGGCGTCACTGTTACTTACCTAGCAGGTATCCCTCTCCGAATTCTCCGGCACTCAGTCGTGTGTAAATCCCACTATTCTGGAAGATGTAAGAGTCGTGGGTGCTCCCAGGAAACTTTGCAACAATATCTGTGATGATGTTCCCTGCACCACAGATCACCTGCACGTTGATGGAGTGGGTGGACTTCCTGTTCCTGTAGATGTGCTCTGTATCTGCTGGTGGACAGATTGGGATGTGTGTACCATCAATACAGCCGAGGACATGGGGGAACTGTGCCATGTGATAAAAGTCAGTTTTTGTTTTCTGCAGTGCAGCCTGTGAGTTTGGGAAGCTTATGTAGTGGTGCATTCTCTGCATCATGGCATCCAGGAACTTCCTGAAGAAACGGGACAGGCAACTTTGGGATACCCCACCCACCGCAGCTATCACCACCTGATAACTGCCGGATGCCAACAGATGTAGGCTGCAGAGCACCTGCACATGTGGGGGTATGGCGTGCGCCCTTCTAACTGGCTGGTCCAGGAGTGGGTGTAGGTCCCTGATTAAGTCCATGATGGTTTCGGGGTGTAGCCTGTACCTCTCATGTATCTCTGCATCAGTCAGCTGGAATAGTGTGATGCGCTGTCTGTAGATTTGTTCCTCCCGTCGCCACACCCTCAGTCCTGCTGCCTGTAGACGTAGGCGCCTTGCAATGACGTACATAGCGGCCATGTTGTCCACGCTGTAGAATTTTGGGTTTGCTTTTATCCATTGTTGATGGTTACCACCTGCTTTTAGTCCGTGTTAATTACCGACTCTTAATTACCGATTTTAATGGATTTCTTAATTACCGACTGCTCCTACATGTCATTTTAAATTTTTACCACTTCATATTTACCACTTCATGTTTACCGATTCGTTAATTCTGTATTCGGTAAGTATGAATCGGTATTTTAGAATTCGGTAACTATGAATCGGTATTTACCGCCTCATATTTACCGAAAAGTGGTTTTTGGACTCCTACATCTCACTTGTCTGTATACCGGTCGGTAACGGCATATTTACCGAAAATCGGCCGTTACCGACCGGTATTTCGCTACCTACATGAGGCCCCTAGAGAGGTGTGCGGCACATCCCCTGCCTGAATGTAAGAAAAAGATTTCTGGGAAGACTGCTGAAAGAAATGTTTAGCATAATTAGCATCACTCAGAAGAAGGAAGTAAAGGAACTTTAATGTGTATCAAATAACAATTGTTTATAGAAGAATAAAGGTTAGCTGACATTTTGGTCATACAATAAACATTGAGTGAAAGGGTCAAACAAATGGCATAATACAAACTAAAATAGGCAGATTCACTAATCCATCTCTGATTCTCAAAATACTTTTAAAGTAAAAAGTGTCTAGCTATCGCCGTTGTTTTTAAGCATACATTTGAACTACGAAAGGGAAAAAACATTTTTTTTTCTGTAACCTGCCAATCAAAAATAGTTTCACTGCTCTGCAACTGTACTGTTTTAATATTTCTACTTTGTGATACAATATTTATTTTCCTTTTTCCAAACTGTGGGACCCTCGTGTTGGTGACTAGTCTCACTGAAGTCCCTCATTTTCTAGCTGAATGCACCTGTCATGCCTCCTCATGAAGCTCAAGTTGCAAGGCTCAAAACACATTATGTTCTCTTAAAGGGCTGCTTTAGTGAGGTCACTGATTGGCTGCTGGAGATGGAGGGCATTTGGTCATGCCTATCCATATGCTGATGCGATAATCTTTTCCTCTGTGATATTGCAGGCAGCCTCAGACAGGGCAAGAGGTGTGCCATCAAGCATTTGTTTCGGCTTCTGTTTCATACTGTGACTGTGGCCCACAGTTTCACACTCATCACACTCTTAAAAATCTTAGAGAGCCAGTATCTACTAAATCCTACAAACTACAGCGCCTTGTGTTTGCAAGGTCTGACTCTAGCAGTGTGAAATAAGTTAACAATCATTTTTTCTACGCAATTAAATATCATGGCAGGAAACACTCGGCATAAATTTAAAACATGTATAGATGTATATATATTTACAGACAACAGCAGACCACAAAGACATGGGCTTCAAAACTTTTCAAGCAACGCAAAAAGTTGCAATGAATTTCTTAGGATGCCTAATATTATATTATTTCAAAAATAAAACTGCCCATTTCTCTCTAGTCATCCATCTCTCTAGTTCACCTTTTCTGATTATTTTCCTCGAAATGTTCTTCCACTTTCTAAGCTTTTAAGATTTCAGAGCATGTGCTGCACACCATTAAAAAAATACTACAAATGAAATTCTAATTGTTGTAGTGACTGCAACCTCGCACAGATTTCAGACAGCCTTGCAGATACTTTGCATCCGATATTTCCTTCCAATGACTAAGTGAGTCATTGCTAGGGCCTGTTGGCTTTCCCTTAAATTTCACACTTTGTAGCCAGAAAGTGGCGCTATTTAAAAACGAAACTACTGAACAAGTTGCAAAAACGTTCAGTTTAGCATCTACGGGACTCATTTATGAAAAGTGACGCATCACTGCGTGAAAACAGTGATGCGTCACTTTTCACTGCGCCCTCCCTGCGACTCCAGTGATGCGTCATATTTACAGTATGACGCATCATGTCGCAAGGAGTCACAGATACGTCAGTATTTCTGACGTATCTGTAGGCGCAAAAGTGACGCATTGCTGGAGTGTGTCACAAAAGTGACGCAACTCCAGCAATGTGTCCTTTCACATGGGGCAAGCCCCATGTGATAGGGCCTGCGTCAGTCTTACACCTGCTGTGAGGCAGGCGTAAGATATTGACGCATTTGCACCCTAGAAGTGGCGCAGTGAAATCTCGTAGATTTCACTGCGTCACTTCTACGATGCTTACTTACGTGGGAACGCCCACCCTGCATACATTATACCTGACGCAGGTATAATGTAGCGCAGGGGTTTGCAAAGAGACGCATCTAGGTAGATGCGTCACTTTGTAAATATGGCGCATCATGGCGCATGTTTTACGCCACTGGTGCGTCACAAAAAGTGACGCACCGGTGGCGCAAAAGTGACGCAGGGGCTCATAAATGAGCCCCTACATTTCTTACTTTGGATCGAGGAGACCTGGGTTCTTGGCTCAGCTGTTTATGTTGCCCAACGTTCTGTGATCGTTGGCACAACATTTTATCTCCTTTCCTGTTTAAGTCCTCGTATCTGTCAAACCGAGATGGATGCAGCCTAACATCATCGATAAGCACTGTGCAGACTTGCGTTATGCATGTTACATTCACATTTTTAAATTTGGAATTCTTACTGTAAAAATAAAAAATAGAAAAGTTATTTTCGGCAATAAAGAGCCTGGCTGTTTTATATCCTTTAGGTATAGTTAACGATTAAAGGAAAACACTGAAAGGTTTTTTAATTTAAAGTTGTGATTCTCATCAAATATAGTCTATTCAATAAATTGCATGACATTGCTAAAAAGTATGGGGCAGATTTATGTTGCCTGGCGCATCCCTGCAAATCAGCAAGGATGCGCCAGGAATGATGCGTCACGCAAGTTTACCCTTGCGCCACACATGATGCGCCGCATTTACAATGCGGCGCATCATGGCGCAGGAATAAACAGATGCGTGACGCATCTGATGGCGTAAGGTTGGCGCAGTGCTTCAGTTGCGTCGCAAGCGCGACGCAACTCCAGCACTGCTCCAACCTACCCTATCCCTAACATGGTGCGTCAAGCCTTACGCCTGCTTCAAGCAGGCGCAGGGTTTTGGCGCATCAGCGTTGGGAAAGTGACTCAGTCAAATCTTATAGATTTGACTGAGTCACTTTTCAGGGGCGTTCCTGCGACGGAACGCCCCCCCCTCTGTCGACACGCCCACGTGAAACCTGACGCAGGTTTTACGTGGCGCAGGGCTTTACACCGTGACGCATCTCCATAGATGCGTCACGATGTAAATATGGCGCAACGTGGCGCAGGGTTTACACCGCCGCTGCGTCACTAAAGTGACGCAACGGCGGCGTAAAAGTGGCGCATCTCCGATATAGATCTGCCCCTATGCCTTTAAAATTGCTCAAAAGAGCTTTCTGAAATGTGCAGCAAGCATACTATAAAAATAAAAACAGCAAACGCTAGCTGGTATTATAAAAACAATTTTAATAAGGTGAACTCTATGATGTTGACTGTCTTACTTATTTTTAAAAATCACTCCCCTTTGGATAAGATTACCAAAGTATGTTTAAGTTCTTAGGTGTGTTTAAGAGTGCAGTGTCACCTCCTGTCTACAGAGGCAGAGCTGAGCAATAAAATAAACACACATAATGAAACACAGATCCCCACAAGGTCATTTTTAGAAAATTGGCAAAGACACTTTTGAAGCCGTTTTCTATCATTTGGAAGACATTGACTTGAGAGGACTTGGAATCGGGTCCCCACAGTACAATAGAGTCCCCATAGTGTGAGTGTGTTATTACATTCAAGATCGCACAAGGACAGTAACCGAAACTCACCCACACACAAACACACATGCACACACATACAATTATAAACAAGCACATGGGGAAGATGGAGGGGTGTGCTAAATTCACGTCATTTGCTTTTATATATTAACTTGAACCTTTGGAAACAAATTGCAAAATTACCCGTAATTGAGTGAAATGCAAATCCATCATTTAGAGCTATATGTTAGTGCAAAAGGTGTCCTCTTGGAAAAAACATATTTCTTTTTTTTTATTACCTCATATTGCACCAGGTAGTGATTGCCTTCCAGATAGATTAATCAATTCTCCCCACCAATCAAGCAAGTGCACAACAACGTGAGTGAGAACTTCTCCGACAGTTACTCCTCAGGCCTAATAGACTTAATGTAGATATACTTCACAGTGGATATGCTATAAGGACCTGCACATCGTAAAGTTCAATCCGTAATGCAATAGGTTGTTGTTAACAGTTGTATTGGGTGCTAGCATATCGCCACATACTCATCCACCAAGAGTAATAGTCATCTTCAAGAATACCAGATTCCAAAGATGTTGAAATTTTACAAAAAAGGCAATGCTGCACACCCCAAAAGTAACCTGCACCCCTTAGACAATCTTATTACTGGGTGTAGTCCAAAAGTTGTAAATATTCATACAAAGAACACCATCGATATCCGATCTTGATGTAACAGGATATGTTATGTTTATTCTTTTATAATCATATGAGTATCCAATTTTCACAGCGCAGCCGACGCGCGTTTCGCCCAACGGGCTTTCTCAAGGCTGCATACATACACGAAAAAAGAGAAAACAGGGTATCTAATTTTCTGTATCAACAGAAACATAAGCAATATTTTCAGCTGTGTTATGCCGTACAATCTAGTACAAAACAGATCCATGATTGAAAACAAAGTTCAAAGGGAGAGAGTTCCCCAAGAGACAGAGAGTAATCCCCTACATTAGGTAGTTAATAGAGAGATAGATCCCGATAGGTTCCCCAAGTGGATAGAACGTCAGAGTCCAAAAGACAGCTGAATCACTGAATCCTGTTTCCTTGAATTACCGAAATTCGTCATGTGTCTTACACCGATAGGTACAGTGAGTGTTAATGGGTGTGCCCATGTTAAAATCCAATCAACGAAAAATACATAATCGTAAAGTGCTCCAAGTCATGCTGTACAAGGTGATGACATCTCACCTAGTCAAGTTCACTATGTCGTTCGTATTTGGTGTAAAAAAACTCGAAGTTACACCTAAAAGAAAAAATTTAATGTCCTGTGACCACTGGCGATAGTACTCACATGGTATTTATCACATCGTCTGTTGCGACATTCAGTATTGCTTACCTAGTTCCAACCGAATGGTCACGTGATTCATATGAAGTGCCACAAGTTAGGCGCTATCAGCGTTCCTCCGTATCTGTAGTAAATCGAGTATAGCAAAGGACCAGGATCCGTCCCCTCTAAATTAACCCCTTCAGTGCCCGCCCCTTTCCCCGCCCAGTGCCGGCCGTTGCATTAGCGGGCGGGGTCTATGACGAGCTGGACTCGTCATGGGCACAGCGCCACCGCGGCCCATGACGAGTCCAGCTCGTCATGGGCACTGAAGGGGTTAAAAGTATAGTGAAAACAAATATTCACTGTGATGTGCTGTAAAGATCATAACTCTGTAAAGACCAATTAAGTACTGCCTGGGTAAAATACTCGAAAAACGTAAATACGTATTATGGTCTGGTAATGACCATAGCTTCAACACTGATCCTTTACTTGTACGTGTTGTTGGTTGCTCACGACCAACGGTTTGCCTAATACGTTTCAGAAGTAGCGTGTTGTGTACAACATCGCATCGCACCTATTATGTGCTATGAGTCCTACATATCGAGCTGAGAGTCGCGTAACTATACTGTTCCCCAAAATCATTTAACTCCTGAATTTAAGTCCATACACGTACGAAGGTATATTTATGGTCATTATACCGCGCTTAGTAACACTTAAGCTATATACGTGACACTGCCCATATCGCACTCACCTCATTCACGTAACTAGTTCTCCCACATTTTCTGGGTGTTTGGAATCCGAGTGCCTCCCGCCATTGTAGTGTATATGTAGAGCAAGAAGTCAGCAACATAGAGAATGGACTTACACGTAAAATGGTCGGAGTCAGAGTACATGCCCTGGCGGCCATATTGGAACGATAAAATGTGTATGTTATGTCTACAATCTGTCCTGTATCTCATATCGTCCCAAATCTCTTAAGTGAAATTGTGAATGTCAAGTCTTATAGGTATGCTTATTCTTCAAAGAGAAACCCGACCTTATCACCACAGTGACGTTTAGATAGGCGAGAAGGCATAGTATTGTGTAATAGGTATTCGAAATCAGAAATAGAAAGGACAGATAGCAGCAGGTCATATGGAATAGGAATCCTGGCGCCACATCATGTCACAAAAATACTGTTTTGAAATGCATACAAACAAATGGTTTTAAGTCGCTGCGTTACTGCACATTCCATTATAATCATTAAAAATCATGTCAGACATCAGTAAAATAATACCCCAGAACAGGAACTTATGATTATTACTCATTGTACATAACACATTGACTTACAAGAATTCAAATAGTTCCTTATCAATGTTGATACCGTGTTCAACTGCTCTAAGGGAGATAATCCATTTGCATTCATTTTGTCTGAGCATACTTATTCTGTTGCCACCTCTCTGATGTGGCAGTATTACCTCAAGACCATGAAAAGTTATTCTGATCAATTCTGTGTGATTATGTGTAGTATTGAAATGTAATGCTAACGGATATTGAGAATTGTTGTTTCTGATGGCTCTTAGATGTTCTTGTATCCGTTCCTTTAGTGGTCGGATGGTACTACCTACGTAAATTTTTCCACATATACAAATGATACAATAAATAACAAATTTCGTATTGCAGTTGATGAAGTCATTGACTGTATAGATTTTTTCAGAGTTGTATTTGAATGTGGTGGTCCTATTTAACGCAAAGGGGCAAACATTGCAAGTACCACATTTGAAAAACCCCTTGGGTTTTGCTGGTAGCCATGTCCTTTGAGACGTTTTTGAAATAAAGCTGGGGCATAAAGATTGTCTCAGAGTGTTGCCCCTGGCAAAGGTAATGTTAGGCCTGGGTCCCACCGCCTCCATGATTTTCTCATCATCTGTCAATAGATGCCAGTGTTTTCTGAGAATTTTAAAGATTTCTACACTAGCATTTGAGTACGGTGTAATGAACCTAATTATTTTTGTGCTGCATGGCCTTTTGTTCGTTTTCATGCGGCCCTTCAGCAAATCCGTTCTTGTCATACTGTTTACAGTATTGCGCGCCTTTCGGATATCAGATGCCTTATATCCTCTGGCCATGAAACGTTGTTCCACTGTATTCAGTTCGTTATCCAATATTTGTGTATCACTACAATTTCTTTTTGTGCGGATCATCTCCCCCAAAGGAATTGCTCTAATCTGTGAGGGTGGGTGTGCACTGGTGGCATGCAGAACTGCATTGCATGCCGTGTCTTTTCTGTATGGCCGTGATATCAATTTGTCTTTATCGACTACGATTGTAATGTCAAGAAAGTTGATGTGTGTAGTACTTTCTGTTTTAGTGAACCTTAAGTTGAAGGGATTATTGTTAAGATACTGAAAAAATTCATCTAGCATTGTTTTTGTACCTGACCAAAACATCAGTATATCATCTATATACCGGCCTAGAAATAGGATATTTTCCGTTAGTAGACTAGGGCCCTTCTTCCAAAGATGATGAAGTTCAAAATATCCCATATAGAGATTGGCAAATGAGGGCGAAAATTTTGCCCCCATCGCCACACCTCTGATTTGACGGTACCAAGTGTCATTGTGCATAAAAATGTTGTTTTTCAACACCAATTCTATCAATTCAAGTATCATGACCGTGTGTTCTAGGAATTGTATGGACCTAGATTCCAGAAAATATTGTGCTGCCAGGAGACCCATGTCCATGGGTATACTTGTGTAGAGGGAACACACATCCAGAGTAACAAGATAGTGTCCCTCTACCCAGTCTACATCCGAAATCTTACTTAGCACACTACAGATGTGCTAAGTAAGATTTCGGATGTAGACATTTTTATGCACAATGACACTTGGTACCGTCAAATCAGAGGTGTGGCGATGGGGGCAAAATTTTCGCCCTCATTTGCCAATCTCTATATGGGATATTTTGAACTTCATCATCTTTGGAAGAAGGGCCCTAGTCTACTAACGGAAAATATCCTATTTCTAGGCCGGTATATAGATGATATACTGATGTTTTGGTCAGGTACAAAAACAATGCTAGATTAATTTTTTCAGTATTTTAACAATAATCCCTTCAACTTAAGGTTCACTAAAACAGAAAGTACTACACACATCAACTTTCTTGACATTACAATCGTAGTCGATAAAGACAAATTGATATCACGGCCTTACAGAAAAGACACGGCATGCAATGCAGTTCTGCATGCCACCAGTGCACACCCACCCTCACAGATTAGAGCAATTCCTTTGGGGGAGATGATCCGCACAAAAAGAAATTGTAGTGATACACAAATATTGGATAACGAACTGAATACAGTGGAACAACGTTTCATGGCCAGAGGATATAAGGCATCTGATATCCGAAAGGCGCGCAATACTGTAAACAGTATGACAAGAACGGATTTGCTGAAGGGCCGCATGAAAACGAACAAAAGGCCATGCAGCACAAAAATAATTAGGTTCATTACACCGTACTCAAATGCTAGTGTAGAAATCTTTAAAATTCTCAGAAAACACTGGCATCTATTGACAGATGATGAGAAAATCATGGAGGCGGTGGGACCCAGGCCTAACATTACCTTTGCCAGGGGCAACACTCTGAGACAATCTTTATGCCCCAGCTTTATTTCAAAAACGTCTCAAAGGACATGGCTACCAGCAAAACCCAAGGGGTTTTTCAAATGTGGTACTTGCAATGTTTGCCCCTTTGCGTTAAATAGGACCACCACATTCAAATACAACTCTGAAAAAATCTATACAGTCAATGACTTCATCAACTGCAATACGAAATTTGTTATTTATTGTATCATTTGTATATGTGGAAAAATTTACGTAGGTAGTACCATCCGACCACTAAAGGAACGGATACAAGAACATCTAAGAGCCATCAGAAACAACAATTCTCAATATCCGTTAGCATTACATTTCAATACTACACATAATCACACAGAATTGATCAGAATAACTTTTCATGGTCTTGAGGTAATACTGCCACATCAGAGAGGTGGCAACAGAATAAGTATGCTCAGACAAAATGAATGCAAATGGATTATCTCCCTTAGAGCAGTTGAACACGGTATCAACATTGATAAGGAACTATTTGAATTCTTGTAAGTCAATGTGTTATGTACAATGAGTAATAATCATAAGTTCCTGTTCTGGGGTATTATTTTACTG
The DNA here is from genome assembly GCF_964204655.1 of Triturus cristatus. Classification (NCBI taxonomy): domain Eukaryota; kingdom Metazoa; phylum Chordata; class Amphibia; order Caudata; family Salamandridae; genus Triturus; species Triturus cristatus. The sequence goes on along the minus strand of NC_140581.1, from coordinate 921,952,962 downwards.
ATGTCTGACATGATTTTTAATGATTATAATGGAATGTGCAGTAACGCAGCGACTTAAAACCATTTGTTTGTATGCATTTCAAAACAGTATTTTTGTGACATGATGTGGCGCCAGGATTCCTATTCCATATGACCTGCTGCTATCTGTCCTTTCTATTTCTGATTTCGAATACCTATTACACAATACTATGCCTTCTCGCCTATCTAAACGTCACTGTGGTGATAAGGTCGGGTTTCTCTTTGAAGAATAAGCATACCTATAAGACTTGACATTCACAATTTCACTTAAGAGATTTGGGACGATATGAGATACAGGACAGATTGTAGACATAACATACACATTTTATCGTTCCAATATGGCCGCCAGGGCATGTACTCTGACTCCGACCATTTTACGTGTAAGTCCATTCTCTATGTTGCTGACTTCTTGCTCTACATATACACTACAATGGCGGGAGGCACTCGGATTCCAAACGCCCAGAAAATGTGGGAGAACTAGTTACGTGAATGAGGTGAGTGCGATATGGGCAGTGTCACGTATATAGCTTAAGTGTTACTAAGCGCGGTATAATGACCATAAATATACCTTCGTACGTGTACGGACTTAAATTCAGGAGTTAAATGATTTTGGGGAACAGTATAGTTACGCGACTCTCAGCTCGATATGTAGGACTCATAGCACATAATAGGTGCGATGCGATGTTGTACACAACACGCTACTTCTGAAACGTATTAAGCAAACCGTTGGTCGTGAGCAACCAACAACACGTACAAGTAAAGGATCAGTGTTGAAGCTATGGTCATTACCAGACCATAATACGTATTTACGTTTTTCGAGTATTTTACCCAGGCAGTACTTAATTGGTCTTTACAGAGTTATGATCTTTACAGCACATCACAGTGAATATTTGTTTTCACTATACTTTTAATTTAGAGGGGACGGATCCTGGTCCTTTGCTATACTCGATTTACTACAGATACGGAGAAACGCTGATAGCGCCTAACTTGTGGCACTTCATATGAATCACGTGACCATTCGGTTGGAACTAGGAAAGCAATACTGAATGTCGCAACAGACGATGTGATAAATACCATGTGAGTACTATCGCCAGTGGTCACAGGACATTAAATTTTTTATTTTAGGTGTAACTTCGAGTTTTTTTACACCAAATACGAACGACATAGTGAACTTGACTAGGTGAGATGTCATCACCTTGTACAGCATGACTTGGAGCACTTTACGATTATGTATTTTTCGTTGATTGGATTTTAACATGGGCACACCCATTAACACTCACTGTACCTATCGGTGTAAGACACATGACGAATTTCGGTAATTCAAGGAAACAGGATTCAGTGATTCAGCTGTCTTTTGGACTCTGACGTTCTATCCACTTGGGGAACCTATCGGGATCTATCTCTCTATTAATTACCTAATGTAGGGGATTACTCTCTGTCTCTTGGGGAACTCTCTCCCTTTGAACTTTGTTTTCAATCATGGATCTGTTTTGTACTAGATTGTACGGCATAACACAGCTGAAAATATTGCTTATGTTTCTGTTGATACAGAAAATTAGATACCCTGTTTTCTCTTTTTTCGTGTATGTATGCAGCCTTGAGAAAGCCCGTTGGGCGAAACGCGTGTCGGCTGCGCTGTGAAAATTGGATACTCATATGATTATAAAAGAATAAACATAACATATCCTGTTACATCAAGATCGGATATCGATGGTGTTCTTTGTATGAATATTTACAACTTTTGGACTACACCCAGTAATAAGATTGTCTAAGGGGTGCAGGTTACTTTTGGGGTGTGCAGCATTGCCTTTTTTCTAATAGACTTAATGGACCCAGTGAGTTGATCCCCTGGTCTTAATCATTGGGCATATAATCTTCACTGGAGTGACTTACTGAGTAGCGTCATCATCTTGTTCCACACCTGTATACTAGCTTCTCCAGTGAGTAACACTTCCATCGGGACGGAGAGTGTCTTGAAGAAGATGGTGGTGGGATCTGTGCAACAAGAGTAAAATTGCCTCTTTTAACTTTAAAAAGTGATTTTGAATGAGAAAAGAGAGATGGGGTAAAAGAAAAAAATATGGTGATGTTGTTCAGATGCATTACCTATCCTTAGCATTAAACGAAATGGTCAACATGTTTCAGCCATATATGCCCCTGTGGTTTCCATGACCTTCATCAGGACCTTTATAGATCATATCACGTTTGTAGTAATTGGCCAGCATTGTTATCAGGTATGTGCATTAACTTACGGGTCTTCGTTATTTTTGTATAACGGATTCTTTGTTACAGGTGTGATTTTTGCCTGTAACCTAAAGGAGACAAGAGGGGGCCAGTACATAGAAACAATTGCATGCAGTTTATTGATCTGTGACTGCCTCTATCTTATCCCGATGTGTGACTGTTTCATTGCATGCGATTACACCCAATTTGTGCAGGTTATGCATAGACTGCACTTAAGGATTTGTCTTATTATAGGAAAGCATTCAATCCATTGTTTTTGATACAGCACACTGACTGGAATGTCCGTGTGGTAGTCTTTGCAAACAGAGAGGTTGAAAGTGGTGGGTAAAAATCTGGAGTGATTCCCTTGTATTCAGGAGGGGGGGTTGTATATGAACCTTAGGGCAATAATACACTTTGTTGTTTACCAATGGTGGATGTGTGGGGGAGGGTAGCATCAGGTCACCATGTCAATACTTTCAGTGTTCCAACTTGTTCATGTCAATAGTTATCATTATGCCTGTTTTGTGGGGTGAGTTGGCTCATGATTTTTAAGGGAGATTGGGCGCATTAGACTATAGAGGGTACAAGATGCCGTGTTTCCTTTCATTTTTCCATGTGCCTCATGGAGACTCTTCTTTAGGGACCCTCTTTATTTCTGCAGTTATGAATTAACTCATAATGCAGTATTGGGTGCTGCTAAAGTAAGAGGTTTTGTGCCCCACAAAAGGTTGCCTTCAGAGAAAAGGAGTGTAGTTATAAAGTGGTTACAATTTGGAAGCTTCTTTCTATAAATGTATCTTTATTGTTTTCTCATCCCTGACAGTGCAGTTTGGTAAGAACTTCGACAGTGTGGTACTTTTTTCAAAAGGAAGTTTTAATGGTATGTGTAACTGATGCTGTTACAATGGTGAAACATTTTGGAAGTACCCTTTTGGCATAAGAGCTACTGCCTCATAGGTGGCGGGTGAGGACAAAGTGTCTCGCCATGACCTACTGGAAAAATACATATAATTTATAGTCTCTTTCGTTTGGTAAAAATGCACCAAACGTTTCAAGGAGCCAAACTTTTACAGAGGGGAACCGCCTGTTTGATCCCCACTTACTTGGTGTCACAAGATCCTCCGGTATCTGTGCCTATAACGTCCTCCTCATCCTGAATGTTGGACCCTACCTGTGGAGCATTGGTATACTTGGTTGGAAGATTATTGCTGAATGGGTCATTAATGGTTTCAGGCGGGTCGTTGTAAGTGGGAATAGAGGCTCATGTGAGCATTCATGATAGTTTGACAGCTGTCATTGTTATATGGGCAAGGTTCTGTGTTTGTGAATGAGTTCGGTCATGGTTGTAATAAATAAAACTCGTCCTATAGACTCTAATTTCAATGCATTTTGGGTATGATTGTGTCTCTCAACTTGGTCATGGAACAAGGGGTCGAAGACCCTTATTCCAATGTATTTGGGTGTTATTATGGAATGGGGGTTGACAACAAATAGTGGAGTTTGTGTTACCATACCGTAACACTTAATTCTACATATTGGGCATGATGATTTTTCTTGGTCATGGAATGAGGGATAGAAGACCTTAATTACAACTTTTTGGGTATGTTAGTGTTTCTCTGTTCATTCATGGATTGAGGGGTCGAAAACAAATTGTGTTACTTGTGTTCTTCAAAAATGAGATAAATTATGACTCTGGATATTAACTGGATCCCCAGTTAAATTTAGCAGTGCATCATGTGTAACATTATCTGTGCGTGAAGATGGTAGCCAGATATGGGCATGATATTTAATGTTGTGAAATAAACCTGATACCAAAAAGAGGGTTCTGGTATATATTAAGGGTGGGCGTAGTTCACGAAGTAGCACTTCGCGAAGATACGCAAAGTGAAGTTCGCACTACGCGAGCTACGCGTAGCACTTCGCGAACTGCGAAGTAACATGTTCGCACTGTGCAAGATGTTGTTTTCAATGATTGCACAGTGCGGACAAGCAACCGGCACTGTGCAATCATTGAAAATGGCATCTTGCACAGTGCGAGCTGTAGTTTTCTGCTGCTCGAGTAGATTTTTACTCGAGCTGCAGCTTTCTCAACGCGAACTGGTAGTTTCTCATCGCGAGCGGTCGCGAGCATACGCGACCCCTCGCAATGAGAAACCTGACCTTCTCGCGTTGGGAATCTCGCCGGGAGGTTTATTTTCCATGCTCGCGATCGCGAACAAGGAAAAAGTCTCGCCAGGATGTCATTTTGCTTGCTCGCGGTCGCCAACTTGACGTTGAGGACCGCGAGCAAGCAAAAAATGACCGCAGCACTACGCAACACTACGCTACGCGTGTTCGCACTGTGCTACGTGCAGTTCGCGTAGCGCGAAGTAGCGCGAACTTCGCAAACTACGCGAGCGTAGCGTAGTGCTTCGCCCAGGCCTAGTATATATACATAAGGTACCAATAATGATGACATAGGCTGGATGTTGTCGTGTGTAATGCTATCTGGTTCTATTTGTGATTAGCCAGATGGATGGTGAACATTGAAAAGGTGAAAAGGTGCATTCAATGGTAAAAAAGTTACCTGAATGGTCCATTTGGGTAAAAATTCTACTCAAAATGTATTTTGAGTTGATTATCGGTGCATGACATTAAACAATCAATCAATCAATCAGGGAATTTTAAGCACGCTACTCACCTTTGAGGGTCTCAAGGCGCTGGGTGGGGGGTACACAGATTCGATGCAGCTGAAGAGCCAGGTCTTGAGAGTCTTCCTGAAGGTGTTTAGGGAGGGGGCATGTCTGATGTCTGTTGGTAGCTCATTCTAGGTTTTGGCTGCAATGTGGGAGAATGAACTTCCACCTGCTCTGGCTCTGTGGATGCACGAGGTTGGCAGATCGGAGGTTTCTTTTGGGTATGTGGAAGTTTATTCTGTCGTTGAGGTATTTGGGTCCACTGTTGTGAAGGCATTTGTAGGCGTGGGTGAGGATCTTGCAGGTGACTCTCTTCTCCATGGGGAGCTAGTAGAGTTTCCGCAGGTGTTGGCTGATGTGTTCGTGCCGGGGGATGCTGAGGACGAGTCTGGCTGCGGTGTTCTGTATCGTCTGAAGTTTGCGGAGTAGGGACTTGTTGATGCCGGCGTAGAGAGCGTTTTCGTAGTCCAGTTTGCTAGTGATGAGTGCGTGGGTGACTGTCTTCCTTGACTCAGGGGGGATCCATTTGAAGGTCTTTCAAAGGATGCAGAGGGTGCTGAAGCAGCTGAAGGTGACGGCGTTGACCTGTCGGTTCATGGTGAGTGATGAATCGAGTACGATGCTGAGGTTTTCGGTGTGGTCTGAGTGGGTAGGTGGGCTTCCGAGGGCAGCGGGCCACCAGGAGTTGTCCCATGCTGAAGGGGTGGCTCCAAGGACAATTAATTTTGTCTTCTCTGCGTTGAGCTTCCGAAAGCTATTGGTCATACAGACTGCGACGTCTTGCATTCATCTCTGGAAGTTGAGTTTCGCGGTAGTGGGGTCCTTGGTGAGGGAGAGGATGAGCTGGGTGTCGTCGGCGTAGGATACGATGTTAAGGCCGTGTTGTTGGACGATGGCTGCGAGGGGTCCATGTAGATGTTGAAGAACAATTGGATCCAGTCCAGGGCATTTCCTTGTATGCCGGCATTGTGTAGTCTGTCGGCTAGTGTGCGGTGAGAGACGGTGTCGAAGGCTGCAGATAGATCGAGGAGGATGAGGGTTGCGGAGTGGCCTTGGTCCAAAAGGGCACGGATGTTGTCTGTGGCGGCAAGTAGGGCGGTCTTGGTGCTGTCGTTGCTTCGGAATCTGGATTGGGATGGGTCGAGGACGGTGTTCTCATCGAGGAATCGTGTCAGTTCCCTGTTGACTGCTTTCTCTCCCACCTTGGCTGTGAAGGGGAGGAGCGAGATGGGCCAGTAGTTCTTGAGGTCGGAGGGGTCGGCCGTGGGCTACTTGAGCAGGGGTCTGACTTCTGCGCGCTTCCAGTCATCTGGGAGGGTGCCTGATGTGAAGGTGGTGTTGATTGTCCATTGCAGTTCGGGTGCGATGGTGTCTGCGGCCCTGTGGTAGATGTGCAGGGGGCAGGGGGCAGTGGGGACCCCCGAGTGGATGCTTTTCATGGTCGTGGTGGTATCCTTGGTTGTGATTGGTGTCCAGTTGGAGATGGTGGGCTGGCTGGTGTCTCTGGGGGGCAGGGGGGCCGGCTTTGGCATCTAGTGTGTAGTCGGCAAAGTTGTCGTGGAGTTTCCTGATCTTGAGGTGGAAGTAAGTTCCAAGCTTATCGCAGACGTCTTGGGACGGGGAGATGTCCGTGGCTTCGCTGCATGGTTTGGTGAAGTCCTGTATGACACTGAAGAGTTCCTTGGAGTTCGTGGAGTTGGTGAGGATTTTCTTGTGGATGAAGTTCCTTTTAGTTGTTCTGATTTTGTTGTGTTAGTGCGTCATGGCATCTTTGTAGGTGGCATGGTTATCGGTGGTCTTTGTGTTACTCCAGTTTTTCTCCAGACGTCTGCAGGTGCGCCTGGTTTCTTGGAGATCGGTGGTGAACCAGGTGGCTTTCCTGGGGTGCTGTTTCCCGGGGTTTCCTAGCGGGGCGAGCTTGTCCGCGCAGTTGGAGATCCAGGTGTGGAGTCCTGTGGCTGCTGTGTTTGTGTCCGGTGTCCAGGTGGGGTTTTCTAGGCTGAGGGCAGCGTTCAGTTGCTCATCGGTGACTTTGCTCCAGTTTCTATGTGGTGGGCGGGGGGGTTGTTTAGGTTCCTTGGGTTTGTCGACGGTGAAGTGGACGCAGTGGTGGTTGGTCCATGGTGGTTGTGTTGTGTGGCTGAAGCGAATGCTGTTGCAGGCAGTGAAGATGGGGTTGTGGGTGTGTCCTGATCTGTGAGTGAGTGTGGTGACGAGTTGGTTGAGTCCGATGTTGTTGAGGTTTTCCCAGAGGATGGTGGAGCTGGGGTCGCTGGGGATGTTTAGGTGGAAGCTAAGGTCTCCGATGAGTATGAAGTTCATTGATGTGATGGCGTGTGGTGTGATGAAGTCTGTGATGGTGTTGGCAAAGGGTGCCTGGGGGCCGGGGGGTCTGTAGACGAGGGTTCCTCGGAATGTGGTGTTAGGCCTGGTCTTGATCTGGAAGTGCAGGTGCTCTGCGGAGGGAAAGTTTTTGCTGGAGGTGGTGAGGTGGAGGGTGCTCTTGTGTGCGATGGCGAGGCCCCCTCCCGGGTGGTTGGGGCGGTCCTTCCTCTGGATCTTGTATCCGTCCGGGATGGCGGTGTTGATGTCGGGGGCGGAAGCCGGCGTTGGTCCATGTCTCTGTGAGGAAGGCGATGTCGGGCGAGAGAGTGTCTAGTAGGTTCCAGATTTCAATGGCGTGTTTGTGTACGGAGCGTACGTTGAGGAGGATGCATCTTAGGGTGTAGTCAGCGCAGTTGTCGGTGGTGCCGAAGTCGAGGTTGTGGTGAAGGTCTGATGGCAGTGGAGGCAGGTGAACTGGCCGTGGATCGAGGTCGGCGAGGCCTGTTGGCAGTCTCTGTGTCTTCCAGGGTTCAATCAATCAATCAATCAATCAATCAGAACATTTGTAAAGCACACCATGAGGGTCCCATGAGGGTCTGGGGGGGATGCTGCTACTGCTCGAAAAGCCAGGTCTTGAGGAGTGTTCTGAACGTTAGCAGGTCCTGGGCCTGCCGTAGGAGGATGGAGAGGGTGTTCCAGGTCTTGTGGGGGAGGTGGGAGAACGATCTGCCACCGGAGGTCGCTCTTCGGATGCAGGGTACTGTGGCGAGGGCGAGGTCGGCGGAGCGGATCCGGCGGTTGGGGGTGTAGAAGCTGAGTCATCTGTTGAGGTATGCTGGTCTGGTGTTGTGGAGTGCCCTGTGTGCGTGGGTGAGGAGCTTGAAGGTGATTCTCTTGTTGACGGGGAGCCAGTGCAGGTCTCTCAGGTGGGGTGTAATGTGGCTGTGGCGAGGGATGTCGAGGATCAGGCATGCAGAGGCATTTTGGATGCGTTGAAGTCATTTCGGAGTTTTTCCGAGGCTCCTGCGTAGAGAGCGTTTCCGTAGTCCAACCTGCTGCTGACGAGGGCCTGGGTGACCGTTCATCTTGTTTCGGTGGAGATCCACCTGTAGATCTTGCGGAGCATGCGGAGGGTGTTGAAGCAGGAGGGCGAGATGGCGTTGACTTGCTTTGTCATGGAGAGAGTAGAGTCGAGGATGAACCCCAGGTTGCGTGCGTGGTTGATGGGTGTTGGAGCTGTTCCCAGTGCGGTCGGCCAACAGGAGTCGTCCCAGGCCGAGGGGGTGGAGCCGAGGATGAGGACTTCCGTCTTGTATGAGTTCAGCTTCAGTCGGCTGTTCTTCATCCACTCGGCGACGGCTTTCATTCCTTCGTGGAGGTTGGTTTTGGCAGTGAGGGGGTCCTTGGTGAGGGAGAGGACCAGCTAGGTGTCGTCGGCGTTGGAGATGATGTTGAGGTCGTGCAGTCGGGCGACGTGGGCGAGCGGTGCCATGTAGATGTTGAACAATGTCGGGTTGAGGGATGAGCCCTGGGGTACGCCGCAGATGATCTCGGTGGCTTCAGAGCGGAAAGGGGGGAGGCGGACACTCTGGGTTCTGCCGGAAAGGAAGGAGGTGGTCCAGTCCAGAACCTTGTCTTGGATCCCAGTGTCGTGGAGGCATGTGCGTAGGGTGTGGTGGCAGACAGTGTCGAAGGCGGCTGACAGGTCCAGGAGGATGAGGGCCGCAGTTTCCCCGTTGTCAAGCAGAGTTCTGATGTCATCGGTGACGGCGATGAGGGCGGTTTCGGTGCTATGGTTGCTGCGGAAGCCGGACTGGGATGGGTCCAAGATGCTGTTCTCCTCGAGGTAGCTGGTCAGTTGTCTGTTGACGGTCTTCTTGATAACCTTCACTGGGAAAGGGAGCAGGGAGATGGGCTGGAAGTTCTTGAGGTCCTTGGGGTCAGCCTTGTTTTTTTTTTAGTAAGGCGTTAATCTCGGCATGCTTCCAGCTCTCCGGGAAGGTTGCTGTCTCGAAGGAGATGTTGATGGCTTTCCGGAGATGGGGTGCGATGGTGGTGCTGGCTTTGTTGAAGATGTGGTGTGGGCATGGGTCTGACGGAGATCCGGAGTGGATGGTGTTCATGATTTTGATGGTGTCGTTGTCGTTTATGTTGGTCCAGGAGAGCAGGGGGTCAATGCGGATGGTGTCCGTGGGGGTCGAGGTCTCAGTGGTTGTCGGGGCAGTTGTGGCGTTGAAGCTGTCGTGGATGTCTGTGATCTTTCGATGGAAGAATGTGGCAAGGGAGTCGCACAGGTCTTGCGAAGGTGGGATGTCGTTGGTGTTGGAGCTGGGGTTGGAGAGTTCCTTCACGATGTTGAAGAGCTCTTTGCTGTTGTGTGCGTTGTTGTCTTGGCGGTCCTTGAAGGAGGGCCTTTTGGCAGATCTGATGAGGGGATGGTGTCTGCGGGTGGTGTTCTTGTGGGCTGCATAGCTGTCCGGTGTCTGTTCATGGTGCCATTTCTTCTCTAGCTTTCGGCAGGTTTGCTTGGAGGCCTGGAGGTCTTTAGTGAACCAGCTGGCTTTCTTGCTGGTGTGTCTGTTGGAGGGTTTCATGATCGGGGCGAGGGTGTTGGTGCAGTCGTCGATCCATTGTCTGAGGTTGCGGGCAGCGGAGTCGGGGTCGGTGGGGTCGGCAGGTGGGCTCCGGGTGAGGGTGGTGGTTAGCTGGTCTTCGGTGACTTTGCTCCAGCAGCGGCGGGGGATCTGTTGGGTGCGGTGGTGTGTGGTGGGTTTCCGGAAGGTGAAGTGGATGTAGTGATGGTCGGTCCAGTGGAGTTCAGTGGTGTGGTTGAAGGAGACGTGGGGGCTTGCAGAGAAGATGGGGTCAAGCTTGTGGCCGGCGGAGTGGGTGGGTGTTGTGATGAGTTGTCTCAGTCCGAGGTTGGCAAGGTTGTCGATCAGGGTGGTTGAGTTGCGGTCGTTGTTGTTCTCAAGGTGGAAGTTCAGGTCCCAGAGGAGGATGTAATATGTGGAGGCAAGGGCCTGTGTACTGACGAAGTCGGCGATGGAGTCGCTGAACTGTGGTCGGGGTCCGGGGGGTCTGTAGATGAGGGTTCCTCTGAGGGTGGTGTTGGGAACGGTGTGGATCTGAAAGTGCAGGTGTTCAGCGGTGCTGATGGTGTCGTCGGTGTAGGTCGAGACTCTGAGAGTGTTCCTGTGTACGATGGCAATTCCTCCTCCTACTCCATTGGTGCGGTCCCTGCGGGTGATCTTGTAGCCGTCCGAGATGGCTATGGCGATGTTGTGTGCCGAGGAGGGGTTCAGCCAGGTCTCCGCCAGGAAAGCGACATCTGGGGCGGTTGAGTCGAGTAGGTCCCAGAGTTCAACGGCGTGTTTGCGGGCGGAGTGGGTGTTGAGAAGGATGCATCTAAGGTGGTTGTGTTCTTTCCCAGTGGGTGGGTTGGTGGATCGGATGCTGGTGAAGCTGCAGTTCCGGCAGCAGAAGGGTCCGTGGGTGCACTTCGGGGCGGCCAGGAAGCAGGTGTGTGATCGTCCGATGTTGTGTGCGTGGAGGGTGCTGGCATCGTAGCAGTGTCGGGTGTTGTGGTGTTCGCGGGGGCCAGGGGTTCTGGCGCTGGGTGCGGTCCAGGCGCAGACGGGTGCAGACGGGCTTGCCTTAGGCGCTCCTGCGGCATGCCAGTGGTGCGGCCGCCAGAAGAAGGGGAGGTGGGAGCGAGGAGCAGCTGGAAGGTGGGGGCAGACGAATGGGCGAGCAGGGGGGGCGGGGCTGCAGGGGCGCAGTGACAGGAAAAATGGAGGGGGGAGGAGCAGCGAAGAAGGGCACAGAAGACAAGGAGGGCTCAGAGCACCGAAATATCACAAGGGGAAAAAGGAGGAAAACAACAAAGCAAATACAACAGAATACAAATACACTAAGGCGAGGTGAAGCGAAGGGGGGCGGGGCTGCAGGGGACTCAGTGGCAGTAAAGCGCAGGAGGAATGGCGAGAAGGTAGAGAGGGGCATGAAATAGCGCAAGGGGCAGCAGGAAAAATAAGACGGTACAGGATAGACAATACAACAGAGCAGTACAATTACATAAGCAATGCGCAAGGGGCAGCAGAAAAAGGAAAACGGAACAAAATGAACAATACAACAGAACCAATACAATTACATAAGCAAATACAATTAAATTAGCAACCTGCGGCCTACCACAGGCCACCAGGGATGAGGCGCAGGTGGTAGCCCGCGGGTGGAGGAGGGCCTCAAACTCGCGTCTGAGGCAGCAACAGCGAGCTGCGGGACATGGGCAGACAGGTGGTGCTGTCGTGGCATGGGGAGCGACCTCCCTGTAGAAGGGTCAAGGGTTGAGTGCGAGGAGGGTGGCAGAGTCGTATCGGTGGAAGGTTGTAAATCCAGGGTTCCTGGCACTGGTCAAAGTCGGGTCGCGGACGGGCACAGACGGGCATGCCTTAGTTGCGCCTTCAGCACGCCAGCGGTGTGACCGCGCAGCGGCCACCATTAAGTAGGGGAGGGGGCGGGATTAGAGGTAGGGATCGGGGGCTGTGTCGGGGGGAGGGGCCTCAGGGGCAGCAGCTGCGGGAAAAGTCTGAATTAAATTAAATTACCCAAAAAAGAATTAAATAAGATAATCAGGAGAAAACCAAGTGAAAATAAAATTAATAAAAATAATCAGGAGCAAACCAAGTGAGCAGAGGGCGAGGAGCTGCTTGTATTTGGTAAATCCTTCTAGTCTTGTGCCGGTGTTCCCACAATTGGTTTTTTACCCAAACAAAATTTAGTAATCACAACACATTCATAACATAAATGCTGGAAGTTATGTGAGATTACATCGGGATAAAGCAAAATTGTCACAAATTTAGCCATAACTCTCAGAAGTATAACATTTATAAAGACAGGCCAATCAGCTTTGCCTTTGGGGTGCACTTCTGAGTGTGACTAGACACCTTTAATGCTACTCAACTGGTTTGACTCTAACACATTGGCATTATTCTGTGAAAGCATGAATGCCTGAAAACATGTCAAACAAAACTGATACATGCATTTCGTATATTGGCCAATGCAATGTTTTCATTCAATGTTCTTCAATCATCACTCAATGACATTTGGATATCATATTATCATGCTTTCAGAAAATCTGGAGAAAGTTCGAGCTTCAACTGTAAATCTCCCTATTGTCCTTAACCAATAAGCTTCAGAAAGATGTACTTACTCTGCTGGGTGATGTAATTATAAATTAGACCCTCGCAGGATTGATCCATGGTGCAAGGAGTTGTTGTCTTCATAGATAAATGATGCTATCTTCCCGAGAGCGGACATGTCAGCACAAGATGTGGCTGTGGGGGAAATATTTGGGCTCAATGGGCTTAGTTTGCACAAATGGCAGAATGGAGACGGATTGACCAGCAAATCGTACATTAAAGACAGGCCAGCAACTTTGCTCGATTGATTATGTGTTTCTGCATGTTTGGAATTTCAAACTAGTCAAGAGTTTTTGGTAAGAGTGGAGGCAAACGATGACTACCCATTGAATATGGAAATATATGGAGCACGGAAAAAACAAAGAGAGATAGTTCTCCAGGTCCATATTGATTACCCAAGGCGTCTCACAATGCGTATATTAGAGGAGCCCATCGAAACATTAGTTGTCGTACAGCAGATCCAAACACTAGGAAATATCCCTAATATTATTGATAGTGGATGTTATGAAAATATAATTAGCCAATTGGTGGAATGCCTAAGGGTCAAAATGAAAATAAGTAGTTCGGGTGACGGTAAGAAAATAGAAACCAAAGTAAAGAGAAGACCTGGCTCGATGAAGAATGTCATAAATTAAAAGCAAGTATAGGAAAGCAGAAAGAAGACTTAGGGGAAAGTATAAAGTAGAGTAACTCCACAACCTCCAGAAATTAAGGAAAAAATATCAAATGACCATCAGAAACGAAAAAAAAAAAAACATATAAAGAGAGCTGCTGGGTAAAATTATTGGCAGCAATAGAATCCAAAGACATAATAGGATTTTGGAAGCTTGTCCAAGAAAGTTCTGCCAAAATACAGGGGTCTTTAAATTGTGCAGTACCAGAAGACGATTGGGTGAGGCACTTGGGGGAAATATATGGAAAATGAACTATAACAGAGAGGTTGAGAATTACATTCTGGCCAGGTGTGAAGGAGGATATTAAGGATTACTTCACAACTAGTAATGTTAAAAAAAAAGATATCTAATTTAAACTTGACTGAAGAAAAATACCATGAACACAACCCATCCCATGCAGATGCACATGCATATCTCACCTAGACCACTAAAATTGTCAACATTTTTGCCATGACTGGTCTCCCCAACCCTTTCCTCGTATTACTCCTTTCTCTGGACTGTTCATACAGTATCCTCCAACCCATTTACCCCAAATTACTCATACCCTCAAAAACATTTTCCATAAAACACAATCATCTCCATCTTTGTCCCAATAGTTACTGGTGCCAAATCCTTTCTGAAACTATTCCATCAAAAGGTTGACCATATCTATCAGCCTCTCCCCACTAGCCATCTTGAATTGTCCCATTGTGTTGCACTAGAACCCAGAAACGTTTTCCCCCCAAGCCTGCGATGCCTCTTTGTTTACTCTGCTAATAGCCTTTCCACCATTTGTTGTGCTCTCACAGTCTGATCTCCCATAGACCCAGGAGCACAGGCATGCATCCCTTTTCTCCCTTGAGAATCAAACCACAGAACCTAACCCACTGTGACTGAGATAACTCATCAGCTACCCTTTTATCAGACCAGCAATATATCTCTCTCTGCACAGTATGTTCCTCTTCAGACATATCTATACCAACTCTCTCAGAAGTCGTAGTACATATTCATATTTCATTGTCATCCTGTTTATCAAATACACCACTGAAACATTAACAATCACAAATATCACATTTTTATCCTTTTGGTCCTCACCCACCAGCTGTACTGCCAGTATTCCTGGAAAAAATTACAAGGCAGATGCACTGGGTGTCCTGTTTCTACATGCCAGTGGCCATTTTTCAGCGTACCACTGTCCCTTCCAGTCTACACCAAACCCCCATGGTCCTGAAGTGTCAGATAATATCTCCACAGTCTATTTCAGCTGGTTGTCCTGAAGCCATAATGTCACTCCATTCTATTGCTTGAGGAATTGCAACCACATCTGTAAATCTCATCTCAGCCTTCCTATCACTTTCTCCCTGTGTTGTTGTTTCATAGACCCCCACATGGCAATGGTGGGCTGCCTGCAAAAAGCCCCGCTAGGAGCGGCCACACTACACGTAAAACTCAGGTGCCTCACCTCTTGCAAAAGAGTGATCAAACCATTCAGTTTGTTCCTGAGTACCCATGATCTCATTTTGCTCTTGCTTCTAAATTTAATCATGAGAAATTTCAACCGTATGCACAGGCCCTCTATATTCTGCAAAGCTAATGCTATACAAAACTGTTTAGCCACCAACTCCAGCATCTCCATCAATCTACCACATTAACCCTGTACTATTGATTTGCCCACCATCAAGAAGTCAACCAGGTAGTGCAGCAACTGCCCATTCTCTGCTACTTACTTCACCACCTATTCCACAAACCTGCTGAATTGCTCAAATACTGTGCTGGATACGAACACCCAGTCAGCACTGCTTTGTTGACACAGCGTTATCCTTGAAAGTGTATACCAAGCAGCTGACAATCATCAGGGAGAACCAGTAATTGCTGAATCGCTGACTTTATATCGGTCTTTCCCATTTCTGCGCCTGTACCACACCATCTCTCCAACTTCATCGTCTGAATAATGTTGGCTTAATGTAATGAGCAATAACTCTACTCAATGGAATCATTTAGAGATGTTCCCTTTGGACATGAAAGTAGGAGTATAAGTGAGAATTCACCTGCTGTTCTCTTGAGCACTATACTAGCAAAATTATTAAGACCATCATCAGTGGCTCTTGAAATGGGACAGCCATCAAGCCACCCTCCAACGCTCTCTGCAATTTCTCCATAACCACTTGTATTATGTCCTGCAAGACCTCAAGTTGTGTGACTGCCTCCCTCTTCTAGGTACTCTGTATGGAATCCTAAATCCCTGTCAGGGTACCACAGGAGCCATGATCTCATGTCTTCAGGCTTAACTGGTGTAATTGCCTTTGTCCACCATGCCTCTGTTCTCACCCCTGCCAAATTCTTGTTGGCCTTTTCTTTCTAGGCACCGCATGATGGGGTTATTTTCCTGCACTTTGAGAAGCCATGCTGAAACTGGCACAGAATTCTGTGACAGGCCTCTTTATTAACATTCCATTGGGCTCCTGCTGGTCCTAGTCTTTACGTACCACTCACACTCCCTGGAGTGGGATGCACCTAAAGCACCATGTAGGGCAGAGGCATGCCACCCGATGTGTGTACTGAAGTTAGCAGCCTGGTCTGAGTTAAACATTGTAGCCAGAGTTTATTAACTAAGTCCCCATGATTTCACAGGTGTTGTATTTAGTCCTTGCAAGACCTCAAATTGTCTGAACACTTCCCTCTCCTAGGTCTCTTGTAGGGAATCCTAAGTCCCTGTCAGGGTAACGTGGCAGCAATGGTCTCATGGCTTTAGCACTAACTGGCATAGTCGCCTTTCCCAACCATGCCTCTGTTCTCACCTCTGCCATATTCTTGTTGGCCTTGTCACCCAGGCACTGCATGATGGGGTGTTTCCCTGCCCTTCGTGTAGTCATGCTGAAATTGGTTCAGGAATCTGTGACAGACCTCTTTGTTAAAGTTTCAGTGGGCTCCTGCTGGTCACAGTCTGTTTGCATCCCTCACACTCCCTAGACTGGGATGCACTTAAAGCGACATTTAAGGTAGAGGCATGCCACTCACTGTGTGTGCTGTTAGCTTCCTGGTCTAAGTTATAACTTGTAGCCAGAATACGGTATGAGTCACCCCATGATTTTACTGGTGTTGCCCACATCATCATTCCAAGTTCTTCATTGTATTAGAGCCTCATAAACCCACCGGAACTTATGCAAGCTAACCTAACCATGTCCATAAATCTCCACAATTCCACACTATTCTCTGAGATCTTCTGACAAAGTATAAAGGAGAATATGGTGAAGGCTTCCATCTATATATCTTTGTTAATTGGTACCCTCGGAGGTTTGGCCAGTTCTCTCTCCTTCCCCTTGGAACCCATTTGCACTTGGTCTCCTTGTGCAATATTATCAAGTTGTCAGTATAATTTCTTTCTTTGGTACTCATAGAGGTATGACCACCTAGTGGGTCCAATAACCTTAAGTAGGGACAATTGCATCACTCTCTTATTTTGCCCCTCTGCCTTGTCCTTCTCTCACCCCTCTTCACCTGTCTTTTTTCTGCAGAAAGCTGCCTTTTGCCAGTTCTCTGGGTCCCTGTCACTATCCCCCAATGTACTCACATCATGCCCCATCCCATCGGTGGTACATCACTGTCTCCCACTGACTCTGTGCTTAGAATGTCTCATGATTCTATGCTCTCTGCATGTCACAAAGTCCCTTCTCACCACCAGGCATTCTGCATTCATCCCCCAGTCACACTCACTCCTGTTGTGTATCTCTCTCTGTAGACTGCCTGTCTCCCCAGTCTGCCCACTAATATCCCCCATACTTACAGTACAGCCCCCACTCCTTCTTCGGCTCTCTGATCTGCTTGGCCATTTTACTCTGTCTTGCTCCTGTCTTTCATCATTACAGCCAAATATGCTATGTTCCCTGGCATTCAAGTCTGTCTGTTCCCCGAACTTCCACTTCCTTTAAGAACATTTCTTGCCCCGCTGTACCTTCTTGTGACTTCTAGGAAGCCATATTTTGCCTGCTTGCCTCTAGTCTTGGGTTTGGGGTGCTTCAATAGGACTGCTTACCCTTAAGAATTGGGATCTTGGACAGATGACCATGCCTTGCAGATTTCTGATAATCCATTCCTACTGTCACAACCAGTTCCGACTGCAGCCATTTTCAAGGGGGTCCTCTAGACCTTGCATTTCTTTAATCTGTTTGACGATTCCACCCAGGTCCCCCTGAAGTAAGGCCATCACAGTATCTCACACTCACTAAATGCTGCCACCTTCACCCTGGGGGTGCCCTGGGACCTGCCTTTGCTGCTGTTTCCCACTAATACACCCCTCGTATCTCCACTGTACTCCTGTCTCTTATCACCCTCAGTTCTTCTTACAGGTCTTACAGGGGAATGTCATTTGTAGAGGGCACTGTAGCCGAATTCACTGACCATCCGGTAAGCACACAGTGTCTCATGGTGCCCATTGCTCCTACCACTTTTTTTTGGGGGGGGGGGATGTAAGCAATAGTTGCAACGGTCCCTCCTGCTGATGTAATCCTGCTTTGCCTGGGAGCCATCATGGCAACTGTTGGTTGGGGGTGTAATCCAGGGGGGCAAACTTTCATCTGATCTCAGCAGTCCAATTGCATGCTCTGGGTCTTTCTGGGATGGACTGCTGTTGCCCGGCATTTTGCCATTGGAAAACTGCACCCTATGGCACAATAACACTATACGGCTACCTTGCGGTAGCCCTCCTCAACCTCCAGGGAGGAGAGGGTGCTACCTGCACCCCCTCCCCCGACTCCCCACGGGTCCACCTTGTGACCACCTGCATCTGCAGTCTGCTCCCACTGCACAAGCTGAACCCTTTGGCACTCTTTGCACCATGTATACATATCACAACAGAATAAAGAGTTTTACATTGATTTTTGTATGAATGGGATCCTGTTCTCTCTGCTCAGTTTGACACAGCTGATCTGTAAATTCTGGAGCATATACTTAAAAAGAGCATGCTCAAAGCCCTTCAGATGTCTGTGTGGATACCTTAACTTTCCTATTCAGCTGTTCTGTTTGTTGATATTGCTTGGCTGGCGGTTTAATTACAGAGTGTGCAAAAATGTCTGTCTAAACCTGATTGCTCACTAATTCATTAAAAACTGTATTGCCATTGGCATTTTCAATTTACTAAAATTAACCTACGGCTACTAAACAATGTTCTGCATGCTTTGGGCCAAAATAATTGTATACACAAAACAAAATCAGGTGGTTGTGAGATTTAAACACATCTTTACTTATGCATGAGGTACATTTTACTCAATAATCTTGACCTCAAATGTGTTTTAGTAATGATTTACCACAAACGCTTTTTTAAAATTTTCACATTTGGGGCGATAAAAGAAAGGACAATCCACATTCACCTCGATGGATATACAGTGAAAAATATTTGAAAAACGTGTGAAATATGAAAAGATAAATCAAAAATACATTGTGATAACGCAAAATTTATACATGAACTAGGCTAAAATTGTATCTCCACCAATCCAAGATTTTACAAGACCAGAGCATTACATTCACAGTAAGTGCTCTTAGTACTGGAACATATTGGGCCAAAATAATGACATTTTGTGCACCCCTATGGTGAAAAAGTGTGCAAAATGCATTAAAGTCACATAATCAGGCTTACAGGCATATGTTTGGCAGCACTGCATTAAGAGCGTGGATATGAGAACTTGGGTGCCCTAACATGAAGGGCAAATAGCTGGCATTGAAAAGTAACCAGAAAACTTGAAAGACAAAAATGTGTGGGAAGTTCAATCCTCCCCAATGGTTTTTCACATCCACTTTGCTCGCTACAATTAGTCTAAAAATATCTGATGTAAGTGTGTAAATTCGGTGAGAAAAACACCCATATAATTCATGGGCAACTTAGGCATAGATTTCTCCAAAGGCAACATTTATGTCTAGGGGAAAGCAAAGTTAGTGAAGTTAAGCAAAATGTTCTGATTTCTCCAGGTGTGAAATTTATCTTCACCTAGAGGCAATTACCTGCAGCCCAATGTGACACCTATGATTTGGAACTTTTGGCAGTTGTGCCAAGTCACCACCCACCAGAGGCACATTCTAGGTGTGTAGCTCCTGATATTTGGGATGTGCACATTTTCCCTCCGTCTCTACATTTAATTAATTTTTTTCTGACACAACTTCACCAAATTCAGGCTTCACAAAGCTAGTGAAGATTTTGTTAAAACTACGTCAGTGTTGCTAACACTTTGCCTTGGCACAATATATTTATTTTTTGTGGAGCAACAACTGTGGCATGGCTTGTATTATCTGTTGTATGTTAACATGGGTATTGTTTGAGATTAACAATCCTAACTTTGGTAAGAGAATCAAGATTTTATTAAAGACAGAGGCTAATATTATGCATTAACTAACTCCTTTAATGCTGCACCTTTAAGCAACATTAAAGTTTCACACACAACCAGATACATAAGCGACTGGCTCCATAATGTCAACATCCTTTAACTCTTCTCTTAAGTAGTTTTCTTCTTTGATTGCTCCAAGACCATCCTGTTACTGTCTACATCTTCATCCCTTTCTTCTGATATCTTTTCCTTAAAAGGCACCTCTTCCTTTCTTTTCTTTACTAGCCAATCTCCTGACAAAATGCATTAACATATTGTGACTCCTAAAAATGATTAACAATACTTGAAGATGAAATCAATTCTTAGATTCTTAAATTATTCAGTTTTCTGGTCCCTTCATTAATGTGTAATCTCCCTGTGGGCATAGAGGATGGGATAATGCTATCCTTCGTGTGTTTAATAATATCTGGATTCTCTTGTCATACGTAGAAGAATCATAATTTTCTGGCAAGACTCGAGGCTTTCATTATGCATGTTTAAAGTGCCTCAAGACATTTAATCACATGCTCTACATTGCTCAAGCATGTGCCTGATATGCTGCTCTCCTAATCTAAACTCTTCCTCATTAAAAACTATGTTCATGCCATTTCACTTGAAGCAGAACATGTTCTAAACTTTTTTATGGCCATATCCGACTTCTTCATTCTCTTCTTCACCCATCTCACTATGGTTGGAAATGAGATCACTTCAAATGGCTTTACATATGGTGTCAACAGCTGTTCCTCCCCTGCAGGTCTCTATTCTGCCAAGCTCTCTTCAGACACTTGCATAAGTAAAACACTTGGTAGTTTTTTAGATCTTGTTCAGAGGGACACAGGGCATGCAGTGATTACTGAGCCTCAACAGTGGGGGTAGTACACCTGTGATGTCCCAGAGTCCGTCCTGCTATGCTTCCAAATACTGGGTCAAGAACAACACCTTCAGCACTTGTCTTGCAGTAATTAAGATGCTACGGAGCACAGGCTTCTGAGGGAGGTAGTATGGTGGTGCTCAAGATCAGAATCTCACAATGACACAACAAAATAGCTGAATGTCCAACTCAGTGCTTGTCTATTCAAGAAATAGAAGTGATTTAACACACACTAACCCGGACTACCACACCCTATAATAACATTATGAAATATAGTATCCTTAGTGTTATCAGGCAGTGCTGCATCTCTATTCACTATTCCCCCAACCTCCTCTCCTGATTCAGGGTCTATTCCTTTTTAGGACTAATTGGCCCCCCCTTCTACAGGTATGAGAACATGGCTCAGGTTCAGTTATTTCATTCCTAAAATTAGTGCCCTCCAGTTTAATTCTCAGTCTTACCTCACATTGGGGATCAGTCCACATATGACTCATGTAGCTGCAGCCCTGAGCACAGCTATTACTCTGGCACAAATTCACTGTACTCCTGTCTCTGGTCACCCTCAGTTCTTCTTACAGGTCTTACAGGGGCATGTCATTTGTAGAGGGCACTGTAGCCGAATTCACTGCCCATCCAGTAAGCACACAGTGTCTCATGGTGCCCATTGCTCCTACCACTTTTTTTTTTGGGGGGGGGGGGATGTAAGCAATAGTTGCAACAGTCCCTCCAGCTGATGTAATCCTGCTTTGCCTGGGAGCCATCATGGCAACTGTTGGTTGGGGGTGTAATCCAGGGGGGCAAACTTTCAGCTGATCTCAGCAGTCCAATTGCATGCTCTGGGTCTTTCTGGGATGGACTGCTGTTGCCCGGCATTTTGCCATTGGAAAACTGCACCCTATGGCACAATAACACTATACGGCTACCTTGCGGTAGCCCTCCTCAACCTCCAGGGAGGAGAGAGTGCTACCTGCACCCCCTCCCCCGACTCCCCACGGGTCCACCTTGTGACCACCTGCATCTGCAGTCTGCTCCCACTGCACAAGCTGAACCCTTTGGCACTCTTTGCACCATGTATACATATCACAACAGAATAAAGAGTTTTACATTGATTTTTGTATGAATGGGATCCTGTTCTCTCTGCTCAGTTTGACACAGCTGATCTGTAAATTCTGGAGCATATACTTAAAAAGAGCATGCTCAAAGCCCTTCAGATGTCTGTGTGGATACCTTAACTTTCCTATTCAGCTGTTCTGTTTGTTGATATTGCTTGGCTGGCGGTTTAATTACAGAGTGTGCAAAAATGTCTGTCTAAACCTGATTGCTCACTAATTCATTAAAAACTGTATTGCCATTGGCATTTTCAATTTACTAAAATTAACCTACGGCTACTAAACAACGTTCTGCATGCTTTGGGCCAAAATAATTGTATACACAAAACAAAATCAGGTGGTTGTGAGATTTAAACACATCTTTACTTATGCATGAGGTACATTTTACTCAATAATCTTGACCTCAAATGTGTTTTAGTAATGATTTAACACAAACGCTTTTTTAAAATTTTCACATTTGGGGCGATAAAAGAAAGGACAATCCACATTCACCTCGATGGATATACAGTGAAAAATATTTGAAAAACGTGTGAAATATGAAAGATAAATCAAAAATACATTGTGATAACGCAAAATTTATACATGAACTAGGCTAAAATTGTATCTCCACCAATCCAAGATTTTACAAGACCAGAGCATTACATTCACAGTAAGTGCTCTTAGTACTGGAACATATTGGGCCAAAATAATTACATTTTGTGCACCCCTATGGTGAAAAAGTGTGCAAAATGCATTAAAGTCACATAATCAGGCTTACAGGCATATGTTTGGCAGCACTGCATTAAGAGCGTGGATATGAGAACTTGGGTGCCCTAACATGAAGGACAAATAGCTGGCATTGAAAAGTAACCAGAAAACTTGAAAGACAAAAATGTGTGGGAAGTTCAATCCTCCCCAATGGTTTTTCACATCCACTTTGCTCGCTACAATTAGTCTAAAAATATCTGATGTAAGTGTGTAAATTCGGTGAGAAAAACACCCATATAATTCATGGGCAACTTAGGCATAGATTTCTCCAAAGGCAACATTTATGTCTAGGGGAAAGCAAAGTTAGTGAAGTTAAGCAAAATTTTCTGATTTCTCCAGCTGTGAAATTTATCTTCACCTAGAGGCAATTACCTGCAGCCCAATGTGACACCTATGATTTGGAGCTTTTGGCATTGGGAAATAAGTTGTGCGGCCCTTAGCCCTGAGCGAAAGTGGGGAAGTGCCAATAGAAGCCACTTTGCAGCCATGTACTGTTGTGCCAAGTCACCACCCACCAGAGGCACATTCTAGGTGTGTAGCTCCTGATATTTGGGATGTGCACATTTTCCCTCCGTCTCTACATTTAATTAATTTTTTTCTGACACAACTTCACCAAATTCAGGCTTCACAAAGCTAGTGAAGATTTTGTTAAAACTACGTTAGTGTTGCTAACACTTTGCCTTGGCACAATATATTTATTTTTTGTGGAGCAACAACTGTGGCATGGCTTGTATTATCTGTTGTATGTTAACATGGGTATTGTTTGAGATTAACAATCCTAACTTTGGTAAGAGAATCAAGATTTTATTAAAGACAGAGGCTAATATTATGCATTAACTAACTCCTTTAATGCTGCACCTTTAAGCAACATTAAAGTTTCACACACAACCAGATACATAAGCGACTGGCTCCATAATGTTAACATCCTTTAACTCTTCTCTTAAGTAGTTTTCTTCTTTGATTGCTCCAAGACCATCCTGTTACTGTCTACAGCTTCATCCCTTTCTTCTGATATCTTTTCCTTAAAAGGCACCTCTTCCTTTCTTTTCTTTACTAGCCAATCTCCTGACAAAATGCTTTAACATATTGTGACTCCTAAAAATGATTAACAATACTTGAAGATGAAATCAATTCTTAGATTCTTAAATTATTCAGCTTTCTGGTCCCTTCATTAATGTGTAATCTCCCTGTGGGCATAGAGGATGGGATAATGCTATCCTTCGTGTGTTTAATAATATCCCGCATCGCATTCTAAACCTCCCAGGACGCTGACTGTTGGCTGTTGCTCCATCGCCCCAGGAGGGGTGTACTGCGAGGGGTACTACCGAGGAGAGAGAACGCCTAACGGGACTCTGACTTCCAGCAGCCCGTGCGGCGCAACACCTGTGCCTCCCCCCGCCCACCTGCTGCAGCGAAGGATTTAACGACTCGCGGAACCCGCTGGCGCGGGTCCCGCATCGCATTCTAAACCTCCCAGGACGCTGACTCTTGGCTGTTGCTCCATCGCCCCAGGAGGGGTGTACTGCGAGGGGTACTACCGAGGAGAGAGAACGCCTAACGGGACTCTGACTTCCAGCAGCCCGTGCGGCGCAACACCTGTGCCTCCCCCCGCCCACCTGCTGCAGCGAAGGATTTAACGACTCGCGGAACCCGCTGGCGCGGGTCCCGCATCGCATTCTAAACCTCCCAGGACGCTGACTGTTGGCTGTTGCTCCATCGCCCCAGGAGGGGTGTACTGCGAGGGGTACTACCGAGGAGAGAGAACGCCTAACGGGACTCTGACTTCCAGCAGCCCGTGCGGCGCAACACCTGTGCCTCCCCCCGCCCACCTGCTGCAGCGAAGGATTTAACGACTCGCGGAACCCGCTGGCGCGGGTCCCGCATCGCATTCTAAACCTCCCAGGACGCTGACTGTTGGCTGTTGCTCCATCGCCCCAGGAGGGGTGTACTGCGAGGGGTACTACCGAGGAGAGAGAACGCCTAACGGGACTCTGACTTCCAGCAGCCCGAGCGGCGCAACACCTGTGCCTCCCCCCGCCCACTCGCCTTATTAAAGTAGTGACGGCAACCGCTACGCGGAACGCGAGCGGGACGCGCCGGACGAAGCCCGGACAAAGGGCGGACCGTCTGAGGCCGTCAGAGGCAGAAGGAGGCTGGGCTGGGCCACGTCCTTTGCTTCTGCTAGACCTGTGAGTACATATTCCGGTTTCGTACCCACTAAACTATGTCTACCCGTTCTGGTAAACTGTTAAGGAATGAAGGCGTAAGGGGGCCAAATGCAGCAAGCCCCATTATTGGAACTATGGACCGCTTCATTACCAGGGTGGCGGCGGTGATCGATAAGGAGATTGCATTGTCTGAGCGGCGTTTATCTGAGGTCTACCTTCCTTCGAGACGTTCAGCCCTGGGGGGCGATGCTCAATCATCACTTATAACTGCCAGCACCCAGTTCCAGGGCGATACTGCGTCTAGTGTTTTTGGTACTTCCTCAAACCCACCCCAGTTGGTTGACATTGAACAAAATATAGGCAGGCTAGAAAGTTTGGCTGCTCTATTTCCAATAGTCACCATGGAGCCTGATGGTCTTGGTAAACTGATTGCATCATCTTCCATCAATGTCCCAAGTGAAGCCACTAGTGTTGTGGAACCTTTATTTTCGCCCACTTCGCACTTGGGATTACCAGAAGGGGAGATAGTTAGGTCCCCCGATAATTCCCAAACAACCATCATTAGACAGGAGAATAGGCCCTTGAGCAAAAAGGTTCGTAAACGTAAAAGGGGCTGCCCAGTTAGACAGGCCGCGCTTTATCAAAACTCAAGAAAGCCTTTTGGTGTGGGTATGAGAACTACAAGGGCCAAAGCTATAGTAAATAAACTGGCCATACCTGGGGATGTTGTTAACTCTCCTGAGGAGCCACATTCTGGCCCAAATAGTGCGAAACTTTTAAAGTTTACGGACTTAGCGACGGTAGAAAATATTCTTGAGAAGGTCTATAGACTCTTGAATCCGTTGCTAACTCAAGTTAAAGGCCTTGGGGATAGGATTGACAAACTCGAGCAATCAACCCTTGACGGCTTTCACTCACTTAAAGTAGCAGTTAAACAAACAAGTAGAGTGACCGAAGCTAAGAACCTGGTTGCAAGCGGGATCGTGCCTTCATCTCAGCAAGCTTCTAAGCATCCACTATGTTGTGAGAAGGGAGCTTCTAATAGCCCATCTAATCTAGCTTCCACATCTATTCCAAGTCCCAAAGCAGGACTTCAGCAAAAGGGTCCACAAACCCAGATAGAGCCCGATAAAAATAAGCCTAAGTCTCCCCGACAGAAGCAGCCACAGGTAGTGAGTGGCATAATGGAAATTCCTAAAAAACAAGGGGCATGTACCAACTCTAGCAGGTTAGCCTTAGAGAAATCCCCTAGGTCTGTCCCCCATCCTACCACTAGATCAACCCTTTCACTTGCCTCTAGTAAACAAGTACGACAAATTCCCCCAGTAAACCTTCCACCAGACTGTCAACCCTTTGCGGCAGTCATGGTTAATGTGCCTCCTTTAAAGGACGGCCAGTTGGAAAATCATCAATCACTTAAGAATAAGTGTATCCACTGGCTAAAGGCAAATAAGCCAATCCCGCCAGGTGTGGATGGTATCATACTGAGTGTCCGTAGAGTGGACTGGGTTGGACATGGGGAAAAAACACAGGAGGGGGACTGTATAATTGTAAATTTCCAAGATCCAAGAGTGGTACCATCGATTTGTACCCCTGTTCCTAATATGGGGGTCCCGGGGGTTAAAGTGGTTGACCTTTCCTTTTTTTACCCCAGGCATATTATTGACTCTACCGGTCGAAGCTTAAGTCCCCCTGTTCTTGACCAGAATAGGAATGGGGTTTCAGGGGACACCAGGGAGAAACATTTGTGGTCAGCGGGACCCATTTGACTGGAAGCTGGGCAGAGAGTAGATTCAGTGGAAATATTATCACTTAGTAAAAGTAATCCTACAAGTGGGATAGGTGAGCTTATACCCACCTTGCATGACCCTTGCTGTCCTCACGTTTTCCCGAGGAGCTCTACAGGCGGGGACATTCCGGTGCCCTGCAGCACTCCGGCTGTGACGGACCTTGCCTTTAAGGTTTTCAGCTGGAATGTCGCGGGGATTGCAGGAAAGCTGCCCCTGCCTGATTTTACTACACAGGTTGACGAGCACTCTCTGTGCCTCTTTCAAGAGACATGGAGTTGTGTGCCGGTCCACAGGGTGGGTTTTTCCTCCTTTTTCTCCCCTGCGCATGTCTCATCTTCAGGGAGGGGGCGCCCAGCCGGCGGCCTCCTTATCTGGGCTGCGGCATCTCTTGATTGCAGAATTATGGATTTCCCCACAGGTTCTCCTGACATTCAAAACATAACCTTAATAGACCAAAGAGGGAGAGTTGTTTTAAACGTTTATAACGTTTATGCCCGGGGAACCGTGGGCGGGAGAAAGTCTCCTGTAATATCTTTACTCGAGACTTTGTTAAACAACACCCCATATAAGTCTCGTACATTGGTTGCAGGTGATATGAACTGTACGTTCGAGCCTTTGGGTTTGGACGTCTCCCTCGACCAAGAGGAGGAGGACACTAGGTGGGGGATCCCGGCTCTGGAAATCCCACCGATCAAGAGGTGGTCAGAAGTGGCGCTTCAGTTATACTCCCTGAGCCTTGAATTCAATCTAAGGGCTGCTAATGGGAGGACACCCTCGGATAGGCTGGGCGCACACACGTATAATAGGCCCGGACATACCTCTAGGTTAGATTATCTTTTAGTAGACGTGTGTCTTTGGCCATATGTAAAGGACATGCAGGTGGTCCCCTCGGCTGATAGCGACCATAACCTGCTTTCTTTAAGTATGGCTCAGTGGTGGCGTCACTCAAGTAAGGATTCTATAAACCAGGTAGCAGTACCACCTGAGGTATCGGAAGTCTCCCCTTGTGGTAGGCGAATTAAATGGGCAAAACTGGTTTTATCAGAGGGGAAGGTAGAAGAAATAAAATCTCTCCTAAACCATACTGTATTAAACCTTGGAACATCCTCGGAAGGTGTGGGCAGAGCGAGTGGGCTCTTTGTCTCCCTGACAGATGCCTTGACTAATGTCTTTACTCCTCACCACAATAAATTGGGTAATAAACTCTCTAAAACCCCCCCCGACGGTTGGTACTCCCAACCATGTAGGGTTCTAAAGGCTAAGTTAGTTGAGGCGATCAAAGCTAAGTCCCGTCTTGAGATACAGGAAGCAAGGAGGGCCTACAATAACTCTCTTAAACTAGCCAGGAGGGAGTGGGAAGATAAATATTGGGATGACCTGCTCCAGGCCAGCAAAAGTAAAGATCCAAGGGCATTTTGGAAACTTATAAGTGCACGGAAAAACCCCGATGCACTTATGAGACCCTGTAACATCTCGCCACAAAGCTGGGTAAAGCACTTTGGGTCTTTATACCTCCCTCCAGATGGGGATTGTAATGCGGGGATGGCTCTTACGCATATAATTGAACCTCATGCCTACGATCTCTTTACCCCGCTAGAACTTGAGGGGGTTATAGGGTGGGTAGCCCCACGCAAGGCTGCGGGTCCCGATGGCCTCCCGGGAGACCTTATGAGGGCATACCCAGCGGAATGGGCACGGGTCATAGCAGCGCTACTTAATGACATCATGATGGGTGGGGCAGTACCTGAATCCTGGAAAGGGGCGGTGGTGGTCCCAATTTATAAAAAAGGGTGCAGGGAAGCTCCAGGTAATTACCGACCCATAAGTCTGATCGACTCCACCCAAAAGATAGCAGGTAAAGCTATCCTTGGAAGGATTCTCCATTGGGTGGAGGAGAATAAAATTCTTTCAGACTTTCAGGCAGGTTTTCGGGTTGGTATGGGGACAATTGAGCAGGTGTTTAGGCTGGTATTATTGGGGTGGAAGGTGGTGGAACTGGGCAAGGGCAGCCTTTATCTGGCTTTTATAGACCTGAAGACTGCCTTTGACCTAGTCCCCCGAGAGGATCTTTGGAGGGTACTTCTCGAGCTGGGCTTACCCCCTTACATCTTGTCACTTCTTATCAGCCTTCACGCCCATACCTTTGCCCAGGTCCGTTGGGGTAAAAACGGTGAACTTACTGAGAAGATTCCAGTCTCTAGGGGCGTAAGGCAGGGATGCGTCTTGGCACCAACCCTATTTTCACTTTATGTGAATGGGGTGGTAAAATATCTCCAGCAAGAACCAGCCGACGCCCCCTGTCTCGGTGGAGTCCGGATCCCCACCCTGTTATTTGCGGACGATACGCTCCTGATTTCGAAGACCCCTCAAGGTCTCCAGAAATTATTAACGCGATTTCAGGAGTTCTGTGATGCGAGAGGATTAACAATAAATGTGGATAAAACAAAATATCTAGTCCTAAATCCTCCTAAGAAACTGGGCCGCCCTCCGACTTTAAATTCGATCCCCCTAGAGAAAGTAGCCGAATTCGACTACCTTGGCATCCGGATTACGGATAGGATGTCCTGGGCAAGTCATATTGATAAAATGGTCCTCAGTCACAGGAGAGTGGGAGGTGCCCTTATGAGGGAGTTAAGGGCCTCTCCAAGAAGATCACTCACCCCAGTAGTTGATATTTACAAGGCTAAAGTAGTGTCATCAGCCTTGTATGGGGCAGAATTGTGGGGCCACTGTTGTTTGAAAGACCTAGAGACAGCGGAGAGTAAGTTATTGAAATCCCTTATCTCCGTCCCCCTGAGTACTCCATCCGTACCTGTCCGGTTGGACATGGGCTGCAAAAATATTAAAGACCAGGCCCAGCTTCGCCCGCTTTTGTTATGGACAAGAATCTGGAGGGGTGAAGAATTGAAATCTTATGCTGATGCCTTGGGTGAAATTATGAGTTTGGGGGGCTGGGCTAAAATAAAGTGGCTTAGAGATACCAAAAAGCTTTTGGAGAATGTCGGTCTAGGAGGCTGCTGGTCATCACGTTCAGCCCCTACAAAAGAAGTTGTCAAGGCGCATTATTGGAACTGGTGTGCGGAGCGGTTAAATACAACCTCTAATCACTGCAAGTCGACTGTCGCCTTTTTGCAAATTAAAGACACTGTGGCTTTTGAACCCTACCTGGACTTGATAACTCTCCCTTATGACCGAGCCCTTTACTTCAAATTTAGAGTTGGATGCCTCCCCCTAGGTGCATTGGTATCGAGTTGGTCACCTGCGCCCCGCATTTCTCCCAACTGTGCGTGTTGCCCTAGCAAGATTGAGTCTATTGCACATGTCTTATTTGTCTGCCCGGACTATGCAAGGCCCAGGGGTGTCTGGTTGAAACCCCTCTGTCGCAATACGGGCACACGTAGTCACCTTGAAGCCCTGCGTATTTTAACTACGGACACTTCCCCCCTCTTTGTGTGTGGAATTGCGAAATTTTTAAAGTGGTCCTGGCTTATTCGCTGCAAGAGATTGTCAGTAGCTGTTTAATTCTTTTTTTAGATAATTTATTATGGGAAATTTATGCCCTTTTTTATATTCTTATGCATTTCATACTGGCTTCTTGTAACTGTGATTTTTATGTGTCTATTGTATTTTTTATGTGCTTACAAGATATCTTGCATATCGAATAAAAGCTTTTTGACTAATATCTGGATTCTCTTGTCATACGTAGAAGAATCATAATTTTCTGGCAAGACTCGAGGCTTTCATTATGCATGTTTAAAGTGCCTCAAGACATTTAATCACATGCTCTACATTGCTCAAGCATGTGCCTGATATGCTGCTCTCCTAATCTAAACTCTTCCTCATTAAAAACTATGTTCATGCCATTTCACTTGAAGCAGAACATGTTCTAAACTTTTTTATGGCCATATCCGACTTCTTCATTCTCTTCTTCACCCATCTCACTTTGGTTGGAAATGAGATCACTTCAAATGGTTTTACATATGTTGTCAACAGCTGTTCCTCCCCTGCAGGTCTCTATTCTGCCAAGCTCTCTTCAGACACTTGCATAAGTAAAACACTTGGTAGTTTTTTAGATCTTGTTCAGAGGGACACAGGGCATGCAGTGACTACTGAGCCTCAACAGTGGGGGTAGTACACCTGTGATGTCCCAGAGTCCGTCCTACTATGCTTCCAAATACTGGGCCAAGAACAACACCTTCAGCACTTGTCTTGCAGTAATTAAGATGCTACGGAGCACAGGCTTCTGAGGGAGGTAGTATGGTGGTGCTCAAGATCAGAATCTCACAATGACACAACAAAATAGCTGAATGTCCAACTCAGTGCTTGTTTATTCAAGAAATAGAAGTGATTTAACACACACTAACCCTGACTACCACACACTATAATAACATTATGAAATATAGTATCCTTAGTGTTATCAGGCAGTGCTGCATCTCTATTCACTATTCCCCCAACCTCCTCTCCTGATTCAGGGTCTATTCCTTTTTAGGACTAATTGGCCCCCCCTTCTACAGGTATGAGAACATGGCTCGGGTTCAGTTATTTCATTCCTAAAATTAGTGCCCTCCAGTTTAATTCTCAGTCTTACCTCACATTGGGGATCAGTCCACATATGACTCATGTAGCTGCAGCCCTGAGCACAGCTATTACTCTGGCACACATTCACAGCCCTGACTAGGCTTCTGTAGTCATGGTCTCAATATTCACAGTTCTCACCAGGAAATAGCACATAGAGACTGCAGGTCTGCAGACACCAGGGTGCTCTGATCGTTCTCCTTAGTCTCTCTGTTCTGAGTGCAGCTGGGACACCTAGGTCATGCTGTACTTTGCTTCTGCTGGGCAGACACTCCTACAGGGTTGTCAGGCTCAGTTCCCCTAACATCAGAAGGCAGGCATCTAGGCACTTCAGGACAGGTAATAATTTCTACCAGCAAGAGATCCAGACTTAAGTGATGTCCCTTCACCACTGAGAAGCTGTCTGTCTGCTCTGATTGCACTGAAGTTGTCTGAGTAATGAGTACTCTGCAGAGCACTTCCTTCCTTAGCCATAGAGGACTTGGAAGTGGAACAAGTGGGGTAGTGGGGTCACACTTCTATACACCAAGATCAGACCAAAAATGGGTATTCTCTGTCTGCAACTATAGAACTGGTTTAGGGTGGTTCTAATTTCAAGTATCCTTTCCAAGCTGCTCTCCATGCAAAGCCTTTGTGTAGGGTGGTGCTTCGCAAAGTGGGGTAGTCTCCAGTCTGGAGCACCCACTAAAGAAGCACAGCAAGATGTGAGGTTTTTGCTCTTCACTCTCATCATCAAATTAAAGGTCTTTATCAGGGAAAAACACTTAATGGTTTTCACACCTGTACACAACAGAGTCTACAGCCCCACTCTTTGCACCAACCATCTAACAAATGGCTGTATTAAAGAAAACTAATAGAATTTAATTGAATTTCCAAAGGAGTCCTGTCTCCACTCCACTCACGTCATTGTCTAAGTCTCCTCCCTCCAGTGCCGGGAATACACTTCTACTACCTAGGAAAACATCCTCAGGTCCATCATGGGTGCAGGACATGCCTGATGAATCCTCAATGGATTCCACAGGACTCTATTACTCTGGCTCACACACCATGCATGTAGTATGCATACTACATACATAAAGATGCACAACATATACCGGGCATGAAAGCACTAGCGGCTGGGAACAATAATAGAAGTAGAACTTTAGATGAGAGGGAGTGTAGTCCTCCACTCCAGTGACTCACATAAAAATGTCTAGTCACAACTATGGATTCACAAAACACTGCATGCTGCTACTGCTGCGCTATCCGCTAAACCCACAGAAGGGACAGTAGTCCACTGCCAGTCAAATGAGGGCACGTTTGGTGAGCCCCACGAGTTCACAGCACAATTCTACGACCTATGCATGTCAAGGGATGCATGAGCACTAGA
The DNA here is from genome assembly GCF_964204655.1 of Triturus cristatus. Lineage (NCBI taxonomy): Eukaryota > Metazoa > Chordata > Amphibia > Caudata > Salamandridae > Triturus > Triturus cristatus. The sequence goes on along the minus strand of NC_140581.1, from coordinate 921,920,883 downwards.
TTAGTGTGGGAACTGGTTAAAAAACATAACCAGGAAAGAAGATACAAGCAGTTGTGCACACAACTGTACACCATGCCCAGAATATTTCCGTTGCAACATGGTTCATCAAAATTTAAAAAAAGTATTGACTCAGTCATTGTTCTGTTCTTCTAGCCATCTAAAAATAACTCCATCAGATATATAAAACAACTTACTTACCTCTAAAGCTCAGACATCTGAATAGGTCTTCCTTCCTATTTAACTGTTTCAAAGTTAAATGAATACTTTCTGTGCACTCTTCCAAAACTTGGAAATCTTCTCTACATCCCACAGAGAATCGTACCTTGCCTTAGGTGGTCTGCTCATCCTAATACCTTTCATGACTCAGTAACTATGGAATCACTGCCTAACATTCAACCTTTCTTCATTGAATGCCCTGCTGAAACTACTGACCTTTAACAATTTATTATCCTATAAGACAAACTCTGTTCAAACATGTTTGACAGGGGTTCACCAGTAATGCAGCATCAACCTCCATGGAAGCCACAGTCCTCGCCAGATACCAACAAATCCATGATTTTCGTTCACCAATATACATTTTCCTAGTTCCTGATACCCAAGATTCTCCAAGCAGATTTGCAGCCTCCTTTATAAAGCTATTGAAGTCTATAAGTGCCCTGACATCCTTCACACAAAAACATCCAACACTTCACTTTCTAACAAAGGATGTTCTTGAATCTTTATTCCTTGTAAACGGCCTCCCATCACCAGAACCTAAAAAACATTTTTTTTCACCTGAATTTAATGATAGTTACTCTACTGCTTATTCTGGTACATCTGGTAACCACGGTTGGTACCCCTAAAATGGAGTCACCAACACTCTCTGGCTCTTCTGTCTCCTTACCATGAGCAACACTATTGGAATCATTATGAAAGGAAAAATACATAACCTATCTTTCCACTCCAGAGCCCCTGGATTTGATCTCCAACTGGAGTACTCTTCTAATTGTGTTGTCAATCTTAACACAAAAAGATCCACCTCCAATTGCCTCATCTCGTCTGAATCTCTTGAAATATCCTCTCATTGTATTTTCTCAAATATGTCAAATTTCAGTCTTTTGCCTGATTGTCCTGCCCTAGTAAGTATTTCACCTTGAGCTCTATTTTGTGTTCTAGGCAAAAGTGTGACTGCTCCTTCACCAAATCTAACAGTGCTTTTGATCTTGATTTCCCCTGGTCGATTTATGTACTGTAACTCGTTTAAATTGTCCATCCTCATTAAGACTGAACAACAACATTCTAGCCAAGTCTGAAAACTCTACAGTGCCAAACAAACTTACTTTCATCTCCTGTCTGTTTATATGCATGCCCTTTTCTTTGTGAAATCCTCTCACTTTCATCCAATGCAATGCACTTTAATGAAAGGCCCTTGAAACATAGCCTACATTGAGAATGACAACCGAGCTGGACACTTGCCTGACTAATCCTCTGTACCGCCTTCAATTATAACTTCAAAACTGTTCTCTCTGTTTCCACTTGGAAACCCAAACACCTCTTCTTTAGTTCCATTATTGACAACTCTAAATTTATAATGAATCCAACCTTTTTCAAAAGGCTCTTCACTTGATCTAAATGCTGGATTCTTGACCTTGTGTCATAATTAAGATATTGTGCAGATGAACTATCACTCTCACTTCACTCACTCTGAAAACAGTGGCCACTGGCCTCAGTATGGGCCTGATATAGCTCTTGATGGTCTTACCACTGTCCCTCCTCGGCAGTGGTCCCAAGTACTCCTTCAAGTTGACGGTCTTTCTCCAGCTGTATTCATATGCATGCAGGCTGACTTGCCGTCTGGGTCAACAGAGTGTTTTCTGCCATGGTCGCGGCTCACCACTGCCGACGAGGCGGACTCCAATCCTGGTGAACAGTACTTCTTTGCAGCTGATGGTGACGGGTCTCCGTCAAGCTGATATAGATTTCACAGTTATGCTGACAGTCTCCTAGTGGTAGTTCCCTGTCGGAGGGAGTTTATCGCGGACACGCTCTCGAAAGCCTGATCACTGTTGCCATTGGTTGAAGACTAGTAAAATACACCTGATGTTCATTGCCCAAATGAAAACACCTGCACACAACACTATAAAACACACTCCATTTCAGACCATGATCCTTTGCCATTGCACTGCACCACAACATTTTCCAGCAGAAACATTGCCAGTTAAGTGAGGTTATTTTGTTGGTTTTCCCAGTTTCTTATGCCTTTATCTTCTTTCATTTTTTTGTTTGTGGTTAATTAATTTAATTTCATCATATTTCTTTGCACAGTGCCAGGACCCAGAAAATCCCAGTTATTTTGAGGGAGAATTGTCAGTCATGAAAAAAATCATGAGTAGAGCCCAGTTATTTGGGCCCAAGTCCAAAATACACCCCTATCTCAGAAAAGGCAAATGTGGGCCAGACTAGTCAACAGAGTGAATGCTGTAGCAAGCAATCTGCAGACATGGGAAGAAATTAGGAAGAGGTGGAACACCCTGCAGGTGAGAGTGCGTTCGCTGATCTCCAAGCATCACCTGGAGGCCCAGAGGACTGGTGGTAGTTCTCCCAGGCCCCCCTTAAAACGTATATGCCCTGGGAGGAGAAGATCTTGCTAATCCCACATCCTGAAAGCTTGACAGGAATATCTGGTGGTGTGGAGTCTCATAAGATACACTTTACAAAGTTTCACTAAACCTCAATGTCCTGTTTGTTCTCAACACAGCTGTTGCCAATGTGTTCTGCACATATTTTCCTAACACAGAAAACTCAAAGTATCAGTATCGGATAATTTGGATTGTTTGTGTGAATGAATTGTGCTGCATCCAAGATAACAGTTGTCAATCTCCATTACATGTCACATGATGGTATTTTGCCTGTAAGTGTTAGAACACCATATTATCCCTTACCCATATGTGTTCCATATTGTAAGTGTCTGTCCCATTTCAATTGCATATTTTCCACAGATATGTTCCACTAACCATTTTTCAAGTTTTGTGAAGTTATATTTGAAATGACTACAACTACCATGTTGCCCTGTTTCTTTTTTGTCAAAAGAATATTGGTATGTCATATTGCTCATTGTCTTTCGTCTAACATATTTTCACATATGGTAAAGTGTCATGTAGTGATCAATCCCTATTCAATGCTCTCTTATGAAAATGGTGTGCTCATTTCTGAATGGTGTCCTGTTCTTCTCAATCAATTGAATTGATATCATGAGTTTCACAAATCAAACTGTGTTGACCCAAAAATTGTAAGGTATGAAAGTTACTATGCTGAATATAAGTGGTAATTGCAAAAATTTACTCTGCACTGTTCATATGATGATTATTGCCAAACATCCATCCAAGTTGTGTAAATGTCTGTTTTTAAGCCAGCTTGGCCTGGAATAGTTGATCACACATTTCTCCTCTCCACTGTGTTAGGTTGAATGGTTGGGAGATGTTAGGTATACTTCCTAATAACTCCATAAACATTTCATGACATTTAATTACCTGCTTATTTGAAGTTGTAATGTTTGAAATTGCAAGATGTTAGGGTAATATGTTCAATATCACTGAAAGCTATAATCATAATAATCTCTTAATTGTTTCTCCTAGATATCTACATTGTTTGTCTCAAAATATTTGGATGTATAATCAACACTTTTACTAATGAAAATGTTCTCAATTTCTCAATTGGTCCAACTGCCACAGCACGAGGATAGAAATCTGCCACTGAAGAGACCTCCACTCCAGCACAGGATCAAGCCTTCAGTGAGGACAACACTCGTGGTAATCTGGATGACGATGAGGATCCTGGTCCATCTGGTCAGCCTTGGCAGATGGCTCCAGTGAGTCTCACTGGCCCCACATCAACACCTCTCACCCCATCTATCACTCCTCATCTAACCACTTCCTGGGCTCCTATCACCAATCATGTGCTCCCCAGTCCTGGTTAATGTTGAGACCACAACACCACCAGCTCCAGCTCAGCTAGGACCCAGTTGGACGGGACACATTGAGCCAATGGTACGGGTTAGTTGGGGTAGGGGCCGTTGAAGGGATTCTGTGGGCCAGCATAGTGAGCCCACTGGGGTCCCTCTCAGCCAAACCACTATCAACCAAGTCTTGGGAGTCTATCACCAATCCCAAGACATGATAGACCAGGTACTCACTGAGCTCTGGGAGATTAAGCAGTTGTAGAGGGAGTTCAATTAGCAGATGGAGGCCCACAACTCCAAAATGTACTCCCTGACTGGGGTGCTTCAGGACATTTACACCCATATGTACTGAGTTTTGCCAATACCATTTATCACTTCCTTGGTACTATAACATCGGCCCCACCTACATTTGCACAGCCACAGGAAGGGAGGCCAGAATAGAAGGAAGTACCACCTGTAGCCACACAGGCCCTGTAACTGTAGATCTCCATTGCCCCATAGGATTGGGACGTCCACCCAGATTATCAGGAGGTGAGGAGGGCAAGACCTCTACCACCACCAGCAAGAAACCCCAACCCTAATTTTCTCCAGTCTGTGACTTCCATTCACACAGTGGACCATTTCTGGGCACATTTACCATTCTATTGCCAGCCGTATTTTGGATATCGGACTTCAAACTATTTTTGCTCTTCACTTTGGTTTCATTCACCATGACTGAATTCTTCACTTTTTGGTTTTTTTTTTTCATTTTCATCCTGTTTAATTTCTGCACATTTATTGCAATATATTCACAACTCAACAACTCATAGACTGGTGTTGCATATCTCAACGCCATCAATACATTTGTTTCCGTCCATCATAACTTCACAATGACAAAAATCATATGATTGTGAAAACATAGATAATTTGCAAGTAGGTAATATTTTTCTCAAGTTCCCAACCATGACTCACAGAAATATAACACTAAAGTATCTACTACTATCAACATTTTCACCAACATAACAATCCATACATGACACTAATACTCAGTACCAGTTTTCACATTTCTGGTTCCAGACCTTGCCAACATAGAAGAAGGGGATATACCAAAATAATCGAATCAAATAGGCAAGTTATCATTGTGTCATTTCATCAGCTGGAACCGGATCTTCTGGCTCACATAAGAAATCCCACATCAGTAACACCAATAGCCAAAAACATGCCAATACTACATTTTGTAGACACTAGATCATTCCAATCCACTGTTCCAGTATCTGGTGGAATGTAACAACCATGTTTCAGTGGTGTGCCAAAAGACGTATGTCCTACAATGATGAGACATATCAACAGCTAAATACACTTTACACACAATGAGAATGTTGGCAGTGTGAAAGGAGATTAGCATTATTTGGCTCCACTACCACATGTGGTTTGAGCTAATGATGGGACACATATTGCCTTTGTGCCAACACACAACAGAGAACAAGTCCAATATAATCTTCAAATCTTTCATTCAATCACAGTGCAAGTTGCCTTAGTACAATATTTGTACACCTAAAGTCTGTGTCTGTCTTTTCCAGGATAAACCCATGTTCCCTTTGTACTTCGAAACAGAACCATATAACTGCAAATATCACAGCTCTGAAAGGTCCAAACGAAGATGACATGGTGAAGAAACCTAAAACCGATGAAAACAAAAGGATTATCAACCAAACATAACATGATATATACATTACAAAGTCAACTTTTGGAGGACACAGTAATACAAATCAATCAGAGATAAACAATGTAACTGTATGTAAAAAATATAATTTTCTTCCATGGTGGCATGGTCTGGAAATAGGCAGTACACCTGAGGCTGTCATCTGTTCACTCTCCAGGGTTCATATGTCTGCATTGGAAAACTTTGAACATTTTTCAAATTTTTCACAGCAACATATTTGATAATTAACACTAAAGTCATGTAGTTCTACAAAATATATATGGATTTACTACATATTTTAATCAAACATTTGCTTTTTGCCATTTATTCTTCACAAATGACATTTATAGCCTAAAATAAATGCAAAATAAAAAAAATAAAAAATAACTTTCTACTTTTTACACATTCTTTTTTTTCTCCAAAAGAACCGTACGGAGGTGTAAACAACACGGCGCAAACATCACATTTCAACACAGTAACACACTACATATCAATGTTTTTTTTTTGTTTTTTTTTTTTAAATGAGTGTCCATCGAAATTTTCATTTGTAAACAAACTAGCCCCCATTTTGGGTGGTTGGTCGTGACGCACTTAACAGTCACAAACATACTATTTTAAACCTCTAAAATGGCTGATGCCTGACCTCGCTGATAGGACATTTGGAATCAGATGAGCGTGGCGGAAGTTGACCACGTAGTGGGCGGTAGACTTCACAAAGCACACAGCCGTAGGCTGACATTGGTGAAAGTAATGTACGAAGGCCAATGGCTGTGTCTGTCACTGCTGACGATCGCGTACATGTATGCGGCAGTTGGAAAAAGAGCTCACTTGCCTCCTAATACTGCTGCCAACAAGACCTCATCCACGTTTGCTACTGTTTCTCACCACTGAGAGCAACCATGACAGGTCGAGCAGGTGAGAGAGCCCCTGCCTTCATGCCAAAGGAACTGGAGTTGCTGGCAAATGAGGTCTTTTCCTGCATGGCCAGCTCTATGGTTCACCTAAGGAGCAGGTACATGTTTGAAATGCATATGTGAATCTTTGTAACTGTTTTTGTTCCATTAAAATATTTGTCATTAACCCAGCTTTTGGACCTTTTACGCACATTGTTCAAAGGTATATTTGGTGCTTATCCTAATTGGAGACATAAGTTCACTATTCTGGCAAACAAAGGCCAACCACTCAGAGGTGTTCAACAGTTCCTTTAGAGACATGATTATGATTAACAGACAAGATCATATTTGATGCAGGAGCTTTCAAAGGGAAAAACAGAACTGGGAGCAAATAGTGTCTAAAGATGCTCCCTACATGGATGAGATGATGATGTAAAGAACCAACGTTTGTGAGCCTTTTAGCAGGTGCAATATAGAAACTAGGAAAATACGTTTTGCTCAAGGTTGTTGATGAGTTATTTTTACACAGCTACAATAAAACTATTGTATATGTATTTTCGGAATCACCCAGAGCAGACAAAGGAGACATTGGCCACAAAGGTGGGGTAGCAGCTGGACAATGTGTCTCACCTGGTGAGACCGCCGACACCAAGGGACACAGTACCACGATGGGTGAAGGGACTGGCATGGAAGGCTCCAGCTCAAAATCTTCTTCGGAGGCCACCCCAAGCAACCAGTCCCTAGTGGTGATGAACCCTTATGCTCCTGTTAGACCTGCACCTTGTCCGCCACCCAGAGTACCATCTACAGCCTTCCTCTTTCACTCCCCAGTTGTCCAACCCACCCCCTAAAAGGGGTGGCATCTCCATTGTTCCAGGAACCTAACCCCCTGGCCCTGTCCCCCCGGCTGCGCTGAATGAGGAGTCTATTGACCTTCTCTGCAACATCACTGTAGGCCAGACTGCACTCCTGAATGCCATCCAGGGGCTTAGCTGCCATATGCAACAAGTGCTAGCTTACCTGGAAGTGGTATGTCTGGTGTACGTTTTAGGGTCTGGCCTCCTCAATGACCACAGCCTTCCAACCATCCCAACCTGGTGCCCCACATCCCGCCCCTTCCCCATCCCAATTCCCTATTCCCATCCTGTCCCAAATACACTCACACCTTTGCACACACCAACACCAACAAACACGAGCAGCACACATTCACACACTCACACATAAACACAGAGACCACAAAAAACACAAGAGCACAAGCAAACATACAGACACCTCAGTCATCACCACACCCACATGCACAACTCCAACCACCAGTTCACAGGTCAGAACGACCAAGTACAATGCCAGGAAAGACTTAGCGCTGACCAAATTGATTACGAAAGGCATTCAGAGAGATAGAGCCTTCCAGAGCCGATTTGTGCAGCTCTATGGACTAGGTTTTCAGAGCAAGCAAGTGTGATGAATGACTCAGACAGCCTTCCTGATTTGGTTTGCCCGGATCGAAAAGGCTTCTGGACTCGGTCTTGGGGGCCTGAGGCAGCCCCCCTTCACCTGGGGCCCTCCGAATCAGGCCTGAGGGGATACCCATGGGTCCCCTCTTCCCAACCATGCACAGTGTGGCAAGCACCATGGGGTGGCCACTACAGGATCCACAATTATCTCCAACCACCCCTTTTGTCAATGCGAGCCTGTGAATGCATTCGGTACACGGACTCCCATTGAAGTCAATGTGAGTCTGACTGAATCATATCCGGTTGCATTCAAATGCATCATACTCGTTCGGTCAGACTCCCCCGATCCGAGTCGTGTGGAAAGGATTTCGGACCCGAGTCGTTCAGTAAGCTTACCGTACGAGATCGGAATTGGGCTCTAAGTGTGTTCATATTTTACATGCTGGAAAATACAGAATCTTTAACTTGCTTTTGAAATTCCCTGATTTTGCAATTTTCTACAGCATATCTGCATTTAAGGAAACACAAGTAGGCTCAGAAAAATCTAAAATTTGCAGTAGTGCAGCATTTAAATCCAGTAAATTTACTACTCTGGGTAGTTTTCACAAAATGTGTGAAAAAATATGATACTGACAAGCATTAAAAATGGGCACGCCAACATATTGTTCTTGTTGAGTCATACCCTCCTGGGCCACCAAAGAATTAGAGACATATTTTATGGAGATAACAGTTCTTGCCTTCATCTTGCTTAGCACAGCTCCCACACTAATTATGTGCAATACTATTCACATTAGCAAATTATCACAGTTGAAATATTAGAGTCAATGAGCAAACCTGAGTTCTTGGAATTAACTGTAGAACTGTAGATCATGATCACACGTTAGGCGATTCATCACAATAAAGCAGCCAGCATTGCATATCATCAGTGGATAAGATAATTACAAGTATGTGTACTAAATAATGTATTCCTCTAAATTAAACTTGGTAAGCATTGGCTTCTAAGCAATTTAATCTTATGTTTAGGGAGGTGATTCTTGGTTAATTAGTAGAACCTCCTTAAGCATTATTACCGAAGGCAATGTTAATAATAGCACCAGTTAATACTTAACAGACTGTGTTTTCCCAGATCAGATTACATACGTATTATAGTGTTGTTAATTTTCTTATATGTATGAAGAAATGTCAGTTGTTCAAATGAAGGGAATTAAACACTGTGCTTGAGCGGATGCTCACACACATGCATACGTATACATACACATACAAATACATGCGCAGACACACACGCACGCACACACACACAAATATACACATACACACACACACACTACACACACACACACACACACACAAGCACCTCTGATAAACAGGAAATTTACAGCAACACTGCTATAGCTTATAGCCTAAACCACTGAAGTCTTACATTGTCCTTTTGTGGCTCAGTCGGAGAGCTGGAACAGCAAAAAGAAGCAGGGACAAGGACAAGTAGGAGGACATTTTCCTGTTTCTTATTTCTTTGGGGTCTTTTTTTCCACATATCTTCAAGCATTTTACTTAAACCAGTGAAATTTAGATCTTCTACATTATAAAGCATTTAGGTGCCCAGAGTCGAAAGTGAAGTCATGGTTGTGATATTTGTTTATATTTTGGAATTTAGAAATGATAAATCTATGTGGGGAGCAACAGCGCCCTGTTCATTGATGGGGAAAGTGAGGTAATTTGATATTGTGTACATCTATGCAGTAATGGCTAGTATTGGGGGGCATTGACGCAGTGGGGCGGGGCGGGAGCTAGGAAAAGGTAGACAGGTGACAGAAAAGGTATAAATAAATAAATAAATAAAACCTGTTCCTTTGTCTGTCGGCTTCCCCCCCACTGCTCCCTGCCCCGGCACACCGTCCAACTGTGTTTACCTGTGCCGGCCACCACTTATTGTGGACATTGCCCCACCACAATGAGGAGGTGGAGGTAAGAGGAGTATAAAGAAAAACACACTGAGCTGCTCTAAATAAAAAGCTGTGAACTCGATCAGAAAGTAACCTGAAACTGTTCTTTGGGAGTGAATGGGGGAAGGCACTACCATGCATGTGTTAGATGAGGTTTTACTGGACTTGGAGGCATGAGGCTGTGCTGTGACTTTCGGGTGAAGGGCATGCTGGTTTTTCAGTACCAGTGTATTTGTTTCTTTTTTGGGCACTCTCTCCATGGACTGGGATGGGATCAGCAGAGCACCATGGATTTTAGGGCTCAGGAAAGGCTGGCCAGAGAGGAAAAATCGGCAACCCAAGTTTGCGCGCCTCCTTCACCTGCTGGTAGTTTGGGTTTTTGGTTCTGGTAGGACATGATAGGATAGGATAGGAGCCTGCCAGTCCAATCTACAGTGTGTGGACAACTGTACACTGGTGCAGGCCTGCATATGTGTTGGCAGAAGAGTAGGGAGCACTTGTTACGGGTGGAAACAAGCATGGTACAAAGGATGTTTTGCAGCCCTGCCAGACAATCGCCTCCTGGTTACATTACAGCCATGAGTCCCATGACAGACTGGATACTAGAGCAGGATTCCTGATCTACACTGCACTTCCTAAACTCCTGCTGCAGTTGCCTTTCACTCACTTGGGCCCAGATTCACAAAGGTTTAGCATCAGGTTCGCATTACTTTTGTAACGCTAACCCGACTCTAAACCGATTTTGGTATTAACAATCCAATGCTAATTATTATTAGCACTGGTTTGTAGGGAAAAGTAACGCAAAGCAGCGCAAAATGCTGCTTAGCATTATTTTGCGTTAAAGGGGCATTATGAGAATGGTACATGGGAGCTCCCATGCAACCACCCATGTTTTTGATGCTTAACCCTATCTACTAACATTAGTTGTTTATTTTTTATTTTTTTATTTCTCCTTTATTTTCCTACTTTGCATGCATGCTGCACTGTGCAAAACACATACAAAGTAGGAAAAGGTTTTAAACTTGTCTAGGCATAGAGTTTTGTACAGGAAGGTTACCCTTCCAGTACAAAATGTATGCTAGACTCAGGCACGCACCCTAGCACTATGGCGCTAAAGTGTGTACCTGGTGCACAGCAGCTAAAATCAGCACCGGTGCTAGGGAGAGAGGAAGAAAAAAATCAGAGGTCTCTGAAATTCAGGCTCGATATGAGAGTAGGGCAGCAAGTTTGCCATGGGCCCAATCCAAAAAAAGAAAATGAGCCTGCATGACCCCAGGTTGGGTAGTTCAAAAACTACAAAAGCTGCAAGTAGAGGAAACAATGTCAGATTCTCTGACCGGAACCTGAAAACAGAAGTATGTATGTATAGACAACTACCTTGCAACAACTATATTGACAACTACCTTGCTTATATTTAAACTACAACATACTTTTAATTAAAATCAAGAAATCACTAACAAAATACTCTACTACTTCTATCGCTTTACATGTACTGACTAAAATAAATTACTACAACATCAAGAAAGTGTTAAGTCTTTAGAGGGAATATATGTGCCCCACCGCCTGAAGAGTCAGACCCGGACCTGAGCGACTAATGGATATAATCGGGGTTATTCTTGGGAGACCTGTCACTACTGTGTGTATAAAAAGGGAGGGCATGTGTGAGATATGAACAATGCAAACTTAGAATGGAGTTGTATAGGTGATTGGCACAACTGTGTATTTTGTACATTATTTCAATTTCGGGTTCCAGTAATCAGTACTACTTAATGTAAAAAACAATAAAAATGTTTAAAAAAAAAAAAGAAAAGAAAGTGTTAAGTCAAAAAACAACACCGGTCACAAACTTGGGGAAAGACATAACAAAAATAAGTGAAAGTAAATTATTATAAAACAGAAATTCACCTTAAAACAGAAAAGAATTAACAATCTCAACCCCTACTAACTACCAACAAACTAACATCAAAAAGTAAACTAATGTTTTTTTCTCCAAGCAGAAAAGAAACCATCTGCTCCACATTACAACACCCCAAATGGTAAACCAATAAAAAGATTGTGAAACATGTAGGAACAATATACATTTAAGTATAAATAAGAAAACGATATGTGGATTTTATATATAAATAAGAAACGTATTAAACATGTTAAAATATTAAATATTTATACAATTACAATTTTTGACAGAAAGAGCAAGATATTTAACATCAGAGAAAGGAAAGCAAATATTAATTCACAATGGCTACACCTAAAACCAAGAAAGTACATACATGGGAAGTATAAATTGGAAAAGTACAAAACATTACTCTAATGTATGCTATGACACAACAAAAGATGATGCTATAATTAATGTGAATGGAATGGAATGGAAAGAACATTTGTTGAGCGCGATAGCGGCGATAGCTGCCCTGAGGTGTCCTAGCGCTATAGACAGTCGAATGTGGAGGGGCGGAGAGGGAGCCTAGTCTGATTTGTTAAACAGCAGGGTTTTTAGCTTTTTTCTAAAGGGTAGATGGTTGAACTCTGAACGTAGATATAGGGGAAGAGAGTTCCAGAGTTTAGCCGAGTTGTAGGAGAACGACCGGCCCCCGGATCTGGCTCTCTTAATCTTGGGCCCTCTGGCCAGAAACAAGGAGGCTGATCTAAGTTGTCTGTTGGGTAAATAGGGAGAAATCAGGGAGTGGTTAATAGTGGCGCCCGTTTTCTAAAAGGCTCGATGAGCAATACATAGACTCTTGAATGATATTCTTTCCCTGATTGGGAGCCAGTGAAGCTTCCTTAATTCAGACTTAACAGAGAGGCGGCGAGGGATCTGAAGGAGAGTTCGTGCTGCACAATTCTGGATGACCTGGAGCTTATTTAGAGTAGCCTGGGGGGCCCCTAAGTAGAGGGCATTCCCAAAGTCCAGACGAGACAAAACGAGACCCTGGATCATAATTTGTCTAGCTTTAAAGGGTAGTAGAGGAAGAATTTTCCGGATGAGCCTAAGTATGCCGACGCAGGTTGCTGAAAGTTTGGCTGCCTGGTAGTTAAAGTCAAAAGATTTGTCCAGCCAAATGCCCAGGCTCTTGATTGAGTCCTTGGGAGTGGGGGTTGGTCCGAGACACACTGGCCAGAGGGAATTGAGGATGTTGTTAGAGGAGTTACCTAGGAGCATCAGCTCTGTCTTGTCTCCATTTAGTTTGAGACAAGAGGATGTCATCCATGAGGTCACCACTTCTAAACAATCCCTCAAGTTGTTGTTCGCCCGGGTGTGGGGTTGATTTAGGGCTACCACTAACTGAGTATCGTCCGCATAGGTAACAATTTTTATCCCGAAGGGGCGGACGATCTCAGCAAGGGGGCTCATATAAAGTTAAAAGCGTGGGGCTCAGGGAAGAGCCCTGCCGCACACCACATCCGAGCGGTTTGTTGGGAGAGGTGACGTCGCCCTCGAAGACCTGGAAGGAACGGTCAGACAGGAAGGATTCAAGCCATCTGAGAACTTTTGTTGAGATTCCTAGGTTGGTGAGTCTTTGCAGTAGGATGCTATGATTTACAGTGTCAAAGGCGGCACTTAGGTCCAGGAGGAAAATGGCTGCAGTGCCTCCCTGATCCATGATCCTCCTTGCCTCCTCTGTCACGGCGACAAGGGCGGTCTCAATTCCATGCATGGGTCGAAATCCTGTCTGGGAGGGGCCAAGCAAGTGATTGGTCTCAAGAAACTCTGTCAATGTCTTATTGACATGTTTCTCTATAATCTTGCTGAGCCAAGGTAATAAGGAAATTGGAGGGTAGTTCCCAGGGTTATTTCGATCCAGGTTTTTTTTTTTTAGGAGTGCTTTAACCATAGCCCGTTTCCAGAGGAGCGGGACTGTCGCGGTAGCTAGGGAGGCATTGAGTAGATCAAGAATAGTGGGTAGAATATATGTGGTGACTGAAAGCAGAGAGCGCGGGGGTGCTGGGTCGTTAGGAGAGCCAGATTTAACCTGAAGCATGATGGACTGTAGCATGGAACAATCAAGAAAGGGAAGGTTATCAAGTGTTGCTGGGGAATGAGGCTCTGTCTCAGTAGGTTTAACGGCCGATGTGGGGATCTGGGTAAGAGGAAAGGAGGTGTAAATAGTTTGGATTTTATTATAAAAGAACTCTACAAGATCATTGCAGCGGGATTGCGCATTAAGGGGATTAGGGTTTTTTTTCTGGAAGTTTTGAAAGGGTCTTTGCAATTTGATAGATTTCCCTAGGCTTGGAGGTCGCTGCATTGATCTTGTTTTCATAGAAGGCCGCTTGCGAGATTATAATTTCGTTTTTATAAGATTTTATCGCGGCTCTATATGCGATTTTTCTGGGAAGTGAGTAGTCCAGACGCCATTTCCTCTCCAATTTTTTACATTGACGTTTGCTTTCTCGCAAGTCTTGGGAATACCAGGGGGCCGTCTTAGTGCCGCGCTTAGGCTTAATGCATTTTATGGGGAGTACAGAATCCAAAGAGTTTGAAATCCATCTATTATAGTTTTCGTTGGCTAGGGTAGGGTCAGGGTTGAAAAATGGCCTAGACGCTTCGAGGGTCACTGCCCATTCAGCCTGGGAAAGTTTCGACCAATTACGTTCCTTCCGAATAACTATAGTGGAGGAAGGAAGGGTATGTGCAGTGGCCCAAAAGATGGGAATCAGGACATGGTCCATCCATGGCAGAGGGGAGGGGTTTCCCACCAGTAAATCTGTGCAATTACTAAAAATAGGATCCAGGAGGGGACCCTTAGCGTGAGTGGGTTTCATTACTAGTTGCTGAAGTTGTAAAGCAGCAAGACTAATAGTTAAATCTGAGGCATTGTGGTCAGTGGTGTCATCAAAGTGGATATTGAAATCCCCTAGGAGTGTGTAATTTGCTGAGCTACACACAAGATTGGCTACCGAGGAAGACAAGGCATTGAGAAATTGTCCCATGGTCCCCGGTGGACGGTATACAAGTGTCCAGAGAAGGTACTAGTGGGGGAAAAGTCAAGAGAGAAAGCGAGGCTTTCGCAGTTGGGTAATGGATTTGAAAAGCTGCGGCAGCTGTAGCAGTCTTTGTAGATAATTGCTAAGCCACCCCCTCTTCCAATAGGGCGGTCTGCACGTAAGATTTGGTATTCTTTGGTTAGGGCCTGGATGATATCAGGTTCTGATTCGGAGTGGAGCCAAGTTTCTGTCAAGAAGATGGCATCTGGGTTTAGTTCATCTAAAAGCAGGGATATCTCTGTGGTATGTTTAGGGAGCGATCTACAGTTCAGGAGGTACATGCTCCGTTGAGTGATTTTAACTGTGGGGTCGAGGAAAGGTTGAAATCTGCAGTGTTGGCAGAATGACCCTTGTTCTGCGGGGTTGCATGTGGGGAGGCATAGGGTTGAGGCCTTTCTTCTTAGTTTGTTTAAAAAATTAGAGCTGTACCTCCTTATATGAGTGGTGGAACGAGCAGGGGTTTGGTTGGATGTAAAACTAGACATGAGAACACAGGCCAACAAGGTTGCGGGGTGCTGCTTTGGCATACTGAAGACAGCTAGAAAGATCCTTCCTTTTCTCCCGTTTCACGCAAAAAAACTCCTCCTTCAAGCATTAATTATGTCACGTCTGGACTATGCCAATGCCTTATACTTAGGAGCTCCCCAGTCCACAACAGGCATACTGCAGAAGGTCCAGAACTGTGCGGCAAGAATTCTCCTGCAAATCCCGCGGAGAGAATCAGCGCAAAGAGCAATTAGACAACTGCATTGGCTCCCTATCTCAGAAAGGATCAAATTCAAGGCCCTATGTATCACGCATAAGATCTTGGCCGAGAATGGCCCTCCTATCCTTCAAAGGATAGTCTCTCCATACCATCCCAGAAGGCATCTTCGCTCTGGAAATAAACGCCTGGCTGCGGTACCAAGAATTTTCAGGTCTAGATGTGGAGGTCGCTGTTTCTCTTACGTCGCATCTAAGACATGGAATATCCTCCCACATTCCATTCGTATGGAGGAAGAATACCTGCCCTTCCGGCGACTCCTGAAGACGTATCTTTTCCCCTCTGCATAAGCCGTCAGCTTTCTGTTCGTCTGGTTCTCAGCGCTGGGAGGCCCTAGGGTAGCCATGCGCTCTACAAATGCCTCTTTTCATTTCATTTCATTTCATGGCCCCTAGCCCCGGCCGGCCGTGGACAGGCGCAGACGAGCTTGCCTCTGGCACGCCTTCGGGGCGCCACTGGTGCGCCCCCTGCGCGCGCCCGCTACGCACTCGCGCCATTACCCCAATAATAGCGTGTGGGAGTCAGACGCTAGACTGCTCCCCACGCTACTCCCACGATGGCGGCTGCACGAAGAAGCAGGTGATCTGCCGCTCTTAAAGAGTTATGTTGAGTTGGCACAGATTTAAAAACGTCCTGATTTTAAGATACAATAAAAGATTCTTTATATTTTTTTTAAAAACCCCAGCATAAATGAAAAGACACAGTGAGAAGTTAAAAAACAAGTAAATGCTACCGTTTTAAAAGGAACCGAGTAGGAACGTCTCCAGCGCTCCACACACAAACAATCAGCCTCCGTCTCCCGGCTCAAGCCTCAGGAGATGTGACAATGCGCTCTCGCCCCATTACCCCAATTATAGCGTGTGGGAGTCAGACACTAGACTGCTCCCCACGCTACTCCCAAGATGGCGGCCGCATGAAGAAGCAGGTGATCTACCGCTATTAAAGAGTTATGTTAAGTTGGCACAGATTTAAAAACGTCCTGATTTTAAGATACAATAAAAGATTCTTTATATTTTTTTTAAAAAACCCCAGCATAAATGAAAGGACACAGTGAGAAGTAAAAAAAAAGGTAAACGCTACCGTTTTAAAAGGAACCGAGTAGGAACGTCTCCAGCGCTCCACACACAAACAATCAGCCTCCGTCTCCCGGCTCAAGCATCAGGAGATGTGAGGGAACACAACCACCCCATAGATGTGAAAGAAATTGAATTAAGGAAAATATTTCCTGAAAGGCAAGCACTTACTTCCAAGAGCCCATAACAAAAATCCTAAAAGATATGGGGGCATATGTATCAACATCACCATTTGCGATTTTCAAATAGCGATTTTTAAAGAATCGCTATTAGAGAATTGCAAAACGGGATGTATTTAAAAAATTGCACATTTTTTGCGATTTCTTAAAATTCCTTAATTGCGATTAGCAAATTGCGAAATTGCAATTAAGGAATACCTGCTCATTCATTTCTATGGGCCAGGAGACCCATAGGAATGAATGGGAAGTAATTCTCAAATAGCGAATCGCAATTTGCTAATCGCAATTTGAGAATAATTTCAAAGGTGCAAAGGTGTCATGATGACACCCTGATTCACCCCTGAAATGAGCATGTGTGTGCATATGGCGCACATACATGCCCTAAGGGCATGTATGAGCGCCACGTGGCACTTCGTAAAAATCAAAAAAGTGCATTTTGAAAGGAAATCGCAAATTACCACCAACTGGAAGTTGGTGGTAATTTGCGATTTCTTAAGGATAATTCGCACAACTTGGGTGCTTTTTACATATCATTTAAGAAATCGCAATTTGCGATTTCTTACATGCTTACGCAAAATTAAGAAATCGCTAAATTAGCAATTCCTTAATTTTGCGATGGGATTTGGCTCATACATCCTGATTACCGATTTTTTAATCGCAAACGCTGTTATTTTACGAATCGCAGCGTTTGCGATTAAAAAATCGTTTGATACATATGCCCCATGGTCCCTAAAGTCACAGAGCACATATAAGGCCAACTACCAACTACACCCTCCTTAAAACGCTTAATTGCAAGAACTAAAAAAGCCGCCAGTGATACACGTTCTGCCTCAAGAAGATAGCACAAAAATTGAAATACTTAAAAAATGACACATAATGAGGAACCCTTCCTGTGATATAATTTACATTGTTTATTTAACTAAACGATGACAAACATATTCTTATATTTTCTACAGCAGATAATTTACCAAAACTAAGCCATTGTCAAACGTTGATAATGGATATGACCTTTAAAATGAGCCCCAAAGCAATCACTCAGATAAACACTATACAGGTAAGTCGCATACAAATATACATTTTGCTTGTGCCCTACACCCAAATAAAGAAAGTAGCACTTACTCCGAACTCTTAAACCACAATAAACATCAAATAAAAAACTACTACTTACAAAAAACAAAAATGGATTTAAATAAGCCATGATCCAAACCATTTTAAAAATGTGCCCACACACAGCAGCCATACAAGGTTGTTACTACCATTTCAATGAAAGCATATGGAGACAACTCCAACAATCTGCATTAAGGGCCTGATTTGGACGTTGGGCAGTCGAGTCACTGACTGTCGTCAATGGTGGGCCAGCTGCCAACATCCCTTCGGTCTGACTGCCGCATTACAATGCTGACGGTCATACCCACTTCTGTGAGATGCAAGACCACGGCCTCTGCCAGGATCAGAGATCCCGATGGGGCGGCGGTCAGAGCTGCGGACCAGAATGGTGTTATAACAAACAAATGATGGACGGAATGCTGGCAATGCAGACATTCTCCCCCAGTCAAGAGATCTGAGTTCAATCCATCGTTCTTTTGCCCACTACGCCACCCCAGTTTAGACATGGCCATATGCAAATCAGTCTTGACCCTGTGCCTCATGGGAACGGTCCAGCCCGAACTGCCAAGCCATGTCTTCCCTGGACAGGAATCTAGCATCCTAGGACCGGTTTCTGGCTATCAGCCGTCATCAGCCATGATAGCTTGACTCCAGTGGCGTAGTGAGCATGGGTCCCACGTCTGGGAATACCCATCCCACTTAGGGCGAAAAGTGTTACAACAAACAAATGATGGACGGAATGCTGACAATGCAGACATTCTCCCCCAGTCAAGAGATCTGGGTTAAATCCATCGTTCTTTTGCCCACTACGCCACCCCAGTTTAGACATGGCCATATGCAAATCAGTCTTGACCCTGTGCCTCATGGGAACAGTCCAGCCCGAACTGCCAAGCCATGTCTTCCCTGGACAGGAATCTAGCATCCTAGGACCGGTTTCTGGCTATCAGCCGTCATCAGCCAGGATAGCTTGACTCCAGTGGCGTAGTGAGCACGGGTCCCACGTCTGGGAATACCCATCCCACTTAGGGCGAAAAGCGTTACAACAAACAAATGATGGACGGAATGCTGACAATGCAGACATTCTCCCCCAGTCAAGAGATCTGAGTTAAATCCATCGTTCTTTTGCCCACTACGCCACCCCAGTTTAGACATGGCCATATGCAAATCAGTCTTGACCCTGTGCCTCATGGTACCGGTCCAGCCCGAACTGCCAAGCCATGTCTTCCCTGGACAGGAATCTAGCATCCTAGGACCGGTTTATGGCTATCAGCCGTCATCAGCCAGGATAGCTTGACTCCAGTGGCGTAGTGAGCACGGGTCCCACGTCTGGGAATACCCATCCCACTTAGGGTGAAAAGCGTTACAACAAACAAATGATGGACGGAATGCTGACAATGCAGACATTCTCCCCCAGTCAAGAGATCTGGGTTAAATCCATCATTCTTTTGCCCACTACGCCACCCCAGTTTAGACATGGCCATATGCAAATCAGTCTTGACCCTGTGCCTCATGGGAACAGTCCAGCCCGAACTGCCAAGCCATGTCTTCCCTGGACAGGAATCTAGCATCCTAGGACCGGTTTCTGGCTATCAGCCGTCATCAGCCAGGATAGCTTGACTCCAGTGGCGTAGTGAGCACGGGTCCCACGTCTGGGAATACCCATCCCAATTCGGGCGAAAAGCGTTACAACAAACAAATGATGGACGGAATGCTGACAATGCAGACATTCTTCCCCAGTCAAGAGATCTGGGTTAAATCCATCGTTCTTTTGCCCACTACGCCACCCCAGTTTAGACATGGCCATATGCAAATCAGTCTTGACCCTGTGCCTCATGGGAACAGTCCAGCCCGAACTGCCAAGCCATGTCTTCCCTGGACAGGAATCTAGCATCCTAGGACCGGTTTCTGGCTATCAGCCGTCATCAGCCAGGATAGCTTGACTCCAGTGGCGTAGTGAGCACGGGTCCCACGTCTGGGAATACCCATCCCACTTAGGGCGAAAAGCGTTACAACAAACAAATGATGGACTGAATGCTGACAATGCAGACATTCTCCCCCAGTCAAGAGATCTGGGTTAAATCCATCGTTCTTTTGCCCACTACGCCACCCCAGTTTAGACATGGCCATATGCAAATCAGTCTTGACCCTGTGCCTCATGGGAACAGTCCAGCCCGAACTGCCAAGCCATGTCTTCCCTGGACAGGAATCTAGCATCCTAGGACCGGTTTCTGGCTATCAGCCGTCATCAGCCAGGATAGCTTGACTCCAGTGGCGTAGTGAGCACGGGTCCCACGTCTGGGAATACCCATCCTACTTAGGGCGAAAAGCGTTACAACAAACAAATGATGGACGGAATGCTGACAATGCAGACATTCTCCCCCAGTCAAGAGATCTGGGTTAAATCCATCGTTCTTTTGCTCACTACGCCACCCCAGTTTAGACATGGCCATATGCAAATCAGTCTTGACCCTGTGCCTCATGGGAACAGTCCAGCCCGAACTGCCAAGCCATGTCTTCCCTGGACAGGAATCTAGCATCCTAGGACCGGTTTCTGGCTATCAGCCGTCATCAGCCAGGATAGCTTGACTCCAGTGGCGTAGTGAGCATGGGTCCCACGTCTGGGAATACCCATCCCACTTAGGGCGAAAAGCGTTACAACAAACAAATGATGGACGGAAAGCTGACAATGCAGACATTCTCCCCCAGTCAAGAGATCTGATTTGATTTTTGTTGATTAAATAATTTAATATACACAATTACCAATACTTTAAATAATTACTTTTAACCAAATGTAATAATTAAATATTTTTCAAGATTAATTTGAATATAAAAGAAATTACCATTAAATTAAAATTAAAATGTTTAAAAATCCTTAACTCCTAAAACCTCAATGTCCCACTACTAAAAAACAATATTGTATACATTTGTTTTGATAAAACCAAAAATAAAAATTTCACAATTTAATAACTTATTTCATGAAACATACTAATAAAACAAGCATTTGCAATGCAATAGGTCTCGCATTATTAAAGTTTGAGCTATTTTCATTGCTAAATAATGCAACACCAATAGCTCAAACTTTAATAATGTGAGACCTATTCCACGTGGAATACATGACAACAAGCAGTATACACCCTGTACGCAAATGAGCATGGACAACGGATGGAAGAAATATGACAACTACGAACTGAGAAGCAAACAAAGTGGTTGAATATGAACACACATCTAAACACTCCTGAAGTTCACATGGTGGCGGAAAATTGTATGTGAGTATGTGGAGAGCGACACCCAGCAGGAAGAACACCCACAAGCAATAATCTTGGTGCTGGAAACGAGTGAAGAGGATCTCAAGCCAGCAAGGGACTTACTTAAAAAGACACAAGGATATTTATATCCTGCGGAGCAGCAACTAGTCCCGAGTTTCTGAAACCCAGAATACACTGAGTTAGAAATACACACTCGGCGAGTATGTGTGAAAAACCGAAAGTGAACACTAGTGAAAAGAAAATGCTCATACCTGTGACAAAGAAAATATGAAGGTGTACTGTGAAAATATGTCGGACCACCTGCAATAACAAAAGCGGTACGCTGAGTACCATCGTGAAAAAATAATGGAAACAACGGACAATAACCCGAGTTCTAAGAACTCACTAACCTGGCGGTACACCGAAGGTTTGAGGACATGCTTTCCTAGTAGATATGGAGGTAACGGAACTTCTTGGAACCCTTAACACTGGCGGGCTCCACTAAAGACCTGAAGGGAAGTCACGTGAACGTTCACGGCGACCGCAGGAATACAGCAGCCATCTTAACGAGGTGAACAAGCATTGGCCGCACGCGCGCCTCGCGCTTAAAGTTAAAAAAAAACAAAAAACAGACAAGCCCGGTGGAGCTAGGCGCGCGCGCGCTTGGGGGCGGGGGAGTGGACCCTTTGAAGTGCTCCCAAAAGGCGGATTGCATGGCAGCACGATGCGCATGATTGTGCGCGTGCTAGCCATGCAATCCGCTTTTTGGAAGCACTTTTGAAACCCGCTCTCTATAGTCTCGCTTTGCGATCGCTTACGCGATAGCAAGGTCGAGACCTAAAAAAGAACATGTGTGTAGCATGCCTCAGGTTCAAAACTAGGACGCGGCGTTTCACCTTTCAGCATTATTACACGGAATCTCCGATGTCTATCGAGATAGACAACCACTTTAGGAGGTCAAGCGTTGGCGGGAAAAACATTCACTAGCGTTCCAATTGCGTCACTGCTATGCCAAACGCACATTGCGTGCCTCGGTGCGCATGTTTGCACACATCAACTGGCACTAAATTCCTCCCGCCCCCAGTTTCACTCAAATGAGCCTCGACGCATCTCCGATCGCCTCTTTGATTCGTAATTGCGTTTATACGGCGAGTCGTGCTATAGTGAATGTCGATAACTAAAGTGTCCCGTGTTGCACATATTGTTGAGCTGTTTTCTATTCAAAATTGCAGGTTGGATTATAAAACTGTCATTACACAACAACATTTTAATTTAGGATAAATATTACGTAATATACGTGAGAGTATTCACTGCACCACCTCTGCGGTTGACTTTTTTTTGCCCATTTTTTGTCGAAAGTTTGACCCTTTACACGAATAACTTAGTTTTGTACACATTGAACTAGACCATAATCAACACGAGTTCTGTTTAAGAACCGCCTTTATTATTCCGTTTTCATGTATTTGCTCGAGACAATTATGTGATTGTGTTAAGGTTTAGTTTTTAGTGGGAAACGTAGATATTGGTAAAATTACAAAAAGGGCGTCCCTTTTCTCCTGCTACTTTTCCCCACCTCACGATAATCCCACCAGACACGTCAGGTTTCGAGTGCCCGTAACACCGGGTAAAAGACGTGCCAGTAACCCCACCAGGCACCCCAGGTAAACATCGTGCCCGTAACCCACCACGTGTAAAGAACTCGCCGGTAACCCCAGCCGGCACTTCATTAAACGACATGCCAGTAACCCCACCAGGCAGCCCAGGTAAGCGGGGTACCTGTAACCCACCACATGTAAAGAACTTGCCGGTACCTGCACACTGCACCGCACGTCACTGAACGAGGTGCCGGTAACACCGCATGGCACTTCAGAAGGACGAGCCGATAACCTCACACCAGGTAAACGAACGACGTGCTGGTAACACCACCAGGCACAATTGGTAAACGACTGCCGGGTAACTCACCCGAGGTAAATGACGTGCCGGTAACCACACCGTCGCTGCCGGTAACCTCACCGTAGGTAAACGACGTGCCGGTAGCCCACCACACGTAAAGAACGTGCCGGCCCGGCAATCCCACCCTGCACGTCAGAAAACGACGTACCCCTAACCCCACTGGGCACGCCAGGTAAAAGCGCGGGGTGCACTGGACGACGCTTCCCCCCAGAGGTGGGCAGGGACCCGCCCGAGAGACTAGACGGTGAGAACCGTCCCTCAAACACCTCGGCGCCGTTCACACCCCAGGTGGCATCGGTGCATTCTGTGAAAGGCAAACTCACGCCACATAAAGCGCGCGTTTATGGCGTTTGCTGACCGTGGCATTTTAATGACATCGTTTGGGAAACTGTTGCCAGGGGCGAGGGCATGGCCGCACCTCTGTCTCGTAGAAAGCCACACGGAGCCGTAAAACATGGGAGGGCAGCTTATCTTTAATGGGGCCACCAACTTCAGTTCTTTACACCCACGCCTTCCTCTTTACCAAGCCCGGCGGAGCGTGGCGCGCGCGCACGCTTGGGGGAGGGGGAGCGGACCCTTTGAAGTGCTCCCAAAAGGCGGAGTGCATGGCGGCACCAAGCGCGTGATTGTGCGCGTGCTAGCAATGCAATCCGCTTTTTGGGAGCAGTTTTAAAAGCCCCTATAGTCTCGCTTTGCGATCGCTTACGCGATAGCAAGGCGAGACCTAAACAACACAAAATTCATACAATCAATCCCACTAAAATAAAATACATATAAAATAACAATTACAAACAATATTCTATGCAAAGATACTTTCTAACACATTATTTTTTACAACGATATTACATTTGGTGGCAGCTGTCTCTTTTCAAGAAAAAAAAACGTTTTTTTCCAGAAAGCGAATTGAGAACTGCTGTTTAAGCCTTGATACACCCACATCTGGATTGTGTTAATGCCCTGTTCTATGTTCTCCCAGACCCCATCTGCACCTATTACGTGCATTTTATATTCCACAGCATGTCACATCCAGATCCTGAAGAAATATGATTGCTACACCTATCATGATCAGACTTGGTTATCTCTTGTTGCCTGCACCCGAGAATGCAAGCTACACAAACCATTACCAATAATGTTTTTCAGAGAGAGGAGAAAAATATCAAATGAAAAACTTGCTACAGTAAGTCTACAGCATGTGTACCGTGAAAATTCAAGCACCAGCAGTCTTTTGATCAGATGAATAACATGGTACTGCATGCATCTGCAGGTTTTGTTCTAGATGAGTTCTATAACAGTTTATATTTTTAAAACTTTCTAGTGTTGTAAAAGCTCAAGTTTACAACTCCAGCAATGAATCACCAACAGTTAATTTATGTGTGCTCTGGCAAAATATGAATTGCTCCAAACCGGATTTTAGAACTAATTTTCCCTGATAGGAGTAATGTCTCCTCTAGTGGCTATCTCCTAGGTTTGTGTCTATGAGCCTTATTACGAGTTCGGCGGTCCATGGACTGCGATACCCACGGGCTGACCCCCGCAAGCTCGGTGGTTCGAGTGCCGTATTACAAGTTGTGCGGTTAGGCTCTGCAAAGACCGCGGCTGAACCACTGAGATAGTCAGCAGACCGCCAACCGCAGGGTTTATGGCCCAGCAAAGTCAGCTGCCATAGGGCGGTACAGGGGACTTTCACTGCCGTCTGTATTACAAGTTGACTTTTCCACAAGCTGACCTCAGCAGTCTGACCTCCAGCTTCAAGTCAGCGGAATCTAAGGATTTGGGGTGCATACTCACCCCTTTCTTGTTCATCCAGGAAGAGTTCCACTTGCTTCCTTTTCTTCTGGTCCTTCTCTACAGCAGCATCTTCAGCCCAAAGAATACGACCCTGTTTGCGGCAATGTATAGTTGAGTCCTCTTTGTACCATATACCCATTGCCTGGACTGCCCACATGTGGGCCCAACTCCGGCAAGGGGTAGATAATATTGTTGTACATGTATCATGCATATATGTGCATTCAACACATATGCAGTCGAAATGCACACACAGGCATTGATTATATGAGGTAAAATAATGACCAATGCTGCAAAAAATCTCCTCAGCCACACCGCGGTCACTGTGGTAATCTCGTAATACAGCGGTCTATAGACCACTGGAGCTAAGGTCTCCCGACAGCCACGGTCTTCGGACAGTCGGTCCGCCAAACTCATTTTAAGGCCCTAACTCTAGAGCACTAAATTAGACAAGAACTTTGGGCCCGATTCACAGAACTAACTTAAGACAAAATCCTAAACTTACTACCATTTTAGTATTCACAGAAGGCACTTACTCAATTTGGTATTCACAGAAGGCACTTACTCATTTCGGTATTCACAGAAGTTAGGAGTCCTACCTTTAGGACTCTAAATGCCTTCTGTGAATACCGAAAGTCTTAAAGTTAGGATTTTTCTCAGTTTAGGAGTAGTAAAGTTAGGACTCCTAACTTTAGGACTCCTAAATGCCTTCTGTGAATACTGAAAGTCTTTAAGTTAGGATTTATCTCAGTTTAGGAGTAGTAAAGTTAGGACTTTAGCACACTAAAGGATGCAGGATGACCCCTGACAGGCACCGAAAGGTTCCCTCGCCCAACCCAGGACTCTTGAAGCATTAGCACTTTAAAGTTCTAGCTTTATTTATTGTCTTAACTAAACATGGAAACTCAAGCGATGCAGAGGAACCATCCAACCCATAAAGTTGAGTGACTGGCTTCTACTCCCCCTTGAAGCTCTTCCTCCATGAGAATTTCTCATTGCAAGGAAAGCTGATTCCTTACATCCCCAAGAAGAATAGTGTCATTACCCAAAGTGCCACTGCTGTGCATCTACAGTCCTGGGGGCTGTGAGTATAAGGATGACTTTAGGACCAGAGAACACTGTAGCTTGCACTGCTAAGACGATGTCATAATTTGCAGGTTGCCCACAAGTTTCTGCTAAAGGTACCTTCATTGAAATAAGCTACCTTTACTGTCATTATAGGATTTGCACAGCAGGTTACCCATAGGCCCTGATCATCAGTGGCCTGGTAAATGGGCTGGATTTCCCCCAACTTAAAATTAATAATACCCAGAGTTCTGGTAACTCCCCAGTAATTCCTCATTTTGGGCCAGACATTCACATGCAGGCGGCAATATTTCCAGTTGAAAGTTAAGAGATCTGCAGTGTTTCCCCTGTTGCTGACCCCTTGAAATTAAAAGGCCAGTTGTACAGAGGACCATAGTGAGTTAAATTACATCTTTTCATTTATAAATATTCCATTCAAACAATTTTTAACTATGCATTCTCCTTTCTTTTGGTCCAACAGTTGTCATGAGAAAACACAGTAATTAGAGCAGAATACAGAAAAAACATCACTGAATAGGCTATGTACTACTTAGACGGAGTAACTTCAGTGTGCTCATTTCATGGGCCTTTGAAACTAGTCCATTAATACACCAAGCTTTCTTTCCTTGGGCTCCTGTGGGAGAGAGCACTCTGATTAGCTGACCTCAATATGGAAGACAATGTTGTGGAGCCAGTACAAGACTCAGAGTCTCAGGGCCTGATTTAGCTCTCGGTGGACTGGTTACTCCATCACAAAGGTGATGGATATACCGTCTGCCGAAACATAAATCCCATAGGATATAATGCGATTTATATTTCGGTGGATGAAATATCCGTCACTGTTGAGACGTAGTAAACTGTCTGCCAAGATCTAATTCAGGCCCTAAGTCCCCTTTCCAGAAAGTTTTTTTATAAGGGGGCAGGGTAGGAATACCCTGCACCCTAAGCCTTTTGGCAGGGGGTGGGTCCCAGAGGTACCCCACCAGGGCAAAAAGGTTTTTCTTAACAATATTTTATATTTCCATGATCCGACTGGACTCCTGCAGGACATTAAAAAAAAGGATAGCCAGCATTTTTAAAATTATTAATACCAGGGTCCAGGGGTCAATATACATAAATATATGGGAAGGTGGGTGTGTGAGGGGAGGCCCCCTTTCGTGAACCATTTTTGGGCCACGAGGACTCCATTCCCTAGGGAAGAATATCCATCTATGGGGTGGGAGGGTGAGTGGCCTTCTTACCAGTGCCTCTATTGGGCCAGGACCCCATACCCTGGGGTGAATTATTCAGAAAAGGGAAGGAGGCATGCAGCCCTCTCTCAAAGCCACCTTTGGGCCCCGGGGACCTTATCCCAAGAGCCACTTTTCTTAAAAAGGGGGAAGGAGGACGCATACCCCCTCCCTGTGCTTTGGAACCCCATTCCCCAGGGCATGATATTTCCCAGTGTTACAAGGAGCCTATCCCTTGGACACTGTGGTTTCCTGCCTGGGACTGTGTGTGCATACCCTACCTGCACTCTCTTGACCAAGGAACTCAACTTTGCTCCCACCTGGTGGGAGCAGCATAAAAATCAGCTCCTGCCCAGCCAATGCAATGGGAAGGTGTTGGCTCTTACCAGCACCCACTATGATGCTGACTGGGGAGCAGGCTTGAGCCACAGGGGCTTTGGGGCTCCCTCCGCAGATTCAAAGGGGCCCCTCTGTGTTGGCACCGGGGCACCCCCGCAGCCCCAACAGACTACCATTTGGGGTGCCCAGTTGGACACTAACTTAATAAACTAAGTCGGCTCCTGTCGGCACACATGATGTGTGCTGGCTCGGAAGCTGATGGTTCCGTGGGGACACTGGGGCTGCCCCTGCAGTCCCAAAATGAAATAAAACGTGCGTGTCCCGGGTGGGCACAGGGACACCAAAAAATAATATAAACAAAAAATAAATATTAAATGAGCATGAGGAGTCACTCATGTATTATTGAATACTTCGTGAAGGAGTGCCCCATAATGCCTGAGAAGGGATACTTTTATTTTCTTTAGTTTAGTGTTGTCACTTCAAAAGGAAGGGGTACCACCAAGAATTTTATAATGTTGTGGGAAGCTGCAAGGAGTGTAGCAGCCCCCCAGCAACATAGAAAAACAGGATGTCTCCTGGGTCATTAAATCCATGACACAAGGAGAACTTACCTTATTTTTTTTAAAGCACTCCTAGCTAGAGCTCTATGTTCTTCAGCTGGGATGCAAAACCCTCTTGTGGTTGTTTCTATGATTGCATTTTGTGGGCTGAAAAATGTTAAAAGAAAGACACATAGACATGTTGGCTTTACTTTAAAAAAAAACAACTATATGTCTCTGAGTCTTTCTTTTAACATTTCTCATCCCCCAAAATGCAATGTTAAAATCTATGTTAAAAAAAGATTCACAGACATGTTTTTTTATTAAAAATCTAATGATAATAGATCTGCTATATATATATATATATATATATATATTGATATACTTACTCCTTGAGAAAGCCAATAGGATCCCATTTTATAATATGTTTTTTTGACTCTTCGAGAAAAAAAGTCTGCCTGAGTGTTGGCAGGACATATGACACCAATTGCATGCTGCGCATGCCAGAATGCTGTGTGTGGCATGAAGTTGCTTGCCTGCAAGGACCACCCCATGCTGTGGCAAGGGGTTGGCTTTATGTATGGTAATAAAATATTACTTAACACTAAAAAAGCAAAAAACAAATTCACTGAAAACAATAATAGATTAATGTAATTTGGGCTTGAGGAGGGGTGCCAATGTGCCCTCCAATAGTAAGGCTATTAGTCCCTGGGGGATGGGATTTCCCATTGCCTTTTAAGACTCGCAGAGGAGTATGATACGCCCCCTCTCCTTTAATGAAAATATGGCCCCTGGGGAATGGGGGCACATTTTGGCTTGAGGAGGGGGCCACACGCCCCCCTCCTCTAATGTTAAAGTATTTGTCTCTGGGGAATGGGGTCCCTGGGGCCTCCTAAGTGTAGGGAGGGGGGGGGGGCACATGCCCTCTGCCATATAATCAAAATATGGCCCCAGTGAGTGGGTGCCTGTGGCCCATTACAGCTTAGGAAGAGGGAACATGCATCTGCTCCCCTAATGGTAAAGTGTTTGGCTCCAGGGGATGGGGTCCCTGGGGCCTCCTAAGGCTTGAGTGGGGCCACACGCCCCTCTCCCCTACAGTTGATAATTAGCCCCAGAGTATGGGGTTCCCAGGCAATTTTTGAGCTCGTAGAGGGGGGCCATGTGCTCACTCCCCTAATGTTAAAGTATTTGGCCCCTTAAGGCTCAGCGAGGAGACAACAACCCCTGTCCAATATTTAAAGTGTAACCCTAGGGAATCAGGTCCCAGTTTCAATTTGGGCTGGGAAGTGGGCCATGCGCTCCCTCCCCTAATGTTAATGTAATGTATTTGACCCTGAGGTTTGAAGTCCTGGGTCCATTTGGGCTTGGGACCAGTGCGGTGCTCACCCCTCCCCTAATAATATTTTTTGGGGCCCAGAGGGATGGCGTCCCCAGGGCTAATAGTGGCTCCCTCCCCTTTTTAAAACTAAAATGGTCAAGAGGGATGGTGTCAATAGTGGCTATTAGGAAGTGTGGTCATGAACCCTCCTCCCCTTTATTAAAATAGAATGCACCCAGGGGATGGGGTCCCCATTGCCAGTTGAGACTCGGAGATGAGGGCCGTGCACACCCCCTTCCGTTTTCAAAACAAAAGGCCCTGAAATTAATAGTAGCATGACATGTCCTATGACATCATTGATAATATCACTGCAACATCTGAAATGGAATCTTTGATGACAAGACTGTGCATGGTGGGGAAACAGTAGAAAAACATTAAAAACAATATAAAAGTAACCACATATCAAATACATATAACTATTACATTTTATGGTGACGGCTACTGCACTACCCTAAACTAACTTAAACATACAACACTAGCAAACAGCATACTAAAATAACATTCACTAACAAAGACTATCCTAAGTAACTCTAAATGCCTCCTCCATCACTAAATCCTTGGGGAAAAAAAATGTAAAAGAAACACAGAGGAGCAACGGGATATGGTGACCATAAACTCTTATCCACAATGATAAAGAAAGACTGAAAATTAAAATGAACTAGAAAAACAATGGGGAACATGAAAATAAAAAAGACATACATATGAATTTAATTTAAAAAAAAATTATATATTCATTGAATTTTTTTTTTTTAAATCTACGGTGAAAATTTAATGTAAAAAAAGTATTTGTTTGTCAAAAGTGAGTCTGCAACATGTTTAAAAAAAATTATAGCCATCCATAAAAATGTATGTACACTGACAGCTACGTGATATGTGCAATGTTAATTATTTTGGAATGAATAAATATATTTGTTGTTAATAAAAAATACTACTGAAAGCTTACAATTATTCTAAAATAATTTACAATAAAAATGATATATTGTAGTGAGGATATGGACACACCTGCGGACATTGCTAAGTTAGCATAAGTTAGTATATGCTTGACCGCCATTTTGCCGCTTTTGCTCACGTTACTACATGCCACAGTTCTCGTAAACACTTTGCTTGCTCGCTTTCACATGAGAACTGTCTGCATTTCACATATTTAGTTGAACACTCTGCTCCTCGTCCTTACAGCGTGTTCAAGGTCGAAAAACAATTAGCTCTGTTGATTTGCTTTGGTCACTCTCACGTCCCTAGCCATAACATAGAACACAGTTGCAAACCTGGAAATCTGGTGCTTTTAATATTGCCTTGCATGCGTGTTAAGACACTTGGAGAAACGCTTTCAAGGATAGAAGAGCTGTGCTCGTCCGGTGATGTAAATTCCTGCATCTCAACTAGGAGGTATGGGGTCCCCCTGACAAAGCCTGGAGGTCTTCTATAATTATAATAAACTAGCTTCTAGTGCGGGGAGGGTGACAAGGTGCTATAGTCCTGTTTCCACCATCATTATAATATGATTTCCACTTTTGTTCTATATGGAATTGTAACAATGCTGATTTGTTTGATCTTATGCATATTGCTGCTAGTATTGGCTAGTGTACTGCATTATAGAGCACGTTA
The DNA here is from genome assembly GCF_964204655.1 of Triturus cristatus. Lineage (NCBI taxonomy): Eukaryota > Metazoa > Chordata > Amphibia > Caudata > Salamandridae > Triturus > Triturus cristatus. The sequence goes on along the minus strand of NC_140581.1, from coordinate 921,889,738 downwards.
GTTAAAATAAACATTTTAAACTATTCTCTGGCTCTATTTACTCATGTTGTGGACAAGTACGAGAGTTTGAACGAAAGAGTGTTCTTGTTCCCACGTATCCTGAGAGGGATGGATGTCTAATCATTGGCAGCTTCGCTGTAGCACAGATAATGAATGAGACACTATAGCTAGTCGGATTGGGGCTCTGGGCACCGAGGTGGGTATTTTGGTACACCACTACACACTGAGGTCCTGGTTTCCTGTTCATAGTTCTGTATATGTGCAGAATCCCTGCAACATGGTGCACCTAACATTTGGTCTGGTTCTTGTTGATGAGGCACTTTAGTAATACTTGTGCTTGTCCATGATACCCTCGCTTCTGTTTTCCGGTAAGCCGCTGTGACGGCATAACCTACCAATATTGACATTTTTATAGGTTTCATTTCAAGCTTGATACATTAAATGGTTTTATGGTTCTTTTGAATTACTACCCTATTGCGCTAACACGCTATAAGTTGTTCTTCTTTTCTACTCGATATGGCTGAGGTAGATATTGCGGCACTTAGCCACGGGGCACTCTGTCGTCATTTGACTACTTTTGGAGTGCCCGACGCGGGTATCTCACTCATTTTTGTGGTAGGGGCTAATCCAAGTTACCACTTTGAGGTGTTTTATTCTTGGGTGATCTTTCCGGCAGTGGATGGAGATGATAACTTGTTCCATACATAAACTCCCACTGCAACACCTGTAGCTTATCGGCCGTATACGACTCTTGAGGTTCCGATTTCAGCATGGTAACACTGTATTTGGTTTAATGGCACCCTACCCCACACCGTGACCCCGTTCCGGTTAGGCCCTTTATCGATTCCAGGGGCAACTTGGCCGGGTACTCACCACATCCACGTTATCTAGTAGTCGCTGTAGACGAGTTGTGCATTTTACACACCTCCTTGATCGAGGTGCACAGGGCTCTAGTACAATACGTCTCAAGCAATCTACAGGTGGGAGCACCAGGGGTTGCTGCACAACCAGCTGGACCAGTGGGACTAACTATTAGTCCTGTTATGGTTAATTTGGTTATGTGCAAGCGCCCCCAGAATAAGGAAGCTTTACCTTACTGGCTTGCAGAGAAATTTGACCAGCTGGAAGCAGTATTTCCAAATACAACTCCTGTGGAGAAACACAGGATTATTACTATTAGTTTGCAGAAAGACTTAATAGCCAATGTAACTGAGAACATTGGGGTAACATGTTCGCGGCGGTGTATGCGAAATGTTTTGGCACACCATCAATGACTGTGCTCCCCTCCGTGATTAAGCGTGTTCAGGATAAACACGGACTGGAGGCGGCTGTTAGGTTGGGGATGAGGTTGGTTGAAGCGTTTGACGTAGTTGCTGATCTGATCCCTGCTAATGTCAAGGGAGATGCTGTTAACTTTCAAGTGTCTAATGCTTTGCGCTTTGTCCGGGATGAGGAAAAACCCCGCGAATTACCAAAAATTATTGCAGAAGCTTATAGGACAATTGGGCGCAATAGTTTGGGTGTTAAGCCTTTCGCTAGAATACCAGCTCCACAGCAAACATAGACGGCTCAGTCTGCTAAAGACGATTGGAAAAATAAGAAACAGGGGAAGCAACAACAAACGCAAGGGTCGCGTGCGGCATCACCAGTTCCCAAACCTTCTGAGCGCACTTATGATTTGCGCAACCGTGCGAGAATTAGGTCTCCTGACAGGTTTCAGGTTCCTGATCAGCGTTCTCCTCATTCTTCACAGGCAACATCAGGCTCACAAGCCGGTAGAGGGCTACGCCAGGATCGCGGCAGAGATCGAGGTGCCCCGCAAGGTTGTGAGCAGCCTCACCAGACTGAATGCAAAGGGAAACAAGACAATTTTTCTCGTCCGCGACTGCCTCTTTTTAGAAAAGGAAAGTGCTGCTTTAACAGTGAGATATGCCACAGACGGTGAGAACCCAGTTCCGGAACCTAACATGCGCAGTAATGCTGCTAGACAGCGCAGCGGAGGTTACAATAGTGCGGCAAGCACTGCGTCCATTTCTGGAGGCGACAGCAACTGAAACATTCATCACAGTTGAAACGGCTGACACCTGAGTGGCTCCCCCTGACAGATTATATGATATAGTTCTTCTACTTGAAGGTGACATGCAACGTGTAATAAAAGGGATTTTTTGGGAAAATCTAACTTCTTCGTATGACATACCATTGGCGGAGAAAGATTGGCCGCCGCCTTTTGTTCTAGCCACTCCCCGGGGTGAGGAGGTTATACTCCCCAGTTTTTCACATAACGTCTCCAAGGAGCAAACAAAGGATTTTGCAGAAGAGTGGGCTTTGGTGCTTGCACCGGCTCTGTACCGTACGCAGGTGTGCTGGGATAAAGATTCCCCCCGCATGAGATACTATTACGGTCTATGCCACAGCCACAACCCCAATATCCCTTCCGGCGGGAGGCAAAAGCTCCCATTGCAAATATTCTGGATCAACTAGAGTATCAAGGAGTAATTGAGTCATGTGTGTCACCGATGAATAATCCTCTATTTACAGTAGCAAAACCCGATGAGCAGTACCGCTTAGTATTGGATTACCGACATTTAAACTCACATTGTCGGACTTGTGCGGTGCAGAATACCCATAGTTCTGCGTTAGTCGATAGTCTGGTTCATAAAAAATATAAAACTACACTAGACATTTCCAACGGCTTTTTCACACACAATCTATCACCTGAAAGCAGTCAATGGACCGCCTTCCCAGCGGGCGAAAAAACAAAAAAGTACGCGTTTTGCAATGGGCTACAAAAATAACCCTGGTGTTTTCGCCGCCCGTATTGTCTCTTTTTTAGACAGCATAGACGAAGACGCATACTCGTACGTTGATGATATCTCTCTAACAGACGACGAGTTATGGCCGCATCTTTGTCATGTGGATCGCATCATAGTTTTGTTTGCTGACCATGGATACAAATTTAACTTTGCAAAATCACACATTGCAGAGTACACAGTGTTGTTTTTGGGCTATAAGCTCAACAATGAAGGAAGAGGCTTGGCGCCTCACTTCTTGGAAAAATGCACACGTTTGCACCCCTCCAACTACACTGAAAAAAGTACAGTCTTTGCTGGGTTTTTTGAATTTTGTCGAACTTACATTCCCAATTATGCCCAGCATATCAAGCCTTTGTATGCTTTGATACAACCTACTTTTTCAAAAGCCTGCTGGCTTCCAGAACACTCTTCTATACTGCAATCTTTGCAGTCTGATCTTATTGAATTAAAATTCTTGTTGACTCGTGGTAAACATAGTAACCTGGTGATATGAATCGGCCCAGGCCATGTGGGTTTCACTTACTTGACGTTTAATGAAGGTGACACAGTACCAATTGCTTACAAATCACATTTGTACACTTCAACAGAATGGCGGTTTTCCTCTATTCAAAAAGTTTTGACAGCTGTCCAGATGGTGATCCTAAAGGAATGCGCACTGGCACAAGGAAAACAGATTTTGGTTGTAACACCATGTCCCACTCTGAAAGCAGTGACAAAAGCGAGTGTACCGAACTCTAAGGCTTTGCATCCCCGTTGAATACAATGGGCCACATCGTTGACCTCTCCAGATATCACATTTATTTTTGACTCGTCATTGCGTACACAGAAGTTCTTGCAGTATGAATTTGTTCATCCTCCTCCTCTGTCAATGCGCCCCCTTGAGTAGTACCAATGTATAATTTACACAGACGGTTCAGCGCAGCCGGCAACCGGGTCGAAGCATTCTTACTCGGCGGCCTGTGCTATAGTGGTCGGTACCATAGTGAACGGTGAGTTCAAGTCCAATGTTGTTCATACACAGGCACTAGGAGACTGTACAGCCCAATTAGCGGAGCTGCGTGCTTTGGTACTAGCTCTGAAGTTTGCAGATCCATATGTGACTACTTTAATTGTAAGCGGTTCATATTACAGTGTTCAGTCTTTCAATGACAACTTATTCTTTTGGACTAAAAATGACTATCATGATTCTAAAGGCAGCGCAATTAAACATAAAATGCTTTGAGTTTGAGTCATAGATCTTAAAGACCGTCAGCCTCTCACACAAGTAATTCATACTCTTGGTCATCAGCGTGTAGGAGTGCACACAGCTGGCAACAGTTTGGCAGATGAAGCTGCCAAATCAGCAGTAGCCATGTGTTCAGTAGCAGCAGTTACAAGATCCATGAATAAGATTGATAATTACATTTTGGCATCAGAGAGGGGTGATATTTACCCGCAGGGTTTCCCTTATCATTTAAGTCCCAAATAATGTTCCATACATGAGAATTAACAACGTTGGTGACAGGTGGATTCCCAACGCAGACAGCAGACCTTCACTGATAACAGCTGCACACGAAGGCATGGCTTTGGCGCATGCTGGGGTATCTGTGACTGTTTCTATCTTGCAGCAGCATTAATGGTGGTGTGGCTTATATAAACAAACCCGTAATTACGCACTTTTATGTGACATTTGTCAGCAGATTAAGCCGTCAACGCGCCCACCACAAACACAGCTATGCATTTCTAATAAACCTTTCGATTGTGTTTATTTAGATCACTGCGGTCCGTTTTCTTCAGATACTGCTTATAAATTTATCTTAGTTGCAGTCGATTCATGCACATGCTTTCTATTGGTTTGGCCACAACGCAGTGCTGACACCCGAACTGTTGTCAGGGATTTGTGTGTCTTTGTGGGAATTTTTGCATGTGGCACCTTCCTTTCAGACCAGGGTCCAGAGTTCGCCTCCAAGGAGTACAAGGATACCAGGAGGTCTTTGGGGGTGCAGGTCAAATTTTCGTCTCCATACAGGCCTGAGTGCAATTTGGTTGTGGAGAGAATGAGCCGTGACTTAAAGCAATCCTCGACAGCTAGGGTCATAGGGACTGGCAGGAACTGGTTTACCCATTTGTATAGCGTACAGGGTGCACTAAATAATCTCCCTAGAAGATCTCTGGGTGGGCGGACCCCATACGAAATGATCTTCAGCATTGAAAATGTTTGTGCCAGACCTTGATGGTCTAGACATGGCGGCATCAGCCGCATCCTTTGACGTAGATAAACATTCTGCTGTATTACAGAAACTACAAGAGACCCGTGACAGTCTTGCAAAGGAACATTTACCCTCACCCACTGATGCTGCGCTGCAGATTCCGGTAGTCGGCTGCCTACCCAAAATCGGAGACCTGGTCCGAGAGAAGGTGGAGAACAAGAAAGAGTTTGGCCCATCTTATCGTGCACCTGTTCCAGTGCTTGGAGTGAAGGGTACTCATACAGTCATTTTACTACCGCTTCCTGGTCAAAAAGACAACAGATACATTTCAGTGGACAATGTCAAGCTACAACATCTGGCCAGGGAATCATGTGATACCACGATAGGTCATTCCCTTGTTTGTAAGAACATCCAGTTGCATGGCGCCTGTAACCTTACAGCCCCGAATCTTGCATGTAATTTAAAAGGTATACCCGTGCCAGCTATTACACCCACTTTCACTCTGCTTGCAAACGGTAGTTATTTGCTTTTAAATAATGAAGAATGCTGCAGCATGCTAGCCGGCATCCCTTACATTGTAACGGTTTCACAGCGTGTGGTTTGCTGTAAAAATATGCTTTTCCCACCCCCACTCGGGAGGCTCGATAACTCGATTTGGCCTTCTATTCCGACCTTGAAGGCAGACTTCAACAAGTTGAGCTCTGGCCTTGTGACCTCTTCCCAAACTATATTTGTTGTGATTCCAGCATTGATCCATTCTATTTTTTCCAGCATCTTCGGTGGCTTGCCACTATTACTTGCCTTAGCCAATGGGATTTTGCTGTTACTTTGCCTGCTAAGAAATGGACTCTCTTCCTGTGGTCCTGCACGGCCAAGACCCAGCAGATTTAAGATAAAAATTAAGGGTGGGCGTAGTTCGCGAAGTGGCACTTCGCGAAGCTACGCAAAGTGCAGTTCGCACTACGCGAGCTTCGCGTAGCACTTCGCGAACTGCGTAGTAACATGTTCGCACTGTGCAAGATGTTGTTTTCAATGATTGCACAGTGCGGACAAGCAACCGGCACTGTGCAATCATTGAAAATGGCATCTTGCACAGTGCGAGCTGTAGTTTTCTGCTGCTCGAGGAGATTTTTACTCGAGCGGCAGCTTTCTCAACGCGAACTGGTAGTTTCTCATCGCGAGCGGTCGCGAGCATACGCGACCCCCTCGCAATGAGAAACCTGACCTCCTCGCGTTGGGAATCTCGCCGGGAGGTTTATTTTCCTTGTTCGCGATCGCCAACTTGATGTTGCTGATCGCGAACAAGGAAAAAGTCTCGCCGGGATGTCATTTTGCTTGCTCGCGGTCGCCAACTTGACGTTGAGGACCGCGAGCAAGCAAAAAATGACCGCAGCACTACGCAAGACTACGCTACGCGTGTTCGCACTGTGCTACGTGCAATTCGCGTAGTGCGAAGTAGCGCGAACTTCGCAAACTTCGCGAGCGTAGCGTAGTGCTTTGCCCAGGCCTAATAAAAATATGTTTGATGGGCATTGTCTATATATAAAAGTAATCATGAGCACAAATGCTGGCACATTAGAGATACATACAAGAAGCAAAAACAAACACTACCATTAAAAAGACTTTTAACATTTGTTATGCTTATTAAATCAAAAGATTTGAGTTATTGAAAGGACTAACGATGAGATTCAAATGTTAAAATCACAAGTGCCCAGGATTACCTCACTGACAAATAGTAGAGGGCCTAATGGCTGCTTCCAGCGTATTACCTGATGTCATGGATGTTGATCTTTTTAAGATGGACACCAGCAGTTGTTATATGACAGAAGACAAACATAGGGGAGTAAGCCATTGTAAATAATATAAAAAGATGCTGGTTATATGGTTTTAATACTGATTTTGAGATCCACAGACATTTCTCTCCACAAGTTAAGATAAGGCTTAACACATATACATTGTGCTACCCATACATTGGCAAGTCTAAGAGCAAATTTGTAAGACAATATTCAAGTCGGTAGCATTACAAATTGAGCATAGTGCCAATATGTTTGACAATAGACATACTGCTACCCCGTAAGTCATAAAGAGGTTAGAAAGAAAAAAGGCGACACATTTAACATATCCTTCTCGATCATTCTTCTGCTCTTTGACATCACAACACGTTTTGGTACACTGCTAGGTGCAGAAGTCAATGTTGTGGTAGGTGGTGGCTGGGAAACTTACACAAGGCCTAAAATCAGTTAAAATAAACGTCTACATATATAATGTGTATATATGTCAAGGTTACATTTGACTACAATTAAAAGCCATTCCAAAACACTTTGTAAAATGTAGCATTAGATGTAACAAAATTAGTGATAGAAATCCTCATGTGTTAGTCAGATTCTTAGTATAAGGAAACACTTGTATGTGTAGGTAGATAGTGTTATAGGAACTGCCTTGTTGCAGATGCTGCCTGTTAGAAAAACACTCCCACACCGGAAGGGTGGTGGTGTTCTCCCAGACATACACTGTGGTAGCTTGGCTCGAGTGGTCAGGGATCAGGCACCGTGCTAAGCATACGTCATACCCCCACAATAACCATGCGTGCATCCGTTCCAAAAACGACACTACACCGTAAAAATTATACTGAAAATATATCTCTTTATCTTCTTTTCTCTTAGTTGCTGATTAAATAAATAATAATACAATCACAGTACACAAGGCTTTTCCTGTGGAAGGGTAAATCAAATCAATAATACTTCAACGATTCAATAAATAAGGTAGATCATAAATAATCAAGGCATAAATATAAGTGCATTACATAAAAGGCAATTAAATATTACGAGGCAATAAATACTGCGAGACAATAAATACTGTGCGACAATAAATACTGTGAAACAATAAATACTGTGAGGCAATAAATACTGTGAATACAATAAATACAGTGCTCTCAATAAATAATAAAAGCCAACAGTGACACTTGAAAATCAGTTCACATTCCTGAGGTACTATGGGATGATTTGGCCCAATCCCAGCTTGTAGAGTTTTGGACGACCTGAGGGGTGTACTACCTGGCTTGGACAAGGCTGAGGCCTAAACTGAGGTAGGTCAAGGGGGAATCTAGAGATCTGGCTCTCCCACACTACACAACCCCTCTGTATTAGTCTCAGCTCACCCCTGGCACTATCAAGCTGGTTCCAGCACCTCTCTAGCCTCTAGGATGGTCTCTTAGGGCTTCACAGGGCCTTAGGCGCCCACTATTTCACTTACTGCCCTTTTTATGAAGTTCCGACGCCGCCGGAGTCGTGTCGACGCGGTGAGGCGGTTCCGGTTCGATGTCGGCGGCCTCGGCTCAATGACAGTTCTTGTCGACGCCGGGAGGCGGTTCCGGTTCGATTTCGGCGGCCTCAGTTCGATGACGTCGGGCGGTCTTGGCTCGATGTCGACTTCGGGCGGCTCCGGCTCGATGACGTCGGGCGGCCTTGGCTCGATGTCGACTTCCGGCGGCTCCGGTGTGCGATCTCCACACCCGACCTCCGGTGCTCCTTTCCTCAGGTTCCGGCGACTCCGGAGTGCGACCTCCACTCTCGACCTCCGGCACGATTCTCTTCAGGTTCCGGCGACTCCGGAGTGCGATCTCCACTCCCGACCTCCGGCACACTTCACCTCGGTCTCCGGCGACTCCGGAGGGCGGACTTCACTCCCCCGTCGACGCCGCACACTCGACCTCAGGTGACTTCCTCCTCGACCTCTGGTGTCTCCACGACCTCCGTCGGCACCCTCTCTCGACCTCTGGCGGCTCCGGGTACGACATCTGCTTTCCAGTCAGCGCCGCTTCTCCACCTCGGGCTCCAGGTCTCCAGGCGGTCTCCAGGCTTCTCGACGTCGGACTTCAGGAAGTTACCAGTAACCAGGTCAGGAACTTGCTGTTCTTTACTTTTAAGGCCTGTTCCGGCTGTCCAGGTCCCTAAGATGGTTTTTCTTGCTTTCTCCCACACAGGGCTCCAGGCTGGGCTCAGTCAGCAGGGACTAGTATCAAGGGTGGGTTTCTGGACCCCACTCCAGGCACAAGTTTCCACCCCTGCTGCCTCACTCCTTCCTCCTTCAGTTCTGTGCTCCTCTCTCTTCACCAGTCAGGTGCCAACTCCAACTGCCAACCTGGAGATGCCTTCCCAACATTCTAAACCTGCCTCACACTGTCACAGGGTTCTGGAATGTTCTGGAAGGTGCTGGTAGGTTCCAGTGATGTCACAGGTGACAATGGGTGGCCACCATTTTGTGTTTCAGGCCCTCAGACAGAAGTTCCAGGGGTAGATAAAATGGCTCCCTGAATCTGCATCAATACTAAAAAGTCTGGTGGTTCCCAAAAAGGAAAAAATACTAACAGGGTTTGAGGCAAAAGTGGGACAAAATAAATAATGATGAGGAGGGACCACCCAAAGTGCTGACAGGTCTAACACACGTCCCCCCCAGCTGAAAGTGGGGAGAGCTACCCAACCCCTTGGGAGTTCTCATCACTAAGGCGGAAATACCTTGAGAGACCGTCTGCATTGGCGTGGTCCACTCCAGGCCGATGTTCCACCTGAAAGTCCATTCCCTGTAGGGAGATAGACCACCTTAGCAACTTGGGATTCTCCCCCTTCATCTGCATCAGCCAACGAAGGGGTCTGTGGTCGGTCTGAACTAGGAAGTGCGAGCCAAACAGGTATGGCCGCAACTTCTTCAGAGCCCATACCACTGCAAAGGCTTCTCGCTCTATTGCACTCCACTTCTGTTCCCTGGGAAGTAGTCTCCGGGATAGGAAGACCACGGGTTGATCCAGACCCTCTTCATTGAGTTGCGATAACACTGCCCCAATGCCATGTTCCGATGCATCTATCTGGACAATGAACTTCTTGGAAAAGTCTGGGGCCCTTAAGACCGGGGCCTCGCACATGGCTTGCTTCAGCTTTACGAAGGCCTGCTGACAAGCCTCCGTCCAGACTACCCGTCGAGGTTGCTTCTTGGACGTAAGCTCCGTGAGGGGGGCCACGATGGTACTGTATCCCTTCACGAAGCGGCGGTAGTATCCGGTGAGGCCCAAAAATGCTCGGACCTCAGTCTGAGTCTTGGGGGGTTCCCAGGCCATGATGGCCTCGATCTTCGCCTGGAGGGGTTGCACCGCTCCCCTACCCACCAAGTGTCCAAGGTACACTACCGACCCCTGCCCGATCTGGCACTTGCTGGCCTTGATCGTTAAACCAGCTTGTCTCAGGGCCTGGAGAACAGCTTGCAGGTGACGCAAGTGATCCTCCCAGCTGTTACTGAAGACGGCTATGTCATCCAGATAAGCAGCAGAGAAACTCTCCATTCCAGTGAGGATCTGGTTCACCAGACGCTGAAACGTGGCAGGTGCGTTCTTGAGCCCAAAGGGCATCACACAGAACTGGTAGTGGCCATTGGGCGTGGAGAAGGCTGACCTTTCCCTAGCTCCATCAGTCAAAGAGATCTGCCAGTACCCAGAAGTAAGGTCAAAGGTACGTAGATATTGGGCAGCTCCCAGCCGGTCAATCAATTCATCCGCCCTTGGGATCGGATGAGCATCAGTTTTGGTTACTGAATTCAGTCCCCGGTAGTCCACACAGAACCTCAGTTCCGGTTGGCCACCCGGTGGTGCGGCTTTTGGTACTAACACCACCGGACTGGACCAGGGGCTGCTGGAAGGTTCGATCACTCCTAGCTCCAGCATCTTAGTGACTTCACTGTTAATGCTGGCCTTCACCTTGTCTGACATCCGGTAGATCTTGGACTTCACAGGTGGGCTGTCTCCTGTGTCCACGTCATGGACGCACAGGTGAGTCCTACCCGGAACAAGGGAGAACAACGAAGAGTACTGTCCCAGGACCTGGCGGCAGTCCTCCTGCTGTTCAGGAGTTAGAGATGGGGAGAGAATCACTCCCTCCACCGACCCATCCTTCTCTTGAGACGCAAATAAATCAGGGAGAGGCTCGCTTTCCGCGTCCTCTGCTCCGTCAGTCACCATCATCAAAATGACTTCGGGCCTCTCGTGGTGGGGTTTGAGGCGGTTGGCATGCAGCACCCGTAGGGGCTGACGAGGGGTCTTAAGATCGACCAAGTAGGTAGCCTTACCCTTCTTCTCCAATACCTCAAAAGGTCCTGACCAGTGATCCTGGAGGGCGCTAAGCTCTCCTGGTTCGATCACCCACACCTTCTGGCCAGGCTCCAATTCCACCGGGTGAGCGTTGTGGTCATACCACGCCTTCATTACTGCTTGGCTGGCCTCCAAGTTGTCAGAAGCTTGCTTCCACAACTTAGCCATTTGGCTCCGGAAGGCCAGCATGTAGCTCACCACATCCTGGGGAAGCTTTCTGGGAGTTCTTTCCCATCCGTCTCTCACCAGGCTGAGAGGTCCACGCACAGGGTGCCCATACAAAAGCTCGAAGGGGCTGAAGCCCACTCCCTTCTGTGGCACTTCCCTGTAGGAAAACAATAGACAGGGTAGGAGGACGTCCCATTTCCTCCGCAGGCTTTCAGGCAGACTTCTGATCATGCCTTTCAAGGTTTTGTTAAACCTCTCCACCAGACCATTGGTCTGGGGGTGGTAAGGAGTTGTGAACCGGTAGGTCACTCCACACTCCTTCCACATGGCCCGCATGTATGCTGACATGAAGTTGGTCCCCCTGTCGGACACAACTTCCTTGGGAAAACCCACTCGGGTAAAGATTCCCATCAGGGCCCTAGCCACAACAGGTGCTGTAATGGTCCTTAGAGGTATAGCCTCTGGGTACCGTGTGGCATGATCCACCAAAACCAGGATAAACCTGTGACCAGCTGTAGTAGGCGGATCTAATGGACCCACAATGTCGATGCCCACCCTTTCAAAGGGGGTGCTAACGACAGGAAGTGGTTCCAGGGGAGCTTTTAGCTTCACCCCTGTTTTCCCACTGGCTTGGCAAGACACACATGTCCGGCAGTAGGTGTCGGACGACACTTTCATCTGAGGCCAATAAAAGTGTGGGACAAGACGGGCGAAGGTCTTGTCTTGCCCTAGGTGTCCTGCCAATGGGATCTCGTGAGCCAACTCCAGAAGGAAGGCTCGATAACGTTGAGGGACTACCAAGGCTCGTGACGATCCATGTAGGGGTGCCTTGGGTTCACTGTAGAGGAGGCCATCCTCCCAGTAAACACTGTAGTTCCCTTCAACGTTCCCTGCTGCCTGGGCTTCGGCCTGTCGCCTCAGTCCCTCAAGGGTAGGGCACTCCTCCTGGCCCTGGCAGAATTCCTCCCTGGTCGGGCCTCCCTCCACGTGCCACTCGGCCGGGATGGGGAGGTCCTCCAGTTTGGTGACATCCCCCACCGCAGACTCCTGGTCCACCACCTCCGGTGGCCTATCCGTCCTACGGGGTGCGGACGCCGAGGCAGGCTCCTCCTGTCCTCGGTTCTTCCCTTGATCGGCAGCTGGCTGGGCCTTTGTTCCAGGCTCCAGCCTGAACGAACTCCCTCTCCGGGTAGTCGCGGACCCTGTGCTCACACAGGCCCAGACAGGTGTACCCAGCATCTCGGCATGAGTCCGGTATTCCACCTCTTTCCAAGCATTGTGCTCCATGTCATTCCCTAGCAGACAATCGACTGGCACGGCATGGCTTACGGCAACTCGAAGTGAACCCGCAACCCCTTCCCATTCAAAGGGAACCTCGGCCACCGGATAGTGGCCCATTCTGCCGTCAGCCATCGCGGCAGGGTGGAGTACATCGGGAATCACCTGCTCTGGAGACACCAGTTGGCTACGCACCATAGTCATACTGGCTCCTGTGTCTCTCAGAGCCTCCCCCCTTTGGCCGTTGATGGTGACCCACTGCCCATACTTTATAGTATTTGCGGGCACCTGGATCTTAGGAACCATCTCCCGTTCTCCCAGGGACACTAAAGTGACACCCGCCCACTCCCTTCCCTTAATTAAAGGCATCTCCTCCCCGAGCACTACACTAGCTACTCCGGGGGCCTTTCCTCCAATGGGAGGGGGTGGTCGTTTTGGGCACTTCGCATCTCCCTTATAGTGTCCAACGCCACCGCACTCGAAGCAATGGACAACCCTTGGCTGCTGACTCTGGCCAGGATTAGGGTTTCGGGGTGGGTTAGCCCTAGGGGTGAATCCTGTTCCCTTACCTTGGAAATTATTTTGGGGGCCTTTGGAGAACTCCTTTTTCTTTTCCCCTCCCTCTTTCTTCTGGGGGGTGCCCTGTCCGGCCTTTTGAGTATCCCCTCCAGTCCCCCTTGTGGACACTCGGGTACTAGCCCAAATGTCCGCCTCCTCAGCAAGCTTCCGGGGATTGGTCAGCTTGCTATCCACCAGGTGCTGACGCAGTTCAGGGAAACATTTTTCGAGCAGGTGTTCCTTCAATACTAAATCAAACAACCCCTCGTAGTTCCTCACTTCACTGCCCTGAATCCAACCCTCTAATGCCTTCTTTGCATAATCCAGGAAGTCCACCCAATTCTGTGTGCCCAGTTTGTGGCTACCACGGAACTTCTGTCTGTATTGCTCGGGTGTTAGTCCAAACTTTCGTATGAGCGCCACTTTCATGGTGGGGTAGTGGGTCTGCTCATCCTGCTCTAGGGCCGATAATGCATCCCTACCAGCTGGAGGCATGTACCTGTACAATCCCCCTCCCCAGTACTTCTCTGGAACCCCATGGGCCCTTAATGAGACCTCATAGGCCGCTAGCCACTTGGCAATATCGTCGCCCACACCATAGCTAGCCACTATGTCTTTCGGCAAATAGGGTTTGGGTTCCCTGGTGAACTCTCTTTCTTCGCTGCCACCATTAGGAATAGGGTGTGCCCCGACTCGTAGGATCTGGAGATCTATCTCCCTTAACCTCAACTCATGAGCCATCCTCTGTTCCTCCTTCTCTTTCTCCAGCCTTGCTAAGTCCCATGTGAGCTGTCTTTTCTCCCTCCGGTCTGTTAACTCCACTTCAGACAAGCCACCGCTAGAGGCACTGCTGCCCTTCCTAGAAAGTGTCCTGGGCCCCGCTAACAGGTTCCCCACCTCAGGTTGGTACAAACCAGCTCCCTCACTGTCGGGCTCTCTATCCCTGTCCTCCTCCTCAGCCTTGCTTTCTCGTCGTACCTCCCCCCAAGCCCTTAAGCTGGTTTGGAGTGCACCCTTCTTTGCTCCTGGGGGACAATACACCCCCTCCCGCTGACAAAACTCCCTGAGTTGGGCCACAGTGTACGTTTCTAAATTCTCCAGTACAAACTCCATCTTGCCCACTCAGGTCAGAGGACAGTTATTTGCAGAAGCTATGCAGGGGGGTACCTTTTATAATACCTCCTCCCACCACCAGAGTAAATTTGGAAAAAACAAAAACTCACAATTAGGAAGTCCGCTTGGAGAAAACTCCCGGTGTAGGCCTATGGACTACCCACAGTTATTGTCGAGTATACGTAGGCACAGCTCTATCCCACCACTGAACACCAATTATGTTAGAAAAACACTCCCACACCGGAAGGGTGGTGGTGTTCTCCCAGACATACACTGTGGTAGCTTGGCTCGAGTGGTCAGGGATCAGGCACCGTGCTAAGCATACGTCATACCCCCACAATAACCATGCGTGCATCCGTTCCAAAAACGACACTACACCGTAAAAATTATACTGAAAATATATCTCTTTATCTTCTTTTCTCTTAGTTGCTGATTAAATAAATAATAATACAATCACAGTACACAAGGCTTTTCCTGTGGAAGGGTAAATCAAATCAATAATACTTCAACGATTCAATAAATAAGGTAGATCATAAATAATCAAGGCATAAATATAAGTGCATTACATAAAAGGCAATTAAATATTACGAGGCAATAAATACTGTGAGACAATAAATACTGTGCGACAATAAATACTGTGAAACAATAAATACTGTGAGGCAATAAATACTGTGAATACAATAAATACAGTGTTCTCAATAAATAATAAAAGCCAACAGTGACACTTGAAAATCAGTTCACATTCCTGAGGTACTATGGGATGATTTGGCCCAATCCCAGCTTGTAGAGTTTTGGACGACCTGAGGGGTGTACTACCTGGCTTGGACAAGGCTGAGGCCTAAACTGAGGTAGGTCAAGGGGGAATCTAGAGATCTGGCTCTCCCACACTACACAACCCCTCTGTATTAGTCTCAGCTCACCCCTGGCACTATCAAGCTGGTTCCAGCACCTCTCTAGCCTCTAGGATGGTCTCTTAGGGCTTCACAGGGCCTTAGGCGCCCTCTATTCCACTTACTGCCCTTTTTATGAAGTTCCGACGCCGCCGGAGTCGTGTCGACGCGGTGAGGCGGTTCCGGTTCGATGTCGGCGGCCTCGGCTCAATGACAGTTCTTGTCGACGCCGGGAGGCGGTTCCGGTTCGATGTCGGCGGCCTCTGTTCGATGACGTCGGGCGGTCTTGGCTCGATGTCGACTTCGGGCGGCTCCGGTTCGATGACGTCGGGCGGCCTTGGCTCGATGTTGACTTCCGGCGGCTCCGGAGTGCGATCTCCACTCCCGACCTCCGGTGCTCCTTTCCTCAGGTTCCGGCGACTCCGGAGTGCGACCTCCACTCCCGACCTCCAGCACGATTCTCTTCAGGTTCCGGCGACTCCGGAGTGCGATCTCCACTCCCGACCTCCGGCACACTTCACCTCGGTCTCCGGCGACTCCGGAGGGCGGACTTCACTCCCCCGTCGACGCCGCACACTCGACCTCAGGTGACTTCCTCCTCGACCTCTGGTGTCTCCACGACCTCCGTCGGCACCCTCTCTCGACCTCTGGCGGCTCCGGGTACGACGTCTGCTTTCCAGTCAGCGCCGCTTCTCCACCTCGGGCTCCAGGTCTCCAGGCTTCTCGACGTCGGACTTCAGGAAGTTACCAGTAACCAGGTCAGGAACTTGCTGTTCTTTACTTTTAAGGCCTGTTCCGGCTGTCCAGGTCCCTAAGATGGTTTTTCTTGCTTTCTCCCACACAGGGCTCCAGGCTGGGCTCAGTCAGCAGGGACTAGTATCAAGGGTGGGTTTCTGGACCCCACTCCAGGCACAAGTTTCCACCCCTGCTGCCTCACTCCTTCCTCCTTCAGTTCTGTGCTCCTCTCTCTTCACCAGTCAGGTGCCAACTGCCAACTCCAACTGCCAACCTGGAGATGCCTTCCCAACATTCTAAACCTGCCTCACACTGTCACAGGGTTCTGGAATGTTCTGGAAGGTGCTGGTAGGTTCCAGTGATGTCACAGGTGACAATGGGTGGCCACCATTTTGTGTTTCAGGCCCTCAGACAGAAGTTCCAGGGGTAGATAAAATGGCTCCCTGAATCTGCATCAATACTAAAAGGTCTGGTGGTTCCCAAAAAGGAAAAAATACTAACAGGGTTTGAGGCAAAAGTGGGACAAAATAAATAATGATGAGGAGGGACCACCCAAAGGGCTGACAGGTCTAACACTGCCTCATCAGAAGCGGCTAATCTACTCGAAAGAGTTGCTGTATGGACAAAGTGTAAAAATATAATTATACAGCCTGTAAAAATTAATAGGGCTCGTGATGGGGTGTTTTTGAGTGATACATGTGTGCTGTGTGCCTAACAATGCAGGTATGAGTAGAAAACGAATATAGGTAAGTGATTATAGGTTTACGTTTAGTGTGAGAGAGAGAAAGAGATAGGGAGGTTTCAAAACACACATAACACCACATAACTATTGTGGGAAAGAGTAAATGAGGGTGCGTTGTAGAAAGGTCAGCTTCCATGAGGGGATTAGATTGTAGATGGGTCCATTTGGCCCTCCCTGAGGAACCTCAACTAGCTAAAGCCCAGAGAACTTCTCCTTCACCCACCTCCTCTCGTCTTGCTACTTCGTTTTATTATTGCCCATGGTGCCGACCTCCTTCTCCAATGTACTGGTAAAGTTTGTCACCTCCTGCTATAAGGCTGCCCTGCAGGTTCCAGTGAGGGTAAATGGAGGCAGCCAATGTAGTTGTTTGCATTATTTTGACACAAATTAAATTACAAGGGTTGTCTCCTCTTCAGGGAAAATTCCCTTTCTCTTAGTCTGGGTGATCTGCATGCTTCTGACTGATTGTGGTGGTCACAGAATCAGCAAGACAAACAGGAAAGAAAGCAGATCCTATGGTGTGGGCAGGATTTATGATGTTAGAAGGGAATAGGTGCCAAGTGTGGGAATTTGTTTCTGGTGTATATCATTCTCCTATTCCCTCCTATGCAGAGGTCCTGTCCCAGTTGCGGAGGCTTCTTCCCCGGTTGCAAAGATCTCTGCCCTGAGTGTGATGGTCCCACAAAAGTGTACGGTTTTCTTTGTCCCTAGTGCAGTGGTCCTGCAAAGTGTGTGGAAGATAAAATAGGTTGTACAGTTGCTAGTGGGAAAGTTACTAAAAAGGCTACTATCTATTAGAAGCAATATTAATTTATGGTTATTCTAACCCCACCCCTAAGCTGTGGAGACATGTAAGTCTACACATTGAAGTAAATGTACACGCCGAAAAGTTGAATAGTCCAAAGTAGCAAATTTACTATGAACTGTAACAGTAAACTTATACATGCAGATTTCCTCATGTGTAATTTTACCTTCATGAAAAGGCCCTTGAATGTTTACTGAAGATGCTCATCAGATTTGCTACATTAATTTTATTGTCTTGGTGCTTGAGACAAGACAAATTATTTTGTCAACATATATTTATTGTCTCCTGTTAGCTGGCTACATTTTCATTTGTTCTGCATTATATTTGAGCACATTTTAGGTTCCAAATAGTCTACTTGTCCTGTTGTATTGATGATTGTGGTTTCTATCAACTGACTTTTTGTTTTTTTCATTGTTTCATTGATTCATGCTTGTTAATACTGGATTTTAAGTGTTGTTACTTAGACGTGTTTGTTTGTGATCTTTTTTATATCTGAACTATTTTGTGTTTCAGTAAAAGGTATGTGGAGGTAAAAAAGAGCCAGTTATAGTATGTCCTTCTGAAGAAGAAGACTAGTGCTTTGATTAAGCACTCATCTCAATATGCCAATAAATTAAAGTGTTTTCAAGTTCAAAATCTTACAGCTTATCTGTTCTTTTCTATGCGTGTGACCATGCTCCCCAACTCGCTACATGTTGTGCTCAAGTTTCATAATTGTATTTTAAAAGCATAATTCAAATAAGATGTTTTGTCTTGTTGCAGCAACCAGCAGACTTGGATAAAGAACAAACAATTTTCCTATGATTAAATGTACACCGTAGCAGATTTGTGAGAATCATGGCTATCACATGACACAGCATGGGAAAGGAGGACAATCAGAGAACTTGCAAAGAATCCATGATAGTTTGGCTAAATATGACCCACAAGGAAACAGCTCAGAAGATCAATGTTCATGACATCCCAGCTGCAATCACTGATCCACTTCATGAACATTGGTGTACTGACTGGTGGTCTTGGGGTTTGGGTGAGTACTTTAAATAATAAGTGAAACAAGCATTTGACAAATCCAATAATTCTCGCATTTATAAAGCAAGCGCTGAGCGATTGATTTGGCCAATGCTTGTTTGTCAAGTTTAGATTTTAACAATAGTTGGGGGAAAGCAAACACATTCCTTAAGGTATCTCAAAACTGCACATTTATCAAACATTTTAAATTCTGGTATATGGCATGGTTTATTTTTCAAATACTTTTCTCCGAGGAAACTGAATAGAATTTAAGAAGAATAAGGAAGGGTCTGAATTTAAAAGAAACGCTTGTCAATGCCTAATTTATTTCCCAGAGTGCTCAGAACTGAAACAAATGCCGAAGTCCTTTGGTCCCCTACAGTAGCCCACAAAGCAGATTTATGTCCTCTGGGAGGAGATACATCTCCTTTTCAATCATGCTACATCTTCTGCCTCAAACGCTGCCGGCTGATTGAGTGCAGCAGCTGGACCCTCCCCCAGCATCAAGAACAGCAACAAATGTTAGGTAAACTGCTGGCACAAAGCCCAATGTAAGTTTTTGGCATGGTCTACAAGAGGTCTTCCGAAAATTGAGATCTTAAAACAGAAGAAGACCCGCATGTAAAGGGAAAAAGTTTCTGGATGTGAAGATAATTGTTCTCTTGCCTGTTGATAATTTCTTCCTAGAAAGGTCCTGTACAGAACAAGGTGCCAGATGTACTAACCTATTTTGCAGTTACAAACACTTTGATTTGTGAACAGTTGTGACTACAAAATAGATTTTCTTAATGTTCGAATTTCATTTTAGGGGACTTTTACTGACACCTTATTAGGGGTGGGCGGAATTTGCAAAATTCACTTTCGCAAATTATCGCGAAAATGTTAAAAATCTCCGCAAACACGCAGAAATATCGCGAAAATGCGGAAGTTTGTTTCCCGCCCGTTCGCGGTATTTTCTGCGTGGTCGCCAACTTACCCATGCGGTTGCTCACGGGCGCGGCCATCTTGTTTTCACTTGTCTCGCGGTGCATGATCGCGAGAAGAAAGACATGATCGCATGACGAATGACGTTACTGCGGGCACGAACTGTTGCGAGACAGCGCAAATGGCTACCAACAATCCAACATCTCGTGGAGAACGCGACCGGATCGGGAAAACTTGTTGGCGAACGCGGGGATTCAGGTAAGGCGATCGCGCGCACGCGAGAATGTATTATTTTACAGCGCGAGCAAGCAAAAAATTTCCGGTAAAATGCGGATTGCGGAAATTTTGACATTTTCGCGCTCTCCGCGGAACGCGAGAATGTCAAATTATCGCAATTTCCGCGAGCGGAACGGAATTTTAGCCCAGGCCTACACCTTATATGAGATTTCGTATTTTGAAGGGTCATGTTGTGGGCGGCCTTCCATACTCCTATTCAGTGACATTTGCGTCAATAATTTGCGCCAGAATTCTGGCTTCAAACATTTGAAAGGTTACCAACTCCTAAGTTGGGGTGGTAACCTGTTCGCAAAAGGGAAGGGGTTTTGTTTGTACACCTGCCCCGGACCACTGCCTGCTCTCACAGAAATGTAAAAAAAAGAAAACATTTTTAAAAAGCAGTCCTGTTTCCTTTAAGGATCAACTGCCTTACAAAAGTTTTCTTTATGTAAAAGTAATCACGGGCATTGTGGTCTGCTTACGGTTTCAGGCCTTCTTCATCTCTGTTATTGTGGCCAATCATAATAATTTGAAAATTGTGACCTCCCTAATATAAATTCATTAGGCAGGGTACAACTCACTATAACATCTCATTTGGCGAACTGACCTCTTAGCACATTGGTTGGTACACAAAATTTGAATAGATTTGCAAAATGATGCTGCAACACTATTTGCAAACCGATTCTTAGGTCATTTGGCACAATGTCTCATGGTTTAATAAAAACATACTTATAAATAACAGAGAGACAATATAGACTAACAATATTAGTTCTATTAGTTATTTCATCAGAGAGTCCTAGTACCTGATCGTTTTAATGATTTCCGCACAAATTTCTCCTACCTGTTCAGTAGGCAGATCTCGACAGGATGAGAACAGACAGCAAAGCCAAAAGAGCTAAGAGCAATACCAGTGATTAATTTGTAAAAAAAAATACAAAAGGAAGAAAATGCAGCTGGTAATGCCAAATACCATGTGTCAAACATCAAGCCTGCCTATATTTGATTGCAACCTGTGTCTTATTCTTCCACCCAGCATTTTCTGTCTCTGTAACTCACTCTTGTAGGTTCTTTCTCATCCCTGCTTTCTTCCTTTATTATTGTTTTCCTTTCATTTCCACCTTCACTGCCCCTTTCTCTCTTGCTTTGATTCAAAAATAAGACCCAGTCCCCAAAACTTGAGTAGCATTGCCCACTACTGGCAATCGTCTTCACAAATCAAGCATTGGCGTATAAAAAAAGAGTCCTGAAATTAGTAAAGCAAAGTGATTATGAATGCTGTAGGTCTGTTCATAAAATCATATCTTCATCAGATTGTGGCTGCCACATAGAAGCTGCCTGGCTTGCAGCAGTAGGCTAGTTTAATAAAACAGGCCTTATTCCGCCTGCTAAAAGTTTACCTGGGAGAGCCCCTAACATAATAAAGGCAGATTATGAAGGCAATCATATTTACTTGTAATAAATCAAATCTTGCAGACATGAGTTAAGTCTCCCCTATTGCACTGGGACAATATCATGCATACAAACATCGGCAGCAGAGGTGTCAGAAAGATATTTCATAAGTTCAGAAAAATTGCACATCCACGCGCAGCCCCATTCTCTGGAATAGGAACTTTATGATGTATAAAGTGTCTTTTTTCCAATATTTAATAAGTTCCGCATGTCAAGCCCACAAACATAATGGAATTTGTGCGTGGTTGCTGAACATTAAATGTAGGTTATTGTTTTCTAAAAAAAATATATATATAGTGTTGGTGCTTTAACAACACAATCTACCCCTTTAGCTGCTGGTCTCACTGTAAACATGATGCGGTATCTTCTCCAAACTCAATTAAAGTGACCAGTCAGTATAAGAGAAACAGTTTTAAGTGTGAGACTGGGAAACGAAAATAGGCACACTGAAATAGCATATTTTACCCGAGAAGGTGAAAAGTAGTGTCAGAATTGTCAAGGGTAAGCTGCTGAACAACACACACGCTTTCTAAACACACACATTCGCGCGTGCGATGATCTGTATAGTTATATATATATATATATATACATGTCTTATGTCACAACTTGCAAAACCGTAGCCTCCGAATTCAGAAGTGCCATTAAAACGCAAAATTCCTTATTTTTAATTCACGTGAAACCTCAATTGATTTGTGAAGCAGTGTATGGGACGGTAAAGTAACGTGATCCTAAAAAACATAGACAAACTTAATAAATGTGCCTTTCATCGCGTAGATGAAATATGCACATATGCATCTGGAGCAACACATCTGCAGAAACATTTAACACATAGACCAGCATACACAGAGACACTTGTGAATGACAGAATCATAGACAAATGCATCCATGCACAGAGAACAATAAGCTCTCAGGCAAACATGGAAACATGCACAGAACACATGCAAACAACATACAGTCACAGGCATCACATATTCAGACCCAAACACATACGCACAGTGGATGGATGCAGAAGTGCATGGGTGAATATGTGAATAGATCTGTGATTACGAATGAGTAATACATGGGTGGATGGCTCTGCCCCCAAAATAATAAAGTTTCATATGCTAGCCCATCTGTGAATCTACAAGGTCAGCAAATATATGCGTGAGAAATTATATTGACTCAGTGATGAAAAATATGAGACGTACACTGGTCAGTTGACTTGAGGAATAATTTGGAGTGCCAACGGTAAAGCTGTAGCCCTCACTACCTGAAAATTCATCACATAAACCTTTTCTTGCAAATCATAAAAAAATAAAATTATGTTAGGTGCATGTGATGATTGGGGTTCATTATGTGGTATAGTTGTCGAACCTTACCATGTATACACCCACAAAATGGATGGGTTCCAGTCAGGCTTATTTGCTAAATCTATAGCTCAGCCCTGGGTAGCTGTAGCTTCGAGCAGCAAGGCTTAAACGAAGATACTAGCGTAAAGCATTTAGAAGCACCAAACACGGAAATAAGAAAGTCACGCAACATGAAAGAAATCCAACATCAATTTATAAAAATAGATTATAATTCTATAAATTGTTGTGCATGCTAAGCACTTTTTGATGTGAGCTCCACTATTGTGTTGAGCAATTCGTCAAAGGATGATTCTGTGGCACTGACACCAAATAACCCTCAATAAATTATGCCCTCAAATTTGGCATCATTCTTTGATCAGCCACTGAGACTGTGAAGAAGCTATAGCACCACTACTTTTATTCTTCGTATACGAGCCTGCCTGTACTGAGGAACACATGCACAAGTTTGATTTCTCATCCACTATTTGAAGTGCTACAAAGCATGGGGGTGCTGGTAGACAGTCAGTGAGGCAGCAAACTTCCATCTGCAGCGACATGGCCATTTTGGATAATTGCAGAGTGAGTGCGACAATGCTTCACAGGACAAGCCCAATAAACAATGTGAAACATGGTGCGGGATCTTCTGAAAGAGCACTACCTGGTATAATTCACCCTTTAATGGATGTCCTTGCCTTCTCTCCCGACCCCACATACTTGGGACCCAAATCACTTGCAGAAACCCTGCCAGTCTCATGGCTCACTGCAGCTTAACTGTCAGGCAACAGGAAGCAATGAGAAAAGGACCCCAAGAGAGGAACAAGACACATCTATATCAACAGACCTACCCTAACACCCAAGCCTTTCTTTCAGAGCTAGATGCTGTAATTGGGGCAATATATTAATGATAGGAAAAAGACTGCGCTTAGCCGACTCTGGTATTACAGAACTCACAGTGGAAGGTAAATCTGCTAGATCTGATTCCACTCCAGGCTGGATGGAATGGAGAAATAGATGACATAGCTTGAAGACTGCATGAATTAATGCAGGGACTGGGAGCCGTATTTCTGGCATCTACATCAAAAAGGCACAGAATTGGAAGACAGGGCTATAAGAGACAATGTCTGCTATTATGGCTTTAAGGAGCGACGGGAGAAGGGGCATGTGAAGGTGTTTATAATAAACACCCTTATAACCATGCTGAAATATCACATTCACGTTAAGCCACCATATCCGCCCCGGGACTCATCCAACCACCATCAATCTAGGCCAGGCCTATCATAGTCTCTTTCCTCAGACATGAGCAAGCTATATAGGTGATGCAAGCAGTCAGACAACAGGGTCCATTCTCCTTGAAGGGCAACAAAATCCAGAGTACAGCAGAGCTCTCTGCATAAACCACTGCAACATTGTTACTGCTATTGCCAAGGTGATGAAAGTGGGACATTAAGTATGGCATGTTGGAACCAGAATGTGGACTTCCATTGATGGGAAATCAAGTGTTCAGAAGTGGCGAACCTCGACAGAACTGGAGGGCCTTGAATGTTTTCCGGACAGTCTGGAGTCGAGCTCTATGAGTGTGACACCAGCCCCTGATGTTTACGCAGTGGTCAAAAGATCCTCATCCTCTACCTCGTCTAGATCACAAAGCCAGGAAGAATGTCGGACTGCACCTTCCATAGAGAAACTGGCACGGACAAAGTGCTTAAAGTGGTGCATGATATGACATTGGAAAAAGATAGGGACGAATCCAGATCACCATTGAAACAGACAGGAAAGATGGCCTGAACGTTCCCTTGTCAACCTTCCTGGCCTGAGGCTGCTGTTGAATGATGATTAACTGATCATCTATGTAAACCTATGAATATGAATATACATATCCCTCTATAGGCAACTTTCTAATTCATTTTGTTGCACGTTATGACTTGTTGTTTCCGGGTTACCCTGGCAGGAGATATTATTGAGAACAGGGGTCTGTGTGGCAGTAGTTGGCTATATCTTTCTCATATATATCTACTATCCATGTACATTCAATAACAATAGACACTAGGACATATCTCCAAACAACCATGGCCTGTTGTAGGAATTACAAGCTGATTTGTAACTTGTGACTCTACCCCAGTGAAACCCTAAATGATAGAGAATAGCTGGGGATAGCTCCAGTTTAAGTAGGAGCCTGGCATATTGTCAAAAACAAATAGTTCATATTGACGTTCAGGCGCTTGCGCATCATGACACCAGTCCCTCTCACGATTGCATCTTTGAATGTTAATGGTATGTCAAACTATGCAAAATTGAAAACAATCCTATCCTATCTAGCCTCCAAAGACACAGACATTGCTTTATTGCAGGAAATTCACCTGTCAAATCCAAAGTTGGAAAAACTACAGAGAGGAGTAGTTTATAGCAGCTTCCAACAAAGGGCCAATGAATCTCCTAGTGATGGCCACCAAAGCTCTAAATGCTGTGGTGTACAGGAAATGGTACCTTGTATGATCATTAAAAAATTGGTGGATACTGATGGATGTTATACGTTTGCCAAACTTAGGATTGCCACATAGCCTATCATTGTAGGCTCAGTATAGGGACTAAATACTGCAAAGACGCACTTATTGTCTCGAATTTGG
This sequence comes from Triturus cristatus, assembly GCF_964204655.1. Lineage (NCBI taxonomy): Eukaryota > Metazoa > Chordata > Amphibia > Caudata > Salamandridae > Triturus > Triturus cristatus. Next base: position 921,864,708 of record NC_140581.1, on the reverse strand, counting down.
AGGGACCTCTAATATAACCAGGAGGGATTGAAACCTGGAGCCACCCAATTCTAAACAGCACTGGCCCAATAAATAAAGCTAATAATCCTGACAGGGCTATCATCGAAGATGTCTTGAAAGATCATGGACTTTTAGACATATGCCGGCCAAAACAGCCAGAGGGTCAGAGATGCACATTTCTTACCTGTGTGTATGGCACAATGTCAATAATGAATTTTTTCCTTACATCAGGATCTTTAACCCTAGGAATATTGGGTCGCAAGATACTGGACGGATCCCTCATGGACCACTCTCCAGTCCCATTTTGGATAGAATAGCGCCTGCCGAAACTGATGAGAAAACCATGACACATGAATATTATACAGCTTATTACAAATTGCCCACTGAAAAAGCCCAACTCAAGGCACTTGTTAAAACTCGGGGTGTGTGAAAGGGGCATATTTTGCTTTCGCAAGTGACGTTCCTGCAAAATTATGTGAATTGCATGTAATTTTTGCAAATTCAACTCAATAATTCCATGCAATATTTTAGTGAGAAATGTGTCCTTCTGCCAATTTTTTGTGCAAAGATAGATTTGCACTAAAGTGCAAAAATGCAAAAAGACCACCAACAGCCACTCGTGTTTTGTTCTTCCATGCAATTGCAGTACATTTTTACTGCAAATGGCACATTAACAGTAGTGTTTTGCTGCAAAACTCACATAATTATGAGAAGTGGAGGAATGGTGCAATTTTGTGTAACAAAATTAACATGAAATTCCCCAAATTACAATGAATTATGCCAGCGTAATTTTGCCCTGGGCTAGTTAAGACATAGATTGAGAACAAAGAGGGCTCAGTCATCTCTCCTCAGACCCTATGGGCTGCAGGAAAGGCCACAATTAGAGGTAAAATAATTAGAGATACAGTTATTGGGAACATGCAGAAGAAAAAGCAGCCAGTAAAACTTGAGAGGGACATAAGACTGTTGACCAAAAAGTACATGAAAACCCCTACCTTGGTGAATATATGGAATTAAGAAAAGGTGGATCTGGTTCTTAACACCCTATACACATTTAGAATGGAATAAAAACTCTACTAGTTGCAGACCTGTCACTATAAACAATGTGAAAAGGCTTGTAGACTCTACAACTCAGAATTTGTGAATGAGATTCATTGTTTATTAAACTAAAACTAAAGAAACACAATTAAGAAGGAAGGGTGCTTCCAGAGGGGGAAATAACAAATGATAAAATGTCCAAATCAATTTTTGACCTGCCTTACAACAAATTGCGAGGAAAAGATAGATTCCTGGGTGGGTTTTATGAATGATGCACAGAATATATAAATGAGAACCTCTATGAAGATCTCCAATAAGCAGTGGAGGCAGAAACCCTAATAACCCTCACGACAAAATAGGACTATATGTTCTTGAGATCTCACAGGTTTGGGCTAGGCACCAACTTCATCACAATGGTGCGATGACTATATAAATGATCTATAGTGCTGGTAATTCACATTAAAGACTTTGAGATCCATTGAGGGACATGGCAGGGGGACCCTTTGTCACCCCTGCTTTTCCTGCTGACCTTAGAGCCTTTTGCAGCTGCTTTCCAGAAGAAAGACACAATAGTGGGCCTTGATACCCAGCTGGTCCCTCCAAAATATTAATCTATGCAGATGACACCCTGCTCTTTATTACTGCATTTGAATCCTCCTTTCCAACACTGATGACGATAACTCAATATTATTTCCATATGTAAGTTGAACAGGGGGACAAATGAGGCCCTTACCATGTCCCGAACATTGATGTCAGCTGTAATAGAGGGATCCAACTCCTTCTGAAAGCCAAACAAGCTGAGATGCCTCATGGAATATTTCAGCAGTTGCTTGGAACACATGGTAGACAATAACATTCTATACTTAATAACAAAGACTATACATTTTTTTGCACAATGGTCATACATGTAACTTTCTATGCGGGGCAGGGATCAGACCGTCAAAATTGTGGTGGTCTGCTTAACCTTGCTGAGCCATTTCACTAGGGATAGCAAACGTCTTTCAGTTGCATACTCGTCACTGCACCCTTCTATGGTGACTCATAACCCAATAATATAAGCCTTAACGAAAATATGGATGCTGACCATAAAATCTTAAAAATAAATGCTGGACTCCATAAACATGTACCTCTTTGGAGCAATGTGGGAAGCAGTAAGAATGCATTGCATAAACACTTAGTGGCAAACGATAGGCTGATAAAAGTTCAATCACTTCAAAAGACTTTGGGCTCCAAATACCCCAGAAATGGAAATAACTACAAATTGGAATGGTGTCTGTGTTATAAAGAGCTTTGTGCATGTGCATGATGTATTAATGGTGGAATCCCATAGCTGTCAGATTCCACAGCATTGCTTGTTTGTGGACTTTCCCGGAATGGCAATTTACCACTGGCCAGAAAGGGATCGGGGTGCTCCTTGCTGTTGCACTTCAATAAAGCCACTTACCTGTCTTTATCCACGTTGTCTCTGGGCTTCCTTCATAACATATTTGGTGACGATCTGACCAGTGATGGGGTGACAATGGCAGCCTCTGTGCAGTCGGTGAGGCAGAGGGCACAGCAGCAGAGGTGTGGAAAAGAATTAAGGAACCTGCAGAAGAGTGTGCAGCAGTGTTGTCATCCATTAAAGACAGGGCGACAAGCTTTCCCATGAAGTAAGTGGGAAGATTTTGGACTTGTCTTCGAGTCCGGTTTTGAGAAAGTGTCCCAGGCGATGACCTCATGATCTGATGTCGGCATCAATCAACGGCCATGTTTCCATTTAGAAGAGACATTGCGTGGCCAATTTTCGTTTTCTGATGTAAGATGCAATATACGTAGTGTCCACCTTGGTGCATCATTAGTGTGGCACATTGGAACCCAGACAGTACGATCCAGTCTATCTGTAATGTAAGACGCTGTCTCAACGTGGTGGCCATCTTGAAACAGCTTTTGCAGTCATTCGGTAACCTGACAGCGTTTCTTCCACAAATTGCAGAGAACTACAGGAAGAGAGAATCAGACATGCTTTCCAGGGTCAAGACTGATTTGCATATAGCTGAGTCTGAACTGAGGTGGCGAAGTGAGCTAAAGAACGATGATGGATTCAACCCAGATCTGTGACTGGGGGTGAGTGTCTGAAAAGGTTTCAGCGCTCCGTCCATCACCTCCTTGATGGCACAGGGTCAGACTGATTTGCATATGGCCAAATCTGAACTGGGGTGGCAGAATGGGCTAAAGAACGGTGGTGGATTAAACCCAGATCAGTTGACTGGGGGTGAGTGCTTTCAATGGTAAACACTCCGTCCATCATTTCCTTTTGTTTTGTATTGTTCGCCCTAAGTTGGCACGGTATGCCCAGACGTGGGTCCCTTGCTCACTTTGCCACTGGATTCAAGCTAGCCTGGCTGATGAGGGGTGTTACCTCGAAACCAGCCACAGGATGCTTGTTTCCGGTTCAGGGAAGACCTGGCTTGGCAGTTCGGGCTGGACTGTTCTCATGAGGCACAGGGTCAAGACTGATTTCCATATGGTTGGATCTGAACTGAGGTGTCGAAGTGAGCTAAAGAACGATGATGGATTCAACCCAGATCTGTGACTTGGGTGAGTGTCTGAAAAGTTTCAGCGCTCCGTCCATCATCTCCTTGTGTATGCTTTCCAGATCTACATCAGCGCAGCTTCCATGATGTGCACACCCAGTGGATATAGCGTTTAGCGTGTGGTGTTGTTAGTGTGTGTTCAGCGATTGGCACACCTCATTTTTCAAGATACTGAGATTCATTATTTTGGCAGCAGTGGTGATGTGCACACCCACAGCTTAGTAGACTTTGCTACTGCTCTGATTTAACTCTTGTACTCTGTCACAGTATTACCAGGGTTATAGAGTACTCTGGGGCAGATTTACATGCCCCTTGCCTGACTTTTGCGCCGCTGTTGCATCACTTTTATGAGTCAGCCGCGACATAAATGTTGCGGCTCATTTACAACGTGATGCATCTAGGGAGATGCGACACGTTGTAAAGCCCTGCATCACAAAAGCCATGTAGAACTGACGCAGTGAAATCTACAAGATTTCACTGCGTCACTCTACGCCTCCACTGCGTTAAAATCCCTACGCCGGCTCAAACCAGGCCGAAGGAATGATGCAGGGCTTTTTGAATGGGACTCACCCATCTATTGTGGCGCATTGCTGGAGTTGCGTCACTTTCATGAGCAACTACAGCAATGCATCACTTTTGCACCAACAGATGCGTCAGAATTTCTGACGCATCTGTTAATCCTTGCGCCATGGAGCACGTATTGCAAATACAGGGCGTCCATAGTGGCGCAAGGACATTCGGCGCTGACACAAGGAAACTGACGCAGTTCCTTGTAAATCTGCCCCTCTCTTTTTCACCAGAGTCTCTTATAAAGTATAATACCCTTATGTCTTTTGTGTGTATTGGGCTTTGCACTACTAAATTACAATGAACAAGCTACTCAAAGTCCAAGTATCCATGCTGCATCAGTTGTTCCTTCTTCCATATATCAATTATTCATCCCTCATGTTTTTTAGATCATGCAGGATCAACACATATGCGCTGGTAGGATTGGATTTTAAAATGTGATAATTATTTAAAAGCTCTGGATTAACAGAAGTTCTTAGTACACTAGGGAAAGAGGGCCAGAGGATATTCAGATATTTGCCACAAGCATTAAAGCAGGATGGTCAACCAATTCAGGATGTATTCAAAGAAGCTAAATGAAGATTAGAAGTTAGATTTGCTAAAGAAGAAAATTTAGTAATGGCTAGGTATAAGTTCTACACTCAAGCTCAGAGAGTTGATGAGAGTATAGATGAATTTTACATAGATTAGAGAGTTGTCGTCCAACAGTCGGTTTGGAGACATGACGGATGGACTGATCAGGGACCAGTTAATAGTATAATGTAGATACAAGACCATACAAGAGAGGTTGTTGGCAGCTAAGAATCACACATTGAAAGATGTCATCGACATAGCTAAAGTGTTAGAGTAGCCAGATTTGTGTATGCGGGAATTGAAAAAGAAAAAATAGGAAAAGGAGGTAGCAGAAGAAGTTGGCACTGAAGGTAAAACTGTAGAGGCCATTCTTATGCCAAAGGCCAACACTAAACTTGGTAGAAACAATAGCTCTTTCAAACAGGTTAGTTAAGTATGCAATTGTTGTGGAAGTTCCTCTCATACCTTGGATTTGAAGGATTGCTTTGCCAACTACAGGGAATGCAGAAAATGCGGCCGCACCGGTCATTTTGCGAGGAAGTGTAGAGCAGGTGGCCGTGGTAAGGTAGCATCAGTAGCAGAGATTAATTCTTGGCTGATGGAATTTTGTAAAATAATCTGCAGTGTAGGTGATGAAGAAGAAGGGGTGGAAAGAAGTCAAAGGAGGAATAGGCCCAAGGCGATATTTACCATAAATGGTTGTGAGGTGCAACTCATGTTGGATACTGGGTCTACGTATACAATAATTTCCAGGTCTATGTTTGAAGAACATTGGGTTGGTAGTGCCCTTCAAATAAAGATATTTCACCGGGTAGATACCAAGGGGAAAGTAGTTTTATTGTTGGCTTTATGGATGCCCACATTTCATTTGGGGTAAGGGGCACACAAGATAAGGTGTACCTAGCGGAATATGGTCCACCGATCCTGGGGTGGGTACCTCAATATGATCTATACATCATTGTTAATCTGAGGGCTCAACCTCAGGTGATTGTTGTGGAAGGTGAATCAATCACTGACATATGGGACATAGTGAAACGGGTATTTGGTGAAAACTAGGTCTGTTGAAGGGGTATGCTCATAGGTGGTACTCAAGATGGGGGCTTTTCCTGTCCAGCATAAGCTCACGAGAGTTCCAGTAGTTGTGATGAAGTAAAAAAAAATAAGGAAGGTATTATAGAACCCATAGAAGCATCCAATTGGGTGTCGCCAGTAATGATTACATGGAAAACTGATGGGCGTTTCAGATTCTGTGTATATTTAATATCACTTAATCAGAAAATTGTGGCAGACACATATCCTTTGCCTAACATTAATGAACTTGTCTTCCTATTGAAAGGAGGAAGGTATTTTTAGATTGGACTTAAAGAACGCTTACCATCAGATAAAACTTCATGATGATTCCAAGCCGCTCACAGCGTTCATCACGATGGAAGGATCTTTCCAGTTTACTCACATGCCGCTCGGTCTTTCATCGGCTGTGAGCGTTTTCCAACGTGTGATTTCTGAAGCATTTAAAGGTTTAGAAATTATCTTGTATTTTCAGGATGATATTCAGATTTTTGGTAAGACTACTGAAGAACATAACACTGTCTTAAAACAAGCCTTACATAGGATTGCAGAAACGTGACTCACATTACGTAAAGATAAATGTTGTTTTTTGAAAGAGCATGTTGAGAATTTAGGGTATACTCGGGTAGACGATGGAGTCAAGTCAAAAAGGAAATTGTTGGTAGCAATTGAGTTGGCTACTAGTCCCAAAGATAAGGAACAATTGAGATCCTTTTTGGGGCCTATTGAATATTATGCAAAGTTTGTTCAATGGTTTGCTGATAAAACTGAGACGCTAAGGGTATTACTGAGGAAAGGTGAGACGTTTGTTTGGGTGAGCAAGATGAATGTTTCAAATTAATGAAAAAGACATTAGTGAGGCTGGCATTCTTTTGCCGTTTGACATCAAACTCAAATCTATAGTGATGGTGGATGCGAGTGCTACTAGAATAGGTGCAGTACTCTCTCAGAAGCACTGTGGTGGTGAAAAAACTGTTGCTTTTGCCTCTCGTCCATTAACCAATGGTGAAATAAATTATTCAGTGATTGAGAGAGAAGCATTGGCTGCATCGTGAGGCGTGGGACCTATTTTTGGGGTACGCACTTCATTCTTAGGCCAGACCATAAGACTCTTATCAGAATACTTCACCCTGGTGGGGCTGTTAAGGGCTCTGCAAGGTTGGCTAGGCTCGCTGCCAGGCTTCAAGAGTACCATTATGCGATAGAACACATTCAGGGTTGGAGGAATTTACAAGCAGGCTATCTATCCAGATTGTCAATGAATTGGGAATTAGTGGATGGTCGCACTGTAACTAATAATGAAAGTGAGGGGGCGATTGCTTCTGTGCAGGATGTTGTGATGGAGGGGCCTATTACGTTCACCGAAGATGAGTGGTGTCAAGATATGGATGCTGATGAGGTCCTTAAGGAGGTTTTGGGCATGATTGTAAATGGTAAAAGGAGAGAGCATTGTCTTTCTGTCACCATGCAACCATATATCAAACTGTTGGAGGTGGTGTCTATGTGTGAGAACAGTTTAGTGATGAGGGGCAAGAGATTTGTGCCACCTGTAAGCTTGAGAACTAGGCTTATAACAATGGTTCAAGAAAGCCATTTGGGGCAAAGTTTGACACAGCAACGTCTCAAGGCACAGTTTTGGTGTCCGGGTATGGGTGACCAAGCCATGGAATGGGTTGTGAGGTGTGGTGTGTGCAAAGAGGGCGATAAAAGACGTTGTGTAGGTGCGCAATCGGTCATGGGGCGCATAACGAATCCAGAAAAACCCTGTCATAGTGTGTGTGTCGATTTCAGTGGACCCATGTCAGAAATACAAAATGATTGTACATTTCTCATGGTGTGTATGAATGTTTTCTCCAAATGGTTGCAGGTGGAGTTCATGAGTGAAATCCCCACTTACGCCACCATCCGCACCCTAAGGAAGATATTTTTGGTCAAGGGTGTTCCATCTATTCTTATAATGGATAATGGAACACAGTTGGTTTCTCACAACATGGAAATGTTTCTCCATGAGCATGATCTCAAGCATCACTGTACCTCATTTTACAATCCTCAGGAAAACGGTATTGTTGAAAGAGCTTACCATTTGGTGAAAGGAGTCATTAGATGGATCGTGCATCAGGACAAAGTGCTGAGAGAGCAGTGGAAGATTTGGTTTGGGCTTGCTTACCACCAAGCAGGAATCTACTCAGAATTCACTATTCAAGGTGATGAGGGAAAGAATCCCGGGTCACAAGTTAGTACCAGCTTGACTGGATCCAATGTAGATATTATTTGATGATCTATTTTTATCAATAAAGTCACATCAAAAAGATTAGACAACAATATCCTGTGTATGATGCACATTCAAGATGACATATTATAATACAACAACTGGTGGTATATTGGCACTACTCGCATTTTGGCGAAGCCTTCGTCAGGGTTCCGTCACAGTATACACAATAGAATGGTGGTTCCACTGAAACAGCGCACAATTATGATAATGAAAGGGATATCATCACAGGATGGAACCTAATCCTTAAAATGCTAATTTGCTAGTTCAGATATGTGCTAGCTCTAGTCATACCGATGCTATAATCCTTAGGTTCCCATAGTTTATAGGGTCTGGCCAACAGAGATGCGACCAATGGAAATTCTAATAAACTACAAGCAAAAAAGGAACTTGTGAGAGACGAAAATGTTAAGTTCAAAATGGGGATGTATTTATCTTTCCCTGTGTCTAGGGCATATTAAACAGGATATGAACTACTCCAATTGATAATTTAAGATATAGATGAGGCTTTATGCAGATCCACAGTGTTGAGTACCGCAAGTACGTCCTGTCTAGTATGTAGATGTACACAGTCTTCCGAATTAAGATATTCACTCGATGCATCGGTTTGCATCTCCCTCTGTCACAGAAACGTGCGTAGGGCCAACATACCGCCAGCTGTTGTATTATATTATGTAATCTTGAATATGCATCATACACAGGATATTGTTGTCTAATCTCTTGATGTGACTTTATTGATAACAATAGATCATCAAATAATATCTACATCGGATTGATGTATGAATAATGTATCACTGTAAACTTGAGACAACGGGCAAAATATGTTTTATATATTTTTCCTCATATGCAATGTTCTTTATCAAATTGTTTATATTTATTAAAAAATTATGTTTTCTAACCCCCACAAAATATGCTTAGTACATAAACTGACAATATCAGTATTACCGTATATGTTTCGCCATTTAGAAGTTATCACATTATTTTGGTACTAATTTTTCCTGCTTACACCTGCATTTTTACTGCCTTGCTGAGACTTTCTTTCTCAATTGTTGTTTTCCTTGTTATTGGCAAGTGTATCTTGTTTACAGGGGCCCGTAACTTCCACAAGTCATTATACAATTTAATTGTACACCAACTGTGTTTCAAAATCATCATTGACTACTTAAAAGTGAAATGACTAACATGCTTAAACCATGAATATTGTTATTCAACATGGGGATTCTACCATTTATTATATGGATATATATGTGCATATGTGTGTGCTGTTCTTATTCGAAGTGTTAATCATGCATGAGTGATGGTGTTTTCATAAGATCTAAGCACCTTCTCTTAATTTCAGGAAGGGCAGTGTTTCAAAAAATGTAAAATATAAAATGTAAAATACCCCTCACACACTGAAACCTGATTCAGTGTCATGCTTCATCATTGGGGTCTTCCCGCCCCTCTATGGGACGGGGCGTGCTACGACCTACGTAGACGCGGGAGCACTTTATCCATGCGTAAGAATGTGAATAGCATTTTGTAGTAGGTTAGTAGTACTATTATAGTACTACTAAACATATTACACCGTACAATTTGTGGAATGGCCCCTGAGTCTAGTAGGAACACATTGGATATGTACTATGTAAATAATAGGTTCAGTACTCGGAAGGCGTGTCGCAGATGAGGAGTATTGTTTTTGCTTTTTTGTCAAAAAACACAAAGGGCCTCATTTACAAGCCCATTGCACCGCCGGTGCGTCACTTTTTCAGATGCACTGGTGGCGCAATGTGCCTGCTCTCATTTACAAGACCATGTAAAGTCACCCTCTGTGACTTTTCATGGCCTTGTAAATAAGGCCCCCTTTCAGGTATTGCTCTGCTTGAAAGCGGCACTCCATGGGTGTTGCTGTGGGTGTTCCCACGCAACATCAGTGGAACCTGACACATTCCCAGATTTACAAAGTGTTGTAAACCTGGGAATGTGTCAGAATCCTATGCCTATGGGAGGCGTAGGAGTGGCGCAACGAGGAGAAATACTTTTATTTCTCCTCGTTATTTGCTCTTTCTATGTGTGTTGTATTCTGCAGCACACATAGAGGAGAAAAACACCATTAATTATTGTTTTACCTTCCTGCACAACAACATTCATCCCTGCAATGCAGGCACCCTTGCACCATGGCGCAAGGGTGTCGGAGCACGGCAGCTGTTTGTGCACAGGAGAGAAGGACAGGAATCTTGTAGATATGGCACATCCCTGCCCTTTTATTTACATGCACGGTAGTAGGAAGGCTTGCTGCGCTGCCATGTGCCAAAATATTGTAAATGAGACCAAAAATATCTGGTCTCTTACGTTAAAAAGAGCAAAATCAGAAGTGGCACACTTGAGGTAACTTATTCTCACGGAAACTATTTGCTTGTGTACTTTAACTTCTTATGTCTATGGTAGGCGGCAAAGTTTGGCCACTAAATCCCATTCATGCAGACATTTGGCTAGCCACAATCAAGTTTCATTTCCTTTACATTTCTTTCACATTTTTCTAAAAAAATCTAATTTTCATGAATTAATGAAGATTTTAAAACAGACTTTTTGCAATTTGTAGTAAACAAGTATTCGTATTGCTCTCTGTGCTCTTGCTCGCATCAAAACAAAACCGGATGTCAGGGAGAAAAAACATATTTCCCCCGATCAAAATATCACCTGAATAAAGTCATCATGTTTAGCCTGATTGCATTTTTTCCATATATTTGCAGCTGCATTTGCCTCCCTATAAATGTCATTTGATTATGAGAAAATAAACAGGGAAAGGACTCGCCGGGAGTCGGAACAGGGCCTGCGTGTTTACCTGCCGCAGCTTCCTTAGCCGAAGAACAAATGTCATGCAAATGGCGTACCAACAATGAGCTGCCAATCACGCAAGGTTGGCATTCATGATGATTTGCTAAATCATTTAAAGAGGCATGCTTTACTAAATGAAAAAATAGCAGCAGCGAGGGCCTGTGTTTAAACATGGCGCGGAGTTATTATCCCAGTAGGCCGGAATGAAATGAAGACATCTTCCAATTAAGGCTTGCAGATGAACCCAGACAAACTCCCCCTCCCGCCGCCCCCCCCCCCCACCTCCCTCCCTTTTCTCATAAAGACAAGCAGATTATGATTGGGAGACGAGCAGCGACGGAGGCTTTCATTACTGCCTGATTATGGTGATATAATTCCCAGCGCTCTGTGTCTGCGGGCCCAACTTCACATTTGAAGGTTTTTAATATAATTTCCTTGGGGTGAAATGCTGAAGATTTATTAAACTTTATGAAGGGCTTACAGATCCAATTTAAGAGGACATATCATAGGGCAAAACTGACAGATGATAAAATGTATTCCAAGGTGGTAAAAAAGGCAAGAAGTAAGTTTTGAGGAAATTGTGATTCAAGTTTTTCTGTTGTTAAAATGAAATCAATCATATTGAGAAATCACACAGCTTTGGAAAAGGACATTATGTAGATTATGTTAACATGTTAATGTTTCCGAGCATAATAAGTGCCTGGGTGATGTTAGTAAGATGTAATGCGAGTTTACCTTTAATATCTGCAAAAAAAGGCAGGAATCCTGCTTGTTCGCAAGAGACTTCGGGGTATATTCACAAGAACGTGTGATAACTACCGCAAGAGTAGCTTAACACAACTCTCAACATCGCAGCCCATCGTGGGAAAATAACCCCGTATCAACGTGGAATTCACAACAAGGCGGCCCCATGCGATAGTATGCCTAAACCGCGGCCAATGCCAGCGATACAACCACCTCGACGGAGATAAAAACACAAACCCCAACGCCAAAAAACCTGCGATGGGCCAAAGCGCGATAAGAAAACAGTGACAACCAGAGCGAGGGCAGCAATACTCATACGTAATGCAAGAAAAGGACAAGAACAGCATACGGAAAATGCCAAATAAAAAAATACCTCAACAGCGGATTACCACGGATGCACCCTGACCAACTGCAGAGGACAGCATGTACACCACAACATCCAAGCACCCTGGAGGAACAGAACCAACAGGCACACCACATGAAAGAGACCAGTGGCAGACAAATCAGAGCTGCAGGAGTGACTCGCCCACCATGCAGCATACGCACATAAGCAGAAGTGCACCTCGACATTGCCAATGCCTGGGCAGGTGTGTTTGGGTCTCAGAGGGGTGCCATCATCCAAAGGCAGGGTGCATATCCTTCATCACCTGTGACAGTGCAGGGAGAAAAGAGTCAATACTTGGTTCAGCAGGATGTGATGGCAGGCCCACTAATACAGTGATGCCTGTGCTGGCTGTTTGTGGGGTGAGTGTAAGCCAGCCCTCAGGGAGTAGCTGGTGCTGGGAACAACTCCAACAGTCATCCGGCACTCAGAAATGCAATTTCAGTGCAACAAGGGGGAATGGCGCGAGTCGCCAGGGCTAGTGGCCCCGGATGCACAGTGGCCGAAACGGGCCCACCGCCATGGGACGCCGACCTGCGGAAGACTGGGGTAGGGTCATGAGGGCAGAGCAGGCCCTCACATGTGTCATGGGTGCCTTCCACGGAGTATCACGGGGGAGATGGGAGGCCCACCCCAGGGCATGATGCAGGGGGCATATGCCAGCTGTGTCCGACAACATAGCGGATATGAATGCCACAGACCCAGGCCAGACACCAAGTCCGTACCTGTCCATTGCTGATGACATCCCCCAGGCCACAGGCTCAGACACCAATGATGTTCCGCCGGAGGATGACGGTCACTCATGGCGCACAGGGTTAGTGGCACCACGTGTCACAGGCCTGCGATATGGAATTATGCCTCACTGATCGGAGGAAGTCTTGTGCTGTGGCCGCTGCCATGGATTTGGGGTCAATGCCATTCAGGACTCGGGACACTGTTCCACATGTGGGACCTACTGGGCCGAAGAGGACGCCAGTGGGGCAAGTAAATTAGTAAGGAGTGATGTTTACCAGCGTTGGGGGGGCCAGCGATGGCCTGCGGAGGCTGGAGAGGTCACAGGACTGGGGATTGGTGCTTGCACCGGCACGTGTTTGGCCCTCTTTCACACACGATGGTGTCGGGAAGTGAGCAGTGTGGCACAGGTGCACTGGGGCGGGCAGGCCTGGTCTGTGCATCAGCGTCCTGGGGTGCAGCAGGCGCACAGGGTCGCAGGCCCCGCTGTTCACGGCATCGACCTCGTGGCAGGCTGCATGGCACAGCACTGTCAGTGACGTTGGCCTTCCCGGGAGTGGACCACACCCTGCGCAACGGTGTTTGTCACCACACCCCTGCGCAGCCCTGGCGTACTCAGGGCCAATCCACTACGCTCACGCACACGGGGGGGAGGCAGCATGCAACACTTCTGCTATCTGACCCACAGCCTGGGGTGACATAGTTTTGTTCACTGCTCAGTACTCTCCAGTCACCAGCAGTTGTGGTCTGCATGGACATATCAGTTGTTTGCATTCCCATGTCTGTCCTGCACATCCACGCCTCACTTCTCGTTGTGTACATTCCCTCTCACAGGTCACTTGCATCATCGCACAGGGCTGCATTCTGCTTCTCCACATGTTCAGCTGTTGTGTAGCTGTGGTGCCATGAAATGTCTGTGTTGGGTGCAGGGGTAACCCAGGATGGCCATGGACTGGTGTTTTCGTATCTGGTAGGTGGTCGTGTAGTTTGACATGTTGCATATGGTTAGGTCACGTGTGGATTCCCACAGTTGTGCGTTGTGTGTTGGTGGCTTTGGGGTGTGTGATTTGGCACTTACCAACAAGCAGTCCCGTTCCATATGTGCCATCCTGGAAGCGCTGGTTGATGACAGACTGTCGGAAGATGAAGGAATCATGCACACTGCCTGGGTAGTTGGCGACGACATTGGCGAAGAGTCCCCGGTGGTCCACTATTGCCTGCACATTGATGGAATGCTGATGCTTTCTATTGCGGTATTGGTGTGCAGTATCCGCAGGGGGCACAAGTGGGACATGTGTGCAGTCGATTGCCCCCAACACGGCCGGGAATGCGGCTATGGTATAGAAGCCTTGCTTTGTCTCCAGCTGTTCCTGCGCAGTGTTGGGGAAGTGAAGGTACTGGGGTATGAAGCTGAGGATGGCATCCAGGACAGGTGTGATGAACTTTGATACGGCTGGCTGTGAGACCACTCCAACTCTGGCAGTTGTTGGTTGGAAGGTACCAGAGGCCAACAGGTGCAGCACAGCCAGCAGCTTTGACTGCGGATGGATGTTGGTTCTCCGCTGTGTTGGGACCGTCAGCCTGTGGGCGATGTGGGTCATGATGCGGAGGATGGTTGCCCTTTTGAGCCTGTAGTGGGCAATGACTTCCTCGGCCATTAGGTCTGTGAGAGTGGTGCATTTTCGGTAGGTCCTCTGTCTCACTCTGCGCTGCCTCTGTGGTGGTCCGGGGGGGGGCAGGTCTGGGTATTGGGGGTGGTGGCAGTCCTGGGGTGGTGGCGGTGAGTGTTGTGGCCCTGTTGGGGCTCTGAGCTGCATGATGAGTAGCTCCATGGGGTCGTTTGTTCTTCGGGTGTGGCTGTGTGCGGGGCTCTGTTGCCTACTGCAGGTAGTCGTCCGTCTTTACACCTGCTTGAGGCAGGTGTTAAATACCTGCGGCTACCGCCGCTTATCGCCTGTTTTTGGTTCGCACACAGATCTGGCAGATCATTGTGAAAGTGTTGTTGTGGTTTTTTCGTGTGTTTTTGCACAGGCATGCCTACTCTGCATCTCATTAGGGTTAGTTGGTGGTGTCCGCCGTGATGATAAATTTGTGGGCAGTTATCGCGGGAATACTGGTGATGTCTGCAGTTTGCAACCAAAGAACAAGGGACAACCCCTAATAGAATGATACGGGTAGAGAAACAGGGGAAAATAACCAAGCAAACACACAACAGAATATACTCTACCCTTATTATTGAAAGATGTACAATGTATCATATGCTTAAAAACAAACAAAATGACACTCTGGCTGGATTAAGGTAGTATAACATATATATACATATAGACACCCAGAAGAATTTATAGTAAGACAAAAACAATAAGTGTTACAGAGTTTTTTTTCTTTTTTTTATTTCATTATTAATACTTCTTTTTAGTATATATAAAAAAGTTGTTAGATTCTTTGTCAAAAAGATCACAATGAACCAATCAAATGTTTTGTTCATATAATAAAATGTTTTTTAAACACATAGTATATATCAACAAAAATACACAGCGAAGTATCGAGAAGACAGGTTCCCAATCAAACGAAAAAAGAAGAAGAAAATATTTGATCAAACGTACATTCATTCAAATCCAGACAGCTTACATTCATACAACGTCACATAAACACATAATTCATTCAGGAACAGAGAAAACACTCATAGGCCCCACTCCAAGGAATGAAATGAAGAGTCCAAAGATATTCTAATAGTTAGTCAAGGCAAATGTAAAGACATTTATCTGGGATACACAAATACAATCAAAGGAGTAAAGAGGGGCCAGTTTGCACCAGCTTGTGAATGGGGTGTTAAATCTATCTCCACTTTTGATGCGTTAAGGTGGAGATAAATCGGAGATAAGTCCTTGTGAATACCCCCCTTCAAGTGCTGGGTGGAAACAACTAGCAGAACAGAGCCAACCCCAGAAAGAGGGGTTTTACAATGAGTGATGGATTTCGTACAAAAGGTGGTTGTTTCGCTGATAGCAATGCGAAGAGCAGATGCGACATGGCACAGTGGTTCAAAACCAAGTGTGGTACAGAGGGCTTCAAACGTTTTGGGGGCCTTGGCTTCAGGGTTCCTTCCTAGATCCCCAGACCCTGGCAGTACATCAGAATCCGACTGTTAGGAAAAAATCGAGTGCTTAGACACTGAAAGGAGTCAGCTTAGAACCTAGCTGTCATTATTAGTAAGAATCCCAGACTGGCATACATATCAAAATGCCAGAACCCTATTAGCATTAACTCTTAGCTGGTGGGGCCCCCAGAGGTGCAGTGTATTTAAAAATTAGGCCCTGCACTTTTAAGTTTTACATGCCCTGATAGTGAAAAACTCCTACAGTCATTTTTCACTACGGCTAGGCCTACCTCTCCCATAGGATAACATTGAAGTTACTTTATTACATCTAATAAGCTGTAACTTCCAAATGGAAGCAGGTCGAGTTCAATGTCTAAAAAAGGTAATTAAAAGCCCTCTTTAATGCTAAAGTCGGATTTTTAATCAATTCTGAAAATGCCACTTCTAGAAAGTTGGCATTTTATTGTCCTTCACTAATTGGTGCCTTCAGCCTGTTCCTGAGTCACATGACTAGGTCTAGCTGGTAGTTGTTGATTGTGTATTGTGGAAGTGGAAGTCAAAATGGACAGAGAAAACCTGACCGCAGTCCATTCAGAAGGGGCTAACTGGTGAGGCTCCCATCCTGGTGCTTCCATGACTCTGACAGAAGTGAAAACGTATCTTAAAATCACATTTGCTATATATAACATTAAAACACATGGTCTTGTGGCTTCTAAGGTGCTCCCTGCTGATGTTTTAGCTAATTTAACAAGTAGGCTTTTCACCGTGCCAAAAACAGTTTAACGTGTGCTACCTGCAACCTTTGGCCACAGTTGTTCAGAACTGCAACTGCAGTCCGGAAGGTGTGCTTTTACAATCACTCATATGGGTGGTGGAAATCCGCACTGAACTGACTTGTGACACCAAACCTTTAATGCATTGGTCTATTTTTCTGTGCCATATCGCTGTAGCCTAATGAAAGTCAGATATGGTATTACAAATTAACCATTGTTACCATATTTAAAGGATCAGTGCGAATGTACTACGAGGTTGTTTAGCTGTCTCCCAGTTCCTGGAGTCCAATATGCAAATAGAATTCATTTGCAGAAAACAGAGGATTGATTCTGCAATATTTCAGAAGCAGGCTAGCAGTATCTGTCCTAGAAGGGACAGTGTGTCTGTTATAGTCAAAGCAGAGCGAGTAACCACAAACCCCTGCTGTTTTAAGTACATAATAGAAATATTTTACATTCTATTCCATTAATAAGTGTGAGGATTGTTATTCTGTATGATGTTACACTGTTCAAGGTGGGCGTGCACTCGCAAAAGGTATAAAATAATCCCTCATTGCGTTCCTTAATGACGATACTCCATGGGCATTATTCCCTGCAGTGGAATAGCTTCTTATAGGGCATACAATGAAACAAAATGCGGAAAAGTGCTAACTCTTCCAAGCACAGGTATTCAGACATGATGTTACCATGCGATCAAACACTAAAGCCAAACCTACAGGCTCAACAAATGCTTGGTAGTGGTGGTAGTGTGGTATAATGGTGGTTGTTATGGTATTGGTGGTGTTGGTATTGGTGCTTGTGGCATTGGTGGCAGTGGTTGTGGTGTTGAAAATTCCTTTGATGGTGATGATGGTGGTACTCGTGTCGATGGTGTTGATTACATTTTTGGTGGTACTAGTGATGACATCGGTGGTTTAATGTTAATGTTAATTAAGGTAGCCTTAACAGAATGCAAACTTCAGAAGTTTGTCCTGCCTCTAAATCTGATCCCACGTTTGCTGCAGACACCACTTGTAAAAACAGGTAAGTTTTATGTAACTTGCTGAAACTGAGATGGTGAGCTCTAACCCTTGAATTGAAGCATGGTGTATTTCAATACTTGCTTGCTAGAGCTCTAAAATAGTGGCTGACTCATTCATGCTTGCCACATGGGATGATTAACATGGCAGTGTAAATTGAGTGCAAAATTCTATTAGGTTGATATTTGATTAATTTAGTTTAAGATATCTAGGTCCTGTCTCACAGATCACCTGATGACAGAGGAAAGAGCCTTAAAAGAAGCCTCTATTGTGTGAGCCAGTGTAGTAGAGCACCGTGAGCCCTTCTGTGCAAGTCAAATATATTGCATGCAGCCCAATTCTAAATAAGCTGTAACCTGTATATCAATTTCTTACGCAACACAATACGTTGGCTATTACAATATTCCAATCTTTACAGCACAGTGGCCTAAAACACAATTTTACAAGACTTCTGTGACAGCAGGGACAATATTTTCTTTAGCATTTTTATGAAACGAACAGGAAGATATAACCTTATTAACCTATCAACAAAGCAAAAGGAGATTATCCAGGCATACCCCAAATCTCTTAAACCACATTTCTGGGGCAGGAACGGACCTGGATCTCATGCCAAGCTTAGACCAAGCTTCGTCAGTGCATCCCAAGCCAAACTCTTCTCATCTTCTCTGTGTTACATATTAAAGTATTGTTGCTAATACAGTGTGCTCCATCAGAAGTACAGTTTTCAATTTTCATCTTGGCAAGAGCAGTGTAGGACAGTGTAGGCTGATTATAAGCGGAGTATCATTTGGATAAGTGAAAAATATAAATCCATAGGATCTGATTAGATGGGCCAGTGGTTTAACATATATGTCAAAATTTAGGGCTTAAAAATACACCCTAAAACACCCATTGCCTGATGGCACTGAATTCAGAGTAGCAGGTAGCAATTTTAATCTGCTTCTATTCACTATTTGCACTGATGTTGGTGTAGATGTTATTGGTGATATTGGTGATTGTAGTATTGTTGGAGTGCTGTTGGTGAATGCATCGGTTGTGTTGTGATACTGGATGAGGTTTTGTTGGTGGTCTTATAGGTGGTTGTAGTGTAATTGGTGGTGACATGGGTGGTGGTGGTGTTGTTGTTGAAGGTAGTTTTGCAGCTGGTGGTATGATATTGGTGGAGTGATAAAAAAAAGCAATTAGGATGCCATGTTAGTTTAAGTCTTGCACCTGACACATGACAAAGGCATTCTAAAAAGTTTTACTGTGAGAATAAAAAAAAGCCTTTGGCACAGCTGCCATGTCATTTTATGTGTGTCTGCACCATACATGCGCACACTTACAAAATAATGCAGGTGTTTTTTTCTGTTTAGTTATCAATCTGAGTTGGATTGGTAACTAAAAAGAAAACATTTTCAAAAATGTTTTTGTTAAAGTGGGTGGGGGGAAAGAACACCGGGGTACAAGCAGCACAGGGGGCTGTTGGGTCATAAGAATCACAGAGGGCACAGGTGTGGATAAGAGAACACATGGGTGAGATAGCAACATGAATGGGACAGGGGAGAAGCCAACAGGTGACCAGTAGGGGTGGGCGAAATTTGCGAAATTCACTTTCGCAAACTATCGCGAAAATGTTAAAAATCTCTGCAAACACGTGGAAATATAGCGAAGACGCAGAAGTTTTTTTCCCGCCCTTTCGCGGTATTTTCTGCGTGATCGCGGCTCGCCAACTTACCCACGCGGTTGCTCACAGGCATGGCCATCTTGTTTTCACTTGTCTCGCGGGGCATGATCGCGAGAAGAAAGACGTGATCGTGCGACGAATGACGTGATCGCGCGACGAATGACATTAATGCGGACGCAAACTGTCGCGAGACAGTGCAAATGGCTACCTACAATCCAACATCTCGTGGAGAACGCGACCGGATCGGGAAAACTTGTCAGTGAACGCGGGGATTCAGGTATGGCGATCGCGCGCACGCGAGAATGTATTTTTTTACAGTGCGAGCAAGAAAAAAGTTTCCGGTGAGATGCGGATTGCAGAAGTTTTGACATTTACACGCTCTCCGCAGAACGCGAAAATGTCAAATTATCGCAATTTCCGCGAGCGGAACGGAATTTTCGTCCAGGCCTAGTGACCAGGCAATGGAGAGAGTGGGTGTGGAGGGAAACGCCAGGGGTTAGAGAGGAGTACAAAGTCAATGGGAAATAGGACAGAGGATGGAGTTAGAGAGGAGAAAGAACAGATGGGAGAACAAGTGGAGTGGGCAGGGAACAAGCACATGGATGACAAAGCAACTGGGGATCGCAAGGTGATCGCAATATGGAGGGGAGCAGGGAGAAGCACACAGATGGCAGGGAGCAACATGGAGTGTAGGAGGCAAGAAGTACATGGAGGAGACAGCTGAAATAAACTCTCATGGAGTGCTTAACCGCAATAAAGGTAGTGCTTGAAAAGCAAACACAGAAGCAACCCACTTAAAAATGATGGAGCAATGCTCCATGCGAAAGACAAGCATAAAATTGACAAGCCGGGAAATTAATATGAAGCAGGTAAATGAGAGTGACAGGAAAGCTAACCAATGGTGAGCAATGGATGAGCTCCAAGCCCCTGTAGGTTCTTTCTAAGCCTACAGCGCATCTTGCAACAGATAGCACATACACTGTCGAGAAGGCGAGGCCAAAAATTGTAAACCCAAAGATATAGTTTTGAGAATTTCCAAAGGCAGCCTCTTACTCCCCTCCGGTCTAAAAAAATCCCCAAAAATCCTTCTTGATGTTTGTGCCAAGCTCAATGGATGACCAACTGGTAGAAATATCAAAATGTATCTGTAATCTTGGAAAATTGGCAAAGTGGTTACTGCCAATTTCCTTGGCGTTCACAATTTCAAGCACTTCATGAGTATTATCACTTCACCTGTACATACTTTCAGATTTCATCATGCAAGTAACCACTACATATCTAGCTCCCGTCATGAAGTTACATCCATAGAACTTATTTTGCCTAATGCGAGGTTGTAGATGTGGAGAACTGAGGACTGTGGGGAACAACCTTTACAACGCAACTTTTACAACGCACTACCATTACAACGCATTTTTTACAACGCATAATCCATTACAACGCATGATATTACAACGCATGACACTACAACGCATTTTTAAAAACTACCTTTACAACGCATTCCATTACAACGCATACTACCATTACAACGCATACCATTACAACGCATAATATTACACTATACTATCCAACACTTACCCTACTGATGCACCCCCTGGAGTTAGAATAGTAATTTTTACCCCTATACTTTCCAACACTTACCCTACTGATGCACCCCCTGGAGTTAGAATAGTAATTTTTACCCCTATACTATCCAACACTTACCCTACTGATGCACCCCCTGGAGTTAGAATAGTAATTTTTACCCCTATACTATCCAACACTTACCCTACTGTTGCACCCCCTGGAGTTAGAATAGTAATTTTTACCCCTATACTATCCAACACTTACCCTACTGATGCACCCCCTGGAGTTAGAATAGTAATTTTTACCCCTATACTATCCAACACTTACCCTACTGTTGCACCCCCTGGAGTTAGAATAGTAATTTTTACCCCTATACTATCCAACACTTACCCTACTGTTGCACCCCCTGGAGTTAGAATAGTAATTTTTACCCCTACACTATCCAACACTTACCCTACTGTTGCACCCCCTGGAGTTAGAATAGTAATTTTTACCCCTACACTATCCAACACTTACCCTACTGTTGCAACCCCTGGAGTTATAATAGTAATTTTTATCCCTATACTATCCAACACTTACCCTACTGTTGCACCCCCTGGAGTTAGAATAGTAATTTTTACCCCTATACTATCTAATACTTACCTTAAATGTAATTTAATATTATGCGTTGTAATGGTATGCGTTGTAAAGGTAGTATGCGTTGTAATGGTAATGCGTTGTAAAGGTATTTTTTAAAAATGCGTTGTAGTGTCATGCGTTGTAATGTCATGCGTTGTAATGGATTATGCGTTGTAAAAAATGCGTTGTAAGTGCATGCGTTGTAAAAGTGTGCGTTGTAACGTCATACATCCGAGGACTGTACCGCTGTTTTACATACAGATACATAGATATTGAGGGCAGATGGTAAGGACCATTTAGAACCCCCATTGCCCTTCCTGCTGCAGCACCACATGCTCTCAATTGACCCAAACAGCCTTCATCTTGCTCTAAAAGATCTTGCCCTTGGTAGAAAACCAGCAATCGGACTGCTTGTCAGTATATTTTACTGTGCAGAGCAGAGTAGAACAATGGTACAATATAAAACTTCATTTAACAGTTTTTTTCTCATGGCTAACATTCAATCCAATAGCCATGCCCCTTCTCAGTGCATCTACAGTTGATACCGATGCTCCAAACCTGGAGGTTGAAACTTAGATCACCAATAACTTTTGACATTCCTATTAATTGTTGAGTACCTCAATCCAGGCTTCTATCAACTCCAACTTTCAACATGGGCCTCCAATTGACAAATGGTCTCCTCTGCTCTCATTATCGCCAATCCACTGCTAATGCTGACAACACATAGCTGTATTTTCAACATAGGGTAAAGCTAGCTTTACCAATCAGCGCGTACAGTTCAGCTGTATGCAGAGTCAACACTGACAACTCCATAATGAGAAGTAAACGTTTTGGTGGTAACTGGGTTGTGTTACCTGACTCTGCGGTTCTTTCACTGGGCACTGGCTCAATGTGGTGCCACAGGCTCACAGCTTGGGGTTTGATCATATGTTGTAACCACACAAAAGTTCAAACAGAAACTCCTGTATATGCTATCCACCTTCTTACTACTCCGGGACACAAAACAAAGGTGCATACATTTGTCATGTCCAAATAGGAAATTCACTATACACACACACATACGTACATATGTATGAGGTCTTAAGTGCCAGCAAAAGTGAGATTGACCTATAAAATGAAAAAACTGCATAACTATTAACATCATCAAATTATCCCTATATTTCCTGTCTGTGAGATCACAACATTAACTTCCAAGACATAATCATATGACATTCTCTCTCGTGGACCAGTAACCTTCAGATGTAGGCCATTCTAAAAGCATCTAAAACAACTTTTTACAATGGAGTGGTGGGGCTCACTGGTTAGAGGCAGCAGACCCGGAAGCAGAGGACAGCCCGGGACCAGGGTTCAATTCCCGACGCGGCAGGGTCGTGGACCAGGGCCAGCGGACTCGATAATTCTCGCTTCGGTGCCTACTCTAACCAGGGATCACACTCGGCAACTCTGGGCATTAGCTTGCCTCATCTCCACAACGGCCCCCCACATTCGCTGGGGATGCCTGGTTTCACCTTGGAGATACCCTGGAGGGACCATCTCACAGGGATAACCAGGACGGGTTCCCCAGCGGTCTACAGCACTAGGACGCCTCAGGGCAGCAGTGCGCTTTACAAGACACATACATTTACAATATGCTCTATTTAGAAACGTCCAAGAAACCCAACATTTTAGCTAAAACAACCCTGAGATCAGATATATATCAATGAATTCCAACAGTAAGGTTAAACGGGCCATTTTAAAGGAAACAAAAATTACATAGAGATGGAACATTGGAGGTTGTGTAATCGTTTTCTAGACACAAATCTAGGCTTAGTTTTGAAAAGATGCGACCTGTTTCCCACCGTTCTGGTTTCCATTTTCTTATCTTTCCTGCACTTCTCCCAGGCTTTTTAGGTGACCGTGTGGGAGCAAAACCTACAACTCAGCCTAACATGCTACTACTAATGAGACAAGGTGCAACCAAACCAGGCCAGAGCTATACTATTTGAACTGTAAAATCCTTAATATGAAATCACAGAATATGAGACGATAGAAGAAAAAGTTTGTACTTTACATTTTGCAGAAATATTGTTGAAACAAAATAATGGGCTCTGCCTTGTTTTTGGAGGCATGTGTTTTGATGAACAAAATAATTATGGTCTGACCAGCACAAATATGTCACTTATTGGACATTTGAAGGTTTCCTGAGCGCCATACTCATATACATAACACTAGTGGGGGTAACGGGAATGCTGTTTTTACAACACAATAAGTTCTGCATTGTAAGCAATTTCCCATTAGGTTCCCATTAGGGGGGAGAGGTGGTTGGGTTTGCCCTGGTTCCACAGCATCAATGAATCCTTCTCTGGAGTTGCCATGCAGAAGTGGATGGCTGAGAAGGGTCCTGGGACTTTCCACATTATGGGACTTACCAGAATTAAGTAGTTTGTGAACATATCTACACACTCTGGACAATAATGTACATGAACAGGCTACAGTCTTGTTTTTTGATTAGTTAATGTGTAACCAGGTGACCAGCGTTCTCATTCCATCATCGACATGTAGACAACCTCTGTGATCCTCAGCAAATGATTTACATCTGGCTACCTCATATCGCTCCATTGTCAGGTGTGTGTTGCCCACTAAGCCTCATCTCTTTTATATCACATTACCTTGAACTGAAGGCCTTGCAGGTGTCTCTTTTCCATTATAAATCGATGCCCACAAGAATTGAAGTGTAGAAAGAAAAGATAAGTCATGGAGAACTGGGATCCTCAGATACAGGTTACATTACAGAGCTCAATCTTTTCCATCTGATGTGCACATAGCTCACCACCCAAAATTTATTCTTCTCATTAAGTGATTTATGATAGAAAAAATACTACAACTACCAGAATGCAGTTGGATTGTTGATTTTGGAACCTGCACACAGGGTTGATGGCACTTGTTAAATAAGAAGGGACAGCAATAGCTCAACATCCTGTGATTCTGGGCTACCTTCCCAGAGCTTGTCAAGGTCGAGTTTGGCCTATATAAAACTGCAAACAAACTAAAAGAAATAGTACCTCAATCACATCGCGAGCAGCGGATGAACACAAATTAAGATGTCAATCTGCGCTTGGTCTTTGCATCACAAAAAGAAAAGCAAGTGATGCAGTAAGTGACACCTCACACGCACTGCTGAATTAGAAGGCAGCAATAAAGAATGATAATGAAGCCAATGAATGTGAAATAATGGGCAGGCGAAAAGCCTCTTTTATTAGAGTTTTTTTTTGTAAGCACAATAGGTCGCCAAGCAACAGCGCATATGCACTGCCTGCAGTAACATCAATTTGTCAGAACACATAGTGTGACATTTGACCTCAGTCTTTGAAGCACCAGCAATGTGGCAAGATAAACAAAGAATTTAAAGGCGTTTTCATTTATTGCTCAGACTTTCCCGACCCATCAAATACCAGCTCGACACCCACCAGTGGGTCATTTGAGATGTCATCAGTGATGTCATCAGTGATGTCACTGACCATGTCATGAGTGATGTAATACGTGATGTCATCAGCAGTGCATTGCGGGGGCGCAAGTTATAGTTAGCTAAACTAACTATAACGGGGGAATTTCACGGGTTTTGTACGAGTGCAATGTCCAACTAACTATAACTTTCCCTAAAACCTATGGTTTTTTCAGTGAATTTCTAAGGTTTTTTAAATGCTTATTTCTAACTATAACGTGCCTGAAACCTATGTTTTTTCAGTGAATTTCACAGGCTTTTTAAATGCTAATTCCTAACTATAACGTGCCTGAAACTTATGTTTTTTTCAGTAAATTTCAAAGGTTTTTCAAATGCTAGTTTCTAACTATGCCTACAAAAGTAGGACATATGAAGAAAGAAGAAAAAACACACAGAAAGAAGCAAAAGAAATGCAGAAAGAAGCAAGAGAAGTCGACAAAGACGAAGAAAAGTGCAGGAAGAAGCAAGACATGCAGAAAGAACCAAGAGAGAAGCAGAAAGAGGCCTTGTTGCAAAATCATCCTGTGCCCACAACTTTTTCAGACGGGCACTGGTGGTAACTGACTCTGACTAACCAGGCCTAGAGCCAGTGCTATGCTAAAAGACACTTAGAATACAGTGAAAACACCTACATACACTAGGGAACACTATGCGTTGGGGTACCCCTGTGATTAGCATGACCTCCTCTGTAAGGCCCTAGTACATAATAGGGCAGGGGGATTAAAACTACCTCTTAAAATGCGCTACGGGCGCGTTTGCACAGTGGTGAAGGGAGGGGGGGACCTGAGGTGACTTGTGTGCAAACACACCCTGTGGCCGTTTTAAGTTGGGAGATTAAGTCCCCTTGATTCCTGACGGACCCTGGGGTCCAACTAGCCCACAAGGTACCTCCAGTAAGCGCCACAGAGCTGCGTTGCAGAGAGGTGTAAAAAGGTGCATGGCCTGGACCTCCTCTCTGCAACGCAGGCCTCTGGTGCTTACTGGAAGTAGCTGGTGGGCTAGTTGGCCCCCAGGGGCCCTCAGGATTGAAAGGGAATTAATTCTCCAACTTAAATCGCGCCACAGGGTGTGTTTGCACACATGTCACTTCAGGCCCCACCCCCTTCCTTCACTACTGTGCAAATGCGTCCTGTGGTCCGTTTTAAATTGGGGGATTAAGTCCCCTTGAATCTTCAGGGTCCCTGGTGTCCAACTAGCCCAGCAGGAACCTCCATTATGTGCCAGGAAGCTGCGTTGCAGAGAGGTGTTCAGAGGCCACGCCCCTTTTTACACCTCTCTGCAACGTGCCACAGGGTGCATTTGCACACACGTCACCTCAGTCCCCACCCCCTCTCTTCACCACTGTGCAAACGCGCGTTTTAAGTTGGGGGATTAAGTCCCCTTGAATCCTGAGGGTCCCTGGGGTCCAACTAGCCCACTAGGTGCCTTCAGTAAGCGCCACAGAGCTGTGCAGAGAGGTGTTAAAAGGGGTGTGGCCTCTGTACACCTCTCTGCAACGCAGCTCCCTGGCGCATACTGGAGGTTCCTGATGGGCTAGTTGGCCCCCAGGGACCCTCAGTATTCAATTAATTAATTCCTCAATGTCAAAAGCGCCATGGGGCGCGTTTGCTGAGTGTTGCAGGGAGGGGGCGGGGCCTAGCCGAGATGCCGGCTTTTTAACATTTTTGTTTTTTTTAAGAAGGGCGGCTGTGCGGCCCCCCTTCTCTTGCCTTTTTTTTTGCCCTGGGGATCCCATCCCCCAGGGCCTGGCCCATTTTTTTTTCTTTTTTTTAAATTTAAATGGGAGGGGGGCCGCGTAGGCCCCCCCTCCCGTGACCAATTCCTGCCCCAGTGACCCCATCCCGGGGGCATGGCCACACATATTGCTTTTTATAGGAAGGGGGCTGCATGGCCCCCCCTCCTAAGGCCTCTATTGACCCCGGGGACCCCATCCCCCGGGGCCCACGTTTATTTATTAATTTTGTTTGTGGGAGGGTGGCCGCATGGCCCCCCTCCCGGGCCACTTCTGGCCCTGGGGACCCCATCACCCAGGGCCTGGCCATCCTTTTTTTTATGTGAGGGGGCCGCGTGGCCCCCCTCCTCTGGCCAAATATGGCCCCGGGGACCCCATCCCCTGGGACCTGGCCTCTCCTTTTTTTTTTTTAAATACACAGGGGAGGGGGCCACGTGGCCCCCCTCCTGGGCCACTTCTAGCCCCGGGGACCCCATCTCCCGGGGCTGACCCTCTCCTATGGGGACCATGATAGGAGCCCCAATGCCCCATGGTCCCTGCCGGCTCCCCGCCTCCTGCAGGAGCCGGCATTGCTTTTCCGCATTGGGAGCTGCTAACATGCAGCTCCCCTTGTGGAAAAGCAATCTGCTTTCCTTCATTGAAGCGAGAGCAGGTTTCCCGCTTCAATGAAGCAAAGCAGTTTGCAATGACAGGGCGGGAGCCATGAGGCTCCCGCCCTGTCATTGCAAACAGCAGTGCCCCAGGGGTGGGCACCCTGGGACACTGCAGAAGCCGGCCCTGGGGGGTGGCAGTCCCCAAGGCCATCACTGGCTCCAGGAGGGAGTCCGCACGGCCCCCCTCCCACTTAATGCAAAGCCCCTGGGGGTGGTGGTCCCCAGGGCTCGGGGGTCTGTAACAGACCCCCAAATTTGAATATTAGTGCCCCAGGGAGGTGGCAGTCTCCGAGGCTGAAGCCCCCCACACGTGTATTTATTTTTTATTTAAAAAGCCCCGGGGCAGCGGGGGGGCCGTATGCCCCACTAATTAATTAATAAAAGCCCTAGGGGGTGGTGGTCCCCGGGGCTTGGGGGCCTCCAAGGCCCACCCACAGATTTAAACAGAAGCCGTGGGGGTGGCGGTCCTCAGGGCTGCGGGGGGGCTGCGTGCAAGTATTATATACTAGTTGAATTCAAGTCATAGCGGCTGCTTTACATAATTAATAAAACATATGAAAAAACTGCAGATCTTGCATTATTGCCGAGACACTTTTTCATTGAACTGAATACAGAATTTGACTAGTATGAACTGCTGTTTTTAACTTTCAGTACATCTTCAAATGATTTTTCACTTAGAATGTTTTCCCAGTGGGCCTTTATTGATGTACAAAACACTTACAGTGCCTTGGGAAGACACACATTATTATGAGCCGCATAGTGTTTTTAGATATTCAAAAACAGCATGCCCAAGAAGAATTCCAGTGAGATTTCTTCCATGAAAACAACTAAAAAGGCTGTCCCAGAACATGAATATACTACAATGCTTGGTTTTGAAGCCTCTCCCATGAGCTGGTGTCAAAAAAGAGTTGAAAATATATTTGAAAATTGTGTGACATTGAAAATTTTAAAAAGCCATTTACCTTATCTACTCTGAGAGTCACAAACTTAAAAGCCGTGGTTCAAGGTTGGACAAATAAATATATTTTTGATGTAGGGATGGTCCTGCTCTGTAATGATTTTGAGTCAACTGTTTAACTAAATTATTCAACAATTGCTATGTGCTCTGGGCACAGATAACTCTATTACGATAGAATGGAAAGATTACATTCTTTCCATACCAAGCTCCCTGTTCGAAGCCTGATTTTTGCATGTCTGTCAGAGATTACAAAAGAAAAATTCTGAACCGCTAGAAAATGAAGGTATGTTTGAAAAAAAAACTAAAGAATCATGTTAGCCCTGTCAGCCTTAGGGTGGTCTTCCTTCAAAGTTGTTGCCTACTTATCTCCATTTTTGTACTGAAATCATTTTTGTTAGTCCTAGGACTCTGTGCGCTTTATCACAGTTAACCAGAGCTAAAGTGCTTGTGCTCACTCTTCTAAACATGGATTGTTTCGCTTACTCCTGACATATACCCAGGGCCTGTAAATTAAATGTTACTAGTGGGCCTGGAGCACCTATTGTGCCACACTTTTAAGCAGCATTTGAAAACATATCTCAGGCCTGCCATTGAGCCTGAATGCAGTTTTAAACTGCCAATTGGACATGCCAATCCTTAAACTCTCCTTTTATGGCATATTAGTCACCCCTAAGATAGGTCCTAGGTGGCCAGTGGGCAGGGTGCATTGTAATGAAAAGGTTGGCCATGTACTTCTAAGTTTTACAGGTCCTGGTACTGAAAAACTCCTAAATTAATTCTATAGGAAATTTGGGTTGCTTTATTACATTTACATTTAATAAGTGCTAACTTTGGTTGGGACCAGGTATCCAGTTCATGTTTGGGATCTATGAAATTGTAATAAAAAATCCTCTTTAATGGTAAAGTCGGATTTTTATTTACAGTTTTAAAAATGACACTTTTAGAAGGTTGTCATTTTCCAGTCAATAGCTATTTTATGCCTGCAGCCTGTCTTGGGTCGCATGACTGGGTGTTACTGAGTTAGACTTTGTGAATTTTTCCCAGGTGGTAACACAATAGAGGGATTTGGTATGCCTGAATGGGCCATCTGCTGGAAGGATGAGAGGGCGGAGGTGAGCACAGACCTACTTGCAAATGAATTGGGTGTGCTCTTCCTTCACACAAAGGACTTATCACCTCCACATTGTCACTGCGGAGAGCTTGGAGTCAGGGCAGGGGAGTCAGGAAATTTCATGCACATCAGAGAAAATTCTCGAAGCTTCTCCCTCCTTCTAAAGGAACGGGCACCAGGATATCAAAATTGGACCTTAGACCAACTCTTCAGTTCACTTCTGGGCTGCGGAAGGACTCACAGAGGCCTGCCTTCTGCTGTGACATGCTGTGCACTCTGCAAGACTGCTTTGCTTCCTGGAGCCGGCTTTGAACCGTCAGAGGTCAGCCCTGCTGTTGAGCCCTATGTTTTCACCCGAGCCCAGGACTACCACAGCAACTCCAAGGGTTAGTTTGCTCACCTGCTGTTCAAAGTTTCAATGTTGCTCCCTAACAATTTCTGGTCAAACTCAATGTGGCGCACAGTAATTTTAGTTGGGCTATTTTGCATTTGAGGACTCTGCATGACAGTCGAGGTATAAGTCGTTTTGTATGCAAGTTTCATGTGCAAGGTTTCCTCATATATGTCTGCTCTATAACACATTATGGCTGGATGACAGATTGCTGGAGTCTGTGGCAGTGCAAATTAGGCTTGTCAAAGGAAGAAGGCCAGATCATAAAACATTAGCTGGCTCTAGTTCATGTCATTGGTGGTTAGTTGAGGCAGTGCTCGGTTCAAACACTTTTTAGTAGTGTATTATGAAAACTCAATTCTGGAGATGGTAAATGTTTGACAAGAACTATGTTTGGGATCTTGAGGTGTTGTGTGGTATTTTGTTGTGACGTTGAGGGGTACTGTTGGGTTTTATGTTGCTGTGTTTTTTGATGCATTACGGCCATGGGATTTAGTTGTGTTGTAGTGCAATTGTTGCGTTGTGTTCTGTTTTTACTGGACTGCTGTGATTGACTCGCATCTGCTAACCAGTCATCCCACATGCCACCTGAATTAGAGGAAAATGGGGGACTTGTCATTGATGAACATTTCTCAGTGTTTTCAGGACTATTACCTCCCAACCTCACATCTTTTGATGTATCAGTGGGCTCTCCATGATGTAAATAATTTATCTGAGCGGTACAAAAAGGGGCGGTGATGGACGGAGCATCAGAACCAATCAAACACTCACACCCAGTCAACAGATCAGGGTTTGATCCATCACCGTTCTTTAGCCCACTCTGCCTCCCCAGTTCAGACATGGCCATATGCAAATCAGTCTGACCCTGTACCTCATTGGAACAGTCCAGCCCGAACTGCCAAGCCATGCCTTCTCTGGACCGGAAACAAGCTTCCTAGGACCGGTTTCTGGCATTTCAGCCGTCTTCAGCCAGGCTTGCTTGAATCCAGAGGCAAAGTGAGCAAGGGACTCATGTCTGAGCATACCCTGCCAACTTATGGCGAACAAAGCGGTACAAAAAGGGGCGGTGATGGACGGAGCATCAGAACCAATCAAACACTCACACCCAGTCAACAGATCAGGGTTTGATCCATCACCGTTCTTTAGCCCACAGGGTCAAGACTGATTTGCATATGGCCATGTCTAAACTGGGGTGGCGTAGTGGGCAAAAGAACGATGGATTTAACCCAGATCTCTTGACTGGGGGAGAATGTATGCATTGTCAGCATTCCGTCCATCATTTGTTTGTTGTAATAATTTATCTGATACACTCCTGTCCTAGAACATTGCAGGATACAAAAGTAAACTAAAAAATTAAGGATGGCTGTCCACCATCACTAATTTTCTCATCATTTGTGTACAAGAAACTTGGCGGATTGAATCAATCTCCATTATTGGATATCGTTTGCTCCAAACATTAGCAATACCAGCTACAGGGGGAGACATAGGGGTGGATTACTTACACTGATCCCCAACTCTGGTGTATTTAATATCTCACGTTTTATAAATATCTCATCCTACTTTCACATTTTAATAAAGAAAGGTTATGATTCTTGGGATCTTATGTTAGTGAATTATTACAATAATAACTTCCTAAATCCCGATGCGGTACTCCAGCATTTATACAATCTATTAGAAGATCTAGTGGAGTCTCGTCCTAATCTTTTGAAATGTATTTGGCTCTGGGATTTTAATCTACAGGTATGTCCAAGAAACACTAAGGAAGCTTGCAGGATTGTAGATTTCAGGGAAGCCCCCATTATACATTTTTATCATGATTCACAGGGTGATGTCGTAAATAATATCTTGATGAAATGGCAATTGGAGGTCCGCAATGAAATAAACCCAATTACGGGGCAGCATTTCCCCACATTCTATAGAGCAGTATATTCTTCTATAATCGATTTTATTATATGTACAGACAACCTTGAAATAAATTCCACAGTGTTAAAGCCACAATTTACAGTACTTAGTGATCATGCCATGCTCTCTTGTGCTCTATGTTAGCATGAGCCAAAACTCGTAATGGCACCAGAGTTCCCGAACGTATATTAGCTAGGAAAAATGGCTTTGTGTTAAAATGGGATAAAGTTGATGACACAAAGTTTTTTACTAATCTTATTCTGGTAAATCAAGAGGACATTAATCTCTGTTTGGACCCACCAGTAAGCCAAACCCAGGTAGTTGAGGCATTCAGTAATCTTTTAACTAACATTAAACTACAACTGACATGTCCAGTGTCGTAAGAGCCATTCTGTAGTACTGTTGGTTTGATAAGTCCTGTGTTACAGCCTCAAACAACCTACGGATAGCTCTTAAAACTTTACCACGGGATAGAGGCCTTATTCGTGCTTTGAGGGACGCTTATAAAATTGCAAGAGCTTTTAGATTAAAACAGCTTAAATCTGAGGCTGGGATAACTTAAAGCGTGCTTCCGCACTTCGCAATAATAAAGCATTTTGGAAGCTGATTAACACCCCTTTTTTAAATGATCATGGAGGACCTTCAAAGGATACACAGATTGATGAAGACTCCTGGATAAGGTACTTTCAGGAAATCTTCAAACTCCCAGATGTTTTGAATTTGTCAGATAGCTGCTCACACAATAAGTCGCCTTCCTACCTGTCATTAGAGCTTGAAGAAATACCACGGTCGCTGACTTGATCACCATCCATGAAAGTGCCGGGTCCTGACGGGGTCTCTATGGACACTTTTCTCTCGAATATCCCTTTTTGGGCCCCTTTGATAAATGTAGTCATTGATGCAATAGCTCAGTCTGGTCCCGTGCCCTTCTAGAAACAATTTGCTATCATCCCAATTTTCAAGAAAGGGAACACTTGTCCCCCTGCCAATTATCGACAGCACGGACAAGTTAATGGGCAGGTTACTGGTAAATAAATTGGAAGCATGGGCTGAAGATCCTCACGTGAGTACAGTATGGGTTCAAGAAGGCCAGGGGAACCATTGACCAGTGTCTTAATTTGACCCTGATTGTAGGAAAGTACACTCTGGCAAAAAAAGGATACCATATTCATGGTCTTCATGGACCTTTCCAAGGCCTTTGATTGTGCAGTACATTGCAAACCCTGGCTCATCTTGAAGGAAATGGGAGTAAACGAGGCAATCATAGAGTTTATTAGGGACTTATACAGGGATGCTACCGCCATGATTTCACTATGAGAGGCACGGCAAAGCACAAATTCCTTCAAAATAGAAAGGGGCATCAGACAAGGGTGCGTTTTGGCTCCCTTTTTGTTTGCCCTCTACACTAATAACTTAAATACTGCCTTGAGTAATACTTCAAAAGATACTCCACATGTACTGACGACCTCCCTCCCAATCCTGCTTTACGGAGATGATACTGTGTTTTTGGCAAGGACCCCACTGGCTCTGCAAAACTTGATTGTACTATACTCGGCTTATATGACTAATCTGGACATACATGTTAATAAAGCAAAAACATATATTATGGCATCGGGTGGTGCAAATAGGAAGCAGCTAAGTTATCATTTAGCCGGGGACAAAATAGAGCAAGTTCATTGTTTTAATTATTTAGGGGTTGAGATGATGCAGACATGAGCAAACCTCATGGCCCAAAGTATTGCTGCCATTTTCAGATTTTCCCAAAAATTGGGATGCCAACCATTAATGGAAATGTCCAAAATCTACCTGGCCAAAACTGTATCAATCACCACATACGGAGTGGCTAGATGGGGGATTTTGGAGGTGAGGGCACTTCAAATCATAGAGGATACATTTGTCAAAAGATTGCTCTCACTTCCTTTAGCAGGCAATAACTTCATCGCTCATTAGGAACTTTCATCACTGATGCTATTAAACTGGCCCCACTCACTCTATGGCTTTCAGACTGGAAAAGAAGCTCGATTGACTTGAACCAGAAGATCCTAGTAGATATTATGAACCTGCTATCATATGTTCAACAAACTCTTATCTCATTGGGACTTGCATATTTATATGACACTCCGTCCTCATGCCAACAATTTCCCAAAACAAGATTAAAAGATATTTGTATAAAGAAAGCGGTTTCAGAAAGATGGGATAGATATAGAATTAAACAATCCGTTAAGATATATGACAGTCTACCGCATATACCCTTAGACTCTAACTCTTACCTTGTATTCGTAGAGAGCAGATAGTATTGGCACATTTTTTTCAGATTCCAATTAAATTATATCCCGTTAATGCTGGGCCACCCGAATAATGTTTTTTCTACAAACGATCTACCGCTTTGCCCCTGTGACAATAAGGCAATTCAATTCACTGTGCATATCCTCTTTTTTGTCAATTTTATATAACAGAGAGAAAGAATGTTATTGCGCCACTATAAAAAGAAAATTCATTCCGTTCTTCTGCACTTGCACGTTCCCTATTTTATCAATTAGAAACTGTGTTTTTGTGTTAGGCATTGTCATCATTCTTACTGGCAGCTATAAAATCTCGCAAAGCACCTTTTCTAGTATTTAAAAAATTATTGTTTGACTAGAAAATTGTTGTTTGCTGCTGTTGTTATCCTTTCATTAAGAAACATTCATTATAATTGTAAATTGGCTGCAAAGTTCTGTAATCATTTTCTTTTATTATGGTTCTTCGTATCATATGTAATGATATTTTATATGTACTTTTATGCATTCTTTATTGTAATGCGAAATAAAGTTATTTGATGATGATGACTGTTTTAATGTAATGTACCATTTTATATTTTAACTGTGTTGTTGGGTTTCCTTGTGTATGTTAATATCATATGTCTGTAGTTCACTTTAGATTTCTCAACAAATGTTGTTACATTTCCAGCCAAAAGCAGCACATGCTTTGCAAATTATTGTGACAGGTAAGCATTTACCACTTTCTAAGGTGGTAAAATACTGCTGCTCCAGCTCTTTAACTATTTGAGACACCAGTCAGCCCAAAACTGTGTGAGATACTGAGTCCTAACTTAGTGTTCCCATGGCTTGTTTTATGTGATATGGACCAGAGCGTTTATAAAATAAGTACAGTATGAGGGTT
The DNA here is from genome assembly GCF_964204655.1 of Triturus cristatus. NCBI lineage: Eukaryota > Metazoa > Chordata > Amphibia > Caudata > Salamandridae > Triturus > Triturus cristatus. Next base: position 921,829,816 of record NC_140581.1, on the reverse strand, counting down.
CAGACTGGTTCCATCATCCCCCTGTAAACCTAAGCTGGGTGGGGTCTCATGGGTTTTTACTTGCCTTATCGAGAAAATATCACAAAACTAGTCATAGCTTTTATCATATGTTATTAATAAGACAGGATTTAGTAGTGCAGCGCGAGGCCCTGAAAAGGAAATGGCCTGAGGAAAATCAACCTGGCTGCTCACCCTTGTAATGGTCGTGTTTGGTGTATATGCAGGCCGTAGCGGGCACCGGGTAATACCCCGGTGGGCCGCAAGGGTGGAAGCCGGTTTTGGGCCCCCTGAGGGCCGCTTTTGTTACATGGCCATTTTTACAAAATCAGCCCTGTAACAAAATCGGCCGAAAACCGGCCCTGGCAAAGAGCTCGGCCGCACCCCCAACCCCTGGGGGGGGGGGGGGCGGCCGAGCACTTTGCCAGGGCCGGTTTTGATTCCCAGTGTATATGTGAAAGAGTTACATACAGAAAATAGCCAGAAGGGAAGTTTGGTCCAACGATTATTCATTTTATGGTTAAGTCAGTGATAACTTTTGGATTACATGACACATAGCAGAATAAAATAATAATAATAACATAATAATAGTCAATTCCCGGAATGAGCAGTTTTTACCAAATACTTTTATGTAAAGTGAGGCTCAAAATCAACACATTCAAGACATTTCCATTAATTATTCTGAGGCCACAAAATGTGAACTCACAGTTCCATGGCAGAATGTCGTGAGAAACTATATCAACTCACCAAAACATCATCAAAATAATATTGATTAAAAAAACATCGCTATCCAATACTTAACCAAAACAAAACACAAATATCAATGCAATAAATTTAACTTTCGAAAATATCTAAATGTAACAATATCTAGCACACAGATATTGAAACACAAAATATTGTCTCCTATTTAAATATATAGACAAAAAAACAAATATTGAAACATACACTATCGACTGAAATAAGAAGGACCAAATTATATTTAAAAACATGACCTCATTTTTAATTTACATAAATATACAAATTAGGACTGAATACAATACGCAAACAAAATTAATTATTCTTTGATATAAACATAAAAATGTTTGCGAATATAACCATATCTCTTCACAATACACTTTCCATTAAAAATAAAGACATTGTAAAAAATTAAACATTATTCCAAAAAAGAAAATATTGCAACAAACATTAAAAATAAAGAAAATAAATGTTTCACTGAAAATATTTAAATAATACAACAATTCAAATAATGACTGAAGTAAAATTAAAACAGAAACACAAATTAGCATCCACCCAACTAGGAAATAACTGAAAAATAATTCAAACAACACATAAAGTATCCAAGAAGGTTTACCGTACAATAAACTAACCAATACAAATATTAACATAATTAAGTGAATATTATAAAAATAGTACAAAACCTCAACATTTGTAACTGGAAAAACTTAACAATTGCAAGAAAATGACACTCTGCTGGAATGTATGAAAAAAAAGCCAGACAGCCGACTTCAACACAATAACAAAGCACCTTAACAAGTAAGTTTAAACATTAAAATAACTACTATGTAACCTAACAATTTTAAAATGCAAATGCCTAAATAAATTACTAAACACTTTCTTTTATGCGTATTAATCCTTAAGTACTAGTGGCGTTTCAGCAAAAAAGACAAAGCGTTGCACACTGAAAAGTGAATAAAATGTTCCTTATCTTGTCCAAAGTGCAGACCCGGGGAAGAAAAGGGTAGGGAAGCCGTGAAGTGTCCGTCATGTACAGTGGGTCCCTTCCTTTCCTCCTGTGAAAAGACAAAAGGGAACAATGAACCAAGGGTTCGTGATCACACCTATTGTGAATGAAAATCCAATGATAAAATACATTTTCTACTGTTCTAGTGAGGAAACAGGGAACACAAACATGCGAAGACAAGAGTGAATGCTGAGGGACTTCTCAATCATCATGCAAATGAGTTGCTAACTCCTCGTCTAGGTCATGACCTCCAGGGAATCTTGTTTCTAAGTCAAGGATCCACTTGGATGCCTTCTTGCGTAGTGCTAATTTCCTATTCCCGCCTCTGTGTCCCATGTTAATCTGCTCAATGGCGTAGAGGCGAAAGAGGGAGTTGTTGGATTGATGGTAGTCCTGGAAATGTCTGGCCATTGCATAATGTATATCCCTGTTGGCATTGGCCCTGAGGTGTTCTAAAATCCTCATTTTGACCATTAACTGCCAACATACTTCTTTCTGCACGGACATTCCAGGACATAAATGACAAAGCTGGTACTGCATGTTGAAAACTGAGTTATGCTTTTGTTCATGCTGGACCCCGGTACTTTGACCTCCTTAACCATGTGGCTAAATTTACAGGCCTTGCAGTGCCCACAAGGAAAGAAACCTTTGAGATTGTGTATATTTGCCATGTGTGGTTCTGTAATGTTGCCCTGTACTAGAGTATCCCTGAGGCTCCTGCCCTTCCTGTATGTAACCATGGGTCTGTTGCTCAGGGTGGGTCTCACAGTGGGGTCTGTCCTTAGGATGTCGCAGTGGTCTGTCAGTATTTTATGTACTTTCTGGGAGTTCCAGTTAAAAGTCAAGATGACCCTTGTGTCAGTGTTGTTGGTTTCCTTCACAGGTGTTTCAAGAATTTGCTGTCTATTGACCTTGCTCATTTTGTTAATGGCCTTGTGCAGGACCCATTCAGGATACCCATGTGCTCTAAACCTAGAGAGCATGGTTTCCTGTTCTAAATGATAAGCCTTGTCAGTGCTGCAGTTTCCTCTTGCCCTCAGCAGTTCCCCATATGTGAAGTTCCACTTGAAAGCATCCAGGTGGCTGCTGTGGGCATGAAGAAGACTATTATCTGTTGTTTCCTTGTGGTAAAGGCTAGTGACCAGATTGCTCTGTCGTGCTTCAATCCTGACATCAAGGAACTCAATACATTGTCTGCTCATGTTCTGGCTGAGTACTATGTTATACGGGTTAATATTTAGTTTCTCAATGAAGTTGGTGGCTTCTAATTCACTTCCTCTCCAGATGATGAATAAATCGCCTATGTACCTCAGCCAGACTACCACTCTCTCAAAATCATGTTGGAGTAGTCCCTCGTTGCAGATCTCTTCCCACATGCCTAAGAAAAGATTCGCAAAGCTAGGTGCGAAGCACGTGCCCATGGCTGTGCCAAGCACATGCCTGTAGAGATCCCCATTGAACATGACGAGGTTGTTAGTCAGGCACAACATCATCATCTGTGCAGGCATCTTGGTGTGTTCCAGGTAGCCTTTGTGCTTGTCGCTCAAGAAATGCATGCATGCTTTTATCCCCTGGTCGTGTATTATGATGGTATGTAAAGAAATAACATCCAGGGTGACGAGGATATATCCCTCATCCCAAACAGTGCCCTCAAGTTTGTTAAAAAAATCTTTTGTGTCTTTGACATGAGATGTTAACGTGGTGACAGACTCTCTTAAAAAATGATCCACTTATTTGGAGATGTTTTCAAACACATTCCCTAATTATGACATGATGGGTCTACCTGGAGGAACTGTGGGATGTTTGCCTTCTTGGGCTGAAGATACAGAATGGGCACTTTGGGATAATACTTTTACAGGAAGCAGAATTCATGCCACGTGATAATCCCAGATGGCTGCCACTCCGAAAGCTTGCTCCAAGTAGTAGTAATGCTCTCATTATATGCGGTTGTGTTGCATGGGCAAGAGAATCTACAGTCATCCAATTGTCTGCAGGCCTCATCGATGTACATTTGTCTACTCATCAATACAATATTGCCTACTTTGTCAGACGGGCGGATTACAATGTTTTTTTCTTTAGATAAAGAAGAGATGATGTTTCTTTGTCTACTGGATAGATTATATACTTGAAGGCTTGTAGTATTCTGGTGTTTCTGTTTCAGAAGTTCTTGTGTAACAATATCATGAAACGTATCAATAGAGTCGAGTGAAAGGTTGGGGTAAAACACAGAGCGTCGTTTAAACTTAGTGCAAACAGCTCTGTCCATGGGAATATCAAAAGCACTGTTGGAGATCGCCCCACCAACAGTGTCCCCCCTTTGGTTAAGTTCGAGATCGTGCATGACCTGCAATGTATCTGCATCGCCAACTGTGAGGTTTGAAAACATGGGTGTTTCCCATGCAGTGCCATCGGTGTAGGGAGGTTTTTTAGCTTGAGCTTCCTGATAAATTTAAAAATGTCAACGCGTGTCTCTGAGTAGTTGAACATTTCTGTTGGGCAAAAGGTTAGTCCTAAGCATAAGGTCTCATACTGCGAAAGGCAATGGGTTGATAAGTTAATAATGGTTTTGTTTACCATTTCATTATCCATCATTTCTGTTTCTTCTTGGAGCCACACCGTATGCTTCCCATTGGCTCTGTGTTTTTGTTTCCTGTGTTTCCGTCTGATTCTCCTTTGTTTGCTGCGCTTCTGCCTCTTCCTCGTCCTCGGCCTCTGCCCCGTCCTCTCAGTGGAGGTGTTGGTGTTGTTCTTCCCGTTTGCCACCCCCTCCTTAGCATCCGGTACTCATCCAAAAAAGTTGCTGGTTTTGTTAGAACTTCAACGTCTGAAGATGTACTTGCTGTGTTGGTTAATACATTTGTATCTGAGTCACTTGTTACTGTTGTGGGGGGAAGATCTTGTTTAGCATTGGTTGGCAGGTGCCGGATCCTCATGTGACGTTCTTATATTGTAAAGATGTTTGTACTTATGGCTGTTAAGATGCGTCCTCATAGTCAATACAATCGAGATGTAATTTTCTCTGCTTGCGAAGTTTGATATCTTCCTTGTGTTTGAGTAATCTTCTCTACAGATCATCTCTGAATTTTTTGATGCTTTCTTGATCACTATTTTGTTCAACTCATCTTCTATCTCAGATATTTCTTTTATGATTTTGTCTCTGTCTTCCCATGCATATTCGATGAGTATGCATAGCATATTCTTTGAGCTCGTGGCAGAATTGTCTGCCCAGTCTTCCAACATGCATGGATTGTGTGACTCGCGTAATGGGGTGACATATATCCTGAGTCTCGCGGTACCATCTGTTTATCCACTTAATCCTGGAGGGAGATTGCCTCCTACCATTTTGATGTTTCAAGTTTCTTTAGTTTTTCGTATCGTTTGAGCTTTGTATTCAGTGAGGTATCTTGGTTTCGGGATATTGCCATTGTTTGTTCCTTTCCTGGTGAGCATGCGAATAGCGTCTACACGGCCATACATCGTTCATTCTTGTCCTCCATGTTTGTTTTGAATTTAGTTGTCTAAGTGCAATTTGATGTTTTTATTGATGCATGTGTTCGTGGTGACTCTGGGGCACCCTGGCCAGCGGTCCCCACTGGTTTGCACTTGAGCAGAGTGTCCTTCCTTCCTCTAGATAGGAAGTTCCTGATGCCGCAATGAATTGTCTTGGTGTCCCGCAGTATGGAGATATGAAGGGACACCACCCCATTCCACTGTGTGTCGTTTTGGCCGATATATTGCGTTCCTGTTGGGTCTCTGTATGGTTTTGATTTTTCTTGTCACACGGCCACATGGTAATCACAACATGTTCCTGTTTCGCAAAAATCCATCTCCATGCCATGAAGTACCTACTCAGGTCCACATTGTCGTGACAGCACTCAACAGCAATGTATTAAAATGTTTCATACACTGTCAAGTCATTCACATTGGCATTACACAAAGCATGGCCTTGCATTTGAATCCTATGACCACCAATATGTGGCCACTTGCATACAACTTCATATTTTATGACACAAGTTGTTCAAACCATCACTGTGCAACCTGCACAATTACAGCTAGGTTGATGTGTTTCCCTACCGGGAGAATGCCTACACGTGGAAGTGCACATCACAAGATGGCCGCTGTCAAAACTAGCATAACAAACACAAATAGTTTTGCTTGTCATACTAGTTGTACTCCAACTGCGATTTTTAAAACAGCAGTATGACTATTTCTGGCAATAATTGTTTTATTCACGATCAAATATTTTGTGACATAACAATGTTTGCGAATGTGGTTTCTGAATTGAAGTAACCATGAATGAATACCCACTCAAATATGGCCACCGTTATTACACTGCCATTTTAACAATTGTGAGCAATAGTCCTTTGTTTGTGTCTCTTGTCTATGTAATGCACATTCATTCAATTGCTCAGTGTGTGATAAAGGCAGTTTCCGCCGAACCGCATTGCAACTGAGGAATAAAGTTCTTTTGCACTAGCAGAGGTCGTTGGAGTGTGCACTCTATATAACTGTGATTTTATATATATATATACATAATTATGAATATATATATATATATACATACATATACATATATATATATATATATATATATACACACCACACTCCTTCGCTGTCAGCAAGAAGTTGAGCACACACGGGGATCTCAGTTAATACGGCGCTTTAATTAGAACACTCGGCATGACGCGTTTCGTTCTTATGAACTTCCTCAGATGCCGTATTGAAGTGAACTGTTTGTCGCCCTCAGTTTAAAATCACAGCGTTCCCTCGTGATTGGTGGGATGCACTGCGGGCACTGCTGCAGGGAAAATGCGGGGCGGACCCAACTGTGTGCGTCCGTGCAAAGCAGACATCTGGCGTCAGTACTGGCCCAAGTGGACGGTGTCTGCTACTTCTCCCCGCTTGCCAACGATCTTCTGGGGCGCGATATTATGCAGGCTGCAGTTCCTCTGACCCCTCACCTCACCGCTAACATCCAGGAACAGGATCGGCAGGCACCACCCAGGTAAGTGGTCTCCTCCTGCGAAGTCGCAGTCCATCAGATTATGGCTGAATTCACTGTTCCAGGTAAACAGGGGTCCAGCGTTTTCAAAAAGTTTCTGAATCACCAACACTTTGCCACATTCTCCGCTGGATCACTTGAAAGGCAGTCGCCAGTAGGTAGTTATAGTTAGGACCTATTTTCCATAGGAAATCCGCAACATTCTATTTGGAAAAAAGTTAGTGCTAATTGACGAATCTTCGCAAAATTTTCCAAACTTTTGGCCAGCTCCGGTCCGCTCCTATCCTGAAAATTTCACGGTGATTCGTCAGGCGGTGGCCGAGAAAAAAGGGGGGTCCCAAAACACGTTTTCCCCATGCATTTTCCTATAGGACCTGTTGACGCAGCTACAGCCCGAACTGCTGAACGGAATTACACAAAATTTGGCAAAGAGGTAGTCCTCAGTTCAGACTCATGCCTTTTGCTTAAATGGTGTAAATCTGTTCAGTAGTTCCTGAGACAATTAGAGTTAAAAAGATAGATATATCTGGGTGGAGCCTAACCACACATCTCATCGTGAGATCTGAATGGCTGTCAGTACTTCATCCAAGAAGTGTTGACAGCCATCTTGGGACCAATATACATGATAGCACCTCATTAAAAAGCATTGCAGTTAATAGAAGGTTTTAAGACTTTAGTTACATTATAAGTCATTTGTTGATGGTACCATACTCATTTTAGGAATTGTGGTGTGTTCTATGGTGATTTTACCATGTGAAAAAGCCTTCTGCTGTGATATCATGAATAATGTTTGAGAGAAAACTATTTTCTCATGCTTTTCTGAAACAGAGGTTTGGAAGGTGATCTATAAGCTAAACTGAGAGCATATTTTCTGTAAAGTCACATTATCTTTCTCAGTCATGTGAGAATGAAGTCTGACATTCTCAGTAAAACATGTACATCCAACAAGGGCAGAGACTGTCAGCTGATTTCTTTGTGTTCTACTGCAGCTTCCCAGAGTGTTCTAAAGAACAACTAGAGCGCTAACAGTCTTACTTATGGCAAAAGTATGGCACACCTGAAGCCATCTTGATTGGAATAAAGTGGTAACACTTAAAACATTTAATTTACAAAGGAACAAAATGAGGGAGTTCATTTTGCCATAGAAATTATGATTAGTGCTGCAGAAAGAAAAATAAGGGCACATTTTGACTTCTCAAATCCTCTTCTATTTCATAAAGAAATTCTGACATGCAGACTGAAACATGCACTTTGAATACCAGCAGCAGACTTCCCTGGTGAGCAGAAGCTTTACTGCAGTGATCTAATGAGCAACTAGAGTGCTATCATTCAAAATTTATGGCAAATGTGTGACACAGCTGAATGTCTTCTTGATGGAAACAAAGTAAACAACTGAAAGTATTTCCTACTGAGGAGACTGCAGTAAATGAGGAAATTAGGAAACTTCATATCCAATAAATCTCCCAAGATGGCCACCAGAGACAAAAGAGCCCAAACGTAGCCCAAATATCACCCAGATGTAGCCCAAGTATAGCCCAATGACAGAATGTCCCAGAGTGTTCTTAAGAACAACTAGAGCGCTTACTGTCTTACTTATGACAAAAGTATAGCACACCTGAAGCCATCTTGATTGGAATAAACTGGTAACACTTAAAACATTTATTTTAAAAAGGAACACAATGAGGGGGTTCATTTTGCCATAGAAATTATGATTAGTGCTGAAGAAAGAAAAATTAGGGCACATTTTGAGTGACTTCTCAAATCCTCTTCTATTTCATTAAAAAATTCTGACATGCAGACTGAACTGAAACATGCACTTTTAATACCAGCAGCAGACTTCCGTGGTGAGCAGTAGCTTTACTACAGTGATCTAATGAGCAACTAGAGTGCTAACATTCAGAATTTATGGCAAATGTGTGACATATCTGAATACCTTCTTGATGGAATCAAAGTAAAAAACTGAAAGCATTTCCTACTGAGGAGACTGCAGTAAATGAGGAAATTAGGAAACTTCATAACAAATAAATCTCCCAAGATGGCCACCAGAGACAAAAGAGCCCAAATGCAGCACAAATATCACCCAGATGTAGCCCACATGTAGCCCTATGACAGAAGTGTGCAAAACACTTATTTTTTGTGTATTTGCAGTTTTATATAGTGCTGACTTGTCAGGTATTGGAGTGCTTTACATGAGCATTGGTTACATCACACAAGATCAAATTCATTTTGGTTGTAGACATGGGGAGATTAAGTGATTTGACCAGAATCACAGAATGTTGAGCTGAAGCAGAAACTCCGACCTGGTTCCCCAGTTGCAAAGTCTGCAGCTCTGGAAGTAACACCACATCCTCTCCCCTAAGTGCAACATTTAATCAAGTGGTCAATTGGATAAAAAAACATAAAGATTACAAATAATTTAAAAGTTCTTTGTCGCTATTTGAAAACTCAGAAAATATGTCCTCATTTTAGTTTTTTAGAGCACTAACCAATATTTTGATGCAAATAAGACCCTCTCATATATGTAATTTCTAAAGGAAATCCTCTAGGTATTACAGTTTTGATTACTTCAGGCGTTCCACACTTTTGTAATAAATATAGAATGTTAGCAATCTAGTTGTTCATTGGGATACTGTTGAGAGGCAGAGGCCAGGGGCACGGACTCTGAAAATTAAAGGCTGGTAGGAGAGTGCAGAGGCAACAATTTGACCACACTGGGCAGGCAGGAAGGGCAGTGGCAGCATAACAGACTATGGAGGGCAGTGGAAAGGGGGGCAGGGGCAACAAACCAACAATACAGGACTGGCAAGAGAGGCTGTGGCAATATAATAGAGCATTGTGGACAGAAGGAAGAGGCAGTGGTAGTACAACCATACATGCCAACAGACCCGTTTCAGCCAGGAAACGTCCAATGTTTTTAAGCTCAAATGGGCTTTATTTGATCTGTCTCCTGTCTACAATCTCCTCTTTTTCAATGTAACTCAAAGGGGAAAATCAATACCCCAGTTTTTTTCAAAATATCCCTCTTACCAAGTTCAAAATGTTTGCAAGTATGGTACATTGGATCATGGTAGGCAGGAGGAATTGGGGTAGGGATATGGACTTGGATAACAGAGGACAGGAGGGACATGGAGAGGTGCACCAAACTGACCCTACAGGGCAGGCATCAGGGTTTGCAGCAGCACAATACACCACACAGGGCATGCGGGACGGGACTGCAGCACAACAATCCATAGAAAGCAATGGGAAGGGGACAGGACCATGCACATGGACAACAGAGAACAGAGGGGAAAGAGGCAATGGTAGCTAGCTGACCATAATGGACAGACAGGAGAGAAAGCTGCAGCATAACAGACCATAAAGGGCAGGATGGACGGATCAGGGGCATTGCAATGGAACAGACAAGCCAGGAGGGAGGGAATAGGGGTCTGCACATGGAAACAGAGGGCTGGGGGCAAGGGGGCAGGGCAGGAGCAGCAAGATGACCATGGAGGTCAGGCAGGATGGGCACTAGAAACAAGACACACCATGGAGAGCAACAATGAGACTATGGTGGCATACACACAGACCATGGAGGGAAGGTGGGAGGGGGTCAGGGGCAGCTAGCTGACCACACAGGGAAGGTGGGAGGGGCCATGGCAGCACAGAAGACCATGCATGGCAAGCGGAAGGATTAGTGGCAGCACAATGGCTATGATGGGCAAGAAGGAGGGTGCAGGGGCATGCACAAAGGACCATGGAGGATAGAAGGGAGGGTCAGGACCTGGGCACAGACAAGAGAGTTCAGGAGAAGGGGCCTCACAACAGACCGCGCGGGGCAGGCAGGCAGGAGCAGTTGCAGCACAACAGACCAGGGAGGGCAGAAGGGTGTGGCAGTAAAATGGACCGTGGAGGACAGGAGGAAGGGGATAGGGGCATGGCATGTGGACAGGCAGGGTGGAGGTGGCAGGGACAGTTTACAGTCATCTGACAATGCTAGGCAGGTGGGAGGGGAGTGGCAGCTCAACAGAACACTCAGAGTAGAGAGGAGTGGCAGGTCCATGGAACATGGTCGGCAAAAAGGATGGAGCAGGGGCATGCACAAAGACATTGGAGAGCAGGGGGAAGGAGAATAGGGGCAGCAAGCTAAGCACAGAGGCTAAGCAGGAGGTCAATGATGGGCCATAGAATTGGGCAATGGAGGGCAAGAGGAGTGGATTGGTACATCATGCTAAATGGAGGGCATTGGCAGTACATCAGACCATGCATGGCAGGAGGGAGGAGGCTAGTCCATGGATTCAGACAACAGAGGATAGGGAGGAGGTGGATGGGGCAGCAAGCTAACTGTTCAGAGAAGGTGGGTATTAGGAACGTTATTGTTTTTAAAATGTGTGTGTGCGAACTACTTAAAATATGAACAAGTATGCAGCATAATCTCACTTTTATTCAGGAAGAAGAGGACGTTTGTGACTGTGACTGTGACTCCGGGCTCATTTGGCAGAAACACCCCCATCGCAAAATGTAATGCCCGTGAAAAGGGTAGGTGGATGCAGTGTTATATAGAACATAGTCCTGACAGCACGATTGAAAATGAAAACTAGATATAGTATATGGTATAAACTATGCACCAAAAAGTGTGATATAAGATGAACCTTTGGTCGTCACGACGAAGTGATTTCTCCCGGACTGATCCCGTTTTTTGAAAATGATGCTTGACACTTTGAATTGCTGATTAACACAGTGCCTCAAATTATTACTGCCGATTGCTCGAACTGCCCTTGATTCCCAGACTTCATTTATATCGCTGAAATTATTACACACGTGCCTCCTTCACTGGCGGAGCCCCATTGATGTTTTAATACATCTTCTTCTCAGCCCCCCGTTTTGGATCTATATTCCTTTGTATTCAGCCATGATACTGTGATTCAAACAACTTCCTACACAGGTATTTTTAATACTCTGGTAACCATAGTCCTGATGATGACCTCCACACAAGGAGGTTGAAACGTCATCGATTTGACAGCAGTAATCGCGGCTCGTTGAAGAGCCATTTGTGATTTAAAATATTGTTTCGTAAATTGTCTATTGTATATATCTTTGTCTTGACCCTTAATTTTTGAATAGTTCCTTGCCGCACTATGTTGTCCTTTTAACACTTATGTCACTGCGCCGTTCACTTGTTCACTTCACTATCAGTGCACATATGATTGTTATGGTTACTTTAAATTGTATATACCAGTTGTGTATCTAATTACAAATTATTTTTTCATTCTCTTTGGTCTCCCTTGTCCCTCCTTGGCCGCTTTGATTAAATCTTGTGTTTATCGGTCCCTTTACATAATTTCCCTGTTGAGATATTGTTTTTGTTACTACATATACCCGGTCTCAACTGGGCTAACGGGCTTGCTCCTGTTTTTCTTGCTTATAAGATGAACCGGGGCATGAAATATAATATGCAATACATTGTGCGCAATGACAGATTCATTGGAGAGCGCAAGATAGCACAGGCACTAGCGCGTGCTATGCGATATGCGCCTTGGAGTGTAATATGCACAGGGCAGTGTTGTGTAACCTAACTAGTCTCTAAAGTTGTAATATAAAATATGTGCTGGGGAGTGTAACATTGCATATGCACTGTGACAAAGATATGCATCCCAGATTGTAATATGTATGGCATAGAGCTGTGCGTTATAACACAGGCATCGAGGAAGGCACGCTAGATGGGGCAATATAACCCGTGCGAAGGCAAGTGTGGCATGACATATTCACGGGGTGGTGTTACTGTGCACATGGGCTAGAAAGTGTCATAACATACGCACTAGCTGGTGGAATACAACACAGAGGTGTGTGGCACTCGGCGGGCACTGGTGGCTGTAACACAGCATTGGGCTCAGCCAGGAGCACGCTGTGACTCTCAAGTGAGGTTCGTCTCCTTTCCAGAGAGTAAAATAAAAAGTATTACACATCCGGCGGTGGATGTGTGTTTTATTAACCGTGAAGGGGGATTCTTGCATAGTTTGGTCGAATTTTTGTCGAATCCCCTTTGAATGGCTTGGTGTGCGTGTGTATTAAATGTGCCCGTCAATAGCTAGCCATGTTTGTATAAATAAACGACAAGGGTGTCTACTTGGAGAGTACCCACCGGCGGGGCGCCGGGATTAGGCACGGTAGGGCATCAGACACGTCAGAGCTTCACTAGCGGTGTAAATACATTCCACGTGGATTCATGGTATGCATAGTCGCCTTTTAATGAATATCACGCAAATCGTCATGGTGATAGGTACATACGGTTTGTCCAGCATGTCCTAGGTGTTTCTATAAATATATATTTTTTTTAAATAATAAAAAACAAAGGCCGGCCCCGGGGAATGGGGTCCCCGGAGCCATCAGTGGCCTGAGGAGGGGGGCAACGCAGCCCCCTCCTAAAGAATAATTGAAAAAAAAAGGCCATGACCCGGGGGTCGGGGTCCCCGGGGCCGATTAAGGCCTTGGGAGGGGGGCCACGCGGCCCCCTTCCAAATTAATTTTTTTCAACAAAAAAAATTAGGGTGCAGGCCCTGGGGGATGGGGTCCCCAGGGCCAATAAATTAGAAAAAGAAGGGGAGCAACACAGCCCTCCTTCTTAAAAAAATAAAATAAATAAAAGACCGGCATCGCGCCGGAGGCCACACCCCCTCCTTTCAGCACTCTGCAAACGCGCCCCCTGGCCAGTTGTAAGTTGGGGAATTAATTCCCCTTCAATACTGAGGGTCCCTGAGGGTCAACTAGCCCAACAGGTACCTCCAGTATGCGCCAGGGAGCTGCGTTGCAGACAGGTGTTCTGAGGCCATGCCCCTTTTTACACCTCTATGCAACGCAGCTCTGTGGCGCTTACTGGAGGTACCTAGTGGGCTAGTTTGACCCTAGGGACCCTTAGGATTCAAGGGGACTTAATCTCTCAACTTAGAACGGCCACAGGGCGGGTTTACACAGTGGTGAAGGGAGGTGACGGGGCCTGAGCTGACGTGTGCAAACACGCCCTGTGGCGCATTTTAAGTTGGGGAAATAATTTGCTTTCAATCCCGAGGGACCCTGGGGGCCAACCAGCCCACCAGGTGCTTCCAGTAAGCGCCACTGCTCTGCGTTGCAGAGAGGTGGTGCAGGCCGTGCCCCTTTTTACACCTCTCTGCAATGGAGCTTACTGGACGTACCTAGTGGGCTATTTTGCCCCTAGGGACCCTCAGCATTCAAGGGGACTTAATCTCCCAACTTAAAATGGCCACAGGGCGTGTTTACACAGTGGGTTAGGGAGGGGACGGGGCCTGAGGTGACGTGTGCAAACACGCCCTATGGTGCGTTTTAAGTTGGGGAAATAATTCCCCTTCAATCTTGAGGGCCCATGGGGGCTAACTAGCCCACCAGGTGCTTCCAGTAAGCGCCACTGAGCTGCGTTGCAGAGAGGTGGTCCAGGCCGTGGCACTTTTTACACCTCTCTGCAACGCAGCTCTGTGGCGCTTACTGGAGGTACCTAGTGGGCTAGTTGGACCCTAGGGACCCTCAGGATTCAAATGAACTTAATCTCCCAACTAAAAACGGCCACAGGGCGTGTTTACACAGTGGTGAAGGGAGGGGACGGGGCCTGAGTTAATGTGTGTAAACACGCCCTGTGGCGTGTTTTAAGTTGGGGAAATAATTCCCCTTCAATCGTGAGGGCCCATGGGGGCTAACTAGCCCACCAGGTGCTTCCAGTAAGCGCCACTGAGCTGCGTTGCAGAGAGGTTGTCCAGGCCGTGCCACTTTTTACACCTCTCTGCAACGCAGCTCTGTGGCGCTTACTGGAGGTACCTAGTGGGCTAGTTGGACCCTAGGGACCCTCAGGATTCAAATAAACTTAATCTCCCAACTAAAAACGGCCACAGGGCGTGTTTACACAGTGGTGAAGGGAGGGGACGGGGCCTGAGTTAATGTGTGTAAACACGCCCTGTGGCATGTTTTAAGTTGGGGAAATAATTCCCCTTCAATCCTGAGGGACCCTGGGGGCCAACTAGCCTACCAGGTGCTTCCAGTAAGCGCCACTGCACTGCGTTGCAGAGAGGTGGTCTAGGTCATGCCCCTTTTTACATCTTTCGGCAACGCAGCTCTGTGGCGCTTACTGGAGGTACCTAGTGGTCTAGTTGGACCCTAGGGACCCCCAGGTTTCAAGGGGACTTAATCTCCGAACTTAAAACGGCCACAGGGCGTGTTTACACAGTTGGGAAGGGAGGGGACGGGGCCTGAGGTGACGTGTGCAAACACGCCCTGTGGTGCGTTTTAAGAGGCGGCTTTAATCCCCTGCCCTATTATATATTAGGGGCTTACAGAGGAGGTCATGCTAATCACAGGGGGACCCCAACGCATAATGTTCCCTAGTGTTTGTAGGTGTTTTCACTGTATTCTGAGTGTCTTTTAACATAGCACTGGCTCTAGGACTGGTTAGTCAGACTCAGTTACCACCAGTATCCGTCTGAAAAAGTTGAGGGTACAGGATGATTTTGCAACAAGGCTTCTTTCTGCTCTTCTGTTTGTTCTTTCTGCACGTTATCCTTCTTCCTGCACTTTTCTTCGTCTTTGCGGACTTCTGTTGCTTCTTTCTGCATTTCTTTTTTTCTTTCTGTGCGTTTTTTCTTCTTTCTTCACATGTCCTATCTCTGTAGGCATAGTTAGAAATTAGCATTTAAAAAACCTTTGAAATTCACTGAATAAACCATAGGTTTCAGGCACGTTATAGTTAGGAATTAGCATTTAAAAAACCTTAAAAATACACTGAAAAAACCATAGGTTTCAGGGGCGTTATAGTTAGCTGGACTTTTCACTCGTACAAAACCATTGAAATTCCCCCGTTATAATTAGTTCAGCTAACTATAACTCGCGCGCCCGCAATGCACTGCTGATGACGTCACATATTACATCACTCATGACATGGTCAGTGACATCACTCATGACATCACTGATGACATCTCAAATGACATCACTGTATATATACATACACACATATATATATATATATATACCCATACATACACATGTACATTGGTTTAAAATAGTAAATCTTAAAACCTAAATATTTTAATGTATAACATATAAGATTAATATCATGTATATTAAATTAATTTAAATAATATTTTAATAGTATCTTAAAATCTATACTTTTGAAACACACACATATATATTCTGACATAAAAAGCATATATACATATTTTTTTTTTCTATATGTATATTTATAACTAATATCTCTCTCTCTATATATATATATATGTGTTCTGCGCTTCATTTTAATAAGCCCTAGGGTGGGCCAGGTCCCAGGGCAATATTCCAAATATATGCATGTGCCGCGTGGGCCCCCGCAGCATCGGGTACTGCCACCTCCCTGGGGCTTTATTATTTATGGGCGGGGCCTCGCAGGTCCCCCCAAGCACTGGGGACCGCCACCTCCCCGGGGCTTTGTTCAATTATAAGCCGCAGGGACCACCACCTCCCCGGGGCTTTCTTTTATTATGGGAGGGGGGCCACGCAGGCACCCCCAAGCCCCAGGGACTGCCAGCTCCAGAGACTATTACAAATAACACCTGTGGGGGGGCTCGAGACTGCCCACATTCCCCCAGGGGCGAACACCTCCCCAAGCCACTAATTATTCAAATGTGGGGGTCCTTTGAGGCCCCCATGCCCCAGGGACCACCACCTCCCCGGGGCTATGTCCATGTCATGAATGATGTAATATGTGACATCATCAGCTGTGCATTGCGGGTGCGCGAGTTATAGTTAGCTCAACTAACTATAAAAGCTGAATTTCTCTGGTTTTGTATGAGTGAAATGTCCAACTAACTATAACATCCCTGTAACCTTTGTTTTTTTCAGTGAATTTCTAAGGTTTTTTCAATGCAAATTTTGAACTATAACGTCCCTAAAAACATACGGTTTTTCTAGTGAATTTCAAAGGTTTTTTAAATGCTAATTTCTAACTAGACCGTCCCTGAAACCTGTGGTTTTTTTCAGTAAATTTTAAAAGTTTTGAAATGCAAATTTTTAGGTCTCACCTACGCAGCCTGCATGCGCTGCCTAGGAGTGCCTTTAGCTGTCGCTCTGCTCATTTACGAGCACACACTCGTGCTTTTGGCGGCATCCACCTTGCAGGAGCGAGCAGCGGCGCACCACAAGCACGAGTGCAGTGCTTGAAAATGAGCAGACTGAGCGTGCATGCTGCTTGTCGCTTTAACTTTCGCTGCCGCGGGGCCACGCTTGTCTACAACTCTCCATGGTCACGCGACTTTCAAAGATCCTAATGCACTTCGCCACCCGTGATCCACCCCTTGCCCCTATGATAACACTTCAAACGCCGTTGTTATTTCGGAAACGCAGTAGAGGGATGCGGTTCCGTGTTTGTTCTCGCCCAGTTCGCCATGACTTGTCTCAACCCTATGCGCATTAGATCACCATTGATGGTTTCGCATATTATTTCAGTAACTTTTCTCTCACTTTTTTAAATGTAATGTGAAAAAGAGAGCTGTATTTCTTGACAAGGGTCGTCGAAACTGTAAAGTTGTGTTTTGATAAGACTGCTTAAAAAATCTCCCTACTTGCCATGGACGATCCGGGCTTTCTGATCAGAGGAACTTCTAGAATTAATCTGTAGACAATCACCCTATTCAATGGCACTCATCCACCCACTTGCCCAAACCCACCCAAATCCACCTAATTATGTACTCACATGGAGTTTTTCTCCGCACCGGACTGAAAACCATTCCTCCTGCTGTGCTTTCCGTGAGTTTGCAGAGTCGGTCCAAGCTTGAAGTTTCTGTTTTCATGTACTCGCCAAAGACGTGAAACAGAAACAGAAAGTAGCTCGGTTGTAGTTGCCGCTGTTTGTTCTGGGTCTGTCACTCACTCACGATTGGCGCACCCGACCCCAACTGCTGTTGCAGGGCACTCCCCAGCAACCGAAGTACTATTTCCTGGTGCAAGGGTTGTTTCTGTGCAAAACGCCAAACAGTTGCCAGTCCCTGCCCGGGCCAGCTGCGTGCGCCGCGAGTAGGCAGAGGAGGCGGCGTGAGCGAGGAGTTTGAAAGTTGACCAGGTACTGGCAGGAAGTGCAGGCATCTGCTGTTATGGTGCCACCACTATCAACCTTTTAAGTGTGTCCACGGAATGACTGCACAGCCCCGTGAGCTCTTCAGAAAGCACCCCAACGGATAGCACATCAATCCCCTTGGAGGGTAGAGGTAGGGGTGGTCAAATCGAGAAATTCATAGGAATGGTTGTGCCATGGTTATGGCTTGACTCTGCAAACCATAGCCATGCAGACAGAGGAAGAAAGGCACAGAAAGAAGCAAGAGAAATGCAGAAAGTGGCATGAGAAGTCCAGAAAGAGGAAGAAAGGTGCAGAAAGAAGCAAGAGATATACAGAAAGCGGCCTTGTTGCAAAGTCATCCCGTGCCCTGGGCACCCCCAACTTTTTGATGACTGGTACTGGCGGTAACTGACTCTGGGCTCTGCCTAACCTGGCCCAGAGCCAGTGCTATGCTGAAAGACACTTAGAATACAGTGAAAACACCTACACACACTAGGGTACACTATGGGTTGGGGTACCCATGTGATTGGCAAGACCTCCCCTATAAGGTCCTAGAACATAATAGAGCAGGGGGGTTAAAACTACCTCTAAGTCCCTAGCATATAATAGGGCATGGCAGTTTAGAGGCCAGCAGCCCTTTTCTGTAATTTGATGTGTGCACTGCTGAGCCTGAGGTCAGTTTAAAAGTAGCCCTGTGTGTGCCAAAAGAGGCAAGAGAGGAGCAGAAAGAAGCAAGAGAAGTACAGAAAGAAGCAACAGAGATGCAGCAAGAAGGAAGAGGCTTGCAGAAAGAGGCAAGAGAAGTGCAGAAAGAAGCAACAGAGGTGCAGAAAGAGACAAGAGAAGTACAGAAAAAAGCAGCAGGGGTGCGGAAACAGGCAGAAGAGGTGCAGAAAGAGGAATAGGGGTGCAGAAAGAGAGAAGAGGGGTGCAGAAAGAGGCAAGAGGGGTACAGAAGTTTGCAAGAGAGGTGCAGTAAGAAGCAAGAGCAGTGCAGTAAAAAACAACAGAGGTGCAGAATGAGGCAAGAGGGGTTCAGAAATAGGAAAAAGAAGAGCAGAAACAAGCAAAAGAGATGCGGAAATAGGCTAGAGGGCTGCAGAAAGAGGCAAGAGGTACAGAAAGAGGCAAGAGAGGTACACAAAGAGGGAAGAAGGGTGCAGAAAGAGGCAAGTGGGATGCAGAAAGGAGGAAAAGATGTATAGATAGAAGAAAGAGAGGTGTAGAAAGAACCAACAGAGGTGCAGAAAGAGGCAAGAGAAGTTCAGCAAGAGGTCGCAGAGGTGCAGAAAGAGGGCACAGGGGTACAGAAATAAGTGTGGTGCCGAAAGAGGCAAGAGGGTTTCAGAAATTTGCAAGAGAGGTACAGAAAGAAGCAAGAGAACTGCAATAAGAAACAACAGATACAGAAAGAGGCAAGAGGGTTACCGAAAGAGGCAAGAGCAGTGCAAAAAAACAAGAGACTTGCAGGAAAAGGGAAGAAGGGTGCAGAAAGAGGCACAAAGTGTGCCAAAAGCAGGAAGAGAAGTGCAGAAAGAAGCAACAGAGGTGCTGAAAGAGGCACGAAGGGTGTAGAAAGAGGCAAGAGAAGTGCAGAAAGAAGCAACAGAGGTACAGAAAGAGGCAAGATTGGGTTAGAGAGAGGGAAGAGAGGTGTGGAAAGAGGCAAGAGAGTTGCACAAAGAGGGAAGAGGGGTGCAGAAAGAGGCACCAGGGGTGCAGAACAAAGTAAGTGAGGTGCAGAAAAAGGCAAGAGAAATACAGAAAGAGGCAAGAGAATTGCTGAAAGAAGCAACAGGTGTAGAAAGAAGCAAGATAATTGCAGAAAGAGGCAAGTGAGATGCAGAGAGAGGCAAAAGAGGTGCAGAAAGAGGGAAGACGAGTGCAGAAAGAGACAACAGGGGTGCAGAAAAGCAAGACCGGTGCAGAAAGAAGCCTGGGAAGTGCAGAATGAAGCAACTGGAGTGCAGAAAGAGGAAAGAGAAGTGCAGAAAGAAGCAACAGAGGTGAAGAAGGAGGCAAGAGAACTGCAGATAGAGGCAAAAGAGTTGCAGAAACAGGCAAAAGAGGTACAGAAAGAGGGAACAAGGGTGCAGAAATGTGCAAGAAAAAGAAAGTTGCAGAAAGAAGCAAGAGCAGTGCAAAAGAACCGACAGAGGTACACAAAGAGGCAAGTGAGATGAAGAAGGAGGCAAGAGAACTACAGAAATCGGCACAAGAGTTGCAGAAACAGGCAAAAGGGGTGCAGAAAGAGGGAACAGGTGGGCAGACTGAGGCAAGAGAGGTGCAGAAAGAGAGAAGAGGGGTGCGGAAAAAGGCAAGAGGGATGCAGAAATTTGGAACAGAGGTGCAGAAAGAAGCAAGAGCAGTGCAGAAAGAACCAACAGAGGCAAGTGAAGTGCAGAACAAAGCAAAAGAGGTGCAGAAAGAATCAACAGAGGCGCAAAAAGAGGCAAGCGTGGTGCAGAAAGGGTTAGGAGAGGTGCACAAAGAGGCAAGAGGGGTACAGAAAGAGGCAGGAGGGGTGCAGAAAGAAAGAAAGAAGAGACTGCAGAAAGAAACAACAGAGGTGCTGAAAGAGGCACAAAGGGTGCAGAAAGAGACAAGTGAGGTGCAGAAAGAAGCAACAGAGGTACAGGACGAGGCAAGAGATGAGCCGAAAGAGGCAAATGAAGTGCAGAAAAAAGGAAAGTTGTTGAAAGAAGCAACAGAAATGCAGATTGTGGCAAGAGAGGCACAGAAAGAAGCAAGAGTGGTTTGCCCACCATTAGTAGCAATTTAACACCCACATTTAGCAATAAGTAACAGGTGACTATTCTAGGTTTGGAAAGGGCCTTCCACCACGCTGTAACACTTGTTGCATTTTTGGTAATGTTTGAGCCACTTGTGCAAGGAACAAGCCTTTTTTTGTTCAAATCTGCAGATTAGGCAGCGGATGATGGATTATGTGGCTAATGCTGAAAATGTATAATTGTGCAAATGTCAGTGCAGGCAAACAGTCGAATGATTTCCAGTGGCCCTTCTCATACCTCAGACTATGTCCAGAAGTGCTCCATAGTGATTCCTTCTTTTTTTGTCTCATTGAGTTCATAATTTAGCTTCTATGGAAACGGGGAAGACTAAACCTGAGGTTAGCACTCCACAACACAGACTACCATACCACATAATTACTCTCCATAACATATAATCCCACTCTAAATAAATGCCACATACTTTCTATCCACATAATTTCATTGCACAACATACCACATAATTCCTCTACACACCAAGTACATCCACTCCACTCCCAAAAACATTAGTAAAAAACTCTTAGATTTACATCGCCAATAGCTCTAACTCTTGCAAATGCGAGACCGATTACATTACAAATGCTTCTTTAACTGGTAGTCACATTTGCAGAGTGGTGGAGAAAGGGGGCTGGGCCTCCAACCAGTGCTCAGGATTTCTGCTGCTTAGGACTTACCGGAGGTACAAGGAGGGCTACTTGGCCGCCAAAGTCCCTCAGGAGAAAATTGGACGTCCTCCCCCTACCAGTACTGTGCCAGGAGGTGCATTTGCAGAGTGGTAGAGAAAGGTGAGCATGGCCTCCGAAGACCTCTCAGCAATCCCACTGTTTAGGACTTACTGGAAGTAACAGGAGGGGTAGTTGGCCCCACTACCCCTCCTGTTACCTCCAGTAAGTCCCACACAGCTGGATTTCTAAGTTCTCATAGCAGGCTACGTCCCCTTTCCCCACCACTCTGCAAACACACTTCCTGGCGCACTCTTGGATGAGGATTAAATTCCCCTTCACTGCTGGGGGTCCTTAGGGGCCAACCGGATACCTCCAGTGTGTCTCAGATAGGGGGATTGCTGAAAGGTGGACACAGGCCACGCCCCCTTTCTCCACCACTCTGCAAACGCGCCTCTTGGCGCATTCTGGGTTGGGGGATTAAGTTCCCTTGAATACTGAGGGTCCTAGGGGCCAACTAGCCCCCAAAGGTACCTCCAGTAAGTACCACACAGCTGGATTGCTAAAAGTGGTCCAAGGCCACACACCCTTTTTACACCACTTTGCAAATACACCTTCTGGCGCACTGCTGGTGGGGCAATGAGGTCCTCTTGTGTCCTGAGGACCTCAGGACTAAAGTGGATTTCATCCCCAAAGATTTACTATTCCACCTCCAGTCTGTGAAACAGTAGGGAAAGTGGACTTTGGAGAGGTAAGATTTACTGTTTTCACTCCAGTTTAAGCAACTGTAGGGAAAGAACTTTACTTCAAACACATTACATATTTGAATATACCTATTAATTTAAAACAAATTTAAAATCCTTAATATGAACACTGTTAATTAACCAAAACAAAAATCATATATATAAAACAATAAAAAACAAGTAAACAATTTACATGATTATTAAACAATTTAATATATTAATTTTAAAAATGGTATTTATTTATTACTTAATTAACTTTCTGCACTATCAAGCCACAAACCTAGAAGCCCACACTGAAAATATAACTAAAATAAGTGAGTACGGCACAATATACATAATTGATAATTAAACAGCTAATTAATTAATAATTATTTGTTAATTAATTATTATTTAATTAATGTCCCACCCCATGCCTCTACAAATGAAGCAGCCTACATCTAAAATATAGCTACAAAATATATTTATTACTCAATTTACATAATTTTTTTATTTTTTGCTGAGCAGAGCAGAGAGCAAAACTAACATATCAAAGATCGTCAGGAGAAAAGTAAAAAAAAAACAACAAAAAAAACACAACAACCATCCTCCATCCGAATTTGACGCAGATACACAATATATACAATTAAACATCTAAAACCCTTAAAACAGGAATGGACACATCCTCAATTAAAACAAAACAGACAGTCCGGAACACCATATTTTCATAAACATCAAAAAAGCGATTGCAGCCTCCCACATCCTAAAATACCCTAAAGTGTCATGTGCCAAATGATCATCGAGATTACGACAGAGGTCAGTTAAATTGTCTACCCCTTTATTCATGTGCAAAGTCTTGGCATTAATACAGTACACAACTTTTTCCCCATTAGGGGGCTTAAAGTGCAGCGCGTTAAAGTGCTACATTTTCTAAAGTGCAATGTGCTAAAGTGCTAAGATTCCCAAAATACAATCAAATTATCAAAAAACATCCAAACCACTGCAAACTTTTTTGATGCACCCACCCGTTTAGCGTATACTTTCTCAAATCTCCTTATTCTTGACATTTTATTTATCCATTTAGGATAAGATGGAATCTCTTCTAATCTCCAATTTTAGAGAATTAATGAGCGTGCTACTGTTGAGCAGATTGAGATGTACGTCTCTTTGGCTTTAGTCAAGTCTGGCCTAGCTTTAGAGAGCCCAAAGAGAGCCACTTCTGTCTCGGGGTGGATCTTTTTTTAATAGACTGGCTCATTGCCTAAAAAAAAATCTCCAGAAGGCTTCGAGCTTCGGGCAAGCAAAAAATATGTGAAGCCAGTCTCCCTCACCATGAGAGAGACATCGAAAGCATTTATTCTCAACTTCTGCATGACATTTATTTAGCTTTTTCGGAGTATAATAAGCCAGCCACCGTGACAAGAAGGCCATCCTTTTAAAGTTTGCTGCTCTCAGAGCCTGGCTTCCTACCCGGGCTATAGCCTGCCATTCCTGATGGGAGAAGGAACAGCTAGTCTCCCGAGTTATTTTTTCAAAGAATTAATCAACCAAGGGGAGTGCCTTTTGTTTCATAATTAAGGAGTACCAATTTCCTACTCCCTTTAATTTTACTTTATATAGAGCATTAACCAGGGCAAATGGAACCCCGCTCGGCAGGAGGTCATATTTTTGAATGAAGTTGATAATCTGCATATATTCCAAGAACCGTGGCTTAATTCGGTTCCCTGCTCTACCTAGTACTCCTTCGGAAGAAATCACTGTATTTATAATGAAGAAATGGCCCAGATTTTCAAAGCCAATGTCCTTCCATCTCCTAAGACGACTGGAATGAATTTGCAGGCCAAACCCCCTACATTCCTCCAATTTTAAAATGGCAAACCCAGACGAGTTCGCTCGTTTAAAAAAAGACTGGAGTCGATCGGAATAATCTCGAACCGTCTTGTAACGGGACATTTTCGGTAGTTTAGATGTTTTTAGTAAAACTGGAATTTGTGTACCGGACTCATCAATCATTCTTTAAAAAAAATATGCGTCCATCTGATCGTTGGGTTCCAATAGACGTGCTGTAAGATCTAGTAATGCTGCCTCATAGTAGGAACGGATATTTGGTAAGGCTAGACCCCCTTGACTTGTCTCTAGTTGTAGTGTGGGCAGTTTAACCCTTGATGCCTTTTTATTCCAAACAAATTCCCTAAACATTGAATCAATGCCCTTGAAATGTTTAGCATTGGTTTTTAAGGGTACATTAACAAACAAAAATATTAAACGTGGCAGAATTGAAATTTTTAACAGTGCTACATGGCCAATCAAGGTCAATGGTAGAAGGGACCACTTGTCCAGTAGGGTTTTAATTTTATTTCGCACAGATAGGTAGTTCAAGTTAAATATTTGATCTATGTGGCTCGAAACATAAATACCCAAATATCTAATTGGCTCTTCTTTCAAGGCCTGGGTTCTTAAGATCAAGGGTAAAAAGTTACAGTCCGTCTTAAGTACTAAAATCTCCGTTTAATTTTGGTTTATTTTATAGCCTCCTATTTGTTCGAATTTACAAAATTCTAATAGAACTTCTTCCGCGATCTGTTTATCCGGACCGAGATACATAATTATATCGTCCGCAAATAATTTTAACTTAGACATCCCTTCGCATGGAGCTTTAATTAGGAGATTTCCGTGAATTCTTACAGCTAGGGGCTCGATGAAAAAGGTAAAAAGAAGTGGTGACATTGGACACCCTTGTCTAGTACCGCGGTTTATTTCCACGGTCCCTATTGAATCTCCATAGACTACCACCCGGGCTTGAGCACCTTGGTAAATATTTTTCAGCATATTCAATATTAGAGCCGACATGCCAAATTTACCTAAACCAAAAAACAGTGCCTCCCAATTCACCAGGTTGAATGCTTTTTCGGCATCGACCATGGTGATAAAAGTAGGTATTTTATTATTACAAATAATCAAAGGAGAGGGAAAAAGAAGCTGTGGTCCATTCGGCTTCCTATATTAAACGCAAAAAATCAAAAGAGAGTGGACCACTTGTCCTGTATAGCCAGGGTCTTTCTTCTGTTAGTTCCTTCATAAAAGAACCCTCATAACTATACACAGGTACAAAAGGCGGCATGAACTGGGTTACCGCTTATGTGTATTAGTGCAGCATCATCATTGGGTCTTTTTTGAATGTACGCTGCCCAACAACCGGAGGAAGACCTTCTGGTTCAACAGTAGTATCCAGATATGAAAAACAAAGGAGGGGGATGTGAGAGGGTTCGTATCTAGTGAGCTAAAATCTCTTGGTCATTGTTTCCATAGTAACTTTATTCTTGAAAGCTTGAGCAGAGAATTAAAAGAAAGAAGTGCGGGGTGAGACGGAGTTACTGGTCTGCCGTACTTTTCATGATGTAGGGGTCAACATGTTTCAGCCTTCTGTAAAGGTCTAAAGGCTTTCATCAGGACCGATATTTGTAGGAAGGCGCATTGTCGCTCCTAAAGTGAAAAAACTTATCACTTGTTCTGAGTGAAGGGGTCAGATCAGACCCCTTCACTCAGAACAAGTGATAAGTTTTTTCACTTTAGGAGCGACAATGCGCCTTCCTACAAATATCGGTCCTGATGAAAGCCTTTAGACCTTTACAGAAGGCTGAAACATGTTGACCCCTACATCATAAAAAGTACGGCAGACCAGTAACTCCGTCTCACCCCGCACTTCTTTCTTTTAATTCTCTGCTCAAGCTTTCAAGAATAAAGTTACTATGGAAACAATGACCAAGAGATTTTAGCTCACTAGATACGAACCCTCTCACATCCCCCTCCTTTGTTTTTCATATCTGGATACTACTGTTGAACCAGAAGGTCTTCCTCCGGTTGTTGGGCAGCGTACATTCAAAAAAGACCCAATGATGATGCTGCACTAATACACATAAGCGGTAACCCAGTTCATGCCGCCTTTTGTACCTGTGTATAGTTATGAGGGTTCTTTTATGAAGGAACTAACAGAAGAAAGACCCTGGCTATACAGGACAAGTGGTCCACTCTCTTTTGATTTTTTGTATTTTATTATTAGTCACATAGTCGAGAACTTGAATTAAAAACCCGGTATAGGTGGACATGGACCTTCCGGCTACGAACCCGGTTTGATCACAATGAATTAACTCCTGGGCAATGGGAGTAAAACGTTGTGCCCAAATTTTCATTAGTATTTTAAAATCCACATTAAGGAGACTGATTGGCCTATACAAATTAATATCTTTGCCATTTTTCCCCTTTTTAACAAAACTAACCAAAATGGATTCCTTAGGACTTGGGGGAACACAACCTCCCTGAGTTATATTATAAAAAAGGTTTACCAAAAAAGGAGTCAGCTCTCTCCAAAAAGTTTTATAAAATTCAATTGGAAGACCATCTGCTCCGCAGGCTTTTGCTCCTGAAATAGATTTTATTACATTCACAGTTTCTGCTTCAGAAATGTCTAGCAGGAGCTGTTCCACCATTAGCCCTGTAAGATTGGGAAGCTCGACCCCATCAAAATAATTATTCATTTGAGTCGCTCCAACTTCATATCTAGTGGTGTATAACTGCGCATAATGATCTAGAAAGACTTGGGCTATCTCCTCTTTACCCATTAAGGACAATCTAGTTTTGGGGTCAATAATTTCCGTGATAGTGGCTGCCTCCTGATTGGTTTTGGTACTACCGGCGAGCATCTTGCCAACCATCTGACTCTCCTCATATACTCGCTGTAGATATGTTCTGGAACTAGAAATCTCTTCCAAAATAAAAAACTCCTTTAACTCGTATTTGGCCATGTCTAGCGTCGCTTTTACGTCCCCCATCCCTGCACACTGTGCATATCTGAATTTTGTAGCTTCTACAACTGCCTGCTGGAGCTTCGCAGTTTTGTCTTTCCTCAATTTAACTTGAGAGGCGGATAGTGCAATCATTCGCCCACGAAGGGCAGCCTTCAACCCCCTCAAACTGAGAAAATTTCTGCTGTGTTCTCATTGATCTTAAAAAATTCAACAATCCAATCTTGTGTGTCAGCCACCCATTGATGGTCCTGCAGAAGGAGCCGAGTCATCTGCCACCTGGGTCTTGGCCTCCTGCTTGCCCCTATTTCTATACTAAGTATATTAAAAGAATGGTCGGAGAATGGATTAATGTCTATATCAGAGGTGGTACGGCCCAGGATTTGTGATATTAAAAAAAAATCAATTCGAGAGGCCGTATCAAATTGATTCGAATAGCATGAAAATTCCAATTTCGATGAGTTGGTGGCAGGCCAGGGATCCATCAAAATATGCTCCTGTCTTAAAACCTCGATCACCTTTTTAGTTTTGGGTTTAAGCTCTTTTTTGTTTTTGTTCGAGGTGTCTTTCTTTAAATCCTGAATGAAGTTAAAATCACCTCCCATAATTATTTTCCCGGGACCCCCCTTGATAGCTCACTAATTTTGCATAGGTCAGTGGTGTCATCCACGATGGGGCCGTAGTAATTGATAAAATGCAATATCATACCATTTAATTTAGCCTCAACCCATATCCGTCTCCCCTGGGGATCTCTCTGAACTTGGCCAAAGTCCCATGGGAGCCCCTGCAGAAATATATCGCAAATCCTCTCTTAGCCAGTCCTGCAGAAGCAAAAAAAGCATGCGAGTACCATCTTGGGAGAAATATTCTAGGAGAATTCGTTTTTAAATGTGTCTCCTGTAAAAATAGAACTTGGGGTGAGAAGGAAGCTAGCCATCTAATTAGAGCTCCATATTTTTGTTTGTTCAAGATCCCATTACGTTAAGCAAAAGAATACTGCACTTACTTGTCATTTATAACCCTCTAACTATAGCCTTACTAATTACATCAATACTTCGCAAACTCCTGATCTTTTTTTTTTCAATCAAAACCCTGCTACTGCTCATTTTACAAATGCTCTTACCCCCCCCTCTCGAGCCCTCCCCTCCTCTCTAATGTGGTCTCCTCAGGTCCCGCAAGCCACATTTTCCCCTTTTTCTCTTGATGGGGTGCCTTGACCCTGCACCCTCAGTGGCTGACCCCACCCATACCCACAGACAGATAAATGTTTTCCCACATTGAACAAGCAATACAAGGAAACTCATCTCATCACAGAGATTTCTTTCAGAAAATCTTGGGCTTCTTCCACCCGTGTAAATCAATTAAATTAACAATGACAATTTAACAATTAATTGTTAAATAATTATTAATAAATGTACTTCCCAACCTATACCCCTACAACCCTAGCAACCAGCTACAACAATTTAAATGACTATTAGCTATTAAATAAATAACTAAAAATCATTTGAAATTGCTAACTATATTTTAAAATATTAATAACAATAATACAAAATATTAACACATCAACATAATATATGAACCCCTTAAGATAATTAAAAAGCAATATTTTTTTAAGTATATTATTGAAAACGATATTAACAACAATGATATTCTTAATAGCGATATTACTTGCCTATAAATAATCGATATTCTTGACTATAATATTTCTGCATCATATTTTTGTGTCACAATTTCTTTTCCCAATATGGCTGTACTCCCAATATTTACAACTTGGTATTTTGTCCAAATACAGCACATACATCAAGATTTAAGAGAGGCAAGCACTACTCCCCAAGAGCCCACTACTAAAATGTTAAAAGACATATTCCCAAAAGTACCTGAGCACATAAGAGGTCAGCTACCAGCAATTCCTACTTTGAAACAACTAATAGCACATACTAAAAAAGCTGCAAGTCAAACCCTAGCAACATGAGAAGCAGTATGGAAAGACAGTTCAGGTAAAAAGTGTAGTGAGGAAGAGAGAATGGTAGAAAGTGGTGAAGGATAGAAAGATGAGTTCTAAAGAGGAGAGTGGAGAACCAGGACAGGTGAGGTAGAGGAGAGGAGACTTTAATGCAGAGTGAAAAACGTGTTTAGGTAGACAAATGTAGAGAGAACAGTGGGGTAAATAGGGGGAGTTGAATCAGAGAAGGAGATGCATAGAGAAATGAGAGAGAGAAGGTGTAATGACGGAGAAAAATCAGAGGAGGTAGAGAAAGGTAGAAGGACTGATAGGGAGGTGAAGAGTAACATAGCAAACACATGGTAATGTAAATTCTGTGAGTAAGGTGAGGACAGAAGAGATGGAGAGGCAGTAGGTAGCGAAAGATGTGAGATAGAGAAATGAGGCAGAGGAGAGGTAGAGGTCTTAGAAAGAGCCAAAGTGTAGAAAAACTCAGAGTGACATAGAGAGGTTAAGAAAAGAGATGAGGCTAAGAGAGTCAAACAACATTTCGGAGTGATACACTGATGTGAGACAAAAACAAGGCAGTGAAGTATGGAGAGTGCTGAGAGATAGAGAGAGCTGAGATACAGAGAGATGAAGACAGAAGTAGGAAGGTGAGGCAGGAAGATAGAGAGTGAGAGTAGAGATAGAGATGTTTAGGTAGGCACAGAGAGAGGTGGAGATGAAGTCATTAAAGAGGTAGAAAGAGTGGACACGAAAGGAGGGCAGATACATAAGGTCTAGTAGGCATGGTGAGGTGAACTAAGAACAGAGACATGAGGCAGAAAGTTATCTTTCAATTTAATTTCCACCAATTTCCTTAGAGAGTAAGGTTTACTTTTATGCAGGGGCTCTTTGGCGGAGATCTTTTGTTCCTTGCTGTATGGTGCAATTTGGGTAAGGGGCCTAGTAAGTGTAGATGTGTGTGAAAAAGTGAAGGCTAAACAGGTTAGGTAGTCCAATAAGAGACTTTCTAATGTATGGCTCCTACCTGATTAAAACGAAGAGGCACATAGCGGCGACTTTATCTGAAATGATGAATCAGAAAAAGTGGCGCTCTCCTCTAGGGGGTCAACATGTTTCTTGCCTGTCTAGTCCAAAAAGGTTCAATGGCAATTTATCAGGACCATGTACAACTACCTACACATCGTGTTACAAGTGGATAAACCTGCCTACCACGTTTATTTTATTACTGAAGGTGAAGTACTTACAATTGTTGAGGGAAATCTAAAAGAAAAGGCAAAAGTGTGCAACAAACAAATGCATGAATCACAGTGTAGACTTGCAATCAATGTACCTCTCTCAGTATTTAAGAAGAAGGTGATGACCCGTAGTGATATAAACGAGTGATTAACTCAGTCATCATAGTAATTAGCGTGACAGGCAACATCTGTGATCTAACTGCCATATGTAAAACCATAAAAACTGAGAATAAAACAAGCAGTAGCTCCAGGAGGGCATGAGGACTCACCTATTGGCTCTATAAGCCATGCCTCAACAGTATCCGGGGGCTGTGACACCAACAGGCCGAGTGTCCTAAAGGATAAAGGTAATAAGATTAAGTAAGGCACCCATTCATGGGATTCGAGGTGTCCATGCAATCCCCAACCATATGCATGCTGTTGGTGGAAAAAGGGGGGGGCAGAGCATGTCTGCTTAGACGTGCCGGTCTTTTCAAGGGTCCTTTTTTCCCAATAGGTAGGTAGAACTACAGAAAAATCATGGCTCCAATCGATAAAGCCATGCTGGGACCCCTCGAACAGCAAGGATGCACATAAGCAGGGGGTAGCGTGCTTGGCGAAGAAAGATGGGTTGTGTCATTAAGCTCATTGTTGGCGGTAGACATAAACCCATATTCGAATGCACTGTGCCGCTGCCCCTAAGAATGCAAATTCACATGCTGGCGGGGATGGAGTGCATGTCTAGAGTGGTGGGGGCACGTGTCTGTGCTCGTAGCTGGCTATATAGGAATCACAGCCTCATAAGAAGATAGCGGCATCCTAACAAGCGATTGCCGTATAAACTCACTGGTAGAGTTGCAGGTAGGTCCTTGTAGTGATCGTCGGATCAGTGGTCTAGTGTTCAGCATTGTGCTGCAACCACACTTTACACCCACCCCTCACAGGCGTCACCAGTCAGGTGACCCTGACAATAAAAGGGGCCGAGCGCACGTGCTAGGCGAGTTCCACACTATAACCAACTGTGTCTGTGTCCCTAGGGCCCAGCACTAAACATTACAGTCCTGTCGGACGTGCATTACTCACCTTAATACGGCGTCACTGCGCTCGGCGACCTAGCCCTCACCACCGGAAACTGTTGGTAGAGAGCAGTGCCGCAATGGCGCTGATATACTCACCGGGTCCGTGCGGGGCTGGAGTTGGTCGTGGCGTCTCGTGCGTCAATTGCGTCTAGCGTGTGGTACAATTATGTTCTGATTTTAACATTTTGTAATAAGAAAACAATGAACATGCCTTGATAAGGAGATCTGTGCATCACTGACATTACTTATGCTATAGGAAGCTGTGAATTGCTTTCCTTCTTTGTTTCAAAAGAGGCAAAGGATTCAAACAACATCATCATTAAATAATTACGCAGGATTTGGAGATCCGAAAGCTGCTGGAAATGACTGTACTGTTTTCTTTTTTCACCAGCTATATGCAGATATAATTTGTTTGGACGTGTTTGTTTTTTACACGTGTGAACTATTTATGTTTTGAATCCGTTTTACATTTTCAACAAAATGGCAAATTAATTGTGACCTTTCATTCACAAACAAATGTGTGCTTTTATTCACTAAGCAGCAAAACAGTGCATCACAACATCATTGTGAGTAATAATGTTGCATGCTGGAGCATTAACACTTGTAGTAGATCCCGTTCAACGGCCAAGGGATTTGCGTTTGACCTCACAACATGTAAAACATCGATATGCAAACTGCAAGGGCAGGATGGTACTCAAAGGACAGTGTTATTTCTTAGAGCAGTCAGCCACCGCTGCCACGCAAACCATAGACCGCACGCTTAGCATTCCAAATGTGAATAAACAACGCGCGCTTGTGGAAGAATGAGCAGCTTCTCATCTACGCTACACTCCTGAGGTTATGTCGTCCTTGTTGGTATTAGGAAACAGGGTGGTGGATGTAGATTCTCGGTGAAGTTGATAGGCCCCTAAGCGGCTTGTCGTGTCTGTGGTTCAGCCCAACCAACACAAAGCAGGAAGCCCATTGGTTTTGTGACCGATAACCCCAGTATCATAACTGCTGGATATGCAAACAGGTTTCAATGTCTACAGTTGTGAAGGAACCAATTGGCCAGCCTCTAATAACTCATCCATATTTTTCTACTCCATATTTATACATTTTTGAGCTATTGGCTATATATTATCAAACTCTCAACTATGGGGGCTACAATATTAAATGCCTTGTACAGTGTCCTCTTAAGTATTTTTAAGACCGCGAGCAAGACATATTTTGGGGGACCCTGTTGCTAACAACTTGATTTTGTTTTACCCATTTTCGTGTAATTAGTGCGAAACAAACTTTTGGCAACAGAGATCACACAAGAACAGTTGAGATTATATCTTCCGAGGGGACCCAAGAATCCTTAAGACAACATTGGGCAAAGAGAGTCAGAGGTTGATGGAGGAAGAGATAAGAAGAGAGGTTAAGATACAGAAATGCACAGAGGTGAGCTAGAGAGTAGAACATCATTTTTTCTCAGGGGCCCCTTGGAAGGTAGAGGCCCTAGGCAATTGCCAACTTTGCCTATGCCTTAAAAAGTCTCTGGTCCTTTAAAATACACTGGATGGGTCTAGGTGATTTTCATGTTAGCTTTCAAATCTCGTTTTGACTCATGGTTAATGACAAGGAAATCATAATCTCAGGCACTCATAACATCTAGTAGCAATCACAGTACCCTTGGCACACTATGCAAGAACTGGGTTTGCCTCAACAGTCCCATGACACACTCTTTGACTGGGTATTGATGAATAGCGTAACACCAGAAATTTAGAACACTAGATCTTGATACTCCCATATGAAGATCCAGGATTAAGAATTCTTTAGTATCTATTTGGGAACCTAGGGTTGCATGAGTTTTGTCCCACAAAGGGATGGCCACAACTAAGACAGTATTCCTATAGCTAACGGTGATAGTCTGCTTCTAGACATGTATAGAATTGCTTGCTTAAATGGTACCAGTCAACCAGGGGTGTGTGAAATTCATGTGCGTTGCTTTTGCATAATTATGTGGAATTTCAGAAAATTACAGGAAATTGCACAAAATGCAATACTGGTATTTGGCGCTGTATTTTAGCGTGAAATGAGTCTTCACGTGCACTTTGGACACAATGATTCAATTTGTGCTAAAAAAAACAGAGCAAAAAACAAAAGCACTGCCAACAACAGCTTCTTGCATCGTTATTTGCCTCATTCCCATGCATTTGTGGTAGATTATTGCACTCAATGGCATGTAATTATGTAATACCACAGTTTCTGGATTTTCTCATAGCATTAGTAACACAAAATCAATGGAATTGCGCTACATTTTGCCTGGGTGTACAGTCAATGAGCCATATCAGTTTTGAGCTGCTTCAAAAATAAGAACAGGCGTCAATGGTTATAACAGCCTTGCAGATTTGAAATCTAAAAGTAAATGATATAAAATTGCTACACTTCAAGAAAAACAACCATAATCAGTGCAACAGGAGCGAAAAAGTAATTCAAGCATATTTTTAAATACCTAAGAACATACAGGCAGTATCCCATACACCTGATGTCTTCAGGGAAGGGGGAAAGTGCTCATACCCCCACAACATAGTATCTGTGAAGCAGAGGATAGGACGTAGTCCCCCAACAGCGAAACCGGACTTGATCCTTTAAGCAATAGCAGAAACAAGATCAGCCCTGGAGGGCAAGGTTCACACAATAACAACAGATCTAGGATTGTTGCGTGATGAGCTGCAGAAACTATCAGAGCAAGTGAAAACAAATGAAGCAACCCTCGAATACCTCCAACCACAGACAACTAAACTCACCATACAAGTGCAGGACCATACAGCCGAATTCACTTTCTCAATAGTAAGGTGGAGTATGCAGAGGGATGCTCCTTGTAGAGCAACATCCATGTTGTTGGGCTGTCGGAAGGCTCTAAGGGCACTATCCCCACAACATTCATAGAGAACTGAATCTCTAATCATGTAGCAGCCATGGGCCTACCCCCCTTAACTGTTGAGTTAGCCCTTCAAATGCTGACCAATGCCTCCCAACCATGGCCCCCTAGACTTGAGGTTGCTAAGATCCTAATCTTCAAAGATAAAGACGTGATACTACAGGCAGAGAGGCAAGCAGGCCAACTGTCATATGAGAACACCCATATTATTAATTTTCCAGGCTACATAATTGCAGTGCAGCGCACTTCCTTGCTGGGTGTGAACCGTAGGCTCAAGAAAGCTAGGCACAAGTATACTCTGCAATTGCAGGCAAAACTAAAAGTAATGACAAATCAGCGCACATAGTTCTCCCCGAACCCAGTGGACACTTGAGATTGTGTAGAGCAGTGCCAAAATGTACCTGTACATAGAAGTGACACCGCTCATGCCTGGAACCGTCAGCCTGTGTAGGGCACCCTACATGTGGCAGGTTTTCATCTAGCCGCTCTGTCACCAGTGCCCCCAGGGCTGAGTCAAAATGGTTCTTTTTTGAGTCTATATGACTTTGGGGGAGGATGCAGGAGCTTTGACGCTATGGAAGGCCACATATTCAATTCTTTTATTTCATTATTGGAGTGGAGAAGCCTGAACATGGTTATCCTTTGTGTAGTCAAGAAGGTAAATAGACTATGAGTGAATCAAAAGCCCGAGAACAGTTCATCAACCTCATAAAAAGAATACCAGTTCCAAGCTCAATGAAGAGAAAGTGTGTGGGACCTTTAAAGAAATATGCAAATTGTTACTCTGCAAGTGGGCTTGGGTAATCTATCCATGAGTGCACACATAGAGAATTGGACTCTGATAGCACCAGAGAATGCAAGGAAGTTTTTAAAGGTCCGATTCAAAACGGCAAATGTACACTTTTGTATAAATTTACGTTTTTTTGCAATTCACAAAGGACTTTTACGAGTAGTATCTTTACGACTGCCTATCTTTTTATGTGCTGAATCTCCACCACAAACACGGAGACTCCGCAGTCGTAAAAATACTACACACCCAAAAACATAAATTTACACAAAAGTTTAGTTTTTTCTTTGTAATACAGGCCCTATGTGCAGAGTTGTGGGTGACACATGAGAAGACCAATTTAAAGCTTCATATATGCATTTCGGATAACATGGATTGTGATCCCCCAGGTTAAATGTTTAAACAGACCTACTGCTGCATTAACAAACACAGGGAAGCATGAGAGATGCAAATGAGGAAACAGTTGACATCTGTGCAAGAGAAAGAATCACTTTTGTATTATTTGTGAGTTTAGGGAAATCTCATTCCTTTTTCTGTTGGCCGATAAGAGAAGTATAGCAGGCTGAAGATTGCAAAGCAGTCTGAAGACACGCTTGAAGACAGCATCACATGAGCTACGTCAGCAACAATCCGCAACTACACTTCAAGGTCAACATAGGACTGAATGAAGTTCTCCTTAGATAAAGTGAAGTAACTAAAATGATGCATGAATTTTAATGTTTCGAGGATGCTGTAAATGCCTCTACCAAATGTAAAAAGAACTGTTGGCCCTCCGCAGCTGCAGAAACTCCAATTTCAAGGGTGTTAAATGTCTCTCACAGACCATCATCCGTGCAGGTAG
Organism: Triturus cristatus; assembly: GCF_964204655.1. Taxonomy (NCBI): domain Eukaryota; kingdom Metazoa; phylum Chordata; class Amphibia; order Caudata; family Salamandridae; genus Triturus; species Triturus cristatus. The sequence continues at coordinate 921,794,265 of NC_140581.1, read as the reverse complement.
AAAGATGCTTCCCTGAGTAAGCAGGGAACCCTGATGCATGGCACTTTACACAAGGGGAGTTTCAGAGGTCACTAAAGTGACAGGTGTAAGTAACAGCTTCAGTGAAATGTCGAACTTAGATTTGGACACATTGCAGTCACTGGTGAACCTGCATGGTTCGAATCAAACTATATAACACATTCTAGAGAAAGTCTTGTCTTTTTAAGTCTGTCATCGAGACACCTTTAGCGGTCTCACCAGCCTCAAGTAATCAACGAATACATACATACATACTGGGGTCTGGCTCCGCCCTCTAAATCTATATGGCTGTTCCACTTCCATTCACATGTTGCTCCTGCCTACTGCAGCATACAGATTGGAGCAAGGGTCAACCCACAGCAGTCATTGGTTCATATGCACATGTGAGGCAGCATTTTGCCTGATCACTTGTCGACAGCTGCCTATTAAATAGAACACTTCAGTGCTAGGGCTGGAGAGCCAATACTTTACTTTTCAATTCTATTCTTTTATTTCTTTCTGCTTATTCCAATGTCTTATTCTTTCTTTTCAATCCCTTTTTATTATTTTTTAACTTTCTGTTGCCAGACCGGTTGGTTTTGTCACTGCTTGTTTGCGTTCCCTAAAATTCCTTTCATGAGAGGAATAAGTGTGGCTATCTATATATGTTTTATTGAATGGGTCACCCAAAAATGAAGATATTTGTCAATTTCTCAATTCAAGAGAGCAGTATCTTTGAAGGAAGCTCCTGCTCATATTGTATCAAAGACCAGTAAGTATTGTACACTGAGGCATATTTTTCTCCATGCCTGGGACTGGCTCTGCCTCAGGCTGTAACGTAAACAAGGTTGCCCTTTACAGGAATATCTTGATTAAAGAACATAGTACAGCACATGGGTCCTGCAATACACTCATGCTACAGATATGTCAAAGGACTGTTATAGGGTAAACTGGTGTATTATTCATCAGTGATTGGACCAGAAGCAAACCAGCCTGTTTTTTTAATTTCAAGTGACACTTCTCAATGCATACCCTAAAATGTATATCACTATTTCAATAGTCAGGTCACATTGTTCAGCCACTTTTAAATATAGAGGTTATCATATTCCTATGAGCAATTTATGTTTGGGTAAAAATGTAAACATCAGCTTCTGTGATTTTGGTGTTTCATGCTCTTCGGGTTTCTGTGCAACACAACGCTGAATTTGCACTTGCCTGGGGCAAATCTTATTTGCCACTCCCCAGATGACATTTTCAGATTGTTTTAGGTTCCAAACAAATGAAATAAATACTGAAGGAAATTTAAAACATTGCAACTTGCTACCAAATTTTGCATTTGGCTTCGTGTGTTTTTCATACTTTCCTGTTTTATCTACTACTTTGTATGACCTTGATATTAACGGTCTGCTCACACCTACACAGCTGTGATTTTACAGAAAAGTGCTATTCCAATCACTGGTGTAACCATGTCGCTTTGATTTTGATAATCGGGCCTTGATTACTGGCTTCATCATAATTCTGCCTCCAGTCGGCATGCATTTTGCTGGTGTATTTTTCAAAGGTTTTTCCACACATGAGGTCTGGTAACTTGAAATATCTAGAACCTTTGCGTGCTGTGCCAGACACATTGAGCTGTAATGCACTCCGATTAGTTGAAACTACATCTATTACAGCTGATCAAGGGTGTATTACAATCAACATCAATGCTTTACCCTGGAGGATCACCCAGACATTGATCTTTCTCAAAGGATCAGAGAGAGGTTATCAGTAATAATCCGCCTGACGTCATTCAAAGAAGGGAAACATTCTGGAGTGTTCCTCTTTGCCATTAGTTTAGAACATTTCCCACCTGGACGCCACTGAACCTTATCAAATGCTTTACGATTTTTGTGATCTTTGGAAGAGCAAAGATCATAGGAAATAATTGTTTCCTGTTCCACTATCTTTGAAAGAATGGATTCATTTAATCTGGTAATCCATACCCTTTGAACTGAATGGGTTTGGGGAGCATACTAACTGGAAGCATTCAATATATCTTCGAGTCATTGAGAGCGCATCTCAAAGCAACACATACATCCATCTGGTCAAGAATGAGCTGCATTTATGGGTGTGTAGCATAGTGAAGATATTCCACTTTGTTCTGAATCATGGCCCCATGATTTTTAAATTAGCTTGAAAAGCAGAAGTGGAAAACACCATCTGGAGCGCTTCAGGTATAGTTTTTCTATTCTGTAAGAGGACAAAAGATCCTTTTCTAATCTGGAATGGCTATGTCCTGAGGTAATCTAGGATATGAGTTCCTTAATTTCTATGTAAGCATGCCTCATGCAAGTGAGGGAATTGCTAGTATCCCATTTAGGGTTAATCCATTTAGCGAGTACGAGACAGATCCACCAAGCATTTTTAAGGTCATAAACACTTCAAGTCGGAGTTTGCTCCTGCAAAAACACTATTTTTAAAGTATTAATCCCAATTTTGGATTGGTAAACTTTTACTGACTCCTAAATTATGATTTTAACCCCACACCTATTCGGTATCTGGAAGGAGCATGTTGTAGGCATCCCGTCCAAATAGCGATTCTGTATGCAATGTATCAATGTTTGCAACCAAAATCTGGTCGCAAAACATTGAAAAATTAGTGATTCCCGCGTTGGAGTGATAACCCATTAGCAAAATGTAAGGGATCCTTTTGGGACCCCTTCTTTTTTGGAAACATTTAAGAACGTTTGTATGGACTAGGTAGTGGTCCAGAGGACCACTGGCTATTCTCACTCAACCACAAAAAAAGGAAAATAACCTTTTTTCAAATGATGCTCCATTTCACTTAAGAAAAACGGGTAGCCTTTATTAAAATGTATACTTTATTGCAACACAATCACAGCCATGGTTGTCTGCTGATGTAGCAGGCCAACATCCCTGTAATGGTCTCCAAACAGTTGCATTTTGTGACCTACTGTGATGCTGTTACGGGCCATTTGAGCCCCAACGCACCACCAGACCTCTGCTCCAGGCATTGCGGGGCATCTTCACGGGCCGTCACAGGCCCCAGGCAAGCACTAACCCTCAGCATCTTGACTCCTGCTTGGGTGGGACTCGGTCCCCCAGGAGGCTTTGCTTGCAGCGCGGGAGGTGAAATCATCCTGCTGATGCCTTAACACCAGCCTTTCTCTCCCGCAGCGCGGGCCATTTGAGCCCCAACGCACCACCAGACCTCTGCTCCAGGCATTGCGGGGCATCTTCACGGGCCGTCACAGGCCCCAGGCAAGCACTAACCCTCAGCATCTTGACTCCTGCTTGGGTGGGACTCGGTCCCCCAGGAGGCTTTGCTTGCAGGGCGGGAGGTGAAATCATCCTGTTGATGCCTTAACACCAGCCTTTCTCTCCCGCAGCGCGGGCCTCACGCGGGCGTGCCTGGGCTAAGCCCGGGCCAAGGACAGGCCCATCTGCGCCTGTCAGTGCCTGAAGGTGACTGGGCTGGGCCCAGTCTCTTGGTTTTCACTTCCTGGTCTCCCTAGAGCCTAAAACTAACAACTTGGGCTTGGCCTGATTACCTGTGAAGAAGTGCCCCAAGACCCGGAGAAGTTTCAGAAAGGTAATTTTATTCTAACCTCAAGATGGGAAAAAGAAAGGGGAGTCATTTAGACTCAATAAGGGAGAAGGGCAACTTACGACACTATTCAATTAAAAGCTACTTGACTTCCGTTATAGGCGCAAATGAAAACAATATTGGCAAGATTGAGGCTAGGATGGACTCAGCAATAAAAAGATCCGGAGATCCACCTCTACTATTGTTTAATCTACAGATGCTGACCACACTGAACAGACACAGAAAGGTCATGATAGTCGGATTCTACCAATGCCCAAGTCCTCAAATAAAGCGTAACCATTACACCTAAGAAAGCTCCCTGAGTGTTCTCCCTGTCGGATTTCTAACCCATGTGTGAATACAGACACACAATCATTATCTGCACTACAAGTTATATTCTGGTTGGATAGCCCTCACTGCAAAAAAAGTAGGCAAGATCTGAATATAGAAGAGGCACCAAAATCCATCCACCCTAATTCTAACCCTCATCTTTCAACTATGCAAGGGCCAAATAAAAAGAATATCACAGGAAAAAAATTAGAAAGACTTCCAAGGGGGAACCGCCACGAAGAAATTGGGAGCAAATTATTATGCCAGTTTTGACCAACTGTGTGAGCAGCTAAACACTATACTTAAATTATGTTCCAGGACAAATTAAAATTAACTCTCCTAGAGGGTAAGATTGAGGAAGTAATCTCGGCCCAAGAAAGACTCATAAGGAGAGTAGACACCCTGGAATTGCAGGAAATTTTCAAGGGTCCCGAAGGGCTAATATTGGGCCTGTAAATAAAGCACATGCCACCCTACACAGACAAGAACTAAGACACATACAGTCCTCAAGGCCTGAAATCCCATTGCCATCTGTGCTGCCGTTGGATAAACAAATGGTACCTCAAGTTACCAACAGTGCCAATCAACCTGACCAAAATAAAATACGACCTCACATTCCAACGGAATGTACTCCTTATATAATAGTTTTGGAAAATGTCCCCCCACTCCGGCAGGCACAATAAGAATCTTAAGCATCCCAAGTGAACAAAGTCTCTTTCTGGCCGAAGAGGAACTCCAACTGGTCAAATGATCTTTCTAGGGAAATCATCTCTACAAGAAGAGTTAACTGGGTGGGTCTAGCACCAAAGTCATCCCCTGGGGACTGCTTAATTGTTAATTTCAGGAATCAGCGCCTGGTCAAAACTCTTTTTTACTGTCTCTCTCACGTTGAGGGCATTAAAGCACAACCTCTAGGCTTCTGCTATCAACCAAAAGCCTGTCCATCAATAGGACACATAGATAGTAACCCTGGGCGTAGTTGGCAGAGTTTTGCTACGCAGAACTCCGCAAAGTGACAAAAAAACTCGGTGGAGATCCGCAAGTGCAGTCCAAACTGCAGTTCGCGCTGATTTTCCTGCCACTCGGGTAGAAATTCCACCCGAGCGGCAGCTCGAGCTCGTGAAGTTACTGTTCGCGAGCGATAATGGGGAAAAAACTTTGCTCCAGGGAGCACAGAGTGCAGAAAACTCTGCAAACTACTCGAAAGGAGCGGAGTTCACCGCCCAGGCCTAATAAATAGATTACTGCAATCAGACTCTAAAATAGACAAAACTGCTTCCCCAAGATTGATGAATGACCTCCTCCTTTCAAATAAATTTGAGGTCCTGTCAGACCTGGAATAACAAGATTGACAGTCATTGGTTTCAGAGAGCATAAAAACATCGAAAGAACATTGTATACTACCGTCTGCGTCCCCACACCCCGTGTCTAAACTTGCAACTATTTGGAAAAAAGGTTTTAGTAGTCTCTCATGAAATATTGCGGGTCTTCCCTCTAAGATTGACAACCTGGACTGGAAAATATTGCTTGAACAGCACCAAATTGTCTGCTGCCAGGAGACCTAGATAATTGACTCCCCCCATGTTGACGGATATACCTCTTATTATGTACAAGCAGTACCATCAAGATCAGGTTGAGCTAAAGGGGGCCTAGTTACTTTTATATCAGTGGCCCTGACAGATATTGTGATTAGAGAACTGTGCATATCCCCATATTTTCAGTTGCTTATAATCATCCTGCCTAAGTTATTTGATTTGCTCTTAATTAATTATTATAATAATGTTTTTGATCCAACTGTGACTAACATCATAGATGATTTAGAGGATGTTATAACCCAAGCTCAGAACAATCACCTAAAGGATCTTCACATATTCTGGGCTGGAGATTGTAACATAGGAATCTGTGACCCCAGGGTTCAGGAATCGTGAGGCATCTGTGATGAAAGGGATCAGTCACTGATGCATTTTAAAGACACGCCATATGGGGACTCATTAAATAGAGTTGCCTTTGTTAAGAATTTTAAGCTTGTTCAAGACCTGGATATGGCTATTTCTCCCCAGATCCCAACATATGTGGGCTCCACATCAATTTCGACTATTGACCACATTTTAATTCGTCAAGATCTGAGATAGTTTTTCAAGAGATGTGTAGTAATGGCTAGCTGTATAAGTGAAACCAAAGGGGATGATGGACGGAGTGTTGAACATTGCAGGCAAACACCCCCAGTCAATTGATCTGGGTTTATTCCATCATAATTCTTTAGCTCACTCTGCCACCCCAGTTCAGACATGGCTATATGCAAATCAGTCTGACCCTGTGCCTCATGTGAACAGTCCAGCCCGAACTGCCAAGCCATGTCTTCCCTAGACCCGAAACAAGCATCCTGGGACTAGTTTCGGGTTCATAACCCTCATCAGCCAGGGTATCTTGAATCCAGTGGCAAAGTGAGCAAGGGACCCACATCTGGGCATACCCTGCCAACTTAGGGTGAACAAAGCAAAACCAAAGGGGATGATGGACGGAGTGTTGAACATTGCAAGCACTCACCCCCAGTCAACTGATCTGGGTTTAATCCATCATCATTCTTTAGCTCACTCCGCCACCCCAGTTCAGACATGGCTATGCAAATCAGTCTGACCCTGTGCTTCATGGGAACAGTCCAGCCCAAGCTGCCAAGCCATGTCTTCCCTGGACAGGAAACAAGCATCCTGGGACCAGTTTCAGGTTCATAACCCTCATCAGCCAGGCTAACTTGAATCCAGTGGCAAAGTGAGCAAGGGACCCACGTCTGGGCATACCCCGCCAACTTAGGGCGAACAAAGCAAAACCAAAGGGGATGATGGACGGAGTGTTGAACATTGCAAGCACTCACCCCCAGTCAACTGATCTGGGTTTAATCCATCATCATTCTTTAGCTCACTCTGCCACCCCAGTTCAGACATGGCTATATTCAAATCAGTCTGACCCTGTGCCTCATGGGAACTGTCCAGCCCGAACTGCCAAGCCATGTCTTCTTCCCTGGACCGGAAACAAGCATCCTTTGGTTTTGCTTAGCTGTACAAGTGACCACAATACCATTGTATTACCTTTGAAATTAGTTGTGATCACTGAGGGGGACAAGAAACCACAACACAGGGTAGTATACAGTCGAAATAGGGGCTTGAATATTAAATAGGAAAAAGTTGATAAGACAGCCTTTCTTACAGATCTTATGGCAAATAACCAGGCTCAAATTGAGACAGTCCTCTCAGACGCTGCCTCATCGGATGATTTCATAGCGGCCTTTACAAATCTTAATGGCCTTATGGCAGATAAATTAACTAAATGTGGCAAAAAAGCTTCTGATAACCCAAGATGGTTTAATAAGACCTATTCAGAAGCCCAAAAGACACTATGGTGTGCCCTTAAAAAGATCTAGAGGAATAAGGCTGAAATAACAAAAGCCAGGAAAGATTACAAAGAGATAGTTGGGAACAGGAAACTGTATTTGAAGGATAAGACCTGGTATGATGTAAAAACTGCTTCAATGTTAAAAGATTCACATGCCTTCTGGGAGGTTGTAAACTCAACCTCTATGCTTGGTGATCAAATGCCTAAACTAGATACAATAGTACCAACCAAATATCGAATAAAGCATTTCTCTGAAATATTCTCCCGGAACCCATAGATAGTAAATAGGTCTCCCATCTCAAAAACCCACTTTGATAAAAGATCAGGTCAGGCCCTGAGTAACTCAATAGAGGTGAGTGATGTACTCTCTGCAATCGAGAATAGTCTCCCAGAGAAATCTCCGGGCACGGATAGAATCCCGGTTGATTTGTACAGGTATTTACCAGATTTTTGGGCCCTGCTGATAACTAATGTCTTAAAGGCTGCTATACTGTGTCCCTTTGTAAAGACATGGCAGGAAGCCATTATAGTCCTGATCTTTAAAAAGGGGGATAAAACGTAGGGGGATATTCTCAAGAACGTGTGATAATTATCGCAAAAATAGCTTAAAGCAACTTTGCACATCGCAGTCTATCGCAGTAAAATAACGCTGTGTTTACTTTGTAATCTTAACCCGGCAGCACCATACGATAGTCTCACGATAATGCGCTAAATGACCGCGTTAAAATTAACACGAAACATGAACGCGAAAAAAGTTGCGATGTGGCCAATTGCGAAACAAAAAATAGCAATAACCAGCGACAGGCCTGCAATTCCCACGCGTCATGTGAGAAAATGCACTATAAAAGCAGAACAACAAAAAAAGCAACAGCAAAAAAAAACTGCATAGCACCATGGATGCACCCGGACCGAGTGCAGAGGACAACGCGCACCCCACATGACCCACAGATGACCAGCAAATAACCTCAGGGTCGGGAAAGGCCAAGGAGAAGAGGAAGAGGAAGACGCGGTTCGGTCCGCAGGAAAACAGGATCATCGCTGCGGAGGTTCTAGAACACTACCAACAACTGTTCGGCACCTCCAACGTGTCATTGGCAACAAAGACGCAAATATGGCAGACAAACTTGGAGCATGTGAATGCAGTTGCAGCGTTGAGGAGGACAATGGAGGAGGTCAAGAGGTGCTGGAATGATGTGAAGGCCAAAACCAAGAAGAAACTCGATGCCAACATGAAAGCAGCTTATTGGAGGTGGGGGTCCAGCGGCACACCAGGAGCTGGATGACATGGAGAAAATTGTGGCCACAGTCATCAGTTGGGATACAGTGCCAGGAGTTGGGGATCTGGACACTGCTCAACATAACCTGACACAACATCAACAGGGTGAGTACCGACCAGGGACTGGGGGGACGGGGGAGATGGGCACAATGGCACACATGCACAATTAAGTAGAGCACAGTGCACGCCCACAATGTCTCTGGATCATGCCCCTGATCCCTGTGGCACACTGTAGCACACATACAAACACCAAGTAGGCCCCATACCCCTTGTCCCCAAAGGGGTCCCACACCACACATTACCAATCTCATCACGAACACGTGCGAAACCCAGCAAAGATGCCTATTCGTGAGCCACACTGACAATGCAAGTGACACTACATGCCGATTAGCATGGCTGCAGTCCAATCATCATGACATTGTGCACACCACGACACTGAGGACCACATCCGGAAAGGAGCAGGTCACACTCTGACACATCCACGTGCACAAACAAACCCTGACGTCAACAACACATCTGCGGACAAAGTATTCCCAAGAGTCACAACTCGACCAAGAGCCCAAATCATCCAACTCCACTACATTTCAGCACTGTAGAAGCACAGAAGGCAAAGGCACACCACCTGAAAGGGATAAGGGGCTGCCAAATTAGAGCTGCAGGGGCGACTCACCCACAATGCAGCACACACACATAAGAATAAGAGCACCTCAACATTGACAACAAGGTGGTACAAACTGCAACACTTTCACAACATAACACAGGACACAACTGGTGCCTCATGTGTGTCCAAAATGGCCACTCACATCTGGCATAGCAGGAAACTGTGAGATGACAAGGTACGAGTATAACCTCACATCCCTGATGTAGTACAAATGTCCACTGTCCCGCATCAAATAGGCATCTCCCCACAAACAGTCACAATGTATATGTCATGAAGTCTGTATGTAAACTTCACCAATGCGTCAACATAAATGGAACACACTGTGAAATTGCATCTCCCCTTTTCATTGCAGAGGGACAATCATCTCCTGAAGAGCAGACCCTACATCACAGCAGTGATGATGGAGACTACCCCCAGGACATCGACCTAGATGAACTCCAACGGTTCATGGACACTCTCCGCACCTCACCTCCAGTAGCAGGTCAGCCCAGCACCATCGAGGTGAGCCCACCCCCTGCACAGACCACACAGCAGGAAGCACCCACCACCATGTCTGGCTCCCACCACCTCACCAAAGCACACATGGTGTTCCAACGCCGTACGTTAGACTGCCAGAAGGAGCTGGCTGAACAGGTGCGGGTGGGGTCCCACCTCATGGCAGCCAAACTAGATGCCATACTTGGGTGTCTAAGTCCCACCAGGGACCACTTACACTCCCTAACGGACACCCACAGCTCACCCCATGCCCTCCAACAATCCATGGCTGGCGTCGCTGGAGTCATGACTCGTAGATAACAACAACTGTCTAGTCAGAGTGGCTACAGCAATGTCATCCGTGATTTGGGAAACATAAGGAGGGTCATGGATAACATAGAGCGGATGCAGGCGCAAAGAATGGCTACCATGGTTGCACAAGAGAAAGCTGTAGATGGGATCTTCCAAGCCCTGCAGATCCTCATCATGGGAGTGATGCCACAAGACATTGCGAGGCTGAATGCTGCTGCTACTTCTACATCTACATCTCCAGACCCTGATGTGTCAGTGTCACACAGTGCTGCAGACCAAACACCACCACCCACATGTGAGGCACATAAAAACGTCAGAGGCCGAAGATGAGGATGAATCTGCCTTAGTGGTAAGTAGGAAGCAGTAGCATTCATCTCCGCCATATGGCTTCTTTCTGCTTGTTTCTGCCCTCTGCATCATGCCTTGGAATAACACCTTCCACTGTCCCCCGATACACTCAGCGACACTAACCTTGCACCTCGACACGGACTGCCATATATTGTTTGCAAAACAATGACACAGCAATCAGCCTGCGGACTGGACTCTTTTCCCTTCCTAGTAACTTGTCAATCCCTAATGGACTCTGGCTGGCCCTCCATGGAGCAACATTGTAAAGTGTTGTCTGCATGGCCCAGTACTAAGACAGCTTTCACACTCCACTGAATGTGGATAATACATTCCAATACACACAGATGTGCCATGTCCACGATTAATAATCAAGTATGAAAGCATGGACGAATGTAGGGGCAGTGATTCCCCCTTACGTCCATGTTGCTCATGTTGTGGGACTTGAGTCACAGGGTGCATACATATCTGACCCCAAAAGAAGCCCTGTTGTCAATTGTAGGTCACAAATGTCAGCCTATATGTAATGAATTTGGACAGATGTGAGACGCTGATGAGTGGGATTCCGTACTATCTTTGAAATTGTATTTCGAATACGTGACACCCCAAGCAGCCTCTCTGTACAGAGGTGCCACACCCACCATCTATTTCCAATTTTTGAGATTGTTAGCACTACATGTTGCACTTACACTTGTCAGAGTGATGTGCTTGTACAGATCTTTTTTCTACAGATAGATTTTTTCTATCCCTGCAGTGAGTGGCTGGCACGGCAAGTTACTTTAAGAAGGCCAGGGACCCCACAGACGAATTAAGCATATAAAGGTATTGAAGCAGTGCTGTGTGATTAGTGATAAAAATCCTTAAAAGGATATTGGTAGCAGTTTGTTACAAGCGATTGTTCATTATCGTAGGATACCGATACTGATGAATGGGGCCCCAGCTGTTTCCATTATACAAATAAGAAGTTGTTCTGATGGTCGATTGGTTTGGACTATCCAACAGGTATACATTTGGCATAAGATTGAGATATCGCCTGATTAAGCTGGGTCAGTTTGGCGCACAGTCACATTATTATTGCATATGTGCATGTGGTGTTGGCGAATAAAAGCACTTTACATTCACACTTGAGGAACTCTAATTCTTTCGCCTCCCGTCGTGGCGGCGCTCTTCATTTTGATTTTTTTCAGATATGCTTAGTGTTATTATTTTGAGTCAGAGTCACTGATTTTTTAGATGTTTCTTCCCTTCCGAGCACTGCATGGGCAAATAAGGGATAGAGTCAAGAGCGATAGAACGTATGGTGATTTATGTAATTTTAACCATTATTGTAGATAGAGTGTTCCCCTGTCCTGAGGAAGCCAATAAGAAATTGGAGGCTGAAACGCGACCGCGTCGACATACAGATTAAGGAGGAGTCCAACCATTGCTTTGATTAAGCGTTAGTTATTCGGCGCACTTAAAAGATTGAGATAGAGGAATGATACCTCTGACGCCAAGAGAACTACCTCTGAATGTATCACTGAGATGTAGAAGTGTACATATTTAAAAAGTAGTTAGGGGAATGTAGATGTTGTATATATGATTATGTATATATGTGTTGTCTTGTAATGTAATTTTGAATATTTGTGATTAGTCTGTCCAGTTTTGTGTATAATTCAATGTGAATATATTAACAATTTTTATTCTCGCTGATGGATGTTTGCACCTGATATAAATTTGTTGAATTTGTTAAAAGAAATAGTATATTGCCAAGGTAATTTATAGTCTCTTGTGCAAAAATAAATGAGAGATTGATCCCTCTATACCAATCGTTTATATATTATAGATGTACAGAGGAGTGACATGCACTCAGGGAATGTGTGTTGAATGAATTTATTTGCACATGCTGTGCTGTGGTCATTTTGTACTGTCCAATGATTGCTAAGGACTGTGACAATGTGACGTGCTCATGTGAAGAAATTCTCAAAGATGGTGTTCCTATGGGCTATTCCTGCTGCAGCTGCAGTGGGGTGTGGTCCACCTGCCTCATCTTCCTCATCATCGTCCGGTGCATCTGGCACTTGTAGCCATGGGGCATTGGTGCATACACATATGTTGTGCAACACAGAACATGCAACGATCATCTTGCACACGATGTCTGGGCTGTACAGGAGCCTTCCACCTGTGATGTTCAGGCGCCAAATGTGCGTTCCACGATGCCCCTGGTGCGTTTGTGGGCCGCATTGTACTGCCTGTGGGTCTGTGTGTTCGGGGCTCGGAAGGGTGTCATCATCCAAGGTCCAAAGGTATACCAAAGCACAAAAGGGCTGTGTACATTTAGCCTTTATGGACCTAACATGTGCTTTCGACACAGTTAATCACCCTAAATTATGGTTAAAAATGGCACAAATGGTGATTGATGGAGCAATTATCACCGTGCTCAGTAGGCTGCACGAACACACCTCAGCCTCAGTACATTGTAGTAGTAAGAGGGATTTAACTGAATAATTCCCCTCTGATATAGAGGTAAGGCAGGGTTGTGTCCTGGCCCCATTCCTCTTTTTATTATATATCAGTGGTTTGGGAGATCAATTATGTAAGGTGGGGAAGGATACCCCAAGGATTAACTTGTGTAAAATCCCCGTACTACTATATGCTGACGATGCTGTCCTGATAGCCAGGGCAGCAAATAGCCTACAAATATTGCTTGACTCTTTTAATGTTTTTATAAATGATCTGGGGCTAAAGGTCAACTGCACTAAATCATTTATAATGAAATGTGGGCCCAAAAAGTCCAAAACAAGGAAATTTTTATTAGGAGGTGAAGAAATCAAGAAAGCCCCACATTTCACTTACCCGGAGGTACCATTTGATGTAGATCTTAATTGGAAACATGCTTTAAATGTCAGAGTTATGCAATTTCAAAAATCTATTGATGCCATTTTTAAGTTTAAAAAGAGATTGGGCTACAAGCCAATCAATGAAGATTGTATGTATTTATAAGAGTAAAAGTCTCTCCGTGGTAACTTTTGGGTCCGGGGTTTGGGGACATGTAAATTGTAAATCACTCCAAATAGTAGAAAATATGTTTATAAGAAGACTTCTTTCAGTGCCTCAGAGTTCCTCTGTCTCTTTCTGTCATGGGAAAGTCGGTTTGAGTTACCTGAAAGACTATATTGCATTACAACCATTGTTGCTCTGAGTAAAAACTTGGAATAATCCAGAGGCTGCTCTTTGTAGGACAATATTGGCAAACTGTATGAGACTGGATAATAGTTTAGAAATACCCTGGCTAAGGTTTGTTAAAATGAGTTTTGCCAAGTTGGGTGTCACAGAATACTATACAAATACTGACACCCTAAAAAATGTATCGTTTGCCACTATCAAATCACTTTTTTATCAAAGTCTTGAGCGGGCAAGCCCAATATGTAATTTTACTGGTCACTAAGAGCCTTTCTTTCAGCCACAAAGAGAACCCGCCCTCTATTTGCAAATAGACCTAAATGAAAGGCGGAAACTTTTGTTGACGGGGCTCCGCTTGAAAACTATAAAAAAAATTGTTAATTTCCCCATTCAAGGCTCATGGTTTGCATTACTTCCGGTTTGTCCCTGTGACATTTGTTCATGTCAAAGCACTACGCTCTTTATCTTATTTTATAGATTTTATACACCTCAGAGGAGGCAGTTTATTCACCCACTATTACTTGCAGCAGGGATTAGACCTCATAAATTGGCAATGGAATATTTACTTTCCCTAGGAACTAGTGAGACTATGTATGGTCATTTAAACCATCTGTTTACTATTTTTAAGATACGTAGTAAATATTAGGCATTTTTATTAATCTGTATTTTCTGTCTATGCCGATCTGTTGTTTTTAATGAAAATATGTGTGTGTAATCTTTTATGGCTCTTTTTGTGTCGAAAAAAGTACTTTGATTGATTGACCTACCTCATTAATATTCGTAAGGTATGTTGGATGACAACCCACTCCAAATTGGAATTGAACAAACCGAACTACTAGTACATTGGTTGATACTTAAAATGATTTACTGATTGAAACAATATTAGTCACAAATTACAACCAGAGTTTTATGCCTGTAAATTATGTAGCTGGCGCTACATACCTACCATTATGATGTACTACACATGAGAGGGGCACTCCGGGCACAATGTAAACCATGCAGCATATGGTTCATATCTTGCAGTCTCGCGCCTCTTTGATGACCTTTTGCACTGGGCAAGGAAAGGCCTTCAAGAAGCCACATTAAAGTACTGAAGTCTCATCTGCAGGGCCCTTCACGCAACATAGGGTCCTGACCCGCACCTGAGCCATGGATTCATTGGTATAATTCGTTTGGCGATATTTTGGCACCATACAAACCCTGCACTTGGGTGCAACATGAAGGTGGTCCCGGGGTTCCCTTTAGTTCTTCTCAATAAGTGAATTCGAGATGCACACTATCACAGATGTGCAGGTCAGAAAATTATTTTTTAGGGTGTGCAGGTAGCTCCGGCAAGTGATAATACACTAGGAAACTCCATCGCACCCGAGGACATTATAAGAGTGACATTGTGACCCAGGATGAGACGAGTACAAATTTAGAACTGTGACTCTGCTGGACCAGTGAAAACAACATATTCTAAGCACCAGCTTTCTGCTTTGGGAATTTTTTTTTAATAAAAACTGTAATAAGGAACAAATGTATTATGTTTAAATGAGTGTTCATTTTGCTATTTTGCCTCTAAATATTTAAATTCAGTTTTAATTTAGTTTCGCAGCATTTAACGTTTTGCAGACTTCTCTCACTAGGATACCTGTCAGCATCATACTTTTCTCCAACTTTTAATTCAGTTGCAGACAAATGCGTCTGTTAATAAAGAACAGTATTAAACAGACCTTCTGATGGCCTTCCACAGGACAAGAGGCCAAGATGTGGTCGTCATTGGGGGCACAGAAAGTGAAAAGCCTGGGGGCACAAGAGAAACCAATGGGGTTTGATCGACTTATGAGAAGAACGATCAACCTATCTTGACCACCCAGCAAAACCTGGGTTTTCATTCTTATTTCTTGTAGGTGAGGTGCAAACATATTTTGCTGCCTTGGTACTGGATTGTGACAGAAAATAGAGCTGTGGATGTTCAACACATTGATAAACAGGTCTTCATTAGTAACATTAACTCAATATATTGTGCAATTAGAAATCAGTATACGATTTGAGTAAACACAAAATGTGGCTGCAGAAACGTATACCTTATGTAGGTTTGTGCTATACAAAAACCACATATGTACATTTTTTTACATTCAATTTGTCACATAGCATCAGATAAATGCTGCTCCAAACAGTCGTTACTTAGGACACTGAAAGTTTACTTACATACATTTTCGATATTCATGCATCACCAATTGCTATGCATAGTATTTCTAATGCCGCGTGCGTGTAATTTTCACTTTGTGGAAAATAAACACGTGTAAAATTAGAAAATCTGACAAGTATTGCGTGTTATCCACGGATCTTGAGGAGCCACGTACTGTGAGCTCGTTGAATTGAAGTGCATTTTTTAGGTTTTGCCTACAGACAGTTTGAAATGTGTTGTTAACTTCAGTTAAGCAAATAAATTCATAATAAAAAAACGCACGCATGTATACATCCACAGAGGTGCTTGGATCAGCCCTCTCCATTCACCGGTCGGTTTAAGTGTTATTCACATTTTGCTTCTGCCCAACTAGGATTACAGCATGGGGAAATAGGTCAGCCCACTTTAGTCATTGGCTAATTTTTACTGCAAGTGACATCATTTTACCCCATCACATGTAGCCATCTGCCTGAAAAGAAGTGCACTTCAATTCCAAGTTTGGTGTGCCAGGGCTAATGGGCAAAGCCATTTTATACATATTAATCGTTTGCATTCGTTATTTATTTGTTTGTCATATTGCCTGACAACTTAAGCTTTTTTGCCACTTGCAGCCATCTTGGAATGTTGTTCAAAATACTCTATCATGGTTTTCCTGCTCCCAGCTGACCACCGTGAAAGATAAAACCATGATATGGTATGTTAAATTGTATTCCAACATGGCCAAAAAGCGAACTTCAATGACTTAATAAATATAAAACACATAAAAGTGACATCAAGCGGCATTGACTTAACTTACAAACGTTGTTCACATATATTTATTAAATAATTTACTTCATTGTAAATGGCAAAACATATTTTGTCTTTATGATCAAAAACCGTGAAAAACCATATAAGCATACTTGCTATGTTGTTGTATTTGAGCTTTTCAACAGAGGCTGAGAGAGAAAAAAGGAAAACATGCCTGTACCTTACTACTTTCTTAGTCTATACAGTTCAATGTGTCAGGCGGGAGATTGCAACTAATGCTGCACCAAAAAGTCATATATCTTATGAAGTTTATAAGTGAGGATTCCTGGCTCTCAGGAAAGTCAGAGATATCATAGTAGAAATGTCATTGTTAGAAAGTAATTCAGACAAAGCATATTTGGCATTAATGAAAAAAGAAATGCAGCTCTCTTTTTAATCTAATGCATATAACATGATTATAAATTACAGTAATTGTTTTAGCCAAAACAAATGCATTGCAAAGCAAATACACCCGCTTCTTCAACCTTCCCCAAAACATTAATAATTAAAAGAAAAATATACCATAAGTATGTAGGAAGGTAGGATCTGACTGCATGGTTACCCCCACCTTTTGCCTGGTGTTTTGTTGGTTTCTGACTAGTCTGACTGGGATCCTGCTAATCAGGACCCCAGTCTATCTGCTTTCACCCTTAAATTGACATACATGTACCTGTACTTTATCAGTCCCTAGTATATGGTACACATGTACCCAGGGCATAGGGACCCCATAGGCCTCCCATGGGCTGCAGCATGTACTATGCCACCCATGAATGGTCATGCAAAATGGAATTTGAGGTCTGCTACTGTAGCCTGTTTAAGATGGTGCTTGCACCACTTACATTAGATATAGGTTCACTATATCTAATTGTCACTACACCTAAAACTTAGAAGTCATCCCTATAGCAGGCCTTAACAATCCTGAAGGCAAGGTGTGTGGTTTTATGTGGGAGGGTGCCCCTGCATGATCAGAGCCTCTCTGCAGTCTTCGGAGACCATTCTCCCGGGTTGTCTGTGACTCAGCTGGACATATAGGTAGAGGTGCATTATAACCTCGCAGTAAATGCTTTCTCGAAAACAGCTGCATAGAAACATATCGAGTTTGCTACCAAACACCTTGAAATCATACCTCCACACCAGTATCTACTGTGGGAGGTATGATTCCACCCTTCTGAAGTGGGCTTTGTGGGGTTCACTGGTCTTACCGGTGTCAGCCTTCTTGACCAGGACAGCACAAAATGGATGCTGCAGGCCAGAAACACATTTCTTCCCTCCTGCTGCTGAGCCAAGCTTGAGCAGAGGAAGGCAGCACAATAGGCGTCCTGTCACAGGGAGGTGTGACCACCTCCCAGACAGGACTAAGTGTATTGGGGCTGGGTGGGTGCATTCTGGGAGTGCCTGAAAGTCTGCACTTGGGCCACATTTTGTGTCCCTGTGCATAGTCCAGTTCAAACCAGTTCAGGGAGCCAGTGGCTCCTGCTCTGGCGCGAAACTGGACAAAGGACATGAGTGGGAGTCCTGCCCATTCCCTAGGAGGGTCCTCTGAAACTATCCAACCCTCTCCCGTGGTATAAAATGGGTTACCTGGCTACAGGACATTGAATTTTACATGGACAAGATTCTACAAAGAAGAAACCCCTGACCTTCGACCGTCTGGACACTTGGCCTTCGCTGGACCTCGACTGGGCTCGACTTTGTTCTCCATTCCGTCCGAAGCTTAGTTTGTGCCTTTGCTCCATACAGGCTCCATTCAGGAGCTGTGGTGCACCGAAGACAACAGAAGAATCTCCCTTGGGGTGAAGGAGTCACTCCCCTGCTTCGCAGGCACCTAAAGCGCAACTGACTGGTCTGCTGCTCCTGAGCTCCTGCAGACTCAGAAGATTTCAGCAGCACAGGAGGTGGGTTCCTAAAAGTCCCAGAGGATTATCTGCCCTCTCACTGAGTTTGAGGCCAGTATCCCTCGTGGGGGCTGTGTAACCCAAACCCCTGTGGACCGCATCCATTTGCAAGTGCATATGCTTGTTGACAATTCCTGAGCTTGTGCATTGGACTGCGCGTAGTCCTGACCCTGAGTAGCATTTGCCCAAAAGAACTCCGGGATCCTTGCACCGTGTGCTCCGTGGGCTGGTACTTTGCAATCTTGCTCGAGGTCCCCTCGTGACTCCTGGTCATTCAGCCTGTGGGTCCTCCTGAGGGTCATATTGATTGTTCTTGGGATTTCCTTGTTGCTGCAGACATGCCCTGACTCCCCATTGCTCTGTGAGTCCCCTGGACCTTGCTGGTCCACACCGTAACCTGCTTGGCCTTCCTCAGTGGGTTGCCTTTGCCAAGGCTTGTTGGTGCTCCCGCCGTACACTGACCTATCAGTTCACCTCCGCTCCTGGTTGTCCTCGACGTCTCCTGGTCCTCGTGGCTGCAGAGTCAAGCATTCCTTCTTCGCACCTGAAGCACCCGACATCGGTGGGCATTCGTCTCCCGAGCCACTGGTCACTCTGAAGTGACCCAGACTCTGTCTCCTCTGCTTTCAGGTACCTTTCATCCAGAATCCAGGCTTGGATTCCACTGGACCCTTTTCAGCTTCACGGCAGCAGTACTTCTTCAAAGCCTTCCAATGAGAACAACGAGAGCTTCCGACGCCACTTCAAACCTATGAACCCGGGTCCCCTGGGATAGGTAACTCGGGTACTAAGGTATACACGGGTGGGGTGGCTCTTCAAACTCTTAAGTTCTATAGGCAATTCTACGTGCCCCAGACCTTGTCTTGATCCAATTCGTGATTGTTATACCACTATTTAAATATATGGTTTGGTCTCCCCTTGGAGCCCACGGTGTATCGTGCTACTTACAACTGTTCTATTTAATTTGTATTGTGTGCTTTGTGTTCTATCCTCGTGTAGAGGATAGTAGAGAGTGTTATATTAATAAATGCATATTTTTATATAACTACTGTGTGGTTCTCCTTCATTTAATCATTCAGGGGGTAATATTCTGGTAAAACAGGCTGCTTTACATTCCTTCAAGATTAAGCTTGAAGGCTGCTCTCCATAGCTACCACTAGGATAGCTTTCAATAAGGTTATCTTTGACCTCATACATCATAAGGGTCGTGTGGATTGGTACAAGGTGCCCACTTTATCTAGTGGACAGCATATACCAAGCCACCTTCTCACAGAGTAAACATGGGCTTTCATGAAATATTATCCAAAGTGGAGTACTCTTACAGGCAGTTAAGAAATATATGAAATGAGAGTGAGGGCACTACGACACCCTGGTTAATAATGCCCCCCATGGATAACATTATTATAACTAAGATCCTTATTATTAATATGTTTCTTAAAACTTTGAGTGGAGTTTATTGTATTTTCCAGTTAGGAGGCACTGAATAAACGTATGATAGAAGCATTTCAGAAAAACATAGGCCAGGCATAATATTTGCCATGTCTATGGGCTTTGCCAATGCTTGTTCAATATTTGACTTTAGAAGGGTAGAGAATTTGAAGAGCAAAAACTTACTAAATCCTCCCCTTCACTTTATCAGATTCAATTGTAATTTGCTTTTATTTCTATCACTTTTTAGGCATGGAAAGGGAAAATGCAAGAAGAGAGAACTGTATTTTAATTCATCAATGACAGTTTTCATAGTTCAATGGTCTAAGCCAAAAGTTTCTAGGTCAGGACGACACATAGGTATGGACAAGGTGGCATAGGACAGAGCAAGGACAATCTTGTGGACAGTGTATGCATCAGCCAAGTGCATAGTTATAGATAATATTTCTGTACGACATTTGGATTATGTGGACATGGATTTCTGACAAGAAAGATTCAGGCAGAAGAAGCACATAGTGCTCTGAAATCCAGTGCATTCACCTTCTATTCTCCGCGCACTCCCTAGAGTAAAGTGAAACAACAATTGAGGGTAAGCTACTTCAGTGGTCATTACATGAATCTTTACATCAGTCTTCTCTAACCCTTCTACGAGATCAGCAGCCAGACTCTGCTGTGGATGTTGGGACACTGTGGATGCACATCCGGCCCAGCAGATCTATGTGTTCTGCTGATGGAGCAGTACAAAGATGTGAAGCCTGCCAGATAAAAACACACCAGGTTTGGCAGAAAGATGAACTAAAGGGGTGGAGGGAACAACTGGCCATAGAGTGCGAAGACCTTCCCCACAACAGTCCCCAAAGTTTCCATTGATTTGTGGGTTTATTTTTTTTATAAACACAGTGATGTGAAAGACAGTCACAATGCTTTTGGTGTCACCAGAACATTATAGGGGATTTGTATATCGTGTTTCTACAACCATACAGCTTTTTTAGTGTTTCATTTTGATTAGCTAGTTTACTTAACTATAACACATTATTGTTTACATAAATGTGATGCTCAGCTTCTTGGTTTAATCCACCATTTACAGGTCTGTTCTATAATTACAGTCACCACTCGCCACCACCTCTACTTCTGCTCCTAGCACTCCACCAAAACCACAAAACCAGAACTGGTCACATATAGCATAGGGATGGAAATTATAGTACCTTGTAATTTAGCTTTGAGTCAAACATGCCTCTCTCTTCATTAGTGATAGGATAGCTGAATGTCTACTGTTACACATGCATATGTACAACCATATTTCCATTTTATTAAGTTATTGTCTGTGATCAAAATCTCAGAACCTTGCCTTTGTCACTTTTCATAATGAAATGGCATGGCATTGTAATGTGAGCACAATAATGGCTGCTTTAGCCCAGTTTCGCACATCCATGAGAGGACCTCAGTTTTACTGAAAGACAGTCCCAACAGAAAATCCAATCATTCTCCAAGCAGATACCTCAATCGCTGAACTGCACAAAAAGAAGAGGAGGTCCAAGGTATCTCCTGCGGTTTTCTAGAACCCAGTCATCAGCAAAGCAGCCACAGAGGCTTGCCCGACATACTCCTCCAATGCAGGTGCACCTCCAATCTTTTCTCAATCATTTGAGTAAGAGAGCAACCTTGGTGAGGTGGAGCTCTCCCCCCTTCTTTAATCTCCCCAATCACAACCTCCCAGATGGCAACCCTCTCAGTGCTGGCTATGTCCGACACTGTAGAAAAAGGAGGAGGTACCCTGCAATCCAATCTGGGACAGGGTCGATATAGATTAAAACACAGACAGAGTAAATAAAAAGACTATCTGTGCGACATTAGTGATTAAAGGGAGTGGTAAAGCTCGCTAGTACTATGCACAACAATCTTATTGAGTCAGAACAACAAAGAAATAATAAAATATTAAAATATAAAATCCAATTTATTCAGAAGACAACAATGATTTTTCAAAACATTTCATATAAAATCATATAAAATACATCAGTACAATGATAAAGACAGAATATATTACGGTACATCCATGTAATAAAACAGACTGTTTTCTTACATGGATGTACTGTAATTCAGTTTGTCCAAATCTGTGTCGGAACCCGCGTTTCCGACTGACTTACGACTCGCTTTCGAACGGCATTCGGAGAAACCGAGTCAGTCGGAGCCGACTCGTACAGGCCTATGGAGTGCGTTTACGACCGGCATATTACAATGTCGGATTCGGACAGCCTTTCCGACTCGGTTTGCCCGACACGGAATGGGTGTCGCGAACCAACTTTGGGGGCCCGTATCAGGTCCCGCTTCACCTGGAAGCCTCCGATTGGGTCCCAGGTGGGTAGCCATGGGTAACCTCTTTACAACCATGCATGGTGTGGCAGGCACCATGAGGTGCCTGCCACATGGTGCAAGGTTTTCGGCAACCAACCATTTCTTCAATGTGAGCCTGTGTTGTCGGTCGTAATGCAGACTCTCATTGAAGTCAATGGGAGTCCGACCGAACAGTCTTTAGAAGCATTGTAATTGATCGGTCGGACTCCCTGAATCTGAATCAGTGGGAAGCCATTGCGACAAGGAGCCGTCTGAATGGTTTCCGACCAACATCATAATGAGGCCCTTTAATGAGAGACTTTCAACAGAAAAGTACATTCGAACATTTATAAAAACTATGCTTTCTGGAATGCATCATTCTGTATTGAAATAAGAAATTGCTTCTTAGTCTTTTCACAGTGTTTGTTTTTGTGCTCACTCTTGTGCCGTCTTCACACTTTTATGAGCACTGAGCACTCATTGTAAATATTTTAACTGAACTACCCATTATGGGAAGTTTGATCCTCTTCTTAGTTATCTGACCTTGCTTCAAAATTCTACTTGATCTTTTCCAGAAGGAACTCTTTATGGGTTCCTGTTAGGATAGGATAGATCCTTTAGATCGGAATAGGGACTATGGATCACATATATCAAAAATCCATTTTGCATTCCCTAAATAGCGAATTTTAGGTAATCACTATTTAAGGAATGCAAAATGGTATGTAAGAAAATAGCGTTTACCTATTAGCGATTCCTACAGAGTCGCAATCACAATTAGGTAATCGCTATTAGGTAGTACTACTCTATTCGTTCCTAAGGGCCTAAAGGTCCATAGGTGCAAATGGTTTTGCATTACCTAATTTGCAATTTCCTACTTGGTAATTGCGAATTAGGTAATGCAAAATCAAGGGTACACGGGGCCCTAAGGGCTCCCTGGAAGCACCCAAAAAATAAATGTTCACATATAAAGCACACACATGCCCTAGGGGCATGTGCGTGCTATGTGGCACTTTAAAAAATTGATTTTTGTGCATTTTCAATAATTGCACATGGCTACCATTGACTTGGAGTCGATGGTGATAGCATTTCAGAAACAGTTTGCATTTGGGAAATGCTTGGTACATGTGCTTATAGAATTGCAAATTGCGATACTCTATTTGTAGTTACAAAGCTTGGCAATTGCAAAAAATTGTGATTACCTAAAATGCACTGCCAAAGCCTCTCATACACTTTGAAAGGCTATTTTGCATTTGCAAATGGTCAAATTTAGTGATTCACAGCATTTGCGAATGCAAAATAGGTTGATACATGTGGCCCTATATTCTGAATGGACATGCTGTTATTTTCTGTGACTGTTATAACAAATATTTTTGATTATTTCTGCAATTGATCTGATTTGACTAATCTGAATAAAAGAAAAAAAATATTGACTAATCTTTTAATGAGAAGATTAAACTTTTGAACTTCACCAAACCTCTCTTTATTGGCTGAACATCAAATGCAAAAGATGATAGTGTTGTGAAAATGCTCCATTCGTACACAGTGGCAAAGGTTAATTGACTTACGAAGGGGCAGAACTTCCAGGCTTGTTAAGTAGGTTTGAAGTGACGTTATTTACGGAAATGTTTATAAGCTTTCTATGTTTGCAACATTTATATGGCCCCACTAGCCCCCACAGTCCAATGTTGGGGCTTTAATATTGTTTCATATGCAGACAAATACAACACACAGCTTACACTGTCATTTCAATAGACTGAAGAAACCATGGTGGATAACGTCGAGGGGTGTCTCTCTGAAGTGGCCAGTTGGATGCATTGCAGCTACTTAAAGCTAAACTTAGATAAATTGGAATTTTTTCTCTTTGGTGAATCTTCCCTTTTATACTCCACAAGACTATGGTCTATGCAGCTGCGAGTTGCCCCCTCCTTGGCACCAATTGCTAGGAATTTTGGGATGCCACTGGATACATCATCATTTAAACCACAGGTACAGGCTACTGCTGCCACCTGTTTTTCCCTTCTCATATCCTTAAGGAAGACCTTGAAATATCTTTCATTGACTACCCGGAAAGGCACTGTGCATGCATTAATTACATCCAAACGAGATTATGCCAATGCACTGTATCTGGGAGTCCTACAAATGCTGGTAAAAGGGCTCTAGCGAGTTATTAATGCAGCAGCCTACCTTGTTTTTAACATTCCTATAAAAGACAATCCATTCGGTAGGTCTGAAACAGTTGCATTGATGATTACTCATAGAGCATTTCATAGAAAGTGGCCATAGTAGATTCAGGAGAAAGGAAAAAAAATATTTCCCTGCAAGGGCCTTGCTCTTTGCTAATCAAAATTTGTAATGCACACCTAAAGTGAATAAAGCCAGAGCAGGACGTAGATTTTGTTTTCTTTTTTTTAAATATAACTTATGCTCCTAATTAGCATATTTTGCATGGTATTTAGGATACATAAAATTATTCCCCAAAGTATTATTTTTAGATGTATGTGTATTAGAGTTTTGTAGGAGTAGTTAATTATGAATCCTTAAAGTCCAACATTTTCCCCAATATTGTTAAGCTTTGAGTGGGAGTAGTAAATCCGGCCCACCACCCGCAAAGTTGAAAACTTTGCCCAAACTAGTTAAGTTTGGGATGGGAATAGTAAATCTACTACCCCCAAAGTCCAACACTTTCCTGAATGTGGTTAAGTTTGAAGTGAGAATAGAACATTTGAATCCTTCCAAATCCAGCACTTTCCTTAATGTGGTTAACTTTAGAGTGGGGATAGTAAATTTAAACTCCCCAAAGTCCAACATTTTCCCCAAAGTGGCTGGTGGGCTAGTGGTAAGACTGCCTAAGACATAATCAGGCCCTATGGTTTTAGTAGGGATAGTGTTCGTAATAGTCATAAAATGATAGCATTTGTTAGCATTTCTTTGTTTGCAGATTAAAAACCCATAGTAATTTATAGTATGTTATTTGTTTTTGAATTATAGTATTTTTAATAAGAATATTTTTCCGTATTTTTATTATATTTATTTTCTAACCATCTCTTTAATAATATTGTTGCAGGGATTCTGCACATACACAGAACTATGCGCAGGAAGCCAGGACCTCAGTGTGTAGTGGTGTACCAAAATATCCACCTCGGTGCCCAGAACTCCAATCCGACTAGCTATAGTGTCTCATTCGTTCTCCGTGCTACAGCGAAGCTACCAATGATTAGACATCCTAGAGCATGCTACTCCGTCCCTCTCAGGATACATGGGAACAAGAAAACTCTTTTGTTCGAACTCTCGTACTTGTCCACAACATGAGTAAATAGAGCCAAAGAATAGTTTAAAATGTTTATTTTAACTAACGTGCTCTATATTACAGTACACTAGCCAATACTAGCAGCAATATGCATAAGATCAAACAAATCAGCATTGTTACAATTCCATATAGAACAAAAGGGGAAATCATATTATAATGATGGTGGAAACAGGACTACAGTGCCTTGTCACCCTCCCCGTGCTAAAAGCTAGTTTATTATAATTATAGAAGACCTCCAGGCTTTGTCAGGGGGACCCCATACCTCCGAGTTCAGATGCAGGAATTTACATCACTGGACAAGTACAGCTCTTCTATCCTGGAAAGCGTTTCTCCAAGTGTCTTAACATGCATGCAAGGCAATATTAAAAGCACCATATTTCCAAGTTTGCAGCTGTGTTCCATGTTATGGCAAGGGACGTGAGACTGACCAAAGCAAATTAACAGAGCTCATTGTTTTTCGACCTTGAACACGATGTACAGACGAGGAGCAGAGTGTTCAACTAAATATGTGAAATGCAGACAGTTCTCATGTGAAAGCGAGCAAACAAAGTGTTTACGAGAAATGTGGCATGTAGTAACGTGAGCAAAAGCGGCAAAATGGCGGCCAAGCATATACTAACTTATTCTAACTTAGCAATGTCCGCAGGTGTGTCCATACCCTCACTACACCCTCCCCTCGGTCAGTCCATCGGACAGTGGTCTTAAAGAGAACACAGCTTTCAAACAAATTTGAGCAAGAATCAAGAGCATTTGTATCAATGATACCTCTGATTTGCAGGGAATGTGAGAAGAGAAAGAGTAAAACAATAGTTTGTGTCCAAAAAGGCACACAAAAATAAAAAATAAGCCCAGCAAGGATAAGGTGTCAATCCAGCAAGGTGTACGAACAGTAGGCTGCGATAGCCTCCAAGAAGAAGTCAATGTTATCATCAGACAAAAGTGATGCCACCCAATCAAGCAGAGTGAATGAACAGATATGTTCCTCAACAATGGGTGCTTCCATCAGCATCAAAGGACAACTTGTGTGATACTCGATATAACTCCGTTGTAGGAAATCCTGTTCCACCGCACAGATATCCCATGCTGCCAGAACTCCCAGCACAGCTGCGCAGGCCATAATTCCAACTTTCTTGCTTATGGGCCACTAAGGGACTCATTAGTAGTTCAAAATCAGGTGGAGGAAATGCTGTATTGGAAAGGCACAGATCCAATGCCTATTGAAAGGAACAATCCAAGCAATTGAAGACAGGTTGCACGCAAGTCTAATAGGCAAAGCGAAAAGATAATTCATAAGCCACGCTCAGTGTGGCCAGGGGCATAGTACCGTAGCATTCAAGCATACGGCTACAGAGCATCTGTTTTCTTATGCTCACATGGTAAAATCTTTATTATTTATCTGCAGAACAATTTGGGCCAAGTACCACTTCTGCACTTGATGCTCAGGATAGTGTGGTCTGAGCAATCCATGATTAGTGAACTCAAAATGTGCACAGCAGCAGCAAATACTCTCTTTTATTTTAAAAAGATAAGTTCTTTATTCCTACCCCATGCCACAAAAGGAAACATATGACACTCACAAACAATTACACAGCTCCCCTTGAGTTTGGGCCGCTAGTGTTTCTATTGAGATTCCCTGTCCCATTGCCTCCCTGCGTTAGGGATAGTGGTTATTCCTCGTTCACTACTGGTAACATCCAGGGAATGTCTCACTAGGAGTTCAAGTCTCATGAGTCCACTCTGACTCTAAGTTAAACCCAACAGTATTCCAGCACAGCAATAATACTAGAAACAAATTGCCCAGGGGCCGACAGGCCCAAAACCAATCGTATCCGCACTGACAGGCATGAAGAGTCTGGAGTTCCTAAGTGCGTCCAATTCCCATCCGTGAGCACTCACAACGACTTCAGCAGAGTTTAGGTGAGTGGGCCGCACACAGACTAAGTGATTACACTCAGCGGGTGCAGAGTCTCTCACTTGCAGTCACACTCCCTAAGTGTCCAAGGATACTCTGCACATTCTCCAGTGGGGTATGTGCCTGGTTCCTATCCAGGTGGGGAACGGCTGTGACAAGCCTGTCTTGACTCTCTCAACTGGGCGACGGTTTGCACGTCCTCCCATGGTGCCCTCATTTCTCCGGCAGGTGATGGCAGATCAGGTCACAGTACTGGATGCTATTGGTGACCCCCTCTGGCATACGGGGTCACCACATCTCACAGCACAAAGGCTCCTGCCTGATCAGCACAGGAAAATCCTTCACGGCGGCCACTCCTTGCATATGAAGTCACCGTCTGCTACCGTACAAGGTTACGACCCTTACTGCATGGCAGCCTTTTCCATGGCGACACCTCCCGGCACACTGCGGAAACAACCTTTACAATGCAGTCATTACATCGCACTACATTTACAACGCAGTCATTACATCGCAACATTCTTTACAGCGCATGTCACTACAATGCAGCCATTACATTGCATGTCACTACAACGCATGACACTACAGCGCATGTCACTACAATGCAGGTATTACACTGCATGTCATTACAACGCATACCATTACAACGCATAGTACCCCTACACTATCCGACACTTACCCTACTGTCGCACCCCCTGGAGCTAGGATAGTAATGTTGACCCCTACACTATCCAACACTTACCATACTGTTGCACCCCCTGGAGTTAGAATAGTAATTTGTACCCCTACACTATCCAACACTTACCCTACTGTTGCACCCACTGGAGTTAGAATAGTACTTTTTACCCCTACACTTTCCAACACTTACCTTAAATGCAATGTAATGGTATGCGTTGTAATGGTATGCGTTGTAAATATATAATGCGATTTTTTGGAATGTGTTGTAAATGTAGTTTTAAAAAATTTGTTGTAATGGCATGCGATGTAAATGTATGTGTTGTAGAGGATGTTGCGATGGTAAAACTGCGTTGTAAAGGCATGCGTTGTAAATGTATGCATTGTAACGTCATACATTTGGCACACAGGGTCACCGATTCAGCACAATGCACAGGCTTTGCTCAACTGCTCAGTGCGACACACAGCTCAATTCACAGCAACCCTTTCCTGGCATATGGGAGTTACCCACTTTGTCCTGCACATGGGCAATGACCCAATCAGTGCAGAAGCCACTCCTCAAACCTTGCACTGGAGTCCACTTGACAGGGCTCCCCTCTGGACCTCATTCCCTCCGACGCTCTCCTCTTCCTCGCAGTACACACTGGTCTCAGCAAGCAGACAAGTGCTGGTGTTTTAGGCTCCAGGGCAGGTGTCCATGTGTAATGTCCCCTCACCCAGCAGGGAGTCTAGGAGGCCTTGGTCCCCAGTGCCTGTCAAAGACAGAAGACTTGCAGAGCTTCCTGATCTCACACTGCCCTTCAGGCTGATTGGGAAATGACAATTTGGGAGTTCTAAAAACCCCCTTCTTGTAGTCCATGCCTAAGCACCAAATGTCCTTTTGAGTGTTTGAACTTTTATGCTGGGGTTCTGCTCCTGTTGAAGTGTTCATTCATCTGCTTCCTCTTGAAAAGCAGTCTGTCACAGAAGGAGTGTTTCCAAAGCTTATAGTCCCACTGTACAGGCCGAGAGAGTGACTAGAGTTCAAACCTGGATGTCAGCCACAGATATATGTGCATCAAAATGTTAGCCCAGGGTGCCTAGTCCTACTCTTTATTATTCTTTCATCAGCCCCACCTCCTTCCTGGGATGTGCTAGAACCCCTTTCTTGTAACCTCTCACTGAATCTAAGAGCACCCTTTAAAGTGCACACTGGAAGCCTGGTCTTCCCCTCCCCAGTGTTTGTCCTACCCAGCTTGCAGGAAAGCAGCAAAACACAAATCTGTCTGGAGGGGTGGACTGTTTGCTGACCCCAGACACAGACTTAGATACATTGAATAGCAGCTATCTCTCTGATATCTCAAGAGAATTTAGAGGATATAATGAATTGTCCTTGCATGGGTTGCCAGATGTAGGACTTTTAACTACGTAGATGAACTTTAGGGGACTTCAGACTACTATGGTGTTTTTTTTAATATTGGCCATCTGCTTCAGTAGAATCGTAGACATACACTGGACGTCAGTCATTCGCATGGAATCCAGAGAATATCTTCGCCTTACTGCCTGACTACCCCAGATCTTTCGGGCGTCAGGCTCTACGGCCACAAGAGAGGGGCCCAAGCCCCAGGACGGACCCGCAGTGGTGTGGCGCTACCTCTAGACTGTGACTTTGCACCCGGCCCTGGATCTCCGAGGACCCATCTTTGTCGCGACTGAGTACTTACTATGTCCCAAGTTGGGTATCTGCCAGCTCAGCCCCAAGGGAGTCTTCCTTAATCCACTGCTTCAAGACTACATTATTTTCTCTTCTAGTTATCCTGGTTATTGGCTTGACGTTGCATCAGACGCTGGCATTAGACGTTAGCACGGACTGTGTATCTATGCCTAGGGTCATCACTTGCTGTTAACGAAGCCCTGACTTTTACTTCTTGTTAGGCAGCCGACCTTCTCCCCCACCATCCACGTGGCACACCCTTTGGATTCCATCTTTTTTGTACCCTGAAAAAGGTGGAAGCTACATTGAAGCCCTTCACCGAAACGCGCGCCGGCACTGTGTTTGACAGGAACCACGCAGTGGTACATGTAAAGAAGGAGAGAAAGTTGAACTGTATAAATGTGTTTTATCTATTATTTCCTCTCTTCATGGACATATGAAATCAATATTATTGAACAAATGAATATGTACATGGCAATTTCTGGGTTTACTGATTTAAATAGTATTGTACTCTAGACAACACCTGACTGCATATCATTCTAAAGCGCTGTACTTTTACACCCAGATATTGGGGTGTACATGATACCACTACTACTTTCATTTGTGGCCCCTGTCAATATATATGCATTTTTAATTGGTAGGCTTCAACAGTATGACAGACGTATGGATGCAATTACGGTATGATTGATTTAATGAGAGAGTTCTGGAGTGAGCTGATATGATGATGTTTTAAGTTATTATTTTGCTGTGATTCACTTGAACTGGGGCATACTTCATGAGTTATATCATTGTTCTTATGGGTGCATCTTGAAAGGAAAATATATTTGATTATGTTATTTGATTTGTTCTATTATACATGTAAAACATTATAAAAATTCTTTAAAATATTTATAGATTGTTCTATTTTGAATAAAATATTTTTATACTAGCCACTTTTGCTATTTCCTTATATTGGTGCTACCTTCAGGTGCTTGTGTCATCTATGGTATTGTTCTCTGCTTGAGATATCTGTTTGGCTATTTAGAGACGCTATGCGCTCAGCTTTTACAGTAGGCAGGTGACATCTGTCCCTTCTTCTGTAGGGTCTCACTTATAGTCTGTGGTGGCACCACCACAGATGGGCGGTGGGAGTTGGACATTAGACACTAGGGTGCCGATTATGATCCGGTAAAAAAATTCCCCGTGCGACTCGTATCCGGTCTTTTTACCGTACGAATCGTACAAGTGCCGTACGAACTGGCAATCACGATTCGCATGGTAAAAAGTCCATACAAACCGCATCGGGAATGATTTCCCACACGTTCTCGGGTCGGAAAATGTGTCCGACACGTCCTCGGACGATTTACCGTACAAATGTGAAAGGTGAAGTCCGACCGAGGAATCACGATCCATCCCGTGCGTCCGATGCTACAACCGTATGGAAAAAACACCGTCCGCACCGAACTCCCATAGCAACCATGGAGACATGTGCCCGCATACGCGCCCAACACTCCCCCCGCCCCCGTACATCCGAGACGTACCCCCGTGTATGTACACCCCCACCCGTGTATGTACACCCCAGTACGTTCGAGTCGAACCCCCACCCCTGTACGTGTCGTACCACCGTCTATGTACACCCCAGTACGTTCGAGTCGAACCCCCACCCCTGTACGTGTCCGACCCCCATGTATGTACACCCCAGTACGTTCGAGTCGTACCCCCACCCCTGTACGTGTCGTACCACCGTCTATGTACACCCCAGTACGTTTGAGTCGAACCCCCACCCCTGTACGTGTCGTACCACCGTCTATGTACACCCCAGTACGTTCGAGTCGAACCCCCACCCCTGTACGTGTCGTACCACCGTCTATGTACACCCCAGTACGTTCGAGTCGAAACCCCACCCCTGTACGTGTCCGACCCCCATGTATGTACACCCCAGTACGTTCGAGTCGTACCCCCACCCCTGTACGTGTCGTACCACCGTCTATGTACACCCCAGTACGTTCGAGTCGAACGCCCACCCCTGTACGTGTCGTACCACCGTCTATGTACACCCCAGTACGTTCGAGTCAAACCCCCACCCCTGTACGTGTCGTACCACCGTCTATGTACACCCCAGTATGTTCGAGTCGAACCCCCACCCCTGTACATGTCGTACCACCATCAATGTACACCCCAGTACGTTGGAGTCGAACCCCCACCCCTGTACATGTCCGACCCCCATGTATGTACACCCCAGTACGTTCGAGTCGAACCCCCACCCCTGTACGTGTCATACCACCGTCCATGTACACCCCAGTACGTTCGAGTCGAACCCCCACCCCTGTACGTGTCATACCACCGTCAATGTACACCCCAGTACGTTCGAGTCGTACCCCCACCCCTGTACGTGTCGTACCACCGTCTATGTACACCCCAGTACGTTCGAGTCGAACCCCCACCCCTGTACGTGTCGTACCACTGTCAATGTACACCCCAGTACGTTCGAGTGGAACCCCCACCCCTGTACGTGTCGTACCACCGTCTATGTACACCCCAGTACGTTCGAGTCGAACCCCCACCCCTGTACGTGTCCGACCCCCATGTATGTACACCCCAGTACGTTCGAGTCGTACCCCCACCCCTGTACGTGTCGTACCACTGTCTATGTACACCCCAGTACGTTCGAGTCGAACCCCCACCCCTGTACGTGTCATACCACCGTCAATGTACACCCCACTACGTTCGAGTCGAACCCCCACCCCTGTACGTGTCGTACCACCGTCTATGTACACCCCAGTACGTTTGAGTCGTACCCCCACCCCTGTACGTGTCGTACCACCGTCAATGTACACCCCAGTACGTTGGAGTCGAACCCCCACCCCTGTATGTGTCCGACCCCCATGTATGTACACCCCAGTACGTTCGAGTCGAACCCCCACCCCTGTACGTGTCGTACCACCGTCTATGTACACCCCAGTACGTTCGAGTCGAACCCCCACCCCTGTACGTGTCCGACCCCCATGTATGTACACCCCAGTACGTTCGAGTCGAACCCCCACCCCTGTACGTGTCGTACCACCGTCAATGTACACCCCAGTACGTTCGAGTCATGCCCCCACCCCTGTACGTGTCGTACCACCGTCTATGTACACCCCAGTACGTTCCCGTCGCACCTCCAACACAACCTCCTAAGTACGGAGCGCACCCCAGGCCCCAACATCACAACCGCATGTACGAGTCGTACCAAGCCACACACAAGGACAGCACCGTACAACCAAATGGCCCATGTGCACACCGTACACACGCTCAAAACGCACGTACACAACCAGGACAAAACAAAACAACACAAGAATACACTATACGAATGGCACAAAGCCACTAAACATGGCCAACAAACACTACAAAAACACCTTCACTGACCTGCAACTGCCAAAAACAAACAGAGGCCCAAAACACCACCACTCCTTATAACACACCCACCCAAACTTCAAACACAGCCACACCCACCAATGGACCAATAAAAAGGGCCCACACACACAAACCATGAGCCTTTGCAACAGACTCACTGCTGCCAGACACCACAGAACCATACTACAAGCCTCACCACACCTTACACTTGCACACCTTCACACAACCACCTCCACAAACACCCCCTCATCACATTCACACACACACACCTGCACAACCACACCCACACACCCACAACCATCCACACACACCCCCCACCATCCACACCCACACCCCTCACCATGCCCACTAACAAGAATCCAAAGTTCAGTAACCGAGAGTTGGAGGTCCTTGTTGATGAAATCCTCAGAGTCGAGCCACAGCTCTTTGGAACATTGGTCAGACAGACCAGCATTGCAGCAAAAACAGCCATGTGGCAGACCATCGTCGATGCTGTGAATGCTGTTGCGGACACCAGAAGGACCAGGCAGGAATGCCAAGCCAGGTGGTACGATCTGCGGAGGAGGGTCCGAGCCAAGATGCTGGAGGAACACAACCAGGCCAACGCCACTGGAGGAGGTCCATCCCGCAGACCCGTACACTACCAGCCCTGGGAGGAGAGGGTGATGGCCATACAGCCGGTGGAGGCAGTCAAAGGATTAGGAGGACTCCGAGACCCGGGTGAGTACACAAACAACGCACCTCACATGGGGGGAACGTCATCCACAACCAAACTCACAAACAGGCACGCAACCACCCCAAGCTATCGCATGACTCACCCACACTCCATGAACACGCACATGCCACTGCCGCCACCATGCCCCATGCACCCAGCTGGACAATGTCAAGTCACAGGCCACAGCAGACACCAACACATGACACGGTAACCCGGATGGCGGGAGGGTGGGCCCCAAAAATCACATAGTGCAACTCAGAAGCAGACAACAATGCCCACTGCCCATATGGCCCAGGTCACAGCCAGACAAACAGTGTGTCCCCACACAGGAAAGACTCGCCAGCAAATGGCGGACGCCTTGCATCAACACATGGGGGTGAAGGCACTGTTTTGCACATGACAGCAGCTAATGAACAGCCAACACTGTGAAAGAGTGGCAGCACACACAACCACAGCAGCAGCGCACACACAGACACTACACCCAATGGGTGCCTGGAGATCAGAAACAAACTCACAGCAACAAGCCAAGGGCCATTCAAAGGACTGGAAAAAGTGTGTGTCTAGGAAGCTGGGCTGAGGTGACAGAGGGTGACACACAGAGGGAGGGAGAGGGGGACAGAGAGGGAGGGAGAGGGGGACAGAGAGGGAGGGAGAGGGGGACAGAGAGGGAGGGAGACACAGGGACACGGACAGAGGGAGGAGGCTGACACACGGAGGGAGGGAGAGGGGGACAGAGAGGGAGGGAGACACAGGGACACGGACAGAGGGAGGAGGCAGACACACGGAGGGAGGGAGAGGGGGACAGTGAGGGAGGGAGACACAGGAACACGGACAGAGGGAGGAGGCTGACACACAGAGGGAGGGAGAGGGGGACAGAGAGGGAGGGAGACACAGGGAGAGCAAATCAGCCGTGTGGTGTGTGGGAATGTCTGCTCGTCAGCAGGTAGACTGCGTGCATGTAGCCAAGGGTGGCCAGTGCCAGAACCCCCCCTCTTCCCCATGGCAAAACACAGGCCCATGTCACAACCTGTTCACGAGCACAACGACAGCTACCTGCATTATATAAGTGTGTGGAACCACTCCATGTGCACATGTACAGTGCTACACGGAAGGTGCCAATGCATGGCTCGCCACACCTGCCCACTCCACTGCTGACTGCAGTCACACTTGATGCAGCAAGTAAGACTGTGCCACACATATTTAAAGGGGCCAAAGTGGTGTCCAAGGGACACACCCATGCACAAGTGCACTGTGAGTGGAATGCAAGACAGATCCTAATTCCAAGAGGAAAAGTGCCAACTTTGAAACTGATGAAACATGGATGTTGCATGGACCAAAATTAACATTGTCTCTCTCACACACAGGTCAACGTCGTGGTTCACCCCCCAACACTGGGGGGGAAGACTCACAGGACCCGGATCTGCGGGAGCCCGATCCCACCGGCAGCGACGACTCTCACCACTCTGTGGACGACCCCGACTGACCTGGCACCTCTGGTGTGCAACCACCTGCAGCACCTGCGTCAGGTACAACTGTGCCAACCACCACCCCCACTCCTGCCACACCCCAGGAGACACCCAGGATCCCTGCCCCACCACCACAATGCAGCCAGGCTGGCCAGGAGGGACACGGTGTCCCGGGCACCCAGGAGGAGGCAGGCGACAACGCCAATGGCACCCCTCAGGGGTCCCGGAGACCCGATGTACCCACAAGGGCAGGCCAGGTGCAAGTGGGCAGGGGTGGTGGGAGTGGAGGACGGCGGAGGCGCGAGCCTGACCAGTTGGCTGGGGAACCGGTATTTTCCCATGTCCGTAACATCCTGGACACATACCGGCAGGACACCACGGGCCTGGCCCAGGTTGTGTCTGTCCTCGGGGGGATCAAGACCCAGCAGGCCCAGCAACATGCGGAGCTACATGCCTGCAACACCAACGGAGGATGGGGGACGGACAGGCTGAGCTCGTGACGGCGTACACGGGAATTCACGATACACTCCGTTGGATGGCCGACAACATGGCCCTCCCTGTGCCAGAAGGCGGAGAACATCACCACCCACAGGGAGGGAGCAGGAGGAGGAGGAGGAGGAAACATCCAATGGAGCATCCCAGACGTCGTCACGGCCTGCTTCTGAGGGTCCCCGCAGGAGGGCGGGTCATCCACGGAAAAGACCGTGAGGGTCGGCGCAACATCACCATCTCCCAGGACACCTGGCCTGGCACCTGGCCCACTGGAGCAACAGCATCACAGCATAAAGAGACATTCTCTGCCACATGGCCCTGCTGGTCACTGTCTGACCAATGTTGTCAAAGACTGTGGCATGGACTCTGAGGATTTCAAATGGCAAGGACACCAACTCCCCTACTGAACTTTGGATTCCAAACTCCCGGAAAGCCCCTCACTTTATCACCCCCCCCCCCCCAAAATAAAAATTCACACCATGAAGAGAAGATGCCTGCTGGTTGCATTATTAACTTATATGTGTGTTGAAAGTCTAAACATGCCTGAGCTCTCTTTTGACTCCAACCATCCACACCCTGGGGCCTGAGTCTGGCACAGGACACACGGGTCACAGTGTATTAGTCAAGACAGACATGGAGCACCATACACACCCGTGATGGGCCCAACCAGCTGAGGGGGTGGCCGCACAACCGTGCTGACAGACACATAGAGTACAGCAACAGTCATGCGCAGAGGATCATGTCCAGGGTCCTGGGGGGCACCCAGGTATGTGTAGACAGGTGGCAGAACCATGTCCTGCAAGCTTGAGTCCGGTGGATGCAGAGAATGGGGGCCTGGCCAACGTTGGATGCATGGGGATGGCACATGTCACAATACCCACACAGTCATGGACATCATGCCCAATACACAGTCTCAGCCCACACACACAGCTTGCATCTTGCTACTCGACACATCGACACATAGCCACTATCAGGGAAAACCATGCCAGACATGCTGGATGCACCGTGGCAACACACCAGCATTGACGGAGAAGAGGCACCTTGGAGGCATAGGGACACCTTTATTAGTCATGTTTTCGGGATTGCAGAGGCAACTTGAAGTACACATGAACACATCTTGTGGAGTAACACTGGCACCCCCCTTCTGCAGCACAAATGCGTGTTAGCCATGGAACTGGCACACAATTGTCGGCTAACAGCTAAACACCCACAGCTGCTCACGGAGAGACTGCCATACACCATTGATCCGCTGATGTGGAAGTCCCACACCATGTCAAGCCAATGCTAACCGTATGTGTCCGAGGGCAGTGTCACACACATTGATGCCATCATCACAATCCACTATCCCATCACTGATGACTGTCAACCCGGCAGGTGTTAACAGCTGCATGTCGTGTCCCATGGTGATGCTACATGGCTGCAGAGGAACCAAACATCGACAGGGGCAGTGTGCATACATCGTGAACAACAGGCGTGTGTACGGCCCGTACCACTACGAGTACGCATACGCGAGGCCACCCATAGTGATAGGGAGCGTACAGGCGTGTGTACGGCCCATACCACTACGAGTACGCATACGCGAGGCCACCCATAGTGATAGGGAGTGTACAGGCGTGTGTACGGCCCGTACCACTACGAGTACGCATGCGCGAGGACACCCATAGTGATAGTGAACGTAGGCACGCGTGTACGGGCCGTTGCAATGCATTTGGGGTGCCCTAGGGCCCCGGAACGCACCGTACCTGTGTGTGAAGCTCCAAATTACATAGGGGACACATGAGGGACAAGTATTAAGGCCTACATGCATGCTGGTTGTCATGGAGACCAAGTTCAAATTTTGAATTTGTTCTGGAAGGTGCACAGTAGAAGTCAGTTGGAATTAATCTACTTTGTTGCAATGTGTTTGTGGGGCTGACATCATGCAGGAGAATGAAACCGATAGAGAACATGTGCAAGGTGTATTGATGTAGTGTCACTTGTTCATCCTCACAGGTAGACGCCTCTGCCAAGGAGCAGATATGGCTGGACGCCGTCAGCGCCGTGAGGAGTGCCGATGGTCGGAGGCGGCACCTGTCCCAGGTGAGGAAACTCTGGCAGGATATCCGGTGCTGGACGCGGAGGATCGCACGGCTCCTGCTGGGGGACTCACCTGAGAGCCACAAGAACCGCGGGCGCCGCCGTCTCTCCCACATCCAGAAACGTGTGCTGGCGGTGGTCTTTCCTGACTTGGACAGGCGTCTACAGGACATGCAGCAGCCGGAAGGGGGTAGGTACATGTGTGTGTTTGTTGTGTTTCACCAGCATTTGTAAGTGCACTGTTCCATGGATACACTTCCAGGGTTTATGGTGCTGTGCAGATCCTGTTACCCACAGTGTTGCAGGCCTCTCCTGCCTCCCTTCCCCACCTTGCAATGTGTTCCCTGGTCTCTGTGTAGTCACTCCATCACAAAGTTATGTAGCCTGACACCTTCTCCAAGTGTACAATGCCTGCAGCATCATGTGTGGGGGTGGTGTGTACCAGGTTTAGTGACCTTGCCTGTGCCCTGTCCAGTTCTGGACTTGTGGGTTCCATGTCAGTTGGCACTAATGCTGATTTCAGACATGGGAGTTAATCTCTTGAGTGCGAGGCCTTCCAGCAGGCATGTCCCATGTGGTGGCCTGTGACATGATGTGCATGAGTGTGCGTTACGCATAGTGCAGGGATGTTAGCGTGTGTTGCAGTCATTTCCATTCAGGAGCGTGGAGTTGTGTGGCCACTACTGTCCCCAGGGGCATCTTTTCCTAGGTATCATGTGTGTAATCCGAGAATGTCGACAATCTCTGTGTCTACAGCATAGGTTGTGCTCTGCGCCATTGTCCCCTGGCACCATGTTTCTTGACGTGAGATGTATTACAAGTGTCCCCTGTCCAGCCTGACCTGATTTTCCAAGTACATACTCACGGTGGCCATTGCCTGTGTGTCTTGTAGCAATCATCTGATGATGCCCATTTGTACATGATTCTTTGGACAGGCGCACCTTAGGTATTTGGTGTGCAATCTTGAATTATTGCATCCCATGTGTATTTCACCCAGACTAAGAGATGTAAGTGCTTCCTGTGTCTCCACAGATTTGTCTCATGTAGGGGGTGGGTGGGGCAGCCATGGCCTACATGTCAAGACCTGTCATCTCCTTGCTCGGACTGGCCAGTGTGTGATGTTTGTCTGGACATACACTCAAGGTGCAGCGTGCCAGTCAGGGTGGGCATGTTCTCAGTATTACCTATGCTGCATGTGCCTCTAGTTCCTGGATTTGGTCCCTGCTCATCCCAATTTCCTGCCACGCTGTGTGGTGCAGATGCAGTGCTGTATTGTCCCCAGGGCCTTGCTCCTCAGTCAGAATAGCATGTCATCTCATTTGCTATTGTGTCATGCTCTCCATAGTTTTTCCATGGCATGGTGGGTCACACAACTGTGTCTTGCAGGGCCTACGTATGTACCTTGTTTTGTAGTTGTAACTCATCCTTTGTTTCAGGCTATGCACTGTAACCTACGTAGATTGTACTCATGTGACATATGTATACAGGTGTATGATTACTTTCTGTCTCTTCACCCTGCCCACAGCATCGTCGGGGGACACGGAGGGAGACATGGACACAGACGGCGCGGAGGGACCGAGCACCAGTGCCAGCGGTGACATCGGGGCTGGCACTTCGAGTGGGACTGAGGCGGAGGAGAGTGAACCCGGGGACCTGTCGACTGGCACAACAGAGTATGAAGCTGACGGGTCCGAGGATGATCTCTCCGAGTGGGCGGTGGCTGCACCACCATCTGACAGCAGCCCTACATCTGGCACCGCCCCCTCCATTGGCACCAGCCGCCTCCCACGTGCTCGTGTCCCTTCCCAACGTGCCCGGTCACCACATGTCTCCTTCCTGCCAGGCACCGCACCCCCTGCCCCTGTCTCCACTGCTGCCGCCAATGCTGAGTCTGTGGACATCCAGCGGCAGTTGCAGATTGGTCAGACTGCGATCCTTAATGTCCTCCATGGCCACAGCCAGGTCCTCAACAACATGGAGGCATACTTGGAGGGCATTTATTCATCGCAGGCTGACCAACGCAACTTGCTGAGGTCCATAGACTCCACACTGGCTGCAGCAGTGGGTCTCCTGCAGCGCTACGTCCCACCCCCTACCCCTGCTCCTTCCACACTTCCCACTCCCATGCCTGTCCCACATACACCCAGACGTAAGCATGCACCCACCACAACAGACACAGGCACCACACCAGCAGGGAAGGTCCGCCGCACACCTCCTGACACGCACACACAGGGTGCAGTAGGCACACCCACTGGGTCGGGGGGCAAACGTGTGACACGCAGCCAGAGTGGGAGTCCGCATTCCACCCTATCCACTCCCTCCAAATCCCCTCCCCTCAGCTCTCCTGGCCACATCTCCCCCAAAGACTCCTTCATGGCCGCTCTGTCCCTGAGCCCCACAGTGACACCACCCCGCAAACGGTCAAGGAGGTCCCCGGTCAGGGTGCTTGAGTCCCCGCCCCTGTCCACACCCTCCCCCAGTGGCGCTGCGACCCATCCCTCTGACCCCCCCCTCTCCTTGGGGCCTGTGGTTCCTTCGGGTGCAGGGGAGTCCCTGGAGGACCTTGCTAAGGTGTGCAGCGAGATCCTGGCCTCCGCCTTTGGCCCTGCCCCACCCCCTGTGGTGGAGTCCTCCATCCCTGCACCCACAACGCCTACCCTTCACCCTCCTGTCCCTGCGGTGCCTGTTTCTTCCCCCCCACATGATGCCCTCACCCCTGTGGAAGACAACGGATTGTAACTGTGCAGGCAAGCTAGGGGACACGCATCCCACTGTGTCCCCCATCCAGCTGGGACTCCTGGACTGCCCTATGGCCTTTGTTAATATTGGACTTACGTCATACTAGTTTTTTCCTCATGCTGAATAAAGCTATTTATTTTTTGCCCTTGGAACACTCCTGCATTGCTGGCATTGCTGTTGGTGGGGCTGCTACATGGTTGTGGGTGTTGGTCATGTGTTGGGTGTGTGGGAAATGTAGTAGTGTGCTGCTCATAGGGGGGACCCTGGGATCTGTGTGCCATCACACGGTGTTAGCTACCTTTCTCCATTCATGTAAGCAGTTGCTGCATGTTGCAATTGTCCCAAGGTGTATTCCTTCCTCTGTGTACCCTGACTTCTTCCCTGCAGGGTGTCCCCTGACTTTGGCACAGAGCTGTGTGTCCATTAGCTGGGTGTGTGACGTAGTCCTTCACCTTTGCACATGCATGCTGAGCGATGTCTCCACCTGCATCATTCGTGGCATCCTTGGTAGTCATTGTACTTGTGTATGTGGCCTATTGACATGACTTCATGTGTACATGTTTTCTTTTCTGCGCTATGCATGCGTATACTCCCAGCCTCGCACACATGTGGTACATGTACTGCAGGGTCTTTGTGCACCTGACTGACATTTGTGGACATGGTATCTGTGACTACTCCACCCTTTGCGTTCCATGGGCACTGCTGAGAGTGATGGGCACCCACCCCTCCTGTCTCAGGGCACTGCTGGGAGGACTCTGCACACACCCCTCCTGCGTCTGGGCACTGCTGGGAGGACTCTGCACCCACCCCTCCTGTGTCTGGGCACTGCTGGGAGGACTCTGCACCCACCCCTCCTGTCTCAGGGCACTGCTGGGAGGACTCTGCACCCACCCCTCCTGTCTCAGGGCACTGCTGGGAGGACTCTGCACCCACCCCTCCTGTCTCAGGGCACTGCTGGGAGTGATAGGCACCCACCCCTCCTGTCTCAGGGCACTGCTGGGAGGACTCTGCACCCACCCCTCCTGTCTCAGGGCACTGCTGGGAGGACTCTGCACACACCCCTCCTGCGTCTGGGCACTGCTGGGAGGACTCTGCACCCACCCCTCCTGTCTCAGGGCACTGCTGGGAGGACTCTGCACCCACCCCTCCTGTCTCAGGGCACTGCTTGGAGGACTCTGCACCCACCCCTCCTGTCTCAGGGCACTGCTGGGAGGACTATGCACACACCCCTCCTGCGTCTGGGCACTGCTGGGAGGACTCTGCACCCACCCCTCCTGTGTCTGGGCACTGCTGGGAGGACTCTGCACCCACCCCTCCTGTCTCAGGGCACTGCTGGGAGGACTCTGCACACACCCCTCCTGCGTCTGGGCACTGCTGGGAGGACTCTGCACCCACCCCTCCTGTGTCTGGACACTGCTGGGAGGACTCTGCACCCACCCCTCCTGTCTCAGGGCACTGCTGGGAGGACTCTGCACCCACCCCTCCTGTCTCAGGGCACTGCTGGGAGGACTCTGCACCCACCCCTCCTGTCTCAGGGCACTGCTGGGAGTGATAGGCACCCACCCCTCATGTCTCAGGGCACTGCTGGGAGTGATAGGCCCCCACCCCTCATGTCTCAGGGCACTGCTGGGAGTGATAGGCACCCACCCCTCATGTCTCAGGGCACTGCTGGGAGTGATAGGCCCCCACCCCTCATGTCTCAGGGCACTGCTGGGAGTGATAGGCACCCACCCCTCCTGTCTCAGGGCACTGCTGGGAGTGATAGGCCCCCACCCCTCCTGTGTCTGGGCACTGCTGGGAGGACTCTGCACCCACCCCTCCTGTCTCAGGGCACTGCTGGGAGGACTCTGCACCCACCTCTCCAATTTCACAATATGTACGCTCATGACATACACGGATGTGGGTACGCTCCATGCATTCGAGGTGGGGGTACGTGTCGTACTTACACTGTTGGGGTGGGGCTACGCTCCATGCATTCGAGGTGAGGGTACGTGTCTTACTTACACTGTTGGGGTGGGGGTACGCTCCATACGTACGCGGGTGTGGGTATGGGTCGTACTTACACTGTTGGGGTGGGGGTACGCTCCATACGTACGAGGGTGTGGGTACGGGTCGTACTTACACTGTTGGGGTGGGGGTACGCTCCATACGTACGCGGGTGGGGGTACGGGTCGTACTTACACTGTTGGGGTGGGGGTACGCTCCATACGTACGCGGGTGGGGGTACGGGTCGTACTTACACTGTTGGGGTGGGGGTACGCTCCATACGTACGCGGGTGGGGGTACGAGTCGTACTTACACTGTTGGGGTGGGGGTACGCTCCATACATACGCGGGTGTGGGTACGGGTCGTACTTACACTGTTGGGGTGGGGGTACGCTCCATACGTACGCGGGTGTGGGTATGGGTCGTACTTACACTGTTGGGGTGGGGGTACGCTCCATACGTACGCGGGTGTGGGTACGGGTCGTACTCACACTGTCGGGGTGGGGGTAGGCTCCATACGTATGCGGGTGGGGTTACGGGTCGTACTTACACTGTTGGGGTGGGGGTACGCTCCATACGTACTCGGGTGGGGGTACGAGTCGTACTT
Organism: Triturus cristatus; assembly: GCF_964204655.1. Classification (NCBI taxonomy): domain Eukaryota; kingdom Metazoa; phylum Chordata; class Amphibia; order Caudata; family Salamandridae; genus Triturus; species Triturus cristatus. The sequence goes on along the minus strand of NC_140581.1, from coordinate 921,751,083 downwards.
ACACTGTTGGGGTGGGGGTACGCTCCATACGTACGCGGGTGTGGGTACGGGTCGTACTTACACTGTTGGGGTGGGGGTACGCTCCATACGTACGCGGGTGGGGGTATGAGTCGTACTTACACTGTTGGGGTGGGGGTAGGCTCCATACGTACGCGGGTGTGGGTACGGGTCGTACTTACACTGTTGGGGTGGGGGTAAGCTCCATACGTACGCGGGTGGGGGTATGAGTCGTACTTACACTGTTGGGGTGGGAGTACGCTCCATACGTACGCGGGTGGGGGTACGAGTCGTACTTACACTGTTGGGGTGGGGGTACGCTCCGTACGTACGCGGGTGTGGGTACGGGTCGTACTTACACTGTTGGGGTGGGGGTACGCTCCATACGTACGAGGGTGTGGGTACGGGTCGTACTTACACTGTTGGGGTGGGGGTACGCTCCATACGTACGCGGGTGGGGGTACGGGTCGTACTTACACTGTTGGGGTGGGGGTACGCTCCATACGTACGCGGGTGGGGGTACGAGTCGTACTTACACTGTTGGGGTGGGGGTACGCACCATACATACGCGGGTGTGGGTACGGGTCGTACTTACACTGTTGGGGTGGGGGTACGCTCCATACGTACGCGGGTGTGGGTATGGGTCGTACTTACACTGTTGGGGTGGGGGTATGCTCCGTACGTACGCGGGTGTGGGTACGGGTCTTACTTACACTGTTGGGGTGGGGGTAGGCTCCATACGTACGCGGGTGGGGGTACGGGTCGTACTTACACTGTTGGGGTGGGGGTACGCTCCATACGTACTCGGGTGGGGGTACGAGTCGTACTTACACTGTTGGGGTGGGGGTACGCTCCATACGTACGCGGGTGTGGGTACGGGTCGTACTTACACTGTTGGGGTGGGGGTACGCTCCATACGTACGTGGGTGGGGGTATGAGTCGTACTTACACTGTTGGGGTGGGGGGTAGGCTCCATACGTACGCGGGTGGGGGTACGGGTCGTACTTACACTGTTGGGGTGGGGGTAAGCTCCATACGTACGCGGGTGGGGGTATGAGTCGTACTTACACTGTTGGGGTGGGAGTACGCTCCATACGTACGCGGGTGGGGGTACGAGTCGTACTTACACTGTTGGGGTGGGGGTACGCTCCATACGTACGCGGGTGTGGGTACGGGTCGTACTTACACTGTTGGGGTGGGGCTATGCTCCCTGCATTCGAGGTGAGGGTACGTGTCTTACTTACACTGTTGGGGTGGGGGTACGCTCCATACGTACGCGGGTGTGGGTACGGGTCGTACTTACACTGTTGGGGTGGGGGTACGCTCCATGCATACGGGGTGGGGGTAGGGTCCGTACATATCCATCCCCACGCTATGTGATGCTTGTGCGAGCCGTACCCAGGCCTTTGCCACGTGGGTACGAGCCGTCCCGCCATTGTTGGGGTGACGTGGGTGTGGGCGTGGTACGGCTCGTACCCACGCTCTTCAGGCGTGGGTACGGGACGTACCGGTCTGGTTGTGTTGCCGGTTCGCGTCGTGACGGACTTCTGTTGTGGCGGTCGCTGGCTTAGCTGGACATGCCCCCACCCCCTCGTCGTGACCAGGGCATGGGAGTCAGGTATGTCCTGGGCATGTGTGCTGTGTGACTTTGGTGGGGGGTTTGTGGCCTGCCCTGGTCCTGCCACCCCCACCCCACCCCACTTTCCCCCCTCCCTTAGTTGTTCTGACCTTCTGCGGCGTCTGCGTCCGAACCTGTAGAGGAGGTCGACTGCTATGAGGGCCGGGATGACACGTAGGTTCGGGTCCATGTCTGTCCGTCGCGTACGGGTCCTCCTTGTTCGCGTCGTCCTGTCTGTCCGTCGCGTACTGGTCCTCCTTGATCGCGTCGTCCTGTCTGTCCGTCGCGTACTGGTACTCCTTGTTCGCGTCGTCCTGTCGCGTACTGGTCCTCCTAGTTCGCGTCGTCCTGTCTGTCCGTCGCGTACTGGTGGTCCTTGTTCGCGTCGTCCTGATTTCCCGGCAGTTTTTGGCAGCCGGAAAATATTCACCGTGCGGGATGACGTCGGTGCGAATCGTAATTCCTGGTTCGTGAATGGCAGGCTGCGAGCGTCCCGACGTCAGGTCGGCGCTTTCCCGGATCTCATTTGTATGTTTATTTTGTTCGGTCGGGGTTTTTTGCGATTCGTACGGAAATGGTGTTCCCGTGCGAATCGTAATTCCATGTTTGTAAATTTTGACGACCGGGTACGCGTCGGACGGAGAATATGCTCCTTCCGATGGTTCGTACCCGGTTTTTACAGGATCGTAATTGGCACCTAGGTGGTCACGAAGTCGAGGTAGACGATAGCTTTCAGGGTTGGGTCAGCCAAGAGTTGAACTTCCCCCTACCGGGGGGCATGGAAGGACAGTATCACTTAGGAACAAAGGCAGCACAAAAATCCCAGTCACTGTGAAAAAAATTGAAAAAAGACTAACCCTAGTACACACTCTCCCGGCCCCTCCCTCTCACATCCAGATTCAATGTCACACCACATCAGAGCAGGCTGCATTTTACTTTTATTATGTTACATTATTTTATTATTAGAGAGCACGCACACGTATCAGTTCCCATTGTTGTACCCACTGTGCACGTTTTGTAAACAATTGCACGTAACACGTACATACAGAGAAATGGCTGCTACAGTGAAATCACCCTTCTTCCTGCAGCCTGCATGGCCACCACAAGTGCACAATAAACTCCTTGTGACACGCTTATCAGGTTCAGCAGCGGCTGCATCAACACGCCTTGGCCCTTTCAATCCATGTCGACTCGGAGAACAGAGTGGCTACCCTTCAGCGTGCAACTTCTTGCCCATGTTGTATGCCGAGGCTGCTCAGTTCTCACAATATGTGCTCGGGAGCATAACACTGGGCAGATCAAGGGCAAGCTAATTAAACTTTGAGCAACAGCTGACTGGTAAACTCCGCTCCGCCGGAGGACGATAGAGTTCACGCTCCAAGCGGAGTAGCAAAAACTACGCAAATTCCACCAACGGAGCGGAGTCCACCACCCACCTCTAATGTCAACAACTTGGGATCCTCTCTCTTCATAGCCATCAACCATTTCAATGGCTTTTAATCTGTTAACACCACAAACTTAGTGCCAAACAAATAATGGCGGAACTTGTGCAAGGCCCACACTATGGCAAAGCACTCCTTCTCAGTATCAGTAACCAACCAGTTATTTTCGCTGGATTGCATTCTCCTATTAATAAAGGCTACTGGATGCTCTCTACCCTTGTCATTCAGTTGAGCTAACACCGCTCCAGCTTCTTTGTCAGTAGCATCCATCTGTACAATGAAAGGCTAACGTGTCAGGTCTTTTCAGTAGAGGTGCAGTGGATAGCACCTTCTTCAGTTCCACAAATGCCTTTTGACATTCTGCAGTCCATATCACCTTACTGGGCTTCTTCCTAGAGGTCAAAGCAATCAATGGGGCAACTACACTTCCATAGTTCACCACAGAGGTCCTGTAATACACAGTGAGTCCTAAAAATATTGTCACTACAGTATGGTTAAAATGCACTTTCCGCTCATGCACAGACTGATTCTTAGCATCCAACTGGTTAATCTTCTCATTCCATTCCTCATCCCCAAGGCAGACTACAGAGAACAGCCCCACCTAACACCTAGTTGCATTGATGGTCCATTTTGTCTCTTGTATCCTAGCCAACACCTGTCCTATGTGTTTCAGGTGGCCCAGCCATGAATTACTGAACATTGCAATGTCATCCAGGTAAACCATTTAGAACTCTTCCAGACCTGTGAGAACTTGGTTCACCAGGTGCTGAACAGTGACTGAAGCATTCTTCAACTCAAGGGGCATCATCTTGAACTAATACAGTCCCTCTGGCATAAAGAATACATTCTTCCCCCTGCCACTTGGTGCCAAAGTAATCTGCTAAAATCCACTGGTCAGATCCAAGGGCTCAAGCACCTTGCAACACATCACCAAACCTCAGTTCATCCTAGCTTGAAAGTGGATGGGCATCAGTTTTGGTTACCTTATTGAGGGCCCAGTAGTCCCCACACAAACTCAAGTCAGCATACCCTTGCTTTGGTACTGATCCAGCATTTTTTGGGCCCACACCTTACTTACTCTTGGTCCTCTGATGGAACATTTCTTTGTCGCACTGAAGGGAAAGGAGTTAGCATTTAATCTCGTCCATCAATTTCCTTGAAGAATGCAACCCATTTCGCTGCACAATGAGGACCAGGAATAGGTAGCCATGTTTAAGTATTTTTATTACAAATTAGTAACCAAATTCATAAAGATCTCTCTCGATACCATACTATAAAGATACAGTCTAACAACAGGCAATCCGAGTCTTATAAAGAAATTGAGGAGGATCAAAATTAAACAGACAAGCAATTCACTGGCAGCCATGCAAAACAACAGCACCAGTACTTGATGCTGAGAAAACATTCTTAATTTCTCTTGTCTATACATTAGTAATCTAAATATCCCAAGCACAGTCCACAGGGGAAGAATTGTTCAGCTATTTAAAGAGTCTCAGAAATCAAAGAATTTCGTGTAGGAAATAGGGACAGGGCAAATAATTAAGTAGAATAAGTATTAGCATTTCAGAAGCTCGGTCAAGAGTCTTCAGTGAGGTCTGGAATAGGTGTTAGCCTAAGCCACACTTAAGACAAAGTCCAAAGGAAGCGTTGATGTATAAACCTCTCAAAGTCTGTTCAAAGGGAGTGGGGAATCATGGAACGTGTCCGCAAGGTGCCAAGGGGAAATTCTGCATAGCGTCTGTAGAAAGGGGGTTCAGCAAAGAAGTCTGCAAGTTATGAAGAGAGTGTCCTGAAGGGTTCTGAAGAGAGATCTGCTGAGTTCTGGAGTTGTCTGTATATTATAATACATAAAGTCCATAGGGGACACCCCTCTGGTCGCATCATCATAGAAAGTCCATTGTCCATGGTGTTGACACGTTGCAGACTTCAACATTCGCAAAATGTCCCACTCCAGACACGGGAACGACATCCTTTTCTCATGCCCAAGTCAGGAAAGAATAGTCCTTTCATTAGTGCTCTAGTTTCTTGCGCTTTTTCGTCAAGGTCTGCGGCTTAGGCTATGTAATTATCTGTAGCACAGAAATGTATCTATTCTACACTAACAATGCATGTGAAGACCTGCAAGAAAGCCACATTAGCAGAAACTAGAATACAGTAATTTATGAGAAACAGAATGGCGAAATACAGGCCAACAGAATTATGTCAGCATAAACATGTAATTCAATTATGTCCATCTAATATATGTGTACACAACTAGACCTAAATTAACATAATTTATTTAGTTATCTAATTCATATTGCATAAGCATACAGTGAATAATCAAATTACTCAATTGTAAGTATGACTGAGAACTACGTTTGAAAGTACATACATGTTACATTAATGCATACATTGCACAAGTTTTATCGTTTCTATTGCAATCATATTCTACATAGATGAGGATTGTTCAGAACTAATATTTAAGTCACTAAATGTTACTCAGACAACGATGTAATGATGGCCCGTAATTCTCTGGCTAATGAGAGAGCTCCAGGGCCTGATGGTGTCCCCGCAGATGTCTTCCTCCATGATAGGAAATGCTGGGCAAAATATATTGAAAAGTTAGCCAACGCTGTGGCATTAGGTGCACCAGTCCCGAAGTCTTGGAAAGGGGCAGTGATAATTCCTGTGTTCAAGAAGGGGGATAGAACTCAGCCGGGGAACTATAGGCCCATTAGCCTGATAGATACATTACAAAAAGTAATAGGGAGAATGCTTCTGAATAAAATATTAGATTGGGCAGAAGAGGAAAACATCTTATCTCCCTTGCAGGCGGGCTTTCGTAAATCAACCAGTACAATTGATCAGGTATTTCGATTTACACTCATACACTGGAAGACAGTGCTGCTGGGCAAAGGCAGCATTTATGCAGCCTTTATCGATCAACGCGCTGCCTTCGACCTCATACCCAGGACTCAGTTATGGGCAGTACTAAAGAAGCTGGGTATGCCGGTTGAAATATTAACTCTGGTCATGAGGCTGCACGAGGGAAACTACGCCAGTATTCAGTGGGGAGGGTATGGAAAAGTAACACCTGAATTCCCAGTTGAACGAGGGGTGCGCCAAGGATGAGTCTTGGCCCCCACACTTTTCACACTCTATATTAATGGCGTGATTGATCGAATGAACCTGATAAGTACTGATGCTCCTACCCTGGCAGGTGTAAAAACCCCAATTTTAATGTTTGCGGATGACACGCTTATTTTATCAAAAACCCTGAGTGGACTTCAGCATGCTCTGATGATTTTTGGGAGGTTTTGTGAGGACTACGGGCTGGAAGCTAATATAGCAAAAACCAAGCTCATGGCATTTAATCCGCACTGTCATTTTAGGGGTAACTTTTTTATGAATGGCCAAAGAGTGGAAATGGTCAGAGATTTTACTTATCTGGGCATCCAAGTTGATAAGGGCGCTAAATGGGAAAGCACATTGAACTGGCAGCACTAAAACATCGTCAACATGCAGGGGTTCTACATCTACACCTAGAGCACAAGAAGTCATTGACTAAGCCAATTAAGCCAGTTCTCCAAGTCTACGAGGCTAAGGCTTTAAGCTCGGCTCTCTATGGCGCTGAGCTATGGGGGTTCGAGAAGTTAACCACTCTTACTATAGCTGAAAATACGTTTTTACGCAATATCACAGGTCTCCCGAAAAGCACTCCCATGAAGCCGCTGAAATACGATCTGGGTAGAAAGGACATTGCAGATTTGGCGAGACGTCGTCCCATTTTGTATTGGCGCAGGCTCTGGACTACTCCGGAGCTTGCCCATCATGCTCTAGGATTCTTGGATGTCATAAAAGCAGACAAATTCCATAAGATACACTGGCTTAGGGAACTGGCCAACATGTTGAAGGAAATGGGAATGCAGGGGCTGTGGGAAAACCTCAAAACAACTTTATTCCCTGCTAAATAGATACTAAAGGGAAAATATTGGGAATTAATAGCGCAGCATACATGGATTAAAGCAAATCCTTCCACAATGGAAGGACGCTTCCTCGCGTCTAAATATATCCCCAGGTTAGAATCCTATTGGGACCTAATTACGAAACCTGGTGATAGGAACCTCTATTTCCAGCTGAGAGCTGGGTCCCTGCCCCTAAGATCACTCACCGGTAGGTGGGCCAGTGGAGATAGTGATATCTGCCTGGCATGCGGGACTCAAAAGGAAACCATTCCACACTTTCTTTTTGTTTGCTCCGCGTATTCAGTCCCCAGAAGAGTTTGGTTAAGTACAATGTGTAAATCCCTGGGGACAAAAAGTAGCACTGAGGCACTTAGAATAATTTGCACTAGCACTCTACCATTTATTTCTATTGCTGTTGCTAAATATTTGGGCTGGGCGTGGACAATGAGGAAGAAAAGATTGTTGGGACCAGTAGTACTAGGCGTAACTTGCATTTAGCACTTTATTGATTATTGTACTGTGTAACATACCGGATTGTGCATCTTATATGACTATATTCTACCCTAATAGATTTTTGTATATAGTTTTTAAATGATTTTTATATTTTATTCTTTTTATTCTTGTCTAAATGTTCTGAGAGATATCTGTATTTGCAACTGTTGAGGCGCATACATTTTTGTATTGTTAATGGAACGCCTATTGTTCGGATGCTTTTATGAATTTTATTCGAATAAAGCTGATTTTGATTGATTGTTACTCAGACAATTTATCACACATTTAGGAATCATAAGTCACGAATTAGCAATGAAGCACAATAACGTAAAAAGGAAAGTTCTTTTCATTACATCAAATGATTATGTCTAAGTCATTATATCAAATACATGTCTAAATTGAGGTTGGTTTCTTAGACTGAGTATTTCAATTAACATGGTCAAAAACACAAACTGGAGTAAATTCTCAAGTTCTACAGTAAAGTCACTCTTCAATATGTAATGTTTAAAAAATGTATTTTGTCACGTAAGAAATATGCGCAAAGTGCTCATTTATTATGTGTGTCAGTGGACATCTTGGTAAACTTCAGTGATGTGTAAAGAGTGGAAAACTTTGTGATGCACCAATCCCCCTTCTGATGGTGAATCAAACCATCACATCACTGTTTTATCAGATGGACAGATTACAATCTGATTGTCTTCCTCACCTTTCTTCTGAAATCCTAAAGAAATTTCATGCCATCATAGTTTTTACTCTGTTTATCTTCCAGTTCCATATCTGCTCCCTTTCTCTTTACTCCCTTTTTCATCTCTGCAAGTCTGTACACCTTAATAATAAAAAAAAATAATCCACAAAGTGCAATTATCACTAAAGGTCTAAAGATGCTTCCATCAATTCCACTCCCTGGGTTTTCAAACCATCTGCCTAGAGCAGAAAATCCATTCCCTATAGCTTCACAAACACCTGTTGCTGTCAACCTTTTACAATCTTTCTTCAAGTCAGTAATGTTGCTAATGTATTTCTTCAGATCCTTACTCTCACCTGGAATGTAAGTCCAACTCTGTTGAACTTTTAACATCTGGCAGACTCCAGCCTTCTTCACGAGAAGGATGTCTAAAGCAAGTTGATTCTGCACAATTATTGATCAGATGGCAACCATTTCTGTATGTATAACTAAGTATTCGCCAGCTCTACTAGTACACAATCTATCAACTACTACAACTAATCTTGTGTGAATTGAGTATCACTCCTAAAGATAGGATCAAAGCACCAACAATATCGCCTACAATTTCACTAGCACTTGCTCCTCTCTTTGTTCTGACATGTCGTTCCCTTGTCGAATCATCAATTTGTCCCACATGATAAATCGTTGGAAAAACTACTCCTGGAGAACAGATTCTCCCCATCTAAATATAAGCCTCAATTTCCTAGAATTTCAAATGTATGGTCACATGCAATACTCCCCACGTAATTTGTGTCAGTAGTGGATTTTGTAATGAAAATGCATAATCTCTCTTTGAGTTGCCAATCTAAAGCTAATGCTGCCATGTTTCCCACTAATCTGTGTTCGCTTTCATCTTTAACCCATTGCTGCACCTTCAAATGATTTGTGGCTTTAACTAAAATATCTCTTCTCCTGTCTTCCACTGAATCAATGAATTTCTTTTCAGTGATGAAACGTGTTAAATTGTGTCTAAGTGCATAAACTGCGTCCAGTGTCATAGTGAGTCTAAAGAAATAGCCCACTGTTTCAGAGTTTATCGCGTCAGACAGTCTATTCAAGTGTTTCAGTACAGGGACTTTTGAAAAAAACAAGTCATGATTTGAGTAATAATATTGGAAATTACCTTTCCCATAGAATAAGTTCAGCAATAGACTACAGGAAACTCCATATGTCAAGGGAAGATGGTGGTACGTTATTCCATCAGCAACTGACGCAGGTCATTGCATAAAGACGTAGCAATCTCTCGCATTCATAGTCTCAACATATTCATAAAGCAACTTTGAATAAACATTCAATGAATAATCTCCTCTAGAAGCATCTACATGTAACTCTTTCTCATCTATTGCAAGTAAACTTGTGTAAGTAGGATGTGGTGTTTGAGGGGCACATGTAGACTTAGACTCTGTCATGTAAGTGATGGGCTAAATTCAGATTTTAAGTAAAGCAACTAGCATTATTGTTGCAAAATCAAGTACTCCTGAACATATGCATTTGTTCTCTAGTGACAGACCATATAGCTTCTGAGATTGCAGCACATTTAATTGCAGTTACATCCCACAAGCACAGGCAGCAAAGTAAAGATCAAATGTATTTTCCAGCAAGATAGGAATAATGATTTTCATGAGGTGTCCTGAGCCCTACTTCGTGTTCTTCTAAGTGACAACTTTTCGCTCCTTCACCGACTTGGGCCTTGTAGTTTGGGCAAAGCTGTAAAATTCAGTCTCTATACACGCAGATCAAATTCACTAATGATTACTTTCAGAATAAGTTGAGTCAGTCTATTTAGTGGCAATGTAATTTTAAAACTGAGTTCAACCACAAATTTCAATTCAAGAAGGTTCAGGTGGATGCATATTGTTAAAGCAAAAGTTGAAAAAAGCTCTCTCCCTGTCATTACCGCAAGTAAGTTCATTCAGGTGAAGAGTGCCACTGATAGGGTACTTTGTTTGCTTCGATCTCCTCACTGCTGTCCCTTTCTTATCACTATCAGGCTGCGCAAGTGCTGTCCCAGCTGCTTGATGATCCCCAACAGCTTCACTAACATGTTCCCTATGTCTCCCTGTAACCCCTGGCATATCAGGAACAGGTGCTGTTATATCATCAAGGGGATTTGGGACTCTGCGAGTATGAAAAGCATGTACCCAGTTAGGGAGATCGCCACACTTCACTGCAATTATGTTGACCAATATCACTTGTATGTCTTAAGCCACCGAGGCTCCAAACACGATTGCACATGTGCTTCTTCACCATAACCCAGTTGCCAGGATTGAGGCGATGGCACTGCTCTTGTTGAAGTAGTGCTTTAGCGTCTACCACCTAGTGAGACACAGAACATACCACATCAGCCAGTCATTTGCAGTAATCAAGAATCATGTCATCTGTGATATTCTCAAGTGCATTCGCAGACATAGCTGGCTGTCTCATGGCCCTCCTCATGATGATTTCATCGGGTGACAATTCTGTCGTTGTGTCTGGAGTACTTTACAGTTTCATCAACCCAAGAGGCAACGCATCAGGCCACTTCAGATATGTTGAAGCACACACTTTAGACAATCTTATTTTCTATGTGCCATTGACTTGCTCCTTAATGCTGGAAGCCCCTGGACAGTAATTGCAGTGTAGTCTCTGTTCAATTTGTTATGCTGCACATAACATCTTCATGACCTCATTGTTAAAATGAGTTCCTCGGTCTGATTCCAAAGAAGTCAGGAAGCCAAAATGCGGTATTAATTCCCTCAACAACAGCTTGGCTACTGTGAGACTGTCATTTCTCCTAGTCAGGTAAGCTTCAACCCACCGTCGAAAGATGCACACAATCACTAACATATTTCTAAATCTGTTACAAATGGGCTTGTCAATAAAGTTAATTTGCAGCCCGTTAAAGAGACCTCCTAATCTTTGTATGTGGCTCCTGGTTACTGGGGTTCTTCTGCCTGCACTCTGCTGTTGACATACCACACATTTGTGACACACATTCTCAGCCATTAATCTGAATCTCGGGTTAATCCACCTGTGCCTAAGAGGCATTCCATTTTGTCTCTCCCTACATGTGCAGGACCATGCTAGTGTCTTGGCATGGGTGGTAAGAAGCTGTCTAGCAATACCAGTCTTCCATCACTTGAAACCTAAATCTCATTTTCAGCTCTTTTAACACTCCCTCCTCTGATCCAGCCTTGCTGTTCTGCTTCTGACACTTCTTCCTGTAATCTCTTAACTTCCTTCCAAGTATCAACAGCAGACAACAACAAATTACAATTTGTGACATTCAAACTTTTATTGACTTATTCCCCCTTAAAGGTCCAAGAATTCAGTGTACAGTTCCAGGCATGTTTCGTCTGCAAATCTATTTCCCACTGTCACATAGTCTGTGCCTTTTCTGCAAGTGGCACACATCACCATGGTAATTTGGGAAGGTAGCTGTAGGGACTGTTGCAAGTTCTTTACACTTTACCCATTGCGGATTTGTGGCCCCGAAGAGTTCATAAATCTACGTTGGGACCATAACTGCCCAAATTAATGAACAACACCAAAACAGCACTGACTATTGTGAAAGTTGTCACTCTCGGCTGATCTGAAACACTGCATACTTTAGTAAGAGCAATCAATTTAGACACTTGTGCTGAAAAGACTCCTTGAAGCAAGGAGGCTTCGACCACACCAGAGGCAGCTTTCAATTTTCCACCTTGGTCATGTAAACAGAAGCCATCAACAAACAGCACCTGATCTGATCCAGGTAGTGGCACTTCTTGTATGTCAGGTCTTGGTATTGTGCACAGTTCAGTATCATCAAGGCAGTCATGGCACGCTTCAACTTCCACGACTTCATTCCCAGGATGGGGCAGTAATGTAGCAGGACTGAGTACAGCGCATTACCCAAGGGGCACCTTTTCGGCACCCATGATGACTTGTTCATACCTGGCAAGCCGACTATTGGTGAGATGCTGTGTCCGAATACGGGTTAACAACACCTCAACTGAATGGGTACAAAGACTGTTAAAGGGTAACTCATAACAATGGTCTCACACTGCTCAATGCTTATACTAGCCGAGGCAACAGCTTTGAGGCAACCAGGCAATGCGGCAGCTACAGGGTCAAGTGTTGAAGAAAAATATGCCACAGGTTTGTGAGTATAGCCTTGTATCTGAGTAAGCACTGAAAGGGTGCAGCCCTCTCTTTCACTGCAAAATGAAGCAAAACATGTATTGTAATTAGGCATTTCCAGAGCTGGGGTGCGGCAGAGACATTTTCGCAGCTCTGAGAAGGCACGCATGCAGCTGTCATCCCAATGTACCGAATCTGACACATCTTTGTTTGTCATCCTCTGGAGAGGCTTGGCCATAAGGGAAAAGTTGGGTTATCCACTGTCGATAGTAGCCTACCATTCCCAAGAACATTCGGACTTCTTTCTGAGTCATTGCCGGAGTAATTTTCAGAATCACCAATGTTCTTTCTTGCCACACCTTCCTTGCTCCTTTCTCAATGTGATGTTCTAGATACAGGACCTCTTTCTTCCAGAACTGCATCTTTGTCAGTGACACTATATGTCCATCCTCAGTAAAGTGGTTCAGCAAAGCAATAGTGTTACGTTTGCAAGCATCCTGCGTATTCAGCACCACCAATAGATTGTGGATTTACTGGACTAAAACTGAGTGATGCAGCATCACTAAGGACTCTAGGTTCTTCTTGAGTATCTGATGAGAGATCGAGGGACTCTCTGTATACCCTTATGGGACTTTGCATTATGCCAAGACACAGCTGCCAAAAAGGAAAGTGAAAAGAAACTGTCTATGCTCATGCAATGGTATAGAAAAGAAGGCTTGGCATAAATCAATGACAGAGAACCACTCGGGCTCACATGGAATCTGAAACAAAAGCTGGATTAGGTACCACAGGACAACAAGGGACAACAATGGAGTTTACCCGTCACAAATATTGGACAATGCACTACACACAGTTGGGTTTCTGCAAACACATGATGAGTGAGTTACATGGACTCCCCATAATCTCTTTCAGAATGCCTTGCTTGATCATTAAGTCATTCACAGGAGTAATCCCAGCAACCGTTTAAGGGGTCAAATTATATTGTGGGATTCTCAGTAACTCAGCAGTTGGCTTCACAGTAACATGGCTTGGTTCAACACCTTTGATAACTTTGATGACTTTACCTGAGAAGTCCCAGACTTGCAGTAAGATTGTGTCTCTCAATTCCAGGGGCAAATCATCCTTGGTTAGCAATGGGTACATTCCAATGTCTGATCTCTGTCTAGAAAGTTTAAGGACGATGTCCTCATCACGAGTGTGAAACTTGATGCTATATGGGGTACAGTCAATGGAACAATTCAGCTCACATAAAAAGTCTCATCTAAGCAGATTTACAGAACTAGAATCACAAACCACAAATCAGTGATGATCCCCAAAGGACTCTATTTTAACAGGTACCGCTTTTAAGACTGGGCTAGTCATTTGTTAATTTGCTGCTCTTAAAACTTGGATTCTTGGTCCTGGGAGGGGTAGGTTAGGAACCTCTGCTGTTCTCACAGTAGAGCGGGTAGCATCAGTGTCAATGAGGAATGAGACAGGATTCCCATTTACATCATCATTCACAAATGAACCACTCTGGTCTACCTCTAAAGTTGCCCCAAGTACGCAATCCTACTCTCCTCTAAGACCCCATCATTGTGACAGGTCTGTTTGGATTATGGAATATTCTTGTTCCGAAAGGGATTAGTGTTTATGTCAGGAACCTGAATCACATTGTATCTCTGGGTATTTGCAACATTGGCATTTTTTTGTGGCATTGGGGCTTGAGAAACGTGCATCTTTGGGCTTGGGGTACATTAGCATTTTGGACCCTTTGTCTCTGTACTTGCTGCATCTATGTTTATGTTTATATATTTCTAAAGCGCTCGAGTGCCGAAGCGTCTTGGCGCTGAAAGGTGCTGTAGCAGGAAAAAGCGGAGTATAACGGCTTATGTCGTTGCGAAGAGTCTGGTTTTTAAATGTTTTCTAAAAATCTGAAGGTTGGGTTGGAGCCTCATAGATTGAGGCAGTTTATTCCAGAGTCTAGCTGCACAGTATGTAATTGTGCGGCCACCCCAGCCTTCTCTTTTAATCTTAGGTACTCTGACCAGGCCTTGAGTAGCTAATCTTAGGTCTCGCAAAGGAGCGTATGACATAAAAAAGTTTTCAAGACCTTCAGCTGCTACACCATAGATTGCCTTATGCACATATGTGAGTGCTTTAAAATCTATGCGTTGTTTTATAGGCAGCCAATGTAGGGAGCGTATCCCATCCGAAGTGGATTGTCCTTTGTGCAGGCCCAGAATCAGTCTGGCCGCTGCGTTCTGCAGGGACTGTAGTTTCAACAATTGAAACTTGTTTATCCCTAAAAAGAGGGCCTTAGAGTAATCTAGCTTGGAGAGAAAAAGAGCCACCATTACCGTTTTTTGGAGTTCCTGGGGTATATAAGGAAAGATTTTTCTTAAAGTCTTCAGTAAAAAGAAACATGAAGACGTCAAGCTATTGACTTGAGCGGCAAAATTAAGTTTGCTGTCAAAGAGAACCCCCAGGTTTCTGACCTTCTCTACTGGGGACGGACATTCTCCCGCCTCTATCGGCCACCATGATTGATTCCGCAGTGGCAAGCCGGGTCCAAACTCCATCACCTCTGTTTTGTCAGTATTTATTTTTAGATAATTCTGACCCATCCAGGACATGATTTCCGAGAGGCATGCATGTAATTTGCATGCCACAGATTCAGGCTGATTGATAATGGATATGATAAGCTGAGAATCATCAGCGTATGATACTAATGTGAAACCATGGTTCCTCATGAGGTCAGCCAGAGGTGTGACATAAAGAATGAAAAGAGTAGGAGAGAGGGCCGATCCCTGTGGAACTCTGCAGGGGAGGTGGAAGCTGTCAGATCTCATACCCTCCCAGCCTATGCTCCCTATCCTCTAAAAAAGAGGCTAGTAGGGCCATGGCAGTCACTCCCACTCCCAGGTCCCTCAGCCGCTGCACCAGTACGATGTGATTAACGGTGTCAAACACTGCAGAGAGATCCAAAAGTACCAGGAGTGCCCTCCCACCTCCATCTACAATCTTACAGATCTGTTCAGTAGTTTTTACAAGTGCTGACTCCGTTGAATGTCGTGGCCAAAAGCCGTGCTGGGAAGAGTCAAACAGGCCGTGCGTGTCTAGGTAAGCGGTGAGGGATCTATTCAGATGTTTTTCTAGAACCTTGGCTGCAAAAGGAAGTCCTGCAATAGGTTGGTAGTTATTGAGATTGCAGGGATCCAGGCTAATTTTTTTAGCAAAGGGGTGATGACTGCCTTCTTCCAGATAGCGGGGTATTTTCCTGAACTCAGAATTTGGTTCACAAGTGGGGTAAGATGTTCGGTAATTGGACCTACAGCTTGATGCATGATGGTTGCTGGACATGGGTCTGTAGATGCTCCTGATTTTAAGGAGAGGAAAATGGAACTGACCTCTTCTTTACTCACCGGCTGGAAACTGCTCAGTGACCGATTGGAGCATGTAACAGACTCAGTCGTTCCGAAGACTTCTTGGTGTGTGGGAAACTATTATATATTTTCTTTACTTTCTCTTGAAAGTATTCCGCTAGGGAGTTACACAACTGTTGATCTGGTTTAAAGGTGCCAACCAGCTGGGGTTTAGCCAGCAGGTTGACTATTTTAAACAATTCCCTATTGGAATTTCCAGCATTACTAATTTGGACTGTAAAAAAGGCCTTTTTAGCAACTACAATTGCTTCATTGTATGTTTTCACCAAGAGACTGTAAGCAGATTTCTTTAAGTCATCATAGTCTGTCCGCCAATATCATTCCGCCTTTCTACATTTGATCATTAAGTCCTTAAGTTAAGGAGTATACCACGGGGCTGATTTCTCAGCTTCCTTTATTGGGGCAACCCTGTCGGCTAATGCCAGCATCCACTCATTGAACTGCTGTACGGCTTTATTGTTATCCTCTTCTACCTTGAAAGGGCCTTGGTCGAGCGCTAATTCGAATAATCCTTCTTTAAGTTTGCCCCATTGTCTTATTTGGCGTTTAACTGAAATAGCTTGTCTTTTAGGCTGGGATTGAAGTCTATTAAGAGTGAAGTAAATAGCTCTGTGATCAGACCAAAGCAGGTCTAATAACCGAGAAAGAGTAATGCCTGGTTCATTAGTAAAAATCCCGTCCAGTGTGTGGCGTGCTGTATGGGGAGATTCAGTTATCAGCTGTTTTAAGTCGAAGGCCACAAGGTTGTCTAAGAGTCTGATAGTATCCGGGTTATTATTTGACTCTAGGTGATAATTAAAATCGCCCAAGATTGTAAGTGAAAGAGAGTCAGTGTATGACTCCAGGAGGGTCAACAGGGATTGTGAAAAAGTACTCCTTGGGCCTGGGGGGCGATGGATTAATATGCCCCGAAAGGTCTGCGCATTGTCCAATTTAACACAAAATTGTAGTGCCTCTGCCGTGAGGGTCGAGATAGACTCTACCTGAAGTTTAAAACTTGCTCAATAGAGAATAGCTATCCCCCCTTCCTTACCTGACATTGTATTCTGAACTGAATATGCGTAACCATCAGGGACAGCAATATTCCAGTCAGGGATAGAGGCATTATCAGTCCAGGTTTCTGTCAGAAAGACTAGATCTGGCCTCGTAAGCTGGATATGGTCCCCTAGTTCATGTTTGTGCTTAACTACGGATTGAACGTTAACTAGAAGACATTTGAAGTGTTCAGATATATCACCCTTCAGATAATCGGATGTCTGCACCGTCTTGTCCTCCCTAGGGACTGACTTTGCCTCCTTGTTACTTTGTATGCTACGCCCCGTCCTCCATCTTTGATCGTTTTTCTGCAGATTGTGACATAGTCTAAAAGTGCAACCTGTGCATCCAGCGGCTGTTCTTGTGGCCTCTGCTGTCAATAACGTTTTCTATGCACATGGAACAGGCATTAAGTCCAGTAAGGTTTGCCAGTCATAGCTGATTATGGCGCGAGGACCAGGGGTCCTGGGGCTGGGCGCTCTCCGGGCGCCAACGGGCACAGACGGGCTTGCCTTTGGCGCGCCGCCGGCGCGACCGCTCCAGCGTGGATTAAATAGGAGAGTGGCAGCCTGACGTCTAGTGCGTCAACCCCGAGTGCAGTGCGGTCCCGATCTACTTCCGGGAACCGCCGGGGTCGAACGCGGAGTGCTGCCTATTACACTAAGGCTAAACTGTTCTAAGGTGAGCGATAGCGGGGTGTTCTTTTTTTAAAATATATCAAGTGTTAGCAGCAATATGTATTACGCGTTAAGATCGGTAATAGCAGCCAATTCAGTGTTTAAAAACCGGTGTCTCATAAAGTGCCAAAATAGCAGCAATATATGTTAAACGTTAAAATCGATAATAGCAGCAAGTTCAGTTTTTAAAAAAACAGTATCTCATTGAGTGCAAAAATAGCAAGGTACATAGCGTTTCACCTTAAAATTCTTTAAGCCATCGCATGTTCTGCCACATACACGCTGCGCGACCGCTCCAGCGTGGATTAAATAGGAGACTGGCGGCCTGACGTCTAGTGCGTCATCCCCGAGCGCAGTGCGGTCCCGATCTACTTCCGGGAACCGCCGGGGTCGAACACGTAGTGCTGCCTATTACAATAAGGCTAAACTTTTCTAAGGTGAGCGATAGCGGGGTGTTCTTTTTTAAAAATATATCAAGTGTTAGCAGCAATATGTATTACGCGTTAAGATCGGTAATAGCAGCCAATTCAGTGTTTAAAAACCGGTGTCTCATAAAGTGCCAAAATAGCAGCAATATATGTTAAACGTTAAAATCGATAATAGCAGCAAGTTCAGTTTTTAACAAAACAGTATCTCATTGAGTGCAAAAATAGCAAGGTACATAGCGTTTCACCTTAAAATTCTTTAAGCCCTCGCATGTTCTGCCACATACACGCTGCGCGACCGCTCCAGCGTGGATTAAATAGGAGAGTGGCGGCCTGACGTCTAGTGCGTCATCCCCGAGTGCAGTGCAGTCCCGATCTACTTCCGGGAACCGCCGGGGTCGAACACGTAGTGCTGCCTATTACAATAAGGCTAAACTTTTCTAAGGTGAACGATAGCGGGGTGTTCTTTTTTAAAAATATATCAAGTGTTAGCAGCAATATGTATTACGCGTTAAGATCGGTAATAGCAGCCAATTCAGTGTTTAAAAACCGGTGTCTCATAAAGTGCCAAAATAGCAGCAATATATGTTAAACGTTAAAATCGATAATAGCAGCAAGTTCAGTATTTAAAAAAACAGTATCTCATTGAGTGCAAAAATAGCAAGGTACATAGCGTTTCACCTTAAAATTCTTTAAGCCCTCGCATGTCCTGCCACATACACGCTGCGCGACCGCTCCAGCGTGGATTAAATAGGAGAGTGGCGGCCTGACGTCTAGTGCGTCAACCCCGAGTGCAGTGCGGTCCCGATCTTCTTCCGGGAACAGCCGGGGTCGAACGCGGAGTGCTGCCTATTACACTAAGGCTAAACTGTTCTAAGGTGAGCGATAGCGGGGTGTTCTTTTTTAAAAATATATCAAGTGTTAGCAGCAATATGTATTACGCGTTAAGATCGGTAATAGCAGCCAATTCAGTGTTTAAAAACCGGCGTCTCATAAAGTGCCAAAATAGCAGCAATATATGTTAAACGTTAAAATCGATAATAGCAGCAAGTTCAGTTTTAAAAAAAACAGTATCTCATTGAGTGCAAAAATAGCAAGGTACATAGCGTTTCACCTTAAAAGTCTTTAAGCCCTCGCATGTCCTGCCACATACACGCTGCGCGACTGCTCCAGCGTGGATTAAATAGGAGAGTGGCGGCCTGATGTCTAGTGTGTCAACCCCGAGTGCGGTCCCGATCTACTTCCAGGAACCGCCGGGGTCGAACGCGGAGTGCTGCCTATTACACTAAGGCTAAACTGTTCTAAGGTGAGCGATAGCGGGGTGTTCTTTTTTTAAAATATATCAAGTGTTAGCAGCAATATGTATTACGCGTTAAGATCGGTAATAGCAGCCAATTCAGTGTTTAAAAACCGGTGTCTCATAAAGTGCCAAAATAGCAGCAATATATGTTAAACGTTAAAATCGATAATAGCAGCAAGTTCAGTTTTTAAAAAAACAGTATCTCATTGAGTGCAAAAATAGCAAGGTACATAGCGTTTCACCTTAAAATTCTTTAAGCCCTTGCATGTCCTGCCACATACACGCTGCGCGACCGCTCCAGCGTGGATTTAATAGGAGAGTGGCGGCCTGACGTCTAGTGCGTCAACCCAGAGTGCAGTGCGGTCCCAATCTACTTCTGGGAACTGCCGGGGTTGAACGGGGAGTGCTGCCTATTACACTAAGGCTAAACTGTTCTAAGGTGAGCGATTGCGGGGTGTTCTTTTTTAAAAATATATCAAGTGTTAGCAGCAATATGTATTACGCGTTAAGATCGGTAATAGCAGCCAATTCAGTGTTTAAAAACCGGTGTCTCATAAAGTGCCAAAATAGCAGCAATATATGTTAAACGTTAAATTCGGTAATAGCAGCAAGTTCAGTTTTTAAAAAAACAGTATCTCATTGAGTGCAAAAATAGCAAGGTACATAGCGTTTAACCTTAAAATTCTTTAAGCCCTCGCATGTCCTGCCACATAAACCATATTACTTCCTTGGAACTGCACAAATCCACCATTCTCATCCTGATTTCCATTAATACCAAAAAGGAAGGGACTTGGGCTTATTTTACTACACTTCCGCTTTGGCATAGTAAGGGGTAGGTCCAAAGCCCACATCGCGCACCGGCAGTCAGCACGCACAATAGCGTTTTGCTCTGAGTGGTCCGACTAGGGCCATACACTGTACTAACTTTGGGTCTGCCCCCAGAAGACACACTACATATGTAAGGCATACAGGGCATGCTTTGCACATATCTCAGAAATCCATCCCAGTTTGAGTAGATGAAGTTGGATTGGTCTTGATAAAATGCAGTGATCTTTGTGGACAGTGAGAGGCATGAAACCTGTTGGCCACTGACTTATATTAATCAGAGCCTAGAAAGATCATCATATCTATCACTAACTCAAACTCACATTTTTAATTATGACAAAAGGACCCGATAATTATAATAGTTTTTAGATCCTATTAGTCATTTTTAACACACACACCCTCCTCTTATTCTACTCACACCTGCACAACACATCCAAACCTCACATTGGCTAAAAGAAAAGAACTCCGGGAAAGAGTCACCCTGAGGGGACCGTTGGGCATTGCAGTGCCAGCCTAACAAGAAGGTGCCTGATGATGAAGCATGACACCTCTCGGTGTGTGTGAGGGCCCTTGCTCCCAATGGGAGCACTCCTCTGTACCCTGGATTCACCATTCTAGGTGACCTAGATTGCAACATAGGAACTGCACACTCCTTCTTTTCATACCTGATTTCCATTAGCCATGTTACCAGCATTAAACCAACAGTTGCGTTTCCAATGTCCCAACCTCCCACAAACGTGGCACGGATTAATTCTCTTCAAAGTCAGCACATAAACATCTGTTCTCGGATCCACTGGAACACCTCGTCCTCTACCCTGCAGCTGAAAATGTTGCTGTTGAAACCCATTAACATCTTGCATCACAAGGGTCTACTGATACCTTCCCTGTTCCAGACCAGGATTATCAATAAATGTCAGCTTCTGACTTCTCTGGGCAGCTTTCATTTGCGCAATCATTAACTTTTCCTTTAGTTGCTTGAGTTTCATCTCTGTCCCACTAAACAATTTAAATGCCTGCAACAATCTTCCATAGAAAGCATATACTGACTCTTTGGTTTCTTGGGGTTTTCGAACAATCTTGACCCAATCCCTCTCTGTAGGAGAGATTTTCAATTTCAAGAAAGTAATCACCTGATTATATTTCTTCATAACCAGTGCTGACAGACTGTGTGATTGAGGGTGTCTCATTGGCTCTACTTCAGGCCAGTCCACAGAAACCTTGCATTCAACCCTCAGATCACTTGGAACCACAATTTCAAATAGAGTATCCAAATCCTTCCATAAAACTTTATATATTTTCACAATTCGATAAGCCTTTCTATACCATTCGATTGGATTTTCTCTCAATTTCAGAAACTCATTTGTGAAGGATGCAAGAAATGACCTATCCCATGATATATGTACATACCCTCCACCGGGAACTTCTCTCATGGGAAGAATGTGTATGTCCTCGTCACCCTCCTCTGTTCCAAATGGAGGCATTCGTAGCCTGACTTTCTTTGGTTCCTTTTTTTTTGCCGTCTGCCTTCCCATTTATCTAACTTACTCCACTTTCGAACATAGGAAATCAATTCCTTAATCTGTAGTTTCATTCCAGGCAGATGCATTTTTGCATTGTCTCTGTCACTGAAGCTCAACCTGTAACTCCTCTGTAGGGCTTTGGATTTCTGAAAATCAATCCCATGTCTCTGAGCTAATTCTAATAGTCTATCATGAGTTTATCCTTGCAAGCCTAGTAATGTCTTTACACAGAAATAACAGTTCATCATCCTGCTAAGCATCCAATCAAGACAATCCAAGGGATCCAACTATAATTTCTTCAAATTCTATTTTCAATTTGGCAACTTCCATAACCCTTTCTCTCTCTGGGACTTGGGCTGATGTCCCATTCGTTCCAGGAATTGAGCTATCTTCTGGTGTTTCTATGCTTCTGATTCAATCATCAAATTCTCAGACAGTAAAACCTGGTTGTTCTACCAGAGTATTGAGAATTATTTCTCCACTATAGGTACCACTACTCAAAGCAAGTGGTGAATTCAGAAGGGACATGTCGGAAGTTGGCGTTCCCATAGGCATCTCTGCTCTAGGTGTACTGTCTGTAATTCATCATCAGAGGTTCACTTGTGTTGGGCATAAAAAAAGATGACTGTCTCTGAGAAAACTTCCTGGACCAATCAATCCTTGTCTGGTTCACAGTAGGATTTGCACTTAAAACACCTGGAGTATTTTGTTGTGCTGGAACTGTAGGAGTCTGAGGAATTTGCCTTATCATCGAACCTATTGAATTATCAGCTGCGGTAGTGATCCCAGTAGGAACAGCCAAGGTATGTGTAGTATTTCCTACCACTTCAGGCTTATACAAAGGCACAGCTGGTCCAATAGTGACAGGAATGCATCTGGGGAATGTTAAGCATGCGAAGTGGAAGGAACTGTCCTTGCCAAATTCTCTCCCATTGGGTTTGGATTCACATTTATAGGTGCCGAATGCATATCAAAGGTCTCACTAATAGGTGCATTACTCATTTCACCAGTCTGCATATCATTGTATGGAGGTGGATGGGTCAGTAATAATTCAGTCACAAAATCCTCATGTGGTTCGCTGTCACTTTCCTCAATTCTGTTGTCTGTGTTTTCTGTTTCTTTATTCTTTTGCTTGTCCTTGCATTTACCCTCCCTCCTCCTTCACTGGTCAACGCACAATATAATCTAGCTCCCTCCATCACGTCAGTCCTACAGTTAGATATCATGTATCCTATCTAGCACCTTCACAAGTGTGTATGGCATTCTTACCTCTGCCCTGAAATCTCTCTCTCTGTCTCAGATAGGCCATATGTTCTCAAACATTCAATGATTCATACTGTGTAGGTCTAGGAGGCAGCTTCATTTCTTACAATGCCCTCCTCAAGTTCTCAATAATCCTCAAATTAAATGTACGATAATGTTGACATCTTTCTCAGTAAGGCTATGCCAATGTGCGAGCTAGACACTTGTGTGTAGACCCACATTTACCACCATAATATGACCTGCTGTACCTGCAGGAGGTGCCTCTTCTCCATTTCTAACGTCAGCGAACATCTTGGTAAACTTCTGTAACATGTAAAAAGTGGGCCACTTTGTGCTGCACCAGTACTAAAACCACAGGACTAGACCAAGGACTAAGAGATTTCTCAATGACCTAAAGGTCCATCATCTTAGCACCTTCCACCTGGATGTATCTCTGAACCCGGTTAGATTTTCCGAACATCTGGCCCTCTACTGACAGATTGTCACTGTTGTGTGTCTCCTATAAGGCCCACTGTAGTTTTCCCTTATGCTAGCCTAACCGTGCACGCTGCACACATTGTAGGCTGCCTTTCGCTTTGCACACGTTGCAAAATAACATGCTTGTTTTGTGCCACACTGTTATTTTTTTAAATGGGCTGCATATGTTTTCACATTCTGCTTTTCTGCTGAGTTTAGTCTGAACATTTACTACAAGGTTAGACAACATTGCGCCCTGTTATTCTCTGTGGTCGGACAAAAGCACCTAGACACAATACAAGAGTCCCAGCTGCTGTTTATGAGCAGTGCATTTCTTATCATATAAGCCAAGACCAGTCATTTTGACAATAGAGAGGAGAAATTCCAGTAGAGGAGAGGTCCCAGAACCAGAGCGCAAGCCTTGCGCAATCTGAGAACAAGACTAGCTAACGGCAAATGCTAGGTATGGGGTCCGTTACCATCTCAGGGAACTTTAGTATGATATTGTAAGGTTAGGCTCAGGCAGATACACCGATAACTATGATCAGACTTTTCATTGTGTACGGTTTATTGGTGATGCTAATCACATTACTGCATTGTGCATGTTTTCTAATTGCAGGGCAGTTGCTTCATAATAGAACATGATAGTTTCAATAAGTATTGTAAACTGGTTTTGTGTCTCATTTCTGTTTATTGTGGACATGAATGAGTGAGGTAACGAAAGGTGATGACCTGCCACAAAGGTTCCCTGAGGGGACTACAGTGTTGTATTTTGGGGTGCCAACTTACCTGCTACTCTGGTAAGGTTAGGAGTACAGGTGAGGTACTATGAGCTAGTATGGTTTGGGGTGCATAGGTACCGATGTGGTACGGTGACTCAGTCCCTACATACTGACGTTCTTTGATCCCATATTGGACAAGTCCTTGGTAGGTGTAAAGTTCGTAGTTCGTGACCTGTACCTACGCAGAAGGAGCGTAAACAACTGTTTGTTGTTTAAGGAAACCCCTTACCCACCTACCTAGTAGGTGGCATGCTTCATCATCGGGGTCAAGCTGCATTACCGAGTGTAATCCAGCTGTGCTTCAACGCCTGAACTACAGCGGAGCGGGTTCTTGTGTAGAAAGTGTACAGTGCTATGTGAGGTGAAATTATGTGCTAAAAATGTCTCTATGAAATTCCCTTATGAAATCTTTAATAAAAGGGTCCTAGGACATGGGTAAAAAATGTAATCAGGATATACTGGAGGTTTTTTAAATGAACCTCTATATCTCATTTTTTTTTTAAAAGGTGTAGGTCTACTAGTTTCAGCCTTCGGAAATGTTCAAGAGGCTTTCGTCAGGACCATGAGTGCGTGACCCAAAAGAGGGGGCACGTAGGTGTGAGTATCAGCGTACACCCTGCAGTGCGCTGTGAGTGTTGTGGGATCTTATTACTTACAGATCCTATGCAGCCAATACCTGTGAAAGAGAAAATACATAGTACAACTTGTACTGCCACATCTTCAGTTATCTATAGGAATATCATGCATGTCTTACTTTAGTAGCGCTCCTATGTGCGTAGAGTGGTGGGGATTGATCTGTAGAAGGCATCATGCATGTGACTTTGGGGGAGCATGCATGATGGCTATTGATAAATAACTAAACGTGGCTACAATGTGCCCCAGTAGTGTTTGGTAGACTATACGACCACCAAACTGGTATATGAAAGTGATAAATACATTTTGTACAGTGGTGAACTGTCGATAGATTTATCGCTATGTTCACAGAATGCATTTATGTTTTTGGCTCAGAGAAGTTGTTCGCGTTATGGCAGATCGTGTGTTTTTTTTTTGTTTTTCTTTAAATATATAAGTAACTCGTGATTGCGCGTTATATGTCCAAAGAACACATTCAACATGGAGGGACATATAGGACAAACTGACTGACAACAAACAAAGAGGGAAGCGGCTCCACTTTTGTTCTGTAAGCTAGCTGCCTCTTGGATCCGGTTTACAATGTTACACCCGTTTTTAGACCCTGGAAAATATAAAGGTTTCAGGGAAATGGTAGCGGGAATCGTTAAGGGAGTTTTAAACGAAGGAAAAACCAGTAAGGAAAGTTAACCGAGGACGTGATCGTGTCCATTCGGAGGCTGATGCCTTGATTTACTCACGTTTGTCTCTGGGCTGTAAAACATGTCCACCTACGTTGTAGTCCAGATCCCGCTGTTGTGGGATGAGGTAGGTGTGGATAATACAAGTAGGAAGTAGCGGTCACGTGGGGACGTGAGCATATACGTGGTACTAGTGCGCTAACCCTCTTCTACCTGCGGCATTATTGGTGAACAGCGCGTGCGCATTTTAATGTAATCGCAAAATGCCAATAGGAAGCAGGTTCCTTCCTCACTTTAGTATGCTGACCTTCCTAGGTGGATATGTGACTTGAAAGTGCGTAACCAATCAAGTTAAATGAAAATAGAGGTGTATTAATAAATTTTTTTTACTTGATAGTAAGGGCCAATTATGGTATAAATTTATATATTTGCAGTCGGTGTTGTTACAGACAATATAAATGAATGGGCACCACGGAGTCTATTGTGAATATCTAGCAGGATATTTACAGGTGCTTCTAAAGGGATTATCTAAAAACCATTGACAAGTGTGTTAGAATGGGGTACTCTGCAGTTTATAGAGATATTTTGAGTGAGTATAATTTAGCAGGAGGAAACTCGCTGAATGTATTTCATGGCCATTGTTCTTCTCATCCTGTGAATTATCGTGACTATTTTCGCTGTATGCTATTCCATGGCACATTATCATTCAGCCCATTGATGTGTGTTGGAAGTCTATATACCCAGCGTTGTTCCTTTTCTAGCAACATATCTTGTATGTTTCCTGTTGCTGAATCTAGTTGTTCTATGACAACCCAGGTCATATCATTGGTAGTGTGTCCTTCAGTTAGGAAATGGTCTGTCAGTTTTGTGCTTTTGTGTTTGCAGCGGATGTTGCTCCGATGTTCGTATATTCTGGTCTTTATTTTGCGACTTGTCATGCCTATGTATCTCAGTTGACATGGGCATGTAATAAGATAGACCACATTTTCAGAGTTACAATTAGTGTGTCTTCTGATGTACCATAATTTCTCTTGTTCCAGATGTAGGACTTTTGTTTTTTTAGTTAAGTGGCAGACGCTACAGTTCCCACATGGGTAATGACCTGTGACGTTTGGTAGACCCCAGGCATTCAGCACAGTGTTGTTTGTTGGGGTCTGCTTTTTGGGGCGTGTGGAAACCAAACTGTCTCGTAAGTTTTGTGACCTTCTGTAGGAAAAAAGTGGGTTTTCCCATTGTAGTTTGCCAGATGTGATAATTCTCCAATTACTCTGGATCAGTTTGGCAACTTTGTTTGAGATAGAGTGGTATGTGGTCACGCAAGTTAGAGGGAGCGTGGATTCTGTTTGTTCTCTGCTTTCCAGTAGACTTTCCCGGTTCTGGTTTCTAGATGGTGCTTTCAGAATCATCAGTGAACACATCAATGAAAGTGCCCCTGGAATTACAGACAGCTTGCAATTTGATGGAGTTCTAGCAGTATCTGTTGAGGAAAATGTGTGCTGTGTGGTAAGATGGCTGGAGTGCCACATGGGTTAGGTCAATTCTATTCTAATCTATTCACAGAGTTTTCTTGAGAGCATGGCTGCTCATAAGAGCCTCCCAGCACTATGACAACCAGGTATCCCGCTGAAAAGTTTTCAGTTAGAAAATAAATGTTTTTAGCAGTTTTCTAAATGATAGTTTCCATTTGGTTTGCTTTAGGTTCTCAGGGGGTGCATTCCAAAGTTTTGGTATCAGGAAAGGAAAGGATCTTCCTCCACTCCTGGCCCTCATTATCCTGGGGACTGCAAACCGTTTCTGAGTATAAAATCACAGCATTCTTGTGGGACTATATGGGGTAAGTAGATTTTGAATCAGTATAGGACCCTTTTGTGCATCGTTTTGTTGGCCATGCACAATACCTTGAAGTGTATCCTTTTAAGCACTGGCAACCAATGAAGTTTTGCCAGGGCAGTGGTGGCAGAATGGCATTTGGAAATTTTCATCAGAATATGTGCTGCAACATTTTGAATGACTTGAAGTATTTTTATAATGGACCTTGGGCTGCCCAGGTACAAGAGTTCCCATTGTCAAGTCTGGAAATGACCAAGCCTTGTACTACTATCCTATGCAATGCCTCTGGTAGCCATCTGAGCAGTTTTCTGAAGGTTCTTAGTGTGTCGAAGCAGGTTGCTGCAAATTTTTTGACTAGTGTTGCCATTGTCATTTTATCATTAAGCCAAAAAACAACTCTTTTAACTTCAGATTTTTAAATAGGATGTTTACCAAGGGGTTCAGGCCAGATCAGTTTCATCCATCTGAAGGAGTTGTTTCCTATCATCAACACCTCAGTTTTCTCCCAGTTATGTTTCAGGCTGCTTGTCGCCATCCAATCCATGCTTAAGGCAGGTATTTAGACTTTATCTGAGCTACATAGACTGACGTGAAATGCCAAGCAGCTGATCGGCAGAGCGCAGAGAGCGGCAGTGAGGAGAGGAGCTGCAGCGGCAGAGGCAAGACGCGGCAAACCAGAGCGGGAATTAGGTTGGGCTGAGAGCCGAGATTCGAGCAGGGATCCGGGGCCGGGAATGGCCGAACCTAGCCGTGCTGAGCTGAACCGAGGAGCTGAGCCGAGGAGCCAAGGTACTGACCTGTTGAGCTGCTGCCGCTGCCAATCACGCCGCCACCTCCACAATCGCTGTAATCACTGAGCCCCCCATCTGAAGCAAAGAAAACAAGCAGCAGCATTTGCAATTTGAAAATAAGCAGTAGCAGCAGCACAACATGTAAATGTATACCGCTCTGCATCATGGTAAAAATCAACCTTCAGGTTCAGCAAGAAGGCAAGCAAGTGAGAAGTGAGCACGGCTGCCATTAGCGGCAGCTGCTGAGTGTGTGCCCGGTGAGTCCGCGGAAGCGGCCCAACTAGGTGGCATATAAACAAGGGCTTTATCTCCGTTTTTTGGCTTTAAAAGACAAAGAAACGTAGATAAAAATATCGCCCTATCAACAACAGGGTGCTAACATGCAAGGGGCATATTAACAAGGAACAGGGAAAATTAACGCTAAGGGCGCTTAGCGTTAATTTTTTTAACGCCCGCTATCGTTGGATAATATCGCCTGGTTATCGCGTTATTAACAACGCTAACCGCCTAGGCGATAAAAAATCCAGCGATAGCGGCATTTTGGGAGGTTATCGCTGGTAATAGTGAAAAAGGGTTCTAACATGCGATTTTGCATGTTAGCACCCTTTTGTTGATAGGGCGATATTTTTATCTCCTCTTCTTTGGCTTTTAAAGCCAAAAAAGCAGAGATAAAGCCCTTGTTAATATGCCCCCAAAATTGCATGTTAGCAGCCTTTTTCACTACGCTTCCCTTTGCATCTCTAATGAGATGCAAAGTAGGCGTTCCAGAGCAAAATATTAGGAGAAATGCCGCTAAGTGACATTTCTCCTAATATCAAGCTTCACGCTAACCCTGTTAGAGACAAAAAAAGCAGCGCTAACCACGGTTAACGCTGCTTTTTTACGTCTGCTAATTTTCAGACTTAGCCATGTAATCCAATGGGAGGTGGATTACATGGCTAAATCCACCATGGGCTATCAACAAGGATATCCCTATCCTTGTAGTTTTATCGCTGCATTACCAGTGATAACCTCCCAAAATGCCG
This sequence comes from Triturus cristatus, assembly GCF_964204655.1. Classification (NCBI taxonomy): domain Eukaryota; kingdom Metazoa; phylum Chordata; class Amphibia; order Caudata; family Salamandridae; genus Triturus; species Triturus cristatus. The sequence goes on along the minus strand of NC_140581.1, from coordinate 921,722,101 downwards.
CTATCACTGGATTTTTTATCGCCTAGGCGGTTAGCGTTGTTAATAACGCGATAACCAGGCGATATTATCCAGCGATAGCGGGAGTTAAAAAAATTAACGCTAAGCGCCCTTAGCGTTAATTCTCCCTGTTCCTTGTTAATATGCCTCTAGGTTGGATGCGGCTTGCGGCTCACCAGTGAGCCCTGCTCACAGCCTATCTGTAACACCTGCGCTTACCTAGGAGATTACCAGGCAATTACCTGGTTTCCGAAGTTCCCCATCCCATCTTATCTCTGGATTATTATTTACCACACAATACCAGTGGCAAACGCACATCAAGCGCACGGGCACTGAGGACCTTGGTAGCAAACGACTACAACAGGACAAGTCTGCACGTCCTCTGGAAGCACCTGACCAGCACATTGTGCGCCGCGCATATTACAGCGTATTGCACCAAGATGATAAAACGGATCCCAGTTACTAGGTCAAGGTCAGCTGTTGACGCCAATGGAGGTGCAGGCTCAGCAGGGCCACCAACTAATGATCCCTGCACAACACGCACAAATGCTCAGGACTCAGACCAGCTTTCAGGGTTCCCAAAGACACAGAATAACCAAAAGATCGCCAACGCTGGCCTGATAACTAAATACCTGCTTCCCAAGTTCTTAAATGGAGTCTCCACCAATGGCAGTGCAGACCACCTAAGAAACAACTTGGGTACTAAGGAAGACCTCTCCTCCTCTGCAACAAGTTCCCAGGGCTTATGCCCTATGGAAACAAAACGCCATTCCCTTTCGTGTCCAAATATGGAGGGGGTTAATAGTCTCATTCAATTGCCCCAGGGGCTAGACTCTGTCCCCAATGCCAACATGAGCTTTGCACCAACGGTCCTTCATTCCTCTTTCATTGACATTCCCAAGTCAGCCTCACATGATCCAGGAAGATCTACAATAATTGAGGCACAAATACATCAACCTTACTCACCTATCCGGCAGCATCCTGATTTGACTGCTGCCACAGGTTCCTACGCTGTCATGAAAAAACAAGAGCTGGGAGAACTTTCATCAATATTTCTACAGCAGCTTGAAACCAAAGTAGAACAAACCTTGAAGTCTTCTCCACAGCTGTACATACCATCTAGCGGAATAAATCATTACCATTGCACTCCTCAATATATAGAAAACCTAAGTTTCACGGCCGCTTCGTAGTCGCCAAAACTTACTAATCCACAATATATAACGGCTAAAGCCTTACTCTGGCAATCCTCTACGATGGACCTGCAAATAGATCTCTTGCAGTCAATAGCCTCATGCTTGGCGGACTTGAAAGGAAAAATGGACCATATTACAAACTTGATTCTTATTTCACAAACAAATTTCTCATGGTCATGTGCGGCCATTGTGGATCAGTGGGCAAACCTTCCGGTGGTCCTGACCACCTTAGCAGATTCAATCCGAGTCACAAGGGGCCCCCCTAGGCTACCCTCACAATTGACTCCAATCAAACTTGAATCAAATGCTGAACTTATCAACAATCAAGTTAACTTACCTGAAGACCCATTTTTTAGATTAATTAAAACATTACATCTGCCATTATCTACTGACTCAAGCTCAACACACCCGATGGGGCTCATAACTGTTGCGCTTTGTCCTCCAATTAGCTGCCAAATAGCAGAAAAACTTGATGACGTCACAGAGATTAAACAGAAGGAAGGCTCGCTCTCTAGGAAAGCAAAGAGAAAATTGAGGAAATCACAAAAAAGGGCGAAAGCCAAAAATAGAGTGGCATCCCTCCTTACTCGTACATATACAACTGAGTCAACCACTGGTCCTGTTAAGCTCTATCCAATCCTCTCAGTAAAGACACCAGGAAACCATCCACGATTGAGCAAACAATCATCAATTAAGGGTTCAGCGAACGATTCCGCCGGAGGGGCAATCTCCCCCAATGCCCCCTCCCCCTCTCCTCCTGACAAGGATAAGATGGTAGTCCACACAATAACAACTCAGTCTAAGCCTATGGAAGAACCAGATGTGAGGACTGGTCCTATCCCTGGGATGACACCACTGTCTACAACCTTAGGGACACAGGCAGAGGCCGATACGCAATCACTGTCCAGTGCTACATACAGCAATAACACGCAGCATCAACAGGCGCCAACATTTCCCCCAGACCAATGATAGATAGATCCCCTCCAACATATCAATCCTCACTAGTACCTGATAATCAAGTCCAACCTGGAAATATAACAGGTAGCAGCAGCTCGAATTTAGAAGTGGTGGAGGTCGTACTTACACCAAGATACCACGCCAAAGGCAACTATGATACTCTGAACAGAGGCAACATTCTGCATCTATTCACTCATATACCATCATTGGAGCACATAAGCTCGGCAGATGTTGCCTGGGTAAAATTTCAAAACTTGCCAGGGGATCCCACAACGAATCCACAGTGGTCGGGCTATACCAGCAGTCACACCAGACGGCAATGCTGTGCGAAGCCAATCATCTGGGGGACTGGGGCATTGAGATTAAGCACTTACCTCAAGATATATATCCTTACGTTTTAGACACCAAACCCTCAAATTCATCAACATATTCCATCTTAAAATGCGCTGATGGCATTCACCCAGGCAACAATCTCTCTAGTATATTCTCTCAACATCTGCACGACTTACCAGAAAGCTTCCCGTCATGCCCCTATGCTTACATCTACATCACTTTCTATCATACCAGACTGGTAAATTGTGGTTGTTATATAAAGGAGATTGGCTCTTGTTCTCTTATTCAAGTCATATGTGAATTTTCATTTTCTCTTTTCTCTCCTTTTACTTGATGGATGAGCTATTTGTATCCGAATTCATATTGTCTCTCTCAGAGATATGTGGTGTATAACGATACTGGATTTGTGGAGCAATGCCCTGATTCTCCTTTTGTAAAATTTGTAGTAATTTGCTTAAGTTTGGTTGAGCGACACTGCGGAGGGAAGCAGTGAGCCGCCCTGCCCAGTGGTCATGGAACTGCTAATTGATTGTGGGTTTCCTTCTGCCCCTACCTCAGCCATTCGATTTTCATATTAATTTGTATTGTCAAAAGTATATCCCGATTACTATGCAAATGCTCTGGATGTTATTTTGTTAAAATCATTTATTAAAAAAAAAAATAGTATATTCTCCAACATAAACTCTTGAGGTTCATCTGCTCCACAAATCAAAGAAGAGTCTTCTCTAGCAAACAGGACACCAATAACCAACTCGGACATCAGGCCCAGCGCGGCCACCACTCGGCTTGACGGCATTTCTAAGCCCCTCAGAGGCAATACAGACTACACACTGAACGAGCAAAATAACCACCTAACGATTATCTCTTGGAACGTGGCTGGCTTCCAGAAACTGGTCAAGAAAGAGTCTGCTCTAAAGAACCTTCAAAGCAGTGATATAATGTGCTTCCAGGAGAAATGGACAACGTCTACTACAACTCTCTCCGGGTACTTCAAATCCATGTCCCGGCTTCAAGACGTAATATTTTTGGGCTGCCAAAGGGTGGCCTCTCTGTATGCATCAAGCACTCCCGAAGGTTGGCAGTCATTACACTTATACCCCTCCCACCTGGAATTCAAGCACTACTTATCAATGGAATAAAAAATCACCATAAACCGCTTCGATTACTATTATTAAACTGCTATGTTAACCCAGCTCTGCACCAGAGAAACCAGGCACTCGATGATCAGGCTGCCATCATTGGAGATCTACCACTACCACAATCCAGTTATAGTTGGGGATTTTAATAATAGATCGCTTGATAAGATATGAAAGGACAACAAACAATCTAAAGAGGTCGCTGTACTGCAAGCTTTATTTGATTCCTGCTCTATATTATCCACTCATAACCTTAAGAAAGCAAAAGTTCAGACATGGTCCCCGCTCCCAACATATAGGAACATCTCCACAATTGACTATCTATTCGTTGGCAGTACACTAGCTTTACACCTGAATGACTTCGATATAGATAACCGAGTAGAGAGCGACCACAGGCCCCTTAGAGCATCGTTTAGTCTTTCCACTTCTCTATCCTGCAAGTATACACCTGCAGGTGAACCCACGGTTGAAGAATACTATAAAGTCCCACGCAGGATAAAATGTACCATTAATCTCGGCACTAAACTGACCGTATGGGCAACTAAAAATTAACAATTGAAAACTTCATTTGGCCCGCAGGCCCTGTGTTAGATTTGGGGGTCTCTAGTTGGCAGAGGTAGGTACCTTTGACAAATAGGGACCCTTGCGTCTAGTCAGGGTAAGGGGGTACACTCCTAAAATAACCCCTGCTCACCCCCTTGGTAGCTTGGCACGAGCAGACAGGCTTATCTCAGAGGCAGTGTGTAAAGCATTTGTGAACACATACAGTAACCCAGTGACAGCACTACAGATGGACCCCACACAAGTTAACATAAAAAATAAGTATTCTTTATATAGATTTATCACAAGGCCACAAAACTATAAAAATCCACAATACTGTACTTAAAATGGTAGAATCAGCTTAGTTCTCTTAAGATGGTAAATGCGACACTCAGAGTTCAATGTACCTTAAGATGTGTAACGCAAGGCAACGAAAGTGTTGCAAGGACGGTGATGCGTTGAAGATCTGGTGCAAAGAAACAATGATGGCGCTTTCTTCTTGATGCGACACGCTTCCCGGTGATGCGGTGGCATCTACTGCGATATCGATCCTCTTCTCCGGCGATGCAAGATGTTTCCACGCGATGCAAGCCGCAACAGGTCCTGCGACACACTTCCCAGTGATGCGGCGGCGTCTGCTGCGACGTCGATCCTCTTCCCTGGCGATGCGAGTTGCTTCCACAATGATGTGAGCCACGACAGGCCCTACAACTCTCTTCCCAGTGATGCGGTGGCGTCTGCTGCGACATCGATCCTCTTCTCCGGCGATGAGCTGCGTCAGGCCCTGCGACACGCTTCCTGGAGATGCGGCGGCATCTGATGCGACGTTGATCCTCTTCTCCGGCGATGAGCCACGACAGGCCCTGCAACACGCTTACCAGTGATGTGGCGGCGTCTGCTGCGACGTCAATCTTCTCCCCTGGCGATGCGAGGCGCTTCGGTGGACCTGCGATGAATCAACGATTCTTCTGCGACACGCTTCCGCTGATGCGGCGGTGTCTGCTACGACGTCGATCCTCTTCTCTAGCGATGTGAGGTGCTTCGTGTTGTGGCAATCCTCTACGATGGACCTGCATATAGATCTCTTGCAGTCAATAGCCTCATGCTTGGCGGACTTGAAAGGAAAAATGGACCATATTACAAACTTGATTCTTATTTCACAAACAAATTTCTCATGGTCATGTGCGGCCATTGTGGATCAGTGGGCAAACCTTCCGGTGGTCCTGACCACCTTAGCAGATTCAATCCGAGTCACAAGGGGCCCCCCTAGGCTACCCTCACAATTGACTCCAATCAAACTTGAATCAAATGCTGAATTTATCAACAATCAAGTTAACTTACCTGAAGACCCATTTTTTAGATTAATTAAAACATTACATCTGCCATTATCTACTGACTCAAGCTCAACACACCCGATGGGGCTCATAACTGTTGCGCTTTGTCCTCCAATTAGCTGCCAAATAGCAGAAAAACTTGATGACGTCACAGAGATTAAACAGAAGGAAGGCTCGCTCTCTAGGAAAGCAAAGAGAAAATTGAGGAAATCACAAAAAAGGGCGAAAGCCAAAAATAGAGTGGCATCCCTCCTTACTCGTACATATACAACTGAGTCAACCACTGGTCCTGTTAAGCTCTATCCAATCCTCTCAGTAAAGACACCAGGAAACCATCCACGATTGAGCAAACAATCATCAATTAAGGGTTCAGCGAACGATTCCGCCGGAGGGGCAATCTCCCCCAATGCCCCCTCCCCCTCTCCTCCTGACAAGGATAAGATGGTAGTCCACACAATAACAACTCAGTCTAAGCCTATGGAAGAACCAGATGTGAGGAATGGTCCTATCCCTGGGATGACACCACTGTCTACAACCTTAGGGACACAGGCAGAGGCCGATACGCAATCACTGTCCAGTGCTACATACAGCAATAACACGCAGCATCAACAGGCGCCAACATTTCCCCCAGACCAATGATAGATAGATCCCCTCCAACATATCAGTCCTCACTAGTACCTGATAATCAAGTCCAACCTGGAAATATAACAGGTAGCAGCAGCTCGAATTTAGAAGTGGTGGAGGTCGTACTTACTCCAAGATACCACGCCAAAGGCAACTATGATACTCTGAACAGAGGCAACATTCTGCATCTATTCACTCATATACCATCATTGGAGCACATAAGCTCGGCAGAAGTTGCCTGGGTAAAATTTCAAAACTTGCCAGGGGATCCCACAACGAATCCACAGTGGTCGGGCTATACCAGCAGTCACACCAGACGGCAATGCTGTGCGAAGCCAATCATCTGGGGGACTGGGGCATTGAGATTAAGCACTTACCTCAAGATATATATCCTTACGTTTTAGACACCAAACCCTCAAATTCATCAACATATTCCATCTTAAAATGCGCTGATGGCATTCACCCAGGCAACAATCTCTCTAGTATATTCTCTCAACATCTGCACGACTTACCAGAAAGCTTCCCGTCATGCCCCTATGCTTACATCTACATCACTTTCTATCATACCAGACTGGTAAATTGTGGTTGTTATATAAAGGAGATTGGCTCTTGTTCTCTTATTCAAGTCATATGTGAATTTTCATTTTCTCTTTTCTCTCCTTTTACTTGATGGATGAGCTATTTGTATCCGAATTCATATTGTCTCTCTCAGAGATATGTGGTGTATAACGAGACTGGATTTGTGGAGCAATGCCATGATTCTCCTTTTGTAAAATTTGTAGTAATTTGCTTAAGTTTGGTTGAGCGACACTGCGGAGGGAAGCAGTGAGCCGCCCTGCCCAGTGGTCATGGAACTGCTAATTGATTGTGGGTTTCCTTCTGCCCCTACCTCAGCCATTCGATTTTCATATTAATTTGTATTGTCAAAAGTATATCCCGATTACTATGCAAATGCTCTGGATGTTATTTTGTTAAAATCATTTATAAAAAAAAAATAGTATATGCTCTCAACATAAACTCTTGAGGATCATCTGCTCCACAAATCAAAGAAGAGTCTTCTCTAGCAAACAGGACACCAATAACCAACTCGGACATCAGGCCCAGCGCGGCCACCACTCGGCTTGACGGCATTTCTAAGCCCCTCAGAGGCAATACAGACTACACACTGAACGAGCAAAATAACCACCTAACGATTATCTCTTGGAACGTGGCTGGCCTTCAGAAACTGGTCAAGAAAGAGTCTGCTCTAAAGAACCTTCAAAGCAGTGATATAATGTGCTTCCAGGAGAAATGGACAACGTCTACTACAACTCTCTCCGGGTACTTCAAATCCATGTCCCGGCTTCAAGACGTAATATTTTTGGGCTGCCAAAGGGTGGCCTCTCTGTATGCATCAAGCACTCCCGAAGGTTGGCAGTCATTACACTTATACCCCTCCCACCTGGAATTCAAGCACTACTTATCAATGGAATAAAAAATCACCATAAACCGCTTCGATTACTATTATTAAACTGCTATGTTAACCCAGCTCTGCACCAGAGAAACCAGGCACTCGATGATCAGGCTGCCATCATTGGAGATCTACCCCTACCACAATCCAGTTATAGTTGGGGATTTTAATAATAGATCGCTTGATAAGATATGAAAGGACAACAAACAATCTAAAGAGGTCGCTGTACTGCAAGCTTTATTTGATTCCTGCTCTATATTATCCACTCATAACCTTAAGAAAGCAAAAGTTCAGACATGGTCCCCGCTCCCAACATATAGGAACATCTCCACAATTGACTATCTATTCGTTGGCAGTACACTAGCTTTACACCTGAATGACTTCGATATAGATAACCGAGTAGAGAGCGACCACAGGCCCCTTAGAGCATCGTTTAGTCTTTCCACTTCTCTATCCTGCAAGTATACACCTGCAGGTGAACCCACGGTTGAAGAATACTATAAAGTCCCACGCAGGATAAAATGTACCATTAATCTCGGCACTAAACTGACCGTATGGGCAACTAAAAATTAACAATTGAAAACTTCATTTGGCCCGCAGGCCCTGTGTTAGAATGGGGGTCTCTAGTTGGCAGAGGTAGGTACCTTTGACAAATAGGGACCCTTGCGTCTAGTCAGGGTAAGGGGGTACACTCCTAAAATAACCCCTGCTCACTCCCTTGGTAGCTTGGCACGAGCAGACAGGCTTATCTCAGAGGCAGTGTGTAAAGCATTTGTGAACACATACAGTAACCCAGTGACAGCACTACAGATGGACCCCACACAAGTTAACATAAAAAATAAGTATTCTTTATATAGATTTATCACAAGGCCACAAAACTATAAAAATCCACAATACTGTACTTAAAATGGTAGAATCAGCTTAGTTCTCTTAAGATGGTAAATGCGACACTCAGAGTTCAATGTACCTTAAGATGTGTAACGCAAGGCAACGAAAGTGTTGCAAGGACGGTGATGCGTTGAAGATCTGGTGCAAAGAAACAATGATGGCGCTTTCTTCTTGATGCGACACGCTTCCCGGTGATGCGGTGGCATCTACTGCGATATCGATCCTCTTCTCCGGCGATGCAAGATGTTTCCACGCGATGCAAGCCGCAACAGGTCCTGCGACACACTTCCCAGTGATGCGGCGGCGTCTGCTGCGACGTCGATCCTCTTCCCTGGCGATGCGAGTTGCTTCCACAATGATGTGAGCCACGACAGGCCCTACAACTCTCTTCCCAGTGATGCGGTGGCGTCTGCTGCGACATCGATCCTCTTCTCTGGCGATGAGCTGCGTCAGGCCCTGCGACACGCTTCCTGGAGATGCGGCGGCATCTGATGCGACGTTGATCCTCTTCTCCGGCGATGAGCAACGACAGGCCCTGCAACACGCTTACCAGTGATGTGGCGGCGTCTGCTGCGATGTCAATCTTCTCCCCTGGCGATGCGAGGCGCTTCGGTGGACCTGCGATGACTCAACGATTCTTCTGCGACACGCTTCCGCTGATGCGGCGGCGTCTGCTACGACGTCGATTCTCTTCTCTAGCGATGTGAGGTGCTTCGTGTTGTGAAGCGGCAGTGGCAGTTCGGCGACACACTTCTTGCTCATGAGTCGCGCTTCCAGCTACTTGCGACACACAGTCCCTCAGAAAGCCTTGCAAAACAGCAGGCACTTCCAAAGAACTCTTGGGGAGCTGGTGGGTGAAGTCTGTTGTCCCTAAGACTTCAGCAGGAGGCGAGCTCTTTTCTCAAGCCCTTGGAGATCCTTCACAAGTTGAATAAAGTACACAAAGTTCCTTTTCTCCTCTCTTTGGCAGTCAGGCAACCACTGCAGGCCAATCCCTCAAGCTTAGGGATAGCCTCTCCTCAGTCTCTCTGGTTCCTCTCCTCAGCAAAGGTTTCTTTTCGTTTCCCAAAGTGATCTAAAGTTCTTGGGTTTGGGTCCCAATATTTATACCCAGTTTCTCTTTGTTCTCCGAAGGCAGAGAGGCCTTTGCCTACTCTAAACCAGTTCTGGTCAGTCCTGGAGCACTTTGTTGACAAGACTCCTTTTTTCCTTTCAGAGTGCAGGGCAGAGATATCAGACACACCACAGGAGGTGGAGCCAGCATTGTGGAGGGAAGGCACAGCCCTATTCAGGTCCCATGCATACTAAACTCGAATTTCTACCATGTTCCCTGAGTCAGTTAGGATTATAAGATGTAATAATCAAACTGCCAATTCTGGCCTATGGGGAACAAGTAGCCTTGCAATAGTGAAAAACGAAAATGGCTGTAATTCACTATTAGGACATGCCACACACACCAGGGCATGTCTTACCTTATACTTATGATGCAGCGCGGAAACCTGGGTAACGGGAATCAGGACAAAACCCCGTACCTAATATCCTCCCTTCGTCACAGACCAAATATCACATTAACACATTCACTCGTACAATCATTGATGGGGCCATATCACCAACATTCACACTTCGCTTCTCACTGGTCTGCACTTACAGGAGAGAGGAATGTTCCAAGCGCTGACATGAAAGGAATACCTTATAACCTATGTAGAGAAAATTATTTACACTTCTATGCACTAATATCCTTATCACTACACATCATAAACCTAAACATTAAGATACTCCTCCCACGTGATCAATGGATCAATTAGTTGATTTGATATTGATGATTTAGTCCAGCTAAAACATACTTCATGATCCTATCTATCCCCTTTCAAGAAACGACCAAACACATTTTTCTTGTTAATCAATATTTTTGTTTATCTAAATAATGCAAGAATTTTTGTTCCATCTAGTAAATTTATTAATCATTATGCAAATCACAGAACACCATATTTACCTATTCTGGCTATCGGTCATCCTCTAAGTCATCAACTTTAGTCATCAGCACGCTACAGTCCCAAAGATTGGGTCAAGGACCAGAGACGTGCAAGTATCAATCAGTGCCCATAGATTTTTGGAAGTCCTTAGTTCATCAAGAAATTGGGCAGCAATTCAGTCTGTCAAAGTTCAGGAACGCAGCCGTCACGTAGCATCACCGTTGTGTCCGTCAGCAAAAGATAGTACGAAAGCAGTAGAGATAGAGTTTGCCTCTCTATTCTAGCGTCACTTATATAATAGAAATAAGGTCTAAAAGATACATGTTGCAAAATTTGGACTCATCCCATTGGTTGGCCGAGATCGTCGGGTGAGGTTTTGCATGGTTCATGAGGTTATGTCATTCTACATGCTGGTTCTGGTTTTTATAAAAGTCTATTGTTGAGATACTTGGCAAGCTTCCCGTCGTGACCTTGCTTAGGCACAGCAAGTCTAGGGTCATGTCGAGGCCACTGGTACATGATGTGACGCAGGCGTACTTCGTCTGAAACCTCGTGGAATGGTGGCCATCGCGTCGAGTTAGTCAGGCGGCCATCTTGATTTTAGGCCCAAAGGACAACTTAAGCGAAACAAACACAAAAAGTAATTAAAAGATAGAAATAACGAATAAAATGTTAAACCCTCACTAATTCCCCTATGTGCTTGTAATTATCTAGCATATGGCGACATTTAAAGCGTTCATATTCACCCATTGATGTCATCTGGTGCAACATACGATAACATCACAAAAGCAACATATATCATGCGATTTTCTAATTTCCTAGTATTAGTATGCGTAGATATGTTAATTACAAATTATTTTAGCCATGCAAAACGCCAATCCCACGTATGTTTCGTACATTAGTAATGTTGGTTAAACTTCACACAAACACATTAATAGTATTATAATTAATAGATTATTCAAATTAGTATAACATGCAGAATAGGAGGGTATACAAATTTTGTACTACCCGCTACATCAATCCCCCCTTTGGTGATTATATCACCACACCATTAAAATTTTGTATTACTTTTCATGGAGTCGAAGTGAGTTCTTGCTTTTATTCACAACTCAGTCTCCCCAGTCTCTTCTCTTTTTGCTGTCTTATACATATTTTCCTTAACTTCTTCTAATTCTATTTCTTCAAATTCCCTCTCTTGTTTCTTATCTTTTCTCCTTAATTTTTCTCTTTTTAACTTTTTCTGAATTTTCTTCTTTTTATGACAAAGACACCCTAATCTTAATATTAATACTAGGAAAATCACACATGTTAATGGAAATAAGATTTTACCTAAAAAGGTACTACCTAGGTTTACTAAGAAATTCTTAATATCAGATATTTTCCTTCCAATCTTTTCCCAAACACCTTCAACCTCCATGGTGCAGTTTCGTCATGCAGATCAGTTATATTTTTAATATAAGTTTTCAAATCTTTACTTTCGTCTGGAATGTAAGTACAACAATGTTGAACATTTGTTGTGACTGCTTTCCACTGTTGCCCTATTGTTTTGACTGCTTTCCACTGTTGCCCGTGCTTTCTCCCCCTGTGCCTGCCATCTAATTATTTTTTCTCTCGTGTTTACTCTGTGACCCCCGCCCCGCTCCCCGCTTCCCGCCGCCGCGCCAGCGGCCACGCCCCTTTTCCTTTGTGTACCCTCCCCGCTCCCCGCCTCCCAGCTCCTCCCTCCCTCACACTTGGCCATATATGGCGACCGTGCAGTGCAGGTGAGTGTGACCTCCCAGGACACCCCCGCACCACACGGCCACCAGCTGCTGCGTGTGCTCCCTGCCCACTGCCGCTCTCAGCCTCGCCGAGCCTGCCGCCTCTCCCCCGCCCCCGCAGCCCCAGCGGGATTGCTCTCCCCTCCTGTGGACTGCCACACTAATTTCCTCTGTTGTTTGCTATTGTTGTGACTGCTTCCACTGTTGCCCGTGCTTTCTCCCCCTGTGCCTGCCATCTAATTATTTTTTCTCCCGTGTTTGCCACACTAATTTCCTCTGTTGTTTGCTATTGTTGTGACTGCTTTCCACTGTTGCCCGTGCTTTCTCCCCCTGTGCCTGCCATCTAATTATTTTTTCTCCCGTGTTTACTCTGTGACCCCCGCCCCGCTCCCAGCCGCCGCGCCAGCGGCCACGCCCCTTTTCCTTTGTGTACCCTCCCCGCTCCCTGCCTCCCAGCTCCTCCCTCCCTCACACTTGGCCATATATTGCGACCGTGCAGTGCAGGTGAGTGTGACCTCCCAGGACACCACCGCACCGCACGGCCACCAGCTGCTGCGTGTGCTCCCTGCCCTCTGCCGCTCTCAGCCTCGCTGAGCCTGCCGCCTCTCCCCCGCCCCCGCAGCCCCAGCGGGATCGCTCTCCCCTCCTGTGGACTGCCACACTAATTTCCTCTGTTGTTTGCTATTGTTGTGACTGCTTCCACTGTTGCCCGTGCTTTCTCCCCCTGTGCCTGCCATCTAATTATTTTTTCTCCCGTGTTTGCCACACTAATTTCCTCTGTTGTTTGCTATTGTTGTGACTGCTTTCCACTGTTGCCCGTGCTTTCTCCCCCTGTGCCTGCCATCTAATTATTTTTTCTCCCGTGTTTACTCTGTGACCCCCGCCCCGCTCCCCACTTCCCGCGCCAGCGGCCACGCCCCTTTTCCTTTGTGTACCCTCCCCGCTCCCCGCCTCCCAGCTCCTCCCTCCCTCACACTTGGCCATATATGGCGACCGTGCAGTGCAGGTGAGTGTGACCTCTCAGGACACCCCCGCACCGCACGGCCACCAGCTGCTGCGTGTGCTCCCTGCCCGCTGCCGCTCTCAGCCTCGCTGAGCCTGCCGCCTCTCCCCCGCCCCCGCAGCCCCAGCGGGATCGCTCTCCCCTCCTGTGGACTGCCACACTAATTTCCTCTGTTGTTTGCTATTGTTGTGACTGCTTCCACTGTTGCCCGTGCTTTCTCCCCCTGTGCCTGCCATCTAATTATTTTTTCTCCCGTGTTTGCCACACTAATTTCCTCTGTTGTTTGCTATTGTTGTGACTGCTTTCCACTGTTGCCCGTGCTTTCTCCCCCTGTGCCTGCCATCTAATTATTTTTTCTCCCGTGTTTACTCTGTGACCCCTGCCCCGCTCCCCGCTTCCCGCCGCCGCGCCAGCGGCCACGCCCCTTTTCCTTTGTGTACCCTCCCCGCTCCCCGCCTCCCAGCTCCTCCCTCCCTCACACTTGGCCATATATGGCGACCGTGCAGTGCAGGTGAGTGTGACCTCCCAGGACACCCCTGCACCGCACGGCCACCAGCTGCTGCGTGTGCTCCCTGCCCACTGCCGCTCTCAGCCTCGCCGAGCCTGCCGCCTCTCCCCCGCCCCCGCAGCCCCAGCGGGATTGCTCTCCCCTCCTGTGGACTGCCACACTAATTTCCTCTGTTGTTTGCTATTGTTGTGACTGCTTCCACTGTTGCCCGTGCTTTCTCCCCCTGTGCCTGCCATCTAATTATTTTTTCTCCCGTGTTTGCCACACTAATTTCCTCTGTTGTTTGCTATTGTTGTGACTGCTTTCCACTGTTGCCCGTGCTTTCTCCCCCTGTGCCTGCCATCTAATTATTTTTTCTCCCGTGTTTACTCTGTGACCCCCGCCCCGCTCCCCGCTTCCCGCCGCCGCGCCAGCGGCCACGCCCCTTTTCCTTTGTGTACCCTCCCTGCTCCCCGCCTCCCAGCTCCTCCCTCCCTCACACTTCGCCATATATGGCGACCGTGCAGACGCGCAGCGTTGACGCGCAGCGGGCACGCCGATTGTGCGCCAAAGGTAAGCCCGTCTGCGCCCGTCCGCGGCCGGACCGCGCCCAGCGCCAGGACCCCTGGCCCCCGCTGACCCCACCCTACCTGCCGGACGTACGACACCGCCACCCTCAACGCACTCAACGCCGGCCGAAGCCCAGGATGCTATCGAGCCACCCCGGAACGCACCCACGGACCCTTCTGCTGCAACTCCTGCAAGTTCACCTGCATCCGGACCTGCACGACCCCAGCACCAACCAAGACCAAGACGAGCAACAGCAGCAGCCACCTGAAATGCATCCTGCTCAACACCCGCTCCGTCCACAGACACGCCGTCGAGCTATGGAACCTGCTCGACACCACAGCCCCAGACGTCGCATTCCTCACGGAAACCTGGATGAACGCCTCTTCAGCGCCCGACATCGCCATAGCCATCCCAGACGGCTACAAGATCATCCGAAGGGACCGCATCAACCAGACCGGTGGAGGCATCGCCATCATCCACAGGAACACCATCCGCATCACGACCAACACCGACGACACCCTCGCACCCGCCGAGCAACTGCACTTCCAGGTCCACATCAACCCCAAGACCACCCTCAGAGGCACCCTCATCTACAGACCCCCGGGACCACGCACACAATTCAGCGAAGACATCGCCGACTTCATCAGCCCGCACGCCCTCCCCTCCGCTGACTACATCCTCCTCGGGGACCTCAACTTCCACCTGGAGAACAACAACGACCGCAACACCACCACCCTGCTGGACAACCTCGCCAACCTGGGACTCAAGCAGCTGGTCACCACCCCCACCCACTACGCCGGACACACACTCGACCCCGTCTTCTCATCCAGCAAGGACATCGCCTTCAGCCACGCCACCGGACTCCACTGGACGGACCACAGCTGCGTCCACTTCAGCTTCAGAAGGACCACGGTCCACCACCACCAGCAACAGGTTGCACGCAGAAGCTGGAACAAGATCACAGCCGACCAGCTCGCGACCTCCCTGAGCATGAACCCTCCCACCAGCGCAACAAACCCAAGCCAGGCGGCCATCAACCTCGCAAAGTGGATCAGCAACTGCACAGACGACCTCGCCCCTCTGAAGACCCCGCCTAGCAGACCCGCTAGCAAAAAAGCCCCATGGTTCACCGACGAACTCAAGAGCTCCAAGAAGAACTGCCGCACCCTCGAGAGAACATGGCGCAGAGACCCGACACCAGACAACATGACCGCCCTCAAGCTCGCCACCCGAAAACACCACCAACTCATCCACGCCACCAAGAAAACCGCATTCAAGGAACGACTGGACAACAACGCACACAACAGCAAGGAACTCTTCAACATTGTGAAAGAGCTCTCCAACCCCAACGCCGGAAACAACGACATCACCCCTTCGCAAGACCTCTGCAACTCCCTCGCCTCCTTCTTCCACAACAAGATCGCTGACATACACAACAGCTTCAGCACTCAACCAATGCACGCCACGGCCGAACCACCGCCCCCCACCACCACCCTCCGCGCCTGGACCCCGGTCAGCACCGGAGACACCGTCCGCGCGATGAACTCCATCCACTCCGGATCTCCTACCGACCCCTGCCCTCACCACGTCTTCAACAAGGCCGACGCTGTCATCGCACCCCACCTGCGGGACATTATCAACACCTCCTTCGACACCGCTACCTTCCAGGAGAGCTGGAAGCACGCCGAACTCAGCGCTCTACTAAAGAAGCCATCAGCCGACCCCACCGACCTCAAGAACTACCGTCCCATCTCACTGCTCCCGTTTCCTGCAAAAGTCATCGAGAAGACCGTCAACAAACAGCTGGCCGCCTTCCTCGAGACGAACGGCTCCCTCGACCTCTCGCAGTCGGGCTTCCGGGCCAACCACAGCACGGAGACCGCCCTGATCGCAGCCACCGATGACATCCGAACACTGCTTGACAACGGAGAAACAGCAGCCCTCATCCTCCTAGACCTCTCCGCGGCCTTCGACACTGTCTGCCACCGTACACTAGTGCAGCGTCTCAGCAACGTCGGAATCCAGGAAAAGGCATTGGAGTGGATCACCTCCTTCCTCGCAGGAAGGACACAGAGAGTCCGCCTCCCCCCGTTCAGCTCCGAAGCCACCAAAGTCATCTGCGGCGTTCCTCAAGGCTCCTCGCTCAGTCCAACCCTCTTCAACGTCTACATGAGCCCTCTCGCAGACATCGCACGCCAGCGCAACCTCAACATCATCTCCTACGCCGACGACACCCAGTTGATCCTCTCCCTCACCAACGACCCCGCCACCGCCAGAGCCAACCTTCACGCAGGGATGAAAGAGGTAGCCGAATGGATGAAGAACAGCCACCTGAAACTGAACTCGGACAAGACGGAAGTCCTCATCCTGGGGTCCTCACCCTCCGCCTGGGACGACTCATGGTGGCCCCCCGCCCTAGGCAGCGCACCCAAACCAACAGACCACGCATGCAACCTGGGCTTCATCCTGGACTCCTCCCTCTCCATGACCAGACA
The DNA here is from genome assembly GCF_964204655.1 of Triturus cristatus. Lineage (NCBI taxonomy): Eukaryota > Metazoa > Chordata > Amphibia > Caudata > Salamandridae > Triturus > Triturus cristatus. Next base: position 921,705,361 of record NC_140581.1, on the reverse strand, counting down.
AGTCAACGCCGTCTCCTCGTCGTGCTTCAACATCCTGCGCATGCTACGCAAGATCTTCCGGTGGATCCCCACTGAGACCAGGAAGACGGTCACCCAGGCCCTCGTCACCAGCCGTCTGGACTACGGCAACTCCCTCTACGCCGGAACCGCCGCCAAACTCCAGAAGAGACTCCAGCGGATCCAGAACGCCTCAGCACGACTCATCCTGGACATCCCCCGTCGCAGCCACATCTCCGGACACCTGAGAGACCTGCACTGGCTCCCGGTCAACAAGAGAATCACCTTCTGACTCCTCACCCACGCACACAAAGCCCTACACAACCAAGGCCCAGGATACCTCAACAACCGCCTCAACTTCTACGCACCCAAACGCCAGCTTCAATCGACCGGCCACGCCCTTGCCGCCGTCCCCCGCATCCAAAGAGCCACCACAGGAGGACGGTCCTTCTCCTACCTCGCCGCCAAAACTTGGAACTCCCTCACGACCCACCTCCGCCTGACCCAGGACCACCTCGCCTTCAGGAAGCAGCTCAAGACCTGGCTGTTCGAGCAGTAGCGGACCTCCCTCCCCCAGCGCCTTGAGACCCTCTGGGTGAGTAGTGCGCTATACAAATGCTTGATTGATTGATTGATTGACTGATTGATTGATTGATTGATTGATTGATTGATTGATTGATTGATTGATCAGCATTCCACAGACTCCACCCTCCTTTGCCAATAATATTTCAAGGGCAAGTCGATTTTGCATTACCATGGCATGCATGGCAATCATTTCAGTGTTTACCAATAAAAATCCTCCAGCGGTGCTTGTTGACAAGCGATCCACTACTGTTGATAGCCTTCTAATTTTGTTTGCATTCAGAGATATTCCCACTGCTGGTATCAATGCTCCAAAGATATCACCCACAATTTCTGACCAAGATTCTCTCTTCCTACGTGCTAAATAACTACCTAAGTTATGTACACCATCTTCTCCTCTTCCCATATGAGAAATCTTCGGGAAAACCAGGCCTACATAACATGTACCATACCAATGGTCTGGAAAACGATAATACGCCTTGTTCCCGCAAATAAAGTGTAACCCAGGAAAAACTGGATCATTTCCTCCTTTAAATCCCCATCAACCCATGATTCGGTATGTATCATGGCACTCACAATTACCTACAAAGTAATTATCATATGCAGTTTGATTCCTTCTAATACACAATTTCCCTTTCTGAGGCCAATCTAAAGCCATAGTTGGACTAGCTTCTCCTTTCAAGTGTTTTTCCATTTCTACATCCCAGACTGTCTTCTCCACCTTTCCTTCAGATGCCTTCCTTTGCATTTTCAATCTCCTTTCTTCAACCATATCCAAAAATGTATTTTCTTCTTTCTTTAAACTGCAAGTCAAATTGTTTCTAAATATATATTCTAATGTTAGTTCTTTAGTCTCTAAGAAAAATTCACCTAATTCCTTTGCAGGTTTTACCTTGTTTAGCTTGTTAATTGATGGTACTTGTGAAAATATGTTATCTACATCTGACAAATAATGCTCTAACTTCCCTGTTTGGTGAAATAAACTAGCTATTACACTACATGTTATTCCATAAGTTACTGGAAGGTGGTGATAAGTCACTCCCTCTGATACAGATGCAGGTAACTGCATATAAACATAGCAGTCCCTTACGTCCATTGTCTTTACATATTCATACAATAATTTCGAAAATACATTATTAGAAAAATCAGTTATAGACCTGTCTTTATGCAAATAGTTTCTATCTATTCTAGTTGGAACTACCTTTTGAATATTTTCTATATTAGTTTTGTTTTCACTATGTGCTTCTATTGTATCTATAGTAACTTTAAATGAGATCATTAGAGCAAGTATACTCCACAGAAGCATTAGTAATCCTGTACAACAACAACACATTTTACACCATCTTTACAAAAATATACATCTACCTTTTCTACTATCTGTGTTTGCCATTTTTTGTTAAAATGAACAGTGTCTTTTGACTTAGCCTCTTCTACTTCAGAACTAATTTGTCTAACCCAAGGCTCTAAGCACCTACTTCGTTCTACCAGTTTTTGTCTTTTTCCCGTATTTTATTGTCTTTTCATTAGCAGCTTTCTTGTCTCATTCAGTTTGGCATCTCATCATCTTTCACCTTTCCTTCGTGATCTGACTACAGAATGTCCTGAACATCCGCTTCTTCTCCAATATCGGACAAGATAACTCTCAGGATTTCCGATTCTTCATCCTCCTCAACCACTTCCGGTACAGTCACCTCTGGATTTCCTTGGCTATCCGCCTTTTCTTTTACTTCAGGCAGGGCCACATACGTCCATTCCGGCGACTTATACTTCTGGTTAGGTTTCCTCGTTCTTTTGCTTTCTTTAATTACAACTATTTCTTTGTCTTTTGATTTCTCTTGACTCGTTACTTCATTCACTTGTTCAGCTCTTGGTGAATTTACTCGTGTCAGTCGATATCTCAGTCTTTTTATTTTATTTGGCCAAACTTCGTCTTTTGCTGCTCTTTTCAGTTTACTTCCTTTATCATTCTTTTCAGTTCTCCAAGCTCTCTTTCTTAGAACTCGACCTTCAGGTACTTCGTCTTCTCTTTCCTCTAACTCTGTTTCAACTTGCTTTTTACTTTCAACAACTTCTTTTTCCACCACTTCTTTCGTTTTCCCTACTTCTGTCCCTCCTTGAATCTCCGGCACGCAATCTTCCTGCTGACTACTTGTCCCTACCTCTAACTGGATGTTGGAGTTCCCTATACCTCCTCGGGGGTCTTCTGCAGAAATATTTCCCTCTCTCTCTGTATCTGGCACCTGTCCATCTAAATTGGTTATTTAAGGTGGAATTTCTCTCAATCTTTCATCTGGAACAACTCTCTCAGTAATTTCTTTAATTGCATTTTCACTGTCTTTTTCTTTTCTCGAACGTTGAGTTCCTTGTTCAGTCTCTGAGTCTGAGCTAGTATCAGAAATCTGTAGCCTTCTCCTCAAGGAAATACTTCTGGGGACGAAAGTTAGATTTGACTCTGATTCCCCCCTTTCGGGGTTTTCTTTTGTTCTTGTCTCTTCATCATCTGATTCAGTACTAGATTCTGATTCGCCAAAATATTATTTTTCTGTGCTATCCACTGGATTTGGAATTCTCAATGTGTGACTTGCATGAATCCAGCTTTTCAGTCCAGCACACTTCACAGCTGTTGTTGTGGTCAAAATTATATGTTGTGGTTTTCCCCACCTTGGAACCAGACAGTTTCTTCTTCTGTGTACTTTGATTCTTACACAGTCCCCTGGGCTCAGATCATGGGCTTGCTTCTTTTCAAGGGTGGTGGCATCCGCTCCAACCTGATGAAACACAGAAAGAACTGCGTCAGCCAGGCTTTTACAGTAATCCAACACCATGTCATCAGTTATAGGCATGAGCTTGTTGACTGGTATGAACACATGACGCATTGCTCTACCCATGATGATTTCATGGGGGCTCAACCCTGTAGTTCTGTCTGGAATTGATCTAATAGTCATGAGTACTAGAGGCAAGACATCAGGCCATTTCATACCTGTGGCTGAACACATTTTCCCTATCCTGTTTTTGATAGTACCATTCATCTGTTCCACCATACCAGAAGCCTCTGGGCGATAGGCACAATGTAGTTTTTGTTGTACATTCAATGCTTCACAAATCAATTTTATGATCTCATTATGGAAATGTCGTCCTCGGTCTGATTCAATTGTTACTGGTAACCCGAATCTAGGGATAAATTCCCTCAAAAGTAATTTTGCCACTGTGATTCCATCATTTCTACTTGTTGGGAATGCTTCCACCCATCTAGAAAACAAACAGACCATAACTAGAACATACCTCAACCTGTTACAAGGAGGCATCTCAATGAAATCCACTTGCCTTCTGGTAAAAGGCCCTCCTTCTCAACCTATTGTTCCCAGGCTCACTACTGTCTTTCTTCCAGGGTTGTATTGCTGACATATAAGGCATCTTTGACAAAGACTCTCTGCTACAAGTCTAAATTTTGCATTGTACCAGGTCTGCTTGAACGACCTGATTATAGCATCTCTCCCTATGTGTCCCTGACCATGATACATCCGTGCCATGGCAGACATCATGCTATCAGGCATAACTGGTCTTCCATCCCGATAGACCCACACATGGTCCCTTTCCCTTGGTGCACATCCTGCTTTTACCCACTGCTTCATTTCCTCATCTCCTGCTTCTTCCTGCAATTGCCTTACTTCTTCCCAGGTACCTACAGTGTTAGTAAACATTAAGGTGCAAGATGTCACTTCTTTCTCATTCGCCCTGTTTATCGAATTCTGATTACGTGCACAGTATTGAGCCATATCATTGGCGTACTTGTTGCCAATGGCGATGTAATCGCCAGACTGACTATGTGCAGCACACTTCACAAAAGCCAATTGCCTAGGCAGCTGTATCGCCTCAAGCAATTTTCCAACCACCTCAGCATTCTTAATGGGAGTTCCACTTGATGACAAAAATCCTCTCTGTAGCCATATTTGGCCGAAATCTTGCACCACACCAAATCCGTACTGGCTGTCAGTTATCACGGTCACTCTCATACTCTTCCCAATCTTGCATGCTCTAGTCAAAGCAAAAAGTTCAGCTAGTTGGGCCGATTTTACTCCTCTCAGGTAGGATGCTTCCATTACTGCTGCAACTGTGCATACTGCATATGCTGCACTCAGCATTCCATTATCTCTTCTCAACCAAGACCCATCTAAAAATCACAAAATCACTTTCTGGTAATGGTACATCTTTTATGTCAGGACGTGGTTTGGTACAGAAATCGAGTACATCCAGACAATCATGATCTGCTTCATATCTGACTTCCACATTCTCAGCATCAGGCAGCAGCGTTGAAGGATTCACGTTCAAGCGTCTCACAAGACTCACATTCGTTGCACCTAATATGACTTTCTCATACTTAGTCACCCGACTATGTGTCATGTATTGAGTGCGACTCCTTGTTAAAAGGATTGCCACATCATGAGGTACAAAAACTTTCACAGGATATTCCATCACAATTCCTTCACTCTGTTCCAAACTCCGACAGGTAGCAGCCACTGCTTTCAAGCACCCAGGCAAGGCTACAGCTACTGGGTCTAGCATTGATGAGAAGTATGCAATTGGTCTCCTCAACTTTCCATGCTTCTGTATTAACACTGAAAGTGCACATCCTTTCCTCTCACTGCAATACAACTCAAACTCCTTCTCGTAATTGGGCATTCCTAATGCTGGCGCTTCACACAAACCATCTCTCAATCTTTTAAAAGCTGCCAATTCCTCTTTGTTCAAATCAATTGGATCTCTCACATCACTTCTTGTCAAACGTACTAAAGGCTTTGCAATCAGGGAGAAATTGCTTATCCATTGGCGACAGTATCTAACCATTCCAAGAAACATTCTCACCTCTCTTTGAGTCATGGGAGCTCTCATTCCTTTTATGATCCTGATTCTGTCTATTGTTATCTTTCTCAGTCCTTTTTCAATACTATGGCCCAAATAATGTACTTCTTTCTTGCAAAATTGTAATTTTGATGGTGACACTTTAAGTCCTGCATCAGCCAGATGATTCAGCAAGGCTATATTGTCTATTTCACAAGCTTCGCGGCTTTTCGACGCCACAAAAAGGTCGTCGATATATTGGACTAACACTGAATTTTCGGGCATTTCTAGACTTTCTAAGGATTTCTTCAATATCTGATTAAATATTGAGGGGCTTTCTGTATACCCTTGTGGAATTCGGCACCAAGCCAAAATATGTTCGACAAAACGAAATGCAAAAATCTGCTGGCTGTCATGGTGCAATGGAATGGAAAAGAAAGCATGGGAATTTCTTTTTAGCTTCTTCTATATTAAAATTTCCCTTACCTTTCCCAGGAATTAATTTTGGTCTGGGGCCTGTATTATTCACTTGTTCCGCTAACTGAGCTTTCTGCCTCTCTACCACTTTTACTTGTGCCCACATAGCTTTCTCTTTTAATTTACGCTGTTTTGCTTCAATCTCATCACTGAAATATTTTGCATGTCTCAATACTTCATCTATTTTCTTATTTTGCCAATCTACAGTATGTTGTTTGATCTTCTCACTAATTTCTGGATGTAGACCATATACAAATCTGTATACAAAATTACTTAAATCCTTTTCACTCAAATTTTCATCACCACTGAACTTTTAAAGGCCAAAATGGCCTTTCGTAATAGGCATGTACCAACTCCTTACTTTCCTGATGAGTTCTGTAAATTTTCACCCAATCTGTTTCTTTAGGAGGTGCTTTATTTTTCAGAAAGGCAATAACCTGTTCATATTTCTTCATAACCTCTGGATCAGGGGCTCCTGTCTTTGGATCCCTAGGGTATTGCTGTGTTGGCCAATTTATCATAAGTTTGCACTCTGTCCATAAATCTGCGGGAACTATTATGTCAAATAGGCTATTCAGATCAATCCATAATACTTTAGATAACTTCACAAATCTGTCCACTTGCCTATACCACTCGACAGGCTTTTCGCATAGTCGAGGGAAATCATTTGTAAATGACAAAATATCTTGTCTAGTCCATGGAACATGAACATATCCTCCTCCTGGAATTTCTCTCATGGGGCATTCTGTTACTGCCGTTTTCTTTTCTCTCACCGGGAATGCTGCAAATGTTTTATCTGAGGCATCCTCTCGTTTTCGGTACCACCTGCTTCTCCATTTATCTACATCTCCCCATTTTCTCAACAAAATAATTATCTCCTTAATCTGACTTATCCGTCCTGTGGTATTCAAATTTTCAATATCTTTTTCGGTAAAATCTATTCGATATGGTTTTTGTAAAGCCTTCACCTTTTCAATATCTATACCCATTTAATTTGCTACTTCTTCTAGTCTTTCATGCAGATTTTTTGCTCTCCATGTTACACTTTTGCACAAAAACAGTAACTCCTCATCCTGATAGGTTTTTAATTTCTCTGTTGGGATAGTTCCTACTATTAACTCTTCCAGTACCATTCGTAATTTAGCCACATCTATTGATTGGGATTCTTTGTCTTTTCTATGCAAGCTGCTCAATTCTTCTGAAGATGGACCTACTGGTTTCTCTACATTACTTCATTCTGAGTCCCTTTGTGTCTCTAATACTGATTCCATTGTCATTGTATGTCTTTCTGCTACATTTGGACCTATAAATAGGTTACTCGAAACATTTGGTTCGATCATACTCATTGTCTGTCTCCATGGATTTTCATTTAGGCTCTGCTTTGGCTTCTCAGTCTGTTTATTGCTATTATAGGGAACTGTTAAACAATATTCACTATCTTTCTGTTTATCAAAAATAGGCATCAAAGGGCCTATAGTCACTGGAACAGTTACAGCTTCTAAATTTGTAGTCAATTCTCTTACCTTTTCAGTTGTTTTTGATAATTCTGCCGAATTTTCACCACTCATTTTATCATCTGATTTTCTCTCTATCTCTCTGATGGCATTATTTTTCCCTAATTCTTGGGGAACTGGTTCATTCTTGATGATTCGCAAAGTTTCTCTCATTGGGACACTTGGTGTCAACATTTCAGATTCTGGTTGATACGGAGGTGGATTTTTATAAAACATGTCATCAAGAACATCATCCTCTGATTCATTCACTCCATACCCTCTTGATTCTATATTATGTCTTTTTTCCGTACATTTTCTACCTCCAACTTCTTCAGCAGTTCTCACAGGAAACAGACCGTCAGTCATACTTGCATTCCGCCACCTTCTCATTCTCTCATCATGAGTGTCATGTCCATATTTACCAAACATGTACCTATACCTTCCGCAACTCCTCTGTCTCTCTCTGTCATGCATTTCATCTTCCCATTTGGTCAATGCTTCCAACTGTGTCGGTCTAGGTCTCGGTTCTAGGTTCATCATTCTTTCTCTCAAATTTCTCAAAACGGCTAAATTAAATGAACCATGCTCTGGAAATGCCAAAACTCTATTGTTCTTAGTGTATTTTACCCAATTGTCTAACCAAATACAAGTATAATATCCGTATTGTGCAAACATCAAGGATGCAGGCGATTTCGGCGGGGGAAGCAACTGTCCTTCCCTAGTCACAATCGGTTTGTCCTTTTTAAACCATTTCTTGATTTTCCCAAACCAGGACTTTTCTCCTTTTCAGGTGGATCGTAATACATTATTTCGTCTTTCATGTATCGCTAGTCTTTTCCTTACGACTGTACTGTTATTTTAACCAATCGTAGCATGACTCACACTAACGCACCAATCCGGAGCGTCTACGTCACTTCTGCAATTCTCCAATCCCAGCGCGACTCACACTAACGCACCCATCAGGAGCGTCTACGTCATCCTGTAATTCTCCACTCCTAGCGCGGCGTATACTAACGCACCAATCAGGAGTGTCTACGTCTCTAGCTGACTGGCCAATCCCAGCGCTGTCTTTCTGACGTCAGCAGCCGCTGCCGCAGCTCCTGCTCCTGTTGACCCCTCCTTTACAAAATTCTCTCTGTAAGCTTTTTACGTTCATCCAATTCACAAATCTGTTAGTATCAACATAAAAAACGCCACCATTGTCTGCTTCGCTAACCAAAGAACAGTCAATTACCTTTTTCACAAGAATTCCGTCTTTCCCGAGAGCAGCGCTTACCTCTGCCCTACTACGGAATCGTTACTTCCGTTGATAAAGTAGCACATCCCTCTACTCCACCCTTCTGACAAGCATCAGATAACCGTTTCTCCAGAATTAAGACACCTAGTTGGAGACCCGATGCTCGTGAGAAATAAAACCAGAGTTTCGCAATTAACCCGAATGCCTTTTCATTCTCGCACTTTCACACGGAAAAATGTAGTTCATTCACGCAGAATTCTGTCTATCCCGGGAACAACAAACAGTCTGTCCTACTACAGAATTATGACACTCGTTAACAAAGTAGCACTTCCCTCTACTTTATCCTTCTAGCAAGCTTAGGGAACACCTATTACCTTTCCAGTGATAAGCGTTATCAGAGCTCCTTCTGGACTCCTGGTACTTAAGACCAAAATTTCACAGGTGACCTTCGCTACCATACACTTCTTTCATACAGGAGATATTTCTAATGGCAACACACGACGATGTCACCGAATCGAACCCAGACAATGCGTCGTGCAACTTCAATCGTTATACGTTTTCCCTGTGTACCTACAGGGCAACAACAATTCCGTCTTTCCCGAGAGCAGCGCTTACCTCTGCTCTACTACGGAACCGTTACAAACTTCCGACTTCCTACCTCCCAGAAGTTGTGCAAACAACATAGAACTCAACGCGACTCAACATAGAGTGTTAATACATAAACCAATACTTTCCAATAATCAATAAGCTATTTACAAGCAATAATCACCAAACCAAAACAATAATAACCATCATCTTGCTACCAGAAAAACTGATGCAGCGCGGAAACCTGGGTAACGGGAATCAGGACAAAACCCCGTACCTAATATCCTCCCTTCGTCAGAGACCAAATATCACATTAACACATTCACCCGTACAATCATTGATGGGGCCCATATCACCAACATTCACACTTCCCTTCTCACTGGTCTGCACTTACAGGAGAGATTAATGTTCCAAGCGCTGACATGAAAGGAATACCTTATAACCTATATAGAGAAAATTATTTACACTTCTATGCACTAATATCCTTATCACTACACACCATAAACCTAAACATTAAGATACTCCTCCCACGTGATCAATGGATCAATTAGTTGATTTGATATTGATGATTTAGTCCAGCTAAAACATACTCAATGATCCTGATCTATCCTCTTTCAATAAACGACCAAACACATTTTTCTTGTTAATCAATATTTTTGTTTATCTAAATAATGCAAGAATTTTAGTTCCATCTAGTAAATTTATTAATCATTACGCAAATCACAGAACACCATATTTACCTATTCTGGCTATCGGTCGTCCTCTAAGTCATCAACTTTAGTCATCAGCACGCTATAGTCCCAAAGATTGGGTCAAGGACCAGAGACGTGCAAGTATCAATCAGTGCCCATAGATTTTTGGAAGTCTTTAGTTCATCAAGAAATTGGGCAGCAATTCAGTCTGTCAAAGATTCAGGAACGCAGCCGTCACGTAGCTTCACCGTCGTCTCCATCAGCAAAAGATAGTGTAAAAGAAGTAGAGATAGAGTTTGCCTCTCTATTCTAGCGTCACTTATATAATAGAAATAAGGTCTAAAAGATACATGTTGCAAAATTTGGACTCATCCTATTGGTTAGTCGAGATCGTACGGTGAGGTTTCGCACGGTTCATGAGGTTATATCATTCTACAAGCTGGTTCCGGTTTTTATAAAAGTCTATTGTCGAAATACTTGGCAAGCTTCCCGTCATGACCTTGCTTAGGCACAGCAAGTCTAGGGTCATGTCGAGGCCACTGGTACATGATGTGACGCAGGCGTACTTCATCTGAAACTTCGTGGAATGGTGGCCATCGCGTCGAGTTAGTCAGGCGGCCATCTTGATTTTAGGCCCAAAGGACAACTTAAGCGAAACAAACACAAAAAGTAATTAAAACATAGAAATAAAGAATAAAATGTTAAACCCTCACTAATTCCCCTATGTGCTTATAATTATGTAGCATATGGCGACATTTAAAGCGTTCATATTCACCCATTAATGTCATCTGGTGCAACATACGATAAATTCACAAAAGCAACATATATCATGCGATTTTCTAATTTCCTAGTATTAGTATGCGTACATATGTTAATTACAAATTATTTTAGCCATGCAAAATGCCAATCCCACGTATGTTTCGTACATTAGTAATGTAGGTTAAATTTCACACAAACACATTAATAGTATTATAATTAATAGATTATTCTAATTAGTATAACATGCAGAATAGGGGGGTATACAACATTTTGTACTACCCGCTCCATCACTTACAATGCACCCTGCCCTTGGGCCTTCCATAGGGGTGTCTGATATGAAGAAAGGGGAAGGTTTGGGGACTGGCATGTGGGTGCACTTGCCCAGTCAGCATGGCAGTACCAGACTGCACACAGGCTCTGCAATGGCAAGCCTTAGACACATTTTAACAGGCTTCTTCTGTGGGTGGCCCAACCAGTGCTGCAAGCCCACCAGCAGCATTTGGATTACCAGCCCTGGGCACTCCTGGTGCACTGTACTAGGGTCGGACAGGTAAACCAAACCAGCCAATCATGGAATCACTAATCCATACATCAATTTACAACAGGGAGTACTTGCACTGTGGCACTAGATAGCAGTGGCACAGTGCCCAAAGCATCTAACACCAGCAAAATCACATGATGCAACAGCAAAAAATGGAAGGGAGACCCACACCAAGGTGCCAGGTCTAACACCCTGCTAGATTACTGGCCCACCCTCCTCACAGACCTGCATCTGGCAGGCCAGTGAATATCAGATGCTCGTCAAAAGCAGGGGCCAAACCAGCTAACCTGGTACCTGAATAAGGAAACGCTGGAAAGCTTCAAAAAGTCCCAAAAGCAAAACAAAGAGGGGACAAAGCATTGCAGGGTGCTGCCACTGGATCTCGTTGAGCTGTCTATAAGAAATACGCATGGGATAAACGTACTAAACGAATAGAGGGCGCTTGGCTCAAAATTTCCTCCTTTCTTAAGGAAAAAAATCCAGCTCCATTCTGGAAATATATAAATCAAGTCAGCAACAACGGCTAGTCGAAGGAGAATGGGGTACCCGAGAATGTCTGGGTAAATCACATTATACAGCTCTACAGCGGCTGGACAGGAGATCTGCAAGTCTTTCACTCTTCCCAGACACCAAATTACGAAAACACCCGGGGCCCAGACATTCTAGAAGCTGAAGTAATTAAAATCATTAGTCGTATGAGGAACGACGGCGCGCCGGGGCCCAATGGAATACCTGCTGCAGTCTTTAAATCAAGTCGATCCTTTTGGGAAGAACTCCTCATGCCGCTCTTTAAACAAGCCTTTCTTACAGCCACAATTCCATCAACTTGGCAGGGCTCAATATTACATCCAATTTACAAAAAGGGCAACCGCTTAAACCCGGCCAACTACAGACTAATAGCATCACTGGACATCGAAGCCAAGGCCTACGCTCATGTCCTGCTGGCTGAACTAGAAAATTGGGTCACAGAAAATTGCATCCTTCCCCGCACCCAGTCAGGCTTCAGATCGGGCTGCTCCACAACAGACAAAATAATAGCGCTGGCCTATTTGTCCTGGAGAGACACTCTGGGTAGCAATCTACCCCTATTCTGCTGCCTTGTGGATTTTAGCGCAGCGTTTGACAGAGTTGATCAAGGAGTGTTATGGAATAAGCTAAACTCTTGGGGGATACCCTCCACACTTCTCTCTGCACTGATGTTACTATATCAGAAGACCTGGGTGAGTATTAAAACCAGCACCACAACAGTATCTGTAAAAATCCCAACGGAAAATGGCTTAAAACAAGGCTGTGTATTAGCCCCGCTACTTTTCAACCTCTATACTGCTGACTTGCCAAAAGCACTGGCTGATGCAACCATGGTTGCCCCAAAATTGGGCGGTGTGCGGCTCCGGATCATGCAATATGCAGATGACATTGTCATTATGGACCATACAAGAACGGGACTACAGAGAGCGCTCACTGCCTTAACACATACAACATAAAGAACAAACTTTTGATGAATGAGTCAAAAACTAAAGCCATGATTTTGGGGAAACATCAAAGAAAAAAAATCTTGCCTTGGAGAGTAGGTGGGTCACAAATAGCTACCTGCACCAGCTACAATTATTGGGAGTCTGGTTCAATGAAAGGGCAAATCAAGTGGCCCATCTTCGGCCCAAGGGAGCTGGGGTTATACATAGCCTGAGGCGCCTGAATCGTTAGGTGCAGAGCCCCTCCGCCAAGCCAATTTTAAGGGTCTTACACGCCAAACTGCCCCCAGCATTGTCTTATGGCCACCTGGCTTTTCCAGGCAAAACGGACCTATTCCTTGCAAATTATCAAACAATGGCCTATAAGAAAATATTTTCCATCCCCCAGCATGCAAGAAGGGCCAGGCTGAGGCTCGAGTTGGGTCTGGCAAGTGCAGACCTTCACTGCTTAGGCGTCTTAATGACATTTTACATCTATACTCTGAGCGCCTCAGCTCAATCCCTGAAAGAACAACTTCAATCTATATTCATGGACAAACTATCCCCTTGGTACAGACAGCTGCATTTGGCCATCTCCACATTGAAGATTGAAACCACAAACCTCTCTAACCTAACCATTCCCCTGTCAACGTTGAAAAAAACGATAAAAAGCCAAATTAGCCTAGTGTCATCTGAGAGAGACATTGCTCGGCTTCCTAAAACTCCACTCTTCACAGCCCTGGACGCCTCGTATATCAAGGGGAAACCCCAACCATACTTTAATTACTCCCTTCAACCACAGACTCGAGACAAAATCATTTATATGAGGCTTTTAGCCCTTCCAAATTTACGACTTTAATCTGCTTTGGGCTCGGAGGAATGGACAGCTAATGTGTAAGCTTTGTAATTACTCAGATGAGTCTTGGTTACATCTGCTATGCTGTTGTCCCCACCTTGCTCACGACCGTCGTCGACTATTATTCCCAGTCTATCTGGACAAGCTGCTGAGGCACTGCTGGGAAGCATCTGATTTGTGTTTCAGCAACAATTCCACTCAAGTTCTAGCAAGGGCTGGGAAGTTTATTAACAATATTTTAACCACACTGCACACAGCTCAGCACTAAGAAATAGTCAAAGAACATGAGGCTGGGTCCAGAGGGTCAAATCGGATCTCCTTGCAGGGTCTAACAACACACTCACAGAGGTAGCTCACTAAGAGCTATTGAAGCAATCTCAAGTTTCTTCTCATATTGCCATTGTACAAATGGACTTTGCTGAAAGCTAGGTATTGGCAACTGTAATAAACCCTGGGACATTCTGATATTGCCTTTTCTACTCCACACTTTCCTTCTGGCTCTAAATGGCCAAATTTGACATTTTTGCCATCAACCAGAAATGCTGCTTGGGAACTGTTATTAATCTTGTACTGCTTGCTTTTATAATGTGCTCTTAAACTTTAATCCTTGTTTTAATTAAGTATCAATGCGATGTTTGTATGTTACGGTTTTAATTCGCTGTATAATAAAGAGGCATTTAGAGGGCTAGAGTTTTGTTTCTGTTGGATGGGAAAGGGAGATGACAATCAGTGTCATTGGCATAAGATATTGAGGAGAAACCATGGCTGTTTATGATTTCTGTCAACGAGATGACATACAGATTGAACAGTGTTGGGCTCAGTGAGGAACCTTGAGGGACCCACAGTTAAGAGAATAGGTGTTTGACGGAGTAGTCTCCTCACAGACTTGAAAGGTTCAATTAGGCAGGAACAAAGTTAGCCACATAAGTGCAGATCGGAGATTTTGATTTCCTTTAACCTTGTTATTAGCACCTGGTGTGAGACAAAATCAAATGCCGCAGTCAGATCCAAAAGGATCAAAGCTGCAGTCCCACCCTGATCTAAGATGGTTTTTAGCCCTTCTGTGGCTACAAGGAGGGCTGCTTCAGTGCTAATGCCTGAACGGAAACCGGTATGGAACTGATACAGGATGTTGTTAATTTCCAGTTATAATGAGAGATTCTTATTAACATATTTCTCCAGGACTTTGCTGGGTCCCAGCAGAAGGGATATTGGTTGGTAGTTTTCGCAATTTCCTCGGTCGGCAACTGTTTTTTTACTAATAGCTTCACAATGGCGTGTTTCCATTTTACTGGCCTAGTTCCTGAGCTAAGTAAATTGTTGAACATGTCTGTCAGCGCAGAGATTACTAGTTTCCCTCCTTTTAACAAAATATCAGGGGGTGTCAGGTCTAGGGGGATCCTGATTTTAAGGATTTCAGAGTCTTCTTGGGTCATTTCTGGGAACGAGTTTAGTTTTACCTGTTGTGTACCCAGAGGCTGATATAGGTTAGTGTCTTCCCCGAATGTAAGGAGGATATTATTCACCTTCTCTACAAAAAAGTTTGCTAGCATATTATATCATATTTCTGATGGAGGCGGGCCCATTGTTTTAATTACAGTTTTCATCAGGCTAGTTACAACATTAAGTAATTCCTTGGAGGAATTGGGAGCATTGTTTCTTAAGTGCAAAAAACTTCACTCTAGCATTCCTGATGGTACAGTGGTACTTTTATTATTGTTTCCTTCTAATCCTCTTTCTAGGTGGCATTCTACTATTTCATCCATCCACTCTTTTGGTTTTTAGAATGTTTTCTTTGCTCTAAAGGTTCTGATGAGAACCATGGTGCTCTCACTCCTTCTCATGAGCCAATATCTTGCTTAAGGGGGCTAACCCTGTAATCTGCTAACCTATTGCCTATATCATCGAACATTTCAGGGGTGATGTTTGTGAGCATGCTTTCCCATGCGCCTATATCCAATTTCAACTAGCTCTCTTTAGGATTACTGTGGTTAGATGTAGTGTTTTGGATGTTGGAATAATTCACTTGAAATGTAATAACTTTATGGTCTGACCAAGGGATATTGCATGAGTTCCCTGTAGTTAGTTCCAGCATATTAGAAAATAAAGGCTCAAGTAAGTGGCCATGTTTGTGGGTAGGGGCTGAAACCCATTGGCCTAGTTGGACTGCTTCTAGATCCATTAAACAGTTATTTTAAATCTCAAAGCTGGTGTTGTCTAAATAGAAATTAAAATCTCAGAGCACTGTGTAGTTGGCAGTTAGTAAGCTACTTTCTGCTGCCATGTTGGGGGGGGGGCGTATAAATTGCATGGCGGGGCCAGGGCGATAAATTAAAAGTTCAGAACATGTGAAAGTGGGAGAGAGTTTAAGAGCAAATAAGGCACATTCACTTCTTGGGATGGTTAATGGGGCAAATTTTATTTTTAGCTCCTCTTCATAAATAATGGTGATTTTCCCTCCCATATTCCCTTCTCTGTCATGCCCAACAATTGCATATTCTGGAGCAAGGGTCATTGAGATATCCAGCATCGATTCCTCTTGGAACCATGTTTCAGTTAGGAACAATGCTATTGATTTGTTCTCTTCTAAAAAGGTCAATTGGTCTCAACCATGCTTATGCAGGGACCTGCAGTTCAGTAGATATTACTGCCATTGCTGGCTGTGAGGGCCTTATTTTGCAATGTTATTTTATATACCGGTATAATTTGTCTTGCCTAAGTACGTTACATTTCCCACATACTCATAGTGCGGTAGCATCTTTTCCCTCAATGACACCTAGCACATGAAAGAAGTCAGCAAAAGTATATAATTCCCTTGTCACCCTATGTCTTTCCAACAGTGATTGTGACATGACTTTAAACTGGTGCACACTTCTGTTGATGTATCTCAGTACCTGATACAAGCATCTCGAGGGTGGCTTATCTGTGAGATGCCAACCTTGTCAGAGGTGACCCTTTGGAAAGATCCAGTGGCCATGAAATGGAGTGCAGCTAGTATTTTGAGATAGCCAGTGGTATTCTGGAAGCAGGTTGTTTATGAAACAGTCTCTTGCTCACAGTCTAAATCCATGTCAAAGATCAAATCAGGTGAGAACAGTAGCTGGCAATGATAGCTTGCCAAAGAAGTTGAACCTCTGCCTCCTTTGCCTGTAAACACTCTCTCTCCTCTTCAAACAATTACTCCTCCAAGTGAGGGGCAAACCAACAAACATGTTCGCTGACATACTGAAGGCAGAAAAGGTTGTTTGGTGTTTGTTCATTTCATATCTGTTCAACCTGGCTGTGATTGGTTGGTGCTTGAATTTTTTTTAGCTGTAGATGGGTGGTACAGCCACAAACAATCACTCCTTTCATTACCAGGTGTGTTGCAAGTTGCAAGTGTTGTCATCCTTGATATATAAATCTATAGCATTTGCTTTAAGTGGGAAAAAAAACATTAAATAAAACACTATTTTCTTGTAACATGAAACAGGATTCAATTTTAGAGAAAAAATTTGACTTGCTATAAAATTATACAGAATTTGTGTAAAAAATTAATATACATAATAGATGATGAAAATAAAATAAAATCGTTAATAATTTACACATGATTTCATTAAACATTTAACTAATTTGGATATTCTAAAAACAAAACTATTGTTTTGTAACTTTCCTATGTATGTCTATAGTTATTTGGGGGCTCCATTATTTTCAATGGGAGAGTATGGCAGTACCAGTGGTTGGCCATGTGTGGTGCTGGGCCCACTCAAAGGCTGAGCTGGAGAAAATTTACTACTATTTGGGTACTTTTTGGCTGTAGTAACTTTAGACGTGCAGTTTGTGAATAGAAATGGGCTTACTCTTTTGTAGGTGGATCTTTGTCCATCCCTAAACCCCTTTTTGTGCCTCTCTAAACCCCTCCCAATTAGTAGTAAGCATTACCCTATTCCCAGCAGCTCCACTCTGTCCTTCCCACATTTACTACAATAACGTATGTGTATATGTGCAGAGAGCGCCACATTCGGACGGAGAGCATCCCACAGAAAAAATTGACTAGGAAAAGACAGAGAATTCCACATAGTGGTTTATAGACACCATTTTTTAGAATGTGAGTAGTACTACTGTAGTGCTACTAATGTACTATAAAGTGCAGTTTATGAATAGGCTCCATCATTTTTTGGTCACTGTGCCACTTCAGCCAGAGAGGAGCCAAACGCAAATCAGCCTTGGTCCTGCTCCAATAAGAACAGTCCTAACTGGAACTGGCAGGCCACACACTCCTCTATAGGGGAACGCAAGCAACCTCAGACCTATTTCATCTTTGTGGTGCTTCATGAGTAAGGCGCAGCTTGAGCCCTATTGCTCTGTTTTTCTAATTATTTTGGCCTTGTGAGTGAGAACAGGCCCCTGCAGTTATATCCATTATTTCTCACTCTTTTTGCTTCCTTTCACTACTGCTGCAGCACAGCTCTGATGTGACTCACCAACCTACCCAACTGCACACACAGGCAACTTTTGCATTGGAGAAAATGGTCCTTCTATGATGTCAATGGCGCCATTTCTATCCCAACTGTATAACTATCATGTCTATAAATGTATCAACATAAATGAAGGATTATTTTTGGAAAAGAAAAACACAATGCTTCTTTTATGTTCACAGATCCAAAGACATAAAAGATGGACTATCCCCTCTAGTGCAAAAGATAGTCCATCCACTATGGGTAGTGTGGGGAGGTGGTGGACCACCGCAGAGCCATGTAACTGCAGCACTGAGTGGGAGCTGCGGCAGGAAAATAATATACAGCCATGGTAGGCCTTGTCCTATCCTGCAGGGAATAAAACATCTTTCAGGCTGCTCTGCAGAAAGATGGAAATACACTGGGGCATTTTTTTAAAGCACATATGTTTGTAGATTAATTTATGAGTGTTTTCTTTTTGTTGACGGGGGCTGTTCACAAAGGTAAACTTATACATGAATAAATCCACACATATCACTTTACTGTTACACTTCAAAGTAACCATTACTTTCGGCTGGTCACCATTCTTCAGTGCAAAGTTACCCAAAAGTGACCCCACTCCTTGAATTCAGGAAGGGGGATCCTAATTTACGAATGTAAAGCTACGTTTTGTAATTTTTCACACGTAAGAGCAGGTATCTGCCACCCCAGTGGCGATTTCCCCTATGGTGAAATAGAGGGAAACATTCATCATACTTAAGAAAAAATATGTAAAATATTTTAATTTTAAGAATTAATGTCAATTAATTTACAATTTTTATTTTAAATATAAAATAATTAAAAAAATGCTTTTGCAAGGTGGAAGTATTATAACGATATGGCGGAGAGGCTTTATCTTGAAATACTAACACAATACACAGAGATGGACCTCACGTTCACCCTTAGCAGCCTTAGCTCGGTCCTGGTAGAGTGTTACAGAGCAGTCAGGCATACTCAGAGAAACATGTGCTAAGCATTTCGCAGTACCAGCATTGACAAAGTAAGTGACTCGACTCGAAAAGAAACCTTGACACCAATTTATAAAAATAGAATTTATTTTTATATAAATATAGGCATCAAAATAAAATTGATACATTGCAGATAACCGGAGTTATCGATTTTCACAGTATTAACGATAAATGAAATGCAAGCTGTCAAATGTTCACCATTAAAGTCAATGGGAGAAAACACACTTAGCAAAACAATAGTTGCAGGGTGATTTCAAGTGAACCCTCTTATGGTTAAGGTTCTGCATGGCCCAAGATTAAGGCTCGTCAGCCACTACTTCATTACCTTGCCCAGAGAGTCATTACTAGAGAGGTTACTTGGCTGTCCTTGGTGCTGATGGGATCCGTGGGAGCTGTCAAAATGCAGCACTTAGCAAAACCACACTTGGAGTTGGAGATACACTCACCCTCAGAGGGTAGAGGCTTTTGGGGTCTCAGGACCCGGGTGCAACAGCTGTATTTCTCCTACCCTGCTCGGCAGCACCAGATGCAGAGTTAGCTGGCAGCTGTCATTCACCAGGGCAGGTCAAGCCAACGATGCTTCACCACCCATTCGGCTACACCAACTTCAGGATGCAGGGATACAGCAGCATAGTCATTGATGACGTTGGTCGCTGTGAGCTGATCTCGGGCTGGAGAAGTCACTTAAGGAGTTGATCACTGGACTGGCAATCACCAGACCTTAGCTGCGGCAAATGTAGTCCTTGGTTACTTTGGTGGCAGTAGATTAGTAGGAGTGGACAAGTGGCTAGAGACTTGGCGTGAGCTTAACTACCAATTAAGGAAGTCACTTCTCTTTGGGCTCACTCTCAGCAGGACCAGTGGGTAGCAATTCTTGTGACGCAGCACGTCGATTCTTCTGCAGGATACAGGTGACTAGTCCTACTAGTCAGGGGAGTCTGCTTTGGCTTCTGGAATCTACTGAAGTCCCTCTTGCTGGGAACAATGAGCTTTTGCAACGGACACACATCAACACACGGTTTCAGTATGTGGTCACTTAGGGACAGTTAAGTGTCCTCTCTTTACGCTGCAGCAGAGTCTAAAGTCATGTTGTCTTTGACTGCATATTCTTCATGCCTCTTCTCAGATTCCAAGTTAGAACTGAAGATCTGGTGTCTGAGAACCCCTTAAATACTAGTTTAAGGGAGCATTAAGGGCTTGAGAGACAGTGGCCAATGGGCTTCTGGTCCCTGCGGCTAACCTGCCCCTGTAATGACAAAATCCTGTGGGTGTACATCACTGTGCTACCCAGAACACTCTATTTTAGGGTCTTTTAATATAGCAGAACCCTTCCAAGGCTCTACAGGCCTCCTAGTCCACTTTTAAGGTGTGACTAGCCTTTTGGGGGTCTACGCCTCCTAAATAACTAATTTTCCCACCTGTCAGGCTAGACAGGGCGGGAAGGGATTGTCCTCGAGTGGGGAACAAGAGATTACATATCAGGGGCTATGAAAGCCTTTGAGGCTCACCGCCTTGATCACTGTAAACACTAGCCATCCTGGGAGGGTG
This sequence comes from Triturus cristatus, assembly GCF_964204655.1. Classification (NCBI taxonomy): domain Eukaryota; kingdom Metazoa; phylum Chordata; class Amphibia; order Caudata; family Salamandridae; genus Triturus; species Triturus cristatus. The sequence goes on along the minus strand of NC_140581.1, from coordinate 921,684,861 downwards.
GAGGTGTGACCTCCTTCCTGCCCTGGCCTTTGTCTCTGTCCTGGGGAAGTGCAAGCACTTGTCTTGCGGCAAACGGCTTGGGGAAGGCACCAAGGCACTGGAGTTTTGTATCTTAGAGGGGTACCCGCGCAGGGTGGCACCCCTGTGCTTGCCAGATCACTTTCAACACGAGAATCGTGCTGGTGGTGAAAATGCACTGTGTTTGATACTAAACATGACACAATTTGTTTTTTTAATAATTTAGCTGGCTAGATCGAGTATCCTCGATAGCCAGTCCATGTTCCTTTATGGACCACCAGTCACTTACAATAAAGCCTCACTTTACAGGGTTACTGTAAGGATATATAAATATAACATATATATCCACACCTTCAATATAATGCACTCTACCTCCTGGGCTTCGGAGGACAACCTTAAGAGTGACTTACTTATATTAAAGCAGTGGTGTGACTCTGCAGCCCATGGTGGGTGCAGAGAGCACTCAAGCAGACAGACTGCTCGGGCAGTCCTGCAATGGCAGACCTGCAGGTATACTTTTACTCAGGACACTCAGGGTGGCGCAATGAAGTGTTACAACCCTGGGGACACCTCTTACCACCCTTGCTCTGGGTGAAACTGGCACCATCTACTAGGGACTTACAAGGTGTCATATGTGCTTGCCCATTGGGTGTACCAATTCAATAGTTACAGTTTTAAGTGAAAAAGCACTTGCACAGGGGCTTGGTTGGTAGGTCCCAGTGCACTTCCACATCTATATAGAAAGCATCTAGAGCAAAAAGTGGGAGGTGACCATGACAAAAAGGACACTTTATAACAATCCTATAGCATTGTTAATTATATAATTAATTATTTTATATATATTAAATAAGTAACATTATTTTCATAAGATTTAATTTTAAAAATCCCACCTAAAATATAACATTTATATTTGTTTATTATGTAGTAAAAGTTATTTAAAGTTATGCATAGAATTATGTTAAAAGAATGTAACCAGTGTCGCTGATGTTGAAAATGCTCTATACAGGAGCTGCTTTACACCTAACTTGAGAAATACCCAGAGTTCTCTGCTTCTTTTTTGCATAGATTTATGTGTCACTCTATGCATGAAAGGGGATTTGTTTTGACTTAGACTGGGTGCTCGTTCTGTCTGGACAAAGCTATACCTCTCTGAAGAGCTCTGAGAGCAAAACACATGTCAGGGGTTGCTTTTATTAATTTTAGGTGGCCTTGTTTGGTATTTTATAATTTCAAAGCTGTAATATTGTGCCTGGAGTGGTAAAAGGCTTTTGTCATTTTATAGCTTGGCATGCATGGCACAGAGCTAGTCCTATGCTTAAAATCTTTGCTGTAGAAATAGCAAAAGACGTTGCTCGTTTCTATCTCGGCGTGGATGGCACTGTGCTAATCCTATGCTTAAAGACTTTGATAGAAAAGCAGACATTTGAGGTGAGCAAATTTAGAGTGTGCTGGTGTTAAGCGTGCTCTATACAAGAGCTACTTTCCACCTAAACTTGAGAAGTACCCAGAATTCTTTGCTTCTTTTTTGCATCATATATATATATATATATCTATACCTAAATAAATATATCTATATATATATATATATATATATATATATATATATATATATATATATATATATATATATATATATATATATATATATATATATATATATATATATATATATATATATATATATATATGAGAAGAAAAGTTTGCCCTGCATGGGACCGCACACACGGTAAGTTCACCACTTTATTGAGGACTTGCAGGTTACACGGACTCACAGCAGGAATCCTCCCTCGGGAGCCTGACGCGTTTCGAACATCTCGTTCTTAATCATAGGCAAATCACAAACGGAGCAGCAACAGCATTGCAGAGTACTTATACCAACATCCCGCCCCAATGGGCGTGTACCAAAGTGTCTTCTGGAGGTTGAAGTTCTGCAACGACAAAATAAAACCCCAGTGGGTGTTGCTGACATCCAAAGTTGTTAATTATCCCCAGCAATGAGTAAAACCTTAGCTGACAGTCACAAGTACGCTGCCCATGTAGTCCAGCAACAAGGGAACCTCACCGCTCTGTCGGCAACCTCATTGCAAAGTCGCCACAAATCCGCATTTCCTCGCGGCAGTGCAGTCCCGCAGCTGAGGCGAGCCGCTATTTATGAGAAGAAAAGGTTGCCCTGCATGGGACCGCACACACGGTAAGTTCACCACTTTATTGAGGACTTGCAGGTTACACGGACTCACAGCAGGAATCCTCCCTCGGGAGCCTGACGCGTTTCGAACATCTCGTTCTTAATCATAGGCAAATCACAAACGGAGCAGCAACAGCATTGCAGAGTACTTATACCAACATCCCGCCCCAATGGGCGTGTACCAAAGTGTCTTCTGGAGGTTGAAGTTCTGCAACGACAAAATAAAACCCCAGTGGGTGTTGCTGACATCCAAAGTTGTTAATTATCCCCAGCAATGAGTAAAACCTTAGCTGACAGTCACAAGTACGCTGCCCATGTAGTCCAGCAACAAGGGAACCTCACCGCTCTGTCGGCAACCTCATTGCAAAGTCGCCACAAATCCGCATTTCCTCGCGGCAGTGCAGTCCCGCGGCTGAGGCGAGCCGCTATTTATGAGAAGAAAAGGTTGCCCTGCATGGGACCGCACACACGGTAAGTTCACCACTTTATTGAGGACTTGCAGGTTACACGGACTCACAGCAGGAATCCTCCCTCGGGAGCCTGACGCGTTTCGAACATCTCGTTCTTAATCATAGGCAAATCACAAACGGAGCAGCAACAGCATTGCAGAGTACTTATACCAACATCCCGCCCCAATGGGCGTGTACCAAAGTGTCTTCTGGAGGTTGAAGTTATGCAACGACAAAATAAAACCCCAGTGGGTGTTGCTGACATCCAAAGTTGTTAATTATCCCCAGCAATGAGTAAAACCTTAGCTGACAGTCACAAGTACGCTGCCCATGTAGTCCAGCAACAAGGGAACCTCACCGCTCTGTCGGCAACCTCATTGCAAAGTCGCCACAAATCCGCATTTCCTCGCGGCAGTGCAGTCCCGCGGCTGAGGCGAGCCGCTATTTATGAGAAGAAAAGGTTGCCCTGCATGGGACCGCACACACGGTAAGTTCACCACTTTATTGAGGACTTGCAGGTTACACGGACTCACAGCAGGAATCCTCCCTCGGGAGCCTGACGCGTTTCGAACATCTCGTTCTTAATCATAGGCAAATCACAAACGGAGCAGCAACAGCATTGCAGAGTACTTATACCAACATCCCGCCCCAATGGGAGTGTACCAAAGTGTCTTCTGGAGGTTGAAGTTCTGCAACGACAAAATAAAACCCCAGTGGGTGTTGCTGACATCCAAAGTTGTTAATTATCCCCAGCAATGAGTAAAACCTTAGCTGACAGTCACAAGTACGCTGCCCATGTAGTCCAGCAACAAGGGAACCTCACCGCTCTTAGAAAAAAAGCACACCGGAGGCAGCAGCACACCAGAGGCTCATTAATTGAATAAAAGCAGGAAGGTAACTGTGGTGCTTTGAATGCTGAAATTTCACATGCCTTTGAAAACTGTGAAAATGTTCTCTGAAACGCGTCAGGCAAGAGACTAGCAGTGAACTGGAAAAAGCCTCAAACTGAAAAGCCTGCTTTGCTTTTGAATAAATATTGGTGTTCCAATTTTACCTGTTGTGGAGTGCGGGCTCATATGCAGGGCAATCTTTGGGTGATATATATATATATATATATATATATATATATTCACTTAAAAAACCATAGGTTTCACACAGGTTATAGTTAGGTGGACATTTCACTCGTAAAAAACCAATGAAATTCCCCCGTTATAGTTAGTTCAGATAACTATAACTCGCGCGACCGCCACTCTATCACAAGGATGATGTCTTCAGTGATGTCATGAGTGATGCCACTGACCATGTCATGAGTGATGTAATATGTGACGTCATGAGCAGTGGTTTGCGGGCGCGCGAGTTATAGTTATCTGAACTAACTATAACGGGGGAATTTCATTGGTTTTTTACGAGTGAAATGTCCACCTAACTATAACCTGTGTGAAACCTATGGTTTTTTAAGTGAATTTGCAAGGTTTTTTAAATGCTAATTCCTAACTATAACGTGTGTGAAACCTATGGTTTTTTAAGTGAATTTGTACGGTTTTTTAAATGCTAAGTTATGTATTTATTAATATATATATATTTTTTAAGGTTTTTCACCGTGCGCGCACCATGCGCGCGCTTTGGGCGATGCAGCGTGCGCTACGAAATTCGTTTTATTTATTTAATTGTTTACTTACCTGCAATTATCCATATTCCGATTTTTAGAACCCCCCGCCCCGCCTTACCGCCCCACGGAACTCCCTCCACGGGCCGCGGCTGATATATATATATATATATATATATATATATATATATATATATATATATATATATATATATATATATATATATATATATATATATATATATATATATATTGCTTTGGGACATTGAGACATTTAAGGCATTTTCCCTGTAAACGTCGGACTTGTGAGTTGCCCTTTTTTCCGATACGACTGTTTGCTGATTACTGAGTGAAATGTCAGCCTAACTATAACGTCCCTGAAACCTGTGGTTTCTTCAATGATTAACTGAGGTTTTTTAAATGCTAATCCCTGACTATAATGTCCCTGAAACCTGTGTTTTTGTCAGTGTATTTCTAAGGCTTTTTAAATGTGAATTTCTAACTATGCCTCCATAGGTAGAACATGTACAGAATGAGGAAGAAAGGTGTAGAAAGAAGCAAGAGAAGTGCAGAAAGAGGAAGAAAGGTGCAGAAAGAAGCAAGAAAAATGCAGAAAGAGGCAATAGAAGTCCTGGAAGAGGAACAAAGGTGGAGAAAGAGACCAGAGAAATGCAGAAAGAAGCTACAGAGGTGCAGAAAGAGGCCTACTTTGACTGTACCTTTTTACAGACTCAAACACAGTAGCCTAATCCCTAATCCTTTTCCCAAGATGTCTTATGCCTCACTTTTTTCTTGAAGGTTCACTATTCATCGACTGCTCAGAATGTTAGGCGTACCAAATGTAAAATAGCAATCCTAACCATATCACTGTTGTAAGTTTCACCAAGTTTGTGAAGGTATGAATGCATGTGTCTGTGCTTTTACCTAGTGACATGTTACAAAAAATAAATATACAAACACTTGAATTCCTGTGTTTAAAACAGCAAACTCTGTAAATTTGTGTACAAAAAGGAGTATGTATTTCTTTCTGCTCATAAAACAGGACAAATGGGAATTTAGTAGTATATTTGAAGAGCTCTATAACACCTATATGCATAAAACATGTCTGCCTGTGCAACTGAATGAACTCAGAAGAATTTACCACCTATAAGAGAAGCTTTCTGCTTTTTAAGCCACCATCTTCAGATGCATAACACGTGAGAATACATGTACAGGTAGACATATACCTCAGTCACAAGAGCACGCAGTCTATGAACTTGACAGCTTGCACTTTCCATTTGAATATAGAAACAGGCAAGAGAAGTACAGAAAGAAGCAAGAGAATTGCAGAAAAAAACAAGAGAGGTACAGAAAAAGTAAGAACTGTGCAGAAAGAGGAAAGAGAAGTACAGAAAGAGGTAAGTGATGTGCAGAAAGAGGCAAGAGAAGTGTAGAAAGAGGCAAGAGAAGTGCAGAAAGAGGCAAGAGAGTTGCAGAAGGAGGCAATTGGGATACAGAAAGAGGGAAGAGGGGTGCAGAAAGAGGCATGAGAGGTGCAGAAATAAGCAAGAGAGGCATAGAAAGGAGCAAGAGAAGTGCAGAATGAAGCAACAGGGGTGCAGAAAGAGACAATAGGAGTATAGAAAGAGGCAAGAGAAGTGCAGAAAGAAGCAACAGAGGTGAAGAAGGAGGCAAGAGAACTGCAGAAAGAGGCAAGAGAGTTGCAGAAACAGGCAAAAGAAGTGCAGAACAAGAGAACAGGGATGCAGACAGAGGCAAGAGAGGTGCAGAAATAGGGAAGAGGAGTGCAGAAATAGGCAAGAGGGGTGCAGACATTTACGAGAGGTACAGAAAGAAGCAAGAGCAGTGCAGAAAGAACCAACAGAAGTGCAGAAAGAGGCAAGTGAGATACAGAAACAGGCAAAAGGGGTGCAGAAAGAGGCAAGAGAAGTGCAGAAAGAAGCAACAAAGATAAAGAAGGAGTCAAGAGAGCTGCAGAAAGAGGCAAGAGAGGTGCAGAAAGAGGGGTGCAGAAAAAAGCATGAGAGGTGCAGAAAAAAGCAAAAGAAGCCCAGAAAGAGGCAAGAGGGGTGCAGGAAGAGGCAACAGTGCGGAAAGAAGGAACACGGGGTGCAGACAGAGGCAAAAGATGTGCAGAAAAAGGGAAGAGGGGTGCAGAAAGAAGCAAGAGCGGTCCAGAAAGAGGGATGAGGGGTGCAGAAAGACATGAGGGGTACAGAAAGAAGCGAGAGGCACAGAAAGAAGCAAGAAAAGTACAGAATGAAGCAACAGGGGTACAGAAAGAGGCTAGAGGGGTACAGAAAGAGGAAAGAGAAGTGAAGAAAGAAGCAACAGAGGCGAAGAAGGAGACAAAAGAACTGCAGAAAGAGGCAAGAAAGGCACAGAAAGAGGCAAGAAAGGTGCACAAAGAGAGAAAAAGTGTGCAGAAAGAGGCATATGGGGTGCAGAAAGATGCAAGAGGGGTGCAGAAATTTGCAAGAGAGGTGCAGAAAGAAGCAAGAGCAGTGCAGAAAGAACCAGCAGAGGTGCAGAAAGAGGCAAGAGGGTGCAAAAAGAGGCAAGAGAAGTGAAGACAGTTGCAAAAGAGCTACAGAAAGAGGCAAGAGCACTGCAGAGAGAGGCAATCGAGGTACAGCATTAGGCAAGAGAGGTGCACAAAGAGAGAAGAAGGGTGCAGAAAGAGGCAAGAGGGGTACAGAAAGAAGTAAAAGAGGTGCAGAAAGAAGCACAAGAAATGCAGAAAGAAGCAACAGAGGTGCAGAAAGAGGCAAGAGAAGTGAATAAAGAAACAAGTGAGGTGCAGAAAGAGGTATTAGAGGTACAGAAAGAGGCAAGTGAGGTACAGAAAGAGGGAAGAGGGTACAGAAAGAGGCAAGAGGGGTGCAGAAAGAAGCAATAGAGGTACAGAAAGAAGCAACAGAAGTGCAGAAAGAAGCAAGAGAAGTGCAGAAAGAGGCAATAGAGGTACAGAAACAGGCAGCAGAGGCACAGTAAGAGGAGTGCAGAAAGAGGGAGGTGGAGTTCAGAAAGAAGCGAGAGGTGCAGAAAGAAGCGAGAAAAGTGTAGAAAGAAGCAACAGATGTACAGAAAGAGGTAAAAGGGGTACTGTTAGATCTGGGGGTCTCTAGTTGGCAGGGTAGGTACCACTGTCCAAGTAGGGACCCTTGCTTCTAGTCAGGGAAAGGGGGATACACTGTTAAGATAACCCCTGCTCACCTCTAGGTAGCTTGGCCTGAGCAGTCTAGGCTATCAAAGGCAATGTGTAAAGTATTTGTACCAACACTCACAGTAACGCAGTGAAAACACCACAAATTTACTCCACACCAGGTTTAGAAAAATAAGGTATCTTTACTAAAAACTTCACAAGACCAAATACTACAGAAAAACCAACATACAATTAAAAAGATTACTTTAAAGATAGTTCAAGAGTTTGCAGAAAGTACTCCAGGATGTAAAAGTCAGTGTCCTGCACCATGCGACTCTCAATGCACAAAATGCGACACTCTCGTGCCCAACAGTACCTGTAGTTGCGATAAGGTTCCCAAAAGCTATCACAAGGAAGATGGCAAAGGCGATGCGATACTCCTGAGATCTTGGGGAGGCTTTGCAGCAGCCCTGCTTCACGCAGCAGAGGTGTATGCGCCGGCTCCGATCTGTAGGGGGAGGATGCGATGACTTTGGCTTTCGTTGCGTAGGTTTCTTAGGGGGAAGCTTCACGCACAGGTACGATGCGACTATCTTCGGTGCTGCGCGATGCGCGGCGCGGCGTTGACTTCTGGCGCCGCAACCCTATATGCGTCGCGTTGCGCAGCGTTGACTTCGGGCGCCGCAACCCTCGATGCGTCACTGGACGGGACTCTGCGTCGACACACGCAGCGACTGGATACTTTCATGCACCGGCAGTGGTGCGGCCCGCAAACTGGTTCTGCGACGACCCTCGCAGCGTCAGGAATCTTCATGCACCGGAACGATGCTCGACGCACTCGGCGATGCGGGGACTCCGGGTGCTGCGATGACGCCGCGATGAAATTTTCCTCGCACTCTCGTTCTTGCGACACACAATCGGATGATGCGTTGGGTACCAGTTACTTTTTTTCACGCTTCTGCTTCCCAGCTCCCAAACACAGCAAAATGACCTCCTGAGGCCCCAAGACTGGGCAAGCACTCCAAGGCAGGTCAGAACTCCTTCAGCAGAGTTCCAGGGGAGCTGGTGGTGAAGTCCTTTTGTTCCTGGGACTTCTTAACAGGGAGCCAGCTCTTCTCAGGCCCTTGGGGATCAGAATCAAAAGAAGGGGACACAGCAAAGTCCTTCCCCTCTCCTTGGCAGCAAAGCAAAACAGCGAGCAGGCTGTCCTCTCCTCTTCAGTTCTTTTCAGCTTTCTCCTTGGCAGATGTTTCTTCTTAGTTCCAAAGTGATCTAAAGTTTAGGTGTCTGGGGTCCTCTTCTTATACCCCTCCAAGTCTTTGTCTCTCTTTGTTCCAGTGGGGGGATTCCCCTTCTCAAACCGGTTCCTGGGTGTGCTCTGCTCTGGAGCACCTGGTTCCTTTCAGAGTGAGGGGCAGGGTCGTTAGACGCTCAGCAGGAGGTGGAGCCTTCTTTGTGCCAGCAGAGGCAGAGTCCTCAGCCTGGCCAGCAGGGGGTGGAGCCATCATTGTGCTGGCAGGGGCAGCCCTATTCAAACCCAGGGACTACTCCTCCCACCCATCTAAAGCAGATCTCCCTATTCACCCTGCTGCTGACTCATCCAGTCTCCTGGAGCCTCCTAGCCCATCACATGACACCAGTCAGCCAACCAGCACACAGGCACACAGGAAGGTTAAACAGGAGAATAGCTACTTTCTAAAAAGTGCTATTCTCACACAGTGAATTTAAAAACCATCTTGCTAAAAAGATGTATAATTAAATTCTGAACACAAAGATACCAAACTTGGATTTTCTATCTTGCCCTTATGGGAAGATAGGCATGTAAACAGCCTCCCCCATTCTAGCCTCTCAGCAGTGAAAAACGAAAATGGCTGTAATTCACTACACACCTCAGTACATGCCCTACCTTTCAGATACACTGCACCCAGCCCAGGGGGGTACCTAGGGCCACCATAGGGATGCCTGGCATGTACAGAAAGGGAAGGATAAGGCCTGGTCAGTGGGTGCACTGGCCAGGTCGACATGGCAGTCCTGGACTGCACATAGGCACTGCAAGCAGGCCTAAGACATCATTTTAGCGCTACTCCTGTGGGTGGCATAATCAGTGCTACAGCCCACTAGTAGCATTTGAATCACCAGCCCTGGCACACTCAGTGCACTTTACTGGGGGCTAACAGGTGAAACAAATATACCAATCATGGATAACCAATTAATATAACAATTTACCAAGGGAGCACTTGCACTTTGACACTGATCAGCAGTGGCAAAGTGCCCAAAGCATCTAAACCAGCAAAAACTAAATCCAGCATAGCATCAAAAATACAGGAGGTAGAGGCAAAAAGTCAGGGGTAACCACGCCAAAGATGACAGGTCTAACACGTGTCCCCTCCAGCTGAAAGTGGGGAGAACTACCCACCCTCTTGGGAGTTCTCATCGCTAAGGCGGAAAAACCTGGACAGACCATCAGCGTTGGTGTGTTCTGTACCGAGGCGGTGTTCCACCGTAAAGTCCATCCCCTGTAGGGAAATGGACCACCTCAACAGCTTAGGATTCTCACCCCTCATCTGCATCAACCATCTGAGGGGCCTGTGGTCCGTCTGAACCCGGAAGTGAGTCCCAAACAAGTAGGGTCTCAGCTTCTTCAGCGCCCAGACCACAGCAAAAGCTTCCCTTTCAATCGCACTCCACCTCTGTTCCCTGGGAAGTAGCCTCCTACTAATGAAAGCTACAGGTTGGTCCAAGTCCTCATCATTTAGTTGTGAGAGCACCGCTCCCACTCCATGCTCAGAAGCGTCTGTCTGCACAATGAATTCCTTGGAGAAGTCAGGCGCCTTGAGTACAGGTGCTGTACACATGGCCTCCTTCAGGGCATCAAAAGCTTCTTGGCAGGCACTGGTCCAAATTACTCTCTTCGTTAACTTCTTGGAAGTTAGTTCTGTCAAGGGAGCAACAATGGTGCCATACCCCTTGACAAAACGGCGATAGTACCCGGTGAGTCCTAAGAAGGCTCTCACCGCTGTCTGGGTCTTGGGGGGTTCCCAGGCCCAGATGGTATCTATCTTGGCTTGTAGGGGCGCCACCTGGCCGCTTCCTACTTGGTGTCCCAAATACACCACCAAACCCTGCCCTATCTGGCACTTACTGGCCTTGATAGTGAGGCCTGCACTGTGCAGAGCCTTCAACACTGCGCAGAGGTGTTGCAAGTGTTCTTCCCAAGTGGAGCTGAACACAGCAATGTCGTCCAGATATGCGGCGCTGAATTGCTCCAGCCCGGACAATACCTGGTTGACCAGTCTCTGGAATGTGGCAGGGGCGTTCTTCAACCCAAAAGACATGACACGGAACTGGAAGTGCCCCTCTGGCGTTGAAAACGCAGACCTCTCCTTGGCCCCATCAGTTAAGGCAATCTGCCAGTACCCAGAAGTTAAATCAAACGTAGTGAGGTGGTTGGCAGCTCCCAACCGATCCACGAGCTCATCAGCTCTGGGGATGGGGTGTGCGTCAGTCTTCGTGACCACATTGAGCCCACGGTAGTCCACACAAAACCTAAGTTCTGGAGTGGCACCTGGCGCAGCAGCTTTCGGTACAAGTACCACTGGGCTAGCCCAGGGGCTGCTGGAGGGCTCAATCACCCCTAGTTCCAACATCTTAGAAACCTCCTTCTTGATGCTGGCCCTGACCTTGTCAGCCACCCGGTAAAACTTCTGTTTCACAGGCATGCTATCTCCCGTGTCCACGTCATGGACACACCAGTTGGTGATACCGGGGGTCAGGGAGAACAGAGATGCAAACTGACCCAGCACATGGCGACAATCCCTCTGCTGTTCTGGGGTCAGGGTGGACGAGAGGACCACTCCATCCACTGACCCATCTTGCTCCTTAGCTTCCAGGAGGTCAGGAAGAGGATCGCTATCCTCCTCCATCCCTGCATCTGTAGCAAGTAGCATTGTTATTTCAGACCTCTCAAAATGGGGTTTGAGGCGGTTCACATGTAGGACCCTCATAGGGTTCCTGGGAGACTGCAAGTTGACCAGGTAGGTCACTTCACTCTTGCGCTCCACCACCTCATATGGCCCAGTCCACTTGTCTTGGAGCGCGCAAGGCTCCACTGGCGCCATCACCCACACCATCTGCCCAGGTTGAAATTCTACCAGAGTGGTATGCTGGTCATACCACCTCTTCATCTCATCCTGGCTGGCTTCCAGGTTCGCCTGAGCGAGGGCCCGGAAGTGCTGCGTCTGGTTGCGGATGGCCAGCACATAGCTGAACACATCCTGGGGGGTTTTCCCAGGGGATTTCTCCCAACCCTCCTTCACCAGACTGAGAGGTCCTCTAACAGGGTGCCCGTACAAAAGCTCAAAGGGACTGAACCCTAGAGACTTCTGTGGTACCTCCCTGTAGGCAAATAATAGGCATGGCAAAAAGACATCCCACTTCCGTCTCATGGGCTCTGTCAGCCCCATGATCATGCCTTTCAGGGTCCGGTTGAACCTTTCAACCAACCCATTTCCTTGAGGGTGGTAAGGAGTGGTGAACTTATAAGTTACCCCGCACTACTCCCACAGAGACTTCATGTACCTGGAGATGAAGTTGGTACCCCGGTCACATACCACCCCTCTGGGGAAACCCACACGGGAAAAGATCCCCATCAACGCACGGCCCACCACCGGGGCTGTGGTTGTACTGAGAGGGATAGCCTCCGGGTACCGGGTGGCATGATCCACCAGGACCAGGATGAATCTGTTGCCTAAGGCTGTCCTGGGGTCCAGTGGCCCCACAATATCTATCCCCACCCGCTCGAAAGGGGTGCTCACTACCGGAAAAGGCTGGAGAGGGCCTTTGCATTTTCCTCCAGCCTTGCCACTTGCCTGGCAAGTCTGGCATGATTTACAAAAGGAAGCGACGTCCGTCTTCATCCCGGGCCAGTAAAAGTGGGTGGCAAGCCTTTGTCGGGTCTTGTCCTGCCCGAGATGTCCTGCAAGAGGTACGTCGTGAGCCAGACCCAGTAGGAAGTCTCTGAACCCTGCGGGTACCACCAGGGTACGTGATCCACTGGGCTCAGCAAACCTAGGCTCACTGTACAACAAGTCATTCTCCCAGTAGAGAAAGAAGTTCTTCGGATCAGCACCTGCTGCCTGGTCTGCAGCCTGGTGCCGCAGACCTTCAAGAGTAGGGCATGCCTTCTGCGCTCGGCAGAACTCCTCTCTGGTGGGACCACCCTCTTGCTGCCAATGGGTCAGCTCAGGTATGTCTCCCAGCTCAGCTACCTGTTCCCCTGTGGGCTCCAGGGCATCCCCCGCAGGTTCTGCTCCTTCCTGGACCGTGGGAACAGCGGGGGTGGACGCACCACGCCCCTTGCCCTTCCTCTTTCTGGCAGGGACCTGGGCCACTGTTTCAGGTTCCAGGTCTGCTTCACAGCCCTGTCTGGCTGCCATGGACCGGGTGGTCACACAGACCCACTCAGGCAAACCCAACATCTCCAAATGAGCCTGGCGTTCCACCTCCTTCCATGATGAACTCTCCAGGTCATTACCTAGCAGACGGTCTACTGGCATGGATGGACTCACAACAACTCTGAGAGGACCTGAGACCCCCCCCACTCAAAGGGAACATGTGCTACCTTGCAAAGGCGCACAGAGTTGTCAGCTGACACTACAGGGTGAAGTACATCGGGAATGATCAGCTCCTCAGGGACCCACTGACACCTGACCGTGGTCACACTGGCTCCAGTGTCCCTGAGAGCCTCCACCCTCTTCACATTGATGGTCACCCACTGCCTGTACTTCTTAGTGTTATCAGGGACAGGGGTTTCCTGGACCATCTCTGTGTCTCCTAAAGAGACAAGGGACATAACTGCTAATCCCTCCAAATCACTAGAAATTAAATCCCCACCAAAAGCTACACTAGCTATACCCGGTGTTGGAGCACCAGAGGGTGCCTGGGATTTCTTGGGACACACAGGAGATTTGTGACCCAATTCCTGACAGTGATAACACCAAATGGGACCCTTGTTATCCGACCTGCCCTTAGGGGGCCAGGTTGGTTTGGGTTTTGACTTGGGGGGCTGGGACTGGTTACCCTGGGAACTGTTTTGGGGCCCTTGTGAGAACTCCTTTTGGTTACCCTTGTCCCCCCCACTCTTCTGCTGGGGACCCTGCCCACCTTTGGCAATGGTACCCACAATTCCTCTGTGGACCCTGGTACTGGTCCAGCGGTCCGCCTCCTTAGCAAGCTCAATGGGGTCCGTCAGCTTTCTGTCTAAAAGATGCTGGCGCAGCTCTGGAACACACAGACTACTCAAGTGCTCCCAACTAATTAAATGTAACAACCCCTTATAATCAGTTACCTTGCTGCCCTTCATCCAACCTTCCAGTGCCCGCGAGTACAGATTCACACACTCCATCCAAGCCTCAGACTCTTTCTTCCTGGAGTTCCTAAACTGCAGTCTATACTGTTCTGGAGTAAGTCCATACCTGAGACATAGGGCCTCCTTCATATTGGGCTAGGTCATGGTACCTGCTAATTCTAAGGGCTCTATCGCACTCTTCCCAGAAGCCTCAAAATGTTTCCACAGGCCCGACCCCCAATGCTGTTCAGGCACACCATTCATTCTCAACGCTATTTCATACGAGGTAAACCAGGCATAGATATCTTCACTCCTATTATAATTCTGTACTAAATCCTTGGGGATATATACTTTACCCCCTTGCACTGGCTGTGCACTGCCACCATTTGAACCGGACTCCACCTGCTTGGCCTTGATGTCCAGTTCTCTCATGTTCACTTCATGAGCCAGAAGCTATTTCTTCTCCTCCAAGGCACGGGCATTCTTGCTCTCCTCCGCCGCCTTGTCTACTTCCAATTGCTTCATTTTCATTTTCATTATTTCCAATTCATGGTTTCTCACCCTTTGATTCTCCTCCAACTCCTCTGGAGTGAGCCTCCTACTGGAATGGGAGCTGCCAGCCCTTGAGACTGGTCTGCCCACGGGCAGATCTTGGGGAACAAAACTATTCTCTTCATTCGCATCATCTTCCTCTTGGGCCTCCCACCAGGCCTTCAAGACTCTTTGTAGCACATCCTTTCTAGATCCGCTTTTCACAGGTCAACCAAGGTCTTTGCAGAATTGCTTGAGCTCCTCACCTCTGTATGAATATAAATCTGCAATGGAAAACTCCAATTCTGCCCTCTCACTTGTTGCCACCTGAGACATGATGCTCTTGAAGAGTTACTCAAAATTAGAATAAAAATACAGTATGTGGTTGCGTATTGGTCTGCACTTAAACTAGTGATGTACACCAATTACTGTGGGTCAAGTACAAATACAAGTTCAATCCTCACCGCTGACCACCAATGTTAGATCTGGGGGTCTCTAGTTGGCAGGGTAGGTACCACTGTCCAAGTAGGGACCCTTGCTTCTAGTCAGGGAAAGGGGGATACACTGTTAAGATAACCCCTGCTCACCCTCTAGGTAGCTTGGCCTGAGCAGTCTAGGCTATCAAAGGCAATGTGTAAAGTATTTGTACCAACACTCACAGTAACGCAGTGAAAACACCACAGATTTACTCCACACCAGTTTTAGAAAAATAAGGTATCTTTACTAAAAACTTCACAAGACCAAATACTACAGAAAAACCAACATACAATTAAAAAGATTACTTTAAAGATAGTTCAAGAGTTTGCAGAAAGTACTCCAGGATGTAAAAGTCAGTGTCCTGCACCATGCTACTCTCAATGCACAAAATGCGACACTCTCGTGCCCAACAGTACCTGTAGTTGCGATAAGGTTCCCAAAAGCTATCACAAGGAAGATGGCAAAGGCGATGCGATACTCCTGAGATCTTGGGGAGGCTTTGCAGCAGCCCTGCTTCACGCAGCAGAGGTGGATGCGCCGGCTCCGATCTGTAGGGGGAGGATGCGATGACTTTGGCTTTCGTTGCTTAGGTTTCTTAGGGGGAAGCTTCACGCACAGGTACGATGCGACGATCTTCGGTGCGGGCGATGCGCGGCGCGGCGTTGACTTCTGGCGCCGCAACCCTCGATGCGTCGCGGTGCGCGGCGCAGCGTTGACTTCGGGCGCCGCAACCCTCGATGCGTCACGGGACGGGACTCTGCATCGACACACGCAGCGACTGGATACTTTCACGCACCGGCAGTGGTGCGGCCCGCAAACTGGTTCTGCGACGACCCTCGCAGCGTCAGGAATCTTCACGCACCGGAACGATGCTCGATGCACTCGGCGATGCGGGGACTCCGGGTGCTGCGATGACGCCGCGATGAAATTTTCCTCGCACTCTCGTTCTTGCGACACGCAATCGGATGATGCGTTGGGTACCAGTTACTCTTTTTCACGCTTCTGCTTCCCAGCTCCCAAACACAGCAAAACAACCTCCTGAGGCCCCAAGACTGGGCAAGCACTCCAAGGCAGGTCAGAACTCCTTCAGCAGAGTTCCAGTGGAGCTGGTGGTGAAGTCCTTTTGTTCCTGGGACTTCTTAACAGGGAGCCAGCTCTTCTCAGGTCCTTGGAGATCAGAATCAAAAGAAGGGGACACAGCAATTCCTTCCCCTCTCCTTGGCAGCAAAGCAAAACAGCAGGCAGTCTTCTCCTCTTCAGTTCTTTTCAGCTTTCTCCTTGGCAGAGGTTTCTTCTTAGTTCCAAAGTGATCTAAAGTTTAGGTGTCTGGGGTCCTCTTCTTATACCCCTCCAAGTCTTTGTCTCTCTTTGTTCCAGTGGGGGGATTCCCCCTGCTCAAACCGGTTCCTGGGTGTGCTCTGCTCTGGAGCACCTGGTTCCTTTCAGAGTGAGGGGCAGGGTCATTAGACGCTCAGCAGGAGGTGGAGCCTTCTTTGTGCCAGCAGAGGCAGAGTCCTCAGCCTGGCCAGCAGGGGGTGGAGCCAGCATTGTGCTGGCAGGGGCAGCCCTATTCAAACCCAGGGACTACTCCTCCCACCCATCTAAAGCAGATCTCCCTATTCACCCTGCTGCTGACTCATCCAGGCTCCTGGAGCCACTTAGCCCATCACATGACACCAGTCAGCCAACCAGCACACAGGCACACAGGAAGGTTAAACAGGAGAATAGCTACTTTCTAAAAAGTGCGATTCTCACACAGTGAATTTAAAAACCATCTTGCTAAAAAGATGTATAATTAAATTCTGAACACAAAGATACCAAACTTGGGTTTTCTATCTTGCCCTTATGGGAAGATAGGCATGTAAACAGCCTCCCCCATTCTATCCTATGGGCAAGATAGCCTCTCAGCAGTGAAAAACGAAAATGGCTGTAATTCACTACCAGGGCATGTTACACACCTCAGTACATGCCCTACCTTTCAGATACACTGCACCCAGCCCAGGGGGGTACCTAGGGCCACCATAGGGATGCCTGACATGTACAGAAAGGGAAGGATAAGGCCTGGTCAGTGGGTGCACTGGCCAGGTCGACATGGCAGTCCTGGACTGCACATAGGCACTGCAAGCAGGCCTAAGACATCATTTTAGCGCTACTCCTGTGGGTGGCACAATCAGTGCTGCAGCCTACTAGTAGCATTTGAATCACCAGCCCTGGCACACTCAGTGCACTTTGCTAGGGGCTAACAGGTGAAACAAATATTCCAATCATGGATAACCAATTAATATAACAATTTACCAAGGGAGCACTTGCACTTTGACACTGATCAGCAGTGGCAAAGTGCCCAAAGCATCTAGACCAGCAAAAACGAAATCCAGCATAGCATCAAAAATACAGGAGGTAGAGGCAAAAAGTCAGGGGTAACTACGCCAAAGATGCCAGGTCTAACAGGTACATAAAGAAACAATAGAGGTGCAGAAAGAAGCAATGGAAGTGCATTAAGAAGCAAGTGGGGTGCTCAAAGAGGCAACTGAAGTGCAGAAATAGGGAAGAGGGGGTGCAGAAAGAGGCAAAAGGGGTGCAGAAAGAAGCAACAGAGGTGCAGGAAAGAAGAAACCGAAGTGCAGAAAGAAGGGAGGTGCAGAAAGCAGAAGAGATGTGCAGAAAGAGGTAAGAGAAGTGTAGAAGGAAAAAGAAAGATGCAGAAAGAAGCAAGAGCGGTCCAGAAAGGGGGATAAGGGGTGCAGAAAGACGTAAGAGGGGTACAGAAAGAAGCAAGAGGCACAGAAAGAAGCAAGACAAGTACAGAATGAAGCAACAGGGGTACAGAAAGAGGCAAGATGGGTACAGAAAGAGGAAAGAGAAGTGCAGAAAGAAGCAACAGAGGTGAAGAAGGAGACAAAAGAGCTGCAGAAAGAGGCAAGAAAGGCACAGAAAGAGGCAAGAAAGGTGCACAAAGAGGGAAGAAGGGTTCAGAAAGAGGCATATGGGGTGCAGAAAGACACAAGAGGGGTGCAGAAATTTGCAAGAGAGGTACAGAAAGAAGCAAGAGCAGTGCAGAACGAAACAACAGAGGTGCAGAAAGAGGCAAGAGGGTGCAGAAAGAGGCAAGCGAAGTGAAGAAAGAAGCAAAAGAGGTGCAGAAAGAGGCAAGAGCACTGCAGAGAGAGGCAATCAGGGTACAGAATTAGGCAAGAGAGGTGCAGAAAGAGAGAAAAAGGGTGCAGAAAGAGGCAAGTGGGGTACAGAAAGAAGCAACAGAGGTGCAGAAAGAGGTAAGAGAAGTGAATAAAGAAACAAGTGAGGTGCAGAAAGAGGTAATAGAGGTGCAGAAAGAGGCAGGAGAGGTAGAGAAAGAGGGAAGATGGTACAGAAAGAGGCAAGAGGGGTAAAGAAAGAAGCAATAGAGGTACAGAAAGAAGCAACAGAAGTGCAGAAAGAAGCAAGAGAAGTGCAGAAAGAGGCAAGAGAGGTACAGAAACAGGCAGCAGAGGCACAGTAAGAGGAGTGCAGAAAGAGGGAAGTGGGGTTCAGAAAGAAGCGAGAGATGCAGAAAGAAGCAAGAAAAGTGCAGAAAGAAGCAACAGAGATGCAGAAAGAGGCAAAAGGGTTACATAAAGAAACAAGAGAGGTGCAGAAAGAAGCAATGAAAGTGCAGAAAGAAGCAAGAGGGGTGCAGAAAGAAGCAACAGAGGTGCAGCAAAGAAGGAAGAGCAGTGCAGAAAGAAGGGAGGTGCAGAAAGCAGAAGAGATGTGCAGAAAGAGGTAAGAGAAGTGTAGAAGGAAGAAGAAAGATGCAGAAAGAAGCAAGGAAAATGCAGAAAGAGGCACAAGAGAGGCGCAGAAAGAAGCAAGAGTAGTTTGTGCACCATTAGTACCAATTTAGCACCCACATTTATCAGTAAGTAACAGGTGACCATTCCAGCTTTGCAAAGGGCCTTCGACCTCGCTGTAAAACTTGTCACTGCATTTTTGGTCATGTTTAAGCCGTTTGAGTATAAACAAGGTTTTTTTGTTCAGATATGCAGAATATACGGCAGTAGATGGATTATGAGGCAAATGCGGAACATTTATAATTATGCACAAATCGCTGTGGCCAAACAGTCGCATAATTCCAGTGGCCCTGCTCATACCTCTGACTAGATCCACAAGTGCTCCTCAGTTGTTGCTTCATTTTTTGTGCCTCATTGACTTTATAGTTTAGCTTCTAAGGAAACGTGGAAGACTAAACCTGAGGTTACCACTCCACAACATAGACTACCATACCACATAATTACTCTCTACATAATTCCTATACACTAAATACCACATAATTTCTATCCACATAATTTCAGTGCACAACATACCACATAATTCCACTACACACAACATACATCCATTCTACTCCAAAAAACATTAGTAAAAGATTTTACATTTACAACGCCAATAGCCCTATCTTTCGCAAATTCTAGACTTATTGCATTGCAAATGCTTCTGTAACTAGTACTCGCGTTTGCAGAGAGGTGAAGAAAGGGGGCTGTGCCTCCGACCAGCGCCGACAGAAAGTACCAGGAGAACTTCTTGGCCACCAAAGTCCCTCAGCAGTAAAGTGGACTTCACCCCCAACCTGTAGTTTGGCATGAGGTGTGTTTGCTGAGTGGTGGAGAAAGGGGGGTGTGGCCTCTAAAGACCTCTTAGCAATCCCACTGTGTGGTACATACTGGCAGTAACAGGAGGGGTAGTTGGCCCCCAAGGACATCCTTGGGGGCCAACTACCCCTCCTATTACCTCCAGTAAGTCCCACACAGGAGGATTGGTAAGTTCTCATAGCAGGCCAAGCCCCCTTTGCCCACCACTCTGCAAACGCACTTCCTGGCCCGCTCTTGGATGGGAATTTAAGTCACCTTTGCTGCTGGGGGTACTTATGGGCAAACTAGCCTACCTGTTACCTCAAGTAAGCCCCACACAGTGGGATTACTGAGAGGGGGACAAAGGCCATGCCACTTTTCTCCACCACTCTGCCCAAAAGGCTCAAGGGAAGGGGGGGCACACAGCACCCCTTCTTAAATTAAACAAATAAAAGAAACCTGCACTCGCCGGAGACCCCACCCCCTCCCTGCACCACTCTGCAAGCACACCTCCTGGCGCGCTCGTGTTTGGGGGATGAAGTCCCCTTGCTTCCTGAGGGTCCCTGGGGGCCAACTAGCCCTTCTGTTACCTCAATTAAGCCCCACACCGCTGGATTGCTAAAAGTGGTGAGAGGCCACACACCCTTTTTACACCACTCTGCAAACACCTCCTGGCGCACTGGTGCTTGGGGGATGAAGTCCACTTTAGTCCTGAAGTCCTCAGGACACAAGGGGACCTCATCGCCCCACCAGCAGTGGGCCAAGAGGCGCGTTTGCAGAGTGGTGTAAAAAGGGGCATGTCCTCGGACCACCTCTCAGCAATCCCACTGTGTGGGGCCTACTGGAGGTACCTAGTGGGCTAGTTGGCCCCTAAGGACCCTTAGGATTCAAGGGGACTTAATTCCCCAAGCCAGAACTGGGTGCTACCACCCTGCCTTAGCAAACTGCAATGTCCCAGGGGTGGGCACCCCGGGACATTGCTGGAGCTGGCCCTGGGAGGTGGCAGTCCCCAGGGCCAAGGAGGGCTCTAGGAGGGGGGCGGTGCAGTCCCCCTCCCAACAGCATTAAAGCCCCAGGGAGGTGGTGGTCCCCGGTGGTCTGCTACTGACCCCCGTATTTTATTTACACAATGCCCCGGGGAGGTGATGGTCCCCGGGGCAGTGTGGGGGGACAGAAGCCCTCCCCCACACTTCATTTAAGTTATTGAAGCCCTGGGGAAGTGGCAGTCCCCAAGGCCTGGGTGGGCATGCGATGCCCCACACACATATAATAAAGGAATGCCCCGGTGAGGTGGCAGTCCCTGGGGCAGCATGGAGGGGCAGGAGCCCCCCACAAAATTTTCATTATAAGCCCTGGGGAGGTGGTGGTCTCCTGGGCTGCGGGGGGGCTGTGTGCCCCCGCACATTATTAACAAAACCCCTGGGAGGTGGCAGTCCTCGGGGCATAATAATTAAACATTGCCCCCGGGGGCTTAAAGAAAATGAAGTGTGAGAGACTGCATTTTATTTTTATTTATTTTTTTGGCGGGATTCGCGGACCCTACCAGAATCCCGCTGAATTTTTTTTTTTTTTATGCTTTTTAGGCCCTCTGGGTCCCCGAGGGACCCCCTGAGCAGCCCTATGGGGTCAGGGTGTTTCTACCCTGCCCCCTTGTCTTCTTTTTTCACCTTTTTTCTTGGGACTCAACCGAGTCACAAGATGGCTGCCACACACTTCCTAGTTTGAATAGTTGGCAGTCAATCAGAAGTCTGCTCGTGATCGGGAGGGTTCGCGGATCCACCGCAGTCACCAGATACTAATATTTTTTTAATTATGAATTTCTCAGGAACTACAGAACGGATTTACACCATTTAAAGCAAAGAGTGAACTCTGGACCAAGAGCTACCTCTCTGCCAAATTTGGTGTAATTACGTTCAGCAGTTCAGGCTGTAGCTGCGACAAAAGTTTCCTACTGAAATTTACATGGAGAAAACGCATTTGTCGGATCCCCCTTTTTTCTCGGCCCCTGCTTGACTAATCACCCTGTAACTTTCAAGACAGGAGCTGACCTGACCAGGTCATTAGTTTTGAAATTTTCGCGAAGATTTGTCAAACGGCGCCAAAGATATTGATAAAAGAAAAAATGCTTTTTGAATAGAAAGAAGGTCCTAACTATAACTACCTACTGAAGACCGCTATATATATATAATGAGACATTGACAAAGGCCAGCATGGCCGAAACGCGTTTGTCTGCCATTGGAGCGGAATAAAAAAACATAAGTATCTTTGAAGTGTGTGCGCCACGTTTTTGTTCATCACTTTAACGTTTGGAGGAATATATATATATATATATATATATATATTCAACAACCTCGATGACGCTGCACCTCCAACTTGGCGAACAGAGACACCACGAATCCCAGGAATAAGGCAAGATGTTATTTATTAATTGAAAATGCACAAAATCTGACGCGTTTCGGGCGGTTGCCCTTGCTCACATATATATACATATATATATATATATATATGTATATTCACTGAGAAAACCATAGGTTTCAGGGACGTTATAGTTAGCTGGACATTTCACTCATACAAAACCATAGAAATTCCACCGTTAGAGTTAGTTCAGCTAACTATAACTCGTGCACCCGCAATGCATTGCTCATGACGTCACATATTACATCATTCATGACATGGTCCAAGTGCTGCTGTGCTGTCTGAAAGCGTGTTCATTGCTGGTGTGAAGAAACAACGCTCTGGAAAGAACTCTAAGCGCCTGTACCCTGCAAGCGCTATCTGGCAGCGCATAGGGATTTACTGCTCGCGTTTCCCGCTCCGCGGGAAACACTCGCTGGGTGAAGCAGTCGGCGGCACGAGGGTGAGGAAAACCACATTGCCCACAAGTCAGCGGGGCCAGCTACATCTCGCCGCCACGCCCCCCTCACCTGCCTTCATTATCGCTGGAAGTCTGCTGAGGAGCGGAGCACTTTCCAAGTGCTGCTGTGCTGTCTGAAAGCGTGTTCATTGCTGGTGTGAAGAAACAACGCTCTGGAAAGAACTCTAAGCGCCTGTACCCTGCAAGCGCTATCTGGCAGCGCATAGGGATTTACTGCTCGCGTTTCCCGCTCCGCGGGAAACACTCGCTGGGTGAGGCAGTCGGCGGCACGAGGGTGAGGAAAACCACATTGCCCACAAGTCAGCGGGGCCAGCTACATCTCGCCGCCACGCCCCCCTCACCTGCCTTCATTATCGCGGGAAGACCGCGCATCGCGGGACGCGCGCGGGCGACGCCGGGCTAAGCCCGGGCAAAGGGCGGGCCCTCTGTGGCCCTCAGTGACCGAGGTAGGCTGGGCTGGGCCCGGTCATTTACATTTTCTTACTGCCTCATTGAACTTGTGTCCATTTTCGTAGGTTTGTGAATGATTTGTGTACTGTTATAGCTATACTGTATCTCGGACTTGCCCTTGCTCACATATATATACACATATATATATATATATGTATATTCACTGAGAAAACCATAGGTTTCAGGGACGTTATAGTTAGCTGGACATTTCACTCATACAAAACCATAGAAATTCCACCGTTAGAGTTAGTTCAGCTAACTATAACTCGTGCACCCGCAATGCATTGCTCATGACGTCACATATTACATCATTCATGACATGGTCCAAGTGCTGCTGTGCTGTCTGAAAGCGTGTTCATTGCTGGTGTGAAGAAACAACGCTCTGGAAAGAACTCTAAGCGCCTGTACCCTGCAAGCGCTATCTGGCAGCGCATAGGGATTTACTGCTCGCGTTTCCCGCTCCGCGGGAAACACTCGCTGGGTGAGGCACGAGGGTGAGGAAAACCACATTGCCCACAAGTCAGCGGGGCCAGCTACATCTCGCCGCCACGCCCCCCTCACCTGCCTTCATTATCGCTGGAAGTCTGCTGAGGAGCGGAGCACTTTCCAAGTGCTGCTGTGCTGTCTGAAAGCGTGTTCATTGCTGGTGTGAAGAAACAACGCTCTGGAAAGAACTCTAAGCGCCTGTACCCTGCAAGCGCTATCTGGCAGCGCATAGGGATTTACTGCTCGCGTTTCCCGCTCCGCGGGAAACACTCGCTGGGTGAGGCAGTCGGCGGCACGAGGGTGAGGAAAACCACATTGCCCACAAGTCAGCGGGGCCAGCTACATCTCGCCGCCACGCCCCCCTCACCTGCCTTCATTATCGCTGGAAGTCTGCTGAGGAGCGGAGCACTTTCCAAGTGCTGCTGTGCTGTCTGAAAGCGTGTTCATTGCTGGTGTGAAGAAACAACGCTCTGGAAAGAACTCTAAGCGCCTGTACCCTGCAAGCGCTATCTGGCAGCGCATAGGGATTTACTGCTCGCGTTTCCCGCTCCGCGGGAAACACTCGCTGGGTGAAGCAGTCGGCGGCACGAGGGTGAGGAAAACCACATTGCCCACAAGTCAGCGGGGCCAGCTACATCTCGCCGCCACGCCCCCCTCACCTGCCTTCATTATCGCTGGAAGTCTGCTGAGGAGCGGAGCACTTTCCAAGTGCTGCTGTGCTGTCTGAAAGCGTGTTCATTGCTGGTGTGAAGAAACAACGCTCTGGAAAGAACTCTAAGCGCCTGTACCCTGCAAGCGCTATCTGGCAGCGCATAGGGATTTACTGCTCGCGTTTCCCGCTCCGCGGGAAACACTCGCTGGGTGAAGCAGTCGGCGGCACGAGGGTGAGGAAAACCACATTGCCCACAAGTCAGCGGGGCCAGCTACATCTCGCCGCCACGCCCCCCTCACCTGCCTTCATTATCGCGGGAAGACCGCGCATCGCGGGACGCGCGCGGGCGACGCCGGGCTAAGCCCGGGCAAAGGGCGGGCCCTCTGTGGCCCTCAGTGACCGAGGTAGGCTGGGCTGGGCCCGGTCATTTACATTTTCTTACTGCCTCATTGAACTTGTGTCCATTTTCGTAGGTTTGTGAATGATTTGTGTACTGTTATAGCTATACTGTATCTCGGACTTACTTGGCCGGTCAGGGACTGACGTCACTCCAGACTTTTACCAGTTTTACTTATTTACATTTTTGATTAAGTCTATTACTGTGGAAAATAGTGTGGAAAATGTCTAAAACCCTACGCTCAGGAAGGGTAGTGGGAGAAAAACCTGGCCGAAAATTAACTACCACCCGCACAAGAAACAAATCAGTGAATAACCCACCGTTGAAAGGTCAATGCCAACTATCTGAACTTTGGGATCTAGCTGGTCCAAAAAAATCCAAACTTGTTACGCCAGAAAGATCAGATACTAAAGCTCTGGAATTTCATTCACCAGCCATCATAGACCCCCAACCGCCTCTGGTACAGCATGGGGCCCCACAATCAATGGTAGGGGGGTCTCCCTTACGGGACTCCACAGAGGGGAAAATGATGACCGTAGGTGATCCAGTGCATATACCACCGATCCCTCAGTCACCTATGAATGATAGGCCGGGGGGTGACTTGTCTGCACTATATAATGACCTGGAACTTTGGGGACGCTACGTAAGCCCAGCTAAAGTGGAGTCTTTGGAGCAGTTTAAAGCTTCAGGGGGTGCCACCCCATCTGGGTTACTGTTGTATAGTAGCACCCCTTCGTTAAATGGCCATGAAATATCCGATTTGTTAAATATTCCCAGGAGCCCCGACCTTAATCTCTTGGATAATTGCTGCACTGCGGAAGTACGAGAAAAGCCGATCTCTGAGTTCATGATCGCTCTGGAACAACTCCTTGCCTCAATCTTACTGCTTTTGGGGAAATTTGTAGGCAGCTCGGACTGTATTCTTGAATCAGTCACTCAAATTTTAAAGACATTGCTGCAGAAATCGCCTGATATGAGGAAGGCCTCTCCCCCCAAGTCTGAGCATTACTTGTCTGAGGGGAAAACCGGAGATACTAGAGGGGAACTGGATAGGAAGGTTGAATCGCCTACTCTGGAACCTCACAAGGATATGCCTCTTACTGCAGCTCCCAACTGCATCAAAAACACAGTTCTGGAGATAGAGGAGGAGGATAAACCTTTGCCTGGCCCTAATGCGGTCCAGGAGTTGTTTCCTATTTTTGTGCCTGAGTGCGGAAAAGAATCCCTGGACGATAAACCGGAGGTAAAAGAAGAAAGGGGAAAAAATGGTAAACAAAAAATTAATAAAGGTAACAAGAGGAAACCAATTCGAAAATACAGAAAGAAAAAGCAGCGGAGGATTATTTTCCAAAATATTTCAGCGGCAAGGGAGAATGATGAAATCAATGTGGAGCCCTCTTCTACTTCCTTAAAGGTGGACATTGATTTGAACTTAACTACTTTAACCTCTGTAGAGGGGGAAAACGAACAACGTAGTTTGTTTACTCAGGAAGCTACACCGCAAGTAGGGGGCTCTCCCCCATGCTCTCCTTCACGGAGCGCATTAGGAGTGCCAATTTCTTATCCATCTGGGGCTCTTAACCCTTTGGCCCCCCCCTTTGCTGTAACATCAGAGTCGGAAAATTACTGTCCTCCGGCCCGATCTGTAAATATCACTAAGGCCCCGGCGGACGTACGTGTTCTAGATTTTGTACCTTTATTTGATACTGACCTTTTGTTAAATAGAGCTTGGCTTCTCAAACGTTTTAGTGAGGTTGAAAGTCTCTACCATATTCAATCTAGAGACATAGAACTGGTGTCTTTGTTGGGTGGAAGTAGGGTATTGAGTATACGGGTGAAATTTTATTCGCCTATTATAACAAACTTGATACTAGAACAAGTTGAAAATTTTCAGCGCCTAGGCATTGACATTCTCCCTATCTCCAACCCAGGCAAGCCAAATCTTTTATGTAACCAGGGGTTTGGGGGTGGTGAGCAAAACGGGGTAACCTCTCCCCTTAGAGACCTAAAAATTTGGGTTTCTAGGGGAAAACGCTCAGTTTCGCACGTGAAGCCACTTCCACTAACTGAGAACTCTTCACTCATAGATGATAATAACCGGTGGAATTGGCTCCATAGTGCATTATCAACAAAAACAAAGGATAACCCCAAATTGTTTCACCATCTTTAACACCGCATTAAAAATAATTTCCTGGAATGCGGCTGGATTCCACAGTTGCCCAGAGAAACTTGCTTTTTTATCTTCTCTGGGTGCGGATGTATTGTGCATTCAGGAAACATGGTGCATTGATATGCTAACTCCATCAAAAGATTTTTATGTCCTGGAAGTACCAGCTGCGCCCTCTAAGAAAGGGCATGCCAGGGGGGGGATTGCCTGCTTATTGTCAAATAAATTGCAATGGAGATTCTCCCATTATATTGATCCTAGTAGACTTTTCCACACAATAACTCTAGAAAATCTGTTCTATAATGGTGAAAAATATCCTATGGTAATTTTTAATGTGTATATACCCCCTGAGGAGCGTTTTAATGATAGTTTGCAGCAGGTTCTCCGATATATTGAACAGATAAAAAATTCCCCATCTTCCCCTGTAATTTTGCTTGTAGGTGATCTAAATTGCAAAATTTCAAATGCTAGTCTGAAACTCTTCAGGAATAAAGTTAAGGAAGAGGTTCATTTTATTCCCCAGACGCTTTTCCCTGAGAACTTGGTGACAAATAAAAGAGGGAAGATTTTGTTAAAAGAATTAGCGATTGGGGATGGTATTATTTTAAATGGAAGATTTCCATCTGACGTCCCCGCTAATTATACTCATAAATCCCCCTTTGGGTCGTCAATTTTGGACTATGCTATTGCAGACTATGGCCTGTTTCCCCATATTCTGGACCTAAAGATTATACCTACGTCACTCAGCGATCATAGTATATTATTTTTAACAATGTCTTTAAATTCCTTGAATACGGCGTCTTGGTCGCTTAATGGCAACGAGGCTACCTTCCATGCCTCTTCTGGAAGGTGCTTCTGGAACTTTGCCGCCATTAATGGGGTGCAGGACCTATTGGCCGATACCCTAATGGTAATAAACGAGTGGAATGGTAGCGAATTTGTTTATTTTGAAGAATTTATGCGAAAGATTTTATTGTACGCAAAAAAAACTGTTCCCCCTAGGAAAGGAGAGGTAGTCCCCAATACATTGCGTACCCTGAATAGGGAAATAAATAAACTAGTTCGCGAACAGTATTTAGAAAGGGTTCTGGAACGTGGGAAAGAAATTGCCAGGTTAAAAAGAAAGAGAAGCAGACTCAAGCAAAAAATTAAAAAGGAAAGGGAGGATGAAGTTTGGATTAAACTAAGGGAATCTGCTGTACATGGTAATATTAAAGACTTTTGGGCAATAATTGGGAAGGGATGTGGTACGCGCCATACCCCCACCCCCATTCCTATACCAGAAGAGGTATGGTCCTCTCATATCCGAGAGCTCTATGCAGGGAACGGGACTACAGGTATTGATAATTCCATATATGCTGCCTCTGAAGACCTGGTTTTCCTTCCCTCAGAGAAAGAAATCGAGACGGCTATAAAAAATATGCGGCCCTCTGGGGCCATGGGACCGGATGAGCTTCCTATGACGGTCCTCAAACAAGATCCCTTAAGTTGGAGCAAAATTTTGTACCCCTTGTTTAAGGCGTGCCATCTCTCCAAATTTGTTCCTGCGTCCTGGAGAGGAAGTATTTTGGTCCCTATCTTTAAAAAGGGTATAAGGGATAGCCCTAGTAATTACTGCCTGATTGCACTCCTCGACTCCATCGGAAAGGTCTTTGCGAAATGTCTCCTTAGATCTCTTTCTGATTGGGTCGAGGACGGCAATATTTTGCCGTTTGAACAGACTGGTTTCCGAAGGGAGCATGGTACGCTAGATAACCTGTCCGCCCTTCAGGTGATCACAGATAAATATGTCCAGGTGAGAGGAGGAGTGGTATATGCCGCCTTCATTGATTTCTCCACAGCGTTCGATAAAGTAGATCGTGGAACGCTGTGGAGAAAACTGGCGACGCTTGGTGTCCCTACCCCCCTGTTGGAACTGGTGCGGGCTCTGCACACTGAGACCTGGTGCAGGGTCTTAATGGGGGGCGAAAGGGGGCTTTCGGCCAAAATACCATCTAGGAATGGCCTTAAACAAGGCTGCTTATTGGCACCCCTTTTGTTCTCCTTATATACGGCTGACCTCCCTGTTGCCGTGTCTGCCAGTGAGGGGATTGCCCCGATGATAGGAGGGACTCCAATATCCTGCCTGATGTATGCCGATGATGTTCTGATTCTTGACTTGACTCCAATTGGTCTTGCAAATCGGCTACAGGCTCTACAGGCCTTCGCTGGTGAGCATTACATGAAGATTAATATTACCAAAAGTAAAGTGATGTGTATAGCTGGTAAGAAGAAGTGCCGCTCGACAAATTACGGTTGGGCTATTGGAGGGCATAGATTGGAGGTCGTAACTTCCTATACTTTTTTGGGAAAAATATTTTCGGCCAATATGAGTGAGAAACTCCATATAGAGCACTGCTCCCGCAAAGCTCTTGCCCATGGCAATGGGTTAAAGTCCTTATACCAGGCAACGGGGAAAAGACATTTTTCCAGTCTTCTAGAAGTTTTTAGAGTAAAAATCCCCGCAACTATCTTGTATGGTATTGAATTAATAGAGGTGAAAAACTGGGACTTCTGCCATAAGATTGAGGGGAAACTCTTAAGATCCCTCTCGACTCTAAACAATGCTTGCCCACTAGCCGCCTGTAGGCTTGACTTTGGACTCAGGAGTTCCTGGGTTCAGGGTCTATGCGCCCTAATAAGATGGGTGGCCAGTTTGGCTAGAGCGGGTGATGGCACCCTGCGAGTTCTCCTCAAAAATGAACTTTTGGGCAATTTTAAAGAGTTCTCTAAACTCGTAAGCAACTTTAGAAGGGCTGTAAAGATACTGAAACTTGATGAAAGTGTTCTATTCTCCTACTCCTCCACGCAGTTAAAACATGTCCTCAAGGAGGCTTCGTGGGAGTTTTGTTTCCTCTCCGATAAAAAATCAGTTGGTGATAAAAGGAATGTGGAACCTCTCATCTCCTCCTATAGGTTGAAACAGCCACAACCCTATGCCCTATGGAATCTACCGCATGGGATACGTAGGTTTTGGTTTTTGTTACGCTATGATTTAATTCCACTTAATCTACTGTTATCTAAATGGCATGGCACTTCTGCTTTGTGCAATTTATGTAAACTGAACACCCAGGACTGTATGCATGTATTATTGATTTGTCCTATGTTACGTAATTTGCGCAATCGATGGCTAAAAGTAATTTGTATCCGCCTTAGCATTGTCACTTTAAAGAATTTCCTTCATGCACTTTATTGTCCTCCGAACGAAATGTTCTGTTCTTATATTTTTAACTTTTTTAAAGGATTTTTAGCTATTTATTAATATCCCTGGTGATATTTTGTCTGTCCGGCCTTGTTAGATTGATTTTTTGATGTATAGCTATTGCGGATTGAATTTTGTTTTTAAATTCTTGTATTTTCTCTGTATTTGTTGCTGTGTATTGTATATGTTTATGTGGCCCTCTTGAGAGCCAAAACATAATAAATAAATTTGAATTTGAATTTAGCTGAGCTAACTATAACGGTGGAATTTCTATGGTTTTGTGTGAATGAAATGTCCAGCTAACTATAACGTCCGTGAAACCGATGGTTTTTTCAGTGAATATATATATATATATATTCACTGAAAAAACCATAGGTTTCACACATGTTATAGTTAGCTGGACATTTCACTCGTACAAAACCATTGAAATTCCCCTGTTATAGTTAGTTCAGCTAACTATAACTCGCGCGCCCGCAATCCACTGCTGATGACGTCACATATTACATCACTCATGACATGGTCAGTGACATCACTCATGACATCACTGATGACATCTCAAATGACATCACTGATGACATCACTGATGACATCATCCAGTGAATGTGTGTCTTTCTGAAAAATAAATATTTTTTTATATATGTATATCTAAAGGTTAATGGAAGAAAAAATGGGTAAATAAGTGTCTAAATGGATGTTTTTTTTTAATTAAATTAATTGTATAACTGACTTATTAACAGTATTTTAGTGAATACAAGTATTAGTGAGTAATGTTTAAATATTTAAATATCTGTATCAGCGTCTCGCTTTGTGTATAAGTGGCTGCATGGGTTGGTGAGTAGCTACATGAGTGTGTATATGGGTTATTAGTTCGTTTTTAGAGTATCAGTATGAGTGTCTTTATCGTTCAGTGGGGGATGTTACTTAGCGTATGGATGCATGAATGAGTGACTCACTGTTTGTATGTATTTTGAAGACAGTATGTGAGCAGGACAGTATGGGTGGATGAGTGTGTGTATGGGTGAGTAAGAGAGTGACTGACTGTCTCAATAGTGTCTTTATGAGTAAGTCCATATGTTTTGAACTAGTATATGTGAGTATTGATGTATATAAGTGAGGATATATGAGAGTGAGAGATTGGAAGAGTTCCTGTATAAATAAGTATGTGTTTCTATAAGAGATTGTTTTAGAGAGTAAGTATGTGTACGTTTCTGTAGAAGTAAGTGTACTGGTGTGTGTATAGCTGTACATGCAAGTAAATGGATGTTTATTTGCATGTGTGATTATGTGTGTGAGTAACTCTATGTATGAGTGTAGGTGTGTAACAGGATGTATAGGTGTATGAGTACATATGATGACTGAGTACATGTATGAGTGACTATATAGAAGTGTTGATGAATGAGTGGATGCGTATGTAGATTTTGGAATTACTGAATAGGTTGTTCTAACTGGTATTGGTATCTCTATAGTATTCAAAACCTTAGTTTGTATTTTTCAATGTGTGTATCAAAGTTTATATTCGGATAAGAGGAGGTCTGCCACTCTTACACAAGGATGATGTCATCAGTGATGTCATCAGTGATGTCATTTGAGATGTCATCAGTGATGTCATCAGTGATGTCACTGACCATGTCATGAGTGATGTAATATGTGACGTCATCAGCAGTGGATTGCGGGCGCGCGAGTTATAGTTAGCTGAACTAACTATAACGGGGGAATTTCAATGGTTTTGTACGAGTGAAATGTCCAGCTAACTATAACATGTGTGAAACCTATGGTTTTTTCAGTGAATTTGCAAGGTTTTTTAAATGCTAATTCCTAACTATAACGTGTGTGAAACCTATGGCTTTTTCAGTGAATTTGCAAGGTTTTTTAAATGCTAATTCCTAACTATAGCGTGTGTTAAACCTATGGTTTTTTAAGTGAATTTGCAAGGTTTTTTAAATGCTAATTTATGAATGTATTATTATATTTTTTAAATATTTATTTTACAATAAGCTACCTATGTATATAGTTATAGATTGACTGTATCCTGTAATATGGAATGGCTCAGCTCTTTTTTTTTTTATTTGGATAAAGTTGAACAGCATAGTTAATATCTTCTATAAACTTATAAACACTTTAATTATTTGTAAAAAAAAATTTAAGGGTTTTTGACCGTGCGCGCATGCGTACGTGCTCCATGTGCGCATGCGTACGTGCTCCACGTGCGCATGCGTACATCGTGCGTGCTCTGTGCGCGCGTGCTACGTACGCGCATGCGCGCGTGCATGCACGTAGGTACGAGCGTGCTCCGTACGCGCATGCGCGCGTGCTCCGTGCGCGCACCGTGCGCGCACGGCAAGTCATGTGATTAAGAAACAACACTTTTCATTGGTTCATAGTAGTTTCAGGTCATGTGATTAAGAAACAACACTTTTCATTGGTTTATAGTAGTTTCAGTTCCAGAAACTTCCAACACCACACGCACTCCCCTCATTATTTCTTCTGATTCCCTGGGAGAAGGAGCTGAGCAGCTTTTCCAGTACTCCAGTACTTGAGAATGGCAGAGCAGCAGTCATCTTCTGGGAGTGAGCAGGAGACCCTTGTGGCATAGAGACAGAGGAAACAGAAAGACTCTTTTATATGGCAATTTTTTACATTTCCAGAGGGGCAGAAGAAGGTGAATGCTCCAAAAGTCACCTGCACTATTTGTGGTGTTGTCTTATCAAGAGGAGATCCTAAAAAGAAATACTCTTTTAGTATTTTCACTATGATCAGGCACGTTAAAGGAGTACATCCTGTGGCTTATGCTCGAGCTGCTAGAGACATCCCTCCAGCAGCTAAGCCGAGCACATGTGCAGCAGCTCAGCCGAGCACATCATCGGCAGCTCAGCCGAGCACTTCATCTGCGGCGGCAGCTTCACCTCCTTCTGCTCCTCTGGATATGCACCCTCTGTTGAAGAGGGTGCATATACGGTGCAATGCGTGCAATGCTCTTCTCTCTTATGGTGACACCAGCATTCGCCTAATAGAGAGCAAGATACAGCAGCACACATGCGGCACCCCATAATTTTTTTCATTTTTTTGTTCCTCTGTTCCTCAATTAACACAACGGCTCTTTTTAGAGCCACCTAACATCTAAACACTTAAATTAGATTTTTTATTCTATTTTTGTAATGATTTTTTTCCACCGTGCGCGCACCTCGCGATTTTTTGAAAAAAAAAATGTTTTTTTCACCCTTCTGGGTCCTTCAGGGACCCCCTGACAAAAGCTAGGGGGTCAGGAACTCTGTACCCTGCCCCCTTTTCACGTTCTCCACCTTTCTTTTTCACTGCCACACACAAAATAGCGGACGACACTTCCTGATTTCGACCGATTCGAATGTTGACTGACATGTAACCACCAATCACAATTACGCTCACGCACGTTAGGGTGCGCGCACCGTGCACGCACGGTGCGCGCACGGTGCGCTCTTATAGATATTTATGTACTTTTAACTGCAATTTTCTCAGGAACTACTGAACAGATTGACACCATATATGCAAAAGGCACATCCCTGACCTGAGGACTACCTCTTTGCGAAATTTCAAGTAATTCTGTTCAGCCGTTCGGGCTGTACCTTCGACTAAAGGTCCTATGGGAAAATGCATGGGGAAAACGCGTTTTGGGACCCCCCTTTTTTCTCAGCCCCCGCTTGACGAATCACCCCGAGACTTTCAGGGTAGGAGCTGA
Organism: Triturus cristatus; assembly: GCF_964204655.1. NCBI lineage: Eukaryota > Metazoa > Chordata > Amphibia > Caudata > Salamandridae > Triturus > Triturus cristatus. The sequence continues at coordinate 921,651,520 of NC_140581.1, read as the reverse complement.
GTGGAGCGCCCCATTAGTTTTGAAAATTTCGCGAGGATTCGTCAACCGGCGCCAAAGTTATTCAAAATAGAATTTTCAAATTTCCTATGGAAACACGGTCCTAACTATAACTATCTACTGGCGACCCCCAGTAGATAATATATATATATATATATATATATATATATATATATATATATATATATATATATATATATATATATATATATATATACACATACTACAGTGTACCTATATGTAGGTCAGACTTTCCACAGGAAAGGCACCTTTTTCTCTTCAATGACGTTGGTGCCGTTTGACCAATCTGCATGAAGCTTTGCAAACCAAATTCATCCACTTCGGCATCTTTGTGGAAAATTTTGGGCCGAGTCATTAAGCGGAGATCAAGAAAAAGTGAGAGTGCCAAAGTGTAATTTCTCATTTTAATTCCCATATGAGAATTTGCTTTTTGACATAGAAAGAAAAATGCCAATGGGATTCACAGAACATTTTGCAAAAGTTTAAAACTTTGATCAGGAAGAGTGTTTGTTGTTATTTTGTGTAAATCCGCTCAAACATTTTTGAGGAATTTGCAGTTAAAGAGGGGCTCAGGTTGGGCATGAAGGGGTTAACCTTCAGAAAGATTTACAGATATCTGGACAGTTGGTCCTGCAGTACTCCAATGTTATGCTATCGCGGTACTCCTGCGGTACCAAAATGTAAATATTACGTGGACCTGATTAGTCAATGGAGCTTTTTCTCCTATTGGCCATTTTGGTACAGCGGTATCTGTACTGTCCCCACAGTAACATAAAAATCTGTTTGCTGACCTCAATATTAGAGAAAATGTTGGAGCCGCTGTTACATGACTGGGGGACTTGATCCCCGGCTCCTGGGAAAGGTTTGAAAAGGGCCCACAAAAGGGCACTAGGGCCTAGCAGAAAAAAACTTACACTGATGTTTTCGCTAGTAAAGTGAACTACCGTAGGACCTAGCATGGACCCTTGGGTGGCACACAGTACACAGTGGTGGTACTGCAGCAGTACTCAGGTACTGAAAATAATATTAATAAGAAAACGCTGCATGTACTAAGGCTTGACTGCAACCCAGAGGGTTGAATGCAGTCACCCTCCCCAGTGCACACATTATGCAGAACAAGTGTACTAATTAACAAACAGTCACACATTTATTGCTAAAGGTCAAATTGAATTTTATTACCACAAAACAGAATTTTTTTTACATTGGAGGGCTCGGTTTCTTGCCTGACAGATTACAATGATTACATTTAAGCATCTTGGCCACTTGCTGCATTTGAGTGTTGCATTCTGTAATGGCACAAACAAGATAAACAGCTACTTAAAGTAGTCTGAGACATAATGCAAAATGATGTGGTACCCCTTCAGAATGATACAAGGATCTCAAGTCTGCCATATATCCAGCCGATGCCCATACTGTTAAGAGTGGTGGGGCGGTAGGGTCGGTTGGAGGGGGATTTCGACGGACGATGGAAAATTCATTATTTATTTAATTTTCCCTCGCCATCGTCTGTCGAAATCCTACCCCCCCACTCGGCCCCACCGCTCTTACCTGCTTGGGCCGCAGCTGCATGTTTCAGAGATATTCATTGGCCTTGGGCTGAATTGGGACTCCCCCATGAAGGTTTGGGGACCCCGTGAATGGCTGGTACCCTTGCCCTGCTGGGGCAGCAGGCGCCTGTTATGCTCCTGGCTGTAGTTTGATGGGTTAAGTTAAGGATCTACATCACTTTATCAGCATTAGCATACTCTGAGAAAAATCAATACTGATCACTGTTTTACTAAAGTCTACAAAGGGGGGGACATTTCTTATAGCTAGGCCTTGATTTTGCCAAATTAACTTGTGTTCACCTTGGCAACACTATCGATCACTGTTTATTTCATATATATTTCACTTTAACCATATTTGTATTTCTGTTTTGGTTTATCTGTCTCTTTCAAACCAGAGCCTGTGTCAGTGTTCTATTTTAGATTTTGTTGACACCTAAAATGGTTTATTAGTTGCAACTCACCAGTTCTCATTTTGACATTTCACCTTCCTCAGAAAAGTTGTTTTATATTTTCTGTTTATTAATCTGATCTGTTTGGTAAATCTTCACTTTTGTTTTAAAAGTCTGTAGTCTGTAGAGTGGTTTCTACTTCACCCAGTTATGACATATGGGTTTTTGGAAAACTACTAATGGGGTGGACAACGGATGTCCAGTTAAGTTAATCAGGGACAATCTATTAGTTAATAATATGTTGAACCAATATGCTGCTGAAAGGCAATTAAACATTATATCTATGTAAATAGTGTTCTATCCATTTTCTGCTTCATGTTTTTTTCTCGGATTTTCGCCCTTGCTTATTTGTAATTTTGTATTTTACTGTATAACTCTATGTATAACTAACCGAAAGTGGTATTTTTTCGTACAACATTCGTTCCCCTTTATTTATGTATTTAAAATAGTTAACAATAACATAGATTATAGAAGGACAACATCCCTACATTTGTTGCCTTTCTAGATAGGTCAAATGTAGGTCTTTTTCTGTGTGTTTATCTTGAAATTTAGAGGCACATATTAGTTTGCAAACTTCAGACAGATAAGGGGAGCAGGTATTGGCAAAAGTCTATCTAGACGCACTGGGCAAAATGTGCTAACTTCTGGCACACCCAAAGTTTCTGTGATCTGTTGCATCAAAGGTAGAGAGAAAAACTGTGCCATATTTATGTAGATATGTCAATATTTTTCTCACCCCCAACACTGGCGCTCTTTAAGGCCACCATGCACCAATGCACACACCCTTTCACAGAAGTGCAAGGGTGTGTGTGTTGTGTCAAGCATAGATTATGTACTGGAAGAGTGCCTTTCCAGGAGAAAATGGTACAATGAGATACTTTAATAATGTTCCCACATTGTATGTGTGGTGTGTGCTGTACAGCCAGCCAGGTGTGCACTGCCTTTTGGGCTAATAGGGCTTTAGCCCCCTCCAAGCCACCACCCCCCACCCCCATCATCTGCCATAGGGGCTGAGCAGCTTTATCTTCGAGGACTCTGTGTCATGGGCTGGGCTGGGCAGGGGCTGATGCCTCAGATGCATTTAAAGTATTTTCCAGGTCTTCTAAAGACCATTTAACAGCTAATGAGTCTTTTGTATGCTTTCACTTCATCCTTTGCCCCTGCCGCCCGCACTCTTGTAAAGGACTGTTGCTGCCACAGTGGAAGTATATATGTTTCATGAAAAATACAGAGGTGGGTAAGCAGACAATTAATAGGGAGAGCCACGCCAGAGCGCAGGAAATGATTGGGCTTGCCTCTAAGCTCTATAACACATACAAAGTCCTCTGCATGATATGTAAATCGTTGTGTAAAATGTGCTACAGACTTTGAAATTCAAAAAGTGTATTTCTTTAATGTGGAAGTGTTCAACTTCAAGACACTAAAATGAAGTGCTGCATGGAGTGACATTTACCAGAAGTCTTAGAGCAGATTCTGTAACATTATGCACTAAGTTTGCAAATGTTTATTTAAAATGTATGTTTCAGCACAAAATGTGTTTTGCACTGCAATGTTGCCTAAAAGTAATGCAAAGCAGTGCTTTGCTCTGCTTTACTTTGCTTTGCGTCAAGGTGATGTTCCAAGGGCAGTGCATGAGTGCTCCAGTTTGGATGGCTTTTAATGCAAAGGCGTATCTACTAACAATGGCAGAGAGGTTTTTGTGCCCAAAAATATTGCCTCTTTGAGGCAGGGCATTAACAAGAACATTTTTTTACTTCTCTAAATATTTCCAGCTTTGCATCTGCTGCACTGTACAGCATGCATCCAAAGTGAGAAAAGTACTCGTTGGTAGTGCACTTAAACCTTGTTGGTCTGCATACTGGCTGCTGTGAAGGAAGCAGGTGAGGGTGGTGGTCAGATCTGTTTTGCTGCTTCTGAGGTCACAATGTAGACCAGCATCTGAACTAGGCCTGGGCTAAATTTCCGTTCCGCTCGCGGAAATTGCGATAATTTGACATTTTCGCGTTCCGCGGAGAGCGCGAAAATGTCAAAATTTCCGCATTCCGCAGCTTAGCGATAATTTGTTTCTTGCTCGCGCTGTAAAATAATACATTCTCGCGCGCGCGCGATCGCCTTACCTGAATCCCCGCGTTCACCGACAAGTTTTCCCGATCCGGTCGCGTTCTCCACGAGATGTTGGATTGTTGGTAGCCATTTGCGCTGTCTCGCGACAGTTCGCGCCCGCAGTAATGTCATTGGTCGCGCGATCACGTCTTTCTTCTCGCGATTATGCACAGCGAGAAGAGTGAAAACAAGATGGCCGCGCCCGCGAGCAAACGCATGGCTAAGTTGGCGAGCCGCGACCACGCAGAAAATACCGCGAACGGGCGGGAAAAAAACTTCCGCATCTTCGCGATATTTCCGTGTGTTTGCGGAGATTTTTAACATTTTTGCGATAATTTGCGAAAGTCATTTTCGCAAATTCCGCCCACCCCTAATCTGAACCCACAGGCCTGCATAGTGATAGTGCACTACAGGGGCTGCTACTGGAGGGGAGAGCGAGCCTAGGCTGTTGGGGCTAGCATGGGACAGGGGAGCTGGCTATGGAGGAGCTAGTGTAGTTAGGGAGAGCGAATTGAGGCTGTGGGTTGGTGTAGGAGGAGTGGGTATTTGTAAGGGGCTTTTTGGGACATCCCGCCACACGCTATGACTGCAGCAAAGAGCACATCCATTGTGGTGCCTGAAAGGGTGGATGTGTTTTCTGCTCATCATAAATGTAGATGGGGAAGAAAAAACATGCAGCAGCCATTTTAGTGAGGGACAAGCCCATGTCGGCAAGCTCTATTCACCAATACTTCTACCAAACATACTGCTGCCGGCTCACAGAGCAATACTCGTAACCAGTACTTCCACATCATGATTAAAAGGTCTTCCTCTTGCAACTTGACGACATCAGAGTGCAGAGAGTGCACTGAAGCATACTGCATCTTTTCTATAAGATTGATCATCATCTCACTTTATCCCTTCAGGTGGCTCTATTCAAACCCCAACTAATGTGCCTAACAGTTCTACCTCTCCTATAACACTTGCCCTGGCCCTCCACCGGATCTAATCTCCTGAACTATACTATTATTCAGATAATACACAAATTAGATGTAAGTATGAAAACCCATCTGACTTTGACTCATACTTAAATGGGTTTGCCTCAAGAGGTCACATAAATGATGATGATCTACAGCCACAAGAAAATAAACCTGTCACAAATCAAACTATTCATATGCGGCAAAAAGTATAAAACACCAACCATGAACAATATGGCCTTAGCAATCAGGCCCCCACAAAAAAACTCAATCCTAGTGAGGAATAAAGGGGTAACAATGGATTTCAATTTTTCAATCATCATCAGATTGAATTTGTCCAATTTGTTTAAACTGCAAAGTTTGTCACTTCCTTGCCTCATATTGTCTATAAAGATACCTCTGCCCAAATTGATTGAAATTCTTGACCCGCACCACCTTCTGAAAGTGTTACCCCCTCCCCCAAAGGGTGGGTCTAGTTGTGCCCCTGCAGCCAGCACACAAGCAAAGATAGAAAAGTGTGGAGACTTTTAAAGCATGTGCCACTGCTACTCCTTTCTCAAGGAAGTTAAATTTGTGGGTGCTAATCCCTGTCTACAAATGTTAGTAAACAAGGCTAGACTGGCAGTTCCGGGCATCAGGTGTTTTCCCAGGAGGCTGGAGGAATGGGGACCGGTTTTGTTAATGGGGGGTGTATTTGTAGCAGTGCAGCAGTTTTGAAAGCACCTGCTGCATAGTTCCTTGTATATCCAGTAACAATAAATGTGTCAAGATAACTCTGGCGATTAGTGTACCTACTGGAAAGAGATATTTTGTCTAGTGACAGTTTTGACTCATCTAAGGTAGCTCAGAGGGTTAGCATGCCTGCTGCAACGGACGTGTACCATGCAGATAACAGACCAGTATGTTATGTGCATAACTTAGTGGGTTATTGCTTTTGTCACAGAGACCCTTTTGTTACTGTACAGTTCATAAGCTACATTCATACTCTAGCACAGTGAGCTATGACATGTCATCAAAGAGCTGCATGCAAACTACATGGTACAGGTTAGAAAGTTATTTTTTTCTGAGTCTTTCATTATCCTAATATTGCTATAAAGGGTAGAAATAAATTATTATTAGTAGAGCCAACCCTAACTACTGTGTTGTGTTCAGAATCCTTAGTTTGTGCTTCCCCAGGCCAAGGAATATGGGTGACATGTGAATCCTACACCTTGTAGTCCCCTTTGTCTTATGTAGCGTTTTCTATACACTGATTTACACATGTATGATTCATAGTGACTGTATGTTTGTGTTGTAAAGTGTTCCAACATCCTATACTGGTAGGAGAGGCTCTATAAAACAAATGAAATCCATGTAAAGGAGGGGCTATGGAGAGATGCAGGCACTGTTGGAAGGTGACAGTGAGGGGATCATTGGAGTGCCCCAACAAAGATTGTCCTGTCTGGTGCACTGTAAGGTCCTCATTTACTATGCTTTAACACAATTGAACATATAATGACATTTGTGTTGTTAGAATGCACCATTTTTGCCCAACTTTTCTTGGGGGTAGCCCCCCCGAAACCCTCCTTGTGGTGGTCAGGTTTCGCTCACTGAATTCACTATGCACCATACAGGGGCTGGTCTGACAACATTTCCCTGGGTTGCTTTGGGTTCCCAGTCCAGCCTGGTTACTAAATAGGGATTTGAGTCAAAATCCATGGCTGGTTACATCGAGATGCCCATGTACCCAACTTGGAGTAACCATTTATGCAAAGTAGAAAAACGTAGTGCATAGCACTATTTTGCATAATGTTAGACACCTTATAACGGATATCATGACTTGCATTGGAAAGGTTTACGTTACTTTTGTGAAGCAAACATGGTGCAAAGTGTTTGTAAACGTTCTCCACCGTGTGCACCATCTATTGATGCACACCATACCACTCTGCATGTGTAAACCATAATAGCCTCCTGTTTACGCTTTTCTTCTTTTGCAGTTTAAGGCATTGCAAAGGGCCATGCATAGCTCGCTTGGCTGGGTAGACTGACTGCTATATTGTCACCATGACACCATCGACGTGGCCCTTTGATGTCGTGTGGTATCATACATGCTTCACAGCTCCCAGTCCTTCGGGGAGCCGGGAGGCGTGTGGAATTTCCACATTATAGCACTGGCTGAAAGGGCGGTTGGACTTCTTCCACAGCTGTCACCACAGGCCACAGCCTCGTGGTTGGAGGCCTTGCGCACGCGCCCACGGTGGAGAGAAAACTGCCATCGGTGAATCCACCTATCCGTCTCTAAACGGAGCAGGCACCAGCAGGCATTCCTGACATCCCTCTGACAGGTGACAAATGCACTGTTTACAATTCCACACCAGCACCGCTCTGACACGGAGTATCTGGGCGGCTGGCCGCCCCCTCCCTCCGCCCTTCTCCTGAGTTCGCCTCCCTCCTCCCTGCGAGGGTCGCTGCACAATCCCGCCTGTGATCCCTGCAGTTATTGACATGGGCGTTCCAGGACATCCCCAGCCAGCCATTAAACTGCTGACCCGCGCAGCCCCTTTTGTTGATGTGCTCCCTTCATGGCCGGAGCTTTAATATTAATGGGGTTTAATTCTGACTGGGCCGTCCTCGCTAGCCAGATACATGACAGCACTAGAAATCAATTGCCTTGAGGGCGAGTGACGTCCCTGGTTGCAGGTATTAGGCGTCAATTTATTACTGCTTGTGTGTTTTTTGCAATGATTGAATCCAGCAACTAATGTCTGCCCTTGTAGTCTCTTCTTCACCGCGCGCACACAAGCACGCACACACTCAACACTAAAACACACAGGCACATACTTCTTAATATGATTATTATTATCACACATACAGAAACAAACAAAACACGTACACGCGTATGCACCCATATAGATAGATACACATAGAGCAAATACAATCAGGCATCCAGACAGGCTCTCAAACATGCAGACACAGAGAAATACGCATGTATAAGCAACACCTGTTATAATGCATATCACACCGCCACATAAATCCTCCCCATATATACACACATACATAACCGTATTGCAAGTCATACACGAATACAGACAAGAACTCGCGTTTACAAATACACTTAACATGCAAAAAACGTAGGCGCAAACGCACACTCTCACATAAACAGACTAAACGCACACACAACACATACGGAGAGACTAAACACGCACGCGCCCATGCACCACTCTCACCACAAAGATGATGGTTTGGGTGTGTACGGAAAATAATGGAACGCATCATATTCGTTTCCGTTGCGAAGACCTGCTCTAGCAAGCACCAAAAAATGTCAATCGAAAAGAGTCTTTCTTTGATGTCACCTCATTAAACTGACCTTCAAACGAATCGTCTAACAGACGAGTTATTTTAAAATTAACGTTTTTTTCTCACACACACTATCATTTTCCCACACTTTTTCAGCTTGACTCGAACAGCAAAGAGGGAAAAAAACAGAAAGGAAGCGAAGAATACGAAAAGCACAAGGGCGGAAAATCCTTCAGATCTGCTCTTTTGATTCCCCCCTCCCGCCAATTTTGTCTGCATAAAAAAGAATGGGAGATCAAGGGCACAATTAATTTCAACACACCGGGCATCACACACGCACAAAAAAAGGCGGTAGGAGGAGGCGAGGAGGCGCATGAAAGAAGCACAACACTTTACAAACGCGGATATCCAAAGAGCGGGGAGAATCGCGAGAGCGGTGGGGGATACAAAGGCAAGCCTGTATTTTATTGCACCCTCTACGCTTTTCGCCTGTATTTATAGCCACAATTATATCTCAATGAGGTTTGTCTACGGCGTTGGCTTCACGCTAATTTTCCTCCTCACTGGATTCTTGGAATAGGCTCGGACTGTTTATGAACCAGACATATTGACCTCATTTACAGCGAGTGGTTGAAATCCATAATTTTTCCGCGCGGCTCCCCGCGGCCCCCGCCCCGTGCCCCTCTTTGACATTCCGGCGGCGCGGCGGCTCAGTGAGAGCAGCTCACACTTCATTGAACACCATTATGCGGCTTTATGCTTATAAGCCCCGCTTCCCTCGGCTGCCTTTCAGCTTTGCTGGAGATCCGTTTGGCCACAGGCCGGCAGTGATTAACTGGAAGAATCCAATAAATCAACCTGTCAGCCAGCAGGCTCTCCTCGCTGTGTCTACAAATCGACATTTGGATTTGCACTCCTTCGCCCCCTCCCTCCCCCTTTCCCTCCCTCTGCTTCCCTTCTCCCCTCACTCCTTTCCTGCATCTGTTATCAGTTTCACTTGCTCATCACCCACTCCTCTGAGCAGCATCCCTCCACCTATTCCTAATTTTGTTCACAGCACATCTTTCCCACAGACCACTTCCGTATGTTGTTTCTTCCACATTGCACTGAATATTTATTTAACCAATTTACTCGATGTGCGTTAACATGTATATTTCCCTCATAACTGTATATCTAATGCTACCTTTCCAGTCTCTGTGCTTCGCTCGCTTTCTTTTTAAGCCTTTTCTCCTCGCCTCACTTATTCTCTCACTCCCCTCCCTTTCTCTTCCTCCACCCCTCCTCTTTTCCTCATGCTGCCTTATCTCCTTTGGCTGAGGCTGACACTGATCCCTCCCCAGCAATTTCTCTACCTGCTCATGTTATCCGGGCTGAAGATCATGTCATGCAAAGCTCCTGCTGTGGGTTAACTTGGGCAGCTCCAACAGATGGATGTCTGTGGTGTGTGTCATCTAAAAATCACCATTCATTAACTAATTGAACATACCGCCTTACTTATACCATCCTCGATCATGAGATGTGTTTCTGTGCCCCAACATCCTGAGCAGAAACACATTTTTGGCCTTCACTGACTGCTATTCTTGAATAAAATGAGGCAGCAGAGTTGAACCTTCTTTGTCTGCAAGTGAGGCGGCCCTGAAGTTTGCATAACCTTAATGCAGCAGCACTGTGCGCCCATCTGAGGATTGGCGCCCTGGGCATGGGCCCAGGTCGGCCATTCCAAAAGTCGACCTTGGTCATGACCCACCACAGTGTTAGTGCTAGAGCACTTTTTGAGGAGCACCCAGCAGCAATTGTGCTCAAAACTATGGGGCATATTAACAAGGCGGCGATATGAAATTATCGCCGCTTTTGCGTCCGTTTTCGGGCAAAAAGCGGCGATAATTTCATTGTCTAATCAGCAAAGACACGCTATCACGTATCTTGCTGACTTAGCGCCCGTTTCCAGCATGCCTAACTTTGCATCGCTAATGAGATGCAAAGTAGGCGTGGATGTGAAACCAGTCAGGGAAAATATCTTGAAGGCAGCTTCGCGATATTAACAAGGAAGGGTAGCGATTTTTAAAATCTCGTTAAGTATGCCTTAACGCAGGAATTTAACGTCTGTTAAATTCCTGACTAAGACATACTTAACATGGGGGGTGGATTCTGTGGCTAAGACCACAGGCCCTATCATCTAGGATATCGACGTTTTCCACCATGGAAAACGGCGATATCCACACTATCTCTGGAATTTTTATCGCCTCGGCGATGCGCGTTGTTAATAACACGCTAACCGGGCGATACATTCCAGAGATAGCCGGCGATAAATATGCAAGCGCGCTTTGCGATATTTATCGCCGGCCTTGTTAATATACCCCTATGTGCGCATGCCGCCTTTCAGAGAAGCACGGTGTCATTCATCAGGCAATGATTTGTGAGCAGGTAGCCTCATTCCACAGAGGAACAGGAAGATAGCAATATGGAGATACTTATAAAGGCAAAAGATAGGCAGAAAAAGATGAAGAAAATGTGTATGAGAAAGCCATAAAAAGCAAGAAAAGAGAAAATATAGCGAGACAAAATGATAAATAAATTGATACTTGTATAGCGCACTACTCACCCACAAGGGTCTCAAGGTGCTTGTACGAATACCGCTGTGGGCACCCCCAAGGTGGAGGCCAGGCATCCTTAGCGTTGTGGGGGCCATTGTGGAGATTAAGCAAGCTATTGCCCAGAGTTGCAGAGTGGGACTTCATGATTGGAATGGCACCAAGGCGAGAATTATCAGGTCCGTGGAATGGGAATTGAACCCTGGTCCCAGGCTAGACCTCTGCATCAGGGTCTGCCGCTCTAATCATTGAGCCACACTTCTCCACAGGGAAATGAAGGCCACAAAGAGGGAGAGGTAAATGGAAGGACAAGGAGATTAATCAATGATGGACCTACAGGATTGAACTCAGAATCCTAGGGAAGATTATATGTGTTGCAAGGTACCAGACTATCATAAACAAAATATCACCTGACGCGAAACTTGTGTCAAAATACCATTTACAAAAATATCACCCCTTTAAATAATAGGAAAATAACATTAAGTGGGAAGGAAGAAATAGAGAAAGGAGGAATACAGAATTAGGATAATAGTGACAAAGATAGAAAGCAGGGATGGAAAAAGAACCTACGCCAAGATAAAGGGACAGGAGATGTGGGGTGATGGAAGAAAGAAAAAGACGAGGTGGAATCAAGACTAGGCAGTCATGGCCTTTGACAGAACTGGTGAAGGGCTTCTAAGAAACACTTTAGGCCCCTGCATTTATTTTCAAAGTACTGATGACCTGATTTCTGAGCAGTTTATTGCAGCAGAGCTGTCCTTTTACCCTGGTACACAACCTCTTTGTTACATATAGATCAAAATTTGCAAAACATTTTTGAGTTCACAGTGAGTTGTATTCCAGCATATGATGATCAAAAATATTGGCTGATAGAAATATTCTATACTAGGTATTGTTAATTAAAAAAAATTAAACATTGCGTGAAGATTTTCTAATATTAGTTCCAAGGGGACAATACTTTTGTAAACAAATACACATTTTTTCTGTCAGGTGATATTTTGGTTATGATATTCAGGTACCATACGTCAAAGTGTCAACAAAGCTCTAGGCACAAGGCTTTACCAATGAAAAGTCTTGTGTGGTAGTGTTGGAATGGGTTATTGCAAAACTGCATTCAGAATAATTTCAAATAAGTACATTGTGATATTTTGCAAGGCAGAAGGGAAAATGTTATGTTGTTATGTTATGAGTTTTATAGAGTACACAGCTGCCCCAGCAACGGGGTGTCCCAGCGCTAAAATGCAACTTTCATAGGCAGACCAGAAAACACACGAAGATCAGTTATGCAAGAAAAAGATGAGTTTTGATGGATTTGCGAAGAGTGATTGATTTTGCATGTTTCTAATATTTGCGGGGAGGGAGTTCTAAAGCTTTGGAGCGAGTACGCGGAAGGAACGCCCTCCAGCTCGTACTCTTAGACCCATCCTGCCAACTTCAAGACATGTAGGGGGGTTTAGAAAAGTATTTACAAAGCATTACACCAGTCTAAACACTATATTCCTTTTTTGCATATATGTAGAATGCTGCGGAGATTGTTTCATACTTTCCCACTTTGGGCCTTATTTAGAAATTGGAAGAGTTGTGGTACCACTGTAGATCAGGAGTGTTCCCACCCTGCCAAACCTGCAGCTCACCTACTCTGTTTAGAGTCAGAGGGCATGCCAGATTTACACTTTCTAGGCCTCTGCTGGCTCCCCCAGTGTATACCTCTGACCCGGAGGCCCATCCACTAAAGGGCTGCCGGATCACAGTGACAGTAGATTCGCCCTGTTGATGGTTGAGTGACCATCACAAATGATTCCTGTCTCTGTCCGGCATATAAAAAACTCCATGCTCATTAGTCCATTTGTTTATAAGAGTTTGTTTTGCTGAGGCAGAGCTTTCAACATGGCACCCACTTGGCAAACCTTCAGCATTCAGAAGAGAGCCGGCACACTGGCAGCTAACCTCACAGCACAGATATCCCCACCAGGCAGATCAGGATTTTTAAAGAGGATGGATAATCCTCTAGCAGGGTGGCAGAAGCCATAGCTTCCAATCCCCCACCCCCCGGTTGACCGGCAAACTGTCCTCCAGACAGACTTGGAATTGTTTATAATGAAGGAGGAGGATACTGGATGGTGAATCCTATAGTAGTCTTCTCCGAGGACATGGCTATTTAGCACCTTTCTGAATTGCAGAAGGGTTGTGGGCAGTTCTGATATTGGTGAGATGTTGTTCCAAATCTTAGATGCATAAATGGAACAGGCTTGTCTTCTGTAGTTTTCTTTTTAGCAATTTTTTGGTTCCCATTTGGAAATGTGCTAGATTCAGGTGTATCCTATCCATATGAGTTAAGTTTTCTGCCATTTATTGAGGGTGTGTTGGTAATGGTAGACTTGTCTATTATTCAGCTTATCTTGAAGATGCTGCTGGCGTGCAGGAGGAGTCAATGTCATTCCATCATGGTGGTAGTTACTGCGCACTGCAGAAATGAATCCAACTCTTTGCGTGAAGTCTTTTCTGTAACTATTTTTAGGACCTGCCCTTAACATTACCTTTTGTGTGTGATGTGGCTATCCTCGGAGCATTGCTACTCCAAGACATATATCCTGTGATAAATTTGTTTGATAACTCTTATTAAATAATTATCAATGGGGACTGCACTATCTTTGTTTTGTTAGATAAATAGTTGTTCAACTCTTATTAAAAATTTTGACTATGTTGAAATTCAAGAATAGTATTGGCCACAATTAGTGTGAGCAAATAGCAATAAACTGTTAGTTAAAGAAAGGGTAAGCACGTTCATTATGCAATATCTAAGTCTTGAAGAAAGCATACCCATTGCCAAGGGGATGGAGAGATCTACAATATCAATAAAGCTTTGTCTGATGAAAGAGAAAATTGGAGCCACTAACGTGTGAATGCATTAGTGAAGGACAGCAAAGAGAAAAATTAAGAACAGTACAGACCAGGGAATACACAACAAATATTTCATAGATGTGATTCCTGGAATAATTTAGGTAATAGCAGTAATTGTCCTATTGGAAAGAGGTTCAACAGTTGTTAGAAAGTGGATATGAGTGGGAGTCTTCAAGAGTAATTTGATTATTATTTGGGTGATCACAATGAATGATCCATGGAGTGAAATGTTAAAATATATATCCAGGTTAGATTTAGCTGTGGAAATAAATGAAGTGGGCATTATTGCTGGCAAGAAGTGACCATTTTGTGGTGTAAGAATAGGTAGTATTATATTGAAGATTATGATCACCAACACCTATTATTTTTGACCAGACATTCAATAAATATTTGTCAAATATAATTTACGTGCATGAGATATCAAAGCTGCAGATTGCACTGAATGTAGTGAACAGACGTTGAGATATTTCAAAGAACGGTTAGAATTTGAAGCTAAGAAAATAAACACAAAGATTTAAGTCGTTGAGAAACGGAGAGACATCATGGGTTGGGTAGACAAAGGCATTTTGGGCATTACCCTGCGACCTAGTATAACCAGTTCTGTTACTTTGAATGATTAATTGGATTTGAATGTGTCAAGAATTTTGTAGAAATACAGTGAGTTATACGTGGATTAAGTAGGATGTGTGTGTGGATTTGAACATAATATAAAGTTAAAGGTTGGTGTCATAAGAAGAGGAGTATTTTACTCATTTCTAGGGTTGAATTGAAGACATTGTTGGATGATATGAGCAAGGATAAGATATTTGAGCCTGTGGATTCAACTGAATGGATTTCGGGTGTAGTAATTGTGGAAAAATTTGTTTGTGTTAGGTTAGGCAAATTGTAGGCTAGATCACTTATTAGTCTAAGCAAACATTAGTCTAGGTTTGTTAAAGGTTATGTTCTTATAATAGACCGTCTTAAGAAAATGCTTAGAAAAAAAGAAAAGTTCACATTGGGTGGGAATGAAAAATGTTTTGAATGAAGTAAACATTTATTTTGAAAGCACATGCTTTGCAACCAGCTGTATCTCGATTTAAATACACTATTATTGTTGATGCAAGTGCAGTTGGTTTTGGACGGCATTAAATCAGTGAGTTCACAGCAAGAACATACGGTAGCTTTTGTATCACATGCTTTAAAGGAAGAGGAGAAACTTACAGCACAATTGAAAGACAAGCACGTTTATACTGATTGATGGAAAGACCAGCAATAGAGGGTTAATAGGCTATTGATTAATTAAAAACCTATTTGTTGGATACAACATTCACCTTGTATACTGATGAAATGCCTCTATTTATGAGTGTTATGCGTTAGAAAATGCATCAACAATATTATATACAATATTCAGATTGCTAAAGTATAACTTTAATATCAAACACATTTATGGTAGCAGCAATAGGTGGGCACATTGTTAATCAAGGTTACATGTTCCTAATACGAACTATGATCAAGATTGTGAGGATATAAAAGGTGCGGTGGCATTTGTTGATGCTGTGGAGTTTTGTAAGTGAAGTATAACCCCTAATGAATTGAGAGATGTGTAGAAAAGACGATGTTCTTCAAGAGGTATATACATTTATGGTATTGGCTTGACCACATATTGAGCAGTTTCAGGGGGAAGTACAGACATTTGTTCAAGTAGCTTCGGAACTGTTTGTGGAAAATGATATCCTTCTGAGTGAGGATACATTTGAACCACCTTCTGGGTCACAAATTGTATTACATCTCCAGCGCATGAGGGAAATCTCTATAACACATTTACCAGGAAAATATCAAGACAACATATTTGGTGAATAGGTTTAGATTGGCAAGTTGAGAGATTTTTGGATGCTTGCAAGAAATGCATAACTTCTGATAAACACTGGAAAGTGTGCAGCACACCTCTTCAATCAGGTATTCACTCTGGTGGGCCATGGGAAAAAGTTGTAGGCCCAATTGCTGTTATCAGAACAGAACATCTGAGATATCTAGTTCTTTTGGTTCACTATTATTCTGAATGGTTCACAATTCATTTATTTCATTATGCACTACTAATCCATTAATTACTTTTGCACAGAGTATTTATTTGGAAGATATACGTACAGTATTAATATCAGACAATGGGGAACAGTTTGGTTCAGGGTAAATTAAGAGTTTTTTTGATGTTTTTTAAATAGCATGCAGTATTACACTTAGTTCTGATATAGTTCATAGACAAATGGTTTGTTTTGCTTCAGTGAGTCAACAATGTGTTAAAGGAAGCAATTCAAATAGCAGTTATTAGTGGCAAAGTCATTGTTTCTTCACTGAGAGATAAAATGTGGTTTTATCATAATGTCTTCCATGCCACCACTGGGGAGACCCTTTATTGTGATTGAGAAAAAGGGATGGTAATTGTAAATTGGCCCTTAGCGCGTTGCACGGCACCACAATGATGTGTGGTAACAGGTGGATTGAAACCAAGTGAAGAAAAGAGTTTTATCTAATTAAGTGAAGATAAAGAAGTATTACAATGGCAAATATAGATACGAAAAAAATAATTGTGGAGGTTGGTGATTGTATCTTGCTAAGAAAGGACCTACAGAAGTCTTCATTGACTTTTTTTAATAATCAAAGATTCATAAAGAGCTATTTTATTGAAGCGTTGCATACTGTGGTAAAAATGCATTTTAGGGGGAATTATTAAGCACAATTACATTTTTTGATGTTTTGGTTGAAGGTGATGTACAATTTGTTAGAAATCTGGAAGGAGCTGCAACGTTGTGGCTAGCTGTTCAGTGCAGTTCAAAACATGACGAGGAAGGGATATCAGGTTCTGGTACTAATGTTCGTGTGAGAGCTAGTGCCACCTTACCGTCTTGTGTCCATTCAAGAGTCAGACTGTATGACTCAGGAGTACTTCTCAGACAGTTCGGCTCAATTTGTGGATCAGGATTCCGGTGAAGTTTATTCCCATAAATGACCTACTGTAAATACTTAAGTGTCAGGTCAGTTTTCATATATAAGTAACATCTTTTTATCAATATGGCCTGATTAGGTATAGGGTCTGCAATGCTACAGTGCACTCTGTTAGTGAATGAGAACAATGCTAAAAGGAGCGGCCCTTGCAGGTAAGAGCGGTGGGGTGGGAAGGGGGACTTGACAGATGACAACGAGGGAAAATTGATGATTTATTTAATTTTTCCTCATCATCTGTCGAGTTCCCCCCCCACCCGCCCAATTGCTCTTAACTGCAATGGCCACTCCTGAATGCTAAAGCGTATCAGTGACACGCATGAATGGTTTGCAACAGCAGAAAGCATGTTCAGAGCAGCCTCATCCAAGGATAACACTGATGCACTGATAACAGGCCATTCTTCTGTGTTGATGAATTTATCTGGGCAAAGAGTCTGTGCACAATAAGGTCAATTAGGCCTTCCTTGTGAATTTTAATGGAGTGCTGTTTAAACCCTGACACTGTTCCAAAAGCATGAGCAGAATATTGCAGAGAAAAATATATTCCTGATGTAAATTTGTCAATGGGCTGGTACTGTGATCTCCAGGTCCTTAATAGGACATAGGTTTCAATGCCACAGTGAGTTGACCATTGTGAAGCGGATGTGGTTCAAAGGTGGCAGTCCTGCCGTTTCCACTTCCAGTGCAAGCAGCTGCTCCATATATATTTGAAGCAATCCCTTGACCAAGGCCAGTGTTTACCTTGATTCTTCTTCTGCATGTTCAAGAGGTAACGGAGATTGTTTATGAAAGGATCCTCGAATGACTGTTACTGAATTCCACCCTATTCTCTTTGGCATACAGTTTTCGGGGGGAGGTTTTCAAACTTTACCAAGTTTGTTATGTCGACGTAATGGTATTTAATCCGACTCTGCTTTCATTTTATTTCTCCCACTATTTTTTTCTTTTTTCATTATTATTGTTGTGCCTATACTTTATTCTCTGTGTCACCAAAATCAACATAAAGTTGATTACATAGGGACTGCAAGGGCATAACTCTGGTGTCTTTCTGGTAGGACATCAAGATTAACTCAGTGGTGCTCCATATCCCTTCAGGAATTGAAACAATGAGCTACTCTATCTACGATAGCCATATTTTATCCAGAAGATGTTTTCTGCAAGTGTGAGATTAAAAAAATGTGGCACTGGAAGAGGATGCCTTAATGTACTTGGATGGATAATCACTTTAACTTAGGATCACTAACTCCCTGAGTGCACTGGTATGGTAATGCGAATTTGTATTATATAATATTTTTGTGATATTTATCTACCAAACACATACAGATTGTGTTGTCTAGGTGGCAATAGTATTACATCAAGGATTGCTTTCTCTTGCATTGCTTTTGCTTTTATTTAATTTATTTGTTGAATTGTTATCAATACCCGTGAGGCAGACCCCATGCACCTCATTATGCAAAGCCCCTTTGTCCTGTTAACCTTTGCAGTGCTGAACTCCTTATAGTTTGAATAGGTGTAAACAGATGGATGACGGAAGGTCACAGGAATGGAGAAGAGAATGACTCAAAGAAGAGTGTAATAACTGTATTCATGGGGTGTGGACAAAGGGGCATAGAACCATCGACAGAAGAGATGAACTCGCTGCAATGCATCTGGCCATTCCTTTCTTCTTTTTACTTATTTGACACTTGATTCTGTGTTATCGTCATGGAATATAGGTCATAAAGGCCACCCATCACTAACCATTCTTTTCAAAGTTGTAATTCATTACATTTCTTTCTCTGCTGTCTTCAACTCAAGCTAACTTCAAGTCACAGATGACACACAAATCTGTTTGGACTTCTGGATGAAATCAGTCTTGGATATTCCTGTACCTGAGAAATCTAAAAGAAATAATACACATTGTAATGAAAATAACTGGTGTACTACCTCACTGCTTTGCAAAAGAAACATATTTGTGCACTGGAAACAGTGTGGTGTCCACTATCTACTAGATGTTTTGGGGATTTTATGGATTAAGCCAAGATGCATAAGGCTGCTCCTCATATGAATACTTGTTCTCAAACAGGATCTCCTGCGCTCTGAACATTACTAAATAATGTACACATTTTCCCCAGATATTGGTAATTCCACAATACATAGTTCATTGGTGATACGTTCCTCAGCCCTTTTAATAAATGGACAGCATACTTCCCACATGAATTCCAAATTATCAGTAAATCGCAAATTCTGAGACAATCAATAGCTTATTTATGAATACTAGTCTCATACCCTGGCATCACAGATGAAAAGCTAAAGATCAGCAACACAATGAATCCATCCGGTCACAGTCAGAATGATGTCCTCCCGTTGTAAGTGGAGCAGACTTGGGGCTAGATATTCAAATGTTTAGATTAGCAATTCCCAAATTGGGAATTTTGCCAAATTACGATTTGGAAATCGCTAATCCTAATGTATAATTTTGTGATTCGGTTTGATTTGCATTCGCAATTTAGTGATTTTCTAAATTCAAATTCCTAAATAGCAAATTGGTAATGGGAAATTGCTATATTGCGAAAGTCACTTTTAGAACACCTTGATGACCTCACAATGAGGAAGTGTTTTCACACTTACTCACTTGAGTTTTCTGAAGGAGAGAATAAGGCAAGTTTTTTGTTTTTTGTTTCTTGGCTACCTTCTGGGACTTTTTGAGCTACTTTTGCCAACAATGTCCTATGAGAAGCAAGAAAAGGAAGCTCTAGGATGCAAAAGAAAACTGAAATTCAGTGAGAAGGAGCTGGAGGTTCTCACTGAAGAATGTGTGCTTCATCACGATGAGCTATTTGGCAAAAGTTCTTTTCAGGTTGCCGATAGCCAGAAAAAAAAATATAGAAGGACATTCAAGACCAAATAAATGCAGATAGGGTGATGCAGCCAATATCGAGGAGATAAGGAAGTAGTGGTATGACCTCTATTCATGTATTAAAGAAAGGGTCGCAACTCGACTTGGTGAGGCCTGTTGAACCGGTGGGAGACCCTCAACCAGGCCCTTCTAACATCTCTAGAGGAAATTATTGAAAGCACCTTCGAGCCAGAGAAATTGGTTGGGTTTTCAAAAATTGATACCTCTGCACCACCTACTACTTCAAAGATAAGTTAGTACATTTAAAAATATTTTTTGCATGTAATATTTAAAAACAAAATGTCCATTTAGGAAAGCCCTCCTGATCAGTGATTACTATTACCACTATAATGCATTATGAGAGATTTAGTACATGCAGCTTACACTTTTAAAAGCCAGTACTATCTTAGATATTTTTGCAAGCAATTTAAGTGATTTAGGATTGTTAAAAACTAATAACAAAATACACACTAATCCAAAAAAGGTATATTAAACAAAAAGCATTTATATTTATTTATTTTATTCATTTAGGTCACTTATATCGCGCACGAATCATCCCCAAGGGGATCTCTCGGCACTAGAGAAAAAGGCAAGCAGTCAGTGAGGGCCAGGCTTAAAAGAGCCATGCTTTAAGCAGTTTTGTAAATTGGGACAGATTCGGACATTGCCGGATTTGTTCATGGAGGCCGTTCCATAGTTTGGGGTCCTGATAAGAAAAGGAACGACCCCCCATTTTTACCTTCCTGATTCTTTGGCCACACAGCATCTTACGATTGCTAGATCTAAGCTGACGTGTAGGTTGATATAATTTAAGTTTATTGGTCAGATAAACCGTCCCTAATCCGTGCAAAGCCCTAAAGACCAAACACAACATTTTAAAGGTGGCCCGTTTCTTGACTGGAAGTCAGTGTAATTGACGTAGGAGCAGCAACAAAGGGGTTCGGGCTGGTTTGTCAGGGCAAGGCGGGCAGCTGTATTTTGCACAACCTGTAATTTGGATAAAGAGTCCTCCCTAATTCCTACCAATAAGGAATTGCCATAATCCAGGTGGCCTATTAGCAGCGCCTGGATGAGAGTCTTTCTGGCACTGAGCGGGATCCATGGGAAGATCTTACTCAACATCCGCATGGTCCCAAAACAGGAGGCTGCAAGCGTTATCACCTGTATCTCCATTGAGAGCTGGTTATCTAACTTTATCCCCAGGTTCTTCGCCCAGCTTCTCGGGGAGGGGGCCTCTCCCAATTTGGATGGCCACCAGTCTGGGGTCCACAGATCAACAGCCTTACCAAACAAGAGCATCTCAGTTTTAGAGGAATTTAGTTGTAGAAAATGTCTCCTCATCCAATCTGCAATATTGATCATGCAAGTTGCAAACTTGGCTTTCGTTTTGGCGGGGTCCTTATCAATATGTACAATCAACTGGGTATCATCAGCGTAAGATATAGTTTCAAAACCACAGTTCCTGATGATTAAGGCCAAGGGGGCCACATATAGATTAAATAATGTGGGACTCAATATAGAGCTCTGTGGTACCCCCTTGTCCACCGCAGCTGAAGATGACACACAGGACCCTAATTGAACAGATTGGGTTCTATCAGAGATATAGCTCTGAAACCATTTAAGGGCTAGGCCACCGACACCAACCTCCCGCAACCTGTTTAACATTATATTGTGGGAGATGGTGTTGAAGGCCCCCGACAGGTCCAACAACACCAACATAACTGGAAAGTCCCCATCAAGCGACATCCTAACGGTATCCGTAACTTCAAGCAAGGTTGCCTCCGTGCTATGTGATGAACGAAAACCTGACTGAGAGGGGTCCAATATCTTATTCTCTTCTAGATAATTAGAGAGATGTCGATTTATTATAGTTTCCATGATTTTAGACCAAAATGGGAGAAGAGAGATGGGTCTATAGTTTTGCGCATCTGTGGGATCTGCTAGTGACTTTTTCAACAGCGGCTTAACGCGTGATACCTTCCATTTGCGGGGAAAGGTAGCTGTAGCTAGGGAGATGTTACATATGTCTGCCAAAGTATCTGCTAGGATAGGGGTCAGCTCGTTCATGACCCTAGGTGGCAGTGGGTCTAAGATCGATCCTGACTTGGCCTTGGCCAATAAGACACCCACCTGGTCTCCCGTGATAATAGGAAAGTCATTTAGGCTGGGTAAACCAGGGATTGCCTTGGGGGCCTGACTGTCATTAATATCCTCTGTTGTCCCGAAGGAGCGCTATATGGTGTCAATCTTATTGGTGAAATGGGACGCTAAATGATTACAGAACTCCTGTGTAGCTGGCGGGAGCGGATTATTGGCCTGCGGGCAAGTAAATTCTCTTAAAATAGTAAAAAGCTCCCGTGATGTATCTTTAGCCTCCATTATCCGGGTACCTAGATGAGCTCTCCTAGCAGTATTGCAGCTATTTAGATACCTTCTATGGGCTTCGCGATAACAGCGTTCGTCTGCTGCTGATTTGGACTTTCTCCACCTTCTTTCTAGTGATCTGCATATAGCCTTCTCCTTTTTTAATGTGGCGGTGTACCATGGCGCGGGGGCTACTCTAGCCTGAGTTCTTACCCTCTTCACAGGTGTAATCACATCGAAAACCTCTATAATAAAGGCTTCAAATAGCTTTAAGGCTAGATCACAGTCAATCTCGCTAAGTAATGCCGGGGGGGAATAAAGCCTGCTGAACGCTGAGGCTGTTACTCCTTTCCAGGCTCTGCAAGATTCTGTGCGGGGCTTTGGGCGTTCAGATGACCTCAGCGGGATCCAGTAGAAGCGTAATGCTGAGTGATCTGTCCATTCCACCTCCAACGGGGGATCTACTCTTAGGTCTGACATATTTGAAAAAATAGTGTCCAGTACATGTCCTGCCCGATGGGTAAGGCTAGCAACTCTGGAAAAAAGCTCAAAAGATTCCATAATTGCAAGCAGACTTGCTAAATCACTATTTGTAAAAACCTCCAAATGATGGTTAAAATCCCCTACTAATAAGAATTTGGTTGCTTGCAGTATGAAAGGGGCCAATATTTCTGAGAGAGATGTGCAAAATTCTCTTTTCTCACTGCCCGGAGGATGGTACACTAGAGCTCCTGTCAGTTCAGTGATATGTGGTTGCTGCACTCTGAAAATCAGTAGCTCAAGATTGGGGGAAGAGACCTAGTCCAAAATTGTGATATGGTACGGAGGGCATCTTCCCTACTCTATCTAAAACACACGACAGAGTAGTCCTGAAAGGGATCTTCCCACAAGCCACTAGAGACTACCTCTAGAGTTCCTTTATGCTGGTCTCAGCACTTCAGACCCAAGGATTTTGTTGTTGTTAAATGTATTGATTGGGGATGTAATCCTTGCAGGTCTGTAAAAATTTCCCTAGGACCCTCCCCTCCCTTTTTGTGTTAAGTAACTTATTTGAACCCCTTCCATACCTTGAACGTAACGGTTACGTCCAAGGCCACGGTGCTCCGGTGCCAAGGACGTAACCATTATGTCTAAGGCACACTATTTAGATATCCCTCTGCTGCAAACAGCAGAGCAATTTCCTTATTTGTTCCAGCCTCGGGAGCTTCCCCAGCTGCCTAAGTCTTTTTGTTTCAGTGTGGTGACGATTGGTGCACATGGTGCACAAACGTCACTACACTGAAAGTGAAATGAGCCGATCGGTTCCTTTCACTTTTATTGTTTATGTGCTCCTGAGGCTATCTCAGTCACCGAGCACGTAGGCAGACAGGAGAGGTATCATTGGAAAGGGAAGAATCTCCCCTTTTCTATGATACACTTCGCTAGTGGATCCCTGCTTGGGGATCGTCACAGGAGTGCAATCCCCAAGCAGGGAAAAACCACTAGACACCAGGGAGGGGGCAGCAGGCCCTTGGGCTATGGCCTTTGATCCTCCCATGATAATTTGGGCATATTCAGTCTTTCTGCCCCAGTGGGGGGGGGGGGGGGCGCAGAAAGCACACTAGACACCAGGGTTTTCTATTTTTTGTTGAAAACTTATTAGTGGGGGCTGCCCTAAAAGGGCATTATAATGCCCCCACCCATCCCAAAAATTGGTACAGTCTTTCTGCCCCCCTGAAGTGTAAATGGGGGCAATAGCCCCAGATCTGCTCCCACGGGAGGACAGAAAGCCCACTAGGCAACAGGGATTATTGTTTTATTATTTTTATAATAGAGTGGTGGGGGCTGCCCACAATGGACATGCCAATGCCCCCACCCCAACACAAAAGGGACAGTCTTTCTGCTCCCCCCAGGAGGGGCAGAAAGCAAACTGGACACCAGGGATTTCTTTTCCTATCTAAAAGAGGTGGGTGGTGGCCCAGAATGGGCATGCTAATGTCTCCACACCCAAAACAAAAGGGACAGTCTTTCTGCCCCCCTGTGGAGCAAGATGGGGGTTATTACCTCTGATCTGCGCCTGGGGGAGGAGAAAGCCCATTTTTATTATAAAAGAGGGATGGGGCTGCCCACAATGGGCAATTCCATGCCACCACCCACAATTATAAAAACAGAAGTCTTTCTGCCACCCCTGGGGGGAAGATGAGCGTATTAGCTGCTGATCTGCCTGCCCACTAGGTACCAGGGATTTTTTGTTTTGAATACGTAGGCATGGGGCAGCCCAAAATGGGCATGTCATGCCCCCACCCCAAACAAAAAGGGACAGTCTTTCTGCCAACCTTGAGGGGGCAGATGGGAGTTATTACCCACAATCTGCCCTCCTTAGGGCAGAAAGCCCACTAGACACCAGGGATTTAAAAAAAAAAAGATGGGTGTATGCTGGCCATGATTGGGTATGCCAATGCCCCCCTCCCCCCAAAAAAAAGCCACAGTCAGAGAGGGCAATAGCCTCCACTTTGCCCCTCTGGGGCAGAAAGCCCACTGGGCACCAGAGATATGTTTATGAGCATGTCAGGGAGCGGCCCTTTTGGCTGCTTATTTGCCACCCCCCTTGGGTGCCGATCAGTGATATTTTTTAGGCTCATCTGCCCCAAGAGGGCAGAAAACCTCTAGACACTGGCGAATGGGTGTGTGTGAACTGGAGTTGGGCTGATGATATGTGTGTACTGGCATTTGGCTAGCTGTGTGTGAACCCTAATTTTGCTGGGGGTGTGTGTGGACTTGTGCTTAGCTGGCAGTGTGTGTGGACTAGTGCTTGGCTGGCAGTGTGCATGGACTGTCGCATGGCCAGCAATCTGCATGTATGGCATGGCTGGCTGTGTGTGTGGTCTGTCGCTTGTCTGGCGGTGTGTGTGAACTGTCGCCTGGCTTGCAATATGCGTCAATGGCCTTTGGCTGGTGGTGTACACGGATGTCACTTGGCTGGTGGTGTGCATGGATGGCGCTTGGCTGGCGGCGTGGCTTGCATAAATCCTCCAATGTTTTATTACCCAGACTCCCTAGCAAACCTTTGATTTAGCTAAAAAGTCACACTTTCCTCACATTTCTGTGTGGAAAAGTTGTGGGAGACATTTCCTAAAACCACGCAGTGTTCCACTCGGTCTCCTGATAAAAACGATACCTCACTTGTGTGGGTACCCAAAGCAGAGAACCTCAAAATATATAAAGTGAAAAACTGAGTGAGAACCAAAGTGGGTCTAAAAGGGCAGGTTTTTAAAATAAATTATTAGGCTGATTCTGCTTTAGGAACCCACACAAGTGTGGTATCATTTTTATCGGGAGACTGAAGGGAATGCTGAGTTGTGGCACGGTGATCTCACACCCTTGGCACACAGAAATGTGAGGTAAATGTGACTTTTTAGCTAAATTTGAGGTTTGCAGGGGATTCTGGATAAGAAAATTTTGGAAGATCCATGCAAGCCACACCTCCCTGGACTCCCCTGGAGGTCTAGTTTACAGAAATGTCTGGCTTTGGTAGTACTCCTCTTTTCCCTGCATCTCCAGCGCACCACTCGTCACCAGTGCAGGCGCGACTCCCAGCGCAGACGCAGCCTTGGGATGCAGACTTCATCAGCCCTTGCAGTCCCAGCAGATCTCGACCTACTGCACAGCTCTTCCACCTTCAGCTCCCAGACTCTGCCACCAGTTCCCACTTACGGCCCATCCACTTTCAAGGACAGCGCTTCGGCCGACAATCTAACAGGGTTAGGCATCAACGCCTCTCCCCGGCCTCGCTACTTCTCAGCTTTGCAGCCATCCACCTCCGCTGCTCACTGGGGCCTTTCAGGAGGTCCCCCACTCTGTTTTAATTGATATGGCTGCCTCTCTCACGTGATCCTATGTTTCCACACAAAAATGTGAGGAAAATGCAATTTGTTTAGTTGAGGTTTGCAGGGGATTCTGGGTAAGAAAACATTGGGGGAGCCACACAAGCCACACCTCCCTGGACTCCCCCCAGGTGTCTAGTTTTCAGAAATGTCTGGGTCTGGTAGGTTTCCCTAGAAGGCTGCCAAGCCTAGGACCTAAAGTGCAGGGGACTCCCTCGCGAAACCATGTATTTTTATGACCGATAATTTTGAAGTCTCCACAGTCCGGTTTGGGCCATTTCCTGTCGCAGGCACTAAATCTAACCACACAAGTGCAGCACCATTTTTACCGGGAGACTTGGCGGAATGGTGGGTGGTTGGAACTTTGTGGCTCCCCACAGATTCGAGAACTTTCCGTCATAAAAATGTGTTTTGTTTTACAAAGTTTGAGGTTTGCAAGGGATTCTGGGTAACAGAACCTGGTGAGAGCCACACAAGTCACCACATCCTAGATTCCCCTGGGTGTCTAGTTAAAAAAAACTATACAGGTTTGCCAGGTTTCCCTGGTTTTGCGGCTGAGCTAGGGTCCAAAACAGGGATATTCTACATCAGAGAGTGAACAGAGGGTGCTCTGAGACAGCAGTAATCTGATGTGAGCTGTTTAAGCTGTGTTTTTGTAGGGATTGTTCACTTTTGTTTTGGCTAGGAGAGTGAGCAATTCCACTCTTTGTACCTCCACTCTACACTGTTCTACGGTATGCCACTCCACTCTACAGCACTCCAGTCTACAACACTCCACTGTATGCTGTTCCACTGTATATCACTCCACTCTACGCACTCCACTGTACACCACTCCACTATACCTCACTCCACTCTGTGCCACTCCACTGTATGGAATTTCACTGTGGCAACTACACTCTACCCCACTCAATTCTTTGCTATTTCAGTCTATGCCACTCCACTCTACCCACTCCACTGTACGCCACACCACTGTATGCTATTTCACTGTATGCTACTCCACTGTAACCCACTACACTTTATGACACTTCAATGTACACCACTCCACTCTATGCTATTACAGTCTACGCCAATCCACTGTATGCCACTCCACTCTATACTATTTTGCTGCACGCTATTTCAGTGTATGCTACTCTATTGAACACTATTCCACTTTATACCACTCCAGTAAACGCCACTCCCGGTACACCACTCCACTGTACACCATTTCGCTGTATGCCACTCCACTCTACCCCACTTCACTCAATGCCACTCCACTCTATGCCACTCCACCCTAAGCCACTTCCCTCTAGCCACTCCACTGTACGCTAGTCCATTGTATGTCACTCCACTCTACCCCACTTCACTCTACGCCACTCCTTTCTATGCCACTCCACTGTACACTGTTCCATTGTACACCACTCCACTCTACCACACTCCTCTTTACGCCACTCTACCTCACTTCACTCTATGCCACCCTACTCAACGCCACTCCACTCTACGCCACTCCCCTCTATGCCGCTCCACTCTACGCTATTCTATTGTATGCCACTCCACTCCAATCTACCCCACTCCACTCTATGCCACTCCCTTCTATGCCACTCCTCTGTATGCTATTCCATTATACACCACTCCACTCTACCTCACAGCACTCTACACCACTCAACTTTACAGCACTCCACTGTACACTGTTACACTGTATGCCGCTCCACTCTACAACACACAAGTTAAAGCCATTCGACTGTACACCACTTCACTCGATGCCACTCTACTGTACACTATTCCACTATACCTAACTTCACTCTACCCCACTCCACTCTATGCTATTCCAGTCTATGTTACTCCACTCTATGCTACTCTACTGTACTCCACTCCACTCTACCCAACTTCACTCCTTGCCACTCCACTGAACTCCCCTCAACAACACTATACTCACTCAACAAAAGTCTTTGCCTCTTCACTCTCCCACACTATACTTCACTCTATAGCACTACAATGCACTACAATATACTCTACTCTATGCAACTCCACTTCACAATACACTCTGTGCCACTATACAACAATGTACTCCAGTCTGTGCCCCTAAAATAAACTGTACAACTCTCTATTCCACTCTGCACCCCTACACTCCACTGTACAACACTCACCTCCACTCTGCAACACTTTTCAACACTCTACGACACACCACTCCACTGTACTGTAAATGACACCACTCCAATCTAAAACACCTTACTCGACTTTACACTACGCTAGTCCTCTCAACTGCCCTCCATGCCACTGTACTATACAACACGCCACTGCACTATATAACAATTTACTCAACTGTGCACTATGCCACTCCATTCTACTCGAGCCCCTGCCATGCACATTTTTATCATCAATAATTTCACTGCAAATGTTGCAGTGATATTATCAATGTAACCTTTGTGTTTTTCTGTGAATTTCTATGAGAGTATGAGTGGGTGTATTTCGTTATTGGGATCTGGACCCGCTGATCTGTTGTGAATTCACATGGGAGGTGGTGTGTGAGTGTCTGTATGGGTGTGTGTGTGACTGTGTGGGTCTGTGAGTGGGTGTGTGAGTGACAGCATGGGTGTGTGAGTGGGTGTATTGATGTGTGAGTGGGTGTGTGAGTGCTTGTGTGGGGGTGTGAGAGAGTATTTGAGTTTGTGAGTGGGCGTATTTTTTTTTATTTGGATCTGGATCTGCGGATCTGTTGCAGATTTACAGGGGCAGTGTGTGAGTGTCTGTATGGGTGTATGAGTGGTTGTGTGAGTGCCTTTGTGGGTCTGTGACTGGATGTGTGAGTGGTTCTCTGGGTTACTGAGTGGATGTATCAGTAACTGTATGGGTGTGTGAGAGGATGTGTGAATGACTGCATGAGTGGGTGTATGGATGTGTGAGTGAATGTGTGAGTGGTTGGAGGTGATGTGAGAGATCCATCATGGCTTCACACGAGACTCTGCACTGAGCACAACGGTGGATCCGCAAATCCTTCAACCCAAAATAAACCATTCATTTTTGGGCACTTTCTTGCCATTAGGGGTCCCTCATAGACCCCACTATCAGTCCCATGGTGTCAGAATACCTCTATCATGACCGCTTATATCCCAGATTTTTTTTCACCCCCTAGGACCTGTGTCCTGATTCACAAGATGGTGGTCACAACTTTTCTCTCAGTTTGCGGCCCACCAATCACAGCATTGCTGATGGAGTTTGGATCCGCGGATCCACCCCACTGAATTCACTGTGGATCTGCATCCCTAAAGATAACATAAATCTTTTTTCTTTAATAACTCCAAAACTTCTGAACATATTTGCACTAAATTCCACAAAGCACTCTTTCTAGACCAGCTGCCAAATTTGGTTTCATTCCTATCAGCGTTTCGGGCTGTAGTTCTATCTAAAACGCCAATGGGAAATTGCATGGAGAAAAGGTGTTTTGGGCCCTCCCCCTTTTTTCTCGGCCCCCGCTTGATGAATCACCCCAAACGTTTCTGAACAGCAGCTGAAATGAGTGGCAAACTACTTTTAAAAATTCTGTGAATATTCGTCAAATGGTGTCAAAGTTATAAGCAAAAAAAACCTCTTTTCCTATGGAAACTAGGACTTAACTACAACTACCTATTGGCAACCACCAGTGAGCATTGAGTTTTTATCTATCTATCTATATAGATCCATAGGAAAAGCATTTTTTGATTTGCAAATAACTTTGTCATCGTTTGATGAATGTTCGCGAAATTCTCCAAAAAAAAGGTTTATTCAGGTCAGCTCACATCCTGAAAGTTTGGGGGTGATTCGTCAAGCAGGGGCTGGGAAAAAAGGGGGGTCCCAAAAAGTGATTTCTCCGTGTTAATTTCCACAGGAAATTATATTACAAGCTACAGCCCGAACTGCTGAACGGAATTACACCAAATTTGGCAAAAAGGTAGAGCTTGGTTCAGAAAGCGACCTTTTTTTTTAAATGGTGTAAATCCGTTCAGTAGGTGCTGAGAAATTCAAAAAATAAAAGTCAAAAAATAAATTTCCCACAGGAAACTTTAGCCAAGGCTATAGCCTGAACTGCTGAACGGAATTTCACCAAATTTGGCAAAAAGGTAGTGTTTGAATCAGAAAGCGACTTTTTTCTTAAATGGTGTCAATCCTTTCAGTAGTTGCTGAGAAATTAAAAAAATAAACGTTTCGATATCTGGGGCAGCGGTGGGTTCGCGCACCCTCCCGACCACGTGCTTCACTGTGATTGGCTGCCATGACCACGAGCTTCACTGTGATTGGCTGCCAACACTCTAAACCAGGAAGTGTTGGCAGCCATCTTGTGACTCGGTAGAACCAAGTCACAAGACAACAGTCGAAAAAAGGTTAAAAAAGAAGAGAAGGGGCCAGGATAGAAATACCCTGACCCCGTAGGCCTGCTCAGGGGGTCCCATAAGGACACCCAGGCACCATTTGTTTTTTGTTTTTGTTTTAAATGTCTGAATGCATGCTGGGTGTGCGAATCCAGATACATTTTGTTTTTTTTTTAAATGAGGTGGGGGCGCCCCCACTTCATTTAAATGAGCCCCCGGGTGGACCAGGTTCTGGGGGCAATCCTATAATTATATTGTGGGATTGCTTTTGGACAAGGGGATGGGGTCCCTGGGGCCAGAAATGGACACGGGAAGGGGGACCATGCGACCTAATGAATAATAAATACATTCAAGAATTGGGCATGCCCCGGTGGAAGGGGTCCGCGGGGCGAATATAAATTAATGTAAGTGGACTGTTTTTTTTTAGAAATGTTTGGAGCGGCGATCCTAACTCAGCGCTCAGCACGGCCCCCTAGGATGAACATGCTGGGTGCGCAGCTCTCAGCGTGTCCCCTAGTGTGAACGCGCTGGGTGCGCAGCTCTCAGCTCGGCCCCCTAGTGTGAACACGCTGGGTGCGCAGTTCTCAGCACGGCACCCGAGTAATTCACAGGTCTTTAAATGACCATTTACCTGTAAATGAGGCTTTGTGGTGATTTCACCTCATCTTAGAGCCCCTGCATCTCCACTCTGCCTATAACTGGAAGAATTAAACCCCCCCCTGAAATTTTCATCAGCCTCCCCCGAAATGTGTCTCTAGTTGTGCCCCTGACTGGTGTACGCCGGCTATTTCCACTCCGCCCACTCCGCTTACGCTTACAGAATTCCGTACATTCTATCTGCTGTATGACAATGATCAAGTTGTAGGGCTGAGAATATCTTGCAGACAGGATTCTGGGCCTTTCCTGAGTCTTGGTTTGCAATCCTGACGCTCCGCCGGGGTTGCCACTGGTTGGCAGCCAATTAGAGCCAAGCTCGTGCTCTGGGGTTAGGCTCTGCCAACATATGTACTTATCTAATCACTCCGCCAATCCCCAAGCACTTATAAATTCACTATACACTCTCCTTGCAGTACTCTAATCATCCAGTCTCTACCCATGTACTCATAGAATGACCCAGACAAAGTTACATAACCGAGGTCTTCTCCACTGCCAGAGGTAACATGGCTGCGTGCACAGTCAACAGCACAATGTAATGTGGCAGGGACCAGAGCCATCTTGCATACATAATGAACACACGGACACAGTTAGATAGATAGTGGAACTGGCTACGGGCACGCACGCTCAGCCCCTTTTTATTACCAGGGTCACATGTCCAGTGACGTCTGTGCTGCATGCATGTGGGGTGAGTGTAAGCCAGCCCTCAGGGAATGATTGATGCTGGCAACAACTACAACAGTGATAATCGGATCACACACAGAGATTCAATCCTAAAGGGTCCATGACTTGTGGTGCAATAAGGTAGGGGTACCCGATCTTAAATCACACAGAAAAGATTGTATCGTAAAGGGTCAGTGACTTGTGGTGCACTGAGGTAGGGGCACCAGAGATCAGCATGCTGATGTGAAGAAATTGTTAATGTCCCTTCGGGATATTCCTGCTGCATGCGGTGACATTGTTGTGTCCGGTGTCTACAGCACAAAAGGCAATCATAAAGGGTCCATGGTGGTGACTTGTGTTGCACTGAGTTAGTGGCATCAGAAGCATTCAGTGGCATCAGAAGCATTTCTCCCAGTGCAGGCGGGCCATACTGAGTGCAATGTCTGTTGCCTATTGGACTGCGTCATCTGCAATCGCGACTCGATCTGAATTGTGAGCCCTGCTGTCCGCAGTGTACATGAAAGGCAGTAGTCAGCACAGACATCGAGGAACACTTTTTTTTTGTTACTTCCTCTTGACAAAATCCGAGGACATAGAGTACAATTCTCTCTGCAATTAATAAATCAAGACTCACTCAAATTGTGAGCTCTGCTGACCGCCTTGTAGGCGTATGGAACAAAAGATGAAATATGTATGGAATACATTGTCGAAATGTGTAGGTTTTAGAGATGTTATAGTTAGTTGCCTACTGGACTCTGAAATTAATTAATCAAGACTGAATTTGAATTGTGAGCCCTGCTGACCGCAGTGTAGGCTGGAGGCAGCGGTCAGCAAGGGCCCACAGGCACGTGGCATAGAGTTGAGCTGCACAGTTAGTGGCACATGAAGCACTCGGCGTGTGCACAGCTATGATGTGTGGTCTGGCCGGGCCGCACTCGGAGCAATGTCTGTTGCCTACTGGACTCTGCAATTAATGAATCAAGACTCAATTTTAATTGTGAGCCCTGCTGACCGCAGTGTAGGCCGGAGGCAGCGGTCAGCAAGGGCCCACAGCCACGTGACGTTGACTTGAGCTGCACACATTGGGAGCATTTCGTCTTCTTAACCGATTATACTCTCTTACACAATTTGCATTGGCATTAATCTTGAATTGTGAGCCTTGCTGAGCGCAGTGTAGGCTGGAGGCAGCGGTCAGCAAGGGTCCACAGCCACGTGGCATTCACTTGAGCTGCACAGAGTTAGTGGTACCTGAAGCACTCAGCGTGTGCGCAGCCAATGATGATGCGTGGTCTGGGTGGGCCGCACTGGTAGCAATGTCTTTTGCCTAATGAATTCTGCCTTAATAAGGCTACGTGGCGATGACTTATGGTGCACTGAGTTAGTGGCACCTGAAGCACTCAGCATATGCGCTGCCTCTGATGATGCGTGGTCCGGGCGGGCCGCACTGGGAGCAATGTCTTTTGCCTAATGAATTTTGCCTTAATAAGGCTACGTGGCGATGACTTGTGGTGCACTGAGATAGTGGCACCTGAAGCATTCAGCGTGTGCGCAGCCAGCGATGATGCGTGGTCCGGGCGGGCCGCACTAGATGCAATGTCTGTTGCCTACTGGACTGCGTCATCTGCAATCGCGACTCTATCTGAATTGTCAGCCCTGCTAACCGAAGTGTAGGCCAATGGTAGCGGTCAGCAAGGGCCAACAGCCATGTGGCGTTCACTTGAGCTGCACAGAGTTAGTGGTACCTGAATCACTCAGCATGTGTGCCGCTAGCGATGATGCGTGGTCTGGGCGGGCTGCACTAGTAGTAATGTATTTTGCCTAATGAATTTTGCCTTAATAAGGCTGTGTGGCGATGACTTGTGGTGCACTGAGATAGTGGCACCTGAAGCACTCAGTGTATGCGCAGCCAGCGATGCTGCGTGGTCCAGGTGGGCCGCACTGGTAGCAATGTCTTTTGTCTAATGAATTCTGCCTTAATAAGGCTACATGGCGATGACTTGTGGTGCACTGACTTAGTGGCACCTGAAGCACTCAGCGTGTGCGCAGCCTGCAATGATGCGTGGTCCGGGCGGGCCGTATTGGGAGCAATATGTCTTGCCTACTGGACTGCGTCATCTGTAATCGCGACTCGATCTGAATTGTGAGCCCTGCTGTCTGCAGTGTACATCGAAGGCAGTAGTCTGTACAGACATAACTCTGCGGTGCTGTGCCGCTGGGTTCGCAGGGGGCCTGCGTCGAGGAGGCCGGCGGTCACGGCGGTGGCCTCATGGCAGGGTGAGGGCCACCACTCTTGCAGATGCGTTGGCCTTCCCAGAAGTGAACCACGCCCAGAGCCCCAGCCTATTTATTCACACTTCTACACTGGAGTGGCGTACGTTGGACCAGCCCACTCCGCTTCCAGTTCCGCTTACAGGGGGGACGACACAGCTACATGACCGAGATCTTCCCCATTGCCTGAGGTAACATGGTTGCGTCCACTGTCCACAACAGTACAAGCACCAGCAGTATATGTACACATGGAGAGGTCTTTATTAGTTTAAGGAGAAATTATTATCCTTAAACAACGGGTTCCACTACTTTGATCGTGTAAAAACATGGTTTGTTCACAATCCCTTTTGTCCCACGTTACAAGGTCAGTACATTAATATAAGCTATAAGACTTTTAAGAGATAATGGCACTGAGAATGCAGATCTAAGATCATTTTAATATATACATTTTTGTTTTTTTTAAAGGCACAACTAATCCAGGCTTCAGGCAACAGTTAGAGTCGGATTTTGAGGCATCTGAATATTGAGGCATTTTGCAGCTATAAACACGGTTACAATCGGAGAGGTAATGTTGATTACTAGTACCTTATACATTATTCTAATAGAGTAGGAGCTGTTCGTCTTTAGGCCATCTTTTTACATATACAGCTAATTGTGTATTACAACATGTCGGTTTGCAGGCCAAGATTTCTTAAACTACTCAGACCTATTAAGAAGTATATAGAGACCCTAGAATATATCTCCTCAAATTAAGGTACATATCTCCTTATTAAACTGTGGTAGCATGTCATAAACATCACAAACCCTAAGGGATATCTCCAGATTATAATTGTGTCTATTTTCTTTCTCCCTTCTAGACAGTTTCCTGTATTGAAAGGGGATGTCTTTTCATCTATCCTTATGAGTGTAGACCAGCTCCATTTTTGAGACACAACAGATAAGCGGAGGCAACATGCAACCCATAGATAGATAAACATACTCTATCAGATATACATGTATACATTTATAAGAACAAGGACCCATGGGCTAATTTGTCTTACTAACCATCTTTGACACAAAAGTGCTTTAGCACAAATACTGTGATCACATTTTGTTGTTCTTTGCATGAATAATCTAGACCACATATATAAATAACTGTGGACACTAGTAATCTGCATAAATTGAGAATTGTATATTCTCATTTTTTGTTTTAGACATCACACACGATTTTTGCATGATTATTATCGTGAATCTCCACGGAGTCTCTCCTTGTTTTCACTTTTTGCTCTACTTTTGAAATCCATGACCAGCTACATGCCTACCGTATACGTTATTTACTTAACATATGTATAGTGTAAATATTTGAAAGGGCTTTCTTGTACTCTAGATTAAAATTATTTTTATATATTCCCTGTTTAGTAAACCACTGTGACGGAGTCCTGATGAAGGCATTGCCGAAACGCGTTGGTTTTCAACATGTGTCACCAATCTCTGCACATTGTATTTTAGTAATAAGACTATGCAAGTAAATCACTGAAATATTAGCAACAGACTTATCATGTATCCTCAAGTATCAATTGTACCAGTGGAAAGATTGAGCTAGGACGTTCATTGTATTGATCGTCTAATGTTATATCATAAGATTAGACAAATATGTATATGTGGTTCTGATTATTACCATTGGGAATGTGTATTTATCAATTTTGTACATGTGATTTTTAGATGTGAAAAAAAATCCAATATGAAAAACAAAAATATTTTTTTATATAAAAAAGAATAAAGGCACATTTAATGATTACAACTTTTCTCTTGATGATATTCATGACTAGTTAAAGTTTATAGATATCTAGAGTTCGTATGCCCTTCTAAAGTAAACAACACTGTGCCCGGGTCCCGGAATATTCCCCCCTGGAAGATAGAGTGCTGGATGGGCATGTCCCGGACAGCACGATCTCACTTATATATAAAAAGCTGATAAACGACCGCTCGGGCCTGTTGACTGCCCTTCGTGCGGCTTGGGTTGCCGACGGGCTGGAGCTGGACGACGAGGACTGGACCTCCGCGGTGGCCTCCCCGAAGGAGGTGGCCATACCGGCTCGCCTTCGCTTCGTCCAGCTCAAGATACTCCACCGGGTCTACATGACGGGGCCAAAGCTTCTGCGTATGGGCTATGCCGGAGATGGGTTATGTAAGCGTGGGTGTGGTGCTTTGGGGACCTTTATGCATATTTTGTGGGAGTGCCCGGAGGTAGAGGGGTTCTGGCGTGGTGTACATGAGGTGCTGCGTCTGGTTACGCATGTGGTGCTGTTGCCTGAAGCGAGAAGATGCCTGTTGAATGTGTGGGAACCGACTGATTACTCAGCGCCGCAGACGTGGTGGGTGACTCTGGGATATATGGTAGCCAAGCGTGATATTGCTCAACTGTGGGGATCCCAGAGGCCCCCGACGGTCTCGGCCTGGAAAGAACACATGGACTGGTGCATGTTTCGCGAAAAAGTGGTGTATGTGGCGAGGGGTAAGCCTGGGACATGGGTGAAAGTATGGGGCCCCTGGAACGCCTACCGCGGGGGTATCTGTGCGCCGCCGCTGCTGCCTGATCCCTCGCCAGCCCCATCCCCTTAGCCGACTCATTCCCCCGCTGCCGGGCATTGGGTTCCCCCAGTCCTCGCTTTGCTCTCTTCCCCCTCTTCACACTTCTGTGTATAGTTGGGATCCCCCCTCTTGGGGAGCACGTGCTGCTATTTTTGATTGTGGGTTGCCTTGTGGGTGTGGTTTTAATTTTTGTTGTTTTAATTTAAAATGAAACCGCATAATGGGGCCTGGATGATGTGGTTTTTCGACATTGTTATCTATTGAGAAATTCTCCTCCTGTAATACCACGTGTTCCATGTATATATGTCGTGTGTTCCTACTATTGCTAGCGGCCGGCCGGAAGGTTGTGGGCCCATACTTGTATACTTTTAAGGCCTGTAATAAACGGTTTCAAAAAAAAAAACAAAAAAAAAAAACACTGTGCCCGGTGTTTTTCTTTTCCAAATTAGTATTTTCCTTGGTAGGGTTGTATCCTATTTCCAGGGGCCCCGTTTGTTTTCCAGTAAGAGGTCTTTGCTCTGCATATTGAGGTCAGTCCAGCTCATTACCGCTACACTTGGCATTGTGTGCATTGTTATTGATGGTTGACCTGCCTCCTTCACACATACTTGCTTCCCACATCTCCCAACATTCAACTATTGTGTGGCTGAGGGGTCCGCTGTTCTGTTCTGTGCTGCCTTGGTGGTAGTAGACGGGGGGGTGGTCCGAGGGGGAGGTCCTGGGGGTGGTGGCAGTGGGTGTTGTGGCCTTCTTGGTCAGCAACTCTATGACATGTGTTGGTCTTCAGATGTGGTTCTGGGCTGGGCTCCCTTTCATACTGTAGGTAGTCATCCTGCTTTACACCAGTACAAGGCAGATGTTAAATTCCTACTGCTAACGCAGCTTATCGCCTGTTTTTGGATCGCATTGCAGATTTTTCTGGTTGTTGAAAATATCTGGAAGTGGTGTTCTCATGGTTTTTTTTTGTACGGGAACGCCTATTCTGCATATCATTAGCGTTAGTCATCACTCTCATTGGTGGCGATGTTTTTTTGAGGAAGCTATCACTGGAAAACTGACGATATCGGCAGTTTTCATCAGGTTGAGAATTGGATGATAATTATTTTGCTGCGGTAGAGTGCCAATAACTCAGCGATAAGTTCTTGAGAATACACCCCATAGTTTCTTTTTATTTTTTTGTCTGGATTTGTGCCCCCAGGCGCATTAAAAAAAACAAATAGTAATTATTTTTTGGCCCTGGGGCTTTTTGTGGAATCCCCTGAGCAGGCCTAGGGGGTCAGGGTGTTGGTACCCTGCCCACTTTTCTTGTTTTTACATCTTTTTTCTTGTGATTCGCATGTAGCTACAACAAAGTCCTAATAAACACAAGGGCTCGTTTTAGAGTCACTCTATAACCCAACAGTTTGGACTTATCACCGAGTTATCGGCAGTTTAGTGCACCAAATGTGACAAAAGAATTATCGCCCCATTCTCAAGTTGGTGCACACTGCCACATTGCCCACAGACTGACGGTACAAACACAGTGGACAATCAACATCATTACGCAGACAAAGCTGCTGGCTGTGCTGCACCTGTTGGCCTCTGGTATCTTCCAACTAACAACTGCGAGAGTCTGAGGAGTCTCACAGCCAGCCCTATTAAACTTCCTCACACGTCTTGGATGCATGACTACAAAATCAACTTAGGGCCCCTGCATCCGCACCACCCGCTCGTCCCAATTCGTTGTATTCCTGCACAACCAACCCCAACCTCAACCGTTGCTTGACGCCTCTGTGCTCCAGATCCAAGATTGTAGTCACTGAAATGGGGGTGCACCAGGTCATGAAGTCTAGTAGTCAACAGTAGTGGAACAATAGTACTTTATTAGAAAAACATATATTAACAACACAAAAACATCAAACAACGAGTGACATTGCCAACGGGTAACATCAACTTGTGGATCGAAATAACTGTAGATCGTCCTGGAAATCCCCAAAGTCCGAATTCAGAAAACTGTTGGATAAATGAAGATAATGGTCAAGGGTTAATATAATCACAAAAGTAATATGGTACAATGTATTGCACTTGGACAAACCGGAATGCTTACAGGTATGATCAATCCTGCACAAAATGACCATAACAGAAGCTTGTGTGGTCGTAACCTTCGTAGGAAAGAAAAGGAACGTTACAACCACATGAACTTCTGTTACGGTCTCATTATGCAGGATTTATCACACCTGTAAGCATCAGGGTTTGTTTCAGCTTGATACACATGCATGTTCACTTCACCTAAACTGCGCAGAAACAACTGGAGACCACACAAGGGAACCACGCCATAGCAGCTTTCCTGCACGTGTTGGGGGCAACTGACTGCACACATGTACTATTTGTGCCCCCTGCCAACACTGCACCCATTCACCGCAACAGAAACCACACGCATTCCAACAATGTACAGGCAAAACTGGACCACCAGGGCCTGTACACTAATGTCGTCGCAAACTTCTCAGGCAGTGTGCATGATTCCTACATCTTTCGCAAGCCTCCCAGTCCTGGTCCCCAGACCAGTCCGCCGCCCAGCAATGACTGCCCGATCCTATGCACCCAGTCCTCAATGCTCACCTGCTGCCACCGGCATGTCTCAAATAGGGCCCACCACGTGCTGGAACAACCTCCTCAGCCGTCGCTGGATTCCGCAGCACATGCCCCCAGTGCATTCTGCTGCACCGCGTCGAGGAGTCATGTCTGTACAGCCAGCTGCCTTTGGCGTACATGCGGTCCAGCTGAGCTCACAATTCAATTTGGGTCTTGATTGCCAGGATAGCATATCAAGGCCATGCATCATCGCAGGCTGCACACCTGCTCAGCTCTGGTGACAGTAACTCAGTGCAGCTCAAGTCATCACCACCTGGCCGGAGGCCCGTGTTGGCCAAAATGCCTCAGCTGCCACCAACTTTGTGCACCTCAAGTCATCGTCATGTGGCAGGAGTCCAGTGTCCAGCAAAGTGCTTCGGCTGCCACCATCTTTGTGCACCTCAACTCATAGCGACATTGCGGGAGGCCGATGTCGGCTGCCACCAACATAATAAGTGTTGTATCTTGACTCCAATGTTATTCTTGCTCTCTCTGTGGAACCTTGCTATGATGTCATCCAAACAGAATGTTAGGAGTCAAATCATCACAGTTGACTGGGCTGAGCAGCATGCTGGCTGCTCCTGGTGGGGTCTATTGTACCATCTTGAATAAAACTACCTGAAACCCATCTTGTGTACCTGACTCAACCACTACAATAAGCAGACGGATACACCCAGATAGAGAGTGGAAATGGCCCGGCCCTTTTTATTGGCAGGGTCACATGTCCTGTGACGCCTGTGCTGCATGGGTGTGGTGTGGGTGTAAAGCAGCTGTGAGGGAGTGGCATGCTGACAACTAGACCTATGATCAGCAGATCACTACAGGGAAGACCTGGGGCATATAGCATTGTAGTTCCCTCCCTGTAAGCGTAAGCGGAGTGAACTGACTGAAACACGCATCCTTCAAGACTTTAGCAATATGGCAGTTTGAATTGGCACACCCAGCGTAATAGGTACATGATGGGTGCACGACTCCACTGTTTCTAAAAAAATATATATATATATAATTATATTAATATTTAAGAAATCAGAAGACTTTATATTATTTTAATAACAAACAACGAAATACAAAAAACAATTTGGGATATTAAAGTTACAAAATATCACTAAAAAAAATTCAAAATTACTGAAAAAACAATAGCTTTGATGAACATTATAATTCGAAATTAGCATTTAAAAAACCTTTGAAATTCAATGAAAAACCCTTAGGTTTCAGGCACGTTATAGTTAGAAATTAGCATTTAAAAAACCTTACAAATTCACTGTAAAAAAAACATAGGTTTCAGGGATGTTATAATTAGTTGGACATTTCACTCATACAAAACCAGAGAAATTCCCCCATTATAGTTAGTTCAGCTAACTAAAACTCGCGCCCCCGCAATGCACTGCTGATGACGTCACATATTACACCATTCATTACATGGTCAGTGACATCACTGATGACATCACTGATACCATCTCAAATGACATCACTGATGACATCACTGATGACATCATCCATGTGGAAATCTGATCCACCTACTCACACTCTAATATAACCTTTGATACACCCACTGTAAAATACAGACTACCATTTTCGTAACCATCGACACACCAATACCAGTTACTTCATACGCACTCATTGATTCCTAGGTCTCCAAACGTATCCACTCATTCACCCATACAATCACTCATACATGCAGTCACTCATCAATAGAACACTATCATATGCACTCATAAACCTATACAGACACTCACACACCACCACTCATCCAGAGTTACTCCCACAACTAGTCAGTCATGCAAAGAATAAATCACACTTCCATTTACTGACCTATACAGTTATACACACACCACATCACTTTTTCAAACAGAAACAAATGCATACTTACTCTCTTCTACAATCACTGATACAAGTACACACTCATCCATACAGCCACTCTCACAATCACTGACTCTCACGTATAGTCATTTATATACTTCAACTTTCACATACACTGACGTTTACATATGTAGTTACTTGGACATGTACCATTGAGACATCCATTCACTCACCAACACACCCATACACACACTTACACAGTGAATCAACCACTCAAACATCTATGCACAGACTCACACACCTCTCACCCACCCACACATACACCCAGGCACCCATACAAATACTCAGGCAACCAATCGATAACCCATATAGACACTCATGTAGCTGCTGACCAACCCATGCAGCAGCTTATACAACAACAGACAGACTGATACAGACATTTACGCAGTTTAGTCACTAACCCATGCATTTAGTAAGACATGTTTAATCACTCACTTAAACAGTCAGTCACACACCTACTAAATCCTCAATTCAGACACATATACACCCACTCATTCTTCAAAACACAGTCATTGGATGATGCCATCAGTGATGTCACCAGTGATGTTATCAGTGACGTCATCTGAGATGTCATCAGTGATGTCATCAATGATGTCACTGACCATGTCATGAATGATGTAATATGTGACGTCATCAGCAGTGCATTGCGGGGGCGCGAGTTATAGTTAGATGAACTAACTATAACGGGGGAATTTCTCTGGTTTTGTACGAGTGAAATGTCCAACTAACTATAACGTCCCTGAAAACTATGAGTTTTTTCAGTGAATATATATATATATGTATATATATATATATATATATATATATATATATAGAGAGAGAGAGAGAGAGAGAGAGAGGGAGAGAGAGCGAGAGAGAGAGAGAGACAGAGAGACAGAGAGACAGAGAGATTTGCAAGTCAATCAATATTAAAAATATTTCATATTTGGTAGCAAAGAAGGACACTTGCTCCAAATGAAATATTTTGATATGGGTTCTCTACTTTGTACTTTGTTATGGGCTTATTTATTCAGTGGTATTATTATTAATACAGTTTTAGAATATTGCAAGTGGGTGATTTCAATTCTTCTGGTGTATGATGAACTTTCGTCAAGCAAACATACCTTTTAATTTCATGGCTATAAGAATCTATCCTGCAAGCTTTACTATCTCTGAAATATAAAAAAGGAAAACAGAGCTTTATATACTGCCTGTGCAATGCTATGTGTCAAGTGACATCAATCCCGTGTTCCATGAAAAAATGGGCAGGCAAAGTCAGAAAAACCAAAAAGTAAGATAATGAAAAAAAACAACATATTCAGACGCATGTTTTAAAAATGACCGGTGAACATGAGTAAAAGTTGTAGATCTGAGTAAAGTGTGTTCTGGCTATCTTAATGATTTACTGGGAGAAAAATAAATGTAGGGACAATTGATTTATTTACAGTCATCTTAATTGTATTTTGGGCTTATTAAGTAGGTGATAATCATCAATGAGATAAAAAATCCTAAATGGTCAAAGAGATTGATAAATTGATGTTAATATCCTGTGTGTATTAATTACATTTTTAAGACGATAACCATTATTAATTTTCAAGAAAACATTTGCCTTTGAAATACAGGGAATGGTGCCAACAAGACAAGGTATACTCTGGTGTTAAGGCCGCCACTGATTGTAAAACTAATTGTCCAATACAACATGTTTTGGCGCAGACATAATCGGATAATATGTGAGAAAACACCACAAAGTATAGATAATTTAAAGAATGCTATAGAGCCAAAAGGTTGGTGTAACCCAGCAGTCAATCGCTGATTTATTTGTGGTCTATGGGTGTGTTTATGCTTTGTGTTGCAAAGCAGACATTTTAAGAGTGCCTTTGTTACTTGCCACTAATATTGTGAGTGAATTATTTCAGGAAGGAAGCACGATGAAAAATGAGTACATGTACATTGTGATAAATGGACTTGCTGCTAGCTGGCATACTGAATGAGGTTTGCTAAGAAAGTGATCGTCATCATAAGTTCAGATGGCTAAGAATTGGAAGGGAAAACTGAAAAGAGAGATATATATTGAAATATTATTCCATCAAGTAAAACATCTTAAGATAGAGTCTATAATATATATTCCACCACGTACATTTTAAGAAGCGTCTTCCTAGTGTCTGATAATATGGGTCTCCATAATGGAATGTATAAAGTATCACTGCACCAAGGAATCATCTTTTGAGAAAATGGACCCTACCCAAGTTCACCTCGGTCCTCGGTATTTTTCGTGACGTACACTGGTTGACTGTGTCGAACCGTGTCAAGTTCAAATCACTGTGCTATATGTTAAGGGTCAAATCAGGATCTGCACCTAAATGCTTGATGGATTTGGTCTATCTATACCACCCTTTACGTCTGTTGCGACCCGCTCGACAGATCCGGTTTGTGGTTCCGAAAACCCGACTGGCCCACTTGAAAGGCCGGCCTTTCTCCTATCTAGGGCCAACACTATGGAATTCCCTGCCTGCTTCTCTGAGAGACTTGACATCTATTCTCGGGTTCCGTAAGGGTCTAAAGACCTGGCTGTTCTAACTTGCTCCCTGTTTCCTACCCTCGCTTTGCACCGGAAAACCCCTTAGGGTAGCTGCAAGCGCTACAAATTTTGGGATAATAATAATAGCTGTATAATATTTCTTCAGTGAACACATCATATTTCTGAGAACACGGGCGAGTGTAGAAAAGTATAATGTGAGATAGGAAATGACAATGGCAGATACGATAGAAAAAGACCACAAAAGTCATCAGCATTGAACAGTACCATGTAGCACACAATAGAATAAATACAGCATGATGGATATAAGTATAAGAAATGTGAAATGAAGAAAATAGTGTGTGGGGTAGAAGGGATTTGGCCAAGCAAGATTGAAATTTCTAGACTCATGCAAGCCCTAATTGTCCTGAAAGGCATGAGTATGTAGAAACTACTTCTGTGTGAGCCCTGAGACATGCAGGAGAGGGTGATGCTATTTCTGGCAAAGTAGCAGTTATTTTGTTCGGTGCCTGTTTGGAAATGTAAATTTGTATTTACTTGTGATTTTCATATCAGTTTTAAGGATGGTGGTGGGGGGGTGGCAAAGGCTAGTAATAGAAAAAGGTACATAAAATGTATATATTTGCAGTTGGTCACATAATTAGTAGCTGTGCCACAGAAGTCCAACACTACTTGTTTTAGGCTCTTATTCTCAGAGATTTAAGAAACATTTTAACAA
This sequence comes from Triturus cristatus, assembly GCF_964204655.1. NCBI lineage: Eukaryota > Metazoa > Chordata > Amphibia > Caudata > Salamandridae > Triturus > Triturus cristatus. The sequence goes on along the minus strand of NC_140581.1, from coordinate 921,607,414 downwards.
CTCCTTCCACATGCCTGTATCAGTAAGAGAACCTTCGACACAGCAGAAGCAAGTTTTTTGCCTTCTTTTTCAGTCAGCAATCTGTGAGGGAGTCGGTCAAGCTGGGCAACTGAAACATGTAAAATCAGTCAAGTATTTGTAATGACTTTTGACTAGATCAAACTAACATCCCCAGGTATTCCTTGTCTATATTGCACAAAAGCATCAACCAGTTTCTGTTCTAGAGATATGATTACAGGCAAATAGCAATCCCGTAGACCCTAACTCGCCTGAAAGTGTTTTTTTCTTCCCATATAGCTCCTTTATTAAACTTCACGTTAAGCTAACTTATTTATTCAGACCAAGGATAAAAGAACTCAGCACAAAATCCTTATTTGCATGAGTCCGGAACTCAGAAACATAATAATAATATGAATGCCCTTTTTCCAAACACTGCAGTTGAGCTTTAGGCAGACTGCATTTAATAATTCAACATGCATAAAGCATTATAAGTCGTACAAATCTGCATAGTCAATGTACCTTTTTTACTGATTTTCATATACACTAAACATTGTAGTTAGATAAAATGGACTATAACAATGAAGACGTTGTAATTGATATTTTACTATCACAGCAAGATTTGAAAGTTTGCTGAATATGGCATGCATTGTCAAAAGAACTGGTTGTATTTTGTGTTCCAACAGCAGCAACCCTACCACAAATGTACAGATTGTAGTATAAATTATGGGTATGAGAAATTCTTCTAACTTTCTTTTGAATAGTGATGCAAATGTCAGTAGAATTAGGGAAAATGAACAGCTATAGTGTTAAAAAAAATTCTGACAATAAACTGGTTGTAACATCTTTTTGAAACAACTAACTAACTGCTTTTGATGTGTTTCATTTTGCACTAGATATTCTAATACTATTCTTCACATTTAAGAAACATACTTTCTTTATCATATGAAAAAGCGCCACACCAAGGATTTAAGTGGTTTGTGGGAAGGGTTATGCTGTGACCATGTATTATAAGGAACGCACTACCCCCGTCATGCATTATAAGGATATTGCAAGTTATCTTGAGATTTCATGACCTTGTAAAGGAATTCCGCATTCAGCCTCATTCCTATCTATGGTCACCATTCTTCCTCATAAGCACTGCAAAATTTAAAAATGAGTCACAGGGAAAAAGTGAAGTAACAATGAAACATGTCAGCCGTTTAGCTGAAAATTGTCTAAACGTGGCATGTTTAACCCCTTCGCTGCTAGGCCTCACCCGCCCCCCCCCCCCCCCCCCATTTGTTTTGGCGATTTAGGACATTTCGTGCAAAGGCCATTTTTAATTTTTTTTCAACATCTTGAGGTGTCTAAAGTTACACAGGGTTTGTGGATTGCCGTTGGAGGGTACCAAAATACATCTGTTTTCTTTTTTTAGGAAAAATGGGAAATAAGTGCTGCAGAAGAAAACGTCTGTTTCTAGTGCTAAAATCACCATCTTCCCAGCTTTCAGAAACAGGCAGACTTTTGTCAGAAAACCTATATTTTCTACACAGTTTTGACATTTTACTGGGACATAGCCTATCTTTCCTATTTCTTGTGCTTTCAACTTCCGTCCAGTAGTAGAAATGGGTGTAAAAGCAATAATGGATCCTGGAGAACTATACATTTCTGAAAAGAAGACAACATTTTCAATTCAGCAGGGGGTGATTTGTATAGATCCTTTAAGGTACTTCTATAGAAACTAACAATTGAAATACAAAAATATTGAAATTAAGTTGGAAAAAACAGCCACTTGTGCCAACATTTTCACCTGTAACTTCTCCTAAGCATAGCAGATATTTTAAACAATATACTACTCCATCCACTGGATGCTTCTCGTTGCTGGGATATGTAGGACTTGTAGGTTCACCAAGAAACAGAGGTACCAATAGCCTATAACTAAGCTGTGTCTTGCAATGATTTTTGATAATGTATGGGTATATAGCAATTCATTTGGTAAAATATAGAGTGAAAAACTAAGTGCCAAAGTAATCTATATATTTCCGAAACTGGAACAAAATATAGAGTTTAGAGGCAGCGGTTATTTGCTCATCTTTGAAATTGTGGGTACCTATACAAGCATGTGAATTAGAGGACATTTTTCAAAATGACGTCTTTTTTACACATTATCTTACATTTGGAAGGCAGAAATGCAATGAAAGTCAATTGGTAATAACACTTGCTCTACCATTTTGTGTTCCCGTAAGCCTCCCAATAAAAATGGTACCCCACTTGTGTGGGTAGGCATAGTGCCTGTGACAGGAAACTGTCCAACACGCAACGTTGACACATCAAATTTTTCTGGTGAAAACTGACCCTTTTTTTACAATTTGCCTACCTGTGAATTTTTTGGACCCTAGCTCAGCTAGCACCTAGAGAAACCTAGCAAACCTATACATTTTTTAAAACTAGATACCCAGGGAAATCCAGGATGGGGTGACTTGTATGACTTTCACTAGGTTCTGTTACCCAGAATCCCTTGCAAACCTCAACCTTTTTTTTTTAAACACATTTCCCTCACATTTCTGTGATGGAAAATTCTGGAATCTACAGGAAGCCACAAACTTCCAGCCACCCAGCATTCCCCAAAGTCTCCTGATAAAAATGGTACCGCAATTGTGTCGGTAGGCCTAGTACCCACAACAGGAAACGGCCCAAAACGCAACATGGACATATCACATTTTTCCAGCAAAAACTGGCCCTTTTTTTCCAATGTACCTAGCTCCAGCCACCCAGCATTCCCCAAAGTCTCCTGATAAAAATGGTACCGCAATTGTGTCGGTAGGCCTAGTACCCACAACAGGAAACGGCCCAAAACGCAACATGGACATATCACATGTTTCCAGCAAAAACTGGCCCTTTTTTTCCAATGTACCTAGCTGTGGATTTTGATCTCTAGCTCTGCCGGCAGACAAAAATGTGAGGAAAATATGAATTTTTAACTAAATTTGAGGTTTTCAGGGGATTCAGGGAGGAAAACATTGGGGGATCCATGAAAGTCACACCTCCCTGGTCTCCCCCGGGTGTCTAGTTTTCAGAAACGTGTCGGTTTGGTAGGTTTCCCTAAATGGCCGCCGAGCCCATGACCAAAAATGCAGTTGCCCCCCTTGCAAAACCAGGTGGTTTTGTGATAGATAATTTTGATGTCTCCACAATATGTTTTGGGCCCTTCCCTGCGGCAGGTACTTGGCCCACCCACGCAAGTGAGGTAGCATTTTTACCTGCGTTTTAGGTACAGGAGGTGTTGCTTGTGTGGATCCACTAATGTTTTCTTACCCAGAATCCCGTGCAATCCTCAAATTTAGCTACAAAATCTAATTTTCCTCACATTTCTGTCTGGGGTTACCATGCCGGCACAAAATACCTACCACCCAGTGTTTCCCTCGGCCTTCTGTGTAAAATGATACCTCACTTGTGTGGGTGGGCCAAAGGCCTGCTACTGGGAAGGACCTAAAACATCAGGATTGAGGGGATAGCACAGCGAGCTCAAAGCGCTATATTTTTTTATATGTGTTTTTAGGCTAACTCTGCATTAGACACTCACACAAGTGAGGTATGATTTTTATCGGGAGACCAAGGAGAAAGCTGGGTGGTAGGACATTTGTGCCGGAGCAGTGATCCCAGGCAGAAACTTAAGGGAAACATTTTCAGCTATATTTGAGGTTTGTGGAGCATTCTGGGTGAGAAAACATTGGGGGACCCACGCAAGCCACACCTCCCTGGACTCCTCAGGGTGTCCAGTTTTCAGAAATGTCTGGGTTTGGTAGGTTTCCCTAATTGCCCACCAAACCTGAGAAGAAAAACACAGGTGACTCCCTCACAAAACCAAGTCTTTTTGTGATTGATAATTTTGACGTCTCCACAGTACGTTTTGGGCCATTTCCTGTTGCGGTCACTAGACATACCCACACAAGGGAGGTACCATTTTTATCGGGAGACTTTGCGGAATGCTGGGTGGGTGGAAGTGTTTGGGTCCCTCAGGATTACAGAACTTTCCATCACAGAAATATGAGGAATTATTTTTTTTTAGAAGGTTTGCAAGGGATTCAGGGTTACAGAACCTGGTGAGAGGCATACACCTCACCCCATCCTGGATTCTTCGGGGTGTCTAGTTTTAAAAAATGTACAGGTTTGCTAGGTTTCCCTTGGTGCCGGCTGCATTAGAGTCCAAAATCCACAGCTAAACACATTGCCAAAAAAAGGTCAGTGCCTAGTGGGGGTTCTTTTGCCCTGGGGGCGCAGATCGGGTGCTATTGCCTCTATATGCCCCCAAGGAGGGCAAAAAGACTGTGGGCATTTTGGGAGGGATTGGGGCATTATCATGCCCATTCTGGGCAGCCCCCTACTCTCCCATCTGCTCCCAGGGGAGGCAGAAAGGCTGTAGCTAACTTTTTTGTTGTGTGGGGGCATTGGCATGCCTATTCTGGGCAGCCCGCACCCCTACGTATTATTAAAAAGAATGCCTTGTGCCTAGTGGGCTTTCTGCCCCCCCCCCCAGGGGCAGATAAGGGGCTATTGCCACCACCTTCCTCCCGGGGGGGCAGAAAGACTGTGGCAATTTCTTTGGGGTGGAGGAATTGGCATGCCCATTCTGGGCAACCCCCACACCTATGTATAAAAAAAATAATCCCTGGTGCCCAGTGGTCTTTCTGCTCCCCTGAGGGGCAGATCAGGGACTATTGCCCTCATTTGCCGCCTGGAGGGGGTAAGAAAGACAGGGGCATTTTTTGGTGGGTTTGGGAGCATCGGCTTGCCCATTCTGGGCAGCCCCCATCCCTAAACTTTGAAAAAAAATCCCTGGCGCCTAGTTGGCTTTCTGCCCCACCTGGGGAGACAGATAAGGCGCTATCGCCCCATCTACCTCCCGACGTGGCAGAAAGACTGTGACAATTTTAATCTCTGGTGCCTAGTGGGCTTTCTGCACCCCCAAGAGGGGTTATTGCCACCATCTGCCTCCTGGGGGGGTAGACAGACTGGATTTTTTGGAGGGGCATTTTCATGCTCATCCTGGGCCTCCCCCACCCCTGAACTTTGAAAAAAATAATCCTTGGTGCCCAATGGGCTTTATGCCTCCCCCTAGGTAGATATGGGACTATTGCCCCATCTCCTTCTCGGGGGCAGAACGACTGTGGCAATTTTGTTGGGGTGGGGGTATTGGCATGCCCATTCTGGGCAGCCCCCATCCCTACATATAAAACAAACTAATCCCTTGTGCCTAGTGGGCTTTCTGCCCATCCCAGGGGCAGACCAGGGTCTATTGCCCCACTCAGCCTCCTGGGAGCAGAAGACGTTGGCATTTTTTTGGGGGGGACTGAACTATAAAAAAAAATCACTGGTGCCTAGGAGGCTTTCTGTCCCCCCTGGGGGGGCAGATTGGGGGTACAACCCCATCTGCCCTCCAGGGGGGCAGAAAGACTGAATATGCCCGCCCATTAGAAACAGTGAGAGCAAAGACTTTGCCCAGGAGGCCACTCCCCCCCTGGTGCCTAATGGATGGATCCCTGCATGGGGATCGCCCTCCTGGGGTAATCCTCAAGCAGGGATCCACTAGGGAGGGGTACCATTGAAAAGTGGAGATTCTCTCCCTTTCCAATGATACCTCTCCCATGTGTGTCGGTGCCTGGGGGCTGAGATAACCCCATGAGCATCGAAACAGTGAAACTGAAACTAAGTGTCAGTTTTCATTTCAATGTAATGACGTCAGCGCACCATGCGTGGCATCATCATTACATCGGGGAGATTGGGGAAGCTCTTCCCCACCTCCTGAGGCCAAAAATAAAAAGCTAATCCCTCTGCTGAGGGATTCAGTGCGCTAGTGCACATGATGGAATGATTCCATCATGATTACACAAGCACTGGTGCTCAGGACGGAACCATTCCTTCATGAGCACCAAAAGAGTTAACTATGAGTGTGGGTACTACAGATTAAAGACACGTGCAATGTGCCCCCCCATAACTCATTTTTAGGTCTCGCCTGAACCAGCGCCGCTCTGGCGAGAGTTTTAGTAAGCGGGTTTTGGAAGTGCTAACTAGTGGCTTTTTTCAGGCCACCAGCTACAGTGCATGTGCGCCGGGCGTGCGCACCATTTGTCAGCTTGTGTGATCACTTTCGCAGCCGCTTTGATGTTCTCAGTGAGCCGCGAGGCCACTGAGAACATCAAAGCGGCGCGCGCTCCATTTGTCAGCCTGCGTGATCACTTTTGCGGCCGCTTTGATGTTCTCAGTGAGCTGCGCAGCCCCTGAGAACATCAAAGCGGCTGCGAAAGTGCACACCATTTGCCAGCCTGCGTGCCTCTCTCCGCCTTAGTGTGCGCGACGTGCCCTACCCCCCTCCCTTATCCCACTTCCTGCTTGTTTTGGGGGTCGTGCTACTCAGTAGTTCGCACATACTTCAGTTATGCTTAGATCCACTATCTGAATGAGGGAAGTTCTGCCCCTTGCTAAAAAAATAATGTGAGTGTGAGATGAGGAATAGACCACCCTTTTGATATCCCTCACACTCTCCCACCTATAGGATGTTACCCCTACGCTTCTTAGAAGAGGAGTGGGCGAGGTTAACTTCTGCATTGAAATAAAACACATTTCTGTATCACGGGAGTGCGTCGTGTTCTTGCCACCCACGGGGAAAGTCCGCTTCTGACTAGGTTGCTGCAGACATTGCAAGGGGTGTGCCCTCTCTTGAATGAGATGGTCACAGGACATCTTCTCGCAGCCTTGGTTTTGCAGTCTGTGGTGTTTCAGGAGAATTCTGCGTAACAATCAATCAACCAGAACTAGGTAAGAGAGCTGCAAATAGAGTAACTGAAGCGTACGGATTCTGCAATCTTTATCGTGATCACTCACATGTGACATGGCCGACGCTTTTCAATAGAACGGTAATGGATTCGGCTTTATGCAACCGGTTGTTTTACGTGCAAAAGAACATTTGATAGTACAGTATCCAATATAATGTGCTGCATTTCCTAAATACTTAAAAGGTCCCAAAGGCGAGACCTATTGGCTATGCCAATGCTTGTTAAGTTTTGTAGTGCTTATGAGGAAGAATGCTCTCCAGTCTAAACGGGTATTTATAGGGAACACATTAGTTTAGATGTGCACTCAATATATTTTAGGTTCCACACAAATATTCCTTTTTGGGTTGAGTCTGGGCAGCGCATGCGTTATTCTGCGGGGCATGCTGTATTGGAGTATGTACTTGAAGTCCCGCCCATTCTCCATCCATATTTTTCATTGGCTTGTGTAATTGTCCTTCGTAAATGCTGGCTTCTGATTCGTTAATAGGCTTGTTAGTCCCACCTTAGTATCGCCTTATCTTCATTTGTAACCTCCCATGGTGACTGGCCCTTATACTTCTGTTGTGACACGGTACGTCTTATTTAGTCTGTAAGCACTATTTCCTTTAATGAGTTTCTCCTATTGCAAGCATAACGTGCTTTCCTTACATTCAGAGCGCCATGCGTGCTTTCACTTTCAAGGCGTTCGGGACAATGGGGGCCGCCTCTTTGACGTGAAATAGGGCTCGCATTTACAAGAGTTTGAGCTATTACCATTGTAAATGACAATAGCTTAAACTCTCGAAAATGGAAGACCTATTGCATTACAAAATGCTTGTTCACTCATGTTATGGGGGTCGTTTTTTGTTCCTTTTTAAGAAAGTGCCAATGATGAGAGTGTGAGCCAGTTGGCGAGAACCCGCCAATCACTCCTTGGTGGTTGCTTACATGAGGCAGTTCCTAAACAACATTTTTTATTTACCTTAACACTTGTAAGAATCACTTTTGAGCATAGTACCTGTGTCTTTCTTTATATATACACATGGGTGGGTTCATGAGTAGATACTAGACCCTTCCCCACCTAAACAGAAACATCTGGGTACCCCTAAAAAAATACTGACTTGATATGTAGCGTGCACAAGGGCTTTTTTGCATATGATATTGTTGACTGGAAGGCGCCCTTTTTGCCTGTTTTCCCTCTAAGTCTCCTCCTTGAGAAACAGTACCCTTTGTAATTACCCTGGCTATTCATTGAAAGTTTTTCACCATGTTTCTAGGGATTCTTTTCTTTCAACTCGAGGGAGTTGATCCAGCACATTTTAAGTAATTTATGGCCATCTCATTCATGGCCCTGTCCATTGAAGGAGGATTTGGAAAGGAACTGAAGGTTTCCCTCTCTGAATGTGGTAGGCTATGCATAGAGTATGAGCTGGGTTCCAGATGGAAAATGGTCTAGTTAATGCACAGAGCAAATGGTAATCCTGAAACAGGCCATACTATTCTGAAGGAAATATTTATCTTTTGGGTACCAGAAGAGCCAGGACATCTTCACACTTAAGCCAATTTGTAGCCAGGGTGTGGAAAAGCAGTAGCATACCTTCTACCTGGACTGAAAAAGATCTGTGATGTCAACTAATTCATTGATATTGGAGGTACCAGGACACATCAGAGGGTGTTTTTGTCAACCAGATCAATCATTATGGTTGAAGTGATCCTTCTAATGGCTGCCCAGGTTAAGGAAGAGAGTGATCTTTCTATTAATGGCGCATGGATCTGAAAATGATGACTTCCTAGAAGGAATAAATATTACCTCTGATCTCAAATTCTGCACAGTTGGATGACTGTAGGATCACATTAGGTAGCATTGGATTAGCTTATGCCTACAATCATGACATCAATATGTGTGAGAGTCTACCTCTAACGAGCAAGAAGTCCAGGACTCAATCAAGGTAGATTTGTTCAAAATGTGGACCATTGGAGTTACTGATAGCTCTCACGAGCTCGCCCTTCCACTCTTGTTTTTATACAAGTGTCAAAGTGCCATTTGCATTTTTTCATAAGAGACCAGGGTCTCAATATAGCGATCTAGACAGCTCACATTCCATGGCACTTGCTGATGAGTTTGATAGCATACTGGATTGTAGATTAACTTGGTGCAGTCAGTTTCAAAGTACAATGCATAAGAGTACTAATAGATTGGCTTGACGTCTGGAACCTGAACTTTTGAATGTTTGTAGTGCATATAGCAATATTCTTGGGTCTACAGCCTGTTCGAGTTATATTCCAGAGACTGGTAAAATGAACTTGACTCAGTTTAAAAGCTTCTGTGTCCCCTACTTAGACAAAATAGCTGTCTTCTTGGACACCTGGAAGGAGTGACTAAAATACCTCCAAAAACTATTGGAAGATTTGCAGATAGTAAACCTGACTCAAGTCAAACTTGTGCCAGACAAAGAAATCTTTTGGAGTGCACATTAGGAAACATGTACAAAGTGGGCTCCGAACTCCAAACTATGAAGGACTTACAATTTATAACCAGACATAAATTGGAACGTATGATTGAGCAATAAGTCATCAGTATGTTTGAGACTGGAATTTCAATGATGTTAATCAATGATTAGCACTCAAAACTCACCACATGCTCTATAAAAAGTAAATTGACTGCAATGTGAGCATAAGCTAAGCAATTGTCTCCCAAAGGGAGCAACTCATGAACTTTAATGTGTAGTATTTCCTAACATTCGATGCAGAAATAACATCTTACATAAATATGGTGTCCAAAATATCGTTTTCAGAAATATAGTCCAATTGATGTAGGTTTTCTAGTATAAATTTAAATGTGATTATATTTTCTGTAAACAATATTTAAAGCAAAATATTATTGCCAGACGGAATTCTGAAAATGATATTCGGGTACCATACCATATAAGGAGTCCCAATTACCAAACAACAAACTCTAAACATGAGACTAAGCCACTTATCACTTTCCACTCAAGCTCTGTGTGACTCTTCTCCCAAATTTCTTGGATGTCCGGAAAAATATAAATAAAGGCAACTACATTTAACTGAATAGTTTATCCTCCTGCTCCACAAAATGATTTTGAATGCATCCTATGTATCCAACTACTGACCCATCTCTAACCGTGTACTATTAGCAAATAACCTATTTTTGTTGCAGCCCAACAAGACCACACCTGGTTGGCTTACAGCCTCCTGGGAATCAAACACTGGATAAAGATCAACAACCTCTGCCTAAACAGTGATAAAAATGAGATCCTGAATATTAAAAAAACATGAGAGCCCAGTTCACAAAGGCAAACTTAGACATTTGGTCTAAACTTAGACCAAACATCTAAGTTTACGACTTTGGGAATTCACAAAGGGCATTTACGAATACTATCTTTATGTTCGCACCCGGGCCGGATCTCCACCCGAGCACAGACATAAAGATAGTACGTCGTAAACGCCCTTTGTGACTTCCCAAAGTCGTTAACTTAGATGTTTGAACTGAACAAGGATGGCTCAAACTCTCTTTTCATAAAAGACTCTCCACTGTCAAAGGCTGAACACAGTCAAGTCCCTTCAGTACAGGTGCATTGCCAAGTGCTTGTTCCAGGGCCCCAAGTGTCTTCTGACATAGCAGCCTAGATGGCTTTCCTGGACTGCATCCTGGCTCCACTTCAAGCACAGAAAGATAACACAAGCACATGTGCCCATCCTCATTCAGAAAATGGGAGAAGGAAAGCGAGATCTAGGTTGGGGGTGCACAATATGGCAATCAGACTCTTAGGAAAGACATTTGAGGTGAATAGAAGGAAGGCAAAACGACAGAAGCTGAAATAAACAGGAAAAAGAAAATAGGTAGGGGAGAACAATTGGTGAATGCAGGGAAGGCAAAGAGGTCCAGACGACGATCAAGTTTGCTAGTCGAGCAAACGTTTTTTAGGTTCTGTTCAAAACTGATTGTTGATCAGTACAAACTATGGAGACTGCCATATAGCTTTTCTCCAGCTATTTTAAGTGATCTGCCATCAGCTCTGTATCTGAGCCATCTAATGATGATCTGTTTGTGGGTCGCATGGAAGGACAGGGATGACAAGTTGGTGGCTTAATAATTGGGGGCTTTTGCATTGAGGGGTTTCCAAATTATCTGAACTGTACTAGGGCAGGCCAATAACCCCTCAGGAGACCGGGCAAATGAATCTTTCAACTTACTGGTGCTCCCAAAGGAAATATTTGATAGTAAATTTAACTCATGATTCACTGAATACATCTAGTGAGAAGTGGCTCTACATCCCATCGCACATACTTTTCCTTGAAAGACCAATGGAATGCACCAAACACTCTTTGATGCGTTTGTTTGCAATGCTTCATAAATTTTAAGATTATTTCCCTTGTCGCAGAACATAGAAAGTTTGTTTCACTGTGTATTTTCTTAAAATGTCTTTGCCAATGCAGAGTTCCACACTATTGAGTGTTTGGAAGTTTGATTGGCTCAAATTCATGTTTTTGAATAACAGTTTTACAAATGCAGCACCACCAAGTACTTTTAAATATCTTCTCAGATCTTTCAATGTGACCTGATCCTGCTGTGCTCTGATCACCGACATAATTATAAGCATTATTGACTTGGGGTGCTATTTTGCAAAATGCAACATCATCCTGAGGACAGCCTTATGTACACATGACAGTTTAAGACCAAAACGTCAATCTCTTTTTTCTCATCTTTCTGGAAGATTTTGAGTGTCAATCAAGGGTGTGATTATAGACAATAAGAACATCAACCTCTAGAGAGCAGAATTTGTGATGTATGTGTCACGTATGTATGTGGAACTCAGTTACTGGAAGAGGACATTTATATGTGTGTGCTTTTATAAATCCCCTTTTTAAGTATTGAAAAAAATCTAATAACTGTTTTTCGCGTTTCTATATAAGAGACAGTGTATGCCCTTCACTTATTACATTTTGTTTGTTTAGTTTTTTTTTTGTAAGGAAAAGTGAATGTGACAGAAGGCAGAGTCATTCAGTGCTAGATTTATCCAGTGAATCGTGAGGTAAATTCATTATAAAATAATTCCTTTTGATGCGTCAGTGTGTTCATAGAGCGCTTTCCAAAGTAAGCACAGAACTTTGAGTTGTATCTGGTGCTCTAGGTTTAGCTAGAAACTTGGTATCTGAAGGTGAATATATGATTACTCTTTATCAGTCCTAAGATGATGTGGATGGCTCTGTTTTGAGCTTGATGAACTGTGTGAAAAGCTTTGCTTGAGAGGTTAAGATGTATATTGATTCAGTATTGCCTGTCCTAAGTTTTTGGTGTTCAGTAGCTAGCAGAGGGTAGAACTTTGAAAGAGCAAATAAATAGAACTTGGCTGATTTGATAAGTATCTGAATCTGTTCACTGACATATAATTAAGAGTAGAGTAGGGCCCCTAGATTCTGCACGACTTCTGTAGGGGATGTTGGCAAATCTAATGGACAGGGTCAGCAAGTGACTAGAGGGATGCTAAGGCATGGGTAAACCCTTTACTTTTATTTGGTCACTGTCTCATATCCAAAGGGCAGAACTGGAAATTAATTAAACAAATGTTTTTAAGTCAAGGTTCTAAAGTGCTTTAGTCTCTACGTTCTTAGGAAACATTTTACGCTACAGACGTATCATAAATACTCCAAGTGGGTGATGGATATGAAAAAAAAAACATAACCTGTTTGTCTTTCACTTATCCCTTTGCTCCTCAACTGGATATAAATGGCCCTTTATAGCCTTTTCCTGGAATTTATTTAGACATCAGCACAATTTGGGGTATGTCTGACCAGGACTTGAAAGTTTGTGTTCCTCATGAGGCAGGGACCAAGCTTTGGACATTTAAAAATCCCTGCCACTGTGCCCTACATAGAAGAGAGAGACTTCTGAAACGCTATACAACGAGAAGAGGCACCATGGCCTCGAGAAGTACATGATTAACGTGAGGTTTAGCTGACTAAAATATTGATGAGTATGACTTGAGTAAGGGAGTCTGCTCAGGAGCCTGAGAATAAAGTGACTGTTGCACCTCAAGTAGGTCAATGACTTATTGGGAGAACTGGAGGAGTGCATCTTGAGGTGCCTGTCTTTACAAGAGTCTACGTCACCTTCTTTTCAACCCTACTGGGACGCAATTATTTATCTTTTGACAATGGGTCCATCATTGTGTTCCATTACCTGAGATTGTTTGTCATAATTTTGGAACTACCCAATTATCACTCCACAGTTCCAGACACACAGGTGCTTTTAAATTCATACGGACCCTAACCTTAAAGCATTGCTTCATACAGTTACCCGCTGGATCCATACTACCAGTGAGTGCCATACCACTTAGGTGCACCCATCAATGATCAATGTAAAATTTTGACCAAGACCATTTGGTCAAGCATTACAGGCCCTTAAAACATTTATACCCCTTGGATTTGCACTATGAGCACAAATACATTTTTTTGCACACATTGCACCTAATTAGTGACTGGTGACTAGTAAAACATACACTGATCTCATTGAATTGTGCTCAGTTCTCCTCCTTCAGCAACCACCAGATTACCAATGGCCTCAATTCACCAGATACACAAGAATTGAGATGCTGTACAGTTTTATTTGTGTGTCAGGAAGTGATACCCCTAAAGGTGTGGGTTGGGATGCAGATCACATTTATCTGTTAGGCTATTAGGCTATGGTATTATAATTGCACCACCTACTCAAGGCGTCTTCCTTACAGCCAGAGCTTATAGTTTGATGCAACCTTACATGAATATAATAGGACAGGAAATACCTTGTGGCAGCCTATTCACAGCAAATATCTTGTATTGTCCTACTGTGACTTGCGAACAGGATTCTTGAACTTCAAAAAATGGGAAACATCCGGAAAAACGAGGTCAGAGGCACGAGTTCCAGACGCCCGCAAGCCAAAGAACGACTTGCCTGAACAACGACTTTGCCTTAACCACACATGTGCGTGGTTAAGGCAAAGTAGGTCTAGTGTTCGGAATGGACGGGAGAGAGAGGAGCGTCAGAAAGAGAAGAGGACTGGTAAGAGGAGTTTGGGGTAGTTTTTAGGGGTCAGGGGATCGGGGTAGTTTTTAGGGGGTGGAGGGGTTTGGGGTTGTTAATAAGGGGTGGGGGTTCGGGGTAGTTTTAGGGGTGGGGGTTCAGTAGTTTTTAGGGGGTGGGGGTTCAGTGTAGATTTTAGAGGAAGGAGGTGTGGTTAGTTTTTAGGGGGTGGGGTTTTGGGGTTGTGTTTAGGGGTGGGGGTTCAGGGTAGATTTTAGAGAAAGGGGGGGCTGGTGTAATTTTGATGTGGTGGGGGTTCAGAATAGTTTTTAAGGGGTCGGAGGGGTTTAGAGTAGTTTTTAGAGGGTGGGAGGTTTGGGGTCGTTTTAAGGGGTGGGTGGGGTTCAGGGTAGTTTTTAGGTGGTAGGGGTTCAGGCAGTTTTTAGGGGTGGGAGGGGGTGCGGGTAGTCTTAAGGGGCAGGAGGGGCTGAAAGTAGTTTTTAGGGGGTGGGGGTTCAGGGTCGTTTTTAGGGGGCGGGGTTTGGGTCATTTTTAGGAGGTTGAGCCGGTGTATTTAGGGCTTAGGGGGAGATGGAGGGGGGTGGTAAACTTAGCCATGGATAGCTGTTTGCCATGGTTTTACCACAGACATTTGTGGTAAAGGAATGTGTGGTAAAGCAATTTGTGGCCGTTGTAGAGACAGCATTGTAAAGGTTGGCGTTGTAGAGGAACTCGGTGTTCCACCATACAAGCTCAAAAAACCTCTGCTGATTGTGTTCATACCGTTAGTGTAACCATTTGTTCAGCAGAATTGGGTCCAAAGAGAAATACGTTTCTTTGAGAAACTTATCTAAGGCCGTATCTCAGTGTCAGAAGGTGTGAATGCCAGTGCTACAATGTTGCCATGGGTGTCCCTAAAGGCCAAGAACAACTTTAAGTATACCTTGGCCTGCGGCAGACTTACATGCCTAACACACAACCACACATACAAGCTGGACAATGTGTCCATTTAAAAAAAAAATACCAATGGCATTTTTGATACTCCTAATAAATTGGTGGTAGCTCTTTACGGGGGTAAAATAAACGGGGTTGGGAATTGGTATCGTTTGCTCCATGATCAGGATCAATTACTCTTGATAGAGAGTCAATTGGAAAAAATAGCTCGCGAAACACAATGTAGTTTTTACATTAATGAATTGGAAGCCCTATGTCTCCTAGAAAGCAAATCGCTGCGTGCAGCAAACTTCAAAAGGATGGCCTTCCTATCCCGATGGCTGGCCTACCTTACTCCAGAAGCATTGAAAAAAAGATACCCGGATGCTGAAAATAGATGCTTCCGATGCCAGGCGGATGGAGAGGGGGGCTGGCATCATATTTTCTTTACATGTCCTAGGTTGAGGCCGTTTAGGGAGGCAGTTTTTCTTGATCTAGATCAGGCAATTGGGAAGAGAATTGAACCTGAAGCAGAGGCTGCTCTGTTTGGGTTATGTAGAAATAGAATGATTTTAACAGAGGCCGAGGAAGCTTTTCTCTTTGTTTCATGTACTGTAGCCCGTTCTTTAATTCTTCAAAATTGGAAATCAAGGGATCTTTCCTGCCACATGAAATGGTTTAATAAAATGAAAAGGACATGGGATTTTGAAGAAGCATACGCAAGACGGGTGGGAGCTACTAGGAAATTTACCAACAATTGGAAGTTTTTAAATAACTTAGAACATCTAAGGACTGTCAATATTACTCGCCTTTGATGATAGTTTACATGTCTTAGTATTTATATATTGCTAATTAGCAGTTTAGTATAAAAAGCACCAGCACTTTTTAGGTCTTGTGCCTAGTGTTGCAGCGCGCAACACTGCTCGCGCAGCGCGAAACCTCTTGTAAAGGGGTTCTGAAAGCTGCTCACACGCTTGTGCGTGTGAGCAGGCATTCGCCTCCCGCCATTGGCTTTAGCGTTTTTTTTTTTAAACGGCACGGGATTGGGCAAAGGCGGGCGCATGTCCCGCCTTTGCTCTGACCATTCCCACCGGTGGCCAACACGCGCAGCAGCGTGTGTGCTGGCCACCGGTGGGAATGGGCGTGCCTTTGCCACCGCTCCTCTGTGGTGCACGCGCACCACTGTTTTTTTTTTTGTTAGCAATAGCGATAGTGCCGCTTGTTTTACTTGCGGTAAAGACAAATATGGCAAAAAATAGAAGGACGTGTTTGTCCAGAGACAATCCCCATGCCGGGGCTTAGTTTGTAAAAAAATATGTTGTGGACAAGTTGCCCAGGTATGGGTGCCGCACCCCACAGCAGCGCAGTCCTGCCTGCCACCCTCTACCAGGCGCTCCCTGCCCCTAATCTCACTCTTGATACTAACCAAAGAGGATGTGGTCTGATGGCTAGTTTCTTTAATGGTTTTCAACCACAACTGTCCTGATACAGCATGCACTGCCAGGCTTTATCACACAGCATGGCCGGGCCCTTTCACTTTTAATTTCAGCCCTGAGGGAACGCGTCTGCCCAGTTTGCTTTGGTTTATGCTTTATTTGGAACAAACAACGAGGTGCAGCTTTAAATTCTAAAGCACGGCCGTGCAGGTTTTTTTTTTTATTGGTCCCACGCCATAGAGAGCAGGCATTGGGGTGTAAGGAGGAGAGCGGGTAGCTTTGCCAGCATACACCGGCCTGGTTTGGGTACGCTGCTCTCCTCCCCTCACGCTGCCTTTGCCAGCTCATACTCTGTCCCTGCAGCTAGCTTTGCAGCCCGACATGAAAGGGCACTGATGTGACGCTGATCCAAAGCCTCCACCCCTCCCCTCTGGAGGCAGGCTGAGCGAGCAAACTTTGCACAAGTCTGCTACAGCTGAAGTGGGTCATGGATACACGAAGCATACAACTGATTACCTGTGAACGGTGTGCTTGTGTGCTTTCACCCCCAGCTTCACATTGCTCTCGCTCATTAGCTTTACTCCCACTGCCCTCCACAATGCTCTCTCAATCCTTTGCTTCCCCTCCATGCTCCTTCCCCCACCTGCACCCTCAGTTTTGCTTTCTGTGTTCCTTCTGCTACCTCCCACTTGCACCCCCCTTAAAAACAAGCATTTGAAATGCAAAAGGTCTCGTAATTGCAAGATTTTGAGCTATTGGCATTGTAAATGACAGTGCCTTTCATTTATTTGTTCAAAAAACAATACATAAATAAAAGGCATTGTCATTTACAATGCCAATAGGTCAAAGTTTCTAAAATGCGAGACCTATTGCATTGCAAATGCTTGTTTCTATTGCACTATATCGCATCTTTTGCACACTGCCATGTTGCAACTATTACTGATTTTATATTAATTAGCTGCTATAGCCATAGTTTTCAAATACTGTCATGAAAAGAAGTGGTCAAATCAATGTTAAAATGGTTTTTATGATTGTTCTGATTCTAATAAGTAATTTTTGTTCTTAATGCTCTGCTCAATGAAAAAATGTAAAAAACACACATACAAGCTCACTGAATTCACACTTACTCGCCCTCACTCCCTTTTTCTAAATCACACACACACCATGCTTAATTAGTAAAAAATATAAGTGCCAGGGCCCTCATCAGGCCACTGTAGCTTGCACCCCCCGTTGCCCCTGCCGGAGCTGCCAATGACAGCACAAGCACACTACTAATCATCACACTCTTAAAAGTGTGACTATTCCAGGACCCAAAGTTAAGAAAACGGCCTGGGTGGTGGGTAATAGTCATTTTTGTTGTGTATTGAATAAATAAACAACTGTTTTGCTCAACTCTAAATTCGACTGACAGCGCCACCCTGTGACAAGCTATCATAAGTGCTGGTGTTGACAATTAAGTGCCAGTGCCGAGCACCGTAACCACCGGCTCACATTAAGCTCTGCTCAAACTCCTCACTTACATTTCCTCACTCACTAACTCATTCTGGCTCATTCTCACTAACTTGCTCTAACTCCCCTTTCCTCATTCTGACTCAAACTTACTCATTCACAGTCCCCCACTCACTCTTACTCGCTCGCTTACTCATTCACTTCCTCACTTATTCAAATCACCTCACTGCCTCACTTTCACTGCCTCACACTCTAAAACGCACTCAGACTCCCTTATCCCTCACTGATTTACAGTCAATCTTATTCACTGATAAACACGTTCACATATACACTCACTTGGATTCTCACTGAAACATAAACACAGCAGCAACGCTTGAAAAGTTTCGAACTTATCTTGCAGTGCGCCCCAGATGTACTAAGGCTTTGCACCAGTGCAAAGCAATACAAAGTGATGCAAAGTGATGCAACATATTGCACAGTATTTACCATACAGCACAAAAACTGTTTTGAATTGTAGAAGCATTATATCAACTTAAAACCACTTTGAGGTGCTTTGCATAAGGGTCTGCAGCTGGGGCATTACTGGGATGAATGAGCGAAAAGAGCTTTAAGTTTTGATGCCAACCCCATTCTACGATAGGCTTTGTCGAAACATAACGCCTACTGAAAGCAAGCATAAACAAGGCGAAATATTGGTGCTGCAGTGCGCCACACACATCCAATGCGTGGAGACCGACTGAGTCTGACGAGGCATAGGAAGGAATCTGTGATTCAACAAATCCTATAATAGCCAGCACACGCTCACTTCTACGTCATTTTGCGAGTAAGGTAGCCTCGAGTTGTGCGCTGGCACAAAAGATGCCAGCAGCAAGCCAACTTCAATAAATATGGCTCCGCCACGTGTTTATCCGCTTGCACAGCTCAGCGCTGCATGAAAAATGTGTAGATCTCTGCCTGGGTGGCATTTTGCGCACTCTGCATAATGTACAATATGGAATCAGCTTTATGACGCTCATTAGCTCAGAGATAAACATAAACAATGCCTTTTAGAAGGACTCCGCGCTTCCCGGGGCACACACTAATATAGGAAGGAAAATGGAGTGATATCAAGACTTTTGGACGTTATTCAGACTTATACATGACATTCTGGCCGCGCAAGAAATTGTCTGCAACCCCTTATGCACACCCACTCTTCGCAGGATTTGCTATGAGGCACCAGACGCCATTGCTGCGTCTTTATCGGCCTCCTCGTAGGAAAAGACAAAGAAGCCCCCCTGACTTGCATGCCCCTTGATAAATATGGCAGGCCTGGCATCCCATATATTTCAGCGCGGCAGCCATTATTTCACGGGAGCCTGTTATTGTTCGTTAGCACAAAGAGTGTGTAATAAATACAATGAACGGCAGCTCGGTTTACTATATCTTTGTCATCCGAAGCAGCTCCGTGAATAACTACAGGGATTTGTTTCAGAATGACTTATTTCCTTCCTGGCTAATAAATAACGTGTAATTAGGGTAATATATTGTTTCCGAGTTATGTTAACAATCTAGCAGGGGGGAAGCAAATGAACAATTTTAGATATAAAGGCGTATTAGACACGTTTTATATTATACCTTTACGTGTTTAGAATCATTATGCATAACTTGAGCTGCTGGGAGGTCCGTGTAAAAAGCAAGAGCAGAAACTCCACACTTAATGAGCTGCTTTATTGCTCGGAGCATGAATTACTGCACTGAAGCTACACAACCACGCATGATTAGCGGCCCTTCGGGCGAGGCAGCAGCTAATGAAAGGTTTGTCCTGAGGAGCGCCGGAGCCCGAAAAGGAGGGGAGGGGAAACGAGAGGGCACAGGTCAGACTGCGTCATCACAGGGCCTCTGTGGTCACTGGCCGTCCACAGTTGCTGTGCCATTGTAATGTACTTGTATTGTGTCGCACTGATATTTACGTCATTTCCCATGCACCTTGTGAGATCTTGGTTGGTCCGATGACGTTACATACATAGCACGTCATACATCTGGTGAAGTCTTGCGTTGAGATTGCTATAATTTGCGTCAGGTTTTTGGGCGCCCATCGCAGTGCATTGTTAGAAGAGTGTGGTTTGTTGTTAGGTCTATATAAAACATGTTGGATGATATGCATAAGGAGCAGTCCCTGCAATACACAGGGAGCCCCCCCCCCCCCTCCAGATTTATTCCGGAGCGCACAGGCAAAAGTACTGTGCGGAGGGGGCCCCCCACAGGTCAGGGGCCCCCCGCACGGCCTGTGTTACGCCCCTGATAAGGAGTGAACAACATGGTGGAAGCACAGTGCACCTAATGTTGTACCTCAGGGTGGGGTGCTTGCCCACTTTAGTGTCAATAGTCTCATATATAGACCAAAGGTTCACAAAGCATATAGGCAGGGTCGGACTGGCCAATAGGGCAATCAGGCAGTGCCCGAGGGGCTAGACTGAAAGTGAATGTGGGGGGCTGGTTTTTGGGATAGTAGTAAAAACATTGCTTTTAACAAGTACAAAAGGCATGCAGTTTCCCATACCTTGCAAAAGCCCTATGTAACATATCTTTAGAAGTTAAAAAATGACCTATTTGCAATGTGGGACACTATTTTAGCCATTTGATGCACCAATGAGGCCACTTTTATTTTGGTGCCCTGACCTATTTTCTATCCCAATCCAACATTGCCAATAGGTCTCGCTGTTTGGCTCTATCGGATCTTTCATAGCTGTTTGCCGTTGCTATGCAGCATTGACAATACACAAAAAATGGAAAAAGGACCATGTAAGGACTGCAGTTTCTGGCCATGGGATTCTGTAGGCCTGTGAATACATAAATATGCACGAGCATACCTACAGAATGATGAGGGTATAATTTTTCTTTTTAAACAGTATTTTTACGGATCCAAGATGTCACTTGGATCAGTAAATAATAAAAAATAATAATTTTAAACACGAAAAAAACGTATAAAAATAAAAATGCACTGCAGAGTTCGAGGTCAATGGGGTAGCAGGTAGGGGAATGAGGGGAAAAGGAGTACACGAGGGAGGGACCAACACAGGGTGTAGGATAGAAGCACATGATGGAGAGAACAGCACAGCAGTGGTGGCTGGTGACATTTCAAAGTGGTGAGGCGTAAAAGCTGGGATGAATTTTACATAGTGAGTGAGTCTGTCCAACATAAGGACGTTCAGCCGATGCATCATTCACCCAATTAACCCCCAATTTATTCCAAACATGTTTCCATCTTCCGCTGGATTCATCTGTTTATCCTTCCTTCTAGAAACTCTCCTTCTTAATCACTTAGTTACCTACTCAACCATCTAGGTATCCATTTACAAGAAAATCATCCATTCATTTGTCCATCATGTGGAGTATTCACCCATTGAACCTTGTATACATCCACTCATTCTACTGGACACACTCTCCTGTAACTCTTCTGCCCTCCCGTCCGTCCGTCTATGTATCCTTTCACCACTGGAGAATCACCAGAGCATCCAGCCGTCCCCAGGCGATCTCCCATCCATCCATGTATCTCTCTATCCATCCATCTTTCCACACACCAAACCAGGTAGCCTCAAGTAATCTACGCATGCTCTCCCATCAAAATATCTACTCAGCCTACTATATAGAAAAGATAGAGTCTTCGAATTGTCTTGCCATGCATACTATTCTTATTTTTTATGAGGTCACAAAAAGTTTGCAGTGCAGCAATTAAAACCAGCCCTCTTTATGAGGTGCAGACAGAAAGTGAGAGTCTACATCATTGGTTTACAAATACCACTGCATGCACGCTATTGGTATCGAATAATTCTAAGAGTACTTACAATACAGCAATCGCTGTTATAAATCCTAAATTGTAAATAAGTGCAGCAAAAGCAGCCATTACGACCCCATACTAGTTGTGTAGAATAAAAGCAGGACTTTAATATACACAGCAAGTTTGCCTGACTTCCAACCAGCAGAGGGGGATTATAGCACTATAAATTAAATGAAATGGCTAAATACATTTAAGTCCCAATTAAATAGCCAATAATGTAATGCCTCGATTTCCAAAAAACACTATTGATATACACAACTGTAGTTTTAAAATGTTCCTTTTTAGGTCTCGCTGAGCCAAAGGCTCGAAGAGACATTTTGTATGTGGGATTTTCAAAGTGCTACCCACAGTTTTGGCTGGCCTAAACCTTGAGTGCATGATCACATGCACGTGCACAGCTGCTCCCACTCCCCCCTCCCTTCTCTATAGCTTTCTTTCACTTTAGCCGCTTTGACCCTTGCATTCCCCCCTCCCTTCTCACCCAGCCCTTTGATGCTCTGCTCGATTACTTTCACCGCTACAAACTTTTCAAGCCTTTTACCGCCTTTGATTTTCTTTTATTTTGCTGAGCCTTGATTCATACGCGCTTGTTCCGATTTCAAGGGAAGTCTTACCCATCTTCAACTAACAGCATGCAGCCAAGCGTGAAGGATTATCCCTTGTACTTTCATTTCATATCATCTACAGCGCGTGTCCTCTAACGCATGTAAATAAATGTAAAGGCACGATCAGACAAACGGTAAGGATAATCGCTTGTGCTTCCATTCAACTTTGTCTTCAGCACGTGTGTTTGTCAGCGCGCAGCAGATTTTCATGTTTCCTCGCTCATGACTATACATCGACACTTGCATCATGTTTCTCCATCTCTCCCTTCCTCCTATGTTGTCCTTAGTTAACTTTACATCACTCTCTGCTCCTTTGGCACACACTCATTTGTCCTCAGTGTATCGCCTTCACGCTTTGCTTCCACTGATAGCATAACATAACATAGTATAGCATAACAAAACAAAGCATAGCATAACAAAACATAACAAAACATAGCATAGCATCACAAAACATAGCATAGCATAACAAAACAAAGCCTAGCATAGCAAACACAACAAAACATAGCATAGCATAACAAAAAACAGTATAGCATAAAAAACACAACAAAAAATAGCATAGCATAACAAAAAATATCAAAACAAAACATAGCATAACAAAGCATAGCATAACAAAACAAAGCATAGCATAGCGTAACAAAACATAGCATAGCATAAGAAAACATAGCATAGCATAAGAAAAAATAGCATAGCATTACAAAACTCAACATCACATAGCATAACAAAACATAGCAAAACAAAGCAAAGCATTGCATACCAAAACACAACAAAACGTAGCATAGCATAACAAAACATAGCATAGCATAACAAAACATAGCATAGCATAGCAAAACAAAACATAGCATAACAAAAAACAAAACATAGCATAGCATCACAAAACATAGCATAACAAAACATAGCATAACAAAACAAAGCATAGCATAACAAAACACAACAAAACAGCATAGCATAAAACATAGCATAGCATAACACAACATAGCATAGCATAACAAAATATAGCATAACAAAATATAGCATAACAAAACATAGCATAACATAACAAAACACAACAAAACGTAGCATAACTAAACACAGACACAGGGCAAAATGCAAAGTACTGTGGTGGGGGAGGGAGGGGAGCGCGCACAAGCCCAAAGACGTGCAAGCCCGCTCCATTCATCAGCTTTTGGATGTTCTAAAATCCACAGTAGTTTAATACACCATAACATAGCATAACATACCAGAACATAGCCTAACATAACAAAACATACCATTACATAACATAATAAAACATAGCCTAGCGTTGCATACCATTGCATAGCATACCATAACTTAACAAAACATAACATAACATAACAAAACATAGCCTCGCCTAACATAACATAACATAACAAATCATAACATAACATAACAAATCATAACATAACATAACAACACATAACATAGTATGGCATAACATAACATAGTATAGCATAACAAAACAAAGCATAGCATAACAAAACATAACAAAACATAGCATAGCATAACAAAACACAACATAGCATAGCATAACAAAATATAGCATAACAAAACATAGCATAACATAACAAAACACAACAAAACGTAGCATAACTAAACACAAAATAGCATAGCATAACAAAACAGAACAAAACAGCATTGCATAAAAAAAATGGCATAACAAAACAAAACATAGCATAGCATAACAAAACATAGCATAACAAAATACAACAAAACACAACAAAACATAGCATAGCATAACTAAACAAAACATAGCATAGCATAAAACATAGCATAACAAAACAAAACATAGCATAACAACGCATAGCATAACAAAACATAGCATAACAAAACAAAGCATAGCATAACAAAACACAACAAAACAGCATAGCATAACAAAACATAGCATAGCATAACAAAACACAACATAGCATAGCATAACAAAATATAGCATAACAAAACATAGCATAACAAAACATAACTTAACATAACAAAACATAGCATAGCATAACAAAATACAACAAAACACAACAAAACATAGCATAGCATAACTAAACAAAACACAGCATAGCATAAAAAAACATAGAATAGCATAGCATATCAACACAAAACATAGCATAATAAAGCATAGCATAGCATAGCATAACAAAACATAGCATAGCATAACAAAGCATAGCATAGCAAAACACAACAAAGCCTAGCATAACACAACACAACAAATCACAGCATAGCATAACAAAACATAGCATAGCAAAACAAAACATAGCATAACAAAATAAAGCATAGCATAACAAAACACAACAAAACATAGCATAGCATCGCAAAACATAGCATAGCATAACAAAACAAAGCATAGCATAGCAAAACACAACAAAACATAGCAAAGCATAACAAAACATAGCATAGCAGAACAAAACATAGCATAGCAAAACATAGCATAACAAAACACAACAAAACATAGCATAGCATAACAAAACACAACAAAACATAGCATAGCATAGCTAAACAAAACATAGCTTAGCATAAAAATCATAGAATAGCATAGCATATCAAAACAAAACATAGCATAAAAAAGCATAGCATAGCATAGCATAACAAAACATAGCATAGCATAGCAAAACACAACAAAACACAGCATAGCATAAGACAACACAACAAATCACAGCAAAGCATAACAAAGCATAGCATAACAAAACTTAGCATAGCAAAACAAAACATAGCATAACAAAACAAAGCATAGCATAACAAAAACCAACAAAACATAGCATAGCATCGCAAAACATAGCATAGCATAACAAAACATAGCATAGCATAGCAAAACATAGCATAGAATAACAAAACACAACACAGCATAGCATAGCATAACAAAACACAACAAAACATTGCATAGCATAACTAAACAAAACATAGCATAGCATAAAAACATGGAATAGCATAGCATATCAAAACAAAACATAGCATAAAAAAGCATAGCATAGCATAACAAAACATAGCATAGCATAACAAAATATAGCATAGCAAAACACAACACAACATAGCATAGCTTAACACAACACAACAAATCACAGCATAGCATGACAAAGCATAGCATAACAAAACACAACAAAACATAGCATAGCAAAACAAAACATAGTATAACAAAACAAAGCATAGCATAAAAAAACACAACAAAACATAGCATAACATCACAAAACATAGCATAGCATAACAAAACACAACATAGCATAGCATAACAAAAAATAACATAACAAAACAAAACATAGCATAACAAAGCATAGCATAACAAAACACAACAAAACGTAGCATAGCATAACTAAACAAAACATAGCATAGCATAACAAAACAAAACATAGCATAGCATAACAAAACATAGCATAACGACGCATAGCATAACAAAACATAGCATAACAAAACATAGCATAACAAAACACAACAAAACATAGCATAGCATAACAAAACATAGCATAGCATAACAAAGCATAGCTAAACAAAACATAGCATAACAAAACACAACAAAACATAGCACAGCATAACAGAACATAACAAAACATAGCAAAGCATAGCATAGCAAAACAAAACATAGCATAACAAAGCATAGCATAACAAAACACAACAAAACATAGCATAGCATAACAGAACATAACAAAACATAGCAAAGCATAGCATAGCAAAACAAAACATAGCATAACAAAGCGTAGCATAACAAAACACAACAAAACATAGCATAGCATAACAAAACATAGCATAGCCTAACAAAACATAGCATAGCCTAACAATACAACACATAGCATAGCAAAAAACAACAAAACATAGCATAACAAAACAAAACATAGCATACCAAACATAGCATAGCATAACAAAACAAAGCATAGCATAACAAAACATAGCATAGCATACACAAAACATAGCAAACCATAACAAAACATAGCATAGCATAGCATAGCATAGCATAGCATAACATAACATAAGAAAACATAGCATTAAGTTTGATAAACTCATAGTAGCGAGCTAGCTAGCTTTAACGGGAAGTGAGTGCAAGCAACTCCGTGAACCCAGAAGCAGTCACTCGGTCACCTTTGCTCTTGTATTGCAGTGGCTTTGTTTATTAAACAGTGCCCATATTTATACTGTTAGCACTTTACTTGTGCAAATTTCAGGGCTCACAAAACTTTGATGAACCGAAATTCACAACAGAGGCTGTTACGTTCGTGCTATATAGAACCCTAAGGATAAATAAAAAACATTGCCATTTACAATGTGAATAGCTCCAACAAACACAAGACCTTTTTCAAAGTACAAAACATTGCCATTTACAATACCAATAGCTCCAGCTCCAACAAATGCGAGACCTATTGCATTTCCAATGCTTGTTGTATCTACGACAGGCAGACTGAAGCATACAGTACTTTTACTTGCAGCACGTAAAACCTGAGAAGCATTGAACAATTTGGTAAAGATGACATCAGAGAAAACGTCATGTTTCACATTGCTCATAAAGATCGCAGTTTAGAATCCAAATCTACCCTATTGTCTGTATTAAAATGTGAGCCTTGAAATCACAGTATCGTGAATAGCCATATGTTAAATCCCCCCCAAAAAAAATAATCACGTGCGGGCATTAAGAACACAAGGAGAAGGGAAACAAACTTTATGCCCCTCTATGTGTACATGAAAGTTGTAGTTTCCAAACACAGTACTTATGTACTTAATGCACAAAATACGTCACTGCAAGTTATGTACCACTGCAAATTCTGTAAAAAAAAAAACTGGGCAAAACACTAGTACACCAAACCTGCTTAATTAATTAGTTCCACTCAGAGCAGTTTATGTACTCAAATAATTTGAAGAAAATATCCATACACCCACACATTTCACAGACCAGTCACTGAGTGTGGAAAACGTCTGTGGTGCCATTCAAGTTCCGGTTATCTAAAAAGAAAACAGTGCATGTCTGCGGACCGGAGGAGTGAAAGTACATGCAGCAGCAGCGCTCTTTCCCCCTCCTAGCATCTCGACTGCTCTGAATAGAATCAGGAAAGCCTGTCCGACTTCTCAACTCACCCTCCATGCCTTAATTTATTCCGCTCACCCTCTTTTCCTCCTCCCCGAGAGGGTTGAAATGAGGTAACTGTTCAGAGGCTGGCATCGGAATCCTAAAATACACGGAAGGAGGGCAGCGCAGACTTTTAGCACCAATTCCATTTCTGAATTTTAGTTTCGTTCCAGGCTCCTCGAGGCGCGTGAACACAATTAACGGGACTCGAGGTGAATTAATTTCAACAGCCGCCAGTTAGGCAACCCAAAACCATTCGTTTTATTTGACCTTTCATTGCACATATTTATAGTACCGCTACTCACATTACCAAAGTGAACACAGAGCAGTCATTGAGTCGGGTCATAATTTCAACTGTTAGACAGTCTCAGCGGCGGCCGGCAGGCATGCTCGAGGGAGGGAGGCGGGGGTCACGGGTGATGAATAAAACAAATAAAATAAAACGTGCCTGAGTGCCAGGTACCGCACCGCCTCCGCTCTTGGCCGGTCACGCTGTACTGGTGCAGCAGCAGCCGGGTCCGTGTGTTCCTGCTGTAGGAACAGGAAGCAGCCAGCAGGCAGCTTCCCTCCCCTACACAAGCCAATCACAATGCTGCAAATGGCAGCGTTGTGATTGGTAGGCGCAGCAGGAGAGCGCCCCAGCCCGGGACATTTTCTCTGCATAACGAAAAAGGGAGAGTGGGCGGTCCTGCTCAAGGGCAGGGGGGAGTGGCTTACCCACTGTTGCGGGTACTGACTGTTTGGTCGGTTCCAGGTCCGACCGAACAGTCAGTATGCACAACATTGGGTAAGCCACTCCCCCCCCTGCCCTCGAGCAGGAGTGCCCACCCGCCCACCCCCAACCAGGCACGCACCGAGGCACTTCTGCTTTCTCGCAATGCAAGAAGGCAGAAACATAAATGGTAGATTTTACCGTTTATGTTTCTGCCTTCTCGCACCGCGGGAAAGAAGTAGGGCGACGCCCCAATACACCACAATGGGGGAGCCGCCACTGCAGCACAGACCACTGGGGCGGGGGTGAGGAGCACTCAAGGGAAAGAGCAGCAAAGACTGCAGGGCGAGGGAGGTTGGCAGAGAAGCTGACGAGAGAGAATGAGCAGCACACCAAGTTAGAGAGAGCAACATGGGCTGGTATTTGGCAGGGGAGAAACACATGAGAGAAAACTTGAAAACACATGTGCTCTCATGCAGTGCTTAGCTAGACAGAAAAAGGTTGTTCTCTAAAAAGTGAGGCAGGGAAAGATACAAGTCAGCCAATCAAAAGGATGCTAATGAGTATGTTCCAGAGCAGGGACAAACTCAGCCATCGTATAAAAAGCAAACAATAGTGGTGTGGGCACAAGCCCATTGGAAGTTTACAACAGGTCTTTCATAACCAGAAAACTGGTAGATGAGACCATACCAGTCAATGTGCATAAGTTGTGCCCATTTGTGTATTAGGAGCCAAGAAGTATCAAAGGGGCTGTCCTAAACCGTGGAGCTATTAAGTCACAGCAGGAGTTCAATGTTGAGTCGCCCAGGAGCAACAGAGTGTCAGCTCATTTGAAGCACTTCTAAAACCACCAAGGGAGTACTGTATGGAGCCAGCCAGTGAGTGATACATGGACAGATCATTGAATGCACATTTGCACCACCAAAAGAGTACTATATTCAGTCCACCCAGGAGTGACAGAAGGTCCACACATACACAGATCACACTGCAACCATCTTGTTAGTTACATCACATAAAAATTAATATTCAGGTACTTATCCTGGCATTGGTTGACCTCCCCTTGACTATGATGCATCTTGAGGCAAGAAACCCAAGTGTACTTGGGTAAATGTATGACATTGTTCTGCATTCTGTCACCCCGAGTGGGACGAGTATGGTCCAGTGCTCTTCATTCCACTGGAATCAAGCTATCCTGGCTGAAAAGGGGTGAAACCCCGAAACCGGTCCTAGGATGCTTGTTTCCATTCCAGGAAGGACCTGGCTTGGCAGTTTGGGCTGGACTGTTCCCATGAGACACAGGGTCAAGACTGATTTGCACATGGCTGGGTTCAAACTGGAATGGCATGGTGAGCAAAAAAGCGATGCATTTAGGCCCAGATCTCAGGTACTGTGGTGAATTTATGACATTGTTCTGCATTCTGTCCATCAGCTGTTGTTTTTGCATTTGTCACCCCGAGTGGGACAGGTATGCCCAGATGTGGGTCCCATGCTCTCCATGACGCTGGAATCAAGCTATCCTGGCTGAAGAGGGCTGAAACCCCGTAACTGGTCCTAGGATGCTTGATTCCAGTCCAGGGAGGTCCTGGCTTGGCTGTTCGGGCTGGACTGTTCCCATGAGGCACAGGGTCAAGACTGATTTGCATATGGCTGGGTTCAAACTGGAATGGCATAGTGAGCAAATAAAACGATGGATTTAGGCCCAGGTCTCTGTACTGGGGTGAATGTATGACATTGTTCTGCATTCTGTCCATCAGCTGTTGTTTTTGCATTTGTCACCCCGAGTGGGACGGGCATGCCCAGACGTGGGTCCCGTGCTCTCCATGCAGCTGGAATCAAGCTATCCTGGCTGAAGGGGGCTGAAACCCCGTAACTGGTCCTAGGATGCTTGTTTCCAGTCCAGAGAGGGCCTGGCTTGGCTGTTCGGGCTGGACTGTTCCCTTGAGGCACAGGGTCAAGACTGATTTGCATACGGCTGGGTTCAAACTGGAATGGCATAGTGAGCAAAAAAACCGATGGATTTAGGCCCAGGTCTCTGTACTGGGGTGAATGTATGACATCGTTCTGCATTCTGTCTATCAGCTGTTGTTTTTGCATTTGTCACCCCGAGTGGGACGGGCATGCACAGACGTGGGTCCCGTGCTCTCCATGCAGCTGGAATCAAGCTATCCTGGCTGAAGAGGGCTGAAACCCCGTAACTGTTCCTAGGATGCTTGTTTCCAGTCCAGGGAGGTCCTGGCTTGGCAGTTCGGGCTGGTCTGTTCCCATGAGGCACAGGGTCAAGACTGATTTTCCTTTGGCTGGGTTCAAATTGGAATAGCATGGTGAGCAAAAAAACGACGGATTTAGGCCCAGATCTTTGTACTGGGGTGAATGTATTACATTGTTCTGCATTCTGTCCATCAACTGTTGTTTTTGCAAATGTGCAGGACCAGCATGCTTGGAAGGGGTGCCTGAGACCCCTGCCCTCCAAATTCAGATAGGTATGTTCTTTATGTTCTTTATGTTCCTTATGCTATGCTATGCTTCTATGACTTTTGTTCTTTTGCTATGCTTCTTTGACGTTTTTTTTTTCAATGAGTTTAATGGGTATTGCACCCACACAGCATACAATTCAAAATCTAGATTGCAGTTTGAAGCCTGGAAGTGCTGACTCAGTGTTTCATCCCATGTGATCGTTGAAATTAATTCTATAGTGATCCTATAGAGAAGGGTAATAATAGCTTCTATTTGTCAATGACAGAGACATTTGAAAGGGTTCTGTACAAAATGGACCTAATTTAACAAAGGTTGTGGCTACTTGTCCAACGCAATTTAACGATGTGCACACAGGCTTTTTACATGGCTAGTAAATTGATGTCTTTTCATTGTATTCCCTTGCCTTGCGTGAGCACATGCATGGAACTTTAGTAAATAGACTTAATGATTATTATGTGTTTTTAAGATGCTTATGTTTTAGAAGGAATTTACAGAGTACGTTGTTTGGACTTTTTGCACTGTAACATAGAAATCTCACCAGCTTTATGCAAGAGTCACCCTGAAAGAGCAAGAATTTAACAGTCAAGTCCTCAAAGCCCTTTGACATCTAAGACCCTGATCCTATTTGGCGTGGAAATGTTATGTTATGTTATGTTATTTTTATTTATACAGCACTCAGCTACTTGGAAGTGTCCCGGCGCTATAGACCGCTGGGGAACCCGTCCTGGCTATCCCTGTGAGATGGTCCCTTTCTGGGTATCTCCAAGGTGAAACCAGGCATCCCCGGCGTCTGTGGGGGGCCGTTGTAGAGATGAGGCAAGCTTAATGCCCAGAGTTGCCGAGTGTGTTCCTGGTTAGAGTAGGTACCGAGGTGAGAATTATCGAGTCCGTTTTGACCCTGGTCCACGACCCTGCCGCGTCGGGAATTGAACCCTGGTCCCTGGCCGATTCTCTGCTTACGGCTGCCACCTCTAACCAGTGAGCCACACCTCTCCACAAATACCTTGTCGACCCAAAGTTCCCATTTTCAACAACTCAGTATTTCATCTTGACACACATTGAACATCCCAAATTGCCTGTTCAATGTTCACGAAGTCCAACCTGGCATAAATTTGGGAGATCAAATCATCCTTCTCTGGAGTCGCATCTAGAATATGCAACTCCATCCCACTGGACATTAAGACCAATCCGCCTTATGATTTTTTTTATTTTCATTTTTTTTATTGATAAACCTGTGTTTTTTTATCACCGCTATTTTGAATGAATTCTCTCCTTAGACTGTTAAGTTTAGGACGTGCATGATATTGGTCAAGTTTTCATCCCGCTGTATGCTACTCATCATTTTCATGCATCTCATGCAACTGCTTTATATTATTATATTGCATATTTTCATTGCATTAAGTTATTATGTATCATATCTTATTCTCTATTGTTTGGATGCAACGTTTCCTATAGAAATCACTCTATCACCAACGAGCTCTATAAAACTGGTAATAAATATATGCTGTTTGAGCACCTTGCTATAAAGACTGGCATGCGCTATTACTGATTTAATCCTCATTCTGACACAAAAGGAGAGGAAATGGGTGCAAATCTGAGCTTTAACTTCCTACATATCCTAACATGATGTTGAGCTGCCCAGGAAAACTATGGGTGTCAGCCACCATACTGTGGGTAACATTTCATCAAGAGGAAATAAAGTTTACTCATTTGTAAAGTAATGACATTTCCATCAAATGTCCTGAAATGTTACTTTATTTATTTATTTTTCAAATCAAGGAACATTTGGACCACAAATGATTTACATAACTCGGTGCATAAAACTGCATGAAATTAGTATTCTACATAATTTCTTCTGGTAGAATGAAATTCTTGGTAAGACAGTACCAGAATACATGAGTGCCGTACCCAGATGGGGCCCCTGCGGATCTATATAAATTTGATCTGCAAATTTGGCAAAAATGTTAACTCGTGCAGGTGATCCAGCCCGAAATCAGGGAAAAAGGGCATATTTTTTACAACTATCCTTCCTGCGTCGCAGACCCGACGTCACACTAGCTCATTCACACACGCAGTCACTGGTGGGACCCATAACACCAACACTCATACGTTTTCTCTCTCTCACTCGAGTCTGCACACAGGGAGGGAAAAATGACAAAATCAAGCGCTGGACATATGGGGGAGTACCTTATTACCTATAGGGAAGAAAAGTTATTTTACAGAATATACATTTGCATCACCACCTATAGGATCCTAACCTTAAACATCAAGGCACTCCACCATTTGGTCGATGGCCAATTAGTTGGACTGGTTGATGGTGATTTAGAACCAGCTAAAACACATTTAAGTCTCGGAATCCTCTAATCTCTTCATTGAAAAACCACAAACTCGAAAGTTCTGTTAATCAATTATTTGTTTATCTAAATATTGTTTGCAATCAATATTAGCATTTTGGTCAATCAAAGTTTGGAATTTTGTTCAATCAGCACAAATCGCATGACATTTATATTTACCTATTCTTGCTATCTGGATTTTTCCTAATTCATTTGGCTCTGCATAAACAAATTTAGCAGTTTAATTGTCCCAATAAAGCAGGCCAAAGCTCAAAGTCCGAAAGTTCTTTGCTCAGCACGTTACAGTCCCAAAGATCTCCAAAGGACCAGGAATCGTGCAAGCATCTGTCATCACCTGTGGGGTCGATAGAGGTGTGCAGTAATCGAAAACTGCCGAATGCCAGCCCCTCCCTATTCTACTACCCTTTTTATAATGAAATTCGGGATAACATGAAACATTCTTAGACTAAGGAAGCAGATGATTGGTCAATTTGATGAATTTTTTAATATCGTCCAATTTTCACATCAGTCTGGGTTCTCATGGATTTTGCTGGTTCACTTCCTCTGTCCATGTCGTCCTTATGCAACATTGTAAAGTTTTGCTTGTATGTCTCGATTGTTCATTTAGACCAGATTTTACTGACTGAAGTTTGGCAGTCCTCCATGTTCCTATCCTTGACCAGGAACACTGTGCTTCTACTTGAGGTTGCCTGGAGGTCTACGGAGCCATCCGAGTCTGCGCAGTAGGCATCGCGCTCACAAGACGGTGGCCACTTCTGAACTCCATTTTGGACGCCATGTTTTGGTAGGCCCAAATGCCAACTTAAGCGAAACAAACACAAAAGAGTAAATAGTACACAGAAATGAAGATTCTAATGTTAAACCCTCACTAATCCCTTTATGTATTAGTATTTTCCTAGCTTGTAGCGACATTTAAAGCAATAAAACTCATCCTTCGGTCCAAAACGGGAACGCAAACATCACAAAAGCGACATAAATCATGCAATATCCTATTACCACACGTTCTACTATTAATAGGCGTACACAATTTAGTTATTAGAGTTATTCTGCCATGCAAATAGCAATAAGTTCCACGTGTAATTGGTGTTTAATAAAGGTGCAATTAGTTGATTAATATAACACTGCAAACAGTCAATTCAAATTATTATATTAGTCGGTTAAGTGTTTAGTACTTTCATGCAAAATAGAGGAGGTATACAAAATGTTGCTTTACATGCTCCATCAATCCCCCCTTTGGTGATTTTTTAATATCACCACAAATCCCTTACATTTTTGATAACATTTGTAATAGAAATGAATTCAGTTCTCTTAATTTTTGTTAGATCACATAATTGTTTCCCCTGTCTCTCCCTCTCTTGCTTTCTTATACACATTCTCTTTCCATTCTTCTAACTCTACCTCTCCCATTTCTCTTTCTTTTCTTTCTTTCTCTCTTTTTTTTAAGTTTCTCTTTTTATGTGTTTTTGTAATTTTCTTTTCTTGCTACATAAGTATCCTAGTCTCAGAAATAATACTAGAATAATCACACATGGTACTGGAAATAAAATCTTACCAATAAAGGTACTACCTAATTTTAGTAAAATCTCCTCATGCAAATCAGTTATATTCTTTATGTACGTCTTTAAATCTTGACTTTCGTCAGGAATATAAGTACAACAATGTTGAACCTTCAGCATTCCACAGACTCCACCCTCTTTTGCCAAAATTATATCAAGGGCAGGTCCATTTTGCATCACCATGGCTCGCATGGCAACAATTTCGGTATTTACCAATAAAAATCCTCCAGCAGTGCTTGTTGACAAGCGATCCACTACTGTTGATAATTTTCTAATTTTATGTTCATTCAGAGATATTCCAACTGCTGGTATCAATGCTCCAAAAATATCTCCTACAATTTCTGCCCAAGATTCTCTTCTTCTACGTGGTAGTTGTCTACCTATCTCATGTGCACCATCTTTTCCTCTTCCCACATGAAATATCTTTGGGAAAACCAGGCCTAGATAACATGTGCCATTCCAATGGTCGGGTAATCGATAATAAGCTTTGTTCCCGCAGATAAAATATAATCCAGGAAATACCGGATCATTTCCTCCTTTAAATCCCCACCCACCCATGATTCTATAAGTATCATGGCAATCAATTGCACCTATGAAATAGTTATCATACACAGTTTGATTTCTTCTAATACACAATTTCCCTTTCTGAGGCCATTCTAAAGCCATTGCTGGAATAGCTTCTCCTTTCAAATGTTTTTCTCTTTCAACATCCCAAACTATCTTTTCTTCTTTTCCCTCAGGTACCTTCTTTTGCATTTTTATTCTCCTCTCTTCTACCATAACTAAGAAAGTCTTCTCTTCTCTTTTCAGACTACAAGTGAGAATATTTTTGAATACTGACTCTAATGTTGATTCTCTAGTTTCTAAGAACAATTCACCTAACACTTTACCAGGATTTACTTTATTCAGTTTATGGCCTACAGGTACTTGTGAAAATATGTTATCTATAGGCCTGGGCGAAGCACTACGCTACGCTCGCGTAGTTTGCGAAGTTCGCGCTACTTCGCACTACGCGAACTGCACGTAGCACAGTGCGAACACGCGTAGCGTAGTGTTGCGTAGTGCTGCGGTCATTTTTTGCTTGCTCGCGGTCCTCAACGTCAAGTTGGCGACCGCGAGCAAGCAAAATGACATCCTGGCGAGACTTTTTCCTTGTTCGCGATTGCGAGCATGGAAAATAAACCTCCCGGCGAGATTCCCAACGCGAGAAGGTCAGGTTTCTCATTGCGAGGGGTCGCGTATGCTCGCGACCGCTCGCGATGAGAAACTACCAGTTCGCGTTGAGAAAGCTGCAGCTCGAGTAAAAATCTACTCGAGCAGCAGAAAACTACAGCTCGCACTGTGCAAGATGCCATTTTCAATGATTGCACAGTGCCGGTTGCATGTCCGCACTGTGCAATCATTGAAAACAACATCTTGCACAGTGCGAACATGTTACTTCGCAGTTCGCGAAGTGCTACGCGTAGCTCGCGTAGTGCGAACTTCACTTTGCGTAGCTTCACGAAGTGCTACTTCGCGAACTACGCCCACCCTTAGTTATCTACATCTGAAAAATAATGGTGTTTAGCCAAAATATCGAGTTTTAAATTTCGACCTACAATAATATCGTGTTTTTAATATCGTAGGTAAAGAATATCGAAGTCAAGAATATCGATGGACAGAATATTGATCCCAAGGTAAGTAATATCGAAGTTAATAATATCGAAGTAATTAATATCGACGTAAGTAATATCGTAAGCAGAAATTTCGATGTCAATAATATCGATATTTATTTAGTGTAATGTAATTTAATATGTATTTTATTTGTATGTTAAAGATTATTGTAATGTATTTTAATAAATTTAAAAATAAATGTTTAGAGATTAATAATTATTTTAAATTTAATTTAGCGTTTTAGTATAAGAGCGGGTTGTAAGTTTATAGGGGAATAGGGTGTGAAGTAATTTAATTATAATTAATGAATTATTATGTATTGCTTAATTGGTATTTATGATTAATTAATTGTTAAGTATTTAATAATTGGCAAATTATAATATTAATTGATTAATTAATTGGTAATTAATTATTACTTGTAAAATAATTTTATTAATTGCCTAATTATATACATTATAATTAGTTTATTATTAATAATTATTTATTGTTATTGTTACTTAATTAATTGTTAATTAGTAATTAATTGGTGATTTAATTTTATTAAGTGATTAATTGATAATTAAATTAATTATGTGAATTTTTATGTGTAGTGGGTTGTGGGTTTATAGGGGAATAGGGTGGGATGTAATTAAAATAAAATAAATAATGATATTTTTTATTTATTTGTAATTATTATTAATTAATTGTTATTAGTTAGTTAAATATAGTAAATATAAATAATGTATTATTGTATTTTATTTGTTGTTATTGCTAATTAATGTATTGTTAATTAATAATTAATAGGTGAATATTTGTAATTTCGTAGTTAATATGTATTAATTAGTCAATTAATAACTATATTAATTATAAAGAATGTATTATTAATTGTAAATAAGAGATAAATTGATATTTAAATCTATTGTGTATTTTGTATGTGTATTGTGTTGTGTGTTAAAGGGGGAATAGTGTGGGATGTAATTTAAAGTTATTTATTTAAATATTTATTTTATATAATTGGTATTTAATAATAAATATTTTAAAAATATATTGTTAACATGCAATTTTTTTATAACAAATTATTGAATTGGTTATAAAGTTCATAGAATCACTATGCTATCTAGTGCTTTCCCAACTGTTTTACTATCTGGAGTGGGTATATAAATTTTTACCCCTACGCTATCCAGCGCTTTCCCTACTGTTGCACTCTCTGGAGTTGGAATAGTAATTTTTACCCCTACGCTATCCAGCGCTTTCCCTACTGTTTCACTTACTGGAGTGGGAATAGTATTTTTTACCCCTACGCTATCCAACGCTTTCCCCACTGTTGCACTCTTTGGAGTTGGAATAGTAATTTTTACCCCTACGCTATCCAACCTTTTCTCTACTGTTGCACTGTCTGGAGTGGGAAGAGTAATTTTTACCCTTACGCTATCCAACACTTTCCCTACTATTGCACTCTCTGGAGTGGGAATAGTAAATTTTACCCTTACGCTATCCAACACTTTCCCTACTATTGCACTCTCTGGAGTTGGAATAGTAATTTTTACCCCTACGCTATCCAACGTTTTTCCTACTGTTGCACTCTTTGGAGTTGGAATAGTTATTTTTACCCCTACGCTATCCAATGTTTTCTCTACTGTTGCACTGTCTGGAGTGGGAATAGTAATTTTTACCCTTACGCTATCCAACACTTTCCCTACTATTGCACTTTCTGGAGTGGGAATAGTAAATTTTACCCATACGCTATCCAACACTTTCCCTACTATTGCACTCTCTGGAGTTGGAATAGTAATTTTGATCCCTACGCTATCCAACGTTTTCCCTACTGTTGCACTCTTTGGAGTTGGAATAGTTATTTTTACCCCTACGCTATCCAACGTTTTCCCTACTGTTGCACTGTCTGGAGTGGGAAAAGTAATTTTTACCCTTACGCTATCCAACACTTTCCCTACTATTGCACTCTCTGGAGTGGGAATAGTAATTGTTACCCTTACGCTATCCAACACTTTCCCTACTATTGCACTCTCTGGAGTTGGAATAGTAATTTTTACCCCTACGCTATCCAACGCTTTCCCTACTGTTGCACTCTTTGGAGTTGGAATAGTAATTTGTACCCCTACGCTATCCAATGTTTTCCCTACTGTTGCACTCTCGGGAGTTGGAATAGTTATTTTTACCCCTACGCTATCCAACATTTTCCTTACTGTTGTTTTTGTTGGAGTTGGACTAGTAGTTTTATTGTGTCCGATATTTAATATGTTTTGTAGTATTTTAGCTATTGTAATATATAATTTATAATAAAAATTATTCAAATTAAAAATATTGATTATTATATGCTATATGTAATTATTTAATATTTGTTAATGTTATTGTTTTATGTGTATAGATGTATTGGTAATTTAAAAAAATATTTAATAATTTATATGTTACAGAAATTATTATTAAAAGTAATTATTAAGTAAGTGTATATATTATATATTATATATATATATGTTTAATTAAAGTTTTATTTAATTATATATATTAAATATAAACTTTACATATTATAAAATATATTTAATTATGTTTCTTTTATTTATAAGTATTATTTGGTTTATTTTACATATATTTTTAAAGTAAAAAAAAAACGATATTTTTTAATTACGATATTTTTGACATCGATATTAAATTATCGATATTTTTGTACTCACCATGTTGTAGATAGGATGTCGATATTCTTGACCACGATATTTTTGTTGCAATATTTTTGGAGGTCGATTTTCTGTCTTTCGAAATTATGTCATACAACCAAAAATAATATTCTAGTTTCCCTGTTTTGTAAAACAAACTTGCTAATACGCTACATGGTATTCCATATGTCACTGGAAGGTGATGGTACGTCACTCCCTCAGACACTGATGCAGGCAACTGCATGCATACATAGCAATCTCTCACATCCATTGTTTTTACATATTCATATAATAATTTTGAGAAAACATTGTTAGAGAAATCAGTTATGGACCTATTTTTATGTAAATAATTTCTATCTATTTTAGTTGGATAAATCTTCTGAATCTTTTCTACATCAGTCTTATTCTCACTATGACCTTCTATTGTTTCTAATGTAACTTTATATGAAATCATTAAAGCCAACACACTCCACAGAAGCATTAGTAATCCTGTACAACAACAACACATCTTGCATCTTCTTCAAAGGAACACACATGTAGATTTTCTACTTTCTGTGTTTGCCATTTCAGAAAATGATCTGTGTCTTTTGACTTAGCCTCGTCTACTTCACAACTAGTTTTGTCTAAACCCAAGGCTCTAAGCACCTACTTGGTTCTTTTCTGTTATGTCTTTTATTCAGTAATTTTCAAGTTTCTTTTCTGGAGAACTTTTGTCTCCTCAGTTTGGCATTTGATTGTCTTTCACTTTTCTCTCACAATCCTGATTCAGAATTTCCTGAACATCTGGCTCTTCCCCGATGTCGGACAAGATAACTCTCAGGATTTCCGATTCTTTGTCGTCCTCAACCACTTCTGGTATAGTCACCTCTAGATCTCCTTGGCTCTCCGCCTCTTCTTGTACTTCAGGTAGTGCCACAAACGACCATTCTGGTGACTTACACTTCTGGTTAGGGGTTCTAGTCCTTTTGCTTTCCTCTGATGGTGTCCGTTCAACGTCTTTTGATTTCTCTTGGCTAGACACCTCATTCACTTGTTCAGCTCTGGATGATTTTACTTGTGTCAATCTGTATCTCAGTCTCTTTATCTTGTTTGGCCAAACTTCATCCTTTGCTGGCCTTTTTAACTTATTTCCATTTTCATTTCTCTCAGTTCTCCATGCTCTTTTTCTCAGGACTCGACCTTCTGGTACTTCTTCGTCACTGCCCTCAGATTCAGTTCCAACTTGACTCTTACTTTCAGTAGTCCTTCTTTCCACCACTTCCTTTTTCTTATCTACTTCTGTCCCTCCTCGTGGTTCTTCCACACAATCTTCCTGCTCACTAACTGTCCCTTCTTTTACCTGGATGTATGGTTTCCCTACATCTCCTCGGGGGTCTTCCGCAACAACCTTTCCCTCTCTCTCTGTATCTGGTACCTTACCATCTACTTCTGTTATTTCAGGTGGAATTTCTCTTGCCTTTTCATGCGGAACTTCTTTATCAAGAATTTCTTTGACAGTCTCATCACTGTTTTTGTTTACACTCTTATGTGCTTGTATTGGTTCAGTGTCTGATTCTGAGCTGGTGTCAGAAATGTGCAATTTTGTTCTTAATGGTAGATTCTCTGGTGCTACAGCTGAACTTGGTTCTGACTCCCCAATCTCAGGAGTTGGGCTTGCTCTTATTTCTTCTGTATCTGATTCGGAACTTGTATCAGATTCTTCAAAGTATTCTTCTTCTCTGTTATCCACTGGATTTGGAATTCGCAAGGTATGACTAGCATTAATCCTATTCCTCACTCCTGCACATTTTACAGCTGTCATCGTGGTCAGGATCACCTGACGTGGTTTACCCCACCTTGGGACCAAACAATTTCTTCTTCTATGCACTTTGATTCTCACCCAGTCACCTGGGCTCAGATCATGAGCTGGCTTCTTTTCAAGAGTGGTTGCATCTGATCCAACCTAATGAAACACAGAATGAAAGGAATCAGCCAATCCCTTGCAATAATCCAATACCAAGTCATCAGATATAGGCAATAGCTTGTTGACAGGAATGAAAACATGTCTCATTGCTCTCCCCATCACTATCTCATGAGGCCAGTATTCCTATCCGGAATAGATCTAATAGTTATGAGTACCAGAGGCAAGACATCAGGCCATTTCAAACCTGTGGCTAAACACATTTTTCCCAATCTGTTTTTAATGGTGCCATTTACTTGTTCCACCACACCAGAAGCCTCTGGGC
This sequence comes from Triturus cristatus, assembly GCF_964204655.1. Taxonomy (NCBI): domain Eukaryota; kingdom Metazoa; phylum Chordata; class Amphibia; order Caudata; family Salamandridae; genus Triturus; species Triturus cristatus. The sequence continues at coordinate 921,566,713 of NC_140581.1, read as the reverse complement.
GATAGGCACAATGTAGTTTCTGTTGTACATTCAATGCTTCACAAATAAATTTCATGATTTCATTATGGAAATGTTTTCCTCTATCTGACTCGATCGTGACTGGAAAGTCAAATCTGGGAATGAACTCTCTCAATAGTAGCATTCCATCACTCCTTCTAGTTGGGTATGCTTCCACCCATCGAGAGAACAAACAAACTATCACTAGAACATACTTCAACCTGTTGCAGGGGGGCATTTCAATGAAGTCAATCTGCATTCTTGTGAAAGGCCCTCCTTCTCGTCCTATTGTTCCCACACTTACCACTGTTTTTCTTCCGGCATTGTATTGCTGACATATAAGGCATCTTTGGCAAAGGCTTTCAGCTACAAGTCTGAATTTCGCATTATACCATGTCTGTTTGAAAAGTCTGATCATAGCATCTCTTCCTACATGTGCTTGTCCATGATACATCCGTGCCATGGTAGAAACCATGCTATCAGGCATGACTGGTCTTCCATCCCGATAAATCCACACATGATCTATCTCCCGTGGTGCACGTCCTGCTTTTACCCACTGTCTCCTTTCCTCATCTCCTGCTTCTTCTTGTAACTGCCTCATTTCTTCCCATGTATTCACAGTGTTAGTAAAAAGCAAGGGACATGAATTCATTTCTTTTTCCCTACCACGGTTAACCGAATTCTGATTTTGTGCACAATATTGAGCCACATCATTGGCGAACTGATTTCCCGCGGAAATGTAATCAGAAGACTTTGAATGTGCAGCTCATTTCACCACTGCTAATGGCTTAGGCAGCTGTATCGCCTCAAGCAATTTTCCAACCACTTCAGCATTCCTTATAGGAGTTCCACTCGATGTCAAAAACCCTCTTTGGGACCAAATCTGCCCAAAGTCATGCACCACACCAAAGCCATACTAACTATCGGTTATCACAGTCACTCTCAGACTCTTTCCCAACTTGCATGCTCTTGTTAATGCAAAAAGTTCAGCAACCTGGGCTGATTTCACTCCTTTCAGACAAGATGCTTCCAGTACAGCTGCTACCATACATACTGCATACACTGCACTCAAAATTCCCTCATCCGTTCTCAGGCATGATCCATCCACAAACATCACATAGTCACTTTCTGTCAAAGGTACATCTTTTATATCAGGACGTGGTTTTGTACAAAAATCAAGCACTTCCAAACAGTCATGATCCACATCATCTCTGACTTCCACATTCTCAGCATCAGGTAACAATGTTGAAGGGTTCACATTCAGACATCTCACAAGGCTCACATTCGTTGCACCTAATATGACTTTCTCATATTTAGTTAGACGACTATGGTGCCAATTAGGATCCTGGAAAAAAATTCCCCGTACGACTCGTATCCGCTCTTTTTACCGTACGAATCGCACAAGTACCGTACAAACTGCCAAGTACGATTCCCATGGGAAAAAGTCCATACGAATCGCATTGGGAATAATTCCCCACAAGTCCTCGGGTCGGAAAATGTGTCCGACACGTCCCCGGACGATTTACCGTACAAATGTGAAAAGTGAAGTCCGACCGCGCAAGTACGATCCATCCCGTGCGTCCGATGTTACAACCATATGGAAAAAACACCGTCCACACCGAACTCCCATAGCAACCATGGAGACATGTGCCCGCATACGCGCCCAACACCCCCCCCAGCCCCCGTATGAACGCGCCCAACCACCCCCCCAGCCCTCGTATGTACGCGCCGAACCCCCACCCGTGCATGTACACCCCCGTACGTACGGACCGTACACCCACCCGTGTATATACACCCGTGTACGTACGGCCCATACCCCCACCCGTGTATGTATGGAGCGTACCCCCACCCCGACAGTGGATGTACGGACCGTACCCTCACCCGCGTATGTATGGAGCGTACCCCCACACCAACAGTGAATGTACGGACCGTACCCCCACCCGTGTATGTATGGAGCGTACCCCCACCCCAACAGTGTATGTATGGAGCGTACCCCCACCCGTGTATGAATGGACCGCACCCACACCCGCATATGTATGGAGCATACCCCCACCCCAACAGTGTATGTACGGACCGTACCCACACCTGCGTATGTATGGAGCGTACCCCCACCCCAACAGTATATGTATGGACCGTACCCACACCCGCGTATGTATGGAGCGTACCCCCACCCGCGTATGTATGGAGCGTACCCCCACCCCAACAGTGGATGTACGGACCGTACCCTCACCCGCGTATGTATGGAGCGTACCCCCACCCCAACAGTGAATGTATGGACCGTACCCCCACCCGCGTATGTATGGAGCGTACCCCCACCCCAACAGTGTATGTATGGACCGTACCCCCACCCGCGTATGTATGGAGTGTACCCCCACCCCAACCGTGTATGTATGGACCGTACCCTCACCCGCGTATGTACACCAGTGTATGTACGAACCATACCCCCACCCACGTATGTATGGAGCGTACCCCCACCCCAACAGTGTATGTACGGACCGTACCCACACCCACGTATGTATGGAGCGTACCCCCACCTGCATATGTATGGAGCGTACCCCCACCCGCGTATGTATGGAGCATAACGCCACCCGCGTATGTATGGAGCGTACACCAATCCCAACAGTGAATGTACGGACCGTACCCTCACCCGCGTATGTATGGAGCGTACCCCCACCCGCGCATGTATGGAGCATACCCCCACCCCAACAGTGTATGTACGGACCGTACCCCCACCCGTTTATATACGGAGCGAACACACACCCTACCAGTCTAAGCACGGAGCGCACCCCAGGCCCCAACACCAGCACCCTCCCCCAACATCGCGCATGTACCAAGCCAGAGACAAGGACAGCACTGTACAACAAAATGGCCGATGTACGCACCGTACAGACGCTAAAAACACACGCACACACCCAGGACAAAGCAAAACAACACAAGAAGACTCCATTCGAATCGCACAAAGCCACAAAACATGTCCAACAAGCACAAATACAACCTATTTACTCACCTGCAACTACCAAACTCCCAAACAGAGGCCCAAAACACAACCACTCCTTATAACACACCCACCCAAAGTTCAAACACAGCCACACCCACCAATGGACCAATAAAAAGGCCCAACACACACAAACCATGATCCTTTGCAACAGACCCACTGCTGCCAGACCACACAGAGAAACAACTGCACCATACTACAACCTCCACTACACCTTACACCTGCACACCTTCACACAACCACCTTCACAAACACACCCTCATCGCATTCACACACACACCTGCACAACCACACCCACACACCCACAACCATCCACACCCACACCCCCCACAACCATCCACACCCACACCCCTCACCATGCCCACTAACAAGAATCCAAAGTTCACTAGCCAAGAGTTGGAGGTCCTCGTCGACGAAATCATCAGAGTCGAGCCACACCTCTTTGGAACATTGGTCAGACAGACCAGCATTTCCGAAAAAACAGCCATGTGGCAGACGATTGTCGATGCTGTGAATGCTGTTGCGTCCACCAGAAGGACCAGGCATGAATGCCAAGCCAGGTGGTACGATCTGCGGAGGACGGTCCGCCGCAAAATGACCGACGACCACAACCAGGCCAACATCACTGGAGGAGGGCCGCCCCGCAGACGCGTACAATACCATCCCTGGGAGGAGAAGGTGATTGCCATACTGCCGCTGTTGGGAGTGGAGGGAGTAGAAGGACTCCGAGAGCCTGGTGAGCACACAAACAACTCACCTCACATGGGGGGTACGTCATCCACAACCAAACTCACAATCATGCACGCAACCACCCCAAAGTTATCGCATGACTCAACCACACTCCATAAACACGCACATGCCACTAGCGCCACCATGCCCCATGCACCCAGCTAGACAATGCCAAGTCACAGGCCACAGAAAACACCAACACAAGACACGGTAACCCGGATGGCGGGAGTGTGGGCCTCAAAAATCACATAGTGCAACTCAGAAGCAGACAACAATGCCCTCTGCCCATATGGCCTAGGTCACAGCCAGACAAACAGTGTGTCCCCACACAGGAAACACTTGCCTGCAAATGGCGGACGCCTTGCATGAAGACATGGGGGTGAAGGCACTTTTTGCACATGACAGCAGCTAATGAACAGCCAACACTGTGAAAGAGTGGCAGCACACACCACCACAGCAGCAGCACAGACACAGACACTACACCCAATGGGTGCCTGGAGATGAGAAACAAACTCACCTGGGCCATTCAAAGATCTGCAAACAGTGTGTGCCTAGGAAGCTGGGCTGAGGTGACAGAGGGTGACACACAGAGGGTGGGAGAGGGGGAGAGAGAGGGAGGGAGACACAGGGAGACGGACAGAGGGAGGAGGCTGACACAGGGAGGGAGGGAGAGGGGGACAGAGAGGGAGTGAGAAAGGGATACACAGGGAGACCAATTCAGCCTTGGGTGGTGTGGGAATGTCTGCTCGTCAGCAGGTGGACTGCGTGCATGTAGACAAGGGTGGCCAGTGCCTGAATCCCCCTCTCTTCTCCATGGCAAAACACTGGGCCATGTGTCAACCTGTGCACGAGCACAACGCCAGCTACCTGCATTATATAAGTGTGTGGAACAACTCCATGTGCCCACGTACAGTGCAACACGGAAGGCGCCAATGCATGGCTCGCCACACCTGCTCACTCCACTGCTGACTGCAGTCACGATTGACGCAGCAAGTAAGACTGTGTCACACATAGGTAAAGTCTCAAAAGCTGTGGCCAAGGGACATACCCATGCACAAGTGCACTGTGAGTGGAATGCAAGACATATCCAAATACCCAGAGGAAATGTGTCAACTTTCAAACAAATGAAACATGGATGTTGCATGGAACAAAAATAACATTGTCTCTCTCACACACAGGTCAACATCGTGGATCACCCCCCAACACTGGGGGGGAAGACTCACAGAACCTGGCTCTGCGGGATGACGATCCCACCGGCAGCGACGACTCTCACCACTCTTTGGACGACCCCGACCAACCTGGCCCCTCTGGTGTCCAACCACCTGCAGCACCTGCGTCAGGTACAACTGGGCCAACCACCACCCCCACTCCTGCCACATCCCAGGAGACACCCAGGATCCCTGCCCCACCACCACAACGCAGCCAGTCTGACCAGGAGGGACACGGTGTACCGGGCACCCAGGAGGAGGCAGGCGACAACGCAAATGCCACCCCTCAGGGGTCCCGGAGACCCGGTGGGCCCACAAGGGCAGGCCAGGTGCAAGTGGGCAGGGGTGGTGGTAGTGGAGGACGGCGGAGGCGCGAGCCTGACCAGTTGGCTGCGGAACCGGTATATTCCCATGTAAGAAACATCCTGGACACATACCGGCAGGACACCACGGGCATGAGCCAGGTTGTGTCCACCCTCAACGAGATGAAGGGGACCCTCGAGGAGATCAAGACCCAGCAGGCCCAGCAACATGCGGAGCAACATGCCTGTCAACAGCGACACCAAGGACGGATGGAGGACAGACAGGCTGAGCTCGTGACGGTGCTCACGGGAATTGACCGTTCACTCCGTCGGATAGCCGACAACATGGGCAACCCTCCCTGTGCCACCAGGCGAAGAACATCACCACCCACAGGGAGGGATCAGGAGGAGGAGGATACATCCGACGGAGCATCCCAAACATCGTCACGGCCTGCTTCAGAGGGTTCCCGCAGAAGGGCGGGTCGTCCACGGAAAAGACCGTGAGGGTCGGCGCAACAGCACCATCTCCCAGAACACCTGGCCTGGCACCTGGCCCACTGGCCCAACAGCAGCACATCAGCAAATGACATTCTCTGCCACATGGACTTGCTGGTCACTGTCTGACCAATGTTGACAAAGACTGTGGCATGGACTCTGATGATTTCAATGGCAAGGATACCAACTCCCCCAGTGAACTTTGGATTCCACACACCCGGAAAGCTCCTCTTGTCATACCCCCCCCCCCCCCAACACGTACCCCAACACAAATAAAAACTTACACGATCAAGGGATGATGCCTACATTTTGCATTATTACCTTACATGTGTCTTGTAAAGTCTAACCATGCCTGAGTTCTCATATGACTTCAACCATCCATACCCTGGGGCCTGAGTCTGGCACAGGACACACATGGGTCACAATTTATTAGGCAAGACAGACATGGAGCACCATACACACCCGTGATGGGCCCAACCAGCTGAGGGGGTGGCCGCACAACCGTGCCGACAGACATATTGAGTACAGCAACAGTCATGCGCAGAGGTCAGGGATCATGTGGAGTGTCCTGGGGGGCACCCAGGTATGTGTAGATAGGTGGCAGAACCATGTCCTGCAAGCTTGAGTCAGGTGGATGCAGAGAATGGTGCCCTGGCCAACGTTGGATGCATGGGGATGGCACATGCCACAATACCCACACAGTCATGGACATCATGCACAATACAGAGTCTAATCCCAGACAAACAGCTTGCATCTTGCTACTCTACATATAGACACATAGCCACTATCACTGAAAACAATGCCAGACATGCCGTATGCACCGTGGCAACACACCAGTATTGACTGAGAAGAGGCACCTTGGAGGCATAGGGACACCTTTATTAGTCATGTATTCCGGAATGCAGAGGCAACTCGGAGTACACATACACAGGTCATGTGGAGTAACATGTGGGTCCAACACTGGCACCTCCCTTCTGCACCACAAATGCTTGATATCCATGGAACTGGCACACAAGTGTCGTGTAACAGCTAAACACCCCCTGCTGCTCACGGAGAGGCTGCCATACACCATTGAACCTCTGATGTGGAAGTCCCACACCATGTCAAGCCAATGCAAACCTTATGTGTCCGAGGGCAGTGTTACACACATTGATGCCATCATCACAATCCACTATCCCATTACAGATGACTGTCAACAAGTCTGACCATCTATTCAGGTGTATCCAGCTACATGTCATGTGTCCCATGGTGATGCGACATGTCTGCAGAGGAACCAAATATCGACAGGGGCAGTGTGCACACATCGTAAACAACTGCCACACCCAATACACCCCTGATGCATCCCTTACCCTAAGGAGACTTCCAAACTTGTCCGTGCGTGTAACGCTGAGTCAGCACACGATGACGTGTCCATGAGGAATAGCAGTGCCACAACAATGCAACCAGCAGACGGCATGCGCAAGTACCTGGGGATGAGAGACACACAAGAAGTCACCAACAAAAAGCACATCCACTTGCATGTGCATGTACTCGACACATGTAAGGATGACAACATGCTAGGTCACAATTATGACTGTGGAAATACACTCATCACTGCCACCATCACTCGAGTGACACATCCACACACACCTCTGACTCACGTGGCATACATGCAGATGGACACACACATCGCAACACATGCCACACGGGGACCAATGCGTGCACACTCAGACACTGGTACTCACCACTAAGCAAAGAAGCCGCGTATGAGCCGACTCCGGATGTCCTCTTGCGGAACCACATCCTCCACATCACTAGCCCCATTGCCAAGCCCTTCGTCCTCCACGGGTGGATGGTCCTGATCATCTTGATCCAGGATGAGTGGCACAGCTTTCTCAACTGCCATGTTGTGCAGCATGCAGCAGACCATGAAGATTTTGCAGACCTTCGCCGGGGCATATGGGAGGGCGCCGCCGGTCTTGTGTAGGCACCTGAATCGGCTCTTCAGGAGGCCAAATGTCCTCTCTATCACTCGCCTTGTCCGGCCATGGGCGGTGTTGTAGCGGAGCTGGGCCGGCGTGCTGGGGTTGCGGAGAGGTGTGATCAGCCATGGCATGTTGGGATAGCCAGCGTCCCCTACATGGAAACCACATGGACATAAGTAGGACAGGAGAAGCGGTCAGGCTGGAAGTCTACGCAAAATACAGGACAGACAGAGTGTACCCACCAACAACACAAGCACGTTCGTTGCGCAGCTGCGTCATCATTTCAGGCACCCTGCTACGCCTCATGATGTAGGCATCGTGTGCTGATCCTGGAAAACGAGCACAGACATGTGAAATCACCATGTTGGACAGACACACCACAAGGGCATTGATGGAGTGGTAGTGCTTGCGATTCCTGTACGCTACCTCCTGTGCCTGTGGTGGTGGTACCAAAGCCACATGTGTCCCATCTATGGACCCAATGACATGGGGCATCCCTCCCAGGGCATAGAATCCACGCTTGACACCTGTCAACTGTTCAGGAGTTGGGAAATGGATGAACTCATCCAGGTGAAGGAACATGGCCTCTAAAAAATCATGCAGCACACGGCTGAACAAGCTCTGGGACATGCCACCAACATGAGCTATGGTATATTGAAAGGTACCCATGGCAAGAATATGTAGGGCTGCCATTACCTTCAGCTTGGGTGTCAGTGCCGTAGGATACCTGTGCAGTGGTTGCAGGTGTGGTGCCAGCCTTGCCGTCAACTCCTCAATCAACGGTTGGGGGAAGCGGTAGCAGCATATACAGTCATTCTCCCGCATGTCAGCCAAGTCCGGAATTGGTCGGGGAAGAGGCGGAGCTCTGCAGTAATTTGGAAGTGACAAGGAAGAGTGAGTGCACTACAACAACAATTTATATGTACTGAGCACATGTTAATCTGTCAATACACATATGCTACATACGGAGTCAGGTATGTGCTACATGCCCTGGACACGTATGGCTGCCAGGTGACACTCCTACCAAGACCCAGCTACACACGGAGATTGTGAACCTCCACATCCCATGGCATGGGACTAGCTGTGTCCCAGTGTAAGTGAACAGCCAGGCGCAATACAGGAGTGACATACATCAACATATCAGCAGAAGTAGGATGTTGATTGCAGAGACAGGTAGCGGAACACTAGAGCCACAGGTCACATGACATTACACTAGGACAGCCCACACACCTTGCCATGAAGGTGTACATGTCATGACTGACCACACATACATTGAGAGGATGCAGACAGGTCCTTGTTATGCTACTCCATGTCCCATGCATACATACACACCTTACATCAGATACCACATGTGGCCTGGTGTGCGTAACAGTGTGCCATGGCCATCTACACACAGACACATGTTGGTTGCAGCAACAGCAGATGCTTTTGAGGGAATACCAACATCAAGCTAATGGGAACACACCACACATACATGACATAGTCACATCGTGCAACGTGGGTAGTCACATGTCAGGTGTGGTAACCCCTGTAGCGGGCATCAGGGGACACTTGCGTGTGTTGTTGACTGTGCCATGCCAGTGACGCTCATCTCAAGTGTGCTGTACGACATGCACACATGTCAAAGGAGTGAAGGGCATGTCTGGCACATAGTGCACCGTCACACATAACATCTGTGCACATCTCATCATACATCTATTGCCTTCACAATTCAGGAGTAATGTGCCACATCACAGCCTTTCACACCTGTGCCCCACACATGTAGTACTGCACAGACAATGCCTTGATGTCCATCCATGGACAAGTATGTCAGCTCTATTCCTTTCTGTGTGCTGCCTGTCACCACTGTTATGTGTGTAAGGCACCGTACATTCGCTCTGAGGGCGTGTGTACGTTCCCTATCACTATGGGAGTGCTGCCGTAGGCCTACCCATAGTGATAGTGAGCGTACAGGCGTGTGTACGGTCCGTATCACTATGGGTACGCATACGCGAGCACACCCATAGTGATAGTGAGCGTACAGGCGTGTGTACGGTCCGTATCACTATGGGTACGCATACGCGAGCACACCCATAGTGATAGTGAGAGTAATGGCGTGTGTACGGTCCGTATCACTATGGGTACGCATACGCGAGCACACCCATAGTGATAGTGAGCGTACAGGCGTGTGTACGGTCCGTATTACTATGGGTACGCATATGCGAGCACACCCATAGTGATAGTGAGCGTACAGGCGTGTGTACGGTCCGTATCACTATGGGTACGCATACGCGAGCACACCCATAGTGATAGTGAGCGTACAGGCGTGTGTACGGTCCGTATCACTATGGGTACACATACGCGAGCACACCCATAGTGAAAGTGAGCGTACACGCGTGTGTACAGTCCGTATCACTATGGGTTTGCTCGCGTATGCGTACCCATAGTGATACGGACCGTACACACGCCTGTACGGCCCATTGCTATGCATTTGGGGTGCCCTAGGGCCCCGGAACGCACCGTACCTGTGTGTGAATCTCCAAATTACATAGGGGACACATGAGGGACAAGTATAAAGGCCTACATGCATGCTGGTTGTCATGGAGACCAAGTTTAAAGTTTGAATTATTTTCATCAGGTGCCCAGCAAAAGTCGGTTTGAAAGAATCTACTTTGTTGCAAAGTGGTTGTGGAGTTGACATCATGCTCAAGAAATAAAAAAAGCAAAGCCACTGACTGTGCTAGGTTTAAAGGGATTGGAGGAAACATAGGATGCAAATGTGAGTGACCAATCACTCTGTACTCCTGTGCATGAAACAGGCCAGCAAGGCAGATATAAGGCAGCCAGGTCCCATGAGAGAGCACTTGCCTGCAAATCTTTTGATTCTACAACACAACTGCTGCTCGTGATTCCCTGCCACCATGTCAAGGACTGTGGAGAGGGCCCAGCCTTTCACCATGGAGGAGAATCTGGCATTGCTGGATGTGACCCTCCCACAGTACCCCATGCTGTATGGGCGACCAGGGTTTCAGGTGAGTGCAGAGTCCACTAGCACAGACTGTGTCCCTTTTTTGTGACTGGGACTTCTGGCATTGTGTCCAGGTGTGACACACATGCATTGTACTGTAGAGTGGGTCCCTGGGGGGGAATGCCTGATGTCTCCCAGCCAGAGCATGCTGTGGTGCATGTCTGCCGTCCTCACTTGCATTGTGTTTACTGTGACAATCACTGCATGGTGCATGTCACATTCTGCCTGTCTAATCCTCCTGGGAATGTTGCTTCTACAGTCCTCATGTGATTCTGTGGTCAGCCCAGTGTGACAGGTGACTGTACCCACAGATGTGTGTTAGTTCAGTGTACCTGTGCTGAGAGTGTCCACGTGATGTGTTCGTACCCTGGACATCGGTGTGTGTGTAAGTCCCCTGTCATGTGGGTGGGTGCATATGTGGAGTGTAGCACCCCAGCTCCATGAGGGATGGATATACCCTGCCCATCTGATGCGAGCAGGGAGCAGTGCTGTGTGTCTGACGTGCAGAGCCAGCCCCACACCTGTGAGCCCCCCCAGTCTAGTGGCACATGTGCAGAGTGAGGTTTGTAGCTGCATTTGGCAATGGCAGGTGAATGTCCTGTGCCTGTGTGTGTCTGTGTTCTCTGCTGAGGTAGCGTCAGTGGCCTGTGGCATGTGACTGCTTTGAGGTGCTGCACATAATCCTGGTGTACCTTCTGATGCACAGTGTGAGTCTGGATCATTTATTGTGTCGTACCCCTCATGCCACCTGTGTACTTTCAATGGCACATGGTGCATTTGGCCTTACACAGAGAAAAATGTCCCTATGACAAAGGTGCAATGCTTTGGCTGCATACTATGCCTTGTTGAAACCAGCAAAATTGTTCTAATGTGTGTCTCTGTGACATGTGGCAGGTGTATTGATGTAGTCTCACTTTTTCAACCCCACAGGTAGGCGCCGCTGCCAAGGAGCAGATCTGGAGGGACGCCGTCAGTGCCGTGAGGAGGACGGAGGGTCGCAAGCGGCGCCTGGCCCAGGTGAGAAAACGCTGGCAGGATATCCGGTGCTGGACGCGGAGGATCGCACGGGTCCTGCTGGGGGACTCACCTGTGGGCCCTAAGAACCATGGGCGTCGCCGTCTGACCCACATCCACAAGCGTGTGCTGGCGGTGGTCTTTCCAGACATGGACAGGCGCTTACGGGAGAAGCAGCAGCAGGAAGGGGGTAGGTACATGTGTGTTTGTTGTGTGTCACCAGCATTTGTAAGTGCGCAGTTGCATGGATACACTGCCAGTGTTTAAATGTGCGGTGCAGGTCCTGTCACCCACAGTATAGCGGTGCTGTCCTTCCTCCCTTCCCCTCCTTGCCATGTGTTCCCTGGTTTGTGTGTCACTCTTTCACAAGGTCATCTGGGCTGGCAGTTCATCCCCATGACCAATGCTTGCAGCATCATGTGTGGGGGTGGTGTGTAACAGGTTTTGGGACCTTGCCTGTGCCCTGTCCAGTTCAGTACTTGTGGGGTCCATGTCAATTTGCACTGATGCTGAGTCCAGACATAGGAGTATGTCTCTGAAGTGTAATGCCTTACAGCAAGCATGTCCTATGTTGTGGCCTGTGACATGATGTGCATGAGTGTGCGATACGCAGAGTGCAGGGATGGTGGCCTGTGTTGCAGTCATTACCATTCAGGACCATGGAATATTGTGGCCACTACTGTCCCCTGGGGCATATTTTGCTAGGTATCATGTGTGTCATCACAATATGTGGACACTCTCAGTGTCTACAGCATAGGATGTGCTCTGTGCCATTGTCCCCTGGCACCATGTATATTTACGTAACGTGTTCTACAAGTGTCCACTGTACAGCCTGACCTAATTTTCCTCGTTCATACTCACGGTGGCCAGTGCCTGTGTGTCTTGTTACAATTATCTGATGATGGCCATTTGTAAATGAGATCGTTGTACAGGCGCACATGGGGTATTTTGGGTCCAATATGGGTTTCTGGCAGCCCATGTGTATTTCTCCCAGACTAAGAGATGCAAGTGCTTCCTGTGTCTCATCAAATTGTCTCATGTAGGGGGTGGTTGGTGCGGGCAAGGCCTACATGTCGACACCTGAAATCTCATTGCTCGGTCTGGCCAGTGTGTGATGTTTGTCTGGACATACACTCAAGGTGCAGTGTCCCATTCATGTTGGGCATGTCTTTAAGTATTACCTTTGCAGCATGTGCCTCAAGTTCATGGAGATGGTCCCTGATCATCCCTAGTTACGGCAACGCTGTGTGGTGCAGATGCAGTGCTGGATTGTCCCCAGAGCCTGGCTCCTCTGTCAAAATCCATATCATGTCATTTGCAAATGTGTCATGCTCTCCATAGTTTCTCAGTGGCATGGTGGGTGAACCAACTGTGTGTTGCAGGGCCTATATATGTACCTTGTATTGTAGATGTTACTCATCTTTCATTTCAGGCTATGCACTGTAACCTATGTAGATTTGACTCATGTGACATATGTATACAGGTGTCTGATTAATTCCTGTTTATTCACCTTGCCCACAGCATCGTCGGGGGACACGGATGGAGACACCGGCACGGACCGTGCGGAGGGACCGGGCACCAGTGCCAGCAGTGACATCTTAGCTGGCACATCGAGAGGAACTGAGGCCGAGGGGAGTGAGCCGGAGGACCTGTCCACTGCCACCACAGAATATGAAGCTGACGGGTCCGAGGCTGAGCTCTCCGAGGGGGCGGAGGCTGCTCCAACAGCTGACAGCAGCACAACATCTCTCCCCACCCCCTCCATTGCCATCACCGGCCTCCCACTTGCTCGTGTCCCTTCCTGGCGTGCTAGGTCACCACGTGTCTCCTTCCTGCCAGGCACCGCACCCCCTGCCCCTGTCTCCACTGCTGCCGCCAATGCCGAGTCTGTGGACATCCTGCGGCAGTTGCAGGTTGGTCAGGCTGCGATGCTTAATGTCCTCCATGGCCACAGCCAAGTGCTCACCAACATGGAGGCATACTTGGAGGGCATTTCAGCATCGCAGGCTGACCAACGCAACTTGCTGCGGTCTATTGACTCGACACTGACTGCAGCAGTGGGTCTCCTGCAGCACTTCGTCCCACCCCCTACCCATGCCCCATCCACACTTCCCACTCCCATGCCTGTCCCACGTACACCCAGACGTCAGCATGCACACACCCCACCAGACACAGGCACCACACCAGCAGGGAAGGCAAAGCGCACACCTCCTGGCACGCACACACAGGGTGAAGTAGGCACACCCACTGGGTCGGGGGGAAACGGAAGACACGCAGCCAGAGTGGGAGTCCACATTCCTCACGACCACCACCCTCCAAATCCACTCCCCTCAGCTCTCCTGGCCAAGAGTCGGACACAGGGTCAGTCCTGCCCAGTCTGTCCATCAGCCCCAGTGTGGCAGAACCCCGCAAGCGGTGGAGGCAGGACACCGGCAGGGGAGTTGAGTCCCCCCCCCTGTCCAAACCCCCCCTAGTAGCGCTGCGACCCATCCCTGTGACCCCCCCTCCCTCCTTGGGGCCTGTGGCTTCTTCGGGTGCAGGGGAGACGCTGGCCGACCTGGCAGTAGTGTGCAGCGCCGTGCTCGAATCCACCTTTGGCGCTGCCCCACCCCCTGTGTTGGAGTCGTCCGTCCCTGCACCCACAACACCTCCCCTTGCCCCTCCTGTCCCTGCGGTGCCTGGTCCTTCCCCCCAACATGATGCCCCCCCCTGTGGAAGACAAAGGAGTCTGACTGTGCAGGCAAGCTAGGGGACACACGTACCACTGTGTCCCCCATCCGGATTGGAGTCATGGACTGCCCTATGGGCCTTGTATATATTGACATTTATGATGATTATTACTTACATCCTGCTGAATAAAGCAATTTTTTTTTTCCTTGGAACACTACTGTTCATCTGGTATTGCTGTTGGTGGACCTGCTCCATGATTTTGGGTGGTGATAATGTGTTGGGTGTGTGTGTAATGTAGTCTTGTGCTGGTCATAGGGTGGACCCTGGTATCTGTGTGCCATCACAAGCTGTTGGCTAAATTACTTTGTTCATGTAAGCAGTTACTGCATGGTGACATCGTCCCAAGGTGTGTTCCTTCCTCTGTGTAACCTGACATCTTCCCTGCAGGGTGTTTCCACTATGTGGTGCTGAGCTGTGTCTACATCAGCTGGGGGTGTGACGGACTCCTTCAACTTTGCACATGCATGCTGAGCGATGTCTCCACCTGCATCATTGGTGGCATCCTTGGTGGTCACTGTACTTGTGTATGTAGACTGTTGACATGACTTCATGTGGACATGTTCTCTTTTAGGCGCTATGCATGTGTGTACTCCCAGCCTCGCACACATGTGGTACATGTACTGCAGGGTCTTTGTGCACCTGACTGACATTTGTGGGCATTGTATCTGTGGGTACTCCACCCGTTGCGTTCCATGGGCACTGCTGGGAGGACTCTACACCCACCCCTCCTGTGTCTGGGCACTGCTGGGAGGACTCTACACCCACCCCTACTGCGTCTGGGCACTGCTGGGAGGACTCTGCACCCACCCCTCCTGTGTCTGGGCACTGCTGGGAGGACTCTGCACCCACCCCTCCTGCGTCTGGGCACTGCTGGGAGGACTCTGCACCCACCCCTCCTATGTCTGGGCACTGCTGGGAGGACTCTGCACCCACCCCTCCTGTGTCTGGGCACTGCTGGGAGGACTCTGCACCCACCCCTCCTGTGTCTGGGCGCTGCTGGGAGGATTCTGCACCCACCCCTCCTGTGTCTGGGCCCTGCTGGGAGGACTCTGCACCCTCCCCTCCTGTGTCTGGGCACTGCTGGGAGGACTCTACACCCACCCCTCCTGTGTCTGGGCACTGCTTGGAGGACTCTGCACCCACCCCTCCTGTGTCTGGGCACTGCTGGGAGGACTCTACACCCACCCCTCCTGCGTCTGGGCATGTACGCTCCATACATACACTAATGGGGTGGGGGTACGCTCCATACATACACGGGTGGGGGTACGGTCCGTACATACACTGTTGGGGTGGGGGTACGCTCCATACATACGCGGGTGTGGGTACGGTCCGTACATACACTGTTGGGGTGGGGGTATGCTCCATACATACGCGGGTGGGGGTACGCTCCATACATACGCGGGTGGGGGTCCTGTCCATACATACACTGTTGGGGTGGGGGTATGCTCCATACATATGCGGGTGGGGGTACAGTCCATACATTCACTGTTGGGGTGGGGGTATGCTCCATACATACGCGGGTGAGGGTACGGTCTGTACATTCACTGTTGGGGTGGGGGTACGCTCCATACATACGCGGGTGGGGGTACGCTCCATACATACGCGGGTGTGGGTACGGTCCGTACATACACTGTTGGGGTGGGGGTACGCTCCATACATACGCGGGTGTGGGTACGGTCCATTCATACACGGGTGGGGGTACGGTCCATAAATACACTGTTGGGGTGGGGGTACGCTCCATACATACGTGGGTGGGGGTACGCTCCATACATACGCGGGTGTGGGTACGGTCCGTACATACACTGTTGGGGTGGGGGTACGCTCCATACATACGCGGCTGTGGGTACGGTCCGTACATACACTGTTGGGGTGGGGGTATGCTCCATACATACGCGGGTGTGGGTACGGTCCATTCATACACGGGTGGGGGTAAGGTCCATACATACACTGTTGGGGTGGGGGTATGCTCCATACATACGCGGGTGGGGGTACGCTCCATACATACGTGGGTGGGGGTACGGTCCGTACATACACTGTTGGGGTGGGGGTACGCTCCATACATATGCGGGTGGGGGTACAGTCCGTACATACACTGTTGGGGTGGGGGTACGCTCCATACATACGCAGGTGAAGGTACGGTCCATACGTACCCGTGCCCATGCTGTGAAATGCTTGTGCGGCCAGTACCCAGGCCTTTGGCACATGGGTACGGGCCGTACCGCCATTGTTGGGGTGACGTGGGTGTGGGCGTGGTACGACTCGTACCCATGCTCTTAAGGCGTGGGTACGGTACGTACCTGTATTGTTGTGTTGCCGGTTTGCGTCGTCACCCACTTCCGTTGTGGCGGACGCTGGCGTTGCTGGACACGCCCCCACCCCCTCGAAGTGACCAGGGCCTGGTGGTCAGGTATGTCCAGGGCATGTGTGCTGTGTGACTTGGGTGGGGGTTTTGTGTCCTGCCCCTGCCCCCCCCACCCCCCTTTGCCCCTGGGTGTTGTTCTGACCTTCTGCGGCGTCTGCGTCGGTACCTGTAGAGGAGGTCGACTGCTATGAGGGCCGGGGTGACACGTAGGTTCGGGTCCATGTCTGTCCGTCGCGTACAGGTGCTCCTTGTGTGCGTCGTCCTGATTTCCCGGCAGTTTTTGGCTGCCGGAAAATATTCTCCGCGCGGGATGATGTCGGTGTGAATCGTACTTCCTGGTTCGTGGAACACAGGCTGCATACGTCCCGACGTCACGTCGGCGCTTTTCCGGATGTCATTTGTATGGTTATTTTCCTCGGTTGGTGTTTTGTACGAATCGTACGGAAATGGTGTTTCCGTGCGAATCGTACTTGCATGTTTGTAAAGTTTTGCAACCGGGTACGAGTCGGACGGAAAAAACCCTCCGTCCGACGGTTCGTACCCGGTTTCTCCAGGATCCTAATCGGCACCTATGTGTCATAAACTGAGTGTGGCTCCTTGTTAAAAGGATTGCCACATCATGAGGTACAAACACTCTCACAGGATATCCCATCACAATTCCTTTGCTCTGTTCCAGACTCTTCCAAGTTGCTGCTACAGCTTTCAAACAACCAGGCAGTGCTACAGCTACAGGGTCTAACATAGCTGAAAAATATGCAATTGGTCTCCTCAATTTTCCGTGTTTCTGTATTAATACAGAAAGTGCACATCCATTTCTTTCGCTGCAATAAAGTTCAAATTATTTTTCATAGTCAGGCATGCCAAGAGCTGGGGCTTCACACAAACCATCTCTCAATTGTTTAAAAGCCTTCAACTCTTCTTTATTTAATTCAATAGAGTCTTTTACATCACTTTTTGTTAAACGTGCTAAAGGTTTTGCAATCAATGAGAAATTACTAATCCACTGACGGCAATTTCCAACCATTCCCAGAAACATTCTCACTTCTCTCTGAGTCATTGGGGCTCTCATTCCTTTTATTATCCTGATTCTATCTGCAGTTACTTTTTTTAGCCCTTTTTCAATTTTATGGCCTAAATATTGTACTTCTTTCTGACAGAATTGCAATTTCGATGGGGAGACTTTAAGTCCTCCATCTGCCAAATGATTCAACAACGCAACGGTATCCACTACACAAGCTTCTCGAGTTCTTGATGCCACAAGTAGGTCATCGATATATTGGACCAATACCGAACTTTCAGGCATTTTTAAATCTTCTAGGGACTTTTTCAGAATCTGATTGAATATCGAGGGACTCTCTGTATACCCCTGTGGGATTCTGCACCATGCCAAAGTACGCTCACCAAACCGAAACGCAAAAATCTGTTGGCTGTCAGGGTGCAAAGGAATGGAAAAGAAAGCATGACACAAATCAATCACTGTGTACCATTCTGCATCATGAGGAATCTGATATAAAATCACAGATGGATTTGGTACAATGGGACAACATGATACAACGATTTTATTTATTTTTCTCAGGTCTTGCACTATCCTGAAAGTTCCATTAGGCTTTTTCAGACCCATAATTGGTGAATTACATGGACTACTCATTATTTCCCTCAAAAATACCTTGTTCAATCATTCTATCTATTATAGGAGTAACTCCTGCAATGATCTTGGGTGTCAATTTGTACTGTGGAATATTTGGGTAACTTACTCCTTCCTTTTACAGAAATTTTTATGAGATCTACATTTTTCATTAATCCCACATCTTCTCCTGTGAAATCCCATACCTCCGTTTTTATTGTTTTCTTCAATTCTTGAAGCAATTCCTCGGGGTCAACTACAGCGAATGCCTCAGTAATCTCAGGTTCCATATTAGCTATGGTCATTTTGTACAGTACATCCTCATCAGGAGTTTCAAAAGCTATTCCATCAGAAAAACAGAATATTGTGCAGTTCATTTTGCACAGCAAGTCTCTCCCTAACAAATTTACAGGGCTTGGATCGCACACGACAAAACGGTGCATGTCAGAAAATTTCCTTATTTTAGCTTTAACTGGTTCAGTGAGATACGTTTTTATTTGTCTGTTGGATACTCCAAATACTTGGATTGTTTCATCCGAGAGAGGAAGATTTTTGACATCAGCTGACCTAACAGTTGAACGAGTAGCACCAGTATCTACTAGGAAAGTAATGTATTCGTCATTTAACTTTACATCCACAAAAGGTCCTGTCTGGTCTACTTCTAGAGTTGCGCCAAATACGCACTCTTCTTCTTTCCCTCGGCACCGTCAATAGATTTCTTCTGACTCACTCTCATCGCATTGTAGCCAATACTGAGAAACAGCAGTAGCTCGCGGCAGCTTTGTTACCTTTACTTCGTTGTAGAATCCTGTCTCATTACTGTATTTCTGAGGATTTACGCTCTGTGGAAAAGGCGGTTTTGGCACCTGACACTGTTGGGCAACAACCTGCTGCTGTCGCTGCGGTTGACAACTCAACTCATTCTGCACCTGTGGATTCAATGATGCATTATCGCCATTAGCACTTGGGGGAAATTTACACTCGGTTCTCCAATGCCCTATTCTTCCGCAATTATGACATGGCCACTTCTTTTTGGCTTCTTCTATACTAATCTGTCCTTTCCCTTTCCCAATGTTGGGTTTTTGTTTCATGCTTGTACCATTTGCTTGTTCAATCAGTTGGGCTTCCTGTCTCTCTGCCACTTTTACTTGAGCCCACATGGCCTTTTCTTTTAATTTACACTGCTTGGCTTCAATCTCATCACTAAAATATTTTGCATGTCTCAGTACTTCATCGATCTTTTTATTTTGCCAATCCACTGTATGCTGTTTACTTCAGGACGCAACCCATACACAAATCGATATACAAAATGACTCAAATCCTTCTCACTCAAATTTTCATCACCACTGTATTGTTTAAAAGCCAACAACAATCTCTCATAGTAGGCATGTACAGATTGTTTTACTTCTTGATGAGTTATATCAATTTTTACCCAATCAGTTTCTTTAGGAGGCACTTTTTTTTGTTCAGGAAGGTAACTACCTGTTCATATTTTCTCATTACTTCTGGATCAGGAGCACCTGTGTTTGGATCCCTAGGGTATTCTTGAGTAAGCCAACCTATTGTAATTTTACATTCTGCCCATAGGTCTGCTGGCACAATTATGTCAAATAAACTGTTCAAATCAATCCATAGTACTTTTGATAATTTTACAAACCTGTCTACCTGCCTGTACCATTCAACCAGCTTCTTGCGCAAGCGAGGAACATTGGTGAATGATAAAATGTCTTGTCTGGTCCAGGTGACATGCACATAGCCTCCGCCTGGAATCTCTCTCATGGGACATTCAGTTACCCACTTTTCTTTTTCTCTTACTGGGAAAGCTGCAAACGTTTTGTCTGTTGCCTCGTCTCGTTTTCTAAACCACCTAGTTTTCCATTTGTCTAGATCGCCCCATTTTCTCAGTAAATCAATTAGATCTTTAACCTGAGTTATTCTTCCTGCTGTATTCAAATTTTCAATGTCCTTTTCAGCAAAGTTTACTTTAATGATTTTTTTTTTCAAAGTCGATACCCATTTCACTTGCTACTTCTTCCAATCTTTCATGTAAATTTCTTGCTCTCCTTGTTATACTTTTACATATAAACATTAGTTCTCCATCCTGATATGCTTTTAATTTTTCTGTGGGAATAGTTCCTACTATTAATTCTTCTAAAACTATTTTTAATTTAGCCACATCTAAAGGTCGAGGTTCAGCATCTTTTTGCTGTAAACTCCTTTACTATTCACTTAATTAATCAGAAGTAGGACCTACAGGAATTGTTTCATTTCATGTTTGTTCTAAACTTTTTGGTGACCCTGGTACTGATTCTGTCATCATTATTGCTCTATTCGCTAGGCTCTGATTTACTGTCAAATTTTTAGGAGTACTTAGTCCAGAAGTTCCTACCACCTTTCCCCATGGATTTTCTCTTGAACCTCTTCTTTCCATTTCGGTTTGTTTATTACTGTTATAAGGAATCTGCAAACATTGTTCACTATCCTTTTGCTTATCAAAATTAGGCATTACGGGTCCTATTGTTACAGGAACAGTTACAGCTTCCATGTTTTTAGTCAATTCCCTAATCTTTTCAGTTAACTCTAAAGTAGTTCTGGCTAATTCAGCTGAATTTTCATTTGTCATTTTACCAGGTTGTTTATTTTCTGTTTCTCTAAAGGGATAATTTCCTCCAACCTCAGTTGGCATGGACTCAAACTATATATTTTGTGGTGATTCTTTTACTGGGGCACTTGGTGTCAACAATGTGGAATTTGGTTGGAACGGGGGTGGATTTTTATAAAACATGTCCTCAAGTACATCATCCTCCGACTCATGCACACCATACTTCTAACCTTCTGATCCGGTATTATTTCTCTTCTCTGTACATTTTTTACTACTAGTCTCTTCAGCACTTCTCATAGGGAACATACCATCAGCCATATTTGCACTTCGCCATCTCCTCATTCTGTCATCTTGATTCTCTTGTCCACACGGTCTACCAAACATATATTTGTGCCTCCCGCCACAACGCTGTAGCTCTCTTTCATACATCTCATCTTCCCATTCTGTCATTGCTTCAAACTGAGTAGGTCTAGGTCTCGGTTCTAATCTCATCATTCTTTCTTTTAAATTCCTCAATACCGCTAAATTGAATGAACCATGTTCCGGAAATGCTTAAACTCCATCATCTTTTGTATACTTTGCTCAATTGTCTAGCCAAATACATGTATGATATCCATATTTTGCAACCATAAAGGATGCGGGTGATTTCGGTGGAGGAAGCAACTGTCCCTCCCTAGTCACAATCGGTTTGTCCTTTTAAAATAAATTCTTGATCTTTCCAAATTAGAACTTTTTCTCTTTTTCTGGTGGATCGTAATACATCATTTTCTTTTCTTAGTATCGCTAGATTTCCCCTACGTCTATTCTGTTGTTTTATCCAATCTTAGCGCGACTCACACTAATGCACCCATCCGGAGCGTCTACGTCACCCTGTAATTCTCCACTCCTAGTGCGGCGTACACTAACGCAACAATCAGGAGCGCCTACGTCTCTTACTGACTGGCCAATCCTAGCACGGTCTTTTCTGACATCAGCTTTTCTCACTACTCATGCTTCTGCTGACCCCTCCTTTACAAATTTTATTGGCAAACTTTTCTTATGTTCTCTTTTACTCAAAAGCTGTTAGTAACAACATAAAAACACCACCATTATCTGTTTCCCTAACAAAAGAGATAGTCTTGACCTTTTTCACAAGAATTCCATCTTTCCCGAGAGCAGCGCTTACCTCTGCCCTACTACGGAATCATTACATTTGCCGATAAAGTATCACTTCCCTCTACCTTACCCTTCTAGCAAGCATTAACTAACCGTTTCTCTAGAGATAAGACACCTGTTGGAGACGCACTGCTCCTGAGAATTAAGACCAGAGTTTCACAATTAAGTTGAATGCTATTTCATTTACACACATTCATACGGAAAATGTAGTTCATTCACTCAGAATCCTGTCTTTCCTGAGAGCAGCGCTTACTTCTGCCCTACTACAGAATTATTACATTTGTTAATAAAGTAGCACTTCCCTCTACTTTATCCTTCTTACAAGCTTAGGGAACACCTATTACCTTTCCAGTGATAAGCATAATCAGAGCTCACATGGACTCCTGTTACTTAAGACCAAAATTTCACAGGTGGCCTTCGCTACCCATTTACCACTTTCACACAGAAATGTCCCTAACAATAACATACGGCGATGTTACCAAATCGAACCCAGACAATGCGTCGTGCAACTCCAATCCTCACACCATGTGACTTCACTTGCCACAGGCCATCTGACTTCCTACATCCCAGAAGTCTTCAAAAACAACATAGAATGCAACGCGACTCAACATAGAATGTTAGTACATAAATCAATACTCATCGAAACATCCGCAATCAATAATCAATAATCAAAAAATCGAAAATAAGCAATAATCACCAAACTAGCCAATAATAACCATCATTCTGCTACCAGAAAAACTGATCCAGTGTGAAATCAGGGAAAAAGGGCACATTTTTTACAACTATCCTTCCTGCGTCGCAGACCCGACGTCACACTAGCTCATTCACACACGCAGTCACTGGTGGGGCCCATAACACCAACACTCATACGTTTTCTTCCTCTCGAGTCTGCACACAAGGAGGGAAAAATGACAAAATCAAGCACTGGACATGTGGGGGAGTACCTTATTACCTTTAGGGAAGAAAAGTTATTTTACAGAATATACATTTGCATCACCACCTATAGGATCCTAACTTTAAACATCAAGGCACTACACCATTTAGTCGACGGACCAATTAGTTGGACTGGTTGATGGTGATTTAGAACCTGCTAAAACACATTTAAGCCTCGGAATCCTCTAATCTCTTCATTGAAAAACCACAAACTCGAAAGTTCTGTTAATCAATTATTTGTTTATCTAAATATTGTTTGCAATCAATATTAGCATTTTGGTCAATCAAAGTTTAGAATTTTGTTCAATCAGCACAAATCGCATGACATTTATATTTACCTATTCTTGCCATCTGGATTTTTCCTAATTCATTTGGCTCTGCATAACCGAATTTAGCCGTTTAATTGTCCCAATAAAGCAGGCCAAAGCTCAAAGTCCGAAAGTTCTTTGCTCAGAACGTTACAGTCCCAAAGATCTCCAAAGGACCAGGAATCGTGCAAGCATCTGTCATCACCTGTTGGGTCGATAGGGGTGTGCAGTAATCGAAAACTGCAGTCTGCCAGCCCCTCCCTATTCTACTATCCTTTTTATAATGAAATTCGGGATAACATGAAACATTCTTAGACTAAGGAAGTAGATGATTGGTCAATTTGATGAATTTTGTAATATCGTCCAATTTTCACATCAGTCAGGGTTCTCATGGATTTTGCTGGTTCACTTCCTCTGTCCATGTCGTCCTTATGCAACATTGTAAAGTTTTGCTTGTATGTCTCGATTGTTCATTTAGACCAGATTTTATTGACTGAAGTTTGGCAGTCCTCCATGTTCCTATCCTTGACCAGGAACACTGTGCTTCTATTTGAGGTTGCCTGGAGGTCTACGGAGCCATCCGAGACTGCGCAGTAGGCATCGCGCTCACAAGACGGTGGCCCTTCTGAACTCCATTTTGGACGCAATGTTTTGGTAGGCCCAAATGCCAACTTAAGCGAAACAAACACAAAAGAGTAATTAATCACAGAAATGAAGATTTTAATGTTAAAACCCTCACTAATCCCTTTATGTATTAGTATTGTCCTAGCTTTTAGCGACATTTAAAGCAATAAAACTCAACCTTCGGTCCAAAACGGGAACGCAAACATCACAAAAGCGACATAAATCATGCGACATCCTATTACCACACGTTCTATTAATAGGCGTACAAAATTTAGGTATTAGAGTTATTCTGCCATGCAAATAGCAATAAGTCCCACGTGTAATTGGTGTTTAATAAAGGTGCAAATAGTTGATTAATATAACACTGCAAACAGTTAATTCAAATTATTATATTAGTCGGTTAAGTGTTTAGTACTTTGATGCAAAATAGAGGAGGTATACAACATTTTGCTTTACCTGCTCCATCACAGGCAACTCGGTGTGCAGGAAAGGTATCCCAAAGACTTGGTTTATGTCCATAGTTGCTCCCATGTTCAAAAAGGGTATAAGAGCAGACCCAAAATGCTACTTACCGATCTCCCTTTTAGACTCGACCGTTAAGGTTCTAGGGAGAGTTGTCCTTTCTAGGCTAATGGATTGGTCGGAGCAGAACAACATGATTTCTCGTCTTCAATATGGGTTCAGGACCGGAAAAGGTATGCTGGATCAATGTCTGAACCTACAATTGATTATTGGCAAATACTGGATTGCAAAAAAAGGTATGTTGTTTATGGCATTCATGGATCTTACCTCTGCTTTCGATCGGGTACATAGATCCAAACAGTGGAGGGTGTTGATTGACCTTGAGGTGGACCATAACATAGTTAATATTTTACATGACTACACTTGGATCTTGTTGCCTCTGTAAGGTTTAACCAGGTAGGGCGCTTGTCCAGGCATGTTAATTTGTATAGGGAGTACAGACATGGCTGCATCCTGACCCAGTGTTATTTTTTTACCTTCAACATAAATAACTTGGGTCCTGTGTTGTGTGCAGCCTGCAAGGATATTCGAAGGGTAGGTGCACAGTTATTGCCCGTGCTCCTTCATGCAGATGACACAGTCTTAATTTCCAGGACTACAGTAGACTTGCAACAGTAGGTTAACTGTTCTGTAGCCTTGATGAGTGCTTTAGATCTGAGCACTAATTTTTCAAAATAGCACACCATGGCTTCAGAAAATATCAGACAAAATGCTATGGAGGTGGCATTGAAATATGTAGGGTCTTTTTTGATGAGTATGGCTCATGGGACTTCTAAAGGAAGGTAAAAATAAATGTATTCTAAAGAGCTGCAACCACGACCTTTGATTTTACTAAAAGGTTGGGGGCTAAGCCGGTACAGGCACATATTAAAGTTTATCAATCAAAGAGTACCTCAATTGCCAGTTATGGTAGTACTATCTGCACATGATAATATAATTAATGAAGAGCCAGGCTTGGGGTATATAGGTGACCCATTTGCACTAGTGCCCTTGCTCAGATGGATTAGGGTATGGTGTAATCCACGTTTAGCCCTTAATCGAGCAGTTATCGAGGACTACCTGATATTAGAGAGGGCATTATACATCCCATGGTTTAATTACATTATGGAGGTAATGAGTAAATTGGGTAGTCTTGATTTATTTGAGAATCTGAATGGTATTAGATAGATTTGAACTTGGTAAAGGAGCATTTTCTCTCCATTATGGGATCAGAAAGAGAGGCGCTGGAACTTACTAAACCCACTGTCTGGTCTACATTATGCTAAAAACTCGTCCCTTTGAGGAGCCATACTTAATCAGAGTCACATTAACCCATCTGCGCCATCTGTTGACAAGATTCAGATTAAATCTGTTAAATTGGTCTTTGGCGGTTCCACAAGGAAGACATAAGGTGGAAGACAGAGGCCCATGCTCTTGTGACAATTTTTCCCCACAGTACACTTTGCATTTCATTCTTCTCTGTGATTATTATAGAGCCTTACAGAAACAATATATTGTCCCCTTATTAAAGGAGAAATGTTTTGAGCAAGTTAGACCAGCTTTGGTTTATTTGCAAATGTTATCAAGTCCTTTCATATCTTTTAAAACAGCAAGTTTTTTTTATAGAGGCTCTTAAAATCAGGAAGAGGTTACCTGGCTGAAATGATGATTTTATGTAATGTACACATGATATGAATTTGGAGTTGTATTTTAACGTATTTAATATGGCTTTTAATTCTTGTATGATAACATATTTTTATATTTGTCGTATGTCTGCCTTTATGCTTTTTTTAACCAAATAACGTTTTCCGATTGACTGAGTTAATCTCCATTCCGACACACGCAAAGAGGATATGGGTGAGCTGTACCTTCCTAAGTATCCTAACATGATGTAGAGCTGCTCAGCAAAACTATGGGTGTCAGCCACCAGACTGTGAAAAACATTTCATGAAACAGAACGTTTACTCATTTGCAGAGTCATGATATTTCCCTCAAATGTCCTGTAATTTTACTTCATTTATTTTTCAAATCAAGGAACATTTGGACCACAAATGCCTTGCATAACTCGGTACACAAAACTGCATGGAAATTGGTATTATACATAATTTATTCTGGTGGAAGGAAATTCTTGGTAAGGCAGTACCAGAATACATGATATGTGCACTTCAACAAACATTATGTAAAAAATACTATCTGGCACCGGCTGTTCAAGCTAGATGCATGGGTTACACACCCCAAATAGCTTATGCATGTATTTACATGAAGATGGAGTATCAGTGAGATCTTACCTCATTTTACAGCAGGTGTGTTTCTTTAATGCATAAGGATTGGCAAACACCAATGTCAGGCGGTTGGGATTTTCAGTAGAGTGACCCTAAGAGGTAGAACACACTGCACATGAGATGGAACGGGGTGGCTTGGGTAACGGTAGTGGATTAAGGTTAGCTGATCTGAATTTGCAAGATAGTGAGTACTGTGATATTGTATCAATTGTTTATGGATTTGAACACAAGTCTTAGCATCTTGTAGATGGCCCTTTTCTTCAGCAGTCAGCCGACTTGCTTACAGTATGGAGATGTAGGAGTGCACGAGCAATATTGAAGAAAATCTGGCTTATAACGTTGTCGATTGTTGCATGAGAGTTTTTGGTAGGTCGGTTAGCAGGCTCGTAAAAAAGTAAATGCTGCTAAAGAAAGCAGTGAGTTAATGGGTTACTGATAAGTAGTTGGAACATGCAGTTGAGGCATTTTTTAAAGAAATACCTTCATCTTCATGGATTCAGTGACTAGAATACCTAGGTTTCTGACAAAAGGGGTAAATGGCAGAGAGTGTAGGCAGAAAAATATAGGACTTCAATTTTAGAGGAGTTTAGCATCAAACGTGCAAATTCCATTCAGGGTAGTAAGAGTTAGAAAGGAAAAGATCATCTGAGTATCATCAGGATGGGGATGATAGGAGAAGTCAACTGAGTAGTTGGAGCAGCTGAGGGTGAAGGTGCAAAGAGAGTAAAGAAGCCTTGGAGATGTCCACTGAGAGCGGGGTTGCAGTTGATTACTCATTGCTTCAACTGATAGAATAAGAACGATTTGAAAGGCAGGACTTGAGGTAATTAACAGCTGAGCATTTGCATGATAAGATAGGATTATCCACAATGCCAAAGATAGAAGAAAGTTCTAGTAAAAGAATAGTGGAGAGATGATTATGATTATGGTTTGGGTTATATATGCATTGTGTGAGCACTTTTCTGTGGAGTGAAGGGAACAAAAAACAGATTGGAAGAGGTTGAGCAGGCTGTTTGCGGAGAAGCAGTCAGTTGAAAACCAGATGGTTCAATATCTTTGAGAAAAAGGAAAGCTGAGATACTAGGCAATAGTTGGTTTGGGAGGCGGGTTGGCAGTAGGTTTTAGGTTTTTTAAGAGGTGTAGGACTGCAGAAAATGTGCGCCATGAGTCATAAAATAGTGTTGGACAAGAGAGCAAGCGGTTTGATGATAGCAGGACCAGAGAGATCCCAGGGTGCACAATATGTATTAGCTGCCTTGATAAGGAGAAGTTCAACTGGAGATGTAGTGATGAAAGGTGCTTGTGCTGCAGAGTATTGCTGGGATGCAGGTGGTGTGGAAGGTGACGGAAACACCTTAAGTAAAATGGACAGGTATTGCATGAAGGTAGAGATTTTAAAGCAGTGATTGCTGATACTGTCCACAAAGATCTGACAATAGTTTTGTGTGAATGAGCCCTGAGCCTGAGAAAAAGATACCCTTCATGAAGTGTAAGTGGAGACGTGAGGTCATATGACTTGACTTGATCTGATATGTAACTACACTTTATATGTCCTTTTATTATACATTGCTGAGTAGGAGTAACGTATGTTTTATACATTTAAACTGGTGATGTGAGATTGTAGGATTTTATCTGATAATTGATAGAATGTCTTATGTTTTTATACTCTGTTGTATATAGACTGCTTCTTCCCTGATCTTTTATGGTCATAGATCTGACTGTATAAAGTATTATTAATTGTAATTGTGTGAATGAGTCCTCAGTTTTGAGTCCTATTTAGCATGATTTCCTTTTGATGTGCATCAACTCACATATGAAATATATCATACCCTAAGTCTTTTTTTATGTTCAATGTTACTGCGTCGATGAGTTAGTTATAAATTACTGATTGTTCCTTTTGCATTTATAATGAAGAGGAACATATTCAATTGAACATGGAGCAAAAGTAAAATTCCTATACTTTTTCATAGTTTTCTTCATTTGCCTGCATTTCACACTCTTACTGTGGCAAAACTCGTTATGAATTCTATTTCTGTTTTATTTCTATATAACACATAATGCTAAGGCTTTGCCTACCTTTAAGCAATCCAAAGGACATACATTTGCAAGATTATGCTGCAGGTTTCACAATTCGGCCTTTATAAGACTTTGGGATCAGAACCAAAGGTAAAAAATAGAATTTCTATGACAGCTTTAAACATCTACAAATGTGTCTGTTGTCATGGTGGAAGGATCTACGTCAGATGAGACATTCATGGTGAAATCTCCCCATGCCATCGAGTATGATGGAATCAAATTCCTGCACGTGGGCACTTGGCATGTAACAGAAAATTCAAGGTAGGTTGTTAGTGCATGTGACATTTTTCCTAACATGCTTCGTATTGTTTTGTAGGAGGTAAGGATGGCATAATATTATTTCTCATTGAAAAGCCCCGCCCATTTCATAGAAATCTTTCACAATGCAAGTGGTGGTTCCAGTCAAAAGGTGAAACGTGCAATCTACCTCCGGAAGAAATGCGACTAGCAGAATTAATTTGACACTTTATTAAAACTTCATTCTTCTGGACAAAGTTCATGGAATTTTTACGGAAGTATTTATTTCTGCAGAATGTTGAGGGCTTCAACACTTTTGCTCCCCAACATGGCGATATGCAAGCACTGGTAAACATGCTGATGGAATACTGTCAGCTCTAGACTGCACGGTGGGTCTACCATTGTTTCTGATAGTATTTACACCGTCCCCTGTTCGACTCAGCAGAAGAGAAGTTGTCCATTGGTCAGACATCCCCCATCTTCTGCCCTCCAGCTAGGATATGAGGCTACATGACGCGCTTAGAGAAACTGCAGGTTTTTGGTAGAATTCCCTTTACCCTCCATTCGAAATCGGGGCACAAGTTTCCTAAATTCCATACCCATACTCTTTTAAAAAAAAAATATTTTATTGAGCAGAGCATTGAGAACATGATAAGAACAATAGCATATGAGCAAACATTAAAACCATTTGACATAGAAACAATAGCTTCTTCTTCCCCCCAAAATTATATTTAAATGATAATTGCAAAAATAGCTACGTGCAAAAAGTGCATTGAAGTGCAATAAGAAAGTGCGAGTGCTACAAATGCTAAATTGCAATACTAAAGTGCTCAAATACTTAACAACAAGTAATTCTAGTTCCTCCAAACCATATCGAAGAATGATAAGACATCTATTTAATTCTAGATAGCAGGTAATATTATCCCTCCATTGGATTTTTCAAATGGCTTAAAAACTTCCAATTCTTACTGAATTTCCTGGAAGCTCTCACCCGTCTTGCGTAAGCTTCTTCAAAAGCCTGCGTCCTTTTCATTTTATTAAACCATTTGTTGTGGGTGGGAACATCCCTGGATTTTCAATTTTGAAGGATTGAAGAACGAGCTATCGTACAAGAAACAGAGAGAAAAGTTGCCTCGGCCTCCGTTAAAATCGTTCTGTCTCTACAAAGTCCAAAGAGGGCAGCCTCGGCCTCCGGCACAACACTCTTTCCAAATGCCCGGGTTAAGGGCCGAGAAGATTGCCTCCTAAAAATACCTCAGCATAGGACATATGTAAGGAAGATATGGAGCCAGGCCCCCTCTCCATCCACCTGGCAACGGAAGCACCTATTTTCGGCATCAGGATACCTTTTCTCAAGTGCTTCCGGAGTAAGGTAGGCCAGCCACCGAGATAGGAAGCCCATTCTTTTGAAATTGGCTTCTCGCAACGATTTACTTCCTAGATGACATAAAGCTTCCCATTCCTTAATGGAAAAAGTACATTGTGTTTCGCGGACCACTCTTTCCAGATGGCTCTCTATCAAAGGGAGTTGGCCCTGGTCGTGTAGCAGACGATGCCCATTCCCTACACCATTTACTTTAGCCCCAAAGAGAGCTACCACAAGTTTATTTGGTGTATCAAGAATACCATCTACATTTTTCACAAAATGGACAATTTGTAAGTATTCAAAAAAGGCAGGATTACTCTGACTCCCGACCCTTAGCAGCACCTCTTGCCAGGAGATCACCCTATTCTGAATTAAAAAAAATCTTAACTCTCCTAGCCTGCAACCTTCCCAATTATTCAAATGGCTTGACATTTACATTCCCTTAGTTTCAAGTATTGTAACCCGGAGCAACCCGTCATTTAAAACAAGCATTGGCATAGCCAATAGGTCTCGCCTTTAGGACCTTATAAGTGTTTAGCCATGCAACAGTTGCATAACTAAATACTTGTAAGGTCCCAAAAGCGAGACCTATTGGCTATGCAAAGCGGCCGCGAAAGTAAAAGTGATCGCGATCACGATCAAACATCAAAGCGGCCGTGCGGCCGCTAAAGTGAAAGTAATCGCGGTAAAGCGCGGCGCGCGTGCCCGCACGCCCGCACACATGCACTGTAGCTCCAGGCTGGCCTGGTAGCACTTTTTGGAGCCCTCTCAATAAGTCTCGCCAGACCAGCGCATGCGCTGGGTCAAGCGAGACCTAAAAAGGACTGAAGTCTGAAAGAATAGTCCTTCAAAAAAAACTGGAATTTGAGAACCGGTTTCCTGTACCATTTTATCAATGAAGAAACTATCTCTGGAGCTTTAAGATCCCATTAAGCCCGCTAGTAGATCCAAAAAAGCAGCTTCATAGTAAGATCTTAAGTGAGGTAAAGCCAGACCCCCTTGTGCAGTCGTTAATTGTATTGCTGTTAATTTGACCCTTGGAACTTTCTTCCCCCAGACAAACTCTCTTATCAGAATTTCCATTTCTTTAAGAAATATTTATTTTATTAGGAACATTAATAAAGAGAAAAATAAGTAACGGAAGTATGGACATTTTAATTAATGATACTCGTCCCACCAGAGTTAGGGGGAGTAAAAGCCACTGTTCCAGTAGTCTCTTGATTTTTTCTTGCATTCTTACATAATTTATTTATATAGTTGTTGATATTGGTTAGACACATAGATCCCCAAATATCTAATTGGATCTGACTTTGCGGCTTGTGCCCTCAGACAGAGTGGAAGGAAGTTTATGTCTGCATTGAGGACTAAGACATCAGTTTTGTTTGAATTTATTTTATAGCCCCCATTTAATTCAAATTTACTAAATTCACTTAATACCACTTCCACATTATCGTTAGTGGGCTTCAAATATAAAATAATGTCATCCGCAAAAAGTTTCAATTTAGACATACCCAGAATTGGGGATTCACTAGCAGCATTAGTACGCATTCTGATAACTAAATGTTCTATAAAAAAAGTAAAAAGCAATGGAGAGAGCGGGCAGCCTTGTCTTGCCCCGCGATTTATTTTTACCGTACCTGCCCGTTTTGCATTAATTACCACCTGGGCCAGAGCCCCCTGATAAATATTACGCATCATGGCGATAACCTGGGGTGGGGGGGAATCAAATTGACCTAGGGCGAAAAACAAAGTTTTCCAATTTACCAAGTCGAATGCTTTCTCCGCATCGCCCATCATAATACAGGCCGGGATAGAATTGATGTTACAGTAATCCAAGGCCTGTATTAAGAACTCAGTGTTGGCTGCCATGGATCTTCCTGCTATAAAACCAGCCTGATCTTTATGAATTATCTCCTGTGTGGCAATTAAAATCTTATAATCTGAATTAAGAAGGCAATGGGCCTATAAGAGTTAACATCCATTGGGTTTTTATCTTTTTTTACAAAGCGCACACCAATTGCCTCCTTGAAGAACGAGGGGACCTGACCACCGTTTTTGATATAATTAAATAATTTTTTCGTAGGTGGAATTATTTCTTTTGAAAAGGTTTTATAAAATTCTATGGGGAACCCATCTTCCCCACACGTTTTAGCCCCGGCCGTTGATTTAATGGATGCCAAGATCTCAGCAGATTCCACATCAGATTTTAACTGGTTAATCCAACAATCTGATAATCTAGGGATATTTACATTGACAAAATACTCCTGTATAGACTCCTCCCCCACCAAGTATTTGGTAGTATAAAGTTGCTGGAAATGTTCTAAAAAGATCTGTGGAATCTCCTCACTATTAACTACTTCTATTCCGGTCTTGGGGTCCGTCACCTTTGATACTATGCAAAGACAACAATTGGTTCTGTCGGGTAAGAATAATTTCTTTAGATATTGAGTCACTTCTTTAGTTATTCAGAACAAAACAGCAATTTATAAAAATATACACACAATGAGACCATAAAGAATATAAACGATTTTATAAATTCCGTCATTTATAAATACTTGAGTTGAATTATATGGCTGTCAAAAAACGAAAATGATTAAAGAATTATTGGTGACAAGGTGACATGTGGTGCTCAGTGAAATAGTGATAGTGCGTACTATATACAAGGTGATTATTAAAATTCCGACAATTTAAAGAGGCCAGAAAAACAGATAATTGAATAGGTCTGCAAATCCTGACGAGTGATTAACGCGCTCAGAGGGATCCGGACGAACGTCTGCACCCGGCTTCTAATTAATGCGAAACCTGACTGCAAGACATAACACTGACACTGGAACCTCCTAGACGAGCGATTTATGCGCTCAGAGAAGTCAGGACGAATGCCTGCGCTTGGCTTTTGATTAATGTGAAACCCGATTGCAAGACCTAAAACAGACACTGGAATTAGTGTGATTCAGGAGATCTTTGAACACTTGCCAGTCGAAAATTTCGAAACAAGTCCTTTAAGAAATATCGGACCACACTAGGCTGTCAACCCCCCCCCCCTCCTTAATGTCCTGATGAAGACCCGCATTGACTACCCAGTTGTGCGCCTTCAGGGTTGAAACGTCGACTAATACTGGATCAGTTGAAAGACTCTGCTAAACGACTGACTCAACCTATTTGCAGACCTATTCAATTATCTGTTTTTCTGGCCTCTTTAAATTGTCGGAATTTTAATAATCACCTTGTATATAGTACGCACTATCACTATTTCACTGAGCACCACATGTCACCTTGTCACCAATAATTCTTTAATCATTTTCGTTTTTTGACAGCCATATAATTCAATTCAAGTATTTATAAATGACGGAATTTATAAAATCGTTTATATTCTTTATGGTCTCATTGTGTGTATATTTTTATAAATTGCTGTTTTGTTCTGAATAACTAAAGAAGTGACTCAATATCTAAAGAAATTATTCTTACCCGACAGAACCAATTGTTGTCTTTGCATAACTGCCCAGGTTCTGAGGGATACTGGGTTACCCCATTGCTATTCTACCTTTGATACTATGGCTGCTTCTTGTTTGATTCTTGTAGAATTAGCCAATAATTTGCCTACCATCTGGCTGTCCTCATAAACTTTTTGTTGATAAGATTGGGAACTGCTGATCTCCTCTAAGACAAAAAAGTCTCTCTGGGCCTTTCTGGCCTGCTCCAGTTGATGTGGGCGCGACCGGATCTGCTGAGCGTACACCTTCTCTACCGCCCCTTGCAATTCTGCTATTTTGAGCCGCCGAGCCCTAGACTGGGCGGCCGAAAAGGAGATTATTTGTCCACGAGCTGCGGCCTTGAACCCCCCATACTAAAAAGGGTTCCGCTGTACTATCATTGATCCTAAAATATTTGGAGATCCATTCTCTAAAATTCTCCAACCATTCTTGATCCTGGAGGAGGAGGCGATCCAGCTGCCACCTGGGCCGCTCTCTTCTCCCCCCCCCAAGTTTGAGCTTAAACCCTATGTACGCATGATCAGAAAAGGGGTTGCTCCCAATATCTGCCTTTAAAATCCGCAGAGATCTAGATGCTAGAAATAAATCAATTCGGGAAGCGGTCTGAAAGCGGTGCGAGCAGCAAGTGAAAGAGTTCTCATCGGCATTAATATTCCGCCTTTGATCTATTAGTTGATAATCATACCTAATAGCCTCAAAAAAAATGTGGGTGTTTGGTTTAAGTTGTTTTTTATTTTTGTTTGAGGTGTCCTTCCTTAAATCCTGTATATAATTAAAATCACCACCGATAATGATCTGCCCAGGAGCCCCCCTCAAAAGCTCATTGATTTTGACCAACCTGAGGCATCATCCGTAACTGGGCCATAGTAATTTATGAAATTTAAAATCTTCCCCTTCAACTTTGCTACCGCCCATAGCCACCTCCCATATGGATCTCTACGAACTTGTTCAAATTCCCACGGTAAGTTTTTGGAAAAATAAATAGCAACCCCTCTCATAGCAAGGCCTGCAGACGCGAAAAAGGCATCAGAAAAAACTCTAGGTAAATATAGTTTGGGGGAATTGGTTTTTAGATGTGTCTCTTGAAAAAACAAGACACAAGGGTTAAACGAGATAAGCCATCTAATAAGAGCGCCATATTTTTGTTTATTCAAAATTCTATTAACATTGACTGACATGATCTTGCATTTACTAGCAATTTCTGTTGCTATTTCTAAGGTAGATTTCTAGTTTGCTCAATAACAAATATCTATATATATCTCACTATCTGTACCTTTTGCTGCTGCTCTTTTTCCTTCTTCAGATCTCCCTCACAAACCCACCCTCCCTCCCCAAAGAAAGGGAACCCCCCCACAGAAATGTGGAAAAGCCCCCACTGGCCACGCTAGCCACATTTCAACCCACCCAACTAACCTTGTGGATGTCCTGGTACTACACCTGAGGTGACCCTGCTGCCCCCAGCAAAAAGGGAATTCAAACTTACATAAGTAACCACCACACCTTCTCACCCCAATGGGAAGGTACCCCCTCACAGAAATGAAGAGTCCAAGCTTTCTTGATATTAAATCAAACTCTAGATCCAGCCGAGATCTCTTTCAATAATACCTGGGCCTCCTCCAAATTCGAGAAAAGATAGAACTTCCCCTTAACCAAAACCCGCAGCTTTGACTGTTGAGCAATTGATGCTTGAGCACCCTGAGCTTTAAATAGATAAAAGCATCTTGACAAATTATTTTCGTCTGCGCACTGCCACTGCTGTCATATCAGAAAATATGCGACATTTAGAGGTTTCATTTACAGCAAACTGCCTCTGCTGAATCGTCTTTGTTAGGATTCGCTCCTTAACATGAAAGTCTGCAAAGTGCAGCAAGATTGTTCGTGTTATCGTTGAGTTTGGGAAGGGATGAACCGGAACTCGATGCTTCCTGGTGATGGTTAGATCTCCTTCGAATTTAGGGAGAACTCTCTGTTTAATAAATGTATTGACCCATTGCAGGGTTTGAGACGCTTCAATTCCATCGGGAACCCCCACTATTCGGAGGTTTGGCCTCCGAGAATGGCTCTCGAGTTCCTCAAGCTGGTTCTCCAAAAAGCTTTTATTTCTGGCTTGCTCTTTCATTTTCCCGAGCATCTCATTCATTTGGTCTTCAAGCAATGAGATTCTGGTTTCAGCTTCTTGTAGTTTAATTGGAAGGCATGTCATTACTTCTTCTATTTTGCCTAACCGTTGTAAAGAGGCAATCGCGAGTTTTGGGGATTTTTTCATTTAACGAACCTCTTTTAAAATCATGTTCAGCATATCTCTTATGTCCATTTGTTACATTCCGGATGCTTCTGCCCTATTACTGGAGTTGATTTGTGGTACCACCCTGACCTGGTTCGAATTCTCAGCAAGAGTGTTCTCCTGTTCCAGTAAGGCATCGCCGAGCTGTATCCCCCTGTCAACAGTTGGAACTGAGACTGGAGTTGGAGTTGAGACTGAGATTGGGCTGGATCCTGAAATGACAGAGAGTTAGGTGTCTCACTTTCTAGCGCCTTATTGCCCTCAGCTGAAGATGCAGATATAATTGGCTGCATCAGATTGAGAGAAGTTATTTCTACCAAATTTGATGATTCAGGAAGAGCCCCCTGGTCTTGATCTTGATCCTGAACTTCCGATTTGCTCTTTGTGGACAAGGATTGGGTCTGACCAGATAGCTGGAGGCATTGTGGCTGGAGGCATTGTGATATATTCTGGTCCCGTACTGGTAGATCGTCTAATGTCACTAATGGCCCTTTTGGTATTTTTATGGTTGAGCTGGGAGAAGGAGGTGGTAAGGACGCTTTCTTTAAAAAGAGAGGAAATTCCTTTGCCCCTTTTAACTCCTTTTTGTGACCATCAATTAATGAATTTTCTTGTTGTAATTTAGCCGTTGAAGCTGAAACTTCCGTCAGATCCAGTGCTATGCTAATCTGATCTTCTACCAATTCTCCCAATTCCGGGGACATGATGGGAGGCGCCTCCTCTTCTGAACTCTCGAGGCTGGTGTCCAGACCATGGGGATTGATGGTATACTCCTTGTTAGCCAGCCGTGCGGTTTCCTTTGCCTGGTCTAAGTGAGTTTTGGCATTCAACCTGGCTGCGGAATCAACTTTGGTGACTGAATTGGAATGCTTCAGAGTTTTAACCATTTTTTTTTTGTTTCTCCCTATTGCTCCTCCGTACCTTAGACCATGAACCTCCTCAAATTCCTCAGGTTCCTCTGGATACCGCCGGGAGCTCCGTCTGGCTGTCTGGTCACACTGCACAGCCTGTCCTGGTATCAGCGTTCCATTCCAACTCAGGGAGTCGCCGAGGTCAGGAATCTGCCTCCATGAAAAAAGCACTCCAGAGACCTCGGCTCCCCTTCTTCCCCAGCATCACCAAACAATGAAGCAAGCAGGCTCGGGATGCACACAGTCGGGAGAGCAGCCTGGAGACGCCCACAAGGATCTATTCAGCCGACTCAATACCAGTAGCCTCACTTGCACCAGACATCTGGTCTCGCCGTCCACCGACGGAGAGAACCCGCCGTGGACCAGTCAGGAAAAAAGACTCCCTGCCTTCAATGATTATTTCCCGGCGACCGGCATTCGTTTTTCTCGGCGTTCACGTCAGATTAGAGACGGTGGATTTTTGCCATGGTTTACTCGTAAACCGCCATGGTGAGATTCTCCATTGCTGAGGGCGGGGCGGGCAGCATCACCTGTGGCTTCTCGGAGGCGTGGTTCTCCGTAGCCCTTCCATATCCATACTCACCAGATCACGGGGAAGAGTTACAAGCCCCTTGCGCCACTTTTGGTCACTTTTGACATGGGAAAAGTGACGCAAAAGTGGCACAAGGGGCTTGTAAATAAGCCTCACATATCCTCCCTTCGCATTACAACACCCCAATGGTGTATTCCATGCTGTGTCAAACTGCTATGGCCTCAGAGCTCTTTGGCTTGGTTTGTTTGTGTCTTCCCTCGTGGTTTGGGCTTGCACAAAATGGAGAAAACACTTTACTAAATCTGCTCCAAATGTTCAACAGTCTCAGTTTGTTCGGATGCAGGTGTGCAGAGGGAGGGAGGCGGGAGGAAACGCGAGCAGCAGGAGATAATTATAGAGCGAGTTCTTCCAGATGACGAGCGAGGCATTCTCTAGCTGTTTTGCTACTTAGCGAGACAGCTTGTGTACTAATTGATGCTATGTCTCGGCATTTTGCTTCTCTCTAAACAACTCCCTTCTCTAGCCCCAAGGCATTATTAACAACATACTTGTTGACGGGCCTGATGATTTAAATGCTCTGGAGTCGCAGAGAACAAAATCAGTTCACCTCGAGTTAATCAACACGAGAATTGTGTCAAGCTGCGATTTACTTTCTGGCTGTTCCCAGCCTTTTTCGCCAGTGATGTCAACACACTGTATTGGCTGGTTACAGGGCAATCAAGGTGCCTGTTGCTATGAAGATTTATTGATATGTTTTTACGCTGATCTTTTTCCAGGTGGTCCATTTCCTACTTATGTTGGCCAAACACCATTTCAATCAGCCACATGAGGAGAAATGCAAACGTTTTTCCCAGTGGGGATGGCGGCTGTCTATAAGTGTATGCTGTCATGTATTCAAAGCATTTTTTTATCCAAATGCCAGATAGCTGAAACATCACACAACATATGAAGATATGTGAAAGTGTCGATGATAGGCTAAACTAGTTATGTCACACGGAAAAATATATTCATATTTCTTTGAATTTATGCTAGTTCAGAGTACTTAGCAAAAAGATAAAGTGGTTTATTTATGATGGCTATTCGCTAATGTGGCATTTAGTGACAAAAAGCATAGAATCAATGTATTTATTATTTTAAAAAGTCTGGAGGTTTGGCGCAAAAATGCACAGTGGCACATGATCGCCCACGCAACCCTTGGTAAAGAACCTCCAGAAAGTAAAAATACTTTGGGCCTCATTTATGGGATTTTGGCTTAGGGCAGCTCAGTATGGTACCGTGCTGTGCTGCTCTACGCGAAAGTGAAAGGGCACAAATTCACCGTAGTTAAACAATATGATACTTTCCTGTCCTTTCTCCTTGTGCTAGCGCCGTTTCGGCAGCCTAGCGCCAAAGTAGACACCTTTGCACCATTGTGCAAAGGTGCCTCCATTGCATGCAAGTGTGTTTTTATGCAGGAAGGGGCACCTTTCTGCAGAAAAACAATCCTGAGAGGCGTTGTTCTCTTTCTACACTAGGAAAGTGGAAAAAACAAAGAGAAATAAACATATTTCTCCTCAGTACGTCCCACCTTGTGAGGTTAACAGATTTGGCGTTTCCCCAGGTTTACATCACTCTGTAAACCTGGGCCAGCGTCAAATTCCATGGGTGTTTTGTGGGGGAAACCTACCACAATGCCCACAGAGGGCCTCCCGGGCACAGGGTAAGGTGACGCTGCTATTTGCGCTGCATGGCCTTACTCATGATTTATGAGGCCACTCTAAGCCACGCAGGGTGGCTTTGCCTGGCTTTCTAAATAGAAGTGCGAGCTCTGTGTAATGCATATACCACTTTATGTCGTGCAAAAGTGATGCAGGGCTCTCAAATAAGTCTCTTAGGTGTGCCAAAATGGCCCACTCCTCTTTGCTTAATCATTCCAAGGGAGTGCATAAAGACTGCACACCCACAAGCAATACAAGGAAGCTAACTGGAATACTTAAGCTGATGTGTATCCTATGTTGCTTCTTAATAGTCAGTCTTGTAGGCACTGTATGATGTTCCCAGATCTACATTTCTGGATACTGACACGGCTGGTTTGTTATGGTGTCCTAGAGATCGCTACAATGTTGTGTTTTGGGGACTTGAGTGTTGTGCTAGGGTCAATATTCCTTGGTCTCTAATGTACTCTTCCTCTGGTGGAGAGGTCATCAGGTAGCAAATAAAATCGATTGTAAATTGGTTAAGATTGTTGAACAGCGTAATGTAGGTTGACCTCATGGTACTGCAGAAAATGTGTCTGGCTAGGTTCTTTTAATGAGTGAAATATTACTTGCCACGGTGTTGAAACATTAATAGTTGTTGGCAAAAGCATGCTTTTGTTGTTTTCTCACAGGAACTCCTCTAGAAATGTCAGGGGGAAAAATTGAGCTTGCACAAAAAAGTCTGTTGGTGTGAGAAAAGTTCTGGCACACTCACCCAGTTTCACTATGGTTGCAAGGAAAACGTCTGCAAAACTGGAATCAGCGGCAAATTGTCCCCGCTATGGTAAAGTCTTGAGAAAATGTTAACATATATCCCTTTTTATTGAAAACCTCTTTCCACACAGTTCAGTGAACTTTTCAGAACAAGCATTGGCAAAGCCAATAGGTCTTACCTATGTGAGAGCTATTGGCTTTGTCAATGTCTTTTGGCCATGCTGTACAGCAGAATGGCTAAATGTTTGTGGAGTGGTGTAGAGTGGAGTGGCACAGAGGAGAGTGGAGGAGAGTGGCATATAGTGGAGTGGCGTAGAGGAGAGCGGAGTGGAGTGGCCTAGAATACAGTGGCATGGCATAGAGTGGAGTGGCGTAAAGTAGAGTGGTGCAGAGTAGAGTGGCATAAAGTAGCGTGCCATAGAGTAGAGTGGCATAGAGTACAGTGCTGTGGAATAGAGTGGCATGGACTAGAGTGGTGTAGAGTGGAGCGGCATAGAGTAGAGTGGCATGGAGTGGCATAGAGTCGAGTGGAGTGGTGTAGAGTTAAGTGTAGAGGAGTGGAGTAGATTGAAATAGAGTATAGTTGCATACCGTGGAGTGATATAGAGTGCTATAGAGCGACATTGTGTGGAGTGGAGTGGCTTAGACTACAGTAGAGTGGAGTGGCTTAGAGTAGAGTGTCATAGAGTAGCGTGGAGTGGAGTAGAGTGGTGTGGTGAGAATGGAATGGAGTAGAGTGGAATGGCACAGAGTAGAGTGCAGTAATCCTGTGTTTTCTAGGCCCAAATGTTAAAAAATATATTCTTACTCTTGGTCTTCCGATGAATCTTTTCTTTGTTGCAATGAGGGGAAAGGGAGCTAGTAGTGAACCTCTACATTAACAGTGCAACACATTTGGCTACACAGTTAGACCAGGAATCGGTAGCCAAGTTCAAGGGTGGTTATTACACATTTGTTATCAAATTGATCACTCTTAAGACCATACTATAGAAATACAAAATTGCAACAGGGAGACCAAGTCTTCTAAAGAAATGTAGACAAATCAGTATAAAGCAAAGAAGTAGTTCAGTCAGTGCAATACAAGCTAACAATAACAATATCTGATGCTCTGAAAACAATCTTAAGTTATCTCATCTATACATTAGTAAACTAATTATCACAAGCATAATCCAAATGGGAGGAATGATTCAGTTCAGTTCAGTTTCTAAAAATATTTGCAGGGGGCACACAGCCCCCCCCGCAGCCCCGGAGACCACCACCCCCCGGGGCTTGTTTTTTAAATGGGTGGTGGGCCCTAGGGTCCATCACCCCCCAGGGCTTTTCTAAAATATTTGCAGGTGGCTCATGGCCCCACGCAGCCCCGGGGACCGCCAATCCCCGGGGCTTGTTTTGTTTTTATAAACTAACCTGTGGGGGGGGCTCGAGCCCCCCCACATGCCCCGGGGACCACCACCTGCCTGGGGCACTAAGTATGCAAATTGAGGGGTACGTTGCGGATCCCCGAGCCCCGGGGACCACCACCTCCCCGGGTCTTTGCTAATGTTGGGAGGGGGGCCGCACGGCCCCCCTCCTGGAGCCAGTTATGGCCCTGGGGACCGCCACCCCCCAGGGCCGGCTCCTGCAGTGTCCCAGGGTTTCCACCCCCGGGACACTGCTGTTTGAAATGACAGGGCGGGAGCCTCGCGGGTCCCGCCCTGTCATTGCAAACTCTGGTTTGGGTTTTGAAAGCGAGAGCAGGAAACCTGCTCTCGCTTTCAAAATCCAAACCACATTGCTTTTCCACATGGGGAGCTGCATCTTAGCAGCTCCCCTTGTGGAAAAGCAATGCCGGCTCCCACAGGAGGCGGGGAGCCGGCGGGACCGTGGGGGAATTGGGGACCCCCCACGGTCCCCAATGAAAGGCCAAGCCCCAGGGAATGGGGTCCCCGGGGCCATTAGTGGCCCGGGAGGGGGGTCACGCCAGGGAGCTGCGTTGCAGAGAGGTGTTCAGAGGCCACGCCCCTTTTTACACCTCTCTGCAACGCAGCTCTGTGGCGCTTACTGGAGGTACCTCGTGGGATAGTTGGACTCCAGGGACTCTGAGGATTCAAGGGGACTTTATTCCCCAACCAAAAACGTGCTACGGGGTGCGTTTGCACAGTGGTGAAGGGAAGGGGCGTGGCCTGAGGTGACATGTGTGCAAACACACTCTGTGGCGCGTTTTAAGTTGGGGAATTAATTCTCCTTCAATCCTGAGGGCCCCTGGGGGCCAACTAGACCACCAGGTGCTTTCAGTAAGCGCCACTGCGCTGCGTTGCAGAGAGGTGGTCCAGGTCATGCCCCTTTTTACACCTTTCTGCAACGCAGCTCTGTGGCGCTTACTGGACTTTATCCCACAACTTAAAACGGCCACAGGGCGTGTTTGCACACATGTAACCTCAGCCCCCCCCCCTTCACCAGTGTGCAAACACGCCCGTGGCGTGTTTTAAGAGGTAGTTTTAATCCCCCTGCCCTATTATGTACTAGGGACTTACAGAGGAGGTCATGCTAATCACAGGGTACCCCAACACATAGTGTTCCCTAGTATATATAGGTGTTTTCACTGTATTCTAAGTGTCTTTTAGCATAGCACTGGCTCTGGGCCTGGTTAGTCAGAGTCAGTTACCACCAGTACCCGTCTGAAAAAGTTGTGGGCACAGGAGGACTTTATGCTCCTCTGTTGGTTCTTTCTGCACATCTCTTCTTCTTCCTGCACTTTTTGCACTTCGTCTTTGTGGACTTCTGTTGCTTCTTTGTGCATTTCCTTTTTTTCTTTCAGTGCGTTGTTTCTTCTTTCATCACATGTCCTACCTCTGTAGGCATAGTTAGAAGCTGGCATTTAAAAAAACCTTTGAAATTCACTGAAAAAAACGCAGGTTTCAGACACGTTATAGTTAGAAATTAGCATTTAAAAAACCTTAGAAATTCACTGAAAAAACCATAGGTTTTAGGGAAAGTTATAGTTAGAAATTAGCATTTAAAAAACCTTAGAAATTCACTGAAAAAACGATAGGTTTTAGGGAAAGTTATAGTTAGTTGGGCATTTCACTCGTACAAAATCAGAGAAATTCCCCCGTTATAGTTAGTTCAGCTAACTATAACTCGCGCCCCCGCAATGCACTGCTGATGACATCACATATTACATCACTCATGACATGGTCAGTGACATCACTGATGACATCACTGATGAAATCTCAAATGATTTCACTGATGACATCATCCATGTGATAATTTCATGCATCTTCTCACACCCTAATATAACTTTTGATACACCCACTCTAAATTACAGACTGCCATTCTCAAAACCATAGACACTCCAACATCAATAACTACATACCCACTCACTGATTCTTAGGTCTACACACATATCCACTCACTCACCCGTACAGTCACTCATATGGTCCCTCAGTACAGGACTATCATATACACTTATACACCTATATAGACACTCACACACCGCCACTCATCCATAGAGGTACTCACACACCTAGTGAGTCATGCAAATAATTAATCACACTCCCATTTACTCACCTATACAGGTATACACACACCAGCTCACTTACTCATACAAATACTAGCACATTCTTACTCTCTTATACAGTCACTGATACAAGCACACACTCATCCATACAGCTACTCTCATAATCACACACTCTCACTTATAGCCATTTATATACTCTAACACACATATATACTGCCTTTCACATATGTAGCTACTCACACATGTACCACTGAGATATACATTCACTCACTAACACACCCATACACACACTTACCCACCCATACTGTCCATCACAGATGCACTCTTGAAACCATGCACCCAGTGAATCACCCATTCACACATCTATGCACAGTCACACACACCCCACCCACACAAACACTCAGGCACCCATACAGATACTCAGACAACCAATCAATAACTCATATAGCCACTCATGTAGCTATTCACAAACCCATGCAGCCGCTTTCACACCAACAGACAGTAGGATGCAGACATTCACACAGTTTAGTCACTAACCCATGCATTCAGTAAGATACGTTTAATCACTCACTTATAGAGTCAGTCACGCACCTACTAAATCATCCATTCAGACACTTATACACCCACTCATTCTTCAATACTCCTTTCCCTATATATATTAAACATATTTAAACTTTACAGAAAGACACAGTCACTGGATGATGTCATCGGTAATATCATCAGTGATGTCATTTGAGATGTCATC
Organism: Triturus cristatus; assembly: GCF_964204655.1. NCBI lineage: Eukaryota > Metazoa > Chordata > Amphibia > Caudata > Salamandridae > Triturus > Triturus cristatus. The sequence goes on along the minus strand of NC_140581.1, from coordinate 921,522,290 downwards.
AGTGATGTCATCAGTGATGTCACTGACCATGTCATGAGTGATGTAATATGTGACGTCATCAGCAGTGCATTGCGCGGGTGCGAGTTATAGTTAGCGCTGAACTAACTATAACGGGGGAATTTCTCTGGTTTTGTACGAGTGAAATGTCCAACTAACTGTAACTGTCCCTAAAACCTATGGTTTTTTCAGAGAATATATATATATATGCCTGGAATGCTGAATAAAGCGCATTTTTGACTTGTTTGACTGGTGTGGCTCGTTCTTTTTCTTTGGAGGGGAACTTGGTTTTGATATATATATATATATATATATATATATATATATATATATATATATATATATATATATATATATATATATATTCTCTCTGAAAAACCCAAAGGTTACAAGGATGTTATAGTTGGCAAACAGAATTTAAAAAGCTGTTGAAATTCACTAAAAAAATAAAAGTTATAGGGACGTTATAGTTAGGCTCAGATTTTACTCACACAAAACCAGGGAAATTCAGTCATTATAGTTAGCTGAGTTAACTATAACATCACTATTGACATGGTCAGTGACATCACTGATGACATCTCAAATGACATCACTGATGACATCAGTGGTGACATTATCCACAGCATCTCTGACACAACCACTCACACCCCTATAGAATCTTTTATACACCCACTGCCACTCCCACACAGCCATTCCTAAGCCCATTTACAGAGCCATACCAGGACTTACACACCCATTCACCGATTCATAGATCTAAACACAAATCCATACGCTCACCCATACAGTCACTCATACACCCACTCACTCACTAATACAGCCATTGACATATCCACTCATACAACCATACAAATACTCACACACTGAGTGAGTCACCCATAGAACTCACACACCTAGACACTCACCCATACAGTGAATCACACAGCCACTTACTCACCTGAACAGTCACACCCACACCCATTTACTTACTCATACAAATTGTAACACATAGTCACTCACCTATACTGTCACTGACAGAAGCATGTACTCATCTATACCGCCGCTCTCACATTCACTCACTCATGCATACAGTCACTCATATACCCAGTCACTCACCTATACTGCGTTTCACATACCCAGTTACTCACCCATACTGACACAAGCACTCAATCACCAACACAGCCATACAGACACTCACTCACCCATAAAAGCTTCTCACACACACACACACACACACACTACCCCATATATCCACTGACTCACACACTTACTCATCCATAGAGGCAGTCACACACCTCCTCACCCACACACACAGATACCCATAGAGGTAGTCAGACAACCAATGAACCACCCTTATAGCCATTCATGTACCCACTAACACACTCATATACCCACGTAGACATCAACTGACAGACAGATACACACATTCACACAACCAGTCACTAACCCATACATCACTGAGACACCTCAGCACTCACGTATAGTCAGTCATGCACCCACTGATTCACCAATACACCTTAGTATATAGATTTAACACTCATAAACTTTTCAAAAACACTCACAGTAACTGGATGATATCATCACTGATGTCATCAGTGATGCCAATTGAGATGTCATCAGTGATGTCATCAGTGATGTCACTGGCCATGTCATGAGTGATGTAATATGTGAGGTCATAAGCAGTGCATTGTGGTGGCACAAGTCATAGTTAACTCAGCTAACTATAATGGATGAATTTCTCTTGTTTTGTATGAACAAAATCTGAGATTAACTATAACATCCCTGTAACCTTTGTTTTTTTTGTGACTTTCTAAGTTTTTTTAAATTCTATTTGCTGACTATAACGTCCATGTAACCTTTGTTTTTCAGTGAATTTCTAAGGTTTTTTTAAATGCTAATTACTAACTATAACATCCATTTAGCCTTTGGTTTATTAGTAAATTTCTAAAGTTTTAACTAGCAGTCACGTTTGCAGTGTGGCGGAGAAAGGGTGCTGGACCTCCGACCAGCTCTCAGGAATTCCACTGCGCAGGACCTACAGGAGGTCCCATGAGGGCTTCTTGACCCCCAAGGTCCCTCCGGAACCAAGGGAACTTTATCCCTCAACTAGTAGTGCAACGGGAGGCACGTTTGCAGTGTGGGGGAGAAATGGGGCATGGCCTCTGACAACCTCTAAGCAATCCTGCTGTGTGGAGCTTACTGGAGGTAACAGGAGGGGTAGTTGGCCCCAAGGTCATCCCTGGGGACAACTACCCCTCCTATTACCTCCAGTAAGTCCTATACATCAGGATTGCTGAGATCTGATAGCAGACCATGCCCCCTTTCTCCACCACTCTGCAAACGCACCTCCTAACACACTACTAGTAGAGGGATGAAGTACCCTTGGCTATTGAGGGTCTTTGGGGGCCAACTACCCCTCCTGTTACCTCCAGCAAGTCCCACACAGTGGGTTTGCTAAGAGGTTTTTGGTGGCCATGCTCTCTTTCTTCTCCACTCTGCAAACGCTCCTCTTGGCACTCTACTATTTAGGGCATGAAGTCCCCTTGGCACTTGATGGTCCTTGGGGGTCAAGAAGCCCTCCTGGTACCCCCTGTAGGTCCTATGCAGTGGAATTCCTGAGAGCTGGTTGGAGGTTCTGCACCCTTTCTCCGCCACTCTACAATCATGACTGCTAGTTAAAAAAAAGTTAAAATATGGAATACCATGAGCTAGAAAATGACCTTCCCTGGCAACTGAGGTAAAGAAAATTCTTGAAAGTGTATGCTGGGTGTGTAAATCCGGGTGAGAGTGTGTTTATGTGAGAGAGCGTTTGTGTACGTGTGAATGTGTGTTTATCTGTAAGCATGTGTGTGTGAATGAAATTGAAGGTCAAAGGGCGTGTGATGTCACTTCCGCTACCCTTGACATTTTGGTGAATTGACGTCTATGGACTTGATATGTACTATTTGTCAAAGTGATCTATGAGAAAGGGAGGAATAGATTTGTGGCTTTGTCCTTCAAGGCCTTTAAACAGCTGTTCTTCCTGTCCCACTACTTATCAAAGCCAAAAATGATTTAGTTCCATAGTGAAGCCATCAGGAGAATGCAACAGTTCTCCTCTATCTGCAATATAAGGCTCTCATTTCCAGCTTAGGGGGTCACATCATGTAGGCATTTATCAAATGGAGGGGGTTGATTCTGCAAATGCATAGCTATGCACCGTTTGGCAAGAAACATGGCCAAATCTATAAACCCATTGCCAGCTCTTTTAGGTTTAGGTTGTGCAAATTCACCCAGTAAGGAGTGTGTACTACAGTAGCGGCTGCTACCGGTCAGGAGTGGAGAGCCGGTGTGGGGGTCGAAAGGAAAAATTAAAGAAAAAAAGACTTACCTGTGCGGCCGGCTGGCCGGCGCCTCTCCTCCATCCTCTTACTTCTTCCGGTCTCTAGTCCTGGCTGCTAGCAGAAAGCACCCGGGCTCCCATGCTTCCCAGAGCCAATCACAACACTGCAATGCAGTATTGTGATTGTTCTGAGTGCCGTGGTTTGGCGCTCAACCAGGGACTGGGAGGCTTTGCACGTTCCTCATCAGGCTGTGTAATGCAGCCTGGTGGGGAAGATGCAAAGTGTGCATGACTGTTTGGCCGGCCCAGAGGGCCGGCCAACAGTTATATGCACTTTGTGAGTGAAAACCCCGCCTCACCCTGTTCTCACCAGCCCTGCCCGCTGCAGACTCCAATAGGAAAAATAAAATGATAATAATGATACTTTATTATCATTTTGTTTTTCCTTTTAAGCAGAGGGGTGACACTCCTCCACCTTAGCGGAGGAGCCACCACCAGTGTACTATGGAGTTTACCCTCTATGTGTCTTGTCATTTCTTTCCAGAACATCTCTACAAGACCAGACCATGTGGAAAAATCTGCACCAGGGTAATTGCAACTACGGCAGTGTACCTCAGTTGATCCTCGAAAGATGTTTGTCATGTGTAAATAATTAAATTAAGTGTATTTAAATCTCACATTCTTAGAGACCTTTAGTGTATGCAGAAGGATTTTACACCACCTCTTGTCAGCAAATGTCTTGTTAAGAGGGATTTTCCACTTTTCTCAAAGTTGGGTCAGTGGAGATGTGGTCATATATGTGTTGATATTTATTGCACAATTTCTATACCTAAGTGGGGAGCAACAGAGATGGTAGGGAGGGGAGGGAGTTGGACACCTAACATTGGTATTGAAATTGTAAAGGAGGTGTGAACATTTTCATGCATTTTGATAAGTTTCAAGATGCCATGTGTATGTCAATACATTTTTTAAATGTAATTTATTTGAAGTATTATTAGCGCCTCTGGCCTTTGAAGGTGAGATTGTACCCAATGATCTGTTATTAATAAATTTGACACAGAATCATGCAGAGATTTGTTGTGGTAAAACTCAAAAGCATCTCACTAATGGGCATATTTACAAGCCCTCAGTGCCACAGGAGCATCACTTTTTTTGATGCTTCGGTGGTGCAGTACCTTTTTCTATATTTACAAGGTGGTGATAAGCTACTTTGCATGGCTTGACGCCACTTTGTAAATATGCCTCTTTCCGTTGCAGTCCTCTGCGGCAAAGAGGCGTGCGATGAGTGCTGCTGTGGACGTTCCACTGCAACACCCATTGCTTTTTATTGCTGTCCCAGATTTACAACTCTGAGGCAGCGCTAAAAACGAAAGCCATGGAATACCAGGTGTTAGAATGGTGCAACAAGGAGAAATTATTAATTTCTCCTTGTTTTTTGCACTTTCCATGTTTGCTGTATTCTGCAGCACACATAGAAGGTACGAATCGCCATTATTGATTGTTTATGTGCAGGAAGGGGTCCCTTCCTGCACATAAACAATCATTAGTGCAGTGCAGGCATCCTTGCAACATGGCAGCAGGGTGCCTGCGCTGGCTCTAAGCAACCTTTTTTTGCGCCAGCGCTAGAGGAAACATAGAAGTGTGCCATATTCTTGTGAATACGGCTCATTCCTGTGTTTTGAAAATGTTAGAGTGCTGTGCTGCCAATTTGGCGCAGCTCCGCGCGCCAACATTTTCTTGTGAGTATACCCCCAAGAGCTCCGGTGCGATCTCCTGCACTGACTGACAGCTCTGTTTCACTCCAGAAAATGACCAGGGTCCTTTGAAGATCTGCTCATGTTATCACCCAGGCTCATTCAGAGCTCACTGCTTGATAATGCCCAGACCCTGAGATCTTCAGTTGTTATTACCTGCACTAGGTGAGAGCCATTCACTTGACAATACCCATACACGCTCAAAGTTGGTCTCTCAATAATACACAGAATTACTCATAGTCTGCTCTTGTTAATAAACAGATCTCTATTGTTTATATTAATACCAAACTTCACTCAGAGCAGTTAGCCTCATGATACCCAGACTCACCCATAGCCACCAGTAGATATGCTGTTGGTAATAGCTAGAGTCACTCACAGTTATGCCCCTGATAACATTTTGCCCTCACGTAGAATGCTCATCCTTCTAGCATCAAGATCACAAACACTTAATTAAACTTCCCATCTTGATGAGACAAACTAACCTGGTGATCTACATGTATTAATAAAAATATTACCTAAGAGATCTCTGCTCTGAAATATGGAGACTCACTCATACATCTCTTTCGTTCATGCACATACCCATAAAAGGTTCTATGCTTATTACATCCAAACGAAACCCTAGACATGTGTTGGGATGGAGAAGATCACTGACCTGGCTCTGGAGAGAGTGCAGTCCTGCCTCAGGTTACCTATAATGAGTTTCTGTTGGTTTTCTATTTTTTGCCTCACCACAAATGGCAATCATGAGTCCACTTAGGGCTCCCTGTAGTCAGAATGAGACTAAGAGCTTGGGACTATGGTCAAGAGGCGCCCATCATGTGCACCCTCTTTTCTGAGCATGATTACCATCAGCTCACTGGTCTTTAGAGACCGTGGTGACAGCAACAAATCAACACATTATACTGCCATGGTGGCCTTTCCTTGTTCCACCTGCCAGGGAGAGTTTCCTTGTGGCCTCTCTCATGTTCTAAACTGGCCTGTCAGTACCCTACAGGTCTTTCACTCCATCTTTGTGGGATACAGATGGCACACATGTGCACAGGTTATACATGCTCAGTAGAATTTGCATGGAGCTAATGTGCTGCATGTGACTGTGACAACCAGTAATCCGTTGTGATTTCCTTATCCACTGTGGTACATAACATGGAGGGTGGAGACAGCCCATTCAGCAGTCTGAATTGATGGGCTTCTCCAAAGCATTTACTCAGGGTCTTCCTTGCGTAAAGTAGCTAAATGTCTGTGGTGGAGAGGTGCTAGTAGTGCCCTTGCATGAGGAAGATGCTACAGAGGAGGACTTTGTGGAACTGAAGTAGGAACAGTAGAATACAGCCAACTGCAACCTAGGGAAGCATCTGCAATAGCAGGCCTGTGTTGAGGCCTGGATGTCGTGTGACTTCTTTGGTGTACCCAGAAGCTGAAGCACCTGTGATGACTTGAATGAAGCCCATGGACACTGCAAACGTATCCCACAGTCTACCCATAAAGCACAGGTGACTACGCAACACTCAAAGTACTAAGATTGCACAGCTGTGGAAGCTAAAGAGAAGTCTGGTACTAATATGGTATCGCATATCGTAATCAGAGGTTTTCTTCTATCCTCCACTGTATGATCACAGCGATCGGGGTGGGATGTTCATATTGTCTGCGTGAAGGATGTGCATTTGGGTCCTATGGAAAATACTTCAAAGATCCTTCTAACCCCAAGCATCATCGGTGAGGTGTGGCCTTCATCACTCCTTTATATGCACTGTCCTGCCTTCTTGGCCAGAGCGTGCACCTGCACACTGGATGCAAGGCAGGAGACAACACCTGTGTCAGTTGCAACTAATCTTAATGGGCCACGCAGGACTAGTCCCCAACCCTTAGAAGGAAGAAGAGGGACAACCTGCTAAGGACTGAGCACTCAAAGCACAGTGGAACAGTGCTGCATTTGCTGCAGAAGATTGTGGACTTTGGGACATTTTGTAAGTGCTGCCTGGACCCCTGACTTGGGTTGGAGGTATGCAGGAACCCGTAGGGGACTCATTTGGACTACAGGCAATCTTTTCCACACAAAGGTAGTGTGCCTTAGCTCACAATTAATATATTTGCAAGAAATATAGGCACTTGAGAAGATTTCTGAATCTGTAAAAACATCCTAAAGAAGGTTACGCCTGTAAATTTGCAACTTCCCTTAGTCAATGCTCAGTTCTATTGCCGTATACCTCCTCCTCACCTAGTACTCGACTGTACCAATTTTCTCTCTGTATCTTATGCGGAGGAGGAACCATAAAATACACACTTCGTATGCCTTTGTGAATTCCCCTGACAAATTCAGTGAATATCCTTCCACACCACATCCAAGCTGGACCTTATGTTAATTAATAACTGGAATATATGCCTGCACCCCCCCCACACACACACACACATTGGCCTATTGGCCTAGCACTCACCATGGCATTGAGTGATTGCAATCTGGGCAAACTGGCTGCTGTAGTGACCTCACGACTAAGGACCACTGGCACTGACTGGACGCCACACAGGATGTACAGTGCATGTGAAGCGTTTATATATAGGGCTCATGATCAGTGTAACTCAGGGTCCGTGCGCAAACACAAGGCTGACCCAAAGAGAACAGGTCGTGGCACTGAGAGATGTTGATGGAAAGATTTCCTTTAGACCACAGAACTGATCCTAATATTAACCAATAACCACTGGACTAACCACTAACCTTGGGTTCCAGAGCAAAGTGTTGCCTGGTGTAAAGTGCTTCAACACCTCATCTGGTGTAGTAAACGCTATATGAATGCAATTACAATATAAAACAGGGCACCCCTCAGGCTGATTAATGCTGCACTGCACCACACGAAATAAACAAAATAGATGTCCCATTTACCACACCAAGTTCACATATTGTCTGTCAGAGCAAAACACACAGCAAGCAGCCCTTACTACGTACTTGCTGCTCTCAGTTGCATTTGTCATAGCTCATTGGGAGGCTTCAGTCGAGCAGATGTTAATATAGCAAATTGAGGGAAATTAGAATTAAAAGCACCGCCCACAGAAGGGAGTGATTGAGTCCTTGGCAAGCACTTGATCTCCTGCCTTGAAGGATGCCTGCTCTCTGAAAGGCTCCGAAGGGCTGCCAGTGAAAACACACACGCAGGCGTGAACAGAGGTAAAAAGCCAGCTTGTGTACAAAAGGAAAAGGCAAGCACATTATGCAGGCTTTCCAAGCACTGGTAATTTTTCAGCATGGTTCATATTAATGCAGCATAAATGAGCGGAGCATATTTCAATCATCCTAGACCTGTCTGCGGCGCGCACTTAGATGCATTATTCCATTATTCAAAGGAGTTATTTTGCATGCATTTGAATAAAAGAAAAATGAACATCCTTTTTTTAATCACTGGGAATTTGATTCAGGGCAAGAGGAAGTGTATTGTAGGTTGGTGATTGTCATTGTGTTGAACTCTAAAAAAATATTCGCAATCAAGTGTGTTCGTTTATTTGCTCCTCGTCGCCACAAAGGATGCTGAGCAGAGGTTAAAACAGTCCACAGGGTAACTTTGTCGGAGCTTGGTGTGGGAAGGGAGGATGGATCATACAATGTGATACCGCATTTCTAATGAAAACATAAACCTTTTTTATTCAGGAAATCCGAACACCCAACCTAATTGCTTTCACATGAAAGAAAAAATGCATTTCGATTCCTCATCGAAATTAGAACAGAAACACAACAGTTTGCCGCAGATATCTGTATATTTCCATTTTTTTTATACAAGAAAGCCAATCCTAGAGAGAGGAAAAGGGAGAGGGCTTTATGCATTGTGCCGGAGGGGGTGCACGCCATTTATCAAGCTGACTAGGCTGTCATATCACAGAAGGGCCCTGGAGAGCCCTGACCATGAGATTGAAGGTTGATACCAATTTACTGAAACACAAATGCACTGAACAGGAAAGAGATAGCTCCTAATCGCTTCACTTTCCTTACATTACCCCAAAGGGCAGTGAATTAAATGAAACAGGAGCTGGTGGGTCCGGAATCAACCTGGGGGAGGGGAGTATCATTGTCTCTCAGTGGTTACATTTCATTTTCAGTATGCATGTCACTCGAACCAATGCTTAAGGGCTGATATAAAAGTATGCCATTCATCCATTTTTTTAAAACAGAATTTGTATAATATTTTTCTGGTTAGTGTTCACTGTAGAAAAACCATGGGAAAAACATGTTTAATTGAGCATAAAATGTTTCTTATTCAAGGGGGAAATAGTAAGAAGATATGGAGCGGTAGCCATATTGTTGGTAGTGAGTGCAGTAGGCAGGATCACATACAGTGTGCGAGGGGGGGGGGAGCTGGGCAGTGTGCGCCTCTCATCACTACCCCATGCATCCTTTACGTTTTGTCTGCCATTCTTTGGCTGTAGGCAGGCCCCCAAAGTGAAAGTCGGTCTAATCCCAATCTTCAGCCGTTGTAGGGATCATGGTTTGGACCAAGATGTTGAGCCAGGGGAGCAGATTGCATCAGCCCAGGGTTATGATAACTGATTCCTTCCACTCTGGTCTAAAAATGCCTGGTAGTCTGGTGAGAAGTTGCCTATTTCCTGCCTCACTACTACAACTGGGTGAACACTAGAAATATGAGCCAATGTTACGCCTGGGGTTGAAACCTTTGTTTCACCCGTTGCAAAGCTAAACAGGTAGTAGGACATTGCAAAGTAGGATAAAGATGTGTATGCATGGGCATACTGATACAGTGGTGGTATGAAAAACACAAGGGGTAGTATTCTGCTGTCTTGTATTTTCCAGTCTTATGGTTCTGTATGATGCATTTATGGCAGCCTTTCCTGTTCCTCTTATGTTATTTATCGCTCCAGACACAGTTACGTAGGTCACAGGTATATGTTGAAGAAAGCTGTCGGTTTTAAATAGCCAAAGCAATTTGCTTGTTTTATCCGCACATCTGTGTTCTGTATACAACTGCATCTAGCCCATTTCCTTCTACATTTATCCTGATCCAGGACATATCTAAAAGAATTACAGAACCTTCATTTTGGTGTCCTGCCCTGTCCTCCCCATATGCTCCTGGAAAAAGCCATTGCACATTCAAAAATGATCTAGGGAAAAACATCATATAACATACGCGTATTTGTAAAGTGCTGGTTCATCCAAGGGTATCTTTGTGCTGAATAACAGATGTTATTGTTAACCAACTCAATGGTACTCATTTAATCGACCTCAGAAGGATGAAAGGCTGAGTGGACCAGCCCGGATTTGAACCTGCGACCATGAGGTCCAACATAGGCCCCTACAGTAGACTCATTAGTATAAAAAACAAAAAACAAAGGAAAAGGAAAAATGCATGGCATTATGAGGTATATTTTTCACCACAAGGTCCAAAGTCTCTCTATCGACCTTGTCACGCTCATTTAAAAGCTTGGCATACAAACAAGGGCAGCACCTGAAAATCATTGACATGCTGGTCACCAGCCAGGCCATTTCAGTTGCACCAGAAACTAACCAGGCCAAAGTAGCAGAAAATACATAAATACTCATGGAAACATACTTTGTCCTAACCATTAGGCCCAAAAGGGATAATGGCATTACCACCACAAGCAGGGATACAAACTTTGGTGAAAAATGGGCAATTCATTCCAGTGCTCTGTAATTACCAAGTGCCATATCATGATGGTCTGAATGCCTTTTTTTTTTGTTGCAAGTGAGATGTCTCAAGTTAAAAAATATATTTCTCAGAGTTAATGCATGAACTTTAAACAGAACAATTCGGAAACAGTGAGCTTGGATTGCTTCTTTTATTTTCTCTTTTAGTTACGAAGGAAGTAAGAAACTAGGGGGCAGATTTACAAGCCCCTTGCGAGACATTTACGCCGCCGTTGCGTCACTTTTGTGACGCAGCGGCGGCGTAAACCATGCGCCATGTTGCGCCTTATTTACAACGTGACGCATCTAGGGAGATGCGTCACGTTGTAAAGCCCTGCGCTACATTAAACCTGCGTCAGGTTTAATGTATGCAGGGTGGGCGTTCCGTCGGAAAAAGCCTCGGAAAAGTGACGCACTGAAATCTACAAGATTTCACTGAGTCACTTTTCCGACGCTGCTGCGTCAAAACCCTGCGCCTGCTTGAAGCAGGCGTAAGGCATGACGCAGCATGTTCAGTATGGGCAGCCCCTGAGCATTGCTGGAGTTGCGTCGTGCTTGCGACACGACTCCAGCAATGCGCCGCCCTTATGCCATCAGATGCGTCACGCATCTGTTTATCCTTGCGCCATGATGCGCTGCATTGTAAATGCGGCGCATCTGTGGTGGCGCAAGGGTAAACTTGCGTGACGCATCTTTCCTGGCGCATCCCTGCTGATTTGCAGGGATGCGCCAGGAAACATAAATCTGCCCCTAGGAGGGATGAAAAGGGGAATGCAAAGAAGCAAGGGAATTACCTTCTGCAGAATTCCTTAACAACTGTACCCAAATCATTTTCAGAAAACTTAAAAAGGATCGATCAATGTAACCAGATAGTTTGTGGTAGGAAAGGCTGAATTGGAAACGAGAATAACCTCTAGGGGCAGTGCGGTTGCTCAGTTGGCTCTTAGCCAACCTAGTATTCAAGAAAATGAAAAGGGTTTGCTAAAGAAGTCTTCTACTTATGGATTATAAAGGGCAATTGGTGAATTAGAGGAGCAACTTCAAGTACCATCGGACCAAGAAACACACAGTTTCTCACTACCAATGGTCTCCCTTTTTCCAGCCTTTCTTAGGATGGTTGAAAGCATTAGTGAGACTATCAAAGGTGACAACTGAATGAGGCTGAAGAGAAATGCAGAAGTCAACTAGTCCATACCCACAAAAAATGGGTCAAGCACTTAGACTGAAACAGACATTTTGACAAAACCTCTCATCACATAGAAGAATAAACATGGCTAGTAGCATCACTCCATTGCCATTACCTGCATCTCTGCTTCCTACTTTGAAAAGTTAGGGGCATATGTATGAACATCCCGTTTAGCGAATCTCAAATTGCGATATTTTGTGATTTGCAGTTTGAGATTCGCAAATCGGGATGTATTTAAAAAATCGCTACTGTTTAGAGATTACCTAAAATTCGCAAAAAATTCGCAGAAACATGCTTTGCAACTCCTTAATAGCGAAATTCGCAAATTAAGAAATCGCAAAAGCGGGAATCTGCTATACAGGTGCAGTCTGATGACATCACAACCAGGAAGTGGGAGTGATTTGCTGCACCTGATTGCCTGAGCCACAGTCAGAGGCTGTTTGGAGAGTGTGACGAGTCATCTCAGCAGAGAAAAAACCCCAATGGAGTCCCAGAAGCAACATCAGGGCAAGGAGCGTGAAAAGAGGAAGAGAAAACACAAATTCTCTGACAAGGAGCAGGAGGTCCTCATAGGGAAAATGGTATGCAGCCATGAGCTCCTCTTTGGGAAAAAGGCACTGAGAGTCCCAAAATCAAGGAAAATAAAGATTTGGCTGGACATTCAAGAGAAAGTCAATGCTGTGGGTGTTACTCATCGCACTGTCGAAGAATTGCGCAAGCGATGGTATGACATGCGGCAAAGGTCTAAGGAGAGGGTGGCAGCCAGACTCAAGGAGGCCAATAAGACCGGGGGAGGATCATCCACATCAGCAGAGCCAACACCCCATGATGAGCCTGTGGAGTCCACCCTCCTGCCTGAGAGCATCAGTGATGTGGCTGACATTGACAGCTCTGACCCTGCAGCCAGCAGCCAAGGTAAGATGCATGCAAAATATATCTGCCCTGATCCCCATCCCATGCACACTTTCACGAATGCGCAAAATATACACAACACATGTCACTCCGGTCCAATTCTTACAGCACACCCAGCAATGCATCATGGGAGTTGTAGTAAGATGTATGACAGTGTGTCCATGACACATAGGAAATCAAATGCAACATGTGGGTCAGTGATAAGGGAATAAGACAGTGTCAGAAGTTAGCCAAGACAAACTGTAGAAACTTTATTGAGTGCAAAATGCAGACAATGACACAAACTCATGTAGTCCCCTTTACATCCACAGCACAATCCAGGGCACTTGATGACAGTGCAGAGGGAGAGACCTTGCAAATCCTGAGGACCAGCATGATGATGGGGACTCAAGTGAGGAGACAGAGCACACAACAATCATGCGCAGGAAGAGCACACATGTGCCCCCACTGCCTCCATTGGAGGATGACATAGAGCCCACAGGGGAGGAGAGTGATCAAAGAGAGGCAAGGCAGGGTGTGTCACACATGCGGAGGCAGGAAACCCCACAAATGAGTGTGGCAGCAATGGAAACACGCAGGTCAAGGCCCAGAAGTAGCACTGCCACCGATGAGGAGCACACAGTATTTGCAGGTCTTGAAAACAGCATGCTGCAGGTACAACGCCTGCAATATAAATCATTGCGCTCCATAAATAGGCAGCTCTGCACACTCAACAGGAATCAGCGCTACATGGGGGAGGGCATCATGGCCATGGCAGGTGCCATACGTGACCTCTGTGACACCCTGAAGCACAACCAAGAAGCCAGTGACAGGGCTGCCCATCGTGCCAACGCACGGCTACATAACTACACAAAGGCGGTGAACCGCCTCTGCACCACCCCCAGCAATTTGACACGTCGCAGCATTACCATGCAGTTGGAAATGTCCCACTTCTGTCAGGACATTGCAAGAGGGCTAGAACAGGTCACCAGTGCAGTTGAGCAAATGCAGACAGCCAACTCAGGTGGCACCGCACTCATGGTCTCTGGGGAGAGCGAGGAGACCTCAAGTAGGAGTACCATCACACCTACATTGCCTGAAGCACGGAGGCGCAGTGCCAGACAGGGTGCAGTACCTAGGAACCCCACGGAGGGCACTCAGCCTGGATCCCAAACAGCACCAATCCGTCACCGGAGGAGGTGAACTGTACAGTGAAACATTTGCGTCAATGGGTGATGCCACCCAGCAATGCATATTGAACACTTTCTTGTGAACTACCTGCACTGTGTGCATAACATGTGCTGGGTACAGCAACAGTGAATGCTCTTGAAGTGTGAATAAACACAGCACAGATTACAATAATTTTTTTGGCTCATGTCATCATTACTCACCTAGAAGTAGTTTTGCGTGAGTTCAGTCCGTCTCTGACATCCGGCAGCTGCCCTGACTCCTGATGCTTGTCTGCCAGGGGGAGCAGGGCAATCGTAATCCAATGTGTCTGTATCGATCACATCAATTGTGGTGCCTTTCCTCATAGGCATGTTATGGAGCATTGCACAGCTTGCCACGATTTTACAGCAGGTCTCAGGGCTGTATTGCAGTGCACCTCCACTTTTATGTAGGCACCGGAACCAACACTTTAGGATTCCAAACGTATGCTCTATGACGCAGCTTGTAGATCTATGTGCCCTGTTGTATCTCCTCTCACTTGCATTTGCTGGATCCAGGTACGGGGTCAGGATGAAGTCCCGCACTGCATAGGCACTGTCACCTGCAGGGATAGACACAATAGGTAAGTCAATGTCACCCCCCCTCAGGAGATGTAGTGGATGTATGGATGTGTGCCATGTATTTACCTAGCATGTATCCTTCGCCAAACTCTCCAGCACTCAGACGTCTGTGTATCCCACTATGTCTAAAGATGAAAGAGTCATGTGTACTGCCAGGGTATTTGGGTACAATGTCATTGATGATATACTTAGCTTTGCACACAATCTGTATAATCAGGGAATGGTAGCATTTACGGTTTCTGTAGACATATTCAGTTGCTGATGGTGGTGTGATGGCCACATGGGTCCCATCGATGCAGCCAATGACGTGGGGGAAACGTGCAATCTGGTAGAAGTCAAGTTTTGTTTGCTGTAATGCCTGTTGGGTGGTGGGGAAGCATATGTGATGTGATAGCCTCTGTAGCATTGCATCTAGGAAGGCATGGAAAAAGCACAACAGGGCACTCTGTGACACCCCGCCAACCTCCGCTATGACCCCTTGAAAACTCCTTGAGGCCAGGAGGTGCAGGGAGCACAGGACCTGCACATGGGTGGGAATTGTTTGTGTCCTGCGTGTTTGGTGTTCCAAATAGGGGTTCAGCTCCTCAATCAGGTCCAGTATGGTCTGTGGGTGCAGCCTGTACTTGTCATGGATGTCCTCTTCAGTCTGCTGGAACAGAGTGATACGCAGCCTGAAGATACGTTCCTGTCTCATTCTCCTCTGTGCAAGAGCCCGAATACGCAGCCTCCTGGCTATCACAAACAGTGCTGCCATTGTGGAAGGATCTGTTGCATTGTGGGCTGGTTTAAGTACCTTGCACCTGGTTACCACCTGCATGCACTTGGTGTTAATTGCGATTTCTTAATTTGCGAATTTATCAATTTCGCAATTTGCGAATTTTTCATACATGTACTTGCGATTTCTTAGATTGCGATACCCTGTTTGCGAATTTCGCAAACGGAGAAAATCGCTATTTAGGAATTCGCAAGGATATTCGCAGAATTTTGCTTTCACAGATTTAGAAATTGCTATTTTTGCGATTTCTTAGTTTGCACTCCAAATGTGTCTCATACATCTCAAATAGCGATTTTTTAATCCGCAAACGCTGTTTTTTGCAATTCGCAGTGTTTGCGAATAAAAATTAGTTCCATACATATGCCCCCAAGTCAGTTAACTAAAAAGATAAAAGAAAAACTGCTAGCTTGATGCTCACAGGTAATGCATGGGTTCCTCCTTGAGTGTTCAATGTATGTAACCCACTCGGCTAAACTGACCCTCGTCCTCCAATTGTAATTTTATAAATAAAGTTCTGGAAACTTGTCATATAATGAAAGACAACATACGGAACATAATACAAGTGCCCTGATAATAGCTACTGAAAACATAATCATTAGAAAAGTCTTTCAAATGTCAATATATCAGTCAAGGGAGGCACCAAGGAACAGAACATTGGCTTAATTAACTTTTACAACAAGGACAGAAGAGTTCATACCCATGAACAGAATCACAAAAGAAGTAGAATTATTGCAAGCTGTTTGGAGATAAGTATCACATGCTCTCCCTATAGAATGCTGACGTTAAAGGAAACAGGCCGGATTCACAAGTAATCTGAGACAAAATCCTAAACGTACTACTTTTGGTATTCACAGAAGGCATTTAGTAGTAGTAAATTTAGGATTTTGTCTTAAGTCTGTCTTAAGTCTGTCCTAAGTGTGTCTTAAGTCTGTCTTAAGTCTGCCTTAAGTCAAACTTAAGTCAAACTTAAGACAAAATCTTGGGCCCGATTCACAGAACTAACATAAGACAAAATCCTAAACTTACTACTTTTGGTATTCACAGAAGTTAGGATTTTGTCTTAAGTTTGTCTTAAGACAAACTTAAGACAGACTTAAGACAGACTTAAGACAAACTTAAGACAGACTTAAGACAGACTTAAGACAGACTTAAGTTAGGATTTAGTCTTAAGTTTGTCTTAAGTTTGTCTTAAGACTGTCTTAAGTCTATCTTAAGTCTGTCTTAAGTCTATCTTAAGTTTGTCTTAAGTCTGTCTTAAGTCTGTCTTAAGTCTGTCTTAAGTTTGTCTTAAGACAAACTTAAGACAAAATCCTAACTTCTGTGAATACCAAAAGTAGTAAGTTTAGGATTTTGTCTTAAGTTAGTTCTGTGAATCGGCCCCCTTAACTTTACTTCTTCTAAATGCCTTCTGTGAATACCAAAAGTAGTAAGTTTAGGACTTTGTCTCAGATTAGTTCTGTGAATCGGCCCCAACATGTCTAATTAATGGGAATTTGTGCATTTACTTTCCTCTGGACTATTCCATACTCTCTTGCTTAAACTTTTAGTGTTTATTTATTTCCAAAAAGAAATCAGGGCACTAATGCCTTTATAACTTCATCCTTTGTATGGTCCATTGTCGGCTGCTTTCTCCACTTCCTGTTCTAAGTTAACCAAGAAGCAGATAAGTAGCAGAACAATGAACAACAGTGGGTTCCATTCTTCCTCCAAAATTTCAGAAACAAAATTAGCATTGATTCTACTGAATCCCCCAGCATAATGGATTTAAAGCAGCAGTTCTCATTGATGTTGCCTATCATCTTGGCAAGTTTACATTTATAATTCCCAGCTGGTGCAGGAAATTGATCAGTACAATCTATAATTTTTATATTTAGGTTTGATAATGTGGTGAAAATAAGACCAATCTCATGCATTACTTTTCTTGCCCATTTCTACTTCTACATGAAATGAAGCTACCCATGCCTTAACAGTACAAAGATTGAGAATTTAATTTTGAGCAGCAGCCAAGACAAGAAAGTATCCAAATAAATGTATTGGTGAAGGGAGACAATGTAAAACTACCTACACATAAGGATCCAAAATCTAACACAAAGCAGAGACCAACAAAGCTCCAGTCATGCCATATCCGAATGAGCAGAAAGTTCTTAAAGGTTTGCTGCTGCTCTCTCCTATACAGGGCATATACCTTACTTTGCATGTCATTGGGATTGTCTCGAGAGTTGAAATCTATTGAAAACAATAGGAAAGGTACAGATTTTTGTATAAGAAAAGATAGTGCTCAAAGTTGCTTTCAGCACATCATAGTGGGTCATATACATCCAATTAACCCGAACCTATTTGACTTATTTAATGCCTTCAGTACAGTTTCTGGCAATCTACTAAAATTATTCCACCAAGATGCCATGGTCCATTGTAATAAATCCTGCCACAAGTCAAGAAGGATGGTTTTATCCATATCAGCAATTCCCCTGACATCAAGTTAGCACTAGCTTCCTGTGAAAGTGATGGAATTCAGGGATTTTATAATGATAGAATTTGAGCTACATTCAACCTGCAATTGTTAATGATTTCTTTTCTAATCCGTTAAAAATGTAAACCCACAAAGCTGAAAATTATTCTCGAATACAAATGATTAGGTAATGTAATGTTATATTTATCACAGTTGGTTTTATTTATTGCTAAACATTCTCAAATATTCTTAAACCCATTGCTTCCTAAAAGTATGGTTTTCTTTTTAATAAAACACATATTATCCTTCAAATGTTCTCTTTATAAAGGTCTGTGAGGCTACTATAAAAAGAGCATTTTTAAAGTTGGAAACTGCGTATACTAAAACAAACCTGTCAGAGAGCCACTGAAAGTATAATTTGAATTGTGAATGAACTGTGCACACTTCATGTAGGACAGATTAGTGGGTAATATTCTCATGCCCAATTATACCCCCACACTTAATTAGGGAAAACATTATTATAGTGGATGTTAGGAACTGTTAAATATATATAATGAGAGTCACAATGCGAAAATGAGTAGGCATAGCAGACTAATGTTCTGGAATTTACTTGAATTTCTGCAGGCTTCTCCAGGCACTCTGTAGGAGAGTAGGATCTGCTTCTTATAGTTACCCCCACTTTTTGCTGATGTGACACTGTTTTCGACTTAGTCTGGCTGGGATCCTGCTATCCAGGACCCCAGCCTAGCTGCTTTCTCCTCTAAATTGATTCCATGTACTTGAGGTACACTCCAGATTGGATTCTGGGGTACCCATAGGTCCCTAGTATATGGTATACTATGTACCAAGGGCATAGGTACCCCAGAGGCCTCCCAGGGGCTGCAGCATGTATTATGCCACCCCTGAAAGACCATTCAAAATGACACCACAGGTCTGCTACAGCAGCCTGTGTAAGGTGGTGCATGCACCCCTCATTTAGATATAGGTTCACTATATCTATCCTATATCACTGCACATATAAACCTCTCAGTCACCCCTATGGCAGGCCTTATCAATCCTGAAGGCAAGGAGCTGGGTTATATGTGAGAGAGTGCACCTGCATGAGCAGAGCCCCTCTGCAGCCTTTGGAACCTATATTCCGGGGTTGTTTCTGATGCAGCCAACCATATATACTTAAGTGCATTATAACCTCACAGTGAATGCTAACTTTAAAACAGCTGCAAGGAAACATGTCCTGTTTGGTGTTAAACACCTTGGAATCATTCCTCCCCACCGGTAACTGGTGGGGGAGGTATGATTCCGCCCTCCTAGAGGGTGAAATATGACAACACCGGTTCTACCGGTACCAGCTTTCTCGACCCTGGCATCACAAAATAGATGCTGCCAGCCAGAGACACGAGTCTGCCCTCCTGCTGCTGAGCCAAGCTTGAGCAGGGGAAGGCTTGACAATAGGCTTCCCGTCACAGGGAGGTGTGACCACCTGCCAGACAGGCTTTAGTGTATTGGGGCTGGGTGGGTGCACTCTGAGAGTGCTTTGATGTTTGCACTGGGGGCACATTTGGTGTCCCTGTGCATAGTCCAGCTCAAACCGGTTGCAGGAGCCATTTGCTCATGCCCTGGTGTGAAAGTGGACAAAGGACATGGGTGTAGCCACCCCTATGTTCTGACCCTCCCATAGGTGGGTCCCCAGAGTTTGTCCAACCCCTTCCTTGGGTATAGAGTAGGAACGCCTGACTACAGGACTTTAGATTTTACCTGGACTAAACCTTGCTATAGAAACCAAGTACATCGATGATCTACAGGCTGCTGGATGACTAAAGAATCTCCCTTGGAGTAAAGGAGTTACTCCCCTGCAAGGCAGGCACCTAAACGCATCTGACCAGTTTGCATCTCCCAAGCTCCTGAGGACTCCAAAGATTTCTGCAACACAGGAGTTGGGTTCCTGTGGTCTCTGAGGTGGATCTGCGCTCTCAGCTATTCTGAGGCCCGTATCCCTCGTGGGAACCATGCAACCTGTACCCCTGTGCACCGTGTACATTTGCAGAAGCATATGCTTTATGGCAATCCCTGAGGCTGTGCTTTGGGCTACTTGTATTCCTGACCCTGAGCAGTAATTCCGCTGAAGATTTCTGGCCTACACTCCACGAGTGTTCCGTGGGCTGGTATTTTGAGATTCAGCTCGAGGTCCCTTTGCGAACCCTGGTCCGTCGACCTGTGGGTCCCTGTGAAGGTAACTTTGACTTTCCATGGGCTTCTCTGGTTACTCCAGACGTGCCCTGACTCTCCATAGCTTGGAGAGTCCCCAGGACCTTGCTGGTCCTCACCGAAGCATCTTTCCTCTGGCCGTGTGGGTTGCAGTTGCCAAGGCTTGTTGGTGTTCAATCCGGACACTGACCCCCAGCACTCGACATCCTTTGTGGGACAACTCACATCTAGACTTTGGTCATCATCGACGTCTCCTGGTCCCCGTGGCTGCAGAGTCAAGCTTCACCTCCTCTCACCTAAAACACCCGACATCGGTGGGCATTCGTCTATCGTGCCCCTGGTCACTGTGAAGTGACTCAGACTCTGTCCCCTCTGCTTTCAGGTTCCTCTTAGCTCACATCCAGGCTAGGATCACACCGGACACTTTTCATCTTCCTGGCAGCAGTACTTTTCAGCATCACGCCATTGAAAACTACGAAGGTTTCCGACATCACTTGACCCCTATGCACCCGGCTCCTCTGGGATAGGTAACACGGGTATCTCGGTACTCTCACGGGTGCTGGCCTTAGAACCTTCTATGTTTAACTGGGTTTGCTTGAAGTCCTCTCCAAAGTGTCCTTAATCTTTAAAATTCCATAGAGTTGTACGGAACTCGTGTCTGTGTTCTCACACTGCACCCGTCCTCCGTGGTCCCCTGTGTCACTACCATGGGTGGTTCCTTGGGGTCCCATTGATTCTACATGCTCTAGGCACTTTGTCTAGTCAAGTCGTGGTTGTTATACCACTTTCTTTGTATATTGTTCAGTCTGCCCCTGGAGCCAGCTGTGTATTGTGCTATTTACTGTCGCTCTAGTGATTACATATTGTGTGCTTTGTTCTCTAATCTCATAAAGAGGTTAGTAGAGAGTGTTCAGTAATAAATACATATATTTTATATATTCCTTGTGTGGTTCTCCTTTCATTTGATCATTCAGGAGGTTATAATCTGGTAAACCAAGCTGCTTTACATTCCTTCTTGACTTAGCCTGAAGACTGCTCTCCATAGCTACCACTAGTATAGCTTTTAATAAAGGTTGTCTTTAACCTAATCCTCAATAAGGGTTGTTTGGAAGGGTATAAGGTGTCCACTTTAATTAGTGGACAGCATATACCAGGCCAACTTCTCACATTGGTTTGCAGCGGTTGGGATTCAAGCTTGCTATTGTTTTACCAGATAATCTCATTGAGTGACTAACTGAAAACCACTAAAGCTATTAGGTACATATAAATCAAGACTAGAATAAGTAAGTTCTACTGAACTTAGAGTTGGGTAAGTCAAGGATCTAGCACACCCTTCCTCCAACTCAAGAGAGTTTAGTAGCTCCCACTAGGTTAGGTAGGTGCCTACACCACACAACTCTAGTATGTCTTCTAGGCCAGAAGCCAGTGGGCCTCTGCCAACTAAGTATGACCATCTCTCATTCCAAGAATTGAGCACCATGTGTACATCTAGGAAACTGAAGGCAGCGAGACATCCAGGCACTCAACGCCTCATAGAGGCTTTGCTTTTGGATGACCTCAGAAAGACCCCAGGGTCTGATGAGGCAGGCAAGTTGGGTGGAGAAGCAGAGGAATTAAGGCCAGGAAGTGAAAACTTCAATGACATGGACTCCAATGCTGACCAGGAGGATCAAGATGATTCTAACCTGGACAATCCAATTATTCCTGAAGGTGAGGGAGAAGGCCTCAGTGGCCCTCTCTTTACCCCACCTGGAAGAATTAACAGTTTACAAAGAAGATCAAGATCTCCTTCTCAGGAATATAATCACTCTGGTATGTCTGTAGGGACCTCTGTTTCTCATAAAAGGGAGTCCTTTTATGAGAAGAAGTGCCAACTGCTTGAGTTTGAGAGAGCTAAGCTTAGAATCAAGAGAGAGCAATTGGCCTTAGATAGGGAATCCCTGAAGCTTCGGAGAGCTTCCAAAAGGTTGGGGCTAGAGCCCCATGGTGGCAGCAACAATGTCCCTAGAGGTAGAGAACATACTCATGACCAAAGGAACCTGAACAAGATAGTCCCTCCCTACCATAGTGGGGATGTCATCCACAAATGGATAACTGCACTAGAGAGGGCCTGTAAAGTACAGAGGGTCCCTCAAGAGCAGTGGGCAGCAATCTTGTGGCTCTCCTTTGCAGGAAAGGGTAGAGACAGGCTCCTCACTGTTAGAGAAGAGGATGTGGATAATTACAAAGTCTTGAAGAGTGCTCTGATTGATGGGTTTGGCTTAACCACTGAACAATACAGGATTACGTTCAGAGATACCCAAAAGGCACAGACTCAAGACTGGGTTGACTTTGTAGATTGTGCTACTAAGGCTCTGGAGGGCTGGTGATTTTAAAGCATTGTACAATTTAATTATGAGGGTGAAGATCCTTAATAATTGTCAAAATCAGCTGTTGCATCAGTACCTGTTGGACTCTGATCTGACCTCTCCCCAAGAATTGGGCCAGAAGGCAGACAAATGGGTCAGAACCAGGGTGAGGCAGAAAGTTTAGAACCAAGGTGGTGACTCCATGAAGCAAGATTCTAAAAACTCTGATAAGGGTGGAGAGAAGGGTAAAGACCAGAAGTCTTCTCAAGGGCCCCAAAAATCTGCATCTGGTGGGGAGTCACAGTCCAACAAGGGAAAAGGCAAGAAGAAGCCATGGTTTCAAATCTGTGAACAGAAGACCCATTGGACCAGTGATTGTAACAAGTCCAAGGACTCAACTCCAGCCACCATTGCCCCTAAGGCAACTGTTCCCCCTAGTTCAGCTCCAAGTGGTGGTACTCAGAATAAGGGCGTAGCAGGGTTAACCCTGGGATCTGAGATGGACTCTGACCTAGTCAGAGTTCCAACTCAGGCTGTGTTGATCTGTGATGGGGGCATGGATATGGCCTCCTTATTTGTGAGCCCCAGTAATCTGGGCAAATACAGACAACATCCTTTGATAAATGGAAAAGAGGCCTTGGCATTCAGGGACACAGGAGCAAGTGTCATAATGGTGGCAAAAGATCTTGTGGCTCCTGAGAAAATCATACTTGGTGAGCTGTACCAAGTGACCAATGCTAGCAATGTCAGGACAGACCATTCCTTGGCAGTTGTCAATTTCACCTGAGATGGGGTAACTGGACCTAAGAAGGTTGTGGTAAGTGCAGACCTCCTTGTTGAATGCTTGTTGGGCAATGATTTAGAAACTTCAGCTTGGGCTGAAGTGGAGCTCAGGACTCATGCAAAAATGTTGGGTATCCTTGCAGATGTGTTTGCTATGACTAGGTCACAGGCAAAAATTTCTTCCACTGAACAGGCCCTGGATCCTGGAAAAATGGACCAGGCGCCTTCCAAGAGGAGGAGCAGTAGGGGTAAGGCAGTGTCTTTCCCCCTGACTCAGAATACATATCAGTCTCTTTAGGGAGATAATCTTAGTCCTGAAGAAGGAACTGTCTAGAACCTGATCAGGTTGAGTTCTTGGAAACAGCGGGCCCTTCCAGGGCAGATCTGAGCCAGGAGCAGCTGAGCTACCCCTCTCTTGAACCCCTCAGACAGCAAGCTACTGCTGACGCTGCTGGGAGTGCCAGTGGGTCCCATAGGATCTACTGGGATGATGGACTTCTATACTCAGAGAGTAGAGACCCCAAGTCTGGAGCTACCAGGAGGTTGGTTATACCTCTGAAGTTTAGGGGCTTCTTGTTGACACTGGCACATGACATCCCACTAGCAGGTCACCTAGGCCATAACAAAACTTGGGACAGAATTGTCCCTCACTTTCATTGGCCTCACATGTCTGAAGACACCAAGGAGTTTTGTCGCTCCTGTGTCACTTGTCAAGCCAGTGGTAAGGCAGGTGGTACTACAAATGTCCCCCTTGATACCACTACCTGTGGTGGGGGTTCCCTTTGAGAGGGTTGAGATTGACATAGTTGGTCCCATGGATCCTCAAACTGCATCTGGGCACAGATTTATACTGGTGGTAGTGGACCATGCCACTAGGTATCGAGAGGCAATTCCCCTTAGAACTACCACAGCTCCTGTGGTAGCAAGGGCCCTCCTGGGAATCTTTTCCAGGGTGGGTTTTCCTGAGGATGTTGTATCAGACAGAGATGCAAACTTCATGTCTAGTTACTTGACTGCTATGCGGAAGGAGTGTGGAGTAAATTACACATTTACCACCCCTTATTACCCACAATGCAATGGGTTAGTTGAAAGGTTCAACAAAACCCTCAAGAGCATGATTAAAGTTCTCCCAGAAAAGCTTAGGCGCAGATGGGACATACTTTTGCCCTGCCTTCTCTTTGCCTACAGAGAGGTTACTCAGAAGGGGGTTGGTTACAGCCCATTTGAACTTCTGTTTGGACATCTAGTTAGGGGTCCATTGTGTCTAGTGAAAGAGGGATGGGAGTTACCTCTCAAACCCCCTAAGCAGGATATAGTGGACTATGTACTTGGTCTCCGCTCCAGGATGGCTGAGTACAAGAAGAAGGCAACTAAAAACCTTGAGGCTAGCCAGGAATTGAAAAAGGCATTACCAAAAGGCTGTGCTGACTGTTTATCAGCCAGGCCAAAAAGTATGGGTGTTGGAACCTGTAGCCCCAGCAGCCCTCCAAGACAAGTGGAGTGGCCCTCATACAATAATTGAGCAAAAGGGAGAGGTCACCTACCTGGTGGACCTTGGAACTCCCAGGAGCCCCCATAGGGTGCTCCATGTGAACAGGCTCAAACCATATGTTGACAGGGCTGACATGGGCTTGCTCATGACTACTGATGAGGGACAGGAGGAAGAGAGTGATTAACTCCCTGACCTGCTCTCACAGAACCCTGATGATGGTACAGTTGATGGTGTAGCCTTGGCAGGCAGCCTCACTGTCCAGCAGCAAACTGATTGCAGAAAAGTTCTTAATCAGTTTAGACATATGTTTTCACTGACTCCAAAAATAAGATTTACAGGCAACCTGACTATGTCAGGGGCTGAATCAGGACTAAAGTCCAGAAGATGTTGGATTTGGGAGTTATTGAACCCTCAGATAGCCCTTGGGCTAGTTCAGTAGTCTTAGTACCTAAACCTCACACCCAGAATGGTAAGAGAGAGATGAGGTTTTGTGTTGAGTACAGGGGTCTCAATTAGGCCTCGGCTAAATTTCCGTTCCGCTCGCGGAAATTGCGATAATTTGACATTTTCGCGATACGCGGAGAGCGCGAAAATGTCAAAATTTCCGCATTCCGCAGCTTAGCGATAATTTGGTTCTTGCTCGCGCTGTAAAATAATACATTCTCGCGCGCGCGCGATCGCCTTACCTGAATCCCCTGGTTCGCCGACAAGTTTTTCCAATCTGGTCGCGTTCTCCACAAGATGTTGGATTGTTGGTAGCCATTTGCGCTGTCTCGCGACAGTTCGTGCCCGCAGTAATGTCATTGGTCGTGCGATCACGTCTTTCTTCTCGCGATCATGCACCGCGAGAAGAGTGAAAACAAGATGGCCGCGCCCGCATGCAACCGCATGAGTAAGTTGGCGAGCCGCTACCATGGAGAAAATACCACGAACGGGCGGGGAAAAAACTTCCGCATCTTCGCGATATTTCCGCGTGTTTGCGGAGATTTGTAGCATTTTCGCGATAATTTGCGAAAGTCACTTTCGCAAATTCCGCCCAGCCCTAGTCTCAATGCAGTCACTAGGACTGATGCCCATCCAATACCAAGGGCAGATGAGCTTATAGATACTTTGGCCAAGTTTCTGAGCACATTTGACCTAACAGCTGGCTACTGGCAAATCAGGTTAGCTGAGGATGCAAAGCCAAAAACAGCATTTTCTACCCCTAGTGGGCACTACCAATTTGTGATAATGCCCTTTGGTTTGAAGAATGCACCTGCCACTTTTCAAAGGTTGGTGAATAAAGTCCGTACAGGCCTGGAAGCCTATAGTGCAGCTTATGTAGATGATATTGCTGTCTTTAGCTGCACCTGGGAGGATCACCTGGTCCACCTGAGAAATGTTTTGGAGGCCCTGCAGAAAGCAGGCCTCACTATCAAGGCCACAAAGTGCCAGATAGGGCAGAGTCAGGTTGTATACCTGGCCCACCTTGTGGGTGGAGGTCAGGTTCAACCATTGCAGAGCAAAATCTAGACCATCATGGACTGGGTTGCTCCAACCACCCATACTCAGGTCAAAGCTTTCTTGGGCCTGACTGGGTACTATAGGAGGTCTGGCAAAGGTTATGGATCCATAGTGACCCCTTTGAATGACATTTGATGACCGGAAGCAGGCCATGTGCACTGCTCCCATTCTGCAAAGTCCTGACTATTCCAAACAATTCATTGTCCAAACAGATGCATCTGAGTTGGGGGTAGGGGCTATGGTATCACAATTGAATGATGAGGGTCAGGATCAGCCAGTAGCTTTTATTAGCAGAAGACTGACCCCCAGAGAGAAACGTTGGTCAGCTATTGAGAGGGAAGCCTTTGCTGTGGTTTGGGCTCTTTAGAAGGTGAGGCTATACTTGTTTGGCACTCACTTCATTGTTCAGACAGACCATAAGCCCCTCTTATGGCTAAATCAGATGAACGGTGAAAACCCCAAACTTTTGAGGTGGTCCATTTCCCTACTGGGGGGACTATATAGTGGAACATAGACCTGGGCGTAACCATGCAAATGCAGATGGACTCTCCAGATATTTCCACTTAGAACATGAAGACTCAACCGGTCAAGTTTAGTTTAATGTCCTTATGTTTGGGGGGTTGTGTAGGAGAGTAGGATCTGCTTCTTATAGTTACCCCCACCTTTTGCTGATGTGACACTGTTTTCGACTTAGTCTGGCTGGGATCCTGCTATGCAGGCTCCCAGCCTAGGTGCTTTCTCCTTTAAATTGTTTGCATGTACTTTAGGTACACTCCAGATTGGATTCTGGGGTACCCTTATAAGTCCCTAGTATATGGTATACAATGTACCCAGGGCATAGGTACTAGGGGTGGGCGGAATTTGCGAAATTAACTTTTGCCAATTATCGCGAAAATGCTGAAAATCTTCGCAAACACACCGGAAATATCGCGAAGACGCGGAAGGTTTTTTCCCACCTGTTTGCGGTATTTTTTGCGTGATCGCAGGTCGCCAACTTACCCATGCGGTTGCTCACGGGCGCGGCCATCTTGTTTTCACTTGTCCCGCCCTCTCGCGATGCTTACTTCCTGTTCCGGGTCGCGCAATGCATGTTCGCGCCCGTTCGCGGTAGTTATTTCCTGTTTGCGACCGCTTTTACTTGATCGCGTTGCTTTTTGCTTGCTCGGGGAGAAAATATCGCGCAAACTTGCGCACGTGGTCGCAATGGGCGCGGCCATCTTGTTTTTCACTCTATTGCATGGTTCTGGGGCCTGATTTTGAATCCTCCCAAAATCTTTTCAATCCTTTGTTTATAGCCACTTTTTTTTTATCTTTCTTACTTATTATTTCTCTAACTATTTTCCTGCTTCTATATTTTTGGTTTTTGTCTACTTTTTTTTTGTTTTTTAGCTACTTTTTCTCTCTTTCTATTGCCTGCTATATATTTCCTTTACTCCTTTATTTTTTTTACCTTTTCTTTCCCGCCCCGTCCCCAGAACCATGTCTAAGGGTAGGGCTGTTCGCCGTCGCAGCCAGAGCCGCGACTGCCTTCCTTGCGGAAGGCGGCGCCCACAAGGGGTGCAGGCACGGGCCTTATTTGGGGAGGTGGAGTTGGCTGCACTAATTTCTTTGTGCAGCGCCACCTCCCCTCAACCCTGGCAGCAGGTGGCAGGCCTGGGTCCGGGTACGGCCTCCGGGAGCGTCGGCAGCGGTGGGGGAAGGTGCGCCAGGCAGTGTCGCGCTTCTCTGGGGTCCGGCGCACCCAGGCGCAGCTGACGCACCGGTGGTCCGACATCCTGGACCGTGAGCAGGACCTGCTGGACCTGCTAGGAGTGGAGGTCCCGGGGCTTGGTGAGTACCTATTTAATTATTACAACTTTGTGTCTGTTCTTCTGCTCTGTGTTATATATTGCGAATATCTTTTTTCCTTCCAACCAGCTAGAATGTTGCTGCTTACAATACATTCCAGGTTAATAACGTTTAAAAGTCTACTGTGATTATGACACAGGTGCTCTTCTGCACTACTACTAATCTTACTTGTTTGCAGCTTGGCGTTTGCGCTTGCTTAGAGTGATTCTTTACGAGTTTATTTTAGAGAAATTAAGTTACGTAATGCTACAGTGACTCTAGTCTACTCCTTACTTTGTCCTGTCACTAATACATAGGGGCGGATTGATACTTAGGTTTAGGTACTTTGTATGAGCTTCTAATTTGTTAGTGGTATGCGTGATGCCCCCTCACTCAGTTATGTGACGTGCTGCTAGTACGGCAGTCTTTATTAGAACCTTTTCAAGTTTGTTCAATGAGTGGTGGTAGGCTTAGCAGTTAGCACTAGCAGATCAGCATCAATCAATCAAACCAAAATTTGGTGTATACAAAAAATGTAGTCATGTGTCCTCCATGATTTGACCATGTGCATTGTTGAGGAATACAGTGGAAATGCATACTTAATGTACAATTGGCATGCCTGGAATAGGTGGGCTAGGTTGGGTGGTACGTTGTACTTAGGCTTAGTTGTAACTTAGTATTCTGGAATCAGAATGGAAGACTGGATTACTGTTGATAAATAGTAACTTAAGTAGTCGAACTGCGAATCCCCCGATATTACTTGTTGACCAGATGAGATCGGTCAATTTAGTTATTGCAATTGTTGTTTACATAAGTGTTTTTTGACCGTTGTTGAAAAATATTGTATTTGTTTGACACCATCCATCAATGTTTGTCTCTTTCTTATATCTTACCTGTTCGTCAGCACCCAGGGGCAGACAGACAGGGAGTGGGCAGTAGGCGGGACAGTCAGAACACCACCAGGAGGACACCGCTGAGGGCTCCTCTGCTGGCCCCAGTAAGTCTTCTTGTTTTTAATAATTTTTCTTATTCCATAACTTTTACTGCCCCATATTTTTCATGAACTATTGTTTGTTTCCAAATGCTATTTTTTTACCACCAATTATCCTTCGATCTGTAAGGTTTCAAAAATCTTATCCCTGCCTCCGCTATGATGACTCTCAGTACTACTACTACTACATACTATCAGTCTGTCTGTACTGTAGTAGCTAGTCTTGCCCAGTTGGCCAGTGCCACTCTTTATGCGAAAGGTTGTAATATAAAACTCATATTCACCAGTAGCTCGAGCCATTGAGTCCAATCCTTTGGGTCGTCGTCTTGTACTACTTTTACTCTTATTGATCTTGAGTCTTTGTTAATCTTGAGGCTTTGACAACAGCCCTACCAGATTTATTACTATTTTGATATGATAGCCTATAGGACATACTACTACTGTTGTAGGGATCTTGCACATACACAGACATTTGCACCAGAAAGTAGGATGTTGGTGATGGTAGGTTGGACCTTCCTCACACACCTCAATCAGAAATTCCGCACCCACCACAATTCCACTGCATGACTATAGTACTGTCTTGTCATAACTATTAGGTCTCAGAACCCTCCCCCCAAGATACCCAACAAGTAGACAACCCAGAACATAACACACCCAACCTCTCAGTCGTGGAAGCAATGCACATGCACACCCTTACTTTAATTTGCTCACTCGTGTAAGTTAGTCCACACCAAATACCACCAAGTCTATGTAAGTTCAAAATGTTTATTTCAAATTGAGAAGCTCTGTACACTGTTTTATTATAAAATGCAGCACCAACCAGAAAATCAATAACATTACAACAATATACATTGTTACACTTATACAGTTGGGAATTAAATCATGATAACTGAACAGTGGTGGAAGGCAGCACCACCATCCCCTAGGAATTTAGTTTATATAAATTTATAAATGAAGATGTGAGTGAAGGGACCCCTCACCTTAGAAGAACCTAGTACTGGTAGTTGTTGCATCATTCAGAAGCTCTGGTTCGTAGAAGGGAATCTTCCGTCTGTAATGTGAAAAATGAAATGGTGTGCGTTAGTATATTGCAACTTGCAAGCATTTCTCAGCCGTGCCAAAAAGTGTAGCATTTATAGATAAGCAATATGGACTAACAGTAACAGTAGTACACCAGTACTTCCTAAAAAAGTGGCTCGTTAATGTTTTTGTTGACCGCTTGTACGCAGCGCGTAGACTAGACAGTAGCAGTGTGAGGCAGGTCGTGTGGGCTCAAAGGTGTCTTATACAAGAAGCTGCAAGGTAATGTCACATGTGCAAAAATAAAAGACACAAAGGTAAAATGGTAGCATGGCTAGGGCTAATTAAGCAAAGGCTACAATGATCATATATAATTATTAGTGTCTACTCTACTACTACCTGATTTGTACCAGTGATGTATGTTAGTATTAACTCATTTTTCAACCTTGCTACTGTTTAATAGGGGGGAGGTGTATATGACGCCTAATAAATGTGTAATGTTTTCTAGGCGCACTTCCGACCACCATTGCCGGGGCCAGCGAAGGCGACGCGGAGGGCGAGGATGCGGCAGTTGCTGCAGATAGCAACGGAGCGGTAGGGGGAGTGGCAGCACCAGTGGCAGGCGGTGGTAAGTTAGATTCATAATCCTTAACTATTGTTGAACTTGACAGTACACTCACTGCATGGGTGTACTGTATGAATATGTATACTGTACAGTTGTGCCTTAGGGCCCCATTAGGATGGTGGGCGTATTGCCCCCGCCGGGCCGGCTGGAATTCACTGCCGACACCGCAGGGGCAAACCTCCCGCCATCTCTGTAGAAAATATTCAGACCCCCCACATGTCGACCAGGCGGAAAAGGGTTCAATATGGCGGTGGTGTCTCTCTGAACACACCGCCAGCCATATAATCTGCATTTTGGAATGCCTTTGCGTGGCGGCATTGCCATCCACCACGGAAAGGCATGCAGACATTGCAGAGTATGCTTGGGGGCCCCCATGGAGGGTACCTACCTATGCTATGGTACCCCCCGCCTTTCAAAGCAAAACGTGACAGGCTTCATGCCGGGCCCGTCATGTTGTGCTTGGAAAAGCAGCACAACATGTATTTTTAGCATTGCTTTCGGCAACGCCAACCAGAATGTAAAAAAAACAGGATGCGCCCGCCACTGTGCATCATCCTAATTAATTTTCCCCACGGGTCCCCCACCCTTTTTAGCTCGAGGGTGGCGGGCGGACAAAGTCCGCCCGCTCTCCGATGTCATTAGTAAGTATGAGTTGTTGGGGACGTTTGAAGAGTGAACTAGAAGACTAGAATTCCCTTTAATTGGCATAGGAGCGGGAGTATTGAGTAACCAATGGCCTCATCTATCTGATTTCAACTCCGCTTTGAAAGTTTTATGGAGAAGAGCACCTGGTGCACTGTTCAACTAAAAAGTGAAAGACGGGTGGAAGGAACAAGGACGGACGAGATTTAAAATGTTATGTACTACTGTGCTTTATAGTGCTACTCTACCATGCCACTATGTGTATAAATAATTAACTTGTCTTACTGTTTTTCTAAGAGTATATTTTACAATTGTCTTGTTTTTTTCTTTTTGATACACAGCTACTCCGAAACAAAATCGCAAGGAGTTGGCCGCCAAGGCACGGCGCCAGAAGCTGGAGGCAATCCAGCGGGAATACCGGTGGCTGGTGGTCTTAGCCGAGGAGGAGGAGGAGACTGCGGCAGCAATTGTTCAAGCCTCCTCCAGTGCCCCGGGCCCCAGCCACCGCCCTCCAGCAGTACGGCGCCACTGTCTGGCGGCTGCCCGCCGCCACCGTAGTGCCATCTCCGGTGCCCCCCCCCCCACTGTGGCTGCAACTGCCGCGCCCTTAGACGCCGCGTCGCCCGTTTAGAGGGCCAGATGCGTGTCCTCCTTGAGTCCCGCCCCACCACTTAGTCCCTGTCATCCTGTTCTGCCCCTTTTTTAATTCTTGTTTGGGTGGGTGGGTGGGAACTTGTTTGGGCGTTACGGACTTTTTTCTCCTATGGACATTGGTTGGGGTTAGGGAGGGGGGTGAGTCAGCTTTTGTGGGTTTAGTTTATTTTTGTTAGGGTAAATTAAATATATTTTTCTATGTTACATGCAATGTTGTTAATGTTTTGTAGGTGGGGTAACTGTTTTACATCACACTGTTTCCTTGCTGGTGCATGGCCTCCCATAGCCTGTGTTTGATTTAAATAATTGGCTGACTGTATAAGACAGAAACAGATAGATGCGACACACCTCACTCATTGACTTGTCCTTCTAGTACTTTCAGTCTGTCCTCTAGTCTATGCATTCTTTGGACTGGTGTGTGAAAATGAAATCATTGACAACATGTCCATTATTAATTCTGCCTCCCCCAAACTTCTCTCTGACCGGTGCTTGATGTTTATGTCCAACTGTGGCACAGCACTGGCTGCATGGTGAAGATGGTTTCCTTTTTCATACCTGTCATGATTGGGGTGGTGGTGGTGGTAGCATAGTAGTAGTAGTAGACACTGGCAGGGCGGCAGCATTTGCAAAAAACGAAAAGGAGACAGTCAATCGCCTTTGAGAGACTGTTAGAGGAGTAGTAGAATGAAGTACAGTACAGAACTTACAGAGCAACAATAATATGCTCAAATATTTCACAAAAAAACATAATGGTGGTTGGGATAGCCTACTAGACAGAGTTACAAACTATAGTTGTGTCGACTCACTTGACTAGGCCTACAGCCTAACAGTTAGTGCTGTATATGAGGAATGACAACAAACAAATCCAATCAATGCCGGCAATTCATGCTGAGGTATATGTTCCTTTGTTAAATAAAATAACCTCTGAAATATCCTACTCATGGGTGGCCAAGCAGAAGAAGATCATCGCTCTGCCTTGAAATTGAAGTAGTGTTGCTTTCACCACATCCGCCCCAGCAAGTGTGTGATTAAGTATTGGTGTACATTTAATTTACTTACACCTCGACAATAAGTCACACAGCCCGGGGGAAGAGGGTTAGGGTTTGTTGAATGGATGGGAAGGGGGTTTTTGGGAAAGGTTTGACATAGAAAAACATTATGCATACAAAGACAAACAAACAAAAATCATTGAAGACTACCATATCCATATGTTAAGGGAGAAAAAGGCAATGCATGCATGATGATGAGAGACCCGGATTACATAAACTGTTGTTCCGGCCTTAATACTTTTACAGATAGCAAATAGAAATTTTAAATATTGGTAGGGAAGAATCGTAAACACAGAGCAAACCTAATGATGATAATAACAACTCCAAGAACACACTGTTGTAAAGATTGTATACAAAATATTAATCAAATTATTTAAAAGAAGATTAAAGTGGATACTGTTACTGTGTTATCCGGGTAAAAAATGTGGACTGGATTTGCATCTCGGCATTCCTCTTGCTCCTCTCGTCCATCAATCTTGGGTGTGTCGCCTCGCCACTCGCCACTGCCCGGCTGGAATTTTTTTTGGGATTTATTGGTAAGGTAAGTATGCATTGTAATGTTTTACAAAGTATAGGGCAAGGCCCGACCTGTATTTGTAGATGGAAAACCAAAGGGGATATTGAGAAACAAAGTTGAAAGAAATGCACAAGTTATGGTGTAGTGCAACAAGAACACTTTCCGAGGTGGCATGTATGCATCATCTCTACTCTAGTCTCTTTCCAGCATTGACCTTCAACAGTAACAGGAGAGAGCAGGCCCACAGTGCTTAGCAGTAGCACATCCTACGTTAACACTTTAGAGTCCTTTTTTTTTCTCTCAAAGAGTTGGACAAACGCAAAGCACATTATCCATTCCAAACATAGCATTTTACAGTTTCAGTTAGTAAAATCAATGCACTGCAGTCATCCCACCGCTACACTCTATTCCACTTCTACACAGACATTTGGGTCTGCTGTGGTTGTTGTTGACGTGTTTACCTTTAGGCTTTTCCGTTTCATGCCACTCATGAAACGTCCTCCTGACTTCATCATCATCATCTCCGATACTTTTACTGACTGACTGTGAAGATCGGCCTGCAGTATAAGTAAAATTTGTATGACACAACAAGAGTAGAAATATAAATATTACTAACTTGAGTCATTCTTTAGTGTGTACAGAAAGATAGATTACTAGTACACTTTGACTTCACTTTGTGCACAACAAACAAACAACGAAAACACAAAGACCAATCGCTCAGAGTCAGGTGTCCAATGCATGCCATTAATTGTCATTACCTGTTCCTTCTCATCTTAAGTTAACGGGCCGTCTATTTCGCCATCATCATGATGGACGGTGCTGTTGTGTCAATCATACTCATTGCGCAGATTGAGTGAGTCTCCTTCCTGTATTGAATTAAAAGCAATGTATCACCTAGCTGTAGGAGAAGTACAAATTTAATATTTGCAATAAGGGGACAATTGAATTTACCTTGAGTTAAGTTTAGTGTGTTCTGTAGAAAGTTGATTAGTGGCAGTGCACAATTACATAAATTCATGCACAACAAACACAACAAAATCTAAATCATTCAGTCTGCGACTCTGCGTCCAATGCATGGCATCAATCATTACCTGTTCCATCTTATTTTCAGTTAATGGCCAGTCTCTCTCGGCTCTGAAAGTAGTCATCTGATTCATGCTCCACTTCTTTTGGAAGGACTAGGAAAGTTTGAATTTGTTGTTGTTATGTACCATCATCCAATCATCATTCATGAGGGAAATGGAATTGAGCAGGAGATTCAGTATGATGGAGCGGAGGAGCTGGATTTGGAGGACTGTACTGTCAAATTGCAGACACCTGAAACTTGTATATTAAATTAGAAGAGTAGAAGACGGTGGTAATGGATTTGTTGTGATTCACAAGTTTGTAACCGGAACGACAGACACACAAACAAAGAGGGAAAAAAGGGAGGAAGACAGTAAGTGTGAGCCTAATTGTCAGGGAAGTATAGCTCGTCCTTAAACTCTCGGGGTTCAGCCAGTAGTAGGTAATCATCTGACACAATACTTCCGTCACCTGAGGCGCTGTCCTCATCTTCCTCCATTGCTTCATGTATTGTGTAATTCGGTGGTATGAAGTGCTGATTCATTTTGATCATTGTTAACCTCTCCACGTTTTTTGGCATTAGACTGGTCCTTCTCAATGTTACAATAGAACCAGCAGCACTGAAAACACGTTCGGAAGAGACACTTGCGACAGGGCAAGCCAGATAGCTTATCGCCAGCCTGCTGAGCTGTGGCCATTCATACCTTTTCCTATACCAATACTGCAATGGGATGTGATCAATGTACACCTCTGTTGGGTCGTCCAGATAGGCCTGGACCATCCGCTCAATGTTCAGGGTTGCTGCTGGTAAGCTTTCGTGCTGTTTTTTCTGTGCATCAGCACTGTGCTTATTAAGGCCTAACTTTACATACCAATCCTGTAATGATAATGATTGTACTCGGCCTAATGATCCAGTTATTGTTTCTGTGGTCGATAGTGATGGTGAGTGTTGTGATTGTGATCCAAACGCACTGCCCTCAGCCGACGAAGTTGCACTTGATCCTGCATGGCCTGCTTCAGTACTTCTTGTGGGTTCATCTTGCGTGCTTTTAATTAGCAGCCGTTCGTTTTCCAACTTACTGGCTCCTTCAGCTATACAACTTTTGTAGCGGGCAACATCAATGTCGGAAAAAGCAAAGAATGTCTTCAGTCCTAATTTTGCACGTGGATCCAGAATTGTGGCACAAATGTAATGTTCTTGTGACAAAATTGTATTTTGTATCCTTACATTTTCAGCTAAGCGCCGGGATAAACTCTCCACCAAGTCATGGGCTTGCCTTCTGTCCTCTACACCTTTGTAAGATTCAGACACATTATTCAGCTCATGCTCTAGCATTTGCAATAATGGGATAGCTTGGCCCCTTGTACAGTCCTCCTTGCTGACTTCACGTGTGAAGACCTCAAAAGGACACAGCATCTCAGTCAGGCATTTAATTAGGGTCCATTGATCCATCTCAAGGTTCATGCCTTTAACACTAGCATCCCCGCTTCTGTTCCAGACATATTCATGGAGTGACCTGTACTGTTCGTACAGAAGGGGAACAACCTTTACAACACAACTTTTACAACGCACTACCATTACAACGAAACTGTTACAACGCGAGTGCATTGACAACGCAGGACATTACAACGCAAGTCTTTACATCGACTTGCACTAGATGGCGTGCTAACATTAAAAATAGTGTAGTTTACTATCCCAACACCTTCCCTACTGTTACGTGGACTGGAGTTGGAATAGTAAATTACACTTTTTTAATGTTAGCACGCCATCTAGTGCAAGTCGATGTAAAGACTTGCGTTTTAATGTCCTGCGTTGTCAATGCACTCGCGTTGTAAAACTTTAGTTGTAACAGCATGCGTTGTAACAGCATGCGTTGTAACGTCATACATCCGTACAGAAGATCAAGCATGTAATACGTTGAGTTCCAACGTGTTGCCACCTCCTGGATGAGTGCCTTGACTGGCATCCTTTGTTCACGTTGGATGATCCTCAGCTGCTTCCAAGCTTTAAAAGAATGGCTGAAATGAGTGCATATTCTTCGGCAGATGGCAAGTAAATTGCTGACTATGGGTTCTTTTTTCAGAAAGTCTTGAACTATAATGTTTATGCAGTGCGCCAAACACGGAACCCTGAAATAGGAACCAAGTTCCATGGCCTTAAGTACATTACTGCCATTGTCTGTGACAACAAAACCCATACCAAGCCCTCTGGGCCGCAGCCATTCCAAAACCTTGCTGCGAAACTCGTGTAAAATGTTTTCAGCCGTATGAGATTTCTCCATGGCGAACATGGCTACAGTTGCATGTTTCCGAGTACCTTAAAAAATCGCAGCTGTGTCAACAACACCTCGTGCAGATAGCTTATCTCTAACCCCCACAAAAGAGATCCAGTGTGCAGTGATGCACATGTAATCTGTGGCTTGGCAACTGGTCCACATGTCTGTTGTCAGGTGGATATTGTGCACAGCACTCTGCTGCAAAGCTTGTCCAACCAATTCCAGCACATCATGATGTAGTGCCGGAACAGCAATTCTTGGGAAATAGGACTGGCTGGGAACCTTCCATTTAGGGCAGATGGCAGACACAAATTCAAGGAAACCCACCCCTTCCACAAATGAAAAAGGAAGATGGTCCAGCGCTAACATTTTAGCCAGCTTCGCATTGTACAATCGTGCCGTTGGGTGGTTGTGTTTGAACTGCCCCTCCAACCTAAACATGCTCTCAATGGTAGGCTGGATCCTTTGTGGTGCTGTGTTCATTAACCCACTAAGGCTCAATGACACAGATTGTCTCATTGAGGTACTCGGTCACCTTGGTGTCTCACCCTGACTCTGAGTGGCTCTTACTGCGGTGCCACTCTGATGTTACTGAGGAGGATATGGGCGTTACCACTGCACTACTGGGGACAGGGCTAGAAATGCCTCCCTCTTCTTCACCTGCCACCGCAATAATATTGCTCCCTGATTCATCCTGACCAACTTCAATGGGTTGAGTTTTTCTACTTTCTTTTAACTTAAGTAGGTGATCCTCCCACACGATAGTGTGGTGTATTCTTAGATGACTTGCTTGTCCTCCGGTACCATAGTTTGTACCAAGCTTACCACGCCGAACACCTTGACGACAAATTGAGCATATAGCAACGTTCTCCTCCTTGGCACTAACAGAAAAGAAGTCCCAAACTGGGGAGGAGAACTTTCTGGCACTGCTGGATGTGCCACTTTCAACACCAGATGAACTGGAGGGGGTGCTTGAAATGTGACCCTGTGCACCTAGACTGTGACTTTTACTACCACTACCTACTGAGATGGTTGAGCTGGATGTAGGTCCCTGCCGGGCCTTCGAAAATATGGCAGCTGGAGGTAGTGGTGGTGTAACCTGTGTTGGTGATATCCGTGCTACATCCCGCTCAGTAGCAGCCTTTCTGGACAGGGTGAGAATGTTGGTCTCCAATCCCTTTGGGGCGGGAGTAATGTGCGTGATGACTGGCTCGTCTTCATCAACATCATCACCCCCCTCTTCTACATCTACCTCCATAACTCTAAATTTTTCTGGGACCTTCCTTTTCAGAAGCATTGTCTTGTGGCGTATCTCACTCTCAGACTGAGCTGGTGGGAGCCAAGTGGCATCACGATCATCAGAAGCGGAGCTTGCAGAAGAAGAAGATGATGTCCTAAGCCTCCTTTTCCTTGCTGGTGGTCTGGAAGACAATAGATCTTCTGAAACAGTGGTTTCACTTTGCTCCACAATGTCTGCAGGAAGCTCGATTTCCTGAAATGCCCCTATATCAGGAGCAACAACTACTATGGTGGGCTGTTGCGGCCGCTGCTGTTCTTGTTGCGGCGGCTGCTGCTGTTCTTGTTGCGGCGGCTGCTGCTATTCTTGTTGCGGCGGCTGCTGCGGTTCTTGTTGCGGCGGCTGCTGCTGTTCTTGTTGCGGCGGCTGCTGCTGTTCTTGTTGAGGCTGCACACTGATCTGCTGAGTTTGCGCCTGCGTTGAACTTGATTGTGTACTACTTTGCGGTAATGACATTTCTTCAACATCGCTGCTCGTTAGTAGACTGGCTACCTCTGCGACACTAAAGCCCTTGGGCCTAGGTTGGTGGGGATGGACCGCTATGCTGCTCCCAGCTTGGTTCCCGGACAACGCTGCTGCAGGCGTAACTTTTTTGGTGCCAAAAAAAACATTGGCCGGCACACCACCAGTCGTGGTTAATGGCACTTCCTTTTTCTGTTCCTTCTTCTCACCGGCAACTTTCTTGGTACTGGACCTGGTACCTTTCTTTGGGGCCATCTTCTTCAGATGTCAGACAGGATGCAGATGCACAACAAGTTCCGGTCACACGTGGACGTGATGCGCAGCAGGACTTCTGTCTGGCTAGCAGTACAACGGGTAGCCGGGTGATGCTGATGGCACCTCCTACTCTGTCTTTTGTGCACCTAAAAGCAAATAAGCCAGGAGAAGAACATCAGTGAAATGTTGCATTTGTTGTTGTGGTTCAGTTACTTAGTACTGTAATAGTGCAAACAAAAGATAGTCTAGCCATTTATGACTTTTTTTTTTAACCAGGGCTATGTTATACTACTGTGTACAGCCACACACTACACTCTCAGGAAGGATAGGAAAGTTAATAATAACCACCAAAATAAAAATATAATGGAAGTGGGGTGGACCCTATTTGCCATTACATTATTTGAGCATCTCAGCATCCATGGAGCTGCTGCTGGCAAAGGGGGTGGATGGATGGAAGCAGTAAGCCAAATAGCCAATATGAAAACCATGCAGGCCTATGGCAAAAGCAGGACACTAATAACTCCCAGTCCAAACACAAAAAAAGGCCACCACCCACATGGACACTCACAAATCACAAACAAGCCGGGGGCCTGGGAAACACCAGGAGCTGACAAAAGGCCTATAAAAGCCAGGTAAAGGATGCATGCTAAAGCACACTGCTCTGCCTTTTTAATGCAACAAAATGTAAATACGAACGTTCACAGGCCCCAAAAAGGTCTGCAGGGTTCATGCATTGCACACCAACACACCAGTGACCAGACACATACAACAAAAGCATGTCTTTAAGACAACCAACATCAGAAAGGCCACCCCCAAAAAGCACACTTCCCCAACTCTATCCAATGCCATCCATGCCCTAAATGGAGTCTAAATTCAACAGACCACACAGAAAACACCTCATTAATAAAGCTGTGGCTACCTGCTCTGATCCTAGTGGATGAAAGCAGGCCTGTTGGCAGACAAGGCCAGGCAAGCTTGCAGGCCTAGGCTTCAAAATGGCCACCAGCCACATGGCCAGGCCCAACATCATCAGAAAGGCCACCCCAAAAAAGCACACTTCCCCAACTCAATCCAATGCCATCCATGCCCTAAATGAAGTCTAAATTCAACAGACCACACAGAAAACACTTGATTAATAAAGCTGTGGCTACCTGCTCTGATCCTAGTGGATGAAAGCAGGCCTGTTGGCAGACAAGGCCAGGCAAGCTTGCAGGCCTAGGCTTCAAAATGGCCACCAGCCACATGGCCAGGCCCAACAACATCAGAAAAGCCACCCCCAAAAAGCACACTTCCCCAGCTCAATCCAATGCCACCCATGCCCTAAATGAAGTCTAAATTCAACAGACCACACAGAAAACACTTGATTAATAAAGCTGTGGCTACCTGCTCTGACCTAGTGGATGAAAGCAGGCCTGTTGGCAGACAAGGCCAGGCAAGCTTGCAGGCCTAGGCTTCAAAATGGCCACCAGCCACATGGCCAGGCCCAACAACATCAGAAAGGCCACCCCCAAAAAGCACACTTCCCCAACTCAATCCAATGCCATCCATGCCCTAAATGAAGTCTAAATTCAACAGACCATACAGAAAACACTTGATTAATAAAGCTGTGGCTACCTGCTCTGATCCTAGTGGATGAAAGCAGGCCTGTTGGCAGACAAGGCCAGGCAAGCTTGCAGGCCTAGGCTTCAAAATGGCCACCAGCCACATGGCCAGGACCAACAACATCAGAAAGCCCACCCCAAAAAAAAACACACTTCCCCAACTCAATCTAATGCCATCCATGCCATAAATGATGTCTAAATTCAACAGACCACACAGAAAACACTTGATTAATAAAGCTGTGGCTACCTGCTCTGATCCTAGTGGATGAAAGCAGGCCTGTTGGCAGACAAGGCCAGGCAAGCTTGCAGGCCTATGCTTCAAAATGGCCACCAGCCACATGGCCAGGCCCAACAACATCAGAAAGGCCACCCCAAAAAAACACACTTCCCCAACTCAATCCAATGCCATCCATGCCCTAAATGATGCTTGAAAATGAAATACATTCAAAAAACACCAAAAGGAACAGTTGCTTCATCATGCACACACCCATGAGGCCATGCCCATGACTAGCTCGGGCCTACTACTACTACCCACAACATTTAAAAAAAAAAGGAATGATGATAGTTATCAAAAATAAATTGGAGTTACTGCAATGCCCACAATCAAACAGACACAACAACTACTTACTTGTAAAATATCCAATTCCAAAAATCCTCAAATCCAATTGCAATGATGCAGCAGACAAAAAGAGTGATCTTTCCAGCTCCAAATCCAAAGGCAGAATGAGCAGGAGATGGACAAAGCACTGGGAGGAGCCTGCTGGACAGGAACAGGAAGTTGGAGATTCTGTGTCACTTCCTCTCTCTCCCCACCTTTTTAAAAAGGACTCCTTGCACAAAAAAAGGACAGGCAAATGTCAATGTGAGGAGTTGTTTTCATCCAAAATCAGCATTTGCAGAAGGTTTCATGCTGCTAGAGCTGATATTCCTCTCCAAATTGAAAATTTTACATGGTCGAGTTCTCGAGCTTCACATTACTTCCGCCGGATGTCGATGGCGTGTCGAAAATTACATGATCGCAATCTCTTGCTCCCTGTTGCGTTGGATATGACGTGTTCGGGGTCTCTTTCTCCTGTTCGCGTTCGATTA
Organism: Triturus cristatus; assembly: GCF_964204655.1. NCBI lineage: Eukaryota > Metazoa > Chordata > Amphibia > Caudata > Salamandridae > Triturus > Triturus cristatus. Next base: position 921,480,808 of record NC_140581.1, on the reverse strand, counting down.
GACGTGCCCGCGTCCTCACCCTCTTGCTCGCGGTGTAGAATGACGTGTTCGAGATCTCAATCTTCTTATACTCGCGCGGTGCATGATCGCGAGAAGAATGACGTGATCGCGCGACAAATGACGTGATCGCGCGACAATGCGAGCGCAAACTGTTGCGAGACAGCGCAAAATGGCTACCAACAATCCAATATCTCGTGGAGAACGCGACCGGGTCGGGAAAACTTGTCAGCGAACGCGGGGATTCAGGTAAGGCGATCGCGCGCACGCAAGAATGTATTTTTTTACAGTGCGAGCAAGAAACAAATTATCGCTAAGCTGCGGAATGCGGAAATTTTGACATTTTAGCGCTTTCTGCGGAACGCAAAAATGCCAAATTATCGCAATTTCCGCGAACGGAACGGAATTTTGTCCCAGGCCTAATAGGTACCCCAGAGGCCTCCCAGGGACTGCAGCATGTATTATGTCACCCCTGAGAGACCATTCAAAATGACACCACAGGTCTGCTACAGCAGCCTGGATAAGGTGGTGCATGCACCCCTTACTTAGATATAGGTTCACAATATCTATCCTATATCACTGCACATATAAACCTATCAGTCACCCCTATGGCAGGCCTTATCAATCCTGAAGGCAGGGTGCTGGGTTTTATGTGAGAGGGTGCACCTGCATGAGTAGAGCCCCTCTGCAGACTTCGGAACCTATATTCCGGGGTTGTTTGTGATTAAGGCGCCCTGTTTTCTGTTTTTACGGATTTTTACAGATAAATACAGACAGAAAACAATGTATTTTCTGTCTGCATTTATTTTTAAAAGTGGATAAATACAGAAAATTGTGCTTCTTTGAAGTGACGCTCCCTGCTGTCTTTCATGAATTACAAGCCAGCAGTGAGCAGATGGACAGTATGGGAAATTAAACAACAGGTTGAAATTTCTTTAAATAACGCATATGTCAACATATATTTATGGTATAATGCTAGTATTTACCACTGGATGTATCGTTATGTAATATTTGGCAGCTTAAATAGCTAAAACACAACAGACATCAAAGTATGAGTGTGCTCCTATCAGTTAAATAGATATGGAAATGTGCAGTTTTACCACATCGTTTATACACAGTACGGGGGCGTGGCTAAGCAAGCCACGATGGCGGCCATGCACTGCTGAGGCTCCGCGCTCGGGCGCCTCTCCGAAGCACTACAGAGCGTCGCTGCGGGTGCTCGGCGGACCAGGGAGCACCTGAATGTGCCTGCACGGCGGTGCGGTACCGGTGGACGCCTAAGCACGTCTTTAGCCTTAGGAACGGGGCTTCCCCGGACGGAGCCACTAGCGCCGCAACCCGAGACCTAAGATGGTGCCGGGGCTCCCTTGAGTGAGACGGGAGACGGTGCGGGGGGGGCCCCGAGGACAGCAGCGCATCGCGCTTTACCTACTCCGATACCCGAGCGGTGTGAGCCGGGAGCGGACCCGAGAAGAACGGTGCGGAACGCCGCGATGCGGATGAGCATCGGCGCCCCTAGCTGACCCGCCATCTTGGATGCTGTGTGCCCGCCGCGAGCTGGGAGGGGACCCCAGCGCTGACATCGGACGCTCCATGTACCTCTCACAGCCGACTCCTGGGGAGACTGAGGGGGAGCGTTGGGTCCCGGCGGGGGCGGCGCAGCCTGGAGGTCCTCCGACCCTTTCATGCAGATCCTGCCTGACTCTAACATGGCCGCCCGGAGGACACCGGACCCTTCCATGCACCACCGGTGAGGCCCCTACCTCCGTGGCCACCACAGCGACAGCCTCCCCAGCGGCATCCGAGAGGGTCGATACGTCCCCAGCTGGCCCACCCACCGCCTACCCACAGCAGACCGCTTGAGAGCCCCCTGGTGCCCCGGGGGGCCCGGGGATCGGCGAGGGCCGGCGCGACAGGCCGCGCCGGCGTGAGGTGGCAACAAGCCCTACACCCTGAAAGGGGCGCCCCAGATACCGGGCGCGGTGGACACACGGGGAAACTCGGAGAGGACAGTGGCTCTTGGAGGGTGCGACGCGAGCCTGAGCTCCCCCACCACTCACAACAGGACCTCGTCGACTCCATACTGAAGGACTGCGGGGGTCTCGCCTCCGCTGTGGGCACCTGAAGGGGGCTTGGTCTACACGGCAACCGCGAAGATAGCTATCGAATCCTGTGGAGTGCGCCCCCTAATCCACGGGGATGACGCAAGTGATTCCCCACCCATAGCATCGGATGCAGATGTGGCCTCCGTGTGGGTGGCATACTACTAGGAGCACCCTGCCTGTGTCTTCTCGTGCCTGACATAGGCGACTCCTGTACCCTGCCTGCGGAGGGAGACCCAGAATACCGGCCCGTGTCTTCCTCCTTTCGCGGACCCCTGGCGCCACTGAGGGCTCTTGAGACCTGACTCACGGCACCGGCCCTTCCATCCCACGTGGGGTCATGATGGGGAAATCAAGGCCCGCGCAGCACCACGCGGTCCCGGAAACAGCCCCAGAGAACATGCCAAAGACCTCGACCGGGTCCCCCAGTACGGCGCCCTCCACAGATCTATCAATCTTGGATAAACTTGATAAGGTCCTCGCCGCCATCGAGCTATCCCGTTTGTCTATGGAGGAACGCCTTGGTACCCTGGCGACAGACGTCAACCTTCTCCAAGATGATCACCGTAAATAAGCTGACCGGGTGCACACAGAGGAACGGACACTAGAAGAAATACAGCCACTGCTAAAGGAACACCAGATGACGCTCCAGGGGGTCCTCACTCATCTAACCGCGGTGGAGGAGCGTGCACAGGACTTGGAAGGCCGCTCGAGACTCTGCAACATCCGAGTGCTGGGACTACCGGAGGGTGTCGAGGGTGGAAACCCCATAGACTATATGGACACATGGCTGAAATCCTTTACCCCAACATCAGACCGTACAACATTCTTCTCCATAGAACGAGATCACAGAGTGCCAGCCCGAAAACCCCCGCCTGGTGCGGCTCCTCGGCCACTCCTTGCTAATTTCCTACACTTCCGGGATCGGGATGCAGTGCTCCGAGTGGCGCGACTGGCGGCGCCACTACGGGTGGAAAACAACCAAATAATGATCTTCCCGGATTATGCCCGAGCAGTACAACAGCAAAGATCGTCCTTCCTGGACATAAAGCGGAGACTACGGGACAATAAGATTCAATATGCTCTGCTCTTCCCAGCCCGCCTCAAGATCCTCCACAACGGGTCTTCCCTTTTCTTCACATCTGCGGAAGCCGCACAGGACTGGGCAGATCAACATTGCTCGCGGGCACTCAATCCTCATCCCCAAAGGGGCTCGCCTCTCAAAACTGCGAGTAAAATGGCTCAGACTTATCTACGCCACAACCTACTCCTCGTTTGCCCGTGGGGCACTGATATGGATACGCCCAGGAACCCCATTCCGGGAACTTAGACGGGTGGTGCACGAAGAAGGCAGATTCGCCCTACTGGAGGGACTTTTAAATGGGAGGGCTATCCTCTTGGGAAGTGTGTACGCCCCAAATGTCGATCAGGATAAATTCTGGGACCGACTCACAAACTCTCTGGCCCAATTCACACATGTACCCTGGATACTAGGCGGGGACTACAATTGTATCCTGGATCCGAGACTGGACCGATCGCATGGGTCGCACACTGGTCACTCACAGACGCATGGAGACTGCACCACCCCCAGGCCCACATTTACTCTTTCCACTCCATCCCTCACAACCTGCGAGTCCGGCTTGACCGATTCTTATTCACCGCAACGCTTCTCCCACAAATATGCCACTCGGATTATCTAGGCAGAGTCGTTTCAGACCACGATGCACACCTTCTCAGCCTCCAGTGGAGACCCCCGCACCCCCCTGTCCCCACATGGCGATTATCGCAGGACTGCCTCACAGACCAGGTTTTTACACACGAACACCAACGCAGCATTCAAGAATACTTTACTCATAATACGGGGACCGCATCGTCAACCCTGGTCGAGTGCTTCAAGGTGGTACCCGTGGGGAATGTATTCAGCAGAGGGTCGGGTTAAGACATAACTTGGAGCAGGCCCTTGAGAAGGCGGAACAGCGACAGGCCGCGGCCACTAAGGCCGCGGATCAGTTGGTAGCGACGGCGACCCAAATCGCCCACGCCAAATCAGAATATCAAGCGGCGTGCATGGACCTTCGGCGTCACAATTTTCGGACTTATGCGACCCGAATGCACAAGGACCGTGATAAAACGGGCACACTCCTGGCATGGCTCGCTAAACAAGATACTGAAGTTCGGCCCATCACCGCAACTATAAATCCCCAGGGCACCCTGGTACAATCTCAGGATGAGATCCTCCAGGCATTCTATCAACATTATTCAGCAGTCTACACTGTCCCCTCATCCCTCGATCCGGGGGCCGTCGACCACTTCCTAGACCCTCTCCCCCTCCCCCAGATATCTGCTGAGGACAAGAAGGGGTTGGACGCAAAGATACAAACCACTGAGATTACAGGTGCTATACGAGCACTGGCCCGTGGTAAGGCCCCAGGCCTTGATGGGTTTCCACTCGAATACTACACCACCTTTGCCCCTCAGTTGACTCCTCGCTTATCAACAGTGCTGGACTCGGCGCTCCAAATCGGCGAACTGGCTAGCTCCATGAGAGCGTCGGTGATTGTGACATTCCCGAAACCCGACCGGGACCCCCAACTCCTAGCCTCCTATCGCCCCATCACACTACTCACGGCCGACTGCAAAATCCTGGGGAAAATCTTAGCAAATGATACGCCCGTTAGTACATCCAGACCAATGCGGTTTTGTCCCGGGGAGAAATACTTCTCACAATATCCGGCGCCTCTTTCACATCCAGGATCAGATTGGCGACACCCTAACATGGCAGTTCCTCTTTGCCGTCCTCGGACGGGCGGGACTAAGCCCCACACTCATAGCCTACACTCGCCTGCTCTACACCAACCTTACATCCCGGGTCCGCCTTGGTCGCTACATCTCCCCGGAATTCGTAATACACAGGGGCATACGACAAGGGTGCCCCCTCTCGCCCTTATTATTCGCGCTTGCGGTGGAACCCTTAGCTATCCGGCTCCGCCGGGACGGGCAAGCCTGGGGTATTCCACTCACGGACCTCACGGACGTCACGCACTGCGTATCCATGTACGCAGATTACCTCCTCATATACATACGGGATGTAACAGCGGATCTCACCATACTCGAGACCGCCCTGATGGAGTTCACGGAGGCCTCGGGCTTGAAAGTGAACTGGGACAAGTCGATTGTGTACCCCCTCCATCCAGACGCCTCCTCCCAGGAAATCTGGATCGGTGACCGGAAAATGCATTGGGCGGCAGAGGGCCCCCGATACCTCGGGATTCAATTATACCATTCCCCAGCCGACATCTTTGAGGGTAACCATCGTAGGGCACTCGCCGGTATACGATCCACAATTGGGTTTTGGCGGAGCCTCCCGTTGGCCCCGATTGGTCGGGTAGCTCTTGCAAAGATCATACTGGTCCCGCGGCTTTTGTATTACTTCACCAATCTCCCAGTAATCCCACCCCGCTCCTTTTTCAAAGATTTAGACACACTCCTTAGCTCTCTAATATGGGGTAAGGGGCGGCACAGGATCGCGCTAGCAAAGCTAAAACTACCCACAACACAGGGGGGGCTTGGCGCGCCATCATTCGGAAGCCTACTTCCTGGCGGCGCAGCTCCAGTGGCTCTCATATTGGACAGCAGACAGATACACACTCGAAACATGTACTGCCATGGGTAGTATACCCATACCAGAGTTGCGTCGCCTACTCCTACCGGGATCCCGCCCCACGCTAACCTACCCCCTTCAAGTGGACATTTCCCGGAAGTGCGTCCAGCGTATACACCGCATGGCAAAAAACTGTCCCCTATACACACCATTACTACCATTAGTCGGCTGGCCTAGACACGGGGGGTTTTTCACTTCTGCCATGCTTCGGGAATGGACGTCTAGAGACATTGCTGAGGCAGAAATACTGTTTGAAGAGGGACAGCTCAGGTCGTACCGGCAGCTTATGGACGACTATGACCTGCCCCCAGGCCAGATCCTGCTTCACCGCCAACTCCTCAGCCACTACCGACCATATTCTGACCTCACATTGGGGGAACCTCCCACACACCCAGTTCTTCACACAATATTACGAATAGGACGGGGTCGCCACCTTACCACATGGCTGTACAAATCGATTAGGGAACTGACACCCCCACTGCTAGCATCCCTACGGTCCCTCTGGGAGGAGGAAGCGGGACGACCATTTCACGATAGCGAGTGGGAAAGAGCGATAGAATTCCCCAAAAAAGTATCCAGGAACGATTTAAGAACATACACTTTAACATCCTACATAGGGCCTACCTAACGCCAGCGCGCCTACACCGCTTCTACCCCGACACGACCTTCCTCTGTCCTCGTTGTCAAGCGGGGGATGCAGCCTTTTCCCACATGTTCTGGACCTGCACGGGCATTCAGAACTATTGGTCATCTATTCACTCGACACTTAGAGATCTCACAGGGCTGACCCACTTGACTACCTGGGAGGGTTGCGCGTTGGGCATACTCGGACGGAGGAAGCGACACAAAATACCAATGCGCTTTGTTTTCCTAGCCCACCTGCTGGCCAAACGCTGCACTGGCGGTCCCCGTCGGGCCCTCCGATTGCGGCATGGCATTGTCGTGTTTGGTGTCAAACACCTTGGAATCATACCTCCCCGCTAGTAACTAGCAGGGGAGGTATGATTCCACCCTCCTAGAGGGAGAAATATGACAACACCGGAACATCCAGTACCAGCTTTCTCGGCCCTGGCATCACAAAATGGATGCTGCCAGCCACAGACATGAGTCTGCCCTCCTGCTGCTGAGCCAAGCTCGAGCAGGGGAAGGCATGACAATAGGCTTCCTGTCACAGGGAGGTGTGACCACCTCCCAGACAGGTGTATTGAGGCTGGGTGGGTGCACTCTGAGAGTGCTTTGATGTTTGCACTGGGGGCACATTTGGTGTCCCTGTGCATAGTCCTGCTCAAACCGGTTGCAAGAGCCATTTGCTTCTGCTCTGGCATGAAAGTGGACAAAGGACATGGGTGTAGCCACCCCTCTGTCCTGGCCCCCTTATTGGTGGGTCCCAAGAGTTATCCCACCCCTTCCTTGGGTATAAAGTAGGAACCCCTGACTACAGAACTTTAGATTTTACCTGGACTAAACTCTGCTGCAGAAACCAAGTACTTCGATGATCTGCACGACGCTGGCTGACTGAAGAATCTCCCTTGAAGTAAAGGAGTTACTCCCCTGCAAGGCAGGCACCTAAACGCATCTGACCGGTTTGCATCTCCCAAGTTCCTGAGGACTCCAAAGATTTTTGCAACACAGGAGGTGGGTTCCCATGGTCTCTGAGGTGGATCTGCGCTTTCAGCTATTCTGAGGCCCGTATCCCTCGTGAGGACTGTGCAACCCAAACCCCTGTGCACCGTGTACATTTGCAGCAGCATATGCTTTTTTGCGATCCCTGAGGCGGTGCTTTGGGCTACTTGTAGTCCTGACCCGAGCAGTAATTCCACTGAAGATTTCCGGCCTACACTCCACAAGTGTTCCATGGGCTGGTATTTTGTGATTCAGCTCGAGGTCCCTTTGCGATCCCTGGTCCTTCGACCTGTGGGTCCCTATAAAGGTAACTTTGACTTTCCGTGGGCTTCCCTGGTTGCTTCAGATGTGCCCTGTCTCTCCATAGCTTGGAGAGTCCCCAGGACCTTGCTGGTCCTCACCGAAGCATCTTTCCTTTGACCGCGCGGGTTGTAGTTGCCAAGGCTTGTTGGTGTTCAATCCGGACACTGACCCCCAGCACTCGACATCCTTTGTGGTATAGGTCACCTCTGGACTTTGGTCATCGTCGACGTCTCCTGGTCCCCGTGGCTGCAGAGTCAATCTTCACCTCTTCTCACCTGAAACACCCAACATCAGTGGATATTCGTCTATCGTGCCCCTGGTCACTGTGAAGTGACCCAGACTCTGTCCCCTCTGCTTTCAGGTTCTTCTCAGCTCTTTTCAACTTCCCGGCAGCAGCACTTTTCAGCATCACGCCATTGAAAATGACGAAGGTTTCCAACATCACTTGACCCCTATGCACCCGGCTCCTCTGGGATAGGTAATACGGGTATCTTGGTACTCTCAAGGGTGCTGGCCTTAGAACCTTCTATGTTTAACTGGGTTTGCTTGAAGTCCTCTCCGAAGTGTCCTTAATCTTTAAAATTCCATAGAGTTGTACGGAACTTGCGTCTGTGTTCTCACACTGCACCCTTTATATTGAACCGTTTGTTTGCCAGCTTAGGTCTGATCCTATGATTCAACCCTTTAGAATTGCAGACCTAGAATTAAAATTCACCCTATATGCTGACGATCTCCTTATGTTTACTTCCAACCCAGTTGAGGCTACCCCAAGATTATTGGATCAAGCAGAATTGTTCGGAGCAATCTCAGGATATAAAGTAAATATGGAAAAGACTGAGATCATGCATTGGAACCAAGCAGGAGGGGCAGTAGGAGCTAAGACACATATGAGATATTTGGGTATAACTTTGGCTCAAAATATCTCGGAAATAGCTAAAATAAATCTGATGAGAATTTATAAGGATATTTGTGGCCTGTTGCAACGATGGTTCGTCCTCTCTTTGAGTATTTTTGGCAGAGTAAATTTAATCAAAAGGATTATTCGGCCGAAAATTACTTTTTTATTTAATTCTATTCCATTAACATTTCCAGCATTTGACATTGCTAAAATACAGGGGAAAATAGGCTCCTTTATTTGGAATGCTAAGACATCAAGGATCTCCTGGAAAAAACTAAGGAGAAGTGCTAAAATGGGAGGGTTAGCTCTACCGGACTTACTTGTCTACTGTCACTCGTTTCATTTTAAAAATGTTAGAATGCTAGCTGGAAAGACAGATGCTTCCTCTCTGGGCTCATTGTTTCAAGCCTTACTACATGGTACACCTCAGGGGCAGGAACATTTTCTATTCAAGTACGTTTTTTTAAGAGGGTCAGACTAAAGATTCTGGGTACAGCTCTTAAGAATTGGTTATATGTTAGAAAGAGCCTAAAAATTCCATATTATGCGCCTCAGGCCCCGATTTGGGATTCTCCAGGTACACCAGACTGCCTTAATGACCAACTATCCCGTCCTCTTATAGTGGCAGGCTTGTTTTACTGGCAGGATCTGCAGAAAGATTTGCAGCTTTTAAATTGGGAGTCCCTATCCAGCCTGACAGGCGGGACCCTATCAAGATATAAGTACTATCAATTGTCAGGATGGTGGGCAACTAAATCTTGGGAATTTGATTCATTGAACCCTAAGTTTGACTCTGTATCAAGAAGGGGTAGATGGTACTGGGCCATCCTAGAGGTAGAAGATATAACAGAAACCGAACTCCACAAACTTTGGGGCAATGTTATTAGCTTAGATTCCAATAACATCATGGAATTATGGGGGGATTCTTTTGTTATGCTGCATGCTGTGGTTAAATCAGCTCCACTTAAAAGAAACCATCTATATACCGCATATAGAGCATATATATCTCCAAAAAAGCTAATAAAGATAACAGGCTTAGATTATTATTGCCCAAGATGCAAACTGCCTGCAGCTGACGACTATCATATGTTCATAGATTGTCCTGAGATAGTAAGTTACTGGGTCACAGTGCAAGAGTTTTTAGCTGATGTACTACATAAACAAATAGAAGTTACCCCAGGAATGATTCTGTTTGGATTTCATACAGACTATCATCTTAATGATCCAGCATCCAAATTTATTTTCTACGTGATTATCCTGGCAAGACGAGAGATATGTAGAGCCTGGAAAAACATAAACGCTCCCACTTTTACAGAGTGCTTGAAATATATAATCTATACTAGTGAATCCGATATGGCATGTGACAGTAAGAGTTATGGAAAAGTTTGGGCATCCCTGGTTGCATGGCGGAATAGGTAAAGAATATTCCAATGATTTCACATGGGCACTGCTCGTTTGGTCCCTTCAAAATAACGCCGGGTTATCTGGCAGCGTGAAATGGAGTGGACGTTGAATGCAGTGGTTGCTTGAGGGTATGAGCTTCTCCCTCTCTGCGCCGGTCTCGAATATCAGGGCTGGAATAGGTCGATCAGTGGAGAGAGGTTGTGGCCTCCCATCAGGAATGCCCATCTTGGTATATGAGGAATAAAAAAAAAAGAAAAACAAAAAAACCAAAAAAAATGCAAATAACTGGAAAGGAAGAGGCGTTGGAACTATGAATTTGAGGACAAGTGGGCTTATAGCACTACGCTCAAACAGTTCTGTAGCAATATAAAAAAAGCTAAAATTGCTTTCATTTCTTGGCTAATTGCTACCACTGACAACTTCCCCAGAATGTTTTTCAAAATCATCAAAACCTTTCTGCAGCCAACAGCCTGCAAGCAAAGTATACCTACCTCCCATTCAATGGCAGGGGACCTTTCCTTATTTTTCCACACAAAAGTAGAAAAAAATATATTCAAAATTTAACACTCAGCCAACGCCACCATCCCTGAGCTAACCTCCACCACCTCTCCAGATAAGACAACGGTGAAACTCGAAATGTTCAACCCTATTACATTACCTGACTTTGAACAATTAATCTATAAAATCCAATCTGGCTTGCCCTGGGATCCCAGTCCACCTTTCAGCTCGCCAAGGAGGGCCCTGCTGTCAATACACAAATCAATGCCTTCTTTAACCTATCCCTGTAAAGTGGTGAGGTGCCTCTTTTAGCTGGAAAAGGGCACTGGTAATTCCCCTGCTAAAAATAGCAAACGCCCATCCACACACCCTGAGCAATTACAAGCTCATCCGTCTCCTTCCCCACCTCAGCAAAATGGGTGAGGTCCTGGTGAACCGTCAAATCATTGCATTTGTGGAATAGAACAAATTTCTACATCCCACCCAGTCGGGCTTTTACAGGTTTCAGCACTGAACTTGCCCTTCTTGGAATCACTGAGTACATCATTGGAAACCTTGACGCAGAGAAGAAGGCAGCGGTCATCCTACTAGATCCCTCAGCCACCTTCAACAAATTGTCGCGCAAGATCCTCCTACAAAGACTGGAGCATGTGGGCCTCATGGGTCTCACCCTGAAATGGCTCTGCTACTTCTTAGCAGACAGACAACAGGCAATCTTTCTCTCCCCATTCACCTCCCAATCTAGGGTAATTAGCTGTGGTGTCCCTCACGGTTCATCACTAAGTTCAACTCTCTTTAACATCTCTCTGGCACCGTTAGCCTCAGTTGCTCAAAGTTGGGGTATGAACATCATCTCTTACGCAGATGACACCCAACTTTTCCTATAGTTCCACCAGCTAAATTATAATGTAATAGGGGGCTTTCAGGGCTGCCTTGTTATCATCACTTAATGGATGCATAGCAGATGTTTACAACTCATTTCCGACAAAATGGAAATTCTGATGTTTGGCTTGTCCTCCTGGCTTCACGCACTGCGCCTCTGGCCTCCTGACTTAGGGCCCGCCCCTAGCCTTCTGCAGCACACATACAAACAGCAAATCACCGTTCAAGATTGTTTATGTGCAGGAAGGTGTCCCAGGTTGTCATTTTTTTTTAAAAGGACTTTGTAAGGTTACATTCTAAGGTCTACAGGGAGTAGGTTCCACAGCTTGGCAGCCAAAAAGCTGAAGGGGCCACCACCCAGACAAAGTATTTTTGGTATCATTATCCTAGTGATCCCTGACGATCTGAGGCAGGGCTCGAGTAGGGGGTACACGCAGGTACACAGCGTCCCCCCCCCTCTTTTCACAGTTTGGACGCCGTCCCCACTGCCAAAAAGCTGGGCCCACAGAAATAAGCTGAACATGTCCCGGTGTAATTTTCATACACCGGGACACTTTCAGCATGTGACGTCATAAGGTCATTTGCATATTGTCAGTCACCCCACTTATTTTTATCGGACTTGTGCCCTGATCTGAGGCATCTGTTTGGCAGATAAGGTTTGATCATAGGGCGGAGGTAGCGAGGTCCTCTCTGATTTAAAATTATACGGCAGAAACATAAAGCTTTAAAAGAAACTGTCCTAAATTAGAAGCCAGTAGAGCTTTGCAAGAGCAGTGTCCACAGAGGAACGTGTTGGAAACACGGTGCATCCCTGTGTTTAAAAAATGTCGGGGCGAGGCGTTACCAATGTTTGAGTAACACAGCGCTCTGACATTTTATTGTAAATATCCCCCCTGGTCAGCAAAATTTTGAATTCACTTTAATTCACACATTTTCCAACAATACGTTGAATAATGGTTATAATAGAGATTAACATAGTTTTTTTCTTGTAAGGAAGGATGCACTTAGATGGCTAGTTTGCCACATTCACAAAGAACTCTAATAAGTCAGACATGTTTGAGAATTAGTTAAAAACCTGTAATGTAAGACAATGCACATGTATGTGTGTGACAAAAGTAAGCGTATCACTGCTTGTGCCTACGAGCCTTTGCTAAATCTATGGTCTTTTTGTAAATATACCCCAATCTACTGTGCCTGTCTGTAGTACAGTTCTAGAGCTGAAACAGTCGTCTTATATTGGCACGTAACGAATTATAAATAATGTAAATAATCAAATATTGTTCAGTGGGCCCTCAGACTATTCAAATGGCAAGCTATGCTGATATGTCACTTAAATCGATCTAATATTATGTACAATTTGTCAACCGTTAATTCCTAAATTGACAAGTAACATTATAAAACCATTAATATCGGATTTTTAATGTAATCTTGATGGTTGCCTTACTGCGCCCTTTAAATTAGAAAATACCATGACATTTGATCTACTGCCCTGGAAAATGCTCATAATACAAAGCACAAAGAAAGTTGATAAAAACATCTTAGGAAGAAAGGGAGACATATGATTGTTTTCTGTCAAAATATAAATCTATGAGAAATAAAATATTTAACAATACACTTTTCTCGATAAAAAAGTGGAGCAAATTAAATGAAATTGTACGTTTTCTTTAAATCGATTACTTGGGGTTCGTCAAAGTAATGCCATTACAACTAATGTGGCAAAATGAAACCCTGGCCTTGGCTAGACGTCCTGAGATTAAAATTTGGAAGAGAATACTGGCTTTTGATCGTAAAAAAATGGCAACACTATTGTCAATCATGAAGAAACGTTATTAAACCATCTGTGGTGATATATTTTTATGTATCCCAACCTATTTTGTTTTACCGTGTTGCCCTCAAAAAGTAGTTTAATGGATCACATTTTCTGGGAATACATCAATCTTTCATCATCTTCTCGTACATTAGACAAAGGGTCTTTTTTGTGAGTGCACAGATACGTATTTGTGTTGTGTACTCATATTACGCTAGTATTATGATGTGAGAGGAACAAAGGGTGATCAGCATGACAAGTAATTACTGCCCGATAAGGCAGGCAGTATATCAGTCCAGTGGGCGGCAATGCACAGTCAGAGAAGTAATACATGGAAAGAACTCTCTGTTACTGGGCAGGCTGGCACCTTTCCCTTGCGACTCACAGGAGATTGTAATTGATGCATTAGTATTCGTATGGTCAGTTTGTGCATTGGAATTTAGACTTTCCATTTGCAAAGTCAGTTGCACATCAGGTCCCGCCTAAGAGGGTGTTCAAAGCAAGTGGAGAGACCCAATCTCTAAAGGCCATGGTGACCATGGACAACGGAAACAACGTCACAGCATTCTCAGCCTAGCTATTATAGCCCACAACCCTTGCTTACATACACGTTCCACCAATAATGAAATGTTTCCTTGTGAGAACAATTCTATTCCGTGCATGCTCTAAATGTTGTGCACACACACAAATATTCTTGTTTGTGGTTAGTCCAAACTTTTTCCAAAACATTAGAACTCTTGAACCAGTAAAGGAATCCTTTTTGTAGGAGTCAGAAAACGTTTTCTGACTCCTAAAATAAGATTGTGAATGGATAAAGATTAGGTATCTGGATGGGGCATGTTGAAGGCATCCCTTCCAAATTCAGAATCGGTATCTAATGTATCAACTTTTGCAGCCGAGATTCAGTTGCAAAATATTGATATTTTACTGACACCTCGAAGGAGGTCGTGGTGCATTTGAGAAAAAGCCAAGGAGTCCCCTTGCGATACCACACCTTAGTAGATGTTAAAAATGTGTTTGTTGAAAAGTAGTCAAGGATCCACAGGACCTTACCAGCTCTTAAACAAAAATAGTAAAAACGGTTTTAAACGCAGTCCCATTTCCTTTAAGGAAAATTGGCTGCATTTAAAAAAAAAGCTTACTTTATTGAAAGGCACTCACAGACATTATGGTCTGCTGGCCCCATTAAGCCACCATCCCTACGATGGTCTCCAAACATGATGAGTTAACACTTTGATTTTTAAGAACCTACCTATTAGTACAAACTATATATGTCAATTCTTAAAAATCTTTACTGGTCACAAAAATACTGGTCAAAATTTTCAATCAGATGCTTGTACATCTGGCCCTACATACTGTATGTGAAAAAAGAGACAACCTAATTTCCACAAGAATAACACAGTCAGTTCTTAAGTGGAAGGACGGGCCACTACCACTGGTTTGACAAACGGGTGCCTAACCCAACCATAATCTAGGGCATTTTTTCATCTGCTATAATCATAACAGTTGAAATGGAAATATCCATGTAATAGATTATTTACTGAGTACTTTATTTTTAGCAATTGAATTTAGACTTTATCTCGTTGGATGACTTAAATAAAGTTTTTTAGTTAGTTATTAAAATGAGGACTGTGGTTGTAATACTTGCCCAATGCACAAAAATTTAAATTGTTGTTACACCAACAACACTACTGTTACTAACCTACATACCACAGTCCTGACTGGAGTCTGACCAATCTTGTCTCATCTTGAATTACCAGTATCCAAAAGGCAACAATTTGAGCACCATGCATAACTTGACAAAGAGCACAAGTTTCTTTCTAGCAGAGTGGTGTTTTGATTGGCAGGGTTGGTCCTATCACGCCTAGAGTCACATGACATTCAGGTAACCATAATTTTGCATGTTGCTAGGTATACTATCGGAATTTCAAGTTGTAAATATTGTGGTTTCTAAATAATGCAGCCTAAAGGTCGGCAACCAAAGTAGAGCGATGGTAAGTACATACAGGTAAGTGTAGATTTACTATTGATATACATGTACCTTTAGGATGAGTATATCTTCAAGGTACATAGAAGTGGCGTTCGAACAGTAAATCTCCAAATACATGTAGGGACTTACATTCCCTATATTTTGGTTCTAAATACTAAGCCAAAATATTTTGTCACTACAATATCTTTGCACTTGGTATTCTGCCAAAACATCATCTTACTAATGGTCTTTAAAGAGTTCATTTGGCAGCCATACAGGTGCACTAGGACAACTCAGATTTGAACAGATCTTGGATATATGTGGATTCTTTTGTTACCTAAATCTGAGACCATTTATGTGCTAATTACCTCGGATGTTGCGTTTACTGAAGACCAAGGTTTGTTTTTTCCAGATTAATTGTCAGGATGTTAC
Organism: Triturus cristatus; assembly: GCF_964204655.1. NCBI lineage: Eukaryota > Metazoa > Chordata > Amphibia > Caudata > Salamandridae > Triturus > Triturus cristatus. Next base: position 921,465,232 of record NC_140581.1, on the reverse strand, counting down.
TGAATTAATATTCAGCTGAAGCATTAATAGGACACCGAGGTCAGTGTTTTAAAAGGGACCCAAGATTAGGGTGAAGGTGATAGCAACCATAAGCAGTGGGTACATGTCCCGTACAAAGAATTTGAAGAGTTTGAGATCTAGCAATTACAATTTTTAACTCCGATTTGATGTGTATACAGATTTTGCTGGGAGCTGTATTTCTAGTCAATACAGGGCCAGTTGTCTCTGTGCAGGTGACTCAAGATAGTAATGAGGGGTAATGAGCACTCCATGGATGAAAATGTTGTCCACTGTAAGGAGTGGTTTATAGTGCTGGAAAAATCCATAAATGCACAATGCTCCTGCACCACATTTTGCTGCAAAGGCTTGCAGAAAAGAATCCCCCGTGGATGGTTTGCTATCAAAATATCATAAATAAAATGGCATAAAGTAACTATTAAATAGTAGTTAATACCGAAAAATACCAAAATAGATTAAACTTACACAAAAGTTTAAGATTACTTTTGTGAATCAGGCCCAATGTGTCTTGTGAACCAATGACCAATGACAGCGTACGAAAAAGGTATATTAAAAAAAACTGCAAGGTACACAGAAGAGAACTCCCCTGAAATATATTGTTTCGTAATATTTTGACATATTTTGAGAGACTTTTCAAAAGGAATCATTTTAATCAAACTATGCAAAAATGTAATGTTTTAGTTCATATTTGAAATTCTAATTATAGCGAATATAACCCTGATATTACTATGGAATAGTTTAATTTTAGAAAGCAGTATGAATTACATCGTCCATTGCAGTATGTGCAATTAACATTAGTTGAACGTAGCAGCTCTACTGTGATATTATTATTATTATTTTTATTATTATTATTATTATTATTATTATTATTATTATTATTATTACAACAATGTAGGACAATTTTAAATAGAGTAATCCTCAAAAGCAGTATTAGCCAAGCCATGCATCAGTACTGTAGACCCTGCATAAACAGGATTATAAGTGTGCATGTATATCGAAATACTTTATATATGTAACATCACTTCAGGCGATGTGATGTAATATGCCCATCGTCTTAGTCCACAATCATGCACTTCCACTCCTTAATCAAGGCAAAAGCAAGGGTTATGAAAGGGATAGACAAAAATTATTGCGAAACACTAACTTTGTTCCTTCAGAGATTGCAAGCTGAGGATAATTTCATAAACCTATATATTAAGCAAGACAGTAAAAGCCAAAATAGATATAATGGATCAGCAATGTCTTCTGACAGTGCTTGAGTCTTATTAGTGCTGAAATTGAATTGGGTAGATTTGTATCAACAGGCTTTGATTATATCCAAACAACATGTATTCAAATTGTCTCTGATGTTCATAGCTTCTGGTGCTCATATTTTAAATTGTTGTTAACATTTAAATTCTGATTAGGGCAATGGCAATTGATCGTGTAACTTATCGACAGTTATGGACTTTACCTGATTAATATGCAAACCCTTAAAATAGGTGAGATGTGACCAGAATCGCCCTTGTAGACCCTGCATGCCACACACACACCTGTTTGACACCTTCATTGCATTGACTCTGACTTTGCTCATATACTGGTCCATTTTCAAAGAAACCATTTTTATATAAATATCCTGGATACAATTAGCAAACCGTAAATAGTAAGGCAATCAAATGTTAAGATATATATCAGCAAGAAAATAATTAGCAGTGAATCACTTCATGTGCAATGTATGTCCTATATTTAACTTTAAATTTAGGGAAGTAACATTTTACATGGATAGACCTAAGAGTCGAACAATCATTAAACATCAAAGATACATAATGAGATGGTGATCTAGTTGCTAGAAGTCTGTGTTGAGTTGGTAAAGTGCATGGACAGTGATGTCATGTGCCTAAGGTAGGCCCTCATAGAACCAAATCCATCTTTTATCATGGACATGTTTCTTAAGTTGCCTTCCCTTTCACACAATACCCTTTTACATACATTTGCATGTGTGACAATGTTGGATTAGTTTCTCTGAAACTGTTTCGCTTATAGATTTTGCTTCACCTAACACTGTCATGCTTCCTTGAACACCATGTACAAGACTTTGACACACATTGTGCAAATGTCGTTCTATTTTTCATTCACGGGTGGCATGGCTATCTATAGAGCAAAAAAAGGATGTGTTTCATTATAAATAAGACAACATTTCTGGGTTTAAGCAGACAGCACTTTGCTGATATTGACAAGATGTCTACACACTGATGCTTTGGTCCAGCAGCATACTGGCTTCTTCTTGCAAGGGTGTCCGGCTCATGACCACAATGGGGACTAACATTCATTCCCATCAGGTAAACTGGGTTGGATCATTCAGTACTGGAATTCTTGACTGTACATACACACACTCACCCTAGACACTTAGGTTAGGGACTGCATCATAGGAGTACGACCAATTCTCTATATTATTTTTTATGAATGTATATATACATTGTTTTACCACCATGGTGGAACATTGTATTCTGGTCACTGTTCTGGTGCTTGTAATAACTGTCACTTGGTTCTGTCTATTGATCATTGCAGAACATATATTTTATACAAGAATCCCTTTGATTCAATAAATATTGAAAACGTATCTCTGTGTATTCCTTCTTTATTTCTCTGAGAGTACTAGAGCACGAGTGACTGAGCAAAGGGGTTCTAGATCTGTTACCAAGCTTCCTGGGGGACCAGGGTTGTCATGTCCAGTGGTTGCCAGAACCATTTGCTGTCCGACTAGGTTTAGGGGGCTAATGGTGGTACTTAGAGCTAGCTTGTCTATAGGGCAACATATCCTGAATCAGTTCGGCACATACCAACATTTATGCTGTCCACAAAGGCACAGTTCCTACCGTAGGGTGAAAACTACACAACAGTGAGATCAGCTGTTTTCCTATTGTATAGTATCACACTGTGGTTAATAGTGACCAGTGCTGATTAAAGCATTTGTCTGGTGGTGCTATGGTGTTCATATGGGAAGTGCAACTCTGCAGTGACAAAGAGTGCTGATATGTGCGAATGTGCACATAATTATTAGGTCTCAGTGGTCCACCACATGTGACTTAACAGAAATCAGCAAATAAGAAACATGTATCACCATTTAAGTGCTTACAATAAGGTGAAGATAAAGAGGAGATGGTGGAAGAAAAAGGCAGAGGAACAACCACTTGGCACATGGTACCGGTGTTTAGGAGGCACTGGTGGCATGGTGGTCACCAAGACAAGAGGGCTCCATGAGTCCAGCCAGCATATCAATCAAGGCACCCTTGTCAACCCTTGTGCTCCAAGAACATTGCCCATAGTTCATTGAAGATTATCATTTGGTCTTGCAGACTCTCGATTGCTTTATCACAGGTTGCCATCCAAAACATTTCGACTAACCATTGCATAAGGAATCGGATTGTGGGTGAATGACACTCTCTAAGCCTATAAACCTAGGCCATGAGTAACGCTGTGGGTAGCCACCGCCTATGATGATGCGTAGCATCTGGATTGCAAAGAAATTATGCAGCTAGGTTAGACTTACCAATACCTGAACGAGAATACTACTATTCTGTTTCAGTGCACTCCAAATGCCAACCATTATAAGCCCAAATAGGTGCCAGGCCATAGGACATGTAGATGGTCACAACCTGTCCCTGTGCTCCTCCAAAAAGGAAAGTGACCAAATAAGTCACCTATGCGTAGTCTGTCGGGGGTCAGGACCACAGTGTAGAATTTTGAAATAAATGAATTTCAATCGGGCTTCAAAGAGGCTTTTACCATTTTCCACGGTGATTGAGCATTATACAATACAATTTGCTACTTCAGTCCTAATCCTTCCACTAAGTGTTTGGCAAAACAGTGGGAGCAAACACATTTACTCCTTGTAGGTATGACACCTCCACTATGCAGCTTCCTTAACTACACAGATAATCTAAAATAGGAGAGTTGAGGAATTGAGAAAGTGGGTTTGTGATTGTGTTTCCATGGCTAGTCAACATGTTAGTCACATTCTCCCTGGAGTTTACAGAATGGTTTCATATACCCTACTGTGAAAAGTTGGTTGTGCAGTCATTGACATGTCCCTCTATCTGGGGACACCACAATTCGAAAGACTGAACTCCTCCAGAGAAGTAGGCTTGTCATGAACAAGAGGATCAGTTTAGAGGCAAAAATGAACAGATCTCCTCACATTAAAGTCAAGCAAATTATTGGCTGTCTTCAATTGAGCAGCAGATTTTATTTGACAGACGTACATGTAACTCTTTTCACTAGGTAGGCTTATCATGTTGCATTCCAGATCAGATTCATCCAGACTGCTGCAGTGCATGAAGTGTGTGATAGGCACACTTATTAGAAGAGTTGATGTGTTATATTATAATTCTACATTCAGCAATCTTAAACACCTGGAGATAGTTTACACTACTTCAAACATGGTTTAATATTTGCCCATATGAAAGACAGAGCATCACAGTCAAGTCTCATCAGTAAGGATTGTGAAACAGATAATTGTAACATGCTTAAGATATAGTTAAACTGATGTGCCACTTCTATTTTAACCATTTGTTCTCATCCCCAAAATGATACATGGAAATGGTCTAACAGGCATAGTCATTAATAGTGGTAGAGATTAGAGGAGGAAAACTATCCTCAACAATCACCCTAGAGCATCTATTGAGTTGACACTATTTCTATTGAAAAGAGAAGTCTTCTATGGATGCTCTGGTAGACGATGTGGACCTCAATAGTGCCTCAATTTTATCCCACTCACCTTGTACCTGAAAAAGGAGGAGAAATCAATGGCCATGGAGAGAAGAGAAGGTAATTACTAGGGTTGGGCAGAATGCGTGGAGTTTTAAAGAGTTACATAAAAACTCTGCAAGATTCAGCAGAGTTCTTCCCACCCCTTCTTTCTCTTGTGAGACCGCATACCAAGCTATTTTTAAAGTGTCTATTAATGGACAGCATTACTCCACATTCCCAAAGCAATGGTATCAGCAGTGGGTGAAAGTAACATTACAACCCGAGCCCATTGGCTGAGAGTAACACTACCCATTGCAGAGTGAGAAGCACAAAGGAAGGACTTTTGAGTATCATTAGATGACTCCCAGGGAGGCATCATAATGATATCATCAGTACTTCAGAACTTCCCACTTACAGGAGCTGCACCTACCTGAGGGTTAGAGCCCCCAACTCTTCAGATCTCAGTGCAGGGCACTGAGAAAGACCGCCCGCTCACCCCCTAAACAAGCCCATGCACAGCTTCGTCCAAGTGCTGAGAAGGTTGCAAGGCAATCTAACCACTGGCAGTGACAGTCCAAGCTGCACCTATGGCCCTGATGGGTGGTGACTTTGAATATAATCATCATCAAAATAACTTTATTCGATTCTTGTCAATCATAAAAGTTTGCATACAAGATATATATAAACAAAATACAGTTGAAAACATTTATAAGGAATGAACATATTCTCTCCAATAATTATTAATATACAGGCAAAACTCAATCAGTTTTAAAATTATCCCAACCTTTGATAACACAATTTATACATTTAATCGATTCTTAAAAGGACCTAAAATAAATATAAAATTTCGATTCCTTTCACAGTTCGTAGCGTTTTCGGATTGAAAGTGCTATTCTGATAAAGCTAAGCACTGCACTACAGATTGCATCTGTAGATAATGATCTCAAGTGATCAAAGCCCTCCATATAGGAACAAGGCTGAATCGCTTTCAATAAGGGCTTTATAAAGCGTGCTCTAGGTCCTGCATACAATGAACAAAACAACACAAGTTGCATTGTGCTCTTTTTGGCCATATTGTTGTATAAACAGGGGGCTAGTCTCTCACACCAACCAACCTGTTTAGGATAGGCCACGAAAAGTGCAATGGGCCAAGTCTTAGTCTAGTCAACAGAAAACGCGATTGTATGTGCAAAGTAAAAGACAGGTAAAATTGCTGATGATTTGGCATCCCACCATCCAACATTCCCCGATCCTGGTTAGACATACGTGTTTCAATGCGGTATGCATTTTTAATAACCATTTTCCAAGTGTTCTGAATAATTTCTGGGTTATTATAATATTCTTCTACTCCAATCTTACGGAAGGTGTTCTTAACATATGATAGCCAAGGGAGTGACATTGCATTGTCCATGTTCATAGAATCACTAAGTATACTCCTAGAGATGGTTAAGTCTTCTAAGGACCAGATTTTCCCCCATAGGATGAGTGGGCCAATATTTATCCTGTCTTTCACATATTCCAGGCCCACCTCAGAATGGCAAAATAATGTTGGTGAGCTACTAGGAATCAATAATCTTTTTAAAAATGTATTCTCTAAAATCTGAATCTGGCAGCTCTTATGATAACCCCACACTCCAGCCCCAAAGGTGGCTACAGATAAACATTTTGATTTATATTAAAGTTATCATCTCTGCTACCGGCTTGTGTCCCAATTTGCAGGCAAAACGGAAAAGCCCCTCTATTAGTTTACTAGTCTGTTGGGCCCTTGCCATAACGAGGTCATCCCAGTTTAATTTATTGTTAAAAACATTACCTAGGTAAGTAAAACTGGGCACCTTCTCGATAATTTTTCCCTTCACCATAAATGTCCTGGTTTTAGTTTTCTTTGGGCCGCGGACCATAACGAATGATTTGCTAAAATTCACTTTGCGGTCCAGGGCTAACATAAAATCAGTGAAGGCGGTCAGGACATTTTGTAGGATATTGGCCATCAAGGTCATTAAAACTGTATCATCAGCATATGATAGCAAGGGGACCATTTTGCCATTTATTTTTGGAAAATCCAGTTGCTGCATGATCAGGAATGCCTCTAAGCCATTTGTGTATATAAGAAATAGAAAGGGGGCCAGGATTCAACCCTAGCGAACCCCCTCCGTGGAGGCAATCGGTCTGGTCTTCTCTTCTATTGGTCCAAAACGAACTGCTACAGAACTAGACTCATGCAACCTATGTAGGAGGGTGATTAAGGGCTCTTCAAAATCCATTTCCCCCATCAATGACCATAACATTCCCCTACTAACCGTGTCAAAAGCACTGGACAAGTCCACGAAGGCCAGGTGAATCGAAACCCCCCTGGCCCTCATATACTTGCCCATAATCAGGGACAAATTAAGACACTGTTCATTTGTTCCCGTCCCCTTTCTAAGCCCATATTGGGTTTTGGCTATCAAACCAGATGCATCTGCCCACGACTCCAATCATGCCAAAATCACCCTTCCCATGTCTTTACAAGTGGCATCAATTAAGGAAATTGGCCTGAAGCATGTGGGGTCATTCCTGTTTCCTTTTTTAAAAATTGGTACTACCACTGCTTCCTTCCATGATGATGGAATGTGGCCAACTATTACCGCTTTAAAAACCTTAAGTAGTAGAGGTGCCCATAATTGAAGATTACTTGTAAGTAAATCTAGGGGAACCCCATCTGGTCCTGGCGCTTTTAGAGATATGCCCTTGGCTGTCGCTTCTTCGATCTCACTTAGGGAGAGGGATAGACTTAATTCATTGGCAGATTGTGGGTCAATAACTGTCTCATCCCTTTGTTCTTCTATTGGTATGCCCCGAGGATTGAAAAGTTTTAGAAAATGGGCTTCCCACGCTTCCCCTGTTATGGTGGAATCCATGCTCCTAGCATCAGTAGAGAAGAGCGGACGGTTTATAACCTCCCAAAAACTCTTAGAGTCTTTAAGGGAGCTGGCTCTCTCTCGGTCTTCCTAGGCTATTCTTCTTAATTTGTTTTTCCCAGAATTAATAACTAGACCATATTCCTAGGAACTGCTTTCAGGGCTTTCCTAAGATCTCTTGGAACACTCAGTGTTAAACCATCGAATTTCAGGTCAATCCCACTTCCTGGTTGACTTATTTAGGTTTTTGGCCACATTTGCACAAATTGATTCGAAAGATTGTATTACCATGTCTGAGGGGGAGTCAAAGGTTAGGCAGGTCATAAAATTACTTTGATTTTCTTTTAGAATGGTCTCCTCAAACTGCTTTGAGTCTACCGAGCTCCATTTCAGCCTTACCCCTTGATTACGGTTGTGCTTCAGTGGGCGTTCATCCCCTCTGACTTTCTGTGCTGTGACATACATTGATAACGTAGGAGGATTATGATCACTAGCGGGGTGTGGTACAAAAGCAAAGCTATCTACAAACCATGTGTATTTGCTGGATATTAGTATAAAATCAATTATACTCTCACTACCTTCCCCCCTGATAGGTTGGAAACTGTGCAAAGGGATTACTAACCACAGTATTCATCATACAAAGATCATTTACCAAAATGATGGTATTCAGTGTGTCGCCCTGTGGTGTATGTTTAAAATGCGACACAAATTGTATTTCTATATCAACTACCCCACACACTTTGTGTGAGCTGTACGGACAAATTATGCAGTTAAAGTCCCCCACCCAGATTAAACACAAAGGTTGATGATTCGTGGCCACATTATCAATCTCCTCTTTTAGTGTGTTAATGACCTCATTAATATTAGGGTCAAAGATATTGTAGTACCAATTAATTAATAAAATTGTTACGTCAGTTAAGTTAAAAAATCATACATAAGTGAAATAAAAATCACTAGACCTCCCTGGGCCCTCCCTGTTGGTAATGGGTTTGCGTGTTCATTTAGCGAACAATATCTATCAATAGTGATATCAACCTGACTCCAGGTTTCTTGGAGACAGATAATATCAAAGGTTTTCATATATTGCAACCAGACCTCATCTGTTAGTTTTGAGGAGATACCCGCAATATTCTATGATATAAACCTGATGGGAGCTATAGTGATATTCTGAACCCCAGGTGCTTCATGGCCAAAATAATTGTCATTAGGACCCCAAGCCAGAGGCTATCTTGACTAAAATATATTATTAATGATTAAATCATCTATTTCGATATTGCAATCCATCCTTATATCACCTGCATTCTCTGTGTGCGGATGCTGGTGAGAATAAGAACTGATATCTTGACAATTTATAGATGATGTGGCCACTATGCAACCTGAATCCATTATAACAGTCTCTGAAACAGTGACAGAAGTAACAATTTCCCCTGGAATATTCCTGGCTGTGGTTAGTCAGTCTACGTTTGCAAGATCACTCAAAGCCTCATAGCGGTTGGGATGAAACCAGGGAGGAGGTGGAAAGGGTGATTGTGCCCCTACAGGTCTACCTTCTTCAACAATATACCAGCTAGCTCTTAATGGATGGTAGAAAAATCCCAAAGGCAGGACAGCCATCCCCTCCATGCTTTCAAAGCGATTCTCCACCCTATTTAGTATGGTGCTAACTAAGCCTGGAGATCTAAAGGTCAAGACAATGCAATCTCCCTGAAATGATTTATTAGATTTCCCCATCCTATACGGCGGGCCATTTTAAATTCTGCAAATAGCAACCTATTGCTGATGCCTGTTCTAGCACTCAGGAAGTGAAGGGATTTATTCCTCAGGGTTGACCAGTGCTCCATAACTCCAGTTACTAATGTTGGAACATTGGCCAATACCACAATATATGGTGTTGCTTCTGGGGGGTAAGTGTAAGTTAGGGCATGAGGGACCAGGAGATCTTTGACCACAGGAATGACTATTTGGGGCTCCTGTGTTTCGGGGTCCTTCTACTGAAAAAGTGCTAGACTTGACTGTCTGGTTATTTCTTGAATTATGTACCATCTGATTGTGCCTAGATGTTGCCCCTTCTTGCCGATGTTGTATATCTAAACCATTTGTGGGTTGGTGTGCAGCCCTTGAACAGGAGGAATCAACCTGGTTCACTAATCTAGGGACAGGATCAGAATGCTGTACATCTTCGTCCCTGGCAACACCCCCAGCCACATCTGTTCCACCGGCTATAAAAGATACAGAAGTATTAGGTAAAGATTTTACCAGACAGTTTATCCGTCCCTCAATTTCAGTTAACTTTTTTAAAATAGAGTCTAAGTTGGCTAAAATTACGTTTTCTAATTTTTTCATATGAGAGTCTTCCAACTCTTGGGTGGTTGGAGCTTCTATATGTACCACATCATCCAGTGCTTGTCCTTGGCAACCCCCTTGGTTGCGACCTGTCTCAACATATTTGCTCCTAGGATCCAAAAGCTTGGAAGAGGAAAGGGTTTGCTTGTTTGGTTTGTTTTGTTTATTCGGAACGTGTCCCTTCCTTTTTTTCGTCGGAGGTGCAAGACTGTTCCCATGATTGATTTTCGCTTTTTGTCCTCGTGTGACCACGTTTGGCCTCAATAGGGTGTCAGATTTATCACCTTTACCTGGACCATCCGGATTATCAAAGTCCAGAGACCGTCTGGCCTCTGTTTGTGGGATAACCAGATTTTGCAGATCTAGGGACAATCTACGCTCGGTCAGCTGAATTTCATGTAACAGAGCCCTTAACAGGAAGGCGTCCAATGTCCCCACTACCCCTTGGCAACTTCCGGGTTTAGATCTGTTCATCCTGTTAGCCTGAATAGCCTAATCGACACAGCACGGTATATTAATATATCAGATTTAGGCAGAGAAAAGTCAATGTCACAGTATCTTGTGGGAGAATATTAGAGCCAGTTGTTAAGAGTGTGGCCCAGCCCAGCCTCGACCGGCCGCGGACGGGTGCAGACGGGCCCGCCCTTGGCCCGGGCAAGCCCGCGCACGTCCCTCGCTGCAGGAGCCCGGCCCCGGTTTTAAGCGCTCCTTGGCGCGTTGTCAGTGACGTGGCTCCTGCCTCGAAGCAATCTGGGCGCTGGAGTCCTTCTGTCTCCTGTCTGCGGGCTGAGCAAAACCACCACCGATGGACGAACAAGGGCACTCGTGCTGTGGGACCCCGACCCTGGTTTTAAGCGCTGCTTGGTGCGATGTCAGTGGCGCGGCTCCTGCAGCGAAGCAGTCTGGGTGCTGGAGTCCTTCTGTCTCCTGTCTGCGGGCTGAGCAAAACCACCACTGATGCACAAACAAGGGCTCCCGTGCTGCAGGAGTCCGGCCCCGGTTTTAAGCGCTGCTTGGCACGATGTCAGTGACGCGGCTCCTGCCGCGAAGCAGTCTGGGCGCTGGAGTCCTGCTGTCTCTTGTCTGCAGGATGAGCAAAACCACCACTGATGCACCAACAAGGGCTCCCTTTGTTTAGCGACCACACTGTCTGGTCAGCGCTAGTTTTGAGCTTGAGACTTTGAATATCATGTCGAGATGGCCAATGAGGGGCCAGAACAGGTCAGATAGGCTCCGCCCAGCAGCACGTGGGTTTGGCGACAATTCACAGTCACTTCTCGAACGGTGGCTGCACCTGTGCTTTATTTACCTCTTTGCAAAAATAACTATTGATGGACAGAATGCAGAACAATGTCATACATTCACCCCAGTACAGAGATCTGGGCCTAAATCCATTGTGTTTTTTGCTCACCATGCCACCCCAGTTTAGACCCAGCCATATGCAAAGCCTTACTCTGAAGTGGGCTTCTTGAATGTGGTCAGACTCCACTCTACCTATTGGTCACTTCAGAGTTTCCATCCCATTGGTGGCAGACACCGATATCGAGTTACAATCGAGAGGATAGTCTTACAGGCTAAGGTTTTGGTACTAGGGATACATACTTCTAGGTGATCAAACTTTAAAGGTTCAAACAGCAAGCTCAAACTTCAGTAAACAGAGCTGTCTCAGCATAAACATGTCATACAGGTTCAAGCCTCAGATAGCAGGGCAATTCCCAAGGGTACAATGTTCATAAAAGCATGAGCTTCCATTTACTCACATCTTAAGGTCATTGATGGTGAATGTGTCAGCAGGCAACACATTTGTTTATGTTAGGAAACAGCAGGATGGGATACACCAATATTTTCTAGTAAAATTCAGTAGTTCCTAGGAATTGAACTGCTGTTCAGTAATACATTTGACCCCTTTTAAAAAATCTGTGCAAAATACTTCCAAAAATGTTCATCTACCAGCTATTATGGTTCAATGACCTGCATATGGGGTCTGTGGACCTCATTCTCATTTCTGTTGTCCGAGCTAGATATCTATATGACCTATAACACAACTGCTTCAAATCTGCGCAGGAACTGATATTGCTCTTGTGGAGAGATGGGCCTCTGATGGTTTTGATTTGCTATACCCACAAAAGGTGACTTTTGATAATCTCCACAACAAACACTAAAACATAAATTATAAAACGTTTTTTATTGGCACATCAGACGTGCATTGGTACAAACCCTGCATCCATATTTCATTGCAACCTGGAAATATATTGAAAAATGTGACAATATTTCCATTTTTTATAACATTTGCTTAATATTTTTTCATATCTCTCAAATAGACAAACATAAATGCCAGAACATTGGCACATCCTAATGTTTCGTTCTCAGGTTCCTACACTTCCTCCATTCTGTGGCCGGGAGATTGAACAGAATATGACCTCTAAGATCTTTAGCAATGTTTTTTACAAAGAATGGTAATTCTCCCTCAGACAGGGACATATATCTGCAGAGGCTTGAACCCCAGCATTGTTACTCTTGGTCTTCTGAGCTTAGGGGTACCAGCATGTGCAGGTTTTCTATGGGTTTGGGTGGCTCACACATGATAAAACGATTTGGCAGCAGGTATCACCACTGGGCTATATCCAAATTTGCTAAGTATCACAAATGGGCTGTATTGAAATTTACCACAGCCATATAGTTTCAGCATCTTCTCATCATAAGGTTTCTATCACTGATGCTCGACCAGCCTCACACTGATTGGCTGACAGACAGATCGAACTGAACATGACGATTGTCCAATTGTAACCATTTAATTTTCCCAAAAATGAAATTTTCATCTAGACTCGGTAGAACAGATAGATATATATGTCTGCAAAGGCTTGATACCCAGCTATCCTCCTCTGGGTCTCCTGAGCATGTTCGTATCAAACATATATGCACTTTTTATGGGATCAGGGTGCCCATGGCAATTAATTGGATGTGATGCATTTTTGAAATTTGAAAACCAACTGCAACTGAAATGTCAGTTCATGCTAACTGTCTTTTGGTGGATGGTATCACTCCTGGGTTGTGTGGAAACATGCCACAGCCATAAATGTTTAACATCTACACAGGGCAGTGCTTATTCTGTTGGATGCCAGACCTCCCACACACTCAATCGGTGGCTGGTAGATTGTGCAAAATGCTAGCTTTGTCAGATTTTTAGCAATTTTTTTTCCAAACATGGGGCCATATGTAGGTAAAACGTGTTTTGCGATTCTCTAATTGCAATTTTTAGGGAATCGCAATTAGAGAATAGCAAAACGCAATGTAGGTAGGATTAGCAAAATATTTTGCGATTCCCACCTATTCCTTATTTGCGATTCTCTAATTGAGATTCGCAAATAAGGAATACCTTGCCATTCATTCCTATGGGTTAGAAGGCCCATAGGAATGAAGAAGAAGACATTCTCAATTTGCGATTCTCAATTAGAGAATCGCAAATTGAGAATGCAATTTCAAGGTTGCAAGGGTGTCAATAGGACACCCTTTTTCACCCCTGAAATAAACATGTGTGCACATGTGGCGCACATACATGCGCAAATTTTGCGATTCCTTATTTTGCGTGTGGGTTTTTGTGTGCTACATAGCACACTGCCCAAATTGCGATCGCAAACGCTGAAATTCGGCGAATTTCAGCATTTGCGATCGCAATTTGGCTTCCTACATATGGCCCCATGGTCATTTCTTCCAATAGTCCTCATGTAGGAACATATCCATTCCCCATGCCGTAGTGTGTTCCTACGGGTCTCTTGTGTGTGGAAGTTCCAGGAATCTCTGTTTTTTCTGTTGGTTCTTGGTACTTGGTTACCAGGAACCATAAACTGGGTGCAGTGCATACAGGAAATTTGGAAAATAACTGAAAGCAAACTTTTTTGCGGGTATCACCCGTGCTGTATAGAAAGCAGCCATATTCATATGTTTTCAACATTTAAACATGCTAAGGTTTTTTAATCACTGTGTGGCATACTGCCCTTGCCCTGGTTGGCTGGCTGGGACTCTACGTTAAACAAGACGCTTGTTTGATTTTCAGCATTTTTTTCGTCAAACATGGTAGTTTCCTTGAGTCTTCCTCACACAGGAACATATCCTTGCCAAGGATTGAACAAAATCTATGTTTTCCTAGTTTTTCCGAGGGTGTGGTTATCAAACGTGTGTTACCATCATAGCTGGCAAGTTTTCAGTTTGCTTACCTGTGACGTACCATGTTGTCAGTGTTCCTATCTGTGACATTTCGATGCCTTTTTTGTGACACTTTACCGCGGATTGAAAAAAGCAGTGATGTCCAAGTAATGAGATGCATTTCAGAAATTGCAACCTCATCTGCAATAATAGGGTCTGAAAATGACTGCAACACTCTGGCAATGCTCCTGGAGAGCTTACACTAGGTCAGTTAATTATGTTAAATATCTAACATGATCAGCCCTATTTACATTTTGGAACATTTTCTCCCATTTATTATGAAACCAAAAGTAAGTAGTGAACTGATATGCTGTGAACAACTGACAGAATGCAAACTGCTTTTGGCTAAAAAGCAGGCTGGCCAAAGGTTTTGGTCAAAAGAGACCCAGCCACGTTCAAGTCGTGCCATATGCCTACAACAACAGCTTCTACCCCTCAACAAACACTGCATTATTTAAATCAAGCATTCTGAAGCAAAGATGAATCCTATCCTCAGACTTAAGGAATTTCAAAATTTTATTTATTTCTATGTTATTGACTGTTTCTGACAATCCTTTCAATATATAAACTGCAGTGTATCAAGCTTCACCGAAGGCATGACATGTATCATTCACTTGTACTAGGAAGTGTTGAAACTTTCTGGGTGATGGCTGCTGTTTGTGCAGGCATGTTAGTTCTCGAGAAACCAGGAGGCCTGCTCCGACATACCTGCCAAAATGAACTCCATCATGCAGCACACCGATCGAGTTATTGCTTTTTTGCCCCAGAGCATGTAGTTTTTATTTTTACTAACCCTGGACGTAGTTCGCATAGTAGCGCTACGCGTAGCTACGGAAGTGCACTTCGCACTACGCGAGATACGCGTAGCACTACGCGAACCGCGTAGTACGCTGCTCGCGATGATTGCACTGTGCCGGATGCTTGTCCGCACTGTGCAATCATTGCAAACGGCATCTTGCACAGTGCAAGCGGTCGTTTTCTTCTGCTCGAGTAGATTTTTACTCGAGCGGCAGCTTTCTCAACGCGGACTGGTAGTTTCTCATCGTGAGCGGTCGCGAGCATACCCGACCACTCGCAATGAGAAACCTGACCTCCCCGCGTTGAGAATCTCGCCAGGAGGTTTATTTTCCACGCTCGCGATCGGCAACTTGATGATGCTGATCGCTAAGGAGGAAAAAGTCTCGCCGCAATGTCATTTTGCTCGCTCGCGGTCGCCAACTTGACGTTGAGGACTGCGAGCGAGCAAAAAATGCCAACTACGCTACGCGATTTTGCACTGTGCTACATGCAATTCGCGTAGTGCGAAGTAGCACAAACTACGCAAACTTCGCGAGCGTAGCATAGTTGTCCGCCCAGGGTTAATTTTTACACAGACTATTGACTAAGCATCCAGAACTTGCTGAAGATTGCACACATGGCAGCCTAGGCTATGCACCTTAATTGTTTCTAAATGTTGCTTTAAGGACAAGCAGAATTTGCGTGAAGAGCAAAAGCAGCTGTTTTTAAAATCAGAAAACGGAACTGCTATATAGTGTGGCAAAAATGCAAGCAGATACAAAATGCCACCCTCTGCAGGCCCCATTCCAAAACCTTGTGAAGGAACAAAACTAGTCTAAGACCTCACCACAACCCTAAAAAAGCCCTGTGACTCAACCCAGGCTAGATCGGATCCCATATCTCATCCCTGACCAGCAAAATGCACTAATATTTCTATACAGGTAGTAGATAACAACTCTAAAAGAGCACCTCAAGCGTGACGTGAAACACCCAACTATTCTAGTACTGGACTATAGCATAGTACTGTCAGTACATCTCAGTCTAGATCTACATCACCATTATTCCTGTACTAGAACTCACTGACAGCTCAGACAATGTACCTCAATTCTGACTCTTACCACTACTTTCTGTTCATGTAGTAGGATGCTCACATAGCTCTGCTAGTGCGCCTCCATCCTTTGATGCAGCACTACTTTTTATTCACGTACTGGGACACCCTCATAAGGTTGCCAGTGCTTTTCAATCCTACCCCACAACACTCCCCCTATTAGTGTACCTAGGCACTCTTTCATATTGCCAGTTCGCCTCTGCAGCACCCACAGTTATTTCCATAGCCCGTTCTGGCAGGGCACCTTGGTCCAGGCCAGCAGCATCATTTCTATTACTCCAAACCGACCCTCTCACTGCACTGCATTTCCCTAACTATTCCACTATTAAGGACTACTTGTAGCTTTGACTGCGCACCTCAACCCTGACCCTCAGCATTGCCTGCAAACCCTGTAACAGGGACATACTTTGAACTCTGCCAGTATATCTCCATCTCCTTGTGTTTGTTTTGTTTGCCCTAAGTTGGCACGGTATGCCCAGACTTGGGTCCCTTGCTCACTTTGCCACTGGATTCAAGCTAGCCTGGCTAATGGGGGGTGTTACCGGTCCCAGGATGCTTGTGTCCGGTTCAGGGAAGTCCTGGCTTGGCAGTTCGGGCTGGACTGTTCCCATGAGGCACAGGGTCGAGACTGTTTTGCATATAGCTGGGTCTGAACTGATGTGGCGAAGTGAGCTAAAGAACGATGATGGATTCAACCCAGATCTGTGACTGGGGGTGAGTGTCTGAAAAGTTTCAGCGCTCCGCCCATCATCTCCTTGTGCTGTAATTAAGACCTGTTTTTTTTAAATCTGCACTGATTTTCCCCTTTCCAGAACCTTTGCAGATAATACATTTATCCAGTCCCATTTAGATTAGAAGAACAGAGAGTATTCGATCTTTCCCATATATTTACTCCAGCCGTGACAGCAGGTCAAACAATTGTACCATACAGCTTCTGCTTGGGCTGTAGAAAACTGAACATATTTCTACTTCACTCATCTGGATACATTGTCTCCCAGTAACCAAATATCACTTTTAATAACTGTGCCTTTCGTAAAGATTTGCGGTGCACCAATTTCCTTGTCTTTTTTGGCCCACAAGTTCAGGATTGTCAGATTCCCAAGACTCATAAGACTGGTTTTAGAGTCTTGATAGTTGCAGCCTTACGTTTGAAATCATGCACTTTCCCATCACAGATTATAGCCTTATAGCCCGCCGTAGCGTGCTATACCGGCTATTAAAGGCCGCGTTAAAGGCCCGAGCTGAAGGCGAGGGACTTTAACAAAAGCAGCGGGACTTTAATAGCGGTATAGCCCTGCTACGAAGGCCTATAAGGCTATTAGAACATTCTGCCACTGGAGGGCAGAATGTTCTAACAAATTAAACAAAGGCTTCTCGAAGCTCGAGGAGATTTAAATCCCCTCGAACTTCGAGAGGCTTTTGTAAAACATTGGAATGTTGCTCTGCGGGCCTTTACCGGCCCGTAGAAGCATGGAGCACTCCATTGTCTACAATGGAGTGCTCCACATTCCAATGTTCTAATAACACTTTCAACTTTGAGGAAGGTTTAGAAAAAAATATGTATTCTCTTCTGCTAATGTCAAACAAGCTTTTATTCTGTACATAGATATATATCCATAAAAGCATTCTACAGATAAAAACATTTCATCATTAAAAAAAAAATACAAATTCATATAATGAATTTTTACGGGGGCACATTTCTTTACATGTGTAAACAAGATCTGACATTAGATATTAGGAAGTATACACAATATGGATTACAGGTCGTCACAAGAGGTCAACAAAATACATACAATTGAGTTTAAAGCTCAAAAATAGCAGCACATTATCTTAAAAAACTTTATATCAAAAATATATAATATTAAGATGTTGAAAAATTCTATCTAATCGAGTTCATAGTTTAGCAATTCCAAATATGTAAGATCCTTTCTCCTATTAATTGCCATCTGTGTAAAAAGGATAACTGCATTACATATCCATGCATCTTCCAAATTACAGACATGATAAAAAGCAGACTTGTAAGTGTACAGCTTATTAAAAATAAGGGGTCGTAAAAACAATTTTCTGATGTCCCTGTAAAAGTTACAAAAGAGTATAAAATGCAAAGCACTCTGGGGGGGTTTTACCATCACACGGGTACTTTGGTAGATTTTGGCTCCACTTACCCATCTCTGGGAAAGCTACTTGGAAGTGGAGCATACTCAGCCTTAATCTTGTCAAGTCAAATTTATGCTGTACATTTCTTGAAAAGATGAGATACTGTTGGGTCCCAGAAGAGATCGGTCCTTCACAATAGAGTTTGGCACCTGATTTTATGCTAAGTTCAGCGACCCTCTTATTTTCTCTAGATTTCAAGAAACTCCTCTTGAGCTCCATTTTGCTATGGGTCTGGATGCTCACAGGATCTTTGAGGTTTATTTCCATGTTGCACTCTGCTAAAAGACTGAAGATATAGTGTAACCATGGTATATTCCTATGATAATCTAGTTTAAGGCAGTCCAAAAGCATTTCTTAAGTAAAGTGGGCTTCCTCTTTAGCCCAGATTCGATACCACAATATGAGGGCAGTTACATTGATCAGGTCACTAATATATGGCACATCTAGCTCCTTATGCACTATATAGGTGGCTGTTGAATTTGGGACCGATAAGACCCTTCTCAAGAACTTATTCTCGAGAGTTTGTAATGGGGAGATATCAGCCATACCCAAGAGCGCTCCACCATAACAAACCCCGTGATGCACTTGCTCCCGTATAGCTTTAATATCTTGTGTATAGGTTTATTCCCTATTTTCTGTGAAAATCTGAAAATAGCCTCACTTGATCTCAAAAACTTTAATTTACAAGTGTTAGACCCGGAAGGTCCCAGGGACCACCGACTCCGACGCGGTAGCTTGGCGCGAGGCAGGAAGGCCCTCCGGAAGCTATGTGTGAAGTTGTTGTGCAGCACACACTCACACTGACCCAGTAAAGCACACGCAATGAAAAGACACCACCCACGGTTCATTGGCAAAAACAAGTATCTTTATCTCTCTTTGGTCAGGATTAGAGAATGCAAAACTCCCACAGTGTGCAGACTAGACGGTTTCTCTAACTGCAGATTATTACAGATAACATTTCTGGTGCATATGTTCACTAACAGTAACACTTCTCATATTCATGGTCAACATAGGCAACATTCCTTATGTACACATCAATAAAGAAAACATCTCTTTTGCACATATTCAATAAGGGCAACACTTCCTATGAGCAGATTCAAGGCCAGTGAACATTCTCTAACATCTGGGAAATACCGGTAACCATTCGATGGCTGGTTTCAGTTCTATGCAGGCTCAAGGAAGTCACTCCTGCTAGGAACATGCCTCAGACAGTTATTATTCATGTGGGGCTTGGTTGACACAGTACTCAGGCCCCTGTGTCCGCCTCTGCGGGGATTTTGGGCCTGGGCCCCCTCGCAGGTAAAGGTAGGGGCGCACTATGACTAGTCTGGTCAGCAGGGGCAATATGTAGAGCCTTAGAGGGGCATAGGCCCTAACTTCCCCTCTCACTCACTGACGTAATGTAGAGAGGGGGCGCCGCAGGAGCCAGGCAGCCCCAGGCCTCGTCACTGGGAGACGCCCCCTCTCTAGGCAGCCCGCTGCTACTTTCCCTCTGGGCTCTCACCTGGAGGGGGGCGGCAAGATTCCCGCTATCCACAGGGCTCTCTGCGGCAGGGGAGCTGGTCTGGGGGTTCCCACATGCAGCGGAGCCCCTTAGATGTAGATCTGCTCGGGCTCCGAGCCTCCATCAGGCTCAGGACCCGAGAGCCAATGGGGTCGCGGCTTCTCGGGGGCACGGGAGGCAATGGGAGCACGACTTCTTGAGAGGCACGGCTGATGACACGGCCAGCGCCCCGGTCGCCTGGCAACGCTCCTCTTGCACTCACGGGGTCTTGCTGAAGGCACGGCGGCCCTCCCTAGACTTCGGGGGCCGCGGCGGCATCCTTCGCCAGTGCGCTTCTTCTTCTCTTGGTGCCTGGGTGGCGGCGGTGAGTTTGGGGCACAGCGACGCTTCTTCCTTTGCCCCACAGGCGGCGGCGGTGATCAGGGGCCCAGCACGTCTTCAGGCACAGCGCCTACTCACCGGTACCCAGGCAGCAGCGGTGACCTTGGGCAGGCAGCGCTTCTGGACACAGTGCAGAAGGGGGCACAGCCTGAGCGCTCACAGGAAACGGCAAGTTCCTTCAGGACAGCACCTAATTAGCTGAGCGCTAGCGGGAGGGCAGCAGATTCTTTCAGTCTAGCGCTTAATTAGCACAGCGCTAGTAGCGGGTGGCAAGTTATTGAGGTTTAGCGCTTGGATTGCACAGCGCTTACCTTGGGGTTCCCAGTGCCTCCCAGACCTTGTGCTGGCAGTGGATGACAGGAAGGATTTACAAGAGTTGGTTGCAGGGTTTAGTTGCAGAGGGAGTTGGTAGTAGTCGGCTGAAGGATGGTAGTCTTGAGCAGGCACACTGGAGTTGGCACCCCGGGTTCCCCTCCCCCTGGGTAAGGTCAGCAGACTGGCAGGATCACTCAGCTATCTTGTGGCAGTGGGCCTAAGGTCAGTCAGCCCCAGCAGTGTAGCCTCCCCCTAGCTCAGCAGCCTATACTCCAGGGCGTGTCCCCAGGTCCAGTAGTGCTCCAACTGACTGTCAGGTTTCCCTCCTTTACCTTTGTACCCTTAGGTCAGGTGACCCTACAAAAAGGCGGCAAGTTCTGGTGCCAGCCTGGGGGGTGGGAAGGTTCTAGAAGGCTCTGGGGACTCTGTGGTGGCTTCTCTGGTGACAAGAGGCGGGGACACTCAGGGTTACAGTAGCCTTATGTCCCAGTCTGATTCCAACTACTAGCGCGCAGGAGGACAGTGGTCACTCCGCAGTAGCAGGGGCCTATGGCAGCCATATTGTTAGGAGAGAGCACCTGCACCTCAGCACTGTTCAGCAGCGGTAAGGCGCCCAGAGTCCTATGTCCAACAAAAGATGGCGGTAAAAATGGTGGCAGAAAGGGAAAACAAATGCGGGGTAAGACCTCCCTAGGGCTGACAGGTCTAACAAGAATTTACATGAGCAGTCCATGGTCCTTTGCTATTAAAAAGTAACCTCAGATAAGACAATGTAGATGACCTTTCAATAGGAGTTCCCCCAACATTATGGTTTCTACATTTTGTTTTCATTTTCCCACATGTCATGACCAATGTTTTGCTCAGGTTTATTTTTAGGTCCTTTTTGGTCATGAAGTTGGTAAAGTTATCTATCAAAAGTTGGAGGCCATTTGCAGTCCTGGATATTAGGATATATGCATGTAATAAAACTGGGGTAACACGTTTATCAAGAAGAGGGGCATCAGCTTGCAGACTCTGTAATAAAAGATCAATACCGTTAATATAGAGGGAGAATAAAAGAGGAGCGATGACGCAGCCTTGTCTAATTCCTCTAGTAACTCTAAAGTGCGTAGTGCATTCCCCCTTTTGGCCATAGCGTATTTTTGGGTTTAAATGGGCGTATATCTGTGTTACAAAATGTATACTATCGCCGGGGGCACCCATCTCTGCTAAAGTTTGCCATAGCTTGGCATGGTTTACTAAGTCGAACGCACTAGAGAGGTTGACAAAACAAAGATGGAGTAAACCTTTTCTGGCCAGTGTGTATTTCCCTATAAGCAGCTCAAGATTTACGCATTGCGCCACCGTTCCAATACCCCTTCTAAAACCATACTGGGCCTCTGTTAAGATGTTTTTATCTTTTATCCAACATTCCAACTCTGTCCATTAGTTTAGAGGTGGAATCCAGAAGGGATATTGGCCGGTAGCATATTGCGCTACCTCTATCACCTTTTTTAATATAGGGACAATCACACTTTCGGTCCAAGTTGATGGTAACACCCCATTAATAATAGCATTAAACAAGTTACCTAAGATGTGTGACCAAAGTTCTTCATCGTGTTTAAAAACATCAATTGGTACCCCGTCCGGCCCTGCAGCCTTCCCACTTGCACTATTTTTTAAAGCTGTGTTTATCTCTTCTGTGGTGATTATTTCTATCTTGGGATTGTTTATCAAAGTAATATAGCGATTTTCTTCAATTTCGAACAACTGTTGTGAGGGATTAAATATATTTTCAAAGTGAATTAACCATTCTGCTGGTGTAACTAGTGTGTCAACACTTGCCGAAGCAGCGTCTTTAAATGGGCTGAGCAATCATTTTCAAGAAGAGTATAGAGTTCTTTGTCTCGGCTGCTTGGATCAGATTATCCCAAGCGTTCTCCCTAATTTCAATTTTTCTCGACTTTAAGACTAGCATATAGTTCTTCCGAAGAAAACACATTTTTTCCCTATTCCTTGGTTTACTTTTTAGTTCTTCCTTCAAATCCCTATTTAATCTGGAACAGTGATGGTTAAACCAACGCGGACAATCATCACTATTTTTCTTATTTTTAACTTTCAGTTCATTAGAGATTGAGTCAGAGATGATTTGGAAGGCTGAAACAATATCTATATTGCTAGATGATTTGTCCAAACATTTTTTTATATGGTTGTCATCTTTTTGCATTATATTCTCTACACAAATTGTGGGATCTATGCCTGTCCACTTTATCGATATACCATTTTTACCTTGTGTTTTAATGTTAGTTGCAAGGGGGGTTGTCTTCACTCTGTAATATAATTTAGAGTTTAGTGTTAGCAAAACAGGGTGATGATCACTTAGCAAACTGGGTTGTATAAAACATTTTTCAACCAAACACCCGCACTTTCTGGATATTAAAAAATGGTTGATACATGAAGACGACCTGGCCCCTTCATATGTATGTTCAACGTGTACTCCTTCATGAGGTCCTGGCTCCATGATTTCCAAACTGAATTTAAACATAGCATGATTAATGGCTTTGCCATATAGATTGTGAGGGAAATGGGAGATTTGATCGCCAAGTATGTCTTCATAACCACATTGGTCCCCTATAGTGTCTTTGCATAGTTCACAATTGAAGTCGCCTGCCCAAATTATAATATTGTCGCCCCTCAGTTCTTTAAAAAATGTATCCAATTCTACCTTCAGTTTTGAGATTACCTCTTGTCTTGTATTGTCAAAAATATTGTTATAAAAATTAATGAGTACAATATTCTGCTTACCTTTGACAGTAAAAACTAGGAGCTGAAAGTACTGCGAGTTTGTATCATTTTTCGTTAGGGTCAGGGGTGCTAATACAGAAATTAATACTTCCAGGCCTCCACTTGCTCTCCCCACCTTGGACGGTATTGCATTAGTAAAAATTGTTTTAAAACCATTAATATAAAATGCTTCTGTCGCCCAAGTTTCCTGTAGTACTGAATACTTTTTAACTATAGTAGGTTTTGCAGTTTATTTTTGAGCCTTGCGACATTCCATGACATCAATTGTAGTAGCCCAGCCAGTGGACAGCCCATTAGAGATACCCCAATCTGATACCCCAATCTGACTGTTCTGGGGTGTGGGATCACTACGAACATTTATTTGTAACGCTTCCATAGGGTTTACTTCTGCTAATGATTAATGTTGTGTAGTTATGCCAGCCCTCACTTTAATTTGGTTACGTTGCTCAGTAGCAGAAAGAAACTAAGGAGCCTAGTCAGAAAGTCATTTTGAATTATGTAAATTAGTACTCCTGCAGTAATCTTTTAGGTATATTCATATGCCTTTGTGAATTGGCCCCAAAACATCTAAAATGTCAATAAATGCAGAACTGTTTCAGCAATAGTCATATACAGATAGTACAAATATTTAGAACTGTGCCCTATTTGCACTTTTACTAATAAAGAGTTAAATGTTTTGGTGCTGATTCTCAAGTCATGTAAGGGTAAGTAAAAGTGTTGTAGATCTACTTTTATACTCATATTCTTTTGCTTCTATTTGTGTACCTGCACTTTATCGGAAAATGTTAGGATTGGATTGGATTGGACTGGATATATTGCTTGCTGAAGAAAACACTCTTCAGGATAGTGTTGCTTGTCTAGAATCACACTGTGAGTCTGTGTGCATTTGGGAACCACTGTGAGAGAAGTATGTGGTAATATCATGTATTTGCTGACAGATAACTGTTTTAAAACCTGTCTTGTTGTCAAGTTTTAGTAGCATTAGAAGCCAGTTTTTGCTTATGCTTTGATTAAATGAGTCAGGCATTGACACTAAAGTGCAGTCCTGAAATATGTAGATTGTGTGCAGTTTCCTTACCACTTCCACTGTAGTGAATGAGTTTTGGTAAACTCCTAGGGATAGTGGTGCTTGTCTAGAATCACACTGTGAGTGTGTGTGCATTTGGGAACCACTGTGAGAGAAGGATTGGGTAACATCGTGTATTTTCTGACAGATAACTCTTTTAAAACCGGTCATGTTGTCAAGTTTTAGTAGCATTAGAAGCTAGTCTTTGCTTATGCATTGATAAAATGAGTCAGGGTTTGACACTAAAGTGCAGTACCATGTACTATTCTCTTCACTGTGCCAGAACTGAACATTTAAAAGTTTTACCCAGGCACTGTCCTAGCAGTAGTCTGATGATTTAGTCAGTTTCTAAGTACTTATGTTGTGAACCATACATTACCACATAGACTGCTTCAAATGTCTATGCAGTATGCATGCAGTCTTCTAACATACTATACACTTGTCTTTCACACATTCAATTCCCTAGTCAGTATCCATACACTTCCAGGAAACACCCTGTCATTCCCTTTGCACTCCTCTAGTGACCCATTCAGTACCAAGTACTAATCCATTCACTGTGCCAAAAGCCAACCACTTATAAATTCACCCAGACACTCTCCTTGCTGTACTCTAATCATTCAGTCAGTACCCAAGTACTCATGCAGTGAGCTAGGCCTTATCACATAGACTGCTTCAAACGCATATTCACTATGCATGCAGTCCTCTAACCACCTACACAGTTGTTTTTCACACCTTCAATTCCCTAGTCAGTATCTATACACTTCCAGGAAACACCCTGTCACTTCCTTTGCAGTCCTCTAGTGACCCATTCAGCACCATGTACTAATCCATTCACTGTGCTAAAACCCAAACACTTATAAATTCAACAAGACGCTCTCTTTGCAGTACTCTAATCATTCAGTCAGTGCCTAAGTATTCATGCACTGAGCCAGGCCTTAGCACATGGACAGCTTCAAACCCCTATCCACTATGCATGCAGTCTTCTAACCACCTAGACACTTGTCTTTCACACCTACAATTCCCTAGTCAGTATCCATACAGTCCAGCAAACATCCTGTCACTCCCTTTGCACTCCTCTAGTGACCCATTCAGTACCAAGTACTAATCCATTCCCTGCGCCAAAAGCCTACCACTTATAAATTCACCCAGGCACTCTCCTTGCTGTACTCTAATCATTCAGACAGTACCCAAGTACTCATGCAGTGAGCCAGGCCTTATCACATAGACTGCTTCAAACGCCTATTCACTATGCATGCAGTCCTCTAACCCCCACACAGTTGTTTTTCACACCTTCAATTCCCTAGTCAGTATCTATATACTTCCAGGAAACACCCTGTCACTTCCTTTGCAGTCCTCTAGTGACCCATTCAGCACCATGTACTAATCCATTCACTGTGCTAAAACCCAAACACTTATAAATTCAACAAGACACTCTCTTTGCAGTACTCTAATCATTCAGTCAGTGCCTAAGTATTCATGCACTGAGCCAGGCCTTAGCACATGGACTGCTTCAAACCCCTATCCACTATGCATGCAGTCTTCTAACCACCTAGACACTTGTCTTTCACACCTACAATTCCCTAGTCAGTATCCATACAGTCCAGCAAACATCCTGTCACTCCCTTTGCACTCCTCTAGTGACCCATTCAGTACCAAGTACTAATCCATTCCCTGCGCCAAAAACCTACCACTTATAAATTCACCCAGGCACTCTCCTTGCTGTACTCTAATCATTCAGACAGTACCCAAGTACTCATGCAGTGAGCCAGGCCTTATCACATAGACTGCTTCAAACGCCTATTCACTATGCATGCAGTCCTCTAACCACCTACATAGTTGTTTTTCACACCTTCAATTCCCTAGTCAGTATCTATACACTTCCAGGAAACACCCTGTCACTTCCTTTGCAGTCCTCTAGTGACCCATTCAGCACCATGTACTAATCCATTCACTGTGCCAAAACCCAAACATTTATAAATTCACCAAGACACTCTCTTTGCAGTACTCTAATCATTCAGTCAGTGCCTAAGTATTCATGCACTGAGCCAGGCCTTAGCACATGGACTGCTTCAAACCCCTATCCACTATGCATGCAGTCTTCTAACCACCTAGACACTTGTCTTTCACACCTTCAATTCCCTAGTCAGTATCCATACACTTCTAGGAAACACCCTGTCACTCCCTTTGCAGTCCTCTAGTGACCCATTCAGCACCATGTACTAATCCATTCACTGTGCCAAAACCCAAACATTTATAAATTCACCAAGACACTCTCTTTGCAGTACTCTAATCATTCAGTCAGTGCCTAAGTATTCATGCACTGAGCCAGGCCTTAGCACATGGACTGCTTCAAACCCCTATCCACTATGCATGCAGTCTTCTAACCACCTAGACACTTGTCTTTCACACCTTCAATTCCCTAGTCAGTATCCATACACTTCCAGGAAACACCCTGTCACTCCCTTTGCAGTCCTCTAGTGACCCATTCAGCACCATGTACTAATCCATTCACTGTGCTAAAACCCAAACACTTATAAATTCACCAAGACACTCTCTTTGCAGTACTCTAATCATTCAGTCAGTGCCTAAGTATTCATGCACTGAGCCAGGCCTTAGCACATGGACTGCTTCAAACCCCTATCCACTTTGCATGCAGTCTTCTAACCACCTAGACACTTGTCTTTCACATCTTCAATTCCCTAGTCAGTATCCATACAGTCCAGCAAACATCCTGCCACTCCCTTTGCACTCCTCTAGTGACCCATTCAGTACCAAGTACTAATCCATTCCCTACGCCAAAAGCCTACCACTTATAAATTCACCCAGGCACTCTCCTTGCTGTACTCTAATCATTCAGTCAGTACTCAAGTACTCATGCAGTGAGCCAGGCCTTAGCACATGGACTGCTTCAAATGCCTATCCAGTATGCATGCAGTCCTCTAACCACCTACACAGTTGTCTTTCACACCTTCAATTCCCCAGTCAGTATTCATACACTTCTAGCAAACACTCTGTTACTCACCCAGTGTGTCTTCTTATAGTACTGTAATCATTCAGTCAGTTAGCATGTAGTCTTTTAGTGAGGTAGGCTTTAGGGCATGAACCGCTTCAAAGTAGTATGCACTATGCATGTAGTGTTTTAACGATCGTCACACTTGTGGTTCAGGGCTATAGTTTCTTAGACAGTTTTTATATAAAATGTGTTTTTTTACAGTAATGGAATAGTATAAATTTGAAAGTTATTAATATACATTTATTTGTGATTCTTTTTGACAGATACAGAACAGGAGTGTTTCTCATCTGTTTGCACTCTTCTCGTGCAAGATTGTTTGGATGAAGGGTCCTTCGGTGTTTCATCATACTTGCCGTGCCGTACAAGTATTTCTTGTCAGGATCCCCTTGCAACAGAACTCTTTTACAAATCTTGCACGTGACAAAGGTGGCATTGATTTTTGTTTGCCCCTCGGGAAAAGTAAAACATTTCCACACCACTGAAGGAAAACGTTGTGGGCGTGGTTCGTCCTCCAAAAATTCATCCTTAGATTCGGTGAATATTTTAAAGCGACAACATTTACAGTTTTTGCAAGTTAATCTTATAAAATTTTGGTAGCTGTAAGCATTTTATATATCTGTGATTTGTATCTTGTGGTATTTTGTAGAGAATAGCATGTTGGGTTTTTTTAACAATCTTTTTGATTGTTTTTTTTTTGCCCGCTGTTAAGTGATGAGTACGATTGAAATCACTATTTTTAGTGAAATTTAATATATTCTGAGAACAGCAAAAAAGGCAAACAAATTACTTTGTGGAAATTATGCTGTGTTGTAAAAAATGTATTATTACATGTTATATTTTTTTTTCCTTTTCTTTCACAGATCCAAATTTTAAAATAAGCAATTTATATGAATTTAGATTGCAGTGAAAATCTGAAAAAAATGTATACCATTTTTTATTCCTATTACTGTGAAGGTAAGTTTAACTAAGTCTCAATATGCAGAATGAGGAGGTCTGCAAGAAGCTACAAAGTTGAAACACGTTTCTAAAAACACTCTGTTTATACCTATGTAGTTTTGAAATCAGACCATAATCAGATATCATGTGACCTGCAGAAAAAGAGATTTGAGGGGCTCATAATATTTCCCATTGTAGCTGTTGAAGGACCGCAATCATTTTAACCCCTTCGACGCTCATGACGGAACGGTTCCGTCATGAGCGTCGGTTGAGCTGTGCTCATGACGGAACCGTTCCGTCATGACCACGCCCGCGCAGGTAACGGTCAGCACAGCGGGGGAATCCGCCCCGCATGGAAGGGGTTAATCATTCTTCTTTAAACATCTTTGCAGACAAAACTCTGTGGTTACATTCTATCATTCGCAAGGAATTTTAAAACCGGAAATATGTCACTTTTTGTAACATAGTTATTGTGCAAGACATTCTTTCATATTTACAAAGAGAGGAAAAGGCACTCTGTGTACTTTTTATACTCCATGTAAATACAACCTCATTATGCACACCACTTTGCGTTGAAAGGGTGTTCTATAAGTGTTGTTGTGCATGATTGCACTGAATACTCATAGAACAAGACACATGTCTAGATTTATCAGAAATCATAAATCTCGATATGTGTGTGAATGCTGCACCATTCTAAAATTAGTGTAGGAAAGCACAACAAGGAGAATTGTTTTCATTTCACCACATTTGTATATATTCAATGCATGCTGAAATGTTCAGCATATATTGAATGAGAAAAATGCACTTTCTCATTGTTTTTGTGCAGGAAGGTGTGTCTTCCTGCAGAAAAACAAACAGCACATGACACAGATATCCTTGCACTATGGTGCAAGGGTGCCTGTGTCACCAAATGGCTGCAGTTTAAGCAGCCGTGCAGAGAGAAGCATAGATTTGCAACATATTTATGTACATATGTTGCATCCCTGTGCTTTGGAAGTACTACAGCACACTGTAGTTAAAGAGGTTACTGTGTGATGCTGCAGCACTTCCTCATAGTTCTGCACTTATACAGTCACCATACGCTACTAATGCATTCATTCACTCAATTACGTACTACACATACATTCATCTAAACTTTCACACACTAACAAAGAAATGTAGCTCTTTTTTTAAACCAGGAAATTTAGTTCTTAGAAGAACATTTTTTTTTCTTCTTTCTTCTTTTATATTTTTTGGGGGGTTTTCTGAACAATTGTTAATTTTTTTTGGCTTTTCTGGAAAAAAACAAAAAACACAACAGGAGGAACCAAACAATGAACTTCAGGGAACAAAAAACCCCCCAAAAAAACCTAGCAAATGTGACTTTCTTGCCGGCGGCAGATCAGATCGATCGACTGCTCACCGTAGCACAAAGTCGCATTGCACTTAGTGCAGAGCATTTTTAAATATTGAAATTGAGGACGGATGTCCAAGTTTTGGGCTGATGGATGCACTCTTGAAGTGCTCGGCTGCGATGAAGTGGAAGGCGCAGGAGCAGGAGTGTTTCTCATCCGTCTGCACTCTTGTCGTGCAATATATAAAATAAAGTTTTGAACATATAGTTAAAAAAATATTTTGAGTCGGTGTATCAATGGTTATATTAGGGTGTGAGAAGATGCACTAATTTATCACATGGATGACGTCATCAGTGATGTAATTTGAGATGTCATCAGTGATGTCACTGACCATGTCATGAGTGATGTAACATGTGACGTCATCAGCAGTGCATTGCAGGGGCGCGAGTTATAGTTAGCTGAACTAACTATAACAGGGGAATTTCTAGGGTTTTGTACGAGGGAAATGTCCAGCTAACTATAACGCCCCTGAAACCTATGGTTATTTCAGTGAATTTCTAAGGTTTTTTAAATGCCAATTCCTAACTATAACGCCCCTGAAACCTTTGTTTTTTGTCAGTGAATATATATATATATATATATATATATATTCAAAAGACTCGCGAACTCCCGCAACCTCCAAGCGCCGATGAAGGAGAGACGGACCCAGCGGTATCAGGCAGGATGTTATTTATTTGACCTTTTTCCTCACAAAACGATGACGCGTTTCGGGCTACAGAAGCCCTTGTTCACATGCGGAGCGACGTCGCCATGATTGTTTTTAAATGTTGCTGAGTGCACACCCACCAACATAGTTCCATGTCACATGATAATAGGCAGTGAAAACAGACTTAATTCTGGAACTACAAAGAGAATCTTATGCATAAACACAAGGATACTTGCTCTTGTTCCTAGTTTACAGTGAGTTACAGGTCATGAATGTAGATTCGCAATATTGTGGAAAAATGCAACTTGTTATATATATCCCAAAGAACTGCTCCTCGCTCCACGAATCTTCAGCAAAGCAGACGTGGACCATCAGATGCGTGCTTTAAGGTGATGCTTTATTGTCGGCCATAACGCGTTTCGGTCCACCCAGACCTTGATCAATTGACAACGCTGCTACGTAGTAACAACCTATTTAAAGTGCTACATGCTGACGGTGATTGGTAGTGAATCATAGACATTTGGTATGATGTTATACGAACATTTTAAAACATGTGTTTCAGATCATGAAAAGAGCAACATTACTGTAAACATCTTACTTTGTTTTGGAATAAATACATTAACAATAAAAATTCTTATATTGGTAAAAAGAGGGGGGTAAAGCCAATAAATACATCTCCAAAATTGAATTCAATAAATATATAAATATATAAATATATCCAGTATAAAAGGCATTAATAATTACATAATTATATCCCTAAAAAGTATGACTAGGATCAATCCTTTGTGTATATTCCCTTAGTTGTATTAAGGCTTAAATGCATCCATATGGTTCTTTCCCTTTGATCTGTTGGTTCTCCCCTGATTCTATCAAGTCTAGTTTTTTATAATAAAAGTGCTTGTGCTCCTGAATAAAAGAATTATAATCTATCTAACCACCCCCATCCCATCATGTGTCTAAAATTACTAAAACCTCAGTGCTTAGAATGTAGTGCATGTGTTGTTAAAAAACCATGATGATTTATGGTTAAGGTGAGTCCGGTATTAACCATGCTAAAAGTTGCTATTTTCCTTTTTCTTCACGTAAGTTATATAATTCATATATTTTGGGACAATGAATTGAATAAATATGTGGATAAAAGACATTATAAAGGCAATGCAGTGGGAATCAGTGGCTGGGAAACAAATTCCTCATAAACAAGTATACAGATCTTCTGAATTATTTAACCCTCCCGGAGCCATGTTAAGAATGTGTCTTGTCTCCAGTTTTCTAAGTTGGCCTTCCCTGTCACCTCCTCTTTTGGTGTTTGTTATGGTATCAATAACATAAAAAGAGAAGTCTTTCAGATTGTTTTCATATGCTTCTCGAAAGTGCCTGGCGACAGGATAGGTGGGGGTCACAGTTGTTTATCGCTCTGATGTGTTGCAAAATCCTCTTGTTCACCAGTAGTTTGGTGCTACCCACATATTTGAGAATGCAAACACATTCCAACACATAGATGGCGTATTCAGTTTTGCAATGGAGCGTTTTGTTAATTTTAACTTCTTTATCATAATAGGCAGTAAAGTAAGTTTTCTTATTTCTGCCATAAAGGCATGCTTTACATGTCCTGCATTTTGTGAACCCGTTAGGTTGTGTCAGCCACTTAGAAGTGGCTGTTGATTCAGGGCTACTGGAGACTAAACTGTTATACATGGAGGGTGCTCTCCTGTATGTTATACTTAATTTTGGGGATAGCTCCATTCCGATCACTGGGTCATGTTTGACAGTTGGCCAGTTTCGCTGCATGATTTTTTAAATAGATCTTTCCTGAGCGCTGTACGCAATGATAAGTCTCAGTTCATTGAGGTTCTTTTTTGGGATTCTCAGTGGTATTTCTGCTTCTTTTAGGAATTAACAGTTGTTCTCTATCCTAGTTCTGTGTTTTGTAGATTGCCACTTGTATGGTTTTGTTAGAGTACCCTCTAGATAAAAATCATTTTTTGCTTTCTTGTTGGGCTTTCAACAGATCTCTGGGGTTGCTGCAAATTCTCTTAAGGCGCAGCATTTCCCCATAGGGAATGCTCTGAACTAAGTGTCCGGGGTGGAAGCTGGAAAAGTGAAGGACCGAATTACCAGCGGTTTTCTTTCTCTATACTCTAGTTTCTAATTTGCTTTTGCTGCGGTATATTTCAACAGCGAGAAAGTTAATGCTGGAGTTACTGATAGTAGCTGTGAAGCTAAGGTTGATATTATTTTTGTTAATTTCAGACACAAATTCAATAGCCTCTCCTTGTGTGCCCTCCCACACAATGAACAAATCATCTATATATCTGGAAAAAAAAAATGACATTGTTGCTCATGTATTGTTTATGTGTGTCCATGAGGACCAGCTCCTCCCACCAGCCCATGAATAAAAAAGCATAGCTGGGGGAGAAGCTGGCCCACATCGCGACTCCTCACATCTGTTGATAAAATGTCTTATCAAACATAAATATGTTGTTATACAAGCAAAAACTTATCATGTTTACTAACATCACATTATGTTGGGGCAAGGTCGCCTTATTATTTCCTTGAAAATATTCTATGGCACGTATTCCATCTTTGTGATTAATGCAAGTATATAGGGAGACAACATCCAAAGTTAAAAGCATATATTTACTATCCCATCTAAAATCTTTCAATTTGGAGATAAAATCACTTGTATCCCTTATATGTAAATGTAAATGTACAGATATTTATATAGCGCAAATCACCAACCGGTCTCTAAGCGCTTGCTTAGGGAACCCGTCCTGGTATTCCCCTGTGAGATCACCCAGCAGGGCATCCACAAGGTGAAAGCCAGGCATCCCGCCGCGAGGGGCCATTGTGGAGATTAAGCAAGCTATTGCCCAGAGTCGCAGAGTGTGAACCCATGAATTGAGTTTGCACTGGAGCGAGAAATATCGAGTCCATGGACAATTTATGGACTCAAGACCCAGGCGAGCCGGGAATTGAACCCTGGTCCCAGGCTGACCTCTGCTTCCAGGTCTGCCTACTCTAACCAGTGAGCCACACTTCTCCACTCTAACCAGTGAGCCACACTTCTCCACACATATATACGAGGGTATTCCTTGAACCCACTCTTGTAAAAAATAATCAATGTATTTGGACGCATTTTCTAGTAGGCTCAATTGTGCTGAAATAATGGGCCTTCCAGGAGGCTTCAAAGCATTTTTGTGAATTTTTGGGATAAAATAGATGTTAGGAACAGTTGGATGATCTCTCCTAATGAACTGATATTCGTCCATAGTTAAAAGTCCTGTGCTTTTCCAAGCCACCAATTTTCCATAAAAGTCACTGGATATTTCCCTTAAGGCCAATGCATTGCTAATCCCATAGCAAGTTCTGTCGTTCAACTGAGACATGGCTTCCTTCATGTAATCTCTTCGAGCCCACAGCACCACGTTACCTCCTTTGTCTGAGTTTCTGATGACGATGTTTTTGTCTTTTTGCAATTTGTTTATAAGCGAGTAGTATTGCTTATTTCTGTTGCTTATTTTTCGCATGATATTTAAAGTTTTGTGATTAAATTTTTTGATTTCCTTAACAACATTGTCACTAAAAATATTTAAGCCATCCCTTGGGGATATAGGGTTAAACGTGGATTTTTTCTTAAACGGCGTGTTTTTCCTGGAAGTCCCAAGTGTTTGCGATACTTCAGGGTTGAATGTGGGTGAAATGTCTTGGCTGTCAGTGCATTCATTTTCTTGTTGTAACTCCTTTAGAGTCTCCAGGAGAGACTGTTCAGCCATGGAGGTTAGTCTCAAAGACCCATCTATGTCCGATTCAATCTGAGTTTTGGTGTCTTCTTTTGATTTCAGTTTTAGTAATGTATGATATTTTTAAAGTTTCAATTTACACACAAATTTGTAAATATCCATTCTTGTGTTGGCATTGTCGAAATTAGATTCTGGACAGTAAGACAGCCCAAGGGCCAGGATTTGTTTTTCGGCTTTATTAAGAACAGTTTCTGTTGAGTTGATTACTGTTCTTTCAATTTCTTCGTCTTTGTTTAAATGCGATTCCACCAGCCCCTCCCTCTAATTACTAAAAAATGGGAGAAGTTTATAGAACTTTAAGGAGGAGTTTTGGTGGGGACATACTAACAAAATACACAACCACAAAAGAGTATAATAATTGCCATTCACAGAATAAACTTGCACAGTTACTGCGGCCCTAAAGGTGTCAAAGCATATATATATATATATATGGCGGTGACATCAGGAAAATAAATACCTAAATCTTGCACCAATTCTGTGGTCCGTGTGTGATTCCGTTGAAGCGAGTAAGGGGGAAAAAGGGCGAAAAATGTGGGAAAGAGGAGGGTAGGAGCACTGTAACCTTTGTGGGGTGTTTAAGGTGTGCTATAGAGGGGGTGCGAAGTGAACTAATCATACCTACCGGTGTGAAAGTTCTAGGCTACGAAAATTAAGTGAGGTATTGGCTAGTGTGTGATGTTTCTAAGGTGAGCTTGTGCGCGACTCGAGGATTAAAGTGTGAGCCCACACTGTGGGCCTCATGTAGGTAAATATAATTTACCGATTCTTAAATACCGAACTTTACCGAATCGGTATTTATGAATCGGAAAGTTATATGTAGGTAATAATTCGGTAATAATTACCGATTCGGTAACATTCGGTATTAAAGAATCGGAATTTTCCGAATCGGTAAATACCGAATCGGTATTTACCGAATCGGAAAAACGAAAACACATGACTGGATGAAACAGCCAATCCTGTGCAACCACACCCCACCCAACCAGGAAGTGGCCACACCCAGGCAGGTGCACACAATCAACAGACCCTGGAGAGGCTGGGAGTGCAGAGGAGAGGCAGGGAGCCAGTGCCTGATTGTGCAGCTCAAAATCACTATGTCCAGCCAGAGGACACAGAGAGATGGAGGGGAAAGGAGGAGGAAGCAGAAATTCAGCCCCAGGGAACTCCAGGTGCTAGTGGAGGAGGTGGTGAAGCAGCACCAGAAGCTGTTTGGGAGGCAGTCCCTGCAAGTGCCAGAGTCAGAGAAGCGCAATATATGGCTGGGAATCCAGGCGCAGGTCAATGCTGTTGGAGTGACCCTCAGGGACATTGAGGTACTGAAAAAGCGCTGGTACGACCTGAGGATCGTCACAAAGAGGAAGATGGGGGAAATACAGAAGGAGGCCAGCCGGACAGGAGGTGGAATTAACAGGGCACCTGCCCTCACCGAACTGGAGGAGCTGGTGGAGGCCACAATAGAGCACGAGAGCGTCGTGGGCCTTGGGGATGCCGACAGCTCTGCCAGAGCCGCCACCCAACAAGGTAAGACGAATGCACAGCAATGTAGCCCCCCCTACCCCTATCCCACATCCCATATTGTGAAATGAGTATCCCACTCCAGTCCATGTGTTAGTGCAGACAGGCAATGCATTATGGGAGATGTAGTCAGGGAAACCCCAACCATGAACTGAATAGCACAGAACAACAATGCATGGTACACACATTAGCCAAAAGGATGCAGAGGACAATGTGAGAGTGTTACATACATTTATTGTGATGCTAGCAATGCAGGGCTTCAAGTACACTGAGCTGATGTTGCATTTCTGTCCACAGATGTAACATCGCGCAGGACTGCACATGCTACAGGAGAGAGGGCACACCGGCAAGACAGGTCAGCTCTGGCCAGCACAAGTTCTGCCCAGGGAGCATTGCCACAGCCAGCATCACCACTACCACAGCCAGCATCCCCACCACCACAGCCCGCATCACCACTACCACAGCCAGCATCACCTCAACCACAGCCAGCATCACCTCTACCACAGCCAGCATCGCCACTCATGTTTGAGTCACCGGCCACATCACCGCCTGCATTTGTGAGGTCGAGGAGGCGTGCTGCTGCCAGGTTGCGAGCGTTAGACACCTCATCTGACGACAGCAGGGGCCCGGACCCAAACACTATGCCCCAGGATGGGAGCCATGCCACTGTGCCCTCCACCTCACAGGGAGAACACACGGGTGCAAGACGGCGCCGCAGGTCGCGGGTGCAGAGTCCACCAGCAGACGTCGACAGCCATGGGGTCTTCTCGGGGCTCGAGGGCAACATGCTGAAGCAACAACGCCTGCAAACAAAGGCAGTTATGTCAGTGCAGCGGCATATGCGGGGACTGAAAACCACTTTTGTCAACATGGATAGGAACATCAGCGCAATGGCGGTGGGGATGGGTGACATGGCAGCGGGCATTCGGGACATGTCCCAGTCCATCAAGCTGTTGTGCAGCAAATATGATGCAGACAGAGCTGCACGGCGCCGGGAACGGCAGAGGAGAGACAGTCACACCAGGGCACTCAACCGGCTGGCAACTGCCACGTCACTACTTTGCCGGCGCTCTGTGTCTATGCAGGAGGGCCTGACACACTGCAGCAGCGACGTGTCTCGGGGGATGGTGCAGGTCACAAGTGCACTTGAGGTGCTATTGACAAGTCAGACGGCCACAACTGGTGCAGGGGATGCTGCGGAAAGCATCGACACCAGCAGCAGGAGCAGCATAACACCCCCGGTCCCAGATACCCGCAGGAGCAGCAGGCGGCTTGGGGCTGGCACTAGTGAGGAGGCTCAATCCGTGCCATCCCACACTGTAGCGCGTGGCAGCAAACATTAATGCAGCACCGCATAGCCAAAGACTATTGGGTGACGTAACCCTGGACTTACTACTTGTAATTACGCAATGTTGCCAGAATGGCATATTCTTGGTGTTGTGGCATAGTGCCGCATAAAAACGACGTCATGACATACAACAACTGGCTGTGTTCCCTTACTTACTCAGAAATAGTTGCATGTGATCTCTGCCCGTCTCTCTCTCCCATCTGTTGCTGTTGGCACTCCAGCAGCGTTGGCCTCTGGCTGACCTGAATCATCCTCATTGTCCTCAAAATCTGTTAGTTCCACCTCTGTACCTCTCTTCGTGGCAAGGTTGTACAGCATTGCACAAGTGGCAATGATCTTGCAACAGATGATGGGTGTGTACTGGCGTGCGCCTCCGCTCTTGTGGAGGCAGCGGAACCTGCTTTTCAATAGTCCAAACGTGCGCTCCACCACGTTGCGTGTAGATTTGTGTGCCACGTTATATCGTCTCTCACTCTGGGTTGATGGGTGTAGGTAGGGAGTGAGGATGAATGACCGCACGGCATATGCACTGTCGCCTAGGTGAGTAAAAGAGAACCATCAGTCACATGCCTCAATACACTATGATTTGCCAGTTTCATGGGGCGTCACTGTTACTTACCTAGCAGGTATCCCTCTCCAAATTCTCCGGCAAGCAGTCGTGTGTAGATCCCACTGTTCTGGAAGATGTAGGAGTCGTGGGTGCTCCCAGGAAACTTCGCAACAATATCAGTGATGATGTTCCCTGCATCGCAGATTACCTGCACATTGATGGAGTGGGTGGACTTTCTGTTCCTGTAGATGTGCTCAGTGGCAGCTGGTGGGCAGATTGGGATGTGTGTGCCATCAATACAGCCAATGACATGGGGGAACTGTGCCATGTGATAAAAGTCAGTTTTAGTTTTCTGCAGTTCAGCCTGTGTGTTTGGGAAGCTGATGTAGTGGTGCATTCTCTGCATCATGGCATCCAGGAACTTCCTGAAGAAACGGGACAGGCAACTCTGGGATACACCGCCCACCGCAGCTATCACCCCCTGGTAACTGCCAGATGCGAGTAGATGTAGGCTGCAGAGCACCTGCACATGTGGTGGTATGGCATGCGCCCTTCTTGTTGGCTGGTCCAGGAGTGGGTGCAGGTCCCTGATCAGGTCCATGATGGTTTGTGGGTGTAGCCTGTACCTTTCATGTATCTCTGCGTCCGTCTGTTGGAAGAGTGTGATGCGCTGTCTGTAGATGCGTTCCTCCCGTCTCCAAATCCTCAGACCTGCTGCCTGTAGACGTTTGCGCCTTGCAATGACATACAGAGCGGCCATGTTGTCCACGCTGTTGCATTTTGGGATTGCTTATATGCACTGTTGATGCTTACCACCTGCTTTCAATCTGTGTTAATTACCGACTCTTAATTAGCGAATTTCATGGATTTCTTAATTACCGAATTTACCTACATGTCTTTTTCCGTTTTACCACTTCCTATTTACCACTTCATATTTACCACTTCATAATTACCACTTCATATTTACCGATTCGGAAAATATGTATTCGGTAAATATGAATCGGTATTTTAGAAATCGGTAAATATGACTCGGTATTTACCGCTTCATATTTATCGAAAACTGGTTTTTGGCCTCCTACATCTCACTTGACTAAATACCGGTCGGTAACGGGATATTTACCGAATTTCGGCCGTTACCGACTGGTATTTAGCTACCTACATATGGCCCTCTGTGTCTTATGCTGTGAAGTCATGTGCCCTGGCCGCTACAGTACAGTTGTGGAAGTAGTGTCAGCATGTGTTTATACCTACTAGGATGAACTACTGACCCGTGGTGGTGTGAATGTCCTGGGCATGGAAAATATGTGAGGTATTGTCTAGAGTCTCATGGAAGGAGGAAGTGTTGGCCGCCATTTTGTGATTCCGTTGAAGCAAGTAAGGGGAAAAAAGGGCAAAAAAAGTGGGAAATAGGAGGGTAGGAGCACTGTAACCTCTGTGGGGTGTTTAGGGTGTGCTATAGAGGGGGTGCGAAGTGAACTAATCATACCTACTGGTGGGAAAGTGCTACGCTACGAAAATTAAGTGAGGTATTGCCTAGATTGTGATGCTGCTAAGGTGAGGTAGTGCAGGACTCGGGGATTAGAGCGTGAGTCTAAATTGTGTGTCTTATGCTGTGAAGTCATGTGCCGTGGCCGCTGCAGTACAGCTGTGGAAGTAGTGTCAGCATGTGTTTATAACTACTAGGACGAACTACTGACCCGTACTGGTCTGAAAATTCTGGGGTACGGAAAATATGTGAGGTAGTGTGTAGAGTCTCATGCTGCTAAGCTGAGCTGCTGCCGGACTCGGGGATGAAAGCGTGAGCCCAAACTGTGAGTCATATGCTGTGAAGTCATGTGCTCTGGCCACTGTGCCACATCTGTGCAAGTAGTGTCAGCATGTAGCTATAGCTACTTGGAGGAACTTTTGTTTCGAACATTGTAACTTGTGTATGGTGCTTAGGGGGTGTTATATAGGGAGTGCGAAAGTAAATTTGTGTGTATGAAATGAATTTGGTATTTGGAAAGTGGAAAGCACTGACTCCTACGGGTCTGATGGCGCTGGGGGCGTAAGGTGAGATGCTGCTGGAGTTGGGAATAAAGCTGATGAACTACTGACCCCTATTGTGAAGTTGTACCGTGCACGTGCCGTTGAATGTTCGATAAAATGTTGCAAAAGTATACCGCTAGGTTAAAAAAAATGATGAACTTTTAACCTGCAGGTGTCTTAGAAGGTTCCAGAAAGCGTGGTGATAATATAGGTTGAACTTGTGACCTGTATGTGGCACAGAATAATAAGTAACCCTGGGCGTAGTGGGTGTAGTGGGGCTACGTGGAGCAGCGCGTAGTGTGGCAAAATCTACGCACACTCGCCCGCCTCACGCCCGCACTCATTTTAAAATCATTTAAAGAATGTAAAAAGTAAATAAATTACCTTACCTGCAATGCGGCGTCCCGGGGCTTCCTCTTCCTGCTTGCCGGCAACTTCTTCACACAAATGCGCATGAGCGGACGCCCGCGCATGCGCATTTCACGTGAAAAATGCGCATGCGCGGGCGTCCGTGCATGCGCATTTGTGTGAAGAAGATGCCGGCAAGCAGGAAGAGGAAGCCCCAGGACGCCGCATTGCAGGTAAGGTAATTTATTTACTTTTTACATTCTTTAAATTATTTTAAAATGAGGGCGGGCAGGAGGCGGGTGAGGGGCAGCTCTGCTTCGCAGCGGCGTGTGCGTAGCGCTGCCTGCTATGCCTACTTCGTAAACGGCAAAGCAGGCAGCGCTACGTGCACTCCATGGGCGAAGCGGAGCACGCCGCCCAGCCTTAATAATAAGTAGCTTTTCGGAAGGAAAATTCAAAATTAACCAATGGAGGTAAGTTTTGGAATGTCTTTGTAGGAATGAAGTATTCTGATTTGTTCTTTACATGTATTTATGTGTGGAGCGACAGAGAAATTGTCCCATTCCTGGTTTCATTCTTGATGAAGTCGGAGCTTTACATGTACTATGTGAGAAAGAGAGAATTGTATGCGTGTGTCATTTGAAATCTGGATAACAACTACAAAGGAGAGTTAGAAATGAACAAGGTGTGTTATGTATTTTATAGTATTGATTAAGTATTTGAGGTGATGTTTTTAATTTTGAAAGTATGTTTTATTTCAAAGTAATATAGTGTTAGTAAAGTGTGATGTTTGATATTGGTTATGAAATATGCATACAATTTGAGCTGTTGTTATATAAGTATTTTATATATGTTATATATATGTTTAGGAATTTTTCACAGAGATGAAGTGTAGTTTGTCATCTTTATAGGACTGTATTGTTTTGAAAATGAGCGCATGTTCACACCGGAAAATGGGCTTCTATGGGAATTCACAAGGGCATATTATCAAGCCCATTATCGCCGCTGTAGCGGCAGTTTCCTGCCGCTACAGCGGCGATAATTTTAAGGCCGTCCTTGATAATATGGCATGGTTTCTGGTTTGCATTTGGGTATAGTTTTTTTTTTTTTTTTTTGCGAAAACCTTTATTGTACATAGAAATCAATACAAACATGGGCCTACAACCACCAGGGCCGGCCGCTAATATGTACATGGTCAACAACATCGAGGCAGCAACAAGCCCCCTGGGGCCCAGCCGAATTAACAAATTACTGAGTGCACCTCAGAGGTTATCAGGATACATAATTTTAGAAAGACAAACAAAGAAAAATAAAATAACTCCAAACAGCAAGGCGGAAACCATCAAAAAAGGGGGGCGTCTAACCACATCCGGGGAACTACACAATACATACTCCACCCTCAGGTGGACAATGAGGATAAGCAAGAGGGAGGTGGGGGCGACGGGAGAACCACAACCGTCTACAGGTAAAATGTAAGAGTCCGGGAACCTCAGGTTCAGGGAGACAAGGCAGCATCAGATGTGTCCACGAGGGGGGGCGCGCAGATGTTCCCTCGGTACGCGTTCCATTGACCCCAGATTCTACCCCACGCCCCCGGCTTACCCCGAGACACATACACAGTCTTCTCTCTGCACATGCACCAATCCATGTTCTCCTTCCATACTGACACGGTGGGAGGCCGTCGGGAACCCCAACGCTGTGCGATGTCCCTCTTAGCAATCATGTTCCCAAGGGCCGCCCACCGAGCCTGAGCCGCATTATAGTCATTAGGCTCCCACACGTTCAACAAACATCGGCGAGCCTCGGGCAACAAAGCGACCCCAGTGACGCATTCCATGACAGCATGCACCCGGCGCCAATACTCCGCCACCTCACAGCACTCCCAGAGAACATGGAGAAAAGTGGCGCTGAGCCCACAGCCGCGCCTACAGAGCCCGTCTTCAGAAAAACCCATCAAAACTAAACGAGGGCCCGTCACGTAGACACGGTGGAGAATTTTAAGCTGGACAAGACGGAGACGTGCGGGTATGGCTACTTCCCTAGGGGACGACAGCGCAGACTGCCAATCCTCATCGTCCAGTTCCACACCATCCCCGGTCCACGCCTCCCGAAGGCGCATGAGGAGATCCGCCCGAACGTTGATTAGTTTTTTATAGATAAGGGAAATAGTACTGTCGGGCAAGTGACCGTCGAGTATGCGGTCCTCGAGTGGCGAAGACACAGGGACTGCAGTCCCAGCCCCGAAGGCCGAGAGCAAGGCGTGCCGAACCTGGACGTACCGAAAGAACTCCCGCTCACTCAATTCGTACTCACTCTGCAGCGCAGCAAAGGATTTAACCGCACCCTTCACCCAAAGGTCACCTACTCTACTGATGCCAATCGTGTCCCAACGCTCAAAGCCCTTCGTCGTCCAGAGGCTTCCCAATCTTTCAGACGCAAACAAAGGGGTCGCACCCGTCAAACGCTCATTCCAGCCCATGGCCACATTCGCAGCCCTCCACACGCGCACAGCAATCTTAGTGGGACCGGTTAAGTTCTTCCCAGCCGATCGAGAGTAAAGCGCTCTGTTAAAGTTGCCACCCGGCAACAAAAATCTATCCATTTCGAAAGCCGGATTCGGACCAGGTGCGTACGTTGCATGGTTAATAGCAGACAGCTGGGAGGCCCAATAGTACCTCCTGATGTCCGGGAGCGCAATGCCCCCGTCATACCAGGGGAGAGTCAGTTTTGCAAGAGCAATGCGTGCACGACCATCCCAAACAAGCCTCCTCTGTAAGCTCTCCACCTCCCGGAAGTAGGCCGCCGGAATAATATCAAAGGAGTTCTGAAGTGCGTAAAGGAATCGGGGAAGAGACATCATTTTTAAAAGCGCCGCACGACCGAGGGGAGACAAGGGAAGCTTACGCGAATGGGCCACGTCTAATCTCAATCTCCGAAGTGGAGAGAGGAGATTATGCTCGTAGCGGACCGCCGGGTCCAATGAGACGTACACCCCCAGGTACGTAAAGCCGGAGTGGGAAGCCTTAATAGGAAAACGAGAAGGCAAGAGAGGGAAGCCACCGGATATAGCATAGACACAAGATTTGGACCAGTTAATAATCAAACCAGAGTTCTTGCCGAAGGAAGTAAGGATGTCAAAGAGCACATTGAGTTACTGACGTGGTGAGGTGAGGTACAAAAGAATGTCATCCGCGTACAACGAAACTCGATCCTCGAAGCCAGGGGCCCACTGGATCCCTCTTTTCGACGGTTCCCAACGAAGCCAAGCAGCGAGCGGTTCCAAAGCCAGAGCGAAGAGCAAGGGAGACAACGGACATCCCTGCCTAGTGCCCCTCCCAAGAACGAAGGGCCGGGAAACCCTCCCATTAACGACAACCTGAGCCAACGGAGCAGCGTATAAGAGTTTAACCCAACTAATAAATCCCGCCCCAAGTCCAAACTTTGCCAGGGCGGCCCAAAGATACGGCCATTCTATCGTATCAAAGGCCATCGTGGTGTCCAAGGAAACCAAGATGGCCGGCTCTGAGAGATATTCCGCCCTTGCAAGTACGCCATGTAGGCGCCGCAAGTTAAGGGACGTATTCCGGTGCGGGATAAAACCGGATTGGTCCGGATGCACCAGGTCACAGATAACAGTAAGCAGGCGATTAGCAAGAACCTTGGCAAGGATTTTCGGCTCGGCGTTCAGCAGAGAAATAGGCCTGTACGAGGTGCAACGGTCCCGAGGCTTACCGTCCTTGGGAATCACGACTATAGTGGCCAAACGTTGGTCAGCAGGGAGAGAACCAAGTTCAAGCGACTCCGAAAACATACGACGGAGAAATGGCGCAATTTTATCCGGTTGCAGTTTGTAAAGTTCAATAGGGAGTCCGTTGGGGCCCATAGCCTTGCCTGAGCGAAGGGAACGAATCGCGGTAGCAATCTCGTCGACCGACAACGGGGCATCTAACTGCTCACGCTCATCCACCGACAGGCAGGGCAAAGCAATATCCTTCAACAAGTGACGGGAGTCAGCCTCATCCCTATCAGACACCGGGGAGTACACAGCACGGAAGTAATCAGCGAAACACTCCACAATCTCACCAGGGTCAGTCACACTCACTCCCTCCGACGTCTGAAGCACGGGGACCACTCGAATCACTCTCTCCTTCTTATCAAGCCAAGCAATCAATTTACCCGCCTTATCCCCAGCATCATACAGCCTACCCTGCTGTTCCCTATACATTGTCCGAGCAGCCTCCGTAACAAGGGATTTATATTCGAATTGCTTCAGGCTCAGAGCGTGGAGCCCGTCCTGAGTGACAGCCGTCTCCAAGGTAGCCTCCAACCCCGATATCTCAGTCTCCAACGCAACCACCTCCCCGTTCTTAGCTTTCTTGGCCTCCACGATCAGGGATAGGGTGTGTCCTCGGAGAACCGTTTTGAAAGCCTCCCACAAGGACACAGAGGACAAGACGGACCCCTCATTCTCAAGAAAATACTGGTCAAGCGACTTAATGAGACCCTTGCGGATCTTGGGGTCACGCAGGTACCAGGGATTAATGGGGGCGACCCGCCCGGCGGATCGCATCCCGGTATCGAAGAGGAGCCACAATGGGGAATGATCGGAAATGCCCCGG
Source organism: Triturus cristatus (assembly GCF_964204655.1). Classification (NCBI taxonomy): domain Eukaryota; kingdom Metazoa; phylum Chordata; class Amphibia; order Caudata; family Salamandridae; genus Triturus; species Triturus cristatus. The sequence continues at coordinate 921,420,754 of NC_140581.1, read as the reverse complement.
GCCAGGTGCTTAACCTCCCGGACCCGGGTGGTCTGGGCCGCCGGCATAAGAAAGTAATCTAGTCTGGAGAGACTCCCGTGAGCCCCGGAGTGAAATGTGTACTGACTCTGTGTCGGATGTATCAACCTCCAGCAGTCCACTAGGCCAAAAGTATCCAAGAACCCGCCGAGCCACGCCTGGGCGGCAGAGAGGGCTCTGGGAGGGTAACGATCCAACTCACCAGAAATCACGGAATTAAAATCCCCACCCACGAGCAAGAGACTATCAGGAAGTTCAAGTAACATACGACCCACATCAGAGAAAGTGGAGGTCTGGAGGCCCGGGGGAACATAGACCGAGACCAATGAAAGAGTCTGACCGTCCAGTCAAGGACGCATAGCACCCTCTATCATCAAGAGTAACTTTGTCAATCTCAAGCGGGAGGGAAGATCGCAGCAAGATGCCCACCCCTCTGGATCCAGTGGTGAAGCCAGAATGTGCAACCAGTCGGTAGCCCCCCCTGTTCATGGCATGACATACATTACCCACCAAGTGCGTCTCTTGAAGAAATACCACATCAGGGGCCAATCGGCGCAGATATTGCAACACCACCCCACGTTTGATACGGTCCCCCAATCCGTTGTCGTTCCAAGACATAAGTTTCAACCCGTCCCCCCCCATCCCAACACAAGAAGCTGGAGTCCCCGGGCACGCAGCCAGACACCTAAGACTGAAAGGAAACAAACACACCGCCTTGAAAAGAAAAAGCACACAACCCAACAATCACTGCCCCCCTCCCACCCCCACGCCATTGCAACTCCCCCCACCCTGCACCCCTGCAGACTACACAGCCCCCCCAACTTGCAGTGTGCCTGTCGCCCTAACAATCCCATGCTACAAAAAGACCCTAGAGGAGGAAAGGGACCCGTCCCCGCCCGCATCCAGACAGAACATTAATAGACAAAATATACAATTGAAGTAGAACCTGGCTGGGCGCAGAAGGAAATGACAAAGTAGCGGACCAAGAATCATTCCTGCGGAGGCCCTCCACCCTCAGCACCGCCAGTACGCCCAGATCGTTCGCCCCGGTCCGGCAGGGAGTCTAACCAGTCACTCACAATGTCAGGGCGTTCAAAAAAGATAGTCCGATCTTCATATTCCACACGAAGCCTGGCAGGGAAAAGCATAGAGTATTTAAGTTCCAAATCTCGAAGACGGCGCTTCACCCCCTGAAAGCCCATTCTCTGTTTCTGAACGAGTTGGGTGAAGTCCGGAAAGAAGTTAACGGAGGCATTCTCATAGTTAACTGGGCTGTGCACCCTCGAGGCCTGCAGGATCGCATCCCGGTCTCTGTAGTGAAAAAGTTTTGCAATGATAGGCCTCGGGGGAGCTCCTGGGCGAGGCCTACTGCCCGGGACACGATGGGCACGCTCCACGGCGAAGAACTTGCTCAGGCCTGAAGGAGCAAGATGATTGAGGACGAGATCTTCGACCATGAGGTCCACCGGACGATTGTCGAGAGTCTCCGGCACACCTATGACGCGGATATTATTGCGTCGTGCCCGACCTTCGAAATCCTCCAGCCGACGGGACATTGTGTCGTTCGCCGACTTTAGATCGCCAAGAGTTGCCTGGAGGTCTGATACATCCGTGACAAGAGTGGATGTCCTCAAGTCCAGCGATTGAACCCTCTCCTTAGTCTTAGAGAGATCCGCCCGAATTAACGTAACATCAATGGCAACCGTGTCAATTTTACGGGCCAGAGCCTCGTACTGCAGGGCGATGGTCTCCCTTATGCCGTTGATGGCGCCCATAACGTCCTGCAGCGACAACTCCGTGGGCACGGACGGGCCACCACCGGAGTCCTCCACGGCGGCACTTGCTGGCTCGGGGGATCCTTTGCCCTGGGTGTAACGATCCATGATGTTACTCTGGACTGGTCCCCCACGGTAGGAAGTCTTGGTCCTCCGTTTCTCGGGATCCCCCTTGCCCGTCATGTTAAGCGATGCTCACCGGAGGGGTCCGCCAGGACCGATAGCAAAGGGGTGCCAGCAGATCAGACACAGACTGCCCGAGAGCCCGCAAGGAAAAGTGGAGAAAAAGGCACAAATCAGTCCAGTACAAAGGCCGGAGGGCGCCCCCGCGCGAAGTAGCTCCTCGATCAGGCCGTGCAGAAGTGCAAAAGCGAAACTGAAAGTGGGGGCGCGGTCATTGGCAAGGCTCCGATGCCGTTTTTGTTCAACTACTCCCCGGCCCCACAGTTCACCAAAGCACCGGGCACAGCTTCCAGGTGGGCCTCCAAAATGCAAGACGCTATATTTCAGGTCTCCCAGGTCCGATTTACGTTCTGAAAAGAGTTATGGATTCAGCCAAGGTTCATCTTCCAGAATCCGTTCACAAATCCAGGATAATGTCAGGATAAGTTGCGAGGAGCAGCAAGGGTCCGGGGAGCCCTGTGCCTACGCGTCCATCTTGGTTGCGCGCTAGGCTCCTCCCCCGCATTTGGGTATAGTTAATAGTTTTTGTAGTTTCTGACTAGTGAATAATAAAAAGGTAGATATACTAAAATATATGGTAGTAAACGTATTAATTATTGTCTGCTCTTTTGGAATGGAAGTAGTTGGGGAGTGCTTCTTTAGAAGAGATGTTTTATAAATGTGTGAGAGATAAAAAAATGTAAATGTGCGGTATATTTTCTGTATGACTTTGTTGACATTAGAGAACTACATGTGATTATAAATGATACTATTTGTCAGGCTGTGTCGCTGTGGCGGATATATGTAGGTGTTGAAGTGGTTTGCGTTTTACTGATGGTGAGCTTCACTATCCCTTTTTGAGACACTCGTCAATTTATTCATTCCATTTAATCTTTAATATAGATACAGTAAAGGGACTGTATATCAAAAGTTTGGGAATTAGAACTTTGTTTACTCTCCCCATGCCCTGCTATACACTCTGCAGAGTGTTTAAACGACTTTCGTAAAATATAGATGTCTAGCTAGTAAAGGTGGTGTAGTTCGACTGGGCCCATCTATAAACCATGCTATGAATGGTTTATGTTTTACCCACCAATTTGCATGTTTGTATATTTTTTGCTGATAAGTGTTCCGGCAGAGACCTGTTAAAATTAACGTCGTATATGGGTATAGTGGCGCTACTGGGAATGGTGGGGGTTTCTGTTTGATTTCGTACAGTTAAGCAAGGGCAGGGTTGGGTGTGGGGGAGGTAGTTATGTTGCTGTTTGAAACACAGAATATAGTAACGTGGAGATGTGGAGGTACTAAAGGTGATCTAGTACCACTGGGAGCACTTAGAAAGTGCCATATGGCATGGTATAGGTTTTACCCGCAAATTTGCATGTTTTAATACGTTTTGCTGATGAACTTTTCGGGAGACATCTGTTGAAATTAAGCCTCTGTATGGCTACAGTGGTGCTTCTACGTTTGTGGGGCTCTTTCTTTTATTGTGTAAAGTTAAGCAAGGGCGGGTGTTGAGGTGGTGTAGTGGTACTGTGACTATTTATAAACCGTCTTATGGTATGGTGTATGTGTGAGTTGCAAAATTGCAGGTTTTAATAGCTTTTGCTGATGAGCGTTCCGGCAGACACCTGTTGACATTAAGTCTATGTATGAATATAGTGGCGGTAACAGGAGTGCTGGGGCTCATTGTTTGATTTCGTAAGGTTAAGCAAGGGATGGGTGGGTGTGGGGGAGGTGCGTATGTTGCTGATTATAAGGTGGATATTTGTAACGTGGGCATGTGTAGTTACTAAAGGTAATGTAGTTTCACTGGGCCCATTTATAAACAGTGCTATGAGATGGTTTATGTTTTACCCGCGAATTTGCATGTTTGAATAGTTTTTGCTGATAAGTGTTCCGGTAGACACATGTTAAAATTAAGCCTGTGTATGGGTACAGTGGCGCTACTTGGAATGGGGGGTTTCTGTTTGATTTCGTACTGTTAACCAAGGGCGGGGGTGGGTGTGGGGGAGGTAGTTATGTTGCTGTTTGAAATACAGAATATAGTAATGTGGAGATGTGGAGCTACTAAAGGTGATGTAGTACCACTGGGCGCACTTATAAAGCGCCCTATGGCATGGTATATATTTTACCCGCAAATTTGCATGTTTTAATATGGTTTGCTGATAAGCTTTCCAGGAGACATCTGTTGAAGTTAAGGCTGTGTATGACTAGAGTGACACTTCTATGTTTGCTTGGGCTCTTTCTTTTATTGCGTAAAGTTAAGCAAGGGCGGGTGTTGAGGTGGTGTAGTGGTACTGTGACTATTTATAAACCGTCTTATGGTATGGTGTATGTTTGAGTTGCAAAATTGTAAGTTTTAATAGCTTTTGCTGATCAGCGTTCCGGCAGACACCTATTGACATTAAGTCTATCTATGGCTATAGTGGCGGTAACAGGAGTGCAGGGGCTCGTTGTTTGATTTCGTAAGGTTAAGCATGGTATGGGTGGGGGTGGGGGATGTGCGTATATTACTGATTATAAGACGAAGATTTGTAACGTGGGCATGTGTTGTTAGTAAAGATAATGTAGTTTCACTGGGCCCATTTATTAACCGTGCTATGGTATTGTTTATGTTTTTCCCACAAATTTGCATGTTTGAATACTTTTTGTTGATAAGTGTTCAGGCACACACCTGTTAAAATTAAGCCTGTGTATGGGTATAGTGGCGCTACTAGGAATGGCGGGGGTTTCTTTTTTATTTTGTACGGTTAAGGAAGGGTGTGGGTGGTTGTGGGTGTTGGGGAGGTGGGTATGTTTCTGATTAAAACACAGAATATAGTAACGTGCAGATGTCAAGCTAATAAAGGAGATGTAGTACCACTGGGAGCACTTATAAAGTGCCCTATGGCATGGTATATGTTTTACTCGCAAATTTGCATGTTTTAATACGCTTTGCTTATGAGCGTTTCCGAAAGTGGGGGTGCTCTAAAAAGGGGGGGGGGAAAGCTCTTAAAGGGGTGTGGGCTATGCAAGTTGGGCCGTGGTCTAAATCAAGATAAGTATCATTGTGTGCTTTAGAAAATCCACTCCAATTATCCTACGTTTTGAAAAAAAAACATTCTTTAAAGGATTTCTCTTCCTTCTACAACGTGGGTAACGTAGCGTGATGTCTCCAGTTCTCAGTAGTGAGCAAAATAAGCATGCGTACATCGATGTGCAGGCTCTCACTGCAGTGCAATAAAAAAAAAATTGACCTTGTTTGCGAGTGCCGAAAATAAAATTGACTATGTTTGCGAGGGCTGCAAATAGAGCCTGATAGAGACCCTTTTGGAGGCTCCTTGAAAATAAGTGCTGGTCCTCAGACCCGGCCCGATTAAAACCCAGCATTCATCTATCCTAAGCACTGCGCCATCCAACCATCTTTTAATTGATGCATACATTCCTACTTATATACATACATACATCTGTTCCTGCACTTATCTTAAGCATCTATGAGCGCACTCGCCTATTGTAAGCACTGTGTCATTCATGCAGCCATATGCCTATATATCCATAGATACATCTATCCCATAATCAATCCTAAGCATCTATCAGTCCACCAGTCTATCGTAAGTACTGGTCCCTGTATTCTTTTATCCTTCTATTCATACATTGATACATCCATCTATGTATATATGCATTGATGCATTTGGCCATGCATCCACTCGCCTTTTATTCAACTATACGTTCTTATTTTCGGGCATCGTCCGCCCACGATCCCAAATAGGACGTATTATACTCATCCATCCAGCCTGTTAAGGGATTGAAAAGGTTTGCAAAAAGCATTGACAGGCAGAATATTTTATAAAGAATAACAAAGATTTGAGTAGCTCTTTGTGGAGCATACTTCGCCATCCTTCTCTGGTGGTGTTTTAAAGAAAGGTACATATAACGAAAGAAATGTAAAGGAGCTTTTAAGTGTAAGACGTTAATTTAGAAACATAACGTTTTGTCGAGTTGTATATAAGTACACTGTTTAAAAGTGGCCGTGACTGACAGATACTGGAAACCTGTATTTCTTACATTTGAGAAAGTATACCAGAGAGGTAATTTGGGGTGATGAGAACCTTGATTTCTATATTTCAATGTGAAGTACAGTATAGGAATATAAAAGTAAGTGGAAAGCTTTTATGTTCATATTAAAGAGGGGGTTTGAGAACTGAGTGAGGCAGGCAAAGCATGTGTTTTCGTAGCCCTAAAACAAGAGAATGTGTAAGGTCAGAGCAGGTTCATGCTGGAGTTGCTTGTTTGTGGTCGTTTCAAGAGACGCAACCAGAGCGAAATTTCGGGGGAGCCTAATTTTTTCAGCAATAGGCAGAGTGGGGATGTAGGGGCTGTAAAAAGGGGTGAAAAAGAACAGAGTCTTCTTTACCAAAAAATGATCTTTTGAAAACCTGTGAAGTACTCGGTGCGGCTGTGTGCGCTCAGGAAGCTGTTTGAGAGAGTCTGGGGCAATGGGCGATGCGCACCAGGTGGTGTGTTTGCTAATTACCCCACAATGATGTTGCTCCTGCGTTGCAAAAAGAGAAGGGAATTTCTGAGAGAAAAAAGTGTCTTTTTAAAGGAATTCCCTTCTTCTACAATGCGAGTCACCTGGCATGATGTCTGCACTTCTAAGTAGTGAGTAATGTGCATGCTCTCACAGTCTCACTGCCGTTCAATAAATAAAATAAAAAAGGGATGAATGAGGTTTGCGAGGCCCGAAAGTAGTCCCCCATAAAGACCTGTTTCGAGGCCACTTAAAATAAAGTGCTGTTGCTCAGACACCCACAGACACCCCTCCCCCGCACTTAACACCGGGGGGGCAGTGTTATGTTTGGAAAGATGTAGATTAAATTGTAGGCTAATAATGGTAATTTTTGTGTGTGCTTTTTGGTTGATAATATCATCTTAAGTACATAGATTAAAATTAAAAAAAAATACTATCTATAAAGTTGTCTGTGGTGGGTTGCAGAGAGAGTGATGTGGGGTGGTGGGGTGCGGCGGAGAGGTGAAAAGTATGAGGTAGTGCAGTTACATATAAATTGTAAAGTTGTTTGTAAATAATTAAATAAATATTTGCTGTATGTTCTATGGCACTACTTGTCATGTTAGTGCTGCTCTGTCGTGTTCAATCACATTGCAGCACTGGGTGTGGAAGTCGTTAGTGGAAGTTTTGTAATTGTGTGTTATAATTTTAACATAGTGAACAAATGTGAAACATAATTGAGTCTATTTTTTTTTCCAGAAAATTATTTTGTTTGCATTAAAATTTGGAAATGCCTAGAAGAAGTTAAAAAAAAAGAAAAGAGAAGAGAAATATATATTTGTGCAAAAGGTAAAAGTTTGTACTTGGAAAAAATGGGAGTAGTACAGAAAAACTTTGTTCTACTATAAGTACAAGATGAAAAAAGGATCACACAAGAGGAAAAATAGGAATTTTTCAAATAAGGTGAAGCAGAGTTCAATTTCAAATACCAGGAAAAGGAAAGATGATAAAGAAATAGCATCTGTTACTCGGAGACAAAAGGAGTTTCATGAAAATCGTCAGAGACTTTTTCGATCTAGAGTGATTCAGAATTCAATGAAAGAATGCTTCAAATATAAAAGGAATGTTTTTGAATTGAAAGAGAAACAGCGTATTCAAAGTATAGTGGATAGTGCTTTCAATTTAAAACAGAAGTTATTCATTGTGATTTTGAAGAAAAAGAATTAAACAGAAGGTTAAGTTGTTGCAAGGACTAGATCTATGCCACGTAAGAAAATATACTGAGAAGTATGGGCATTCTCTGGCTTGTCTTTGAAGAAAAGTTTGTAAAACTGTTTTTTATCAGTTGAGGATGTTAGCAGTATGTTATTCAGAAATGCGGAAGTTTGTGAGGAAAGTGCAGTATGTAAAAAGTTCTGCATTATTTTTAAGTGAACTGAGTACAAGTCTTTTACATGCTTCTTTATTAGTTGTTCAAAAAAAGTGTGATGATATTGAAATGCGATATTTTGGTTCAGAGGAGCAGTTCATAGAACGTGAACGTTTGACAATTACAGATATTGGAGGAGGTGGGAAAGTGATTAGCACTGATCAGTTTGAAGAAGAAATTGGAAAGTTTAATGTAGTGTGGTGTGAAATACGAGACTATGTTTGTGTTTGTTGTCGACGTACTGATTATAAAAGTCAAAGTAGGAATGTTGATTTGTATTTGAAAAGTGAAGTGGGTAGAATTTACAATTTACTTGTTGGTGGAAGGTCAATTTGAGTTACGTAGTGATCAACGTATATGTAAATATTGTTATAACAAATTAGAAGAGAACAAAATGCCTTTTAGAGCAGTACATAATAACTTAGAATGAGTAGCTATTCCGGAGGAACTGGCAGAATTGAATACATATGAGTCTGTTCTAATTCAATGTGTTAATTCTTTTCAAACTATAATTTGGATGGAGCCTAAAACATGTAAACTGTCACCAACAGACTTGCAAAGAGGTTTGAAGGAAGAGTGGTGTACTTACCTTTGGATTTTATGAAAAATATTGAAACTATTTCTGGAGTGAAAGAGGACAATTAGGCAGTAGTCATTCTAGTAAATGTTGTAGTAACAAAAAGTTGGAAAATATGGAAAGATTTTGTGGGTGTTAATAAAGTTGAAAAGGCTACCTTATATCTTATAGAGAACAATATTTATTACAAAACTGTAAATGTGGGTGAACAGGTAATAAGTTTAGAAGATTAATCTTGTTGATCGATATTCTGAAGCTGCAATCGGTACAGGTGGATCATTATACCGTCCACCTCCTTTTGTAGGAAACAGCTGTGGAAAATAATGACCTTCCAAGGTTTTCTCCCATACACTTATTGGAGTTCCCCATGTTTTTTTTCATTTCAAATAACTCAATGCTGTTTCCTATTACTTCTTTTGAATGCAAAGGACATATTGTGTAATTTTCATAAATATCTTCAGTCCTTGACTTGTCCACTTTCTCTATTTGACCACTTGAAATTTCAGAGTATATTCTGAAGATCCTAGATTTCGACAGTGCATTTTATACATATTTCACCTTTTTGTTGAAAGTGATCTGTCTTCTTTGTAGTATGCAGTGAACCACATACTTAAAACTAAAGTTCATCAATAAGTTCTTTCTGCGAAAGAATTTGTGTAGAAACTTCAAGAAAGAGATGAAAATTTAGAAGGACACTTAATCAATTTGATGGCATGTCAACGTGGAACAAATGAGTACTGGTATTGTCGTCATGAAGAACTCAAGTGTATGTTACGGAACGTAGGTACAAGAACATGGTTTGTCTCACTTAGCTGTGCAGAGTATGCATGGGAAGAGAAGCGAATTCCAATTTAAAAAATGTTGAAATAAAGACTCGTGGTGACCTTTGTTCATTGGATCCTGTATATGTGTGCAGATATTGTAATGATAGGTTTCAACCTATAATGTCTTTTATCTGCAATAAAAAGTATACAGCTCTTGGAGAGGTTACCGATTTCTTTTGGAGAAAGGAGTATCAAGCAAGAGGTGCACCTCATATACATATGCTACTATGGATCAAGGATGAACCTAAATTTGGAAATGATTCTGATGAAACAGTATTGTCTTTCATTGAATAGTATGTGACATGTGAGATACCAAGAGAAGAAGGAGATAGAAGCTTGAGATAGCAAGTTTTACGTTTCCAAAGTCACAGTTGTTGAAAGTATTGCAGAAGAAACTACAACTTTAAAGGAACATTTTACACCACATGTCGGTTTGGTTTCTCCTGTCCAGTCATTTGTAAAGGAAGAGTAAATTATTTTTTTCTTCTGTAAGGCACACAATAACTCGGAAATCTCAAAAGAATAACTACAAGTTAAAAAGAAGAGAAGTGTCAAAGTATTTCAATGATTACAATCCAGTCATTTTAAAAATGTGGAATGCGAACATGGACATTCAGTATGTTGCAGATAACTCAATTGCTGTTGCATGTTACGTTACATCGTACATAACAAAATCAGAAAAAATAGAGATGAAAGAACTGTGGGAAGAAATTACACAAGAGAAAAGCCTTAGTAAAGAATTGTACAGCTTTACTTTGAAAATGCTTTCTCACCGAGAAATTGGATTGTATGGATGTTCAGACTGATTGTGCTCTTCAAGTTTAAATTTAAAGTCACGAGGAATCATTTGGGTAAGTTTAGGTCTTGCCTGCAAACGAAATGGAGTCTTGAAATGATTTGAAGAAATTGAAGAATTAGCAGTAAATGAAGCAGACAATTTCAGACAATCTTAAAACTAATATGTTGGACACGTACTAACTGAAAAGGAGTCAACATCTGGAACAGCTATGTCTGTATGAAGTACTTCAGCATTACAGCTTGAAATGTTAAAGAGAATGTAAAAGAAGGAAAATATGCAGTAGTTGGATGTCATGGTTGTTTAGTAAAACAGGCAAAGAGTAATCTCATAAACCACAAGAAAGTTAGTTGTGAAAGTTTAGATGAGGGCGAATTTTACTATTTAGCACTTCTGCAACTGTTTAATTCATGGTGTAGTGAAAGAGAATTATTTTGAGACTTTGGCTGTTATGAAGATTCTTGTAATACATGTAAAAGTAGCGTTGCATGTGCAATTTATGTTATATATTTAAAAATGTGGAATGATGAAGTTGAACAGAAAAAAACTATTACAGCTGAAATTAGTAATGAAAGTTCTCAAGATAGTGAAAGTAGTGGTCCATGTAGTCACGATCTTCTTGGACGAGCAATACTGGAAAATGAAGCAGCCATTGCTATGCATGAAGTTGAAATTGCAATGCGGTACAGCAGGTCCGAACAGTGAAACGGGGTCTTGATTCTATGATTGAGTATGTCAGAAGTTAAAGTCTGTGATAATTTCTGTGTACCCCCTCTAACCAGGTGCAATCAACTCTAGGTCCCAACAGTGGAATGGCGTCTTGATCCCACAATGGACGATGTTACAACTGTATCTGAGAGTGGAGATGAAGGTACTTCATTCGAGCAGGTGCAACTGACTCTAGGTACCAACAGTGGAACGGTGTCTTGATTCCACCATGGATGATGTCCGATATTACCTGCTGCTTGTTTTTCGCAGAACTCACTCTGTTGAGGTGCATCAGACTCTGTGCTTCCGTAGCTAACTGCTGTACAGGATTAGTCGGGTTGGTTGAGTGTAGTCGCTGAAGTACACCGCGGTACAGCAGGTCCGAATACTGAACACGGGGTCTTGATTCTATTATTGAGGATGTCAGAAGTTAAAGTCTGTGTTTATTTCTGTGTAACACCTTCGACCAGGTGCAACCAGCTCTAGGTCCTAATAGTGGAACGGTGTCTTGATCCCAGAATGGAAGATGTCCAATATTACTTGTTGCTTGGTTTTCATAGAACTTCCTCCGTTGAGGTGCATCAGACACTGTGCTTCCGTAGTAAACTGTTGCACATGATTATTGTGCTTCGTTGACACCAGTCAGTGGAGTACACCATGGTACAGCAGGTTGGAACAGTGAAACTGGGTCTTGATTCTGTGATTAAGGATGTGAGAAGTTAAAGTGTGTGATGATTTTTGTGTACCCCCTCTGATCAGGTGCAACAAACTGTAGGTTCCAACAGTGGAACGGTCTTTTGATCCCACAATGGATGATGTTAGAACTGCATCTGAGAGTGGAGATGAAGGTATTCCTTTTGACCAGGTGCAACCAACTCTAGGTCCCAACAGTGGAACGGTGTCTTGATCCCACAATGGATGATGTCCGATATAACGTGCAGGTGAATTTTCAGAGGTCCATCTGTTGAGGTGCATCAGACTTTGTGCTTCCGTAGTTAACTGCTGCACATTATTAATGGCCTTGGTTGACTGTAGTTGGTGGAGTACACCACGGTACAGCAGGTCCGAACAGTGGAACGGGGTCTTGATTCTATGATTGAGGATGTCAGAAGTTACAGTTTGTGATGATTTGTGGTACCGCTCCGATGAGGTGCATCAAGCTCTAGGTCCCAACAGTGGAACGGTATCTTGATCTGACAATGGAGGATGTTAGACATTCATCTGAGAGTGGAGATGAAGGTACTCCCTTCGACCAGGTGCAAGCAATTGTAGGTCCCAACAGTGGAACGGTTTCTTGATTCCACAGAGGGAGATGTCCAATATTACTTGTTGCTTGGTTTTCATAGAACTCCCTCCATTGAGGTGAATCAGACTCGGTATTTCCGTAGCTAACTGTTGCACATTATTATTGTGCTTGGTTGACACTAGTCGGTGGAGTACACTGTGGTACAGCAGGTCCGAACAGTGAAAAGGCGTATTGATTGTATGATTGAGGATGTCAGAAGTTGAAGCTTGATATTATTTCTGTGTACCCCTTCTGATCTGCTGCAAGTAAGTCCCTGCTTCCGAATTGAACGGTACATGGCTGTCAGGTGTTAATGAATAGTGAGTCTGGCCTACAATGCAGACAGAAGTGTTCACAATTCAGATCGAGTGCTGATTGTTTAATTATAGAATCCAGTAGTCAAGTAACTACAGCGTCTATTGGAATATACATATTATGTTTTTAGTATACTTCTTTGAAGACATTTTTTTAAATGACTTATAGGTTTAGTACAATGACCACATTTAATTTGCAAGTGCAAAAGAACACTGAGTAGTCTACACTGTAGACAGCAGAAATGGTATTTGAATTGTTTTGTTTTATTTATTGCAGATTTTTCTGCAATTGATGTTGTTGTCTTTTGTTAAGAGGAAGTGAGAGAAAGTATTAATGAATGTCTGTGTGAGTACTGTTTACAATTAACACTGCAGATAGCAGTGTTCACAATTCGGATCGAGTTGGTCTTGTAGATGACGCAGTTCTGTAGGAAAAGACATTGCTCCAGTGCGCTCTGTCTACACCATGAATACGTATTTTTACAGGCTCCAGACACGCTTTTGTTGCTTCGCGTACGACAAACTGTGTAGCTGAATTCCACCTCACGTAGCTGTGGGCCCTCGCTGACCCCTCTCTCTGGCCTACACTGTACACAGCAGAGTTCACAATTTAGATTGAATTGCTATTGCTGATGATGTTCTGTTGATGGCAACAGATATTACTCCAAGTACGGCCTGCCCGTCTATAGCACACATCATTGCTGGCTGTTGACATGCTGAATGATTTTGAGGTGGCTTTCTGAGTGCACTAAAACTGATGGACCCTTTATGATAAAATCTTTTTGTGTATTATTTCTGATGTATTAATTGTGTCTCAGTATACCATAAGTTGTGTGTCTTTTACGATAGAATATTTTTCTGTATTACTTCACATCTACTGTTCCTACCTTACTGCAGTAGAAACTATTGATTCTTTTATTATTGAATGTCTGTGTGTGATCCAATGATAGCAGCAACTATTCCTTGAGGAATGGTTTACACTGACTCCACACGCATCCACCACAGACGTTACTGGATATGTGATCCTGGTAATAAAAAGGTGTCGAGCGCATGTGCTCATACCCACTTCCACTATCTATCTGTGTCCGTCTGTTCAATATCTATGCATGATAGTGCCCCTGGGCCGTATGATATTACATTGTGCTGTGGGCAGTGTATGTAACTATGTTACCTCTGGTAGTGGGGAAAACTTCGGTTATGTAACTTGTAGGTGTATGGCTATCACAGGTGGAACGCTAATTTACAGACCATGAATATTGATGAAGATGATGGTTGCATGTTGTGTTTAGTTTAAGATATGTGTACATTGCAAAAAGTTTAGAAAAAAGCTCTCTAAGCAGAAGAGGTGTGTCTCATCAAATGCAGTACAGAGATTGACTAAAATGGGTGGCGTTTTCCAACTGTTACAATGGGAAATGTTATGAACTAATGAAGTGCTTTCTTTAAGGGTCACATGGCAATCGCGCACCTAGTGCGCAAGGAGACTGCACCCAACGTGATTTTGAGAAAATATAATTGGTAAAATTTAAGTTTATTACAGTTAGAAATATATAAATGTTTAAAATGTTAGATTATCGCTTGCTCTTATATACACTTTAAAGTTATTTAGATATAGTTTTGAGAAAATAAAAAATGAGGGAATGGCGTACGCGGCGCAACACCATACGTTTATGATGTAACACAGGGTGTGGCAGCATGCACTCGTCACATTCGCAACACGCAGCGTGCACGACCCCATACGTACATGACGTAAGGCACGGCTTGGTAGTGCGTACCCGTCGCATACTAAAGTAGCACCTGGCGCGACCTCATACGTACATGGTGTCACAAACCTGTCAGACATGAAATGCGCATCATTTAAATGTGGTGGATAGGATTTGCGTGCTGATCGAGGTTGGTAGAGTACCGGTACGGGACTGTAGTTTTCTAAAAAATAAAAAAAAACATTGATATGCATATTTTTGGGGAAAGATATAAAACATTACATAATTTTTAACATTAAAAAAAGGATAATACAGTTGCAAAATATTAAAAAACAATTAGAACATTTTTAGATTTTATTGATATTAAAATATGAAATTAACATTTAAAAAACCTTTGAAAAACACTGAAAAAACCACAGGTTTCAGGGACGTTATAGTTAGTTGGACATTTGACTCGTATAAAATCAGAGAAATTCGCCAGTTATATTTAGTTGAGCTAACTATAACTCGTGCGCCCGCAATGCACTGCTGATGACGTCACATATTACATCACTCATGACATGGTCAGTGACATCACTGATGACATCTCAAATGACATATATATATATATATATTTGAAACCAAAGTGCCCTAAAGCAATTTCAGAGGGCACTCGACAGCGTTTAACCATCAGGCATTGAGATGCAGTTCGTCTCCCTGCTCCAACTTTCATTGTTCTTGCCAACGCGTTTCAAGGCTGCAAGGCCTCTTCTTCATGGGCTGCTGGAACATTCATTATCAGGCTCACACCAATTCATTTCCGGCATTATTTCTTTCTTTCATGGCCCCCAGTGGGCGTCTGCTTCGTGCAATCATCCTACTGCATGATGGGACATAGAGTCCGTGGTGTGAGCTAAAAGTTTCACTTTAGTAAGTTCAATGTTCGTTCCTTATTTACAAAGCAATTATTTATACCTTAGTAGGCATCGGAGCAAGAAGACTCACTTGATTTGCATATTAAACGCTGTGCTTTAATGGTGTCAAAGGTGCAACACCTCAGCCTCTGCCACTGGCGATGGTGCTCCTCTGCACGACCGGGCCGCCGTGTGTAAGTATTTCAAACCAAACTCCTGATTCCTACAAAGGAAGTAAAAATGCTTTTGAATATTGAAAACACGCACGAAGACACCTACTAAAGGCAAATAATAATAATGGACTTCCATTCCCAGCATGCCATTTGTCAAACCAAGTATACAAGTGGGGCCCACTACGGGTAATTACGCATGCAAATAAAAGAAATAAAAGAGAGCATTTCCTATTCCGTGTTTTTCAAGCCTCAGATGAAGATGTACTTATCATCGAAACGCGTCAGGCAGTGTGAATCCACGTCGGGATGCAGAGGAAAGACAGTCAGTGAAGACCGAATGGTTGGCTCCCTGCCGAGTGCTCTCCTAAGCTTCCGGGCAACTTGTTTGAAAAACTGTAACACGGTGGCCCTACCGTGGGGAGATGCACCATCTCTTCAATTTACAAGAGAGGCCGTGTTTGGAACTATTCCGGACTTTAAAGCGCAGAAAGCCTTAAGTAATTTGACTTTCCTCAAACTCCTGATTCCTACAAAAGAAGTAAAAATGCTTTTGAATATTGAAAACACGCACGAAGACACCTACTAAAGGCAAATAATAATAATGGACTTCCATTCCCAGCATGCCATTTATCAAACCAAGTATACAAGTGGGGCCCACTACGGGTAATTACGCATGCAAATAAAAGAAATAAAAGAGAGCATTTCCTATTCCGTGTTTTTCAAGCCTCAGATGAAGATGTACTTATCATCGAAACGCGTCAGGCAGTGTGAATCCATGTCGGGATGCAGAGGAAAGACAGTCAGTGAAGACCGAATGGTTGGCTCCCTGCCGAGTGCTCTCCTAAGCTTCCGGGCAATTTGTTTGAAAAACTGTAACACGGTGGCCCTACCGTGGGGAGATGCACCATCTCTTCAATTTACATGAGAGGCCGTGTTTGGAACTATTCCGGACTTTAAAGCACAGAAAGCCTTAAGTAATTTGACTTTCCTCAAACTCCTGATTCCTACAAAGGAAGTAAAAATGCTTTTGAATATTGAAAACACGCACGAAGACACCTACTAAAGGCAAATAATAATAATGGACTTCCATTCCCAGCATGCCATTTGTCAAACCAAGTATACAAGTGGGGCCCACTACGGGTAATTACGCATGCAAATAAAAGAAATAAAAGAGAGCATTTCCTATTCTGTGTTTTTCAAGCCTCAGATGAAGATGTACTTATCATCGAAACACGTCAGGCAGTGTGAATCCATGTCGGGATGCAGAGGAAAGACAGTCAGTGAAGACCGAATGGTTGGCTCCCTGCCGAGTGCTCTCCTAAGCTTCCGGGCAATTTGTTTGCAAAACTGTAACACGGTGGCCCTACCGTGGGGAGATGCACCATCTCTTCAATTTACAAGAGAGGCCGTGTTTGGAACTATTCCGGACTTTAAAGCGCAGAAAGCCTTAAGTAATTTGACTTTCCTCAAACTCCTGATTCCTACAAAGGAAGTAAAAATGCTTTTGAATATTGAAAACACGCACGAAGACACCTACTAAAGGCAAATAATAATAATGGACTTCCATTCCCAGCATGCCATTTGTCAAACCAAGTATACAAGTGGGGCCCACTACGGGTAATTACGCATGCAAATAAAAGAAATAAAAGAGAGCATTTCCTATTCCGTGTTTTTCAAGCCTCAGATGAAGATGTACTTATCATCGAAACGCATCAGGCAGTGTGAATCCATGTCGGGATGCAGAGGAAAGACAGTCAGTGAAGACCGAATGGTTGGCTCCCTGCCGAGTGCTCTCCTAAGCTTCCGGGCAATTTGTTTGAAAAACTGTAACACGGTGGCCCTACCATGGGGAGATGCACCATCTCTTCAATTTACAAGAGAGGCCGTGTTTGGAACAATTCCGGACTTTAAAGCGCAGAAAGCCTTAAGTAATTTGACTTTCCTCAAACTCCTGATTCCTACAAAGGAAGTAAAAATGCTTTTGAATATTGAAAACACGCACGAAGACACCTACTAAAGGCAAATAATAATAATGGACTTCCATTCCCAGCATGCCATTTGTCAAACCAAGTATACATGTGGGGCCCACTACGGGTAATTGCGCATGCAAATAAAAGAAATAAAAGAGAGCATTTCCTATTACGTGTTTTTCAAGCCTCAGATGAGGATGTACTTATCATCGAAACGCATCAGGCAGTGTGAATCCATGTCGGGATGCAGAGGAAAGACAGTCAGTGAAGACAGAATGGTTGGCTCCCTGCCGAGTGCGCTCCTAAGCTTCCGGGCAATTTGTTTGAAAAACTGTAACACGGTGGCCCTACCGTGGGGAGATGCACCATCTCTTCAATTTACAAGAGAGGCCGCGTTTGGAACTATTCCGGACTTTAAAGCGCAGAAAGCCTTAAGTAATTTGACATTCCTCAAACTCCTGATTCCTACAAAGGAAGTAAAAATGCTTTTGAATATTGAAAACACGCACGAAGACACCTACTAAAGGCAAATAATAATAATGGACTTCCATTCCCAGCATGCCATTTGTCAAACCAAGTATACAACTGGGGCCCACTACGGGTAATTACGCATGCAAATAAAAGAAATAAAAGAGAGCATCTCCTATTCTGTGTTTTTCAAGCCTCAGATGAAGATGTACTTATCATCGAAACGTGTCAGGCAGTGTGAATCCATGTCGGGATGCAGAGGAAAGACAGTCAGTGAAGACAGAATGGTTGGCTCCCTGCCGAGTGCTCTCCTAAGCTTCCGGGCAATTTGTTTGAAAAACTGTAACACGGTGGCCCTACCGTGGGGAGATGCACCATCTCTTCAATTTACAAGAGAGGCCGTGTTTGGAACTATTCCGGACTTTAAAGCGCAGAAAGCCTTAAGTAATTTGACATTCCTCAAACTCCTGATTCCTACAAAGGAAGTAAAAATGCTTTTGAATATTGAAAACACGCACGAAGACACCTACTAAAGGCAAATAATAATAATGGACTTCCATTCCCAGCATGCCATTTGTCAAACCAAGTATACAACTGGGGCCCACTACGGGTAATTACGCATGCAAATAAAAGAAATAAAAGAGAGCATCTCCTATTCTGTGTTTTTCAAGCCTCAGATGAAGATGTACTTATCATCAAAACGCGTCAGGCAGTGTGAATCCATGTCGGGATGCAGAGGAAAGACAGTCAGTGAAGACAGAATGGTTGGCTCCCTGCCGAGTGCTCTCCTAAGCTTCCGGGCAATTTGTTTGAAAAACTGTAACACGGTGGCCCTACCGTGGGGAGATGCACCATTTCTTCAATTTACAAGAGAGGCCGTGTTTGGAACTATTCCGGACTTTAAAGCGCAGAAAGCCTTAAGTAATTTGACTTTCCTCAAACTCCTGATTCCTACAAAGGAAGTAAAAATGCTTTTGAATATTGAAAACCCGCACAAATTTGAATTTGAATTTAAAATTATTTATAAAGCGCACGTTCACCAGCGGTTTCATGACGCTGCAACTAACAATTATCTGGGCGAGGGAAGCCGAAGCTGAGTTAAAAAGAAACAGAAACTGCTAATGAACTAGTTAAAAAATTTAGTAAACAAATGAGCTTTGAGCTGTTTCCGGAATTGCGGATAAAGAGTTAAGGCTCTAAGCTCAAGAGGCAGGGAGTTCCAAAAGAGTGGAGCAAGGGTCGCAAATTTCGATCCTCCCCATTTCTTCCTCCGGAACCGCGGGACTGTGAGAAGGGATTGAGTGGATGAACGCAGTTCCCTGGAGGGAACATAGGGAATGATCTCAGATGAGATAAAAGCCGGGGCCGTGCCCAGTCGTGCTTGGAAGGTGATGGAAGCAAGCTTAAACTGGACACACGCGCGGACAGGGAGCCAATGTAGGGACTTGAGGAGGGGAGTGACGTGGTGAGACTTTGGAAGTTTAAACACCAGGCGCGCCGCCTGGCTTTGGATCTGCTGCAGACGCCTTAAGCTATATGCAGGTATACTTGCATATAAGGCGTTGCCGTAATCCAGGCGGGAGACGACCATTGCCAAGGTGATCAGTTTCAAAGCGTCAAAAGAAAAAAACACCTACTAAAGGCAAATAATAATAATGGACTTCCATTCCCAGCATGCCATTTGTCAAACCAAGTATACAAGTGGGGCCCACTACGGGTAATTACGCATGCAAATAAAAGAAATAAAAGAGAGCATTTCCTATTCCGTGTTTTTCAAGCCTCAGATGAAGATGTACTTATCATCGAAACGCGTCAGGCTGTGTGAATCCATGTCGGGATGCAGAGGAAAGACAGTCAGTGAAGACCGAATGGTTGGCTCCCTGCCGAGTGCTCTCCTCAGCTTCCGGGCAATTTGTTTGAAAAACTGTAACACGGTGGCCCTACCGTGGGGAGATGCACCATCTCTTCAATTTACAAGAGAGGCCGTGTTTGGAACTTTTCCGGACTTTAAAGCGCAGAAAGCCTTAAGTAATTTGACTTTCCTCAAACTTCTGATTCCTACAAAGGAAGTAAAAATGCTTTTGAATATTGAAAACACGCAGGAAGACACCTACTAAAGGCAAATAATAATAATGGACTTCCATTCTCAGCATGCCATTTGTCAAACCAAGTATACAAGTGGGGCCCACTACGGGTAATTACGCATGCAAATAAAAGAAATAAAAGAGAGCATTTCCTATTCTGTGTTTTTCAAGCCTCAGATGAAGATGTACTTATCATCGAAACGCGTCAGGCAGTGTGAATCCATGTCGGGATGCAGAGGAAAGACAGTCAGTGAAGATAGAATGGTTGGCTCCCTGCCGAGTGCTCTCCTAAGCTTCCGGGCAATTTGCTTGAAAAACTGTAACACGGTGGCCCTACCGTGGGGAGATGCACCATCTCTTCAATTTACAAGAGAGGCCGTGTTTGGAACTATTCCGGACTTTAAAGCGCAGAAAGCCTTAAGTAATTTGACTTTCCTCAAACTCCTGATTCCTACAAAGGAAGTAAAAATGCTTTTGAATATTGAAAACACGCACGAAGACACCTACTAAAGGCAAATAATAATAATGGACTTCCATTCCCAGCATGCCATTTGTCAAACCAAGTATACAAGTGGGGCCCACTACGGGTAATTACGCATGCAAATAAAAGAAATAAAAGAGAGCATTTCCTATTCCGTGTTTTTCAAGCCTCAGATGAAGATGTACTTATCATCAAAACGCGTCAGGCAGTGTGAATCCATGTCGGGATGCAGAGGAAAGACAGTCAGTGAAGACAGAATGGTTGGCTCCCTGCCGAGTGCTCTCCTAAGCTTCCGGGCAATTTGTTTGAAAAACTGTAACACGGTGGCCCTACCGTGGGGAGATGCACCATCTCTTCAATTTACAAGAGAGGCCGTGTTTGGAACTATTCCGGACTTTAAAGCGCAGAAAGCCTTAAGTAATTTGACATTCCTCAAACTCCTGATTCCTACAAAGGAAGTAAAAATGCTTTTGAATATTGAAAACACGCACGAAGACACCTACTAAAGGCAAATAATAATAATGGACTTCCATTCCCAGCATGCCATTTGTCAAACCAAGTATACAACTGGGGCCCACTACGGGTAATTACGCATGCAAATAAAAGAAATAAAAGAGAGCATCTCCTATTCTGTGTTTTTCAAGCCTCAGATGAAGATGTACTTATCATCGAAACGTGTCAGGCAGTGTGAATCCATGTCGGGATGCAGAGGAAAGACAGTCAGTGAAGACAGAATGGTTGGCTCCCTGCCGAGTGCTCTCCTAAGCTTCCGGGCAATTTGTTTGAAAAACTGTAACACGGTGGCCCTACCGTGGGGAGATGCACCATCTCTTCAATTTACAAGAGAGGCCGTGTTTGGAACTATTCCGGACTTTAAAGCGCAGAAAGCCTTAAGTAATTTGACATTCCTCAAACTCCTGATTCCTACAAAGGAAGTAAAAATGCTTTTGAATATTGAAAACACGCACGAAGACACCTACTAAAGGCAAATAATAATAATGGACTTCCATTCCCAGCATGCCATTTGTCAAACCAAGTATACAACTGGGGCCCACTACGGGTAATTACGCATGCAAATAAAAGAAATAAAAGAGAGCATCTCCTATTCTGTGTTTTTCAAGCCTCAGATGAAGATGTACTTATCATCGAAACGCGTCAGGCAGTGTGAATCCATGTCGGGATGCAGAGGAAAGACAGTCAGTGAAGACAGAATGGTTGGCTCCCTGCCGAGTGCTCTCCTATATTCCGGGCAATTTGTTTGAAAAACTGTAACACGGTGGCCCTACCGTGGGGAGATGCACCATCTCTTCAATTTACAAGAGAGGCCGTGTTTGGAACTATTCCGGACTTTAAAGCGCAGAAAGCCTTAAGTAATTTGACTTTCCTCAAACTCCTGATTCCTACAAAGGAAGTAAAAATGCTTTTGAATATTGAAAACACGCACGAAGACACCTACTAAAGGCAAATATTAATAATGGACTTCCATTCCCAGCATGCCATTTGTCAAACCAAGTATACAAGTGGGGCCCACTACGGGTAATTACGCATGCAAATAAAAGAAATAAAAGAGAGCATTTCCTATTCCGTGTTTTTCAAGCCTCAGATGAAAATGTACTTATCATCGAAACGCGTCAGGCAGTGTGAATCCATGTCGGGATGCAGAGGAAAGACAGTCAGTGAAGACAGAATGGTTGGCTCCCTGCCGAGTGCTCTCCTAAGCTTCCGGGCAATTTGTTTGAAAAACTGTAACACAGTGGCCCTACCGTGGGGAGATGCACCATTTCTTCAATTTACAAGAGAGGCCGTGTTTGGAACTATTCCGGACTTTAAAGCGCAGAAAGCCTTAAGTAATTTGACTTTCCTCAAACTCCTGATTCCTACAAAGGAAGTAAAAATGCTTTTGAATATTGAAAACCCGCACAAATTTGAATTTGAATTTAAAATCATTTATAAAGCGCACGTTCACCAGCGGTTTCATGGCGCTGCAACTAACAATTATCTGGGCGAGGGAAGCCGAAGCTGAGTTAAAAAGAAACAGAAACTGCTAATGAACTAGTTAAAAAATTTAGTAAACAAATGAGCTTTGAGCTGTTTCCGGAATTGCGGATAAAGAGTTAAGGCTCTAAGCTCAAGAGGCAGGGAGTTCCAAAAGAGTGGAGCAAGGGTCGCAAATTTCGATCCTCCCCATTTCTTCCTCCGGAACCGCGGGACTGTGAGAAGGGATTGAGTGGATGAACGCAGTTCCCTGGAGGGAACATAGGGAATGATCTCAGATGAGATAAAAGCCGGGGCCGTGCCCAGTCGTGCTTGGAAGGTGATGGAAGCAAGCTTAAACTGGACACGCGCGCGGACAGGGAGCCAATGTAGGGACTTGAGGAGGGGAGTGACGTGGTGAGACTTTGGAAGTTTAAACACCAGGCGCGCCGCCTGGCTTTGGATCTGCTGCAGACGCCTTAAGCTATATGCAGGTATACTTGCATATAAGGCGTTGCCGTAATCCAGGCGGGAGACGACCATTGCCAAGGTGATCAGTTTCAAAGCGTCAAAAGAAAAAAACACCTACTAAAGGCAAATAATAATAATGGACTTCCATTCCCAGCATGCCATTTGTCAAACCAAGTATACAAGTGGGGCCCACTACGGGTAATTACGCATGCAAATAAAAGAAATAAAAGAGAGCATTTCCTATTCCGTGTTTTTCAAGCCTCAGATGAAGATGTACTTATCATCGAAACGCGTCAGGCTGTGTGAATCCATGTCGGGATGCAGAGGAAAGACAGTCAGTGAAGACCGAATGGTTGGCTCCCTGCCGAGTGCTCTCCTCAGCTTCCGGGCAATTTGTTTGAAAAACTGTAACACGGTGGCCCTACCGTGGGGAGATGCACCATCTCTTCAATTTACAAGAGAGGCCGTGTTTGGAACTTTTCCGGACTTTAAAGCGCAGAAAGCCTTAAGTAATTTGACTTTCCTCAAACTTCTGATTCCTACAAAGGAAGTAAAAATGCTTTTGAATATTGAAAACACGCAGGAAGACACCTACTAAAGGCAAATAATAATAATGGACTTCCATTCTCAGCATGCCATTTGTCAAACCAAGTATACAAGTGGGGCCCACTACGGGTAATTACGCATGCAAATAAAAGAAATAAAAGAGAGCATTTCCTATTCTGTGTTTTTCAAGCCTCAGATGAAGATGTACTTATCATCGAAACGCGTCAGGCAGTGTGAATCCATGTCGGGATGCAGAGGAAAGACAGTCAGTGAAGATAGAATGGTTGGCTCCCTGCCGAGTGCTCTCCTAAGCTTCCGGGCAATTTGCTTGAAAAACTGTAACACGGTGGCCCTACCGTGGGGAGATGCACCATCTCTTCAATTTACAAGAGAGGCCGTGTTTGGAACTATTCCGGACTTTAAAGCGCAGAAAGCCTTAAGTAATTTGACTTTCCTCAAACTCCTGATTCCTACAAAGGAAGTAAAAATGCTTTTGAATATTGAAAACACGCACGAAGACACCTACTAAAGGCAAATAATAATAATGGACTTCCATTCCCAGCATGCCATTTGTCAAACCAAGTATACAAGTGGGGCCCACTACGGGTAATTACGCATGCAAATAAAAGAAATAAAAGAGAGCATTTCCTATTCCGTGTTTTTCAAGCCTCAGATGAAGATGTACTTATCATCAAAACGCGTCAGGCAGTGTGAATCCATGTCGGGATGCAGAGGAAAGACAGTCAGTGAAGACAGAATGGTTGGCTCCCTGCCGAGTGCTCTCCTAAGCTTCCGGGCAATTTGTTTGAAAAACTGTAACACGGTGGCCCTACCGTGGGGAGATGCACCATCTCTTCAATTTACAAGAGAGGCCGTGTTTGGAACTATTCCGGACTTTAAAGCGCAGAAAGCCTTAAGTAATTTGACATTCCTCAAACTCCTGATTCCTACAAAGGAAGTAAAAATGCTTTTGAATATTGAAAACACGCACGAAGACACCTACTAAAGGCAAATAATAATAATGGACTTCCATTCTCAGCATGCCATTTGTCAAACCAAGTATACAAGTGGGGCCCACTATGGGTAATTACGCATGCAAATAAAAGAAATAAAAGAGAGCATCTCCTATTCTGTGTTTTTCAAGCCTCAGATGAAGATGTACTTATCATCGAAACGCGTCAGGCAGTGTGAATCCATGTCGGGATGCAGAGGAAAGACAGTCAGTGAAGATAGAATGGTTGGCTCCCTGCCGAGTGCTCTCCTAAGCTTCCGGGCAATTTGCTTGAAAAACTGTAACACGGTGGCCCTACCGTGGGGAGATGCACCATCTCTTCAATTTACAAGAGAGGCCGTGTTTGGAACTATTCCGGACTTTAAAGCGCAGAAAGCCTTAAGTAATTTGACTTTCCTCAAACTCCTGATTCCTACAAACGAAGTAAAAATGCTTTTGAATATTGAAAACACGCACGAAGACACCTACTAAAGGCAAATAATAATAATGGACTTCCATTCCCAGCATGCCATTTGTCAAACCAAGTATACAAGTTGGGCCCACTACGGGTAATTACGCATGCAAATAAAAGAAATAAAAGAGAGCATTTCCTATTCCGTGTTTTTCAAGCCTCAGATGAAGATGTACTTATCATCGAAACGCGTCAGGCAGTGTGAATCCATGTCGGGATGCAGAGGAAAGACAGTCAGTGAAGACCGAATGGTTGGCTCCCTGCCGAGTGCTCTCCTAAGCTTCCGGGCAATTTGTTTGAAAAACTGTAACACGGTGGCCCTACCGTGGGGAGATGCACCATCTCTTCAATTTACAAGAGAGGCCGTGTTTGGAACTATTCCGGACTTTAAAGCGCAGAAAGCCTTAAGTAATTTGACTTTCCTCCAACTCCTGATTCCTACAAAGGAAGTAAAAATGCTTTTGAATATTGAAAACACGCACGAAGACACCTACTAAAGGCAAATAATAATAATGGACTTCCATTCCAAGCATGCCATTTGTCAAACCAAGTATACAAGTGGGGCCCACTACGGGTAATTACGCATGCAAATAAAAGAAATAAAAGAGAGCATTTCCTATTCCGTCTTTTTCAAGCCTCAGATGAAGATGTACTTATCATCGAAACGCGTCAGGCAGTGTGAATCCATGTTGGGATGCAGAGGAAAGACAGTCAGTGAAGACCGAATGGTTGGCTCCCTGCCGAGTGCTCTCCTAAGTTTCCGGGCAATTTGTTTGAAAAACTGTAACACGGTGGCCCTACCGTGGGGAGATGCACCATCTCTTCAATTTACAAGAGAGGCCGTGTTTGGAACTATTCCGGACTTTAAAGCGCAGAAAGCCTTAAGTAATTTGACTTTCCTCAAACTCCTGATTCCTACAAAGGAAGTAAAAATGCTTTTGAATATTGAAAACACGCACGAAGACACCTACTAAAGGCAAATAATAATAATGGACTTCGATTCCCAGCATGCCATTTGTCAAACCAAGTATACATGTGGGGCCCACTACGGGTAATTGTGCATGCAAATAAAAGAAATAAAAGAGAGCATTTCCTATTCCGTGTTTTTCAAGCCTCAGATGAGGATGTACTTATCATCGAAACGCATCAGGCAGTGTGAATCCATGTCGGGATGCAGAGGAAAGACAGTCAGTGAAGACGGAATGGTTGGCTCCCTGCCGAGTGCTCTCCTAAGCTTCCGGGCAATTTGTTTGAAAAACTGTAACACGGTGGCCCTACCGTGGGGAGATGCACCATCTCTTCAATTTACAAGAGAGGCCGTGTTTGGAACTATTCCGGACTTTAAAGCGCAGAAAGCCTTAAGTAATTTGACTTTCCTCAAACTCCTGATTCCTACAAAGGAAGTAAAAATGCTTTTGAATATTGAAAACACGCACGAAGACACCTACTAAAGGCAAATAATAATAATGGACTTCCATTCCCAGCATGCCATTTGTCAAACCAAGTATACAAGTGGGGCCCACTACGGGTAATTACGCATGCAAATAAAAGAAATAAAAGAGAGCATTTCCTATTCCGTGTTTTTCAAGCCTCAGATGAAGATGTACTTATCATCAAAACGCGTCAGGCAGTGTGAATCCATGTCGGGATGCAGAGGAAAGACAGTCAGTGAAGACAGAATGGTTGGCTCCCTGCCGAGTGCTCTCCTAAGCTTCCGGGCAATTTGTTTGAAAAACTGTAACACGGTGGCCCTACCGTGGGGAGATGCACCATCTCTTCAATTTACAAGAGAGGCCGTGTTTGGAACTATTCCGGACTTTAAAGCGCAGAAAGCCTTAAGTAATTTGACATTCCTCAAACTCCTGATTCCTACAAAGGAAGTAAAAATGCTTTTGAATATTGAAAACACGCATGAAGACACCTACTAAAGGCAAATAATAATAATGGACTTCCATTCCCAGCATGCCATTTGTCAAACCAAGTATACAACTGGGGCCCACTACGGGTAATTACGCATGCAAATAAAAGAAATAAAAGAGAGCATCTCCTATTCCGTGTTTTTCAAGCCTCAGATGAAGATGTACTTATCATCGAAACGCGTCAGGCAGTGTGAATCCATGTCTGGATGCAGAGGAAAGACAGTCAGTGAAGACAGAATGGTTGGCTCCCTGCCGAGTGCTCTCCTAAGCTTCCGGACAATTTGTTTGAAAAACTGTAACACGGTGGCCCTACCGTGGGGAGATGCACCATCTCTTCAATTTACAAGAGAGGCCGTGTTTGGAACTATTCCGGACTTTAAAGCGCAGAAAGCCTTAAGTAATTTGACTTTCCTCAAACTCCTGATTCCTACAAAGGAAGTAAAAATGCTTTTGAATATTGAAAACACGCACGAAGACACGTACTAAAGGCAAATAATAATAATGGACTTCCATTCCCAGCATGCCATTTGTCAAACCAAGTATACAAGTGGGGCCCACTACGGGTAATTACGCATGCAAATAAAAGAAATAAAAGAGAGTATTTCCTATTCCGTGTTTTTCAAGCCTCAGATGAAAATGTACTTATCATCGAAACGCGTCAGGCAGTGTGAATCCATGTCGGGATGCAGAGGAAAGACAGTCAGTGAAGACAGAATGGTTGGCTCCCTGCCGAGTGCTCTCCTAAGCTTCCGGGCAATTTGTTTGAAAAACTGTAACACGGTGGCCCTACCGTGGGGAGATGCACCATTTCTTCAATTTACAAGAGAGGCCGTGTTTGGAACTATTCCGGACTTTAAAGCGCAGAAAGCCTTAAGTAATTTGACTTTCCTCAAACTCCTGATTCCTACAAAGGAAGTAAAAATGCTTTTGAATATTGAAAACCCGCACAAATTTGAATTTGAATTTAAAATATTTATAAAGCGCACGTTCACCAGCGGTTTCATGGCGCTGCAACTAACAATTATCTGGGCGAGGGAAGCCGAAGCTGAGTTAAAAAGAAACAGAAACTGCTAATGAACTAGTTAAAAAATTTAGTAAACAAATGAGCTTTGAGCTGTTTCCGGAATTGCGGATAAAGAGTTAAGACTCTAAGCTCAAGAGGCAGGGAGTTCCAGAAGAGTGGAGCAAGGGTCGCAAATTTCGATCCTCCCCATTTCTTCCTCCGGAACCGCGGGACTGTGAGAAGGGATTGAGTGGATGAACGCAGTTCCCTGGAGGGAACATAGGGAATGATCTCACATGAGATAAAAGCCGGGGCCGTGCCCAGTCGTGCTTGGAAGGTGATGGAAGCAAGCTTAAACTGGACACGCGCGCGGACAGGGAGCCAATGTAGGGACTTGAGGAGGGGAGTGACGTGGTGAGACTTTGGAAGTTTAAACACCAGGCGCGCCGCCTGGCTTTGGATCTGCTGCAGACGCCTTAAGCTATATGCAGGTATACTTGCATAAAAGGCGTTGCCGTAATCCAGGCGGGAGATGACCATTGCCAAGGTGATCAGTTTCAAAGCGTCAAAAGAAAAAAACACCTACTAAAGGCAAATAATAATAATGGACTTCCATTCCCAGCATGCCATTTGTCAAACCAAGTATACAAGTGGGGCCCACTACGGGTAATTACGCATGCAAATAAAAGAAATAAAAGAGAGCATTTCCTATTCCGTGTTTTTCAAGCCTCAGATGAAGATGTACTTATCATCGAAACGCGTCAGGCTGTGTGAATCCATGTCGGGATGCAGAGGAAAGACAGTCAGTGAAGACCGAATGGTTGGCTCCCTGCCGAGTGCTCTCCTAAGCTTCCGGGCAATTTGTTTGAAAAACTGTAACACGGTGGCCCTACCGTGGGGAGATGCACCATCTCTTCAATTTACAAGAGAGGCCGTGTTTGGAACTATTCCGGACTTTAAAGCGCAGAAAGCCTTAAGTAATTTGACTTTCCTCAAACTTCTGATTCCTACAAAGGAAGTAAAAATGCTTTTGAATATTGAAAACACGCAGGAAGACACCTACTAAAGGCAAATAATAATAATGGACTTCCATTCTCAGCATGCCATTTGTCAAACCAAGTATACAAGTGGGGCCCACTACGGGTAATTACGCATGCAAATAAAAGAAATAAAAGAGAGCATTTCCTATTCTGTGTTTTTCAAGCCTCAGATGAAGATGTACTTATCATCGAAACGCGTCAGGCAGTGTGAATCCATGTCGGGATGCAGAGGAAAGACAGTCAGTGAAGACAGAATGGTTGGCTCCCTGCCGAGTGCTCTCCTAAGCTTCCGGGCAATTTGTTTGAAAAACTGTAACACGGTGGCCCTACCGTGGGGAGATGCACCATCTCTTCAATTTACAAGAGAGGCCGTGTTTGGAACTATTCCGGACTTTAAAGCGCAGAAAGCCTTAAGTAATTTGACTTTCCTCAAACTCCTGATTCCTACAAAGGAAGTAAAAATGCTTTTGAATATTGAAAACACGCACGAAGACACCTACTAAAGGCAAATAATAATAATGGACTTCCATTCCCAGCATGCCATTTGTCAAACCAAGTATACAAGTGGGGCCCACTACGGGTAATTACGCATGCAAATAAAAGAAATAAAAGAGAGCATTTCCTATTCCGTGTTTTTCAAGCCTCAGATGAAGATGTACTTATCATCAAAACGCGTCAGGCAGTGTGGATCCATGTCGGGATGCAGAGGAAAGACAGTCAGTGAAGACAGAATGGTTGGCTCCCTGCCGAGTGCTCTCCTAAGCTTCCGGGCAATTTGTTTGAAAAACTGTAACACGGTGGCCCTACCGTGGGGAGATGCACCATCTCTTCAATTTACAAGAGAGGCCGTGTTTGGAACTATTCCGGACTTTAAAGCGCAGAAAGCCTTAAGTAATTTGACTTTCCTCAAACTTCTGATTCCTACAAAGGAAGTAAAAATGCTTTTGAATATTGAAAACACGCACGAAGACACCTACTAAAGGCAAATAATAATAATGGACTTCCATTCTCAGCATGCCATTTGTCAAACCAAGTATACAAGTGGGGCCCACTACGGGTAATTACGCATGCAAATAAAAGAAATAAAAGAGAGCATTTCCTATTCTGTGTTTTTCAAGCCTCAGATGAAGATGTACTTATCATCGAAACGCGTCAGGCAGTGTAAATCCATGTCGGGATGCAGAGGAAAGACAGTCAGTGAAGATAGAATGGTTGGCTCCCTGCCGAGTGCTCTCCTAAGCTTCCGGGCAATTTGCTTGAAAAACTGTAACACGGTGGCCCTACCATGGGGAGATGCACCATCTCTTCAATTTACAAGAGAGGCCGTGTTTGGAACTATTCCGGACTTTAAAGCGCAGAAAGCCTTAAGTAATTTGACTTTCCTCAAACTCCTGATTCCTACAAACGAAGTAAAAATGCTTTTGAATATTGAAAACATGCACGAAGACACCTACTAAAGGCAAATAATAATAATGGACTTCCATTCCCCGCATGCCATTTGTCAAACCAAGTATACAAGTTGGGCCCACTACGGGTAATTACGCATGCAAATAAAAGAAATAAAAGAGAGCATTTCCTATTCCGTGTTTTTCAAGCCTCAGATGAAGATGTACTTATCATCGAAACGCGTCAGGCAGTGTGAATCCATGTCGGGATGCAGAGGAAAGACAGTCAGTGAAGACCGAATGGTTGGCTCCCTGCCGAGTGCTCTCCTAAGCTTTCGGGCAATTTGTTTGAAAAACTGTAACACGGTGGCCCTACCGTGGGGAGATGCACCATCTCTTCAATTTACAAGAGAGGCCGTGTTTGGAACTATTCCGGACTTTAAAGCGCAGAAAGCCTTAAGTAATTTGACTTTCCTCAAACTCCTGATTCCTACAAAGGAAGTAAAAATGCTTTTGAATATTGAAAACACGCACGAAGACACCTACTAAAGGAAAATAATAATAATGGACTTCCATTCCCAGCATGCCATTTGTCAAACCAAGTATACAAGTGGGGCCCACTACGGGTAATTACGCATGCAAATAAAAGAAATAAAAGAGAGCATTTCCTATTCCGTGTTTTTCAAGCCTCAGATGAAGATGTACTTATGATCGAAACGCGTCAGGCAGTGTGAATCCATGTCGGGATGCAGAGGAAAGACAGTCAGTGAAGACCGAATGGTTGGCACCCTGCCGAGTGCTCTCCTAAGCTTCCTGGCAATTTGTTTGAAAAACTGTAACACGGTGGCCCTACCGTGGGGAGATGCACCATCTCTTCAATTTACAAGAGAGGCCGTGTTTGGAACTATTCCGGACTTTAAAGCGCAGAAAGCCTTAAGTAATTTGACTTTCCTCAAACTCCTGATTCCTACAAAGGAAGTAAAAATGCTTTTGAATATTGAAAACCCGCACGAAGACACCTACTAAAGGCAAATAATAATAATGGACTTCCATTCCCAGCATGCCATTTGTCAAACCAAGTATACAGGTGGGGCCCACTACGGGTAATTACGCATGCAAATAAAAGAAATAAAAGAGAGCATTTCCTATTCCGTGTTTTTCAAGCCTCAGATGAAGATGTACTTATCATCGAAACGCGTCAGGCAGTGTGAATCCATGTCGGGATGCAGAGGAAAGACAGTCAGTGAAGACCGAATGGTCGGCTCCCTGCCGAGTGCTCTCCTAAGCTTCCGGGCAATTTGTTTGAAAAAAAAAAAAAAATATATATATATATATATATATATATATATATATATATTCAATGAAAAAACCAAAGGTTTCACACATGTTATAGTTAGATGGACATTTCACTCGTAAAAAACCAATGAAATTTCCCCGTTATAGTTAGTTCAGCTAACTATAACTCGCGCGCCCGCAATGCACTACTGATGACGTCACATATTACATCACTCATGACATGGTCACTGACATCACTCATGACATCACTGATGACATCTCAAATGACATCACTGATGACATCACTGATGACATCATCCTTGTGATTGTGTGTTTTTCTGAAAATTAAATATGTTTTATATTTATGTATATCTCAAGGTCAATGGAAGAATAAATTGGTATTTTTAGTGTAACTGACTGATTAAGTGTATCATAGTGAATAAATGGCTTACTGAGTAATCTTTAAATATGAAAATATCTGTATCAGTTTCTTACTTTGTGTATAAGTGGCTGCATGGGTTGGTGAGTAGCTACATGAGTGTCTATATAGGTTATTAGTTGTTTTTTTGTCAGTATGAGTGTCTGAGTGTCTGTATGGTTCGGTGGGGGGTATTACGTAGTGCATAGGTGCATGAATGAGTGACTCACTGTTTGTATGTGTTGAAGACAGCATGTGTGCAGGACTGTATGGGTGGATGAGTGTGTGCATGGGTGTGTTAGTGAGTGAATGACTGTCTCAATAGTGTCTCCATGAGTAACTACATATGTTTTTAACTAGTATATGTGACTATTGGTGTATATAAGTGAGTATATGTGAGAGTGAGAGATTGAAAGAGTTCCTGTATGAATAAGTATGTGTTTCTATAAGGGATTGTTTAAAAGACTAAGTATGTGTAAGTTTCTGTAGAAGTAGGTGTGGTGGTGTGTGTATAACTGTATATGCAAGTAAATGGATGTTTGATTCTTTATTAGCATGAGTAACTATGTGTGTGAGTAACTCTATGGATGAGTGGCGTTGTGTAACAGGATGTATAGGTGTATGAATACATATGATGAGTGAGTACATGTATGAGTGACTGTAGAGGACTGTTGGTGAATGAGTGGATGTGTATGTGGATCTTAGAATTACTGAATAGATAGTTGTAACTGATATTGATATGTTCATTATTTTGTACATTTTAGTTTCTATTTTTGAATGTGTGTATTAAAGGTTATATTAGGGGAAGAAGAGGTCTGCTACTCTTTCACAAGGATGATGTCATCAGTGATGTCATCAGTGATGTCATTTGAGATGTCATCAGTGATGTCATGAGTGATGTCAGTGACCATGTCATGAGTGATGTAATATGTGACGTCATCAGTAGTGCATTGCGGGCGCGCGAGTTATAGTTAGCTGAACTAACTATAACGGGGAAATTTCATTGGTTTTTTACGAGTGAAATGTCCATCTAACTATAACATGTGTGAAACCTTTGGTTTTTTCATTGAATTTCTAAGGTTTTTTAAATGCTAATTCCTAACTATAACGTGTGTGAAACCTATGGTTTTTTCAGTGAATTTGTAAGGTTTTTTAAATGCTAATCCCTAACTATAACATGTTTGAAACCTATTGTTTTTTCAGTGAATTTGCAAGGTTTTTAAAATGCTAATTTCTTACTATAACGTGTGTGAAACCCATGGTTTTTTCAGTGAATTTGTACGGATTTTTAAATGCAAATTTTTTTTTGTCATTTTTTGTAAGCCTTTGTAAAAAATAATATATGTACTATATCCTGCATTATGGAAAGGTTTTTTTTTTTTATGCATTTTTTTCCGTGCGCGTACGGTAAGCTGACGGTACGCGCTTCGTACGTCATAAGTACGGTGCGCGTACGTGATACGTGCGTGACGTATGCGTACACCCGGAAGCAACGTCGCGGGTACGAAGGGGCGTGTAATGCGCGATACGCAATACGTGCGTGACGTACGCGTACACCCGGAAGCAACGTCGCGGTTACGCAGGGGCGTATAATGCGCATGCGCGAGTGTGACGTACGCGCTTCGTAAGCGCACCGTAAGCGTCACGTGCGCGCACGGCAGGTCATGTGACTTACAAAGAACACTTTTTATTGGTTGAAATTACTTTCACTTCCAGAAACTTCCCACACCACACCCATTCCCCTCATTACTGCTTGAAAGAACACTTTTCATTGGTTGAAACTACTTTCAGTTCCAGATTCTTCCCACACCACACCCATTCCCCTCATTTCTGCTTGTGATTCTCTAGGAGCAGGAGCTGGATTGACATTGGGATACAGTGGCAGAACAGCAGACCTCTTCTGAGAGTGAGGCTAGCAGCACCACCATGATCCAGAGAAGGAGGAAACAAAAGACTTCTTTTGTATGGGAGTATTTCACTTTTCCAGAGGGGGAGAAAAAGGTGAATGCTCAATTGGTCACTTGCATACTTTGTGGTCGTGTTTTATCAAGAGGAAATCCAAGGAAGAAATATTCCTTTGGAAATCACTCTATGAAGAGACACCTCCAGGACAGACACCCAAGGACCTTTGCTCGACATACTGGAGAAAACTCTTCAGTAAGTCACCAGAGACCAGCCTCAGATGCTCAGCCGAGTACATCATCGGCAGCTCAGCTGAGCCCTTCCTCTGATGTTGGAGCATCACCTTCTTCTTTTCCTGTGGACACCAACCCTCGATTTGGGAGGGTTGAAATGAGGTGTACAAGATGTGGTGGTCTTATTGTTTTTGGGGAGATCAGTCTTCCCCTTATTAACAATAAGATAGACCAGCATGTTTGTAGACGCTCATAATACTCCCATTCTTTCTTTCCACCATCCCTGTATGAACCCAACGGCTCTTATAAGAGCCAACCTTACCTCTCAACTTTTTTTTATTTTTTCTTTGAAACTTTTTTTTTTTTTTTTTTACCGTAAGCGTATTTTTTTTTTTTTTTTAAAACACTAAAAATCAATTACCACATCTCAAGATCCTTGAGAAATTAATAACTAATTTTTTTAAATCTTTTTGAGATAAAGTGGAAGAAAGAGACCTTCTAATTTCGCACTTACCTGTCCCACCCAACAATTTAATTTATAATTAAAATGTAATTGTATCACTTTTAAAGACTGACACATTATGAATCCACTTTTCAGATTTTTTTAAAAGCACATGTCCAAACTGCTTTTTCAGACCACCACCATGTGTAACCTGGGTGACTGCCTACATTCCAGCAAGGGCAACCAGCCTTAGTGATGCTGAATGTATTTGCATCACTGACTGAAACCTCAAATCCCACTCGCTTGTAAATACTGTGCATGATTCCACATGGTAAGCAGCTGGGTGTGTGCTAAGAGTCTGCTTCTGCACCAAAAAATGGCTCCCCCTTTCCATCTAATGCAACTGTGAAATCACCAGAGCAACACGCAATAAATCTCTGCCTATAATTCCTCTTTGCACACAGAGTCATGTTTTCACATTAGTCACAAAACGAAATTTCTTTGCCAATTTGAAAGCACACTTACTGCTCTTTTTTTTGACAAGTGATAATCACTTTTACAGACTGACACATTATGAATCCACTTTTCAGATTTTTTTAAAAGCACATGTCCAAACTGCTTTTTCAGACCACCACCATGTGTAACCTGGGTGACTGCCTACATTCCAGCAAGGGCAACCAGCCTTAGTGATGCTGAATGTATTTGCATTACTGACTGAAACCTCAAACCCCACTCGCTTGTAAATACTGTGCATGATTCCACATGGTAAGCAGCTGGGTGTGTGCTAAGAGTCTGCTTCTGCACCAAAAAATGGCTCCCCCTTTCCATCTAATGCAACTGTGAAATCACCAGAGCAACACGCAATAAATCTCTGCCTATAATTCCTCTTTGCACACAGAGTCATGTTTTCACATTAGTCACAAAACGAAATTTCTTTGCCAATTTGAAAGCACACTTACTGCTCTTTTTTTTGACAAGTGATAATCACTTTTACAGACTGACACATTATGAATCCACTTTTCAGATTTTTTTAAAAGCACATGTCCAAACTGCTTTTTCAGACCACCACCATGTGTAACCTGGGTGACTGCCTACATTCCAGCAAGGGCAACCAGCCTTAGTGATGCTGAATGTATTTGCATTACTGAGTCCAACCTCAAACCCTTAAACTATTCTTTTTTTATACCAGTACACCTTAATTTATCGTGAAAACATAGTCCATATTATTTTACATGTTCCTCACATTTAAATTTCTCCCAAAACAGAAAATGATAAACACAACTTCAACAAAAGGAATTCCATTTCTATTATTCATTTCTTAATTTACCATATACATCCCCTCTCAAACTCTAAACTCACCTTTAAAATTAGTTAGTTGTGAAAGAAATGTGGCACTCAAACAGCAAATTATCAGAGCCAGGATCTCTCTTCTGTACACCTCTCTCCTCTAAGCAGAACCAGATAATGGCAAACTTTCCCTCTCTTTTTCCACACATATACATGTTAATTTCAAATCTCAGTGCTTCCCCCTTTTTTTCAAATGTAATCACACATTTCTATTGGTTGAAAACCAACCCTTTTCCAAAAGTACCCTTCCCCCAACTTGACTTCTGCCTAGTACCCTTCCCCCAACTTGACTTCTGCCTGCTACCATAGCAACAGCTCATGGAACACTGCTGTGTGGAGTTAGGTCAGAAGTTCACCAAACAATGTTTCAATTCCACAGAGCAAGAGTGCTTGACTTTTCAAACCTAACAGCAAATCCAAAGTACTGTTCTTTGGTAACACATTTTTCTGTACCAATACAAAACATGCTTCTATTAATTTACACATGCAGCCTAGTTTTTATTCTAGAATGGTATGAAACAGCCAATCAGTTCTTTTTTTTTATGAAAAAAATATGTATTCCTCCATTTCCAAACTGTCTTTCATTTCATTTTCCCATTCTACTGAATTACACCTCCTGAGTGCATCCAGATCTCCTTGGAAGATGTTCACAGTGTGGATTGTAGGGCACAGCTATGTTTTCTGGAGTGAAAAGTTTGCAGAGAAAACAGGTATGGTGAGAGACCTTGCTTTGCCAAATGTAGACATTAAATGGATTGGTCAGAGAGGGTTAAAGTGGCACCAATTGATGCCATTGGTGAAATCCTTCATGCAAAACCAACACCCTGACCTCATAATAGTGCACTGTGGTGGCAATGACCTAGGCACTTTGACTGGGGTAGGTCTGGAAATGCTTATGAAGGACACCTTTGCACAACTGTTTTCACTTTTCCCTAAAACTGCCTTTGTGTTTTCTAACATATGCCAAAGGCAAAAATGGAACTGGTCCAATCATTTCTGTCCGCAGATTGACAAAGCAAGAAAGCACGTCAACAAATCTGTTTCTGCTTTCCTCCGTGACTATGGTATGGGTTCCATTTACCACAACAACTTGCGTTACGACATGCAAGACATTTATAGAGGAGATGGTGTACACTTCAATGATGAAGGGAACAGAGTCTTCCTCTTGAACCTTAGACTCTGCATCGGTACTTACTTGTAGGTACCACTAAAAAATCACTTCATAAACACAACGGCTCTTTTTAGAGCCCCCTAATATCTAAACACTTAAATCTGATTTTCATTTCTTTTTTTATTTTTTTTTTCTACCGTACGCGTACGGTAAGCTTACCGTAAGCTTACCGTACGCGTTCCCGCGATTTTTTTTAAAATCAATAAATGTTTTCTTTGAACTTTTCTGTCCTTCTTTGACCCCCTTACAAATGTTAGGGGGTCTGTAACTCTCCACCTTGCCCCCTTTTCAAGATATCACTCTTTTTTTTCTGAGTGAAACACACAAAATGGCGGCCGCCGCTTCCTGGTTTCGACCGATTCGAATGTTTACTAAGATCTAACAGCCAATCAGAATCGTGCTCACGCACGCCACCGTACGCGTACGGTAAGCGCACCGTAAGCGCACCGTAAGCTGCCACAGATATATATATTGATTAAAAGGCTATTTTCTCAGATTCTACTGAACAGATTTACACCAAACCTACAAAAGGCACTTCCTTGACCTAGGGACTACCTCTCTGCCAAATTTCAAGTAATTCTGTTCAGCCGTTCGGGCTGTAGCCCTGTCTAAAGGTCCTATGGAAAAATGCATGGGAAAAACGCGTTTTGGGACCCCCCTTTTATCTCAGCCCCCGCTTGACGAATCCACCCGAGACTTTCAGGGTAGGAGCGGAGCGTAGCGCCCCACCTATTTTGAAAAATTCGCGAGGATTCGTCGACCGGCGCCAAAGTTATTCAAAATAGAATGTTGCGGATTTCCTATGGAAACGTGGTCCTAACTATAACTACCTACTGGCGACCGCCAGTAGGTAATATATATATATATATATATATATATATATATATATATATTCACTGAAAAAACCATAGGTTTCACACATGTTATAGTTAGCGGAAATTTTACTGATAAAAAACCAGTGAAATTCCCCGTTACAGTTAGTGCTGGCAACTATAACTCACGCGACCGCAATCCTCTGCTGATGCTAATACTGTATTTAGACACTTATTTGCCCATGTCTTCTTCCATACATTTTTAGCTATACATATATTACAAATATTTTTTTTTCATAAAGACACATATGTCATCAGCAGAAGATTGCGGTCGCGTGAGTTATAGTTGCCAGCACTAACTGTAACGGGGCAATTTCACTGGTTTTTTATCAGTAAAATTTCCGCTAACTATAACATGTGTGAAACCTATGGTTTTTTCAGTGAATTTGCAAGGTTTTTTAAATGCTAATTCCTAACTATAACGTGTGTGAAACCTATGGTTTTTTCAGTGAATTTGTACGGTTTTTTAAATGCTAAGTTACTTTACGCCATTCGAGGCGTGCGCGCCCACTTAACGCAGTTCGTTCCGTGCACGGTTTTTATCAACTTTAATAAGCCCTGTACATTTGGTGGCCTTCGGCCACCAAAAGCACAGGGGGTGGGGTCAATGTGGATAGTGTTTTTTTTATTTCGATTTTATAATTTCATGTTGCCAAAATTTAGTTTTTTTTTCCGATTAATAAGCCCTGTACATTTGGTGGCCTACGGCCACCAAAAGCACAGGGGGTGGGGTAAGTGTGGATAGTGTTTTTTTTTTTTTTTTTTTACCGTACGCTTACGGTAAGCGTACGGTAAGCGTACTCGGCGAAATTGCCAAAAAAAAAATAAAACCGTTTTTGCTCTTGGGGGATGTTTGGGGACTCCCTCAACATGACTATGTGGGAGGGAGTTGTCAAAACAGCCCCGTAACATGTTTTTGGCCATCTTGTTTGATAAACAACACTCAGTGCGAGAGACAAAATGGCGGCCGCCGCTTCCTGGTTTCGGCCGATTCGAATGTTTACTAAGATCTAAGAGCCAATCAGAATCGCGCTCGCGCACGCCACCGTACGCTTACGGTAAGCGTACGGTAAGCGTACCGTAAGCGGGCTCAGATATATATATTGATTTAAAGGCTATTTTCTCAGAATCTACTGAACAGATTTACACCAAACCTACAAAAGGCACTTCCTTGACCTAGGGACTACCTCTCTGCCAAATTTCTAGTAATTCTGTTCAGCCGTTCGGGCTGTAGCTCGTTCTAAAGGTCCTATGGAAAAATGCATGGGAAAAACGCGTTTTGGGACCCCCCTTTTATCTCAGCCCCCGCTTGACGAATCCCCCCGAGACTTTCAGGGTAGGAGCGGAGCGTAGCGCCCCACCTATTTTGAGAAATTCGCGAGGATTCATCGACCGGCGCCAAAGTTATTCAAAATAGAATGTTGAGGTTTTCCTATGAAAAAGGGGTCCTAACTATAACTACCTACTGGCGACCGCCAGTAGGTAATATAGAATGTGAAAGGGGCAGTTACATAATTTGCGAAATTTTGCACATTTGATCTATTTTGCACAAATGATTTGTTTACATATATATTAAGAATGTTTACAAGTGACTATGCCCTACATTGTAGTTTTAAGTGGTTTTATATTTTTTTATATAAAAAGTATATATATATATTTTTATACAGAAAATGTTCTTAGTGATATTTCTATGTATTTATTATATTTATATTATCCACTGTAAAAATGTATTTTACAATACTGCATTTTACGCAGTTTAAAATAACAGCTCACAAGTGTAATTAAGTTTGTTTTACTCCATGAATGTTATAACACCTACCTCGTAACAACACATGATGTGAGAAGCGAAGTATCTCTACTATATTTATTTGGTGATGGTCACGTGATTTATGATGTAAATGGTTAAAAACAATGGCGGATGCAATACCCTGTGTGTGATCAAGGGCACTCAGTGCTCGAAACGCGTCGCAGAGGGAGAGTCAAATAAAATAAAATCTTCCTGCCTGAGCCGTGAGGGTCCGTTTCTCCTTTTCTTTCGCGTTGGGATAGCTGTGAAAGCAGAAACTTCGTGACAGTGTGGAGACTGTACTATTATATATATATATATATATATATATATATATATATATATATATATATATATATATATA
Organism: Triturus cristatus; assembly: GCF_964204655.1. Classification (NCBI taxonomy): domain Eukaryota; kingdom Metazoa; phylum Chordata; class Amphibia; order Caudata; family Salamandridae; genus Triturus; species Triturus cristatus. The sequence continues at coordinate 921,380,991 of NC_140581.1, read as the reverse complement.
TATCCTATGAAAAGAAGAAGACCAGCACTTGCGGGAGAGAATAATCAAAATGTATTTGATCGTCCGTTCAAAAACCTTTATCAATGTCGGCGGCTGCACTTGCACTCCTCTTTTTATATCTATTTGATTGCACTTCATACATCAAAGGCTGTAGGAAAGTCACTTTGAGGGCCCCTGGCAGGGACCCCTAGCCCCCGCAGCCTATGGTTGATGGCCAAGAGGGTACCTAAGGGATCCCCTGTAAAACCCTGCACTGTGTGGCAGGCACCGTGGGGTGCTTGCGACTGGGTGCAGGGTTTTCTGCACACACCTCATTTCCCCATAGAAGCCTGCGTTATGGCCGGTTGTCGGGCATAACACAAGCTCCCATTGGGAACAATAGGACTACGACCGAACAGTGTTCGTCGCATCGCAATCTGGCGGTCAGACCCGTCGACCGCAAGTTCGTCAGTCCCGAATGCGAGTCAGTGTCGGGCGGAGGCTTTCCGCTCGACATCGTAATGAACCCCTGTCTATATATGTTATTAGCACTTTCTAAAAATGCAAAAACCTGGACTATTGTTGGATAAACAGGGAGGCGATGTTCCTTTCTGCCCCTGATGCTCATTTCACAGAAAGCAAACCTCAACACAAAGTACTTACAAATATTAACACAGCAGATGTTCCAATTGAACCTCTACTGCTGTAAAGTACAAATGATCCTGACTTCCTATCCTTGAAGAAGGCAACCAAGTGTGTTTTCTTGACAATTCCACATAGAAGACATTCTGAAATACTCTGTGGAGTTGAATGCATCCTTAATCTATTGGACTTCAATCTGTAGTAACTGTGAATGGTAAGTTCCTTCTTGTCATTACCTGGTGAGAGCAGAGTCCATGGTTCTCATTTTAAATGACTACGAATATACACATTTGCAAAATCACTGGAAGCTCTGACCGTATGGTTCACCTTAGTAGTATGCCTTGGTCTACCCGCCTTTTGTCAGGATGATGGACAGCTTAGCAAAAAGCCCCCCCCCAGTGTGTTCCCCACATATTTTGTTGACGTTTTCTTGATGGCGAGGAATATCAGGGCATCTCCAACAAACCAAGAAGCACTGACTTTATATAGTTAAGAGGAAGTATCCTTGTTTGGTGGATGTTTACATATTTGTAGTCTTGTTGTCTTCTGTATAGAAGGATTCATGTTATCACAAATTTCTGGTTTAAGACGCATGAGAAACAATCACATTGCCAAACCACACACAAAGTCACTGAACTCATTTTCTTGTGGTCCATTATCCTACTGTAGTATAGAATATGCAGTAGATATTTACCCAACGAGGTAGCACTTACTAATTAACCAGCAGAAAGCACTCCAGTTGGGTAGACATTTTTTTAAAGCTTTGGACTCTTGTTGGATAAAGGAGAAGGTGATGTTCTGGTGTGGCACAATCACTACTGATACACCCATACTCACACTCCATCACTCACTCACACACCAGTTCTGCCACTCTCATATCTACTCATAGACCCAAACAGCCCATCACACACTCACTCTCTGACCCATACAGCCACTCAGACATCTACTCACACACCCACAAAACCACTCACACAACCACTCACCTACCCATACAGCCACTTACACACCCACTCACAGACTCATACAGTCACTCATACACCCACTTACCGACCTATACAGTCACTGGCACACAAACTCAAAGGGTACAAGTTAGAGTTAGGAAATACAATTTAAAAAAAGCTTCAAAATTCCGTAAAAAATCCAAAGATTACAGGGTTTGTTATAATTAGGAAATAGCATTTAAAAAAACCCTTTGAAATTCAATGACAAAAAAAGTTTACAGGGACATTATAGTTAGGAAATACATTTTTAAAAACCTTAGAAATTCACTGACAAAACATAGATTACAAGGACGATATAGTTAGGAATTGTTTTTTAAAAAAACCTTAGAAATTCACTGAAAAAACAAAGGTTACAGGTACATTATAGGTAGGCTCAGATTTCACTCATACAAAACCAGTTAAATGTCAGCAATTATAGTTATCTGAGCTAACTATAACTTATGCTCCCACAATGTACTACTCATGACCTCACATATTACATCACTCATGACATGGTCAGTGACATCACAAATGACATCTCAAATGACATCACTGATGCCTACACAGTTGACATCATCCACAGAACCACTCGCACACCTACTCACACCCGTAGACAACATCTCTTACACCCACACACATACTCACACAACCACTTACATACCCATTCACAGACCCAAGTGATTTGGGTTGCCTTGTGTTACTCCAGATTTATAAAGCCATGCAGGTAGACACAAGGCGGTTTTGCATGGCTTGATAAATCTGACTTTAGTGTTGGATTGTCCTTGCGTCACCTTGCATGGCGCAAGGGTGACACAACACTATGATAAATTGTGAGCCAAAATATAGAATTCCAAAGGGCGTGGAGACTCTCTTACCAGACCCATTGTAATGACTATGACGCCATTGTGACAGCATAGATGATTGATAGCCCGCTAAGGCTGCCTCCGAAGGTCCTCATTATGGGGACGTTTACATCATAAGAGAAATTATAATCCTCTTCTGGCTGTAAACATTCATGTTCAGCCGAAGCAGGCTTATTTATGGTAAGCTTTTTCCTGCACCTATGAATTCTGGGTGCTGAAAAACCTGGATAAACTTCCCCTGCTAAAAGAAGTGGAATATATGCCCGCTAAATGGCACAGTAATGGTGGGAAAATGCAAAGGCAGATAGGGTGATTCTGCATCCTGCCTGTCATTTCCAATTATAAGGCCATTCATTTGTAATTGCACTGTAAGAGCAGGATGTTACTGCACAGAAACTGTAATTCATGGTGCCATATCATTACTGTGTATCTTATGACCAACCATCATGAGCATTCAGATAAATCCCGCTCTGTGTGTGAAAAGGTGTTTTAGATTAGGCATCAGAGCTTTGTAGGAATTACCTGGTGATTGCCACACAAACCCAAATTTCCCTGGACATATTTTGTCAATAAAATCCTGGTGAAATATGTCTGTGGTTAATGGTATAAAAAATGAGAAACATGTAAGAACCAATGTGCAACCAAGGCACGCAATTATTAATTCTGACAGATGGATGTTGAAATATGCAGTAATTACTCAACTAGGTAAACGCTGTAATCCGGTTTGCAGTTATTACCAGGTGCAGCATGTCTTTAATACTCCGAGTGAGCCTTATTGACACAGGGCTCACAGTCTTCCAGATTCAGGACCAATGAATTCTGAAATTCCATTCTTCTTTTACAGCATGCATTAACAATTCATAAATATGACGCTATAGTGTTCTTTATCGACCTCGCATCTGTGTAAATATTTAAAAACAAAGGGGCAGATTTATGTTGCCTGGCGCATCCCTGCAAATCAGAAAGGATGCGCCAGGAATGATGCGTCACGCAAGTTTACCCTTGCGCCACACATGATGCGCCGCATTTACAATGCGGCGCATCATGGCGCAGGAATAAACAGATGCGTGACGCATCCGATGGCGTAAGGTTGGTGCAGTGCTTCAGTTGCGTCGCAAGCGCGACGCAACTCCAGCACTGTTCCAACCTACCCTATCCCTAACATGGTGCGTCAAGCCTTACGCCTGCTTCAGGCAGGCGCAGGGTTTTGGCGCATCAGCGTTGGGAAAGTGACTCAGTCAAATCTTATAGATTTGACTGAGTCACTTTTCAAGGGCGTTCCTGCGACGGAACGCCCCCCCCTCCGTCGACACGCCCACGTGAAACCTGACGCAGGTTTTACGTGGCGCAGGGCTTTACATCGTGACGCATCTCCATAGATGCGTCACGATGTAAATATGGCGCAACGTGGCGCAGGGTTTACACCGCCGCTGCGTCACAAAAGTGACGCAACGGCGGCGTAAAAGTGGCGCATCTCCGATATAGATCTGCCCCAAACAGTGTAACTGTGCTGTTTAGTGTTACATACAGACCCCGCCCCACCCTCGAGCCTCTTGCTGATATCTGTATTCCAGTCGAAGAGGAATCCCACACGCCAAACTGTTCTATGTGCAAAGAATCGCCGAATGTGAGGAGCTCCTCGCGCAATAATATTTGTAAAGCGCTCTGCTGCCCCAGGTCCTCACCATATCAAATATGTGATAAACGGCCTCAGAACCGCTGCATTTGTGCAATGGAATGTTTGTATGTGTGTGTATTGTCTTATGTCTTGTAACTGCCTGATGCCCCAGCCTGTAATGGTATTGTGAGCCCCAGAAAAACTCTCACCACATTTGCAGTAAATGAAATGCGCCTCCCTAAGAGAGTTTGAGATCATTTATCTTGCCTTGCTTGGCTCACCCTTTAATTCCCCGTGATATGGCTTCCTTCCTTCGTTCACTGCTAAATTATCCATCCAAGTAAGTGAAGCCCAATAATAAACGGCCCCCAAAGGAGAAATAAAACTATTTTTATGCGCATTCATGCAAAGAAATAAACCCTCATGTCTGGAAACATGCTTATGAGGTTAACCTTAAATGCAAGTGGTGAAACTTAATTTGTTGGAACGATTCTTTAAACAAGCTTTGAACAAGACCCTAGTTTAATAGGATAACATAAAAGTGCTGCATTGACGCTACAAAAAAATGTGCTTTTGTAGTAGCAAGAATCAGGTAAATAAGTATTGGCAAAGCCAACTGCTTGCACCTTTCGGCTTTGCCAATGTAGACCTATTTAGCTCTGCCTATGCTTTTTGCGAATCTATTCATAATCACCCAAAAAAGAAAAAAGGCACAGCTATGATGCTTTGCCGGCCCCAGCGTGATGGTTATACTCAAGCATACACCACCCAAGTACATGCATATGGTGCAACGCGACGTTGCCCACTCTTTAAAAGTCACTAAAACCAAAATGCGATTGATACCTGACGCACAAAATAAATGTGCACTTTGCACACGAATCACACATGTCTTCATGATTCTTGCACACATTGCACTTGCCACTGCGGATAGATAATAAAGTGACGACTAGGCCTGGGCTAAATTTCCGTTCCGCTCGCGGAAAATGCGATAATTTGACATTTTTGCGTTCCACGGAGAGCGCGAAAATGTCAAAATTTCCGCATTCCGCAGCTTAGCGATAATTTGTTTCTTCCTCGCGCTGTAAAATAATACATTCTTGCGTGCGCGCGATCGCCTTACCTGAATCCCCGCGTTCGCCGACAAGTTTTCCCGATCCGGTCGCGTTCTCCACGAGATGTTGGATTTTTGGTAGCCATTTGCACTGTCTCGCGACAGTTCGCGCCCGCAGTAATGTCATTGGTTGCGCGATCACGTCTTTCTTCTCGCGATCATGCACCGCGAGAAGAGTGAAAACAAGATGGCCACGCCCGCGAGCAACCGCATGGGTATTTTGGCGAGCCGCGACCACGCAGAAAATACCGCGAACGGGCGGGAAAAAAACTTCCGCATCTTCGCGATATTTCCGCGTGTTTGCGGAGATTTTTAACATTTTCGCGATAATTTGCGAAAGTCACTTTCGCAAATACCGCCCACCCCTAGTGACGACATGCCTTTATACATTTTACATGATTGCTACTACTAAAAGGATTTACCCAAAATAACATGTATTCTACTGAATAATGAGACATTTGAAATGTATGGCTTACTGTAAAACCATATTTTTCATTTCACTGCTGAATCTTTTTCACTCGAACTGTGTGCAATTTTGTCTGTGAATTTTTTAGAGATTTCCTTCTTAGCTTTATATGAGCCTTATTTGCATAGGATGTTAGTATAGGTGGAACGATAAAACCTAATCAATGTATGCATTAGTGTTACGTGTATGTACTTTCAAATGTAGTTCCCGAGTATACTCACTGTTGCGCAATTTCATAGCTTGCTACATGATTTAAGTTCTATGGACTAAAAGTACTAAAGAAATATTATATATGTATATGTCTAAATGTGCACACGCATATTAATGTGCAGTATATATTTAATATCTTAAGTTAGCTGTTTTACACTAGAGGCCTGAATTTTTGTCCTATGAGAACTCCTTGCATTTCTCTATTTTCTGCTGACTTGCTTTCTTTGCAGGTGTTCTCACCAAATGCTAGTTTTGAATAAGATACATTCTAGTAACAAGCAATAGATATATGTCTGGGAACGACTTCCGACCATGAGCTCATGAGAACTCTGTAAATGAACAATGGACTGTTGTTTTTAACCAAGAGTGTGAGACTGAGTCGATGTTCCCACGTACAGTGTGGAACTTTTCTTCTATGTTTCCATGTACACCTATACAGACATTTTGATACAAATAAAACGGATTCATATTGATGACGCACTCAAAGGGGAGTTGACGACGAACCTTAAGGATTATAACTTGTCGTTGCCATGGACTAGAGATGCAGATACAGAGCACTGAGATCTATTGCAGAGCTGAAAGACTGCTGAGGGCAGATGATTTGGACTTCCTTGCAGACCGCATGCTGAACTTCTTTGCTGAACTCTTTTCTACGGACACTATGCAGAACCTTCTTTGGACTCCGACCCGAACCACTTTTGCTATTCCCTAAATCCTCCTACCCTTAAAGGACTTTTAGAGATATTTCTCCATGTCACATTAATTTGTCCAAATGTGGTGTAGACCAACACTTTCTCACTCATTGAAGACTCCTGTCTGAGCTTCCGAAATGCTACTGCTAATACTTCTTGTACTCTTTTGCCTGATTCCCGCTGTCTTTTGCAGATTTGTACTATCAGCATTTATGTTCTTTAGTTTGCATGAGAGAGATTTAAATTACTAATGCCTAGAAAAGACCAAATTAAGTTGTACTCTGAGTATCAGATTTGAATGTTGTTGTTTTGCATTGTGGCTTCATGGCTGCTTGTGTGTCTAATCCTTGTTCGTCTAAACTTTTTTTAGGAGGCTTGGTATTCCAGTTGTGATACTATACTTATATAGTCTGATTTTACGGTTAATATATCTGAATTTGATCACTAATTTGTAATAAACATCCTTGAACTTGGCTACCAATTCCTGGCCCTCATTGTGTAGCCGTTTTGATTGCACTATTAATTGAAATTGATCAAATGAGAAATGCTAACTCTCTTTCCCCACAGTGTGACTAAAAAGGTGCATCAACGGGCCAAGGTAGTAAGTAAGTAGTAATAGTCCAGCTGAGGAAGCAAATCCAGAGAATCAGAGCTTGGGACCAGTATCGCAAGAACTAATCTGCTGAATCAAATATGCAAGCACGTCGGACGGTTTTGTCCACTGACATAAGGGAGTTAGGGCCAGATGTATCAAGAATTGCTTTTGCGATTCTTAAATAGCAAATTTTACTGATTCAGTATTTAAGAATCACAAAATGCAATGTATGTAGGATTTGCTAAACAAATTGCGAATCCTACATATTTCTTAATAGCGAATCGCAAATTGCGATTCGCTATTAAGGAATACCTTTTATGGGCCTAGAGGCCCATAGGAATGAATAGGATTGCATTCGCAATTTGCAAGTACCAAATAGGTACTCGCAAATTGCGCATGCAATTTAAAGGTGCAAGGTTGCCAAAAGGACACCCTGTTGCACCTCTGAAATATGCATGTGTGCATATGTGGCGCACATACATGCCCTAAGGGCATGTATGTGTACGCCACTTAGAAAAATGCTAAAAAGTGTATTTTTAAAGGAATTTGCAAATTACCACCAAATAGAAGTTGGTGGTAATTTGTGATTCCTTAAAGCCAGGTCACAATTCTTTCTTGCTTATTACATTGCATTCAAGGAATTGCAAATTGCGATTCCCTAAATGCATTCGCAACATAGGTATTTCGCAAAAGTTGCGATTACCTATTTTGCGAATCGGCACGTTTGCGAACGGGAAAGCGCTTGATACATCTGGCCCCAAGTGTGTCCGATCTAGAAACTTTCCAAGCTCAGTCCAAACCCAATGCCTATGGTTCGGTTGGAGGAGTGATGTAATATTGCTGATGTGGAGATGACTTGCAGCAGCAGAGAAGTGTGAGTATTAATAGGGTTGAGCTCTGTAATTGCTTATGCTTAGATTGCAGTGTTTGTAATGGTTGTGTGGTCTAATGCGGAGTTGATTTAAGTTGATGCGTGAATGCGGCGCTTAATGCAGAGAAGATGAAGTGGTTAACGAGTCCATTGAGGCCTAAGATCCCAGAATACACTCCTACTTGGTAAGTCTCAGTGTAGAAGACAATGGGTGTAGTTGTCTGCTGTGTTGTGGTGCCTGTTATAAGACGTCATCAACAGCATGCTTGTTCTTTGTGTGATTGTGAGAAAGCGATTGGTATAGTTGATCCCAGTGCACAGGGAGTATCTGTATCAATCGGGGCGAGACCCCGCTGGTCGAGTTTTCATTTGATGTGAATGTTAGAATTGTTCAGAAATATCCTTTGTGCGGATGAAACCATTCCTTTCATTAGTGAGCAGACTGATTTAGTTGTTAAGGTTGCTTGCATTGCGTTGTGCAAATATTTAGAAAGACACGCTTGAGAAGAAAATTGTAAAGGAGGGTGAGCTGCTGCAAGGAGTGAGATTGACTTCACAGTGTGCCGCTCTGGTATAGGTTGGTTGGTTGGTATAGAGCCATGCTGGGATTGGTTACATACATCATAGAGAGCCATGCTGGTATTGGTTGTCATTGCTGAACCAGAGGATTGTGGGAGAAATGTATTTCCTGGTTTACACAGAAAGACATATTGAAAATGAAATTCCTGAAAGCCATACAGCACATAGTAAGGGGGATTTGGTTGTGCACATTAGAGATGGAGAAGAAACACCACCTGAGGGTACTCCAGGTCACAACATTGGTGACCGATAAGGGTTTCCACATATGCCTTTGGCTCGCACAATAGCATAAAATCACTGAGAAAGATGGGGTATTGCAGTTTCCCCACTATGTGACACTCAAGATGAAATTATTGAGAATCTACTGAGGAAATTGTATGAAATGAGACTGCCTCGTACCCAATTTGAAACACTTAATGTTTGGGAACATGCTGCGCATCTGAAAGAGAGAGAGGAATATCAGGGGAGAGTTAAGAGAGCCACATGCACTTGTGCGGATGCTAGGTGGGACACATAGGATTGATATAATTGAGGGAACTCAATTATACCCTGTACTGACAACTGAAGAAAAAGAGAAGGGAAAGCACAAGGAAAAGAAAAAGCACTTAGAGATGGAAGGGAATGAGAAAAATCCTGAGTATAGTGACTGTGAACTAGATGAGGATTTTATGACTCAATTAGTGTGAAACTGCCCACCTGCATATAATGAAGTCCCAATTGCTGGGCCAAGTAATGTACCTGTTGATAGAACCTGTGACCTGCCTTCTGTGCCTTTCAGTGTAAATCCAAGTTCAGTTGGAGTAGAATCCAGTAGTGACACTTCCTTCTGCTTCACATGCTCTGACTGTTCCTACTGGGACAACCACTGTAACTGACAATTTGACAGGTCCAGTACTGAGACAAGTTCCCCAGACACCTATGGTTCCGACACAGGGGAACACTTCAGGTTTCCGCAGAGACCATCACCTTTTTTCACGCCTAATTCAACAGCCTTACCAATGATGAATTACAGTTTCAAAGGGACAGATGTAACTCTGGGAATCCCAACTTCAGACAAGTCTCTTTTGCATTTACCACCTGCCTTAAGTAATGGTATCAATAGTGGAGAAATAATTCTAAATACTCCAGGAGAACAACCAGGTATTTCAGCCTGAGAACTGAATGACTGACCTATAAGTCTAGATACCCCGACGACTGGTGAAAATTCTGGAACAAATGGAAAAGCTCCTGCTCAAACTCCAGAAAGAGAAAGGGTCATGGGTGTGGCTAATTTGAAAATAAACATGGAAGAATTGATACCCAGAACTCTTAGTCCAACCCGATTAGCGTTCTTTAAAGAGGATGAACTTCAGTTTTTGTGTAAAGACATTACCAATCATGCAGGACAGGTTCATGCCAGACTTGCAGAGTTAGCACAGAAACAGTGATTGTCATTCAGAGGTCTAAAATTATTTCAGAGAAGCTACAGATTGGACTTTAGTGACCGAGACATTGCCAAAATGTGCCCACCTGGAATGGAATTGCAGATTAGAGTATTGATAACCTATGGCAGGAAATGGAGTGAGCTGGATAAGTGAAAAGGTAGATGTTCAAAGAAAAAGGAGACAATGAAAGTCCAGATACAAATGACTCGATCTGGGAGAGAGGAGGATGAGAAGAACGTACACATGCTTCCCATGAGAGAGGTACCTGGTTGAGGGTATATTCACATGCCATGGGGTAGGGCTGATCTTTAATTTCTTCACAAATGATTTCCGGAAATTAAGAGAAAATCCAGTGGAATGGTATAGACAGGTTGAGCGATTTGTGAACATTTCCAAAGTTTTATGGAAAGATTTGGATACATTGTTCGAAATTGTGGTTCTTAGTGACTTGTATATAGAGTGCAAAGCTGCAGATGATTGGCCAGATTCAGAGCCATTGAGGCATTCTCATACACAAGCTCCATCTCTACTATTAAAGAAGAAATATCATCAAGTGATTACTCACTTAAAAATGAAAATTTCTCCTAAAGAGATCGATTGGGTCAAAATTGATAGAACAACCCAGGAATCTAAAGACTCGATCCATGCTTACTATGAAAGGTTGCTGCAGGCGTTCAAGCAGTTCAGTGTGACTGAGAATATTTCAGCGAAAGAGATGGGACATTTTGTTTACAAATGTGTGCATGTACTGAGACCCGAGATTAGTTCTATGATTCAACAGCATTTGATTTGTTGGCAAAGTAAATCAATTGATGAGATTCTGCAATACGCAAAGTATTGCAACAATGAGTTAGAAATTAAATACAAAAAGTTGAAGAAGCAGCTGATGATTGCACAAATGAAGGCAGCACTGAGAAGTCTGAATCAGCCATTTACTGATAATGTTGTCTCTATGCAGGGAGGATATCAGCAAGTTCTGATGATGCAAGGTGTTAATGGTTTTCAGCAGCAATGCTTTCAGCTACAGGATACAGGACAAGTGTGCTGATTGATCCGAGAACAGGTGTTGATGTGCTGACTTTGAGAAAAATGAACCTTTGCTATGTCTGTCCCAAGTTTGGCCATTGGAAGAGCAAATGTTATTTTGACATGGCCATTATGACAAACAGAAATCAGATTCAGGTTCAGGTCCAACCACAGCAGGGAAAGAGGTAGAGAGTTCAAAATCCCAATGTGCCCCAATCTCAAGCAATGCAGGTTCCCCAAGCCCTGATGCCACAGCAAAATGCAAATGTACAGAGGTACAATACGAACCAAGTCCCAAATACTAAATCAAATCCGTTTGTGAATCTGAAAATGACCCCACAATAGTCTATGCTCCAGATGGATGACTTCTACTGAGACCTGTCACAATGACGGGGCCTGAGAGGGGATGAGGATTGCATGCTTGGCGGAATCTTAGAGGTAGAGCAGAGTGGTCTCTATGTGGATGGTGAGGTAAATGGCAACCCTGTCTAATTCCTCGTTGAAACTAGTGCTACCAGCTTTACTGTGAGAATCGGCAGAGATTCTGAACCTACCCCTGTCGGGAGAAAGATATTTGTGTTGCAAACAAACAAATGAATAGCCTTTTTTCAGAAGCGATACCTGTTAAAATAGAGTCTTTTAAGGTTTTGCATCGCTTTGTAGTGTGTGATTCTAGTCTGGGCAATCTACATGGAAGAGACATTTTATGTAAGTTAAATTGTTCCATTTATTGTACCCCAAACGGGAATTGAGTTTCACACTCACAATAAGGACATTGTCTTCAAACGTGCCCGACAGACTTCTGAAATTAAAATGTAACCTTTACTGACTAAAGACGATTTGCTGAATGAGTTAAGAGATACGGAGGTTTAGGACTTCTCAGGTAAAGACATCAGATTATCAAAGGTGTTGAACCAGTCCGTATCACTGTGAAGCCAAATGCTGAATTTCTGAGGATCCAGCAATACAATTTGACCCCTTAAACCATTGCTGAGATTACCCCTGTAATTGACTCAATGATTGAGCAAGGAATTCAGAAAGAGCATATGGGCAGTCCCTCTAACAACCCTTATGGGTTTGCAGAAACCCAACGGCAAGTACAGCATTGCTCACGACCTGCGAAAGGTCAACTCAGTTGTTGTTCCTTGCTGTACTGTGGCACCAAATCCAGCTGTGATATTATTTCAGATTCCATGTGAGGCAAAGTTCTTCTCTGTCATCGATTTGTGTCAAACATTTTTTTCTGTTCCATTGCATGAGGATAGCCAGTTTCTTTTTGTTTTCCGTTTTGGCAGCTGTGTCTGGACATGGTGCCGCATCCCACAAGGGTATACCAAGCCCCTCTTTTTTTAACCACATACTTTAAAAGAATCTTGAAACCCTGGTGATGCTGTAGCATTCAGTTCTAGTTCAATACATTGAAGACCTGTTAGTGGCGTTGAATAGCCAAGAGGCCTGTAGACGAGATACTATTGCTTTTTGGAACCACTTAGCTGAGAATGGACATTTTGCAGTTCTGTCAGAAAGAACTCCTGTACTGAGGACACCACATTGAGAAAGGAGCAAGGAAGGTGTCCCAAAAGAGAATCTCAATGATTCTGAAAATGAAAATAGCTTTTCACTGATGGCCAAACCTCATCAGAGGTTGACACACAAAGATGTGTCAGATCCGGTACCATGAGATGAAAGCTGCATGTGTTCATTCTCAGAGTTGCGAGAACGTCTCTGCCATGCTTCAGCCCTGGGAATGCCTGATTTTAGTAAGAGTTTTGCATTATGTTGCAGTGAGAGAGAGGGTTGCACTCTCTCAGTGCTTACCCAAATTCATGGCAATACGTGCAGGCCAGTGGATTACTTCTCTGCCACACTTGACCCTGTAGCTGTCGCACTGCCTGGTAGCTTAAAGGAGGTTGTGTCCACATGTCTTAGTTTAAAACAGTGGGAGAGCATAGTTATGGGTCACCCACTCACAGTATTTGTACCCCACTCAATCGAGGTACTGTTAACTCGTACCAGAACACAACACCTTACCAATAGCCGGCTTACCAGATATGAGCAAATCATCCTGGATATCGAGAATGTTACCCATAGAAGGTGTACCATTCTGAATCCTGCCACCTTATTACCCCTTCCAGGGAACGAGACTGTGGGTGATGAAGCTGAGCATGACTGCCTAGATGTTACTGAACTATGCACAAAGCCAAGACTTGACATACAAGATGTGCCACTACCTGAATCAGACCATGTGTTGTTTGTTGATGCCTCCTGTTTGCGTGACCATGATAGAAATTTAAATGCTGCCTATGCAGTCTCTACTGTTGCAGGTGTGGTCGAAGCCTCTTAGCTTCAAGGAGTGTTTTCAGCTCAAGTTGCCAAATTGATTGCTCTTACTAGAGCATGCTGTGTTTCAGACCAGCTGAGAGTGATGGATTTTCAGTGATAGTCAGTATGACTTTGGTGTCGTACATGACTTTGGGCAGTTACGGTCCCAACGCAAATCCATGACCTCTTGAGGGTCACCAATCCGTAAAGGAGAAAGTGTTCAGAACCTTTTCGAGTCCTTACAATTGCCTGCCCAAATTGCTGTAGTCAAGTGTGCTGCCCATAGGTCAGATACAGATTATGTGATGGTTGGCAACAAGTACGCCGTTGAGACTGCGTTTTACTGTGTGTAGAATTCTTACACCTTTAATGGGGAATACATGAATGAAAGTTCAGATGTCACAAGTTGCAACTTGTTTTTGCCTGCTGTTGGTACCTGGGAGGAAGTTAAGAGATTGCAGAAAGAAGTGCCAGAAGCAGAACAACAAGCTTGGGTTAGAGCAGGTTGTGTCAAAAGTCATGAGGATGAAGTATGGGTTTCAATGGATGAAAGACCAGCATTTCCCGACAGATTGCTACCACCCATGGCAAGACATTACCTTGGTCCCGCATATGTAGGGTGAGATGCAATGGTGTATCTCTTCAGACAGACGTGGTCTTACCCTAGATTCAGAAGGATGGCTGAAAGTTTGTGTCACAGATGTGTTGTGTGTCAACAACAAAATAGATGCAAAAAACTCCAGTAACCATGAGCCTCATAGGAAGATTAGGAGGTCCCTTCAACAAATATAAATGAGTTTTCTAGAGATGCCCGTTTGTAATGGATTGAGATATGTCCTAGTGATTGTGTGCATCTTTTCACGGTGGGTGGAAACGTATCTGACAGGGAGAAATGACAGTCTCACAGTAGCCAAACTATTGTTGAAAGAGATAATTCCACATTTCGGTTTAATAATGAGGCTGTGAAGAGGGGTGGGCGGAATTTGCGAAAGTGACTTTCGCAAATTATCGCGAAAATTTTAAAAATCTCCGCAAACACGCGGAAATATCGGGAACATGCGGAAGTTTTTTTCCCGCCCGTTCGCGGTATTTTCTGCGTGGTCGCGGCTCGCCAACTTACCCATGCGGTTGCTCGTGGGCGCAGCCATCTTGTTTTCACTCTTCTCGCGTGCATGATCGCGTGAAGAAAGACGTGATCGCGCGACCAATGACATTACTGCGGGCGCGCACTGTCGCGAGACAGCGCAAATGGCTAACAACAATCCAACATCTCGTGGAGAGTGCGACCAGGTCGGGAAAACTTGTCGCCGAACGCGGGTATTCAGGTAAGGCGATCGCGCACGCACGAGAATGTATTATTTTACAGCGCGAGCAAGAAACAAATTATCGCTAAGCTGCGGAATGCGGAAATTTTGACAAAATGTCAAATTATCGCAATTTCAGCGAGCGGAACGGAAATTTAGCCCAGGCCTAGTTATGTGCAGCACTGCTAATTGAGCAAAGACTACACTGCAGTTACCGTCCGGAGGCTTCCAGCATTGTGGAGCACGTAAATGGCATGTTGAAATCCAGATTGGCGAAAGTGTGTGCATCCACGTCTCTGAAATGGTCTGATGCATTGCCTCTTGTCTGGGGTACTATGAAGTACCCCAGACAGGAGGACAGGATTGTCCCCCCATGAGATCCTCATGGGGAGAGCTATGAGACAATCAGCTGTGCCTGCTAATGCGCTGGTGAACATTACAGAGGACAAGATTCTTTACTAGTGTAAAAGACTGACTGTTATGATGCATTCTGTGTCCCGCCAGGTTGGAGAGGCAACTGTCCTGCCTCATCAGTAGCAGTGCCATGACCTCAGTTCCGGCAACTGGGTTATGGTGGAGAAGCTTGTTCACAAGTCATGCTTGGAGCCTCGTTAGTGTGGACCATACTAGGTAATTCTGGTTACCACTACTACTGTAAAGTGTGGAGTTCTCCCGAACTGGGTACATGCCATCCATACTGGCAGAGCCCAGTGTCTCCCTGATGATATAACAGCAACTGTTCCTGATGTACAGATGATTGCAGTGAAATAGAGGGAGCAGGATAGTCTAGGTGGTGGGGATCAGCAAGCTGCTGGGATAGCACTTGTTTGGTCTGAGGGAGGTCAGAGAGAGTTAACAGTTGTCGGTACAGAAGGGCCAAATCCAGTAGAGCTGACTATGCGAGCTTCTTACCCTGGCTAAGGGCCTGGAGCAATAGCTATGCGAGTTGTACCAGGAGGCCCATGGCCCTGAACACAAGAGAGAGGAAGATACTGTCTGACTGAAGTGCAAGTCCCCCGCGCCATTCCTGAGGGTACTGACCAGTCAAGCCAAAGTGACAGTGAAGGCAAAGGGCCACTAGTAAAAAGATCATAGAGAGCACCAGTACCCTGCTATAGGTACTCCTGACCTGAATGGACTTCATTGACAGCAAAAGAGCATTTTAAACCTTTTGCTATAACTTACTTTACTTTATAAAACTTTATTTCGGTCAATTTGACCATAAAAGCATTCGAACAATATCTTACATTTCATTTATAATAAAACAGATTAAAAAAAATACGGTCATCGTATGACGTTGTATAGTGGATTCATAATATAACCTGCGGAAATCTATATTGCAATCAATCCCAAGACCACAGTCTGCATTAAAGTGCTTGTACAGTACATAAATACAATTTACAATAGCCGATTTTATTTTTATTTTTTTCCACTCTTGCTCTCTCTCTCAGATCAACTATTCAAACTAAAAATACATGATCGTATAAAAAGATTATATCAATCAATGAGGAGATTATTAACATCATCACTGGTTACATTAAAGTGCTGATGCAATATATAAATGAACAACTTACAATGCCTTTTCTGATAAATAAAATGTTTCCATATAAAAAGAATTTGCTTCAATCAATAAGAAGGCCAAAAACATTGTTGTAGACCCTTGGACAGCAATTCTACTTCCTTATAGTCCTACCCATGTGCATCATAATAGTAATACATTGTAAAAACAGTACAAAAATGGGCATACAATTCATATAAAGTACCTTCTGATAAAGGGAGATGTACACAGATTTAATCATCATCTTTGGGGGGGATTTTTAAGAAAACTCTGCGGATACACCACATAGAAAATAAGAAGCCTGCCACCGAAAATACTATGGGGAGAGTAACATCATATTTCAGTAACCTGAAAGCCTCTGAGCATTGCCTAGTTCCCACACTTCTACATATCTGGGTTAACCATCGTTTTCTTGCTTCCTTATAGCCAGTGCAGGAAAAAAACACGTGGTATTCAGATTCTTCTGTGCCATTGCAGGCTGGGCATCCCAATGATTGTAGGCCCCCCCCATTTATTCGTAAAAGCACGCAGTGGTAGTACCCCATGCCTAAATTGTAGATAGAGCTTCCTTGCGGCAGCCGGCTTGATGTCATTGAGTACCTGCTCTAGTATGTACTGCTCTTTAATTTCCAAGAAGGCTACAGAGAGCTTTCCTATTGAATGGTTCCCCTGCAGTTGGGCCAGTTTGTACTCCCAGTAACAAACCTTTAACTCTTTCCTTGACACTGTGGGACATGACGTTTCTGGGTTTTCCCACAGATGTCCCCGGCTCATGCGTGTAAAGGTGTTCCTGACGTACGTAAGCCATGGTAGTCCCCCCGCCCCAGGTAAGCTCATCACCTCTCTTAGTTCTTCCCTGTACTCAACCAATTCTGGAGTGATCCACAAGTGTCTCCAGAATAAAAGGGATCTCAGAAAAACTTCTTCCTAAATTGACCTGACCCCAAATCTAGTCGTAGCGGTATGAGTGGAGTACTACGGGGGAGACCAAACAATTGTCTAACAAAGGTGTTTTGTCCTTGCGTTAGGCTATCAATGCGACAGTGGCGCCACATTTCTGCTCCTTAAAGGGTAGCACCTCTGGCTTGTACCTTGTATATTTCTAATACTGGGCTCACCGGTTTATGGCTAATGTTTTGGAACACCTTGGTCAGGCCCCCTGTTGTTTGTGCTAGCTTCAGGCTGTTTTTTTTTAATTTGTACCTCCCAGTCCCATTTTTTCTGTGATTGTGATGCCGAGGTTGTCAAAGACAGGTACCCTCTCTAGGGGTCTACCATCTAGACATCTAGACTTGCAGAAGGCATCAAATTTGTTTAGGACCCTCTGTATACCCATTGGGGATTTTGATAATAACAGGGTATCATCGGCAAACATCATGGCCGGGACATTTTGTGCTGCCAACTTGGGTGCGTCTAAGTCCTTCTCAGTATTTAAAAAATGACTAACCTATTTATAAAAAGACTAAAAAGGTTCAGGGCAAGAACGCATCCCTGACGTACACCTCTACCTACAGGGATGGGTGTGGTGAGTTTCCCGTGTTTGCCAAATCTTATTTGCGTATAGTTTCCTTCGTGTAGCCGCCTCATGACTTGACACAAATATAACAGGACCCCCATCTCTAGCAGGACTGCCCACAACTTGTCTCTTGGCACCAGATCAAAAGCAGATTTCAGGTCTACAAAAATTTGATAGAGGCTGCCACCCTCTATACACACGGTCTTCCAGTGTAATAGTTGTAGCCTGAAGATTTAGTCCAGTGTGGACGTTTTTTCTCTAAACCCTGCTTGGAACGGGCTGAGAACGTCATGCTCCTCTATCCAACTCTGCAGGCGGTATAACAAAACGTGTGCAAAGATGTTTTGGCTAATATCAATAAGGCTTATGGGCCTATAATTTGTGGGTAACATCGGGGATCCCTTTTTATAAACCGGTATTATTTCTGCCCCGGCCCAGCTAGCGGGCATTGCCATGCCTTGCGTGACAGCGTTGAATAAAATCCCAAAATATGGTGCCCAAATAGTAGGCTCACTACAGAACAAATCCCTAGAAATCTTGTCTAACCCTGGTGCCTTGCCTTTGCTATAACAACTTGCATTCAACTGAACCTTCTTGTATTGAACTTTGTGGCTGAACTAAGATTTGAAATTGTATTGCCACTAGACAGACTGGCTCAACTTGGAAGTAATCATCAGTGAATTTGAACTGTGCATTTACTAAGTTGCCCTTTAAACTTTGCAAGAGACATTTGAACTTTGCTTTACTGCTTGTCTCAGAGAAATAATTAATTGTTTGTCAAGCCAAGATCTAGCTCTTTCTGAAACTCTGGTGCTAAAACACTTGAATAGACACCAAGATGTTAAGAATACTGAGATAATGGGACATTTCTTTAGACCCACTCTGTCCCTAGACACTGCCCATGCACCCAGATACAATTTGACCAGTCTGCCACCAGTGTAGAAAAGAAATGCATTCATTCAGTAGAAGATAGAAGAAGAGATCTTTTAGGCAAAGCTGTAAATCATTTGAAGGTTTCACCCTGGCAAAGGAGGAGAGTGAACACAGAATAGTGGGAAACATTGCTGCACTTGCACTAGATTGACAACATAAAGGGAGAATATGCTTACTGTTAGGAAAACCACCAGTGACATACATTTTGTAGTAACAAGTGAATGTGACCACACATTTGAAGTGCAAAGAAAATGGGGATTGTGTTTGGATAGAGGAGAGGAGATCCAGTGTTTCCTGGAGTCTATTATGTTTTGGGAAGAGTGCATTGTTCAGGTTACCCAAGATATGATATGGAACTTTTAGTAGTTTTTCCAAACATGTATCATGTGGACCAAATCGAGGATTCACTAAGGGGGAAAAGAGTGAGAAGCAAGAGAAGAGTAAATACTAGTGAAACAGTAGGGGATATTGAAATATCTTGAGACCCTTAGTGATAATTGCTCTTTGTGGATTACTTTTTTTTGTGATACTGAAAGAGTGCAGGTGTGTGCAAGTGAAGAAAGGAGTGAAGAGGAAGAGAGTAGAGTAGAACTAGAGGAGAAATAGAGAAAACTATGATAACATGAAATTTCTGGAGGATTCCAGAAGAAAAATGATGAAGACAACAAAGCTGTGACCCGAACATCTTATAAGAGATCGATGTGATGGCTTGATTCACCATCAGGGGAGTGGGGTTGGTGCAGTGCAATGTTGCCCACTTTTTAAACATCACTAAAATCTAAATAAAACTGATACCTGACACACAAAATGAATGTGCACTTTGCACGTGAATCCCACGTGTCTTTATGATTCTTATACATGTTGCACTTGTCACCGCAAATGCAGAGAATCTTTGCGAAGAGTTTTGAGACCTTGCATAGAATGTTGATGATGTTGAGAGAAATGCATTTAATGAGTAATGTTGAATCTGTCTTTAGTAATAAAAGATATCTTCAAATAAACTAGTTAGATGATAAATTGACTGATAGGCCTTAACACAGTTTATATGATTGTTACTACTAAAAGGATTTACACGAAATAACACATATTTTACTGAATAATTAAACTGTTCAGGAGGGAGCAGTTGAGGAAGAGGTCTTTTAGGTGTTTTTTTAATTTTGTGAAGGACGGGACAGTCCTGATATCTGCTGGGATAGAGTTCCAGATTTTGGGAGCGTTTCCAGCGAAGGACTGTGCTGCATTTTTTTGCTTGCGTCTTTTCATAGGGATGAGTAGTAGGGCATTGGAGCTCCTAAGGGTTCTTGTCTGACCGGCCCTTTTGAGTTTGGAGGCCAGGTAGTCAGGTTTTCCTGTGTGCAGGGCTTTGTGTGTGAGGCAGGCAGTTCTGAAGCTGGCACGCAATTCGACTGGAAGCCATTTTAGATCTCTGAGTGCTGGTGAGATGTGATTGTATTTCCTAACTCTAATGACCATTCTGGCTGCTGCGTTGAGAGTTGTTTTGAGGGGAGCTAGAAGAGATTTTGCTGTACCAGTGAGGGTAGCATTCCCATAGTCGAGTCTAGATAGCAACAGTGATTGGGTGGCTTGTTTGAGGTCTTTGGTTGGGATGAAGGGTTTTATTTTGTTGAGTAGTTTCAAATTGAGGAGTTCTTAATGTATTTGGCCATGTCGAGTTTTGGGTCTAGGGTGATTCTTAATGATTTTACGGAGTTGGCCAGAGTAAGATTGCTGTTGAGAGCATCCATTGCTCTTAGCCATTCTGAAATTTGAGGGTTCTCTTCTTTGTTGGAGGTGAGGAGGATCTCTGTTTTGTCTTGGTTGAGTTTTAAGTGGTTTAGAGACAGCCAGTGTTGGATTTCTTTTAGAGTGTCATCAAGTCTGTGAATGTCGTCTATGGAGGAGGTTTCTAGATAGATCTGGGTGTCATCTGCATATAGGTGGAAAGGAATGTTGGCATTTTTAAGTATGGTGGTAAGGGGTTCCATGTATATGTTGAACAGTTGTGGCGAGAGCACTGGACCTTGGGGGACGCCCCTGCTGACAGTGTGTAGGTCAGAAGTGAAGTTTTTGATTTTTATCCTTTGTGAGCTGCGGTGTAAGAAGGAGGAGAACCAATGTAGGGCAACCTCCTAAGCACCTACCCGTTCTTGTAAAGCCTTGATGAGTAATTGGTGATCAACCATGTCAAAGGCTGACAATAAGTCCAGGAGAATGTGGAGGCAGTATTGGTCGGTATCGAGGAATTTGTGGATATCGTCTATAATGATAAGGATCGCAGTCTCTGTGCAATAGCCTTTCCTGAAACCCGATTGGTGGGGATTAAGAAGTTTGATGCTGTCCATGTGCTGAGTCAGTTGTAGGAGGACGTATTTTTTTAGGACTTTGGATAAGAGGGGGAGATTGGAGACAGGTCTGAAGTTATTCAGGTCCTTGGAGTCAAGGTCTGTTTTTTTTAGTAGTGGCGTGACTTGGCCAACTTTGAGGCATTCAGGAAAGATGCCGGTTTTCAGGGAGCTGTTTATAATCTTGCACCAGAACGGGGCTATGGAGAGTTTCAGTTTTTGGGTCAATTGGGTGAGTATAGGGTCAAGAACGTGAGAGGCGGGTTTGGAAGTGGAGATCAGTTTGAGTATCTCGGCTTCCGGGATGGGGTTGAAGGACTTCCATGTTTTTTTGGAGTGCTTGCGAGTATTGTCTTCTGTCACTGGGGGCAAGCTTTTGCAGGCGGGGTCGACATTGATGTCCAGAGAGAGCTCAATCTTGGTGATTTTTTCTTCAAAGAAGTTGGCGAAGTTTTCGCATAGGTCCTTGGAGGTCTGCATTGAGAATTCAGGGGGCGTGGAGGGTTGGTATCTGATGATTTTGAACTGTTCTTAGGGCCTGTTTTTTGCATTGTCTAGGGCGGTGCAGAAGAAGGTGGATTTTTTGTTGCTGAAGTGTTTTTTGTATTTCCTTCGGGCTGCTTTGAGTTGTTCAAGTAGACATGTGGAGGGGTTGCTCCTCCATAGTCGTTCTGTGGCTCTTAGTTGTCTCCTTTTGTTTTTTTTAGTTTCAGGGGGGCTACTCGGTCTAGAATGGATGTCATGATTGTGTTGTTATCGGGGGGGTAAATTCTGTTGTGGATAGACCATCCGTGAAGGCAGTGAGGAGGGAGTTAACCCTTTCCTCTAGGTCAGTCATGTTGATCTGAGTAAGGTTTCTCGTTCATTTGGGGGGTCTTGGGTGGGGGGTTGGAGTGTGATCGGTTGAGTAAGGTGAAATAGGATTAAGTGGTGGTCGGACCAATCCACGGCAGGGTGTGGTCTTTCGTGACTGTGTTGCGTTGGGCGATAATGGCATCTAGGATTGCTCCTTTGTTGTGAGTTTCCTCTGTGCAGTGTTGGGTAAGGTTGTTGCTGTGTAGCAACTCAATCAGGTTCAGGATTAGCGGGTTGTTTTCTTCATTCCAGTGTAGGTTGAGGTTGCCCAGAATTAGGGTGTTCACGTCTCGGAGGGAGCAGTGGGCAATCAGGTCAGAGAAGTGCTCAGTGACTGCGGTGGTGTTGCCTGGGGGGTGATAAATAAGATGGCAGATTAGTGTTTTGTTATTGCTAGTGTTAATGTTGGCGGTTAGGCATTCAAGGGTGTTGTAGTTGAAGGAGTCTATTTCCGGGACGGAAATGTTGTTTTTGTGGATGATTGCTATGCCTCCACCTCTTTGGTCTTTTCTATCTTTGTTGGTGATTGCAAAGCCTGGGGGGACAAGTGTATCCATGAGTGGTAAGGAGAAATCATTTAGCCATGTCTCGGTAATGAATGCTATGTCTATGTCGTGGGTGAGGGTGGATTCTGCTAGCTCTGTGGCATGCTTGGTGTCTGATCTGCAGTTTATGGGCATGCAGTTGGTGGGGGTCATCTCTGTTTTGGGTTTCTTCATACGGGGGGCCGTGGGGATTATGGTGTGGGTGGCCGGGGGTCTAGGGGATTTCTGAAGGGCCTGGTCTCTACGTAGTCCAGTGATCAACTGAATTTTGGATTGAAGGGTGACAGTAATTGGAGTGTCGTACAAAGAAGCAAGATCTGCAGCTTCACTCGCAGACATAGCATCTCTAGTTCTTTTGGTTCTCTGTGTCTGATTAGAGAGGGGGGTTGAGATCCATCTCGGGTGAGGAGCCTTGGAAGGCCTTTGTTGTGTAGGGGTGGGGAAGGAGGGTATTTGGTGAGGTTTAAGGGGGCGTTGAGGTTGGTTAGGATTTCGCTAAAGCCCTGGATTATAATTGCTTTCTGGCTTTCAAGCAGGGTGAGCCGCTGCCCAGTCTCTATGTCAGTGAGGGTATTCTGGGCAGGTATGTTAAACCTAGAGGAGGAGAGCCTGACATTGTTAAATTGCCCTTTTGTGAGTGTGCTGTTCGCGTGGGTTCTCTGCGGGTCCGTGAGAGCAGGGTGACGAGGGTTGTTTTGAGGCATCGGCATTTGATTGCATGTGGGTCTGGGGAGGTGGTTGAGAGTCACAGATTAAGTGTTGCGGTCGTTCGATGTGGGTTGCGGGAGATGGAAGATGGGGGATGTTTGTCGGAGGGGGTAGTGGGACCTTGTTCTCTCTGGTACTACTGGGGGTGGAGTCTCGTGGTGCGAGGCAGGTGTTGTTTCTAGGGTGTACCAGAATGGTAGGTGAGTTCTGCTGGCGGTTCCAGCTCTTCTGGGAGGGGAAGAGGGGCAGGCAGGGGAGGAGTGCCTGAGAGGGGGCAGTCCAGAGAGATGGGAAGAGGGTGTCAAATGACTCTAGATTGTCATTGTTGGCTTGTATCAGGACTGTGCTATTGGAGTAGATGGTCACAGAGGTGTTCCCATTTCGCCTGGTGCGGTTAGGGGCTGAGAATGTCAGTTTGCAGCTATGGGAAGTTTTAGTCGTTTTGGAGATGTGGAGCTGCGATCTGAGGATGGAGTTCCATTTTTCGGGGCACAAATAAAGATTCTGGATGTTGTCTGATCAGTTTTTGCTAGAAGATTTTTTTCGCTTTGGGTGAGAGGTTAGGGAGAAACTGATCAAGAAGGAGCTCGGGCCGTGCGGTTTTAAGTGGTTCACAGAAGAGGGGTTGGTGTAGGCTGACGTGACGGATGGCATTGTGACTAGGTAGGACGGGGGGGCAAGCTCCCTTTCAGAGAGGTGGGATAGAGTTTCCAGAGCCATCCTATGAGGGTAATGTGCGAGTAGTAGAGAGATCTGTGCTGTTTTTTTTGAGCTGGTCGGTGACTCACCGGTGCATTTGGCTGGGAGTTACTCCTAGGAGGCCATTTTGCGGTCAGGTATCAAAGGTCAGGCAATGGGCCGATACTCATTGGCACAGCAGTCATGAAGGTGAGGGTCAAGATGACTTCCTTTCTGGGCCCAGCGGGACAGGGCGAGTTGAAACTGAGACCCTACCACAAGAGTGGAGTTGGTCAGTGATTCACCGGAGCAGATTACCGGTAGATAGCCCTAGAGAGTTAGACCTAGACGCCCATTAAATGGTCAGGCACATAGGGTGATGGGATAGCAGTCCGGTCCATAAAGTGAAGAGGCAGACTCAACAGTGCCGGTGGGGTGGGGTGGGGGTTATAGAGATTGAAGAGAACACCTTTTAGTGTAAAGTTAGTCTCTCATCTGTGTGGATAGTTTGATGGTGCTAGTTATGTGCCCTGGGCGGCCATCTTAGGGTCAGGCACAGTAGAGTGGGGAGCTGGAAGCCTCGAGGGTGCGCGGGCTTTCATCGCAGTGATGTAGTGGTCAGAGCGTTGACGCGAGGCAGATTAAGGGGGTGGGGTGCTGGCAGTATCGAGGGTGCGCAGGCTCTCTTTGCTAGGCTGAATCCAGAGTTGAGATCACTACTATTAGAAGAGTTAGTGACTCACCAAAGAGACTTTGGTTATCGGGAGGGTTCAGTGCCCCGAGCAGACATCTTGCGGTCAGGCACTAGTTGAGTGAAGCACCTAATGTAAGTCTCGAAAGTGCAATGGGTCTCGTTACACCTGGGTCGGGTCGGGTCGTGGTTGGTTAAGGTGGTGAGAGCGCTTCATGGAGTGTGGTCGGGGGCTCACCGATCTAGGTTGATTTTTCGGTGTTTGATTCTGTGCCCCGGGTGACCATCTAGAGGTCGGGCACTGGAGAATGTGGATCGGCGATCATCGGTGTATCCGCCTCTGCTGTAGTATGTTGCAGTCCTGGGTCTTAGGATGTCAGGACTCTCGCCGATTCTCTTGTGTGAGTTGTTAGAGACTCACCGGTGCAGTTCGCTCGTGAGAGAAAGTTGGGTGTCCATGGCAGCCATCTTGAGGTTAGTCACAGGTGAGCTGCGAGGTTCGTTGCTAGCTCGGTGCCTCCATTCTGCTTATTTCGGCCTGAGGTCCTGGCTTGACGGGACTCTCGCTGGTCTCATGGGGTGGGGAGTGTCTTTGGGGAGGGGTGGGTTTTCAGAGACTCGCCAGCGGATGAGAGAGAGTTAGGAGTCTATGGCAGCCATCTTGGGGTCAGGCACAGGCGAGCTGTGAGGTTCGTTGCCAGCTCGGTGCCTCCATTCTGATTATTTCTGCCTGAGGTTCTTGCTTGACGGGACTCTCACTTGTCCCATGGGGTGGGGAGTGACTTTAGAGTCAGGTGCGGTCCTCAAGTCCGATTCTTCCGATGCTTCCGTTGCGGAGTTGGTGATGTCGGGGGCGCGGATCGTCGTTTCCTCGTAATTTCAGTCTCCTACGGATGGCGACAGCGCTATGCTGGCTTGTTCCCCTTTGGGCGAGATCCGCTAAGTCCACGTTCCCCGGGAGGGGTGTGCGGGGGGGATGCAGGGATTTATACTGCATAGGTGATCCCAGTGCCCGGGAGCTCGTTGTTAGTGCTCCTTCCCAGCGGCCATCTTGTGTCTTCTATCACATGATTCATAAGTGTGTGCATTTTTGTCTATGTAACTGCTAGAGATATCGTTCCTAGGTTTAAATGATCCTTATATGTGTAGGATATTAGTATAGGACGAACGATAAAATGTCATCAATGTATGTACTTTCAAATGTAGTTCCCAAGTATAGTCACTGTTATGCATTTTCCTTACTTGCTACATGATTTATGTACTGTGGACAATAAGTACTGAAAAAATATTATACATGTATATGTCTAAATGTGCACACATATATTAATGTGCAGTATAGATTGGATGTCTTAAGTTAGCTGTTTTACACTAGAGGCCTGAATCTTTGTCCCATTAGAACTCTGCGTTTCTGCATTTTCTGCTGAGTTGCTTTCTTTGCAGGTGTTCTCACCAAATGTTAGTTTTGAATAAGATACATTCTAGTAACAAGCAATAGATACATGTCTGGGAATGGATTCCAACACTGAGTGCATGGGAACTTTGGAAACAAACAATGAACTGTTGTTTTTAACCATGAGTGTGGGACTAAAGTCGATGTTCCCATGTTCAGTGTGGGACAATTCTTCCATGTTTCTATGTGCACCTATACAGACCTATAAAATCAAATACAATGGATTCCTATTGATAACGCACTCAAAGGGGAGTTGACGATTAACTTTATGGATTATAACTTATTGTTGCCATGGACGAGAGATGCAGATGCGGACGCGAACACAGAGCCCTAATGCAGAGCAGAGAGACCTCTGAGGGCAAATGATTTGAACTTCCTTGCAGGCCGCATGCAGAACTTCTTTGCTGAATTCTTTTCTGCAGACTCTATGTGGAACCTTCCTTGGACTCCGACCTGAACCAATATTGCTATTCCTTAAATGCCACTAACCTTAAAAGACTTTTGGAGAATTGTCTCCTGACATATTAATTTCTCCAAGTGTGGTTTAAACCAACACTTCCTGACTCATTGAAGACTCCTGACTGAGCTTCCGAAATGCTATTGCTAATACTTCTTGCACTTTTTGCCTGATTTCTTTTGGCTTTTGCAGATTTCTACTATGAGCATTTGTGTCCTATAGTCTGTATAAGTGAGATTTAAATTTCTAATGTCTAGAAAAGACCAGGATTTATATCATGATGACTACATGTCTGATCCTTGTTCGTCTAAACTTTTTTAGGAAGTCTGGCCTTCCAGTTGTGATACTATACTTATATATTCTGATTTTACGAGTAATATATCTGAATTTGATCACTAATTTGTAATAAAAATCCCTTGGCTACCGATTCCTGGTCCTCATTGTGTAGCCAATTTGGTTGCACTGTTAATTGAATTTGATTGGACGAAAAATACTAACTCTCTTACCCTTCAGTGCAACTAAAAAGGTCCATTGCAGGACGAAGGTGGTAAGTTAGTAAATGGTAGTAAATGATGTAGCTAAGGAAGTAAATCCAGAGAGTCACAGCTTGGGTCCAGTATTGCACGACCTACTAATCCGCTGGATCAACACGGCAGACATTTTGTGTTTTTCAATTTTACCGTTCCAAGATGACAGATGCCCATCGTGGAGCTGTATATTAAAAAGATATGTAAAATGTGTACAAAGCAGATTTACAAAAAGAAGTAGCCTGGTAGCGAATTGCAGCTGTCGAATTCTCCTTAAAAGTGAAAAACTATATAACAAACAGGATAAGGAGGGGTGGAGCAGCAACAGAAGAACAGGATTTGTTGGGGCAATTAAATACTGCCACCAGCAGAGGTGAGCAAGCATGGGCAATAGAGCAACAGGAGGGGTTATTTTTAAATACGAAAAGCTGAGCAGGACGGGAGAGGATTGGAGAAAGCAATGGACCAGCTGGTGGCT
This sequence comes from Triturus cristatus, assembly GCF_964204655.1. NCBI lineage: Eukaryota > Metazoa > Chordata > Amphibia > Caudata > Salamandridae > Triturus > Triturus cristatus. The sequence goes on along the minus strand of NC_140581.1, from coordinate 921,353,571 downwards.
GGGTGATCATGGGACAAGGGTGTGAAGTGGGAAGAAACACATACGAGATTGACGGAGTTGGCTCGAAAGCACATCTACTCCACAAAGTGGTAGAATGAAGAGAAAAAAGTAATTTCTTGAATGTAAGCAGTGGAATTCCACAAGTCATCCAAGGAGAAGTTAGTAGAGAAGAATTGATTCAGAGGCAGAACAAACAAAGAATAACAATGAAAGTCGTCGAATAAGAAGCAACAAAATGAAATAGACATCCAATCAGCAGATGTCAAACAACAGAGAAATAATTCTGTCTGAAGGAGGGCCTAATTTACACCAGACTCAACCTTCATTGAATTTAGGTGCAAAATACCTTAATTTACAAGTGTAAACTCACATTTTATAGTCACAGATCATGTATTTACACTTGCAAATGGAACTGCTTTTACATAACATTACTGCAGGTATGTGACGCCTCATAGTTCGTGTCTCAGCATAATTTATTTTTGTACTACATGTATCAAATAAAGTGGAAACAATAGAAGGCATTCTCAAGCAATGCTTGCACTGACATATTTGGCCTCATACCCTGCTTATCCGGGCCCCCTTACCATAATTTCCTGATCTATAATGCCTTTGGGTAGAAGCACATTTGCTCTAAAAGGTGGATTGTGGCATTGCAGGTCAGGAATATCTGACTATGTAGGTAACACCCACAGATACAAAATGTCTGTGGGTATTCCTAGACTTATATCAAGTGGGGTGTGCTGTTCCTCTTCCAGATACATTGCAGTCTACAGTTCCAGGGGAAGGAGTATGCTCCAATAGGAGCACGGGCCCTCACACACCCAAAAGGGTGTTATGATTCATCACTAGGCTAGCTCCTCATTGGGCCGGTGCTGCAATGCCCGACAGGCAGCCTCTAGGGGGCTCTTTGTCGGAGATCTTTTAGTTAGCCATCAGGTGAAGTGTGGGTGTGTGGGCTTGAAAAGTGTGCATAGAGTGGTGGTGAAATGTAAGTTAGAATAGGTCTAGTGATACTCAAGGTCAATATATTTAATGGATGAGGTCGCTAACCTAAATAAAAATGATCGGTGCTGACTTTTTTATTAGCCTCATGAATAGATTAGTCAAAATGGTCAACATGTTTCTCACCTAATTCTGTCAAGAGTGATAATGCTGTGATTCATCAGGACCTAAGATAGGAACCTACACTACACAGTGACTGGAATCCAAAAATAAACGTACTATACTTAAAATACCCAGTCACACAACAAATCAAGTGGTAATCATTGTACCTTCAGATACATCAAAACTGTCAGTAGTCATGCAGTTTACCATTACTCAAGTTTTGGAAAAGTGTGCTTGATGTGACTACAACTACTATGAGGGCTTGTGACTGCAACTCCAACCAAGATGCTAGACTCCTTTTGCCCCTTCTCACTTGCCTCCAATGTCACTACTGAAGTTCACTAGTCATGCAGGTTACCATTACACAAGTGTTGGAAAAAGTGTGATTGAAGTGACTACAACTACTATGAGGCCTTGTGACTGCAACTCTAACCAATAAGCTAGACTTCTATTGCCCCTTCTCACTTGTCTCCCATGCCACTACTGAAGTTCACTACATAGTCATGCAGTTTACCATTTGTAAAGACTTGGTAAGTTCAGATAGAAAAGCAACCACTACTACTATGGGGCCTTGTGACTGCAACTTTAACCAAGAAACTAGACTCCTATTTCCCCTTCTCACTTTTCTCCCATGTCACTACTGAAGGTCACTAGTCATGCGGGTTACCATTTGTCAAGTCTTGGTAAGTTTATATAGAACATTACCACTACTACTATCAACCCTTGTGACTGCAACTCTAAAAAAGATGCCACAATTGTTTTGCCCTTTCTCACTTGTCTCTACTGAAGTTCACTAGTCATGCAGCTTACCATTACTCAAGGGTTGGAGAAGGGTGATTGAAGTGGTTACACTACCATGAAGCTTTCTGAATGTAACTCTAACCAACATGCTAGACTCCTATTGCCCCTTCTTACTTGTCCACCATGTCACTGCTGATGTTAACATATTATGCAGGTTACCATTTGCCAAGTGTTGCTTAAGTGAGACTGGAGTGACTACAACTACCATGAGTCCCTCTCACTCCAAGGATCAAGTCCGAAGGAAGCCAGGTAACTTCCATCCTATTGCTGTGCAAGCTGTCTTGGTACCGGTTTTGTACACCCAAAGTCTGTGGCAGACATTCTCAGGACCAATCCATGTCCACATCTGTACGTCTGAGCGGCATCATATACCTGTTAGTGTCACAAGTCTGAAATGTCCAAATGAAGATGACATGTTGAAGGGACCTAAAACAGACCAACACACAAGGAAACATACATCTGACACACATCATATCGTCAACTTCTAGGGAACACAGTCCAAAACACATTTATAGCTGAACAAAGCTACACTTACAAAATAAACACCTTTTCCCAGATATTGCCCTAGCCATATATTCCTAGTATGTTGCATTAACATCCTCCTCACAACATCACTACAAGAGTTGCAAGGCTAGTCAAAGTCATCACATCTCACATCATACTTACACTCAGGAGAAGTAGTTCTGGATGAGATCCTGACACAAGCTAGCTCCTTCCTCTTTACCACTATCACCATCATTGGGCATTCCAGGGTCCCCACCCAGTCTTCATGGCCTGTATCGTCTGCGATGTAAGGGATGTTGCGTCGCAGGGCAATGTTGTGGAGTATGCAGCAGGCCACATTGATCTTACATGCCTTCCCAGGTGAGTAGAGGAGGGCTCTACCAGTCTGGTCCAGACATATGAATTTGGGTTTTAGTCGCCCAAAAGCCCACTCCACTGGTCGTCGTGTTCTTCCATGGGCCTCAATGAAGTGGACTTTCCCTGGCGTTGTAGGATTCCTCAGTGGTGCCAACAACCATGGCCAGTTGGGATACACTGAGTCTTCTGGATAAAAGATAGAAAGAAGGGCAACATTTAGTTACACACTTTCAGATCATACTACCTGACATTTGTCACACAAAGTTAGGACCGATCACACTTACCTACAAGATAGGCCCTCTCCGGTAGTAGTGGTGACAGCAGCTGGGGTAAGGTGATGTTCCGCAGTACGAAGGAATCATGGGAAGATCCTGGAAACCAGAAATAGCAACAGTGAATTAAAATTAGCCTGTGGCCCAAAAATGCAAAACTGACATGGGTTTCACTAGTGGTGGAATTGAGGAAGGATTGTTGAGATGAGGTAGGAGGTCAGGTTCAAACTGATGGCATAGAATTGTATACTATAGTGAGGGTAGCATAACATGTAATGTAAAAATACCGCCCACCACGGTGTACAGTGCACTTCGCACATTTGGCCTATGTACAGTTTTCTTAACCACTTATATGGCGGCTGCCTGATCTAGCTAATAGGACATGTCGCACATTGGGCTCCGGCGGAAGTTGGCCCGTGTGGTGGTCACATCCACAGTGGTCATAACCATAGGCTAGCGTTGGGGATAGTGATGGTCGCGGTCCAATGGCTATGTGCGCCAATATTGATGACAGCGTACGGGGTGTCGTACATGTACACAGCGGTTGGAAAAATAGCTCACTTTTCTCCTGACACTGCTGCCTCGTCCGTTTTAGCTGCTGTTTTTCACCTCTGGGAACAATCATGGCACATTGTACTGAAGGACTGGGTTATTCTAAGACCCAGCGGTGCCAGGGGACAACACCTGAAACCTTCGTGGGTTACCTGTTCTGGCGTACAAAACACAGAGACACGGGACACTTCCAGCGACGTCAGAGATCAGCGTTTATTTACTGCAGGGATACAGAAATCACAAGAAGTACACAACGTGTAGGTTCTCGGAGACTGCTTCGAATTGCAAAAGTGGATCGCTCCTTTTATACACGTTTTTGCCATTGCACAGTATGGCGAACAAAGGTTACAACTCAGTTCCCACAATAAACTTCAAAAGAGTCGTGTTCATGTTTCAGGAGGCCGGAACATAATTACAGCAGCATTGCCGGTTCCCAACTGTAAAAACATATCTACCCCGCAATAAAACACATTCCATTCTGACCGTAAACACATTAGGAGAGGGGACAAAAACAGATGCAAAGAAAGGACAAGGATGCACAACAGGTTAGAAAAGAGTGTCGGGAGTAATAAAGGAAACTTGATGACAGGATCAAAGACCTCGTGTCAAATGCATGCATGACTGAAACAATAGGCTAGCACGGCAAGATGAGTCTCGAGCGGGGCCATCTGCCTTCGCCGTGTCATTTCCCTTATCGTAAAAGTCACCTCAAAGAAACACGTGTCCCTCGTGTAAGCTTGGGAGTCCCAGGGTCACGAAGCGGGCAACGTCCGTTCGCTGGCTACTTGAGGGCAAGAAACAAAATGGATGCCGTATCTAAAATGGAACCCGAGGGTTCGGATGAACAAACCCAAAAATGAGACGAACCATACGTGGTTGCGTAGCGAAACTGCGTACACCCACTATACTCGTCATTTGCGGTTCGTAGACACCAAACTCATCCATATTCGTCACCACTCAAAAAGTGTCGTTCCGTCTCACACGGAACCTCAGACGCTCCTTTTGCCCTCATGTAGGCAAGCACTAGTCAAGATCGGAATCGATTTCAATATTCATCAGATCGTTCACCTGCTGCTGGAACATCATTCTATTCATCAATGTCTCTTTGGTAACAGATGGCCGTCTTATACACGTTGTAGCACAAAGGCCACATAAGGCAGGACCACACTGTACACAAAGACAACATGTGAATAGAAACGTTACAACAACCCCTACGATCATCAGAATCTTCCAACCCCAAGTTGACATCAGACCCCAAAACCATCCTAGAAGCGTCCAATTACCTTTGTCCACGTGTATGGACTCGGAAATCTTGTGCAACTTTGAGATGGCTTGGTAGACAGTTGGTGCATTGTCAGGAATGAAAATGCAACAGCTCGAATGGATAACTTTACACACACCACCTCTATCTGCAAGAACAACGTCTAGAACCATACGGTTCTGCAACGTCATGAGTCTATCCGCCTGAAGTTCAGCTGTTAAGTTACCAAGGGCACTCGCGGTAATATTAGCGTTGACTCAACTACACGGGTCAACTGTCTTAGGTTCCTACTATTAACCATAGGTCCCCAAAACGGCAAGAAACCCTTAAAGAAATCTCCTGCTTCTTGACCGGCAGTATCCTCTTTGCTAATAACGCCTCTCACAACTCTAGTCTTGTGATAGTCTGAGGCAACTGTGAAAGTCGGTGGTAAAAGATTCGCAATATAACAGGTACCCGAAAAATCACGGGGTAACCATGTATATGCGGGATCATAACATACAAAATAAGTGCCCTTAGCAGTCAGAAAAACAGGGGAAGAGAGCGTCGGTAGGACATACGTGTCAGTACAAGCACTGTTCCCAAGTTGTGCTCTCGGATTTCGACCCAAACCTTTCAAGCAGAAATTACCGAGGTGTGGTACAATCCATATTGGGGACGAGCTCTTAAACTGGCTGTCACCCACTGACGTACTATACTCAGCCTCACGCAGATCTTTATAGGCTTGCACCTCTTCATCTGGGATAAGCGATGCATCAAAAACATCTCTATCTAAATCCGCTATCGCTATCGCCAAAGGCTTCTGGTACGGACCAGGACCAAAATCGACAGAGCGTGGCTCTCGACTGGGGTAGGAATCTAGTGCACTACGAAACATAGTTTGGAATGCTCGAGCGGAACCCTGGGAGCTGTAAGGAAGGACCAAATACGGAATACCCCTATCCATGGTATGTGGCATTAACCCACACACCCAACAGTTGGTAGTATTCATCACCAACTGATGCTGATGTAGGAGTTGAACGAAGGAGTTATTCATAAATTCCGCACGTCTAACCTGTTCGTGTTGAGGCAAGGGATGAAAAGAATGTGGGGAAACAGTGGTGATGGAACTTAGTTTAGGAGAAAGGGTAGGTGAAACAGAAGGTAATAACAACTGTATTCCAAAATACACACCGCCCACCAATAGCATAGACACAGTCAGAAACAGTAGGAACACCTGAAACAGAAAACATTTTGTTCGTACAACCCTATGTAACTCTGATCTCTGCGCCGACATCCTTTCTACTTCCAACAGCTTAGAGAATGCCATCCTCTACAAACCGTCTGTGACGTACTTGACGCACTTCGTTCTGAGTAGCGATTATCAATCCCCAGGAGTTCCCAGGAATCGACAAAAGTAACCGACCTAGCGTCAGAAACCTGCTAAACAGAAAGGAGTACCCGCACGGCCCTACGGTAACCAGGATGGTAGGGTTTTCTCAAAACGTTCAGTTTTAATACAAATCTCTTAGCAGTGAAAAGCACATAAGAACTCAAAAAGAAAGGATATAATTGTCCATAATGTTCATAACACCAGGAAAAGGAGAAAACGAATATACGACTACTTTTTATTAGTCCTTGAACGAAGAAAGTATCGACTTCTTCCAGGTCGAGTTTGCTCTACAAACAAGTGTTCAGCTGGCGCAACAGTGTTTGATGAGGTGAACAACGAGTCAGACCTTGGGTTCTCTGCTACTGATGACTCCACAAGTGGGTTTGGCAGCGACAAATCATCCCCTACAAGTTGAGCGTCACTGAACGGCACAAAGTTTAAAGGAGTCTCAGTTTCCGTTGCCGAAATCCCAGTTCTCACCCAACCGTCTGTTGGTAAGGGGATCGGTACCTTTTTCGTGTGGCCGGCATGAACCCAGTTTTTCCGGCCCTCCAATCGAACCGCAGTCCTCGTTGTCAACAAGACTTGAAAGGGTCCTACGAATCTTGGCTCCAAGTTACGTTTCCGACCAAAATTTCGGGTAACGCCCCAATCGCCTGGCCGGAGCTGATGTCCAGGACCCTCTGTCTGCACCGGTAGAGCTTCAAAGACCTGTTGATGGATTAACCGTAGTTTAGTGGTCAAATCATGAAGGTAATCAATTAGCATTGGATACTCAAGACTATCAAAGGCCTTAGGTCTCGGGACTCCCCAAATGTTCGCAGGGCGGCCGAACACAATCTCATATGGGCTAAGCCCTACTCGAGAGTGTACAGTCGCTCTGGTTGATAGGAGAGCCAGAGGCAAGGCATCAGGCCATGATAGACCAGTCGTAGCTTGTATTTTTGCAAGTTTCAGTTTCAGGGTACCATTGTACCCTTCAACCAAACCCGCTGCCTGAGGATGATTAGCGCTATGGAATTTTTGACGAATTCCAAGGCCCTTACACACGCTCTGCATCACACTTCCCACAAACTCACTTCCATTATCCGACCACACGATTCGTGGCATTCCATACCTAGGAAAGTATTCCTTCAGCAGGATTTTCGCTGTGGACAGGGCAGTATTATCCTTAAGAGGATAGGCCTCAATCCATCTAGAGAACGCACAAACCACAACCAAAACATACTTCAGGTTATTGCATCTCTCCATATGGATAAAGTCCAGTTGGATAACCTCAAAGGGACAAACAGGTGGAGCAAAATGACCAGGTGGAGTGGGGGTGCCCTTGCCAGGATTGTGCATCAAACACACCATGCAATTCTTAACCACTCTCTCAGCACACTTAGTAATACCCTCATTCTTCCATACAGGGGACAAGAACTTACATATTCCTTTTGCACTAATATGTGACAACCCATGAGCCATCGTCACGACAGCTAATACGTACGCATCCGGTAACATTCACCTCTGACATTCCGTCAAGTCAACCCAACATCCATGCATATCCAACCTTCCCGTACTTTCTTTCCACTTGATTTTTTCAGCTTCAGTGGCTTCGTTCTGAATTGCTTTCACACTCTCAACAGTGTCTTCACACATACCAGTTTCCGTCGGCCATCTCACTGAACTTGTCACGTACATTCGAGTTGTAAGATTCTTAGCCGTTTCCTTAGCAATCTCGTCCGCAAATGCATTACCACGACCAACATCATCCGTCACTTTCCGATGTGCACTACATTTAACAATCGCCACTTGTTTAGGCAATGTAAGTGCATCCAAAAGATCATTCACGAGCTGCCCGTGTTGGATCTTCGTCCCATGCGATGTCATAAATCCTCTTTCTCTCCACAGTCTTCCAAAACTGTGCGCAACGCCGAATGCGTACTGGCTGTCGGTAAACACATTCACTCGCTTTCCCTTAGACAAGACACATACTCTTGTCAATGCAATCAACTCTGCCGCTTGTGCTGAGTTCTGATTCAATCTCGCAGTTTCCACAACCGTGCTCAACGTCACTACAGCATACGCAGTCGTCACATCGCCATTCGGCAATTTAAAGCAAGATCCATCAACATACAAAGTACCATCGGGATCTGTCAAAGGAGTGTTTTTCAGGTCCACACGACCCTTTGTTTCTTCCTCAGTTCGTAAATAACAATCATGTGGTGGTACATCATCTGATTCCATATTAATCGGCAACAATGTCGCCGGATTCAGTACATTACAACGTTTGATCTGTATGTGACTTGCCAAAAGGGTCAGCTCGTACCCAGACAACCTTGCACTCGTCAGATGTTGAGTTTTTGTACGATTCAGGAGAGTATCAACTGCATGCGGAACCATCACTATGAGCATATTATCCATGACAAGACCTGCGGATTGTCGAATAGATGCCGCAGCTGCCGCCGTCGCCCTCAAGCAACTCGGCAACGCTCTAGCTACCGGGTCTAAGGTCGAGGAAAAATATGCACACGGACGCTGCTTGCCACCAAATTGTTGCGTTAAAACACTCAACGCACAACCTTCCCTCTCATGGACGTATAGTGTAAATGGCTTGCTGTAATCAGGAGTACCTAACACAGGAGCCGAACACAACGCATCACGAAGTTCAGAAAAACTTTTCTGACATTCCTCCGTCCATGGCAAAGGAGTCGAAACATCCTTGCACGTGAGAGCTATCAATGGTTTCGCTAACAGTGAAAAGTTCGGAATCCACTGTCTGCAGTATGACGTGATACCTAAAAAGGCACGCACATCTCTCTGGGTCGTCGGCACAGTCATTCGAGCAATTGCTGCGATTCTTTCAGGGGTCAACTTTCTTCCCGCCTTTGACAATAAGTGACCTAGGTAGGTAACTTCTTGACAACAATATTGCAATTTAGAAGGTGACACCTTGTGGTGTAAGTCGCATAGATGCTGCAACAGTGACACAGTAGCAGTCTTGCAAATTTGTTCAGTGTCTGCAGCTACCAACAGATCGTCAACGTACTGAATCAAGGCCGCACCAGCTGGCAGCACGAATGCATCAAGTTGGCTCTTGAGAGCTTGGCTATAGATCGATGGGCTCTCACAATAGCCTTGAGGTGCACGTTTAAACCGGAAGCTACGACCACCTAATGAAAAACCGAACAAATCTCGACTTTCTTCAGCAATCGGAATGCTAAAGAACGCATTCTTCAGATCAATTACCGAGAACCATGATGCAGAGGCTGGAATCAGAGTCAGTAAAGCTGTAATGTCAGGCACCACAGGAAACTGCGGGACAACAATTTTATTTACCTCCCGTAAGTCAATAACTAGACGGTCCACGGGAGGCTTGGAGGGATCAGTTCGCTTCAGAATAGGCAACACAGGACTATTACACACGTTACCTCGTGTCTCCTCAATAACATCTTTATCGATCAAATCATAGATGATCGCTAATAGTGCCCGTTCACCATCAAGGGAGATACGATACTGGGGTATGCGCGGTAATCGCACATCAACTTTCAATTGAACAACATAAGGTGGTATTTCCAGCAGGCCCACATCATTGGGACCTGTCGCCCACAAAGAAGCCGGAAGAGAACTCAATTCCGGTGGGAGCTTGTCGATCGATAGATACATAGGGGAAATCACTCTCTGACCCAATGTAAGCTCCACTCCCGTAGGAAAGCAGTACAAAGTCGCATGTAACCTTTTCAACAAATCCAAGCCCAAAAGATTCTCACCAAAACCAGGAGTCAAAATCAAAGAGCTTCTAACTCATGAGACCCAATCGTTAGGGGCAAGGGGCTAGAAACTGGATTGCTAATGGGGGCGCCCGAGAATCCAACGGAAACATTCGTTAAGCCAGACAAAGGCGCGCCAGGGAGTTTCGAATGCATGATGGAACTTTTTGCTGCACCAGTGTCCAACAGAAAAGGCTCAACGATGCCCAATGTGGCAACTGCGACATAAGGCCCTCTCTGATCTACCGGAACTGATACTTCTCCCTTCCTTTGTCTATGGCTGTCCTAGTAGATACCATCCGTATCAACATCACGCTCAACATAATAGTCGTCCACATGATATTGTGCAGATCTACCAGACGAGAGATCGCGTCGATCGAAACAATTCTGCGAGTCTGAGGAAGTGGCAAGACGCTCGGCCTGATTCTGAGTAACACCGCGACCTCTACCACGTGAATCTTGTTGAGGACCACTACGACCTCCTCGAGCCGACACACCATTGTTCCTATCACGTAGAACTGGGCAATTAAACTTCAAATGGCCCTCCCCTCGACAATATGCACATTGATTATACCCCAACACAAAGCGAGGTGCGGGAGAGTCATTGCGCACCTGTGATCTGGAAAACTGAGATTGTGAGCGATTTGGCTGTTGCGAGTCATTGAAATTTGAGCGCGGAGGATACGCTTGCTGCAATAAGACCTTAGTTTTAAGATCCTTCGTTTTCTTATCTGCACGTTCGCTTTCTTCCTTTTCTCTGTTTTCGTAATATTGGGCCGTAGCCAATATTTGAGCAGTGGTAGAAACAGCCCACGAACTCTCAGAATTCTTCAACTTGTTGCTGAGTTCGGGCAACAAGTTCGATACAAATTTATCAACGAACAACCGCTGACCACCCTCCGAACTCATGTCCTGACCACTATGATCAACAAATGCTTCCTCAAATCTCGTAAAGAAATCGGAGACACTCTCATCCCTCTTTTGCTTACACGCGGACAATTTGTCCCAATTGACGCGCATTGCTGGCATAAGCGTTTTCATAAGAGTAATTATCCTCTGGGGCAAATCCACAATAAGCTGTTCAGGTTTAGCCCCACCAACTTGCTGGGCGTCTGCCGCCGTAAGGGCAGCCCAGTCACCGCCTAACTCAGCCGCGTGATTCTCGTGACGAATTTTCGCCCAAATCGGCTGAGGCACTACATTGCCAAACAACATGTCGATATCAGCAAGATTCATAACAGTAGCATCCACTAGTTGGGACAACTCCTTATAATAACCTGCAGGATTTTTACGGGGATCGGGCAAAGTGTGCTTCACCTGCAAAACTTCCGATCGCTTCCAAGGGAGGTGTATCCACACTCTCTGAAAACGTCCTGGGACAGCAGGATTAGCATTAGGATCACCTGGCATCCACACTGGGGGAACTTCCCGCATAGGATATTGACCAGGTTTTGCCATCCACTCTTCGGTCTCGTCTTTAAACAGTGCTCGAGGTTGCACTGTACATCGAAAGGATAGCAGGCGTTCTAGAGCAGCTCGAACCTTATCACCTACAATCACACCAGTTGTAAATTGATGCTGGAGCTCAGAAACCTCAGACGGTACACTATCGACCACATCATGATCCCACTCTTCCTTCAACGATTTACACATTTCCTCAAACACGAATCGTTGCGTGGGCGCATTAAACTGGGAAAATGTTTCAAACACTATACGCGAAGTGTACTAAACAGGATTACGAATCCATTTACGTGCCATTTTTACCAACGATTCACGTTCCCTACCATCAGGAAGCTGGCTGCGCCTCTGAGCAACATCAGAAAGAGTCGATCCAAGTATTGGCCCAAAAAGCGAAGAATAAAGAGTAGCAACAGCATTCAGGAGACGGCTACGAACAGAAGGAGAGGAAGAAGAAGGCACAGGAGCGACAACAGTAGGAGTGGAAACAGTAGAAGTGGACGCGGCACCAGGAGTAGCGGGAACGACAGGCTGAGGAGGGGCTGGGAAAAGCGCAGTAGGAAGAAAAGCCGGTAAAGGAGGATGAACAATTTGCGGCACAAGAGGATTCGAGAGAGCGGGAGGAACGACGGGCTGACCAGCAGCCGCCAAAACAGCAGGTTGAGGAATAGGAGGAATCACAGGACCCACAGTATCTGGAGCATAGGGAGGTGGTGATTTCAACAGATAAGATAGTAGCGAATCTTCTATCGCTTCTTCTCCCGTCTTATCGGCAGTAGACGGTAACACCGGATAACATTTATCCACCGCCATATGATGAAGTCGAGCACTAATTTCCTGCTCTTTCTCATCTTTGTCTCGCTGATACTGTTCAGCATTTCGCATCACCGTAATGACACCTTCTCTCTTATTTTTCTTACTCTGTTTGATTTCTTTCTGCTTGACCTCTTTACGCCATAACCGGAAGGAATCAAACATGGCTGGCCAAGCCTTCTTTTTAAACAGTTTAGCTTCCAAATTATCTAAAACGGCAGTTTCGAAACTACCATGTGATGGCCAACTAAGAACACCATCATTTTTAGTGTAACAAACCCAATATTCGTTATATACGATAGGACCCACGCCATGGCGACTATAGAGCTCATAAATTGGAGTTCCAACCGGAGGTATCGGACATGAATCCTCCAGCCGGGAATCCATTCTGCAACATTTAAGAAACCCAAACAAAGTACTACGGCCAGGCATCATGCACACTAACCGAGTTTACAAACTTCAAGGGCTATCGAATTATGATGTCCTCGCACAAAAATGCAAGACCCTCGGTTTTGGCAATTGCAATCGTCAAATAAAACCCAACAACTAAGAACCACAAATGCTATGGAACCATGCAAACAACAAAGGACCACTGGGAGCGACCCACAAATACTTAACTGAAAGAACAATGGCGTCACCAGGAAGGCCCGTCTATCGTCTCGCCATACAAAGGACTACGCCAGGCGCCAAAACAGGTCGACAGTCAGGGCATCAGTCCATCGCAGCCGTCAGGAGGCGGGGATCTTCGCGGGAAAAGACGTCGGGCCACTTATTTCGACAACTGGATCGATGAAGTGGGGTGCACCTTCCCTCGGAGATTTCACACGAAGTTCCTCACGATCGTCGGGCTTTGGACCGGTACCGCTGATGTCGCCCCACGTTGGGTGCCAACTGAAGGACTGGGTTATTCTAAGACCCAGCGGTGCCAGGGGACAACACCTGAAACCTTCATGGGTTACCTGTTCTGGCGTACAAAACACAGAGACACGGGACACTTCCAGCGACGTCAGAGATCAGCGTTTATTTACTGCAGGGATACAGAAATCACAAGAAGTACACAACGTGTAGGTTCTCGGAGACTGCTTCGAATTGCAAAAGTGGATCGCTCCTTTTATACACGTTTTTGCCATTGCACAGTATGGCGAACAAAGGTTACAACTCAGTTCCCACAATAAACTTCAAAAGAGTTGTGTTCATGTTTCAGGAGGCCGGAACATAATTACAGCAGCATTGCCGGTTCCCAACTGTAAAAACATATCTACCCCGCAATAAAACACATTCCATTCTGACCGTAAACACATTAGGAGAGGGGACAAAAACAGATGCAAAGAAAGGACAAGGATGCACAACAGGTTAGAAAAGAGTGTCGGGAGTAATAAAGGAAACTTGATGACAGGATCAAAGACCTCGTGTCAAATGCATGCATGACTGAAACAATAGGCTAGCACGGCAAGATGAGTCTCGAGCGGGGCCATCTGCCTTCGCCGTGTCATTTCCCTTATCGTAAAAGTCACCCTCAAAGAAACACGTGTCCCTCGTGTAAGCTTGGGAGTCCCAGGGTCACGAAGCGGGCAACGTCCGTTCGCTGGCTACTTGAGGGCAAGAAGCAAAATGGATGCCGTATCTAAAATGGAACCCGAGGGTTCGGATGAACAAACCCAAAAATGAGACGAACCATACGTGGTTGCGTAGCGAAACTGCGTACACCCACTATACTCGTCATTTGCGGTTCGTAGACACCAAACTCATCCATATTCGTCACCACTCAAAAAGTGTCGTTCCGTCTCACACGGAACCTCAGTACAAGGGAGAGGGCCCGTCCCTTCACTTCAGAGGAGCTGGAGACCCTGGTGCGGGAGGTCCTTCCCCTCTATTCTCGGCTCAATGGCTTACCAGAAGAGCAGGTCAAATACAGCTATTCACTTTGTTCATCTTCTTCCTTTTTGTTCCCTTATGCTACAATGTGACTCTGAGTTCCAGACAGTAACAATATTGTGTTGTTTGGTGAAATGGAGTAGTCCCTACATAGGACACACATATAATGGATTATGAGGCACTGTCCTTTGTTGAGAGAAGCCCACCATTGGAATGTGTGATAAGGGTGATTTCTACTTATGTTACATGCATATCTCCATGCAGAGCTCAGATTCGCAATAGCTACAATGAGTTCTCAAGTAAGATCATGGTATATGTGAATTGTTATGTATGGGTTCAGACCATGTGCCATGTCTGTATACTGTTAGAAGCATTTGAGGATGATGTTAGCCAAGTGTACCCTTCCACTTATCAACCAGCCCACATCAGACTTTGTAAAACAGTTGTCTGGGAGGTAGCTCTACCTCAGAGACCCCTTCAGAGTGCCAAACAACCACATGTTCACATGTGGAATGGCCAGAAGTTTCCCTTTTCTCTATTGAATTGGTGGAAATGTGAGGTTCATGTGGGATAAGTAGCCTCAGCCTGCAGACAGCAAGGCCTGACACTGGTATGTGGGCAGTCTGGACCATGGCCCAGCCTGGCCCAGAGTTACTGTGGCAGGAGAGATGCACATAGTAATATCCCTGTAGACCTGCTGATCCATGGATGTTCCCAGAAAGAGTTATCTCTCTCGCTAGTAGCCCTGACAGCTGTTACATGGATAATATGACATAGAATGTCAATAAAAACTACGTATATGATCTCCAAAAGGAGACTTAAATAATGTATTCAGTCAAACATTAATCCGTTCCCCTTCCTTACTCCTCCTGCTTTTCTTGCTCTCTCCCTTGACTTCTCACTTCCCTTAATTTACATTTTTTTCTTCTCTTTCCTAACAGGCATAGTTCTCAGGCATAAATTTTTGTGTCCTGATGATGATCCCTCTACCTTAGTTGGGATCAAAACGTCGTCGACGTCAGTGTCTTGACTTTAATAGTTACATGTATATTCTCTAAAAACCAAAGATACTTTTATGTATTGTGAAATGAAATGAAATGAAATGAAAAAAAGATTTCTAAAGTGCATGGCTGCCCTAGAGCGTCCCAGCGCTAGCAATGTACTGAACCACTACCCCAAGATACAGGGGGAGACCTACAGAGGAAAGAGGTAAGTCTTCAATGCTTTGCGGAATTTTGCCAAGTTGGGTTCTTTACGCAGAGCCATCGGCAAAGCATTCCAAAGTTGACCTGCATTAATGGAAAACCGACGTCCACCCGATTTCGCCTTTTTAGCTCTGGGTATCATTACTAGATTCCCATCTTCAGAGCGAAGGGCTCGCGTAGGTTTGTAGGAGAGGACCAAATCTCTTAGAATGGGAGGACCCGATCCTTGTAAGGCTTTGAACACTATGCATAGAGATTTAAATTTAATGCGCTCTCTAATAGGTAGCCAGTGCAAGGCCTTCAAGGCGGGCCGAGCTGAAGAGCATTTGGCAGTACCAGTGAGCATCCGTGCCGCTGCATTTTGAGCTCTTTGGAGAACATTCAGTGTGGATTCAGGTGCCGCCAGGAAAAGGGCATTGCTATAATCAAGCCTGGAAAGCACCAATCCCTGAACTAATAGTTTCCTGGAATTATCAGGGAGAAGCGACAGGACTTTTCGGGCTGACCGGAGCAGCCCATAACACGTCCCTGCCACTCGTTTGGCTTGTGTGATCATAGACAGCTCTGGTTCGAGCCATACACCTAGACTTTTAATGGTGCCCTTGGGGCTGGGGGGGCGCCTAGACTAGCTGGCCACATACATTTGGGCAATGATGAGCATAAATTGCCAAGGAGCATAAGCTCCGTTTTCGTCCCATTCAGTTTTAGCCGGGAGTCCGACATCCATGCCATAATGTTGGTAAGGCAAGCCGCAAACTTCGCCCCCTGGCGTTCCGACGGGGACAGAGAGACAATCAGTTGAGTGTTGTCTGCGTAGGTTGCCATTGTCACCCCGAAGGGGGCCACCACCTCCTCCAATGGGGCCATATAGACGTTAAAGAGCGTTGGGCTCAATGAGGAGCCCTGCGGGACTCCACATAGGAGGGGGGTAGGCAGAGATCTAAGATCGCCATCGCAGACCTGATAGGAACGATCACTCAAATAAGACTGAAGCCACTGGAGGGCCGACCCTCCTATCCCCATCTTTCCCAGACGGTGGATCAAGATATTATGGTCCACCGTGTCGAAAGCAGCGCTTAGGTCCAGGAGGACCATTGCAGCAGATCCTCCTGAATCCAGGATACATCTGCCTTCTTCGACCATTGCTATCAAAGCCGAGTCGGTTCCCTGGCCAGGTCGAAAGCCAGTCTGTGTCCGACCTAATAAGTTGTTAGTTTCTAGGAAACAGGAGAGCTGGCGATTGACAAACTTCTCAGCGATCTTATTCAGGCCAGGCAGAAGCGAGATGGGACGGTAATTTGCCAAGTCAGCAGGGTCAAGGTCGGGCTTTTTCAAAAGAGCCTTGACAGTGGCCTGCTTCCAGCTAGGTGGAACTATGCCATAGGTGAAGGAGGCATTCAGGAGATCAGTTGCGGGACCAGCAATGAGATCAGCAAATTGTTTGAGGATCCGGATGGGCATGGGGTCCGAGGGGGAGCCACTCTTCAGCGCCGAAAGCTCCTTACAGAAATCTTCCCTTGTAATGGGAGAGATGGTGTCTAGTCCCTTCCCGACAGGAACCTCTTCAGGGACTGTTATGTCCATGATTCCTGGACTGGGGGTGTGACTTACAGAGTGTGCATTTACTTCTTAGTCACCCAAATGTACGATGCCTGAGGCCTGGAAATCTTGTGATGTCTGTGGTTTTGCCCACTCATTCTTTTCATTATTGCTTCTGGCACTGAATTAATGTTTGACTGAATAAATGATTTAAGTCTCCATTTGGAGATTATATACGTACTTTTCATAGTAATTCTATGTCTTATTAATTAATCAGTCTTGGAAGGGGACATTGTTTTTGTTATACACATGCACACCCTAAGTTCCTCTGAATTCCAGGGTTCCTTGTTTCTTTAGAAAAGATAGATAATATGAGGCATGGCGACTGAGGTAATCCCCTGACCTTATACGTCTTTCCATTGAACCACAGTGTCGATGTGTGTCTGTCAACAATGACTGTCCCCTTGCTCACACAGTTTTGTTGACACTTTTCTAATCGAGTTGCTTCCACTGTGCAAGCCTATTGCACATTTGAGACATGAACAGTGTGGATAGTGGGTTACTTTTGCAAAGATTTGGAAATGTAAATCATTTGCTTGGCTACAGTATTTCCTATCACACAACACATACAATGATATGTTGATTGTCATCACAGTTACTGTACCTCATGTGGCAAAAGGGGTGTCATGTGATGGCAGTACACACCACACAAACTTATGTTGACTTGCTATGATATTCAAATAAGTAATCCACATGTCCACACAGCCCCCAGAGAGGTAGCTCTCAATGTCACACATACAAGCCCTTAACTTGTGACCTTAGTCTTAGGACGTTGTGTATACAATGCTTCTTGCCTCTAAGGACCATATGCATCAATGCAATGGACCTGGCAGGTAAGGTGTCTGGACAGTCATGCACAGGTAGTTTACCCTTCAAAAGGTCCAAATGGGGTGTTGTGTGTCATGGTGTCTCACATCACATTCCATGTAGTATGGGCCTGGCATACATGATGTTTGTGGGCTACCTCAGTCACTGTAGGTCATGACCAGGTTTGAGGTTAGTCATCAGATGACCACAAAAGTGTGTATCCATGCTTCAGTTGTGAGTAGCATGTGACAGAGACACATGTAACATGTTGACTCTTGATGAAGGCTTGTGCTAGATGTTAACATAATGTCTATCAAGCTGACAGATATCCTCAAACTTCCAGTTACAATCTGTATCTACATCTATTCATCCATACAGGTCAAAGCCCATCAGAAGAAGACCATTTGGAACGTCATCACCCAGAAGGTGCGGACCCTAGGGGTCTACAACAGGTGTAGTAACCATGGCAGGAAGAGGTGGGAGGAACTGCGAGCTGGACCTGGAAGATCAAGGAGGACCAGCTGGGGAATTCCTCCCAACATGGAAGGGACGCGTGCCAGAACTTTACCCCCCTTATGGCCTGCATACTAGCCTGTGGCCTACCCGGAACTTGATGGGCAGTTGAGGGCACAAAAGCAGAGACAAGAGGGTGAGTCCTGGCCAATGTCATACAGGCAAGCATGGCCAAATACAAGATGAGTTATTGTGAGTGTAAGTGAGATAGTAGGTGGATGCTGCTGTGCTGTGCCTATTCTCTTGCTGACCTGGAAGACAGCAGAGTCCTGTCCACATCCAATTTTACCCTTTTGAGCAGACACCTGGCTGAAGTGAGTAATCATCTCCTCAGTAAATCTGGGTGACAATTGTACCACACAGACAACTGGTCTTTCCTGTGTGAGGAGTTTTATACCCTCACTACTGACTCTAATGTGATGGAGGCCCTATTCCATGTGATATGACAGAGTTCACAGTACATGCAGTGACTGGACAACAGTTTCCATTGGTAAATACCAGTTATACAGTGAAATGAGAGTGTAAACATCACTTATGCTATGGGCATTAGTGCTTACATGCTGGCTAGTGTTTGTTTGGCAGTTGATGTTTCATCTGCAATAGTGTTTCAATACACTCAGTTACTGACTGGTGACATGCATGAGGGAGTGAGATGTAGAACTGTGGGGAACCTATGTGAATGTCTACACTGATCCTTTCAAGGCAATCTGAGTATGCAATACCAAAGAGTGGTGTGGTGTGCCTGTCCGTTGGGAATCTAGGGATCCCACATCTTCATGTCATAGATGTTCAGGGACACCCAAAATCATTCAAAGGCGTATTGGCGTGTGGATATATAATCTCTGACTGGTGCCATCCTCTGTACCAAGAAGGGTTGGGGATGTTCAAATGTCTATATGGAGTCTTGTGCTGTGTGAATTCAGAGTATCTATCTCCCAAATGTTAGGACCTCAAAGTATTCAGGGAACTTTATCAGCTAAATGTGATACATGGAAGAACTACATGTGTACAGCTTTCATTTGACTTTTCAGGTAGTGGACATATGATGTAATTTGGAGTGCAAAGTGTCAATAGTGTGCAAGGAGGATTTGCATATGACATGATGTCTGCCACAACAGTAAATTATGGGACATTGGTGTACCACTTGACCATCATGACATCCTGATGTGTCATGAGTAATAGTTATATTTGTTTCATTCTGGGGCTTGTGTGAGCATTATGTAAATCTCACACTTGGATCCGTCCTATTTGATTACATCTTACTGCAATGGTATACAAGTGTCAAAGTATACAAAGTGATCAGCTATCCTAGTATGGACATAAGGGTGGAGTGTAGAGTATTCCATCAATGCATTTTGGCCTGTCTGGGGTTATGACATGAGTGGACCCAACTGTTTCAGGTTATCTAGCATGCATGCTTGTGCTAATGCTGAATTAGAAGCCTATGGAGTGAACCATGAAGGTGGTGTGCTATGTGGACTTCCTCAATGTTTTCTGGAGATTTCTGATGGTCGGGTGTAGAAACACAGATGCGATAAATCCATGTTCCATGTCATTTCAGATACATCCAGGGCAAGCGGAGGAAAAGGGGCCAATGTTAGTGGGAACACAGCTGGTCACTATGGTTCCTGCGTGATATGTCAGACACGGAGGGACTCAGTGACCAGGACAGTGCAAGGAGTGCCCCAAAGGACATCAGCCATCATCTGAGTCATCCTTCGGTGGACACTCCAAAATGGTGGCAGACCCAACAGGATCAGTTGTACCTTCATCCTTTGTCCACCACCCCCAGTTCCATCACCACCCTCCCTGTTTTCTCACCCAAGTTGGCCATTCCTGCTCATGTAAGACGGGAGGCATCTCTTTTGCTGCAGGCACCTCAGCCCCTACCCCTTCTAGTCCTGCTGCCCTGAGTGAGGAGGCTATTTACCTCCTGAGGAGCATCACTGTGGGTCAGACTGCACTGCTGAATGCCACCCAGGAGGAAGACAACAAGCTGACCCAGGTAGTTGCCTACCTGGAAGTCATTCACACTGCAATGTCTGGCCTACAGAGATCTTTACAGGCTCTGGCCTCTTCCTCGTAGCAGTCTTCCACCCACACTAACCTTTCACCCCGCTTCTGCCCCATCTCCATCCACATTCCCTATTCCCTTTCCTATCACAAGCACATTCACACCTAAGCATGCACATACTTTAGCAGACAAAAGTACCCCACACAAATGCAAGACGTCATAAAAACTCAAACATACATGCACATAGCAGACACTCACCACCCAAACCACCCAAACTACCCCAAGCATACACCAAGGTACCACAGCAATACATATATAGCCATCCACAATCAATGAATCAATCAATCATAGCATTTGTAGAGCGCACTACCTACCTGTGAGGGTCTCAAGGCGCTGGGGGGGGGTGGAAATGCTGCCACTGCTCAAAAAGCCAGGTCTTGAGGAGTCTTCTGAAGGGCAGCAGGTCTTGGGTCTGCCGTAGCTGGATGGGGAGGGTGTTCCAGGTCTTGGCGGCGAGGTGGGAGAATGATCTACCGCCGGAGGTTGCTCTTCGGATGCGGGGGACTGTGGTGAGAGCGAGGTCAGTGGAGCGAAGCTGGCGGGTGGGGGTGTAGAAGCTGAGTCGTCTGTTGAGGTACGCTGGTCCGGTGTTGTGGAGTGCCTTGTGTGCGTGGGTGAGGAGCTTGAAGGTTATCCTCTTGTTGACGGGGAGCCAGTGCAGACCACAGTACCACAGACACACCCATACCCGCAGACACCACACTCACACCCACAGACCGCTCCACAATATCAAGCATTCCCACAGACACCACACCAACAGCCAGAGTCCCTTCCACAACACCCATATCCCAAGACACCACACCAACAGTCACAGACCCTTCCACAACACCCAGCACATCCATAACACTCCCACCCAAAAAATAAAAAGGTTCATAGTCACCCACACAACAGACACCAATACACACAAAGTGCACAAAGTAGGCTCATCTCACACATCAACTCCCTCTTCCTCCCAGACCGAACTTCATACCAAACACCCTACTGTTTTTCCTGTGAATCTGACATGTTTGCCCTTGGCCTTACCCCAGTGAAACCCGACCCCCTCCCAAAGTTCCAAAAAACCCTCCCACGCCAAAAGCCATCCTTTCCACTTCCCACTCCACCCATGAAAAACAGACTCCCAGCCCAAAATAGAAAAGAAATTGTAAACCCAAACCCAGCCCAATAGACCACAAACCCAAAAAGCCTCATCCCATGGAGAAACCTATTCCTCCCTAATCCTCTGCCCAAATACCATCTTCGAGGTGCCTACTATGCCCAATAGATGCCCCTTTGTGAGGAGGTTCCCTAGCAGTGTCAGTAAGGGCAATTCTGGTGGCACAGCATTGTGCTGTGGCACATGGACTATGAATGGACTGGCCATTAGCCTTTGTTTATTTTTTTGGAATGGTTTAAGTCAATTCATTAAAAACTGTCACAGTTTTAAAGACATTAGTCCTACCATTATCCTACGGAATTAAAAAACTATCGCCCCATTTCTCTGCTACCGGTCCCAGCCAAGGTCATGGAAAGGTACCTGAACTCACACCATAGCTCCTATCTATTGGGTCACCAGTTGCTTGATGGCTCGCAGCATGACTTTAGAAGCCATCATAGTCACTGAGTCAGCATTAACGGCGGTTTTTGATAACATTCGGGTCCAGGTTGACGCAGGGCATACTACCCTGCTGGTTCTTCTTGACCTCACCGCAGCTTTTGATAACCTGTCTCCTTTGAGGCTGGTGAAGCGCCTCAAGGAGATAGGGACTGGGGGCAAGGCCCTTGGGCTTTTTGCCTCCTTCCTTAGTGAACGGGCACAGATAGTGAAAATGGGCCAATACTACTCGGCTTCTAACCCGTTGTTATGTGGAGTTCTGCAGGGCTCCTCCTTAAGCCCAACACTTTTTAATTTCTACATTGCCCCATTGGCCAAGGTCGTGAGATCCTTTGGATTTGAGGTGCTGTCTTACGCTGACGACACACAAATCATGGTGTCCATTACTAACAGCATTAGGAAATCTGTCGCAAATTTCAAAAATTGCATGAAGGCAGTCTCATCCTGGATGGTGGAAAACGACCTCAAACTGAATGGGGAAAAGACCGAGATCTTGATTTTTGGCAACCAACATCTGGTCGAATGTTTGGTGGCCTGATACTCTGGGCAGCTGCCCATCCCCTGTACCTCATGGGAAGAATCTGGGGGTTATAGTGGAGACTTCTTTGTCTCCCAACCTTCAGATTAGCAGAACAGTGTCCACTTGTTTTGGATTAATCAGGCTTCTTTGGAAAATCTCCCTGTTCCTCTTCTTTGCATCATGAAAGCAGGCACTGATTGCATTGATAATGTCCAGACTTGATTATTGTAATGCCCTCTATCTGGGCATTAACAAAGGCTTGCTGCGATGGCTACAGTTAGTACAGAATGCTGCAGCAAGGTTGGTGATGGATTTGCCAAAGTACCACTCAGTTTCGGCCTCCCTCACTTCGCTGCACTGGCTACCTCTGGATCGAAGAATTCTCTTCAAGACTCTATGCCTGACCCATAATGCCTACTACGGCCTAGGCCCTAAGGCCATTAAAGCAATGTTCCAGCGCTATACCCCTACCAAGCAACTCAGGTCTGCCAGCAAGAATTTGCTGGTAGTTCCCAGGTATAAAAAGGTTAGATGGGGAGGCAGGGCTTTTTCCACCGCTGCTGCTAGGTTGTGGAACTCTCTCCCTGATGATCTATCTGGTCTTGGGTCACATTCTCTGTTCCGTAAAGCCTTGAAAACCTGGCTTTTTACACAGACTTCAGTATGAGCATTTTTTTTCGGTTGTGCATCAGCCCTCTGTAGCGCCTTGACACCCTTGGGCTAAGTTAGAGCTTTATAAATGTAATATTCATTCATTCACCATTACTTAACTATTTATTTGATGTTATTGTTTAGTTAGTGATGTGTGAGTACAGTTGTGTTTGTTTGATCCCTGATTGCTGATCCAGTTAAAGTGGTTAGTATGTTGTGCCTTGCCAGTGTTGGAGTTAGACAGGACAGGGGAAAATGGTGGGTGGATGTCTATGTGGGATGACATCCCGATGGGACAGACATGGCATTGGGTGACATGTTATGTGGTATTTCAGCTTGGCCTGGCCACTGTCAACATTATTTACTTTGCACTCCTCCATATGATATAGGTTGGATATGTGTTAGATGTGTTGAAATTAGATATTTGTTTCTCCACACATGGAGGATGTCAAGTTGTTATAACTTTGTGTAGTTCTGCATGGACATGTGTCCATTTTGCAGTGTGTACCTTACAGCTACTTCCTCTAGATGTGTGCCAAATGCTGTGTTTGCTTTCATAAGTTGCACTTGCCCATTGCCTACATATTCGTGACACTTTGCTATTGGTTGTCCCTGATATATTTGAGTTCCCAGGTCCAGTGCACATGGTGTATGTCAGGCATGTGCAAAATGTACTGTGCCCCAGTGACCCAGCCTTTCAGTGTACCCAGTGATAGAGGCATAGCTATCCTGCAGAGAATGTTTCCATTGTGCCCTTAGAATGTTTCTCACAGTGAATCTATGTAAACTAATAGACTGACACTGCCTTTTCACGTGGGTGATGTGTGAGAGTCCAATAAGAGCTGTTGCAGAGAGGGTGTGTTTCACTTTATAGACACATCCATACAGATGTATCTTTGAAGTCATACAGGACCTGATATGTGTGCAATGTCACCTTAGCAACACTTGAGTAATTGTAAGCTTCATGAATAGTGTAGATCAGTAGTAACATGGGAGACAAGTGAAAAGGGGCAAAATGAATCTAGCATATTGGTTAGAGTTCCAGTCACAAGGCTTCCTGGCAGTTGCAGTCAATTCAATGTCACTTTAGCAACACTTGCGTAATGGTAAGCTGCATGACTAGTGTAGATCAGAAGTAACATGGCAGACTAGTAAGAAAGGGATAAAGTTATGTGTGACAGACATTAATAGGTGTGATATTGTTGAAAATGCGGTATTTTTAAACACTAAATAATACACACATCACTATCACTGTATATAATGTGCAAATACATGACCATATGTGTACAATGTGCCTTTGCAGTACCAGTGTTTTTGGCCTAGGAGGGCATCTTACAGCTGTATTGTTGATGATTGGAATGAAACAATCCCAGACAGGGTCCCTGTATATGTGTAAATTACTTAAGGACCCCAACTCCCTTGCCTCTTCCATGGTGATGCATCAAATTGCTGAGGAGTCTATGGCAACAGGTAGTTGTATGACTTACCGACGATTTAGTCTGCAACGGACTAGGTTTTGAAGGTGGTTGAAGAGGTAGAGCAGCAGCAGGACATATACGATGGACTCCATGATGCTAGAAGATGAGTAGAGGTGAGTTTGGGCCTTATATCCCTCCCTTTCTTCTATCTTAGACGTGGTAGTTGGCTTGCCATGGTCACGCCGACAGTAAAGCAATTTGCAATTGGGAAGGCAGTTTCACTGGCGGTCCGAGCCTCCCACAGCCTCATAGGCTCGCTCTGCGACCACGCTTAGAGTTGGCTGGCAGTGTCAGCACTTCGGTATCGGTTTTCCCAAAGCCAATCCACCCAACTCGTAATACACCTGTCAGATTGGCCCCACTGGTACGGCGGTCCATGGATCACCAAACTCGTAATAAGGCCATAAGACAACTTTGCTGCAGGCACTTTCCACTGCCGCCAAGCAGCCATCTTAGTTTCAGGCTAGAACACAAGTGCTGTCAAAAAGATTTTTAAAAACCCTGCTATAGTAACAAAATAAAGATATGACTGCTCTGTGAGAAGCATCAAAGTATGAAGTAAAATATTGAATGCATCAGCCTTTTTATTCTTTTTGTTAATGTTAAGATCACTGCCCAGAAGCTCCTCTTCCCTGCCACTAGTACGCTGCTCACATAGCCAGGGTGTCCAGCAGTTCCTCTTCTTTACTGCAAAGATGCTAATCATATTGTGAGCACACCTGGCTGTTTCTCTCCCACAGGGAGACGGCTCTGTTCCTATGGTGCTAAGCCATTGTTTTCTATCAGGGAGCCCGGTAGCTCTGATGTGATCCTCTCACTGGGTGGCTCTTGTTGTTCAGTGTTGCCACACCTGTTGGCTTTGCCAATTCTTATTTGAGTAGGCACAAGGTCAACCCTCTTTCCTGATTATTTACCAAACTGGCACATATTCGGTCTCACTTTCCACTCACACATACTCCAGTCCCCCTCGAGTTGCAGTTACATTTGCTGCTGAACAAACCACATAACAAATATCTCAGCATCCATTTTTCCTGTCCACCATATGGACAAAGTCTATTTCCAATAAATCTTGCTATTTCACCCAACATGTAAAATCACTCACTCCCACCCACAGATAATAACATTTGCGAGAGATCCAAAAGAATCTGAATGTGAACAGTTTGGAGGTGTGCATTCAGGCATGGTCATGGTATCATGCTAGCTGGGGCATTTCACTTTTCATGGCACCAGCACCTATCAGGTAAACACACTCTTAGAACAAACAAATATGATAAGCCAGGTTGGCAATGCAATGTGCTATGAGAAGGTGAATCTAATCTAATGAGATGAGACATCATATTATTTTATGTGAGTGGCTCTTATGTTTTGACTGCATTTTGATTTTTGTATTAACTGTTTGCCGTGTTCGCTGGGAGTCTTCAATCTTTTTTCAACTGGTATTGTATGTGCTTAAAAATAGTAAATAAGCAAAGAAGTAGGTAGTGTGGGGGAAGCATAATGTGACGGGGTGGACTGTTGTTGAATGTAGTGTGGATTAATGTGGTTACATGTGGCAAAATGTGGTGCTGGACATGGGTGGTGTGGTCATTTTTTGTGGTGGCACATGTATCATGATAAGGCACCATGGAAAGAGGTGTGATATACTGCAATAATGGTTTAATACAAGGAACTGCAGTGTCTTATGGGGAAGCTGGGCTGCTTTGCTATATAAAAACGTACAATGTGAATTTTGGTGGAGTGGTATGGTGGGAAATGTAGGGTTGCAACACATGTTTTAGGGTCTTTTGGATGGGACTTTGTGGAGACTTGTATGCATTGGTATGTGGGGTGTGTATGTTGTAGTGTGGCCCATCATGCTTTTTCAAATACACTAGTGGTCATAGAGGTGGTGTGCTACGATGTGCAGTTGCTCCGCCTAATGTAGTGTAAGCTTCTAGTGAATGACATTATTGATGCTCTAACGTGATGTATGGGTACGTGTCAGGCGGGCAGATTATGAACTCCTCATATCCTAATTTAACTTTCATGTGTCCTGTATTGGACAGGATGCTGTATCTTTATATTTCTCCCTGTTCTAGAATTCCTCATCCCAGTCTTCCTGTTGGTGTTTCTATTGACCATGTATCACTCTGTGTACAGTCTAGATTGTTCCCTGCATCAATGGTGTCCTCTTCCCATGGGGTTTATATGTTCCTGATATGTCTGCCCCTATTACACCATATCTCAGGGATAGTAGTCTCTCAAGCATATTCAGAAATTGTCCTTTTTTTGCTTTTACCTGTCCTTGGGTCTCACTGAATCACCCTGCTGTGAGAGAGAATACAGGTAAGTGTATGAGCCTTATTGTCATAATGTACATATAATGTAACAGTGGAAAACACTAAGGGCCTCGATAAATATCTGGGACTCCTTCTCATGACACCCCAAACTAAGAACTTTACACTATAGGTGTTGGTAAAAAAGCTTGTGAGCCTGTTGTCCCCAATTACAACTCTATGCATCCAAGTACCCAGGGTGCCATTCATATTCCTTAGAAATCTAACTTAGGAGCTCCAAAAAAGACCTGCCACGACTCTTTGACCCATGACATCTCCAAATTGCATTGGTTTCCTATGAACGCCTAACCTGGAGGAAATCAAGTAATACTTCAATGAGAGTCTGACAGGTCTTGCGACGTGGCAGCCATTTTGTTTCTTACCGGAGCCTATATATTGGCTTTCTGGTTTCCGAAGAAGGTTGTTTTGCACTTACCTGCGTGATGTAGCCAAAGTATCTTCTTCTTGCCCAGCCATCTGGTTCCACAGCACAGCGGCGAAAAAGAAACAGAAACGAAAGGAGAGGAGACTACGAGGTTAGTGATTTAATTTTAAAGTTTGTTAACAAAGGTTCATGGTACAACAAAAGAGTCATCGACAATGCACATAGCAACTAAAGGCATCAGAAGGTTTTAGAGCTCCAAACCGTAAACAGGGACAATCATGTTTGTTTTAAAGTTTTGAAAAGAGGCTTTCTGTGATAATTTAGCTATGTGGGAACTTTCCTGGTCGCCAGAATCCTCAACGATGTGACTTAATATACAAGCTCTAATGGCGGAGCAATTGGTGTAGGATAAAGAATTGTAAGCATTGTCAATAGAACACTGTGCGACAGACTGGTGTGAAAAACTCAGTATCCTGTATCTGGAAAATATCATTTGAGAACTATTGTGCAAGTATGTAAATTACTTTTCTGAATGAGAGTATGTTTAGAGAAAAAGTACTGTCAGGTAATGAATAACAAAAGATAAGATGCTCTAACTGTGAACGTAATTTTAAAACAGTGAGTCTTTCGCAGATAACCAGAGAGGCTTTCAGAGTCAAACTGGAATTTCGGGCAGTCGGTCAATCTAGCACTGACAGATGGGCCAGGTTGACAGGGCCAGTGTGGGCTGTTTGTTTTTGGTCCCGTGGGCTGTGATGGGAGGGAAAAAACAGCCTACATATTTGCATTTCCAAGCTGGCCCATCTGGCAGGGGCAGTCTACCAAACTGGTTATAAATGTAGTCCAATATAGGAGGCATTCGGTGTCAAGTGACAGAATAGCTGAAGAGAGGTTTGCCTAAAAGGAAGGCAGTAACTGATCACACCAAAAAAAGTCAGCAGTCCACGCTTTTTAGGTCGAGCCTGGGCAGTGCATACGCTGCTCGGCGAGACATGCTGTATTCAGGTATGGATCTGAAACTCTGCCCACTCTCTGCTCATAATTTTCATTGGCTTGTGTCATTTTCCTTTATAAACTGTGGCTTTTCATTGGTCTATAGGCTTAGTATTCCCTCCTTAGTACTGCCTTGTCTCATCTTGTAACCTCCCATAAGGACTGGCCCTCTTACTTGTGTTGTTACTCGGTAGGCTTAATTACAATCTCCGACCACTAATTCTTTCAATGGTTTTCACTTGCCTGTTGCAGGCAAGACGCGCTCTCTCCAACGCTTTATTTTTGGCCTTTGTTTTATTTGCGGCGCCAAACGCAGCTGCATGTTTTTTTCCCTTTTATTTGTTTTGTTAGAAGCCCCCCATGCCACGCTTTCACATAAATAGAGGTCACGCCCCTTTGTTCAGATGAGCCGCGTCTAAAGAAAGGTCCGCAGCATCTATTAAAGTGAAACTGCACCATGGAGCACTTTTACACAAAAAACATTTGTTTGTCAAATTTTCAAGCAAGTGCTTCTTTTTTGTAAAAGCGCCACATACGGCAGTTTCACTTTAATGGCGGTCGTAGACCTTTCTTTAGACGCGTCTCGTCTAAAGAATGGGGCGTGGCCTCTATTAACATGAAAAAACAGCAAGGGCGCTTTTGCCGAAAAAGTATTTGCAATGTAATAGGTCTCGCATTTGCAGGAGTTTAAGCTATTGTCACTTACAATGCCAGTAGCTCAAACTCTCGTAAATGCTAGAACTACTGTATTGCAAATGCTTGTTTCCTCTTCTACCCGCTCCGCACCCCCTGACTTGGTGCATGCCTGTGCTGTTCCCTCTGTTGGCGGGCATACCTAAGAGAGGGATTAGTTGAGTTCACATCTCCCCCGCAACTACTGAAACAATGCAAAAATCAGGTTAGTTGCCTTTGCTCTTATTATGGGCCACAAAGGTGGCAATATGGGAAAAGAAAACTAGTGGTCACTCCAACATTTAGGGGTGGTTAATGATGTGCCACTTGAACCAGTGATTGTGTCCATACATTGCAATGCCTTGTCAGTCAAATTGCACAGCAAATTAAAACGACGCCTCTTTGATGAGATCACTAAGGAGGTTATTTAACTTTGGCGAATGCAGGATATCTGCCAAAAATTGGCAAATAGCCCACCAGTCCTCTTTAGAGTTTATAGTTAGATATACACTCTAAAGAGGGTGCATGGGACATCCACTAATTATTGGCCGATGTGTCATACCCTCTTCAATCTATATATCTTTCTAAGACACTACAATAGTCAAATAAGTAGTTTCTCCAGATGGATTGCGAAAAACCGAAGTTTTAGAAATCCCAAAGAGTGTTCTGAAAGATGACATCTTAGTTAGAGGAATGGATTTGTATGCGTCTTGGCATATAAACTCTTACAAATAGCATGCATGGGTGAATACAGAAGACAGTATACTGGGACACAAAATGGGAAGCAAATTCCAATAAGGGCACTCTTTCAGTGTACGACTAGGCTGGGCAAGAAGTTATTGATATTATTGGGTGTAGTGAAAGAGATCTAGGGCCAAATTTATCAATCTTTCATGCAATGCAGCAAGACAACTTGCTGCACTGCATGAAAGGGCAGGAATGCACCATTTATACCAATATATGAGGCATCCCTGCTTTCTGCTTGCCGTGGCATACATTATGCTGCCTGGTGCCAAAGCAGGTACCCTTGAGCCGTGGTGCAAGGGTGCCTACGTTGTAGAATTGTTTTTGTGCAGGAAAGGGACACCTTTCTGCACAAAAACAATCCTCCTAGGCTATTTCCTCTTTCTAAGTGTGCTGTAGAATGCAGCACACTCAGCATACTCAGAATGAGGAAACAACAAGGAGAAATAAATATATTTTTCCCCACTGTGCCTCCACTCGGATGGCATAGCATTTTGCAGTTGTGGCCGGAATAAATCACGGGTGGGGGGGTGCTGTGTCGCGTGGGGTGGGGGGATGGGCGAGTGGTCGTGAGGGAAGGGGGGTCGCACAGTGAGGGATGGTTTTTAATAATAAAAATAATTTTTAAAACGTACCTTTCCCGGGTCCTGCATCTTCACTGCTGGTTCTGCTCCTGCTTTCCTGCCTCCCTGAAGCCAATCACAACTCTGTAATAGCAGCGTTGTGATTGGTTGGGACGCCGACCAAACAGCCATCTATGGGGAGGCCATTTTCTTCATGTAGGCTGAATGCAGCCTTCATGGAGAAAAACGAGAGTGCGCATGACTGGTTTGGTTGGCCCCAGTCAGCGCCAACAACAGTGGGCAAGCCACTCCTCCCCTACCCTAGAGCAGGACCGCCCACCCGCCCGCCCCCAACCAAACCCTTCTGCTTTCTCGCAGTGCGAGAAGCAGAAACATAAAATTGTATTTATAATACCATTTTATGTTTCTGCTTCTCGCACTGTGAGAAAGCAGTTGGGCGATGCTCCTCCACCCACATGGAGGAGCCGCCCCTGGCATTTTGATCTATTCCCAGGTTTGCCAGTCTTGGTAAATCTGGGAATGCACCAAAATCCCTAGGTGGATTCGTGGGAAAACCCACGCTCCACCCATGGAATGCCTTTCCAGGGCAGAGTAATGCAAGGCAGCAACTTGCTCTGCCTTGTGTTACTCCAAATTTACCAAACAATACAAGGCCATGCAAGGTGGCCTTGCATTGCTAGGGAAATCTAAATCTGGCCCTTAATGTTTAGTAGAAGACTTTACACTGTTAACCATGAATATAATTGGGGAAGATTTACCTACAGAATTCTAGTTCTAGTTCAGGAGGCTGCATCTCTACAGTAATAATTACTGGAAACTATATAACAAAGGCTACAAAGGTGGTGCAAAGTTTGCATTGCTCATCTAAGTCAGACAGATGTAAGATATAAGGCTGTGCAGTATGGAATATAAAGGCAAAGCACAGGACAATAGAGACATAGAAATTGATATTGTCTAGTTGTCTAAATATGGCAGAGCATATGAGAGAAATCTACCTGAAATTCATTTCTAGCACAAGGTGATATGAGATGAGTAGATTACCGAATGCACTAATTTGCCTTCCAAGATGTCACAAGGGAACACAATAAGTATACAACACAGGGATGAATGGAATGCTTGAATTAATCTCAGCAATTGGTAATCACTTGGAGCCACATACCAGTCGACTGTTATTTTGCACACCATGTCACCGCAGTTTTGACCCATCTATATGCAAATCAGTCTTGACCCTTCTAAAATAGGAACAGTCCAGCCCGAACTGCCAAGCCAGGCCTCCCTTAACTGAAACACAAGCGACCCAGGACTGGTTTTGCTCAAGTTATGGGCTCATCTGTCAAGTACAGCTTAGTTCTAATGACACAGTGTGCACGAGACCCAAGTCTGGACATACCTACCCCACTTAGGGTGGCACAATATGTATACAAAACCGTGATGGATAGAATGCTAGAATTAACCTCAGCCTTTGGTAATCACTCTGGCTGCATCCCAAGCCACCATTATTTTGCTCACCATGCCACCTCAGTTTGGACATACCTGTCCCTCTAACTGTCCTGACAGTTTGTCTGGCCTGTTCACATGGGGAGCAGTGCCAAGAATGTTTTGAATATGGTTGGATCACAGCTGAAATGATGGGGTGAGCAAAAAAATGATGGATTTAGGCCCAGATCTTTGACTGAGAGTGAGTGTTTGACATTGTTCAGTATTCTGTCCATCAATTGTTTATTTATTTATTTAGTGTTTTATAGAACGTGAACATGACTCATTAGGGTGTCAGAGAGCTGTACAAGGCTAAGCAAGATGTTTACAAAAGTTCAGAACAGATGAAATCATGTGAACGTTTTGCCGTGATAAACAGGATATTGCAATGAGAAGGAATAGGCAAAATGGGTACAACTTAAGGGAAAAAACAAACATTAGCGGGAGCAGAGACAGACTGCACAGCACCAGTCTCTGCCCTATAAAGTGACAGTGAAGTATGAATGAAGCAAAATGGAATATCAACAGCCATGATACAAGACATTACATAGGCTACATCAAAAAAATCCAGATTGGCATACACTGGTAGAGGTCAAGAAGAGAGCATATCGCTAGGCAGCTAAGCTGTAAATGTGTTGAGAGTGTTAAGGAAAGAATTTTCCCATTTGGAAAGTCTTTGCTTCCTTTTTTAATCTAGACAATAATCAAGGTATTCTTCTGACGTTGGGTGGCAGCGAAGTCCAGATTCTAGGTGCGGCCCCAGAGAAACTTTGTTGTATGTTTTCTTCTTCCGGAAGAGGGGAGGTTTCAGAACCAAAGCCCTGGCAGACCAGGAGGGCCTATCTCCTTCGGAAACCCCAATTTTCTGGGCTAGATTCGCTGGAGAGTTAGAGTGTAACGCTTTGTGTGTGACACAGGCCAATTTGAGTTGTATTCTGGCTTTGTACAGAAGCCAGTTCAGCACTTTGAACTGCGGATAGATGGGGTTGAATTGTTTTGAACCTGTTAATAGTCTTGCGGCTGCGTTGAGACAAGCTTTTAGGGGAGCCGTTGAGATCTTGGGTAGGCCGGAGAGGGTTGAGCATCCGTACTCGATCCTAGAAATACCTAGTGCCTGAACTGCCTTTTTAAGGTCCGATATATCTAGGAATGGTTTTAGTTTTCTCAGGTAGCTCTGGTGAATCCTTGCATTTTTCACCAGTGTGTTGATATGGGCTCTCATATTCAAATTCTTGTCCAGTGTGATTCCTAGTGATTTGGCTGAGTCCACTATGGTCGGGGTTCAGTTCAGTGCAGTGATCGAGTTGGTCCATTCCGGTGTCTCAGTTGAACTCTTAAGAGGGGAGACTAGCAAGAATTACGTTTTTTGCGCATTCAGCTTGAGCTGGTTGCTAGGAAGCCTTTGCACAGTTAGCTTTAGAGCCTCGTTCATTGTCTTGATCTCTTCTCAGGATGTGATTTTGATGTAGATCTGTGTGTCATCTGCATACATGTGAATAGAGATGTTGACGATACGCAGAATTTCAGCTAACGGTTCCAGGTAGAGGTTAAAAAGTGTAGGGGAGATAGTTGAACCTTGGGGAACTCCAATTGTGATTGGAGAAAGAGTGGATAGCTTTTGATTAACTAAAAATCTTTGGGAGCAGTTACGAAGGAAGGATTTAAACCATTTGAGACGGTTCCCCTTAATCCCATCCTATTTTCAAGATGTTCTAGTAGCTTCTCATGGTTAACTGTTTCGAACGCCGATGATAGGTCCAGAAGAATTAAGAGACACGTTTTGTCTTGGTCTAGGGCTAGAAGGGCGTCATCTACTATGTGGAGAATAGTAGTTTCAGTGCTGTGATTAGGCCAGGGCGTAGTTCGCAGAGTTTTGCTATGCGGAACTCCGCGAAGTTAAAAAAAACTCTGCGAAGTTCAGCGAGTGGCGGAGTGCAGTTCGGACTGCAGTCTGTGCTGGTATTCCTACTGCTTGGGTAGAAATTCTACCCGAGCAGTAGCTCGTGCTCGCAAACTTACCGTTCGCGATCGCGAACTTACTGTTCACGATCACATTGTGGGGAAAAAAATCTGCTGCACATTGCGAAGCTGAGTTTCCTGCACTCTGCAAGCTCCGCGGAGTGTACAAAACTCCGCAAACTTTGCGAACGGAGCGAAGTTCACTGCCCAGGCCTAGCTGTAATCTGGCCTGAAGCCTGATTGGCATACGTCTAGCAGGTTGAATTTGGCGATGTGTTGGCTAAGTTGTTGTTGCACGTATTTCTCGAGAACGTTAGCTAGAAGAGTAATATTGTATATATGTCTGAAATTGTCCTGTTCAGCAGGATTCAGAGTGGTTTTTTTTAAGATGGGGATGACTTCTCCAGCTTTTAGAGAGTCAGGTATGGACTCTTGAGTTAGGGAAGCATTGATTATTGTGGTCCAAAAGGGTATGATAAATTGGTTGACTGCGTACAAGCAGTTGGAGGGGAGTGGGTCATTGAAGTGGTTGTTCGTTTTAATGGATGCTAGGATTTTCGAGATGATATGGTCATCGTATAGGTCGAAGGTAGACCAGTGAGCTTGGTTTTTGGGTGCTGCCTGGTGGAGGTGAGTGGAGACGTTAGTTTGTGTCGCCAGAGGAAGAGAATGGGAACTAGCAGCGGAATTCAGCTCGTTTCCCAGGGAATTGATTTTGGTTGCAAAGAAGGAGGAGAACTCATCACAGTTTATTAGGGATTTAGTTACTTCTTGAGCGGGTCTTGCCAGTTTGTTTGATTGTTGTTTTACCATTTCAAAGAGCTTGCGAGGTCTATTCTTAGCATTCTCCAGTTCCAGTCTAAAGAATTCTTGTTTTGATTTGTGAATGCATTTCTGGTCTTTCTAAGAAGTTCAAGCTGGGGGGGAGGAGGGGTGTTGTCTCCATTTCCTTTCTGTTAGCCGAAGAATTCTCCTTTCCTTGTTTAGGGCCCCATTGAACCAGGGATTTTTGTCTTTAACCTGAATTCTTTTTAGTTTAAGCGGAGCAAGAGAGTCAATTATATCCGACATTGTTGAGTTGTAGTGCTCTGTAAGATCGCAAACATTAGATAGCTTGTGGGAATGGGGAGATCATTCTCGCATTAAGCTTCCAGCTTCTCATAGTCTAGGTTTTTTGTGTACTTGAGCCAAAGTTTTGGTTTCACTGATTGCACTTATCTTTCTTTATGTACACCCTATATTAGGAAGGTAATAGCATGGTGGTCTGACCAGTCGCAAGGAGCAATTGAGGTTAGCCTGACTGTCATTTCCTTTGAGATGATCCAGTCCAACGTGGAGCCTTTCGAGTGAGTTGGTAGAGTGCACACTTGGGAGAGTGATTGGTCGGCTAAGAAGTCTTTACGGATGTTGACCTGAATGTCACTGAGGTAATTCCAGTGAAGATTGAAGTCACCAAGGAATATATCATTGGAGTGGGGGGAGGCATTTGCTATAATGATTTCCATGAGGTGGTCGATGAATAGGTCATTCTTACCCCGGGGGTGGTAGAAGGAGTACAATGTGCACAGCTGGTTAGAGTAATTATTTATGGAGAGTGCGAGATATTCGCAAGAGTCAAGGAGGTCTGCGCGGAGTTGGGTAACTGAGAGGTCAGATCGCTGGATGCAAGCGATACCTTCTCCTTTTTTTATTTTCTATCCAACCTTGCGATGTTGTAGTTAGGAAGAACAATAGGTCCATGCGGGGCGAGGATGTTTCATTAAGCCAAGGTTCGGTAAGGATTGCCACGTCAATATCCTGACTCAGTATGAGATCGGCAATGTTGAATGCATGTTTCACTGCCGATCGGCAATTGAGTAGGAGACTGGAGAGCGATGAGACTGAGTTCCTCGGGGGTGTGATGAAAGTTGGGGTGGATAAGGGTATACGCTTTAAGCTGTTTACCCTTCTGTTTCTGAGTGTGAACGTTCTATTTGTGTTGATTGTGACCGTATGAATTTTGTTATCGTCTTTCTTGTCAGGGGGACTTGGAGTGAACGGATTTGCTTCATAGGGTAATAGAAGAGCTAGTGTTTCATCCTCCGATAGGTAGCTTAGTTGCCTACGAGGGCGATAGTTTCTATTGGCCAGAGCCATGGGTTGAAGGAAGGGCTTATTTTGGAGATTGAGTACAGAATTTTGAGTGTGCTTGATTATAGAGAGAGCGAGTGTTCGGTGAGGTGAATTGTTCTTTTTGCATTTGTCACCCCAAATGGGACAGGTATGTGCAGACGTGGGTCCTGTGCTCACTTGCCACTGGATTCAAGCTATCCTGGCTGATGACGGTTGATACCCTGAAACCAGTCCTAGGATGCATGTTTCCGGCAAAGGGATGACCTGGCCTGGCAGTTCAGGCTGGACTGTTCCCATGCGGAGGAGGGTCAAGATTGATTTGCAAATTGCTGGGTCCAAACTGGAATGCCATGGTGAGCAAACAAATCTCTGACTGGGGGTGAGTGTTCAACATTGTTCAGCATTCTTTCAATCATTTGTTCTTTTTTCAAGGGAACACAGTCAGTAACACAAGTAAAAAATAAGCAGAGGAAGAAACCTCAATTTAAAACAAATAGAGGGATGGCCACTAATTGGAGCTTATGGTGCTGTATTGTGCAGGAAAATTGGCAGAGCAGATGTGTCTAGCAGCCTTCGCTTCACATTAATATCTATGTACCTGTATTTCTTAAAGGTCACAGTAAAATGTAGAGATCAAGGCTAGCAAGAAAATTGCTATATAGTAGAGTTGAAATAACAGTCATCACTGTAGTCCATATTTCACAGCCGAGCACGAAAAAGATGTGTATTTATGATGAGATCATTTCATAACGCTAATGCACTATAAAGCATGGCACGTTGGCCCACATATACACATGATTCATTGTGCGAGTCCCTAATGGCGATTTTTTGTGGCTTTCACTTAGGAATATGCAAAATGTGATGCCGCAGAGCCCAAAAAGAATTATAAAGAAATTTTGCCAAGATCCACAGATCCTACTAAAAATGTATAAATAACGAAGTGTTTTTTTAATTAACAGCCCCTGTGTTGTCCAGGTCCCTGGGACATTTTAATAAATGATGGGGCTGCATGCCCCCCCCCCCTCCGTGAGCTTATCGATGCCCCGGGTACAACCTCCTGTGGGGGTGGCCCGCACGGCTTTCCCCGCTCTCCTGAGGACTACCACCTCCCGGGCCTTAATTATTTATAAATGGGTAGCCCTCTTGGACTACCCAGCCCCGGGGACCATCACCACCCAGAGCATTTGTAAAATATAATGCAGGTAGACCGCGCGGCCCCCCCACAGCCCCCGGGACCACCACCTCCCCAGGGCAAAATCGAGTAAAGGAGGTGGGCCGCACAGCCCCCTCTTGGAGCCATAGACCCTCCAGGGCCGGCTCCTGCTATTTCCTGGGTTGCCCATTCAGGGACATAGCTGTTTGTTACGGCTTTACAGAAGGTTTACCGCTCCAGCCAAGTCGTAGCAAATTGTGCTCTGTTTCTAACAAGCGAGAGCATAAAAAATGCTCTTGCTTGCTAGAAGTGGAACAAAATTGCTTTTACAGAGAGAGAGCTACATGTTAGCCTTTCCCTCTCTGTAAAAGCAATGCCAGCTCCCGCAAGAGTTGTGGGGAACCGGCAGGGACTGCTGGGGCCTTGAGATTCCCCCCATTGTCTCCAACAAAAGTAACTGAGTGCCCTGGGTGGGACCAGGGCACCCAGAAGAGATGCTGGCCCTGGGGGATGAGGTTCCCAGGGCACAAATAGGCCAGCGAGGGGTGCCACTCAGCCCCCTACCTTAAAATTCATGATTCGATTTTCAAGTCCGGGCCCGGAGGATGAGGCCCTCGGGGTCGAAATCGGCCCATTGACCCCATTCCCAGCCTGGCCGCTGGGAATGGGGTCCTCGGGGCAGAAATTAGCCATGGGAAGAGGGACACGAATAACACATTTTTTTAAAAAGATCAGCAAGTCACAGGAGGCCACGACCCCTTTCTTCACCACTCTGCAAATGTGCCTCCTGGCACATAACTGGTTGGGGAATGAAGTGCCCTTGGATAAGGGTTAGTTGGTCCTTGGGGGCCAACTAACCCTCATTTATCTCCAGTAAGTCTCACACAGCCTGATTGCTGGGAGAACTTCAAAGGCCACACACCTTTTCTGCACCATTGCAAATGTGCCTCCCTGGGGGCCAACATGCCCTCCTCTTACCTCCTGTAAGTCCCACTGAGTGCGATTGCTGAGAGGACTTTGGAGACCGAGCCCCCTTTCTGGTTGAGGAATGAAGTCCCCTTGAGTCCAGATGGTCCTTGGGGGCCAACTACCTTTGCTGTTACTTCCAGTAAGTCCCACACAGTGGGATTGCTGAGAGATTGTTGGAGGCCATGCCCCCTTTCTCCACCACTCTGCAGACGTGCCTCCTGGCACACTCCTAGTTGGGGGATGAAGTCCCCTTGGCTTTTGAGGGTACTTGGGGGCCAACTACCCCTCCTATTACCTCCAGCAAGTCCCACTGAGGGCGATTGCTGAGAGGATTTCAGAAGCCACGCCCCTTGTCCACCACTGTGCGAATGCACCTCCTAGTGCACTGCTAGTTGGGGGATGAAGTCCCCTTGGCTGTAGAGCGTCCTTGGGGGCCAACAAGTCCGCTTGTTACCTGCAGTAAGCCCCACACAACGGAATTGCTGAGATGTCTTCAGGAGCCATGCCCCCTTTCTCCACCACGCTGCAAATGCACCTCCTGGTGCACTGCTGGTTGGTGGATAAAGTCCTCTTGGATGCTGGGGGTTTTTGGGGGCCCAAGCCATCCTGCTACCTCCAGCAAGTCAACACAGTGGGATTCCTGAGAGCTGGTCAGAGGCCCCACACCCTTTCTCCGCCACTCTGCAAACAAAGGTCACAACGATTTTATAGTTAGCAAATAGAATTTGAAAAGCCTCACAACTCCACTTAAAAACCCAAAGGTTAGAAGATCAGTATAGTTTGGAAATAGAACTAAAAAAAACCTTCAAAATTCGCAGAGAAAAACAAAGGTTACGGGGACGTTATAGTTAGGCTCAGATTTCACTCGTACAAAAACAGTGAAATTAGGCAGTTTTAGTTACCTGAGTTAACTATAACTTATGCCCTGCAACGCACTGCTTATGACCACACATATTACATCACTCATGACATGGTCAGTGACATAACTGATGCCGTCATTGATGGCATCTCAAATGAAGGAAAGACTTTTACCCTTTGTACAGACAACTATAGATGTGGTAGGTGGGGGTGGTGGAGGCTGTACTCTATGGCGGATAGATGTTAATAATATATTATAATAACATTAAAATATGTTAATTTTGTCTGCCTTTCCTTCCATCGCCACTTTGGAATTTAGAGCTAGTTGGTTCCCCCAGCCATCAATAGAAGTCACCAAGGGGCATATTTACAACCCTCTATCGCCAACACAACGTCACTGAAAGTGACGCTGTGATGGCGATAGGGGCATCGCTTTATTTACATGACAGCGTTAAGCCACTTAACGTAACATAACACTGCCTTGTAAATAAGGCACCCTTTCAGCGCTGTGTTTAGTGTGAAAGGGGAGGACAATGGGTGTTGCGGTGGGCGTTCCACCGCAACACCCATTGATTTTCGCGCTGTTCCCTATTTACACAAGGGCAGAGTACATAGGAAGCAGTGCCAAAATTAAGACCAGGGAAAACCTGGTCTTTACTAGGCGAAGCAAGGAGAAATGCTTTATTTCTCCTCATTTTTGCTGTTTCCATGTGTGCTGAGCACACATAGAAACAGCAAATTGCCTATGATTATTTATGTGCAGGAAGTTCCCCCTTCCTGCACATAAACAATAATTTTTTTAAAAAATGCTGTTTTCCAACTTCTATGTGTGCTGCATTAAACAGCACATATAGGAATTACAAATCGGAATTTAAAGATTGTTTATGTGCAGCAAGGGACACCTTCCTGCACATAAATAATCTTCCCCCCAATGCAGACATCCTTGCACTATGGTGCAAGGCTGCCTGCGTTGGCTCTAGGCAGCTGAACTCAGCGCCAGTGCTAGGGGAAACGCAGAGGTGCGCCGCATTCTTGTGACTATGCACATCCCTGCGTTTTCAGAATGGAAATGTTTGCTTAACGCCACGCTACTTCATTCTGCTGTATATATACCACCAAAACCGAGACTGTTGCAGATGTCTAATGGTACTCATGGTTAAATGGGCCTCCACCTTCCTGTTCAAAGTGCAGC
Source organism: Triturus cristatus (assembly GCF_964204655.1). NCBI lineage: Eukaryota > Metazoa > Chordata > Amphibia > Caudata > Salamandridae > Triturus > Triturus cristatus. The sequence goes on along the minus strand of NC_140581.1, from coordinate 921,313,597 downwards.
TAAAACTATGCATGTCGGGTTGTGTAGACATATTGCTGTCTTTTTACATTTTGCATTTAAAATCATGCTTTCAGCACACCCTCTCTGAAAATAGTCCCACCATCACTTTGTGAGATGTCAAAATATGTGAATGAATGGGCCCCTTCTTGCTTTATAAATAAAGATAGTGTTACATATGTATAAGCTGTCACTGTTTTATCACAGACAGGCTGCGACGGGTTACAGTGCAACATACCATTGTGTATCAAATTGCTCTCTAATTCCATCAATTTCCATTTAAAGGCGTTTTTCGGAGGTTTAAATGCAGATAATCTACCGACTAAAACTCCACGTGTTGTTATGCTGCGCTTGGAAGTGTTCCTGACAGCTTATTCGTCTTCAGATGCTTAAATCTGTGAGAATTATTCATCAAAGATGAGCTCTCGCTATCTATCGCTAGCTGTTTGGGGAAAGGAAAGTGCTTGTTTGCGCTATCAGTCAGGAAGAAAACAGTCTCGGAGTCAGCACTGCGTTACTTTAGTGTTCATTTGATAGCAAGAGGAGATATATAGGCTTGCTGAGGCGGTGACACATTTTGTTGAAGTCAACCTGTACTTGACAGCTCCTATCAGAAAAGTAAACAAAGGAAGGGGGCTGTGTGTTTGCTACCAGCTGTCACAGAACTGAACAATGAATGTTTGATGAACCCGACCTGCAAATACACACGGCTGCCTGGAAAATCGACTCCACGTTGCAAAATTAGGAAGGAGGCAGAAGGTACCAAGTTCCGATTTTTGATTTTTTATTATAATTCATTGCTCTGTGACCTGCTCATAAAGTGACTTATTTCTCTCATGTTATGCTCCCGGGGCTGCTTGTAAAATGGACTGTGTTCGTCCCGTTTTGCACTACTTGACCAAAAGAAATGTGGAAATGCTCTGCGATGTACATCTTTGTTTGAATCTATGTTGTAGCTGCAAATGTGAGTGGGGTTCAAAATCAGAATCTATTTCTCTTTGATACTGTAATTTAATTCATATTGTGTGCAAAACAAGTTTATATTCTTTCAATTGATGATTTTCAACAGTATTCATACATTACAATTCACATTTTCTTAAACGATTTTTTTTAATAATGCTTTTCACCAGTATTAAACTACTATTCTCATTTTCTGTTCAGAGTTCGATTTTTTTTAAATAATGATTTTAAGCCGGTTTTAATACCTTAATTTTGTGTTACATTGTGCACCCTTTGCAAAGGCAGCACATCTGCTCGCATAAAGAGGTAGGGAGGTGCAGCTCTGGATGATTCAAGTCTGGTCGGTCTGCCCTCTTTAATTCCAAGTAATGACCGGGTGAGTGAACCGGCAGAGCATAGCCTGTGATATTTTCAGTGTTTTTAGAACTGGTTGTACATTTACTATAGCAAAAGGCCAGCATGATTGCCACAGTGAGAGCACCTTGTTCAAAGTGCCATGCATTTTTAACATCCTGCTGTAGTTGGTATGCACTGGGGGTTTCCTCACTTCTTTCATTTGGGCTAGATAAAAGAGCTTAACCACTGTACTGGATAAAAGGCACGGTAGGCAAGTTCAGAAAGAAAGAATAGTACATTACCCTGGGGCTGTTCCCAGTCTCCCACAGCTGATTCTGTTCCCAGGCACGGAGGAGCTGGGACGGCCTCTGCAGTCATCAAGTCTCCCATACTGATGAAATGATGTCTTAATTATCAGAGAAGTAGCTCAGATCAGCGCCTGCCTAATGATTGTCTGAAGCACTACCTTATTGCAGTTGTAAGGAAACACAGAGGCAGTCTTGCATTCTAGCACCTGGAGATACTGCTAGTTTTCCCCATCACAGCAAAGCACTTCTTCCAGTTATCTTTGATTAATAAAGTCAACAGGCGCCTCTTAGTTTCAATGGTGCGGCCATTTTGGGTTGCACTTCATTTTCGTGTTTGTGTCTTCTGCAGATGCATCCAGCAGTGATGCGGTCATGATACTCAATTATATATCGAATTATGGGCGAGTAACAGTGAGTAACGGGGATGTTTATCACTGAGTGACAAAGTGACATCAAATATACGAGAGCAAAGGTGAAAGTGAAAAACAACCCTATTAGTCAGTTTTTATCCATGTGTAATTTTATGTGATGAATGGCTCCCAACATTCCCTACCTCTGCTTTCAATTGCTATACAGAGGCAGAGGACTGAAAGGCAGACATACATAAACATGGCCTCTGCTGCCTGTCCCAAATGTAAAAGAAAGAAAGAAAGTAACAGGACTCCAACCACTAAACTCACCACCCTCTATGCAGAGTCGGATTGGGATTGCAACTAGGCCCGGGCAGTCCCATAAAAGTGGCCCACATTCATGGATCGTGCCCATTCATGAAATATCATTTGGTTAGTGTCATTGGACTCATTTTTAGAGAAATGTTTGGTAACCTGGGCATTCTAAAGCCTATGAAGTTTGTGAGATTGGTGGAAACTAGAAGCACTGCACTTTGGCCGGATGGGCAAAGTGAAATAAAATGTCCCAAGGGCCACAATACCTCATCTCGCTAGGGTTGCCTCCTGGCTGCTTTTTACCAATATGGCCTGTATTTTATTATCCTAGCCGGTGCAAACATGAAGAAAATCACAGAAAGTCTGTATTTTCTCCAATGATCTATATGTATTTTAAAAACAGTCAACGTAAGGTGAAGGCACCATTATCATGGCATAATCTTATAACATGTATAAATTGCTGTTTTTTTCTAATTGCTTTTATATAGTTTTACATAGGGGGAACTCAATGCTAGAGTATTGGAGCGATTTACATGAGCCCCAGTTACACTGCATAAGATCTAATTCATTTTTACTTCAGGGTTCGGGAGGTTAAGTGATTTGCCCAGAATCACATGATGTTAAGCTGATGCCAGGACTGGAACCTGGTTTCCCCGTTCCAAAGTCAGCAGGTTTGGCTCTAATGCCACCTCCTCTCTAGTTTAAGAAAAGCTTAATAAGGCTTTCCTCACAGCAAGGCCTGTGCAAATACACACACTCCTTCCAGGAAGGCTTCTCTCATTTCACTCCCTCCCCAGCACTCCATTGCCTCAGTGCGATGGCCTTGCAGTGAAGGGGTCCAAAAAAAGGACACGGCTACTGTTGCTCCAGTGGGGGCTGAAGTGTTGATGGTCCATAGCCATAAATCCCTGCCCTCCACCACCCATTCCCCAGCGAGGCCAGATTTAGAATTTGGTGTTCATGCCACGATGAAGGGCAGGCTGGCTACAGGACCCAGACAGGCCAGCTGAAGAAATATTTTGGATGGAGCTTTTGTCGACAATGCAAGCCTACTGCATTGTCGTCGAGTCGCATCCAGAGGGGTCTCACGTTGTCATCGAGCTCTGTTGAAATGAAAGCAATATGTCCTCGTCGAGCCGCTCAGGGCAACGTCGTTGAGCCGCGCATACTGTGGATCCGATGTCATTGAGCAGCCTCTTTGTTGGCATTGAAGGGCTGTCTAGAGGGAATGCAAAAAGTGTAGCTGTCATAAAGCCCAGACATGTATCGGAGACAGGCTATAGGCACACAGAGCAAAGCTTAGAGCAAAGAAATGGCCACTCTCTAAGAGTGGCATTTCTAAAATAGTAATGTCAAATGCAACTTTACCACTAAAGAAGATTTATTATTACCATTCCAAAGATATAAAACATAATTTAGCTGCTCCTTTCTAATCAGGAATTACATCTCAAAAGCGTTTTGAAGAATTCACAATGTTAGCCAATAAGAGGAGTAGGCCTCACAGTAGTGGAAAACAAAGGAAGCTGTTTGTCAATACCAGGACATTTAAAACTTAACCTCTTCCATGCTCATGACGTCTCCCGGCCGTCATGAGTCACGATGGGCGCGTGCGGACGACGGCCGAGAGACGTCATGACCACGCCCGTGATCGGAATGTCAGCACTGCGGGAGCGCTGCGGCGGAATTTGCGCCGCAGCGAAGAGGTTACAAATACGTGCCCTACCTTTTAGTTACACAGTACCCTGCCCCTAGGGCTGCCTAGGGCCGACCTTAGGGGTAATGTATGTGTAGTAAAAGGGGAGTTTAAGGCTCTGCAAGGGGTTTTAAATGCCAAGTCGAAGTGATAGTAAGCTGCACACACGGCCTTACAAAAGGAGGACTGAGACAGGTTTGTAAGGCTACTTGTCTGGGTGGCTGCAGGCCCATCAGTAGCATTTAGATTACAGGCCCTAGGTATATGTTATACTGCTTTGCAAGGGACTTACAGGTAAACTAATTATGCCATTCAGGTATACACCAATGTCAATATGTTTAGGGGAGAAGCACATGCACTTTAGCACTGGTTAGCAGTGGTAAAGAGCTCAGAGTTCTAAGGCCAAAAAAAAGACACAACAAAAAGTGGAGGTAAGCAGGCAAAAGGTTGGGGACAGTCCACCCTAAGGATGACAGGTCTAACACAACGTTTTCAGATCAAAGGAACAAGGACTAATTGCCAAATATTATTGTTTGCTTATCCACAAATGTTCAGAAGTGAGTGCCTTAATCACTTGATTGTTCCCCCAATTTACTCCTCTCTTATAGAACTGTTGTTCTTTAACCTAAGCACAAAGGAACTGCAAATAGAAAACCACATGTAAAAAATCAAGTAAAAGGTCTAGAGTAGGAGTTCATAACAACTCAGGTAGAAGATCATCAAAACCTCTCGCACTCTCATGTTTGCTATCCAGTGTGGGTAACTTAATGCTATAAGAGAGAATATTATCCAAGCATAGCTGTAATTTTAGGTAGCCCAGACCAGTATCACACAGGATAGAGGTGAGCTTTACTTAGGATGGAACTTCAATCACAATGATCAATAATATTATTGTTATCCAATATAGCGCATGCAATATTGTGCCGTAGATTGCTGGAGCAGTTCTATGACTAGTCCTCAAAGCCCATAATAAAAAACCAAGTCATAGTGCAATTTTAGGTCACTGTCTTGCATCCAGCAACACTGAGTGCACCATTCAATGGCAAACATTCAGTGATTAAGTGCAATGTACCCAACATGTTAATGTAACTGCTCTGGAGCTGAGAGTACAGGTTGCAGGTGGAATGTATTAAGTCATACAGTAAAAGTCCTAGCCTTGCCATGTCTGTGGTCACTAACTTGAATATCGATTGTTTGTCATAGTTTGAAGGCTTATCTACACTGTGAAAAAGTCACAATACTATGAGAGCATGCACAAAGAACAATTGTTATTAACGGTTTAATGAATAAAGAATACAAGCAAGGGCTTTGTATATGTTATGGAGTTCTAGAAACAGCAAATGCAATGATATCCCAGAGGATTTACATTGCAGTACTCATATTTTCTCATAAAAACCTGAAGCACTGATGTGAATTTACATTGTGAATTTAACTGTGAATGACATTGTATCGGAAGCAGTGTTACCTGCTGTCATCACAAACATTGCCTGCCACTGTGTATCAGTTATTTTGTTACACGACCCTCGACCAAATAACATCCTTGGCCTCTCAGCTGAGAGAGCCTGCAAGGGAGCCAACGTGTGATGTTATTTATTTGGAATGAATATCATTCAAAGGAAATGAAAATGAGACTGTTAAAGAATGTTTGAAAGGAAGAACAGTGTTTTTCCTGCCTGTGTGCTAAGACAAAGTGGACCTTAAGTGCCATTTAATGACCAGTCTGAAATGTGAAGTTCTACAGGACCATTAAGTTTCGTTGTCTCCTCTATATAGTACAATACTGCATATGGCACCACAGAGAGTGTCTCCACTATCTCATGATGCAGAACCAATTTGGTTTGGTTCCTTTTCAACCGCCCTTCTCAGGCTCATTGCCTTTGAGTAGAGTGATGCTTCTCACAGCAGATAGCACTGGCGCTTGTTCCAAGCATGGGTACTCACAGTATGGGAAGACTAAAGTATAATATCTCTGCACCTTTCTGAAGCAGCAATTCGGAATAGGCACTGGGCATGCCTGACCTAGAAACTTCCTCACCTTGAGCAGCAGAAAGTTCAGTGCCCCCACTCACACTTGCCAACTATCAAATAGCTGTGCTCAGGAATAAATAATCATCTGAACTCTTTCTAACAAAGTTCATTACATTAATAAAAGCAGTTCTGCCTATATCCTCTAGGCTTGGGGGTAACTCGTATAATTTGCTGTAGTGTAAATATGAATAATTATAGCAGGCACACAAGATTACAAAGACTTAATCAAGGAACATATCCTAGCATTTAGCATTCTAAGTGCAAATGGGAACGAGGATGCATCTTGCACTAAGAAAATGACACTAAATGCAACAGAACGTTCACACTAGCTAGGTTTGTTTCTACTGCGTTCCTGCCGAAGGATTTTTATGCCAATTAACTCATAAATTCATAAAATGGAATAAACACATAATTTTTAGTAACATTTCCATAAAGGAGTGATACAAAATTATTGAGATTACTCTGATTATTTTGGCGCAATTAAAGTTTCATCAAGGCCTAATATCCTCCTAAATTTATTGTCTGGGATCCACACCCTCTAGCCACAGGAATGCACACAATACACTTACGCTGTCTGGGGAACTATCCATACCCTTCATCTTGTGTTATGCTAAAACTCGGGGCATCCAAAATGGATCCAACTTCGCTTTTCTAATTAATATTGTGAGCCAAACTTGAACATCAGAAGGCATTTGCTAGTATATGTTTGCTTAATTTATCCTGTATACTTTTTCACGCTGCTATGATCATGATCTTACTGTTGCCTTTGAACAGCCTAAACCTCGCGTCCAGCCATAACTTTATAGTTCCAGCCCTTCAGATGATAATCTGTTCTTGCTAAAGTGATGGTCTAGCAGTAGCCTTTCAGGGGATAGGCCGTTCACCTCATTTTAGCTTTTAGGTCTCGCCTACGTAGCGTGCATGCGCTGCATAGGAGGGCCTTCAGCCGTCGCTCTGCTCATTCTCAAGCACGCACTCGTGCTCGTGGCGGCATCCACCTTGCGGGAGCGAGCAGGGGCGTGCCACAAGTACGAGTGCAGTGCTTGAAAATGAGCAGACTGCTCTCCCAAGCAAGCGCGCGTGCGCACCACTCGCGGGCTCACCTCCTCCTCCCCCTCTTTCACAACAATTAACTTTCGTGGCCGCGGGGCTGCGCTTGTATTTCAACTCTTGTTGATAACTTGCCTCGCGCTCCGTGGCTGGCCTTACCTACTTTCCTCTCCGGCGGCATCGAGAAGTGTAGCTTCTAACTTTTGTTCGGCAAAGTTACACCTGTTGTAGCTTTCTTCTGATTGAGCCTTCCGTGGTGTAAGCAGTCCCGTCGATCAGGAATTAGCAGGCTCAGCACCAATGCCCCGGTGGTGTTTTCACCCATCTCTGGCCAAGTGTCGGTGCTGCAAACGGCCCAGATTAGTTGCTCAGCCCTTGTTGATAACTTGACTTGCGCTCCGCGGCTGGCCTTACCTACTTTCCTCTCCGGTGGCATCGAGTAGTGTAGCTTCTCATTTTTGGTCGGCAAAGTTACGCCTGTTGTAGCTTTTTTCTGATTGAGCCTTCCGTGGTGTAAGCAGTCCCGTCGATCAGGAATTAGCGGGCTCAGCACCAATGCCCCGGTGGTGTTTTCACCAATCTAGGGCCAAGTGTCGGTGCTGCAAACGGCCCAGCTTAGTTGGGAGACACAAGGGAAACCTATTTTGCGTGTTCCCTCTGAAATGGAATTTTGTGTATATGTTTAGTGCTTCACAGGCTATTTCTATTATTTCAGTATTGCTATGTGTGATAATCTACTACCAAATGTGGGACACTTTCTCGTCAGTAAATTAAAGCAATGACAAGTATTTGGGTGCCAAAATCAGAGGAGAATTCACTGATCTATTTTCTTTACTGTGCTATGGATTAGGCCACGGAAAGATTGAGCATTACCGAATCCTCTCCCCTAAATCCCATTCCGAAATCATGCCCTGAGTGTACACCGTTGTCTCGCAGCTGATCTGATTTAGTGCTGCAGTCACAATAGCCACATTTTACTTATCGTTACAGACCAGGATAATGTCTGAAAGACATCCGAATCTGGTGGCTGAACTGCATAGTGTGAAACTAATGCTGATCAAAAAAAATCTATCTTGTTTGATGGGCTAAACTTTTGCTCCGCTCCGCTAAGATGTCAGCCCACTTAAAGGGTACACTTGACTGACTCCGGATTTGCCTCTCAGTCGACTGATCAGTCGACTGATCATATTGTCATCAGGGCGGGGCAGAAATATTTCTCAGTTTATGTTTAAAACCTCTCACATTTACTAAATACTTCTCAGTGCAGTGAGATTTTTTGATGTGCTAGGATAAAACACTTCTTTTTAATTTAAAGACACTTTTTATATCCTAACATGAAGATTTTTGTCCACTGTTGGTGGCAGTTATGGGAGATAATGACGATAGCAAGAAAGAGGCAATCTAGTGAAGGAAGTGGTAAGATACCTCTGAGGCTCTTGACACCCAAGAGGGGATGCCTAAATGTACCCGGTGACTGGGGTCCGATCGGGTCAGACACCACCCCGAACGGGCCCTTATGAGAAGGGAGTGAGAACAATAGGGACTGAATGAAGCCTTTCTCTGAAGTGCAACAGGAAAGGAAAGAGGCGCTCATGTTTGAGCTGTTTGCAGTTTTGCCTGCTTGTAATGTAGTTTGTTGAGTTCTGGGAATTGTCAGCTTCATCAATGGCGTCACTACCTTAAATGGCATCTCCATTCCTAGCCTCCCGCTGCTGAAAAGACGGCACTGAACTCCCAGTGAGGCTTCCTTCATATGGCCTGGTACTTGCCTAAGACCCCTTTTAACGAAGAAACCCCCAATTCGCCCTTGGATGGATGGGTACCCCCTCCCCCACCAGGGCAAGCATTTCAAACCACACTGTTCTTGGATTAGGGGGAGTGACCACCCCGGCCGTATTTATTACATATTAAAAAGAGTAATTATTAATTTTTATTATGTACACTTTACGCAGAAAGTCCAGATACATTGATAGATACATGTCACATGTCTAACCTTAACATGCTCCAATTCGAATTCCACTCCTAACGTAATCTACAAATGTAGATACTTTACTACTTTACTTTCTGCGTGTCCCCTCTAGAGCCTACGGCAAGGTCAATGACTGGCAGCCCCAGATCCTGGTAAACTACAAATACTACTCCACCGGAGTAAGCTTGCATAGAGGGTACAGCTTATCAGACGGATACTTTCCCCCGGGCCCCCCCTACGCCCTAAACCTTAAACTTCATAATGGGGGCAATAGCAGCCCCAGATCCCGGTAGAACTACAAATACTACTCAACCAGAGTAAGCTTGCGTAGGGGGTACAGCTTATCGGACGGATACTTTCCCCCGGGCCCCCCCTACGCCCTAAGCCTTAAACTCCATAACGGGGGCTGCAATTCTGCATACTTGCACCCTGATGCGCGTGCGCGTGCGAGGGTGGCCACTGGCCTACTGGAAAGAGTTACTACCCTGGCCCCTGCACCCCGACAGCCTACTGACCGGCTGTCACTACCCCTGGAGTTACATGGTGCTGGCCGCTAAGGGCCGAAGACTATGCTTACCAATCATGACCTTACCGTTGACCAGGGACACACTACTAAAATACGACAAAATTACTTGCAACATAGACCTATAAACTTCATATATTACTTCGATATTGAACTGATATTTCATTACATATTAACAAACGCATTCCACTAAAATTACCTGTAACAAAAAATCATCAAACACATCACAATTCAATTTGAAAAATATCACAGATACCTGCAACAAAAAATTAAGCACAACGCTTATTAATGAAATGCACATTCAAACTGCTTGCCCTAGGGGATGGTGGGTGGGGAAAACAAGTTACGGGCCGCCGAAGGCCCGGGTGCATTCCTGGTGTGGGCGCGAGGAACAAGAGACTGTTCCTGCGTCCACAGCCCCCTTTTAAGAGGGGGCAGTGGGACCACCAGGCAGGCTGGTCTAAACCAGTCTTACGCAAACGTCCGGTGTTCATGTGAACCGGAAGCACTTAAGTGCTTCCGGTTCACTGCCGGGGTCTGGCGGGAGCGCCATAATGGCGGCGCGCGCTAGATAGTGCGTTGCCTTGCACAATGTAATGCTAGTGAGATCTGTAAACTATTTGATAGTGCACAAGAACTCCAGGGTCTCTTCACTAGACTCTGAGATGTCACAGCATTTTTTGACTTCCAGTTCAATACTGAAAAGCCACACAGTACATACTTAGAAAGTTCAAAAAACAAAACGTTGATTTAACATCATAAACTTTTTTTCTTCTTCCGTGTTCGCGCTATTCATTTCTTTTATTCACCTTCCGTACTCCTTTCATTTCTAATTCTTTCTTCCTTTTTGTTTTAATCTTTCTCTTCCTTCCATAACCCCACTTCTCCCTTCCGGTCCTTTCTGCCCTTCTTTTCCTTCCCTACCTTCTTCTTCATTTTCATTATTTACACTTTTTCACGATAGTATACTCCTAGTAATTGTGTATTAGTTAGTGTCATTTGTTAAAAGACAGTTCGGTGCAGCCAGGGCCACACGTTGTGAATAGCACACTGTTGCATGATTTATGTGGCACATATTTTAAATGCTCTGCTCGTGCACAGGCTCTTCGAGCCAGTGCCGGCCCCCGGCTGGGCTCTGGCTCAGCAGCAGCTCTCCCTCTTACTGAGTTGTCGTGCTCTCCTGGCAAGCTCCACTTGTGCCAAGGAGCCGTCCAAGTTTCAACCTCTCTCTCTCTCTCTCTCCCCCTCTCTCTTTTATTCCCTCTGTTCCCCCCACTCTCACCCTCTTTTTCTACCTCTCTCTCTTTTGCTCTCTCTACCTCGCTCTCTTTCTCCCTCTCTCTCTTTGTCCTCCTCTATTCTCCCTGTCTCTCTCTCTCTTGAACTGAAGAGCTCCGCCATATTGTTGTTCCCTGTGGTGGTGGTCCCTCTGCCCGCCCTCTCCCTGTAGCCCCGGCCCAAACAGCCGGCGTGCAAAATGAAAATGATTGCTGTGCTGGCTAATAAAAAATATATATAAAAAACAAAAGAGATTGTTGAGCTGCGCAAAGTAAAGTGTGCTGCAGCCACTGCTTAAACAACACACATAATATTTTTTCTAAAGGAGTTTGGTGAGCCTCGCATACCAAAAAAGCGGCGTGGCCGCCACTGTTAAAGATGAAGAGGCAGATTTACAAGCCCCTTGCAACACATTTATGCCACCGTTCTGTCACTTCTGTGATGCAGCGGCGGCGTAAACCATGCGCCATGTTGCGCCTTATTTACAACGTGACGCATCTAGGGAGATGCGTCACATTGTAAAGCCCTGCGCCACATTAAACCTGCGTCAGGTTTAATGTATGCAGGGTGGACGAACCGTCGGAAAAAGCCTCGAAAAAGTGACGCAGTGAAATCTACAAAGGCAGAGGAGAACATGGCGGCCAGTGGCTAGCAGGTCGCGGAGGCTCCAGCGGTACGGGACGGATTTCGGAATGCTGATAAACCTCTAACTGTCTGTTGATCATCAATGTAGGAAATCAGTGCAAGAGAAAGGGTGTAAAATCCCGGTTAAGAGCAGCAGAGGCCAAGCGGGCTGCAACTGAAGGGGGGATTGGAAAAAGATAACTTTTACCTGAGGAGAGAGGTGTGCTGCTGTGAGGGGACCCAACAGCTAACAGATCCAACAGCCGGGAAACGCCGGAGCACTAGAGGCTCTGAAGACGCTCGAAAGCGCTACAGCAACGCCCGCAGCTGCATCCCCACATTAAGTCCGTTTTATCGGGCTTTTTCCGATTTCTGCTTATCGAGGCACTGGCGGTGGCGGGGTTGGTCTCCCCTGGTGCGGAGATGGCCGTGGACGAGTGGAGCAGAGGAGACCGGGAGGAGACTCTTGCGATACAGGAGGAGGGGGTCGCACAGTGGTCGCGGGCAGCCCTTGAGATTCGACGCGGACGCAGAGCGGCGGCCAGAATCTCTCACAGTGGCAAAGGCAGGGGCTGTACAGGACTCAGTGTCCCAGAATCCCCCAGGGACAGCCAAGGATTAGAAGGAGCAGTCAACAATCTATTTGCAAAAAAAAGCCAAGTCGTGTTGCTGCAGGGAGCAGATTTTGACCTGAACGGCTATGTAAAAAGTGTCAAGCTTCTTCAGGAAGGGAAAGTGGCTGCAGAAGGAAAACCCACAGTGAGGTGCAGGCAAAAGAGTATAGTGGATACAACAGAAGAGGGTTCATCACTCAGATACGCTTTAAGAAGCACAAATAAAAAATCTGATATAAAAGCTGACAATACATTTAGTGGGTTTGATAAGACACCTAAGGATTCAAAAGTAGCAGTTTCTGTAAAGCGCGCCAAATCTGCAAAACTATCAAAGTCAAAGAAAAAAAGTAAAAACCTGAAGTCGACTCTACCAAATCAACCAACTCCACCAATCCAACCCAAGTTTAAACCTATACCTTCGCTAAAAGATTATTTTAAAGCAGTGCTGAGCACTCTCATATTGAAGCCAATGCTCTGCGTTCCAGATATTTCAGGAAGCCATTCAGAAGGACCTTTCAGCTACCCAGAAGGGGTCTTAAGCCCGAATAAGTTTCAAGTATTGGAGGGGCAGCTAGAAGGATCCGAAGCAGAAGGTTTCACAATGTCTGATGAAGGAGACAAAGCAGGGGACAAGGCATGTGGAAATTTAGCGTGCAAACTGAACATTATCTGCGCCATCTTGCCTCTCCCCAGCGCCACGCATAGCAAATGCACGGCCGCCATTTTAGGCACCCCACTCTCTCTCCCCGCTCACTCTCGATCGCCAGCGCTTCCCCCCGGCGCTGCGAGCATCCCCCGCGCGCCGGCCACCCCCGCTCTCTCATACAGGCCATAAACCCTCTCCTTCTGCGCGACCCTGCTACAGAACCACTTCCGACCGACAACCCATACATGGTCATGCCTCTCCTTTGATAACCCCCCCTTCCCCTGCGCCCCATTGTCTGAACTGGTCCCAGGCCATCACCTAGCCCTGCGGATGCAGTTTATTGCCCCTACTGTAAGGGAAACACCCCACATCAAAGAGATTACAGTAGAATCAAAGCCCCTACCCCCTGAGACCCGGCCGGTTGCACACACCCCCGGGAATTAGCGGAATTCCCTGCTGCGCGATAGCCATCTCCCACTGCGGGTAGGGTGGGAACCTCTACTGTAACCATGTGTGGGATCGGATCTGAGCCGGGGCTTCAGGGGATATTTCCCCGCACATCAAGGGAATCTCAAGAATGTACTATGTATAATAAAGCAATAAACCAGTGTATAAGAGACCAGGTCTCAGAGATGCAGTTAGAGCACCTCGTGACGATACCTTGCTGTCTGATCTGATGTGTTCTGCTCCGACGGAATAAAACCTTGTTTCCTGCCTTCCAGTCTCCAGCGCCTGCCTCTTTTATTGGTAAATTATCGAGTGGTATGAGAGGCGATTACCGCCGGGCAAATACTTGAAAGGATACCGACTGAAACTGCCGCTACCATTTAACAATTGGCGCCCAACGTGGGGCCCATCAGCGACACGTGGATCCAGTGGGAGAGGTCCCGACGACAGAGTGAACGACTGCAACGATCGGGAGAGCTCCTGCCCAATAGACCCTCGTCTGGCAGCCGATCATCCGAACTTCACTGGTTCCGAGCAGACCTCTCTCGAGTGATCTACGGTCCTGACTGGGAACCATCAGGAGTGCCGCGGCAAATACGGAGAGTAGAGGACGATCGGGCGCTGGAGGCGGAAGACGAGAAACTGTCCACGCGGTCCGGGTAAGGTCGTGATACACGACAAATTGAGAAATAATTGATTGATTGTTTAATGCTCTGGAAATACTAGTATTGCTCATTGATTGTGCTCATTGATTGTTCTCTTTGAGATATTCGCTGTCTACAAACGGGGAGGAGTAGAAATACTCTCTCTCTCTCCCTTTGCAGATAGTGAAGGGTAGGTAACGCAGACTTTTGTCCCCGTTGAAACCCGTCGTGCCTATCTTTATCTCCCCATTGATTGATTGTCCGAACATTGATTGTTTTGAAGAATAGTGCTTTTGAGATATTCTCTGTTTGCAAATAACGTAGAATAGGAATATTCTGTCTAGTCTTTGCAAATAGTGAAGGGTAGGTAACGCAGACTTTTGTCCCCGTTGAAACCCGTCGTGCCTATCTTTATCTCCCCATTGATTGATTGATTGATTGTCCGAACACTAGTTGTTCGATATTGGTTCTTTGGAGGTATTCTCTGCTTACAAATAACGAAGAATAGAGATATTCTGTCTAGTCTTTGCAAGCAGTGAAAAGATAGGTAGTGCTGACTTTTGTCCCCGTTGAAACCCGTCATGCCTATCTTCTCCCCACTGATTGGTAGTTGGTTCTGCCCGGACCGCTTATTAGAGGTGAACCATCCGGCTCCACTGGAAGGCACCCCTAATAAGGACATGTTCACTAAATATGGACTAGTCGCCATAGCCTATAGCAAGCTGTGGCATAAATATACCAAGAAAGACCCCGAAAGTCAGTGGCCACTGATGGGATCCTTCGACGACCATAAGATAGAAGCGCTAGAAATAGCTCTGCGTAGCAATAAGACGACGCCTACTATGCTTGACAGTATCGGCATGTGGCGCAAAGAAGCAACGCAACGGAAAAAGAGGGAAGAAGTAAAAGCAGAAAAGGAATTACGAAAGGCAGCTCACCTTGCCGCTAGAAAGTTAGAAGAAGACATAAAAGAGAGAAGGGAAACTAAACTAGGACAGGAACCCGAAACCTCAGGCCAGTACACTGTTAGGACCCCTTCTTTGCTCTACCCTGAGTTGTCCTCCAAGCAGCGAACGAATGACGAGTTACTGTTAGGTCCTCCGATCATTTACATGCCCCCTCCGTATGCACCCTCCCAATCAATAGTACAACACCCACAACCCCCGAACACGAGCGAAAGCAGTACAAGGGCCTCGGCCCTCACGGCCTCCGCGCCGGCTGAGCCTCTTGTGCCGAACCCAACGTCAACCACAACGCCAGTCGACCATGAGATAGGAAAGAGAGAGTCCACCAGAATGAATCGACTAACTAAGGATGAACGAGCAGGAATTGACAAGATAGTAGGGACGCTGGTGGAACGAAAAGAAAGTGAGGAGTATATAACAGACGTGTATAACTCGTATGCCGACAGCCGCAGACGACACTTCGTCGTACGGCTCTGTTATCACGCCCTGAATGCATATGAGGATAGGTACCACGATAAAGGTCCCGAAGGCTTAGCGGCCCTATATAGGAAGGTAGACATTGGGGAAGAAAGAGAGGGTGATGTAACGAACCTCTTCACTCGTACACTCGAGGTCTACCGACACCTTAAAGAACATGGACAGACCACCACAACAGAAACCCCCATAGCAACTAAGCCCCAGGGAGGAAGGGCCGATGCCATGATGCCCATTAAAGAAGCTGCCCCCTACTGGGTCCCCCCACGGGGTCAGGGAACACACGACGACATCAACCACCAAGATGCGAAGGGAAGGGTTGTATATAACTGGGTCTACCACCCGTGGGACCGGCAAGATATTTTGACCTTTAGAAAGACTCTACCCGACTTGAGAAAGAACCCGACTGCCTTCTACACTGAATTGGGTACAGCCTTAGGCTCAACGATAATGACGTTAGCAGATATCGACTTGTTCTTTGGGCTATGCCTGCCGGCTGATGTGTGGAAACAAATCCGGAAAGTTGACCACGCTGAGCCGTTCGGATATACCTGGATACAACTCGATACCATAGATAAACAGCGAGAACCAGGACAGAAACCCCCGAAAGCCATCTTAGAGCTCCCAGACAAGATTGTACAAAAGCTGAAGACTCTAATCCCAGAAAGAAAGGTAGACTGGTCGATAGTGACGGCTTGCCGCCAGAAACCCCAGGAAGATGTGTCTGAATACTTCTCCTGATTCGAGACTGTGTTTTCCGATTACAGTGGCCAAGACATGACCACCGCAACCGGACACCACCTCTTTGTCCAGAATTATGTAAAGGGTCTGTCACAGGAAGTTTCCCAGAAGCTGCAGACCAGCGAGAGTAGTTGGGCAGCCTCCAAACCCGCAGCGATTCTCCAGATGGCCCAATACTACGAAAATCAGAAAAACGAGAACGATAGGGCATCAGAGAAGAAGAAAAAGGAACTGAAGGAGAGAATAATGATAGCACAGTTGCAAGGGGTGACCATAGGAAGGGAACCCCCGAAAGAGAATTACCAACCAACCGCCCCTAGAAAGCTACCCCCTAGAGACCATACACCTGCACCCTACAACGGACGGAGAGACTTAGATGGAAATCAATGTGCGTTCTGTAGAGGGTTCGGACACTGGAAATCCCAGTGCCCGGTCCTTCTGGAAATGAACAAGAATAGGGACCCCAGAGACACAGCATATGACCCCAGAAATAGAGGACAGGGACGAGGGCACACGAACAACACCATCAACGACAGGCCAGGCAGACCAAACACCTTTGATCGCCCCCGCCAAAACCAGTGTCAGCAGTCCGACTACGAGAGCACTCATGACTTCGCATAGGACCGCCAGGGGCAAGGGAGGGATCCAGTCGAACTCCGTGTTGACCAGCAAGGTCCTTACGTCACCGCTAAGGTCTTGGGCATAAAATCTCCATTCCTGGTAGATACTGGGGCGACACGTAGTGCGTTATCTAAACGACTGATTCCTAGGGCACCCTTGTCTGGCTCACACGTAACCTCAATAGGCTTTGACGGAACGCCCTCCACTAACCCCTTATCAACACCAATCTCCTTTGACTTAGAAGACAACACCACTGACACGACCTTTCTGCTCTCCTCCAACACCCCCGATGCTATTATGGGACTTGATTTGCTAAAGCATTTTCGAGCCACCATCAGATGCTCCCCAGACGGAGTTCGAGTCATCCTACACGATAACCCAGATCTGTCCAGACCCTGTCACACACAGCGTATGCTCTCTATAACCGATGCTGATATGTCCCTACTCGACACATTACCTTCACATCTATGGGCTAAAACCGACTCAGATGTAGGGCGCATGGTGATCGACCCGGTACACATAACCGTCCGACCGGACGCAGTGCTCCCAAAGCTTCCACAGTATTGGATATCACCCGAAGGCGAGAAGGCATTGGTGGAAATCATCGAGTCCCTGGTCGAGGCAGGAGTGGTAGAAGAAGTAGTCAGTAATGTTTGCAACAGCTCTATCCTACCCATTGTAAAGAAGCAAGGCGAGGGGGATGAGAAAGCCTACCGTTTCATTGTTGACTTGCGAGAGGTTAACAAAGTAGTCATACCCCAGTACCCCGTAGTCTCAGACATCACCACCATCCTCACCCTGATTCCATCCACTGCCACCATCTTTACTGTTATTGACCTCAAGAACGCATTCTTTTCCATCCCCATCCACCCAGACAGCCGCTACCTGTTCGGCTTCACTTTAAAAGCCCGTTCGTACAGATTCTGCAGGGCACCCCAAGGCTACACTGAGAGTCCCAGTATTTACAGCCAAGCCCTCAAGAGGCAACTGGATGCAGTCCAACTACCCGATGGAGTGGTGTTGATACAGTACGTTGATGACATTCTTTTGGCGGCCGACACCACTCCTCTCGCCGTCACAGCCACCATTCACCTCCTCCGCTTCCTTGCGGAGAACGGTCACAAGGTCTCCAGAAAGAAATTGCGATTCTGCCAGCCCCAGGTAACTTATCTAGGCCACCTACTATCCAAAGACGGGAGGAAACTTACCCCTGACCGAATTCAAACCATCCTAGAAACCCCTGTTCCCAAAACTCAGAAGCAAGTACGATCCCTAGTGGGCCTCACCTCCTTTTGTCGACAGTGGTTGCCAAACTTCAGTCTTACCATAAAGCCTCTGCTTTCCCTGCTGGCTAAGGATGTCCCCTTCCCCCTCCCCTGGACACCTGAATGTCAATCCTCCTTCAAAGAATTACGAGACGCCCTCTGCTCGGCCCCAGTCCTAGGAACCCCAGACTACACTAAACCTTTCTCCCTCTACACCCACGAAAGGGAGGGATGTGCGTTGTCTGTCCTAACCCAGTCCATAGGCCCTAAGCAACGCCCTTGTGCCTACTTCTCTGCCACTCTTGACCCCGTAGCCAGAGCTTTGCCCGCCTGCCTTCGAGCAGTAGCCGCCGCTGCTGTCTCTATCCGGCAAAGTGAGGGGATCGTGCTCTCGAACCCCCTCACAGTATTGGTACCCCATGCTGTCGATACCCTCCTGAACCAAACCAAGACTCAACACCTGACTAGCGCACGACTGACTGGGTATGAACTGACTCTGCTTGCGCCCCATATCACATTGAAACGATGCACCACTCTGAATCCAGCTACTCTACTACCTCTCCCTGACGCTGACCCCAATGCATCCCCTATACATGATTGCGTGACCCTCACCGACGAACAAACCAAGAGTAGGGTTGACCTCCGGGATACTGCCTTCCCGGACCCTGACGGAGAACTGTGGGTGGATGGCTCATGCATCAAGCTCCCTGATGGCACCACCTCAGCTGCCTATGCAGTCACCACAGCTCGAACAGTTGTTGAGACAGCCCGCATCACACAGCGATCCGCACAGGCGGCTGAACTAATTGCCCTCACACGAGCCTGCATCCTGGCAGCAGGGACAACCGCAAACATTTACACAGACAGTCAGTATGCCTTTGGGGTAGTTCACCACTTCGGGCTCTTATGGAAAGAGAGGGGATTCTTGACTTCTCATGGCACACCCATCCTGCATGGAGATCTAGTCTCTGCCCTGACCGAAGCAGTCCTCCTCCCCACACGGATAGCTGTGATCAAATGCCAGGCACACAAGAAGGTGACAGACATTATAGGTCAGGGAAATGCACTAGCTGACATTACTGCCCGAACCACAGCCGAGAATAGGTCCACGACCCGCATGTACGTGACCAGGTCACAAACTGAGAAATGGAAGGATGCTAGGGAAACGATTAGGGATATCCAACTAGCCAGCACACCACACGAATTAACTGAATGGGCCCGGGTGGGATTGAAGGACGATGACGGTTGTTGGCGAACTAAAGACTCGAACAAATGGTTACTACCCGACTCATACTTGATCCCCATGCTGACCATGGCACACTCCCCCGCACACATAGGGTCTGCCCCCATGATCGAACTCATCTCCAAAGTCTGGCACAACGACAGAATATCAGACTCAGCCAAACGTCTGGTCCAACAATGCCTAGTATGCCTCCAACACAACCCTGGGAAAGGAACTGCTGTACCCCGGGGAGGGTTTGGGGTCCCCAATCACCCCTTTGAGGTCCTACAAATGGACTATGTCCAGCTAGAAAGGTGCCAAGGTTTAAAGTATGTGCTTGTCGTTGTGTGTGCCTTCAGCAAGTGGGTGGAAGCCTACCCGACCCATGACAACACCGCTATGACTACTGCAAAAGTACTGCTGAAGGAATTCTTCCCCCGATACGGCCTTTGTCGAATTTTGTGGAGCGACAATGGCCCCCACTTCGTAGCCGAAGTTATCCAACTCATCTTAAAAGGGTTGGGTGTAAAACAGAAGTTCCATGCGGTCTTCCATCCCCAATCTGCAGGCCTGGTTGAGCGACACAATGCCACATTGAAGCTTAAGATAGCAAAAATAGTCGCCACCACAGGACTAAGATGGCCAGACGCTCTCCCACTAGCATTGCTATCAATGCGTTCCACCCCCACCAAACACCACTTAACCCCCTACGAGGTCGTCTTCGGGCGGCCCATGAACCTTTGGACTGCACCAAAACCGACATCCATCCACGACGTCCCGGACGTCCTCATGTCTGATTATCTGTACAATCTAACTAAAACGTTGTCTGTTATCCATCAGCCAGTGCTGCACGCCATTCCCGATGTTTCCAGGGGCCCGGGACACGACATCCAACCCGGTGACTTCGTCTTAGTGCGTAACTTCCAGCGCACCAAGAGTTTGGAGCCCCGGTGGACGGGCCCCCTGCAAGTCCTGATCACCACCCGAACAGCTCTTCGAGTGGAGGGGAAACGCAATTGGCTGCACGCACACCACTGCAAGAAGGTATCACCGACCCTGACAACCACGGACAACATCACCGCCCAAGAGGAACTTCTGGACAAAGACCGACCATCCCTGAGCCGCTGCCCGGATACAGAGACACTTGAGTTGATTGAATATCCCGATCTCACTGTGCCATCCAAAGAAGGGTATAACTTGCGACGAAAGGAGAGAACTTCGGCTAAGCAGACCACAGGCTAAGTGGAAATCTCAGAACGGTAGCCTAGGCACCTCAAAGGCCACCAGGAGAGAAACTAAAACAAAGTCTGTGGTTCTGCCCGCTACCGAGTCTCTTGAAGGTGATGGAAGCGCCCGACATGAAGATGATGGAAGCAACCAGACGTCCGAAGATCCACTTCAAAAACTCAAAGACTGACCGAATGCACAGCTTTAAGACAATAGCACTTTTCATTTCCCTTCTCTTTTGCCTTCTCCTCGTGGTCACCTTCTGGATCATGGAGGAGAGCACACCCGCTCATAAGACATTGCTGACTACCGTTCAAACTACCACCACGAAAGAACACCATCTGATCTCACTTTCACCCCAACTCCGAGAAAGGCGTAAGGAGTTCTGGAATAACTCTTTTGTGCAGTTACTCCACCAACACAATCTTGCCACCAACGCCACTAACTGCTGGATCTGTGGATTGCTGCCCCATGCCACTGGGCACTCAATCCCCTTCATCCCTTCACCTTTTTCCGTCCATGGTTCCTGCCTCGCCTGGCTGATCCTCCTGCAGGAGAGCTACAAGGACAATGCCACTTCCGGCAGAACCATGTCACACTTCTACCATGGGTTCTGGCTGAACAAAACTGGTAGAACCTCCGCCCTCTTCTGCCCTCTGAGATCGAACACTTCCTTTCACATGGACATCCCCGCCAAAGAACGAATTGAAATGCAAGTGTTCAACAATCCAGCCAGACCCACCTTCTCTTACCTCCGAAAACGGACAGCCGCCACCCTAACAGTGGCCCTGTCCGTCATCAACATCACTGGATCTGTATGCCTCGAAGGCCTGGGGGCACAGCTGGTGGGCCACAGCTCCTGCCTCATCACCCGAACATTGGACTCAGTTGACCCACCTTCCTTTGTTGCCTCCCCGAATATGTACTTCGTGTGTGGTACTAAGGCCTACACCTGGCTCCCGAAAGGTTGGGGAGGCACCTGCTACATCGCCTTTGTCCTTCCTCCGACGTATGTGGCTCCAGCAAACCATCACCGACAGAAACGTGCCAAAGACATTGTACAAACCGACTCCACCAGAGCACAGTTCATGGATGCAGTAAAGGGTCTTGTTCCGCTCTGGGGTCCGATGGCAAACAGCCGTGCCATCCGCCACTTAACCCAGGCGGTCGAAACAGCAATGAACATTACAGCTGGCGCCCTCGCCAACAACACCGCTGAGCTTCAGGCCGTCCGCCTGGTGGCTCTCCAGAACCGCCTTGTTCTAGATGTGGTTCTGGCTGACCGCGGAGGAGCATGCCGCATCATTGGGTCCAGCTGTTGTACCTACGTACCGGATAACTCACCCTCAGTCTACAAAGCAATTGAACACCTCCACAGACTGTCCACAGAGGTCCATCAAGAACAAGAAGAATGGTCGCTGGGGAGTTGGTTTTGGGACGCTATTAAAGGTTGGGGATGGAAGCTGTTTTCATTTATCCTCATACCAATCATGATACTATGTGGATGTTGCTTGGGGATTCAGTGTCTGCCACCTTTATGTTCGTTTTTTATGAACTGCATCTGCCCTAAGACTTTGGACTTTGAAACTGAGCGGATGAAAGCTCTGAATGAGGTGGAGGTACGGGGTATTATGGGGATAGATCCAAACTAGGCAAGCTGGCGAGACATGTTAAAAGGGAGGACTGTGGAAATTTAGCGTGCAAACTGAACATTATCTGCGCCATCTTGCCTCTCCCCAGCGCCACGCATAGCAAATGCACGGCCGCCATTTTAGGCACCCCACTCTCTCTCCCCGCTCACTCTCGATCGCCAGCGCTTCCCCCCGGCGCTGCGAGCATCCCCCGCGCGCCGGCCACCCCCGCTCCCTCATACAGGCCATAAACCCTCTCCTTCTGCGCGACCCTGCTACAGAACCACTTCCGACCGACAACCCATACATGGTCATGCCTCTCCTTTGATAACCCCCCCTTCCCCTGCACCCCATTGTCTGAACTGGTCCCAGGCCATCACCTAGCCCTGCGGATGCAGTTTATTGCCCCTACTGTAAGGGAAACATCCCACATCAAAGGGATTACAGTAGAATCAAAGCCCCTACCCCCTGAGACCCGGCCGGTTGCACACCCCCCCGGGAATTAGCGGAATTCCCTGCTGCGCGATAGCCATCTCCCACTGCGGGTAGGGTGGGAACCTCTACTGTAACCATGTGTGGGATCGGATCTGAGCCGGGGCTTCAGGGGATATTTCCCCGCACATCAAGGGAATCTCAAGAATGTACTATGTATAATAAAGCAATAAACCAGTGTATAAGAGACCAGGTCTCAGAGATGCAGTTAGAGCACCTCGTGACGATACCTTGCTGTCTGATCTGATGTGTTCTGCTCCGACGGAATAAAACCTTGTTTCCTGCCTTCCAGTCTCCAGCGCCTGCCTCTTTTATTGGTAAATTATCGAGTGGTATGAGAGGCGATTACCGCCGGGCAAATACTTGAAAGGATACCGACTGAAACTGCCGCTACCATTTAACAGGCACTCAATGCAGGCAGTGAGTCCACAAGTGGGAATGTATTAAAGGTGAAACAAAATATGGCGAAGGAAGTGGGGAACACCCTTTCTCTTAATGGGAATTTAGGGGATCTACCAACGCATCAACCTGTCCTGCAACTTTTACATTCTCTAAGCGAGGAGATGAAGAGCAGATTTCAGGTCTCGGATAAAAATCAAGGTGAAATCAAGATTTTTTGCGAGAAATTGGAAGACAAGCTCGCCTCCTTGGCAGCCAGGGCCTCAGCTTTGGAATCCACAGTGGCAGAATTGACAGTGCAAACCACAGGAAATTCAAAAGAACTCGCTAAATTAAAAGAACGCGAACTGGGGCTCCAGGAGAAGATAGAATCCATTGAGAACTCCCAGAAAAGAAATAATCTACGCCTGCTTAAAGTTCCGGAAGGAGCGGAGGGGAACAACATTAAAGAGTTCGTGGCTAAGCTGATCAAACAATCGACTCTAATTGACTCTTCAGAGCAAGATCTTATGACTGACATTCAGAGAGTCCATAGAGATCCATTCAGATTAAACCCAAACAAAACTAGACCAGGAAAAGTTTGGTACACTTCTTAGTTTATAGCCTGATGGATGAAATATTAAATAGAGCTTTAAAGAAGAGTACACTAAATGCAGAAGGAATAACGTTCCAGATAAGATCGGACGTTTCATCACTAACAGCCTCCAGACAATGGGAGTTAGGGCAGTTACTAGACCCCTTTAGACAGAAAGGTGCAACAGTCCAGCTAAAATTCGCCGCAACTTTGAAAGTAATGTTCAATAACAAAATGCGGGTTTTTAAGAGGGTGGATGAAGCAGAATCCTTTTTACAATCAATATCGGGGACGCCTGGTGAGCCAGTAGTCCGGTAGTATTTCAGGCCTCTCTGAAAACTCCTCTTTCTTTAGAATAGTTTTCTCTTTTCTTTTATGCGCTGAAATTTACACAACCTTAAGTTAAAACAACAGACAAAGATTTAATCACCGTCCCGAGTACCTGGGAGGGATGTCTCAAGGCCAGAGTAGGGTCTCAAGAGGAAGATTGGGGGTTCTCCAGGGGAGCACTAGGGTGGGAGAGAGGAGGGGAGGGGGGGTGGGCACAGGGTGGGGAGCATAGGGAAAAAAACAAAAATAATAAGTCCGAAGCGCCAAAATAGGTCGTTCAAGCAATACATTACCCACATCTTGAGAAATGGCACAATCTATGACTGATCAGGTAGTATATCTAAAGGTTTTGTCATGGGACCTGAATGGACTGAGGGTAAAATATAGACTGGAGAGAATTCTATAATATTTAAAAGATACACCTGAACAAATCCTCATTCTTCAGGAGACACATCTTACAGAAAAGGAGATGAGGGATCTGTGCAAGACCAAAAAATGGATTCAGGAAGTAATATGTACCACACAGCAGCTGACTACGAAGGGAGTGGCTATCCTCCTTAAAAACAACTCAGCCTTAGCAGTGGAAGGGTTCAAAGTAGACAAGATGGGCAGATGGGCCATAGCCAAGATTAGGTTTCATAGGTACAATTTACAGTGGCAGGATATTATCGACCAAATCTGGATGCTCCAGCTCCGCTAAGGGAGTTGCTGGGAGAGTTATTAATTTTTCAGGATCCATTAATTTTGGCCGGGGATTTTAATTTGGTGTTAGACCCTCTGATGGACAGAACTTACAAGAGTAGATCAGCACAGAATTGCAAAATGAGATCTTCCTTCATAAGTGCAATGAAGCAAATGGGATGGATAGATATATGGAGGAGAAGAATGGGGAATAAAAGGGGTTACACTTTCCACAATAAAAAATATGGGCATAAGTCTAGATTAGACTTCTTCAGTGTTGAGTTGCAAAGCTGGGTGATAGACTCAAAACACATAGGAGGCCACTTATCTGACCATTCCGCAGTCTCGTTAGCCTTGAAACTCACAACAAAGCAGAGTACCAAAAGATGGACTTTGGATCGAACCATCTTATTAGAGGAAGAAGTTGTGCAAAAGCTGGTAGCAGAAACAGAGAACTTCTTCTTGACTAATTTAGAGACCACTTCAATAGAAACAGTATGGGATGCGTACAAAGACTTCTTGAGAGGCCAGATAACATCCATATAAATTGCCAGGCAAAGGAAATACAAGGCTGAGATAGAAGGAAGAGAGGCAAAAATTCTGAACCTAGAGCAAGATCTCACTGCCCAGAGGGACACAGTCCAGGGGGACATTGATGGGAATTTGGCATCATGTAAACTAGAACTGTCAGGGGTGCTAGACACCAGGTTGAGGAAAAGATGGGAGGCCAGCAAGCTGGCCCACTTCGAATACGGGGAATCTAGTGGTAAGCTCCTAGCCTGGAAAACCAAACAGGACCTGAGTAAAAACAATATAAAAGAAGTATTAAGTGAGACCTCGGGTAAGCTACTGGAAAACCCTAAAGATATTGAAGAAGCTTTTTTTAAGCACTTTGAACAGGTTTACAGGGAAGATCTAACCCCACAAGAAAACTCGATCCACTCTTGGCTTGATCAATATTCTTTAAATAAAATTGATGAGGGGAAGTCTATTAATCTTAACAAAACGATCAGTTTCGGTGAGATAATTAGGGCAATTGAGTCTGGGGAAAAAGGGCAAGGCACCGGGACCAGATGGGTTGTCAGCCGAGTTGTATAGAGTTTTAGCAGAAGTCCTTGCCCCTGTGATGCATAAACTATTTTCCCATATTTTTGAGAACAGAGGGAAGGTGCCCCCCTCATGGAACGAAGCTACGGTGGTCTTGATTTTAAAACCATCTAAGCCACCAAGCCAATGTGACTCATATAGGCCAATCTCTCTGCATAATCTTGACTATAAGATTTTTGCCAAGATTTTAGCAGAGAGACTAAATGGAGTCATAGGAGATGTATTACATATAGACCAAAAAGGTTTTGTTAAAGGTAGGAGCATTCAGGACTTGACATACAACCTGGTCGGCGTCTGATGGCCATCATTACACTAGATGCCACAAAGGCATATGATCGTGTGAACTGGCTGTATTTGGCTGTATTTAGTTCAGGTATTAGATAGATGCAATCTGGGTGAAAACTTTTGTAGAACAATTTTATCAATTTATCAAAAGCCCACAGCCAGAATCCTGGTAAATGGGAATCTTTCGGAGGCTGTAACTATTAAAAGTGGGACAAGGCAGGGGTGTCCTTTGTCACCGCTGCTTTTTAATCTCTATATAGAGCCATTGGTGGAGAGGATCAGAAAACAAGTCAGCATAGTTCCTTTTAAGTTTAGAAATTGGGAAAAGAAAGTATCCCTATATGCTGACGATAAGATGATATACATGTCAGATGCCATTGCGGCTATTCCAATAATGTACAACATAGCCTCACAGTTTGGACATATTTCAGGATACGAGATCAATTAGTCAAAAACGGAGTACATGGCCTGGTATATGAATGTTCAACTCCCTATTTGAAAAATTAGATAAGGTATCTGGGCATCAGAATCACGCAAAATATTGATCATATCACCGATAAAAACTTACGCAGATATGATAAAGAAATTGCTGACTCCCTAAAAAGTTGGGCGTTTCTTCCTTTGACATCAATAGGTAGAGTCAAGATAGTGAAAATGATGCTTTTACCAAAACTCACTTTCTTATTCCAAAACATCCCATTAGCATTTAAGGAGGAGGCTCTAAGGAAAATACAAGCTAAAATGAATTCCTTCATTTGGGCCTTCAAGGGCAAAAGAATCTCATGGAAAAAACTACGAAGGAAGAAAAATAAAGGGGGATTATGTGCACCAGACCTAATTTCCTATGCATGGGTATTTTTAACAAGGGCAGGGAAAATGCTCCTGAACCAGCCAGATGACTCAGACATAGGAAAAATGTTCGAAGTTATGCTTTGGGATATAAAAGGAGGTGACCAAGCCTTTGTGTATAAGTTCGGTGATCCACGCTTCTTCAAAAAGGTCCGCTTAAAGTCGTTAAAAGACATAGTGACTGTTTGGTATAGAGTCAGAAAGCTCTCGAAAATCAGTTACTACAGTGCCTTGGCTCCTATATGGAAATCCCGAGGATCACCGGAGTGGACTAAAGACGTATTTGCAAATCTGCTGAAATTGGCGGGGTTGGAACGATGGGCTCAAATAATGCCGGAGGGCTCCCTGCTATCATGGGAAGAGCTGAATAATATCACAGACAGCAAATTATCAAAATTTAAATATCTACAAATAAGCAGTTGGAGTCAGGCAATCGGCACAGTGGCAGGTATCTCAAACGATTTGGAGAAGGCACTAGACACGAGAACGCGGAACAAGAAAGAGATAGCAAATTTTTATTGGATATGATGGACATGGCTGACGGAGACTTCACCTTATCATTCCAGCTCTGGGGAGATTGCTTGCCGGATCACAGCCCAGAAGAAATTTGGCAAGAGAAATCATCTCTTTTCTCTTCAAAGAGTTTACTGGTCCCCTCTTAGGTTGTCTAAATTTTCAAGGGGACCTATTCCCCGCTGCCCGAAGTGTCAGCAGGAAAAGGCTGATGACATCCATATGTTTTTAAGGTGCCCAATGCTACATACATTTTGGGGTTCGGTTATTGAAGGTATGAAAGCCATGTTCAGTTTTGACATTCAGGTGAGCATAACTTTGGTATTCTTTGGTATCTTCTCGAATTATGAGTTGTTACCTCGAGATGTAAGTAAATTGTCCTTATATTTAATTTTTCTTGCTCACAGAGAAATCTGCAAATACTGGCTTAAGAATATCTCCCCAACATTTTTAGACTGGGTAAATGCGATTCATTATACAATAAAATTGGACAGGGCCATTTGGAAAAGAAAGAAAGATTTTTGGTTGCCATGTGTGGGGGGGGCTTGACAAGTTGTGACACCAGAGACCTATTTATCCGATGATTATGCCTTTGCACAGATGTATGTATCTCTCGGATCAGTTTCAAGGGCCATCCAGTTAGAAAAACTGAACTGACTATTCAGGAGGGGTTCTGTGTAAAGTGCTTCCATTAAGACCAGATCAGAATATACATACTGCTGGCGCCAAACGGGGGGCCGCAGAAAGAGCAAAAGCAGATTCTGGACACATTTAATGGCGTATGAGGACAAAAAAAAAAGATTTCACTGAGTCACTTTTCTGACGCCGCTGCGTCAAAACCCTGCGCATGCTTGAAGCAGGCGTAAGGCGTGACGCAGCATGTTAGGTATGGGCAGCCCCTGAGCATTGCTGGAGTTGCGTCGCGCTTGCAACACGACTCCAGCAATGCGCCGCCCTTACACCATCAGATGCGTCACGCATCTGTTTATCCTTGCGCCATGACGCGCCGCATTGTAAATGCGGCGCATCTGTGGTGGCGCAAGGGTAAACTTGCGTGATGCATCTTACCTGGCACATCCCTGCTGACATGCAGGGATGCGCCAGTCCTTGTAAATCCACCCGGAATTCAATAAAAAAGAGCATTGGCATAGCCAATAGGTCTCACCGTTGGGATCTTAGAAGTGTTTAGTTATCCAGCATAATATCCTTGGTGCAACAACATCAACTGTTGCATGGCTAAACACTTCTAAGGTCCCAAAGGTGAGACCTATTGGCTATGCCAATGCTTGTTATCAAAAGTACCTAAAATAGCACTATTTCACATGCAAATATTGGTCTTTCCTTCTGCAGTTTTACACTCTAATACTGCCTGCAAACTCAGAAATCCTGCTCTATATTCCCATGCAAATTAACCTTGACATAAAACCTGAATGTGTTGCCACTCCTTTTCTTTCAAAACGTTCTCTCCTTGCTTTTCATCCTCTGTTGTTTCCTATCTGTGAGCACAGCCTACTCTAAGTCTCAATTCTGTCTGCCTCAGTCAATATTATTGTATTTCTACAGAATGCTCACACCTCATTTCAAAGATCACAACCTCTCCTTTAAAGGTCATAACCCTGCAAACTAAAAATATCTAATCTTCTGTAGCTCATCCATTAGGAGCATCAACCATTTGCATGAATTCACCCTCACGCCACCTAAGAGCACACCTACCTATTAATTCAATTTACCAAATAGAAACTGGAGTAAAGGCAAGGAATGGCTTCCTTAACAGCACAAGACTAATTCTAATAACCAAAAACAACAGCTGGAGAATTACTACTACCTTGGGTTCTGGAGCAGCATGCTTCCTGACATGAAGCGCTTGAATGCCTCATCAGGGGAGTAAGTGCTATATAAATGTAAATTACAATATAACAGTGTGAAGGCCTGCATGTTTTAACTAGTATACACTGCTAAGGCTTTCCGTTTGACCTGTAATGTTCAAGTTTCATTCGGTTCCGTTCAGCTGTTAATTTTATTCTATCTGATAGGGAAGCATTTGCCATAGTTCCATCCCCCAGACTCTGTTTGAAGGGCTGAAATTGTATCAGTCAATTGCAAAACTGTTTTACAGGTCTTCCCCCCTCTGTTCCCTTTCCAAGGAGCATAGGCCACAGATGCCATGTTATTGAAACGTTGCTCTCTCTGTGCAAGGTGCAGTTCTAGTAGAGGGTTTTAGAGAGCATTGTTTGCCACGTTGTAATAGGATATATTTAGTCTGGCTGTACATGAAGAAAAAGAATACAGAAATATTTTTAAAAGAAAATGTTTTAAAAGCATCTTGATTCTATGAGTGCACTAAAGTAAAACCAGTGGACAAGATTACAGGTTAAATCAGGACCTCTGCAGAGTATAAGATTCACTGGCATTCTGCTCAGGTCCAAGGGACTCCTGGAGCCTCACTCGGATCTAACATCATCCTCTTCATATTCTCAAGTCAAGCACTGATGCCGTTTTTAGGTACATTTTCGAATGAATACATTATGCATTTTGCCGTGGAAACAATTAAAACGTTTGGATCCATAATGTCTCTGACCTTTGATACAAAAACAGTGTTCTTTGGCTAAGGCAATTGTTATATGTTGGATTCGTTGGAGCCACTACTTCAGCCAGAACCTAAGTGAATTATTTGTCTATTGATGTGTTGTCTGCAGTGTATGGTTTACTCCCTGGGCCTTGGAGTGCTTTGCCAGCAGTAAACGCTTTTCCATTTATTGTTTTATAAAGGCTGTCATGATGCAGCTGTGAGCCACCTCATTGGCCTTCAGGTGTAAAAGTGAGACAGGTCATTGCTGTGACAGGAGTAGTGATTGCGGTTAATATGGTGAGCCTGGTCTGCTATCTCTGTGTTGGTTGTTCTTGTCCCGAGCTAAGGATGAAAGGCAAAACTGTGACTCTTGATGTAAATGGGAGAGAGACAGAGATACGGAGATACCCATCAGGTGGCTGAATTTCGAAATTTGTAACCAGGTAACCTGGAATCAATACCTGCTTCCCTGCTTGTCCAAATTGTGAGATATAAGGCAAATACTTTACTTCGCAGAGTATTTTTAAATTCTTGAGTTCAGGATATGTGCTGTACAAGCACTTTTTATGTCTGATTTATTAGGATATAATATTTCTCCATCTATAAAAAAAACGAGTACATTTTTGGGGTTTACATAACTACTGACTTGCCTCTTAGTTTACTAATGATGTTGTTGGGGAGAGAGCCATAGATGTTTCTAAAAGCTACCACTTTTAATAAATATCTGTCTATGCGGTGATATAATCCGAGTTACTAAGAGAAAACACTTCCGCAAAGAAATGCACTTTTAAAAATTTTGAATAGATTGTATCATATTTTTATATTATGTTTTTTTGCACGATGTACATGCCAAACCTTTTGATGGCTTGGCTCATGCATGGACTCTTGTAGCCAAGCCAGAATCATGGCTCGGCTATGGCTACCTCGCCCTATTAATTTGCCTGCACTCTTTCCTCTATATGCAACTGGTCTAGTACATTGGACCATTACGCATTTGATAAAACAATTTGCAAATGGCTATGAATAGAAACATAGAACCTGCCCACATGTACCGATTGACTGGCAGAGACATATCTTCAGCGGGGGTACTGGAGGTGTGACACTCCTCAAACGCATTCTTGGTTTGATAGTTGGATCCTGGAGCCTGGGTCGGGTCTGCTATGTATGTGTTGGTTTTTCTCATTATCCTCGTTCCACTGAGAGGTTTTAACTTGTTAATTTTTGGGAGGATCAGAAATACATAGGGGCATATCAGCAACAATCGGCGATAATTATCGCTAAGCGCACTTAGCGCTAGGATAATTATCGCCGGCTAGCATGGATTTTTATCGCTGAGATAGCGTGCAATTAGCAACGCTTATCTCAAAAGCGATAGAAATCCTCACGCTAACTGCCTAACGTGACATTATCGCTGGAAACCCAGCGATAATCTCACGCAATGTGGCGTTAGCTTGATGATAGGGACTCACAAACTTAGCCATGATATCCACCTTCCATAGGATATCATGGCTAAGTCAGTCCTGAAGCTGGCGTAAGGAAAGTAGCGATAACATGGGTTATCGCTACTTTTCCTTGCCGCCATGCTTCATAGCGTGGGGCTTGATGATAGGAGAAATGTTGCATAGCGACATTTCTCCTGTCATGTCAGGTCAGGAACGCCCACTTTGCATCTCATTAAAGATGCAAAGCTGGGCGATAGGAATTCCTACGCTAACGCAAGTTTTCACGCGTTAGCGTGAGCTTGCTAATTAGGCGATAAAATTATTGCCGCTTTTCGGCCGAAAATGGCTGCAAAAGCGGCGATAATTTTATCGCCTCGCCTTGCTGATATGCCCCATAGTGACTTGTTTCCTTTTTGAAATTCACAAAACACTTGCAGTAGCAGGCTTGACAAGCTGCACCAACTCAAGTTTCTGGCATACGTCTGGAAATCAGACACCCAAAAGGTGATGGAATGAATGGTTGCAAATAGTTTAACCAGTGGCAATTTCTCAAAGTAGCATTCCAGACCAAAGTTTTTCACCCACTGTGCCACTCCAGACAGAAGCCCACCTAACGCAAATCCGTACTAATCCAGTTCCTCATGGAAACAGTCCATCCCCAACCAATGGCTATCTCACCCCTCCACTGTGCAACTCACTGCATTTTCAGTTGAGAAATGTGAGACTAACACCCCCGAATCGCACTGACTAAGCTACGTCCCTGTGCTTGGGACTGCCCTAACTTTAACTCAGGCTCCTAAACCGGTGGCCTATTTCAAGATGTCAAATGTGATTATTCTTCGTGGTAAACTTTAGGTACAAGGTTACAAAAAGGATAGATTTGGGGATTGTTTTTGGTGGGAGGTTTTTTCCATCTGGGACAATATGAACTATCTGTTCAAATGCACAAGGATTGCTGGCTGTGTCTTTTTAAACAAAAATGATAGCAACTTCTATGCACACCGAAGATTATGCATTGGTGACACAGCACTGGTTTTAGTAATTGTGGTGAACTTTAAAGTGATTTCACAGTGTCACAGATTTTAATCCATCCCTGAAATTGGATGCAAATTCTGTGGAGTAAAATGTTTTGTCTTGTGATTTGTCCTGGAAATTATGGATAGAGACAAAAATGTTGAAATGATTGAACATGTTCCGGGCACTAATACATTTCTTACTCATCCATTTCATGAAAACGTATTACATTATGGGGTGAAACATACATTTTTGTCACAGCAGTGATTTGTCCTTTTTTTGTGTCTTACTGCAACACAACTATAAAGTTCTAATGAAAAAGTGCAACCATAATATACGTATTACAAAAGCAACACACCCCAGGAAAGAAATTTTCTGGAACAGTAGCTGTGGTATGCACAGCACAGAATGAGCAAAATAAATATCTTTATTAATTTCTTTTCTTTTTTTCAGTAACGGTTTGAAACCTTCTGTTTCACAAATGACAGGCAGAATGCACTTTTCTATTTACACCGTTATATAGTAGCTAAAAATAAAGAATAGGAGATTTTCCCATCCAAGGGCATCCATTCTCTTTTCCTGTTTGTTGTACGTGATGCGCATTTTCTCTGGTGCTTCAAACCTTCTAGATCCTGAAAATCAAAACATGTTTTAAGACAAAGGGCTATTAGAATTATCCTGGAGAACCCTCACACTATTCAACGAGAAACATCAGCTACCCCAGGTACTGCAGGCAGGCTTTAGGGCCCACCATAGCATAGAGTTGGTGATGCTATTGATGTTGGATGAGCACAGACTTATGGCCAACAGGAAGAAGACTTGTGCCTTAATTCTGCTATACCTAACAGCCGCGTTTGACACAGTGAATCATGACCAACTACTGACCCGTATTCAGGCTATAGGAATTTGTGGGGTGATGCATCAATGAATCTCCTCATTTCTGACAGACCGGACACAAAGGATCCAACTAGCAGACCGAGTGTCCAGTAAAGGTGCACTGACCTTCGGAGTTCCGCAAAGCTCTGCACTGTCCACACTGCTTTTTAACATTTCTCTCCAGCCACTGGTGGCAGCTCTGCCCCAAATGGGCTGTCAGGTGTTTAATTACGCGGATGACACCCAACTGATCCTGCGAATCGACAGATCCCCTGAAGTCCAATTGTGTGTACAAAGCATTCTCATATATACTGTCAACTGGATGACGGTCAACTCGCTCAAAGTTAACCCTGACAAAACAGAGGTACTAGCCATTACCACAGGAACCAACCCTTCGACTGACCTCTTCTGGTCACAAGAGTTAGGTGCCACACCCACACCAGTACCGATTGTAAAGAGCTTAAGCATCAAAATAGACACCAAGCTCACATTTTTAAATCAAGTGTCCACCATGGTTAGGACCTGTGTGGGCCTGCTGAGACAACTGAGGAAATTGGCTCCTCTCCTTTCATTTTCAACCTTGCGCACGGTGGTGTCGGCAGTGATTGTCTCTCGATTC
This sequence comes from Triturus cristatus, assembly GCF_964204655.1. Lineage (NCBI taxonomy): Eukaryota > Metazoa > Chordata > Amphibia > Caudata > Salamandridae > Triturus > Triturus cristatus. The sequence continues at coordinate 921,279,919 of NC_140581.1, read as the reverse complement.
GATAACGTAAAGCCCGTACATCGGGCCACCAGAGAAGCTGTTAGGTAAGCTGCAAGTAATATTGAACGATGCAGCAAGATTGATTTTTAAACTCCCAAGACGCTCATATACAACACCTTTGCTGCAGAAGCTGCACAGGCTCCCCATCAAGCAGTGAGTCAAGTTTAAGGGCCTTTGCATTGCTCAAAAAGCTCTCTATGGGCAGGCTCCAGGGGGCGTGGTCTGAACGCCGATCGGGATGGCGGCGTGAGCCTGTAGCTCCGAGCCCGATCCCGACACTAATCCTGTTTGACCTGCCTACAGGGTGCTGCTACCGGACGGATTGGCAGCGTGGAGCACCGAGGCTGCAGCGGACCGAGGTAGCAGGACCGCAGAGGGCCGGGAGTGGTGCTGACGTCCGGTGTTGGAGCTGCGGAGAGCGGTGCCCGGAAGGCAATATGGTGGCGGCCTCGACTACGGAGGCCCTGATGGCGGCGGTTGGAGGGTCGCGGCCGGAGTGAGGGGGGGTCGGCCCTTGCAGCGCTGGGTGAGGACGGGTCTCCGGCGCTCCCATTGTTGCGGGCGAGATCTGTGTGCCGGGACCCTTCGGCGGAGCGAGGCGTGGAGGACGGAGCTGCCCCTCCCCCATTGCTGAGTGTGGCGTCTTCCTGCGCTGGGTCTGGCGCCTGGCTTGGGGCCCGGAGCGGCGGTGGTTGCTGGGGCACGGACGGCAGTGACCGGGGGAGGCTGCGCAAAGAGGAGCACAGCGGCGACTGGGCAGCCGAGAAAGTAATGGACCCCGCGCCCGATACCAGGGCGGATTGATGGCCTCCGCCGGCGACTCAGGGGCGGAGCGGCTGGCTGAGCTGGGACGTGGCTGACTGGAGGGGTGCTAGCAGGGCTTGGATGGAGGAGTGAGGTGAGCGGGCGCATCGGACTATTGCGGAGCGGTGCTCCCCCGGGATACAGAGCTGGCCCCTTTGGGTGGATCGCACAGGAGCGGACTCGATGAGAGCCTGCTGACAAGGTAGACCGGCGCTGCTGGCGACACTGCGTGGAGCGGAGAGAGGCCCTGATCTGCGCGGCCTTCATTGGTGCCTGGAGGGCGGCGAGGGCTGCCGGCGCTTGGTGGGAGAGGCACCGACCAGTGGGCGGCCATCTTGCTGACGGAGGGGGTCTACAGGCTGTGATTGCGGTGGTCCCCGGGGATGGAGGCAGCGCCTTGAAGCGGACATTGGCACAGCCGAGGGTGGTCCCTCTGGCCCGCAGCGGCTGGATAGTGGTGCATCCTCCTCCTTCGGTGGTGCCCCTGCCCGGGCGCTTACGCCGGGCGGATGGCGAACAGGGGTTCCGCGCCGCAGCTGCCTCCTGGGCACGACCGGGGGGCGGCGCCGGCCGAGGCTGGCGGGGCCCGAGACGACTCGGAGGGCTCAGCGCAGGAACGGCGCTTGAACAAATGGCTGGATGGAATACTGGAGGCGATCACGGCGACCAAGGAGGCTCTGCATCAAGATATAGCGCAGGTCGCCACTGGATTGAGCCTCTTGCGGGCGGACCATGCCAAACTATCGGTCCGAGTGAAAGACAATGAGAGGCTACTGCAGGAGCTCAAACCAGCGGTGGGGGTCGCAGACCACAAACTCGCTGATATCCTGGGCCGTCTGGCGGCGCTGGAGAAACGGACAGAAGACGCCGAAGGTCGCAATCGAAGGAACAACGTGAGGGTAGTGGGCCTACCGGAAAATGTTGAAGGGAAGGATGCGGTGGCCTACATGGAGAACTGGTTTAAAACGGTGGTGGCCCCGGAGGGTGTTTCCCCCTTTTTCTCCCTGGAGCAAGCACATAGGGTTCCGGCGCGATCGCCTCTGCCGGGCCGCCCGCCCAGACCAATGTTGGCCAGACTCTTGCATTATAGGGACAGAGATCTGTTGATCCAGAGGGCGCACGCGGAGGGCCCATTCCAGGTGGCGAATAGCCCGGTCACGGTGTTCCCCGACTATACGCAGGAGGTCCAGAAACACAGGGCTTCTTTTCTGGCTGTGAAGAAAGAGCTGCGGACCGAGGGTTTGCAATACTCCTTGTTGTTCCCGGCGAAACTACGGGTGATAGTGGACGGAACGACCCACTTCTTTCAGACTCCTGACGAGGCGTGGTCGTGGCTTGAGTTGTATCGCGCTGGCACAGGACGCACAGAGAAAGGTGAGAAGCCGAGGAGCAAGCCGGTTCAGGTGCGGAAATCCCAACGCATCCGCAAACGTGATACACTCAGGAGAGCAGTGCGGGACGACCGGATGGCGGCTGAAAGGCGGGGAGCGCTAGCGGCGACAGCGATCATCACGGGCTCCCCACAAGAGAGGACTTCGATGGGCTCAGACTCTGGTGAGGAGGGAGGCCGGTCCGGCGGTGAGGTATCGGAGGCTGATAGTTCCGGGAGGCCGGTGGTCACCCCACAGACAGCTGATGGTCTTTTTAACTAATGACACTCGGGGGGGGGGCTTTATTTGCAGCTCTGGGACCGGCGGGGGGCCCGGGTGCTCTGCGGCATGGCAGGTACTATGTTGAGAGACTTGTGGGATCGTGGGCTGGGGGCGGGGGCTGGGCCTGCCCCGGGTCGGCTCAGACGCACCCTCTCGTGGCCCCTAAGGCCTTCTGTGGTGACGACCACAGAGTAGGGAATGTTTGGAGGGTTGCAGGTTTGGATGGGGACTGATATTGCGCTATTGGGTCCTGTTCTGGAGAGAGGGGTGGGGGAAGTTTGTTGGGGTGTTTTGGTTAAGGGGTTCTACTGTACTGTTGTGGGTGGTCAACGGGCACTGATTCGATGGTTGGGGGCGGCAAGCAATGGGGACATTACCTAATTTGAAATGCCTCACGTGGAATGTCCATGGACTCCGAACTATGACAAGGAGATATAAGGTACACGCCCAGCTAGTGAGGCGAGGCATCCAAATCGCTTTCTTACAGGAGACCCATTTAACCAAGCAGGAATACTCAGCGCTACAGAGGAGGTGGCATGGCCAGGTGTTTGGCACCACGTACTCAGCGTTTGCCAGGGGGGTGTTGGTGTGGGTGAGAGCGGGGGTTCCCTTCCAGGCTACAAAGCAGTTGGTGGACCCGGAGGGTCGATTTGTGGCGGTGGAGGGGAGGTTGTATGGCCAGGATGTGGTATTGTGTAGTGTCTATGCTCCTAATGTGGACCAAGCACGCTTCTTTGCTGGCATGACAGGGTCACTGGCGCACTTCCCAGCGGGCCCCATTCTGATAGGAGGGGACTTCAACTCGATCACTGATGTAGCACTGGATAGGTCGCATCCGCCCTTGGCCGACTCCCCGGTGCGCCGGTTAGCAGCGCACAGGGCGGACTGGCAGGAGCGGTGGGGCCTTGTGGATGTATGGAGGGAACAACATCCTGGAGTTCGGGACTATTCTTTCTTCTCCGCTTTACACGCGCTGCATGTGAGGATAGACTCTATTCTGTGTAGTGGTTCCCTAGCTCCCAAGATGGCGCACACGGAGTATTTAACTAGGACAATTTCAGACCATAACCTGTTGTTGCTGACGGTGCAGTGGCAGAGGCCGAGGTCGGCAGTACCGACGTGGAGGCTACGACCTGAGGCGTTAGTAGATGCGGTGTTTAGCGATGCGGTCCTGCAGGGCATTGAACACTACTTTCGGGAGAATGAGGGCTCCACTGCCACGAGAGCGATAGAATGGGATGCACTGAAGGTGGTGACTAGGGGCGTCTGTCTGGGTCGGTTTTCGAATGTACGGTCGACCGTCCTGGCTGACCTGACGAAGGCGGAGGGGACGTTGCGGGACTTAGAGCGGCGCAGGCCTGAACGACCGGGATTACAGGATAGGTTGCTTGAGGCGAAGGAGTTGGTATTGACTGAGACGGAGCGACTGCGGTGCTTTGATTATAAGTTGTATGCTACTAGAGTGCATGCGGAGAGGGATAAGGTGGGAACGCTACTGGCGCGGCTTGCTAACCCGGAGCCCAGAGGTTGCCCGGTCATGAGCCTTCGCACGGAGACAGGGGAGGTAGTCTATACGCAAGCGGCGGTATTGGAGCGCTTCCAGTCGTATTATACGGGCCTCTATAGGAGCCAACTGGGGGCGGAGGGTGGCGCAATGGCCGACTTCCTGGAGACTATTCAGCTCCCGAGGTTGGAGGCCGAGACCGCGAAGGAACTGGGCGGGCCCGTCACGCTCTCGGAGATCCGGGTGGCTATCAAGCAGATGGCTAGAAACAAAACGCCAGGGGTGGATGGCTTGCCGATCGAATTTTATGCGCAGTATGTGGACATTTTGGCGCCTAGGCTCCTGCTGGTCTACGCTGAGGCCCTGACGCTCGGGCGCCTACCCCAATCGATGAGGGAAGCGTTCGTGGTGCCGCTGCTGAAGCTCGGCAGGGAAGCATCTGATGTGAAGTCGTATAGACCGCTATCTATGTTGACGGTCGATTATAAAATACTGAGTCGCATCCTGGCCACTAGATTGCTGCCACACATGACCCGGCTGGTTCATGTGGACCAAGCTGGATTTATCCCCACTAGGAGCACAGCCATGAACATTCGGCGCCTGGTCCGCATAATAGACAGTGTTTGGGACCCAACCCAGAAGCCAGCGGTATTATCTGTCGTTATTGAAAAGGCCTTCGACAGCCTAGAATGGGGATACCTTGACGCGGTACTGGAGAAGTTTGGCCTGGGAGATGATTTTGGGCGTTGGACGAGGGTCCTTTTCTCTTCTGCCACTGCCAGGGTACGCCTGGGGTCGGTTATTTCCGCAGAATATCCGGTGTGCAGGGGCACGAGACAAGGCTATTCGCTGTCGCCCCTGTTGTTCGCCTTGGCGATGGAGCCTTTGGTGACACGGGCGAGGTCGGGGTCGATGTACGGTGGGGTTCGGTGTGGAGAGACGACGCATTATATCTCCCTGTATGCTGATGATCTCTTGTTGTACCTAGAGAATTCCGACGAAGCTCTGGTGGGGGCTATGGGGCTGCTGTCGGGCTTTGGGGGGCTGTCAGGACTCAGGGTAAACTGGACTAAGACCTGTGTCTTCCCGCTGCGGGCGGATGTGCCGTACCCCCCGCTCACTATGGCGGTGGTCTGGGAGGCCACGAGCTTCACCTATTTGGGGGTCCGTATTTACCACGAGGTCGTGAACCTGCTGGAAGGTAATATAGGGCGCAGTGTACGGGTCCTGAGGGGAAGTATGACCTTCTGGGCCTCTCTACCGCTGTCGGTGATGGGCCGGGTAGCGCTCTTGAAGATGGTGGCTCTGCCACGGCTGCTTTACTATTTCCGCACCCTGCCGGTCTGGATCCCACAGCGGATCTTCAAAGAGTTGAGGACACTGGTTATTGGCTTCCTGTGGGGGACGGGACGGGCGGAGGGTGGCCCTGGCTACTCTGGTGCGGCCCAAACTTGATGAAGGGTTGGCGGTCCCTGATTTTGAGTTGTACTACCTGGCGGCACAGCTACAGGTTTTAACGCAACATGTGGCTAAAGTGTTTAGAGGCCCAGACCACGAGAGGGGGACCGGCATCCAAAGACATGTTCTGTCTTACATAGTCATGCAACAGAAACTAGACATGAGAGATCTCTCCATAGAGGAGAGAACTCTTCGGCAGTGCAGGCACAGGAGTATGAAGAGAGCGAAAGCGGCACGTCCGTATGCGCCGGAGATCCCGCTGGGGATGCTGACAGCGTTGCCGCACGGCGGCGATTGGTCCCCGCTAGCGGAGTGGGAAGAGCTGGGGTTGCAGATGGTGGGAGACCTTTATGTTGACGGGGCGCTGGCCCCCTTCGGGGTGTTGCAGGAGCAGTTTGGCCTTCCGGATGGGAGTTACCTACTGCATGCGGCGGTGAGCGCGGCGGTACAAAAGCATTGGAGGGAAGGACGGGCGGAAACCACAGTGACTCAGACCTGCCAGTACGTGGTGATGGCGGCGGGAATGGTTAAGGCGGTAACCTGCCTCCACTCTCGAATTATACGGGAAGGACTGGAGCCGCTCACAGCATTGAAGGAGAGATGGGAGGACAGTATAGGCAAACCCATTCCGGACACGGTGTGGAGTCATATTATGCGGAGGACGTGGAAGGGAAGTAGGAATGCCCGTTTCCAGCAGGTGCATTTCTTCGTACTACATAGGGCCTATCTGACCCCGGGAAAGGTTAAACGATATTTTAAGGTGCAGGATGCGGCGTGTCCGAGATGTCTAGCGATTGGGGCAGAGCTGGACCACCTTTTGTGGGGGTGCCCTAAGCTAGGGACGTATTGGGCTGAGGTGGGGGAGCTCTTGAACGCAGTCACCGACCGCGAGGTGGAGTTCGACATGGCGGCCTGCTTATTGCTCTGGTTCCCTCACACGGCAAAGACGAAGGTGACGAGCAAATTGACCTAGGCCTCATGTTGGCCCAGAGAGAAATTACATGGCACTGGAAATCCCGGGAGGGTCCGTTGTTTGGGAGATGGATGGCTGAGCTGCTGAAGTGGGCGAGCTGTGAGAGCATGCTTCGGAGGCGACAGGCGACCAGGGCAGGGGACGAGAAAGGACTGGAATGGGTCAGGGCGTGGGAGATGATAGTACAGGCGCTGAAGGACTACCGGCTGGAGAGTACGGAGCAAGAAGGTGCGGAGGGCGGGGTTCCAAGAGGCCGGTGAGATTGCATGTCACAACTGAGAGCTGGAGAATAATTGCGTTAGACCCCACAACCAGGGCCCCCATCAGCAGTAGTTAGGGGGGAGGGGAGGGTGGGGGGGAGTTATTGGGGTGTTGAAGTAGAGTCCGGACGAGAGCAGTTAGGACGGAATGTTGGGGACTGAGGCAGGTGGGTAAAAAAGCAGATATTGAATTGGGCGGTTGATCTGCCACTTTGGAATTGATTGCCATGATACACAGAGTGTCTATACTGGTATGCCGCCCGGCCTCCGGGATGTGGGCTGATTGGCTGTGTGCTATGCTAAACTGATGGGCGTGCTCTGAGATACCATGTGGTGGAAGGTTGACATCACGGATGCCTTACTCTTACTTCTGCAATAAAAAACATGTTTACAAAAAAATGGGCAGGCTCCAGAATACATCAAGGAACGCCTCAGGAGCTACATGCCAGGACGTACCCTCCGCTTGTCCGAGGCAGGCCTGCTGTCCTGTCGGTAATTCAATAAAACTACCACTGGCGGAAAAGCTTTTTCAGTTCTGATCCCCCACCCATGGAACAAGCTACCAGAAAGCCTATGTAGGGAAACCGCACTTCTTTCACTTAGGAAGAAGCTTAAGACCTTATTACTCACGGAGGCCTGTGAAAAACACACACTCTCACCAGGTGTACGGACAGATAGCCAATGGTAGGGTTCAGCCACTCTCTCTTAAGCACCAAGAGACCTGCTGGTGATTACGTGCTATATAATTACCAATTAACATAACATAACATATGTGACAGTGTTATTACGATTATGCGGAACAAATGCAAATGGTGCACCACATTTTCTAGCACTATTAATTTTATCAATTTGCGCTGGAGAGCATAGGGTGTATTCACAAAGGAATATTGGAATACGTAACATAGTAACTTCTAAATGAGAATGTAATGCTGTTCACAGTTGAGTCACCCGCAGAGGGTTGTTGCAAGACCTGGCCTCCAGCCATCCTCTGTGCCAAACTCTCTCTCTAGGCAGTTAATACCCACAAAGGGCATGCTCTTCAGCAATTTGCAGTGGGTGCTGGTATCAGGTCCAGGCGTCTGGCCAGTCAATGCATCTAACTCTCTATGGGTTGCCAACACTCGCAACTCATGGCTGATGGGTGTGAGCATCAGGGTTGCCCACAGAGGCTGACTTCCAGGCCTTCAGAGGTGTGCGGTGGGGTGGGCTACAGGGCATGACCTTCAGCAAGTCACTGTACCCAACTCTTTATAGGTGGCCAATACCCACAGTGCATGGCTTTTGACTTTGTGCTCAACACTCCGCTGGTTGGTAACGTTTGCTGCAGTTGGCCTTTGGCCATGTACAATGGGAGTTAGCAGTAGACCTTGCTCTCTGCAGCTTTCTCACTGAGCACTCTGTGGGTGGCCAACCCAAGCTGCACATGGCAGCCTTCAGCCATGCATAGCGGGATTTGTCATGAGGAACCCAAAGTGAATGTGCTTGTCTTGAAACGTTTTGTGCAGATTTGTTGAACAGCACCAAAGTTGTGAGGAAAACAAGAAATGCCTTGATATATGGAGTTGCATGCAAATCCATCAAGCAGGTGCAGAGGGTGGGTCGAAAAAGTATTAATTAACTAATAAAAAGGCTCAGGCAGCTCTTCTAAACAAAGGGACTCAGTGGACAAAAATTGTTCTGTTTAGTAACATATTTGGCACCATGTCACGTATTGGTTCAAAATTTGACAGAACCTTAGCATGTTTAGCTTTCTCTTTGTATATGGAGTTTCATGCACATTTTTCCAGATGGGGCACCATATAGGGGGCAGAAGGGGCAAAAACGTGTTAGTTTCTTGTTAATTGGCTTACCTGCTGCAAACGGACAACTCCTGCTGTAGATGCCTTCAGGCATGTGTAGCACAGATTTTCCATGAGCGTAACCTGTAGCTTAGGATGTATGTATATATTTAATTTTTTAAGGATTTTTGGGATAGTGTTATGAAGGTTTTGCAGAATACACGTTTGTAACGCTGACTTAAAATGGAGGACAGGAGCTAAAATCTCCCTTGTCCAATGGGGGGAGGGAGGGGGGGCTTTTATTTTTAAATCGAGGTCCACGGACAGTCTTTAAACTTGGAGACAAAGGCTGTCCACCGACTAATTGTCCAGATCTCTCTAAAAAGGAGCTCTTTCGAGCCAGATGACACTTTTTTATGCCAAGTTTACCACAATTTCGTTCAGGTTTAGTTTCTGAAGCAGAGAAAAAAGTTTAGGTTAGAATGAAAAAGTTTGCTTTTTGACCATCAATTAATTGTCACACATTAATTGATTGGATTGCATGAAACTCAAAATATCATGAGTAAGCTAACCATGATGTCTGCCAAGTGTTTGCATGTCTGTAAATCTGCACAAATGTTATTAGCAAATATACCATTTTTTTGTCCCTTCCATTTAACATTGCCCATCCCCTTCAAGGATCTAAATGAATCGAGAGAGACCTGGACTGGGCCTAACTTGATGTGATAACATCTTTCCAAATTCCTAGCAGGTTCATTGAAGAGCACCAAAGACATTATTACCACATGTAATCATTTATAGTCCCCCTTTTTAACTTTGCCCTCTTAACTGATCTGCAGAAAACTTGCCATACCCACGGAAAAATAAACATGCGAAATGTCTGATTAATTTCACACAGTTTCATCAGCAGATAACTTAGTTATTAGCAAAGGAACACTGTTTCTCTACCTCTTTTACATTGAATTGAATTGAAAGGGCATTTGTATAGCGCATGGCTACCCGGAGGCCTCCCAGCGCTGGACATGACTGATCAGATAGGACTGAGGTGAATTAGGGGAACAGAATGGTTTTTAATTGTCTTCGAAATACTAAGTGGTTGGGTTCCCTCCGTAACTGGAGGGGCAATGCGTTCCATAGTTTGGCAGCATTAAGAGAGAAAAGACGGCCGCCACTTCTGGCCCTCTTGACTTTAGGGACCGCCACCAAGTGGAGGTCATCCGACCGGAGATTCCTGTTGGCTTTATATGGGCGAATCATAGGTAAAAATAATGGAGTTCCTTTCCCTTGAAGGGACTTATGAACAATACAGAGGGCTTTAAAATGTACCCTTTCCTTCACGGCAGCCAATGCAGTGAGCGAATAGATGGTTTAGCTGAGGTGCGATTGGATATACCCAGCAGCAGTCTGGCTGCACAGTTTTGGATCTTTTGTAATTTAGTTGTGACTGCCGTTGGGGCACCTAAGTAAAATGCATTGCCATAGTCAATCCTTGAAAGTATCAAGGACTGAACTAGGACTTTCTTGGCTAGTGGAGGAAGAAGAGGAAGCACTTTCCTAGCCATTCTGAGCAGGCTGAAACAGGTGGCCACTGTCTTTCTTGCCTGCACCTTGAATGACAGGTTCTGGTCAAGCCAGATGCCCAGGCTCTTTATTTCAGTTTTAAAAACTGGAAGTGGGCCCATGCATGCTGACGACAGGGACTCCAATATCGCTGGGGCGGGGTTACCCAAAATCATGATCTCTGTCTTATCCCCGTTAAGCTTCAACTGGGAGGCATTCATCCATTTAGAGACCTCAGTTAAGCATAGATAAAGGGCCTTGGTTTGGTGAGTTGCTTGGTTAAGAGCCACGACCAATTGGGTGTCGTCGGCGTAAGTTACCTTTTGAATTCCAAATGGTGCAATGATTGCTGCCAAGGGGGCCATATATATATTAAAAAGAGTCGGACTTAATGATGAGCCTTGGGGGACGCCACATAGCAGAGGCTGGGGTAGTGAGCTCACATCTCCTTCAAAGACATGAAAGAGACGACCCTTTAGGAAGAAGCAAAGCCATTTCAGGGCCGTAGCAGCTATTCCTATTTTTTTGAGACGGTGGATAAGAGTACGATGGTTTACCGTATTAAATGCTGCGCTCAGGTCGAGAAGGATGATGGCTGCCGACCCTCCGGAGTCCACAATCTTTCTACTTTCCTCTACTACAGCTACCAGAGTGGTCTCCGTGCTCTGTCGTGGATGGAATCCGGTCTGAGAGGGGTGCAGGACACTATGAGATTCCCAAAAATTGGAGAGTATAAAGTTCACATGTTTCTCTGCCACTTTGGTGATCCCAGGAAGGAGGGAGAAGGGGCGATAGTTACCCAACTCCACTGGGTCCAAGTTAGGTTTTTTCAATAATGACTTTACCATTGCCCTTTTCCACTTAGGGGGTACTTCTCCGGTGTTAAGGGAAGTATTAATCACATTTGCAACAACAGGGGCGACTGTGAGTACTGCCTTTTCCAAAATGTTCATGGGTGCCGGGTCCCTGGGTGAGCCACTTTTCACCCGAGAGAACAGGGTCAAAAAGGGTTTCTCGGGGAAGAGGGGGAAAGGACTCCAACAGATGACTAGGGAGAGTGACGCATTGATCATCGCGTTCATCCTCGACATGAGACCGCGATTTCAGGATGTTATGAATTTTAGTGCTAAAAAACTCTGCCTGTTTATTGCATCGTTTACCTGATATATCAGGGGCGATAGGATGGGATTTTAATAAGTTTCTTAATGATAAGAAAGGTCTCTCTAGGAGAGTTTGATGGCAAAATAAGTTTTTTTCTCATAAAAAGATGCTTGGGCCTTCTTAATTTCTGCTCTATATTTACAGACGGCTCTTCTATAATCGTTCTTCTTACTGGCAGAGAAGTCTTTCCTCCAACTTCTCTCATGCACTTTACAACATTGCTTAAGAGCCTGCAATTCCGCGGAGTACCAAGGAGATTTATAGGAGCTATTTTTTTTCTTAATCAAGGTTTTTGGCAAGACCTGATTTAGTAAGTCTTCAATCCAGTTGCAGAAGTCCTTATCAGCTGCAACTGGACAGGAATCAAGTACAGGTCTGGTCTTATCCAATACTTGAATCCATTCGTCCAGATTGAGCTTGGACCAAGGGCGACTCAAGGTCATTAATGGTTGGACATGGGGGTTGAGGCTCCTGGGGCACAATGAAAGGGGAATAAGGAAATGGACAGACCAAGGGATGGGAATGGAATCATCTCCTATAAGGTTCTCCAGATTGGAAAACACAGAGTCAAGGCAGTGTCCTTTGATTTGAGTGGCGTTTGAGACCTTTTGCGATAGCTGCAGGGTCGCAAGATCTGCTACTAATTCGACGGCTGTTACGGCTTTTGGGCCATCAAAATGCAAGTTAAAATCACCGAGGAGAGTAAAGTTGGCGGACATGCTGGTTAGGCCAGCTCTTATTGAATCTGTACACATTTAAAAACACTAAGAGTAATCTAAACATGCTATGTATCTACCAGAATTCGTGCAAACTTGCCAAACAGCACTAATGTTATAGGCTGATCAAAAATATACCTTTCCACCTGTCAAAACATCTCTAAAATGTAATGTCTGCATGCCCAGAGGACCATTTTTTAAATGCTAATTTCTCAAACATTACGGAATGGATTTACTGTAAAGGCACATGCTTGAGTAAAGTTCCACTTACATACCATATTTGGTGCAATTCCTTTCAGGCTATTTTTTCTGTATCAAGGAGCAAATAGTTCTATGAGAGGTAGAATAAGAAATGTGACTTTTGGGTACCCTCCTTTTTCTGGCCTTGAGATCTGCATTTAGCTATTCATGAGGAACATAACTTGGATGTACTTTTTATGGAAAGTTTCCTGCAGAGTCGTCTGATGGCACCAAGTGTCTTTTCAATGGAACTATGAAAATTCTGGCTTAACGATAACTACACAGGCACTATTGCTGCTTGTGTAATCTGTGATAGATGGATGGATAGATAGATAGATAGATAGATAGATAGATAGATAGATAGATAGATAGATAGATAGATAGATAGATAGATAGATAGATAGATAGATAGATAGATAGATAGATAGACAGACAGACAGACAGACAGACAGACAGACAGATAGATAGATAGATAGATAGATAGATAGATAGATAGATAGATAGATAGATAGATAGATAGATAGATAGATAGATAGATAGATAGATAGATAGATAGATAGATAGATAGATAGATAGATAGATAGATAGATAGATAGATAGATAGATAGATAGATAGATAGTTGCCACTGTGTAGTTATCATCAGTCATAGTTTCCATAGGAAGAGCATTTTCATTTGTTTAATAATTTGGTACCAAAATATATAAAAATAGTCCATTCTCATTGGCCAAAGGAGCTCTTTCTCTTGTTAGTCATTTTGACACCATGGTATTGATGGTGATACCGCAGTACTGAATTATCAGATTGGCTGGCCGCAACACTCAATAAAATGTTGCCCACTATAACGCGACTTAGCGAGAAAAAAAGCTGAAAGTCCACATGGGGGGGGGGGGGGGGTGGCACACCCTAATTTAGGGCCATTTGGGGTTCCAAAGAGATTCTCCCTTAAGACAAGTTCTAAAAAAATATTCATTTCTGATCTCCGGAACTGCGGTATCAGCATTTGGTTCTATGCACCCCTATGACCAACCCTTTTTGATATTGCGGTACCAGTGCCATAGTACCCAAAAACCATTGAAAAAATATTACAAGGGTCTGGTCATAGACCAGTCCCTGTAGCCGACTACCATTGTGTGCAGTGGGAGTTGGCCATCTGCAGTCACTTGGTCGCAGGGCAAATCTACTGCTGCACAATGCTGGAGGCTGTAAGCAGAAGGGTTTGGTCTCTCGTGGGGTGGGTTGGAAGCCGTGTTTGGTTGGGCACAAGGCTTGGTCACGTGCACAGTTGAAGGACATGTGCTGCAGGGGTTGGTGATTCCTAATGGGCTAGGTGCCGAGCCTGAAAAAAGACTGCTCTGCATTGGTTTGTGTATAGGGTCTGGTAACAGGCCACAACCTGTAGCCAACACCTGCTGCACACCACCAAAAGCAATGTGCAGTGGATGCTGCCTGATTCCTTGTGAGTTGGGCACAGGACCTGGTCTTCAGCTGTGCACTGCTGGGGTTAGCTGCTCTCTAGGGGTTGGGCACGGTTTGCCTGAGGGGGCTACTCTAAGCTTGGAATATGATGAATGAAAATAGAAATTAACTGAGGAAAACAAAGTTTAATCTGATGTTCTAGTTAGGTGTTAAAATGAGGGCTTAGCTTATGTTACAAAAACCCAGAATTAACTGAAATCAATAAAGATTAAAGGGACATTTTAGCTAGGTGTAGAAATGAAATATGAGTTAAAGTTAAAAAAATGAAAATCCCCTGAAATTCAGCAGTTATGGTTCAGCGAACTAACTATAGCTTGCTCCCCCACCATGCTCTGCTATGCCCTCACATATATGACCATTCATGTGTGGTGAATGACATAATTGATGACATCATGCTGTCATTGTGACGGTGTCCTCTATGGGCCTGTGGATTGTACGTTATTCCACAAGTTGCACCTGAGACATCAAGACATAATGGACATAACTTTTGACCATATGGTAGACACATAGCATAACTGTAGAGTTTTCCATATTTGGTGGATTGCCCTCCATTTACCGGTATTCACTCACATAACAAACAAAATGCCAACATAGACTTTGTGGGGGTACCCCCTTTAAAAACCTTAAGAATCCTCCAAAAATGAGTTTGTATTCTATTCACCTTAAAGGGATCACCCTCATAAAGACTTCACATGACCAGCAATTTTAAATCAAGAGATTGGCAGGTATGCATTTACCATTGAGAGGGTACCATCTGGTAGGCTCATTGAACACCTCTCTCTAGATGAGCACAATGGCATAAAACGCTAGAGCCATGTTTAAAACAACAGAGTGAGTTACACCACCTCTATATGGGCCACTCCTACATTCTCCCATGCTTAAGCACTCTGTACAAGATCTATGGCAGATGATCTCTGTGTTCGTTCATGGATTACTGTTTGGGGGTTCCTTTGGGCGTCACACAAAGGTTATGTTTATTGGCAACTTGAACCTCTATAGTTAGGCCATTGGAGGAGCTCTGCTCAGTGTGTGAGGTAGAGCCTATTAAATTGTTTGTCATTGGTCAAATCTGAAATTGAAAATATTCTGTAAAGCCACACAAGGTTGTTCCATTTTCACTGTCACACGTAGTGTATTTTGAGCCCTTGTTGCAAATAAAATATGGAACAATATGGTATTGTTCTTGAGTTTAACATACATTAAAATCATTTGCATTTACATATTGTCCATCATTACTTTTATCGCATATTTGGCGATGGTCCTTTTGTCCTTCTCATTTTCTTGAACGTGTCTGAAAGGCTACTAAAAGGATGCTCTTTTTGCTCCCTTTCTCCAACCACCCGTCTGCTTGGCATAGGCAGTGAGCACCCTGTAGTCACCTGTCATGCTGTGCTATGCTGGTCTTTCTTGTCATCATAAAGGGCAGCTCCGAGCACCTGTAGTAGTTCTCCCTGTGGATCCCTTTTCTCTCTCACCTGGCTGCTCTGTGTGAACTTTGCGCACCTGGCGGGCACCTGTCATACTGCCCCCATTGACACCCTTTAACCTAAAAAAGGGTTGCTTAAAGGGAGTACTCATCATGGTCCCCCCCAGAGCCGGCTCTATGGTGGTGCGACCCATGTCACTGCACCAGGCCCTGGCTTCGGGGGTGGGGGCATGTTTTCAAGTACAATATGATTTTAAAAGCACCTGCTGCCGCATTCCGTGCCTCCAGCAATTTTCAAGCAGCAATACAAATGCCAAGATAGCTTTGGTGATAATGGACCTTCTGGAGAGAGATGAAAGTTGTGTCTAGTAGCTCCTATGACTCATCTAAAGTAGCAGAGATAGGGTTAGTATGCTAGCCACAAAGGATGTATACCATGCAGATCACAAAGTGCATATAATGTAGCTAGTTTAATGGGTTACTGCCTTTGTCAGAGAGATCCTTTTGTTACTTGCAGTTTATAGGTTAAAATCCTAGTATTGAACAGTGGGCTAATAACTGTCCTCAAAGACCTGCATGCAAATTGAAAGGTATAGGTTAGAGAGCTATGATTTGTTCCCCAGTGTTTCATTATCCTAATGTTGTAAAAAGGGTTCATTTGTGTGGAAACCAATTCATATTAGTAAGGACAACCACCAACCATGGTGTTTTGTTTTGAATTCTGGGTATATGCTCCTCCACACTAAGCACTCAACTACACTGCCTACTAGTATGGATAACATGTGACTCCTACACCTT
Organism: Triturus cristatus; assembly: GCF_964204655.1. NCBI lineage: Eukaryota > Metazoa > Chordata > Amphibia > Caudata > Salamandridae > Triturus > Triturus cristatus. The sequence continues at coordinate 921,264,112 of NC_140581.1, read as the reverse complement.
GTAGTCCTCTGTCTTATGTAACATTTCCCATACACATATTTGCACATGCATGATTCATTGTCTCTGTGTAATGTGTGTGTACTGTAAAGTGCTCTGACACCCTACACTGGTATGAATGGCTCTATAAAACAAAAGAAATGCATGTGAGAGAGAGAGTGGTTATGGAGAGATAAGGTGCGTTTTTAAAGAGTGGTTGTGAGGGAATGTGCGGAGAAGGGGTCATTCAGGCGCCACCAAACATTGGGGCATATTTACAATAGAATGACAAAGCGCGGTATTATGCCACAGTTGGTAACGCTGCGCTCTGACATTCTGAAAACTCAGGAATGCGCTGTATTTACACTAATACAACATACCCCTGCGTTTCCCCTAGAGCTAGCACTAAATTTAGCTGCCGAGCGCCAACACAGGTACCCTTGCACTATAGTGCAAGGGTGCCTGCATTGCAGGGAATGATTTATCATGTGCAGCCTTGTAAATAGGGGGCGACAAATGCAAAAGGAACAATTTATGGACGGAATGCTGAACAATGCAAACATTCACCCCAGTCACAAAAATCTTGGTTAAATCCATCGTTCTTTTGCTCACCTCTCCACCCCAGTTTGAACCCAGCCACTTGCAAATCAGTCTTGATCTTGTTCCTTATGGGAACAGTGCAGCCCGAACTGCCAAGCCAGGTCCTCCCTGGACCAGAGACAAGCATCCTGGGACCAGTTTCAGGGTATCACCCCATATCAGCCAGGCTAGCTTGAATCCAGTGGCGCAGTGACCCACGTCTGGGCACACCCTTCCCACTTAGGGCAAAAACGCAAAAGGAGCAAATGATGGACAAAATGCTGAACAATGCAAACATTCACCCCCAGTCGCAAAGATCTGGGTGTATTCCATTGTTCTTCTGCTTACCACGCCACCTCAGTTTAAACCCAGCCATATACAAATCAGTCTTGACCCTGTACCTTATGGGTACAGTCCAGCTTAAACTGCCTAGACAGGTACTCTCTAGACCGGAGACAAGCATCCTGTGACCAGTTTTGGGGCATCTCCCCTCATCAGCCAGGCTAGCTTGAATCTAGTGGCGCAGTGAACATAAGACATTGTTCTGCATTCTGTCCATCAATTGTTCTTTTTGCATTTGTCACACCGAGTGGGACGGGTATGCCCAGATGTGGGTCCCGTCCTCTCTATACCACTGGAGTCAAACTATCCTTACTGATGAGGGGTGAAACCCCTAAACCGTTCCTTGGATGCTTGTTTCCAGTCCAGGGAGGACCTGGCCTGGCAGTTCAGGCTGAACTGTCCCCAAGAGGAACATGGTCAAGTTTGAATTGCAAATGGCTGGGTTCAAAATGGAATGGCATGGTGAGCAAAAAAACGATGGATTTAGACCCAGATCTCTGTACTAGGGTGAATTTATGACATTGTTCTGCATTCTGCCTATTAATTGTTCTTTTTCCATTTGTAAAGAGGGGGCTGCATCAAAAAGCAATGGTTGTTGCAGAGGAATGCCCACCACAACACCCATTGCCGACCCTTTCACGCTCAGTGCTACATAAAAGGGGCATTATTCCCAAGGCAGTGTTAAGCCTCATTAAGTGGCTTAACGCTGCCTTGTAAATAAGACCAAGGGGTTATTGCCACCAGCACATTAAAAAAGTGACATTCTGGTGGCGATAAGCCCTTGTAAATATTCCCCATTGTTGAATGGGACACCACCAGGGCTAAAGCCGGCCCTGGTTCCCCCTCCTAAGTCCCCTTCCTATCTCTCCAGGCCACTCTGTGCCAGCTGTGAGCATTCAGTAGGCACCAGTCATGATGCTCCCTTTTTTCTCAAAAAGGCCGCTCAGAGCACCCATTGCAGTTCCCCTTCTGCCACATTCTTCCTTCTGCCATGAGTGTGTAGATTTTGTCCATGCTGTACTTTCTTCGTCAAACCTGTACAGAGCACCACTTCTTGCTCCCGAACTCCCAATTGGATAAATTTTATTTGAGATTTCTCTGCTGTCATGTGTCTTCATTCTTTCACCGTTTCCTTCTTTTGTTATTTGCTACTGATGCTGAATGAGATAGGTTTCTCTGCCATTCTCTTGCCTTTGCCTATCACAGTATGGATGCTTTCATGCCTCACTACCTGGAAACATGATTTTCACTGTATTAATAATGTAAAAACATGCACACTAGCTGTTCTTCATTCCCTCTGCTGCAAAAGTAATAATAACAATTCCCTTTTTGCCTACCTTCCGTTTCTGCTTCTTTTCACCTTAGTTTCCTTTATTTCTCTCTGACACTGTGTCTCTCGCACACACTTTCTCGCTTTCACTCTTGTCATTTATATCTCTCCCTTCTTCCATTCATTTCTTTTCAGGATTGATGGATCAGAGGGTGTTATGGGTGATAATAATGAGCCTCTGCCACATCAACAACTATTTTTACATTGAGCCCATTGAGAGTTTCTCAAATACCAGGTTCCTAAGCATGGAATGAAGGGTTGTATCATTTACATAGGCCATCTTCATAGGTGGTATAAACTAACATTGTCTTTCCCATGATTCAGACCTAAAATCACAGCTTTAACTATCTCTGCTTTTTTGCATAAATGATTAACTTTAGATTTGTGTATAGTAGCCCTCTACACTCCCTCATGAGGCCCAGGAAAGGCAAGTCTGGTTTACTAGTGATATTCTGCAATGCTTCAAAAAAGTCAACACTTACATCATTACCACAAATGGGAAATTAATGTGACAGCGGACCCCACACAAGACACACCTTATCTGTATATCCCCTGGCATTTAATATAAAAACATGTTAGAAATGTGCACACAATAGTAACACCTGCTGTTTAGGCGCAGTCCAGAAAGGGACTAGATAAACATAAATATACAATAAGGAGCACCATACAACGTTTCTTATACAGAATCCAGATTCCAAAGACGATGGATATCCAATTCGTATGTCAATCTTCTCCTTTTATGAAGGTCATTCAGGTCATTGAGAGTTTTTTTCCAAACGTCTGGTTCACATCTTGTACTCAAATCTGATTTGATGATTTCTATCTCTTCTTCTAGTTCTCTTATTGCACGAGAAAGTTCTTCTACTGAAAGAAGAATGAGGTCCAATGAACCTTTGTTAAGAATAGCTTGCCATTTTCCTTATTTGTCAAAACAATTTTATTATCTCGAGTAAGTGGCTATTTTGTTATCATAATAATTCAGCCTCAGGCTTAATTCAGCGGTTTTAGCTATCAGCACGTCTGGAGTATCTTTTAAGTTGGTGAACCGTTTCTGATTTGTTCTTCTCTTTCTTCACATTCAACTATTAAGATTTTATTTACCAGGTGATGGCATCAAACTCAATTTTTGTTTCAGTTACTAAAACATATCTTGTTGAGTTGGTGATGGACTTGTTGAATTTTGATCTTATAACTCTGTTTAACAAACCAGCAGTGTTACATCTTTTAGATAACACTTTTTAACAACTTCTCATACCTATTCAGACACAGATATGTCATGAGCAAGAGCACTTCCTTCCTGTATAGAACTCAGATGATTTAGTAAGTATTTTAATTTAATATGTTTACAGTGGCCCCTGAAGAAGGAATTTCTTTCCCGAGATGCATTGGGCATGCACAACAAATTCCTTGCGAAAATAATTTTTTTGTTAAATAGGAAGATCTGTAATGTTACTTTCTAAATGATTGACATGAAATCATGAATATGAATGTATCATTTATTGGATATTGTTTTGTGAAAGAGTGTTACACAAAAGTAGAAAGTTATCCACAACAATAAATAACACAGTGTAATCGACTTTAGGATTCTTTATCGGATGTATATTCTAGCATAAAACTGTGAACTTTGTTGAAATAATCTTTGAGCTGTGCAGCCAGGCAACAAGTTAATCTGTATACTTGGCATCAGACTAATTGTTATTCTACAGCAGAACATTATTCAATTGGGCACTGATTCTGGTGCCGTCTCTGAGGTTTGATCTATACCCCTTAATTTATTCTTGTGGAATCCTTCATGATAGATGAATCATGGATTTCTGATTTATATATTTCTATGCATCATGACTTCTGCATAAACAACTCCTACCCAGGATAGGATGGAAGTATAGCCCTGGACTGTTCACCACATCATGAATTATGAACTTCTATTTGGATAAATGCTATTTAACCATACTCTGATCACATTGTATTTAGCCCTGAAGAAGTCCACTTTGTTGAATGAAACGTATTGGCTGTCTTATAAACTTGAACTTTTGAAACAAGAAATTAAATAAAAAGAGAAGATTGACATACAAATTGGAAATCCGTCATCTTTGGACTCCGGATTCTGTTTAACAAACGTTGTATTATGCACCTTATTGTGTAGTTACAAATGGGAAATTAGGCTGAAGACAGAAAGCAACCCTTTGAGATGCTGAAAATGGCTTGCACAGCTTTCCAACTCACAAAATTATGAACTGGTTTATAATATCAACATACAACTTTACTGTACGTCATAAACTGTGGAAAACATATTTTCTAAGGTCAATGTTTATCACATACACTAGGTCAAACGTGGCAAAGAAGTGCAAATATGCAGTGCCATGTGATGAGCGGCCTTCATTTTGTGGAGCTGGTGTGTAAGTGTGACTCGTGGCCATTTTGTGTTTGTTTTACATGTCTTCTTCTTTGATTAAGTGCTCAATTTACTAACCTTTGAAGCATAGAAAGCCGAGCCTGCTTTAAGAGGATTTTAGCTCACAACCTTCAGATCAGTGCTGATGTAAGCAGTGTGTATTAACCACAAGAGCCACACTTCCAGCTATTTGATACCATATCATCATATAATGAAAGACACAGAACAATTTAATGCAAGTCTATGCTCATCCTTGCTTCTGATGCCAACCACACCAGTCCTCGATTCTCCCTCTCAGCCCCCAGATCATGCCATGGCTCTGTGATGACTCAATGTGGGCTCCTCTCGCACTATGCTTACCACTGACCCTCCCATTCTACCCCTAAACTCTTCTCATCTGCCCATGTTCCTTTGCCTACACATAGCACAATTTTTTGTTTCACAATTTGATCCCTTGTCTTCTATGGGTCCTCCATAAGACCACCAAGGCACCCACTTCAATGTGAATTCGACTCCTCCACATATGTCTCCCTTCACCCTCACAGTTTTATTGAAGAATGGGGATTTTAATAAGCTTGCGTCATGACAACAAGATAATATTTCAAAAACGTGGTTAGCCCTGGTGTGGCCTGGTGTTAAGGGTGAAGGGGCCCACCTCCATCTTCCTTCAAAGCATGCAGAGTGTCTGTCAGAGGTCATGGGGGCATTGCACAGGGTCAGATGCACAATACAAAAAAATAATAAACTTACCTTACCGCCGGTTCCCGCATCTCTGCTTCTGCTCTCCTCGTGGAACTCAAGGAAAAGGAAGCACAGTCAGACCCCACTAACCAATCACAATGCTGCAATGCAGCATTGCGATTGGTAAGCACACAGGCTTTCCAGCCCAATCACAATGCTGCAATGCAGCGTTGTGATTAGTCAGAGCATCCTGGTTTGACACTGAACTAGGGAATGGGGGCCTGAGTATGTTCTCCATGCAGGCTATAATGCAGCCTGCACGGAGAACAAGGAAAGTGCGCATGACTGCTTTAGGCATCCGGAGAGGGCCGGCCAAGCAGTCATGTGCATTTTGGAGTGGGAAAACTACTCCTCCCCTACCCTGCTCCGAGAGCAGAGCAGACCCGCCCGCAAAGCAGCACAAGCATGAAATGATAATAACTCAAAGTTATTATCATTTTATGTTTCTACTTTGCACTGCTTAAAAGCAGTAGGGTGAAGTTCCTCCGCTATAGTGAGGTAGCCGCCACTGGATATGTTCGATTGATGAACATCTCATCTGAAAAGCGCGGTCCCCATAAACAACATAGGGCATGAAAGGTCAAGATGGTGTGACCTCTCTTATGATATAAATCACCATCAGCGCCCCTTCTGTACAGGAGAGAATGTAGATGACACTGGGGTCAAAGTTCCACAGGAAGTCTTGATCTTTGGATCCCAACGGTTAAGATGGTGAGATAAATAGTTGTGTATTCGAAATATGACTAAATACTTATTCATCACTACAATCAAAAGCAGGATGAAGTTGAGAAAGTTGCACTGTTAGTGATGCAATGGTTTCTGCAGCAAACACGTGTTCAGAATTCCAAAATCGAGCTACAGTAACTCTCTGAGATGCACGAGCTGTTCAATTTTGACAAAGCCAATTTAATGTGGTTCCTCTACACCAGGACTGAACTCACCGACAAATTCTCAAGTTCAATATACCACACAAGACCAAAATTTGAACTTAATAAAGTAGCAGGAAGCGGTCAGAAATGATGAAGTTATTGTTTTTTTGTACGTAGCAATAGAAAACTCGAGGCTACGGCATAGCAATAAAAATGGTTGATAAACAAAAGTAAAATATGTAAGTGTAAATTATTCAGTATTGAAATTCGATACATTTTCAATTGAAAGCTGCTATATAAGGCTAGCATTTGCAACCCCTACATTTCCTTGCATGATAACAGTACTTCGCTCTCCTGTGTGGCCGTTTGTGAATGCCCCTGGCCGAGTAGCTACTTTATTTTCAGAAAGTTACAATAGCTCCGACCTATAACGCACTGCATGATACATTCCCGGTACATTTCCTACACATTTTGCACAAATCAAATGCTATATTTGCATAACATTTTCGCATGAACGGTGAAGGTTAGCGCTCTGCCAGTCCACTTAAACTTGCAATCATGCTTCTATTCCCAAAAAGCAGGCCTTTGATTGCCCACTAATAGCAATCACAGAATGAGGCCACGTATTACAAATCAGCCATAAATGGGTACATGATGACTATCGGCCTCAGGGAATCAAACAGCCGTGATATTTACACCAAGGCATTATATGTTGTTCCCTGATAGTTTAATATCAGTCATGTTGCTCAAAACATTTGATGCAACAATATTCAGCTGATTTGTAGCATTTCACTAAGACATCAACAATTTGAAGATGAATTTATCTATACTTTTCAATTGCTTTCTCTGCTCAAGTGTTGTGCTCAAGACACAAAAACAACAATTCATAACTATGGAAAGGAATATAAGATTTTTTCATCCTCGACACACGCACGTCACACCTGACCTCCGCAAAATGTACTGGCTCCCCATTCAGAAACGCTGCCAGTTCAAGTTGCTTACCCACACCTACAAGGCACTTCCCAAACAGGGTCCCACTTACCTCAAACACCATCTACATTTCCACAAACCAACCAGGAACCTCAGCTTTGCATCACTTGCGCTCACCTACCCCCCTATCCTGGAAGGACCTCCCCAGCACATCAGGTCACTGCGACACTTATGGATTTCCTCAAGAAACTAAATACCTGGCACTTAAACTGATCCTTCCTGCAGAACACACATGAGCTCAATGCCTGGATACCCTCATTGTGGCCTCTGCAGTACATATTCCAATGACAAGAGCACCACTGCATCTTTTATTATCCCTCTGAAAGCCACGAGCCCTTGCACTGCTGTTACATATACTGAATGTGTTCTGAGTGTGATAGAGGCTTGAGTTGATGCTGTTTATGTACACATGTTCCAAAGGTGAGGGACGCTTGCACTGCTGCTGAAAGCACTAAACCTTTTCTGAGGTTGAAGGAAGCTTACACTGCTGCTGTCCATGCTGAGCCATCTCAGAGAGTGAGGTAATCTACCACTGAAGCTGTGTTTTACCTGCTCTGGGGGATGTTAGTTGAACCTGGTTGGTGGATGAGCAACCCGTGTACTCTGCTACTTGTGCTGTGCATGTTCCATAAATAGTGTGAGAGAGTCTTGCACTGCTGTTGTCATTTTATATCTGGTCAATCAGTATGTAGGAAACTCAAACATATATTGCAGATGCTTGGCTTTAGTGTATGTGTACTGGGAATTTTCTGCTTGAGCTTGGACATATGAAGCTATTCATGGACATGTTCCTTTTAGCTGGTGGGAGAACATGGCCGACTGTGGTCGGGAGGGCAAGGGACACCCCCTCAGCCGCTGAAGTGCGGTAGGCCCCCAGCCTTCTCTACATGAAGGGGACTTCAGCATGCCTGTGCGGCGTGTTTCTCTAAAGCAGCTTCAGTGTGTAGCCTGCTCTGAGCTGACACAGTGCTGGCCCGGCACTGAAAAGAAACATAATAACGTATTTGTTTCTTTTCAGTCCAACCCTGCCAGGCACCTTTCAGAAGCGGTTGGAGGCGCCTGAGACAGTCTGTCCTCCACAGAGCACTGCTCATTTTAGAGGAAAGAGGCAGCACAGAAATTACTGGAGTAGAGGTAGGGTTGCCACCATGCCCAGAGAAAAATTTCAGTGTCTCTTCACATTTTCAGATTCTGCAAATGCCTGCACATGATTCTTAAGCAGACATTTATATGGAATAATCTGTATTCATTATAACATGTCCTGTCTGTCTTTCTTTACTTAGGTTATCAGTCAGGGGTCATTAGGACTGCTGTAGGAATACATTTTAAAGTGTTTTCTTCTTAAATTAACCTTTTAAAAGTTGTACTCAGAAGAGGAAAAACATACCTCCCAGGACATTAAATGCTAGTCATTGCAATGTTTCCATTAAAGGGTCTGGATGGAACCGAGAGTTCTTGTTTCCCTCAGGCATGCTTTTAATTAACATGTCAGGCCAAACTTAAAAAGCAATATCCAATAGGTATAGTTTAAAGAGAAACGACAAATATATACCAATAAAAAGTACAGCACTGAAAAACTGAAGTGACCAACTTTTCTGAAATATTTACAAGTGATTCATATATTTTTCTGAAACCAAAGTAAAGTAAATAAAGCATATTGCCTCTGTATTATATAAAACGATTCAGTGGATTCGATATTTAAAATCCACATTAAGTTTCAGGATTCTAAAGTAGAGATCTCAACCTCTCTCTTGTCAGATGCATCTTTTTCTTTATACCCGGTTCTTGTTAATCTGCTTTTCCCATTATAGACAGGACTAAAAGTATCAGAATGCAATGTCTCAACTACTCACATCTGGAATGGAAAAATGTGAGGTCACTGTGTAAGGTCTAGTGAATGATTTCTTGTACGCATGGCGAGCATGGAAGCCTTTTTAGGTCTCGCCTGATCCAGGGCATGCGCTGGTCTGGCGAGACTTATTGAGAGGGCTCCAAAAAGTGCTACCAGGCCAGCCTAGAGCTACAGTGCATGTGCGCGGGCGCGCGCGCCGCACTTTACCGAGATTACTTTCACTTTCCCGGCCGCACGGCCGCTTTGATGTTTGATCGCGATTGCGATCACTTTCACTTTCGCGGCCGCACGGCCGCTTGGCATTGACAACAGGTCTCGCTTTTGGGACCTTATAAGTATTTAGTTATGCAACTGTTGCATGGCTAAACACTTATAAGGTCCCAGAGGCGAGACCTATTGGCTATGCCAATGCTTGTTCTTCATTGTTTCCATAAAGTATGTTTGCGTTTTCATATTGGTAGCCCCCATAACAGGAATGTACAGCAGCATTGGCAATTTTAGTTTTTATAGGTTTCCAAAATAAAATCCTTCCCTTGCGCATAAGTAGGCACTTAGTGATACCAAAGCAGTGTCTATGGTTCGGTGGGGAAGGGGACCAAGCACATGATTTTATTGGGCAGTTAATGATAGTGACACGCAGCCGTAAGGAAATCATTGCTGAAAGGCGAGTCATGATATTGTGAGAGGTCTGAATGTAGTCGATTTGTATTGATAGGTACAATTCCTGACGCAGTTAGGGTAAGCTTTCCGCAAAGGATCCTTGAACGTGCCTCAGGGGAAATTCCTGCTACATGTGCGTAAAAATATCTGCTTGAGCCAAAGACAAAGTTTTTCCTAAGGTGTCACTCAGAGTTTCACACGTGAGACTTAAAATGATCACACAGCTGCTGCAAATAATGAAATGTCACAAATAAGTAGATTTACAACTTGGTCCTTTTTAACGTAGTTTGGTGTAGGCATGGTGTCCCCTGTATATGCAATAAACTATGAGGAGGAGTTCTGTAGGGACATGTGATTTATTTTAACCCACGCAGGTGCATTGAAGAGGTACCAGCATCTCTTACACTGAATGTGAACCCTTCAAAAAGCAATTTACATTTATTAGCAGGGCCATTTGAATTTTGGAGCATGAAAAGACCAAATTATGCGGCATGGGTGACTAAATTACATAGCATGAAAAGGCAAATTATACGACATAATGTGGCATATTTTGTGATAGTATTACTTCATAATTTTGTCATTTTCTAACTATTTAACACTGCCTGGGCAAAGGGTAATATTTGCACTAGCTTAATATACAAATACAGTAAAAAGCAACAGAAAGGTAACCGGTCAACACTTACATAGGGCCTTCCACTGCACTGCAACACGTGGCACTGAGAATTGAGTAACGTTTGATCCTTGTGAGTTAGAAACAATTTTATTTTGCTTAAATCTGTAGCCTATGCAACAGAAACTGAGTTATGGCAAAATCATAATAATGTATAATACAGTGCAGCCGCAGAATCGCATAATTCCAGTGGCTCTATCTATTACCGAAAATAGAAATTAGCCATATTACCCATGCTGCATGATCCATCACATGGATCTGCAATAATTTCTCTATGTGTTTTTGCTAGGTGCATTGTTTAATATGCCACTAGCCAGACTATCATTGGTGTCCATAGAAGTGAACTTTAGAGGCACACACATTAAGTCACAGATAAACTGGTGCTACACCTGGGCACTGAGAATAGGGCATGAAATGGAAAGAGGAGCAGCCAGTCTCATAGAATGGGAGCTCCAGAAATGTATGGTAGATTAAATCGCTCTGCCAAATGTAAATAACCTGCTTAATCTTCAACTTTTGGAGGCTAGATTTAATTTGCATCTGCACATCCCTTACAAACCTACTCCCCTATTTAAACATCAGTGAGGGGAACATTCACTCAGCCCCTAAAGTTAAATTTTGTTAATAAATATAATCATATTATAATAAAAAACTATGAACATGACTTAATTTTTAGTGTTCATGTACCTAAAGTATGCTCATCTGACAAGGCTGCCTTTTTTCTCTTTGACACTAAACATATCATGGAAAACTCCTGCTGATGTCATGTGAATGCAGGAGGCAAATGTAAAGTACTTCTATAGGGTGGTTGACGACTGTGCAGGAATTGGCATTGTGGGGGGCACCCTCACCATTGCTTGCAGGGGCCCCCTGAGGTTTTGTTACGTCATTAACTGTGGCTGTACAGCAGTCTGTGAGGCTATCTGAACATGTCAAGTTACCCCTTAGTACAGACATCAGTGCCTACTCTTGCAGAGCTCTCTCTGGGCTTTGTCACTATAAAAGACAAGATGACAATTGGAAATACAATCTGTTTGTTTATAGGAAAATGATATGATGGTATTTGTGTGCAAAGTAAGTGTAATTTAGTGAAAATTACTGTTAATATTTGGGGACAATGTTGCTGAATTTAAAGGCTGTTTTGGGGGATAAAATGTGTGTGTTTTCTGAGAAAGGAAAGACACAAATAATGAATTAAAGAAAAAGATGGAGCAGTAAATACCTCCAAAAATCCTTGGTGGCAGGATTTACCGCCAATCGTAAACAAAAAGTAGGTTAGTTGGACTTACTTAACACGCTATGAATTCTTGAAACATTGAGGCGGATGAGACGGAGGAACATGGCGGCCGCTAGCTAAACGGCCGCAGTCCCACTCTCCCCCTCGTGTGGTATGAGTTCTTGCCGGCAATAATTTGGTGCCCCCCTTCCTTTTTTCCCCCCAGAGCAAAAAAAAAAAAAAAAACATGCTTTGGCGATATGCCCCCGGAGGGTGCTTTTCTTGGAGCCTCGGGAGTGTTGGACGAGGGCAGGCTGGGCAGAGTGCGAGGAGCTGATGGTGTCAGCCGCGGCTGGCTCTGGTGGTGGAAGGAGGCCGCCTGGGGGCGCAGGAGACGCGACGCAGCCCTGCTCTTGTTCCGGGTCGCGGGAGGAAGAGCCGGCATTGGTGCTGACTCGCAAGGGAGGAGAAGAAGGACCAGCTGTAAGGAGTACGGTTTGGACGCTGGTTCTGAGGTAGGGAGTCGGCGTTTTCAGCTTTGTCTTCCTCGGCTGGTTCTTTCTCCGGCGAGCGGTGTGAGTGGTGAGAGTGACCAGAGGCAGATATCTCACCCCGTTTATTTCTTTGATGCTGGCGAAACCAGTTATATAGCTTGGTGGGACAGATTGAGGAGAGTAAAATACTTTATGGATGTCGGGAAGGGATTAAACCTTGGCAGCCCTGGTCATTTCATAGGCTCAGAAGCCCCTGGCAATTTTAAGAGTACGATAGCAGATGTAGTGATAGAAGATAGCCAGGAGCTCAAAATTAATAGATACACTTTACTAAGCAGGGCTGTGAACGACATCGAAATACCGGCGTATCCCCCTCATGTCTCCCCACCAGTCTTCGAAGTAAAGGTCATCAGCAGACGCGACAAACCTAAAGATAATAATACGGACGAGGTTAAAGGTAAAAAGGGGGACTTTTCTAAGAAGAAGGGCAGGGGAAAGAAGGGGTCTCCTTCTAAAATAAAGATTACTCCATCGCTTAAAACTTTCTATAAAATAATGTCTACCACTACCACCACAACCTCTACTGCCATACCCTCCCCCCAGACAACCGCCACCGATGATACTATGATACTCTTAAAAGTACGAACCCGGGTAACACCCTAGAGCCTCTCAGTGCCTCACCTCAACAGAAAGAGAAGGCTGAGGATATACAGCTGAATACAGACTCTGTTACTATGCACTCGGCAGTAAGCTTGTCAAATAGATATTCGGTGCTGGCAAGTGAGGAATTTGCGATTCTTCCTGAAGATCAATTTAAAGTACCTACCATTGAACAACCAGACTCCATAGCTGAAAATGCAATGGCAACTGTCAAAAGCGTGGACACAGTTGATACATCAGGCATAGTAAATATGGCATCGCATACATTGGCAGATATACTTCTTGCAATGAAAGATGAAATTGCAAACAGATTTACGGTGTCCGAAACCAATCAGGCGGAGATGACCAACAGATTTCTAACCTCTGAGGAAAATCAGGCAGCAATTCAAGCCTCCTGTGAAATATTAACTAAAAGACTAGGGGGCATATGTATGAAACTCCCGTTTTGCGAATCTCAAATTGCGATATTTTGCGATTTGCAGTTTGAGATTCGCAAATCGGGATGTAAAAAAATAATCGCAAATGTTTAGCGATTTCTTAATAATCGCAAAAAAGTCTCAGAAACATCATTTGCGATTCCTTAATTGCGAAATTCACAAATTAAGAAATCGCAAAAACGGGAATCTGCAATACAGGTGCAGCCTGCTGACATCACAAACTGGAAGTGGGAGTGATTTCCTGCACCTGCTTACCTGAGCCACACCCAGAGGTTGTTTGGAGAGTGTGAGGAGGCATCCCAGGAGAGAACAAACACCAATGGAGTCCAAGAAGCAACATGAGGGCAAGGATGCAGAGAAGAGGAAGAGAAAACACAAGTTTTCTGACAAGGAGCAGGAGGTCCTCATAGAGGAGATGGCAGGCAGCCATGAGCTCCTTTTTGGTAAAAAGGCACTGCGGGTCCCAGAAGCAAGGAAACGCAAAATCTGGCTGGACATTCTACAGAAGGTGAATGCTGTGGGAGTGACCAATCGCACCATCGAGGAATTGCGCAAGCGATGGTATGATATGCGCCAGAGGTCAAAGGAGAGGGTGGCAGCCAGACTAAAGGATGCAAACCAGACCGGGGAGGACCATCCACAGCAGCACAGCCAACACCCCACGAGGAGCTTGTGGAGTCCACTCTCCTGCCTGAGAGCTTCGGTGGTGTGGCTGACATTGACAGCTCCGACCCTGCATCCAGCAGCCAAGGTAAGATGCATGCAAAATCAATCTGCACTGATCCCCATCCCATGCACACGTCCCCAAATGCGCTAAATATCCTCACAAAATGTCATTCCAGTCCAAGTCTTACAGCACACCCAGCAATGCATCATGGAACTTGTAGTAATATGTCTGACAGTGTGTCCATGAGACATAGGAAATCTAATGCAACATGTGGGTTGGGGATAAGTGAATGATACAGTGTCAGAAGTTAGCCGATACAAACTGTAGAAACTTTATTGAGTGCAAATTGCAGACAAAGACACAAACTCATGTAGTCCCCTTTACATCCACAGCACAATCCAGGGCACGTGATGACAGTGCAGAGGGAGAGGAGCCTGCACATCCTGAGGACTCCAGTGATGATACGGAGCACACACCAATCCTGCGCAGGAAGCACACACATGTGCCCCCACTGCCTCCATTTGAGGATGACATACCGGCCACAGGGGAGGACAGTAACAGAAGAGAGGGGAGTCAGGGTGTGTCACACATGCCCAGTCAGGACACACCAATGCCAAGCATTTCACCACAGGATACACGCAGGTCAAGGCCCAGGAGCAGCACTGCCACTGAAGCGGAGGAAACCGTATTTTCTGGGCTGGAACACAGCATGCTGCAGCAACAGCGCCTGCAAAGTAAATCTTAGAGGTCAATAAATAGGCAGCTATGCCGTATTCACAAAGATCAGCAAAACATGGGGGAGGGCATCATGGCCATGGCAGGTGCCATCCGTGACCTGTGTGACACTCTGAGGCACAATCAAGCCGCCAGTGAGAGGGCTGCCCGACGTGCCAATGCACGCCTTCACACATATACCAAGGCCGTGAACCGCCTCTGCACCACCACCAGCACTCTGACACGCAGAAGCGTCACAATGCAGGTGGAAATGGCGCACTGCTGTCAGGACATAGCCAGAGGGCTAGCACAGGTCACCAGTGCAGTGGAGCAGCTGCAGACGGCCAACTCAGGTGGCAGCGCTCTCATGGCCTCTGGCGAGAGTGAAGAAACCTCCAGTAGGAGCAGCATCACTCCTACATTGCCTGGAGAAAGACGGCGCAGTTCGAGACAGGGTACAGGACCCAGGAACACCATGGAGGGCACTCAGCCTAGACGCCAAACACCACCAATGCGTCACCGAAGGAGGTGAACTGTCTGGTGACAATGAATCAAAAAAGGGTGAAGTAACCCAACTATGCAGATTGCACAGTTACTTGAGCCGTACCTGCACTGTGTGCATAACATGTGCTGGGTACAGCTACACTTTTAATGATTGTGAAGTGTGAATAAACACAGCACACATTAGAAAGATTTTTTGTCTCATGTCATCATTGGTCACGTAGAAGTAGTTTTGTGTGATCTCACTCCGTCTCTGGCGTCCAGCAGCTGCCCCGACTCCTGACGCTGGTCTGCCAGGAGGAGCAGGGCAATCGTCATCCGATGTGTCTGTATCGGTCACAGTAATTGTGGTGCCTTTCCTCATAGCCATGTTATGGAGCATTGCACAGCTTGCCACGATTTTACAGCAGGTCTCAGGGCTGTATTGCAGTGCGCCTCCACTTTTATGCAGGCACCGGAACCAGCTCTTAAGGATTCCAAACGTACGCTCAATGACGCAGCGTGTAGATCTGTGTGCCCTGTTGTATCTCCTCTCACTTGCATTGGCTGGATCCAGATACGGGGTCAGGATGAAATCTCGCACTGCATAGGCACTGTCACCTGCAGGGATAGACACAATAGGTAAGTCAATGTCCCCACCCTCCATTGATGTAGTGGATGTATGGATGTGTGCCATGTATTTACCTAGCAGGTATCCCTCCCCAAACTCTCCAGCACTCAGACGTCTGTGTATTCCACAGTGTCTAAAGATGAAAGAGTCATGTGTACTGCCAGGGTATTTGGGTACGATGTCATTGATGATATACTTTGCGTTGCAGACAATCTGTATATTGAGGGAATGGTATCATTTACGGTTTCTGTAGACATATTCAGTTGCTGATGGGGGTGTGATGGCCACATGGGTCCCATCGATGCAGCCAATGACGTGGTGGAAACGTGCAATCTGGTAGAAGTCAAGTTTTGTTTGCTGTAATGCCTGTTGGGTGGTGGGGAAGTATATGTGATGTGAGAGCCTCTGTAGCATTGCATCTAGAAAGGCATGAAAGAAGCGCGAAAGTGCACTCTGTGACACTCCACCAACCTCCGCTATGACAGCATCCACTTCTCGCTGACTTATCTCTGGGGACAATACGATGGCCCAAATTGTTTGACCTGAGATTCCTGTTGGCGCAATAGAGGTGACGAACTGGTGGAGGATGTGTGGGCCTACATTTTGTTTTGCCCAATGTGTGATGCATAGTGACTCAAAATGTATTCAGCAGTTAATAGACAGCCAGTGAAGAATTTTTTTCAATAAACGTGCTGACTGCATTTTAGGAATACCCAACAGCATTTGATCAGCGGCATTTTGGATGATTTGGAGTTGTTTGATAACAGACATTGGACTGCCCAGATAGAGTGTGTTGCCTTAATCCAGGTGAGAAAAAATGAGTCTTTGAATCACTGTTCTTCGGACCTCCATAGGGAGCCAGCTGAACATCTTCCTTAAATCTATCAGGAGGCCGAAGCAGTATCCAGCCACCTTCTTTGTTTGAAATGACATGGAGAGATGTTTGTTCAGAGTGATCCCATAGCTCTTGACTTCCAACTTGGGTTTAGGATGATGTCCTAGAGATGGAGGCCAGTTAATCTGGTCACAAGGTGTTGGATTATTACCAACTACAATGACCTCCGTTTTATCTCCTTTTAGGTTTCGACAGCTGGCTGCCATCAAATTGGACACCTTCTCTTGACAGCTGTTAAGTCTTAAAGAGAAGATACTGTATCAAACATACTTTGTGCAATTGACAATGTTATATATTGTAAACCTGCACTCACAAAGTGAAGTCCGTCATCATGGATACCACCAAATTACATTGTAGTATAGTGAAAATAAAACAAAATACTCTATGTTGCCTTTCAATGTCAGAAACAAACTAAACATTCACTCACATTTAAATTGATAAACAGTTGGAAACTAGAACAAAACTCTTAATCACAATTGGAGATTTTGAAACTATTAAGTACAAAAAATGCTAGTAGTGTACGGAAATGTTAAATTTTTCTGCCAGATCAACATGTGTGCAGCGTAAATGCAGAAACCTTGGGAGAAGTTCACATGTTGCTAATGAAATCCAGTGATGAACATTACACCTCCCGCTTAGTTGCACATTGCCCATACTGACAAATACACCATCATCACTTACAAGACACACATTTTCCCTATTATCAACTGAGTGCATATGTTTAACTTCGATCTCACCTTGTTAAGCCTGCCCTTTCCAAAGCCCAGTCCCTTCTGTCACCTATGGTGGAATGGCAGTAGGAACCATTGAGCTGCATGAACCTTTCTTTCACAGTCTCAAAGGCAGCGTACGGTCCTAGAGGCTGAACAGCAACACTGTGTTAGAGAGCAGAGCAGAACAGAGCATGGCAGCAGCAGGACTGAGTCGGGGAGAACAGGTGAGGGCACAAGAGAGAAGAAGAGGAGGTTAAAACCTCAGAAAGGAGAAGTGATGAAAGGGGAAGAATGCAATTAAAGGAGGATGAGGTAGAAAACGTGGATATGGGAGTCTGGGGAAAGGAACTGATGAAAGCCAGCCTGGTTACAGAGGGAAAGTTGTCAAGTGAAAGCTGTGAAATGCATTAAGGAAAAGTGGGGGTGAACCTGTGAGATAAAGAGGGATTAGAAGAGGAGTGTAGATGAGGAGGATTAAAATAGGGGGCGTATTGAGGACCTGGAGTTCTACTGAATGGGGTATGGATTTTGACCACAAGAAAAGCCCATCTGAAGAGAGCCTGTAAAGCGGCTGCTGAGGTGTTCCCCGCCCTCCTACCAAGCCTTCTTTCTGTTCACTAGACTGTGGATGCCGAATTGAAAGAACTTCGGCTAGTGCTGGGCCTCTTCCAGGAATGCCATGCCCTCAATGGGACAAACACTGTACACCCCGCACAAGAGTTTCTGCAAGTTTCAACTCTTCTTTGATAGTTGGCACACGCCCAAGGTGAGTGCCACCCCTAAATCTGCAGCTCATGTGGGTGACCACCTCCAAGCTGCAGCCTTGTGGCAGATATCAAAATGGTGGTTTAATTTCTATATTGGAACCTGAGGATCAATGGGTTATTATTGATAAGTTTTTCATAAAAAATTGAGGGTTGTGTTAGATAGAAACATGAGGTGCTCTTGATGGGGTAACTGACGGTCCTCCTTGCCTCGCCCACTTAAACCAGGCGAATGCTTGCAGCACGGTGTACCCCTATGAAGAAGGTATAACGCCTTCCTTAGTAATGACTTGTCGTATTTGCAGTGATAACAGCATGCTAATGTGGAATTATTAACATGAATGGAGCATGTGCAGGCCAGAATTCCGCCGCTCGCGGAACTCCATGTGATCTCGAAGATTTTTAGGTAACTCTGTGGAATCCCGTGGAGTAAAATTCTGTGAGTTCTACCCACCCCTAGCAAAAAGCATTGTTTTAGGTGGTGAGCCAGAGATCTTTTCTATGCTACTAGGGATGCTGCTCATTTATCTCCTGGTGTTGTGGAACATTTGGTACTTAAAATCATTTTGATATTCTATTTCTCTGTAATGATTTTTTGCTGAGAGCCTTTGGGAAATTGACTCTGTACCGCCTTAATTTACATTTTTGGAATAAAACCATTTAACTATTCCACTGATCTAAAACGAAGTTATTGAGTGGGTCTTTACTTAATTGATTGTTTACTGAAACATTGAGATGGTTTAACTCAGGACACTTTGCCTCATGGGTTGGAGGTTTAATATCATCTCTTTATCACTGAATTGTGGTCATTTCGTTGAGGTACATTTTTGGATTGTCAAAGTTTTGGGATCCCAGAACGCCCACATTAGTGGCAAATGCATTTGACAAGAGGAAAAGTACTGTGTAGAAGTTTGTCATGTGGGCACTTAATGCTATTCCTAAGAAGTTAAAAGTTTTGTAAAAGCTATGAATGTAGCCAACAGCCATTCACAAACTCCTGTTGTGGACAATATTACGTCATCAGGTTGCCTCTACAGTCATCCTGCTTTAAAAATCTCCACACCCACAGAATGTCTAGCCAAAAAAATCTTTTACATTGCCTCCTTGGACCTTGGGTTTCGCTTCGGCCTCTAGCTGTGCCTACTAGTGCTTAGACCATTTTCTTTGTCATCATCGCTGTTTCCCATGAGCTTTCCCAAATGTATTCAAAGGCTATTTAACATTCTTCCCTTGCAGCTTTACCTCATCTCAAGTCTACTTTACCATGAGTTCCCATCAAGCCGATGGAAGCCATGTGTTTTTAGGTCTCGCCTGACGTTAGCAGCGCGCATACGCTTCTCTCGCCATGAGAGGGCTTCTTGGAATCAATACGGTTTCAGAAGCCGTGTGTCCGCTCCGCCTGCAATTATTATTGGCGTGCGTCGGTTTCCATCACTAATTATGCTATACATGTTTCGTTCATTGCACAGGAGGGTTTTTAGACCCTCCTGGTTGCCACCCTGTCCGCTTTAGGCCACACCCACCGGGATTGGATCTTTTACTCCGCGGCGTGACACTTTGCCTTCTAATTGCTGATTGAGCACTTTCTTTTTTTCATTGGAACAATGGTGTGGCGTGGCGACAGCTTTTTAGGTCTCGCTGAGGACCGTGCTTGTTTTTAAATTACATACGCGGTCCACTTTCACTTTCGGGACCACAATGTATTTTTTAATCACTTTAATAAGCGCTGCGCCCGCTAGGGACATCGTTCTCACTTTATTTATATTTTCGCGGCGTCCACTTCAGGGACACCGTGCTCGGTTTTCTACTGAGGTCGGGGCGCTTCCTTGTGGTTCCACACACGCGATGCAATAAAAATCGTCTTTCATGTGAGCTCCGAGAAAAAAAGGCTCCGAGGCGGCCATCGCTCCAGTTCCGGACAAGACATTCCCCCCTGCTTTAAAGGCAACGCCGTGTCTTAAAGCATATGGTGTTCACCCCCCAAAGGCTGAAGGACGGCGCTGTGCGACTCCCAGGCTGAAGGACGGCAATGTTCAGCTGCATGCAGTGTGCCCCCAGTCTACAGTAAGTGCTGTTCAGCCCCAGAGGTCCTACAACTTCTGTCTTGAGGAGGGCGTTCTGCTGCTTCTGTCTGTAGGACATCATATAACCCCTGTGTGCCAGACAGTGCATGTGCTCTCTATAAGCTTCTGTGGTACCACGTGCCCTTGGTGCAACACCGCAACAAACACACCCACTCTGCAGGGTAGGATCATGCATGCGCCCTCCACACACATGATGCTTTGCGTCTGTGTGTGGCGACAGCTTTTTAGGTTTCGCTGAGGACCTCGCTTGTTTTTAAGTTACATGCACAGTCCGCTTTCACTTTCAGGACCGTGATGTTTTTAAAATTATTTTAACAAGCGCAGCGCCCGCTAGGGACACCGCGCTCACTTTATTTATATTTTCGCGGCGTCCACTTCAGGGACACCGTGCTCGGTTTTCTACTGAGGTCGGGGGCTTCCTTGTGGTTCCACACACGCGATGCAATAAAAATCGTCTTTCATGTGAGCGCCGAGAAAAAAAGGCTCCGAGGCGGCCATCGCTCCAGTTCCGGACAAGACATTCCCCCCTGCTTTAAAGGCAACACCGTGTGTTAAAGCTTGTGGTGTTTGCCCCCAAAAGGCTGAAGGACGGCGCTGTGCACCTCCCAGGCTGAAGGACGGTGATGTTCAGCTTTATGCAGTGTGCCCCCAGTCTACAGTAAGTGCTGTGCAGCCCCTGAGGTCCTGCAATTCTGTCTTGAGTAGGGTGTTCTGCTGCTTCTGTCTGCAGGACATCACATAACCCCTGTGTGCCGGACAGTGCGTGTGCTCTCTATAAGCTTCTGTGGTATCGCGCGCCCTGTGTGCAACACCGCAACAAAAACACCCACTCTGCAGGGTAGGATCATGCATGCGCCCTACACACACACCGATGCTTTGTGTCTGTCTGAGGGCTGCTGCTTGTTCTTTTTGATGCTCCGCTTCGTTGCAGTATGTATTTTAATTGTGCACACTTTTGATGCGGCCACGGCTTTCACTTTCCCGTGCACAGGGATGAGTCCTTTTCACATCCACCCCCTACAAATGGTGCCTCCCGCTAACGTGCGGCTGGGTGGCTCTTGTTTACTCCACACTACCCAACCCCACCATCTTGGTCGCCCTGTTCCAGTTTTTGCTGCTCACAATCTGGTCACCCTAATTTAAACCTCTGCCACACAACGATCTCTGATAGCTCCACCCACCGAGCTATGGTGTCCGCAACAAAGGACCTTTCAAGAAATTTAGGGTATTTATAATAAACACAAGCAGGGTGCCATTGTCAGAATGGTATGGGGTCTGGAGTTAGTAACTAAGGCTTAATACATTCTCTGTAGTAATCTCTGGGTAGCATGCACATGACAGCGTGTGTTACCGAACAGCTCAGGCGGTTAATGTACCTTCAGCAAAAATTGGTTTATAAGCAGCAAAGCTCTCACAGAAAGAGTACTCGGGCGAGTATGAGCTTGATGCAGAAATCTGTATATGCTGGAGTACATACATTATAACACGGGTAAAATAGTTCAGGGGGCAAATGCGCTTGCTCCAAGGATCGGTGTGTAAACTGCATGTCTGTTGTTCCAGTTCAACCAGGACATGCTGTCAGCCTTTCGAGGAAGCGGAAAAAGAACAGTTGAAAGCATTTCCTTTTTTTAAAGACATTTTAATTGATTTCCATTCTTCCTACCCGCCGTTCTTAGACTGATACTCCTCTGTTGAACCCTGTAAGGAGCCTTGACACCATACATATTCACCGCTGGTGTAATTGTTAATTCTGATGCTGTGTGGTATAGTACTTCTTCTGTCGTAAAGTGCTCTAATCCGTCCCGCAATGCCCACGCCATACAAACCTCATGGATATGTGAATAATATGATAAATAAATGCATACATACATAATGAGTAGTACTAGTACCTGTCTCTAGAACACCAAGATATTACTCAGATAGGTGTGGAAAACATGACGTGGTTATCGCTGTTATATTCTAACCATAAGCCGTGCCAACTGAGACACTTCCGGAGATCTTCTAAGCCACCCCCAGCCTCCAACTCTGCAAAACATCTGGAGAAGGCACCCCAGCAAAACCCCCCATGTCCCCTGCCCCTGTAATGGGATTTATTTCACAGGACTTCCTGGTTCTACCCCACTGGCTTCATTTTGATCTTAGAACATTTGTTGTGAGGACAGCAAGAGTGGCCCCTCCCAGAAACCCCCCTGAGACCTTTACGATTAACGCGAGCTTTGACAGTGGGGATTACCCTAATAACTTCCTGTGCAACCGGGAGGGCCTGTGTGTGACTTCCAAACAGAGACAGGGTGGGCACACACCTACTGCCCCTCAGCCCCGCCCCGCCCCACCCCCCAAGCAGATACAAGGGGGTCATCCTGAAAAAGCGGGCAGATAGCAGCAACCCCCACCCTCCGGACCCCACCCCTAACTGGGATTGCTGGACTGGCTGCATGAAATACTCTCTGTCTCTCTCGTGTCCCTTCAACAGTTGGAGATACAGACGGGACGAGAGGCCTCAGCTGTTCACTCAAGTCCAGACATTCTGAACTCTGACTTGAAGGAGCGGGACGGCGAAGAGCCATAGATAGGAGCATCCTCAGAGAAAACAAGAATTTGCAATACAATAGGTCTCGCATTTACGCGAGTTTAAGCTATTGGCATTGTAAATGACAATGCCTTTTATTTATGTTTTAAAAACCAAAATATAAATAAAAGGCATTGTCATTTACAATGTCAATAGCTCATACTCGCGTAAATGCGAGACCTATTGCATTGCAAATGCTTGTTTTAAACTTTTATCATCACTTGTGGACAGGTTCCACTTGAATGCCACAAGCTTTAAAAGTTCTCCCATGCTGTCAGTCTTCGTTATTTGGGCAGGAAAAAACTCTGCTACATGCTGATTCCATCCAGCTGTGGCATTCCATGACCCTTAATCCCAGATCAGCTAATGTGGCAACTAGAGATACTTGGAGAATTTGAAGACCTTTCTAGTATAAGTCTGTAGTCTTAAACTCCATTAAATAGTTAACTTAATATATATCCTTTGCTCTCTTTTCAGTCGGGAAACTTTTGTGGGAATTCAATCTTATGTTTTCCTTATGCATCCGTTATATTTTTATTATTTTTTATTATTTTTGTCTGGACTCTGTTCTTTATCAATTAGATGCTTTGCAGTCTTTTTTTCTTGCATTCCACACCCAAGGGTTCCTTTTTGAGGCTGGCCAATTGCAAAAGGGGTAGTCAATGGGGTATTCCCAAGTGCTTGTGATTAGCCTCTCTTTGTGAGTAGCTGACTTGAGTGGTTCTATGGAAGCGCTGCCCATGAAACCCTAATCTTCTCTTACCTCATTGCCCTCCCATTGACTGGCTCACAGACCAATCAGATCGAAATCATTTACATTGGACGAACTCTGCAAGCATAATCGAGTCAGTGGACACGGTGATTGGCTGCAGCATAAAAAATAATCTATTCATCTATTCATCCATCCATTCATTCCTGTAATTATCATCCTGAAACGCAATATGCTGCAGAATGAAAAGCTAAATTTGCCTCGCATCTTTTTCTCGTTTTTCAAATGGCTTTGGTTTTCCTCGGCGTACACTGAGAAAGACATTATACAGAGTAGTTTAGACATTTAAGGAATAATAGCGCTTCTTCAATGGACCTGAGCTGTTCACTGCTATTTCTAGAGAACACCAACAGGTGCCTGTCAGCATTTGCGCTTCACACAGAGTTGGTGATTGTGTGATTCATGGCAGCCTTGTTCCACTTTACAGAATGTCTTCACGGGAAATTGTTCAAACCCGTATATGTATAAAAAAAAAAAATCAATTTCTGGCTTTTGTAGGATATTACCAGCATTTTTACAAGAAAGAATAATAAAACGAGAAATCACTGCTTTCCTCTACGCCTGAGAAATCTAAAATGAATTTGGCCTTTGTAGAATTGTATTTCGTTTTGAAGAGTTGCAGCATCATAGTTATTATCTCGGCTAAGCACCGAGAGCCCCTGCTCTACGTTTTAGCAAAACCCTGAGCACCGAGTGACTCAACTGAGCAGAATTCATCTGAATTAGAAAACTTTTAGCTTCCGTCTCCCGCTGATGTGTATCAATTTCCCATCAAGAAGCAAAGCGATTTTGGGATGGAAGACGCAGTTATGATTCTGTGCAGAAGCGAATGTAAATTAACATGCTCAGTTTAAAAGACACAGACACGCAGTGAAAGGTAATGGGCACAGCCACGTGATGCCGCACAAGATTTGAGGCGAATGATATTGACTTGCACTTTATTGACTGAGGAAAAGAATAATGGTGACTGGTGTTATATTGCATTGTTGCAGGACGACAACAAAAAACAACATTAATGTGAAAGGCAAAGGCAAAAAACCCATACTCCTGGGTTATAAAAATACTGCCATGTTTCTGTTCATTATCGGATAAAAAGTAACACAATAGAAGCACTGTAGCAGTGTGGTGGCACAGGTTAACATGTCCTAAGGCGTAAACAGACATACTAACAAGACCGTGAAAGACAAGTATCGATAGCAGCCGTGGCCCGTGCAGGTAAAAGCAGTGGGGCCAGGTTGGGGGTGGTTTCGACAGATGGCCACAAGGGAAAATTAAATAAATAATTGATTTTTCCTTGTCGTCGTCTGTCGAAATCCTCCCCCCACCCGGCCCCACCGCGCCACCACTCCCACCTGCACGGGCCACGGCTGATCAATAGGACAATAAAACAGGCATTTAATGATAGTCCGGCTGCGGAACAAGAGGCCACCACAAGCGCTCCGCGCGCCATTTTATTACGGTAAAAACTGTTTCTGAACGGGAGCCATATTTGTCGCTTGAGATGCCTAATTTTCACTGTAGGCAGTTAACCTACTTCACATTTAACCTGTTTCATGAACTTTTGTTGCCTGAAGTGTCTTAGTGCAAAGTCTCAGACCTGGCTGTGGCATGTCCTTGTGATGATACTTCCCTCCCTGACGCCCTGCACATCGTCATGTTATTCCCTCGATTCAACCATCTTCCCTACAAATGTATTCATCCACTCCTTCTGCCCATGAACTTTAATCAAGTGAGGCCCACCTCCCTCTTACTCCAAATGCTGAAATCTCCCAACATTTGTTTCTATTTAACCTGCTTCTTATTTGGGGTTATGTGTAGAGAGTGAACCCTGGTAGGTGTTTTTAATTGGGTTTGTCCCTTTTAGCTTGTATTATGCTGTGATTTTAGTATTTCTTTTAGCTCTTGTAGTACATCATGTGCCTTTCTCATATATTTACATATTCAGCCATAATTTATAGTGGAGGCAATTTAATGTTTTTTTTTTATTCCACGTACTTTTTATATGTATACTTTTATGATTTTCAGGAAAAATCGAATAACGTTTTACTTGACTTAACTGAGCAAAAATCATCTGAATAAGAACATTTTTAGCTTCTGTCTCCCGCTGATGTGTATCAGTTTCTCATCAACAAGCAAAACGATTTTGGGATGGAAGACGCCTTTATAATTCAGTGCAGAAGCGAATATAAATTAACATGCTCAGCTTAAAAGACACAGACACGCAGTGAAAGGTAATGGCCACATTCACGTGATTCCACACAAGATTTTGAGGTGAATGATATTGACTTGCACTTCATTGACTGAGAAAAAGAATAAAGGTGACTGATGTTACATTGCATTGTTTCATGACAACAAAAAACAACATTAATGTGAAAGGCAAAGGCAAAACCATAGGCAGGGGCTATACAAATACTGTCATGTTTCTGTTCAGTATTGGAGAAAACACAAAGAAGCATTGTAGCAGTGTGGTGGCTTAGGTTAACATGTCTCAAGGTGGAAACAGACATACTAACAAGACCCTGGAAAACAAAAATCAATAGGACAATACTAGGGAACTCAAGAGCTGGACAAAAGCTGTTCACAAACCCCTTCTGATGTGGAAATTTAGTTCCAATTCCAATTCCAAAAATTCTTTATTTCGGTCATATAGACCATAAAAGATGCAATAAAAAGAATACAGACAATAAAACATTAATAAAATACATTTGAATAAAAACAACTGTCCCAGCAAGGAATAAGTTAAAATCGCGTTTAGAAGGTTCTTTAAAAAGTTCAAGGGGCTTCAGACAATTTTTTCCTTCTGATCAACCATATAGCCATAAGAAATTTGGAAACAGCAAACACAATGTGGTCCAGGGTGCAAGTTTTCAAGATCCTATATGCTTGTGCATACTCTCTGAACCCCAGGTTCTTACAGAGTGGCGCTATCCAATATTTCCTAGGCCTTTGGTATGCAGGACACACAAACAAGATATGGGGGTCATCTTCCACGTAGTTGTTACAACAGGGGCATATTTTGTCGCCCCCATTAGTCCACTTCGAGGTATATGAATTAATAGGTAGTGTGCTATACCTCCATTGAACATACAATTTCCTTGCCAGGATAGGAAAGATAAAATCCATAAAAGGTTCAAAAGCATATGAATTTTTGGATTCTAAAAATTTCAGGGTTAGGGTACCACTATTTTGAGCAGCCGTCAAGTGTGCGAGGGACCTGTCCTTATAAATTAGAGCCAAAGCCTTGCGCGAGATTGCGCGGCAACCTCGTGCAGGGTCCTCCCACAGATGACGAAGATTAAGGGCAGACAGTTCGTTTTCCACAAAGGTGAGCCAGGGTATTTTGCCACTTGAATTTAAGCTCATGACATGGGTAAGGTCCTCCCTATAGTGATAAAGTTCGTCCGTAGACCAGAGCCTGTGCCAGAATTTCACTGGCTTTGACACAAGCTCCTCTGCAATAGGGGGGAGGCCCATGTCCATTCTCAGAGGCTGGAGTGGCGTGGCACTTGGAAGGGCTAAAAGGCGCCTCAAAAAACTGTTTTCCACTATTGATAAGCCCTTCACCGTTTTATGTCCCCATAGCTCACTGCCATACATGGCCGCAGCCTTGGCCTGGGTCTTATAGGTTTCAAGGGCCGGGCTTATGGGCTTGAAAGAAGAAGTATTGGCCACTTTCAGGATTGCACCCGAGAGTTGGGATAATTTGGCCTTGGAACGTACTATCTGCCGATCCCATGCCAGGTTTTCCTGCAGTGTGACCCCCAGATATATGAAGGTAGACACCCTCTCAAGGCTCTCGGTCCCCAGGGTAGGATTGGGCCTAGTTTTAGTTGGTGGGTTAAAGATCATAAACTTGGTCTTTTCTGTATTCACCTCCAATCCATGCTCACTGCAGAATAGACCAAACCCATCCAGGATCCTCTGAATCCCCATTGGAGATTTTGAGAGGAGGAGGGTGTCATCGGCAAACATGATTGCCGGAACCCTCCTACCTGCCAAATAGGGGGCGTCATTATCCTTAACATTTTCCAGGTGTGATATGACATTGTTAATGAATAGACAAAACAGGGTCGGTGCCAGGACACAACCCTGCCTCACACCTCGGCGCACAGGGAACCTGGATGAAAGTCTGCCATCCCTCCCACACCTGACTTGCGCATAGTTGTTCTCGTGCAGGCGGGCCAGGATGTTAAGTAGCTGGGAGGGAATTCCTAGCTTTTCCAATACCTCCCAGAGTTTCCTGCGCGGGACTAGGTCAAAGGCTGACCTCAGATCCACAAAGACCATGTACAGTCTCCCGCCCTCAATCCTCACCGTCTTCCAGTAGAGGAGAACTAGGCGGAAGATCTGGTCCATGGTCGATGTGTTTCTCCTGAAGCCAGCCTGAAGGGGACTCAAGATGCCATTTTCCTCCACCCAGTCTAATAGATGATAAAAGATAAGGCGCGCAAAAAGCTTTTGGGGAACATCTATCAGGCTGATAGGCCTATAGTTTGCAGGGCTCAAAGGGGACCCTTTCTTGTAGATCGGAACTATTTCAGCCCCTAACCAGGAGGAAGGGATCGCCATACCTCCCAAAATGGCATTAAAAAGGACAAGAAAGTACGGGGCCCAAATATCCGGGTGATATCTAAACAAATCACCTGGTAGCTTGTCCAGCCCCGGTGCCTTCCCCAGAGCTAAGCCCTCCAGTGCCAGCTTCACCTCCCCCAGAGAAAATTCCAGGGCAATCTCTTGCAGGCAGGGGGACTCTAACACCATCCCCTCCGGCCAGAGAGTGGAATCTTGGTATAATAACCCAAAATGAGCCTCCCAAACAGAGGGGGCAATGTTGGGTTCTACTGCAGACAGCAGATCCCCTGTTCCATTGTTTACCAGAGCCCAAGGGAGGACTGTGGAAATTTAGTTTACAAATGAACATTATCTGCGCCATCTTGCCTCTCCCCAGCGCGACACACAGGAAAGCACACGGCAGCCATTTTAGGCACTTTGGTCTCTCCCTGCTCATTGCCGATCGCCAGCGCGTCCCCCTGGCGCTGCAAGTATCCCCCCCCGCGCCGGCAACCCCCGCTCTCTCATACACGGGCCATAAACCCTCTCCTTCTGCGCGACCCTGCCATGGAACCACATCCCACGCCTGACCGACATCCCATACATGGTCATGCATCTCTTCGATAACCCCCTTCCTCTGCGCCCCATTGTCCGAATCGATCCCAGGCCATCACCTAGCCCTGCGGATGCAGTTTATTGCCCCTACTGTAAGGAAAACACCCCACATCAGAGGGATTACAGCAGATCAAGGCCCTCACCCCCTGAGACCCGACCGGTTGCACACACCCCCGGGAATTGGCGGAATGTCCAGCTGTGTGATAGCCATCTCCTACTGTGGGTGGGGTGGGGACTTCCACTGTAGATATGTGTGGGAACGAGCTCGAAGTGGGGATTCCGAGGATGTTCTTTCATACATCAAAGTGATCTCAAGAATGTGCCATGTATGATAACCCTGCAATAAAGTCATAAACGTGTGTATAAGAGACCAGGTCTCAGAGATGCAGTTAGAGCACCTCGTGACAATACCTTGCTGTCTGATCTGATGTGTTCTGCTCCGACGGAATAAAACTTTGTTTCCTGCCTTCCAGTCTCCGGCGCCTGCCTCTTTATTGGTTTAACATCAAATGGTATAAGAGGCGATTACCGCCGGGCAATACTTGAAAGGTTATCGACTGAAACTGCCGCTACCATTTAACAATTGGCATCCCAAGCGTGGGGCCCATCAGCGACACGTGGATCCAGTGGGAGAGGTCCTGACGACAGAGTGAACGACTGCAACGATCGGGAGAGCTCCTGCCCGATAGACCCTCGTCTGGCAGCCGATCATCCGAACTTCACTGGTTCCGAGCAGACCTCTCTCGAGTGATCTACGGTCCTGACTGGGAACCATCAGGAGTGCCGCGGCAAATACGGAGAGTAGAGGACGATCGGGCGCTGGAGGCGGAAGACGAGAAACTGTCCACGCGGTCCGGGTAAGGTCGTGAAACACGACAAATTGCGAAACGATTGATTGATTGCTTGAAATACTAGTATTGCTTATTGATTGTTCTCTTTGAGATATTCGCTGTCTACAAACGGGGAGGAGTAGAAATACTCTCTCTCTCTCCCTTTGCAGATAGTGAATGGTAGGTAACGCAGACTTTTGTCCCCGTTGTAACCCGTCGTGCCTATCTTTATCTCCCCACTGATTGATTGTCCGAACATTGATTGTTTTGAAGAATAGTGCTCTTTGAGATATTCTCTGTTTGCAAATAACGTAGAATAGAAATATTCTGTCTAGTCTTTGCAAATAGTGAAGGGTAGGTAACGCAGACTTTTGTCCCCATTGTAACCCGTCGTGCCTATCTTTATCTCCCCATTGATTGATTGATTGTCCGAACACTAGCTGTTCGATATTGGTTCTTTGGAGGTATTCTCTGCTTACAAATAACGAGGAATAGAGATATTCTGTCCAGTCTTTGCAAGCAGTGAAAAGATAGGTAGTGCTGACTTTTGTCCCCGTTGAAACCCGTCATGCCTATCTTCTCCCCACTGATTGGTAGTTGGTTCTGCCCGGACCGCTTATTAGAGGTGGACCATCCGGCTCCACTGGAGGGCACCCCTAATAAGGACATGTTCACTAAATATGGACTAGTCGCCGTAGCTTATAGCCAGCTATGGCATAAATATACCAAGAAGGACCCCGAGAGTCAGTGGCCACTGGTGGGATCCCTTTTGGACCCTACATAACTAAAAAACCGCTAGGAAATAGCCCTTTGTGGGATATATGAAACTAGGGGAAGGAGCCAAGCTCACGGTCAAGACGGCCACGAGGTAGCCCGGCTCCATCGCTCTCGCTGCCTAAACATGTCTGCCCTACCACCCACCCCGCCCAGTAAACACGACCGAAATCCCACACAACCGGAAACCTGTTGATACCCACCATCGACGTCACCGAACTTGACTAGGATCACGCACAATTGGACTATGCCATTTTCCGATTACACTGTAACTAGATTGCAAATATGTACATCACTCCAACAAAGTAGTATGATTAAACATTTTAATAACTTATAGGTATAACAACATTCCGACAAGGTGAACAGGTTAAAACACGTTTTAAACAACTATTTACATGACAGTCTGCTGCGACCTGCATCCCAAAGCATTTACGTCCACGTGACACCGTCCTCGCCTCTCCTTCCTCGAAGTTGCAACATTGGCCTGTTTTGGGCGGTCCTTTTAGTCGGCCTTGGGCTATAAAAGCCATGCAAAAATCCATTGACATCAGTGGCGGACAACTGTGCGAATAGTCCGGAAGCCACACGCGGCGCCAAGACCCTTGCAACGCCGAGGTGGGTCTGCCACGTCGTGCGGATCTTCCCATTCTCTTCTTCTTCCTTCAATAACGAAGGGTGCCCTGGCGGGGGGAAGCGACGCGGACGGGCCTCCCCCGCCTCCCCAGGTGGAGGCTCGCCAGCAGATGAGGGCACCCCAGCCATTTTACTCGCCGGCCAGCTGAGTTGCACCCTGCCATTTTACTCGCCGGCCAGCTGAGTTGCACCCTGCCATTTTACTCGCCGGCCAGCTGAGTTGCACCCAGCCATTTCACTCGCTGCCCAGATGAGTGGGCGCCCCTGCACTCACCGACCGGCTGCAACGGGACAGCCATTCAAGTCTTGCCTGCCGGGTAGCCACTCAGGCGCGGATCCACTAAGATTGCCATTAGCGTTTCACTCGAGAAATGGGCCCCCGCAGCCGAGGGATCGAGGGACCCACCCCGGTGGCTATAACGAAGAGCTGCTGCTGCTGCTTTTGGACTCCGGCGGTCGGTTCTTCGGATCCAGGCCTAGCCCACCGTGAGACGGCCCTGGACTCGGAGGCTTGTCTGCTCGGGCGAGGGCCCCACCCCTTGAAAAACACCCTCTCAGCTTTGCAGGTTCTGCGGGAGTCATTGACATTCGACTCCCGCGGGCCTCCGGTGGGGACAATCGCCGCTATTTTTCTTGATTATTCCACGAAAACTTGTCCTTGCCCCGGGCGGCAGCCATCTTGCCACCGTTTGGTGCCGTAAAAGAAAGACTGATTCAGGGCGACGGCGGAAGAACCCGTCTGCTGTCCCCGCCCCAAGGACGGACCACGGCATCGCTACAAAACCGCGGTGACGCCATGCTGACGCAAGCTGACGCTGACGAAAAGTTCTCGAACTACCGAAGGGGATTCTGGTCCGGCAGCTAGTTAGTGGAAAGACTTAGACTGTGCACTGGACCCACCCGACCTCGCCCCAAAATGGCGCCGAGACACCTCTCACACCGTGGCCGGCCTGAACGGTTGTAGGCCCGTATTTGTATACTGACATTGTTTTAAATAAAGGGCTTCTTAAAGGAATTACGGAATCAGTGTCATGACAAATCATCTAGGTTGGTGAAGGTTTTTCTTGAATAAATGATTGTTACTCCCAAGCAATAGAAAACAGATAATGCAGACCCCATTTACCTGAATCTTTTTGATTAACGGAATTTGTACCCGTCACACCTGTCTTTTTCCAAGAGTTGTCAGAAAACGATCGACTATAGCTTAAGGTATATGCCGAATGCAAGGTATGGTATCTTGCACGATAATATACAACCGATTGAGAAATACATGTACGACCAGGGAACCCGAATTTAGGAGATGAATGAAATAGAGCACCTTTGTTTCGGAAGAAAAGAATAATAGGTCTGTGGTATTACCCACTCCTGCGGCTAGCCTGGTACGTGGTAAGTAGAACTTTTTCGTGTCTACGCGCGCTAATGTACTTTGAATACTGCACATCCCCTCCCCTCTTTTCCCTCTCTATAGGTCACGACGAAGTTCCGACTAAAGAATGGAGTGGACATGGACCGCACCGTGTTCAATATAGGGAAAAACATAGACAAACGTTGTGGGATAGTGCGTAAGTGCAGACCACCATTGGGAACATGAAAAACTGTATGGTATGATTGTGCGTGTGTGCTACGATTATACGGTATGAATGTGTATGCATTTCATGCTTGGGTCGCTTGAAGAGAGCGTCATCGTATGATCCAAGTGCTCGTCCATCGATCAAAGGGAGGGGAGTAAAAGGTCCGACACCCCCCCCCCCCAAGATAAACTACAAAATACTGAAAATACGCAGCATGCATAGGAAAGAGGACAGGAAAGGAGAGGTCCCCATACTCAACGTAGCCCTGAGTCTCCGCCTTAAGTTTCTGCGCTTGATGCATGTACTGTCACACCCTATCCGGTATTTGTGTGTGCGTGATCACCGAATTTATGTCTTCCCCCCGCTTGTGTTTTCTTACATAGAACCGGCCCATGCTACTCCATGTTGTGTGTGCACCAAGTAGCCTATTATCGTACGCACGCACGCTCTCTCTCTCTCTCTCTCTCTCTCTCTCTCTCTCCCTCTCTCTCTCTCTCTTACTCTCTCTCCCTCCCTCACTGAAGGCTTCCTTGCCCTCTTTCTTTTTGAATAAATTAACAGCACATACCTCCTCAGTCTGTGTATAATTGGCCTTAAACACGGCAGTGTTCGAACAAAATTGACAGAAACAAAAACGACCGTACTTTACCACGTTACTACCTCTCCTTTCTGCAAATGTTGAACTTAATTGGCTGAAAAAGAAAGGACAGGTAAGACGACTGATGTCTCCCAATTTGGCCCTCATCACGGGGACTATATGTCAGTGGTTTTCGTCTTAGAGCTTTAACAACACCATCTCCACCACCCAGAATTGCCTGTGCCCAATTACCCCAAACTCGAATGTCTAAGCACCCCGTTCTCCCAAAATAACCCCAGCCCTGTACTAGCCGTCTCAGAGTATTTCGGACAAAACAACTGATGACTTTGTTCTCTAAAGGTACATTGCCTAAGCTGATGGGGGTTACCTATTGTCTCCAGCAAGAAAAATGTTTAGCTTATGTCCCTCCCCGAAATAGATACCTGTGAACCCATGACAGTAGCACCTCGCACTTTTTTTTCATAAACTTAGCAGTCCTCGGAGGAAAATGTGTATTAACAGAACTTGTGTTAAGATGAACGAGTCTCTACCGGAGAAGCCGGTTCGAATTTTTGATAGACCAGAAAGTTGACAGATGTCAGGCTTCCTGCAACGATTATAGGGCACAGGA
Organism: Triturus cristatus; assembly: GCF_964204655.1. Taxonomy (NCBI): domain Eukaryota; kingdom Metazoa; phylum Chordata; class Amphibia; order Caudata; family Salamandridae; genus Triturus; species Triturus cristatus. The sequence goes on along the minus strand of NC_140581.1, from coordinate 921,230,436 downwards.
ATCGACACCTAGCAGGCCAGACGATGGACAGGAACACCCACAGAAACCTGCACCACAGCAATGATTAATAAATTAGTAACACACACTGACATAAGAGTTAATAGACATCAATCATACAGCAACCGATAAAAGCATTTCCCCAACTACTCGGTGGTTGGGAGAGAGGATGAAGTGTGTAAATGTCTTCCCTGCCAACTCTCTAAGATTTTGTTTCTTGTACTCATTTAAAGATAACGTGCGGCCACCGGAAGAGAGGGGTCGGACGTGACGCACAGCCTGGCTACGGACCATGGAACATCTATGGCATCGACCAAGGGGGAAGCAACGAAGCAAAAAGGGCGTGAGACGAGGCACCATTATCAGGATGATAAGCGATGGAACGAAGGGCTATCTCGAGGCCCCCTGCTCGCTGACCAGCGTGCCTGAAGTCCCAACCCGTCGGGCCCGATTGATGGGCCCAGTGCTGGAAGATTCTGCCCCCCTTGGTCCGCTTTTTGATCCGACCCCACTCCACCCCCTCTTCCCCCGGCATCCCGAAGCACGCCACACCCCTTCTCTCTCTCTCTTTTATATGGATTTTGAATTTGACTTAACTACAGAAGAACAAAAAGCGGGTACCCCGTCTCAAAGTACCTATGATGAACTGTGTTAGGGAACAGGACTGTGATCGGAGAACAATGAATGGTCACACCCTGCCACGTGAGAAATTGGATTTGAGCTGGACATTAGCTCCACCGCCGGTGCTCAACAGTGCCAACAAAAGAAGAACAACAATAAGAGTTTACCAGTGATGGCTCTTTATAATAGGACACTGGAAAGAAGAACTCCCTCCCATGACTGTAACTCATGTTAAGTTGAATTCCTCTCCCAACCACCTTTTTATATTAACTATCTTCCTATCGAGTTTTCATGATGTTGCGTCAGTCACTTCCGACTGTACACTGAGAAGTTAAGAAAATCTAACTTTGTATAATGACATTCATACAACACCAGCCATGCACACGACTATACTGACTATTTTTGATCCACACGAAGTCTGGGCCTTAAGTAATGTGCGAAATATCCCTTGTTTTGCCAGAAACATTTTTTTGCTTTACAGTATCATGTTTGTGCTCAAACAAGCTCTCCTCCTCCTATCCCTGGGCCTGACATGCGGCACAGCTGATGTAATTTTGTATGTACTACCTCCTCGCCTACTTTATCAACTGTATGTAACTATGTACAAATGTGTCAGATTACTCCTGCCTGTCCTAAAAACTCTGTACCTTAAAGGAATGCATGAAAAACATTAACGGTATTATAGCTAAAGGGTTAACGAAGGTGAATGTCGGCCAGGCAAGCTGGCGAGATATGTTAAAAGGGAGGACTGTGGAAATTTAGTTTACAAATGAACATTATCTGCGCCATCTTGCCTCTCCCCAGCGCGACACACAGGAAAGTACACGGCAGCCATTTTAGGCACTTTGGTCTCTCCCTGCTCATTGCCGATCGCCAGCGCGTCCCCCTGGCGCTGCAAGTATCCCACCCCCGCTCTCTCATACACGGGCCATAAACCCTCTCCTTCTGCGCGACCCTGCCATGGAACCACATCCCACGCCTGACCGACATCCCATACATGGTCATGCATCTCTTCGATAACCCCCTTCCTCTGCGCCCCATTGTCCGAACCGATCCCAGGCCATCACCTAGCCCTGCGGATGCAGTTTATTGCCCCTACTGTAAGGAAAACACCCCACATCAGAGGGATTACAGCAGATCAAGGTCCTCACCCCCTGAGACCCGACCGGTTGCACACACCCCCGGGAATTGGCGGAATGTCCAGCTGTGTGATAGCCATCTCCTACTGTGGGTGGGGTGGGGACTTCCACTGTAGATATGTGTGGGAACGAGCTCGAAGTGTGGATTCCGAGGATGTTCTTTCATACATCAAAGTGATCTCAAGAATGTGCCATGTATGATAACCCTGCAATAAAGTCATAAACGTGTGTATAAGAGACCAGGTCTCAGAGATGCAGTTAGAGCACCTCGTGACGATACCTTGCTGTCTGATCTGATGTGTTCTGCTCCGACGGAATAAAACTTTGTTTCCTGCCTTCCAGTCTCCGGCGCCTGCCTCTTTATTGGTTTAACATCAAATGGTATAAGAGGCGATTACCGCCGGGCAATACTTGAAAGGTTATCGACTGAAACTGCCGCTACCATTTAACACTGAGGGCAATGTGGCTTCATCAGATCCCCTCTACCGTAATCCTGCATTAAAACCCTTAGCACCCACAGAACATCTGATCCACAAGAATTCAGCATTGACTCCATTGACCTTGGATAATGCTTGGCCTTCTAGCTGTATGTGCCAATGCTCAGACTCGGGTCCTTTCCTATGGTGATCCCCATACATTTTCCTGTTCGAAGCCCTAGGGGAAGAGCAACCCATTTTGGGAGTCATGCAGCCACCTGCTTCAAAATGTCACAAATATTGGTTGTTGTATGCTGTAAGGATGTCCCACGGTGGAGGAGAAAGCCAGTGACCTTAAAAAACCCATTGAGAATGGTGCAAAATATATTTTGAAGAACTAATATTCTACTTTGGAACTAGTCCTTACAGAAAAGAAGTACTGTTTATGGTAAATGGACTGTGGACCCAATTCTCAAAGTTCTTGTACACCTTACAATGCTATGTTTTTCTTATATGTACATAGATTTGTTTGCAAGTTCTATCTAAACCGTTCTTGTTTTGTAAATGAACCCCTACCCTTTTTATAGACACAGCAATGTAAATGGTCATGTGGTATATATTTGCATAAATCAACATATTAGTTCACTGCAACATAAAAAAGTGAAGTCTCAGGTCATTTATTAATGGTGAAGCACCTGCTGGCTGGATAACTATATCACATGCATTTATTAGCATATACAGTATATTTACTGGAAATAAATGTGTATTCTTATACAAGAAAATAGTAGAACAGCCTTAAATCCCCTCACAGTTGTCGCCCTAATGACTACTGTGTACTATGTATACACAGATCCATACACTGACTTTAAAGGAAGTTGTTTCAGTTGATGAAAATTCTCATTTAAGTGACACTTGTTGAACTGACATAGCACATGTGGTTGTGAATCATAGAGGTCTTCAGGGCCAATGCCAAACATTTTACGATTCGTAAACCAGTCGTGTGTTGATTTTTGTACACTGCAAAAAGAGAAAAAATCTTACACGAAATCCTAAAAATATGAATGCGCAAAAACTGTACCATCTTTTGAACGACTATGTAAATCGCAAAATGCAACAATGGATAGCTGTTGGACTTGGCCCTTCTGGCAAGTTCACCCCTAGAACTTTTTTGCAGTATCCTAGCCTTTTTCCTGTGTTGTACTAGTGGTTTTAGGCCTCTAGGCGCTTTCACACTGTGTCCCAACCACCTTTTTATATTAACTATCTTCCTATCGAGTTTTCATGATGTTGCGTCAGTCACTTCCGACTGTACACTGAGAAGTTAAGAAAATCTAACTTTGTATAATGACATTCATACAACACCAGCCATGCACACGACTATACTGACTATTTTTGATCCACACGAAGTCTGGGCCTTAAGTAATGTGCGAAATATCCCTTGTTTTGCCAGAAACATTTTTTTGCTTTACAGTATCATGTTTGTGCTCAAACAAGCTCTCCTCCTCCTATCCCTGGGCCTGACATGCGGCACAGCTGATGTAATTTTGTATGTACTACCTCCTCGCCTACTTTATCAACTGTATGTAACTATGTACAAATGTGTCAGATTACTCCTGCCTGTCCTAAAAACTCTGTACCTTTAAGGAATGCATGAAAAACATTAACGGTATTATAGCTAAAGGGTTAACGAAGGTGAATGTCGGCCAGGCAAGCTGGCGAGATATGTTAAAAGGGAGGACTGTGATAATTTAGTTTACAAATGAACATTATCTGCGCCATCTTGCCTCTCCCCAGCGCGACACACAGGAAAGCACACAGCAGCCATTTTAGGCACTTTGGTCTCTCCCTGCTCATTGCCGATCGCCAGCGCGTCCCCCTGGCGCTGCAAGTATCCCCCCCCGCGCCGGCCACCCTCGCTCTCTCATACACGGGCCATAAACCCTCTCCTTCTGCGCGACCCTGCCATGGAACCACATCCCACGCCTGACCGACATCCCATACATGGTCATGCATCTCTTCGATAACCCCCTTCCTCTGCGCCCCATTGTCCGAACCGATCCCAGGCCATCACCTAGCCCTGCGGATGCAGTTTATTGCCCCTACTGTAAGGAAAACACCCCACATCAGAGGGATTACAGCAGATCAAGGCCCTCACCCCCTGAGACCCGACCGGTTGCACACACCCCCGGGAATTGGCGGAATGTCCAGCTGTGTGATAACCATCTCCTACTGTGGGTGGGGTGGGGACTTCCACTGTAGATATGTGTGGGAACGAGCTCGAAGTGGGGATTCCGAGAATGTTCTTTCATACATCAAAGTGATCTCAAGAATGTGCCATGTATGATAACCCTGCAATAAAGTCATAAACGTGTGTATAAGAGACCAGGTCTCAGAGATGCAGTTAGAGCACCTCGTGACGATACCTTGCTGTCTGATCTGATGTGTTCTGCTCCGACGGAATAAAACTTTGTTTCCTGCCTTCCAGTCTCCGGCGCCTGCCTCTTTATTGGTTTAACATCAAATGGTATAAGAGGCGATTACCGCCGGGCAATACTTGAAAGGTTATCGACTGAAACTGCCGCTACCATTTAACACTGAGGGCAATGTGGCTTCATCAGATCCCCTCTACCGTAATCCTGCATTAAAACCCTTAGCACCCACAGAACATCTGATCCACAAGAATTCAGCATTGACTCCATTGACCTTGGATAATGCTTGGCCTTCTAGCTGTATGTGCCAATGCTCAGACCCGGGTCCTTCCCTATGGTGATCCCCATACATTTTCCCGTTCGAAGCCCTAGGGGAAGAGCAACCCATTTTGGGAGTCATGCAGCCACCTGCTTCAAAATGTCACAAATATTGGTTGTTGTATGCTGTAAGGATGTCCCACGGTGGAGGAGAAAGCCAGTGACCTTAAAAAACCCATTGAGAATGGTGCAAAATATATTTTGAAGAACTAATATTCTACTTTGGAACTAGTCCTTACAGAAAAGAAGTACTGTTTATGGTAAATGGACTGTGGACCCAATTCTCAAAGTTCTTGTACACCTTCCAATGCTATGTTTTTCTTATATGTACATAGATTTGTTTGCAAGTTCTATCTAAACCGTTCTTGTTTTGTAAATGAACCCCTACCCTTTTTATAGACGCTGTGTGCGAAATAAAACAGGAATAATAAGGAAGTTAAGCTATCCTAGAGTCAAAGCATAAAGGAAATTTTGAGATTATCTATCTTCCAGCACGTCTCTGTCAATAAAATGCACAATGTAAATGGTCATGTGGTATATATTTGCATAAATCAACATATTAGTTCACTGCAACATAAAAAAGTAAAGTCTCAGGTCATTTATTAGTGGTGAAGCACCTGCTGGCTGGATAACTATATCACATGCATTTATTAGCATATACAGTATATTTACTGGAAATAAATGTGTATTCTTATACAAGAAAATAGTAGAACAGCCTTAAATCCCCTCACAGTTGTCGCCCTAATGACTACTGTGTACTATGTATACACAGATACATACACTGACTTTAAAGGAAGTTGTTTCAGTTGATGAAAATTCTCATTTAAGTGACACTTGTTGAACTGACATAGCACATGTGGTTGTGAATCATAGAGGTCTTCAGGGCCAATGCCAAACATTTTACGATTCGTAAACCAGTCGTGTGTTGATTTTTGTACACTGCAAAAAGAGAAAAAATCTTACACGAAATCCTAAAAATATGAATGCGCAAAAACTGTACCATCTTTTGAACGACTATGTAAATCGCAAAATGCAACAATGGATAGCTGTTGGACTTGGCCCTTCTGGCAAGTTCACCCCTAGAACTTTTTGCAGTATCCTAGCCTTTTTCCTGTGTTGTACTAGTGGTTTTAGGCCTCTAGGCGCTTTCACACTGTGTCCCAGTGGAAAGCGCGTGCGCTCTGGGTATGGTTTGGTGAGACTGACCTGCCCTCCCATAGGAATGCATGGGGGAATGTATGTGTCCCTGGTAGTTCCTGATGCGTGGGGAGTGCAGGTGCGAGTTTGGTATGTGCGGACTCGTGTGATGAAATGCTGCGCGATGATGTGTGCGGCATCAATGTAGCTAGTGTAGAAGTGCCACTTCTAGACGCTGGCATAAATGTGCAGTGACTGCCTGGCGTGTGATTGGCTGGTGTGCCTGGCCCCAGGAGGCAGGATGGGTCGGCCCCAGTGGTGGGTGGAGAGAGCTGCATGTTGATGAGTGGGAGGAGTATACCTGGGACCTGAATAGGGCTGGGCTTTCCCCACACAATGCTGGCTCCGCCCCCTGTGGTGCGACTGATGACCCTGGCCTGTTCTGTGAATAGGGAGAGGGGCTGAGCAAAACAAAGTGCTCAGGAACCAGTTGTATCTGGTTCGCCCCTTCCCTGCACCTTTGAGACAAAGGGATTTGGTGTATAAAAGAGGGGCTGTGACCACATGAAAATGTTCTTGTTCTGACTTGAATCTGCCAGGGACGCGCTGCTGCTGGGGCCCAGGGGAAGGCTTGCCTCCCTGGGCCCTGCCCAGCCCCTGGATGCCTGATGGACTGCAAGGACTTTACTTCTAGCGCCTGGTGAGCACTTTATTGCTTGTTCTGCTTTGGATCCTGACAGGAGGGGGCTTGCTGCTGGTGGGGCCCAGAAGGGACCGCCATGGGGGCTGCCTCCCTGCTGGAGGGTCCTGTGTGCTGGCCCCTGGGCCCTACATTGCCCCCTTGATGCCTCCAGGACTTCCCTTTGACCTAGCGCCTGGGAAGCGCTATCTTTCCCCCCAAGAAGGAGGAACATGTGGGCCTTGGCAGCGCTGCGCTGCAGGACGAGAAAGAGGGAATCCCCAACGTAGGGATTCCCCCCGCGATGCCGGCCTTGCGGGAGCCCACCCCGCTTATTTAGTTGCTTAGGTGCGCAGGTGCCCACCCTGCGTCTTCGGTTCACGTGACAGCCTTGCAGGAGGCCACCCGGCTAATGTGCCCACCCCGCCTCCTCGCTGTTTCGGGTTGCGGGTGCCCACCCCGCACTTTTTCGCTGTTTTGCGGGTGCCCACCCCGCTGTGGTGTGCCGAGTGCTTTTGTTCCCAATGCGGGTGCCCACCCCGCGTTTCACCGCCGCGGCCCGAGCCGCATTCAAAAATTGCCGCTGAGTCTGCGGCCCGCCTGGTTGTGGGCGGGGCCGCGGGACTGAAGCGGAAGTGCCGCCATTCCCATGGGAGGAAGTCCCGGAGCCTCGCAGGCTCCATCTACAAAGTCCTGGTCCCGAGATGGGGGACCGGGTGAAGCGTGGCTGCGTGATGAGGAGTATGGGAGGCTACCCCGCCTCCTCGAGTGCCGGTAAACAAGTCCCGGGTCCCAGGAGGGGGCCCGGGCGAAGTGGAGAAGCCGCCCCCGAGAAGACCGGAGGAGTCCTGCCTCTGGAGGGGCAGCCTGGTGAGTGGTGCTGCCTGTGGGGAGGGGGAGGGCGCAAGGTAGAGGCACTAGTGCCAGTGCTGAGCGGCCCCCTTTGACAGAGGGCCGCTCCAACATGCCCTCTCCTGTTTGTGTGTGCCAGATGAGGCACATAGTCCGAGCGGCCCAGTCTGCCAGAGGGCCGCTCCAGCGAGGGCTATGTTAGTTTCAGAGCCTCCGCCGCTACAACGACGGGCAAAATTGTTTATAGAGCCTAGAGGGCTCCAACGTCCCCCGCATTGTTTGTTTTAGAGCGCTAGTGCGTTCCAACGTGACTGAGGCAAATTAATTGTTTCTAGAGCCCAGAGATGGCTCCAACGTTTGGCGCAGATTGATTTTAGGAGCCCCGTGTGGCTCCACAGTACTGGGGGACATGTTGTTTCTAGAGCCTAGGTGGCTCCCACGTTGTGACAGTGTGTCAAGGACCATTTGAGAGCCCATGCCTCATTTTACTTCCACAGCTGCGCAGCACTTAGTGCCAGCTGCAGCGTTTAGGCCCTGTGCATGTCCCCAGCTGCCCAGCAAGTAGTGGGCAGCTGCTACATTTAGGTTCTGGCGCAACCTGGACTCTAATGTGATTTTCGCGCTAGGAAATGTACTGCGTAGTATGTTTTGCGCACCCTGTGTTCATGCTTATGGTGTTAGGAAATGTACTGTGTATAGTATGTTTTGCGCACCCTGTGTTTTATGCCTCTAGATAGGATTTCTGCCTAGGAGGTTGTTTTACCTGTTTAGGTTGGTGTTAGGGAGATTGGACTTCCCTGTGCGATATACGCCCCTAGTGTAGGTATACGTAGGTGGTTAGGTCTAATGCGTTAGACCAATGAGAAATTGCATAATGTGTTTATGCCCCTGTGATGGATTCAGGATAGGTTTTATACCTGTTGCTAGTGTGATGACGCTGAGGTCATTATTGCGCCAGTAGATACTGGTTTTGCTCTACCATGCTAATTTGTGTTACAGTTAGTATATGTCCTATATGTACAAATTGGTGATTTGTGCTGATTCTGACCGTGGTCCATGTGGCCCTGTCCCGTGTAAATAGTCCCTTGTAAAATTCTGCCCAGTGCCAGTTGGCACACTGTAAATTGTGTGAATATTATCTAATGTGTTTTGGTATAATACAAAGGCTATTTTTATATAATACCTTGTGTGGAGTTTCTTTTATGGTGGGCCTTGGGTGTTGTTGCTGGGTGCGCGCGCAAACGTTTACACATTGCCTCCGGGAAAAGCCTGACTGCTCGTGCCAAGCTACCAAGGGGGTGAGCAGGGGTTATCTTTGGCGTGTAACTCCCCAGCCCTGACTAGAGTGGTGGTTTCTGCCTGGCTTTGGCGCAAGCCCTAGCCAACCAGAAATCCCATTTCTAACAATAGCGATTACCAAATAGCAAATCTTATACGTACAAAACAATTGCAAATAGTTGCAGAAACAGCAAATTACGCTCTCAGAATGCCTTGATGTTGAAGCAGGTGGAAATGACCTGCTAGCCATTGCAGCACACCTAATTCGACTAAACCTTCAATTTGGAATCCCTCAATGGCACATGCGGCCCATGATGATTCAGGGACACAACAGAGGTGAAGAATGAAAAGGGATGTGCGTGATTCAGGAAACGCAAGTCTTGTAACTATCATGTCTCAGCAGTTGACATTGTAAATGCAAGGAGGAAAATTCAATGTGAAAATGGGTGAAAAGTGACATCTGTAGTCTGCATTGCACAATCATGACTCCTGGGCTTACCTGTGCTGCACAATAATGAAGCACAATAGACAATGTCAAATACACTAACATAACACATGTAACACTGCAATGCAATTAAATATAACCATTCCAGATTTCTCTACTGTGCACAACGTGGTGCACTGCCATTTTCACAGTCACTCATTTTAAGTGAGCATGAGTTATGCGCTGCATCCACACAGTCCCTTTGCATTTTTAATTGCGCAAAGTCGAGACTGTTCACCAGATACACACTTTGCCTTGGCAAAATGTTAATTATACTGGAGTAATAGGAGCAATTTAAATAATTATGCATTACACTTGTGATGCGAAATTACCAAACTTATACCAGCTTGAGTAATTAGGAATAATTTGGGACAAAAATCCTACGGCAGGAGCACAAGAACAACAAACTAAGGGCCTGATTATGAGTCTGGCGCACTTGCGACCAGTAGACTTGCGGTGGCAGTCCACCGTATTTCCTGATTATCACTTACAATGTCGTATCGGCGGTGGATCGCCTGCTGTGCCATAGGACGCCACAATGCAATATGCTGAGCAGTGACTGGCGCATTCTACTCAGCATATTTTGAGTTCTTGCACCGCCAGCCTTTTCATGGTGGAGCCCCACCATGATGAACATGGCAGTGCAAGAACAAAGGGGGCTCTACAGGTCCCCATGTCCCCCATGCCAAGGAAAACATTCAGGGGGCACAACATGTGCCCCTCTATCTGTATTCCCCCCAGCTCCAGCATGGCATGGACATCACCATCCATGCTGTGCTGGAACTTTGTGGCCATTGCCATTGGGGTGCCTGTTTTCAAAGCACCACCATGAGAAAGGCCAAAGAACTACAGATCGTATTACGAGTTGCACATTTGCAACTCATATTACGGTCGGAGGTGCTTGCGCAACTTTGGCGCAGTGGAGAAGGCATTGCGCGTTGACGCTGCTCCAAAGTTGTAATTAGGCCCTAAGAGAGCCAGCGATTTTCAGAGCGCAAAATGCATCCTCTGGTGCATTTTAGACGTGAGGGTGCATACTGCACTTAGAAAATAGCTCTAAAATCTGTATTACGCTTCTCATGTAATTACGCATAATTCCAAGTAAAATGCGGTAATTATGAGTAATTACGCAAGAAAGAATTATGCCAGGTATGCCCACCCCAACACACACTGCCAATCGGTTCCTGGTAAAAGAGGTATAGCAGCATTGCATGAGTCCATAAACAAACACAGCGTCATATGCAGGGCCTGCTTTAGCACTGGTGGAGTCCGGTGCAACAATTTATTTTCATGCCCCGTACCATCTTGACCTCTTCCTTGTATTCCTTCACTACCACCAAGTAAAAGGGCCCTCATCTCTCAATAGCCCCTCTCTCACAGTATTTCATTTGTTTTAAAGTGCTGGCAAAGGCTGGATTTACTAATCAACTTCGCTATCCACATAAAATACTGATCTGGTCTTTGCATCAGGCATATTAAGTTAACCCGCTTTGCTACATTATGGTGAGTCAACGCTGCCACAGGATAAAACGCTGATCTCTCTCTCTCCCAGGAATAATAATCACAAGAGTTATCTTGAAATGTTTATGGCTGCCTGAAAGCTGAACTCACAAGGAACTCTGCAGCAGGTGCTTTTAAATCTTAAGTTATTGCTAAACACAATGTCCCCCCTGATATCAATGTCTCCCCCTCCAGGTCAGAGGCCAGGGCAGCTACACTGGTCGCATTGCCCTAAAGCTGACCCTGGTTGTATATTATGTAACAACCTTTCTTTAAGAGAAATGGTAAATGATATGCAAATTATCAGTTCTCTGGGACATTAGAATTTCTAATGAGAGCATATCCTGAGAAAAGAACACTTTACACATGCAATAAACTAGTACACACATAAACAAGCATTGGCAATGCCAATTGGTCTGGTGTTGGCCACTATCCTTTTGGCAACTCATGTTTTGTTTTGTCATGGTTTTTGCAAACCTTTATTGTTTGGGAAGCTGCCGGGCCCTCATCATTGTAAATAAACCCATTGGCTAAAGGCAAAAATGTTGCCTTGGTCAACAAAAACTCAACACATTGCCACAGTACTTCCGAGCACTGAAGGGAACTACTTTGTGTGTAGATGTGCGCTCCATGTGAAAGGGAAACTAGCAGTAACTCATACTTAAGTCAGTCAATGGCACAAGTCAGCTGACATATTGCCCCATGATGCGTGTTGGAATGGGTGGAAGAAAATGTGAGTGACAGACTGCAGGCTAATGTACAAATTCTGGCTAAAAACCCTACAGGTAACTATGTTATGTGCATAATTTTAGTAAAATGTAAAGGTTTTGGCTAACACACACGTAAAAAAGCCAATCAGTCTGGCATTGGCTGCCAGCTTGTTGTCTTCAAGAAAGAAGGTGAGAAAGAAAGAATGAAAGAAGGAGGAAGGCAAGAAAAAAAACAAGAATACAAAAAAGAAAGAAAGAAAGAAAGAAAGAAAGAAAGAAAGAAAGAAAGAAAGAAAGAAAGAAAGAAAGAAGGAAAGGGGAATAGAAAGGGAGGAAAATGAGAAAGAAAAAAGAAAGAAAGAAAGAAAGAAAGAAAGAAAGAAAGAAAGAAAAGAAAGAAAAGAAAGAAAGAAAGAAAGAAAGAAAGAAAGAAAGAAAGAAAGAAAGAAAGAAAGAAAAGGGAAGGAAAGGGAAGGGAAGGGAAGGGAAGGAAGGGAAACACAGCATCGGCATTAGACAGGAATTGATAAAGCTGGAATGTGCCCTGTGCTCTCACCTAGTAACTCTACAAACAGAGGCAATACTAAAGTAATAATAAAGTAACAATAAAAACACTGGCACTGAATGAAACTATCTTGTGTGCAGATGTACTCCTTGTGAAAGGGCTAAATGTAATCACTCAAAGTGAAGATAGCCAGTGACGGAAGTTGTCTGACCCATTGCCCCATGCTGTACACTGTAGTGGATTGAAGCAAAATGTGAATGACACTCGAACAGACCAATGAATGAAAAGAGGTGGCTAATAGCCCATTTATGTAAGTATATTATACTTATAATTTTAGTGAAATCAAAAGGTCTTGGCTAACTCCAGACCTAAAGAGGACAACAAGATGTCTAAGCCTAACACATATGATATGGAAATGTGAGAATCACTGTCTTGCCTGCACTAAATATTGCCAGAGCAAATGTGACCAACTCCTCAAAGAAAAGTGAACCTGCAGCATCCCTCTCTCAGCCGGCATTCTGGAGGACACAGCTCCTGCTAAGTGATTCAGCATTTTCAGTGCCTTTAGTGCAGGTAAACATGTTTGCTCTCCCGCAGCACGACAAGAGATGTGGTCAGCTGTATGAGCACACCCTGTCTGTCAACTGTAGTCCTGCCCATGTGTCCACGGGTGTTAAATAGACATCGGCTGAGTAGTGGTACCCCATTTGCTAGTTGTCCAACTGCTTGGCTCAGAGTGTGGTCTCCTATGTAGGGTTTCCACCTTGAAAGCCATTAATTCTCCTTTTAAACCAGTGACTGCACTGCCTCAGCTCCAGCACCAACAGTGTGACTGGGGTATAAACGTGTTTTCTTCATGGTTATAAATGCAAAGCTTGAATAGCAGCCTATTGTCCCTAAAATCCGATCCAGCAAATTTACTGCATACATTTGTCCCAGTTGCTCATTGAGCCAGGGGCGTAACACAGGCCCCCGCATTCCCTGTGGTGCGGTTTGGTCAGAGCTGCAGAGGGCCCCCTCAGCACAGTTCTCAGGCGTGAGCTCTCTAGATTAAATCTGGAGCAGGGGCCCCTCCATGTACATTGCAGTGGGGCCCCTTAAACGTTCGTTACGCCACCGCATGGAGCAGTGAATACAGTGCCCAGGATTTTTGTGCAGTGTATGTAGTGATGCTCCTGCGATCGGGTTAGGATGTAGACAGTTTCAGACTATGGCGTGTCCTTCCGGGTGCTTCGATCGCTGTGCACTATGAGACCGTGAACGGAGCACATCAATTAACTCATTTTAGTGTCCTTTATAGGTGATGTCGTGGATGGAGGTGTTGGTCTCTTCCTCACTTGTGCAGTCATCCTAGTGAAAAAAAAGGTTGGAATGTTATTAATATATGTATGTAAAAAAATATTAAAATGTACTGCTTTCCACCACTTCCATTAACCCTCTCCATTTGTCAGAGAGATACCTGTTAGCCCATTGTCTCATTGTAAGGTAGCACCATTTGTTCAGGAGTCTCAGGTTTCCAGGCCAGTATATACAAAAGTGATCAAGTCCACTTGTACTATTTGTGCCCTGTGACCTGTAGTGCTGTTCTTATAATGACTCAAACAGCACACCAATTAGCATTATTCATGTACATTGTTGGTACTTGGCTATATATAACTTGTTACCTCAGTTTTAGTCAACCTCACATATTGTCTATTTACAATTTCACGTGCAGTTCCCAGGTATTTTTGCAAGTCCAAACTAGCATTGACACTTTGATGGACAAATTGATCGGTGTCCTCTACAGAGCGACATGTTCCTGTGTTACAGAATATGGATATCTTCAAAGAATCCATACAGTATGTGTATTTGTACATTCCACAAGTGTGTCTGTTGGTAGTGAGTAAAGACTTAACTGTCAAAGGACCTGCATCTGCATCTTCATCACAGTTGTCCCACACGTCCCTTCTGACTTTAGATTCTTTTCAACAATGGGTTCTGTCAGAGAGGGGTCCTTCCCTGATTTCGTCCTTGGCAACTCGTGGATGCCTCACAAATATGAGCAATGCAAAAAGAACAACTGACGGACAGAATGCTGAACAATGTCAAACATTCACCCCAGTACAGAGATCTGTGCCGATATCCATCGTTTTTTGCTCCCCATGCCATTCCAGTTTAAACCAGTCCCTATGCAAATCAGTCTTGACCAACCGCGGTCCATGCAGGTAACAGCGGTGGGGGGGTGGGGACGGGTGGGAGGGATTCCAACAGACGATGCAGAAGGGAAAATAATTATTTATTGAATTTTTCCTCTGCATCGTCCGTCAAAATCCCCACCACCCGGCCCCACCGCCCCACCGCTGTTACCTGCACAGACCACAGCTGGTCTTGACCGTGTTCCTCATGAAAACAGTCCAGCTCAAACTGCCAAGCCAGGTCCTCCCTGGAATGGAAACAAGCATCCTAGAACCAGTTATCACCACTCATCAGCCAGGCTAGCTTAAATCCAGTGACTCAGTAAGCAAGGGGCTCATGTCTGCACATACCCGTAGTCACTTAGGGCACACATAGCAACATCACAAAATAAAATGATGGACGGAGTGTTGAAACTTTTCAAACACTCACCTCAAGTCACAGATCTGGGGTTAATCGATAGCTATTTTGCTTGCCATGTCACCCCAGTTTGGACCCAGCCATATGTAAATTAGTCTTGACCCTGCTCCCCATGGGAACAGTCCAGCCTGAACTGCCAAGCCAAATCCTCCCAGGACCGGAAACAAGTATCCTGGGACCAGTTTTGGGGTATCATTCCTAAATCAGTCAGGCTAGATTGAATCCAGTGGCGCAGCAGGCACACTTCAGCAGCACACAAAACCATGTTGCACTTTCACTTGATCTTGCTTCCTGCTGCGGACATCCTCCAGTTCTCAGGAATGTCAAACCATGCCCCCCTTTTCCTCCAGATCAGTCTTCATATTGCAGCACTGTGACCCATGTGTTGATTAATGTATGGTACCTTACGGACCACAAATGCTCCTACTTTATTGAAGAGCCCTTGGAGGCTCAGATTCTTTCCCAGGAGTGGTCGGCACAACAGTGGTCCCTTGTTACCTCGACCATCAGCTGGCACTGGGGAGATTTTGCTTGCACCAGTTCTTGATAGAGGAGGCTAAGCAGTGTTGGAGGGGTTCCACAAAAAGGGTCTACAAACATGGGGATAAGTCAGAAAGACTTCTCTACTGACTTGCCACCAGGGAGGTCGTATCCGGAGTGGGGCCCTCGATTAGGGACGCTACTGCGAACAGGTTCTTGATATTTCACAAGTTTTTGTGAATTATTATAGTTCACTATATGTAAGTAGGCTGAGGCCTCCTTGTGAAACTGTGCATCCATTGCTGTAGGACATTTCATTGTCTTCCATCCCTCTGTCATTGGCTAATGAGTAATGACCTTGATCAGCAGCTTATGGTGGTAGAGATCGGAGAGGGTAAAACTCCAGACCCTGATGGGTTTGCGGATGAATATTATCAGAAATTTCAGAGTCCTCTGCTTCCCCACCTGCTAGCGATGTACAATGATGAGGCAGATCGAGGGGCATTCCCTTTGGAGTTGTAGGGGGCTATGATCATGGTGATCCCTAAATCAGGTCAGCCTCTATGCAGCTACTCTTCCCAACAGCCTATTTTTCTTTTATCAATTTGGAAGTTAAGGTGTTTGCCAAAGTCTTGGCTTACTGGCTGTGCTGTACTCTGCCCTATCTGATTCATCGGGATCAGTGTGGCTTTATGCCGGCCCGCAGCACTCAGCATTGGGTCTGGAGGGTCCAGGTGTTCCTCTCCTAGGATCATTGCCTTCGCTGCCCTATGGCTCTGCTTTTAGTGGATTTTGAGAAGGCCTTTGATACCGCTAATTGGTCTTCCTGAGTGATGTCCTGGATAGGGCCAGGTTGGGGCTTCACTTTCGAATCCTTGTTGGTCTTCTTTATGCCTATTCTACTGCTTGTGTCTGGGTCAATTGTGCCTTATCTCCTCCTTTCCCTGTCTGTAAAGGCACTTAGCAGTGTTATCCTGTTTCCTCTCTTTTGTTTGCCCTGGTGATGGAGCACCTGGCATGCCTCTTTCGATGCCTCTTAAGGGTGGTCTTGGGATGAAAGGCAGAAGAGCATATCGTGCTGGATGCGGATGACATTTTGGTGTTCCTCGCAAACCCACAGATCTCAGGTCCACGGTGTCTGGAGATCCAGCCAATCTATGGGTAGACATCCGGCCTCTGGATGAATGAATTGAAATCCCTGCTTGTGATGCGAGTACCTGTTCCTGGTGAGCCGCAATCCCTCTACACTAATTGTCATTTAAATACTTGGGTATTTATATTTTGAGTTTTGAAGATTTGGCCTGGAGCCTTAATTTGATGCCCCTAGTCACTCAAATGAAATGGGACCTGCAGAGGTGGAGCCGGCTATCATTGCAACATCCTGGGGAGGGTGGCTCTTTTCATAATAATGGTCCTGCCCCGATTTTTACATGTTTTTTTTACTTTCCCCATCCAATTCCCTAGTGGTGGCTAAAGACCCTTGCTTCGGTGATCCATAATTTCCTCTGACCTAAAGGCCGCCTCTGTTTGGCCATTGTTAATTGCTGACAGTCCCTCTTTGATATAGGGATGGGTATGGCATATCTTTACTATTATTATTTGGCTTCGTACCTGGCTGTGATTAACACCTGGATTAATGCAGAATGGGATGATCCGACCTACTGAGCGGAATTGGACTTACTTGGCTTAGATAGGCTCAAGGGCCTGCTCTTTGGGGCCCGATTCCCTGGTCTCTTCCTGAGTGTACCCTCGTGGTGTTTCTGTGGTGGAGAACCCGCGCTCCATTTTCTGGGATAGGATCGTCGATTTACTGGGTTGACCCCCATGTGGCAGTGTACGTGGCTACATCATACTGCTGGTATGGAGGGATTTATGCATTAGGACAGGATTTGCATCACGCACCTTGGGGACATTTCGGTGGGAACTCACATGGAGGAATTTCAGGAGTTGCAAGAGCATTATCAGCTCTGCCATTACCAGTTTCATAAGTACATGCTAGTGCGACACAGCTTGTCTGCTATTATGGCCCATGATGTGCAGCTCCCAGAGTTTGATTCCCTTGAAGCTAGACTGTTGATGGGGAAATTGCATAAATGGGCTATCTCCAGAACTTATCGTTCCTTGGTTATCAATTCCCCAGACCACTTTGCCAGTCTGAGGCTTAAGATGAATGTCTGGGTGGGACAGCTTGAGGATGCAGAATAGTGCAGATTAGACTGGTCCCCGGGAACTAGCGATTTCCATGCACCTTTGGCTTGTCCAACTCAATTAGCTGCAAGTCACGTACATGACCCCTCTGCAGCTTTATGGTGCTGGCAGGACCTCCAAAACACATTGCACCAGATGTTCTTTGCCGGGCGCAGACATCTTCCATGTAGTTGGGTCCTGCTCAGGACTGTATCCCTTTTGGGAGGGGATCGAGAGGGAGCTTGCGGCAATTCTGGGACACCGCCTCACCCTCACTCCAAGGTTTGCATTGCTGGGGTTACAGGAGGACATGGGTGGACTGAGGTTGGAGCCTATTTTCATTGGGATGGCCACGTTGGTAGCCAAGTGAGAAATCCCTCATAAATGGAGGTCTCCAAACCCCCCTTCGGAGGCTGAGTAGCAGAGGGGGATAGATTGGTGTGCTCAACAGGAATGGTCTATCTATGAGGCATGGGACTGCACTCGTAAACATGAGAAGATCTGGGACAGGTGCTGGGCTTATTATGGACTGGATGCTTGAAAGGACTAAACGTACTTGTGTTCTATGTAATCCTGTGTTGGCTTGATTTTGATGAAAATCAATACAAATTTGGTTAGAAAAAAATATGTAAAGTATTTGCTGCAGCTACTACCATTACTCTGCCTGAAGAGTGGGGATCACTATACATGGTGGTTCTATCTGGAAGCAGCTGCTAAAGAAGAAAATACACCTATAGAGCAGTACAATGATGTATCACAGTACATGTGCTGGAAGCACCAAGTAAATGCTATGTGGATGCTAAGGGGGAAATTTCAATGGATCAATCTGTCCGTCAAAGGGTCAATGCTAGTTTGGACTTGCAAAAATACATGGGAACTGTACGTGCAATGGTAAATAGGCTGATCCAAAAACTGACTGATACTTTCAATAAGCAATGGCTGAAGGGGATGACTAAAAGTCCCATCCCATGAATGCTTTCTTTTTAATTCATGCTGTAAGGCGCACACGTAATGCTACCTGGTATGAAACCTGAAATTCATAGTTGAAAACTTATAGAAAGTTGGAAAATATGAGAGAACTATGTTATAGAGATATTTTCATCATGAAGCGCAGTTATTTAAATAAAAGGTTCATTTACACTTGTTTGTCTTTTCCAGGACATGGAAGGAAGAGGTCCTTTGAACAACATGTTATTTCTTAATTAGGCATCTGCTTGGCCACAGAACATGTTCTGCAAGGAACTGTGTAGTGATCAAGGACATGTGTCAGTTATCTGAAGCATCGTGGGTGATGTAAAACAAAAATAAGAAAAAGAAAAAAATGATATTCTTTGGCATGACAAAATGTCATGCCACAACATAATGTGATACATTTCATAATGTGAACAAATGTTTTAATGAACTTGAAGCCTGTCACATCCTGTTTTTGTCGAAAGAACAGCCAAAGTTGGCATATTGCAGTTGTTTGAGAACAGGCAGGCTTTCCAAATGTGCTGCTTTTGGAAGGAAATGTGAGTGCTTTGGCAGGCCTGTGTAGCGTTGTCTACTGCGCGATGTTCCCCCTTCTACAGTCTGTGCACTCATGGTGTAGGATTAGCAACACCAATTATGTGAACTATGGTTAATCTTTGTAGCGCCTCCATGGACACTGTGCTATTTAAGTTCATGATCCCTTCCTCTGTAACACACATCATATTGCAATAACATTAAGTATTAGTGCCAACTTTGGTACGATAGGCATGCTTGATTTTTTGTAATCTTCCTATAAAACTAGGCACTGTAATCCATAGGAAAAGATATGAAAAATGCAGTTTCTCTCCCAACAGTCTCTTCTGTGACCGACAGCTGATTTGTGAAATTAGCTAAAAAACATAGATTTCCCAACACATGAGGATAATAAAGGTTACGAGGTGGGCATCACAGAGGCTGCTGGGTATATATAAAGCACACACTTGGATGCAGTGGCGGCTGGTAGAGAATGGTGGCAGGGGGCGGGTGCAAGGGGTAGAACAATAGAAAAAGAACAGAAGAATTACTTGCTCGTCACCAGTCACCAGCCGCCACCTCTCCTCCACCCTTAATGTTCTCCTGGCTCGTGCAGAACCCAGGCTCCTAGACTCCCCTAGCCAATCATGATTCTGCTGTCACTAGGAGGACAAAAACAGACAAATGATTGACAGAATGCAGAACAAATCAAAACATTCACCCCCAGTCAAGAGGTCTGGGTTAAATCCATTGTTCTTTTGCTCAACAATGACACCCCAGTTTAGACCTATCCATATGCAAATCAATCTTGACCCTGTTCCTCATGGCAACAGTCCAGCCCGAACTGCCAAGCTAGGTCTTCTCTGTGCCGGAAACAAGCCTCCTAGGACCGGTTTCAGCCAGGCTAGCTTGAATCCAGTGGCACAGTGAACCCTGTGGGCATACCCGGCACACTTAGGGCAAGAAAGCAAAAGACAGACAAATGATGGATGGAATGCAGAACAAATCAAAACATTCACCCCCAGTCAAGAGATCTGGGTTAAATCCAACGTTCTTTTGATTACCATGCCACCCCAGTTTAGACCCAGCCATATGCAAATCAGTCTTGACCTTGTTCCTCATGGGAACAGTCCAGCCTGAACTGCCAAGCCAGGTCCTCCCTCGACCAAAGCCAAGCATCCTGGGACTGATTTTGGGCTTTCACCCCCATCAGCCAGGCTAGCTTGAATCCAGTGGCACAGTGAGGCAGGGACCCACATCTGGGCATACCGGGCGCAATAAGGGTGAGAAAGTAAAACACACACAAATGATGGATGGAATGCAGAACAAAGCAAAACATTCACCCCCAGTCAAGTGATCTGTGTTAAATACATCGTTCTTTTGCTCACTATGCCACCCCAGTTTAGACTCAGCCATATGCAAATCAGTCTTGACCCTGTTCCTCATGGGAAAAATCCAGCCCGAACTGCCAAGCCAGGTCCTCCCTGGACCAGAAACTGGGCTGGACTGTTCCCATGGGGAACAGGGTCAAGATTGATTTATATGTGGCTGGGTTTAAACTGGAATGGTATCGGCAGCAAAAAAACAATAGATTTAGGCCCACATCTCTGTACTGGGGTGAATGTTTGACATTGTTCAACATTCTGTCCATCAATTGTTCTTTCTGCATTTGTCTAGCATGACAGCAGCATCGTGATTGGTCTGAGTGCCATGCTTCAGTGCTCAGACAGGGAGTGAGAGTATGTGCATGTTCTCCACCCAAGCTGTGCAATACAGCCTGGTGGAGAACATGCTAAGTGCTCATAACAGTTTGGCCGGCCCAAGACGGCCAGCCAAACCATCATGCGCACTTAATGTGCACATTATACCACTCCTCTTCCCTCTGACTCTGTGAGCCCAGCCCCACCCGCCCTAACCTGGCTTGAAGCTACACAATTTTTTTTTATAATAACGTTCTGTTATTATCATTTTATTTTTCCTTTACACTGCTCTCAGAGCAATAAGGCGACACTCCTCCACCTTAGTGGAAGAGCCGCCGCTTCATGTATGTCAATTAGGGGTACCCAGAGGTAGCAGTTGGTCCCTCCCTGTAGTTATTACTTTGTTACCCCTGATACTTCCTTTGCTACCCTTGATCTGAAGTGTCATGAAGGCAAAGGTAGGATCAGGATGTAAAGGGTGCTGCAGAAGTGCTGTATACAGTCTGTGCTTTCCACTCGTTGCCCTAATGCCCAGTCACTTATCAGCAAAGAATAGGCTGCTGAGAGGCTCAGGGTGAGATAATAGATCTACTTTGGTCAAAGGGTGCTTGAAACACCTTCACTATCACTGGCAATTTGGTGGGTTGGCATCCATAGAAATGTCCTGATCTAAGGTAGCATCAATGAGTCTTTAAATTCAAAACAGTGCATTACACATACATTGATGGAATCGAACAATGCTATGCAGTGTGGAGCTGTGAATTGCACCAGCATCATGTAGTTTCAATTCTTGTATCAAACAGCACTCGTGTCCATATTCACATATATTTCTGTTGTGCTTGTGACATTGGAGTGAGGCTACATGACCACCCCACAGTGCTACGTGTTCAGTGCACTATGATGGGCATTTTGGGAAGGGGATAGGGACGAAAGGGGACAATGTGGAAAGAGTAAAATGAGGAGAAGTTGATGTCCTTCTGAAATTGATTTGTTAGAAAAACAGAGAATTTAAATTAGTATTTGAACCGAGCTATTTTTTGTGCATTATCTCTATAAAGAACTTGAATAGGGGGGGCAAGTAGGTGGAAGAGGAGAAACAGACCAATGCACCCTAATGAGGAGGAGACATTTGAAATGTTGTAAGCATTGGGCAACCCACTTTTGTCTTCTAGAAATTTGCATAGTGTAGTGATGGCTGTAACCAGTTAACTATGATATTCACTTACAATTCGAGGGGGAAGTTATCACACATTTCAAGGATGGACACAGATACATGCAATATAATGCACATTTCAAACAGCAAAAATGCAACAGACAAGCGGCAAAAGGTTAGAGAGTAGAGATGCGGTTGAAAGGAAGTCTGTTTGGCTCTTGCTTTGTTTCCAGAGCCAAAACATGAAGATTTCAAGAAGATCTCTGTTTCAGTCTCTAAGATGGCAAAGTATAAAATAGAATTGTTAAATTAAAGCTGTCGTCTGTCTGCTGCCAAGATGCTGAGACGGAGGTGCGTGATCTTTATAAGGATGCAAAAGGTCTCCTTAGGCTATCAATAGGTACTGTTTTAAATACAACATGATTAATCTTTAATACAGATGAGTAAAAGTCAGATTTAGGTTTTAGGGTTTACTAACTCTCAATGCTTTCTAGTGAATCTTTCCACCTTTTGGATCAATCAGTTGGTATCTTCTCTTAGTCGTCATTTAGCAGAATATGCTTTGGAGCTTATCTTTCCAATATGGTCCCTGCTGGGTTTAACAATTCAGTTAACACAATACATTAAGATTTAATGTAAAGCATTTAAGACAGCACCTCTGGACCCTCGCGTCCACTCACAATTAACAGGAAACCCCTACATTCTACACTGTGAGTGGATTAGAGAATGAACCTAATAGTAAAGAAAGCAAGGGAGATAAATGGAAGATTAAATCGACAATAGCTATAACAGTTTGATTTAGGTTTCATTGTTTACTGATTCTTAACACATTCTAGCGAATCTGTCCACCTCTGGGCTCGGTAAATTTGTATTTCGTCTTAGTCATTTATGAAATATATGTCTTGGATCTTAGCTTTCCAATCATGACACTCCTGGGTTTATCTTCTCCATGCAGTGGTCTGATCACCGAGTCTTGCTCTTCCTTATTTATTAGTTTATGTCCCTTCTTCAGCCATCTTTCAACTTACACCTATAGAAGATTATGATTAAAAAAAATACCCAGGTGGAGAATTTGATGTCAATATATTCCACCTTCCCTTTAACCTTCTGCATGACCCCCAGCCTACTATTTTTTTTTTTGCATCTGCATGACGACATAATCCAACATTGGCATTACAATGACAATTAATGGAATGGCTTAGGTGGGATGACAGGAGAATCCAATACAGTGAAAAAAAAGTACGCTTTGTTAACTGAGTCGCCTCACATTTCCATTGCAAGGTACATTTACTAACATTTACATGAGTTATAAGAACAAAAGACCTTCAATATTACACAAAGCAATTCCATCATTGAATCATATGTGAGTAACAAAGTGAAATAATGAGAAAAAGAAGAACTAAAGGTCGACCTCTGCATGTAGGCTCAGGCCAAAGTGTACATGTCGGTGGAGCATATCAGTGGGCATCACATGTGTAGATAAACTGGTGTGTTGGCCCGTCTGGTGGGAAAGGAGTTGGGAAGAGAGCGGGGGAGAGGTGGGAGGAGCCAGAGTAGGAGGGGGGGAAAGGGTGAGGGCGGAGGCTTAGCGTATCCAGCTTCCAGGGATGTATATGGGTGCGATTCCAGAAAAGCTGAGAGAGCTAAAGTCTCAGCGCTAGTGTCCGGGGCTAGGAGGGAGGGTGCGCCGCAGCCAACTTGGTCTCGACTAGTGTCAGGTAGTCTTGCCATTGAATGGGGTTCGGTCGCGGGGGCGCTGACACTTGAGCTGCATTCGCTAGTTGATTCTTGTGTTCTGACACCAGTGCCCTACGATGGTCAAGCAGTCACGAGTGTATATTGGGGCCAATTTGCGCTTTCCATGTCATGGCTATCTTACGTTTGGTGAGGCCCAGGGCTAGATCCAGAAACTTATTCAGGCCCTTACAAGAAGCACTGCGTTTCGTGACACCCAATAGGAAATGGGTAGGCTGTGCCTCCACCTGGGCGTCAGCTGCCTCCGTGAGTATAGTGGCTATGTCAGTCCAGTGTGTTTGAATACTTGTGCAGGTCCATACCATGTGTGTGAATGTGGCCTCTGGGTCTCAGCTCCTGGGGCATATATCAACGGTTGTTGGTACATGCGCGCCAGCCTATGAGGTGTGAGGTACATATGGTGCAAGTAATTGAATTGGGTGTACTTCAACCTGGCGTTGGTCAAAATAGTTTTTGGGTGGCTGATGTATTGCGCTCATTGTTTATCCGTAATGGTGGTGGCCAGCTCGGTATCCCAGTACGCGGGTAATGTTGTCAGTGTGGGTGCATTGTTCAATCTAAAAGAGGTGGGAATGGCCGTTACGGCATGTCGACCCCGTCCATGCGTCAGCAGTGTTTGCAAAAGGTGGGGGTTTCGGTGTGAACATTGTCCCATGTTTGGAGGAAGTGGCGTGTAAGTAGTACGTGCAACCTGAATGAGCCCTGCGGTACCTCATAAGTGTCCACCAAGTCCTCAAATGCTTGTAGCTGTGAGTCTGCATACCTGTCCCCCTATGTGTCCAATCCCCTTTCCTTCCAGGGCCCAAGTTCCATGCGACTGTGACAAACAAACATGTCCGGCAGTACCTCTGGTGGCAGGCCAGGGGCGCATGGAGTGGCTCGACCCTTGGGCAGCACGTATCTGGACCAGCTACGTCTAGCCGTCGTCATTAGGATGTTGCCTGACAACCACTCCGGTAGTATCGGGTGGTCCCAGTATATGGCCGCCATGACCAGTTTGTTGCGGTTGCTCTTAGCGAGCCATCTAATTGGCCATTGCAGTTGTGCTGCAGCATAGTAGTGCTCATAATTCAGGGCATCTAGGTCGCCACCCGACAGTGGAAGATATAATTTATGGAGAGCCACCTTGGCCCTTGAATTTCCCCATATAAAGGAGATTTAAAAAGATTCCAGATCATTAAAGAGTTTCCGTGGCAGACGGAAAAGGAGTGTGTAGAAGAAGTACAGGAGACACTGGAGGACCACCATCTTGGAGATGATCACCCGCCCCATGGGAGACAAAGGAAGGCCCCGCCAGAACGGGAGAGTCGATCGGGCTCTGGTAAAAGCACGCCCCTGGTTGCCTTTTATAGTGTCAGTCCCTGAGTAGTAGACCTGGACCCCCAAGTATTTGAATGTGTGAAAGGCCCATTCCAATGGCGTATTCGGTGCAGTCTATCTCTGGGCTCGTGACATAGGTGTCATCGAGAACACTACCGATTTAGACCAATTGACTCGTAGTCCTGAAACCTGTGTATGCTCATTCAGTAGGTCCATTATCAGCTGCAGTACCTCAGTCTGGCCTCGCAGGTAGATTAATGCGTTGTCCGAAATTCAGCGACACTATGTGCCACCAGGGGTCTACATCTAGGCCCCACTCCGTTACCCGTTGTCGTAGCCTACATGCCAGTGGTTCCATGGCCAAGGCAAAAAGTGTTGGCGACAGGGGGCATCCCTGGCATAAACATCCCGCTATCATAAAAAGTGAGGAGAAAGTGGGACCCGTCTTCACCCTGGCCTGTGGTTTCCATCGTAGGAAGTTGAGGCCGATGCCGAACCCGGATAACACCACCAACAAATAGCTCCAGCTCAGTGTATCAAACTCCTTTTCGATGTCAATGGATGCTGTCCAGGGCATGCCTGCTTCCCCTTTCGCCCATTCCATCAATGCAAATAGGCAACGCAAATTCAGGCCAGTGTTTCTCCCTGCTTTAAAACCATTCGGGTCCTCGTGGCCCACCAGGGGGACAGCCGCGACCAACCTATTTGCCAGTAATTTCCCGAGAATCTTGTAGTCGATGTTCAACATCGACACAGGGTGATATGAGGCCATTTGAAGTGGGTGTCGGCCTGTTTTCGGTAGGATCACTAGCGTCGCCTCTCAGAGTGAGCGGGATTTCACCCTTCTCAAAGGCCTCGGTGTACATACTGGCCAACAAAGGGGTTAGCTGTTCAGAGAAGGTGGAGTAAAACTCCAACGGCCAGCCATCCGTTCCCAGCATCCTACCAGTTGCCAGCTGTCCAATTGCCTCCGCAAACTCATCTACCGTGATGGGGTCTTCTAGGAAGTTGTAATGCGCTGGTGGGATTTGTGGGAGTTAAATCCCTGAAAGGAAGCTCTGTATAGAGGCAGGGTCGTGGACAACAGGGGCCACATATAGAGCTGTGTAGTATTCATAGAAGAACTGATTAATTGCTTCCTGAGTGTTCACAATAGTCCCAGCGGAGGTGTGTATGGCAGTCATGGGGGGTTGGGATGTGTCGGTCTTCAGTAGAAATGCAAGCAGCCTGCCCACTTTGTCTCCCTCCTTATGTCTGCGTGCTAAGTATGTCTTGTAGTCCAGCGTGCAGAGGTCGTCGAGTGCCCCCTTGTAAGACAGGCTGGCCTGGGCCAGAGAGGGGCCAACTTGGGGGTCAGTAGGTATGAGCTGTTCGCATCTCTGTATTTCCAGTTAATGAGTCTGAAGCGCAACCGTCAGCGACTTTCTGGCACCATACGTGGTTCTGATAGCGTGTACCCGAAGGACCACCTAAAAGGTGTCCCATTTCACCGCTACAGATGAAGCAGTACCAGTATTCGTCAAGAAGTACAAGTCGATGGAGTGCAAAAGTGTGGCGCAATATGATGAGTCCGCGAGAGCGGCGCACGGTAATCGCCAGGTCTAGACCCCATGCCATCTCGCACCCCAGGATAAACTTAGTTGTTGCGGGCTATGATCTGAGAGCGCTCTCGTCAATAGTCGGGCATTGTCCAAGTTGTATATAGTGTCTATCTGTGAGTAGTGCAAATAGGTAGGTGTTTGCTATCCCATGCATCATGTACCTGCATGTTAGATACCCACTCTTTCAAATGTTGCGCCAGTTTAATGTACTGCACCCCTGGAAGGGGGGCGCGAGTGGTCCAAACTAAGGTCTTGCACCCTGTTAAAGTTTCCGCCCCAGTACATGGGCACTGTGGACTCCGTGAGGATGGACGGCGTGAGCGATTGCAGAAATGTGGATTGGCCTAAATTCGGGGTGTATAGGGACACCAATGCCAGTGGGGATCCATTCAGTAGACCCTCCATGGTGACATAACAGCCTTGTGCGTCTACTCTAGAGTGTGTGACCTGTAGCGGGGTCCTTGGTGCCACCCTAATGAGCGCGCACCTGGCGCATCCCGAAAATGTGGTGCCCAGGATCGTTCCTCCCCAGTGCATTGGCTGGACTGATGCATTTGACTTCAAATAAAGAATAATTGAAAATAAGAAATCTCAGGACTCCTTGCACTCCATTTTTGCATGTATTTTGTGGATCCCATAACATTTTGTATAATTTGGGAAAAAAAGATGTTTAATTACATGCTTGTGCAGAATTAATGAAGGTATTACCTTCAATTCTATGCTCCTTTTCAGAACCAAATTCCTTGTGTTTGCAGGTGTGAGGCATACACAGGTTCAAGACTCAAAGTACACACAGTAACAGCAATAAGATGACTGTCAAATCAAATACCTGCTTTATGAAAAAAGAAGTATTTTAATGTGAGCGCACAAAGCATAGAGGCAACACACTATATACTGTCCAGAGTTTCTTAACGTTGGTGCTCTAGTGTCATCCTGGGTGGTATCCCCAAGTCCCTTTGCCCCTGTCTAGCATGGTTGCTTATTTCCCATTCTAATACTGGAGGTGACTCACAGATGCAACCCACACTATTCCACACATGACAAAACCTTATACCCCTAAGAGTCAACCCTAACGGTGCTATGTTCTAGGTGTGTGAAAGTGCATAGCAGGCCTGCTGGCCTTGAACAGTCTTACCTGACCTGAATTCAGCTGGCAAATGTGGAAGGACTGGGCGTGTCCCGACAGGCCCCGGTCTCCTGCCGCTGAGAGTTGGTGTCAGATGTCCTCCTCCTGAGCTTCTCGTTTTCAGTAAGTATTCCTCTAATCACACGACGAGCAATGATCTAGCTTTCAAGGTGCCCACCCTTCTTGCGCATGGCAGTCATTGGCTGGTCTGCATATGGAGATGGTCCTCACATCATAGCAGCATCCAACCCAGCATAAAAGGGTCTCTGACTTCTGTCACACAAGGGTGTCACCCCTTACTTCATGGTGGCTACCACCTGGCATATGGAGTGTATCGACTGGCTCTGCATAGGACTGACGACCTCTATTCACAGTGGCCCCTACCTGGCATACGGGGGTTTGCCGACTCGAACTGCACAAGGGCAACAGCCCTTACCTTACTGTGGCCCCAGCCTGATGCTGCAGTAATGGTTAAGTCCGGGCCAGGCTTTTCACATTTATTCAAGTGGGTCCACTTGGCAGTATCCCCACTGGGCCTCGCTCCCTCCAAGTGCTCTCCTTCTCCTCACAGGGTCCACTGGTCTTGGCAGCCAAGGAGAAGGCTGGAGCTTCAGGCTCAGGGCAAGGGATCTTGCCTCTTGGAACAGCCACCAATGTTCAGACTGTTCTAGAGATCAATCCTGGAACCACAGAGAAGTGCGGGCGCAATGCGGGGACTCTCTTCAGGAACAAATGTTCTATGCGGGGGTCCTTTCTCAGTGAATACCGAAGGGACCAGATTCACTTTAAGTTTTGGGTCCTACACAGCGTTACACGAGTTCCTTCAGAAATAGGGGTAAGGATGAGGGTATTTTCCTACATTTTTATGTCGGCGTGCATAAAACAAAGTGATGAGAGGACCTAAAAACCTGAGATGACAGGCAGCACATACACATTTTTTTAAAATAGCTTCGGATATTAACATATTTAATTTGCACTCCTGCATACCCATTATGTCTTCTTCTTATTTGAATGCTGCCTGCAAATTATCTTACATATTTCACAGCAGACAGGGAAAAAAAACTATTCCATTCTGTTTTGGTTTGTGGGTTTTTGTTGTCATTTCTTCCTAAAGCGCTGTTTCCTCACATTTGCATCTTCCAGCCTCTTTAATGTGATATTCCATTTAAACTGCCTTTTAATTGTATGTGCTGCCTTGGCAGAACATGACTGATGTACTCGCGTTAATTAGGACTCCGGTCGGCAGCCTGTGCCAGCTGGAAACTGAGAAACAAGCGTAAATTATTCTGTCATCAATCAGCTCGAAAATGTTTGAATCACTAATTAGTTTGCAATTTGGGTGACAGTTTATCTGACGCAGGCGGTGTCAAAAACTTCAGATCTTAGATGAATAATTTGCAGCAACATGCACACATTCGCTGCTTTTAAATACACGGAGGTTTATCTGCGTGTTGAAAGGTGGCTCAGCAGCCTTCATTAACTTCCAACTGGGACTATGCAAATCAGGAATCAGTGTGAGCCACTTCAGTCTGTGGTGGCTTAGTGGATGGTATTTACAAAAAAAGAAAGCCTCTTTTCTCCCTCCCTCCTTCCTTTCCCTCTCTCTCTCTTTTTATTAATAATTCATAAACTGATAGAGGAGGACTTTTGGGTTTTAGCAGCTTAGGGAAAAAAAACATCACAGCGGTTAGATAGGCAATCACCCCTTTTACATGAAGCAGCCTGTGCTTCTCAGCTGATTTTTTTTCGCCTTCCCTGTCACGTGACGTGAATGCTAAGCAGTCGGTGATTAGCCCTTGTCCTTTTAGAAAGGATGGGGGCAGGGTTAGTAAATGCGAAAGTTGGACTTACTTTTGCAACAATGAAGGGATGGGGAGTGCTAAAAGCAAAATGTGATTTGTAGTTTTACTCAGTTCTGTGCTTACTTTATGAAGTGGGTTCCACCTCAGAGACTGAAGGACTCTAACATAGCTAAAATCAAATAAATATCACCAACTTGCTGTTGAATATAAAAATTGTGACTCACAACTTACCTTTGGAAAACCTCTACACTCCACGGGGGGCGTAGTGTTTGCACTACTAAAGGGAGGGCAGGATGGGAAGACAGGGTGAGAGGACAGGATAGAACGACTGGAATGGGCAAGACTAGGGGTAGTCAAGAATACACGTACACAATCAGGGTATTACCCAGCTGTGGACGTTCGGGCGATTCTCACCTGTATTTTTTCAGTCACTCAGAGGATCAGGAGTACAGAATTCCCACGCAGCACAGCTAACGTCTCCTTGACATGCATTATATAGATACACATATATTTCTGTCAATTGATACATCTGATGCACCATGCTTTGATTATTTTTTCTAAATTGGGATATTCGTTTTTTATATATTTGTGATTTGTCTGAGAAACATGCTCTGTAGACATGCTCTGAATCTGCTCGTCTTTTTATTGCATTCATATTATTTAGTTACTTGTCGTGTGATTGCCAGAACCAAAGGGAGGGTGTTATGTGTTCCCTATATATAGCCCATTGTTGTTTTCCCTAAGTTAGCCTAATTATGCATTTTGTAGGCCGCTTTTGCTTTGCACACGTTACCAAATATCACGTTTGTTTTCATGCCACATTGTATTTTAACACAGTCAGCACTTGTTTTTGTATTTCATTCTTTTCATGGGATTTAGGGTCTTTTTACGAGTTTGGCGGTCCACCTGTCGGCCCACCATCTACAAGCCCATAGTGAGCCTGACCATTGGATTACGAGTATAACCTATGATGGAAGGGCAGTGCTGCGGTGGTGTCACGGCGGTGGGCTGTTAGGCTCATAGGAGAGCCTTAACAGCAAACTGCTGCTGTGACAGCACCTGCATGCATGCCACACCCTGCAGGAATGGGGGTGCAATTACAGGGGGAACAAGATGTGCCCCCTGCATGCACCCCCAGGGACTGTTAGGGCCCCCCTTACTTCCATGAATGCCATCCTTTTCATGGCGGTCTAACTGCCATGAAATGGCGGTGGAAATGAATGTCGGAATATGCTTGGCAGTGCCGCAGCGGCACCACCAGCAATTTCCTGCCCATTTTCAGGCCGCTGGTGCAGCTGGATACTTGATCCCGGCAGAGCCGGCGGTCTTGTGGCGGTCCAATAGTGTGGTGGAGGTCAGACTGCCACCAAGAGAAGTGAACCGCCATAGTCGTAATAAGGCCATTAGTCAGAACAGCCTAGCCACGGTCAAACAACATTGCACCTTGTCATTCTGTGTGGTCGGATATTAGTACCAAGACATAATAGAGAAACCCAGCTGCTGTTTTTGAACACACACATTTTACCACATAACCCAGGACGTGTTGTTTTGAAAACACATATGGCGGACACTTGCAGGCAAAGGAAAGGACCTGAGATGAGAGAGCTGCGTCGGCAGAGCTGTAGAGCAACTATCAATGTATGCTAAGGTATGGGGTTTGCCACTAATCCCTGAAATCTATAATCTATAATCACTTAGCTTCTGTAGTGAGGGTGGATTTTGGCACATCTATCAGCTGATATGACAGGGCTTTTCATTGTATATGATCTGCTAATCATGCTCATGACATTACTGATCTGAATATGCTTTCTGATTGTGGTGCAGTTCTTGTATATTAGAGCATGGAAGTTTAAATAAATATTGTAAGCATCCTTCGAGTTTCTTTTCAATTTATTGCAGACAAGTACGAGTGAGAGAACAAAAGGGGGATGACCTGCTACCGTGATCCCTGAGAGGTTTGAGAGGGTTGTATTCTGGGGTGCCAAATCATTTGTCTCTCTGGGAGGGTTAGGAGGGCAAGTGAAGCACTGTAAGCTAGTTGGATTCGGGCCCATAGGTACTGATGTGGTATGGTAACTCAGTCCAACATGATGATGTTCTATGGTCCAAAGCAGAGCTCTGTTCTTAAGCGGAATCACAACAAAATAAAGATCAATATGTCTCAATTTTCAGCAATAGCCACCAATGTTCAGACTGTTCTAAAGATCAATCCTGGAACCACATAGCCTGATCCGCTGTGAATTAAGGCAACCTAGTCTATACAGCTATTGATTGAGATTCTATTGCAGGCACTCTGCACCCAAATCATCATAGCTGAAGTTCCAGACTCTAGTCGATATCCTTTGTATAATTACATACCAGTATTACTTTGTAAGCTCATGTCAGGTAATCAGCTAAACCTAAACTACCCCCATCTAAGCACATAAGCATATTGGCATTATATAGCACAGAAACATGTCAGCATCCAGGCAGAACACTGTGGACAATAAACAATTGTTTTATAATCTTTTTGGGGGGACTGTAGAATAATGTTCAGATTACCCACCCACACAGATTTTAAGTATCTCGATTTCTCCTCAGCTAAATCGAGGTTAGTTAATCTTCGGCGCTGTATCTGCACTCACCAGCGATTGAGGGTGAAAGGTTTAGAAAGAGGGATATAGTGACAGACTATTCTTCAGAACATACCATAAACTGTGTGTGATGTGGATTTCCATTCCCACTTCAATCAATCAGTCAATCATGGCATTTGTAAAGCGCACTACATACCCGCGAGGGTCTCAAGGCACTAGGGAGGGGGGAGGCGGGGAAGCTGCTACTGTTCGAAGAGCCAGGTCTTGAAAAGTCTTCTGACGGTCAGAAGGTCTTCGGTCTGCCGCAGGTGGATGGGGAGGGTGTTCCCTGTCTTGGCGGCGAGGTGGGAGAATGATCTGCCACCGGCTGTCTATCTTCGGATGCGGGGGACCGTGGCGAGGGTGCGTTCTGCGGAGCGGAGCTGGCGGGTGGGGGTGTAGAGGCTGAGTCGTCTGTTGAGGTACGCTGGTCCGGTGCTGTGGAGCGCCTTGTGTGCGTGGGTGAGGAGTTTGAAGGTTATCCTCTTGTTGACAGGGAGCCAGTGCAGGTCTCTCAGGTGGGGTGTGATGTGGCTGTGCCTAGGGATGTCGAGGCTCAGCCGTGCGGAGGCGTTCTGGTTGCGTGGAAGCCGCTTCAGGAGTTTGACCGGTGCTTCTGCGTATAGTGCGTTTCCGTAGTCCAGTCTACTGCTGACGAGGGCCTGGGTGACCGTCCTTCTTGTTTCGGTGGGGATCCACTTGAAGATCCTACGAAGCATGCGGAGGGTGTAGAAGCAGGAGGAGGAGACGGCATTGACCTGCTTCGTCATGGAGAGGGTAGAGTCGAGGATGACCCCTAGGTTGCGTGCGTGGTCGGTGGGTGTTGGGGGTGTTCCTAGTGCAGTCGGCCACCAGGAGTCATCCCAGGCCGAGGGGGTGGATCCGAGGATGAGGACCTCCGTCTTGTCAAAGTTCAGCTTCAGTCGGCTGTTCTTCATCCAGTCGGCTTAGGAGCAGACCAGATGATGCAGCATTCCAAAAGCTGCCTGTGGATGGTCGAGGTCCTTTTATTATACGTTTTGGGAATGAAAAGTTCTCTGCATGGAAATGGACGTGCACTCCTGCCTTAAGTGCCCAGCTGTACTGATGTCTGGGTCCCTACTGCTGATTTCTCTTGTCATAGGTGAACACGGATCATGCATGTGCGCCATGACATAGGCCTGTATCACAGATTGTGGCCTGTATCACAGATTGTGGTCTTGTTAGACTAGTAGTGCATGCATGGTGTACACATGTGCTGGAAGTAGATGTGTCCATGAGTGGTACATTAATTCAAGCATGAGGTGCTGTACAGTACATGCAGGAAAATGCAATTGCTGGGTGTATGTGTACCCGCTAGTGGTGCAATGCATGAAGGGTGCAGTGCATGCATGATAGTTATGTGTGTTGGGTATATGTGTTCCTGTGAGTGGTACAGTACATAAAGGATATAGTGCTTGGCAGTGCACACATGTTGAATGGAAGTGTTTGATGTATCTGTTGCTCTATATGGTACAGTACACGGAGGATACAGTACTGTGCAGTATGTGTATGCTGCATACATGCACTGTGTGTACATGTGCCTGCTATAGTACAATACATGGAGGGACCTGGGTTCCATTTTTGGAGACCCAGACGTGCATGATGAAACATAGAGTGGAGGTAGAGAGATCCCCCAGACAGATTTGTGGACTGTTGCTTTCTTGAAAGCTGGGTGGGACATACACTGGGGAGAGGAGGACTAGGCCTCCAGTGTACGCTTCGAAAGTTGCTCTTTGATTCAGTGAGGTCACAAGGAAGGGGCCTGGTCACATCTCAGGAAGGAGATAGGGCTGATAAGAATCATAAAGTCTCTTTCTGGGACCCCTTTGATAAACATTTGACGCTCATATCACTGTGGCTAGCATCCAGACGTGAACCCTAGCCACTCCCATGGCCTGTGTTGTAGGACCATGAGCTTCAAGGACATCCTTGCTGTGACAGACTGCTTTTCAAGAGAAAGAGGGAGCAGATATGTATGCACTTCAGCAGAACCCCAACATAAAACTTCCAAGACTTCGACCTTAAATAACATTTAGTGTCTGGTAATGGGCTATACAAAGGTGAGGATGAGACACCATAAACCGTCATCTGCCAAGCAGCCAGACAGGCTGTGTGAGGAGGGAGAGTTCTGAAAGACTTCTGCCTGTGACAAGGACTGGGGGCCAAGACGTTCTAACCTCCCTACTGGGTGAAGGGACATCACCCTGGGAATCCAAGACCACCTGTCCTGGAGCCAGGAGCACTAGCAACTGTCTGCTTGCCAAAACCAGAATACCTAGTGAGGAACAGGAGAGCAATAGAGTGAACAAAGGTCCACTGGGGTACCCAGTTGAGTGGACTCCCTGTGCGAGGTGCAAGGAAATGGATGCTGCACCAATAGATTGTTCCCTGTGTGCAGGACTGAGTTTGCGATCTCAGTGTGCCAGAAGAGGGAAACCATGAAGATAGCCATGTGAAATACTGCTGTGCGGCAGTGGTGCAGTGACCCCGTATGTCAGGAGGGGGTGCCATGCTAAAGACTGCTATGTGGTAACAGACTAAGCATTGTGCAGTAGCAGTTCTGCAGTCCTATATGCCCGAATGTGCCACTATGTTGAAAGACTGCCATTTGGTAAAGTACAGTAGTGGTGTGGTGACCCCATATACCAGAAGGAGCTGCCTTGTATAACTTTGCTGTGTTTTCTCGGCTAGAGCTGGTGGACAGCATATTGTAATGACCCATGTATCAGAGGTGGTCACTGGAAGCACCAAGGACTGAGATTGGCTCTACTCTGTTGGATAGGTGAGGGTACTGTGGGAGCACCGTCACCCAAGCATGGGACCAAGAACAAAATCATCATACCCATCCCCCTTATGGTGACCATGTGAACAGTTACTCCACAGGAAACCTCTGATCATTTCAGGGGCACGATGGCAAGGAAGAAAGCTTGCACCCCTAGAGTGCAGACGCTAAGTCTGTGTGAGGCCTACTCACCTGACTTGGGCTGGAGCCACTGTGAGTGCAGGCAGATGGGGTGAACAATAATAATAGATATATTTACGCTATAGGAACAGAAGTGGAGACTAGGAAAAATAGATTTACTATTTCCACTGCAGTTTATGTAACAATAGGGAAAGTGTAGGTTTTCATAAGGGTTTAATTTGCTATTCCCACTGCAATCTGTGCAACATTAGGGAAAGCACTTGACTTTAGATGTTAAGGTTTACTATTCCCACTCCAGTCTGTGCGACAGTAGGGAAAGCATTGTACTTCAGAGGAGTTACATTTACTATTCCCATTCCAGTCTGTGCAACAGTAGGAAAGATTTATAATTTGTAGGGGTAGGTTTTACTATTCCCACTCAAGTCTGTGCAACAGTAGGAAAAGTGTGGGACCTCAGAAGGGTAAGATTTACTATTCCCACTCCAGTCTGTGCAACAGTAGGGAAAGTGTTGGACTTTGGAGGGATTACATGTATTATTCCTACTCCAGTTTGTGTAACAGTAATGCAAGGGTTGGACTTGGGAGGGGTTACATTTACCATTTCCACTCCAGTCTGTGCAACAGTAAGGAAAGCGTTTGATTTCGGAGGAACAGTAAGGAAAGCGTTGGATTTCGGAGGGGTAAAATGTACTATTCCCACTCCAGTCTGTGCAACAGCAGAGAAGGCATAGGACTTCAGAGGGGTTACATTTACTATTCCCACTCTAGTGTTGGATTTCGGAAGGGTAAGGTTGACTATTCCCACTCCAGTCTGTGCAATAGTAGGGAAAGTGTTGGACTTCAGAGGGGTCAGATTTACTATTCCCACACCAGTCTTGGAAACAGAATGCAAAGGATTGGTCTTCGGAGCGGCGAGATTTACTATTCATACGCCAGTCTGTGCAACAGTAGAGGAAGTGTAGGACTTAGGAGGGGGTAAATTTACTATTCCTACGCCAGTCTGTACAACAGTAGTGAAAGATTTGTACTTCGGAGGGGTAAGATTTTCTCTTCCCACTCCAGTCTGAGCAACAGTAGGGATACTGTTGGACTTCAGAGTGGTATCATTTACTATGCCCCCTCCAGGCCAAGCAGCACTAGGGGAAGTACTGCATTTCAAACACGTTACTTATTTGAATAACCTATTGATTTAGAGCAAATATAAAATTCTTAATATGAACATTATTAATTAACCAAATATATATATATATATATATGCACAGCAAAAACAATGAAACAATTT
The DNA here is from genome assembly GCF_964204655.1 of Triturus cristatus. Classification (NCBI taxonomy): domain Eukaryota; kingdom Metazoa; phylum Chordata; class Amphibia; order Caudata; family Salamandridae; genus Triturus; species Triturus cristatus. Next base: position 921,194,332 of record NC_140581.1, on the reverse strand, counting down.
ACATGATTAATAAACAATTTAACAATTAATTATCAATAAATGTTTTTTTTTAACTTTATTAACTTACCACACTATACCCTTACAAACCTAGCAGCCCACACTTAAAATGTAACTAAAATAAATAAGTATAACACAATTTTCATAATTGATGATCAAATAACTAATGAACAATCAGTTCTTAATTATTTTATCAGTTAAATAATTAGTAATAAATCAACAAGTATTTGCAAATTAATTATTACTTAGCTTCCTACCCTACATCCCTACAAACCTAACAGCCCACAGCCCACATCTAAAATGTAACTAAAATATGAACTTATTACACAATGTGCATAATTAACAATCAGATAAATAATTAATAATTAATAATGCATGAATAATTAATTGTTAATTCATTATAGCTTCATTAACTTCCTATCATATACCCCTACACGACCAACAGCACACACCTAAAACACAACTAAAAATATAATATTTAGACACTTTACATAATTAATAATCAAACAATTAATAAACTATACATAATTGATGATAAATTAATAATTAATTTTTAAATAATTATTACTTAGCTAACTTCCTACCCTATAACCCTACAAACCTAGCAACTGGCTATGACACTACGAATTAATATTAGCAATGAAATAAAACATTACAAATCACTTAAAATGACAAACTATATTTAAAAATATCATTTATGTGTTTGTATAAACAATAATAACACACAATTCGTATATCAACTAAAACACATTAACACATTAAGATAATTAAAAAACAATATTTTCAACAACTATATTATTGAAAACAATATTAGCAACAACAATATTCTTAACAAAGATGTTACTTATCTGATAAAAACGATATTCTTGGCAGCAATATTTCTGCATTGCAATATTTTTTTATCACAATATTTTGTTCCCAATATTTCTGTTTCCCAAGGTATACAACTCTATTTTTTGTCCATATGCCCTCTTTTTCCTGACACTGATAAGTAAAAATGTCAGCTATACTAATATATTCTTAAGCGTAGTGTAAGAAATTGGGTTATTCATTGAGAATGGTGGAAGACCCACTCAAATATTATACCCAATCCTTGTCTGGGTGAATAATGAAAAGGTACTAAATTAACCTGTGCTGAACACTGTTGTAGCTTTGCTAAAAAGAAGTCAGGCTTAACTCAGAGTCAATGTGTAAAGTATTTATTCAGCACACAAATAATAAGAGTGGGGACAAAACACAAAAAAAAATCCCAAGCCAATTTATAAAACTAGAGTAAATATTAATAAATAAAATGCCACCAAAAGAAAACAATGACCAATTGGTAGAACTGGAGATATGATTTTTTAAACTTTGTAGTGAAATCTATTGCCAAAAAGAGCAAAGTACCAACTGTGGGTATTTGGTACGAGAGACCAAGTGAAAGTCGAAAGTGAAGGCCGACCGCGATAGAGAGCAGGTCAGAACTAAGGGGTAGATTGGACCTGGTCATGGTTTACTTTCGGACTTAGAAGAAATTTCAGAAAAATTCTTAAGCAGGTAGAGTCCCAGTGAGGCAAAGCACCAGGCTGTATCTGATGATGAGTCATCGACTATGGGGAGCCACTGGATGAGGTCTCAGTGAAGTCTTCAACGAGGGTGTAAACAGCTCAGAGTGGGAGGAGTCTGATCCCTGCCTCCTATAGTTTCTCTGAAGCATTTTTGCTAGAAAATGTTCTAAGTCCCAGGATTTTGGTTTTGGGCGGAGGAGGATACTTTAGAACTACACCAAGAGTCCAGGACCTGGGGTGTGTCACCAATTGGGGTTTAGGACTCACTACAGCAGGGACCAGAAGCAGCATTCAGGTACGTTACAGGATCTCTGGAGCTTGTTGTGTCCCTGTAACCTATACAAGAGGCCATCAAGCAAACCGCTGGAGTCACTCTGGTGGTCTGGGTTCAAGCAGCAGGTTCAATCTTTCTTCCCCATAAGCAGGCAGCAGGGCAGTCCTTCCAGAAGCAGGCAGCAGCACAATATTGCCTCTGAGTTTTTCACAGATCCAGACGTGATCTGATCTGGTTTTAGGAGTGCCTCCTTTTATCCCCAGTGCTAGCCTTCGGGCAGGGGATGCCCCCTTTATCTCCCCTTTCTCCTTCCCGAGCCTGACTCCAAAATGTCTGGGGTGACAACAGCAAGGACAGGCCTGGTGTGAGATCCATTTATGTATGCAGCAGGCAAAACCATTTGAAGTGTAAATGAGGCTGGGTACAGCTCCACTCCCAGCTATACTGGCAGGATGGCCCATCCTGTCCACACCTGTTCCCCTTTGTCTAACTGTCTGACAGCAAGACACAACTCACAAAAGCAAAGTCAAGTGACCCAAGCTACTGGGAGAAAGTTACAGTTGATTTGGGCACAGAAATACCAACTTTCTAGAGGTGGCATTTTTACAACTGTAACTCAAAATCCAACTTTACCATTAAAGACGATTTTATATTACAATCCAAAAAGACCAGAAGTATCTTTCCACCTGCTCCCGATTCAAAGTTAGGACTTATTAAATGTAATGAGGCAACCCAATTTAAGTCAATGGGAGAGGGAGGCCTTATAATAGTAAAAACACCAAATTCAGGATATTTTCCATGTCAGGACATGTAAAACTTAAACCCATCTGCACTACTTTTTCATTACAATGCAACCTGCCCTAGGAGCTTTTAGGGCCTCTCTTAGGGGAGACTTATAAGTATTAAAAAGGAAGGGTTAGGCAAAAGGTTTAAAACTGCACTACAGGTTAGAGGCAGGCTTGATGCGTGTTTTAAAGGGCTGCTTGTGTGGATGACATAATCAGTCATGGGGGTGTATGTTTTGATTTGTTATGCATGCCGTCCATCAATTGTGGGTCTTTTGCTTGCTCGCCCTAAGTGCGCAGGGTATGCCCAGACATGGATCCCAGGTTCACTCACTGTGCCACTGGATTCATGCTATCCTGGCTGATGAGGAGTGAAACCCTGAAACCGGTCCTAGGATGCTTGTTTCTGGTCCAGAGAGGACCTGGCTCCGCAGGTCGGGCTGGACTGTTGCCATGAGACACTGGGTCAAGACTGATTTGCATATGGCCAGGTCTAAACTGGGATGGCATGGTGAGCAAGAGAATGATGGATTTAACCCAGATCTCTTGACTAGGGGTGAATGTTTTGATTTGTTCTGCATTCCCTCCATCAATTGTTTGTCTTTTGCAGGCGCACTAGTAGCATTACATTTACAGACCCGGAGTACATGTACTAGCTTTTACGTGGGGCTTACAAGTCAATGAAATGAGCCATTTACATGGAGTCCAATCATACCATGTTTTTGAGAGCGAGCGCAAGCACTTTAGCATTGAAAAAATACAGAGTCCTCAAGTCAACATAAACAAAGTCAGCAGAACAGGAAGGGTGAAGGCAACATGTTTGAGGGTGACCCTACAGAGAGGGTCAGGTCCAACACATTGACTATGGCAATGCCACTTATTTGGGACGTTCAAAGTACATGCTGCATGAGTTACACCTAATTCAGGAAACAACAATTACAAACATCCTAGCTAACCACATACCAGTCTATGTGGTTGATTTAGAGTTTGGTGGACAGGGTTCTCCCATTCCAAACACAACAGAGCACCCTGACAGCCAAATTGATGATCCTTGCAGCTCATTTATAGATGGGGGGCCGTCAGTGTTTCTTCAAAGGGGTCCCCATTGGCTTCATCAATCGAAAGCTACCTTTGAAGACCCTAAAGCAGTAGGGGATGATGGAGTACAGAGGTCATACTGTTAGACAAGCTGGCCCTGCAGATTGGTATCCCGTATGCACCCAGCAGTCAGGGAATTCCTCATGTAATCAGCTGAGAGCTGCTTACCTGGTTTCAAGACTCACCACCTGCAACTGCTTAACTGACACCAAGACTTGGAGAAATGTACAAGCAACCTTGGAATGCAGGCTATATTTTGGGAACAAGATGACTTTCTGCACATAAATCAAATAATATGTTCAGTGATTCACCTATGAAGTGCTAAAGAAGTTAAAGAGCTTGATTATACAAAAGTTATCTATAGTCTACTGAGGAAGAAATAAAACATGATCAGCTGTCACTCTGACGTGGATGAAAGTTTTATTTAATACATTTCTGAAAACACAAACATTTGTTAGCTAAGGACTTTTTGATAGAGTGCACACTGGTGTGGGGAATATTGTGTTTAACAGTAGTAGAGGTCTGTGTGGATCCTTAAATTGGAACACTAGCAAAGTGATGGGCTTCCCTCTATGCGTCACACTCATTTGATATAGGCTTGTACTTAATACTCATAGAACAGGTATTGTATGTGCTAATCTTGTGCCACCCTTTACTGCATTGCAAGAAAATTGGTTATTAGTTGTGGAGGATGTGAGTTCTACCCAAAACATAACTCCCAAAATTCTGTCTGGTCAAACACAAAGTGTCAATAATTTTAAACCTGAGCTCAACCCTTGGTGAATATGGCACAGAGCAGTCAGACGTAACTTAGGAAAATGTATGACGTATTTAGCATTACAAAAGTAATTAAAAAGTCTAAACGAAACTTAATGAAAAGCCCACAACCAATTTCTAAAAATAGGAAAAATGTAACCAGAGAAATTACTAAAATGTAAGGAGAGGCATTTGGAGGCATGAATTTTTAAAGTTTTAACGTAAAAAGCACCAAGAAAAAGTAAAGCGCCAATCAAAAATCACTATTTGCTGTTGACTGGGAACTAGGTGCAATTTCACAACCACAATGGAGCCGAGAGGGTTGTCCTACTCAAAGATTTTACCTTCTGTAAGTCAGAATCGTGCAGCACATCAAGGTTGAAGGCTGTAGCTGGCAAAGTCCTCTCAAAGTCAACTAGTCGCTGTATGAGGTACTGCTGAAGACATTGGCTTTAGCAGGATATGGACTTTTCATACCTGCCTAAGTCCTCTCATTAGATGGGCACTTTCTGTTCCTTTGCCTAGGCAGGATTGCTACACTGGGACTTAGGAGCATATTAATTAAATTAGTAGTGCAGTGCAGCAAGTCATCTTGCTGCTGCTGCCCTGCATCACTGGGAAAAGTCAGGAATGCTCTGTATTTATCCAATACAATGCATTCTTGTCCATTCCCCTTGTGCTGGTGCTATTTTGGCAGCCCAGCAGCAATGCAGGCACCCTTGCAACATGGTGCAAGGGTGCTTGTGTTGCATTCAGAATTTATTTTGTGCAGGAAGGGGAATCTTCCTGCACAAAAGAACCTGAGAGGCTTTTTCCTCTTTCCATGTGTTCGGCAGAATGCAGCCCATGTAGAAAGAGAACAAAATGAGGATTAGTAAAGATATTTCTCCTTGTTAGACCTAACCTGGGGAGGCGTACAACTTTGGTGCATTCCCAGGTTTACAATTCCAAATAAATTTGGGAATGCGTAAAAAAAACATGGGAGTTGTGTGGAAGCTCCCACCGCAACGCCCATGGAATGCGTTCCTTGTGCAGAGTAAGGCAACTTAGTGATTTGTTCTGCATGCCTTACTTCAGGTTTTTGAAGCCATTCAATGCCAAGCAAAGCGGTTTTGCATGGCTTCATGTATCTTACTTAAAGACTTGCGTCACATATGTACCAGGTTGCGTGGTGCAAATGTGACGCAAGTCTCTCATAAATATGCTCTTAAGTCTTTATTTTGGAGCTCAAATGCCTCCAAGGATACAAGCTGGGCAGTTTGACAGCTGCAGGATATTTCCACTGCAAAGAGAAGTATGATTTTATTGGCAGCCAAGAGAGTGCTTTGGACGGATAGTTCTGGGTACTGGACTTGGTCCTCCGTAGGTCTGGAATATTCTATGTTCCAGTTTTTTACAACATTCCGGAGCAGTTCCCCTCAGTCACTTCTAATGCTCCCGGGATCTCAGGGACAGCATGTAGAACTCACTCAGAGCCCAATTGTAACTGGTCAGCAGGTCACTCCAGTAAAATTAATTTTGCTGCTTTTGATGTCCTTATAGTCTTACAGGAGTTCAGCCAAATTACCCTTGCAGTCTAATTCTCAAGGAGAAGTCCATGATTGCAGGTCTCTACACAGGTCACAAACAACAGGTCAAGTCCTCTTCTGTTGATCCACAGGTCCAGGTGTATTCTTAGCAGCTGGGTGTGAAATGCAACATCTCCACAATCCACTAGCCTTTGAGGGGTGGAGCTCAGATCCACACCCACCCCACCACCCACGTCAAGAACCTCAAGATTATTTTCAACAGCCAGCTCAACATGATCACCCAAGTCAACGCTGTCACAGCTCCTGCTTCTGCACCCGAAGATGATGAGAACAATCTTCAAATGGCATCCAACCAGCACCCACAAAACGGTCACCCAGGCCTTCACCACAAGCATTCTGGACTGTGGGAACACCCTTTTTAGCCAGGATCAGCAAACAACTTATTAGACAACTTGACACCATGCATGATTTCATTGCACCCTCACCATTGACTCCACGCACTACATCTTCCTCCGAGACCTCAATTTTCAACCTGATGACCCTGACAACACCAAAACCACCAACCTCCTCGAAAGCATGGACACCCTCTGCCTCACCCAACTAGTCACCGACTCCACGCATATCGCTGGACTCAGACTCAACCCCATTTTCATGGACAGCGACAGAATCAAATACAGCTAAGCCACCAAACTCACCTGGACAGACCATGCCATTGTACACTTCACCTTCTCAGCACCCCCCCCCCCCCACAGCACCACCACCAAACTGCCCAGCACTTCTCACCAAAGCTGGAACAAAATATCAGAGAGCCAATGAATCAATGCTCTCAACTCACCAACACATCAACCAACTTACAACAGGCTGTCATCAACTTCTCCACCTGGATCACCAATTGCGGCAACAAGTTCACCCCCATCAAGCCCACTAAACCCAAGAGACCCTCCAAACAGGCCAGCTGGTATACCATGGAACTAAGAACTACAAAGCGCAGCTGCAAGCAACTTGAAAGAAGATGGCGTACCAGCCAGGAACACCACAGGCCGAACATCCTACAAAACATTGCTCAACTAAAACCACCAACTCCTGAGAAGAATGAAAAGGAGTGGTCTCGCCAACCGCATCAATTCCAGTGCCAAATGCAGCTAAGAGCTTTTCAACATCATCAGAGAGTTCTCCAACCCCTCAGCCTCCACAAACATCATCACCTCCACTCTGGCGGACTTCTAACACAACAAGATCTTCGACATCCACAAAAACATCAAGCCCCAACCCACCACTGCCAACAACCGCAGCCTCATAGCTCCCACAGAGGCAAACCCCGACCACTCACTAACAATCTGGGACCTGCTCACCACTCAAAACACCACACCATCATGAACTCCACCCACTCTAGAGCACCGACTGACCCCTTCCCACACCACACCTTCAACCTCAGGAGCAAGATGATCAGCAACAAACTCACCACCATCCTAAATGCATCCATTGCCATGGCCACCTTCCCTAATAAATGGAAACATGCTGAAGTCAAACCCCTTCTCAAGAAACCACCCCAGCAAACTCAAAATCTTCCATCCCATCTCTCTGCTCTCCTTTCTCACCAAGGTTCTCGAAAAAGCCATCAACTTCCAACACACGGAACACCTGGAGAACAACAACCTTCTGGACATCTCCCAGTCAGGATTACGCACCAACTACTGCACCAAGACCACCTTCATCACTGCCACGGGTGACATCAGAGCCCTCTTAGACTGAGGAGAAACATCAGCCCTTATCGTCCTTGACTTCTCAGCAACTTTTAACACCGTTTCTCAGCATGCCATTATCAAGAGAATCTACCACTTCCGAATCCAAAGAGACGTCCTCAGATGGATCACCTCCTTCTCCACTGGAAGAACCCAGAGAATCCTACTGCCTTCCTACACCTCTGAACACAAAAGCATCATCTGGGGTATCCCTCAAGGCTCATCATTCAGCTCCACCCTGCTAAACACCTACATGAGCCCCCACCTGACATTGTCAGAACCCATGGACTAAACATCATATTCTACGCTGATGACACCCAGCTCATCCTCTCGCTATCAAGAGTGCCCTATACCATGAGGGCCAACTTCCACAGGTGTATGACAAGCATTGCAAATTGGATGAAAGAAAACTGGCTGAAACTCAACACAAAGAAAAGAAGCACTGAATCTTCGAAAACAATCTGTGAAATGACTCCTGGTGTCCGGCCGTAATTGGTCCCTCACCCTGTCAACAGACCATGCTCGCAATCTCCGCATTATCCTGGACAGCAAACTCACCATGAAAAATTAGATCAATGAAATCTCTTTCACCTGCTTCCTCACTCTTCATACGCTTCACAAGTTCTTGAAATGGCTCCCGGTCAACACCAGGCGCACCCGAGCCCTAATCACCAACTGGCTGAGCTACGGGAAGGCACTCTGTGTTGTGCTAATATTGCACCTCCTGAAGAGACTACCGGCCATACAGATTTCTACGGACAGACTCATTGTCGACCTCCCCAAGTGTATCAACATCACCCCCACCTCAGGAAGCTCCTCTGGCTCCCCATTGAGAAAAGATGCCACTTCAAGGTACTGATCCACACATATAAAGCCCTGCACAACAAAGGACCAGCATACATCAATCACTGCCTGAACTTCCACCAACTCTCCAGACAACTATGCTCCCCGCCGCCCACCACCTCACTCACATCCCTCACATATGTCAAAGCCACAGCGGCGGTCATTCCTCCTCCTGCCTTATGGCCAAATCCTGGAATGACCTCCCTCTTCACCTCTGGACCTAACCCTCACTACTGGAATTCAGGAAAGGACTCAAGACCTTGCTGTTTGGCCGAGCCTCCGCCACAAGATCCTGGATACCTTCAAGTGTGATTAGCCACCCTTTACCAGTCATGATTGATTAACCCTGCACCTCCTTGACCTCCACTGACTTCCAAAACACAAACAAGCACAATTCAAATTCCTCAAAGCGCTGCACAATATGGGTTCAGCCTACCTCAATATCCGAATCTCATTGCACAAACCAACAAGACACCTCAGCTCTGCCGGACTCCCACTTGCCCACATTTCATGCATACACAGAACCAGAACTGGTGTTCGGGCCTTCTCCCACATCTATCTTAAAGCCTGTTATGACCTGCTGCTACACATCAAAGTAGCCTCTTCAATTCTTTAGTTTCACAGGCAGATAAAGCCCTCGCTTTTTGAATAGACCATTCACCAGCCCTAGACCTGGCTAGTCTACCTCATGCAACAGTGCCAGGATGCCCTCCTGGGGAATAGCGTGCTTTACAAATACCCATAACAGAACATACCAATATAACTCCTGGACCCTCACTAACTAATGCGCAATAAATTCCCAAGGCCAAACCTTCACATTTGTCAGCACATTCTGTTTATCTTACTACAAATTATCACACAGTGCACCATTTTCACAGAAGTTCAAGATGGCAGAACATCCCTGTCCCTAGTGGGGTGTGATGATGCACGAGCGGTGTGTCTAGGATAATGATCAATCACGTTCTCTTCAATCACACCAAACTGGTTCTGGAAAAAGCTTCCTCTCCCTCTGAAATGGGGCCAAGTGGGCTGCAGTTGACCCTAGGATCAAAAGACCCCTCTTTCCCATGTCTCGGAGCCCACTTCAACTCCCTTTTATGAGAAGGGATAAGTCACATACCATACACTCAGGCCTTACCACCAAATGATGCAAGACATTGTCTCTGCTCTTAGAGCACTTTCAACACCTCATATATGGCAAAGCATTGACATGGAGGGTATCTGCAGGAAGGTTAATGCAATTAACCTACTGCAGCTACAGGCATGCTAAGTCTACCTTTCAAAAGGTATTTTTCCTGTATAGCAAAATTCCAACTTCACCATTGAATTGGATTTTCAGTTAATGTTAAAAACACTGGCCGGATGAACCCTGTAAATCCAAAAAAAGGTTTTGCATCGACTGCTTCATAAATCTGACGCCACCCTGGCACAAAATGTTAGTAAATCCGGAGCATAACAAGCAAAATCCTTTATTGCCATAAACCCTTGGTCTAGGGGATTTGCAGCAATAATTGGCTGCTAGATTCCAAAGTACAGTGTGGCCTATAACAAGAAAATATGACTATCATAAAACCAGGGGAGGATTGAAGGAGCACCTTTTAGATAATAAGAGACTGTGGTCCACATGTACTCACATTTGAAATTGTGCGCTCCTAATTACGACTCCATGCGGATCGCAGGTAGGAAATCACAATTCCAATGTGCGAAACTCCATTGAGTTTTATTTGCGATTCCCAGTGAGTCGCAAACGACCAACCTCATTAATATTCATGAGGTAGGTCACAATTTGCGACCCATTTGGAATCGCTAAAAAACACAGGGATGGTGGCCTGCCAATGACATCAGACCACCATGTATGTGTTTTCTGTTCAATAAAGCTATTTTTTTTAAACTGCAGCCTGTTTTCTTTAAAGGAAAAGGGGATGTGTTTCAAAAATAAAAATGAGAAGTATTTTTTTCATTTTTTAACAGTAGGCAGTGACCCATGGGATCACTGACTGCTGTTCAAAAACGTTTTCGTATGCATTCACAAAGGGGAGAGGGTCCCCTGGGGACCCCTTCCCATTTGCGAATGCGTTAGCACAAGTGAAAGTGGTGTTCAAAAGCTAATGTTTTGCGACCGCAATCCGGTTGCAAAACATTCGTATATACTCTTACTATTCGGTATTAGGGAGGGATACCTTTAACACAGCCCTTCCTAACACCTGCTCGCAAAACCCAAATTATGATTCAGCAACAAGTTACTGAATCACAATTTGGGCTTTGTACATCCCAAACTGCATTTTTCCGGTCGCAAACATTTGTGACAGGAAAATATCTTTGTACACGTGGCCCTGTGTTCTCTAACAAACAGCGAATGCAAAAAAATGGGCTGATATGATATCTTAACCTGCCTAGCACCTGCTTTTATAATAAGCTAAAAAGATTCTAACTTTTCCTAATTCTGAACATCATATGTCTGTAGTCAATATCTTGATACTATCATGACTGGACTATGGTAATTCAGTCTACTTCGGTTTCCTAATCAAACAGATAAGAAGGCCGTAGATCTTCGGAATGTGTCAGCGAGGCTCATTACTGGTAACTTGCTAAGGGATCATATCTAACCCTGGGCGTAGTTCGTGAAGTAGTACTTCGCGAAGCTACGCAAAGTGAAGTTCGCACTACGCTGTTAAATGGTAGCGGCAGTTTCAGTTGATAACCTTTCAAGTATTTGCCCGGCGGTAATCGCCTCTCATACCACTCGATAATTTACCAATAAAAGAGGCAGGCGCCGGAGACTGGAAGGCAGGAAACAAAGTTTTATTCCGTCGGAGCAGAACACATCAGATCAGACAGCAAGGTATCGTCACGAGGTGCTCTAACCGCATCTCTGAGACCTGGTCTCTTATACACTGGTTTATTGCTTTATTATACATAGTACATTCTTGAGATTCCCTTGATGCGCGGGGGAAATATCCCCTGAAGCCCCGGTTCAGATCCGATCCCACACATAGATACAGTAGAAGTTCCCACCCCATCCACAGTAGGAGATGGCTATTGCGCAGCAGGGTATTCCGCCAATTCCTGGGGGGGGGGGGGTGTGACCGGTCGGGTCTCAGGGAGTAGGGGCTTTGATCTACTGTAATCCCTTTGACGCGGGGTGGTTCCCTTACAGTAGGGGCAATAAACTGCATCCGCAGGGCTAGGTGATGGCCTGGGACCAGTTCAGACAATGGGGCGCAGAGGAAGGGGGTTATCAAAGGAGAGGCATGACCATGTATGGGTTGTCGGTCGGAAGTGGTCCCGTAGCAGGGTCGCGCAGAAGGAGAGGGTTTATGGCCTGTATGAGAGAGCGGAGGTGGCCGGCGCGCGGGGGATGCTCGCAGCGCCGGGGGAAAGCGCTGGCGATCGAGAGTGAGCGGGGAGAGAGAGTGGGGTGCCTAAAATGGCGACCGTGCATTTGCTATGCGTGACGCTGGGGAGAGGCAAGATGGCGCAGATAATGTTCAGTTTGCAAGCTAAATTTCCACAGTCCTCCCTTTTAACATATCTCGCCAGCTTGTCCGGCCAATATTCACCTTTGTTAGCCTTTCAGTTACAGTATCGTCAATGTTCGTCATACATTTAAAGATACAGAGTCTTTAGGGTAGGCAGGAGTAATCTGACACATTTGTACATTGTCTCATACAGTTTGATAAAGTAGGCGAGGAGGAAGTACATTCAAAGTTGCAGTATAGTCGTGTACATGGCTGGTGTTGTATGAATGTTACTATACAAAGTTACATTTTCTTAACTTCTCAGTGTACAGTCGGAAGTGATTGATGCAACATCATGAAGAAGATAGTTAATATAATAAGGTGGTTGGGAGAGGATTTTCAACTTTGACATGGGTCCTTCTTTCCAGTGTCCTTGTTTTATAAAGAGCTATCACTGGTAAGCTCTCATTGTTGTTCTTCTTTCGTTGGCACTGTTGAGCACCGGCGGTGGAGCTAAGGTCCAGCTCAAATCCGATTTCTCACGTGGCAGGGTGTGACCACTCACTGTTCTTTGATCACAGTCCTGTTCCTTAACACAGTTCACCACAGGTACTTTGAGACAGGGTGCCGGCCTTTTGTTCCTCGGTAGTAGGTCAAAGTCATAGTCCAAATGAAAGAGGAAGAGAGAATGGGGTGGCGTGGGATCGGATCAAAAATGCGGACCAAGGAGAGCAGAATCTTTCAGCACTGGGCCCATCAATCGGGCCCGACGGGTTGAGACTTCAGGCACGCTGGTCAGTGGGCAGGGGCCTCGATGTAGCCCTTCGCGCTTATCGTTCTGATAATGGTGTCTCGTCTCACACCCTTTTTGCTTCGTCGCTTCCCCCTTGGTCGATGTCATAGATGCTTTATGATCCACAGCCAGACTGTACGTCACGTCCGACCCCTCTCTTCCGATGGCTGCAGGTTATCCTTGAATAGGTTATAAGAAACGAAAGTCTTAGGGATTTTGGCAGGGAAGACATTTACATACTTCATTCTCTCTCCCAACCACTGAGTAGTTGCGGAAATGCTCTTATCTGTTACTATATGATTGGTGTCTATTAACTCTGGTGTTAAGGTGCGTGTTACTAATCTATTAATTACTGCTGTGGTGCAGGGTTCTGTGGGTGTCCCTGTCCATCGTCTGGCCTTCTAGGTGTCAGTTCCTGCGCCCTATAATACAAGGTTTGGTAATACCCGTAAGTGTGAGGTGCTACGGTCATGCGTTCACGAGTATCCTTTTCATACAGTAGGTGACCCTTTATCAGTTTAAAACAGGGCCATCAGCTGTTTCGTTCGGGATACTCTGAGACGGCTAGTATAGGGCTGGAGTTATCTTTGGGAGAACAGGGTGCTTTAGACATTCTATTTCGGGCTAATTGGTCAGGGGTAATTCTGGGCGGTGGAGATGGTGTCCCTTAAGAACAAAAACCACTGACATATAGTCCCCGTGTTGAGGGTCAGATTGGGAGACATCAGTCGTCTTACCTGTCCTTTCCTTCTCAGCCGATTAGGCTTAACGTTTGTAAAAAGGAGAGGTAGTAACGTGGTAAAGTATGGTCGTTTTTGTTTCTGTCAATTAGTTCGAACACCACTGTGTTCAGGCCAATTATACACTTACCAAAGAGGTGTATGTCGTTAATTTATTCAAGAAGAAAAGAGGGCAAGAAAGAGCCTTTTGCGAGGGAGGGGGAGAGAGAGTGAGAGAGAGAGAGAGAGAGAGAGAGAGAGAGAGAGAGAGAGAGAGAGAGAGAGAGAGAGAGAGACGTGTGCATCAAGTAGGCTATTTTGGCATACATACGACACAAAACGAGAGAGAGAGAGAGATGGGTAAGATAATAGGCCACTTGGTGCACACACAACATGGAGTAGCATGGGTCTGTTCCATGTAAGAAAACACAAGCGGGGAAAAGACATAAATTCGGTGATCACGTACACACAAATGCCAGATAGGGTGTGACAGTACATGCATCAAGACGGAGACTCAGGGCTGCGTCGAGCACGGGGACCTCTCCTTTCCTGTCCTCTATTCCTATGCATGCTGCGTACCTTTAGTATTTTGTAGTTTATCTTATGGGTTGTCTGACCCTTTATTCTCCTCCCTTTGATCGGTGGACGCGCACTTCAATCATACAATGACACTCTCTTCAAGTGACCCGAACATGAAATGCATACACATTCATATCGTATAATCGTAGTACACACGCACAATCATATCATACAGTTTTTCATGTTCCCAATGGTGGTCTGTAATTTTACGCACTATCTCACAACGTTTGTCTATGTTTTCCCTGATATTGAACTTGGTGCGGTCCATGTCCACTCCACTCTTCAGTCGGAACTTCGTCGTGACCTATAGAGGGGAAAATAAGAGGGGAGGGGAGGTGCAGTATTCAAAATACCCCAGCGCGCGCAGACACGAAAAGTTCTACCTACCATGTACCAGGCTAGCCGCAGGGGTGGGTAATACCACGGACCTATTATTCTTTAGTTCGAGGCAAAGATGCTCTAGTTCATTCATCTCCTAAATTCGGGTTCCCTGGTCATGCATGTATTTCTCAATTGGTCGTGTATTATGGTGCAGGATACCATACCTTGCGTGTGACATATACTTTAAGTTATAGTTCATTATTGATTTGACAATTCTTGGAAAAAGGGGGGCAGGCGTGATGGGTACAAATTCCGTTAAACAAAAATATTTTAGGCAAATTGAGTCCGTATTATCTGTATGCTTTCGCTTAGGAGTGACAATCTTTTATTTAAAAGAGAAACCTTCAACAACCCAGATGATTAGTCATGACACTGATTCCGTAATTCCTTTTTAAGAAGCCCTTTATTTAAAACAATGTCAGTGTAGAAATACGGGCCTACAGCCGCTATAGGCCGGCCACGGTGCGAGAGGCGTCGAGCAACATGAGCAACACTAGATTAACATAAAAATCGGTTCCCCCCCCCCCTCTCCCCCACCATCATGTGTGAAAGCATCGCATACATATATTTATATATCTCTTTTTAACACAAATGTCACGTGGCTGGAACGCCACAAGGAGTTGTAGGCCACTCCTACATCAGCGCCATCTTGGGGCGGGGTCGGGCCAGTGCACAGTCTAAGTCTTTCCATGAATTAGCTGTTGAACCAGAATTCCTTTCGGTAGTTCGAGAACTTTCGTTAGCGTCAACTTTGCGTCAGCATGGCGTCACTGCAACCTTGTAGCAATGCCACGGTTTGTTCTTAGGGCGGGGCAGCAGGCGGGTTCTTCCGCCGACGCTCTACTGTCCCACTGCACCAAGCGGAGGCAAGGTGGCTGCCGCCCGGGGGCAAAAAGAGCAATGGTGGTGGTTTTGTCCTTACCGGAAGTCCGCAGGAGTCGAATGTCAAATGACTCCAACCAATTCTGCAAGGCTGAGGGGAGCGTTCTGTCAAGGGTGGGGCCCATGCCCTAGCAAACAAGCTTTCGAGTCCAGAATAGTCTCATGGTGGGCCAGGCCTGGAACCGGAGGGGTCAACCGCCGGAGTTCAAGGGCAGCAGTAGCAGCAGCTCTTCGGTACAGTCACCGGAGAGGAGCCAGCAGCAGTAACAGCGGCAGTTCGGATGGTACTGCCACCGGGGTGATTCCAGTAGCAGTGACGACAGCAGTTTGGATGGTATCACCACCGGGGTGGGTCCCCGATTACCTTGCTGCGGGGGCCCACTCCTCACGTCGGGTGCTAGCGGCAGTCCTGGTGAACCCGGTGCTTGGGTGGTTGCCTGGCGGCCGCGTGCAGGGGTGCCGGCTCAGCCGAACGGCGAATGAAGTGGCAGGGCGCAACTCGGCTGGCTGACGTGTGAAAGATGCGGTTGGGGTGCCCTCATCTGCTGGCGAGCCTCCACCTGGGGAGGTGGGGAGGCCCGTCCGCGTCGCCTCCCCCCGCCAGGGCACCCTCCGTTATTGAAGGAAGAAGTGACTGGGAAGATCCGCACAGCGTGCCAGGGTGAAATTCAGCAGGCCGATGAAAAAGATGGCTGGGTGCAGCTTAGCTGGCCGGCGAATTAAAGACGGTTGGGTGCAGCTTAGCTGGTCGGCGAATTAAAGACGGTTGGGTGCAGCTTAGCTGGCCGGTGAGTCAAAGACGGTTGGGTGCAGCTTAGCTGGCCGGTGAGTCAAAGACGGTTGGGGTGCCCGGCGAGCCTCCACCTGGGGAGGTGGGGGAGGCCCGTCCGCGTCGCCTCCCCCCGCCAGGGCACCAGCCCTCATTAAAGAAAGAAGAAGAGAAAGCGGAAAGGCCCGCACAGCGTGGCGGGCTCCGCCTTGGTGTTGCCAGAACTTCGGCGCTTCGTATAGCCTCCGGCCTATTCGCACAATCGCCCGCCACTGATGTCAAGGGATTTTTGCATGGCTTTTATAGCCCAAAGTCAACTAAGAGGGACCGCCCAAAACAGGCCAATGTTGCAATTTTGAGGAAGGAGAGGCGAGGACGGTGTCACGTGGACGTTAAGGCTTTGGGATGGAGGTTGCAGCAGACTGTCATGTAAATAGTTGTTTTAAAACGTGTTTTAACCTGTTTACCCTGTTGGTGTGTTTGTTATATCCTATAAGTTATTAAAATGTTATAACTACATTACTTCGTTGGAGTGTTTGTACATATTTGTAGTCTGATGACGAGCACAAGGAGGTTACTGTGCAATCGGAAAAATAACATAGCCCAATTGTGCGCGATCTAGCCCTAGTTTGGTGACGTCGATGGTGGGTGTCAGCAGGCTTCCGTTTGTGCGGGATTTTGTCATGCTTATTGGGCGGGGTGGGCAGTAGGGCAGACATGTTTAGGTAGCGAGAGTAATGGAGTCGGGCTACCTCGCGGTCGTCTCGACCGTGAGCTTGACTCCTTCCCTTGGTTTCATATGTCCCACAAAGGGCTAACTCCTAGCGTTATTTTAGTTTTTGTAAGGTCAAAAAGGATCCTACCAGTGCCTTTACTATCTTGTCGATTCCTGTTCGTTCATCCTTAGTTAATCGATTCATTCTGGTGGACTCTTTCTTTCCTATCTCATGGTCGTCTGGCGTTGTAGTCGACGTTGGGTTCGGCACAAGAGGCTCAGCCGGCGCGGAGGCCGTGAGGGCCGAGGCCCCTGTACTGCTTTCGCTCGTGTTCGGGGGTTGTGGGTGTTGCACTATTGATTGGGAGGGTGCATACGGAGGGGGCATGTAAATGATCGGGGGACCTAACAGTAACTCGTCATTCGTTCGCTGCTTGGAGGACAACTCAGGGTAGAGCAAAGAAGGGGTCCTAACAGCGTACTGGCCTGAGGTTTCGGGCTCCTGTCTTAGTTTAGTTTCCCTTCTCTCCTTTATGTCTTCTTCTAACTTTCTAGCGGCAAGGTGAGCTGCCTTTCGTAATTCCTTTTCTGCTTTTACTTCTTCCCTCTTTTTCCGTTGCGTCGCTTCTTTGCGCCACATGCCGATACTGTCAAGCATAGTAGGCGTCGTCTTATTGCTACGCAGAGCTATTTTTAGCGCCTCTATCTTATGGTCGTCGAAGGATCCCATCAGTGGCCACTGACTCTCGGGGTCCTTCTTTGTATATTTATGCCATAGCTTGGTATAAGCTACGGCGACTAGTCCATATTTAGTGAACATGTCCTTATTAGGGGTGCCCTCCAGTGGAGCCGGATGGTTCACCTCTAATAAGCGGTCCGGGCAGAACCAACTACCAATCAGTGGGGAGAAGATAGGCATGACGGGTTTCAACGGGGACAAAAGTCAGCACTACCTATCTTTTCACTGCTTGCAAAGACTAGACAGAATATCTCTATTCTTCGTTATTTGCAAGCAGAGAATACCTCCAAAGAACCAATATCGAACAACTAGTGTTCGGACAATCAATCAATCAATCAATCAATCAATGGGAGATAAAGATAGGCATGACGGGTTTCAACGGGGACAAAAGTCAGCATTACCTACCCTTCACTATTTGCAAAGACTAGACAGAATATTCCTATTCTACGTTATTTGCAAACAGAGAATATCTCAAAAAGCACTATTCTCCAAAACAATCAATGTTCGGACAATCAATCAATGGGGAGATAAAGATAGGCACGACGGGTTTCAACGGGGACAAAAGTCTGCGTTACCTACCCTTCACTATCTGCAAAGGGAGAGAGAGAGAGTATTTCTACTCCTCCCCGTTTGTAGACAGCGAATATCTCAAAGAGAACAATCAATGAGCACAATCAATGAGCAATACTAGTATTTCCAAAGCATCAAACAATCAATCAATTATTTCTCAATTTGTCGTGTATCACGACCTTACCCGGACCGCGTGGACAGTTTCTCGTCTTCCGCCTCCAGCGCCCGATCGTCCTCTACTCTCCGTATTTGCCGCGGCACTCCTGATGGTTCCCAGTCAGGACCGTAGATCACTCGAGAGAGGTCTGCTCGGAACCAGTGAAGTTCGGATGATCGGCTGCCAGACGAGGGTCTATTGGGCAGGAGCTCTCCCGATCGTTGCAGTCGTTCACTCTGTCGTCGGGACCTCTCCCACTGGATCCACGTGTCGCTGATGGGCCCCACGTTTGGGACGCCAATTGTTAAATGGTAGCGGCAGTTTCAGTTGATAACCTTTCAAGTATTTGCCCGGCGGTAATCGCCTCTCATACCTCTCGATAATTTACCAATAAAAGAGGCAGGCGCCGGAGACTGGAAGGCAGGAAACAAAGTTTTATTCCGTCGGAGCAGAACTCATCAGATCAGACAGCAAGGTATCGTCACGAGGTGCTCTAACCGCATCTCTGAGACCTGGTCTCTTATACACTGGTTTATTGCTTTATTATACATAGTACATTCTTGAGATTCCCTTGATGCGCGGGGGAAATATCCCCTGAAGCCCCGGTTCAGATCCGATCCCACACATAGATACAGTAGAAGTTCCCACCCCATCCACAGTAGGAGATGGCTATTGCGCAGCAGGGTATTCCGCCAATTCCTGGGGGGGGGGGGGGTGTGACCGGTCGGGTCTCAGGGAGTAGGGGCTTTGATCTACTGTAATCCCTTTGACGCGGGGTGTTTCCCTTACAGTAGGGGCAATAAACTGCATCCGCGGGGCTAGGTGATGGCCTGGGACCAGTTCAGACAATGGGGCGCAGAGGAAGGGGGTTATCAAAGGAGAGGCATGACCATGTATGGGTTGTCGGTCGGAAGTGGTCCCGTAGCAGGGTCGTGCAGAAGGAGAGGGTTTATGGCCTGTATGAGAGAGCGGGGGTGGCCGGCGTGCGGGGGATGCTCGCAGCGCCGGGGGAAAGCGCTGGCGATCGAGAGTGAGCGGGGAGAGAGAGTGGGGTGCCTAAAATGGCGACCGTGCATTTGCTATGCGTGGCGCTGGGGAGAGGCAAGATGGCGCAGATAATGTTCAGTTTGCAAGCTAAATTTCCACAACGCGAGCTACGCGTAGCACTTCGCGAACTGCGTAGTACCTTGTTCGCACTGTGCCAGATGTCGTTTTCAATGATTGCACAGTGCGGACAAGCAACCGGCACTGTGCAATCATTGAAAATGGCATCTTGCACAGTGCGAGCTGTAGTTTTCTGCTGCTCGAGTAGATTTTTACTCGAGCGGCAGCTTTCTCAACGCGAACTGGTAGTTTCTCATCGCGAGCGGTCGCAAGCATACGCGACCACTCTCAATGAGAAACCTGACCTCCTCGTGTTGGGAATCTCGCCGGGAGGTTTATTTTCCATGCTCGCGATCGCCAACTTGAAGTTGCTGATCGCGAACAAGGAAAAAGTCTCGCCGGGATGTCATTTTGCTTGCTCGCGGTCGCCAACTTGACGTTGAGGACCGAGAGCAAGCAAAAAATGACCGCAGCACTACGCAACACTACGCTACGCGTGTTCGCACTGTGCTACGTGCAGTTCGCGTAGTGCGAAGTAGCGCGAACTTCGCAAACTACGCGAGCGTAACGTAGTGCTTTGCCCAGGCTTAATCATATCAGCCCAAAGTTGAATTCTTTACATTGGCTGCATGTAAAAGAACACATAAATATCAAATCTCTTGTTATTATCTAACCAGCACACCATCAAGCCACAGAGTCAACACCAGTGCCACAATACGTTCTGTCAGAGAAAATCCAGTATATTGCTCCGATGTATGTGCTGCAGGGCCGGTGTTGGGCATGGGCAGTGTGGGCCGCTGCCCAGGGCCCCACTGTCAGCCCTCCAACTTGGGGCCTCGCACAAATGCAACACAGTCAGGCCACGGCATGAAAGATGCCACCTTGCAAGTGCGCCACCTTATGGGGGCCTCTCCCCTGACCTCACTGGTATGGTGTGGCGAGGCGAACCCGGGTGTGGGGAGGCAGTCCCAGTTGCAAGAAGGCACATTCATCAGTTTCCTCCTGCAATTAGGACTCCTCCCCCCACCCATGCAGGGGCACAGCGGAAGGACTATTGCCCAGCTTTTAAGCTCCCTGGCAGTCTTAACCCTCTCTGGAAATAAGCAACCCTCACACCTTCAGCCCTTTATGAGCAGTTAAGAGGTGCTTGTAGGTGGCCGAGAGGGAGGGGCTGCAGCTTCAGAAGCAGGGGCATCTATTGAAATGCAGACAGCCCTGAATGGGTTAAGTCTATGCAAATTAGAGGGGTGTCGCACATTCCCCTTCTGCCCAGGGCCCCAAAGATCCTAGAACCGGTCCTGATGTGCTGCACAGTACTACTTCAAAATAGATTTTCTGTGGACTCACCATCTTCTATGCACAGCTTTTTAATCCTCTCTGACAGAACGTTACTTTGCATTGTGAACTCTATAGAGACAGTTCAGGCCATTGATGCAGACATTTTCTGGATGTTCATTCTACTGAATGATTTACAAACTTCAGCAAGGCTGGCAAACTTCGACCAGGATTTCATATAACTTCACAGAGCAGAAATTCCCAGGTTCACCCAGCACTGTTCAGTATAAAGGCAAGCCTAGCATAACACCAACAAAGGATGGCGGTGTCTCATTGAGAGAGCAGGCCAAAGGCTAAGAGCTGCACACTTCGTCTGAGATTGCTGTGAAAAATCTCGAGCTGACGACGTATGAAAAGCTTTGACAGCGATGCAGACTGCACAACTTCTGTTTCAGAATTTTTATCCACAGTAATTTGCAGTGTGAACAGGGCGCACATGGTGCACTATTTTAGGAGAGGAAGCCTGCCAGCTGCTCGCTGAGATTCTCGCGGTTCATGATGAAGCAGTGTATTGATAAAATGCTATCGCCACCTTCCTCACACTTTAAATGGCATTCATTTCTAGCATGTACATCACAGTTCTTTTTAAAAATAATGTTTGTATTATGTTTTTTTTATTGCTTTTACATCCAGCAATTGTCAATCAATCAGGGATTTGTGAAGCGCACTACTCACCCGTGAGGGTCTCCAGACACTAGAGGGGAGGAAGGATTCGAGCAGCTCTTTCTCATCCAAACAGCCAGGTCTTGAGGCTCTTCCAGAATGCTTGCAGTGTGGGGGTTCATCTAATTCTGAGGGGGAATTCGTTCCAGGTCTTGGCCGCGATGTAGGAGAAGGCTCTTCCTCCCGTTCTTGCTCGGCGGATGCATGGGATTTCAGCCAGGGCAAGGTCAGTCGAGCGGAGGTTTCTCTCGGGTGCGTAGAAGGAGAGTCTTTTGTTGAGGTGTTGGGGTCCAATGTCGTGGAGGGATTTGTAGGTGTGAGTGAGCAGCTTGAAGGCACACAAAGAACCTTGAATACGTCTGGGGCTGTATTTTACAAAAGTGCCCCAGAGGCCCAATGGAAGTGTGTGCACTGGGCACTTTGGTATTACTGAAGGGGCCACAGATGCTTGTGCAGACACTGGTCATGCTGGCACAACATTATCTCGAAGGAGTTTTCTCTCATTTGGCAGTGCGCTGCAGGAAGAATCTAACCCTGGGGGCCCATGCAACTGTTGAAACCCTTTGCTTCTGCATCGGCAAAGTATTATAGACATGGGTACAGAGGTAAATTTGCTGTCAAGGGGTGCACTGACTGGGTGCCACAAACAAGTGGTGCACAGTCAGAGTGCTCCCAGAGGGCACCTTTTGGCATAGGGAAAAGGGGTCCTATGAACGCCCCAGTTACTCATGGCACATGATAAAGGGGGGTGCTTTACCTCCTGCCAAAAGCATACCACGTTGCTGCCTTGCAATGTCAAAGGCAGACTAGCAGCTACAAACAACCAGTCCACCTTTTGCTAATGTGCTGCCCCAAAGGCTCAAGTCCGTGGCTGTGCTGGGGACAACACATACATTGTGTGGGGGCGTACTGACCCAATTCATGTCTGGGGTCCTAGAAATACAGACACTGGCGTTTTAATAGCTAACAGTTTAGTAGAAGTTCGATTCTTTGTTCACTGTGGAGAAAACCAAAGAAACTAACCAAAACCAAGCAACAAATGCAAAGCCAACACTGCTTGGACATTTCTAGTCCATACAGTTTTCACCAATGCATTGCAATCACTGACAGAGCCTGTATGTCTTTGTTTTTTTTGTTAGTGATCTATGAATGAGTGCAACAATTAATTAATGAGGAGGGCTGAGTGTGTTATATCGTTAACACACATTGATGGAGTACGTTAATGATTTGTAAGTGTCTCGATGAATGAATGGGAGTGAATGAGTTCATGGATTAATGCTTGGGTATATGCAAAAATGGATGACTGACTGGATTATTGGGTGTAAGGATGGATACATGAGTGAATGCATGAATGGATTAATGGGTAGCAGCTGTAAGGGCCTGATAGGTTCACAGGTCCCCGCAACCACTAATATAAGTGACATACCATTTGTTAGCAAGCTCTGCAGGGATAAACAAACATAAAAATAAGTCTAAAACAAGGTTCTCCAACACCACAATGCTGACTGCCTAAAAAAAGAATGGCCATAAAAGCAATAATTTCCATATGCACACTAGGTGCACTAAATAAGCATCACTTCGGTTTGCCTCTCACAACAGTGTAATTGCGCATTTCAGCTTGGCACAGAGTATTCATCAGTCCTGTTCACAGATGCAATTAAGCCGCTGCAAAGACCAGGGTTTCACCAAAAAGCTTCCAAATATTGAGTATAAATACGAGGACACCTATACCCTCACAGAGTTCTGCGAAAGCTTCACTGGCTACCCGTTAAGCAAAGAATGGATCTCGAGGCCCTGTGTATAACCCATAAACTACTTCATAACACAGGTCCAGTGTATTTGAGCAACAGTTTTATAAGGTACCATCCTACCATCCAGTACCACTCTTTCAGGGACAAAAATGTTGTTGTTCCAACTTTCAGATGCTCTTCTTGGGAAGGGAGAAGCTTTGTGAGTAATGCCTATGGAATACTATTCCTTTACATATTAAAGGCATTTCGGATCTCTTTTCTTTCAGAAAGGCCCTAAAAATATGGTTGTTTAACTATTACTCTAGTAAATGATTTATTTGGGATGGAGAGTTAGACCTCTGCAACTGAAGCAGCGCTGACACCTCCAGATATATGTTGCCCTTAACAAATAACATAACAGAGTCTCCATACCCATTACACTCAGCATGAATTTCTTATATTGATAACTCTGCTGCCACCCCCAACGCACAAAGACTTTGCCACACACTTATAGATCACAAAGGGAAATAAAATCCTGTATAAGTGAGGGATTTCCCACCCTTTCAGGGAGCCAAACAACTTCATAAAGAAGCATTTGGGGTCACTGCTGCTTCCACGCATTCCATCCTCTTACAATTGTGCAAAATAAAATTTGAGGGTCTACTTCTCCCGAGCCATGAATATACACAGCATCTAAGTTGGCC
Source organism: Triturus cristatus (assembly GCF_964204655.1). Taxonomy (NCBI): domain Eukaryota; kingdom Metazoa; phylum Chordata; class Amphibia; order Caudata; family Salamandridae; genus Triturus; species Triturus cristatus. The sequence goes on along the minus strand of NC_140581.1, from coordinate 921,170,463 downwards.
ATGACTTGTGTCTGCATTGTATTTGATCTCCTGTCCCCCTCTATCAACAAAGACAATATGCTTAAATAACGAAAAAAAGTGATTCCTGTAACAACAGCATTATGGCTACTCGCCTATTTTACAAAATCTATTTAAAATAAAAAAAACTCCTGTTGCTGGATTATCTTAAAACAGAACTGGGAGGTGGGTGTTGCACATCAAGAATTTGCTATCAGGCTGGAGGACATCCAAAAGAACAATGACCGTTCACCATTGCTTAATTTGAGCCAGGGGTAGCTGTTGGAGACCACCACCACTTATTTTGATAGACAGGTACATATTTTTGATCATTAGACAATCATTCAGAGAAAGGAGGATGAGAAAGATGGAAAAACAGTGACAAAGTGAGAAAGGAGGGATGAAAAGTAACCTTAGAAAGCGAAATAGAGTGGGGGAGAGCCTGGTGGTGGGTTAAAGAGGCATGAGGTGGAATCAAGACTATGCAGCCCTGGTATTCATCTTACGTTCAATAGCACCGACTGTAGTCTTCTAAACAAACATTTTGGCTCCCTGCACTTATTATATTGCAAATTAGGAAGTGCATTCACCCAAAACATAAGGAAGGGCACAGAAAAGGAAGTGCATTTACCTACTCTATAGAGTCTGCTCCCTCTATTTGACCCAGTGTGGGATTTTTTTCCAGTTGCCACTGAATTATTTGTTGTAAAAATCTACTTTCATACTGTGCTTTACGATGGAAAGATTTTGTGCATCAATATAAAATTCAACAAAATGTTAAGTTGTGAGGGCAGTATTCTGCATGGCAACTAAAAGCGTAACAGTGTTTGAACCTGAACAGATTCATGGCTGCAGTAGAAATCTATTTCTGTAACTTATGGAGAAATTCTTTTGTTAAAATACTGTAAACGTAAACTAGAAAGAAAACTGACACGAGCCCAGCTGCAGTGAGCAAGAGACTTTGCCTTGCAGAAGTCTTGTAAAAACTTCATAAAAGGTGGTTAACTTGGAATTTTAGTAAACTTTATGATAACGAGAAATATTTGCTCAGTGGTTTAATACCCTTCCAATCACCATCAAAAAGGAATCAAGTTTTCTGAAATTCAGTGAGCTACTCACCCAAAAATCGTGTGCATCTAGGCTATGGTAATCCTTCTTTTAGCTAGTTTTGAGAAACCATGCATATGTTTGCTCAAACAATAAATTGTAACATAACATAACTGTTAGACCTGGAATCCGTGGTGTGGTTTTCTCCTAATCTTTTGCCTTCAGACCTTCCATTTTTGCTGGCCTTACGACTCTGCACACTTTACCACTGCTTACAAGTACTAAAGTGCCTGTGCTTTCTGCTCAAACATGGTACAATTGGCTTATACCCAATTGGCATATTTAATTTACTTATAAGTCCCTACGTATTAAAGGGCACTATATGCTGCAAGATCGCTGACATCCACGACAGCTTCAACACCACGACCACCCCGACTACACCCGACTACACCTCCCCTGCGAACACCAGCAGCACCAACCGGCTGACCTCCTGGTCCAACGTCAATGACGACGAGACACGCAAGGTCATGAACTCCATCCACTCAGGATCGCCGTCAGACCTGTGCCCACACCACATATTCAACAAAGCAGACGCAGCCATCGCACTCCAACTACGGAAGGTCCTCAACATCTCCTTCGAAACAGCGACATTCCCGGAAAGCTGGAAGCACGCCCGAAATCAACTCCCTCCTCAAGAAGCCCAAGGTGGACCCCAAGGACCTCAAGAACTTCCGGGCCATCTCCCTGCTCCCGTTCCCGGCGAAGGCCATCGAGAAAATCGTCAACATGCAATTAGCCCGCCACCTGGAAGACAACAACATCTTGGACCCGTACCAATCTCGATTCAGATGAAACCACAGCACCGAGACAGCCTTCATCGCCGCCACAGACGACATCAGGCGCCAACTAGACAACAGCGACACATCAGATCCCATCCTCCTAGACCTGTCAGCCGCCTTCGACACAGTCTGCCATCGCACTCTAAAGACACGCCTCCTAGAAGCTGGAATCCAAGAGAAGGCCCTTGACTGGACCACGTCCTTCCTCTCTGGCAGAACCCAGAGCGTCCGCCTCCCACCCTTCTGATCCGAAGCCACCAACATCATCTGCGGCGTCCCCCAGGGCTCATCCCTCAGCCCAACGCTGTTCAACGTCTACATGGTCCCCCTCGCACAAGTGGCCCGCCATCACAACCTCAACATCCTCTCCTACGCCGACGACACCCAGCTCATCCTCTCCCTCACCAAGGACCCACACACCGCCAAAACCAACCTCCACGAGGGAATGAAGGCCGTCGCCGACTGGATGAGGAGCAGCCGCCTTAAGCTGAACTCGGACAAGACGGAGGTCCTCATCCTCGGACCCACCCCCTCAGCCTGGGACGACTCTTGGTGGTCGACCACAATGAGAACAGCACCAACACCCACCGACCATGCACGCAACCTAGGGTTCATCCTCGACTCCTCCCTCTCCATGTCCAAGCAGGTCAATGCCGTTTCCTCCTCCTGCTACAACAGCCTCCGCATGCTCCGCAGGATCTACAAGTGGATCCCGACAGAAACAAGAAGAACGGTGACACAGGCCCTCGTCAGCAGCAGACTGGACTACGGCAACGCACTTTACGCAGGAATCCCAGCCAAATACCTACGACGACTACAACGCATCCAAAACACCTCAGCCCGACTAATCATCAATGTCCCCCGCCGCAGCCACGTCACGCCCCACCTGAGAGACCTACACTGGCTCCCCGTCAACAAGAGGATCACCTTCAAGCTCCTCACCCACGCACACAAAGCACTCCATGATGCCGGACCAGCCTACCTGAACACCAGACTCAGCTTCTACACCAACACCCGCCAGCTCCGCTCCGCCAGCCTTGCCCTCGCCGCTGTCCCCCGCATCCAACGAACAACCTCCGGCGGCAGATCCTTCTCCTACCCGACCGCTAAAACGTGGAACACCCTCCCTACCCACCTATAGCAGACCCAAGACCTACTCGCCTTCAGAAGACTCCTCAAGACCTGGCTCTTCGAGCAGTAGCGGCACCCCCCCACTCAGTGCCTTGAGACACTCACAGGTAAGTAGCGCGCTTAACAAGTACTCTGATTAATTGATTGATTGATTGATATATGGCCAGGGCCTGAAAATAAGCGTATCGCAGGCCTGTCATTGCAGAGCCTATGTGTGCAGTTTTAACCTGCCATGTCGATATAAATGAACCTCTTTCCAGCCTCAAGCCTTCCTTTTTAATATATTTAAGTCACCCCCAGGGAAGGCCCTGGACAGGCCAAAGGCCAGGGTGCAATGTATTTAAAAAGTATAACATGGACTTTTTAGTTTTACATGTCTTAGTAGTGGCACACTCTTAAATTCGTTTTTAATTACTGCAAATCCTATCTATAGGATAACATTGAAGTTTCCTTATTACATTTTATACATGTAATTTCAAAATGGAAAGAGATAACTGTTTCATTGTAGGTGACTGGAATCCTAATTTAAAATCCGAAGTCGGATTTTAAATTACATTTCTGAAAATGCTACTTTTTTAAAGTGACGTTTTCTTGCTGTGGCCATTTGGTTCCTGCAGCCCGGCTTTGTGTATTCCTCCTAGCATGCCACACACAATGGGAGCTTAGGTGTGACCAGACGGGTCATCACTGACAGGATGGGAGCAAGGACCTGGGCCCGCCCTCACTTATACCGGAATAGACTGTATCCTGTCCCCACACAAAGGTCTGCATGGCCCCTGTAGTTAGTCTGGAGCCAGGGCCAGGAAGGCAGGGCATCTGTGCACTTTAAGGGTATGACTCAAGCAGCTTCTCCCCACTTCAAAGGCACAACTGTGTATAAAAAAAGGACATCAAACACCACCACTTCTGTATACTTCTGGACCTGTTGATACTCTGCCAGGAAGGACTGCTCTGCTGCTGAAAGGACTGCCACTCTTCTGGACTGCTGCTCGAAAGAAACTGCTGCCCTGCTATACTGACCTGCTGTCTGATGCCCTCTTGCCTGGGTGAGGAGGACTGCACCTGCATCTCTTGAACCCAGAATAACTCCAAGGGCCAATTGTCTGGCCTCCTGATCGGAAGCCTCAGGGACATAACAGTCTTCCAACAACTTTGCATCTGTACCTGGACTCTTCTATCTGTGAGTCTTCTCTGTCAAATGGTGCTACTCTAGTCCTGGAATCTTGGAAGTGTGCTTAAGGGGCTTTGCTAGCCGCTGTGGATCCAGAGAAACCGACACATCTACTCTGCTGCGCGGCACAACCTCAAGCAGAACTGACACATCCCCGCTGCTGCATGGATTAGACCTGTCGCAAAGACTTACATTGCTGCTGCTTTTTGTATAGCCTTTGGGACCGCTGCTGAGTGATGCACCCTCGAACCTTGCATCTCTCGTTGATGTCAGACTCAACGCCAAACTCTGCATTGCAGTCTTGCAGCTCCTTGGAACCAGTGCATCACCCCAACTACATGACACATACCCGACGACTGACTTCACATAGCAAGCCCTTGTCGAACTGACATCGATGCAACAGGGCCTCTCACCTCAGCCTTGCCACATTTCGGAACTGAGGTATCGCTTCAGCTGCACAAAGCATCTTTGACCTGGATCCACGCAATGCTCCGCAAACCAGGATTTATTGTACTGTGTTCAGCGACTCTAACTGGGTACCTGTAGCTGGCCTGCGCTCCATCATGGCCAGGTGGAACTTGTGACTTTGTCCCAGTCTGGTCGAACAGATAGCCACCATTGGTGCTTTACGGCTCTTGGCGCTATTTCTCTTAAAAACGTTCTAATTCAATATCTCCGGTTCTACTAATTGGATTTTTGTCATGTTGGTCTTGTTTTATGTATTACATTTTGCTCTCTTTTTCTAACCTTGTGTGGGATCTTTTTGTGATGAGTTTTCACAGTTTTTCTGTTTGAAGTATTGCACAGATACTTTACACATTGCTTCTAAATTAAACCTGACTACTCTGTGCCAAGCTTCCATGGGGTGAGCACAGGTTAATTTACGGCTTGCTTGTGCCTTACCCTGACTAGGATTGTGGTTGCTGCTTGACCAGGGTTTACACCCCAGTCAACCCATTACCCAATTTCTAAGAATAATGTAACATAACATAACGTAACATAACAGAACATAACATAACATAACATACCATAACATAACAAAATAATATAGGGAACCGGTGGAGCTGGACTAAAAAGAAGCTTCTGCAAAAGCAATGGATACAGGAGGAATTCAGATCATAAGCAGTAGCCTGGGATCAAGCCCTGCCTGAGTAATGATATGGTTTGCAAGCGTACACCACTGAACCTGGGATAAAGCAAAACCCTTCAGGAACTTCAGTTGGTCTCAGGGGGTAATACCAGAGGGGCTAACAAATACTGCATATAAAGCATACATTCAAAACAATCCTTCCAATATCTGCTCTCCCTCTCTGCTCTCCTGATTCAACAAGACTTGACTTCCTTCAGCTGGTGCAAAAACATCAGGAAGACGGAAGGGGATAAGAGAGGATAAAGACCCAGAGCTGAAGACCAATATCATTTCTTGGAACGTTTTTCAAAACTGATCTTTGCAGAGTTCTGTCAAAAGGATTGCAACATTATCCTAATATACTTTTGTACAGATTTACAAACGCTTTGCATCAAGTGTGCAATACTTTTCTAATGCACACCTGAGGCAAAATGTAAGGGTGGGATTTACTATCCAATGCAAATCGTGATTTCCATTGGATAGTAACCCAAAGTAATGTAAAAGTGCACAATGCTTTAGCTTATGTTACTTTGCGTAAAGAGGACGGGTGGTGCATGGGCGTTCCCATGCAGGCACCCATGGATTTTGACCCAATTCCATGTCTAAAAGGAACTGTAGATAACGATTTGCACTAAAATCCTACACCTCCTGAAGGCAGGTGCAAAGAGGAGAAATGCTTTCATTTATCCTTGTTTTTTCCACTTTCCATGTGTGCTTCATTGTACAGCGCATATAGCATAGGTTTTGTGCTAGGAGGGACCCCTTCCAGTGCAAAACCTATGCTTCAGAAAACACTATGGCGCAAGGGTGTCTGCATTGGTGCATGGCTGCCTAAAGTGCACCAGCACAGGGAAAGAGCAAAATGGTGCCACATATTAGTAGATATGTCTGTTCTCGCTCTTTACTTTTCACGCAACGCAGCACAGAAACGGTAATTGCTGCCCTATTTTGCCATGACTTCTTGATTAATCTGGGCCATAGGATAATTCAAACATGCATCCACAAATACAACAATTCCAAAGTCTCCTATTTACAAATGTGAATCAACAGTACAGCTGCATATCTGTCATCCCAAAAGCAAACATGTTTTCAAACAGGAAACACATGATAAGGCAGTCCTACATGCCACCATTTCATAATCCAAACAATCAAATCACGGCCATCCTTGCAATCTGTCTCGTTTCCAAAAACGTTCCTTGAACACAGACAAATCCCCCTCTATAGCACATTTATCAATACGATATGTTATGCTAAGTTATGTTATATGATTCTTGTTGAGTGCATGTACACCAGAAGGTTTCATTTGCAATCAAAATGCACCATACCAGAGACTGTGACCTCCATGCACCACACACATACAACCTCTAGTAGCTGAAGAAAATCCGAATTACATATTGCACATCAATCAAATGATTAACATGGATGACAGATGGAACTGACAGACCCAGATTCATGAGTGAGAACATTTATTGGCAGAGAAATGAAAGTGATGTCAAACGAAGAGATAGCAATCAGTTTATATATTGCAATGTTAATCTGAGTGTACAGTCTAGGCTAATGTGGTAACATTAGATGGGTGACCAAGAAACCAGATTTTGATAAACAAGCTAGCCCTTTGGGAATACAGTAGTAGAAACAACATTACACCGCCCAGCAGATAACTTTAGTCAATTGTCAAACAATCTGAAGGCACAGCAGGAAGATATCACAATAAAAAATTAACTCCTCCTGCGAGGTATCTGTTATCGAAGCAGTAAAATTCTGGCATTGGACAGAACAGCTCACAGATTTAATTTTTGTCAAGGGAGTAAGTTTTTCAACCTGCTCACCTCTCAGGTCAGCTGCAGCCTTTAGCAGTAAGCTGACTGGGGGCAGGGGGCAGCCTGATGAAGGATTCTGCACTACATGGAAAATTTAAGGACGAGCTGGGGGGAGGCATGTGGGAAGCAACATGGAGAGCGAAGGAGCAGCAGGACAATGCCAAGGGACACTCAACACATGGGGGAGAGAGCAACAACATAAACATGTACTCCCATAGAGTGCATGGAATAAAATAAATGAATACCTGCATACCAGAAATATCAGCAGTGGAAGGATACAAGTCAACCATTCAGAACACTGTGAGACCCAAATGCTCAGCCATTGAATTAAGTGGAGATAACTGAGATAGACAACAAAGCCATCCAATCATGAGCAAGGAGGCGACACAAGGCCCACTTTATGTACGTTTCAAACACTAAATTTGCTAAGAGAGGTGTAAAGCTGTCTGTGGCCACCGCCTAAAAATGAATATTTGGAGATTAGAGAGGGTGTTGTATAGTTTGCGGTGAGGTAAGCATATGTGAACTTTGAGTTTCCAAACACATGGTGCAGTATAGACAAAGTTCCAAGGGGCAAGAGGGAGAGGCACTAGAGGAAAATGATGAGGAACATTCACTAACCACCGGAGTAGATGAAAGATGACGTAAAGAACGATGACGTGAAAGCAGATAAACCTTTTCACTATCTCAAACAAGAAGACGATTAGAATATAAAGAGCAGCAAGTTCGGAGGAAGTCTCCATGAGCAGAAAGGAAGATAAAAGGAATAGAATACCAGTAAGATTGGCCTCTTGGTTATCCTCATGTTCATCTATATACCATTTAACAATCCATGAGCATGTAAGCCCTGCATGACCAGGGAACTGGCGAGAGAACGCTTACATGGAAATGGGACTTTTTACTCTACATCGGGATTGCATGATATGCTGGTATTGCACCTACAATATCAAAAGGAGGTTCAATCTTACACAATTGTCACCATTGTTTCTACTCACCCAGGGGCTTATTTACAGGCCCCTTGCGCCGTCAATACGTCATTTTTTCCCCCACGTTAAAAGTGACGCACCTGGGGCAATGGGCTTGTAAATAAACCCCCAAATGTCCAGGAGTTCACGACATATCACAGGCAAAGTGGCAGATTGTATTTTGTATTTAAGATTTAAAAACCTCTCGGATGATAACAACAGATTACACTTGTGGCACATAGGCAGTCTCATAAATCAACCTGTTGAAGTGGTAACAACCAAGTTTTCGGTGATTAATTGAATTTGAGGTTATCCTTAAACTCGAATTTGTATAGCCATTTCCATAGCCACTGACAAAACTATAGTTCCTTTTCCAAACTCGGGGAACACTATAAATAACAAACGAACGTTCATTTGAGTTCAGAATAGCCTAAGGGTATATGATGGTTTTGTCATAAGAATGGATTGTATTGTCAAGACAACAGTAATGACGTAATTCTGCAGCCATGGTGTTTTCTACATAACTATGATGTACCACACTTGCCACACAATCCCCCATCTGCTGCTTAATTTTATTAATAGATTTCAACAAAAAATATTTCTAGCTCAAAAGAATCAAAAGTTACTAAAAATGTGCTCTGTGAGGTGGCCACTGTGGCAGACATCTTGCTAGAGTTCATCTTTCAGTTACTGATTGCTGTAGGGAAACAACCATTACAACGCAGTCATTACAACGCACTACCTTTACAACGCAGTCATTACATCACAACATCCTTTACATCGCATGCCATTACAACACAGCCATTACAACGCATGTCACTACAACACATGCCATTACAACGCATGCCACTACAAGGCACGCCATTACAACGCATTATAAGGTAAGTAATGGGAAAGAGTAATTTTACCCCTACACTATCCAACACTTATCCTACTGTTGCACACACTGGAGTGGGAATAGTAATTTTTACCCCTACACTATCCAACACTTACCCTACTGTTGCACTCACTGGAGTGGGAATAGTAATGTTCACCCCTACACTATCCAACACTTACACTACTGTTGCCCTAAAAGTATTATGCGTTGTGATGGTATGTGTTGTAATGGTATGCGTTGTAATGGAATGCGTTGTAAGCGTAGTTTCTAAAAATGCGTTGTGATGGCATGCGTTGTAAAATCATGCATCATAATGGATGTTGCGATGGAAAAACTGCGTTGTATAGGCATGCGTTGTAAAAGTTTGCATTGTAATGTGTCCTATTCTTGCTGTATGTTATCCTGACACTTATGAAGTGAAACCTTTGCTCATACCATATTAATGTGTGTTAAAAAGTCAAAATAGCATCATAATACTAACAAAAAAGTGTGATGTATTATGTTGCACAATCTGCTCAATCCTCGTTGTATAATTTAGTTGACCTTGTTGCTTAATTTGGTCCTCCATTTTCACATAATTTCTCTGGCCCTGATTTCTTTGAATGCTCTTTGGGTAACGATAATGCTTTAAACATGCCATGCTTAATAACCGATAACATAACGTGGCGCGTGGCAACATTTCTGTTGTTAATTGTGCCCCATCCGTAAGCACTTTAGGAGGTAAATGTTAAGTCCCACACATAAGCTATTTCTGCCTTTATGCTAAATCTTCATTGTTTGTGCAGAAGCGATAATAAGAGTGGAGCAAACAATAAACTAGAGGGACAGTGGCCAGACCCTGGATAAAGCAGAAGGGGCACACCTTTTGTGGAGACAGCACCAACATTCTTCTTTCAAAGCAACTTGGCAGAACATCGAACTCAAACCTTGGGCCTGATTTAGAGTTTGGTAGCCAGGGTATTTCGATAAACCTCTGTATTTCCGGTGGATTATAGTCCATAACATTCTCAATATGGTTGTTTGCCAAACTCTAAATAAAGCCCTTGGTATTTTTTTCCATTCCTAATTACTTTTTTTTCCATCATTCCTAGCTATCTTTACCTAGATTTATATGCAAGGATTCTTCAATCACCCGACATGTGCAGTATTAAATATAAAAGCTTTTTTTTTAGGATGGAACGAGTCAAAAGAACAACAAGTGTTGTACCTCTGCACAAAATAGAAGATTAACAATTGGCCCTGTTATCCAGTGCAACCTTTTATATGGACAATTTTCGGGATGATCCAACAGTTTGTTAGGTGACTCTAGAAGCTTTGGAAGTTCATTGACCTTGCAAACCGGAATAATTAAGTGTATGAGAGGCCACGGGTCTTGTTGTATCCCCCTTGAATGATTGTACTTCTTAATATCGGCACCAACAATATTGTGACATACTAATACCAAGTACAGAATATGAAATGACAAGATATCAAAATGTAAGAGCATATGGGGAAGTACAGATTTACTATTCCTAACTCCATATCTATGTGCAGTGGAGCTATATATACCACATACGTACATATATGTGGAGTTAGGTGTAGAAAATCTAAATTTACTTAATTGCTGCTGTTGTAATTTCAATATTCTGTCCTCAATATTCTGTCCCATCGATATTGTTGATTCGATGTTCAGGGGCCACACCCCATGAACTGATCCAAGCCATCCTCACCGATCCCTATGTAAATAGGATGATATATCTGGCAGTTCTTAAAACTCTCTCCGTCACCTCTGTGCTGTCAAAGAGAGGTGTGCTTGGTTACATTATGTTACCTGGATGAAGAAAGAAAGAGCATAGCAAATGTCCCAAATCTATCAGGAACTCTAAATTCATCATCAGTGATGCAGATCATGTTCTGCGCCACAGCAATCTGGACAAATTTGTTTAAACCAAATTGTGGGAGTTGCCATGTATCACAAAATCAGTTTTATTTGGGTTACCAGATTATTTTCATTTCATCCAGCTGTGTATTGAGATTGAGTATTCAAGAGTCCAGGTTTGATACTGAACTTCCCTTGCACTTATATGTTCATAGTTCCATTTGTATATTATATGCTTATGTGTAGAATACAAAGCCAAGGGATGAGATCAAACAGTCTGGCTGGTCCAAGATCAAAAGAAATAGGATCTTAAAAAAAGATTGAAATTTGTGCCTGATTTAGAGTTTGGCTGACAGGTTACTCCGTCACAAATATCATGGATATCTCGTCCACCTCACTGCAAGTGCATTATTACTATGGAACTTGTAATAGGGTGGATAGGATATGCGTTACTTTTGTGACAAAGTACCCATTTGTCAAACTCTAAATCATGCCCTTTATATGTAATTGAGCATGACTGATACAAATTAAATGGGATGGAATCCGTCCAGGTATTATCTAGTTGAAAAGTGTGAGGCCCCCATTACGAGTCCGGCAGTCCACAGACCACCAGGCTTGCAGGGGCGCTGCTGTGGCGGTCTCCCAACCGCCCTATTATGATATTGGAGGTTGGATTGCTATAGCCTCGCCACAGCCGCAAGGGAGCTGCCATTCCCTGGAGGGGTTGGAGCGGTCAGGAAGCAGTAATAAACTTGGCAGAACCGCCGTGGTCCCACCAAGCATATTACAAGTTTCCTCTACGCCACAGTATTATGGAGGTTCCACCGCCATGAAAACCGTGCTGGGGAGGAAACACAGGGGACCCTATTGGGCCCCCCTGGTGCCTCCCACCCTTTGGATGCATACAGTGGGCTCAATGCCGGGGAGCGAACCACAAGCTGTCCCTCTCCTCTTTATTTAACCCTTTGACTACGCCCAGCCATTCAGGTAAGTGAGGCAGGCCCTCACATTTATCAATTGGGTTCCATGAGTGAGAGCCTCTGACAAAATCTGTCAGCTTGAGTTGCTGCATTGCCTTCATGGCTTTCTGTCTGCATTCATCTTCCCTTAATGCCTATTGAAACCTCCTAGATCGACTGCTTTGGGGCATGCCGCCTGTGTAATTAGCTAAATAAAGTCACCTGTCTGAGCACTCAGGGTGTCTCAATAGATAGTTTGTGAGGTTGCCGACTCCTTGCTTGAAGAGTACTGTGATGTTTATTGCTGAAGCTGAACAACCCAACTTTCAGTCCTTGAGGGGAAGTGTTGAAATGAACCAGCAAAAAGGTGGACAAGTGCTTGCGGTCAGTTGTGACACTGAACTCCCGTCCGGGAAGATACAAGTGAAAAATGGCCACATCCCGATTTATTGGCCAAAGCATCTCATTCAATTTGGGCACCCAGGCCAGTGTCAGTGTTATACTGTAAATGCAGTTGGCATCCAGACCCCTTAATTGTATTCTTGGACAACGGTGATGTCATGGTCTAAGGGACTCGCATCTCATATAGATTGTGTCTCTTACCACTTGCCAATATTCTGTCATAGGGGAGTGCTCTCTTGATACTGGTAAACACTTTGTCTGCTTGGGTGCTCCAGTCACAACTGGGTTAACCTTTGTCAGTGCTTTAGGGGGCTATTAGTGTGGCTAAGTTGGGTGCAAATCTGCCCCAGTAATTTGGCTAGGAAGCTTCTCACTTCTGTGGTGCTCTGTGTGGCAGGAGGGTTTTGTATCACTTCGCAAATGTGGGGGTCGACCTTAAGGCTTTCTTTCAAGAAGACATGTAAAAAAAATTATTTGGCTCTCAAAGAAGGAGCATTTTTTCTGTGTGTAGGGTTGGATCCTGTTCCATCAGTCTTGTAAGTGTCACTCATAGGCAGTGGTATTGTTCTTCCAGCATCAGAGAGTATATGAGGATATCATTGCTAATGTTGAGAATACCCTCCAAGTTTGACAACTTCTCCAGACTCTTGTATCCCTTATCACCAGGGGTTTAAAAAAAATGATGCATCTGCTGGCCAGGTCTAGCAGTAGCTGGTGGCAACCAGCAGTGAGGTCCAGCTTTGAAATACACTGCACCCCTTTGAGGTCAGAAGTGATGTGCGTCTCATGCTGGATGGACTTTTTGGGTAGCCACTGATGCATAGCCAGATCGTCTCTGGCTGCTTTGGCTTCATGGTGATGGCTGTAGGAGACACCCATGACATGGAGCCAAACACCTTTTCAATAATGTCAATTTTCTGTAGCCACTCCAGTTCTTTTTCTACCAGGTATTTGTTTATGTTTGAGGGCTGTCAGTCTAATGATGTTGCTGAAATTTGGCTTGATGAAGGTGCATTTGAGATATCCAAGACTTTTGAAGACACATAGGAAATGCTGGCTGATGATGTCTACTTGGCATTTGTGTACCAGTCAGATGAAGAGCACAAGCCCTAGATCTTCTGCCGTGAGGCAGCCCAAACACATTCCTTCCTCATAGGTGGTGATGTAGAGGCGGGTCTGGGTTTTACGTCTCCATTGCAGACTACCTCTTCAATGGTGCACCCCTATAGGCGTAGATTTTAGTATGTGCCTGGGACAGGCTGGGTCGAGACATCAGGGCTTGGTATTGACTTATATTCATGATATTGACTGACACGCCTATATCAATGAGCGCCTTTACCGGAGTGCCTTTGATGGTCATCTTACAAGTAGGTTGGGGTTGCCATCTGTTCTTGCTTTGTCTGGTGTAGGATACCTGGAATATCATTTAATTATTGTTTTTGCAGTTGCTCTGTCTGTCCAGGGGTCATTAGTCTGGTAGTGGTTGGCTTATAGCCATCTTCAAGCGTGAGTTGACTCAATGCCAGGCTGAGGTATGGCTGTCTTAGTGGCTTTCTTGCTCTCTCGCTGCATGTCTGGTTGAAATGGTTCCCTTTGTCACATTTGGAGCACGTCTTGCCTTTGGTGGGACACTTGGCTGGTGCATGAGTTTCTACCTCGCAGTTTCCACACTGGGTCCTTGTGTCGAGTTGTGCCCAGGCCACTTGTTTTGGCTCAGTGCTCTTCCCATTATTGCTTCTCCTGCCTCCTTCTAGACTGCTGTTCCTCGGGTGTGTAGGTATCCTCATAGGGGCCACTTCCATTTCGTCAACCTGCCTTCTTTATGTTGACCATCATCAGTATAGGTGCTGGCCATTTCTCTCACATGGGAATACAATTTGTCTATTATTTCCCCTACCTTCTGTAGGGCCTGCTGCACTTTAAAATGCTCATAATCAGGGTTCAGCTGCTTATCGAAATGAACAATTAGGGCAGCTATGTTGGCATCGTAGTCATGGTAAGCCTCTGCTCCTGAAAGGTTTTCAAACAACTTGTATACTTCTGCTCTGTAAAATGCAGCGACGAGTAACCTCTTTACCATTCCATCCCTCTCTCTTGTGGCTCGAAAGCAGTTGTTAAGGTGGCCGGCATATATTTTTTATCATGGGCCTGCTGTGGCGGATCTAACTAAATGTGGGCAGTTTGGTCATCATGCCATGTGTGGCAATCCCTTCAGGCAGAGGAACCCTGGGTGGTACTGCTGGTGGCCGCCATTGCTGCTGCCTCCATATGGGCCATGTTAGTGTCCAGTTAAGTATGCAGCAGACCAGTGATTCCTGCTCTTATATGCATCCAGTGCAGGGAGAGGCACAGTGTCAGCAATGCAGCGTGTGGGGGCGCCCTTGTTGTTGTGTCAGGCAGTTTGTGTTCTTTTGTTGGACTTTGAATGTGGCAATTTGCGCTTTTTGATACCAAAAAATGTGTTTGATTTTACCTAGTGATTTTTTTTTTAGATTGATGGGCACCTGGAGGCTTCCCCAACAATAACGTTTTGAAAAAACACATGGCAAACCAATACACGGATTAACAAAGCCAAAAGGATGGTCACCAACACAAACCCATTGTCTTTGCCATTGCTTGTTTAGACATGCCATGGCGATTTTCATGTATGTGCACATTTTGCAATATGTTGAGCCTAAATTTACAATGAATTTAAAGCGCTAATTCCCATGCCAACAGGAATGGCAACAAAGCATTGTAAAAAACATTTGAAAGCGAAATAATTCAAATTACATGTTGGGCTGCACTGTATTAAGCTGCAACATTTGTCGCGTAATTACAAGTCTCCGTATATGTTTTTTTCAAAGTTTAGCATTAGGAATGTTCAGTTTTAGAACTGCCTGTCATCCTCATCTTGACAAAGAGGGCTTTCAGTAAAACAGTTTTCTTCAGGGAGGAACCTGTCATGTTCCTGTACGTGGCTTCTTCACCCTGTTCATTCCCTGCGCTCAAGCCGTGATTATCGCCTCCAAGATGAACAGCAAACCCATCCTACATTCACATTAAATTTGGAGCTATTTTGAACATGCTGCCACCTTTGTCACGCTTGCGACAGGAACAGAAACTCTAATTCTGGTTTTTATTCCGGTTATGCCTTTCTGATGAGACAAACTGGCTGTTTCTTTCCAGGAAGGTGCTGGAAAGCACCAAGGGCCAGATCTACAAAGGTTTTTTGCGGGTGGAAATGGGTTTTAGACTAGTTTGATTATCTCTGTGGGGAGGGATTTTCACAGCTTGGTGGCTTGGACTGAAAAAGAGCCCCTTCTGAGTTGGATTTTGGTGAAACCTAGCACTTCCTGTGGCAGAAGTGTGTTGAATCAGAACACACTTTGTTTGCGGCAGATGGTCTTGAAGTTGGTCCTATTCCTTACAGTGCTCTCATGTTATGCGTAGTACTTCAAATGTGATCCAGGGATAAAAGGGAGCTGATGCAATGTCATAAGGGCTTGTGTGGTTTGGCCCCAGAGATTCAAGTGAATGAATAGCCAGTGTACATGCTGTTGCACCCGTTGTGACTGACATAGGTGAGAAATATGGGCTCCAAAGTGTATTCCGTTTGAATGGACTAGGGGACAGAGAAGGCAATGGAAGTCTAGGGAGGGTGAAAACAATATAAAGATTGTGAGCATATTTTGAGGATTTTAATGTTTAATGTGTATATTTATTTTTGGTAAAACTTTTCAAAAATACATGAAAAACATAGGGTATGTAAAATACATAAAATACATAGGGCCTCATGTAGGTAAATAAATTTTACCGGTTCTTAAATACCGAGCCGTACCGAATCGGTAAATTAGAATCGGTAAGTTATATGTAGCAAACAATTCGGTAACAGTTACCGAATCGGTAACATTCGGTAAATACGAATCGGAAAACACCGAATCGGTAAATACCGAGGTGGTATTTACCGAATCGGTAAATACCGAGGTGGTATTCACCGAATCGGAAAATACCGAGGTGGTATTTACCGATTCGGAAAATACCGAGGATACTACCACCTTCCCTTCACTAAGTAGCCAATATCAGAATCATGTTATCATAGAAGGCCTCTCAGGCTGGAATAGGGGACCCCATACCTCAAAAATCAGCTCAGTGTAATCACATCACAGGAGCATCAGGAGTCTACTCGCAGGAAGGCTCGTCTTCGGTCTGAACAATAAACATGATGTCTGTGATATGAAAAGCACCAACTATCAGGTATGTGCAGCTGCGCGTGTGTCATGGCTAAATAGTGGGTCGAACAACCTAGAGTGGAAAACATGCATTGTGTAAAAATCCAGACTGTGTGTCACAGCATGTACAGACCAAGGTCGCTGCGCAGAGCTGTGGATGGGAACAACAGAATGCACTCGTCTGAAGGAAGTCTCGAGTCAGCAGTTTATTCAAGACAGAACATGTAAACGCAGTGTCGTGTGCAAAGACAAAAATATGTCTACATAACATTCAACGTGGTTATGCTAACTGAACAATGTATGTACGTATTCAGGGAGAACTCACTACACGCCCCCTTCAGCGAAGCAATATGTAATAGACAAGAAAAGAGAGAACGCAGAGTTCATTTTCGTCAGAGCAGAACAAGGCGTAACCAATGCAGCGCCAAAGTCTGTAAGTCCAATTAATTGCAGCATGAAATACCTAAAAACACAATGCAAGTATAGTAAAAAACTCAAGCAGACCATCAGGAAGAGTAAAACGACAAATGAAAGAAAAGAATGTTGCGCCAGGGTGCTGTCCAGTAGCACAGGCGCAATGGACGACAATCCAGTTAATCCATGAATGTATAGGCAGCATATGTGGCCACGGCTTCCAACAAAAAATCGTTTTCAGGGCCACTAAAAGTCTCAGCCATCCAATTAAGTAAAGAAAAGGAACATACGTGTTCTCCAACCAACGGAGCCTCTAGCACAATCAGAGGGCACCCGGAATGTTCCTCCAAATAGCTCATGGACAAGAAGTCGTAGGCTGCCGCTGAGATGTCCCAATTACCCAGGATGCCATGCGCCGCACCACACGCCATGATCCGGACACCAGAACAGGCCAACTCGTGAGACACCAAGGGCCTCATCAGTCGATCGAAATCCGGCACCGGAGACACCATGTTGGTCAAGCACAAATCCAGAGGCCATTCAAAGGGACAATCCAGGCAGTGCAATACAGGTTGTACGCAGGTGAAGTAGGAATACCTGAAGGATAATCCATAAGCCAGGCTCAAAGTCGCCAATGGCAAAGTACCATAGAAGTCAAGCATCCTATCACGAAGAAGATGCAGACGGGACAGGTGCTCGTGTGGCACAGAAGGAGCAGCCATTCCGGAGTATGAAAAGGAAAAGCAGCACACCTGCCACTAGCGCCAGAAGCAGCGGGATACCTCCAAAGATGCACGAGAAAAGTGAATGTACAAATGCCGGAATTACACCAAAAATAGTTTGGAAAGAGGTCACGAGACCCGAGCCCACATGTTTAAAAAAATGAGCCAGGCCGGTGGTGGACGAGGCATTGATTATAGTTTGGATCACAGAGCCGAAATGCAGGGGGAGGTCAGTATTCAGAGGCGCCTGTACATCAGTGCGCGTTTTAGCAACGTGAAGGACAAAGTTTTCACGGGAGGGAGTCAAAGGCACCTCTTTGTGGGACAATGGCGCTCTATTCAGCTCAACTTGTTGCACCCTGCTTTCAAGGTTGGAATCGAAGGCCAGATGGAAACATCCCGCCGCACATGCGGGGGTGGAAAAAGAACTGTATTGCAGCAGACAACTTCATGCGAGACAGTTATGTACGGGATTCACAATCACATCCCGCAGCACGCTTCATCAATCAAAAAGAAATAAATACCGTTTGCAAGCAGAGTGGAAGAAGGTGTAATCACAGGCACTGGGATACCTCGTAGGATGCACGCCACAATCGGGGCTTGTACATTGCATGCGCCGTGTACTTGCATGTGCCTATTGTCTCATGTATGAATCCTAGAAGTGAGAGTGCTGGAGCTATTATATATAACGGCTAAGGCCTTCTCCATGTTTGCTTGGTCAGTAGCTCTCAAACTGGAAGCCGCCTCACTGTGCGACAACTTGCAGACTTCGTTGTAAATAGCATACGCCCACCTTTTGGTTCTGCCACCCACAGGACCATTCCCAAATTCATTCAATTCGGTATTCACATTGGTGGAGTGGGTGGAGTTCCTGATTGAGTCCATGATGGTTTCGGGGTGTAGCCTGTACCTGTCATGTATCTCTGCATCAGTCAGCTGGAATAGTGTGATGCGCTGTCTGTAGATGCGTTCCTCCCGTCGCCAAACACTCAGTCCTGCTGCCTGTAGATGTAGGCGCCTTGCAATGACGTACATGGCGGGCATGTTGTCCACGCAGTTGCATTTTGGGATTGCTTATCTGCACTGTTGATGGTTACCACCTGCTTTCAATCCGTGTTAATTACCGACTCTTATATACCGATTTTCTTGGATTTCTTAATTACCGAGTGCCCCTACATGTCATTTTAATTTTTACCACTTCATATTTACCACTTCATATTTACCGATTCGTTAATTATGTATTCGGTAAATATGAATCGGTATTTACCGCCTCATAATTACCGAAATTTGATTTTTGGACTCCTACATCTCACTTGTCTGAATACCGGTCGGTAACGGCATATTTACCGAAAATCGGCCGTTACCGACCGGTATTTGGCTACCTACATGAGGCCCATAGTGTAGTAAAATGCAGATTATAAAATGGACATAAATCCCAACTGCGTTTGTAAGGAACTGAAGCAATAATGCGTAGTTGAAAAAGAATTCTCTATAACAATCTGTAGGTCCTACATCTTATAGCAATATCACAAGAAGGGATAGAGGGCTAAATAAAGGTCCAGCACACACGCCCCTAAGAAGAACTAGAAACAAAAAGGTGTGCGGTTCCTATTGAAGAAGTAGGTCAGTACATTCCTGTGTGATCAAGTCCGAGGATTCAGGAGCAAGATCCCTCACACATCCGGAGGGTGTCATGCTTCATCATTGAGCAGCTCCTCGTAAAGCGAGTGCTGCAATGCCTAAAGGGCCTGCAAGTGGGCTTTTTGACGTTGTTCTTTTGAGCTGCCATTTGTGAAGTGTGAGTCTGGGGGTGAGGGAGTAGTGTGTGAGTCGAATGCTAAGGATTAAAAATAACTCTTAGGGAATTGAAGATGAAGTTTAATATGTTAAACCCTAAGTTTTGTGAAAAACAGGTGATGACTAAGGTGGATATAATGGTCCACGTTAACGCAAGGTACAGGTATTGGTCAATATGTTTCTTGCCGTTTAAGTCGTTATAGATCAAGGAAATTCATCATGACCGTGAAAAATGAAAAAATGAAAAACGAAACTACTCCTAATGGAACAGTCAGGGGCACATGTCTCATCAAGTGCCATGCTGTCCCACACGCAAAATGATATAGAGTATACCTTAATTGCGATCAACAATTGTACCAACCGCTAGATACAAGGGGCAGTGCTCCAATAAGCTCGAGTGGCGTTGCGCAAAGCGTTGTTGTCATGTTGACCAATAGTAACCGCATACCTTTTTGTTTCCTAAATCTTATAGGTCAGGCTGTGTATAAAATCCTTAATATCCCTAAAACAGTGAGATCATTAGCATCCAATTTGCAAAGTCTCAGAGCAGTTACATACTATCGGATGCCCAGATTTTGGCAGATTGGGACAATTCATTTATTCCTTCGGAGTTGATATCTATTGCAGAAAAACAACAGACGAGCTTTGGTTTCAGGTCCTCAATTACACACTGGACATAAGTTGGACATAAAATTAAGGGCATATTTATGAGCCCCTAGTGCCGCTGGAGCATCACTTTTTGTGATGCTCTGGCGCCGTAGACTACAAAATCACATTTTGGAGGTCACACAAAGCCACTTTGCAAGACAAAGCAGCATAAATTGCTGGGTTGCCTTATTCTGCACTAGGGAGGTGCTCCATGGGCGTTGTGGTGGGTGTTCCCTTGCAACCATCTCCTCAGTAATGCCAGAGGAGCGTCCCCCACTCTTCAGAGTCAGTCAAAGAAAAATTAAATCATAATAAAACGATATCATTTTATTCTTGTTTGACTGATTCTGATATGCATGCAGGGTGGGGCTGGGCCATGATAGGCAGGTGGTGGCACTTAGAAGTGTACTTCTATATCTCCAACCCAGCTGTGTTTAAAGACAAGTTGGAGAAATGCAGCAGGCTCACAGGCAGTGTCTGAGTGGCAGAGCAGGCAGCTTAGACCAATCCTGGTGCTGCTCTCCTAGAGCAGCGCCAGGGTTGGCTGAGCAGCCTCTGCCTTCCCAAAAACTGCTGGGAGAGCTCTGAGGCTGCGGCTGCCGTCAGCGTTGGAGGCTGCGGGGAAAAGGTAAGTGTTAAAAAAAATATTATTTTCCCTCCCAAACTAATTGGAATTTTAGATATCAGCAGGATATGGTCTGAAAAACACTGGGATATTTAGGCCTACTAATTCTGGGGAGTCATTACTGCAATTAAGCAAATGCTCAATTACCCCATTTATAAAGAGGGCAAACAGGATAAGGTCTAATTCCCACTCCTGGTGCACTCCTCTATTAATTTCAATGGGGTTGGTTAGCTCTCCTATTTTCCCCCAGTGAGCCTGAGCATAGTTATTAAAATACAGCTCATCATTCATATCAACATTCGATTTTCTGTGAGTCCCTGATTTGACAGCAATTCCCATAGCTTTGTTCTCGGCACCAAGTCAAAGGCTGTCCTTACCTGAATGAACACTACGCTTAAGTGTTCTTGTTTAATAATTATGGTTTGCCACAGAAAGAGTAGAAAGCAGGAAACCTGATCAAATGTACTGATGCGTGGTCAAAATCCAGCTTGGAAATGAGATAAAACCCATGATTTGTCAGCCAAAGTTGCACTTTACCCAGCACTTGCTGGGTGAACACTTTTTGATAGTTTTTCAATCAGGCTTATTGGGAGGTAATTCCCAGGAGAGAAATGACATCCTTTCTTATAAATGGAAATAATTTCCACCCCCTGCCAAGACCCTGGATCAGAATCACCCGCTGAAATTGCATTGAATAAAATATTAATACTAATTGGCTCTGAAAAGAAAAGGTCCGCATGAATCTCATCCAGTCTGGAAGCATTTACATGCTTCTAGCTGTCCAATGCTTTCTGTGTGTCCAAAAGCAAGAATGTAATGGTAGCAATAATCAGATAATTAATACAATTTCCACTTTGTAAAACAGCATCTGGGACTGGGTCACTTGGGGGAGCTTTGGAATAATGTCTTGAAAAATATTGAAACCAGACTTGTGGTTGAATATTAAACGAGGGTTTACTAACTGCTACCAGACTGAGATATGGAGTTCCAGAATGCCCTGTTACGTTTCAGTCTCACAGCCTGAATTAGATTGTGCCATATTGAATCTTCTCACCTATTCTTACTGGTTAAACTTGTAGGCCTTTCTTGCTTCTCTAATTTTCATCCTGTTAGGACTTTTGACAGCACTTCAAAGTTCGGCGTTGGCTAGTATGCAAGCCTTGTTCTGCTAATAAGATTGTTCACGAGGAAATAGCAGAGGCTGAACTTCCTTGTGGAAACATTTCCTCAGAAACTTGAAGAAACACTTGCTTTTCAAAGACAAAGAGATCACTATCAGTTCTAACCAAAACTTTCACACCCTGTCAGGGTAAAGGATGTCAATTGGAAAGCTGTAGCTGACTAATGTGTGATGAGAGAGGCAGGTAAAGCCGGTATACCGCACTGTTCATCATTTTGCTCAGTGAGTACACTCACAAATTTCAGGCCTCAATGGTTACACTGAAAACATCCAATGACAAATCACAAAGTTCTATACAGAATTCCAAATAATTCTCAGAAAGATGCAGAGTTGAGAATTAATGGTTCTTGGAGGTGCCTCCATTATGAATGTTATATAGCTTCACAGGTAATCGCCAGGGGGAACTTATACATAAACAAATTGCATCAGAGATCTTAAATCAATCAGCTTAATTGAACCGTTAAGCACGCGATTTCCCCAAATTGTGAGGCCTACAGACTTCGCCCTACTCCTGAATAGGAGATGGCCTCTACACTGTAGTTTGTTATAACTAGATCTAAATATGGGAGGTGTAGCCCAGGTTTCCTGAAAGAGACAGATATGCAAATTATCAATAAACTTCTCCTCCTCTGGGTTCCTTACCGTTGCATGGATACCCGCCGCATTCCATGGGAGTAATTTAAACGTGGGTAGTACAGTCTGCTTACAAGGGTTGGAATTAACATGAGGTTCACTATCTGGATGTTCATCAGAGTCAGTAAGTCTCTATTGTTTGTATTGTCAGAAAGATGGCACTCATTGGATTCAGGGATAGGGCAACCTGGCTGCCCTAGTCTTCAGATTAACAAAGCTGGCAATCAGTCTGTCTTATACAGCCCAGACCCACTAGGGAGGTGGGCCCTGAGAACACAAAACCATGCAATCTCTCAGCACAGGGCCAGGTTTTAACAAGAGTGGAAACAATGCTTTTATCTGGGTTTGTTGCCATCTTAGAGTTGAACAATTTTACCAGACACATTGGGCACAAGCGCCACAAACTTTTATAAGATGTATACAACGATAAATGCATCCTGATGGCCAGCTTTGGCTGTGAAATCTGGGGGTATGCTAAAATTGACGGTGTCGAAGTGATAGAAAATACGTTTTTAACATACCTACTGGCCATTAGTCAAATAACTCTCACTGAAATTATTCACAAAGAACTGGGCCTGTCCTTTATTGCAGATTTTATTCGTTTTTGTCCGCTTTGACTGTGGTGTTGTGAATGGCACCAGGAGGATTTACATTCTTAACAGGCTCATACTTCAGGAGTGTTTGCTTTTATATAATGTAGCCCAAATTCCATGGCTACAATATGTTAAAAAATATTTTATGAATCAGGGCGACCAGGTCTAGTCGCCAAACCCAGGGACATAGTGAAAAGTGACTTTCTCCCAAAGGGTGACTGCTGAATGGGAGATTCTGCTTTAACAAAGCAGACCATGGACAAGTATGTCCTGGTCAAATCTGTCAGTGGGATACAGCCCTGTCTCCTTCCGAACATGCTCAATAGGCAACGTTGCTTCCTAACACTTTTGAAGTTTGACATTTTTCACCAGCTCTTGTTTCCAAAGGTGGCTTGGTATACACCATCTAATTTGCATGTTTGCGACAACATCTCGATTTGCGACAGCATGCATGTATTACTTGTTTGTCAGAAATGTTCTAATGTTCAATATAAGTATATCAGGCCTCCTCTACTGATCTCTGAACACTTCAGACAAATTTGACCTGCATATCTCTTCTTACAGTTGCTAGAGCCCCCCAAATTGTGTTTTTTTGTATCTGGTTTTCTTTCTGGTGTCCTATCTGTAAGCTATTAAGTATTGGAATTTTAGGGACTAGCTATTCTAGGGTAATGATGGTCATTTTAGTATTTATCTAATTTTTAATTATTTGTTTTTATGTACTGATATAAGTTTTTAATATACTGTTTTTCAATTAATTTTGGATACTTGATTATTTTGATATATTGCTTCTGCTCGATGAGATGGGGTGTAGAGCATAACTTGAATGCCTGACTGGGGAGAATTTCACTACTGCATGTATTTGTTGTCCAGAGCAAGATGTACATCTAAGTTGACTCCTAGGGCTGCAAGCCAGACTGCGGTCTCCTCTGCCAGTGAGTAGTTTCTACATTTAAGAATTTTGGTCAGGATGAGCTTAAGGTGGGGGGCAGTCATTTGGCCTTTCACTGCAGTTAGGTAAGGAACCAATCTGGATGTTGTGATGTTATTGAGGTTCTCAAATGTAAGGGTGATCTGTGTGTCATCAGCAAATTTGTAGCCAGACACATTGAACAATTAATCCAGACCAAACTAAGTTCCGAACCAGATGGTGAAGAGAAGGGGGGGGGGAGATTGTTGACCCTTGGTGTCCAAGTGGAAGTGTTTGGAGGTAAAACGTGATAGTGAAAGAGTGTGGCTGCAGTTGGATAAAAAATAGGTAATCCCATTCAAGTCTTTTAGTTGAATACTCACTTTCTCCTGGTCAATGAAGCTGGATGGTGGACCACGTCTAAAGCAGTAGAGAGGTCTTGTAGGATCTATGCGCATGTATCATTGGCATCAGTATGTGTTCTTAATTTGTCTATTGTAGAGACTAGGATAGATTCTGTCCCACTCTGGGAACGAAATTGACCTGTGCATTTGAAAGAATGTGTTTTTCTGTGAAATCCTGCCTCTGCATGTTAGCTGACTTTTCAACTAGCTTAGTCCTGCATCATCTATTTGCTATTGGAGTTTGCATGATTATTTGCATCCATACCAGGTTTGATGGATGATTATTTGTGTTCTTTTAGAATAATTCCTGGAGCAAGCAAACTCTTTCTAATCATTCATGCAGCTTCTGCAATAGGTTTGATTAACCGTATTTCCTTCATGATACACAGGACATGGGTATCTTGGACAAGCAGATTTTTTGCAGTGGGCTCCTAGTTCTTTACATTGCTCAGCCACTAGTGGGGAAAAAGTACATAGGATGCTTCTTGCAGTTGTTGAATTGTGATCTTTTGATTTGGGGTACGTCTTGTTACTCCGTATTTTTAATCTGAGAATGATGTGTAGCTCTTTGCTGCTTTCGATTGCATGAGCAGCCAGAACCTTACAGAGCATATGGGATATTACTGATTCACTGGAGCAGTCTATAGGGCCTTTAGGACAGATGATTCTAATGACCTACATCATAGGACATTGTGCAAAGGGTGATGAGAAGAGTAGTATTTTTCTTATCTAGTGGCAGAGGCACACTCAACCAGAATGTTGCTGATTGGCATGAACTCAAACTAAATCTCACTCATGAGGCTAAATATAGACACAACACACCTTGATTGCATGTGTTCTGTCACCCTAGCAATTTGGATGGTATATTTAGCTGGGGTAGGGCCAAAACTGATCTGCACAATGGTTGCCACCATCCTAAGGGCTCATGGAAGCTAAAAACAACCGAATGGAATGTGCACAAAGTGTTGTTGTTTCTGATAGATCATTTCCAGTCATCATTTTGTGCTATGAGGTGCTCAAGTCGCATGGTAATACCCATTTGGAAATCTCTCAACTTTTTGTGGTGTTGTATCCTACACAGCAGTTAGCTGATGAAGCCCAATCAGAGTCCAGTGTGCCTAGGATTGCATGCATTTATATCAAAGAGTAAGGTGGCTCAGACGTTTGGGCTGAGGTGTTATTTTTGGCATGACATCAAGACCAATTTGCATCCATTCACCACCTAGATTAATGACACATAAACAAATATAGTAAAAACAACGTTATAGAATATCTCCAAAGAAACTAGGAGCAGTTCAGATTTAGCAAAGCATTTCTGTCCATCGCTTTTGTGCTGACTAAGTTATATGCGTTCAGTTACATTGATTTTTGCCTGGAAGTGGGCCACAAACTCAAAGCACTACAAGGTTTTAGGCCGCACCTCTTCAGTGAGGCCAACATGATTTTTTTTCAGTACAGAAAGGAGCCAAACTGATAGCTCAAGCTGGACAGCACTTTTGGTGGCCCCTCTAAGACTGATGTGTCTTGATTGGTCTATGTCTGTTGTGGCATTCAAAAGTGCATGCATATGCCCAGATGAGGAGCCCAGTAACGTGGAATCAGGCCACGTAGTAGTAGTGGTAGTGTATTTTCCCTAGATGTTTCTTTTGCGGGGACATAGCCTAGCAATTCAGTCTGGGTCAAAGCTGATTTTCATAAGGCTGATTGTTATATGTAGCGTCACCAATGGGTTATAGTTATCACCATTGAATCAGATTATTTCAAGCATGTGCGCCCATCACTTATTGCCAGATAAATGAATCACTAAGAGGCACCAGCATAAGCAGGGGTGGGTCAGGGCTTAATGTGTGATAAGGCATTTAGCTGCACCACACATATGAAGTCCAATAAGGGTGACATGTATCTGAAGTTGCTTTAGTTACTGTTAAAAAGTGATGTGGGACTAGGCTGTCTCTTTTGGTGCACCAGATAGTCTGTTTTCCATTTGATTGGTTCTTCATGTGAATATGAAATGAAAAGGGAAGCAGTCAGAATAATTATCAGTGGTTAAGACTGATTTAAGCATGTCCATTCATCACTTTTGTGCTGACTGCATAGTCAGTAGTTAAGTGGGCTCCATGCCACAGTACCCCTCTAAGATTACTAGGCCTGTGCATTTGACCTGGTGCACATCAGTGAGCTCAGCTGGGTGGAACAGAAGGCTAACACAACAAACTCTTTTGTTGTGAGGGAAATGGCTGAGACACACTGCTCAACTGGAGGGGGTTGCCAGGTGGTACAAGATTGGCATTACAAATGTGGGTGATGTATGTCATTGGTAACATATGAAGCAATTCCAAGACCTAGAGGTTGAAAATGCCCTTTCCAAAAACCCAGTTCCATCAATATCTAAAACTTCGCCAAGCCGTGGCTTGCTACCATCCCAAATTCTTAGAACTCCCAGAATGCAGTCCATTATAATCCAAACTCCTGATGGAAAATCTGGGGAAGGATGGGATGTCCTAAATTGCAAATGGCTAGTCCCTGTCAATAAATACACAGACAAGATAAACAAGCATTGACAAAGCCAATGAGCCTAGTTTTAATGCGATAACATGTATAAACACTTGTATTAAAAAATGCTGTTGGCATGAGTTGCCACAAATGTTGTTTGGAATTTAGCCCTATGGGCCTTGCCAATTCTGAAAAAAGTAGCAAAAAATGATTGCTTTCTGTCTGGAAAGTATGTGGGAGATTAAGAAATGAGTATGACAAACAATGTGATGAGTGAGTCTACTTTGCAGAATTTAGCCAGTTAAACAGTGCTTTGTCTGTGCAGCTGAAATATTTCCTGGAAGGCAGAATGATTTGCACAATAGCCAATAGTATAAGCTGAGAGTGGGGTTAGAATACCTACATACCATGTTCCTCTCATGAGTTCCGCAGATAGATGTGCAAGGACAACCTGTACCACTGTTTATGATTTCATGTTTTTCTCTTTCTCAATAGGGTTTTCAGGGTTCTTATGCTACATCCATCTTCTTTTACTACCTGAATTAACCTTTAAGGTCAAGTATTCAGGAAAAGCAACTGGCTAAGTGATTGGACCTTTTAATAAGCTATCTCAATTTTGCCAACCAATGAGGTCACCTTCATGTCTGCCGTATTGGGATTTCTGGGTCACTATTAGGGAGTTCTGGGACAATCCACCCTAACATATATCCATATGGTTATTTTGTCACTGATGAGGTAGAACCAGGCTAACTCTGGCTCAGTGTGTGTGTCTGTGTGTGTGCATGTGTGTGTACATGTACACGTGTATGCATGTGTGTTGTGTGTATGCATGTGTGCCTGTGTTTCTGTTTGTCCATGGGTACAGGTATGCTTTCAATTTAGCAGCATTCTTTTTTCCTGTCTAGTGCATGAAGACATACTCTGGTAGGAGTTAATAGCCTTTACATCATTTTTCATTAGTGTAAACTTCAGTGGGCAGGGGCTGAGGTTGCTCATAACATGAGAGGAGCAGTGTAAAGCAGTGACATAATAAAACCTTACGGGCTGCTCTGCAAGATACTGTTACAATTACTTCACCACTTGCAAGGACACTGCCCCTGATATTTACCTCCAAGAAATCACAGGAGCTTCATTAATCTAAGTAGCTTGAAGGAGAACAACATGCAGTGCAGTCAGGCTGACATCATGACATATCAAAAAACCTTTTTGGCTTTACTGATATACAAAATGGAAGTTTATGTACTTGTGGTAAATATTTCATTACCGGTACTATTTTTTATGCGGTAAAGTCTAGTAAGAATAACTCAGTAAATATAAGAGGCAGAATCCGTGGTATTAGAGGTTTTAAAAAGGCTTAATTCCTATACAAAGGAATACAATTCGAATTGCAGGCTTTCTATTCCATCACCACGAAAGTTCAGGAAGGAAGGGCATACATTATTGACAGATAATTGGTTTTATAGGAAATGCATTACAGTGAAACAGATGCAAGAGGCATAACAGCTGATAGTACAGATAAAAGGTGCATACGTAACTAATAGAGGCGGATATATGGGCGTAATTTAATAAACGTCATCATACATGATGTCACAAGTGGGTGGATCCATAAGAGAATCCTGCAATGTCAGCAGAAATATTTGGCAGAGATGCGCGCGCAGCCGCATGACGTGTGATTGACGTGCAACTAGAGGGTGAAGGGGACTTGACATTTAGCTCTACATGTGGAGACAGAAGTCTGGGGGTCATGTCAACCTAATCCCAAATCATATCTAATATCCTATGTTTAAAGAACTGTGTTATCCAAAAGGAAAGGTCTCTGGGATAGAATCTATTCTATACTGACTGTTAGTGCGTGTACAAGCGTCTAAGTGTCTACATGAGATGCGAGGGGGTAGGAATATTCCATGGTAACGGGGGCTATGAATTACTTGCATGTGGACAGCGAGGCCTGGCCCTTTGCACGGGAGCTGGAGGAATGTTTACCTAAACTACTAGACAGGAATGCATCGGATGAGGAGCGGAGTAGATAATCTTGAAGGTGAAATACAGTTTTTGGCAGGCAACAGGCTGGATCAGGCACCGTTAGCCACGCAGGGAGTAGGACAAAGTTCATGGATACAGATGCAGGCTCAGACTGGAGCTTTCAGAGGCAGAAGGCAGGAAAAGGCTTGATGACAGAATTCTGGGCCTACTCGCCTGAATCTGTAAAATGTGGAAAGTGAACCACATAAAGTCGGTGGCCTTTCATACTTAGGAATGGAATATCTGACCCATTCATGGCGGATCTGAAAGAGGACATGTTGACGGTGGACGCACATATATTTGCGTCTTCAAAACTGGAACTGGAGGGAACATACATGTACTTATAGCATGCACATGAAGCCGTTGGGGTCTACGATAGGGGACATAACTGATCACAAAATTCATATTTCCTCATTCCCTCCTTGTCCCCTACGGACCCTCAGGAGATATCGATCTTCATCAATCCATCGATCTGCTCATATAGCATCATTTGTTCTTCTTTCTTCTTCCGGGATCTTGAACGAAAACTTGGATGTGGGATACACGATGTGGCACACAGACCACAAATCGCTGGCCCACATTGTAGACATAAACAGCAACTGAATAGTATGAGAAAGCCAATACCTAGGAAGGATAGGATTTTCCATCCCCAGGCTGACAACACGCCCCAGAACCAACCGGACCAAGTCCAGGTGCCTGGACTCTGGTGTATCTGGCTTACAATCTTATGAAGGCGAGTTATGGCTTTATATACTGACGGCGAATTTTCTGGTATGAAAATGCAGCAACTTGATCCGATGACCCTACAAGCTCCGCCCCTATCGGCCAGGATGACGTCAAGGACAAGACGATTTTGAAGCACAACAATCCGCATAGCAGACTGCTCTTCTGTTAAATTGCCTAAGGCGGAAATAGTTTCGTTCACTACTGCTTCAAGGGTTCTGGTTAATCCACGTATCAGCTTACTATTAGTGACTGTACCTATATAGGGAAAGAAACCTTTATTGAAATCTGTGTATTTTTCCCATGCTGTTTCAGTGTAATCGACAATTGGGAGATCTCTCTGCTGTCTATTGTGTACTAAATGGGTATTTCTATGATAATCAGGAGGAGCTAGGAAAACAGGTGGTAGAAGGAATGCTATGTAGCAGGTACCATCCCAATCTAGAGGTAGACGTATATATGCGGTCTGGCCACATATAAAGTAGGAATGGCGAGAAGCTCTAAATGTAGACTTGCCTTGATCACTGAATTTTATTACAGTGGTGCATTTACTATGGCCCATGTGTATGGAACCATTCTTTCTTACACATAATTCCCCTTTTACTGGGAATACTGACATGGCGGGCAAGATTGGTGTAGCTTCAGATTCAACGTTCAGGATCATGAGGTTAAGTGTAAAATTACCTAATCCATATACTTCATTTTCTAGATCAGTTCCTGTTCTTTTGGGAAGTCCCTCCTTGTTAGGGTAGCAGACTTTAAGCAAAACTAGGTTCAGGTTTCCCCATACCCAGTTGTCTTGATAAACTGCGGAATTTGAATCTAGGGAATTAATCAAACTAAACCATGCTCCACAGGAGCCATTGTGTGTGAACGGATATGGAAAGAGGGGCAAAACTCCCTTATAGTTTTGATAGGGAGGGAGTCGGCCACATATCCAACAATTTGTGGCATTGCTGGTCTGATGGGAATGATGTAACATACTAATGAATGTGTTGTTGCGCAGCGCAAATCTATAGGACAATTCATGCGGAGGTAATTCGCTAAAAGAATGTTCTGCAGTTACATTGTAAACACGCTTAAGAATAGGGTAATACATGTGCAATAGTATGCTGACAATGATGATCAGGAGACTTAGAAAAAACAAAATTAATAATGTTACTGTGCAGTGACTACGAAGTGATTTACAATACGCATGCTTCTTAAGCTGCATCTGTTGATTTCTTTCTCTATTCCGGTCTAGAGGATACATGTCAGAGACAAATTCAACCGATTCACCTTGGAGAGGACTTAAACAATCAAATTGTCTGACTTACTAGACCTTAACTTCAGTTTATAAAGTTCAGAGTTTGTTAATTCAGCCAAGGGGAGCTTTGAGTCTGTCTGTGTTAGGAATGCAGGGCTGAGCGTTCACACTAGATGGTAGTCCATAAAATTTCTTGATATGACTCGAGTGCAACCACCCTTTACGTCCCTCAATCTTCACGGCTGTCCTTGTAGTTAGTAGAACCAATTTTGGCGATGTCCATCTAGGCTCCAGTTGGGTCTTTCGGTCAAAATTCCTGACCAAAACCAGGTCGCCAGGAACCACGTCATGGGGCTTCACCTCAGTATTATCGGGAAAAGCTGTGGCTACCTGTGAACGACAAGATTGTAGTGCAGACATCAAGGAAGCCAGGTAATCTGTCAGCATATTACAGTCAACATCAGTGATTTTGCGAGGTATAGGCGTCCCCCACATATTTGGTGGTCTACCGAAGATCACCTCGTACGGGGATAGCCCTGTTCGAGAATGTGCTACCATTCTCATGTAAAAGAGCGCAACTGGTAAGGCTACTATCCAATCGACACCTTTTTCTCTACATATTTTGGACAATCTAATTTTCAGAGTTTGATTATGGCGTTCCACGAGACCTGCTGCCTCGGGATGTCGGACACAGTGGAATTTCCATTGGTAGCCTAACAAAAGGGAAACGTGTTTCATTAGTTCGGATGAGAACGGCTGGCCGTTATCTGAGTAGAC
The DNA here is from genome assembly GCF_964204655.1 of Triturus cristatus. Lineage (NCBI taxonomy): Eukaryota > Metazoa > Chordata > Amphibia > Caudata > Salamandridae > Triturus > Triturus cristatus. Next base: position 921,138,870 of record NC_140581.1, on the reverse strand, counting down.
AACACGTGGTAAACCGTACCGTGGGAAGAATTCTCGAACTAACTGTTTGGCAGTAGTCGGGGCAGTGTAATCTGAAACCGGGTAGGCTTCTGTCCAACGGGAAAGAGCACAGACAACTACGAGAACATATTTGAATCCTCGACATCGTTCCATCTGGATATAATCCATCTGGAGGACTTCAAAAGCATGATCGGGAGTTTGAAATCCACCCTGCTCTACGGGGATGCTTTTACCTGGGTTAAACTGACAACATATCATACAGGTACGAACTTTTTGTTTAGCTGCGGCTCGTAAATGTTTGTTAAACCAGATGTGTTGAATGCTGTCTAGCATAGCTTTTTCTCCTAGGTGCGCTGGACTATGTATTGTGTTAATGATGACTTGAACCATGGAGTCGGGAAGAAACCATATAGATTTTTCCTTCGTCATCCATCCTTGATCCGTTTGGATCCCTCCTAATTCAGTCCATTTCTTTATTTCTTCTGGTGTAGCATGTGTCTGTATGTCAATTACATCAAGGGCGGGATCCTTAACTGTCATGCAATGTGTTGGTGTCGGAACTATTGTCTTTGTCATGTCAGTTGTGTGAGTCTGATTCTGAGCAGTTTGTTTAGCTGTTCTGTCAGCTAGGTCATTACCCTGAGAAATGATATCGGTAACTTTTGTGTGGGCTTTGCATTTCATAATCGATATTGCAGTAGGTAGATGAATCGCGTCTAATAGGGCTTGAATGAGGGGTCCGTGTTGGAGGTGGGCACCGTGAGAAGTTAAATACCCTCTCTCTCGCCACAGTACGCCGAAGTCATGGACGACTCCGAATGCATAACGTGAATCTGTGTATATGTTGACTTTCTTATTTTTGGCTTGAATACAGGCTTGTGTCAGAGCGATGAGCTCTGCTGCTTGAGCTGACAACGTGTTAATACAATTTGTTTCAATGACTTCAGTGTCTGTTGTGACTGCGTAAGCGGCCACTAACTCTCCTGTACTTGTTCTCATACATGACCCATCTACATACAATGTCAAGTCTGGATCTGACAAAGGAATATCTGTCAAGTCTTGTCTGGGTTTCGTCGTGATAGTAATGACTTCGACACAATCATGTGCCAATGGATCTGTTCCGCCTACTGGCAACAGTGTGGCAGGATTTAACGTATTACAACGTCTGATTTCTATGTGTGGCTGAAACAATGTCAGTTCGTAACCGGTGAGTCTCGCTATAGTCAAGTGTTGTGTTTGTGTGCGGTTCAAAAGAACCTCTACTGCGTGTGGTACTTGTACTGTCAATTGATGTCCTAACACTATGGCATCGCTTTGTCTGATTGCTAAAGCTGTTGCTGCCACCGATTTCAGGCACGCAGGAAGAGCCTGAGCTACTGGATCTAATGTACTAGAGAAATAAGCACATGGTTTGTGTGATCCTGCTTGTTCCTGAGTGAGTACTGACAAGGCAGTACCTTCGCGTTCTGTAACAAAGAGTGTAAACTGTTTACTGTAACATGGTGTTGCTAGGACAGGTGCTTGGCATAAAGCTTTCTTTAAGCTTTCAAAGGCATGTGTATGTTCTGGAGTCCAAGGGAGGACAGTCGATGTGGCTGCCTCCTGTGTTGTCAACTGGATGAGTGGTTTTGCTAGAAATGCATATTGAGGGATCCACTGCCTACAGTATGAAGTGAGGCCTATAAAAGCCCGCACCTCCTTTTGTGTCTTGGGTGGTGGCATGTTAGCAATTAACTGGATGCGATCAGGTGTAAGCTGCCTTCCCTCCTTGGACAGCGAGTGCCCAAGGTAAACAACTCGCTGGACACAGAATTGCAGCTTAGAAGGGGACACCTTGTGCCCCTTGTCGGCCAGAAATTTCAAAACCGTCAGTGACGCTGTTTCACATTCAGGTTCGCTTCGGGCGGTGATCAGCAGATCATCGACATATTGAAGCAAAGCAGTGTTAACTGGCATGTGGATACTGTCAAGTTCTCGTTTCAGTGCTTGGCTATAGATGCTGGGGCTTTCTGTAAATCCTTGAGGTGCGCGTGTGAATTTAAAACTTCGTCCATTTAAACTGAATCCGAACAGATATTGACTTTCCGGATCTATTGGGACACTAAAGAAAGCATTCTTGAGATCAATTACAGTGAAGAACGTTGCTTCTGAGTCAATAGCTGTTAGTAATGAAGAGATATCTGGGACCACAGGGTATTGTGGTACAATACATTTATTTAATTCGCGCAGATCAATAACTAATCGATATACTGGTGGTGCTTTTGGATCCGTTCTTTTAAGAATCGGAATTATCGGGGAATTACATACATTGGAGTCGGTTTCGACAACCACTCCTTGTGCAATGAGCTCGTCAATGATTTGCAGTAAAGCCACAACAGCATCTGGTGGTAACTTGTATTGTCGCATTCGTGGTAGTACTACTCCTGTTTTCAGTGTAACTCGATATGGTGTAATGTTCATGCAACCAACATCAGTGGGGCCTTGTGCCCATAAATGTGTAGGTAAATTCTGCAGTCGGTGATCCATGTTTCTGGACACGTAGTGACCTTTAAAGTCACGTAAAAATAGTCGTACTCCTTCCGGAGAACAACATATTATGGCTCCTAGAGCTTTCAATGTTTTTATACCTAACAAGTTTTCTGGACATGATTTAGTAAGCAATAAATCTGTAGTACGTGTCAATGGACCGACCGTAAGTGGAAGAGGTTGTGTTACGTCATTGATTATAGGTTTTACTGAGAATCCAAGGGAAATATTCTGTGAGCCTGAGAGGGGTGCCCCTGGAACTTCACTGCGTCTTATAGTTGTTCTGCTTGCCCCTGTATCAAGTAAAAACTTTCTGTCTTCCCCTAATAGTTCACTATGTACATAAGGTCCCTCTTGGTGTACAGGAACCTCTATAAGGGGTAAGCCAACTTCCCTCTCTAGGCTATTTCATGTATATCGCTGATAATCGGGATAATCTGCTTGTGCATACTGATACATCTGTTGCGTTGTTGCTTGGGTTGCAGCAATAGGATGCGCTTGTGGTGGTGCTACGATCTGTTGTGGAGCTGCCTGTTGCGGAGCTAGTTGTTGCGGAGCTAACCTAGGTTGTGCATGCTGAGGGATTTGTTGTTGATTCTGATCCTGTCTAGGTGGACGTGGTCTCTCCTGGGTTCTACCTGTGGCAATATTATGTTTCAGGACTGGACAATCGTGTATATAATGACCTTGTTGTTTACAATAGTTGCATGTCCCTTTCGTAGGACCTGCGGAATCACCCTTTAGGTGACCATCAGCTGGAACTGACTGAGCAACAAGCATTTTCATTTTTGTATCTTTCATACGTCTTTGTTCATGTTCTTCTTCTTCTCTAATTCTATTGTGGTGATATTGTAACATCTGTAACATCTGTGATGGGGTATTACCTTGCCAGGTACTTTCGAATTTCAATACTCTATTCTTGATTTGCAGCAGAGAATTTTCAACTAATTTTGTTACAAACAGATGTGGATATGACTCGCTACTGGCTTTTATGCCACTATTTATACCAAAACATTTTTCAAATCGGGAATAGAAATCACTAGTATCTTCATCTGGCTTTTGTTTACAGGCTGAGATTGCACCCCAGTCTTCCTTTTTCGTAGTTAATAAACGTGACAGTACCTGCACTAGTAGCCCTGCTAGTGCTGTAGTCTTTTCCCCAAGCCCTGCTCCTGCAGCTCGGGCCCTCTCTTCGTTTTCTAATGCTGTCCAATCTATCTTTTGGTCTCCCACCTCCCATTCCTTTTCTTTTAGTTTCTCATAAACACCGGCGGGTAATAGGACTTTTAATATTTTCATAATGTCGGGGTAGGTATACTCTCCCATGAGTAACATGTCTTTTATCTCACGGTGGAAACCTGCTGGATCCTTGTCATGGCTGGGTACTACTTTCTTCATTTCTAATAATTCCAGTTTAGTTATAGGCGTGTACACAAACACGCGCGTAAAGTTATTACCGTCACCTCTGATTGGGTGCACTTCGCGTAACGGGTTCTGTCTATCTATGTGATACATTTTTCTTCCCATAATGGGAACTGGAACGTGTTCTGGGCATACGAAAGTTAAATATTGGTTTCGGGATTCTAGAATTTCTTTAATCAAATCAGTACCTGACCCTCTCCATATATTCGTGAGTAGTTCTGTCAATATGTCAGGTAAGGGTCCTGGATCGGAGTGTTGGCTTTTATATAATATAAGGAGGTGTTGAATCATGTATATACTAGCTAAACGCTGTTCGTATGGGTCAAGATTCAGAAACGTGTGCGCAAGTACATCATCATTGTATTCGCTGGGACTGTCAGCCCATTGTACTGCAGACCTGGCTAATTCTTGTTCGTCCATGGAATCGAGCATGTGGTACCCCCTTCGATCTCGGAGTAATTTATCAGCGGCTTGGAATAAGTGTTCCGGGGATCTTGTATTTAACATAGGGTTTGGAAAATGTCTATTGCATTCTGGACGTATCGGATGTATCGGATCATTAAAGCCTCTAGTATTATTATGGGGTCTTCCTCTACCTACATAAGCTATCGTATCTAATTGTTCTGATTCTTGCTCCTCCTCTTCTTCTGATTCTACTCTGTCTATTTCTCGTCTTTCTTTATGTATTCGTTCTACTTCCTTGCGGATCTTTCGACACATGGCGATTATACACGCCTGTCTATCATGTTTCTCTTCTGATATGTTCTGACCCCATTTGGCAAGTCTTTGCATGGTATCGTGATCTGCCCCGGGCCTGTCTTGATTCCTAATTACGCAATTTATGAAAAAACGTAGTAGTTGTCTTTGGACATCCACTTTCTGGTATTCCATAGCTTCGTTAATACTTTCTGGACCTCGCCCTGTTTGGACAAAGCGATATATTTCGTCTAGGTGTTCACCCATTCCTGGTATTGTCATTAAATATAATGTAGCTCGTCGTATACGTAGTGATGATATGAGCAATTTGTCCTGTCTACCTGGTACTGGGTCGTATCTACAATCCACAAGCTGTTCTTTAAACATGTCGGATGTCGCTAGTTGGGGTGTACGTTGGAGTGCTAAATCTCTAAGGGTCTGTTTATTTCGCGGCGGTGTGGCAAACATGTCTGTCGTACCTCCTGTAGCACCATCTGAGGTGCTAGGCACGAAAGGATTCGTTGGACGTAGGATAGAGATTGTAGATGCGGGAAAAACTGTAGAAACGGACGGGCCTGTGGGAACTTGTGTAGGAGTTTGTAGTTGCGGGGATACAGACGGATGCTCTTGGTGTTGAACACCATCGGCAAGCGGTGTGTGTGGTATGGCATTAGCATACTCGGGAGCTACGTCATCTAAATAGGAGGAAAGGAAAACGTCCTTTGCTGTTTTGGGATGTGTTTTGGGATGTGCTTTTATCGGGAGCAATGGAGGAGTTAAGTCTTTTGGTATTTCCGGGGTAGCCTTAGGTAACCCTTCGGCCAGAAGAGGATACATACCATTCATAAGAGTGTTTCTTTGTCTATCTACTTGTTCTGAGTTTACTCGGGTACCTTCCTCAATTAATAGATTTTCTCGGGTTTTATTTGAATTCTCTCTACCTTTCTCTTCCTGTCTGAGCGCTTTTTCTGTACGTCTATATGAATCTTTACGCCATAATTCAATGGCATCTTTTTGTGACTGTCTGGCTTTCTTTTTCCATAATTCTTCTTCTACTCTCATGATGCAATCTGCATCCCAGGTCCCCGCTGCGGGCCATCTCTGACTTTCTGGCAAATCCTTGGTGTAGTCCACCCATAAATCAAGAAATAATACGGCATCTAGGCCATGCTTATGATACATAAAATATCCTGGAGTGTCCCTAGGTGGGATGGGAACAGCTTCTTCAAGTACACCTTTTCTAGTTTTGATCTGTCTTAGTTTCGAAAAGAGCGGCATTTTTAGATCTTATTACTAGAACACAATTTATACAATAAACACAATAATGAACAGTCATTCACACCACAATATATAGAACGTATTAAAACATTTAACACTTAACAGTTTTACGAACGATGGTAACTAATAGAAAACTAGTTACTGACATAATACTGACACTAGATAATACTTATTTATACTTATTTATATGCAAAACATACTATATATACTGCTAAACAGTACAGATACACTGCTGAAACAGTGCAGACCGGATTTGTGTACCCAAACCCGTCTTGACCGGCACAGACTATGTGCACGTTAAATGCCTCCCCGGTAATGGTACTCACCGGGTAGCTCGGAACGGAAGGCCTCGGAACGGAACTGAAACTGGACCGGACTGGACTCGACTCGACTGGACTCGGAACTTCGGAACCTGGTGGGCCTCTGTATACCTCGGATCTTGCTCTCTCAGCTAGGCTCTGGTCGGGATACTTCGCACTTCTCACCGCCTCGTCTGGGTGTTGATCGCAGCCTCAGTCGCCCCCGCTTGGCCGGAGGGAGATACAGGAAATCCTGCAGGTACGCGTTTTTGTCCGTTCAGCTGTGGCAGGAGACCGGGCCTGCAACGCACCGCCGGCGCGTGAGATGAGAAAGTGTCCCTTTTCGGGCGCCAATTTATGTGGTAAATATTTCATTACCGGTACTATTTTTTATGCGGTAAAGTCTAGTAAGAATAACTCAGTAAATATAAGAGGCAGAATCCGTGGTATTAGAGGTTTTAAAAAGGCTTTATTCCTATACAAAGGAATACAATTCGAATTGCAGGCTTTCTATTCCATCACCACGAAAGTTCAGGAAGGAAGGGCATACATTATTGACAGATAATTGGTTTTATAGGAAATGCATTACAGCGAAACAGATGCAAGAGGCGTAACAGCTGATAGTACAGATAAAAGGTGCATACGTAACTAATAGAGGCGGATATATGGGCGTAATTTAATAAACGTCATCATACATGATGTCACAAGTGGGTGGATCCATAAGAGAATCCTGCAATGTCAGCAGAAATATTTGGCAGAGATGCGCGCGCAGCCGCATGACGTGTGATTGACGTGCAACTAGAGGGTGAAGGGGACTTGACATTTAGCTCTACATGTGGAGACAGAAGTCTGGGGGTCATGTCAACCTAATCCCAAATCATATCTAATATCCTATGTTTAAAGAACTGTGTTATCCAAAAGGAAAGGTCTCTAGGATAGAATCTATTCTATACTGACTGTTAGTGCGTGTACAAGCGTCTAAGTGTCTACATGAGATGCGAGGGGGTAGGAATATTCCATGGTAACGGGGGCTATGAATTACTTGCATGTGGACAGCGAGGCCTGGCCCTTTGCACGGGAGCTGGAGGAATGTTTACCTAAACTACTAGACAGGAATGCATCGGATGAGGAGCGGAGTAGATAATCTTGAAGGTGAAATACAGTTTTTGGCAGGCAACAGGCTGGATCAGGCACCGTTAGCCGCGCAGGGAGTAGGACAAAGTTCATGGATACAGATGCAGGCTCAGACTGGAGCTTTCAGAGGCAGAAGGCAGGAAAAGGCTTGATGACAGAATTCTGGGCCTACTCGCCTGAATCTGTAAAATGTGGAAAGTGAACCACATAAAGTCGGTGGCCTTTCATACTTAGGAATGGAATATCTGACCCATTCATGGCGGATCTGAAAGAGGACATGTTGACGGGGGACGCACATATATTTGCGTCTTCAAAACTGGAACTGGAGGGAACATACATGTACTTATAGCATGCACATGGAGCCGTTGGGGTCTACGATAGGGGACATAACTGATCACAAAATTCATATTTCCTCATACTGATCATTCCAAAAATGTATATCAATGCATCCACTAAGAAACATTTCTTCTGGGGATTACATTGTGAGGAATTTGCAGAAAAAAATGAAAACTGGGTTTCCTTCCTTCTTCAATCTGTATTTTACTTTCCATAGGACCACAGTCCATGTTGTGTGGAGCTATACACTGGCCACTTGTAAAGAAACACATTCTAGCTCTAGGGATGAGCTCTTTTCTTGTCCCTAAAGGGCCAAAGAGACTTGGGTTTGCATTTTTGCCAGCAGTTCACCAAATTCAGAGATTGTAGGCAGGCCACATTAGCTCCCAGTCTCTTGGCTGCATCATGTGGCAAAACTGGGACTGCTTAGAGGTGATTCAGTTTGCAGTTGAGGAATAAATGCCATATCCATGTCCTCATGAGTAAGTGAGCTATTCTACTATCAAAGGTGTGGGGCATAGGAGGCTCCCTTTTCGAGAAAAGTGGGAAAAATGGTGCCAATTGGGTAGTTGCCAGTGTGCAGAACTGAGTTGGCGACCCTCGTATATCAGGAGAGATTTGATGTGAAGATAGCCATTCTGAAAGATTGCTGTGTGGTAAAGGTGAAAGCCTGCATGGCTCAATTGCGGTGATCCTGTATGCCAGGAAGTGCCACAGCGGAAAAGATTGCCATGAGATAAAGGCAAAAGCCTCTGTGGCACCGTAGTGATGACCCTGTGTGGCAGACGGGATCGCAGTAGAAATGCTACCTTGCTGAGAAGGGCCGAAGCCTGCGCAACACCATTGCAAGGTCAGGCAAGGAGATATCAGAGGCAAAAAGCCTCAATCCCAACAGGTTGGACCAGTAGCCCCTTCATGCCCCCCATGGCCCTCTGAAAGGGGTTCTGACACCATCATTGCCCAAATTTCTGCCCAAAAGTGATCCAAGAGACAACCTTGACCTTATTCACTTTTGATAACCACCATACAATAACTTGGCAAGTATCTTCATAGTTCATTATCCATAACAAAAGAATGAACCTCCCAAATAGCTGTCTTAAACATATGGGGCCTCATGTAGGTAAATAAATTTTACCGTTTCTTAAATACCGAGCCGTACCGAATCGGTAAATTAGAATCGGTAAGTTATATGTAGGTAAAAATTCGGTAACAGTTACCGATTCGGTAACATTCGGTAATCACGAATCGGAATTCACCGAATCGGTAAATACCGAGGTGGTATTTACCGAATCGGAAAATACCGAGGTGGTATTTACCGAATCGGAAAATACCGATTCGGTATGTACGGAATCGGTAAATAAAATCACATGACTTGACGAAACAGCTAATCCTGTGCAACCACAGCCCACCCAACCAGGAAGTGGCCACACCCAGGCAGGTGTACATAATTAGCCGACCCTGGAGAGGCTTGGAGTGCAGAGGAGAGGCAGGGAGCTGGTGCCTGTGCGAGCGGGAAAACGAACATCATGTCCAGCCAGAGAACACAGAGAGACGGAGGGGAAAGGAGGAGGAAGCTGAAATTTAGCCCCAAGGAACTCCAGGTGCTGGTGGAGGAGGTGGTGAAGCAGCACCAGAAGCTGTTTGGAAGGCAATCCCTGCAAGTGCCTGAGGCTGAAAAGCACAACATATGGCTGGCCATCCAGGCCCATGTGAATGCTGTGGGAGTGACCCACAGGGACATAGAGGTCCTAAAGAAGCGCTGGTATGACCTGAGGATTGTAACCAAGAGGAAGATGGGCGACATCCAGAAGGAGGCCAGCCAGACTGGAGGTGGAACCAACAGGGCACCTGCCCTCACCGAACTGGAGGAGCTGGTGGGGGCCACAATCGAGCAAGAGAGCGTCGTGGGTCTTGGGGACTCCGACAGCTCTGCCAGAGCCGCCACACAACAAGGTAAGACGAAAGCACAGCAATGTAGCACCCCCTATCCCTATCCCACATCCCCCATTGTGAAACGAGAATCACACTGCAGTCCACACGTGTCAGTGCAGACAGGCAATGCATTCCGGGAGATGTAGTCAGGGAAACACCAACCATGACGTAAATGTTACAGGGCAACAAGGCATGTCACGCACTCGAGGCACAAGGAGACAGAGGACATTTTGGAATGTGAAATTATTTATTGTGACGCTTTCAATGCAGCCCTTCGGGGACACTGAGCCAATGTTGTATTTCTGTCCACAGATGTGACATCATGCAGGACAGGGCATGCTGCAGGAGAGACGGCACACCGGCCACAAATATCACCTCTAGCCAGCACAAGTTCAGACCAGGGAGCAGGCCCACTGGCAGCCGCACCACCAACACAGGCAGCCTCGCCGCAGCCAGAGCCAGCATCACCTCACCCAGAGCCAGCATCACCTCACCCAGAGCCAGCATCACCTCACCCAGAGCCAGCATCGCCACTCATGTTTGAATCACCGGCCACATCTCCGCTTGCAGGTGTGGGAATGAGGAGGCGTCCAGCAGCCAGGCTACGAGCCTTAGACACCTCGTCAGACGACAGCATGGGCCCTGAAGAACTCACCAGGCCCCAGGAAGGGAGCCATGCCACTGTGCCCCACACCTCACAGGCAGCACAGACGGGAGCAAGAGGGCGCCGCAGGTCGCGTGTCCAGAGTCCACCAGCACCCATTGACGGCCATGGTGTCTTCTTGGGTCTCGAGGGCCAAATGTTGAAACAACAGCGCCTGCAAACAAAGGCAGTCATGACAGTCCAGAGGCACATGCGGGTGATGAAAACTACATTAGTCAACATGGACAATAACATCAGCGGCATGGCTGCGGGCATTCGGGACATGTCCCAGTCAATCCAGCAGTTGTGCAGCAAATTAGATGCTGACATCGAGGCACGGCGCCGGGAACGGCAGAGAAGGGACACTACCAACAGGGCACTCAACCGTCTGGCAACTGCGACTTCTCTACTGTGCCGGCGCTCTGTGACGATGCAGGAGGGCCTAACACACTGCTGCAGCGACCTGTCTTGGGGGATGGTGCAGGTGACAAGTGCACTAGGGGTGCTATTTACTAGTCAGGCGTCGACAACTGCTGCAGGGGATGCTGCGGAGAGCATCGACACCAGCAGCAGGAGCAGCATCACACCCCCCGTCCCAGAAGGACGCAGGAGCAGCAGGCGGCTTGGGGTTGGCTCTAGTGAGGATGCACAGGCCGTGCCATCCACCACTGCAGCGCGTATGCGCAAACATTGATGTGGCCCTGCTTAGCCACTTCCCAATGGGTGACGTAACCCTGGACATACTCCTTGTATAGATGGTATATTGCCAGATTGGCTTGTTCATGTGTTCATGGCGTGGTGCCACATTAAAACTACGTCATGACTAATCACAACTGGCTGTGTCCCCTTACTTACTCAGAAATAGTTGCATGTGATCTCTGTCCGTCTCTCTCTCCCATCGATTGCAGTTGGCACTCTAGCTGCGTTGCCCTGTGGCTGGCCTGACTCATCCTCGTTGTCCTCAAAATATGTTAGTTCCACATCTGTACCTTTTTTCGTGGCAAGGTTGTGCAGCATTGCACAAGTGGCAATAATCTTGCAGCAGGTGATGGGTGTGTACTGGCGTGCGCCTCCGCTCTTGTGGAGGCAGCGGAACCTGCTCTTCAGTAGTCCAAACGTGCGCTCCACCACATTGCGTGTTGTTTTGTGTGCCACGTTGTATCGTCTCTCACTCTGGGTTGCTGGGTGTAGGTAGGGAGTGAGGATGAATGACCGGCATGCATATGCACTGTCGCCTAGATGAGTTAAAGGGAAACATCAGTCACATGCCTCTTTACACTATGATTTGCAGGTTGCAAGGGGCGTCACTGTTACTCACCTAGCAGGTATCCCTCTCCAAATTCTCCGGCACTCAGTCGTGTGTAGATCCCACTATTCTGGAAGATGTACGAGTCGTGGGTGCTCCCAGGAAACTTTGCAACAATATCTGTGATGATGTTCCCTGCATCACAGATCACCTGCACATTGATGGAGTGGGTGGACTTCCTGTTCCTGTAGATGTGCTCTGTGTCAGCTGGTGGACAGATTGGGATGTGTGTACCATCAATACAGCCGATGACATGGGGGAACTGTGCCATGTGATAAAAGTCTGTTTTTGTTTTCTGCAGTGCAGCCTGTGTGTTGGGGAAGCTGATGTAGTGGTGCATTCTCTGCATCATGGCATCCAGGAACTTCCTGAAGAAACGTGACAGGCAACTCTGGGATACACCACCCACCGCAGCTATCACCACCTGATAACTGCCGGATGCCAGCAGATGTAGGCTGCAGAGCACCTGCACATGTGGGGGTATGGCGTGCGCCCTTCTTATTGGCTGGTCCAGGAGTGGGTGAAGGTCCCTGATTAAGTCCATGATGGTTTCGGGGTGTAGCCTGTACCTCTCATGTATCTCTGCATCAGTCAGGTGGAATAGTGTGATGCGCTGTCTGTAGATGCGTTCCTCCCGTCGCCAAACCCTCAGTCCTGCTGCCTGTAGACGTAGGCGCCTTGCAATGACATACATAGCGGCCATGTTGTCCACGCTGTTGCATTTTGGGATTGCTTATATGCACTGTTGATGGTTACCACCTGCTTTCAATCCGTGTTAATTACCGACTCTTATTTACCGATTTTCTTGGATTTCTTAATTACCGAGTGCTCCTACATGTCATTTTAATTTTTACCACTTCATATTTACCACTTCATATTTACCGATTCGTTAAGTATGTATTCGGTAAATCTGATTCGGTATTTTAGAATTCGGTAAATATTTTTCGGTATTTACCGCCTCATATTTACCGAAAAGTCGTTTTTGGACTCCTACATCTCACTTGTCTGAATACCGGTCGGTAACGGCATATTTACCGAAAATCGGCCGTTACCGACCGGTATTTGGCTACCTACATGAGGCCCATGGTATCAGTAATATGTAAACGCTACTTGTTTTTTTGTTTGATTTCCATTAAAATACAAATTTTTTAACTAACTGCAAATGTAGCTGCTCTTAAAGGTTCCTTTGTATTACATCTATTAATGTCACATCCTCGGCATCCTCAGGCATTCTAGCTTCAAGAATTATTATCTAGAGTAAATTAAAGGCATGAGGGAAATTCGGTCAGAAAGAGGGTAAATGGGAGTTACCGGCCCTATTGATATGACTGGTCCCACAGCACCAACACTCGGCAGGGGAATTTCTCTAGGACACCGGCAATGTCCGGGTGTCACTTCGGGGCAAAGGGGTGAATAATCAGGAACTCAGGCACAGTATCCCTGATTCCCTCAGAAATTATTTGTAGTGTTTTCCCCCATGCACCCAGAGTTCCTGATGCCCCCAGTATTGGTACCTCCGAGGGTGGGGCAAGGGCCGACTTACAATAATACTGTACTCGGCCCCTCTTACTTTAGAACACCTCTCTGGAACTGCAATATCATATTACCACACAGATCCACTTGAAAGTTTAAAGTACGGAAACACTTATAAATGGTACCTGATTATTATTTGAAAATATTTTAAACGAGCAACATTTGTTTTCGGAAACGCTTCATTGCATGTTTCCTTTCACAGAAGGAAAAAAATCAGTTTATGGGCAGTGAAATTGCCTCATTTTCAACTTCTCTGGAGTAGAACTTGGCAAGGGCTGGAGAGGCCCTTCTGTGTCGTGCAGATGGCTGTCGTTTGCACAGTCTGATAGATAGTTCATGGGCTCTGCTTCACAAACGTGTCTACATCCAGCTCTTTACAGCAACCGATTGGTACTTGCCCATTTTCCACTGCAAAGCGCCGCACACAGCTCGCCACACACTTTGCTCTGCTTCACAATCCAGTCGGTATTGAACTGGGAATGTCTTCTGAGATGCTTCCCTCGCTCAGCTCTCTAAACAACTTGTAAAATCAATCCCCGTCTTCCTTTGTTTTATAGCGTCTTCATCATATCTGGATGCTGGGTTTGCGAACATCTGTTTCAGTCGCTGCAGCAGCTACATTACTTTTTATGAGCTGCCTGTAGTTTGAATGGATTTATTGCTGACCTTTGTTTTGCAAATTGAATGTTTTTGTTGTTAGTAACATTTCTATAACTGCCTCTGTTGTTCCTGCCACGTGGCACTCCTCTGAAAGAGGTATTCCTGCTCTGTATAATAGATTACCATAATTTAGCATTCAGAATATGAATCATATCATCAGTATAAATTACAGAGGTGAAAAACAGGTTGTGCGCGAGACGGCTTCCTGCATTGGCCGAGATGGATGGTGGGTTGCTGTAATACCTATTCTCACGGACGTACCTTTTCTCTGCTGTTTGGTGTCCACTGCGCAGGACATAATTCCCAAGGGTCCAAATCTTGCATCACCAATTCTAAATGGGGGCCAGATTTACGAAATGTTTGTCTTGCCTTTGTGTCACGAGCAATGCAAGCCTGAAGTGAGTTCTGTGTGGCATAGTAAATATGGAGTAACGCATGAGCTATTTTGGCAGCCTCAAGATATGAAAAGCAGATACACGTCCCTTGAGGATAAGGAAGTCATCTATATAGGTAGAGACACCCCTCAACGGTTCCTTTTATTTTATTTTTTTTGCAGATTTATACAGCCCAAACTCGACTGGAAGGTTTTGGAGCGCTTTACATGAGCACCAGTTACGTTACACAAGATCACATACATTTTTTTTTTTTTGGTAGGCACGGGGAGATTAAGGGCCTTATGTAGGTGGGCTGGCATTTACCACTTCATAAATACCGAATCATACCGATTCGGTATTTATGAAGTGGTAAATGCAATGTAGGTAATGAGTCGGTAAATATTACCGATTCGGAAAAATTCGGTAAATACCGATTCGGTAATGGGGGAGCACATACAAGGGTGGCAGGGTGTCACATTGTCACCCTGTTGCACCCCTGATTCGGCCATGTGTGCACATGTGGCGCACATACATGCCCTAAGGGCATGTATGTCTGCCACATTGCACACTTAAACGTGCACAAAAATGCTTTTTTACACATATTCGTCATTTACCACCAACCTTTAGTTGGTGGTAAATAACGAATCCCCACACCCGCCACACACTCCCCCTACATCTCATTTCATGATTCGGTATTTACCGAATCGGTAAATTTACCGATTCGGTAATATTACCAATTTGGTAATTTTACCAATTCGGTAAATACCGAATCATGAAATTCTCCCCCTACATATCAAAAGCCAAAATACCGGTCGGTAACGGTATAATTACCGAAAATCGGCCGTTACCGACCGGTATTTGGCTTCCTACATGAGGCCCTCAGTGATTTGCCCAGAATCACAGGAGGTGGAGTTGACCCTGAGGCTCGAACCTTGATTTCCCAGCTCCAAGGTCGGCAGTCTAGCCGTGAGACCACATTCTTTCCTTGAGGGGCCTGTTTGATCCTCAGGACATTTCCCATCCCCAATCTAAGGACTGGACTTGGTTGATAGCATATGCACAAACAAGACTTCAGAAGGCATTGGATAAGAAACCACCTTAGAACAGAATACACTAAATCCTCACTAGACATCAAAGTGGCTGCTATGCCAGAGATAGACTCATAAATGTTCTGCTTTATGGAAACAAAATTCAAGGGATCCAAGGGCACCTTACAAATATCTTAGATATTGATTTCACAGTCAGAGATGGGCAGGCTGTAACTGATCCAGAGGCCCTGGCTGAGAGGGCTGAGTGGGCTATTTGTATGGAAATAGTATCTTCACTTCCCAAACAAAATGAAGATGTTGAATTCTGATACACCTAGATCCCAAACTGGGTGATTTGGCTTCTTCTGAAGCAGGACCCACTGCTTATGGACTTCTTCATTAAAAACCCACTCATTAAATAATTGGGCTGATTTGAGACCACCTATATGGCCTTTGGTAAGGCTGAGCTCCCACTAAAGAATTTACAAAAGGGTTCAGTCTGCACTGTTTTCCCATGGCCGGTCATGGTAGCAACCACACCACTGCCAATCCCTCCAACAGGTCCCACAGAGGGACAGCACAGATACATTCCAGAGTAGATGGGAACAAGTCAATTTTACACATTTCTTCTCCTCCAGAGTTCAAGGAGGCCCAGGCCATTTCGGGGGATACAAGAAGAGTCAAGTTATTTAATTCTGGATTTACAAGTGAGCCTGATCTCTCCAGAAGAAATTTGTTTGAGGGGGGGGGGGGATCGAACAGCTTTCTATCAAATTGGGAAAAGTTGACGGTGCACTTAATGGTTTTTTTTAACAATTCAAAGATTTTCACATGGAACTCGGTCACTCCCTCTTGTAGACATATTAGCCACAGGGCAGCTACTTTTTGAAGACGGTGCAACACACTCACAGAAAAGGAGCTACTTAAGACTTCTCAAGAAAGGAGACAGCTTTTCATCTGAATAGGTTTTCGAGTAACATCTGCTTAGTAAGGAAGAAAGACCTTGTGATAAATGTAAATGATCTCAATTCAAAGATCCTGTACTGATATTTCATAATTCCGGGGATCCACCTCCTCAGAGACATTCTCAGACAAGGAGATGGAATAGTAAGAAATGAGGTTACTGGTTGAGGGAGGTAAATCCATACTCAAGCTGCAACCACAATCCTTGTCATGGTAAAGTCACAAGCTAATCCCAAACTAACCTGTGCTCAACCCTCTGGTAGTTTGGAACAGAGCAGTCCAGCTTAACTTAGAGGCAATATGTAAAGTATTTCTGCAACGCTTCAAACAGTAAAAACAGGAAAATATAACACTAGAAGAATCCCGCACCAAATTAGAAAAATAGAGTAAATTGTAATACATAAATCAAGAACAAAACAAGAAAAAATAAATTGGTAGATATGCAATTTTAAAGATTTCAGTGAAAATAGCGTCACAAAGCACCAATTGTGGTTATCTGGTCGCGCTTGACTCGGACAAAGTCCTAACTTCAGGCTGATATCGATGGAGCGTGGTGGACCAGCTACAAATAGGCTAGCTGAATCCTGGTTGCAAAGAGATGCTAAGTACCACGTTGGGGGTGCAGTGCGCAGCAAAGGCGATGCAAGGTCTAGCTGAGGAGACACGTTGTGCTGTAGCAGTTCCAGGGATCTGCAAAGTGTGATGCGATTTCCTTACGTGGAGATGGATCGCGCAGCACCGATTCTGAAGGGCTGTGATGGCAATGTGGAGTCCTTGCGTCATGAGTATTCCATGCAGCAGAGGCAATGTGTTGGTTCCGAGGTTGATGAATCAAGTAGCAGAGGCGATGCACCGGTTCTGCGGGAGATGCACCTCACCGTGGAGGATATGCATCAGTTGGACTGAATCGACAGATGGGCTGGCAAAACACATTCAGGTCCACTTCCACGGGTCAAAGACTGGTGTAGCACCAAATTGGAGAGCAGGACTCACATATGATAGAGTCCAGGTGCTGGGTTCAAGGTTGATGAAAGCCTGTTCAGTCCCTGAGGTTTTTGATCAGGAGGCCAGCCAGTTAGCACTTGGAGCCATTCTGGGGTATTGATTTTAAAGATTCAGGTTGAGTCCTTCTCATCTAGGAAGAGGGCAGAAGAGCAGCAGGTGAGCACAGCAAGGCATCAGACTTTCGGGGCAGTAGTTCAGTAGAGATCAGTCCATTCAGCAGCAAAGCAGTCCTTATCTTGGCAGATTCCATAGGTCCAGAGGTGCACCGAAGAGTTTGGTACAATATTTATACCTGGTGCCCACTTTGAAGTACAGGAAGCTTCTAGAAATTTCCACATTCCCTGAGGCGTCAGGAATCCCCATCCTCTATGTTTTGGCACCCGCTTATCTGGGGTCACAAAACCCTAGTGACAAACCCTTTGTGAGTGTTCTCAAGCAGTGCCTTTGTAATGCGCAAGTGTAGTAGGTGACACTCAGATTGTCCCTTCCTGCCACCATCTAGCTTCCCTTTGTTTCCCTGTCTGGGAGCAATACACAAAGACCAACTTCCAGCAACAACTAGTCATGTGACCCAGGAGTAGGCTGCCTGTAACACATGGTTAGGACAAGAAAAATAACTTTCTAAAAGGGGCATTTTTAGAATTGTAACTAAAAGTCCAACTTCACGATTAAAGAGTGATTTTAATTACAATTTTCTATACACCAAACTCGACCTGTCTACCTTCTCCCAATTGGAAGTGACACTTGCTGTAGTGAAAAACTAATTTAGGAGTTTTTTCACTACTATGGCATGTAGAATTGAAAAATACATGTCCAACTTTTGAAAAACATTGCACCCTGTCCTCTGGTCTGTTCAGGGTTTTCCCTAGGGGTGACTTATATGTATTAAAATGGAAGGCTTGAGCACTGGAGGACACAGTAGCTCTCACTCCTTGGCAGAGCATCCCTCTTCAAAATGATGGCGCTACTGCATGTCTTGCACTACACAATACCCTGTTGCCCGTCCCGCATCATATTTCAAGAGCATGGACTGTGGGGTTTGAATCTTTCTGTGGGACGGTAAGGCCCCATGTATCGCCTTGACAAAAGTGACTAGAGGCTGGTATGATGGAGGAATGCCTTAGTTACCGAACATACACAAATACCTTTGGGCAGCACAACTAGCTGTAGTCAACCAATGGGTCCACCAACCAGTCTAAAACCCTGCATATCGGATGGACCAACTCGTATTACACCGAGGAGAATACCTACAATCATTGTATACTCGCCCAAAACATCAACACTTGACGGGACCTACCGCACTCATGGTTTAGATCTGGCATACAGCACTTAGAACCCTGGGGTGGGGGGGACAACCTCACACATGCCACTCCACTGTAGGACTCATAAAGGTTGGGCATACTCAAAAATAGACCGGGGTTTGATAAGAGGGACCTAAATGCATATCAAAAGAGGGAGACCTTTGGTCCAAGGGAAGAGTAACTCCATTCACTGACTTGCAAACTGAGTACAAACTAGCTGCAACCAAAACTTTCCTTTACCTGCAGGTACCCCACTCCTTGATGGCAGTGATTCCCCAAGATGAGTTCCACCCAGACGCATTGCTACTGGAGGAGACTATATGGTTTAAAGCACGATAACCCTTACCTTTAAAAAACTAATTAATAACTCTTCAGGCATACTCCTTTCTTCTCCGCCACTGCTGGGAGTCAGACTCAGATGACCTCAGTGAAGAAGACTGGCCTGAGGCCTTAACCCCTCCTACGGAGGTGGCAATCAGAGCACGGTTTCGCTTAGTGCAGCTGAAGATTCTTCATCGGTCATACAAGTCTTGTAACGCCTTGATTAAGATGGGTAAAATGTCTGAATCAGCTTGTCAAAGGAACTGTGGACAGGAGGGATCATTCTTACATATAATTTGGGAAAGCCCAATAGTCAAGGTCTTCTGGGGAAAATTGTCAATTGTATCAATACTGTATTTGGAACTGTGCTCACGCCTTCTGCCAAATGGTGTCTCTTAAATGTTTGGGACGCCAGAGATTTAAATCGAATGGAACAAACATGGAAACCCTGGGTATCATGATTATTAAACGGTGTATAGCTCGTGTGTGGGGATAGAAGAAGCACCACGTCTTACAGTCTAGAAAAGGGACTTATACTGGTGCATGGTGGAAGAAACAGTAACATATACAAGCATTGGCTGCCCTAAAAAGTGGGAGAAGATATGGAGGAAATGGAATACCTATACGGGAAGCCCATGTGCTGTCCCCCCTGTATTGTTTCCCAGAATTGATAACATTGACTGAACTGCGCTTGAATCATATCTACCCTCACTAGAACGATTGACAATTGGGATATTTTATGAGGCGTAACTGTGTTAAATTGTAATTGTGATCCCTGTATGTAACTATGATGGTGTCCATGTTGCTTAATGCATTATTAAGAGCCTAATAAAAAAGATGTTACAAAAATAACTAAGGTTTGGGCCTGGCCAAGTGGCGATGTGGCGCACGCAATGTAATTTGTTTAATTTATTTATTTATATGCTTAACTCCTCTCAGCCGTATGCCGGAGTTCACTACCCCCACCCACCGGCCCGCAGCAGTCCATCGAGGAGCCGCCACTGTCTATTAGCATCTTTTCACCTGTGCACTTGCATGTTTCTCATCACCAGGTAAGATACTAATTAGACATCTACTAACCAATGATACCTACTAACCAATATCTGAGGACAGCCACAAAATGGCCAATCCAAACACAATAGCACTCCCTTTCTCCCCTGGAAAATACTATCCCCATAAAGTATACTTACCATGTAAGATCTGCCAGTTTCTTACTCTAATTACCCCCATTGATACATAACCATAGTGCTGCATGACATCCACCATGTCAACACTTTAATATACTGGCATTCCTCCGTACACCACACTCCTTAAGGCACATGCAAACAAGTTAAATGCAATACATACTACCTTCATGATCCGCTCTTCCTTTCCTTCTGTCCTCATACTTACCAATAATGGAACATTCTCACACCATTCTCCATTATGGTCTAGAATGAAGCACCCTAATTAGTGCCCAACCTTTCCTCATGGTCAAACTCCTCTTCCTGTTCTACAGGATGATTTTGCTCACCTTTAATGTTGTACTGTTGCATGCATGGTTGATCCTATCTATCGTTTGAAGTAATGTTTACATGTACGCAAGTTCCTATATGATATAGCCCTCAAAGGCTCTAATCCCTCACATTCATTTGTACAGAAGATCCTTTACAGCTCTTTAATGCTGCCCTTAATGCCAGGGTAAATATGGTTACACAACCTCAACTCTCATATGTTGTTTTGAAATGGCTTTTGGTTCTCAGTTCCTACTGTTCCCTAGGGGTTACTTACTATTATCATACATTGTTGACACTTACAATGTCATAGCTCTCTAACACCACAGCTATGAGGTCTGGCTCTTTGTGTCCTCGACCACTAAACCTATGTCTCTGCTTGGTTGAGGTGGGCTAGGGTGGGTTTCCCTTCCTTTAAAGTGGGTTTTTATTTGTAACTCTATTCTACATCCCTTCTCTTCTCTTCTCTTCTCTTCTCTTCTCTTCTCTTCTCTTCTCTTCTCTTCTCTTCTCTTCTCTTCTCTTCTCTTCTCTTCTCTTCTCTTCTCTTCTCTTCTCTTCTCTTCTCTTCTCTTCTTCCTCTACCATTTCTCCCTCTACCACCCTTCCCTTTCCAATCCCCCATTTATCCCTCCCTGTCAACCTCACAAATACCTTCCTACTCCTCCCCCTGAGGGCAGGCATCACTACCTCGACTTCTTATATTATACAGACTACTGCCAAACTCCTTACATTAAATACGTAACATAAAGATCTTATCGCTCAATGTGAAGGGATTAAACCACCCAACCAAATGCCAAAAACCCTAGACTGCCTCCACAAACTAAGAGGTGACATAGTACTCCTGCAAGAAACAAAAGCTGACCTTAAAGAAGTCCTCTTACTACAGAGGGAATTTTGCTTTTATGAACAAGAAATTGTGTCAATAATCCATGTAGGAGAGCTGCAGTGCTTGAGCCCAAGTCCAGCTGGCACCAAGGTAATCCACTTAACCCCAAACATTTTTTAAATAAAAAAATCCAAGGATTTCCATGATGGTGCAGCATGATTATAAAATGGGGCTGACCATCCGAATAAGATTGCACTTCCATATTCAGAAAGCCAATTTAAACTCTATGCAACTATGAATTGTGCTGATCAAAAAGATCAGTCTTTCCTACTTGCGCTGAACAACAATAATTGAAAAGTAACTTAAAACTAGAGTGCAAGAGAAATATGTGAGTGATCATGAATGCAGCACTGGCCTTTGAAGTTCACAGGCCCAAAAATGTTAGGGCCTGATTTCCCTGTTTTGAGCGTTCAGGCCTAATCACATCTAAATCAAAACAGCAGGAAGATGCTTGCAATCATGTTTCTGTTGAATTTGTTTCTCAGAATTCTAAAAGTAAATATAGAGGCAAAATACAACAGGATGGATCAGAAAGAGCTTATTCAGAAGGACTAAGAAACTGTTTAGCATATCCTCTTGGGGTACAGGAGAAAATTGTCAAATGAAAAGTGAGAAGAGAAATATATTCAGATACAAAAATGAAAAATACTTTTGTAGAAAAACTTCTTAGAAATAATCAGAATTTTTGAAGATTGAAAAACAGAAAAATATATAACCAAAATATGCTAATTTATAAGTCAAATACAAACATACTTATGATTATAAAAGAATTACAAAAAATCAGGGTACGCAGTTAGAAGTAGCTTGGATAGCAAGTACATATCCATGCATAACAGCTGCTCTATTAGGCATTTGGTGATACATTGTGGTGTATCCCAATTTGGAAGATGAAGAGTTAACATTGCTTAAGGACATTGTCGTAGTAAGAGGTGCTAGTGAGCATTTGGGTGTGGGGGGATTGATTGAGATTCATATCATATCATAATTCCCAGCATTTATTTTACAGATTTTAAAATTAGCACTATGCTTTGCAGTTTGGACATGTCCGAGATCAAGAGCCAGTTCTAGGAAATTCTGAATTCTGTTTAAAAAAGAAAAGGCTTTCAATTTCAGTAGGATGTTACCTATTAAACATTTACTTTTGGAAACACATTTATGCATTCCAAATTAATAAATCATGCAAGTTTCAATTTCGCACTCATTTGTTTTACTAATCACAAAATAAAACATGCATTTTAAAAAATATTAATCCAAAGGTATGGATTTAAATCTTTTGGGCTTCTCAGTTTCCATTTAACTTTGTTGTTAGGACTCATCATCAGGCTAGTGCAATATCTGAAAATCTTTCATGCATAGTGCCATCTTAGGGATTTCGGGGGAAAGACATATTTTGGGGCCCCTCTAAAGAACAAATCTGAAATTCATTACCCACTTTTTGCTAATTCAAGCCTCCATGATGCCAAAAAAAACGAAATATCATTATAACATTTATCAGGATTATGCCAAAACAGCTGAAATATGTCTTAGCTGGGACCCCAAAAGTCCTCAAGATGACACAGGGTAGAAAGACAGAGTCCGTAGTAGCAGTAGGCATAGAGGAGAGTGGTTTAGATAGAGTAATAGAAATGACACTTATATGACGTTCACCTTCCCTCGGGCCCCCTTGGAAGGTGAGGGCTCTGGCCAATTGCCCACTTTGCCCATCCCTTAAAACGTCTCTGCTCACACACTGACGACTTCAGTAATGATCTGTCATCCTCATTACCTTATCCCTTTTTAAACCCACAAGAAGGCGGAAAAAGAGTACTATAAGGGGTGGACCCTGGAGAGGTGAGAAAAGGAGAAGCGGGCTAGGAGACAAGAGAAGTACAGCTAGGTATAAGCAGGAGGGAGAACATGGCAAACATTAGAGCATTTTGATAGTTCAATAGCCACTATTGCAGCATTAGATAGCAGACCTCAAAAAGTAAAAAATATGGAAGAATTACAATGAATTGGCTCGTTGTGTAAAATTGTGAGGATACATGGAGGATAACAAATAAATTCCATGGGTTAAAGCTCTGTATCATCATGTACTTTCTGTATTCTGGCAAAGAGTTCATCGGAAATGAGGATATGATTATGTGGCACTTCATCCACTACCTCATCTCATTTGACTTATTATTTTTCATTATGTAGCCAGACTAACTCAACCACATAATTTCTAATTAGAGGTTTTAATCACAACTGAAATAATATTTAGTAGGCTCTCAGCAATCCCTTCTTTTCAGTTACATTATTCCCGGGACCACAAATTAACATGAAACCCTAACCTACCTAACAGAACAGACCCATACTCATCTCAATGTAAGCTAGAGGAGCGGACGGTGGGCTCATATGTAGACCAAGAATAGTTTTCAGCAGTGCCTAATTCAAGCAGGTGTTTGCAGGGGCTTAGCACTGGCACGTATTGGTAACTGTCAGGACATGGTGATGCTGCTAGTCTGTTTTTGAGCGGAACACTTCTAAACATAACAAACATAATTCTAGTGCATTTAGGCCACACTTTTAGCTTTGGATTGCATCAAAATGTCCAAACTGTCACATTTGCAGGAGCGGGATGCTTAGTAGAGAGTGATTTATACTGGTATATGCAGCAATGGCAGATCCAGTTGGTGGTCCAAGCTGCAGTGACATACTAACCAATTTCTTAGGACCTGGCACTTTTTTTGTTTACCAACTAAACACTTGATTTGAGCAAACATGGTCAAACCAAAAGTATTTCATAGTAATGGTTGGAACAAGTCTTAAGATGCATTGATAAACTGTGAGAATGTGAAAACAAAGTGATGAAGTTACCAGATTGTGACCATTCTACACTATTAAAACCTCTAAGGTAAATTTCAGCATATACCTATTCTATATTGCAGTTTCTTAAATATTGGTTACTCAAAGACAGATAGGCTATCACAAATGCAGAAAAGGGTATCACTGGGGTGTTTCAGCTCCTTTCTAATAAAACATGAAAGGATAAAACCATAGAAAAATAATTTGATAATGCTCCCACTCTTTCAACACTAAGTTAGAAGAGTAACAACTGAGAGAATCATGTCAGTTGCTATCTCAGCCCTGATACCCCTTTCCAAACTTCAAGGGAAGATCAACCACAGAGTACATTTGTGAAGCATGTGCTATCGCTATTTGCTTTTATTGTGTTATGGGAAACAGAATAAGTGAGTAGTCTCACAGACAGGTGAATACAAGAGAATGGACATTGGACACCATCTCGTCACTGGCGTGACATGTTGATCATAAGAAAAGATCACATATTACAAAACGTTTGGCCAAACTTTCAATTTCCACTAGACTGTAGGACACTTTAAAAGCTGTTGGGTATTTTACCTTAGAAATGCTCAAAACTGAAACCTTGCACATTTTATTAGAAAGAACAGCAGACCTTTTCTCTTAAAATCTTATTTCCACCTTCAGCACTCACCTCAAGAACGTTAATAACTACTCTTTTACATCTGTGGTCCCTCCTTCTCTAACCTTTTCTGCTTATGCTTTCTTCTTCTGCTCTACAAACCTCTGCAGGAACCCCGGCCCACTATTATATGGCTTTATCCTGCCAATCCGATCAAAACTAAATGATAAATCATACAATATCCCCTTTCTGAGTCTAATCTCTCTTGTATTTGCTGTTGCCTCATTGGCTGTAGGTCTGCAGTCTATCACTGCGCCAACATCTCTGCTACTATCTTGGATTATGACTTTGATATCCTCATCTTTGCTCAGACCACTCCTCTCATCCCATTGTAGACATTGTTGCCCCCCACTCCATCATCAGCAGGATCATCTAGGTAAAAATAAATGTAAAATTGCTTTCATCCAAAAAACAATGCAGCTGTGCTTCAACGCCTGTATTACAGTGGAGCAGGGTTTTTTGTGTGTGATAATGTGAAGTGCTATGTGAGATGTGAATAAATGATAAAAATGACGCTAAGAAATGCCCTTGTAATACTTTTTAATGAAAGGGTCTTAAGACATGAGTAAAAACATGGTCGGGATATTGTTGAGGTGAAAAGATGTGCCTCAATATCCCTACAAAGTGTAGGTCAACTAGTTTCAGCCTTCTGTGTTATTCATGAGGCTTTCGTCAGGACGAAGAGTGTGAGTGTAGCCAAAAACTAGACAGCCACTCCAGGTGTATTTATCAGCGCACACCCTAAAGTGCGCTGTGAGTGTAGTGGGATCGTTTTACTTACAGATCCTTCGCGGTGAGTATTTTAACTCAGCGTTATGCAGACCAACTGATTCTGTCACAAAAGAGGAGCTTCCTGCAATGAGACCTTTGTCTAGGATAACAACCCCTACGACCTACGTTGTGGACAGGATCCCGGGATCAACAAAAAATCTATTTTTTTCCCTCCTCCCTTTGGAAACTGTCCTTTTGGGAGATTTAGTATCAGGTGAAATACATTTTCTGACTTATTCACCTCACAAGTAGTATTCTCACCCTAGCCCATTATCACTAAACAACGTGTCCAAATCTTGGACCCCATCAACTTGGAAAGGTCCAATAATTTATTGATCTCTTTCCTCAGCTTCATGCTAACAAATGCTAATACAGCTAAACTCAAAATACACAACACATGGTCTGTGAGTATCTGCTCCTAGGCAGAGACAATAAAACCTCCTTAGGTACTTCCTCTTTCTTCCATAGACCTTCCTCCTATGACACAAATCTCTTCTTTGCAGAATACAACTCCTCCATTATAGACATCATTGATGATCTCACGCCTAACTCCAGGAAAACCATGAACAAAACAGAGGCCCCAATCGGTTCTCTTTTAGCTTAGTTTCAATACATGCTCCGTTAGATGAGCAGAAAGACTATGAAAGTTACTAAAACTCCTTTGTCATGTACACGAGAGAGCAGCATAAACAAATTCTCAAATAACTGTTTTTTAAATATAAAAAGGAAACCTAAGAAACTATGAAAACAATCAAATCTCAAACCAATTACACAGATCCTTCTAATCTTGAGGCTTCCAGAAGCAACACCTTTTCCACATTATTTACTGACAAAATTAACAAAGTTAGGCAGGAATTTGTTGTCCCTAATGACACAGGATGACCTGCCATAAATGCCTCAGGACACCAATTTAAGTGTAACTGTTGTAAGGTTTTAGTAGGCGGATAGAATCTATTTTCGTGGAACAGAAAATCTTACAGTTGTTGCTTTTTATTCGGATTCTGTTGTATCCATGTACTATTCATTATCTTTTGTTGTCTGTTTTAGCTAACTCTAGAAAAGTGTTTGTCAATGGAGCAGATGTAGAAATTGCAGGAAGAATAAGAAGAGAGGGGTTTTCTGCATCTGGAATTTCCTTAGTAAGCCTTTCCATGTTACTATTCAAGGTGGCTATGAATGGAAAATTTGATGTATGAAATTAAAGCAACCAATGTTTTTAACAGTGATAATTAAATCAAATCCATTACAATAATCATAAATTCTTGTGGTCAGTCAACATAATCACTTTATACCTTCAAAGTAATGCCACCAATGTCCGATTTTCGATTTTCACAGCAAGTATATTTTATTCATAGATCATATAATGCTGTTTTGATATGGATAAAGTGTGAGAATAATTGGGAATGGAATGAAACTACTGGGTATGAAAATCTCCTTCTGATAGTATGGCACCAATGGCTACAGCAGTAGCACCATCCTTTTAATAAATTCTAAAGAAATATCTAGATGTCTCTGGACTGAGGATGAGGAAAAGTCTGTTTTTAGAGGATTAAAGACAACTTGTTGTGTTGGAGCCCACACATGGGGTACCTTTTCAAGTAAGCAATAGCATAGGTGGAACCACCACAAAAAACCTCATGAATTAATTGCCAGTCACAATTCCCACGAAGCTTTGCACTTGTTTGATTGGGGTAGGAATATGCCATTGTTATACTTGTCAGAATCCATTTTGATATACACATGGGAAATGAAATACTGTGGGAAAGTAATTGATTGTGCTTCCAACACTTATTTCTCCAACTTGGCATACAAAGAATAGATTCTCAGTCTTTGTAATAATTCTCAAACATATTGTGTATGTCCCGTCAGTATACAAGGGCAGATAAAAATATTGCCAAATTATGCCACCATGGGAACGTCAAGGATGTGTCGTAGAACTTCAGTGATTACATAACGAAATACTGTTGGTGTATTGACTAAGCCAAATACCATTACGATCCACTCATAGTGGCCTTTTTTGGTGTTAAAAGTAGTTTTCCATTTATTCCCCTCCTTTGTCCACACCAAATTGTAAGCACCCCAGAAAGCCAGCTATAAAAACCATTTTGCTTGTAGTATTTGATCCAATAAGACAGGAATTAAATGTAATGAATGACCATTGTGAATGACTGCTTGGCAATTAGGAGAAGTAAAATAAATGGTATTGTATTTAGTTTAGGGACAGAGCGTGGCAACCTTGGACCAAGGTCTAAGAGTCAAATGGATATGATTAAAGTAAGCTTATAAGATGTTGCAAAAAGCATCACTTCCCCCAGAGTAAACCAGAGCACCGATGGGTCCCTCACATTGACCACTTCATACCTACTCCAGTACTCCAGATGCCAGCAGACTGCAGCACAAATTGCAAAAGATTGCAGCACAGGTTGGATTGACCCAGACCCCAGGCCTGGAACTGTCCATCCCTCAAGGGTTCTGGGCTACGGAATGATGTTAACTGATTCTGTCAGGTGTTTACCTTTTTTACAAGCCACCAGACCACAGCTCAATGCATGTGCGCAGCAAATGCCCCCTTCAGCTCTCCCACATAGCTGTGCAACAGGGCACCTAACGTCCAAGCAGTAGGCAGTAGGCACCTCAATCACTCAGTTCCACAAACGTATCCCTCCTATGTGCAAGCTCTCCTCTGTGAGCTGCTGGAATTGCTTACTCTAGTCAGGTTGATGTCAACTAAGCCCTGGGCAGCTGAAACACTCAACGTGGACCCCACCTTCAGTGCGATGTCTGCAACAGGGGGAACTGGAGCCCAGTAGTAGGCCAGCAGGTCCCTCTGCCACACCCCCACCAAAGTGTTGCCATCTCAGAGCACTTCGGTGATGTGGCACGAAACGGCACAAAACCAGTACAGAATGGTCACACCGTCTCGTTTGCTCTGTGAGTTCTGTACACTTTCCCTCTGACCTCAACTCTGCTGTGCATCGTGTCACTTCCGTTTCCTCTGTCATGTCCGCTTCCTCCTCTAATGGTATTGTCCACCCAGTCAATCTGGGGATTATGTCTCCAGAGCCATGGGCTTTCTAAGATGCTTGAAAAATCAGGAGCATCGAGGATGCGTCTATTGCGCAAGATTCTTCGTTATGTGCCTACTAATCACCGTAGAACTCTGGTTCAAGCTATGGTGATTAATAGATTAGACTATGGTAACGCTCTGTTGGCCGAAGTGGGAGAGACCCTGCTTGCTAAATTACAGGTGATCCAGAACACTGCAGTCAGAATGATCCTGAATCACCCAGCAGGCTCTCCCTTGGGTCCCTTGCTGAGAGAGTTACATTGGCTACCCGTGAGGAAGAGATCATACTTTAAAATCTGCTGTCTCACCTACAATGCTTTGAAAGGCAAAGGCCCTTGCTGTCTACAAAAGAAACTCGTACAACATGTACCTTGCCGAAATCTTACATCCAGTACACTAGCCCTTCTACCGGTACCCTGCATACGTCTGAGTCGCACAGGGGGAAAAGCTTTCTCGTATCTTGCCCCAAGATATTGGAACAAATTACCCATGGCCCTGCGTGAAATTTCCATATATAGTACCTTTAGGAAACAACTAAAAGCTTACCTGTTTTAATCTTGTTTTAATCTTGCTGTTGGTCTAATTTCTGGTTCTCAGGTTGTATTTCTAGGCAAGCGCCAAGATTCCCCCGGGTGAGTTGTGCGCTGTAGAAGTAACTATAACATAACATAACATAACATGTTGCAAACAAATGACTCCACATGACCACAGACAGTTGCAAGTGTAAACAGATATGTTTCTTGCATAACATTGCTTGATGTCAGGGGAGTACTATCCACAGCACAGATAGATTCTGCTGTGTTATTAACAGACAAGGGCATCTTGTAAGTCTGGTTTATAATCTGTATCTATTAAAATACCAGAATTTACTAAGCAGATACACGAGCAGGTCCTTTAGGCAAAGGAAACATTGGCATGGAAAAAGGATCAGAGTCTGCAGTAGGCTCATTCCTATTTATGCTTGACTCCTACCCACTTTTCCTGACAGAACATGGAAGTTTTTCCTGCAGATAAGGGCATTGCTTAAGAAAATGTCAAGCACCGCCACAATAAATACATAGGTTTTCTCTGCCAATGTTCTTTTTTTTTGGCAGACATCAATCTCTTTGTGGTACTACCTATCTGCAAAGGCTCCTCACCGGAAGAAGCTACTAATGGGGTCTCTAGAAAATCTGGGAGTATAATTGATTATTTTTACTTCCTATCATTGTTCCTTCAATGATTGGAATGCTGCTGATCAATTCGTATTACCAAATCAATTATTGATTTAGTTATTGTTGGTCTATTTACTATCAAAGAAACTAAGTCTTTCAAATCGTAATGTAACCCTTGATAAAAAAAAAGCAGCAGCAACCACCTCATCAGTAGAAGTGGCCTCTGAGAACTGCCTTTGTAAGGATGATCTAAATTGTTTTAATTTGTATTTCCCTTACATAGTGTTGACAACCCTACATGTGATTCTTGGGAGGTGTGTTTCTTCCACAAAATTAAATAACAATCAGCCTCATGCATCAAGCCAAAATCCAGTCGGTAAAATACCGATTCGCTAATAGCTCCCGGTATTGAGTTAAAAATACCCAATCCCAATGCATCAACCCAAAAGCAAAAATCGCTATTTAAGGAATCCTTATATAGCGATTCCTTAAATAGCGATAGCATTTAAGGAATCCCAAATTGAGATTCCTTAATTTAAGGAATCTCAATTTGGGATTCCTTAAATGCAATGCATGAAAGTTAAAAAATTAGCGAATTCGCTAATAGGGGGAGCAAATTACCATGAAGATGAACTGCATGGTAATTTGCTAAAAGTTTGAAAAATGCACTTTTGTGCATTTTTCAAAGTTTCATGTTGCGCACACACATGCCCTTAGAGCATGTGTGTGTGCAACATATGTGCACATATCAATTTCAGGGGTGCAATAGGGTGTCATTTTGACACCCTTGCACCCTTGAAATTGCATGAACAATTTGCGAGAACCTACTGGTACTCGCTATTTGCTCATGCAATCTCCAATTCATTCCTATGGGCCTGGAGGCCCATAGGAATGATTGGGATGGCATTCCTTAATTGCTACTCGCAATTTGCTAGCAGCAATTAAGGAAAGTTAAGGAATCGCTATTTGAATAGCGATTCCTACATGCATAGCCTTTTGCTATTCCTTATTAGCGATCCCTTATTTTTCGCTAATAAGGAATCGCAAATGGCATTGTTGATGCATATGCCCCAATATGCTGAAAAGACAGCCTAACACTGCAGACAGTAGGTAGAATCAAGAATGTTGTCCATGTAAGAGCATCGCTTGTGAAATAAGACAGAACAAGGAAGACCATGACTGTTTCCTGTTGAACGTGTTGTGGCCTGCTCAAGAAATGTAAATGGCATTGTGTCAAAAAAGACGAGGAGGTATTTGAATCTCCCTTGTATTTCTCCGGGAGCATTAAGGATGAGGCAAATGCAGTGGAGTGAGCAGCAAGTAGATCCATGAAGGTGGGACTGCCTATGTCAGACTGTGGTGGTAACTATACCAACGGTATTTGTGGTAAACCAAAAGCAGATACGCTTAACACCATTAGTCATGTGGGCAACCTGGACCAGGTGAAAGCTCGAGATGGACTCTTGGTGGCAAGACTGCAAGAAGAATTGGAGTGGGTTAAGCAGCAAGTAGTTACTCAAGAACCTGAAGAAAAACCGAAATCAGAGAAGCACAAACGAAGGAAGGAGGCAGGTGAATGTACCTGTTGGAAGTGGAAGAACCCATACATTATAGACATTACCAGATAAAGACTTGATGGCTGTGCCTGCTCATATATAATGTCAGATCCTCTTTTAACACAGTGAAGGATCATCAACCGAGAAGTCACCGATGGTCATCTTGTACTAGGAAATCAGTCATTAGAGGACGAGATGTCATAAAAAGGTGGTTGTCTTTTTGAAACAGCAATAATTCTAACCATGCACAGAACAGAGATCTTAGCGGGCAAGCAATCTCCATTCCTGCCCTGGTATCCATTGCGGCCATCACCCGTAAACGTGTGAGCAGGAAACTTTAACACCCTGTGATGAAAATGGAGAATCAAGCTACAACTTTTGGCAAAATATGGAGGCCCCAGGAAACATCTAGTTAATGCTGACAAGATGCTAGTTCCTGCTGACGACTCATCCCCACCCACAACCTACTCTGCAGGTGCTGCAGCCTCCTTTTCCATCCTCCATCCCAGGTGCAACTCCTCTCTGGTCTCCATCCTCTCACAAGCAGGAAACCTGAGTTGAGATGGAGTATCTCCCATTCAACACCTTCCAAGGTGTTAACCGTCAATAGAGGGCAAAATGTTAGCCATGGAAATAGGCCATGCATATGTGGGTGTTTGCTTGGTCCAAAGCTGTCACTTAGGAGAGAGAATAAGTTTTTTGACCAGCTGTACTCTTTTAGGTGTAATATAGGTGAACAGGGAAGATTATGTGCACCATTTCCACCCACCTAGGGACAATTGACACTTCTGATCCACTTCCAGCTGGTTAAGGATGAGTGGACAGATGGTCTGTATGTCCCTCCTCTGTAGTGTTGTCAGCGGGTGCTGTGGGGCTAATCCTGCCATGTGCCTTATACAACATGAGGGGTTTATTAATCAAAAGATAGTCCTATCAGCTATGTCTGGGTGTCACAACAACAACTATTAGAAAAATAAAAAGTTACACACAATGCATTTCAATATTCAAAATCCTTCAAGATAATGCCACTTTTCTGGAGATAAAACATATATATGCAGTGTTTTTTTTTACCAGCAATATGCAAGTTTTAAAAGCGTTTTCAGTATTGAAAACCAATGCAAAATGAAAGTCTTTCTTTTATCTTTAATGGAAAGCAACTGCAGGACCCCATAACAAAAGTCCATGCACCGCAGATACTTTGTCCTAAAGTCTCAGCTCCAAAATGAGCTTGAAATCAATTGTAAAGTCTCCCAGGTCACTTTTTTTGCTTTGCCCCAAGAGACTTCGAATGCCAAACTATAATTTATAGTTGCGCTTACAGACAATTTCCAGTTTCCACTGCTGTTCGTGGGTGGCCCAATAGCAATCTCGTTCAATAAGCATTACTTCTACTGTCCTGGAGGACTGCACAAAAAAGTATGCAATTTAATTTGCAAGGTCCAGTGGTCTTCTGGCGCCCCACTTACCAGCTCAACCAGCTGCAGCAACATCTTTGATGAGGAGGTGGGTGCTCTCTCTTGGTGCACCCAGATAAAGGCTCACACTAACTGTGCAGGAGTTCAATCCTTGGGGTAGGGTGGCACCCTCTGACTGGTGGTGGGCAAACTAACTGATCTTTTTTTTCTCGCACCTTACAGCTTATTCTCATCAAAGCATGGGAAGGGGACAGGTGGCTGTGTTCTGCTCTCTCCACTACCCCCAGACATGGGCATGGGGAGCAGGGAGAGCCACACTACTCCTTAAGGGCAATTGACAGTCAGATTATGATGCTGATTATTTTCTTTACTTCTCTCCTGGGTCACTGTGCCTGCCTGGGGTAATAAAGTGTTGGAAATAGGGGAGGACAAAACACTCATACTGCTTTGGGTCCAATGAGCAATGGCTCACCCAGGAGGAGAATTTAGTGAAACTGCTTGTTACATTCTTCTTAGACCTGGTGATCTTGAGAACCTGCCGGGCAGCTGAGCATGAGAAAAAGAAAAACAGGAGCAAACCCGTTACCCCAGTTGAGACCGGGTATATATAATAACAAAAAACAATGTCTCAACAGGAAGATTATGTAGGAGAACCATTAGACAAAAGAATTAATCATAACGACCAAAGAGGGACAAGGGAGACCAAGGGAATGAAAATTGTTATTTGTAATTAGATACACAGCAGGTATGTACAATTTACAGTAACCATAACAATCATATGTGCACTGATAGTGAAGTGAAAAAGTGAACGGCGCAGTGACATAAGTGTTAAAATAACAACGTAGTGCAGCAAAAGGACAATTTAGATCATAAGGGTCAAACGAGAATATTCATACACATTTAGCAATTACAAAAAATTATTTCGATCAAAAATGGCCCTTCAAGGAGCCGCGATTGACGTTGTCAGGTCGACGACGTTTCAATCTCCTTTCGTTGAGGTCATCATCAGGACTATGGTTTACGAAGGTTTAAAATATACCTCTGTGCAAAGAGAAAGGAAGAAAAGGATTTTAACATAGAGCCCAAAGATACCAACTAAAGGTGATAGAGGAAAAGTAGAGTAAAACATAAAAGAAGGGAAATACCTGCACTAGAAAGTTGCCAGATTTTAATTCTTAAATAACAGTGTCGTGACAGGATACTGGATGGTGTTGCAACCTTTGAGAATCTAAAAGGAAGGGGGCAATTAAAAGAGATACAACCAGTTGGTGCCTCCTTAATTAGGTCAAAATGAAAACGAACTTACCAAAGGTAAGGACTGAAAAGATAATGAACGGTGCATCAAAGGCATCCAGGAGTATTAGCGATTTCTCTATGGGTGACAAATTCTAAAAGGAATAGAGTACCGAGTCAGGCTGATAAAGGGGCCAGATGATCGTTAAATAACCGACTGGTAATATTAACAAGAGCGCCGCTTACCGGAGGTATGGACGAGGTCCTTTAGTCAAGAAATAACCAAGGCAGTCAACGATAGTAACGTCGTGAAAGGAATCACACAGTCTAAAAGGGCATTAAAGGATAATAATGAGTAGGGCGATTATAAAATCAGAAATTAGCAATGAACGCACTGGAGGGTAAAGTCACATTCAAAAAAGGACGGGACACTCGTAGGGGAGAGCACGGACTACCGTCACGTTACAGATACGTGCACAGTGCCCTTATCAAGGTGGCACTGGAAGTTCAATCAGGATTGTTTACCCAACCAAAACACAACATGATTCACAGTTCGTCGAGAGACGGTCACTGGTCTACATATACTTCGGTTATATTATTGGATTGCACTCGCACTTCTACTTATGCCCTGACGAAGTTCACTCTGAACGAAACGCGTTGGCTGAGGCTTTGTTTGGACGATTAACTTAAAATAAAGACTTTTTGTATACCAACTACTGACCACTTGGTGTAATACACTCACAAACAAATTGGTGGTGCACCACCCCGAACCCCTTTTGAAACTCATTGATCTGCCTGGCAGTTGGCATCCACTAACGGCGGATGCAGGGGTGTTAGTATGCACACCGTCTTCAACTAATACTATTTCATAAACATTGGGAACAAAGTAAGGAGGTGCAGTCATCGGAGTCCGCCGTTAACCCTGCTTTCTTTTCAAATTCAAAATATAGGACAAATGGCTTACTCAGGGTGCAGTACGTCTATTTCAATACGGGATCAGTCCGGGATAAACAACTCCATCAGAACGAACAAAGCGTCTGGGGAGAGAGGAACGGTAAACCCGGAAATAGAGCCGGTCGGGTCACATGACTTACTACAGGACAGCAAGGGAAAAAAGACTGGAGCCAGCCAAGGAACGGGGAGGAAGGGAAAAAAGACAAAGGACACCCGAGGTGAAATGAATTAAACTAACAATAATTAATCCCCATTCCAAAATGGATAGAGGATTCAACAACATTTAAAACTGTGAGAAATCACAATGAAAAGAAAAAAGTTTTCAGCATTGTCAATAGCCAAAGGGGACGCAATAAATATTACAACCTTACTGTCAACTACATAAAGTTCAACAGGCCAGAGGAATCTTACCACATAATACAAGACATAGATGCGTGGAGAGTTGGAGACTCAAAAGGGCTAATTACATCATGAACGTTCAATAATTAAACACAGTAAATAAATCATGCACAGGAAGTTACAATGTACATATGATATTGTGCAACTACAAGCATTGTATCAATAAAGAACGTGCATTGTAAGACATGTGAACAAGCAAAATGTCAGGACATAGTATAACACAGTAATGCAATATACAGTCAGATTTGAAACACAATGCCAGCATAAAACAATTGATCAACACCATGGTGGGGCGCAGCAGCTAAGGAAAACACATTATTGATGAAAAATTAAACACTAGTAATAACTGTATTCCATTCATCAAAAGAATTTAAACCATGTGTCACCGAGTTACAACGTGCAATCCAACGGCATTCGCATTTGTTCAATAGAGATTGAAGATTGCCACCACGAATAGACAATTGTGGGCAATCTATGACCTGCCAGGTCATATCTGTTTCCAAATGGTTGTGTTCTTTATAATGCAGCACCAATGGTGCAGTGGTAACATTGCATCTAATGCGACTTTTATGCTGTGAGATGCGTTGTTTAATCATCTGCGTGGTCCAATGAGCAATGGCTCACCCAGGCGGAGAATTTAGTGAAACTGCTTGTTACATTCTTCTTAGACCTGGTGATCTTGAGAACCTGCCGGGCAGCTGAGCATGAGCAGGCAGACCAAATGTGATTTTTCCTGGCCACGGTGGGCCCTTTCTTGTGGTGTTTTTTGCATGTCACTCCTGGTGGCAAACTCTAGCCAAGATGTGTGTGGATGTGGGTTCTCAATGAATCCTTGCTGCTTCCTCTCCTTAACAAGGAGCTTAATCTAGTCTGCTCTTCCTCAATTTTAGCTCCTAGATGTCTACCGGCTGAGGGTAATTCAGTAGCATCACTTGGTGGCTCTGTAGGCAGACTCTACCACCTGCCTGCACTTCCCAGGTATAACAGCCTCCTGGCCACTTGAGTGGAACTTGTGTCTCTTGCAGGGCATCTGGGATGCGCATCTCAGGGACCCTTCAAGCAGAACTGGTCCACAGAAGTTCCAGGGTGCAATCCTATTCTGAGTTCCCAGCAAATTTACCCTCTACTGCCGTCCAAAGAGGGGGGGAGTTTGACTCCACTGACCCAAGAGCTCAAAAGACTACTTAGAAGTACAAGCCTGAACTTCTCTCCAGACAAGGAATCATCAGCAAGTGGATTTGTCTCCTTCCTCTGTATTTCCAATCTATTCTTCGACTAGCTCCCTTGTGGCGGTATTTAAAAGTGGGAATTGAGAGTTCCAGAAGTTGGCCATCTCTGCTCAGTTGCAAGAAGCTTCTTCATCTCTCCTTCCCCAGTCTATCCTTCTGCACTGCATCCTGGGATTTTCCAAGATGTTGAAATCAACATTTAGTCACTAGCAGCTCATTCAGTCTTTCACCCCCTCCAAAACCTCAAAAGGGAAACTCTGGTATGAATGGTGTCAGAGGTCTGACAGTCCCATTTTGTCTTTGTGAGAATCGCATGCCCAGACTTGTGAGTGTGGTAACAGTTAAAAAGCCCACGCAACACTTTCCTCCACCTCATCCGTCTCCAAGGAGTAATCTAATTTCATCATTGAAATAGGTCTATCATTTGGGAAATGCTTAGATCTATTAGCTGGATACATTTATATTAATATTACACATTTACTTTTAAAAATAGGAAAAGAGGTTTACGTTTTTCTCTCTGTTGAACAAATGTGAAGTTAATATTTTAGTGCAACTTTCTCTTAGAGTGTGAATTCAGTAAAACACTACAGCTAAACAGTGGTACACTATAGACCCGTGGTACTCATAGTACGGCCGGCGGGCCGCTGGCAGCCCAGCAGGCCTTCCTTGGCGGCCTGCGGACCTTTCAGGTAATGTACCCATGGCCCCCCAGAGAGAGAGAGAGAGAGAGACTGGAGAGAGAGAGAGTAGAGAGAGAGTAGAGAGAGAGAGAGAGAGTGGAGAGAGAGTGGAGAGAGAGAGTGGAGAGATAGAGAGAGTGGAGAGATAGAGAGAGTGGAGAGAGAGAGAGAGAGAGAGAGAGAGAGAGAGAGGAGAGAGAGAGAGAGAGAGAGAGTGGAGAGAGAGAGAGAGGAGAGAGAGTGGAGAGAGAGAGGAGAGAGAGTGGAGAGAGAGACTGGCTGAGATACTGACTGACAGAGAGAGAGACTGACTGACAAAGAGTGAGCGAGACAGACAGGGAGACTGACTGACTGACAGAGATAGACTGACGGACAGATGGAGAGACTGACTGGCAGAGAGAGAGAGACTGACTGACAGAGAAACTGGCTGACAGAGTGACTGACTGACTGACAGAGACTGACTGACTGACAGAGAGAGAGAGCGAGAGGGAGAGACTGACTGACTGACTGAGATAGAGAGAGACTGACTGACTGAGGTAGAGAGAGACTGACAGAGAGAGAGAGAGAGACTGACAGAGAGAGACTGACTGACAGAAAGAGATGGACAGAGAGCGAGAGACAAACAGAGAGAGCGAGAGACAGACTGACTGACTGAAAGAGACTGACTGACAGAGAGATTGACAGAGAGAGGGACTGACTGACAGAGAGAGACTGACTAAGAGTGAGACTGACAGAGAAAGATAGACTGACAGAGAGAGAGACTGACAAAGAGGCTGACTGACAGAGAGAGAGACTGACTGGCTAACAGAGAGAGACTGTCAGAGAGAGAGCGAGACTGACAGGAAAATTGACAGAGATAGACTGACGGACAGATGGAGAGACTGACTGACAGAGAGAGAGACTGACTGACAGAGAAACTGGCTGACAGAGTGACTGACTGACAGAGACTGACTGACAGAGAGAGAGAGCGAGAGGGAGAGACTGGCTGACTAACTGAGATAGAGAGAGACTGACTGACTGGGGTAGAGAGAGACTGACAGAGAGAGAGAGAGACTGACAGAGAGAGCGAGAGACTGACTGACTGAGAGAGACTGACTGACAGAGAGATTGACAGAAAGAGGGACCGACTGACAGAGAGAGACTGACTAAGAGAGAGACTGACAGAGAGAGATAGACTGACAGAGAGAGAGAGAGAGAGACTGACAAAGAGACTGACTGACAGAGAGAGAGACTGACTGGCTAACAGAGAGAGACTGACAGACTGACTGACTGAGAGGCTGACTGACATAGAGAGAGACTGACTGAGGTAGAGAGAGACTGACTGACAGAGAGAGACTGACAGAGAAAGAGAAAGACAGAGAGAGACTGACAGAGAGACGGACTGACAGAGAGAGCGAGAGACTGACTGCTTAAGAGATACTGACTGAAAGAGAGAGATTGACAGAGAGAGACTGACTGCCAGAGAGAGAGACTGACTGGCAGAGAGAGAGACTGACTGACAGAGAGAGACTGACTAAGAGAGTGACTGACAGAGAGAGAAAGACACTGACTGACTGACTGACTGACAGAAAGAGAGACTGACTGACAGAAAGAGAGAGACTGACTGACTGACAGAGAGACTGACTGACAGAGACTCACTGAGAGAGAGACTGACTGACTGAGAGAGTGACTGACAGAGAGAGAGAGATTGATTGACAGAGAGTGAGAGAGAGAGAGACTGACTGACTGAGAGAGACTGACTGACTGAGAGAGAGACTGACAGAGAGAGAGAGACTGACTGACTGAGAGAGAGACTGACTGACAGAAAGAGAGAGACTGAGAGAGAAAGACTGACTGACTCAGAGAGACTGAGACTGACTGAGAGAGAGACTGACAGACTGAGAGAGGGACTGACTGACTGAGAGAGAGACTGACTGACCGACAGAGAGAGATTGACTGACTGACAGAGAGAGAGAGAGACTGACTGACTGACAGAGAGAGACTGACTGACAGAGAGAGACTGACTGACCGACAGAGAGAGATTGACTGACAGACAGAGAGAGAGAGAGACTGACTGACTGACAGAGAGAGACTGACTGACAGAGAGAAACTGACTGACTGACTGACTGAGAGGGACTGACTGACTGACAGATTTGGGGTTAAAGTGTGTATGAAGCTATGCAATGCCTCTTAAGATTGATATTGTCTGCTAATAAAAATGTATTATCAACATGTGCTCTTTGTAGTTACATCTGCTTTTGAACTAGAACATTGTTGCATTGTCTGTTTTGAAACAGTTAGATTTTATTAACTTTAGCCCCGCCTCCCACAGACCCCCCCCCCCCCCCCCACACTGACCCCAGCCCTACCGGGGCGACCCTCGGCCACAAACCACACTGTAAGTTTGGCCCCTAACAGAAAGTTTGTGAGTACCCATGCTATAGACTGACTCTATATTCAACAAACAATTAGAAGATTAAATTATAACACCTGCGCAGTCCATAACAAATCAAATCACGATCACATCTGCAGCAGGCTATCTGAACGTAAATACCACATGTACACACATGTCTATGTGTGACCAGCACAGAGCCTCTTACCCAGTTTTAGGGAAGCGGACCTTTTTTTAAAAAAGTGGGCTCTGGTGATTAGCACTCATGTCCAATTTACTAAAGCACATACTGAACACATACACACTGCGGAAGACTCCACAAGACTCACATACACACTGAGGAAGACTCCACAAAACTCACATACACACTGAGGAAGACACCACAAGTTCACTCACATACATAATGAGGAAGACTCCACAAGACTCACATACATCCTGAGGAAGACTCCACAAGACTCACTCACATACATCCTGAGGAAGACTCCACAAGACTCACTCACATACATCCTGAGGAAGACTCCACAAGACTCACATACACACTGAGGAAGACGCCACAAGACTCACTCACATACATACTGAGGAAGACTCCACAAGACTCACTCATAGAAGAGATCCAAAACCCAGGTGATGCAAAATCTAAACTTATAGGGGGTCTTAGGCAGGTCAGAAAATTCTCTCGTACTCCCTATTTACACCCACATTTCCTCCTAAATAGGAGGTTTGTATGTGCACAGTTATATGTTTAGGTGTAGATGTATGCCTGCATATCTGTGAACTGAATTTATGAGAATGGGCTGAGTACTGCAAATGCAGAGTAGTACTACATGTGCTCGGAAATGCATTTAATTGCATTATAGGTCTCTTGTAATATTTTCTTTATTATATGGGCAGGCTTTATTGTTAAGACATTATTTACAACTAAATTCATAGGACTAAGGGGCATATGTATCAACATCACCATTTGCGATTCTCAAATAGCGATTTTTAAAGAATCGCTATTTGAGAATTGCAAAACGGGATGTATTTAAAAAATTGCAAACTTTTTGCGATTTCTTAAAATTCCTTAATTGCGATTAGCAAATTGCGAAATCGCAATTAAGGAATACCTGCCCATTCATTCCTATGGGCCAGGAGACCCATATGAATGAATGGGAAGTAATTCTCAAATAGCGAATCGCAATTTGCTAATCGCAATTTGAGAATAATTTCAAAGGTGCAAGGGTGTCATGATGACACCCTGATGCACCCCTGAAATTAGCATGTGTGTGCATATGGCGCACATACATGCCCTAAGGGCATGTATGAGCGCCACGTGGCACTTTGTAAAATTCAAAAAAGTGATTTTTGAAAGGAAATCGCAAATTACCACCAACTGGAAGTTGGTGGTAATTTGCGATTTCTTAAGGATAATTCACACAAATTGGGTGCTTTTTACATATCATTTAAGAAATCGCAATTTGTGATTTCTTAAATGCTTACGCAAAATTAAGAAATCGCTAAATTGGCAATTCCTTAATTTTGCGATGGGATTTGCCTCATACATCCCGATTACCGATTTTTTAATCGCAAACGCTGTTATTTTGCGAATCGCAGCGTTTGCGATTAAAAAATCGTTTGATACATATGCCCCCTAGTCCATACAGCTATTTGCATGTGTAGGTTTCACTAAGACACATAAATGGCCTTTCCTAGATATGCAAAACCACTTTTACAATGTAGGGACATTTTTAACTCTTAAAAATGATTTAATAACACCAAGGTTTCTGTGTTAGTAAACCTAATCTTGTTAGTGTGGAGTGGGTCTTTCAGGAAAAGTACATCTTAGACATTAGTGAATTTACACACACTTGCTTGCTGTAAAACCATTTTCTGACTCTTTCCCCGTGGTAAGGGTTACAGATTTGCTATTATTAAGGGCAGAAGAAATTCCTTTTCCAGAGTGGAAAAGAGAATGCAGCACCACACAAAACTTGTTTCTCAGAAAAGTTCTTTAAATGTGCATCTGGACTCCTGCAATCTCAGCTATATTCCAGACATAGTTTTGGGATGCATTGTGGAATCGCCGAAGTTATACATTTGTACCCAAGCAAGGGTGTAATCCTGAAGTGCAGATTTATGGAAGAGTTTTAAAAAACAGGCCCCTGGAAAACCGAAATAAAATAAAGGTAATTAAGATCCCTAACTACTGGTGGAATACTCTATGCCATGAGGTTGTTGCTTATCTTTGCCATTTAAATCATACGACATGCTCCCACCACCACTCCCCAGCAAAGGAAATCATTAGGCCTTGTTCGCAAATGTGTATTTGACTCACTAGCACACTACCTTGGCAGTCAGCACAAGCCAAATTAACAATGTCATCTGCTAATCTTACAATGGATGCCGCTGGCTGCGAGCGCCCAGAATCTGCAATGCCAGCATTAAAACGTACTGCAAATCACTAATAACATTATGCAATTAACAATTATGAGAAAAATCTCAATTTTAGTTCATTGAAACAAATTCAAAATTGTTATTCAAATGGAATTCAACCGCAAAGCAATTACAGTGAAGATGTGTGACAAATCTTTTCGGGCATATACTTCCTATTGTCATATTGAAAACCACGTGGCCCCCTGGGGAAACATGAAGGTGAAAATATGCATTAGAATATTGCCTTTTCCCCTTGTAGTATATTTATTGTTAATTAAAATAAATGATCCTTCATACTCTTGACCTGAATATGTCCATATTTATCCCACATACATTTACATGATTTTGCTGTGCATTCCTTATCTCAAATTTTGTTGCATGTAATTTGAAATGAGATTTACAGGGAACAACTAGAGACTGGTGAAGAGGAAAAAATTCTTAGCTGAAACAGAATATTCAGTTGAACCTTAATGGTGACAATTTACCTTATTAAAGAAGGTTATGTGGAAAGAAGGGGATTCAAAAAATCTTTTTGCAGCACAAAGAGCCGTTATCACAATTTTTGCTCTCTAAAATGAAGTTAAAAGCCCTTAACGTGTAAAGTGAACACAAAAGTTTTGGGCTCTGGATACATTCGTGCTAACAGGTCGAAACTGCTGAACTGATATTGCATGAGTTAACCATTGCATTTAGATGGCCCAAACAAAGCACAAAAGGCTCCTGTCAGTTTTAAGAGTGCTTTCAATTCTCAGGCACATGTATTTTTTTTTAATCACACTTTATTGGTATTTTCAATTGCATACAATAAGGTTTCACCATTATCATAGCATATCATTTGAACATTGTGACAAGTGAGTTTAATGTTCGGATTAGTCAAAAAGAAAAATCAGCATTGATTCTCGTGCGTAGAATACTACTTTAAAATAACAGAGAGGGAAAAACATTCCTGATGTGTATTATGCATTTGCAGAATAATTGCATTGTACATTTAATACTAATAAACTATGTAACTCCTTCTCAACCCCCCTCCCACCCCACACACTGGTGATCCCTTGTGGTCTGCAGGATATGAGTGTTGACCTTGACCTCATTCATGTCTTGTGCAAGGCGTGCGGGTTTTATAATATCTCTGATTTGGTTCCTTCCACATGGACGTCCAGGGGCATGCCTCCTGGTATATAGGGGGGAAATGTGTTTGGTACTGGGGCATTCATATGTATCTAGCTGTTTAACTATGCACCCATGCGTTACCGTACTAATTCTCCGGTCCCTACTAGGAGCCGAATGTGGGGGCATATCAGCAAGGCGGCGCTATGGAATTACCGCTGCTTTTGCGTCCGTTTTTGGACGAAAAGCGGCGATAATTTCATCGCCTTATCAACAAAGACACGCTATCGCGTGTTTTGCTGATTTAGCGCCCCTTACAACAACTCCCAGCTTTGCATCTCTAATGAGATGCAAAGTGGGCGTTCCGTGGCAAAATAACATTTCTCCAATTATCAAGCTGCACGCAAACAAGCAGAGCGATAAGAAAAGTAGCGCTAACCACAGTTATCTCTACTTTCCTTACGCCTGCTTGTGATCTGACTTAGCCATGTAATCCAATGGGAAGTGGATTACATGGCTAAAACCACCCTGCGCTATCAGCAAGGTATCGCTGGTCACAGTGCGTTAATCACACTGTTTTCCGGCTAACGCATGGATTCCAATCGCTTGGGAGATAAGCGTTACTGATAGCACGCTATCTCCGCGATGGAATCCAGCTTTAACCTGCAATATTTATCCTTGCGCTAAAAGCACTGAGCGATAATTATCGCAGGCCCTTGCTGATATGCCCCGTATTGTTAAGCAAATATTGGGGATAAAAGTGTAGATGGTCACGTGGCCGATAGGTCCGCAGTTTTGAAAGCTTCAATGAGAGTGTTCCAGACCAACGGTATGGGTTTCTTTCGTAGCCTTAGGCACATGTATGTCACAGTATTCTAATAGTATTGGTTCCGAGTGAAATGTTGCAAAACAACTGATAATGTCCACGTAGCGGAGCAAATATTTGCTGAAACACATACCAACATCTCCATACAGCAGGGTGATGCCAAATTGCACGAACCACAGAAAGCTGCACAATCAGTACAATTATAACAGACTTTAAAATGAGTTTTCTTTCCACCATCACCTTACCTACCTCAGTAACTACCTTCTATGATTCCTCACTTTAACAATTAAGGTGTATCTTATTGGGATTCTTATGTGTTTAAATTGTGTGTACTTGGTAACATTCTAACTGGACACTATATTAATCACCCAGGTTCTGGACATTTAGGTGCCGATTCCGATCCGGTAAAAAAAATACAGATACGAATCGTATCTGTATTTTTTTACGTACGAATCGTACAAGTCCCGTACAAATGGGCAAGTACGATTCGTACGTGGAAAATACATACGAATGACATCGGCAAAAGTCTACGACACGTTCCCGGACAGTTTTACATACGATTCGTAAAACTGAAGTCCGAACGCACAAGTAAGATCCGTACCGTCCGTCCGAATATACAAACGCATGTAATATGCTCCGTCCGAA
Source organism: Triturus cristatus (assembly GCF_964204655.1). NCBI lineage: Eukaryota > Metazoa > Chordata > Amphibia > Caudata > Salamandridae > Triturus > Triturus cristatus. The sequence goes on along the minus strand of NC_140581.1, from coordinate 921,094,449 downwards.
TATACAACCGCATGTAAAACGTCCTGTACGGAGCGAACTGTGTACCACCCCTACCCCGGGCACACCTGGGTGAGCCTCCCACCCCTCCCGCGTACATCTGCACCGTACCCCCAGCCCCCCCCATGTCCGCACCGTACCCCCACCCCCCGTATGTACGGTGCGTACCCCAACCCCCCGTATGTACGGTGCGTACCCCCACCACCGTATGCACGGTGCGTACCCCCGTATGTACGGTGCGTACCCCCCGTGTGTACGGTGCGTGTGTACCCCCACCCCCCGTATGTACAGTGCGTACCCCCACCCCCCGTATGTATGGTGTGTACCCCCCGTATGTACGGTGCGTACCCCCGTATGTACAGTGTGTACCCCCACCCCCCGTATGTACGGTGCGTACCCCCACCCCCCGTATGTACGGTGTGTACCCCCCGTATGTACGGTGAGTACCCCCGTATGTACGGTGCGTACCCCCACCCCCCGTATGTACGCACCGTACCCCCACCCCCCGTATGTACGGTGCGTACCCCCTGTATGTACGGTGCGTACCCCCACCCCCATATGTACGCACCGTACCCCCACCCCCCGTATGTACGGTGCATACCCCCGTATGTACGGTGCATACCCCCCGTATGTACGGTGCGTACCCCCACGCCCTGTATGTACAGTGCGTACCCCCAGCGCTACACACTGGGGGTACGCACATGTATGTCACAGTATTCTAATAGTATTGGTTCCGAGTGAAATGTTGCAAAACAACTGATAATGTCCACGTAGCGGAGCAAATATTTGCTGAAACACATACCAACATCTCCATACAGCAGGGTGATGCCAAATTGCACGAACCACAGAAAGCTGCACAATCAGTACAATTATAACAGACTTTAAAATGAGTTTTCTTTCCACCATCACCTTACCTACCTCAGTAACTACCTTCTATGATTCCTCACTTTAACAATTAAGGTGTATCTTATTGGGATTCTTATGTGTTTAAATTGTGTGTACTTGGTAACATTCTAACTGGACACTATAGTAATCACCCAGGTTCTGGACATTTAGGTGCCGATTCCAATCCGGTAAAAAAAATACAGATACGAATCGTATCTGTATTTTTTTTACGTACGAATCGTACAAGTCCCGTACAAATGGGCAAGTACGATTCGTACGTGGAAAATACATACGAATGACATCGGCAAAAGTCTACGACACGTCCCCGGACAGTTTTACATACGATTCGTAAAACTGAAGTCCGAACGCACAAGTAAGATCCGTACCGTCCGTCCGAATATACAAACGCATGTAATATGCTCCGTCCGAATATACAACCGCATGTAAAACGTCCTGTACGGAGCAAACTGTGTACCACCCCTACCCCGGGCACACCTGGGTGAGCCTCCCACCCCTCCCGCGTACATCCGCACCGTACCCCCAGCCCCCCCCATGTCCGCACCGTACCCCCACCCCCCATATGTACGGTGCGTACCCCAACCCCCCGTATGTACGGTGCATACCCCCACCACCGTATGCACGGTGCGTACCCCCGTATGTACGGTGCGTACCCCCCGTGTGTACGGTGCGTGTGTACCCCCACCCCCCGTATGTACAGTGCGTACCCCCACCCCCCGTATGTATGGTGTGTACCCCCCGTATGTACGGTGCGTACCCCCGTATGTACAGTGTGTACCCCCACCCCCCGTATGTACGGTGCGAACCCCCACCCCCCGTATGTACGGTGTGTACCCCCGTATGTACGGTGCGTACCCCCGTATGTACGGTGCGTACCCCCACCCCCCGTATGTACGCACCGTACCCCCACCCCCCGTATGTACGGTGCGTACCCCCTGTATGTACGGTGCGTACCCCCACCCCCATATGTACGCACCGTACCCCCACCCCCCGTATGTACGGTGCATACCCCCGTATGTACGGTGCATACCCCCCGTATGTACGGTGCGTACCCCCACGCCCTGTATGTACAGTGCGTACCCCCAGCGCTACACACTGGGGGTACGCACCGTTCATACGGGGGTTCGCACCGTACATACGGGGGGTGGGGGTACGGTGCGTACAGGTATGGGTGCTGGGGTACAGCACGGACATGGGGGGGCTGGGAGTACGGTGCATACCGGGCCCCCCTTTTCGCCGTGCATCGTGGAGTACTTAGCTTTTCCGGCACTTTTTGGGTCCCGTAAAAATATTGCCGTGCGAAGTGCTGTGGGTACGAATCGTACTTGCTGGTCCGTAAAACGCTGCCTGACTCCGTGCGAATGTCATGTACGCGGTGTCCCGGATCGGAATTGTGGGTATATTTTAGCCGGGCGGTGTTTTTTACGATTCGTACGGAAATGGTGTTTCTGTACGAATAGTACTTGCGGGTTTGTAATGAGTCGGACAGAGAAAACGCTCCATCCGACGGTTCGTACCCGGGTTTTACCGGATCGGAATCGACACCTTAATGTCATACAATACCAGTGAGAGTTTATGTAACTTTTACTTGAATCGTGAAAATATGGGGACGAGAACACAAAAGCAGCGTAAAGTTAGGAAACCATTTTTTTTTAACAAGCATTTTTATTCATGTTTTAACAAAACCATCATATACACAATGACTTATCGCAATTGATACAATGTCTGTATATGTGTCCTTAGAGCTGCTACTTCTCATAGAGGAGAAAGCGGCGTGGAATAGTTGTGCCAGTGTGCTGCCAGTGGTCATGGGGATGTTGCATTATGTGAGTAGCTCAATGGAGGTGCGATTAGACCATATGTCTCGAGGAATAGCATGGTGGGGAGGAAGAACTGGGAGTGAAGGGGAGACCAGGGTGTTGCTTGATGTAGGTTGCAGTTGGTGCCAGGGTGCTTGTGAGTCATGTCCGGTGCAGCGTTAGCAGGCTTTGGGGGAGGCGAGTCTCCTGTGGTGGGCATCAGGAGAAGGCGGGCGGTTGCATGGCTGTTAAGAGGAGTGTGTTCTTGGATCATGGGGGTAGGTCATCATCACAAATGTGTTGTAGGAAGTGGTCAAGGAGGGTGTCCCATGCCGGCGAGCTGGGGCATCTACGGGCCGGACCTCTTCAAAATGCAGGGTCATTGCCCTCCCCCAGCACTGAACTGCATTCTGTCAGGCCTCTAACCTGGGGAGCTAGGGCAATCGTCAGTGGAGGGTGATAGCACGTTTATTTAGAAGTAGCATGAGGCTCGAAAAGCATACCCAGACTGCTATTCTCTTTCTGTGTTTGAGTATTCCGAGGTCACAAGCTTCCCGGGTGATTATGTCCAGGAGCTTCGTCATTACGCAGAGTGTTTCATAAATATCCTGCCAGTACACTGGGAGGGAGGGACAGGACCATAGCATGTGCTGGAGGCTGACGGAGGCCTCTTGTCATCATGGACAGCCAAGGAGAACTGTGGGGAAAAAGCGGTTTAGCTGGTGTGGCATAAGGTAGGCCCTATAAAGCATAGTGTAGTGAATACTCTTAAATGTGGGTTGCATGAGACCATGTGAGGGAATACGAGAGCCATTTCCCACTCAGAGTCATGCAGTGATCACCCAAAGTCCAACTCCAATCTCTGAATGATGCAGCGGACAGTGCCCATGAATAGTAGAAACTGTGTGACGGCATGGGTAGGAGGTTTGGTATCGATGATGGACCATTGAGCGTGAAGTGAGTAACGTAGGTGATGGAACCTTATGCATTGACCCTTGGGGATAGCGAAGTCACTAATGGGGTGACTGATTGGAGAGGAGTTGGTCATCTTGAAATAGGTGATCAATTGTGGTAAGAGGGCAGTTGTGCTAGGGTGTGAGATCTCTGGATGAGCAGGGATCAGGGGTGTGGGGGAGGCCCTGCAGGGGCAATGCAGGTGCGTACAGGGTTATGTGCTGTGTCAGAGTTATCATCCGCTGAATGTATTTATATGCAATAGTCACCGGGAGAGGGGTTGGGCGGCAGCTGGGATGCACTTTGGCCAGTAGAAGGCTCAGTGGTCCACACACAAAGAGGATTCCATCTCTGCCAGGTTGCGGTGCACTAACCAACGGGAGACCCTTTGAAGTTGTGCAGATAAGAAGTAGGCCTCAAACGATGGTGCTCCAAGGCTGCCTTTCTCAACAGGTAGTTGTAATTTCTTTAGTGCTATGCAATGGTGCTTATTACCCCAGATGAGCTCTCTGAGTAGCATGTCAAGGTCCTGAAAGAAGCTGAGCGGAGGGATGATGGGGATGTTGGCTAATTTTTCTTGTTTGAACTGTGCATGCATGGTCACCTTGAAGGCATCCCACTCGACTGCACATGAGAAGGTCGAGTTGCTGTTATCAGAGAAGAATTGATTAATGTGTTGGGCGTGCAATGCCTGGAAGGAGGGATCCTCCGCTGTTTCTCTGGGTACTCGCCATGTGGGCTGCGGGGGGCGTGGGATGTTCCAGACTAGATCTATTGTGTGTGTGTCATGCTCTGAAAGTGTACAACCTACATAAAGATCCTGCACTGCCAAATAGAAGGAACAAACTCTTGTGTTGGGATGAATGGATTACCATCACTCACCGATGGGACCATTGCTGAAGGTGTGCCGCTTGCAGGTGATGGGGCGCGCAGGGGAGCAGACGATGGAAGCGATCTAGGGAGATGTCTAATGGGCAGTTGTAATTGCCCGCTAGGATCCATGGGGTTCCTGTTTTGCAAGCAAGTGTTTGAGATAGGTGACCCCAGGCCATACCCAGATGAGAGTGCTGCACGCATACGCAGAGTAGGTAGTGGCTGTGATGTGTCCCCTCCAACATTTAAGGAGTCATTGTAGTTCAGGGAGTGGTAATATGTGTTTCCTGGAGGACAATTTGGGTCATTTGGCGCTTAGCATAGGAGTAGATGACACAGTGCTTTTTTGCTGAGTGCGTCCCCCTAACAATCAGGGTCAGGAGGCAGGTGTCTGTTTGAAGAGAAATGTCATTTGTAAGGTTTATCCCACCCAATGATGCCTTCTCAATGGACTCTCACTGCACCCGCCGACCCGATTAGCACTCGGTGAATGACTGGAAGGGGAGTCATTATGACCCTGGTCCAGTTCTGGTAGGAAGATGTAAGGGCGGGGGCTTGAAGTAGTAGACCAATGTGCAAGATGTACTGCAATGGCAGCATATCCAAGTGGTAGGAAGCTGAATAGTATATTCAACTGTGGGGTTGTAGCTTGTCCGGGAAATAGAGCTGAGCGGCAATGTGTGTTACCACCCATCGGTTTAGGTTTGATGACAGCTTGGGTCGACTCGGGGAAGGATCAAGGTAAAGGGGAGGGAAGGGAACAGAGGATAAGAGGAGGGGATGCATTAGGAGGACCAGTGGGTATCACAGCTGGTTCAGACTATTGTGTCTGCAGTTTGTGGCGTGGCCAGCGACAGGGTCTGCCAGCGGAGGCAGGGCCAATCAATTTCAGTTGATTCATCATCTGTTGAGAAGATATGAGGACTCCGGTCATCTTCCCAGGAGCCGGCACTGCCCCTCAGGGGTACCAACACCTGAATTTCCAGTTCCCGGTCCTCAATGAGCTGTTTCGGGGGTGTGGATTTGTGAGGTTGAGAGGAGGGGAGCTATCCTTCCTCCTGTGGGGTCTTCTCTACCCTCCTAGTTGTCTGACGGGTGCCCCTCTTTGCAAAGCCGAGGCCGTGCCTGCATGGTGATGGTCCAGCCAGTCCCAGACGTCTGTGGGATCAGTGAAAATAGAGACTTGTCCTCCGTGAGCACCTTGATTTGAGGCATGCGTGGAATAGTAAAGAGTACTGGATTTCCAGTTCATGAAGACTCTTTCTGGAGCTCTGGAAGGAGGCTCTCTGGCGTTGTACTGCGGGGGTTATAATCAAGGACCAGCATTATAGTTTGATTGTTTAGTCTCAGGGGGCCAGCCCTACATGCTGCTTGCAAGATTTTTTCTCAGTTCCGGTAATGGAGTAGTTTAGCCAGCATGCAGCAGGGAGGTGCCCCCGGGATCGGCGACCATGTTTGGACCGTGTGTGCCCTTTCCTGAGGGAAAAACGAGGTGAGGTCTGAAGTGGGGATGAAGGAGCAGAACCATTTGACTAGGTATACCATTGGGTCACAACCCTCCAGGCTCTCCGATAGGCCCTCGATCCAGATATTGCTTCTTTGGGACCGACCATCAGCATCCTCTGCTTGCTCTTCTAGGGTTTTCACTTGAGCCTGGAGGTCAGACAGTGTTCTCTGAGCCTTTGACACTTGGGGCTGTGGCGTCACCATCTCCTTTTTGACTTCCGCCACTTGATTTGACTGTTTCCCATGATCATCTCTGCGAAATCCAAGTTCAGAAGTCTATGACACAAGGAATTGTGCTACTGATTTGAAGCCATCTTTTGGGTAATAACATATTATCCCTTCAAGGGATCTGAGTTTTCATGGTGCACTTATGTCTAGTAAATGTTTGTGAAGGTCTAGTTTCAGGTTCTTGAGGAGGCGAAATAACATCATTTTTCCATGATTTTTCCAGCGGGAGTTGGTAGATGACGTGCAGGCGGGGAAACCCCGCCCGCACCTCATCCCTATGGGAGGGAGTCCATATGTGCCTCAGTCCCTATAAGGACACCTCAGAGGCTGTAAGAGGCACCTACCCTCCGCTCCATGGCTTGGACTGCTCCCTAGCTCACATCTCCGGTGTCATGAGGCAAAGGAATGAGCAAATACCCTGCCAAAATGGCACCAGCGAGGTTGCCAACCAGCTGGGGGCAGTACACAACATCCCGGAGTCTACGGAGCAGAAGCAGGAATCTTACATGGCAACAATGTGTGCCTACCACCATGCTGTTGCTGCAGTGCTGGCAAACCAGCAGGTTCTTCTCAGTGCGTTGCTGCCATACTTGTTGGCACAGGGAAATGCTGCTGGGAACTATGGGTCCACCTCTTCAGCCCCTGATGTGTGTGTGTCTCTGTCAGCTCATGGACCTTCAACATCACCTTAACATGAGGAGCCACACACATCAGAGGAGGAAGATGTGGACTGCAACTCTTTGCAAAGGAAATCTGCCGGGTATCTCTGTGCCACATGACAGTTTCTCCAATGCCCTGTGCTTATGCCCATGCCAGTGTACCTCTCAACAGGTACTGTCCTCCATTTGCTTGCCCTACTGTTGATCTCATCCATGTGTGGAATGTCTTTGTGGACTTTCTTTCCTAATGGCAATTTGATCCTCCTCCTCACTGAAACACTCCTCTCCTAAACATGTCCCATTACATGTATCCCCCATGGACTCTGTCTGGAGATCCATTGGATCACTAACTATGTTAGGATTGTTGTCCCAAGGACATCCACCTGCTCCTTGCTCCTTTGTTGACGTGTGAATAAAACTACTTCCCAGAATCAGTATGTTGTATTCCTGGTCATGATTGCAGTAAGTAGACCATGGTGGATGTGCAGACTCTTACAAGGGGATATCGCCACTAGAGCATTACTTTTAGTGATGCCCTGGTGGCAATATCCCCTTCGTCTTATGAACAAAGCAACGTTAAGCCACTTAACGTGGCTTAGCGTTGTCTTGTAAACAAGGCCCCTTTTCATGCTTCACTTAGCATGGAAGGGTCGTGCAACAGGTGTTGCAATGGGCGTTCCGCCGCAACAAGATTTGTTTGGCACGTGCACAGCTCCTTTTGAAACAGTTTAACAGATAGTGTTAACTTTTGAATTTTTTTGAATGTTTTGTCCGTGCTTCCAGGGTGTCACAGTGTAGCAAACCCTAGGTTTAGGGTGTGTCCCCCGGGCACTGGATGAATAAATGAATCATTTGCATTGTTTAGACCAATAAACGACTGATTGTAATTTTCAATAAAGTTACACTGTTGTCAATTGATTTGAACGTTCGTTTATTTCATCACGACGTTTTTTTGTAGCGAAGATGCAGTGATTAACAAATTCTACGTGTCTCACATATCCCAATGCATTTCGGCTTAGAAATGTAGCCTTCGTCAGGGGTTTATCTACAACAAAACGAACAAAATAAGCAAGTTGTATCTCTCATGCAATATGTATAACAAACAAAGAAACAATATATTTACTTTTTCATAGTCCGGCTAAAATGTGTCAATTGCATGACGTAAGTTTGTGGTTCTTCCTGTTCGTAGTGAATCTAGCGTGTTCCGGTGTTTGCGACTATGTGAATTTCCGGTGTCTCATGTTTACGTGAATTGTACGAGTGCCTTTATGTTCATCGGTTGGTGTTCGTAAAACGAATACGATTATGTGTGTGCTGATTAATGCGCCCGGTTCACTGGGTGTTTCGCGGTGGGTACTTACTAGTGAGTCTGCGTAGTGTAGTTCAAGCAGAGATCCGTGAGTGTGTGTCGGTAGCTGAACGCTCTCCTTTCGTGTCCGTGATTGGATTGAAGATTCCATGTGGGTTCTATGGGTGTGTAGTTAAATGTGCTTTGGGGTGTAAGAGTCGAAATAGGACTGTGAATGTGACGGCAGGTAATGGAGCAGGGGTTTCTGGATCTGGTAGTGCGTGTGTACTGGTGAACTCCTAGATTATCACTAACTATGGACTAATTAACACATGATGTTAGATACATGCCGGTCATAAAAAAAAAAAAAAGATTTCTCAAGATGATATCAGCTAGGCAATCTAAATCAGAGATAACATGTAAATTCCATGCGATCATTCATCCCATGTGGTTTCATGGAATTTAGTAGACGTATCCAATGGTTCTCCCGTTTTAACAATGTCTTATGGTTGTCTCTTTCTTCGATTTTGTTAACCGTTTCTAGAATCATGAATTTCAGTTGGCTTATGTTGTGACCACTCTCTTGGAAATGGTTGGCTACAGAAGATTTTGCGTTGTTTGTTCTGATGTTACTTTTGTGTTCGTTCAAGCGGATTTTTATTTTTCTTTCTGTTTGTCCTACGTTTATCTTCCCACATGGGCATTTCAAAGCATATATGGTGTTTGAGGTGTCACAGGTGGCTGTTACCTTCAGTTTGATATTATGTCCTCTCATTGGGTGAGTTATTTGTGGTCCTGGTATAATGTTATTGCAATTGTTACAATTTCTGCATGCGATGGTACCTTTGTATTGAACAGGTTGATTTGGTTGAGTAGGGTTCTTTATTATTTCTCCCAAATTTTTTGCTCTGGTGTATGCAAATATGGGTTCATTTTCAAAGATTTGGTGAAAATCTGGTTCTAGTCGAAGTATAGGCCAGTGCTTTTTGATGGTATCCTTAAATCTTTTACTCATTGTTTTTTTTTTTTTTTTTTTTTTTTGAAGCCGTTTATTACAATCTCAAATAGTTACAAGTATGGGCCTACAACCGTCTGGCCGGCCGCTAGAGTAGCAGTAGCATATGACATACATACAGAAAATCTCTTGGCGGTGCAAAAAGGGTAAATCAGGAGATATCAGTGGTGCAGGCCACATAACAGGAGATATCAGTGGTGCAGGCCACATAACTCCAAACCAACAATACGGTTTCCTTTTGTCAAAACACAACAACACAAAAACAACCACACCCGCAAGGCAACCCGCAATCCCAAGTGACAGCACGCGCTCCTTAAGTGGGGGAACCCAACCAATCGCCAAACTCTGAAGAGGGGAATGAGAACCGATCAGGGACTGGGGAACCACGTGCCCATGGCTGGGGGAGGGGGTCGGCTAGGGGGACGGAGCTGGTGAAGCAGCCGGCAGCAGCGGCGGCTCGCAAATACCCCCGCGATAGGCGTTCCAGGGGCCCCAGATTTTCACCCACGCCCCAGGCTTACCCCTCGCAACATACACCACCTTTTCACGAAACATACACCAATCCATGTGTTCTTTCCAGGCCGACACCGCCGGAGGCCTCTGGGATCCCCACAATTGAGCAATGTCACGCTTAGCGATCATGTATCCCAGAGTCACCCACCGCGTCTGCGGAACCGAGTAGTCAGTTGGCTCCCACACATTCAGCAAGCATCTCCTCGCTTCAGGCAACAGCCTGACACGCGTAACCACTCGCAGGACCTCATGCACACCACGCCAGAATCGCTCCACCTTTGGGCATTCCCACAGAATATGCAAGAAAGTTGCCAGAGCACCACAGCCACGCTTACACAGTCCATCCTCAGCTAATCCCATACGTAGAAGCCTTGGCCCTGTCACGTAGACCCGGTGGAGGATCTTAAGCTGGACGAAGCGAAGGCGAGCCGGGATGGCCACCTCCTTCGGAGAGGCCACCGCGGACATCCAGTCCTCGTCGTCCAACTCCAGCCCATCGGCAACCCAGGCCTCACGGAGGCCAGTCAGCAGGCCCGATCGGTCATTAATCAGTTTTTTATATATAAGGGAGATCGTGCTGTCTGGGACATGGCCATCCAGCACTCTGTCCTCCAGGGGGGAAGACTCCGGAATGGACGCGACATCCGGGAAGACGGAGCCCAGCGCGTGGCGGACTTGTAAGTACCGGAAGTACTCACTGCCTTGCAACTGAAACTCCGTCTGCAGCATCTCGAAAGTTTTGAATCCCCCCCTCGTCCAGAGATCTCCCACTGTGCTGATGCCGATCGTGTCCCATTTCTCGAAACCCTTCGAGGTCCACAAGGAGCCCAACCTCGCCGATGCATATAGCGGTGACGCCCGGGTCAAACGGTCCTTCCACCCCATAGCTGCGTTAGCCGCGTGCCAGACACGCACCATGACATGCGTCGGTCCCGTCAAGCGAGGGTCCGGCGCGCCAGAGTAAAGCGCCCGATTGTAGTCGCCACCGGGCAGGAGCATCTTGTCCATTTCAAATGCCGGGTTCAGGGCGGGCCCGTAAAGGCCATGATTAATCGCAGCTAGCTGGCAGGCCCAGTAATACCGTTTAATATCCGGGAGGGCGACCCCCCATCGTACCACGGGAGCGTCAATTTAGCCAAGGCGATACGTGGCCTCCCGTCCCAGAACAGGCGACGCTGCAAACTCTCCACCTCTCGGAAGTAGCGCGCCGGAACCAAATCCATAGTGTTCTGGAGAGCGTACAGAAAGCGCGGCAACGACATCATTTTAAACAAGGCCGCTCGGCCAAGCGGCGAAAGCGGCAGACGCCGCCAACGCACCACGTCCTCCTTCAAGCGCTGGAGGGGGGGCAGCAAATTCCGCTCGTAGCGGGCCTCCGGGTCCAGAGTAATATATATACCCAGGTACCGAAACCCCTGGGAGGCGATCTGGATCGGACAGTCCCGTGGTAGGACCGGAGCCTCCCCGGCAAGCACATATACACAGGATTTCGCCCAGTTGATGACGAGGCCTGAGTTGCGACCGAATGAGCGCAAAACATCAACTAGGACGATCAGTGATTTACGCGGGGAGGCGAGATATAGAAGGATATCATCAGCGTAGAGGGACACACGGTCCTCATGCTCGGGGGTCCAACGGAGACCACGGATGGAAGGGTGCCACCGCAGCCACTCCGCCAGGGGCTCCAGGGCCAGTGCAAACAGGAGAGGCGACAGGGGGCAGCCCTGTCGCGTACCCCGTCCCAGTGCGAATGGGGCCGAAACTCGTCCATTCACCACCACCTGCGCCAATGGGCCGGAATACAACAATTTGACCCAGCTGATGAAGCCCGGTCCGAAGCCAAACTTCGCCAGCATCGCCCAAATGTATGGCCACTCAAGCGTATCAAACGCCATGGTGGCATCCAAGGACGCCAAGATGGCCGGTTCCCGCACGTACGGGACACGCGCGAGCACCCCGTGCAAGCGTCGCAGATTAAGGGCCGTGTTACGATGGGGTATGAAGCCGGACTGGTCTTGGTGGACCAAGTCGCCCACCACGCCGACCAGCCGGTTGGCCAGCACCTTGGCGAGGATTTTGGGCTCCGCATTCAGGAGCGAGATAGGCCTGTAGGATGTGACCCGCTCACGGGGCCTCCCCTCTTTGTGGATCACCACGATCGTGGCCAGACGCTGGTCCGGCGGAAGGGAACCCCGCGAGCAGGCCGCCAGGAACATCGCGCGCAGGTGGGGCGCCAGCACATCCGGTCGCAGCTTGTACAGCTCGATAGGAATGCCATTGGGGCCCATGGCCTTGCCAGAGGCGACCGAGCGGATAGCAAGGGCAATTTCGTCCGAGGTGGGAGGAGCGTCCAGCGAATCCCTGTCCTCCACCGAAAGGGAGGGCAGCGCGATGTCCCGAAGCAGGGCATGGGAATCCTCCTCCGAGCAGGGAGAAACCGGGGAATATACCTCGCGGAAATAATCCGCGAAGCAGGAGACAATGGCGTCCGGCTCGGTGACACATACACCATCCATCCTCTCGATCAACGGAACCACACGACTCGCTCTCTCCTTTTTATCCAACCACGCTATCAATTTACCAGCCTTATCACCCACATCATACAGTCGCCCCTGTTGCTCTCTACTGAGGCCCCTGGCCGCCTCCGTGACGAGGGCCCTATAGGCCGCCTGCTTGAGGTGTAGAACATGCAATGTGGCATCCGTCACCCCGCTCCCCAGGTCACCCTCTAGTTCAGTAATTTCGGCCTCCACCCGGGTTACCTCCTCCCGCTCGCGCCTCCGGGCGTGGGAGATAAAGGAGAGGGCCTCCCCCCTAAGAACTACCTTAAAAGCCTCCCAAAGGGAGATGGCAGAAGGGACAGACCCCACATACTCCTCAAAGTACCGCTGCAAGGATTTGATCAATTCGGCTCGAATAGTGGGGTCGCGCAGGTACCAGGCATTGATTGGGGCTACCCTGCCCTCCCCCCTCGGGAAGACATCAAGATGCAGCAGTAGTGGGGAGTGATCTGAAATACCCCGCGCCAAATGGCGCACCTCTCCCACCCTCCCAGCATAGGCCGCAGGAACAAGGAGATAATCAAGCCGCGAGAGGCTACCATGGGCACCCGAGTGGAAGGTGTATTGCAGCTGCGCGGGATGCTTTAGTCGCCAGCAATCTACCAATCCTAGTGTATCTAAGAGGCCGGACAGCCACGCCTGTGCCCGGGGGAGGTCCCTGGGGGGATGACGATCCATAGACCCTGAAGCCACCGCATTGAAGTCCCCCCCAACTACCAGAAGCCCATCCGGGAGGTCAAGGAGGAGGCGCCCCAGGTCCGCAAACGTGGTAGATTGCAACCCCGGCGGAACGTACACTGATACAAAAACGACCACTCTGCCCTCCATTCTACCCACCAAGACAGTGTAACGTCCCCTCTCATCATGGTGCACCTCATCAATCTCCAATGGGAGCGAGTTCTTAACCATGATGCCCACCCCCCGCGAGCCCGAGGTGAAGCCCGAATGGGCCACCAAGCGATAGCCTCTCCGATTCATGGCATGAAAGGAATTACCTATAAGGTGTGTCTCCTGCAGGAAGATCACATCTGGTGAAATTCGTTTCAGATACTGCAGGACCACACCACGCTTAATCCTATCCCCCAGTCCGTTAACGTTCCATGATAACACAGTCAGGTCCCTACCCCCCATCATACATGGAAGCCATCAATCGTCCCCCAAAGAGCATCTCAAAAACAACAATACAGTAAAGGGTTCGCCTTGCGGTGCAAACAAACAACACTCCACCCCCACCCACCCATCCCAACAGAACTCCCCCCTCCCTGCACCCCTGCATGAGCCCAGACAGCCCCCCCAAAGTGCAGTGTGCCTGTCGCCCCATAGATGAAAAACTAACTAGTCCCCCAGAGGAGGAGGGAAAGCCCCCAACGGACCCCGTACGACCTCCATAGGAGGGGAACATACACGATCAGGGAATGGTAACCAAAAAGTTGTCCAGAGCAAGGCCTACTATTCACCCCTCAGTTCTGATCCGGCGCGCCCTCCCCGCCAACCGCACCCCCCCCCACCCCCCCGGCCCCGATCCCCAGGCAGAGTATCCAACCAGTCCCCAGCCGCCTCGGGACGGTCAAAAAAGTGCGTGCGACCATCCACCTCCACCCTCAGCTTAGCTGGAAAAAGCATTGAGTACTTAAGGTTCATGTCCCGTAGGCGACGTTTAACTCCGAGAAAACTCAGTCTCTGCTTTTGGACCGTCGGAGTAAAGTCAGGGTAGAAATTCACGTCCATATTATCAAGCTTGACCGGTCCCTGTAGCCTGGAAGTCTGCAGGATAGCGTCTCTGTCCCGAAAGTTAAAAATCCGGGCAATGAGAGGCCGCGGCGGAGCTCCGACCTTGGGTCTTCCTCCGGGGACCCTGTGAGCACGTTCCACCGCAAAAAGTTTACTCAGCCCCCGGGGCTGGAGATGGGTGAGGATCAGGTCTTCCACAAACAAATCTGCCGCCTCCTCCTCCCGTCCCTCCGGCACCCCGACAATACGAACGTTGTTCCTCCGGGCCCGACCCTCCACGTCCTCCAATCGACGGTCCATCATGGCGCTCGCCTGGCCAAGCCGGTGCACCTCCTTTTGAAGGGCCGCCACGTCTGTAGTGAGACTTGAGGTGGTGTGGGCCAGGGAATCGACCCGGTCATTTGTTTTAGACAAGTCGGCTCTCACCAGGCCCACCTCCACCAGGGCCGAGTCTATCTTCTGCGCCAGAGTATCAAAGCGCTGGTCCACCGAGGCCTTCATTTCGGCAATGGCGCCCATGACGTCCCGGAGGGTCAGATCCGCGGGTTGAGCAGACGCCTCAGCCGGGCCCGCGGGGGATGTACGCTGTGCCTCTGGGGATCCCTTCTGGAGGGTGTAGCGGTCCATACTGTTTGACTGATGTGCCGGGCCGCGGCGGGTCGATTTCACCTTGGCCCGGTCGCCATCTTGCTTTGTGGACATGTCGCACTCCCAAAGTCGTGCCAATCTCCTCGAAAGGGCCGATAAACCAGTTCACGGGTTCCGGGGGGGGGTGACCACTGCACCGCAGGACGACTCACAGCCGGCGGGTCAGCCGGGCACAGGGGCAAGGCCACACCACCGCACCCCGCTCCGCAACCCTACCTCGCTTGAGGGCAAGGAGGGCGCAAAAGCGAAAGTGAAAGCGCGGGGTACGCAAGTCGCCCAGCCCTGCCCGCCGTTGTTGTTCGCTTTGTCCCCGGATCGCCCCACAACTCCAATCCGGGGGGCCGGCGCGGAGAAGGCCGCAATCTTCGATCGGTGCTCCCACCAGTGTCCGGGGTCCGATTCGAAAACGGAAAACGGGTGCCGCCTCAGCTCGGGTACACAGACACAGTCCCCCCGTCAAAGACAGGATATAATCAGGATTAATTCAGGAGGTCGCGGAGGTCCTCGGGAGCTTCGCACCTACGCGGCCATCTTGGTTGCGCGCTAGGCTCCTCCCCACTCATTGTTGAGTATTTTGACACCACGGTCATGCGGTCTTGTTGGTTCCTCTTTCTTGGTAGTAGTGCCATCTTTCTACTGATTTTATTATTTCTCTCCTCTGCTTGATGTAGGATATTTTGAGGATATCCTCTACTTTTGAATCGCTGTAGCATTTCTTTGGTGCGTGTTGTTATGTTGTCTGATTCTGATACAATTCGTTTAACTCTAAGGATTTGTGTGAATGGTAAATGATTTTTTAGGGCGTTGAGGTGAAAACTGTTGTATGCCAAGGTGTTATTCTTGTCCGTGATTTTTCTATAGAGATCTGTTTGAAAACCTTTGTCTGTTTGTATGATCGTCACATCCAGGAAGTTTATTTTGTGATGTTGAATCTCAAAGGTGAATTGCAATCTTTGGTCGATGGTATTGAGTTGTTCCAATAAATTGGTGAGAGTTGTTGTAGATCCCTGCCATAAGATGAAGATATCATCTATGAAACGTACAAACATTTTCAAATGATTATGCCATCCCGGATCAGTTAGTATGTGTGTCTGTTCAAAATTGCCCATGAAGATATTGGCATATGTTGGGGCAGTACAATTGCCCATAGATGTACCCGTCTTTTGTAAATACCAGTTGGATTTCCATTTGAAGTAGCTATGTTGAAGTGTGAAAATTAGAAGTTCCATGAGAAAGATTTGCAGGTCTAGGTCGTAATCACTTCGTAACAATGCTTGTTCTGTAGCTTCTATGCCAAGTTGATGGGGTATTGAGGTGTAGAGAGATTTTACGTCTACTGTGCACATGATCATTGGTGTTGTTATATCTTTGGTGCTTTGATGAAATTTAATCAAGAAGTCTGTAGTGTCTTTGATGTAAGTTGGTAATTTGATGACACTATCTTGTAGATGTCTGTCAAGGTACTTCCCCACTGGTTCGTGAATGCTGTTTTTTGTAGATACAATTGGTCGAAATGGTGGGTGAGTCGGATGTTTGTGTATTTTAGGCACCATGTAGATGGTGGGACTTTTAGGATGCGTTTGAATTAAGTATTTTTTGACTTTTTCATTGATGGTGCCTCTTTGAATTGCTTTATCCACTATTTGAGTGAGTGTTTCTTTGATTAGATTAGTGGGATTAGTGTCCAGTTTCATGTAAGTTTCAGTGTCTGATAAATGTAGTTCCACTTGTTCTTCGTAATAGTTGGTGTTGAGTATTACCAGTGCTCCGCCTTTGTCTGCTTTCTGGCAGGTGATGTTAGTTTTATTAGCCAGTGTCTTTAAGGCTCCCCATTCTTTCTGAGTGAGATTTTTATGTCTTTGTTGTTTTTGGAAATTGAATTTCTGTAGGTCTTGTTTCACCAAAGCTTCAAATGTATCGAGGGTTTTGTGGCTGATGGGAGCCAGATAAGTGCTTCTTGGTCTCAATCCTTTCAAGGGATCATTATGGATGATTTCTCTGGGTTCTACTATATTAGAGAAGTAATGTCTTAATCGTAATTTCCTCATTAGCTTAAAAAAGCTGATCTCTATTTCCAATTGATTGGTGTTTGTCGTGGGAACAAATGATGTTCCCTTTTGGAGTACTTTATATTCAATTTCTGTTAGTTGATAATCTGAGATGTTGATGATTAAGTCATTTTCATTGCTCCTTTCTTCTGTTCGTTGGATTTGGAGGTCGTCTGTCGTGTTTGCTACCGACACACACTCACGGATCTCTGCTTGAACTACACTACGCAGACTCACTAGTAAGTACCCACCGCGAAACACCCAGTGAACCGGGCGCATTAATCAGCACACACATAATCGTATTCGTTTTACGAACACCAACCGATGAACATAAAGGCACTCGTACAATTCACGTAAACATGAGACACCGGAAATTCACATAATCGCAAACACCGGAACACGCTAGATTCACTACGAACAGGAAGAACCACAAACTTACGTCATGCAATTGACACATTTTAGCCGGACTATGAAAAAGTAAATATATTGTTTCTTTGTTTGTTATACATATTGCATGAGAGATACAACTTGCTTATTTTGTTCGTTTTGTTGTAGATAAACCCCTGACGAAGGCTACATTTCTAAGCCGAAATGCATTGGGATATGTGAGACACGTAGAATTTGTTAATCACTGCATCTTCGCTACAAAAAAACGTCGTGATGAAATAAACGAACGTTCAAATCAATTGACAACAGTGTAACTTTATTGAAAATTACAATCAGTTGTTTATTGGTCTAAACAATGCAAATGATTCATTTATTCAACCAGTGCCCGGGGGACACACCCTAAACCTAGGGTTTGCTACACTAGGATTCGTTCCGCCGCAACACCCATTGTTTTTTGATGCTGCTCCATATTTACAAGGATGGGGCAGCGCCAAAAACTAAGGCCAGGTAAAACCTGGTCTTAGGATGGCGAATCAAGGAGAAGCCATTAAATTCTCCTCGTATTTTGCTCTTTCTATGTGTGCTGCATTCTGCGGCACACATAGAAGCAGCAAATCGCCTTGCAAGACTGTTTATGTGCAGGAAGGTGTCTCTTCCTGCACATAAACCATCATCCCTGCAGTGCAGGCACCCTTGTAACATGATACAAGGGTGCCTGCACTGGTGCTAGCCAGCTTTTTTAGTGCCAGCACTAAGGGAAATGCAGGAATACACCATGCTTTTGTAAATACAGCACATACATGAGTTTAAATTTTTTTGGAGCACTGCGTTACCAATTTTGGCATAACACAACACTCCGTTATTTTATTGTAACTATCCCCCTACAAAACTTCATAATGAAAATGAGCATGTGCCACTCAGGGGTAAATATGCACAGTGCATGCTAAATAGTTTATGTGATCCCTATCTACTACTAAACTAGCAAGTCCGACCCAATGTCACATACATGAAGTGCAACAATTGTCAATCAGTCAATGGTAAGACTGAAGGTTGTTTCTGCACAGGTGGGTGATACTTCTAGGCATGCTAGCCAGCAACCAACAGTGATGCAACTACTAATAGAGAGAGTGTGTAAGTGGCTTCCATCAGTGTGGCACCAAAAACATCCTTGATTAGTCACAATGGTTTATTTGACTCTATCATACATACAATATATACAGCATCACGTACACACACAGTGCTACGTTTGATTAATACATGTTTTCTACTGTGTGTCCATTCACAGCAAAAGTGCCACTAACAGTGACCAATAAGGTTGGAAGATCCCTTGAGTGACTACATTGCTAACTTGAAATGCTCTACTCCTTTGGCTGCTCCACCTAGTAACACATGTTAATAAACACTGGCAGGAACTCCTACAGCATATGCTTAACCCAACCTAAGCAGATGTCACAACTGGCAAGCTTGAAATAAGTAAGCAGTAGTGAAAGTTTAAAGCAGATTTTATTTTACACACATTACCAATCTTAACATCTAAAAACGAAAATCTACATTAATTACACCTATCTAAACTATACCTAAACTAACCTATCCTAACTTACCTACACTATTCTACCTTAAAACTAGACTAACCTACTACCCTGAACTTAGCCTACTCTGCACATATAATCCAACACACAGGTTAAACATCAACCCCTTATAACACACTTGCACATAAGCTACTGCTATACACAAAGTAGCTAAACATTAAAACCTAAGCAAATTAACAATTGTTTTTTATAACATACACTAAAATTAACCCCCCACACATTTAGCAACCTGCAGTCCCATATCCCCACCTAAAAACAGATAAATAGTAAAATAGAGAAAAAAACACAAAAACTACCCTACCCTACCACTAGGCTAACACCTATTTTAACCTGTGCTAAAAGTCTAAACTATTAAATCTATGAAGAAGAACATGGGAGGGCCAGAAAGTTGGAGGTTGGGCCTACATCTTGTACTCAGTCCAGTCTGCAGTCTTCTGTAAGGGCTCCATCAGTTTCATCAGGGTTACCACCTGCATCTGCAGTCTTGCCAAAATTCAAGGCATTCTCTTGCTGGGTCATCAGCCACTGTCTCTCAATTTCTCTTGGCTGCTGTGAGGTTGTGGAAACCACTGTGGTGTCACTGCTGGTGGGGCTGTGAAGGATCCTGGATCTGGGGCTGTGGAGGGTCCTGCAACTGGAGTTGTGGCGATTTCTGCAACTCGGGCTGTGGAGGGTCCTGCAACTGGTCCTGGAATGCCACCATGGAAATGCTCCACTTGACGACTGCTGCTTGCACTGTTGGTAGATTCCTGTCCCCTAGGTGGGAACTTCTAAGTCCCTGCTGCCCTAACTTGATCATAACTGTACCCCATGCGCCTGTAGGCCTTTGCAACGGTATAGATGTGCCTGTGCCTCTCCAGGGGGCTCCAGGAAGCTTGTTCCTCATCTGGGGTCATGTTGGCTGTTGGAGAGGAAGGATACATGAATCAGATCAAGCTTATTTGTCACAATTCACAACATTTGAATGCATCAATTACTATTATTAGGGCAAGTGGCATGACCTGTCAACAACAATTACATCTATGTAACATAAAGACCAACCATAATGAAAAGCTTGCACTTCCCCAAAGATAACAATGGTAAATAACCCAGGTTTTGTCCTTGTAGGTACAGGAAATGGCAGTGTCTGGCCTCATTACCATGTAACCATGTGCATGTGAAGACAGAATTGGATTTATGCTGTTATGTACACATGGAATGGTACTCACGGTCCATCTGTATGCTATCTTGGGACAGACATTCAACATGCAAGAGGGTACAATCTATGGCCAATCAGCTATGTGAAATGAGTGATGTCTAGCAAGTACAAGCATTGTGCCTCAGCAATGCTTCACTGCTATGGTAAATACCGAAGGCCACACACATCAAAGATTGTCTCAGTGCAAGCTAGTTGAAACATAGACAGAGTGTGGCTAGCTACCTCCCATTCAACTTATGTGTTGCCTAATTTTCAAAGATTGATGCATGGGCACACCTGGAACACTCTAACATAGATCACCTACTGAAAGTCAGACAAGAGCATGTGCTCCTTGACATACCCAATAGTCTCTCCCAACCTTCTTTTACCGATTGTTACCTAGAAGCACATTGACTCATACGTAGCCCATGTGATGAGGGTGTACATACATGCCGTAGAGCGCAGCTTAGTGAATGTTTAGAGCAGTATCTTTCAGGTAATTGGTGAGAAATTGTTCAATGGAGAGAAATCTGGGGGATAAAATATGGACAACTACAGCATCTGGAGGAATGCTGACAACACAATGCATACATGCCTGTGTTACTTTAAACATTTGCCTTAAGTCTAAAAAAAAACACTACAAAGGTGTAGAAATGTGTCTATTACAGGCCATTGGATCTTTGGGGCAGGTGTCAGGCATAGTATAACATTGCCATGTGTGGACTGGTGACATGTCCCACATACACTCATACCAATTTAGTATGTACTGGTGTAGGATTCATCAGAGCCTATGTGGACTTGCCACACAAACAAGTTCCTTAAATTACCATGATTATGCATACAGTAGCAATGTGCAGCAGACAGGCAGATAGAAGTTCATCCCTCCATTTCCATGTTCGCATTGAGTTGAATCCCAACTTCCTTTGTACCACCATGAAATATTGCCTATCTCTCCTCTTTCACTCCATCTCACATGCCAACGATGTGCAGTACTTTGAGGGATGCACTGGTGCCCAGGATGCAAGGTAACAGTTGCAAAATATAATGATTAATGCTGGCTAAGGAGTGAACCCAAGTAAGTCATTGGCATAGACAAAGGACTTATGCACTCACTGCAACAAATGGGAATATGTGACTTGCCCACTGGTCATGCTATCTGGAATAATGCATGTTAACTATGCCACCTCACAAATACATATGCAGCATCTTTACTAGGATGGAATCATGTTTTGGTATAGGGAGCCTGCTCACATGCTCACCCAAGTCCATTGGAGTCCACACTTTGGTTAGATCCTATACTACAGGCACATGTATGGAAGACCAAGCAATATGCTGTTTGAGTGGCATGCATGTCTGACATGCCTTCAATCATTTAGCCTGTACCAATGTTGGTAGGGTAGAGGAAAGTAATCGGCAGGCATGTGCTTGATATGATGTGAACACACAATATGAGAACACATGTTTTGGTAAAATGTCCATTGTGCACATGTCAACATTTGATGTGCTGTTGAATATTGGAAGTATGATCTGGAATGTGTTACACCCCAACCACTCCAACGTCCAGCAAAAATTATGACTTGGGCAAACATACTGTATCAGGGAGTTTCCAGCCTCTACCATGCAACATTTATGTTACATATTTGAGGTAACATGATGTGATGGCAATTTTGGTCCATAGTATGGGTGAGAGACATTAAAACAAATTACCATCAGTATGTTTTGTGACAGGTGATGGTACATGTGCCATACATATCCTCACAATAGTTTATTTTTATTTTTATTATCTTTATTGGTTTTCAACAGATTGTACAGTTATTTTCTGTCAACAATATCATACATGCTATCACACAATTG
This sequence comes from Triturus cristatus, assembly GCF_964204655.1. Lineage (NCBI taxonomy): Eukaryota > Metazoa > Chordata > Amphibia > Caudata > Salamandridae > Triturus > Triturus cristatus. The sequence continues at coordinate 921,072,719 of NC_140581.1, read as the reverse complement.
GATACAGAAGCAGCTTTGGTGGGATGCCCAAACCATTACAGTAACAATGATCCTATGTCAATATTAGCATTTTATGCTGTTAATCCAAAGTTTGCTAACATCATCAACAGTACTGATGTCTGTTCGAATTTATCCGTACTTGCCTGTCGTGTATCTACAATTTTGTGTCTAGCCGTGTGTAATTGAATACGAATTTGTAGGTGTATGCTTACAGGTGCTGGCGGAGATAGCTCTGAATTTCGTGCAGTTGTGTTTGTGGTGTCAACGACCTTAATCCAGGATTAGCGTGTGCAATCAATAGGGGTTCACGATGTATTCTTCGCTGTTATGACATATCTTACTGAGTGTGCAGGTTAGTGATGTTCTTTACGTTACAGGTGAGTTTATTGGCCCCGGGAGCACCCCAAGAGGCAAGTTGGGGGCATATGGTATAGGCTGACCACTGGACAGGACATACTTCAACCAGCTGCATCTTGCTGTCAACATTAGCAGGTTGCCCAGTAGTTTTTGTAATGATATTTTAGAGCCTGATAGCCATTCTATCATGACTGGTTGTCCCAGTGTTAACGCCCAGGGGACTAAATCAGTTAGATTGCTTTTCACAAACCACCTCATAGGCCACTGCAAATGTGCAGCTGCATAGTAGTGTTCGTAGTTCAGCGTTCCTAGGCCCCCTTCTGATAGCTGATGGTATAGTTTCTGGATTGCCACTCTAGGTCTAGAGCCAGGTAGATTAATGCATCGTCTGCATATAGAGAAACTACATGCAAATGTCTATACGGGTCAGTTTAAGACACGATGGGGTTACTTACATGCCAAGAGCTCCATAGCTAATGCTAAAATTATAGGCAATAATGGGCATCCCTGCCTCGCTCCATGTTGTATCTCAAAAGATGGAGAAATGATGCAGCTGGTCTTGACTCTAGCCTCCGGCTTTGTGTATAGTATCCTCACCCATCTCAGGTAGTTCGGACCTATGTCAAATCTTGCCAGCACAGCTAATAGATATTGCCATCCCAAGGTATCAAACACCTTTTCTATGTCTAGTGCTAGTAATTTAAAAAGTCTATGCAAATTCAGACCGGTGTTTCTCCATTCTCTTCATGGACCAGTATTTGTGCTGCATCAATTAATTTGTTGGCTAATATCTTGCCCAAAATGTTGTAGTCTGAGTTCAGCAGAGACAAGGGGCAGTAAGAGCCCATCTGGAGTGGGTCTCTGCCTTGTTTTGGTAGTACCACCAATATCGCCTCACGTAGAGAAGGCAGGAGCTATCCCCGATCGAATACCTCACCATAAATCAGTTGTTAACCATACATTGAATAGAATTCTGATGGCCATCCATCCGCTCCTGGGGCCCTGCCCAAAGTTAGCTGTTTGATAGATTCTGAGATCTCATTCACGGATATAGGGTCCTCAAGCAGTGTATTTTGGGTTGGTGTTATCTGCAGTAGATTGATGTCGGATAGAAACTGTTGAAGGTGAGAGGAGTCTCCGGTGCCAGGGCTTTGTAGAGTGAAGTGTAATAGCTATAGAAAGATTGGTTAATTGTCTCCTGTGTGTTTACCAAGCTACAGTCAGAAGTGCGTATTGCAGTTATGGCGTGTTGCAAAGCGTATTTTCCCCCCTTTGTCCCGTTCAGTATGCTGCCGTGCCAAGTATTGTTTGTGATCTAGAGCGCAAAGGTTGTCTAGCATCTCTTTGTATGCCATGCGAGCTTTAGCCAATGAAGGAGTAATGTGCAGGTCTGTGGGGGCAAATAGCTCACAGGGCTGTACCTCCATTTCCTGTTTTTGGAGTCTCTTCATAAGCGTCATACGAGATCCGTAAACTGCTTTTATCACCTGTCCACGGAGGACTGCTTAAATGCATCCCAATCTATGCTTATGCATGAGGCAAGCCAGCGTTTGTCTGGAAGTATGAGTTGATGGATTGTGTTCAAGATGCACGGAGCGTTACATCTTTGAGTGCCGCCAAGGAGAGGCGCCAAGTCGAGATGCTGGCTCTAGATGCCCCCCCCCCCCCCCCCGAGAACCGCAGTTGTAGTGGGCTATGATCTGATATCGTGTGGGCCAAATACTCCGCATGTGACACCCTGGATATGGCGGCCTCAGAAGAGTATACGCATCTATGCTCATGTGCAAATCATCAATTGCAGAATATTGTGAATAATTATGTGTGTGGGATGTTTGCTGCGCCAGGCTTCACTGAATTGCATGTTGCTGGCACAGTCTTTCATGTGTTGTGCTAGGTTAATGGCTTGTGCTCTCGGGAGTGGTGGGCGTGCTCCTAGAAAGCATGGTGTTGGAGCTCTGTGAGGCCTCCAGGCGTCCAGGCCAAGTACCTCTGTAGTCGGAGGCGCAGGTTCAAAGCGTCTCTGGGTCCAGCGCAGTCCAACTCCCATCACAGCAGTGCCGATCCGACCAAGGTCAGGTGGACGGCTTGGCCCGCTCACTGGAAATGCGCAACAGTCGGTATGGGGCTCCTCCATCGGCAAGCGCCCGTCTCTGGGGACAAGCACAGTCTAGCGATCCCGCCAGTACGCGTGGAGGGCCAGGGTACTCTCAGCCAGGCTCCGTGGCTTCAGCACAACTCCTCACTGATTGCGCCCAGCACACTCCGATTGGGCTAGACTGCGGTGTCAGAGGTCGGCATGATGGTTGAAGGTACCGCGTAGCACCTGGTACCATGCACAGCAAGTTAGTGCGAGTAATTTACAGGATTGTTTGGAAGGCCTGTTGCGGAGCTGATGACTCTGAGTCCGCTCTTGCCTCCATCTTGGCTACGCCCCCATCCCCACGAAAGTTGACACAACAGTAGCACAGCATATTAAGAGGCATCATCATGTGGGCCTGCATACATTGCTAATCATTTAACCTGGCTTTTTGGCCCTGTCATTTGCATATATAACTTTGTCCTACTTGTGTAATAAATCTACATGTAAGGTGTAGAATGTTTCCGCAGAGTGATGATACCCCTTGCACATCTAACTGCAAACCATTTCAGCAAACACACACAATCCTTACAGACCACAGAAACAATGAGGTGAGACTCACTGGTAGCATTGGGATCTTGGAATGTCACTGTAGTATCTGTGTTGTACACCCGTCCATCAAGGGCATCAGAGGAAGAGAGGTGACCAAAGTGAGACCAGGATACTGTTTTATGCCTCCCTTCTTTGTTTTATTCAGGAACAGTTGGGTCAAGATTGCCGAAGATACAAGTCTGATATGAATCTGACCTAGAGTAATGTGATCTGGTACTCATGTAAACAGGGCTGGCCCAAAATCGTAGTCACCAGGACAGCACCCTGGGTGGGAAGATAACGTGGTGTATGTTGTGGGGGGTGGAGGGTAATTGAAGTGTGGGGGCTAGAGATGTGAGGAAGATGGGAGGAGTGTAAGGGTTTGATGGGGTGCTAACAATTATGCTGAGGTACAATAAGGGCTGATTACACTGAATTTAATGGGACCCAATTGAGACCAAGGTGGATGGGCGGAAGTTGTCTGCATGACATTAAGTCAGACAGCTCCCTGCTGCCCTTCTCGGAATGTTGACACCCCGGACGTGAGCTCAGCTCGCCCATGCCCATGCCCGGCCCTGCATGTAAAAGTCCTTCAATGCACTTGGGCAGAGTTTGCTTCACAAAAAACTGCAAAAATATAATTACTGTGGATAAGTGTCAGCATCTGCAACCATCTGGGAAAGCAGTGTGTTAGACATCATTGTCTTCCCAATGATCGTGTTAAGGTTATTTCTTTCAAACATAATGCCCACGCATCTCCTTTCCTACACTCCCTCATACAAACGTCTTATTTAGTGGGACAAAGATCACAAAATGAAACTAACAAACAACTGTGTAAAAACTCACTAGATATTTCCTGAGCATACTTTATCGGTTGCGTGCCAGGGCACCAAACTGAATGTAGCTCATTTGGTAGACTTTTAGTTATACATTCACCAGTTTATTACAAAGAAAGATGGGAATTCTTAAATCTATGATATTTTTCTTTAGAATGTGCTTGTAGATAGAATGTACATCCTAGGGCTTTTACGTGCATACTGGCAGAGATCATCCAACAGATAAAGAGTCATCGGTCAGATTATCAGATGTGCACCATCTATCACTGCCTTCCATGACATATGTACGGGAAGAGATGAATCTTGGCATTAAAGAAGGGGTAATAATCCCCTCTGTATTATGGGATGTTCAAAGACATTGGAAAATCCCCAATTTTCAGTAGTCTCAGAGCCGTGGATAAGTGGATGACTTGGAGCCATCTCAAATTGAATGCTTCCAAAACGGAAATGCTCACATGTGGCGATTGGAAACATTATGACCCGCTTGCCGCCTGGCCTGATGAACTGGGATCACTGCCTTAATTATTGAAGGAAGTAAGAAACCTCAGAATGACCAAGGACTCCAAGCTGTCGATGAATGCCCAAGTGGACAAACTAGCAAGATCAAGCTTTGTGACTATAAAAATGCTGTGACGAATTTTCCCTCATTTGGGATTTCCACACAAAGTCCAAGCTACCATCTGCCTTGTTCTGTCCAAACTCGATTACACTAATAGCCTCTACCACGGATCACCTTTAACGACCATGAAAAGACTACAACAGATTCAGAACTCGGCTGCCAGACTACTCTTGCATATCAAACCGCGAGACCACATCTCACCTGCCTTGAAAGCCCAGCATTGGTTACCGGTTGCCAGAAGATCCACATTCAAGCTACTTTGTATCACACACAAAGCAATACATGGAATGGGACCGCTCTTCATCAGGAATAAAATCACCAAACACATTCAACAAAGGAACCTTCCCTCTAAAGGGGCATCTTGCCTCAAAATCCCAAGATACAAGAAAAAAACCATGGGTGGCACATCCTTCTCTGTTCAAGGAGCCAAAGTATGGAACTCTTTACCCCCAACATAAGATCCACCGGCAACCACCTCATCTTCAGAAAACTACTCAAGAATTGGCCCTTCCCCACAAGAGCACCATATGCAAACAGAAATTTACAGCATATCCCTCTGTATATAAGCATTTATTTTCACTATAGATGTGTACCTATCTTTGTGTATTACTTTGTATAAACATGTAGAATAATTATGTTGTTCAAAAAAAAAGAAAAGAAAATCATCTTTGGTCTACACATACTTGCTTCCATTGTGCATCTATGTACCTCCATGTACTTGGATCTGTGAGTCTGTTACTTTTCGCCTGAAAAAAGCATATCCAATGCACTACCCTATCTCTCATCCTGTACCTCTATCAATATCTTTATTCTACATATACTTACCTCCTTTATGCATCTATATACTTTCAATGTACTTATGGATCTATATATTTATCATTTTCTTCTAATTTAGCATTTCCAATGCACTACCCTATTTCTCAGCCTATACTTCTCTCAATATATCTTCTAGCCCATCTTTCTAACTCATCTCAAACTTCTTTCTACTACTCTTTCCAATGCACTACCGTATCTCTCACCCTATACATCTATCAATATATCCTCTACATCCACTCTCTCATTTATCCCAAGCCCCATACCACTACTATGCTCCCCAAAATAACAATTTCTAGACTCTCTCCTACTCTACCCCTCCTTGCATCATCTGATACCTCTTTTACTATACCGATCCCCCAAAACAAACCTTTCTAAACTCTTCCCTCTGACTCTTCCCCTCCAAAAACCCTTTTTACTCATCCAAAAGCCTCCTCCTACTGCTATGACCTAAAAAAACAAAAAACAAATCCTTCGCTCTTCTAACCCTCCACTATCCTTTTCAATCAAAATAACAGACTAACATGTTCACTTCTCAAAATCCTTATTCCACTACACTAATTCACCACTAATCCTTTATGTTTTCCAGAGTAGCATGTTACTTGCCAATAAAGCGTTTCAACACCCCAACAGGGTTACAAGCGCTATATAAATGCAAACATTTTTCCCTTTTCTAACCCTCCCCAACCCTTCTCAATCCTAATAACTGACTAACATATCCACCACTCAAATTAATTTCATTTTTCACCATACTAATTCAACACTAATCCTTATGGGTTCCAGTGTAGCGTGCTACCTGCCAACAAAATGCTTCAAAACCCCATCAGGGGTAGCAAGCGCTATATAAATACAAACCTCTTTCCCTCTTTTATCCCGTCACCTACTCTTCTCTATCCAAATAACTGAATAACATATCCACCACTCAAATTACTTCATATTTAACTATACTAATTTTCAACACTAATCCTTTATGGGTGCCGGAGAAAAGCGCTTCAACACCCATCAGGGGTAACAGGTGCTATATGAATGTAAACCTTTCTTCCCCTCTATCCCTCCACTATCCTTCTCACTCCAAATAAGTGACTAATATCCACCACTCAATTTACTTTAACATTTTACCATACTAATTCACCACGAATGCTTTATGGGTTTCCGGAGTAGCCCCATCAGGGGTAACAAGCGCTATATAAATACAAATAAAATGTACTTGCATGTTTCACTATACTAATTCAACACTAATCCTCTATGGGTCCCGGAGTAGCGTGCTACTCACCGAAAAAGCGATTCGACGCCTCGTCAGGGGTAGTAAGCGCTATACAAATGCAATTACAATTACAATTAAATGCGCTCTTGCTGTGAAAAAGCTGCACAAATAAACATTCTTTTATTTGCATAGGATTAAGAACAATTGTAAATGAGGCAATCCCCTTTTCTTCTATGCATGAAAGTATTTTTGAAGCATGCATATGGAGAAAGAGTCGATGCTTTCAGTATTTGTGGGTGACCACCCAGCACTCTGAAGAGGTATGAGGGACTCCAAGAAAATGATTGTAGTCTAAGAATGCAGTCAACCTGGATGCCCCTGACACCCGAATGGTTAGAAATCCCTTTGGAACGTAGATGGCAGGATCACTCAGAATCTGTCTGTAACACACTGTCCTGCAGATGTTCTATCTTTAACATATATGTAGGCGTTGTTAATAGAGAGCACTGTACTAAAAAAAGGCACTATTGGCTCAACTGTACACATACACCAACCAGGGACATACACCCTCTTTGTCCAATAAAGCTACTGATCTTTGAAGCATTTCAAAAAAATCTTTTTTATTGAAGTTTCTCACAAACAAGAACATGTACAAATGGTACAATACACAAAAAAAACAGGTTGCTGTAGCCCACAAATACAGATGACTCGTCAATCAGCAATGGCAGTTTGATTCAGACTGTAAGCAAAATGAAACCTCCATTCGTAATTTCCCGGGGCCACCACCAGACCATCCAGCTCCCAAGCAAACATGGGACTTTCTCCACCTGAATCCTCCCACTTCACACCCCTTCTGGATCAGTCCAATGATCCCATATCTTTGCAAATTTTCGAGAACGCCACGCCCGGTAATTCAGCACCACTCCATATTGGCCTCCCAGCTTCTCAATGTCAGAAACACTTCACAGTTCCAACACTGCACCACTTCCCTTCTGACCACCACCAATGCCACATTTCAGAATGAAAGGTTGTATTTATTCAGAGTCACCTCACCTCAAATGCCCAAGTAGACCAACCAAGGAGAGAGCACCAGGGTCTCTCCCAAAACCCCTTGAAGCTTACCCTGAACAAAATCCCAGAAGGGCCTCATAGGCAGCCACCCCCAGAGCGTGTGCGTCAGTGTACTCTGCTCCCCGCAACCCCCCAGGCACTGATCCGAGTCATACCTCCCCATCCTCCAGAGCCATGCATACGTGAAGTATGGCAGATAAGGCAGCTTCAGCTGAATGAGCCGGAACCCCACTTTGATAACAACCTCCCTGGGATACGTACAGGCTGCTCTGCACTCATCATCCTCCATACGACCCAAGTCCGCTTCCCAGTGCTCGTTCAGCCACTGTAATGGTGCCCGAATATTGCTAAGTAGTGTGGAATATAGCTGTGAGATAGCATGCCAGCAAAGTAGGTGGCCAACGTCTGATACTTCAATGGGCTCTCGTCCTCCAACTCCTCAAGAAAGATCTTATCTTCAGATAGCGAAGAAAGTGCTCTCCCGGCATCTCATATTGGTCCTGCAGGTCCGTGAATGTCAACCAATCCTTTCCTCCCCAAGTTTCTCCCACCTTGGAGATGCCAATTAAATCCCATTGACTGTGACGTGACATCTTACGGAGCTCTTCCAATAACCCCAAGTCACACAACAGTATCTTCAGTGTTAAATGACTCATCCAGCCAAATTTGCACATCGCACACCAACAGGTCAGTGCCACCGAAGCAGTCAGCTTTAGGAGGGTCACCACTCTCCTGAGGCTTCATTGATCCACCAGGTGATTGCATTTGGCTCCGATGTCCATTAGTCTGCCTTGAGGGCTGGCTCCCCCCACACTGCAAACATCCAGTCGTTGATCAGAAGCAGACGAGCTGCCCAATAATACAAATACAACAACATATCGAAGATGCACACTATGAGCAGAAATGTAAGATTTAAATGCTAGATTTTTGAGCTCATATATCACAAGGGAGCAATTACATATATGTCTTCGAATCAGAAAAAGAGAATGAGTCCCATTGGAATCCAAAGTTCGATCAACTAATTAATATCATATAGTTCACCAATTTGGCGCTCAGAATTGCACAGAAAGTTCCAATGAGAATATCAAGGTGTCATGGACAAGTGTGTAAAATATTAATTCTTTCTTCCTTTCTTGGTCAGTATAACACGGAAGGGAGTGGTAGCGTTCTTAGCAGTGTGTTGTGCAGGTTTTTGTGCACAGGCAGAATGCGCTGCCAAGAAGGCTACAATTTCATGCTGGAGCTCTCTGTTATCTTCACTGTGAAGATGTATCTACAAGACCATTAAACTTGACAATTTGCTCATACCATGTAGAAGTCCCACTGTTGAACGACGAAATGCATTGGCTGTGCCATGTCCATGTTACACTCACCAAGAAAGGAATAAAGAATTAATATTTTTTCACACTTGTATGTGGCACCTTGATCTACTTATTAGATCAAATCCAGAGCCTGTTGAGCCAAATGCCGCTGCACTACCCCAGCTTCAGTTTGTTCCCAAGCCCATTCACATGTCAGGATAGGACTGGAAAGGAAGTAGACCCAGGCGCGTGTGGAGAACCCATCCTTGCCAGTGTCTGTGTTCTCTCTGCGCTGCCACTCTACCCCCTCTGTCACCTTATCTCCTCTGAATTTATAGCCACTGCAACCCCCTTTAACAGTACCCACAGCCTCCTCCCTGCCATCTTGTTCTTAATGACCCATCCCCCCAAAGCTTGAGGCGCCTGCTGCTCACCCCAATTGTAGGTACTACTTACCACCATATTGATCGAGTTCATTAAGGGTGATGCTTGCCTGGCCATGCTGGTTCAAGGTCATCTGACAGAAGTCCTCCCTGCCCCACCCACACCCCTCAACCCTCCACACCTCCAGGAGCATTATCATTACTATCCACTGAAGTGGCCCCTCAGGGGACCTTTTCCGCAGTCATGGGGGTGACCCTCGTAAGGTCCACTATTCTTAGCATCCACTAAGAATAGTGATCCTCTGATGGATCTGAAGCAGGAGTCAGGGCCGTACGTGGCTCCACCCTGGTGGGGGTCACCCTCTACGCGGCCGCAGCCTTGGCCGCCCAGTCTGCCACTCAGGGGGATCTTTCACCAGCCCGGTCCTGCGACATCAGGTGACTCTGCCTCTCCAGCCAGGCCCACACCTCCTCAACCTTCATAAAGAAGTGCACAACAGGGCACACCACCACACAGAGACTGGCCGGGAGCAACACTTGAAATTGAGGAGCCACAAATGTTTCTTAACCACCAGGAAGGACTCACACTTACACTGGACAGCTATCATATAATCTGGATAGATACTCACAGGGCAATTCTCAATCTGCCAGGGCCCGTAAGCTTGTGCCAGTTGCAGAATGTGGTCCAGGCACCGGGGCCGACCTGGAACCTTGTGTGCCCTTTCCATAGAGAACAGTAGAGTCACCACACCTCCCAACACCTCAGCTGCCAACCTTTGCTCCACAAACAATTCAGTTGAGGGGCCCTCCGCCTTCTCTGGAACTCCCACCAGTCAGACGTTGTTCCGGTGGGAGCATACCTCAGAGTCCTCCATCCTTGCCAAATGGACCTTCATCTCCCTCTACAACCAGGTCAACCTTTCCTCATGGTCCACCACTGATGGATGAAGCTGGCCCATAGTCAATTCCACATCTGTGATCCTCGCAACTTGGAATAGTCTGCCCTCAGTAGGCTGCCATCCATTACCACCGCCTCGATATTGTGCTGTAAGATATTTTTCAGGTCCCGAATGGCCGCTAGTATCATGACTGTGTGGGTCTCCGAGTCCAAGGCTGGACTTGTCGGCTCACAGCGCTTCATCGCTTCAGACCCTCTTGCTGCTGCAGGGGCACCATGCCTAGAGTGCACCATCACAAAGGGCAAAAGTCTAGACCCTCGCACCACCACCAGTGTGCCCACCAATCACTAGTAGGCCATGCCGCCTCCACTCGATCCCCCGCCTGGCCTCACTCTCCAGGCTAAATAAGGGCAGTGAAAACGGGCCACCACAAAGTCACTACCCCAAGAAGGACTCACTCCCTTCCATTCTGACCAAGCCAGCACTGGTTCTAGCTAGCACCTCCAGCTTCAACAGTCGCAGTAATGCCTCTCCATGCCCACTAGGACACCTGCATTCTGGGCAGCCACTCCACAGGGCTCCTCGACGGCCTTCATCTCAATTGCATCTCCCACGGCACTGCACAACAGTGTTGGCCCCCCCACTTCTTGCCCCTCACTACGCAAGCCTTCACTATAGCGCTCTTGGGACTGAGCCGAATTCAGGGGGTCCACTGCCAGTCCTTGGCCCCCCAAAAGGTCTCATGGTCCCCCAGAGGGGAAGCGACACCTCACCTGTCATCCTCTGAGTCCACAGCTCTACCTCCATGGGCCTCTTTTGGCCCTGCAAGCCCCTCATTGCTGCACGGTCTCCGCACACACCAATGGAGGTAGCAGCTGTCAGGGAGTCCAGTGTGATGCAGCCCACTTCTCACTCTGGCCTGCTTCGCAGCGGGCCTCAGTATACCACCATACCAGCAATTGTCACAATGATGGGTGCCACACAGCTCCACAACAATGCCCTGAGTGCCACCGACTGCCAGGCAGTGATGGAGGGACAGGTTTGGGGCAGATGGTGCAGGATTCTGGCACCAGCGGGTCATCTAAGTGTCCGACTCCATTGACATCATGGTCACATCCCCCATTTTGAAGAATTCTTGAAGGCAAAGTGATTTGTGAAGGAACACATCGATTTGCAAAGGATTTTGACCTGTATATCAGATCCTGAGAGGTAAGCTGTTCTGATGGGCAAGGTCAAAACAACCTTTCTGGAGCGACGTCTTTGACAATATTTATGCATATATTGTGACACTTTTCTTATTTCAAAGTTTCTTGCACAAGCTCGGGAAGTGATTCAGTGTCAACACAGTTAAAACAAGAAGGCTTCTGCCTTTCCTATGTTGCTAATGGCAGTCCCATTCAATTATTGGCGTCCAGTGTATGAACATTTGCAATGTTTTCTTTTCTTCTACTTTGCCTTTGTATAACTGTCATGACGCAGTTCCATATTTAGCGCTTCTTTATCTGCTTTTTACCATGTATTTCTTATATGCGTTATGTTGATAAGTAATTGTTTTTCATAACACTGCTTGAAGATGGGACTTTCTACTTTTTACAAAGATCGTGCCTGTAATACAGGCAGAAAATGACATGAACCACCCCAAGCTGGTTCAAGAATCTTCAACAATGGATTCACATTTCCTGTCTGGAAAATGAGTATAAAGGTTGGCCCTAAAGTTGGACCTCATCCACCCAACTTTGCTACAGTTTCAAGTTTTTCCTAACCAAGAAAGGGAGTGCTCCTCAGAGTACTATAAGAGCTGCTGTGAAACCGTGAATGGTGTTTATCTGACAGCCAGGCTCCCTTAGGTGGTACAATATCACCTGAAGTCAGAACAACATGCTGTAGAAGCTGCAGGTCTCATGCCGGTATCCCCGTGGCTCACGGAGGACCTGCATTGACTTGGCAGACCCCCTGTCCTTTATCATCCATGCAGCCTGCGCATTTAACTGTTCTCGATGCCGGTAACTCTAACTTCAGATCGGGGATACAATTGTTTTTCCCCTTTCCGCCATGGATTAGGCCTACGCACACTGCATGTCGTGCCCCCTACTTCTTCTACTTTGCTTACGTAATTGAGTTAACCGCTTTAGTCGGTGGCCTCCTTCTACTTCTACAACCTAGCCCCCGTGAACTATGTGCCAGTCCCCCACCGGACCTGTGCTTCCAGGTTCTTACACAGTTTTCCTTTAAATACCTAACCTGGTCCTGAAGATGACCTGAATTTTGTACAGGTCGAAACGCCGTTGACCTCTCAGCGCAATCCTTGGGGCTACGTTCATGGTTCAACAAAGTTACCTTCCTTTTTTAACTATGTACTAATGAATTGGAACCACCATAAAGTCCCATCTATCTTTTGACAATTTTGTTTTTCTTGCGCCGTTGTTTCTCTGTGTATTTTCACTTGTCATTTGCGCCGTTCACCTTTTCTTTCACATGCACAAATGTGCACAAGTCTGTACAGATTACATGTACATTCAATGTAATAGAGTGCCATCATTGTCTTTTTTACTTCCGCTTAAATACAGACCACTTTTTGCATTTATTGCCATAACTATTAATGTCTACCTGTCTCCTCCTTTTGCAACTTTTGCGCATGCCTTCAAAAACAGTTTTTTAATAATACCTTTCGAGACACTGTTGCTTGTTATATATACTGTTCACCCAGGTCTCAATTGGGTTTACATGTATCCTCCTGTTGTTTGATTTCATCAGTTCCATATTTAGCGCTTCTTTATCTCTCTAGTTTTTCACCATGTATTTCTTTTATGCGTTATGTTGATGTCATTGCTTTTCATAACACTGCTTAAAGATGGGACTATCTACTTTTTACAAAGATTGTGCCTGTAATGCAGGCAGAACATGACATGAATCACCCCAAACCGGTTCAAAACCTTTAATAATGGATTCACATTCCCTGTCTGGAAAATGAGTATAAGAGGACATAAAGTTGGACCTCAACCACCCTACTTTGCTACGGTTTCAAGTTCTTCCTAACCAAGAAAGGGAGTGCTCCTCAGAGTACTATAAGAGCTGTTGTGCAACCATGAATGGTGTTTGTTTGACAGCCAGGCTCCCTGAGGTGGGATGATATCACCTGAAGTCTGAACTACATACTGTAGAAGCTGCGGGCCTACTTAGCGACTAGAAGCCTGCTTGCTCAGGGATGAAGGAGTGTGTCTGCTCTTGCAGGAGGAGAGTCTGATCAGGAAAAGAAGTTCAGGTATGCTTCCAGTTCAGGAAATACCCAGAAGAAGCCAAGTTGTTTGTGTGGGAGTGTCCGGTGCCAACCCGAGCTGAGAAGGTGTCCTTCAGGATCCCCTGCCAGGTTCATTTGGAGAGTTACATGACAAGACAACCATCTTCAACATCAGTAAGCCATCCAGCATCTCTACCATGAGCTGAGGTCGACCACTGACCCCAGCCTGCTGGGCTCCACTCTGATATAACCCAAAAGGTGGGGCTGCCTCTATGTCCCTGCTGCCACTGCCAAAGCTTTCTGCCATGTGACCGTGAGGAGAGCTGCAATACCCACCGCTGAGCAGAATCCAAGGTGGGCACAAGAAGCAACATATTAGTTATAGCTCATAGCAATTATAAATAATCTGTACCTGAACCCCACTACTGTGTGTAGTATTGTGTTTTGTTTTAAAGTACTTCTCGTTCGGCATGAAAAGCAATAGGCTACAGCATACTGTGTCTGTTAGATGATTCATTTCTGAGTTCTTTCTCAACATACTACCTCCCTGAGAAGCTATTGACTGCTTGCCCTCACTACACAGTGAGTCAAGTGCAGAAGGGATGTCCTTGGTTTCGGTTGCAGAGACACAGTTGTATAGACCCCAGGACACCTGTGGCAAGTGAACTCAACCACCACCATTGAGGCCCTAAATGAATGTCCCCCCCGAATGTGGTCTGACAATGACTTGCATTTCTAGCCAGGTCATGGCTGAAAAAATGTATTGAGTGTCAGTGTAGTAATGGTGATAATCCATAGGATCCAGGCATTCATTTATCAACCATTGCATTCCCTGATGTCTTCCTTAGTAGAACTGCTGTACACGTCCCCCTGTTTACTAATCACAACATTCATTATGAGAGGCATAATTACGGCCATCATTTAAACGAGGAATCAATTCTTGTCATTGACACAATAATGAAAGCCACTTGTTTAAAAATTAATGAAGCATTTCTCTGCAGGCATGTAGCCTGGTATTCTGTGAAGTGCTTTGATGTATATTGTCCAGTTTCGAGTAAATTAATGTTCATGGCAATAAGTGTGCCAGCAAAAGGAGATAGAAAGGTGTGTTTATGCTGACTTTTCCTAAAACACTTATGTTTCTCTGTTTTAATACCAACTTTGCTATTTCCTTCACGTGACAAGCAGAATTATATGTTCTGTAGAGTGAGTCTACAAATGGATATAATATTTTTGTTGCATGATCCCTAGTAAACTAAATAGTAAATGGTAGCATACCAAGTAACAAAATGGTGGTGCAGCAAAATACTGTACAGGTTGAAATCATACTTATGTTTATAGTCATTTATTGATCTACATTTAGCTGAAAGCTTTTGGCTTTTAGAGAGAGAATGTGTGAGAAATAGAATGGCCAGTCATAGGATACAGAGTGCTTACTTTGCAAAGGGAAAAGTCTCCAGAAACTTTTTTAAATGGATAGAGCTAGGCAGTGGCGGCCGGCATGGATCGTGGGCTGTGGGGTGGGGGGGCAGGTCGATGGGAGAAGGAGGAGAGGGAGGAATGTAATCTGCGTCAAGATTCAGTTACCAAGAAGCAGCCAGGCTCCTCTGACCAATCACTATGCTGCAATTCAGCGTTGTGATTGGTAAGCACCCTGGCTCCCCTGACCAATCGCAAAGCTGCAATGCAGCCCTGTGATTGGTCTGAGCATCGTGGTTGAACACTCAGCCAGGAACAGGGAGCCTGGGCATGTTTGCACACAGGCTATAATGCAGCCGGCGTGGAGAACAGGGAAAGTGCACATGACTCGGGTCGACAAAACAGTCATGTGCACTTAGGAGTGGGCAAACAACTCCACCCCTGCCCTGCTCCGAGAGCAGAGCAGCCCAGCCCGCACCGACCCCAGGAACAAATAAAATGATAATAATGTTCAGTTATTATCATTTTATATTTTTAACTATAACTAAATATAAAATGATAATAACTGAACATTATTATCATTATTCATCAGGCTTTGCACATAGAAGAACACAGCTGCAAGGAAACTCATTGCTTGCGACGCCTAGCTCCAGTGGCTGCTCCTCCGCTATGGCGGAGGGGTGTCGCCTCACTGCTCTTAAGCCACTGGAGCTAGGCGTCACAAGCAATGAGTTTTCTTTTAGCTGTGTTCTTCTATGTGGAATGCCTGATGAATTAGAGTAAGGGTCTTAAATTGAACATGCTGTGCTACTGGAAGCCAATGTAAACAACATATTGCCAGTAAAGTGTGCTCTCTGAAATAATATTCAGAAGAAGGCTGGCCCCTGTATTCTGCAGTCTCTGTGGGTGCTGAATCAGATAGAGAAGCAAGTCTAAATGTGCCCTTTTGGCATAGTTAATTCTCAACAGAACTTCAGGCGGTAATCAAATTCACCTTTTTTTGGTAGACCAATAACAGTCTCTTGACGTACCACCAATACAAGAATCGAGCATTTTCCCCAGCCTCCTGTGACTTCATGGACAGTTCCCAGCTGATGAAAAAGTGAAGATTTCTAACTCTGTAACCTGGAAGCGGGTGGGAACCCAAAGATTTTGGTGGCTGCCCGATACCATGGTTTCCATTTTGAAAATATAAAGGTTAATTTTAAGATTGGTAATGCATTAGAAGGTTATGGCTGCCATGCATTGGTCTCACCTGTTCCATGTTTTGAAGTGAAATTATTCAGCAACTGATAAGCCAACAACTAGCCAGCAACTGGCCAGCGCCTTGAGACCCTCACTGGTGAGTAGCCGCGCTTAACAAAGACTGATTGATTATCAACAGAACTGTAAACTGACATCCTGAATGAGCCAATAAGCAGCAGCTATTGTAAAGAAATGCTAAAAAGCAAATAGTGACAATTCCTGGGGAACAACCTCTGAAAAGAAGACCAATGTAGATCTGTACAAGAGTAAGTTAATGGAAGAGGAGAGATCCCCAAAAGGCATCTGCTCCAGTCCTGAACTTTTCCTTCTAATTACAATAAGCAGTCAATGAGCACTGGCTGATTTACTGTGTCGTAGGCAGCAGGCACATCTAAAAGTATAAGAGGAGTAGCATTTCCTAGTTCGACATTTGAGTGCTATCCACCGAATGTCCAGCATATTTTTGATCTTGATGAATGCATGTCGCTGATACATATCACTGCTTTCCTGTAGATATGTGAAACATAAAATGGGCTGTGGCTACGTGGCACATTTGGATCCAACAGGTTTTTAGGAACTATTGTATTAATATGTTTTCCGGCCTTGGATATCACACACTCTGGTGGTGAGTGATCAATAGGTGCTAGCATGTGCATGGAAGCAGAGGTCAGCACTACTACTGTTTTTTTAAAAGGCTAGGGTGGCCATTCTTTTAAACTACCCATGTGGATACATGTCTAAATCCGCTCACCTAGCTTTCCTAAATATGATATGCAGCATTTAATGGTTTGGACCAGCTGCACAACGAACTCTAATACGATTTACTGGAAATAATTAAGTCTAATGGCCAAAGGGTCAAAGGTAGGACAAACACCGGTAGTTAAATTAATCCCCATTGATAGGGGAGTAGGCAATTTAAGCAATAGCTTTACAAATCTGCACCATTAGTTTGAGAAGGAGGGTATAGTTGTCTGTGCTGTTCTTGATAAGAAGTGATGTCCTGTTAAGGTGCCATAAGAGTTCTGTTGGAAGCTTGAATGAAGAATGCAGTGTGTGCAGGAACATTTATTCTGGTTGCTTAATACGGTGTGTTACTGGCGATCTGGAAAGAGATATTGACACTTATCACATTTATGTAAATGTTTTGCGGTTTGTGTTACACTTGTCACTTGGCCTGTTTGGTTTTTGCAACCATAGGTATAAACCAAGGTATTTCCGCTTTACTAGGGCAGTCAGGCACTTTTTTAAAAGGGCCGCTAGATCAAGTATTGACCGGGCCTAATATTTAAATACAGCTACGTTTGAAGTAATGGTAACATTAGCAATTTATTTTACTACAAGTCGTTTGATTGAATTAACAATATGCGAGTTCCGAACTGCTGATTTACATTTTCAGGCATAGGTGGTGTGCTTGATGGCAGGAAAGCTGTGATGTTATGATGTGCATATCAGGCATGGTGGTGGTGGACGCCACTGACATGAAGGTAGCTATTCAGCTATATTGTGGCCATCCTTTGCTCATAAGTGCTACCTCTAGCCTTATGGGGGTCCTTCCAGACATACTGAGGCCACAACTGGCATGAATCAGGAAATCTGTGGCATGATGATGGCCTTCCCAGGCTCGATGGTGGCAGCACTGGGCATACCAGGACATTTCTGGCATACCTAGTTTACCGCAGGCTTCAAGGTGGTCTTCGCTGTTAGGCTGACTCCTCTCTTGGTGTTATGGTGGCATCGCTGGCATTATTGGACAAAAGCTGGCCTTATGCAACCATCACGTATATGGTGGTGGCTATCTCTGGTATTATGTTGTTGAAATATTTGTATTCATAAGGTTCTCACCTATGTGACCATTGAACATTTTGATGCAATTCTGAACTGTTCACTATATTATCTAATCTGATTGAAAGTGCAGGATAGAAAATTATTGGAAGCAATAGGCAAAAGTAAAGGTGTAACTTTTATACACTTGGACAAATATTTGTTAATCATATACATTATTTTATTGCCTGTAAACCCCATGACTGTGTGAATAGATGTATGGGACATTATGTTATGAAATGTATCATTTCAGACCAATGTTTCCCATGTTTTTTACTGGTCAGCTCATTCAATTACCTATGGAGAAGGTTGGGCTTGTTCAGCGGGTATGAAGTATCAGAATATTAGCCAGTTCAAACCTGCTTGCAAAACAATTTATGGGCAATTGTAAAAGGAACCCACGAACTGCAACTTTTCACTTTTTTTCCAAAAGTTAGTATGGGTAAGGATTCAAACTGTTCAAATTGTAAAGCACAAATCTCTGCAACTTTACATACGTTTTTTAAACCTTATCAGCTAAGCTGGCAATGAATTCAAATTTATCGTTTACAAAAATTTGATATAAAAGAGTCTTGTACAACAGCAGGATAATATTCAGAATGTCCATGGCAAAAGTCAAAGAAAAATAGCGGAGGGGTTTAATTAGCATATGTGATTCATAATGACGTTACAATGATGTCACAATAAGTAATCAAGCAAACACAAGGAGATGATGGACGGAGCGCTGAAACTTCACCACCAGTCACAGATGTGGGTTGAATCCATCATTGTTCTTTAGCTCACTTCGCCCTCCCAGTTCAGACACCGCTATATGCAAATCAGTCTTGACCCTGTCCCTCATGGGAGCAGTTCAGCCCGAACTGCCAAGTCATGTCTTCCCTGGACCCAAAACAAGCATCCTGGGACCGGTTTGGGCTAACAGCCCTCATCAGCCAGGCTAGCTTGAATCCGGTGGCAAAGTGAGTAAGGGACCCACGTCTGGGCATACCCTGCCAACTTAGGGCGAACAAAGCAAACACAAGGAGATGATGAACTGAGAGCTGAAACTTTTTTAGACACTCACACTCACCCCCAGTCACAGATCTGGGTTGAATCCATCATCGTTCTTTAGCTCACTTCGCCACCCCAGTTCAGACCCAGCTATATGTAAATCAGTCTTGACCCTGTGCCTCATGGGAACAGTCCAGCCCGAACTGCCAAGCCATGTCTTCCCGGGACTGGAAACAAGCATCCTGGGACCGGTTTCAGGCTAACAGCCCCCATCAGCAGACTAGCTTGAATCCAGTGGCAAAGTGAGCAAGGGACCCACATCTGGGCATACCCTGCCAACTTGGGGCGAACAAAGCAAACACAAGGAGATGATGGACGGAGCGCTAAAACTTTTTCAGAAACTGACCCCAGTCACAGATCTGGGTTGAATCCATCATTGTTCTTTAGCTCACTTCGCAACCCCAGTTCAGACACAGCTATATGCAAATCAGTTTTGACCTTGTGCCTCATGGAAACAGTTAATCAATCAATCAATCAATCAATCAGAGTACTTGTAAAGCGCTCTACTTACCCGTGAGGGTCTCAAGGTGCTGAGGGGAGGGGGGGTGCCGCTACTGCTCGAAGAGCCAGGTCTTTGAGGAGTCTTCTGAAGGCGAGTAGGTCTTGGGTCTGCCATAGGTGGGTAGAGAGGGTGTTCCAGGTCTTGGCGGCAAGGTAGGAGAAGGATCTGCCACCAGAGGTCGTTCTTGGATGCAGGGGATGGCGGCGAGGGCGAGGCTGGCGGAGCGGAGCTGGCGGGTGGGGGTGTGGAAGCTGAGTCTGCTGTTCAGGTAGGCTGGTCCGGCATTGTGGAGTGCTTTGTGTGCGTGAGTGAGGAGCTTGAAGGTGATCCTCTTGTTGACGGGGAGCCAGTGTAGGTCTCTCAGGTGGGGGGTGATGTGGCTGCGGTGGGGGACGTTGACGATCAGTCGGGCGGAGGCGTTTTGGATGTGTTGTAGTCGTCGTAGGTGTTTGGCTGGGATTCCTGCGTAGAGTGCGTTGCCGTAGTCCAGTCTGCTGCTGATGAGGGCCTGTGACAACGTTCTTCTTGTTTCGGTCGGGATCCACTTGTAGATCCTGCGGAGCATGTGGAGGGTGTTGTAGCAGGAGGAGGAGACGGCGTTGACCTGTTTGGACATGGAGAAGGAGGAGTCAAGGATGAATCCTAGGTTGCGTGCATGGTCGGTGGGTTTCGGTGCCGTTCCCAAGGGGGTCGGCCACTAGTAGTCCCAGGCTGAGGGGGTGGGTCCGAGGATGAGGACCTCCGTTTTGTCCGAGTTCAGCTTCAGACGGCTGCTCCTCATCCAGTCGGCGACGGCCTTCATTCCCTCGTGGAGGTTGGTTTTGGCGGTGAGTGGGTCCTTGGTGAGGGAGAGGATGAGCTGGGTGTCGTCGGCGTAGGAGATGATGTTGAGGTCGTGATGGCGGGCCACTTGTGCGAGGGGGACCATGTAGACGTTGAACAGCGTTGGGCTGAGGGATGAGCCCTGGGGGATGCCGCAGATGATGTCGGTGCCTTCGGATCGGAAGGGTGGGAGGCGGACGCTCTGGGTTCTGCTGGAGAGGAAGGACGTGGTCCAGTCAAGGGCCTTCTCTTGGATTCCGGCTTCCAGGAGGTGTGTTTTTAGAGTGCGATGGCAGACCATGTCAAATGCGGCTGACAGGTCCAGGAGGATGACGGCTGATGTTTCGCCATTGTCTAGTTATTGCCTGATGTCGTCTGTGGCAGCGATGAGGGCTGTCTCGGTGCTGTGGTTTCGTCTGAATCCGGACTGGGACGGGTCCAAAATGTTGTTGTCTTCCAGGTGGTGGGCCAATTATGTGTTGACGATTTTCTCGATGACCTTTGCCGGGAATGGGAGCAGGGAGATGGGCCGGAAGTTCTGGAGGCCCTTGGGGTCCGCCTTTGGCTTCTTGAGGAGGGCATTGATTTCGGCGTGCTTCCAGCTTTCCGGGAATGTTGCTGTTTCGAAGGAGATGTTGATGACCTTCCGTAGTTGGGGTGCGATGGCTGCGTCTGCTTTGTTGAATACGTGGTGTGGGTCCGGGCCTGATGGTGATCCTGAGTGGACGGAGTTCATGACCTTGCGTGTCTCGTTGTCGTTGACGTTGGACCAGGAGGTCAGACGGTTGGCGCTGGTGGTATTCACAGGGGAGGTGGAGTCTGGCGTAGTCGGGGCGGTCGTGGTGTTGATGCTGTTGTGGATGTCAGCGATCTTGCGGTGGAAGAAGATAACTAGTGAGTCGCACAGTTCTTGTGAGGGCGGGATGTCGTTGGCATTGGCGCTGGGGTTGGAGAGTCCCTTTACGATGCTGAAGAGATCTATGCTGTCGTGTGTGTTGTTATCCAGGCGGTCTTTGAAGGAGGAGCTCTTGGCTAATCTGATGAGGTGGTGATGTCTGCGGGTGGCGTCCCTGTGGGTTGCGTGGTTGTCCGGTGTACGTTCGTGGAGCCATATCTTCTCCAGTTTCCGGCATGCGCGTTTGGAGGTCTGGAGCTCGTCAGTGAACCAGGTGGCTCTCTTGCTGGCGTGGCTGTTGGAGGGTTTCTTGAGCGGGGCGAGGATGTTGGTGCAGTCATCGATCCACTGTCTGAGGTTGCGGGCTGCGGCGTCTGGGTTGTTGGGGTCGGTGGGTGGGTTCTAGGCGAGGGTGGTGATCAGCTGGTCTTCGGTGACTTTGCTCCAGCAGCGGCGGGCTGCTGTTGGGTGCGTGGTGCGTGGTTGGTTTCTTGAATGTGAAATGGATGCAGTGGTGGTCGGTCCAGTGGAGTTCGGTGGTGTGGTTGAAGGCGATGTGGGTGCCTCTGGAGAAGACGGGGTCCAGCGTGTGGCCGGTGGCATGGGTGGGTGCGGTGACGAGTTGTCTGAGGCCGAGGTTGGCGAGGTTGTCGATCAGGGTGGCGGAGTTGGCGTCGTTGTTGTTCTCGAGGTGGAAGAGCAGGTCCCCGAGGAGGATGTAGTCCGTGGAGGCGAGTGCGTGGGTGCTGGCGAGGTCAGTGATGGAGTCGCTGAACTGAGCCCGGGATCCGGGGGGTCTGTACATGAGTGTTCCTCTGAGGGTGGTGTTGGGTTCGGTGTGGATCCGGAAGTGCAGGTGCTCGGCGGTGTTGAGAGTGTCGTTCACGTGGGTGGAGACCTTGAGGGTGGACTTGTGGATGATGGCTATTCCTCCTCTGATTCCATTGGCGCGATCCCTGCAGGTGATCTTGTATCCGTCCGGGACAGCTATGGCGATGTCGGGTGCTGAGGAGTCGTTCCACCAGGTTTCGGTCAGGAAGGCTACGTCTGGGGCGGAGGTGTCCAGCAGGTCCCAGAGCTCGACGGCGTGTTTGCGTGTGGAGCGGGTGTTCAGGAGTATGCAGCCGAGGTGGTTGGGTCCGGTCCTAGGAGGTTTGTTGGCTCTGTCGCAGGTGAAGCTGCAGGTGCGGCAGGAGAAGGGTCCGTGGGTGCGTTTCGGGGCGGCTTGGAAGCAGGTGTGGTCTCGTCCGGAGTTGAGTGCGAGGAGAGTGCCGGTGTCATACTGGAGTCTAGTGTTGTGGTGTTCGCGGGGTCCAGGGCTTCTGGTGCTGGGCGCGGTCCAGGTGCGGACAGGCGCAGACGGGCTTGCCTCTGGCGCGCCTCCGGCGTGCCAGTGGCGCAGCCGCGCAGCGGCCGCCATTTAAGGCGAGGAGGAAGGGAGGATCAGCTGGGAGGCGGGAGCGGGGTGGCGAGGGGGCGGGGCCGCAGGGGAGCAGTGGCGGGAAACGGGCAAGGGGAACAGAAGGCAAAAAAGGGGGGAGGGGGAAATGATGCCAAACAACAAGGACAACAGAAAGCAAAACAGTACAATAAAATACAGAATCACAGCTTACAGGTACAAAAACGGAGACACTATACCACTGGGGCAACAGCAGGAACAAACTCATGGACAGGGAGGCAGCGGCAGCGTGGGAGGCACTGGCGCACAGGTGGAGCTGTGTGGCAGCAGGGGAGCGAACAGGCATGCAAGCAGCCCGAACTGCCAAGCTATGTCTTCCCTGGTCCAGAAACAAGCATCCCGGGACCGGTTTTGGGCTAACAGCCCTCATCAGTCAGGCTAGCTGGAATCCAGTGGCAAAGTGAGCAAGGGACCCATGTCTGGGCATACTCTGCCAACTTAGGGCGAGCAAAGCAAACACAAGGAGATGATGGATGGAGCGCTGAAACCTTTTCAGACACCCACCCCCAGTCACATATCTGGGTTGAATCCAACATCATTCTTTAGCTCACTTTGCCACCCCAGTTCAGACACAGCTATATGCAAATCATTCTTGACCCTGTGCCTCATGGGAACAGGCCAGACGTGGGCCCTTGCTCACTTTGCCACTGGATTCAAGCTAGCCTGGCTGATGAAGGGTTGTTAACCAGAAACCGGTCCCAGGATGCTTGTTTCCGGTTCTGGGAAGACCTGGCTTGGCATTTCGGGCTGGACTGTTCCCATGAGGCATGGGGTCAAGACTGATTTTCATATAGCTGGGTTTGAACTGAAAGTGCAGGGACATTTTAAGACATGGGCAAAGTGAGCCAATGCCAAGGGCTCCTAACTGCTAAGGCCTCCTGTGGTAAACTGATCTCTCTCTTTTGCTTCTCTATCCCTTTTTCAATTTCAACCTCTCTCTGACTACCTCTACATCTGACTCAGTCTCTCTTTACCTATTCATGCCTCACCAGTCTCTTTCTATCTCTCTTTTTCAAACTCACCTATCTCCCACCCGATTGTCTTTAGCCTTTCCTTCCTCAAAACTAGCTACATCTGTTTCCTTTAGTCTTACATCTGTCAATCTTTCTCTGTCTCGCTCCACCTGCCGTAGGTACCTTAGCTTTTTTTTACTTCACTTCACTTTTCTCTGTCTCTACCCCTCTATCTTGAAACTCTCTTTACCCCACTAACAACTGAATTTCGACCCTTCTCTCTATCCCACGTGTCGATTCACACCTTCCTTCAACAAACATTTTCAGTTCTCTCTGCTGCCCTCTACCTCTTCCTCACATATATTTCTGTCTTACATCTCTATCCTCACTGAGTTTCACCTTTTCTATTTTCCCCTCTTTATCTCTCTCTCTTTCTCAATTCATGCACATGAACCTATGATTATTTACGTACCTCTAGTCTACTCTTTCTATTTTCCCCTCTTTATCTCTCTCTCTCTTTCTCAATTCATCCACATGAACCTATGATTATTTCCGTACCTCTAGTCTACTCTTTCTATTTCACCCTACCACTCTACCTGTCTCTCATATCCTCATCTGTCGCTCTATCATGCTTTGTACTTATTTCTGCATCTCTGCCTCTGTACCTTACTGATCTACCTCAACTCTTTTCACCTCACCCCTATCTCTGCCCCTGACAGCTCTGCTTCCATCTAACCTCCCTGCAGCTCCCACATTTGTAACCTTTCTGTTTCTCCATCTGTCTATGCCTCATCTCACTCTATCTTGCTCTCACCACTTCTACCTCATCACTCTCTACCTGTCAGTTGTCCCTTCCTAATTTGCTTAGCAGAACATAAGGTAACTGTCTTGGCAGAGAAGTGCACATATAGAAAATCGAGAGGTAGGAGAAGACAAGGGAAGAGATATCTCTACAAAACTATAAGATTTCACCCCATGCAATAGTGAAAATCCTGGGAGTAGTAGTTTGAATTTTTCTGTTGCAGCAAGAATGCCAGTTGTAAAGGGGTTTATTTACAATTAAAATTATCTGACAATTAAATCTACAATTTCCAAAGCTATGTAAATGAGATTAATTTTAATATTTTGCACTGCTCCACCAAACATCCACCAAGTCTCCCTAACTGTGTCAGTCCTACATTGGTAGATAAATGCTGCTTACACAGTGAATTGCATGTAAGACATTGTTTTAAGTTCAAAACATGTATATTACAGTCCAAAAAGAACTCTCTTAAGCACTGTTTGTTCAAGTTTCCTTTTGCTACTATTTGACTAGCAGAAGCGGGCAACTTGAGCTTTCTGTGGGGTCCTTAAAATATATCTTCCTAGGACTACAAAAAATCTTGAGATTGCACTGTACAAGTGAGGCCCAGAAGACACCGTTAGAAACAAACCAGCAAATTTAAAGACTCAAATTTAAAAATAAGAAACTTACAAAAAGGTGTTTGATTTCACACCCACGTCACCTCTACAATTCCCATCTGAGTAATTGGCCGTTTGTTTTCTTTCATTTATACCAAATGCTTAGAGAGTTTGTGATTGTTGCTTCATGATTGGGTAACACTATTTCATGATCAGGACCAGTTTTAGGGCAGTTTGGCTAGCGCTGCCACACTTGCCACTGAGTTAGCACCTGCTGCAGAGTTCCTTCTGTGTCCAGCAGTTTCAGGCAGCAATAAAAATGTCAAGATAGCTCTGGTGATTAATGTTCTCGCTGGAGAGAAATCGGAGTTTTAATAACTGGCAAGTGCCGCAGGTTAATATGCCCGCTGCAAAGAACATGTACTCTACAGACAACAGAACACTTTTTTTGCGGGAAAGCTTAGTGGGTTACTGCTTTTGTCCCAGAAATCCTTTTTTTACTTACAGTTCATAAATTACAATCTTAATATAGCACAGTGACCTGTGATTTGTAATCGAGCTGCATGCAAACTGCCTCCTTTTTCTCTCTTCGTGTGCTCAGGGAAATCATGCAATTCTTTCTCCAGACAAGCTGAAGACAGTGGTCATCGCATTAGTACTTTCGAGAATAGACTATTGCAATGGGCTATATTCATATCAGCCAAACAAATATTTGAAAAAATTGCAGATCATACAAAATGCGGCGGCCCGACTTCTTGCGAAGAGTCCTAGCTATGGTTCAGGCTCCTAAGCCATCAACGGTCTTCGTTGGCTGCCAGTGACAAAAAGTACAATCTTCAAGGGCCTTTGTACAGTCGATAAGGCTTTTCATGCCTAGGGCCCTGTGTACCTCAGAGATAGGTTTAGATGGTATCTTCTAGGCAGGACTCTTCATTCCAACTCTGCATGAGTGTTGACTGTTCCCTCCAATAGATTGCCTACCTGAGGTAGGGGCGGTCCTCCACTAAGGCGGAGGACCGTTGCCCCACTGCCCTTTAGGCAGGAAAAATAAAATGATAATAACCTATTTATTATCATTTTATTTTTCAAAGGTTCGGGGCACAGGTTAGGGCGGGGCTGGAGGCACAGCGGGAGGAGTGGTTTGTGCACACTAAGTTCAAATGACTGCTTGCCCGGCAGTCTGGGACCTGCCAAACAGTCATGCACACTTAGCATGTCCCCTACCAGGCTGCATTACACAGCTTGGTGGGGAACATGCCCAGGCCCTCAGTCTCCATCTGAGCGCCGATTCACGGTGCTCAGACCAATCACAACGCTGCATTGCAGCGTTGTGATTGGCTATGGGGGGCCTGGGTGCTTCCTGGTTCCCGGACTCACCGAGAAGTGAGGAGAGGTGGCCGGCCGGCAGAGGAGATAAGTAGTTTTTTTTTTTTAATAATTATGTCCACCCCCAACCACCCCTCCACCCTCATTCCCAGCCTCTACTGACCTGGGAAGGCAGGAGCTTGATACGCTGCACACCGCTATACTGGAATCGCCTTCCCCAGGAACTGAAAAGTGCTACCTCTTTGCTCAAGTCCAGGAAGGCTTTACAACCAGTTGTTTTGAAAGTCTGTGAATTTCCTTTTTTCCTTTCCTGTCATAGGTAGTGCCAAGACGCCTCTGGGCAATCGGTTGCGCTTTATAAAAACGAAGGCTCCCTGTATTCCGTTTTTACGGATTTTTACAGATAAATACAGACAGAAAACAATGTGTTTCCCATCAGCATTTATTTTTAAAAGTTGATAAATACAGAAAATGTGCTCCTTTTAAGTGACTCTCCATGCTGTCTTTGATGAATTATAGGCCAATAGCTGAGCATATGGACAGCATGGGAAATTGGGAATGAAATGTATTTAAATAACGGCATATGTCAACATACATTTATGGTATAATGATAGTATTTACCAGTGAATGTATTGTTATGTAATATTTGACAGCTAAAATAGCTAAAACACAACAGACATCAAAGTATGAGTGCGCATCTATCAGTTAAATAAATATGGAAATATACAGTTTTTCAACTTCATTTATACGCAAAACACAAAATAAATATGGATAAATACAGATAAAATGGCCATAAAATAAATATAGATAAATACAGACGGAAATGTTAAAAAAAATAAATACCATAAAACCGGAAACCCTAATAAAAATAAAATCAAATCACATCAAAATAAAATCATGGTACAGGTTACAACGTTATGTTTTTTCCCCGAGTCTTTCGTTATTCTAATGTTGCCAAAAAAGGGTTTGTTCTGGTAGAAATATATTCTCATTGGTAAAGCCAACCCCAAACACTGTGTTACATACAAATCCTGAGTTTGCGCTTCTCTAGAACAAACACCCTTAAAAGATACTGCCTACTAGTATATGTGGAGTGATTCCTACACCTTGTAATTCTAATTGTCTTCATGTAACATTTCACATGTAAATCAGCCTTAATTGTTCAGATTACATCAGGTTAATTGTCTCCCAAATTGTTTGTGTGTGACATAAAGTGCTTTGAGACTCTACACTGGCATGAGTAGCGAAATAAAACAAATGAAAGGCATGTGAGAGAGGGGCACTGTTGGAGGGTGGGAGTAGGTGAATAAAGTAGAGGAAGCGGTCATTGGGTAGGTGCCAAAAAAGATGGTCGCAGCAGGCGCCACCAGCGCTAAAGCCGGCCCTGTTCACGATTAGAGATGTGCTCGTCAAGAAACAGTCCCAGCTTCGAGCAAGTTGTACCAATCTGCGTGATTTAAGCAGCATGTGAGCGCCTGCCTCTGCTTTCCCTCCAAGCAGCCATCTTTTTCGAAGGATTTAGTCACGTGCACTTGCTAGCGGGGCTTTTAATTTGACATTACAGCACCACACCATACATGACTTTATTGCAAACGGATATAGCTCTGCAGACTCTCTCACGCCCCCCTGGAGGAGCAAGGCCCTGCGGCCTTCTGGAATACTTAACTAGATTTTAAAAAGCTGCCGTCTACTCCCTGCTGAGGCAAAATATTATCTATGCACTTTGGCCGGGGAGGCGACGTGCTAACAGGCTCGGCTAATTAAATGGATACCTTTACACCGCGGCAACGGCTCGAGGCCATTGATCGGTTTCAGTCAACATCGGAAAGAATTAAATAGCTGACCATCTCCTAAAAACGGTGACCTTGGGGGTCATGTGTTTGTAGCTATAATTTATTTAGCAAATAAAAGAAAACAATCTGTCCCCAATTAGGTTGCAGGAAGTGCAGCACAGAGTAAATTTATGCCTGCCCGTGTCCCTTGGTCGCATGCTTGAATTTATCGGCGTTGTTTGCCTATATTTAGTCCTGCAGTTCATGAGGCTTCAGGGCACGGATCTGAAGGCACACTCATTCTGATTAATCGGTGTTCAAAGCTATTGCTGCAGATATTGGCAAAAACATACACGGCTCCCAAGGGAGCTGAACGCATAATGCATTGCGAACAGCGGTGCCTGCTTGGCTGCAGTTCCTGCTGACATTTTTCTATTATGGGATTTAAAGTCCATCAACGAAAAATATTTTGAATTAATAATACAGCAAACAAGAACCCACAGGCTATGCGTCCTCTATATCAGGGGGCAGATTGTTCTGTACTGCAAAAATACCGCCTTATGGAAGAGGCTGCACGCGCTCATGGGAACCGGTCACCATAATCCGTTTTCTCAGCTCAGGTCAGTGGTGTCACTAGGGGGATGCGGGGGGTGCGGACCGCACCGGGTAACACCCTCACATGGGGTGACACCAACGTGCTAAATAATGGGACCCCCGCCGCGGACCAGCCTGCATGGGGAGCCCCGCGCCCGGAGCCCAGGCAGTGACAGCACACCACGGCTGTGCAGTACAGAGAGTGCAGCAGTGTGGGGGCCCCCTCAGCACAGTTCCATAGCCCGAGAGCTCCAGAGTGACCTCCACTGAGTGCACAGCTCTTTACTTGCCTGCTGGCTCTTCTCGTCCGACAGGCTTGAGGGGGCTGGCTCAGCTCCCAGCTAGCTACAATGTTCTACGTGATACCGCGCATTATTTGACGTCATAAGCATGCCCCGTGATTTAATTTGCCCAATCACCATAGGAGCCGTGGGCGGGCGCGGCTGCGCGGCACAGTTTCAGTTTTTGTTCGGCCAGGACACTGGGCCTGCGCTGCAGCACTCAGCTCGCGGGCGTTATGAATCGGCCGTGGTGGTGCATCAGCATGACTGACTCGGCTCAGGTGCCGCCTGCAGCGAGTCCAGTGCAGCCAGTTCTGCCAATACTATGCACGTCGGTCGGATAGGAGTGTCCGATCTGGACTGCGGACTGTGCAATCGTCGCAACTGGCCTTACTGTCAATGGGACTCTGCGCTGACAAAGTAAGTGAAGTGTCATGCGCTGTTTCTTCTTTTCTTCCCATTGTAATTTACTTTTAGGAGTCGCGATTCATTCAGCCTGCGTACAGTTACATACAACAGCTCTGTATGTAGTGTGCACACAGTTTAATTCAGCCGCCCAAGTAACATCAGTGCAGCACTGCAGCAGAACATAAAGAGTACACTGGAGTCGACTTCTGCTTGTTACATCATACAATACGCTGCGTTATCAGTGAAGGGTCGGCTCGAGTCAGTCTGATTGGAATTTACGATGTAAAGGTCACACATGCATGCCCTCAATGTCTAATTATCGTGCACATCGAGCGGAACATGCCTGTGTGAGTTAGTGTACTTAAGGTTATTTAACAGGTCGGACCGGCAGGCAGTTTTGGCCCGGCGGCGGCAGTGGCACCTTTATTTGTCTGACCGGATGCGCAGTGTTGTCCCACTGAATGTTGAGCCATTTAATTGTGCTAACTTGGCCCAAAGGTATTGGAGGGCTCCTGCCGAGTGCTCGGGTCTTGTGTTTGCAGGGGCAGTCAGACCTTCACTCCACAGCACCACCATGCTCACAGGTGTGCTGAGAGAGATTGTGGCCCCTGTCTATGTCCGCTCACATGCAGGAGGATCAGGGGTGACATCCCCTCAGCAACGCCGTTCAGCTGCAATTTTATTACTGCAGCCCTGGCCTGAGAACACCAATCCGAGCAGGCTGGGGTCACCAAGCCATTGCCTCCACACTCCTGGGGCCAAAGGGGGCACCCCCAGGGTGTCGGTTAGGGGTGCCACACTCTCTGCTTCCCTGTGCCCGCACTTTGTCTTTAATGACTAACTCACTCTCTATTTTAGCAACGCGGCTGCGTGACTGCCGGGTCAAGCCTTGGAGTGTCAATCCGGGATGGCTGGGCCTCTCTGTTGCTACTTCTTACGTCCTGGAGAGTAGGGGAGGCAACCTCTAACTATGAGTACTAACCCCCTCGGCTTACTTTTAAGGAAGGATACTGCTGAATGGGCTCCGCCGGCTGAAAGCTTTGATTTCTGCTCCTGATTCCATCTGTTTGTTTCAGAAGAACTGAAGTATTAATGATAAGTGAGGCAAAGGCGTTCTTTAACTCTTGGCAGCTATGGGCAGACTGGCCTGTACCCTCATCTGGAAGAATGCCTGACCAAGGTTTCAGATTGCTACATGTGACATTTTCATAATTTCAATGTAATTATTAGGGGTGGGCGGAATTTGCGGAATTAACCTTCGCAAATTATCGCGAGAATGTTTAAAATTATCGCAAACAAGCAGAAATATCGCGAAGATGCGGAAGTTTTTTTCCGGCATGTTCGCGAGATTTTCTGCATGGTTGCGGGTCGCCAACTTACCCATGTGGTTGCTTGCGGGCGCGGCCATCTTGTTTTGAGTTGTTCTCGCGGTGCATGATCGCGAGAAGAAAGACGTGATCGCGCGACGCATGACGTCACTGCGGGCGCGAACTGTCGCGAGACAGCGCAAATGGCTAAAAACAATACAACATCTCATGGAGAACGCGACCGGATCAAGAAAACTTGTCGGCGAACGCAGGGATTCAGGTAAGGCGATCGCGCGCGCGCAAGAATGTATCATTTTACAGCGCGAGCAAGAAACAAATTATCGCCAAGCTGCGGAAACCGGAATTTTTGACATTTTCGCGCTCTCCGTGGAACGCAAAAATGTCAAATTATCGCAATTTCCGCGAACGGAACGAAATTTTTGCCCAGGCCTAGTAATTATGGGTCAGCCACCGCAGTGGTTTGCACCAGTTTTAAGATCTTAGAGTTCCTCGGTCTAATTCATTTCTGACATTTTTATGTTTCACTTTCTTCATTTCTTGACTTTTTTGCTCGCAAGAAGGGGGGCTTGGGGGGGGAAGGCGACCGCAGGGAGTCCCCACCCCCGGGCAGTTTGGGAGGGGGTGTGTGGAGGGAGGGGTTTGCTGGCCCTGCACGGCCGTTTTGAATTTGGGCTTGCCGGTAGGGAAAATGCAGCCCAAATGCAGCCCAATGATAGCCCAAAAAAGTAACAAATGTTGCAAAGGTATAAATACCTTGGGCGCCCGCTCCCGGCCACCATTTTAGGTTTGGTGACCTGGTGGCCGGGAGCTAGGCTAGTGGCATGTTTTTTGTTTCCTGTCAGCAGCGTGAGGTCTATTGGTGTCTGGTTTGCGATGGCGTCCCAGGATTATAGAGTGTTGGAGGCTCTTAGGCTTTTGTCAGAGGCCGGTCGAATGGATTTGGTCATCGGAGAGGGGGCGGGGCCGTCGCGTCCCCCGCGGCAGGCCTCGGCTGGAGTGGCGGCTGCGGTGGCAGCGTGTACGTCTCCGAAGCGGTCGCGGCAATTACCGGTGAGTGAGCGGGGACGCCCGCGCGTGCGGAGAGCGGTCCCCGCTCGTTATGGCCAGGCCGGTCGGGCAAAGGTGCTGGGGGCGGCGGGCGTTGGTGATGCGGCGGGGATCGGGGTCGGTGTCAGTGGTGCTGCAGAGCGTTCCCTGTCTCCCCCCGTGGTGGGGGTTCAGCGCGGAGGCGGGCGCGGCATTAAGAGGCGCTCGGCGTCTGTGCCTGAGGTGGCGTTAGGTAGCGCGAGGGTGGGGAGCGCTGTTGCGAGTGTGGGCGGGCCGGCGGTTGTGGCGCAGGCGGCGGGGCGCGAGCAGGGGTCAGAGCTGTGGGTCGGGCCAGCGGGTTTTGGTTGCGGGGATTCTTCTCTTGTTGCGGGGAGTGCGGGAGGGTTGGAGGCGGATTTGGTGCGGTCCGGGACGCAGGGGTCAGATAGGAGGGGTGGTATGAGGTATGCTGAGGCGGGTGTCTCCGCGGAGAGGCTCAGGGGGTGTGGTGAGGCAGCGCCTAGCAGCCCGTTATTGTTTTCGCCGGGTTCTTCGTTGGCGGGGGTGGGGGGGAGCTCCATGGGAGAAGGGGAATGGACGCAGGTGGAGGGGTGGTGTCCGGCGCAGGATGTGAGGATGCAGGAGGTGTCAGAGTGGGGGAGTTTTGCACAGTTAAGTGACCAGGGAGGGGCGGTTTGGCGTTCAGCGGGCGCAGAGCTGGTGGGGGGGGAGGGCAAAGGGGGAGTGGGAGGGGATGGGTGGTTTGGGGGGATAGTGAAGCGTCTGGGAGAGGGTTTGAGGGCGAAGGCTTGGACATTTTTCCCTCCTGGGCCGAAGGTGTCCGGGGTTGTAGTGAGGAAGGTGCAGTGGGTTGGTCAGGCGTGCGGGGGCAGGACAGGGTGGGGGGTGCCAAGGAGAGGGTGGTTTATGGGGCGAGCGGCCGTGCCAGGAGGAGGTCGGGCAGGTCGCTATCTTTGGGGGAGGAGTATGGCGAGGCCTCGGCGTCAGTTTTGGGGCGCGCTAGGTTGGAGTGGAGCGGGGACGAGGAGGAGATGGTGCCGTCGCAGATCGGGGGAGTAGGGCGAGCGGGTGTGTATGGCGGTCCTATATCAGGCGCGGGTTTGTGGAGCGGTATTGGGTCGCGGGAGGCTGGTAGTGTTATGGCTCCCGGCACACCAGTCCAAATTTTTTCTTTTCAGGATAGGTCAGGTAGCAGAGCAGCAGACTCGGTAGGGCGAGGTGCGGCCCAATATCGCCGAGGAGAAGGGAGGATGAGGCCTGGCGCGGCACATTCCGTACCGGCGGGGGATCCCGTCGCGGCCAGCTCACGAAGGTCAGGCGCGACCTCGCTGGCCCCAACGTCACGGCGATCAAGGTGGATGGACTTTTCTGATAAAATGGATGTTTGCGTTAAGCGTGGTAGAGGGGAGGACCGGCGAGTACAATCGGCTCCCCCGCAAGGTGGTTATAAGGCCATGGAGGCCGCTGGTGCTAATGTAGGGTCCGGTAAGGCCCGAGTGGTGGATTTTGCTGAGGAGGCGCTGATGGTGGAGGAGCCATTACTGCTCGACTATGACGAGGATAGCCCCGAGGAAGGGGAGATACGGGGTGATGAGGTGGGGGGACACTCTCATGCTTCTCATAGTCTGTTTCAGGTTCCGGGTGTGGCACCCATTGCACAGTCCATGGTGGTGAAACCGGCAGGAGAGCACGGCCCGTCAGCGAGGGCGCATCCTCCAAGGGATTCTTCGGCACGAGCGGTGAAGCGGTCGGAGTCGGTCCGCACACCCTCTTTAGAGCCAGGTGAGAGCGCGAAAACACAGGCCAAACCTATTATGGTGTCTGTGGGGTCTGGGGAGGATGGGGGTGGGGGTGTGTCGGAGATGAGATTATATAGAGGCAAGTATGTGAAGGACACGGGGGTGGGCACGGGGACGGAGGGGACATTGTCGGGGACCAAGGTGGAGAGTGGGTCTCAGGTAGAGGCAGGCGATGGGAAGGAGAAGCCGCAGAGCAAGGAATTAAAGATCAAGAAGCTCCCATATATGGGGTGACTAAGCCTCTGGGAGCGCATTTGATGCTGGCTACAAAAGAGCGTATTTGGAAGGGTGAATATGTAGAGATTCTGAAGTTGTTGCACAGGGAGGTGAGGTCCAAGGAGGGTTCTAAGGAGGAGGAATATGAGTTGGACAAGCGCCCTAAGGTGCCGCTGACGATAGAGAATTGGACGGCGGCGTTCTTAATTTATGCTAGTGTTTACTGTGAAAAGTTTCCGGAGCGCTGCGTAGCCATATTTAAGTATATGGACGTTATACGAAAGGCTCAACTCACTGGTACTGGTTATGCTTGGGCTCAGTATGACGAGGAATTTCGGGCCCGTATGGCTTGGGATTCTGAAGCTAAATGGGGTGAGCTGGATAATGACCTGTGGCAACATACCATGGGGGCCGCGCCAGGGGGTAAGACGATTTTTACGGCTAGTGGTCTGCCGCTAGTTTACCGGCCCTTTCAGGGAAAGCCCACCCGGGGTGGGGTGGGAGGCTCATCCGCATCATAGACTGGGGTCGGGGCTTGTTGGGATTTCAACAAGGGCCTGTGCACTCGGGAGTATTGTAAATACAAACACGAGTGCTCTAAGTGCGGCAAGCGGCACCCCCTCGTCAACTGCTGGGGAGTTAGGCCATCAGGAGGGCAGCAGGCAGGTGCAGGGATGTCTGGCAGCGCACAGCAGTCACAGGGTGGGCGAGGGGGTAGGGGCACACAGGGTTCTGGGCCGAAGGGCTCCTACACCAATTAAATTGGCTAGGCTACAGGACGCCTTGGACGGCTACGAGGATTTGGTGGCAAAGCAGACTCTTTTGGATGGTTTCAGGTGGGGTTTTCATTTGGGGTACCACGGGCCCCGGCAGAGACGGTGGACGGATAATTTGAAATCCGCATCAGAGCACAAGCTGGTGGTGAGGGAAAAATTGCGTAAAGAAGTGTATGAGGGGAGGATGGCAGGCCCGTTTGGAGAGTGGCCAGTTCCTAATTTGATCATTTCCCCTATTGGTGTGGTGCCCAAGAAAGAGGAGGGACAGTTTCGGCTGATTCAGCATTTGTCATGGCCTGAAGGGTCGTCAGTCAATGATTTTATCGATGAAGACGCTGCTTCGGTGTCATACTCCTCAGTTGACGTCGCCATGTCCCTGGTTGTGGCCGCGGGCGCAGCTGCAGGGATGGCAAAGTGCGATATTAAGTCGGCTTTCCGGCTGCTCCCGGTTCATCCGGACGACTGGCCTTTGTTGGGCATACAGTTTGAGGGTGAATGGTAAGTGGATAAGGCGCTACCTATGGGTTGCTCGGTGTCATGTGTTCTTTTTGAGCTTTTCAGCACTTTTTTGCAGTGGTTTTTCACGCATCGCACTGGTCACGGCTGGGTCACACATTATTTGGATGATTTCTTTTTTATGGGCTCTCCGGGCTCTTCGGAGTGCCGGCGTGCGCTGGAGTCGTTTCAGGAGCTTATGGAGGAGTTGGGGGTGCCTTTGGCTCCGGAGAAAACAATGGGGCCGGATACTGTCATTTCATTCCTGGGCATTGAACTTGACTCAGTTGCGATGCAGGCACGGTTGCCCGCGGATAAGAAATCCAAAATGTTGGTTTTGCTGGACGAGATGTTGGCACGACCGAAGGTGACGGTGAAGGAGATACAGGTGTTGCTAGGCCATCTGAATTTTGCTTGTAGGGTGGTTCGGGCGGGGCGGACTTTCTGTCGGCGCCTGGGCCAGGCTTTAGCAGGCCGGCACCTGCCTCATCATCATGTGCGTTTGTCGGCAGGGGTGAAGGAGGATCTGCGGATGTGGTCCTTTTTCTTGCACTCATTTAACGGGGTGCCTTTGGCCAGGGACGAGGATGTACAGTGGGATGTTCAGCTGTTTTCAGATGCAGCGGGCAGTGAGGGTTTTGGCATTTACTGGCAGGGGCATTGGTGTGCAGAGCAGTGGCCTCAGGAGTGGAAGAATGGTGGGCGGAGCATTGCCTTTTTGGAACTTTTCCCACTGTTGGTGGCTTTGACCATTTGGGGCAAAGAGCTGGAACACAAGAGGGTGCTTTTCCGTGTGGACAACATGGCGGTGGTGCAAATAGTCAATAGACAATCGGCCAGGGATGAGCAGATTCTGAAATTACTGAGGGTGTTTGTGCTGGGCTGTTTGCGCTATGACATTTCATTCAGGGCTTTGCACGTGCCGGGCGTGGACAATGACATTGCGGATGCTTTGTCTCGTTCACAGTGGGGGAGATTCCATGGGCTGGCCAAAGAGGCGGACAGGACACCGACCCCGATGCCGGAGCACCTCTGGTCGGTCGGCAACGCAGGGTGTTTCAACTGGTGGTAGGTTCCTTGTCGGTTTCCACGCGTACGGCGTATACATTGGCATGGAAGGAATTTTTGGCCTCAGGAGCTTGCAGGAGGGAAGAGCCGGGGCGCAGTTCAGAGGATGTGGTTCATTTTATCCTTGACCTCATTGAGAAGGGTCTGTCACGAGTCACTATTGCGGGGAAACTGGCTGGGGTTGCCTTCATGGGTAAGCTTTTTTGGGGTTATGCCCCGTCTGCCGGGGAAATAGGACGCAGGATGCTTGAGGGTTGGGCGAGAGAACGGGGTGGTACTGGGGTGTCCCGTTTGCCGATTTCTTGGCAGACGCTGGCTCGTTTGCTGGCTGTGTTGCCTGCAGTTTGCACAGATGATTTTGAAGTTTCATTGTTTTCTACCCTTATGGTTTTCATGTTTTTTGGAGCTTTTCGGGTTTCGGAGCTTCTGGGGACCAAGGTGAAGCGGGGTATTTGTTGGCAGGATGTTTTCCTATCGGACACAGGTGTACACGTTTGGTTGTCCAGCTCCAAAACAGATCAGAAGGGGGTTGGTAGAGGGGTTTGGTTGGAGGCAGGATCCCCGAGTTGCACATGTCCGCTGCGCTTGGCGAGGCAATGGAAGGCGCTCTCAGGGGGGGATGGGGGCGAGTTAGTTTTTCAACACATAGATGGGGCGCGCGTCTCTGACTATCAGCTGCGTATGGTCCTGCGTAAAGGGTTACAGCAGTTGGGATTGGATGGAGCTCAGTTTGGGACACATTCGTTCAGGATTGGGGCAGCGACTGAGGCGCATAACCGGGGTTGGTCACAAGGCGATATAATGCGCTTGGGGCGTTGGTCATCTTCCTGCTTTCACAAATATGTAAGGGAAAATCCTCCTTCGGCGCCTGCGTCCACTGCTTTGGATTGAGTCTCATATGTGTTTTTCATTTCAGGTTCGGTGGCCGGACCACACACGAGGGAATTGACGGTGTGGATTGTGGGGCATTCCTTCGTCAAGTGGGCGCACGTGCAGGCGTGCAAAAGTTATTTCGGGGGGAGTTTGGGGTTCAATAGCAGCCTTTTTCGATTGGTATGGAAGGGGAAGGGGGGTATGCTTTGGAGGGAGCTGATCCCCTGTCTGAATAAAGCCATGGTGCAGGGACAATGCCCGGATATTCTTTTAATTCACTTGGGGGAGAATGATCTTTGTAGTGTGAAAGGGGTGGTTTTGTTGCGAGCCATGAAGAGACTTGGCGTTGTTGAAGGAACATTGGTCTGGTTGTCATGTCCTCTGGACAGAATTGGTCCCGCGGAGGGTGTGGAGAGGGGCTTTGAAGCCCAGGGCGATTGATAGGTCACGGAGGAAAGTGAATTTGGAGGTCTCCAGGTTTTGTCGAGATTTGGGCTTTGGGAGAGTTACCCACAAAGATATCCGCTTTGAGGCGGTAGAGTTTTTTCGGGGAGATGGGGTCCATTTGTCGAGGTTGGGCATGGATCTTTACTTGTTGGAGCTCAGGGAGGTCTTGTCTCGGTGCTTGAGGGGGCAGAATCAGGCTCGTTGTGTTTAAAGCCCCTTTGTTGGGGGGCAGAAAGAGGGGAGGGTAGTTGCACCGCCCCCCTCTTTCTGGGTGGCGGGGGTTATGGTGAATTCTGGTCAGTTTTACCGGAGGTTGGTGGAGTTATTGTGGTTGAGTTGGGGTTATCGACAGGGAAAGGTTAGTTTGGTAAGTTTAGTTCGGTTACACAGTTTGGGGGCCGATAGCTGAAAAGGGGCAGGCAGGGGAGTTTTGGTTAACAGAAGGTTTGGATTTAGAGATTGTTGGGGGGTTATACAGGAGTGTAATGTTTTATAATGTTTTATAATGTTTTATATTGTTGTAATGTTGTAATGTACGGGCGGGGGCGGGCTCGAAGGTATTTAGGGGAGGGGGCGGGGGGCGGGGCTAGGCATGTTATATTTAGTGAGGCCTAGTTTTGGAAGGCGTTTCGGCCAAGGATTTTAATTTGTAATGTGCACCTGTTTCCAATAAAGCGGCCTTTTACACACAATAATCTTGTCAGTGGCCTGCTTCCCCCCTCCACCCCTCCCTCCCAAGGGGGGCTTAGGGGGGGAAGGCGACCGCAGGGAGTCCCCACCCCCGGGCAGTTTGGGAGGGGGTGTGTGGAGGGAGGGGTTTGCTGGCCCTGCGCGGCCGTTTTGAATTTGGGCTTGCCGGTAGGGAAAATGCAGCCCAAATGCAGCCCAATGATAGCCCAAAAAAGTAACAAATGTTGCAAAGGTATAAATACCTTGGGCGCCCGCTCCCGGCCACCATTTTAGGTTTGGTGACCTGGTGGCCGGGAGCTAGGCTAGTGGCGTGTTTTTTGTTCCCACCCTTGCCCCCCCTCAAAAAACACGTTTGGTTTTTTGCCCCCCACTCTTTTTTCGTTTCGGAGGCTGGTTTTTTAGTGTAAGTTTTTCAGTTTTCCCCTTTTTGCGTATTTTCAGGCGTTTTTTGGGGACAGGTGTGCAAGGGGTTTTTGCTATGTTTGTACTTTGTCGCTTGGAGCAGGTGCTGTGCGGGGGTTATGGTGAATTCTGGTCAGTTTTACCGGAGGTTGGTGGAGTTATTGTGGTTGAGTTGGGGTTATCGACAGGGAAAGGTTAGTTTGGTAAGTTTAGTTCGGTTACACAGTTTGGGGGCCGATAGCTGAAAAGGGGCAGGCAGGGGAGTTTTGGTTAACAGAAGGTTTGGATTTAGAGATTGTTGGGGGGTTATACAGGAGTGTAATGTTTTATAATGTTTTATATTGTTGTAATGTTGTAATGTACGGGCGGGGGCGGGCTCGAAGGTATTTAGGGGAGGGGGCGGGGGGCGGGGCTAGGCATGTTATATTTAGTGAGGCCTAGTTTTGGAAGGCGTTTTGGCCAAGGATTTTAATTTGTAATGTGCACCTGTTTCCAATAAAGCGGCCTTTTACACACAATAATCTTGTCAGTGGCCTGCTTCCCCCCTCCACCCCTCCCTCCCAAAGTGCTACTCATACTCGTCGAAATCTCATTCATAGTTGCATTGAAATTTTGAAAATGTGACACATAGCAATCTGAAACATTGTCAGCTATGAGTAAGTCTGGAAGGGGGCCCCTCCATGCACATTGCAGGGGGGGGCCCTCAGGTTTCGTTACGCCAGTGGAGTGCAGGTTACTAACAGTACAAGTGTAGAGTTTGCTGGGGAGACACGAGGGAAGAACCCGGCGGAGGCAGGGCAGAGGCGAGGGCACGAGAGGGAATAAAATAAGGGAAAGGGGAGGAGATCTAAAAATGTGCAGAGGAGAGCGGGCAGGGAGGTAGAAACGGTTATTTAGCGGAAAGAGAAGATTGTTCTTTGTGTGACGCTTTGTTTTTCACAATCCCTACAACTTCAGTGTTGAAACATCGATGGCAGCACCAACACTGAAAATAATTCCAGCACCATTGGGTTGTGGTACTGTTCCTGAAATCGACAGTTCACTACTTGCATGAGTGACGTGTGTCGCATTTGCACAAGGCCGGAGCGCCCAAAGGTAGAAACAAAAGAGAGCTAGGCGCTCGAGGCAGTTCCCAGACCACAGTACCCAGTGGGCGTGGCTGTTACTGGAGGCTACACTTCCGCTGGTAACCCGCAACGGATCGGTCTGTCACCACTACAGAATTCTGGTGCTAATGTACCCGCCATAATTCCTATATTTCAATATTAAATCGTTACTCTTTGTCAGAGATTTTAACGGAAATACATATTTAAAAAAGATTACAAATAATTTCTGTTCGAATGGCTTAGTGAGTTGAATGTACGGCAGTAAGATGCGGTTTTTTGTAGGTTATGGGTTAGAATCCCAAGGGCCAATTATAGTGTTCCATGCTTCTGAGATCTGCAATTAAGTACATTACATTGTGCAATTCCAATGATTATAAAATGCAGCTATGCGTTATTAAAACAATGTACTGTTTAGATTTAGTAGAACTACGAAAAAATTGAGTAAATATTTGAGAGATCCGTCTGCTTTTGACTTGTCCCAGGGCCATGACTCAGTCACGAGTGCCTCTAAACCTGCCAACCTTGGAGCCCGAAGCTGGACCAATCACGGTCTCCCTGTGTCATCTTCAATGTTAAGGCTCGGTCATTCAAAACCCCTCGCTGGCGTTTCCCTGCTCTCATTTTTTTTGTAGCAAATTAGCGACATATGGAAAAGGACCCTTCTACTGTGATACACAGACCTCTCGCACGGCAGGTGGAAGCCAGCACTGTGATACACAGACCTCTTTCACGGCAGGTGGACAGCTAGTGGTATGCAACAAGCAGCTGACATTGTTAATTAGAAGGGGTGTGATTGTTAGCTTGCAGAAGTGCAGTCAAGGTGTGATGTGGGTGTGACCATGTAAGTGTGGGTGTGTGCGTTAGCACACATGTTTGTGGGTACCTTTTTGTGTGCATGTGTATATTTGTTTATATGAGTGTGCGTGTGTGTATGTATGTGTACATGTCTGGGCATGTGTGTGTATATGTCTGTCTGTGCGTGCCCCGTGTGCATGTGTGAATATGTGCACGTGCTCATTAAGCCTTTCTTCAATCACAGACCCTTAATTATTAATGTCGTGAGGATTAGGGGGATGATTCCGTGCTGCCTGTTCAGAAGAGCTTGTCCTCGGTATTTGGTTAGCTTGCCAGGGCTCAACTCAAATGCAATGAGGACAAATCGGAGATTCTTCTCTTTGGCAACTTTCCCGCGGATTTCAGAGATAGGATCTGGCCCCCTGACCTTTCCCCCCCCTCCTCTAAGGGGAGCTCCATAAAAAATCTTGGAGTGTGGTTCGAGGACAATCTGTCTTTTGCGACCCAGGTGAAGAAGGTCTCGGGTGGCTGTTTTGGCCTTCTTAAGGTCCTCAGGAGTTTTCTCCCACTTCTCCCTAGACCGGCGAAGGAAACGGTTGTTCGGGCTTTGGTTCTGTCCCGCTTGGACTACGCCAATGCCCTCTATGTTGGCCTGCCTGGCTACTCCTTGAACAAACTTCAAGTGATTCAGAATGCGGCCGCTAGGCTCATTCTTGGTATTTCTAGAAGGTGCAGTGTCCGCTCTCATCTTCAGGCCTTGCACTGGCTGCCCCTGATTGAGAGGGTTAAGTTCAAGGCTCTGGTCATTGCCCACAACGCCCTTCATAACTTGGGGCCCATCTATCTTCAGAGGCGGTTCGCCTTTTATGTGCCGGCCAGAACCCTCCGGTCATCAGCTCTTTTACTTGCGAGGGTTCCACGCTTTTCCCGGTCTAGGATTGGGGGCAGCTCTCTTGCTGTCAAAGCTGCCGCTGCTTGGAACTCTCTCCCTTTTTTCTTGCGCAATACCCAGGACCCTGGCAGTTTTAAGCGCCTCCTTAAAACTTATTTGTTTCCATAAACTCATCTGTTTTTGCTCCTACCTAGGCTCTTCCTCCTCTTGGGCTCGCGCTGGGACACTCTTCGGAGTAACTACTGCGCGCTATAAAAATATTTTAACATAACATAACATAACATCTGGTCGTTCACCAGCCTCAGTCATGCAGAGGGGAGGTTTCTGCGCGAAGGTGGTGCCCCGTGAGAGGCCAGTGAATGCAGGGGCAGCGTACTGCTCATCTCACTTGCAGTTTAGAGCCTGGCACCTTGCTTGGCATTGCTGACTAGGGCTGTGAGGAAAGCACACTGTTGTAATCTGCTGCAGCAAGCTCGTGCATACAACCTCCTGCACCCCAGGACAGTGCATGCCCCGGGGCTGCCTTTGCATCACTCCCGGTGACGTCTGCAAAGTCTAAAACTCCACCTGACCCCACATGTCAAGGGGGTGACTGATTATTACATTACAATTGCCCATAGGTAAGGTGTGCCCAGGTAAGCTAGCCATAGTTAAAGAAGGAGTCAGTTTAACAATGAAAACGCATTTGGCTGCTGTGAGTCTTTCCCTCATTCTCTCATTTCAGGAGCCGGCTAACCACCAGATTATTGCAAATGTTACTATTAGTGTGAGAACTGTTTATCTAGTGAGTTTCACTGAAAGCTGAGTAATGAACTCCCTAAACCTGTGCCTGGGCCAAGCACTGAGGTCCCATCCTAGCACGAGACAGCGTAGAAGGCCGCGCAGCTGACATCCACCTTCTGTCATCTGCTATTCCTCCTCAGACTCGGCTGATCAATGCTACTGACTTGA
Organism: Triturus cristatus; assembly: GCF_964204655.1. NCBI lineage: Eukaryota > Metazoa > Chordata > Amphibia > Caudata > Salamandridae > Triturus > Triturus cristatus. The sequence goes on along the minus strand of NC_140581.1, from coordinate 921,030,497 downwards.
TCAGTGACAGCGGCGTCGTCACTAGGGTTGGTGTCACCCAGTGCAGTGGCGATACTAGGTGGATGCGGATCGCACGGGTGACACCATGAGTTACCGCACTGGGTGACACCAACCCTAGTGACGCCGCTGGCTCAGATTGGAACGATTGGTGAACATTATACATGTTCGTCATGGTTCTACTCAGTGCTGGGTAACATATAATTATCTGAGGTCTGCAAACAAGCAGGGGGGAACAGATAACAACAAGCATTTGCAATGCAATACGTCTCGCATTTAGGAGAGTTTGAGCTATTAGCATTGTAAATGACAATGGCTTTTATTATTGTGTTGTCTTTAAAACAGATACAATGCCAATAGCTTAAACTCTCGCAAATGCGAGACCTATTGCATTGAAAATGCCGTGCCCATGCTATAAAAATTGTAAAAAAGTGTTAGGAGAGAGCTTGTCCAACAGCAGGCAGGACAAAGCTATTTTAGAAAATGGCGCTCAGAGACTGTAATTAAAGCCTACTGAGTAACAACCAACATAACAGGGGGTGTCGCCATGGGAGGATACAAAATGAGCCAAGGCGGTACTAAGGAGGGACTATTAAGCCTATTGACCAATGAAAAGCTACAGTTTACAGTGGACTATGACAGAAGCCAATGAAAAATATGGGTGGAGAGTGGGCGGAGCTTCAATTCCCTACCGCAATACAGCATGCCTCACAGAGCAGCGCAGGCACAGCCCAGGCTCGACCTAAACAAAATATTGGCAGATGCTATCACATGTCCTTTGTGGTAAGCAAGAAGGTGCCTGGTGCAAACATCTGTTACTACCACATGATGAAACCAATTTGTTAAGTTGGTAATCTGTCATTGGAATATTTTTGCTCATTTTTTGTGCTTCATTTTGTTGTGGTGAAGATGTGTTTTTTGTGCTGTTGTGTTTTTTTCTCCTGCATTATTGCACTGTATTGTTGCTGTGCGGTGAAATTTGTGTTGTGGTCTGTTTTGACTGTTTCAAATATGTTGTGCCAAGTTATGGTTTAGGTGTCTGGTACTATATTTTGTGTTATGCTATTCGGTTGTGTTCTATTGTGCTCTGTAATTACTTTTGAGATGTCTACAAATGCTGCTTCATTTCCTGTAAGAAGCAATACATTCCTTGAAGTTTCAGTGACAAACGATCATTTACCACTGTTAAAGGTAGTAAAATACAGCTATACAACCATTTACGGCACTGGTCAGCCCAAAACTGGCACAGACCTGTCTTACACAGCCTAATATGTGTTAACTTGTCATGTAATATCCATGTGCATGCAAAGGTTGACTTCTATAGTATGTTTGTAGTACCATCAAAAATATTATTTGCACAGTTGATTAAAACATTACAAAATTGGAAAAACCAAACAGAAATGTACAATACAATACAGAGCATGAATGAATTCACTTTAATCTATAACTACTATATTATTGACCCTTTATAAATAAAATCTAAGATCATATTAATCACAATAGTAAGTCCTAAAATAGTGACAATCCTGAAAACACGAGCATCTATAATTGATATCTAAACATTTTTCCATTATTCTTCCAAAGATTCCTTAACTGCATGTCCAGAGATCGTGAAAACCAGAAAAAGTCTGGGGGAAAAAATCTTGCTGTGTCTCCCCACAACCTCCTTGCGAAAAAAAACTTATATGCCCAACCTCTCTGAGTCAACAGACAGGTGAAAGGCCCCAAATCAGTGTCTCCCTTTTCCCCATCGTCCATCAGATCTGCAGAGGTGTACAAACAGTACCGAGCAAATGTGCAAAAGAAAAACGGTTTGCAGTATTGCACGTGCACACAGAATCATGCAAATTTAGCAAGAGCATAGGGTAGTTTAGAGGATCAGAGGAGAGAATGTCACTTTCATAGCATTCTAGTGACAATCATTTCTGTGTCCGCTCACATTCTCAAATGAGAATTGTTAACCTCATGTCTCATTAAGGTTTATGACATTTGAGGGTTATACTGGATGGGGGTAGTTGGAAGCACTATCTTGCAAAACACCCAAGACTGTAAAAGTAGGATTGCCCTGACATGACACCACTCGCAGAGTAAAAATGTCTACACTCACCATGTTCGTGTCGGTACAGTAATGGGGTGGTTTTGAAAGCGTAATACTCAGGACAGCATTGTCGGTGGTGTATGGCATAACACCTTTCAGACGATCTTTGGAGTTATTCCATCTTTGACAAACTCCGTATTGGGAAGCTGTTTTGGAGGGCTTCCGCTAGTCCCACTACTTGTAGTGGGTATCCTGGTTTTAATTTTCCTGCTACACAATGGATGTCCCAGATTCCAAAGAGATGTAAAAAGCGCTCTTGGAGTGATGTTGCCGTGAATGCATGGTACTCCATCTGAGCGCACCTCGGCTTCGGGAGCTAAGCGACCATTGGTTGCTGTCATTCAGATCAGTCTGGGTTGACTGCTTCTTGCCTGTACTCCGCTGCCTTTTCTGCGGATCCGAATGCATGCTGGACATCTGTCTAACACTTCCATTGGTTGTGATGTACTACTGGACCCATTATAGGCCCATGTAGTGCAGTGTCCTCATCGTATTCCAATTCTAATGTTGGCATTCTTAGAGCCACCATGGTATGTTTCAGCTCCTGCTGGAATGGACACCGGCTCTGTACCAGGCTTACAGGCATCAAGTGCTTCCTCAGCAATGGCTGTGGGAAACGGAGAAGATCACCTTTGCTCCGTTGATTTGATCCAAGAAGTGTTACACGGTCCAACACATTGGGGGCCCGCATTGGGCCCCCGGAACCAGTCTCCGCCAGCCTTTCAATGGCGGTCTCACAGCAGCAGAAAGGCTGGCTACTGCTGGCATCCTAATCGCGGCGGCGGTGCTTGGCCATGATCCGCAACAAGTGTAGCAGTCCAGCTCCTCCCGCAAGGCAAGCGGGTGGACTGCAACCGGCGGAAATGTGGTGGGTGAAAAATCACACCGCCGCCGTCACAACTGTAATGCTAATCGAACCGGCGGTTTCCTGGCTTTTGACGGCGGGCGGATGGCCGCCGCCGGACACGCGACGGTCTTCCGCCCGCCATCCTAATCGACCCCCATGTTTTTAGATATTTTTATACTCATATGTTAGCTATGTTTTTATGCTTTTTTAACTAGGCATATTGTCTTGACTTATACTTGTGTTTGGACAAAGCTATACCTCTCTGGTGAGCTCTAGCTAGAGCACAACACTTGTTACGGGTTTCTTATATTCATTCCAGATTGGCTTGGCTGGTATTTTACCAATCCAAAGCTATACTGCTGTGCCTGGAGTGGTAAAAGGCTTTTGTAATTTCTCATCTTGGCGTGGATGGCACTTGCTGTAAAATTGGTAATAGGTTTTGTTACCGTCCAGCTTGGCGTCAATGGCACTGTGCTAATTTTGTTGCTTAAAAATTCTGCTAGAGAAGTAGACGTTTCAGGTGAGAAGATTCAGAGTGTCACTGGTGCTGTAGGGTGCTCCATATAAGGAATCTTCTCTTCTCCTAAACTTGGAAACTACACAGAGTTCCTTGCTTCCTTTTTTGCATATGCAGCAAATTTGGCTTGTGGGGGGTTGGCTGCAGGGCCAAAGGTCATGCATGGCAGGGGTTGGCTTTACATATGGTAATAAATTATTACTGCATCTTATAAAAAATATAAATTCACTGAAAACAGAAAAGTTAAAGTAACTTTATAGTTAGGTGTGATAAAAAGACCTGTTTTTGTTTAAGAAAAACCTTAGAAATTCATGGTGACAAACCAAAGGTCAAAGCAATGTTATAGTTAGGACAACATTAATAATTTGAACTCAAAAACCATAGAAATTCACCATAGTTAGTAAACCAAGGTAGTGAACTCTGCTCCGCTCGCAGAGTTTGCAGTGTTTTCCGTACTCTGTGCTCCACAGAGCACGTGGAGTTCTGAAAAACTGCAGTACGTTTAGCAGGGCAGAGTTTTTTTCCTCGCTCGTGCTTCACAACATCAAGTTGGTGAGCCAAAAGCAAGGAAAATCCACCTCCCAATGAGATTTTTGCTCGCTCGCGCTACCCAATGCCGAGTTGGCGATCACAAGCAAGAAAAATCCACACCCGGCGAGATTTCTCAACGCGGGCGGTCGTATTTCTCATTGCAGGTGGTTGCGACTACTTACATTGAGAAACTTTCTGTGTGCGTTGACAAAGTTGCCATTCGGATATAAAATCTACTCGAGCGGCAGAAAAGAAGCAGCACCCTCTTGCGCAGTGCATGATGCTGTTCGTGTTGATTTTCCAGCACAGGACAAACACCTGATGCTGAAAATTAACTTGCAGAACTCCACATAGTGAGGCAGAGTTTTTGGGTAACTGCGCGGAACTCTGTGAACTCTGCCCAGGCTTAATAGTTAGCAGAGCTAACTATAACTTGCGCCCGCTGTGACCTGCTTATGACCACGAATATTACATCACTCATGACATTTTCTATGGAGAGTGGAAAGTGGTGGGACTACCAAAAGGAGGAATGAGCCCTTCATTGTTGAATTGAGGGCATTGTGGTCGTTACTGATAGAGCAAAATTTCAATTACTCTTTTTAAGGACGAGCAAATCAGAACATGACACTTTTTAAGAGAAAATAAATAAACAAGCGAAAAACTTCCTGTTATAGAAAATGATGAGAGCAAAATAATTTAGCTACTGCATCGTAAAACCATGCAGAAAAAGAGTAGATTAAATTGATATCATATGTTTAAATAACATAGCTTGTGAAGTATTAAAAGAATTTGTTTTCTTAACTTGTGGCAGAAATGTAAACATAGTAAATCCTTAGGTTATTGAGGTTAACACTAATCAGTTTAAACCTGTAGTTACATAATAGAATAGAAAATGAGCTTTATGAATTAGTTCTTATATTTTGTGACGATGTGTGTACCGAAATAATGAAAAGAAAAACAAACATTACAACTTTTTAGTTAAAGATGCATTAGTGAAATCTTTAGAGAATGTTCTTTAGATAGGTGCTAATTAGAATTATTTGAAACAAAAAAGACTTTTCATAATTTCAGATGCATTTACATGTTGGTACTTATAAACATAGTAGTACCATATTTCTAATACAATTTATTTTGATTATATTAACTGTTCTCAAGTGCATCATAAAGTCCATTAGAAACCCAAATTATAATTTATATGTACAAGCATATGTTCATAATTCTATATTAGCCTAAGTTAACATAGGCCAAACTGTACTCATGAAAGTTTTTGCTTTGCTATGCACAGTGAGAAAGTTATGCCATGCAGCAGTTGTCTGTAACAAGTTCTGTCTCTCTTGAGATTCTAATGTATTGTATGAAGTTCTAGCCACACTATGTTGGTTTTTGGAGGACACTGGGCTGGCAAAATGCCCTTTTGGAACTCTACAATGTGATCTAGCTAAAGTGGCATTGTTTAATGTTTCATTTAACAGGATGACTAAAGGACTACAGAATGGTACCACCTATTTCCTCTGCAATTTGTGTTTTCTTTATGCCACCTGATCATGCTTTATAGACTGACCAATGAACTGAGTGGTCTGACCAGATGAGGTGACAATAGGAGGTGTTATCCCTGGAAATGCAAAGAACATAATATTGCCTGATGAGAAAGTTTTGTGGGGATTCTTTCGTTAATCTTTTTTGAGAGAGACTCTCATGCAGCTGATGGAGGTGACGGATAGCTGCTGTTCTGCATGCAAGCAAATTACAAACTGGTCTCATGAGATTTTGCAGAACTCTTGATACAGATTCCACTGGCTTCCTTTCAAAACTTTGAGCAGAAACTTCCAGCACATAGTGAGCCATTCTTTCAGGGAACACTGAACTGGAATTTTTGCATCCTTTACTGAACCTTTAGAGCTTTGGATATTGATCTATTTCACTAAATGTCTTATTCTTAGATGACACACTATTTACTAAAGACTCGATAAACTAAAAATATTATTAACTAAATCGACTCATCATCATCACCAAACTTTATTCGGTCATTAGACCATCAAAGTGCATAGGCATACAATACAGTACATTAGATATAACAAAGATTTACATGTTAGGTATTGTGGACCAAGATGGATGACATTATTTATATAAAAGCGAAAGATGGTAAAAACAGACCATTAAAAACTGAGAAACAAGTTAATGAGACAACTTCGACAAGATAAATTCATGAGAGCAAAGCTAAAAACACGTTAAAAAAATAAAAATTATGGAGCCGTAAATATACATAAAGTGCTAATGCATAACGTGCAAGAATACAATATTGCACAAATTCTCAGTAATGTTAGGCTTGAGCTAAATATATACCAAAGATATCAGATGTTGACTAAATACTAAATGAGGATTATTATTTGATCTGAGAGTGTGCTTAATTCATTTTTTGCATCTGCCTTTTGATAAACCTCATTCTCCCCAAGAATTTAGCCACTGCACATACTGTTGGTGGCCTTGTATCTGTTCTGAGGATACGTAGTCCCTCTAAATGACTATGAGTTCCTAGTTGTCTACAGGCTGGGGCTAACAATTTATATCTTGGGCTTTTAAACAGAGGACATGCAAAAAGAATATGCTTGGTCGTCTCCTCTGTCTCAAGGCAGCTTGGACAGTGGCAAAGTGTGTCTGAAGAGCCCCTGTTCCAAGTCACAGTAAGAGAGTTCAAGGGAAGGCATCCAAATCTAAATTGGATAAATAACTTCCTCTCTTGCAGGACAGTGATGAAATTCATATAAGGTTCGTACATCCTAAGCACCTTAAACTCCATAAATGCTATCGTTAGGCGACCTCCTATTGCATGTGTAACAGTTCTCTCTACTGGGCAATAAGTTGGAATCTGTTTCTTCCCAAAGGTTTCCCAGACCTAATTCTAAAAGCAATGTTTTGATGTTACAGAACCTGCCAATTTCTTTTAACCGATCCAGCTTAAGAACCTTCTCAATACCAATCGCATAGTGGACAAGCTCAAGTGTTTTTTTAATGCAGAGCCAAAAGAGAAACGGGCAAAGTCTCGCCTTATTCACTATTGTAGTTCTACCCAAATCTAACCTTAAAGGAGTGAGCGGGGTACTCTGGGGGAGGGAGCAGAGTGATCTTAAGAATTTATTTTCAGTAAGAAGCAGGCCCTCCAAATAATCAAAACCCCAGATTTCAGCCCCATACAGGGCCGAGCCAACCACCTTCTGGTCATATATCTGAAGCGGGGCTGCAATCGGTCTAGTTTGTGATGTCCTATGTTCTAGAATTAAGGCCCCAGAAGCCTTCCTCTGCTGTAGGATTCACTGATTTTCTCTGTGAGCGTTACACCAATGTATACGATGGAATCGAATCAGTTATCATCTTTTGTCTTCTTAAGGTGAATGAGTATTCTCAACATTAAATTCTTACTTATGACTAAAGGAGTCCAGATAAGAGTACATTCAGGACATCAAATACTAATGTGGCTATTTTGTATTCCCCTATCTGAACTTATAGTGTGTCGTTTCTTCAGGAGATTTGGACCGGCAGTATTATTTTTATATCTTTATAGTATTGTAATGAGAGTAATCTAAATGAGTTTGGTATCATATATGCAGTTCAGTTATCCAATTCCTGGTCCTCATTGGACGACTGTTGAACCCCTTCAATCCAACCCCTCTTGGCAGACAGCAAGGTCCATCGGAGGACCAAGAGAGTTGTGATGATAAAAATTACAAATTTCACATATATGTTAGATGAGTAGTAAAAAGGACCCAGCTTACACTGCAGCAGTATCATGAGGTTCAATGACTCATATATCCATAAAATCCTTCCATAGTCTTCCACCTAAAATAATATATTCTATTAAACTGTGTAGTTTAATCTAATATTGGTGTGCTGACTACTCAGGTTGGACTGAGTCAGGCCATTACATGCCCTGAGACCCCATGACAAAGCTAAGGCATTCAGTGGACTGATGTTGTGCAGGCTGTGCACAGTGCGGGGTTGGCTGACTGTGGGGAGTTGGATGCAAGGCCTCGATGCAAGACAGGGCCTGCTGATTAGCTCACAGCACATACAACCAAAGACCATGTGTGGCTTTGGTTTGGCTGCCTCCGGGTGGCTGCCTGTGGGGTGTTGGAAGCGGAGCCTTTGCTGCAACCCATGCTCCAATGCCATGCAATGCGACAAAAGTCTTTGCTCAGCTTTAGGTTGTCTGCCTGTAGGGAGGTTAGCAGCCACCGAGTACGTTGGCCACAGAGCCTGACTGCAGGCCAAGCCCTGTTGCTAACCTCCTCCGGTGCATGATGTGCATGGCAATGGGTTGGCTTTACATATGGTAATAAAATATTACTTTATGTTAAAGAAAAACTCTAGAAATTTACTGAAAAAAGAAGAGTAAAATAATGTTGGAGTTAGGTGTGATAAAAGATCTGTTTTTGTTTTTTAAAGAACCTTAGAAATTCACAAATTATGCTTCATATTAATCTGAGCTATTTTGTACTTACTTTATAAAGTAATGTGTACAAAAGAAGCTTGGATGATGTCGTCAGTGATGTCATCACTGATCTCGTTTGAGACATCATCAGTGAAGTCATGATATATAGATACAGATATATATTGGCGGAATGAAAAATTATTACCACAGAATGCTCTGGGAAATTGATGCAACATCTAATCAGGTATGTGGCATGAAAAATGAAGGAGCTAATGGCTACAATGGAGAAATTTAAGTAAGAATTAGATAAGCACAAGGAAAAAGAACAAATAAAGGATGATGTGTCTGCAATATAAGACAGACTGGAGACATATGAAAAAGAAATATATGAATGGACAACGAGGAATCTATACATTAACTAGAAGGTTTGAACCAGCAAGGAATTGAGAATTTATGGGCAGAAATGTGTAGTCTAAGACAATAAATGTGGAAACTGAGGAGAACTTGGAGGCTGGATTTTCAGCGAATGAGAGAACTCCTTTAAACGTAACCACATTTGAAGAAATGAAACTTTAACACACATGCACAAGATAATGGGGGAAGGAACAAACAGCAACAAGGGGAAGACCAGAAACTGGATACAAAGGAGTAAAAAGAGGAGAAAGGCCAAAGAGAGGTGGGGTAGGGAAAGCTAAAGAAATAAAAAGCTTCAAAGAAAATATAGTGATAAATATCTCCTCGAAGGAGTTAATGGAAGATCAATTAAGTCAATGAAACAAAGCTCTCTCATTTTGGCTGAACCCGACAGGAGATGAAACAAATCTCAGAAAAGGCCATTACAAATTTACAAGAACATTAAAATGGGTAAAGCATTTTGTAAAACACTCCAAAATTGAAATCAAAGAGGAAGTTCCAGAAATGTGTAATTTGAGCATAAGGACGATTCAATGCCTAAGTGGATTACTCACACTAGAAGAAAAATTGGAGGAAACTCAAGAACTAGCACACCTTGAAATATGCCACAGAAGTGGACCAAATATTGAGCTGGAGAAGCCTGTGCTGTACGGAAGCTTAAACCCAGATCCAACAATAGAAATTGCTGTCAAATGCAAGGAATGGAAAGAAAAAGAGCTGTTGGATCATGAGAAACATCACGACATGAGAAATGATAACACCCTTCACATCAGTTATATATTTCCTTCCAAAGATCCATAGTAATAGGGAAAACCCACCAGATAGGCCAATAGTCAGTTCTATTGGGTTACTATTGAAGAACGCATCCAGATAGATAGACCTGTTCCTGTTCAACTATGTCACCACATTTCTGTAATACATACGAAACTCTGCAGACTTCCTATCAAGAATAAACAAAATTCCGTAGACACAGTAGCATTATACACTTCTATCCAACATTAAGATGGAATTAATGCATGTAATCACTTCCTACATTCCAGATCCATGAGCCTGTTAAAGCATATGGAGAAGATTGGAGGTATGTCACAATTTTGCCTGGAAAGTAATGTCCTCTCCAATGTTGGAACTCACTGCATCCAAAGGCAGGGTTCTGCTATGGCTACCTCTTTTGCCCCAACATATGCAAACTTGTTGATGGGATTATGAGAACAGGAAATTATGTGGGCAGAAGAAAATGTAGACGCTATGAAACAAGTCAAAATGTGGGTTAGATTTATTGATGACTTATTTGTGATTTGGGAGACAAGGAAAAAATAACTAGAGAACTTAATTTCAAGAATGATTGAAAAGAAATGATAACCTACGATTCATTTATTGCATCAGTAATGAAAAAATTGACTATCTAGATATATACGTATACATCAAAAATGGGAAGATCTGTTAAAAAATAATAGTAAAATCACAGCAAGTAACTCCACGTTTTATGTAGATAGAGGACATCTTAAATCCCAGAAATAGATTATCCTTTATGGGGAATTGTTGAGAGCATAGCAGAATTGCTCAGAGAATGAGGAATTTGAAAAAGAGTTACAGAGGATAATATCAGCCTTTTTAGCAAAGGTATATCTCAATACAATTCTCCAAGATGCTTTAAATAGATCAAGGAAGAAAAGAAGAGAGGAACTGTTGACTTGCAAGAGGGGAGCTCTAGAGAAGGGGTCTGCTAAAAGGTTAATTATGGATTGCAATCAGTCGAATCAAGAGTTCAAAAGAATGTTATAGAACAATTGGAGAATACCATTAATGGACGAAGAGCTAAAGAATAAATTGCCACAATACCCACGCATCACATATCATAAGACATCCTCATTAGCTGATCTGCTAACTTCTAGTGAACTATGACTGTTATAAAGGGAGACACACAACTGGTTAGTGAGAAACAACAGTAAAGGGTTTTTGGAAATGTTTGACATGCCAAGCGTGTAAACATGGAATTAATACAACTAATTTTAGACTAGCAAATAGGAGAATGAAAAAGTCACAGAATATATATCGTGTGATACAGATCATGCAGTCTATGTACGTCATTGTTCATGCAAGAAACAATATGTAGGAAAGATTACAAAGTGAAATTAAGAAATCTGCACCACCTTAGGGCCATAAAAACAAGGATTTCAGCAACCCGATTGTCAAATATTACTGGGAGAAACATGATGGAAATACATCAAAATTGAGACACTTTGGATTTCAATATATTGCAAAGTTAAGAAGAGGAGGCAACCATGAGTTAAGACTGAGAAAACCTGAATCAAGAATGAATACAATAATGGGCACAGAAGAACCATGGGACTACAATTGGAATGCAGAAATCTATGTACATGTTTAAAAGGAAACATTGTTCATGACTTATAGGCATGCGTTGCTTATCACAGGAAAAAAATACCCTATATGACTTGAAAGGGCTTGCGTGCCAGGAGGATGAAGTGTATGAAGTATTGGTGTTATGTCATGGGGACAAGAGATGAAAGGTTTGAACAAGATTATATGGATTAACTGCACATGACACCTTGACAAAGTTTAGGAAGGATGTATTGAAAAATATGATGGATATGAATAATTGGGGAAACAACCTTTACAACGCGGTCAGTACACCACGATACCTTTACAACTCAGTCATTACAACAACCCCATTGTTAAAACGCAGTACCATTACAATGCAAGTCGTGACAACGACTTGCTCTAGATGGCACTCTAAACTAAGGAATAGTATCATTTACTATTCCAGTATCTTCCCCACTGTTGCACACACTGGAGTTGGAATAGTAAATTATACTATTCCTAAGTCCAGAGTGCCATCTAGAGCAAGTCGTTGTAAAGACTTGCGTTGTAATGGTACTGCTTTCTAACAACGCAGTCGTTGTAACAACCACGTTGTAAAAGCACGCAATGTAATGAGTCATGTTGTAAAGAGACATTCAAATAAGTGAGTCCTTTACAAGGAATTATAATACATTTATAATACATAAATGGACATGGAAAATTGTTGCAACATTGACAATAATGAAAGCAAAAAAAGATAAAAAAAACTCTAATAGTGTCACAAAGTCGTTACGTCTTCAGTACACCAGTATCAACATAGATGAGTATGCACATAACATTTTGTGGAAAGTTCTGTTTTTGACTCATAGGAAGTATTGGAAGGGTGTGTGAAGTACTTAACAAAGAAATCATTTTTATTAAGAATAGAAATATGACATTTCCCCCAGTGTACTATTAGTTTATGTGGAAGATTGCACTGCAAAATATTTGGGAAAAAACTTTATTCTATGAATGTAGAAGATGCTGGAAAATTAAACTCTGGTGAAAAAATGCTAACTCTACTGTCCCCTCATAAAACAACAAAATGAGCAGTCTATATATTTTTAAGTGAGAAGGTGGCAAGTTTACAGGAACACAAACTCTTTAAATGGACTTTCTACACCACTGGGACTTTATAGTCCAGAAGAAGGCAGAGAAGCAGAAACGCGGCAGCCGGCAGCGGAACAGATATCCTATGTGTTCACCATAAGTAATCCCTTTAGATTTCTCAAGAAAACACTGGCTCTTGAAGAGTTTTGCTCTCACTGTGCTTAGTCCACAATCCACAAGATGTGTTTCAGTGTTTATGCCTTGTTCAGTTTACTGTGCTCCACCACCCATTGAACCTTATCTAAAACAAATTCATAAAAAGTGGAAAAAGACTCTTCCTGTATACTGGTCTGTATAGGTGGTGGAGCACGGTAAACTGATGAAGGCGAAACACCAAAGCGCATATTGTTACATAAAAAAAATAAACAATACCTTAAAATTTTAAATAAGCTAACATATATTAACAAAAATATATTTCAAACTCAATAAAAATATTAAATTATTTAAAAAACTATGTTTAAATAAAATTTAGTTCAAAGTAATCAGATTTACTATTCTAACTCAAATTTAAGTAAAAGTAAGGAAAGAGTATGACTCTGGAGGGGTTACATTTACTATTCCTACTCCCCTCTAAACAACAGTATCAAAAGTGTTGGACTTTAAGGGGTTAGATTTACTATTTCTACTCCAATCTAAGCAACAGCTAGGAAAGTGTTAGACTTTGGAGGTATTATATATACTATTCCCATTTCAACGTAAGCAAAGTCAGGGAAAGTGTTGCTCTTTCAGTCAGATTTATTATTCCCACTCCAATTAAGGAAAATCAGTAAGAGTGTTGGACTTTGGAAGGGTTAGATATACCATTCTAATTCCTAATCATGATATACACATTTAAATAGCTACCAACATAAAAATAGTAAAAATTATTTTAAAAAAGTAAACAAATGTGTTATCAATAAATAGCATAAAAAATTAAATTAATATAAATGAAATTATTAGGCAAAATAAAACAAGATGAAAACATTTTAAAAAACTGAACTTCCCTCTGTACTACCCAAAAAATAAAATATTGTATGAGTAAAACAATAATAATATAAAACAAATAAAATTAAAACAAATCATAAATATGAAATTCATCTTGAAATGTAATGTTTATCATTAAATACACATCAAGATATTAACAAATAACTAAAATACAACAAATAATTGATATAACAAATAATCAATCAAATAATATACATAATTCATTAACAATACACTTTTACTTATTCTAAAAAACACATTATAAATCAATATCAATAATTAAAAATGTTTAATAAGTTATCACCCTAATGTCCTACAAAACCAACAACCGTCTACTAAATTACAAATTAGTAATTAAACTGTAGAAAAATATAATTACAAATCATAAAATAGTAAATAGCTTGTGAATAAACCTATTACATAATTAACATAATTAAGCACCAATTAAATTGCATAAAAAGTAATTGAAAATAAAAAACAATACTTTAGAATTTACACAGCTTCCCAACCTATGCCTCCTAAAAGTCAACAATCTGCTACTATATTAGAAATTAGTAATAAAACTGAATAGCAATTAAAATATACATTAACAATCACAAAATAAACTTAAATAATTAAAATAATAAATCAGTTAAATAATGTACTTAATTAATTGCCAATTGATATTTAATTCATATAAAAACTAAACTAAAATAAAATAATTTATAACTTCCCACTTCATTCCCCTACAAACTCCATAACAAAACAGTTTAATTGTTCAGTCCATGCATAATTAACATACCAGAAAAATACTGGTCGACTTATAACTGGAGATGTTTTCACATATGTTGCTTTCTAATATTCTATTTATTACAAACTATTGATCTTTCTTGCGACAGCACCTTTCAACTACTACACTATATCTGAATCTTTTACATGGTGCTGCTTTATTGATAACTAAAATAAGTAGTTGTATTTGAATGTGAGTTGCTAGAACTGAGTGTTTCACTCACGCTGCACTATTCTAAACCTATAGCTATTATTACATTCTCTCTTAATAATACATTCTCTCTCAAGGTCACAAATTGGTCAAGTCACCATCTCGTCATTTATATAGTTGCAAAGCTGTCCTATCAATGCCCATGGTACACCTTAAATGAGGTCCAATCAGAGTCTCAAAAATATGACCACAGAAAAGTTCAGCCAAGCTATTGGTAAAGAATAGTTTCAAGGTCCACACAAATGGTCCACCTTGCAAATTATTTAGTGGTATAATTACACATTGATCTCCTTCAACAGGTGATCTCATCTGAGGGTCATCGAGCCCCCATTATCTGCTTCTTGACAAAAGACTTACAAATTCTCACAATTCTTTTTTTAAGGATCTGAACTGAACGAAGTGAGGATGTTAAAACACGCTTAGTGGAAAGATGCTGGTGATGAAGCTAAGATCAAACCTGGGGATTATATAAACATCTGTAGGAAAGCTCTTCAGAAGGAAAAAATAATTCTTCGTTGGATGTATCCATGAAGAGATCGACAACACCAAACCTCTTTTTCAGGCCCTGGTAGATATATCTTGACCCAAAGAGTCACCATTGCCTTTGTTTCCCCATAGTAATAGGTGTAACTAGGTACAATATCATTTTGTGGAGAACCTAAAGTTAATGTATGATAAGTTATCTGTAGATTACAGTGCTAGTGGACATGTTTCAAGCTTTATGCCCAGTAGTATGAATTGTAGCTTCTTTGACTTTTATAATGCCAACCTCAAAAATACCTTGACTATTATGAAATCTTCTAAGGAGTCATATTGTCAGTGAGGCCCAGGTCCAGCCAATAGTGTCTAAAAAGTGATAAAGAGCTACCCTCTTTTGTAGAGAAATGATTATAACTCTTAAAGGGGGAAGATCATTTCAAGTAATGTAGAACAAGGATGGGTGGCATTGAGCATTAGGAAAGCAGGGCTTAATCTAATGGAAGGTCTAAAATAACCTTTTTTCAAAATTTCAGTGCTTTTAAAAATAATTGAAAAAGAAACTACTATACAATTTCAGGTATTTGTGGAAAATAACTGTATTCTAAGAGAGCTTCAATAAAGTCACTGTTTGCCCTGATTAAGATATAGTCCACTATTATGAATGTAGAAGATCAGGGAGATCCAGCTCTTCTAAAGTTGCTTGACCGCTCCTCACTCAATACTGATGTGAAGGCTGCAGAGAGTTGCTGGAAGTCTGGAAAAGCTCTAAGCTGGATACAATCCTTCCTTGCAGATTGGAAATCGAGGATGACAATAAGATAAAACCAAGCTGAAAAGAACTTTGTGGATTGGTGAGGACTACAGAGGTCTTTCTCAAATGAAACTCAAATTGACAGAAAATCATGGAGTCAGCTTTCAGAATTATGCTGATGACACACAAGTAGTGTTTTATCTGTTATGTAACCCATAAAAAGACCCTGAAAACTTTAACTGAGACACAGAAATGAATGGGTGAATATAAGCCATGGAAAATCAGTGCCTGATGTACTATGATTTCATTAGAAAAAGGTGGTTCTGAGTTAGGAGCCAACTTTGTGCAAATGAAATCCACTTTAGCGAACGTAGGTCAGTTTGCAAAATCACCATTCACAGGTTGGCTCAGAACGACTTGACTAATAAAGAATTAATTGGGAAGCATGCGGTTTGTGAATTGTGATCCAATGTGAATGCCTGCAAATTCAGGGATATTGGCCTGCAAGGGAAAGCAGACCAGCATCCATGTGTTTCTATTCCCTAAAGGGAAATGTTTCTTTCTTAAAGCAGCCGAAGTTCCTTAAAGGACCTAGCACTGCTTTATAAAAAAAGTGTTTTTCATTTGGGAAAACCACAGAAGGAGCAGGTCAGGCCCCCTGTTGTGAATCAGTTGTCACCTCCTTTTAGGAGCTGGTAACTGGTCAAATATTTGAGACCGGAACTACAGTCACAATCAAGGAGGAACCCACCTTTCATGCCCTTTCCAAATTTCAATTCAGTATGGGGCGCACAATGCCTTTTACATGTTGAAAAATATTTTCCTACTCATAAAATGAGTTTTGAATATAACAAATAGGGATTTTGCTGTTGTACATCCAGTGATTTTGTAAATAACAGAGCTTGCAATCACAAAATCATGTTGTACATCCTGCCCTTAATGTGGAAAAAAATTAAGTTCTCCTTCAAGGCATATGTAAATGCTTGAAAAGATTGAGTTTAAATCCTCTCTCCTTTTGTGTTCGAGGTATTCGCATTGGAATGTAGGATAAAGCAACACTGTTGTTCAAAGAATCCCTGTTTATGGACAGTCATACCACATCTCGTGTCCAGGATTCATATGTAAGGGATTCTTATTTGTTGATCTCATTACTATTTTAATGGGATTATTGTTTTATTTATAATTTGTTTTATTGTTTTGGGCACTAGGGAGGGACGTTTATATATTTAAAATGGTTTCATCTTGTTTTATATTTGATAAATTATTTTTATTGAATTTCATATTATTTTTGGTCTTACATTTAAAGGTATTTTTTATGACGATTTCTGTTAATCTCAAATGTTTTACTATTTTTATTTTGTTAGTTCTTTAAATGTTTATTTAGTGATTAAGAAATGGAATGGTGTATATAACCCCTCCAAAGTCCAGCATTTTTGCTGATTTTCCCTACATTGGAGTGGTAATAATAAATCTGAATCTTCTAAAATCCAACACTTTCTCTGCTTTTGCTTACTTTGGAGTGGAAAGAGTAAATCTAGCCCCTCCGAAGTGCAGCACTTTTCCTGATTGTGCTTATGTTGGAGTGTGTATGGTAGATCAAACATCTCCAAAGTCTATCACCTTCCTAGCTGTTGTTAGATTAGAGTGGAAATAGTGCATTTAACCCCTCAAAGGCCAACACTTTTGATACTATTGCTTAGATTGGAGTAGGATTGCCAGTGTACTTATATGGGTCAAACTAGATTACCCGTGGCCCTCGTATATTGAGACACACTTTTTCCATTTCAGATTGTCCCCAGATGAAGGCCGATATGGCCGAAATGCATTGGGATACATGAGAATTATGGTGTACAATTGATGCATTATGGGAATTGATGAATAATTCCCTTCAGGGTTCTCTTAGTACTAAAATGGTATTGCAATGTTTCAGACCCAGTTGTATTTTTTCAGTGGGGACCTCTTAAGAAAAAAGTGTTTGCTGTCCATCAAAATTTCCATGAGTTTGACATGCTTTTCTAAGGAGAATATTTCAAAATAACGTCCTGGTTGATCTTTGTGCTCACCATTTAAAGCTCACCATTTAAAGTACTTCCTAGAAATGTGGAATTGTTGGTTACAGGAATGTAAATGCAATACCTGAACATTACGGACTAAACAACTTGACTAGTCATAGTTACCATTGCATTCCCTTCTTTTTCTTACTAACCTTAGGGATAAACATCTGCACTATAAAATAAAATACCAATCTGTCTGCCTCTGATTGTCTACGCTCTTTAACTTGGGGTGAGGGCTAGCATTGTGCGTCTGCTTGTAAGTGTTGGTGTTGTGGATATGGTTTTAAGTGCCAGAGCTGTGCCCCTCAAGGGGATTTTACTAGGTGCTGTCTAGAAGCAGTATTGTGTGGGTGCTGGTGAGAGGTGGAGCATGTTGCTTGTTATAAAGCACCAGTGCTGTGGTGTCACAACATAGCACCAGCATTGTGAAGCTCCTGTTCAGTGGTGTTAGAGACATTTTGTAATGAATAAATAATGACTAATTAGTAGCATGGAGAATTTGATTTTAAAATGAATCTGCTGCACTCTACAGAACCATAGTTTCATAGCTTGACTAGAATAGGCCTTAACACCATCTTGAAATTCAAAACATAACCATGTTTTTATTGTCACTGGTTCCACACACAGCAAAATGTGCACAAAACATTATTGAAAGTAATATGTTTTGTGATTCTCATAATAAGAATGTTGTTTCTTGTAAGCTCTAGAGGAAGCTTTCCTCTTATAATGTTGTTGTTCAAGAATCTTCCCGTTCTTCCTGCTGGAAGCTCAGATATTCATTTCATAAGTATGTCATTATTTTTCATTGAACAAGATTTGTGCTGTCACATCTGATGCCATTAGGGCAAACGGGGAATAATTAGTGTTCATTTAGGGGGTGGCATTGGGTATTGTTGCATTTTGATTTGCATTGTGATTTGCTGAACCTATATGTCATTTTGCTCACTTCATGCTGACTGCACAATTTATACAGTGCATTTTGCTTTAAAGATGGCTCATTTTGGAGGTGAGTCATTGTCCGGTGTGCCTGATTGTTAGACAGAAACCCAAGCTAATCTGTCTCATGCTTGGCAATAATTTTGACATTTTCACCTACAGCATGATTTTTTTGCCAGGCCTCCTGCTGCATTTGACTGAGCTTTATACTAATTTAATATATATGAGATTTTGCCTGATTAACCATGTTTTTGTATTCTGTATGATCTTAATCTTTTAATAAACCAATATGGTTTCTATCTATGTCTTGTATCATGAAGGTTTTTTTTAACTAATTATGCTATTTTAATGCATAGACAACCTTAATCTAGTCAGGGTCACATTTTCTCAAATATTCTTGAGGGCAATACCGCAATGGAGTGCAAAAGTGACGCAACCCTTAATTGTGATATATCAAGCCATGCAATGCCACCTTGCATGGTCCTCAGTGGCTTGATAAATCCAGAGTAACGCAATGTAGCACAAATCACTGCATTTCGTTACTATGTACCAGGGAGGCATCCCATGGGTGGAGCGTGGGTGTTCCCATGCAACCACCCATGGATTTTTGTGCATTTCCAGATTTACCATTATTTGGTTGTAGTGCTATATACATTTATATGCATTGTGAGATCATGTGTTGACCACCGTCTCAATGTGTTTTAATTGATTCTATTTTGAATGTGCAACATCAATTTGTGCTCTCACATGATTTCATTTTGTGCCTCCTTGCAGCATCCCAGAGGGATGTTTTTCTTTCTTCACAGCACAGAGCAAAACAGCCTTGCTTGGAACAGAACATGGGAGATGTGTGTTTGAAGATGTGAGAGAGGAATGTACTTCTCTGTCTTGGAGTCAAAACACGGAAGCTTGTCCAGCTTCTGTCTTGACCTTGACACAGACCGGTATGGTCAGCCTTGGTTTTGCAATAGATGAAGGGAGGGTGAATTTCTAGAAGTCTCTCTTCATGTTAGTAAAAGGTATTAAAGACAGGAACTTTTGGCAATCAGACAGAATCGCACTTGTGGGGTGGACGCACCTTCAGTGGGACATTTTTGGTGTTTTCCCCATTGAGACTTCTGGATGACTGATGAGACTTCTGGATGACTGAATAGGGCTTCCCAGTCAAGCTGACCAGAATGATGTGTTTAACTCAATAGGTGATGTATAAGCTATATATTTTAGTGCCCTGTGATGTTTTCATGTTGTCTATACATGCTCTTAATATTTGGTTCTTCAATTTGACAGTGCTTATTCCTGGCATTTGACAGTGCTTGTTCCGTGCATTGGACGCCCATTATTATGCACTTGTGATTTACTCCCTTGTATTTGACTTGTGAGTGTTCCATTATTATTTGTATGCATTTTACTATTATTATTACTAGTATATCTATATACATTTACATGTGTTTTACCTGTATCATTTGACATCTGGGAAAGTCTTTCTGTTAGAGAGTGTTGCATTAATAAAAAGCCCCGCTTCATTTTGAAACTGCCTTTTGAAGGCTCATTTGCCTCATTTTTGTGAGTGCTGAGTGTCAGGGGTGGTTTCTGCCTTAGTGCGCTGGGGCAGTGCTCCAGTAATATTCTGCCCCCCTGCCCCTCTAATGTATAACATAATCGCAGCCAACAAACACAACACGTGTCAGCTCAAATCAATAATATGGACATTCTTGGCCACACC
The DNA here is from genome assembly GCF_964204655.1 of Triturus cristatus. Classification (NCBI taxonomy): domain Eukaryota; kingdom Metazoa; phylum Chordata; class Amphibia; order Caudata; family Salamandridae; genus Triturus; species Triturus cristatus. The sequence continues at coordinate 921,010,313 of NC_140581.1, read as the reverse complement.
CGCAGCAGTTAACCTTCAGCCGGGGCATCAGCAGCTCGGAAGGGGGCGGGGCTTCAGTGACAATAACATACATAGTGGTAATGTGGGTGTCAGCGCACAAGTGGGCATGTCGGGTTCGACAGAGAATTTCCCCGGCCTGCCCGACATGCACACTAGAGGCTTAGCTCTGGCTGGCAGTGGCTGCACATTAGGAGAGCTGGGGTTGATCCAAGCCGCAAGCCCTAGTCTCCTAATGAGCTGCGAGTTCCCCTGCTAAAGCCAGTCCTGGCACTGGTAGCATGCTGTGCTGCTACAGAAAGCAAACAACGTCTGGATTGGCTGAGAGACGGGTTGCCAGGCCAAGTCTAGGCCTCTCGTGCAACTTTTGCAGTGATTGGTCATTTCCGGTGCTGATCCATTCTGCCTGCATGTCTGTTCCTCCCTCCCCCTCTCAGGAGCGTGATGAGGGAGACCCCACCTAGCCTCGTGTAGTTGTGGCCAGGCTCGGTCACATTTGTCCTGACTCACTGCCAGCCATGGTCATCTTCACCGACCGACGCCCATCACCAAAATGCCCTGTGGAGATTCTCTACTCTATGAATGAGCACTAGAGGTGAAGTAGGTGCACGTGCCATAATTTTGAATTATTACTGCGGAAGGGGTAATGAAGAAGGCCAGTGTGTGTGTGTGTTTAGTGTTGGGGGAAGCAATGCCAATGCTTGTGTTTGTTTTTCAATGTCTGTGTGCCTAGCAGTGACTCAATCGTTGACCTCACCGTGTGTGCAGGTTTAATAATAGGGCCGCCGGTGACGAAAAGTACTTGAAGGCCATCACCCTTGCAACAATTCTGACTCCATAGCATTAGACAAGGGCACTGAGTGAAGACTAATGCATGCGGGGGACCTTGAACTACGAAAGTAACTGTATTTCCTATAAACCTCCTGAAAGGCAATGAAAAAGGAGTGCTTCTCTGGTGTGTTTCGGCGGGCTGAGCAATCAGCAACTGGTATTGTACTACATTACTTGATGCTCCCACTCTAAATGGTGGTGTTATAGTGAAATGTGTTTGTTGGTTTGCACTTTGCATTGTGCAAGGGAGTCTACGTTGGCGCTAGGCAGCACTTTGTACTCCAGTGCTGGGAAATGACAGAAATGTACCATATATTGTTAGATACGGCACATTCTTGCCCTTTCCCTATCACTCAGCACAGTGAGGTGACTTGCTGCGCTGCATGATCATTTGATAAATATGTCACTTTTTCTTTAAATTATCTGAAAATATAGTGTTATCAGTATAGTAAACCAGCTCTGTTTGGCTGAAGTGTAGAAGCAGCACTTCCTAGCTGCTGGTTAGCACTGGGCATGCCCATATGCCCATATGCAATGACTGCGGGCATGCCCATATGTCCTGATGTCATGATGCATGCAGATACCATAGCAGCCATCTTTGAATTAAGTTTTCTTAAAGATTGCTACTGTGGCACATGCATGCAGTTAGACGACACATGCACAAACCACAGTAGTAATTTTGGAAACGAGTTTCTTTGAGAAAGCACAATTTCAATATTTAAATGGTATTTTCTAAAAGAAAATGCATTCCAAGAAAGTTGGCAGATAATGTGTATGTGTCCAGAAGAGCAGGCCGCCACCTTGGAATGAATTGTAGGTAACTGTCTGGAGACAGCCAACTGCTATTTTAATTTGGTAAATCAAAAAAAGTAAGCACGTGAGCACAAAAAAATGCAACTGTCGGACCCTTAACAAAAGTATGTCTTTTTGTTAAATAAATACAAAATTAATCTTCAAAAAAAGGAGTGGGGAAACAACAGACAACCCAAAGTGCATTAGAGTTAGGTCAAGAAGGAAGTCAATCGGTAGCAGTATGCAGCTGTCAGGCACACATCAAAAAATGTTTATCAAAAAAATAAATTAGTAAATATAAAATAGAGGTGGAATTGGAGGGGCAAGGTAGCAGCAGTGTGAAAGAGTGTAAGAAAAGACCTTCGCTTCTATTGAATGCTAAAAGTCAAAGAAAAAGTGTTCCATGATGTCAGCAGTTGAATAATACAAGTCATCCAGTCAGAACGAAACAAGAAATGCTCCAAAGGGTGACTAAATGAGGAAAAAGGAGAAAAGCAATCAAATTAGTATTAGGGAAATAAGACAGATAAGAAAGGAGTTGACCCAAAGCCAGGTATATGAATATATTTTAATGTACTGGAGATATTAGGTCTTCGAAGGGAGTCAGCTAAAGCTGGCCGTAGGCAACATCAAATTTGGCCAAATACTTACGAAAGTACATATACACGACTTAAAAGAAAACAGACACATATCCTGTCACTGGGGACATGTCTTCCCAAGGCCGAAGGTGATTGATCCTTCTCTTGAAAACGCAGCAGATGTTGTTTATAAAAGCTAGGAAAGGTGTAATGTTTGCCAAATGTATCTGGAAAGGGAGAACAACAAGTCAGGCTGTCCTTTGGCATGGCTAATTAGAAAAGAGACAACAGGGAAAACAGTGTTATTAGAACATCAATTACCTATTTCAAAGGGATGTACCACACTGTGAACGTGAAATAAATTAAATGTTTACCATACTTTGTCAAATAAATGCTGCTAACCTTTTATTTGAAAAACAGCATTTGAATCATGCAAAATAAATTGATGCAGGAGCACTTTACGTACCACACTAAAAACATTTTTTTTTTTTTGCATTTGTACTTGAGCGCACTTGTCTGTATGTGTGTTGTGAACACATATAGACCTCATTTCGTTGGCGCTTTCAAATTAGCTTATGGAAAGCCCCTAATTTCAAGCTAGGCAGTAAGAACATTAAGTAATCTAGTGCTTAATTTTATGCATCAAATAATCTCACCCCAAAATTGGCAACATGAAATATCAGCTAGCGTTTCCCCACAAGCCCCAGAGCTGAAAAATTAAATGATAATAACGTTTTTTTATTACCATTTTATTTTTCAGCAACCCCTCCCGGACTAAGTGTTAGTACGGGGCAGGGCCAGTGCTGTCGAGTGGCATAAGGAGGGAGCTGTGCGTTTTAAAATGTGCATGTATCTTTGGCCAGGCGTCTTGCAACAGCTAGCCAGACGTGTATTTTAAAGTTCTTTTTTCTTTAACCTAGCTGTCTTAGGCAGCTGACTTAGAGGAAGCACAGGCCTTCAGAGCTCTTGAGTGCGCTGAGTGAGACCACTCCAATCCTGGGGCTGCTCTCATGCTGTGAAAGCAGCGCCAGGATTGGATAGTGCAGTTTCATTGTTCCGGAGAACAACTTCCTATGATTGTGTATACAGAAATTCTGAATTCATGATCATGCACTAAAACAAAATTGGAGCATTAACATTATAAATATGAAAATATTTTGGAAATATGATAGGACACGGATAACCTATCAAACAATATAACCAGCTGCCTCAGAAACCATTGATTTCTTAATTTAATTTTGTGAAAGAAACATAAACCCCCCCAAAAAATATTTTATGGATGTATATTTATTCTTGCGTATTTGCTCTCAATAATGATAAGCACTGTATAGCACGTTGCACTTTATTGCTTATTTTGCACATAGCTCCCAGCTATATGCACTAGTCACTTTATGAGGTTTATATAAGAAGACACTACAAATATTTACAGAGAGGTATAAATGTATGACTTCATGTGGGACTAAATGTATGGTTTATGTGATTGCATTTAAGCATTCCATGATCGTAGCGGCCTAACGAGATAACTCATAATAAGGATCATTCTTGTTGGCATTTATGCTGATACAATAATCAATGGAATATGACTTAAGTATACTTGAATGTTTCTTTGATGTTATTCTGGTTTTAGACAAGTATTTATATATTTATGTATTTCTATACATTTATATGCATCTAAAAGAGTCATTGTCATTGGTGATGTGTGTATATATGTTTTTAGTAGCATATTTATACATTGGCCTAGCTGATAATTCTTGGTCTCAATTTTCGTAACCACGTCAACTGTGATTTATGTTTGCATTTTATAAAGTCTACAGGACGTATTAGTTTAATAATGTCGGCTGAAATTATCAATTAGGAAGTTCCAATTATGTGCTGTTGTCTCAAACAAACAGAATAATGGTAATAGTCTTTTTTCTATCTTTGGGGCCACATGACACTCACAAAACATACAAATTGTTTCACCGTAAGTCATTACGCATTTGATCAAGGCCGTTTCACCGGCCAAAACGCGTCATTACTTTAACACGAGAGAAATAAAGAAATAATCGCACAAGCAAGAGGAGTTTGTGCATTCTTTTTCGCCGTAAAGGAGGTTAAGGAGTGCTATACAATTGAAGTTGATATATATATATATATATATATTCACTGAAAAAACCATAGGTTTCACACATGTTATAGTTAGCTGTACATTTTACTGATAAAAAACCAATGAAATTCCCCCGTTATAGTTACTGTAGGCAACTATAACTCACGCGACCGTAATCCTCTGCTGATGCTAATACTGTATTTAGACACTTATTTGCCCATGTCTTCTTCCATTAAATTTTAGCTATACATATATTACAAATATTTTTTTTTCATAAAGACACATATGTCATCAGCACAGGATTACGGTCGCGTGAGTTATAGTTGCCTACAGTAACTATAACGGGGGAATTTCATTGGTTTTTTATCAGTAAAATGTACAGCCAACTATAACATGTGTGAAACCTATGGTTTTTTCAGTGAATTTGCAAGGTTTTTTAAATGCTAATTCCTAACTATAACGTGTGTGAAACCTATGGTTTTTTCAGTGAATTTGTACGTTTTTTTAAATGCTAACTTACTTTACGCCATTCGTGGCGTACGAGCCCAGTTAACGCAGTTCGTTCCGTGCGCGCACGGTGCGCTTCGCGCACCGTGCGCGCACAGTGAGCACGCGGTGCGCTTCGCGCACCGCGCGCCCACTTTACGCAGTTAGTGCCATGCACGCACGGTGGTCACGCGGTGCGCTGCGCGCACCGCGTGCCCACATTATGCGGGATGGGCCATGTACGCACGATGCGCTTCGCGCACCGTGCGCACATGGGGGACATATTATGCGCATCGTTGTGAAATGTTTTGTTTATTATTTTCATTGCTTTGATATGCCATGCACAAAGGGTGCCCTTCGGGCACCATTTGCACATGGGGTGGGGAGAGTGTGGATAATTTTTTTTTTTTTTTTTAAATGTTTACCGTACGGTAAGCGTAATCGGCGATTTTTCGAAAAAAAAAAAAAAATTCTTTTGGCCTTGGGGGTTGTTTGGGGGCCCGTATATCACTGCTGGGTGATTATTATCTCAATATACTGCCCCTTTACACATTTTTGGGCTTCATTTATGCTGCCCCACTCAGAGTGCGAGAGAGAAAATGGCGGCCGCCGCTTCCTGGTTTCGGCCGATTCGAATGTTTACTAAGATCTAAGAGCCAATCAGAATCGTGCTCGCGCACGTCACCGTACGCGTACGGTAAGCGCACCGTAAGCGCACCGTAAGCTGGCTCAGATATATATATTGATTTAAAGGCTATTTTCTCAGAATCTACTGAACAGATTTACACCAAACATACAAAAGGCACTTCCTTGACCTGAGGACTACCTCTCTGCCAAATTTCAAGTAATTCTGTTCAGCCGTTCGGGCTGTAGCTGTGTCTAAAGGTCCTATGGAAAAATGCATGGGAAAAACGCGTTTTGGGACCCCCCTTTTATCTCAGCCCCCGCTTGACGAATCCCCCCGAGACTTTCAGGGTAGGAGCGGAGCGTAGCGCCCCACCTATTTTGAAAAATTCGCGAGGATTCGTCGACCGGCGCAAAAGTTATTCAAAATAGAATGTTGCGGATTTCCTATGGAAACGTGGTCCTAACTATAACTACCTACTGGCGACCGCCAGTAGGTAATATATATATATATATATATATATATATATATATATATATACACAAAGTCTTGACCCTCCAGTTCCACGGAGAAAATACAGAGCAGGTACAGATTTCTTAATTGCTTAAATGGTTGACATAAACAAATGATGCATCTGCGAGATTTCCCTTAATAGGGATACCTATGTTTCTCGCTCAAATCGTCCTTGATTATTAATGGTAATGTACCTTTTTATGCACTCACTTGAAAAGCACTCCATTTAACATAGGTAATGTACCTCTTATGAGAATGTATCATGTACTGCCCTATGTTGTCTACTATTCTCCAATATGTTACAAGATGTGATTTAACTTTCTATGTGGGAATGCAGTTGTTGGTGCCTATAATCTCAAAATATAGGTAAGGAAGTGCAATGGGTAGGGAAGTGCAATAGAAATGTAAATAAAGTGATATATGTGTGAAAAGGGAGTCTAGAACAGTGGGCTTGGATGCATTCAGATAATGGTTATATGTACAAAGTGTGTTGTAACCCACCTCCTATGTATGCTACTTTAAAACAGAGCCCTGTTTATTACTGATCGCTAACCAGCATAGCCCAATACCTACGAACCTCCCATTTAAAACTGTCTTAGTGTATTAAAAACTAAAAGAATTGCTGAAAATTAGCCTTACATAGGTCCAGATTTTATGTTCCTATGTGGGTTGCTAATTCCTCCCCACTGTTAAGCCCATTTGGGTTTTTTGTGTTGAGCCCAATAATGTATTTCGACTCCAAAATACGGAGTAGTTTCTCACGATCCCCTGGGATGTGGCAGTATCCTGTCTATCCCATAGAATGTTAGGAGATTATTGTCACTGTCGTGTCTCTCAGCAAAATGTCGAGCTGTAGGGTAAATGTAATCTTTGTGATTGCACGCAAGTGTTGTAAAAGGCGTACCTTTAGTTGCAACTTCATGCTGCCCACATCTTTGTACTGACGAGGACACTCTAGGACATAGATTACATAGTCACTAGAACACATGATAAACTTATCAATCTTCCTTTCCTTGTCTAAATCAGTTTTGTAGGACTTTCGGGTCTTACTATTTCTGCATACCTTGCAATTATTGTAGATCACAAAACCTTTGGTAGAGTTTAGACAGTTTCCTGATTGTTGTTCCTGTTGGTAACTGTGGACTAGTCAGTCCTTTAGCCTCTTCGATGCGGCGCCGATTCCCGCTCAGCGCTGACCGTTTCTTGCGCGGGCGTGGTCATGACGGAACGGTTCCGTCATGAGCACAGCTCAACCGACGCTCATGACGGAACCGTTCCGTCATGAGCACCGAAAAGGTTAATGGCCTCAATCTTTTGTATGTATATATTCACTGGAAAAACCATAGGTTTCAAGGACGTTATAGTTAGAAATTAGCTTTTAAAAAACCTTAGAAATTCACTGAAAAGACCACAGGTTTCAGGGTCGTTATGGTTAGTTGGACATTTCACTCATAAAAAACCAGAGAAATTCAGCCTTTATAGTTAGTTGAGCTAACTATAACTCGCGCCCCCGCAATACACTGCTGATGACGTCACATATTACATCATTCATGACATGGTCAGTGACATCACTGATGACATCTCAAATGACATCTTAGACATGCTAATTTCTAACTATAACGTCCCTGAAACCTATGTTTTTTTCAGTGTGTTTCAAAGGTTTTTTAAATGCTTATTTCTAACTATGCCTACAGAGGTAGGACATGTGCAGAAAGAGGGAGAAAGGTGCAGAAAAAAACAAGAGAAATGCAGAAAGAGGCAACAGAAGTCCAGAAAGACGAATAAAGGTGCAGAAAGAAGCAAGAGATATGCAGAAACGATATGCAGAAAAGAGAGGTGCAGAAAGAGGCAAAAAGGGTGCAGAAAGACATAAGAGGGGTACCGAAAAAGGCAAGAGAGGTGCAGAAACAGGAAAGAAGGGTGTAGAAAGAGGCAAGAGGGGTACAGAAAGAAGCAAATGAAGTACAGAAAGAGGCAACAGACATGCAGAAAGAGGGAAGAGAGGTGCAGAAAGTACAAGAGATTTGCAGAAAGAGGCAAGACAAATTCAGAAAAAGAAAGAAATGTGCAGAAAGAAGCAACAGAGATGCAGAAAGAGGCAAGAAAGGCGCAGAAGGAAGCAAGAGTGGCTTGCACACCATTAGTACCAATTTAACACCCACATTTAGCAATAAGTAACAGGTGATTCTAGGTCCCCCACGCTGTAACACCTATTGCTATATTTTTGGTAACATTTGAGCCGTTTGACGTAGAAACAAGGCTTTTTTGTTCAAATCAGCAGATTAGGGAGCAGATGATGAATTATGTAGCTAATGCATAAAATGTATAATTGTGCAAAAGTCAGTGCAGCCAAACAGTCACATATTTCCAGTGGCACTGCTCATACCTCTGACTAGGTCTACAAGTGCTCCTCAGTGATTCCTTCTTTTTTGTCTCACTGAGTTCATAGTCGAGCTTCTATGGAAATGAGGAAGACTAAACCTAAGGTTACCACTCCACAACACAGACTACCATACCTCACAGTTACTCTCTATAACACATAATCCCACTCTACATAATTTCTGTACACTAAATACTACATACTTTCTATCCACATAATTTCACTGCACAACATACCACATAATTCCACTACACACAACGTGCATCCACTCCAAAAAACATTAGTAAAAAACGTTTGCATTTACAATGCCAATAGCTCTAATTCTCGCAAATGCGAAGCCTATTACATTGAAAACACTTCTTTAACTGGTAGTCACGTTTGCAGACTGGTGGAGAAAGGGTGCTAGGCCCCCGACCAGTGCTCAGGAATTCCACTGTGTAGGACTTACAGGAGGTACCAGGAGGGCTTCTTGGCCCCCAAAGTCCCAGAGGAATGAATTGGACTTCATCCCCCATCCAGTAGTCTGCCAGTAGGTGTGTTTGCAGAGTGGTGGAGAAAGGGGGGCATGGCCTCTGAAGACGTCTTGCAATCCCACTGTGTGGGACTTACTGGAGGTAAAAAGAGGGGTAGTTGCTCCTGGCGCACTGTTGCTCGGGGGATGAAGTCAACTTGTGTCCTGAGGTCCTCAGGACACAAGACGACCTCATCGCCCCACCAGCAGTGCTCCAAGAGGTACATTTGCAGAGTGGTGTAAAAAGGGACGTGGCCTCAGACCACCTCTGCAATCCAGCTGTGTTGCACATACTAGAATTGCCTGGTGGGATAGTTGAACCCAAGGGACCCTCAGTTTTCAAGGGGACTTAATTCCCCAACTTAGAACACGCCAGGGGGTGCGTTTGCAGAGTGCTGCAGAAAGGTGGCGGGGCCTCCGGCGATTTGCCAGTTTCCTTTTTTTAATTTCAGTTATCTTCTGGGATGGGGGCCACATGGCCAACCTTCCCTGGGCCACTTTTGGCCCTGGGGAGCCCATCCCCCAGAGCCTGGCAGCCTTGTTCTTTTTTTAAAAAAAATTGGAGGGGGACCGGGTGGCCCCCCTCCAGAGGCCAATTATGGCCTCAGGGACCCCATCCCCCCGGGGCCTGGCCAGCCTTCTTGTTTTCATTATCTTTTTGGGAGGGGGGCCGTGTGGCCCCCCTCCTCAGGCCAATTATGGCCCCGGGGACCCCATCCCCGGAGCTGGCCTTCATTTTTTTATTTTTTTTATTGATTTTCCTGGGAGGGGGCCACATGGCCCACTACCCTGGGCCACTTTTGGCCCCGGGGTCCCAATCCACAGGGCCTGACCAGCGTTGTTTTTTTTGGAGGCGGGCTACATTTCTCCCTCCTGAGGCCAATTATGGCCCCAGTGACCCCATCCACCAAGGCCTGGACAACCTTTAAAAAAAATAAATGAATGGCCCCCCCTCCCAAACCACTCCTGGCCCCGGGGTCCCCATCCCCCGGGGCCAGCCTTTGTGTTGAGGACCTTGGGGGGAGCCCCAATGCCCCCATGGTCCCGCTGGCTCCCCGCCTCCTGCGGGAGCTGGCATTGCTTTTGAGCAAGGGGAGGTGCTGACATGTAGCTCCCCTTGCCCAAAAGCAATACTGCTTTGCTTCATTGAAGCGAGAGCAGGTTTTCCTGCTCTCGCTTCAATGGAACAAAGCAGTGTTTGCTATGGCAGGGCGGTAGCTGTGTTCCTGCCCTGTCATAGCAAACAGCAATATTCGGGGTGGGCACCCCGGGACATTGCAGGAGCCGGCCCTGGTGGGTGGCAGTCCCCAGGGCCATCAAGGGCTCCAGGAAGGGGGGCCTCGCAGCACCCCTTTCTTCATTGACATTGCTCCAGGGAGGTGGTAGTCCCCAGGACCAGAGGGCCACTGCGGACCCCCGATTTTGAATAATTAGTGCCCCGGGGAGGTGGTGGTCTCCGAGGCAGTGTGGGGGAGAAGGAGCTCCCCCCACACCTATTTACAGTTATGTTGGCCCTGGGGAGGTGGCGTTCCTCAGGGCTGCAGGGGCCATGTACCCCGCACACATAATCAAATAAAGCCCCGGGGAGGTGGCAGCCCCCGGGGCTTGGGGGGCCTGGGAGCCCCACCACAACCAAATAAAGAAGCCCCGGGGAGGTGGTGGTCCCCAAGGCAGTGTGAGGGAGCAGGAGCTCCCCCACACCTATTTACAGTTATGTTAGCCCCGGGGAGGTGGCGTTCCTCAGGGCTGTGGGGGGCCATGTACCCAGCACACATAATCAAATAAAGCCCCGGGGAGGATGCAGTCCCCGGAGCTGCGGGGGTCTGTGTGCCCCCAGCATATAATTTACATAGCCCCGGGAAGGTGACAGTCCCCGGGGCTGCGGGAACCCCTGTGGGCCCCCGCTATTTAAATTCATCATTGCCCCTGGGACCTGGCCCACCCGGGGGCTCATTAAAATGAAGCGCGCACCCAGCGCAAATTCTGCTGATTTTTTAATATTGTTTTTGGCCCTGAGGGTCCCTGTGGGACTCCCCTGAGCAGGCCTAAGGGGTCAGGGTGTTTCTACCCTGCCCCCTTTTTTGTTTTTTACCTTTTTTTCACGCTTTTATCTGAGACTCGGTTACCGAGTCACAAGTTGACTGCCAACACTTCCTGGTTTGGAGTGTTGGCAGCCAATCAGAGTGCAGCTCGTGCCGGGGCAGGTTTGTGACTCCTCCTCGGTGCTTGGATATCGAAAGGTTTCTTTTTTTAATTTCTCAGGAACTACCGAACGGATTTACACCATTTAAAAAAAGGTCACTTTCTGGGCCAAGACCAACCTTTTTACCACATTCGGTGTAATTCCAGTCAGCAGTTCAGGCTGTAGCCTGTTCCAATTTTTCCTATGGAAATGAACATGGTGAAAATGCATTTTGGGACCCCCCTTTTTTCTCGGCCCCCGCTTCACGAATCACCCCGAAACCTTCAAGACAGGAGTTTACCGGAGTGCCCCATTAGTTTAGAAAATTTCGCAAAGATTCGTCGGACTTCGCCAAAGATATTGGCAAATCAAAAAACGCTTTTCCTATGGAAAATAGGTTCTAACTATAACTACCTACTGGCAACTGCCAGTAGGTGATATATATATATATATATAATATATATATATAGCTTGCCGGGATGCTAAGGGGAGGAAGGAGTGAAAACCGAATGGTTGGCGGACAGCCGAGTGACCTTCCAAAGCTTAAGGGCATTTTGTTGTGAATCTATACACGGCGGCCCGCGCCGTGGGAAGGAGCACCATCTCAAGGTAATGAAGGAGAGGATGAGGTCGGAACTATTCCAGGACCGATGGCGCTGTCTGCCTTATGTTAATGAACTCCCCAGCCCGTCCCGCTTCCTACTAAGGATTTAAATGACTTTTTAAATTTGGATTATGTACAGAGACCAACTTGGGAGAACTATTGCTCGAACAGGGACTACAGGTCCCAACATGCCACTGAATAATCATGCACTATGCGCAAGTCCACTGAGGACAATTAATGTTAATTAATCATGCGGAAATGGAAATAAAAGAGCGTTCTCTGTCACAGTCTGCGTCAGTGAGCCTATGAATAAGATGTATACCACATCGAAACGCGTCAGGCGATGTTACTGCTTGCCGGGATGCTAAGGGGAGGAAGGAGTGAAAACCGAATGGTTGGCGGACAGCCGAGTGACCTTCCAAAGCTTAAGGGCATTTTGTTGTGAATCTATACACGGCGGCCCGCGCCGTGGGAAGGAGCACCATCTCAAGGTAATGAAGGAGAGGCTGAGGTCGGAACTATTCCAGGACCGATGGCGCTGTCTGCCTTATGTTAATGAACTCCCCAGCCCGTCCCGCTTCCTACTAAGGATTTAAATGACTTTTTAAATTTGGATTATGTACAGAGACCAACTTGGGAGAACTATTGCTCGAACAGGGACTACAGGTCCCAACATGCCACTGAATAATCATGCACTATGCGCAAGTCCACTGAGGACAATTAATGTTAATTAATCATGCGGAAATGGAAATAAAAGAGCGTTCTCTGTCACAGTCTGCGTCAGTGAGCCTATGAATAAGATGTATACCACATCGAAACGCGTCAGGCGATGTTACTGCTTGCCGGGATGCTAAGGGGAGGAAGGAGTGAAAACCGAATGGTTGGCGGACAGCCGAGTGACCTTCCAAAGCTTAAGGGCATTTTGTTGTGAATCTATACACGGCGGCCCGCGCCGTGGGAAGGAGCACCATCTCAAGGTAATGAAGGAGAGGCTGAGGTCGGAACTATTCCAGGACCGATGGCGCTGTCTGCCTTATGTTAATGAACTCCCCAGCCCGTCCCGCTTCCTACTAAGGATTTAAATGACTTTTTAAATTTGGATTATGTACAGAGACCAACTTGGGAGAACTATTGCTCGAACAGGGACTACAGGTCCCAACATGCCACTGAATAATCATGCACTATGCGCAAGTCCACTGAGGACAATTAATGTTAATTAATCATGCGGAAATGGAAATAAAAGAGCGTTCTCTGTCACAGTCTGCGTCAGTGAGCCTATGAATAAGATGTATACCACATCGAAACGCGTCAGGCGATGTTACTGCTTGCCGGGATGCTAAGGGGAGGAAGGAGTGAAAACCGAATGGTTGGCGGACAGCCGAGTGACCTTCCAAAGCTTAAGGGCATTTTGTTGTGAATCTATACACGGCGGCCCGCGCCGTGGGAAGGAGCACCATCTCAAGGTAATGAAGGAGAGGCTGAGGTCGGAACTATTCCAGGACCGATGGCGCTGTCTGCCTTATGTTAATGAACTCCCCAGCCCGTCCCGCTTCCTACTAAGGATTTAAATGACTTTTTAAATTTGGATTATGTACAGAGACCAACTTGGGAGAACTATTGCTCGAACAGGGACTACAGGTCCCAACATGCCACTGAATAATCATGCACTATGCGCAAGTCCACTGAGGACAATTAATGTTAATTAATCATGCGGAAATGGAAATAAAAGAGCGTTCTCTGTCACAGTCTGCGTCAGTGAGCCTATGAATAAGATGTATACCACATCGAAACGCGTCAGGCGATGTTACTGCTTGCCGGGATGCTAAGGGGAGGAAGGAGTGAAAACCGAATGGTTGGCGGACAGCCGAGTGACCTTCCAAAGCTTAAGGGCATTTTGTTGTGAATCTATACACGGCGGCCCGCGCCGTGGGAAGGAGCACCATCTCAAGGTAATGAAGGAGAGGCTGAGGTCGGAACTATTCCAGGAACGATGGCGCTGTCTGCCTTATGTTAATGAACTCCCCAGCCCGTCCCGCTTCCTACTAAGGATTTAAATGACTTTTTAAATTTGGATTATGTACAGAGACCAACTTGGGAGAACTATTGCTCGAACAGGGACTACAGGTCCCAACATGCCACTGAATAATCATGCACTATGCGCAAGTCCACTGAGGACAATTAATGTTAATTAATCATGCGGAAATGGAAATAAAAGAGCGTTCTCTGTCACAGTCTGCGTCAGTGAGCCTATGAATAAGATGTATACCACATCGAAACGCGTCAGGCGATGTTACTGCTTGCCGGGATGCTAAGGGGAGGAAGGAGTGAAAACCGAATGGTTGGCGGACAGCCGAGTGACCTTCCAAAGCTTAAGGGCATTTTGTTGTGAATCTATACACGGCGGCCCGCGCCGTGGGAAGGAGCACCATCTCAAGGTAATGAAGGAGAGGCTGAGGTCGGAACTATTCCAGGACCGATGGCGCTGTCTGCCTTATGTTAATGAACTCCCCAGCCCGTCCCGCTTCCTACTAAGGATTTAAATGACTTTTTAAATTTGGATTATGTACAGAGACCAACTTGGGAGAACTATTGCTCGAACAGGGACTACAGGTCCCAACATGCCACTGAATAATCATGCACTATGCGCAAGTCCACTGAGGACAATTAATGTTAATTAATCATGCGGAAATGGAAATAAAAGAGCGTTCTCTGTCACAGTCTGCGTCAGTGAGCCTATGAATAAGATGTATACCACATCGAAACGCGTCAGGCGATGTTACTGCTTGCCGGGATGCTAAGGGGAGGAAGGAGTGAAAACCGAATGGTTGGCGGACAGCCGAGTGACCTTCCAAAGCTTAAGGGCATTTTGTTGTGAATCTATACACGGCGGCCCGCGCCGTGGGAAGGAGCACCATCTCAAGGTAATGAAGGAGAGGCTGAGGTCGGAACTATTCCAGGACCGATGGCGCTGTCTGCCTTATGTTAATGAACTCCCCAGCCCGTCCCGCTTCCTACTAAGGATTTAAATGACTTTTTAAATTTGGATTATGTACAGAGACCAACTTGGGAGAACTATTGCTCGAACAGGGACTACAGGTCCCAACATGCCACTGAATAATCATGCACTATGCGCAAGTCCACTGAGGACAATTAATGTTAATTAATCATGCGGAAATGGAAATAAAAGAGCGTTCTCTGTCACAGTCTGCGTCAGTGAGCCTATGAATAAGATGTATACCACATCGAAACGCGTCAGGCGATGTTACTGCTTGCCGGGATGCTAAGGGGAGGAAGGAGTGAAAACCGAATGGTTGGCGGACAGCCGAGTGACCTTCCAAAGCTTAAGGGCATTTTGTTGTGAATCTATACACGGCGGCCCGCGCCGTGGGAAGGAGCACCATCTCAAGGTAATGAAGGAGAGGCTGAGGTCGGAACTATTCCAGGACCGATGGCGCTGTCTGCCTTATGTTAATGAACTCCCCAGCCCGTCCCGCTTCCTACTAAGGATTTAAATGACTTTTTAAATTTGGATTATGTACAGAGACCAACTTGGGAGAACTATTGCTCGAACAGGGACTACAGGTCCCAACATGCCACTGAATAATCATGCACTATGCGCAAGTCCACTGAGGACAATTAATGTTAATTAATCATGCGGAAATGGAAATAAAAGAGCGTTCTCTGTCACAGTCTGCGTCAGTGAGCCTATGAATAAGATGTATACCACATCGAAACGCGTCAGGCGATGTTACTGCTTGCCGGTATGCTAAGGGGAGGAAGGAGTGAAAACCGAATGGTTGGCGGACAGCCGAGTGACCTTCCAAAGCTTAAGGGCATTTTGTTGTGAATCTATACACGGCGGCCCGCGCCGTGGGAAGGAGCACCATCTCAAGGTAATGAAGGAGAGGCTGAGGTCGGAACTATTCCAGGACCGATGGCGCTGTCTGCCTTATGTTAATGAACTCCCCAGCCCGTCCCGCTTCCTACTAAGGATTTAAATGACTTTTTAAATTTGGATTATGTACAGAGACCAACTTGGGAGAACTATTGCTCGAACAGGGACTACAGGTCCCAACATGCCACTGAATAATCATGCACTATGCGCAAGTCCACTGAGGACAATTAATGTTAATTAATCATGCGGAAATGGAAATAAAAGAGCGTTCTCTGTCACAGTCTGCGTCAGTGAGCCTATGAATAAGATGTATACCACATCGAAACGCGTCAGGCGATGTTACTGCTTGCCGGGATGCTAAGGGGAGGAAGGAGTGAAAACCGAATGGTTGGCGGACAGCCGAGTGACCTTCCAAAGCTTAAGGGCATTTTGTTGTGAATATATATATATATATATATATATATATATATATATATATATATATATATATAATAAGTAGGTAGTTAGGACCAAGTTTCCATAGGAAGAGCATTTTTTGTTTTGCTTATAACTTTGGCGTCGTTTGATGAATCTTCATGACATTTTCCAAACTAATTCTTTGTTCATGTTAGCTCCTATGTGGGAAGTTTGGGGGTGATTCGTCAAGGGGGGCTGAGATAAAAGGGGGGTCCCAAAACGTGTTTCCTCCATGTTAATTTCCATAGGAAACTTTAGATAAGGCTACAGGTCGAACGGGTGAACGGAATTACCCCAAATTTGGCAGGGAGAAGGGTCTTAGTCTATAAAGCAAGCTTTTGTTTATTTGGTGTAAATCCGTTCAGTAGTTTTGGAGAAATATCAAAATTTACAGATATCGATATTTGGGGATTCTGCCATCTGATTGGCTGAGGCGCTATGAGCACGAGCTTGCTGCTTATTGGTTGTGAGTGGTGCGAGCGGTTGCAACTAGGAAGTGTTGGCTGCCATTTTGTGATTCCATTGAAGCGAGTAAGGGGGAAAAAGGGCGAAAAGAGTAGGAAACAGGAGGATGGGAGCACTGTAACCTCTGTGGGGGAGTGCGAAGTGAAGTGGTCGGGTATGAAACCTAGAGCCTAAACCGGGAGGTCATTGCTGTAAAGTGATGTGCTCTGGTGTTTGTAGGATACCTGTGGAATTAGTGTTAGTAGGCGTTTATACCATACAGGGAGTGGGAAGTGAACTACTGAGCTCTACTGTGCGTTCATACTATACCAGAAATGGGAAGCGAAGTACTACGCCTACCGGTCTGAAGACTCGGGGATCAAACTGAGCTGATTATTGTAAAGTGATGGGCTGTGGGCGCTGTAGCATACTGGCCGCTATAGTATAACTGTAAGTAGTGTTAGTATGCGTTTATACTATTCAGGGAGTGGGAAGCGAACTACTCACCCCTACTGGTCTGAAGACTCGGGTATTAAACTGTGACCTAATTGCTGTAAAGTGATGTGCTCTGTGTACTATTTCAATGTAAGTCATAGTACAATGTTAGTATGTAATGATACTATAATGTAAGTATGTAATGTTAGAATGTAGGGCTGTCATGAGGGGAATCTTGGGGAGTTTGTACACGGTGCTGGAGAAGACAGATGCCTTGGTGTCTGGTCCTGTTGGTGGCTGTTTAAGCTGTCTTCTTTTCCTGCAATAAATCTACTTATCGGATCCACTGCTGTCTTCCAGTTCACTCCATAAATTTGGCGATGAGCGGGAGAAGGTGAAAAGAAGGCAGCACTCACCAAGATTTTGCGCTTGCTTGCGTTGTGCGGGAGACCCGTTTTCTTGGTGAATCTGTTTCTACTTATCCAAGGGTCGTGTGCTGAAGGCTCGTTTTCTTGGTGAATATGTTTCTACTCATCCCAGTGTCATCGGCTGATCGAACTATGTGATATTGATTTTGGGCTTCCTCTGGCTCTTCCCTACACTCTGGTTGCTGTACCACACATGTGCAAGTAGTGTTAGTATGCGTTTACACTAATTCTGTAGTTATGCATTAAACAAAGCATCATGGTCCCATGGAGCGCCACCTCCCAGGCGCACGTCATACAATGTCCTGGGGTGTGCAAGTGGGGACATTTCTGTTTCCTATTACAGACAGGGGGCATTGCTTACACCCTGTGATAGTAAATTCTTGTTTGCCTCGTTGAAGCAAGAGAAGGAAAACCTCGCATCATTTCAATAAAGTGGAACCGGATCGTAAAAATGGAGAAAAAAAATGAAGCGGGGTCCCACCCGTTCATTTAAATGACCACACTGGTGGGTAATGTTCCAGGGCCAATCCTATTATTATATTGCGGGGTCTCTGCAACACTGTGGATTTTAATCTCACATGTAAATTAGGCGCGGGAGGACACAGAGACATTTTGCAGACTAGGGGATCGACACCTCCCCGGGTATTGTTTACAAATTGTTCAGGGGGCTTTGAGGCCAACTCAAGACCGGGGATTGGCAGTCTCCGGGGCTTTATTTAAGTGTGGAGGGTGGGGCTCGCAAGTCCTTGAAGCCTCGGTGGCCCTAGGCAGTGCCTTATTGGATCTGAAATCACACGGGCAGTACTCATGGTGTCATAAAGTGATACACTCATAGCACTCTTGCCATTATACAATTACCCAGGCTTCATTTATGTAATAGTCTGTTGGTTTATATTTGGTAGGTGCACCGGAAAATTAAAACAAAATTCCCCTTATAACCTACTATCAACCGCCGATTTTCACAATAAACTACAGACAAGTGTTGTCAGAAAAAGAAGACCCATACACTCAGTTATTTATTGGTAAAAAAAAATAACTTTTATTAACACAACACAAATAAGTGGAAATGTAACTTTATTAGAACAACAGTAAAACATGAAAGAAGTGGGTGGGACTCCTCCGGAAGCAGCGTGCAAAACCTGTAAGACAAAAAAGAAACACAAGTATGTGTGCCATGTCTAAGAGAAAAAGAAAGGTAGTGAGAATGAATGGAGGAAAGTGAGAATGGGACAGAGAGCGAGTAGATGGAAGGGAGAAGGGGAGGGAGAGTGAAAAGAACAGGGAGGAGGAGACAGAGCGCCGGCCTACTGCACCCGGCCCTCACTGTTCACCTCCCGTCACCCGTGTGTCTGGGACACTGGGGTCCGCGAGAAAGAGTGTGGTCCAGCAAGTCCTTAAAATGAAACAGAGATATGAATGAGGCCAAATATGACATTATTATCTATGGCAACATCGCTTGCCTGCACCTGTGCACCCAGGCTGCTGCACCCCAGCCCCTTCCCCCGCTGTGTTCTCAATTGCAGCTCCTGCGCGCCGAGGCATGACTGCTCACCTGCCACAGCCGGTGTGTCCAAGGACGTGCCGGTGCGTGCTCCAACCCCAGGGTGCTG
The DNA here is from genome assembly GCF_964204655.1 of Triturus cristatus. Taxonomy (NCBI): domain Eukaryota; kingdom Metazoa; phylum Chordata; class Amphibia; order Caudata; family Salamandridae; genus Triturus; species Triturus cristatus. The sequence continues at coordinate 920,991,460 of NC_140581.1, read as the reverse complement.
CTATCAGGGTGGCCTAGCAGGTCTCCGGTCAGGGACGGTGTCTTGATACCACGGTGGAAGGCGTCAGAATGCCCAGGGCATCATCACGGGGTGAGCACCCGCTCCACACATTTTGGCTCCACTAACCCAGTGTTTGAAAAGGGAGAAAAAATATAATGTTGGAAACGTCTTGAGTTAAATGAAGGTTTCTTTCAATGTTAATAGAGAACACCAGTTGAGTGCATCCTTCCTTCTTGAAGTACAATCTTTGAACTGTTAGTGGTAATCGTGGTTCAAAGAGGAGTTGGAGTGCACGAAAATACACAAGGTTAAATAATAATATGTTATGCCAACGTTCACATGCAAAGGAACTAGAAGTATAATGTGTGTGTGTAATGCAGTGGCGCAAGCCTGTGTGCATGTACACTTAGTAATCAGCTCACTACAGTGCCCCAAAAGCCAACGCCACGTGTCTGTAGGGCAGCACTGCCCGCTGGCTCAGGCCTACAGTACGGTCCAGCAGGTCCTTAAAATGAGACAGAGATGTAACTGAATGAGGTCAGAGATCACATCGGTATGCAGGGTAACATCGGTTGTTCGCACCTTTGCACACCGGCTGATGTACCTCACCCCTCCCGCAGCCCTGCGCTCAACTCGTGTCTGTAGGGCAGTGCCGCCCGCTGGCTCAGACCTACAGTACGGGCCAGCAGGTCCTTAAAATGAGACAGACATGTGACTGAATGAGGTCAGAGAACACATTATTTAAGCAGGGCAATATCGCTTGTTTGTACCGGTGCACAGAGGCTGATGCACCGCACCCCTCGCACAGCATCACGCTCAATTGCAGCCCCTGTGCACCCAAGCCCCACTGCTCACCTGCTGTCATTATTGTGTGTCCAAACACGACGGGCAGCAGTGTTCACAATTCAGGTGCAGTGTTGATTGCATCAATGGCCGTTTTTCTCCGCGCGGACTTCTGACGCCGGTTGTTTACAGAAACGTGCAGCGGCATTGCATGCCTCCGTATTGGAAGACCACGCTCTACCCTTCATTCTTGGATGAGGATGCATTTTTTCCTGCTTAAATCGGATGAGAAGGTTCCCCACAATCCACAGGACCTTTGCAGTAGCTCATGTGAATCATTGATAAGGCCCTTGCTCCCAGAATTAGACGGAATATATCCCCACTAGCCACGAGAACCCACAGGTATGTGACTTTGACACCACACCGGTACCCAGGTTGCTCCTTTTGTCCTGAAGAAGACCCGCAGGCTGAGGCCCCCACCCACCCCTGAGCCCCAAGCCAGGTCGCAACGTTGACGCCCATCTATACCCTACTTGGACCACGAGTTCATTTTCAAGAACGTGCCACACAAGAATTCAATTGTGTACTGTACAATGAAATGAATGATATCTAATTGAAATTGAAAGTAAATGTGGCCAGGTTGACATAAGACTGAGATTGTATGATCAGTCAAGCAAGAACTGTCAATTGTCCCTCTACCACTACTCTTGAAATTTCTATTCACCCTTTCATCACCAGAGCACTCTCTCTTTTTGCACGTTCCTAGAATGTAACCTGCTCTTTGTACCTTTAATTGTCCAGTAAACAGGTTAATATTATCTTGAAATATGATGGAATTAAAAAACCTCTTTTGAAAAAATATTTTCCTTGGTTGTTGCACCATTAGCAGAGTGAATGTATTGATACAGTGAGCCGAAAAGTGTTGAGGCTCAAAAGGTTTTTACAAATAACGCTTGTAGGATTATGTTTCAATCATTTGTGATCTAGGTTTAGGACCACTGTTTTTCATACCATATTGAACCCAGGTCCACGACTGTTCTTGGGTAACCTAATTTTGATAATGGCTACAGTACGGTCCGGCAGGTCCATAAAATGAGACAGACATGTGACTGAATGAGGTCAGAGAACACATTATTAAGCAGGGCAATATCGCTTGTTTGTACCTGCGCACCCAGGCTGATGCACCCCACCCCTCCCGCAGCATCATGCTCAATTGCAGCCCCTGTGCACCCAGGCCCCACTGCTCACCTGCTGTCATTGTTGTGTGTCCAAACACGACGGGCAGCAGTGTTCAGAATTTAGGTGCAGTGTTGATTGCTACGATGGTATACGCCTCATGGATTCCTTTTTTTTATTGCGCATTGTGATATGCGAGGTGGATGTGGCCATATCACCTGAGGCAGTGTAGAAGAACTGGGACATGTGGCGTCATTGTTATCCTATTTATACATACGCAAAGTGGGCTGGGCTTGCGTATGCCAGGCGAGCGTAGGGGTGTGGATAATAGTTCCGGGGACATGGACGTTGTTCAGTTCCTGCCTGGCCAGGAAGTGTACTTATGTGTGTTTCTGTTGCAGTTTTGACGTCGCAGAATGCGCAATTTACATTATTGTAGGATGTACCGAGAGGGCGGCAACTATCGGTAATGAGATGCTGTTCAAAAACATTGAATGGCCAACATCACATGTCGTCAAGGTTGTGGATATGCGCAGACACTCATGTGAATGGTGTGCGGTATTGTTGAAAGTGTTGCTATCGCGAAGTGCACACATGTGAATGTGCTCAGATGGAGGGAGGATCAGCAGTGAGGCTACGTCATAAATAGTGATAATGTTCATTATAGTTAAGCAATGCATGCCAAACGTGAATCGGAAAGTCTCACATATGACACACTACTATACTGGTAAAGCCTGACAACAGAGAATACAGCAATACAAATGTCCACATTACTGTTTACCGTTTGTCACATTTGATCTAGGATGTGCACTCTGCCCGTGGCTGATGATACCCCTTCGGGCCAGCAATACCCAGGCCGAAAGGCAGCACAATAATGTGCACACACACACACCAGGGGCATCGTGTAACACACATTTGAATTTTGATTTAACATTTGAGATGCATGGCGATCACACGTGGAAGGCTAATGTACAGACCATGAATATTGATCAAGATGATCGTTTCATGTTGTGTGTAGTAGAAGATATGTGTACACAGCAAAAAAACTTTTCAAAAAAGCTCTCTAAGCAGAAGGGGTGTGTCTCATCAAATGCTGTAGAGAGAATGACTAAAATGGGTGGGGTCCTCCAACTGTAACATGGCAATCGCGGGTCGAGGGCGCAAGGAGGCCGCACCAACAAGATTTTTAGAAAATATATTTATCCTAATATAAGTTTATTATAGTTAGAAATATATAAAGGTTTAAAATATTTTAGATTATCGCTTGCTCTCATATACAGTTTAAAGTTATTTAGATATAGTTTTGATACATAAAAAAAAATGAGGGAATGGTGTACCCGACGTGACACCATACGTCTATGAAGTAACACAGGGCCTGGCAGCGTGCACTCGTTGCATACCCAACACGCAGCGGGCACGACCTCATACGTACATGACATAACACGTGGCTTGGTACTAAGTACCCATCGGATACCTATGTAGCAGCTGGTGCGAACTCATACGTATATGATGTTACGCGGGACGCGGTGCCACGAATCCATTGGATACTAAATGCGCATCCTTTACGAGTTTAGCAATATGGCGGATAGGATTCACATGGTGATGGAGCTTGGTACACTACCGGTATGGGAGAGCAGTTTTCTCAAACAAAAACAAAAGATATACATATTTTTGGGGAAGATATAAAACATTACTTAATTTTTAAAGTAAAAAAAAAGAAGTATAATAGAGTTGCAAAATATTACAAAAAATACAAAAAATATAGGTTTATAAACATTAAAATATGAAATTAACTTTTAAAAAACCTTTGAAATTCACTGAAAAAACCATAGGTTTACAGACGTTATAGTTAGGAATTAGCATTTCAAAAAGTACCTTTGAAATTCACCAAAAAAAAACATAGGTTTCCGGGACGTTATAGTTAGTTGGACATTTGACTTATATAAAACCAGAGAAATTCGCCTGTTATAGTTAGTTGAGCTAACTATAACTCACGCGCCCGCAATGCACTGCTGATGATGTCACATATTACATCACTCATGGCATGGTCCGTGACATCACTGATGACATCACTGATGACGTCATCCACGTGATAATCTGATGCACATACTGATGCCCTAATATAAACTTTGATACACCCATTCTAACCTGCAGACTACAATTTTTGAAACTATATATACAACAATGCCATATACTACGTACCACTCACTGTTTCCTAGGTCAACACACACATCCAGTCACTTATACATGTAGTTACTCATCAATACAGTAGTATAATATGCACTCATACATCTATCCATGCAGTCACACTCCGCCGCTCATCCATAGAGTTAGTCACACACCTAGTCAGTAATGCAAAGAATCAATCACATATCCATTTACTCATGTATACAATTATACACACCAAGTCTGTTATTTATAGACACACCATATTACTTATTTATAGAGATACTGAGACATATTTTCTGTCTTATACAATTAGTGATACAAGCAGACACTCATTTAAACACAAACTCTTCAAATAACTTACTCTCATGTATAGTCATTTATATACTCCAACACTCACATATAGTGCCTTAAAACATATGTAGTTAGTCACACATATACCACTGAGACATTCATTCACTCACCAACACAACTATACACACAGTAACTCATCCATCGAGCCCTTCCCAGATGCGCTTTTGAATCCATACAAACAGCGAATCACCCACTCAGACATCTATGCACAGAGTCATGCAACCCCCCACCCACCCATACAGACACTCAGGGACGCATACAGATACTCAGACAACAAATTAATAACCCATATAGACACTCATGTAGATACTCAGCAACCCATGCAGTTGCTTACACACCAACTGAGAGACTAATGCAGACTTTCACACAGTGTAGTCACTAACCCATACATTCAGTAAGACATGTTCAATCACTCACTTATACAGTCAGTCACACACCTACTAAATAATCCCTTCAGGCACTTGTAAATGCATTCATTCTTCAATACACCTTGGTATAGATATATATGAAAAATATTTAAACTTTACAGAAACATACGTTCACTGAATGATGCCATCAGTGATGTCATCAGTGATGTCACTGTCCATGTCATGAGTGATGTAATATGTGACATCATCAGCAGTGCATTGCTGGCACGCGAGTTATAGTTAGCTCAACTAACTATAACAGGTGAATTTGTCTGGTTTTATATGAGTCAAATGTTCAAATAACTATAACGTCCCTGAATTCCTAACTATAACGTTTGTAAAACCTATGTTTTTTTCAGTGAATATATATATATATATATATATATATATATATATATATATATATATATATATATATATATATTCACTGAAAAAACCATAGGTTTCAGGGGCGTTATAGTTAGCTGGACTTTACACTCGTACAAAACCATTAAAATTCCCCCGTTATAGTTAGTTCAGCTAACTATAACTCGCGACCCCACAATGCACTGCTGATGATGTCACATATTACATTACTCATGACATGGTCAGTGACATCACTCATGACATCACTGATGACATCTCAAATGACATCACGGATGACATCACTGATAAAATCATCCAGTGAATGTGTGTTTTTCTGAAAATTACATATGTTTTATATATGTATATCTCAAGGTCGATGGAAGAATAAATGGGTATATAAGTGTCTAAATGGATGATTTGTGTTTGAAAAATTGATTGTATAACTGACTGATTAAGTGTATCTTAGTGAATACATGGCTTAGTGAGTAATGTTTAAATATGTAAATATCTGTATCAGTCTCTCACTTTGTGTATAAGTGGCTGCATGGGTTGGTGAGTAGCTACATGAGTGTCTAGATAGGTTATTAGTTGGTTATTTGAGTGTCAGTATGAGTGTCTGAGTGTCTGTATGGTTCGGTGGGGGGTATTACGTAGTGCATAGGTGCATGAATGAGTGACTCACTGTTTGTATGTGTTGAAGACAGCATGTGTGCAGGACTGTATGGGTGGATGAGTGTGTGCATGGGTGTGTTAGTGAGTGAATGACTGTCTCAATAGTATCTTGAGTAACTACATATGTTTTAAACTAGTGTGTGTGACTATTGGTGTATATAAGTGAGTATATGTGAGAGTGAGAGATTGGAAGAGTTCCTGTATGAATAAGTATGTGTTTCTATAAGTGAATGTTTTAAAAGACTAAGTATGTGTCAGTTTCTGTAGAAGTAAGTGTGGTGGTGTGTGTATGACTGTATATGCAAGTAAATGGATGTTTGATTCTTTATTAGCATAAGTGACTGTGTGTGAATAACTCTATGTATGAGTGGCGTTGTGTAACAGGATGTATAGGTGTATGAGTACATATGATGAGTGAGTACTTGTATGAATGACTGTATAGGACTGTTGGTGAATGAGTGGATGTGTATGTGGATCTTAGTATTACTGAATACGTTGTTGTAACTGGTATTGGTATGTCCATTGTTTTGAACATTTTAGTTTCTATTTTTGAATGTGTGTATCAAAGGTTATATTAGGGGGAGAGGAGGTCTGCCACTCTATCACAAGGATGATGTCATCAGTGATGTCATTTGAGATGTCATCAGTGATGTCATGAGTGATGTCACTGACCATGTCATGAGTGATGTAATATGTGACGTCATCAGCAGTGCATTGCGGGCGCGCGAGTTATAGTTAGCTGAACTAACTATAAAGCGGGAATTTCAATGGTTTTGTACGAGTGAAAAGTCCAGCTAACTATAACGCCCCTGAAACCTATGGTTTTTTCAATGAATTTTTAAGGTTTTTTAAATGCTAATTCCTAACTATGCCTACAGAGATAGGACATGTTAAGAAAGAGGAAAAAACGCACAGAAAGAGAAAAAAGAAATGCAGAAAGAAGCAACAGAAGTCCTCAAAGACGAAGAAAAGTGCAGGAAGAAGGATAACGTGCAGTAAGAACAAACAGAAGTGCAGAAAGAAGCCTTGTTGCAAAACCATCCTGTACCCTCAACTTTTTCAGACGGATACTGGTGGTAACTGAGTCTGACTAACAAGTCCTAGAGCCAGTGCTATGTTAAAAGACACTCAGAATACAGTGAAAACACCTACATACACTAGGGAACAATATGTGTTGAGGTCCCCCTGTGATTAGCATGACCTCCTCTGTAAGCCCCTAGTATATAATAGGGCAGGGGATTAAAACTACCTCTTAAAACACGCCACAGGGCGTTTGCACACGTCACCTCAGGCCCCGCCCCTTCCTTCCCCACTGTGTAAACATGAACTGTGGCCGTTTTAGGTTGGGAGATTAAGTCCCCTTGAATCCTGAGGGTCCCTAGGGTCCAACTAGACCACTAGGTACCTCCAGTAAGCGCCACAGAGCTGCGTTGCAGAGAGATGTAAAAAGGGGCATGGCCTAGAACACCTCTCTGCAACGCAGCGCAGCGGCGCTTACTGGAAGCACCTGGTGGGCAAGTTGGCCCCCAGGGTCCCTCAGGATTGAAGCGGAATTATTTCCCCAACTTAAAACGCGCCACAGGGCGTGTTTGCACACGTTAACTCAGGCCCCGTCCCCTCCCTTCACCACTGTGTAAACCCGCCCTGTGGCCGTTTCTAGATGGGAAATTAAGTTCATTTGAATCCTGAGGGTCCCTAGGGTCCAACTAGCCCACTAGGTACCTCCAGTAAGCACCACAGAGCTGCGTTGCAGAGAGGTGTAAAACGTGGCACGGCCTGGACAACCTCTCAGCAACGCAGCTCAGTGGCGCTTACTGGAAGCACCTGGTGGGCTAGTTAGCCCCCAGGGGCCCTCAGGATTGAAGGGGAATTATTTCCCCAACTTAGAACGCGCCATAGGGCGTGTTTGCATACGTCGCCTCAGCCCCTGTCCCCTCCCTTCCCCACTGTGTAAACACGCCCTGAGGCTGTTTTAAGTTGGGAGATTAAGTCCCCTTGAATCCTGAGGGTCCCTAGGGGAAAAATAGCCCACTAGGTACGTCCAGTAAGCACCATTGCAGAGAGGGGTAAAAAGGGGCATGGCCTGCACCACCTCTCTGCAACGCAGAGCAGTGTCGCTTACTGGAAGCACCTGGTGGGCTAGTTAGCCCCCAGGGGCCCTCAGGATTGAAGGGGAATTATTTCCCCAACTTAGAACGTGCCATAGGGTGTGGTTGCACACGTCACCTCAGGCCCCGTCCCCTCCCTTCACCACTGTGTAAACACGCCCTGTGGCCGTTCTAAGTTGAGAGATTAAGTCCCCTTGAATCCTAAGGGTCCCTAGGATCAAACTAGCCCACTAGGTACCTCCAGTAAGCGCCACAGAGCTGCGTTGCATAGAGGTGTAAAAAGGTGCGTGGCCTCATAACACCTGTCTGCAAAGCAGCTCCCTGGAGCATACTGGGGATACCTGTTGGGCTAGTTGGCACTCAGGGACCCTCAGTATTGAAGGGGAATTAATTCCCCATCTTACAACTGGCCAGGGGGCGCGTTTGCAGAGTGCTGCAAGGAGGGGGCGTGGCCTCCGGCGCGATGCTGGTCTTTTATTTATTTTATTTTTTTAAGAAGGAGGGCTGTGTGGCCCCCCTTCTTTTTCTAATTTATTGGCCCTGGGGACCCCATCCCCCAGGGCCTGCACCCTAATTTTTTTTGTTGAAAAAAATAAATTTGGAAGGAGGCCACGTGGCCCCCCTCCCAAGGCCTTAATCGGCCCCGGGGACCCCAACCCCCGGGTCATGGCCTTTGTTTTTTTTTTATTCTTTAGGAGGGGGGGCTGAGTTGCCTGCCTCCTCAGGCCACTTATGGCCCCAGGGACCCCATCCCCCGGGGCCGGCCTTTGTTTTGTATTATTTTAAAAAAATATATATATTTATAGAAACACCTAGGACATGCTGGACAAACCGTATGTACCTATCACCATGACGATTTGCGTGATATTCATTAAAAGGCGACTATGCATACAATGAATTCACGTGGAATGTATTTACACCGCTAGTGAAGCTCTGACGTGTCTGACGCCCTACCGTGCCTAATCCCAGCGCCCCCGCCGGTGGGTAAGCTCCAAGTAGACACCCTTGTTGTTTATTTATACAAACATGGGTAGCTATTGACGGGCACATTTATTACACACGCACACCAAGCCATTCAAAGGGGATTCGACAAAAATTCGACCAAACTATGCAAGAAACCCCCCTCACGGTTAATAAAACACACATCCACCGCCGGATGTGTAATACTTTTTATTTTACCCTCTGGAAAGGAGATGAACCTCACTTGAGAGTCACAGCATGCTCCTGGATGAGCCCAATGCTGTGTTACACCCACCAGTGCCCGCCGAGTGCCACACACCTCTGTGTTGTATTCCACCAACTAGTGCATATGCTATGACACTCTCTAGCCCATGTTCACTGTAACACCACCCCGTGAATATGTCATGCCACACTTGCCTTCGCACGGGTTATATTGCCCCATCTACCGTGCCTTCCTCGATGCCTATGTTATAACGCACAGCGCTATGCCATACATATTACAATCTGGGATCCATATCTTTGTCACAGTGCATATGCAACGTTACACTCCCCAGCACATATTTTATATTACAACTTTAGAGACTAGTTAGGTTACACAACACTGCCCTGTGCATATTACACTCCAAGGCGCATATCGCATAGCACGCGCTAGTGCCTGTGCTATCTCGCCCTCTCCAATGAATCTGTCATTGCGCACAATGTATTGCATATTATATTTCACGCCCCGGTTCATCTAATATCACACTTTTTGGTGCATTGTTTATACCATATACTATATCTAGTTTTCATTTTCAATCGTGCTCTCTGGACTATGTTCTATATAGCACTGCATCCACCTACCCTTTTCACGGGCATTACATTTTGCGATGGGGTGGAGGGTCAGGGGGTGTTTCTACCAAGTGAGCCCGGAGTCACAGTCACAAACGTCCTCTTCTTCCTGAATAAAAGTGAGATAATGCTGCATACTTGTTCATATTTTAAGTAGTTCGCACAGACACACATTTTAAAAACAATAGAGTTCCCAATACCTACCTTCTCTGAACAGTTAGCTTGCTGCCCCATCCACCTCCTCCCTATCCTCTGTTGTCTGAATCCATGGACTAGCCTCCTCCCTCCTGCCATGCATAGTCTGATGTGCTGCCACTGCCCTCCATTTAGCATGATGTACCAGTCCACTCCTTCTGCCCTCCATTGCCCAATTATATGGCCCATCATTGACCTCCTGCTTAGCCCACAATGGTCTATCATATTGCCACAGCCTCTCTTGCCAGTCCTGTGTTGTTGGTTTCTTGCCCCTGCCCCCCTTTCCACTGCCCTCCATAGTCTGTTGTGCTGCCACAGCCCTTCCAGCCTGCCCAGTGTGGTCAAATTGTTGCCTCTGCACTCTCCTACCTGCCTTCAATTTTCAGAGTCCGTGCCCCTGGCCTCTGCCTCTCAACAGTATCCCAATGAACAACTAGATTGCTAACATTCTATATTTATTACAAAAGTGTGGAACGCCTTACATCATCTTGATGTAATCAAAACTGTAATACCTAGAGCATTTCCTTTAGAAATGACATATATGAGAGGGTCTTATTTGCATCAAAATTATAGTTAGTGCTCTAAAAAACTAAAATGAGGACATATTTTCTGAGTTTTCAAATAGCGATAAAGAACTTTTAAATTATTTGTAATCTTTATGTTTTTTTATCCAGTTGACCACTTGATTAAATGTTGCACTTAGGGGAGAGGATGTGGTGTTACTTCCAGAGCTGCAGACTTTGCACTGGGGAACCAGGTTGGAGTTTCTGCTTCAGCTCAACATTCTGTGATTCTGGTCAAATCACTTAATCTCCCCATGTCTACAACCAAAATGAATTTGATTTTGTGTGATGTAACCAATGCTCATGTAAAGCACTCCAATACCTGACAAGTCTGCACTATATAAAACTGCAAAAACACAAACAATAAGTGTTTTGCACACTTCTGTCATTGGGCTACATGTGGGCTACATCTGGGTGATATTTGTGCTGCATTTGGGCTCTTTTGTCTCTGGTGGCCATCTTGGGAGATTTATTTGTTATAAAGTTTCCTAATTTCCTCATTTACTGCAGTCTCCTCAGTAGGAAATGCTTTCAGTTTTTTACTTTGATTCCATCAAGAAGGTATTCAGATATGTCACACATTTGTCATACATTCTGAATGTTAGTACTCTAGTTGCTCATTAGATCACTGTAGTAAAGCTACTGCTCACCACGGAAGTCTGCTGCTGGTATTAAAAGTGCATGTTTCAGTCTGCATATCAGAATTTTTTAATGAAATAGAAGAGGATTTGAGAAGTCACTCAAAATGTGCCCTAATTTTTCCTTTTTCAGCACTAATCATAATTTCTATGGCAAAATGAACCCCCTCATTGTGTTCCTTTTTAAATTAAATGTTTCAAGTGTTACCAGTTTATTCCAATCAAGATGGCTTCAGGTGTGCCATACTTTTGTCATAAGTAAGACAGTAAGCGCTCTAGTTGTTCTTAAGAACACTCTGGGACATTCTGTCATTGGGCTATACTTGGGCTACATCAGGGTGATATTTGGGCGACATTTGGACTCTTTTGTCTCTGCTGGCCATCTTGGGAGATTTATTTGTTATGAGGTTTCCTAATTTCCTCATTTACTGCAGACTCCTCAGTAGGAAATACTTTCTGTTTTTTACTTTGGTTCCATCAAGAAGACATTCAGATGTGTCACACATTTGCCATAAATTCTGAATGTTAGCACTCTAGTTGTTCATTATATCACTGTAGTAAAGCTACTGCTCACCAGGGAAGTCTGCTGCTGGTATTCAAAGTGCATGTTTCAGTCTGCATGTCAGAATTTTTTTATGAAATAGAAGAGGATTTGAGAAGTCAAAATGTCCCCTAATTTTTCTTTCTGCAGCACTAATCATAATTTCTATGGCAAAATGAAACCCCTCATTTTGTTCCTTTGTAAATTAAATGTTTTAAAAATTACCACTTTATTCCCATCAAGATGGCTTCAGGTGTGCCATACTTTTATCATAAGTAAGACTGTTAGCGCTCTAGTTGTTCGTTAGAACACTTTGGGACAAGCCGCGGTCGGTAGTAGGAGTACCTGCAGGGCGGTGACGTGGGGAGGGGGAGGGGCAGGGTGGGGGGTAGTAAACTATGGATTACGGAGGTTTACAGGTAAGTAAACATATAAATTAATAAAACGAAATTCGTTGCGTGCACTGCATCGCATTTGGGGATGCAGTGCATGCAACGAAATTCGTTTTAATAATTTATGTGTTTACTTACCTGTAAACCTCCGTAATCCATAGTTTACTACCCCCCACCCTGCCCCTCCCCCTCCCCACGTCACCGCCCTGCAGGTACTCCTACTACCGACTGCGGCTGTTTGGGACATTCTGTCATTGGGCTATACTTGGGCTACATCTGGGTGATATTTGTGCTACATTTGGGCTCTTTTGTCTCTGGTGGCCATTTTGGGAGACTTATTTGTTATGAAGTTTCCTAATTTCCTCATTTACTGCAGTCTCCTCAGTAGGAAATAGTTCCAGTTTTTTACATTGATTCCATCAAGAAGGCATTCAGATGTGTCACACATTTGCCATAAATTCTGAATGTTAGCACTCTAGTTGTTCATTATATCACTGTAGTAAAGCTACTGCTCACCAGGGAAGTCTGTTGCTGGTATTCAAAGTGCATGTTTCAGTCTGCATGTCAGAATTTTTTTATGAAATAGAACAGGATTTGAGAAGTCACTCAAAATGTGCCCTAATATTTCTTTCTGCAGCACTAATCATACTTTCTATGGCAAAATGAACCCCCTAATTTTGTTTAATGTTTTAAGAGTTACCACTTTATTCCAATCAAGATGGCTTCAGGTGTGCAATACGTTTGTCATAAGTAGGACTGTTAGCGCTCTAGTTGTTCTTTAGAACACTCCGGGAAGCTGCAGTAGAACACAAAGGAATCAACTGACAGTCTCTGCCCTTGTTGGATGTACATGTTTTACTGAGAATGTCAGACTTCATTCTCACATGACTGAGAAAGATAATGTGAATTTACAGAAAATATGCTCTCAGTTTAGCTTATAGATCACCTTCCAAACCTCTGTGGGAAAAGCATGAGAAAATAGTTTTCTCTCAAACATGATTCATAATATCACAGCAGAAGGCTTTTTCACATGGTAAAATCACCTTAAAACACACCACAATTCCTAAAATGAGTATGGTACCATCAACAAATGATTTATAATGTATCTAAAGTCTTAAAACCTTCTATTAACTGCAATGCTTTTTAATGAGGTGCTATCATGTATATTGGTCCCAAGATGGCTGCCAACACTTCTTGGATGAAGTACTGACAGCCAATCAGATCTCACGATGAGATGTGTGGTTAGGTCCTATGGGAAAACGCGTTTTGGGACCCCCCTTTTTTCTCGGCCCCCGCTAGACGAATCACCGTGAAATTTTCAGGATAGGAGCGGACCGGAGCTGGCCAAAAGTTTGGAAAAGTCTATAACGACTGTCAGTAGGTAATATATATATATATATATATAATATATATATATATATATATATATATATATATATCTTACACGTTTTCCCACCATATGCCACTGCCGAACTCCGTAACGGGTGACTCCTTTGCGCGAGGGTAGGACTCGCGTGTTTCTAAAACAACTCCGCCACAATTAAGGAGCACTCACGGGGTGTCCGAAAGTTCTTTTTAATTCAAATAAGACCATGAACAGCAAATGCATTTCGGCGTCTCTCGCCTTCCTCAGTGCTCTCGTTCTGGCTCGTGAAATGCAACACAGTCACTGATTCGTTTAAAAATAGTCACCTTCCTTCTGATTGGTGAATGAGTGGCCAATGGGAAGGCTGCAATCTCGATGTAATTGGCTCAGCAGTAATGGATGCTTATTCAGGTGTCAGCTTGAATGTCGTTCTTTCCGCATCCATGTGGAGCTCCATTAATACAACCCCAGCCACATTCCATCGTTTCCCAGATGGGCCTGCCACTTGAAAGATCCTGTGTTGTCGGGCACCCCTCGTTGCAGCCGTAATTCACATTCTCGTAGGCGCCGTTTAAATAAGCGGGAACCACAAACTTGTATAGTTTGCCACCTCCATGGGTGGACAAAAGAATTCTCAGCTGCGGTTCAGGCAGTATAGGCGACTGAATGTTAGCACTCTAGTTGTTCATTATATCACTGTAGTAAAGCTACTGCTCACCAGGGAAGTCTGTTGCTGGTATTCAAAGTGCATGTTTCAGTCTGCATGTCAGAATTTTTTTATGAAATAGAAGAGGATTTGAGAAGTCACTCAAAATGTGCCCTAATATTTCTTTCTGCAGCACTAATCATACTTTCTATGGCAAAATGAACCCCCTAATTTTGTTTAATGTTTTAAGAGTTACCACTTTATTCCAATCAAGATGGCTTCAGGTGTGCAATAGGTTTGTCATAAGTAGGACTGTTAGCGCTCTAGTTGTTCTTTAGAACACTCCGGGAAGCTGCAGTAGAACACAAAGGAATCAACTGACAGTCTCTGCCCTTGTTGGATGTACATGTTTTACTGAGAATGTCAGACTTCATTCTCACATGACTGAGAAAGATAATGTGAATTTACAGAAAATATGCTCTCAGTTTAGCTTATAGATCACCTTCCAAACCACTGTGGGAAAAGCATGAGAAAATAGTTTTCTCTCAAACATGATTCATAATATCACAGCAGAAGGCTTTTTCACATGGTAAAATCACCTTAGAACACACCACAATTCCTAAAATGAGTATGGTACCATCAACAAATGATTTATAATGTATCTAAAGTCTTAAAACCTTCTATTAACTGCAATGCTTTTTAATGAGGTGCTATCATGTATATTGGTCCCAAGATGGCTGCCAACACTTCTTGGATGAAGTACTGACAGCCAATCAGATCTCACGATGAGATGTGTGGTTAGGTCCTATGGGAAAACGCGTTTTGGGACCCCCCTTTTTTCTCGGCCCCCGCTAGACGAATCACCGTGAAATTTTCAGGATAGGAGCGGACCGGAGCTGGCCAAAAGTTTGGAAAATTTTGCGAAGATTCGTCAATCAGAGCCAACGTTATTCCAAATAGAATGTTGCAGATTTCCTATGGAAAATAGGTCCTAACTATAACGACTGTCAGTAGGTAATATATATATATATATATATATATATATATATATATATATATATATATATATATATATATAAACACACACACATTTTACATGATTCAGATAAAAACCGAGATGAGTTTAAAGAGGCCAGAAGGAAATATAGTTGTGCATTAAAAGAACGGAAACATGCACTTAAAGAAAAAGCTTGGCGTGCCCTGCTTTCAGCATCTGAGACCAGAGATACTTCAGCTTTTTGGAAGGCAGTTAATCTCCCTTTCTGGTTAACAGAGATACATCATCAATAGAGATAGCTATTAGCGAGACTGAATGGGTGGAACATTACTCCAAACTGTACAATAAATCACTTTGTGATGTATTTGGAGAAGCTGGCATAGTCAACATCCTGTAATTACTGCCAAGTAGCAACCAAATTGATATAAATTTTGACCTTGCTGAGGTTAATCAGGCTATCATGTCAAGTATAGAGGGGAAGGCCCCTGGACCCGACAGTATCCCGGTGGATCTTTTTACATCTAACATTCTGCTATGGGGACCGCTTTTAACGCAAGTAATTAATGCATGTTGTTAGACCTGTTTTTTGCCAACCTCATCTGAATCGATTCTGGTGCCGATTTTAAAAAAAGGTGACAGGGAGAATCCAGCGTGCTATAGACCAATTCCGCTGCTAGATTCTTCGGTCAAAGTTGTGGGCTGAGCCATTGTAACTAGATTGCAGGACTGGGCCGAGGACCAGCCGATTGTTAGCGATGTCCAATATGGCTTTCATAAGGGTTTGGGTACCGTGGAACAGGGTCTTAATCTAACTATTCTTCTAGGCAAATACACCAAGGCAAAAAGGGGCAGGTTGTACCTAGCATTTGTTGATTTAACTGCGGCTTTTGACTGCGTTATTCACAATAAACTATGAAAGATTTTAGAGGGAATGGGGGTGGAAAAGTCACTTTTATCATTTCTAAAGGCGAATTTACTCTGAGGTGAAGGCAAGAGTCCGCTATGGGGTTGGGGGGAGCGCACACAATTATTTAGTATAACGAGACGAGTAAGACAAGGTTGTGTCCTGGCACCCTTGCTCTTTATACTTTATATAAACGATCTATGATGCATTCTGGTGGAAGAGTGCCAGGACCTACCGTTAGTTGGTAAACGCCCCATACCCGTACTTCTGTATGCACATGATGCGGTCCTTTTGGCTCGCACTCCGCTGGACCTCCAACAGGTAGTTACCAGCTTTGTTACATTTATGTCTGACCTGGGACTTACAGTTAATCCCTCAAAAACATTTGTAATGAAGTGTGGGGTAGGCAGCAATAAGAGCACAGACTTCTATAAAGATGCTAGAAGGATTGAATGTTCAAAAACATTCTGTTACTTAGGGATTTTATTTGACCGAGTGGGTACCTGGACCGAAGCAGTTGAAGACAGCAGATTATTATATACAAAGGCACTGGCAGCCCAGTCAAACTTTAGTAAAAAATTGGGCAGACGGCCACTGGTAGAACTATTGCAAATATACAAAGCAAAGTAAAGTGTGTATCAATTGCCACTTATGGTGCCGGCATCTGGGGCCATGGCGATGTTAATTCTTTACAGATTACTGAGAATACCTTTCTTAGGTTTTTGTTGGCCGCCCCAGGCAGCACTTCCACCTACATTTGTCATACAGAATTGGGTATGCCATATTTTGCAGACATTATAAAAATGCAGCCGGTTCTACTCTGGCACAGGATCTGAACCACTGAGGAAACTTTATTTAATCCCCAAATCCTGAATGATAGCAGGGGGTTAGATGGGGCCATGTCCATTAGATGGTTAAATTATATAAAAACACATGCAATCTTGGCCATCCATAATATTATAATGACCCCAACACCGTGAATACAGTTACCTGGAAAGACCTTAGAAGTAGTTAAATGCGTCTGCTGGAAGCAAACAAAAATACCAACGAAATGATAAAATCAACTGTACAGACACACCATCTTACTTTAATTTCATTCAATATTCAACCGTATATAAGGACCATCGCAGGCGACTAGGACAGGTTCCTGTTAATCCGCTTTAGATTAGGCATTATACATAGAACAATTAGTTTTCCCAAATTGAATGATTGGTCCAGACTGATGTGTAAGTGCCCGTGCGATGATTCATCGCCACAGTCGTCATTGCATGTATTTTTCTTTTGTAAATTTTATTCTGTCCAGAGAAGGAGGTGGATCCTTCCAATTTTAAGATCACTCTGTCTTAGACAATGTCGCCCTGCACTTCTGGTCCTACAATCTCTAGAGAATGAATTTGTTATTGCTTCCATTATTGTGTTTTTTAAAAATGTTTTTAAATGTAGGAAAACCATTATGATGTGAGCGTTACCACGCGCCGTAACTCCAGAGCAACTTTTAGATACAGGAGGGCTGGATGAATCAGGATCAGGTCCATTTTCCATTACTTGAAATCTGCAGTTTTATTGAACCTCACCATTTGTGCAGGGTTAGGTTGGCCTTCGATATACCCGACTCGGCTGCATTTTTGGTTGTTGTTACTCGATTTCTTGTCCAGCCGCAGTGGAACTGCACCACCTTAGGAGACTATTGACATGTAATACAGAAAGGCTCAGCACCTACCCAATAATAAAAACTGATTATCAACCATATGATACAGCATTAGAATACACAAATAACAAGTGAAGAGTAATCTCCCAAATGAGTAACTTGAGACTTCAATTTCTTGTTAGAAAGTTTTTTATATATTCTTCTTTTATTCTGGTAGTTTTTCATTAAAAACAGTGCATGTTCATAGACTATTGACATGTCATAGTTTTGACTGTGCTGCTGTTCCACTTCTTCGTTACGTGGCAGGGCCTTATATTGGCTTTGTTTCAACTATAGATCATGTCCTATCAATTGATTACTTACTTCATTAGGATATTTTGGAAACACGTTTTCATTTGGACCGTTTGTGTATCTTGACTTGACGACGAATCGGCCAGGAGTTGTTTTATGCCTTGAAAAAGTCTGAATACTTATTAGTACAGACGAAACACGTGTTGGCTGCTTCATATGCTGGGAATTTCTTCTGAAAATCAATAAAATGAATGATGTTTACGGAAGTCCTGTGAAGTATCCTGTGCATTATTGGATTCCCTTGGAATTATAGGAGTATTGGAATTGACTTATGGAATCATGATAGACATTTGTCCATTATTTTGGTTACTGTCTGGGACTATATTTAACTGATAAGGGGTGTGCTGTATTAGCTTATATTTCTGTCATGATGTGAGACCCCTTGAGCGCGACTAAGCGAATGGACTATAGTTTTTGCACAAAATTAATTTCTGAAGACTGTATACCTAGCAATTTAAAAAAAATATTTTATGATTTGACAATCATGATGTATTTTTATGTGCTTTTATGATTCTCTTAATCAAGAAATTGAATAAAGCTTTATTGATTTTATTTTATTTATATGTATATATATATATATATTTATTTACATATTATATATATATATATACATATATATATTCACTGAAAAAAACATAGGTTTTACAGACGTTATAATTAGGAATTAGCATTTAAAAAACCTTAGAAATTCACTGAAAAAACTATAGGTTTCAGGGACGTTATAGTTAGTTGGACATTTCACTCATAGAAAACCATAGAAATTCCCATGTTATAGTTAGTTGAGCTAACTATAACTCGCGTCCTCGCAATGCACTGCTGATGACATCACATATTACATCATTCATGACATGGTCAGTGACATCACTGATGACATCACTGATGACATCTCAAATGACATCATTGATGACATCACTGATGACATCATCCAGTGACTATATGTTTCTATAAAATGTAAATATTTTTTTTATATATATGCCAAGGTGTATTGAAGAATGAATGGGTGTATAAGAGTCAGGATGGATGATTAAGTAGGTGTGTAACTGACTGTATAAGTGAGTGATTAATTGTGTCTTACTTAATGCATGTGTTAGCGACTGATACAGACTTTCACACAGTTTAGGTTGTCAGTTGGTGTGTAACGATTTCATGCGTTGGTTAGCAATTAAATGAGGATCTATATGGGTATTGATTGGTTGTCTGTATGAGTGCCTGAGTGTCTGTGTGGATGGGTGGGGGGTGTGACTCTGTGCATAGATGTGTGAGTGGATAATTCACTGGGTATATGTGTTCAAGTCTATATCTGTGAAGGGCTGTATGGCTCGGTGAGTGTGTGTATGTGTGTATTGGTGAGTGAATGGATGCCTTAGTGGTACATGTGCGAGTACCTGCATATGTGAAAGGCAGTATATATTAGTGTTGGAGTGTATAAATGACTATATGTGAGACTGAGTGATTGTGAGAGTGCCTGTATGGATCAGTGTGTGCTTGTATTAGTTATTGGATTAGAGTGGAAATATGTGTTAGTATATGTTTAAATAAGTGAGGTGGTATATGCATAACTGTACAGGTGAGTAAATACAACTGTGATTGATTATTTCCATTACTGACTACATGTGTGAATAACTCTATCATTGAGAGGCGGTGTGTGAGTGTCTGCATAGATATGTGACTGGATATTATAATGCTGTATTGATGGCTGACTGTATGTATGAGTGACTGTATGGGTGAATGAATGGATGTGTGTGTAGACCTAGGAATTAGTGAGTGGATATGTACTAACTGGTATTGGTGTGTTTATGGTTTTGAAAATTATAGTCTCTATTTTAGAGTGGGTGTATCAACTATTATATTAGGGTCTGATGAGGTGCATCAGATTTTCACGTGGATGATGTCATCAGTGATGTCATCAGTGATATCATTTGAGATGTCATCAGTGATGTCACTGACCATGTCATGAATGATGTAATATGTGACATCATCAGCAGTGCATTGCGGGGGCGCGAGTTATAGTTAGCTCAACTAACTATAACAGGGGAATTTCTATGGTTTTCTATGAGTGAAATGTCCAACTAACTATAACGTCCCTGAAACCTATATTTTTTTCAGTGAATTTCTAAGGTTTTTTAAATGTTAATTCCTAACTATAACGTCTGTAAAACCTATGGTTTTTTCAGTGAATATATATATATATATATATATATATATATGTATATATATATATGTGTATATATATATATATATATACATATATACATTCACTTAAAAAACCATAGGTTTCACACATGTTATAGTTAGCTGGACATTTCACTCGTAAAAAAACAATGAAATTCCCCCGTTATAGTTAGTGCAGGCAACTATAACTCACGCGACCGCAATCCTCTGCTGATGATGTCAGATATTACATCACTGTATTTAGACACTTATTTACCCATGTCTTCTTCCATTAATCTTTAGCTATACATATATTACAAATATTTATTTTTCATAAAGACACATATGTCATCAGTGATGTAATGTCTGACGTCATCAGCAGAGGATTGCGGTCGCATGAGTTATAGTTGCCTGCACTAACTATAACGGGGGAATTTCATTGGTTTTTTACGAGTGAAATGTCCAGCTAACTATAACATGTGTGAAACCTATGGTTTTTTAAGTGAATTTGCAAGGTTTTTTAAATGCTAATTCGTAACTATAACGTGTGTGAAACCTATGGTTTTTTCAGTGAATTTGTATGGTTTTTTAAATGCTAAGTTATGTATTTATCATTTTTTTTTTCAGGTTTTTCACCGTGCGCGCACCGTGATTTTTAAAAAAAAAATCGCGAGGTGCACTTCGCGCACCGTGCGTGCGCTGTGGGCGCTCGGTGCACACATGGTTCGCAGTGCGTGCCATGCGTGCGCGGTGCGCGCACAGAGCGATTTAAAAAAAATGTTTTTTTCTCCCTTGGGGGTCCTTCTGTGACCCCCTGACCAAGGCTAGGGGGTCAGGAACTGTCCACTCTGCCCCCTTTTCATGTTCTCCACCTTTTTTTTTCACCCCCTCAGACTGCGAGAGACAAAATGGCGGCCGACACTTCCTGGTTTCCACCGATTCGAATGTTTACCGACATCTAACAACCAATCAGAATTGCGCTCGCGCACGGCAGGGTGCACGCACAGTGCGCACACGGTGCGCGCATATAGATATTGATATGCTTTTAAATGCTATTATCTCAGGAAATACTGAACAGATTTACACCAGACCTGCAAAAGGCACTTCCTTGACCTTATGGCTACCTCTCTGCCGAATTTCACGTAATTCTGTTCAGCCGTTCGGGCTGTAGCTGCGACTAAAGGTCCTATGGAAAAATGCATGGGGAAAACGCGTTTTGGGACCCCCCCTTTTTCTCACCCCCGCTTGACGAATCACCCCGAGACTCTCAGGGTAGGAGCTGTGCGGAGCGCCCCATTAGTTTTGAAAATTTCGCGAGGATTCATCAACCGGCGCCAAAGTTATTCAAAATAGAATTTTGAGATTTCCTATGGAAACTAGGTTGTAACTATAACTATCTACTGGCGACCGCCAGTAGATAATATATATATATATATATATTTATATACTCCAAATTATCATCCACAGTCCAGAATGAAAAAGCGGCACACCAAGTGATTAGCACCAAGTTTTAATGTGCAAAACAACGCGTTTCAGCTATGAAGCCTTTGTCAAGTTTACACAGTGTGCTCCACTCACCAAGGAAATACGCTGTAAACCAATAACCATAGAAAAAAGACTCTCTTTGCAATCTCGGCAAATTCATGTAAGAAATATTCCCAATGTAATTTGTTCGTTGAAATTCATAAGAACAATATTTAAATTATATATAAACAAATTCATAATAATGAAAATTCATTATAGAGTAAATTGATCAAATTTCCAATACACATTGCTAATATGCCGTTCCACATTGTGCAAAAAGTGCTCAATTCAATCGTGATACAATGTGTATAGACAAATGAAGGATAAAGCAATGGCACCAAGATATAGATATGCAGCAGTAATGTATACGCATGTAATTCTAACACATAATGAAGTGCACGATGGGCAGACAGGCACTGGTCAACCTCCATAGAGACTGCTAGAAATCTAGACTCGAGATTCCAATGGCAGACAATTTTCCACCTATGGTTTACCAACCAGTTGCATAAATAAGCAAGCTAGCCGTGCCTTACGGTTTATCTGCCTGAGTATGGGATAAACTCCTACTGCATCAATAAATGATGATCATGATACCGGGCAAGTGCCCAAAATAAAGGTGCGAGCGTATGACTGCTAATTTAAAAAATGCCAGTCTGTGCAGTAAATTTTGAGTGAACATCGCAAATTGCAGAAAAAAGTCACCCCCTCTGATATGGTTTACAATACAGTCAATCCCAAAAGTTCTCAGATAATTATTATTACTGTTGTGTGTTGTGACGAGCTACTGGATAGTTAAAATCATTGTTGGTGATAGCTCGTAAGTGTTGCAGAATACTCATCTCAATCGGGAGTTTGGTGCTGCACACGTATCTTAACCCACATGGGCATTCCAAGATATATATGGCAAATTCTGTAGTACAGGTGATATATTTGTGAATATGCCGTGTTCTCCCATTTTTCATGGTGTAGTTTCTACAGACTTGGCGTTTTTTGCATGCTTTACAGGAATTTCATGGAAAAAGGCCCCTGTGTGTGCCTAACCAGCTAGTCGATGGCAGAGGCTCCTGAAAGCTATGTACCAAATAGTCCTTCAATGATCGAGGTCACCAGTATGTAATCTGGAGGGCATTGCCTAGTAAACTGCCAATCAGGGATCGGTTACTAGAAGACTCCAGTGTTTTCTTAAAATGGAGGGATCTTTTATTGTAAGTGGTAATTAGTCTAGGTTTATTATCATCAATTTTCTCTCTGCCTGTATTCTTGATTTTGAAAAGGACATCTGTCTGCTTCACTCCCTCCAGTTTTTTGCTGGCTTGTGTCAATATTTTATGAGAATATCCCCGTTTCCTGAACCGTTGTTTCATATTCTCCTGTTCTGAAAGTGTCATCCCTACTATTGTTATGGCATGCCCTGGGGAGCTCCCCATAGGGTATACTGTGGATAAGTGGAGCAGGATGGTGGCTGGATGCGTGCAAGGTGCTGTTTGCCAGCCGTCTCTTTTCTAGAGAGAGATGTTGTTAGTTTGTCATTTTCAATATGTTTCGCTACATCTAGAAATTTACAGTAAGTTCTACTTTTAGTATACATGAAACTTAGATTCAGATCATTTCTCTCCAATACACAGATGAATTCCCTAGCTAAACTCTCCTAACCATCCCATATCAGGAACAAATCATCAATGTATCTAATCCAACACAATAATTGCTCAATATATTTATCATTGAGAGCTGTCCATACCACCTGCTCCTCCCATCAGCCCAGGGAAAGATTTGCCAGACTGGGGGCCAAGTAGGTACCGATGGCTGTGCCGACCTCTGTCTGTACAGATACCATAGGTCATTATTTTCAGTCGATAAAACTCCCACTAGTGACAAACATACAATCAGAAAATTAGTTATATATATATTTGGACTAGTAATCCAACATGCCCTGGGGCAAGGCCTGTGGCAATGAATGCTTCCCTACAGAATTTTATTAAACTTTTTCTAAAAAACTGATTCCCTTCTTAGTGGAGTTTTTAAATGTTATTAAAAAAGGTAGGGAGATTCCATCAGATTCTAAGGAATCAACAATTATTTGCTTTGTCAAGCAGGGGAAGAACCCAAGAGACGTAATTTCATATAGGCAGTTAAGTTTACATAATACTGATTATAATATTTTAATGAAAAATTGGGCTAATCGTGTTACTCTAATAGCTCAGAAGATAATCCATAGGGATCAGACAAGATTTGTGGCCAACAAGTTGATGTCATCCAACACAGAATTTTTAGTACAAGCACTTGACTTTTTTAATGTTAATATGACACCATAATTATGGTAGATGCAGAAAAAGCATTCAACCTAGTTAACTGGGATGATCTTTTCTTTGGCATAGAGAGGTTTGGCTTCCTGCTCCAGTTTATAAATATGCTTTGCTGCATATATCAAGGCACACAGGCAATGATCTTTATCAATTCAAATCTAGCAGGAATCGTCAAAATAAACAGGGGAACCTCACCAAGGCTGTCTCCTATAATATTTTCTTTTTTATCACACCATTAACTGCTGGTATAAGGGCCAATATGGATATAGAGGCACCTATAGTGGGAATCTCCAAGCTTAAACGATTTGCAGACAATATAATACTCTATCTCAGACTAGAAGAACAAAATATTCAAAGAATACTGACAAAGTTTGAGCAGTTCCAAGCAATTGGGGCATATAAAATAAACCATAGCAAAACAGAATTGCTTTTATTGAATACCTTTCTCGATATACTTCCTTCTAGTACCAATCCGGTATTTTGGAATAAAAGTAAATAATCAATATACAGAACTTTATAGATTAAATTATGAAACAATGATGAAAAGATCAAAGATTTGTTGGATAGATGGACACTCTTATGTTAATAGTGCGGGTTGCATTGATAAAAATGTCTATTTTATCCTCATTGATTTTACTTTTTACCAATATTCCGATTAAAATGAATAGAACATATTGCAAGGAATTAGAGACACTTTTTTGTAATTTATTTAGAATAAAAAGGCTTCAAGTATGAGAATACCTGTGCTTCAGTTAGACGTTAATCTGGGAGGATTGGCATTACCTCACATGTATACATATTATGAAGCCTCTTTTTTAAATACAATAGCGTTATTTACAGATGCCAAGGGATTTCAGGTTAGTTTTTGTTGTTGAGAAGAAGGTCCAGGAGGCAGGATCCCAGTTGCCAATTTTTATAAAGATGGCCAAACTCCAAAGAAAAGACAAGGTATAAAACAATTTAGGAGTATAGTTGGAGACTCCAAGCATTTTATTCAAAAGAATAATCTGCAGGGTATGGGTACTTGCAGCTAAGTGAATTTAAAGTGCTGGGCCTTCAAATACCATATAGCCGTAGCAGAATACTAATGGATTTAAAGAACTGGGACATTTTTGGGTTAGAGGGAGTTGAATAACTTGGCAGCAACTCCAAGTTAGGTGTGGATATCGTTGCAAGCTTTTCTATTTTGGGTACCTCCTAATTGTATACTTCCTAAAAATATACTGTGTTTACTCAAAATCTGGCTCCTCACCAATAATGACTGCTTTATTTAGAACAAAAAGGAGGGGGACAGGAAATTGGTATAGGCGATTACAGAGTCAGGGGGAGTGCCATCTAGTGAAAATGTTCTTAGAAAAGATTACATTGACAACACAGTGTATTTTTCTGAGGCCGAGTGGCAGACGATCTCAGAATTAGGAAATAAGGCCTTAAGAGCTGCCAACTTTAAGACAATGTCTTTTCTAGGATGTTGGATGGCATATTATACTCCTAAAGCCCTTCAGAATTTTTTTCCAGAATTGAAAGATCATTGCTTTCATTGTAAACAGATGGGGGGGGGGGGTGACTGGTTACATACGTTTTTTACCTGTCCAAGGATAGTTAGGTTCTGGGAACAAGTGTTTGATGCATTAAGTAGAGGACTGCAGAGACGGATTGAACCTGAGGCTGGGGTGGGACTTTTTGGGTTCTATAGACAGAGGCAAAATCAGGCATCGAGAAAGGGAGTTGATGTATTAATTACTATTGCTTCTTTAGTTGCTCGATCTCTGATTTTGCAGAATTGGAGGACAAATAGAGTGCCAATCTATCTGGAATGGTATAATAAGATGTGTCAAACTAAGAAGTTCGAGGAGCTATATTGAAAAAGGCTTGGTGGTATCAAAAGATTTAATGCCTCTTGGCAATTTAATGGAAGGGATTGACAACGAAACAGGGTAAGACTTTGGCAAAACCTTTTCTGGAATCTATTTTGAGTTAATGGTAGATATACTATATAGAAACATAAGTATATGGGAACATTAGAATGTTCATACTAGAGGCTTAATGGCAAGGTGGAGAACTAATATATTGATATATGGAAGGCTTACTTTTATTGAAAGTACATCTAAATATTTGTTAAATACTGGTGCATCTTAACTATTTCTGTATGTTGAGTAGAGACTATTAGGGATTACTAGGTGTATAGGTACAGGTAAAAAAACAACTTTACCAATATAAAGGAGGTCTACTTTTAAATCAGAGGGGTATTTGAAAGATCTAGAAAGAAACTTGTTGAATTGTATCTTTAATAGTAATACCTGACTGTCAAATTTAGCACTGTTGCACTTAGTTGAAAGTATATCGGACTATCTCCTTTAGGCACTTTTACTTTATGGATACAATATTGAAGAAATGAAAAAAAGTATACTTTTAGACAGGAAAAGGAGTTTTTTTACAGACCGAGATAGAAATTTAATGAATTGCACTTTGAATAAATATTGGCAGACTTTTTAAATTTAGCATTATTGTACTTTATTGAAAGAATACATGACAATCTTTTTTATGCACATTTGCAATTTGTGGGCACAATAAGGATTTCATGTACTGATGAAATGATAATTATGAATGTGCTGTCACCTATGTATCTGCTTAGTAAACAAATAAATATAAAAAAATTTGGACCAAAATTTCAGTGCAATCAAATTCATGATCCCATACTGGATAGGCATTTGACAGTTAAGTTTGTCCATACTAGAATGCATTCACAATTCACTTCCACAATACGGTGTGATTCATTAGTTTATATTTGGTGGATATACCACCCAGATCTCCGGGAACACACTTTCTATTCAGCTCCACACCGCTCACAGTCCCGTATAGATTATCTTTTTCTCAGTAAATCTTTGGCCCAACGTGCCCGTCAGTCTGAAACAGAATCAATTTTAATATCAGATAACACACCAGTATACAAGGATCTTGACCGTACACCATTTTTAGGACATGCATAAGATGGCGCTTTAATAACTCTTTACTTTTGGATTCAAATTTACAGCCGAGTTTGAGGCCTCTGATTCTGAATTTTTTGCTATCAACAATACACCTGACTCCTCTTTTGCAATGAATTGGGATTCCATTAAGGCGGCGGCAAGGGGTTTTGTAATACATTTTGTCTGACAAATTAAAAAATCAATGAATGCCCAATCTATTCAATTACTTAACAAAATTAACAAATTAGAATATACCTACAATCACTCCAACAGTGATTCCTCCTTACAGAACGTATCAACTACAAACTCACCTTTAACAGATTAACTATGAATGCTGCTTCCTCTTATTTATTGAAAAACAGTACTCATTATTGTGGGGTTCAAAATAAAATAGGATAATTGCTGGCTAATTACTTACAAATAAGAAGAGACAGAACCAAAATAGAATCCCTGAGAAGAAATACAGGGACTGCTCTCTTTAAGGACAAAGATATCTTAACTGAATTGGATACTTTTTCTACAAATTTATATTCTCCATAAACGCAACTGCTGCAATCAGATTTGTTCAAATACTTTCAAACCATTGCTTCCCCTCCATCACACCATATTGATTTTGTTAATTAGTGGCAGATTTCTCTTTTTCAGAAATTACTTATGCAGTTTCTGTGCTCCGCAGAGGGGAGGCCCCTGGACCCAATGGCTTTATTATTATATACATTTTGCGAAACTTCTCCTTCCCAACCTTTTACTTTTTTTAAAGTTATTTCATTGCTAAGGGTGCCTCTCAGGGCCTATTCCAAAATTCCATGGTATGTTTACTTCCAAAAGACAACACAGATCTGTCCTTGTGCAAGAATTATTGTACCATCTCTGTAGTCAACATTTTTACAAAGATTTTGGCACTACGCATTGATCTTGTTCTGTCTGATATCATAGGCCTTGAGCAATCCAGATTTGTTAAGGGTCGGTTAACCGCCGACAACTTCTTGTTTAACATCCTAAGCAAGGCCTCCACATAAGACCATCCTATTGCTGCTATTGCTTTGGATGCAGAAAAAGCGCTTGAGAGGACTGGCTGGGATTTTATGTTTTGAGCATTAAAATGGATTGGTTTTCTGCCCAAATTGATCGCTTTAATGTATCTACTATATACAGGCCCTAGAGCTGGAATCTTTGTTAATGGTATGGTCTCAGATTATTTTTTCTTTATTTAGAGGGGTACGGCAAGGTTGGTCTTTATCGCCCTTTTTGTGAATCATTGAACTTGAACCCTTCCTAACCAAAATCCGACAAAATGCTCATATTTCAGGTTTCCAAATTTGACGTCATCAAGTTAAAATGTCAGTTTATACTGATGACGTTCTCCTGTATTGCTCCAACCCGACAGCCTTCAACAAGTTACCACATTTTTCCATTTATCAGGTTATTGGCTTAGGACAGATACATGTGAAGTATTACCTTTACATGTTTTATGTACTAAGCAAATTTTTGAACTCACAGGTTTTGCTTGGCAACCCTCCAAAATACAGTATCTAGGATTGTGGTTTTTGCACAAAATTAAATTTCGATTACATTACCAAAACACTAAACAATACTATTGCTCGCTGGCATCTAATCTTTCTCTCCAGGTGGCAAAGAGTTAACTCCTCTGATATTATATGTTATTTCAATGATTCCTATTCATATTCCAGGGTATTATTTTAAGAAAATAGATTCTCTATTTACAAAAATTTCTTGAGAGATAAGCCCCCACTTATAGCTATATCCTCGTTATAAAAGGATAAATCTAACGGAGGTCTTAAGTTTCCGGATTTCAAAAACTATCCCTATACCTTATGCTAGAAATAATTTGCCTATTGGCTCTCTTCTGAACTCCCCTTAAATCCTCCTTTGTGGCTACAATTAGAGAAATCTCTATTCCCCCTTTTGATTTTAAAGAAATTCTTGCTTGAACAACAAATTCACTCTCCAATTATTTCCCACTCCTGTAAACTCCTGACACCTCTTCTACCATTGTCATACCCCTTGGTTGCTACCTATCAGCAGCAACCCATTTGGCATAATAAGCTGCTGAGAATTAAGAATCGTTCCCTATATTGGAAGACTTGTAGAGCCAAAAGTTGATGGTCAACCTTTGTCCTTTACTGATCTCCAAACTAAATTTTAACTGCTATCTACATTCAGAACAGAATATGAACTTGTATGCACTTCCCTCAACCAATATCTTCTCACATTGCCAAATATCTCTTGCCCCCCCTCCGTATCTGCTACACTTTTTCCCTTTTGAGATAATTGCTCATCTGCTTCTATTATATACAAATCCTTACAATTGTCTTCGGACACAATCAAATCCAAGACTGAACTGGCCTGGGAAAGGGATTTAATGCAATGTTAACCAGTTGCTACAGGGGATATGCTATGGATTAAGCTTCACAAAACAAAATGAGCTGCACACCCTACACAGACCCTCTACTTTGTTTATTATCGGCTATTATTTATCCCGGTGGCTCTAGCATCTTTCTATCCAACTAAACCCTCTACTTCTTCAGTCATGCTCAATGTCTGATTTAAAACATGTTATTTGATTGCCCTCCTATTAATCAGTTTTGGGAATTGGTCTAGACTCAAATTAATAAGATTTTTAAAGTTACCATTCCTTTTTCCCTAATTAATATCTTCTCAGGTACCTTGTCACCCCGTGGCCTCACATGACACAAAATTCTAAGTTGTTAGATTTATTGTTAGCTGTTGCTTTACATTTAGTAACATCAAATTGGAAACAATGCCAGAATGTTACTTTCAGGTCCTGGTGGAAGGCTATCTGTGTTCATCATAGATTAGACATTTTGGGGAATATGTATAATGAAGTGGCAGAGCGTGTCGTTAGCCTCATGGGCTGAACGACACGCTCCGCCACTTCGGAAATGCAAGGCTACCCCATATTTATAAGAATGTGGTGCAGCCTTGAGTTTTCCCATGCGATGGCACTAAGTTTAACAACTTAGCACCAACAAAGGCACTCTTGCACCAGAATGCAAGGGTGTTTGTGTGCAGGGGAGGATTGGTTATGTTTAGGAAGGTGTCCCTTCCTGCACATAAACAATCCTGAAATCCCATTTTGTAACTTTCATGTGTGCTGCTTTTTGTGGCACACATGAAAGTTCCAAAATGACATTTTTAAAAAAAGTTTGTTCATGTACAGGAAGAGACACCTTCCTGTACATAAACAAACCATGGCATTTTGCTTTTTCCATGTGTGCTGCACAAGGCAGCACACATTGAAAAAGCAAAAACGGGGAGAAATAATGCATTTCTCCTTGTTTCACCAATTTAAGACCAGGACTTTCCTGGTCTTAATTTTGGCGCTGTCTCCTATGTACACCGCCCTTGTACATAGGGGGCAGCGCCAAATACAATGGGTTTTGCAGTGGAACGCCCACCGCAACACCCACTGCATGCCCCTTTCATGCTAAACATAGCGTGAAAGGGTGTCTTCTGTACAAGGCAGCGTTAAGCCACCTTAAGTGGCTTAACGCTGCCTTGTACATTAGGCAAGACCCCTATCGCCACAGGAATATCACCAAAAGTGACGTTCCTGTGGCGAAAGGGGCTTGTACATATGCCCCTAACTGTTTCTCTTGTGTCTCTATCTATAAAGAGAGACCACTTATGGCTTCCATTAACTACATATTTATCCTCTTCCACCTCATCTACTAATGAAATTATCACTTTATCAAATAAACTAAGGAAGTCACCTTGTTTCACCGTATTTTCTTTTGTTGTACTATTTGAAGATGTATATAATTTCAAACTTATAGCTATGATGTTCCCTTTTTCATGTCTACAATTTGTTGTCACCTATCACTTTTTCTAACTTTACATAAAGCAATTGCATATTGTTCTTCTTCCCCCTGCTTTCCACACTTCATACTCCTTATTTTACGTATTTAATCTTTGCATAGCATTGTCGTGTAGTTCCTAATAATACATAGAATCTCCACGTTTTAGACAACCTAAACTAAGGGATTGGTGTCCAGACTGATTCCAGACACCCCCCCCAATGGATTTGTTAGCCTTTATTCAAGCTAGCTCACAGTGCCACCATAAGTCTCTAACGTTATCAGGTAGCAAATAGTCTCTGGCAACTATCGAACATGGCAACCCTTGATCCTTCAGGGATCGTGAAAACAGTACAGTACTTTTTGCTCAGTCAACCGTGCACACTCAGAGGGATATACAAAATAAAGGATGGGGATGTTTTCAATAAGCATTTATTGAACCAGCCTAGTTCTAGTATAAAACTTGTTTGCTGCGACAATCATTAGACAAAAACAGATATATGAGATTACAAGCAATGGCACAGTTAATAAAAGGTAGAATTCTACCATCATGCTAAAACAGTAAATATATGTAGGCATATCGATACATGGCAGTAATCAAGTGTACTCCTACAATGCAAACACTGTCTAAGTGTATCTAAATGTGCCTAACATGTATGTGGGTATAAAAAGAAGAATCCCCTAGGAAAGAGTCAACCACATTACCAGATGGGAGAGAAAGAAGGACCCCATCTTGACCTTGAGTTAGACACTCCGCAAGGGATGTCAGACCACTGCATGCTGGAGCTTCTGCAGGCTGGGACCTCAGTGTCTAGTGTCAGCGTGAAAGCTTCTCCTCTGGTTTGCCAGTGAAGATGTGTTTTTTTTATATCCACAAAATACCCTCAGGGGTTCTACCTAGATATGTAATGGCTTGCCATTATGTATAGTGGACCTGTCACTAGGCCTGGGCGAAAATTTCGTTCCGTTCGCGGAAATTGCGATAATTTGACATTTTCGCGTTCCGCAGAGAGCGCGAAAATGTCAAAATTTCCGGTTTCCGCAGCTTGGCGATAATTTGTTTTTTGCTCGCGCTGTAAATTAATACATTCTCGCGTGCGCGCGATCACCATACCTGAATCCCTGCGTTCGCCAACAAGTTTTCTTGATCCGGTCGCGTTCTCCATGAGATGTTGTATTGTTTTTAGCCATTTGCGCTGTCTCGCAACAGTTCGCGCCCGCAGTGACATCATGCGTCGCGCGATCACGTCTTTCTTCTCGCGATCATGCACCGCGAGACAACTCAAAACAAGATGGCCGCGCCCGCAAGCAACCACATGGGTAAGTTGGCGACCTGCAACCATGCAGAAAATCTCGCGAACATGCCGGAAAAAAACTTCCGCATCTTCGCGATATTTCTGCTTTTTTGCCATAATTTTAAACATTTTCGCGATAATTTGCGAAAGTTAATTTCGCAAATTCCGCCCACCCCTACCTGTCACCCAAGGATGACATTAGTGGTGACTGTTCTACAGAGTTAATTTTGTACAGGGTTATTATACAAAATATGGTAATCCAGCTGTGTACATCCTGGGCAGGGGAATAAGATATGATATTAGGAATCTTCATGCACAATAAATGAGGCCAGTTTCAGAGAAAACTGATCGACATTTATTTAGCATATAACTTCGTAAAAGGTCAGTGACAGAACTGTTCTGTAGAGCAAGGTAGGAAGAATGTAGTTAAAATGTTGTATTGCTACTTAGACCTATATTGGGGTACATTGGGGTTCATAACAGCATGGTATTTATATCTTTCATATGCATACGCACTCCCTCTGTATTTGTTAATAGGACTTATTCTGATTATTGTATAGCTGTTGTTTTTGCTATTGTTAATAAATACAAGCTCACAAAATAAATATATACACACACATACACACACATATTACCAACTGGCGGTCGCCAGTAGATAGTTCAAGTTAGGACCATGTTTTCATAGAAAAAGCAATTTTTGACTTTACTATATCTTTGGCAACATTTGACAAATCTTCACAAAGTCTTCCAAAAAGGTGTCATAGTGAGTTTTGTGCATAGAAAGATTTGGGGTGATCCAGCGAGCAGGGGCTGAGAAAAAGGGTGGTCCAAAAAAGTATGTTTCCCTTGTTAATTACCATATTAGCTTTAAACATGACTATAGACTGAACCTCAGAACGGAATTACACAGAATTTGGCAGAATGTTAGATTTGGTTACGCAGATCACGCTTTAACTTATTTTGTTGACATCCTTGTAGTTGTTGAGACATTTAAGGAAATCCAAATTTGTATATCCAGGAATGTGATGCCTTCACGACTAATGATGAGCTTGTGCAGAGATCTGTAGACCACTGATTGGCTGCCAACACTTTTAACTGGGAAGTGTTGGCAGTCATTTTGGGACTCAGCTTCATCCAAGTCCTATAAATAAGCACAAAAAAAGAAAAGGGGGCAGGCCACCCAAGTCTTGGTCATGGGGTCCCGCTGGGACCCCGCCACGTCAAAAAGGCATTTTTTGTAATCTCAAGTGTGGTCTCCTGTGCTTGTTTTTAATTCAGCCCCTGGATGGGCCTGTTCCTGGGGGCCTTTCTCCTTTATTGAATTAAAGAAGGGGGAACATGTGGCCCCCCTCCATGGGCATTTTTATGCCCCAGGAACACCTCCATGTTAATTATACTCGGGCAAGCCCCACGGACCACCACCTTCCCGCGGCCACAATGTAAAAAATACATGGGGGACAGTGCGGACCCCCAGGACCTACAGACCACCACCTACCTGGGGCCAACATTTTCAAAAAAGATAGGGGGGCCATGTGGACCCCCTAGCCCCAGGGACTACCACCTTCTACTACCATTAAAACATGAGAAGGGGGCTGTCCTGTAGGCATTAATGGCCCTAGGGATGCCAGCCCAATGGTGGCTCCTGCTATGTCACGGGGTGCATACCCCCGGGACATAGCTGTTTGCTTTTACTTGGCGGGTGCTTTGACAGCTCTCACCCAAAAAAAAAGCTAACTCTGCAGTTCCTGCAGGTGGGAGCTGTCAAAGTTCTCCCACCTGCTAGAAGTGGTGGTTTCATCTCTTTCCTAGCCTACAGACATGCGCCAGGTAAGTAAGGGTGGGCGTAATGTGCGTAAGGGACCTATGCGGAGAGGCACGGAGATGAAACCAATCTCCGCACTCTCCGCATGGTTCCCTTACGCACATCCCGCCTCACGCCTGCCTCCCGCCCGGCTCCCGCGCATGCGCAGTACCCGGAAGAAAACGCGCTGGAGAAGGATCGAAGCTTGGGGATGCCGCTGATAAGGTAAGGTTACTTAACAATTGCTTTTGTAATGTATTTAAGACGGGCGGGAGGCAGGCAGGAGGCAGGCGGCCAACTTCCGTTATGCCCCGAGTGTGCGGAGATTTGCCCTGTTTCTCTGTCTATTATCGCGGAAGGGCACATCTCCGCACATTCCGTGGGCGGAGCGGAGTTGTCCGCCCACCCTTACAGGTAAGGAGATGAAACGATTGCTGCTCCACAGAGGGGAAAGGCAGCTCCCTCTGTGCAGCAGCAATACAGGCTCCAGCAAGCAGCAGGGAGCCAGTTGAGACAGCAGGGCCTAAAGGCTCCCCCAGCAGTCCCACAGAAAAGAGCAGAAGGAGGCAAAATAGAGGTCAGAAACAAGCAGAAAGAGGCAGAACAAAGGTGAGAAACAAGCAGAAAGAGGCAGAATAAAAGTCAGAAACTAACAGAACAAGGCAAAATAAAGGTCAGCAACAAGCGCAAAGAGGCTATATACAGATGAGAAACAAGCACAGAGGAAGAATGAAGGTCAGAAACAATCAGAAAGAAGAAAAATAGAGGTCATAAATAAGCAGAAAGAGGTGAAATAGAGGTCAGAAATGAGCAGCAAGAGGCATAATAAGGAGGAGAAACTATCAGAAAGAGGCAGAATAAAAGTCAGAAACCAACAGCAAGAGGCAGTATAAAGGGCAGAAATGGGCATAAAGAGGCAAAATAAAGGTCAGGAGTGGGCAGGTAGAGGAAAAGTAACGGGCAGAAAGAGGAAAAATAGAGCTCAGAAACGAGCAGCAAGAGGCCGAATAAAAGTCAAGAGCGAGCAGAAAAAGGCAAAATAACAGGCAGAACAAGCAAAAAGAGGCAAAATAGAGGGCAGGACAGAGCAGAGAAGAGGTAGAAAATGAGCAGAGGAGGCATAAAACCAAAAGCATAAGAGAGTAGGAGACTGCTGGCAAGCTGGACAGGAGGGCCATCACAGGGGTAGCTGGCATAAGGACTTCCTTCCATGTGCCCCCTACTTTTTTTTCATTACAGGGAACCCACTGTCTGACACACTCAGTGACTCATGCATCAACTCACAGGCCCACTCACACATCCACTAACAAACTCACAAAGAGACACATGCACCCACTGACATACACACTCAGACACTCATGCACCCACCCACTGATCCATTTAAGCGCTTCTGTACCAACTTATAGACCCACTGAGAGACTCACACACACATTCACAGACCCACTCAGGGACTCACACACCCATGCACCCACTCAAAGACTCCCACTCACTGAGACTTGCCACCTCTGACAGCCACGCTTACTCATGCACCCACTCACAGATCCATTGAAGCACTCATGCACCCACTCATAGATCCACTGATACACTCACATACCCACTCACAGATCCACTCAGAGATTCTTACATGCTCTCACAGACCCACTCAGATACTTATCCACCTACTCACAGATCCACTCAGATACTCATTTTCCCATTCAGAGACCCACTCAGAGACTAATGTACCCACTCACAGATCCGCTCAGAGACTCCTGCACCCAATGACTGACATACTCACTCACCCACTCACAGACCCACTCAGAGATTTACACCCCCACTCAGAGACTCACATACCCACTCACTCACCCACTAAGATACTCAACCATCCACTCACACAATCAATGACTCATGGACTGACTCACAGATCCACTGTGACACACATGCACCCACTCACAGACCCACCCCACCCATACACTCATGCACCGACTCACAGATCCACACAGACCCTAACACAACCATTCATACAGCCATGTACACACCCATACAGTCACTCACACAACCACTCACAGACCCATACAGCCACTCACATACCCACTCCAGGACCCACACAGCCACTCACATACCCATTCGCAAAGGTTACAGATTACAGTTAGGAAATAAAATGTGGAAATTCACCGGAAAAACAAAGTTACAGAGACGTTATAGTTAGGAAATAGGATTTAAAAACCCATTGAAATTCACTGAAAAAAACAAAGGTTACAGGGACGTTAATTCAGCAGTTATAGTTACCTGAGCTGATTATAACTTATGCCCCAGTGTACTGCATATGATCTCACATTTTGCATTGTCAGTGAAATCACTCATGACATCACTGATGACATCTCAAATGTTATCACTCATAACGTCATCCACAGAACCACTCACACCCCTATACAACCTCTCCTACACCCCCTCACAAACCCACATTACCACTCACAGACCCATTTACCAACCATATAACCACTGACACACACTCACTCATACATCTACTCACACAGCCACACTCTCACCCATACAGCCACTCACAGACCCATTTAGCCACTCCAACAAATAGAAAAACAGTCACACCCACTCGCAGACCCATAAAGCCACTCACACATCCATTCACACACCCATACAATGACTCACATACCCATTCACACACCCACACAGTCACTCACACAAACACTCACTCAACCATATAGCTACAACAGAGCTACTCACTCACCCATACAGCCATTCACACATCCATTCACTCTCCCACAAAACCACTGAAATACCCATTCACACATGCATCCACTTACACAACCAGTCACTCACCCATAGAGACATTCACAGAGTCACTCAGTCACCCATACAGCCACCATCATACACACTCATCTACCCACAGAGCCACTTACATCACCACCACATTCACTGATACAGCTACTCACACACACATACTCATCCACACATAGAGCCACTCACATAGCCATCAGTCACAATACAGCTACTAACACACCCATGTATTCACCCATACAGTATATATCTTTACAAAACACACTCACTAGATGATTTCATCAGTGATGTCACCAGTGATGTCATCTGAGATGTCATCAGTGATGTCATGAGTGATGTCACTGACCATGTCATGAGTGATATAAAATGTGAGGTCATAAGCACTGCATTGTGGGGGCGTACATTATAGTTAGCTCAAGTAACTGCAACTGCTGAATTTCAATGGTTTTGCATGAGTGAAATCTGAGCTTAACTTTAACATCCCTGCAATCTTTGTTTTTTTCAGTGAATACACATATATACACACACACATATATACATATTTATAAATACATTAATGTTTATAAACATATATATATCATACAAACACACGCACACACACAAACACACATATATATGTATGTATATATATTACCTACTGGCGGTTGCCAGTAGGTAGTTATAGTTAGGACCTATTATCCATAGGAAATCTGCAACATTCTATTTGGAATAAC
This sequence comes from Triturus cristatus, assembly GCF_964204655.1. NCBI lineage: Eukaryota > Metazoa > Chordata > Amphibia > Caudata > Salamandridae > Triturus > Triturus cristatus. Next base: position 920,954,053 of record NC_140581.1, on the reverse strand, counting down.
TTTGGCGCCGGTTGACGAATCTTCATGAAATGTTCAAAACTGGTGGGGCGCTCCGGTCCGCTCCTCTCCTGAATGTCTCGGGGTGATTCGTCAAGTGGGGGCCGAGAAAAAAGGGGGTCCCAAAACGGATTTTCCCCAAGCAATTTTCCATAGGAACCATTAATCGCAGCAGCAGCCTGAACTGCTGAACGGAATTACATGAAATTTTGCAAAGAGGTAGCCCTGAGTTCACACTCGTGCCTTTTGGTTAAATGGTGTAAATCCGTTCAGTAGTTGCTGAGAATATCAAAAGTAAAAGCATAGATATATCTGGCGGAGCCTAACCACACATCTCATCGTGAGATCTGATTGGCTGTCAGCACTTCATCCAAGAAGTGTTGGCAGCCATCTTGGGACCAATATACATGATAGCACCTCATTAAAAAGCATTGCAGTTAATAGAAGGTTTTATGACTTTAGTTACATTATAAATCATTTGTTGATGGTACCATACTCATTTTAGGAATTGTGGTGTGTTCTAAGGTGATTTTACCATGTGAAAAGCCTTCTGCTAGGATATCATGGATCATGTTTGAGAGAAAACTATTTTCTCATGCTTTTCCCACAGAGGTTTGGAAGGTGATCTATAAGCTAAACTGAGAGCGTATTTTCTGTAAATTCACATTATCTTTCTCAGTCATGTGAGAATGAAGTCTGACATTCTCAGTAAAACATGTACATCCAACAAGGGCAGAGACTGTCAGTTGATTCCTTTGTGTTCTACTGCAGCTTCCCAGAGTGTTCTAAAGAACAACTAGAGCGCTAACAGTCCTATTTATGACAAACGTATGGCACACCTAAAGCCATCTTGATTGGAATAAAGTGGTAACTCTTAAAACATTTAATTTAAAAAGGAACACAATGAGGGGGTTCATTTTGCCATAGAAAGTATGCTTAGTGCTGCAGAAAGAAAAATTAGGGCACGTTTTGAGTGGCTTCTCAAATCCTCTTCTATTTCATAAAAAACTTCTGACATGCAGACTGAAACATGCACTTTCAATACCAGCGGAAGACTTCCCTGGTGAGCAGTAGCTTTACTACAGTGATCTAATGAGCAACTAGAGTGCTAACATTCTGAATTTATGGCAAATGTGTGACACATCTGAATGCCTTCTTGATGGAATCAAAGTAAAAAACTGAAAGTATTTTCTACTGAGGAGACTGTTGTAAATGAGGAAATTAGGAAACTTCATAACAGATAAGTCTCCCAAGATGACCACCAGAGACAAAAGAGCCCAAATGTAGCACAAATATCACCCAGATGTAGCCCAAGTATAGCCCAATGACAGAATGTCCCAGAGTGTTCTAAAGAACAACTAGAGTGCTAACAGTCTTACTTATGACAAATGTATGGCACACCTGAAGCCATCTTGATTGGAATAAGGTGGTAACACTTAAAACATTTAATTTGCAAAGGAACAAAATGAGGGGGTTCATTTTGCCATAGAAATTATGATTAGTGCTGCAGAAAGAAAAATGAGGGCATATTTTGACTTCTCAAATCCTCTTTCTGACATGCAGACTGAAACATGCACTTTGAATACCAGCAGCAGACTTCCCTGGTGAGCAGTAGCTTTACTACAGTGATCTAATGAGCAACTAGAGTGCTAACATTCAGAATTTATGGCAAATGTGTGACACATCTGAATGCCTTCTTGATGGAACCAAAGTAAACAAGCATTGAAAATGCAATAGGTCTCGCCCTCGTTTAAGTTAAAGCAATTCTGTTTGTAATTAGGTGGCTTTTTAGCTTTGCTTTTATTAGTGTTTTTCAAACTTTCATGTACATAACATGCATATGTATGCATATATGTATATGTATATGTATGCATGCATTTATATTTGTATTTAAATAGATATGCAGATTATATATGTTTATATATGTATGTATATATGTATATATTCACAGAAAAAAACATAGTTTTCAGGGGTGTTATAGTTAGCTGGCCATTTCACTCGTACAAAACCATAGAAATTCCTCCGTTATAGTTAGTTCTGCTAACTATAACTCACGCGCCCGCAATGCACTGCTGATGATGTTACATATTGCATCATTCATGACATGGTCAGTGACATCACTGATGACATCACTGATGACATCTCAAATGACATCACTGATGACATCACTGATGACATCATCCATTGAATGTGGTTTAGTTTGAAATTTAAATATGTATTATATATATATACCAATCTGTATTGAAGATTGGGTGGATATATAACTGTCTGGATGGAGGATTTAGTAGCTGTCTGACTGTCTGTTTAAGTGAGTAATTAAAAGTGTCTCACTTAATACATGGATTAGTAACTAAACTATGTGAATGTGTGCATCACTGTCTCTGTTGTTGTATAACATGCTGCATCAGTTGGTCACTAACTACTTGAGTGTGTATATTAGTTATTGATTAGTTGGGTGAGTATTTGTATGGGACACTGAGTTTGTGTGTGGTTGGTTGGGGTGTGTGTAACTCTATGCATAGATGTGTGAATGGTTGATTGACTAGGTGTATAGGTTTAAGAGTGCATGTGGAAACAGTTGTTTGGGTGACTGAGTGTATTTATTTGTGTGTTGGTGAGCGAATACATGTTTTAGTTGTACATCCACTTTAAAGGAAGGGGAGTAGGAGGATAGGGAGGCAGGCTTTTTCCTCCTTTTATAATGTACCTAACAAAATAAGGAACCTAGAAGGATCCTAAAAAAGCCTACCTGGACAAAGATAGGTGCTCCATAATTAATAGAGTCCTACACTAGAAAAAACCTTTTGTTTTTCTATAGTCCCCTCACTCACCTAGGGTTGCCCCAGGGTGACATGCTTCATCATAGGGGTCCTCCCAGGCATCTACTGCCTGGGGCGTGCTGCAACTTGGCGAAATACGCAGGAGCACTTATATTTTCAACTATGTGTGGTGATGTGTAGTGCTGTGCTATGTGGAGTGAAAAAAAAGGGAAAATTATAATAAAAATTACCTGGATAGTGAACCCTAATTTTATTCTGCTCCTATCCGGTAAATGTAGATTAAAATGGGGCTAGTAATAGAGTACAGTAACGTTATGTGTGCCTGTCCCTAATTACTTGGTCGACATGTTTCGTGGTTACCCCAACCACTTCCTCAGGACCGCGCAAGGACCAGCCTTGCGTGTACCACTCCGAGTTGTTACAAACAAATCACTAATTTGTATTGTTATTAAACTATTTGTTGATCAAATACGATACCCATAATACCAGGATTTCTTTCGAAGTATTGGGTCGTAGTTTTTTTCAGGAGGGATAATTCTACTCCATGGTGTTTGCTGGGGCAAGGAGGCTCTAGATATTTGTCTAGAATGCACCATCAGCTATTGAACCTAGTGACTCCCAGGAACACCGCATACTTAGTTGTACATCTTCAACAAATTAAAAAAATAAAAGGCATTGTATGTGAACGTTGGTGTATATAAATAAGTCTGTGTAAGAGTCAGTGATTGTGAGAGTAACTATATGAATGAGTGTATAATTGTAATGGTGATTTTTTAACATATTAACTATGAGTTACTATGTGTTTGAATAAATGAGGTGTTGTTGGATAATTGTGTAAGTGACTAAATGTAAGTGTGATTAATTTTTTTCATGAGTGAGTAGCATGACTGCATAATTGACTAAGATGACTGCTGATGTGTCAATGTCTATATAGGTGTATAAGTGCATTTGATAGTGTTCTATTAATTAGTGAGTGCATGTGTAAATGATTCTGTTGTTGAATGGGGAGTTGTGTGTGTAGACTTAGGAATCAGTGAGTGGGTATGTAGTAACTGGTATTGGTGTGTCAATGGTTTCAAATATGGTACTCTGTATTTTACAGTGAGTGATGAAAGGTTATACTAGTGTAAGATGAGGTGTATCAGATTGTCACATGGATGATGTCATCAGTGATGTCATCAGTGATGTCATTTGAGATGTCATCAGTGATGTCACTGACTTTGGCATGAATGATGCAATATGTAACATCATCAGCAGTGCATTGCGAGCGCGCGAGTCATAGTTAGCAGAAATAACTATAACGGAGGAATTTCTATGGTTTTGTACGAGTGAAATGGCCAGCTAACTATAACACCCCTGAAACCTATGTTTTTTCAGTGAATTTCTAAGGTTTTGTAAATGCTAATTCCTAATATATTTTGTTTTTTTTTTAAACGTAGAAATTTACTGAAAAAAAACAAAGATTAAAAAAAAATTATAGTTAGGTGAAATGTTCAGTAACATGATAACACTTTAAACTCCACAAACCACAGAAATGTAACAGTTATAATTAAAGTTAGCTCAAGCAACTATAACTCATGTCCTAAGATAGCTATAACTTGCTTGTGCACCCGTCAAGCACAGTTTTCTCAATAATAATTCAGTTGCAAATTTGGTAGTGATATTATTAATGATTTCATAGAAGATATCATGAGTGATGTAATTTGTGGGGTGATTAGCAGTGCATAGCGAGGATGCGAGATATAGTTAATTTATATCATTCAAGACATGTTCGGTGACATCACTGATGATATCTCAAATGACATCACTGATGACATCACTGATGACATCATCCAGTGAATGTGGTTTGGTTCGTTATTTAAATATGTATTATATATATCACAATCTGCATTGAAGAATGAGTGGATATATAAATATAAATATCTTAATGGAGGATTTAGTAGCAGTGTGATTGACTGTTTACTTGAAATATATTGGATAGTGACTAAAGTGTGTGAATATAAGTGTGTAGCTGAATAAATGTAAGTTTGATCCATTGTTTGCATAAGTGAGTAGGATGACTGTATAAGTGAATAGGATGTTTGCTGGTGTTTAATGTTGATATAGGTGTATAAGTATATTTGATAGTGTTCCATTGATCATTGACAGCATGTATGAGTGAATCTATAGGTAAGTGATTAGATGTGTGTGTAGATCTAGGAATCACTGAGCATTTTTTTAAAAATTAGTATTGGTGTGTCAATGGATTCAAATATGGTACTCTATTTTACAGTGAGTGATGAAAGGTTATATTAGTGTATGATGAGGTGTATCTGATTGTCACATGGATAATGTCATCAGTGATGTCATCAGTGATGTCATTTGAGATGTCATCAGTGATGTCATCAGTGATGTCACTGACCATGTCATGAATGATGTAATATGTGACATCATCAGCAGTGGATCGTGGGTGCGCGAGTTATAGTTAGCAGAACTAACTATAACGGAGGAATTTCAATGGTTTTGTACGAGTGAAATGTTCAGCTAACTATAACACCCCTAAAACCTATGTTTTTTTCAGTGAATTTCTAAGGTTTTTTAAATGCTAATTCCTAACTATAACGCCCCTGAAACCTATGGTTTTTTCAGTGAATTGCAAAGGTTTTTTAAATGCTAATTCCTAACTATAACGCCCCTGAAACCTATGGTTTTTCAGTGAATTTCAAAGGTTTTTCAAAAGCTAATTCCTAACTATAATATATCTGTAACCTATGGTTTTTTCACTGAATTGTAAAGGTTTTTTAAATCATAATTTTTAAATATATTAATTGTTATATTTAGTTTTTTTATACTGTTTTTCTACATTTTTTAAACTTCTTATTTTTACTTATTTTTACTTTTTTAATTACATTACATATTTGTAATGTAAATTAAAAAAAATGTTTTTAAAAATATTGAAACTCTATTTTTTTTAATTTTATTTTACATTTTTTTAATATATTTATAACATTTTTTATTGTTTTTTTCAAATTATTTTTGAAGTCGCGCACCCAATGCGTACTGTTTTTGATCACTGCGTGGAACCTAGCCGCCACTTTACGATTGTTGTAAAGGATCCGCGCAGGGTGTGTGATGGGTGCGTATTTTCCTGCCTGATTGCTATTCGACCCGTACGCGACTTCAGGTGCACACGTGACACAGACGTATTACGTTACGCGACGCTCGCACGCTTCCACGTGACGTCATATACGTGTTTGACGCGGTGGGTGCGTGAGTCCTGCGAAATTTTTTAATGTCAAAAAAGATATATATATGTATTTAATATAAATATTTAGGCAAGACCTAATCTGAGATAATCATAAAAATAATATCTTTTACTTTTAAACCTATATTAGTTTTTAATGCGATTTCGCGAAGTCGCGCTGGGTGCGTGCTGCCTATGCGCAGTGTGCGCGGACCCCATGTGACCTGAAAAAAGAGATTTGATTGGGGTGGCGGTCCCCAGGGCCATCAACTGCTCCAGGAGGGGGAACACGTGGCCCCCCTCCCACAATATAAAAAGCCCTGGGGGGTGGGGGTCCCCGGGGCTTGGGGGGCCTTTGAGCCCCCCCACCCATTTGGTTTTATAGCCCGGGGGTAGCGGTCCCCGGGGCTGGGTTGGCATTTGAGCCCCCCCACCCATTTATTTTGTAGTCCCGGGGGGTGGTGGCCACTCTAGGTCCTCCATCAAATTTAATACTTTTGAACCCAGGATTTGGCCCCACCGGGGGCTAATTATTAAAGAAGCGTGGGAGTCCACGCTTCGTTTTCTTTATTTTTTACGGCAGGATCAGCGCACCCGGCGCGCATTTTGCCGTTTTTTCAACAACAACAAAAATTTGGGGGGCCCTGGGGGTCCTTGTGGGACCCCCTAAGCAGGTCTAGAGGGTCAGGGTATTTTTACCCTGCCCCCTTTATACGTTTTGCACACTTCATCCACTGATTTCTTGAGCCTCGCTTCTACCGAGACGCAAAATGGCTTCCAACACTTCCTGGTTTGGTGTGTTTACAGCCAGTTGACAGCCAATTAGCATGCTGCTCGTGATCGGGAGGGTGCGCGCTGGGTGCGCATAAGGTGCGTGGATCCTCTGAGGCCATAGATATATCTATGATTTTACTTTTGATTTTCTCAGCAACTACTGAACAGATTTACACCATTTAACCAAATGGCATGATTGTGAACCAAGGGCTACCTCTTTGCCAAATTTCGTGTAATTCTGTTAAGCAGTTCGGGCTGCAGCTGTGATTAAAGGTTCCTAAGGAAAATTGCAATGGGAAAACATGTTTTGGGACTCCCCTTTTTTCTCGGCCCCTGCTTGATGAATCACCCTGAGACTTTAAGGATAGGAGCGGACCGGAGCGCCCCACCAGTTTTGAAAATTTTGTGAAGATTCGTCAACCGATGCCAAAGTTATTCCAAATAGAATGTTGCAGATTTCCTAAGGATAATAGGTCCTAACTATAACTACCTACTGGCAACCGCCAGTAGGTAATGTATATATACATCAAGATCGCGGAGGCGATCGAAACGCGTCTGAGGCGGACACTTGTCTGACTACATGAAATAAAAGTCAGAACTGAAACGTCAAACCGCTTGGTGTATTTTCTTTGGACGGCAGCATGGTGCATAGATTGAGGTCCGTACCTGCTTTCTAAACTCCCCAGCTTGCATTTGGGAGTTCAGGACTTTGTTTTGATATATATATATATATATATGTATATATATATATCTGCCACTGGATATCGTTAGGGTGGTGTTTCCATATAAAATGTCTATTTTTGGCTTCCTAATAACTTTACCACCACTTGACGAATCTTCCTGAAACTCTCCAACAAAAAGGGCCCTTTTTTGATTAATTCTTTCATGTAAAGTTTTAGGGTGATCCTTCAAGCATAGGCAAAGAAAAAGTGGGGTCCTGAAACACAAAATCTTCATGCAATATCTGTAGGGGTTTTTGGAACACACTACATCCAAAACAGCTGACCGGTATTACACAAACTTTGGTAGGAAGCTAGATCATTTCATAAAGCGTTTTTTTTGTGTGATTTGTTCTAAAACCATTGATTGTGTATCTGGACAGTTAGATTCACTGGACTTATGTGGGAGTCTCATGAGCACAACATAAAATAATAAATCCTTCTGTTCGGTCTAGTGGACTTTTTTTTACCTTGGGCATCCTCCCTCCCATGGTAGTAAGGGTGCTGCAGGAGCAAAAGCTCTGATTGGTTGGCTGCAACATGAAAACAAATGTTGCTCCAGCCATTACAAGACTCTAGGAACTTAGGGGCTCATTACGATGGCGGAACGATCGCCACTGCCGGGCCAGTGGTGGCGATCGTTACGCCATCGCAATGAGATATACCCAACGCCATATTAGGATGGCGGTGGGAATCGTGCCGGACGCAAAGTCTGTCTGACGCTTTTTCGCCAGTGGCAATCTTAACGATTGCCTGGCGGGCGGAGCAGGGCCACTAATAAGGTGGCAGTGCCTGGCAGGCACGTCCGCCATATTAGGATGTGGGACAAGAAAGGCCTGTATGGAAAGGCTGGTCGGATAGGTTTTGGGGGCCCATTGCAGGCCCCACTTGTGTCTGGGGAGGTGGGGTGCACTTGGGGGGTACCTATGGTGCCCCCCTACATTTCGCTGCACCAAGTGACAGGCAGCACCCGCCGCATTGTTTAATTGCAGAATGCGGCCATGGTGGGGGTCGCATCCTAATTCGTGGTGCGGGACTGCCGCATGTCCCAGGTGGGTGGACTCTGGTCCGCCTGCCATCCTAAAGAGCCCTTTTGTCCCCTGTCTGGAAAATGTTAAGATAAAAAATATAATCAGGTAGGGTTGTGATACCCTGCCCCCCTAGCCCTTGTGGGGAGAGGGGATTCCTGAGGGACTTACGCTGGGGCCAAAATTGCCTTTGCATGCCACAATACTGCAAAAATCCTGTGGGATAAAAGTAAAAAGATATTGCACAGCCCGGGGTCACAATATAATAAATTATTGGGTAGAGGGCATGGATGTGTTCCAGTCCTTGAGCTGATTACAGCCAAGGACCCCATCATTTTGCAAAGGGGGGGAAGAACACACAGTCCCCCTCGCCTTGTAAGGCCCCTGCAGACCCCATGTATCCACTCGGTCACAATAATAATTTAAAAAAGGGGAGGGGTACACAGCCCCCTCACCTAGCTGCAAAAGGACTTGGGGACCCCATCCACCAGGGCTGCTATATATATTTACAAAAGGAGAAGGTGGGTTGCCCCCTCTCAGAGCATCATAAGGCTCAAGGAACCTCATCCATTGGGTCTAACTTCAATGATGTTTTCCATAGACCCATCCCATGAAACTGCTATATTTAGAAAAGGAGAGGGGTAAGAAATCACCCTCCCTGAGCCTCATAAGGCCATCTGGACCTCATCCCCTGTGTCGCTATATTCAAAAAAGGGGAGGGGGTGCGCAACCTCCCTCCCCGACCCTCATAAGACCCAGGGATCCCATGCCGCAGGGCTGTTTTCTTTAAAAAAGTGAAAGGAGCATGTGGCTCCCCTCCTCGAACCTCGTAATGCCCCAGAGACCCCATTTCCTGGGACCAGCTTGAATTATAAATTCCGGGGAACCAACTCCCAGGATTACGTTTCCCTGCCCACAGGAACGCAGGCAGGGTGAAGAAAAGTACACTCCCACCCGGCAGGAGCTACAAAAATGCTCCAGCCGGGTGGAAGCACACATTTTTTCCCCTGCCCATGCTCTTATAGGCATTAAAATAGAGACTGCTCCCGCCGAGCAGGAACATAGAAAAAAAAGTGCTTTATCTGCGGGAGCAATACCGGCTTCCACTTCACCTAGGATTTTTGCATGCAGGAAGGCGGCAGGGCCGCGGGGTTCCTGGGTCTCCCTACGCAAGCTCTACCCTTCAGTTTTGTTGGTGTCCCTGGTGGGCACCCATTCACCATTATTAGGCCCTGGTAATGGGGTGACTGGGCCCGTATTATCAGGGGTAGGGGGGTCACGACCCCCAATAAAATAAAAATAATAAAATAAATATTTGCTGACAGCCAGTTTTAGTGCTGGCAGGGGAGTCGGCATCGCCACTGGGACCCTGCCGCTCCCTCTGCTGCCCCAACCTTCTTTTTTGTGGATACCACAGGTGGGGACAGGGACACTCATATTAGGGCCACACAGAGGGATGGATGTTTAAAAGTATATATGCTTAAAGGAAGAAAAGATAAAAAGTGAAAAAGTAGATGGAAAGGTGAAATGGCAAATGGATGGATGGGTGAATGGATAAGGAGATAAATGAGTGACTGAATGGCTGGATGGGAGAAAAGATCAATGGTTATTAGAATGATGAAAGAACACATTTTGGGATGAAGGGAATGGATAGATGGAAGCGTGGAAAGGTGAAAGGTCAAATATGGAATGGCGGCAGGATGCATGAATAGATCGTTGGAAGGATTAAGGGAACTCTTCTTGGGAGGGTCAGGCTCACTGTCATTAGTCGTTTATTTTATAGTGGGGAGGGTGGTGTTTTGATTTTTTAGTTATACCCTTGGTTGTGAGATTTTAAATGTATTGGGTAACATTTGACAAACCTTAGCAAAAATGTTAAAGGATATAAATACTTTCAACATATTAAAATGTCGGGCCAGACATTTAGGACACTAAAGCCAAAATTTAAAAAGAAAGCAGACATACATTACTCCACGTAAACATCTGATTCATATTTTTGTAAATAGGAGAAACGGGAACTTGTAAAAGACTGTTAGCATTAAAAATAAGTCAAGATGAACGTGGTTAGACTTGAATTAAAATCACATCATTGAAGAGATTTTTCATCTGGCATTGAACATCTGCAAAGTTCTGCCACGCTCGCTATCAGCACTGCTTTTTTTCAGAGTGACACGATGGGTTGGGCACAGTTTTATTGAAAAGATCAGTCTAGTCTGTTTCTTGGACTTTTTCCAGGGCCGGTCGGTTTTTATTTAGATGCGAATTTGCTTTAGTGATTGGCACCTGCTGCCCAGATGGGGTATGTGTTTTTTACCTACCATTCTTACCAGATGTAGACTTCGCGCACATCCAAGTGAATTGAGGACACGAATTTAAGATTCCACAGAAAATGTTCCATCCTCCCAATACTCTCGGTGAAATATAAAATATGTTTTTTTTTTAATCTGCTGCCTCCCATATGTCTTCTCACAACTCTATATATAGCTCCGAAAAAAATGTAAATTTGAAAGGCTGTTTACCACACTGTCAACACATTTATGATTCATGCAGTCGCCAGTTTCAATACGGTATGAAATAGCAGCATTGCTTCTTATATTAAGAAACTCACCTTTACATATAGACGGTCAAAATTTCTTCCCAAATACCAGGTAGGTTTTCATAACGAAGACAGAAAGTTCGTTCAGATAATGCAGGTATTTGTCTGTGACATTTCCCTGATGCTGGAATCCATTACTTTCTATTTCGTAGTGTTGTGTCAGTGGCATACACAATTTTCGAAAATTCCTCATGAGTTATTTTGAGTGGGTCAGGCATTCATCGTTATTGAATTCTAACAACTTTCAAGGCACTGTAAAAGCGTTTGCTAGACTTTCTCACTCTTCCGGACATACCCCCAGAGAAACTACTATGAGGCACTTCAGCAACAACCGGCGATAATTATCGCTAAGCGCACTTAGCGCTAGGATAATTCTCGCCGGCTAGTGTGGATTTTTATCGCTGAGGTAGCGTGCTATTAGCAACACTTATCTCAAAAGCGATAAAAATCCTAGTGCTAACTGCCAAACTTGAGATTATCGCTGGAAACCCAGCGATAATCCCACGAAGTTTGGCGATAGCTTGCTGATAGGGCCTCACATACTTAGCCATGATATCCACCTTACATAGGATATCATGGCTAAGTCAGTTTCAAAGCAGGCGTAAGGAAAGTAGCGATAACAGAGTTTATCGCTACTTTTCTTGTCGCTATGCTGCTTTGCGTGAGGCTTGATAATAGGAGAAATGTCGCTTAGTGACATTTCTCCCGTTATCCTGGGGAGGAACGCCCACTTTGCATCTCATTAGAGATGCAAAGATGGGAGTTAGGAATTCAGGCGCTAAGGCAAGGTTTCACGGAATAGCGTGACCTTGCTAATATGGCGATAAAATTATCGCCGCTTTTCGGGCGAAAACGGCCGCAAAAGCGGCAATAATTTTATATCGCCGCCTTGTAGATATGCCCCTATGAAGGCTTGATGAAGGCGGAAGTGCCTGGGGTTATATTATCAAGACAGGCGATAAAATTATTACCGCTTTAGCGGCAGAAAACTGCTGCTAAAACAGCGATAATAGGCTTGATAATATGCTCTATGGAATTCCAATTGAAGCCCATGTTAGATGTGAAGGACATCTAACCTGAGCTTCAACTGGAATGTAGTTTATCAATAGTAGGAAGATCAATTTGCATGCATATTGAGGATTTCATTGATCATTTATTAATTTTGTATGGTAATTATGACAATTTCTATTTAAAGAAAGTATTTTGAGGATCAGTGTTTAAGTTAATATATTATTGTTTTTTAGAAAATGATTTCAGTAAATAAAAAATTGAGTCGATATTTTTCTTTGTATTAGTTCTTTTATAGTTTTACAGTTTTTTCAAAAGTAATATTTGATGCCTTATGTTTGGTTAGTAACTATATAATAACTCTTTGAAATATTGTCTTTAAAAATATATAATTAAACACATCTAATTAAATCATTTAAATATATAATGTTAATAACACATTTATGGCTTTTGATAGTTTATTTAATTATAGTTTAGTTACATAATTTATATTGAACTTTTATCAATTTCCTTATGTTTAGTTACAACAGCGACTCAGAACCTCACTTCTCCTGATGTCTGTATTTTTATCAATGTATTTATTTGTGTACCTATGTGGTATTTCTACATCGTGAACCTATCCAAAAACCACCGGAGAGCTTTATATGGTCAAAGACAAGCATAAAGTCAACGAGTGATAGGACAGGTGGCGAGTTTCTATTTTGTTAATGCATTGCGATGCGATCAAAGAGGTACTTTTCAGCTCTTTCCAAAATTGGAGCAATGTTGTGCGGTCCTGATACTGGGATTGTTCCAGATCCTGGGGCCCTCATTTAGGGGTTTTGGCGTAAGTCGGTGCAGCAAGTCACCATGCTGCGCTGCCCTACACCAAAGTCAAATTGCAGGAATGCACTGTATTTATGCAATATGGCGCATTCCTGTCTTTTATCCCTGCGCTGGCGCTGTTACGGCTGCCTTGCGGCACAGCAGGCACCATTTCAGCATAGTGCATGGTGCAAGGGTGCCTGTGTTGTCAGCTGGATTGGTTTTGTGCAGGAACAGACTCCTTCCTGCACAAAACAATCGTAAGAGGTGTTTTCCTCTTTCTATGTGTGCTGCAGAATCCAGCACGCATACATTGTGGAAAAAACTGTGAGGAATAAAGATATTTCTCCTTGTTACACCTCACCTATGGATTTGGAGCTTCCCCAGCTTTACATGATCTTGTAAATCTGGGGCAATATTGTGTGGCAGTACCCACCACAACACACATGGAACATCTTCAGAGTACAGAGTAAGGCAATGCAGCGATTTGTTCTGCATTGTCTTACTCCATATCTACGAGGCCATCCAAAGCCATGCATAGGGGCTTTGCGTGGCCTCATAGTTAAGAATTTATAATCTGCGCTGCTGGAGAATCACGTCATCAAGGACAATTGGCTGAAACCAAAGGAACATTTTTGAAAATGCTCTAGATTTAGGGCCTGTACAAAAGGAATCAATACTGTAGAGTATTTATCGCCCTTTCATTAGAAACACATTAAAATCAGAGGCTCATATAGCTTCAAAACAGAGTTTGCTGTATTATTGCTGACATGTGGGTAAAACCTGCAATTTATAGGGAGCACAATTTTGCAAATGCACATCTGAGCCATTTGTAATATTGATCACACATACCCTGTAACCAAACACTATGAGGAACAACACAATCATTACGCTAAACAGATGTGTTATTTTGTAATAGATGCAGTTCAAATCGATAGGCGAGGTGGAGATCCAGTTAAAGCATTGAGGAAACTCAAAATGTGGAACATAGTAAATATGAATCATAAAGCACCTATGGGGCTTAACGCAGATGAAGAATTGTATGCTTGATTTTGAAACTACCCATAATGATTTGAAAAAGCCATGATATTTTGATAAATATGTTGGTCCTTGCGAAAGCCTGTTTTAATGATCTCTTGGTAGGAAATAAATATTTAGAACTATAAGGCTTCCTTTTTTGGCTAGAGGACTTTTGGAATCAATCTTTATGACTTGACATATTATGTTGATAAAAGAAATCATTTTGCATTACGTTATTTACAAATATTTACATTTAATTCAGTATGACATGCAGTACCTAGCAATATCAATTTACAGTTAAGAATGCCCACTTGGGCTCAATTTCTGGATATGATTGTGTAATGAACTGCAATTTATTGGACATAAGATATTTGAAAATTGTTATGGCAAGGTGATAGAACAAAGTCACAAGTTCCTATGGGGATTTCAACAATTCAATTAGGACGGGATCAACTATAATTGTAAACTGTATTATGCGCTAGGTGCCTTGCTTTGAAGCCCACTTGTGCAATCGTGTAATCAATTGATAAAATGTCACACTGCACGAAATAATTTGCTAAGAATTTACTGCAGCTTTTCAATTTATTGACTGGAATGCAGTTAGAATCACAAGATGATGTGATTCAAGTATATTGTTCATGTCTATGCCAAGCAACAAGTATTGTTTCTACATTCATAATCATATAATGAGTATACATTTCTGAGTAAAATGGTGCACATGTCATGTCACCAAGGCAGCGTGTGATGGCTGAAATGGGTATTAGTGTTTGCGAATAAACCGATCGGAGAGCAACATCTTGTGTCTGCATCAATCCTTGCTGGGAAATTGCAGGAGGACTGGGCATATATGTATATAGCTTGTAGTAAGTAGTTATAGTTATGACCTATTATCCATAGGAAAAGCGTTTTTTTGACTTGCCTATATGTTTGGCACTGGTTGACCAATCTTCAAAAAAAAATTTGTTTTTCAAGTGTGCTGGTGGGTCGTTATTGCGCATGGAAAGTTTTGGGGTGATTCGTCAAACATTGGCTGAGAAAAAGGGAAGGGTCAAAAAAGTGCATTTCCAATGTTAATTCCCATAGAGATTTTAGACACGACAACAGCTGAACGGAATTAGACCAAATGTGGCTGTAAGGGAAGTCTTGGTTCAGAAAGCAACCTTTCTGTTATTTGGTGTAGATGCGTTCAGTAGTTTTAGAGTTATTAAAAGAATACCAGGTCTGGACATTGTTTGCAGAGTTTTGCTACGCGGAACTCCCCAAAGTTGCAAAAAACCTCAGCGGAGTTCTGCAAGTGGCGGAGTACAGTGCGAACTGCTGTTCATGCTGGTCTTCCTGCCACTCGGGTAGAAATTATACCCAAGAAATTCTAGCCGAGCGGCTGCCTGCGAACTTACCATTCATGAGCGGGGAAAAGAGTCCGCAGCACTACACGAAGCAGAGTTTTTTGCACTCCGCAAGCTCTGCAGAGCGTGGAGTGCAGAAAACTCTGCAAACTCCGTGAACGAAGCAGAGTTCACCGCCCAGGCCTAAAGAATACCAACTTTGTATGTCTAGGGACGTGAACCCAAAGAAAATCCTACTGATCTCATTCAGTGATCGGATTGGCTGCCAACACTTCACCCAGGGATTGTAGACAGCCATCTTGTGTTTCAGACCCAGCAAAGTACCAACTAAAAAGATTTTTAAAAAGGGAGAAAAGGGTAGGATAGGAATACCCTGACCTCCTAGGCCTGGTGCTAGGGATCCCAGGTACCAGCCAGGGCCAAACAGCCATTAAAAAAAATAATTGCAGTGAAAATCATGATGGATTTGCAAATTTGCAGCAAAAATTTAACAAAACACCAAGCACGGTCTCCGGTGCTTGTTTTCACTTTAGCCCCAGGGTGGGCCAAGTCCCAGGTGCATGAGGGTATTTCATAAAAGAAAGTGGGGTGCACCGGGCCGCCTCCTAGGGCTTTTTTTTAGCCCCGGGGACCACCATCTCAGTGAGGCTTAATTTAAATGTGGTAGGGGGGCCACTTAGACCCCTCTCCATTGGGTTCATTGAGCCCTGGGGACCACCACCACCTTTGGACCAAATGCATATGTGAAACTGGGAGAGGAGCCACACAGCCTCCCTCCCAGGCCATATACAGCCTCAGGGACCACACCTCACTGGGGCCGGCCCGTGCTAATTAAAGGAGTGGGGCTGAGCTGCCCCCCTCTTGGAGCCCTTAATGGCCCTCGGGACTGCCATCCCCTAGGACTGGCTCCTACTATCTCCCGAGATATTCACCCTAAGAAGATAGATGTTTGGTTTTACTTGGCAAAAACTCTTACAGCTTCGGCCAAGCCAGAGGAAACAATAACTCTGCTCTCAGCAAGTGGAATCTGTCAAACTACAGAGTTTTCATCTGTTTCCATGGCTGCTGCTATGCAGGCAGGGAAACAGATAAAAGATTGCTCCCGTATGCAGGGAGCTGCATAGTTTGCAGCTACATGCAGTGGGAGCAATGGCAGCTCCTGCAGAAGGCACGGAGCTGGCTGGGATCCTGGGGGCATTGTGGCTTCTCCCGCAGTCCCTATCAAAGCACACTGGGTGCCCTCGGTAGGATGACTGCACGCAGGTAGAGGGGGTTCACAGGGCTGAAATCAGCCAGGGAGAGGGGCCTTGCTGCTCCCTCCCAGTATTTTTTTTAAATATGTCCCAGGGAGGTGGTGATCCCCTGGGCCTGGGTGACCACACAGTCCCCCCTAATTGTTTTTAAATTTAGCCCCAGGAAGGCAGTGATCCCTGGGGCATGGTAAATCCCCAGGAGGGGGGTCTGAGCAGCCCCCTCCACTATTGTTGAAAAGCCCAGGGGAGGTGGTGGTCCCTGGAGCTCAATGAGCCCAATGGAGGGGGTTCCGCATGACCCCCTTCCATATTTAAATATATCCCTGAGGAGGTGGTTGTCCCCAGTGATAAAAAGAGACCTAGGAGGGGGGCCGTGTGCCCCCTTCATTTTTTTATTAAATACCCTCATAGCCATTGTGTAATTATAGGTTTGTTTTGTTTCGCAAATTACTGTTGTGCCATTTAATGAATCGATGTGTAACTTTCCCCAAAAAGTCATCCGCCTCAGCTCCAGCCTGGCAAGTTTTTGGGTGATTCATGAAGACGGACCAAAATATAAGGGGGTCACACAACATTGATTTTCCATGTTAATTGTTGCTGTAAATTTGGGGAGGTGATACAGAAAAAACAGCTAATTGAATTACAACAAATTTGGCAGAAAATTAGAACTTTACTCACAAAGTGTGATTTTCATTATTTTGTTTTAATCTGATCAGCCATTTTTGAGAAATTTGCATTTAAAGAGGGCCTTGGTTTCGGCATGAAGGGTTTAAAAAGATATGTATACCTGGACTGTTGGTGTCTAGATATGCTCAGAACGGACACTTTAAAAAGGACTAGTCAATCCTGATTGGCTGGCTACAACCTGAACAATATGTTGTTTCAGCCATTACAGGACTCAGGGACATGGTCCCCTTTGGAATGCATGTAGTGAACGCCAGGTTTTGAGGGTCATCGAAAAGAGTACATTTAATGAATGATAGCAGATTTTAGTCACACTACAAGTCATTATTAATGGTGCAATGCTCATTTTAGAACTTCAGTTGAGTTCTTGGGTAATTTTACCATGTGAAAAATGTTGACCCTCTACTAGGATTTGATGAACCATGTTTTCAAGAAAACTGTTTTCTCTCATGATTTTTTCACAGAGGTTATGAAGGTGCTCCAGTCGCTGAAATGAGAGCACATTGTGCTCAAATTCACACTATCTTTCTCAGCCATATGAGAATAAAGTCTGATATGCCAAGTGAATTGTGTACTTCCAACAGAAGCAGCAGCCTATCAGCTAATTTCTAAGTGTTTTTCCACAGTCTCCCACAGTTTTCTAATGAACAACTAGAGGGCTATCATTCTGTATTCATGACACTATAGCACACCTGAAGCTATCTGAACAAAATGAATATTCTTTTAGTCATAGAAATTATGGATAGTGCTGTAAAACACTAAAATGAGGACACATTTTCTCTGAGCTCTGAAATATCTTCATCATCTATTTTAGTAAAACATTTTGACAAGCAGATGAAACATGTAGTTCCAATATCAGCAGCAGTCTGTGAGTTAACTCCTTATTAATGAACTGCAATTTCCCATAGTTTTTTAATGAACAATGAAAGCGCTAACATTCTGTATTTGCGACAAAAGTGTGCCACCCATGATGCCATATTGATTGAACCAAAACTGGTGACCATTAAGCATTTCCTTTATAAAGAAACACAATGAGAGGGATTGTTTTGTCATAGAAATTATGGTTAGTGCTCTAGAAAACTAAAATGAGCACACATTTTCTTTCAGATCCATGTCAGTAAAACATTCGGGCAAGCAGAACAAAGCATTAACTTTTAACACTGGCAGCAGCCTGTCAGTTGATTCCCTGTTGTTCTACTGCAGCTTCCCATGATGTTCTAACAAACAACTTACATTCTATAATAATGACAAAACTGTGGCACAGCTGCAGTCATCTTTATAGAAAGAAAGCTGTAAAAACTAAAGCATTTCCTTTAGAAATAAAACAAATGAGGTTTATTTTTGTCTTTGAAATAATGGTTAGTGCTCCAAAAAGTTAAATTGAAGATACATTTTTTAAGACTCAAATTTCTTTATTAACCAATTCAGTAAAACATTCTAAAATGGAACTGAAACATTCACTATCAACATCAGCAGCAATCTGTTAAATAATTCCCTACTGATCAACTGCAGCTTCACTACATAGTTCTGGTGCAATCGGAGCTGCTGAATTTAAAGCCTTTCCTGAAGAGGAGACTGAAATAAATGAGCATTGAGATGTTAATACAAGTATGAAGCCAGAGGGTTAAAATGTGAGGGGGGGTGAAGGTATTTAATAATTTGAGGTATAGTGTATTTTTTCAGTCACTTAACAGCTCCCTAATTTTAAAATAGTACATTTGTATGTTATCTGAAAAATCACAAAGGTTAAAGTGATGTTATAGTTAGGTGACAAAGGCATACACTATGTAATGATGGAAACCAAAAAAACACTGAATTTGCAGTTTAAAGTTCAGTGAGCTAACTATAACCTTCATCCTTGACATGCCTTCCTTATGCTTTCTAATATTACATCTCTCATGACATGTTAAATGACATGATCGATGATATCACTCATGACATCATTCAATGAATATAACAGTTTGCTTAATGCTTTTCACAATAGAAGGTGTTCACCAAACTCCACCTCGAACCAATTTTCTATCACCTTTACAGTACTAATAAGCATAATTAGGAAGAGTATTTTCACAATCCATCTAAGGTTGTTCCCACTTTCAGCATATGGATCTAAAAGCAGCAGTACATATAAACGCCCTTAAACAGATTTTATTCCTCATCGAGTAAGAGACACTTTCATTCTCTTCTCGAAATCTATCAAGGAAAAATTCACCCTACCATAACTTATGCAACAGAATATATTTCTACTAATAGATAGTACATTCTGAATACATGTGAAGGTAAATTACTACATGAAATAACGCTGCTGAGCCAAAGTTCTCATTTGTTAGTACCTTTTCAAAAGCTTTTGCCAACATAATTGGATGGGCATTTATGCTTCTGCACATGGAAGAAGGATCTTTAATGGCCTTTTTAAAAATACAAATCTTTTAAGGCTGGTACAAATATACACACTTTTAACAGAAAATTTAAGACAGCCTTAGAATACTTCCAATGTACAGAAAGTTTCCACCATTCCTGGTCTCCAGCACACTTGAAGGATTTGCGGAGCCTCAGACACTAAAAAAACAAGCATTTTGACAATTTCTTGCCCATGAGGGTCCCTCATAGAACCCTCCATCAGTCCCATGGGGTCAGGGTACCACTACCATGACACCTTCTATAACTTTTACACTTTATGTTCCCCCCTGGGAACCATGTCACAATCCACAAAATGGTGGTTGCAACTTTCCTCTCAGATAGTGGCCAGCCAATCACGGCACTCTTTCTGAACCAGGATCTAGCTTTCTGCCAAATTTGGTTTAATTCCGTTGAGTGGTTCCGACTGTAGTTGTGTCTAAAATCCCTATGAGAAATTACAGGGGGAAATTGCATTTTGGGAATTCCCCTTTTTCTCGACTACAGCTTGACGGATCACCCCAAGCTTTCCAGGCAGCTGCTGAAGTGACTGGCCAACTAGTTTTGAAAATTGGTGAAGATTCGTCTAACAGCGCCAATGTAATTAGCGAAACAATGTACGCTCTCCTATAGAAACTAGGACTTAACCATAGCTATCTGCTTGCAACCGGGAGTAGGATATATACATATGATATATATATGTTATATATATATATATATATTACCTACTGGCGGTCGCCAGTAGTCAGTTATAGTTAGTACTTAGTTTCCATAGGAAAAGCATTTTATGACTTGCCTATAACATTAATGTTGTTTGACCAATCTTCATGACATTTTCAAGTGTCAAAGTAGGTTCTGTGTGTAGCGTAAAGTTTGGGGGTGATCCATGCAGTGGGCACCGAGAAATAGGGGCTCAAAAAAAGGGTGCGTTTGTAATGTTAATTCCCATAGGAATGCGTTGTCGAACGTACAGCCCAAACCTCTAGATGGAACTACACCAAATTTGGCAGACAGGTTGATGTTGTTACGCAGATTGCGCTTTTTGTTGTTTGGTGCAAATCCGTTCAGTAGTTTTTGTGAAATGATATCCAGACAGCATAGTGATATCTCTGGCCGTGGATATTTTGCTGCGGTTTTGCGGTGATCGTGGTTAAATCGCAATTTTTTCGTGGGAACTCGTGAAAGCGGGCGCCAGCTGGAATGCTCTCGTTGGACAGGAAGTTGCAGCTGTCATTTTATGTATCGGGGACAGTTCCCAGGCTGAATTTTTCTTTTCAAAGTGACATAAGGGGTCAGAGTAGAGATACTCTGACCCCACATTTGGCAAATGGGGGCATTGGTAACACAAGTTACGTGGCCAATTTTGTTTCTTTTATTGCGCTCTATAATCAGCGAAGATTGATTTTAGAGATTAATTTTATACAAAATACCTACAAAAATATGATTTTAAACAGTCCACCAATAAGCCCCTAGTGTTGAAAATACAGTAAAATGTGTGCATATATGTGTTTTACACTGTATAAAAAAACAACTCGCTAATCACAGGTACCATCGTCTTTGTGATGCTTGCAGTACTCAAGTACATAGAAAATTGATGTAAAAGATTGTTTCTCTACAAACTCCCTATAAAAATATGATTTTAAACAGTGCAGTAATGAACCCCTAGTGTCTACAATGCTGTAAAATGTGTTCATTTATGTGTTTTACAGCTGTTAACAAATGGCGCGATTTTCGCAGTTACCGAAGTAATCGATGCTCTCGGCATAGTCGCAAAAACTGGAAGTAGGGTTCAAGCACAGTTTTTAAAAAGTTACTGCAAAAATATGTGTCCATACATGTTCTTTAACTTAGTAATGTGTGTATTGTAATAGTTAGAACTAATTTTTTAAGTTGAAATTTTTCAATGTGGCGGTGGATGTTGAATGTCTGCTTTTGTTTTGCGATTTTGCGACGTGATCATGACAATCGTGATGTGGTCACAAATTAAAAAATTATCATTTAACGGGTAAATTAACTGCATTTTGGGTACTTGGGTGGCTCTGACAAGAGCCTTTGTGTTGAGATGGTGTATAATCTGCAACAGATGAAACTGTATGCAGTATATCAGGTTGCTTAGAAACACCCTGTTTCCTTCGTCCCTAAAGTGAATTCCCTCACTTCTATACATTCCATGCATGTCAAAACATAGATTGTTGTTGTAGATAGAGTCCATGTTATGGTCTCTGAGGAAAGAAGAACAGTTTTATTGACATGTTTTCTGACTTTGTCAATCTGTGAACAGAATTGATTAGACCACTCCCATTTCTGTCTTTGGCATATATTAGAGTACACCAAGACAGCGTGAGAGAAAAGTGATATCAGTTCTGCAAAGGTGTTCTTCATTGGAATTTCAAGCCCTACCCCAGTCATTGTATGTCAACTGATGAAACTTTGTGCCTCTCTGTCCAAATCAACTAATCTCCACATTTGGCAAACCCAAGTACCTGTTAATACCTCTCTTTTTTGCAGCCTCTTTAGCCCAATAGACATAGCTGTGGCCCACAATCCACACTCTAAGCAATTTGAAGTGAAGGAGCAATAGCAGTCATGAGAAGACTGGAGCTGAATGAGGTAGTTTTCCAGATGAAAGGCAGTTACAATGGAGGTGTTTTTTTCCATTAAAAAAGATATATTTCATTGGATGCTGTCAGCATTTAAGTGAATACAATTAGGTAGTGTGTTAGATGCATTAGCAAGAAGTGCTATTATTGGCTGTTGTTTAAAAAAAGAAATGTAATACAGACGTGTGAATCTGTGGAGTAAAACATATCTGCTAAATCTCTTTTTGAAGTAGCATGTTCCCTCTAAAATGTGCAGTGAACTTGTGATCTACTGGTTCCACTGGGTTGAGCTAAGAGTGTAATGGGGAGGAAGGGTGTTAAAGAGACTGATTTTTTTTTAAGTTGAGGAGTTATGACACAATTCAAGTAAAGCAAACTTTAATTTCAAATTCAGGGCTATGTAATAAACTGTTGTGCAGTATTTAAATTTTAAAAAACTGAAGCTAAATATCGGTTTGGACTCTGCAATGCTCGCAAAAACATTGCAAACATGCAGAGAAAGGAATGTCGTTTTGAAAGAGATGGAACTGGTTACCAGATTCTAACCATTCATAAGTGGATACACAGTAGTCTAAAATGAAAGACATGATTTCATTTGCTGCCTTTCTCATGATTATAGATTCGAAAGTTGAAGAGGTTTCCATTTTATAGTTCCTTTCTATGAGAGTAGTGTACCATTCTTGTGCTTAGTTTTTAAAAATGTTAACAGTGTCAAAACTATCCAGAAAGAGCTAAAACAACAATATAATCTACAAACTCAATTCACTGGTATGTATATAACTTTCAAATATTTTTAAAAATTACATTAGAAATCAAGATGTATATGGGAGTTTGATTAGAAAGAGTATCACAGTGATATAAAACAAATATATCAGATGAACTGTATCTGGCAGAGGGTATGTATTTAAGATGTTAGTACTGTTGAAAATCACCATGAGCAATGCCTTTAAAAATGATAATTATTTAAATGACTAAACATCGTGTGCAGAACAGACAGATCTATGTTATTTGCATTCTGGGAACTGTAGTTCTTTTAGTCACAATATTAAATAGGAGTAGTGTCGTCATGAATAATACATAAGAAAATGTGCTGTGCTTGTATATGAATTATAAAGAAGTAATACTTGTTAGGTATGTATTAGTAAGTGTTTGTCAATGTGGTGTGTAACTTATGTGACCAATTTGCATATGTTTAGATGGTGATATATGGTTTTTCAGGTTTCAGATAGTTATATGTATGATGAGACTCTTGAGTTTACTTAAAGATATAGAGAACTATATATTTTTGGAAAGATGACCTGAAGGTGTATCTCTATTATGAAATCACATATATGTTTACATGGTGATGTATGTTCTTTAAGGCTGTTGAAAATTTCTTGTATATGGTGAGGGTTGTGCATTTCGTTAAACTTGCTCTGTTGAAAATTGAGGAGAGTAATAGTGCAGAATGTCTCTTGAGAGTTCTTGTGCTTTCTTCAATTGGTATGTAACTTTTCTTTGCGAAATGGTGAATATATGTTTTAAAGACATAAGAAATAGTTGAGAAATAATGTTGGTATGCCATTAAGAAAAGGTTTTGAGCTAAAAAGGGAGAATTGATGCTTTCAGTTTTAGAAACATACCGATGCATGTGCACACTGTGTAAAAGAGCAATGCATACTCCTAGAGAGCCATGTTTCCAATTATATATCAAGTGTGATATCTAGACCTCACTCAGACATAGCTCAGTATGTAAGGATAGATACACTAAAACAGGTAGTTTCATACTGATAGGAGGACTTAAATAATGAGTCATAGATATAGTCACAACTGTTTTGTATCAAACATCAATAGAGGTACTTTCAGAGTAAGCCAAGTGCTAATCAGGCACTTATCCAATCGGTCAGTCAGTACTAAGGCATTCATCGAATCACTTATGAACTGTCTACGCACTTATTCAATTACCCAGGCACTGCATATGCATTCTTGCATTCACGCAGGTACTAAATATGTAGTCATTGAACTATGCAGGCACTACCCATGCATTCATCCAATCACCCAGGCACTAACCATTCACTTATGCAATCACCATGGCAAAACCTATGCAGTCATTCAAACACCCAAGCACAACACATGCACTCATCCAAACACCCACTTACAACCGATGCACTCATTGAAATACTGAGGAACAACCCATGCACTCATCCATTTATGCAGGCAGTACCATTGCAGTGAACCTATCACCCATCCAGTACTTATGCACTCATTCAATTACTGAGGTAATACTGTTACACTAATACAATCACCCCAGTAGTACACTTGCTTTCATAAAATCACTCAAACTTTAACAATGGATGCTTGCAATCATTCAGACACTAGTCATGCACTCATCTAATCAGCCAGGCACTACTGATGCACAAATTCAATTATCCAGGCACTACCCATGTACTGCTCTAAACACCCAGGCACTACTTGTTCACTCAACCAAAAACACATTGGCAGCAGCCATGTACTCATCTAATCACTGAAACACTACTCATGCACTCATCCAATGTGCCAGGTACTATGTATGCACCTTAACAATCACATATGGTCTATCCATACACTCTATAAATCACCTATATACTATGCATGCACTCCTGCAATCATCCAGGCACTAGAGTTGCACTCATTTAATCATCCAACCACAATCTATGCAATTATTGAATTATTGAGGCATTAGTGATGCACTTTTCTAATTTTTCAGGCACTACTCATGCACATCCAAACACCCAGATAGTAGTGATATACTCATGCAAACATGCAGGCAGTAACTATGCAGATATGGAACGACCCATGGAGTTCTCACATATTCAAGGAATCATCCAGGCACTACATGTATCCTCAGGGAATCACCCGGCCTTACCTATGCACTCATTCAGTCATCCAGGGAGTATTCATGTATCCAACCATAAACACATTTTTACAAATGGGGATCTCTAATTGGCAGGCAGATACCCTGTCCAAGTAGGGACCCTTCTTCCTAGTCAGGATATGGGGGGCACACTACTGAAATAATCCCTGCTCACTCCCTTGGTAGCTTGGCACAAGCAGTCAGGCTTATCTCAGAGGCAGTTTGTAAAGCATTTGCACATAACCAACAGTACTAGAGTTAAAACATTACAAAAGGACACCACACCAGTTTAAAAAAAATAACCAATATTTTATCTGTGCAAACAAGACCAGAAATGATTAACAATCCAGAATACAGTTCTTAAGAATTTCAATAATCCAAAATAGGCTTGAAATACAGTTCCTTGAAGTTGATAGCTCAATCTGGGGCTATCACGGCGTCGTGAACAACAAATCCAAACAGTTCTGTCTGACTGCGGCGTCGTGGGCCAGCTACAGTGCTGGGAAGACCTGCAAAACAGTACCTTTAGAAATGTAGGGTGTCAGCGGCCTCGTGTTGAGCTCTGAAGAGCCGGCGTTGGCAGGCGTCAGTTCTAGAAGTCGGGCCCTCAAAGTCACATGCGTTGCTGATTGGAATACTCGCAGTTGAAATCGGGAGCTCCAGCATCAGCAGGCCTCGGGCTGCAGTGTGAAGTGCAGCGGTGTGGCATGCAGTGCCCTCAGGTCGCAGTGCAGGCAGCAGCTCAGTGACGATCGTTCAGCGGCGTCGGTGAGACCGGGGCTGTGGTGCGAAGTAATGCGGTGCTCGTCGCAGTACTGGCAGGTCACGGTACAAGCAGGGGTGTTATCGTTGATGAAGTGCTGTCGTTGGCTGAAGAACTGGAGTCGATGTTGCCAGCGTCAGTAGGCCAAAGATGCGGTGCGGGATGAGGAGGGTGTGCCATTTAACTTACGAGCGGTGCCCTCTAACCATGGTGCAAGCAGCAGCGTCGATGTCAGTGTGAAGCGTCGTCATCTGAGATACCAGTGTAGCGGCGTGAAGCAAGGCATTGCGAAGTTCGGTGCCCACAGCAGCGGCTCGAAGGCAATATCGGGTGTCATCGTCGGTGAGACAGGGGTTGCAGTGCAAAGTGCAGCAGTGCCATGTGGGGTTCCTATAGGACACGGCGTCGGCAGCGGCATTGTTGACGGCGTCGGGTTGTTTTTTCTTCTGTTGCAGTACAAAAAACACAGTTCCCAGTGCTGGTAGCAGATGAACTTGAATTCTTTGCTGTTCCTGAGACTTCTTGAATAGGGGCAAGCTCTACCTCAAGCCCTTGAGAAAACTCACAGAAAGAAGTTGCAGGAAGTTCAGTCCAGTCCTTTCTCGGCCCCAGAAAGAAGCAGCCACTGCAGGCCAACACAGCAAAGTACTCAGCAAAGTGGTAGTTTCTCCTCACAGCGTCTCCAGCTCTTCTTCTTGGCAGTCTTCTTGGTCCAAAAGAGTTCTAAAGTTCTGGGTTTTGGGCCCCAATATTTATACCAAGTTTCTTTCTGTTCTCTCAGACAGTGAGGCTCTGTGCTTGGTCCAAATCAGTTCTGTCCTCTCTAGCCCAGCTTCCCAGCAGGAGGTGGAGACAGCATTGTGTAAGGCAGACCAGGCCCATTCAGTTGTAAGGAAATCTCCTCCCACTACTCTAAATGCAGCCCATGTCTATTCAGCCCGACCCTGACTCATACAGTAAATGTACATCCCCAGCCCCTGTCACTCCAAAGCCGGGCTGTCAATTGACAACCAAGGAGAGGCACACAGGATGGCTACGCTAGAAAATAACTACTTTCTAAAAGTGGTATTTTCAACCACAGAACATAAAAATCATCTTTACTAAAAGATGCATTTTTACATTCTGAGTTCAGGCATACTAAACTCTACTTCCCCATCGTGTCCCAATGGGAAATTATGCTTATAAGTTGTTATAAGCAAACTCTCATTCTATCCTATGGGACAGATAGCTTTCCCATAGTGAAAAATTAAATACACTGCAATTCACTACCAGGCTATGGTACACACACCAGTACCTGTCCTACCTTTCATATAAACAGCACCCTGCCCACAGAGGTACCTTGGGCCAACTTTAGGGGTGACTGATAACTAAGAAAAGGGGAGATTAGGGCCTAGCAAGTGGATGCACTTGCCAGGTTGACCTGGCAGTTATACAAACTGCACATAGACACTGCAGTGGCAGGTCTGAGATCCCTTTTCAGGGCTGCTTGTGTGGGTGGCACAACCAGTGCTGCAAGTCCACTAGCAACATTTGAATTACAGGCCCTGGTACCCTTAGTGCAGTTTTCTAGGGGCTTACTAGTAAATCAAATATGGCAATCATGGAACCACCAATCAATTAACACAGTTAACAACAGGAACACTTGCAATTTAACACTGAACAGCAGTGAGAAAGTGTGCAGAGACACTAAACCAGCAAAACCAGAGTCAAAACCAGGAGGTCAGAGAGCAAAAAGTCAGGGGAAAAATGCCAAAAGATGCCAGTTCTAACCCATGTACTTACACTTTTTAGTGAGGAATATGTAGTCTTTTAGAACCATCAGGTGGATTATGTATCCAACCTGTCACACACTCTTTGCTTGTACTCGGAAGAATCAGGGAGAAAAATGCTGTTATAGAGCTTAATGTGCAGATTTTTATTTGGACAATTTGCCAAATTTAAATGTGATACATTTAAATAGAAAAGTACTGAGATACTAAATACACCAGTGGCACAGTGGTAGTGAGGAACACAAATAGCTTTTATGTTGTGTTTTCAGATTTACAGTGTTGAGACACTGTATGTACTTCTACACTGTGGCTGATGTTCATTTTAAAATGTACTACAGAAGGGATGAACTTGCCTTTCACCATGTAGAATTGAGAACTGAGATATGGTGCAGCTGTTTTGAAGGAGAGGGTGCTTTTAAAAGGTAACTAATAAGGTTTTGTGTTTTGTTTGTGTTTGGTATTTTTAAGTAAGTGCATGTAGTTATATACCCAGGTTCATCTGTGGATTTTAAACTGCAACATTACATAAAAACTGCTCTTGTATTATGTGTTAGTCAGTAGTAAACTAGTTGTTATGTTGGCTAGAGTAAAATTACAATACACTTATTTACAGAACAATATATACATAACTACAATCGTTCAGAGGAAAAAGAAGCAGAAGCAACCACAATGTCTCTGACTCACAAAAGGGGAAAAATGCTGAAAAAGTGGTGAAGGAAAAAACAGATACTGGTAAGAGGACAAAGTCAATTCCTAAAAATATATCTGAACACCTGGAAAGATTTGAAAATAATGTAAATAAAAATCAAACTATGAAAAACAATAGGAGTGGACAAAATCTAATTTACAAGAAAAGGAAAGAATTTAACAAAGATGGACACAGCTTAAACAGGAGACAGAAGCAGTTTTAGGAAATCAGAGCCAAGATGTTTCAAAGTAGAGGGGTTGTAAATGGATTGAGAAATATGAAGAAGTATAAAAAAAGGACAGAAACAGAAAGAACAATTTGAGGGAGTAGTTGATAAGGCCTTTGATTTTAAGAGGAAGCATTTCATTTTGATTAAACAGAATGAAGACTCTTGACAAAATAATGTTGTATATGAGGAGACAAAAACAGAAGAAAGCATTAGTCAATAGAAGTAACTTTTATACTGTTTTTAGTGCAGAACGGACACATATTTCTACTACAGATCCTTTCTTTACCGAAGAAAGCTATCTCCAGGATAACCCATTAGCTCATGCTATTGATGAGAGAGGACGATTTTATGAAATGAAGACTGCCTCCCATAGTGAAAGAGGTGATGGTATCTATAATGTCGAACTAGCTATTGCAGAAAAGGGACAGGGAAGGAGTAATCAGTACCTGTATACAAATGGTAGTGTAGCAGTGTTTGTAGTATTTGGCATTAATCCATTAAAATACTAAGAAATCTTCTACATATCGTTCTAAGGTGAAGTTTAAAACACAAAATAAGGACTTTACAAGGATTCGATTCTTGCAAGGTTAGAAAGCATACACATCTGGAGGGACACACAGTACCTTGTTTACCCAAGATAGTGTGACAAAGAACCTTTCATCATTTTAGGATGTAAGCTGTAAACCTCTCAACAATGCAAAGTTTATTTAGGAGGTTGTACTGTGTGAAAATTCCTGCTTTATGTTTAGAGCACTTTTCTGTGGTATTGTGGCAGAGGTAGAAAAGGTTCGTGACAATGTGCAGTTTCATTTCTTCTGTTCAGAACCGGACTCTACGGAAAATAAAGAGTTACTAACAGGAGGAGTTTCAGAACGGGACACAGGTGTTATAGTTGATAGCTATGAAGAAGAGATTACAAATTTAACACAGTATGGTCTGTAAAACCAGAGTATGTTTGTATATGCTGTCGACTCACTCACTACAAGCTTGAAACACGGACTGCTGACTTGAATGTAGAAAGTGAAAAAGAAAATAATTATAACTGGCAAAAGTTTGCTGAGTACTGAGGAACGCTTTGTCATCTACACATAGTAAGTTATATGTAAGTACTGTTACAATACATGTATGTATGTATGTATGTAAAAATATTTATAGAGCGCACTGCAACCCCACGGGCATCCTGGCGCTATAGACATAATGAAGGGAGGGAAGAGGATGGGGAAAGGCAGAGAATAAAAAAATTAGGCTCTAGGGAACAGCCAGGTCTTAAGCCGTCCACGGAAATGCGTCAGATCACGAACCTGTCATAGTTCCGGGGGGAGACCATTCCAAAGTCGAGCAGCCGCATAGCTAAAAGCTCTGCCTCCCAAAGTAGCGTTCTTTATCTTGGGAATCAGGGCCAGCCTAGCTGAGGAAGAGCGCAGAATGCGCGAGGGGGCATACCATCTAAAGCGACTTTGCAATGGTATAGGGCCAAGGCCATGAAAAGCTTTAAAGGCTATACACAGGGATTTAAACATAATCCTCTGTTGCACAGGCAGCCAGTGGAGCTCAGCCAGAGCTTTGGTGCTGGATGAGTAGCGTGATCTTTGAAGGGCTAGTTTTGCGGCAGCTGCTTGGATACGTTGAAGCCTCCGAATCAGGTAAACTGGGGAAGCAAGCAACAAGGTGATACAATAATCCAGACGACTAAGAATGGTGCATCGGATTACTGTACCTCGCACATGGGGAGGAAGAAGAGGTAGGATCCTGCGTAAGCCTCTCATAATCAAATTACAATTCGAGACAACCTTGTTGACATGCGATTCAAGACTTAGCTTCTCATTGAAACAAACCCCCAGATTACGTACAGTCTTTACAGGGACCAGGGGGGTGTCCAAAGGAAGAGGCCAGAAATTAAGAGGCAGGACTGGCGATACCCTACCCACTGTACAGTGTAAAAACTCGGTTTTGGCACCATTAAATTGCAGAGCATTATTTCTCAGCCACGTCGTCATTTCCAGCATACAATTATGGAAGGTGGGCAGAGAATCTGCCTGATCACCTTCCAGGGAAATGATTAGTTGCGTATCGTCGGCATAGTTGACGGCCGTAATGTTGCAAGATTTGATGATTTGTAACAATGGGCGCATGTAAACATTAAACAGTATCGGGCTGATAGAGGAGCCCTGCAGGGCACCCTGTTTGTTAGGCGAGAAATCTGACTGATAAGGAGGCAGAAAAACCGCCTGCCGTCTATCCGACAGATAGGAACATAGCCATTTTAGGGCCGAGCCAGTGATCCCCACCTCTTCGAGCCGATGTAAAAGAATATTATGGCTGACAGTATCGAATGCGGCGGATAAGTCAACTAATATCAGCGTTGCAGACTGACCCTTATCCGCTCGCATTCGCAGCTCATCCAAGGCAGTGATCAGAGCAGTCTCAGTACCATGCCCCGGACGGAAACCAAATTGGTTCTCCTCCAATATACCTTTGCTCTCTAAGAATTCAGATAGCTCCTGGCTAACGAGGCGTTCAGCTATCTTAGCTGGATAGGGCAGCAAAGAAATAGGGCGATAGTTTCCATAACAGGTTGGATCCAGCGAAGGTTTTTTCAGAAGGGGAGATACCAACGCATCCTTCCAGTTGGCCGGGACCTCACCACTAGTCAATGACTGATTGGTAATCAGGTGGAGGTGCGGAAAAGTTTCTGACCCCAATTCCTTCCAGAGTTTATGCGGAATAGGGTCAAGGGGAGACCCCGAGCAGACTTCCCTGGCCACATTGGAAAAGTCCTCCCAAGAAGGGCACGTCCAGTGATCCAAACGAGGTCCTGCTGTTACCTCCTCGTTTAGTCTGAGAGTTGAATGATTCGGTGGCTCCACTGTTGGTAGGCCTACATCAGTTTTGCAGCCAGTAATAGGATCATACTGCAGGCCCTCAAGGATCCCCTTGATCTTATTGTGAAAAAAGGCTGCCAGCCCATCACACAAATCCTGCGAGGGAGAGATCTTATTGGCCAAACATTCTGGATTAGCAAGACCTCTCAGAATGTTGAAGACACACTTAGCACTATTCGGGGAGTTTTGAATGAGGCTAATAAAATGCCAGCTAGAGCTGTTCATAACAAGTCAATACTGGTACATATTTCGGAACCATTTCAAGGTTTTAAATGTTTATGAGTCAATTCTTATTCAAAGTATACATCCATTTCAGGCTATAGTCTGTATGGAGCAAAGATAGACATGTTAACACCAACAGAGCTGCAGAAAGGTCTAAAATGTAGTGTACTGTACTGGATTAGTAGTGCTTTCTCAAAGTGTTCAGCAAGATGCTCAAGAGCTTTTAATATTAATGCTAGGACTATTAGAGGAAGAGGATCTGAATATCAATGAATTATTTCCTTTAAGTTATAAATGGAACAATAATTGAGAACATTGTGAATTCATCTCCAGCACTGAAATTGACAGTTTCTCTTTTTAATGTTACCAGATTATAAAGCTGTGGCCTTTGAAAATGTAACTAAAAAGGCCCATAAAGATATGACTGCAGATTAGAACTTAGATGTACATTGTTATTACAAACGTATGGGAAGTATGTCATAGTCATGCTACAATGATGGAGAGTGGATGGTAGTAAAATAAACAAGCATTTGCAATGCAATAGGTCTCGCATTCACGCGAGTTTAAGCTATTAGCATTGTAAATGACAATGCCTTTTATTTATGTTTTGGGTTTTAAAACATAAAACAAAGGCATTGTCAATTACAATACTAATAGCTTAAACTCTCCCAAATGCAAGACCTATTGCATTGCAAATGCTTGTTTACGACTTGTGCCCTGATTACAAGTATAGCAACTCCCCGCTGTTGGTGCTGTCCTTTGCCAGTATATTATCCCTGGTGAGAACTGCAGGAGACACCCATTGCAGGTACATCAACTCAGCTGAAGAATGGGGACCCTGTCCAGCTACAGGTTTAATGGCCTTGAGAGTACCTCAAGCACGAGTCAGGTATCCCTGGGGAAGGGGCGGTGAGAATACCACCCTGACCAATTCTGCATTGCACAGATGCAAACCCTCACTGGCATCAGTGGCTTAGCAAATGTGTCATGTGGCCTGTACAACGAAATAAATTGACCCCAGCCTGCTGTTTGAATGACAAAATACAGCAATTATAAGGGTTCATGGGCATGGTAGACCTCATGGGTCCAGAGTGAACCATGCGGCTGCTGTGCATTACCTCAGAACCCTTCCATCTGCCAATCAAAGCCTTGTCATCATCATGGTGAAATACCACTCAACAGCCAGTTTCAAATGCTGGATCAAATTTACCAAACTGTAAGCCAATGAAAACTCCCCATCACATGGCTCTATGAGTGTGCATGCCACAAAGTGGTACTATTAGCGTGGTGTCTGAGCCCACTGCAGACTTCTACTACACATTACAGAAAAGGAAATTCAGGCATTAAAAAAGAATTGATGTATTTATTTGTTTCATATCGCACTACTAAGCCATGCCCAGAGAGAGAGATTGTGGCGTTTTACATCGCAGTTTAAATACAATACATCGAGAGAGAGAGTGTGTGTTGGTGTGTGAGAGTGGGAGACAGACAGAGAGACTGTCTGTTTGTAACGGGTGGAAATTATGAAATTTAAGAGCATTGCCACAGATAGACCAACTGAGACCTAACATCTTGGTGTGGGTTTGCTTGTCCTTGAGACTCCTGCATTGTGTCTGGAGAGACCCTGGATTAGTGAGGCTACGGTGCCGGCGGCTGCAGTCGGACAGCACTGGCTGTACTGGGCTGAATCCAGTTTCCCCTCAGTAGCCGTGCGATGGAGCCCCGCAGCCAGGAGCACTGATGCCATGGCAGGAAATATCATTAAACAATATTTGGCTGGGGGCAGGTCACCAGAGCTCTTGCATTTACAGCTTTATGTTTCCTTCCTGTAGGAACTGTCCCATGTTGTTGCCTCAAGAGAAAATGCTTCACGGGTTCCTGAAGGGCAAACAGGGAAAGGGCACTGTGGCAGCCATCGCAGGGCGCCACAACTTCACTGCTTCTACCGCTCCACAGCACATCGCCATTTTATAAAACCAGCCATGTGTGATCGCCTCCTCCCATTTCAACTTTTTATGCTATGAACAAGAAAAGCTGATTTGGCTGAGTGGGTGGCACTGCTGACCCTCCATGTGTCTTTTACAATCATCGTGGAGGGAGTTATTATTGGCATGCGCTGTATTCTCTATAATAAACCCCAGCTCTGGCCATTGCTGCTTGAAGTGGTTGCTGCAGCTGGCACCCTGCAGGAGCGCTGTGGATTAATTTCACATGTTCTCACCTTGACGTTGGCTGTATTGCGATATTTTGCCACCATCAATGCCCCCTTAACTCCTTTTGATTTCAATGTCCCACCCATGCCGGTGGAACCAAACTGTGCCTGCAGACGCCAGTCAGGTGCGTCGGGAACACAATGTCCTTGAAGCAAACCTCTTCCGCACCAGCTGCCCCACCGGCAGGATGCATGCACATCACCCAACCGAGAGGGGGCTTTGAGGGAGGAAGATGCATAGTGTACGCATCCCACCCCCTCCTAAGGTATCTGCCTTCAGAAAGGAGGGCAGTAACACCACACTGCACGGATACAGAAGGGAGACAGGGGCCATGACCTTTTTACCTTCAACGCACAAGGAGCAAAAATAAACTAACTGTGACATTTCAATTATGTGCTGCTGTTTTTCCAGCAGGCGTGCTTCTAACCACGAAGAAGAAAACAGCATTTGAATACTATTGCAGCACTTGCGGTCTACCTGTAATCATCTTAAGCTAAAGCACGGGTGCCCTGATTGCTTTAAAAGTAAGGGAATAGAAAAACATTTTTTTTTCTATTTCTTTACTTTTGAACCAATCGTTGCACTGCCCTTTTGCTTAAGATATTTACAGCCGAAGCACGAGTGCCGCGATTGTAACCAAAGTAAACAAAAAAAATAATATGGTGGCTGCATGTCTTTTTTTTCTCTTTATTTACTTTGGTTACAATTGCTGCACTTGTGTTTTAACTGTAATGAAGAAAATAGTGCTCACAAAACTAAATAAGACGTGCCGTGTAACAACCGAAGTAAAGGGGCCAGTAGCCATGGGAGGTTACAAAAAAGGACCAATCACAAGCCAGCATTCAAGAAGAACAAAGACACAAGCCAATGAAAAATATGGGCGGAGAGTGGGCGGGGCTTCTCTTCCATACTCTTCCATACTGCGTGCTGACTCAGGCTTGACCTAAAAACTGAAATTACAAACTTTGCAGCTGGACAAATTTCCATTTCAAAAAGAAGTTTCACAACCATACCAAACTTATTTCATGAAGGAGTTGATATAACCTCTACACACTGCACAATATATTGAAGATGTCAAACAGGATGGACAGAGTGCAATGACATTTTAATGTCATTTAAATCAAGACTACGAAAAAAGTTAAAAAAATCATATCTGCTATTTCTAGAACTGAAGTTCTAAGGACAATTTAAAATAACGAAATGTGGTATTGTGTTGACATCTATATGAATTATGAGTTTAGACATTATTTGGCCTTTATAGGGGTATTGACTACAGGAAGGTGTTAGAAATTAAAGACTCTTTTTAACTGCAGGAAAGTCATTTATAAGACATTATAGGACTACATTCTGTTACTACACATAAAAACTAAACAGAGATACTATAATGCCAGCAGCCTTAAGTTGCATCAAAGCAGGCACATCTCCACTTCACCATTGTATCTTGTTTTGGTTGCCTAATGTTCAAAATGAAATCCTAATCCATTTTTCTTTCTTTCCATTTTTCACAGTGCTTGAATTGCTGCAATTAAAGGAGAATAAAAATTAATAACTATGGTTTTTCACATTGTGGAATATTAAATCCACAGACTGCTTCCCAGCTGTTATGATGCTGCTTTAGTTCATGCAGAAGGTAGCAAAAAGATTTAGTTCTGCTAACATTCCACTGCATCTTCGCTTCATTTCAGCTGGAACTTTGTCGCCAGGAGCAATGGCTGGAGGTAGAAGTAGACAAAAAAATTAAAAACCAGCACCATTTTTAAAATCAGTTTGGGACACCTCCTACAAGAAATTAACCAGTACCTGGAATGTTCAAGAAAGGAGAAATGGATGTGTACTTCCTTTCATAACGGAAACTGTACAAAGCAATGACATTTCTTTGTTTGGTAGTTATGCTGTATTCATGAGTTCCAATGTTGAAATGTATTCTTTAAAACAGTTGTTTTTGTTAAATGTGTTGTTAAAATAAAGCTGAACCAATATGTTACTACACAGTTAGACTCAAATTGTGTGTACAATGTGTCTATATATCTGTTTTACACTTTGGCATTTGTATTCATTGCGACCTCCGAAGGAAAATGTGTTTTTGATGTAGTTTTTTTGACAAATGAATACAAAGGGATAAGTTAAATTAATATCTCACTAAACAGCTAGACTCAACCCTTATGTAAAATATATCTATATATGTGTTTTACACTTTGTGAAAAACAAGTGGTCGTAGTGAAAATAAAAATATGTTTAAATAAGAAGATTCATGTACTTTTATATAAATAGATGACAAATACAACAGTAAGTGGTGCACAATGCTAATGTTCAATATCTAATTATAGAAAAATAATACAGGGACGTTATAGTTATGAAATGTACCAAAAAATGTTAGAAATCCACTGAAAAAACAAAAGGTTACAGGGTTGTTACAGTTAGGAATTAGCGTTTAGAAAACCTTACAAATTTCCTGAAAAAAACAAAGGTTACAGGGATGTTATAGTTAGGCTGACATTTCACTTGTACAAAACCAAGGAAATTCAGCTATAACTTGCTTACCCACAAGGCCGTGCATATGACCTCATATATTACATTACCTATGACATGGTCAGTGACATCACTGATTACATCACTGATGACATCTCAAATTGCATCACTGATGATATCAGCCAGGGACTTTGACTGTTTTTAAACAGTTTATGAATGTTAAATATATATACCAAGTTGTATTGGAAAATTAGTGAGTGTATGAGTGCCTGTATGAATGATTTAGTGATTGCGTAACTGACTGCATAAGTGAGTGATTAGGTGTCTCGGTGTATATATGCGTGAGTGACTGGTTGTGCGAATGATGGTATCAGTATGTTAGTTGGTATGTAAGTTGCTGAATGGGTGTGTGATTGGGTATGTGAGTTGCTGTATAGGTGAGTGATTGTCTGAGTACAAGTATAAGTATCTGCGTATCTGTGTGGGTGGGTGAGGGTGTGTGTGACATCCTATATGGATGAGTGGGATGAGTGAGTGGGTGGGTCAGTGGCTGCAAGGGTTAGTGAGTATATCGGTCGGGGGCTGTATGGGTGAGTGAGTGTGTGTATGGTTGAGTCAGTGACTGAGTGCATGTGTCAATGGTATATGGGTGAGTAACTGCAAATATGATAGGCAGTATAGGTGAGTGCTGGCGTATATGAGTGACTGTATGTGTGAGTGAGTGATTGTAAGAGTAGCTATATGGGTGAGTGCGTGCTTATGTCAGTAGCTGTATGGGTATATGAGCGGATATATCAGTGACTGTATTAGTGAGTGAGTAAGATTATGAGTGGGTGTATGGGTGACTGAGTGGATGTGTGTGCAGACTTATGAATCACTGAGTGGGTGTGTCAGTACTGGTATGGGTGTGTCATTGCTGAGGTCATAAGCTGTGCACTGTGGGGATACAAGTTATAGTTAGCACAGCTTACTATAACTTCTGAACTTCTTTGGTTTTGTATGAGAGAAATGTCAGCCTAACTTTAAAATCCCTGTAACCTTTGGTTTTTTCCACTATATATATGCAGCAAATTCTTCACAAGGAGGAAAAAAGGGTCGCACTCCAGCAGCTGTACTTTGGTGGTTAATTTATTCTTAAATAATTTTTGTGTCAGCAAACGCAGACCAAACCAACGTGTTTCGGTATTGCAAAAACTGCTGGGGTGCCACCCTTTTTTCCTCCTTGTGAAGAATTTGCTGCATAGTTAGCAGTGTGGTTCAACTGCATGGGTTACGCACCTTTCGTAGCACCAAGAACCCGGAAAAAGCAAACCGATTTGGGAAATATATATATATATATACATACTCAAAAAGGATTGCCACTTGCTCGGAGATGCACTCAAGAGACAGAAGCGGGCCCCCTTAGCTTTCAAGAAGGTCCTTTATTGCATCGCAAACCGAATTTCATTTCAATGTTCAATGTTCAGAAAGGTCCAACGCGTTTCAAAGCTCCTGCTTCTTGTTCATGGACCGGCTGGTCAGTGGCAGTGATAACGTCATCTCAGCAAGCCCCTTGTTAACCAGTAGTTGACTGCCCCCAGGTGGGTTGGATCTGTATTCAGTCTGAAGGTATCCTGGGACTTGTAGGATTGAGCGTTCCTGCCACAAAACATAAGTATCAAAGTATTAAACCTCCAGTAGGTATGAAATGAATTACGGTTTAATTTTAAGGCACAACTTCGTCTTCTCTGTATTTTGCGAAATGCAAGTATCTCGCTACAGTCCATATATATGTGGCGGTGCAAACTCCACGACCGAGGCTGGCCGTAATGTATTTTCAAAAAGGATTGCCACTTGCTCGGAGATGCACTCAAGAGACAGAAGCGGGCCCCCTTAGCTTTCAAGAAGGTCCTTTATTGCATCGCAAACCGAATTTCATTTCAATGTTCAATGTTCAGAAAGGTCCAACGCGTTTCAAAGCTCCTGCTTCTTGTTCACGGACCGGCTGGTCAGTGGCAGTGATAACGTCATCTCAGCAAGCCCCTTGTTAACCAGTAGTTGACTGCCCCCAGGTGGGTTGGATCTGTATTCAGTCTGAAGGTATCCTGGGACTTGTAGGATTGAGCGTTCCTGCCACAAAACATAAGTATCAAAGTATTAAACCTCCAGTAGGTATGAAATGAATTACGGTTTAATTTTAAGGCACAACTTCGTCTCCTCTGTATTTTGCGAAATGCAAGTATCTCGCTACAGTCCATATATATGTGGCGGTGCAAACTCCACGACCGAGGCTGGCCGTAATGTATTTTCAAAAAGGATTGCCACTTGCTCGGAGATGCACTCAAGAGACAGAAGCGGGCCCCCTTAAACCGTAATTCATTTCATACCTACTGGAGGTTTAATACTTTGATACTTATGTTTTGTGGCAGGAACGCTCAATCCTACAAGTCCCAGGATACCTTCAGACTGAATACAGATCCAACCCACCTGGGGGCAGTCAACTACTGGTTAACAAGGGGCTTGCTGAGATGACGTTATCACTGCCACTGACCAGCCGGTCCGTGAACAAGAAGCAGGAGCTTTGAAACGCGTTGGACCTTTCTGAACATTGAACATTGAAATGAAATTCGGTTTGCGATGCAATAAAGGACCTTCTTGAAAGCTAAGGGGGCCCGCTTCTGTCTCTTGAGTGCATCTCCGAGCAAGTGGCAATCCTTTTTGAAAATATATATACATACATGTATGTATATTCGTTATACGTGGGAGCAGGGGTTTAAAATATGGATTGCAGCAAATCCTCTCACAGACACGTTTCAGTGTGTTACCTTCCTCTGTGCCATTGAATGCTATTAACCCCTTCGATGCTGCGCAGATTCTGCCGCTGTGCTGACGGAATCTTGCGCGGGTGTGGTCATGACGGAATGGTTCCGTCATGAGCACAGCTCAACCGTGGGTCATGACGGAACCATTCCGTCATGAGCACCGAAGGGGTTAATTCAGTGCATTGTCCCAATTGCCTTATATGCTTAATGCTCTTTCTTCATTTGTGATGTCTTAGCCAATAGAAGAACGTATTGCTTCAAACAGTAAGTAATGAGGTGCACAATATTGACCCCTCACCGCTGGATAAAACAAGTAAGAATTTCTGTGGCGAGGGGTCAATATTGTGTATCTCAGAACTGTCAAAAAGATCTGGACAGCATGTTTGGGAGGAGGAGAGAGAATCAGACATTAGTGTCTGTATCTTGGTTATATAAGATCGCGGAAATAGTAGCAACACAAAAAACATGTTGACTACAAAATGTACTGTTTGAAGCAATACGTCCTTCTATTGGCTAAGACATCACCAATGAGGAAAGAGTTGAAGACAATATCATATTTAAAATCAGGTGAAACTGACCCTCGTATGTTTTTAATATGTCTTAATCGTGCTTATGTTTTAATAGTGAGAGATGCTTGATCTGTTGCTATTTCTTTATGCCTTTATTGGTTATGCATTTGTATATATATATTATCTACTGGCGGTCGCCAGTAGATAGTTATAGTTAGGACCGAGTTTCCATAGGAAATCTGAAAATTCTATTTTGAATAACTTTGGCGCCGGTTGACGAATCCTTGCGAAATTTTCAAAACTAATGGGGCGCTCCGCTCAGCTCCTACCCTGAAAGTCTCGGGGTGAATCGTCAAGCGGGGGCTGAGAAAAAATGGGGGTCCCAAAACGCGTTTTCCCCATGCATTTTCCCATAGGACCTTTAGTCGAAGGTACAGCCCGAACGGCTGAACAGAATTACTTGAAATTTGGCAAAGAGGTAGTCCTCAGGTCAGGCATGTGCCTTTTGCATATATGGTGTCAATCTGTTCAGTAGTTCCTGAGAAAATTGCAGTTAAAAGTACATCAATATCTATAAACGCGCACCGTGTGCGCACCGTGCGCGCACGGTGCGCACACCATAACGTGCGCGAGCGTAATTCTGATTGGTGGTTACATGTCAGTCAACATTCGAATCGGTCGAAATCAGGAAGTGTCGGCCGCCATTTTGTGTGTTTTGTGTGTGACAGTGAAAAAGAAAGGTGGAGAACGTGAAAAGGGGGCAGGGTAGAGAGTTCCTGACCCCTAGCCTTTGTCAGGGGGTCCCTGAAGGACCCCGAAGGGTGAAAAAAACATTTTATTTTTTTCAAAAAATCGCAGGGTGCACGCACCGTGAAAAACCCTTAAAAAAAAAACCAATTTGAAACTGTTTATAAGTTTATAGAAGATATTAACTATGCTGTTCAACTTTATCCAAATTAAAAAAAAAAGAGCTGAGCCATTCCATATTACACGATACAGTCAATCTATAACTATATACATAGGTAGTTTATTGTAAAATAAATATATAAAAAATATAATACATAACTTAGCATTTAAAAAACCTTACAAATTCACTTAAAAAACCATAGGTTTCACACACGTTATAGTTAGGAATTAGCATTTAAAAAACCTTGCAAATTCACTTAAAAAACCATAGGTTTCACACATGTTATAGTTAGCTGGACATTTCACTCGTAAAAAACCATTGAAATTCCCCCGTTATAGTTAGTTCAGATAACTATAACTCGCGCGACCGCCACTCTATCACAAGGATGATGTCATCAGTGATGTCATGAGTGATGCCACTAACCATGTCATGAGTGATGTAATATGTGACGTCATGAGCAGTGGATTGCGGGCGCGCGAGTTATAGTTATCTGAACTAACTATAACGGGGGAATTTCAGTGGTTTTTTACGAGTGAAATGTCCAGCTAACTATAACATGTGTGAAACCTATGGTTTTTTAAGTGAATATGTATATATATATATATATTTATTTAGTATACTATGTATACATGTGAAAATGTGTCGGTCCACCTGTTTACCTCGGTCGCACAGAAAAAATGGGTGGAACTGACGTCAGCACGTCGACGAGGTCCTCTTATGGCACCTATGACGTCATACGATGTCGCGAGCGGAGCCGTGCTATTATGACATCGTCATCGACGTGGGAGAGCTAGGAAAGAATTTCCACGGAATGCTGGCGTAGGGGATATTCACCTAAGTGTTCAGGCTAGTCCTTTGGGAGCAACTGTTAATGTTGCCACTCTAGAAACCGAAACCAGTTACCCGAGGGCAGAGGTCCTGCAGATGGCACACAAGGTGGGGAGCCCAGTCGTGTGCACTGGCGGGGCAGCGAAGTGACAAGCACCACTACCCACAGAAAAGATAACGAGGGCACTGAATAACACAGGATCTTCTCTTTGTATCTGGCAGGAACAACAAGGTTAAAATGCCCTAGTTCCAAAAAGTAGAATTAGTGCTACAATGCTCTTGAAGAGGACCTGCGATCGATGCCACTTCTGCCTTCTGTACACTGAAGGTGGCACATGGGTCACGCGGTACATCATACAGCGGTGGAATGCACACTCGTTGACCTCTCATGGCACTGCTCCAAACTTGGGGGAGAACGCTTTCCATTCGCTGTGTTTTCTGATGACGTGTCGCGTCGGCCCCGTCCAACAGCAGAACCCCTTTAGATCCAAACAGACTCTTCCACTCTCTCACCGGAAGTGAAACCAGGCCACGCGGACACTTTCACAATACAACAGCCGGGACTGTACTTTTCGGTTAAAAAAACCACATTCCTTCCTCCTAATTTATCAAATAAATGACTCACTGAAGAACAGGGGCCGGCTTCGATCGGTAAAGAGATGTTACAACTACTTTTTTACTTCGCGATACCATTACAACACATGCATTACCACGCATACGTTGTACATCGCGAAGTCATTACTACGCATTATTTTAGAACACATGGTCATTTACCACGATGCCTGTAAAGGTATGTATGGTAAATGACCATGACTGTAGACGATCCACGTCGTTGTAAGGAAACAGAGGCTGTTCCGTTTCCTCACAACGACGTGCACCGCCCTCAGAGACGACATGAAGCAGGAACCACGAGGAGAGGGAACCATGAGGAGTGAAAGGTAAGGGGATTGGGCATGGGGTGGTGGGTACTTTTCTAGGGTTTAGGGTAGTGCAGTGGTGTTAGGGTATTGTAGGGGGTCATGCTGAGGGTAGTATTTTAGGGTTTAGGGTAGTGCAGTTGTGTTTGTGTAGGGTAAGGGGTCATGCTGGGGGTAGTGTTTTAGGGTTTAGGGTAGTGCAGTGGTGTTTGGGTAGTGTAGGCGGTCGTGTTGAGGGTAAATTTAGGGTTTAGGGTAGTGCAGTGGTGTTTGGGTAGTGTAGGGGTCGTGCTGGGGTAGAGTTAGGGTTTAGGGTAGTGCAGTGGTGTTTGGGTAGTGTAGGGGGTCGTGCTGGGGTAGTGGTTTAGAGTTTAGGGTATTGCAGTGGTGTTTGAGTAGTGCAGGGGGCACTGCTGAGGGTAGTGTTTTAGGGTTTAGGGTAGTGCAGTGGTGTTTGTGTAGTGTAGGGGGTCATGCTGGGGGTAGTGTTTAGGGTAGTGCAGTGGTGTTTGTGTAGTGTAGGGGGTCGTGTTTTAGGGCTTAGGGTAGTGAAGTGATCTTTGGGTAGTGTAGGGGGTCGTGCGGGGTGTAGTGTTTTAGGGTTTATAGTAGTGCAGCGGTGTTTGGGTACTGTAGGGGGTTGTGCTGGGAGTAGTGTTTTAGGGTTTAGGGTAGTGCAGTGGTGTTTGGGTAGTGTAGGCGGTCGTGCTGAGGGTAAATTTAGGGTTTAGGGTAGTACAGTAGTGTTTGGGTAGTGTAGGGGGTCATGCTGGGGGTAGTGTTTTAGGGTTTAGGGTAGTGCACTGGTGTTTGGGTAGTGTAGGGGGTCATGCTGGGGTAGTGGTTTAGGGTTTAGGGTATTGCAGTGGTGTTTGGGTAGTGTAGGGGACACTGCTGAGGGTAGTGTTTTAGGGTTTAGGGTAGTACAGTAGTGTTTGGGTAGCGTAGGGGGTCGTGCTGGGGGTAGTGTTTTAGGGTTTAGGGTAGTGCACTGGTGTTTGTGTAGTGAGGGGGTCGTGCCAGGGCTAGTGTTTTAGGGTTTAGGGCAGTGCAGTGGTGTTTGTGTATTGTGGGGATCATGCTGAGGGTAGTGTTTTAGGGTTTAGGGCAGTGCAGTGGTGTTTGTGTAGTGTAGGGGGTCGTGCTGGGGGTAGTGTTTTAGTGTTTAGGGCAGTGCAGTGGTGTTTGGGTAGTGTAGGGGGTAGTGCTGGGGTGGTGTTTTAGTGTTTAGGGCAGTGCAGTGGTGTTCGGGTAGGGTAGGGGTTGTGCTGGGGTGGTGTTTTAGGGTTTAGGGCACTGCAGTGGTGTTAAGGCAGTGTAGGGGGTCATGCTGGGTGTGGTGTTTTAGTGTTTAGGCCAGTGCAGTGGTGTTTGGGCAGTGCAGGGGTCGTGCTGTGGGTGGTGTTTTAGGGTTTAGGGCTGTGCAGGTGGATCGTTCTGGGGTAGTGTTTTAGGGTTTAGGGCAGTGCAGTGATGTTCGAAAAGCATAGGGGGTAATTCTGAGGTAGTGTTTTCGGGTTTAGGGTAGTGCAGTGGTGTTCGGGCAGCGTAGGGGGTCTTGCGGGGGTGGTGTTTCAGGGTTTAAGGCAGTGCAGTGGTGTTCGGTCAGTGCAGGGGGTCGTGCGGGGAGTGGTGTTTCAGGGTTTAGGGCAGTGCAGTGGTGTTCGGGCAGTGTAGGGGGTCTTGTGGGGGTGGTGTTTCAGGGTTTAGGGCAGTGCAGTGGTGTTCGGTCAGTGTAGGGGGTCGTGCGGGGAGTGGTGTTTCAGGGTTTAGGGCAGTGCAGTGATGTTTGGGCAGTGTAGGGGGTCACGAAGGGGGTGGTGTTTCAGTGTTCAGGGCAGTGCAGTGGTGTTGGGGCAGTGTAGGGGGTCGTGCTGGGGGTGGTGTTTCAGTATTTAGGGCAGTGCAGTGCTGTTCGGGCAGTCTAGGGGTCGTCCTGGGGGTGGTGTTTCAGGGTTTCAGACAGTGCAGTGGTGTTTGGGCAGTGTAGGGGGTTTTGCTGGGGGTGGTGTTTCAGGGTTTAGGGTAGTGCAGTGGTGTTCGGGTAGTGAGGGGGTCATGCTGGGGGTGGTGGTTCAGGGTTTAGGGCAGTGCAGTCGTGTCCAGGCAGTGTAGGGGGTCATGCTGGAGGTGGTGTTTAGGGCAGTGCAGTGGTGTTTGGGCAGTGTAGGGGGTCATGCTGGGGGTGGTGTTTCAGGGCTTAGGGCAGTGCAGTGGTGTTTGGGCAGTGTAGGGGGTCGTGCAAGGTGGTGTTTCAGGGTTTAGGCAGTGCAGTGGTACTAGGGCAGTGTGGGGGGTCATGCAGGGGGTGGTATTTCAGGGTTTAGGG
Source organism: Triturus cristatus (assembly GCF_964204655.1). NCBI lineage: Eukaryota > Metazoa > Chordata > Amphibia > Caudata > Salamandridae > Triturus > Triturus cristatus. The sequence continues at coordinate 920,909,429 of NC_140581.1, read as the reverse complement.
CAGTGCTGTGGTGTTCGGGCAGTGTAGGGGATCTTGCTGGGGGTGGTGTTTCCGGGTTTAAGGCAGTGGTGTTCGGGCAATGTAGGGGATCTTGCTGGGGGTGGTGTTTAAGGGTTTAGGGCAGTGCAGTGAGGTTCGGGCAGTGGAGGGGGTCGTGCTGAGGCTGGTGTTTCAGGGTTTAGGGCATTGCAGTGGTGTTCAGGCAGTGTAGGGGGTTGAGCTGGGGCTGGTGTTTCAGGGTTTATGGCAGTGCTGTGGTGTTCGGGCAGTGTAGTGGGTCATACTGGGGATGGTGTTTCAGGGTTTAGGGTAGTGCAGTGATGTTTGTGTAGTGTAGGGGGTTGTGCTTGGGGTAGATTTAGGGTTTAGGGTACTGCAGTGGTGTTTGTGTAGTGTAGGGGGTCATGCTGGGGGTAGTGTTTTAGGGTTTAGGGCAGTGCCGTGGTTTTTGGGTAGTGTAGGGGCGTCATGCTGAAGGTAGATTTATGGTTTAGGGTAGTGCAGTTGTATTTGGGTAGTGTAGGGGGTCGTGCTGGGGGTAGATTTAGGGTTTAGGGTAGTGCAGTGGTGTTTGGGTAGTGTAGGGGGTCATGCTGTGGTAGATTTAGGGTTTAGGGTAGTGCAGTGGAGTTTGGGTAGTGTAGGGAGTTGTGCTGGCGGGAGTGTTTTAGGGTTTATGGTAGTGCAGTGGAGTATGGGTAGTGTAGGGGTCGTGCTGGGGTAGTATTTTAGGGTTTAGGATAGTGCAGTTGTGTTTGGGTAGTGTAGGGGCTTGTGCTGGGGGTAGTGGTGTAGGGCTTAGGGGAGTGCAGTGGTGTTTGGGTAGAGCTGGGCGTACTGCTGGGTGTAGTGTTTTAGGGTTTAGGCTAGTGCAGTGGTGTTTGTGTAGTGTAGGGGGTCGTGCTGGGGGTAGTGTTTTAGTGTTTAGGGCAGTGCAGTGGTGTTGGGGCAGTGTAGGGGTCGTGCTGGGGTGGTGGTTTAGTGTTTAGGGCAGTGCAGTGGTGTTGGGGTAGGGTAGGGGTTGTGCTGGGGTGGTGTTTTAGGGTTTAGGGCACTGCAGTGGGGTTCAGGCAGTGTAGGGGTCGTGCTGGGGGTGGTGTTTTAGGGTTTAGGGCAGTGCAGGGATGTTCGAACAGCGTAGGGGGTCATTCTGGGGTAGTGTTTTAGGGTTTAGGGCAGTGCAGTGATGTTCGAACAGCGTAGGGGGTCATTCTGGGGTAGTGTTTTAGGGTTTAGGGTAGTGCAGTGGTGTTTGTGTAGTGAAGGGGGTCATGCGGGGTCGTGTTTCAGGGTTTAGGGCAGTGCAGTGGTGTTCGGGCAGTATAGGGGGTCTTGCGGGGGGTGGTGTTTCAGGGTTTAGGGCAGTGCAGTGGTGTTCGGTCAGTGTAGGGGGTCGTGCGGGGAGTGGTGTTTCAGGGTTTAGGGCAGTGCAGTGGTGTTTGGGCAGTGTAGGGGGTCACGAAGGGGGGTGGTGTTTCAGTGTTCAGGGCAGTGCAGTGGTGTTGGGACAGTGTAGGGGGTCGTGCTGGGGTGGTGTTTCAGTGTTTAGGGCAGTGCAGTGCTGTTTGGGCAGTCTAGGGGGTCGTGCTAGGGTTGGTGTTTCAGGGTTTCAGGTAGTGCAGTGGTGTTCCGGTAGTGTAGGGGGTCGAGCTGGGGGTGGTGGTTCAGGGTTTAGGGCAGTGCAGTGGTGTTTGGGCAATGTAGGGGGTCGTGCAAGGTGGTGTTTCAGGGTTTAGGGCAGTGCAGTGGTACTCGGGCAGTGTAGGGGGTCATGCAGGGGGTGTTGTTTCAGGGTTTAAGGCAGTGCAGTGGTGTTCGGGCAGTGTAGGGGGTCTTGCAGGGGGTGGTGTTTCAGGGTTTAGGGCAGTGCATTGGTGTTCGGTCAGTGTAGGGGGTCATGCAGGGGGTGGTGTTTCAGTGTTTAGGGCAGTGCAGTGCTGTTTGGGCAGTCTAGGGGGTCGTGCTAGGGTTGGTGTTTCAGGGTTTCAGGTAGTGCAGTGGTGTTCCGGTAGTGTAGGGGGTCGAGCTGGGGGTGGTGGTTCAGGGTTTAGGGCAGTGCAGTGGTGTTTGGGCAATGTAGGGGGTCGTGCAAGGTGGTGTTTCAGGGTTTAAGGCAGTGCAGTGGTGTTCAGGCAGTGTAGGGGGTCTTGCAGGGGGTGGTGTTTCAGGGTTTAGGGCAGTGCAGTGGTGTTTGGGCAGTGTAGGGGTTCACGAAGGGGGGTGGTGTTTCAGTGTTCAGGGCAGTGGAGTGGTGTTGGTGCAGTGTAGGGGGTCGTGCTGGGGGTGGTGTTTCAGTATTTATGGCAGTGCAGTGCTGTTCGGGCAGTCTAGGGGGTCGTCCTGGGGGTGGTGTTTCAGGGTTTCAGGCAGTGCAGTGGTGTTTGGGCAGTGTATTGGGTTTTGCTGGGGGTGGTGTTTCAGGGTTTAGGGCAGTGCAGTGGTGTTCGGTAGTGCAGGGGGTCGTGATGGGGGTGGTGGTTCACAGTTTAGGGCAGTGCAGGGTGTTTGGGCAGTGTAGGGGGTCATGCTGGAGGTGGTGTTTAGGGCAGTGCAGTGGTGTTTGGGCATTGTAGGGGGTCGTGCTGGGGGTGGTGTTTCAGGGTTTAGGGCAGTGCAGTGGTACTCGGGCAGTGTAGGGGGTCATGCAGGGGGTGGTGTTTCCGGGTTTAAGGCAGTGGTGTTCGTGCAGTGTAGGGGATCTTGCTGGGGGTGGTGTTTCAGGGTTTAGGGCAGTGAAGTGGTGTTCGGGCAGTGTAGGGGTTCATGCTGAGGCTGGTGTTTCAGGGTTTAGGGCAGTGCAGTGGTGTTCAGGCAGTGTAGGGGGTCGAGCTGGGGCTGGTGTTTCAGGGTTTATGGCATTGCTGTGGTGTTCGGGCAGTGTAGTGGGTCATACTGGGGATGGTGTTTCAGGGTTTAGGGTAGTGCAGTGGTGTTTGTGCAGTGTAGGGGGTCGTGCTGGTGGTAGCGTTTTAGGGTTTAGGGTAGTGCAGCAATGTTTGTGTAGTGTAGGGGGTAGTGCTTGGGGTAGATTTAGGGTTTAGGGTAGTGCAGTGGTGTTTGTGTAGTGGAGGGGTCATGCTGGGGGTAGTGTTTTATGGTAGTGCCGTGGTGTTTGTGTATTGTAGGGGGTCATGCTGGGGGTAGTGTTTTAGTGTTTAGGGCAGTGCAGGTGGATCGTTCTGGGGTAGTGTTTTAGGGTTTAGGGCAGTGCAGTGATGTTCGAAAAGCGTAGGGGGTCATTCTGAGGTAGTGTTTTCGGGTTTAGGGTAGTGCAGTGGTGTTCGGGCAGCGTAGGGGGTCTTGCGGGGGTGGTGTTTCAGGGTTTAGGGCAGTGCAGTGGTGTTCGGTCAGTGTAGGGGGTCGTGCGGGGAGTGGTGTTTCAGGGTTTAGGGCAGTGCAGTGGTGTTCGGGCAGTGTAGGGGGTCTTGTGGGGGTGGTGTTTCAGGGTTTAGGGCAGTGCAGTGGTGTTCGGTCAGTGTAGGGGGTCGTGCGGGGAGTGGTGTTTCAGGGTTTAGGGCAGTGCAGTGATGTTTGGGCAGTGTAGGGGGTCACGAAGGGGGGAGGTGTTTCAGTGTTCAGGGCAGTGCAGTGGTGTTGGGGCAGTGTAGGGGGTCGTGCTGGGGGTGGTGTTTCAGTATTTAGGGCAGTGCAGTGCTGTTCAGGCAGTCTAGGGGTCGTCCTGGGGGTGGTGTTTCAGGGTTTCAGACAGTACAGTGGTGTTTGGGCAGTGTAGGGGGTTTTGCTGGGGGTGGTGTTTCAGGGTTTAGGGTAGTGCAGTGGTGTTCGGGTAGTGAGGGGGTCATGCTGGGGGTGGTGGTTCAGGGTTTAGGGCAGTGCAGTGGTGTCCGGGCAGTGTAGGGGGTCATGCTGGAGGTGGTGTTTAGGGCAGTGCAGTGGTGTTTGGGCAGTGTAGGGGGTCATGCTGGGGGTGGTGTTTCAGGGCTTAGGGCAGTGCAGTGGTGTTTGGGCAGTGTAGGGGGTCGTGCAAGGTGGTGTTTCAGGGTTTAGGCAGTGCAGTGGTACTAGGGCAGTGTGGGGGGTCATGCAGGGGGTGGTATTTCAGGGTTTAGGGCAGTGCTGTGGTGTTCGGGCAGTGTAGGGGATCTTGCTGGGGGTGGTGTTTCCGGGTTTAATGCAGTGGTGTTCGGGCAATGTAGGGGATCTTGCTGGGGGTGGTGTTTAAGGGTTTAGGGCAGTGCAGTGAGGTTCGGGCAGTGGAGGGAGTCGTGCTGAGGCTGGTGTTTCAGGGTTTAGGGCATTGCAGTGGTGTTCAGGCAGTGTAGGGGGTTGAGCTGGGGCTGGTGTTTCAGGGTTTATGGCAGTGCTGTGGTGTTCGGGCAGTGTAGTGGGTCATACTGGGGATGGTGTTTCAGGGTTTAGGGTAGTGCAGTGATGTTTGTGTAGTGTAGGGGGTTGTGCTTGGGGTAGATTTCGGGTTTAGGGTACTGCAGTGGTGTTTGTGTAGTGTAGGGGGTCATGCTGGGGGTAGTGTTTTAGGGTTTAGGACAGTGCCGTGGTTTTTGGGTAGTGTAGGGGCGTCATGCTGAAGGTAGATTTATGGTTTAGGGTAGTGCAGTTGTATTTGGGTAGTGTAGGGGGTCGTGCTGGGGGTAGATTTAGGGTTTAGGGTAGTGCAGTGGTGTTTGGGTAGTGTAGGGGGTCATGCTGGGGTAGATTTAGGGTTTAGGGTAGTGCAGTGGAGTTTGGGTAGTGTAGGGAGTTGTGCTGGTGGGAGTGTTTTAGGGTTTATGGTAGTGCAGTGGAGTATGGGTAGTGTAGGGGGTCGTGCTGGGGGTAGTATTTTAGGGTTTAGGGTAGTGCAGTTGTGTTTGGGTAGTGTAGGGGCTTGTGCTGGGGGTAGTGGTGTAGGGCTTAGGGGAGTGCAGTGGTGTTTGGGAAGAGCTGGGCGTACTGCTGGGTGTAGTGTTTTAGGGTTTAGGCTAGTGCAGTGGTGTTTGTGTAGTGTAGGGGGTCGTGCTGGGGGTAGTGTTTTAGTGTTTAGGGCAGTGCAGTGGTGTTGGGGCAGTGTAGGGGTCGTGCTGGGGTGGTGGTTTAGTGTTTAGGGCAGTGCAGTGGTGTTGGGGTAGGGTAGGGGTTGTGCTGGGGTGGTGTTTTAGGGTTTAGGGCACTGCAGTGGGGTTCAGGCAGTGTAGGGGTCGTGCTGGGGGTGGTGTTTTAGGGTTTAGGGCAGTGCAGGGATGTTCGAACAGCGTAGGGGGTCATTCTGGGGTAGTGTTTTAGGGTTTAGGGCAGTGCAGTGATGTTCGAACAGTGTAGGGGGTCATTCTGGGGTAGTGTTTTAGGGTTTAGGGTAGTGCAGTGGTGTTTGTGTAGTGAAGGGGGTCATGCGGGGTCATGTTTCAGGGTTTAGGGCAGTGCAGTGGTGTTCGGGCAGTATAGGGGGTCTTGCGGGGGGTGGTGTTTCAGGGTTTAGGGCAGTGCAGTGGTGTTAGGTCAGTGTAGGGGGTCGTGCGGGGAGTGGTGTTTCAGGGTTTAGGGCAGTGCAGTGGTGTTTGGGCAGTGTAGGGGGTCACGAAGGGGGGTGGTGTTTCAGTGTTCAGGGCAGTGCAGTGGTGTTGGGACAGTGTAGGGGGTCGTGCTGGGGTGGTGTTTCAGTGTTTAGGGCAGTGCAGTGCTGTTTGGGCAGTCTAGGGGGTCGTGCTGGGGTTGGTGTTTCAGGGTTTCAGGTAGTGCAGTGGTGTTCGGGTAGTGTAGGGGGTCGAGCTGGGGGTGGTGGTTCAGGGTTTAGGGCAGTGCAGTGGTGTTTGGGCAATGTAGGGGGTCGTGCAAGGTGGTGTTTCAGGGTTTAGGGCAGTGCAGTGGTACTCGGGCAGTGTAGGGGGTCATGCAGGGGGTGTTGTTTCAGGGTTTAAGGCAGTGCAGTGGTGTTCGGGCAGTGTAGGGGGTCTTGCAGGGGGTGGTGTTTCAGGGTTTAGGGCAGTGCATTGGTGTTCGGTCAGTGTAGGGGGTCGTGCGGGGAGTGGAGTTTCAGGGTTTAGGGCAGTGCAGTGGTGTTTGGGCAGTGTAGGGGGTCACGAAGGGGGGTGGTGTTTCAGTGTTCAGGGCAGTGCAGTGGTGTTGGTGCAGTGTAGGGGGTCGTGCTGGGGGTGGTGTTTCAGTATTTATGGCAGTGCAGTGCTGTTCGGGCAGTCTAGGGGGTCGTCCTGGGGGTGGTGTTTCAGGGTTTCAGGCAGTGCAGTGGTGTTTGGGCAGTGTATTGGGTTTTGCTGGGGGTGGTGTTTCAGGGTTTAGGGCAGTGCAGTGGTGTTCGGGTAGTGCAGGGGGTCGTGATGGGGGTGGTGGTTCACAGTTTAGGGCAGTGCAGTGGTGTTTGGGCAGTGTAGGGGGTCATGCTGGAGGTGGTGTTTAGGGCAGTGCAGTGGTGTTTGGGCAGTGTAGGGGGTCGTGCTGGGGGTGGTGTTTCAGGGTTTAGGGCAGTGCAGTGGTACTCGGGCAGTGGAGGGGGTCATGCAGGGGGTGGTGTTTCCGGGTTTAAGGCAGTGGTGTTCGTGCAGTGTAGGGGATCTTGCTGGGGGTGGTGTTTCAGGGTTTAGGGCAGTGAAGTGGTGTTCGGGCAGTGTAGGGGTTCATGCTGAGGCTGGTGTTTCAGGGTTTAGGGCAGTGCAGTGGTGTTCAGGCAGTGTAGGGGGTCGAGCTGGGGCTGGTGTTTCAGGGTTTATGGCATTGCTGTGGTGTTCGGGCAGTGTAGTGGGTCATACTGGGGATGGTGTTTCAGGGTTTAGCGTAGTGCAGTGGTGTTTGTGCAGTGTAGGGGGTCGTGCTGGTGGTAGCGTTTTAGGGTTTAGGGTAGTGCAGCAATGTTTGTGTAGTGTAGGGGGTCGTGCTTGGGGTAGATTTAGGGTTTAGGGTAGTGCAGTGGTGTTTGTGTAGTGGAGGGGTCATGCTGGGGGTAGTGTTTTATGGTAGTGCCGTGGTGTTTGTGTATTGTAGGGGGTCATGCTGGGGGTAGTGTTTTAGTGTTTAGGGCAGTGCAGTTGTGTTGGTGTAGTGTAGGGGGTCGTGCTGGGGGTAGTGTTTTATGTAGTGCAGTGGTGTTTGGGTAGTGTAGGGGGTCGTGCTGGGGTAGATTTAGGGCTTAGGGTAGTGCAGTGGTGTTTGGGTAGTGTAGAGAGTCATGCTGGTCGGAGTGTTTTAGGGTTTAGGGTAGTGCAGTGGAGTATGGGTAATGTAGGGGGTCGTGCTTGGGGTAGTGTTTTAGTGCTTAGGGTAGTGGAGTGGTGTTTGGGTAGTGTAGAGAGTCGTGCTGGTGGGAGTGTTTAGGGTTTAGGGTAGTGCAGTGGAGTATGGGTAATGTAGGGGGTCGTGCTGGGGGTAGTGTTTTAGGGTTTATTGTAGTGCAGTGGTGTTTGGGTAGTGTAGGGGGTCGTGCGGGGGGTAGTGGTTTAGGGGAGTGCAGTGGTGTTTGGGTAGAGCTGGGTGTACTGCTGGGGGTAGTGTTTTAGGGTTTAGGCTAGTGCAGTGGTGTTTGTGTAGTGTAGGGTTTCGTGCTGGGGTAGTGTTTTAGGGTTTAGGGCACTGCAGTGGTGTTCAGGCAGTGTAGGGAGTCGTGCTGAGGGTGGTGTTTTAGGGTTTAGGGCAGTGCAGTGGTGTGCAGGCAGTGTATGGGGTCATGCTGGGGTGGTGTTTTAGGGTTTAGGGCAGTGCAGGGGGATCGTTCTGGGGTAGTGTTTTAGGGTTTAGGGCAGTGCAGTGATGTTCGAACAGTGTAGGGGGTCATTCTGGGGTAGTGTTTTAGGGTTTAGGGTAGTACAGTGGTCTTTGGGTAGTGTAGGGGGTTGTGCGGGGGTAGTGTTTTAGGGTTTATGGTAGTGCAGTGGTGTTTGGGTAGTGTAGGGGGCCGTGCTGGGGGTAGTGTTTTAGGGTTTAGGATAGTACAGTGGTGTTTGTGTAGTGTAGGGGGTTGTGCTGGGGGTTAGTGTTTTAGGGTTTAGAGCAGTGCAGTGGTGTTCGGGCTGTGTAGGGAGTCGTGCTGGGGATGGTGTTTCAGGGTTTAAGGCAGTGCAGTGGTGTTCGGGCAGTGTAGGGGTTGTCCGGGGGTGGTGTTTCAGGGTTTACGGCAGTGCAGTCGTGTTTGGGCAGTGTAGGGGGTCGTGCTGGGTGTGGTGTTTCTGGGTTTAGGGCAGTGGTGTTCGGGCAGTGTAGGGGTTCTTGCTGGGGTAGTGTTTCAGAGTTTAGGGCAGTGCAGTGGTGTTTGGGCCATGTAGGTGGTCATGCGGAGGTAGTGTTTCAGGGTTTAGGGCAGTGCAGTGATGTTCAGGCACTGTAGGGGGTCATGCGGGTGTGGTGTTTCAGGGTTTAGGGCAGTGCAGTGGTGTTCGAGCATTGTATGGAGTCGTGTGGGGGGGAGTTTCAGGGTTTAGGACAGTGCAGTTATGTTCGGACCGTGCAGGGGGTCGAGTGGGTGTGGTGTTTCAGGGTTTAGGGCAGTGCAGTGGTGTTCGGGAAGGGTAGGGAGTCATGCTGGGGGTGGTGTTTCAGGGTTTAGGGCAGTGCAGTGGTGTTTGGGCAGTGTAGGGGGTCGTCCTGGGTCTGGTGTTTCAGGGTTTAGGGTAGTGCACTGGTGTTTGGGCAGTGTAGGGGGTCATGCTGGGGTTGGTGCTTCAGGGTTTTGGGCAGTGCAGTGGTGTTCGGGCAGTGTAGGGGGTCATGCTGGGGCTGGTGTTTCAGGATTTTGGGCAGTGCAGTGTTGTTCGGTCAGTGTAGGGGGTCGTGCTGGGGGTGGTGTTTCAGGGTTTAGGGCAGTGCAGTGGTGTTCGGGCAGTGTAGGGGGTCTTGCTGGGGCTAGTGTTTTAGGGATTAGAGCAGTGCAGTAGTGTTGGGGCAGTGTAGGGGGTCGTGCTGGGGGTGGTGTTTTAGGTTTTAGGGCAGAGCAGTGGTGTTCGGGCAGAGTAGAGGGTCATGCTGGGGGAGGTGTTTTAGCTTTTAGGGCAGAGCAGTGGTGTTCGGGCAGAGTAGGGGGTCGTGCTGGGGGTGGTGTTTTAGGGTTTAGGGCAGTGCAGTGGTGTTCGGGCAGTGTATGGGGTCGTGCTGGGGTGGTGTTTTAGGGTTTAGGGCAGTGCAGGGGGATCGTTCTGGGGTAGTGTTTTAAGGTTTAGGGCAGTGCAGTGATGTTCGAACAGCATAGGGGGTCATTCTGGGGTAGTGTTTTAGGGTTTAGGGTAGTACAGTGGTCTTTGGGTAGTGTAGGGGGTTGTGCGGGGATAGTGTTTTAGGGTTTATGGTAGTGCAGTGGTGTTTAGGTAGTGTAGGGGGTTGTGCTGGGGATAGTGTTTTGGGGTTTAGGATAGTGCAGTGGTGTTTGTGTAGTGTAGGGGGTTGCACTGGGGGTTAGTGTTTTAGGGTTTAGGGCAGTGCAATGGTGTTCGGGCTGTGTAGAGAGTCGTGCTGGGGATGGTGTTTCAGGGTTTAGGGCAGTGCAGTGGTGTTCGGGCAGTGTAGGGGTTGTCCTGGGGTGGTGTTTCAGGGTTTAGGGCAGTGCAGTGGTGTTTGGGCAGTGTAGGGGGTTGTGCTGGGTGTGGTGTTTCTGGGTTTAGGGCAGTGGTGTTTGGGCAGTGTAGGGGGCCTTGCTGGGGTGGTGTTTCAGAGTTTAGGGCAGTGCAGTGGTGTTTGGGCAGTGTAGGTGGTTGTGCGGGGTGGTGTTTCAGGGTTTAGTGCAGTGCAGTGATGTTCGGGCACTGTAGGGGTCATGCGGGTGTGGTGTTTCAGGGTTTAGGGCAGTGCAGTGGTGTTCGAGCATTGTATGGAGTCGTGTGGGGGGGAGTTTCAGGGTTTAGGACAGTGCAGTTATGTTCGGACCGTGCAGGGGGTCGAGTGGGGGTGGTGTTTCAGGTTTTAGGGCAGTGCAGTGGTGTTCGGGAAGGGTAGGGGGTCATGCTGGGGGTGGTGTTTCAGGATTTAGGGCAGTGCAGTGGTGTTTGGGGAGTGTAGGGGGTCGTCCTGGGTCTGGTGTTTCAGGGTTTAGGGCAGTGCACTGGTGTTTGGGCAGTGTAGGGGTCATGCTGGGGTTGGTGCTTCAGGGTTTGGGGCAGTGCAGTGGTGTTCGGGCAGTGTAGGGGGTCATGCTGGGGCTGGTGCTTCAGGATTTTGGGCAGTGCAGTGTTGTTCGGTCAGTGTAGGGGGTCGTGCTGGGGTCGTGTTTCAGGGTTTAGGGCAGTGCAGTTGTGTTCGGGCAGTGTAGGGGGTCTTGCTTGGGCAAGTGTTTTAGGGATTAGAGCAGTGCAGTAGTGTTCGGGCAGTGTAGGGGGTCGTGCTGGGGGTGGTGTTTTAGGGTTTAGGGCAGAGCAGTGGTGTTCGGGCAGAGTAGAGGGTCATGCTGGGGGAGGTGTTTTAGCTTTTAGGGCAGAGCAGTGGTGTTCGGGCAGAGTAGGGGGTCGTGCTGGGGGTGGTGTTTCAGGGTTTAGGGCAGTGCAGTGGTGTTCGGGCAGTGTAGGTGGTCACAGAGCGGTGGAGTTTCAGGGTTTAGGGCAGTGCAGTGGTGCTCAGGCAGTGTAGGGGTCATGCAGGGCGTGGTGTTTCAGGGTTTAGGGCAGTTCAGTGGTGTTGGGGCAGTGTAGGGGGTCTTGCTGGGGGTGCTGTTTCAGGGTTTAGAGCAGTGATGTTTGCGCAGTGTAGGGGGTCTTGCTGGGGGTGGTGTTTCAGGGTTTAGGGCAGTGGTGTTCGGGCAGTGTAGGGGGTCTTGCTGGGGGTGGTGTTTCAGGGTTAGGGCAGTGCAGTGGTGTTCAGGCAGTGTAGGGGGTCGTGCTGAGGATTGTGTTTTAGGGTTTAGTGCAGTGCAGTGGTGTTCGAGCAGCGTAGGGCGTCATCCTGGGGCTGATGTTTCAGGGTTTAGGGCAGTGCAGTGGTGTTCGGGCAGTGTAGGGGGTCGTGCTGGGGCTGGTGTTTCAGGGTTTAGGGTAGTGCAGTGGTGTTTGTGTAGTGTAGGGGATCGTGCTCTTGGTAGTGTTTTAGGGTTTAGGGTAGTGCAGTAATGTTTGTGTAGTGTATGGGGTCGTGTTTGGGGTAGATTTAGGGTTTAGGGCAGTGCAGTCGTGTTTGTGTAGTGTAGAGGGTCGTGTTGGGGTAGTGTTTTAGGGTTTAGGGTAGTGCAGTGGTGTTTGGGTAGTGTAGGGGGTCATGCTGGGGGTAGATTTAGGGTTTGGGTAGTGCAGTGGTTTTTGGGTAGTGTAGGGGGTCGAGCTGGGGGTAGATTTCGGGTTTAGGGTAGTGCAGTGGTGTTTGGGTAGTGTAGGGGGTCATGCTGGGGGTAGATTTAGGGTTTAGGCTAGTGCAGTGGTGTTTGGGTAGTGTAGGGGGTCGTGCTGGGGGTAGTGTTTTAGGGTTTAGGCTAATGCAGTGGTGTTTGGGTAGTGTAGGGGGTCGTGCTGGGGGTAGTGTTTTAGGGTTTAGGGGAGTGCAGTGGTGTTTGGGTAGTGTAGGGAGTCGTGCTGGGGTAGTGGTTTAGGGTTTAGGGGAGTGCAGTGCTGTTTGGGTAGAGTAGGGGGTACTCCTGGGGGTAGTGTTTTAGGGTTTAGGGTAGTGCAGTGGTGTTTGGGTAGTGTTGGGGGTACTGCTGGGGGTAGTGTTTTAGGGTTTAGGGTAGTGCAGTGGTGTTTCGATAGTATAGGGGGTCATGCTGGGGGTAGTTTTTTAGGGTTTAGGGTAGTGCAGTGGTGTTTGTGTAGTGTAGGGGTAGTGTTTTAGGGTTTAGGGTAGTGCAATGGTGTTTGTGTAGTGTAGGGGGTCATGCTGGGGGTAGTGTTTTAGGGTTTAGGGTAGTGCAGTATTCTTTGGGTAGTGTAGGGGTCGTGCGGGGGTAGTGTTTTAAGGTTTATTGTAGTGCAGTGGTGTTTGGGTAGTGTAGGGGGTCGTGCAGGTATAGTATTGTAGGGTTTATGGTAGTGCAGTGGTGTTTGGGTAGTGTAGGGGGTCATGCTGGGGATAGTGTTTGACGGTTTAGGGTAGTACAGTGGTGTTTGGGTAGTGTAGGGGTCATGCTGGGGGTGTTGTTTTATGGTTTAGGGAAGTGCAGTGGTGTTTGGTAGTGTAACGGGTCATGCTGGGGGTGGTGTTTTAGGGTTTAGAGCCGTGCAGTTGTGTTCGAGCAGTGTAGGGAGTCGTGCTGGGGGTGGTGTTTTAGGGTTTAGGGTTGTGCAGTGGTGTTCGGGCAGTGTAGGAGGGGGTTGTGCTTGGGGTGGTGGTTCAGGGTTGAGGGCAGTGCAGTGATGTTCGGGCAGTGTAGGGGGTCGTTACTGGGGTGGTGTTTCAGGGTTTATGGCACTATAGTGGTGTTTGGACTGTGTAGTGGGTCGTGCGGGGGTGGTGTTTCAGGGTTTAGGGCAGTGCAGTGGTGTTCAGGCATTGTATGGGGTCGTGCGGGGTCGTGTTTCAGGGTTTAGGGCAGTGCAGTGGTGATCGGACAATGTAGGGGGTCGTGCTGGGGCTGTTGTTTCAGGGTTTAGGGCAGTGCGGTGGTGTTTGGTCAGTATAGGGAATTGTGCTGGTGCTGGTGTTTCAGGGTTTAGGGCAGTGCACTGGTGTTCGGGCAGTGTAGGGGGTCGTGCTGCGGCTGGTGTTTCAGGGTTTAGGGCAGTGCAGTGGTGTTCGGGCAATGTAGGGGGTCGTGCTGGGGCTGGTGTTTCAGGATTTTGGGCAGTGCATTGGTGTTCGGTCAGTGTAGGGGGTCATGCTGGGTGTGGTGTTTCAGGGTTTAGGGCAGTGCAGTGGTGTTCGGGCAGTGTAGGGGGTCTTGCTGGGGCTAGTGTTTTAGGGTTTAGAGCAGTGCAGTAGTGTTTGGGCAGTATAGGGGGTCTTGCTGGGGCTAGTGTTTCAGGGTTTAGGGCAGTGCGGTGGTGTTTGGTCAGTATAGGGAATTGTGCTGGGGCTGGTGTTTCAGGGTTTAGGGCAGTGCACTGGTGTTCGGGCAGTGTAGGGGGTCGTGCTGCGGCTGGAGTTTCAGGGTTTAGGGCAGTGCAGTGGTGTTCGGGCAATGTAGGGGGTCGTGCTGGGGCTGGTGTTTCAGGATTTTGGGCAGTGCAGTGGTGTTCGGTCAGTGTAGGGGGTCATGCTGGGGGTGGTGTTTTAGCGTTAGAACAAAGGGCAAACCCAATAGTCACTGGGACCTGGGTAACAAACAGTAGAAAAGAAATGGTCCCAGAACATACGTAAATTGAAAAACTGGACAAAGTCAGCAAAATAACTATTGCAACAAATAAGGCAGACCAAAGTGTTATTTAATCACACTTGGAGCAGGTACATGAATGCGTATGAAAAATCACATTATTCACAAAAGTGCAGGGTGCCACGGGGAAGGGGAGGGAGTGACGAGTTAGGTAGGGTAGTAGGATAAGTGACATATAGACATTCATAACACTAGTACAAATCAATTGCTGGGCACGTTTACTGTCGTGCCAAATAATCAGGATGAAAGTCATTCATTAACAGAATTGAATGTTTTGCCAAATAACCATATACAAGTAAAAGTACACAGTGCTCAATGCACTATTGAAGGTACTGGCATAGTGAAATGTCGACGTTTCGACCCCTCTTCCAGAGTAGGTTGATTTGATCCTTACGGGTGGGGTCTTCCTCAGGACAAAGAGGATGGTGATACAGGAAAGGTGGGCACCAGTTTAAAGAACGGACATCTAATCAGTGTCAGCTTGGCGTCTAAAGGCGCAAGGGCAAGAAGGCTCCAAAGACAGGTGGGAGTGACAAAGCACGGGTATTAATCGAAACACAAAGGAGGGATTGATTACTCCATCATATCACGCCGCAGCGTAGATCGGCGTGTTGAGTGAGTTGAATCACTAGAAAGTCAGCCTCTTTGGGCGGCGCAGTCACGAACGCCGCTTGAAGAGGCTGACTTTCTAGTGATTCAACTCACTCAACACGCCGATCTACGCTGCGGCGTGATATGATGGAGTAATCAATCCCTCCTTTGTGTTTCGATTAATACCCGTGCTTTGTCACTCCCACCTGTCTTTGGAGCCTTCTTGCCCTTGCGCCTTTAGACGCCAAGCTGACACTGATTAGATGTCCGTTCTTTAAACTGGTGCCCACCTTTCCTGTATCACCATCCTCTTTGTCCTGAGGAAGACCCCACCCGTAAGGATCAAATCAACCTACTCTGGAAGAGGGGTCGAAACGTCGACATTTCACTATGCCAGTACCTTCAATAGTGCATTGAGCACTGTGTACTTTTACTTGTATATGGTTATTTGGCAAAACATTCAATTCTGTTAATGAATGACTTTCATCCTGATTATTTGGCACGACAGTAAACGTGCCCAGCAATTGATTTGTACTAGTGTTATGAATGTCTATATGTCACTTATCCTACTACCCTACCTAACTCGTCACTCCCTCCCCTTCCCCGTGGCACCCTGCACTTTTGTGAATAATGTGATTTTTCATACGCATTCATGTGCCTGCTCCAAGTGTGATTAAATATCACTTTGGTCTGCCTTATTTGTTGCAATAGTTATTTTGCTGACTTTGTCCAGTTTTTCAATTTACGTATGTTCTGGGACCATTTATTTTCTACAGGGGGTGGTGTTTTAGGCTTTAGGGCAGAGCAGTGGTGTTCGAGCAGAGTAGTGGGTCATGCTGGGGGTGGTGTTTTAGGGTTTAGGGCAGAGCAGTGGTGCTCGGGCAGTCTAGGGGTCGTGCAGGGGGTGGTGTTTCAGGATTTAGGGCAGTTCAGTGGTGTTTGGGCAGTGTAGGGGGTCTTGCTGGGGGTGCTGTTTCAGGGTTTAGGGCAGTGGTGTTGGGGCAGTGCAGGGGGTCTTGCTGGGGGTGCTGTTTCAGGGTTTAGGGCAGTGGTGTTCGGGCAGTGTAGGGGGTCTTGCTGGGGGTGGCGTTTTAGGGTTAGGGCAGTGCAGTGGTGTTCGGGCAGTGTAGGGGGTCATGCTGGGGCTTGTGTTTCAGGGTTTAGGGCAGTGCAGTGGTGTTCAGGCAGCATAGGGCGTCGTGCTGGGGCTGGTGTTTCAGGGTTTAGGGCAGTGCAGTGGTGTTCGGGCAGTGTAGGGGGTCGTGCTGAGGCTGGTTCAGGGTTTAGGGTAGTGCAGTGGTGTCTGTGTAGTGTAGGGGGTCGTGCTTTTGGTAGTGTTTTAGGGTTCAGGGTAGTGCAGTGATGTTTGTGTAGTGTATGGGGTCGTGCTTGGGCTAGATTTAGGGTTTAGGGCAGTGCAGTCGTGTTTGTGTAGTGTAGAGGGTCGTGTTGGGGGTTGTGTTTTAGGGTTTAGGGTAGTGCAGTGGTGTTTGGGTAGTGTAGGGGGTCATGCTGGGGGTAGATTTAGGGTTTAGGGTAGTTCAGTGGTTTTTGGGTAGTGTAGGGGTTCGTGCTGGGGGTAGATTTCGGGTTTAGGGTAGTGCAGTGGTGTTTGGGTAGTGTAGGGGGTCATGCTGGGGATAGATTTAGGGTTTAGGCTAGTGCAGGGGTGTTTGGGTAGTGTAGGGGGTCGTGCTGGGGGTAGTGTTTAAGGTTTAGGCTAGTGCAGTGGTGTTTGGGTAGTGTAGGGGGTCGTGCTGGGGGTAGTGTTTTAGGATTTAGGGGAGTGCAGTTGTGTTTGGGTAGTGTAGGGGGTCATGCTGGGGGTAGTGGTTTAGGGTTTAGGGGAGTGCAGTGCTGTTTGGGTAGAGTAGGGGGTACTCCTGGGGGTAGTGTTTTAGGGTTTAGGGTAGTGCAGTGGTGTTTGGGTAGTGTAGGGGGTACTGCTGGGGGTAGTGTTTTAGGGTTTAGGGCAGTGGTGTTCGGGCAGAGTAGGGGGTCTTGCTGGGGGTGGAGTTTCAGGGTTTAGGGCAGTGGTGTTTGGGCAGTGTAGGGGGTCTTGCTGGGGGTAGTGTTTCAGGGTTAGGGCAGTGCAATTGTGTTCAGGCAGTTTAGGGGGTCATGCTGGGGCTTGTGTTTCAGTGTTTAGGGCAGTGCAGTGGTGTTCGTGCATCGTAGGGCGTCGTGCTGGGGCTGGTCTTTCAGGGTTTAGGGCAGTGCAGTGGTGTTCGGGCAGTGTAGGGGGTCGTGCTTGGGCTGGTGTTTCAGGGTTTAGGGTTATGCAGTGGTGTTTGTGTAGTGTAGGGGGTCATGCTTTTGGTAGTGTTTTAGGATTTAGGGAAGTGCAGTGATGTTTGTGTAGTGTATGGGGTCGTGCTTGGGGTAGATTTAGGGTTTTGGGCAGTGCAGTCGTGTTTGTGTAGTGTAGAGGGTCATGTTGGGGGAAGTTTTTTAGGGTTTAGGGTAGTGCAGTGGTGTTTCGGTAGTGTAGGGGGTCATGCTGGGGGTAGATTTAGGGTTTAGGGTAGTGCAGTGGTGTTTGGGTAGTGTAGGGGGTCATGCTGGGGGTAGATTTAGGGTTTAGGCTAGTGCAGTGGTGTTTGGGTAGTGTAAGGGGTCGTGCCGGGTGTAGTGTTTTAGGGTTCAGGCTAGTGCAGTGGTGTTTGGGTAGTGTAGGGGTCATGCTGGGGGTAGTGTTTTAGG
The DNA here is from genome assembly GCF_964204655.1 of Triturus cristatus. NCBI lineage: Eukaryota > Metazoa > Chordata > Amphibia > Caudata > Salamandridae > Triturus > Triturus cristatus. The sequence continues at coordinate 920,892,958 of NC_140581.1, read as the reverse complement.
GTTTAGGGGAGTGCTGTGGTGTTTGGGTAGTGTAGGGGGTCATGCTGGGGGTGTTGTTTTAGGGTTTAGGGCAGTGCAGTGGTGTTTGGTAGTGTAGGGGGTACTGCTGGGGGTAGTGTTTTAGGGTTTAGGGTAGAGCAGTGGTGTTTGGGTAGTGTAGGGGGTCGTGCTGGGGGTAGTGTTTAAGGTTTAGGCTAGTGCAGTGGTGTTTGGGTAGTGTAGGGGGTCGTGCTGGGGGTAGTGTTTTAGGGTTTAGGGGAGTGCAGTGGTGTTTGGGTAGTGTAGGGGGTCATGCTGGGTGTGTTGTTTTAGGGTTTAGGGCAGTGCAGTGGTGTTTTGTAGTGTAGGGGGTACTGCTGAGGGTAGTGTTTTAGGGTTTAGGGTAGTGCAGTGGTGTTTGGGTTGTGTAGGGGGTACTGCTTGGGTAGTGTTTTAGGGTTTAGGGTAGTGCAGTGGTGTTTAGGTAGTGTAGGGGGTCATGCTGGGGGTGTTGTTTTAGGGTTTAGGGCAGTGCAGTGGTGTTTGGTAGTGTAGGGGGTCATGCTGGGGGTAATGTTTTAGGATTTAGAGCAGTGCAGTGGTGTTTGGGTAGTGTAGGGCGTCGTGCTGGGGATATTGTTTTAGGATTTAGGGCAGTGAAGTGGTGTTCCGGCAGTGTAGGGGGGCATGCTGGGGCTGGTGTTTCAGGATTTTGGGCAGTGCAGTGGTGTTTGGTCAGTGTAAGGGGTCCTGCTGGGGGTGGTGTTTCAGGGTTTAGGGCAGTGCAGTGGTGTTCGGGCAGTGTAGGGGGTCTTGCTGGGGCTAGTGTTTTAGGGTTTAGAGCAGTGCAGTAGAATTCGGGCAGTGTAGGGGGTGATGCTGGGGTGGTGTTTTAGGGTTTAGGGCAGAGCAGTGGGGTTCGGGCAGAGTATGGGGGCATGCTGGGGCTGGTGTTTCAGGATTTTGGGCAGTGCAGTGGTGTTTGGTCAGTGTAGGGGGTCCTGCTGGGGGTGGTGTTTCAGGGTTTAGGGCAGTGCAGTGGTGTTCGGGCAGTGTAGGGGGTCTTGCTGGGGCTAGTGTTTTAGGGTTTAGAGCAGTGCAGTAGAGTTCAGGCAGTGTAGGGGGTCATGCTGGGGGTGGTGTTTTAGGGTTTAGGGCAGAGCAGTGGGGTTCGGGCAGAGTAGAGGGTCATGCTGGGGGTGGTGTTTTAGGGTTTAGGGCAGAGCAGTGGTGCTCGGGCAGTATAGGGGTCATGCAGGGGGTGGTGTTTCAGGGTTTAGGGCAGTTCAGTGGTGTTGGGGCAGTGTAGGGGGTCTTGCTGGGGGTGCTGTTTCAGGGTTTAGGGCAGTGATGTTTGGGAAGTGTAAGGGGTCTTGCTGGGGGTGCTGTTTCAGGGTTTAGGGCAGTGGTGTTCGGGCAGTGTAGGGGGTCTTGCTGGGGGTGGTGTTTCAGGGTTAGGGCAGTGCAGTGGTGTTCGGGCAGTGTAGGGGGTCATGCTGGGGCTTGTGTTTCAGGGTTTAGGGCAGTGCAGTGGTGTTCGGGCAGCATAGGGCGTCGTGCTGGGGCTGGTGTTTCAGGGTTTAGGGCACTGCAGTCGTGTTCGGGCAGTGTAGGGGGTCATGCTGGGGCTGGTTCAGGGTTTAGGGTAGTGCAGTGGTGTTTGTGTAGTGTAGGGGGTCGTGCTTTTGGTAGTGTTTTAGGGTTTAGGGTAGTGCAGTGATGTTTGTGTAGTGTATGGGGTCGTGCTTGGGCTAGATTTAGGGTTTAGGGCAGTGCAGTCGTGTTTGTGTAGTGTAGAGGGTCATGTTGGGGGTAGTGTTTTAGGGTTTAGGGTAGTGCAGTGGTGTTTGGGTAGTGTAGGGGGACATGCTGGGGTAGATTTAGGGTTTAGGGTAGTGCAGTGGTTTTTGGGTAGTGTAGGGGGTAGTGCTGGGGGTAGATTTTGGGTTTAGGGTAGTGCAGTGGTGTTTGGGTAGTGTAGGGGGTCATGCTGGGTGTAGATGTAAGGTTTAGGCTAGTGCAGGGGTGTTTGGGTAGTGTAGGGGGTCGTGCTGGGGGTAGTGTTTAAGGTTTAGGCTAGTGCAGTGGTGTTTGGGTAGTGTAGGGGGTCGTGCTGGGAGTAGTGTTTTAGGGTTTAGGGGAGTGCAGTGGAGTTTGGGTAGTGTAGGGGGTCATGCTGGGTGTGTTGTTTTAGGGTTTAGGGCAGTGCAGTGGTGTTTTGTAGTGTAGGGGGTACTGCTGAGGGTAGTGTTTTAGGGTTTTGGGTAGTGCAGTGGTGTTTGGGTTGTGTAGGGGGTACTGCTTGGGTAGTGTTTTAGGGTTTAGGGTAGTGCAGTGGTGTTTAGGTAGTGTAGGGGGTCATGCTGGGGTTGTTGTTTTAGGGTTTAGGGCAGTGCAGTGGTGTTTGGTAGTGTAGGGGGTCATGCTGGGGGTGGTGTTTTAGGATTTAGAGCAGTGCAGTGGTGTTTGGGTAGTGTAGGGCGTCGTGCTGGGGATATTGTTTTAGGGTTTAGGGCAGTGAAGTGGTGTTTGGGCAGTGTAGGGGGTCTTGCTGGGGCTAGTGTTTTAGTGTTTAGAGCAGTGCAGTAGAGTTCGGGCAGTGTAGGGGGTCATGCTGGGGGTGGTGTTTTAGGGTTTAGGGCAGAGCAGTGGGGTTCGGGCAGAGTATGGGGGCATGCTGGGGCTGGTGTTTCAGGATTTTGGGCAGTGCAGTGGTGTTTGGTCAGTGTAGGGGGTCCTGCTGGGGGTGGTGTTTCAGGGTTTAGGGCAGTGCAGTGGTGTTCGGGCAGTGTAGGGGGTCTTGCTGGGGCTAGTGTTTTAGGGTTTATAGCAGTGCAGTAGAGTTCGGGCAGTGTAGGGGGTCATGCTGGGGGTGGTGTTTTAGGGTTTAGGGCAGAGCAGTGGGGTTCAGGCAGAGTAGAGGATCATGCTGGGGATGGTGTTTTAGGGTTTAGGGCAGAGCAGTGGTGCTCGGGCAGTATAGGGGTCATGCAGGGGGTAGTGTTTCAGGGTTTAGGGCAGTTCAGTGGTGTTGGGGCAGTGTAGGGGGTCTTGCTGGGGGTGCTGTTTCAGGGTTTAGGGCAGTGATGTTTGGGAAGTGTAGGGGGTCTTGCTGGGGGTGCTGTTTCAGGGTTTAGGGCAGTGGTGTTCGGGCACTGTAGGGGTCTTGCTGGGGGTGGTGTTTCAGGGTTAGGGCAGTGCAGTGGTGTTCGGGCAGTGTAGGGTGTCATGCTGGGGCTTGTGTTTCAGGGTTTAGGGCAGTGCAGTGGTGTTCGGGCAGCATAGGGCGTCGTGCTGGGGCTGGTGTTTCAGGGTTTAGGGCAGTGCAGTGGTGTTCGGGCAGTGTAGGGGGTCATGCTGGGGCTGGTTCAGGGTTTAGGGTAGTGCAGTGGTGTTTGTGTAGTGTAGGGGGTCGTGCTTTTGGTAGTGTTTTAGGGTTTAGGGTAGTGCAGTGATGTTTGTGTAGTGTATGGGGTCGTGCTTGGGCTAGATTTAGGGTTTAGGGCAGTGCAGTCGTGTTTGTGTAGTGTAGAGGGTCATGTTGGGGGTAGTGTTTTAGGGTTTAGGGCAGTGCAGTGGTGTTTGGGTAGTGTAGGGGGTCATGCTGGGGGTAGATTTAGGGTTTAGGGTAGTGCAGTGGTTTTTGGGTAGTGTAGGGGGTAGTGCTGGGGGTAGATTTTGGGTTTAGGGTAGTGCAGTGGTGTTTGGGTAGTGTAGGGGGTCATGCTGGGTGTAGATTTAAGGTTTAGGCTAGTGCAGGGGTGTTTGGGTAGTGTAGGGGGTCGTACTGGGGGTAGTGTTTAAGGATTAGGCTAGTGCAGTGGTGTTTGGGTAGTGTAGGGGGTTGTGCTGGGGGTAGTGTTTTAGGATTTAGGGGAGTGCAGTTGTGTTTGGGTAGTGTAGGGGGTCATGCTGGGGGTAGTGGTTTAGGGTTTAGGGGAGTGCAGTGCTGTTTGGGTAGAGTAGGGGGTACTCCTGGGGGTAGTGTTTTAGGGTTTAGGGTAGTGCAGTGGTGTTTGGGTAGTGTAGGGGGTACTGCTGGGGGTAGTGTTTTAGGGTTTAGGGCAGTGGTGTTCGGGCAGAGTAGGGGGTCTTGCTGGGGGTGGAGTTTCAGGGTTTAGGGCAGTGGTGTTTGGGCAGTGTAGGGGGTCTTGCTGGGGGTAGTGTTTCAGGGTTAGGGCAGTGCAATTGTGTTCAGGCAGTTTAGGGGGTCATGCTGGGGCTTGTGTTTCAGTGTTTAGGGCAGTGCAGTGGTGTTCGTGCATCGTAGGGCGTCGTGCTGGGGCTGGTCTTTCAGGGTTTAGGGCAGTGCAGTGGTGTTCGGGCAGTGTAGGGGGTCGTGCTTGGGCTGGTGTTTCAGGGTTTAGGGTTATGCAGTGGTGTTTGTGTAGTGTAGGGGGTCATGCTTTTGGTAGTGTTTTAGGATTTAGGGAAGTGCAGTGATGTTTGTGTAGTGTATGGGGTCGTGCTTGGGGTAGATTTAGGGTTTTGGGCAGTGCAGTCGTGTTTGTGTAGTGTAGAGGGTCATGTTGGGGGAAGTTTTTTAGGGTTTAGGGTAGTGCAGTGGTGTTTCGGTAGTGTAGGGGGTCATGCTGGGGGTAGATTTAGGGTTTAGGGTAGTGCAGTGGTGTTTGGGTAGTGTAGGGGGTCATGCTGGGGGTAGATTTAGGGTTTAGGCTAGTGCAGTGGTGTTTGGGTAGTGTAAGGGGTCGTGCCGGGTGTAGTGTTTTAGGGTTCAGGCTAGTGCAGTGGTGTTTGGGTAGTGTAGGGGTCATGCTGGGGGTAGTGTTTTAGGGTTTAGGGGAGTGCTGTGGTGTTTGGGTAGTGTAGGGGGTCATGCTGGGGGTGTTGTTTTAGGGTTTAGGGCAGTGCAGTGGTGTTTGGTAGTGTAGGGGGTACTGCTGGGGGTAGTGTTTTAGGGTTTAGGGTAGAGCAGTGGTGTTTGGGTAGTGTAGGGGGTCGTGCTGGGGGTAGTGTTTAAGGTTTAGGCTAGTGCAGTGGTGTTTGGGTAGTGTAGGGGGTCGTGCTGGGGGTAGTGTTTTAGGGTTTAGGGGAGTGCAGTGGTGTTTGGGTAGTGTAGGGGGTCATGCTGGGTGTGTTGTTTTAGGGTTTAGGGCAGTGCAGTGGTGTTTTGTAGTGTAGGGGGTACTGCTGAGGGTAGTGTTTTAGGGTTTAGGGTAGTGCAGTGGTGTTTGGGTTGTGTAGGGGGTACTGCTTGGGTAGTGTTTTAGGGTTTAGGGTAGTGCAGTGGTGTTTAGGTAGTGTAGGGGGTCATGCTGGGGGTGTTGTTTTAGGGTTTAGGGCAGTGCAGTGGTGTTTGGTAGTGTAGGGGGTCATGCTGGGGGTAATGTTTTAGGATTTAGAGCAGTGCAGTGGTGTTTGGGTAGTGTAGGGCGTCGTGCTGGGGATATTGTTTTAGGATTTAGGGCAGTGAAGTGGTGTTCCGGCAGTGTAGGGGGGCATGCTGGGGCTGGTGTTTCAGGATTTTGGGCAGTGCAGTGGTGTTTGGTCAGTGTAAGGGGTCCTGCTGGGGGTGGTGTTTCAGGGTTTAGGGCAGTGCAGTGGTGTTCGGGCAGTGTAGGGGGTCTTGCTGGGGCTAGTGTTTTAGGGTTTAGAGCAGTGCAGTAGAATTCGGGCAGTGTAGGGGGTGATGCTGGGGTGGTGTTTTAGGGTTTAGGGCAGAGCAGTGGGGTTCGGGCAGAGTATGGGGGCATGCTGGGGCTGGTGTTTCAGGATTTTGGGCAGTGCAGTGGTGTTTGGTCAGTGTAGGGGGTCCTGCTGGGGGTGGTGTTTCAGGGTTTAGGGCAGTGCAGTGGTGTTCGGGCAGTGTAGGGGGTCTTGCTGGGGCTAGTGTTTTAGGGTTTAGAGCAGTGCAGTAGAGTTCAGGCAGTGTAGGGGGTCATGCTGGGGGTGGTGTTTTAGGGTTTAGGGCAGAGCAGTGGGGTTCGGGCAGAGTAGAGGGTCATGCTGGGGGTGGTGTTTTAGGGTTTAGGGCAGAGCAGTGGTGCTCGGGCAGTATAGGGGTCATGCAGGGGGTGGTGTTTCAGGGTTTAGGGCAGTTCAGTGGTGTTGGGGCAGTGTAGGGGGTCTTGCTGGGGGTGCTGTTTCAGGGTTTAGGGCAGTGATGTTTGGGAAGTGTAAGGGGTCTTGCTGGGGGTGCTGTTTCAGGGTTTAGGGCAGTGGTGTTCGGGCAGTGTAGGGGGTCTTGCTGGGGGTGGTGTTTCAGGGTTAGGGCAGTGCAGTGGTGTTCGGGCAGTGTAGGGGGTCATGCTGGGGCTTGTGTTTCAGGGTTTAGGGCAGTGCAGTGGTGTTCGGGCAGCATAGGGCGTCGTGCTGGGGCTGGTGTTTCAGGGTTTAGGGCACTGCAGTCGTGTTCGGGCAGTGTAGGGGGTCATGCTGGGGCTGGTTCAGGGTTTAGGGTAGTGCAGTGGTGTTTGTGTAGTGTAGGGGGTCGTGCTTTTGGTAGTGTTTTAGGGTTTAGGGTAGTGCAGTGATGTTTGTGTAGTGTATGGGGTCGTGCTTGGGCTAGATTTAGGGTTTAGGGCAGTGCAGTCGTGTTTGTGTAGTGTAGAGGGTCATGTTGGGGGTAGTGTTTTAGGGTTTAGGGTAGTGCAGTGGTGTTTGGGTAGTGTAGGGGGACATGCTGGGGTAGATTTAGGGTTTAGGGTAGTGCAGTGGTTTTTGGGTAGTGTAGGGGGTAGTGCTGGGGGTAGATTTTGGGTTTAGGGTAGTGCAGTGGTGTTTGGGTAGTGTAGGGGGTCATGCTGGGTGTAGATGTAAGGTTTAGGCTAGTGCAGGGGTGTTTGGGTAGTGTAGGGGGTCGTGCTGGGGGTAGTGTTTAAGGTTTAGGCTAGTGCAGTGGTGTTTGGGTAGTGTAGGGGGTCGTGCTGGGAGTAGTGTTTTAGGGTTTAGGGGAGTGCAGTGGAGTTTGGGTAGTGTAGGGGGTCATGCTGGGTGTGTTGTTTTAGGGTTTAGGGCAGTGCAGTGGTGTTTTGTAGTGTAGGGGGTACTGCTGAGGGTAGTGTTTTAGGGTTTTGGGTAGTGCAGTGGTGTTTGGGTTGTGTAGGGGGTACTGCTTGGGTAGTGTTTTAGGGTTTAGGGTAGTGCAGTGGTGTTTAGGTAGTGTAGGGGGTCATGCTGGGGTTGTTGTTTTAGGGTTTAGGGCAGTGCAGTGGTGTTTGGTAGTGTAGGGGGTCATGCTGGGGGTGGTGTTTTAGGATTTAGAGCAGTGCAGTGGTGTTTGGGTAGTGTAGGGCGTCGTGCTGGGGATATTGTTTTAGGGTTTAGGGCAGTGAAGTGGTGTTTGGGCAGTGTAGGGGGTCTTGCTGGGGCTAGTGTTTTAGTGTTTAGAGCAGTGCAGTAGAGTTCGGGCAGTGTAGGGGGTCATGCTGGGGGTGGTGTTTTAGGGTTTAGGGCAGAGCAGTGGGGTTCGGGCAGAGTATGGGGGCATGCTGGGGCTGGTGTTTCAGGATTTTGGGCAGTGCAGTGGTGTTTGGTCAGTGTAGGGGGTCCTGCTGGGGGTGGTGTTTCAGGGTTTAGGGCAGTGCAGTGGTGTTCGGGCAGTGTAGGGGGTCTTGCTGGGGCTAGTGTTTTAGGGTTTATAGCAGTGCAGTAGAGTTCGGGCAGTGTAGGGGGTCATGCTGGGGGTGGTGTTTTAGGGTTTAGGGCAGAGCAGTGGGGTTCAGGCAGAGTAGAGGATCATGCTGGGGATGGTGTTTTAGGGTTTAGGGCAGAGCAGTGGTGCTCGGGCAGTATAGGGTTCATGCAGGGGGTGGTGTTTCAGGGTTTAGGGCAGTTCAGTGGTGTTGGGGCAGTGTAGGGGGTCTTGCTGGGGGTGCTGTTTCAGGGTTTAGGGCAGTGATGTTTGGGAAGTGTAGGGGGTCTTGCTGGGGGTGCTGTTTCAGGGTTTAGGGCAGTGGTGTTCGGGCACTGTAGGGGTCTTGCTGGGGGTGGTGTTTCAGGGTTAGGGCAGTGCAGTGGTGTTCGGGCAGTGTAGGGTGTCATGCTGGGGCTTGTGTTTCAGGGTTTAGGGCAGTGCAGTGGTGTTCGGGCAGCATAGGGCGTCGTGCTGGGGCTGGTGTTTCAGGGTTTAGGGCAGTGCAGTGGTGTTCGGGCAGTGTAGGGGGTCATGCTGGGGCTGGTTCAGGGTTTAGGGTAGTGCAGTGGTGTTTGTGTAGTGTAGGGGGTCGTGCTTTTGGTAGTGTTTTAGGGTTTAGGGTAGTGCAGTGATGTTTGTGTAGTGTATGGGGTCGTGCTTGGGCTAGATTTAGGGTTTAGGGCAGTGCAGTCGTGTTTGTGTAGTGTAGAGGGTCATGTTGGGGGTAGTGTTTTAGGGTTTAGGGCAGTGCAGTGGTGTTTGGGTAGTGTAGGGGGTCATGCTGGGGGTAGATTTAGGGTTTAGGGTAGTGCAGTGGTTTTTGGGTAGTGTAGGGGGTAGTGCTGGGGGTAGATTTTGGGTTTAGGGTAGTGCAGTGGTGTTTGGGTAGTGTAGGGGGTCATGCTGGGTGTAGATTTAAGGTTTAGGCTAGTGCAGGGGTGTTTGGGTAGTGTAGGGGGTCGTGCTGGGGGTAGTGTTTAAGGATTAGGCTAGTGCAGTGGTGTTTGGGTAGTGTAGGGGGTTGTGCTGGGGGTAGTGTTTTAGGGTTTAGGGGAGTGCAGTGGTGTTTGGGTAGTGTAGGGGGTCATGCTGGGTGTGTTGTTTTAGGGTTTAGGGCAGTGCAGTGGTGTTTTGTAGTGTAGGGGGTACTGCTGAGGGTAGTGTTTTAGGGTTTAGGGTAGTGCAGTGGTGTTTGGGTTGTGTAGGGGGTACTGCTTGGGTAGTGTTTTAGGGTTTAGGGTAGTGCAGTGGTGTTTAGGTAGTGTAGGGGGTCATGCTGGGGGTGTTGTTTTAGGGTTTAGGGCAGTGCAGTGGTGTTTGGTAGTGTAGGGGGTCATGCTAGGGGTGGTGTTTTAGGATTTAGAGCAGTGCAGTGGTGTTTGGGTAGTGTAGGGCGTCGTGCTGGGGATATTGTTTTAGGGTTTAGGGCAGTGAAGTGGTGTTCGGGCAGTGTAGGGGGCATGCTGGGGCTGGTGTTTCAGGATTTCGGGCAGTGCAGTGGTGTTTGGTCAGTGTAGGGGGTCCTGCTGGGGGTGGTGTTTCAGGGTTTAGGGCAGTGCAGTGGTGTTCGGGCAGTGTAGGGGGTCTTGCTGGAGCTAGTGTTTTAGGGTTTAGAGCAGTGCAGTAGAGTTCGGGCAGTGTAAGGGGTCATGCTGGGGGTGGTGTTTTAGGGTTTAGGGCAGAGCAGTGGGGTTCGGGCAGAGTATGGGGGCATGCTGGGGCTGGTGTTTCAGGATTTTGGGCAGTGCAGTGGTGTTTGGTCAGTGTAGGGGGTCTTGCTGGGGCTAGTGTTTTAGGGTTTAGAGCAGTGCAATAGAGTTCGGGCAGTGTAGGGGGTCATGCTGGGGGTAGTGTTTTAGGGTTTAGGGCAGATCAGTGGGGTTCGGGCAGAGTAGAGGGTCATGCTGGGAGTGGTGTTTTAGGGTTTAGGGCAGAGCAGTGGTGCTCGGGCAGTATAGGGGTCATGCAGGGGGTGGTGTTTCAGGGTTTAGGGCAGTTCAGTGGTGTTGGGGCAGTGTAGGGGGTCTTGCTGGGGGTGCTGTTTCAGGGTTTAGGGCAGTGGTGTTCGGGCAGTGTAGGGGGTCTTGCTGGGGGTGGTGTTTCAGGGTTAGGGCAGTGCAGTGGTGTTCGGGCAGTGTAGGGGGTCATGCTGGGGCTTGTGTTTCAGGGTTTAGGGCAGTGCAGTGGTGTTCGGGCAGTGTAGGGGGTCATGCTGGGGCTGGTTCAGGGTTTAGGGTAGTGCAGTGGTGTTTGTGTAGTGTAGGGGGTCATGCTTTTGGTAGTGTTTTAGGGTTTAGGGTTTAGGGTAGTGCAGTGATGTTTGTGTAGTGTATGGGGTCGTGCTTGGGCTAGATTTAGGGTTTAGGGCAGTGCAGTCGTGTTTGTGTAGTGTAGAGAGTCATGTTGGGGGTAGTGTTTTAGGGTTTAGGGTAGTGCAGTGGTGTTTGGGTAGTGTAGGGGGTCATGCTGGGGGTAGATTTAGGGTTTAGGGTAGTGCAGTGGTTTTTGGGTAGTGTAGGGGGTACTGCTGGGGGTAGATTTTGGGTTTAGGGTAGTGCAGTGGTGTTTGGGTAGTGTAGGGGGTCATGCTGGGTGTATATTTAAGGTTTAGGCTAGTGCAGGGGTGTTTGGGTAGTGTAGGGGGTCGTGCTGGGGGTAGTGTTTAAGGTTTAGGCTAGTGCAGTTGTGTTTGGGTAGTGTAGGGGGTCGTGCTGGGGGTAGTGTTTTAGGGTTTAGGGGAGTGCAGTGGTGTTTGGGTAGTGTAGGGGGTCATGCTGGGTGTGTTGTTTTAGGGTTTAGGGCAGTGCAGTGGTGTTTTGTAGTGTAGGGGTCATGCTGGGGTTAGTGCTTCAGGGTTTGGGGCAGTGCAGTGGTGTTCGGGCAGTGTAGGGGGTCATGCTGGGGCTGGTGCTTCAGGATTTTGGGCACTGCAGTGTTGTTCGGTCAGTGTAGGGGGTCGTGCTGGGGTCGTGTTTCAGGGTTTAGGGCAGTGCAGTGGTGTTCGGGCAGTGTAGGGGGTCTTGCTTGGGCAAGTGTTTTAGGGATTAGAGCAGTGCAGTAATGTTCGGGCAGTGTAGGGGGTCGTGCTGGGGGTGGTGTTTTAGGGTTTAGGGCAGAGCAGTGGTGTTCGGGCAGAGTAGAGGGTCATGCTGGGGGAGGTGTTTTAGCTTTTAGGGCAGAGCAGTGGTGTTCGGGCAGAGTAGGGGGTCGTGCTGGGGGTGGTGTTTCAGGGTTTAGGGCAGTGCAGTGGTGTTCGGGCAGTGTAGGTGGTCACAGAGCGGTGGAGTTTCAGGGTTTAGGGCAGTGCAGTGGTGCTCAGGCAGTGTAGGGGTCATGCAGGGCGTGGTGTTTCAGGGTTTAGGGCAGTTCAGTGGTGTTGGGGCAGTGTAGGGGGTCTTGCTGGGGGTCCTGTTTCAGGGTTTAGAGCAGTGATGTTTGGGCAGTGTAGGGGGTCTTGCTGGGGGTGTTGTTTTAGGGTTTAGGGCAGTGCAGTGGTGTTTGGTAGTGTAGGGGGTCATGCTGGGGGCGGTGTTTTAGGATTTAGAGCAGTGCAGTGGTGTTTGGGTAGTGTAGGGCGTCGTGCTGGGGATATTGTTTTAGGGTTTAGAGTAGTGCAGTGTTCTTTGGGTATTGAAGGGGTCGTGCGGGGGGTGGTGTTTTAGTGTTTAATGTAGCGCAGTGGTGTTTGGGCAGTGTAGGGGTCGTGCGGGGGTAGTGTTTTAGGGTTTATTGTAGTGCAGTGGTGTTTGGGTAGTGTAGGGGGTCGTGCAGGTATAGTATTTTAGGGTTTATGGTAGGGCAGTGGTGTTTGGATAGTGTAGTGGTCATGATTTGGGTATTGTTTTAGGGTTTAGGGCAGGGCAGTGGTGTTTGGTAGTGTAAGGGGTCATGCTGGGGGTGGTGTTTTAGGGTTTAGAGCAGTGCAGTGGTGTTCGAGCAGTGTAGGGCGTCGTGCTGGCGGTGGTGTTTTAGGATTTAGGGTTGTGCAGTGGTGTTCGGGCAGTGTAGGAGGGGGTTGTGCTTGGGGTGGATTTAGGGTTTAGGGCAGTGCAGTGGTGCTCAGGCAGTGTAGGGGTCATGCAGGGCGTGGTGTTTCAGGGTTTAGGGCAGTTCAGTGGTGTTGGGGCAGTGTAGGGGGTCTTGCTGGGGGTCCTGTTTCAGGGTTTAGAGCAGTGATGTTTGGGCAGTGTAGGGGGTCTTGCTGGGGGTGTTGTTTTAGGGTTTAGGGCAGTGCAGTGGTGTTTGGTAGTGTAGGGGGTCATGCTGGGGGTGGTGTTTTAGGATTTAGAGCAGTGCAGTCGTGTTTGGGTAGTGTAGGGCGTCGTGCTGGGGATATTGTTTTAGGGTTTAGGGTAGTGCAGTGTTCTTTGGGTATTGAAGGGTTGGTGCGGGGGGTGGTGTTTTAGTGTTTATTGTAGCGCAGTGGTGTTTGGGCAGTGTAGGGGTCGTGCGGGGGTAGTGTTTTAGGGTTTATTGTAGTGCAGTGGTGTTTGGGTAGTGTAGGGGGTCGTGCAGGTATAGTATTTTAGGGTTTATGGTAATTTAGTGGTGTTTGGATAGTGTAGTGGTCATGATTTGGGTGTTGTTTTAGGGTTTAGGGCAGGGCAGTGGTGTTTGGTAGTGTAAGGGGTCATGCTGGGGGTGGTGTTTTAGGGTTTAGAGCAGTGCAGTGGTGTTCGAGCAGTGTAGGGCGTCGTGCTGGCGGTGGTGTTTTAGGATTTAGGGTTGTGCAGTGGTGTTCGGGCAGTGTAGGAGGGGGTTGTGCTTGGGGTGGATTTAGGGTTTAGGACAGTGCAGTGATGTTCGGGCAGTGTAGGGGGTCGTGCGGGGGTGGTGTTTCAGGGTTTAAGGGAGTGCAGTGCTGTTTGGGTAGAGTAGGGGATTCTCCTGGGGTAGTGTTTAAGGGTTTAGGTAGTGCAGTGGTGTTTGGGAAGTGTAGGGGGTACTGCTGGGGGTAGTGTTTTAGGGTTTAGGACAGTGGTGTTTGGACAGTGTAGGGGGTCTTGCTGGGGTAGTGTTTCAGGGTTACGGCAGTGCAATGGTTTTTGGGCAGTGTAGGGGGTCATGCTGGTGCTTGTATTTCAGGGTTTAGGGCAGTGCAGTGGTTTTCGGGCATCATAGGGCGTCGTGCTGGGGCTGGTGTTTCAGGGTTTAGGGCAGTGCAGTGGTGTTCGGGCAGTGTAGGGAGTCATGCTGGGGCTGGTGTTTCAGGGTTTAGGGTAGTGCAGTGGTGTTTGTGTAGTGTAGGGGGTCATGCTTTTGGTAGTGTTTTAGTGTTTAGGGAAGTGCAGTGATGTTTGTGTAGTGTATGGGGTCGTGCTTGGGGTACATTTAGGGTTTAGGGCAGTGCAGTCGTGTTTGTGTAGTGTAGGGGGTCATGTTGGGAGAAGTTTTTTAGGGTTTAGGGTAGTGCAGTGGTGTTTGGGTAGTGTAGGGGGTCATGCTGGGGGTAGATTTAGGGTTTAGGCTAGTGCAGTGGTGTTTGGGTAGTGTAGGGGGTCGTGCTGGGTGTAGTGTTTTAGGGTTCAGGCTAGTGCAGTGGTGTTTGGGTAGTGTAGGGGTCGTGCTGGGGGTAGTGTTTTAGGGTTTTGGGGAGTGCAGTGGTGTTTTGGTAGTGTAGGGGGTCATGCTGGGGGTGTTGTTTTAGGGTTTAGGGCAGTGCAGTGGTGTTTGGTAGTGTAGGGGGTACTGCTGGGGGTAGTGTTTTAGGGTTTAGGGTAGAGCAGTGGTGTTTGGGTAGTGTAGGGGGTACTGCTGGGGGTAGTGTTTTAGGGTTTAGGGTAGTGCAGTGGTGTTTGGGTAATGTAGGGGGTCGTGCTGGGTGTAGTGTTTTAGGGTTCAGGCTAGTGCAGTGGTGTTTGGGTAGTGTAGGGGGTCATGCTGGGGATGTTGATTTAGGGTTTGGGGCAGTGCAGTGGTGTTTGGTAGTGTAGGGGGTCATGCTGGAGGTGGTGTTTTAGGGTTTAGAGCAGTGCAGTGGTGATCGAGCAGTGTAGGGTGTCGTGCTGGGGGTATTGTTTTAGGGTTTAGGGTAGTGCAGTGTTCTTTGGGTAGTGTAGGGGTCGTGCGGGGGTAGTGTTTTAGGGTTTAGGGTAGAGCAGTGGTGTTTGGGTAGTGTAGGGGGTCGTGCTGGGGTTAGTGTTTGAGGGTTTAGGGTAGTACAGTGGTGTTTGGGTAGTGTAGGGGTCATGCTGGGGGTGTTGTTTTAGGGTTTAGGGCAGTGCAGTGGTGTTTGGTAGTGTAGGGGGTCATGCTGGGGTGGTGTTTTAGGGTTTAGAGCAGTGCAGTGGTGTTCGAGCCGTGTAGGGCGTCATGCTGGGGGTGGTGTTTTAGGGTTTAGGGTTGTGCAGTGGTATTCGGGCAGTGTAGGAGGGGGTTGTGCTTGGGGTGGTGGTTCATGGTTTAGGGCAGTGCAGTGATGTTCGGGCAGTGTAGTGGGTCATGCGGGGGGTGGTGTTTCAGGGTTTAGGGCAGTGCAGTGGTGTTCAGGCACTGTATTGGGTCGTGCGGGGTCGTGTTTCAGGGTTTAGGGCAGTGCAGTGGTGTTCGGACAGTGTAGGGGGTCGTACTGGGGCTGTTGTTTCAGGGTTTAGGGCAGTTCAGTGGTGTTCAGGCAGTGTAGGGGGTTGTGCTGGGGCTGGTGTTTCAGGGTTTAGGGCAGTGCGGTGGTGTTTGGGCAGTATAGGGAATCGTGCTGGGGCTGGTGTTTCAGGGTTTAGGGCAGTGCACTGGTGTTCGGGCCGTGTAGGGGGTCGTGCTGCGGCTGGTGTTTCAGGGTTTAGGGCAGTGCAGTGGTGTTCGGGCAGTGTAGGGTGTCGTGCTGGGGCTGGTGTTATAGGATTTTGGGCAGTGCCGTGGTGTTCGGTCAGTGTAGGGGGTCCTGCTGGGGGTGGTGTTTCAGGGTTTAGGGCAGTGCAGTGGTGTTCGGGCAGTGTAGGGGGTTTTGCTGGGGCTAGTGTTTCAGGGTTTAGAGCAGTGCAGTAGTGTTCGGGCAGTGTAGGGGGTCATGCTGGGGGTGGTGTTTTAGGGTTTAGGGCAGAGCCGTGGGGTTCGGGCAGAGTAGAGGGTCATGCTGGGGGTGGTGTTTTAGGGTTTAGGGCAGAGCAGTGGTGTTCGAGCAGTGTAGGGCATCGTGCTGGGGGTAGTGTTTTAGGGTTTAGGGTAGTGCAGTGTTCTTTGGGTAGTGAAGGGGACGTGCGGGGAGTAGTGTTTTAGGGTTTATTGTAGTGCAGTGGTGTTTGGGTAGTGTAGGGGGTCGTACAGGTATAGTATTTTAGGGTTTATGGTAGTGCAGTGGTGTTTGGTCGTGTAGGGGGTCATGCTGGGGTTAGTGTTTGAGGGTTTAGGGTAGTACAGTGGTGTTTGGGTAGTATAGGGGTCATGCTGGGGGTGTTGTTTTTGGGTTTAGGGCAGTGCAGTGGTGTTTGGTAGTGAAGGGGGTCATGCTGGGTTGGTGTTTTAGGGTTTAGAGCAGTGCAGTGGTGTTCGAGCAGTGTAGGGCGTCGTGCTGGGGTGGTGTTTTAGGGTTTCGGGTTGTGCAGTGGTGTTTGGGCAGTGTAGGAGGGGGTTGTGCTTGGGTTGGTGGTTCAGGGTTTAGGGCAGTGCAGTGATGTTCGGGCAGTGCAGGGGGTCGTGCGGGGGTGGTGTTTCAGGGTTTAGGGCACTGTAGTAGTGTTTGGACTGTGTAGGGGGTCGTGCGGGGTGGTGTTTCAGGGTTTAGGGCAGTGCAGTGGTGTTCAGGCATTGTATGGGGTCGTGCGGGGTCATGTTTCAGGGTTTAGGGCAGTGCAGTGGTGTTCGGACAGTGTAGGGAATTGTGCTGGGGCTGGTGTTTCAGGGTTTAGGGCAGTGCATTGGTTTTCGGGCAGTGTAGGGGGTCGTGCTGCGGCTGGTGTTTCAGGGTTTAGGGCAGTGCAGTGGTGTTCGGGCAGTGTAGGGGGTCATTCTGGGGCTGGTGTTTCAGGATTTTGGGCAGTGCAGTGGTGTTCGGGCAGAGTAGAGGGTCATGCTGGGGGTGGTGTTTTAGGGTTTAGGGCAGAGCAGTGGTGTTCGAGCAGTGTAGGGCATCGGGCTGGGGGTAGTGTTTTAGGGTTTAGGGTAGTGCAGTGTTCTTTGGGTAGTGAAGGGGACGTGCGGGGAGTAGTGTTTTAGGGTTTATTGTAGTGCAGTGGTGTTTGGGTAGTGTAGGGGGTCGTACAGGTATAGTATTTTAGGGTTTATGGTAGTGCAGTGGTGTTTGGTAGTGTAGGGGTCGTGCTGGGGTTAGTGTTTGAGGGTTTAGGGTAGTACAGTGGTGTTTGGGTAGTATAGGGGTCATGCTGGGGGTGTTGTTTTAGGGTTTAGGGCAGTGCAGTGGTGTTTGGTAGTGTAGGGGGTCATGCTGGGGTGGTGTTTTAGGGTTTAGAGCAGTGCAGTGGTGTTCGAGCAGTGTAGGGCGTCATGCTGGGGGTGGTGTTTTAGGGTTTAGGGTTGTGCAGTGGTATTCGGGCAGTGTAGGAGGGGGTTGTGCTTGGGGTGGTGGTTCATGGTTTAGGGCAGTGCAGTGATGTTCGGGCAGTGTAGTGGGTCATGCGGGGGGTGGTGTTTCAGGGTTTAGGGCAGTGCAGTGGTGTTCAGGCACTGTATTGGGTCGTGCGGGGTCGTGTTTCAGGGTTTAGGGCAGTGCAGTGGTGTTCGGACAGTGTAGGGGGTCGTACTGGGGCTGTTGTTTCAGGGTTTAGGGCAGTTCAGTGGTGTTCAGGCAGTGTAGGGGGTTGTGCTGGGGCTGGTGTTTCAGGGTTTAGGGCAGTGTGGTGGTGTTTGGGCAGTATAGGGAATCGTGCTGGGGCTGGTGTTTCAGGGTTTAGGGCAGTGCACTGGTGTTCGGGCAGTGTAGGGGGTCGTGCTGCGGCTGGTGTTTCAGGGTTTAGGGCAGTGCAGTGGTGTTCGGGCAGTGTAGGGTGTCGTGCTGGGGCTGGTGTTATAGGATTTTGGGCAGTGCCGTGGTGTTCGGTCAGTGTAGGGGGTCCTGCTGGGGGTGGTTTTTCAGGGTTTAGGGCAGTGCAGTGGTGTTCGGGCAGTGTAGGGGGTTTTGCTGGGGCTAGTGTTTTAGGGTTTAGAGCAGTGCAGTAGTGTTCGGGCAGTGTAGGGGGTCATGCTGGGGGTGGTGTTTTAGGGTTTAGGGCAGAGCAGTGGGGTTCGGGCAGAGTAGAGGGTCATGCTGGGGGTGGTGTTTTAGGGTTTAGGGCAGAGCAGTGGTGTTCGAGCAGTGTAGGGCATCGTGCTGGGGGCAGTGTTTTAGGGTTTAGGGTAGTGCAGTGTTCTTTGGGTAGTGAAGGGGACGTGCGGGGAGTAGTGTTTTAGGGTTTATTGTAGTGCAGTGGTGTTTGGGTAGTGTAGGGGGTCGTACAGGTATAGTATTTGAGGGTTTATGGTAGTGCAGTGGTGTTTGGTCGTGTAGGGGGTCGTGCTGGGGTTAGTGTTTGAGGGTTTAGGGTAGTACAGTGGTGTTTGGGTAGTATAGGGGTCATGCTGGGGGTGTTGTTTTTGGGTTTAGGGCAGTGCAGTGGTGTTTGGTAGTGAAGGGGGTCATGCTGGGTTGGTGTTTTAGGGTTTAGAGCAGTGCAGTGGTGTTCGAGCAGAGTAGGGTGTCGTGCTGGGGTGGTGTTTTAGGGTTTAGGGTTGTGCAGTGGTGTTTGGGCAGTGTAGGAGGGGGTTGTGCTTGGGGTGGTGGTTCATGGTTTAGGGCAGTGCAGTGATGTTCGGGCAGTGTAGTGGGTCATGCGGGGGGTGGTGTTTCAGGGTTTAGGGCAGTGCAGTGGTGTTCAGGCACTGTATTGGGTCGTGCGGGGTCGTGTTTCAGGGTTTAGGGCAGTGCAGTGGTGTTCGGACAGTGTAGGGGGTCGTACTGGGGCTGTTGTTTCAGGGTTTAGGGCAGTTCAGTGGTGTTCAGGCAGTGTAGGGGGTTGTGCTGGGGCTGGTGTTTCAGGGTTTAGGGCAGTGTGGTGGTGTTTGGGCAGTATAGGGAATCGTGCTGGGGCTGGTGTTTCAGGGTTTAGGGCAGTGCACTGGTGTTCGGGCAGTGTAGGGGGTCGTGCTGCGGCTGGTGTTTCAGGGTTTAGGGCAGTGCAGTGGTGTTCGGGCAGTGTAGGGTGTCGTGCTGGGGCTGGTGTTATAGGATTTTGGGCAGTGCCGTGGTGTTCGGTCAGTGTAGGGGGTCCTGCTGGGGGTGGTTTTTCAGGGTTTAGGGCAGTGCAGTGGTGTTCGGGCAGTGTAGGGGGTTTTGCTGGGGCTAGTGTTTTAGGGTTTAGAGCAGTGCAGTAGTGTTCGGGCAGTGTAGGGGGTCATGCTGGGGGTGGTGTTTTAGGGTTTAGGGCAGAGCAGTGGGGTTCGGGCAGAGTAGAGGGTCATGCTGGGGGTGGTGTTTTAGGGTTTAGGGCAGAGCAGTGGTGTTCGAGCAGTGTAGGGCATCGTGCTCGGGGCAGTGTTTTAGGGTTTAGGGTAGTGCAGTGTTCTTTGGGTAGTGAAGGGGACGTGCGGGGAGTAGTGTTTTAGGGTTTATTGTAGTGCAGTGGTGTTTGGGTAGTGTAGGGGGTCGTACAGGTATAGTATTTGAGGGTTTATGGTAGTGCAGTGGTGTTTGGTCGTGTAGGGGGTCGTGCTGGGGTTAGTGTTTGAGGGTTTAGGGTAGTACAGTGGTGTTTGGGTAGTATAGGGGTCATGCTGGGGGTGTTGTTTTTGGGTTTAGGGCAGTGCAGTGGTGTTTGGTAGTGAAGGGGGTCATGCTGGGTTGGTGTTTTAGGGTTTAGAGCAGTGCAGTGGTGTTCGAGCAGAGTAGGGTGTCGTGCTGGGGTGGTGTTTTAGGGTTTAGGGTTGTGCAGTGGTGTTTGGGCAGTGTAGGAGGGGGTTGTGCTTGGGTTGGTGGTTCAGGGTTTAGGGCAGTGCAGTGATGTTCGGGCAGTGCAGGGGGTCGTGCGGGGGGTGGTGTTTCAGGGTTTAGGGCACTGTAGTGGTGTTTGGACTGTGTAGGGGGTCGTGCGGGGTGGTGTTTCAGGGTTTAGGGCAGTGCAGTGGCGTTCAGGCATTGTATGGGGTCGTGCGGGGTCATGTTTCAGGGTTTAGGGCAGTGCAGTGGTGTTCGGACAGTGTAGGGAATTGTGCTGGGGCTGGTGTTTCAGGGTTTAGGGCAGTGCATTGGTGTTCGGGCAGTGTAGGGGGTCGTGCTGCGGCTGGTGTTTCAGGGTTTAGGGCAGTGCAGTGGTGTTCGGGCAGTGTAGGGGGTCATGCTGGGGCTGGTGTTTCAGGATTTTGGGCAGTGCAGTGGTGTTCGGTCAGTGTAGGGGGTCCTGCTGGGGTTGGTGTTTCAGGGTTTAGGGCAGTGCAGTGGTGTTCGGGCAGTGTAGGGGGTCTTGCTGGGGCTAGTGTTTTAGTGTTTAGAGGAGTGCAGTAGTGTTTGGGCAGTGTAGGGGGTCATGCTGGGGGTGGTGTTTTAGGGTTTAGGGCAGAGCAGTGGTGTTCGGGCAGAGTAGAGGGTCATGCTGGGGGTGGTGTTTTAGGGTTTAGGGCAGAGCAGTGGTGCTCGGGCAGTGTAGGGGTCATGCAGGGGGTGTTGTTTCAGGGTTTAGGGCAGTTCAGTGGTGTTGGGGCAGTGTAGGGGGTTTTGCTGGGGGTGCTGTTTCAGGGTTTAGGGTAGTGGTGTTCGGGCAGTGTAGGGGGTCTTTTTGGGGGTGCTGTTTCAGTGTTAAGGGCAGTGGTGCTCGGGCAGTGTAGGGGGTCTTGCTGGGGGTGGTGTTTCAGGGTTAGGGCAGTGCAGTGGTGTTCGGGCAGTGTAGTGGGTCATGCTGGAGCCTGTGTTTCAGGGTTTAGGGCAGTGCAGTGGTGTTCGGGCAGCATAGGGTGTCGTGCTGGGGCTGGTGTTTCAGAGTTTAGGGCAGTGCAGTGGTGTTCGGGCAGTGTAGGGGGTCGTGCTGGGGCTGGTTCAGGGTTTAGGGTAGTGCAGTGGTGTTTGTTTAGTGTAGGGGGTCGTGCTTTTGGTAGTGTTTTAGGGTTTAGGGTAGTGCAGTGATGTTTGTGTAGTGTATGGGGTCGTGCTTGGGCTAGATTTAGGGTTTAGGGCAGTGCAGTCGTGTTTGTGTAGTGTAGGGGGTCGTGTTGGGGGTAGTGTTTGAGGGTTTAGGGTAGTGCAGTGGTGTTTGGGTAGTGTAGGGGGTCATGCTGGGGGTAGATTTAGGGTTTAGGGTAGTGCAGTGGTTTTTTTGGGTAGTGTAGGGGGTCATGCTGGGGGCAGTGTTTAAGGTTTAGGCTAGTGCAGTGGTGTTTGGGTAGTGTAGGGGGTCGTGATGGGGGTAGTGTTTTAGGGTTTAGGGGAGTGCAGTTGTGTTTGGGTAGTGTAGGGGGCCGTGCGGGGGGTAGTGGTTTAGGGTTTAGGGGAGTGCAGTGCTGTTTGGGTAGAGTAGGGGGTACTCCTGGGGGTAGTGTTTTGGGGTTTAGGGTAGTGCAGTGGTGTTTTGGTAGTGTAGGGGGTACTGCTGGGGGTAGTGTTTTAGGGTTGTTGCAGTGGTGTTCGGGCAGAGTCGGGGGTCTTGCTGGGGGTGGTGTTTCAGGGTTTAGGGCAGTGGTGTTTGGGCAGTGTAGGGGGTCTTGCTGGGGGTGGTGTTTCAGGGTTAGGATAGTGCAATGGTGTTCGGGCAGTGTAGGGGGTCATGCTGGGGCTTGTGTTTCAGGGTTCAGGGCAGTGCAGTGGTGTTCGGGCATCGTAGGGCGTCGTGCTGGGGCTGGTGTTTCAGGGTTTAGGGCAGTGCAGTGGTGTTCGGGCAGTGTAGGGGGTCGTGCTGGGGCTGGTGTTTCAGGGTTTAGGGTAGTGCAGTGGTGTTTGTGTAGTGTAGGGGGTCGTGCTTTTGGTAGTGTTTTAGGTTTTAGGGTAGTGCAGTGATGTTTGTGTAGGATATGGGGTCGTGCTGCGGGTAGATTTAGGGTTTAGGGCAGTGCAGTCTTGTTTGTGTAGTGTAGAGGGTCATGTCGGGGGTAGTGTTTTAGGGTTTAGGGTAGTGCAGTGGTGTTTGGGTAGTGTAGGGGATCATGCTGGGGGTACATTTAGGGTTTAGGCTAGTGCAGTGGTGTTTGGGTAGTGTAGGGGGTCGTGCTGGGTGTAGTGTTTTAGGGTTCAGGCTAGGGCAGTGGTGTTTGGGTAGTGTAGGGGGTCGTGCTGGGGGTAGTGTTTTAGGGTTTAGAGGAGTGCAGTGGTGTTTGGGTAGTGTAGGGGGTCATGCTGGGGGTGTTGTTTTAGGGTTTAGGGCAGTGCAGTGGTGTTTGGTAGTGTAGAAGGTACTGCTGGGGGTAGTGTTTTAGGGTTTAGGGTAGTGCAGTGGTGTTTGGGTAGTGTAGGGGGTACTGCTGGGGGTAGTGTTTTAGGGTTTAGGGTAGTGCACTGGTGTTTGGATAGTGTAGGGTGTCATGATGGGGGTGTTGTTTTAGGGTTTAGGGCATTGCAGTGGTGTTTGGTAGTGTAGTGGGTCATGCTGGGGGTGGTGTTTTAGGGTTTAGAGCAGTGCAGTGGTGTTCGAGCAGTGTAGGGTGTCATGCTGGGGGTGGTGTTTTAGGCTTTAGGGCAGTGCAGTGGTGTTCAGGCAGTGTAGGGTGTCGTGCTGGGGGTGGTGTTTCAAGGTTTAGGGTTGTGCTGTGGTGTTCGGGCAGTGTAGGGGGTCATGTGGGGGTGGTGTTTCAGGGTTTAGGGCAGTGCAGTGGTGTTCGGGCAGTGTAGGGGGTCGTGTGGGGGGTGGTGTTTCAGGGTTTTGGGCAGTGTAGTGGTGTTTGGACTGTGTATGGGGTCGTGCGGGGTGGTATTTCAGGGTTTAGGGCAGTGCAGTGGTGTTCAGGCATTGTATGGGGTCGTGCGTGGTGGTGTTTCGGGGTTTAGGGCAGTGCAGTGGTGTTCGGACAGTGTAGGGGGTCGTGCTGGGGCTGTTGTTTCTGGGTTTAGGGCAGTTCAGTGGTGTTCGGGCAGTGTAGGGGGTCGTGGTGGGGCTGGTGTTTCAGGGTTTAGGGCAGTGCGGTGGTGTTTGGGCAGTATAGGGAGTCTTACTGGGGCTGGTGTTTCAGGGTTTAGGGCAGTGCAGTGGTGTTCGGGCAGTGTAGGGGGTCGTGCTGGGGCTGGTGTTTCAGGGTTTAGGGCAGTGCAGTGGTGTTTGGGCAATGTAGTGGGTCTTGCTGGGGGTGGTGTTTCAGGGTTTAGGGCAGTCCAGTGGTGTTCAGGCATTGTATGGGGTCGTGCGGTGGTGTTTCAGGGTTTAGGGCAGTGCAGTGGTGTTCGGACAGTGTACGGGGTCGTGCTGGGGCTGTTGTCTCAGGGTAGTTCAGTGGTGTTCGGGCAGTGTAGGGGGTCGTGCTGGGGCTGGTGTTTCAGGGTTTAGGGCAGTGCGGTGGTGTTTGGGCAGTATAGGGAGTCGTGCTGGGGCTGGTGTTTCAGGGTTTAGGGCAATGCAGTGGTGTTCGAGCAGTGTAGGGGGTCATGCTGGGGCTGGTGTTTCAGGGTTTAGGGCAGTGCAGTGGTGTTCGGGCAGTGTAGGGGGCTTGCTGGGGGTAGTGTTTCAGGGTTTAGGGCAGTGCAGTGGTGTTCGGGCAGTGCAGGGGGTCGTGCTGGGGGTGGTGTTTCAGGGTTTAGGGCAGTGCAGTGGTGTTCGGGCAGTGCAGGGGGTCATGCTGGGGGTGGTGTTTCAGGGTTTAGTGCAGTGCAATGGTGTTTGGGCAGTGTAGGAGGTCATGCTGGGGTAGTGTTTCAGGGTTTAGGGCAGTGCAGTGGTGTTTGTGCAGTGTAGGGGGTCATGCTATGGTAGTGCCTGAGGGTTTAGGGCAGTGCAGTGGTGTTTGTGTAGTGTGCCTTTACAGTTCAAGGAAACACTTGACCTCATCTCTGTTGAATGCCCTGAAGAAGTCCTATATTAGGACGAAACGCGTCGGCTGTACTGCGTGTGGAGTCATTAGAACTGGACTCTTTCCTTTTATCTATACTAAATGAAATTGGAATAAAAAGAAAAAGAAAAAAATCAAAGAATTGTTTGCTCTTGAAAATAACTTTATATTTATTCTTTTTTATTAAATGATGTGGTGTGGTGCACCTGTGATTATGTTTGAAATTGTTAGGTTCCTGTTGGAACAAGCACTGTAACAGAGGGTTCTATTCTGTGCACACAGACCCCTACAAGTATAAACAGGGACAATACTACTGGAGTTATATTGGGTTAGGTGCTGGCAGCTAGAAGGTTCCACTGTTAAGTTCTATTACTTATACAGTTTAAGACGGTCCCTTGAAACCCCATCCTCCATTTAAGTAAATATTAGTGGACTGTCATGTTTAACAGTATCAAACAAAGAAGATAAGTCAAGGAGGATTAGAAGACGTGCTTCTTTCTGATCTAGCATTTTTAGCACGTCATCAACTATGTGTGTGAGGGCTGATTCAATGCTGTGGCATTGCCAAAAGCCTGATTGGAGTTGGTCCAGAAGTTGACATTTTCTAAGTGGTTGCAGAGTTGGACCTGGACACACTTTTCAAGGAGCTTAGCCAAAGTGGGAGAATGGGCGAAATTTGTTAAGGTCCGAGCAATCTGCATTAGGATATTCATTGGTAGCAGGTCTATGAAGTGATTTGAAGGTTTTAACACTGTAAGAAAGTTGTGGATGTCACTTTCATTGAAGGATGCCAGGGAGCATTGCTTTTGGGGGAGTGCCCAGGTAGGCTGAACTTCTGAGATATAGTTGGAGGAGGCAGAATGGCATGTGGAGTAACCAGAAGGAGCTCCATCGCTTCCGGCAAATCCTTTTCGAATTGTTTGGTTTCGCCCAGGAAGAAGTAAGCAAAATCCTCGCAGCTATGAAGCATGTTGGACCCATTGCCAGAAGGATTAGGATGATTATTTAATTGTATGCAAAGTTCAAAGGTTTTGAGGATGGTTTTTAGCTAGATCCAGTTGGGTTCTAAAGAAATTAGCTTTGGAACTTCTGGTGTATTTGTTGTAGGTATTCCTCACAGATCTTAGGCGTTTTAGGTGACCAATGGATGGGGAGAATCTCCATGCTAGTCTCAGATTGCATCTTTCCTCATTCAGGCTGTAGTTGAACCAAGGTTTAGAGTCTTTGGTGGATATTCTTTTTAATTGTAGGGGCACAATCGAGTATAGGATGCTCAAAACAAAAGAGCTGCAGTGATATGTGAGGACCTGGTATCAACCATGTCAGCATGGTGAGTCAGGATGTTGTTACTTAGGGCAGTCAAATCATTAAGGTGTATGTTCCACAGACTTCTTTCCATTGTTTATTTTTTTTAGCTGAGCCTTTTTAGAACTCACCACCTATGCAATGAGGAAGGTGATACAATGGTGATTTATCAAATCGCAAGGGACAATAGATTCAAGTTGGACATTGTCAGTTTTAGCAATGATTAAGTCTAAGGTCTCACTTGATGTGTGTATGGCTGTCTCAGAATTGGGTCAGCCCAAGGTTGCTAGAAAGGTTTCAAAGCTGTTCACTGCATGGTCCTTTAGGTCATTCCAGTGTAGGTTGAAGTCTCCAAGGAAGATCTGGGTAACTTGATGATCCACATTGGTTGAGATGATTTCCATGATTTGTCAATGAATGGTAGATTGTCTTCCATTGTGAAGTTTACAAATTAATCTATTGTTGCCAGTAATATCGATGCATAGGTATTCACAAGCGGACAAAGTATTGGTTTGAGACTGTTTCACAGACAGAGTGTTACAGTAGATGCATGCAAACCTGCCATCCAGTCTGCTAGTTCTATTTAGTCTAAAGATGTCATGACTCGGGGGATTAGAAAGTCTCGAATTGGATCAGATGCATAATTTAGCCATGTTTCTATAAGGATAATAAGGTCGAGTTCATGTGTGAGGATGAGGTCAGAAATATCTGGTTCATGTCTCACTGTCAATCTGCAGTTGAGTAGCGTGCATTTCAGGTGAGTAGTAGAGTTGGTTGAGGGAGTCTGAGTAATGTTAATCTGCTCTTAAGATTGGCTTCATTTACACAGCCCTGGGATTGAGTCTAGGTTTTCTGTGTGGAAAATCAGGAATAGCTTGAATTTGGCCCCTACCGCCCGTGTCGATCATTCAAAAAGGGTTGTAGGTATGGAGGAGGGCATGTCACTGTCTGTAAATTGCTCAACCAGTCTGCAGGGTACCTGAGAGGGGTCATTCAGGGAGGGTATGGTTTTCCAACTTAGATGAGGTCTGAGAGGGAGGTGGGAAAGAGGCCCTACGCAGAGGTTCACAGCATAAGCATGGGTACCAGTACAGATTGTCGGAAACCTGATGGGCCTTTGATTGACCACCAGCTCTTCGAAGTAAGATGTAAGGTTCTGCAGCTCTGCTTTGAGTTGACTGAGGTATAGAGAGAGCTCATATAGTTTAGATTCCAGTGAAGCATGGCAAGGCGTGGTCATGGTGTGAGGGGGCAGTAGTAGAAGGGCAGCCCTGGGAAATGATATGGAAGTTTTGCTGGTCAAGGAGGTCCAGCGGCAGATATGTCAGTGTGAGAATGCAATTAGGAGGCCAGGAGGTAGCGGAGGGGTTCGAAAGCTGAGTGAACATCGAATGAGACCAGATGTTTGTCCTGTTAGGGGACTTGGACTCTGGTGATTTCGACAAAAGTGCCCTGGGGTGAGAAGTGTGAGTGCACATGGTACTCTCAAGTGAGAGTGAAGAGGACCGTGAAATAGTCATGGGGGAGGAGTTAGAGCTAGGATTAGGAAGCTCAAGGATCACAGAATCATAGAGTAAGTGAGGACTGGATCAGAGATCCAGAAGGAGAGCCCATGAAACTCAAAAGGAGATGAATCTAAAGTGTTGTGTGAGGGGGTCGAAGTGGAGGTGCATGGGCTGGCAATGTGAAAGGGATTGGGTGTGGCTATGGCGATAGTAAGTGCTGCTAGGGATTCCTGAGAAAGGATAGGGGGGCTGGTGTGAAGACGGGGGTGGGGAGAAACCTTTTGGGTCACAGCATTTTTGATGATCGTGTATATTTCATCCAGAATTTCTACGTTGTTATCTGAGGCTTGTATGAGGATGATCCCATTGTTGTATATCGCTATGGTAGCATCTGCTCCGCGGAAGGGATTGGGTGCTACTGATAGTCTCAAGCCATACGATCAGAATCTTATTTTATTTTTAGTATGACACCCTGACCAGTAATTACATTTCTTATATTCTTGCCCTCCTGGAAACATTCACACTATGCTTAGTTTCATAACATTCTTCAACCCTGAATGTTCTATTCCTAACTACCTCCAAGTCAGCTGCATTAAACACACTGTAATGAAGGTCGGTTCTGGATTGGAAACTGTCCAGAACCCACGAGAGATTCCACGCCACGCTCCACGATACAGCATTAAATAAAAACAATAGAAACCTTAAAGGCATACACTACACATCCCCCTCTCTTGGAATAACAACAAAAATGTAAATCACATCACTATAAATAACATACACCAAAAATAAAACAAAAGGTATTGAGCATGGGTAAAGAAGGAAACAAGGACATATCACTATAAGCAAAACAATTTTAAAATCAGCTATACCCCCTACCCATTACCTGACATATTCCTTAAGCCATGCAGGTAAAACTCTTTTCCTTTTCCCACTGTCTCCAACTGGGTCACCACCACTCACCGTTCCCATATTGATACTGGATGCGCTAGGACCCACTTCCCCCTTCTTTACCGTGGGAACACTAGTCGGAAGAACGGAACCCTCCCCATGTGATTCCGCATTGACTCGGGACTCAGTCAAAGTCTTATCTTGTTGAGATTCTGCATTATCTGAATGACCTTTACTACCCAAGTCAGCTTGAACTTCACTACCATTAAAATAATCTTCCACCCAATCAAAATTATTTGTGTGCTCTACATTAGGTGTATTGTCAGAATGCACCTGATCAAAATCAATTGCGACATATTTCATGTTCCACACCCTACCATCTTCAAGTTTTACAGCATTGCGGAGGACCTCCGCCACTCGCTGTGCTGCTTCAAACCTACTCTCTCCTTTAGGAACTTTAATGGGTCTTCTAATTTTTACCCAGTCACCTACACTTATACTTACATCCTTGGCTCCATGCTGTGCATCATAATATTCCTTACTCTTACTATGTGCTGTCTCTAAATTACTCTTTACTTCTTCCGGTGACCACTGTTCAACCCCACCTTTGACTAACCAGTCGGGGCAAAACTTCGATCTGGGTCTTCTACCTCTCATCATTACAAAAGGTGATAATCTTGTTGTGGAAAGCTCCGTTATCCTATATGCCCAAACTGCCTTTTGCAGTTCTAATTTCCAATCTAAATGTTTACTCATTGCAAATTGGATTACGCCTTTAATTACTCGATTAAAACGCTCCACCGTGCCATTCCCGCTAGGATTATAAAGCGAAGTAGTTTTATGTTGAATACCACACTTCTTGAAATATTCTTTTGCGGTATTAGAAGTAAACTGTACCCCATTATCACTCAAAACACACACAGGCAAACCTTCCAAAACAAATATTTCATCCAAGAATTCCAAAACTGTTAGTGTGTCCACTTTGTTTACAATTCTGACCACAGGCCACTTAGTGAATAAATCAACTACCACAATGCCATACTCTCTCAAGTCCCCTACAGGCCCAAAAATATCAATAGCAATTACTTCCCACGGAAGACTGGGAATTAATCCTTCGCTCATAGGAGGTCTTAAAGTCTTCAAGGATTTATCCGCAGAGGAGCAAATTGGGCATGCTCTAACAAACTTCTCCACCTCCATGTCTACTCCTGGCCACCAAAATACACCTTTAACCACAATTTTTGTTCTGACCACTCCAAAATGTCCCTCATGGCATAATTCTAAAACTCTCTTCCGCAGACTTCTCGGAGGAATGATTCTATCACCTCTCATTAACAACCCTTTATCCAAAGTCAGTTCAGTTCTCACATCCCAATAATTTTTTTCTTCCAAAATCATTTTCAGTTTCTTTGGCCACCCCTTGCATATGTAATTACAAATTGACGCTAACACATCATCTTTGGACTGCTCTTCAAGCCATTCTGTTTTGGTGATGACTGGGGTGCCTGAATCTTGGATAAGAGCAATACTAAAATTGCTCCAAGGGTCCTCTTCACATTCCTCTAAAGGAGCAGGTAGTCTAGAAAGACAATCTGCGACTACGTTGTCTTTCCCAGGTACATAGATGATTTTATAAATGTATTCCTTCATTCTCATGGAAATCCTTGACAGCCTAGCCGAAGCTCCTACACTACCCTCACTAGTCAAAATCTTGACTAAAGGTCGGTGGTCAGTACGGATGATAATAGGTTTGCCCCACACAAAAGCTCTAAAATGCTCTAATGCCCAGGCACATGCTAGTGCTTCTCTTTCAATGATAGGATACCTGGTTTCAGCAGGGGATAAGGCTCTTGAAGCAAACAAAATTATGTTTTCACGACCGTCCTTACTCTTCTGTGACAAAACTGCACCCAATCCCTTGTCACTTGCATCTGTTGTCAAGAAACATTCTAGGTTCGGATCAAAACTACTTAAAGCATTCACATTGTCCAAGTAAGTTTTGATCATTGAAAATTCCTTCTCACACTCCATTGTCCATTCAAATTTCACATTTTTCTTTAAAAGTGAACGTATGTTGTACAACACACTAGCAAAATTAGGTATGAATTTTGAGCAATACTCACTCATTCCTAGAAATGATCTAACCTCCTCCTTAGTGCAAGGAGCTGATGATCTTATGATTGCATTGATAAGCGAGGGTTTTGGTTTTACCCCCTCACCACTAATGATGTGTCCTAAATAGGATACCTCCCTTTCACCAAATTTACATTTGCTAAGTTCTACACACAACCCAGCATTCTGCAAAATCCCCAAGACCTTATTAAGTAAGTCATCATGTTCCCCTTTACTAGCAGCAGCTATCAGAATGTCATCTTGGAAGAAACTTACACCCTTCATTGCCCCCAGAAGCTTATGCATCAGTCGCTGGAAAACCGCAGCGGCTGATGCAAGCCCAAAAGGCATACGCTTAAACTGATAACACCCAAAGGGTGTAATAAAAGCAGTCAGCCTCCTTGATTCTGGTGCTAGCATAATTTGATGGTAGGCTGCTGACAAGTCAATAGTTGAGAACCAACTAGCACCTCTGAGTGAGGAAACCATTTCATTTATCTTTGGTAATGGGAATTTATCTATTACAATGTTATTATTCAAATGGCGTAAGTCAATGCATAGACGGATTTTTCCGTTTGCCTTCCTTGCGACGACAACCGGAGAAATCCATTCCGAGCTCTCTACTTCTTCAATTACATCTTTAGCTAACAAATCTTGAATCTCTTTATTTACTTCATCTCTTATCAGGATAGGTACCGGTCTCACCTTATGGACCTTGGGTACATTTGCTTCCTTGAGTACAATTTTGTGCTCAAACCCTTTGAGAGTTCCTAAACCTTTCCCAAAAACACTCGGATATTTTTCAGCTAATGACTCCCCCATTCTATAAGTTTCATCCATTTTTAAAACCTTCTCCTCACTGTTGGGGTCCAAAATGATGTGTAAGTTCTTCTGGTCGAACCAACCCAAAACAGATGGTCCATGTTCTGCTACATATAATTTGCCTCTTGCCGTTCTTCCTTTGAACCAGAACGTGAGCCATCTGAACCCTAGCATGTTAATTTTTTCCCCCGTAAAACTTACTGGGTTCACATCAGTAGGGTATAAGTCTTGACCCATTTTATCTATGAACTTTTCCTTCCAGACAGACTGGTTTACGATAGTATAAGGTGAACCAGAATCTGCATACACCTTAACCTTGATACCCCCGAAGGACACTTCACAAATAGGTTTCCCTTTGACTGATTCATCAGAGACATTCAAAACATAGTTCCCCATTAAGCTTTTGACACAACTGTCCTCAGTATCCCCTGTGGTTTCCTCATTCTCATCACCATCACACACATATTTCACATTGCCCCTCCTACGGCACATCTTGCTAAAATGACCCATCAGTCCACAAATGCCACATTTCTTCTTTAACGCTGGGCAATATTTGCTGAAAGCCAAATGTTCCTTGCTGTCACAACGGTAACATCTCCTCTCTTCGTGCTTCCATTCCTTCTGTGCCGACTTCTGAACTTGGATAGGCCATCGCAGGCCTTGATTTTTGTTTGCATTTTGTACTTTAAAAACGCCAGCCGGTTCTTTACCAGATTCCTTAACTACGGTGGCGCATCTTCCGGACATTTCCGATTTCCTTATTATTGCTAGTACATCATCTAAAGGTGCATCACCATTAACCCATAATCTGTCTTGTAACCCAGAATTGTTGTTATGCATGACTAATTGGTCCCTAACGAGGTCGTCGTGCAAATTGTCAAATTTGCAATCAATTGCCAATCTCTTTAAATCATCTAACCACTCATCCACAGGTTCCTCTTTGTTCTGTTTCCTTTGGAAAAATCTATGCCTTACTACGCCGATGCACACCTTTGGGGCAAAATATCTGTCAAGGTCGTTAAGCGCTGTTGTAAACACGTTCCCCTCACCATTTGTGGTTTTCTGCATTCGCATGTATGTCTTTAAACCTACCGGACCCAAAGAGTGAAGTAGCAGCCTTTTCTTTTGTTCTGGTTTCATCTTACCCTCCTCATCAATGGCCTCAATATAATTCACAAAGTACTCTTTCCATTCCATCCATTTAATAATGGGTTGTGCTCCACTTACCCAAAATGCATGTGGGGAGCTTATGGAGAAATTTTGTTGAGCCATAACGTGTATTTCCGTTTGGGACGCTTGGTCTCCCTGATCCATGTGCTGTATATCAGTATATTTCAAGATCAATTTCCTTCAGTCTGTAAGGAATGACTCTTTAATCTCCAATATTAATCTTTAAATTAAAGATTCTTTGTTTATTAGGATAACTGATTCCCCCGACTCTCTCGCCTGTTCTTTTTTATATTATGTACCTTTATTTCTTTTCATCCTTATATTCGTTCTTGTTATGTAGTTTACTGCCCCTTAATTTAATATTTAATACTTGTGCTTATAATCCTTATTTTTCTCTTCAAACGTATATTTCCAACAGCTTGAAGGATCTCCTACACTTCCTCCGCTTCACACAACTACCCCCAAGATGGCCGCCGCTTGTGCCAAGGTCGCGTTGTGTGTTTCTGCGCTCTATTGTCCTTCGCGCATTCTCAGCTCGCACCGCTGCTTCACTGGGGTTGCATTGTGTAATTGAGCGCTAAGCCTCTATGGTTGCTCGCGCATGCCCAGCTCGCGCTACTCCAATGATGACGGAAGCGCGCTGAAGCCATGGAATGCCAGCAGCCGTCGAAAAATCGCCCGATGGCCCCCCAACCACTTCCAAAAGTAAGTAGTAAGGCTTACTTGAATGCGGTGCTGCACTGAAACGTTGGGTTACAGCAAGTAGAGGAGGCGGTAAAAGAAGAAAAAAAATAAATAAATAATGTCCCACTTCGCGATCTGTCCCTCGACGGAGATTCACCGCGTTGATTAACTGAAGTGCTTAGTTAACGTGTAGGAGTCTTCATGGGCAATCCCTCGTCGTCGCCAGTGTAATGAAGGTCGGAGCAGTATAATCCAAGTGATATTTATTTTACAAAGAACAGGCGAGCGCCAGGCTAGACAGTTTCCTCTCCAGTACATCAGCCAGTATCTGACGTTCTGGATTGGAAACTGTCCAGAACCCACGAGAGATTCCACGCCACGCTCCACGATACAGCATTAAATAAAAACAATAGAAACCTTAAAGGCATACACTACACACACTCTTTCCACTTTTCTTTTGCAACTACCACAGACACAATTTAATGCTGCCTGTAAATAATGATCCTCTTTTATGACAGAGCAATTATTTTCTTGAGTTTCAAAAGCCTATCAAGCTAAAGCCATCCTATATCGCCTT
This sequence comes from Triturus cristatus, assembly GCF_964204655.1. Classification (NCBI taxonomy): domain Eukaryota; kingdom Metazoa; phylum Chordata; class Amphibia; order Caudata; family Salamandridae; genus Triturus; species Triturus cristatus. The sequence continues at coordinate 920,861,433 of NC_140581.1, read as the reverse complement.
CTTATCTCAGAGCCAGTACTGCACCTACGTAACTGGTACTTATTGAGATGATGTATTGTATTCTGGGGTAAATAGTTACAAGAACGGTGCTTCAGCAATGTAATATTTAGGTACTTGTGTGCCCATTGGCCCACAAAGCCAGTAGAGGATAAGGCTGCTGCTTCTCTGGTAAAAGGTAGTCCGCCATTTTAGAGAGCCCAACTAGAAAGGTGAAGAACCTTGTGACTTCAACCGAGTTGTCACTGTGGCAGCTCCGTTGATGGCACCGGCCTGATCCTTCGCTGTGCATGCACCATATTTGATGCATCCATTTAATAAACGTATTGTTTGATTTCAGAAAACAAAAACAATACACTTGGCATGCAGGGAGCCTTAGCACTGTGCACGTGGACCATAGTGCATTGTCTTTATAAAGGACAGCATATCTTGCACATCAGTCTTGGGCAGTACAAACCCTAACTAGGACAGGGCAGCCATCACTGTGACCTGCAGGCCCAGTAGAGACTGGCCGTCAAGTCAGATCTTTACACCAGCAAAGCTATTATGGTCCTGTGATACAAAGACAGCACTTCCCCTACTCCAAATAAGGTGAGGAAACCACAAGGCCTGCGAAACCACAAGTTTGGCATGACAGGAGCACCGATGATATACAGTGAAGCTCCCACTCAGCCATATGACCCCCTTAAACAGACCTGTTTATTTTTGTCCCCGTTCAACTCGTTTCTTTGTACATAACTTTTCTTAATGCCACCATAAATTTTGCAAATCTCGTATCAGTTGATTTCCTTGTTCAGGTTGTCAACCATCTTCCAAAGACACAAACCTTTTTGTGTTTGGGCGCAACTCTTCTATTGAATTGTTGACACTAAGCTGATCTACCACTGAGTGAAATATGTCACAGTTCTTCGTCTTCAGTGTAAGGATACTGTTGACGCCCTTTCTTGATATTATAGCCCTGGAACGTTTCCTTTCCCTCTTGCTTCCAGATATCCCGCTGTCACCATGTCTGCCCTCCATCCAAACTCTCTGAGCTGGGGCTGCATCTACCATTCTTCTATAAGCGTCCTGGTACATCCTACATCCTTCTGTCCTATGCCGATGCTACTGCACTGGCTGATCCTCAAAATGCAACCCGAATTGCACCTTCTGATTGTCCCCCAAACACTGCACATACCCTTCCTTCCCTACATCCTTTTGGCAGTGCACTTGTCATTCCTTTTAAAGGACTCCCTGCTTCTGTATTATTCATTTATGATCATTCAGTGGCGCTTTAAGTACCTTCAATCCATATATTCCAAAGGGCCAATATATGCGTTCCTTTCACCCTGTAGAAATGCCACTGCACATAGTACAGCCACTACAGCAAAAAAACACCACAAACACCTAAAATATTCCAGTCCTGGTGCCATTGCCATCGCTTATGCCCCTCTCGGCATGGCAAGCTTTCGAATCAGAGTCCTGCTGAGCTTGAGTCAAACACGTGACAAAATCTGGACACAACAATACTTTTTCAGTTTTACTTTAAGAAAAATGTTTCTCGATGTTTTTCATGATTAACACAAATGTATTGGTTTTTAATCACCATTACAGTTCTGTAATAACTGTTTTCTTAGCCTTGCTGTATTAAACTTTTACTTTGCAATCGTTTTCCGGAGTGCCAGAGTAATTTACACTTGTCCAATTAGTTTTTCCCTTACTTTGTGTTCATTGCCTTAAAAAGACCATCTCAAGTGTGTGCCTTGTCGCAATACGTCTACGTATAGTTTAGGCGTTTTCCGGAAGCATTTTCTCAAAGATGTGATTTGTGCTAAAGATGCCGATCTTTGAACAAAAACACAATCGCCAATTCTGTGTTTATACGCCTTTGGTCACCGCTGGCTTAGTTAAAAGACGTGGGGATTGCTCATTTGAGGGACCACACATCAATCACCCCGAACTTTACCTAAATTCAAAGGATAGCATGTTCCTGTCCAAGTGTCTAACATCCACACTTTATATTTTCCTGTGTAAGAAGAAAGTCATTTGCATACATCTCAGCTTACACCAACCTTTTTCACTGCATTTGCACCTGAAAAGAAAGTATTTTTGACTTTGTCTGACACATTTTCGTCTTCACAGTCGGAACTCCGCTAAGGCCATCGCTTTGTATTACCATGCCATTATTAGTCACATTTCCTCATTGCAGGAGAAGAATATTCTTTTTACTTAATGAGGTGCTCAAAGTGTTTTTGAAAATGCTAATATGCATTATACTTCACCATAGCATAGAACAGTTTCAAAAGGAAATGCTAAGTGTCAGCGGTACTCATTTCCATTTGTCCTTACATATACAGTCCATTGGCATATCATTAATATCGTTTCTTAGTCTTATATATTTGAGCTTATTTCTCTTCTGCATGCTGTTACAAAAACAGTATGACTCCTTTAATTTATTTATTGAGTTTTGTATAGCGCGAACTTGACCCAAGGGCATTAGAGCGCTTCACATACTTTGCATAGTAGTAATTTTGTAGGTTACATTTGGGGTAGCTATAAAGACATAGTGGTAGTAAGTAAACAAAATATACGAAAGGCATTAGGATAGGTTGCCAATACAGTTTTGACATAGTTATAGCATACATATAGGTATTGTTTTACAGCACACAGTAGCAGTTACATAAGAGTACAAGAGGAATAAGTAGAAATACATTGTAACCATATTAAAACAGAAAGTTATGACGTATGTTAGACCTGGCACCATTGGCGTGGGTCACCCTTCCATTTTTGTCTGTGCCTCAATGTATTTTTGTGCTGGTGTTAGCTGCTCAGGGCCCTGTGCCACTGCCATCCAGTGCCACAGGGCAAGTGCTCCCTATGGGAAAATGTATTATGTGAATTGACTTCCATGTTTGGCTTATTTGGTTTACTATCAGTCCCTAGTAGAGTGCACCAGGGGTGCCAAGGGCTTGTATATCCAAATGCTGCTAGTGGGCTTGCAGCACTGGTTGTGCCACCCACAGAAGCAGCCTGGTAAAATGTGTCTAAGGTCTGCCATTGCAGAACCTGCATGCAGTCTGGCACTGTCATGCTGACTGGGCAAGTGTCCCCACTTGCCAGTCCCTAAACCTTCCCTTACCTTCATATTAGTCACCCCTAAGGTAGGCCCTAGGGCAGGGTGCATTGTAAGGACATGCCCTGAAGTGTGTGGCATGTCCTAATAGTGAATTACAGCCATTTTCGTTTTTCACTATTGTAAGGCTACCTGCTCTCCATAGGCCAGAATGGGCTGCTAGATTATAACACTCTATAATCCTAGCAGGCTCAGGAAGCATGGTAGAAATTCATGTTTAGTATGCCTGAACTCAGAATAATAAAATACATCTTTTAGCAAAGGTTATTTTAATATTCTGGGTTTGCAAATGCTACTTTTAGAAAGTTAGCCTTTGCGTGCCTAACCATCTCAGTCCGCCTCTGGAGGGGAGGGCTGTCTTCTTTGTGTGTAGCTTGAGTGACAGGGCTGGTAAGTTCCAGGAGACAGGCTGGGGCTTCCAGGTGGTGAATAGAGAGATTACACCAGGATGGGTGGGAGGAGTGCACCTTGACTCTGAATAGGGCAGTGCTCTGCCACCACAATGCTGGCTCCACCCCCTGGGGAGCGTCTGATGTCTCTGTCCTGCCTGCTGAAAGAAGAAGCCAGAGTCCCAACAACAAAGTGCTCCTCACTGAAAAGAACTGGACTTGGATTATGCAAAGGCCCCCCTGGCCTGTAAAGACAAAAGAAACTTGGTATAAATGTAGGAGCCCTGCTCCTAAGAAATCAGATCCTGATTGAACCACGAAGAAACTCTGCCTGACTAGAAGGACCTGGAAGAAGCTGAAGGAGGAGTAATTTTCCCTAACCTGGGGGATTGGCCTGCAGCTGGTGCCTTGCTGAGAAAGGAGAGGAAAAGACTAAAAGAGACTTTGCACTTTGCTTCAACAAATCTCCAAGGGCTTGGAAGACAGCTTGCCCCCTGAACTGAGTCCCAGGACCATTGGACTCATCTGCCTTCCAAAACTGAGTTGCCGGGACAATTCTTGCTTGTTTCCCACTGGATTTGGCCCAGCACGACTCGTACCCCATCCGCCGCGAAGCCGTGTCTTTGCCGCCCGGCACCGTGTGTCTACGCTGATTTAAAAGTGTTAGTACGCACCGTATCCCTCCCGGCCGCATCGCACCTAACCTTCCCCACTGATTCGAGTCGTACAGCCCTGGCTGCCTAATCCTGTACGCCGGATTCAAGCTTCGTTGTCCCGCAGGTACGGTCCGTACGCTGCCAACGTACTGCACCGTGCCGTACTCAGAGCCGAGACGCCGCATCGCACCGATCCTCCCCGTACGCTGTACGGCGCCGAGAAGTGTCGCCGCCTATCCGCACCGAAGGTACGGCTCGAACGCCGAACGCCGAACGCCGCGGACTCTGCAAGCCGATCCGGGCCATCCGCACGTGTCCCTGAAGGTACCGTACCAACGCCGCATCCCGACGCCGCGACCTGACCAGCATCTGAATACGCTGCCGAGCTACGACCCAGACCCATCGACTTGTCCCGCACTGTCCGTCGCGGACCCTACAAAACCAAGGTACTTTGTTCTGTTCGCAACCGCAGCATGCACGCTACGGACCCCGGAGTCCACAACGATTGTCTGACTCGTACTTTCCTTGTTTTTAATGCCAACAAGTCGCACATCCAAGTACGAACCGTACAAAGCCTGAAAAGAAGCGTAATTGACTGAAAGAAGCCTATTTTTGCATTTTAAGCCTTTTTACAAGAGCATTGAACTTTAAAATAATACTGTTGTCATTTTATTCGTTATTCTGGTCTTGTGCAAAGCCTTATATAAAGAAAACTATTTTTGATACAACCTTGACTGGTGTCCATTTGTGGTGTGTCATTGTATTACTGTATGTGTTCACAAATGCTTAACCTATGACGCCCTGAGAATAGTCTTGACTGCTTGCGCCACACTACCTAAAGGGTGAGCAGGGGTTATTTCAAAGGGTGATCCCTTACTCTGACTTAGAAGTAAGAGTCCCTGCTTGTCACAAGTGCATACCTGTGCCAACCAGAGATTCCCAATTCTAACAACGTACAGTAAAATGGATGGGCGATATAGTTGAGGGGTTACTAGGAAGGGGCCTCCTGGACGTGGGGGGAGTGGAAGCACAGTTTTCCCCGAGGTATTGGTGCTGAGGTTAATTTAAGGCCTGCGGGTGGCACCACGGCCAGTCAGATGCTATTAGGGAGGTGGATTCAAGTATTTGTTGAGGAGAAGAAGTTTCAGTTTCTTCTTGATGTGGGGGAAAGATTGGTTGTTGCATGAGTCTTGGGGTAGTGCTTTCCAGATTCTGGGAGCATTTCCAGAGAAGGAACAGGCGATAGATTTCTCTTCTTAAATTTTGGTAGAATCAGGAGTAGACTGTTTGAGCTTTGTAAAGGTCTCTTTTGCCTGAGTTTTGATAAGAGATAGATTGGTTTATCCGTGTAGAGAGCTTTGTGAGTTATGCATGCAGTTTTGAGTATAGCTCTTGCCTCGAGTGAAAGCCTATTGAGCTGCTTGAGAGGGGGAGTGATGTGGTCATAGCGCCTTTACCCCAAAAGAAGCCTGACCGCCACATAGAGTGTTGCTTTCAAAGGGACTAACGATGTTTTTGGGGCACCCATAATTATTGCATTACCATAGTCCAGCTTGGGGAGGATGAGGGCTTGCACCACAGTCTTTAGGTCTTCAATGGGTATGAGGGGTTTGACTTTTTTTGGGTGTTTCAGCATGTAAAAGCTCCTTTCGCAGAGATATTAATATGCTTTTAGATGCTTAAGTGACTGTCAAGTGTGATCCCCAGGGATTTTACAGAGTTTGAGATGGACAGTTTATAGTTTAGTACAGTGAATTTGTCAAGCCAGATATCTACGGGAAAGGATTTTTCTTTTGGTTGGATTAGGAGGAGTTCTGTTTTTTGGGGTCGAGTTTGAGGTGGTTGCTGGATAGCCAGGGTTGAACTGTGTGAAGAGTGCTATTTAGCTGCTGGATGTCTTTGACTGAAGAGATTTTCGTGTAGAGTTGGGTGTCATCCGCATAGAGATGATAGGCAATTCTAGCTTGTTTCAGGATCACTGCGAGGTGTCCCATATATAGGCTGAATAAGTTAGTCGACAAGATTGACCCTTTTTTGAGGTTGTGTTGTTAAGTTTGATTAGCTGTGTGCAATTGTTTAGGAAAGAGGCAAAACACTGAAGGACATATACTGTGATTCCTCCACATTTCGGGAGGGTGGTTAGGAGGATGTCATTCTTGACAGTATCGAAGATGGCTGAGAGGTCCAGGAGGACTTGGAGGCATACCTGTCCATCGTCTAGAGATCTGTGCAGGTCATCTACAATGTTCAATATAGCAGTCTATGTACATAAGCCTTTCCTGAACCCCAACTGGAAGGTGTTGTGTAGGTTGTATTCTTCAATTTGGATGTTGAGGTGTGTAAGCACACATTTTTCTATGGTTTCGGCGAGGAGAGGGAGGTTAGTTATGGGTCTGTGGTTATTAAGCTAATTCGGGTCGGTGTCCTTTTATTGATGAGGGGGTTACTTGGCTGAGTTTGAGGGGAGCCTGCATGGAGCCACTCGATAGGGAGGAGTTGATGATATTGGTCCATATAGGAGAGTTGATGTTACTGAGCTTTTTAACAAGTGCTGCAGGGAGGGGGTCAGAGATGTGCGATGTCTAGTTCATGCTCATGAGTAATTTGCAGATTTCTTCTTCGCGGACAGGGTTGAACTCAGACCAGGTTGCATTGTTTTTCAGTTGCAGATAGTTGAGGTTGATTGCCTGTGTTGTTGAGGGGAGGAGACAGTCAACATTTTGAGGAGGGGTTTTGGGTGGGCCCTTTCCGCTGGGGGCATCCTTGGTCCATGGTAGAGAGGTGGGAGGCTCAAGAGAGAGTTTGATACTAGATACTTTTTCAGAGAAAAATGGGATTGTTTGCTGATTTAATATTCACTCAGTGCAAGTGCTCTTGTTTTTTCCAAAGTCCTTGTGGCCAGCATGCTGTAAAGTAAATAGGACAGGGCGACTTTTAAAACAATCGACATGTAGCAGGAGAGATTTTATGACATGTCACCCTTGTTCAGAAAGTGAAATGTTTGAAACTCAGCAAAGAAAAATAAGAAGGGAAAATCTAGTAGGAGTTCATTAAGGGCTGAGGTCCTAAGTAATTTACAGACAAGGTTAAAGGGCACAAAATGGAACCTGCGCGGGAAAAAACAGGCCTACTTGTATTGGTAATGTAGGCTTAGCTCAAGGACAGTGAGAGGAAATCCAGTGGCAGTAAGTTGGGGCATTACTTAATGGGCAAGATATGCAAACTACAGTTGTAACAGTCTGCAAAAGGAACTTGTGAAGCTCACTTGTTGGAAAAGAAGTCTCAGGAGCTGACAGTCACAATTAGGTAGAACAGCCATCTTGTTCTTCTATTTCTGTACTTGCTTTATGGCCTGTTTTCTTGAAATAATTCATACATCTTGAGGGCATTCCAATTAGCCTGGCCGGACCAAGCGATACTCTGTAAGTAGGTTGGGGGCATGGGCCGTGGGGAACAACATGCTATGTTCACTGAGCTCTTTTGGGCAACACTGGGAGGCTGTTTATCAGACACCCGTTGATTTATTACCTCATTAGTCCATCTCCCACTGATCCAGAACACCGCCAGTTTAACAGACATGTCAGAAGATTAAGATTTGATAGAGGAAATTGTGGTCAGGCTTCCATCCAGTGAGCGTTCCGACAGGATGAAGCGAGTTATGGGTAGTAATTTGAAAATCAGATTGGAGCTTTCCAGACTAGGGTGTTGCATCCATTACAATCCATTATCGCTAACTAGCCTACCACCTCTTTACTTGCTTTTGCGTTACATTACCCTATTATGAGGATGAGGGTAGGTGGCCTCTCATGGGATGCTCACTTAGGCTTTCTAATCCTCCAACATTTTTGTCAGCACTAAACAAACCACCATGTAAAGGATGGTGTTTGCAAAACGATGATGGCAGTTCCTGACATGTTGGTAGGTTTAGAGGTGAATTTGCATTAACGCAAATGTAAGTGGAAATTCTATTATGCCTTACAGATTTGGTAGGAAACCTTATCAATGGGATGCAAAAGCTGCAGAATCAGAGATATAGATTGTGCCTGAATTAAATGTGGCACTTGAAATTGTGGCATAAGTGCTTCACTGGGACCCACTGAGTGCAAGACAAACAAGAAGGAGGGCACAGGCCTGGTTGCATGTGAAGACATGTGAGCCTCATTACATGTTAGCCCGGAATCTAACTGACTAAAGGTAATTCAACAAGAATTCAAGCAACAAAAAGATGGAGGTCGATCTTTGCAAACTCAAAGAACAAGAATCTGAAACTTCTTGGAACGAGAAATTATGGCACAACCCAGCTACCTGCATTTTGGGAACTGTAGTCGTCAGAAAGACCTTCAATAAAAAGTTGTCAGGGTTTGGATTTCGGGACCTGCTTAAAGCCAGTGCTGTACCTGAGCTACTGTACTAGTGAGCAGAGTGATAGGTATCACCAGAAACAGCAACCTGAGGAGAAATAGTGATCAGGAATAAGTAAAACACAGGGCAGAAGGTCAGTATAGGTCCAAGCTGGATGTAACATATACATAACAATCCAGGCAAGATTTATCAGCTCCAGCAGTGAATGATTCAGTGTTGAGCGCACAGCGATCAGGAATCTTACAAAATCCCCAGGATGCTACTGGACACTCACAGTTAAGACTCTACAATAAATTAGGGTTGATAGGCAGACAACCAAGAGGGCACTTCTATAAAGGGGACTAAGGAAGGAACTGAGGGAACTGAAAATGGAGAAAAGAACACACAGTGAGTGCTGCCAAAACTGGTGCAAACTAGCCAGAATCGAAAAAGCCAATCCAACACTGCAAATAATTCACAGGCACTGAGCTAAGGTCTCAGGGAGTCAAAGCTGGCTCTACTACACCTGATCTGGAAATTACCTTAGCCCAGGAGGTGAGTGAGTATTCATTACCAGGAAGTTATCGGTCTAGTGATTCAGCCTGACTAAGCTTCCTCAAACCCGTTTCCTAGAGCTTCCTGCTTAACCTGATTCCCGACACGTTTAGCTAGATTCCAAATATCTTTCTAATATTCTGCAAACAATCAATTAATAATAACTTCCAGATTCTAAAGCTAAAGATATCTGGAGGTCTATCACACACATCATCAGACAGTCAACAAATCCTCAATTTTCACAAACACTTTCAAAGTACATTTTTTGACTTTTAAATCAATGAATAGAAATACAGGGCATATTTACAAGGGGATATCACCACCAGAACGTCACTTTTATTGAGCTTATTGACGTTCTGGTGGCGATATCCCATTCTCCTTATTTACAAAGCGATGTTAAGCCACTTAACAAAGCTTAACGCCATCTTGTAAATAAGGCCCCTTTTCACGCTTCACTTACCATGAAAGGGACATGCAATGGGTGTTGCAGTGGGCGTTCCGCCGTAACACCCATTGCTTTTTGACGCTGCCCCATATTTCCAATGATGGGGCAGCGCCAAAAACTAAGACCAGGTATATTCTGGTCTTAGGATGGTGATGTGAGGAGAAATTAATAATTTCTCACTGTATTTTGCTCTTTCTATGTGTTCTGCAGTCTGCACCACCCATAGAAACAGCAAATTGCCTTTATAGATTGTTTACATGAAGGAAGGGGAAAACCAATTCCCCCATCCTAAAGAAACTTATTTTTGACCTTAGAGAACACTGGCAAATACCAAACCTCTAGTATCTCACATCTAAATAAACACTGAGAATAGTTATTAGGAAACAACAGGAGGATGTAGATCACATTAATTTGCTTCATAAACCCCAGTTTGGTCTTATACCCTTGGGAAGGATATAACTGGATCTTGGAAATATCAAAGAAAACCATTTCATCCTTGTCAATAAGTTGTGTTTGCAATGCAGAGTTAACAGATAGATCTCATAAGGCTAATAATTTCAGTGAATTTAATTGAATTAATGGATTCTCTATTATCAATTGGAAAGCTCATATTATCAAATCATGAAGCAATCACAAAACATCGCAATATAGAAATGCATGTCTGACCCAGTCTTCCACAGAACCAATGTCCTGTAATGGTCAAAGACCTCACAAGCCTTCAATAGTGATTTCAGGCTTTAGGATTTCCGGGTTTCCTGCAATTAAGACAATGCGATGGGATGCATGTAGTAAGTCTTCACGATAATAGAAGAACAGACTAATAATGATAAAGCTGGGAACAAATACCTGGTATGCACATCACTACAACTCTCTTTGTCACTACCATTAAGAAAAGTCAGATGCCAGTCTAAAACTCTGGGGGGAGAGCTTACCAAAGTTAGGATCCCTCAACATAACAACACAATAATTCAAATAAGACCATTGTCACAGGAGAACTAACAGTTTCTAAGGCCTCTGGCAGGGTACCAAGATTAGACAGGACTTCAGGTTTAACCCAAAGAGCAACAGCGGCACTTGAAGATTCAAATTCTGAAATGTATACAGCACTAATACTGTCATGGGAATATGTAGCAAAACCTAATTCTCTCATTCAAACTAACATAATCTTATCATCGGTACACCAGTGTTGTTGCATTCATTCATGATTAATAATCCTTGAAACACCGCTTCAAATTCCACAACATGTACAAGGATTAAAGCTATCATGTTTTGGTGCTGACAGATTTCTGGTTTCAAAGAGATGCTCCCACCTGCTTTGATGAGACCAACTTCTTCAGTCATGTTGAAAACTCAGCTACAAAAATAGAGAAACCAAAAGATGCGGTGGTCATACATTCACATGCAGTATCCTACACTAGAATAGAAGGCTACAAACAGTGATCCTTCCAGAGTCTGACCACCCAATGCTCCAGCAGCATACGTTCATACTTTATTGAGTCATTTAGCTATAAAAAGTCATGTTCCAGATCCACCTAGCTTTAGAAAAATAACAAAGCTTGCATTATCTACTAAAGCCTTTTTACCAGACAGCAAAGTGTTGATGAAATTAAATCGTTCAATGAAATTATTCAACCAGCATTTGAAGTAGTCAACAACCTAGTTTTCATGGTGATCACCCATCTTTTCTCCAACCTGTTCAACAGTGCTGTACAAATCCTAGACTAAGGGTGTTATTTAGAGTTTGGTAGAGTGGGATTTTCCTTGTAAACCAGCAAGGCTCCTGTCCTGTCAAAGTCATGTTTCACCCACCCTATTTAGTGGTGGTTGGAGCCAGGAGTCCAGCTTCGTAGACTCAGCTGGTTCTACCACTTCAAGAGTTTTGTTTGAAAAACAAAAATGTTCACAGAATAAGACCAAACTACTCTAACTTGTGCACCACTGAGGAATAAACAGAAGACAGTGAGATTCCCCGCCAGCTTAAAGTGGAACTCACACTAAGGCTGGGGGCCTTTCATCTGGTGAGCACGTTTTGGGATCTTCCTGTCTTGCCTTTGTCATGGCTGTATGAAAATAGATCAAGTTTAATGCAGACCTGCAATATATGTCCATCACACTGGCTTGCACCTGTATTGTAAGCTCAGTACATATTTATTATTCTTAAATCCACTTATACGTACCTTGGGAGGTAAGAAAAAATTGAATTAGTTGAATTAAGAACAGTTATATTCTTAAGTTACAAAATAGTGGTAGGCCATTATAGTGTGTACAGTATGCAACTTTTACCATGCTGTAATTACAACACAGTACATTTACCATGTTGTAATTACAAAGTATAGTATGCTGGTAAAAGTTGTTATGATACAAAGCAAATCATTACCGCACATTAGTAAGTAAAAGTAAATATAGGCAGGTATACATATGTTAAGTGTCAAAAGGGGGAGTAGGGGAATTTTGGCTATAGTAGTTATGGGGTAAAAGTGTTTAGGGTAAAAGTGTTTAGGGTGGTTTACCGCCTGAAAACAAAGAATTTAACAGTTGTTAGTTTGGTGTTTGAGGAGATGTAGGGTATTGGGTAAAGGGGTAAAAAGTAAATCTGGAGGTGTTTAATCCCCAAAAAACTATGAATTGTAAAGCAGATTTGGAGTGTTTGGGAAGTGGTTAAGTATTGAGTTAAGGTTAAAAAAATAGGGGGGTTGTTGGGGTTTACCACCACAACAAAAAAAACCTGCCAATTTAAGAGATTTTAGTTTCGGGTAAAGTTTAGTTTAGGGGCCCAGGGTTGAGAGTATGTTTTTTTTCTATTTGATTTTTTTTTTGTAGCGTAGGTATTTATTTTTAAATTCTGGATTACTACATCAAGGGTTATTTCTTATAAAACAATGTGTGTCCTCTAAGTTTTAGGAGCTCAATGCTCCAGGTTTAAGGGTCCAGGGTGGAAAGTACTTTATTTTTTCATATTTGCTTGTTTTTTTGCAGTGCAGGTATTTTTTTTTATCCTGGATTACTAGATCAAGGTTTTTTTGCCATAATGTTTTGGGTGTGCTAATATTTTTTAAGGAAATGTTTTAATTATTTTCTCATTTTTCAAATATGTATAGTAAATAATGTGCACTACAGAACCAAAACTCCAAGCATTCCACATGTTAGAAGTGGGATGCTTGGGGTTTAAGTGCCCAGGTTGGGGGATATTTTATTTTTGGGTGGTGATGTTTTTATATTTTTTAAATTATGGGTTACTAATGTATCAGTTGTTTTGCAGTAATTATTTTGGGGTGCTAGTATTCTTTTAAGCACTTTCTTAATTTTGAAGCATGTAGTAAATAATGCATGCTAGGTCCCCAAAACCCCAAGCATTCACATGTGAGAAGGGGAATGCTTGGGGTTTAGGTGCCCAGGTTGAGAAATATTTTATTTTTGGATATTTTTGGGGGGTGCAGATTTTTATGTTTTTTAAATTATGGGTTACTACTGTATCTGTTGAATTTTAGTAATTCTTTTGGGGTGCTAGTAATTTTTAAGGGTCTTAACTTTGAAATATGTATAGTAAATATTACATACTCTCTAATTGTTAGGAGCAGAATGCCAAAGTTTCAGGGGCTAAGGGTGGGGAGTGTTTTATTTGTGAGTATTTCTTTTTTCATGGTGTTAATCTTTCTTTTTTTATGTTTTTTTATTTGAGGGAGTGTTTCAAAGGTTTTATTTCTGAGGATTTTTAGTATTTCACTAAATATATGTTCATATAACACATTTAACACTAATTAATATTATTACTGTGTTATATAATTTTTTTCCAATTTTGTTTCTTAAAGCATTTAATATAAATAACATTTATTTGTTTTAATTATTTTATTTTCGGAATCGTAAATTCTCATTTATTACATTTGAATATATTTTTTTTAAATTACAACTAAAAAAAAATGTTTTTAAATATTTCTTTTTGAATTTTCCCATAGTTTCTAATTCATTTCTAAGGGCAAAATTGTCCTTATTCTACTTCTACTGAAAACATCTTTTTATGTATTTTTTGTTTTTCTTTTCTTTCTTTAAAGGTAGGAGTATCGCATTCAATGCCAGGGGGATGCTGTTGCATTGCTCAGGTATGAACTTTCTGTTATTTACCTAAAAACATTAGGAAGAGCTCCTTTTTTACAAGGAGACTCCAAATGTGGTTAGTAGCATTAATTACTGTATAATTTGAATGTGTATGTTGTTTTTTAACTTTTCTTCCTATCCAGGCTGTCAAAGACCGTCCCTACCTAAACTCATTTTTTTTAAGAGTAACTAGTAAGTAAGTAAGTAAATCTTTATTCGGTTATAAAAGCAATATTAACCATTAAAGTACATAAAAAGACATATCATACACAATATACACATTTTAAAAGACTCCTTAAAAACAAAAATTTGTTCAATCAAGATTTACTCTGTGTTTAAAAATACACTTTAAAAACGTACTAACATATTTCGTAGTCAGTGTATTATTCAGAAGTTGCAGATGCAACATGGCGGGACGACACCTTCTGTGACCAAGAATTCTCAGCAATGGAATTAGCCATGGTTTGCGATGTGTAGAGTAAAATTTACAGAACAATACCGTATGCATTGTTGATTGTTCCGACAACTCGTCACATGGGCACGCCATTAGACCCTCTTTCCTGTCATGATTTTTTGGAAAGGCTACAAGCCTATGGAAAACATTCAATCTAAATCGTGTCAACAAAAAACGCTCAAATTGTGACTCGACATAGGTCAAATATGGTTCCATTTCCAATGTGGTCATGACTATCAAGGAGTGTTGGGTAGATTTTTTATTTATCTCCTTGCTCAACCGCAATTCTTCCATATGGCTGAGGGCCCTTATTTTTAGGTCTTTCTTCGAGATTTCAGCAATTTGTTCAGGGTTAGCATAATATTTGTTGAGCACCAGATCTATGAGGAGGTTTTTCACATAAAGCAGCCACTCGATTTTCCCCGCATGTTCCAAAGACATGCAATCGGCCACTATCTCTTTTGTGAGTGAGTTTTTTGTTGACGTCCAAATACGGCGCCACAACAAAAGAGGTTGGATTTTGGCCAAATCTTCAATATGGGGCAAACCAAGTTCTGCATGGCAGGCAAAGGTAGATGCTCGCTTGGGTGCCATCAGTAGGAATCTCATAAATGTATTCTCTGCTACCTGGAGGGCGTTGGTGTTTTTATGCCCCCACAACCCCGCCCCATAAAGTGCGATGGAATGACACTTTGCTTTATAGATGCGGAGGAGCTCTACTGGTGGCCTCTTTCCAAGCTTCTGGGAGAATTTTATGAGGGCAATGATTGCTCGCAAAAGTTGGTGTTTGCGGGCTTCAATAGCCGCTTTCCAATTAAGTTTGTCATCCAAGATATGGATACTGTGTGGTCAAATCCACTTTCTCTTTATCAAGATAGATAGACCTTCCCCTTTTCTTTCCCTTTCCTGCCTCCATAACATATGTTTTTTTAATATTTATTTTGAGGTCCAAGCTACCCATGAACTTTGAATATCTATCTAAGGCTTTCTCCAACTCTCGCGGGGTACGTGCCAATATTACTGCGTCATCCGCATAGAGAAGGGCAGGGACGGGGCGATTTTTCACTCGTAAGAGGTCCTGAGCCCCTCTCAACATCTCTGCCTCAAGACCATTAGTATAAAGGGAGAAAAGAAAGGGGGCCAGGACACACCCCTGCCTCACGCCCCTCTCCACGTTAAAGGAGTCAGATTATTCGCCCTGCGTTCCGAAACGGACCCTAGATGAGGCATTAGAATATAGTGCCCGAAGAAGATGTGCGAGGGCTGGGTCTATACCCATGTGCATGAGGACTGACCACAGCTTCGAGTGGGAGACGCAGTCAAAGGCCACGGAGAGGTCAACATAAACCATGTATAACCTTCCTTGCTTTGCTGAAACATATTTACCCATTAGTAGCGCTAGGTTCAAAGCCTGTTCGGTTGTTCCGAAGCCCTCTCGGAAGCCGAACTGTATGTCAGATAATATATTACGGTCATCTACCCAATCCTGTAGGCGCTGGAGAACCACTCTGCCCAGGGCTTTACCAAGCGAGTCCAATAATGAAATTGGTCTATAACAGGTCACATCTTCCCTATTTCCCTTTTTAAAAATGGGAACCATAATCGATTGGGTCCAAGTTTTAATTAGACCACACTTCATTGTTGCATCAAACACTTTTTTTAAAATTGGGGCCCACAGGTCTAATTTAGACTTAAAAAAATCGACTGGTACACCATCTGGACCAGGGGCTTTTCCACTTTTGCTCTTTTTAACCGCATTTATGACTTCATTTAATTCAAAATTTAAGGGGATCGGGAATAAACTTTCTTGTGGACTCTGATTGTTCTCCTCTGATAAATCTACTCCTATTTCTTTGCCAAAAACTTTGGAAAAGTGGTTTGCCCATATTGAGCCCTCAATCGCTACTTCTACTCTTGGCATGTCGCTGGTATCTATCAAAAAGGGGGACTTCACTACCTTCCAGAACTGCTCACTATTCCAGTTCCGGGAGCTCTCATATAGTTGGTCCCAAAGCACTTTTTTCAGTTCTTGTTTTCTACTTTTGCAGGCTAGACGATAGAACCTCCTTAATCTACGTATTTCCTCTTGATCTCTTACGGATTTCGTCAGCGCTTTTTTTAAGGATTTGTGGGCCAGGGTACACTCATGGTCAAACCACCTTTTTTTTCTGGCCTTATTCCCTTTCATATTTCGAGTTAAAAAGTCCTTTACCTTCTCCATAATTGAACTAAAATTATGCAAAAGTTCTTCTTCGCTAGTATCATTATCGAGGCACTTCACAATAGCGGGATATGCCGCGTGGACCACCTTGTTTATCATGGCCACTGGGTCTATTGTTCCCCAGCCTATGGCATAGCCATTTATTTTTGTGAGGTAGATATTGTTCTGGGTAAGTGTGGCCATTATCGGGTGCGATGTATATTGCCCCTGGTCAATGACCAAATCAAAAGCCAAAGCGGCATGATCGCTTAAAGTATTGACTATCAGTCTAAAACTCTGAGCTTTGCTTTCGAGTGTTGCTGAGACCAATATATAGTCAATCGTTGACTCCCATCCTCTACCCAGATATGTGGCTTGTAACTGGCCAGATGCAGTATTAGTTTCGTTCAAGATTACTAGGCCTAACTCTGACAGTGTTTCGTTTAGGAAGTCGCCTACTTTAGTGTGGCAGAAGTGGGTCATATACTTATCTATTTCTTCTGCCATACCACAGATATTACTATTTTTTACTTCGCAGGGGTGATGATTAAAATCACCACCCCAAACGATGTTTGGGACATCTGATCCCTGCATTTTTTTTGTCAGGATAGAGAGTTTATTGCGAAGAGTCCCAAGTAATTTTACTCTCTCATTTTCCGGGACATTGTCATATGTATTCACTAGAACTATTGTCCCATTCTTCGGAAATGAGAGTTTCAATATCTGATAATTAGGATATAGGCTAAGTGGTGTTATTTTTAGGCCAGATATGGTATTTTTTATGTATACCGTCAGGCCCCCCTTGGCCCTACCATGAGGGCCTGCCACTGCCGCTGAGAAGTAAGTTTTATATCCCATTAAATGCTGTTCATTGGTGGACCATGTCTCCTGTAAACAGATTACGTGGTAATCTTGGGTGAAATCCAACAGACTTCCGTTCATTATTTTGGTTCGTAATCCTGCAATATTCCATGACATAATTTGTATTATAGTGTCATCCTTTCTAGAGTCTAAACATTTATTTATACAAGCTGCCTCTACTACTGGTACATACTCTGGGGGATTTAGCAGTTCGTCAACCATCTGCCTGGGTTGATTACTACAATTATTCCCAAGAGTAAAGGTGTCAGCTCCTCTAAATGATGTTAAAGTTGGAGCTGGGGAGAGGTTGCTACTTTCCGTTCCTTGTATTTCTATATTTTCACTTGGGGGAATAATACCGTTAGAGACAGTATGATTTCTCGCAGTAGAATTTTGTGTTCGGGCCTGTTCTAAATTGAGTCAATCTATGTTTTCTAGACCACCCAGAGCTGAAAAACGATTATAAGTAGGTATGTTAAACCTCTGTTGTGGCTGGGCATAACTAATCTGATATATTGAATTTGTGGTCTGAAATGGATATTGATTGTTAGTCGAACAGTTCCAAGACTGGGGGTTAGACAGATGTTTACGAGCGTTTCGACAGAAAAATTGCTGGTCTGCTTCCCTCCAGTCTTGGAAAAAATCTTTTACAGAATGAGGTTTAAGGTGGGAAATCAGTTCTTGTGGATAAAAGTAGTTGAGATAGTGTGTAGAAATGACATCCCTTCCTCTAGCTTCATACCAGTCACCAATACATCTAACAGCTCTATGGTCCCTGAAGTTTATGATTATCACATCCCCCTTCCTTTCTTTTGGTCTTGTTCCCACCCAGCTCGTTCTTCTCACCATTAAGATTTCCCCATTTATGTGCGCGGGAAGAGGTCAATTTTGGTTCAGCCAATAGATGGTTTTATTTTTTAGGGCATAATGGTCCTCCCTGGAGCCCTCTGGGAGTTCAGGTACCCCTGTCATGATGATCGTATATGGAGCTGATTCCGGGGGTAGGTCCACTCTTCTAGTTGGTGGAATATACTGGCGCTGAGTGAGCTGTTCCCGATTTCCATTATCCATTGTATATTTTGTTGATGTGCTATTTTTTCCCTCAGAATTATTTATGTTTTTATTTTTTGGGTCTTCATCATTTCCTCTCGTTTCAAATATGGAACTATTGGCCACCCTTGTCTCCCTATCAATTTCTTTGTCATTTAGTGGGGGATTGGTTTTACTATTGTCTGCAGTTTTTTTTGGTAACTTTCCCGCAGATTTTTCCCCCAATACCGTATGCGTTTTCCTTAAAGTGCCGCTAGTTGATGGTTGTTCTGGCAAAGTGGGGAGAGAGGTGGCTAGATCGACAGTGACAGTTTTAGTCTGAATTTTTAGAAGTTCAGTTAAGGTCAGATTATTCCCTTGCATTTGCTTTCCCAAATCATCCAGGTGCAGGCTTATTAGTCTAGTCCTCTCGAGGAGGGGAAGTAAGAGGGACTTAACCATAGTCTCTATTTTTATAAGTAGTTCACCCAGGGAGTCCGTATCAGTAGATAACCCTATGTTGTTGGTATTTAAGGAGGGGTTATTTATTGCTACAAGGCCAGTAGGAGTCAGGGTTTGTGCTGTGGGTTTGGGCTTCTCCTTCTTAGGCAAAGATGGTATGACGGGAGAACCTTGTCTCTTTCTTGAAATATGTCTGATATCGGAAGGCCCTATTGTCGATGGAGAGGGTATTACCAAGTTTGGTGAATCTGATAACCCTGATATGGATAAGCTAATTGTGTGGTCAGTAGAGGGAACCATACCAGGGGAATTTGTGCATAAGGCTATTTTGTCCCTTTCGGGGATGGAGCCTATTCCCTCATTCAACACCCCCGGAGAGAGTGCTTTTCCAATTGTGCCCAATGAGGAACGCTTGCCAGTTAACAAGTCGAGGGATAACCGTTTTTCTGTCTCTGCAATTTCCTTCTCTAAAACGGTGGTTATACGTTTGAAGAATTGATCTATAGTGCCAGAGACAGGGCCATTAGATGTGTTAACAGTTAAAGACCGTGATTTTCCTGCGTCTGATGGCATATTTTTGAACTACACAACAATACTAGGGGAAAACAATACATAAACAAGTCCAAGATAACGACGATACGAAGTCCGAGGCTTATGAGTCTTTGTGACAGTATGGAAATACAGCTCTTACCGCGCAGTAAAGGTTAAGAGGGAGGCCCGTCCCGTCCTCACTCGTCCTCGAACGGCCCCAAACGGCCCGCTCTTTGCCCGGTCTTCGCCCCGAGCTGTGTCCCGCGCGCGTACCGCTGGCGCGTGTGGGCGGAAACTTTGATATGGATGGGAGGTCGTAGAGGAGGCGGGCCGGGAAGAGGAGCCAGGTGTGCTTGGATAAGTTGTAGGTGTGCACCCTGGGCCTCGCAGTCCCGTAAGTAATGCCTCCTCGCCGCTTCCCCGCGTATTCTGCAAAGCGTCCTCACAGGTCACAGGGCAGGTATCAGCAGACCCAACACGATCCCACAACTGCTGGTATAAATAGTCGGAGCCTCCGAGCGGCTCCCGCGAAGCGGGGGCCGCGAGGCGTGGAGAGGGAAATGGAGGCGGGGCCGGGAAGAGGAGCCAGGTGTGCTTGGAGAAGTTGTAGGTGTGCACCCTGGGCCTCGCAGTCCCGTAAGTAATGCCTCCTCACCGCTTCCCCGTGTATTCTGCAAAGCGTCCTCACAGGTCACAGGGCAGGTATCAGCAGACCCAACACGATCCCACAACTGCTGGTATAAATAGTCGGAGCCTCCAAGCGGCACCCGCGAAGCGGGGACGCGAGGCGTGGAGAGGGAAATGGAGGCGGGGCCGGGAAGAGGAGCCAGGTGTGCTTGGAGAAGTTGTAGGTGTGCACCCTGGGCCTCGCAGTCCCGTAAGTAATACCTCCTCGCCGCTTCCCCGCGTATTCTGCAAAGCGTCCTCACAGGTCACAGGGCAGGTATCAGCAGACTAAAGTTTTTACTTTTCTACTACAACCTTTTTTAGTTCTTGTTTGCAATATGTTGTTTTATATTGTAATACGTTATAAATTTTTGGTCTTTGGGTTCGAATATAGAAGGGTTTAGGGTATTAAACTTGACCTGATTTTTCTCCCTAGGTCCTCTTTCTCACTGTAGAGGGAGAGTTTTTTTTATCTTTGTATATACATTCGAGTTTTAAAAGACTATCTCTATTGATTGTGGGTGGCTGATTTTTTAGAGCATTTGTTCCAAAACATATATGTTCGGATTTTATGGATTTAATACTGGATCATGTGATTTGAAATTTGGATTCCATGGAGTGACAGTGGTAGGATTTTACCTGAAGATTAAAGACTGCTTCAGGTAGGACAACTTTTAATTGTATTAAAGTATCCAGTTGAATTTTATTGTAAGGCAAGACAGGAAAGTAAGGATATTTCTATTGAGTTACTTTGCTGTTATTACTGTCATTAATGAGGTATATTCGCAGTATTTTCTAAGTAATCTGTCTCTCAAAACATGCTCAGTTGCTGAACCTTTGAAAGGAGTTGTTCATTCCTTTCTTTTTTTTGGGTGACTCTTTTCTACAAATTACTGGTTTGATGAAGATTGTAGGAGGTTAAAGGCTGAGATTAGACAAAAGGAAAGAAAACTAAGGGCTAAGTTCTAGCTGGATGTATATCAGTCGCTCCAACAAGTAAGAACCAAATATAAAAAATTAATCCGTGAAAAAAAAAGAAGCTATAAAGATAAATGCTGGACAAATATGTTGGAGGTAATAGAAACCAAAGACATTAAAGGGTTTTGGAAATTAGTCCAAGAAAGTGTGGGTATGAAAACCGGCTCCCTGATATGTAAGGTTGCAGAAGATGATTGGGTGGGTTACCTGGGAGAAATTTATGGGCAATGGCCAACGCAAGAAGATCCAAGAGCTATCGACTGGACGCCGTTGCCAGAGGACATAAAAGAATATTTTTCCTCAGAAAACATAAAAAGTATAATAGCCAGTTTGAAGCTCACCGGTGCGGCAGGCCCAGATAACTTACCGGCTGTAATATTAAAAACAAGACCGGAATGGTGTGTCGACCTTTTTACAAAACTGTTCCAAATAATCCTGGAAACAGGAATTATCCCAGAAAGTTGGAAGGGTGCCATTATCAGACCCATACATAAAAAGGGTGATTATAATTTACCGAAAAATTATAGATTGATAAATCTCCTAGATATAGGGGAAAAGGTCTTTGCAAAAGCATTATTGAATTTATTAAAAGACTGGGCTGAGGAAAAACAGATTATCCCGCCGGAACTGGGGGGGTTTAAAGCTGGCCATTCTACAATTGATCATTGTTTTGCGCTATGGGCAATAGCACGGAAGTCAATGGAAACACGGGGTAATTTATTTTGTTGTTTTGTAGACTTCCGGGCCGCTTTCGATCTGGTGGATCGGAAGCTCCTATGGGAGGACCTAACTAGCTATGGGATCCCAAATGAACTGCTACGCTTGATACAAATCCTGCATACCAAAAATTGGGCCCAGATAATTCTAGATATAGACGGTAGTTTATCTAAGAAAATAGGGATTGGAAATGGGCTACGGCAGGGATGTGTATTGGCTCCCCAGTTGTTCTCCATGTTCCTGGCAGACCTACCTTCGATTCTAGGGGAACCAATTGGGGCTAGCCCGAAACTTGATGGGAAGCATATTGCCTGCTTACTCTATGCTGACGATCTGGTAATTATGGACCAGACCGAAGTGGGCCTGCAAAGGAAACTGAATTCTTTTAAAGCTTATTGTCTGAAGAAAAAACTGGTGATTAATATGGATAAGACCAAAACCTTGACTTTTGGTCGAAAGAAATCCAGCTTTACTTGGTGGATGGGGGCCGAGAAGGTGGAATCAGTTTCTGAATACATATACCTGGGGATATGGTTTGAGAAGAGCATGAAGTGGCATACCCATCTAGATGCATTAAAATTGAGATCCTCAACAACAATAAGTGGCCTGAAAATATTTAACAAAGCCTATGGTGAATTGTCGGATGGCCCAGTGTTAAAAGCTTATTCCGCTATGGTACCCCCACAATTTCTGTGTGGTGCTGAATTGATATATCTAAGTGGGAAGACGACCTGGGACCTTGAGGAAGGTAAAAACTTAAAAAACGTATTTGCGCTCCCTCAATCGTCAATGGTTCAGGCCGTAAGATTGGAATTAGGACTGACTTCATGGGGTATGTTGGCTGGTATGGCCCTGCTTCGTTTTTGGCAACGGTTAGGGGCGGATGGATACTTAAAAGTATCCCAATGGTGTAAAAACGAGGTAGAGAAAAGCGAGTTAAGATGGGCAAAGGAGATCAGGGCAACCATGAAGAAGTTATACCGTAGGATGGAGGTTACCCTGGGCCCTAACGATTCTGTGGTAAATATTGATAAAAAGATCCTCAAATCGCTGGGGAAGGAAATTTCTATTGTAGAGGATCGAAAGTATCTTGGGACTAAACCATCAGTAGATTTCATGATTACTGTTTGGGAAGATAATCAATGTTTCCCTTATATTGATAGGCTACCAGATTGTGGATTACGGAGGGAGGTCCTTAGGGTAAGAATTGGGGTAAACCCATGTTATACAAACCATATGGTAAAAAGCGCCATGATTGACAAGATGGGAAGATGTACTTGCACTTTGCACACACGTTGTGATCTGTTACATATATTATTAGATTGCCACAGGCTTTTAGAATTACGATGCATGTTCTTAAAACCATTATTTAAGCTATATGAGATAAAAACTAGGACACAGGCTGCCGCACTATTAACCGAAATGACTAATTTAGATATTGCTGTTGCTATGGGGAAGTTTATGCAAAAAGTGAAAGTATTTTTGAATACCTTTATTGAGCTGTAGCAAATAGATTATGTGCAACTTAGGTTATAAGACGTGTAAATGAGTTTTTAAGATGTATTTTAATATTTTAATGTTTTAATAGAAATGAACTTTTTAAGATGTAATTTTAAATATTGTGTGTTTTGTTTATGGATCTACGGTCCAAATAAACGTGAATTAAAACTGAAACTACAAATTACTTGGAAAAGACTGGCTTTGCCACATTTCTTGGAAACTTTGCTTCTTTTCCAAAATTTCCAGGAAAGGTTAGTTAGAGATGTGTGGCTTTTCTAAAGAGCTACAGAAGAAGTAATGCTAAATAAAAAGAACATTTTTAATTGTAGCCCCTTCCCAAAACAAGTTAGGTAGCCCTTCCACCCTTCAATGTGAAATTTTTGAACCCTTCTGTGCACTGACCTGTTTAGATGTTTGATCCGAGTTTCTCCAATATAATTTAGTAAAGGTGGCTATTTTTCCCCATTTTGTTGTAAATGCTCTGACTGTAGAAATCCTTTACATGTGTAGGAGGGACAAAGCTAATGCAACTATATTCTTTGATTTCATCCTATAGCTTACAGTCAGACATGAAATCGCCTGCTAAGTGTTTTTTTATATTTTGCAAAATTGACTACAAAAAGTGAAAAAACATCTTTGAATTTGTATCTCATGGTAATTTTTTCATACAACCCAAATCATTGCTATTTCAAAGTCAATCACTATTTTCTCTGGTCTCTTGTTGTTGATATCTGGCAGTAAAGCGTAAAGTAGTGGCATGGTAGTATTATTAATTTAGAGGGAATATTATCCATTTTGTCAAATGGGTGGGGTTTTGATTTAAAACTTCCATCCATCATACAAATTACAGAACTTTCTTGGGTTACTATGTTATGGAGAGTTCCAACACTTAGTATTTTTTAGAGTTTTTTTTATTATTTTATAGAAGAAAGGATTCATGGTTATAGGTCTTTGTTAGATGTCCGGGAATGTCCATGTTACTAAACCTTTTTGGTGGGAGAGGATGAACTTTACTTGCCGGCCTTTTTCTGATTATTAATCTTTTTTAATTAGGTATGGTAGGCATATATTTCTGGCAACATGGAAAGGGATGTTTCTTAATACCACTCTTAGTACTGCGCCAGAAAGATAACTTGAGGTAGTAGCTAGTGCTTTTATTTGGTGCATATTCTCTCTAACTTTAATTTTAGTTGAAGAGGAAGACAGGTTATGTTCTGAGGTTCATTCAGAAAAGATTTGTTTATACACTTCCAATGAGCCTTTGGTTTAGTATGTCTGTCCTTGCAATAAATGAGCCCTTCATGTTTGAGTAATTGGGTCCCTCTCTTTTAAAAAGTACAAATTTTTCTTGAGCATTTTCCATTCTATTTTCTATATTTTTTCCACACTGTATATAAAATATACTGTAAAGTTAACATAGAGAAACAAAATACAATGTTATTATGTAAAACTTTTTGTCTGCTATGCTAATTGTGGAATTGTATCAAGCAGTCTTTAAAGGTACACAGTGCTGTTGTTTTCAACTCTTCAGGCTTACTTAGGGCCTGAATTAGATCTTTGCAGTTTTACCCTCTTCCCGCCGTGGGAGCGGTTCCAAGTACTCCATCAGGCTGACGGCGGTCTGCCCACTCTATTTAGATGTATGGTGGCTGAGTCTCCATACGCGTCAACAGAGAGTTTACCGCCACATGCGTGGCTCACCACTGCTGACACAGCAGACTCCTCCGCTGGCGAATGGTACTCCATTACTATCAGTTTGGCAGGATTGCGCCAAGTCAATTTTGATTTCACAGTTGTGCTGGCAGTGTTCCGACGGAGTGCCGACGGAGTGATTCTGTCTTGGGATGCGGTTAACATTGAACTATTCCTTAGACTGTAGGCTGGATGAAAGTATCAGACACCTGATTTGTTTTGGGTAATTGTTTGCACCTGCATACCCCACTATAAAACACACTCCATATGAGACCATGATCCTTTGGCATTCCACAGCAGCACAACATTGTTCCACTGCAATTTCTCAATCAAATTAGGTTTTCTTTTTGCTTTTCCTTTGACTTGTTTATTTTGTAAATAATATTTGGTGGGTAATTGCAATCAGTTAACTTCATCATTCTATAATACCAGGGCATAAAAATCAACATTTTAATGAGGAAAAATTGTTAGTCATTGTGGATGAAATCATATTAGTAGAGCAACAATTGTTTGGAGCCCAAGTCCAAAATATACCCCTATCTCAAAAGAGGGAAATGTGGGCAAGAATATTTGAGAGAGAGAAAGCTGTAGCAAACAACCTGCGCACACGGGAGTAAATTAGGAAGAGGTGGAATGACCTGCAGGGGAGCATGTGTTCCCTGGCCTCCAAGCTTCACCTGGAGGCCCAGAATACTAGTGGAAGTTCTCCCAGACCCCTCTTACAACTATTTCCCTGGAAGGAGAAGGTATTGCAAATCCTGCATTCTGAAGGTTAGACAGGAATCCCTGGCGGAGTGGAGACTGGTAAGTATACTTTGCAATGTGTCACTAAACCTAAATGTCCTGTGTGCTTATGTCAGCTGTTGCTAATGTGTTCAATATAATTTATTTTACATAGAAACCTAAATGTATCTAGTAAGATCCTGTTTGGCGTGTCTGTTTGATTGTATTGAGTTATATTTAAGATAAAAAGTTTCAATAGCCATCACATTTCACATGATGTTATGGTGCCTGTAAGTGTATGTACTCCAAATAACAAATAACATATATTTATTTCACATAGTTGTCTGTTCTCTTTTAACTGCAGAAGGTTTGCTCAAGTTACAGTTTTGCAAGTGACATGAATTCATCATTGAAATAATGACAACTACCATGTTTCCTTGTTTCTGTTTTGTGAAAATCATATTGCTATGTAATTTTGCTCATTCTCCCTTTTCAAACTTTTTTTCACATATGGTAAAGTGTCATTTAATGTTTTCTATTGAAAATATTTTGTGTTTCAGTTGTTTATGTTGTCCTTTCCTTGTCATATAATTGAATTGATTTCATGAGTTGCACAAATCAAAGCTTGTTGACATACAATTTTTTATTATTGTTAATTTGTATGCTGAATATAAATGGTATCTGTAATAATTTTAGTCTGCACTGTTAATATGTGGATTAGTGCTAAACATCCATCTAAGTTGTGTCAATGTCTGTTTTCTAGCCTGCTAGGCTTTTGGACTGGTTAATTTCAAACTTCTCTCTACTGTGTTGTGTTGAATTGTTATTCCATTTCATGCAGGGTTACTAATTTTTACATTTCAAGACATCTTCTTACCTGTTTTTTTTTTTAAGTTGTTTTGTATGAAATTTAAACTGCTTGTGTAAATAATTACAATACCACTGAAATGTATAATCATGATATTGATTTCCTTTTCCCTTTTAAGTTGCAACATTTTTGGCTTACAACTCATTGTATGTGTAACCCACACTTTTACAATGTATCCTTAGTTTTACATTCATAATAAGTCCAACAGCCAGGGCATATGGCCCATCACCTGCAACTCAATACACCTCCACTCTGGCCCAGGATCATGCCTCCAGGGATTATGACACTCCTGCAAGTCTGGATGTAGAGAAATAGCGTGGTCCATCTGGTCTGCCTGGGCAGATGCCTCCAGTGGGTTTCACACCTACACCTCCAACCCCAGCTGTTCCAACTCCTCAGCTCATGGATGCCTCTACTTCCTGTGTCCAAAGCAACACCACGCCAATCTTGTGCCCCAATCCTGGTTACTATTGAGACACCACCTACAGTTTGGCCAGGAACCAGTGGGATGGGGCACACTGGGGCAAGGCTACATGGTGATGGGGGTAGGAGTCGTGGAAGGCACACTGCGGGCCAGCATACTGAGGCCACTGGGTTGACTGTTACCCAGGCCACACTCAACCTTCAGTCCCAAGTACTCACAGAGCTCCGGGACATGAAGCAGTTGCAGAGGGAGCACAATGTAGAGATAGAGAACCTAAACTCCAAATTGGGCTCCGTGGCTGGAATGCTGCATGACATTTACACACATACGTGCATGGCTTTCCAACACTATCTACCCCTTTCTGTGATTCTACAACATCTGGTCCAAGTACATCTGTCACAGCCACAGAAAGGGAGGCCGTGCCACAAGTTGAAACACCTGCACCCACCCCAATCCCTGCAACTGTGGATCCCCTCTCCCTGCAGGAGGGGACGCCCATCCAGACTGCCAGCAGGAGAGGATGGCAAAACCTCTACTTCCTGCAGTGTGGGAATACCATTCACTCTGTGAACTATTTCTGGACACATTCAACTTTCTGATGCCACTTGTATTTTGGACATTGGACTCCAAACAAACAATTCTGGCTCTTTATGAATGGTTTCATTCACCATGACCGACTTTTCCTACATTTTGTTTGCTTGTTTCATTATCATCCTGTTTTAGTCATTATATTTTGTGTAATAAAATCACAACTCACAAAGTAAAAGACTAGTGCTGTAGTCTTCAAGTCAATTATTTCATTTGTTTCCTTCCATCATACATCACATTGTCAAAAAACAATCATAATTGAATTGCAAGTGGGTAAAGTTCCTCTCAAGTTCTCAACAATGACAACAAAATACAAATACCTCTAACTCATCAATTAGTAATGTATTACATTTGTTAAAGATTTGTCTATCAACATGTTCACAAACATGACAATCCATACATGAAACAAATACTCTGTGCCATTTTCACATTGACAATTCCAGACCTTTCCAACATGGAAGACGGGGATAGAACCAAAACATCCAGATTCAATAGGCACATCATTATTCATTTATGTCATCAGCTGGAGTTAGATCATGTGTCTTACATAAGGAATCCACATCAATAACACCAATAGTAAAAATCTTGGCTGTACTACGTTTGGTATATGCAGTATCATTCCAATACACTGTCCTAGCAACCAAGTGGTGTGCTAAAAGATGTCTGTCCCAAAATGATGAGACGCATCAACAGCTTCATAAACATTACACTAAGGGCCTCATGTAGGTAAATAAATGTTACCGGTTCTTAAATACCGAGCCGTACCGAATCGGTAAATTAGAATCGGTAAGTTATATGTAGGTAAAAATTCGGTAACAGTTACCGATTCGGTAACATTCGGTAAATACGAATCGGAATTCACCGAATCGGTAAATACCGAGGTGATAATTACCGATTCGGAAAATACCGAGGTGGTATCTACCGAATCGGAAAATACCGAGGTGGTATCTACCGAATCGGAAAATACCGAATCGGTACGTACGGATTCGGTAAATAACATCACATGACTTGACGAAACAGCTAATCCTGTGCAACGACAGCCCACCCAACCAGGAACTGCCCACACCCAGGCAGGTGTACACAATTAGCCGAAGTGGCCACACCCAGGCAGGTGTACATAATTAGGCGACCCTGGAGAGGCTCGGAGTGCAGAGGAGAGGCAGGGAGCAGTTGCATGTGCGAGCGGGAAACGAACAGCATGTCCAGCCAGAGCACACAGAAAGACGGAGGGGAAAGGAGGAGGAAGCTCAAATTCAGCCCCAAGGAACTCCAGGTGCTGGTGGAGGAGGTGGTGAAGCAGCACCAGAAGCTGTTTGGGAGGCAATCCCTGCAAGTGCCTGAGGCCGAAAAGCGCAACATATGGCTGGCCATCCAGGCGCAGGTCAATGCTGTGGGAGTGACCCACAGGGAAATTGAGGTCCTCAAAAAGCGCTGGTATGACCTGAGGATTGTGACCAAGAGGAAGATGGGCGACATCCAGAAGGAGGCCAGCCAGACCGGAGGTGGAACCAACAGGGCACCTGCCCTCACCGAACTGGAGGAGCTGGTGGCGGCCACACTCGAGCAAGAGAGCGTCGTGGGTCTTGGGGACGCCCACAGCTCTGCCAGAGCCGCAACACACCAAGGTAAGACGAAAGCACAGCAATGTAGCCGCCCCTACCCCTATCCCACATCCCCCATTGTGAAACGAGAATCACACTGCAGTCCACACGTGTCAGTGCAGACAGGCAATGCATTCCGGGAGATGTAGTCAGGGCAACACTAACCATGACGTAAATGTCACAGGGCAACAAGGCATGTCACGCACTCGAGGCACAAGGAGACAGAGGACAGATTGGAATGTGAAATGATTTATTGTGACGCTTGCAATGCAGCCCTTCGGGGACACTGAGCCAATGTTGTTTTTCTGTCCACAGATGTGACATCATGCAGTACAGGGCATGCTGCAGGGGAGACGGCACACCGGCCACAAAAATCACCTCTAGCCACCACGAGTTCAGACCAGGGAGCAGGCCCACTTTCAGCCGCACCACCTACGCAGCCAGCCGCGCCGCACACAGAGCCACCATCACCTCACCGAGAGCCAGCATCACCACCACCAGAGCCAGCATCGCCACTCATGTTCGATTCACCGGCCACATCTCCGCTTGCAGGTGTGAGAATGAGGAGGCGTCCAGCAGCCAGGCTACGAGCCTTCGACACCTCGTCAGACGACAGCATGGGCCCAGAAGACCGCACCGGGCCCCAGGAAGGGAGCCATCCCACTGTGCCCCACACCTCACAGGCAGCACAGACGGGAGCAAGAGGGCGCCGCAGGTCGCGTGTCCAGAGTCCACCAGCACCCACTGACGGCCATGGTGTCTTCTTGGGGCTCGAGGGCCAAATGTTGAAGCAACAGCGCCTGCAATCAAAGGCAGTAATGTCAGTCCAGAGGCACATGCGGGTGATGAGGACAAGCTTAGTCAACATGGACACAAACATTGGCGGCATGGCTGCGGGCATTCGGGACATGTCCCAGTCAATCCAGCAGTTGTGCAGCAAATTAGATGCTGACATCGAAGCACGGCGCCGGGAACGCCAGAGAAGGGACACTACCAGCAGGGCACTCAACCGTCTGGCAACTGCGACTTCCCTACTTTGCCGGCGCTCTGTGACGATGCAGGAGGGCCTAACACAGTGCTGCAGCGACCTGTCACGGGGGATGGTGCAGGTGACAAGTGCACTAGGGGTGCTATTGACAAGTCAGGCGTCGACAACTGCTGCAGGGGATGCTGCGGAGAGCATCGACACCAGCAGCAGCATCACACCCCCCGTCCCAGAAGCACGCAGGAGCAGCAGGCGGCTTGGGGTTGGCTCTAGTGAGGATGCACAGGCCGTGCAATCCACCACTGCAGCGCGTATGCGCAAACATTGATGTGGCCCTGCTTATCCACTTGCCATTGGGTGACGTAACCCTGGACATACTCATTGTATAGATGGCATATTGCCAGATTGGCCTGTTCATGTGTTCATGGCGTGGTGCCACATTAAACTACGTCATGACTTCTCACGACTCGCTGTGTCCCCTCACTTACTCAGAAATAGTTGCATGTGATCTCTGCCCGTCTCTCTCTCCCATCGATTGCAGTTGGCACTCTAGCTGCGCTGCCCTCTGGCTGGCCTGACTCATCCTCGTTGTCCTCAAAATATGTTAGTTCCACATCTGTACCTTTTTTCGTGGCAAGGTTGTGCAGCATTGCACAAGTGGCAATGATCTTGCAGCAGGTGATGGGTTTGTACTGGCGTGCGCCTCCGCTCTTGTGGAGGCAGCGGAACCTGCTCTTCAGCAGTCCAAACGTGCGCTCCACCACATTGCGTGTAGATTTGTGGGCCACGTTGTATCGTCTCTCACTCTGGGTTGCTGGGTGTAGGTAGGGAGTGAGGATGAATGAAAGGCATGCATATGCACTGTCGCATGGATGAGGAAAAGGGAACCATCAGTTACATGCCTCTATACACTCTGATTTGCAGGTTTCAAGGGGCGTCACTGTTACTTACCCAGCAGGTATCCCTCTCCGAATTCTCCGGCTCTCAGTCGTGTGTAGATCCCACTATTCTGGAAGATGTAAGAGTCGTGGGTGCTCCCAGGAAACTTTGCAACAATATCTGTGATGATGTTCCCTGCATCACAGATGACCTGCACATTGATGGAGTGGGTGGACTTCCTGTTCCTGTAGATGTGCTCTGTGTCAGCTGGAGGACAGATTGGGATGTGTGTACCATCAATACAGCCGATGACATGGGGGAACTGTGCCATGTGATAAAAGTCTGTTTTTGTTTTCTGCAGTGCAGCCTGTGTGTTTGGGAAGCTGATGTAGTGGTGCATTCTCTGCATCATGGCATCCAGGAACTTCCTGAAGAAACGTGACAGGCAACTCTGGGATACCCCACCCACCGCAGCTATCACCACCTGATAACTGCCGGATGCCAACAGATGTAGGCTGCAGAGCACCTGCACATGTGGGGGTATGGCGTGCGCCCTTCTTATTGGCTGGTCCAGGAGTGGGTGAAGGTCCCTGATTAAGTCCATGATGGTTTCGGGGTGTAGCCTGTACCTCTCATGTATCTCTGCATCAGTCAGCTGGAATAGTGTGATGCGCTGTCTGTAGATTTGTTCCTCCCGTCGCCACACCCTCAGTCCTGCTGCCTGTAGACGTAGGCGCCTTGCAATGACGTACATGGCGGCCATGTTGTCCACGCAGTTGCATTTTGGGATTGCTTATGTGCATTGTTGATGGTTACCACCTGCTTTCCATCCGTGTTAATTACCGACTCTTATTTACCGATTTTCCTGGATTTCTTAATTACCGACTGCTCCTACATGTCATTTTAAATTTTTACCACTTCATATTTACCACTTCATATTTACCGATTCGTTAATAATGTATTCGGTAAATATGAATCGGTATTTTAGAATTCGGTAACTATGAATCGGTATTTACCGCCTCATATTTACCGAAAAGTGGTTTTTGGACTCCTACATCTCACTTGTCTGAATACCGGTCGGTAACGGGATATTTACCGAATTTCGGCCGTTACCGACCGGTATTTGGCTACCTACATGAGGCCCTAAATGAGGATTTTGGCATGTGGTTTGAGCAACTGATGGCACACAATGAGACGAGAGCAGAGTGTGGCTTTGGATGAGCTTAGCTCACCCCCTGTTTCTTTGCCATGCGGTGTCCCACAGGGCTCAGCTCTAGTCCCTACCTTTTTTTATCTTTATGTGACCCCACTGGTGACTCTGAATAAATTGTTTGGTTTTGAGCTGGTGTCCTCTGCAGACGACACCCAAATTGTGAATGCTGCCAGATTCCATGACTGCATTTTACAAATTTTGAGATGGATTAGTGTAAACTGTTTAAAGTTAAACTCATCTGAAACTGCACTCTTACTATTCAGAAGGAATCAGTCCTTCTGGCCTCCATGTTGTTAGCCTCAGGAGCTTGGCACCCTCCTTACTCCAGTCACTAAGGTAAAAAACCTTGGAAGACGTTTTGATAGTGAATTGTCATTTGAGGGCCATATCAATCACATTACCTCTGCTTCTTTCTTTAGCCTGAAATTACTC
Source organism: Triturus cristatus (assembly GCF_964204655.1). NCBI lineage: Eukaryota > Metazoa > Chordata > Amphibia > Caudata > Salamandridae > Triturus > Triturus cristatus. The sequence continues at coordinate 920,829,043 of NC_140581.1, read as the reverse complement.
AGGGAGGTCCTTCACTTCATTCCATTAGATCTGCAGAAAACTGCTGTGTCAGACCTCATCGTATCAAAACTAGATTACTGTAATGCCCTGTTTATGAACATCCAGAAGAGATTCCTTAATAAGCTTCAAACCTTAAAGAACGTGGCAGCTCAGTCACTGCTTGGCATTTCTACATACAAATACAAATCTGTGTCCCATTCCTTAGCTCAGCTGCACTGGCTTCCTATTAAGAAGCGCATCAACTTCAAGGCTTTGTGTATCACCTTCAAGTCTCTGCACAACGTAGGCCTGGAATATCTTCAAAGAAAATGTTTGCGCTACATTCTATCTAGGCCTCTCCTCTGCTCCTCTGCTGCAGAAGCAGTCTAGTCATTCCTGGATTTAAGAGATCTGCATGGGGCGGCAGACGTTTTGTGGTCTGCACTGCTCGACTGTGGAACTGATTGTCCCTCAGCATTAAAAGAAACACTGATTTGCTGACCGTCAGAAAGTCACAAAAAACATGGCTCTTTTTTTTATTTATTTTTTATTACAACATATCCAGAAAAATATAAATACAGATTCATACAATTTCAAAGAATGAAGAAGGAGACAGAGAACAATTAACTTGAACTTTACAAGTTTGAGAGATAGATCCTAGAAAAGTTAGATTAGGAGGAACAGAATACAAATAAATACAAATTCATACAGATTCAGAGAATGAAAAAAGGAAGCAGAGAACAATTAACTTAAACTTTCCAAGTTTGAGAGATAGATCCTAGAAAGGTTTGATTAGGAGGATCAGAAGAGCAGCAAAGATTTCATTACAGCTTAGTCAAGATAATATTCCCTTCCTTTCTTCCCCACCCTTTTCCCACCCTCTACTCCATCCTTACTTCTCTGCTCCATTCTGCCATGTGTGCCCAAATCTTCCTCCCCGGGCTCTAGCCTGTCTACCTCGGCATGAATATATAGACAAATCGTGTTTATATATTCCTAGGATTCTAGCAAGCCACATATGGAAGCTTGGTGGCTCGGCATCTTTCCATCTTGCAGCTAGTAGTATCCTAAATACCGCTGCCCCCAGAAGCAGACCATATTCTTGTTCGGTATTAAGAGCCAATGTACTATCGTAGCCGAGAACCAGCAGGGTTGGGGTTATTTCTATCCTAAAACCAAACAGTGCCTCCCAAAAACCTAGCAGCCCTTCTTTCACTTACCCGGTTCACAGGGACATAAGGGTTGCTCTTGTGATCTAAAATATAATATATAATATAATATAATACTTCTTTCAATGGAGCCAGCTTCTCACATTCATATAACATATAACATATGTATCAAAGTAGCGGGTCCTGAACCACATCTAGGACATTTGTCATCTGCTCTTTTTCCCCAAAGATACAGTTTAGCAGGGGTAAAATAGAGGTTAAATAATGTTTTATATAGTTATAGTTTTAGGCTAGAGGATAGGCTATAGTTATAGTTTTAGGCTAGAGGATACCCAAATGTTTGAGGATAAGAAAAGGCACATATAAATATCCATATCTGGATTTCCCAATTTGTTTTCCCAGGACGCCTCCGTTTTTTCCAAGTCGTCCGGGCTTTTGTCGAGAAGTATTTTATAGAAATCTCTAATTCTGCATGTCTCCCTAGCTGCTACTTCCAAAAGCGGTATCTTTTCTAGCGTAATTTTGGGGTGCCATATAGTAAGAATGTTCTTAATCTGAATAAATTTAAAATATTGGTTGTCTAAGATTCCGAACGTCTGTTGTAGCCTAGAAAATTGGAAATCTTGTCCTCCCCCACAGAAATCCTCTATTGATCCTATCCCATATTTTTCCAATTTTTTCCCCATATCGTCATTAGCCAGACGGGGCAATAATTGCAAACGCCATAGGGGGGTGTATCTAACATGGCTCTTTAATCAGTAATTTGCACCCACTTGACAGTGAGAGGTCCGACTTTTTCTTCTGGGTCAGGGGCTAGACACCTCTGGCTATTAGAGTTCTTTTGAAATCCTCATTTCATTTCACATATTGGCTTAGTGCTAACACAAAACAGAAAATGAGTACAATGCAATCTTCACAACTTCCATACAATCACTGTGCAAGTTGTCTTGGTACAAGATATGTACAACCCAAAGTCTGTGTCTCTCTTTCCCAGGATCATCCACAACACAACTTTGAAAGTCTAAATGAAGATGACATGCTGAAGATACCTAAAAGAGATTGAAACAAAAAGATAAAGAACGAAACATAACAAAATTGACACATTACAAAGTTATCTTATGAGGGCACAATTTCAAAAGCACAATTAGAGATAAACACTAACAAGCATCTGTTACCCGTACAATTATATTCCCTACATACATACACATACATATTCATAAATCCCCAAAGAGCATGCTCTGCATGACACACATGGCAGCCCTTTCATAGTGCAGTTAGTCATATTATGTAGTTCAAACCACAGTATCTGGCTCTATGGACTTTAGGCATCAAGTCAATGAATCTGGCCATGAGGGAGTCTGGTAGCAATGCACAAGTTGTTTAGCCTTCAGTAGTTCACAATGTTTTGCACTGATCTGAAGTAGCTCACATCACAAAAATTGTAGGAGCCCCCTGTGCTAGATAATGTCACTGGCCTGGAATGGTGAGTGTAGGACATGACAAGGGTGAGGGCTGTCAACAGGTCTCTACAAAAGCGTGTATTAATGTATTTGTTTTGGTAAGCATGTGAAAATACGCATGCTATATGGAAACTTATAAGTCATGTTTGTGATAGATGCAGTAAAATTGTGTTACTTCATTACAGACAAACAGAAATTCACCAAAAAAAAATACTTTCATTTCTTTATATATACAGTTCAACGCCCACTAGAAGTGGGATATCTGGAAGGCCATTGTCAGGAAGATGCGGAATCGGAGGGTCTACAAGCAGCACAGCCGCCATTGCAGGAAGAGGTGGGAGGACCCATGATGCTGGACCAGAAAGTCAGCCTAAGTCCAGCTCGCACAGTCCTCTCAATGTGGGGAGCTTGTGCACCGAAACCCTGACCCCCCCTAATTTACCGCATTCTTGCAGTGGCCTATCCCCAGCTTGATGGGCAGTTGCAAGCCCAACAGCAGCATGAAGAGGGTTAAGTTCTTATTTGAGTTTCAGATGTTACATGACTAATTTGTTTGTTCCAGCCAGGATTATTTCCATCAACATGAAGGATGATTCATGTCCAACGCACAAGAAGAGTTCTTGAAGGTGTAGGGTTTGTGCAATGTGTATGATGATGTGCTTTGTCTATTAATTTGTTGGAAAGGAACCTTATCCCTCTTCACTACCAAAGGCCTGGTCTGAGCAGACACAAGGTTGCCTAAACTACACATATACATTAGGTTGTTTGATGTTATGATGGATAGTTGTATCAAATAGGCCACTAGTCTTTGTTGTCTCAGGTGTGATGCTCCTTCACTATTGTGGATGATGTAATGGTAGATCAATTACATGTGACAAAGCATACTATGCACTTATGATACAGTGGTTGTGCCAAATATCACAGTGGCAAGTTGGGATCATACACAATCAAGAGTGAGCATGGAGTCTACACATATCAATTGTGTTTAGCATCATATATACTCTATCATACATGTTAAAAGCAACAGATTTGCATGATTTCTTACTCCTTCACAAATGTGTAAGTAAGCCAGTGTGTTTTTGTACAAATACTTGTGATAGCCATACATTTTTTGTAGAAACACAGGCAGGAGTATCTACACAACGGTGACAGAGTAACACATACCCCAAACCATTTTTCAAGGTCCTTTGTTATGTTCAGATGAGAACTCAATGATGGAGAAAAATGAGATACTTGAAGGGATTTTGGCAAATTGCATGTTTCATCACATATATGTTGGAGTATCCCAACTGAAGACTCAAAATCAGACCCAACTCATGACTCATTTGGAAAGTGGGGAAATGCATCAAGGTGTGATATATTTCATCTTGTGAATTGCATTTGATTCTTTGATGTGGGTATCATATGTGAATCTGTGTATGTCATATTTACTGTGATGTGGTACCACTTTTTGCCTAAGATGAAAGCCCTCATATCTTGTTCAACAATTTCACAATGGTGAGACAACCTTGAAATAATTTGAGATATTGGAGTCAAATGTGAATAGGTAGTTGCTCTGTAATAAAGTGGATTCGAAATGTATCAAGCCTGATGTATTTACTTATGCTATTGGAGTCATTGTTAATCCACAGTAACAATATGGCTAAATTTCCTCAACAGCATAGGTAAATATATAGTGTGTGATGCATAGATAAGCTACTTCAGTACTGAAACCATATAATATGTTGTACATTTGTTCTATACTTGAGTTACTTGAGGTAAGTGTTACCATTTGGAAATGGCCAAACAAAGGACACAAGCTTTCAGTTTCTACAAATATTGATACAACATTACAGTATTTGTTGACACACATTGATACACGTTTTACTGTTAGTATATGTCATTAATGCAACTTTTTTTTACCTTGTACAGACAGTGTGCAAAGGTATGTTTGGTGTATATCCTTATTGGTGAAAGGTGACATAAGTTCACTATTCTAGAGAACAAAGGCCAACCATTCAGAGGTGTTCAAGAGTCTCCTTAGAGAAATGAATATGGTTAAGAGACAACATCATGTAAGATGTAGAAGCTATTATGGGGAATTAAAAAACTGTGCCGAAATGGTTTCAGAAGATGTTCCCTGCATGTATGAGATGATGATGTAAAGAGCCAATGTTTTTCACCCTTGTAGCAGGTACAAGGTTGCAACTAGGGAAAAAAATGTGCTCAAAGTTATTGATCAGATCTATTCACACAGCTACAATAAAACTATTGTATATGACTTTTCAGCATCATCCGGAGAAGGTGAAGGAGACATTGTCCTAGTATTCGGGGTAGCAGTTGGCCACTGTGTCTCGCCTTGTGATACCACTGACACAGAAGGACACAGCACCATGGAGGGTGAGGGGATTGGCATGGTAGGCCACCAGCTCGACATCTTCTTTAGAGACCTCCCCAATCAACCAGTCCCTAGTGGTGGCAAACCCTACTGCTCCAGTTACACCGGCATCCTTTTCCGCCATCCAGATATACATCTCCACCTTCCCTCCTGCTCCCCCCAAGTTGGCCAACTCCGCCCCCCTAAAAGGGCTGGGGTCCCCTTTGCCCAAGACACCTTAACCCCTGCCACTCCGGCTGCGCTGAGTGAGGAGGCTATTGACCTAATCTGCAGCATTGCAGTAGGCCAGACTACACTCTTGATTGCCATCCAGGGGCTTAGCTGCCCTATGCAACAAATGCTAGCTTACCTGGAAGGCATTCATAGTGGTACATACGGCCTACAGTGGTCTTTTCATGGTCTTGCCTCCTCATAGACTGCAGCCATCCAACCATCCCAACCTTGTGCCCCACCTCCTGCCTTCTTCTTCCCTGTTCCAATTTCCCATTTACAGCCCTGTCCCAAGCACACTCATGCCTTTGTACACACCCACTCCAACACACAAAAGCAGCACACACACATAAACACAGACAGCAAAAGCACAGACACACAACTAAACATACAGATACCACACCCACATACACCACCACCAGCATGCCCACAAACACTGCACCCACCACCACACCCACATGCGCCACCACCACTAGACCCACAGACAGCGTATCAACCACCACACACACATGCACCATCCCTACCACCAGCACAATCAGAAGACACTACACCCACCACCACACCCAAATGCACCAATTCATCCAGACACTGCCTCTACCACCACACACCATGCACCACCACCAGCACACCCACAGACACCACACCCACCACCACACCCAAATGCCCCACCACATCCAAATCCACATGCACCACAACCACACACAGCATCTCCACAGCACACCCATCCACACTAACACACACATTAGAATCCACACCCACAAAACACAAATGTCCACGCTGGCCCAAACAACAGACTCCTCAGAAGCAACACACACCCAAACCGGCATAACATACACCACACCCAGAGGCACCTGCACCCTCAACAGACAAATGCACATCAGCCACTGCCACTCCCTCTACCTCCCAAACCCATCTCCCTACTGAACATCCTACCCATTTTCCCTTTGAGAGTTTGTTATTTGCCCTTGTCTTAACTCCTTTCAAATCCCAAACCAACCCTCACAACCGCAATTCTACTACTTCCACACCCCAACCCACCCCTTTCACATTTCAGCTCACCCCTCCCAAAAAAGAAACCATCCCTACGAAAAACAAAAGTACCCCTCCCAAAGGCACCCCCAAACCCAAGCCCACCCTTCCCAAATTCAGCCCCTAAACTCAAGCCCATCCCTCCAAAAAACCCCAAACCCACCCCTCCCAAACCCCTTGTCTGCCAGTAAATGCCCTTTCCTGAGGAGATTCTCCTTGGCAATGAATTAGGAGGCAAGCTTTGTGCTACTTCCCAACAGTGCATAGGACTTTGTACAAACGTTATGGACTGCCATTTCGCTTTTGAAATATATTGAGAGACTTATCTCATTGTACAGAATAACTCAATGCTTTTGATTTCATCAAGTTAGTCAGAGGAATAATTTTGTTTTGCAATTGTTTAATTCCTGGCAATGTTTCTGACTAAAATGTGAAGAACTTATTTTTCTTTACCATGATGGCAGGTAATACAACAGATTTATCTAATGTGTACTTTGTTAAGTGCATACACTGTTTAACATTGTATGTGATGGAAATTTGAATTTAGGTGCAGGCTTTAATCATAGTGATGAGCACCAACTAATTGATATTTAAAAGGTTTTGTGGATGTGTTACTACAGGTGTCTTTGTTTCACCTTGATTACTGATCATTATGAGCAAACATGCATTACACCTTATAGAATATTGTGACTATTGAAATTGAACACACTACAGGACTTCCACAAGGGGAAATGTTACATGGATGTATAAGCAAACTACTTCAAATTTGAGACTGACATTGGTTTTACTGGTGATTTATAGGTTAAGGTTACACCTTGTCTAGTGAAATTTCGACATCATGTTGCATTGCAATTATCCCAATGATGGGTGTTGCATATGTTTTCAATGTGACATTTTTTGAACTATCCATTTTTGTGAAGGTGTCCATTATTTCTAAAGGCAGCTTGCACCAAATGTATATATACAATGTAATCATACAGGTGTGTTTTATTAATATATGTTTTTATTTTTTAAAGGTCAACATTACAGACATATGCATTTCACATTGGTATGCTAGCGCTTGTAAGACAGATTTAAAAATGCACAAGTCCAGTGCAAATGTTAACAGACAAGTCAAAAGGGAATAGGTAAAAGTGAAACTTACCATTGATTCCGTCCACGACAGTATTGATTTTGTTCGTCATCAAGCAGCTGGGGCAGGACTTGGAAGATTGGGTCCATGGCAGAAAAGTGTGAAAGTGAGAAAAGGTGAGTTTCTGCCTTATATCCTTTCCAATTCACTAACTCAGGAGGGAGGTTTCACTTCTCCAGTCATTTCGGTGGGAAGGCACATTGCGATTAGCCCAGTGGAGAAACTGGCAGCCCTCCCTTCCACAGCCGCTATAGACTATTGCGCCATTATTCCGGGTGAACATACCTAGCTGACCAATGGTCTTTCATCTGTCCAACAACCAGCATCTAAATTTAGCGGGAGGACCGCATAGTAGGCGGGCAGAGAGACCATTGAAAGACCAGCAGCAGAACTAGGTCCTCCAAGATCTAAATCAGGTCCGTAATCTGTTGAAAGTAATTTTAATTTCTGAAGTTCAATTTATTAAATAAAATAATACTATTCTTCTTATGTTCCTTCTCCTTTGTTCTTGTTGCACAGGTAAATGTGAATGTTATTTGTTCCCCTGTGTGGCAGATGAAAGAAGTTAGTTATTTATTCTTTAGATGGTACTTGGTAAGTTATTAGTATAAATATTTTTTTTAATATAATTTGTTTTTTTCTTTTTGTTGCTGTTTTTACTTCTTTTGTATTCAATTAGTTTTTCCTCTCCTGTATTTTGTTTACATCAGTAGATTTTTCAAAACTTCTGTGTATTATTAAAAATATATTTATATTTTCTTCAAGAAAACGTATTATGTAAAATTATGAATTTAGAATACACAAAACTCCAAGGAGAGCAGTAATAGCACCAAAGGACAGCACATGCGATAGTAATTGATTATTCAACAAGAGTTGCGCTTCACCTCATAGGGTCCTACTGCTCATGTTTTGCACAGTTACTAGTTCATTGTAACTTGTATCAATATAATGTGAGTCAATCCGTCAGGATAGATTATGCTTCATTCAGTCCATTAACACACTGGAGCCATAAAGTTTAATTCCCGTTTTTAAGAGACTGTTAGCCCTCCCAAGTAACAGTGTAAATTATCTCTGTCACGCTGAGTTCGAGGCCCCGTACATTTCAGATGTAGTTAGACTTGGTCTGAATATGCTGTGGCACTTGATCTAGAAGAGAGACATGGTCAGTGTTACTCAAAATATCATTAAGGACTGCCTGGCCCTTGACAATGTACATAAGGTCTCCTGGTTGCAATATGTGAAAACAGCGTTGGGGAGCCTGGGGTTAGGGGATCTATTTGCTAACCCTCCCAGTTGTAGAACCATGTCTAAAGAAAGGATGAAACAAATATTCCTGGAGAAGTTGGTAAATGACAGAGTAGAAGCTAGTTGCAATAAAATTCAGTAGAATTATACCTCACTTGCCCCCTCCACATCCAGGTGGATGAGTCCTATTTGATATGTGTGACAAATACAGTTTTATGCCAACTAGATTTCGCATAAATTGTATCCCGTTAATGATGGGTTTTTCCAAGAACATTTTCACATTAAATGATCTTCCAGTATGCCCTGTGACAAAAGGTCTGTACAGTCCGATCCCCACATATCACCTAACTTCCCAAAACCTACATTGAATCCATACAGCAAGATAGTGAAGTGGAAGAAGTCGATGTAAGGTCAATACTGACTCATGAGGGTTGCCAATAATCAACCCACCTAATGCTTAGAAGTCACAGTCTGCCTCTTCAGTAGGGAATTTGACCCATTCTTCTTTAGGGAAGACAGGTGTGCAGATTTATTTACATTTTGCGCTGGGTTTGCCTCACAAAAGATGGAAAATTACCTAGCATTCAGAATGAGGGACTTAGAGTTCACGTCCTTTCCATGTGTTTGAGACTGTGTAATGCCATTTTCACCCCAAGGATAGTTGTGCTGTTTAGCAATATCATTTTTGTATAATTTAAGCCCTTATAAATGCAGATGTCCAAACACTTGTTTCCAAGAACTGTTGCCCTTAACATGACTATGCGATTCACAGCTGCAACTTAGGGGTCTATTAGGATGGCGGACGGATGGCTGCTGCTGGGCCTGCATTGGCAACCGCCGGACCGGCGGCGGACATCCACCCGCGATCGAAACCCTGAAAACCGCCGGTCCCATTAGCATGGCGGTGATGACAGCAACGGTGATAATCTGGAACTGGACTGCTACAATGATGCCAGTGCAGGGCCAGGCTCCACCGGCATGATTATAATGCCGGCGGTAGCCAGCCTTTCTGCATCGGTGGAACCGCTATGGAAAGGCATGCGGAGAATGTCTCCAGGGGCCCATTGTGGGCCCCCAATGTATTGGGGGGTGAGGGGGTGCACTGGGGGATACCCCCCTACATGTCCCTGTACCAGGTGGCAGGCACTGTGCAGTGCCTGCAACGCAGTGCAGTGACATGCATGAAATGCTCCTTTTCACACCGCGGCGGTGCTGCTGGCAACAGCAACCGCCGCAATGTTAATCGCCAGATTCCGACCGCCTTGGTCGGATTTCGACTGCGGAGCATCCTAATTGGGCCTGTTGTTATGCCGCGGTCCTTGCGGGCGGTGTTGTACCTCTACCATGGCGGTCGGAGTGAGGTTCCGACCGCCATCCTAATAGACCCCTTAATATCTGTCACACAAAATCTTCTTCTGAATTTATGACCTTTGCATACAGTTATTGAATGTGTTCGGGTCATATGGCCATGTTTGTTTTATAGGTGACCATGCATTGCAAAAGGGTACCACAAACTATTACATCAATGTGCACAATCTGAATGTTAGTATATATTTTTAAGCCATGTTGATGGTGTTGAGATTTTAGTTGAGCTATGTTTTTTGATACAGAGGTACAATTATTGTATATGGTTGCCTCATTTTTTCATAAATCTGACAGTCGAGCAAGGCTAATGTCCCCTGTTCTTACACATTGAAATGTACATATGGATGAAAATATTTTGCAAAATTGTTCATTCTGATGAAATATTCTTGTCCTAGTGCCTCTTACTCAAAGATGTTTTGATATTAACAGCTGTGGTGGATTGCTCTATTGTTTATACAACTCCTTAACTGTTGTTCATGTGATCTATGAACTCAGTTCACCAATATTTCATGTTTTGACCATAAAACCACACAACATCTAGCATTATTGACTAGCTCTAAGGCCAGTAATAATATTAGTACATAGAACAAGGTTTAGAGTTTGATTGTCGATACTCTATCTGTCAGAGTGGCAGAGAACATAAGCTCTTGTACGCTTACTGTTGAACTAAATTAGAGATGACTGCTTGCCCAGCAGTCACCTCAGTACTTTGAAGGAAACCGCTGTCACGGTAGTTCCTTTCAGGGTACAAAGCATTTTGTGGGCAGCTGCTGTTGGTTTTGACAGCCACCCACCAAACTAGTAACACTTTTTATTTTTCAAAAACAAACTCCTAAAGTGGGAGTTTGTGTATAAAAAACACAAAAAATGAATGGCCTATACTTCCTTTGAGGTTTCCCTGGTGTGTAGGCCATTATTGGTTTTTTTCTGTCCCTCACTGCCAGGTTTCCCCAACACCCTAAATAGGGAGGCGTAGGGGGCAGTTTAATGCCCTTCCGCTAACACCACCTACTCAATTGGGCTGTCGGAGGAAACTTTCAGTCAGCCGTTGTGGGCTCTGTCGATGGAATCCTTACGGATCGCCTATCTCTAAATGAGGCTGGAGGACTGTGAGTTTGCCAGGTGGACATTGCATTTGCAATGAAGTAACCTGTCTGCTAATCTCTAAATCACAAATCTAAATCAGGCCCTTAGCTACTTGTTTCTATACTTGTGTTCTTTATTTCTATATTTGTGTTGTTCTTTTGTAAAGAGCTGCAGATTTGCTCTCGGTTACTTTAGAACACTAAGAGTTTTATTTACAAGCCACTTGCGCCACTGGTGCGTCACTTTTAATATGGGAAATAGTGATGTAATGGCAATGAAAGAGGCTTGTAAATAAGCCCCTAAATGTTTTGACAGAAAATTATACTTTAAACTTGGATGGGAGAGGTAAGAGTTTTATCTTCTTAGGTGGAATTATTACTCAAAGTTCTTTAGCTATGACCCCCTGAACACCTTGACGTTCAGTTGAACATATATTCATATATTTCCTGAACATCATGTAATTTGATTTAGCTTTCTGAATTAGATTCATCAAATTTGGGTCTCTCTGTGATCTGCCTCCATATTTTACCACCTTGAGTGCATGGTTATTTCTCACATTTGCAGTCAGTATGCATAGATTACTGATTGGTGCATGGCCTAGGATTATCACTAATCTACCTCCATACTTCAAACCACTGACAACTTGATTGTTTATTACGTTTGCAGTCAATGAGCATATGTTGCTAGCTGGAGCATATTAAGAGGCCAATTTCTTCATTTTGGGGTTTTGCAATAGTAGACTTTTTGAACTGTACGGCGGAACGTGAACTAATTTATCGCATCTTTGGTAATGCAATGGAGTACTTTTACTGTTGGATTAATATGGTCACAGTTGTGATGGTGCAAGAACATTCCTACCATCTGATTTTGTACTCTTGCAATAACAATAAGGTATGCTGTTCCATGGGTCCTACTTATCCAAACATTGGTAAGGGCACATGTTCGGTCACCAGAAGTATCCTCTTTAGGATGCATAAGCCCTCGCCTACCGAAGTGGTATGCTTCATGTTTGGGCTCTGCTCGTTGCTGAGTGGGCACTGCAATAACCAAAGGGCCCCATGAAGGGTTTCTTTGCTGTTTGTTTGTTAGACAAAAAGAACCTAGCCCTTCTCTCTCTAGGAAGGAGGATATGACTTAGGGCCTGATTATGAGTTTGTCTGTGTGGGAGCAGGCCATCACACCGCCAAAGTCGACCGCCATCAGCCGCCAGATTATGACTCATCCTGTGGTCTAGCGGATGGGCGGGCGGTGCTGCGGTCCTGCAGCGGTGCAGTTCAAAGGCTCATATGTGAGCCTTTGAACTGCAGTGCCGAAGCAAGTTCCTGCATGACAGTCGATGCCTGGCAGGAACTGGGGTGCATGCACACAGGGGGGCACAGCATGTGCCACCTGCACCTGTAGGGTCCCCTTAGTTTACTCACCACCAGCATGTTCATCTTGTGAGCAACGCCATGAGGTTCCACCATGAGGTTCCTGAGGGTGAGGAAACTCGTAATATGCTTGGCGGTGCCACTGCTGCACCGCCATGAATATTGCGGCCTCAGGCCACCGCCAGGGACCGCGGATCCCCGGCGGTTGATGCGGGCATATGGCAATCTGACTGCCTTAGTCCTAATACGGCAGTTAAACCACAGGCACGGTGGTTTCTGACCGCCATCGCACCTCCACCACATGTTTGTCGGTCCGATGGACCAACAAACTTGCAATTTAGACCTTAGATCCTGGAGTACATTTAGAGCTAAAGTGGGTCTTTTTTGGTTGTCGTTGCAATAGAATGGGCTTACTCTTTAGGGGGTGGTGCATGTTCCTACCGAAGCCCCTTCCTAGACTTCTCCTCACCCTTCACTATGCCTCCGCAAACCATTCCATTTCGCAGTAGGTATTCCTCATTTTAAAGACACAGCCTCTATGCCTCTCACACCTACTGCTAAATTATAGGCATACATGTGCATAGATTTCAGTAGTTGGGGCAGAGACCTCTGAAACAGAAAAGATAGAAAAGGCGGAGACATAAACCGCAACATGTATGTTAGGGAATAGAATTTTGAGTTAGTAGCACTATTCTGATACTACTAAACGTGTTACAAAATGCAGTTCGTGATGACCCTGGGCTGTTCTGAATAAAAAGCAGACACACAAGTAAAATCTGGTATGTGCAGTGATAGAAGCATTGATTAGATGGACAAATGCATGGGTTGAGAAACAGTGGTGTATGATTTGAAAAGCAGAAGTTAAACCTCCAGACATCAGTTGTTACTGTTAGGTCGTTTTGTATTATGTTATGCTATATTATACTTTTTTAGTTTCTGTTAACTTTTCAAATAGAATGCATGTGCACCACAAGAGGTTCCTTGGCAGTGAATATGACTCATCTTGTGGGAAGTGTTTGTTCACCTAAGCAGGGAACAATCAGATCTTTAGCAGTTTCCTATATTGTAGATGAATTTCAGCTATGCTAAAGGTGAATTTTAAAGAGAACCTTTTATATAAATTGACTGACAATGGATCGGAACAGACATGTAAGCAATACAATGTTCCTTTAATTTTTTGGTTCAACAGGCAAGAATAACCCTCCGGAGGGGTGTTTGTCACTTTCTCTCCCCAAGAAATCTTTGTAACATTGGTGGCAGAGCAGTAGATTTCACAAGTCAGTTTCCCTAAAACAAATGGGAATGACCTAGCATATCTATGGCAGTTATTTTCATTGTCTATTATTGATCAAAATTTATATTCTCACTTTCATCACTTCATTTTTTTCAATTTGCCCCTTCCACATAGATTTTCTGTTATATGTTATGACAAAGCATCTCTGTGGAAGAGACAAGTTGGAAAATTCGAAACGTTTTTCAACTCTCTATTGAGGAGTGTCCCGCTGAGCTGCTGTTGGAAGGGCTGGCCTGCTGCCCTGCTGCCTTTAGAAAGGAAGACTGACCCTGAACTTGAACCTAGGACCCCCAGAGTGACTCCAAGGGCTTGCCGGCTGGCCTGATGTGCGAGCTACAGAGCCACAACAATCTCCAGAGACCCTGCAACTTACCTGCCTGCTGCTGGCTTCTGCTGGAGTGAGTCCTAGCATCCAAGTGGTGCAACCCAGGGTGGACTCTTGGTGTGGTGGCAAAGTGCCTTCCTTCTACCAGAATCCAAAAACTGGGACTTGGAAAAATTGGCAGCAAAAACTGCTCTGAGAACCAACAGGAGACCAGGAGTCACCTGCAAATGAGGGGACATCACCTATGGGATTGACTTCGCTGCAGCTCCTGCTCCGTTTTTTCCACTGTAGCAAATCCTGTCAGCTGGACCTCCCGGTAGTGGTATCCAGCTTCGTGGAGCCCTCTTTGACTACAGCGTTCAGCCTCATCCTGCTGGGTAAATGCAAGCTTAAAAAAATCTTCTATGTCGAAGGTGGAAACCTTCACAAGCTCGACAACAACCAGTACCTCATTAACAGGGATTGCCTCCTCAGCCTGGAAATCCAGCTTCTCTTGCTCTGAGTTTTCCCCACCTTCGTCGACAGCTTCACTGAGACCTCGTCCAGTGGTTTCCCATCATTGAATACTCGTCCTCAGATACAGCCTGCTGCTTTGCCTCACTGATTAAGACTCTACCTTCTCAAGAATTTTTTCTAAGTTCGAAGGTAAGCCAAGACCGGGACCCATCCACCCCATATATCCGACCTGCGCTCCATCACGATCAACCTTACCTTTTGAGTTTGACCTGGTCTCGCATAACCAGATACCCACAATTGACTCTTTCATCTATTTGATTCTAGATTTCACTAAAAACTTTAAATATGTATGTTTGATTGGATTTCATTTGTTTCTGTGTCATTTTATTTATTAAAATGTGCTCTATTTTTCTAAAGTAATGTGACATTTTTATTGTGTAGTGTTTTCACTTTATTATTGTTTGCTGTGTTGCATACATATGTACAAATTGCCTGTAAGCTAAACCTGACTGCTTTTGTAAAAAGCTACCAGAGGGTTAAGTACAGGTAAATTTTGTGACTTTTGTGGTTCACCCTGGCAAGGATTGTGGTTGTTGCCTGAGTCGGGCTTCCACCCTCCACTCCCCCAACCAATGACCCGATTTCTTACACAAGTCACAGAAAACAAATGCTAACAATGGAATACAGGCTTGCACAGTAATTTCCCTGGGCAATTACATACAATGTTCAGGGCCAGTTAGCAATTTAAACAAACAGGTTGCACCAACAACGCCCCATATATAAATAGCGTTAATATAGGAGTTTTTCCCAACAAAGATGATAAAATGCTTTCACACAAGTCATGAAATAGCAGTTAAAGCAGTTAGTTCCATCTGGTGCCAAGTAAATGAAATCAGAAACAGGCCTTCTGAACTCTGCATTAATTATTCCTCAAATATCAGATTTACATATGATTCTGAACTGTAATAATTTTTTCCAAAAATGATGCTTGCCAGTTTTTGAAAATGCTTACATTTCATCAAGGATTATAAGAGTGACAACTTGAATATGTTCCTCAAAAACGTTAGTCCTGAGAGGCAAGATTTTTATTTTCAGTAAATACTTGTTGAGGGCCTGATTCACAGAACGAATCTGAGACAAAATCCTAAACTTACTACTTTTGGTATTCACAGAAGGCAATTAGTAGTAGTAAAGTTAGGATTTTGTCTTAAATTTGACTTAAGACAAACTTAAGACAGACTTAAGACAAACTTAAGACAGACTTAAGACAGACTTAAGACAAACTTAAGACAAACTTAAGACAAAATCCTAACTTTGCTACTACTAAATGCCTTCTGTGAATACCAAAAGTAGTACATTTAGGATTTTGTCTCAGATTAGTTCTGTGAATCAGGCCCATAGTTTCTGATCAATAGTTTTTCTTTTTTTTTTAAATATGCCTGTCAAACTGGAACAAATGTTGCCTTTTATTCCCATTTATTACCATCATCAAATACCACATATTTGCATCTAACTGCAGGGATTTAAAAAACATTAAACCAAGGGGAGTCAGAATGTGACAGCAATTCATTATGCCAAGATTATATTATCTTTGAGTGAAAGATAGTAAGGATGTTTCTCCCCCCAGTCAGTGATATTTCTCCATTATGCCATAGGTAGCAAGAATGTTGCCATTATGTAAAAAATGGACCCTCGTTATGCAAGGGGTTACCAGAATGTTTCTGGAATGCCACTGTGCCAAGTCTGGGCCACCATTACATCAGAGGAAGCCAGAATAAATCCAGGAATGCCAAATATGTTATATTTGTTCCATCCTCCATTACTCCAGGCAGAGCTAGAATGATACCAAAAATGTGCTAAGAAAAGGTTATGGCACTATTATGCCAGGGGTATCTAGAATGTTGTGAAGAGTGCCAATTATGTCAAGGTTGGGCCCACCATTCTTCGCTGACACCCAGAATTATGCCAGGAATTCCCATCATGCCAAGAATAGACAGAATTATGCCATAAATGATGACTATATCAGGGTAGGACCACAATTATACTAAAATGCCAAATCTTTTTCCTATCATCCAGACACCAAACCCCCTCTCCCTAGTGCAGCCTTTCATATGCAGGCTGAAATTCGCACCCAAGTACATGGTTATTCACAAATGCTCATTTGCACATACATTTATGCAGGATCACAAGCATGAAGACACTCACACAGGCACATGGGTCCTAAACATTCACTACATCTGCCCCCGCCCCCTGGGATCCCCAACGTACCTGGCGAGCAGCAACTGTGATCCTATCTCCCAACCCCGGCGTCCTGTCCTCCCAGTGAGGCTCTATGAAAGATGACAGCAAGAGAGAGCTCTGGGTCAAGGGTGATGGGATGACAGATCTATCTGTCACAGGTGCATCGAAGAGTGAGCGGTCAGCCACAAATGTCAAGAGGGAGCTGCAGGCGCAAGACATGCCAAAACCATGGAACATGGTGCAAGGTTTCCTCAGGTCTCAGGGGATGACTGAGGGCAGGGCCAGACTGGGAACAAAAACTGGCAGGTTGCTGCTTGACCGGCAAAAAGCACTGCTCCCGCTTTTGTTACAGGGGACCGATATTACAGTAATGCTGTAAAACCGGCCCCCAGTAAGAAAAGGGCCCCCCGCAGGCCCAAAACCGGCTCCCACCCCTTCGGTCCACTGGGGAAATGCCCGGTGCCCGCTACTGCCAGTCCGGCCTGGATGAGGACTTGCAGGCCACAGCGCTCTGTCTCCTGAGCTCTGTGGAGTTCATGAACGGACATGAAAGCAGGACATGGCTGAGCTGAGAGAAAGAGGCCAGAAGTTGACAGGTCTAGGGACCATAGAAGCAAATTGTATTAATGAGTGTATGAAGCACTACCAGAATATCCCAAAACATCTCAAATCAAGATTTTCATTGATTATCTTCAGACTGTGTCTCAAGCTGACGAATGGGCTGTATAGTCTAAAGGAAAGTGCATCTCCTTAATTGGTATTCTCCAAAAATGTAAGACTTCTCTATACTCCATTCCAAATTACAATCTATCCATTCCAATGGTGTCCTCGAATGATTTCATATTATCATCAACATACACTTCAATGCCTTTTAGTCTATACTGCTGCACTGATAGACTGTCAGTGTCGAAGTCAGTTCCAACACTGTGCTTCATATTGAAAAAAAAACATCTAAAATATGAATCTACAACAGTTCCTCCCCAAGCCGCACCTCTCGGATGTGGGCCACTCTAGATGATGTGCCCCAACTGTAATTCAGTTGATCCTGCTTGCATTTACCTCCCCAAGTCCTTATACACTCCTCTCCTCTACTGCCATCTTTTTATTATCACTCTCTTGCTGAGTGTAAATTCCCATACACTCATACATATATAATTGAGGAGCCAATTAAAAGACAATTAAGTATACAGTCAGTCCCTAAATGACAACAACATGGAGTCAGTTCCCTGGGAGCCCAAGAAACTAGACTTTGGAGCTCACTGAGCAAAAGCCTCAGAACTGAACCAAATGTCTACATTTTCAGGAAAGGTCTGAAAGTGAACAGCTGCAGCACCCATTCAAGTAAACCCTCACTTGAATGGGGTATCATTTCAAGAATAGCAGACCAGGACAATTCCGGCACCGATTGGACTCCAAACTACCCTGTTTCTGTATTCCCCCTTTCTGGCTTACAACAAGAGTTTTTAAGCAAATGAAAAGAGGCCCATAGAGGCATATTTGCGAGAAAGTGACTAAGCGAATCGTTAAGCCTAGAAGGCTAACAACACGTTCCCTCACTTTAAAACCGCAGGGCTGCACCATCTTTACAAGAATATGATGCAGCCCTGTATTTCTCCCTGCTCTGGTGCTAAATTAAGTTGCCTAGAGCCAACGCAGGCACTCTTGCACCATTGTGCAAGGGTGCCTGCGTTGAGGGGAAGGATTGTTTATGTGCAGGAATGCAGCACACATAGAAGATGCAAAACTTCATTTTTTAAATGATTGTTTATGTGCAGCAAGGGACACTTTCCTGCATATAAACAATCATTGGTGTTTTGCTGTTTCTATGTGCGCTGCACTATGCTGCACACATGGAAACAGCAAAAATGAGAGGAAATAAAGCATTTCTCCTTGTTTCGCCTATTTAAGACCAGGGGGCATATTTAAAAAAATTAAGATCGGGGAAAACCTGGTATTGAACAGGCGAAATGAGGAGAAATGCTTTATTCTTGCTGTAAAACATGCTTCGCCACTCTCTTGTAAATATGCCCCAGGTTTTCCCTGGTCTTAATTTTGGCGCTGCTTCCTATTCACTCTGCCTTTGTCAATAGGGGGTAGTGCCAAAATCAATGGGTGTTGCGGTGGAACGCCCACCACAACACCCATTGCCTTCCCCTTTCACGTTAAGTATAGCGTGAAAGGAAGGCTTATTTACAAGGCAGAGTTAATCTACGTTAAGTGGCTTAACGCTGCCTTATAAATAAGTTGAAGCCCCTATTGCCCCCACAATGTCTGAAAAAGTGATGTTGTGCTGGCGATAGGGGCTTGTAAATATGCCCCACAAAGCTTTATAAAACCTCTAAAAAAAAGCACAAGGAACTAAGTAAAGGGGTGAAAAGGTTTGAAAGCAGGTCCTCTGCTTTAAATGGTTGCCCAGGGATACATACTGTAAAGGGGTTCTTTTAGTTCATACTGTGAAGACCAAGGTATATTTCCGCGGTTGCCACATATTGAACTAAAAACTGTATTCTGTGCTTCTACTCCTCATTAGAGTCGGGTTTATGGGGCTTTTAGGCACTATTTCGAAATACGGGGGTCACTCCCCTGGTGGTTACCGTCTCTCGACTTTCAGTAATAAAAAATATGAGTGTGTTCTCATTTGGTAATAAAAATGACATGTAAATAATATCTGTAAAGTGATTTGTTTAAAAAAAAGCAATTTCTGAATGCCATGTTACTGCTGTTATTATTAGTACTAGTTGTGTTTGTTCTCCTAGTATTAAAATTATTTTATTTTTAGTATTGTTTTTTGCAATGCTGCTTCCGACATTTGTTTTATGATAGATGTTATTTGTAGTATTGGTGTTATAAGTGATAATGCTATTGATCATAATTATGAAAATATGAATAATATTACTGATAGTAGGAGAATGGGGTCAGGAAAGCCATGAACCTGTAGTCTGTGCTAGCCTGCATTGAATTAAAGCTCATGTTTTCAGGACTGAGGCCCTCCCCTCGCGGAATGGGCTCTTCTATTCTGTTTCTCATCTAACGCACTAAAGTACCAAAAGAAGTCACGTGCACAAACCCCCTAAGAAATAAACACCAGTGGTAACATGTGTGGTTCTGGAATTCTGATTGTTTCGGTAATAAGCGTTAAAATACTATAATTTCAGCTGCTCGCGGGAAGGAGAGTCTATAAAAAGGTAATAATGGACAACTATCTTTAATTCCTTCCCTTATATGATCCATTTCCTCCAGTTAGGCAAAGCTCACACAGCTGCGGTGCGGGAACTGAACTACTTCGTATAGACTGATACTTTATTTTAAACATGTAGGGGCAGATTTATGAGCCCCTTGCGCCACTTTTGCGTCACTTTTCCCATGTTAAAAGTGACGCAAAAGTGGCGCAAGGGGCTCATAAATCTGCCCCGGAGTGTCAGAACATATCAGTACAAAACGTTCCGCCATTCGGATCAGCCGTCAATTTAAACCTGAGATTAATTCTGCAAGGCATCATGGGATGTTACAATAACTCTGCGAATCACCTTATGAAATAAATGCGTGTCTGCGTGTGTTGCAGAGCCATTGTAACCATATAGGTGGAAACTGCTTCTGTTGACCTTTAGATTACAATTGCACGGGATTATCTTGATTGACACACCTAAAATGATTCACCCTTGCATGGTTTTCCACGAGCAACTTTCATGCAGTCCTCTTTCTTCGCAGCTGCCTCCACTAGCGCGAGATGAAATATGGCTGTATTATACACCGCCTCTCATTGCCTTACATGTTTTTTTCCCAGTCCAGGAAGATTTACATTTGCAGCTAAATGTTTCAGTGATTGCTCCGTTGGATTTCATTACACCAGTGCAGTTAATCAAAGCAGGCCTGGCCTTGCCGCCATGATTCATTGTATGGTTTCCTGAACTCAGTCATTTGCACAGAATGAATATACACATTATCACCGGAGTCTCGGCTTTTCTGTAAGAGCCTGTCTGACACGGCCCTGTAAGGCCTTTGTAAACTACTCGTGTCATGCAAGCGCTGCAGATTTGTTTCAGGGAACGTATTAATCCCTTTTCGTCTTGGCATCAGGGCACCAACGGTGGTAGTTATGGGTATTGATTCTGGTCATATTAAGTAATTCATGTATTTCACTACACATTTACTCCATCTGTTCCAGGACGCGCAAGCCACCTATCAAGGAATGTAGGATTCAAAATGTAAGGGAGGAATCGGAAGACACTCGTGCTAAAAATCTCCTCCTCACTATGAGGCAGATTTACAAGCCCCTTGCGCCACTTTTGCGTCACTTTTCCCATGTTAAAAATGACGCAAAAGTGGCGCAAGGGCCTTGTAAATAAACCCCAGAGAATTTAGGCCCAAGCTTAAAGATTTTTTCTCGCCAGCATTATATTACGTAATTCCTGTTTATAGTGTTACTCATATTTCGTGTAATTTCTGTATTTCTCCCTCCTGCTCTTTACAGATTATGACGCATATTATCTAGTAATGGCGATAATGATAGCCAACGCAAGTTAGCATACATTTTTTTATCTCTTCTTTTTCCGGTTACTTATCGTATTCTTATCGATGTATTATGAACACGTCGATGAGATGCGATGGTGTCCGGGAAAGGACGGGAAAATTCCCACTAACAGCACAGCGATGGCGATAGGTATTGTGGCGATACCTTGCCATCGCTGCGTTATGGACGATATAATTTCAGCTAGGTTGCTAATAGTGTCTGCAAATCCCCTTTTAACACGATAACTGATACTCCCCCTTACACAGCTCCATGTAACATCATTGTTAGTCAGGATTTTTTCTGGTGTTAAATTCTGGTGCTAACGTGGTTTAGCGCACCTTTTATTCTCGCTTCGCGGGTCCGGTTCTTCTTTAATAATAGCGCGATGTGGTGTTAGCTACTTTTAACGTGAACCATTGGTAAGGAACGCCTACCTTACATGTCATTAGCGATAATTATCGCTGGCATGCAAGGTGATAGGAAAACCGCCAGCTAACGCCGGAAAGCTGGCGCTAACACATGTTAGCGTAGCCTTGCTAATAGGGCGATAAAAATATCGCCGCTTTTTCGGCAAAAAGTGCCGCAAAAGTGGCAGTATTGCCCTTGATAATATGCCCCTATATTTGTTCATAGAAGACCAGTTCAAGAAGATAATCTCTAGCAGAAAACTGTGAAATCAATAGTACGCACACACATGCAACTCGCCCCACATTCTTTCACTGCAATACTCAAGATCAGAAATTAGAGCCAGTGTGTGGTTTCCACGATGTAACCTTTTTTATTCATAACATTTAAAATTGCTTGTAAGCGAAGCCCGTTAAAAGGACAGATATGTGTGATACTGGTTTTAGTGGTGTTCACACACTGCTTACTGTGTATGCACTGCTGTCAGTGGATGTTGCATTGTCCTTGCCAGGTGTGAGTCCCCCTGATGTCCAGCTGAGATTGCTATGTGATGTGTTTGGATGTGCATATGTTAGGAATTTGTTTTTGATGGATGCAGTCTTTGTCCTGTGTTGGCTCTTACCACTGACAGGTCCATGTGTGTGTAATGTCTTTTTTGGCATGAAATTGTGTGTGAGGAGATTGTGTATTTGATTGCATTCAGACGTGTGTTGAATTTGTACTGTGCATTTCTTATGTGCATGTCACATGCGGTAATGTGGAGTCTTGTTTATTAGCTTGTTTTGTGTACACAATTGTGCTATGTCCTCCAATATTTGAACAGTCACTTGTCAGGGTAGTGCATGTGAATGCTTGTGCAACACATTGACACCAAGCTCACTTTGTAACTGGTGGAGTGTCTATGTCTGTCTTTGCAGATTTGTCTGGTTGCACACAGTTTGTGTTTATAATTGAAAATTTTCATGTATTTTTGGATTAGATTTGATGATGCTGTGTTATACCTGCTGCTCAGCTTGTGTGTCTGTGGAGTGGAATGTTGGTGTGAGAGCTGCTTGTGGAATGTTGAATGAGAGAGAGTGCCAGTTGGAGGAAGGGCTACGCAGCAGGGAGGCTGCTCCTGGTGGGGCTCTGCATACGATCTTGACTTGAAATAAATCTACATAAAGAAACTACATGGACTAGACATACTTATTTACAACATATTTTGGCAACGATTTTAAGGAAAATAACCTGCGTGTGCAACTTCTGCGGACTGATAATATGAACTTTGGAAAACTTCAAGGTAAAGGAGCTTAAAACTACATATTTAAAGAAAGCTAGCACCCCTGAGCCCCACCAGTGACCACCTCATTCGTCACCTACAACCCAAAGGTGCCAGTTCCAGCCGTAATGTGCCAGTTCCTGCTCTCCAACTCCTTTGGGACAGTGTCCCTGTCCTGTCACTTTGGGACAGTGTTTCCACAAAGTGCAGTTTCCCAGAAGAGCTATCTTCTTCTGTTTCACTACTGCCTCAGTGATCTACTTTACCCTGCTACCTTGATGCCTTGGAAGACCTGTCCCCCTGCTTTGCCTGTCTGCTGATCATCAATTGACAGTTTGAGATAACTGCCTTTTTTCACTCTGCCTGCCTGTTGTGATTTCTTTTGGACTTTGATGCTATAAAACCATCTGCACTTTGTTGTGGGATCCTCTGGAGCCGTCGGTGAGCTTATTTTTTGGTTTTATACCCTCCTGAAGCCCGTTGTGTAGAGCACACAACTGTCAGGTGTGCTGCATGTTTATTCTTGCTCTGTGAATGTTTGCCTTGCTGGAGAGGACCTCGCCCAGACAAATTAAAATATGGATTGTGGCAGTCTTGACGCATGTGTGCTCAGGAGTGTTTTAGGTACTTTCACTCTTTGGGTTGGCACCCTCTGTTTTCTTTTTTTTTTTTGTCCTCATACCACCTTGTATGCAAATTAGTAGCCTGTTTACCAATTCACACCACTCCAGCCTATTGCATTACTTCCATAATTCCTGCGCTCGTGCCCCTCCAGTATCCTGGCTGCACAGACCACACAGGTGTAATCATTGGACAGTAGGGGTTATTCACTTATGTCTCCATCCCATATCTGGAAGGCCATCCAAATTTTAGAATAAAATCGTGTACTGGGCTCTAAATTAATATCTGTTTTCGCCGTTCTTCTTACTGCTCGCAACCAGTCTATCCCTTGTGGAGGAGAGGATTCCGTCCATTTCTTGCAGATTTCCCGCCTAGCAAGGAGGACTAAGTAAAATAACAGTGCTTGTTTGTCCGAAATAATATCCTTACATGGTGAATCTGTTACCCCAAACATTACTAATAAGAGGTTGACTTCGATGTTAATCTTAAGAATTTCGTTGATTATCCTGCCAACCTCAGTCCAGTATGCTTCTAAAAAGGGACATTCAACAAACATATGTTTATCATCAGCACTAAACAAACCACACCTACGACACTGGGGAGGAATATCAGTTACGAACTTTTGTAATATTGAGTTGGCACCCTCTGTTACAGCGTTTTTATTTTAGTAATGTGGGTCTATGACTATTGATGTCTCTGCAGTGGCAGTTTTACCGTTACAGCGTTTCTTTTTGAAAGTGGCACGAGTTGAACACATCACGCTCCCGCTTACCTTCAGCTGGGGATCTTAACATTTCTCTCAGAGGTCCATCGACCTTCTTTTGTGACGCTTTTCACTTCCATCGTGTCAGGACAGCTGAAGTAGCCTACGAGCAAGCCGTGCTGAAGTGGTGTCCCTTTCTTCTGCTTCGAGATGTTTTGGAGCACTGTATTACCGTGAGCCATCCGACGCGGTGTCACTGGCGCGTGCTGCCATTTTGTGATTGGAGAGTTCTATGTTTCAATAATCTTTCTTAAAGCTGAGAAAGTCTCCTGCTGTTGATTACTGTCGGGCTTGCACTTGTCTTCGTTTGTTATTCTCCCAGCGTCCAGCCACTGTTTTATCTACAATAACTTCGGACACTTGCCATGGGTATCGTTTAAACACTTTCATTTATTCTGTTTTTGCTCAATGTTTTGCAGCAAGTCACAGCAGTGCAAGCATCAGAACAGTGCCATTATTCGGGTGAGAGGTCGCTCACCAAAGTTTAGTGCTCATTGTATTCTTTAAAAAAAAAATGTTTTTTCACAATAACCATTCTGCATTACCTATTTTAATGCCTATGTACTTTCTTTCATGATTATTTGTAGTGTGTGTGCCTGTAGTACCTGATAGGACTATTGTTGTAGGCATTTTACAGTTTTTCTGTGTACATGTTGTTTTCTAGGCAGTTTCTCTGAACCTGATTTCTTATTCTGCTCATATTTGAAGTTTTGCACTTGTTTTTTTTTTTATACGTTGCATGTGTGCAGTGTTTTTTTATCCCATAGAGGATTACCTTACATTTCTTGATGTTGTGCAGGGGGTTCTATGCTGTGCTCATGATTCATGTTAAATGTGCATTTTGCAGGTGTTTCGTGCGGAGCGTATTTTTTTCCACACGTCACAACCCAAATCTTGGTTTAGGTGGAGTTTCTGGTTGCTTTTCTTAAGGTTCCGTGTGGAGTTTCCCTCTACACGTCACAACCCAGATTTTGGTTTGGGTGGAGTTTCTGCTTGGTGTCTGGTTTTCTGGTGTTCCAGGATATGGTTTTGGGTGAAAGGTTTATTCATACTTGTTATGGTTTTGGTGCTGTGTGTTACAACCTCCGTGTGGAGCGTATTTTCCACACATCACAACCCAATTTTCGGTTTGGGTGTAGTGTATGCTTGCTTTTCTTCAGGTTCCGTGTGGAGTGCATTTTCCACACATCACAACCCAAATTTCTGTTTGGGTGGAGCTTCTGGCTGGTATGTTCATGTTCCGTGTGGAGTGTATTTTCCATACGTCACTACTCAAATTTCTGTTTGGGTGGAGTGTATGCTTGTGTTTTTTTTTCAGGTTCCGTGTGGAGTGCATTTTCCACACATCACAACCCAGCTTTCAGTTTGGGTGGAGTTTATGGTTGGTGACTGGTGTTACGTGACTGGTGTGACCTTTACGAGTCCTGTGTAGTGTGTTTCTACACATCACACCCCATCTTTTTTGTGGGGGAAGTACTAAATTAATTAGATCTGATTGATGTTTCCTGTCACGCCTTTTAGTTGGGACCCTTCCTACCTCTTGTTGGCCTGGCCGGCCTTCTTGTTTGGTTTTTGGGTTTAGTTTGTGTTTTGCTGGCATGGTAGTGTATGTGTTGCTTTGGCTTGGTTTTAAGGGAGCGTGGATTTTGTTTTTTGTAAGCGAAAGGGAGAAGTGGTGAGTGTTAGAGTTGCTGGATTGCGTGACCTGTTTACTTCTCCCAAATATTTATCTTTTGCTATTTTGTATACATGTTTATCGTCATCTACATGTATTGCATGTTGCCCCTCTCTTGCATGTAATTATTATTGTCACCTTATGCATGCACCTATTTTATTGTGATTCTTTTGCAGTTTATTTTCATTTGTATTAAGAAAGGGAGATGTGTTATACCTGCTGCTCAACCTGTGTGTCTGTGGAGTGGAATGTTGGTGTGAGAGCTGGTTGTGGAATGTTGGATGGGAGAGAGTGTCAGTTGGAGGAAGGGCTGAGCAGCAGGGAGGCTGCTCCTGGTGGGGCTCTGCATAAGATCTTGACTTGAAATAAATCTACAGAAAGAAACTACATGGAATGGACCTACTTATTTACAACATGCTGTCTGTTCAGGGTTGTCTAGGAGCACATTGCCTATTCACTCTATTGCTGCACATGGCCAAGCTTGTTGGACTTCTTTTGTTGTGGTTGGTGATACATGTGTTTGGCAATTGGTATGAGTTCAGCATTGGTTCAGACATCCGTGAGTGGAACTCAGACATTTGTAGAGACACACTAGGGTGTAGCATTGGTGATCAGGGATCTCATAGGACCTTATTTTCACCTTTATCAGGGCTTCTCCCAGGTGTTGAGCAGTGAAGGTGGGAGATGGGTAGATAAGGGGTATGTGTGAAGGTCTTAGTTGGGTTTGACAGTCAGGGAATGTCACCGTGAGCCATGAGTGTTGTGCAGGTGGCATACACATGTCAAGATAGTTAACACACATGAGGGGCTGGTCACTGTATGGCTTATGACAGTTCATCTCATTCTGGGCCAATGCATTACTTGCATTGCTGTATCACATGGATACTGCACAGATGTTACTTTCATATAATTGTAATCTCTGTGCCACCCATGTATTATTTGATGCCCTAAGTGTAGTGTCATATGTGGTACCTCTTGAATGTCATGTACAAATAGTACCAGTCATTTCTACATGCTTTTTGTGCACTCCACTTTAGGATAGTTTACTTGTTAGGATACAGTACTGCTGACTTATGGTATGTGTATGAGGCAGAGTTTAAGTGTGTGAGCTGTATCAAGGACTTAACATGCAGTGTGAACATTTCCAAGGTTGTTAATCTGCACAGTGACTCTTCATTTCTTCAATTACGCAGTTTAATTCACATGAGTCGAAGGCAGGTGTGAGGAAGAGGAAGGTTGTCATGAGTCTCAGGTCAGAGTTTACTGCTGTCAGGATGGACTCTTCCTAACACTTTGGCATTCATTCAATACTATATAGTTGGTGCTACCTTTGTTGAGGTGGCGTAATGGTGTGGAGGTGTTTGGTGAAGTGGCAGTGTAGTCAGTGTTGTTGATGTACAGGGCATACTCACATGGTGTAATTTAGTGCAGCAGTACACAAGTGAGTCAAAAGCACACTCGTGCTTACTTTGAGTTTGCTGTTTGAGTCAGAAATGTTGTTGTGTGTTGCATGGTATGGGCAGTAACTATGTGGTACGGTCTGCCATTGTTTGTGATGAGCCTACCAATGTCTGCTTGGGGTGTGTGCTGATATGGGATTATGTGGCAGTGGTGTCTCAAATCACATGTCATCTACCTTGGCTCACTGACTCATCCAACAACTTGTTGGACTACTGTGAAATACACATGCACACCCTGGTTTCTCTGCCCTCCTCTGTTCCTGTATGTGGACTGACCCTTATTTGGATGCAATGATGACTATTGTCATTTTGAAGGGACTCTTGCCTCACCCCTCACTCATTTTGCTATACAATTGCTGATGATCCCAATGAGATGTCACTATAAACTGCGCCCATGCACATGACTTCTTCCTGCAGATTTGTTGTGCAGAGTGGTGCCTCTTTTATGAAAAATGTGCTGTGGAGGTTGTAATGATGATCTTGCTTGCCTGGGACAATGTGCTGGACTCCGACAACATTGTTGGCAAGTTTTTCAGAGGCTTTACCGCTGGGGTGATGTGACCAGGCTAGATGCAATCATTTCTATGGCGATGGGTGCCCCCGATGCTGAGGTGACAATTTACCTTTGTGCAAGACATGTGTACTTAGACTATTGTATATGATCCTGTCCCCACCAGGGTGTCTAATTTAGACAGGACATGTATTTCATTACGACAGTGGAGTGTTGTTGTTGTACAGGGGTTGTATATGGGGAAGTGTTGTTGACTTACCTGCGGTGTTGACCGCGACAGCGTCTTATCTTCTGGTAGTGGATCAGGTACAGCAGCAGAAGGGATTGTAGAGCAGGATCCATGACGGCCAGGAACGTGTGGAGGTGTCTCGGACTCGAGTTTCTATCCCCGCAGTTGTGCTTCCGCCATCTCCTATGAGCTGGTTTCTCCGCTGCATTCTGATGGGCTGTTTTACGCATCGTGATCTGTCCGGCGGTCGGAACGTCATTACGCACAGCGGGCTTTGTCTTTTGGCTCCCTCGTTGTGGAATGAAAATCTGGCAGATCCGGAAATGGCGTTACGGGCGTAGAAAGGGCTATCTTTGCCCATTGTAATATGGCGGTTGCGATGACCGTGGCAGGAGTAACTAAATGGACCTTTTCCTGCCTCCGCCATCGTAATCAGCCCCATAGTTTTTTAAAATATTGATTTTTTAATTAATGTTATTTATTTTAGTATATATATTTTAAATGTATGTGATGCATTTTTTTGTTCAAGTATTGTTTATGTTTTTTAATATATGTGTTAAATTTTGAGTAGTTATTAATATTAATTTAATTAAATGTTGTGTTTTTTAGTTCCGTAGCGGGTTGTGGGTTTATATGGGAATAGGGTGGGAAGTAATTTAATTATAAAAAATTAACACATTTATTTATTAATTTATATTTTTTTATTGAGTATTTTGTAATGTTAATTGTGTTTTGAATTTTTTTGGGTACATTTTAGGTGCAGGTTGTGGGGTTTATAGGGGTAAAGGGTGGGAAGTAATTTATTTATATTTAATGAATAATTAGTTGTTAATGAATATTAATTTATTAATTGACAATTAATTATGGCAATTACGGAATTTATTTTTGGTGTAGGTTGTGGAGTTCTTAGGGGTAAAGGGTGGGAAGCAATTTATTTTTAAGAAATTAATGATTAGTTGATAATTAATATTAATTAATTAATTGAGAATTAATTAAATTGTTTAAAAAAATTCTGTGTGGTTTGTGGCTTTATAGGGGTGAAGGGTGGGGAGTAAATTCATTTTACTTACTTTATAATTAGTTGGTAAATACTATTAGTTATTTAATTAACCTTTAACTGACCTTCAAACAAGATAGCCGTATGAGAGGAGCTTTCCTAGGAAGCTCCAGGCAAGGGATATACATCGCTTGCAAATCCCCAGTTTAGCCTAGCCATCCAACACCCCTGTCTAATTACAAGGAACGAATATATAGCTATTCTGTGTTCTGGACTGACTCCGATTGATTTTGAGGGCGAGAAAACTGAAAAAAATTAAAATTTTGGGAGCACACCTACCAGAGTGAAAAGTACTGCACGCCGATGCAGACACACCGAGAGTCCAACTAATAACTTGACCCGGCAAGGATACAATGTGGAAGGCCCCCGATGGCTACCAACAGCGGCCCTCCGATGCATCTCCGGATCCAATTTGCCCTGCATTCCATGCTGCCATTAATGGTGGGGCTGGTGACAACCGTCGGAACCAAGTGAACGTCCCCATAGCTTGTGACCCCCGTCAGCTGGAAGAGCCAACTACCAGAGTGCTAGACAAGAGGTTGAACCTTGAATGAGTGCTGTCTAGACTCCAGGCTCCAGGCACTATCGATGCCCATATGCCTGGGACCTATAAGATACTGATTTTTATAGCCAACTACCGGAGAGTCAGACCGGCTTTTTGGCTGTTGCTGTTTGAATTTGGGGCTCCTGACGCTTCCGATTTCCCATTACTTTGAATCGGTCGTGGCTGTCCGGCTCGCCTGTCTCAATTGGCTTCACTGTCAGCATCGCAAGCTGTTTTGCTGCTAGGCTGTGACTGCCCAAGAGATCCTGCTGAGTTTGAGCCCCCTTGGACCTACGGGGACGGACTCTCCTGGTGCAGTTGCCCTTCTGTTTCGATGGTGATCTGCACTCCAGTTTTAGCTGGGAGAGCGTCCTGAGCTGGTCGTGGCTGTCCCGCTCCCTGGTCACCACAGGTCCATCACATTGCCAGGATCTCTCCAGCCTGTGATGGTTAAGATTTGACTGGGTGCGGTTGTCTAGTGCCCGAGGCTGCTGTCTGTCTTTATCACTGGGGCCTCTCCCTGTGCCCTTGTTCGCATCGGAGGTTGACTAAGCCGGTGCCTGCTCGGCACAGAGAGTGCTGGGATCCTCCCGACCGGCTATTTTTTTTTTGGAGCCTATTGTGTTGGGCTGGACTTGCCTACAGTTAGGACGTCTTTTTTTTAACTGAGTACACATGGTGCCTCCCACCCTTGTAGGACTTGCTTGAGTGTTTTCTTTTTATGCTCTGTCACTTTGATCATCTTGTTTGCCCCTAGATGGGGGTGTGCTGTTTTTGGGCCTTATCCTGCCCTCCATTTTCAGAGCCTCCCTGCCTTCTACCTCTTGGACTTCCCAAAATGGCGATCGGCAGCCCTAGTGAAAGAGAAAAAGTACTCTCCAAGCACCGATTTTTATTAAAACTGATGTAGGGCTTTGCACAATTCATAGAAATAGAAGAAAGACTTCCTACCCTCTGCACTAGTAAGAATTCCACTGAGTCTTAACTGGTTGGCCTTACTGGAATAGTAATTCAGGTGTTTCCTCAACCCTTTATTCCCAGAACTCACACTACTATTTAACTAATGGTCACTTCAACAGTTATTCAAGAATCTTTCCTCTCCTCCTACCCATTACTAACTCTTGATGGCTCCTTCCCATTCATTTGACTCCAGCCGTCTCCAAGGTGCACCCCTGCAGAACCACGCCTTTCCTGAATAGTCTCTGAGGTGCGCATTAATGACCCTCACAAATGCTCTGTTATTAACTGTGTTGCTCCTGCATACTCGTTGTGGCTCTCCCTGTCCAGCATTCAGAGAAGCCTCCCAGTCTTAGACTGCAACTATTCTATTCTTTTTAACGAATCATGTTTCCAACTGAGTCCCCTCACAATCCCGCTGACTCTGCTCTCGTGAGTTATGGCCCAAACTCGTGGAGCATCATATATCCGACAAATATCTCAAAGAACACCCAAAAAAAATCTCAAACATAAATTATTGAAACTTCACCCGGAAATTCTCTAATAGTGGATACCTACCACAACCGGATTAGTACCACAAAGAAAACAGACTTTATGTTCTATTTCAAACGTCCGACTAGATGGAAAAGCAACTTCCTTCTCCACCTTCCTATCACTAAAACAATCAAAATTCCGTATGGAATTAAACTGACGGCTACCCCTTCCCTTTCGTTCAATGGGGAAATTGATATATCCATTTACAGGCCTGGGAATATTCTCATTCAAGCATCTGACCTTCACCTCAACATTTTTTACAGACATTTTAGTACTATGGCCACTTTGCACTCACAACTGGGCCAAACACCCCAATCACCCCAATTGCCTTTCTCCTCCATGACACAACTCACTCTCCCCGAACAGTCTCACCTTCCTCCTCCTACTAACCCGCCATTCTTATTAAGCCCCCCTAAATTTTTCCATTAACCAAATCACCCCTTCTGACTCACACAACTGATCCTTGCCCTCCTTAACGACTTCTCTGCCCTCCCTAATGTGCAACCTCTCTAACACTATCTTTGATAATTTGCATGCCTTGCCTAGGTTCATGGGCCCCTCTCACAGTCCCACTTCAGCTAATCCTAGAGCTGATGTCTTTCCGCCTAGCTGTACTCCTTCTCCACCCTTACTGATGAGGGTCAACCTCATGACCGCAGTTACGGACTCACTTCATAGTGTAGAACTCCCTGCCCCCATCCCAAGATACTCACCTATTGGTACCAATGCTCAATCACCACGTGACTCAACCAACTACCCAGATTCACCTTTGAAAACTCATTCTATACAATTGCCTTCTAGATGGTCTTCTCCGGCTCTCTCCTCAACGTTCAGCACACTGCAACTAATGATGTCCGTTGCAAGCGGTGCGATGAGGCATTTTCCCTGAGAACTCCTTCGCACAGTTACTCATCAAACACTAACCCTCATCTAATGGCTGAACCTAAGCTTATCACCCAGAGCTGATTAAATCCTAGTCTGAATGTCATTGACCACCCTCCCAACGTGGTGTTTCCCTCGCTGTCTACACTGATCCTCCTGCGTCTCCCCCCACCTTCACTGTGGGATACCCCTCAAATTCTCTTGCACAGATTCTGAACAGAATGGAACTGAAACTCAACTCTCTGGCTTTAGGATAAACACATCTTAGACTGGATCTCTCTTTCCAGAACACCCGGGTCTATCCCTACTCTCATGATACCTCACCTACTATTTCTCCCAACTTCACGCAACACTTCCCTTTGCCAACCATCCCCCTTTTCTACTCCATCATTAGACATGACAGATCTTATAGAACAGGTGGAGGTTTAGTCATAATCCACAAAACTGAAATTCAACTCTTCCTTCTAAAGAATACTGAATATTCGACCTTTCAATACCTCGGCGTTGAACTCAATGTCAAAGGCTCCCCACCTGTCAAATTGCATAATATCTACCACCCTCCTGGTGAGCTCCTACCCTTCGCTGAAGAGCTATCTCACCTTCTTACTCATTTGTCTTTTTCTGACTCGAAGATTGTGTTATTAGGAGATTATAATATTCATTGGAATAATGCTGAAGATCCCACTGTCAGGTGCCTGGCAAACCTTCTTGAGAAGAACGACCTAAAGCAACTCTGCAGCAAACCTACCCACATCAACGGTGCTACACTTGATGCCATCATCACTAGTAATGATCTGGTCTCCCTTATTGACATTGTTCCCATTGACTGGTCTGACCACCATCTCATTCTGTTCAACATTTTGACCATCGTCTTTCCTCCCCCAGCCTTAAATACCAAACCAAAGAGGTGGACCAGAAACCTCAAACAAGTCCCTCCAACTGGACTTGAGTCAAAAATGTATGCTCAACTCCAACTTCTCCCGCACTCCCAAAAAGCTCACCGACCACTTCATCAAGGCAATAACTGATGTTCTTGACCAAGTTGCACCGCTTAACCTAAAAGAACAAAGGACAATCCAATCTAAATCTCGGTTTAACCCTGAGCTCAATAATGAAAGAAGGCAACTTAGACTAGCAGAAAGGACTTGGAGACAACTCCTCTCGTCATTACATTTAGCTCTCCTCTCCTACAAGGTTAGCTTATAAGAAGCACATTTCCAGAGAAAAAGCATCTTTCTTCTGTATCCAACTTGATCGTGCCAAAAATAGGCCCAGAGAACTCTTTAACATTGTCACAAGACAAACCTCATCTGCCCCTCCTGACTTGACTGCCTCCAATGAAAGATGTGAGGAAATTGCCAGCTTCTTCACAGACAAAATTGCCAAAATTGATCAATCCTTCCCTTAAATCACGGCCTTTCCTACTCGGCAAATCACTCTTAACCTCTCTCCTTTCTCCGCATCATCCTGACCTTCTGATCCTTTCTTCAATCAATCTTCTCCAATTGGTACTGGAGACATCCTTTCCAGCACACAATTGAAAAATGACACCACTTGGACAAAGTTCAACCCATGACCGAGCTTGATGTCTTTAATATCATTGCAAAATTAAAGCCGACCTCTCATACCAAAGACTCACTCCCGGAAAATCCAGTACACAACCTAAACCACATCACCGCCCCATGTGGTACAAAAAATGTTAACACCTCTTTCGCCTCTGGGTGCATCCCAGACTCCCTTTAACTTGGGCAAATCACTCCCATTCCTACAAAGCACAAGGCCTAATGATTCTAACAACCTCCGTCCCACCTCTAACCTCCCACTCCTAGCTAAAACCATGGAGAAATGTGTCTTACAACAACTTGACAGAGACATAGGAAAATTCAACCTACTGAACTCCTTCCAATCAGGTCTCAGGAAAGGCTGCAGCACAGAAACCACCTTGTTTAACATTGCTGATGACATTCATCATTCCTTAGAGAATGGAGATGCTTGCCTTCTGATCCCACTGGACCTCTCAGCTGCTTTTGATACAGTCAACCATTGATCCTTACTGGAATCTCTCAAGACGCGTTCAGGTCTCAATGGCACAGTCCTAAATTGGTTGACTTCCTACCTACAACACCGAACACAACAAATTAAAATCAACTCCTGCCTCTCTAATCCTACTCCTGTCTCTCTTGGTGTCTCCCAGGGCTCAATTCTCTCCCCCTCTCTCTTCAACCTCTTCTTGGAAACCCCTTACTATCATTTTGAAAACAAGCTGGGCTCAACTATCACCTTTACGCTGATGACACGCAACTCTACTACAAAATCAAATCACACAGCAACATCCTTTATTTTAACAACACACTGAGCAAAATTCAATCCTGGTTTTACTCCAACTATCTAAAATGGAACCCCAACAAAACAGAAATCATTCTATTCTTCCCCAAAAGTAACCACCTCCTTATCCAAGGCTGGATCACAGACCTCAAAGCCCTAAGCTGTCTGCTCACTCTATCCAACACGACTAAATCCTTAGGTTTCACCTGGACAAAGATATGTCATTGAAGAACCATATCGATAACTCAGCTTAAGAAGCACTTTACACACTTAAACACCTTAAACAAATCAAACCCTTCTTCCCTTATGATGACATCAAATGGGTTGTTCAATCGCTAGTCCTCTCTAAACTTGACTACGGGAACACTATACTCACCAGAGCCCCAAAATATCACCTCGCTCTCCCTAGATCCTTGCTCACTATGGCTGTCCAGCTTATATCAGACTGAAAACAGTTTGATCACACCACGCCTGCCCTCAAGTCCCCTAACTGGCTCCTCATCGAAGGAAGATACATCTACAAGACCGCCTGCATCCCCACTAAGCACTTCACTCTCAATCCCCGGACTACTTAAACAATAAACTCACAAGAGCAGGAAGTGACAGACCAATGCTCTTTTTCTTGTTCCCCGTTACTAAAATAGAAATCTACCCAGACTCGCTCCTTCTCAGGAAATGCGCCTAGCATCTGGAACGCCCTCCCGAGGGACCTTCGCTGCAATCCCTCCTACCCTGGCTTCAAAAGAGACTTGAAACGCCATCTCCTCAATAGATAGTGGAGCCCATGAATCTTTACGAACCTGATTTCTGTTGACTCCAGTGATCAGGTCATCCCTCTGCTGATCTGCTGGCCTTTCTTCTCCCTGTGTCCTCCTTATTGTTTACACTTGCCTCACTCTCCATTGTACCTCATTTATTTTGTTCTAATCACGTTTCTGTAATTTTCTGTACAGTGTTCTATTAACGCTGGCTCTAGGCTACTCAGCACTTTATGTCCCCTCATTTTGTTAATTGTTTTGACCTCATTTCAGTAACTCTATCCCTCATGTTCCTACAATTGTTTCTTTGTATATTTAATTGTGTGTTCCTCTGTCACACTCCCCCTATTTATAACTGTATGTAACCTTGATCCTAAGATTTCTCCCTTGGTCCGGACTCGGTGTTGATGTCTCACATACATATTTTGTATGTATCCACTGTTCCATTGATATTTGCCTTGTTCTTGTTTCTGTAAAATTCTCTGATACCTCTATGTCTAGCCAGCGCTATATAAAACATTTAAAATAAATAAATACATTGAAAAAGTATTTTAATTATGTAATTAATTTTTTTACAGATGAATTTTAGCTGTGCATTGTAGGGATTATATGTGTAAAGGGTGGGAAATTAATAAAATGTTATGTGTTTTAATCGATGTGGGTTGTGAGTTGTACGGTGTTATAGGGTAGGAAGTAAATATACTAAATGGATGGAATAATTAATGTGTTCGGTAATAAAGGATTTCTAAATAAAAATATGTATTTGTTTCAAACATTTTTTTTATTTTATTTAATATAATATTTGTAGGTATTTGTGATATGTTTTTAACATATGTTTTTATTTTCTAGAATTTTTAATATTGAATATATTTTTATTTTTATTATTGACATACATATGTATTTTTTTATTTACTTTATGTTATGTTATATTATGTTAATAAAATGTGTAGAGTGCAACGGTTACCCTAGGGTGTCCTGGCGCTATGAATTGCCTAGCCGGAAGAGGGAAGAAATCATTGAGTAAAGAGCCAAGTCTCCAAACTCTTCCTAAAAAAGAGAAGACTGGAAGCGTTCCTCAAATAGAAAGGCAGATCATTCCAGGCCAAGGATGTACATGCCGTAAAGCTCCTGCCGCCCCAGCTGGCCTTTTTAACAAAGGGCGTCAGGACTTTTTTCGCTCCAGAGGACCGAAGGGTCCTACTAGGAACGTACCATCTAAGTTTGTCCTGCAGGTATTTGGACCTATCCCATTGAGACTGTACAAAGGGCCTTGAAGCATACCCTATGCTTCACAGGAAGCCAGTGTAGCCTGGTTAATTCTTTTTTTACCAAAACAAATTTCGGAATACCAGATAGCAGCCTAGCAGCTGCATTTTGAGCCATCTGCAGCCTGCTGACCAGATGTTTATGGGCATTCAAAAGAATGCCATTACAGTAGTCCAATCTTGACATAACAAGCACCGTGACCACCGTCCTGAAATTTCCCTCGGAAAGGTAAGGTTTAATTTTCCTTAGAATTCGTAACCACATAAAGCAGGCGGAGACCATGGTGCTTATATGATCACAAAAAGTCAATCTGCAGTCTACAGTTACGACCAAGTTTTTTGCTTTTAATGAGGGGGGGGGGCTGAGCTGCCCAATTCAGTCAGTCAGTCAGTCAGTCAGTCAGTCAACAGCTTTATTTCGATTGTTACATCATAAAAGCGACAGATAAAAAAAGCACAATCGTTTAAAATTTTGTATCCAAAAACAAGCAAAACAAATACAGGTTTTTATACAAAAAAGGAAAAGCGAGTTATCAAACAAATAAACAATTAAAAGTCATCAATTAAACAGTGATTAACAGCCGTTTTGCCCTGATTGACCAAGCCCATGACAGAAATTTCGAAAGGCTAAAAACATACAAGGGCCGGGTATCTGATATTAAAATTCGAAGTGCCACAGATGAATGCCTAGTGCCCAAGGCCCTACACACGGGCTTAAGCCACGTTTGGCTTGGGCTAACATAGGCCGGGCACGCAAAAAGAAAATGTTCAATTGTCTCTTTGGGAGTGCTACAGGAGGGACAAGATGCAACTGTCTGGTAGGGCGGTTTCCAGCAAGATGTTAGGGCACGCACAGGGAGGGACCCCACTCTAAATCTAAAATAAAGGGCCCGATCATATGGCTTCCAGACCAAATCCAGGTAGGGCTCCAAACAGGGTGAGTCCTTATGCACTAAAAATTCTTCTGTGAGCCTACCATGAGAAGGATCCGTGGAAATTCTGCTTCTAACCCAATTCCAATATAAGGTTTTCAAGGCTGCTTTCGGAGGGGAAGACCTGTTTTCCCAATCTTCACTAACCTCTTCAGCGCTGCGCGGATTCCCGCGCAGTGCTGAAAGATCTGAGCGCGGGCGGGGCCATGACGGAAGGGTTCCGTCATAAGCACAGCCCAACCGGCGTGCATGACGGAACTGTTCCGTCATCGGCATCGAAGAGGTTAAGGCCTAGTTTGCCAAGCATAGACTTGACATCAGTAAGCCATCTGATCCTACACCAGCCTACCATCGACATCACCTCTGCTAGGCCTTTAGCATACTTGGCAAGTTCGGGGACGCGCCATAGCCTAGCCCATAAAAGCAGTGGACGCAGTTTTGCTACGTCACTAATTTGCTGGCAACCAAGGTCAAAAAAGATGGGTAGTGTGGGTGTACTCTGCGGGAGAGACATAATACATTTTAAAAACTTATTCTCAGACCTAGTTAGGACGCTGATGTTAGAGGTACCCCAAAGTTCAGCGCCATACAAAGCGGAACTAACTCCCTTTGCCCTGTAGATATCCAGAACAGGGGCAATGGGCTTGGTTGAAGAAGATCTCTGCTCTCTAACAAGTGCCCCTATAACCCTTTTGTGGTTAAGAGACATTTTTAGTAAATGAGGGGTCCACTGCATGGAATCTGTAATACGGATCCCTAGATAATCAAAAACAGTGACCCTTTCCAGAGGGGTTTCACTAAGAACAGGGGGTCGGCCTAATTTTTTTGGGGGGTTTAATACCAGGTACTTAGTTTTATTTGTGTTTATTACTAGGCCCCGTTGGTCACAGAAGGTCTGAAAGTTGTTTAAAAGTCTCTGTAGACCCGCCGAGCTTTTTGAGATTAGAAGCGTATCATCGGCAAAGAGAAGGGTGGGAATTCTCTCCCCTGCCAATGATGGTGCGTCCGAAGGTTGTTTGTGTAGATGGTCCACAACCCCATTCACATAAAGTGAAAAAAGGGTTGGAGCCAGGACACAACCCTGACGCACCCCTTTTGCCACTGGGATCCTGCTAGTTTTCTGGCCATCGGTACCCCAACGTACCTGCGCATAATTGCCATCATGCAGGCGCACTAAGATAGAGAGGATGTTTAGTGGAATCCCCATTTCAGCTAACACGCCCCATAACTGTTCTCTGGGCACAAGGTCGAAGGCAGTCTTCAGGTCGATGAATGCCAGATAAAGACTGCCTCCGCCTATCACTACCACCTTCCAATATAGTAGTAAGAGCCTGAAGGCCTGCTCTATCGTGCCCGTTCCAGCCCTGAAACCAGCCTGATAGTCCGACAGAATCTCTTCGTCCTTAATCCATTGGAGGATTCTTTCTAGGAGCACCTTTCCCACAACCTTCTGGGTTGAATCCAATAGACTTATTGGTCGGTAGTTGGCAGGGTCGTCCCTCCGGCCTTTCTTAAAGATAGGGACAACCTCTGCCCCCTTCCAAGATTCGGGAATGGCTGCTCTTTTGTCGATTGCACTAATCAGAAGGTGAATAAGCTTCCCCCACCTCTGCAGGTTTGAACGCAGCAGATCCCCCGGAACTCCGTCGGGTCCCGCTGCTTTCTGTGGCACAATACACCTAATTGCGTGTTCTACTTCTTTAATTGTAAATGGGGAAACCATTTCATTTCTCGTGGGTACTAAGGGTCCGTAGGATGCGGGGAGGGCAGATGCCTCTTGAAGATTCGAATACAAGTTAGTGAAATGTTCGAACCAGGCCTGACCAGTTATGTTGCACGTTATAAAGTTACTATCAGGTCTGTTCCTTTCCCTAATAGTATTCCAAAAACGGGCTGCATCCCGCCCAGTGCTTGCTTCTCTTAGAGTTTGCCAGTATTCGTCTTCCCATTCCTTTTTTGCAATCCCAATCACTCGTTTGTATTCTGCTCTAGCCTGCAGCACAAGGGGCTGCGATTTTGTCCTAACAGCTTGAATAAGGCACGCCTTCAATTCTCTGCATTTTGACATATACCACCCCTGCTTATCTTTTGACCTGGGGTAGCCATCCGGCCTACCTACACGTACTTGCGCCTTAAAAAGATTACCAATCGAATTGATGGTCTCCTGGAACATCAGCGTAATCCTGGGTATAGCAGAATGATCTAAGGAGATTGTTGCCATCTCACTTAGTGTAGCTTCCAAAAATTGATCTATGGCCTGTAATTTTGGTGCGCCAGAGGCTACTTTCCGCCATTTGAGACGCCTACCGCAATTAGACAGAGTGACATCCGATGTTGACCTTTTGGCTGGTGATAAGGTTGGGGTACTATGATTTAACCATAGGTGCCTTAGGGAAAGCGAAAGGAAATTATGATCGCTATCTATGGTAGGTACTACAGCCATATCCACAACAGACTGCCAAAGGTCAAAATCAAGCAAGATGTAGTCGATCCGGGAAGAATGGTTAGCCCTGTTGTATGTATGACTGCCCAATGGGTCAGAGGTGGTTCTTCCATTAACGGCTCGCAGGCCGTGCTCCAGGGTCATAGAATTTAACTG
Organism: Triturus cristatus; assembly: GCF_964204655.1. Lineage (NCBI taxonomy): Eukaryota > Metazoa > Chordata > Amphibia > Caudata > Salamandridae > Triturus > Triturus cristatus. The sequence goes on along the minus strand of NC_140581.1, from coordinate 920,789,017 downwards.
GATCGCCCTCTCTGTCCAACTCTTTATCGGCTCAACAGATAATGCTGGGATACCCCTCCTCACATCATCCTCTACCACACCCAGAATATCTTCTGCGGAAAGTGGTTCGAACGTGCAATTCAAGTCTCCTGCAATCATAACTTGGGCATCCTCACCACACTCATCTAAAGCTTTCTCCAGTAATACTATAGTCGGGGAAAAAGAGCTACCTCTAGTACCTCTGGCATACACATTCAGAATCTCTAGGTGCCCCCTAAATCCTGGGCCTTTCAGTGAGATTCTAAGGATGTCCATTGAGCCACTATACTTCTGAGTAATACTACACCCCAAAGAGATATCCACCCAGATGAGGAGTCCCCCCGAAGGCCGGCCCCTCCCAGATGGTGACTGAAGGGCAGGCAGATAATATGTGGAATATCCAACTTTGTAAACAGGTTCAAGGCTCCAAGTTTCCTGGAAGATGCAGATACAGTGCTGTTCTACCTGTGAGTGCCATTCGGGGAGGTCCATATTCCTACAAATGCCCGCTATATTCCAACACATAACCCCCATCATCGGTCCATTGCCATTGGACCCTCCCTGTACATGTGCAGAATTCTTTATACAAGAAGCACTAGTGTCGTCTGAATTCACAACCTCCGCTACCACTAATGGATTGCTTAGTGTGGATCGATTAGGAGAATGGATGGCCACTGGAGAGTACAATCCCTGGTCGGGTATCAGCGTCTTAGGGGTGTTACCACAGTCAGCCAAACCCTCCACTTCCATGGAGGCAGGTATAGAATACCCTAGGGGCCCTGACTGTCAATCACAATCGCTCATACCCGAGAGGGCATTAAATCTATTTGACACATCCAAGGGGGTCAGTGGGCCTGTTATACCTCTCCATCTAGGACCACAATGACTCTGTGGAATATTATGCCACCCAACAGATCTGTTAGGAGCCAAGGGGTACAATACATGGGGCACAGGCCAGTTGCTTCGGGGTGCGGGATGATGACTAGGTCTATCACAAGCTAAGATCCCAGGATTTACTGGGGGACCTACCAGGGGTCTTGGATAGAAATACGTTAGGTCGTAGGGAGTGATAAGATTACTTCCACTCCCCGGGAACCAGTTTAATATGTGCCTAACAACTCCCTGCTCTCTGAAGTTGACAATAATAATATCCCCCTGTAGGTCCTTAACCCTGCGACCTAGCCACGGGAGGCGCCGAACATGCAAGATCTCGCCATCGATATTACAGGGGAGAGGTCTATTCAAGGCCAACCAATGCATAACTTTGTGCTTTAGCTGGAAGAAACCCTCTCTTGTACCTTCTGCTAGCGCGGGAACTCCAGTAAGGACTACCACGTATGGTACTGATTCAGGGGGTAGCTCAACTGTACGCCCATTATACTCTGCGGTCACTGCTTGAGCATTACATACCCCTCTTTTGCTATCAGGTTTTGGGTGGAGAATACTGTGCCCCCCCACAGCTACTCTATCGTCATTCTGTGCAGGCTGCTCAATAGTTTTAGGCGGAGCCTTCCGCTTAGCACTAATGGTGGATTTAGTGGTTTTATTTGCCTCTTTGCTGCGAGTAGTACTAATAGCAGCAAGTGCTGCGGGAGCTGGAGAGGGCAGTACCGATTTCTCAAAAGTTTTTAACAACCCAGTATTAGCAGCAATGGTTTGCTCTAGGGTCCGTAACCTTTGTTCCAACCTGTCTAGTGTTTGTTTGATAGGGAACATAAGGGATTTGATTAGCTGTTCTATGCCACCTAGGAGAGCAGGAGATACTACCTCATTCCCCGTAGGTTGTGCCTGTAGGGATGTGGTTGCTGGCTTATCTAAGGACAATACAAGAGATTTAGACGGTTTACCAACGTCTGAGTGACTAATTTTGGCTTTAGGTTGCTCACCCCCCCTCTTTCTGCTTTTACTAAGAGGGGTCCCCAGCACCTTAGAAGTCGCTTTTTTCCTAGCTCTATTCACATGTGCGGTCCCTACAACTATAGGACGTGGCTCATGATGAATCTCCACCACTGTGGTTGGGCCTCTAACAGGGAGTACAGGAATAAGAGACAAAGGAGCAGTTATGTCAGGTACAGGAGCTTTTTCGCGAAAGAGTACGGGAGTGCTGTCTAATTGAGACGCATCAGGGTCTTCGGATAAGCTAAGGATACTCAGAGGAGGTGAAACAATCAATTGTAGGGGGTCTAAAGATGGGCGTCTACCCTTCATGGATTCAATCGAGCGACAACGCTCGATTCGTCGCTCAACCAGTGCTTGCTCCCTATCAGCTTCTAGTAAAGTCCTAGTAAAATAACCATCTAGGGTCCCTTGGTTCAGTCCCCCTGCTAACAGTGATATACCAACAGTGGGACTTGAAGCCATGATACTCCCTGACAGCTGTAATGACTACTAACAACCAATCCTGCTCGGGCGAAAGAGACACGGCCCAGCCCAGCCTCCCTCAGCCTCAGACGGCCCGCCCTTTGCCCGGGCTTCGCCCCGGGCGCTCCCGCGCAGCGGGAACAGAGACCAGTGATAAGGTAAGTGGTGAGGAAGGGGCGGGGCAGGCAGGGAGAGCGACCCAGGTGTTGCGGGTCTCGACCTCACGCAGGGACTCCTGGTACTTTGAGTCCCTGCGGGTTAGCTCGCAGCCCTGGAGTTCCCCACACACACACACCAACAACAGCAATGATGCCCCAGAGGTCCTCACAGCACGCAGAGTCACCGCAAGAGGGAAGAACGAAGCGGGACCCGCGCAGCGGGTCCGGCAAGGAGCAGCGTTGGAAGCAGGTAAAATCCCAGTTCTGGTGGTCCAAGACAGCAGCAAGGACAGTTCTCTGGTCCCAGGCAAAACAAACAGTCCCAATGGTGCTACACAGCTGCAGGAACTTATTTGCTGAAGAAGGGACGGGGCAGGCAGGGAGAGCGACCCAGGTGTTGCGGGTCTCGACCTCATGCAGGGACTCCTGGTACTTTGAGTCCCTGTGGGTCAGCTCGCAGCCCTGGAGTTCCCCACACACACACCAACAACAGCAATGATGCCCCAGAGGTCCTCACAGCACGCAGAGTCACCGCAAGAGGGAAGAACGAAGCGGGACCCGCGCAGCGGGTCCGGCGAGGAGCAGCGTTGGAAGCAGGTAAAATCCCAGTTCTGGTGGTCCAAGACAGCAGCAAGGACAGTTCTCTGGTCCCAGGCAAAACAAACGGTCCCCAATTCTGCTGGCCATCAGTCAGGGGTCCAAACATTGGGATTATTTCCAAAGACAATAGTCTCGGTTTTGGATGAGTTTAGTTTTAAGCAGTTTGAGGCCATCCATCCAGCTATCTCCTTCATGCAATCATGAAAGCGCACTCCCGTTTCTTTTTCCTTACCGTCCTTAAATGATAACACTATTTGAGTGTCATCCGCATATGAAGTTAGCCAAAAGCCATGAGATTTTATAAGGCCTGCCAGCGGTTATATAAATGTTGAAAAGGGTGGGGCTCAGTGAGGACCCCTGAGGGACCGCACAAGGAAGGCAGAAGGAGTCAGATTTATGGTTGTCCAAATTAACGGTCTGGGATCTGTCAGAGAGAAAGGAATGTAGCAGTTTCCAAGCCACCCCTTGTACTCCCACCTCCGACAAACGGTCCATCACAACCAAATGGTGGACCGTGTCGAAGGCTGCCGACAGATCCAATAGGATCATCACAACCTTCCCACCGCCGTCCAAAGCCTCCCTAACTTCATCTAAGAACTTAATTAGAGCCAGTTCAGTATTGTGTTCGGCTCTAAAACTGAATTGAGTTGAATCCAATATTTGATTAGTTTGAAGATAGGTGCTAAGCTGGCTATTCATAGCCTTCTCGGTGATTTTCGCTCTCATTGGGAGCCGCGAGATAGGCCTATAACTGCCGGGATCTGTGGGGTCCAAAGTGGGCTTTTTTAATAGAGGGAGAATAGAAGCAATTTTCCAAACCTTCGGAAAATGCCCCGAGATCAGGATGTCATTGATCAAAGGATGTAAAGCAGCCACTATCATCTCCGGGACAGTTTTCACAATCGGGACCGGGCAAGGATCTGTGGGAGAGCCAGAGCTGATAGAATTCAAAAGTTTGAAAGTTTCTGTGATTTCTAAACTGAGAAACTGATCGAAGGTCGGCCCAGTATTGAGACCTGACTGACTCTTACTGTAGGAGGGGGTCCCAATTCCATTCTGACCTGAGGAAAAGGAGGAATAGATACCCTCCACCTTCTGTTGAAACCAGGTTGCCAATTTATTACACAAACCTGGACTACTAATCTTCAGCGTATTGGGTACCGCTAATTCTTTGACTGTTTTAAATAGTTCTTTTGCATTCGATTTTGCTTGGAGGATTTCGCGAGCGTAGAAATCCTTTTATCGATTCCAACATTAAGTCTTTATAAGATTTAAGACTATGTTTGTAGATTTCTTTATCCGAGTTTTTGTATTCCTTCCTATAAACCCGTTCAAGCTTTATACAAACCAGCTTCTGAGTTTTAAGTTTATCCGAATACCAGGGGGCAGAAGGTTTAGCTCGCCTAGGAGTCCACCTTTTTACAGGGACTAATTTTTTACAGGCTTTGTCTAGCCAGTCTGAATACCCCTGCACGGCTTTATCAATATCCGACGGGAATGGTAGGAATGACCTCTTAAGTTCATCTTCAAACAGGGCCACATCTAGGTCCTTACAGGATCTTTTTTCCAGTGTCTTAGTAGGCACAGGACTAGATTTAAAAACTTTTGAGTCAAGCAACTCAAAGATAACAGCCCTGTGATCCGACCAAGCCAGGGGAACAACCTCATATCCAGAGAGATCGGGGTTATTAGAATAAATCACGTCCAGGGTATGCCCCTTAAGATGTGTGGAACCTTCCACCTGTTGTTTCAAATCCCCGGTCTCCATTATTTTATCAAGGTTGAGGGTATCCGGGTCCCCGAGGTCCTCCAAAAAGAAATTAAAATCCCCCAGAACCACAAATCTATCTGAGCACATACCTTCTTCAAGGAGGGTGCCTATTGTATCCAAAAACCCAGCTCTAGGACCTGGCGGACGATAGAGCAGTAGCCCTTTACTATTTTTAGAATGCTTCATGTTAAAATTAAACGACAGTGCCTCACGGAAAGTATTGGATGCAGGATGAAAAATGGGGTTCAAGGTGTCCTGGTAAATGACTGCTAGGCCCCCGCCCCTCCTCATGGGTCTCTTCAGAGTGTAACAAAGAAATCCTGGGGGGTGGCCTTTACCAGATCCGGACCAGAGGTTGAATCGGCCCACGATTCTGTGATAAATGCCACCTTAATGTTATGTTCCTCTAAAAATACCGCGCATTCTGTGGCGTGTTTAACCAGAGACCAAGCATTTATGAGTACACATTTAATTGTACCTTGCTTGGCCTTATGAATTCCTTCACCTAATTTAATAGCATACCCCCTAGCCCTCTGCTCTCGAATGATAGGCAATTGGATGCCACATTTCAGGCATTCTCCTGCATGGAGTCTGCCGCCGACCCACAGACATACCTTGGGCAACCTGAAGAACCTCCTCCCAATTTAAACATTAGAAGTTCGTGTTTTGAGTAACTCAGGCAGGCTGAAGTCGAACGAGCAGGGGAACCAGGCCCGGACCGAGCGTGGGCGCGCGCAGACGTGCTTGCCTTAGGCGCGCCTTAGGCGCATCCGCGCCAGCGTGCGTATTAAGTATCCTTCCTCGGACAACTAGTCCGCTAACCCAGGACCCTCAAGATGGCCGCTCCCTCCCAATAACTGTGCAAACACACAAATATCGAGCCAAAATTTAGCAGCAGACTTAGATGTGCCCCCAAAAATGACGAGCACCTTAGCAGCAGGAAAAGTTAAAAATAAATGTAAAACAGGCGTAACAAGGACAACGTTAAAATCAACATAAAGTTCTCAGCGCAAATAGTGACCGGTCGGGCATTCAACACAGCTCCGACTCCGGCCAAGCGATGCAGGCGCTTCTGACTCTTCACCAGTGTGCGTTTTTTTAGCCTTCCTCGGACAACTAGTCCGCTAACCCAGGACCCTCAAGATGGCCGCCCGCTCCCAATAACTGTGCAAACACGCAAATATCGAGCCAAAATTTAGCAGCAGACTTAAATGTGCCCCCCAAAAATGACGAGCACCTTAGCAGCAGGAAAAGTTAAAAATAAATTTAAAACAGGCGTAACAAGGACAACGTTAAAATCAACATAAAGTTCTCAGCGCAAATAGTGACCGGTCGGGCATTCAACACAGCTCCGACTCCGGCCAATTTTAAAAATATTTTTATTTTGTGGATATTGTGTTTGTTTTTAATTTTTAACTGACTGGAGTGAGAATAGTAAATTTTGCCCCTCTGCTATCCAACACTTTCCCTATTGTTGCACTGACTGGAGTGGGAATAGCAAATCTGATCCCTCCGCTATCCAACACTTTCCCTACTGATGCACTCACTGGAGTGGGAATAGTAATTTTTACGCCTCCGCTATCCAACACTTTCCCAACTGTTGCACTCACTGAAGTGGGAATAGTACATGTTATCCCTCACTATCCAACACTTTCCCTACTGTTGTACTCACTGGAGTAAGAATAGTAATTGTTACCCTTCCGCTATCCAACACTTTCTCTACTGCTGCACTAATTGGAGTGGAAATAGTAATTTTTACCCCCCCCCCCCCCGCTATCCAACACTTTCCCTACTGTTGCACTCACTGGAGTGGGAATAGTATTTTTTAACCCCTCCGATATCCAACACTTTCCCTACTGTTGCACTCATTGGAGTGGGAACAGAAATTTCTACCCCTCCACCATCCAACACTTTCCCTACTGTTGCACTCACTGGAGAGGTAAATTTAAGTTTAAATATATTTAAATAGTTTAATGTTTTAATTTATAATAGAATGTTTTTTAAATAGATTTTTTTATTGATATATGTATATATTTACTAATTTGTTACATTTATATATAATTTTAAAATAATAAAATACATTAAAATGATTAGTTTAATAATTGGTTTAAAGTAAAAAAATTATATGTTTGAGTGTTTAACTTTTTAAGATTAGGTTTATATGTTATATTTGTTCAAATGCATATTAAATCTAATTTCTTTAATTTTAATTAATTTTATTCTTTAATATATGTAATATTTATTAATTTATTATATATGTGTATATATATATCTATATTCAGTGAAAAAACCATAGGTTTCACACACGTTATAGTTAGCGGACATTTTACTCATAAAAAACCAATGAAATTCCCCCGTTATAGTTAGTGCAGGCAACTATAACTCACGCGACCGCAATCCTCTGCTGATGCTAATACTGTATTTAGACACTTATTTGCCCATGTCTTCTTCCATTAAATTTTAGCTATACATATATTGCAAATATTTTTTTTTCATAAAGACACATATGTCATCAGCACAGGATTGCGGTCGCGTGAGTTATAGTTGCCTGCACTAACTATAACGGGGGAATTTCATTGGTTTTTTATGAGTAAAATGTCCGCTAACTATAACGTGTGTGAAACCTATGGTTTTTTCACTGAATTTGCAAGGTTTTTTAAATGCTAATTCCTAACTATAACGTGTGTGAAACCCATGTTTTTTTCACTGAATTTGCAAGGTTTTTTAAATGCTAATTCCTAACTATAACGTGTGTGAAACCCATGGTTTTTTCAGTGAATTTGTATGGTTTTCTAAATGCTAATTCTTACCTATAAAATGTGTGATTCCCATGGTTTTTTCATTGTTTTTGTATGGTTTTTTTATTACAAATTTTTATATTAATTTTTTTTTTTTTTTTTTTATTTGCAAGCTTTTTTACTTTTTTTTTTTTTTTACTTTCTATTCTCTTAAAACACTATGCTTAATTTTTAAAAATTCTGCAATATATTATTTGTTCTCATTTTTTTTTTTTACCAAACATGTAAGATATATTAGTATAACATAGTGATTTTTTTTTTTCCTTTTTTTTTTTTTTTCGTGCGCGTACGGTAAGCTTACGGTAAGCGTACGGTTTGCGTAATATTCGTAATATTTCTACTCTTTTTGCGTATGGTTACGCAATTTACGTAGCCGTGCGTACTGCGTACGTGGTGCGTAAGTGTGTACGCTACACGCGCACGTTACGCGGAAGTGTTGGGGCGTGCCTGTTTTGCGCATGCGCGCGAGCGCGTGTCTTTTTTACGCGCATGCGTACTTTTACCGTAAGCGCTCCGTAAGCGTACCGTAAGCGTAACGTACGCGCACGGTAGGTCATGTGATCAAGAAACAAAACTTTTGATTGGTTCAAAGTAGTTTCAGTTCTAGAACTCTCCTACACCACACCCATTCCCCTCATTTCTGCTTGTGATCCCTTAGGAGAAGGAGCTGAGTTGTCTTTGTGATACGATGGCAGACCAGCACTCCTCTGCTGAGAGTGAGGCTAGCAGCACCACCATCAGGCAGAGAAAGAGGAAACTGAAGAGCTCTTTTATATGGGAGTATTTTACTTTTCCTGAGGGCGAGAAAAAAGTCAATGCTGCTTTGGTGACTTGTAAGCTGTGCCAGCGTGTACTTTCAAGAGGTAATCCTAACAAGAAGTATTCTTTCGGGAATCACACTATGTTACGACACCTTGAGGATGTACACCCTAGGACACATGCACGACATACTAGGGGTAACCCTTCAGTAAGTCGAGCAAGCACATCCACAGCAGCTCAGCCGAGTCCATCTTCGGAAGCTCAGCTGAGCCCTTCATCTGTGGGGGCAGATTCACCTTTTTCTGGTCCTGTGGAAACTAACCATCGGTTTGCGAGGGTTACAATGCGGTGTTCATTTTGCCATGGTCTAATTGTTCATAGGGAGACCAGTATTCCCCTCATTAACAACAAAATAGACCAGCACATTTGTCCTACCAGCTAATGTTCCCATCCTTCCTTTCCTCTGTCCCTGCATGAACACAACGGCTCTTTTAAGAGCCAACCTTACCACTCAACTTTTTTTAATTTTTTCTTAAAAACGTTTTTTTTTTTTTTTACCGTACGCGTATTTTTTTTTTTTTTTTTTAAAAACACTAAAAAAACAATTACCACATTACAAGGTCCTAACCTGGGTGACTGACTACACTCCAGCAAGGGCAACCAGCCTTAGTGATGCTGAATGTATTTGCATTACTGACTGCAACCTCAAACCCTAAAAGTATTCCTCATTTATACCAGTACACCTTAATTTATGGTGAAAACATAGTCCATATTATTTTACATGTTCCTTACATTTAAATTTCTCCCAAAACACAAAATGATAAACACAACTTAAACAAAAGGAATTCCAATTCTATTATTAATTTCTTAATTTACCATATACATCCCCTCTCAAACTCATAACTCACCTTTAAAATTAGTTAGTTGTGAAAGAAATGTGGCACTCAAACAGCAGATTATCAGAGCCAGGATCTCTGTTCTGTACTCCTCTCTCCTCTCAGCAGAACCAGATAATGGCAATGTTTCCCTCTCTTTTTCCACACATATAAATGTTAATTTCAAATCTCAGTGCTTCCCCCTTTTTTTCAAATGTAATCACACATTTCTCTTGGTTGAAAACCAACCCTTTTCCAAAAGTACCATTCCCCCAACTTGACTTCTGCCTAGTACCCTTCCCCCAACTTGACTTCTGCCTGCTACCATAGCAACACCTCATGGAACACTGCTGTGTGGAGTTAGGTCAGAAGTTCACCACACAATGTTTCATTTCCAAAGAGCAAGAGTGCTTGACTTTTCAAACCTAACAGCAAATCCAAACTAATGTTCTTTGTTCACACATTTTTCTGAACCAATACAAAACATGCTTCTATAAATTGACACATACAGCCTAGTTTTTAGTGTAGAATGGTATGAAACAGCCAATGAGTTCTTTTTATTTTAAAAACATATGTATGCCTCCATTTCCCAAATGTGTTTCATTTCTTTTTCCCATTCTACTGAAATACACCTCCTGAGTGCATCCAGATCTCCTTTGAAGATGTTCACAGTGTGGATTGTAGGGCACAGCTATGTCTTCTGGAGTGAAAAGTATGCAGAGAAAACAGGTATGGTGAGAGACCTTGCTTTGCCAAATGTAGACATTAAATGGATTGGTCAGAGAGGGTTAAAGTGGCACCAATTGATGCCATTGGTGAAATCCTTCATGCACATCCAACACCCTGACCTCATAATAGTGCACTGTGGTGGCAATGACCTAGGCACTTTGACTGGGGTAGGTCTGGAAATGCTTATGAAGGACACCTTTGCACAACTGTTTTCACTTTTCCCTAAAACTGCCTTTGTGTTTTCTAACATATGCCAAAGGCAAAAATGGAACTGGTCCAATCATTTCTGTCCGCAGATTGACAAAGCAAGAAAGCACGTCAACAAATCTGTATCTGCTTTCCTCCGAGACTATGGTATGGGTTCCATTTACCACAACAACTTGCGTTACGACATGCAAGACATTTATAGAGGAGATGGTGTACACTTCACTGATGAAGGGAACAGAGTCTTCCTCTTGAACCTTAGACTCTGCATCGGTACTTACTTGTAGGTACCACTAAAAAATCACTTCATAAACACAACGGCTCTTTTTAGAGCCCCCTAATATCTAAACACTTAAATCTGAATTTTATTTCTTTTTTTATTTTTTTTTCTACCGTACGCGTACGGTAAGCTTACCGTAAGCTTACCGTACGCGTACCCCGCGATTTTTTTTTTTAAATTAATAAATGTTTTTTTTGTACTTTTCTGTCCTTCTTTGACCCCCTTTCAAATGTTAGGGGGTCTGTAACTCTCTTCCTTGCCCCCTTTTCAAGTTATCTCCCTTTTTATTTCTGTGTGAAACACACGAAATGGCGGCCGACACTTCCTGATTTCGTCCGATTCGAATGTTTACAGTCATGTGACAACCAATCAGATTTGAGCTCGCGCACGGCACCGTACGCGTACGGTAAGCTTACCGTAAGCGCACGGTAAGCGCACGGTAAGCTGCCACAGATATATATATTGATTTAAATGCTATTTTCTCAGGAACTACTGAACAGATTTACACCAGACCTACAAAAGGCACTTCCTTGACCTGTAGACTACCTCTCTGCCAAATTTCAAGTAACTCTGTTCAGCCGTTCGGGCTGTAGCTGTGTCTAAAGGTCCTATGGAAAAATGCATGGGGAAAACGCGTTTTGAGACCCCCCTTTTTTCTCAGCCCCCGCTTTACGAATCCCCCCGAGACTTTCAGGGTAGGAGCGGAGCGTAGCGCCGCATTAGTTTTGAAAATTTCGCGAGGATTCGTTGACCGGCGCCAAAGTTATTCAAAATAGAATGTTGCGGTTTTCCTATGGAAACAGGGTCCTAACTATAACTACCTACTGGCGACCGCCAGTAGGTAATATATATATCTATATATATATCTATATCATAGTATGGGATGGAAGTAAGGATGAAGCACAAAAGTTTGTACAAGATATCAATGTCAATGATTTAAATTTAAGTTTCACAGCTGACATTAGCGATTCTTCAGTAACATTTCTAGATACCCAGGTGTACATAAAGGAAAATCAAATAGTCACAAAATTGTTCCGCAAGAAAACAGCGGGCAACTCCACATTGCACGCGAGTAGCTCACATGAAAAGCACTTGATAACCAGTATCCCCTATGGGGAAATGCTTCGCCTTAGACGAATCCATAGCCTAGAAAGTGATCTCATATTAGCTCAAAATGAGAGTAAAAAAAGATTTGAAGAAAGAGGCTATTCAGAAAAGGTTATACAGAATGCGATCAACAAATCTATACTAAAGAACAGGGAAACACTACTCTTGGAAAAGCAAGTGACTGGATTATGTACACAAGAAATTGCATCAAATGATGATACTAGGGGTGACTTTAGAATCATACTACAACACAGCCAACAGCACGGAAAGATTGAATCCATCATAAACCGTAATTGGTCTATGGTTCTCAGTGACCCAGTGATAGGATCTGAACTCCGGAAAAGACCCCCAATAACTTACAGTAGAAGCCGCTCTATGAGAGATGACTTAGTCAAAACAAGTCCAGAAGTCATAGAATCCACGAGCTGGCTACAAACTCATACTGGTTTTTTTAAATGTAAAACGTGTAAAGCTTGCTCACAGGGTGAAAACAAATCATGTTACATTAACCCTTTCAGTGAGAAAAAACACAAAATATCTAAGCTCCTAACATGCAAAACAGAATTTGCTATATATGTACTCTCATGCCCATGTAACCTACAATATGTAGGAAGTACAAAACTTCAAGTACATAAACGCATACTACAGCACTTAAGGGCAATTACCAATCAAGATGAGACTCAATCCCAGCCAGTAGAAGAGGGGGTGACAGGGAGCATAGATTGCGCCAGCTAGAAACCAAATATATCCTGGAACTGAATACCAAATACCCATCAGGCCTTAATGCAACGGAGGATCTCTATACATGCCTATGATAACTCTTTGAAAGATACAAACCCATAGATAACTGGGGCTACTACTCAACTATCTATGTATTATGTAAAATGGTGATAAATATACTCTTTTAGGTTCTTTTAAAAAAATCTTTTTAAAGGGAATTTTATAAGTATTTACTGGACTATTTATGAAAGTGTTTAGGGTCTTTTATATTCATTCACTCTTAGATGTATTTATTTATTTATTATAGAACATAATATGCAAGCTGAATAATATCTGTTTTAGATTATATTTGGACGCTCATACATTCGTATATTATGTAAAATGATATTTATATATTTATTTATTTATTCATATATTTAACTTTTGATTGACCTAGAGGAAAACGGACCTGATTTAAAAAAATCTCAAAAAATTTATTAAAATGTAGCATCACTTTCTATAGCTACGAATAGTTCATAATACTTAAACCTACCTGCATATATTGCCATCAATATTTGACAAACTGGGATATCCACTTTTCTACATATATTATTACAACTTGTTTGTATCTTACAGCGAGTCCAACACAAACTCATATGCCGTGATTCCGAGATCTCTCAACTGAAACAGCATTACTAATATGTACCATTAGGCCGCCTTTACATGTATTGACTTTGACTTGCGTATTTGCACAATTGGGACTGGTAGAGTCCATAATACCTTCTGGAGGCCTGTACTGCCACCTATCATTCCAACAGGAGCTGACCACATCATATTAACTATGATTTACAATACGCATGCAACAAAGCTTTGTTTATAGCAGACATGTTAACATGACATGTATAAACGGTATCACTGGGGCTCCAGTGATGATTTTCTTTCACACATATTTATGTCTATTCATTCACCTATTTAGGTTCTTTTCATTGTGTTATTTCTCAATGTATTTTACTGAGATGCATTTATGCAGTTTAATGTGGTTATACACTTTGTACTGAGAAATTATGCACCAGTTAGGGTAAATGGGGTATGACAAAAATATTCTCAATTACACAGAACAAAGGTCCCGTTGACATTAATACCGTCCACATTGTCAAAGGGTGTTTATGTACTACCATACTGTGTATCCCCCCAGGCACTATGCACTTTAATATATTCTTTTCTGAGGTTTACAGATATACTCAAGCACAAGGTAACAAACTAGTAAGCATTAGTTCCGCTCATATTAACAACTTGTTCTCAAAAACCTAAATTATGTTATTTAAACCCAAATTTCCTTTTAAATACATTTTAAATGGTTTTAAGGTTTTTAATCTTCTTGTCAAATTACTTGTATTTTACTCGTAGTTTTAACCTGGAAAGAGTATGGAACTATTAACTATTTGCTTGTAGTCTGTCATTCATGTCACTTGTTTTAACACATGCCAATCAGCTTGCTTGTTGTTCGTATCATATAAACCAATGAATTGCAACGTTACCGTGTCATGTGATCAAGGCCCATGGTCGGGCTGAAACGCGTCATGGCGGCAAGGTGATCTTGAATAAAACATATTTTCTGCACGAAACTGTGATAAAAAAACCAATGGAATTCCCCCGTTATAGTTAGTGCAGGCAACTATAACTCACGCGACCGCAATCCTCTGCTGATGACATATGTGTCTTTATGAAAAAAAAATATTTGTAATATATGTATAGCTAAAATTTAATGAAAGAAGACATGGGCAAATAAGTGTCTAAATACAGTATTAGCATCAGCAGAGGATTGCGGTCGCGTGAGTTATAGTTGCCTGCACTAACTATAACGGGGGAATTTCATTGGTTTTTTTATCAGTAAAATGTCCAGCTAACTATAACATGTGTGAAACCTATGGTTTTTTCACTGAATTTGCAAGGTTTTTTAAATACTAATTCCTAACTATAACGTGTGTGAAACCTATGGTTTTTTCAGTGAATATATATATAGATAAATATGTTTACGATACTTTGTACAACTATATTTATGACATCGATATTTTTTTCTCGAGATCTTTGTACCATTGTAAGTATAGGATGTAGATATTTTTGACATTCATATTTTGGTCACGATATTTTTGAATGGGGATATTTTGGGTGACGATATTTTGTCAGTGTACCATCAAAAAGGGCTGTCTCACACACATTCACTCTTCCTTTTTGTAGTTTGCATTTCCTCATTGTCTACCGTGACCCTGTCATTCAATTTCCTAGTACTCTTACCTTTTGCCCACTGTTTATAAGATTCTCAAACAAAGCTTTTTTTCTAAAGCGCAACCCTATTTAAATTCCAAATGCAATCCGCTTCTGTTTTTGCAGCATTTTTAGAGACCTTAGTTACTTTTATAGGTTGGCTGAACCCATCCAACAAACCAGCTCTCCCTAGGTTCTTTAATTTCACCCAATCTCCAACTTCAACCTCTGTGTTTTTCATGGCCATCCGCTCATCAAAATGGTCTCTCCTTTTACTCCAAATCCCTCTTTCTCTCTCCAAGCACTTATTACTTTCCAAGAAAACACAAAGAAGGAGGTCAGCGCAGCAATACCCTGCACCAGTCGTTATGGCGTATCGTGGCTACAGTGTTGTTATTACAACTAGGTGCAATGGACCTAGGACGTGACCTTCATGCGGCCCCAAAGGGGTGGTATACAACCCCCCCAAAACAAATTTAAGCAAAAATGGCCCTGCTCTCAAAAAAACAACAAGTAGGTAATTGGTAAAGGCAATTAATGTTCATAGACCAACACAAAGAAGTGAAGGTATATCTTCTGACATGAAAAAACATTAGTCAACGTTTTTGCTGTAGGAAACGATTCCTTTTATTCTTTATTCCATAGAAAATTCTTTAAAATCACAGCACGCAAAGGACAAGACAGCCGGCGCGTTTCATCCCTCTTGGGACTTCTTCAGGGCTAAAATATATACAAACAAAAACTATTTACAATATATTCACACAAAAAAAACATATATCACAGTACCTGATCAACTAGACAAAACATTGCTTCTTTTTCAAAAATTGGTTTACTATTTCATATGGTGACTAACATGTATTTTATCATTTTGAGCTCATGGGAAGATAATCTATTAACAATTATTTACAAAGGTTTGTTGTCATTCTTGTGTACATGAAGCAATCACAAACATATATAGGACATTCTGGAGGAGAGGAAAACACACAACTGAATCCTAAACGCATGTATTTTCTAAGCCAACTAGAACATGCAAAGCATAACGCAGCAATTATGCGGTAATGATTGATGTTCTAAGTCAAAAGAACAAAATTTCATTAAAGCGAGAAAAAGACCTATAACAGGAGAATAGTCTAAAGAACATTGATGTTTTAAGTCGATAGAACAAAATTTCATTAAAGCGGGAAAAAGGACCCGTAAAAGGAGAATAGTCTAAAAAACATTATTTAATTATTCTAACGTACCTTGATAAGTGAAAAAAACATATCATATGCTCTTTGTGGTTTAGTCCTTATGTGAACAAGTGCAATAATAGTGAAACAAGTGGATCTGTGAGGAAATAAAACACAGATATCCCTTCAGTAACACTCCTGATCATACCATTAATTCTAAACTATATTCCTAGCATATACACATCAAAATGTGTATGGTATGTCCTGTTGATGAGTACGGGTCTACCAATATTGTTAGCATGGAGATATTATAGAAAGGGCACGAATGCGCACCATTTTGGAACATGCATATCCTGATACTGGATGTGCTAAAAAGTCATGTTTATTTTTATGTGGAAATAATTTGAAACCATGGATTGTGTCGTATAATGATGTAAGGGATACAGGAAGGCAATAATGCAGTATCACAGTATGGGTGAAATCTGAACGATGGTCGGAGCCCTTCCGACCGAATCGGAACGTGTCGTCCGGATTCCTTTCTGACCGAGCCATTCTGATGGGCTCGGTCGGAAAGGAATCTGACTCAGATTTCTGGATGGCTGACGACCGGCTCGGAGAGCCTGTCCGCCATCCGGATATCCCTCAGTACTCCCCTGGCCGCCTCTTTACGACCGAGGGAGTACGATGGCAGTTTTTCACTGCCTTTTCATGCTGGTCTTTCCGGGCACGAAAAGGCAGTCAGAAACTGTCTTTGGGGTCCCCCAGTAGGGCCCTCATGGGTGCGAGGATGCCGAATGGCGGCCTGGGGGCACCTATGGTGCCCCTCTGTGGATCCCTGCAGCCGGTGGCAGGCACCTTCGGTTGCCGGCCACAGGATGCAGGGATGAACTGCACCCTTGCTTGTCACAATGCAAGCATGCATTTCGCTCGGAATGCATGATCCCATTGTGAAGTATACGAGTGCGGCTGAACCCTGTTCGGTCGCATCGTACTTCCAGGGCTGTAACCGACGACAGCAGGTCGGTCGGTTACAGCTCCTGATCGATGTCGGACGGACCTGAGTGCGTCCGACATCGGAATCGGCCCCTTAGTGTTAAATCTCATTTCCTTATGTATATATATTTTTTTAATTTTATATATAAAGTTTTACATAGCCCGAACTAGATCCCAAAGGATATCAGAGCGCTTTACAAGAGAGCCCAAGAGTGTAATGACAACAACAAATTAGTAAAAGACGGTGGTCATACAGTAAACAGAAGTAAGCGGGCCATGAGGGGGGCAATCATATACATAGTAAAAAACAGGGATCATATAATAAACAGAAGTAAGCGGGCCATGAGGGGGGGCAGCAATATGCATAGTAGAAGATCCATATCAAATGAAGGTACCATGGTAATAAAAACAAAAGTCACCCGATCCTGTGAGTCTAACCCACTAGGGTAAGAATTTGCTCATTAGGAATCTTTTGGTTTCCAGTTTGAACGCCGTCGTCGAGGTGAGTTTGCGTACTCCCGGTGGTAGAGAGTTCCAAATATTTGGGGCAGCACCTGAGAAAGCTCGGTGACAAGTTCTATATTTGCTAAGGATGCAAGATTTCAAGAGGAAAGTAGAGGTGCTTCTTGATGCTCTCTCCCCACAGGATAGTTCAAGTTTTTGTGGCAAGTACCTGGGAGTACTGAAGTGAAGGGCTTTGTGTGCTAGAACTGCAATCTTCAGCTGAATTTGTGCTTCATAGGGTAGCCAGTTGAGAGAAATAAGGACTGGTGAAATGTGCTTGTTTAGTTTGGCGCCAGTAACTAGTCTTGCCGCAGAGTTCAGTGAGGCCCTTAGTGGCGTCAAGGCATATTTGGGAAGGCCACAGAGAGTAGCACTGCCATAGTATAGCCTCGGGAGGACAAGCGCTTGTACCACCTGCTTGAAATCATTTTGTGACAGGAAAGGTTTGATATTTCTAAGAGTCCTTATCAAGTGGTTTGTCCCTTTACAGACATTGCAGATGTGTTTGTTCATTTTCAGGTGCTTGTCCATGGTGATTCGGAGCAATTTGGCTGAGTCTATGATAATCGGTGTGCAGTTGAAAGCAGTGAAGTGAGTCAGCCAGAGATCTAGCTTGGGGATGTGTTTCAGAGGGGAGATGAGCAGGAACTCCGTTTTGGCGGTGTTGAGCAGGAGATGGTTCTTGGTTAACCAATTTT
Source organism: Triturus cristatus (assembly GCF_964204655.1). Taxonomy (NCBI): domain Eukaryota; kingdom Metazoa; phylum Chordata; class Amphibia; order Caudata; family Salamandridae; genus Triturus; species Triturus cristatus. The sequence goes on along the minus strand of NC_140581.1, from coordinate 920,771,029 downwards.
GAGTAGACGTTATGATAGTATTGAGTGAGATGATATTTCCCGGGGATGAAATTTTCAGGTAGAGTTGTGTGTCGTCGGCATACATGTGGAAGAAAATGTTCGTGGAATTTAGTGCGTTAGCTAGATATTCCAAGAAGAGGGAGAAAAGGATGGGAGAAAGGGCATATCCTTGGGGGATCCCCATGATTACTGGAGAAGGCTGAGAGACGGAGTGATTTGCCTTGAATCTTTGTGATCTGTGCTGGAGGAAGGATTGTTAAATGGTAGCGGCAGTTTCAGTCGATAACCTTTCAAGTATTTGCCCGGCGGTAATCGCCTCTTATACCACTCGATAATTTACCAATGAAAGAGGCAGGCGCCGGAGACTGGAAGGCAGGAAACAAAGTTTTATTCCGTCGGAGCAGAACACATCAGATCAGACAGCAAGGTATCGTCACGAGGTGCTCTAACTGCATCTCTGAGACCTGGTCTCTTATACACTGGTTTATTGCTTTATTACATATAGTACATTCTTGAGATTCCCTTGATGCCTGAAAGAACATCCCCTGAAGCCCCGGCTCAGATCCGATCCCACACATAGATACAGTAGAAGTTCCCACCCTACCCGCAGTGGGAGATGGCTATCGCGCAGCAGGGAATTCCGCTAATTCCCGGGGGTGTGTGCAACTGGCCGGGTCTCAGGGGGTAGGGGCTTTGATCTACTGTAATCCCTTTGATGTGGGGTGTTTCCCTTACAGTAGGGGCCGTAAACTGCATCCGCAGGGCTAGGTGATGGCCTGGGACCAGTTCAGACAATGGGGCGCAGAGGAAGGGGGTTATCAAAGGAGAGGCATGACCATGTATGGGTTGTCGGTTGGAAGTGGTTCCGTAGCAGGGTCGCGCAGAAGGAGAGGGTTTATGGCCTGTATGAGAGAGCGGGGGTGGCCGGCGCGCGGGGGATGCTTGCAGCGCCAGGGGAAAGCGCTGGTGGTCGAGGGTGAGCGGGGAGAGAGTGGGGTGCCTAAAATGGCGGCCGTGCATTCGCTGTGCGTGGCGCTGGGGAGAGGCAAGATGGCGCAGATAATGTTCAGTTTGCACGCTAAATTTCCACAGTCCTCCCTTTTAACATGTCTCGCCAGCTTGCCTAGTTTGGATCTATCCCCATAATACCCCGTACCTCCACCTCGTTCAGAGCTTTCATCCGCTCAGTTTCAAAGTCCAAAGTCTTAGGGCAGATGCAGTTCATAAAAAGCGAACATAAAGGTGGCAGACACTGAATCCCCAAGCAACATCCACATAGTATCATGATTGGTATGAGGATGAATGAAAACAACCTCCATCCCCAACCTTTAATAGTGTCCCAAAACCAACTCCCCAGTGACCATTCCTCTTGTTCTTGATGGACCTCTGTGGACAGTCTGTGGAGGTGTTCAATTGCTTTGTAGACTGAGGGTGAGTTATCCGGTATGTAGGTACAACAGCTGGACCCAATGATGCGGCATGCTCCTCCGCGGTCAGCCAGAACCACATCTAGAACAAGGCGGTTCTGGAGAGCCACCAGGCGGACGGCCTGAAGCTCAGCGGTGTTGTTGGCGAGGGCGCCAGCTGTAATGTTCATTGCCGTTTCGACTGCCTGGGTTAAGTGGCGGATGGCACGGCTGTTTGCCATTGGACCCCAGAGTGGAACAAGGCCTTTGACTGCGTCCATGAACTGTGCTCCGGTGGAGTCGGCCTGCACAATGTCTTTGGCCCGTTTCTGTCGGTGATGGTTTGCTGGAGCCACATACGTTGGAGGAAGGACAAAGGCGATGTAGCAGGTGCCTCCCCAACCTTTTGGAAGCCAGGTGTAGGCCTTAGTACCACAGACGAAGTACATATTCGGGGAGGCAACAAAGGAGGGTGGGTCAACTGAATCCAATGTCCGGGTGATGAGGCAGGAGCTGTGGCCCACCAGTTGTGCCCCCAGGCCTTCGAGGCATACAGATCCAGTGATGTTGATGACGGACAGGGCCACTGTTAGGGTGGCGGCCGTCCGTTTTCGGAGGTAAGAGAAGGTGGGTCTGGCTGGATTGTTGAACACTTGCATTTCAACTCGTTCTTTGGCAGGGATGTCCATGTGAAAGGAAGTGTTCGATCTCAGAGGGCAGAAGAGGGCGGAAGTTCTACCAGTTTTGTTCAGCCAGAACCCATGGTAGAAGTGTGACATGGTTCTGCCGGAAGTGGCATTGTCCTTGTAGCTCTCCTGCAGGAGGATCAGCCAGGCGAGGCAGGAACCATGGACAGAAAAAGGTGAAGGGATGAAAGGGATTGAGTGCCCAGTGGCATGTGGTAGCAATCCACAGATCCAGCAGTTAGTGGCGTTAGTGGCAAGATTGTGTTGGTGGAGTAACTGCACAAAAGAGTTATTCCAGAATTCCTTACGCCTTTCTCGGAGTTGGGGTGAAAGTGAGATCAGATGGTGTTCTTTCGTGGTGGTAGGTTGAACGGTAGTCAGCAATGTCTTATGAGCGGGTGTGCTCTCCTCCATGATCCAGAAGGTGACCATGAGGAGAAGGCAAAAGAGAAGGGTAATGAAAAGTGCAATAGTCTTTAAGCTGTGCATTCGGTCAGTCTTTGGGTTTCTGTAGTGGATCTTCGGACGTCCGGTTGCTTCCATCACCTTCGTGTCGGGCGCTTCCATCACCTTCATGTCGGGCGCTTCCATCACCTTCGAGAGACTCGGTAGCGGGCAGAACCACAGACTTTGCTTAGTTTCTCTCCTGGTGGCCTTTTAGGTGACTAGGCTACCGCTCTGAGATTCCCACTTAGCCTGTGGTCTGCTTAGCCGAAGTCCTCTCCTTTCGTCGCAAGTTATACCCTTCTTTGGATGGCACAGTGGGATCGGGATATTCAATCAATTCAAGTGTCTCTGTATCCGGGCAGCGGCTCAGGGATGGTCGGTCTTTGTCCAGAAGTTCTTCTCGGGCGGTGATGTTGTCCGTGGTTGTCAGGGTCGGTGATACCTTCTTGCAGTGGTGTGCATGCAGCCAATTGCGTTTCCCCTCCACTCGAAGAGCTGTTCGGGTGGTGATCAGGACTTGCAGGGGGCCCGTCCACCGGGGCTCCAGACTCTTGGTGCGCTGGAAGTTGCGCACTAAGACGAAGTCACCGGGTTGGATGTCGTGTCCCGGGCCCCTGGAAACATCTGGAATGGCGTGCAGCACCTGCTGATGGATAACAGACAACGTCTTAGTCAGGTTATACAAATAGTCAGACATGAGGACGTCCGGGACGTCGTGGATGGATGATGGTTTTGGTGCAGTCCAAAGGTTCATGGGCCGCCCGAAGACGACCTCGTAGGGGGTTAAGTGGTGTTTGGTGGGGGTGGAACGCATTGATAGCAATGCTAGTGGGAGGGCGTCTGGCCATCTTAGCCCTGTGGTGGCGACTATTTTTGCTATCTTAAGCTTCAATGTGGCATTGTGTCGCTCAACCAGGCCTGCAGATTGGGGATGGAAGACCGCATGGAACTTCTGTTTTACACCCAACCCTTTTAAGATGAGTTGGATAACTTCGGCTACGAAGTGGGGGCCGTTGTCGCTCCACAAAATTCGACAAAGGCCGTATCGGGGGAAGAATTCCTTCAGTAGTACTTTTGCGGTAGTCATAGCAGTGTTGTCATGGGTTGGGTAGGCTTCCACCCACTTGCTGAAGGCACACACAACGACAAGTACGTACTTCAAACCTTGGCACCTTTCTAGCTGGACATAGTCCATTTGTAGGACTTCAAAGGGGTGATTGGGGACCCCAAACCCTCCCCGGGGTACAGCAGTTCCTTTCCCAGGGTTGTGTTGGAGGCATACTAGGCATTGTTGGACCAGACGTTTGGCTGAGTCTGGTATTCTGTCGTTGTGCCAGACTTTGGAGATGAGTTCGATCATGGGGGCAGACCCTATGTGTGCGGGGGAGTGTGCCATGGTCAGCATGGGGATCAAGTATGAGTCGGGTAGCAACCATTTGTTCGAGTCTTTAGTTCGCCAACAACCGTCATCGTCCTTCAATCCTACTCGGGCCCATTCGGTTAATTCGTGTGGTGTGCTGGCTAGTTGGATATCCCTAATCGTTTCCCTAGCATCCTTCCATTTCTCAGTTTGTGACCTGGTCACGTACATGCGGGTCGTGGACCTATTCTCGGCTGTGGTTCGGGCAGTAATGTCAGCTAGTGCATTTCCCTGACCTATAATGTCTGTCACCTTCTTATGTGCCTGGCATTTGATCACGGCTAGCCGTGTGGGGAGGAGGACTGCTTCGGTCAGGGCAGAGACTAGATCTCCATGCAGGATGGGTGTGCCATGAGAAGTCAAGAATCCCCTCTCTTTCCATAAGAGTCCGAAGTGGTGAACTACCCCAAAGGCATACTGACTGTCTGTGTAAATGTTTGCGGTCGTCCCCGCCGCCAGGATGCAGGCTCGTGTGAGGGCAATTAGTTCAGCCGCCTGTGCGGATCGCTGTGTGATGCGGGCTGTCTCAACAACTGTTCGAGCTGTGGTGACTGCATAGGCAGCTGAGGTGGTGCCATCGGGGAGCTTGATGCATGAGCCATCCACCCACAGTTCTCCGTCAGGGTCCGGGAAGGCAGTATCCCGGAGGTCAACCCTACTCTTGGTTTGTTCATCGGTGAGGGTCACGCAGTCATGTATAGGGGATGCATTGGGGTCAGTGTCAGGGAGAGGTAGTAGTGTAGCTGGATTCAGAGTGGTGCATCGTTTCAATGTGATATGGGGTGCAAGCAGAGTCAGTTCATACCCAGTCAGTCGTGCGCTAGTCAGGTGTTGAGTCTTGGTTTGGTTCAGGAGGGTATCAACAGCATGGGGTACCAATACTGTGAGAGGGTTCGAGAGCACAATCCCCTCACTTTGTCGGATAGAGACAGCAGCGGCGGCTACTGCTCGAAGGCAGGCGGGCAAGGCTCTGGCTACGGGGTCGAGAGTGGCAGAGAAGTAGGCACAAGGGCGTTGCTTAGGGCCTATGGACTGGGTTAGGACAGACAACGCACATCCCTCCCTTTCGTGGGTGTAGAGGGAGAAAGGTTTAGTGTAGTCTGGGGTTCCTAGGACTGGGGCCGAGCAGAGGGCGTCTCGTAATTCTTTGAAGGAGGATTGGCATTCGGGTGTCCAGGGGAGGGGGAAGGGGACATCCTTGGCCAGCAGGGAAAGCAGAGGCTTTACGGTGAGACTGAAGTTTGGCAACCACTGTCGACAAAAGGAGGTGAGGCCCACTAGGGATCGTACTTGCTTCTGAGTTTTGGGAACAGGGGTTTCTAGGATGGTTTGAATTCGGTCAGGGGTAAGTTTCCTCCCGTCTTTGGATAGTAGGTGGCCTAGATAAGTTACCTGGGGCTGGCAGAATTGCAATTTCTTTCTGGAGACCTTGTGACCGTTCTCCGCAAGGAAGCGGAGGAGGTGAATGGTGGCTGTGACGGCAAGAGGAGTGGTGTCGGCCGCCAAAAGAATGTCATCGACGTACTGTATCAATACCACTCCATCGGGTAGTTGGACTGCATCCAGTTGCCTCTTGAGGGCTTGGCTGTAAATACTGGGACTCTCAGTGTAGCCTTGGGGTGCCCTGCAGAATCTGTACGAACGGGCTTTTAAAGTGAAGCCGAACAGGTAGCGGCTGTCTGGGTGGATGGGAATGGAAAAGAATGCGTTTTTGAGGTCTATAACAGTAAAGACGGTGGCAGTGGATGGGATCAGGGTGAGGATGGTGGTGATGTCTGAGACTACGGGGTACTGGGGTATGACTACTTTGTTAACCTCTCGCAAGTCAACAATGAAACGGTAGGCTTTCTCATCCCCCTCGCCTTGCTTCTTTACAATGGGTAGGATGGGGCTGTTGCAAACATTACTCACTACTTCTTCTACCACTCCTGCCTCGACCAAGGACTCGATGATTTCCACCAATGCCTTCTCGCCCTCGGGTGATATCCGATACTGTGGAAGCTTTGGGAGCACTGCGTCCGGTCGGACGGTTATGTGTACCGGGTCGATCACCATGCGCCCTACATCTGAGTCGGTTTTAGCCCATAGATGTGAAGGCAATGTGTCGAGTAGGGACATATCAGCATCGGTTATAGAGAGCATACGCCGTGTGTGACAGGGTCTGGACAGATCTGGGTTATCGTGTAGGATGACTCGAACTCCGCCTGGGGAGCATCTGATAGTGGCTCGAAAATGTTTTAACAAATCAAGTCCCATAATAGCATCGGGGGTGTTGGAGGAGAGCAGAAAGGTCGTGTCAGTGGTGTTATCTTCTAAGTCAAAGGAGACTGGCGCTGATAAGGGGTTAGTGGAGGGCGTTCCGTCAAAGCCTATTGAGGTTACGTGCGAGCCAGACAAGGGTGCCCTAGGAATCAGTCGTTTAGATAACGCACTACGTGTCGCCCCAGTATCTACCAGGAATGGAGATTTTGTGCCCAAGACCTTAGCGGTGACGTAAGGACCTTGCTGGTCAACACGGAGTTCGACTGGATCCCTCCCTTGCCCCTGGCGGTCCTATGCGAAGTCATGAGTGCTCTCATAGTCGGACTGCTGACACTGGTTTTGGCGGGGGCGATCAAAGGTGTTTGGTCTGCCTGGCCTGTCGTTGATGGTGTTGTTCTTGTGCCCTCGTCCCTGTCCTCTATTTCTGGGGTCATATGCTGCGTCTCTGGGATCCCTATTCTTGTTTATTTCCAGGAGGACCGGGCACTGGGATTTCCAGTGTCCGAACCCTCTACAGAACGCACATTGGTTCCCATCTAAGTCTCTCCGTCCGTTGTAGGGTGTGGGTGTATGGTCTCTAGGCGGTAGCTTTCTAGGGGCGGTTGGTTGGTAATTCTCTTTTGGGGGTTCTCTTCCTATGGTCACCCCTTGCAACTGTGCTATCATCACCCTCTCCTTTAATTCCTTTTTCTTCTTCTCTGACGCCCTATCGTTCTCGTTCTTCTGGTTTTCGTAGTATTGGGCTATCTGGAGAATTGCTGCGGGTTTGGAGGCTGCCCAACTGCTCTCGCTGGTCTGTAGCTTCTGGGAAACTTCTTGAGACAGACCCTTTACATAATTCTGGACAAAGAGGTGGTGTCCGGTTGCGGTGGTCATGTCTTGGCCACTGTAATCGGAAAACACAGTCTCGAATCGGGAGAAGTATTCAGACACATCTTCCTGGGGTTTCTGGCGGCAAGCCGTCACTATCGACCAGTCTACCTTTCTTTCTGGGATTAGAGTCTTCAGCTTTTGTACAATCTTGTCTGGGAGCTCTAAGATGGCTTTCGGGGGTTTCTGTCCTGGTTCTCGTTGTTTATCTATGGTATCGAGTTGTACCCAGGTATATCCGAACGGCTCAGCGTGGTCAACCTTCCGGATTTGTTTCCACACATCAGCCGGCAGGCATAGCCCAAAGAACAGGTCGATATCTGCTAACGTCATTATCGTTGAGCCTAAGGCCGTACCCAATTCAGTGTAGAAGGCAGTCGGGTTCTTTCTCAAGTCGGGTAGAGTCTTTCTAAAGGTCAAAATATCTTGCCGGTCCCACGGCTGGTAGACCCAGTTATATACAACCCTTCCCTTCGCATCTTGGTGATTGATGTCGTCGTGTGTTCCCTGACCCCGTGGGGGGACCCAGTAGGGGGCAGCTTCTTTAATGGGCATCATGGCATCGGCCCTTCCTCCCTGGGGCTTAGTTGCTATGGGGGTTTCTGTTTTGGTGGTCTGTCCATGTTCTTTAAGGTGTCGGTAGACCTCGAGTGTACGAGTGAAGAGGTTCGTGATATCGCCCTCTCCTTCTTCCCCAATGTCTACCTTCCTATATAGAGCCGTTAAGCCTTCGGGACCTTTATCGTGGTATCTGTCCTCATATGCATTCAGGGCGTGATAACAGAGCCGTACGACAAAGTGTCGTCTGCGGCTGTCGGCATACGAGCTATACACGTCTGTTATATACTCCTCACTTTCCTTTCGCTCCACCAGCGTCCCTACTATCCTATCGATTCCTGCTCGTTCATCCTTAGTTAATCGATTCATTCTGGTGGACTCTTTCTTTCCCATCTCAAGGTCGTCTAGCGCTGTAGTCGACATTGGGTTCAGTACAAGAGGCTCAGCCGGCGCTGAGGCCGTGAGGGCCGAGGCCCCTGTACTGCTTTCGCTCGTGTTCGGGGGTTGTGGGTGTTGCACTACCGATTGGGAGGGTGCATATGGAGGGGGCATGTAAATGATCGGGGGACCTAACAGTAATTCGTCATTTGTTCGCTGCTTGGAGGACAGCTCAGGGTAGAGCAAAGAAGGGGTCCTAACAGCGTACTGGCCCGAGGTTTCGGGCTCCTGTCTTAGTTTAGTTTCCCTTCTCTCCTTTATGTCTTCTTCTAACTTTTTAGCGGCAAGGTGAGCTGCCTTTCGTAATTCCTTTTCTGCTTTTACTTCTTCCCTCTTTTTCCGTTGCGTCGCTTCTTTGCGCCACATGCCAATACTGTCAAGCATAGTAGGCGTCGTCTTATTGCTACGCAGAGCTACTTCTAGCGCTTCTATCTTGCGGTCGTCGAAGGATCCCATCAGTGGCCACTGACTTTCGGGGTCCTTCTTGGTATATTTATGCCACAGCTTGCTATAAGCTACGGCGACTAGTCCATATTTAGTGAACATGTCCTTATTAGGGGTGCCTTCCAGTGGAGCCGGATGGTTCACCTCTAATAAGCGGTCCGGGCAGAACCAACTACCAATCAGTGGGGAGAAGATAGGCATGACGGGTTTCAACGGGGACAAAAGTCAGCACTACCTATCTTTTCACTGCTTGCAAAGACTAGACAGAATATCTCTATTCTTCGTTATTTGTAAGCAGAGAATACCTCCAAAGAACCAATATCGAACAACTAGTGTTCGGACAATCAATCAATCAATCAATGGGGAGATAAAGATAGGCACGACGGGTTTCAACGGGGACAAAAGTCTGCGTTACCTACCCTTCACTATTTGCAAAGACTAGACAGAATATTCCTATTCTACGTTATTTGCAAACAGAGAATATCTCAAAAGCACTATTCTTCAAAACAATCAATGTTCGGACAATCAATCAATGGGGAGATAAAGATAGGCACGACGGGTTTCAACGGGGACAAAAGTCTGCGTTACCTACCCTTCACTATCTGCAAAGGGAGAGAGAGAGAGTATTTCTACTCCTCCCCGTTTGTAGACAGCGAATATCTCAAAGAGAACAATCAATGAGCACAATCAATGAGCAATACTAGTATTCAAACAATCAATCAATTATTTCGCACTTTTGTCGTATTTCACGACCTTACCCGGACCGCGTGGACAGTTTCTCGTCTTCCGCCTCCAGCGCCCGATCGTCCTCTATTCTCCGTATTTGCCGCGGCACTCCTGATGGTTCCCAGTCAGGACCGTAGATCACTCGAGAGAGGTCTGCTTGGAACCAGTGAAGTTCGGATGATCGGCTGCCAGACGAGGGTCTATTGGGCAGGAGCTCTCCCGATCGTTGCAGTCGTTCACTCTGTCGTCGGGACCTCTCCCACTGGATCCACGTGTCGCTGATGGGCCCCACGTTTGGGACGCCAATTGTTAAATGGTAGCGGCAGTTTCAGTCGATAACCTTTCAAGTATTTGCCCGGCGGTAATCGCCTCTTATACCACTCGATAATTTACCAATGAAAGAGGCAGGCGCCGGAGACTGGAAGGCAGGAAACAAAGTTTTATTCCGTCGGAGCAGAACACATCAGATCAGACAGCAAGGTATCGTCACGAGGTGCTCTAACTGCATCTCTGAGACCTGGTCTCTTATACACTGGTTTATTGCTTTATTACATATAGTACATTCTTGAGATTCCCTTGATGCCTGAAAGAACATCCCCTGAAGCCCCGGCTCAGATCCGATCCCACACATAGATACAGTAGAAGTTCCCACCCTACCCGCAGTGGGAGATGGCTATCGCGCAGCAGGGAATTCCGCTAATTCCCGGGGGTGTGTGCAACTGGCCGGGTCTCAGGGGGTAGGGGCTTTGATCTACTGTAATCCCTTTGATGTGGGGTGTTTCCCTTACAGTAGGGGCCGTAAATTGCATCCGCAGGGCTAGGTGATGGCCTGGGACCAGTTCAGACAATGGGGCGCAGAGGAAGGGGGTTATCAAAGGAGAGGCATGACCATGTATGGGTTGTCGGTTGGAAGTGGTTCCGTAGCAGGGTCGCGCAGAAGGAGAGGGTTTATGGCCTGTATGAGAGAGCGGGGGTGGCAGGCGCGCGGGGGATGCTTGCAGCGCCAGGGGAAAGCGCTGGTGGTCGAGGGTGAGCGGGGAGAGAGTGGGGTGCCTAAAATGGCGGCCGTGCATTCGCTGTGCGTGGCGCTGGGGAGAGGCAAGATGGCGCAGATAATGTTCAGTTTGCACGCTAAATTTCCACAGGATGAGAACCATTGAAGCACCAAATCTGAGAAACCCATTCTATATTGCAAGATGGATAGGCGGTTGTTATGATTAACCATGTCGAAAGCTGAGGAAAGGTCCAGGAGGATCAGTAGGCAAGGTTCATTATGATCAAGCATTTTCAAAATGTCATCTATAACGTGCGTGACGGCCGATTCTGTGCTGTGTCCCTCCGAAAACCAGACTGATGCTGGTCTAGTAGTTGGTACTTCTCTATGTGAGCACAGAGTTGGGATTGAACACATTTTTTAAGGAGTTTCGCTAAAGTGGGGATGTTGGAGATAGGACAGAAGTTATTGAGATCAGATTTGTCAGCGTTGTTTTTTTTTTAGAATAGGTGAGACCTGAGCTGCTTTTAGGGAGTCAGGAACAATGCCTTGCGCTAAGGAAGCATTTACAATCTTCGTCCAGGTGGGGATGAGAGTGAACTTGATCTCTTTGAATATGGTCGTGGGCAACGGGTCACTGAAGTGCTTGGACGGGTTGATAGTCTGAAGAAATTTGTCGATGTCCTTTTCAGTAAATTGGGAAAAGGTGCCCCATGACGCATTGTTGTTAATATTCAGGTGGGCGAGTTATACTTTTCAATGAGGTCAGGGGGTGAGGCGACAATAGAGGAGGGTAATAGGGCCTTCTTAGAAGCAAGGTCAATAGAGAAGAGCCGTGATTTCTCCGTGAAGAATGCATCAAAATCTTCACAGGAGGGAGGGTTGCCAACTGGATCTGAGAGGATTAGAGTAGACACCGATTGCTCTTTGACCAATTTGAAAAGTTTCTTGGGGTGGTTTGCCACTTGGTCTAATTGTAGTCTGAAATAGTCAGCCTTAGCTCTCTTGATCAATTTGTTGTAGAGGCTCCTGACCTCTCTCAGAAGTTTTAGTTGGTCCGAGGAGGGATTGGATCGCCCAGAGCATTCAGCTGCTCTAAGGTTGCGACGTTCTGTGTTTAAGTTGTCGTTATACCACAGTTTGGATACTTTAGATGAGGCATTTTTAAGTTGGAGTGGTGCAATGTCATCCATGATGTTGGTAATGGTCGAATTATAGGCGTCAGTGAGTGTTTGCACCTCGTTCAGGCCGGCTCGAGAGGAGAGGACAGATTTACAGTGGTAAGCGAGATTGCGGAGGTTTACTGATCTGAGGTCCCTTTTCCATACCTTTGATTTCAGAGATTGAGCCTTCTTCATCACCACCTCCCTGTTAATAAAGAAAAGGATGCTGTGGTGGTCAAACCAGTCACACGGAGTTATGAAGTCTAAGGTGATAGTCTGTTCCTTGGACATGATGAAGTTAAGAGTTTCTCCTTTGGCATGGGTTGGTTTGTCACAGTGCTGAGCCAATTCATGAGCATTTAGAAATGATTTAAGGCAGGCTACCGCTGGATCATTGGGGTTAGAGCAATGCAGGTTGAAATCACCCAGGAAGATTTGTGACACAGCAGAGTTGATATTGCTAGAGATGATTTCCAATAATTTTTCAATGAAAGAGAGGTTGTCCCCAGGGGGGTGGTAGAAGGTGTGTAGTTTGCAGATCGGTAGGTTCTTACTTGAGATGCTTAGACCTAGGTATTCACAAGAGGAAGGGGAAGAGGACTCCACGTGAGAGATTGAGAGAGTGTTCCTGAGGATACAGGCTAGCCCTCCACCCGTCTTTAGCGCTCTGTCAAGCCTGATAATATCATGAGTGGGAGGAACTAGGAGGTCCAAGATAGGAGTGGAGGCGGGATTTACTCAAGTTTCAGTGAGTAAGATAATATCTAAGTCATTGTGTTGGATGAGGTCAAAGATGTATGATGCGTGTTTATTGACTGATCTGCAGTTTAGTAATACACATTTGAGACGTAGTGGATTAGGGGGGGCGAGAGTCTGGGAGATGTTCAGCCTGGTGAGGTTGTCAGAGTTGCTGCATCTCAGATTGCGTGGAGGTTCTCTGTCCAAGTTGGAAAGGATGGGGTGAATTTGCCTTGGCAGGGTCATGCTTAAATTGGCAGTAAACGCAGGGTGGCACTCACTTTTCCTTGGGCAGGGTTGGGAGTATGGAGAGGGAATAGGGTTCATAATGGAGGGTGCTAACAGCTGACATTGGTGCTCACTATCCATAGTGGAGGCTTTGGGCCAGTTTGTAGAGCTGAAAAGAGAGCTGATCATGGGGAAAAGATCATTTACCAGGACTTTCAAGTCATGCAGCTTTGTCGTGAGAAGGAGCAATTGTCGAGAAATGTCCTCTAAGCGCGTCGTCAAATCTGAGTAGTGGGCAAGGGGTGCAGAGTGTGAAGGAGAGTCTAGCGATGTCGGGGGGCCTCGGTGAGAGCCTGTGAGGTTTGCGGTGGTGATGTATAATTCCTGAGTAGGGAGCTGATCAGTGGGTACTAGAGGACCGTTTGACGTTGAGGTTATAGTCTTCTTGAGATGGGGGAGGTCATTGAGCTGAGGGTTGGGTAGAACAGATGTCGAGGGGGAACTTTGCCCAGATTCTAATCTAACGGGGGCAAGGTTAAAAGGATGGGTGATGGGGCAACGTCATATAGTCGACAGGACTGTGGTGCTTGAGGGGTCCACCCAGCATGAGAGTCATCCTGTATCAGATGGATAGTCGATGAGGGGATTGCGTCCGGATTAATGTCAGGCGGCTGAGAGGGAGTACTAGAGGATAGACATAGTCCTACCATGGGTGATGCGTTACTGGTGTCACCAGATGGGGAGGGGTTTAGGGAGAGTGGAGAACTCACAACTATTAGAGATGGAGTACTAGATAAACTCATCGAGGAGCAAGTGCTTGGATAGGGGTCGGTGGCGTTGCTGTAAACTGCTTTTTTGAGGGTGGGGTAGATATTGGCCATCTTACCTAGAAAGTCATTAGATACATGTATTAGGATGATCCCATTATTGTAGAGAGTGATAGTGGTGGTGGCCTTGAGGGATGGTGAGGGAGACGTTGTTAGCTTAAGACCATGTGGTGTTTTCTTAGATCCTGTTATTCGCAATGTGGCGTATAGCACGGTTCGCCAGCACACCCATTTTCGAGTATAGAAGATGAGGTCATTAACCAGAGTACACAAAAATGGGCTGCCCCTCGATTAAATTCCTACAGTTACCTACAGAGTTCTAACGAGATGCAGCGCCAGTGGGGGCATCTCATAAAGAGTTACGGACTGGCCTCACACACCGCCCGGTGTCATGCTTCATCATCGGCTGTCCTCGCCCTCTAAAAACTTGGTTTGATAGAGGGCGGGCAAACACCTGGAGACAGGGATGCACTTCTAAATCTAAGTGATGGCTGTGGGGGAGAGATAAGTGACTTAAAAACCATTTCATTAGTCCATATACTATGTTTATTTAAGTGGTAAATGTATGGTGGTTAAAAACTAAGTGAACGGTGCTGTGGGATGTTATTCTCCCTTCATAGTGTAAAATGTGGTCGACATGTTTCTGCTAATGTGTCCCCGAAGGGTACGTAGCATTCTTCAAGACCAAAGGGGGTTATTACCTATGGAATCACCTCCTCACACCTAGTGTCAAGGAAGGAGATTCTGTTTCTAGAACGGGGGAGGGGTTGTGATTTTTTTTAAAAAAGGTATCAATATTTCCCTCTTGGTATAGTACCACTGTGAGTACCTCCTGTATTTCTACCCTACACGCTCCATGGGAGGGCAGAGGTGGAAGGAACTACTTAGACTTTTGTCTTACTTCAGTGCTTCCAGCCGTTCTTCCCGGAGGCGTCCTCTCTGTCTCCACGTATCAACAGTCCGTAACTTTTTATGAGATGCCCCCACTGGCGGTGGCATCTCATTAGAACTCTGTAGGTAACTGTAGAAATGTAATCGAGGGGCAGCCCATTTTTGTGTATTCATAAGATAGAGGAGGCTGGCTTGCCCCTTGGCCCGTGCCTCTGGTTCCCACCCTCGGCAACACTGCTGAGGTTAGTGTGTGGGCATTAACCAGAGTACCCTTGCTTATGCAGAAATAGGGGTCAGAAATTAGAGTATGTGGTCTATTTTTGAGGATTCGATGTTTATGTTTTTTTGCAGCATTCATGGAGAGATTAGATGGGTTGTTGATGATGAAGGCATTGAGACCATTGGGATCGGGGCTTAACTCCATTTTGAACAAGAAACCTCGTGAGGGTGGGAGCTCATAGAGGATAACATAGAGGAGAGAGGATGCGGCAGCAATCCTCAAAGAAATCTCAGTGGAAAAAGGTGAGGGGGCGTAAGGACATCACCTTTGTAGGGGCTGAGGTCTTGTTATGCAGATCCAGTGAGACAAGCCTCCTATTTAAGTCATTAGAGTTGTGGCATGTTCTATATGATTAGCAGACATAGCATCAAGACCAGTGTTAAGACTGAGGATACAGCTGCAAACATCTAGGAGGATCTAAATTATAACAGCACCTGAGGTTCAAATGGGGGTCAATATTATATATATTATATATATTATATATAATATTAGATATGTATATTATATATTCTTATTAATATTAATTAATAACTTAAGGAAAACCACATATGCACTGTTAATAAGTCACGGTCTACCAATATCCTTGACATGGAGGTATTATAGAAAGTCCACGAATAAGTTCTCTATTGGAACATTCATTTTCTAATA
The DNA here is from genome assembly GCF_964204655.1 of Triturus cristatus. Lineage (NCBI taxonomy): Eukaryota > Metazoa > Chordata > Amphibia > Caudata > Salamandridae > Triturus > Triturus cristatus. Next base: position 920,756,003 of record NC_140581.1, on the reverse strand, counting down.
CTGGATGTCCCAAACCTAATATTTATATTTATGTGCCAATACCTTAGAGCGCAATAATTAATGCGTATAATGATGTAAAGAATACAGGATGGCAATGGTGCAGTATCACAGCATGAGCACCGTCCACATGGTGTTTAGTCTCGTTTCCTTATTTTCATTAATAAATTAAGGAAAACCACATAAGTGTATCCCATTTAGTCACACACTCTAGCTATTGTTTGCTAGATGTTAGAAAGGCAATACGCAAGTATTCTGTCTACTCGATAGAGCTTAAAACTCAATATTAGTAAGTATGTGGTCTAAACTATTATTCCATCTGTCTCTTCCAAAATTGATACTGAGAAAATATCATGGCTGACCCATAAGTGCATATCATTCTTGAACGAACGTTCCAACCATAACTGGATGTGTCAATACCGTAAAGAATTCCTATTACTGTGTAAAATAGTGTGAAAATTGCATAATCGCATTCCAGTTACATCAGACGAAATCTTGATAAGGGAATATATAGGGTTATTGATTATTACACTAAGCACTTATTATTTAAATAAAGCTCAATTTGAGCAAGTGTGTACTGGTAGTAGCAGGGCACAGCATATATTATTGTTTTTTACTACTTTTTACATGTCTCGCGTTCTCAATGCCTGTCATGTATAATGCGAGGCTTGGTATAGTTGGGTCGCGTCACGCCATCTTAGAGTGTCGGAAAGAAATTGTAAATAAAGTTTGACGAGAAAAAGCAGTCTATTGTGGCCCTAACCAAAGTGAATAAGATCCATACTGTCAATGGTTCATACTAACTCGAAAAAGAGGAATTATTCTAGAAGGTTATTAAAAACGTGGAAACACCGCTTATCTCTTTGTACTTACGGGATATATTACTTTCCATTCTCACCCTCTCATCCTCAGATTCTCTATTAGTTCCTTTTTTCTTTAACCTGTTCCTCCATGCTAGACTCACCATATCAGTCAGAAATCTTTTTTTGAACAACAAGAAAGGCATTACCACTATTGATGAATGTGGGGTTAGCTGGTCACTTATAATATGGGAAAAAGTGACACATTAGGATAAAAGGGTGAGAATGGAAATTTCCTCCATGCTGGACTCACCATATCACTTGGAAATCTTTTTTTGAACAACAAGAAAGGCATTACCTCTGTTGACGAATGTGGGGTCAGCCGGTCACTTATAATATGGGAAAAAGTGACACATCAGCAGGGCAAGGGGCTTGTCGAAAAGCGCCATAATCATTCCTTATTCTTCCGAATATGGTATCAATACCCTTTTTACAAAAGACTTCAATCAGGGGCTCATGGCCAGTTTTGATCTCAAAAGACCTACCCAATAAGAACTTTTTAAGTCTTCTTGCTGCCCAATAAACAGCCAAAGCTTCCATTTCAATGACTGAATGATTGGGTTCAGCTCCTCTTAATAATCTGGATCAAAACTAAATAAAAACAAAATAGTGCTCGCCTTCCCTTAAAAAACCTGTTCAAGCACCGCACCTAAACCATTTGCACTAGCATCAGTCCTCAGAATAGTCTTTGCTCTTGGTTAGAAACTACCTAGGTTCACCACCTTGGACAGGTTTTCTTTTACCTGCACAAATTCGTCCTCACACTCCTTTGACCAATCAAATGTTATTCCTTTCTTTAGTAGCTTTCTCATGCTATTACAACCTTCAGCAAAATTGGAAATAAACTTGCTGTAAAATTCTGCTGTCCCTAAGAAGTTTACTAATTCATCTTTGGAACAGACATATCTTTATGGTATTGACCAATTTTACTTTGGGACAAATTCCAGCTGCAGAAATCCAATGTCATAAATATTCAATTTCTAATGCCCCAAACATACATTTTTCATGCTTAAGGGTAAATCCACTTTTGCTCAGTCTCCTTAATGCTTTACCCACTGTAGAATCGTGCTCTTCCAAGAGTTTCCCGTATACCAACACATCATACTGGTATATTTTCCCTCCGTTAGCACCTTCCAATACCCGTTCCATTGAGCTATAATCTTCACTAATGTCTTGTTTAGGCAAAAGCAAAACCCGAAAAAAGAGCATATGTCCTAAGTAATTATTTTCAAACTGAGTCAATAAGAGCATTGCTTAATTTGAGCCAGTGGTTGCAGGTGTGTTCAATCAGCACGCATTTTTGGAACCAGCACTTAGTTTTCCTCAACAAACTTTGATCAAAAGCAAGAAAGAGAAAAAAAAGTCAAAAGGGTAATGAAGCAGAAAGAGAAATACAGAGAAGCAGTGACAAAGGGAGAAAGCAAGCATGAAAAAGAAACTGCAAGAGTTAGATTAAGATGCAAGGGGTGTCTGACCGGTGGATTCAAGAGGCATAAAGTGAAATCAAGGCTTTTCAGCCTTGGTATTTGACACTGCAACCTTTCTTAGTGCTGTTTGCAGGCCTATGAACACAATTTTGGGCTCTAACACTTATTCTTTTACAAATTAGGGTCTGAATAGGAGCATAAACTGTCTTTATTTCCAAATGTAAAGGTTGTCTGCAATTTTCAATTAAAGGATATGTACAATTAGGCACACAGAGATTAAAGTCTTGTGAAAAAAGTTTATTTGTATTTTTTTGAAAGGCATTCACAGTATTTTCAGCTCAAATATCTCTAGTGCTCAACAAAAATTAAGGTTCCAGAATATTGTTGCTTGAGTTGCTCAGTGGAACCTTATTTCTCTCTAAATCCTTATGCAGGGATATATTCAGATTCCCACAAACACTCCCATAAATTTCCAACGACCTTCCTGCATCAGAGCATTGCTATGTAACACGAGAGCCCAGAGACCTCAAATTCAATGCCAATCACCTTGATAACTCACAAAAGTAGGTATCTGCTGCAGGCGGCAGAACGGGTGGAGTTTCACTCTGCGGAATTCTATGGAGATACAGGAATACTCCGCGAGAGTCTGCCAAATTCTGCCAACGGCCAGAAAATATGCAACTGGCGCTGCTCGTGTTGCAATTTAGTGCCAGTAGCGTGAGCAGCACTGAAAAGCTGTGAAAACAGCACCATGGGTTGTGCAAGAGCGCACAGCATGTGAGTTGATTTTGCAGCCGCTTGAGAAAATCCACTCAATTGGCAGCCCTCTGACCGCAACAGCTCTTGAATGCCAGCGGACTCCTACATTAGGAAATCGCTGGAGGGGATGCCATATCTCTCTCTTGCTCACCAACTCAAATATTCTGGAGCCTCGAGGAAGAAAAATTCTGACACATGGCATTTGGTGGAATTTGGTCAGAACTTCTCATTCAAGAGTAAGGCAGAGTGGCCAAAATTCTACCAATTCCGCTGGTGGGACTGAATATCCCGCCCGGAAGTGGAAATGTTCACTGGTCCCCTCACCATTTTCAGGGCTTTTATAAACACTTGCACCAGTTTGCATGAGCACCGGCTTGCCCAGCAAGTTCAGCACAACTCTTTCAAAAGTATTTCTAGTCTTAAAACGATTAGGAGAATGTTGGATTTATTAGCGTTTCTCAATAGATGGAATGAAATGCTAAACGAATTGGTAGACTACCAGGTTGAAAGTGAAACCTCATCTATGCTTTAAAATCGAAATAATTTTTTTTGTAAAAAAAAGTCTGATTTTGATGCCGGAAATATGTCAGTACTTTGAATACAGGATAGATACAGACTTCATTTTTCAGAGTATTTCCACTCTGCGGAAGGTGTTAAGTTATTCAGAGCAGTGTGCGCTCCTGCATTCGCCCCAGAAAAAGGATGCTTTGGCTTAGATTATGACAAGCGCGTCACCACATTCCCCACTTTCAGACATTAAGGAAGAAATACAACATAGACAAGTCATTCTGCATCCTTGTGATTTGTTGCAATCCCCGTGGTACGGTTTAAAAAAAATGCAAGCATCATCCGAGATATCAGTCCTCTACATATTAAATTATTTCACCCGTAGCTCCCGGTGATGCAAATTAGTCCCTGTTTTGCCCAGGCATGCATCACTGTTCACAATCCCTCGCTCTGAAAGGTAATGAAAACAAAAGCGGCAGAGGAGCAGGCTTTTGTTGCGGCCCAGAATTTGGTTTGCAACATTGTCATGTTTGTGCTTGAGATGGTTTTGCCATACTTGTGCTGTTGACACACACAGCAGAGTTCAGATAATCATTACTTTTTACAGTATTGCACACAAAATACGCCGGTCTTTGCCAGGCGTGCTTTTTACAGCCAGCTATTTGAGAGTTGTGTTATTATGTAAACAGGCCCTGTTTATCCTGGCGTTCCCTTTACATAATTTGCATAATTGTCAGTTCTTTGTTTGAAGAGCCTTATTTGTGTATGGGGCTTGTCGGAATTGAGGAAGGCATGCATATCACTTTTCATGCTTATTTCCATGTGAGTGGCCTGAAAGTGTAGTTTTCTCACAAGCTAACTCTGCAGCTAGGATGTAGACTTTAAAATCTCACCAAACCAGGCTGGGGCCCCTTCATTAAACACTCTCTCATATTGTTGTGTTTGATACCTTTTCAAATGCCGGACAGGAGCACCCTTGCTTGCTTCCTTATTTAACCCTGCTGTTTCAGTTAGTTTGGAAACAGAGGGGCATATTTACAAGGGCATTGAGCCACAGGAACGTCACTTTTAACCCCTTGCGTGCGGGTTTATTTCTTCCGCTGTGCGGGAGAAATAAACGGCGTTTGGGAACACGACGTCTCCTGGCCGTCGTGCGCACACGCCCACCGTAATGCACGACGGCCGGGAGACGTCGTGCGCACGCAAGGGGTTAAAGACGTTCCTGTGACGCAATGCCCTGCTCCATATTTACAAAGTGGCTTGGCTTAACACTGCTTTGTTAATATGGTACCCTTTCACTCAGGTATCTGCATGGAAGGGACGTGCAATGGGTGTTGCTGTGGGCATTCCACCGTAGCACCCATTGCTGTTTGATGCTGCTCCAGCTTTACAAGGATCTGTAAATCCGAGGCAGCGCCAAAAACTGATACCGTGCAAAAGCAGGCTTGGATTGGCACAACGAGAATGGATACTTTTATTTCTCCTCGTTTTTGCTTTTTCTATGTGTGCTGCATTTTGCAGCGTACATAGAAATAGCAAAACATTCAATGATTGACCAATGAAGGGCACCTTCCTGCACCTAAACAATCATTCCCTGCAATATAGGCACCCTTGCACTCTGATGCAATGGTGCCTGCATTGACTCTATGCAGCTAATTTTAGCATCAGTGCTAGGGAAAACACAGGGTTGCACCGTATTCTTGTAAATATGGCACATCCCTGTGCTTTGGAAATGTTGGAGTGCTGCACTGCCAAATTTGGCGCAGCTACGTGCTCCAACATTTCGTTGTAAATATGCCCCAAAATCTGCCATAATAAGAGCACATTTTGAAAAGTTTTTGAGCCAATTTTTTGTGTCTCGTATCAGTGACAGTGTTCCTTTGGTGTAAAATACACGTTTCAGTTCTCTTTATGCTTGTTCTTTTTTCTTTGTTTTTGCAGTATACATAAGAGTGATTCTATTTCCCTCTTTGACACTTTATTGGATGAATTCCAAAGCACAAGTGACAGTAAACAAACGTGATTTTGACTCAAAATTTAAATACATTTGTTTGATAACAACGCACTCGAAACCGCGTGAGCACAGCACTAGTTAAAATGAAATTAAGACTTGATTTTCCTGGATGATTTGTACCCCTATGCCCCTTACCATGTGCTGCACACACTATAACTCTCCCCTGCCATACTCACTACACACTTTTGCTAAGCTCGGATAGTAAAAAAGCCTTTCTGACATCAGCAAAACCTTGTGGGGTCATCCTGTGTTATGCTATGCTTTCAGCATTGCATGCCATAACATATGAATTACATTGGTTTGTAGGTTTTGTGTTTTCTGAACCATAATTAATATTAAACAGTTGTTTTCAGTGAATATGGGGGGTCATTAGGATGGGGGATGGACTGAGTCTGTCCGCCATCCTGGCGGAGACCGGTACCATCTGCCATACATACAGTGGTCCCACACACCAGATCAGGATGCGACCACCATGGTGGCGGTCGCATCCTGCCATTTAATATTGAGGCGGGTGCTGCTGAATGCAGCACCCGCCGCAATGCCAAAATGGCAGGATGTGTATTTCACTGCACTATGTGGCAGGCACCACAAAGTGCCTGCCATGTAGTGCTGTGAAATGTAGGGTGTACCATGGGTACCCCCCAGTACACTCACACCTCCCCCGAACCCAAGGGGGGCCCTCAACGGGCCCCCATTACTAATCTCCACCAGCCTTTCCATGGCTGTATTGCCCCCATGGAAAGGCTGGATGTAGCCAGCATCATGATTTGGTGGACAGTGCCTGCTAGGCACCCCCACCATTTCATGCTCCCTGGACTGTCTGCCAGGCAATCTGAATGATTACTTTTGGCAGACCAGTGGCAGACAGTCTTTGCATCCGCCACGGTCTGAGCGTGATTCCCTCCGCCATCGTAATGTGGCAGGGGGAATATCGTGGTATGATTGTGGAAGGACTGCCATCGCATGGCTGGCAGTGACGGGCCTTCCGCAGTCCATACTTAAAACACAATGCAGAGAATTGAATAAATATTTTGATCTACCTAATTCCACTTTACTAAACTGGTAATAGTTAGGGCAAAATACTACACCTAATACTCACCTACATCGGAAGGAGTAAAGCAGAACACGGGCAAAGTGTAGCTATAAACATAATTAGCTGTGTTTAACTATTCTAAAGTCAATGATTATACAAACAGCTAAGACTTGTATCATTATGTACTGTGGTACTATCAGGAAATACCCCCATATTTTGCTAAAATAACGCAACAACAGATATCACTAACTTTAAATACCTTAAAATGTATCACACTACATACCTAAACTAAACAAAATAATCATGTGGGCACTATAATATGTAATTCTGCCACATTGTAACTAAATGTGACTGTAACAAGAGATATCTTTATTGTTTGGTTAATTAAAACCTTTACAAAGACGTAGATCACATGCATAGCAACTAATGTTAAAAAATCATATAGAAAGATAAAAAGCAATACACTAATAATAGGGATAGAAAATTTGCTTAAATTGTTCCTTCTTTTTTGTTTGTAACTAAATGTGACTGATGGCTTTGAAGAACCAGAACCTTTTGGGCCTGGCGGTGCAGGGTACGCCCAATGTCTCCGGAGTTCACCTGCTTCACTACACAGAGACACGGGACACTCTGTCGGCGTTAGAAGATTAGATTTATTTAGCTGCAGCTAGTACAGTTATCCTAGAAGTACACAAAGTAGGTTCTCAGGAGACTGCCACTTCACTCTGTGGCGCATCAGGTTAAATACTATACAATGATACAATTATTGACGAAATACACTCCCAAAGCATACAAGAAAGAGCCAATTGGAAAGTTAGAAAACAAGGCGGAACCAATAGGAAAGGTTTGAAAACAGAAATATCAGATGACTCGAAGAGACCTCTCCTCCAACTGTGTTTGTCACCCCACCCTCAAACTAATTTATTAACAGATTATAACTAACTTGCAGGTGGCGAGATACGTTTGTGTGTGTTTGGAGGACAGTCGTGACACGAGAGAATGCTAGCAGGAGACAGTGAAGGCCACTAAATAAGATAAGGTCAGGAAAGAATAGTGTGAGCCAACAGATAGTTGAAACGAGGATTAGGAAAGCCAGACAGGGATTAGTGTACTCGGCTAGTTCTAACACCAGCTTTGCAAATAAAGGTCGAGGGCGTATTTGGACACCGGACTACAGAAAAAGCAGAATAGACTTTGTTCGCCGTGGTGCCTGAATGATGGCAACACAATATGGCGGCGAGTCACAAAATGGCGGGTCGATTCGATCGTGATCGAAAATCGAAGTTCCTCAGACCCTCCTTTTGCCAGAACTCAGGCAAGATAGACTCACGTTAATCTGAGTCCACGTCAATAGCCATGAGGTCATCAAGCTGTTGCTGTAACATCATTCTTATATTTTCTGTTACTTGTGGCTTGGGTTTTGGGATGCACATAGTAGCACAAAGATCACAGATAGCGGGACCACAGTGCATACAAAGGCAACAGGAAAATATAATGGTCAGGATTATACCAAGGAACGTCAATGCTTTCCAACCCCATTTGTACAGTAGTCCCCAAAACCATTCCGTTAAAGACCAATCTCCTTCGTCCTGATGAATAGACTCGGAGATTATGTGCAACTTGGAGATAGCTTGGTATACTGTCGGAGCGTCATTAGGAATGAAAATACAGCAACTTGACCCGATCAATTTACACACTCCACAACGATCGGCAAGAACAAAGTCTAAGGCAATTCAATTTTGCAAGGTCATAAGACGATCAGCCTGTAGTTCTGCCGTGATGTTACTTAAGGCTCCTACAGTGATGTCTATTGTAGTCTCTACGACACGGACCAATTGCCTTATATTTCTACTGTTAGCCATTGGACCCCAGAAGGGAAGAAAACCTTTAAGGAAATCTCCTCCCTCTTGTCCTGTTGTGTCATTTGAATCAATAATCCCTCTGCCGTATCGGGTTTGGTGATGATTTGCGGAAGCAGTGTAAGTAGGGGGAAGAAGAAAGGCTATATAGCAAGTACCAGAGAAACCCGTTGGTAACCAAGTATAAGCTCTATCATAGCAGATGAAATAGGTGCCTTGAGAAGGCACTAGAGGAGGTGAGTTTTGAAAGGAATAAACGTACGTATAGGAGCAGTTACTCTTTTGTGTAGTATCAGAAATGCGATCGTTTATCTGTAAGCAGAAGTTGCCCTGATGTGGTATAGTCCAGATTGGTGAAGACTGTCTCTTTCCTACCTTAGTATTGAGACTAGACATGTATTGTGTGACGTTCCAATTAGCGTATGCCTTTCTTTCATCGATGTAGATTTTGCTGTTCTCCATGATTTTAGCCATAACTACCATACCCTTAATCAAAGAACTATGACTAAAATCTGGATAATTAATTTGTGAAGTAACAGACCGTCTGAATTTGCTTTGATAAGCATTGGAGAAAATGACGAAGAATGCCAAGCAGAACCCTCATAAGAAAAAGGGAGAACTAGATATGGCATTCCTTTCTCGGTGGTATGTGGCATAAGACCACACACCCAACAACAGTTGTATTAACCACTAATTGGTGTTGATGTAATAGTTGGACAAAGGAATTGTTGTAATACTCGGTTCTTCTGACAAGCTCATGTGAAGGAAGAGCATGGAAGATGTGTGGAGAGATAGTAGAAGAAGACAAAGAAGAAGAAGAAGAAGAAGAAGAAGGGGAGGCATCTTTTGGCTGCAATGCATAAATTATCCAACCAATAATCGCCAACGCAATACATAATGATATAGAAACACACAAAGTTATACTAAAATGACTGTACATTATTTTACAAGATAATTTTTTCATTTAATCTCTTCTTTCTTTATTATTTAGTGTAGTTTCCATCTTACTAGTGGATGCTCATGGCAATCTTCCTCAATCACTGAAGTCACGATGCTCTACCGTCCTATGACACTGAAGATCCTGCAGACCTATTGTCTAACCCTGGGCGTAGTTCGCGAAGTAGCACTTCGCGAAGCTACGCAAAGTGCAGTTCGCACTACGCGAGCTACGCGTAGTACTTCGCGAACTGCGTAGTACCTTGTTCGCACTGTGCCAGATGTCGTTTTCAATGATTGCACAGTGCGGACAAGCAACCGGCACTGTGCAATCATTGAAAATGGCATCTTGCACAGTGCGAGCTGTAGTTTTCTGCTGCTCGAGTAGATTTTTACTTGAGCGGCAGCTTTCTCAACGCGAACTGGTAGTTTCTCATCACGAGCGGTCGCGAACATACGCGACCACTCGCAAGGAGAAACCTGACCTCCTCGCGTTGGGAATCTCGCCGGGAGGTTTATTTTCCATGCTCGCGATCGCCAACTTGATGTTGCTGATCGCGAACAAGGAAAAAGTCTCGCCGGGATGTCATTTTGCTTGCTCGCGGTCGCCAACTTGACGTTGAGGACCGCGAGCAAGCAAAAAATGACCGCAGCACTACGCAACACTACGCTACGCGTGTTCGCACTGTGCTAAGTGCAGTTCGCATAGCGCGAGAGGTAGCGCGAACTTCGCAAACTACGCGAGCGTAGCGTAGTGCTTTGCCCAGGCTTACTATTGTCACTACTCAGGTTGTGTTCTAGACTCCTACCGTGACCCTGCAACCGAAACAGAACACTACACATGGGAGAAGAAAGTCTCAAATGTTCTTGGGTCTGGGCCTGAGATTGTAATGTCTTTTCCCCGGAACACTCTGATCTTGAAACAATGTTTGTGGTTCAGTCGTATTCAAGCGACGATGTGATGGAATTGCTTCCTGTAAAATGTCGTCGTCCTCTTTCTCAGACAATGTCCCATTCGGGTGTGCATCGCTAAAAGGCACGAATCGTGGAGTCTTTTCGATTTCGCAGTCCCCAACACCTCTGCGAACCCACTGATCAAAGGGCAAAGGCAAAGGCACTTTCTTACAATGCACACCGTGAATCCAATTTTTCCTTCCTTCGACTTTGACTGCTGTTCTTGTGGTTAATAACACCATACGAGGCTCCCGCCACCTGGGCTGCAGATTATTGGACCTCTGAAAGTACTTCACGCAGACCCAGTCGCCTGGTCGGATCAAATGACCTGGGTCTGCGGAGGCCTCTGGCAGAGCACTCTGAACCTATTGATGAAGAACACGCAATTTAGTCGTAAGGTCATGTAAATAATCAATCAACATTGGATATGGCAAGTCTGAGAATTTCTTAGGACGAGGTTTTCCCCATACGTTGGCCGGACGGCCAAATACCACTTCATAAGGGCTAAGTCCCAAACGAGAGTGTACTGCAGTTCTGGTGGATAGCAGAGCTAACGGCAAAGCATCAGGCCAATTGAGTCCCGTACTTGCTTGAACCTTCGCTAATTTCAACTTCAGGGTCCCATTGTAACACTCTACTAAACCCGCTGACTGTGGGTGATTTGCCGCGTGGAACTTTTGCTTGATGCCAAGACCAGCGCAAACTTTCTGCATGACTTGGCCAACAAATTCGCTCCCATTGTCACTCCAGACAATGCGCGGCAAACCAAACCTGGGAAAGAACTCTTTTAGAAGGATTTTAGCTGTGGATAAAGCTGTGTTATCTTTTAGAGGGTATGCTTCTATCCACCTCGAAAAGGCGCATACTACCACCAGAACATATTTGAGGTTGTTGCATCGCTCCATGTGAATGTAATCGTTTTGCAACACCTCAAATGGATATCTCGGAGGAGCAAAGTGACCTGCTGGAGTTGGGGTTCCCTTTCCCGGGTTGTACATTAAACAAACAATACAGTGCTTTACTACATTGTCTGCACATTTCGGGATATTCTCATTTTGCCACACTGAAGCCAGAAGTTTACAAATGCCTTTTGCACTTAAGTGGGCTGGACCATGTGCCATAGTAACCACTGGAAGAATATAGGCATCTGGTAACAGCCAACGTTGATGTTCAGATAATTCCACCCAACAACCCATCTCATCTAACATTTCCGTACTTTCATTCCACTTGCTCATCTCTCTTTCTGAAGCCTCTTTCTGAATCGCTTTTACACTTTCCACTGTATTCTCATAAATTCCTCTCTCTCTGACCCAATTCGCAGGACCTGCCACATACATTCGACTCGTTGAATCTCTCGCTGTTTTCTTTGCTATTTCGTCTGCAAATGCATTTCCTCGACCAACATCATCCGTAATCTTCTTGTGTGCACTACACTTCACTATCGCTATTTGGGTGGGTAAGACAAGTGACTCAAGGAGATCAGTCACTAACTGACCATGTTGTATTTTGGTGCCATGGGAAGTTAGGAATCCCCTTTCCTTCCAGAGACGCCCAAAATTGAACGCTACACCAAAAGCGTATTGGCTGTCAGTGTATACGTTCACTCTTTTCCCTTTCGATAATACACAAGCTCTCATTAGTGCTATCAATTCTGCTGCTTGCGCTGAATTGTGTCTAATACGTGCAGTTTCCACAACCGTATGTAAGGTAGTTACAGCATAGGCTGAAACCGTATCTCCATTAGGCATCTTAAAACAAGAACCATCTACCCATAGAGTCCCATCCGGATTCTCTAGCGGTGTATCTTTCAAGTCAATTCTCCCTTTTGTCTCTTCCTCAGTACAGAAGAAACAATCATGCTGATCCTCAACACTCTCCTCATTTGGAAAAGGCAACAAAGTAGCTGGATTCAGAGTATTACATCGTTTGGTGTATATATGACTAGCTAGGAGTGTCAGCTCGTAACCAGTTAAACGTGCACTCGTGAGATGCTCTGTTTTTGTTCTGTTTAGCAAAGTATCCACTGCATGTGGCACCATGACAATGAGAGTGTTATCCAACACTATTCCAGCAGACTGTCGGATAGAAATTGCTGCTGCTGCTGTTGCTTTGAGACAACTGGGCAATGCTTTAGCTACAGGATCCAGCGTAGCCGAAAAATAAGCACATGGCCGCAGTTTTCCTCCAAATTGCTGCACCAAAACTGACAATGCGCACCCTTCTCTCGCATGAACATAGAGCATAAAAGGCTTAGTGTAATCTGGGGTGCCTAGTACAGGAGCAGAACAGAGAGCAGTAGGTAACTCAGTGAAACGTTTTTGGCACTCATCAGACCATGGAGGGGGCTGAGGCTTATCTTTTAAAGTGAGTGCCAACAAAGGTTTGGCAATTAGAGAAAAGTTAGGGATCCACTGTCTACAGTAAGAAGTGATACCCAAAAAGGCACGTACTTCCCTTTGTGTGGATGGTACAGACATTCGCGCAATCGCCTGAATTCGTTCTGGTGTCAATCGTCGTCCCTCCTTTGAGAGGAGATGGCCTAAATAGGTAACCTCTCGACAAACATACTGTAGTTTGGAAGGTGAAACCTTGTGATTCAGTTCAAACAAGTGGCGTAACAAAGCAACAGTGACATCTTTGCAGATATCTTCTGAATCAGCGGCGACTAACAAGTCGTCCATGTATTGGATAAGAGCAGCACCAGACGGCAAGTGAAAAGTATCAAGATGACATTTTAAAGCTTGACTGTAAATGGAGGGACTTTCACAATAGCCTTGGGGTGCACGCTTAAACCGGAAGCTTCGGCCTCCAAGAGAAAAACCAAAAATGTCCCTACTCTCTTCTGCAATGGGAATACTGAAGAAGGCATTCTTCAGATCAATAACAGAAAACCAAGTCGCTGTGGAAGGTATCATTGTCAACAAAGCAGAGATATCTGGAACAACAGGAAATTGTGGGACAACAATTTTGTTTACCTCCCGCAGATCAATTACGAAACCATACATAGGAGGCTGAGAAGGATCAGTGCGTTTAAGAACAGGAAGAATAGGACTATTGCATGTGTTACCTCTTGTTTCTTCAACCACACCCTTCCGAATCAGGTCATGAATGATTCCCAAAAGCGCTTTCTCACCTTCGGCAGAAATTCTATATTGTGGGATGCGTGGTAATTCAACATCAGGCTTAAGAGTGACAACATAAGGCGGAATCTCAAGACAACCCACATCGTTCGGACCCGTTGCCCAAAGCGCTGCTGGAAGAGAAAGCAATTCAGGAGGAAACTGATCTTTGGACAAATACATTGGAGAGACTAATTTCTGTCCTAGAGTAAGATGTACGCCAGAAGGAGAACAATATATTGTAGCATGCATTCTTTTCAATAGGTCTAGACCCAACAGATTTTCACCGCAACCATTCGTCAACAGAAGTGGAGCTTCCAAATCATAAGGACCAACTGAAATAGGCAAAGGGCAAGAAACTGGATTACGAACAGGGGCGCCAGAAAATCCTACGGAGACATTCGTTAAACCAGACAAAGGTGCCCCAGGGAGTTTAGAATGAATGATAGAACTTCTCATCGCTCCAGTATCTAGAAGAAATGGCTCTGAAACACCCATTGTAGTGACGTTAACATAAGGTCCATTCTGATCTACTGGGATTGGCACAACTCCCTTACTTTGTCCATGGCTGTCCTAGTTAGCATGAAGACTCTCATTCTCGCCTTCAACATAATGGTCTTCATTGTAATACTGTGTAGATCTCACGGCTTGCTGATCGAAGTAGTTCACGGAATTGGGAGAAGGAAGGGCACGCTGTTCTTGAGTCAACACACCCCGACCTCTACCTCCGTTTGCTGACTGGAGGCCAGCACGACCTCGTGGAGCGGATAATGCTCCATTGCGGTGCAATAAAACCGGACAACTATTCTTAAAATGACCTTCCTCTCTACAATAGGCACATTGATTAGGACCTAACAAAGGTCGCGGATTGTATGACTCAGGTTATTGATACAACCTCTGAAACTGCGGAGGCTGCTGAATCTGAGGCTGAGCGTAACGTGGCGGATAGGCTTGCTGCAAGAGAACCTTCGTCTTTAAATCTTTCGTCTTTTTCTCTTGCTTTTCTCTTTCTTCTTTGTCCCTATTCTCATAATATTGCGCAGTAGCCAATATCTGAGCAGAAGAAGAAACAGCCCAAGAACTTTCTGAATCTTTTAATTTGTGTGACAGCTCGGGAAGCAAATTAAATACGAATTTGTCCACAAATAATCGCTGTCCACCCTCTGTAGCCATATCTTGACCACTGTGATCAATAAATGTCTCCTCGAAACGAGTAAAGATATCAGAGACACTTTCATCTTTCTTTTGTTTGCATGCTGCTAGTTTATCCCAATTAACTCTCAGTGCGGGCATCATAGTTTTCATTAACGTAATGATTCTACCAGGAAGTTCCGAGATCAGAGCGTCAGGCTTTGCCCCACCCACTTGGTCTCTATCTGTATTAGTTATGACATCCCAAGTAGCACCTAGTTCTTGTGCATGATCCTCTCTACGAACCCTAGCCCATATTGTCTGTGGGACTACATTACCCATTAGCATATCAATATCTGCTAAATTCATAATACAAGCATCAACTGTCTGCGATAATTCTTTGAAATAGCCTGCAGGGTTCTTACGAGGATCTGGTAGAGTCTGCTTGAGGGCCAAGACTTCAGATCTCTTCCAAGGGACATGTACCCATATACGTTTGAAATGAGCAGGAATAGGTGCATTAGCACCTACAGCCGCAACTGCCTCCTTCCATACTGGAGGAACCTCTCTCATGGGGTAATTTTTCGACGTCAGTCTAACCGACGGATCGGAATCAAGAAATATCTGAGAAAACAATAAGGATCTATAAGAGATAAGCGTCCTTACAGCTTCCTCAACTTTAGAACCTACAATAAGTCCTTTTTTGAAAATCAGCCTGAACATTTAACAGATCTTGTGAGATCGGACTCAAACTCACATCTTCCCATTCTTTAATGAGAATGTCGCACATTACATTGAAAACGTATCTTTGCGTAGGCGCATTCCATTCCAAAAAGGTAGGCATAATATCAAGCACACTGTATTGTGGACCCTTCTTGATCCATCTTCGTGCAAGAGAATCTAGCCTTTCTCGTTCCTCAAAATCTGGGAACTGACTACGAGATTGTCTTCGAGCAAATGCCGGAGACACATTAAAAGCTCCAAAGAAAGGAGATAGAATACTAGTGACAGAGTCTGTGAGACGTTTACGCACAGACGGTGAATTAGACATTAGAACTGGAGACAGAGTATTAGGGGAACTGATAGGAGAAGAACTGGAAATTGCAGGAGGAGCAGAAGGCAAAGGAGAGCTCAGATCAGGAGATGAAGGCAAAGAAGTTGAGACTAATGGTATAACCGGCAAGGGCGGTAATACTGGAGGAGGCAAATGCTAAAGAGCCGGAACCGGCGGAGGTACCACTGGCAGCTGAGCAGGCTGTAACAGCTGAGGTACATTAGCATTTTGCGCATAGGGCGGAGGCAACCTTAATAAGTGGGACATTAGGGGATCTTCTTCTATATCTTTCTTATTATCAGAAGGAGAAACGGGCAACTCCGGATAGCATTTATCTATCGCCATACGATGTTGTCTTTCTGAAATTTCAGTCGCGTTATCAATTTCATCATTTTTTAACTGTTGGGCAGCCTGTATAATTGTCATACCCTGTGCTTTCCTATCTCGTTTTGCTTGTTTAATTTCTTTCTGTTTGGCTTCCCTACGCCAAAGGCAGAAAGAGTCAAACATTGCCGGCCGGGCTTTTCTTTTGAACAAAACTGCTTCCAAATTATCTAGCACATCTGGATCAAAACTACCGTTTTCTGGCCATTTTAGAACACCATCTTTCTTCATGTATCGAGTCCATGTCTCATTAAAGGCAATGGGGCCGATACCATGTTTCGAATAGAGCTCATATGTGGGAGTTCCAACCGAAGGAATCGGACAAGAGTCCTCAAGTCGGGAGTCCCTATTACAACCAAGACAACAAATTCTTCCAAACTTAGTCAGACCAGGCATCTCAAGATATTTCCTGTCTGTTCACAAACTTCAAGGGAGTAAAACTCAGTTTACACAGCACAAATGCACTTACCCTCGGCTTTGTCTTTTGCAAAAAACAAATCTAAGGTACCTAAGGACATAAAACAAAGAACCAAATTGTGGGATGAACCCACGAAGATACTTAACTAAGGACGTCTTCTTCCACCTACAGAGGCCCGTCTATTGTCTCGCCTTACCATACATCATCAAAGGAAGGGCCAAAGCAGGGCGGAAGTCAGGGCAGCGGTCGTCAGTAGCCGTCAGGAAGGAGCAAAAG
Organism: Triturus cristatus; assembly: GCF_964204655.1. Taxonomy (NCBI): domain Eukaryota; kingdom Metazoa; phylum Chordata; class Amphibia; order Caudata; family Salamandridae; genus Triturus; species Triturus cristatus. The sequence goes on along the minus strand of NC_140581.1, from coordinate 920,739,275 downwards.
ACCTTCGGACCACTTTCGACATACAGGGGTCGCTTAGTGTGGTTCGCGAACCCTCCGGAATTTTCTTGCGGGGTTCCTCACGACCTTCGAGCAGAACCGGTACCACTGAAGCCGCCCAACGTTGGGCGCCAGTTGAAGAACCAGAACCTTTTGGGCCTGGCGGCGCAGGGTACGCCCAATGTCTCCGGAGTTCACCTGCTTCACTACACAGAGACACGGGATACTCTGTCGGCGTTAGAAGATTAGATTTATTTAGCTGCAGCTAGTACAGTTATCCTAGAAGTACACAAAGTAGGTTCTCAGGAGACTGCCACTTCACTCTGTGGCGCATCAGGTTAAATACTATACAATGATACAATTATTGACGAAATACACTCCCAAAGCATACAAGAAAGAGCCAATTGGAAAGTTAGAAAACAAGGCGGAACCAGTAGGAAAGGTTTGAAAACAGAAATATCAGATGACTCGAAGAGACCTCTCCTCCAACTGTGTTTGTCACCCCACCCTCAAACTAATTTATTAACAGATTATAACTAACTTGCAGGTGGCGAGATACGTTTGTGTGTGTTTGGAGGACAGTCGTGACACGAGAGAATGCTAGCAGGAGACAGTGAAGGCCAGTAAATAAGATAAGGTCAGGAAAGAATAGTGTGAGCCAACAGATAGTTGAAACGAGGATTAGGAAAGCCAGACAGGTGTTAGTGTACTCGGCTAGTTCTAACACCAGCTTTGCAAATAAAGGCCGAGGGCGTATTTGGACACCAGACTACAGAAAAAGCAGAACAGACTTTGTTCGCCGTGCTGCCTGAGTGATGGCAACACAATGTGGCGGCGAGTCACAAAATGGCGGGTCGATTCGATCGTGATCGAAAATCGAAGTTCCTCAGCTTTCGCACAACGGAAAATACAAAAGTGTATGTGAAATACATTGCGCTTAAGCATGTTTTGGGAACACCCATTTTTCTTTGGACCCCTTTTCTAAACCCCACAAACCTTTTACTACTTACACAATGAAACAGGTGGGACAAGTATGTTAATTTTCACAGACATTCGGCAAATGGGTCCAAAATTAATAAGGGAGAAAATATAACAAAATCCATAGGTCGATATCATCGACACATTTATAAACAAAAAAGGTAACTTATTACCACTGAAATAAAGTGGCAATAGGTTGTTACTAACTAGAAAACGTAATTATATGTAACACCCTAAACCTAAAGTCTGCAAAATGCTGACCATACAATTATGGAAATTTGTGATAAAAACTATATGGCTGATTTATACTTTAAACCTTATTTTCATTTGTTAATGTAACAACCAGACAATATAGAATAGTATTTCCGGCACACACAAGTTGCTTGAATAAATTGCAAATCATGACATGTACATGACAATCACAATTAGCAAGTACGGGCGCTTCCAACATGGGCAGACATATTTTCCAGGCAGTTGTACACGGGGCCAGTGTACGACATTCTGCCGGGCATTTGCATGTGTCATACACAACAGGAGGCCGTTCCCCAGCTCAACACCAGCACAAATTCACAATAGGTGTCACAGCACAAGCCTGGCAATCCGGTAAGTGAGACCACCCCTCAGAACCCATCATGCAACACCACTTGCCTTCCTATCTGCATCTGTAACCTCGCTTGTACACAGCAAGCATCCCTGGGATGGACCCAAAGTGTAACATTGCTTGCACTATTTACATATACAACCTGAAAATGTATATTTATGTATTATAATATGTATTTTGCAGCTATAAAATCAACATCTTTTCACACACTTTAACCCTGAATTTCACTTAATTTACAGTATAAATATGAGTTATAAGTATGACATATTAATTTAAAAGTGATGCATAAATGATCAATTAAAAATATTACTGTAAATTTAGAATGTAAAATGTTTGTGTAGTTTAAGTTGGGTTTGTATAGCAAACATAAATAAAGTTATCCTAACTATACCATCTTTAACCCTCGTATTTTTCATGAATATATAGATAGATATAGATTAGGTATATAGATGCAGATATAGATATAGATATCGATATAGATATAGATAGAGTTTATGTACTCGTGCCATAGGAAATTTGATTCTTATACAATTAGTAACTTTGGCACTCCCAATATAGACTCACTGAAACAAATTCAGTAAAAGGTTAGGTGTGCTTCAGCGAACTTACCCTGAAAAAGTCCTGAATTTTTTGTCAGTAATGATAAGCAACATAGAGTGTACATAACTCATACCCGTTATGCAGGTGACTAACTTTAAGGATCACTCAGAGGCAGCAGGCATTTGGCAGGGAATCTTTACTTACATGATGCCCTCACAAGTACATGCAGGGCTACTTATGGAGAAGCTAGTCTACCACATTGTCTCATCTCCCTGTCCTCTTCCCTCTTTTGTCCCTACCCCCTTCTACTTCCTGTCCACCTCCCTCAATGAAGTGGGGTTTAGAGTCCTCCTAAAGCACTGAATTTGTCAGCCCTCTGTGAGCTGATTCCAGTCTTTCAGCGATGTGACATCTCTGCCTTGTGTTGGTCTTGGTGTATTGACTTTTTTTTCCTGTGCCATTAAGTGGTGTACTTGGCTTGAGAGGTTATGGTGTGCATTGTGTGTTATATATATACCACAACTGGTGAACCGCGGAGTATTTTTAAGCTTGTGTTCACTTTACGATAACTAACTTTTAACTGTTTTCTTTTCAGTGAATTTCTGGGTTTTTGCTTTCCTGGTCTACGGCATTCAGTAGCTATGTATCCATTAGTCGCTGCCCACAGTTTTTGGCCTCGCACAGTGCTGGTTGGTTGCAGGACCTTACCTTTACCCAATAGCCACTAATCTATTGATCATACAAGGGCATTCAAATAATGATAGCCTTGATTTGTTTTAAAATTTTTATGAACAGTGTGATTTAAATGAAAACCTATTTTTTTGAATTTGCAATTTTTTTTAAAGGGTGAATTTGAGAAAATGTCACCTGTTTCTGAATACAAATTACGATCTTCGAGCTGAAACAATTTTTTGGGATCCCTTCATCAGACAATCATGTGCTTCAAAAAATGTAATAGTAATAGACACAAATGGAGATTGTGGAATTTTCAGTTTTCACCAATAATATATATGAAAGTGTTAACCGTTTCAAGCCAACGAGCACCAGCTTTCATCAAATCATGAAAAGCAAACTTTATAGTACATGGGATAAATCCGTTCAGCATTTTCCCGCAGTATTAGTGAGGGGAATGTCTCATGAAAGCTAAAATTGGAAAATACAACTTTTTTGATTTCTCTCTAACGTTTTTTTTCCTATGGACAGAACCGTATTGATTTTGGATGTTGGGCCTTAGCGGCATGTAAGAAAGTACCAAATTTGCCGCAGATCTGTGCATGTAGGCCGAAGTTAGGTGCAAACCAAAATGCTTTTTCATACAAAGTGCAGCTAAATCTTAATTACACAGTGGCAACAGAATGGACCAGGATCAGCCATCCATTGTTGGGAGATATCTCTGGTCTTAAAGTAAGCAAGCACATTCATTTGTGTCATGTGGAAACAAAACAGTGGTAGCAGCTATGCAAGTTCAAAGGGGGGACTATATCTTCAATAAGCAGAATATGTTATCCAGAGGAGCCAGATCACTCAATGACAGTCCATTTAATCTACAACGGAGGGAAGAGTGTAAACCGCTAGTCTGCAACTATACGATTCATGAGCATTTCCCTAATTGGCCCCCTGAAACTTCACCTTTAAGGCCAGGGGACAATGCTCTTCACCACAACAGATTACCCTGGGCAATGGTACCCTTAAGAAATACCCTCTTCCAATGTGTGTGGGGTAACAATAAAGTTCTTTCTTTTTAAAAACTAAAGTATACTTTGCTGGCAGGGCTGACTTTTAGCATGAGCGAGCTTGGCCAGGCCGGGTGCCAATCTTCAGAGGGGCGCACTTAGCAGTCTGTATTAATGTCCTGCAGAGAGCAACCTCCCTCTTGACACCAACGATGTGGACTAAACTGCTTTTGATCATTGTTGCTTGCCTCAGGAGGCTTTCTACAACCCATCACCCCCTTCCTGCCCTTCCTATATCCCTTCAGCCCCCCACTAACAACACCATTCTCACCAACAACAGCTTAACACCAGCGTGATCAAGCTACCGCAGTGAGTGAATCAGAATATTTGGGGGAGGTGCCAAGAAGTTTGTTCTCAGAGGCCAGTTACTGCTTTGAGGTGTGGCTGAACTGTTGAAAACAAAACGGGCCCCATGTTGCCTCATTTTATTTACTAGCTGCGGCCGGGGTACCAAATGTCATCCCCCCACCCCCCATGGTGCTCCCCCGGCGCTATCCGAACGAGGGCTGCCTCTGCAGGCTGGACAGAATTTTTTTAATGTTATTTGATGTCTGTTGAATTCTCTTACCCCACACCACCTTCCATGGCAAACACTGAACTGCTGTCTCACTATTCTGAGGGCGAAGTGCTTTGTAGGCTCTGATTGTCACAATCAAGCCACATAATCTAAGATTGCCATGAGGCTCCTTAAAAAGTTCCTAAAACAGCTCTCACACATGAGAATTACAGCCACTTTTTGATAGTGTAGAAAGTCTATCAACAAGCTTGAAAACGAAAGGAAAACAAAACATGAACTAAAGGGGGTCCCAGAACTGTTCTCGTTATGTACTTCATGGCGATATGTATTTTCCAATTATATAAAATATGCCTGTCCTTAATATTTTTAGGTTATGTCCACAACTTTCTTCCATTTTATGATTAAAATATTCAATGGCTCTCATCAGGGTTTGGTCTTAGCTGTCCCCTGCTTGTTGTAAGCTATTTATCCCAATGTTTTTCTTATACCATGAATTATAATAACGTATTTTTCACTCTTCGTATAATATAAAAACATAGAAAAAATGCCTTCCACCAACTGCCTGAAACAGCTCATTGTAACACTGTCTGATCACAAAGGTGCCTGCAGCAGCTATTCAGAGCGATAATCCAGGGCTGGTGAAACCCCTGCCCTTGCCTCTGGTCCCTAGCACCCCTCAGTACCTCCCCATCTGTGACCTCTAAAGTGTCATACATAAAGGTAGCCACAGGTGTTAGAGGCTTAAACCTTGCAGTGCCCTTGGCTACACGCCAATCCGTTAGTCGCCCCTACCCTTTCCAACTGGTCACAGTGGTGGAAAATGGTGGGGTGAACGAGCACACAGCAGAGACTGATTCCTCAAATCTCTGACTGCGCATGTACGAGCATTCACTCTCATAAGTGCTGAAAAGAGAAAGGAGCCGCATTTCAAACAGGATCTGAGCAGGCAGCAAGGTAAGTATAAAAGAATAAAAATGTTGCGTGTGTAAGCACGAGAGTGTGTGTCTGCGAGAGAGAGCGTGTATGTGTGAACATTTCTGGAACAGAAACTGAGTGAGAGTAAGTGAGAATGTGACTGAGTGTTTTGTAGTGAGAATGAGTGAGATTGCGTGAGTTAATGAGACTGAATGAGTCGGAATAAGTAAAAGTGAGTGCAAGTGCAACTGAGAGTAGGTGAATGAGAATGAATGAGAGAGTAAGAATGAGTGCAAGCGAGTGTGAGCAAACTCCTCTAAACCTGCCAAGTAGAAGTCAGCCTCGCTTAATGGAATTCGAGCCATGGATTACACCCCACCACTTTAAGAAGGTCACCAACTGCCACTGATGATAAGCTTACACTGGGACTGATTCAGGAGCTTAGTGAATATTCAAGGTGCAATCATAATGCACCAGTTTTCCTCTGTTTAATTTCATGCCATTGGAAGTACAGCCTGGAAGCTTGGTATTGTTTTTTCATTATTAGTGGGAAAGTCTTAAAGCTATTAAGTGTGTGTTCTTCAACATGCTTTTTGCAATGACTCGAGATAAATGAGGAGAAGTAAACACCTTATTGCGTTGATGTGGTTTACCTAATTATCATGAAGGTGTTTATAAATATATCAAGGAGAGGTTATACAGCTGAGTCCTAAATTTAAATGTACTATACATACTCACCTGTACATAATTACAAGTTTTAGATCAGTAGTGGATTAATGCTTCAAACGTGTGAGACCAATTCTTTTATTTCCAACTTGTACCCATGCACCATTCCATCACCTGCATTTCCTTTCATATGGCACCCATGTTCTTTCCACTGGCTCACATATCATCTTCCCTCGCCAATATCACCCTTCACCTCCTCTTCCTTCCTGAACTGTCTTCTCCATTGGCCCATCCAGTGTCTGCCTTAGACCTTCTCACCCCCTCCCTGGACCACTTCTTCCATTCCTCTCCTCTTCCCTCACATTGTCTAACCTTCTGCTAGTCCTTCTGCTCTATTACTACCATGTTCCACCTGCCTCCTCTGCCACTTCTCCTCTCCTAGTGCCCTCATCTCTATGGGGCCTTTCCTCTCAAGCTCTATTCCAACTCTCCCCTGAAAATCCTCAGCCATTCCTTCGCTCATCTCTCCCCTCAGTCTCCTCCACTTCCACAGATCAACTCTACCGTAGGTCTCCTTCCCTGGTTTATCTCTCCCCTGAATCCTCTCTCCCTTTACAGAAGATGAGAAGCTTCCAATAATAAACAGATGAGCCCAACATTTCGGAGTGTGAGTCCCAGGCAAGTTGCCCTTTCCAACTGCTGTAATCGCAGCTCAACTACTTGTCTCCAGGTGGACTTTGAGTTGGGCAGGCAAGCTTGGCCCACCCCTGAACCAGCCACCACAGCCTGGGCCCTGCTGCGGTTTAAGGTACAGGTGAATAGGTTTGCAGGACATAAGTGCAGTTATTCTTTTCATGTCTGGAAGTGCCCACCTGTCAACTGATTGGCATAGTCTGGCCTGTTTCCTGAATTATGTTTCCAAAAATATGGAGTAACGCAATGTGGTACCAATCTGTGCATTGAGCCGCTCTGCCCTGACCATGGGCACTGTGTGGGTGTTCCCAAGCAACTCCCATGGTATTTGACACATTCCCAGATTTAGAAGACCATGCAAACCTGGGAATGCGGCAAAAAGATACACTACCCCAGGTAAGGTGTAACAAGGAGAAATATATTTATTTCTCCTCATTTTTGCCTCTTTCTGCGTGTGCTGCAGAAAGAGGAAAAAGCTTCTCAGGATTATTTTTGTACAGGAAGGTGCCACTTCCTGCACAAAAAAACACAATCCTGCCTACAACACAGGCACCCTTGCACCATGGTGCGAGGGTGCCTGCGTTGGCGCTAGGCTGCAGGGTATGCCCAGACGTGGGTCCCATTGCTTACTTTGCCACTGGATTCAAGCTAGCCTGGCTGATGAAGGGTGTTACCCAGAAACTGGCCCAGGATGCTTGCTTCCGCTTCAGGGAAGACCTGGCTTGGCAGTTTGGGCTGGACTGTTCCCCTGAGGCACAGGGTCAAGACTGATTTGCATATAGCTGGGTCTGAACTGAGTTGGCGAAGTGAGCTAAAGAATGATGATGTATTTAACACAGATCTGTGACTGGGGGTGAGTGTCTGAAAGGTTTCAGCGCTCTGTCCATCATCTCCTTGTGCTTGCTTTGTTAGCCCTAAGTCAGCAGGCTATGCCCAGACGTGGGTCCTTTGCTCACTTTGCCTGGCTGATGAAGGGTTTTACACGGAAATCTGTCCCAGGATGGTTGCTTCCGGTTCAAGGAAGACCTGGCTTGGCAGTTCGAGCTGCACTGTTACCATGAGGCACAGGGTCAAGACGGATTTGCATATAGCTGGGTCTGAACTGAGGTGGCGAAGTGAGCTAAAGAATGATGATGGATACAACCCAGATCTGTGACTGGGGGTGAGTGTCTGAAAAGCGCTGATTAAGAAAGAGGCTGGTGGTGATGCATTGGGGGAGGGAGTATGCTGCCCATGCCCAGAAACTAGCTCTGAAACTTAACATAAGGTCATGGAAAAGCTAGACACATACTGGGAGACATTACTACCTACAACTGTCCCCTCTCAGATTGTATTGCCTTCAGCAATCTGAGCTCCCCCCCTCCCTCCCCCCCCCCACAGGCAGACAGATCAGCCAATTCAAACAGCACATAGCATACCTGCGACATATGATGCAATGGAAAACATTGTGTGGAAAATGTGATGAGGGAGTATTCGCCTTATACATACTGTATGTATATTCAATGCTTCTGTATATCTCATTGATCCGTGATACTCTGTATGCTGAACTGATCTGGGCTGGCAATGTGAGATCCATCTAGAGATCATCACTGTTTGGCCAATAAGATCTAATGACAATTGTAGTACAATGGCTGTCTTTACTTTATGTTTTTTTTAAATAGTTTGATATAACATAAAACCTCAATAAAAATAAATAAATAAATAAATTCCTGTTTGACAAAGGGCCAGCAATGGGACCAAACTGTTGCCTGTCTTTGTGTTAAATTCCCATAGTAAACCCAGCGAAAATGAATCCTAATCTGAAGAGTTAAGTTATGCATCTGTACTATAAATTTCATTAGTCAATAATACACGTAACTCAGATGAATAAGGAGAAGGCTTTCTTCAAAAAGAATAATTATAGTAATTGGTTAGTACAAGAATAACCATGACACAAGCACCATTTGCAAAACTCAGCAACAAGGCAAAAACATTAGAAGACTCATTCATTAGTTAGGCGTTAGTGCAGAGAAGAGGCATGGCAGGTACAGTGAGATACCGAAAACAATCCAAGTTGAACTCTACCCAGGGCTAGGTCTATTGTAATGAAATGATGTGGAAATTAGTAACACAATCTGGTTCAAAAGGTTAGAATACCCTCACCTAGACTCATACAACTCACCCTCTTAATAGCAATATACATGTATTTCTCTATTCACCAGTCAGTTAATTACATCCACAGGAAATAAGGACTCACACATTTTCAGTGGAGGCCTGACCTGTGACGTAACTATGGCATTCTTGCTAGGTTCTATAAATGTAATGGAGAATGAGAATCTTGAGTGAGGAATTAGAGAGGTACTTAGATTACAAATCATAGCTCCATTTTTGACCAGTTAATGAGCTCCTCCCAGAAACTGAGATATCTTGTCGGGGCTTGAACTGGCTACCAGTTTACCTGAATAGCCTTTTATCTCCTGTTGACCAACGACAGAAGGTGGATAGTAAAAAACCTAATGGTGGAATCTCTAAAACGTAAACGGTAAGGTTGGCAGGTGACTTGTAAGGCCAACTCAGCAACAAGTGGGGAACAAAATGCCCTAACAACACAGTAGCCTGAAATGTATTTTCCTTGTGTGCCAACCAAAGGGGCCCTTTGGGCTACCAATACACCCACATGACTTACCTTAACTGCTTCGGTACTTTGCTAACCCAAAACACAGACCTATTAATGACAGAATCAAAGTTTTCAGGGGCAACCCTTCCCCCATCACATCCCACTTCAGTATCATGCTATCATAAGCTGATATGAATTGTTACTAAGCATTGGACATATATAGACAGCAGCGGTTGACCTACCCAATATGGCGTCCGAGGTTAGTAGTTTAGCCACGGAGGACACGAGACAGAGCGATACGTGCCTTTTCCGGCTGTGTCCGGGCAAACTGATAGCCACTGACGGTCAATGCAGATAGATAGATGCTTGTCAAGTTCTCCATCACTGGGAAAGTGGATATGGAACATCATGGTGATATTTAGAAAGTTAATTTTCAGAGGGTGTAGTAAAAGTTTCTGAACATGTGATTGCAGACTACGAGCTTAGACACTGGCTCGTTAAATCAAGAAAGTAAATACCCGACAAAGAGGGATTCATGTGAATTTCAATGTATAGAAGGCTGTACGTTCTCGTGTGAAGACAGCCTTGATCACAAGGCACTTTCCTCCCCCCGCATGGTTATGAGTCACGAAGACAGGAACCCAAATGTATCATGTGGAGCATCTTGGGATCAGCATGTCTTCGTTGCATGGAAACGGGCACATAGGACCCACGGGGTCAAGCACAAACTTTATAGACTTGGAAGAATATAGAATGAGGAGTCCGACTATGCAGCTTGCAAATCATTTGAACAGGTAAGGATGAGGAATGGCAACCCCATTATGGACTCACAATCACTTGCACAAACTGGAAACACGCACTTTTTCAGGGGCCTGTGGGCATCATTACCGCACTATGGTAATGTACATCCCTTGTTTATCATCAGTGATATATGTGATATTTAGGCACTAATAGACGATATGTTTAATTTTTGCAGAACATACGCACAGGCAGATCGCTTGATACCGCTTTGAAATTATGTTGAGATTGATATCATGACTTAACAGAGGTGGTTAACTCGGATGAGTTGTAACCTCATATATTGGACTTTGGGTGATGGCCATTCTATATTGGTAAGTCAGAGTAGTGCCAGACCTTAGATGTAACTTAATTACCTCAAGCATTTAATGGATATATATTGATGATTGGCTTTGGTTTCTGTCCTAATTCTTGCAGATAATAAGTCAGACGGCTATTGTCCTGAAGAGACCCTGAGACTCAACAGGGGTCGAAAACTCGACATTTGTTACACTTGGTTGCTTCTTTTATTAATTAAGTCATATGCTGTGATGGGATAAGCCCATTGACTGTGTCTGCTAAACATAAAACCAGTGAGCGTTATGTTTGTTTATGTCTTATGTGTATATATTGCATATGTTATTTACACTAGAGCACGGCGTCGCCTGCACTGATGGCATTAAGTATATTATTATCTGCATATGAAAAGAAAGTTATTTTGCTAAATAACCACTGAAACTGTTGTCATCTCTTTTTTACTGACATGATATATTTGCTTTTCTTAATTAATAACCCCAAAGTGTGTAGGTACCACTTGGAATTAATGAATAAATACATCGAATGAGAGCTTCCCCATACGGAGGTTAGAGGGTTTGAAAAAGAGTCCCACAGTAGACGCTGTTTGTATACAAATATTAGTAACCCTGCTTCACGTGGGCAGAGTAGGGGTTGTCCTTGTGCGAAAATACATACCTCTCAAGAATAGGCACCCTTACTAATCCCACCACATGGGGATTGCCTGGGAGGTCACTATAACACTTGTGGAGCTTCTATAATTGTGAAATTCACATTAATGTATTAAACACCTAGCATTTAGGCACTTTGAAGGCTAACATGTGTATGTCATTCTGGGCCAGAATAATCGAAGTCCAAAATTTGAGCAGCATAGGGGAGGACTCTTTTTAGTGGGTGCAGGTCCCACATCATCTCCCACCTCCACCGGACTAGAACCCACTTTGTGGCACTATACAATAACTACACTCTGCAGCATTTAATACCAAAACAGCTTCCTTCAGCTTTAAAAACTGCTGAAGTTGAGGTCCTCAACAGTCGCTCAGTATTAGCAATTTTGACTTTAAGGGTCCGGCTGCTTTTTCCAAGAAACATTCAATTGTGGCTACATTTGATTTGTCTTTTTACTGGTTTTGGCCTTGGGGCTCTAGGGACCTTCCATCTCAGCATTATTATACAACCCCTTCTAAGTGGAAATAACCACAATACCAGGCTCTTCTGACCTCTGATGGACTGTGGATGGGCACACCCTTTGCCTGGGTGTGTCTCGTCTGCATTCTGTGCCATGGTAAAGAAGGACACTTGGCCTGTTGGTGGTTCTGATGGCTACAAAGTGCGTGTTGCAAGTGCAGAGGATGGGACTTCACAGTACTGGTGACTCTGAATATTGAAGCCCAATAGTTCAATCATATATCCTGACCTTCTTGTGGGCAACAAAGAGTACACATCAGGAATAGCTGTGGGTTGTGTGTCAAGATGGAGTTCTACTGACCGAGATACGTGGGGCCCCAATAAATGAGTATCAAGGATATGCTGCTACCCGAGAGCACTGGCATGCACTGACAGAACTGTGTGTGGTCTACAGTGCAATACTGGGTGGGTATGCCTTGAAGATTAAGGTGCAACAATGATGTGCTGGAATACAAAAATATTATTTGAAAGAGGTCCATGTGCTTGGTGAAGTGCTAGTGCAGGAAAAAGACAGGCCAGAGGAGGGCTTGTAAGAGGGATAGCAGGAGGATTCACGATGAGCAGAATGAGGTTGCAAGGAGCAAAAGCAAAGTAAAACACGTAGAAAAATGAGCTGACCTAGGATAAAATTATACAGTTACAAAGACACAGTGGGTAGGATCTGGCAGTAGGTGAGGGGGGAGGTGTAGGCTGTGGGTGCAGAGAAGGCCCTGACAGGGGCAGTCCAGAAGGGCAGGAGCCATCATAGCTCCACCTGGGGGGCAAATTCCCGCTCACGCTTGCCAACTTAATGTTGTTGAGCCCCATGCATGACAAACTCCTCCACGCTGAGTTTTGCCAGAACTCTGGGATACTCAGGTAGTTCAGAGTGGGAAAAACTATGTGAATTTCGCCGTAGAGCAGAATATTCCACCTACCCCTAATTGAGAGAAGTAGAAAAAAGGGGCAGGTTATATTAAAGTCAACCAATAGTTAACATTGTCCTTACATGACTGAAGAAACTCTGTGATGTGATTGTAGAACCAGTCATAGCTCAGATTGTGCTTGGTGGTTTGGAGGCAAAGGAAGAATATTTCACTTGTGCTCAGCAGATATGATTTCATTTGGAACAGAAAGAGACTGGTGTCTTCAGCAGCATTTAAGAAACAGCTCCAAGTTCAGGTAAATAATAATAAACTATATGTACTTTGTTGAGAAGTTTCAAAGTGCCTAATGCAGATAAACTAATTCTACACCATGTTTACTGAGTGAGAAACTGTTTGTAGAGGTGTAGATTTCTAAGTATAATAATTTATAAGTATATATTGGAATGTAGAGAGATGTGAGCAAGGATGTATGTTCTGTACAAATAGGGAGTGCTCACTCTGTATATAGTTGTAAGTAAAGAAGGCACTGTTTTTCTCATTATGAACCAAATAATCTGGAGTGTGATGCTAGAAGAGGCAGTGTTTTCCTAAACTCTATTACACTTATGTTCTACCCTTGTCAGAGGTTTCAATGGAGAAATTGCTGTTTCTAAAGTGAAACACCCTGCTCACTTCTAGCAAGGGTGTGTGAAGAGATATTTGTTACTCTGTAAAGCTTTATGGAATCAGCTTTTACCTTGTATAGGGGTGTTAAGAGTAGGGGTGGGCGGAATTTGCGTAACCGCGTTACGCAAATCTCCGCGAAACGGTAAAAAATCTCCGCGAACATGCAGAAATTCCGCGAACACGCGGAATTGCTTGTTCGCGATGCTTTTTTCCTGTTCTTAGTTGCTGTTTGCGTGCTCGGGAAGAAATATCTCGCGAACACACATTTTGAGAACGCGAACAAGAAAAAATTTCGCGAAGTCGCGGAGAGCAGAATTTTGGGCAATTTCACGTTCTCCGCGAAACGCGAAATTACCGAAATTCCGCAAATTCCGTGAGCGGAACGGAATTTACCGCCCAGGACTAGTTAAGAGTTACACTGTATGTTATGGAATGTAGGTTCATTCGCCTGCTTTGTTAGTTTGAACTGTGTCTAGTATCTTTTGCATGATCTTGATGAGTTTGTTAGGCCACTTAATGTAACCATAGCCGGTATGAATGATAAAATTCCTGGTTAAATGTGTTGTATTAATTTTTCAAATGTTTGTTGGCAGCTCAGTCACAGAGTTGCTGGCATGCTTTAATTTATGTGTGAAAAAAAGAAAATGTGCACTGGTTGAGGCTGTGGACATATTTTAAGGAGAAAGGAATAACAAGTTAGTGGCACACTAGATATAAATAAGTGATTGTGGGTGAAAAAAATAGAAATGTTTAGAGAATATAGTGATGAATCACTATTATCATTTATTGACCAGTCTGTAACTTTTAGGGGCCGATTCCGATCCTGTATTTTTTTTTTTCGTACAGCTCGTATCCATAATTTCTCCCGTACGAATCGTACAAGTCCCATCCCACCCGTGAAATACGATTCGTACGGGAAAAATACATACGGATCGGCCCGATCCGTACGAATTGGATCGGGAAAAGTTGTACGAGACGGACCCGGACACTTTTCCGTACGAATCCTAAAAATACAGTCCGACCGTACAAGTACGATCCGGACTGGCTTTCCGATTTAGGATTCGTACGGAAAATGTCCCGTACACGGGGAATGACTTTACCCGCTACAAAGCAAACTTTGAACGACTCGTATCCCGGGAAAAGTAGTTCCCGGGGTGCGAGTCGTACAGGGGTACGAGTCGTACAGGCCCCTCATGCATATGTACGCACCTTACAAAAACCTCGCGTATGTATGGTCCGTACCCCAACATCGCGTATGTACGCACCTTACAACAACATCGAGTATGTACACACTTTACAACAACATCGCGCATGTATGGTGCTATGCCAACATCGCGTATGTACGCAACTTACAACAACATCGCGCATGTACGGTGCATACGCCAACATCGCGTATGTACGCACCTTACAACAACATCGCGTTGCGGAAGGGTGGAGGCCGACTCCCTGGGCCTTGCTGGTGAGCTACTTTATTGATTTAATCCTGGGCCCTCCTCTGGATACCAGTGTTTGAGATGTGTGAGCTGACAGTGTGGTAGCACATGTTGTAGAATGCCGTTGAGAGGTCAAGGGGGGTGGTCTCACCATTGTTGAGCAGGGCAAAGTTGTCGTTGGTGGTGGCAATTATGACGGTTGCAGTGGTGTGATTACTGTGGAATATGGTCTGGTGCCGGTTGCCTGGAGCTGTTTGCGTGGAGGAAGTTTGTCAGTTGCTCGTTGAGTGTCTTCCTGATGACATTGTCTGGGTAGGGAAGCAGGGTGATGTTCCAGGAGTTCCTGCGGTACTGCCGTCCGTTGTTTAAGAAGGGCCTGGGTCTCTGCATGCCTCCAGCTCCCATGGAATGTGGCAAACTCAAAGGAGACATTCATGACATGCTGGACGTGGGCTTCAAGGATGGGGTATGATGTGGTTGAGATGTTGTGTGGGAAGGGGCCTGATGGAGAGCCAGAGTGGATGGTGCACATGAGCCAGGTGGTGTATTTGCTGCTGACGGGAGTCCAGAACCTGAGGGGGGTTTGTCCAGCGGATAATAGTGCTGTCTGCCTCTGTGTGCCAAGGCTGTCGTGTATGTCCATGAGCTTGCAGTGGTAGAAAGTTGCAAGGGATTTGATCTGCCTTGCAAGGGTGGGGTGTCTATTGGATGGAGAGCTGCTGTCAGTCCACTCACAATGCTGATGAGCTCCTTTATGTCGTGTGTTTTGGTGCCTCGGCCCTATCTGAAGGATCTCCACTTGTCCTTGCTGATGATATAGTGATGGCTGTGTGTGGCGATTTCTACAGCTGTAAGGTAACTGATGGTTCTTTGTGTTGCAAGGTTTGCACAAGAGTCCGGCTAGATCTGTAGGAGTACAGTAGGTCTGCCTTGTCCCAGGTGGCTTAACTGTTGTTGTGCTTCACAGGAAAGTCCGTCAATGTGGCAAGCTTGTTGGATCAGTTGCTGATCCAGTGTGTGAGGTTTCAGGTTGTGGCGGGGTGTTGGTTCGAGTGCCCCACACAGCTTGTCTGTGGTGACTTACATCAAGCATCTTTGGGGAATCGGTAGCAGGGTGTGGGGCAGTGTGTTGCTTGTTGGAGACGTGGATGCAAATGTTGATGGACCAATGATGGATGGTGGTGTGGTTCTCCTCCAGCAAGAAGTTACTGGCCCCAGCCACATGTAGCCTGTGGAGGTGAGGGCGTGCGTGCAGATGTACGTGTTGATGGCTTTGCGGATTTGTGGATGTAGGCCTGGAGATCTGTAGATGAGAGTTACTCTGAGGGTTGCCAGGGGGTTGGTGCGAAACCGGATTTGTGACTCTGAGGGTGTTCTTGTGAATAAATTGCAAGTCATCTGCCAGGATTGTTGGTGCCGTCCCTGCGGGTGATCTTGTATCCGTCAGAGATGGCAATGAAGAAGTTGTGTGCTGAGGATGCTTTTATCCAGGTTACTGTCAGGAAGGTGATGTGTGGGGCTGTTGTGTTGAGGAGGTAACAGAGTCCAATGGCGTGCTGGTGGACGGAGCGGGTGTGTAGTAGGAGGCACATGACCTGGTTGTTCTGACAGGGTCTGGTAGACGGGGCAGCGCTGTGTAGGCAGTTGGAGTTGCACACTCAGCATGCAAAGGTGTTGTGTGTGCGCTTAGGGGTTGCCTGATAGCAGGCGGTTGCTTGTCTGGTGGACATTGCTTGAAGGGTGGCTGCAGCATGAGCCTGTTGTGTGACGTGGGTCATGCAAGGACCAGAGGGTCGTGCACTGTGCACGTTGCAGGCGCAGACGGTCCTGCCTTTGGCACGGCGTTGGCGCAACAGTGGCACAGACAAGCTGCTGGCTGCATTAAGAATGGGTGGAGGGGGGAAGGGAGGAGCATTTTGTAGGTGTGTGGGTTGCAGAATCAGGGCACTCGGTGGGGCGGTGCCACAGGTGGGGCTGCAGCAGGCAGAAGGGGTGAGAAACTAGGCAAAAAGTAGCACACAAAGACAAGGAGGTCAGAAAGGCACAGTGCAACAGGTGTATGTAAAGGAAGGAGTGTCAGGTTACTCATGGGTCACTCCGAGAAAATATATGAAGAATCAACAAAAATGACGGCCACAGGATCAGGCAACAAAATGCGGAGCTGCGCACAGGAGACACACCGTCAGCAGGCGTTGATGTCCCGTTGTGGGGAGCAACCTGCACAAATACATACACAACAAGGTACTTCATGCACAATAGAGATTATTAGCCATGAATAACTGCATGCATGTTGCCGAAGTACACATACACTCATATGCTCAATCTTTGACAATTATGCCATAGATGACGCATGCAAACTGGCAAGCGATCTGCAGTGACGGAGATGAGGCACTTTGGATTGTGCTGAACACCTTTATTGCACAAACTCGCACAAAGGGAAATGCATCCATACAAACAGACTCACAGGTCAGTTGACAGAACATGTGGGACATACACTGGACCCCCCCTTCACAGCACAGATGTTGTAAATCCCAATGAACTGGCACACAAGTTAAGGGGATGAACCAAACACATCCTGCTGCACACGGAGAGGCTGCAATTCACCATAGAGCCTGTTGTTGTGATGTCCCACACTATGTCCACCCGTAGCATCCGCAATGTTTCAGAGGCAAGGTTTACGCACATTGATGGCTTCATCAGAATCCCTACTCTCCACTACAGATGACTGTCAAGAAGGATGACTATCATGTCATGGGAGTGATGCTACATGTTATATGCTCCATGGTGAGAAGACATGTATGCATGGTACCACAACATGCACAGAAGCAGTCCCTACACATTCCCAACCCGTACTACCACCAAAAAGCCTTGCTGCAATCCTTACCCAAATTGACATTTCCACATGTCCGTGCATGGAACGCTGATTCAGCACACGTTGCAATCCTCATGAGGAATAGCAGGAGGACAAAGATGACACGAGCAGACAACAGGCGCAAAAACCTGGGAATGACAGACACACAAGAAGTCACCTAAAACAAATCTCGCCGCAAACATGGTCAGTTACGAAACATGAACAATGTTGGACACATGCAAATTTCAAAGAAAGTCTCTCCGTAAAACTGTGTGGCATGACATCATCACTCGAGTGACACATCAGTACAAACATCAAAGTCACTTTGCATTCAGTCAGCTGGACACACACATTGCAACACATGCCACTCAATGCTACAAGCTTGCACACTCATACCCAGTGACTCACCATTATGAGAAGAAGTTGCGTATGAGCTGACTCCAGATATCATCCTCCTCCTCCTCATCACTTGCCTCGTGACCAAGCCCTGGATCCTCCACGGGTGGATGTTGCTGCTCATCAGGATCAAGGATGAGTGGCACTGCCTTCTAAACGGCCATGTTGTGCAGCATGCAGCACACAATGAAGATTTTGCAGACCTTCTCCGGTGCATATGGGAGGGACCCGCCTGTCTTGTCAAGGCACCGGAATCAGCTCTTCAGGAGGCCAAATGTCCTCTCAATCACTCGCCTGGTCTGCCCGTGTGCATTGTTGTACCGGTGATCTGCAGCTGTTCTTGGGTTGCGGAGAGGTGTCATTAGCCATGGCATGTTGGGATATCCAGAGTCCCCTACATGGAAACATCATGTAAATAAGTGGGTCAGGAGATGCCGTAAGAGCCAAAGATACCGCAACACACTGGACAAACAGAGAATACCCACCAACAAGACATGCTCGTTCGTTGTGCAGCCGCAGCATAATTTGTGGCACCGTGCTACACCTCATGATGTAGGCATCGTGTGCTGATCCTGGAAAACGTGCACAGACATGGGAAATCAGCATGTTAGCAAGACACACCACAAGGGCATTTATTGAGTGGTAATGTTTACGGTTGCGATAGGCTTGCTCCTGTGCCTGTGGAGGTACCAAAGCCACATGTGTCCCATCAATGGACCCAATGACATGGGGATTCCCTCCCAGTGCATTGAAATCACCCTTGACATCTGTCAACTCCTCAGGAGTAGGAAATTTGATGAATTCATCAAGGTGCTCCAACATGGCTGCCAAAACATCACGCAGGACACGGCTGAACAATGTCTGTGACATCCCACCAACATCAGTTATGGTCAATTGAAACGTACCTGTGGCAAAAAAATGTAGGGCTGCCATCACCTTCATCTTGGGGGTCAGCGCAGTAGGATACATGTGTCGCGGTTGGAGGTGTGGAGCCAGCTTGTCAGTCAAGTCCTCAATCAACTGTCGAGTGAATCTGTAACGTCGGATGCAGGCACGTTCCCTCATGGCAGCCAAGTCTGGCATTGGTCTTGGGACAGGCGGTGCCCTGCAAGACATTGTTAGGAATAATGAAGATTGAGAGTCTGCCAACATCAATGTCAATGAACATAGCACATGCTAAACTGCTACTAAACATCAGGTACCTATGGAGTCTGGTGTGTGCAATACATCCAGGACACATATGCCAGCTTGCTGGCACTCCTACGAAAATCCAGATACACCTGTTGATTGTCAAGTCTACATGACATGCCCTGAAAGAGCTGGGGGCAAGTCTGAGTGAACAACCAGAGATATCACCGGAGTGACACACATCCACATAGCTGCATTGGAAGGATGTCATCTCATCCAGACAGTTGACTGCAAGGCACACGCACAGGTCACATGGAATGTACATATGAAACACATTGCGATGATGGGGTACATGTGACAACAAATAAACACAGCCATTCAGACGACGCAGACATATATGCCTGGGAAAATATGATGTCCAATGCACACAGACCCTACAGCCGTGGGAATCCACATGTGGCATGGTGTGCGTAGATGTGTGCCATGCCCATCTCCACACAGACCCATGTTGGATGCACCAACAGCAGCTGCAATTGACGGAACTCTAACAGCAAGCTCATGGGAACACATGACACACACCTGACATAGTCACATAGGGGCACGTTGATCGTGACATGTCAGTTGATAGAGTGTCCCTGTCCCTGGCATCAGGAGACAGGTGCGGGTGGTGATGACTGTGCCATCCCACTGCTGCTTTGCATGACCCAGTTGGACTACAGACACACATGTGGCAAGTGTCAAGGTGATGTGTGCCACATAGTGCCCCATCACACATGACATGTGTACACAGGTCATCACACATCAATTGTGCAACTAGATGAGATGACCTGTGCAATATCACTGACTGACACACCTAGGGCCTGCACATGAAAGTATGCAAGTACTTGATGGACATCCTTGTGCGACTCGTAGCCCTCCATTCATTGTGTGTGTACGCATCGTATCACTATTCTACTGGTGCCCGTAGGGGTACGTGTGAAACGCACCGTACACCCGCATTCACTGCGTGTGTACGGTCCGTATCACTGTTCTACTGGTGCCGTAGGGGTACGTGTGAAATGCACCGTACACCCGCATTCATTGCATGTGTAGGGTCCGTATCACTGTTCTACTGGTGCCATACGGGAACGTGTGAAACGCACAGTACACCTGCATTCATTACATGTGTACTGTCCGTATCACTGTTCTACTGGTGCCATACGGGTACATGTGAAACGCACCGTACACCTGCATTCATTGCGTGTGTACGGTCCGTATCACTGTTCCACTGGTGCCGTACGGGTACGTGTGAAACGCACCGTACACCCGCATTCATTGCGTGTGTACGGTCCGTATCACTGTTCTACTGGTGCCGTAGGGGTACGTGTGAAACGCACCGTACGCCCGCATTCATTGCGTGTGTACGGTCCGTATCACTGTTCTACTGGTGCCATAGGGGTACGTGTGAAATGCACCGTACACCCATATTCATTGCGTGTGTAATGTCCGTATCCTGTTCTACTGGTGCCGTAGGGGTACATGTGAAACGCACCATACGCCCGCATTTATTGCGTCTGTACGGTCCGTATCACTATTCTACTGGTGCCGTAGGGGTACGTGTGAAATGCACCGTACACCCGCATTCATTGCATGTGTACGGTCCATATCACTATTCCACTGGTGCCGTAGGGGTACGTGTGAAATGCACCGTACACCCGCATTCATTGCGTGTGTACGGTCCGTATCACTATTCTACTGGTGCGGTAGGGGTACGTGTGAAACGCACCGTACACCTGCATTCATTGCGTGTGTACAGTCCGTATCACTATTCTTCTGGTGCCGTAGGGGTGCGTGTGAAATGCACCGTACACCCGCATTCATTGCGTGTGTGCGGTCCGTATCACTGTTCTACTGGTGCCGTACGGGTACGTGTGAAACGCACCGTACATGTGTGTGGATTTCAAAATTACATAGGGGACACATAGGGGACAAGTATTAGGCCCAAAATGCATGCTGGTAGTCATGGATACAGAGTTTTCATTTGCAATGTGTCCATCAGGTGTCCTGGAACATTCAGTTGGCCAAATAAAACAATGTTGCAAAGTGGTTGTTGACTTGACATGATGCTCAAAATTTGAACGATGCGAATGCGTGTCATTGGTGTATGTTTAAAGGGATTGGAGTAAACGTATGATGCGAATGAGTCTGACCAATCACTATGTACTCCTCTAAATGAATGCGCCTCAGCAAGACAGATATAAGGCAGCCAGAACCCATGAGAGGGCACTTGCCTGCACAACTTTCCAGTCGACCACACTGCTGCTGTCTCTGCTTCCTCTGAACCATGTCGCGTACTGTGGAGAGGGCCCAGCCATTCACCCTAGAGGAGAATGAGGCGTTGCTTGACGTCTTCCTTCCACAGTAGCCCAAGCTGTATGGGAGACCAGGGGAGCAGGTGAGTACTGACTCCACTACCTTTCCCTATGCACCTGTTGTGTGACTGTCACTTCTGGCATTCTGTCCAGGTGTGACACACATGCACAGTTGTTTAGAGTGGGTCCCGGGGGGGCATGCGTATGTCTCTCATGCAGAGCATGAGGTAGTTCCTGTGTGCACTCCTCACTTGCATTGTGCTTACTGTGACATTCACTGCATAGTGCATGACACATTCAGCCTGGCAAATCCTTGGTGGCTTTTTTCCCTATTGTCCTGAGGTGATTCAGTGGTCCCCCCGGTGTGACAGGTGACTGTACCCACAGATGTGTATGAGTTGAGTGGACCTGTGGTGAGAGTGTCCAAATGATGTGTACGACCTCATGGACAATGATGTGTGTGAATGTTCCTTGCCATGTGGGCGAGTGTCTATGTGAAGTGTTGCACCACAGCTGCATTGAGGAGGCAACAGCTCTACCCATCTGATGTGACAAGTAAGCCGTGCTGTGTATCTGACTTGCAGAGCTAGCACGACACCTGTGACACCCCACAGGCAAGTGGCACATGTGCAGAGTGAGGGTTGTATCCGCTGTTGTCACTGACAGGCGAGTGATCTGTGCCTGGGTGTGTCTGTCTAGTCTGCTGAGGGTGCGTCAGTGGAGTGGGACATGTGACTGCTTGGCACGTGCTGTCCATCAGCCTGCTATTGCATGTGCTGCACAGTGTGTGCCAGGATCAGTGAGTGTGTCGCACCCCTTATGCCACCTGTTGACTTTCAATGCCATGTAGTGCATTGGGGCTTGCACACGCCAATTTCTCATTGAGAATGATGCAATTCCTGTCAGCATCCTATGCCCTGTTCAACATATCAAAGATGTTCAAATGTGTCTCTGTGACATGGAGCAGGTGTAGTGATGTTGTCTCACTTTGTCATCCTGACAGGTAACTGCCTACGAGAAGATGGTGATCTGGCAGGACATCGTCAGTGCCGTGAGATCGGCGGGGGATCGCAGTCGGCGCCTACCACAGGTCCGAAAATGGTGGCAGGCCATCCGGTGCTGGACCCGGCGGATCGCCCGAGTCCAGCTGGGGCTCGACACTCCTCGCCCCCACAGCGGGCACCGATGCCTGACCTCCCACATGACCCGTGTCCTGGCGGTGGTCTTCCCTGACCTCGATAGGCAGTTACAGGAGAGACCGCAGCAAGGAGCGGGTAGGTACATGGCTGTTTGTTGTGTTATGTGTCACCAGCTTTTGGAAGTGCTCTGTAGCCTGGATACACTCCCAGAGTTTATATGTGCAGTGCATTTTCTGTTCCCCAATGTCACCTGGTTCTCTTTTTCATCCCTTCCCCTCCTTGACATGTGTCCCCTGGTCTGTGTGTAATCACATTTGCACATGGTCATCTAGGGTGCCAGAAAATCAAAGTGCACATTGCTTTCCGCATCATGTGGGAGGGTGGTCTGTGACATGTGTTGGTACGTTGCCTGTGCCATGACCCGTTCACTATGTTGGGGGTCCATATTTGTTGGCACTGATGATGAGTCTCAACATAGGAGTGTGAGGTTTCAACTGAACACCCTTGCACCATGCATGACCAATGTTGTGGCCTCAGACATGATGTGCGTGAGTGGGAGATATGCATAGTGCCATGACGGTTGCTCATGGTACATGATGTTCATGACTTTCTCAGGCAAGCTAAGCGAACATTGCAGGTATAGTTTTCAAGACTGCTGGTGAGTTGCATTCAATTGATCTTACAAATGTTTGTAGATACTTTAAGCACAGATTTGACGCCATTTTATCCACAACAAGAAGAATCCACCAATGAGTGAAGTTGTGTACTTTTTCCTTGATGAAAGATACAAGATACTAGAGATGCACCACAGAAACGTATGGTTTTGTGGGTGAAATGTATCAGAGTTGGTCAAGTCACTGTTGACTCGATGTTATCATTTATTGAGCAGTATGTTACATGTGCCATTCCAGATGAGTCACAGAACACAATTCTTAGGCAAGACGTTTTGCGATTTCGGTCAGACTCACAGTGGCGCGCCTGTGGTGGTCCAGCCAAAACCGCACTGGTGGTCTGAGCACCCCATTACACGTTGGGTGGTCAGACCACCATTGCACCACTGCGACAGCCAGGGATCAAAGATCCTGGGCGGTGGGGCGGCAGTCTTTTGGCCACAATATGCAGCAGTCCTGTCAAGCATATTTTGAGTTTCCTCTGCGCCACAGTTTTCATGGCAGTTCCTTCTCCATGAAAACCGGAGTGGAGAGGAAACAAAGGGGAGTCTACAGGGCCCCCTGTTGCCTCTGGGCAATGGGGTGCATGTAGGAGGGCACATGTTGTGCCCCCTGTGTGCATGCGCCCCAGTACCGTCACGCCATGGATTGCACCAATCCATGCCGTGCAGGTACTGCCTTTGAAGTTCCCATTGCGGTGCCTATTTCATTGGCACCACTGTGGGAACACCAAAGAACCACACCCCAATTACCTGAAAAGTCATAATCTGATGGGCGGTGCACACACAGGTTTGGCAGTGTGGGAGCGGGCAGTGGCATGGTGGTCCCACTCCCGCACCACCAAACTTGTAATCAGGCATTAAGTGTCATTTTGGATTCCCTATTATTTTATTTATTTAGGAGTTTGTATAGCGCGTAGCTACCCCCAAAGGAGGTGTCCCGGTGCTGAGGCAGTCGACTGAATAGATAGGAGCAGGAAGGAACTAGATGTAGTTGAAGAGCCAGGTTATAAGGGCACATGGATGGTTAGTGTCGTCTCCGATAATCGAATAAAGAGTGGCAGGGCATTCCAGAGTTTAGCGGTCCTGACCGCGAAGGCTCTGCCTCCTGTCCTTGCCTTACGAAAACTGAGAATGACAAGGAGACACGGATGGTTGGATCTCAGGGTCCGGGCGTGATGGTTATGTTGAAGTCTGCTTCTCAGATACACCGGGCCCAGTCCCCTGGATGCTCTGAACGCCAGATTCAGGGCCTTGAATTCAATGTGCCTGATCACGTGTAACCAGTGCAGGTGCTTCAGGTGGGGGGAGATCGAGTGGCGGTAAGGTAGCTTGCAGATCATTCTGGCCGCAGTGTTCTGCAGGCTACGAGTCAGATAGGCGGGGAGACCCAGGTAGAGACTGTTGTCGTAGTCCAGGTAAGATGTAATCAGTGGGTGGACTACAGTTCTACGAAATTCCAATGGAAGGAAGTGGAGGAATTTCCGCATAATGCGTAGCTTCCCAAGGTAAGAGGAGGAGACTTGCCTGATTTGGGATTTACAGGAGAGTTCATTATCGAATCTGAACCCCAGGTTTCTTGCCGAGTCAACCGGTACCGGGGGAGGATTCATCTCCTGAGGCCACCATAACGCAGGGTGGGGAGGGGACTTCTGATTGAAAAAGAGGACCTTGGTTTTATCCGAGTTAAGCTTGAGGCAATTCACTGTCATCCAAGCCGAGATGTTACTCAGGCAGCTTCTGAACTTAGTGAAAGTATCGTCTGACTGATCCTCGAAGGAGAACACCAGTTGGGTGTCATCCGCATAGGAGACCACCCTCACCCCGTAGCAGTCAACCAGGGACTCTAGAAGTGAGAAGTAGGCATTGAAAAGAAGAGGGCTCAGTGCGGATCCCTGGGGAACCCCACAGAGCAAGGGTTTTTCGGCAGAGATGAAAGGGCGTAGGAAGACTTGCTGTGACCAGTTAACCAGAAAGGATCGGATCCAGGACAGGGCAGTGCCATGAATATCTAGGTCTCTTAATTCTCTAGGCTTGTAATCTCCAAAGGAAGAGTGAACAGTTTAATGTCTGCAGTCAGACAAACTGTTATTGGAAAATCACCTTAAAATGTACACAATCTGAAGAGAAGCGAGGCTTCAAAACTTATCAATAATTACAATCCTGTCCATCTTGAATGCCAACATGGATATTCAGTTTGTAGCAGGCAATTCTATTGCTGTAGCTCAATATGTCACTTCATACATAAAAAAGTCAGAAAAGACAGAAATTAAGGATGTATTATAGCAGCAGACAAGTCTTTAAGTAAAAAGATTTACTGGTTCAGTTTAAAGATGCTCTCACACAGGGAAATTGGATCTTATGAAACTTTTGTCAAACTCTAGCTGGTACAGGTAGTTCAAATCAATAATCTGGATGAGTTTAGGCCTGGCATCAACACAAAAACGTGTATTGAAAATTGTTTCCATAAATTGAGGGCCTCATTTATGAAAAGTGTTGTATCACTGCATGAAAACAGCAATGCAACACTTTTCAGTCCGCCATCCTTGCAACACCATGGATGTGCCGTATATACTGTACGACGCTCCATGTCACAAGGATTTACAGATAGGTCAGTATTCCTGATGTATTAGAAAGTAGAGCACTACATAGTAAACAAAACTGGATAGGGAGTTTTGTTGCCTCCTACCAGATGGAATATTCTAAAGGAGTGGCTATAATAATAAGGAAAGGAGTTGGAATAGAATTAATTTCCTCTAAAACCGACAGCTCCGGGAGATGGGTCATGGCCACCCTGAGAGGTTCAGATTATGAAATCCTCTGCATAGGATTTTATGTAGGCCTGGGCGAAGTACTACGCTACGCTCGCGTAGTTTGCGAAGTTCGCGCTACTTCGCGCTACGCGAACTGCACGTAGCACAGTGCGAACACGCGTAGCGTAGTGTTGCGTAGTGCTGCGGTCATTTTTTGCTTGCTCGCGGTCCTCAACGTCAAGTTGGCGACCGCGAGCAAGCAAAATGACATCCTGGCGAGACTTTTTCCTTGTTCGCGATCGCGAGCATGGAAAATAAA
Organism: Triturus cristatus; assembly: GCF_964204655.1. Classification (NCBI taxonomy): domain Eukaryota; kingdom Metazoa; phylum Chordata; class Amphibia; order Caudata; family Salamandridae; genus Triturus; species Triturus cristatus. Next base: position 920,713,208 of record NC_140581.1, on the reverse strand, counting down.
CCTCCCGGCGAGATTCCCAACGCGAGAAGGTCAGGTTTCTCATTGCGAGGGGTCGCGTATGCTCGCGACCGCTCGCGATGAGAAACTACCAGTTCGCGTTGAGAAAACTGCAGCTCGAGTAAAAATCTACTCGAGCAGCAGAAAACTACAGCTCGCACTGTGCAAGATGCCATTTTCAATGATTGCACAGTGCCGGTTGCTTGTCCGCACTGTGCAATCATTGAAAACAACATCTTGCACAGTGCGAACATGTTACTTCGCAGTTCGCGAAGTGCTACGCGTAGCTCGCGTAGTGCGAACTTCACTTTGCGTAGCTTCGCGAAGTGCTACTTCGCGAACTACGCCCACCCTTAATTTTATGGCCCCAATATTGATGACCCTCAGCATATAATATAATTACATCTGCTGGCAGCTGAGACAACAGCTCCAGTAATAATAGGGGGAGATTTAAATCTGCTGCTAAACCCTGTATTGGATAGATCTACGAGTCGGAGGGGAGTCATTTCTCAGGGGATAAAAACGAGACAAGCTTTAAAACATATGCTAGTCGAATTAGGCCTGGTAGGATTTTAAAGGCAAATAAAAAAGCATATACTTTTCATAGTAAGAAATATCGACATTTTTCACGATTGGATTATTTATTTGTGGATAGAGATATGGTTGGGAATCTTAAAAATGTACATATACTTCCAGGACATATTTCTGACCATGCAATAGTCAGTATCCTATTTAGAAACCAAATAACCCTAGATGGACGCTTAAAAGGTCAATACTGTCAGATTTAGAGGTCTCCGCTCGCTTGAAAGAAGCTACCCTCAATTTTTTTCAGATTAACACGCAGTCGGCCCCGATAGGAGTCACATGGGATACTTTTAATGCGTTTCTTTGGGGAGTGTTACAAAGTGCGGCTTCTTATAAGAACAAGACAGAAAGGGTTGAATTAAAAAAGTTAGAAGAGGAGATCGGGACATTAGAAGGAAGAGCACAGAAAGACACGTATGATATACAGTTAAAAGAAGAGATTCTGAAGAGCCTCAAGAAGGCCAGGGAAAACTATAGGATTAAATTAGATCAGAAGTGTAGGGCTAGATGGGCCAACACCCGACTTGTAGAACCCACTCCTGACTCCTGAGATTTTGTGAGATACCTTTGTTTAAATAAAATGAATTGACAGATAAAATGAGAGTAAAAGGTGAAAATTGCACGTTTAAACAAAGATAAAAGTGAAGAAAACAAATTGAAGAAATTGTTCCATTGGATTTAAACTCAAGGTGTAATAAGGCAGTGCAGCCTGATGGAATCTGACAGTTGATTCTAACAGAGAAGCCAACACCCGCATGCAACATTTCAAGTACGGGGAAAAAGCAGGCGCACTCCTCGCTTGGAAATCCAAAGCTGAGAGAACCAGAAATCACATTAATGAGCTGATAACTAACCAGGGGGGTACAATCACTAACAAAGAAGAAGAAATACAGGAGACTTTTGTCTCCCTCTTTTCCGAGTTATATTTAGAAGCTGGGCGACCTGATGAGGAAGTGTTAAAAAGTTGGCTGAGGAATTTAAATCTCCCAGCCCTTACAGATGAAGGTAGGAACAAATTGGATGCCCCGATCACTGAAAAGGAAATTATTGAGCAGTTTACACGTATGAAAAAAGGCAAGTCTGCTGGCCCAGATTCCATCCCAGTCGAAGTATAGAAGTTGCTAGTAGGCGAAATTGTGCCAGAGATGAAGGCTCTCTTCAATGCAGTGTACAGTGATGAAGGCACTATTCCGAAGTCCTGGAGTGAGGCTATAATAACTTTGATTTTAAAACCTTCAAACGATCCAAAGACAGCAGATTCTTACCGTCCAATCTCTTTACTTAATACAGATCATAAAGTATACACAGGAATTTTTGCATGTCGCCTGGCTATGGTCGTCCCGAAATTAATCCATATGGACCAGAAAGGCTTTGTTCCAAAGCGACAAATACAGGACCTCACTTTGTCCTTGAAAGGAACAATAGACTTGGCCTTGCCAAGATCGATTCCGTTGGCAGTAATAACAATAGACGCTGCCAAGGCATTCGATCGAGTCAGTTGGGGATTCCTATGGGAGGTACTGAATATAATGGGTTTTAGTTATGGTTTTGTAAGGGCTATGCAAAAGTTATATGGTCACCTGACGGCCAAGATTCTCATCAATGGCAAGTTGACTAAACGTTTCGAGATACATAGAGGGACAAGACAGGGTTATCCCTTGTTTCCACTCTGTTTGATCTCTATATAGAGCCGCTTGCACACTTATTGAGAGCAGATGAACAAATTAAGCCCATATGTCAACTCCCGTCTCATAGTAAAATTGCGCTCTATGCAGACGATTTAATTATATATACTTCTTATCCAACCCACACATTAATAAGAATGGAGCAACTGACAAATGAATATGGGTCCTTTTCAGGGTATGCTATAAATTCATCGAAGACGGGAGTGATGTGTTGGAATATGGAGGGGTGGGGCAGTACTAGATATAAGGAAATTAGATACCTGGGGATAGACATTCTTGAAAAAATAGAGGAGATTCCATTTTATAATATGAAGCGAATTATGAGGGAGGTGGAGAAACAACTAACCAGATGGAAGAAACTGCCACTCTCCATATATGGGAGAGTGAACTTGGTTAAAATGTCTATCCTGGCGAAGTTAACTTACCTTTTTAATGGAATTCCTCTTACCTTCCCAATAGAAGAAATTAACAAAATTCGGGGGAAAATAACGAGCTTCATCTGGGCATCTAGCGGTGTCCGCTTGTCATGGCGGAAATTACGTTGTAGCATTAAAAAGGGGGGACTCGCCTTGCCAGCTCTTAAATTGTACTGTCTGGCTTTTCAATACAAAAATATTCGCATGCTACTTGGGGAGCCCTTGGTCAACACATGGGGGCGTATTTTGGGGGAAACGGTTAAGGACTTAAGCCCGAAGGCTTTTTTGTATAAATTTGGAGCTAAATTGTTCTTTTAAAAAGTAAGGTTGTAAGTTTTAAAGTCAGCGTTAAAAGACTTTTAAAGATTTGTTATTTTTCAGCCTTCGCCCCCATCTGGGAATCCCCAGGAACACCGGACTGTTTAGTAGATGCATAGAGTTTACCATTAAAACAAGCTTGTAAAATTGCTGGGGGGATCTTTTGTCTGTAGAAGGCTTGACCCCATGGGATGTTTTGAACAATAGGTCAGGGAACAAGCTATCTAAGTTCAAATATTTTCAGCTTATTTCATGGTTCTCTACTATTACAGAGGAGTTGAGGGGAAATTCGGACTTTGAAGTTGCGGTACAGGATACAAATCAAGGTGCCAAAAAGGTGGCGAAATGGTACGACCAATTCCTGGAGGCTGAAGAGGATGGAATGAAGGCATTATCAGATACTTGGGTAAGCACTTTGCAAGAAGATTGTGTAAAATCTTTGTGGACTGGATCTCTAAAATACTTATATGCCTTTGTTTCACCTGCCAACCTCAAACGTCATCATTTCTTTGTTATTCAAAGGATTTATTGGACTCCGGAAAGATTAGCTAAGTTTGTATCACAACCTGTTCTAAGTTGTAAGAGGAGTAAGCTTTTAAAAGCCAGCGATGTTCATGTCTTTTTCACCTGTCCAGGAATACAAGCTTACTGGAAGAACATTGAAAACACTTTGAGGGCCATTTTTACTAAGAACATCGTTTTGACAGAAACGCTGGTATTATTAGGGGTAAACAACGCATCTCGACAGATATTAAATAAAATGCAAAGGGGATTACTATTTTACATGCTCCTTTTGGCGAGAAGAGAGATTTGTAAAAAATGGTTAGACTTGGATCCTCCACACCTAATAGCATGGCTAAATTCGATAAAATAGACATGTGAACTAGACACTGAATGTAATTCCAGTCTCCCGAAGGAGTTGTGGAAGGATTATCTGACATGGTCAAAATAGGCAGCTCCAAATTGGGTTGATCTGGCAATAATTCTATTGGTAAAATAAAAGGTCCAATGATTACATCATGCCATGGGCTCAGTGGAGGCTTGACTCAGTTTCCATTCCCCTCCTCCAAGAAGCGGGCTAAGGTGACCTGGAGTCTTAATCTGCATGGACCATAGACGGAACAAGGGTGCATAGACAAGGTTCAGAATGCAGCGTCATGGTGAAATGAGGCCAAAATAAAAGTATTCCTCTTGGGCCCGATTCACAGAATTAACTTAAGACAAAATCCTAAACTTACTACTTTTGGTATTCACAGAATGCACTTACTACTTTTGGTATTCACAGAATAGATTTACGACTACTAACTTTACGTCCGCACTCAGGCCGGAAATTCCGGCCCGGAGGCGGAGCTTCCGGGCCAGAGGTGGGGATATAGCCATGGACAAAATCTCCACCTCTGAGCCGGAAGCTCCACCTCCGGCCCGGAAGCCCCGCCTCTGGGCCGAAAGTAAAGTTAGTAGTCGTAAATCCATTCTGTGAATACCAAAAGTAGTAAGTGCATTCTGTGAATACCAACAGTAGTAAGTGTATTCTGTGAATACCAAAAGTAGTAAGTTTAGGAATTTGTCTTAAGTTAATTCTGTGAATCGGGCCCGATGTAGGCGCAAAAGTGGTGCATTGCTGGGGTGTGTCTGAAAACGGAAGCAACTCCAGCAATGTGTCCTTTCACATGAGGCAAGTCTCAAGTGAAAGGGCCTGTGTCACTCTTTGCCTGCTATGAAGCAGGCATAAGGATTTGATGCAGTGGAATCCTAGAAGTGACATTGTGAAATCTCATAGATTTTACTATGCCAGTACTTTGAGCCATTTTTGCGGGGGAACGGCCACCCTGCATATATTATACCTGACGCAAGTCTGCCTAGAAACGTCACTTTGTAAATATGACGCTGTGTGGTGCATATTTTACATCGCCACAGCGGCACAAAAAGTGACACAATGGCAGCTTCAAGGGCTCCTAAATAAGCCCTGAGTATCTAGCTCAATTTGATCCTGAAAGCACTGAGCTGCTTAAAACAAATAAGATGGACACTTATTATCCCTAGACAAGGATTGGAGGGTGCAGCCAGGAGATTTAAAGCCGTACTGTCTGAAATAGTCACTACAGTATACAGAAGAACTCAGAAAGAAAAACGTTGCCCTCCTCAATGGTCCACTGTAATCATATATTAGAAATAGTGAATACACAAAACGGGAGTCAATAGAAAGTACATTTAGTATAAACAAGTGATTATGAGTGTTGATGCAGAACTTTTCTTTAATGTATATTTCCAAACATGCACAGACAACACGTTTCACTTTAAAAAAGGCTTAATCAGGGCCAAAGAATTAAGCCTCCGTTCATGCCAGAAAAATTCTAGGTGCACCTTAATCTGTATTGGCGTTATAGAAGGCACATGTAGTTCAAAATTAGTTTTAAGCCAAAAGGTAATGATTCAGGGGTCGTCACGTCTAACTCCAGATTCGACCAAAGGCAGCGTAAATCCAAATGCATCATATAGTTCACAAACCGGTGGTTCTTGATTCCACACTGTATTTAAAGCGGGAAAATCGAATAAAAATCACTGTCTATGGCGTGATGACTCGTGTCCAATCTCCCGTAGCATCTGGTGTTTAATGTGGAACAATTAGCAGTATCAACTCTCAAGACCTGTTTATATTAAATTTACATTTCTGTTGCCTCTTGTTTAGTGTGTTCATCAACACTTATTATCCTAAATGAAGTGTCTATCTAAACCAAATTGCTTGTATGAAGTAATGCAGTGCTATACATACAGAAATAAAATAGATGAACACATTGAACAAAGGATATTTGGGGTTACTGGCTGTAATGGATATTTAGTGAGACATTCAAAATCAACTCTCATTGATCATTGTAAACTAAGCAGTCAAACAGATGAGAAAAGAGAATTCTTTAACCTGGCTCTCATGCAACTTTTTTAACCTTGGTGTTCAGATGTTTAGAGTCCGCAGGTCGGAGCCTTTCCGAGTCACATCGTAGGTTTCACTTCCGACAGCCGCATTACAATGCAGATGGTTGAAAGTGACACCGGACGGTCATTCCGGCTGTGAGTGAGTGGCAAAGTAGGTCCTAACTATAACTACCTATTGGCAACTACCAGTAGGTTATGTAGATATGTTTGTGTGTGTTTTTTTTACAAAAAAACAAAGGTTTCAGGGACGTTATAGTTAGGCTCAGATTTTACATGGAAAAACCCATTGAAATTCAGCAGTTCTAGTTACCTGAGCTGAGTACAACTTACACCCTGCTATGCACTGCTTATGATCTGACATAATACATCATGCATGACATGCCAATTTTAGATTGACACTCCAGCAATACTCACATGAAAAGCTGACCCAGATATGAGGGATAGGCATTTATTGCCCCAGCCCAACTTTAAAGCCTCTGCATCCTCTGACTCTGAGGTCCTGTCCTTTTTGTCAACTCACTCTGACTAATCTTAAAATTAAGGGGACACCCCCCTCCATAACAATCTGTATCCCGCCTGAACCAAAACCAACAATCTTAGATTCAACACCTTCAGAGAGAGGTTCAAGGCAATTTAAAGCAGCACTTGTCAACGCAAGGTCACTGATAAAGAACGTATTGGCCTTTGCTAAATTTATAGAACTTCAGGATCTGAACCTAGCGTTTGTCACAGAAACCTGGGCATGCCCCGGGTCTGACCCAGATCTCATCCTGGTCACACCCCCGGGTTTTGTCATCTCTAGACTAGACCGTTCCCCAAAAAGGGACAGAGGTTTACCAATTATCTCCCAGGCACATCTGAAAGTCTCCTTCAAGCCCCTACAAGCTGCCCCTAAGTACGAAGCACTGGTCTTCAAGATCACGTTGACCAGTCGGTATTCAATTCAAATCTTTATTTGTTTCAAAGAATCATCAAAGCATTTCTTAAAAATATAGAAAGATTATAAAAATACATAAAACATAGATTCCACTTATTGATACATTAAAAATAATCCTCTTCAGTACAAGTGCACTATGAATCAGTGAAGTAGCATTCCCAATTTTCCTTTCCCTCTAGGAGAATTTGTTTGTTTACATAAAGGGCATGTGCATACTAGATTGACCCTTCTTAGAAGTACAATAGGTAGGGAGATTCATAAAAGTGCAAGTGCATACTAAATTAAACCTTTCCAGAAGTACACAACTGTCAATCTTTGTACTAAAATAGTTTGTGGGAATCAGTGCAATACCTTTTTGGTGGAAAAGTGCTCAACTTGGTTTGGTTTGAGCCGACCCAACTCGAGTATTCTAAAAAAATACCATAAAAACTAAGTTCGACTGTCAAGCCTGGGTAATCATCTGGCACATGCATCAAAGCTTTTTGTGATCGCAAACGGTGCGATTCGCAAAAATTGGCCGTTTGCGATCGCAAAATTAGCTTTTGCGATGCATCAGGGGTCAAGGCCCTCGCAATTTGAGATTTCGCAATTAATTGCGAGTTCTGATTTTGCAATTGCATTTAAGGAATCACATTTTGCGATTCCTTAAATGCAATGCAAGAACCACTTTGAAGTAACAATTTCGCTACTAGGGGACGCAAATTACCACGAAGTTGAACTTGCCCATAGGAATGAATAGGAAGCTATTCCTTATTTACGACTCGCTATTTGCGAGTCGCAAATAAGGAATGTGTAGGAATCACTATTATTATAGCGATTCCTATATGCATAGGATTTTGCAAGTCCTAAATTGTGAATCCTTAATATTCGCAATTAAGGACTCGCAAAATCCTAGCAGGTGCCCGCATATTTGCAATTTTAGCTCTCTTTTTTTCCTTATAAAACCAATAGACAATAAAAAATCTGCTAAGACCAAATACTGTGAGTCGTGAATTGTCTGTTTTTAGTATTCGTAAAATCTCCTTGTACTTCCTGACATTGAGACTGCTACAGATCGGTTTTATCCATTTCTTCCTGGCCGTTGCATAAGCAGGACAGAAAAATAAAACGTGTGCAACATCCTTCTCCACTCCTATTTGGCATAGATTACAGTTGGTGTTCTCTCCCCTATATTGCGATGATGCCCATTTGGAAGTAAAAGCGTTTAACTGCAATGTTCCGTATCTAAATTTCAGGTACAATGATTTTGCTAATTTTGGTTCAAGTTCGTCCATGAAATATTCAAAACAAGGCGTCATTTTGAACACTAAAAATTGTGTTGTAATCCTTCCCAGTGTGCTATTTGAGATAACTTTATGCCTGATAAAATCCCAGAAAATATGCTTAAGCTCGCACTTTGATTCAGGTGTTAGCAGCTTCGGGTTTATCCAGAATCTGCTCAAACCTAGATCAAGGAGCCATGGCTGGATAAGAGCCAATCAGGGGAAGGTGGATCAAGAATCCAATTCCATCAGTTCGCTCAAGGATTCAAGGGTTCCTAGCTCCTCTGTTGTCTAAATTCTGACCCAGTATGACAGTGATAGACAGATAGCTAAATGCTCAAGTCGTTTTATGCCCATGTTGTACGTCAGAGTAATCAGTGGGTTGCGTTGGGGGAGGGCCACAAGCATTTCCCAATTTTATTTTCCCCAACTATTAGTGGTTTTAGAGTTTCACCGCCCCATATCTCTGAGCATATAAGGCAGCGGTTTGAGCTCTGGATTTATATACTACAAAAGCAGGTGTAATAACCTTTGACACCTTTGCCAATTGTTTTTTTACTATGGGGAGAGAGTTTTGCATTAAGATGGCCTTTGATTTCTCTATTTGGGGTTTCCAAGAAAGTTTAGAATCGATGGTGACCCCCAGGTATACGAATTTGGTTACACGATCCAGAGTCGTCCCGTTCAAGGTTATTTTCTTTTACCAGCATTTGTGTGGTCTCAACGTCATGTATTTGGTTTTGATTGGGTTAATTTCTAGGTATTCTGCTTTACAATATTTGTTAGAGCTGTCAAGTAGGGTTTGTAGACCCCTGGGAGTTTGAGACAACAAGATTGTGTTGACCGCATATGTTAGGGCACAAATATGGTTCCCTCCAAGTCTGGGCGAGTCATGGGATGATTTTTGCAAGTATTCAACCAAATCATTTACATATAGAAGAAACAAGGTTGGCGCCAGGACACAGCCCTAGTGCACACCCCTCCTGACAGGGATCTCTTTAGAGAGCTCACCTCCTTTACCCCAGCATACCTTGGCAAAGTTGCCCTAGTGTAACCTTATGATTTGGTTTAAGATCTCATCTGGTACCCCCAGATGATGTAGGCTTTTCCATAACTGCCCCCTTGGGATTGAGTCAAATGCTGCCTTTAGATCGATAAAAGCAACATATAAGTGACTATCTCTCAGCTTTGTGTACTTCCAGGCTAGAATTAGAAGTCTGAAAACTTGATCGATTGTACATGTTTTCCTTCTAAAACCATCCTGGCAGGGTGAGAGTACACCATTCTCTATGATCTAGTCAGTTAGTTTGAACAGCCTATTCCTTTAATGGAGTACTACTTTATAGACCCCTAGTTCCTAGCTCAACCTTTCTACACAACAGCAGGCAGCTGCCGGACATTAAAGTCCTTTTTACTGATTTCACCATCTGAGGGGACTTTAACCTTCACCCTGAAAATATATCATCAAACGACGCGGTCGCTTTCCCTGACCTAATGAGAAGTGTGGGCCTTGTTCAGCTGGTGGACAGCCCTACACATACGCTGGCCACGCTTTGGATGGCATATTCTCAGACAATCCATATCTTAAATTCTCCTCTATCATCCCGTTAACATGGTCTGACCATTCAGCCGTGATGTTCAGCATTTGCCCAGAACAAGCAACTGAGCTGGGAACCCCTCTCCAAACTAGCAAAATGCCCCAGCCACAAAGTCACCCCAGAAATGTTCACGTGACACCTGGACCACTCCAAACCGAATCGCCCTGTGCACTTGGATGAGGCCACAAAAACTTACCATAATTGGATCACCAATAATCTTGACTCCATAGTGCCCTTAAAAGCTACATCCATTAAAAGGCTTTCCCCCTCCGAGCCATGGTTTGACGACAGCCTGAGACAACAGAAGCAAGCAAGCCTCGCATTATGACATTGACGACAAGATCGTGTACAAAAAAGCCATTGCAGATTATAAAACAAAAATCTCAACTACTAAAAAACGATATTTCTCCACCAAAATTAGCACTTCCCTTAATTCCACCAATGAACTTTTCTCCACAGTTCAGAAACTGAGCAAAACCCCCATTCAGAAAAATACAGGTGTAAATCAAGGCTTCTGTAATCAGCTAGCAGATTCCTTACAGGCAAAAGTCAAAGCAGTCTCGGACTGCTTTCTCTCCATTCGTCGGGTGGTGGGAGGGCAACCTAAAGGGCCCTTCCCCACTATGATAGAGGTCTCAAGCGGTGAATGCATTCCAGCAAACACTATTCCCTGCTTCTATAACTTTAGCACCATCTCGGTAACCCAGGTCATGACGATTCTCAGTCAGACGAGACCAGGCTCACACTGGGACCCCTGCCCCCCTAAAATTCACCACTTGGCCCAGGAGGCTACAGCAAATTACCTTACAGATTTTTTCAACTGGATGTTCTCTGATTAATACTTTCCGATATCTTGGAAGAAGGCATCTATTCTACCACTGCTGGAAAAAAAAACCTGGACAATACAGATCCGAACAGCTACAGACCTATGTCCCGTCTACCTCTTCCAGCCAAGATTGCAGAGAAGGCCATGAATATAGGACTTACCCAGTTTATGGATGATAACAAGCTACTAGACTGTGCACAATATGGTTTTAGAAGCCAACAAAGCACTTAGCTGGCCCAGATCAATGTGTCGGAAGACATAAGAGAGGTTCTGGACAAAGGTGGGAAGACAGCCCTGATCCTTTTGGACCTCTCGGCGACTTTCAACACGGTTGACCATGATCTTCTCATAAGCCGGCTCTTTTCCGTAGGTATCAGGGGCAAGGCTCTGGCTCTTCTGAAGTCCTTTTGCTATGACAGAGAGCAGCAGGTGGAGCTTGGCGGTCACAGGTCATCCTGGTTCACCTCTCCCTGTGGGGTGCTGCAAGGCTCCTCATTGAGCCCGACACTTTTCAACCTTTATGTCACCCCCCTCTGCTCTCTCATAAAGTCCTTCAGCTTCAAGACAGTGTCATATGCCAACGACACGCAAATCGTGGCGTCCTTTTCCGGGGACTCAATGGACACTGCTCTGAAATTCCATGACTGCTTTCGTGAAATCAGACAGTGGATGTCCCAAAACTGCCTGAAGCTGAACACAGGGAAAACCGAGGTACTTCTGTTCGGACATGACACCTCTTTCTGGCAACCAAGCTGGTGGCCACAGGAAATGGGAGAAATCCCAACTCCTGTCTCTAAGGTAAAAAACCTTGGGGTCTACTTTGACACTAAGCTGTCCTTCGAGGGGCAAATCAACGCAATCACCTCCGCCTGCTTCTTCATGATTAAAACTATCAGAAAGATTCTTCCCTTCATCCCGCTAGTGCTCCAGAAAGCAGTGGTAACAGCTCTTATACTGTCCAGAATAGATTGTTGCAGTAGGCTGTTCCTTAACATACAGGCACGCTTCCACAACAAAATGCAGGTCCTCCAAAACGCAGCAGCTCTCCTGCTGCTTGATATCACAAAACATCAATCAGTGGCCCATACCCTCCCGACATTGCATTGGCTACCTGTTAAGAGGAGGATCGAATTCAAGGCCTTCTGCATCACCTCCAAAGCACTACACGGTCTTGGCCCCAACTAGCTGACAAACAAGTTCAAGTGGTACATTCCAGAGAGGCAGCTTCACTCTGCGACATCCGCAAATCTGGTACTCCCCAGGGCCAGAAGGCCTCATGGGGGGGGGAGAAGTTTTGTTGCAAGCACAGCCAGATATGGAAACTCCCTCCCACTGGCACTTAAGACCAAAAACAATTTCTTGGCATTTCGTAAACTTCTAAAAACTCAGCTTTTCAACGATAAGCCTGTTCCCACCTTACTATCTCTCCACGCTGGATTGCAGATTATGATGAGCCGCCACACCTAGACACCTCCGGGTATTAGTGCACGTGATAAATTTAAATTTCATTTTATTTCATGCACTGATAACATCACTGAGGGTATCTCAAATGACAAAAATCACATATGTTCTTAATGTAAAATATCTACTGTTTTTGTAAACAAGTTTTGTTTTATTTTTTAACTATTTTTGGGTACTACATATCCTCCGCGGTTCCCACAACTAAGCCGGAATTACAAGTACTCTATGGCATCTATAAGTTTCACATTATTGAATGATGAACAGTTAGCATTCCGAAATTATGAAAGGTGCTTGTACACTTTCTTTGTCAGATATGCCAGTGAATGTCTTTGTATATTAATATATTTCCTCACTTTCCATGGATCTAATCCTTGCAACATTGCAATTAGCCACTTCACACTTTTACCTGTAAATTCATGTAGAAAAGTTCTTAATATATCAATTGATTCCTGGCAAACACTACAAATACTGCTACACACCCATTTATATACAGGGGCATATCTACGCCTTCCTTGTACCTCTTCAGCTATCTCTTCCTCTGCATTTCTAGGAACCATCTCCTCTATTTTAATGGGAATACTATCTTTTACCACCTAGCATTGGCCAGTTGTTTCAACTGCATGCAATAATGTGTTCTCTTGTAAGTAACTTTCTTCATTAAAGAAAGGCTCAGAGCTAGACATATGCTTCCATTCTCCTCTGAAAAAAGTACGAAAATGAGTTTTATTAATAAGTCTTTTTTCTGGCTTTTTCATTTCATAGACAAAACTGTTTGTCCAGTGTTCTCATTCTCTTCAGTATCAAAACAAATACTTTCCGCTTCACAATAAATGCATCATTAATTACACACTCCATCGCGTTGTTTTTTTCAGTGCTTCCTTTCTCCTCTCATACTGTTTCATGTTTCATACCAAATTATGCATTACCCTACTATGAACATTTTTTAGTCGTATTGTTTTCAATTGCTTCTATCTTCTGGTTAAACTAGTTGTTTTCTTATAAGATTGCTCACTTTGAATTTCATTTATTCATTCTCTTTTCTGAGATGATTTTAAACATCACTTTTTAGTTGCATGCTTATCGAACATTTTGCATTTTTCCATATACTCATTTAAGAAACATTCTAGTGCATGGGTCTCTGTGTGTGTGTGTCCCTTAATGTGTAAGTAACTACGTTGGTATATTGCATGGGTCTGTAAATGTTTATGTAAGTTGCTGTGTGGATTGCTTAATGTCTGTGTTAGTGAGTATTGGGGTATGGAACAGTGTGTGCAACAGGCTCTGTTACTGCAGGATACATAAGTGCTGTGTGTGTGTGAGCGAATGTGTAAGAGCCTCTGTTGCTGTCTCACTGGGTGTGTGAGTGGCTCTATGCTTTTGTAAATAGGTATGTCAGTCACAGTATGGGTGACAGACTGAATGTATAACTGGGCATATGGGTCTGTAAATGCATGTGTAACTCACTGAAACTTCAAAGTACATTTCTTACATTTTGAGCATGTAGCACCCTGCCCTTTGGGCTACCTACAGCCTACCTCAGGGGGGATTTATATGTAGAGAAAGGTATGTTCAGTACAGAAATCTTGTCTTGGTGTGTGAGTGGATGTCTAAGTGCCTCTGTCACTCTCTGAGTGTGTGAATGACTCTATGGTATTGTAAATAAGTATGTAAATGACTGTGTGGGGAGCAACTGCATATATAACTGGGTGTATGGCTGTGTACATCTCTCTGTAACTGAGTGAATACTGGGTACATGAAAAACTATATATTTGTTCGAGAGGATATGACAGTGCCTGAATAACTGTGAGAATTAGTATGTAAGGGGATGTATAGGTAAATAAATGGGTGCATAAAGGATTTTATTGATATCACTCTTAGTGTGCCAGTCTCTATCTAGCAATATCAGCAATGCGTACATAAGTACCTTGTTGGCACTGTAACTGAGTGTATAAGTGTCTGCCTTACTATGTGCGTGTTATATAGTGTAATCAATCATCTACTTCCAAACACATATATTCATTGAAAATTAATAAAATAACTATATTTTCTCTTAATACATTTTTATTCCTCCTTTGCTGCTCACAATGGTTTTCCTTAATATCATCACCTACCCTCCCTTTCATTTTCACTTTTACTGTTGTGTAAAATCTACATATTTTATTGCATCTTATATAGACTCATATTTTTTTATTTACAAATACTTTGAGAAAGTAAACCCCAATTGACATACCTGTTAAATGTCTTTGCTGTTTATCAGTCTTTGTCTCAGTATCACGTAGAATCTCTTGCCAGTGAAAATCGGAAGAAAGAAGTACAGGAATGGTGTTCCACTCTGAGTGCAAAGGAACTATTAATGGCAACGCTTCCCTTCTGCTTTCACTGATACTGATGTTGTAAGCAAATCACATCCTTTCTTTCATATTTTACTTTTTTTATACCACTTCTGAATTGTCAATGTTTTTTAACCCTTTGTAAGACTTCTGTTAAGAAGCCCAGTTTGATAGTGGTTTTGAGCTGATTTGCAAATGTGCCGCTGCACTCAATGCAAGCCCACGTGTAACATCGCAGTGGATCCATGAATCCACACAGGAACCTGTAAAATCCCTTAATAATTTTCTGTTAAAGCATGGCATTTATAGTTCACTTTGTAAAAAGTACTGACTTTTAACCCAAACACAGTCTAATGAGCAATATTTCTCCTTTTCACATTAACACTGCTCTTTTTTGTTCCCTTCCCACCACGCTCTTTTAGCTCTATTTCCATAGTAACCATGTTTGGAACACTCACTGCTAGCACTAGGTCAAAAGTTCACAGCCCTTTCTGTGAGCACCATTCTACTTTCAAACAGAACTGTAGCAGGTGTGGTTGATTGTTTGGAAATATGTGTGTCCCAAACAGCATAACTATTATTGTTCTTTCTAACCTGTTTCCTACCTTCTATGCTGGTGAACAAGAGCTTCAATCAGCTCGAAAAGCGTATGGTCTTAGAAACGCGCTGTGCCTGCTGCTGACACTGCTGCCTGCGACGTTGTGTGATTCCTGATGTGTGTGGTTCCTCTTTTGGGCAACCTGGGTTTTTGTGTTTAGCGGCTTGCTCTGCCGCGAGGAGCCCCGAAGCCGGATGGCGGATCCTGAGGGCTGGTAATCACCAGCAATCCCTGGACTGATGGAGCCTCACCTGCAGAGATATTGGCGGAGGAAAACAGTGGTGCACACACAGCTTTTCACCCTACAGGGATTTCTATATTATCGAGGGGCAGGACAGGAGCCACTTGGCAAGAGAAGTTTGTCAGTCTATGGCAGTATAATTGGACTATCAGGACCAACATGCCTTTAGACACGCCCACTGGGGCGGGACTCTATATGTTTAAATAAACCATTGTTCTTTCTAACCTGTTTCCTGCCTTCTATGCCAGTGAACAAGAGCTTCAATCAGCTTGAAACGTGTATGGTCTTAGAAACACGTGGTGTCTGCTGCTGACACTGCTGCCTGCGAGGTGGTGTGATTCCTGACGTGTGTGGCTCCTCTTTTTGGCAAATTGGGGTTATATATATATATATGGAGAGAGAGAGAGAGAGAGAGAGAGAGAGAGAGAGAGAGAGAGAGAGAGAGAGATATTTCCTTCTGGCAGTTGTTACAGTTAGGACCTAGTTTCCATAGGAAAAGCATGTTGCACTAAAATACTTTTATTGGGGATTGTGGTGGATAAGATTATGTGGTTGGCACTTGCACTTTGAAAGTAAGGAGGAGGAGAGATTGATAGGCACTTTTTGGTTTGATTAATATTGACCACTAGTGTGACACTTGAATATTACGCGTAGGAACATGTGTCTATATCGATACTTTATCGGGATTTGCAGTACACATACAACAAGAAATTCTAGAAAATTGTATATTTCATCATCTTTTATGATTGAACTTTACTCTGAGGACAGATGGAGGAGATTTCAAGAGCCAATTTGTTAACATCATTTGAAAAATTAAGGAAGAAAATCAGTGGATTATAATAAAGTGAGAGGATTGTGCAATCATATGATTACTTGGGCCCTTTACCAAATCCGGGATGCATATAGACACTATTATTACCTTTGTATATGTTTTTATATTTATTGCATTTCTCACTTTTTTGCAAGCCCCACTTTACTTCCATTTTATTTGGAGTAATTCAATGGAACGTGAGAGGATTGTGCAATCATATGATTACTTGGGTACTTGACCAAATCCGAGATGTACATAGACACTTTAATAACTTTGTACATGTTTACATTTATTGCATTTCGCAATTTATTGCATTTCGCAATTTACTTCAATTTTATGTGGAGAAATTCAGTGAGTAAAAAATTGTTGGCATTGTTTTATATAGAAATCGATGAGATGGTCTAATGAAATTATGACATTTTAGAAATGTCAGATATGTTGAACAAGTACAACTTTTAATAAAATAAAATTGGGTTTGTTTTTAAACGCATAATTAATTTTGGTCATAATTAGCTTACAATGGGTATGTCACCCTATTTAATACTGCTAAGCGAATATATTTTGAGTGGCTCCTCCTCCCACACAACCCTCCTTTGTGACCTAAACTTTTTGTACACAGAGGGTTGTGTTAACATGAGTGCATAAAGTTGGCAAGAGAAAAAGAAAAGTGAAAAAAAGTTTAAAAAGTGTAATGTTCCTTTAACTACCAACCAGTACCAATTTTTTCAACAGAGGGAGGGTCCAACCAACCTCTTTATAATCACTTTGCACTTTACACACTTTGACCCGGACGAAGGCCTCTGGCCGAAACGTGTTAGTCGTTTTTTGTCTCCTAATTGCACTGACTGCACTTTGCACTTTAAATAAATGAAAACAACGAGAAGAAAATAAGAAAATGAAAAAGACTTTTGCAAGCTACAACCTGTCGTGAGTTCACTGTTTTGAGTGCTGCCTTTCTGTGTCCTTCAATATTGGCGATGGAACATTTGTGAAGGTGATCACAGGATACCAATTTCCATATCTTTATATCCAACAGAGAAAGTTGCCCATTTAGGAGAGCCACACGCAGGTAGGTAAAATCACATTTAATTGTGGCAGCTGCAGCACAATGGATGGAAATCTTGCCAAAATTCAACAGCCTGATGCATTTCATGCTGACTAGCATTTCTTCAGAGGCAGTTCGTTATTTGCAGCGTGAAGCAATGTGGCATTACTTATCAATCCAGCCACCCTCCCCAGTGGGCGTCATCTCTCGCTGAGCCTGATGGTCTCTGTAGTGCAGTGAATAATACTCCAGTGAGTTGCTTACACGTTGTAAAACTTAAACAGTCAAAACCCCGAAGTGTAAGCAACTCACTGGAGTATTATCCCCTGTGGATCCATGCACCAACAGCAATGCTGTGATTGGCTGGCCGCAACCTGAACAAAAAGTTGCAGCTACTATTTTGTGACAACGGACTTGGTTCCTGGGGTGAAATAAACTGTGAATAGGATACAAGGGTTAGGGTAGAGGTCTCCTGCCCCCATAGGACTGATGGAAGAGTCTTTGAGGGCCCCCTTCCGGGCAAGAAATTGCCCAAAGCCATTTTTAACATGCACGGATCCACAGCAGCACTCATCGTGATCTCTTGTGAATCTGCAGATCCGGACCCCAATGAAAAAGAAACATACACCAACTTGCACATCCTCTTACACACCCACACAACCACTCACACACCCATACAGCCACTCACTCACCCACTCAGAGACCCAGAAAACCACTCAACCAGACAAACACCCACTCAAAGACTCACACAGGCCTTCAGAACTCTCACCTATTTACACATCCATGGAGCCACTCACACACCTACTCACAGACCCACACAGACATGTACACACCCAGCACACACTCGCACACCCACCTACACACCCACGCAACCACTCACACAGCCACTCACATGCCCAAGCAGAGACCCAGAAAACCACTCATATACCCAGTCAAATACCTATACAGTCATTCATACACCCATTCAGAGACTCATAAACCACTCACACACCCAACAGTCACTCACACACCTACTCAAAGACCTAGAGCACCACTCATAGACTGACACAGGCATTCACACACCCACTCACACACTGATACAATCATGTGAACACCCATAGAGCTGCTCACACACCTACTCACAGATCCACACAGACACTTACAGACCTACTCACACATCCAGCACACTCTCACCCACTTACAAGCCCACACAACCACTCACAAAGCTACTCACACATCCATACAGCCACTCACACACCCATTCAGAGGCCCAGAGAACCACCCATACAGTCGCTCATGTACCCACTCAAAGACCCAGAAATCACTCCCACTCACACACTCGAACAGCCACTCATGCACCCACTCAGAGACCCAGATACACACTCACATTCCAACATACATACCCATAGAGCCACTCTTACACCCACTAACAGACCCACATGCCCACTTACACACCCACTTATACCCCTAGCACATACTCACACAACCACTTGCACTTCCATAGAACCACTCACACACCCACTCACACACCCATAAGGCTACTTACACACCCAATCATTTACCCACACATCCCCTTACATACCCACTCACGTACCCACCACACACTCAGACACCTACTTACACACCCACAAAACCAGGAAACAGGGACGCTATAGTTTGGAAATAGCATTAAAAAACCATAGAAATTCACTGAAAAAACAAAGATTACAGGGACATTATAGTTAGTTTCAGATTTTACACACATAAAAAAACATTGAAATTCAACAGTTATAGTTATCTCAAGAAACTATAATACATGTCTTAAGGTAACTATAACTCGTGCTCCAACCATGCACAGTTTTCTCATCAATAATTTCACTGCAAGTCTTGCAGTGATATTATCAATGATGTCATAGAAGATGTCTTGAGTGATGCAATAAGTGGGGTAATTAGCAGTGCATGCTGAGGGTGTGAGTTATAGTTACCATAAGGCATGAGCTACAGTTACTTGAGATAACTATTAATTTCTATGGTTTTGTGTGTGTAAGCTCTGAACCTAACTATAATGTCCTATACATATATATATATATATATATATATATATATATATATATATATATAT
Organism: Triturus cristatus; assembly: GCF_964204655.1. NCBI lineage: Eukaryota > Metazoa > Chordata > Amphibia > Caudata > Salamandridae > Triturus > Triturus cristatus. The sequence goes on along the minus strand of NC_140581.1, from coordinate 920,694,087 downwards.
ATATATATATATATATATATATATATATATATATATCAAACACAATCCTCACGTGTCCTGCAAAGGATTAGAGGCGCACTCGGCTTTCAGTAATCCTGCGTTTTATTTAAGCCGGAACATGATAATATCCCTACGCGTTTCAGTCTCCTGACCTTTTTCTCTGGGAAATTGCGTGAATGTTTGTGCTGTTGACCTTTATGTCGTTGGCCCCTCCCTCATCTGGGCCAACCACAGCAATAGCCTCCAGATGTATTCTGGTCATGGTAGTTCATCAAAACCTTCATTTTCTGCGTCAGTTGAGCTCTGAGAGCGCGAGTGGAATTTCGTTTTGCGAGGATATTATTTACCGGTCTTCTCCACCGGTCTCGCGCCACCCCTAAGAAGATTGAGGGCACTTAAGGAGTAACTTGGATTAATATATATATATATATAATATATATATATATATATATCACCTACTGGCGATCGCCAGTAGGCAGTTATAGTTAGGACCAAGTTTCCATAGGAAGAGCAGTTTTTGTTTTGTTTATAACTTTGGCATCGTTTGATGAATCTTCATGAAATGTTCCAAACTAATTCCTTGTTCATAGCAGCTCCTGTTTTGAAAGTTTGGGGGTGATTCGTGTAGGGGGAGAGAAAAGGGGGGTCCCAAAACGTGTTTTCTCCATGTTAATTTCCATAGGAAACCTTAGACAAGGCTACAGTTCGAACGGGTGAACGAAATTACCCCAAATTTGGCAGGGAGAAGTGTCTTGGTCTAGAAAGCACACTTTTGTTTATTTGGTGTAAATCCGTTGAGTCGTTTCTGAGAAATTTACAGATATCGATATTTGGGAATTCTGCCATCTGATTTGCTGAGGCGTTACGAGCACGAGTTTGCTGCTTATTGGCTGTAAGCGGTGCGAGCGGTTGCATCTAGAAAGTGTTGGCCGCCATTTTGTGATTCTGTCGAAGCGAGTAAGGGGAAAAAAGGGTGAAAAAAGTAGGAAACAGCAGGGTAGGAGCACTGTAACCTCTGTGGGGTGTTTAGGGTATTCTATAGAGGGGGTGCAAAGCAAACTACTCATACCTACCAGTCTGAAAGTGCTGGGTACGGAAATTAAGTGAGGTATTGCATAGTCTGATGTTGCTAAGGTGAGCTGCTGCGGGAGTCGGGGATTAAAGTGTGAGCCTAAACTGTGTGTCTTATGATGTGAAGTCATGTGCCCTGGTCACTGTAGCACACCTGTGGAAGTAGTGTCAGCATGTGTTTATACCTACTAGGACGAACTACTGACTCCTACTGGTTTGAAAGTCCTGGGGTACAGAAAATATGTGAGGTATTGTCTAGAGTCTCATGGTGTTAAGCTGAGGTGCTTCAGGAGTCGGGGATGAAAGCGTGAGTCCAAACTGTGTGTCATATGCTGTGAAGTCATGTGTTCTGGCAGCTGTGCCACATCTGTCAAGTAGTGTCAGCATGTAGTTATACCTACTCAGAGAAACTTTTGTTTCGAACATTGTAACTTGTATATGGTGCTTAGAGGGTGATATACAGGGAGTGTGAAGGTAAATTTGCGCATATCAAATAAATACAGTATTTGTAAAGCACAAACTACTCACCCCTATGGGTCTGAAGGCCCTCGAGGCTGGCGTGGAAAGTATGTGAGCTATTAAGTGAGCTATTGCCCAGAGTCACATGGTGCTGAGCTGAGGTGTCCAAAGGTGTCCTTCATAAGCATTTCCAAACCTACCCCAGTCAATGTGCCTAGGTCATTTCCACCACAATGCACAATTATGAGGTCAGGGTGTGGAAGATGCAAATAGGTTTTAACCAAAGGTAGCAATTGGTGCCACTTCACTCTTCTCTGTGTAAACCATTTAATGTCCACATTTTGTAAACCTAGGTCTAAGTCAATACGTCTATGTTCTGCATACCTCTTGCACCTGAAAATATAGCTATGTCCTACGATCCACACTAGCATTTTGAAGGTATGGCTGGAAGGTATGGAAAGATGTCTGTAGCTCATGCAGTTCCTTGGTAGAATAAGAGATATGTTTAAAGATGGGGAAGTATTTTGTTTTGCCATACAAAATGATACGTGATTGGGAGATGAAAAGCATTCTTTTTTAAATGTAGGGTGCACATTTGTTTTGTGGAAAAGCATCTTTGTGATTAGTTAAGAAAAAGCAGTTTCAACGTGGAGTACATATCATAGGATAAAATTTGCTCAACTGAACCACAGCTGCTACTAGCATTTGGAAGGCACTGTTCGAACTTAAAACAATCATGAACTTTTAACCTGCACGTGCCGTTAAATGTTCGAGAAAATGTTGCAAAAAAATATCGTTAAATTAAAAAAAATTGATAAACTTTTAACCTGCACATGTTGTGGAATGTTCTGGAAAGTGTGTTGATAGAATACGTTGCACTTCTGACTTCTATGTGTTGTTGAATATTTAAAAAACGGTTTATATGGAAAATTTAAAACAAAACAATAGAGAGAAGTTTTGAAACCTAAAAGAATCAAGGAACTAATCTAATTTGTTCTTTACATGTGTTTATGTGTGGAGCAACACAATTATAGACACAACAGCACCAGGAAGAGGAAGAAGCAGGGAGTGGGGGGACGGGGGGAGTTGGGCAGAATGGCACACATGCACAATTAAGTACAGCACAAGTATAGAGAAACAATGGCCAAAATGAAACACACCAACAAGGAGCACAAGTCACACAACCCGCCAACATCACACCACTGAACGAGCATAGAAGTGAAAACCACACTGCATTCATACAGGATGTGTACAAAGGCCGTTCGTTGGTGTTTTGGAATGGCTACGACCGTGGTCAGCATGGATGAGATGCCCAGCATGTTGCACATGTGCGAGTTCACTGTGTGTTACGTTGCCAAACAGCTGCTCCTCCCTCACACGAGCTCCAACTCTTTTCTACAGTGCGCTGTTGTGTCTCATGCACTCATACGGCACACCATTGTAATGCCGATTCGCGCATGTCCTGCTACATTCAAACTACACCATCACAGTGCCGTTTGGAGGTGGTGCATGCCACTTTACAACATCGAGTGCTGCGGCCTTTGTGGCAGGCCACACCAGAACACAGAGACACACTTACCGCACTTCCTGTACACGGACATGTCCGAGACACCCTGTTCCCCTTGCCGGATAGGCACACCCCTGCGCTGACCTGTGTACTCCGGACCAGCACACGCTGGTTGTGCATGCAGGAGGATGCGTGCGTAGCTACCTGTCCAGGCTCATTGCCAACGCTGAGGTGACAGCACACTGTGATGTTGCAGGAGACGTGCCTATCATACTAAGACAATGACCACAGGGACACACTTCCTCAGATGTGGGTTTGGGGGGCGTTGGTGGTCCTGGAGTTGTTGCGATGAGTCTTGTGACCCTCATGGGTATCCCTGTATCATGCTCATTGACTCTATGGCACCTGTGGCTGTTCTGGTGTGGCTCTTGACTGTGTTCCGTTTCATGGTGCAGGTAGTCGTCCTGCTTAACACCAGCAGAAAGCAGGTGTAAAATCCCTGGTGCTATTGTGGCTTATCGCCGGAATTTGTTTAGCATTGCAGTTGGTGTGACAGTTGTGATGTGATTTTTTTCGTGTGCTGAACAATATACAAATTGAGCAGTGTATCTCGTCAAGATCCAGCACCTGACGCACAATTCCCAATCAATATAAATACAATGAGATTTCTTAATTGATTTTATGTGTACACTGTAAGTGCAGTCACTACCTCAGTGCAATTCAATAAAGGATTTTAGTATTTAGAATAAATTGCAAAGGTGCACCTCATGTCTTTTTGTACGGGAACGGCTAGTCTGCATTTCATTATCAGCACTTTAATGGAAGTAAATTTGAGATAAATCTAATACACTATTCAGAGGTTGATGCAAACTGCAGACATAACCACTAGTCCCGCGATAAGTGCCCCAAAACTTAACACCATGGTGGACTCCATCAAATAACAGTAATAAGAACAAGAAAGAGTCACTCAGCAGTGAAGAGAACAACCAAAAACATTATTAATTTTTTTTTTCAAACTTTATTTTTTTATAAATATGTATGTACACGATAAACGAAAAACTATTTTCAAACTTTATTTTTTTATTAACATATATATTATGAGTGATTAACTAATAAACAAAATTTAACAAAAATAATAGAAAACAACAAGGCGGAATACTCTTGTGGGGACCACAGATGTCGACGACAGAGCCTGGAAAATAAAGCACAAAATAAGGACGTGTGCAATGGGCATATCAAAGGAGAGAGACACAGAGAAACAGAGAAGGAAAAAAAGACAGAGAGAAAGAGAGAGGGAAGGAAAGAAAGGGAGTGAGAAAGGGAGAAGGAAGAGAGAGAGTTAGAGACATAGAAGGAAGAGAGAGAGTTAGAGAGATAGAAAGAACGGAAGTGAGATAGAGAGAGAGAGAGAGAGAGAGACAGACAGACACTGCTGCCCCTGCGCATCCATGAGCAAATAATTAGTGTGCAGCAGTGGGCACTCCACGTGCCCATCAAAACTCTGTGCATCTCAGATATGTCGCTGAGTCCTAACACATGAATGGCGGAGACCACATCAGCTTCTCCATGGATCTCACAGATGTCGCTGAGTCATGAATGGCGGAGACCACATCATCTTCTCCACGGCCCAGCAGATCTCACACATGTCGCTGAGTCCTTAGTCATCAATGGCGGAGACCACATCAGCTTTTGGGGCCAAGTCCGTGTCACATGGTGGTAGGCCCCTGATGGCCATATGAGCCAGGTAGCTATGTGGGGCCAACGTCGGAACGTGATCGGAGTGGCGTGGCGCAGCGTACGATGGAACAGGGCAGGGATAGCTACAATGACGCGGATGGCTCATAGTACTGTGTCTGTGAGTCGAGGGGATGGGCTGCAGCTGTCCCTCTGTGAGCCTGGGTGCGAACTGTTCATAACTCAAACTACATAAGCATTGAAAAACCATTTTGTGATTCAGTCCGTCAGCTGGCATTTGTCCGACGCATTTGTGAAAACATATTGGACTTCTTTCTGTGATAGATACCCCTTTGAAGCTGCCTCACCCCACATCAGCAGGTAACGCACACTCTTCCCACATTACCATCCTACCCCCAACAACCTTCTTGGGCCTGGAAGTGTCCCTGTGCGGTTGGACAAAGAAGAATCTTAGTCATGTATAGATTTGCATATAAAAAATGCATTTAAAGATAAGAACAACAAATAAGACTGAAGGGAGTCTGGTGCTGTGGTCACTGCCATGAAGTTGGGGTCACTGCCATTCAGGACTCAGGCCCAGTTACACATGTGGGATCGGCTTGTGCTAAAGAGGATTAGTGGGACTACGTGTCGCCAGCCTTGCATATTGAAAAATGCCTTACTGATCGAAGGGAGTGTGGTGCTGTGGTCGGTGCCACGGACTTGGGGTCACTGCCATTCAGGACTCAGGACACAGTTGCACATGTAGGATTGGCTTGTGTTAGAGAGGGTTAGTGGCACCAGAAGCATTGAGACTGTATGAGCCTGTGATGATGCTTGGTGTGGACGGGCCGCACTGGGAGCAATGTGTCTTGGCTACTGGACTGCGTCATGTGGAATCAGGACTCTATCTGAACTGTGAGCCCTGCTGACGTAGTGTAGGCCAGAGGTAGCGGTGAGAAAGGGCCCACAGTCACGTGCAAACGTTGGTGGCCCCACCGGCCTGCGTAGTGCAGGTTCAGTGGCACCACATGTCACTGGCCTTTCATATGCAAATGCCCCTCACTAATTGAAGGGAGTGTGGTTCTGTGGTCGGTGTCATGAAGTTCGGGTCACTGGCGTTCAGGACTCAGGACACAGTTACACATGTGGGATCAGCTTGTGTTGAACAGGGTTAGTGGCACCACGTGCTGTTGGCCTTGCATATGGAAATACCCCTCACTGATCAAAGGGAGTGTGGTTCTGTGGTCACTGCCACGGACTTGGGGTGACTGCCATTCAGGACTCAGGACACAGTTACACATGTGGGATTGGCTTGTGTTAAAGAGGGTTAGTGGCACCACGTGTTGCCGGCCTTGCATATGGAAATGTGCCTAACTGATCAAAGGGAGTATGCTGCTGTGGTCGCTGCCACAGACTTGGGGTCACTGCCATTCAGGACTCAGAACACAGTTACACATGTGGGATCGGCTTGTGTTGAACAGGGTTAGTGGCACCACGTGCTGTTGGCCTTGCATATGGAATTATGCCTCACTGATCAGAGGGAGTCTGGTGCTCTGGTCGGTGCCATGGACTTGGGGTCACTGCCATTCAGGACTCAGGATATAGTTACACTTGTGGGATCGGCTTGTATTGGACAGTGTTAGTTGGCACCACGTGTCTAAAATTCAAATTGCGTGGTCTGCTACCCGAGTGTTCGTTTGTACTTGAAAATGAATTTTGTGATTGAACTAGAGCTATAAATGATATGAAAAATGTTCAAGAAGAAGGGATACTAAAAGGATATTATGTAGATTTGAGGCCTGTAATAGCTACTTGCCTAGTGGACTCTGTAGTTAATGAATGAAGAAATAATTTTAATTGTGAGCCCTACTGAGTGCAGTGTAGGCGTATGATGAAAAGATGAAATAAGTATAGAATACACTGACAAAGTGTTGGATTTTCTGAGTACAATCTTGTTAGAAATTAGCATTTAAAATTGGAAGTGCGAGATGTACTGCCTGCAGTGTAGACTACTATTCCATGTTAGTTTGCATTTGGGGATTAATTTGGTCATTGTAGTAAAGCTATAACTGATATAAAAAAAAAGTTCTTGAAGCGAGGATAATAAAAGGATAATATGTAGGGTGTAGGACTGCGATAGTTACTTGCCTACTGGAGTCTGTAGTTGCATATGAAAATACCATCACTGATGAAAGGGAGTGTGGTGCTGTGGTCGCTGCCACGGCCTTGGGGTGACTGCTATTCAGGACTCAGGACACAGTTACACATGTGGGATCGGGTTGTGTTAAAGAGGGTTACTGGGACTACGTGTCGCCAGCCTTGCATATCGAAATATGCCTTACTGATCGAAGGGAGTGTGGTGCTGTGGTGCTGTGGTTGGTGCCATGGACTTGGGGTCACTACCATTCAGGAGTCAGGACACAGTTACACATGTGGGATCAGCTTGGGTTAGTGGCACCACGTGTCACCAGCCTTGCATATGGAAATATGCGTAACTAATCAGAGGGAGTATGCTACTGTGCTCACTGCCATGGACTTGGGGTCACTGCCATTCAGGACTCAGGACATAGTTCCACATGTGGGATTGTTCGGCTTTTGTTGAACAGAGTTATTGGCACCACGTGTCGCCGCCGTTGCATATGGAAATATGCCTCACTGATCGAAGAGAGTCTGGTGCTGTGGTTATCTCACGGAGTTGGGGTCACTGCCATTCAGGACTCAGGACACAGTTCCACATGTGGAATTGTTCGGTTTGTGTTGAACAGGGTTAGTGGCACCACGTGTCGCAGCCTTTGCATATGGAAATATGCCTCACTGATCGAAGGGAGTCTGGTGCTGTGGTTGTCTCACTGAGTTGAGGTCACTACCATTCAGGACTCAGGACACAGTTCTACATGTGGGATCGGCTTGTGTTGAAGACGGTTAGTGGCACCATTTGTCGCCGGTCTTTCACAGTGTAGGCCAGAGGTAGCGGTGAGCAAGGGCCCACAGCCACGTGCATATGTTGGTGGCCCCACCGGCCTACGTAGTGCAGGTTCAGTGGCACCACGTGTTGCCGGCCTTCCATATGGAAATACCCCTCACTGATCGAAGGGAGTCTGGTGCTGTGGTCGCTGCCATTCAGGACTCAGGACACAGTTGAACAGGGTTAGTTGGCACCACGTGTCGCCGGTCTTCCACAGTGTAGGCCGGAGGCAGTGGTCAGCAAAGGCCCACAGGCAGGTGACGTTGAGTAGAGCTGCACAGATTGGGAGCATTTGGTCTTTTGAGATGTCATCAGTGATGTCATGAGTGATGTCACTGACCATGTCATGAATGATGTAATATGTGACATCATCAGCAGTGGATTGCGGGTGCGCGAGTTATAGTTAGCTCCATGATTACGAGGCAGGAGCCTTGAAACGCGTCGGATAAAGAACTAACATGAATACTGAAGCTTGTTGTCCCTGAATAAATCGGAAGGTTTCCTTTGAAGCGAGTGCGTTCTTAATGCTGAGGGCACTTTGGGTTTTATATTTACGACACGGCAGCCCTGCCGTGGAGAACGCACCGTCCCCAGAGACACGAGTGGGAGGCTGGGAGTAGGAACTGTGCCTGCTCTGTCAGTGCTTCAAAGGAGGACATAACGAACTTGCTCAGCGAACATGGCCTACTCAAGGTTAATAATTATTACACGGAAAGCAGAGCCCACTGGAGGGTGAAAATAATAATCTGAACTTGACCACAAGTACTAGCCTGCTCTAGTTGCAGTGACGTAGGGAATGCAACGCCCACTGAGGGTTGAAATCAGCAGGCTGAATCAGAGACATCTGCTCATCGTGTTAAACGATCCATGATTACGAGGCAGGAGCCTTGAAACGCGTCGGATAAAGAACTAACATGAATACTGCAGCTTGTTGTCCCTGAATAAATCGGAAGGTTTCCTTTGAAGCGAGTGCGTTCTTAATGCTGAGGGCACTTTGGGTTTTATATTTACGACACGGCAGCCCTGCCGTGGAGAACGCACCGTCCCCAGAGACACGAGTGGGAGGCTGGGAGTAGGAACTGTGCCTGCTCTGTCAGTGCTTCAAAGGAGGACATAACGAACTTGCTCAGCGAACATGGCCTACTCAAGGTTAATAATTATTACACGGAAAGCAGAGCCCACTGGAGGGTGAAAATAATAATCTGAACTTGACCACAAGTACCAGCCTGCTCTAGTTGCAGTGACGTAGGGAATGCAACGCCCACTGAGGGTTGAAATCAGCAGGCTGAATCAGAGACATCTGCTCATCGTGTTAAACGATCCATGATTACGAGGCAGGAGCCTTGAAACGCGTCGGATAAAGAACTAACATGAATACTGCAGCTTGTTGTCCCTGAATAAATCGGAAGGTTTCCTTTGAAGCGAGTGCGTTCTTAATGCTGAGGGCACTTTGGGTTTTATATTTACGACACGGCAGCCCTGCCGTGGAGAACGCACCGTCCCCAGAGACACGAGTGGGAGGCTGGGAGTAGGAACTGTGCCTGCTCTGTCAGTGCTTCAAAGGAGGACATAACGAACTTGCTCAGCGAACATGGCCTACTCAAGGTTAATAATTATTACACGGAAAGCAGAGCCCACTGGAGGGTGAAAATAATAATCTGAACTTGACCACAAGTACCAGCCTGCTCTAGTTGCAGTGACGTAGGGAATGCAACGCCCACTGAGGGTTGAAATCAGCAGGCTGAATCAGAGACATCTGCTCATCGTGTTAAACGATCCATGATTACGAGGCAGGAGCCTTGAAACGCGTCGGATAAAGAACTAACATGAATACTGCAGCTTGTTGTCCCTGAATAAATCGGAAGGTTTCCTTTGAAGCGAGTGCGTTCTTAATGCTGAGGGCACTTTGGGTTTTATATTTACGACACGGCAGCCCTGCCGTGGAGAACGCACCGTCCCCAGAGACACGAGTGGGAGGCTGGGAGTAGGAACTGTGCCTGCTCTGTCAGTGCTTCAAAGGAGGACATAACGAACTTGCTCAGCGAACATGGCCTACTCAAGGTTAATAATTATTACACGGAAAGCAGAGCCCACTGGAGGGTGAAAATAATAATCTGAACTTGACCACAAGTACCAGCCTGCTCTAGTTGCAGTGACGTAGGGAATGCAACGCCCACTGAGGGTTGAAATCAGCAGGCTGAATCAGAGACATCTGCTCATCGTGTTAAACGATCCATGATTACGAGGCAGGAGCCTTGAAACGCGTCGGATAAAGAACTAACATGAATACTGCAGCTTGTTGTCCCTGAATAAATCGGAAGGTTTCCTTTGAAGCGAGTGCGTTCTTAATGCTGAGGGCACTTTGGGTTTTATATTTACGACACGGCAGCCCTGCCGTGGAGAACGCACCGTCCCCAGAGACACGAGTGGGAGGCTGGGAGTAGGAACTGTGCCTGCTCTGTCAGTGCTTCAAAGGAGGACATAACGAACTTGCTCAGCGAACATGGCCTACTCAAGGTTAATAATTATTACACGGAAAGCAGAGCCCACTGGAGGGTGAAAATAATAATCTGAACTTGACCACAAGTACCAGCCTGCTCTAGTTGCAGTGACGTAGGGAATGCAACGCCCACTGAGGGTTGAAATCAGCAGGCTGAATCAGAGACATCTGCTCATCGTGTTAAACGATCCATGATTACGAGGCAGGAGCCTTAAAACGCGTCGGATAAAGAACTAACATGAATACTGCAGCTTGTTGTCCCTGAATAAATCGGAAGGTTTCCTTTGAAGCGAGTGCGTTCTTAATGCTGAGGGCACTTTGGGTTTTATATATATATATATATATATATATATATTCACTGAAAAAACCATAGGTTTCAGGGGTGTTATGGTTAGCTGGACATTTCCCTCATACAAAACTGTAGAAATTCCCCTGTTATAGTTAGTTCAGCTAACTATAACTCGTGCCCCCGCAATGCACTGCTGATGACGTCACATATTACATCACTCATGACATGGTCAGTGACATCACTCATGACATCACTGATGCCATCTCAAATGACATCACTGATGACGTCATCCAGTGACTGTGTGTTTCTGTAAAGTTTAAATATGTTTTATATATTTATAGTGAAAGGCCTGTGGAAGAATGAGTGGGTGTACAAGTGTGTGAATGGATGATTTTCTAGGTGCGTAACTGACTCTATAAGTGAGTCATTAAATGTATATTACTGCAGACTAGTGACTAAACTGTGTGAATGTCTGTATGTGTCTGTGTGTAGGTGTATAAGTGGCTGCATGGTTTTGTGAATAGCTATATGAGTGTCTATTTGGGTTATTGATTGGTTGTCTGAGTATCTGTATGGGTGCCTGAGTGTTTGTGTGGGTAGGGTGTGTGTGACTCTATGCATAGATGTGTGAGTGGGTGATTCTATGGGTGCATGGTTTTAAGAGTGCATCTGTGATGAACTGTATGGTTGAGTGAGTGTATGTATGGGTGTGTTAGGGATTGAATGTAGATCTCAGTGGTACATGTGTGACTAACTACATATGTGAAAGGCAGTATATATGCGTGTATGAGTATATAAGTGGGTATATGTGAGAGTGTGTGATTGTGAGAGTGGCTGTATGGATGAGTGTGTGCTTGTATCAATGATTGTATAAAAGCGTAAGAATGTGGTACTATTTTTATGAGTAAGTGAACTTGAGTATGTATAACTGCATCGGTGAGTAAATGGGAGTGTGATTAATTATTTGCATGACTGACTAGGTGTGAGAGTACCTCTGTGGATGATTGGTGGTGTGTGAGTGTCTATGTAGGTGTATAAATGCATATGATAGTCTTGTACAGAGTGACTGTAAGTATGAGTGACTGTACAGGTGAGTGATTGGAGGTGTATGTAGACCTAAGAGTTAATGAGTGGGTATGTAGTTATTGGTATTGGAGTATCTATGGTTTTGAGAATGGACGTTTGAAATTTTGAATTGGTGTATCAACGGTTAAATTAGGGTGTGAGAAGATGCAGTAATTTATCACATGGATGATGTCATCAGTGATGTCATCAGTGATGTCATTTGAGATGTAATCAGTGATGTCATCAGTGATGTCACTGACAATGTCATGAGTGATGTAATATGTGACGTCATTAGCAGTGCATTGCGGGGCGCGAGTTATAGTTAGCTGAACTAACTATAACGGGGACATTTCTAGGGTTTTGTATGAGGGAAATGTCCAACTAACTATAACACCCCTGAAACCTATGGTTTTTTTAGTGAATTTCTAAGGTTTTTTAAATGCCAATTCCTAACTATAACGCCCCTGAAACCTTTGGTTTTTTCAGTGAATTTCAAAGGTTTTTTAAATGCCAATTCCTAACTATAACGTGCATGAAACCTATGGTTTTTTCAGTGAATTTCAAAGGTTTTTTAAAGGCTAATTCCTATTTATAACTTATCTCTGAAGATATCATGTTTAATAATTTTGATTGGATTTGTATATTTTTCAAATTCAGTGTGACAATTTCATTAATTAAGTTTTTTTTAAATACTTTTTTATCGCCATTTTGAAACTTCTTTTTGCAATTAATACTTTTAAAAATTAAAAAATATTATTTGAACTTAATTGGTTTTTCAAACATATTTTTTTATATTTTTCAAAATATTTTTCTAACTATATGTTCAAAACTTTATTTTATATATATTTTTTCAATGTTTTTGGATCCGCGCACCTTATGCGCACCGTTCTCGATTCCTACGCGTTAGCATCTGCGCATGGTATGCGTCGGGTATGTGGTTAGTGCGCGATTCCAATGCGACTGGTACGCGACTCCCAGCCCATACGCGACACGTTCGATGTACGTAACGCGACGTTTACGCGCTTCCGCGATGCGTCATCTGCGTAAGTGCGCGGATCCCGCGAAGTATTTAACATTTAACATTTAAAAAAACATATATATGTATTTCATGTGAATATTAATTGAAGACAAACTCTAAACTAGTCTTAAAAGTAATATATTTTTACATCTAATCCTATAATTTTTTTTAATTCAATTTCACGGATGCGCGCTGGGTGCGTGCTGCATAAGTGCAGGGTGCGCGGATCCCATGTGACCTGCAAAAAAAGAGATTTGATTGGTTCATTACACTTCCACTTCTAACTATTGAAAGACCCCACCCATTTCAATCATTCTTCTTTGACCTTCTTTAGAGAACCATCTCTTTGGAGAGAAGAAGATTTTTTAGACTAAGTTTACACTTAGCTCTAACTTTTTTCAACCAAAAATGGCTTCAGGGCAGCAGGCATCACCAGCATCTCCTCATTTTTCTGAGGATGAATTTTTGGAGGAGGCACCACCCTAAGAACGTTTTTCTTCAGTGGTGTGGACATTTTTTACTTTTCCCGAGCGGCAGAATAAGACCAATGCCACCTTGGTCACGTGCAAGATCTGCAAAAGAGTCCTTTCGCGAGGGGATCCTAACAAGAAATACTTGTGCGGCACGGCAAGTATGATGAAGCACATGAGGACCCTTCATCCGAACAATCTTGCACGAGAAGAGTGCCGATGAATGAGAAACACTCCTGCTCGTGCGCCTTCCACCTCATCGCAGCCGAGCACATCGAGAGTGCATCCATCAGCCCAAACCTTGGACATCCGTCCTCAATTTCAATATTTAAAAGTGCTCTGCACTAAGTGCAATGCGACTTTGTGCTATGGTGAGCAGTCGATCGATCTGATCTGCCGCCGGCAAGAAAGTCACATCTGCTAGTTTTTTTTGTTTTTTTTATTGTTCCCTGAAGTTCATTGTTTGGTTTCTCCTGTTTTGTTTTTTGGGTTTTTTTTGCAGAAAAACCAAAAAAAAATTACAATTGTTCAGAAAACCCCCAAAAAATTATAAAAAAGGAAAGAAGGAAAAAAATAGTTCTTGTAAGAACTAACTTTCCTGGTTTAAAAAAAGAGCTACATTTCTTTGTTAGTGTGTGAAAGTTTAGATGAATGTATGTGTAGTACGTAATTGACTGAATGAATGCATTAGTAGCGTATGGTGAATGTATAAGTGCAGAACTATGAGGAAGTGCTGCAGCATCACACAGTAACCTCTGTAACTGCAGTGTGCTGTAGTACTTCCGAAGCACAGGGATGCAACATATGTACATAAATATGTTGCAAATCTATGCTTCTGTCTGCACGGCTGCTTAAACTGCAGCCATGTGGTGACACAGGCACCCTTGCACCATAGTGCAAGGATATCTGTGTCATGTGCTGTTTGTTTTTGTACAGGAAGACACACCTTCCTGCAAAAAAACAATGAGAAAATGCATTTTTCTCCTTAAATGTATGCTGAACATTTCAGCATGCATTCAAGATATAAAAATGTGGAGAAATTAAAACAATTCTCCTTGTTGTGCTTTCCTACACCAATTTTAGAATGGTGCACCATTCACACACATATCGAGATTTATGATTTCTGATAAATCTAGACATGTGTCTTGTTCTATGAGTATTAAGTGCAATCATGCACAAAAACACTTATAGAACACCCTTTCAACACAAAGTGGTCTACATGATGAGGTTGTATTTACATGGAGTATAAAAAGTGCACAGAGTGCCTTTTCCTCTCTTTGTAAATATGAAGGAGAATCTTACACAATAACTATGTTACAAAAAGTGACATATTTCCGTTTTTAAAATTCCTTGCGAATGACAAAAGGTAAGCACAGAGTTTTGTCTGCAAAGATGTTCAAAGAAGAATGATTGAAATAATTGCGGTCCTTCAATAGCTACAATGGGAAATATTATGAACCCCTCAAATCTCTTTTTGTGCAGGTCACATAATATCTGATTATGGTCAGATTTCAAAACTACATAGGTATAAACAGAGTGTTTTTAGAAACATGTTTCAACTTTGTAGCTTTTTGCAGACCTCCTCATTCTGCATATTGAGACTTAGTTAAACTTACCTTCACAGTAATAGGAATAAAAAATGGTACACATTTTTTTCACATTTTCATTCCAATCTAAATTCATAAAAATTGCTTATTTTAAAATTTTGAATCTGTGAAAGAAAAGGAAAAAAAAATTATAACATGTAATAATACATTTTTTACAACACAGCATAATTTCCACAAAGTAATTTTTTTGCCTTTTTTGCTGTTCTCAGAATATATTAAATTTCACTAAAAATAGTGATTTCGATTGTACTCATCACTTAACAGCGGGCAAAAAAAAAACAATCTCAAAGATTGTTAAAAAAAAAAACAACATGCTATTCGCAAACAAAAAAACAATATACAAATCACAGATATATAAAATGCATACAGCTAACAAAATGTTATAAGTTTAACTTACAAAAACTGTAAATGTCGCTTTAAAATATTCACCGAATCTAAGGATGAATTTTTGGAGGATGCACCATGCCCACAATGTTTTCCTTCAGTCGTGTGGAAATTTTCTACTTTTCTCGAGGGGCAAACAAAGACCAATGCCACCTTCGTCACGAGCAAGATTTGAAAAAGAGTTCTGTTATGAGGGGATACTAACAAAAAATACTCGTGCAGCACGGCAAGTATGATGAAACACCTAAGGACCCTTCATCCAAACAATCTTGCATGAGAAGAGTGCAAACGGATGAGAAACACTCCTGTTCTGTATCTGTAAAAAAGAATCACAAATAAATGTATATTAATAACTTTCAAATGTTTACTATTCCATTACTGTACAAACACATTTTCTATAAAAACTGACTAAGAAACTATAGCCCTGAACCACAAGTGTGACGATCGTTAAAACACTACATGCATAGTGCATACTACTTTGAAGCAGTTCATGCCCTAAAGCCTACCTCACTAAAAGACTACATGCTAACTGACTAAATGATTACAGTACTATAAGGAGACACACTGGGTGAGTGACAGGGTGTTTGCTAGAAGTGTATGAATACTCTCTAGGGAATTGAAGGTGTGAAAGACAACTGTGTAGGTGATTAGAGGACTGCATCCATACTGGATAGGCATTTAAAGCAGTCCATGTGCTAAGGCCTGGCTCACTGCATGAGTACTTGGGTACTGACTGAATGATTAGAGTACAGCAAGGAGAGTGCCTAGGTCAATTTATAAGTGGTAGGCTTTTCGCACAGGGAATAGATTAGTACTTGGTACTGAATGGGTCACTAGAGGAGTGCAAAGGGAGTGACAGGATGTTTGCTGGACTGTATGGATACTGACTAGGGAATTGAAAGTGTGAAAGACAACTGTCTAGGTGGTTAGAAGACTGCATACATAGTGGATAGGGGTTTGAAGCAGTCCATGTGCTAAGGCCTGGCTCAGTGCATGAATACTTAGGCACTGACTGAATGATTAGAGTACTGCAAAGATAGTATCTTGGTGAATTTATAAGTGTTTGGGTTTTGGCACAGTGAATGGATTAGTACATGGTGCTGAATGGGTCACTAGAGGACTGCAAAGGGAGTTTCAGGGTGTTTCCTGGAAGTGTTTGGATACTGACTACCGAATTGAAAATGTGAAAGACAAGTGTATAGTATGTTAGAAGACTGCATGCATACTGCATAGACATTTGAAGCAATCTATGTGGTAATGTATGGTTCACAACATGAGTACTTGTAAACTGCCTAAATCATCAGAATACTGCTAGGTTAGTGCCTGGGTAAAACGTTTACATTTTCAGTTGTGGCACAGTGAAGAGAATAGTACATGGTACTGCACTTTAGTGCCAAACCCTGACTCATTTTATCAATGCATAAGCAAAGAATAGCTTCTAAAGCTACTAAAACTTGACAACATGACCAATTTTAAAACAGTTATCTGTCATCAAATACACTATGTTACCAAATGCTTCTCTCACAATCTTTACCCAGATGTATACAGACTCACAGTGTGATTTTAGACAAGCAACACTATCCCTAGCAATTTACCAAAACTCATTCACTAGTCTAGAAGAGGTAATGGTACTGCACACAATCTACATATTTAAGTACAGCACATTAGTGTCAAAGCATGACTCATTTAATCAACGCATAAGCAAAGACTGGCTTCTAATGCTACTAAAACTTGACAACATCACAGGTTTTAAAAGAGTTATCTGCTAAAAAATACACAATGTTACCAAATGCTTCTCGCACAGTGGTTCCCAAATGCACACAGACTCACAGTGTGATTCTAGACAACAACCACTATACCTAGGAGGAAATGTTCTACTTTTCTCGAGGGTCAAACAAAGACCAATGCCACCTTCGTCACGCACAAGATTTGCAAAAGAGTTCTGTTATGAGGGGATCCTAACAAAAAATAGTCGTGCGGCAGGGCAAGTATGATGAAACACCTAAGGACCCTTCATCCTAACAATCTTGCACGAGAAGAGTGCAAACAGATGAGAAACACTCCTGTTCTGTATCTGTAAAAAAGAATCACAAATAAATGTATATTAATAACTTTCAAATTTATACTATTCCATTACTGTACAAACACATTTTATATAAAAACTTACTAAGAAACTATAGCCCTGAACCACAAGTGTGACGATCGTTAAAACACTACATGCATAGTGCATACTACTTTGAAGCAGTTCATGCCTTAAAGCCTACCTCACTAAAAGACTACATGCTAACTGACTAAATGATTACAGTACTATAAGGAGACACACTGGGTGAGTGACAGGGTGTTTGCTAGAAGTGTATGAATACTAACTACGGAACTGAAGGTGTGAAAGACAACTGTGCAGGTGATTAGAGGACTGCATCCAAACTGGATAGGCATTTAAAGCAGTCCATGTGCTAAGGCCTGGCTCACTGCAGGAGTACTTGGGTACTGACTGAATGATTAGAGTACAGCAAGGAGAGTGCCTAGGTGAATTTATAAGTGGTAGGCTTTTCGCACAGGGAATGGATTAGTACTTGGTACTGAATGGGTCACTAGAGGAGTGCAAAGGGAGTGACAGGATGTTTGCTGGACTGTATGGATACTGACTAGGGAATTGAAAGTGTGAAAGACAAGTGTCTAGGTGGTTAGAAGACTGCATGCATACTGCATAGACATTTGAAGCAATCTATGTGGTAATGTATGGTTCACAACATGAGTACTTGGAAACTGACTAAATCATCAGACTACTGGTAGGTTAGTGCCTGGGTAAAACTTTTAAATTTTCATTTCTGGCACAGTTAAGAGAATAGTACATGGTATTGCACTTTAGTGTCAAACCCTGACTCATTTTATCAATGCATAAGCAAAGAATAGCTTCTAAAGCTACTAAAACTTGACAACATGACCGATTTTAAAACAGTTATCTGTCATCAAATACACTATGTTACCAAATGCTTCTCTCACAATCCTTACCCTAATGTACACAGACTCACAGTGTGATTTTAGACAAGCAACACTATCCCTAGCAGTTTACCAAAACTCATTCACTAGTCTAGAAGAGGTAATGGTACTGCACACAATCTACATATTTAAGTACAGCACATTAGTGTCAAAGCATGACTCATTTAATAAACGCATAAGCAAAGACTGGCTTCTAATGCTACTAAAACTTGACAACATGACAGGTTTTAAAAGAGTTATCTGCTAAAAAATACACAATGTTACCAAATGCTTCTCTCACAGTGGTTCCCAAATGCACACAGACTCACAGTGTGATTCTAGACAACAACCACTATACCTAGGAGTTTACCAAAAAACATTCACTACTGTGGAAGTGGTAAGGGAACTGTACACAGTCTACATATTTCAGGACTGCACTCTTGTGTCAAAGCCTAACTCATTTAATCAACGCATAAGCAAAAAACTGCCTTCTAATGCCACTAAAACTTGACAACAAGACAGGTTTTAAAACAGTTATCTCTCAGCAAATACACGATATTACCACATACTTCTTTCACAGTGATTCCCAAATGCACACAGACTCACAGTGTGATTCTAGACAAGCAACACTATCCCTAGCAGCTTACCAAAACTCATTCACTACTGTGCAAGGGGTAAGGAGACTACACACAATCTACATATTAAAGTATAGCACATTAGTGTCAAAGCATGACTTATTTTATACATGCATAAGCAAAGACTGGCTTCTAATGCTATTAAAACTTGACAACATGACAGGTTTTAAAACAGTTATTTGTCAGCAAATACACGATGTTACCAAATGCTTCTCTCACAGTGGTTCCCAAATGCACACAAACTCACTGTGTGATTCTAGACAAACAACACTATCCCTTACACTATACCAAAACACATTTCTTCATCTAGAAGAAGTACTACATTTTATTATAGAAACATGCTTATCACAGAATGGTTTCTACATGCACACACACTGTCAATAAGATTGTAGAGAAAAAAAGTACTCCCTACACTTTAGCAGGAGAAATACATTAGTCTGATTTAAATCAAAATAGTCTACATACATCCCCTCGCAATTAAATAACTCACCTTTAAAGTTGTTTTGTAGATTAAGAAGTATATCAGTCACACACCAGATTTTCTTTTACAGAATCTCTGCACTGTGCACCTCTCAGAAAAAACAAAGAATGGAAAAGTTTCCCTTTCATTTTCCACACATATACATGTAAACATCAAATCACAATCCTTCACACATAAACTAACAAGCAAACACACATTTCTATTGGTTAAACATTTCAACCCTTTCCAACTGAAATACATTTCAAACCTTCCCCCAATCTGCCTTCTGCCTCTTACCATAGAAACAGGTCATAAAACACTGCACTGAGCACACAGGTCACAAGTTCAGCACACAATGTTGCTAAACAAGACAGGAAGTGTGCTTGACTTTTCAACATATCAGCTTATCATATATAATATTCCTTACAATCTGTTTTTGTTAACCATTAAGAATCATACCTTTAAAAAACAGAAATATACACCCTACCTTTCAGTGTAGAAAGTAGTCATACAACCAATGATTTCTTGTCTTTTTTCAAAAAAAAATTCTGTGGATCCGCGCACCCAACGCGTGAGAATCCGTGCACCCAACACAATAGGATGCGCGCACTGTGCGCGCATTTCGCCGTTTAAAAAAAAAAAAAAAAGGGGCCCCCAGGGGGTCCTTCTAGGACCCCCTAAGCACCTCTAGACTAGAGTGTCAGAGTATTTCCACTCTGCCCCCTTTATATGTTTTACACACTTATTCCCCTTGCTTCTTCAGCCTCGCTTCTACCGAGGCAGAAAATGTCCGCCTACAGTTCCTGGTTTCGAATGTAGACTGACACTCAACAGCCAATTAGCATTCAGCGCGCGATCGGGAGGGTGCGCTCTCGGTTCGGGGAGGGTGCGCTCACGGTGCGGGTAGGGTCCGCGGATCCTCCCCGGCCATAGATATTTATGTACTTTTAACTCTAATTTTCTCAGGAACTACTGAATGGATTCACACCATTTATGCAAAAGGCATGAGTCTGAACTGAGGACTACCTCTTTGCCAAATTTGGTGTCATTCAATTCAGCGGTTCGGGCTGTAGCTGCGACAACAGATCCTATGGGAAATTGCATGGGTAAAATGCGTTTTGGGACCCCCCTTTTTTCTCGGCCCCCGTTTGATGAATCACCACGAAACTTTCAGGGTAGGAGCGGAACGGAGCTGGCCAAAAGTTTGGAAAATTTTGCGAGGATTCGTCAACCGGCGCCAGACTTATTGGGAATAGAATGTTGCGGATTTCCTATGGAAAATAGGTCCTAACTATAACTATCTACTGGCGGCTCGGATTTAATTACCTGGGTGATTCATACTGGGAAATTTATATAGTGGTGAAAATTTTGCGTAAAGACCAATGGGAAAATAATGTCATCAAATGGGCACGATATATAGATGATCTGTGTATTGTTTGGAAGGGGGATAAACAAAGCGCTGAAGAGTGTGTATGTAAATTAAATATCAATGATATGAATTTAAATTTTACCTGCAACATAACTGCAAGCAACAAATGTTTCCTTGATGTAGATGTATATGTAGAAGACAATACAGTGCATACACATCTACACCGAAAACCCACAGCTGGTAAAACCATATTGCATTCAAGCAGCTTCCATCCAAAACACACAATCTGCAGTATTCCATATGGAGAGGCATTAAGGATTCGCAGAATTTGTAGCAAAGAAGCTGACTTACATAAAATGCAAGAAGAATGCAAACAACGATTTCTTGCTAGGGGTTATAGTGAAAAAACATTGGCAATGCAATACAGCGAACTCTAGTTATTCCACGTGATGAGTTACTCACTAAACCTTCAAAAAACAAACTGAGGCACATAGATCCTGAGGGCACAGTTCAGAATCCCAGACTAATTCTGACGTATAACAAACAAAAAGACAACATCAAAACAATAATTAAAAGGAGCTGTCATCTAGTACAAAGCGATCCTATAATAGGGGTGAAAATGACATCATCTCCAATTATAACATTTAGAAGAGTATATGGTACCAGTGACAATCTGGTGAGCAGTAGCCCTGAAGTATCTAAAAATCCAAGTTGGCTATCTAAACGTGAAGGTTTCATTAGGTGCACGACTTGCAAAGCATGCAAACATGGTGAAAATAAAACTAGCTACAGTACACCTTTTAGTGACAAGCCAGTAACAATTGACAAGTTTTTAAGTTTACGTTCTAGAGTGCACATGTGGACTAAGATATGTTGGAAGCACTCGCCTCCGAGTCCACAAAAGAATTTTACAGCATCTAAGGGCCATGACAAATAATGATACCACATATCCAGTGGCCCGCCACTTCAATGAGTTCCATAATAAAAACCTAAAGGAATGGAAGAATTGCGTAATTGACAATGTTTCCCCCTTAAGAAGAGGTGGGAACAGAGATGCAACACTCAGACGGCTTGTAACAAACCATATTTAAGAGTTCGACAGCAAAAGTCCACATGGTTGAAATACCACAGAGGACTTTTACACTTGGTTATAATCACGACATTCGTTTTTGAAAACAGGTAATATACCAATGATGAAGTAAAAATATCTGCTTATTTATATATATTTTAACATACACAAACAAGATTTCTTTTATATATATACAATGAGATATCTCATCATAAGTCCACCTCTTCCCTATATAGATAAATTCTCCGTTAGTTTGTGCATATGGGCTCATGGTACAACTACCCAAGTTTAGAAGCACGGTGACACTGTATATAACAACATGCTGGACAGCATGAGACACTTTGCACTTTATTAGGCACTATTTGCACTATTTTTTACATGGTAAAAGAAGTTTGGAGAATGTACCGCAGTTGAAATCAAAAAGTTACAACAAGTCCGACAGTCTGGAACAAAACATCACTATCAATTGTGATTATAACACAAATATAAAAGTATTTACGTATGACTTCAGGATTGATGGGGCATTACAGAAGGCCCAGTCTAATTAGGAATCAGTGTTTTTTAACAAATTGATTGGTGTTTAAAAAGAAGTATTTATTCTGGTATTCAGAGAATATATATCTACGGTCTTATGAAACACTTTGGATTTTAAGGCATTATGCTAATATTAATATCCTGAATGTAGGAGAGGGTTTTTTTTTATATACAAAACATCCTTGGGTATTTATAGAGAAATGAAGTGATGTCTAAGCAATGTTGGCAGCAGACTCGGAAAATTCAAATATTTTAAACATGTAAATATTTGAAACGTGACTTATTTATGTATTTATTTATTTATTTATTAATATACTGTATGTATTGACATATTTACAATTATTTAAATGAATAGATATATTGTACATCTCCCTGAATTAATCTATGTATTGTTGAAAAACAGAAAAACGAGCAAAAAGTCTGTTTTTCATGCTTATTACCATTAAATGCACGTTGTCACTTTAAATATGGGAGAAACACTCTAAGCATGTCATGTGATCAAGGGATTGGAGGAGCCTGAAACGCGTCATGGTGGCAAGAAAGCACAAAATAAAATAATGAAGCACTGATCAAGTGGAGTCCGTTCCGTTTTTCTTTTATTTTTTTTATTTTAAGAAATAACAAGGAAAAGGAGTACTAATATATATATATATATATATATAGATATATATATATATATATTATCTACTGGCGGTCGCCAGTAGATAGTTATATTTAGGACCCTGTTTCCATAGGAAATCCGCAACATTCTATTTGGAATAACTTTGGCGCCGGTCGACGAATCCTCGCAAAATTTTCAAAACTAATGGGGCGCTACGCTCCGCTCCTACCCTGAAAGTCTCGGGGGGATTCGTCAAGTGGGGGCTGAGAAAAAAGGGGGGTTCCAAAACGCGTTTTCCCCATGCATTTTTCCATAGGACCTTTAGACACAGCTACAGCCCGAACGGCTGAACAGAGTTACTTGAAATTTGGCAGAGAGGTAGTCTACAGGTCAAGGAAGTGCCTTTTGTAGGTCTGGTGTAAATCTGTTCAGTAGTTCCTGAGAAAATAGCATTTAAATCAATATATATATCTGTGGCAGCTTACCGTGCGCTTACCGTGCGCTTACGGTAAGCTTACCGTACGCGTACGGTGCCGTGCGCGAGCGCGATTCTGATTGGCTGTTAGATCTTAGTAAACATTCGAATCGGTCGAAACCAGGAAATGGCGGCCGCCATTTTCTCTCTCGCACTCTGAGGGGGGGAGGAAAAACAAAGGTTGATATCATGAAAAGGGGCAGGCTAGACAGCTCCTAACCACCTAGCCTTGGTTAGGATGTCCCAAACGAACCCCCAAGGGCAAAAATTAAAACATTTTTTTTTTTTAAAAACGCCGATTGCGCTTACCGTACGTGTACGGTCAAAAATAATTTAAAAAAAAAATATCCACAATTTCCCCCCCCCGTGTGCAAAAGGTGCCCGCAGGGCACCTTTTGTGCATTGCATAAACAATTATTGAACATTTAATAGATAACCTTTCACAACGAAGCACATAATCTGTCCTCCGT
The DNA here is from genome assembly GCF_964204655.1 of Triturus cristatus. Lineage (NCBI taxonomy): Eukaryota > Metazoa > Chordata > Amphibia > Caudata > Salamandridae > Triturus > Triturus cristatus. The sequence goes on along the minus strand of NC_140581.1, from coordinate 920,670,483 downwards.
GTGCGGACGGTGCGCGAAGCGCATCGTGCGTACATGGCCCATCCAGCGTAACGTGCACTGGCACGGCACTAACTGCTTAACTGCGTAACTGCGTAACTGCGTAAAGTGGGCGCGCGGTGCGCGAAGCGCACCGCGTGCTCACTGTGCGCGCACGGTGCGCGAAGCGCACCGTGCGTGCACGGAACGAACTGCGTGAAGTGGGCGCGCACGCCACGAACGGCGTAAAGTAACTTAGCATTTAAAAAAACGTACAAATTCACTGAAAAAACCATAGGTTTCACTCACGTTATAGTTAGGAATTAGCATTTAAAAAACCTTGCAAATTCACTGAAAAAACCATAGGTTTCACACACGTTATAGTTAGCGGACATTTCACTCATAAAAAACCAATGAAATTCCCCCGTTATAGTCAGTGCAGGCAACTATAACTCACGCGACCGCAATCCTCTGCTGATGCTAATACTGTATTTAGACACTTATTTGCCCATGTCTTCTTCCATTAAATTTTAGCTATACATATATTACAAATATTTTTTTTTCATAAAGACACATATGTCATCAGCAGAGGATTGCGGTCGCGTGAGTTATAGTTGCCTGCACTAGCTATAACGGGGGAATTTCATTGGTTTTTTATGAGTGAAATGTCCGCTAACTATAACGTGTGTGAAACCTATGGTTTTTTCATATATATATATATATTCACTGAAAAAACCATAGGTTTCAGGGGTGTTATAGTTAGCTGGACTTTTCCCTCGTACAAAACCCTAGACATTCGCCTGTTATAGTTAGTTCAGCTAACTATAACTCGCGCCCCCGCAATGCACTGCTGATGACGTCACATATTACATCACTCATGACATGGTCAGTGACATCACTGATGACATCACTGATGACATCTCAAATTACATCACTGATGACATCACTGATGGCATCATCCATGTGATAAATTACTGCATCTTCTCACACCCTAATTTAACCTTTGATACACCAATTCAAAATTTCAGACGTCCATTCTCAAAACCATAGATACTCCAATACCAATAGCTACATACCCACTCATTAACTCTTAGGTCTACATACACCTCCACTCACTCACCTGTACAGTCACTCATACGTACAGTCACTCCGTACAAGACTATCATATGCATTTATACACCTATATAGACACTCACAGACAGCCAATCATCCATTGAGGTACTGACACACCTAGTCAGTCTTGCAAGTAATTAAACACAGTTCAATTTACTCACCTATACAGTTAAAAACACTCAAGTTCACTTATTTATAAAAATAGTACCACATTCTTCCGCTCTTATACAATCATTGATACAAGCACACACTCATCCACACAGCCACTCTCACAATGACACACTCTCACATATACCCACTTATATACTCTTACACGCATATATACCGCCTTTCACACATGTAGTTAGTCACACATGTACCACTGAGATATACATTCAATCCCTAACACACCCATACATACACTCACCCAACCATACAGTTGATCACAGATGCACTCTTAAAACCATGCACACATATAATCACCCACTCACACATCTATGCATAGAGTCACACACACCCTACCCACACAAACACTCAGGCACCCATACAGATACTCAGACAACCAATCAATAACCGATATAGACACTTATATAGCTATTCACAAAACCATGCAGCCACTTATACACCTACACACAGACACATACAGACATTCACACAGTTTAGTCACTAGTCCGCAGTAAGATACATTTAATGACTCACTTATAGAGTCAGTTACGCACCTAGAAAATCATCCATTCACACACTTGTACACCCACTCATTCTTCCACCGGCCTTTCACTATAAATATATAAAATATTTTTAAACTTTACAGAAACACACAGTCACTGGATGACGTCATCAGTGATGTCATTTGAGATGTCATCAGTGATGACGGTAAATTAGTACATTACGTATGGTTTGAAATGTACGTATTTTGTGGGAATAAATATACAGCCAAGGGTGACGGTAAATTAGTACATTACGTATGGTTTGAAATGTACGTATTTTGTGGGAATAAATACACAGCCAAAAAAAATGGAAAAAAAGGGGAATAGAAATAAAAGAATTGCCGTCAGGGTTAAGGGGAGGGGGCGCAGGGGGGCAGGGACGCGATAATATCGCTTGACAAGTTTTCCTTTAGCATTATTATTGCACAGCATTCAATGGTTTCATGTATATTGGTCCCAAGATGGCTGCCAACACTTCTTGGATGAAGTACTGACAGCCAATCAGATCTCACAATGAGATGTGTGGTTAGGCTCCGCCCAGATATGTATATGATTTTACTTTTTATTTTGCTCAGGAACTACTGAACAGATTGACACCATATATGCAAAAGGCACATGCCTGACCTGAGGACTACCTCTTTGCCAAATTTCAAGAAATTCTGTTCAGCCGTTCGGGCTGTACCTTGGACTTAAGGTCCCTAAGGAAAATTGCATGGGGAAAACGCGTTTTGGGACCCCCCTTTTTTCTGAGCCCCCGCTTGACGAATCCCCCCCGAGACTTTCAGGGTAGGAGCAGAGCGGAGCGCCCCACCTATTTTGAAAATTTTGCGAGGATTCGTCAACCGGCGCCAAAGTTATTCCAAATAGAATGTTGCGGATTTGCTATGGAAACACGGTCCTAACTATAACTATCTGCTGGCGACCGCCAGTAGATAATATATATAGATATATATAGATATAGATATATATATCACAAATGGGGCGCTCCGTTCAGCTCCTACCCTGAAAGTCTCGGGGTGATTCGTCAAGCGGGGGCGTTTTCCCCATGCATTTTTCCATAGGACCTTTAGTCGCAGCTACAGCCCGAATGGCTGAACAGAATTACGTGCAATTTGGCAGAGAGGTAGCCATAAGGTCAAGGAAGTGCCTTTTGCAGGTCTGGTGTAAATCTGTTTAGTATTTCCTGAGAAAATAGCATTTAAAAGCATATCAATATCTATACGCGCGCACCGTGCGCGCACTGTGCGCGCACCCTGCCGTGCGCGAGCGCAATTCTGATTGGTTGTTAGATGTCGGTAAACATTCGAAACCAGGAAGTGTCGGCTGCCATTTTGTCTCTCGCAGTCTGAGGGGGTGAAAAAAAAAGGTGGAGAACGTGAAAAGGGGGCAGAGTGGCAGTTCTTGACCCCCTAGCCTTAGTGAGGGGCTCACAGAAGGACCCCCAAGGGAGAAAAAAACAATTATTATTTTTTTTTACATCACGACGTGCGCGCACCGCGCGCGCACGGCACACACTGCGAACCGTGGAAGCTCGGTGCGCGAAGCGCACCGTGCGCCCACAGCGCGTGCACGGTGCGCGAAGCGCACGGTGCGCGCACGGTGAAAAACCTGAAAAAAAAATTATTAATAAATACATAACTTAGCATTTAAAAAACCGTACAAATTCACTGAAAAAACCATAGGTTTCACACACGTTATAGTTACGAATTAGCATTAAAAAAACCTTGGAAATTCACTTAAAAAACCATAGGTTTCACACATGTTATAGTTAGCTGGACATTTCACTCGTAAAAAAACAATGAAATTCCCCCGTTATAGTTAGTGCAGGCAACTGTAACTCACGCGACCGCAATCCTCTACTGATGACGTCAGATATTACATCACTGATGACATATGTTTCTTAATGAAAAATAAATATTTGTAATATATGTATAGCTAAAGATTAATGGAAGAAGACATGGGTAAATAAGTGTCTAAATACAGTGATGTAATATCTGACGTCATCAGCAGAGGATTGCGGTCGCGTGAGTTATAGAATATATATATATTATCTACTGGCGGTCGCCAGTAGATAGTTATAGTTAGGACCGAGTTCCCAGAGGAAATCTGAAAATTCTATTTTGAATAACTTTGGCGCCGGTTGACTTATCTTCGTGAGATTTTCAAAACTAATTGGGCGCTCCGCTCAGCTCCTACCCTGAAAGTCTCGGGGTAATTCGTCAAGCGGGGGCTGAGAAAAAAGGGGGGTCCCAAAACACGTTTTCCCCATGAATTTTCCCATAGGACCTTTAGTCGAAGGTACAGCCCGAACGGCTGAACAGAATTACTTGAAATTTGGCAAAGAGGTAGTCCTCAGGTCAGGCATGTGCCTTTTGCTTAAATGGTGTAAATCCGTTCAGTAGTTCCTGCGAAAATCAAAAGTAAAATCAGATATATATCTGGGCGGAGCCTAACCACACATCTCATCGTGAGATCTGATTGGCTGTCAGTGTTGGCAGCCATCTTGGGACCAATATACATGATAGCACCTCATTAAAAAGCATTGCAGTTGATAGAAGGTTTTAAGACTTTAGTTACATTATAAATCATTTGTTGATGGTACCATACTCATTTTAGGAATTGTGGTGTGTTCTAAGGTGATTTTACCATGTGAAAAAGCCTTCTGCTGTGATATCATGAATCATGTTTGAGAGAAAACTATTTTCTCATGCTTTTCCCACAGAGGTTTGGAAGGTGATCTATAAGCTAACTGAGAGCATATTTTCTGTAAATTCACATTATCTTTCTCAGTCATGTGAGAATGAAGTCTGGCATTCTCAGTAAAACATGTACATCCAACAAGGGCAGAGACTGTCAGTTGATTCCTTTGTGTTCTACTGCAGTTTCCCAGAGTTTTCTAAAGAACAACTAGAGCGCTAACAGTCCTACTTATGACAAACGTATGGCACACCTGAAGCTATCTTGGTTGGAATAAAGTGGTAATTCTTAAAACATTTAATCTAAAAAGGAACAAAATGAGGGGGTTCATTTTGCCATAGAAAGTATGATTAGTGCTGCAGAAAGAAAAATTAGGGCACATTTTGAGTGACTTCTCAAATCCTCTTCTATTTCATTAAAAAATTCTGACATGCAGACTGAAACATGCACTTTCAATAGCAGCAGCAGACTTCCCTGGTGAGCAGTAGCTTTACTACAGTGATCTAATAAGCAACTAGAGTGCTAACATTCTGAATTTATGGCAAATTTGTGACACATCTGAATGCCTTCTTGATGGAATCAAAGTAAAAAAATGAAAGTATTTCCTACTGAGGAGACTGTAGTAATTGAGGAAATTAAGAAACATCATAACAAATAAGTCTCCCAAAATGGCCACCAGAGACAAAAGAGCCCAAATGTAGCCCAAATATCACCCAGATGTAGCCAAAGTATAGCCCAATGACAGAATGTCCCAGAGTGTTCTAACGAACAACTAGAGCGCTAACAGTCTTACTTATGACAAAAGTATGGCACACCTGAAGCCATCTTGAATGGAATAAAGTGGTAACACTTAAAACATTTAATTTACAAAGGAACACAATGAGGGGATTAATTTTGCCATTGAAATTATGATTAGTGCTGCAGAAAGGAAAATTAGGGCACATTTTGACTTCTCAAATCCTCTTCTATGTCATAAAAAAATTCTGACATGCAGACTGAAACATGCACTTTGAATAGCAGCAGCAGACTTCCCTGGTGAGCAGTAGCTTTACTACAGTGATCTAATGAGCAACTAGAGTGCTAAAATTCAGAATTTATGGCAAATGTGTGACACATCTGAATGCCTTCTTGATGGAACCAAGTAAAAAACTGAAAGTATTTCCTACTGAGGAGACTGCAGTAAATGAGGAAATTAGGAAACTTCATAACAAATAAATCTCCCAAGATGGCCACCAGAGACAAAAGAGCCCAAATGTAGTTCAAATATCACCCAGATGTAGCCCAAGTATAGCCCAATGACAGAATGTCCCAGAGTGTTCTAACGAACAACTAGAGCGCTAACAGTCTTACTTATGACAAAAGTATGGCACACTTGAAGCCATCTTGATTGGAATAAAGTGGGTAACACTTAAAACATTTAATTTACAAAGGAACAAAATGAGGGGGTTCATTTACCATAGCAATTATGATTAGTTCTGCAGAAACAAAAATTAGGGCACATTTTGACTTCTCAAATCCTCTTCTATTTCATAAACAAATTCTGACATGCAGACTGAAACATGCACTTTGAATACCAGCAGCAGACTTCCCTGGTGAGCAGTAGTTTTACTACAGTGATCTAATGAGCAACTAGAGTGCTAACATTCAGAATTTATGGCAAATGTGTGACACATCTGAATGCCTTCTTGATGGAACCAAAATAAAAAACTGAAAGTATTCCCACTAAGGAGACTGCAGTAAATGAGGAAATTAGGAAACTTCATAACAAATAAATCTCCCAAGATGGCCACCAGAGACAAAAGAGCCCAAATGTAGCCCAAATATCACCCAGATGTAGCCCAAATATAGCCTAATGACAGAATGTCCCAGAGTGTTCTTAAGAACAACTAGAGCGCTTACTGTCTTACTTATGACAAAAGTATGGCACACCTGAAGCCATCTTGATTGGAATAAACTGGTAACACTTAAAACATTTAATTTAAAAAGGAACACAATCAGGGGGTTCATTTTGCCATAGAAATTATGATTAGTGCTGAAGAAAGAAAAATTAGGGCACATTTTGAGTGACTTCTCAAATCCTCTTCTATTTCATTAAAAAATTCTGATATGCAGACTGAAACATGCACTTTTAATACCAGCAGCAGACTTCCGTGGTGAGTAGTAGCTTTACTACAGTGATCTAATGAGCAACTAGAGTGCTAACATTCAGAATTTATGGCAAATGTGTGACATATCTGAATACCTTCTTGATGGAATCAAAGTGAAAAACTGAAAGCATTTCCTACTGAGGAGACTGCAGTAAATAAGGAAATTAGGAAACTTCATAACAAATAAATCTCCCAAGATGGCCACCAGACACAAAAGAGCCTAAATGCAGCACAAATATCACCCAGATGTAGCCCACATGTAGCCCAATGACAGAAGTGTGCAAAACACTTATTTTTGTGTGTATTTGCAGTCTTATATAGTGCAGACTTGTCAGGTATTGGAATGCTTTACATGAGCATTGGTTACATCACACAAGATCAAGTTCATTTTGGTTGTAGACATGGGGAGATTAAGTGATTTGACCACAATCACAGAATGTTGAGCTGAAGCAGAAACTCCAACCTGGTTCCCCAGTTGCAAAGTCTGCAGCTCTGGAAGTAACACCACATCCTCTCCCCTTAGTGCAACATTTAATCAAGTGGTCAACTGGATAAAAAAACATAAAGATTACAAATAATTTAAAAGTTCTTTGTCGCTATTTGAAAACTCAGAAAATATGTCCTCATTTTAGTTTTTTAGAGCACTAACCATAATTTTGATGCAAATAAGACCCTCTCATATATGTAATTTCTAAAGGAAATACTAGTTTTGATTACATCAAGATGACGTCAGGCGTGCCACACTTTTGTAATAAATATAGAATGTTAGCAATCTAGTTGTTCATTGGGATACTGTTGAGAGGCAGAGGCCAGGGGCACGGACTCTGAAAATTGAAGGCAGGTAGGAGAGTGCAGAGGCAACAATTTGACCACACTGGGCAGGCAGGAAGGGCAGTGGCAGCACAACAGACTATGGAGGGCAGTGGACAGGGGGGCAGGGGCAACAAACCAACAATACAGGACTGGCAAGAGAGGCTGTGGCAATATAATAGACCATTGTGGGCAGAAGGAAGAGGCAGTGGTAGTACAACCATACATGCCAAAAGACCCGTTTCAGCCAGGAAAAATCCAATGTTTTGAAGCTCAAATGGGCTTTATTTGATCTGTATCCTGTCTACAATCTCCTCTTTTTCAATGTTACTCAAAGGGGAAAATCAATACCCCAGTTTTTTTTCAAAATCTCCCTCTTACCAAGTTCAAAATGTTCGCAAGTATGGTACATTGAATCATGGTAGGCAGGAGGAATTGGAGTAGGGACATGGACTCGGATAACAGAGGACAGGAAGGACATGGAGAGGTGCACCAAACTGACCCTACAGGGCAGGCATCAGGGTTTGCAGCAGCACAATACACCACATAGCGCATGCGGGACGGGAGTGCAGCACAACAATCCATAGAAAGCAATAGGGAGGGGACAGGACCATGCACATGGACAACAGAGAAGAGATGGGAAAGAGGCAATGGTAGATAGCTGACCATAATGGACAGACAGGAGAGAAAGCTGCAGCATAACAGACCATAGAGGGCAGGAGGGACGGATCAGGGGCATTACAATGGAACAGACAAGCCAGGAGGAAGGGAATAGGGGGTCTGCACATGGAAGCAGAGGGCTGGGGGCAAGGTGGCAGGGCAGGAGCAGCAAGATGACCATGGAGGTCAGGCAGGATGGGCACTAGAAATAAGACACACCATGGAGAGCAACAATGAGACTATGGTGGCATACACACAGACCATGGAGGGAAGGTGGGAGGGGGTCAGGGGCAGCTAGCTGACCACACAGGGAAGGTGGGAGGGGCCATGCCAGCACAGAAGACCATGCATGGTAAGCGGGAGGGTTAGTGGCAGCACAAGGGCTATGATGGGCAAGAAGGAGGGTGCAGGGGCATGCACAAAGGACCATGGAGGATAGAAGGGAGGATCAGGACCTGGGCACAGACAAGAGAGTTCAGGGAAAGGGGCCTCACAACAGACCGTGCGGGGCAGGCAGGAGGAGCAGTTGCAGCACAACAGATTAGGGAGGGCAGAAGGGTGTGGCAGTAAAATGGACCATGGAGGACAGGAGGAAGGGGATAGGGGCATGGCATGTGGGCAGGCAGGGTGGAGGTGGCAGGGACAGGGTACAGTCATCTGACAATGCTAGGCAGATGGGAGGGGAGTGGCAGCTCAACAGAACACTCAGAGTAGATAGGAGTGGCAGGTCCATGGAACATAGTGGGCAAAAAGGATGGAGCAGGGGCATGCACAAAGACATCGGAGGGCAGGGGGAAGGAGAATAGGGGCAGCAAGCTAAGCACAGAGGCTAAGCAGGAGGTCAATGATGGGCCATAGAATTGGGCAATGGAGGGCAGGAGGAGTGGACTGGTACATCATGCTAAATGGAGGGCAGTGGCAGCACATCAGACCATGCATGGCAGGAGGGAGGAGGCTAGTTCATGGATTCCGACAACAGAGGATAGGGAGGAGGTGGATGGGGCAGCAAGCTAACTGTTCAGAGAAGGTGGGTATTAGGAACTTTATTGTTTTTAAAATGTGTGTCTGTGCGAACTACTTAAAATATGAACAAGTATGCAGCATAATCTCACTTTTATTTAGGAAGAAGAGGACGTTTGTGACTGTGACTCCGTGCTCACTTGGCAGAAACACCCCCTGACTCTCCACCCCCATCGCAAAATGTAATGCCCGTGAAAAGGGTAGGTGGACGCAGTGTTATATAGAACATAGTCCTGAGAGCACGATTGAAAATGAAAACTAGATGTAGTATATGGTATAAAATATGCACCAAAAAGTGTGATATAAGATGAACCGGGCGTGAAATATAATATGCAATACATTGTGCGCAATGACAGATTCATTGGAGAGCGCGAGATAGCACAGGCACTAGCGCGTGCTATGCGATATGCGCCTTGGAGTGTAATATGCACAGGGCAGTGTTGTGTAACATAACTAGTCTCTAAAGTTGTGATATAAAATATGTGCTGGGGAGTGTAACGTTGCATATGCACTGTGACAAAAATATGGATCCCAGATTGTAATATGTATGGCATAGCGCTGTGCATTATAACATACACATCGAGGAAGGCACGTTAGATGGGGCAATATAACCCGTGCGAAGGCAAGTGTGGCATGACATATTCACGGGGTGGTGTTACAGTGCACATGGGCTAGAGAGTGTCATAGCATACGCACTAGCTGGTGGAATACAACACAGAGGTGTGAGGCAATCGGCGGGCACTGGTGAGTGTAACACAGCATTGGGCTCAGCCAGGAGCACGCTGTGACTCTCAAGTGAGGTTCGTCTCCTTTCCAGAGAGTAAAATAAAAAGTATTACACATCCGGCGGTGGATGTGTTTTTTTATTAACCGTGAGGGGGGTTTCTTGCATAGTTTGGTCAAATTTTTGTCGAATCCCCTTTGAATGGCTTGGTGTGTGTGTATATTAAATGTGCCTGTCAATAGCTACCCATGTTTGTATAAATAAACGACAAGGGTGTCTACTTGGAGAGTACCCACCGGCGGGGGCGCCGGGATTAGGCACGGTAGGGCGTCAGACACGTCAGAGCTTCACTAGTGGTGTAAATACATTCCATGTGGATTAATTCTATGCATAGTCGCCTTTTAATGAATATCACGCAAATCGTCATGGTGATAGGTACATATAGTTTGTCCAGCATGTCCTAGGTGTTTCTATAAATATATATATTTTTAAAATAATAAAAAACAAAGGCCGGCCCCGGGGGATGGGGTCCCCGGAGCCATAAGTGGCCTGAGGAGGGGGCAACGCAGCCCCCCCTCCTAAAGAATTTAAATTCAAAAAAGGCCATGACCCGGGGGTTGGGGTCCCCGGGGCCGATTAAGGCCTTGGGAGGGCCAAATTTATTTTTTTCAACAAAAAAAATTAGGGTGCAGGCCCTGGGGGATGGGGTCCCCAGGGCCAGTAAATTGGAAAAAGAAGGGGGGCCACACAGCCCGCCTTCTTAAAAAAATAAAATAAATAAAAGACCGGCTTCGCACTGGAGGCCACACCCCCTCCTTGCAGCACTCTGCAAACGCGCCCCCTGGCCAGTTGTAAGTTGGGGAATTAATTCCCCTTCAATACTGAGGGTCCCTGGGGGCCAACTAGCCCAACAGGTATCTCCAGTGTGCGCCAGGGTGCTGCGTTGCAGACAGGTGTTCTGAGGCCACGCCCCTTTTTACACCTCTATGCAACTCAGCTCTGTGGCGCTTACTGGAGGTACCTAGTGGGCTAGTTTGACCCTAGGGACCCTTAGGATTCAAGGGGACTTAATCTCTCAACTTAGAACGGCCACAGGGCGCGTTTACACAGTGGTGAAGGGAGGGGACGGGGCCTGGGTGACGTGTGCAAACACGCCCTGTGGCGTGTTTTAAGTTGGGGAAATAATTCCCTTTCAATCCTGAGGGACCCTGGGGGCCAACTAGCCCACCAGGTGCTTCCAGTAAGTGCCACTGCTCTGCGTTGCAGAAAGGTGGTGCAGGCCATGCCCCTTTTTACACCTCTCTGCAATGGCGCTTACTGGACGTACCTAGTGGGCTATTTTGCCCCTAGGGATCCTCAGGATTCAAGGGGACTTAATCTCCCAACTTAAAAAATGGCCACAGGGCATGTGTACACAGTGGGGAAGGAAGGGGACGGGGCCTGAGGTGACGTGTGCAAACACGCCCTATGGCGCGTTTTAAGTTGGGGAAATAATTCCCCTTCAATCCTGAGGGCCCCTGGGGGCTAACTAGCCCACCAGGTGCTTCCAGTAAGCGCCACTGAGCTGTGTTGCAGAGAGGTGGTCCAGGCCATGTCACTTTTTACACCTCTCTGCAACGCAGCTCTGTGGCGCATACTGGAGGTACCTAGTGGGCTAGTTGGACCCTAGGGACCCTCAGGATTCAAATTAACTTAATCTCCCTACTAAAAACGGCCACAGGGCATGTTTACACAGTGGTGAAGGGAGGGGACGGGGCCTGAGTTAACGTGTGCAAACAAGCCCTGTGGCGCATTTTAAGTTAGGGAAATAATTCCCCTTCAATCCTGAGGGCCCCTGGGGGCTAACTAGCCCACCAGGTGCTTCCAGTAAGCGCCACTGAGCTGCATTGCAGAGAGGTGGTCCAGGCCGTGCCACTTTTTACACCTCTCTGCAACGCAGCTCTGTGGCGCATACTGGAGGTACCTAGTGGGCTAGTTGGACCCTAGGGACCCTCAGGATTCAAATGAACTTAATCTCCCAACTAAAAACGGCCACAGGGCGTGTTTACACAGTGGTGAAGGGAGGGGACGGGACGTGAGTTAACGTGTGCAAACATGCCCTGTGGCGCATTTTAAGTTGGGGAAATAATTCCCCTTCAATCTTGAGGGACCCTGGGGGCCAACTAGCCCACCAGGTGCTTCCAGTAAGCACCACTCCGCTGCGTTGCAGAGAGGTGGTCTAGGCTGTGCCCCTTTTTACATCTCTCTGCAACGCAGCTCTGTGGCGCTTACTGGAGGTACCTAGTAGTCTAGTTGGACCCTAGGGACCCTCAGGATTCAAAGGGACTTAATCTCCCAACTTAAAATGGCCACAGGGCGTGTTTACACAGTGGGGAAGTGAGGGGATGGGGCCTGAGGTGACTTGTGCAAACATGCCCTGTGGCGCTTTTTAAGAGGTAGTTTTAATCCCCTGCCCTATTATATACTAGGGGCTTACAGAGGAGGTCATGCTGATCACAGGGGGACCCCAACGCATAGTGTTCCCTAGTGTATGTAGGTGTTTTCACTGTATTCTGAGTGTCTTTTAACATAGCACTGGTTCTAGGACTGGTTAGTCAGACTCCGTTACCACCAGTATCCGTCTTAAAAAGTTGAGGGTACAGGATGATTTTGCAACAAGGCTTCTTTCTGCTCTTCTGTTTGTTCTTTCTGCACGTTATCCTTCTTCCTGCACTTTTCTTCGTCTTTGAGGACTTCTGTTGCTTCTTTCTGCATTTCTTTTTTTTCTTTCTGTGCGTTTTTCTTCTTTCTTCACATGTCCTATCTCTGTAGGCATAGTTAGAAATTAGCATTTAAAAAACCTTTGAAATTCACTGAAAAAACCATAGGTTTCAGGCACGTTATAGTTAGGAATTAGCATTTAAAAAACCTTAGAAATTCACTAAAAAAACCATAGGTTTCAGGGGCGTTATAGTTAGCTGGACTTTTCACTCGTACAAAACCATTGAAATTCCCCCGTTATAGTTAGTTCAGCTAACTATAACTCGCGCGCCCGCAATGCACTGCTGATGACGTCACATATTACATCACTCATGACATGGTCAGTGACATCACTCATGACATCACTGATGCTAATTCCTAACTATAACGTGCCTGAAACCTATGGTTTTTTCAGTGAATATATATATATATATATATACACACATATATATTTTCTGTAGTTACGACCTTGTTTCTATTTAAAGAATCTTCGCAAAATTTATAAAACTAATGGGGCGCTCCAGTCAGCTCCTGTCTTGAAAGTTTCGGGGTTATTCGTCAAGTGGGGACCGAGAAAAAAGAGGGGTCCCAAAACGCGTTTTCCCCATGTTAATTTCCATAGAAAAAATTGGAACAGGCTACAGACCTTGGTTCAGAAAGCGACCTTTTTTATAAATGGTGTAAATCCCTTCAGTAGTTCCTGATAAACTTACGATATCTGAGCCATGTCTAATAATTGAACAGGACACAGCCACGCCCAGGATACCTTAGATGCACCATTGGTGACGGGGCCCTGTGAACAAGTGGTTGCATTTGAGTTATATCCGTCATTATATAATAACGCAATGTGCCCCCCCCCCCCCGATTCTGTCAATGAACACTATGTAGTTCAGGAAACTCGGACTGAGATGGAAACTGTACTTAATCAGGGGACAAGGGAAAACCGGCAACTTGAAATACGACTTACATCATGGAACATAACGGGGCTGAAAAGTAATCTAAGGGATGCAGAATGGCAGGAATACATTGAACAAAGAGATATATGTCTTTTACAAGTAACTTGGGCTTTAGAAACTCCCCACTAGGTCACAAGGATCTATCGCAGAGTTAACGGCACTTTATCGCTGTCAAAGTTGTGATAAACTTATCGCTCCAATCACAAGCTGGTGTTAACAGCCCTCAGCACCAGTATACCCGCGATAGCAGCGGCAAAAAACATCTTCACAGATGACCTCCGCAACTATCGCTAATGAGATGCAGAGTAGGCCTTCCCGTGTGAAAAGCCGCAACAACACCACACTTCAACATTGGCAACGACCAGCCAGATCAGAACACAAAACAGGTGATATGGCACGTTAGCACCCGGAAACTAACACCTGCTCAGACCTGGTGCAAAGTCAGACGACAGCCTGCACCACAAAACGGAGCCCAGCCCACAGCCACATCGGAAGGGCAACAGATGCCATGGAGCCACTGGTCATGTGACCCAGACACCCAAGAGGGCCACAACACCCACTGCCACTATCCCAGGTCCCCAACCCCAACCCCCACCCTGAACCCCCCCGAACCACCACAGAGGCAGCAAAGACAGCGGACCCCCCAGGAAACGCACCAGCCTCACAGACCCAACACCTGACAATGTCATTGCCCACTACAGGCTCAAAAGGACAACCATCGTACGAATCCTGACCATCATCGCCCAACAGGCCGACGGCACCAATACAGGGGACAACCAACATCCCACCCCACACAAAGCAGCTGGCTGTGCTGTACCTGTTGGCCCCTGGTACCCCCCAACCAACACCTGCCAGAGTTGGAGGAGTCTCACAGCCCGCCACATCCAAGTCCCTCACACCTGTTCTGGACATCACCATCAGCCTGGTACCCCAGTCCCTATACTCCAACACAATGCGCAGGATCCGCTGGAGACCAAGCAAGGACCATCACAACCAACATGCAAAACAACATGCCCACCCACCAGACAAGACAGAACAACTCACAATGGTAACCTGGGCAAGCCATGAACATGAGCCATCAACGGCATGGCACCTCAGCCACACACTAGCCGATTGTGGGGAGAGATGGCAACCAGGCATGTGTGCAGGAGAACCATGATTGGGAAAGTACAAAATGCCAAGAGTGGCGGAGATTTGCTGGACAGACCGCAGTATGCAGAACACACCCATATCCATGGCGACATGCACCTCTGGTGTATGGAGTGTAGTGGACAGTGGACGCAACCATGTCACCCCAGCCAGTGGGGGAGTTCACGGAAATGTTGCCTGTTACGTCCCCCCTGTAAGCGTGAGCGGAGTGGGATGGCCCGGCGTATGCCAGGCCAGCGTAGGGGTGTGAATAAAAAGTATGTAGCCTTGGGCGTGGTCCTCTTCCAGAAAGCCCAACGTCTCTGCCAGGGTGGCGCCTCTCAACATGCCACGAGGCCGATGCCGTCCTCGTGAGCGGAGTTGCCTGCAATTCTGTGCGCCTGCCGTACACAGGCTCGTTGGACCCCGAACCCATCAGGCCCGTCCCTGTGCATCCAGGCCACACTGATCACCTTCCGACACCAGCGTGTGTCAAGGAGGGCCCACCACAAGTCTGCGCAAGTTCCAAGCCCGAGGTCCTCAACCTTGGCAGCCTCCTCAGACCATCACGGCCTCCACGACACAGGCCCGCTTTAGTCCTTTCTCGTTGACATACTTTTCTGCCACCTTCGGCCTACACGACGGTCAAATAAGTCACACATTTGGAACTGAGTATTGATTACACGATGGCAGAGTACATATGTTTATTGCAGATTTTATATCAGTGTACTCCCTACAATGTGGTGCCACCAACTCTGTGCAGCGTTACAACAAACAAATGATGGACGGAATGCTGACAATGCAGACATTCTCCCCCGGTCAAGAGATCTGGGTTAAATCCATCGTTCTTTTGCCCACTACGCCACCCCAGTTCAGACATGGCCATATGCAAATCAGTCTTGACCCTGTGCCTCATGGGAACAGTCCAGCCTGAACTGCCAAGCCATGTCTTCCCTGGACCGGAATCAAGCATCCTAGGACCGGTTTCTGGCTATCAGCTGTCATCAGCCAGGATAGCTTGACTCCAGTGGCGTAGTGAGCACGGGACCCACGTCTGGGCATACCCATCCCACTTAGGGCGAAAAGCGTGACAACTAACAAATGATGGACGGAATGCTGACAATGCAGACATTCTCCCCCAGTCAAGAGATCTGGGTTAAATCCATCGTTCTTTTGCCCACTTCGCCACCCCAGTTCAGACATGGACATATGCAAATCAGTCTTGACCCTGTGCCTCGTGGGAACAGTCCAGCTCGAACTGCCAAGCCATGTCTTCCCTGGGCCGGAATCAAGCATCCTAGGACCGGTTTCTGGCTATCAGCCGTCATCAGCCAGGATAGCTTGACTCCAGTGGCGTAGTGAGCACGGGACCCACGTCTGGGCATACCCATCCCACTTAGGGCGAAAAGCGTTACAACAAACAAATGATGGACGGAATGCTGACAATGCAGACATTCTCCCCCAGTCAAGAGATCTGGGTTAAATCCATCGTTCTTTTGCCCACTACGCCACCCCAGTTCAGACATGGCCATATGCAAATCAGTCTTGACCCTGTGCCTCATGGGAACAGTCCAGCCCGAACTGCCAAGCCATGTCTTCCCTGGACCGGAATCAAGCATCCTAGGACCGGTTTCTGGCTATCAGCCGTCATCAGCCAGGATAGCTTGACTCCAGTGGCGTAGTGAGCACGGGACCCACGTCTGGGCATACCCATCCCACTTAGGGCGAAAAGCGTTACAACAAACAAAATGATGGACGGAATGCTGACAATGCAGACATTCTCCCCCAGTCAAGAGATCTGAGTTAAATCCATCGTTCTTTTGCCCACTACGCCACCCCAGTTCAGACATGGCCATATGCAAATCAGTCTTGACCCTGTGCCTCATGGGAACAGTCCAGCCCGAACTGCCAAGCCATGTCTTCCCTGGGCCGGAATCAAGCATCCTAGGACCGGTTTCTGGCTATCAGCCGTCATCAGCCAGGATAGCTTGACTCCAGTGGCGTAGTGAGCACGGGACCCACGTCTGGGCATACCCATCCCACTTAGGGCGAAAAGCGTTACAACAAACAAATGATGGACGGAATGCTGACAATGCAGACATCCTCCCCCAGTCAAGAGATCTGTGTTAAATCCATTGTTCTTTTGCCCACTACGCCACCCCAGTTCAGACATGGCCATATGCAAATCAGTCTTGACCCTGTGCCTCATGGGAACAGTCCAGCCCGAACTGCCAAGCCATGTCTTCCCTGGACCGGAATCAAGCATCCTAGGACCGGTTTCTGGCTATCAGCCGTCATCAGCCAGGATAGCTTGACTCCAGTGGCGTAGTGAGCACGGGACCCACGTCTGGGCATACCCATCCCACTTAGGGCGAAAAGCGTTACAACAAACAAATGATGGACGGAATGCTGACAATGCAGACATTCTCCCCCAGTCAAGAGATCTGGGTTAAATCCATCAGTCTTTTGCCCACTACGCCACCCCAGTTCAGACATGGCCATATGCAAATCAGTCTTGACCCTGTGCCTCATGGGAACAGTCCAGCCCGAACTGCCAAGCCATGTCTTCCCTGGACCGGAATCAAGCATCCTAGGACCGGTTTCTGGCTATCAGCCGTCATCAGCCAGGATAGCTTGACTCCAGTGGCGTAGTGAGCATGGGACCCACGTCTGGGCATACCCATCCCACTTAGGGCGAAAAGCGTTACAACAAACAAATGATGGAGGGAATGCTGACAATGCAGACATTCTCCCCCAGTCAAGAGATCTGGGTTAAATCCATCGTTCTTTTGCCCACTACGCCACCCCAGTTCAGACATGGCCATATGCAAATCAGTCTTGACCCTGTGCCTCATGGGAACAGTCCAGCCCAAACTGCCAAGCCATGTCTTCCCTGGACCGGAATCAAGCATCCTAGGACCGGTTTCTGGCTATCAGCCGTCATCAGCCAGGATAGCTTGACTCCAGTGGCGTAGTGAGCACGGGACCCACGTCTGGGCATACCCATCCCACTTAGGGCGAAAAGTGTTACAACAAACAAATGATGGACGGAATGCTGACAATGCAGACATTCTCCCCCAGTCAAGAGACCTGGGTTAAATCCATTGTTCTTTTGCCCACTACGCCACCCCAGTTCAGACATGGCCATATGCAAATCAGTCTTGACCCTGTGCCTCATGGGAACAGTCCAGCCCAAACTGCCAAGCCATGTCTTCCCTGGACCGGAATGAAGCATCCTAGGACCGGTTTCTGGCTGTCAGCCGTCATCAGCCAGGATAGCTTGACTCCAGTGGCGTAGTGAGCACGGGACCCACGTCTGGGCATACCCATCCCACTTAGGGTGAAAAGCGTTACAACAAACAAATGATGGACGGAATGCTGACAATGCAGACATTCTCCCCCAGTCAAGAGATCTGGGTTAAATCCATCGTTCTTTTGCCCACTACGCCACCCCAGTTCAGACATGGCCATATGCAAATCAGTCTTGACCCTGTGCCTCATGGGAACAGTCCAGCCCGAACTGCCAAGCCATGTCTTCCCTGGACCGGAATCAAGCATCCTAGGACCGGTTTCTGGCTATCAGCCGTCATCAGCCAGGATAGCTTGACTCCAGTGGCGTAGTGAGCACGGGACCCACGTCTGGGCATACCCATCCCACTTAGGGCGAAAAGCGTGACCACTAACAAATGATGGACGGAATGCTGACAATGCAGACATTCTCCCCCAGTCAAGAGATCTGGGTTAAATCCATCGTTCTTTTGCCACTACGCCACCCCAGTTCAGACATGGCCATATGCAAATCAGTCTTGACCCTGTGCCTCATGGGAACAGTCCAGCCCGAACTGCCAAGCCATGTCTTCCCTGGACCGGAATCAAGCATCCTAGGACCGGTTTCTGGCTATCAGCCGTCATCAGCCAGGATAGCTTGACTCCAGTGGCGTAGTGAGCACGGGACCCACGTCTGGGCATACCCATCCCACTTAGGGCGAAAAGCGTTACAACAAACAAATGATGGACGGAATGCTGACAATGCAGACATTCTCCCCCAGTCAAGAGATCTGGGTTAAATCCATCGTTCTTTTGCCCACTACGCCACCCCAGTTCAGACATGGCCATATGCAAATCTGTGCATGGCATTCTTACGACACATGTCTGTTGTCCCCTGCTGACTACTGCCTTCGGCCTACACTACGGACAAGTAGGTCACACATTTGGAACCGAGTCTTGATCATATATTGTCCGTGTACACACAATAATGAAGATTCTACTTCACTGTGCTCCCTTCAGTCAGGTGGCAGCAACCATGTGCATAGCTTCCCAACGACACATGGCTGTGGGCCCTTGCTGACCGCTGACCGCTGCCCCCGGCCTACACTGCAGTCAAATATGTCACACACAATTTTGAATTCAGCCTTGATTAATTTATGGCTGACTTGATGTCATTGTACAGGCCTCAACGCAGACAGCATCCCCTTTCAGCCCCGGTGCCACTATGTCTATTCCCCGAGACCCATGGACACTTTCTGGTTGGACTTTGGTGGCGACTAAGTCCATGGACTTGGGGTTGTCGTCACCATCATGGCGGTGATACTGACTTTGTGGTGAAAACGAGGCTGTGGCATTCCACCCCTCCATTTGCTGCTTCTGGAGAGCTTCCACCCTCTGCATCATGCCTTGGAGGACACCTTCCACTGTCCCCTGCAACCCTCCGCAACATACACCTCGGACATTGATAAGGACCCACTCAGGTCGCATGGCTCATCTGACTGCACCGCAAGTCACCGTCCCATGGCTGGGTGCCTGTGCTGGCCGCAGTGCATCCGGGGCCACTAACTCTGTGCTGGTCATGTCCAAGACCCCTTCTTCTGAGATATTGGATGGCCGCTGAAGCGATGGCCTTGGGGTCATCAACGACATGTGTCTGTGGCCATGCGCTGTCCGCAGCCTCTGGCCTCAACTGTGGCCCACCAGGGTTCACACATCAAATCGAGTCCTGACCGGCCTGGACGTTGCATCACCCCAGAAGGCACATGCCACCACCGCCAGGACCAACTTCAACTACAAAATGCCTGTGTCGAAAATGGTCGTACTGGCAAACTGACGGAGTTGCCTCCACATGTCGTGGATGCCATCTTCTGCCTGATCCCCTGCTCAGCACTCCAGGTGCCACTGACTCAGTGCACCAGGAATCATCATCCATTACTGTCTTGGTTATGTACTGTGGTGGGTTCACGCAGCAATGTCACCTCAGGTGGTCTGAGAGACCTGGGATGACGATGAGGAAGGTGATGCAGGTGCAACACCCCACTGCAGCGGCATCATGTAGGTCCCAAAGGGACAGAATCCTAGACATTCTCTTCACATGAGCGCGCTCAGCTCTGGTGCTCCAGACTCAGCGCACTGCAACTCACGGACACTTCTGTTTGCTCATTGTGTGCCCTCTGGACTTGCTCAGACTACCTCCATGAAGCTCCGCAGTAGTCCGTGTAATGGTGGTATTGTCTGATCCGTATTCATTGTGTTAACTGTTGTATTTGTTGCCAGCACCAACAACTCCATGAGGGCTGGCTTGCACCCACCCCACACACATCCAACACAGGCGTCACTGTACATGTGGCCCTGCCAATAAAGGGGTTCGGGCGACTGTGCCCATAGCCAGTTCGACATAATATCTGCGTGTGTCCCCGTGGTCTTGTTGTATGCATGAGGGCCCTGGGCCCTACGACATTACATTGTGCTGTGTACAGCGGACGCAGACATGTCACCGCAGGCAGCGAGTTAGAGCTTGGACATGTAGCTTTGTCATCACCCACTCAATTTGTAAGGGAAGTGGACTGTGCTGTCGTACGCAGAGCCAAGGTGGGTGTGTGACTGATATGTGCGTGCCCCTGGGTGTGGTTCTGTACTGGGAATGTGCATCTGCATGTGTCTCTATGGCAGTGTGGGTCTCCTTTGTGGGGTGTGGGTGGTCCCTGAAGGGTAATGGACACCCATGTGTGTGTTCTGTTATGCCTTCCATGGGTTTGGACCACACCCGTACCTGTTGGGCCACCTCCTTTTGGCGTTCTGACACCTGGCATTGGTGTGCCATGTGTGGGTCGGTGGAATGTTGTGTGCCAGCCGTGCTTGCGGGTGCTTCATGCTGTGTGGTCTGTTTCAGGGGCTGGGTTATCCTCTAAGTGGCTTGTCTGCCCTGGTCCTGGTGGTGGGTTGCGTGGGATGTCCATGGGCTGTTGTAGGGTGTCGGTGTCGAAGGTGTGGTGGTCGTCTCTGGCATCACTGATGGGTCGTCTGGTGTGACCTGCTGGAGGTGTTGTTTGTCCCTCTGCAATGTGAAGTGGAGATGCATGTTGACATTGTGTTGACATTAATGTTGGCGCATTGTTCTTGTGGACATGCAGACTGTGTGACAATGTACATCATGACTGTTTGGGCAGTGCTGGCAATTTGAGATGGGATAGTGGACATTTGGACTACATGACTGATGTGAGGTTGTACCCGTACTAAACCTAGGAAGAAATGGATCAAACCCATTTGCCAAAATATGGGCATTAGGTCATGTCTTGAGGCAAAAAGAATACTGAAAAATGACCTTCTCAAAAAATTATTTTCAGTGTCACTAGATACATGTTTGATGTGGGTATAATAAGAGTAAAGGTAGGCTTGAAATTTTAGTGACCTTATGCACATGTGTATTTGGAACTATGTTGTCAATTATCCTTGCACTTGCACTTTATAAATCAATGATAGACTATGAGGAAAGTCCTGTTAGTTATATTTGTTGCACTTAAAGCATTTGCACTTTTTAATTAGATTCCTACAAGGAAGCTGCACTTAAAAGTTGTATAGACAGTCACCTGCAGTCCTTGGTTATTTGCAATGTTATTTGATTTATGTACTCCTCAAATGCCTTTTATTAACTTAACTATGCATAGCATGTTTTAATCTATTTATGATATTTTATAATTGTCAAATAGATGATCGGTTTCTTTTATTCTCTTCTTTTTTTAGAATTTTGTATTTAAATTGTGAACTTTTTCTTTTTTCCTTTCTTTTATGTAAATGGTCTAAAGCAGGTACCTTCGAAAGGCATAATTCTTTCATATGTTTTTTATCATTAAGGTGTGTTACTTGTTACTGTGTAACTTTTATGGTTTAAACTAAACCAAAATAAAGATTGAATTGAAAAATTTCGATATTTTAGTCGTGACTCCTCCCGGGCACAAGCTTCACTCTGATTGGCTGCCAACACTACAAACCAGGAAGTGTTGGCAGTAGGCCTGGGCGAAAATTTCGTTCCGTTAGCGGAAATTGCGATAATTTGACATTTTCGCGTTCCGCGGAAAGCGCGAAAATGTCAAAATTTCCGCATTCCGCAGCTTAGCGATAATTTGGTTCTTGCTCGTGCTGTAAAATAATACATTCTCGCGCGCGCGCGATCGCCTTGCCTGAATCCCTGCGTTCGCCAACAAGTTTTCTTGATCCGGTCGCATTCTCCATGAGATGTTGTATTGTTTTTAGCCATTTGCGCTGTCTCGCGACAGTTCGCGCCCGCAGTGACGTCATGCGTCGCGCGATCACATCTTCTCGCAATCATGCACCGCGAGACAACTGAAAACAAGATATCCGCGCCCGCGAGCAACCACATGGGTAAGTTGGCGAGCTGCAACCATGCAGAAAATCTCGCGAACATGCGGGAAAAAAACTTCCGCATCTTCGCGATATTTCCGCGTGTTTGCGATAATTTTTAACATTTTCGCGATAATTTGCGAAAGTGGATTTCGCAAATTCCGCCCACCCCTAGTTGGCAGTCAACTTGTGACTCGGTAACCGAGTCACAAAAAAACAGTGAAAAAAACAAAAAAAGGTGACAGGGTAGAAACACCCTGACCCCTAGGCCTGCTGCGGGGGTCCCACAGCGACCCCCAGGGCCCAAAAAAACATATTTTTTTTTAAACTGCAGAATTCTGCAGAGAAATTTAAAAAAATTAAGCGCGGGCTCCTGTGCTTCGTTATTGTTAAGCGCCCGGGTGGGCCAGGTCCCGGGGGCAGTCCCAAATGATATAGCGGGGGCACGCGGGGGCCCCCGCGGCCCCGGGAACTGCCACCTCTCCTTGAGATGTCATCAGTGATGTCACTGAACATGTCATGAATGATGTAATATGTGACGTCATCAGCAGTGCATTGCGGGGGCGCAAGTTATAGTTAGCTCAACTAACGATAACGGCCGAATTTCTCTGGTTTTGTACAAGTGAAGTGTCCAATTAACTAGAACGTCCCAGAAATCTGTGTTTTTTCCAGTGAATATATATGTATATATATATATATATATATATATATATATACACTTCCCTTAATGAGACTTACCATACCTATGAAAGGTATTTGTGGCAAAAGCACCAAAAAATGCACGTGTGGTAAAAGCATGCATGGTAAAAGCTGCATGGTAAAGGCTCTGCATGGTATTTGCTGTGTTGTAAAGGCTGTTTCCCTTGCATAATTCTAAATATCCCCTTTCCCATGATGGCCTGACTGGTGTTTAATGTACTGAAAGTGATAACAAGAAAACATCTCAGGGCAGCTACACTGGTTGTTTCATTATTGCACACAGCACCAGAATAGCAGCAGACTTGTTTGCCTGTACAAATATGATCAACAGTATTCCAGTGATTTTTTGAGAAATCCATACTAAAATGTCCTACGTCAAAGTCACATTCATTTTGTTGTGTTATAATGTATACAATCCTTTATAAGTCTTCAACAAACATCAGATAATAAACACATCAACCAGACATACTTGATTGCAATGTAGCAAGTAAAAGAAAATAACACCATTACTTTGGGAAAGTCATGCTCTTAACAAGTGTGAATTCTCCTCTTAGATACTGCCAGAGGTTCGGTAACCACACTTTCAGATGACCTAGGGGTGGGCGGAATTTGCGAAATTAACTTTCGCAAATTAGCGCGAAAATGTTTAAAATTATCGCAAACAAGCGGAAATATCGCGAAGATGCAGAAGTTTTTTTCCGGCATGTTCGCAAGATTTTCTGCATGGTTGCGGGTCGCCAACTTAACCATGCGGTTGCTTGCGGGCGCGGCCATCTTGTTTTGAGTTGTCTCGCGGTGCATGATCGCGAGAAGAAAGACGTGATCGCGCGACGCATGACGTCACTGCGGGCGCGAACTGTCGCGAGACAGCGCAAATGGCTAAAAACAATACAACATCTCATGGAGAACGCGACCGGATCAAGAAAACTTGTCGGCGAACGCAGGGATTCAGGTAAGGCGATCGCGCGCGCGCGAGAATGTATTATTTTACAGTGCGAGTAAGAAACAAATTATCGCCAAGCTGCGGAAACCGGAATTTTTGACATTTTCGCGCTCTCTGCAGAACGCGAAAATGTCAAATTATCGCAATTTCCGCGAACGGAACAAAATTTTCGCCCAGGCCTAATGACTACAAAGAGGTGAACACGGACCTCAGACTGACTTATCAGCTTAATGCTGGTTTTAACCAAGCACTAATAAAAAGGTTGTCTTTAAATGAGAAATATTAAAAAAAATATTTGTGACGCAGTAGAAGTAGGAAGACGTTCTTTATCTCAAGCAACTTTACTTGTTAGGCTATAATAGAGTGAAATTTTCTTGGAATAGTTTGGGATTCCTCTCTGCTTAAAAAGTAGCTGGTCTTTCTAAAATTCTGTGTCACAAATTATGTTTTCCACCCTCACAGACTGTAATTTGTTGATTTTAAAGAGTGAATGGCTCATAATATGGCAGATGTGTTCTTTTAGAAAGCAAAATCTCTCCTGTAGGTAATCTCTCATTTCCGAATCTCTGCTCTTTGTCAGTTATTGTTTCTCTGGTAGAAAATGTGAATAGCTCTACATTAGTTTGAATGTATTGCTAGGGTCGCAGTTGGGTTTTAGCTGTGTGACATAGTCATTTCTCCAAATACTCAATCAGCATGTTGTCTTCGGATTCTGCAGTAATTATGCAATGATGCTGTGAGGTAGAAGCAGCTGACAGGGCTCCTTGTGTTTGCTATAGCATGAATCCCCAAACACGAGTCTCTTTGTTTTGCTTTACAAATAAGACACTTCTTAGCTCAAGCTCTTTTTTGTTAACATAGCATTTACCTAACTATGCTTGCTTATGGAACAATTTCTTGTACATACCTCATGCTTATTTTAGCATCCGTTGTGAGTCATGAGAATGTAAAAAGAAAATAAACTCTCTGGGCCCGATTCACAGAACTAATTTAAGACAAAATCCTAAACTTACTGCCATTTTGGTATTCACAGAAGGCACTTACTCATTTTGGTATTCACAGAAGGCACTTACTCATTTCGGTATTCACAGAAGTTAGGAGTCCTAACTTTAGGACTCCTAAATGCCTTCTGTGAATACCGAAAGTCTTAAAGTTAGGATTTTTCTCAGTTTAGTAGTAGTATAGTTGGGACTCCTAACTTTAGGACTCCTAAATGCCTTCTTTGAGTACCGAAAATCTTAAAATTAGGATTTTTCTCAATTTAGTAGTAGTAAAGTTAGGACTCCTAACTTTAGGACTCCTAAATGCCTTCTGTGACTACCTAAAGCCTTAAAATTAGGATTTTTTTCAGTTTAGTAGTAGTAAAGTTAGGAGTCCTAACTGTAGGACTCCTAAACTGAGATAAATCCTAATTTTAAGACTTTCGGTATTCACAGAAGGCATTTAGGAGTCCTAAAGTTAGGACTACTAACTTCTGTGAATACCGAAATGAGTAAGTGTCTTCTGTGGAGAAGTGTGGCTCAATGATTAGAGCGGCTGACCCTGATGCAGAGGTCTAACCCGGGACCAGGGTTCAATTCCCTGCCTCGGCGGGTCTTGGGCTCAAAAATTCCACGGACCTGATAATTCTCGCCTCGGTGCCATTCCAATCATGGAGTCCCACTCTGCAACTCTGGGCAATAGCTTTCTTAATCTCCACAACGCCCCCCACAACGCTAAGGATGCCTGGCCTCCACCTTGGGGGTGCCCAGGAGTGGACGCTTCACAGGGAAAGCCAGGATGGGTTCCACAGCGGTATTCATACAAGCGCCTTGAGACCCTTGCGGGTGAGTAGTGCGCTATACAAGTATCAATTTACATTTAAAATGAGAAAGTGCCTTCTGTGAATACGAAAATGGTAGTAAGTTTAGGATTTTGTCTTAAGTTAGTCCTGTGAATCGGGCCCTTAGTTTCACAGCTCCAATGTGATCTGCAAAGTGGTTAGAGAATGAAACAGCACAAGCAGCGATTACCATTTCCCATTAAAATCTTTTTATGCTTTTAGATGTTATGTACATAAATTGCTGTTTAAGCACCCTGATCATTACTTTGGTCTACTGTTTTGCAAAGTCGGCAACAATCGACTACCAACATGTCATCCAGATACGTAGATGTGAGGTAGAGTTATCCTGACCCCATAGACCTGATAGAGGGGTCTGTGAGGACCCCTCATGAGCAAGAAATTGTCCACAACTGTTTTATTTTTTTGCACGAGGATCTGCGGATCCACCGTGGTGCTCAGCGCAATCCCCTGTAAATCTGCGGTGGATCTGCAGATCCTGACCCCAATTAAAAAAAACATACTCACATTCACTCACACATCACTTACACAACCACACAAGCAGTGATTATCATTTCCCATTAAAGTCTTTTTGTGATTTTAGATACTATGTACATAAATAAATTTTTATGCAGCAAATTGCATTCACATATATATGCTTGCTTTGTGAATATGCTGGAACTCAATACTTTGGAATCAATATATGTGCAGGTTTATTTTATTGATCTCTATATTTGGACAGATACCTAGAAACACATCTTTAGTTCAATTAGTTGTTGGTAATAGAATAGTACTTAATTCAATTCAATTTTTTTATTTATGTTCTGGAACTCAAAAGAGTTCCACATAAAACCAAAAATAGGGACATGCATAGATCACATGTATATACACTTAAAAAACATTTTAAAAATCTAAACAAATGTGCACAAATAACCAAATTTTTCAGGTGATAGAAAAATTCTTGGGCTGCCACAGCTTACTTAATATTATACTTTAAAAACATTGGCCTTAGAATGTGGCTGTGCGGAAAAATCAATGTGGGGCAAACAAATAACAAATTATAAATATCCTGTATGCCTGTATTGCACAACTTGCACAGTTTCCCTTTATCTCTGGAGTTAGATCAATTAGCTGTTAGCACATTTAGCGGAAGCAAGTTCATTTGTAATAATGTGCAAAAAACAGCGAAGACCGTGGTCCTGATTCTAAGACAGTTACCGCTGAGCTACCTTGGAGTGGCAGGAAGAGATCCCCACCTCGCATTTTTCCTTAGACATACAGCATGTTATGTCCAATCTTTGGCTAATAAGACTGCAGGCATCCTTTAAGAAACTTTTAAGTTGGGTGTGCGGGAGAGATGCCAGTGTAGCTTCCTGTAGATAAAATTGGCTTCGAGCATGGGCAAATTCACTAGAAAATTTCTATTTTCCTAATTCTGAGCCAAAACTTCCAGTGTGCAAAAATCCCCTCAGAGAGCCCTCTTTACTCTTCTTAAGCTGCCAGCCCCACCAAATCACACGAATCAGCCCTGGCACATAGCAACTTGTTAAGCCGAATTCCAACCTTAGGCAGGCACTAGAACAGATGAGTTAAAGTTGCAAAGTTTCGGTGAAATTTGTCCTTCCATTTTCTCTAAGCAATATCATTTCGACATGTTAATTGATTCAATGGCATATAATAATGTTGGAGGAACATTCATCTTAAAAACTGATAACAAATGAAGGAAATGTCTCTGACCCATTGCATGATAAGAAGCAAGCAACCCATTGGCATGTGAGGAAGCCTTGGTAGAACAGTGATCAACATGTACCTTTTCAAACATGCTACCTTTTACAATGTTACCAGTACCCTGAATATACTGCCTCCAGCTTCTCAGGTCCTAAAACCCAAATATAATTACTGATCTTTTGGGCTTTCCCATTTTTAAAGATCAATACCTTACTTTTGGAGTCCATAATCTTCAAAAGTGTAGGGTGGTAAATTGCATTAAAGAAGCCAACCTATTGTTCAAGCCCTTGGAGGTTAGCTCCAGGATTGCAATATCATTCATGTACACCAAGCAGAAAAAGGGACGACCACATTTCCTAGGGGTATCCCCCTTTCTAGTCGCTAGACTGTCAGAGAGGTCTGAAACAAAGAACGAAAAACGTACTGGAGCCAATAGGCAACCCTGTTTCAATCCATTTTTTGTTGGAATAATGGCAGACAGTCCCCGCCCAGTAACACCTGACACCAAGTGGAAGACTGGAGAGCAATTTCTTATGAAACAAGTGTCTCAGGCATGCCTAGCTTCATTAATTGTTTTCACAATGTTGGATGGTTCACCCAATCAAACGCTGTGGAAAAGTCTATGAATGCCACATATACATTAAGAACTGGAGTGGAAACGTGCTTTTCTGCTATAAGCTTTAACATGAAAATATTATCAAGCATAAAATGTTTTTTCCTCAAACCTGCTTGTTTAATATCGAGATTTTTTTCCTTTTCTTCCCACTCAGGAGTATATTTACAATAAAGTGGGGAAGAGTGTCGCTAAGCCAAGAAGGCTTAGACACACTTCGTCACTTTAGAAACTCTGGGCTGCACCATATTTACTAGAATATGGTGCCTCACTGCATTTCCCCCTGCACTCGCACTAATTTTAGCTGCCTTGCGCCAACACATGCACCCTTGCAGCATAGTGCAAGGGTGCCTGTGTGCAGAGGAAGATGTTTTATGTGCAGGAAGGTCCCCCTTCCTGCACATAAATAATCTTTAAATATCATTTTGTAACTTCTATGTGTGCTGCTTAAAGCATTTTTAACATGATTGTTTATGTGCAGGGAGGGAGACCTTCCTGCACATAAACAACCATAGGCAATTTTCTGTTTCTATGTGTGTTGCACAAGGCAGCACATATGGAAACAGCAAAAACGAGGAGAAATAAAGCATTTCTCCTCATTTCGCTTGTTTAACACCAGGTTTTCCCCGGTCTTAATTTTGTTCTGCCTCCTATTTATGCTGCCCTTGTAAATAGGAGACCGCGTCAAAATCAATGGGGGTTACAGTGCAACTCCCACTGCAACACCCATTGCCTTCCCATTTCATGCTAAATACAGCATGAAAGGGTGCCTTATTTACAAGGCAGCATTAAGCCATGTTATGTGGATTAACACTGCCATGTAAATGAGGTGAGGCCCCTATTGCCATCACAAAGTCACTGTAAGTGACATTGTGGTGGCGATAGGGGCTTGTAAATATACCCCCCAGTGAGGTATTCCAGGATACTCCTAGCAAATATTTCCCCTACCTCGTCCAACAAGGATATTTGACGATAAATAAGGGTGGAATTTTGGGGCCCTATTTGTGTAATGGTATTAAGAAGATGCTTCTGGACCAAGATGGGGGTGTAACTCTGTGTTGCTAACCATAGTAAAAAAGGGGAGTCAGATATGCGGATCAAAGAGAAGGCTCCCATCTAATAACAGTGATGGGGATCTCATCAGGCCACATTGCCCCAGACAATCTCATTCCCATATTACTGCCCTCAATCTCTCTCATAGTAGGGGCACAGTATGTTGGGAGAGGGGGGTTGTGATGAGTTGAGGGAATATAAGACCACTCTGCACAAGCATTGCTTGGATATAGCTCCCCTAGATAAGCTCTCCATTCTGCTTCCCTTATCTGAATTTGGAGGGATTCTACAGGTGTGCCACAGCAATTGGAGATAATTTCCCAGGATCTCTTAACATCTTTCGATGAGGCTGCTTCTTTTAGCTGATACCAGTTATGGTCACCCTTCTCCTTTTTAAGGGATAATTTCAGACGATGACTTCTTCTTTTAAGGAGAATATTTAACGTACCTATTTCTGTAGAGAAGAGGACATATTGGACCCTTTCTAGTATATTTATCTCCCTATTTAAATGAGACACAAAATTAGGATATGGTCTCCTAGACGAGACTGAGTTGTTTGTTTTATAGAAAGTGACCACAATTTTGATATATTTTCTGTGCTTTACTAAGGGGTCAGAGTCCATAACCTGCGGATCCTCTATTAATTTGGTCAGCAATTCTTTTAGCTTGCCATTCCTCTCCTGTTTCTCACCAAACATGGAAACTATCCTACACCTTTTTCTGAATCAGACCCCCAAGTTATTTAGTTTCTCAACTGGCAAGGGGTCGAAGGGGAGGGGATTTAGAGGATAGTTTGCCTCATCCAAAGTTCCTTGTAGGGAGATTCTAATAGACTTCTTCTCCTGTAAGGGATTAACATCAATACCGTGACTGCGCAGCTTGTCTATGTTTAGTAATACAAAGTTAAATACTCCTTTAGAATTAAAGGTTACTCCAGCCCTGCAGTTTTCCCCTTGTTTTGCAATGTGGACTAGAGAAAGATCCTGCTTTGAATTATATGACGCTTGGGTATATTACCAAAACAGCATAGAACAGTACTCGAAATTTAACTTGTTACTTTGGGATTCCTTTCCTGTCAAGGGTGCTTAGAGGCAACAAGGGACTGACCACAGTCTGCTGTGATCCCTGGTTACTCTCCTCCCAACATACAATATGTGTGAGCAGCGTATCATGTGTTTACCAAGGGAAGTGTGGATGGATAATACAAAGACACAAGAAACTCTACTTACTTTCTTCAGGATCTACTACAAGCTGATCTGCCAAAGACACTGCCTTGCGCCTGAAAACCGATCTAAGGTGTGAGTGCCACTGTTCCCTGGTATTCCAGACATTTCACAAATTCACTTGCTGTTCAATTCAAATGTAAAGTTTTTTGCCACAACCTGTTAGATTCAAAATTATTTTGATTGGGGACCACATGCAACCTTCATAATTACATACAATAACATCACCACATATATAGCACCATGATCATCATTATTAATGCAGTGTCATTTCTCTGACCTTAGCACCAATAAAATTGTCCCTCTAAGTTACTTTCCTAAATCTAACCTACATAATTTTTAAAAGATGGTCATGATAAAGCCCCGCTCTGGGTGATCTCTACTCATTACTTGTAAAAATGTGGATTAACATTATAAACGATTCATTTCCTAATATGAACAAATTACTCTTTGTGTATTAGCACGAGACAGTTTAGGAAATTGCACACAGACTTTAATTCTGGAAAACATACGATAATTCAATGGTATCACAAAGCTGAACAACAGTAGGCCATATTCTGCTTACTTCTACATTGTCCCTAAAGATCTAAAAAATTGTAAGAGGACTTTACAACCATGGGCTATTTCAACATTCAGTCGCGATTTAATTTCAGTATTTGCAGCTTTGCTCAGCTTTGCTCTCCAGTCTTCTAAAAAACAGGGAGAACATTTTTTCACAGCCATACACAATGCTCTTTCTTTTGCATTGACACATTTTGTCTATTGGTTCATAGACAGACAATTTCCAATAAAGTTTACTTAAACAGGAATATTTATTAATACTAAAATGCAAAATGTGTACATTTGTAATGGGTAATGCCCAATACAAATAATTTCAGTCAAACACTCTGTTTTCCATAGCAGGCACACATATTGTTTGGGGGAAACAAGGGATAACAGATGGAGGTATATTATTCCATTGCCTTTGGAGTTCCAGACATGCCACAAATTCAAAGAGATGTTGCTTGTGAAAATGACAAATTCAAACAATATGTGAACATATGCTTTACTCATCACTGTTGAAAAAGAATACATTGAAGACTCTTACAATACTCCTGATACACCAACACTTTGAAGTCTGAGGATTTGTATACACAGGAGGAGTCACTTGGAGAGAAACCAGCAACCATGAGTGAGGCTAAAGGGAACTGAAAAAGAGAAAATATACAGTAGCATGAACAGCAGTAGAACCAGGAGGAGGCTAAAAAACAACAGTCATATCATAAGCCAATAGATCCAGCCAGGCATGAAAGTCCAGCAGAACCA
The DNA here is from genome assembly GCF_964204655.1 of Triturus cristatus. Lineage (NCBI taxonomy): Eukaryota > Metazoa > Chordata > Amphibia > Caudata > Salamandridae > Triturus > Triturus cristatus. The sequence goes on along the minus strand of NC_140581.1, from coordinate 920,638,815 downwards.
GGAGCAGCAAAAGAGGTCATAGCAGCAAGAGCAACCATAGTAGGGGATCAAAAGAACCAGCTGCTGGCCAGGACCAACAGGACCAGAAGCAAGATCAGCAAAATCATGAAATCAAGGGGGGCTTGGGTTGTGTCTCCCAATGTAATAGTCTCCCCATGACTCACAATGTCAAGACTTCCTTTGACAATCTCCTTCATTGCCCATTTCTCCCGATGTCAATATTGCTTGATGTCTGTACCTCCCCATGTCTGTATCTGTCCACATTAATATTTCCATGTCTTCCAGTGTCAATGTCCCCCAATGTCCATGTGGCTTACTGTCCATGTCTCTCAATGTCTCTGTCTCCCAATATTATATTTACCAATGTCTGTGTCACCAAGTATCTGTGTATAATAGAGTGCATGCCTTCATTTGACCCTGTTTCCCAGTAGACATGCCTGACAGTATTCAGGTTTCCATGTGTGTTTGCGTTGAGATACTGAATAGTGTGACCACTAACCACTGATGCTGCACAGAATATTCCTGCAGAAGTGACATGGACCTCAGAGCCACTGTTCCAAACTCCACTTCCTCCATTAATGGTGTGCACAGAGACTGACAAGGCCAATATGATGAGAGGGGTAACCAAGTAAATGCACCGTTATGCCTCATTTCTATTTTCAAGTAACTTTAATAAAACACACGATACTAGAATAACACTTACACATGTTCTTCAAGCTGATCCAGGCTGTGTGATAGGTTCTATATCTTGCATTCTGTTGGTGTTTTCTCTTTCTGGTGATCTCTGGCACCACTGGTTGCTTCCTCTGTTATGATATATCCTTTGGAATTGCATATCTTTTTTGGTACAGAGTTCTGATTGCACAGTTGTATAACAATACAAAACCCACAGGTTATGGTTAGTGGTCAGATAGTTTCTTTTATCTGACACAATGTCTAGCAATTACAAACTTCTCCAAAAATAGCCTTTGTTGTGGAAAGTGTGCTCTCAACTGAGAATACAGAGTGAGGCTATTGTTCATTCCTTCTCAAGAATCTCTTAAGCGGGTTGTCTTATTTCACACTCTGAGCTGTTTCATCTACCATGCTTTCTCTTGTGCAAGTTTTAGGGGAATATTCTCAAGAACGTGTGGTAACTATCGCAAAATTTGCTTAACGCAACTTTGCACATCGCTGTCTATTGCAGGAAAATATCACCGTGTTAACGTTGTATTCTCAACACGGCGGCACCATGCGATAGTCTCACGATAACACGCCAAATAACCACGTTAAAATCAATGCGACGCTGAAAAAATGCAAAACACCAATGCAAAAAATGTTGCGATGTCCCACATCGCAAAACAAAAATCAGGCCTGCAATCCCCACGCCGCATGCGGGTAAATGCACTATAAAAGCAGTGTAAAACAAATACAAAAACGAATAAACTGCGTATCACCATGGATGCACCCAGACCGAGTGCAGAGGACAACGCGAAACCCACAAGCCCCACAGACGACCAGCAAGGAACCTCGGGGTCAGGGAAGGCCAAGGAGAAGAGGAAGAGTAAAACGCTGTTCAGTCCGCAGGAAAACGGGATCATTGTCACAGAGGTGATAGAACACTACCAACAACTGTTCATCAAATCCAACGTGTCATTGGCAACAAAGACACAAATATGGCAGACTATCTTGGACCATGTGAATGCAGATGCAACGTTGAGGTGGACAATGGAAGAGGTCAAGAGGCACTGGAAGGATGTGTAGGCCAAATCCAAGAAGAAACTCGATGCCAACATGAAAGCAGTAACGCAGATTGGAGGTGGAGGTCCAGCGGCACACCAGGAGCTGGATGACATGGAGAAAATGTTGGCCACAGTCAGCAGTTGGGATACGGTGCCAGGAGTTGTGGCACCGGACACTGCTCAACATGACCTGACACAACATCAACAGGGTGAGTACCGACCAGGGACTGAGGGGACGGGGGAGATAGGAACAATGGCACACATGCACAACTAAGCAGAGCACACTGCACACCCACAATGACTCTGGATCATGTCCCTGACACCCGTGGCACACTGCAGCACACATAAAAGCACCAGGTAGGCCCCTATCCACAACGTGCCCAAAGGGGTGCGACCCCACACATCACCAATATCAGAACCAACACATGTACACATGCGAAATCCAGAAAAGAATTGTATTTGTGAGCCACACCGACAATGCAAGTGACACTACACGACGATTAGCACGGCTACAGTCCAATCATCATGACATTGTGCATGCCACGACACTGAGGTGGCTGACTGTGGACCACATCCGGAAAGGAGCAGGCCACACTCCGACAGATCCACGTGCACAAACCACCCCTGACGCAAAAATAAAATCTGCAGTCAAACCATGCCCAAGAGTCACAACTCAACCAAGAGCGCAATATGCCCAACTCCGAAACATCCAAGCACGGGCGAAGCACAGAAGTCAAAGGCACACCGCCTGAAAGGGATAAGAGCAGCTAAATCTGAGCAGCAGGGGTGACTCACCCACAATGCAGCACACACACATAGCAATAACAGCACATCAACATTGACGACAATGTGGTACAAAGTGCAACACTCCCACGAAAGGAACAGAGTTCACAACTGGTTCCGCCTGTGCGTAGAAACTGGCCAATCACATCTGGCATAGCAGGAAACTGTGAGATGAAAATGTATGTGTACAACCTCACATTCATGATGTAATTTAAATGTCCACTGTCCCGCATCAAATAGTCAGCTCCTCCAAAACAGTCACAATGTACATTGTAATGCAGCCCCAAGGTAAACATGAACAATGCATCAACATACATGTTAACACAATGTCAAAAGGCATCTCCCCTTCACATAGCAGAGGGATAATCAACACCTCCTGCAGAGCAGACCAGACAACTCATCAGTGATGATGAAGAGGACCTCCACACCTTCGACACTGGTGCCCTACAACAGCTCATGGACATCTTAGGCAACCCACCTCCAGGAGCAGGGCAGCCCAGCTGCATCCAGGAGACCCCACCCCCTGCACAGACCATACATCAGGAAGCACACACCACCTCGGATGACTCCCAGCACCTCACAGAAGCACATATCGCATTCCACGGCCAGGTATTAGACTGCCAGAAGTAGGTGGCTGAACAGGTGCGGGTGGGGTTCGAACTCATGGCAGCCGAACTCGATTACATACATGGGTGTCTAATTCCCATCATGGACCATTCACACTCACCAACAGACACACACACTGCGACATAGCCACACACATTTGCACATTTCCAGTATTGAACCATGCCCAGGGCCATGGGACAATCATTCACACCCCTACACTGAACTTGCGTACGCCGGCCCAGTCCACTCCTCGTACATATGAAGGGGGGACGACAGAGCTACATGTACAAGGTCTTACCCACTGCCTCGGGTGACATGGTTGTGTCCGCTGTACATCGCACAATGTAATGTGGTAGGGCTCGGGGCCATCATGCATACATAATGAGCACACAAACACACTTTGATAGTCAGTTGAACTGGCTATGGGCACGTGCACCTGGCCACTCTTTATTACCAGGGTCACCTGACTAGTGAGGCCTGTGCTGGATGGATGTGGGATGAGTGTGAGCCAGCCCTCAGGGAGTGGTTGGTGCTGGCAACAACTTAAACAGTGTTCACCATTAAAGCGGAAACAGAAAACACCAACATAGCACAAACAACTGCGTGGCATCATGTTGGTAGCCGCAGCAAGAACAGAGGTCACCCAATATCCAATTAGAAGGGTTGCTGAGTCGCAGTGCACCGAGGTAGGGGCACCAGAGCTGACCGTGCTCATGTGAAGAAAAGCCCAAGATTGTGTCCCTTCGGGATATTCCTGCTGCAGCTGCAGTAGGGGGTGCTGCACCTGCCACATCTTCCCCATCATCATCCCAGGTCATCCCCACCGCATGAGGTGACATAGTTGTGTCTGCAGTCCACAGCACGTATGTACCTCATCCATAGCTCCTGGAGTGTAGCTGGACTACCACATTCAGTCTGTATTGCTGCCTTCTGGTTGTTGCCTCCTGCCCTCCCATTGTCCGTGCCTTCACCCCTCCGCACACCGGAAACATCTTCCCCATCATCATCTCAGGTCTTCCCCACTGCCTGAGGTGACATTGTTGCGTGAGCTGTCCACATCAAAAAAGATCTAATGGAAAGGGTCCAAGTGTTGTGGTGCACTGAGTTGGTGGCACCTGAAGAGCTGAGCAGGGTATCAAGCTGATGATGGCATCCAAAGCATGTGTGAGCAACTCGGATAGTCTGGCTGTAAGACTCTTACGACTCTGGCAGATGTTGTTTAGAGGTGGTCCTGGCGGTGGTTGCATGTGCATCCTGCGGTGATGGGTTGTCTGGGCAAGCCAGGACTCGATTTGATGTGTGAGCCCTGGTGGACTGCAGTTGAGGCCAGAGGCAGTGGGCAATGCAGGGCCACAGGCACATGGCGTTGATGAGCCCCATGCCATCGACACAGAGGCCATCCAATAGCCAATCAGACAGGGTCCATGACTTGAGCTGCACAGAGTTAGTGGCCCAGGATGCACTGCGGCCGGCACAGGCACACAGCCACGAGAAGATGACTTGCGGTGCACTGAGGTAGGGCCATGCGAGCTGAGCGGGTCCTTGTTGATGTTCAAGGAGAATGTCACTGAGTGTTTCGGGGGAAAGTGGAAGGTGTCCTTCCAGGGCATGATGCAGAGGGCAGAAGCAAGCCAAAATAGGCAAATGGAGGAGTAGAATGCTACAGACTCCTTTTTACCACCAAGTCAGTATCAGCTACATGATTATGAAGACAACCCCCAGGCCATAGACTCAGACGCCACCAAAGTTCAACTAGAGAGTGTCCATGAATTTCAGTGGCACCAGGGCTGTAACGGGATGAAGTCTGCGAAGAGGCCTGCACAATGATATAAACACTGCCATAAATAAATCAAGGCTCAGATCCAAATGTTTGACCTACTGGACCGCAGTGTAGGCCGGAGGCAGCGGTCAGCATGGGTCCCCAGCAGCGGTCAGCATTGGCCCACAGCCACGTATCGTTGTCTTGCAATGCACAGAGTTAGTGGCACCAGAGCAGTTGTTGGTAGTGTTCGATCACCTCTGTAACGAGGATCCTTTTTTCCTCCGGACTGAACCACTTCTTCCTCTTACTCCTCTCGTTGCGTACAATGATATGAAGTCTGCCATACAGAAATCAAGACTCAGCTCCAAATGTGTGACCTATTCGACTGCAGTGTAGGCCAAAGGCAGTAGTCAGCAAGGGACCACAGACAGGTGTCGTTCGGATGCTATGCACAAAGTTGGTGTCACCACATCGAAGTGAGTACAGTGATACAAAATCTGCTATAAAGTATGTACTCTGCCATTGCCTGATCATGACTCAGTTCCAAATGTGTGACCTATTTGACCGCAGTGTAGGCCGGAGGCAGCAGTCAGCGCGGGCCAATTGCTGTTCAGCAAGCTCCTCCTGGAACTCTAACACATGACGTTGAAATGGCATGTGGTTATGACTTATCGTTGACGGAGCTAGAAGCACAAGAGCTGAGCGGGTGTGCAGCCTGCGATGATGCCGTGTCCTGCCTGGTACGGACTAGATTGGATTGGTGTGACGTGTGCTGGACCGCAGTGTAGGCAGCACACAGGTAACCCCACGGTGCTGGACCGCAGTATAGGACAAAGGCGTAGTCAGCAAGGGCCCACAGACACGTGTGGTTGGAATGCTATGCACAGAGTTGGAGGCACCACATCGAAGGGAGTATTGTGATTTAAACTCTGCATCAATATGTGTTTTTGACCATTGTATAATCAAGACTCAGTTCCAAATGGGTGACCTACTTGACCGCTGTGTGGGCCGGTGGAGTACGTCAACGAGAAAGGAGTGCTGCTGGCCTGTCTCGGGGAGGATAGCGATGGTCTGAAGAGGCTGCCAAGGTCGCGGGCCTTGAGCTTGGAGCTTGCACAGGCATGTGGTGGGCCCTCTTTGACACACGCCAGTGTCCGAAGTTGAGCGGTGTGGCCTGGTTGCGCAGGGGCGGCCATGACGGGTCTGGGGACCTGCAGCCTGGGGTGCAGCTGGCGCACATGGTCGTAGGCACCGCTTCTCACGGCGTCGGCCTCGTGGCGGGCTGGGAGGTGCCGCCCTGGCAGACAATTTGGCCATTCCGGAAGAGAACCACGCCCAGAGCTATGGGCTTTTTATTCACACCCCTACGCTGGCCTGGTGTACACCGGACCAGCCCACTCCGCTCACGCTCACAGGGGGGACACGTAATGAGCTACTTTCCATGCTCTTCCTCACTGCTTGGGGTAACATGCTTGCATCCACTGTTCACTACACTCCAAACACCAGCAGTATATGTTGACATGGGCATGTCTGTGGTCTGCATACTGCAGTCTGGCCAGCACATCCACGCCACACTTGGCATTGTGTACATTCTCATTCATGGGTCACTTGCCTCCTTTGCATATGCATGGTTCCCACTTCTCCCCACATTCTGCTATTGTGTGGCTGAGGTGCCATGCCGTTGATGGCTCATGTACATGGCTTGCCCAGGTCACCACAGTAAGTTGCGCTGTCATGTCTGGTAGGTGGGTATGTTTTTTCGCATGTTGTGTGTGAGTTTGTAACGTGTACATTCCCACAGTTGTGATTTGCATGATTGTGGAGTTGAGGTGTGTGGTGTGCTCATTTGGTACTTACCAACGAGCAGTGCATTCCTATAGGTGCCATCCTGGAAGCGCAGGTTGATGGTGGACTGTCGGAAGATGAAGGAATAATGCACACTCCTTGGGTAGTTGGCAATGACATTGGTGAAGAGTCCATGGTGGTCCACTATTGTCTGCACATTGATGGAATGCGTGTGCTTCCTGTTGCGATAATTGTGTGCAGTGGCGGCAGGGTGCACGAGGAGTATATGTGTGTAGTTGATTGCCCCCAATACTTGTGGGAAGGCAGCTATAGCCTTGCTTGGTTTCCAGCTGTTCGTGCGCAGTGTGTGGGAAGTGGAGGTACTGGGGTACCAAGCTAATGATGGCATCCAAGACAGGTCTGAGGAACTTGGATAGGGCTGGCTGTGAGACTCCTCTGACTCTGGCAGTTGTTGTTTGGAAGGTCCCAGGGGCCAACATGTGCAGCACAGCCAGCAGCTTTGTCTGCGGAGGGATGTTGGTTGTCCGCTGTGTTGGTACCATCAGCCTGTGGGCAATGATGGTCAGGGTGGGTAGGATGGTCTAGTTCACAAGGCTGTTCACAAAAAGGGATCAGAAGGCATCAATAAAATGTTCCAAAGATACTGTCCTGGCAAGGGCCTTAGATCCGCAAGTAAGAACCAGGTTATAGTTCCTAGGGCTAGAGAGGCCAGATGGGGGGGAGGGCTTTCTCTCTGATAGGGGCCAACCTCTGGAATTCCCTCCCTTCCCTTGTCTCCTCCTCGGAGTCTCATCTGGTTTTTCAGAAGTCCTTGAAGACCAGGCTTTTTACCTGCCCTAATGCTGTGTTCAACCTGAATCTTTAAGTGCTGACGCTGTTGGATATCTCCTACTATGATCTTGTTCCGCAGTGCCTTGACGCCCCTGGGCTAAGTTCACGCTCTATAAAATGTATTTAAAAAAAAAATTGTGACACCTGCGTATAGGGCTTGAAAACTTGAAGTAATTCAACATACTACACCTGTAGACACTTTTCTATTCACTTTAATGGGATTACTCTCTCAATGATTTCACATAGTCCACAAGTTTAGGTAAAGAGGTTACAGGTATGCATTTGGCACTAAAAAGACACTTTCTCCCAGGCCCTATCGCTAACATTCTGTAGCTTGGCAAAATACTATACAATTGAGATGAGCCCAATGCCATGCAAACTTATAGCCATGCTTATAAAGCCAGTATGAGATAAACTACCTCTAAATGGAACATCCCAACATTCTACATTATTAAAACATTTGCAATACCTCAAAATCTCTAGCATAGATGAGTTAATTAAGTGGAGAAGGCCATACTCCCAACCACAAAACCAGCACCCACCCCCAGCTGCGTTGTGTAGCGGAGAATGGGCACAGGGCCTGTGCACCAACCCTCCGTGGGGGCCCAACTTCATGTGACCAAGACAAGAAAATAGGGGTTGGGTGCCTGTGTAGCGAGGGTTGGACCTATGGGCTTGGGCCATTTGCCGCTGGGTTTGAGCATAGAGCCTGGCTGACAATCCTTAACTCTCATAACAGTCACACAACCCATAATTCACACACCAAATGCAGTGCTCATGACCTCACCCTTAATATGGTATATACAATTCCAAATGTAAATAATTTTACTGATAATATTAAATATCACATTGCCCTTACAACTTTCAAAGAGAGGACTTATGAATGTAGTATTCGTATTGGTTTGAGTATGTGTTGTTATTTAATACAATTTTGCTTGATCAGTGATGTCATTTGAGATGTCATGAGTGATGTCATTAGTGATGTCACTGACCATGTCATGAGTGATGTAATATGTGAGTTCATAAGCAGTGCATTGCAGGGGCACAAGTTATAGTTAACTCAAGTAACTATAACAGCTGAATTTTTCTGGTTTTGTATGAGTGAATTGTCAGTCTAACTATAACGTACCTGTAACCTTTGTTTTTATTGTGAGATTTGTTAAGGTTTTTTAAAATTCTATTTTCCAACTATAACGTCCCAGTAACCTTTGTTTTTTGTGTGAATTTCCAAGGATATTAAATGCTAATTCCTAACTATAACGTCAGCGTAACCTTTGGTTTTTTAGTGAATAGCTAAGGTTTTTTAAATTCTATATGCTAACTATGATGTCCCTGTAACTTTTGCTTTTTTTTAGTGAATTTCTAAGATTTTTTAACTAGCAGTCACGTTTTCAGAGTAGGGGCTGGGCCTCCAACCAGCTCTCTGGAATTCCACTGTGTTGGACTTACAGGAGGTACCAGAAGGGCCCAGATGTTACTGGCAGTAAGCCTAACACAGTGGGATTGCTGAGAGGTGGTCGCAGGCCATGCCCTTTTCTCCACCGCTCTGCAAGCGCACATCCTGGCACACTAGTATTTGGGGAATTAAGTACCCTTGCCTCTTGAGAGTCATTGGGGATCAACTAGCCCTTCTGTTACCTCCATTAAGACCCACACAGCTGGATTGTTGACAGGTGGTCACAGGCCTTAACCCTTTTTTCCACCACTCTGCAAATGCACCTCCTGGAGCACTGCTGCTTGGGGGATGAACTCTTCATTAGTCCTGAGGCCCTCAGGCAGCAAGGGTACCTCATCGCTCCACCAGCAGTGTGCAGAGAGAGGCATGTTTGCAGCGTGGTGGAAAAAGGGGCATGACCTCAGATATCCTCTCAGCAATCCAAATGTGTGGGACCTACTGGAGGTAACAGGTGGGCTGGTTTGCCTCTAAGGACCCTCACCAGCGAAGGGAACTTCATCCCCCAACCAAGAGCACCCCAGGTGGCGCATTTGAAGAGTACTGGGCAAAGGTGGCAGGGCCTCCGGTGAGTTGCCAGCTTCATTTTTTTAAATCTTGTTCCATGAAGGAGGTTGTGTGATCCCCCTTCCCTTTAACCTTTTGAGCCCTTGAGAACCCATCACCGGGGCCTGACCCATTTTTTAAATTTTTTTAATGAAATAAAATTGGATACTTTCCCCCCTGAGGCAGATTTCAGGCCCGGGGACCCCATGCCCCAGGCCAGGTCATTGGGGACTGCGGGGGAGCCTCAAGACCCCGCAGTCTCTGCTGGCCCCCTGCCCCCTGTGGGATCCTGAATTGCTTTTGGGCAGAGGGAGCTACAAACATGCAGTACTCTCTGCCCAAAAGCAATTCAGTTCCGCATCATGGAAAAGAGAGCATTTTTTATGCTCTCGCTTTCATGAAGCGAAGCAGAGATTGCTGTGGCTTGGAGGGAACGGTGCTCCCTCCAAGCTGTAGCAAATTGCAATGTTCCAGGGATGGAGCCAGCCCTGGGGGTTGACAGTTCCCAGGGCTATGGAGGGATCCTGGAGGGGGCCGCGTGGCCACCCTCCCATATACTTTGTAGCCCCTGGGAGATGGCGGTCCCTAGGCTGTGGGGAGCTGTAGGGAGCCATGAGGCCTCCTGCGTTACAATACATTAGCCCCAGGGACGGGGCTGCATGGGAGGGCTGAAGCCCCGCCCACGCATTTTATTATCTATTTAGTCTGAGAGAGCGGCGGTCCCTGGGGCTGCTGGAGGGTCGTGTGGTCCCCCGCATTACAATACATTAGCAATAGGGAGGTGGCCGTCCTTGGGGCTGCATTGGGGGCTGGAGCCACCCCACACATTCTATTATCCTAATAGCCCCTGGGAGGTGGCTGTCCAGAGGAGCTGCTGGCAAAGATATTGACAAATAAAAAAATGGTCACCAGTAGGTAGTTATAGATATGACCTAGTTTCCATATGAAAAGCATTTTTTGACTTGCCTATAACTTTGGTGTAGTTTGGCCAATCTTTATGAAATTTCTCCCAAAAAGTTTTAAGGAAGGTTCTGGTTGTCATGGAAAGTGTGGGGGTGATCCATGAAGTGGGGACCGAGAATTTAGGGGACGACATAAGGGTGCATTTGTAATCTTAATACACATAGGAACCTTTAGCCACACGCACAGCCCGAACTGCTTAATGGACGTACACCAAATTTAGCAGGGAGGTGGATGTTGGTTCAAGGAAGTGCATTTTGCCTATTTGGTGTAAATCTGTTTAGTAGTTTTTGAGAAATTTAAGCCGAAAATTATAGTGATATCTCTGGTCGCCGATATTTCGCAACGGTTTTACGAGTAATCACGAATGCACGCGCCAACAGGGATGCTCTGATTGGCTGGACGGAACCTGAATAGAAAATTGCGGCTACTATTTTATTGATTGGGAATGGTTCCTGGAGCTGAAAATTTCCAGAAAAGCTAACATAAGGTGTCAGATTAGAGGTACTCTGACCCCATGTTTGAGAAATGAGGGTGTTAGTGACACAAGTTATATGTCCAAAATTGATTTTTTTGATTGCATGCGATATTCGTGATGACGCCGCGACCACCTGCACGGCCCCCCTGTGTACCGGCGTGGGGACATCGCGACTATCGCAAAGTTATCACGAAGATTGGTAGGAATATAAAAAAATATATCAGTGAATCATTAATGAGCAGTGTTATACAGATATTGAGATTCTGATAAATGTATTTATAGAGTTATTTATATGAGCAAGAACAAAACATGACAGTGAAACTTCTATCGAAACTTGTACCTATCCTGCTATCCCCAAAGTATGAACTGAAGGAAATATCCTAAGTACGTCTGTGTGCACACAGTTCAAGCACCCACTGTCAATGTGCGGTCCTAGATAGGAATATGCAATTTTAAACAAAAAACAAATGGTGCACCAATGAATGCTTCAATATTAAATAGTAGGCAAAAAGAAATCAAATCCAATTTCAGAGATGTAGTTTTCCAAATCTTCTTTATTCACAAATAAATCAGACATGACATGCATGTGTAGTGAACAGCCAATGCGTTTCATCCAGTACATTGGACTTCTTCAGGGCATGAGCGAAGTTTTCATACATGCAATAAAAAATCTACCCATGTTTTCATTACAAATTGGTAAGCAAAACCAAGTTATTTCCCTTAGATAAAATCCAAGTAAAGATTTAGAGAATATATTCCAAATAGTGGTAAAGTAATGATGAGATCTATCCGCCAGAGTCAACTATATGGATAGGTCCCAGATTAGGTGATCAAGGGCAAATCACACTTCAAAGCGGCACCATGATAAGCGCCAGTGTAACGATAGTCCTTTCCCGGTAACCTCACACAAGACGAATGAGGTCAACCTCGTTTTATCTACTGGAAACGACTTGGTTTTGCTTACCAATTTGTAATGAAAACATGGGTAGCTTTTTTACAACACATATGAAAACTTTGCGCATTATGTAAGTAGGTTGATTTGTACTATTAAAACTGCAACATAACCGGGGCATGGCCAAGCGGTCCATCATGGCGGATGCATCTCAGCCCAGCTCCCGTAGCCTCCACATATCCTACATGATCCTGCCAGCTACAGGCTCATAAATTATCCAACAATAGACTCCATCAATGTCGCTAGTGCCCGCAAATGCGACGCTATCAAGAGTTGCCACTGGGAAGCATGAATCCCCCCTCGCTACATCACCGGCTGGCAGTGGTGGAGCCTGGGATGGAAGTGGTGGGGCGGACGCTGTGCAGGTGACCTGGCAAGCGTGGCTGCAGTCTGGGGCCTTACGGTGAGAACTTGTCCTGATGCGTGTACCTATCTGCCAGACTGGAATGACGGCCCAGAGCCAAGCGGCATAAGGGACAGATTCTGCATAGGGCCTGACCCGGCCCTTCCCTGAAACGACATAATGAGGCCAGGTGCGGTGCAGCCGGGCCGGGAATCACAGGCTCCTGAGATAACGTGCTGCCCTAGACCAGGAGACCCATCGGAGATTCTGCCCGGATTGCTGTCAAATATTATCGACTGTACTGGGCGTGGGCAGGGCAGTGACAAGGCTCTCTATTGACGCAGGAAGAGGTAACGCTGTGCATTGGGCCCGGGGAGTGCCAATGCTGAAGGGGAGTCCTGGGGTGGACTAGTCATTGCTGCGAGCCACGTGTGCAGCAAGTGCTGAAGCCAAACGACACAGAAGAGGGCGCCACAGCAGGCCTGGCTCGACTCCTCCCACAGACGCAATTGTGGAACCGTATGTGGTGCAGCTAGGCTGAGAAGGGCCCCGCCCAGAGATTGAAGATACTCCCAGTCTACTTCACAGAGATACAATGATACTAGAGGGGTTCCCGGGCACAGCGGCAGCATACAGCATATGACAGGTTATTGCCTCTTCAGGGCAGGTTGATAATCCCTACCGCCAGCTGCAGTCAATGCAGTAACATAGTTGGGCCTCCTTATTCAACTGATATTATGAGGAGCCCTATTGAAAACACAGTGGCTGGGAATCAAAGCAAAGCTGGGGCGGGCATCCGGTGTGGGATCAGTCTGACCAGCGGATGAACATAACTGACATAGGGGTAGCTCCCATTAGAGGTGGGGGGTTGTACCTCACCTGCAGAAGTGGCCAGGCTAGGTCCCGGTGTGGCTTGTGGGTGGGGGAGACCCCTTTAAGCAGCTGATACTCTCTACAATGCACTTCCTCAGGTTCTGGTCTTACTGCCTTATCAGAGCTGGAAATAGCACGACTCACAGCTGGAAGGTCCACCATATGTCCAAGGGCTCGACGTCAGGTCCTGCTTCAAAACAGTGATATGTTCGACAATAAAATAGGTGCCGTGGGAGCAGATTTCATGCTTTTACACCAGGATTTACGGAATGTAGTGGGCTGAGTAACACAGGTGGAGACACGGATCTCTGGAACAGAGGATGCAATCAATACTCTGCAAAAATGTGTCATGACTCTTAATCCGCTCACTTGGGGACTTGCCTTGCGTGTGGAGGATGCAGAGGGGAGAGCACGGTGCAATAACCTGTGCTTTGTGGGATTTCCGGAGGGGTGTGTGGGCACCGGCATGTGTGAATTTCTGGAACACTGGCTCAAGTCATGGATCCCTGAAGGGAAGCTATCCCCCTGCTTCCTTTTGGAACAAGCTCACCAGGCCCTCGCCACTCGCCCGCCGCCTGGTGCCCATCCTCGGCCTGTAATTGCACGATTACTAAGCTATTATGATCGGTACACCATCTTGCGGCAGGCCCAGGTACAGTAGTCCCTTACGTATGATACTCATTCCATCATGATCTTTCCGGACTATACTAACATTGTTCAACAGCAAAGAAAGTCCTTGACAGCTGCGTAAGCAAGACTTCGAGAACTAAAAATCCCCTACATGTTACTTTTCCCAGCCCGACTCAGAATTAGTTATAAAAACAGCACTATTATTTTTGATACTTCAGAGGATGTCTTCCAATGGGCAGATAAATGTTGATCCATTAAATCTCATACACCTCTGCCCCTAGACTCAGACTCCTCCTCCGGAGATCCGCGTATGCATCAAGACCAAAATAAAAAAGATAAACAACGCCATAGGTCACGATCCACTTGGCGATCCTGCAGCAACAAGCAAACGACGATACAGGACAAATGAAATGATACTTGTTCATCCTTCAACAGACAGCTTATGTTACATTAGTCAGACTAATGTAATCTTTTACCGGCATGAAGAACGGCTTCATATTTGAGACTTGACTGTTTCAGATCCCGTAAGACATTTATTAGGAATGGGAACTCTGGGGTTCTTTCGGACTGTTCCAGCTTCTATCCTCAGTTGGGATGAGAGATGCCCACATTCCACGATAGATGCTTCTTTTTGTCCGTGCATGGGTCATTTTCCAGAATAGATTACATATTTGTCACTAGAGAATACATACACCACTTGACAGAAGCAGACATCTTACCTAGAAGTTTATCAGACCACTCCCCTGTTCAACTACAACTTGATATCGGTCCGCAATGCACTGGCTCCTATCATCCTGGTACTTACACAATCCGAGTTACAAAAAGGATCTATATAAAACCCTGAAAGAATACTTCCTTTTAAATGAGGCAACTGCTAGTGCTGCCACCATCTTATGGGAGACTATGAAGCCTACTATCCGTGGCTTCGATATTAGCCAAAATACTGCCACCAAATGAGAAAAACGACAGACATTAATACAGCTTGAAGCCCAGATCATACAAACTGAGACACGAGCACTAGAACAAATGGGTGACTGTGCCCGTTGACAACTAGGAGCATTACAACGGGCATACCAAAGCATTCAATTAGACGAGGCTAAACGCACATGGCAAGCCATGCAAAGCAGGATACATGAATGGGGGATAAGTCTGGGAAAATCCTGCATAGGTTATGCCAAAGCACCCTGAAACCGGTCCATATACCACCCATCACTTCACATACAGGAGGCGTGATAACTGACCCCACTTGCATAGCGCAAGTATTCACAGAGTATAATCATACCCTCTACACTAAATATGAAGTCCTAACTGCATCTCAAATAGAGGACTTCTTCCGAGACCTCCCACCTCGGGGACTATCCTCACTATACTCACTCGCGCGGGACACATTACATTTGCCCATCAAGCAGGAATAACTAGTTGCAGCCACAGCAGACATGGCATCGGGTAAATGCCCTGGACCAAATGGATTCCCCATTGAATTCTTTAAAATGCACCCAACACTCGGCCCTCGATACCTTGCAACTCTTAGGGATGCTCTCGAGAACAAATGCCAGCTCCCCCAAAAATCGCGGTCTTCCTAAAACCGGGGTGACCACCAGAATTATGTTTGTCATATCGCCTTATATCGCATTTAAATATTGCCGCCAAAATCCTCGCTATAGTTCTAGGAAATAGAATAGCGCTGGGAAACCCTTGTTGGGTAGCTGTGCGCTTTATAAAAGTATTATAACATAACATAACATAACATAACAAATAGGTCAAAACCATATCTTTCAGACTTAATCCAACCTGGCCAAGCATGTTTTATGCCTCGTTGAGCTACCCGTCATAACATACATCAGGTGCATAACGCGGTAGCTGTGGTCGACAGACTGGGGAGACCATTAGCTCTCCTCCATGTTGATATGGACAAAGCTTTCGAATCTGTCAGCTGCTCATATATGTTCACATTATTACAACATCTCAATATGGGCCCAATTTATATTGCTTTGGTGAGACTGTTATATACGGAACTCACTGCCTCCATCCAGATGGTAGGAGCCTCTTCGGCAAAATTTTCAATGCAGCACGGCAGGCGACAAGGGTGACCTCTATCCCCATTACAATTTGCTCTTGCCATAGAGCCCCTCACTGCCGGGGTCAGAAAAGACGCATTCATGCGAGGCTTCGAGTGGACTCCCAGAATTTCCGATCGTATCACATTCTATGCCGACAACATCCTGTTTTTCCTAACAGATTAAAGTATATAAAAGTGACTCTTCACTTGAGCACTGGATGCACAGCTTTGTTACAGTATTTCACATCATCAAAGAGGATAAAATATGCAATATAGAGTCACAACGAGATTGATTAGAAATTAAACACAAACATTTAGGAATGTCACACTGACATTGTAGCCTTTATTTGGCTCAAACTGCTGGTGCACCTAATAATTTTAAACAAAGTTGTTATATGCGATAACACAAAATGCTAAATTATAAGAACATGACAATTATGCTTCAATCAACATAAATTTGCAGTTTTCATTTGGTGATTAGCCCAGTGCATTTTGGGATTGACGCATCCCTTCTTAAAGGGCCACTGTAAAAAACTGTAGACAAACATAAAAACTGGTAGTATTAAAAGCAAACAGTTTTCAAATATACAACGTACAGGGAAGAACTGGTGAATAATACACCATGAATGCACGTACGCATGGCAATACGAACGGACAGTGTAAAGCAAAGTACAGCATGAAAGTTCCCTGGAGAAGAAGACCGGATATGCAGATTGATAACGAGCACACCGTGTAACGTGACTACTGAAAATGAAAGCGAGCACCAAGTAGACAATCAGGTGTACAAATGAGTAGTTGAGTACTGCTACACCAATTTCGAATGAACAACTGGAGATAACCCTAATATGAAAACTGGTGACTTACATGGAGCAAAAACAACATACTCCTCTATAGAAGGTGAGGATCCAATGACAAACTCTGTGAAAAAGGAAGAATAAAGTTCACTGTTCAAAAAGAGATGTACTGGAATCAGGCGTGCCGTGATAGCACCACTGGAGCCTAAACGCTTTATTTGGATGAATACTTCCAATACTGAAACTGCGACGAGGATGAAGATCCTGGTATAAAACCACGAGAGTGCAAGTTAACGCTGAAGTATAAATGAATGTGACAAACTAGAAACACAGAAAGTGGCCAGCCTATTACCTGTCAATGTGTGACTAGAACCTGAGTGAAGACGGGGTCCATAAAAAGAGAAACAACCCTCCAACTAGCAACCAGAATGACAATATGCCAGTTCAATCTCTGTTAATGATTGAAGTCGTGATCACCACAAGTTTCACAAGTCACTGAAAACAATCACAAAGATATTATGTGAACTATGTGTATCAAATGCCTTGACTCCAGAAAATGTAATCCAAAGAGTCCAGCTACTCACCGCTAACAAATAAAGACTCCTGTCCTCAAACGAATACCGCGTTCCCACTACTCGGCACCAAGCGGAAGCCGGAAAACCTGTTTTGAATACAGAGCCATCATCAAAATGAATGATGGACTAGGCTTAAAAGGTTAAGTGGGTCGCCATGAAGGAGAAGGCAAAATCTCCATGGTAGCAGCAGCATGGAGGGAACCCGACCATATGGCAATTGAAGATGTTAACGAGATGTACACTCATGAGAAGAAGTAGGAGTGATTTTTTTTACTGGATACCTTTAATATTTTGGCATACAATTGATATCTGGGGCTGTAAATAATAATCCTGGTGCGCGGCATCTGTTACATGTATTTATCATATATACATACCGACTGCACGATCTATCCTTTTTAGAACAGCGTTACATGCACTGCATCTACTTCATCATTCCATCTAGAAGGAGCCTGTGAACACTATATTCTGTATGCCAGATCTGAAAGTTAATTTTAGTCATTAGTGACATGTGAACCTCACCTATCACTGAACTTAACTGTAAAGAGGACCTGCCAATATTAGAAGTGAGAGGAGAAGTGTCCCCATAAATTTTCACAAGATCTGCCCTGCGATTGACTTCAATTCCCCACCAAACTACATATATATATATCATCTAATAACAGTGATTACTGTAACGGAGTCCTGACGAAGGCCTTGCCGAAATGCGCATACTGTGACAACATACCACCAGTCTCTGTATATCATGGTTACTTACTGTTATATTGTTACATTTTGATCAAGGATCCTGTTATCATCTTTGATGTAATGAATTAAGTTGTATAGACTCTTTTTGTATCACATTGTGTATCATTTTCATTCTGCATGACTACACTGAATCATCACGATATTGTTTTTATAAATAAAAAATATATACAGAAAAACCTATATGTAGTTATTCTACAATAATGATTTTTTGAAAAATTATGGTAAACAATAAAATATCCTTTTTGATGATATTTGAGACATCTTTGGATGTGCTCTGGAATTGTTCTGCCAGGAATATTTGTCATTCACCTTGCCCAGGTGTGTCTTTTCATGTTATTGTTTATTCCCTGTCAGGGCTTACTTATCCTGCATATGGGGCCCCAGTTCTTTCCCAGTGATTGAAGTATTAAAGTCATGTTCCTATAATTTAGCATTTTGTGTTATCGCATTTAATGACTTTGTTTAAAATTTTTAGATGCACCAGCAGTTTGAGCCAAATAAAGGCTACAATGTCAGTGTTCCATTCCTAGATGTTTGTGTTTAATTTCTAATCAATCTCGTTGTGACTCTATATTGTCTATTGCGTATTTTCTCCTCTTTGATGATGTGAAATACTGTAACACAGCTGTGCACCCAGTACTCAAGTGAAGAGTCACTTGTATATATTTTGTTCTTTGAGTGGCTGGCTACCTCTGTCTGGTTGGCACACATATGAATCTAATTGTGGATTTCATTGTTTTATGAGTTTATGCTGAATAGGTGTGCGCTAACTCCATCTATTCACTAGTTTCTTAACAGATCCCCATAGATCTGGTCCCAGAATACACCAGGTTAAGCGCATATTCAGCATATTCGGCAAGACATTGGGCCTTTACATGAATGCCTCTAAATCATTACTTTGGCCCCTTAGAGCATCTATAGGTAGCAGTCAGTCGGTCAGTGGGTAGAGGGTCTTACAGTGGTGATACAAGGCTTCACTATCTAGGTGTACATATAACAGATAATCAGACCTCGTCTTGGTGCCACAATATAGAAGTAACAACTGAGAAGGTTAAGATCTAGGGGCCCAATTCACAGAACTAACTTAAGACAAAATCCTAAACTTACTACCATTTTGGTATTCACAGAAGGCACTTACTCATTTTGGTATTCACAGAAGGCACTTACTCATTTCGGTATTCACAGAAGTTAGGACTCCTAACTTTAGGACTCCTAAATGCCTTCTGTGAATACCGAAAGCCTTAAAATTAGGATTTTTCTCAGTTTAGTAGTAGTATAGTTAGGACTCCTGACTTTAGGACTCCTAAATGCCTTCTGTGAATACCGAAAGTCTTAAAATTAGGATGTTTCTCAATTTAGTAGTCCTAAGTCTAAACTTAGGACTACTAAATTGAGAAAAATCCTAATTTTAAGACTTTCGGTATTCACAGAAGGCATTTAGGAATCCTAAAGTTAGGAGTCCTAACTATACTACTACTAAACTGAGAAAAATCCTAATTTTAAGGCTTTCGGTATTCACAGAAGGCATTTAGGAGTCCTAAAGTTAGGAGTCCTAAATTTAGGACTACTAAATTGAGAAAAATCCTAATTTTAAGACTTTCGGTATTCACAGAAGGCATTTAGGAGTCCTAAAGTTAGGAGTCCTAACTATACTACTACTAAACTGAGAAAAATCCTAATTTTAAGACTTTTGGTATTCACAGAAGGCATTTAGGAGTCCTAACGTTAGGACTCCTAACTTCTGTGAATATCGAAATGAGTAAGTGCCTTCTGTGAATACCAAAATGAGTAAGTGCCTTCTGTGAACACCAAAATGGTAGTAAGTTTAGGATTTTGTCTTAAGTTAGTTCTGTGAATCGGGCCCTAGGTGAGGAAATGGTCGACACTTCCCCTATCCCTTTATGGTAGATCAGCCTTTTTTAAGATGGTGTCCCTACCACGCCTGTTATACCAACTTTAATCATACCCTTATTCAATTCCAACATCATGGTTTTGTCAGATAAATGCAATCATGGACTTTTTCTATGGGGGTTGCACTGTCAGGGTTGCTCTACGCACTTGTATTCAGTCCACCTATTCTGGTGGCATTGCTGCAGCCCACATACAATCATATCATGGAGCAGCACATCTTCAGGTATTAAATGAGTGGTGGTATGGGTCCAAAGAAAACCCAGCATTTAAAGTTGAACAATGGATAATGGGAGAACCCTCTGCATATTCCCTTATATATAGCATGGCAGATCCCAAGGACCTCCCATCGAGTTGTAGTGGAGACAAACTCTACATCAAATGAGCTGGTGATGCGTCCTCACATGAGAGACCCCATTGTGGGGAAATCGCCTCCTTTCACAAGTAGCTGATCTTCAGGGATTCATTGGCTGGGATCGGATAGGCATCTCCACTTTAGGGGATGTAATTAAGGGGACAGTTCTGAAATCATTTGAAGAGTTACGCAGGGAATTTTCCATGCCCCATTCTCAATTCTAGAAATACCTGCAGCTGGGCATGCCCTCCTCCCTTACATTAAAGACCAGACAGGCCTATCAGAATTCAGCCCTTTAGAGGGTAAACTTCTTATGGGAGATCTTGGGGAACACAGGGTTTCCATAATATATCAAACGCTAGTGACCAAGAGCCCTATGAATGACTCCCTGAGGGCAACCTGGAATGCAGACGTAGGCCCGATCGACGATGATGACTGGGCGGAGGCCCTAAAATCACCACGTGAGGCTTCGATCTCTACTAGATTATGATACATTCAGTTTAAGTATTTGCATAGGATATATTTCATAAAGATTTGTGAATAGAAGTAACTTGTGTACAGTTTTTAGTGGAGAATGCATACATAATTCCAGTAGAGAATCTTTCTTTAATAAATAAAGCTATCCCCAGGATAATAGATTAGTTCATGCTATTGATTACAGAGGACACTGTTATGAAATGAAGAATGGCATTCCTATAGTGTAAGAGGTGATGGTACTTACAAATGTATTACAAGTTATTAGATAACAGGTACAAGGAAGGCAAAGTCATGTGCCTGTATAGAAATGGAATTGTGGTAGTGTTTGTAGTGTTTGTAGTATTCAACAGCAATTCATTGATATATTAAGGAAATGTCCATATATCTTCCCAAGGCGAAGGTTAAAATAAAAAATAAGCGATTTACAAGGATTGGATCCTTGCAAGATTAGAAAGCATACACATTTGCAGGGACACTTACTAGCTTGTTTATCAAACAAAGTGTGCCAAAGCACTTTTCATCATTTCAGGATGTTAGTTGTACACCACTCAACAATGTGAACTTTAGTTAGGAGTCTCTACTATGTGAAAACTCCTGCTTTATATTTAGGAGAAATGAATAGAGCACTTTCATATGGTACTGTGGCAGATGTAGAAAAGGTTTGTGATGATATGAAGTTTTGTTTGTTTGGTCTTCAGCAGGTTTCTAGGGAAAATGCAGAGTTGTTAAGAGGAGTTGCAGAACTGGACACAGATATTACAGTTGATAGTTTTGAAGAAGAGATTACAAATTTTTACTCAGTGTGGTCTAAAAAACCAGAGTATGTATGCATATGTTGTTGAAGCACTCACTATGTAAATACAGCCTGTTGACTTGCATTTAAAAAGTGAAAAAGTAAATAATGATAACTGGCAAAAGTTAGCTGTGTATTTATTTGCAGTGCAACGCTTTGACTTGTCCATACGGCAAGTTATATGTAAGTAGTATTACAATAAATTAGAAGATGATAAAATGAATAACACATAGCTATTAGATACCCATTTTGTTAGATAATAAAATGCTTGCTAATGTAGAAAACTATGAAAGGCAAAAAATTAAAAATAAAATTACATTCATGATACTTTGCAGCATGGACTGCTCTCCAGCACTCACTGCATCTCCAAAATCCATGCATTATGATGCAATCTGAGAAAACTGTGGAGCCAAATCTGGAAGTTGAGATTGGACCTATGAAGGGGCTCTCTGCCCCAGTGCTGTTGTGTCTGGTATTGAAGTTCAGGGTTCTTCAGCCTTGCATTGCTCTCTTGCTGCTTTTACACTATTGCTTTGGTATGCATTTAGATGAACTCCTCTTAAAGAATGTTCAAGATAAATAAATGGGCATGTTCTTTTATTTATGTTTGTTGAAAAGTGTATTATCGAATTATATTCCTTTACTTCTCAGTGACATGATTTTCTGTTTTGTTTTTGATTTTTTTTGTGGTTTTGTATGTGGCCATTCTTGAAAACTCTGGAACTATATCTGTTGCAGTAGTCTGCACCTCTCAAAGGACTTTCTGGGTAAGAATTGTTGCTGGTGCCACTGAAGTAGATGGTCCTCCAGCTTCCCTCTACTTGATTGCCAGTTAGAGATGTTTTCTATGTTAGGTTTTAAGATGATAGACCGTGGACGTCATCCCACATGAATATTTTTTATTCATCCTTCTAGAGTGGATCTTTTCACAGAGTGTGCATTGTACTAGTTTAGGAGCAGTTTTTGATTCCTGTTGAGTTTGGGTAAGGATGGGTAGTTTTATGGGTGTTTTGTAGTTATGTTCTATTTGTGAGTTCCGATGTTGAAAGTTATTTTTTGAAATTGTTGTTTTTATTAAATGTGTTGTCAAAATAAAGTTAAACAATTATGTTACTAAACAGCTAGACTCAAACTTTGTGTAAAACATTTTCCAATACCAGTATTACCTTTTGTCATTCGTATTTGTGACAACTGATGTCATTGCGACCTTCGGTGTTGTTGTGAAGAAGGAAAATGCATTTTTAATGTAGATATTTTGATAAATGTATACAGAGGGGAAAGTTAAATTAGTATCTTACTAAACAGCTAGGGCCCGATTCACAGAACTAACTTAAGACAAAATCCTAAACTTACTACCATTTTGGTATTCACAGAAGGCACTTACTCATTTTGGTATTCACAGAAGGCACTAACTCATTTCGGTATTCACAGAAGTTAGGAGTCCTAACTTTAGGACTCCTAAATGCCTTCTGTGAATACCGAAAGTCTTAAAATTAGGATTTTTCTCAGTTTAGTAGTAGTATAGTTAGGACTCCTAACTTTAGGACTCCTAAATGCCTTCTGTGAATACCGAAAGTCTTAAAATTAGGATTTATCTCAATTTAGTAGTCCTAAGTTTAGATTTAGGACTACTAAATTGAGAAAAATCCTAATTTTAAGACTTTCGGTATTCACAGAAGGCATTTAGGAGTCCTAAAGTTAGGAGTCCTAACTATACTACTACTAGACTGAGAAAAATCCTAATTTTAAGACTTTCGGTATTCACAGAAGGCATTTAGGAGTCCTAAAGTTAGGACTCCTAACTTCTGTGAATACCGAAATGAGTAAGTGCCTTCTGTGAATACCAAAATGAGTAAGTGCCTTCTGTGAATACCAAAATGGTAGTAAGTTTAGGATTTTGTCTTAAGTTAGTTCTGTGAATCGGGCCCATTGACTGAAACTTTAGGTAAAATATGTCTATATTTGTGTTTGACACTTTGTCAACAACACCCGTGATTCGCAGTGTGTCCTTGGTAATGGCACTCTTAGAATCATACAGGCACTACCTGTGCAATCATCACAGATGTCCTTTCTCTACCAATCTGCAAACAAGCCTCCTGGCACAGTACTAGTTGGAGGATGAAGTTCCCTTGTCTATTGAGGGTCTTTGGGGGCCAACTACCCCTCCTGTTACCTCCAGCAAGTCCCACACAGTCAGTTTGCTTAGAGGTCTTTGGAGGCCATGCCCTCTTTCAGAACCACTCTGCAAGCGCATCTCCTGGCACACTACTGATTGTGGAATTAAGTTCTCTTGAATGCTAAGGAAACTTGGGGACCAGGAAGCCCTCTTGGTACCTTCAGTAAGTCCTACACAGCGGGATTCCAGAGAGCTGGTTAGAGGCCGTGTCCCCTTTCTTAACCACTCTGCCAAACACCATTGTTACTTAAAAAAAACATAGAAATTTACTGAAAAAACAATGATTACAGGGCCGTTATAGTTAAGAAATAGAATTTAAACAACCTTAGAAATTCACTGAAAAATCAAAAGTTACAGGGACGTTATAGTTATGCTCAGATTTCACACACAAAACCAGAGAAATTTAGCAGTTATAGTTAGCTGAGCTAACTGTAACTCGTGCCCCCACAATGCTTATGACCTCACATAATATATCACTCATGCCATGGTTAGTGACATCACTGATAACATCATCTCGTGATTGCAAATAGTTCTGTATATTATATACAGGGTTGAAATTCTCTTCCAGGATTCGGAATGAAGGAGGTAGGTGCTCCTGCTGGTAAGTTCAAATTATGACAAAAACCTTTCAGGAGAATTTCATTTATATAACCATGAAGCACTGCATCTTCTTGTATAATTAATGAGCACATTTTCAATGTGGAAGATGAGCTCTCAGGACAAGGTCCAAGAATATTTCCCAAAACGTTTTATAAGGGTCAGGCACCTTTAACTGGTCTTGGTCCTGTTGAGTGGCAAAGCAGATTAAAAGAAGGGCACAGTTCAATCTTTTTTGGGGAAAACACACTTGGTAGATGCAAATGTTATGATCTGTTCTTTCTAATCAGTTCAAGAATGTTGTTCCCAAATCCACAGAGCTCACAAGGTACAGCAAAGGCAGGGGTTTCAGTGAGATCAAACCTTATGGTTTTGACATTTCTATTTTCTAAAGTCATTCTTATGTAAAGTGTTTCAGAGCATTCTTCTTCCGATGTCATGGATTCATCATCAATATTCACAATAGGTTTGGGAGATTTCTTTCATTGCTTTGGCAGACAATGATGGTTATGGAATTTTTGGTCCATATAATATTTAAGCTAGTGTGTTAAGGCTCCTTGGACTATTATTTTACTTGGAGTTGAGAATTCTCCGGTCCTCATTGTTCACAAGTTGGGGCGAATCTGGGTTGTGGTTCACTAATGCCAGGAAAGTCCAGAAGTTTTTCCACAATTGTGCGCATTCTTTTACAAAAAGTCTGACATTTACACAACAAAAGGTACAAAATTGACTTTCTTCTCTGATTTCTTCTGTAGGTAAATGTCCACCTGTACTCATTTGGAAGTTTGTTTAATATACCATCTCCTTCCCTGACACTGCTGATTTTGTTAAGTGTCCATATGTTAGGTTAGACTAATCGGTACAGTTCATTTGGTGGGTCTCTTAGCCACAAGCACTAAAGCCTTCTAAAACTCTTTTCTAAGGCAATTATAATTTATAAAATGCTTCTGCAGCTGCTTCATCAGTCTGAGCGGCTTTGCTACTACTTGTTGGTAATGACTAATTCACAAAATCAAATGCTTACTTCCTTGGAGTAAGGAAATCAAAAATGGGCAATTAATCAAGTCTGTCTCTTACAAAATGTAGCTGAAATTATTGAAGTCACAGGTTTTGATTTAAAATTAGTTGGATATCAGATAGAACACAAACATTGCTTTGGCTCAATTGGAAGAAAATTGCAAAAGTTTAACTAACAAGTATAAATTAAATTAGGTGGAGCAGTATCCATAGGAACGCAGGAAGAAGGGCAAATTGAGACCGAGTATAGAGCTACTATCTCCAGAATTTGGTGTAAATGTTTGTAGAAGGTCAGTTGCAGGTAGTGAGACCAGAAACTGTGACTCCTCAGGAAGCAACCCGAGGGTTTGCTACCTGATCAATCTTATCAAGTAAGAAGAAACACTCTTCCTGCGCGATTTCTAGATCCTCTGGTACAATTGCCTACAGGAGATTGACCCTGAAATCTATTTTGAATGGGTCTGGCAATCTGTAGGGAAAAGAGCTGAGATTACATTGGGGATTTAAAGGGCAATTCCTCCTACTTTACCTATGGATCCATTCAACCCCTGCAGTTATATCAAGGTTTGTGAAGAGGATCCAAGTGTGAAGGGAAAAATAGGTATGGAGAGCAAAAGGCTTAGTTGATGGAAAATTGGGACTGAAAGGTTAAGGGACAAGGTCGTTGACCAATATTCGAAAGGTCTGCAAATTCTCCACCTTGGCTGAAAAAGGGGTTGGTGAAGGTAAAAACACCAAAGGAATACAAAGATACATATCAGTGGAACAAGGTATAGATTTATCAGGTGCAGAATTTAGGCAGAGTGTAGCTAGCACACAAGGAAACCCGGATTCTCACCCAGGAGCCTAAACAGCAAGGAATGACACTGCAACACCAGTAAGGAGGAAGCCTGGGAGTAAAGAGACAAAACTGATAAATACAGGATACAAGGGAGTCACTGGAACAATAACGGTCTGAGGAACTGAAGGCAGCGTTGTGATTGGTTGGGATGCCGACTGCACAGGTGTCTATGGGGATGCCGTTTCATCCATGCAGGCTGCATGCAGCCTACATGGAGAAAACAGGAGAGTGTCTATGACAGGTTTGGTCGGCCCTGGGGCCGACCAAACAGTCGGTGCCCACAACAGTGGGCAAGTCACTCCTCACCTACCTGGAGCAGGACCACCCACCCGCCTGCCCCCAACCAAACCCTTCTGCTTTCTCGCAGTGCGAGAAGCAAAATCATAAAATAGTATTCATAATACCATTTTACGTTTCTGCTTCTTGCACTGCAAGAAAGCAGTGGGGCGACGCTTCTCCGCCCACATGGAGGAGCCTCCCCTGACTTTATGCTAATACAAGGTTCAACTAAAAGAAGTGCTTGACCATTAAACGTTGTCTGTAGAATGAAAGCCTTCAACCACAGACCTGGTAAAACCAACTCAGGGGCCGTAACTAGCAACATTTCATAATTTCAACAATATCTGAAAGGATGCTAATCCAAAACTCAATGGTGTAGCTTGGGGATCATGAACCCTAGTGAAAGCAATTAAACTAGGCCCTCCAGTATTAACATACTGCTATAAATAAGGTGGTGTGCGCCCATTACACACTCAGACCCAAGAGCCACTGCACCTGCTACACTAAGGTAGTTTACAGGTCTCCAAGTTCCTCATTTTACTCGTCTTGCCTTCTCACCTTCCTGTCTCCACCCTGCTCTCCTCTCATCTCCTTCATCCATTTAATAATCTCCTCTCTAGCACCTTCCTCCGTTTCTCTCTCTAGCGTCTTCTTCCCCCTCTTCTGTCTCTCACTCACCAGCATCTTCTTCCTCCCTTCTCTCTTTATTTAAGTTTCCTTTCTCTTTCTTTTTTCCTCACTTTGATCATTCTTATATACTTTTTCTTTCTCGCTCAAACGTATTCCTTCCCTAATTCTGTTATCTGTTACTGCACTTCTCCTGTTCACTCTCTCCGTTTCTTTCATCCCTTTCCACTTTCTTCTTTACTGTTCCCTTATCACTATTCCTTCTGTTCCAGTCACCCTGGAAAGTAAACACAGCAAAGACCCTGGCATGCACTGTGTTAAAAAGGAAAAGAATCAGAAAAGGCTGCCTCTGAAATAGCATCTGCCAGAGCACAGCAGACCCCAGGGCCCCGGTGCATTGGATCGACTGGACCAATGGCAGCTGCGCGTCTGTCAAAACTCATTCACAGCACAACATATCCAGAGCATGTGATAAAAATCTCCAGCAGCGAGATGTTGTTGATAGCTGGAACCTTCTCAGCGTGACTAGGGTGAGATAACTCTGGGTTATATACCTATACTGTATGATATTAAAATCTTCCATTTATTGACGCCCATTTATTGTGTGCACATCTATCAAAAAATTGATAATTTCTTCTCACATTGCCCATGGGCCCCAATTGCCTGCCAGATGCCATAATTCTAAAGCAAGGTATAAGTGTTAGCCAACCTGCAGCACAAGACACATTTGTAAGCAAGAAATGTTAAAGTGGATCTATGGGCGGCTCCTGTTTTAACAATGTCCAATGAGCCCTCAGGCATACTTTCAGTTGTGCATAAACCATAGTCACAGGGACAAAGCGGCCCTCCTCCTGCTCCTTGGTGATGAGGATATTATATTTGATCATGTTATTTAGTGATTGCATACACCTGCGTGCCAAGACTGGGTGCAGGCGAAATTTTCATTACGCTGGCATAATCTGTACTTTCTGGCATTTTGCGTCATGCTTATTACATACAATGACGCCAATATGTCACATTGCATATCTTTAGGAGAGAACATCCTATCAGGGAAGCACAAGAACAAATGAAGAAAACAGAACACTAGCAGCTGCTGTTCCTGTCATTTGCAATTCATCACTATTTTTTAATAGAAAAATACATCCTCAAAAGCATTAAATAATAGAATTAAATACCGGGTTTGTAGTTTACATAATTTTGTGAAATGTCAGGCAATTTTCCCAAAATTTTACACAATTACCCCAAGGGCAATTACGTGAATTATGCACACCCCTAAAAGCGGTACAGACAAGGATGGTGTTTGCACTGGGGAAACTTGGCGCAAAGTCGAAGTTCCACAATGTCTATGGAGATGGATTTGTATCTCAAACTGAGGCTCAACTGACTATGAAGGTTTATGAACGAATTAGTAAAGTTGGAAATTTAAATCAAAGCAGTTCAATGATAAATCGATAATCACCTATATACAGCATTTGTGAATATAATCCAGGCAAGTCAAATAGCAAATGTGAGAAAAGGGTATTTAATGACACGGAATGCAAAGTTAGATAATTGTAGTTGCCTTGAAAGGAAGCTGCCTAAGGCTAAGCTAAATTGGGGATGAATCAGCGAATTAAGCAGCAGGAGTCAGCAAATACAGGAGCACAAGCAGAAGCAAATAAAGGTTCTGATCCAGACAATGAGACTAGTGCTTCCTCTGGATAGTAACTCTATGAGCAAAATATAATGAACATGTGGGTCTCAAGAGAGGGAAAAGGGACGTCCTCATACAAAGGTGGACACCATAAACTCTAACTATAGTCAGAGCCCCGTAATTTAAACATGAAGTCACCTCTGAATGATACATTGCAGGAGTTTTCCCAGAGAAAGAACTAATCAAATCTACACATTCATGATGAGTTCCATGTCGGCCTCTTTCACACGATTAAGGTAACAAAACCTATAATAAATATGCATAAATACAGATGAAGTGGACAAAAATAAATATGGATAAATAAAGACGGAAATGTCAACAACAAAAAATACCATAAAACCGGGAGCACTAATTGTGACCCATACACAACACACCAAGCGATACTTGACAGATGGTGTTTATTGCCCATGATTTGTCCCACTAGGCGAGTTAAAGGAGTCAATGGTCAGGTACCTGAGTTTTTATAGTATCTGATGTGAGAAATTGGGTTGTTGGTTGACTAGGGTGTGAGACCCCTCCTTGTCAGGATGAGGCACAAGCCAACCCTAAATGTATTTATTTTAGAGTTTTATATACCCCTAGCTAGACTAAAGAGATGTTGTTTGTTGTTGCTTTGGAGTTTTATATAGCGCAAACTAGACCTGAAAGGTATCAGAGCACTTTACATGAGCACTAGTTGCGTTACGGATGGACACATTCATTTTTGTTAGACACGGGGATATTAAGTGATTTGCCCAGAATCACAGGATATTGGGCAACCCTGTCGAGACTCGGACCTAGTTCCCCAGCTCTGAAGTCGACAGCCCTAGCCGCTAGGCCAAATCCTCTCCCTTATCAAAGCATCTTACATGTTATGCAAAGAAGTTTACTCGAGATATATGTGAGGATTAGTTTGGGTCAAAGCAGTCGACCAAAGAGTGTAAAACAATGCGGCATTAAGGTAGTTAACAGTCAAAAACATAAATAACAATACAGCATTAAGGTAGTTAAGTCAAAAAACATAAATAACAATGGAGCATTAGGGTAATGGCATTAGTGACAAATTATGAGCGGCTACATTTATGTCCCCTTTGTGCGGAATAATGGCTTAATTGAAGATGCTTGGCAGGTGTTCTCAGAAGCATGATTAGTCATTGTTCCAGACTACAGGCGGCTGTAGTGCTCTCCCGATTACAACATGGTATCTGGAATATCAAACTTGGGCTCTTCTTTGATTCAAATATATCAAGAGTTACCGCTTGAAGGAGAAGCTTGATCATATCAGGGACCCAAACTATGATTAATCAGTACTCAACCCTCTGGTAGCTTGTCACAGAGCAGTCAGACTTAATTAAAAGGCAATGTGTAAAGTATTTGTGCAACACTTCAAACAGTAATAAAGCGAAACACCACAAAAAACAGACTCCCATTCCAAATTACAAAAATTGAGTCATTTTTAATAACGAAAACACTGAAGTTATACAATTTTAAAGATTTAAGTAAATATAGCGCCAAAAAGCAAAAAGTGCCAATTTAAATATCTAGTCACGCCGGACCGGGACAAAGTCACAAGTTTAGGCTGACCACAATGGAGCGCGGGCCAACTACAGGGACCCAGTTAGGCCAGCTAAAATAAAAGCACCTTAAATCCTGGTTTGCAGAGCATTGTGAGGGTCTGTGTCAATGATTCGTCGCACAGCCGAGGCAATGCATTGGTTTCTTAGATGCAGCAAGGCTGCAATGCAAGGTCCCGAAAGGCCGTCGACGACCCGTTGACGAGTGATGGGGATGCGAAGTCCAGCATTGAGGATGTGCCGTGCAGTCGGGCAATGGGTCAATTCACAGACCTGCGAGACAGGTAGTGCCAATTTACTAAGGACTTATAAGCAGTAGCGGCTCCTCAATGGAGTGCTGTGGGGGAGTGGGGCGGGAGAGGGGCAGGGTGACGGGAAGTAAACTCCGGCATAGGGCCGAATGGAAGTAAGTAAATAAAAAAAACAAATTACATTGTGAGAACTGCAACGCCCAATGGTGCAGCGCGCGCAATAGAATTCATTTTATTTATTTATTTATTTACTTACCTCCGCTCGGCCCTATGCCGAAGTTTACTACCCCCATCCTGCTCCTTCCCGGCCCCGGCTCACCGCCCCGCAGCATTCCCACAAGGAGCTGCTACTGCTTATCAGTAGGTTATATATGCCAATTGGGGATGAGCCAATTCTACCTTGTTTTAAGGAGAGAGCACTTTAGCACTGTTCAGCTAGCAAAGTCAACAAACAGGAGGGGAAAAGGAAAAAAGGTACGGGGTAAACAACACCAAGGATGCCAGATCTAACACTGATCAAGATTTTTATCTCACATTTATCAGTCTATAGACCCTAACATCCCAACTAAACATAATAAGTAGGGCGATAAATGTGTCATCTTGATTTGCTCATAGATCATTTGCACGTATAACTAAAACAGTTGCAACATGTCACCTTTCATTCTAAGTGTCCATAATGTTATGGCAGCGACTACACTACAGCAATGGAGATAGGAGGCGGATTTGATGCTCACACTTCTGTGCATTGCTAGACTTCACACTTTCTAATTGAAAGAAGGAGCCTGCAGAGAAGCACATGATAGAAATAGAAGGGATTTAAACAGGCCCTGTCACAGTGTTCATGACGCCACCATGATATTGACTCACAACCATATCTAAAATCAGACTACACTTTAGGCAATATATCATTTATGGTATCCCACTTAGCACATATGAAAGACTGTGTTGGAGGGCGTGGCTAAGCCACTGAAGATGGTGGTCGAAGGTTGGGTCAGCTCCGACTGGCAGAGTCAGCATGCCAGGGCTTTAAGTGGGCCGGGTCTCACAGGTGCTGAGCACCGGCAGTTTTTTAAAGGGTGCCTCGAAATGGGTCTCGATCGTGCTCTGTTTCGTGCCCTGGCAAACGCGGTCCATTTTTTTTCGGACTGCAGTGACAGTAGGCACATCGATGTGTGATGCTCACACAGCTCACTTCTCACTAGTGGAGAAGTAATGGCATGACGTCATGCCAGGTGAGCGTTGAAAGGGAAGGGGAATCCGTGAAAGAGAGCCATTTTCTCTCTGCATTTCCCTTCTCCTTTTGAAACTCAGGAGCAGCAATATTGTCATGGTGTCGCCAGGGCTTTAAGTGGAAGCTTTTTCAATATTTTATACAAGCCATAGTTGCTGCTTATTCATCTTAAGCAACTAACAACCATTGACAATACAATAGTCCTGACTTGTTGTAGGTATGATGTTACTTGTTGTATCACATATCTGGATGCAATGACAGAAACAGCTAAATACAAGTCGGGCGGCACACTATGCTAAGCACAGATTTTTAATTACATTAGTCACGCCCCTGTGAGAGACCCCCCCCAGTTTTTCATCCCACTTAAAGCCCTGCAGTATACGATCATTAATCCTTCAATGATAGGCCCGTGAATGCAGTGAAAGTCTGTCTGGGGATATAGCGACAACCCTGTGAGAAAAAACAGCATTAAACTAGCCTCGTGAGGTAAATCACTAAAGAGATGGACTGCTCTGTAGCAAGGCTTGGGGCGACTCTATGTCTCATGGACTGGCCTACGCTCCGCCACACCTGACTGGAAGTGGGTTGTGATTTGGAGTAGCCCCTTCTATGTGTAAAGCCTGTGTCAATGCCATTGACGCTGGAGAAGCCTGCAGTCCAAAGAAGCCCCGCATATAAACGCTGTGACTGTGAATTGACTACGGCCATTTTGAGGGAGGAGTGGAAGGTGGGCCAAACGGTAACTCGCTCGCCTGTCTTTTGTTTCCTAGAGACAGCCCCTCCTTCTTAAAATGGTGGACTCCCTGAAAATAAAAGTCTTGTTTAAAGCAGACAAGAAGCTGTGATCATTTGTCAGAGCCCCGTAATGCGTGCTTAATGGCCTAGGTGAGGCCTCTTCTTTGGCCCCATACTGTGAGCCTAATGGCCCTGGCGGGCCCTTTGTGAATCCCTACCTAAGATGAGTTGATGGGGAAAGTTACCACATTGTCAGCCATAAAGCAGTGAGTCTGGTACTGGAGGGCA
This sequence comes from Triturus cristatus, assembly GCF_964204655.1. Taxonomy (NCBI): domain Eukaryota; kingdom Metazoa; phylum Chordata; class Amphibia; order Caudata; family Salamandridae; genus Triturus; species Triturus cristatus. The sequence goes on along the minus strand of NC_140581.1, from coordinate 920,606,078 downwards.
GGCGAAGAAGAATTTTTACAGCTGACAGCCTTGGCAAGAAGAATACTGTGTCAAACGCATGAGGTGATCTACAGTTAGTAGTGCCATAGTGCTGAATCTGCACACCTACAGCATCACCTAAACTGCCACCTATAACACTAAGGGGCTCATTACGATGGCGCAGGGACTGCCACCGCCACCCGTGAGGTGGCGGGCCCTCCACCATCTGACAGCAGTTTTCCCCCTGCCAGATTACGATGGCAGGGGGAATCCTCAGGAAAGCGTGGCGGACACAAAGTCCGTCCACCGCGATTCCGCGAGGCGGTCCTTAACTGCCCGCCTTGCGGAACCAAAACATAGGGCATTATTGCGGCGGTGCCTTGCAGGCACCGTCGTAGGGATTACTATATCCCTTTCCGACTGTCTTTTTGTGGTGGTCATCCCACCGCAAAAAGACAGGTGGAAACATATTCGGGGGCCTGTAGCGGGCCCCCCTTCTTTTGGGGGGAGGTAGCTGTGCACTGGGGGGTATCCATGGTACCCCCTATACTTCTCTGCACTGCGTGGCAGGCACCTTGTAGTAGTGCAGGGAAATGCACAGCATTGCCATTTAACATTGCATACGGTGCTGCAGCCAGCAGCACCGCCCGCAATGTTAAATGCCCTGGATGCTCCCACCAGTATGGCGGGCGCATAGTAGTTGCAATGGTGAGACCGCCGCAAGTCTGGCGGGCGGTCCAAAACACCGCAGTGATGTCCACCCACCATCGTAATTAGCCCCTTATTTCTGTATCCACAACTTCTTCAAAACAAAGTTCCAAATTCAACGTATCTTTAGCAATGCGCATGAGGAGGATTTCAGAAGCACCAGGTTTGATAAGCAGGCAGTGACTATCAGTAGAGAAACCAGCGTAGCATAAGCTCAGGTAGGCCGGGTAAAAGTGCATCATATTATAGTGGCACATGCAGAGCTACACATTGAGGCACAAGAAATAAAATTGTGTTAAGTCATCAGGCATGGATGAGTTTACAGTGCTTAGCACACACGGTTCAAGAATGTAATATAGCGCATTCGTTAGAAAGGTGAACAGGTGTGCAGAACTCCCTTTTGTGTATATAGTAATGATAAGGTGCGCAGGACTCATTGTTGTGTAAGTGGTAATAATATCAACAACCGCGTTTCTGTGTAGGGTGAAAGCAACATAGTAAAATAGGTTTAGAAGCGGACAGAACATGAAGCAGAAGTTTGCATAAGAGAAGTATTATTGTTGAACAGGAGGAAAAAGTACTGCGATTGTGGAGTGTGCATAGTAAAATACACAAGATCTTGCACAAAGTCCTGGTGCACATAAATACATACCAGTAGACCAGCTGTTTGAAGTATCAATCGCCCGCTGCTATCAAACGTTGATAATGCTGGTATAATTGCGGGTAGCAGTTTACGAATGACACAACATCTAAAAAACAAACACCATGGGTAGAATTACAGCACATAGAGGCCAGTCCCACCCATCCTCCCTACCGCGAAGTTCACCAGACCATTGTAGCCATGGATCTGTGCAAGGTCAGCCAATGCAAGATCCTACTGATAAGTTGGATGTCATATTACAAGCTATAGCGCCCTCAATGATGTCAGTACAGTCACAAATCGAAGAGATTTGAGTGGACGTTGGCCCCCTTCGAGAAGATCAAACAAAATGAACCTACAGGGTTACAAAAAACGAACGCAATATCTCAGACATAGTGCCACAGATAGCAGACCAAGGTAAGATCACTCACGATCTGCAGAATGGACTGCAACTACTGGAGTGCCAGGTGGAGGATGTCAAAGTAAGAGCCTGCAGAAACAACATCTGAGTAGTGGGCAAGGAGGGATCCCATAACACAATTGATTTTCTGGAGGAATGGGAGAAGCCTTTTACACCAGCACTGACCCTTTCACCACACTTTTCCATGGAAAGGGCACACAGACTACCTGCGTGCGGGCCACAACCAGGGGCACCTCCCTGTCCAACAGTTGTGAAACTGCTTCACTATAAAGCCAGCGACACAATATTGCAAGCGGCCAGGTCTCCTTAAGTATGAGCACAGTCATGTCTCTATTTTTCCTGCTTATAGACTGTTGACCTAGCGGCAGCACTCCTCTTTTCTCCCAGTGAAACAACGTCTTCAAGACCTAAACGTTCAGTATTGTTCAGTGTTCCCTGCAAAGGGGCGAATTATATATGAACAACGTACTCACTTATTGTTGGACCCAGAGTCAGCCTGGGATTGGGTGGAGCTCACTTCGAGGGGAGCTAGAGTCCACGAGGATTAGCAATCAAGCTCCACGGCATGGTCAGTGAAGGGGCTGAGGAAAGGGTACTCGCAATAAGCCAAAGGTTACTATATCATTACCCTCCCCAAAAGAACTGTGACAGAGCCAAAAATGTGCTACAAGCTGCTTATGCCTTGCATCATGCCTCGCCCTCATGCCGTCCAGACTCAAGTTCAGCTACAAGTGATGATGACATAACTTCTGTGAGATGGGAACATGGGGAGCTTCTGATTGACCTGCTTGTTACACTGCAAATGACAGATTATTTGCTACAATTCACCATTTCCTACTTTTCACGGGCCTACAAAATATATTCTGTTGGGTATACTGTATTAATCCTTAAATATGCGCATGTAATATGATTTAGTTTGCAGATCTGCTGCTCGCCACCCTCCCCACTCTGAGATTCATCACAACACGTGAATTGTCCCTGCCCCAATTTTATGAATAGACCTTTACTACACATGTTTGGGCTTGCAGCTGTTATCTTCAGGCTCTGGTTTCTGTTAGAATGTTATTGGGTAAACCCCACTGTAAATCCCTACAGGGCACAAGCAATGCAGAATCACACCGATGAACAAATGCAAGGGGACGAATAGGACGGAGGGTGAGTAGGCTCTCACCACAGGCTCACTTTCAACTTCTCTTCAAGAGTCTCTTCAAGTTCCTCCGCTTAAACCGGAAAAAGATCCCACTCCACTTACTTTGTACAGGCCAGTAGCTATAGTAGGAGCAGACTATAAATCCTCGGGTAGGTACTAGCAGAGCATTATGTGCAATTGCTGCCTGCACTGATCCATCCAGATCAGAGTGGATTTGACCCACAGCGTAGCACATCAAACAACATAAGACGATTTAATAGATCAGAGCTCTCTCCGCTACCCTAAGGCAGCATCCCTCATATTACACCTAGAAATGACCTTTGATTCCCTGCCATGGGATTACCCGTTTGGTGTTCTCAGGTTGGGGCGGTGTAGCTTAGCCTATACAAAGCTATTGTATAAAAACCCTACTTCAAGAGTGCATGTAGGAAAGTTAATCTTAAACTTATTTTCTATTGTTCCTGAGATGCAGCAGGGGCTCTTTCACCTATCCTGTTTACTCTTGCGATGGAACCTTTAGCACAGAGTCTACAATTAGGGGGATGATGTTGCAGCATCCCACAAGATAATAAGGTGCACGTAGGGCCTCTATATGTGGACGATGTGTTGCAATATCTCTGTGATACAACAAGTGACAGGGCCCATATTTCAGTGGCATTCAGAGAGTTTGAGCAGATAGGGGGGTTACAGGTAAACTGGGTAAAATCATGCGTTTTCCCGCTTAGTCGTGATGCTTCACCCCAGGTAATATGCTTAGGCGGGGAAGCACTAAATTGGGAACAGCAGCAGTTAGATATCTTGGGGTCCAGCTTTATCATTCTCAGCAAGACATATTTGAGGGCAACCTGCAGCAGTTACCACTAACTAGGGTTGACAGAGTTGCTCTTTCTCAAATGGTTATTCTCGTCCATCTACTATACTACTTTATCAATGTTCCAGTATTTCCCAAACATCGTTTTTTTGTTGACCTGCAACGGAACCACGAGATTTGCTCTGGGATAACACCAGTTTTGTTCTGATGCAACAAATACACTCCTATCAGAAAGAGCAGAGGAGGCTGGTGTACCTTTTGTGCATTCGTTTATGATGGATTTTTAAAAGAGTACACAAGAGTGCCATGGAGCATTCTGAATGGCACGATTAAATGAGTCCCAAAGACTGAGAAATCCTGACACCAACTGATATCCACCTTCAGATCATTCCCTCACATTTCCTGTAAATACAAGAACAGATCTTTAAATATCATTCACCAGTCGTCATAGATCGCCATGACATAAGGACTGCATGCTAATAATGCGTGTGATGTAAACATCTTGCTCTTTCGTTTCTTTTTCAGTAGTAGGACCAAGTTACAAATGGTGCAACATTTCCTGTCTAAGTAGAAGATGTTTAATACCATTATTAGCATGGTGTGCTTGAGACACGTGCGCAGCCTGTTGTAGTGCACTACACATAAAGCATCCCCAGATGTATTCTCCATTGCTCCTTCACTAACCACTTTCCGTGCCTCTTCTCAAAGCCATTCTTTAGCAGAAATTAGCTCTCGACGAAAGCACATTAGAAGTGCTTAAGAAAATGTTTACAACATTCAAGCCTCCGCTGAAACAGCATTCAACGACACAAATAAACTACTCAAACGGTTCAACCTTTAATGTCAGTGTGTGGAATGGGAGGAGGGCAGAATTCTTTCATTGAACACTTGTGTAAGATCTGACGGAAAGGGGAGGGGAATTACAGAAGGCAGGAATTTGAAAAACACTGGCTTTTTAATGAAAATGAATAAACATGATATGTGCTACAAATGGGCATAATTAGGTGGAACAAAGATGTTGTCTGATTGTTTCTGCTCTCTCCTTTGAACATGCATTACATGAGTGTGTCCTGATGGCAGATTGATGTGTCTGCAGCTAGCACAAAACCAGTTATGGTGTTTGCATATTAAAAGCATAAGTGCTTAAGAATATACAGCATTTCTCACCTTTTCTGTTTGCTGCATCTGGCAGTCATGGCTCATATGTACGCCTCGAAATATCCCTCAGCAGTTTCAGTCTGTTAGATGTGTGAAAGTCACCGTGCATTTTATTTTCACTGTTTGCAAAGCATAATGAGCTCACATGGTGGAAAAAAATAGGCAGATGGAGGGAAGCAAACAGACAAACACACAGTCCTACATATACTGCTTTTCATAACCAAACATACTCAGACGTGAAGCCAAGCATTCAAGAGGATGTCACCAGGAGGGAGGTGTATAGATCCTAAAAGTTACATTTCTTACTTCACTATTCCTACTTTTTATGTTTTAGATTTAGCGGAAATGTACTGCAGTAGTACAGAATAAGGTTGTAGAGAATCCGTGCACCCACAGCCAGCGCTCGCCCACGTGTAAATAAGCACTGAAGTTTGCTTTACTGCCAAGTCTACTGGGTTCTCACACATCCCTGAACCCCCTTCCCAACTCATTGTGTCTCCAGAGCCTGTTCAGGAGCTGCTGAGGCCGCCGGTGGCTGAGCAGAATGCTATCCTGCAGGCCTCAGGCAACTTATTCGCCACAATCGAGAAGGGACTGGGGACCTGCAGGATGCATAGGATGCTCACCACTGGGAGATGGCTTGCCTCCTCTCCTACATGACTGCCTCCATGCCCTCTTCAAGACAAGTTAATAACTGCTTTCCTGTTTTCTTTTTGAGACCCTACCATCCCACCACTCTTGGCCCTGCCCCTGTGTGTGTTCCCCCCCCAGGAGATGCCTCGTCCTGGCTGCACAATGGCAGGTGCTATCATTTATTGTACAGTCTGACAGTGAATAGGGTGGTCAGCAACTCATTGTTTCAAATCAGGACAGTTAGGACAGCACCTTTTCTGAACTGGGGACTGACTTTTTGTTTCACGTTGATTTATGCTGTGTTTAATTATTTAAATGATGTTGCCTGTTTGGACATTGATTTTGCACATTTCATTTCGAACATGTATTCCTGGGCATTTGTCATGTTTGGTTAAGTTTTTTTAAATATCAACCCACCTTTCAGATAGTAGGTTCTTTCATGTTAACGATATATATTTTTGTACTTACCATGTACTACTATTAGTCCACATCACAAATCTATGCTCCATGCACCCACATTTAGTTCAAACTTTATTGATCTTTGTTCTCTGAACTTATTTGTACATTGTGTTTTATTTATGTGCATCCTGCATGAGAATGCCTATTGATGGGGGAACAGCCTTTACAACGTGTTTTCTACCACGCGTTGCCATTACATCGCATGCGTTACAATGCATGCGATGTTACAAAGCATGGTAAAAACCATGCATACCAACACATCGTATGCGCTTTTACAATGCATGCGATGTAATGTGTAATGGCGGCTATCCAAGTCGTTGTGAGGAAACTGAGGCTGTTTCCTCACAACGACGTGCACCGCTTCTTGAAGCAGGAAGGAGGAAGAAGGAACCGGGAGCAGAGACGGCGATGCTGGAGAGGAGAGAGGTAAGGGGGTTTGCGCTTGGGGTGGGGGTTACTTTTGTAGGGTTTAGGGTAGTGTAAAAGTAGTGTTGTAATGTTTGTGTTGTGTGTTTTTTTAACGTTTTAGTTTTTCTTTTGTAGTGTAGTGTTTTAGGATTGTGTCAGTGATTTAGGGATTAGTGTAGTGTTGTAGTGTTTGTTTAGTGTTTTAGGGTTTAGGGTAGTGTAGTTGTGTTTGTGTAGTGTAGTGTTTTAGGGTTTAGGGTAGTGTTATTGTGTTTGTATAGTGTAGTGTTTTAGGGTTTAGGGTAGTGTAGTGTTTTAGGGTTTAGGGTAGTGTAGTGTTTGTGTAGTGTAGTGTTTTAGGGTTTAGGGTAGTGTTGCAGTGTTTGTGTAGTGTAGTGTAGTGTTTTAGGGTTTAGGGTAGTGTAGTGTTTTAGGGTTCAGGGTAGTGTAGTGTTTTAGGGTTTAGGGTAGTGTTGTAGTGTTTGTGTAGTGTAGTGTTTTAGGGTTTAGGGTAGTGTTGCAGTGTTTGTGTAGTGTAGTGTAGTGTTTTAGGGTTTAGGGTAGTGTAGTGTTTTAGGGTTTAGGGTAGTGTAGTAGTGTTTGTGTAGTGTAGTGTTTTAGGGTTTAGGGTAGTGTTGTAGTGTTTGTGTAGTGTTGTGTTTTAGGGTTTAGGGTAGTGTAGTGTTGTAGGGTTTAGGGTAGTGTAGTAGTGTTTGTGTAGTGTAGTATTTTAGGGTTTAGGGTAGTGTTGTAGTGTTGTAGGGTTTAGGGTACTGTTGTAGAGTTTGTGTAGTGTAGTGTTTTAGGGTTTAAGGTAGTGTTGTAGTGTTTGAGTAGTGTAGTGCATTAGGATTTAGGGTAGTGTTGTAGTGTGTGTGTGTAGTGTACTGTTTTAGGGTAGTGTTGGGGGGTCGTGCAGGGTAGTGTAGTGTTCTTGTAGGGAGAGGACTGGGGGAGGGTTGTGTAGGAGTAGGGTAGTCACTTACCTTGCAAACTTTAACCACAAGTATATCTTTACCATGCATGCCTTTGCGCTGTAATGGATGCGTGGTAAAGGCATAGTCGTGGTAATAGTTTGCAATGTCATGGAATTTCGTTGTCATTGACATCGCGTAGTAATACCCGCGTTGTAATGGCATGCGTGGTGTTAGTATGCGATGTAATGACATACAACCCTATTGATGTTTTTCTGACAGCATTGTTGTCATTGTTGCTCACAATGCGCACACTTTCCACTCACTTGAACTCATACTTATATCCATGTAGAGACCCAAGTGCACAACAGTTGACAGACAAAATTAAGGTTTGTGCAAAAATATTTATTGTGCTAAGAGGTGTAGGTAGTATCTACATGTTGGATAACGGTGCACTTACATGAAGGTGTGTGATGTGTGAGAGAAGACAGTGATTGTAGGTGGTGAGGGATATGTTTGAGGAGGTGGGGCTTGTTGTTCCTGTTCAAGGGTTGGGTGATCCAGATTCCTAGTTACATAATATTGGGATCTGGATCAAAATCTGCATTGGGAGCAGATGGGTGGAGGAGTTGAGGGCCCCTGTATATAGGTGTTGTCAACCAGGTGAATGAGGCATGGTTTGGTCCTGTTGCAGTGATGGGTAACCTATTGATAAGGGACTTAACAAACTGTAGGGCCTCATTGTGCCACTTGTGTCCTCCTGTGCCATTCACAGATGTTCCTGGTGCTCTTTCAATGTCTCCCGCAGGATGCATTGTACTTTTTCAGGAGCTTGTTGTGTCTCTCCAAATCATTGGTGGGGTTGTACCAGCAGTCTTTCAAGGTTCCCATATAGCTGTTCATGGAGCGCATGGACTGCTCCATGTTGTAAATGCCACACTGTACGAAGTCCTGCTGGTCAAATATCTCCTTGATCAAGATGGCGGCCCTTCCCTAAGTTAACTCACAAAGAATGACTGCTACTGTCACTTAGTCATTTGGTTGGGTAATGTCTAGAGGGCTAAATTTAGGAGGATACTAAGAGGTGTGTGATAGTACTAAGAGGCATGTGTTGGATGAAGGGTCCCATTGCTCATCTGTGGAACCTGATCTCATTGGCAGATAGAACACTGGAGTAGCATCTCAGTTGGAAGGTGGGACTGGAGACTTATTTGGTGGTTTGGCTAGGTGAGTCTTGTGCAGCTGGTCCTTGTGCTTGTGGACTTGCAGTCTGTATGATCCCGATAATAAAAGGAATCTAGGCGAGTATTTAGTGTCGAACCAACAATTTCCTCATCCTCTGTGATCGGTAGCGGCTCCTCGAGGAAGTGCTGCGGGGTGGTGGGGCGTGGCAGGGTGGGAGAGGGGCAAGGTGGGGGGTAGTAAACTCCGGCATACGGCCAAATGGAGGTAAGTACATAAATAAGTAAGTAAAACGAATTACATTGCGCGCCCTGCATCGCCATTTGGCGTTGCAGCGTGCGCAATGTAATTCGTTTTACTTACTTATTTATGTACTTACCTCTGTTCGGCCGTATGCCGGAGTTTACTATCCCCTGCCCCTCCCCCGCCCCACCGCCCCGCAGCACTCCCTCGAGGAGCCGCAACTGTCTGTGATGTTGCATACTGCCATGATGGTGGCCATTTGCTTCCAGTACTGCATATTTGTCTCTTCCCATGTTATTGAGAGAGAGAGACTTATTTGTTCATGGACTTATATTAGTCTTGTCATAGGGTGGAATGTGAACAAAGTTATACTGAGAATACATACATGAGATGGTGTCACGTGGCTGGTGCATAAGACAGCGACAGGCAATTCACGGACAAATAATGGTTGTTGGCTTCATAGTGCTTGCAGTGGGCTCCAAGTCTTTAGACAGGGATATATCTTTCCTGCAAGTACAACAGGTTCTCCAATTGTGGACAGACCCTCTGATGCTGTGGGCAAAGGGATGATGACACGTGGACTTGGAGGGAGCAGCTGCCATATAATCACATGTATATATTGCCTTGTAAAGAACACTGGTGCACTATCTGAAAGGTTTTTTAATCTTAATTGCTCTTGAACTGTTTTTTTGTCTGAATGTACATAAAATGCACACGTTGCATAGCAAACCTTACCTGTGAGGAGGGTTATTTGTAACTATTGCAGTGGAAGTCAAGGGCTACACTTCCCCCTTAGGAACTCGTTGTGATGACAGTTGATTCTGTCCCAAGGTTTTGTGTCATGAAACCTTGTGCACTGCTCCCAAAACTGCACATTGTTGATTCTGGGCTAGACGTCAGAATGGAGAAGGAAGTGCCCTTCATTCATGACCTTCCCGTTCAGTCTTTGACATTGACAGTGTTTCTGAGGAGGTGTAGTCTCACCACCTTGAACTTCTGGTATGCAAGCCAGCTGTCTGATGCACACGTATTTCTAACGGGGCACACACCCTTTGTCTTATATGGGAAAGGGAAAGTTTAAAAAGCCCCTTTCTGAAGGCGAACCTACAGGCATGCATTCGCAAAGGCAAATATACCAACAGGGCAGCCTTGGACCATGCAAAGAGACATATGCAGTCACTTATACAAACAGAATAACAGGCATGCAGATATCTAAACAAGCGTACCAAAAGTCACTGAGCCTCGCACAGTAGCAGAGAACACACAGAAACGCTAACAGCCACAACACACAACCAACATACAGTCAGACTACGCACAAGCAGACACGCATAGAGGGTAAAATGAATGGACACACAGAAGGATGAAAGGTCAGGTAGAAAGATGTAGAATGCATAGCTAGTTAATCTTTATTAACTCTGAGCGGGAAATCAGTTTTTAGATTCTGGTCGCTTTTGAGTCCTTGCAGGATCCTAGAAGAAACGTCTCCTATGGAGTGATGGAATAGTTTAGTCTCCGTACCTCTCCAATGGTTAAACTATAAGGAAAATAATGCAACTCGCAGCGAAATAGAATGATAGCGCGATCCAGGAGGTATGGTTATGTCTCGGTTACTGTGTCTGTCACTCACGCCCATTCACTTCCTATTTACTAGAGGCTCTCAATTCCAGGGTTACTATGTGATTGATGGTAAATGTGAGAATGTCCGAGGATAAATTAGAGATGGGTGGTAGACTTCTGCTGTCACAAGATACTTCTCAGGCCATTTCCCCAGCATATATGGCACAAAAAGGAAAACTGAAATTAATTTCAAAAGTTTTTTTAAACAAAAAGCATGGGAAAATAGTACTGTAAAAGCAACGCAACTTTAATATTTGATGCCACGCAGAGACTGTGTATCATGAAGAGGCATTAAATCATGGGATGAGATGGAACTTTCTTTAAATGTATTGATTTAAGAAGTGCCCTTATAAACACATGTACACAATGGAACTGAGAAAGCAAAAGTCAAACTCATGAAAGTCCAATACGAACTGAAAAGTTGGCAAGGGGCAGATTAGACTGAACTAGCAGCTTTGATATCCTGTTATCCAAGAATGCCCTGCTTTGTCTTCTATCAATTCAGAACTGGCAGAAGGTATTGCATGTGGCATGGGCCGCACAGAAGTTATTCACATTGTTGGATGAATATAAAATGTCCTTTCTATGGTTTTGACATTTTGATTCGGCTTTTTGTTCTTGCTTTCTAATATTTTTCATTGTTTTGTGCCCCCGTTTGCCTTAAGAAACATAAGGTTGACAATTTTATATCTTTTCTTTTTATTTCTACCAAAGAATAAAATATTTGCAATGATGCAACAAAGTACATGGAAAGAGCAAGCATTTGTACATTCTTTTAAATTCTTACCTTTCACAAGAATATTTGCCTTTCATCGCGGTCAATAAGTGACATGCAATAAATCTTTCTACTGGGGCAGGGGCGTAGCAAGGGTGCCATGGGCACTGAAGCAAGCAAGCAAAATAGGCCTCTGTCTGGGACCATTTCCTGCATACCTCTCTCTTTGCGAGGAGGATCAGAAAGAACCGTAACTTGCTCAGTTCATGATGGTTTATGCCCCGCTCAGCCACTTCACACAACGCCCTAAATAGTATCAACTTTGGGCTTACCTCCCCTGCCCATCCAAAATTGCTTGCGATTCTCCAAACCACCCATTGCCAAAATCGGATCAGATCCGGGTAGCTGACAAACATGTGGATATCATTCACATCTATACTCCACGGGCCTCATTTATGAAAAGTGACGCATCGCTGCGTTAAAACAGCATTGCGACACACTCTTCATTGCGCCCTTCTTGTGACATGCTGGATGCGTCATATTTACAGTATGACGTACCATGTCGCAAGGAGTTACAGATATGTCAGTATTTCTGACGTATCTGTAGGCGCAAAAATGATGCATTGCTGGAGTGTGTCACGAAAGTGACGCAACTCCATCAATGGGTCATTTAACATGCGCAAGTCCCATTTAAAATGTGCCTGCGTCAGTCTTTCGCTTGCTGTGAGGCAGTCGTAAGATATTGACGCATTTGCGCCCTAGAAGTGACGCAGTGAAATCTCATAGATTTCACTGCGTCACTTCCACGAGGCTTACTTGCGTCAGAACGCCCATCCTTCATACGTTATACGTGCGCAGGTATAATGTGGTGCAGGGGTTTACAAAGTGACGCATCTACCTGTAAATATGATGCAACATGGCACATTTTTTACCCTGATGGTGCGCCACAAAAAGTGACACATTGGCTGCGCAAAAGTGATGCAAGGGCTAATAAATAAGCCCCTACGTCTTTTGCAGCCGAAATTTCTATTTTCCTTGATCATTGCAAGCTTTATGTAGGTCTAGTGGAGTCTGTGAAAAGTAAGCAAATGTTTCTTCCTGAGAGGAACAGATTTTACTGTAGAGTATAATAAGTTAAAACATACTTGCCAGAGTTCCTGTAGCTCCTCTTGAGGCAGATAGTCTTCCCATACACTGTATGCTGCTTTCATACTTATCTCGCCTGCTTTTAGTTGATCGAAATACCACTTGGCTACTTCCTTCATCATGGTCTTTGCTCACTGCAGCTCCATTTCAATAATCCTGTTAGACTCACAGTTTGTCCAATTTTAGTGTTGAACCAATTGGAAAGCTGATAATATTTAAATGTGGACATACCAGACTTTTTGAGTATGGACTAGTCGCTCCATAGCATTAATCTATCTCCCTTCATTACCTGCCCCCATCTCGTAATCCCAGCATTCCGCAAGAGTTCCACTAAACAGTCCTTCAAACTTTCCAGGGACCATGGGGAGTCCCAAGTTGGTGACAGTTTGTTATAGTATGAGATTGCTAGTAGTACGAATGCCTTTACAGGTCCAAATAAATGTCAAAATATTCTCCCTTGAATCTTAACTAGGACTTTCTTATCAAATGTGAGCAGGATGTTATCAAATAAGAAGGTGAACTTAGGCAGAATTGTCATCTTCACATGATTCAGTGGGCCGATGGTTTCCTGGTGCTCAGCAACCGCACTTATTTTATATCGTTTTTCTCTACTGGGTGGTAGGCTTGGTAATTATTAAAATAAATGTACCTGTCCTTCTTTGGTGTCTGCCAGGTAGATCTTTACAGGCTTGCCCACCCTGGTTCAGGCATGTTGAATGTGCATCATCATCATGTTTGTGATGTCAGCAGTGCATGCATGTCTTTCACAAAGTACCATATCATATCCATTGGATAATCTTGGCTGAGGGCGGGCTCATGGCTGATCTGGGTTAAGGCAGGCTGAGAAAGTTCAGGACAAACTTTTCACGACTTCAAAGAGCAGATTAAAAGTGTGCACGAATATGTAATCAGCTGGAGCTGTCTATAATTCTGAATTTGACTAGCTCTTGGTCGGGGCTTACCATCAACTGCAGTCATTGACGGACCAGAAGTTACTGTCGGACGCCGGTGTGCATGTGCTGTTCTGCATTCTTTAAAAACTGCCAGTAGACTTATTGCTGTGGTGCATGAGCCTGGCAGTAGTAGCATTACTGGAAGCAGCTGAGCAGCAGGCACTGCAGGGCATGCTGAACTGTAGACACCTGCCTGCACAAATTCATTCCAGCACCAACCCAATCAGCACAACGGTGACCGGCTATGATCAACCATCACCCCTCATGGATCGGGTAAGTGGAACAAATCATTGTTGGTGCTGGGAGGGCCCTTGCTGATGTGTGTGTATGTGTGTGTGTTTGCCTTGAAAAAGAGGCTTTGTGTATTTTTGTAATGTTGTCTTTTATTCGCACAGGTTATCAGTTTGTACTGTCTGCTGACCTCAGGTATGGGAAACAGGATTGCATGGGTACAAGAACACATTTATTAGAAGAAATAGCTAAAAATAAATAGAAGATATCTATATAGCTGCTTTGCTGTTGTTCCCGCTCCTGCATTAAGGGGGTGTAGTTGTACCTGAGGAGACATGCACTGCTGGGGAGATCACAGCTCCCGACAACCCTCTGCTGCCAACGTGCCAAAAATTGCAACGTCGACCCACGGCTAGTTTAGCCACTTTGTTGTTGTTCTGCTGCTGCATTAAGGGGTGTGAAGCTTTTGCCCGAGGAGAGGTGCAACTAGGGATGGGTGGAATTTGCGAAATACACTTTCGCAAATTATCGCGAAAATGTTAAAAATCTCATCAGAAATATCGCGAAGATGCAGAAGTTTTTTTCCCGCCCGTTCGCGATATTTTCTGCGTGGTCGCGGCTCGCCAACTTACCCATGCGGTTGCTTGCGGGCACGGCCATCTTGTTTTCACTTGTCTCGCGGTGCATGATCGCGAGAAGAAAGACGTGATCGCGCGACGAATGACGTTACTGCGGGTGCGAACTGTCGCGAGACAGCGCAAATGGCTACCAACAATCCAAAATCTCTTGGAGAACGCGACCGGATCGGGAAAACTTGTCGGCGAACGCGGGGATTCAGGTAAGGCGATCGCGCGCACGCGAGAACGTATTATTTTACAGCGCGAGCAAGCAAAACATTTCCGGTAAAATGCGGATTGCGGAAATTTTGACATTTTTGCGCTCTCCGCGGAACGCGAAAATGTCAAATTATCGCAATTTCCACGAGCAGAACGGAATTTTAGCCCAGGCCTAGGTGCAACGCTGGGGGGACTACAGATCCGACAACCCCCTGCCGCCAACGCGCATAAAAGTGGGACGTTGACCTGTGGCGAGTGTAGCTGCTTTGCTGTTGTTGCTGCTCCTGCATTAAGTGGGGTGAAGCTTGAGCCTGAGGAGATGTGCACTGCTGGGGAGAATACAGCTCCCGACAACCCCCTGCTGCCAACGTGCATAAAAGCGCGACGTCAACCCGCGGTGAGAGTAGCCGCTTTACTGTTGCTCCTGTTTCTGCATTAGGGGGGTGAAGCTTGTGCCTGAGGAGGCGTGCACCTCTGGGGAGACTACAGCTCCAGACAACCCCCTGCTGCTAACGCTCATAAAAGCGCAACGTTGACTTGCGGCGTGGGATGCTCCTGGGAAAAGCCCGAGCCAAGAGTGGGCCCATCCACACCCATCAGCACCTGGAGGAGACCAGGCCGGGCCAGCTCTCTAACTCCTTGGTCCTGGCTCGTGAGACTTTCTTAAACGTCAGAATGGGCAAATGAAAGCCCAAAGCTGCTGAGCTGGGGGGGATTATTAAAACCTTGGACTCCTTCCTGACACGAGCGGCAGACGTACTATCCAAGGAGATTTAATTGACCGAATGCCAACTCTCATTAGAAGAGGTCAGACCTGCCCCCAAACTTCCTGGACTGTGTAATTCGGTTGAGCTGACTGCTGACACTCTGTCTCTGAGAAACTCTGAGAGACTCTGGGTTAGTGGGGGTTATCCCATTTACAAAGCCTATTCTAAGGCCCCATGACACAGATGCAAGTCCTATCGTGGAACCACCGGGGAAAAAGAAAAGGGGCAGAACCAAGAACTCTATCAATACGGTGACTCTGAAGCTAGCCAGATCTAAACCCATAAAAACTGTACAGATGGACCCTGTAATCACCCCCATTACCCGGTCTAATCCTGATGATCTCTGTCTAAAACTGGAACAGGTTTTTACATTATTACTGCAGCCTGTACTGTGCAGATTGACTGAAATTGAGGAGTGTCTAGCAAAGCTTTCCGGCAATGAGGTCTGCATTGACCAAGGTGGGTACTCAAAAGCAGGTTACACACAAGGCCAAGGTCAGTCACTTCCCAGAGGACAGAACAGTATAGAACCAGTCGCATATTTACATTTGGGGTCAACAATAGTAAGGGCTCACGACGGTCATGGTGGGTTAGGCGGGCATCTTTATATCTTAACCCGTCAACCGCAGAACGGCAGATTAGCGCTGACTGCAAACCTCCAAGGGACCCAAATAATCCCCCCAACAATCCTCACTGCGGCATCTTTTCCCCCACAGAGTCAGCTCCCTAAAGCAGCAGTGAGATTTCAAACGGGAGGGAGGGCTTAATGACTGCCAATGGGATTACAGCGAATGAGGGATTTGGTAGGGCCGATGAAAGTGTAAAGGGGCTTATGAATTCCAGAGGGCTCAGAGCCCCACATGGAGAATGAGGCCAGATCTCCCCCCAGTGACCTGCCCATATGTAATTATTCTCACCAACGCTCCAGAATTAGAACCCATCCAGGTAGATTCAACAGAACAACTAGTGACCAAGGCCTTATACTGGCTGTTCAAATTTAACATGGGGAGACAGAAGCTCTATACACATATTATTATGGCTAGAAGAGTGAACTGGGTGAGCCAGGCTACTAAGACTATAAGGGGAGATTGCATAATCATACACTTTAACAGCCAATGATTGGTAGGGGACCTACTGAGCACATTACCTAAAATTCAATCTCCAGCCACCCAAATATTCGCCCTCCCCTTAGGCTTTTTCTACAAACCATTAACGCCTATTGAAATTGTTCAAATTAGGGATAGATTTGTCAGTGCCCCACACCTCCCTGATCACCACTCTGAACCTATACTTACAAACATAGGAACAGAGACGTTTTAAGACATGGGCAAAGTAGGCTCTGGCCCAGGGCCCCAACCTTTCAGAGGGGCCCCTGAGAGAGTCTTGCCATGTTGACCTTTAATAATTCAAATTGTTGTAAATAGCATTTTCCTTTAATATATTTTTAATGTGGGGAATGTGTGAGGGTCCATAACATACATTTTTCAGACAAATATTGTGTTTATGTTTTATGCAACATCCATAAAAAAGTTTCCTTAACCCGTTCCGAGCTGTGCGAACTTTCGCGCTGTGCTGGCGTTTTATTGAGTGGGCGGAGTTCGGACGGCCCCGGCCGTCCTCCGCACACGCCCACCGTGACGTCGGACGGCCAGGGGCCGTCCGAAGCACACAAGGGGTTAAGATTAAAACAGAACCTCACATATGAGAAATGGCAGGGGGTCACAGAGCTTATTTGCAGTAATATTGGTGAGCTGCTGCTATATTACAATATTGAAACAACACATCGATATCCCTGAATATTAGATGGAAACACATTTAGAATTTGGACCAGTGTGCCTGTGCAGTGCCAGTGACCTGGACAGATACAGCATGAAAGAGCTGTAATTGGATCATAAATTCAAAGCTGTTCCAAACAGGCGCCCCTGAAATCTGTTTTGGCCCAGGGCCCCCAAAATCTTTAAGACGTCCCTGCATAGGAATGAGTGATAGATATGCCCCGTTGGAAGGCCTTGAAGCATGTGACTGACTGAGCGAAGCCCTAGTTGATACACCTGGAAATAAGAGTATGGCTTCCAATTTGCAGAAGGGTGTTGACCCATTATTGGAGGGTATCTATAGACTAAAAATAATTACTTCGAATATCGCTGGCTACAAACAAAAAACAGGACAACCCAAATTGGTTAGGCTTGAGATTTTATGCCTACAAGAAACCTGGGAAATATCCCAGATTCACAGGAATGGCTACTCCTCCTTCCAGACAGCAGTGACGCCTTCAAGAGCCAGTCATCCGGGGGGTGGGGGGGCGATGATATAATAACGCTAATAGCCAATACAACTAGGCTTAAGGTCCTACCATTTCTAAATGCCCCCCCATATTATCACATATTGCTCTGTGTGACCATCAAAAAGGTTGGGATTGGATCCTGATAAATTTTCATAATAATAATAATGTTGATGGCAATAAGGCAATGGTGATAGAATCTTTGGAGAAAAATATTATTCTTCTTATGACAGCCCACCGAAACTGCCTGGGTGGGTGATTTTAATGCACATAGCTGTAATAAGATGGGCACCTCAGCCTGCGGTTTGAATGATGTGGAAAGAGAAGGTACTTCCCATTTCGTTCACAATGAATATGGCAATGCGCTCAATAGAGATAATCAATACTCATGACCCTATTATGGACCTTTTAAAGCAAACTTTGCGCTCTCTATTCTATGGCTCGGCTATTGATTATATTCTTGTCTCTGAAGCTTTTAGAGATCAATTTACTTACCCAGAAACTATTTTTTTTTGCGTTTAGTGACCACGCAGCCATTACATTTCAAATTGGGCAAATGGGCGAACCCCTTTCACGGAAAATATAACAAGGCCCTCTATAGCCAGAAAAAACGGGATTGTCCTGAAATGGGATAAGATTGACATAACAAAATTTACTTCCACCATCATAAGTAAAATGAAATAGGAGATAATGACCTGTCAAGATCCAAAACCCTGATGAAAAGGAAGTACTGCTAGCTTTTGAGTATCCTATGAGAAATCCAACTAAACTTTCTTTGACTGAATCGTCCTCAAAGTTCCAAAACTGTACATTAGTTCGATGGTGCCTGTGGAAAGGCACTTAGAAACCTTCATACAGCTCTGAGGTCTAAGCCGAGAGACATATCGGTAGTTGGGATCTAACGCCATTCTTACAAAGAGTCTAGGGAAACCAAGTTGAGAGCTTTGAAGGAGGAGGCTTTGGATACCTTAAAACAGGCCGTAATATCAAAGAATAGTAGGGACTTCTGGAGAGTCATCAATGCCCCATTTTTTAAAGACGATATAGATATTACCCTTGAAGTACATGTCAATGAGGAGGCATGGGTATCCTACTTCGAAAAGAACATTGGTAAGTCAGAGGCAGGAAACACCTGTTTTCCTCTATTCTGCAGAGTGTGACAGCGGCTAGCTTGTCCTTTGATCTGGGAGAGATGAGACAGGGATTGGAACAGTGTAGCACATCAAAAGCCCCTGGTCCTGATGGAGTCCCCATAGATTTATTTTTAAATAATTTGGAACTTTGGGTCCCACTACTGACAACTGTCTTTAATGTTATAGTCAAAACGGGCATTCCCCCCTCATGGAAAAAGAAGTTATAATCCCTATTTTTAAAAAAGCAGATAAGGCTTTACCCAAAAACTATAGGCCCATTTCGCTACCTGATGGTACACCCAAAACTAATGGGTCATTTATTATTGAATAGATCAGAGAGATGGGCCCAAGAGAGGAACATTCTAATCCCGACACAGTTTTCTTTCAATAAAGGAAAAGGGGCAATCGATCAATGCCTCAACCTAAATCTACTTATCTCCAAGTATACAGTGGCCAAGATTACCTCTATGGACTTATCAGCCGCTTTTGATTGAGTTATTCATTCAAATGTTTATGGAAACTCATGTACAGCATGGGCATAGGGCTAACAATAATAATGTTCATACGGGAAATGTATTCACAAGCCACCACCTGCGTTCAATTTGGAAAGGATGAGGAGTGCACAAGGCAGTTTGGCATCTTTCGGGGTGTCAGACAGGGTGGTGTACTCGCCACTTTCCTTTTCTCAATTTACACTAATGGTGTGGAAGCGGCGTTGGTCGGGTCTACAGTGGATGCCCCCAAAGTAAAAACAGCTTGTGTTCTGATACTCCTCCATGCAGACCATGCAGTCCTAAAAGTGTGGACTGGTAATGTACTGCAGAGGCTCACAGGGGAGCATACGAAATGCATGAAGAACCTGGGTCTCCAGGTCAACGAGACGAAATCTGATATACTTGTGGCAGGGCCTAGATTGAAGAAACCTTGAAATATGTTTATAGAAATGTGACTGGAGTTGGTAGATATCTTATCCTACCTATGGGTTGTGTTTGACAACAAGAACACCTGTCAAAATATGGTGGTCAACAGAGGGCTCCAAATGGAAAAGAGTGTTTGGTGTATTCATAAATTCATTAACAAGATAGGGTGCACACCACTGGCAGCAATAAAAAAGGTCTACATGGCAAAATCTATCCCTGCAGCTACGTATGGGGCAGCTGTTTGGGGGATGGCAGATATCTCAACCCTACAACAAATAGAGGATTTTATTTAAAGAGACTTATGGTTGTACCACAAACTTGCTGCAACTTTAATTGCCATAACGAGCTGGGGGTACCTTATGTTACCAATAACGCTTGTATAGCACCAATTTTGTTGTGGCAGTCAGTGTGGAGAAGGGAATCAGTAAGCTTGACCGAAGATAATCAGAAAGATTGTTTAAAGCTTGATGAAGTAGAAAAGTTGTGTGGTTGCAATATATTAAAAGGACCCTAAAGTCTATTGGCCATCAAAACGTATTTGAGAATCCACCAAGCTGTCTCAGTGTCTCAAGGGCTAAACATAAGGGATTGTTATTAGATAAGCTGGGAAGTGACAGGTGAGAGCTCAACCCTAATAAGGCGTAAGTTAGACTATATCAGTCAGCACCCAGAATAACATGTGATATTTCTCTTACCTTTGTTACAAACCACAACATAGATTCATTTTAGTTAGAGTTCTGTTGAATTGCATCCCATTTATGTTATGTTATCCCTCTAATGCATATGCTGTCACTGCACTTCCTGTTTGTTTATGTGATGGTCTATCCTCCAACTCTGATCTGCAGTTTTTATTCTTCTGTAAATTGTATTCAGAGGACAGGAAAACATTTATTCTCCCACTTTTGCGTAGGATGAAGTTTCCACAGTGCGCACAGCCCTTCATTTGTTACTGATGTTACCTGATCATTTTACATGCTATTCTTCAGCTTCATTTTTATGGTGTGCTATTAATAGGAGGAGGCAGCATCCTCAGCACAGATTGCAGGAATGTTTAAGAGCCAGGAGGCAGAAAGTATGTATCTAAAAATGTAATACATTTAGATATTATCTATTACTATGTCAAAATTCTTCTTTTTAAAGTAATTGTCTTCTGAATTGTAAATAGATATGGATTTTTCAGGGGGGGATGTTATCTTTTTTCATTGTGTACCTGGTTTAGTCTTTGCTTTTTATGCAATTTTTGTAATAGCGAAATAATGATTGTATTGATATGATTGACATGATATCTATATAAAAAGGCCGTTTTTAATGTACAAATTGCTTTTGACCTTACCTGAAGTGAGAAGATGAGCTGATGGGGTGATGAGAACCATAAGCAAAGAAACTCTTTTAAAAACGATACCTATCATCCAGAATGAAACAGATGCACTTTTTGATTTAAAATGTTAATGCCTATGGGCTGAAGAAGGTTAGCTAATGGCAGGAAATTATTTCTGTGTATGAATGTCACATGCTAGCTGCATTGTCTCTGCAGATTACATTTTTGCTTGAAATATAAAAATGTTTGTTGGCAAAACGGGTGGATTTCCATATAAATACAACATCCACTAAACTTTTTTTATGCAAAGGGGTCTGAGTAATTTTTTCTGCTTAAATTGTGTATGGGTGTTTTATTTTATTTAAAGCTCAAGCCACATTTCCATACAAAAGAAGCTGTGAAACGAGACGGGATTATGTAGCCTACTGACTGCAGCTGTTGACCATAAAACACAGGGAACCAGGGGGCTTATTTACAAACCTCTTGTGCCGCTGGTGTGTCACTTTTAATATGGATTTGAATCCCTCAGCTCAGCACCCCACAAATTTCCCTTTGCATGAAAAAAAGTAAAATGTAGTCTCAATTGTTGAGAAGTGCTGGTATGCTCTCCATCCGGGATTGAACCATCCAAAACTGCTAAAAATAAAATGCGGATTCTGCCTGTCACCCCTGCTCTAATCTCATCAGATATGAACTAAGGAAAAAGCATTAATATTTGGTGCCAGAAAGAGATACTCATCTAATAATTTTGGCTTAATGGCACAGTGTGAAGCTTGAGAACCTGATGTCAAACCCAGCTTCCCTGCTTGCCCAAATCCTGAAAAGACCAGTGATTTATTTCACCAAGCTACCTTCTCGCCAAAATTGTGCTTCAAAATGAACTTTCTGCTTTTATTTTTTCTAAAATCTTCTCAGGGTGAGAACCTGCCATCAAAATGTTACCTTAGGAATTCTCATTCACAGAAATTCAGATCAGGCATTACATTTGGTTTTCAGCCATGCGAGTGGTGGATGTGTGTGGTGTCACTGGAGGAAAAGGGTGGAGCCGGGGTGGAGCATCTGGGGCTTCTAATAAAAAATGCTGGGCACCTGCGCTTATGTTTTTACAAATTAAGCACTGTCAAGATTGGCCACCCTAAACCGTCAGAAGTAGGGACAGCCATTTAACCATCAGCTTATACACTTCTTTCCTCGCTTTCCACAAGTCTATTGAGATCTTGGACTACACTCCAAGGTGCCTAATGGTTTCCTTAAGGACTCCTCCTTTTCACTCCATATTCAAAAGCATTTCCTTAGGCATGGTCTCATTAACTTTATAAGCTGAGAAACTCCCAAAGAGAGACCATTCCTGTTCTATAGAGGGATTGATTGTGTAATGTCTGAAGTATATATCATCAGGTCGCAGGATTACACCATCCAAAACTGCTAAAAATCAAATGCAGATTCTTCCTGTCACCCCTGCTCTAATCTCATTAGATATGTACTAAAGAAAAAGCATTAAGATTTGATGTCAGGAAAAGGTACACATCTAATCATTTTAGCTTAATAGCACAGTGTGAAGCTGGGGAACCTGATCTCAAACCCAGCTTCCCTGCTTGTCCAAATCATGAGAAGACAAGTGATTTATTTCACCAACCTACCTTTTTGCCAAAAGTGTGCTTCAAAATTCAAATGCACTTTCCACTTTCATTTTTTCCAGAATCTTTTCAGGGTGAGAACCTGCCATCAAAACTTTACTTGAGGAAGGATCACACACAGAAATTCAGATCAGTTATTACAATTGGGGGTATATTCACAAGAACGTGTGATAACTACAGCAAGAGTAGCTTAACGCAACTCTCAACATCGCAGCCCATTGCGGGAAAATAACCCTGTGTCAACGTGGAATTCACAACAAGGTGGTACCATGCAATAGTCTGCCTAAACCACGGACAATGTCCGCGATACAACCACCTCGATGGAGATAAAAACACAAACCACAACACAAAAAAACATGCGATGGGCCAGAGCACGATGAGGAAATCCGCGATAAGCAGTGCCAGGCCTGCAACACACACCCGGCAGGCGGGAAAAATCACCATAAAAGTAGAAAAAACACCCAAACACAAACTGACCAACACCGAAGCACCATGGAGGCAGCCGGAGCAGGCACAGAGGACGAGCGCAACCCCACAGGCACCCCGGACGACCAGCCTGGGACCTCGGGGACAGGGAAGGGCAGGGACAAGAACAAGAGGAAGAGGAAGTACAGTCCGCAGGCGAACAAGATCATAGTCACGGAGGTGATGGAACAGCATCAACAACTGTTCTTCACCTCCAACGTGTCATTGGGCACCAAAACTGGAATATGGCGGGACATCGGGGACAAGGTGAATGCCGACGGAGAGCACAAGAGAACAATGGATGAGGTCAAGAGGCGATGGAATGACATCAAGCGTAAGACCAAGGAGAAACTCGCAGCCAACCAGAAGGCAGCAATGCAGACTGGAGGTGGGGGCCTAGTGCCACAGCTCGTGCTGGATGACATGGAGGAGCTGGTGTCGACAGTCATCAGTGTGGATACTGTGGCCGGAGTCGGGGGACTGGAAACTGCTCGACAGGACACAACACAACCACAACAGGGTGAGGGACCACCAGGTACTGGGGCAACGGGTGGAGATGGCCACGATGGCACACATGCAAAATCAAGCAGAGCACAGTGCACACCCTCCATGACTCTGGGTCATCGCCCAGATCCATAGACTGTCACAATGTACAATGCCATGCTGTCTGAATGTCAACAAGTACTATGCGGCTACATACATGTGGACACATTGCAATACACCATCTCCCCTTCACATTGTAGAGCCACCGTCAACACCCCCTGCAGAGCAGTCCTAGCCACTCTTCACTGATGATGAGGAGGGCAACCCCAGCATCGACGCACAAGCCCTACTAGACATCATTGACATCATCCGCGACTCACCTCCAGGATCAGGGCTGACCAGCTGCATCGAGGAGACCCCACCCAGCACCCAAACCACCCAGCAGGATGCACCCATGGCCCTGGCAGTCTCCCAAGACCCCCAGGAACAACACACGGCCTTCCAACGCCGTGTGTTGGAGGCCCAGAGGGAGACGGCTGAGCAGGTGCAGGTGGGGTTCGACCTCATGGCCACCAAACTGGACGCCATCCATGGGTGTCTAGGCCCGCTCCATGGTCTCCAACGAGCCCTGACTGACATCGCTGGAGTCCTGACGCGGAGAGAAGAACACCTGTCCACTCATAGGGGCACCAGCAATACCAGCCGTGAGCTGGCACACATGTGGAGGCTCATAGAGGACATGGTGTGGATGGAGGCGGAAAGGATGGCAGCCAATGCTGCACATCAGCGAAATGTAGCTGGGATCTACCATGCCCAGCAGATCATCATCATGGCATTGCTGCCACTACGCGTGGCGCAGATGAATGCTGCTGCCCCCACACCATCCACATCTCCACACCCTGGTGTGCCATGGCCTCACAGTGCGGAAGACCTATCCACTCCGGCACCTGATGTGTCAGTGGCACACAGTGCCTCAGCCGGTACTGCAACACCCAAAGGTGGGGCAGAGCACACATGCGGGGATGAGGACGTGGATGGGTTTGTGATCAGGAGGCACTAGCATTCATTTCCGCCATCTAGCCTATTTCTGCTTGGTGCCGCACATGGCCTCATGACCTGCCACTGACCCCCGATACCCTCCGATGCCCTCACCTTGGACAGCGACATGGACTGCCATAACCTGGTTGATGACCAATGACACAGCGACCAGACTGCAGACTGTACCCTTCCTCTTCTGCAGTACTTGTCATCCCCGGATGGACTCTGGCTGGCCCGCCACGGGCCCTTATTGTGTAGGGTACTCGGCATTGCCCTGTACCGATCCAGCTGCAGAACTGCACTGGATGTGCAATAAACATCCAGTGACACACTGCTGTGTCATGTCTTTCATCATTCATGTATGAATGTGTGGATGAATGTAGGGACAGTGATTTCCTTTGCGTCAATGATGCTCATCATGTGGGATGCCAGTCAGAGGGTGCTACATTGCATATTGTGTACTGGGTCCCGTGAACACTACAACAGGGACACATGCATCAGTCACCTCCATGTCCGGACATGGACGGAACCACACCCAGAGCCCACGAGTCATTGTTGCAAGTGCTGTGCTGGCCCGGTGTACGGCAGGCCAGACCACTCCGCTTACGCTCCAGGGGGGGCCTTATTGCTACCCGTCGCAGGCGTACTCGCTGGTGGTGTGCAGGTCCCTTGTCTAGTTGTCAGCATGTCACAGCCACTCCCTGAGGGCAGGTTTACATGCACACCACACTCATTCCGCACATGCGTCACAGGCCATGTGACTCCACCAACATAAGGGGCCGACGACGTCACATTCCCCTCTGCCGGTGGTGACTGGATGACGGACGCTCCACAGTTCTCAATCATAAAGGGCCCATGAGTTGTTGCACACAGGGTTAGTGGCACCCAAGGCCTTGCGGCCGTCATGGGCCTACCACCACGTGGCACTGAATGGGGTTGCACAGGGTTAGTGGCACCCGGAGCACTGCGGCCGGCACAGGCACCCGCCACGGGATGGTGACATTGGGTGCACTGAGTCAGTGGCACCTTAAGCTGCTGAGTGGGTGTGCAGCCTGCGATGATGCCCCGTCCCGGCGGTCCAGACAGCTCATGTTTTTTGTGCCCTGCTGGACCGCAGTGTAGGCCAGAGCCAGTGGGCAGCGCGGGCCTACCGCCACGTGGTGTCACTTCCGGGATCCCAGAGTTAGTGGCACCCATTGGACTGAGCGGGTGTGCAGCCTGCGATGATGCCGGGTGCACTGGTATGTCCTATACCATGGAGTGTTCAAGACCCAGCACCAAACGTGAGACCGGGTCGCCTGTGGAGCGGGGCTGCATGGTGTGGAGGGTGCCATGTCTGCGGGCCTCGGGCTTGTGGCTTGCAGCGGCACGTGGTGGGACCTCCTGTCTGCACACCGGTGGCGGAAGGTGAGCAGTGAGGCCTGGGTGTGCATGGGTGTGCATGCTCCGATGGCCGGCGGGAGGAGCTTGGGTGCCTCTGCCTGGGTGTGCATGGGCAGGCAGGCAATGTTGTCTTGTGCAATTGTGTGTACTGTGCCGATTATTTATCGGACTCTGTTTCAGATGACGGGTCTGTCTCAGATGTGTGACCTGGTTTACTGCTGTACATACCGGCAAGTGATTGGAGACACACCGGTGGCAGCAGGGGAGCAGTGTGGCCTGGGTGCGCAGGGGCGGCACTCTCTCTCTCTCCCTCTCTTCTTCTCTCTCTCTCTCCCCCTCTCTTCTTCTATCTGTCACTCTCTCCCTCTCTCTTCTTCTCTCTCTCCCCTCTCTTCTTCTCTCTCTCTCTCTCCCCCCTCTCTTCTCTCTGTCTCTCTCCCCCTCTTTTCTTCTCTCTCTCTCTCTCTCTCTCTCTCTCTCTCTCTCCCCCTCTCTTCTTCTCTCTCACTCTCCCCCTCTCTTCTTCTCTCTCTTTCCCCCTCTCGTCTTATCTCTCTCTCTCTCCCCCTCTCTTCTTCTCTCTCTCTCCCCCTCTCTTTTTCTCTCTCTCTCCCCTTCCTTCTTCTCTCTCTCTCTCCCCCTCTCCCCCTCTCTTCTTATCTCTCTCTCTCCCTCTCTTCCTCTCTCTCTCCTTCGCTCTCTCTCTGTCCTTTGAAGTGTGCAGGACACACCTTCTCATCATGATTTTTGTCTTGCAGGCTGTGACCTAAGGATTGTCCCGAGGGGAGCCGCCATGTGTCTTCATTTCATTTCAGTGTTCATTGTAACATTTGTTGCTTCGAAAGTGAATGCGGGATGCTCATTTTTGTGACAACACATGCATGTCACCAGTTGCGATTGTGCAACATCAAGCGGATTATTTTGTACATGTTTAGGTGTAGCTGATGTGGCATGTCTTTGGTCGGGGGAGGGCTGGGGAGGGTGGGTCCTGGGGGTGGTGGCGGCGGGTGTTGTTGCCCTTTCAGCCCTCCAGGCTGCATGTTCAGTTGCCCGGGTGCATCTGTTGTTCTTCAGGTGTGGCTCTGGGCTGGGATCCCTTTTGTGGTGCAGGCTGTGGTCCGACTTTTCACCAGGTCAGAGCAGGTGTTATTTTCCTGCTGCTAACGCAACTTATCACCTGTTTTATGTTCTTATCGCAGTTCTGGCTGGTCGTTGTGAATGTTGTGGAGTGGTGTTGTCGCTGCTTTTGGCACAGGAACGCCTACTCTGCATCTCATTAGCGATAGTTGCGGGGTCATCTGTGGCGATGTTTTTTGCGGCTGCTATCACGGGTAAACTGGTGCTGTGGGATGTAAACACCAGCTTGTGATTGGGGCAATAAGTTTATCGCAACTTTGGCTGCGATAAAGTGCCGTTAACTCCGCGATAGATCCATGTGAATATCCCCCTTGGTTTTCAGCCATGAGAGTGGTGGATGTGTGTGGCATCACTGTTGTAAAAGGGTGGAACAGGTGTGGCCTTTTAAGAAAAATGCTGGGCACCTGCACTTATGTTTTCATAAATTAAGCATTGACAAGATTGGCCAAATCTAAACCGTCAGAGGCAGGGACTGCCATTTAACCATCAGCTTCTCCACTTCTTTCCTCGCTCTCTCTAGGTTTCTTTCCACAGGTCTATTGAGATCTTGGACTACACTCCAAGGTGCCCTATGGTTTCCTTAATGACTCCTCCTTCCCACTCCATGTTCCAAAGCATTTCCTCAGTTTTGGTCTCATTAACTGTAACAGCTGAGAAACTCCAAAAGAGAGCCAGTTCCTGTTCTATAGAGGGATTGATTGTGTAATGTCTGAATTATATATCATCAGATCGTACATGTAGAGCACTACCTTCCTACTTATTTCCCTACACCTGAATGGTACTATGTCTGTGTTCTGTCTTAAACTTTGAGCCATCAGTTCTATATATAAAGCGATCAGAAGTGGGAATAGGAGGAACAACTACCTAGTTCCTCTCATGATTATAATCTCTGAAGAGAAGGAGCCATTGACCAGAACTCTCACTGTACAGATACTATATATTTTTTTGTAGTACCTCTCCTATTGTGCCTCCAACCCCCAGTTGTTTAATGACCAACCTCAGATATTCTCAATTAACCTTGTTAAAGGCTTCTGCAGCATCAAAAGTGAGAATGGTCAAAGGTTTTGAGTGCACCGTTGCTGCATCAATAGTGGCAATCAAACTATGTGCTAACTCTCTCAGGTGTTTTCCTTGCAAGAACCCTTTTTAGTCCTGGTGTATCACACTGCTGGTTACTTTCCTCACATGATTAGCAAGAATATTTGTAAACACCTTGTAGTCGCAGTTTAACAGGGATTGGTCTGTACATTTGACACTCTATGGGATTTTTGCCCGGCTTTATGATCAAAGAAATAGTTGCCTCATTTCAGGGTAGGGGGAGGGAAGGCTTTCCAGAAAGGAACTATCTTGTCGGATAAGGTAATATGCATTTTATTTGGGGTTCCATCTGGGCCAGCTGCCTTCCCCCTTTTTAGCTTTTTGATTGCTGCTAACACCTCTGATTCACTGATCTCTTGATTCAAACTGTCCCGATGCTCTGAAGAGAGAGAATGTAGCCCTTTGGCTTCCATCCATTTTCTTACTTGGTCTCGGTCTAAAGTACTTACAGGCACATGCATCAAGCACAAAACCGGTCGCAAACGGGCAGATTCTCAGAATCTGCCCCTTTGCGACCGGTATTTTAGCATTTGGGATGCATCATCCCAAATGCACAAATCGCTATTTAAGGAATCTCAAAATAGCGATTCCTTAAATAGCGATTGCATTTAAGGAATCCCTAAATTGAGATTCCTTAAATGCAATGCATTACAGTTTAAAAAATAGCGATTTCGCTATTAGCGTGAGCAAATTACCATGAAGCTGGACTTCATGGTAATTTGCGAAAACTTAGAAAAATGCACTTATTTGCATTTTTCTAAGTTTCATGTTGCCCACACACATGCCCTTAGAGCATGTGTGTATGCAACATTTGTGCAGAGTTAACATACATGGGTGCAATAGGGTGTCATTTTGACACCCTTGCACCATCGAAATTGTGGGAGCAATTTGCGAGTACCTACTGGTACTCGCAAATTGCTCCCGCAATCTCCAATTCATTCCTATGGGCCCGGAGGCCCATAGGAATGAATGGGAAGACATTCCTTAATTGCGACTCGCAATTTGCTAGTCGCAATTAAGGAATTTGTGGGAATCACTATTTCTTTAGCGATTCCTACATGCATAGGGTTTTGCTATTCCTTAATTGCGATTCCTTAATAATCGCTATTAAGGAATCGCAAAACCCTATGATGATGCATGTGCCTGTTAGTTCTGAATATAACTTATGGAAGTTCACAACTGCCCCTTCAATCCCTGGGTTGTCATCTAAAACCGTCTTCGTTCCCTCATCTTGTATTCTTTTTATGTAATTCCTATTCCTGCCTCTTTTTGCCATTCATGCCAATAGTTTTCCACAGTTTTCATCATATTTGAAACTCCTCACTCTTCTGACTTCCCACTGCTGTTTCTCCTAGCTCTTGTTCTATTTTCTTATAATCTCTCTCCTCTATCCCTACTAACTTCAAACTTCCTTTCAACTAGGCCAACTCTTCCTCTAATTAAGTCATCTCTCCTCTCTTTTCTATTCTTGGACATACCTAAACTTTGCAGTATCCCTCCTAAGTAAACTTTATACAAGTCCCATACAACTTTGATCATTTCCAGTCCCTTGTTATATTCAAAGAACTCAGTTGCTCTCACCTGAATTTCTAGCATGGGATTGGAGCCTTGAGAATAGGGTGGGAAGTAATTTAATTATAATAAATTAATGATTAATCCCCCAACTTAAAACACGCCACGGGGCGCGTTTGCACAGTGGTGAAGGTAGGGGGCGGGGCCTGAGGTGATATGTGTGCAAACACGCCCTGTGGCACGTTTTAAGTTGGGGAATTAATTCCTCTTCAATCCAGAGGTCTCCTAGGGTCCAACTAGCCCACCAGGTACCTCCAGGAAGCGCCACGGAGCTGCGTTGCTAAGTGTTGTAAAAAGGGGCGTGGCCTCTGAACACCGCTCTGCAACGCAGCTCCCTGACGCATACTGGAGGTACCTGGTGGGCTAGTTGGCCCCAGAGGACAGCAGGATTGAAGAGGAATTAATTCCCCAACTTAAAATGCGCCACAGGGCGTGTTTGCACAGGTCACCTCAGGCCCCGCCCCCTTCCTTTACCATTGTACAAATATTCCTCTAAAATCAGCCGAACTACGAATTCCGATTTATTCACCTGCTATCAGGAGAGAACCCAGGGCTGCATCTTTTAGACCAGCACTGACCCTGAAAAGTAATTCTAAGCGTACTTACCAGTAACTTGTATTTCCTTCCATAGGAATCCATTGTGTGGTTTTCAGCAGAAAAGTTTCTAAGTGTCCATTTTTTAAACGTACAAATATTCCTCTAAAATCAGCCGAACTACGAATTCCGATTTACTCAACTGTTCTCAGGAGAGAAGCCAGTGCTGCATCTTTTAGACCAGCACTGACCCTGAAAAGTAATTCTAAGCGTACTTACCAGTAACTTGTATTTCTTTCCATAGGAATCCATTGTGTGGTTTTCAGCAGAAAAGTTTCTAAGTGTCCATTTTTGAAACGTACAAATATTCCTCTAAAATCAGCTGAAGTACGAATTACGATTTACTCACCTGTTATCAGGTGAGAACCCAGGGCTGCATCTTTTAGACCAGCACTGACCCTGAAAAATAATTCTAAGCGTACTTACCAGTAACTTGTATTTCCTTCCACAGGAATCCATTGTGTGGTTTTCAGCAGAAAAGTTTCTAAGTGTCCATTTTTGAAACGTACAAATATTCCTCTAAAATCAGCTGAACTACTATTTACTCACCTGTTATCAGGAGAGAACCCAGGGCTGCATCTTTTAGACCAGCACTGACCCTGAAAAATAATTCTAAGCGTACTTACCAGTAACTTGTATTTCCGTCCATAGGAATCCATTGTGTGGTTTTCAGCAGAAAAGTTTCTAAGTGTCCATTTTTGAAACGTACAAATATTCCTCTAAAATCAGCCGAACTACGAATTCCGATTTACTCACCTGTTCTCAGGAGAGAACCCAGTGCTGCATCTTTTAGACCAGCACTGACCCTGAAAAGTAATTCTAAGCGTACTTACCAGTAACTTGTATTTCCTTCCATAGGAATCCATTGTGTGCTTTTAAGTAGAAAAGTTTCTGTGTCTATTTTCACAAACTAAAAATATTCCTAAAAAATCGTCTGTATGACTTAAACACATTCTTTCAACTGTTCACAAGAGATTCACCTGTGCTGGATCCAGGATCCACCACTGAGTTAGAAAAAGTAACGATAACACTACTTACCTGCTAAGTGAATTTTCTGACATAGGATTACATTGGTGATTCTATGTGAAAATGTTTCTAAGTGTCAACTTTTAAAATACAATAATAATCCTTAAAAATCACTACTGTAACCAAAACTCTTTTACTCAACTGTTTACAGGAGATGTCCAAAGACTGAATCTAGCATCCAGTCCTGTGGTTAGAAAAGTAATCCATAAAGTAACTAATTGCATTTGACTAGAAATTCACATTGAGCTCCATGTTGCTTTGTGCTTGAAATTGTGTTGCCCATTGCAACAACTGTAACTACTGTACTTAAGTCTATTAACTATTTGCAAAGTATTTAAACTAAAGTAATTCATTCTGAGAAAGTATATTTTGTATTGTAATGTATAATGTAAATAAAAAAATAAAATATCTAAAAATAAACAGTTTAAACAATGTAGTAAATCAGTATCAAAATAATCAGTATAATAATTAATACATTAAAAATTGTCATTTACAAAACCTTTGAAATTCACTGAAAAAACCATAGGTTTCAGGCCTGATATAGTTAGGAATTAGCATTCAAAAAACCTTTGAAATTCACTGAAAAAACCATAGGTTTCAGGCCTGATATAGTTAGGAATTAGCATTTAAAAAACCTTAGAAATTAACTGAAAAATCAATAGGTTTTAGGGATGTTATAGTTAGCTGGACATTTCACTCGAACAAAACCATTGAAATTCCTCCGATATAGTTAGTTGTACTAACTACATCTCGCGCACCCGCAATCCACTGCTGATGATGTCACATATTACATCATTCATGACATGGTCAGTGACATCACTGATGACATCTCAAATGACATTAACCCCTTCAGTGCCCATGACGAGCTGGACTCGTCATGGGCCGCGGTGGCGCTGTACCCATGACGAGTCCAGCTCGTCATAGACCCCGCCCGCTAATGCAACGGCCGGCACTGGGCGGGGAAAGGGGTGGGCACTGAAGGGGTTAATGGGGGTATTTGTGTACTTCAATGGATTTGAGCACCATGCGAATACCTGTATACATGGAATCACAATAACCCTCATCAGATGTGCCTTGACCGTTTGGATCATAAGTAATATTCCTTAGCCAAGAGTAGTCTATCAGTCACCTAAGAGACTCAGTACAGTACTTTCGTAACTGTACTGTACGAAACTGTGTTTCGCTTAAACACACATTTATTTAATTTTGACATGCAGCACTCTCTGAAGACATGCATTTTAATTATTTTCTAAATTAATTTTGTGCATTTTCATATGCTATGCTTTTGCGGTATTTATACCTCAGGACAATATATACTGTGTTCCTTTGTAACATATTATGTGTCAGGGATTACCCATTCCAATATGACCACCAAAGTAAGTGTATACTGAATGTCCTTCCTTTGTTTTTTTATGTGTTCCAATCGGAGGTTATTTAAAACAATGTTGGGTTCATGCACTAAGTACACGTGAGCAAGACTGCGGACGCAGTCGAAACGCGTTGTGAAATAAACTTGTTTGGCACCAGAAGATCGGATTGTGTGGAATTTTCCTGAGAGCGCATGGACTTTTTGAGTTTGTGACAATATATATATATATCTATTTGTACAATTTTAAAATGCTAAAATAAATTAAAATTAATAGTTTATTAATAGTTGTAAAGTAAATATATATGAATTAATATGTTTGTGTGTTTAACTTTTTTAATTATGTTTATTATTTATATTTTTTTAATTTATATTAAATCTACTTTATTTTTTGTAATTTTATTATTTAACATATTTAATATTTATTATTTTATTTTATATATATATATATATATATATATATATATATAAAATTCAACATTTTGTACAACTATATTTTTTACATCGATATATTTGTACTTACCTGCCTAAGTATAGGGGGTCGATATTTTTGCATTCTTCATTTTTTCATCGATATTTTTTTATTATATATATTTTACATCGATATTTTGTCAGTGAACCCACAGCAAACAGTTCTCATGTGAAAGGCATAAACAGAATCTTGCAAAAATCAAGCTTTGTTGTAACGTGCGCAAAAGCTGTATCATGGCTGCAGGGCTCATGCTAACTTAGGGGCCGATTACAATGAGTCTGTCCACCATCGTAGTGGAGACCGGGACCATCCGCAATACATGCGGCGGTCCCACACACCAAATCAGGATGCAACTAGCATCATGGCAGTCGCATTTAGCATTTTAACATCGCGCCGGGTGCTGCTCCCGCCGCAAAGTTAAAATGGATTGTTTTGCATTTCACTGCACTACGTGGCAGGCACCACATGGTGCCTGCCATTTGGTGCAGTGAAATGTAGGGTGGATTAGGCAGTGGTAAAGCTAGAGACCATGCAGGAGGTGTGAGTGGAGGTCGAAATGGATGGGCCTAGTGACACCTAACTGCTGTCTACTCACCCTAAGAATAATTTGGTCTTGGCAGTACTGGGCCTTGGTCCCAAAATGGCAATGCCTGTTATATTTTCAGAAAAATTCCACGATATTGACTTTTAATATCAGGCTGCAATAACTTAAACTGCAAGATATCAACTCGCACAATATCATCAAGGAAAGTAGAAATGGAATTAGGATAGCAAATCTTCACTCAGATGTTTATGCTTACATTGATGATTTTGTGCAGGGCAATATGTTGTTTCATGTTGGTATTTTTGTATTTGGTATTTTGTCATACAATCACTGCTGCCACGCATAAGATCAATCGATCAGTAATCTTATAAAGTATGATTACTCTAGGCACGGGGTGTTGATCTGTGGTTCATTCGAAGAGCCAGGTCTTGAGGTTCTTCCTGGATTTTGGCAGCAATGGGGATTGCCTGAGGTACAGAGGCAGGAAGTTCTTCGCAGTGAGGTAGGAGGAGGATCTTACTACAGCCATGGTCTTGCCGATCTGTGGGATGATGACCAGGGCTAGTTGGGTGGAGCAGAGATGTTCGGTGGGAGCATAAAAGGAGAGACGGTGGTTAAGGTATGTGGGTCAGGCATAGTGGAGGGATTTGTAGGCATGTGGGAAGAGCTTGAAGGTGATTCTTTTGTTGACAGGTAGCCAGTGAAGGTCTCTCAGGTGGCCAGATATGTGGCTACAACATGGGATGTCCAGGATGAGTCTGCCTGCGGCATTCTGGACGTTCTGCATTTTTGTAGGAGTTTCTGGGTGGTGCCGGCGTAGAGTCCGTTGCCGTACTCAATTCTGCTGCTGACGAGTGCATAGGTGGCATTTTCCATGGTCTCAGTGGGAATCCTCTTAAAGATCTTGTAAAGCAGGCAGAGCATGTGGAAGGAAGAAGATGAAACAGCATTGTTTTGGGGGTTCATAGAGAGCGAGGAGTCCAGGATTATGCAGAGGTTTTGTCCGTGGTCCGTGGGTGTGGGAGGGGATCTGAGCACTGCAGGCCACCAGGACTCATCCCAGGCAGAGGGGGAGGAGCTCAGGATGAGGACTTCAGTCTTGTCTGAGTTAAGCTTGATTTCAATCACAAAAGGAGCTAGAGAGGGAAAAACGTGCCAGAACGCCCTCCAATCAACAATAGTTTCAACAAAAAAGTACTGGCACACTGTAGCAAAACTTCCTTGTTATTCTGGACTAGGTAGGAGGAAGTGTGCTTTATCACAAACCTCCAACACTCATTTATATTGTATGGAGACAGCCCATCCAGAATGCTACAAATTTAAAAAGTTAAGTAGATAAGAAAAGTCAGAAGAAAGGAGAATGTGCAGTCAGTCCACAAAAAGATACACTCTACAGAAACCCTCAATAGTAACGAGGTGAAAAAATGTGTAGAGAGAGAGAGAGTACCTCACGTGCGCACCACCAGAGGAGCTACTGGTTGGTTCTCACCAGCTTGCCCACGTTTATTTCATCATCGGTCACTCTCTCTCAAGAAAAAAGTGTGCAGTGTCCAGTGGAAAAACACATAACACAAAACAGTGTAGTGTGAAAAACAAAGAAACACATAAATTGTGCAGACAACGACAGTAAAAAATGGTGAGGGTAAATAGACTCTCAAATGGTTGTTTTATTCTGGTTAGGAGTCTATCACCCTGTTTAAAAACACAGCATGTTGCATACCTTAATAATGACGGCCAACATGTTTCATTGCCAATAAAATTTGTGGCAAATTCATCAGGGCAAGAAGGGGTCAAGGATCACCTTCTCTGGGGGGGGCGTGGCCAGCAGCATGCAGGGCTAGACGTGTCTCCCGGGAGCTCCCGGCCGACGTCTATAGATCCGACGAAATACTTATCTCCACCTGCCTAAACTCACACACTGGCTGTCGGTGGATGCATGGAGAGGGACGAGAGTAAAAAAACCCGAAACCGAAGCCTACAGAAGAAGTTTTGGCCGATCCCGACACGGCGCCCGTGGTGAAGGGCTAACGGCTGGCCAAGATGGCGGCGAGGTGAACGGCCCGAGGAGAAGTCCCGCAGCCCGACAGAAACAGGAGCCTACCTGCCAGCGCCGAGTCACCTTCGGACACTGTCGCCAGCAGCGACCGGAGTGTCGTACAAGCCCGGGGGGACTGCAGGGTCGCCCGCAGGGCGAATAGCCAGGACGCAGCGAAGGCACTCCGGTGACGGACGACGGCATTAGAGCGGACGGCGGAGGGACCGGAGCCCAGGGTGATATGCGGTGAGGCGGCCCCGAAGGAGCCAGAGAGGGAAGCCGGGCCCCGCGCTGAGTGGCCCGGGGCGGCGGGGGGCGCTGAGAAGGAAGACGCACCTACCCAACATGGCGGCCACTCCACCGGTCTGACGGCCAGCGACAGGTCCTGCGGTCTCTCCGGCGGGAGAAGGGACCCCCCTGCCCATACCGGTTACAGCCAAGGCACGGAGGTGGTTCGCAGGCTACGGCTAGAGCGAGGGAGCAGCGGACGCCGTGAGTCCACCTTCACCAAGATGGCGGCCGCGACTACAGATGCACTCGGTGAGTGAGCGGAGCGGGAGCCGGCGGCCCTTCCCCCCCACCCCACACACTCCTCACGCCCTCACCGCCGCCCCACGGAGGTGGGGAGAGAGGAGACTCCAACCAGCGGCGGGGGAGACGGGGTCTGATGGAAGCTTGCTGAACGTGCCGCTGCACCCGCTGGGCCAACTACAGCTGACTTGGAGGGGCCCCGCCGCGCACTGCACTGTGCAGCATTAAGGAGTGGTGGGGCGGGCAGCGCGGAGGGGCCACCTGGAGATACGCGACAGGATTGGAAGCGGGACGCGCGACGGGCGGCATCGTGACACTTTGGATCCCAGTGGGACACACAACGGGGAACCTGCTATAACCGGCCCAGGGCGCTGGCAGCTGGGCCCATCACGGAATCAGGCAAGATGGGGAAGAGGGACCCCCCACCCAAGCCCCCCAAACAAGGCACTCTGGACCTCTTCGCAGCACCAAGGTCCTCCAAAGACGGCACAGGCACGGCGGCGGAAGGGGCCTCCAACACGGACAGGTTACTGGCGGCAATCCAGGCGTCGAGATCGGACATTCAGG
Source organism: Triturus cristatus (assembly GCF_964204655.1). Classification (NCBI taxonomy): domain Eukaryota; kingdom Metazoa; phylum Chordata; class Amphibia; order Caudata; family Salamandridae; genus Triturus; species Triturus cristatus. The sequence continues at coordinate 920,569,507 of NC_140581.1, read as the reverse complement.
AATCCCGATCCGCGTTGGAGGGGAAAATTGGGGAAGTGGGCGCTGAGGTCACACTACTGCGACAAGACTTCAGGAACCTATCCGCCAGGGTGTCCGAGACTGAAACACGCATTGGAGAAGCTGAGGACTCCATAAACACCCTTAGAAGAGAAATGGCAGAGCTCCAGGCGTCGCACAGACAGCTGCTATGGAAGGTGGATGACGCCGAAAATAGGGCGAGACGGAACAATCTCCGATTCGTGGGATTTAGAGAGGGAATCGAGGGGAACAACATGGCAGCCTTCCTGCACAAGTGGCTCACGGACACCTTCCCTGGAGCCCGTTTCTCTACCTGCTTCGTGGTCGAAAGAGCGCACAGGGCGCTCCTGGCGAAACCGCCGGAGGGCGCGAGACCCCGGCCAGTAATCGCACGTTTCCTTAACTTCGCGGACAGAGACTTAATATTGAGGGAAGCGAGGAAAATGGGCGAAATCCGAGTGGAGAACACTAACGTAATGATTTTTCCGGACTATAGTCAGGAGGTCCAGAAGCAGCGGCGCTCCTTTGACTCGGTGAAGGGCAAACTGCGAGCACTGAACATTAAGTATATGCTGCTCTTCCCGGCGAAACTCAAAGTCATCTACAGGGAGAAGGCGCACTTCTTCAGCCAGCCAGAGGACGCATGGCACTGGCTGGAGGAGAGACCGATCCTAAATAGTAGGGAAACGGCAGGGAGAGAGGAGCTGGTGAGGGCGGCACAGGATAAGGCCCAGTGGGACACGCCAAAACAGCAGAGGAGGAGATCCAGGAGACTTTACTCGCGACACACAGGCACCCCATATCATTCGCGCACGTTGGCAGGAGCCAGGAGGGGGAGATCGGAATCACCCGGGACGTCGAGGACGGCACACAGATCTCAGGAAGGGTCTCGGGACCCGACAGGATCGGAAGGAGAAGGAGCACACCTCAGGGATTCGGAGGGAGAGGGCGAGGTGTCAGGCACTGAACAGCGCTCCTTGCACCCACTGGAAGCGGAGATCCGGCAATTGGAACAGGACGTAACAGATAAACATTGCAGCACAGTACCGACAACGCAAGACTCACAGTCGTGACCCTGGGGAAATTGTGGAGGATTAGATTGTTGGCCGGGACACGGTCATGACACGCAAGTGGCCAGCACCCTTTCAGTTGTTGTTTCTTTCTTTCTTTTTCCCTTTTTTTTGTTCCCTTCCATTAACTTGTTCTTGGTGTTCCGAGGCACGGGTTATTTGTTAACAATAACAGTTGTGTAGAGGGAGGGAGGGGGGGGGTGACAGACCGACTTCTACTAACAGCTTGGACCGTGATGGGGACGAGTCTGGAAGGGGAGAGAGGTGGGGTGGGGGGCGGGAGGGGGCACAGGGGAGTTTCAACAAGTTGGGGTAGCAGGGGAGGGAGTTGGAAAATGGATAGCACAAAGAGGCACGATCTGAGGAATGGGTGTCCACACTGTCACACGCAGCCGTTAGGGGCAACTAGTGGCCTCCGGAAGACGCACACAATATGGCAGATACACTAACAAACACGGAGGGCAGACGCAAGGGGTTATCCATTCTGACCTGGAATGTTAATGGTCTGGGCTCCAAAATAAAAAGGGGATTAGTGAATGCCTACATAAAGAAGACCGCCCTGGATCTCATCCTCCTGCAAGAAACCCACCTTAGGGCGGGAAAATGTACATTTATAGCTAGGGGGAGATACACAGTCCTGAATCATGCGGGCTACACGTCAGGGGCCAGGGGAGTCGCAATACTTATTAACAAAACACACCCCTTCGCCGTGGCGCGTACGTGGAGCGATACACAGGGTACATATGTGGGAGTACAGGGGGAGTGGAACAGACAACGCGTGACAATCATCTCAGTCTATGCCCCTCCGAAACTCCAAACACGCACACTCAGGGAAGTAGCGGCCATCCTACAGGAAACGGCGGATACGATGCAAATAGTGGGGGGAGACTTTAATGATGTCATGTCGGAAGAACTAGACCGCTCGGGGGAACACCACCGAGGGGGGACACAAACAACTCTTGCGAAATACGTGACGGACATGGGACTCACCGATGCATGGCGGTGGCGACACCCGACGCAAGAGGCATTCTCCTTTTACTCAGGGGCACACAAAACCTTCTCCAGGCTGGACTATATCTTTGTGGCACGACAGTATCTGTCGGAAGGGGACGAGATCGCATACAAGGCAAGGGGAATTTCAGATCACTCCCCCCTCTATGCGCTCTTAGGAAAGACCACCGAAAGGCGTGAGACGGAATGGCGGTTGGCGGCCTGGGATCTTCAATCCCCTGACATAGTGCGGGGTCTGAGGGCAGACATAAAAGTGTACGTTGCGGAGAACAAGGGCTCAGTGGACTCCAACATTGTCTTCTGGGAAGCCATGAAACCTGTGGTGCGAGATAGACTCAGGGGGAGACTACGGGACGAGCGCAACAAACAGCACAGGGTGGCAGCAGCGTTAGAAAGCGAAATCCTGACCCTAGAAAGGCACTACCTGGTCAACCGAGAGGAGGGAATACTGCGGCAACTGCAGGACAAACAGAAGGAGTATAGGGAGCTGGTCTCCAATGAGGCAAAAACACAGGCCCTAGCCACGTTACACCGCCTATATGATGTGGGCGACAAGTCAGGCAAGCTCCTGGCCTGGCTTAGCAGGAAAGAGCAAGCCGCGAGGTGGGTGGAGCGAATCAGGGACGAAGGGGGAGGCCTGGAAACTACCGACGGGGGCATAGCAGCGGCCTTCGCGCGGCACTATGAGACCTTCTATAGGGGCCGGGACCTCGGGTCGGTGGAAGAGGCCCTACTTTATATGGGAAATCTAGATCTCCCAGTTTTGGATGAGGAACTCAGTGCCCCTCTGGAGGCGAGAATCACACGGGAGGAGATCTCCGTAGCCATCAATAAACTAAAAACGGGGAAGACACCGGGGCCAAACGGGTTCCCGGCGGAATTCTTTAAAAGGACGTCGGACCTATTGACGCCCCACCTGTTGGCGCTCTATGTGGACGCATACGGACTAGGGAGACTCCCACGGGACCTAGCATTGGCAACCATAGTGCCGATATACAAACAGGGAAAGCCGAGGGAGGAATGTGCCTCGTACCGCCCCATTTCCCTCCTGAATATGGAAGTAAAAATACTGGCAACAATTCTAGCGGCGCGTCTACGAACGGTGATCCCGGGCCTTATTCACGCAGACCAATCCGGATTCTTGCCGGATAGGGCAACAAAACTCAACCTCAGACGGACCCACAACTGGCTCCAAGAAATACACGGTAGAACGGAGCCGCACTGGTTCCTGTCCCTGGACGCGGAAAAAGCGTTCGATGCGGTACATTGGCCCTTTCTCACGGCGGTCTTGCGACGGTTCGGCTTTGGCCCCCGTTTCCTAAAATGGATCGAGCTGCTATACGCGGCGCCGAAGGCGAGGGTACGAGTGAATGGGTGCCTATCGCGCGAATTCCGGGTGGAGCGGGGCACCAGACAAGGGTGCCCGCTGTCACCTCTCCTTTTCACTCTCACCATAGAAATACTGGCGGCCAAAATTCGGCAGAACCCGGAGATCCATGGCTTCAGGTGCACCGAGTCGGGGGATACTCAGGAAAAGATTTCGCTATATGCAGACGACGTACTGTTGTATATCACGAACCCCGAGGTATCCGTAGGGCAGTTATTCAGAGAGTTGGAAGATTTTGGGGGAATGGCAGGCCACGCCATCAACTGGCACAAATCAGTCCTGTACACACCACGGGGAGCAGTACAGGGGGTAACGCTACCGGAACGTCTCCTCACCACCGCTGAGGGGTTCCAGTACTTGGGGGTATATGTCACCCTGGACAAAAGGCTCTCGTTCCAGAGAAATGTGGAACGAATACTGAAGGAGGCAGTGGAGGATATGACGAGATGGAGACAGTTGCCACTCACCCTACTGGGGAGGGCGGCGATGTATAAGATGATTACCCTACCCAAATTTCTCTACGCACTTCAAAATGAGTACTATCCGCTCCCTACTAATACTATCCCTAGAATACACGCTGACCTGCGGTCATTCATATGGTTGGGCAAACAACCACGCATTGCGCTCCAGACTCTCCAGCGACATCAATACAGTGGAGGGATTTCACTACCGAACCTGGAGGCATACTATTGGGCGGAACACCTGACCCCCATTAATGACTGGCTGCACGCACCGGCAGATCACCCAACCTATGCCTTAGAGAGGTATAAATTATCCGCACACAACATACTTCATTATCTGTATGGGGGAAAGGCGGAGAGAACGCTCTTGCCAGCGACTTTGACTACGCTTAGAGCATGGGCCCGAGCGACTAGAGCCACGGGATGGGAAGGGACGCCAACGCGTCAGACGCCACTGTGGCATTGTAAATGGTTGAAGGAAATACATAAACTGAGAGGCTTCCAAAGGTGGGATGACATAGGGATCTCCACCATTGGGGACGTGATTAGCAGAGGTGAGCTGAAGACGTTCACGGTGCTGCAGGCAGAGTTCGGATTACACCACACACAACGATACAAGCACATGCAGCTAGTTCACGCTTGGAAGTCACAGCAGATATCACTACAGGGCATACCGGAATACTCACCGTTGGAAGGAAGACTCCTACAGGAGCAGATGGTCCACCAGGCAGTCTCGCTTACATATAAAACCCTCACAAACAACATGCTGGGAAATCTGACGAAACTCAGGGATAAATGGGAGGCGGACGTAGGACAGTTGGAGGACCTAGATTGGGAGCTGATATTGATGCACCCACGAGAAGTCGCCATTAAATCAAGGCTGAGGCTGATCCAATTAAATATACTACACAGGACATACTTTGACCGGAGGCGTCTCCACAAGATGGGTAGAATAACAGACGCCACGTGTCTTCGCTGCAAAACGGAGCTGGGAGATTTCTACCATACTCTATGGTCCTGTGAGAAAATTCAGACGTATTGGTCTCACATCTTCACAGAATTGGGGGAGGTGCTGGGAGTGGAGCTAACACTAGACCCGAAACTGGCATTACTGGGAGTGGTGACCGAAGTAGATCTACCGCGTCCACATATTATTTTCCTGGGACTGGCGCTGGTGGTAGCGAAAAGGGACATTGCGAAATACTGGGGAGTGGCGGAGAGGCCGGAGATAGAGGAATGGAGGAGAGGGCTGGACCTCTATATGGCAGCAGAAAGAGTGACATACAAAGCGAGAGGCTGTCCCAAGAAATTTCGAAAGATATGGAGCAAATGGAGGCAGTACCATGGCCTAGAGGTGGGACACATAGGAGGACACACATAGAGGGGTAAATGGCGGGGACGGGCGGGAGGGACCAATTGCTAACGAGGAGGGCCGGGACAAGACAGTGACAGTGGTCCTCTGGAGGGGCCGTACAGACGAGGTCCTATACTAGGTGGAGAGAGGGGGTCAAACATTAATACATTCTACATGCATGACACCGATGGACGGGTGACACATAGTTGGAGGGACGTGGGAGCGGTCGGTCCACCCTGGAGGGAGACGTGCTATGGGTTCTGTGGGGAGGGATGGGGGGCGGGGGGGAGGGATGTTGTGGGAGAAAAATAATACAAAAGCAGGATCGTGGGATGGCAGGTGAGAAGCGTACCGTGAGATACACATGTATTCTACTGGACATACCTCAGTGCTGCGGCCCGGCCGTAGGGTGGGGCGCATAACGGCTTTGATCTCATAACAAGATGTAAGTTTGTCATGGGGAGCGGGACGTGCCACATCTGTAATTTTTTTCATGCCTGCACAAAAATAAAGTTTAAAAAAATAAATAAAAAAAAAAAAAAAAAAAAAAAAGGATCACCTTCTCTGGACACACACCTTTAAAAGGACTGACAAACACAAACAGACAAACATACAGCATAATCAGTACGGAGAGGGATGAGTTCACTGACCATCCTGAAGATGGCGATGGTAACAAGCTTTAATTCATTACCTAGTTGGGGCTATGGGCCCACATACCAGCCACCAACCAGTCGCAGGGGCGTTCTAAACTTTTTACTATCGCCTTCCTGCTCGGCAAAGCACGACCGTCGTTGGTGCCTGCACCTGTGGAAAAATGTATAGACCATCTATGCCTGATTTAATCCCGCAAACTCTCTGTGTGTTTACTCTTCCTCGATCTCTAAAAGATCATTCACCTCGCTGTTTGGTAGTTCTACTCCATCATTTGTCCTTACAACAACTAACCCATTAAAATCTGATGTATCACATCAGCACAACTCGTTACCAATACCGTTTTCACAGCTCGACTGACTTCAAAGATCACAACCGTCTTATTCATACCATGCTTTAAAAATGTGTAAAACCATGGTCTTTACGTACCGCAACAGCCACGCAACAACCGAGAGTGCAAACAGCGTTTTTTCAGTAGCTCATCCACCCCCGGCTTACCCTGTCCCTTGTACAACCAGGCGGTACCTCAACACTGGAGCAACTAAACGCGCGACTGTGTCTATTTTCAAAGTGTGGCTCTGGCGCCATCTCGCGAGACTACGCGAGTCCCCGGGTTGTATCGATCTACACTGGGGAATGCCGCGGCCATCTTGAAGTGGTCCAGGATCCCAATTTAGAGTCAGTTCGAAATCAAATGGAACAAACTACTCTAGCTACAGAGTAGTAGGTGATTATGCCATCTTGTTTAGATCATGAGCCCGAATCCATCAGGGTAGCATCCCATATGTGGAGGACGTGATCCTAATCCAAACCAGTCTACAAGCCGATCTCTGCTGAAAAAAGACCCACATGGCAGCCATCTTGCCAGAGATAGATATAGTGTGTAATAAAAGGAAGTCAGTCCGCGATTGATAACATTTGGGACGAGTCAGGGAAAAATTAGGAAGCCTCCAAAATGCATAGTGGAGCGCATATGTGCACCATGAACATTTTACATACAGCGCCCCCACCAATAACGCCAGGGAGAAACTAAACCCAAAGCCCGTGTGTCACCCGGTGGGCACATCGGGGAGCAGGTGAATCTCAACCAGATCATTAGGGAACATGCGACTTCACTTTACAAGGGCTACACTACATTAAAAATGGTGCATCAAGGGTGAGTGGAGGTAGTATGTTCATAATTACATAATGTAGTACTCAGCTTGTTAATAACCACCTATCTGCTTACTTTGTTCCACTCAATTTGGTCATTAAGACCAATGGTGTCCCCCTTCTCAGTAAAGATCCAGCGGGCCTCCTTCACGGCCAGTCTCTTGTCAATATCGCCCATGTCGCCCCAAACTTTCTCCAGAACAACCCACTTTAAAGATCTAAATTGATGTTGCTGGTCTTTATAGTGTTGAACCAGTCGTGTAGTGAGCTTGCCAGCCCTTATCGTGCTCAGATGTTCCTGTATGTGTACCTTGACCTTTCTAGATGTAAGACCAATATAATGTAGTCCACATGGACATGTCAGTCTGTAAATTACATGGCATGTATTACAATTGGTAAACTGACGGAGAGACCAGGTCCTCCCACTACCTAGTGTGATCTCAGTTGTTTTCTCCGTCAGTTCGCATACTGAACAGCTCCCACAGGGATGGTGTCCTGGAGGTAGACTTACGTTCTTCTGAACATTGGCAGGTCTTGTATGCACCAGTCTATCCTTAAGGTTTTGAGTCCTTTTAAATGCGAATCTGGGCTGGGGCATCTGAAAGTCACTGGTGGATAACAATGACCAATGTCGCTTGATTATTTGTCTGATCTTATTAGACAACGGGTCAAATGTAAGAACCACTGGTAAACTCTCCTTAGCTTCCTTCTTGTTCCTCTCCAGCAATGCCTCCCTAGGTGTATTGTGCGCCCTTTTGCGGGCTCTGGTGATGATTTTCTTAGGGTACGCACGTTGTTCCAATTTCATGCTCAACACCTCTGATTGATGTAAATAATCAGATGTAGAGGAACAGTTTCTGCGGTATCTCAGAAACTGACCAACCGGAAGGTTGTCCCTCAGAGCTCTGGGGTGGTACGACTGGTAGTGTAATAAGGAGTTTTTATCAGTGGGCTTGTGATGAACGCTGGTACTGAGTTTATCATTCACCACAGTGATATCAAGGTCGAGGTATGTGGCCGCCTCCCTACTGAACTGCCAGGTAAATTTTAAACAGATGTCAAGTGAATTCAGCCATTCCAGAAACTCACAGAGATGTTGTTGAGTGCCCCTCCAAATACATAGAACATCATCTATATATCTCTTCCAGAGGCAGATGTGCCCCTGGAAGGGATTAGAGGGGTGGTCAAGGTAGTATTCCTCGAATTGGCCGACGTAAATACACGCCAAGCTCGGCGCAAATGTAGCGCCCATCGATGTCCCCGAGATCTGTAAATACAGGGCATCCTTGTGACAGAAATAGTTACGGGTAAGGGCCAACTCCACACATTGCATGACAAAGGACTGGGGAGTGTCGTAAAACCATTCCTGGGCCCCCAGGGCGCGAGCTGCTGCCACCAACGTCGCGTCCTGGGGGATGCTAGTATACAAGGACTCGATGTCGATGGTCACAAGTAACTGCTGGGAGGGATCAAAGTCCATTTCATTGATGATGTTGAGGATATCGGTAGTATCCTGCACATAAGACCGTTGGGTGATTACAGATTCCCTGAGGAAGAAATCAGAAAACTGGGAAAGGGGCTCCAATACCGAGGCAATGCCCGATACAATGGGACGGCCTGGGGGTGGACGCTGGGCCTTATGAATCTTCGGCAGAATATAGAATGCCGGTGTCCTGGGGTTGACGTTGACGAGGAACTCCGCCTCTTTCGCAGTGATCCACTTCTTCTCCCGCGCCTGTGCCACAATGATGGTGATCTGTTGTAGCAGTTCAGCCGTGGGATCACGTGCAAGAGGACGGTAGTTCCTCCTGTCACTCAACAACCTCAGAACTTCCGCCTCATAGTCGCTGGTATTCATAAGAACCACAGCGCCCCCTTTATCAGCAGATTTGATGGTGAGTGCAGTGTTGTCTTGCAAGGATTTGACTGCAGCCCAATCTAACCTGCTCATGTTGTTATAGGTGTTGGCCTGTTCTGATTCCTCCAGAAGTCTGATCTCATTCAGGACCTTGTTCTCAAAAACTCCCACCTCAGGACCAACTGAAGATAATGGTGGACAAAACTGGGAGGGACGGTGTAAATCCGTGGAGAAAACTGAAGCAGGAGTCTGTTCTTTGTTTGCAAAGAATTTTTTGATCTTGATTTTTCTCACCATTTCATGGAGTTCGGTCCGGCATCTAAAAGAGTCATGTTTGGGGGTTGGAACATACCCAAGGCCACGGTTCAGTACTTTCAATTGACCTGCTGTTAGTTCATGTCCTGAAAGGTTCACAACAATGTTGTTCACATCTACATCGGGGCTCGACCTCGGCTGCGAGTTTGGCGCGGGGAGAACATCTGCCAGTTCTGAGACTGGTTCTGTCTGGCTCTGCCCCGTCCCCTGTGACCTCCCCCTCTGTTGCCTTGTTGAGCCTGGCCCAAAAAAGAACGAATCAGGGAGCCAAGTTCATGATTGGCCTGTGGTTCTAAATTGAATCTGACCTTCCCCTGGGCTGTAGGTGGAGCTGCCTCATCGTCCTCGCTAGAGGTGTTATCAAAGGTCCAATTACCAGGTGTTCTCCTAGGCTGTTGACGCCCCCCTCTCTGATATCTAGATGGAGGAATACTCTCACTGCTCGCCTGATAGTGTTTATCATCCACATAAGGGAAAGCCCACTCATGTGTGTACCTCTCTAGGTTTCTTTTGAGTCCCTTAATTTTCTGATTGACCATATAGTTTTTATATTCGGTCAAGTCCTCTTGGATTCTTTGTAAATGATCCTTTGTATCAGTGAGTGTTGCGTCATTTTTTATTACCTCCTCTAAATCAAGAATCTCCTTCAATAGGGCGTCACTCAGCCTTTTCGCCGTCTGAATGATTAAGATGAGCCAATCCCGGGTACATTTATTAGCGATGTAACTCCAATCGACCCGGAATTGCTTATCTTCTAGAAAGATCCTTGGTTCAATCCTGACCAATAAACTAGCAGGAGCAGCCCCTGCCCGATAGTATTGGGTCATTAGGGCCCCATGTAATGCAACCCTCACCTGCCTTTTCTTTAAGCCACTTAACTTCTCCCATTCCTCTCTGGCAGAAAGACGGTTGTGATCTTTGAAGTCAGTCGAGCTGTGAAAACGGTATTGGTAACGAGTTGTGCTGATGTGATACATCTGATTTTAATGGGTTAGTTGTTGTAAGGACAAATGATGGAGTAGAACTACCAAACAGCGAGGTGAATGATCTTTTAGAGATCGAGGAAGAGTAAACACACAGAGAGTTTGCGGGATTAAATCAGGCATAGATGGTCTATACATTTTTCCACAGGTGCAGGCACCAACGACGGTCGTGCTTTGCCGAGCAGGAAGGTGATAGTAAAAAGTTTAGAACGCCCCTGCGACTGGTTGGTGGCTGGTATGTGGGCCCATAGCCCCAACTAGGTAATGAATTAAAGCTTGTTACCATCGCCATCTTCAGGATGGTCAGTGAACTCATCCCTCTCCGTACTGATTATGCTGTATGTTTGTCTGTTTGTGTTTGTCAGTCCTTTTAAAGGTGTGTGTCCAGAGAAGGTGATCCTTGACCCCTTCTTGCCCTGATGAATTTGCCACAAATTTTATTGGCAATGAAACATGTTGGCCGTCATTATTAAGGTATGCAACATGCTGTGTTTTTAAACAGGGTGATAGACTCCTAACCAGAATAAAACAACCATTTGAGAGTCTATTTACCCTCACCATTTTTTACTGTCGTTGTCTGCACAATTTATGTGTTTCTTTGTTTTTCACACTACACTGTTTTGTGTTATGTGTTTTTCCACTGGACACTGCACACTTTTTTCTTGAGAGAGAGTGACCGATGATGAAATAAACGTGGGCAAGCTGGTGAGAACCAACCAGTAGCTCCTCTGGTGGTGCGCACGTGAGGTACTCTCTCTCTGTACACATTTTTTCACCTCGTTACTATTGAGGGTTTCTGTAGAGTGTATCTTTTTGTGGACTGACTGCACCTTCTCCTTTCTTCTGACTTTTCTTATCTACTTAACTTTTTTAATTTGTAGCATTCTGGATGGGCTGTCTCCATACAATATAAATGAGTGTTGGAGGTTTGTGATAAAGCACACTTCCTCCTACCTAGTCCAGAATAACAAGGAAGTTTTGCTACAGTGTGCCAGTACTTTTTTGTTGAAACTGAGTTAAGCTTGAGACAGATGTCCTTCATCAAGGTGGAGACTGCCTTCATCCCATTGTGAAAGTTTCTCTTCTTGACAGCTGTGGGTTCACCTGTGAGGAAGTGAATCACTTGGGTGTCGTCGGCGTAAAAGACGATGTTGAGTCCGTGGCTTCTGACGATGACTGCAAGCAGGCCCATGTAGTTGTTGACAAGGGTGGGGCTCAGGGAGGGACCCTGAGGCACTCTGTAGCTGATCTCTGTGGGTTCTGAGTTGAACGATGGAAGACTGACTCTCTGCGTTCAGCTGGTGAGGAAGGAGTGGATCCATTCTAGAGACATTAAAGATCTTAATACATCTAAGTTGGTTGGAAATCAGTGCCATGAAAATTGAAGATCTAATTTATTAGTCTAGGGCTAGACTTGAGAACGACAGCATTTCTCATCGTCCCCTGCAGATTTTCAAAGAAACAATCAAAACAAGGGATATGAAAGGATGAACAAATAATTGCCTTATGAAACGCCCCATTGATACTCTTGTGGATTTTGTGCTTTTCCAATTATTGTGACAGAAAACAATAACCTCCAGATGGCTACCTCTGAATTTTGTCACACTGTGAATTGCAGGATGGTAAACCTGTTGCTTAATTATTGTATTATTTATGCAGCTCTTGTCTAACTTCAAAAGGAAGCTTCAAAATGTTCTTTCATTAAACATATAATGTCCAGTGAAATTGGCCTTACCCCTCTGTATGTAGCTGCCTAGCACCGTGGTGGATTCTTACAACAGTATGCCTACCATGAAGTCAACCCTAGCATACCATGGCCAAAAATGCCCACCCCAATATGAGACATCAGGGGGGGAGTGTAGTGCTCTGCTCCCACATGTGTAAGTCCATTATTACTAAGCCCTTCTAGCAAATCTGCAGTTTCCTTAGGTACCTCCTTACCCTCTTAGGGAGCAGCAAATACACTGTGAGTCTGGGCAAAGTCCTCCCATGTCTTCCACGCAGAGGTCTCCTCTCTTTGAATTAATGTGGTGGTGTTCAGCTGTGAGCCTATTCAATGCTAAAAAAAAATTGCAGGTTGCATCTTATAATGATTTCAAAATGCAGCTACATGATGTGAGAAAAGCAGTTTATCATATGGTGTGATTGTGAGACCTCACCATGTAATAGACTTACCACCTGTACTGAGTCCAGTCAGATTTGTTTAGAAAATCTTAGGTCAACCCTGGGTAACTGTGGCTCTGAGCAGTCAGGCCTTATCAAAGGAACATGTATAAAGCATTAAAAAGTATGAAAACAGTTGAATACGAAAGAAACAAGACTCACTATAAATCACCAATTTACAAAAATAGGTTATATTTCTATCTTTAATATGGCACCGCATCGATAATAAACCATCAGAGGGATCAGAAGATATGAATTTTTAAAGGAGGAATGTTTAAAGGAACAATAAATCATAGCTTTTTTATTCAATGCACTAAATCATTGTAATGGACTGTGTTCACTGTCAAACTTTTAAACACTTTTATAAAGTTGTAAACAACTTCTCCAGCCCACGCTGCAAGACCATCTCTGGTAGGGTGCAAGTCACTGGGGTCAAAAAGTCTTTGTTGAACATTTACCTTGCAGTCAAAGAATTCTCCAGTCCAGTTCCAGGCTCTATGGGTGACCCGTCATAGATTTAAATGGAGTGGTCTTGTTGTAAGGGATACAGGATGCTTAAGATGCTGGAGGATGCTGAAGATGTTGATCCAGTGAAAGGGGATTCCTGGGGTTACTCCTTGGTCCATGGTTATGGTGGGGTGACTTTGGCTAAAAGGGTCGATGGCCCTCAAAATCTGGTTTGGTAAAAAGCACTTGCCGCTGGCTTACTGGTCTCCAGTTAAAGCGAAACTTGCAGTTTACTTTAATTGGTGATAACTCCTGACATGAGCAACCAAACTTCACTCCGATGTCTCTCCCTGGTCCAGCACACTCTGGTGTAACTTTGGAGGGTTGGGTCTTTGCCTCCAAGGCTGCCCATTGGCGGTTAAGGGCTCTCAGACATACTTGGCTGCCAACTCATCAACTCAGGCTTCCTCAACGTTTGTGGCCCGATAGCTTTAACAGGAAGTCAATCTACTGTCTGAGGCTAGGAGATGACGTTTTCTCAAGTGTGGCACAACAGACAGAGTCCTCTCTGTGCTAGCCCAAAGAGCAGTAGGTACAGTCCAGTCTTGGTGCAGTCTCTCTTTGCTAGGTCCAGGGAACAGCAGGGCAGTCCTTCTTCGATCCACTCTTCAGTGCAGACATGATATGGAGTCTGGGTACCAGGAGTCGCACTTTTATGCCTAGTTAGTGCACTTGGAAGATGTGGCGCCTTCTAGCCAGGACCTTACACCTAGTGATGTTATCCTGTGTAGTGTGGTATCTAACTATCCCAGAATGCACTCACAAAATGGCAGAACCCTTCTTTTGGTGTGTGAAGCAGATGTATGGCTACCTGGTGGCTACATGCCCACAGTAAGACTGCTTTGACAACAGCATCCCCTCTCTATCATCGATGCCAACCTGTCTGCAAGAACAAAAGAGCAGCCACTCTCATGTGTATCAACCATTTCCCTTCAAAGGTGGCTTTCCCTTTGAAGGTCATCTGTTGGACTCACATCCTGTTTGGCCTTCCTGCCAGGGAGAACTCACACTTCTCTTAACGGCAGGTCCTTTGTGTTCTTTTCTTAGATTCATTCAAACCTTCCCCCCAGTAGGACAGAATGCTGTTCCATGGCCCACAATTGTAATCAGTTACTGGAAAACTTTGGGCAACAATGTTGCTACTTAGATTAAATTACATTAAATTTGACCTGAACATCAAGTCAGGTTTAATGCATTGATTCTTTGAAATATCATATATATATATATATATATATATTTTCAATGTGTCTTTATTGCCATTTGTTATAGTAGTACAACATAAGGGCAAAAGCCTTAGACAATATGAAGATATACTAGGGGGAAAAGGGAAGAAGGGAAAGGGGTAAAAGGGAGGACATTTCCAAGGTTATAGATAATGCAAGAAATTCCCCCAGTTCTATCGATTTCGCACTGTGAAAATAGTGCCGGAACTAAATAGGTCTCTCAGCAGTCTAACAGTAAGTGTTATTTTGTCATCCAGACATCTCCGCCTGGTCCACAGCTTGCATTGCTATCATTGGATCAGCAGGAGGAGAAGGCAGGCCACCATCAGTCACTGATCGGGGAATGGGAGAATCCCATATGCTGTACATTAATAATGGTTCCTAAATATCTTTAGGGCAAGACGCTAGGAGCATTAGTTCTCGATAATAGGCTAATTGTTCATGCCAGTAGGCTACATCTTGAAGACAGGATGTGAGAGTATGTGCAGATTTTCTTCTCCAATGCATAACCACCCGGTGCTTTACCAGGAGCAGGAGCATAGCTGTGGGGCGTAGGTTCTCAGGGAGAACATCCCTGAAATAGCCCAAAAGACTGACCAGCGGTGTACACGGCATGGGATCACCAACAATGTGGTGTAGTGTATGGTGTACAGCTCTCTAGTATTGTGCCACTCTGGGGCACTCTCAGGCAAGGTGTAGAAAGGACGCCCGGGGAGTCTAGCATCTCACAAATAATCCCTCCACCCTCAAGTTCATGCGGTGCAGCTGTGCTGGTTTACGGTATAGGCGATGCAAATATTTGAAATGTATACGTCTCAATCTATAAATAGGCGAGAGGGCCACAGTTTGTGCACAGCAGTAGTCCGATTGCTCATCTGTGAGTGGTGGATTAGTATCGAGAGCCCATGCAACACGGGCCGCTGGTGCTTGAATCAGCGCCTTATCTTGCATGATAGTGTACAGCCAAGTGATGATTTAGTGGGGAGATGCATTAGTTAGCATATGCTCAAGAGCATAGAAGGTAGTTCCAGAAATGTGGCATGAAGCGGTCGGCACGCTACTTGAATCTTATGATATAGCATGATATCTAAGGCAGCAGGTTAAGGGGTCTTGTAATGAGCAAACTTTAGGTAGGAACAGACCATGAGGGCAACGGTAAACAGCTTCCTCTTATCAGCTCATGTTTTGGCACTATCATATAGCAGGGCAGAGAGCTGCAAGCTAATCGCCAGAGGAATAAATGAGGCATAAATACAGTGTAATCGACCTCACCAGTTCAATCCATTCCACGCCCAATGGACACTCTCCACCGTATCTCTCTCTGCACAGCGTTTGATATAGTGCGGTGGACAGTGAAATGGAGTAAGCAGAGCATGCCTCCACCACAGCATGTGGCTGGAAGCGCGTAGCTTATAGCCAGAAATGGAGATAATGAGCCTGAGCACATAGTGCATACAATGTCATGTCTGGTGCATTTAGACCTAACTGTCGCAGCGGCAGTGTAAGTATTTCCCATGCATTCCTAGGCTATCTCCCTCACTCCGCCACTGGATTAAAGCTAGCCTTGCTGATGAGGGGTGATGCCCCAAAGCCGGTCCCAGGATGCTTGTTTCCAGTCCAGAGAGGACCTGGCTTCGCAGTTCGGGCTGGAACCCATATGGCTGGGTCCAAACTGGGGTGGCGTGGTGAGCAAAAGAACGATGTATTACACCCAGATCTTTGTGACTGGTGGTAAATGTTTGCATTGTTCAACATTCCGTCCATCATTTGTTCCATTTGCATTGTCGCCCCAAGTGGGATGGGTATGCCCAGACGTGGGTCCAGTGCTCACTGCACCACTGGATTCAAGCTAGCCTGGCTGATGAGGAGTGATGCCCTGAAACCCGTCCCAGGATGCTTGTTTCCATTCCAGGGAGGGCATGGCTTTGCAGTTCGGGCTGGACTGTTCCCATGAGGAACAGGGGTCAAGACTGATTTGTACTTGGCTGGGTCCAAACTGGGGTGGCGTGGTGAGCAAAAGAAGAATGGATTAAAACCAGATCTTTGTGACTGGCAGTGAATGTTTGCATTGTTCAGCATTCTGTCCATTATTTGTTCCTTTTGCATTGTCGCCCTAAGAGGGAAGGTTATGCCCAGACGTGAGTCCCGTGCTCACTGTTCCACTGGATTCAAGATGGCCTAGCTGATATGGGGTGATGCCCCAAAACTGGTCCTAGGGTGCTTGTTTCCAGTCCAGGGAGGACCTGGCTTGGCAGTTCAGGCTGGGCTGATCCGATAAGGAACAGGGTCAAGGCTGATTTACAAATGGCTCGATCCAAACTGGGGTAGCGTGGTGAGCAAAATAACAATGGGTTAAACCCAGATCTTTGTGACTAGCGTTGAATGTTTGCATTGTTCAGCATTCCGTCCTGATTTGTTCCTTTTGCATTGTTCCCCCACCCACGCCAGTGAGACCAAGTTGGATTGTAAGCGTTGGAAAATTTGTGAAGTGAGCAGCATGAGGAGATTAATAAAGAGATAGAGGAATTTTGGTAGCACTATCTTTTTGGCTATCACCAAACGCCACGTTAAAGAAAGGGGAGGCAGTTACACATTGGACCCTATCCTCCAGCCACACCATAGCCTTACCATAGTTGGACCTCCACAACTCGCTGACATCACAGCTAAGCCAGATCCCAAGGTAGCGTACCGGCCGGATGCCCACTCCAGCGGAAACTCAGAGTGAAAGTGCCTTCTGATGTTAGTGAGGAGAAATAGGATAGATTCCGCCCAATTTATGTGAATGCCTGAGTGCCCACCAAATCTAATATCTGTATGACAGGATTGAGCTGTTCTTGGGGATTGTGATTCGTGAACATAGAGCACAATAGTGTCTGCATACATAGAGATCAATATCTTCTGCACCCTGAAACTGAGCCCCCAGTGCACATGGTGTTGCCGCAACCGAGCCGCAAGCCACTCCATTGCGATAGCAAATAGAACCGGTGAAAGGGGGCAGCCCTTGCCGGGTGTCACTGGGAACAGATCTGACATCATCCCATTCAAACGTAATCTGTCCGTCGATGAAGTATGCAAAAGTCGAATGAGGTGCAGAAAGCGCGGACTAAGGCCGAGGCATTGGAGGAGAAATAGAAAGGGCCATTCTAAGGAATCCATTGCTTACTAACACCTAATAGGGCAGAAACTGCTGCAAGGCTTGGTTCCATACTATGCATAATTGCAAATAGGGTGCGAAGATTATGTGCTGTGGATCGACCAGGCATGAAACCCGATTGAACTGGGCATACTATATCAGGAAGTAAAGCGAGTGGGCAGTTGGTAATAAGTTTAGCCAAGATCTCGTTGTCAATGTTGATCATGGACAATGGTTGGTATGCATTACATTGATTGGCTTGTTTGTCAGGCTTGAGAATCATAATGATAGCAGCCTCATGGAGAGACGGTGGAACTCACCCAACTTCAATGAGTCCTCATACATTGCCAGTAGATGAGGAATCACAAAAGCAGCATACTCCTCATAAAAGGACATTGTTAGTCCATCCAAACCTGGTGCCATGTCACTGGGTAGGTTAGGAATAAACCTGCAACACCTCCTTTTACATGAACAGGGAGTTTAAGTAGAGTTGGTGAGCATGATCAAGCCAGAGTAGCTGTATAGTATCCAGGTAGGCTACGAGTTCCTCATGATTTGGAGGTGTCTGAGTCTGGTATAGTCTAGAATAGAAAGCTATCATTGTACCTAGCAACTCAGTGGGGGTGGAGTGGGTTTGCATTTGGTCATCAAGGAGCTCAACTATGTAGTCCAAGGCTTGCGGTTTCAGGAGCATGTTTACGAGTGTTGTGCCAGATCAGTCGCCCTCGCCGTATTGACGAGCAATCGGCTCCCGGGACAGATAGTGCAGCTCTTTCTCAGCTTCGCCATTGTACTCTGTGAGCTTCTCATGGAATGCTGCCAGCATGGTAAGGTTGTTAGAAGAGTAGTATTAAAGTTCAATCCCTCTCAGCTCGCGTTCAAATGCAGCGAGGCAGGTTCTAATCGTCTTAAGGACTGCGTCCTGTTTAGCGATACATTCTACCCAAATTACCACTTTAAAAGCTTCCCAAAGGACTGACGGGGAGGAGACTGTACCTTTATTAGCAGTAAAATATCTGACAATAGCAGCCCAAACCTCCACATGAAGTCGCAAACCACCTCAGAGGGCAGTCGGCAGTTGACTGCCCACGCCACGGTTGATGGTATGGACAATTCCAGAAGTAATGGCACGTGGTCCGATAATGTGTGGGGAAGATGCGCCACGTTTCTGGTCCACATTTGAACCTCGCGGGTGACAAGCCAATAATCTAAGCGTGACCACGTGACATGCAACGATGTTATGCATGTACCCGCCCGCTGACCTTCATGCATGCATCTCCATATGTCCGTGAGGCAATTATCGCTAATCAGAGTATGTAATTGGGAAGCTGCATTGGAATGTGGCCTGCTGGACATCCCTGACCTATCTAAACTCAGGTCAACAATAATATTAACACCCCCACCAACAGCAATGAACTTGGCCCTAGACTGGCTATTTGGCACCATACAGCTGCAAAACGCTCTGTACAATCGGTGTTCCGGTATAGCAGGGTGATTGTGAAGGATGCCAGCCAGGATAATATAACCGCTTCTGTGTCGCACTTAACTTGGGATAGGTGCCCCTTTGCATGAGTATGGCAGTTCTGAATGCATAATTAGAGCATAGGGAGGCGTGTGTTTCTGCGTTAAGTCGGGAAAACGTGGACAAATTAAGGTGAAGCTCTTGAAAGAAACATATGTCAATACGATGCCTAACAAGGTAGGAGTGCTAGTCTGATCTTGCGCTGACCATTTAAGCCATGCACATTCTAACTCAAACATCTTTTGGTCAGCGTCGTCATCAATTGTGCTGTATCATGTAGTGTGATTGCAATGTGCCTCAATGTGGAGTGTGGAAGGGTTGATACTGAAAATCTACCTTGGGACCTCAAAGGATGCAAAAAAGGGAGGTTAAGGTCCTGCGTTTCAACAACAGAGAGTCCACCAGTGAATAGCAGAGTGTAGTAATTGACTCATTGACTGTCAAAGGAAGAGAAAACAACATACAGCAAATATAGCAAAACAGCAACATCCCACCTCCCCCACACCACACCAACCCAAACCTGTTTGTTATCCTCGAACGCACCCCCACCCCCAACCCCCCTTAAAAGAACAGTATAGATAGGAATCATCCTAGGAGGCAGAGAAGGACCAGGAATAATCCCCAGTCAGAAACAACTGGGTGTCTGAAAGGGCAAAAAATGCCAAAAATAGTACCCATAGGCTCTATCAGTTTCATGATAACAGTCATTAATAAACCAATTGGTGGACAGCACAAATGCAACCTGAGAGCAACATATCAGTGAGATGACCAGAAACTGCCCCTCCAAACTTAGCGAGGAGAGTGTTGTGATGGCCAATTCGGAGGACATTTGATCAGTCATTCTCGGTGAGGGTAACTTCCTGCTGTTCTTGTGGGGACCCCCAGGGAGAACCAGCCCCAGCTAAAATATTCTTAGTAAACTTCAAAGCACCCTTAGCGTCAGTAAAATTGGAATGCATAGTTTGGCCAGATATAACATAGCATATTTAATGTTCGCCTTTTGAAGAAGCCTCTTGCCTGGCAGGAATTCCTCTTGAGTGGCCTGCACCACAATGGTGAAATCCAGAAAGAATGAGAGAGAATTGCTTGGTAGCTGATGTCACCATGCTCACAGGCCATGCAAAGGACCGCATCTCTGTCTTTGTCATTTAAAAGGCACACAATTATAGGGCGGGCAGGTGCTCCAGGTGGTGGAGAAGACGCTAGAGACCGGTGGGCCCACTCGACAATTAAGACTGGGGAGAGTGCCTCTCCAAACAGCACCTTCAACATCTCCTCCATGTAGTCCTCCATTTTGGCAATGTTTATTGACTCTGGGACTCCGGTAATGTGCAGATGGTTACGCCTTGAGTGGGCTTCTAAATCCTCATTTTTTGGCCTTTATTCACGCAAACACTTTGTCCATGCGTAAAAGATGTTCATGAGCTATTGCACATGCATCACCCATGTCAGATACCCAGACTTCAGGGTAGTCCAGTCGATCATCATGTTTATTGATGCGTTCCTTCATGCGATCTAAACGACTTGCCATGTGGTCAAGTTTAGCATCAATTGCACACAAGCTGTACATTCACTAGAATCTCTTTTAAGACATTCTTCGGCTAATACTGTCGTTAGATGATTCCTCTTGATTTCTGCCTGTCACTCCCAGGTTACCTTGATGGGAATTTCTTTTGTTCTCGAATGTGAGTTTGGATTGTCGGGCATCGTGCTTCCCCAATGGCTCTCCTGAAGGTGACGTGCTTCACAGGTAGATAGTGTCAATAGGGCCTGATGCATAACAGCACTGCTCGTCGGAAGTGTACCCCACCAGCCAGTGAACACTCTAGGCGGTGGAGTCCCGCCTCACCTCGCAGTCCAAGGGGGCCCGAATAGGGCCAGCCCCAGGAGAAGGGTTTAGTCAGGTTATGTCACAGTTACAGTAGGCACTATGATAGGGCACTGTCCAATATGAGGCCAGGGCAAGTTAGTAGGGTACAGAGGATGCCCACCATGTGGCGTCGCGATCAGCAGGGCCAGATGGTGCAAATAGGCTCGAGGACAACCAGTGGCAGAGCTCATATGTATTCCAGGAGGGTGGGAAAGCAAAATTCAGTACATCTGCCCCCATGATAAAACTGCAATCCTCATGGCCAGATCTGCAGAAGAGTGCAAAATGCAGCAAGGTCAAATCAGTCAGAGTCCAGCTCCGTGGGAAGCACCTCAACCGCAGGCTTCTGCTGCAGGCAACACTGATGTTAGGCCCTGCGGCCTCACAGCATGTAGCTAATCACTCACCACGCCGCCATAGGCTGGTCCACCACTCCCAGGCCAGAGCAGCTCCTCCCACACCTCATCCCTCTGAACCGCTAGGCAGCTCGATCTCCGGGGCAGCAAAGTACAGCAGTGTCGCGAAGGCCCCGGCAGCAGCCCCTGCCTCAGCGAAGTCCTCCAGGGCTCAGCGGCCGTCAGCAGAGCGGCACACAGGAGGCTACCAAAGGCGCAAGCACTCCCTGTCCTGTCAGTCAGGTCATCTCGGCATCAGCACAGGCCGCAGGGCGAATGGCCTCGGTTGTGGGCTCCCTGATCTCAGCGGGAGCCCATGCACCCCACTGGTGAGTTCTCTACCGTTTCTAAGGTGCAATGACGGGTACATGCCAGATTTTGCATTCGGCCGGTAAAGCTCCTCTAGAGAGCTGCCATTATGCAGACTGGCCAAGCTCCGCCCACTTTAAATATCATATGTAGTAGTTCCATTCAGAAGTAAGCACTACTGAGCTGTCATCATGTAACTTTGTACTCTCAAGTGGTGCTACTAGCCTAACTACATCCCATTTTTTTAATATAATGCACTCTGCCTTTAGTGCTAAGTAGGCCTGCCTTAGGGTTGACTTGCAAATATTAAAAAGCAAGGTTTTGGGCTTTGCCAATACTTTAAATGGAAAAGTTGAGTTAACAATTTTGAACTGCTCTGTCATCCAGCAATGGCAGGCTGGGAGTCATACTTTTCTTTGTCATACTCGTGGTGGCAGAATAAATGCTGCAGTCGACAAGCGACAACTTAACAAACAGGCCCTGGGTACCCCTGGTACCATATACTAGGGACGTTTAAGTGAGTTACCTTATTCCGACTGTGCATGAACCAATCAGACATATAGCTTTTAAGGGTCATAAGACAGGCACTGAAGTCTGATTAGCAGCAGCATCAGTCAAAACACTTTAAAGGAGGTCATGCAAAAAGAGGTATTCCCTTACACATGAATGACTATTTCTCTGTATACCTACCCCTCTGATACCATTGTAAAGTCTTAGGCATGGCACCACTTGCCCCTAAATGTTTTTACATTATATTGTATTCTGATTGCATTTATATCTGGGATAAGGTACCCCATGCTGTACATTATATGAATATTTCAAGTCACTGAAGAGCCCCATGACCACATAGTGGAACGAGGCCAAAGGCCGAGTTCCTTCATGAGGTGATGAAACTCAAATGTGACTTGCACTATCCTTATTATGTACTGCAGGGGGTACTTTATCCCATATAATACATGGACACACCATCACCTTTCCCACAAACCACTACCATCCTTGGTATGTAGTTCTTTCATATAAAAGAGAGAGAATATTTGCAAACATGAAGAGTAACAATAGAATCTCTAGTGCAAAATGAAATACTTCAAAGAAACTGAGATCTTGTTGCAAGAAGATATTAGAAAGTTTGATATGTCAGTTTTTTTTAAAGTCCCAGTAGTTGGGAATGTCTACAAACATTCAGAAAGATTCTAACTTTTCTATAATTACCTAAGGAGTGAGACATGTTGCCATCAATATCTCCTTTATGGTTATCAGCCTACACTGGAAAAACAGAGCAGAAGAAAGAAAAGCACAATTTCTTTTTGTTATTAAAACTGCTCCTTTAATTATGCCTGGTGACCTGACCTGCCTTTCCCATGGGCTGTTGGCTCTGGCAGTAGGCATTGTGCAGTCAAAACTCAACTGTAATAAATTATTACAGTTGAGTTCTGGTGCGTCACAAGTCGGCGATTATAAAGAAATTAGAGACATATTGTATTTTGCAGATTCACATGTACTATGTAGTGCTTACTACCTCGCTGACGAGTCGCTCCACTCCCCACTGCTTAAATGCTTAATTTGTCTTCACATGAGCACAGCACAGTTCTGTACCACCGCATCCCTTAATAATATATTTTTGTCACAGGTTGAAGAGGGAATTATTGTGCTTCGTTGTTTCGACCACAGTAAGGTGGTTCTGTTGTTTCATTGCCGACTCTTTTCGCAGAGTAAGGGCAAGCACATACCGTGAAGTATAACGCACTGCGTCATTACTGCCTCGTGAAGGCTGCGACCTTTGCGTTTCCCGCCACTACTGGATGCCAGGGTGCAGAGAGGCAGCCATGGAATTCTAATACCCTCGCAGCTGGCATGATGAAGAAATAGGAGGTTTAGGCACAGTAAACCGCGGCTCCAACAGAAAGAGCTAAACAGATCTCGACAAGATTAGTGACACGCTGCATGTAAGGGCGCAGATGCGGCACTGTGTGAAAAGCCTGCCCAGCTGAATACACTGAATCCGCCAGTAATAGGAAGCCCGTGTTCTACCTAATCCTCGCAGATAAGATGTTCCTTCCAGAATTATCGGCCAGCAATCTTCAGGGTATCAATCTGAAAATGAAGTTTCAGACGGGTTCGATTCTCCAACCATAAACGAGGAAATGTCTGACGAATCTGTACTTATTCCCACTCCCTTCAGAGCACGCTTCGGAAACTGCCAATATACTAGCAACAGATGCATAAAGCCTCCCTTTGATTTGATTGACAGAACATGATATAAAAAGCAACCCTCACTTGACATTTCGTTTTTTATGTGATTCTTCAGAGCCGTGAAAGAAAACCTTGCGGGGAAAACACACCAAAATGAAAGAGGCTAGGTTTTGCGGCTCACCTACATGCTGCAGGGCGCGAGCACCTTCTTGTGTCAGGTGTTCATTTCAAACTGCTCAAGAACTCATTTATTGCTGCCACGCTATTCTGCTGCCAAGCCATATTAGACAAACATCCACACTGGCAGAACCCAGGATTTTTGATATTGCAAAACAGCTCTCTTTCAGATTTCACAGAAAATACTCGTCGGGCCAAACCAGCTAAACTAATGTTTTTTGTTTGTCCTAATTTTCGTTAAGGTCTTCTAAGCACAAGGTGCTGAATACATTATTTACCAGCGAACACTGCAGCCCTCTGACAGCACATGTGATGTGACATGGCCATTTTATCGAGGCGTGCCTGGTGTATCAATCCAGCTCAGGGCAAAGAGGTTGGTCAAAACTGACAGTGTGGAAAGCAAGCATGGGTCTAGGGAAAATTATCACCCTTGAAAAGCTTCAGAGTTTTTGTGAGTGGGCTTGTGAATCGTAAGACATTAGGAGCCAGATGTACGACCATTCATTTTGCGACTCACAAAAATGAATGTACAACTGTGTCTCAGACACTGTTTGTGATTCCCAATGCGGTTGCAAATTGCATGCCTCATTAATATTCATGAGGCTGTCGCAATTTGCGAACCAATTGGTAATGGCTTCCACTCACAGGGATGGTGGCCTGCTGGGGTCAGCAGACCACCATGTCTGTGATTGCTTTTTTAATAAAGCAGTTTTCTTTCTTAAATGCAGCCCGTTTTCCTTAAAGGAAAATGGAGTGCATTTAAAAAAAGAAAAATGAACCTTTCAGTTTAATTTTTTAAGGGCAGGCAGTGGTCCCACGGACCACTGCCTGCTCTTAAAAATATTTACCCACCCATTCACAAAAACATATTTACGCAACCTTTCACAAAGGGGAAGGGGTCCCCTGGGGACCCCTTCCCATTTGCGAGTGGCTTACCACCCTTTTGAAAAGGATGATAAATTGCGAGTATTTTGCGACCTTAAACAATCTTACATGCCATTTGCACTCGCTATTAGGAAGGGACACCCCTGGCATGCCCCTTCCTAGTAGTGAGTCGCAAACCATATTTTTTGAGTCGCTAATAGGTTAGCCACTTTGTAAAATATGGTTTGTACATGGGGTCTGACTTTTTTAGCCGTCGCAAACAGGCCGAATTCCCGTTTGCGACCGCAAAAAACGATCGTACATCTGCCCCCAAATACACAGAGCCTCATATTGCAAATTTGTGAGGGTATATTGATGGAGCGGGTAGTACAACATTTTGTATACCCCCCATTTCTGTATGTTTATATTAATCCAAATAATCTATTAATTGTAATATTATTAATCTGTTTGCAGTGATATCTAATCAACTGCATTAATGAAAGAATTACACGTGGGATTTGCATTTGCATGGCTGAACTAATTTGTATACTAATATATGCACGCATATTAATGGTAGAAAATTAGAATATTGCATGATATATGTTGCTTTTGTGATGTAACTGTATGTTGCACCAGATGACATCGTTGGGTGAATATAAACGCTTTGAATTTTGCTATCATGCTAGATAATTACATACACATAAGGGAATTAGTGAGGGTTTAACATTTTATTAGCTATTTCAATGTTTTGATTACGTTTTGTGTTTGTTTTGCTTAAGTTGACCGATTGGGCCTTCATGAAGATGGCTGACTTTGACTTGACGGCTCTAGTCACTGTTCCACGAGGTTTCGGGTGATGTGCGCCTGCACCACAGCCAGCAACAAGTGGCCTCGTCCTGACCCCATGCATGATGTACCCAGCAAGGTCGCACTGGGAGAGTTGCCAAGGCTATGAAACAAAGGACTGTCTTTAAAACCGGAACCAGCAAGTGTGATGACCTGACCAAATAGACTATGTGAAAACTTCACCGAACGACCCCAAACCCACCAATAAGGACTGCCTAAAACTGATTTTTGTTACATTTTGACGTTAATTTCATTATAAAAGTTGGAAGACTAAGCGAATTAGAGAACCAGATCTCTTCCTGATTCCTGACGTTATGCTGACGGAGAGGACGGTGACACTGCTGGACAGCTGTTTCCCAGAATCTTTGACAGACTGTATTGCTGCCTGACTTTTGATGAATTAAAGGCTTTTCACGACTTGATTGACTTAGAGAACGACTAATAGCCAGATTAGGTAAATATGATGTTCCGTGGTTTCGTTTATGACTTATTAAATTTGCAATTAATTAGATAAACAAAATTAATATTTTAACAAACAAATGTGTTGGGTGATTTATTTGAAGAGATTAGATTAAGATTAAATGTAGATTAAAAGAATTGAGTTACCAAATATCCAAATTCAACTAATTGATCCATCGTCAAAATGAGGGAAATATCTCGAGGTTCTGAGTTTAATAAAGGTATTCAATATATGTTCATGGAAAATTAATATCTTTAGGTGAAAAGGTATTCCGTTCATGTCAGCGTTTGGAAAATGTATCTCTCCCGTAAGAACGGATCAATGAAGTGTAAGTGTTGGTGTTATGGGCCCCACCAATGAATGTATTGAGTGAATATGCCAGTATGATATTTGGTCTGTGACGAAGGGAGGATTTTAAATTCCACGCTGCAACAATATCAGGCTGCATTTCTTTCTCTAAGTGTAAAGAACAAAAGAACCTGGGTGAACTATATTAGCAAGAACAATGGTTCTTTTGGGCAACATTATGAAACATTTCATGGCTCGTAGAGAGTTTAAGAAGTTTACTCCAGTGTATATGTCATATACGTCTACTGCCTTTACTAGAAAAGCCCACAACATGCACACCTGACTTTATTTCAAAAGAAAGCACAGTCAACCGTAATTTGCCCCAAAAAATTATAGCTTTTTTGTATCTTTATTTACAACAGTAATCCAAAAAACAAACTTATCAAAACAGTGATCTAAGTGAACAACAGTACAATACAAGTAATCAGTGGAAGTGATAAGATGGTGAATAGCACATAAATAGTGTAGAACAAAACACCAGTGTTTTCGTTCTACAGTCAAATGTTTTAGTGAGAAAGAGGAAACGTTACTATGTTGTTCGCGACTTATGAATCAAAGTCTTTCAAAAAAACAGAAAGACTTAAAATTGTAGATGCGATTATATTCTGTTTTACTGAGATAAGCATGTCTGCGAATAGGAAGGGAATTTTCTAAAATCAGCCTGATCTGATCAAGTGATGATGTCATGTATGAAATATTGGATGTTTTTGAACCCCAAATGAAAGGACTTGTCAGTTGAGAGAGTTAAGTAGAATGGGGTACAGAGTGTTGAGGAGAACGGGGTAGCAGATAGGCTTTGCCTTAGGGATTGAACCTGAAGTCTGGAAGGAGCTATGAGCACTTTCTTCAAAGAACCTTCATAGAGTTAGTCTTACATTACATAAATCTACCTGGGTTATTCATTGTACTAGTCATGGGAAAGGTCCTAGGTATCTAGAATTTTGATTAGTTCCAGACCAGGGTTCCCCAAAGTCTGTCCTGGAGGGCCGGATCCATGGCAGATTTTTTTTATGTTTAAAAGCTTTATTTGAATAATAACAGAAAATACAAAATGCCAGCAATACAGAGAATAACATATTGAAAAGAGCACAAAACAATAAAATGTCTAGCAGGAGGAAAGAAAAGAAAACTGTTTAAATTTTATAAGGAAGTAAGGGGGGGAGGGGAGAGTGAAGGGGTAGAAAAAGGGGGGAGTGGGAGGGGAAACTCTTACAAATTCATAAAATATAATATTGCATATCTACAAAGGAATGTGAACAATGTTTATCATAATAATTAATAAAAAACAATAAGCCAAAAAGGGTTAGAAAAAAACAACAGAGAAAATAAATGTTTAAGGAGGCTTAAAAGTTTCGGCATTTAAACGAGATTCATTTGTTGACGATAGTTTGTCTAAATAAGTAGTGAGTGGCAACCAGAAGAGCTCCCTATTAACCATCGGTTTGCAAGAGGAGGCAAAAATAATATGAAGTCGGTGAAAATGGCAGAGACTATTCCACTAGTGTTGGACAGAATGCTTTGTAAGAGTTTTACAATTAAGAGTGATGTGCTAGAAGGCCAAAGCTAACATAAGGTCCAAAAGATCATGTTTATGAGTGGGAAGGTCTAAGGAATCAGACAAACTTCCAGAGAAAAGAAGAGGAATAGAATAAGGAATGAGAATATTAAACAAGCGAAAATTATAGGACCATATTTTCCCCCAGAAGAGAGAAACTGAAGGGCAAAGAAAGAGAAGGTGCATGAAATCAGCATTCGAAGAGCCACAAGTCCAGCAATTTGTATCAGTAGAGTGGGTAAACTTAGCTATAGAAATAGGAGTAAAGTAAAGTCTATGGTAAAGGAAAAACATAGATTGAGTAAGAGAGGCAGAGCGAGAGATTTTAAGAGAGCGGGACCAAAGTTTGTCCCAAAAGATGATAGTCCATTCACATCTGAGGTCAAATTCCCATGTATGTTCCAATTTAGTTTTGATACGATCAGGATTAGGAGCTAAGGAGAGTTTATAGATGAGAGAAACTCTGGGAAGAGTGAGAAGAACCTTAAAAATAGGGTTGTGGTCAGAGAGAGGAGAGAGAGAGGGAAGAGGGTAGAAGATATCAAGAATCACTGGCATTAGGGTGGAGAATTTCTGGAGAAAGGAGCGGGGACAGTGAAAAGTAGCTTTAAATTGGGGCAATGAGCACAGAGATAAGCCATCAAATAAGTTCTTAACTGAAATGATCCCCTTTAATCTCCAGGATTTCCAAAAGATGGGTCTATTATTATTAGTAATAAGGGAGTTATGCCAAATAGGAGATTCTAAAAAAGACTCTCTAGAGACAAATTTTGGTTGGATCAAAGGCTTCAGCAGGGAACACGTGTGTTTAAACAAGGGGAGAGAGGTAAGAGGGGTTTTGGCAGAGAAAGCTAGAACTTCCTTCAAAGAGAAGGGTAATAGCAAAGCACGTTCAATAGAAAGCCACAGGGGGGTGAAAGGAGAAGAGTCAGAGAGAAGCCATTTCGAAGCCTGACGAAGGCAAAAGGATTTGTGATAAATGCAAAAATCAGGGAAGTTCACACCCCCATTAGACTTTGTCTTGCTAAGAAAGGATAAGGAGATTCTGGCTTTTTTGTTTTTCCAAAGAAATTTGGAAAGGCGAGAGTCAACCTTTTTAAAGTAACAGGCAGGAATGTGGACAGGAAGCATGGAAAGAGCATAAATCAATATAGGAGTAATCATCATCTTAATTGAGTCTAATCGACCCCACCACAAAAGGAAAAGAGGGTTCCAAGAGGAGAGAAGTTTGTCAATCCGAGATAGGGCTTCAATCATATTTAATTTAACAGAAGAGGTGATAGAGTTGGAGAACCACATACCTAAATATTTGATTTTGGAGCTATTCCATGCAAAACCAGTGGAAGAGAAGGAGTGTGGAAGACAACATTTTGTAAGAGGAAGAATTTCTGTTTTTACCTGAATTGATTTTATAGCCCGATACAAGGGAGAATTAGGTGAATTCATGTAATAAAGGAGGAATAGAGATTACAGGATCATAAACGAAAAGTAGAATGTCATCCGCATAAGCGGAAAGTTTTAAGGGTTGCTCACCGTAGGAGAAACCAAAATAGAAGCATTGTTGTGAATTGAGGATAAAAAGGGTTCGAGAGTTAAGACAAAAAGAAGGGGGGATAAAGGACAACCTTGGCGGACCCCACGTTGAAGGGAAAAATAAGAAGAAACACAACCATTGACTAGTACCGAGACTCTGGGGGCAGAATATAATAAAGAGATAAGTGAAATCAGCTTGGGACCAAAACCATGCCACTTCAAAGAGGCAAATAAAAAGAACCAATCGACCCTATCAAATGCTTTTTCAGCGGCAACTGAAATGGCCGCCAAGGACATGGAAAGAGAAGGGATTTTGTTCAAAACATTAAGAAAGAGACAAGAGTTATCCAAAGTCAATCTACCCTTGATGAAGCCACACTGTTCCTTACCCACCATATGAAGCATAAGAGGGTCTAGTCTCAAAGCAAGTACTTTGGCAAGCAGTTTATAGTCTACATTGACTAGGGAAATCGGACAATAGTTCTTACAAAGCATAGGATCTCGGCCTTCTTTGTGTATAAGGCAAATCGTGGCCTCCTGAAAAGTACCTTCAGACTTGCCAGAGAGAAAGAATGAGTGAAAAAGATTTAAGAGTTTAGGAAGTAATAACTTAGAGAAATGTTAATAAAATTCCACTGAAAAACCATCTGGACCGGGGGTTTTCCCTTTCTTTAAAACATTTAAAGCATTAGATAATTCATTAAGGAATAAGTCTGTTTCAAGAGCAGAAAGATCAAGTTGATCATTAGACGGGGTTGGGAGTTTGTTGAGATAAGATTGAATAAGGGAGGTGGCAGGGATAGAATCCGGGATATAGAGGTCCTTGTAAAATAGCATAAATTCATTAAGAATGTCCTGATCCTTGTGAAGGGTAATACCCTCTAAGGAATAAATTGTATCGATTAGAGTACGGTCTTTACGGGACTTGAAATAATTTGCTAGAAGTTTACCCACTTTATTACGTCCACTGTAATATCGAGCACTGCTACGAAGGTGTAAGGAAGATGCATTATCAGTTGAGGTTTTATTAAAATTTAATTTGGCACGGATAAGAGCTGGTAAGACTGAATCCGCCGTTGAAGAAGTATAGAATTTATGTTCTAGGACTTTATTGTGTTCAAGGGTAGCTTTTTGTTGCTGGAGGAAACGTTTCTTTTTTTTAAAGACAAAATCTATAATGAAACCCCTCGCTGTAGCCTTAAAGGAGTCCCATAATATATGGTGGGAGGAGTTGGGGTCACTGTTTAGGTCAAAAAGTTAATTAGTGAAAGTAATGAAAGAGGAGGAATAAAGCGGATCAAGGAGAAGAGAATTGTTAAAATGCCAATGGGAGTACCTGGGATGTGGAGGGAGCAGATCAAGATCAGCTACAATTGGGGCATGGTCAGAAATAACAATAGGTTCTATAGAAGAAGATAATAGATTTCGAGATAAAGGTTGAGAGAGAAAAATATAGTCTAAACGGGAGAGAGAGTTATGAGGGGGAGAGAAAAAGGAGAAGTCGAAAGGATAGTGGTGGGAGAGTCTCCAAGCATCAACTAAATGTGTTTGGGCGATAGTGTCAAGAAAGCATTTATGCATTTTATGAGGAACAAAGTGTACTTGAAATTGGCGGTCCAGAAATGGGTCTACAACTTGATTGCAGTACCTACTAGTATGAAGAGATCATCTCTAAACTGAATACACTTCTGTGTAATCAGAGGCCAAAAGGAACTGTCAGGTTGGGTAGGACCATAAACATTGAATACAGTCAAAGAAATGTTATTAATCAACAACTTCACTAACAACCATCTCCCTTCTGTATCAGTCTCTTGCGACAAAACTTTACAAATCAACTTTTTATGGCATAAAATGATGACACCATTTTTCTTATTGGAAGTAGGGGAACTAAAACTGAACCCACCCAACCTTTTTTTAATTTTAATGCTGCGGATTCTGTAAGATGGGTCTCTTGTAAGAGCACCAAATCAGGATTATAAGAAGCAAGATCGGATAGTATTCTCTGTCTCTTAATTTGGTTAATAAAACCTTTCACATTCCAGGAAACAACTCTGAATGCAAAACCAATAAAAATACATAAAGAACGATATATGCAACAGTAAAATTATGAGGTAAGAGATAGAGAAAGAGAAAAGGGAGAGATAATAAGAAGTCACATGGGGAGAAAAACAGAAAGAAAGAAAGCAGTAAGTCAGTCAAGATAAAAGAGGGTAGAGATACAAAAGAGAGGAAAGAAAGGAAGGAAAGAACGAATAAGAACAAAAGAAGACTGTACATGTCAAGGTGACAACTGTAATACATACCTTATGGGGAACAAAAGGGAAGGATGAGAGGCGGCAATGGACAACGGAAACAGCACACCCAACAAAGGGCAACACACCACACCAGGATTTAAATGAACATGAGCAGGAGTGGGAACATAGAGCGGAACCTAGTAAACTTCAATGAACCTGCAAAAGGAAACAAGAATTATGTATATAAAAAACAAGAAGAACAATGGAGTTCAAATAGTATAAACTATAACAGCAAATTCAATACAGCGGTATACGAAAAGGAGCACCACAGTCAAGTTCCAGAAGGAAGAGGAGCTGTCTCCATTGAGGCAATTGAGTGAGAATGAATACATCTTCTGAGGTCAATCAGATCTTCAAAGGTGGAAGTCTTCTTGAGGAAGATAACCTTAAACAGGCATGGATGGAACAAACCATATCTTGCACCCAAGGAACAAAGAGCCGGACGGAGATCTAGGAATTCTTTCCGTCACTTGACAGCTGTCGATGAAACATCCTGGGAAATAAAGATTTTTGTATCATGCCATAATAATAACTGCTTTTTGGATTTAGCTGAATTCAGTACCAGCAGAAGGTCAGTATAATGCAGGAATAGAAGAATTATTCCACAGGTTTAGTTAGAGCAGCTGAAGAAGACAAACGTGGATCCAGTCTATGTATTCAGTTTGGTTGAAGGAGGGAGACCCAAAAACTGTGGCAGCAAAGACGTAAAGTACGCAACAGGGTCGTCACCTTCAAGGCCCTCAGGGAGACCATAAATGCGTAAATTATTATGACGGTTTCTATTTTCCAAATCCTCAGTCACTCTTCTCAGTTTCAAGACTTTCTTCTCCAAGGAGGAGATTCTAGAAGATGAATCTTGTACCTCGTTGAGGTGTTGTTCTACCACAGTGAGACGGGATTCCATAGAAGGCCATTTGTTGTCCAAGGTCTGTAGTCGAGAATTAGTTTCCTCGATAAAGGGTCGAAGGGCACGAACTTCCTCCAAAACTATGTCTAAAGAGACCGGAGAGGCAGTTTTAGGAAAAGAGGGAGGATCTTGCTTAAGTCTCTTGCCGGTAGACGAGGGTAGCTGTGCTTTAGATGCCATGTTTGTGAGATTCTGTGTGTTAGCAGGACAGACCCCGTGTGACGATATCACAGATAGGTAAGAGGATTTATTAGGGGTAGTGTCATTGGTGCCACAAGAAGCAGGAGCATTCAACTTAAATTTTTTGGTATGATAAAGTAAGCGTTTGCTCCTACCCATGTAATGTGGTAAGAAAGGCACAGGAATGTGTTGGCAACATATAGCAGAATGGGCAAAATTACGTCATAAAAAAACAGCAAATTCGAGAAATATTAAAGACCTCCAATGATGAATAAGAGTCAATCAGAGAAAATGTGTGAAACACGCAGGAAATATCGAAAAAATTGATTGCAGGATGCCATGTGAGGACACATGAGGTAAAAACGGCAGGGAGAAAGACAAAATGGCGGCCGCTGAGCAGCAAAGAGAGTCACCTGCAGGATTCTATCAGTTCTTCATGAAGATAGAGGATGGAAACAATAGCCTTCTGAGGAGGAAATATTCCGATTCAGGAAAATGGCAGCATGATGTCAGGAAGGACGCTGGAACCGCTCCGAAATAAAACTAGAGGTCCGGTGCGATGCGGAGCTCCGTTGTCAGACGGCTATCTTAGTTCGCGATGCGCGCGACTCCATGGCAGATTTATAAGTTAGTTACATTTATCTGAATGGGGATATGCTAAAACCCTGGCATGGATCCAGCCCTCCAGGAGCCACTTTGGAGAATTACATTACATTATTTAAAGGTATAACTGTTAAATAGGGCAGTGTGAATGAGAGAATGAATGCTGATATGTTTTTTGTTTGTCCTAATTTTCATTAAGGTCTTCTAAGCACAAAGTGCTGAATATAATATTTACCAGCGAATACTGCAGCCTTCTGACAGCACAGCTTGTGATGTGACCTGGCCATTTTATCGAGGCGTGCCTGATGTATCAATACAGCTCAGGGCAAAGAGATTGGTCAAAACTGACAGTGGGGAAAGCAAGCATGTATTTCCTAAGTTCATTAGAGCAGGTCCAGTGTTGAATATGAGTGTTTTTGTTATTTCCGAAACAGAGCTAGTCAGTGTTAGTTAGTTACAAAACAGAGCATTAACTCGAACATTGCCTGACTCACACTTCACTTGCTGCTAATTGGAAAACTTTGCATTTTATGGAATTGTTTTTAACATTTTAGTGTTGTTTTAAACTTGCTGTGTTGGGAACTTTTATTTGGGAACTTTGGTTGACGGAGGGGGAATCGAACACTGCTATTCTTTGACGCTCTTCGACCGCAATCTGCCATTTTACTCACGACGGTGAGGTCTAGTGGTTGAACACTGGCCCCTACAAAACGGGACGCTGCCCGAGCGCACCAGACCCTGTAACTCGAACATTGCCTGCCTCTCGCTTCACTTGCTACTAATTGGAAAACTTTGCATTTTATGGATTTGTTTTTAACATTTTAGTGTTGTTTTAAACTTGCTGTGTTGGGAACTTTTGTTGAGGGAGGGGGAATCGAACGCTACTATTCTTTGACTCTCTTCGACCGCAATCCACCATTTTATTCACGACTGTGCGGTCTAGTGGTTGAACTCTGGCCCCTACAAAGAGGGACGCTGAGCAAGTGTGCAGCAGACGCACCTAAGGCAAGCCCGTCTGCGCCCGTCAGTGTCCCGGAGGGGGCCAGAGCCGGTTGTGCTGCCAGTTTTGTTATGGAGCCACCTAAGGCAGGGACTACCTCCTAGACTTTGATAAGCGCTCTGCCTGCAGACCTCACTTAGATATGTTGGAGAATAACCTCTCCTTGAGGTGCAAAGATTGCAATTGGACAGTCTGCCCTTTTCTCAGAGAGCACAAAGCTAAAATGGACATGATTGCCCCTAGTATTAGAGCAGATGCTTCATGTAACTTCCTGAGGGCCGCCTTACTGAATGTTCGCTCCTTAAAAAAACATGAATTTGAAATATATGATTTTTTGGTTGACTCCTCCCCCGATCCGTTGTTTCTCACAGAAACCTGGCTAACGGATGCTTGCAATCCTACTATTGCTAATACGATCCCCCAGGGCTATCAGATTTTGAGGAAAAACCGCCCCACCGGGAGAGGCGGCGGGTTAGCCATAGTATACAGGAGCTCTTTTTCCTGTATGCCCTTAGTAAATACGGAGATAGAGGGGGCTGAGAATCTGGGTTTTATTCTGACATTTTCGGCCCAGCAATCTATGGCAGGAATAGTAATCTACCGCCCTCCCAGACCGGCAAAGAACTTTGTGGAATCCATTAGTCATATTATTTCCCCCATTGCAGCTAAATATAGCCATTGTATGGTCCTTGGTGATATCAATCTTCAAATGGACAAGTTATTGGATCCTGATTCCATGAGATTGTATGAATCCTTTGATATTTTTAACCTGATCCCATATTTATGTCTTCCCACCCATGACAAAGGGCACACATTGGACCAGGTCTTTTCTTCAAACCAGATTTACATGGATGTTCCATTAGCCCTAACTTGGTCAGACCACCATCTGGTCGAGTTTACATTTCACAGAGAACATGCAAGACTCCAATTCTCTGACACAGCCAGGGTCAGTCACAGTTTCAGGCCTTTCCATCTGATGACACCTGAGGCCATTCAGTGCGCTATGCGGTATCACCCGATTCCCTTAAGTGGTACCCTGGAACTACATGTACAGGCCTTAGAGGGCTAGTTACAATGACAGGCCTTGGAACTAGCTCCCGCCTCAGTGAGGCCCGCTAAACCCACTCGAGTTTCGGCCCCTTGGTTTTCCGAAGCCCTAAGGGATAGCAAAAGGGCCTGTAAACATCTCAAAAGAGAGTGGCGGAGAACTTATGGCTCCTCTGATAAATTGACATATAAACTTGCTCTGAAAAATCACTACAAGAAAGTACGTGAGGAAAAGAAACTCTTTCTGTCAACAAAAATTGATTTGGCAGCTAATAAAAGTAAACCCCTCTTCAATATTGTAAAACGCTTTTCCTCCCCGACGACAATCAGACAACCGTTTGTTCCTACAAGTGAATGGACTGATCGCAGGGCCTGGTTCTTTTATGAAAAAATCTAAGTTAATAAGGACTCCTTTGTAGAACAGTCATTGGACCTGGAGGATGTCGGGGGACCTCAGTTAGAGGTCTGTCCACGTTCCAGTATGTCTCTTACAGAGTTCCCTATGATCACTTCAGAGCAGTCTCTGGTGCTAATGAAATCTTTAAAATCTGGCTCCTCCTCCGACCCCTAACCAACCAAAGTTTTGTCTTCCATTGAGGATGTGATCAACCCCATAGTGAACCCTATTCTGAAGACCGCTTTGAGGGAAGGGTCGATGCCCCAAACGTGGAAACACGCCAAAATTCTTCCGCTATTGAAGAAACCTACGGCAGACCCTGCGGCCGCCAGTAATTATAGGCCCATCTCACTCCAGCCTTTTTTTCCAAGGTTGTGGAAAAAAAATGTAATGGAGTTTTAACAAACTACGTGGAGACCAACTGCTTGCTGCACTCTAGCCAGTCAGGTTTCAGTGCTAATTTTAGCACCGAGACTGCTTTGTTAGAAGTTGCGGAGACAATTAAAGCAATGTTGGACAGAGGAGGTAATGCAGTACTGGTTTTACTGGACCTCTCTGCAGCTTTCGATACCGTACCCCATACTAGATTGCTGCAAAGACTCAGTGAGAGTGGTATTGGTGGCACAGTATTGAGCTGGTTTGCGTCCTTTCTTACCAACTCCTCCCAAACTATTTGGTCCCCTCCTTTTTCTGCGGCGATTTCTCCTATGCATGTTGGGGTCCCCCAGGGCTCAATTCTGAGCCCAACATTATTTAATTTGTAACATGGCCCCGCTCACCCTTCTCGCCGAGAAATTTGGTGCTAAAATAGTGTCATATGCTGATGATACTCTGCTGTTGTTCGCCTGCGAGAAGGATGTTGAATTCAATGGCAACCTAATTAATATCTGTCTCTCTAAAGTCTTCTCCTGGCTAAGCTATAACCATCTAAGATGCAACTCTGAGAAATCAGAGATCATCTTTTTCGGCCCACGTCGTGTGAAGATTGGCATGCATGGTGGCCTCAGGACATGTCAACTCCTGTGTCAGCCATCTCTACCATGAAGAATTTAGGAGTCAATTTGGATTCGGCCCTCTCCATGAAGACCCAAATTCATACGGTCGCTGGGTCCTGCTTCAGGTTGCTGTGAATGCATCGGAATTTTCTTCCCTTGCTCTCAGTCCCCTAAAGGAAGACAGTGGTTCAGGCCTTGATAGTCTCTAGACTAGATTGTGTTAATTCCCTGTATCTCGGCCTCCCTGAATATCTCCTAGGCCGTCTGCAAGTGATGCAGAACGCTGCGGCCAGGGCCATCTTTTTGACAGGGCCCAGAGTTCATACCTCCCAGCTCCTGTCATCACTGAACTGGCTCACGGTGCGAAAAAGAATTCAGTTTAAAGCCCTGGTTTTGGTCTTTAAAGCCTTCCACAAGATTGAAGCCCCTTATCTTAGGGACAGATTCCAACCTTATATGCCTCAGGGCACTCTGAGATCCTCTTCCCAACTCCTGATTACCACCCCTAAGGTGCAACTTTCCGAGTAGGGGGCAGATCCTTTCATGTAGTGGCCTCTCGGCTGTGGAACTGCCTTCCTTTATCCGTCAGACAGAGCCCTGACCTCCTTTCCTTCAGGAAGAGTCTCAAAACATGGATCTTCCAGGTATGATTTCCCTTTGAAGTGACTAGCTTTGTTCGTTGTTATGTGGTCTATGTTTCTTTCAGCGCCGGGACACTCCATGGAGTAGCCGTGCGCTATATAAATATGAGCTAAGATAACATTAAGCTCTTAAAGTAGAAGTATTGGCCACTTAGATGTAAGTATTGTGTTTTGCGAGGTTGTCCCTAACCTCACATTTCCAGCTAAATAAGAAAAGATGTAGTAAATTAAAGGCTATTTTATTTCCTTAGGACTCTGCAGTATGGAATGGTGCTTCAAGGCAGGCTCCAGAAATTATTAACCAAAAGAATTCTCATGGGCATTACTGGATTGATTAGAAACAAATGCCTAAGTGAATGAGGATCTAAAATGAAAAATGTACCCACAGACTCTATGGATATATGATAACATTCGATCAGTTTTGTTTTATTTTAAATAAACATAGTATTTTAGTCCTAAACTAAACTCGGCCATTTCTTTCCATGAGCACTGTTCTTTTTAGGGCTGGAAACAAAGGAAATGGGTAGATGTTAAGTTACTGGAAAAATACTGGAGCATTATTATAAATAAGGATCAGGAAGAATTTCAGTTTTATTTAGCAAATGCATGCTAACGACCTTAGCAAATAGGCAATAGCTTAAAAACTTCAGTATTCCTAGTATTATTGTATGGATGCAGATCAAAATATCCTCAGTAAGTGAACAAGTGAGCGATCTTATGCTTTGTAATTTCAGTGGAGGACAGCAACATGCAATTATAATAAAATAGGGAAATTGCCACACATCTCCTGGGTGTGCTGAGGGCATTCTTCATACCCTAAGATAGAGAGGCTAGCAGGCTGGAAAAGCTTGGTGGAGCAATGTGGAGGCTACACTAAGTCATACAAAAAAGATATCACTCAAGAAGTTTCAAGGTGTGCTATTTGTTGTGTTGCTCGACAGGGGTGTCTTTTGTCTCATGTTGCAGAAGGGATTAATGATTACAGCTGACAAATTATCATTTTTGGAATCTACATCTCGGCCCTTATTACATAGTAACTGCAGTCACCATAGTACACAGCAATGAAGTATACCAACATGGCAGTAGTTTTCATCCTAGCCAAATTATACAAACAAATCCTTATGCACGAATGCTGGTGGGGAAATTGGCCCACTTGGGATGTATTAATGATGCACTCTAGTACACAATGTGTGCTCATGTGGAATATGACTCTCTCTTTCCCAAGATCCGAACTTCAGCTGCCTTTTTAGCTCTCCTGAAGCAGATCAGGGTAGCTTCAACATCTAAATGGATCATGCTACCCCAAATTTTTCCAGGTTCCGTTATACTGGAAGCTATACAGGATCTTCAGGGGTGAAGAGAAGAGGTTGTATCAGCAGCATGGTCAAGCTACATCTTCCCTGTCTTGGCATACAGAAACCCCACCAATAACCCAGCTTTGCTTTCACAACAATGTCATATCATGTATGGTCCTAGTTTTGATGGTAAATCTCAGTTCTAAAAAAGATCCCACAACCAAAGATATATTGGATTTAATGATAAGAAATGTACATTTTCCCTTATCAGAGCCCACTCAGGGAGGTCAAAGGGCCTCAACTGTGGTGGTTGAGGTAATTTGCCTCTGTCCTGAGGTCCTTACTAACTGGACCAAGTACACACCTTTGCACTTGACTTTAAGGTAGCAAAAGCAAGCACTTGAAGGTTTATCTTGGTGGTAGTGTGCAGGGTGGGGATTCAGAACTCAAACAGTCAAACAATACAATCAATAATTCATTGTCATGCCCAGATCCTCTGTTTTAGTAGGGAGACAAGCATTTTAATCACACCAAAACTAGTTATCATACACAAGAAATATTAATCATACGGTTGCGTTCTACAACTGCTGTGAAGGTTATCCACACAGAAATCATTAGACTAAATTAAAGTACAGATGCAGGCTTGCTAAGGGTGCAAATCGGCAGCTTTCCTGTTTTCTGTAGGTCAGTCCCTATTTCCTTTAGTACACAGTACTCTTCAAGTGGAGTTATCGTTAAAGCATGGATCCCATTGATATCTATAGTAAATTTTGCAGTCAATGTTAATTTCAGGCAATGATTTTAACTTTAATTTAAGGCACTTTTCAAGGTTAAGTTCTAGCATGCGGGCCACAGCTAGACAGACAAGCAGACATGCTTGCAAGAGCAGTGACTCAGTAAGGTGGCCTGTCTCCTCCTTTTCACACAGGGCCTGGTGCAGGGGCAGCAGTCTGGAGTAATTGGCTCCAGCTGGGCAGATCAAGGCACTACCGGAGTTTGTCATCTGTCTTCTGGTCTGTGTCAGCACAAGTCTGTTGTCATCTCTGGTGGTGGTCCCTGAAGCAGGCTCACTGGCCGAGGTCAGTGAGTTGGTCTTGCTAACGTTGCTTAAATGTAGAAATACTAGTGAAAGTTTAAAGACCTTAGGGCAGAATCAGGGCTACTCCAGTTACTCTTCTGAAAGCAGTCCACTCTTCTGGGCTTCCCCCTTTGGCTAGGTAGCTGGACATCTCCTTTCCTGGGCAGTTAGCTTCTACAGGACCAGATAAACTTCTCCCTATTCTCAGCAGGGCAGACAGGCTCCTAGGCTGCTGGCTGTCTGAGAAATTCCAGCCATGGGTTTCAGTAGTTCTTCAAGTACTCTATTTAGAACTCCCTTCCTTGGTCTTGGAGAACTTGGAATTAGAGCCAAGTGGGGTAGTTTGGGTCAGACTTTTACATATATACTTCCCAGATAGGAGATGTTGATCTCACCGTCAATACCCAAGAACCAGTTTGAGGTTGTTTCTTGCCAAATTTTACAGGTTTTGTAAAAGGTGATGGCTGTCACAACAGGTAGTTATGATTCTGTCTCCAGGTAGAAGTGCCAAAGCATGAGCACATGACATATGAAACCTCTAAACCTCTTCAGCCTGTCAGTGCCGAAGCTAGTGTGTCATGGGCCACAGTGCAAAAAGTAAATGGGCCCCTTAGCTGCTGTTTGAACTGTGAATTGCAGCAATAATCAGGGTTCACGTGGCCTCTCAGGCCTCTGTGCACCGGTGCACTGCACTTACTGTACTAATGGAAGCTACTCCCCTGCAGCCTACCTTAGGGAGAATTAGAATTGATTTAATTTGTGCTTTTGCAAGATGCTTACAGCAATCAATTATTGATTTCTTCGGTTAACTTGGGAGGAGGGCTGGCCTGTTTATCTCAAGTGAGTTGATATAGATTTTCATCTAATTTGTCAGAGCTAACGCGACAGCCGTTAGCACAAAAATATTTCAACAAAGTTTTAATTGAAAAGAAGGTATAGATGTTATGAGGCCCAGATAGTTTTGCTTGCTGTGATTAGGCTTAGATGGTCACTACAGATTTGCAGGAAGATGAGCCTGCTTGTCTCAGTTAGAGTCAGGCAGATGTTAGCCTAGTTTGCTGAGAGTATCGCGTAAGCTTTGGGCAATGCCATCGTAGGTGAAGGAGGGTACCAGGGCTACCGCATCCCCGCCAGCAGAGGCCGTTGCAGTTAGAATGCCATTTAGCAAGTCGGGCTGGGTTGTAGTACCAATAGGACGTAATCTTAAAAGCAGTTTCTGCATGTCCCATGGAGTGTGCTGTGTTGTGCTTTTTGTGGAATATGTCTTCCCATTCCTTATGAGAGAGTGTACGCCCTAGTTCCGCCTCCCAGCGTCTCTGTCTTGCTGAGCGAGTGGTTCGGATACCTGATATGAGAAAGGAGTATATTTCAGATATAAGCCCAAGATCGTCTGTTTTGCGAGTGAGCCACTTCTCGAACTGTCGTATCGGACGGTGTGCCAAGGGGCGCGTCTTGGCTTCCGAGATCCAATGCGTCATCTGGGAGTGAAGGAAGAGATCAGAGCTGCGTAGACCGTAGCTCTCTTGCAGGTCCTTAAAGGGGATGAGGCCCTGAATGTCGAACAGATGCTCAAGGCGTTTGCAGCCGCCCTCTAACCAGCACGTTGCAACCTTTGAATCCAGGCCAGGTGGAAAGGCCGGTTTGGAAAAGATTGGGGTCATTGGCGAGGGAAACATAGTTAGATCAACCCGGAGAGAGACTCTATCCCAGACCAGCATTGTGGGGTGGGGGACTGGTGAGTAATAAAGCCCCCAGGGGTGAACGGGGCGTGGCAACCAGGCGTCTCGCCAGATGTGGTGGCCTGCCACCATCTGGTCCATGAAGACCCAATATTTCTCGGTCATTGGGCGGTTCCACTACACTAGATACCGTAGTAGGGAAGCTTGATGGTAGCGGATGATATTAGGGAAAGCGAGACCGCCCTCTTTCTTAGGATGCTGTAGCAAGGTCCTCTGCAAGCACGGAGAAATCGGGCCCCATACGAAATGCTCGATTGCGGTCTGAATTTGGCAGAGTGACTGCGGTGGAGGCTCCAAAGGAGGGTTTGAAACAATACTATGCAGTGGTGATGTTGAGTACCTGAGATTTCTGCATATTAATTTTGAAGCCGGAAACCTGGCTGAAGGTCTGTTGGTCCTTCACAATCGCCGGCAGGGAGGTCTCAGGGTGCGCCACCTAGAAGATAACATCGTCTGCGTAGAGGCTGATAATATGGTGGTCTAAGCCGAACAGGACGTCCTGCGCCTTGAGGTTGTCCCGGAGTCGTTGGGCAAAGGGTTCCATATAAAGTTCGAAGAGTAGGGGAG
Source organism: Triturus cristatus (assembly GCF_964204655.1). NCBI lineage: Eukaryota > Metazoa > Chordata > Amphibia > Caudata > Salamandridae > Triturus > Triturus cristatus. Next base: position 920,527,409 of record NC_140581.1, on the reverse strand, counting down.
AGAGGGGGCAGCCTTGTCGCGTTCCCCACCACCACAAAGCTCTCGGAGAGTAAACTGTTGACCCGCACTGCTGCAGACGGAGAGCTATAGATGCTCGCTATCCACCGGCGAAACCTGGGCCCCAAGCCGAAACCCTCTAGGGTAGCAAATAAATTAGGCCAGTGCACCCGGTCGAAAGCCTTTTCCACGTCGACCGCTAATAATAAGGCTTCTTCTATGGACAGTTGTACCTTGTCAATCAGGTGGCAGAGTCTCTTGGTGTTGTCACCGCATTGCCTACCGGGAAAGAAGCCTGATTGGTCCAGGTCAACAAGACCTGGCATGTGAGTGTTCAACGGGGAGGCCAGAATGCCAGAGAACAGTTTTGCATCGATATTCAGCAGCGAAATTGGGTGGTAGGAGCTGCAGAGCTCCAGGCCTTTCCCTGGTTTAGGGATGACCGAGATAGAGGCCTGCATCATGGAGGGTGGGAGGAACCCCGTATCAGTGAAGGAGTTGAATAAGCGGGTAAGCAGCGGGGCTAGTTCGGCACAAAATGTTTTGTGAAAAAGGGCGCTAAAGCCATCAGGGCCCGGAGCCTTCATAGTCTTCAATCGAGTGATAGCGGAGATTACCTCCTCAATATGTATGGGGGCCTCCAGGGCCTCCACTTCATTCGTGGGAAGAGGAGTGATCGCCGCTCCCTGCAGGAACTCGGTGGGATCAGACAGCAGAGAGTGATAAGCAGTATATAGATTTTGATAAAAAGAGCGGAAGGCTGACAGTATCTTGTTATTATCCATGAACTCCGACCCGCCCTCTTCCCATATCGCTGTTATAGTTTGTGTCGCTTGCTGACTGCGCAGGCTGTGCTCCAGCATTCGTCCGCCCCTGTTGGAGCCCACGTAATATTTGTGTTTGAATTGAGCGACCGCGTGCGCCACTCTGTCAAGGTCTAACCGCCTAAGCTGAAGGCGCTCTTTTTCCAGTTGCTGACCAATTCTGGGAGCACCTGTGCGTTTGCAAATAGCTTCTAGTTCCCTGACTTTAGCTTCGAGGTCTGTGCAATTGGACTGTCTGAGTTTATTTTCATAAGCAGCCTTGGCGATGAGCGCCCCTCATGCCACAAGTTTAAGCGCTTCCCATACTGAAGAAAGTGGCGAAAGTCCTGTGTCGTTAATCGCTAAATAGTCAGTCAGGTAACGACTAATGTCATCCAGAACCGCTGAGGAGCAGAGCAGAGAGTCTCGCAGGTGCCAGTGGGAGGAGGGTGGGGATCCTGCAGGGCGAAGGCGCATGGCAAGGTGATGTGTGCATGGTCAGACAGGGAGCGAGCTTCAATGGTGGAATCTGTAACGCAGGACCAAGCTGCAGGGGTAACAAGGAAGTGGTCCAAGCGGGCATAGGTCTTGTGCACTGCCAAGTTGTAGGAAAAGTCGCACTCGTCAGGGTAGAGGCATCGCCAAGCTTCTCGGATCCCTGCATCACGCAGCCAGTACCCTCCTCCCTGTGACAGGGCCCCCACTCCCCCAGTTCATGAGCCTGAACGGTCCATCTCCGTGTCCATCACTAAGTTGAGGTCGCCCCCCACTACCACTATTGGGTCTGGCGTATGCAAGACGTCAGCAAAGGCATCTATTAGGAACGTCTCTGGTCTCTCATTTGGGGAGTAGATGGAAGCTACTGTAAGGTGAAGATCCCTATAGTAAGGTGCAGTGCAAGGAGGTGTCCTTTGATCTCTGCAACAGGACCCCCCACTGTGCCCCTAAAGCGCTTGGAGAGTAGGACCGCAACCCCACCCCGCTTACTATTCCCTGAGGACCAGAATTGTGAGGGGAAGTCGCTATGACGCATGCGGTGTGTATCACTGTGGAGCAGGTGAGTTTCTTGAAGTAGGCAGATGTCTACACCAGAGTGCTCGAGTAGAGAGAGAACCGCTTTCCGTTTGACTGGGTTATTAAGCCCCTGGACATTGAAGCTAACTACCTTAAGTTCCATGGGAAAAGGGATGAGCCAAATGGTGCATGTGTCATGGCCCCGAACAAGGTGCTGGGGGGCTAGGCTATAGGGCAAGCCCCAGACAGAAAGGAGACAGGCATTACTGAGCAAAAGTAAGAGCGGGAAAAAAAAGCTCACTGGTGAGATAACCCTCCCTAGCCCAAAGGATAAGAAAACACCCCAACAACATCCAAATTGAACATCAGCCCAACAAGGGCCAACCCATAAAGAAAAAATGGGGGAAAGCCCAGCAAGTGGGGAAAATTTCCTGGAGAAGATGCAGGGCACTAACAGAAAGCACAGGAATCTATGATTTCTGTAGATATCCAGGATCATTGCTTGGAATTTTTTTACACTACCCAGAGTGTCGGAAATCTAACCAGGTCACATGAGGAAACCTACAATGTGTAGCTTTTCAACCTTTTCCAAGTTCTGAATTGGAGCGTCAAAATTAGGGACCTCAGCTAAGGTTTTTGAGCTGGCCTCCAAACCTTCACAGCATTGAAAGCTCTGCCTTTAATGACAAAGTCACAGCCTGCCCAACAAAACTAGTGCTAGCTCTCGGCAATTGGTCTTTTTCATCAAACCGTGCTGTGGAGGGAGTACGATCAGTGAAAACTAATAATGCCCTTTGGCCCAATCTGCCCTGTCATCTGGGCAAACCTGTCAGCATTTTTCACATTTTCAATATGCAAACTTTCTAAATTGGGAGATTTAATTGTTTCTTCGTTCTCAGATCTGTCATGTATTGCATGGCGGTTCTGGGCAAAAACCATCTGACAGCTGTAGCATCAAAAACCACACTATAAATGGGGTTGTCCTTCCAGTTACTTCTTCCTACCTAATGCTGCCATCTAACTCAGGTAAGATTGTTTCCCACAAAGGTTGTGGCAGTGTCTCAGCCTTAGGAAACACACCTGTTCCTGTAGAAGAGAGTCACTCTGCCAGGATGGTTCATGTAAGTTTATTTACATAAACATGAGCAGCCACATCACTACCATCTACAGAGGTTTTCTTCACATCCTAACCATCCTCTCTAGAGCCCTGCATTATTCTAACATTAACATTCCACCTACAGCGTTACACCTGCACACTAGCCCTCCCAGATCCCAAGACACAGAACTTGGTCATTTACAACTCTGTCATACACTTGCACCACCTTTATGAGATTTAGCCACTTAGGTAACTCTTTTCCACTTACTACAGGCTTCCTAATTCAAACCCAGTCCCGGCTTCCTAATACAAACCCAGTCACCCAGAGAAATTCCAACCCCAGCCGAAATTTTTCGGATCTTATTCATGAACTTCCTCAATGTTCCTTGATAAATCTCCACACACTCCCTTTTATAGTCAATGCCCACCTCCGACTCTCAACTACAATTTTTCAACCACCATGGAGCAAGCATGGATCCTAGCTTCCTCCCACACAGCAGTTCAAATGGTTCACACCCAATAACAGAATCTGGCATAGTGGGATAATACAACAAAGTAGTCTGCAAAGCTTTCCTCCAAGGTAAACCACCCTCGCATGCTAACTGAATGGACTCCCTAAACATGGGGTTATACCTCTAAGGGGCTCAATGAAAATACCGATCGCAAACGGGCCGATTTGCAGAATCTGCCCCTTTGTGACCAGTATTTTTCCATTTGGGATGCATCAACCCAAATGCAAATTCGCAATTTAAGTAATCGCAAAATTTGCGATTTCTTAAATTGCAAATGCATTTAGTGAATCGCACATTGCGATTCCCTAAATGCAATGCATGATGCAATTTCAAATTGCGAATTTGCAATTATGGATCGCATATTACCATCAATTTGATCTTGATGGTAATTTACAAAAACTTTGAAAAATGCACTAAAGTGTATTTTTCAAAGTTTCATGTTACACACACACATGTCCTTGGGGCATGTATGTGCGCAACATGTTGTAACATTTCAATTTCAGGGGTGCAACAGGGTGCCGTTTTGGCACCTTGCATCCTTGAAATTGTAAGCACAATTTGCGAGTTCCTATTTGGTACTCGCTAATTGTGCATGCAATTTCCATTCATTCCTATGGGCCTCTCGGCCCATAGGAATGAATGGGAAGCAATTCCTTAATTGCGATTCGCAATTTGCGAGTCGCAATTAAGGAATATGTAGGAATCACAATTTTCTTTGCAATTCCTACATGCATAGGGATTTGCAAGTCCTAAATAGCAATTTCTTAAAATTCGCTATTTAGGATTTGCAAATCCTGACTTTGATGCATGGGGCCCTAAGTCTGGCCATTAGACTGGGGATAGTAGTTAGGAGTTATTATGTTTCACTCCACATTTTGACAGAGAGTCTTAAAAAACCTTACTGACCAATTAGGGTCCAATATCTGAAACCACTTCTTCCGGACCTCCTTCGAAATCACTTCAACTTCATTACACAACGGATTCCAACCATTGATGTCCTCCATAGTATACACTACTGCACAACACCTCCTATATCACTGTCATCTAAATTTACATTTAATGGCAATTGTGACAGAAAATCAGCATGAGCGTTCAACCTTCACTGCACATGCTCAATTCTAAATCGATAAGATTGCAATTTTGCAGCTAAACGTGCAAGCCTAGCTGTCAAACTCCCGCCCCCCAGGAGAAAGAACATGAACCAATGGTTTGTGATCAGTTCTAAACACAAACTGCATTCCCCACAGAAATTGCTTGCAATGGTATGCCGCCCAGGTGCATGCTAATTGCTCTTCCTCTATTATAGAGTAGTTCCTTTTGGACTCCCTTAATGCTCAAGAAGCGTATGACACTACATACACCAACAATACCCTCCCTTTTAACCACAAATGATGTAAGAAAAGGAGCATTAACCAGTTTCTTTTTTAGATCCACAAAGGAATTTTCTTGCTCTACGCATAAAATGAAGTGGACATTCAACTTTAACAGCATAGTTAACGATAAATCTAAAATAAAATTCAATCAAAAATGATCCTAATTCTACCTTTGTTTTTGGAACAGGAACATCGGCCACAGTTTTAACATGATCTTGCTTTGGTTTAATACCATTTTAGAGGTACAATGACCCAGGTATTCCAAATGATCACATTTTAACCTACATTAGGATTCCTTTAAGGTCAGGCCTTTTTGACGCAACTGTTGAAGAACACATTTTAGATTCAGTAAATGTTCTTCCTCATTTCTACTGTGCACCAAATTGTCCTTTTAGAGTGTGATTGCTCGTTGGGTACCTTCCAATGTTTGCTTCATTAATCGCTGAAATACAGATGCTGCTCTTGCCAAACTGAAAGGCATTCTGCAGAACTGAAACATTCCTTTTGACGTGACAAATGCAGTCAAATGTCGTGACTCTTCTTGTAACTCAATCTGATGGTAACCACTGCCTAGGTCTAATGTGGGAAAACTGTTGCTCCAACCAGTGTAGACACCAGTTCATATAAATTTGGCAGTAGATGTCTGTCAATCCATATTTAATTGTTAAGAATGTTTAAGGTCCACACATAGGGCCATATGTAGGTAAATTACATTTACCGATTCTAAAATACCGAATTTTACCGATTCGGTATTTATGAATCGGTAAATGTAATGTAGGGAAAAAAATACTGATTCGGTAAGTGTCGGTATTTTAGAAGTGGTATTTACCGATTCGGTAATGGTAACTTGTTTCCCATTGATTCCTATGGGCCAGGAGGCCCATAGGAATCAATGAGAAGCCAGTTACCATTTCCGAATCGGTAAATACCGATTCGGTAATGGGGGGAGGCATCATCATGGGTGGCAGGGTGTCACATTGACACCCTGTTGCACCCCGGATTCGTCCATGTGTGCACATGTGGCGCACATACATGCCCTAGGGGCATGTATGTCTGCCACATTGCACACTTCACAGTGCACACAAATGCATTTTTACACCTATTCGTCATTTACCACCAACTTTTAGTTGGTGGTAAATAACGAATCCCCACACCCACCACACACTCCCCCTACATCTCATTTCTGTATTCGGTATTTACCGAATCGGTAAAATTACCGAATCGGTAATTTTACCGATTCGGTAACTTACCGAATACAGAAATGATCCCCCTACATTGCAAAAGCCTAAATACCGGTCGGTAACGGTATATTTACCGAAAATCGGCCGTTACCGACCGGTATTGGGCTACCTACATATGGCCCATAGTCTCAGATCCCCGAACGTTTCAAAGCAATGACCACTGGAGACACCCATGGTTAAGATTCTATTGGTTGACTTCTTTACTGCACAAATCTTGTAATATTTATTTTAGCCTCACTCTGTATGTATTAATTATATTACAAACCTTGTGCCTGACTGGCACTGCATTATCCAGTAACACAAGTTTGTGTTTAAATCCGACAAACTTTCCCAATTTATCATAAAAGACCTCAGGGAATTCTGACTTTAGGCCGTTATTTACATCTCCCACCACATAAAGAGGTGGAACCGCATTTGGATCTAATTTCATATTCAACTCTTGCTGATGAGTCCATTCCAAAATGGGGTCAGCTTTGGCAACCACATAGATTTTTTCTCTAGTTATCTTTGCCTTAAAACATATGTTGGCCCCCCCCAAAAAACAAGCAAATCAATCCTGCAACTGGTATAGCCACCAGGACATCCATCTCCAGCAATTTCTCATTCTTACAATTCGACTCCTATAGGATCTTGCTGATGATGCTATACCATGCACAAGAATCCACCATGACCTCCACACTTTTCCCATTTATGTTAACTGCACATTTCAGAAAGCTATTTATTACACCATCCCGAACACACTATATGGAATTGGGATTAAAATCTTTCTCATCATCCTCATTCACTACACAATGACACTTTTACACATCCTTCCAAATTCCCCTTTTTCATACAGCGGCTACAAGATATGTCAATTGCGGGGCAGCCTTTAAAATTAACTAGGTGAAAACACCTGCCACACTTGTAAAAATTCATTGATTTTTATTTTTGTTGGCAAATATTATTTTCCTTGTTACCTTTAATAGAGTTAACAATTCTACTGGACTCTGGTTTCTTCCCGTCTCCACTACCATTGCATCCTCTAATATCTTGCACAAACTTTTCAGACTGCTCAATGCTTTTAGCAATGCTAATAGTAGCATTCAAAATCATGTCGGTTCCCAACTAGACCCTTTCTTGCACCTTCTTACTTTTCATCATGATCTGATCCCTTAAAATCTGCTCATAAGTTATAGTCTGGAACCCACATAACGCTGCTAAAGCTGTAAGGGCTGATATATACTCCTCAGTACTCTCTTCTTTTTGTGCTCTTCAGTAGAACTTAATACTTTCATTATGGTATTATTTTTTTCCATATCTATTTGACAAATGTTTCACAGCATTGTCAACCACATCCAAATCCCCTGGGCTTTTTACAGGAGGTACTGTTTTGAATTCCCTAAGACACATTCTACCTAAATATGTTTTAACAATACTAATTTCCTTTGAGGAGTACCTTCCTTCCCTTCCAAAACACCAACATAAGCCAAAAACATAGGAAATCATAGTTCCTACTCCAACTATGGGTCTCCCCTACACTGTAAAAACAAAGCTGGCAAAGCTATACTAGACAGCTAAGACAGGAATAAGAATTAGCACAAAAACTAAGATACTATAATGTCATCTTTTATATTAGGCTACGACCTATTCAACATATAACAAAATGATCATGCTAAATGTTGCAATTGGGTCAATGACATTACTATTTCGAGAGTGTATCACTACAGTTATACTCTGAGGTAATGTTACAATTTGTGGAGCTGTTCCGAAATGCAAGGTGAGCATATCACTGTGGATAGGCTTCAACGTGAAAGAAATGGTGAAGGAATGGTGAGCGTATCACCATTATCATGTGCTGTTATTTTAATAATTGATGAGCGTATCACCGCGGATATGCTTCAACATGAAATAAATGGTGAAAGAATGTTGAGCGTACCACCGTAAGGTGCTGTTATTTTAATACTTGGCGAGTGTACCACCGCAGTTATTCTCTAAGTTAATGTTAAAAATTGTGCAGCTATTCAAAAATGCAAAGTGAGTGTATCACCGTGGGTATTCTTCAATGTTTCTGTTAATATTAAAAAGTGGTGAGATGATCACCGTATATGTGCTCAGAAATGCAGCTTTTCAAAAGTGCAAGGTGAACGTATCACATTGGATACGTTTCAATGTAATAAAAATAGTATTGTGAGCATACTATGCTGCTATTATTAATATCTGGTAAGCATACCACTGTAGATATGGTCTAAAATACTGAACATGTGACTGTGTAATAGTTTGCAAAACGTACGCTTTCTTCTTTGTATAGCAACGTAAAACTTCATATGGACCGAATCAAAGATGGCCACCGTGCATCTATGCTGCTACGTGCCTATCTGCAGCACGCGGTTTGACAGGGGAGGATGCGCAGTCTAGCATGTCAATGCATATGTCACAGCAACTTCTAAATTCACACGCCAACCCGTTACTGGATTAATTTACAGGCATCTAGTATATATAATTTAATATACAGCAATTGCACCCCGGCATGCCATTACGCACTACTTAAGCTGCCAATTTCCTCAGTTGTGCAGCGAAACCTGGTGATGTCCCACTCTGATGAGCCTGCGGTGCACACACATCCCCTGCATGGTGGCTGCTCCAATTTCCCACTAGTCACCAATATGTGGAAGAGATTCACTCCGCCAGGATGGTTCAAGTAAGTTTATTCACATAAACAGGAGCAGCCACAACACAACCATTTACAGAGGTTTCCTTCACATCCTAATCGTCCTCTCTCAAACCCTACAATATTCTACACCCTCACACTAGCCCTCCCAGATCCCAGATCCCAAGACTCAGAACACAACAGATCCCTCACCTCTAAGTGAGGTGGAGAAACTGTGGATTGAGCAGCAGGCACATCTACTGAGTTTTGGCGGATGTCCAACACTAAGCACACCCATCACTGCACTCTCTTAAGTAGATTGTTCTTAACTCACTAATCTGAGGAGGAAATGTCAATAACCTTATGGTGTTAACTCTTTTCACCCACCATGACCAGTGCAAAAAGTGAAATCGAATCAAAACTGTGAGATTGTTCTTGAATGTATTGATGGTACAGTTCATGACATTTACAAATTCCAATGAGTGTTGCTTACATTTGAGATTCACAACCCATTCAGTCTTGTCACACAGATGAGCCATCTGTGAACTCCACTCACATAGAGAATACCCTGTGCACTGCCATAACGGGAGAGGCACTCATGAAAAGCCATGATTTTATTCTCCATCATCTCCTCTGCTGTGTTTCTTTACCCTCCAGCAGCCCACCATTTTTCCTACTTAATACAATCTCTGTGGATTTTCTCCCTCACCTGTCTCGATTCTGTATGGTTTCCTATTTCTTCTTCTTCCCTGACTCTTAGTGCCTTCTTTCATCATTTTTGCCAGTCCCCCCATCCCCCCCCCCGTGTGTTTCCTACCTGCATCCTCTGGCAGGTGTTGTAGTGCCCACTCTTCAGCATACACCTTTATTTCCCGCCCAACACCTGCACTCCTTGGAGTGCCAATCTTGGGAGGCAATTGCCCAATTTCTCACACAGAGTATGCATATGCATGCGACGAATGGGAGCTGGCAAAAGCTCAGCCACAGTCGCTGCAGGTAAGATCGGTGGGGCCAGGTGAGGGGGGATTTCGAGAGACGACCACAAGGGAAAATTAATTATTTATTTAATTTTCCCTCATAGTCGTCTCTCGAAATACCCCCCACACCTGGCCCCAGCGCCCCACTGCTCTTATCTGCAGCGGCCGTGGCTGCAAAAGCTTTCATGTTTCATAATTTATTTATTAAGTGCACAGTTAATTAAAACCTTTGCACAAAGTGCCAATATTTAAAAAGACTTTTCATGAAAAGTAGCATAAAACAATAGCTATAAAAGGCGACGTGTTAATGAGCTGGGGTGCTAAAAGCCATTTTGAGGCCTGCAAGACCTATTAATGGGTCTCAGCTACTGTCTCATGTGTTGCTCCAGGCTGCTGCAGATCACTGCTGCACTGCCATTCCGAAGATTTTGTTCAGTTTTGGTATATATAATCATTACATGTTGGGAGAGCTCGGATTTTCCACCCTGAAGTGGCCCTAATGTAACCTTTAGCAAAATTCTTGGAACTGAGCTGCGTGCAGTATGGTTGAAATAATGTTAGTGAATTTGCCTTCCCTCCCTAGGGTTTGAGCAGTGCTATTAGTGAAGCACAGGTCTGATGCTTCCCTGCAGCATCTGAGGAAAGTGACCAGGCAAAGTGGGACCAGAAGGCGAAGTTGGTCGTTGGCAAGGTGGGGGCAGCGGCACAGCTGATGTAGCCAGGACTTGTGATGGTAATTACAGAGCCTGCACATTAGTCTCCTATCCCTCCGTTCCCAGAGCGGGTTGAAGTCGAGAATTGGGAGGGCTAGCAGCCTCATATAAGGAATCCTGTTGCGAGACTGGAGGTTGAAGAAGATATTTGAAGTACGGTTGGGCTTTCCCCTTGATGTACGAGGTGTCCAAAGCTGTAAAGAGGGGCTTTTGTTGCAGCCTTGCGATGTCTCCCTCATATGATGCTTGAGTAATTTGTTATTATTGTTCTTTTCCACATGGGCAAGGGAATGTTTGGATTAGTCAGATTTGTAGTGTCGATCTTTAGTGTGCCAATTGCTAAGTGCAGCTGTGAGTGCCAGGGGGAGCGTTCATCCTTGAACATAGATAGTAGTTGTGCTTTCAAGGATTGAGCTGGAGCACGCAGGATACGGATGTTAAATTTCTCTAGGTTGCGTAGACAGTAAAGTTCTGCTCTTTCCAGGGCCAGCTCCAGCCTCAGCCTGGCCCTCCTTGAGTGCTGGGGAAAGGAGAGTATTTTCTCATAGGCCAATATTTAATAGTTCTCAAGACATAGGCCAGTTTTACCTGGGAAGGCTAGATGGCAGTAGGACAGAGCTGGCATCAGTTTGGCACATAAGACGTTTAGTGTTGGCTCAGCAGCAGGGCTGTGCAGTTGGCGATTTAGGCATCTCAGGCTGTGTATCACACCGGCTCCCTTGGACCTGAGATGTTTGAGATGGGCCATTTGGTTTGCCCTTTTGCTGAACCAGACTCCCAGATAGTTGTAGCTGGTACAGGTTGCGATTCACAATCAGGCTATTCGCCAGGGCAGGGATTTCTTTTGTGGATGGTGGCCGAAACCCATTACTTTGGTTTTTGACTGATTCACCAAGAGTGTATTTGTTGTGTTGTACGTATTGGAGGCTTTCATATCTAGTGGCAGAGCTCAAGTCACCACCCCAGTTCCAGCACACGATTTTCTGACTATGGAATAATTTCAGACATGAAATTCTCAGACTGGATTACATAGTTTGCTCCAAGTGTTTTTGATAAAAGTTTCTGTACGGTTGTTGAAAGTGTCTAGTTATTAAATGCTAGTACTGCATTACACATTGGACCATAGGGCTTTAAGGGGGCATATACATCATTATCCATAAATAGTTGAAAGACAGGAAGGACAGTATTAATGTGGTAAACTATTTTTTTTGTTTGGTTTGATATCATCTTTATTCTTTCTGAAGTTGGCCATCATTATCACTTCGCACCTCAGCTAGCGCACTGTATTTCTTACATACACATCCAAGATACTCGAAGGTGTATCTCTAGTTTCTCGACAACCACTGCCTTCTTGTACACACTAATTAGGTTTTATTCATCTCCTTTTAAGAATGCTTCTCTCCTTGTAGTGACAAGCGGCCTCCATTCTTCTTGCCATACCAGACAGGGTCGGATTGGAACAGAAAGCAGGCCCGGGCACCAAAATAAAAGGGGCCCATATTAGTGAATAAAATAGCTAAAATGTGACCCCCGATTGCAAATCGAAGCAGTTTTAAACTTGTAAGGACAAGCTATATGTGTTTTGCAAGGTAGCGGAGACTGCATGCATTTGTGCTTGCTGAAGGCAATGTTAGTGGCAATATGAGGAAAATCAAGATTAAACAAGCATTGGCATAGCCAATAGGTCTCGCCTTTGGGACCATATAAGTGTTTAGTTATCCAGCACAATATCCTTGGTGCAACAACATCAACTGTTGTATGGCTAAACACTTATAAGGTCCCAAACGCAAGACCTATTGCATTGCAAATGCTTGTTATGGTTTGTATTCTTAAAACAGAATAAAGCTACTTTGATGATGATGACAGAAGTAAAAAAAGGGAGATTCTAGGGCGGGGGAAGGAGTGAAGGCTTGGAGAGCATCGAACTGAAGAGAGAGCCGACCGAGCTGAGAGAGAGATGGAGGGGGAGAACATGAGATGTGAGAGGGAGAAAAGAATACAGTTTGAGATGTAAAGAGATATATGTCAGTGATGAAGAGCACTGATGAGGGACAGTGTGTTAAAGAGAATGCTGTCTAGGGGGTCAATGCTGCAGGAAGGGAGACAGGGGAAAACGGGCTGTGTAGAGAGACAAAAACTGAGCCTGACAGACAGGGAAGATTCGAGAGAGAGGTGGAGAGAGAGAGAGGTGGAGAGAGGCCGGGGTACGGCGTGACAGTGTCAGCCTCACTGAGGGCGAGGAGGGTGGAGAGACAGAGAGGCGAATAGAGGCCAGGATGCACAGAGAGACAGACACAGGCTGTGAGAGGGACAGAGAGACAGACTAAATATGAGAGAGAAGCAGGAGGTAAAAAGCAGCAGCATGAAAGAAAGCGGTATGGGGAGAGGTCAATGAAGAGAGCATGAGAGGGTAGAGTGGGAGAAAGTGTGAGAGAGAGAGAGATGTGAGAGAGAGATTGCGTGTGCGGTGCTGTGTGAGAGGTGCACAGAACCGAAAGCGAGAGGGACACTAGAGGGGAGGCTGGCAAAGAGGCGGAGCAATCCGTGGAGAGGAGCAACAGACAAATACAGACAGCTTTCAAAACAACCTGCCATGAATGTGCACGAGGACAAGGTACATACAGTGACTTTCAGAGATCATTTGCAGATGTCTTGGTCATTCAGAGCTGTTTGGTTTTACTATCCAGCGGCTCCACAAGAGAGATACAGAGAGAGCGACAGAAATACAGAAGGTGCTAGAGAGAGACAGGGCATGATAGAGAGACAGAGCTGCGAAAGAGAGAGGTCATGAGTGAATGATGTATTGAGAGAGTGACATATACGCAGAGTACAAAGTGATACACAAGAGAGAGCGTAAATAAAGACAGCGCCCCAATCGGAAGCGAGGTCCCAAAAGAGTGACAGGGGAAGAGTGCCACGAGTGAGCGCTCGGAGAGGTGCTGACAGGGAGAGTTTGGCGGGAGGACAGGTCAGGCAGCACTCCAACAGAACCTCTCCCCCTCAAGCCAGAGAGCAAACATGAGTTTGTGTTCATATGCCAAACAGACGGAAACACTGGCACAGAGGGGCAAATAGAGTATCCATGCAAGGAGGGCAGGAGACCAACAGGCAGCCAGGACGTGCCTGCTCATCTGCAGACATATATAGGCCCCATTGCACACAGGCCAACAGCCGCACCAGCAAAAAACACACAGCTTCCATAGACAGTCATTAATCACACACCGACCAGCTGGGCATCATGCAGTGCGCATCTTCAGCAACCCATATGTAAAAGACATTTTCCTATTGGCTTTGTCAATGCTGGTTCAGAACGGGCTGCTGTTTGTGCAGATTTCGTGCGCAGGGAGTGTTTGAAGCCTTCTGGGAAAGATTATATTCTTGTGGGGGCACTTCGCAGCAAACAAGGCTCCCTTTGACGTGAGGCGTGCGCTGGGGCTTGAAAACATGTCCTTATCAGGGGAAGTTCTAACCGGAAGCAGTATCGGGGGTGGGCCATGCAACGACGCCGCAGGGGGACTGCAGGTTCGAGGGAGACCTAGCCATTTATAATTTGAAAGGCCATATGTTGTAAACAAAAAAAGCACAGGGTAAGAAAAGCGCTTAAAACTCCTGTTGACAGGGACCAGACACACACAGCATTTCCCTTGCGGGAGCGAGCAGCGGCACCATCTGTTTTGAAGATAATTACTAACAGACGGCGCCGCTGCTCGCTCCCGCAAGGGAAACGCCAAACGTGCACGCGTTGCAATAGAAAGCAATGAAAAACATGCACGCTTTTAGGCAAAAGTGCTGATCGATTGCAAAAGGTCCCTTCCTATGCAGCACTTGCGTGCTGCATAGGCGAGACCTGAAAACGGCCCACCAGACCATAAAACAGGACCACAAACATCCAGAAAATGGCCCATATGCTGACTTGTCAGCCCAGCCCATCAGGCACTACATGATTGCCCAATAGGCCAGTCTGACCCTCACACCAGAAGCTGTCTGTGGCTATTCTACTGCATCTTCCTGCTGTTTTTCAGACAGAGTACCACCCCATTCTCCTGATATGTCTCGCTCTCTCTTTTTTTCTCTCCAACTTTGGCCTTCGTAGCTGGTACTCTCCTGATTTTGTTGCAGTCTCTAGAACCAGTCCTACTCTCATTTGTTCTTACACACGACGACTCGGGTTTAATAGGGCTTTATCCAGGGCCGAATACTTTAATCTTTACACTTGCTCCATTCTGTCTCTTTCTCAATAATATGCAGGCAACTCTCAAATCCTCACTTGTCTTCTTTTTCTCTGGTACTCCGCGAAATCAGTTGCAGCTGCCTATCCACTATCAGCCACCGGGTGCCGTAACCTTCTTTACATTGTAACCCTTCTCATGCTAAGGTTGTCTTTATTCCAGCACACGTTCTTCTCCCACTCCATATTATTTTTCCCCCAGATGTTTCTCTTATATTGTCTTAGTTTGCTAGAAATCTGGACATTATCTTTGACTTAAAGGTTTCCTTAGCACAAGAAATTATTTTGTTTGCTTGTGCCTGTCTTTTCCATCCCTACATAATTTGTCAAATATACTCATAAGTTTCCTTCAATTATATAACAATGCTTACTTCTTTCATCATCTGCCACCTGGGCTATTGTTCCTCTCTACTCATTAGTCACTCTGCTTATTCCCTCACCCTTCTTCAGACTGTTTACAACACCGTTATTTGCTTATTATACAAAATTATCTTTTCCTCCCAAATTTCTTCTTGTCTCACTTGATCTCCTTAACTTTTTTGTTTTAAATATATATTCATGGTCCATCTGCTTTCATTTAAATAAATCTATGTTCTTCTTCAGGCTCTTCATTTTCCCCCTTTTTGATTCTCTTTTTGGCTTTAACTGTATTCATGGTCTTTCTCCTTTGTATCTGCTCTCATTCTCACTCATCTTTGTTCATTGGCGGACTCTTTATTTTGCATCTAAAGTTGTTGTACAGTTCGCCCCACGCCTATTCACTTTTTTGCATTAGGTCATTCTAATTTTAGAAACTCTGAAACATATTTACATCACACTTTCTCTTCTACCCTCTTAAAAATCATCTCTTTTCTGAAGCATTCACTGTCAGCATTCCACCTGTCTATTTTTTTGTGTTTTATTTTTTGTCAAACACGAATTCTAGCAAGCTGGATTTCACGGTGCTGCACAAAGTGAAGTTGTGGGGGCACTACAAAAAATTCAGCCATGCATTGACTGGTAACATAATAGAACACATTGTTTAACGTCCCACATTGGTCAGGCAGTAGACAGGATTGAATGAGGAACATTTGAATAATTTGAGAGATCAACAAACATAAAAATGTCAGCTTCATCAAAAATAAATGTATACTAAATGCATAGGTAACATAGCATCAGTTCACATAGAGCACATTGGTCAAACAAGCAGTAGCCAAGGATCAAAAATAAGAAAATATACAATATTGTATATTAATTTCAATTCAGTAAACTTTATTCGGTAAAAGCCATAAAAGTCATAAAAACATCACAAAACATGTCATAAATGTTTTAAAATACAGAATCTTCTATGCACATCAATAACAGATTCAAACAGAAAAATTCACCATTAGATTGGTAATATGTCTCTTCAAAGCCTGTCCTAGTTACTACAGGAGAAACCTATAAAATTCATTAAAACTGCACACTGGATCTCTAATATGAAAGGACTTTACAAGCGTACCATTTGTAATATACATGACGGTATAAAGAGCTGTATGCTTTGTAACTCTATTTCTTTGTGGTACGGGAGAATGGTAGAAGCCATATTGACAATTTAAAGGACTGACACATTTTTCAAATGTCTATTTCTTCATAGCGTTTCCTATTCATCAAGACTGTCGTAATGTAACTTAAAACTCTGTAGCAGATTTTGAATGTAGATATTCTTTGCAATAATTCCAGTTCTAATTGGTGTTGTCTGGTGTTTGATATAGACAATACAGAAACCAGGAAAGATGAGCGCAAAGCCGAATATTATGAACAGAACAATATCAAGTGACTTCTGCTTTGTTTTGCATCATTGTTGCAACGACATGGGGTTAGATCATAGTGCCAAGATGTTCGCAAAGGGAAAGCCACCTTAAAATGGAGAATGTTCAACCTGAAATGGGTGAGATAAAGTTCATGACTTGGATCAACAACCCAAAATAAATATGGTTCATGAGTCCTAGTAGCTGACACCATTGAATAACTCATGGCTGTTTGCAACTCCTGAGCCTTTGCTAATCTCACTTCCATAAATTACTAAAGATAACATTTTTTAATAGTCTCTTTACAATTGAGTTTAAGTTTTTGTGGATTAGTGTACGCTTCCACTATACCTATTTTCACAAAAGTGTTCTTCAAATATGCAAGCCAGGGGAATTGATTGGCGCCCTCTAGGGTTATGGAGACATCCATGTAACATCTAACTCGGGTTGCCTCCGGTTTTGCCCAGCACTTGATTCATGATAATAATGGAGCTAGCCCAATTTGGTCCTCAATATATGGTAAGCCTAGTTCCTCGTGGGAAATAAAAGTTACAGTGTTTTTTGGTACTGAAAGCAATCTACAAGGACATCCGTTTTCTATCTGCTGGAGGGCTCGAGCATTACTACACCTCCATAGGCCTGCTCAATATATCCTTGCTGAGATGCTTTTACTTTTATATAAATAATCATATCCGTAATGGATTTGTGCTTTAACCTCGGGGCGAATCTAAAAATGGCCTCGATGTACCTCCCAAGTTGTTGCTCTCTTACATTAAAGACGCGCTTTCCAGGAAAGAGATGCTCTAAAAATGATTCTTAGATAGTTAAAAGACTTTACTTTCTCCACAGTTTCGCCCCCATTTAAAAGGACTTATTTTTGTGTTCAAATGGCCCCAGGTCATAATATATGTTTAAGAATAGTTTACTTTTAAATCTAGATATTTCACGTAGTGCAAGATGGAATCGAATAGCAGCTGAAGGCTATTTGCGGTGCCGGAAATAAATACTTGGTCATCCGTGTACAGCAAAATGGGTTGGTTCCCCATCCTGGGCATATCATTTTCTGCCCCTATTAGATGTTTTCTAATCCTATTAATGTAGAAGAGAAAGGAAAATAGGGTAAAATGCAGCCCTCTCTTGCACTCCATAAGGAGCTAAGTTGTGAGGTCTTCTCCCTCCGTGAGCCAAAGCGGACTGTCACTGTTAAATCATGATGAAGATGTTTTAGTAAAGTCCGCAGTTCTGTTTCTACTCCCATATTTTTTATTATCCAACATAGCTTTACTCAGTTGATTAGATCATAAGCATTTGCTAGGTCTATAAATTCCGTCTGTAAAGGTTCAATGACTGCTCCACTGTACCAATACCTGGTCTGAAGCCAAATTGTACATTGGACAAGATCTTGTTTTTAATGGCCCAGGACACCTGGCGGGACAAAAGCACTCGCCCCAAAATCTTGACTCTTGTACGTACATGGGATATCGGCCTAAAACAACAAGCATGTGAAGTTCTATCTTCTTTGTTAAGACATGGATGATAATGGCAATCCTCCAGGATGCCAGAATAGGGCCTTCAACAGCGCCCCTTAACACATTGGTTAACAACGGGCCCATAAATGAACATTTGATTTATACAAATCAGCTAGAACCCCATCTGGGCCTGGTGCTTTCCCTAAGGCACATTCCTCATAGCCAGTGCTACTTCACTAAGTTCTATGGGAGATATGAGGCCCTGCATATTTTCATCTACAGTGTACCCATAAACCGCTTCATCAGGAGCTTGTGCCAGATCATTGTCTGATTCGAAGATCTTTGTAAAACGAGTCACCCACTGCTCTCCCAGATTCAAACAATCACCCTTGGGGCATCAAAGTCTGAAACATGGGTGATTCACTACTTCCCAAAATTTAGAGCTGTCCCTTACTTCTGCTGTAACTTGAAGATCTTCCCAAGCTTTATTTCTATTCCCATTTCTTCTTTTCTCCACTATAACTTTATATGAGCATCTGGCATTCTCACATCACCTGGTGAATGTGGTTAGCTTTAAGAGCGGCCTTCAGAGGTTTATGGGTAGCTGCGCATACCTTATTAAACCAACGATGTGATTTGTAGTGGCCCAACTTGTGGTCAGATTTTCTGCAATTGACCTGCATATGCATATACTTTCAAATCTCGCTAGTATTGAGGACTATTCCAAGTTTTCTGGTAGACAGGTGAAGATTGACTGCATATTTTCATTGACAATTTTGTGATTGAATGCCACTGGATTTACTTTAGACCATTTAACTTTCTAACCTTTATTTATGAATAGACTATCTTGACATGTTGCTCCTTTGAACCAAATCCCACCTGACACTCTAAAGTGCTGGTAAGTGGGTTAATGATCGCTAAACATTTTGGAATTACTTTAAAATCAAAGAGAAAGGATGACAATTCAGCTGAAATCAGTATGAAATCAATTATACTGCCTGCAGTCTTTACGGTGCAGGTAGGGGCACTATTTTGCTCCTTACAAAATATGTCACCTGCAAACAATAAGTCATATTTCAATATAAAAACCTTCAGAGCCTCTCCCAATACTGTATGCCTAAAACGTGACCTGTTTTCATCCATCAACCCCACAGCTGTTTCCCACTAAACTGACATAAAGTAATGGTAAAATCCTCAGCCTATTTTACCATAACGCTGCGAATCAAGAGTTAAAGGAAATCCTCCAAGAAACAGTTAAACTCATCTATTAGTTTGGGAGGAGGTCCGTGCCTAATGATCAATATTAATGTTACAAACTTCTTTTCAGAGCATAATGTGCTGTTTTAATTCTTAATCCAGAAATATATTCCAAAAAGAAGAACAGCCTACACATGTTTCGCCCAGTGGCCAACAGGCCGAGGAATTCTTGAAGGTTGAAATGTTCAGTGCAAACATAATGTGGGATGAGACAAAGGAAATGAAACATTAATTCAGTATCAGGTGGATGGGGAAAGCAAGTGGGGAGAGATGTGGCCAAATGAAACAACCCAAAGGAAAAAACAAAGGAAGAAAGGAAAACACCACAGGGAGAAGTTTAGGGGGGTTTGTGCAAGTGTGCAATAATAGTAGGGGACAACGGTAAAGAGGAGGAAGAAAGAGGTGGAATAAGGGAGAAAATGAGGAAGAAAAAAATAATAAAATTAGGCGATTTTACAAGTAGCAACAATCACAGGCCGGAGATATTGTATTAAATCAGTGAGCTCATCAACATGTTGGACAATCCATTAATGTCCAGTTCAACATGGTCACCATTGAGGTCACAGCTGACCTCTTAATGTAGTACACATTTGAACCATCATTGGGTAATAGCATTGAGAAGGAGAGAGACACCATCATAAATACATATATATATCTAAATCTATATTTATATCTATATCTATCTATATATATTATCTACTGGCTGTCGCCAGTAGATAGTTATAGTTAGGACCGAGTTCCCATAGGAAATCTGAAAATTCTATTTTGAATAACTTTGGCGCCGGTTGACTTATCTTCGTGAAAATTTCACAACTAATGGGGCGCTCCGCTCAGCTCCTACCCTGAAAGTCTTGGGGTGATTCGTCAAGCAGGGCTGAGAAAAAAGGGGGGTCCCAAAACGCGTTTTCCCTATGCATTTTCCCATAGGACCTTTAGTCGAAGGTACAGCCCGAACGGCTGAACAGAATTACTTGAAATTTGGCAAAGAGGTAGTCCTCAGGTCAGGCATGTGCCTTTTGCTTAAATGGTGTAAATCCGTTCAGTAGTTCCTGAGAAAATCAAAAGTAAAATGACATATATATCTGGTCAGAGCCTAACCACACATCTCATCGCGAGATCTGATTGGCTGTCAGCACTTCATCCAAGAAGTGTTGGCAGCCATCTTGGGACCAATATACATGATAGCATCTCATTAAAAAGCATTGCAGTTAATAGAATGTTTTAAGACTTTAGTTACATTATAAATCATTTGTTGATGGTACCATACTCATTCTAGGAATTGTGGTGTGTTCTAAGGTAATTTTACCATGTGAAAAAGCCTTCTGCTCTGATATCATGAATCATGTTTGAGAGAAAACTATTTTTTAATGCTTTTCCCACAGAGGTTTGGAAGGTGATCTATAAGCTAACTGAGAGCATATTTTCTGTAAATTCACATTATCTTTCTCAGTCATGTGAGAATGAAGTCTGACATTCTCAGTAAAACATGTACATCCAACAAGGACAGAGACTGTCAGTTGATTCCTTTGTGTTCTACTGCAGCTTCCCAGAGTGTTCTAAAGAACAACTAGAGCGCTAACAGTCCTACTTATGACAAACGTATGGCACACCTGAAGCCATCTTGGTTGGAATAAAGTGGTAATTCTTAAAACATTTAATTTAAAAAGTAACAAAATGAGGGGGTTCATTTTGCCATGGAAAGTATGATTAGTGCTGCAGAAAGAAAAAAGGGCACATTTTGAGTGACTTCTCAAATCCTCTTCTATTTCATTAAAAATTCTGACATGCAGACTGAAACATGCACTTTCAATACCAGCAGCAGACTTCCCTGGTGAGCAGTAGCTTTACCCACAGTGATCTAATAAGCAACTAGAGTGCTAACATTCTGAATTTATGGCAAATTTGTGACACATCTGAATGCCTTCTTGATGGAATCAAAGTAAAAAAGTGAAAGTATTTCCTACAGAGGAGACTGTAGTAAATGAGGAAATTAGGAAACATTATAACAAATAAGTCTCCCAAAATGGCCACCAGAGACAAAAGAGCCCAAATGTAGCCCAAATATCACCCAGATGTAGCCCAAGTATAGCCCAATGACAGAATGTCCCAGGGTGTTCTAACGAACAACTAGAGCACTAACAGTCTTACTTATGACAAAAGTATGGCACAACTGAAGCCATCTTGAATGGACTAAAGTGGTAACACTTAAAACATTTAATTTACAAAGGAACACAATGAGGGGATTCATTTTGCCATAGAAATTATGATTAGTGCTGCAGAAAGAAAAATTAGGGCACATTTTGACTTCTCAAATCCTCTTCTATGTCATAAAAAAATTCTGATACGCAGACTGAAACATGCACTTTTAATACCAGCAGCAGACTTCTGTGGTGAGCAGTAGCTTTACTACAGTGATCTAATGAGCAACTAGAGTGCTAACATTCAGAATTTATGGCAAATGTGTGACATGTCTGAATACCTTCTTGATGGAATCAAAGTAAAAAACTGAAAGCATTTCCTACTGAGGAGACTGCAATAAATGAGGAAATTAGGAAACTTCATAACAAATAAATCTCCCAAGGTGGCCACCAGACACAAAAGAGCCTAAATGCAGCACAAATATCACCCAGATGTAGCCCACATGTAGCCCAATGACAGAAGTGTGCAAAACACTTATTTTTTTGTGTATTTGCAGTTTTATATAGTGCAGACTTGTCAGGTATTGGAATGCTTTACATGAGCATTGGTTACATCACACAAGATCAAATTCATTTTGGTTGTAGACATGGGGAGATTAAGTGATTTGACCACAATCACAGAATGTTGAGCTGAAGCAGAAACTCCAACCAGGTTCCCCAGTTGCAAAGTCTGCAGCTCTGGAAGTAACACTGCTAGAGCAGAGTTTTCAGTTTGAAAATTAACTGGGTTTTGAAGCTCTGGCATGTCTATTTGTTATATTAATTTATTAATTATTAATTATTAATTATTAATTATTTGTCTTGTGTAAGTGTTTATACTAATCAACTCGTTTGTTTTAACAAGAGAGAATTACACGTGGGAATGCATAAGTGTGCTGTTTAATAATAATGTGTGTGTTTACATGTTTAAAGATTGCTGTATGTTGTTTATTTTTAAGCATAAAACGCTTTTCGAATTAATGCTTTTCTATGTTGCAAGAGCTAGATAATTGCATACACATAAGGGTATTAGTGGGGTTAACACTGTTCAATCACTATGCTGTGGTAACGTTGTTTTGTCTCTTTTAATTAAGATGGTCTATTGTGGCCTAAACAAAGATGGTTGACATGTAAAACCTGGCCTCGAGTAGAAATTTGTGACGAGAGAGAGCCTTGCTGAATATGGTCCTGAAGTCAGCTGACCACAGTCCTTGCTTTGCCTGGTTAAAACTTTCCGTGAGGACAGCAGCAGTTTTGGGCGATCTCCAAATGAAATGAAGCGTCCTTGGCAGCTTTGGGAAACAAAGGAGCTTTAAAGAAAGACTCTGAACTATGATCTCATTGCCGAGGAGACGTGGAAACTACAAGATACAAATGTATTTTTTGGTTCCTGTTCCGTTATGTTTATTTTGTGATTTTTCCTGAGCGGAGATTTTCAAATGTAGCGATGCTACATCCTTTCCTTCTCGCTTTGCTCAGAGGTTTGACGGAAGAAGTCAATACAAATTATATTTTCCTTTGTTTAACTTGCTATAAGAATTGTTAGCCTAGAGAGGGTTTTTGCCACTTGCCATTTGCCTTTTGCTGCGTTCCGAATCTGCGTTGGTGAGGATCGTTGCTGAGAGGACTTCGTCTTGAGAGACTTTACCGAGAGACTTGTCCTGACCCGTTCTGACATTTAGCTAGAATAGGTAACTATGAGAAAAATGATTTATTCTGATTGATTTCTTTGACTAATTTTAGATAAAGCAATATAAATTTTGAATATGGTGTTGGTTATTATTTCTTGTCAATTATTGAGTATTCTATTTTGATTAATATTGTATAGATTGTTTAAATTATGTTTAAGGGCAGTCTCAATAACTAGATCTTATCGACCCCGATATAGATGCAGGGTGTTTAGGAGTTTTCCCTTCCACAGGTTATTGCTGGTAGAGTATTTGAGCGTATGTTAGTGAAATGGGCCCTAGTGTATGAAGAATGTATGTGCGTGTAACTGTGAGATTACTCTATCCGTGGAAGTAGGGATATTATATACACCCTGATCTCTATCAATTTCCTGGTAGCAGAGTAGGATGGTTATTGATGATTGTCTTGATCTGATTAGATTACATATTGATTATTGATTATTGATGTTGGTATATATACTAATACTATATGTTGGAGTTGTCATGTTGAGTTATATGTAGTGCTTCTGGAACTTGGAAGCTGGTAGCAGTTCCGTAGTAGGGCAGAGGGAAGTATATGCTGCTCTCGGGAAAGACGGGATTGTTGGTCCTGTATGTATGCAGGAAAATTCACATTGTCTGAGTTCGGAATCAGTGACATTATTGTATGTTACTATTAGAATATATTTCTGGTATATAAGGAGTGTGTATGGTAGTGAAGGTTATCTGTGAAACTCTGGTCTTAAGTCCCAGGGATCCGTAAGGTTTACCGTTAAAGCTTATCGCGGGAGGAGTAATAGGTATTCTCTGAGCTTGTTTGAGGAACTGGGCAGGGTAAACTGCTTGGTTAATGTGTGTTATAATTCTGTAGTGGAGCAGATTGTTTGCTGTTTTCGGGAAGCAGGATTCTGTGTGTATGTACTATATTTTCTTGTATGAATGTGCGTAAATGTATATACATTTAGTTGATTGTAAGACTCTTTGGACAAGTCCTAGAGGAAACAGTTAATGAATGTATGTTAGAAGGGCAGAGTAGAGGGATGTGCTACTGTGTCAACGAGAGGTTCTTGTGAAATAGATTTCTTTTACTATTCTGTGGTTAGCGAAGCAGACAATGGAGATGTTTATATGTTGTAACTAATAGATTTTGTAGAAATTTTGACACGAAGTCTACTGAAAAGATTTTGTAAAGGAGGGGTAGACGAGTGACAGGAGACAGGAGACAAGCGACTGCAGCGACTGCTGACGTCAGGAAGACTGCGCTCTGATTGGATAATAGATCAGAATAGTGTTCGCGCTGGGATTGGTGCGTTGGTGTGAGCCGCGCAAGGATTGGAAGAGCTATTCTAGTGACGTAGACGCTCCAGGATTGGTGCGTTAGTGTGAGTCGCACTGTTATTGGTTGAAAATCTGTATTGTATATTTATAATACGGGAAAAGAGTAGAAGTTTTGGTAAAAAAAAAAAAAAAACTAAAATGTATTACCAAGAAGAGAAAAAGAAGAAAACATTCTTTGGAAAAATTAAAAAGTGGTTTAACAAGGATAAAGATGTTAAGACGAGAGAGGGTGAATTGTTACCTCCACCGAAAACACCTGCATCCTACATGGCTGCAAGATATGGGTATCATACCTGTATATGGTTGGAGAATTGGGTTAGGTATACCAAAGAGGATGGTGTTTTAGCATTTCCAGAACATGGTTCATTTAATTTGGCCGTGTTGAGAAATTTACGGGAAAAGATGTTATGTCTTGACCCGAAACCAAGACCTACACAGTTTGAGGCTTTAGTGGAATGGGAAGAGGAAGTACATGAGCGAGAAAAACAGAGATCTGGAGGACAGTACAGGTACATGTTTGGGAGGAGACATGATCGTGAGACTCATCATGATCGAATGAAAAGGTGGCGAGATGCTAGTATGTCAGAGGGATTATATCCAATGAGAACAGTTGAAGAAGGAGCAGAGAGGGTTCCTGAGTCAGAAATGAGAAGATATGGAGTTAATGAATATGAGGATGAAGTCTTGAATGACATGATTTGCAAAAGACCACCTCCATATAGACCAGAACCAGATGAGAGTACACCAGTTGTTTCTCCAATAAGAGATACAGTTTGTATCATTGAGACAGAAAATGTGACATCTGAATCGAGAAGTGGTAATTCTTTCAGGGAGAAAGTGAATCGAAGTGGTGACGAAAATGCAAGAGAATTAGCTAGAACTACAACAGAGCTGACTGAAAAGATTAGGGAGTTAACGAAGAATCTGGAAGCTGTTACGGTGCCTGTAACAATAGGTCCGGTTATGCCTGTGTTTGACAAGCAGAGAATAGGTGAAAATGGTTTGGTGATTCCATATGTTGGGAATAATTTGATAAGTTCAGTTGGTCCTTCAGGAGATTCAGGAAAAAGGACAGGAAGTAGTGACCTGAGACAATCCAGACATGACACATGTAGTGAAATATTAGATGCTAGTGAAGCTAGTTGTTCAGGGATGCCAATTTTAGAACCGCAAAAGAGAGTGGTTCCAGTGAGAAAAACTACTGCAATAACAGCTGAAGATTTGAATGATTGGATGAAAGTTCTTCCGAAAAAGGATAAAGATTCACAAGCAATTGATGTGGCTAGGTTACGGGTAGAATTAGAAGAGCTTGTTACAGGGACAGTTCCAACAGAAATTCTTAAAAGTCATCATGATGGTGAATTAATGTTCATGTGTAAAAACATTACCTGGAGAGCGAGAAATACACATGACAGGTTAAGAGCAATAGCGAATGAGCAGGGAGTTGACATTGATAAGGTTAAAGCTTTGCAAAAAACCTACAGGATGGATTTTTCAGAAAAGGATATTGAAAATTTGAATGCAACTGGTAGAACAGGACAGATTAAGGAAATGGTTGCATTATTGCGAAGATGGGGAGATGTAGAAAAATGGAAGGATAGGTGGTATAAGAAAAGAGAGGAATCTGAAGATAGAACAACTTATTCAGCTTTTCCAGTGAGAAAAAAAGAGAAACCAGTGGATAATTATCCTATGAGAGAAATACCTGGAGGAGGATATGTACATGTTCCATGGACCAGACAGGATATTTTATCATTTACAAATAATTTCCCTCGATTGAGAGAAAAGCCAGTCGAGTGGTATAGGCAGGTAGATAGGTTTGTGAAATTGTCAAAAGTGCTGTGGATTGACCTGAATAGTCTGTTTGATATAATTGTTCCAGCAGACTTGTGGACTGAGTGTAAAATAGTTGTGAGTTGGCCTACTGAGGAATATCCAAGAGATCCAAGAACAGGAGCACCAGATCCAGAGGTAATGAGAAAGTACGATCAGGTGATGGTATACCTGAAGAGTAAAGTACCTGCAAAAGAGACAGATTGGGTAAAAATAGATAGAACACAACAGGAAGCAAAAGAATCAGTTCATGCTTTTTACGAGAGGCTGATACTGGCGTTTAAACAATTCAGTGGAGATGAACACCTGGGTGACAAAGATTTGAGTCATTTTGTATACAGATTTGTATATGGCCTGAGACCTGAAATTGGTGAGAGAATTCGTGAGCACACAGTGGATTGGCAGAGTAAGAAAATAGATGAGATTCTGAGACAAGCTAAATACTTCAGTGATGAAATTGAAGCAAAACAAAGAAAGCTGAAAGAGAAGGCAATGTGGGCACAAGTGAAAGTTGCAGAAAAACAGGAAGCACAGTTGATGGAACAGGCGAATAATCCAGGAAATAATGCAGGGAATAGACCTAGATATACGGGGGAAGGAAAGGGGAATCTTGAGGAAGCAAAAAAGAAGTTTCCTTGTCACAACTGTGGCCAATTGGGGCATTGGAGATCGGAGTGTACCAATCCACCATTAGTGAATAATGAGGGAAACTCCTTGAATCAACAGGTGCAGAACGAGGGGAAAAATCAACAGCAGCAACAGCAGAAAGTTGTGAGACAGCAGAGTCAAGAGCCAAAACCGCCCTTGCCGCAGAATAGAGGAGCACAAAAGTATAATCAGGATTCGGGATTCTACAATGATGAGCAGGTAAACAAACCAAGGCGTTCTAATCAGGTACAACAGTACTTGTTAAAGAATGAAGGGAGTGAATATGAGGGTGATTATTGACGGTGCCGAAGAGAGGAGGAAGAGTGCATACTTGGTGCAACTCTAGAAATAGACCAGGCAGGACCATTTGTGGATGGGAAAATAAATGAAGAGAGTGTTACTTTTTTAGTAGACACAGGTGCGACAAGATCAACTGTCAGGTCAACAGATGTTAGAAATCTTCCTCTCTCGGATGAAGCAATCCAAGTAGTTGGTGTAGCCAATACACAAATCAGAACACGTCTTACGGAACCAGTAAGAGTACAGATAGGGAAATTTTCAGACATGCACAGATTTATTGTCTGTGACACGAGTCCAGTGAACCTGTTAGGTAGGGATCTGTTGTGCAAGATGAACTGCACAATTTTCTGTACACCGGATGGAATAGCTTTTGAAACACCAGATGAGGATGTTTTGTACCGAGTGACTCTAGAAAATAGGGAAAGTGAGTTAATTGGTGCATTTGCTGTGTTTGATCCAGAGGATTTGCCTCGAGAGCTGAGGGACATAGTGAAAAGGACAGTTTGGGATTTTACTGGAGAGGATGTGGGATTGATGAATAATGTAGATCCAGTGAAAATTGCAGTGAAAGAGGGAATTACATATCCTAACATTCCTCAGTACAAAATGACACCAGAAATAATTGAGGGAATAACTCCTATAATTGAGAAAATGATTCAGCAGGGAGTTCTGAGAGAACTACTGAGTAGTCCGTGTAATTCACCGATAATGGGGCTAAAGAAGCCTAATGGGAAATTCAGGATCGTACAGGATCTGAGAAAAGTTAATCAAATTGTGGTGGCATGTTGTCCTATTGTGCCAAATCCATCAGTGATCCTGTATCAGATTCCACATGATGCTGAGTGGTATACAGTGATTGATTTGTGTCATGCGTTCTTTTCAATACCATTGCATCATGACAGCCAGGCAATTTTTGCATTTAGGTTTGGCCAGCGTATTTTAGCATGGTGTCGAATCCCACAGGGGTATACAGAGAGTCCTTCGATATTCAATCAGTTGTTGAAAAAATCGTTGGAGAGTTTGATCATGCCTGAAAATTCAGTACTAGTACAATATATTGATGACCTACTTGTGGCATCAAAGACACGAGAAGCTTGTGAAGTAGATACCATAGCTTTACTGAATCATCTGGCAGATGGAGGGTTAAAGGTATCTCCAGCCAAATTGCAATTTTGCAAGAAAGAGGTGCATTATCTTGGACATAATATTGAAAAAGGTCTGAGAAAAGTGACTGATGACAGAATCAGAATCATCAGGGAAATGAAAGCTCCAAAGACCCAGAGAGAAGTGAGGATGTTTCTGGGGATGGTGGGTTATTGTCGTCAGTGGATAATTAATTTTTCGCTGATAGCAAAGCCACTGATTAAACTGACAAAAAGTGAGATGACAGACCCATTGGAACTAGATGGAGAACAAATGGCAGCATTTGAAGAGCTTAAAAATAGAATGTGTGAGGCTCCAGCTTTGGGTATGCCTGACTACGAAAAGGAGTTTGAATTGTACTGCAGTGAGAGAAATGGATGTGCACTTTCAGTGTCAATTCAGAAGCGTGGATTACTGAGAAGGCCTATTGCGTACTTCTCATCGACACTTGACCCTGTAGCTGTGGGTTTACCAGGTTGTCTGAAATCTGTGGCTGCAACATGCAGGAGTCTGGAACAGAGTGAGGGAATCATAATGGGATATCCTGTAAGGGTATTCGTACCTCACAATGTGGCAATTCTTTTGACAAGAAGCAGAACTCAGTACATGTCACATAGTCGGTTGACTAAATATGAGAAAGTGATTCTAGGAGCATCGAATGTGACTCTTGAGAGATGTGTAAATGTGAATCCAGCAACACTTTTGCCGGATATTGAAAATGTGGGTGTGAAAATGGAAGATGATCATGATTGTTTGGATGTGCTTGATTATTGTACAAAACCGAGACCAGACATAAGGGATCTTCCCTTACATGAGAGTGATCATGTGTTGTTTGTGTATGGTTCATGCCTGAGAAATGATGATGGTGTGCTATGTGCAGCATATGCGGTGTGCAAAGTTTCAGAGGTTATGGAAGCATCACCATTGAAAGGAGTGAAATCTGCACAGGTTGCTGAATTGGTGGCATTGACAAGAGCTTGTGAAATTGGGAAAGATTTGAGGACGACTGTGATGACTGATAGTCAGTATGGATTTGGAGTGGCGCATGATTTTGGCCAGCTTTGGCTACAAAGAGGTTTCTTGACATCGAGTGGAACACCAATAAAGAATGCTGAAGTGATTGGGAAATTACTTGAGGCGATACAGCTGCCTAAGGAGTTAGCAGTTGTAAAGTGTGCTGCCCATGGACAAGGGGATGATTTTATAACGGTTGGAAACCGTTATGCAAATGACATTGCTCAATACTGTGCGAAATCCAATCAGTCAATTAATAGGGAACGAGAGGGGGAAATGTCTTTTTGCTCTGTGATGTTTACTAATGCCTTAGAGACATGGGATGAAGTGAAGCAGTTGCAGGATGAGGCAGGAGAGGAAGAGAAAAAAGATTGGATTAAGGCAGGATGTGCCCCAAGAGAAACAGACCATGTTTGGGTCTATAGGGATGGCAGACCAGTAATGCCCAACTCCATTTTGTCGTCAATGGCAAGGATGTATCATGGCCAGGGACATTTGGGGAGGGATGCGATGATTAGGTCGTTCAAGCAGACCTGGTACAATGCAAAGTTCAGGACAATTGCAGAGAGCATCTGTCAAAGGTGTTTGATTTGTCAGCAATTTAACACTGGGAAAAAGACAGTGGTGAGTCTGGGAACAATAGGCAGAGAAGGAGGTCCTTTTACAAGAATGCAGATTGATTTCATTGAAATGCCCCAAGTGAATAGACTGAGGTATGTTCTAGTGGTAGTCTGTTTGTTTTCAAGATGGGTTGAAGCTTATCCGACTAGGAGAAATGATGGAGTGACAGTGGCAAAATTACTGTTAAGGGAGTTGATTCCTAGGTACGGGTTTCCAGTGATGATTGAGTCTGATAGAGGTGGACACTTCTATTATGAACTCATGAGTTTGATTTGTGAAGCATTAAGCATACAGCAGAAGCTACATTGTGCATACAGACCAGAGGCTTCTGGTGTGGTTGAGCAGATAAATGGCACAATCAAAAACAGGATTGGTAAAATGTGCTTAGCCACTGGCATGAAATTGCCGGACGTCTTGCCTCTAGTGCTAATGACTATTAGATCTACTCCAGATAGAACTACTGGTTTAAGTCCGCACAAAATAATCATGGGACGTGCAATGCGCCATGCATTTGTACCTGTCAATAAGTTGATGACAATAACTGATGACATGATTTTGGATTACTGTAAAGGCCTGGCTGACGCAGTTCATTCTGTGTTTCACCAGGTTGGAGAAGAAGCTACCACAATTGAGAAGAAGCAAGCTCATGATCTGAGTCCAGGAGACTGGGTGAGGATTAAGGTGCATAGAAGAAGAAATTGCTTAGTTCCAAGGTGGGGAAGGCCGAGACAAGTCATTCTAACAACGACAACTGCAGTGAAGTGTGCTGGTGTGAAAAACTGGGTGCATGCGAGTCATACTCTGAGAGTTCCAAACCCAAAAGAGGGAACTGGTAAAGAGTACTTTGAAGAATCAGATTCCAGTGATGATGAAGACCCAGAACCAGTAAGAAAAGAAGCAGAAAAAGCTCCAAGAGAACCATTGGGAGTCTCAGAAAGGAGATCAGATTCTGTAAGAGAGCCTGAAATTTCAAAAAGCAGTGAAGAAAAAAGAAGAGAAAAGAGCAATTCCACAGAGATTACTCCTGAATCGGAAGAGGAGGAGACTGAAGAACCACTTGAGATTATACCTGAAGAAACAGGGTCAGAAAAAGATAGAGAGGGACAGATTGCGGAAGACCCCCGAGGAGGTGTAGGGAACATTCTTGACAAGCTAGGTGAAGGGACAAGTAGACAGCAAGAAGATTGCGTGTCGGAGACCCGAGGAGGGACAGGAGTAGGGAAGTCTCAAGTAGTGGTGAAAGAAACTGTGGAGGAAAAGAAAACTGCTAGAAAACGAAAACAGAAGGCACTTGAAACAGAATTGGATGAGAGTGAGAATGAACAAACAGAGGGTCGAGTTCTAAGAAAGAGAACTTGGATTGGAGAAAGAAATAATAAAGAAATTAGGCCGAAAAAGGTGATAAAAGGAGATCGTTGGCCTAACAACAGAGTAAAGAGATTGAGATACAGAGTAATAAGAACAAATACATCAAAAGCTGAACAAGTGAATGAAGTATCGAGTCAAAATGAAGTAAAAAGAAAGGAGCAAGAAGAATCAAGAGAACCTGAGGAAATAAAAAGAATAAAAAGACCCAACCAAAAGTACAGATCACCGGAATGGTCTTATGTGGCACTGTCTGAAGAAGGAGAAGAAGAAACAGTGACCCGAGATAATTTGGAGGGGATCTTGAGAAAAGTGGTTGAGGAAAAAGAAGGAATCTTAAAAGTTATCCTGACTGACATTGGAGAAGAGTCAGATGCACAAGATGTTGTTGATGATTTGATACAATTTGATGTTACTGAAGAAGAAGGAGTGAAAACTGATGAATATCCAAATTGAGTGAACTGAAAAATCACTTGGAGGAAAAGTGAAAAAAGAAAGTCTGAAATTCAGTTGTCTGAAGTAATCCAAAGTATAATAGTAGTGGAGTAGTAGAGGCTAAGTCAAAAGACAAGGTCAAAGTAATAAAATGGCTAACATAGAGGATAATCAAAGTAGATGTGCCTTCTTTAAAAGATGGTGTAGAATGTGCTGCTGCTGTACTGGATTATTAATGCTACTGTGGGGAGTTTTAGTTTTATTAGTTACTTTTAAAGTTACATTTGAGATGCATACAGAAAATATGACAGATATAGAGAAGAATTCGCAAAAAGTAGTTTTGACTAGAATTA
Organism: Triturus cristatus; assembly: GCF_964204655.1. Lineage (NCBI taxonomy): Eukaryota > Metazoa > Chordata > Amphibia > Caudata > Salamandridae > Triturus > Triturus cristatus. The sequence continues at coordinate 920,495,440 of NC_140581.1, read as the reverse complement.
GTAATACTTACATACACAAAGATAGGTCAATTAATAATTTTTCTAGTAATGTTTTTTCGAAGTTGTTGTATGAATATGTGAAAACAATGGAAGTTAGGGATTGCTACGTTTGTATGCAATTACCTGCATCCGTTTCAGAGGGTGTTACTTATCATCATTTGCCAGCTACATATGGTATTTCATGTAGTATATTAAGTAGTGTTTTTTATTTGTTAGGGAAAATAGATTATAAGATGTCTAACAGAGATAGTATTTTTGGGCATTTGCCAATGAACAAAGAGCTGAATCCAGCTAAAGAAGCTAACACTTTTGGTGAAATTTTTATTGAAGAGAAAGGATTAACATTAGATTACATTTATAAGAATAATTTAACTTGCAGTCTGAAAGAAGAGGAAAAAGCTTTCCTGGATATGGTAGAGGAAAGGAGATTGAACATGCATGAGAAAGCAGGGAAATATAAAGTGAGTGAGACAATTTGGGACATTGAGATGGGGAAAGAATTGAGAAATGGGGCTAGTCCAACTTTAGCTCTAGATGTACCACAGAAGGGTAAGCTATGCATTACAAGAAGGAAATCCCAATATGATACATATTTTGTTGGGACTAGTGAGTGCCATGATACATACTTCATTGCAACAGGTTGGGGTTTCAGAGGTGGAGAAGATACAGTTTTCCCAGGAGTGTATTATGTTTGTGGGAACAAGGCTTATTACAAGTTGCCTGACCATTGGTATGGCACGTGTTATGTGGGTCTGGTCTTTCCAAAGATTTTTCATATAGATAAAATAAGAGATGTAGAACATATTAATTTATTAATGCGTTTCAAGAGAGAAACCTGGTCTGAAATAGTGGGTGATATTTTTGGGGTTTTAATTCCAGCAGTGGGAATTTCTTTAAATGCTTATTGAATTCGGAAACTGTGAACAGTGGTGGATCGCTTATCGACAAATACCGCTGGAGGGTTTCTTTTAGTGAATACGGAATTAAGTGCCGTACATGCCATGTCAATGCAAAATCGACTTGCCCTTGATATTTTATTGGCCAAGGAGGGTGGAGTTTGTGGAATGCTGAAAGTTCAACATTGTTGCACTTACATTCCAGACGAAAGCAAAGACCTGAAGGTCTATATCAAAAATATTACTGATTTGCATGAACAATTAGTACCACTTGAAGCTGAGAGTTTATGGACTAAAATAGCTAATAAGGTGATAGCTGTTAAAGATTTTATTGCAAAAATAGGTAGTACTATTATAGGTAGAATATTGTTTCCTTTAACTTGCATAATTATTGCTTTATTGATACTGAGATTAGTGTGTGTGTGTTGTAAAAACAGGGGAGGGAAGAAGAAATTGAATAAAGAGAAGAAAAACAAAAGGTTGAAAAGAGAACCACAAGAAATTGAATTAGAAGAATTGAGGGAGAGTGTTTATTTAGAAACAAAGAGGGATGATGAAAGGGTGACTGGTGTGTAGTGTTGTGTAAGGAGGAAAAGACATTTCCGATTTCTCCTAAAATGGGATTAAATTTTCACTATTTTTTTTTTTGGGGGGTTTATTTGGTGATAAAATCACCAAAGGGGGGATTGCTAGAGCAGAGTTTTCAGTTTGAAAATTAACTGGGTTTTGAAGCTCTGGCATGTCTATTTGTTATATTAATTTATTAATTATTAATTATTAATTATTTGTCTTGTGTAAGTGTTTATACTAATCAACTCGTTTGTTTTAACAAGAGAGAATTACACGTGGGAATGCATAAGTGTGCTGTTTAATAATAATGTGCGTGTTTACATGTTTAAAGATTGCTGTGTGTTGTTTATTTTTAAGCATAAAACGCTTTTCGAATTAATGCTTTTCTATGTTGCAAGAGCTAGATAATTGCATACACATAAGGGTATTAGTGGGGTTAACACTGTTCAATCACTATGCTGTGGTAACGTTGTTTTGTCTCTTTTAATTAAGATGGTCTATTGTGGCCTATTGTGGCCTAAACAAAGATGGTTGACATGTAAAACCTGGCCTCGAGTAGAAATTTGTGACGAGAGAGAGCCTTGCTGAATATGGTCCTGAAGTCAGCTGACCACAGTCCTTGCTTTGCCTGGTTAAAACTTTCCGTGAGGACAGCAGCAGTTTTGGGCGATCTCCAAATGAAATGAAGTGTCCTTGGCAGCTTTGGGAAACAAAGGAGCTTTAAAGAAAGACTCTGAACTATGATCTCATTGCCGAGGAGACGTGGAAACTACAAGATACAAATGTATTTTTTGGTTCCTGTTCCGTTATGTTTATTTTGTGATTTTTCCTGAGCCGAGATTTTCAAATGTAGCGATGCTACATCCTTTCCTTCTCGCTTTGCTCAGAGGTTTGACGGAAGAAGTCAATACAAATTATATTTTCCTTTGTTTAACTTGCTATAAGAATTGTTAGCCTAGAGAGGGTTTTTGCCACTTGCCATTTGCCTTTTGCTGCGTTCCGAATCTGCGTTGGTGAGGATCGTTGCTGAGAGGACTTCGTCTTGAGAGACTTTACCGAGAGACTTGTCCTGACCCGTTCTGACATTTAGCTAGAATAGGTAACTATGAGAAAAATGATTTATTCTGATTGATTTCTTTGACTAATTTTAGATAAAGCAATATAAATTTTGAATATGGTGTTGGTTATTATTTCTTGTCAATTATTGAGTATTCTATTTTGATTATTATTGTATAGATTGTTTAAATTATGTTTAAGGGCAGTCTCAATAACTAGATCTTATCGACCCCGATATAGATGCAGGGTGTTTAGGAGTTTTCCCTTCCACAGGTTATTGCTGGTAGAGTATTTGAGCGTATGTTAGTGAAATGGGCCCTAGTGTATGAAGAATGTATGTGCGTGTAACTGTGAGATTACTCTATCCGTGGAAGTAGGGATATTATATGCACCCTGATCTCTATCAACACCACATCCTCTCGCCAAGGTGCAACATTTAATCAAGTGGTCAACTGGATAAAAAAACATAAAGATTACAAATAATTTAAAAGTTCTTTGTCGCTATTTGAAAACTCAGAAAATATGTCCTCATTTTAGTTTTTTAGAGCACTAACCATAATTTTGATGCAAATAAGACCCTCTCATATATGTAATTTCTAAAGGAAATACTCTAGGTATTACAGTTTTGACTACATCAAGATGACGTCAGGCGTTCCACACTTTTGTAATAAATATAGAATGTTAGCAATCTACTTGTTCATTGGGATACTGTTGAGAGGCAGAGGCCAGGGGCACGGACTCTGAAAATTGAAGGCAGGTAGGAGAGTGCAGAGGCAACAATTTGACCACACTGGGCAGGCAGGAAGGGCAGTGGCAGCACAACAGACTATGGAGGGCAGTGGAAATGGGGGCCGGGGCAACAAACCAACAATACAGGACTGGCAAGAGAGGCTGTGGCAATATAATAGACCATTGTGGGCAGAAGGAAGAGGCAGTGGTAGTACAACCATACATGCCAACAGACCCGTTTCAGCCAGGAAACGTCCAATGTTTTTAAGCTCAAATGGGCTTTATTTGATCTGTCTCCTGTCTACAATCTCCTATTTTTCAATGTAACTCAAAGGGGAAAATCAATACCCCAGTTTTTTTTCAAAATCTCCCTCTTACCAAGTTCAAAATGTTCGCAAGTATGGTACATTGAATCATGGTAGGCAGGAGGAATTGGGGTAGGGACATGGACTCGGATAACAGAGGACAGGAGGGACATGGAGAGGTGCACCGAACTGACCCTACAGGGCAGGCATCAGGGTTTGCAGCAGAACAATACACCACACAGCACATGCGGAACGGGAGTGCAGCATAACAATCCATAGAAAGCAATAGGGAGGGGACAGGACCATGCACATGGACAACAGAGAACAGATGTGAAAGAAGCAATGGTAGCTAGCTGACCATAATGGACAGACAGGAGAGAAAGCTGCAGCATAACAGACCATAAAGGGCAGGAGGGACGGATCAGGGGCATTACAATGGAACAGACAAGCCAGGAGGGGGGGAATAGGGGGTCTTCACATGGAAAGAGAGGGCTGGGGGCAAGGTGGCAGGGCAGGAGCAGCAAGATGACCATGGAGGTCAGGCAGGATGGGCACTAGAAACAAGACACACCATGGAGAGCAACAATGAGACTATTATGGCATACACACAGACGAAGGAGGGAAGGTGGGAGGGGGTCAGGGGCAGCTAGCTGACCACACAGGGAAGGTGGGAGGGGCCATGGCAGCACAGAAGACCATGCATGGCAAGCGGGAGGGTTAGTGGCAGCACAATGGCTATGAAGGGCAAGAAGGAGGGTGCAGGGGCATGCACAAAGGACCATGGAGGATAGAAGGGAGGGTCAGGACCTGGGCACAGACAAGAGAGTTCAGGGGAAGGGGCCTCACAACAGACCGCGCGGGGCAGGCAGGAGGAGCAGATTCAGCACAACAGATCAGGGAGGGCAGAAGGGTGTGGCAGTAAAATGGACCATGGAGGACAGGAGGAAGGGGATAGGGCATGGCATGTGGACAGGCAGGGTGGAGGTGGCAGGGACAGGTTACAGTCATCTGACAATGCTAGGCAGGTGGGAGGGGAGTGGCAGCTCAACAGAACACTCAGAGTAGATAGGAGTGGCAGGTCCATGGAACATAGTGGGCAAAAAGGATGGAGCAGGGGCATGCACAAAGACATCGGAGGGCAGGGGGAAGGAGAATAGGGGCAGCAAGCTAAGCACAGAGGCTAAGCAGGAGGTCAATGATGGGCCATAGAATTGGGCAATGGAGGGCAGGAGGAGTGGACTGGTACATCATGCTAAATGGAGGGCAGTAGCAGCACATCAGACCATGCATGGCAGAAGGGAGGAGGCTAGTCCATGGATTCAGACAACAGAGGATAGGGAGGAGGTGGATGGGGCAGCAAGCTAACTGTTCAGAGAAGGTGGGTATTAGGATCTTTATTGTTTTTAAAATGTGTGTCTGTGCTAACTACTTAAAATATGAACAAGTATGCAGCATAATCTCACTTTTATTCAGGAAGAAGAGGACGTTTGTGACTGTGACTCTGGGCTCACTTGGCTGAAACACCCCCTGACCCTCCACCCCCATCGCAAAATGTAATGCCCGTGAAAAGGGTAGGTGGACGCAGTGTTATATAGAACATAGTCCTGAGAGCACGATTGAAAATGAAAACTAGATGTAGTATATGGTATAAACTATGCACCAAAAAGTGTGATATAAGATGAACCGGGGCGTGAAATATAATATGCAATACATTGTGCGCAATGACAGATTCATTGGAGAGCGCGAGATAGCACAGGCACTAGCGCGTGCTATGCGATATGCGCCTTGGAGTGTAATATGCACAGGGCAGTGTTGTGTAACATAACTAGTCTCTAAAGTTGTAATATAAAATATGTGCTGGGGAGTGTAACGTTGCATATGCACTGTGACAAAGATATGGATCCCAGATTGTAATATGTATGGCATAGCGCTGTGCGTTATAACATACACATCGAGGAATGCACGTTAGATGGAGCAATATAACACGTGCAAAGGCAAGTGTGACATGACATATTCACAGGGTGGTGTTACAGTGCACATGGGCTAGAGAGTGTCATAGCATATGCACTAGCTGGTGGAATACAACACAGAGGTGTGAGGCAATCGGCGGGCACTGGTGGGTGTAACACAGCATTGGGCTCAGCCAGGAGCACGCTGTGACTCTCAAGTGAGGTTCGTCTCCTTTCCAGAGAGTAAAATAAATAAAAAGTATTACACATCCGGCGGTGGATGTGTTTTTTATTAACCGTGAGCGGGGTTTCTTGCATAGTTTGGTCGAATTTTTGTCGAATCCCCTTTGAATGGCTTGGTGTGCGTGTGTATTAAATGTGCCCGTCAATAGCTACCCATGTTTGTATAAATAAACGACAAGGGTGTCTACTTGGAGAGTGCCCACCGGCGGGGGCGCCGGGATTAGGCATGGTAGGGCGTCAGACACGTCAGAGCTTCACTAGCGGTGTGAATACATTCCACGTGGATTCATTCTATGCATAGTCGCCTTTTAATGAATATCACGCAAATCGTCATGGTGATAGGTATATACGGTTTGTCCAGCATGTTCTAGGTGTTTCTATAAATATATATATTTTTAAAATAATAAAAAACAAAGGCCGGCCCCGGGGGATGGGGTCCCCGGAGCCATAAGTGGCCTGAGGAGGGGGGCAACGCAGCCCCCTCCTAAAGAATTTAAATAAAAAAAGGCTATGACCCGGGGGTTGGGGTCCCCAGGGCCGATTAAGGCCTTGGGAGGGCCAAATAAATTTTTTTCAACAAAAAAAATTAGGGTGCAGGCCCTGGGGGATGGGGTCCCATGGGCTAGTAAATTGGAAAAAGAAGGGGGGCCACACAGCCCTCCTTCTTAAAAAAATAAAATAAATAAAAGACCGGCATCACGCTGGAGGCCACGCCCCCTCCTTGCAGCACTCTGCAAACGCGCCCCCTGGCCAGTTGTAAGTTGGGGAATTAATTCCCCTTCAATACTGAGGGTCCCTGAGGGCCAACTAGCCCAACAGGTATCTCCAGTGAGCGCCAGGGAGCTGCGTTGCAGACAGGTGTTCTGAGGCCATGCCCCTTTTTACACCTCTTTGCAACGCAGCTCTGTGGCGCCTCGCTGGAGGTACCTAGTGGGCTAGTTTGACCCTAGGGACCCTTAGGATTCAAGGGGACTTAATCTCTCAACTCAGAACGGCCACAGGGCGCGTTTACACAGTGGTGAAGGGAGGGGACGGGGCCTGAGGTGACGTGTGCAAACACGCCCTGTGGCGCGTTTTAAGTTGGGGAAATAATTCCCTTTCAATCCTGAGGGACCCTGGGGGCCAACTAGCCCACCAGGTGCTTCCAGTAAGTGCCACTGCTCTGCGTTGCAGAGAGGTGGTGCAGGCCATGCCCCTTTTTACACCTCTCTGCAATGGCGCTTACTGGACGTACCTAGTGGGCTATTTTGCCCCTAGGGATCCTCAGGATTCAAGGGGACTTAATCTCCCAACTTAAAAAATGGCCACAGGGCATGTTTACACATTGGGGAAGGAAGGGGACGGGGCCTGAGGTGACGTGTGCAAACAAGTCCTGTGGCGCGTTTTAAGTTGGGGAAATAATTCCCCTTCAATCCTGAGGGCCCCTGGGGGCTAACTAGCCCACCAGGTGCTTCCAGTAAGCGCCACTGAGCTGCGTTGCAGAGAGATGGTCCAGGCCGTGCCACTTTTTACACCTCTCTGCAACGCAGCTCTGTGGCGCATACTGGAGGTACCTAGTGGGCTTGTTGGACCCTAGGGACCCTCAGGATTCAAATGAACTTAATCTCCCAACTAAAAACGGCCACAGGGCGTGTTTACACAGTGGTGAAGGGAGGGGACGGGGCCTGAGTTAACGTTTGCAAACAAGCCCTGTGGCTCGTTTTAGGTTGGGGAAATAATTCCCCTTCAATCCTGAGGGACCCTGGGGGCCAACTAGCCCACCAGGTGCTTCCAGTAAGCACCACTCCACTGCGTTGCAGAGAGGTGGTCTAGGCCGTGCCCCTTTTTACATCTCTCTGTAATATGCACAGGGCAGTGTTGTGTAACATAACTAGTCTCTAAAGTTGTAATATAAAATATGTGCTGGGGAGTGTAACGTTGCATATGCACTGTGACAAAGATATGGATCCCAGATTGTAATATGTATGGCATAGCGCTGTGCGTTATAACATACACATCGAGGAATGCACGTTAGATGGAGCAATATAACACGTGCGAAGGCAAGTGTGGCATGACATATTCACAGGGTGGTGTTACAGTGCACATGGGCTAGAGAGTGTCATAGCATACGCACTAGCTGGTGGAATACAACACAGAGGTGTGAGGCAATCGGCGGGCACTGGTGGGTGTAACACAGCATTGGGCTCAGCCAGGAGCACGCTGTGACTCTCAAGTGAGGTTCGTCTCCTTTCCAGAGAGTAAAATAAAAAGTATTACACATCCGGCGGTGGATGTGTTTTTTATTAACCGTGAGCGGGGTTTCTTGCATAGTTTGGTCGAATTTTTGTCGAATCCCCTTTGAATGGCTTAGTGTGCGTGTATATTAAATGTGCCCGTCAATAGCTACCCATGTTTGTATAAATAAACGACAAGGGTGTCTACTTGGAGAGTGCCCACCGGCGGGGGCGCCGGGATTAGGCATGGTAGGGCGTCAGACACTTCAGAGCTTCACTAGCGGTGTAAATACATTCCATGTGGATTCATTCTATGCATAGTCGCCTTTTAATGAATATCACGCAAATCGTCATGGTGATAGGTATATACGGTTTGTCCAGCATGTTCTAGGTGTTTCTATAAATATATATATTTTTAAAATAATAAAAAACAAAGGCCGGCCCCGGGGGATGGGGTCCCCGGAGCCATAAGTGGCCTGAGGAGGAGGGCAACGCAGCCCCCTCCTAAAGAATTTAAATAAAAAAGGCTATGACCCAGGGGTTGGGGTCCCCGGGGCCGATTAAGGCCTTGGGAGGGCCAAATAAATTTTTTTCAACAAAAAAAATTAGGGTGGAGGCCCTGGGGGATGGGGTCCCATGGGCTAGTAAATTGGAAAAAGAAGGGGGGCCACACAGCCCTCCTTCTTAAAAAAATAAAATAAATAAAAGACCGGCATCACGCTGGAGGCCACGCCCCCTCCTTGCAGCACTCTGCAAACGCGCCCCCTGGCCAGTTGTAAGTTGGGGAATTAATTCCCCTTCAATACTGAGGGTCCCTGAGGGCCAACTAGCCCAACAGGTATCTCCAGTGTGCGCCAGGGAGCTGTGTTGCAGACAGGTGTTCTGAGGCCACGCCCCTTTTTACACCTCTTTGCAACGCAGCTCTGTGGCGCTTACTGGAGGTACCTAGTGGGCTAGTTTGACCCTAGGGACCCTTAGGATTCAAGGGGACTTAATCTCTCAACTCAGAACGGCCACAGGGCGCATTTACACAGTGGTGAAGGGAGGGGACGGGGCCTGAGGTGACGTGTGCAAACACGCCCTGTGGCGCGTTTTAAGTTGGGGAAATAATTCCCTTTCAATCCTGAGGGACCCTGGGGGCCAACTAGTCCACCAGGTGCTTCCAGTAAGTGCCACTGCTCTGCGTTGCAGAGAGGTGGTGCAGGCCATGCCCCTTTTTACACCTCTCTGCAATGGCACTTACTGGACGTACCTAGTGGGCTATTTTGCCCCTAGGGATCCTCAGGATTCAAGGGGACTTAATCTCCCAACTTAAAAAATGGCCACAGGGCATGTTTACACATTGGGGAAGGAAGGGGACGGGGCCTGAGGTGACATGTGCAAACACGCCCTATGGCGCGTTTTAAGTTGGGGAAATAATTCCCCTTCAATCCTGAGGGCCCCTGGGGGCTAACTAGCCCACCAGGTGCTTCCAGTAAGCGCCACTGAGCTGCGTTGCAGAGAGGTGGTCCAGGCCGTGCCACTTTTTACACCTCTCTGCAACGCAGCTCTGTGGCGCATACTGGAGGTACCTAGTGGGCTTGTTGGACCCTAGGGACCCTCAGGATTCAAATGAACTTAATCTCCCAACTAAAAACGGCCACAGGGCGTGTTTACACAGTGGTGAAGGGAGGGGACGGGGCCTGAGTTAACGTGTGCAAACAAGCCCTGTGGCTCGTTTTAGGTTGGGGAAATAATTCCCCTTCAATCCTGAGGGACCCTGGGGGCCAACTAGCCCACCAGGTGCTTCCAGTAAGCACCACTCCACTGCGTTGCAGAGAGGTGGTCTAGGCCGTGCCCCTTTTTACATCTCTCTGTAATGCAGCTCTGTGGCACTTACTGGAGGTACCTAGTGGTCTAGTTGGATCCTAAGGACCCTCAGGATTCAAGGGGACTTAATCTCCCAACTTAAAACGGCCACAGGGCGTGTTTACACAGTGGGGAAGTGAGGGGACGGGGCCTGAGGTGACGTGTGCAAACACGCCCTGTGGCGCGTTTTAAGAGGTAGTTTTAATCCCCTGCCCTATTATATTCTAGGGGATTACAGAGGAGGTCATGCTGATCACAGGGGGACCCCAACGCATAGTGTTCCCTAGTGTATGTAGGTGTTTTCACTGTATTCTGAGTGTCTTTTAACATAGCACTGGCTCTATGACTGGTTAGTCAGACTCAGTTACCACCAGTATCCGTCTGAAAAAGTTGAGGGTACAGGATGATTTTGCAACAAGGCTTCTTTCTGCTCTTCTGTTTGTTCTTTCTGCACGTTATCCTTCTTCCTGCACTTTTCTTCGTCTTTGAGGACTTCTGTTGCTTCTTTCTGCATTTCTTTTTTTTCTTTCTGTGCGTTTTTTCTTCTTTCATCACATGTCCTATCTCTGCAGGCATAGTTAGAAATTAGCATTTAAAAAACCTTTGAAATTCACTGAAAAAACCATAGGTTTCAGGCTTGTTATAGTTAGGAATTAGCATTTAAAAAACCTTAGAAATTCACTGAAAAAACCATAGGTTTCAGGGGTGTTATAGTTAGCTGGACTTTTCACTCGTACAAAACCATTGAAATTCCCCCGTTATAGTTAGTTCAGCTAACTATAACTTGCGCGCCCGCAATGCACTGCTGATGACGTCACATATTACATCACTCATGACATGGTCAGTGACATCACTCATGAAATGTTATGTTATGTTATGTTATGTTATTTATATTTTTATAGCGCACAGCTGCCCCAGCAAAGGGGCGTCCTGGCGCTGTGACAGATGCTACAACATAACACACAATAAAAGAAAAGGAAATTAACCAGACACGGGAAACAGTAAAGTTTTAATCGCCTGCCTGAAGGCGAGCAGGTCTTCAAGAGCTCGGATGTGTACCGGGAGCGAGTTCCACAAACCTGCCGCGAGCACCCTAAAGGAGCGGCCACCCATTCTACTCAATTTAAAGCGCGGACAGACCGCCAGGTGAAGCCTCTCCGATCTCAAGGATCTCAAAGGAACATAGGGCGTGAGTAGGTTAGCAAGTGCCGGGGGCGAAGAAGATTTCAAAATTTTAAAGGTCAGGCATAGCGCTTTGAACTGAATTCGCTGTCTGACCGGGAGCCAATGTAAGGCCGCGATGGTACCAGACACTGAGCAATGTCTAGGGAGGCCCACAATGGCCCGAGCCGCGGCATTTTGCACCCTTTGGAGCCTAGAGGCCTCCTCTTGATTCACCCCTAACAGCAGTGAACTGCCGTAGTCCAGCCGAGATAGTATAGAGGCCTGGACCACAAGCTGTCTGGTGGGGGGATCAAAATACTTTAAGACCGGCCTTATTCCCCGCAGAATGCCATAGCACGTGGCAGCCACCTTCTTAGTGTGGTCCTTGAAGGTGAGCGCAGAGTCCAACCAGATGCCTAAATTTCTCACTCCAGAAGCTGGAATGGGAGTGACCCCCAACTCTGATGGCCACCACTGGTTACCCCATAGCTCAGCATGCTTCCCTAATACCAACACCTCTGTTTTGGTGGCATTTAACTGAAGGCAGTTGGTGCGAAGCCAGCTTGCTACTGCCAACAAACCCGCTCGAAATTTGGGGGCCTCCACCTCAGGGTCTCCACTAAGTGTCACCGCTAGCTGTGTGTCGTCCGCATATGAGGCCATCGTAAGACCCCACTGTTTAACGACACCAGCCAACGGTTTCACATAGAGGTTGAACATAGTAGGGCTCAACGAGGATCCCTGTGGTACCCCCAGCTCCAGGGGATAAGTGGCAGATTGGCCAGGTGGTATGGCCACTTTAAAAGAACGATCTGATAGAAAAGACCGAAACCACTGGAGAGCGAGATCAGTCACTCCCGCCTCCTGTAAGCGTTGGATCAGTATATGGTGGGACACAGTATCGAAGGCAGCGCTTAGATCTAATAGTAAAAGCGCTGCAGTGCGACCTGAATCCAGAACCTGGCGTAGATGTTCCGTGATGTAAAGTAATGCCGTCTCGGTACTGTGTCCCGACCGGAAGCCGTTCTGACTGGAATCCAATATCTGGTTGCGAGCCAGATGCTCAGACAGAACAGAGTTGACATGGGCTTCTGTTACTTTGGCAATCCAAGGCAGCAGGGATATGGGTCGATAATTCTCTGGCAGCCGGGGGTCAGAGTTGGCTTTTTTTAGTATAGGAGTAACCACTGCCTGTTTCCAAGCCGTGGGTACCATTCCGCTGGACAATGACATATTGATAAGATTCAATATGGGGTCACGGCAGAGTGGGGAAAGTGTGTTAATTAAGGCTGGCTTTAACGGGTCCGAGGGAGAACCTGACTTGACCCTGAGGCTAAGCCTATCAAAGGTCTCAGTAGTCAGTTCAGATAGCATTGCAAGAGTCTCATATCCCAACGTATCGGGGACAGTAACCTCTCGGTTCTGGTGGAGTGTGTCAAAGCTTTGGTAGATTGTTTCCACTTTCTCCACAAAAAAGGAGGCCAGCTTATCACAGTGGGAATCTGTGCAAATCACCTCTGAGGTGGATCTGTTTTTCATAAGATCCTTCAGTATCTTAAAAATCAGTTTTGAAGGGTTAGGGCTGGTGGCAAATTCTTGAGCGTAAAATGCGGCTCGTGTTCTGCAAATAGCTCTATGATAGAGCTTCAGCTCAGTAAAATACCGAGTTTTCAGAGCAGGGCTGTAGGATCTTCTCCATTCCCTCTCTGTTTTTCGGCAGGCTTTTTTTAGTTCTGCGAGTGAGTCATTATACCAAGGACTAGGTGTTTTTGTCCGGCCTTTCGACCACCGTAAAGGTATGAGAGAGTCCAAGGCATCGGTGATCCAGGCGCAGAACTGTTGGTAACCTTGTTCCACATTAAAAAAGATGCTCAGAGGTTTCTGTTCCAGTATGCTATAAAACTCCTCAAGCCTAAGCTTATGCCAAGGCCTTTTTAGAATAGGTCTGTCAACAGCTTTAAAAGGCTTATCATGAACCGGACAAAAGGCTTCTATAAGCAGATGATCAGTCCACCCCATCAGCTTCGGATCTGACAACCTTACCCCCTCAAGTGTGGAAAAAAAGGGGTCCAAAATATGGCCCCCTGAGTGGGTTGGAAGGGTGACGAGCTGAGTGAGTTGAAGAGCTTCGAGGTTCGCCAGCAGAGTGCTCACCGTAGTGGATGACCCATTATCAAAATGGATGTTAAGGTCCCCCACGATGTTGAAATTGGCACAATCAAGTGCTATAGGACCGATCATATCGGCCAGTGCGGACCTGAAGACAGAATCATTGCCCGGAGGACGATAAATAAGCATACCACTGAAAGTGAATTGGTGGGAAAAAGCAACTTTAAAAATAGCACTTTCACATGCAGGTAGCCCCGACGGTTTCCAATCAGCTGGAAAACAGGATTTGACTGCCATGGCAATACCACCTCCTCTTGTGGTTCTATTGGAAGTGAAGACGGTATAGTTCTGAGGGAATGCAAGATTCAATATGGCAGAATCCGAATCCTGCAGCCAGGTTTCTGTCATTAGAAAGACATCGGGGTCCTCTTTCTCTAGCAGATCATAAATGGACAGGTGATGTTTTACCAGCGACCTAATGTTTAAGCACCAAATACGAAGATCTCGAGATGCAACACACGGTCGCGTGACAGGAATAGCATCTTCCAGGGAACGGATTTTAGTAGGGCTCTTAAGAGACCAGCCTTTGCAGGCACAGCTATAAGGGCCGACTAGAGGGTCCACAGGCTTGCAGGCACTTCCTCTGGACAATCGCCTTATGGACAGCAGCTCGGACCGTGTGTAAAACACCATACCTACCGGAATCGGCGATACAACACCACGACGAGAAACCGAGCCTGCCCAGCCTTGCGCTGCCTCGACGCGGACGAGCGCAGACGGGCAGGACTCTGGCACGACTCCGGCTAAGCGACGGCGTCCACACCTGCGCGTCCCGCTGCGCGGGAGAGGGGAGCTTTAAGTAGGCTCACCAATCCCAGCGCGAGACATCTCAAATGACATCACTAATGACATCACTGATGACATCATCCTTGTGATAGAGTGGCAGACCTCCTCTTCCCCTAATATGTTCAAAACAATGGACATACCAATACAAGTTACAACAACCTATTCAGTAATTCTAAGATCCACATACACATCCACTCATTCACCAACAGTCCTATACAGTCACTCATACATGTACTCACTCATCATATGTACTCACACACCTATATATCCTGTTACACAACGCCACTCATTCATAGAGTTACTCACACACATAGTCACTCATGCTAATAAAGAATCAAACATCCATTTACTTGCATATACAGTTATACACAGCACCACACTTAGTTCTACAGAAACTTACACATACTTAGTCTTTTAAAGAATCACTTATAGAAACACATACTTCTTCATACAGGAACTCTTTCAATCTCTCACTCTCACATATACTCACTTATATACACCATTAGTCACATATACTAGTTTAAAACATATGTAGTTACTCATAAAGACACTATTGAGACAGTCTATCACTCACTAACACACCCATGCACACACTCATCCACACATACAGTCCTGCACACATGCTGTCTTCAACACATACAGTGAGTCACTCATTCATGCACCTATGCACTACGTAATACCCCCCACTGAACCATACAGACACTCAGACACTCATACTGATACTCAAAAAACCAACTAATAACCTATATAGACACTCATGTAGCTACTCACCAACCCATGCAGCCACTTATACACAAAGTGAGAGACTGATACAGATATTTACACATTTAAACATTACTCACTAAGCCATGTATTCACTAAGATACACTTAATCAGTCGGTTATACAATCAATTTTTCAAAAACAAATCATATATTTAGACACTTATATACCCATTCATTCTTCCATCGACCTTGAGATATACATATATAAAACATATGTAATTTTCAGAAAAACACACATTCACTGGATGATGTCATCAGTGATGTCATTGATAATGTCATGAGTGATATCATGAGTGATGTCACTGACCATGTCATGAGTGATGTAATATGTGACGTCATCAGCAGTGCATTGCGGGCGCGCGAGTTATAGTTAGCTGAACTAACTATAACGGGGGAATTTCAATGGTTTTGTACGAGTGAAAAGTCCAGCTAACTATAACGCCCCTGAAACCTATGGTTCTTCACTTGGACCGAGAAAGACAGATTGTCCTCGAACCACACTCCACACTCTAAAGTCCGAGGGGAAGTTACCATAAAGAAGGATCTCCGATTTGTCTTCATTGCATTTGAGTTGAGCCCTGGCAAGCCAACCAAATACCGAAGACAAACACTTCTGTACAGGCAGCACGGAATCATCCCCCTTGCTCCATGTGAAAAGAAGCTGGGTGTCATCAGCATAGGCTATCACCTTAGCCTCCAACTTCTCGGCCAAAAAGACCAGCGGTGTAAAATAGATGTTAAAGAGAAGGGGGCTAAGGGACGAGCCCTGGGGGACAGCAGTAGAGACCTCCTGCTGGAGTGAGGCTGCGGGAGGCAACCAAACCTGTTGGGTACGACCCTCCAGAAAGGACCTCAGCCAGGCTAAAGCCAAGCCAGAGACCCCAATATCAGGGAGGCGGGAAAGCAGTCTGGCATGTGGCACCGTATCAAATGCAGCTGACAGATCAAGCATCACCAAAGCTGCTCTGCCACCCGCATCTAAACAGTCCCGAATAGCCTCCGAGATCTCAACTAGTGCTGACTCTGTGCTATAAGAAGCCCGAAACCCAGACTGGGCTGGGTGCAGGGCCTCAGATCTTTCCACAAATTCGGAGAGTTGTCTAGTCACTGCCTTCTCACATACCTTAGCAAGGCTGGGGAGAAGGGAGATAGGACGGTAGTTACAGGGCAGTGCGGGGTCAAGGGACGGTTTCTTCAATAAAGGAAGAATTTTGGCCTGTTTCTATTACGGTGGAACCCAAGCCTCCCCAAGTGAGAGGTTAATAATGACATTGACCTCCGAATTAATGGTCTCTGCGACTGCTGCCAGCAATCTAGCTGGACAGCAATCCGCGGGGGAGCCGGACTTGAGGCCCTTAAGCAATTTGAGAGTGCTAGCAAGGTCAACCGGCGAGAAGACCGACAGGACGTGGTTCGAGGCCCCCTGAAGAGGCACAGTCCATCCGTCTTCCAGCCAGGGAGCTACACATACCGGTAGGGACTGCTGTATCAAACAGATTTTATCCGAGAAGAAACAGGAGAGGGTATTGCACCAGTCATCCGAGGCAGGGCCCGAACACTTAAGAGCGGCAGGGGATGTAAAGCTCTGGACTATGTGGAAGATCTCCTTTGAATTATTGCCAGCCTGCTCAATACGGTCAGTAAAGTATTGTTTTTTAGCCAGAAGGATGGCAGAGTAATAGATCTTTTGCCTGGCCCTCAGAGCGGCCTTGGCCAAAGGACAATACTTTTGACGATGCCAAATCCGTTCGAGCTTCTTGCAATCTTGTTTGAGCAGGCGTAGATCATGCGAAAACCAAGGTATAGATGGCGAAACTCTCGAAAACCGGGAGGAGGTGGGAGTGGCAAGCAAGGACATAGACAATGAAGTTTAAATGGTACGTCAGGTAGTCATAAACAGGTCTGATAATACATTGCCTATTCTGAAAGGGCCTAGTATAGGGCCTGATTACTATTATTGTACACTTGCACAAACCCCCTAAACCTCTTCCCGTGTTTTTTTCCTTTCTTCCTTTGGTTTTTTCCTTTGGTTTTTTTCCTTTGTCCACGTCTCTCCCCACTTGCTTTCTCCATCCACCTGATATTGAATCAATGTTTCATTTCCTGTTTCTCAACCCACATTATGTTTGCACTGAACCTACTGCTCGGAGGATGAAGTCCACTTGTATCCCGAGGTCCTCAGGACACAAGAGGACCTCATCGCCCCACCAGCAGTGCACCAGAAGCCGCGTTTGCAGAGTGGTGTAAAAAGGGGCTTGGCCTTGGACCACCTCTCTGCAACGCAGCTCTGTGGTGCTTACTGGAGGTACCTGGTGGGCTAGTTGGCCCCCAGGGACCCTCAGGATTGAAGGGGACTTAATCCCCCAATTTACAATGTGCCATGGGGCGTGTTTGTACACTTGTTATATTAGGTCCTGCCTCCTCCCTGCACCACTGTGCAAACGCGCCCCCTGGCGCATTGTAAATTGGGGGATTAAGTCCCCTTTAATCCTGAGGGTCCCTGAGGGCCAACTAGCCCACCTGGTACCTCCAGTAAGCACCATGGAGCTGCGTTGCAGAGAGGTGGTTCGAGGCCACGCACCTTTTTACACATCTCTGCATCGCAGCTCTGTGGTGCATACTGGAGTTACCTGGTGGGCTAGTTGGCCCCCAGGGACCCTCAGGATTGAAGGGGACTTAATCCCCCCATTAACAGCACGCCAGGGGTCGCATTTGCACACTTGTTATGTCAGACCCTGCCCCCTCCCTGCACCACTGTACAAACGCACCCCCTGGCGCATTGTACATTGGGGGATTAAGTCCCCTTGAATCCTGATGGTCCCTAGGGGCAAACTAGCCTACCAGTCCTCATACCTGTGCCACACGTATTGCATCTCTTGCATGGATATACAGGTCAGGAAATAGTTTTCTGGAATGTCTACCTAGATCATGATGTTCCTACCTGCTCACTCACAAAGAAGCATGGCCTTTTTCACAGACTCATACAAAAAAATCTGTGAACTATTTTTTCCATTGTAATCTTGTGTACATGAGAATGCACATATGATACAGAGTGATGAGAGTTATATACATATTGAATACAATAACAGAATTGGGGAACTGATTTTCATACATAAGCCACACATCAAGGATAAGCAAATTAGCATAATACAAAAGAAACAAAAATACATGATTTACATGATTATGTTACGTAAGGGGAACCTTAGGATATAGTGTAAACAGTCAGAGATCATAGGCCATTTGACAATCTATAACAGTGTCATCTGCATATGGATAGCTCTTGATGTTCTCGCCTGTCAAAAGTGCTCCAAAGGTTTCCTTGCAGAGGTTGATGATGACTGGTGACAACAAGGAGCCATGGGTTACACAGAAACTCACGAAGATGCCCTCAGACACATTAATCTTGTTTATGTCTGTTATACAGATACAAGGTGAACGCCGATGATTCCTTAGATCTGGTCTTTCTAACTGAAACCTGGCTAATGACACACTCCAGCCTGTGCTTGAGATGGCCATCCCTGAGGGGTTTAAAATCATGAGAGTGGATTGTAAATCTGGGCAGGGGTGGTGTAGCTGTGGTGGTGAAGAATGGGAGTGCCAGTGCAATGAACTCGAGGAAACACTGGACATTGAAGCCCTTGATTTCTGTGTTAAAGTCTCCGCTCATTACATCCGGGGGGGTATTCTGTTATACAGACCTCCTGGCCCCATGGGCCATTTTCTCAATTCACTCAATGAGTGTGTCACGCCTAGGGCACTCCGCTCCTCTCACTTTATGCTGCTTGGAGATTTTAACATCCACTTTGATAATGCGGGGGTGGGGGACTCTCGTGATTTTCTTAAGTCGCTGCGGGGTCCACATACTGGACGTTATTTGTTCCAGTTTTCCACTCTTTGTGGCTGCCCCTTTGCCAGTAACGTGGTCAGACCATTATCTGATTCACTTCTCGTGGCATACTCCAAACAAATCTCAGCTGGCTAGGCCCCTCAGAGACTGTTAGGGTAATGCTACCCATAGAATCGATCCTGTGGCCTTCAGTCGCGTTCTTGATGAATCTCAGCTTGAGTTAGCTGTTGACCTGAACACAGCACTGGCCAATTTCAATAACTGGATTCAGAAGGCGGTGGGGCGCATTACCCCTAAATCATGGCCTAGACGCTTTAACATGTCCTCTTCTAAACTTGGGTCTCAATTTTCTTAAAAATGCAGAAACAGCAATGTAAAAGGTTGGAATGGAAATGGAGACAGGATTATTGCACTGAGGCTAAAGCCTCTCTCAAAATGGCCCAATTGTCCTCCTATTCCGCCATTGTGCAAGCTCAACACGCCTACTATGCTGAACGCATTGCCCTATCTGGCAATAATGCCAAGGACATTTTTTATATTGTGCAAAGTTATGTAACACCTAAAGTAGTGACCAATAACCATGCACGATCCCTTCCATGGTGTGAGGAACTCTCCAATTTCTTTATTAACAAAGTTCGGGCACTGCAATCACACTTTGGTGACTGGAGCAGCCAGGCAGCTGATGTGGAACCTTGCCAACAAGCACCCCCATCACCGATGCCGAATTTTCCACCTTTGAATCTATCTTGCTGGTGGATTCATTGGCCCCTCTTTCTACCCCCAAATCTGGTACCCCCAATGACCCTTTACCTGCCAAACCTTTGGCCAATGCAGCTGTAGTGAGTAATCCTCAAATGAACTTGTTGATTCATGCTACTTTAGCACCTGCCACCGTTCCTCCATCTTGGAGCCAAGCGTGATTATCTCCCTCCTAAAAAAGGCATTTATGGATCCCAATCTCCCTGCCAGCTATTGTCCTATCTCTTTGCTCCCTGCTGTGGCTAAGGTCTGTGAGAAAGTGGTCAATAAACAACTGACCGCGTTTGTGGAACCGCATGGCCTCCTTCACCCAACCCAATCCGGTTTCAGAGCCTCCTACAGTTATGAATCGGCAGTGGTGGAAATCTCTGAGGCCATACGTGAAACATTAGATACTGAAGGGCAGGGCAGCTCTGGTCCTTTTGGACCTGTTGGCTGCTTTTGATACTGTGCCTCACACCCTGCTCCTAGCCCGCCTTCAGGACCTTGGCATCACAGGCTCTGCAAGGAAATGGCTGAACTCTTTTCTGGAGGGTAGAACACAGCAAGTCTGAATCCCCCCCTTTGTTTCAATCCCCCAGAAACTACTGACTAGGGTTCCCCAGGGGTCAGTCTTGAGCCCTCTGCTGTTCAAAGTCTAGATATCACCCTCATCCAGATGGCAGAAGACTTGGGCGCTAAAGACATTGTGTATGCTGACGACACTCAGCTTCTTTTTACCCGGAAAAACATGAGTCAACCTCTTCCCATGTCAAAACATGTCTTACAGCAGTGTTTGATTGGCTTACCACTGACCAGCTCAAATGCAACGGGGATAAAACCGAGATTTTATTCTTAGGTAATTTTCCTCCTCAGTACTGGACTGATGAGTCTCCCAGGCCTATCCCTCGGGGTCATCCGGTCAAGAACCTAGGGATTTGGTTCGACAAAAAGCTATGTTTCAGTAATCAGATTAATAAACTGACAGGAATGTGCTTTGGCATACTAAAATCACTAAAATTCTGCTTCTATTCCCCTTAGCGGCAAAAGAAACGGGCACTAGAGCTCTCATCACCTCTCGTACTGACTATGCCAATGCTCTGTACGCCGGCTTGCCCAGTTACCTACTAGATAAATTGCAGGTGTTCCAAAACGCTGCTGCTAGAATTCTCTTCAACCTCCCCAAAAGAACCAGCGTCAGGCAGCACTTGCGTAACCTGCATTGGCTACCTGTGAAAGCACGGGTTAAATTCAAAGCCCTGGTAATGGCACATGCTGCATTCTATGGGCTTTGTCAGGTATACCTTAGGAAGCGCTTTGAGTTCTATGCCCCCAACAGGCAACTGCACTCTTCCAATACGCTGATGGCGTGTACCCCCAGATTCCGTCTTTAAAGGACAAGCGGCGGTTCCTTGGCCTATACGGCGGCGGCGGCCTGTAACACACTCCCATCTGACTTACTCAGCCTGCAGGATCCCAAA
This sequence comes from Triturus cristatus, assembly GCF_964204655.1. Taxonomy (NCBI): domain Eukaryota; kingdom Metazoa; phylum Chordata; class Amphibia; order Caudata; family Salamandridae; genus Triturus; species Triturus cristatus. The sequence goes on along the minus strand of NC_140581.1, from coordinate 920,474,683 downwards.
CAATTTAGAAAGAGCCTTCTCATGCTTTTTCCTTTTCTGGGCTCGCGCCGTGACACTCTTTCGAGTAGCTGTGTGCATTATAAACTTCTATAACATAACTATGTCAAAATCCTTTCTTGAGCAAAAGACGTTGAACAAGGCTCATTAGTCCATCAAATCCTGATTCTGCTGAGAGGTATAGTAGTAGGCAGAGACAGGGGATCATGTTATCAGTGAGCTGCAAGGCACCTTCGACCATATGAAAATCTTTGTTCCTGTGCTATATTATGTTCTGGAACCTCAATAGTAGTCACGAAGAAGAGTGTTGGAACTGAATATTCCTAGATGAGTGACTAGTGAAGTACTTGGGGTTTAAATTGCCCTTTTTCAGCAATGAAGTTGATGCAGTTTAAACTGACCTTTGCAGCAATTAAAGTATCTCTCCTGTCTTGAATAAGTTGGTGAAGTGTGGAAGACATTACTGATGCTGAACAGAGGTGATCTGAGCACTTTATTGGTGAGCGAATTTTAAGAGATCTTCAAAGACCAGATCGTTGAAGTGTTTTCACTTGAGCACATTAAGGGATGATATAATAGCAGCAGTGGCTATGTTTTTATGATGTTGATGTGTTGCATGCTGTTGACAGTTGTTCGCTGTGAAGAAGTTGTTGATTGTGCTTTACTTCTCTGTGGAGTATTCAATGGGATGGTCTGATATGAAACTGATACAATACTTTGCCTTGAAAAGAGCTCTGCTTCTGTTGATGATTGAGGACAATGATTGATGAAGTATGAGGACTTCAGTGATGAGCGTCTTACGGATAGTTCAGAGTGACTTGATGGTCTCAATGCCTTTCCAATCAAACCAGACTTGTGTAGCGTGGCTAAGCACCCGTGAGGGTATCCAGGCGTTGAGAATACTACTGAAGAGGTAGGGCTCAGTCGAACACTCAGGTCTTGAGTCCTTTCCTGAATTCCAGCAGAGAGGATGAGGTTTGAAGGTGAAGGGGAAGGTTGTTCCAGGACTTGTGATCTTCAACTTTTCTGCTTTTACCTCTGGATGACACTTTTGCTGGTGTGAGATCTTAATAGAACTTATGAAATCAACAATAAATACATCTCCCAGGGACATTCTTAACATGCATCTTCCTTTAAATCCAAACAGCTTTGCAAGAAAATATTAAACAGTGAAAAGATAACCTGCATGCAGGGAGATACAGGTTATTCTGCCACTCTGGAGGACTGCAGGGTAGGAGGCTGCTTTCACAACATGAAGGGCTGCCATGATCAAGCTATGCCCGCATGGCTCCATTCTAGTCGTTGTCTGTCTCCTGAAGTGCGGAACTCGTTTGAACATTTTTGCCAGAGCTGATTTTGGTTTCCATTACCACTCCGACTACACGGTCGGTGTTAAGTGTAGTGAAAGTATTCTGCACATAAAAGTCTAGTTCTGCTATTTGAGCATTTTATGTAGCAAATTTATTTTGCAGGTGAAAGAAAATGTAGAATGGAATTCTGGTCAGTATAGTGAAGTTGAGTTAAAAAATTAACTAATAAAGCAAATGTTTTAAATGAATGCTGCAGATCAGTGAGAATAGAAGAAAGGATCAAAGAGAGAAATAAGAAGGAATATTAAAAGAGAAAAGTGAGAGGAAGTGAGCGAGAGAGCTTGAAGTCAGATTGGCAGTCACAACGATGACTTGCCTGCTCGCATCGGCAGGAGGCGTGACCTCCCTCAGCGGGATCTGCATTCTGATTGGCCTCTTCCGAGTGAAACGAGGCTGCTTTAGTGAATTCATAGATAACCAGAGGTTGCAACTGCGCTCTCTAATGGAGAATACTTCTCAGGGGATAAGAGAAAAGACACAGCTCTACAAAGGGCAGAAGCAGAGTAATAGTAATAATAAAACATGATCTACGAAATAGTTTGTACAATCAGGAGCAATTTCTGCTGAATTCTTCACAGGATGTGAAAGGTCTCCGTGGAGTTTTCAACTTCTTGTCGTTAGCGCTAATGGCACAGGACTTTCTGCTCGTAAATGTCCTCCCACCCGCTGTGATGTCCTAGTGCATGATGCATTGTCGCCTTGTTTGCTAAATAATTTTTTTTATTAGCCACAGTGTTTACCTCCAGCTTCCTCCATTCCAGTAATTGCTGCCCCTGCTCCCTGCTCATAATTGGTACATTATTGCTTCACTGTCGGCTCTGCTGGGGTTCCCTTCTGAGAGCGAGTCCACCTCGTCTAAAAGCTGCCTGTGTGATAATTACGGTTTGGCATTTGCAAAGCACTGTTTCCTAAGACATTTTATGGGGAAAGTTTCATCTCTGGGCACTATGAAATAGTTGCAATTTAGTACTAATCCACCAGGTGAATTTACTCCACATTATTATTAATATGGATGAGGAAATTCAGGTGGAGATTTCAAGTGCAGAATTTTCAGTTCCATTCATAACTGTAGGAGGCCCTAATATTCTCTGTCCCTTGCCTGCAATAGTGCCTGCAGTAGGAATTTTAAAACTATCATTTGAATGTATTTGTATATGTTTATTTATGGGAACATCCTTTACCCTGCAGTCACAACAACGACCAGCCTTAACAAAGCAGTTACTATCACGACTGCAATGTTAGGATGCGTTACATTACAACGCAAGTCGTGACAATGACTTGCTGTGGGGGCGGCGTTGTTGGACTGGTGTTGGATCTTTAAGTCCAACACCATCCCTATGGTACTGAAGCTGTAATAGTAATTTACACTATTCCAAAGTCCAGAGCTGCCTGAAGCAAGTTGTAACGATTTGCCTGGCAAAGTAATGCATGATAATGTCACAGTTGGGATAGTGACTGCATTGTAAAGGGATGCAGGGTAAATGCATGTGGGGTTACGTCATACAACCGTTTATTTGTGTCTAGTCAAGTGGCAGAGCTGGGCGTACTGTGTCAGGAGAGAGTATGGCAAGCAGAAAATACTTCAGCAGCAGGAACTTTCAGCTAGAAGGCCAGCCGCTCCTCCATTAGGTGAGGATTTAATCGTGGACAATGACAGTCCAGCAGCTGAATATCTGAGGAGTGTTAGGTGGGTGTAGGGAACGCAACACATGTACATCTTGTGGCTGCACTGCATGATGTGAAACCAGAAAACCTGGAGTCAATCCAGGTTTCCCCTTTTGATCAAATTGTGTTATCCCAGGCAATTGTTTTATTTCACTTTGCTTCCTATTTAGATCAAAGATAGCTTTATTTGGTTTCAAGAAGGAGAAAACCATAAAACCATGTGCAATCGAATGCATCAGATAAAATACAACATCAATAAAAACAGATAAAATGACACATAAAATATAAAACAGACATTAAAAAAAACCTTCTGGATGTGCAAACACAGCTGATACAATACATTATAAGCGGTGATAATCACCTCAAATCTTGTAGAATACCTAGTCACTACTGTTCCTCAACCTTACGTCAACTTTCAGAAAATTTAGTAAATTAAAAATAATGCCCCCGAGAGCATCTGTAAAAACATACCAGCCGGTCTGACTTGGGAAAAATCTGTCCTTTTCAAATTGGGAACAATATACCCCTTACTGGGTATTGCATAAAACCTACAGAACATAGTCAAATGCAGAGTATCCTGCGGGTAAGTGATGTTGCTACCACACGGTGTAAGTTTGTCACCCCTCTTTCTGCCTGGAAGATAAGCTGTCCGAAAGGGTAATAAATCAATTCAGAACCTGGTTAATTAAAGACGATCATGCCTACTTTTACCAATGAGAAAGTGATGGCTCAGTAGTTCACACCGTCTTTAACATAAGTTGACATCGTTCCTAGGGCATTGCTAATGCAAGCCCTTCTGAATCCATGAGCCTCTGCCTGAAAAAATGTTCTTTCACTCATTTGCAATCCACTTTACATATCCCATCAAGCATAATATATAAGATCCCCTCCCTAAGCTCTGAAAGGAGACCCTGATGTACCTCGACCAAGAAAGATGTAGTGCGTGATCAAGAGGTAAACAATCTTTTAAAATTTCCTTGCTAAGTTTGATACCAGGCCTTAACCAAATATTCAACCAGAGAGCGAGAGAACAGAAGGCTACACTATCCATTATGTAGCCTACTCCTAATACGTCATGCACTGAAAAGATGAGTGTGCTTTGTGGGAAGCTCAGGAGGTGTCTCGGAAACTTTTTTTCCACTGTCTCACAGCTCAACCTGGTCAATGTATCCCTAAACTTCTTTCCCATAGGTAACTTGAGAAATACATTTGGCACTGTAAATCTGCAAGAGAGCACCAGTGGGTCTGCTGCCCAATCATGAGACGAAACTAAAAACCGCAGCATTTGCACATATAAAATCCTCCTTTCTTTTTGATTAATTAGGGGATTCCAACTTAATGCCGAGTCGAACACTCCTAGGTATAACAGTTTGGTCACAGGAAGGGCTCAAGATCCTATGTTGTTCTTCATTGATTTAGTGGAGCAAGGGCCGACTACCATCACAAAGGTTTTCTTCTCCATAAAATTAGCGAAGGAGTTCAACAGGGACTGCAGGCCCTTAGCGGTTTTAGCCATGAGAACCACATCTTCCGCGTATAATAACACTGGTAGACTACGAGACCGCACTCGCGGACAATCAACTTTTATGTCAACCAGGGCCTTCTCTAAACTGCTAATGTACAGGTTAAACAGAAAAGGGGCCAAAATGCAACCCTGTTGCACCCCTCTTTTAATACTAAAATACCATGAGCACTGAAGATCTTTAGGAAATCAAACTGAAGCCTGTGTATCCCTGTGGAGGTCTCATAAAAACAAAACAATGTACCAGTCTACCCCCATAGTCAACAAGATCTGCCAGAGTTTTGTCTAATTGACCAATCAAATGCGGCTGAGAGGTTCATAAACCCAAAGTGTATGGAGCCAAGACCTGCAACTGTATATTTATCTAAAACCAGATAGAATTTCAAACACGGGTCTATAGTGCACCTGCCTGCTTGGAAATCATACTGGACTTCGGAAAGGACTTCCTTCTACTCAGCCCACACAGAAAGTCTATTAAAAAGAATACGCCCACAACCATAACTGCTGAGTCAAGTAGGGAGATAGGCCTTTAACAATGGGGACTATCTCAAGCCCCCTTTTAAGCAATGGGCACAATAATGGACAATGCCCATGACAGTGGGGAGCCTGGCTTCACTGCCGCATTAATAAGGGCTGTTAAAAGTGCAGACCCAAACCCCAATATAATTTGCGGTATTCCATCCGGGCCTTATTTTTTGAGAAGCCCATGATGCCCTTTTCTACTTCCTAAGGAAAAAAAAAACGGCAGTTCCTTCCAGCTCATACTCCCTTCCCTGGATTCAATACTGACTGTATTATAAGTTTCCTCAAAGCAGGCCACCCCAATGCAGCCACCTCTGGGGCAAATAAAGGACCATTAATAATGTCTCATTTTGAACTACATTTCAGGTGTACTTGCCATGGTCAAATCTATCCAGGCCTCCTTCCTTAGGTCATTTTTGCACCTAGCCTTCTCCTATTCATACAAATATTGACACGTCTTAACTAGAGCAGAGTTCCTGGGCTTGTTACTCAGAGCTCTCTTGAGATCCCTCGATGCTTTCGAACAACCAGAATCAAACCATCTAGGTGATTTATTGTACTTCCGCGACGCAGGTACTTCTAAGAATCTAGACACAGCATATTCTTCATGATCACAGATAAGAGGACCTTGAAATAAATCTCTTCACTTCTGTTTAATTTAATACACTATAATGTTGTCCGTGTATAATAGCAACCCAGGCCAATCAGAGGGTGCACCTAGCAACTGACTTGCCTCATAGTTCACTGTTGGCATTGTTGTTGGGGGGTTATGAATGTTTCAAATTTCATGTTTGAAAACTGTCACTTTAAATAAAAAAACTTCTCAATGCACTGTTATTGTCTGATGTAAGAAGGTGAACGCTTCTGCATGTTAATCAAATACACTTTTTCGAATTTTGAAGAGACATTATCATATTTTACCATTTGTTATAAGAGGTCTGTACTGCTTTTCTGTTATTTCATTTCGCCTGTAAATAAATGCTTGCCATTTAACATTTTTATGAATATTAGTGCTCTGTAAAATAAACAGCAGCCCAGTGCTGCTGTTCACCCAGGCCGCATGTAAAGGTCAGGAGGTGCGCAAGCAGCCCTTAACCGTACTTTGAGTATCACTGCTATAACATCACTGTACTCCACTCTCTTAATCCTTTTGGTATGTCATTCTGGAATATAGGCATGTCTAGACTAGTAACCCTGAATCCTCTCTGTCAAATGTGAAAGCTGCTTACAACTGGGGGAAATTGAGGGTTCCCAATTTCAAGGTTATTGCTAGAACCCAGGACTATGAGCCTGAGAAAACAAACTTTGCTCCCTTTTCTATTAGCTAGCACCATCTCAGTTGACCTTTGTGGAGCCTCTGACTAAAGGGAACTGCCATGCCTGAGTGATGAGAGGGAAGTGTAGGGATGTCAGTTTTGCTGTAATCCACTTTCTGCTGTGACTTCTGAGCTTCCAGTGTTGGAAATCGCCACAAAAAATGTATTGCTCTCACCTGATGAGGGTCACTCTAAATCTCTCTGCTGCACATTCGGCATTGCCCATCTCAGAGAAGCATCTTTCAGATATTGACATGGTGCCCTGATGAGCAATGAACCGTCCCTCATTCTCAGTGCCACCTCTCTCCCTTCCCATCCACAGATGCCTTCTGCAGCAATTTCATCGGCTTCCTCTCCATAGCTCCTGTCTTGGGTGTTGACCTGCATCACATCCTCAACTAACCTCTACTGACCCATGAGCCTCAACCGGATGGCTGTCATCCTCATAATCCATTTAGCTGCAATCTCAGGCAACTTTTCGGACCAGGACAAATGTTCTATTTGAATACCATAGGGCGGATGAACTACTGGTTATACATTATTTGACATTTATGGATTACTTAGAATAACCAGTAATCACTTAAGTGATTATTTTCTGGTCCATTGGATAATAGTTGTGGTTGTGTGTTTTTTATTGATGTGTAATATGGTAGAATGATTGATAGCTGAGATTGGATAGGTTTGTATGATATGAGCGGATGGCAGTTTGAGTCAGGAGATTTAGGGGTTCTTGTGATTCCGAGGGCTTCTTGAAAATTAATTGTACATTAATGCTTATATTGTACTCTTGATGTCTTTTTTATGTACAAAGTGTAAGAAAATGAATATAAGATTACACATCTTTATGCTATTTAAAAAAAATGAATGAATAAACATGTCACATTTTATTTAATGAAAAAGATTTATAATGAGATTTGGAAGGTTCGGTTGGGCTGTTCTGTGACGTATTGCATATCTGTATAGATTATCACATACATTACTTAGATTGTGTTAACAGGAAGGGCTTTGTTTTGTTTCGTTGACTGGTATTTTCCCCCCTGAACCTACTGGTATATCTGACTAAAGGACCCTCTTTGTTTTTGTGTTTGTTGCTTTGAAGAATATGGCATAAACCCTACTCAGTATTGGCATAGGAATAATTTATTTACCCCATACTCGACTGCCACTTATCGCATATATTGTATTCATAGATGCAGGTTTGTCATGACATAGTGTTAGGCAGGGCTGCCTTTGCCTGTTCGAACAGAGCCTATGGCTGGTAGACAAATTCATACATCACATTGTTTTTTGTAGGTCGTAGACCATTGCACCGATGGTCTGTCCTCAAATACTAATATCTTCAATGTGTCATTTAACCCTATCCAAACACAGTGCGCTGGTCAGATTTACCACCTGCAGGCCATTGTAGACTCTTCAGACCCTGCTTCTTCCTTGTTGATATGCCATGTAGTCTCATGTATGAAGGCACCGATCCTCACATTTGCTATTTTCTGTAATTCTAGATAACTTAGACTCTGGCAACTACCAGGTGTTTTCTAGTCCTGGTTTCAGGGCATTCTGGAACATGGATAGAGGTGTGTTAAAATATAATTATGTACTGAATTATTTTCACTGCAAATGTTCCTCATCAGTGTTATCAAAGTGTGCACTTAGTGAAGAACCAGAACCTTTTGTACCTGGCGGCGCAGGGTACGCCTTAATCTCCTGGGTTCTCCTGCTTAGCTACACAGAGACACGGGGACACTCTGTCGGCGTAAAAGATCAGATTTATTAGCTGCAGCTAGAACAGTTGTCCCAGAAGTACACAAGGTAGGTTCTCAGGAGACTGCCACTTCACTCCGTGGCGCACAATCTTTTATAGCATATATGTAAAATATACATTAACCAAATACACACCCAGAACACATAAGAAAGAGCCAATAAGGAAAGTTGGAAAACAGGACAGAACCAATAGGAAAGGTTTAAAAACAAAGTATCAGATGACTCGAAGAAGCCTTTCCTTCAACTGTGTTTGTCACCCCTCCTTCAAACTAATTCATTAACAGATCCACAACTAACTTGCAGGTGGCGAGATACGTTTGTGTGTATTGGAGGACAGTTGTGAAACGAGAGAATGCTAGCAGAGGACAGCGAAGGCCAGACGATAAGATAAAGTCAGAGGAAAATAGTGTGAACCAACAGATAGATGAGACGGGGATTTAAAAAAAAATCAGACAGGGATTAGTGTACTCAGGCAAACCTAACACCAGCTTTGCAAATAGTGGCAGAAGGTTAAGTTTGACACAGAGCTGCAGAAAAAGACTTCGATCGTCGTGCTGCCTGAGTGAGGGCAACACAAGATGGCGGCGGAGCACAAAATGGCGGGTCGATACGATCACAATCGAAAATCGAAGTTCCTCATTAGTAAACGCCCCTTATGACAATATTTCCCCCATACATCGTAATGGTGGAGTTTGACTATGCTGTAGCCACCTTCAGTTTTATATTTCTTTCTGATTACGTTGAATCAGGTGTGAGTGTAATGAGTACAGGGTCATCTTTCCTTTGCGTCTCTGTGTGGGAGAGGAATTACAAGTGTAGAAGTTCAGGAGGACAGAGCCACAATAAATGTGCCGGCCTCCTATTGCCACCAATCTCAAAAGACACAACTGCATGTGCAGAATGCAGGAAAGTCTCCATGGCATCAGTTTGCAACAAAGAGTGCGAGGAATCTTGTGTAAAAAGGGGAGTCCTGCCAGGTTCCTGAAATAGAAAGTTATTGCTTGTTGGCTGTGACACTGTATAACAGATAGATGACTACCCTACCTCATACCTGAGAGGTAACAGATGAGCGGCGTCTCACTGGCGTCTCTCCTGCTGTGTGGCCTCTCTAAATCTAGAGGTAAGATGATTCCTGTAGTTACTCTTGTCTAGTATGGAAGACAATGAGTGCCTGATCAAGGCATACCTCTTTATACACACCGCCATTTCCCATAGCTAATAACTCAGCAATCCCACTAATGACAGCACCTGGGACGTGCACAAGGGAGAGATGAGAGCAATATAAGCTGATAACAGATAAAAACAGTACTATATTCAAGTTGAAAAACACTGAGTAGACGTTTTCGTTGTAGTCTTTGTGAGTCTTTATTTCAAGTATGCTTGATTTTCAGAAATAGACAGCCAACGGGTTTCACCCAAACATGGGCTTCTTCAGGGCAAAGGTAAAGTAGCTGATGTCTTGCCAAGGAAATTAGTATCCGTACTACGCTGTCTTCATGGTCCGCCCATGTCAGTGCGAGGAGTATACAGAGGCTGGTCGCAAAAAGAAGGTACCGCCTATATGTCCATATAGGAGAAGATCCCACGCAAGTATTAGAGTAATGCGCCAAGGTATCCTCAGTGTAAATAGGGAATTTTTTTTAAAACACTGTGTTGCGCGAAAACTATGTCCAGCTGGCGTCCTGTCGCGGCAAGAAGTGAATCCTTTAGGTGTGGCCAAAATCCTAAAGAGAAACTTATTTTTAAAGTCCAGCATCCTTGCCAGGACTTCATAGCCCCACACACCTGCTCCATAAGTTCCTTACTGGGCCATCTCTTTTATTGGCTTATGCCCAATTTATTTCAAATCTAAAAAATGATTCGCAAACTGCTCCCATTTTCTGTAAGCTTTGGTTAATCAAACAGCCCAATGGCAAATTACCATCAAACAAGATTCCTAAATAGTTCAAATGAGAAACCTTAGTGATTGGGGTCTTACCAATGAAAAAGGATCTAGATTTAGTGTTTTTGGGGCCACTGGTTAGAATAAACAATTTCTGATGATTCACTTTTAGATTTAAATTAGTCATAAAAATATTAAAATTGCTTAACAATTTTGGAGGCCAATTACTGGTTGTGAAATTAAAACTGTGTTGTCCGCAATAAAAAGAACTGGGACTGGGCAAGAGGCGATTCTTGGAATATAGTTACTACACTGGACCTGGGCTACATCTAGAGAATTAAAGTAAAATAAGAACAACAATGGTGCCATTATGCAGTCCTTTCTGACCCCTCAATCTACCTTTATGGCTTGTTTACAGTTGCCTTGTTGTGTATAGCGGACATTAGTGGTGGTGTCGCAGTGTAAACGCCTGATGAGATTTACATTGGGGGGTTGTACTCCAGTAGACTCCATCAAGTTCCACAACTTTACCCTATCAACCAAGTCAAAAGTACAGGAGAGGTCCATATATAGTGAACCCTTCCTGGCCTTGACATATTTTTAACATGATAAGGTTGAGTGCCTGCTCGGTTGTTCCCAAACCCGGGCGAAAACCATACTGGGCTTTAGAAAAGAAAGAATTCATTTTGGTGAGGCTTACAGCCTACCCAGGATGACATAATGTTTTTACTGTGGAGTCTAACAATTAGATCAGGGGGTAACAAATGGGGAAATTCCTGTTCCCTTTCTTAAATATTGGAACTAAGATAACAAATTATCAAATTTTTCACCTTAAAAACGATGTCCATGTTTTTCATGTCTTTCACAAGCTTGGCCTCAATTACCCATAGGAAAATGTCCACCAATATCTGCTTTTGTGTCCCTTATGTTCCACGGATGCATGAGTCTTGAAGATCCCTAGGTTTCGTTGCTTTCAGTTGGGTGGTCGCATTTTCTTAGTCATCACTGCAAAAACCTGGAATTCTCTCCTGATCATCTCAGATCTTGCAACAACCTCCTTCCCTTTCAGAAAGTTTTCCTTCTAATCCTCTTGTCTTGTATTCTCTGAGCACCCGAACATCTTATGTAACAGTGTGCTCTATAAATAGCAAAACATAAATACATAAATACATCTAGGGCAAGAGACTTACTCCTTCATTGTGTGTGTTTAAGAACTTGTTGCTGCTGTCGGGCCATTATTCATGGACAGGACGTGGTCAGGTGTCCTTCATATTTTGTTGACCTCACAATTTCTGGAAGAGTAGAGGATGGAGGACAGAGGAAGAAATATCACCATGAACTGCATGCAGTGTCGAGGCATCTTATGGTATTCAGTGTGCTTAACTTTAAAAGTATGTGTTTGATTTCCATAGCTTACGTAGTACACAATTTAGCTATAAGGAAAGAAGTGTTGTATAACAGTCAAGAACGCAAACTTTCTGGATCATATTCCTAGCAGTTGGGATGTGAGTCTGGATTTTGATTTCTGAAGAAAGAGAGGCGAGGACAGTTGGAATTTCTTTTGCAATTGACCTATTTGCTGCGTAGCTTTGAGCTAATGATCGGTGACAGTGATATACAAACTCAAGGGCTTTGAAATGTATATGATAATTGGCATCAGTGAAAACAGAACCTCCTCTTGGAAGAAAGGATGGTTTTGTCTAAATAAAGTAGTCACTTGCTCGGATTGGATGTGTGGAAGAAATGAAGACAGAAAGGTAGAAAGTAGAGAGGTAAAAAGAACAAAAGAAGGAAAGTAAGAAAGAGAATCAGAGAAAGAAAGTACGAAAGAGAGAAAGAATGAATGAATGAAAGAATGAAAAAGAAAGTAAGAAAGAAGGAAAGAAAGAAAACAAGCAAGCAAGAAAGAAAGAAAGAAAGAAAGAAAGAAAGAAAGAAAGAAAGAATGAAAGGAAATAAAACATAAATAGTGTAAAACTGATGGTCTACAGCATGGGTACTGATAAATGTTTTCTGGTGGGGCAAAAAGACAACAACGTTTGGTGCTTTAGTAAGGTCCAAATTGCCTGCTAGCTATTGCCTCTGAACCACACATATCTTCTGTTTCAACACAAGTTTTTCTCAAATGTTATTTGACGGTGTGTAAAAAGATCTAAGGATTTATTGAGCAAAATTAAGCCATATGGTGTATTATAAAGTACAGTGTAAATACCACTTTAAAAAGGGATTTGGGGTTACCTCCAAGGATAGGCCACTGGATAACCACTGTGTACTGCCTGGCCAGAATCAGCGCATGCGAGGCTCGGGGTCGTTTTGCCAGCACAGCACTACACATTGATGCTTCGGTAAGTGCAGAATAAACGGGAACAATTTTCCTGACCCTCTGCCTCCCTGTTGCTTGGGCTCCTGCACCTGTACACCTGGATAGCAGGCTCTGATCTGCCGGGAGAAGCGCAGGCGAGACCGTCCACGTCTGAGAGCTGTGCCTGCAGTGAACACGCTCATAGCTGTTGACTGAATGCGGTGGTGGGGGCTTGCGCCTTTTGTTTGCCCGCACATCCCTGTACTTTTAATTGCCGTTAAGATGTCGTGCCTCCACGCACCATTATCTGTCCCTACAATCACCGCACTGCGATGGCTAGCTTTTCTCTGCCTTGTAAGCTTTAAAATGGCAAGGCCCTGATTGCTTTGATTGCCATGCCCTGTTGTTACCGCCGGCATCTTGTCCTCTGCTCTGTCCTCCTCAAAATGGTGGCCCCTTGACTGCTCCAATAATGTCTCTATCGACCCACTTCTTGGACGCCTGCGATTACCGCGATGCGATGGACGATGCTCCTCCGCCTTGTAAGCATTAATATGACACACTAAATTTTCTAATAATGGCCACCATGAGTGGGCCCCTTTCTAAAGCACTCCTTCTCCAATTGTTGCGGAGGGATCCAGCATTTATGTCCTGGAGTCTCAGAGACCCCTCTGGGAGAGTCCGAAGCGACAAGGGAGTCCCACACAGTGGAGGTCTGGGTTTTTACCCCATTATCGCTGGGAGCATACCATAACCGGCCCGCTCGATGAAACTTTTGGGACTTTGCCCCCCTAGGTGGAAACTATAACCTTTCTGTATGTACTGCGGTGCCCAAGCAACCTCTGGCCGATGACCGGTGGAGCTGTCCCATGCAGCTATAGAGGAGTTTGGCTCTGGTTCACCCCTCGGCTGTCACCTACCCACCCGAACGTCAGACACTGTTTTTCCCCGTCTCCCAGTTGTGCCTCCTATACCCTCCCCTCCTCCTCCCTCCATTATTCTCCTCTACCTCCCCTATTCCTTCCCTCTCTCGCCTTGCCTATTTTTTTCCACATGTTTATGCTATGCTTTTGTACTCATGTAATTCTTGTAACTACGCTCCAGTAACTGATGTAACTTTGTAACCATGTTCTGAAACAATGTTTCTTCCTCATGTAAAGCGTTCTGATACCTCTGAGTCTAGCCAGCGCTTATTAAATTCAATAAATACATAAATAAATAGGCTAGAAGTAACAGTTCCAACTGGCACATTTTAATGCCAGTTCCCATATGCTGTTTAACAGGCATGAAAAGCATATACAGAGAATATGTTGTGGTCACGTCTGCATGCACAGTGATGAGTAATGCCAGGCTCTACAGATGAAGGAATGGTTGAGAGCTGCTAAGACATTCCCAGGATCAAATATGGCTATTTTACTATAATGCATTCTAAGTTTACTCATCATTCCCCATCTCAATCACCTCCCACTCGCAACCACCACCACTTCCCAACCCCTGACTACTCTACAGAACCCCAGCAACACTTTCTGTAGGTGATGAAGAGATGGAAGAATGTTGCTCCATGTGTTATGTTATGTTATGTTATGTTAAAGTTTGTTTTATATAGCGCTCAGCTACTCTAAAAGAGTGTCCCGGCGCTTTTGCTCATAACCACCTACCACAGAAAACGCAACACAGAGCGGTGAAAGGGCCCAGCATAGAGTAAACAAAAACAGCTAAAGAGCAAAGAGCCAGGTTTTGAGGCCCTTCCTGAAAGCCAGCAGATTGGAGGTGCTACGCAGCGCCAGAGGCAAACTGTTCCAGCATTGCGATGCTAACAGCGTAAACGAGCGACCTCCAATACGGGCTTTTTTGACACGGGGGACCACGGCCAGAAACAATGATTCGGACCTCAAAGCACGGGCGGGATGGTAAAAAATAAGTGTCCTTTGGAGATATTTGGCACCCGAGGCATGGAGGGCCTTATGCGCTAAGGTCAAGGCTTTAAAAACTATCCGTTTCCGGATCGGAAGCCAGTGGAGTGATTGCAAGAGACTAGAGGCACTAGCTCGCCTGTGCAGGCCAAAAATTGCTTGTGCGGCCGAGTTCTGGACGACCTGCAACCGTTACAGCAGATATTCTGGAAGGCCAAAGTATAGAACGTTGGAATAGTCCAATCTTGAGCCAATCAAGGCCTGCACCGTAGTCTTCCTATGATCCTCCGAGAGAAAAGGAAGAAATTTTCGCAGCATTTTAAGCAGGCTAAAACAAGATCCGGTAAGGCCAGAGATCTGGGATCGTAGCGACAGGCCATTGTCAATCTTGATCCCCAGATTCTTTGCAAGCAAAGAAGAGCTCGCTGGAGGGAACATATTAGCAGGCCACCATTCCTGCCAATGGGGATCAGATGGACATCCGAAACAGAGTACCTCCGATTTATCTGAGTTGCACTTGAGGCTGTTATGCTGGAACCATTTAAACACAGCCCCAAGGCACTCACGTATACTCTCCCCATCAAAATCTTCGCCTTTCCTGCACGTAAAGAGGAGCTGGGTATCGTCAGCATACGATATGATCTGGGCCCCCCAGGACTCCGCCAAAGCAGCCAAAGGGGTCATGAAGATGTTAAAGAGAGTCGGGCTCAACACAGAGCCCTGTGGAACTCCCACTCCCAAAGGCTGCATCATGGCAGAGCTGGACGGGACCCAGACCGTTTGCTGACGGTCCTCCAGGAATGATCTAAACCAACTGAGCACCGTCCCCCTAAGAACGATGTCATAAAGTCTAGCGAGGAGACCCTCATGGGGGACGGTGTCAAAGGCCGCCGACAAATCCAGCATGACGAGCATAGCCTTGCCCCCTGCATCCAGCACCTCTTTGATGGCTTCAGACACTTCCAAAAGCGCCGTCTCAGTGCTTAGATTAGGGCGAAAGCCCGATTGAGAAGAGTGCAGCAGGTCATGAGTTTCCAAGAAATTGGAGAGCACGGAATGCACATGCTTCTCCAAGATCTTCGCCAGCGCCGGGAGAAGGGAAATAGGCCTATAGTTGGCCAGAGCCTCCGGGTCTAAGCCAGGTTTTTTGAGAAGAGGGATAACCATGGCCTGCTTCCAGACCTGCGGAACCACCCCCCAACTCAAGGAGAGATTCAGAAGGGGATTTGCCAGCGGATTGACAACTTCGACCATCTTAGCCAAGAATTTGTCCGGACAGGGATCCAGAGTAAGGGTGGGCGTAGTTCGCGAAGTAGCACTTCGCGAAGCTACGCAAAGTGAAGTTCGCACTACGCGAGCTACGCGTAGCACTTCGCGAACTGCGTAGTAACATGTTCGCACTGTGCAAGATGTTGTTTTCAATGATTGCACAGTGCGGACAAGCAACCGGCACTGTGCAATCATTGAAAATGGCATCTTGCACAGTGCGAGCTGTAGTTTTCTGCTGCTCGAGTAGATTTTTACTCGAGCGGCAGCTTTCTCAACGCGAACTGGTAGTTTTTCATCGCGAGTGGTCACGAGCATACGCGACCCCTCGCAATGAGAAACCTGACCTCCTCGCGTTGGGAATCTCGCCGGGAGGTTTATTTTCCATGCTCGCGATCGCCAACTTGAAGTTGCTGATCGCGAACAAGGAAAAAGTCTCGCCAGGATGTCATTTTGCTTGCTCGCGGTCGCCAACTTGACGTTGAGGACCGCGAGCAAGCATAAAATGACCGCAGCACTACGCAACACTACGCTACGCGTGTTCGCACTGTGCTACGTGCAGTTCGCGTAGTGCGAAGTAGCGCGAACTTCGCAAACTACGCGAGCGTAGCGTAGTGCTTCGCCCAGGCCTAGTCCAGAGGTGACCCAGATTTAAGATTGGCCATAAGAGCTGACGATGACAAAACTGAAATAGGCGGAAAGGCAGCCAAGACTGGACCCATAAAGGCCGCCTGATTCAGGTCATTCTCATGGTTAGGACAACCTTCGGCCATCCTCGAAGGAAAGGAGTCCTGAATCAATTTGATCTTAGTAGTGAAAAAGTCGGCGATTGCGGAGACCCATGGCTCAGAGGGAGCGACCGATGTCGCATTCTGACGAGGGGACGTAAATTCCCTGACGATCGTAAAAATCTCCTTACAGGAGTTAGAAGCAGCCTCTATCCTCCTTGCCAGATAACCTTTTTTTTCTAGGAGGATGTCTCGATGATAAGCTTTAACCACCGTCCTATATGCAAGTCTGGCTTCAGGATCATACTGTGATCGCCAGGCCCTTTCAGCCACCTTGCACTGCCGCCTAGATGCCGCCAGTGCTTCAGTAAACCACGGGGCCGAGAACCGTTTAGATGTTGCTCGAGGGGCCTTCTCGGGGGCCAGATCATTCAACCTGTCCGTTAGCCATGCCTGCAGAGACCCTACATCACTCTCCAAATCTCCGGTAAGAGGACAAGGATAATCCAGCGATGCTTGAGCCAGCATATCTGGCGTCACCCGATGATAGGCCCTACAAATATGTCCCTGATGCCTAGAAGCAGTATTAGAGCATTTCTTTATGCCCAATACATGGAATTTAGCCAGCCTATCATCTGACCATAGCACTGGTAAAAGTGCCAGCACTTCTAAAGGAACTGTAGAGAAGACCTGATCCAGGGTGTGACCCTTATCATGAGTAGGTCCAGATAGATAAGGAACGAGGCCCAAGGGAGCCAAGGCATCAGTTAGCTTAATCACATCAGGATCCAATCCATCCTCCATATGAAAATTGAAGTCCCCAGCCACTACACAGCGCTCAGCTCGAAGAGCGAGCGCTGCAACTATTGATTGGAGCTCATCAAAAAAGGAACCCACTGGTCCAGGGGGCCTGTATACTAGCAGCCCTTTAAAGGAGTAGTGCGGCGCCAATATTAATGAAAAAGCTAGGGATTCAGATCCTATAATCGCGTCCGTAGGAATAATGGTGCATGCAACTGATTTTTTCACTACAAGCGCCACACCCCCTCCCCTCCAATCTATCCTGCGGGAAGATGTTATAATCCGGAGGAATAGCCATAGCTATATCTGGATTGGAGGAGTCCCCTAACCAGGTCTCCGTCAGCATTAGGCAGGATGGTTGTTCAGAGACCAGAAGATCGTAGATATCCTGAGCGTGTTTGCACAAGGATCTGGTATTCAAAAGCAATAAGAGATGCTTCCCACAATCCACCTCCCTATTTAAAATGCTAACTGAACCCGCACTTGCGCCCCACCCACACCCCGGGCATCGCCTCTTACCCCTATATCGTCTTGGAAAAACTCTGCGACAAGCACAGACAACCTTCTGCAGGGACCGTAATGTATCCGCCGTATAGCATACCATGATTCCAGCCGGTGATCTTTATACAGGGAGGTCCAATAGTAACGACTCCGACGCACCGAACGCCGCCGAGACGCTAACGAGCGCAGACGGGCAGGACTCTGGCGCGACTCAGGCGCAGAGAGGGCACCCACCACTGCGCGTAACCGCTGCGCGGTGAAGTGTCTGGCTTAAGTAGCCCTTGCGCGCATAGGCAGCACACCTAGGAAACAAATATGGCGTCCAACGATGTCACCGCCACAATCCCAAGCCAAGATGGCGCCCAAAGTTCCCCCGACTTCCTTAACCCGATGACAGGACCTGCTAAGCAGCGGTGGAGTCAAGCAATTATCGTGCAGGTAACAGGGCAGTAATCCCAAGTAAAAACAGGGGGTAAGAAAGGTGAGCAGTCTATATATCGACTTTTTAATATCGAGGGACAGAAATATCGAGTCAAAAATATCGAATGTACAAAATATCAAAATAGATAATATCGATGTGAAAAATATCGTTTTTTTTTTTTTACTTATATGTCGATGTAAGTAATATCGTTAGTAATAATATCGACATGTGAAAATATCGTCATTGTATGTTTAGTAAATATTTTGAAGTTGTTTGTATAAATAGTTAAAGTGTATATAATATGAGAAATATTTATATTGTTTTAGGGGCGGGATGTTGGGTTATAGGGGATAAGGGTGGGGAGTGTTTTAAAAAAGTTAATTAATTTTTTTAATATATTGTAAAATTTAATTCGAATTTTTTTTTTAAAATGTTAAATGTATAGTTAATTTTAGGAGCGGGATGTTGGTTTATAGGGCATAAGGGTGGGAAGTGTTTTAAAAATGTTTATATATTGTTTAATTTAAAAAAAAAAAAATTTAGAAATTGTAAATTAAATTTAGAATTTTAAAAATAATTTTAGGAGCGGGATGTTGGTTTATAGGGGATAAGGGTGGGAAGTGTTTTATAAATCTTTATATATTTGTTAATATAAAAAAAAAATATTTAGAAATTGTAAATTGAATTTAGAATTGTAAAAAAAATTTTAGGAGCGGGATGTTGGTTCATAGGGGATAAGGGTGGGAAGTGTTTTAAAAATGTTTATATATTGTTTAATTTTTTTTAAATTTATTTAGAAATTGTAAATTAAATTTCAATTTTTACAAATAATTTTAGGAGCTGGATGTTGGTTGATAGGGGATAAGGGTGGGAAGTGTTTTAAAAATGTTTATATATTTGTTAATTTTTAATAAAAATTATTTTGAAATTGTAAATTAAATTTAGAATTTTACAAATAATTTTAGGAGCGGAATGTTGGGTTATAGGGGATAAGGTTGGGAAGTTAATTTAAAATGTTTATATATTTTTAAATTTGAAAAAATAATTATTTAGAAAATTTAAATATAATTTAGAATTTTACTAATCCCATAATTAAATATAGATTTCAGTCAGAATAGTAAATTAATTAAGTTCAGTGTCCAGCACTTATCTTAATTAAATATAGACTGGAGTGGGAATAGTAAATTAATTCTGTTCAGTGTCCAGCACATACTGTAATTAAATATAGGTTGGAGTGAGAATAGTAAATTTATTAAGTTCAGTGTCCAGCACTTATCTTCATTTAATATAGACTGGAGTGGGAATAGTAAATTATTTTAGTTCAGTGTCCAGCACTTATCTTAATTTAATATAGACTGGAGTGGGAATAGTAAATTATTTTAGTTCAGTGTCCAGCACCTACGCTAATTTAATATAGGTTGGAGTGAGAATAGTAAATTAATTAAGTTCAGTGTCCAGCAGTTATCTTAATTAAATATAGACTGGAGTGGGAATAGTAAATTAATTAAGTTCAGTGTCCAGCACCTACTCTAATTTAATATAGGTTGGAGTGAGAATAGTAAATTAATTATGTTCAGTGTCCAGCACTTATCTTAATTAAATATAGACTGGAGTGGGAATAGTTCATTAATTAAGTTCAGTGTCCAGCACCTACTCTAATGTAATATAGACTGGAGTGGGAATAGTAAATTAATTAAGTTCAGTGTCCAGCACCTACTCTAATTTTATATAGGTTGGAGTGAGAATAGTAAATTAATTATGTTCAGTGTCCAGCACTTATCTTAATTAAATATAGAATAGAATGGGAATAGTAAATTAATTAAGTTCAGTGTCCAGCATCTACCCTAATTAAATATAGATTGGAGTGAGAATAGTAAATTAATTAAGTTCAGTGTCCAGCACTTATTTTAATTAAATATAGATTGGAGTGGGAATAGTAAATTAATTAAGTTCTGTGTCCAGCACATACTCTAAGAAAATATAGGTTGGAGTGAGAATAGTAAATTAATTAAGTTCAGTGTCCAGCACTTATCTTAATTAAATATAGACTGGAGTGGGAATAGTTAATTAATTAAGTTCAGTGTCCAGCACCTACTCTAATGTAATATAGACTGGAGTGGGAATAGTTAATTAATTAAGTTCAGTGTCCAGCACCTACTCTAATGTAATATAGGTTGGAGTGAGAATAGTAAATTAATTAAGTTCAGTGTCCAGCACTTATCTTAATTAAATATAGACTGGAGTGGGAATAGTAAATTAATTCAGTTCAGTGTCCAGCACATACTCTAATTAAATATAGGTTTGAGTGAGAATAGTAAATTTATTAAGTTCAGTGTCCAGCACTTATCTTCATTTAAAATAAACTGGAGTGGGAATAGTTAATTATTTTACTTCAGTGTCCAGCACTTATCTTAATTTAATATAGACTGGAGTGGGAATAGTAAATTATTTTAGTTCAGTGTCCAGCACCTACCCTAATTTAATATAGGTTGGAGTGAGAATAGTAAATTAATTAAGTTCAGTGTCCAGCAGTTATCTTAATTAAATATAGACTGGAGTGGGAATAGTAAATTATTTAAGTTCAGTGTCCAGCACCTACTCTAATTTAATATAGGTTGGAGTGAGAATAGTAAATTCATTATGTTCAGTGTCCTGCATTTATCTTAATTAAATATAGACTAGAGTGGGAATAGTAAATTAATTAAGTTCAGTGTCCAGCACTTATCTTCATTTAATATAGACTGGAGTGGGAATAGTAAATTATTTTAGTTCAGTGTCCAGCACTTATCTTAATTTAATATAGACTGGAGTGGGAATAGTAAATTATTTTAGTTCAGTGTCCAGCACCTACGCTAATTTAATATAGGTTGGAGTGAGAATAGTAAATTAATTAAGTTCAGTGTCCAGCAGTTATCTTAATTAAATATAGACTGGAGTGGGAATAGTAAATTAATTAAGTTCAGTGTCCAGCACCTACTCTAATTTAATATAGGTTGGAGTGAGAATAGTAAATTAATTATGTTCAGTGTCCAGCACTTATCTTAATTAAATATAGACTGGAGTGGGAATAGTTCATTAATTAAGTTCAGTGTCCAGCACCTACTCTAATGTAATATAGACTGGAGTGGGAATAGTAAATTAATTAAGTTCAGTGTCCAGCACCTACTCTAATTTTATATAGGTTGGAGTGAGAATAGTAAATTAATTATGTTCAGTGTCCAGCACTTATCTTAATTAAATATAGAATAGAATGGGAATAGTAAATTAATTAAGTTCAGTGTCCAGCATCTACCCTAATTAAATATAGATTGGAGTGAGAATAGTAAATTAATTAAGTTCAGTGTCCAGCACTTATTTTAATTAAATATAGATTGGAGTGGGAATAGTAAATTAATTAAGTTCTGTGTCCAGCACATACTCTAAGAAAATATAGGTTGGAGTGAGAATAGTAAATTAATTAAGTTCAGTGTCCAGCACTTATCTTAATTAAATATAGACTGGAGTGGGAATAGTTAATTAATTAAGTTCAGTGTCCAGCACCTACTCTAATGTAATATAGACTGGAGTGGGAATAGTTAATTAATTAAGTTCAGTGTCCAGCACCTACTCTAATGTAATATAGGTTGGAGTGAGAATAGTAAATTAATTAAGTTCAGTGTCCAGCACTTATCTTAATTAAATATAGACTGGAGTGGGAATAGTAAATTAATTCAGTTCAGTGTCCAGCACATACTCTAATTAAATATAGGTTTGAGTGAGAATAGTAAATTTATTAAGTTCAGTGTCCAGCACTTATCTTCATTTAAAATAAACTGGAGTGGGAATAGTTAATTATTTTACTTCAGTGTCCAGCACTTATCTTAATTTAATATAGACTGGAGTGGGAATAGTAAATTATTTTAGTTCAGTGTCCAGCACCTACCCTAATTTAATATAGGTTGGAGTGAGAATAGTAAATTAATTAAGTTCAGTGTCCAGCAGTTATCTTAATTAAATATAGACTGGAGTGGGAATAGTAAATTATTTAAGTTCAGTGTCCAGCACCTACTCTAATTTAATATAGGTTGGAGTGAGAATAGTAAATTCATTATGTTCAGTGTCCTGCATTTATCTTAATTAAATATAGACTAGAGTGGGAATAGTAAATTAATTAAGTTCAGTGTCCAGCATCTATTCTAATTAAATATAGATTGGAGTGAGAATAGTAAATTAATTAAGTTCAGTGTCCAGCACTTATCTTAATTAAATATAGATTGGAGTGGGAATAGTAAATTAATTAAGTTCTGTGTCCAGCACATACTGCCAACTCAGTGAATTGTGGTGTACCAGAAACTCACCTCAGAACCCAGAACCCAGTCTCCGGCTAGTATTAGTGTCCCATTCGTTATCCGAGATTAGGCTCAGAGATCCCAATGAAAAGACAACCCAGAACAAGCGACTCAGTATACTCTCAGGAATGGTGGGAATCGGAAATACCTGTTCGTATATTATTCCCACATTAGTCCACAACAAGAATCAACAGAGACACGGTGAAAATAAAAAGAGTTTATTTTTATAGACCACGTGTGTCCTAAGATGCAGTAGTTTGGCTAATACAAGCAGACAAATGATTAAAATCAAAACCAACAGCATCGTTACAATACCATAGAATATAAAAGGGGTGATCATATTATAATGACAGTGGATAATACCACCTTCCCTTTACTAAGAAGCTAATATTATTATTATGCTAATAGAAGGTCTCTTAGGCTTCAATAGGGGACCCCATACCTCAAAGATCAGCTTAGTGAAATCACATCACAGGAGCATCAGGAGTCTTCTCGCAGGAAGGCTCGTCTTCGGTCTGAATAATAATCATGATGTCTGTGTTATTAAAAGCACCAACTTTCAGGTATTTACAGCTGCCTGTGTGTTATGTCTAAATAGTGGGTCGATCAATCTAGAGTAGAAAACATGCATTGTCTAACAAACCAGACTGTTTTGTCACGCCATGTACAGACCAAGGTCGCTGCGCAGAGCTCGGGATGGTAACAACAGATTGCTTCCGTGTGAGGCAAAGCTCGAGTCAGCAGTTTGTTTAAGCAATAACATGTAAACGCAGTGTCGTGCGCAAAAGCGGCAAGATGGCTTTCTAACATCTAACGCGGTTATGCTAACTTAACAATGTATGTACGTATTAAGGGAGTCCTCACTACATGCCCCCTTGATCTAAGCACTATACAGTAGGCAAGAAAAAAGAGAATGCAAAGTTCAGTTTCGACAGAGCAGAACAAGGCGTATTCAATTAATAAACAATTTATAGTTCAGGCAAAAGCCGAAAACATGAAAACCGAAAAGGGGAGAAAAAAACCACAAACGTGTGATGGGAAAAATTAAAAAATGTTGCTGTGGTCAACAGTCCAAAGGCACGGGAGAAAAAACATAGAGGACCACAGTTTACTCAATCCATGAACGTATATGCAGCATACGTGGCCACTGCTTCCAACAAGAAATCGTTTGCAGAGCCACGAAAAGTTTTAGCCATCCAATTAATCAAAGAAAAGGAACATACATGTTCTTCAATGAGCGGAGCCTCTAGCACAATCAGAGGGCAACCCAATAGTTCCTCCAGATAGCTCATATTCAAGAAATCATAGGCTGCTCTTGCGATGTCCCAATTACCCAGGATACCATGCGCCGCACCACAGGCCATAATCCGAACACCAGAACAGGCAAACTCGTGAGACACTAAGGGCCTCATCAGTCGATCATAATCCGGCACCGGAGACACCGTGTTGGTTAAGCACAAATCCAAAGGCCATTCAAAGGGACAATCTAGGCAGTGAAAGACTGGCTGTACGCAGGTAAAGTTGGAATACCGGAAGGATAATCCATACGCCAGGCTCAAAGTCGCCAATGGCAGCGTACCATAATATTCAAGCATCCTGTTACGGAGAAGATGCAGACGGGACAGGTTGTCGTGTGGCACAGAAAGAGCAGCCATTTCGCAGTATGAAAAGTAAAAGCAGCACTCCTGCCACAAGCGCCAGAATCAGCGGGACACCTCCAAAGATGCTCGAGAAAATAGAATGAAAAAATGCCGGAATCACACCAAAAATAGTTTGGAAAGAGGTCACGAGGCCCGAGCCCACAAGCTTAAAAAAATGAGCCAGGCCCGTCGTGGACGAGGCATTGAAAATTGTTTGGATCAAAGCACCAAAATGTAGGGGGAGGTCAGTATTCAAAAGCGCCTGTACCTCAGTACGCGTATTTGCAACGTGAAGGACAAATGTTTCACCGGAGGAAGTCAATGGCACCTCCTTTTGGGACAATAGCGCCCTTATTCTGCTCATCTTGTTGAACTCTGCCTTCAAGGTCGGAATCGAAGGCCAGATGGAAACATCCAGCCGCCCATGCGGGGGTGGAAATAGAACATTATTGCAGCAGACAACTCTCTGCTATACAGTCACTATGTAAGGGATTCCCACTAACATCCCGCAGAAAGCTTCATTGTTCAAAATTAAATAACTACCGTTTGCAAGCAGCGTGAAAGATGGCGTAATCACTGGCACTGGGATACCTTTCAGGACGCAGGCCAAATTTGGAGCTTGTACATTGCATGCACCGTGTAATTGAATGTGTCTACATACTACAGAATGATCAGGTGTCGTTGTACATTCCTCACCTGTCAGATACACCTCAGTACCGTCCCTTGTACATCTATACATAAAAGGGAGGGACCAAACCTCATGTATGAAAGCGGTGCCCAGCTGTTCATATCTACCCAGAGGATAGTGTTTCATACAGGACGTAAACTTGAAAAGCGCGAACGGGCGAGTGATCAACCCATGTAATAACCACACGCCTGTATCCAATTCCGCTACAGAGAAAGCTAAAGGTTCTAATTTTTCAATATGTAACAATGAATATGTAGCATCTTTCATGGACATTAACTGCTGTTTTTCAGTAAGGTTAAAGGGAAGAAATAAAGATGTTGTATTAAAATAGTCCCAGGGGAACTTCCCTGCCTTTAACGTTTGTAATGTCCATGTTATTGGTTGTTTTCTGTATGTGGCCTTTCTATTGGATGGTTTGATTTTTTTTTAGTTAATTGGTTTCCTTTTATGGAAAATGCTAAGTAAGAGTATATTTAGTTTTAAAGGAGGAGAGTTTTAAATCATTATATATAAAAAGATTGTTTATAATGTGTAGTGAATGTTTTTTAAATGTGTTCGAAATGCCAATGTGATAATTATTTCAGTGTTTTTTTATTATGTTGTTAAATATTGAGATCACTATAAATGTTATGTTTATGTTTAAGTAGAATCTCATTTGAAAAATGTATGTTTTGGGAAAATATTGTCTTTATGTTGTTTAAAATATTGTTTTTATTAGTGTTAGAATTGTCGATATATTTTAAAAAAACGATATTCTTGATGTCTATATTTTGGTTATCGATATTTGTGACATGTGTCATATTTATTTACTCATGTCGATATTTAGTATTGCGATATTTATGTGTGCGATTTTTGTGTGATCGATATAATTGTATTACGATATTGTAGTGTCGATATTAGTGTCGTTTTTTAAATAAGTATACAATGTCGATATTTTTGATGTCGATATATTTGATGCGATATTTGTGTAGTTCGATAATGTGTCTGTCGATAATATGTCAGAGATCCGGTAAGAACTAAAGCAAACACAGATATCATTACAGGAAAGTTTTAAAAAACAAGCAAGCGCACCCTCAGAGTAACGCTATGCGCAAGGATCATATGGCAGGCAGTAGCACTCAGAGATCTTGTCCGGCTGACCCGCTGAACTGACCGCCTTAAGTAGCCCATGCGCGCATAGGCAGCACGCCTAGGAAACAAATATGTCGTCCAACGATGTCACCGCCGCAATCCCAAGCCAAGATGGCGCCCAAAGTTCCCCCGACTTCCTTAACCCGATGACAGGACCCGCTAAGCAGCGGTGGAGTCAAGCAATTATCGTGCAGGTAAGAGGGCAGTAATCCCAAGTAAAAACAGGGGGTGAGGTCCAGATGGAAACGTTGTCTCTCATCGGTAAATGGGACCGAGAGTGGCACATCGGCTTTACATACTAGGTTATCTGAAGGCTTGCAGCTTGACAGTATCTATACCTTAATGGATATCTATTTTCTGAGGTCTGGTGGTGGTTCCTCATCAGGAACTTCAGTGTGCAGCCCTAACACCAGTGAGGTGCCACATAATTGCTCACACTAGTAATTAACTTACCAGTGTTCATGAAAACACATATTTTGTGTTTTCATGTACACTGCCAATGTGCAGGTCAGCGCTCTTGGCCACTCCAACAGACTCCCAGGGTTGAACTGGCGTATAAGGCAATCAGGCAGTGCTGATGGTCTGGTCTGACGGATCAGTATGTGTGCCAGTTGTTTAGCAGTTGTGGGCCAGTGTTATGGTCAGATGGGCCAGTTGTTACTGTTGATTTTCCTGATATTACCACTTTTTTGAGCTATTTTCTTCACTAATGGAGACCACTTTTTTTTTGTTTGGTGCCCATCCCTATTTTTCATCCCAGTATGACCCTGTAGACTTCTGATGACAGGAGGACGGGCCTGAAGGATTTGAGTGATGATTCATCTACAGAGTGTTGTTCAAAACAGCATTCTGTAGGCGAATGTATGCATTGCGCATATGAGTGGTGTAATTTAACAACGAGCACCCTGCGCATTACTCTGGCAGCACAGTATATTTGCTACAATTTGGCTGTCAGGGCTCACATCAGTGGATCCCTGCGGCCAATGAGGATTGATGGTCGAAAGCATGGGTATCATCCCAAGCACTGTCCCAGTTTCTGATAGGGCTATACTCCTAGTTCTATGAAGAAATTAAGAGATGGCTGGAGGTGAGTCCTTACCTTTGTATTCCTGTTCCTGCTGCTCTATCTGGCACATCAGTGGGAATCATACCTTGTTTGTTCCAATGTCCAGTACTGGATTCCTGCCCTGCCATTGACCTTGAAGTTACCAGCAAAGGAAGCAAGGTAAGAAAGCCAGCCTTGATTCACTGTAAATGTGTGAATGAGTGTATGTTTATGAGTGAATTAATCTGAGTGAGTGTGAGTGTGTACGTTAAGTAGGTTAGAGAGTGTCAATGAGAGTGAAAGTAAGTGAGAATAAATAAAAGTGAATGGGAGAGTGAGTATGATTAAGTGAAAGTGAGTGTGAGTATGTGAGAGATGGAGTGTGAGTGAGTTAGAATGAGTGAATGAGGGGTAGATTCTGTGAAGGAGTGGGTGCGAGCAGGAGTGTAGCTATCAATGGTGCCGCAGGTGCAGGTGTGCAGGTGTCCAGAGGCCAGAGAGGTCTACTGAATCCTATTCAATTCAATAAATCTTTCTTTGGTAGATAAAATCACCATAAAAGAATGCAGATACATAATAATAAAACCAGTTACATAGATAACAATAAAATCAGACAGTACAGTTACTTATAAAAACAAGAAGTACATAAAACAATTAATCAGGTCTCCTTTCCCTCGATGCCCAGACAGCCCGTAAAAAGGATAAAACAGCGATAGTCACCCGCACCGTGGGTAATATCTGTAAATACATCAAGGCGGGCCTAATTTGTTTAAAATGCAGTGATTTCAACAAAGGTATTGAAAAAAAGCTTCCTTGGCCAACTGATTTAAGAGCAGAACATTATAAAATGGAGCAAATCCTCCGGGGACACATTCTCGCAGCTGCAGGGTGCCCTTCCCTCAGGCCGAATCCACCCACCAATTAAACCAATAGATGATGCCATTGATTGAACCTAAACCATCCCCGTAAAAACCTGTAATGCTGTGAGTGAAACAAGCCCAGGTATGGCTCCAACCCCTGTACAGTTTTTAGAAGCATGAGGCCCCTAAATGTTGGCTGCTGAAGTTCTCAGCTTTCTCTATCAAGATGGGAATGTTCCTGGAACAATCTTTTAGCACTCCCCAAATCGTGGGCGGAGAGAGCAGTTGGATTCATAAAAATATCAGACCTAGCTAGAGAGAAAAAGGATGCCATGGTATACTAATTACCCTGTCCAGAGACAGGCAATCCTCAAGAATCAACCACCTTAACTTCAGCTCCTTCCTACTCCAAATCTTAATCCAGCGCAGGAGCGGATTTAGAGACAAGAAAAAGGTAGTGGTGGTCCCTTGAAGGGAAAAAAATGCACACACAATCCGTAGTGTGTGCTTACAATTAGCCAAATCAGTGTGAATAAATCTATCAATATAGTTTGGTTGGGGTGCTAATGTAGCTTCATACACCTTCTACCCAAAGGTGCTATTAGCATGTTAGGAACTAACATGCATGCAACGGCCTAACAGCTAGGGCGCTCGACCTCAGATCAGGGGAACTGGGTTCGAGTCTCGGTAATGACGCTGAACATCCTGTGATTTTGGGCAAATCACTTAATCTCCCCGTGCCTAACAAAAAAATGAATGTGTGTCCTCCTGTAACGTAACTGGTGCTCTGTAAAGCGCTCTGATACCTGATTGGATTCGGGTCAAGTTCACGCTATATAAAACTCGGCAAAAAAAACAACAACAAAAAACAAAGGAAAAAGCTGTTACAGCACACCCTTTATCAGGTACAGTAATCCAAATGCAGTAGTGGATAAGTATTGGATAGAGTCTAAGATCCAATGCAATTCTTAATACAAGTTTATGTCGACAAGCAAATGAGACATCAGGTATACAGAAAAATTCAAATAGTCCAACAAGGTCATCTGTAGGTTTTCAATCTCTTTTTATTAGTAATTTTCAAACATTCCCAGCACACAACATTGCTGACACGTGTTTCGTCTAATCCTAGACGTTTTCAAGGTGATTTGACGAAGTTATCGCGATGTGGTCAGATGAGTAAGTTCCATAAGCCAACATCCATTTTGCCAGCACGAAGGCCAAAATTGTGCAGTAAACCGGAC
Source organism: Triturus cristatus (assembly GCF_964204655.1). NCBI lineage: Eukaryota > Metazoa > Chordata > Amphibia > Caudata > Salamandridae > Triturus > Triturus cristatus. The sequence continues at coordinate 920,445,783 of NC_140581.1, read as the reverse complement.
AGTCTAGCACAATAACACTGACGACTTACGGGAGTACAAATATCAGGTAAAGAGCCCCCTGACGAAATGTATCGCCTGGTAAGTATATAACCCTATAACCCGTCCCATTCCACATAAACTCTAGTGTGTCCTATTCCAATTAGAGGACCGAACGTGTGTTGACACTTTGCTTAGCAGCATCACATAAGCAAATATTCGGAGTAAGGAAGCACAAACCCTGATAAGTATGCAACCAAAATCAATGACAATCTCAAATTTAGAGACGCTTATTGCCGCTAACCATCCAAGAAAACGAGCGGACTTAGGGCGACTAGGTCTGAGACATCCTCAAGCCACAATTCCGCATGTGCAGGGGGACCTGGGACATTTTGTGCAGAAAGTTGTTATCCATAATCTGAATCCGCTCCACCTTAGTCTACCCTCAAACCTCGCTGCCATAGCGCAGGTGTGGAATACACTTTGCGTGATACATTTTTAAAAGGTCCCTTAGTGCTCTTGACCCAAGCCTCTGTGCAAAACTAAAAACAGCCCCCATAGTTTACAGACTATGATCTTTTGGCCTCCACTAGGGGTTTCCAGCAATTTTTAATGCCAAATAGAACTCCAAGATAAGGGAAAGCCTTGACTTTGGCCAAGGTAAAATTGGATACCTTGAAGGTCTTGCTGCTTGTGGATTTGGGGCCCACTACCATAACATAGGACTTCGAGAAATTGACCAAGAAGTCCCATAAAAGTCACATATTTGACCAGCAGCAAGTCCATTCCCTTTGCGGTCAGGACCGCATCGTCTGCATATAGCAAAACAGGAAGAAATCTGTTCCTAATCTTAGGGCAGTCGGCCGAGACTGATAGGAGTACAAACTCTAACCTGTTCATATACAAAGTGAACATAAAATGTGCAAGTATGCACCCCTAGCGAACCACAAATCTTGTTGAAAATGATTGAGTACATGCTGCTCTTTGAAAAAAATGCACCGAGGCGGAGGTCGATGAATCAATCAATCAATCTATCAGGGGAATTATAAGCGCACTACTCACCAGGGAGGGTCTCAAGGCACTGGGTGTAGGGGGGTCATCAGATCCATAGCAATCGAAGAGCCAGGACTTCAGAGCCTTCCTGAAAGTTTTCAGGGAGGGGGCACGTCTGATGTCGGTGGGGAGCTCTTTCCAGGTCTAGGCCGCGATGTAGGAGAAGGATCTTCCCCATGCTTTGGCTCTGCAGATGCGCAGGGTTTCGGCGAGGAGGAAGTTGGTGGAGCAGAGGTTTTTTTTGGGTACGTAGAGGTTGATCCTATCATTGAGGCATTGGGGTCCGGTGTTGTGTAGGCATTTGTAGGTGTATGTGAGTATCTTGAAGGTGACTCTTTTCTCTACAGGGAGTCAGTGGAGCTTGCGTAGGTGTTGGCTGATGTGTTTGTGTCGGGAGACCCCTAGGACGAGTCTGGCTCCTAACTTTACTACTCCTAAACTGAGAAAAATCCTAACTTTAAGACTTTCGGTATTCACAGAAGGCATTTAGGAGTCCTAAATTTAGGAGTCTTAACTTTACTACTCCTAAACTGAGAAAAATCCTAACTTTAAGACTTTCTGTAATCACAGAAAGCATTTAGGAGTCCTAAAGTTAGGAGTCCTAACTTTACTACTCCTAAACTGAGAAAAATCCTAACTTTAAGACTTTCGGTATTCACAGAAGGCACTTAGGAGTCCTAAAGTTAGGACTCCTAACTACTGTGAATAGCAAAATGAGTAAGTGCCTTCTGTGAATAGCAAAATGAGTAAGTGCCTTCTGTGAATACCAAAATGGTAGTAAGTTTAGGATTTTGTCTTAAGTTAGTTCTGTGAATCTGGCCCAAGGTAACTAGTTGTCCATGGTATATTGGAAATAATTCTTGGCAGAAGGGAAGACAGGACACCCATAGAAACATGAATGCCCTCACATACTGGAAGTAATTATTGGCATATGGGACACCTTCAGTAAAATGATGGTGCTGGCATACTGGAGGTATTTTTGGGAAATTATAACATATTGGTGGTAGGAGGTTGGGTTGGGGGAAGCATGCCGTGAAAAAAGTCCTGAATCTGACATACTGGAGTCATGTTTGGCATATGGGTTACCCATGGTATGTAGGCAGTATCAATTGCCAAATTTGTCTACTTGCACATTGTATCTAGCTCTTGTCATAACTTGGGTATCCTTGGCAAATGCAACACTGGCACACTAGAAGTAATTTTTAACATGTGATTGCACCCAAGGCAAATTCTGAAAAAAATAGGTGATCCTGCTGCAGGTCTTACACCCACCACTTTCAGAGATCATCATCCACCACTACTGAAGTCTTATCCTGTTATAAGCTAAAGATAGGACGTACATGCACTAGTTAAAGGACTTGTTCAGTGTATTTATTGCTTGTATGAAATATGTTGTGCCAGCACTGTTTCTGGTTCTTAAACCAGAGCAGTAGCAAAAATGTGGTTTTCTGTAGAGAAAATTCGCAAATTATTTGGTCAACAATAATAACATCTTAAGGCACATGCTGTGCAATTTAGCAGAGAACATTAACTGACATTATACTGCACACATCTCTTCATATCCATCCATCAAAGAATTTTAACATCTATAAATATAGTATGAATACAGCATGCTTCTCAAAGTACTTTAGAACATCTATTAGATTAATCGAAACATTTCATCCAGTCATAGAGAGTCCAGATACACTCAATCCTCAGTGCTCAGTTATTTGATGCCAAGGTGTCCACTATGACCATATGGTTAAAAAATTATTATTTACATAACATGACAGATATCTTTATTGTGCTCCTCTACTAAAAACATGCTCTGAGTCAATATATATCCTAGGTGAACATTGCCTCCTCTCCTCCACCAGTTTCACAAACTCCTGTTCTAGGATTCCTAAGGGGGCTCAGGACATCAATATCTAACACCTAAGTAACATATTGCCACCCAAATACAAAAGCATGAAAGTGCAGAGAAAGCTCACTTTTGAGCACCATTCTGGTAATATCTACAAGGAGACCATCTGTCCTTTATGGAAAATCTGAGGTACCTCATACTAGCACTAAAAACCTTGTGAACCACTTAAAATTATGCATAATTACAGGAGGTGAGCATAGAGTAAAGGGAGCATGCTCTTGCTAACTACGTGAGATCTCATACCAAGGAGTGTGTCCCTAGCATTGCTGGGAAGGCAGGCAAGCTACATTTGTGTCTGAAAAGTACAGACAAAGCCCACAGTTAGGGAAAGAAATGGAGAAAGCTTGACAGGTAAAGAAAGATGAATCCCTACTTACTAAGGCTAGCTGCCCACTGGGATTCCTCTTGTCAGCGGGGCACTTCCGAGCTGAGCCTCCCAGTAAAAAAATGGCTCGTAAAGTTAAGGCATTGACTGTGTCTATGTTGCGGCTTAATGAAGCTACACTCTTTTGTGAAGGGTGCAAGAAAAGGCATGTGACATTGCTTAGTATAACATTGATGCTCATGGTTGCAATGTTGGGAGGCCTGGGAACCTGGAGTGTCCCAACTAAGGGGCCGATTACGATCCTGGAAAAACCCGGTACAAACCGTGGGTCGGAGCTTTTTCTCCGTCCGACTCGTACCGGGTTGTAAAACTTTACAAACATGCAATTACGATTCGTACGGAAACACCATTCCCGTACGATTCGGAAAAAAGACCAACCGACAGAAAAATACATACAAATGTGATCCGGGACACCGCGGACGTGACGTCCAGACGGAGTTAGGCATGTTTTTACGTACCAGCAATTACGATTCGCACCGACTGCAGTCTGGATGGGAAAATTTTTACGGCACCTAAAAAGTGCTGGAAAAGCTAAGTACGCAGCGATGCGAGCTGATTAGGGGGCCCGGTACGCGCCGTACCCCCCCACCCCCCGTATGTACGGAGCGTACCCCCCAGCCCCCCGTATGTACGGGGCGTATCCCCCAGCCCCCCGTATGTACGGAGCGTACCCCCCAGCCCCCGTATGTACGGAGCGTACCCCCGTACCCCCCAGCCCCCCGTATGTATGGAGCGTACCCCCCAGCCCCCCGTATGTACGGAGCGTACCCCCGTACCCCCCAGCCCCCCGTATGTATGGAGCGTACCCCCAGCCCCCCGTATGTACGGAGCGTACCCCCGTACCCCCCAGCCCCCGTATGTACGGAGCGTACCCCCACCCCCGTATGTACGGTGCGGACCCCCATTTTCCAACACAATGTATGGGGTTAGATCATTCCAACAGATCTTGCTAGGTTCTAGTTAGTGTAGAGGTATTAATATTAGATAGAAGTAACATTAGGAATAATTAACATGCTGAAATTGTTTATTTTTCAGCCATTCTTATAATGCTTATAACAATGATGTGTTTCATCTGTCTAATAATTACAGTTTAGACTCTATTTCAATAAACATTTGAAAATGTATTATTGATTCTTTTCTTTGTAACAACTTGGGCATCCAAAAGTGGCAAACAAAAAGGTTAGATCTGTTTCCACAAATTCCTTGAGAATCAGAGTGGTCGTGGTCAAGGTTACCAATAATATCAATAACTTTGAAAGGTTGGAGGTTCAGATGTGGTGCTGTGAGCCAGCCAAAAACAGCATTTACTGATGATATTAGTAGACTCTCTCTATATATATTTAGAAGTTTTGTTGACCTGATACACAGACCTATTAATTTTGTAGGAACTGTTTAACAGCGGGGCACCTTTTTTTATCAGATGCTATCTAGTCCATGAGATTCTGATTCCATGTCCTCCCACGGTAAGAAGAATATGGATTGGTTAAATAGAGATGCACAATGCTCATAGAGCTGGTTACAATGTGTGGTAACAAGATAGGGGCCTGCAATCTTTATCTTCAACCATAAAATTGGGCACATTTTGTAAACTTCACTCTTCCTCAAGTGTCATGTCTTATAGGCTAGTCCTGTCATGTATACCCCTATTACATACATTTGTCCCATCCACATGACAATGACAATTCTAAACAGGTGACCTTTTACCTAGTAGCTTGCTCTTGTCTCTTCGACAACAGGCTCTCAGTACTCTATAATAATCCCTGTACCTGATGTACATAAACATGCCCTCAGGCACGGTATAGTTATTCTGTATAAGGGTCACCATTTTTTTCATCCTTGGCCAACATCCAGCTGTGCATGATCACATTTGTTTGGAAAAACAATTATGATTGTTTTAAAATAGCTTATGATTGTTTTAAAAACATATTGATTCTAGAAGAAACCCTGGAGTGACAGTCATCCTCAAAGCAGAGATGGGGTCCTTTATTCTCAACCATCAGGTGAGGGGGATGGTTCTTCCCTAGGGGTTTCTTGGCTATATACATACACACACATATACATGCTACACATATAGATCTCGGCTAGGTACATTAAGGCAAATTACTTAGGGCATACACTTTAGGAATATGCAAGTGCTACCGTTTTCATCTGAACTGCTTATGTTCATCTTATTAGCACTATGGTAGAAATGTATCTACCATTTATTATATTGGTACTAGCAATCTCTTTCGTATGCCTCTGTCTCCTGATTGTAGCAGCAAATATGTTTTACACAAGACTGACGCGACCTCTTCAGGGATGAGCGGCAAGATGGCGGCCACCGTCATGGCCAAGTGAGCCGGTGCTAGCGTTCTCTCCCCCCAGCAGGAGCTCCCTATCTGCACATCGCGCATTACTTACCTAACGGATGCTGCTGTGGCGGCTCTGGTGTTCACGCCGCGTCCTTCAATTTCGGATCTTGGTGTGCCGTTTTTTTGGTGCGAGTTCATTTGCGAACTGTCTTGTGCGGTGCTCCCAGTCGCGTCGGCCTGGTCTGACATTCAGGATGCCTCCAAAGGGTCACGCGCGGGTACCGGCTCGGGCAACTGCGAAGTCCGCGGCAGGGGCACAGACGGTAGCTTTGCCTCATCGACCACCCTCGGTGTCAGCGCCTACTACAGATGCTCCCGGAAAGACTCAGGCGGCCACCACTTCAGCTAGCAGAGCCTCCAAGCCTCCAGCCACGGTTCCGGCAATGTTTAAGCCGCGAGTGAGTTCGGCCGGCGGGGGGAATCTGAGCCCCGCTGTTATGGGACTTTCTGTTCTTCCTCCTGCTCCCCCTGCAGTCGGCTCCCCTGTTGTTGTTGCCTCTCCCTCTCACGTTGTGTTGTCTGGATGCACTGAAGGGGGTACATCCTAAGCTACAGTTTCCCATGGCGGAGTGGAGCAACCGGCTGGCACTTTGGTGGAGTCAGCTCCCTGTTTAGAGGCCATTCAGAGTTTAGGTCTGGAATTACCATCACAGGGGGTGCTGGGAGATGTAGTTCCATCAGCCCTTGTGTCCAGTTCACAAATGGCTGGCCCCCATGTTCTCCACACTGCTTTGTCGCAGACCTCCATCCCCCCTGCAGCTGCTGATGTCGACATAGATGGCGATAACTTTTTTTCACTTTCCGAACATATGGGCTCTTCGGGTGAAGACGTCGGATTAGATAACGATTGGACAGAGGATGAGGGCAGTGATATTGGCGACTGGCGTACCAACGATGCTTTGAATTTTATAGGCACCTTTAGTGGTCCCTCCACAGTTCGAAAGGCTCCTATAGACCCAGGTTTAAATACTGATTCATTGGCATGAGACTATTCCTTTTCTGTACAGTCAGCTCCCCAAGGCACCTCTCAAGACCCAGTGCTTCATCCTCTGGAACCTAAATCCGGCCCCCCTCCCGGGGAAATTTAATTGGCCATAATTTATCAAACAATAATGGCCCACCGTGAAGAGACGCGTCAGGAGAGCGCCCGTGCGCAAGGGGCATGTCGCAGGGTCCAAAACTCCCTGCGCAGAGTAATCAAGACTTGTACGGATATTGCCTCTAGGGTCACTGAAGCAGAATCTCGGATTTCTACGCTTGAAGACGATCTAGTGACTCACAAATCCACCATAGAATCAATTCAGTCGCAGAGGGTTGGCATCCAAGGGAAACTGATCGATATGGAAAATCGGGCACGAAGAAATAATCTAAGAATATTGGGGGTTCCTGAGGGCATGGAGGGTCTAGACATCCGTCAGTTTGTTATCGACTTATTTACGGAAGCATTTCCAGAGGTGAAGGAATGGGACTGGCGGCTGGAGATCCAGCGTGCCCACCGTTTTCTCTTCAAACTAAAGCAGCGTCTTGGTCAGTCTGACAATAGACCCCGCGCTATTTTAATATGTCTGCATAATTTCTTAGCTAGAGAAAGGCTTTATGATCTGGCCAGGCCTGATAGGCAAAGGTCTGGGAAGGGCTGTCAGTTCTTTGTTAGACCGGACTTTTGCCCAGCTACAGTAGAGCGGAGGTGGCTGCTCCGCCAGTTGATTGCTCCCTTTCAGTCTAAGGGGGCACAAGCTTTCTTGCTATCCCCTTCTAAACTTAAAACTATTTTTCAAGGCCAGACCAGATTTTTTGAGTCTGAAATTCAAGCTAAAGTATATTTGGACACGCTATAATGAATGTATAATGTAATTGTTGATATTTCGAATCTTATAATGATGCATCTTTACGTTTCTCTCTAGCTATTAGATTTTTTTTTTGTTTCCTTGGGCAGTGACTCCTGGGGGGGGTCCTTGCTTATACCGGCTTTTCCATCACCGGGATTTCGATCCCTGCCTTGTTTTGGGGGTGGTTTGGGTATGGGGGGTGGGGTGGGTTAGCAGGGGCGTGGGGGGGCTGGGAGGGTGGGTTCAGGGTGCATTTAAAAAATAAGCTTGACATTTATTCTCTTAATCATGGCAACTTTGGTTTAAATCAGCGAATTAAAATTGCGATGTCTTTCTCTAAAATTCCTAATGATAACAGATAAAATCTCTATTGCCTCATGGAATGTCTGCGGTCTCAATAACGGGAAGAAGCGAGCTTTATTTGTACAGGTCATTTATGCTCTTCACTTAGAGGTACTCTGTTTGCAGGAAACTCATGTCCCTTGGAACAATAGAGATCTTCTCAAGATTCCAGGTTTTGATCTGATAGTATGTTCTCATCAGACCTCTATGATAAGGGGGGTGGCTATTTTATTGAAATGTGGGATAGGCTCGTGTTCAAGATGCAGTCAAGATGCTGGGGGGCGGTGGGAAATCGCGCAGCTCTTGATTAATGGCTCAACCCTGACAGTATGTACTGTCTATAATTCAAATCTGGACGATCCTGTGCCACTAGACTTTCTAAATATCGAACTGGCCTCATGGCCCCAGCCTATTTGTTTTTGTGGGGACTTCAATATTAATTTGTCAGCTGATTTTATCTTAATTTGAGGGCAGACTTATTTTGGTCAAAAGCCTAGAGTATATAGAGCTTTGCAAGCCCTTGTGCAAGAACATTTTATGACTGATTTATGGTTTTGTTATTGCAAAGATAAAGACGGCTCCACCTACTTCTCTGCCCCCCATAAGAAAATGGTCCGATTGGATTATTATTTTGTGTCGGATCAGTTGGCACTCACTTCATCAATTGCAATCTTTCCTAGAATTTTGTCAGACCACAATCCTTTGGTTATCAAATGCACTATACCAGCTGCTGTAAGAACCCCAAGACCCTGGACTTTTGAGCGGAAACTGTTACTTGATATAAATTCTCTCGATCATATGAGGCCTTGGGCAATTGAATTTTTGAATATTAATAGAGGCTCGGCCCCTAGTAATATAGTTTGGGACTCATTCAAGGCTGCTGTCCATGGGGAGACCAAAAGTTTCTCTTTTTTTCGGCAGTGATAAGATACTACGTCGTCCCTTACCTGAATCTTGTCTTTGAGACGTAGTTTTAAATTCGCAGGGATGCAAGGGACCAACTTCCGAAATATCTAATTCCAAACTTGTAAGTTTATACTCTACAGAACTCAGTATTAGATATTAGGGAGGAGGGCCGGGGTACTGGACGTGGTAGGATTTTCTTGCTGTCGACCTGCGAGGCAACAAGTAAAAAGCTATTAAACTCTTGATTAAAAAATCCCTGTTAGATGCTAGTGCTCTATACTCTTCATTACTCTACTCTATTACTTTTAGGACTTTCTAACTTTGCCTACCTGCGATCAGTTTTGATGTAGGCCAACGTCCAGTATTTCTTTGGAGACTTCAGAAGTGTTGGCGATTACAGGTTTCTATTTTGAAAGGTCATCTGACACATAGTATTGCAAGCTGAAAATAAAAACACATACGTAAACAAATTATAATTACCTAATTAATTTACTACATAACTTTTATTTCTAAGGCTTCTTTTCTCTTACTTCTCTTTAGTCTTGAATTCTTCTGGTTTCCTTTCACAATTCACTGATAACCTCCAAGGAAGAGAAAATACCAATATCCTGCACCAACCACTTTACATAAAGCCTTCAAACAGCATTGAAATATTATTCACAAATTACTAACTCTTTGACCCTTTTTGCTAACTAGAAACTTTCCACAACATTAAGTCCACAACATTAAGTCCGCTATCTTTCAAAAGAAAAGAACAATATTCTTCTTATTTAAATGTCCCAAAAATTGTTTAGTCCGAAAATAGTTAACCTTGCCTGCGATGGGCACCGAACTTTTAGTACTTATCTCCTTTTCTTGTTTTTGCAGGTCCTTTCTGCTAAGTAGAAAGAAGAGGCTTCATTGCATCCGAGTTGAATTCTCGCCGTCCGTCGTCACATTACCAGGTAAGTCGGGATTTCAGCGGGAGCCCCGGACGCTTCTTGCAGCCAAAACGAAGTGAAGAGCAAAGCGCCTTCTGGAAGTTTGGGCGCGGCTTTTAAAGACTGCCGCGCCCTAACGTCAATGCGCACTGACACGCATTGCGTGTAGTGCGTCTGAACGCATCTCTCACTCAAGCCCACTTCAGTAGTGATCTAATCATCGGGACGCTCTCAAAGGTACACAGGAATAAACAAGCATGCTCATAAAAATAAATGTAACATAAGCGCTAAACTCTATGTACAAAATAAACATCAACACAGCCTCATTACTTCTTTATACGCATAGACCCATACACAAACCGATTATTCTGTTATTCAGTTACAAAGCACTAACATACCTTACTGTACTGTTCTTTACGGAGTGCGGGTGCACGGGAAAGGGGTGGGTTTTTATGACAGGCAGAAGCAAATACAGGATCAAACTAAGGATCGAATTGACGAACTACGTAGTGCTGAAATCCTACTTACTAGTACGATTGGGGAGGGTGGTGATATAATTCCAATTCAGACACAGGCTGCACGAATCAAAGCCTCAATGCTTGAGTTTTTTGGACAAGATCTAGCGGCTAAATATCTGCGGTACCGCTCGACAATGTTCGAGTATGGTGAGAAATCTGAGCGGGTCCTTGCCAAGCGCCTTCAGCAGCGTAGTTTAGCTAACCATATTATTAGGATTCAGGATCCTTTGGGGGTTATTCATGAGACCTCTGCAGGGATCTTGTCAGTTTTCTCGGAATTCTATTGTTCCTTATACACCGAGGAAGTCACCTCCTATACTATAGATCTCGAATTTGCTGCTTTTATTGAGGGACTCAATACAGCCAAAATTTCGGACCACCAAAATACGGTTCTTGCCACCCCAATCCAATGGGATGAAGTTGGATTAGCACTAAATTCACTGGCTAGTGGTAAGGTAGCAGGTCCTGATTCTATTCCATTGGAATTCTATAGTACATTTCGTTCAGAAATTCAGGAGGACCTCTTAATGACCCTAAGAGATGCCCAGCTTGGGACTATTCCAGATTCTTGGCGTTATACATCTATTATTTTGTTAAAAAAAAAGAAGATAAACCCGAGTTGGATCCCGCCTCATTTCGCCCGATTTCGTTAATAAATACGGATAGTAAAATCTATTCAAAGATCTTGGCGGCTAGACTTGCTTTGGTTATACCCCCCCTAGTCTCTATTGCGCAACATGGATTTATTCCTGGAAGGGACACGGCGGATCATGTCCGCTGCGTTATTGCTCTTCTGGATTGGGCACAAACTACTCATTCCCCCCTCGGAGCAATCCTGTTGGACGCCAAAAAGGCGTTCGATAGGGTTGCCTGGCATTTTTTGTGGAGGGTTCTTTTCTGGAAAGGGTTTTCCCCTAACTTTGTACATGCCCTTCAATCACTTTATATTGCCCCTCAAGCAACTTTGTCAATTTCAGGGACACTCTCAAGGCCGTTTGCGATAAATAGGGGCACAAGACATGGCTGCCCCTGATCGCCCTTGTTATTTGCTCTTTATATCGATCCCTTTTTAAATAAATTAGAGCTTTCTAGTAAGATTTTCCCTGTTAAGATCAATGGAGTTGATTTTAAGGTGCTAGCATATGCCGACGACATCATAGTTATAACTAGCAATGTGTCATCTTCGTTTTCGGCCATTAAGACACTTGCACACTCTTTTGGGCGACTTTCAGGGTACAAACTTAATGTGCAGAAAACCCAGATTATTCAATCATCAACTATGGCTCCCACGGAAATACCGGTTGTACAAAGCGCAATGTATCTGGGGGTCAAATTCTCGGCAGCAGTAGAACAGATACCTGATATGAATATTCTACCTATTTTAGATACCGCCAATTCCACCTTACGTAGGTTAGACAACTTACATCTCTCTATATTTGGTAGGAGGAATGTATTAAAGATGCTGATTTTGCCGAAATTTTTGTACATCTTTAGGACCATTCCTCTTGAATTCTCTCAGTCTAGTCTTAGTTGTGCAGAAAGATGCTGTAATAGGTTCGTGTGGAGTTTTCGCATGCCTCGTAGAGCCGCCAAATGGATGGTCCTCCCATTGGATAGAGGTGGGTGGTCAGTCCCTAGTCTTTTGTTATATAACTGGGCTGCTTTACTTCAGCATCTCGCTCCCCCACTTTTCGGCCCACGAGGTTCACTTCCTTTGTCATGTAGTCACTCTATTTTTGAGATTAGTTTAGGACAAGAGGCCAAGGGGTCTCTTCTGAAGGTTCTTGAACCGAGCTACTACAAAAAAACTAAATTTAAGGTTATTGCAGCTATGTACTCAGTTTGGAAGAAGGTATGTCGGAAATGGTCTATACCCAAAATACATTTCTATACTCCTTTGGCCGCTGCTAGGCTTCTACCTTCAATTTTTCAAGACTCAGTTACAATCAGGTAGGGATCTCATGGTATTCTTACATTGGGCGATTTACTTTATGAGGGCAAGATGGCCTCTTTTGCATTTTTAAAAGATAAGTATGCTTTGGCCTCATGTGACTTTTTTAAGTACTTGCAGCTACGTAGCTATATAGATCGCCTTTCTAATAACACCCCTAACCTATTTATTAAGAATACTCTTATGGAACTAATTCTAAGGAAGGCTTGAATAAGTGCCCTTTATCAAAATTTATTAAAAGGCCTTCCTGACGATCTTTCCTCTCAGAAGGCAAAATTGGAAGGTAAATTTGGTAAAACAGGTATAGATATTATTCATGCACTGGATCTGTCTAATGCTGTATTGATTTCTGGGAGTCTACGTTCTCAAAGTTATATGGCTCTGTTCGATTTATATTTTACTCCAGCCAAAATCTCAAAATGGGGAGGGAGTGGTGTTCAGGGTTGTCCAAGATGCAGTCTGGCGGTAGCCAATGATGTACACATGTTTTTTTCCTGTGTTAAATTAGATACATTTCTTCAAGATGTCCAATTGTTTATTAATAATTCACTTAACATTCAGGTAGCACTTTCGCCTGAATTAGTAATAATGGGGTGCGAGACTGACCTATGCCTTGATAGACCATTCTTTGAATCTGCTCTTCTCTGTATTGCAATGTCTTTAATTTGTCTGTGTATAACCTCCGATTGGATTAACCCATCACCTCCAACCTTTTTGAATTGGAGAGCAAGAATTCTCGCCCTTCATAATCTGGAATCAGCTGTGTTTCTAAAAAGCAGAAAAAAGAGGCATGAGAGGGGTCAAGGATATGGGCGCCCTTTTTGGATTGGTATAACAAGTAAATCAATTTTTTTTTTTTCACTGTTGTTGTAATTATATATGTAAAGCAAACTTATATTTGGATTTGATTGCCATGATTGCTCAACCATGTGCTCTTTCATGTCATGTCAAGCTGAAATAATAAAAAAAAAAAAAAAAAATACACAAGACTGACGCTGGAACAATAAATACTTTTTGAAATGTCCTAATCGCCCTCCTGTGTATATTCTGAGAATAAGTGAGCACGAGTGACTGAGCGAAAAGTATTGTACTGTTCTCCATGATCCCTGAGGAATCAGGGTTGGCATGTTCAGTGGTTGCCAGAAACTACCTACACCACTCTAAGATACAGGGGGGTGGTAGTGGCACTGCAGAGCTAGCTGGTCTAGCGGCTGACATATCCTGTGGGGGTGTCCGGAAGTGGTTGGGACACCAAGCTCTCAGTTTAGATCATCCAAAATACGCAGGTCCTGGGAGTCCTAGGAACCACCTGACAGAAGGTGGGTGCATTTTTCAACTTCACCTGACTTTGAGGAGGTGAAGTTGAACCTTTATTCCCTGCACTGGATGTCCCAACTGAGAAGGATGGGAGATCAAGCTGCAGAAAACTGACTCCAAATTTCCTTCATGATCACGCAGCCTTCACAACCATCAACTAACATCTTCAGCTATTGTCATAGATTGATCCCTATTTTATCTACAGTGGGTTTTGGGCCCAACGTGTGCTAATGATTTATTGCCTTTCTCTTCTTTATCGTTTCCCTGCTCCTGATTAAATAGCTTTTCTCCCTATTATTGCATTTTCCCATCTATTGTTGCATTACTGTCTAATAATGTTTAGACCTCTGACCTCTGGTCAGCGACCTGCTCTCTCCCCAAGTAGCTCCACTGTTGTGCCGCTGCCGCTGATAGGGATCTCTTAGGGTTCGATCCTGCCTCTGCTGCTTCGTCTGCTGCCACCTGCCTTGTTGTGCCCGTTTTGTCTTGTCTCATCCTCTCTCTTCATTGTTTTATTGTAGGTGTGTAGGTGTTAATTCTGTCACTGTTAATTCTGTGTCTTGTTTTTGCGCGTTTGCTCGGTTTCCTGCGGGTGCTCCCCTGTGGCCTCTCCCCCATGCCGTTCACGCTCCTGCCTCCCAGCTGAGCTTTCCTCTCTCTTCCCCTATTTAATGGTGGCTGCTGCGGGGATGAGCAAGCAAGACCTCTGACCTCTGGTCCGGGACCTGCTCTCTCCCCCAGTAGCTCCACCGTTGTGCGGCTGCCGCTGATAGAGATCTGGTAGGGTTCAAGCCTGCCTCTTTTGCTTCCTCTGCTGCCACTTGCCTTGTTGTGCCCGTTGTGCCTTGTATCATTCTCTCTCTTCATTGTTTTATTGTAGGTGTGTAGGTATTGTTAATTCTGTCACTGTTAATTCTGTGTCTCGTTTTTGCATGTTTGCTCGGTTTCCTGCCACTGCTCCCCTGCGGCCCCTCCCTTCACCGCTCACGCTCCCGCCTCCCAGCTGAGCTTCCTTCCCTCCACCCCTATTTAATGGAAGCTGCTGCAGGGATGAGCAAGCAAGACCTCTGACCTCCGGTCAGGAACCTGTTCTCTCCCCCATTAGCTCAACCATTGTGCCACTGCCGCTGAAAGGAATCTGGTAGGGTTCAAGCCTGCCTCTGCAGCTTCCTCTGCTGCCACCTCCCTGGTTGTGCCCGTTTTGTCTTGTGTCATCCTCTCTCTTCATTGTTTTATTGTAGGTGTGTAGATATTGTTAATTCTGTCACTGTCAATTCTGTGTCTCATTTTTGCATGTTTGTTTGGTTTCCTGCCACTGTTCCCCTTGGCCCCTCCCTCCTGCCACTCATACTCCCGCCACCCAGCTGAGCTTCCCTCCCTCTTCCCCTATTTAATGGCGGCTGCTGTGGAAATGAGCAAACAAGGTCTCTGACCTCTGGTCAGGGACCTGCTCTCTCCCCCAGTAGCTCCACCGTTGTGCTGCTGATAGGGATCTTGCAGGGTTTGAGCCTGCCTCTGCTGCTTCCTCTGCTGCCACTTGCCTCGTTGTACCCGTTTTGCCTTGTCTCATCCTCTCTCTTCATTGTTTTATTGTAGGTGTGTAGGTATTTTTAATTCTGTCACTGCTAATTCTGTGTCCTCTTTTTGTGCGTGTGCTCAGTCTCCTGCCACTGCTCCCCCGTGATCCCTCCCCCCTGCTGCTCACGCTCCTGCCTCCCAGTTGAGCTTCCCTCCCTCCTACAGTATTTAATGGCGGCTGCTGCGGGGATAAGCAAGGAAGACCTCTGACCTCTGGTCAGCGACCTGGTCTCTCCTCGAGTAGCTCCACCGTTGTGCCACTGCTGCTGATGGGGATATGGTAGGGCTCAATCCTGCTTCTGCTGCTTCCTCTGCTGCCACCCGCCTTGTTGTGCCCATGTTTGCCTTGTGTCATCCTCTCTCTTCATTGTTTTATTGTAGGTGTGTAGGTATTGTTAATTCTGTCACTGTTAATTCTGTGTCTCGTTTTTGCATGTTTGCTCGGTTTCCTGCCACTGCTCTCCCGTGGCCCCTACCCCCTGTTGCTCATGCTCCTGCCTCCCAGCTGAGCCACTGTGGGGATGAGCAACAAGACCTCTGACCTCTGGTCAGGAACCTGCTCTGTTCCCCAATAGCTCCACCGTTGTGCCACTGCCGCTGATGGGGATATGGTAGGGCTCAAGCCTACCTCTGCTGCTTCCTCTGCTGCCACTTGCCTTGTTGTGCCCATTTTGCCTTGCCTCATCCTCTTTCTTCATAGTTTTATTGTAGGTGTGTAGGTGTCATTGATTCTGTCACTGTTAATTCTGTGTCTCATTTTTGCGCATTTGCTCGTTTTTCTGCCGCTGCTCCCCTGCGGCCCCTCTCTCCTGCAGCTCATGCTCCAGCCTCCCAGCTGAGATTCGCTCCCTCCTCCCCTATTTAATGGCGGCCACTGTGGGGATGAGCAAGCAAGTCCTCTGACCTCTGGTCAGGGACCTGTTCTTTCCCTCAGCAGTTCCACCATTATGCAGCTGCCGCTGATAGGGATCTGATAAAGGTTGAGCCTGCCTCTGCTGCTTCCTCTGCTGCCACTTGCCTTGTTGTGCCAGTTTTACCTTGTCTCATCCTCTCTCTTCATTGTTTTATTGTAGGTGTGTAGGTATTGTTAATTCTGTCACTGTTAATTCTGTGTCTCATTTTTGCATGTTTGTTCGGTTTCCTGCCGCTTTTCCCTCGCGTCCCCTCCCCTGCTGCTCACGCTCCCAACTACCAGCTGAGCTTCTCTCCCTCCTCCCCTATTTAATGGCGGCTGCTGCTGGGATGAGCAAGCAAGACCTCTGACCTCTGTTCAGGAACCTTCTCTCTCCCCCAGTAGCTCCACTGCTGTGCCTCAGATGCTGATAAGCATATGGTAGGGATCAAGCCTGCCTCTGTTGCTTCCTCTGCTGCCACCTGCCTGTTTGTGCCCGTTTTGCCTTGTGTCATCCTCCCTCCTCATTGTTTTATTGTAGATGTGTAGGTATTGATAATTCTGTGTCTCGTTTTTGCCCATTTGCTCAGCCTCCTGCTCTGCTCCCCCACGGCCCCACTTCCCTGTCACTCATGCTCAAGCCTCCCAGCTGAGCTTCCCTCCCTACTCCCCTATTTAATGGCCGCCGTTGTGGGGATGAGCAAGCAAGACCTCTGACCTCTGGTCAGGGACCAACTCTCTCCCCCAGTAGTGCCAACGTTATGTTGTTGCCGCTGATAGGGATCCGGTAGGGTTCAAGCTTGCCTCTGCTGCTTCCTCTTCTGCCACTTGCTTTGTTGTGCCTGTTTTTCCTTGTCTCATACTCTCTTCATTGTTTTATTGTAGGTGTGTAGGTATTGTTAATTCTGTCACTGTTAATTCTGTGTCTCGTTTTTGCTTGTTTGCTCGGTTTCCTGCCACTGCTCCCCCGCGGCCCCTCCCTCCACCGCTCACGCTCCTGTCTCCCAGCTGAGCTTCCCTCCCTCCACCCCTATTTAATGGCAGCTGCTGCAGGGATGAGCAAGCAAGACATCTGAGCTCTGGTCCGGGACCTGCTCCCTCCCACTACTAGCTCCACCGTTGGGCCGCTGCCACTGACAGCGATCTGGTAGGGTTTGAGCCTGACTCTGCTGCTTCATCTGCTGACACCTGCCTTGTTGTGCCCGTTTTGCCTTGTGTGATCCTCTCTCTTCATATATTTATTGTCGGCGTTTCGGTATTGTTAATTCTCTCACTGTTATTCTGTGTCTTGTTTTTGCACGTTCGCTTGGTTTCCTTCCGCTGCTCCCCTGCAGCCCCTCCCCCCTGCCGCTTATGCTCCCACCTCCAGCTGAGCTACACCCATCCTTCCCTATTTATTGTCTGCTGCTGCGGGGATTAGTAAGCAAGACGTTTGACCTCTGGTTAGGGACCTGCCTGTTCTGCTTCCTGTGCTGCCACTTGCCTCATTGAACCCGTTTTGCCTTGTCTCATCCTCTCTCTTCATTGTTTTATTGTAGGTGTGTAGGTATTGTTAATTCTGTCACTGTTAGTTCTGTGTCTCGTTTTTGCACGTTTGCTCGGTCTCCTGCTGCTGCTCCCCGTGGCCCCCCCGCTGCTCACGGTCCTGCCTCCCAGTTGAGCTTCCCTCCCTCTTACAGTATTTAATGGCGGCTGCTGCGGGGAAAAGCAAGGAAGACCTCTGACCTCTGGTCAGCGACCTGCTCTCTCCCCGAGTAGCTCCACCGTTGTGCCGTGCCGCTGATAGGGATCTGGTAGCGTTCGAGCCTGCCTCTGCTGCTTCATCTGCTGCCACCTGTCTTGTTGTACCTGTTTTGCCTTGTCTCATTCTCTCTTTTAATTGTTTTAGTGTAGGTGTGTAGGTATTGTTAATTCTGTCACTGTTAGTTCTGTGTCTCGTTTTTGCATGTTTTCTCGGTCTCCTGCTGCTGCTCCCTCGCGTCCCCTCCCCTGCTGCTCACGCTCCCAACTACCAGCTGAGCTTCTCTCCCTCCTCCCCTATTTAATGGCGGCTGCTGCTGGGATGAGCAAGCAAGACCTCTGACCTCTGTTCAGGAACCTTCTCTCTCCCCCAGTAGCTCCACTGCTGTGCCTCAGATGCTGATAAGCATATGGTAGGGATCAAGCCTGCCTCTGTTGCTTCCTCTGCTGCCACCTGCCTGTTTGTGCCCGTTTTGCCTTGTGTCATCCTCCCTCCTCATTGTTTCATTGTAGATGTGTAGGTATTGATAATTCTGTATCTCGTTTTTGCCCATTTGCTCAGCCTCCTGCTCTGCTCCCCCACAGCCCCTCTTCCCTGCCGCTCATGCTCAAGCCTCCCAGCTGAGCTTCCCTCCCTACTCCCCTATTTAATGGCCGCCGTTGTGGGGATGAGCAAGCAAGACCTCTGACCTCTGGTCAGGGACCAACTCTCTCCCCCAGTATTGCCAACATTATGCTGCTGCTGCTGATAGGGATCCGGTAGGGTTCAAGCTTGCCTCTGCTGCCACTTGCTTTGTTGTGCCCGTTTTTCCTTGTCTCATACTCTCTTCATTGTTTTATTGTAGGTGTGTAGGTATTGTTAATTCTGTCACTGTTAATTCTGTGTCTCGTTTTTGCTTGTTTGCTCGGTTTCCTGCCACTGCTCCCCCGCGGCCCCTCCCTCCACCGCTCACGCTCCCGTCTCCCAGCTGAGCTTCCCTCCCTCCACCCCTATTTAATGGCAGCTGCTGCAGGGATGAGCAAGCAAGACATCTGAGCTCTGGTCCGGGACCTGCTCCCTCCCACTACTAGCTCCACCGTTGGGCCGCTGCCACTGACAGCGATCAGGTAGGGTGTGAGCCTGACTCTGCTGCTTCATCTGCTGACACCTGCCTTGTTGTGCCCGTTTTGCCTTGTGTGATCCTCTCTCTTCATATATTTATTGTCGGCGTTTCGGTATTGTTAATTCTCTCACTGTTATTCTGTGTCTTGTTTTTGCGCGTTTGCTTGGTTTCCTTCCGCTGCTCCCCTGCAGCCCCTCCCCCCTGCCGCCTATGCTTCCACCTCCAGCTGAGCTACACCCATCCTCCCCTATTTATTGTCTGCTGCTGCGGGGATTAGTAAGCAAGACGTTTGACCTCTGGTCAGGGACCTGCCTGTTCTGCTTCCTGTGCTGCCACTTGCCTAATTCTAATTGAACCCGTTTTGCCTTGTCTCATCCTCTCTCTTCATTGTTTTATTGAAGGTGTGTAGGTATTGTTAATTCTGTCACTGTTAGTTCTGTGTCTCGTTTTTGCACGTTTGCTCGGTCTCCTGCTGCTGCTCCCCGTGGCCCCCCCGCTGCTCACGGTCCTGCCTCCCAGTTGAGCTTCCCTCCCTCTTACAGTATTTAATGGCGGCTGCTGCGGGGAAAAGCAAGGAAGACCTCTGACCTCTGGTCAGCGACCTGCTCTCTCCCCGAGTAGCTCCACCGTTGTGCCGTGCCGCTGATAGGGATCTGGTAGCGTTCGAGCCTGCCTCTGCTGCTTCATCTGCTGCCACCTGTCTTGTTGTACCTGTTTTGCCTTGTCTCATCCTCTCTTTTAATTGTTTTAGTGTAGGTGTGTAGGTATTGTTAATTCTGTCACTGTTAGTTCTGTGTCTCGTTTTTGCATGTTTGCTCGGTCTCCTGCTGCTGCTCCCCAGCGGCCCCTTCCCCTGCCACAGACGCTCTCGCCTCCCAGCTGAGCTTCCTTCCCTCCTCCCCTATTTAATGGCGGCTGCTGCGGGGATGAGCAAGCAAGTCCTCTGACCTCTGGTCAGAGACCTGCTCTCTCCCCCAGTAGCTTCACTGTTGTGCCGCTGCCACTGATAGGGATGTGGGAGGGTTTGAGCCTGCCTCTGCTGCTTCCTCTGCTGACACCTGCCTTGTTGTGCCCGTTTTGCCTTGCGTGATCTTCTCTCTTCATTTATTTATTGTCGGTGTTTAGGTATTGTTAATTCTGTCACTTATTTTTTTGTGCATTTGCTCAGTTTTCTTTGGCTTCTCCCCTGCTGCCCCTCCCCCTCCAGCTTATGCTCCCACCACCCAGCTGAGCTACCCCCTCCTCCCCTATTTATCAGCTGCTGCTGCGGGGATTAGCAAGCAAGACCTCTCACCTCTGGTCAGGGACCTGCTCTCTCCCCTAGTAGCTCCACCGTTGTGCCGCTGATATGGATCTGGCAGGGTTTGAGTCTGCCTCTGCTGCTTCCTCTGCTTCCACTTGCCTCATTGTACCCATTTTGCCTTGTCTCATCATCTTTCTTCATTGTTTTATTCTAGGTGTGTAGGTATTGTTAATTCTGTCACTGTTAATTCAGTGTCTCGTTTTTGTGTGCTTGCTCGTTTTCCGGCCACTGCTCCCCTGCAGCCCCTCCCTCCTGCTGCTCACACTCCCGCCTCCCAGCTGAGCTTCCCTCCCTCCTTCCCTATTAATGCCAGCCTAAGGCAAGCCCGTCTGCGCCCGTCCACGACCCAACCGCGGCCAGCGCTAGGAACCCTGGATCTCTAAGCATCTACTGCTACAACTCAGCTGCACTCCTCGCACTCAACCCTGGAAGGAATAACAACTGCCAGATCTCCATGCTGAGCACCACACACAGCCAGTTCTCCAGCCCTCACTGCTGCAAGACCTTCACCACTGCCCCATGCCGAACGCCAACACCTCCGAAGCCCTGCAGTGCATCTTCCTCAACGTGCACTTCATGCACAGACACGTCATTGCGATCTGGGACCTCCTCAACACCCTCTCGCCATATATCGCGTTCTTCACAGAAACCTGGACCAACTCCTCCTCCACCTCGGACATCGCCACAGCCATCCCAGATGGATACAAGATCCAGAAAAAGACCACCCCAACCACCCAGGAGGAGGACTTGCAATCATACACAAGAGCTCCCTCCAGCTCACCACCTCAAGCCACAGCCTGCCCATCACTGAACACCTCCATTTCCAGATCCAGACCAACCCCAAAACAACCCTAACAGGCACCCTCATATACAGACCCCCGGACCTCCAACTGCGTTCACCACCACCATCACAGACCTCATCGCGCCCCACGCCATTACCTCCATGGACTACATACTCATCGGAGACCTTCAACTTCCACCTCAACAACCTCAGCGATCCCAACTCCACCACCCTCCTGGACAATGTTGCCAACCTCGGAATGAAACAACTCGTCACCACCCCCACCCATAAGCAGGACACACCCTCAATCCCTTCTTTGCAGGAGGTAACAACATGCACTTCAGCCACACCACACAGCACCAATGGACAGACCACCACTGCCTCCTCTTCCACGACAACAAACCCACAGTACCCAAACCCACGCCCTGCCCGCCACGAAGAAACTGGAGCAAGATCACAGAGAAGTAGCTATACTCCACCCTCAACAGCAAGGCCCCCCGCCACCCCGGCTGACGCCAACCTCGCAGCAAAAGAACTCCACAGGTAGATCTTCAGCTGCGCAGACAAGCTCACACCCCTTCGCAACCCCAACAAACAGCGCCCCAGGAAGGCTACCTGTTTCACCTCTGACCTCCAGGAATCCAGGTGCACCTGCAGACGTCTCGAGAAGAACCGGAGAGACAGCAAAAACTCGTAAGACAGCACCACCTACAATAATGCCATGACAGAATACCCCCAACTCATCAGATACACCAAGAAGACTTTCATCCAGACCAGGATCCTCGCCAATTCCAGCAACTCTACTGCCTACAAGAACTGTGGCAGGGCATATGATGCTGCACCAACTACCAGTGTTTGTTTTACACAGTTTACTGAATATCTTATACAATAGCTAACAATCAATGCCCACCTCCCAAAACCTGCCACCGACCATGGTTTCAAATACAACAAGAAAAAACACAGAATGAGAGAGGCATTGTTATAAATGTAGCAAATTGTTAGCCGGGTTGAAATCCCACAGACGTCGGAGAACGGCGAGGACAGAAATGGCCAGTCTTTCAACTAGATGATTTTGTAGATTCTTTTATTTATCAGTAAATACAAAACAGCCAACGCGTTTCACCCTTGTGGGCTTCTTCAGGGCAATTTAGGTTTTACACATTGACGAAAAAGGTGTCCATAAAGAGATGGCCTAGTTTGGTCAGCACTCTTTATGTAACAGTTAAGTTTCGGTCTTAGAATCTGAGAAAGTATAATCCAAAGTGTGATAATCCGTTTTGACTAATCCCCTTTAGTGACATAGGTGTGTATCGCGCTCAATCGCCAGTCTTCTTCACGCGGTCATCGTGGAGACTCGTATCACGACCAGAGTCCGTCATCTGTGGGATTTGAACCCGACTAACAATTTGTTACTTTTATAACAATGCCTCTCTCATTCTGTGTTATTTTCAGCAACTCCAACTTTTTTGCATCATCCAGGAATTCACCAAACCCCCCAGCGAAACCACAGACTTCACCTTCTCCCAGGGCCTCTGCAACAAGCTCCTACTTCCATCTGAAAATCAAGGGCCTCTACGACAACTTCAACAATCAGATACCTGACTCCGAAACCACCCCCTCAGCCAGCAACATCAGCCAGCCTATCCTCTCATACTGGACCCCAGTCACTACCGACGACACTGCATCGACCATGAAAAGCATCTACTAAGGAGCCCCCATAAACTCCTGTCCCCGCACATATTCCACAGAGCCGCCATCGCCCCAGAATTACAATGCACCATCAACAATACCTTCAAAACTGGCACCTTTCCCGACGACTGGAAATGCACAGAAGTTAGACCCCTACTCAAGAAACCCTCCGCAGATCCCACAGACCTCAAGAACTACCATTCTATCTCGCTTCTCACCTTCGTGGCAAAAGTCGCAGAGAAGACCGTCAACATCCAACTAACGAAATTCATTGAAGAGCACCCCAACCGTGACCCCTCCCAATCCACATTTTGCAGCAATCACAGCACCAAGACTGCTCTTCTCGTTGCCACAGACGAAATCGGCACCCTCCTCGACCAATACCACAACGTAGCCCTGATCATACTCAACTTCTCCGCAGCCTTCGACACCATCTCCCACCACACACTCACCACCAGACTCTGCAAAGATGGCATACAGGGAACTGCCATCGACTGGCTCCACTCCTTCCTTGCCAGCAAAACCCAAAGAATGAGACTTCCACCCTTCCTCTCCGAACCCACGGAAATCAACTGCGGAGTACCCCAAGGATCGTTGCTCAGCACCATGCACCATGCCTTTCCCCCCTCACCACCCAAAGTCAGAATGCACGGACTCAGCATAGTATCCTATGACAATGACACCCAACTCATCCAGTCTCTCACCAAGGACCACCAGACTTAACTTCCAGGAAGGAATGAGGGACGTCGTATCCTCGATGAGCAGCAGCTGCTTGAAGCTCAACTCAGACAAGATAGAGGTCTTAATCCTCGAGCCCTCCCCCTCTGCATGGGACAACTCCAGGTGGCCAACTGCCCTCAGTAGCCCCCCCGCCCCCACGGACCATAGCCGAAACCTTGGCATCATACTCGACTCCTCCCTCTTCATGACCCGACAGGTCAACGCTGTCACCTCCACCTGCTTCAACACCCTCTGCATCTGCCGAAAGACCTTCATATGGATCCCCCCAAATCAAGGAAGACCGTCACCCACGCACTCGTAACCAGCAGACTGGACTACGGAAACGCCCTCTACACCGGGATCAACAAGTCTCTACTGTGAAAACTCCAGACCATAAAGAACACCGCAGCCAGACTCGTCCTCGGCATCCCCCAACACAAACACATCACCCAGCACCTGCATATCCTCCACTGGCTCCCCATTGAGAAAAGAGTAACCTTCAAGATACTCCCCCACGCCTGAGGGTGCCTCCACAACACCGGATCCCAATACCTCAACAACAGAACCTCCTTCCACATACCCAAGAGGAACCCTCAATCCGTCGTCCTCGCCAAAAGCCTACGCATCCGCAGAGCAAGAACAGATGGAAGAACCTTCTCCTACATCGCAGCCAAGACCTGGAACGAGCTACCGATCAACATCAGGTGCGCCCCACCTTCAGGAAGATCCTCAAGACCTGGCTATTTGACTGAACGGAGCTGCCTCCCCCCCACCCAGCGCCTTGAGACCCTCACGGGTGAGTAGCGTGCTTTAAAAAAACACTGTTTGATTGATTGAACGTTTTGACTGGATGAGATGTATATTTCTGCTTCAGATGTCAGGATCTTTCATTCGAATTCTTGAGGAACTATTTCCTCTCCCTTTCTCTCTCTCCTCACTCTCTTTCATGCCCCTGCTCAATTTATTTAAAATCCTAATCTCTCCCAGCAATTGATTGCCAAAATTGCTCTGTCCTTACCCGCTATTACTAGAGGCTTAGCCAGCTATCTTTGAATTTTTTTCAAGTCATTGCAAGATGATTGCCAAGCATATACATGTGTGGGCACACATGACCAGCCTTCTCAGAATGTTTTTGTAGATTTGTAAAATATTGGGAATAAAAAGGTTCTCAAAAAGTGGAAATATTAATTATATTACAGCTGAGATGAATTGAGATAGAAGGCCTTTTAGTCTAACGAAAATACATATTTTTTTGACTGAAGTCAATTTGAATGTCTCACTGCATAAAGGACCACCATAAATGTGCAAATATATTTTCTGGTCTTGTGTAACATGAATCAATGCAAAGAGTCCACAATTCACTATGGGATGGTTAATCTATTTTTATTAATGCCATTCATGTAGAGTGAACTAAGTTTGGTCAACTTTGCATAGCTTCTCAAAGCCGTATATCAGAATATCATTAACGAAAATATTTGTTGTTCTAAATATTGTTTCTGAGAAGATTGTGTCATCGGGTGTAGATTTTATATTGTGAGCTTCAATGGGACAATATTTTTGTAAATGATATGTGGGGCAAAATGTTTTGCCTTCACACAGTAACAAGAATATGATTCGGTAAATAGAGATACACAATGCTCAGAGAGTGAGTTACAAAGTGAGGTAACAAGATAGGGAAACTTCACTCATCATGAAGGTGATGAATCCTGACTTTGACGAGGTAAAGCTGAAACTTTGTCACCTGCACTGGATATCCCATCTAAGAGGGATAGGGCGTTAAGCTGCAGGTAACTTGCTCCAAGCTTCCTTCATGATCACACAGCCATCACAACCATCAACTGATGCTTTTATTGCAGACAAGCTCAACATTTCTGGTGGTTCTAGGCACAACTGCAGCCATAACACCATCAGATTTCAGACTAAGGGATGCTGTGCAATGTAGCTACAAGCAATTGGCATAGCCAATAGGTCTCAAATGCAAGACCTATTGGTTTGTTTTTAAGTCTTGCCTCCAGACAACTTCAGCTATTGTCATAGATTGATCCTATTGTATCAATTTTATCTAGAGTGGGTCTTGGGTCTATCCCATGCTTATGATTTGGGGGCTTTCATGTCCTTTTCATTTCTCTACTCCTGATTATCCTTGCATTTTCCCATACATTGGTGCATTTCTGTCTAATAATGTTTTGATTGGATTAGATGTATGCTTCTGCTTCTTTATTTTTTTATTTTTAGTTTTATACCACGCAAACTAGACCTGAAAAAACGAAAACGATATCGGAGCGCTTTACATGACCACCAGTTTCGTTACAGGACAAATTCATTTTTGTTAGGCACGGGGAGATTAGGTGATTTGCCCAGAATCACAGGATGTTGAACGTCGTTGCCGACACTCGAACCCGGTTCCCCAGCTTCAAGGTTGACCGCTCTAGCCGTAAGGCCACATCCTCTCCCCATGTCTGATGTCATTATCTTGCATTCCAGTTCTTGAGGTACTATTTCTTCTCCCTTTCTCTTGCTCCTCACTCTCTGTCATGTCCCTTCTCTATTTATTTAAGATTCCACTCTCTCGCAGCCATCGCTGCCTTGAGAGCTTCGTCCTTCACCCGCCACTAGTAGAGCACTACTATAAAAATATTAAAAGGAAGACTGCAGGAAAGGATTAAAGTATCTGAACCATCAATGACACCAACAATTTTTATTGGGTATGCGTTATTTTAATCACAGCAATTCATTCATACAAACATATCAACCAGTGCATGTACTCCTGTAGCCATTAAGAGGCCAAACCCTGGAAAATTCTGACTGCTAAAAAGGTTTAAAAACTAGACATAGTTCATTTATATTATGTTCCATTAATTTCTTGGTGCTTCCTCCATTTTTTGGCAATGCACAGTGGTTGTCAAACTCTTTCAGTGTCCAATCCACCTGAAAGTATTCTTTTACAAAAGGGGATGCAGATACTGTGGAATATAAATCCTTCTATTGCTAATCTAATCAAAAAACGTTCGTCTTCATGGAACTCCTTCAAGAATAAGTTTCGGCTTCAATGCTGCAAGGCCTCATCAAGGACAAGAAAGTCAAAGAAATATTATCCCTGTAGATTTGAAGATGAAAATCATCTCTTTTTACTAATCTCTCTACCCACCATAGGTGTTACAGGTTATGTACAAAATTAGTGCCAGATGAACCCACAACATAAAAACGAATTAACATGTGTGTGCCAGAGCTTAGACCACTAAAACCAAACACCACTTATCCAAAATACTGGTTTCATGTCTAATAGATTGAGAAACCATGACAGAGGGGTGAAACAACTAAACCCTTAATTAAGTGTGCCACTTTTGAATCAGTGCCTGTGAGACCATGCACACACTGGAACATCTGAGGAAACATAACTGTGCTGGAACACTTTCACCCGTGTGCGTATTTGAACCTCAATTCGTACTTAAACATGTTAAAAAAGACACTTAAAGGCCCATCACCCAGTAGGATCAAAAGCCTTTCAATCAAACATGGGGACCTTTGGGGAACAATGAAGGGTTACCACAATCTTGGTGAAGACAGACGATGCCTGTAACTAGAAAGGAACAATGGGATCCACGGGGCTTTCAATAATTACAAAGAGAAACTCACAACCACGTTTAGCAGGAAAAACAACCTCAGTCTCAAAAAGAGACAGAAACAATGCTACCTTACTTCCATCTGACCCCCCTATTTTTCATCTGGGTGGGCACGCCTGGCCATGCGGCACTGCTCCAAGTTTATCGTGTGAGCTACAGGCGCACTAGACAGCCATTTTGGATTGGTTTTTAAGTCATAGCCAGATTCCGATGCACGGCTGCTATCTTGTAATGCTTTTTGTTAAGCTTTCTGAAAAAATATTCCAAGACAGCCATCCAAGCATGTACATGTGTAGGCACACGACCAGACAGCTTACAATTGTTTTTGCCATAAGTATTGTAAAACCTAAATAGCAAAACGTAAACAAGTATTGGCAAAGCTAATAGGCCTGCACCCTGGTGTCACAGAGAAGACCTATCAGCTTTCTTTGACAGTGCGGATTCTATTATATTTGTAGTCTTCTCTGCTTTTAAAGGGTTTTCCTGATGGGCCATAAGTTTCTTATATAAAGCTTGCAAATATTTAGGCTCTTTATTCTTTTAGTTTTATTTATGCCTGGAAGGTTTTATTTCTCAAGTTACCAAGACTAATCAAATCAGCTTCCCCTTAACTTTTTTTCTTTGAAATAAGGTTGTGGTGTTTGATATAAATGGTGTCAACATTTATACATATTCATGCCATGCATCTAATACAGGGGAAATTGTGTTGCTGACTTGTTATACTATCCAAACACAGTAGACATTGTTTCAATTGAGTATTACCAGAGTGTTTTTATGATACTTTGGAATTCATTGTTAGAATGGTCGGTACATTTTGCAATTTCCTTTTATTAACTATACAATAAACTTTACCTTGACCTTACCTAATACAGGTTCATGCTTCGTGTTTGTCAAAGTCACAGCATGTCGCTTGAATTTGATAGCTGCCACCTCTGCTTAATCTTTATTTATTTATTTGGGCCCTGGGCAGATCTTGGCAGACTGCTTCAAAGAGTATGGCTAGGAAATGAAATACAATTAAAAAACAAAAAATAAAAACAGGATTTAAAAACATAATTCAAGGCTCTAGAAAGAAACTTGTATCTTTATAGTACAGGCTGGGGAGACCAGATACAATACATAAGCAATGATTATGAAATGTCATTTAGGAAATGCTGTTTCAGGTCCCTTTGGAAGGCACAGATTGATGGTGGTTATGGGATATATTGAAGTATAGTATTTCAGATCCTTTAACTCATTCCCAGAGTATGACTCTTCCGCAGTGAAACATTCTAAATCTGAGGTGTAGCGGGAGCCCCATGATACTCCACAAGGGATACTGATAAATATGTGATTGTAAGTAAAATAGGATCTGAACCACTTTATCACTCTTGCCGTAATGCCCATTTTGTTTTTTTACAATTTTGATAAGTATATCGTGATTGATATATTTTATATTTGCCAATAGGGCAAGAGGAATCAGTAGGAAAACAAATGTCCTTCATCAATAAGACATAGAGCATCATCCATAATTTTGAGGGTGGATATTCCAGTGCTGTGACCAGCACACATCCCAAATTGGAAATAGACCGGCCTATGTATGACCTATAATTATTGAGCATATCCGGGTCTGCTTTTGACTTTTTAAGTAGGGCATAGATGTGGCCTATCTTGAGATAATTTGGGAGTAAGTCATGGTTCAAGGAGGATTTAGTAATTGGCAGTCATAGTTTGGACAGAGTGTTGCCGTGATCCTTGGCTAGAGGAGGTGGTATTGGATCTGAAAGAAAGTTTGATGGCAAAGTGATTATGGTAGATGTTGTCAGCATATGATATCTACTACTGTGGGCGAAAACATTCCAGGTGGTCATAAGATCTTTTCTACTGAGACTTATGTTTTCTGTGTGAGATGGAGGTGGGTGATTGCGTAGATGCTCCCTCATTTTCATTATTTTATTGGAGAAATGTGAAGCTAGGTCTTTGCATTTGGATGAGATTATGCTATGGGTGATGAGACTTCCTCCTTTGATGCTGTACAATCTTCCAGAGTTCTCTGGAGAGTTTTGTAGCATGTGCATGTTTCAGTCACAGGAAGGGTTACTTAGTATAATATATGATATGTTTGTAACGTTTTCTGGTCACGAGGCATCAGAAAAGGGATATGTTTGGTGGCTTAGGTCGTTTATATTTAAAATATTTCTTGTGTATGTGTGTAACCCTTCCCAATACCTTTTCTGTTCTATAGAGTTAATATTGTTGTGACTTGAGCTACACAGAAATCAAATAATGGTGTGAAGGTTGGTCACAATCATGTTTCTGTCAGAGCAAAAACATCAAATACAGATTCTACAATGAGGGTTGATGCTGATGTGACATTAGAAGCTGAAGACATACAGTTTCGGAGAGCAGCCTTGATCTGATACGTGGAGGTTGGTTCAATAGTATGAAAGACTGTGATGTTTCTGAGAATGCTTAGGCATATTGTTTTGCCGATGTTTTACTTCTTTCAATCGTGATAATATGATGTTCAACAAAGCCCAGGTTTTGCTATGCTTGGGTTGTTAAATAGTGAGGGATGATCATGAGATTTGCGGTAGGTTTGTGCATAAGTGGGTTCAGATGTGGGCAAGTTATGTAAGCAAAGAATCCAATTAGACTTTTTTATGTCATGGAGAGGGAGGGTGAGCATTTTCTGAAAGACATCAACTTGGCTGGCTAAATAACCCAGTTGCAATTTGCTGATTTCAAATGCACTTCATGAAATGGAGTTGATTTATGCTTTTGGTGATAGGGTGGATTTGCAATGCAATAACAAGTGTGTGGGTGCAATTTTCATGTGTGTCTTGAGTGTTTAAGGTATTTAGAGGGGTAATGTGTGGACTCAAAAAGAGAGTGGATTATGGTAGTTTCCACATGAGACACCATTATTAGGTTTTTAAAAAAACACTATTAGCTGAAAAATGGCCAATCTGTGATCAGATGTCTTCTTCCTTAATGCTTCAACAATTTGAGAACCTAAAATTGAATATCTATCAATGACTCTGATAGCATATTGTGGTAAATAATTTAATTACCGGGACTTAATTTGATACAGAAACATAATAAAATAGCTCAGTAAATAAGAGGCAGAATCCGTGGTATTAGAGGTTCGGAATGGGCTTTATTCCAATAGTCGATTATAATCGGTTGCTCCAAGTTCCATCACCACGAAGGTTCAGGAAGTGAAGTACATACATTATTGACAATCAATTACTTTTATACAATAGGCATTACAGTGAGGCAAATACAAGAGGCGTAACAATTGATAGTGGTGATAATATATTCATACGTAGCAAAAATAGGCGTAACTGGGTGTGATTTAAAGAACGTCATCAGATGTGATGTCATAAGAGGGCGGTTACATGAAAGAATTTCGCAATGTCAGTAGAAATACTTGGCAGAAATGCGCGCGCAGCAGCATGACGTGTAATTGACGTGCAACTAGGGGGTGAAGGGGACTTGACATTTAGCTCTACATGTGGCGACAGAAGTCTGGAGGGTCAAGTCAACCTAATCTCAAATCATATCTAACATCCTATGTTTAAAGAACTAAGTTATCCCAAAGGGAGGTCTTCTTAGAGTAGAATCTTATTCTATACTGACTATACTGACTGTTAGTGCGTGTACAAGCGTCTAAGTGTCTACACTAGATGCGAGGGCGGAAATCTTCCATAGTAATAGGGCTATGAATTACTTGTATAAAGACAGAGAAGCCGGGCCTTTGCTCGGTAGCTGGAAGAATGTTTACTTAAACTACTAGACAGGAATGCATCGGGCAGGGAACGGAGCAGATAATTTCGAAGGTGAAATACAGTTTTTGGCAGGCAGCAGACTGATGTCAGGCTTCGTGGGCCGCGCAGGGAATGAGACAAAGTTCATGGTCACAGATGCAGGCTCAGACTGAAGCTTTCAGAGGTAGAAGGCAAGAAGAGTTTGATGACAGAATCAGGGCCTACTTGCCTGGACTGTAAAATGGCATAAGTGAACCATATAAAGCCGGTGGCCTTTCATACTTAGGAATGGAATATCCGGCCTATTCATGGCGGATCTGACAGAGGACAGGTTGACGATGGACGCACATGTGTTTGCGTCTTCATAACTGGAACTGGAGGGAACATACATGTACTTGTGATTTATACATGAAACCGTTGGGGTCCAAGATAGGGGACATAACTGATCAGAAAAATCCATATTTCCACATTCCCTCCTTGTCCCCTACTTGCCCGTTAAGAGATATCAATCTTCATCAATCCATTGATCTGTTCATATAGCATCATTTGTTCTTCTTTCTTCTTCCGTGATGAATGAAATCTTGGTGGTGGAATACACGATGTGGCACACAGACCACAGATCGCTGGTCCACATTGTAGACATAAGCAGCAACTGAATAGTATGAGAAAGCCAATACCTAGGAAGGATAGGACCTTCCATCCAAAGGTAGATAATACACTCCAAAACCAACCGGACCAAGTCCAGGTACCTGGATTCTGGTGTATCTGGCTTACAATCTTATGAAGGCGAGTTATGGCTTTATATACAGATGGCGAATTTTCTGGTATGAAAATGCAACAGCTTGATCCGATGACCCTACAAGCTCCGCCCCTATCGGCCAGGATGACGTCAAGGACAAGACGATTTTGAAGCACAACAATCCGCATAGCAGACTGCTCTTCTGTTAAATTGCCTAAGGCGGAAATAGTTTCGTTCACTACTGCTTCAAGGGTTCTAGTTAATCTACGTATCAGCTTACTATTAGTAACGGTACCTATATAGGGAAAGAGACCTTTATTGAAATCTGTGTATTTTTCCCATGCTGTTTCAGTGTAATCGACAATTGGGAGATCTCTCCTTACTCTATTATATACTAAATGAGTATTTCTGTGATAATCAGGAGGAGCTAGGAAAACAGGTGGCAGAAGGAATCCAATGTAGCAAGTACCATCCCAATCTAGAGGCAAACGTACATATGCCGTCTGACCACATATGAAATAAGAATGGCGGGAAGCTCTAAATGTAGACTTGCCTTGATCACTAAATTCTACTACAGTGGTGCATTTGCTATGGCCCATATTTATGGAACCATTCTTTCTTACACATAATTCACCTTTTACTGGAAATATTGACATAGCGGGCAAAATTGGAGTAGCTTCGGATTCGACATTTAGAATCATAAGATTAAGCGTAAAATTACCTAATCCATACACTTCATTTTCTAGATCAGTTCCTGTTCTCTGGGGAAGTCCCTCCTTGTTAGGATAGCAGACTTTAAGCAAAACTAAGTTCAAATTTCCCCATACCCAGTTATCTTGATAAACTGCAGAATTCGAATCTAGAGAATTAATTAGACTAAACCATGCTCCACAGGAGCCGTTGTGTGTGAACGGGTATGGAAAGAGAGGTAGAATTCCTTTATAATTCTGATAGGGAGGGAGTCGGCCACATATCCAACAATTTGTAGCATTGCTAACCTGATGGGAATGATGTAACATACTGATAAACGTGTTATTGCGCAGCGCAAATCTATAAGACAACTCAAACGGAGGTAATTCACTAAAAGAATGTTCAGCAGTAACATTGTAAACATGTCTAGAAATAGGATAATATATGTGCAACAATATACTTGCAGTAATTATTAAAAGACTTAAGAAAAACAAAATTAATAACGTCACTATGCAATGACTACGCAGTGATTTACAGTACGCCTGTCGTTTCAACATTTTTCGGGTGTTATCTCTATTCAGGTCCAAGGGATACATGTCAGAGACAATTCAACCGCTTCACCTCGGAGAGGACTTAAACAATCAAATTGCTTGACTGGTTGGACCTGAGCTTTAGTTTATAATGTTCGGAATTACTCTTTTCAACAAAAGGAAGTTTTGAGTCAATGGGTGAAGACACACGAGGTGTGGTATTCACATCCGCTGGTAGTCCATGAAATTTCTTGATATGACTTGAATGAATCCAGCCTTTTCTGCCCTCGATCTTCACGGCTGTCCTTGTGGTGAGCAACACCAGCTGAGGCGACTTCCACCTAGGTTCCAGCTGAGTCTTTCGATCAAAGTTCCTCACGAGGACCAAGTCTCCCGGAACTACGTCATGGGGTTTCACCTCAGTGTTGTCAGGAAAGGCTGCAGCTACCTGTGAACGACAAGATTGTAGTGCAGACATCAAGGAAGCCAAGTAATCTGTCAGCATATTACAGTCAATATCAGTTATTTTGCGTGGTATAGGCGTCCCCCACATATTTGGTGGTCTGCCGAAGATCACTTCATACGGGGATAGCCCTGTTCGAGAGTGCGCTACCATTCTCATGTAAAAGAGTGCAACTGGTAAGGCTACTACCCAGTCGACACCTTTCTCTCTGCATATTTTGGACAATCTGATTTTCAGGATCTGATTATGTCTTTCTACGAGAC
The DNA here is from genome assembly GCF_964204655.1 of Triturus cristatus. NCBI lineage: Eukaryota > Metazoa > Chordata > Amphibia > Caudata > Salamandridae > Triturus > Triturus cristatus. The sequence goes on along the minus strand of NC_140581.1, from coordinate 920,412,469 downwards.
CTGCTGCCTCGGGATGTCGGACACAGTGGAATTTCCACTGATAGCCTAACAAAAGTGAAACGTGTTTCATTAATTCGGATGAGAACAGCTGGCCGTTATCTGAGTGAACAACACGTGGTAAACCGTATCGTGGGAAGAATTCTCGAACCAACTGTTTGGCAGTAGTCGGGGCAGTGTAATCTGAAACCGGGTATGCCTCCGTCCAACGGGAAAGAGCACAAACAACTACGAGAACATATTTGAATCCTCTACATCGTTCCATCTGGATATAATCCATCTGGAGGACTTCAAAAGGATGATCAGGAGGCTGAAATCCACCCTGTTCTACGGGAACGCTTTTTCCTGGGTTGAACTGGCAACAGATCATACAGGTACGAACTTTTTGTTTGGCTGCTGCTCGTAAATGTTTATTGAACCAAATGTGTTGAATGCTATCTAGCATAGCTTTTTCTCCTAGATGTGCGGGACTATGTACAGTGTTAATTATAACTTGGACCATTGAATCAGGAAGGAACCACACAGACTTTTCCTTCATCATCCATCCTTGATCCGTTTGGATCCCTCCTAATTCAGTCCATTTCTTTATTTCGTCTGGTGTAGCATGTGTCTGTATGTCAATTACGTCAAGAGTAGGATCTTTAACCGTCATGCAATGTGTTGGCGTCAGGACTATTGTCTTTGTCATGTCGGATGTTTGAGTTTGAGCAGTTTGTTTAGCTGTTCTGTCAGCTAGATCATTGCCTTGAGAAATGATATCAGTAACTTTCGTATGAGCTTTACATTTCATAATTGATATTGCAGTGGGTAGATGTATTGCATCTAATAAGGCATGAATGAGGGGTCCGTGCTGAATGTGGGCACCGTGAGAAGTTAAATAACCTCTCTCTCGCCACAGCACGCCGAAGTCATGTACAACTCCGAATGCATAACGTGAATCAGTGTATATGTTGACTTTTTTATTTGTGGCTTGAATACAGGCTTGTGTCAGAGCGATGAGCTCTGCGGCTTGAGCTGACAAGGTATTTATGCAATTTGTTTCAACGATTTCAGTATCTGTTGTGACTGCGTAAGCGGCCACTAATTCTCCTGTACCTGTTCTCATACATGAACCATCTACATACAACGTCAAGTCTGGGTCTGACAACGGGACATCGGTTAAGTCTTGTCTGGGTTTCGTCGTGATTGTAATAACTTCAATACAGTCATGAGCTAGTGGGTCTGTTCCGATCACAGGTAACAGTGTGGCAGGATTCAATGTGTTACAACGTCTGATTTCTATATGTGGTTGAAACAATGTCAATTCGTACCCTGTAAGTCGCGCTATAGTCAAGTGTTGTGTTTGTGTTCTATTCACAAGAATCTCTACTGCATGTGGTACTTGAACTGTCAATGGATGTCCTAACACTATGGCATCGCTTTGTCTGATTGCTAAAGCTGTCGCTGCCACTGATTTCAGACACGCAGGCAAAGCCTGAGCTACGGGATCTAATGTACTAGAAAAATAAGCACATGGTTTGTGTGCTCCTGCTTGTTCCTGTGTGAGTACTGATAAGGCAGTACCTTCGCGTTCTGTAACAAAGAGTGTAAACTGTTTACTGTAACATGGTGTTGCTAAAACAGGTGCTTGACATAAAGCTTTCTTTAGGCTTTCAAAAGCTTGTGTATGTTCCTGTGTCCAAGGGAGAACAGTCGATGTGGCTGCCTCCTGTGTTGTCAACTGAATGAGTGGTTTTGCTAGAAATGCATACTGAGGGATCCACTGCCTACAATATGAAGTGAGGCCTATGAAAGCCCGCACCTCCTTTTGTGTCTTGGGTATTGGCATGTTAGCTATTAACTGAATGCGGTCGGGTGTAAGCTGCCTTCCCTCCTTGGACAGCGAGTGTCCAAGATAAACAACTCGCTGGACACAGAATTGCAGCTTAGAAGGGGACACCTTGTGCCCCTTTTCGGCTAGAAATTGTAAAACTGTCAGTGATGCTTTCTCACATTCAGGTTCGCTTCTCGCGGTGATCAGCAGATCATCGACATATTGCAGCAAAGCAGTGTTAACTGGCATGTGGATACTGTCGAGTTCTCGTTTCAGTGCTTGGCTATAGATGCTGGGGCTTTCTGTAAATCCTTGAGGTGCGCGTGAGAATTTAAAGCTACGTCCATTTAAACTAAATCCGAACAAATATTGGCTTTCCGGATCTATTGGGACGCTGAAAAAAGCATTCTTGAGATCAATTACAGTAAAGAATGTTGCTTCGGAATCAATAGCTGTCAGTAATGATGAGATATCTGGGACCACAGGGAATTGTGGCACAATGCATTTGTTTAATTCGCGCAGATCAATAACCAATCGATATACTGGCGGGGCCTTCGGATCTGTTCGTTTAAGAATCGGAATTATCGGGGAATTACATACATTGGAGTCTGTTTCCACAACCACTCCTTGGGCAATAAGCTCGTCAATGATTTGCAGTAATGCCACTACAGCATCTGGTGGTAACTTGTATTGTCGCATTCGTGGAAGTACCACTCCTGCCTTTAGTGTGACTCGATATGGTGTAATATTCATGCAACCAACATCAGTAGGGCCTTGTGCCCATAGATGTGTAGGTAAAGTCTGCAATCGGGGATCCATGTCTCTAGACACATAATGACCTTTGAAATCACGTAAAAACAATCTTACTCCTTCCGGAGAACAACATATTATAGCTCCTAGAGCTTTCAGTGTTTTTATACCTAACAAGTTTTCTGGACATGATTTAGTAAGCAATAAATCTGTAGTTCGGGTCAAAGGTCCTATCGTAAGTGGAAGAGGTTGTGACACTTCATTAACAATAGGTTTTCCTGAAAAACCAAGGGAAATATTCTGTGAGCCTGAGAGGGGTGCCCCTGGAACCTCACTACGTTTTATGGTTGTTCGACTTGCCCCTGTATCGAGTAAAAATTTTCTGTCTTGGCCTAACAATTCACTATGTACATAAGGTCCTTCTTGGTCTACAGGGACCTCGATAAGGGGTAAGTCAACTTCCCTCTCTAGGCTGGTTCATGCGTATCGCTGATAATCAGGATAGTCATACTGTGCGGTCTGGTACAGTTGTCGTGTCGTGGTTTGTGTGGCAGCAACAGGCAGCGCTGGTGCAGCTGGCACAAACTGTATAGACTGTGGTGGAACTGGCATGGACTGTGCATGCTGCGGGGCTCCTTGTTCATTCTGATCCTGTCTAGGTGGCCGTGGTCTTTCTTTTGTATTACCTATGGCGATATTATGTTTCAAAACTGGACAATCGTGTACGTAATGACCTGGCTTTTTACAATAGTTGCATATCCCTTTTATAGGTCCTGTTGTGTCACCGGAATGTGTCGTACCCTTTTTATGTCCTTCAGCTGGAACTGTCTGGGAGACTAGCATTTTCATTTTCGTGTCTTTCATGCGTCTTTGTTCATGTTCTTGTTCCTCCCTAATTCTATTATGATGGTACTGTAACATTTGTAACATTTGTGATGGAGTGTTACCTTGCCAGGTACTCTCGAATTTTAATACTCTATTCTTCACTTGAGGCAAGGAATTTTCAACTAATTTTGTCACGAACAGATGTGGGTATGATTCGCTACTTGCTTTTATGCCACTATTTATACCAAAACATTTTTCAAATCAGGCATAGAAATCACTAGTGTCTTCATCTTGCTTTTGTTTACAGGCTGAAATTGTACCCCAATCTTCCTTTTTCGTAGTTAATAAACGTGGCAGTACCTGTACTAGTAAACCTGGTAGTGCTTTAGTTTTATCCCCAAGTCCTGCTCCTGCAGTTTGGGCCTTTTCTTCTGCTTCTAATGCTGACCATTCTATCTTTTGGTCGCCTACCTCCCACTCTTTTTCCCTGAGTTTTTCATAAATGCCAGCAGGCATCAATACCTTTAATATTGTCATAATGTCGGGATAGGTATACTCTCCCATGAGTAACATGTCTTTAATTTCTCGGTGAAAACCTGCTGGGTCTTTGTCATGACTGGGTACCACTTTCTTCATTTCTAACAATTCTATTTTCGATATGGGCGTATATACAAATACGCGTTTAAACTCATTGTCCTCGCCTTTTATTGGGTGTACTTCTCGTAAGGGATTCTGTCTGTCCATGTAATACGTGGTTCTTTCCTTGATGGGCAATGAGACATGTTCTGGGCATACAAAAAGAATGTACTGCTTTCTTGATTCTAGTATTTCTTTAATTAACTTAGTACCTGAACCTCTCCATCTATTCTTGAGTAATTCAGTCAGTATTTCAGGTAAAGGACCGGGATCTGAATGCTGACTCTGATATAGTATAAGGAGTTGTTGAATCATATAAATCCCAGCTAAACGCTGTTCATCTGGGGTGAGATTCAAAAATGTGTGTGCTACTATATCATCACCATACATTCCGGGACTATCAACCCATTGAACGGCTGACCTGGCTAATTCTTGTTCATCCCTAGAATCGAGAAAATGATAACCCCTTCGTTCTCGGAGTAATTTGTCAGCGGTTTGGAACGAATGCTCGGGGGACCTTATATTTATTATAGGTGTTTGGAAATTCCTGTTATTATCTGGACATATCGGACGTATCGGGTCAATAAAACATCTAGTACTATTACAAGATCCTCCTCTACCTACATAGGCTATGGTGTCTGACTGTCCTGCGGGCAGTCCTGATCCTTCCTCCTCGCTTTGTTCGAACTGGTCTACCGCCAATCTCTCTTCGTGTAGGCGTTCTATTTCTTTACGGATCTTTCGGCACATGGCTATTATACAATTTTGCTTATCATGTCTCCCTTCTGATATATTCTGGCTCCATCTGGTAAGAATTTGCATTGCTTCTGGGTCTACCCCCGGTCGGTCTTGATTTCTGATCACACAATTTATGAGGAAACGTAACAGTTCCCCCTGTATCTCCACTTTCTGGTATTCCATAGCTCTGTTAATACATTCTGAATCTCGCCCTGTTTGAACAAAATGGTATATATTATCTAGGTGCGCAGTCATTCCTGGTAACTTCCCTAAATACACCGCGGCTCGTCTGATACGTAATGATGCCATGATCATTTCGTCCTCTTTGCCGGGCACAGGGTCATATCTACAATCTATAAGAAGTTCCTTAAGCGTACGGGCATTTATGAGTTTGGGGGTACGTGAATGTGCTGACTCTTGAAAGGTAAGTTTATTTATTCTGGGTGGCGTAGAAAAAATATTGGTAGCACCTCCGGTAGCCCCGTCTGGGGTATCGGGTGTGAAAGGGTTCGTTGAACGTGATACAGCAACTATAGGTGTGGACACAGCTACAGAAGTAGCTGTAGGAACAGATGTAGAAACAGATGTGCTTGCCGGAACTTGTGTCAGGACTTGTTGCTGTAAAGATACGGGTACTGGATCTTGGCGTTGAACCTCCCTGGCAGGTGGTCTATGTGGGGCGGGATTAGCATACTCGGGAGCTGCGTCATCTAAATATGAGGAAAGAAAAACATCTTCTGCGATTCTAGGATGCCCCTTAGGATGTACTTTTATTGGAAATAATGGGGTTGGCAAGTCTTTTGGTATCTCTGGAGTAGCCTTAGGTAATCCTTCGGCCAGAAGGGGATACATACCATTCATAAGGGCATTTCTTTGTCTGTCTACTTGTTCTGATTTCACTCGGGTACCTTCTTCAATTAATAGATTTTCTCGGACTTTACTTGAACTCTCTTTATTTTTCTCTTCTTGTCGGAGTGCTTTTTCTGTACGTCTATGAGATTCTTTACGCCATAACTCAATGGCGTCTTTCTGTGACTGTCTGACTTTCCTTTTCCATAACTCTTCCTCTACTTTCATGATGCACTCTGCATCCCAGGTCCCAGCTGCGGGCCACCTCTGACTTTCTGGTAGTTCCTTAGTGTAGTCTACCCATAAATCAAGAAATAATATAGCGTCTAAGCCATGTTTATGATACATGAAGTACCCTGGAGTGTCCCTAGGAGGAATAGGAACAGCTTCTTCGAGTACCCCTTTTCTAGTTGTGATCTGTCTTAATTTCGAAAAGAGCGGCATATCGAAAACTGGTCTGATACTTGATTTTGAACAAACTTAATACAGTAAACACAATAATGAACAGTCATTCATACCACGATATGCAGAACGTATTTAAAACATTTAACATTTAACATTTAACTGAGCATCAGTGATGATGACGATCGAAGGAAAACTTAATCACTAAACATAATGCTCGACTTTAACTGAATTATTCTGAATTTATATACTTGATATACTAGATATACTGCTAAACAGTACAGATACACTGCTGAAACAGTGCAGACCGGATTTGTGTACCCAAACCCGTCTTGACCGGCACAACCTATGTGCACGTCAGAACGCCTCCCCAGTAATGGTACTCACCGGGTAGCTCGGAAACGGAAGGCCTCGGAAAACTGAACTGAACTTGAACCGGACTGGACTCGACTCGAACACTTCGGACACCGGACTCGACTCGGGACTTCGGAAACTGGTGGGCCTCTGTATACCTCGGATCTTGCTCTCTCAGCTAGGCTCTGGTCGGGATACTTCGCACTTCTCACCGCCTCGTCTGGGTGTTGATCGCAGCCTCAGTCGCCCCCGCTTGACCGGAGGGAGATACAGGAAATCCTGCTGGTACGCGTTATTGTCCGTCCAGCTGTGGCAGGAGACCGGGCCTGCAACGCACCGCCGGCGCGTGAGATGAGAAAGTGTCCCTGTTCGGGCGCCATTCATGTGGTAAATAATTTAATTACCGGGACTTAATTTGATACAGAAACATAATAAAATAGCTCAGTAAATAAGAGGCAGAATCCGTGGTATTAGAGGTTCGGAATGGGCTTTATTCCAATAGTCGATTATAATCGGTTGCTCCAAGTTCCATCACCACGAAGGTTCAGGAAGTGAAGTACATACATTATTGACAATCAATTACTTTTATACAATAGGCATTACAGTGAGGCAAATACAAGAGGCGTAACAATTGATAGTGGTGATAATATATTCATACGTAGCAAAAATAGGCGTAACTGGGTGTGATTTAAAGAACGTCATCAGATGTGATGTCATAAGAGGGCGGTTACATGAAAGAATTTCGCAATGTCAGCAGAAATACTTGGCAGAAATGCGCGCACAGCAGCATGACGTGTAATTGACGTGCAACTAGGGGGTGAAGGGGACTTGACATTTAGCTCTACATGTGGCGACAGAAGTCTGGAGGGTCAAGTCAACCTAATCTCAAATCATATCTAACATCCTATGTTTAAAGAACTAAGTTATCCCAAAGGGAGGTCTTCTTAGAGTAAAATCTTATTCTATACTGACTATACTGACTGTTAGTGCGTGTACAAGCGTCTAAGTGTCTACACTAGATGCGAGGGCGGAAATCTTCCATAGTAATAGGGCTATGAATTACTTGTATAAAGACAGAGAAGCCGGGCCTTTGCTCGGTAGCTGGAAGAATGTTTACTTAAACTACTAGACAGGAATGCATCGGGCAGGGAACGGAGCAGATAATTTCGAAGGTGAAATACAGTTTTTGGCAGGCAGCAGACTGATGTCAGGCTTCGTGGGCCGCGCAGGGAATGAGACAAAGTTCATGGTCACAGATGCAGGCTCAGACTGAAGCTTTCAGAGGTAGAAGGCAAGAAGAGTTTGATGACAGAATCAGGGCCTACTTGCCTGGACTGTAAAATGGCATAAGTGAACCATATAAAGCCGGTGGCCTTTCATACTTAGGAATGGAATATCCGGCCTATTCATGGCGGATCTGACAGAGGACAGGTTGACGATGGACGCACATGTGTTTGCGTCTTCATAACTGGAACTGGAGGGAACATACATGTACTTGTGATTTATACATGAAACCGTTGGGGTCCAAGATAGGGGACATAACTGATCAGAAAAATCCATATTTCCACAATATGATGAAATTTGCTTGAGGAGAAAGATTGTCCAGTTACACCTACTCTTTAGATCTGGTGACTGAACAGGAGCAATCGTCCAAATTCGATTTGCTTCTCACAGAAATTATTGAAGTTAAAGTATTGGACTTTGACAACATGACAAATCCCTCTCAATATTCAATATTTAAAGCATGGACAACAACCACTAACAATACTCTGTGGGCATCCTTAACATTAATACGAATAAGAGCCAAAAGATTCTGGGTCTAAAGAAAAGAGGAGTAGTGCCAATAACGATTAAGAATCTTGCATTTGCTTGATGTCCCTGTTTTAGTGCTGCACATGCCCAATTTAGAACATTATTTTTTATCAAGCCCAGTGTAACCTAAAAGCTTAGTCATTAGAAACGTATACGGTTTCTTAGATCTGATAATGGTAACAAGCTAAGAAGAAGTGAAGAATCTGGCTATTTCAGTTCATTATGTTTCCACTCTAAAGAAGTTTAAACTGTGTTGAGGACATAGTTTATGAATTAATTGCATTGACCTGTTACTTGGAAGGCAATCTATACTGTATTCTTTACTTATCTTATTGTTTATGCCAACTGATTTTGATTGTTTATGTTATAATGTATTTAATCATTGTTTGTTTGTTTACCTTCTAGTCTATTTATAAATGTTTAAGTGCTCTGTTGATGGTAATGGCAAACTGTTCTATTTTAAGAAATAGATGAAGTCAAATTAAACAATTATATAAAGTTGCATGATCCTTCAGATCAACAAAATAAATTTCCAATGTCTCCTTTAGGACAAACCACAAAATAAAATGACCTTAGTCTAGCACTCCAATCTTGGTTTGCAGTGCTGAACAATTCCATGAGATCCATGCACATTTTGGAATTTCCTCATTAGAATATGCTTTTTTTACATTAGCTCAAGGAATAGAAGCATTAATTATCACTGGAAGGGTTAAACATCAAGTGTTCTAAGCCACTGGGATCAGATGAAGACTGTATTCAGATAGTAAGACAATGTCGGGAAACTGTGGAGACAGCTTAATGTTAGCAATGGTCAGACCTTTGACTTAAAGTCAGAAATACAGAGCTAGCAGATGTTACAGCTAGGAAGACGTATAACGCCTATCTTTGACTAAACTTTAAGTTTTTTGCTTCTGATGGTTAGCTATCCTGGAGTGATAGTGTTAGCATGTAAAACACGTGGCATGAGTGTTCTCAAATGTTGAGGAAAGGGAGATACGAGTGTGCAAAATGGCATGTGGTGACATTATTATGGAAATTCATGTGCCTCGATGAAGTGTTGCAGACTTATGTACAGGTTAGTGGCATAATATTTACTTTAACGTCACTACTCTTTTTCTAAGACATCATGGAGGTTGTACGTTTTATTAGTCACTGACTTAACTAGAACAACTACATAGTGGCCACTCAGTGAAAATTGTAGGGCCTTGAAAAGTGCATTGAATATACAGCAACACTAACAATGATTAACTTATCCCTGGCTGGGTCCTATAAGATAGGAAGTGATCAAGGCCACTGTATGTTAAACCTTGGTTACACCTTTTAGACCTGGTCCTGCCATGTGGTGTCTTGAGGATTGGTGAGCTTCCTGAGAAAATGTGAAGAATAATACTGTCATTCATTAAAGGTAGCTCAGCTTTTGCACCGGTTATATGCCAAATTAATTGGTGCCTACAAGTCAACTGACTTCCTCTACAGGCATTTCAGTTCCTTTTAAAATAACTAACCCTTGTCGTTAAAATTGATCTAATTTTTCATAAAGAAAAGGTGCATGATTTGGGTTGCTTGTCTGGTGCTAAGGTTCAAGAAACAAAATCTGATTTCTTTTCTGTATCATTTTTGGAGAAATTCTTTTAAGTAGTGACTAGGACCTGAACATCCCAGAGCAGAAACTCTGGTCAATGATCTGTTTTGTAGTGGGTGCTGTTTGGAATTTTTTGGTGAGTAAACTGATTCTGTGTACTATGTCCGATAAGAAAAGAGCACTGTGTTTTCACATTAAATAATATTCTATCTCTCATGTTTTAAAAACAATTAAGCTCTATTTCGTTTTTGAAACATTAAACGTTGACAGGTAGGCAGGTGGTCAATAGAAATTTCAGTCACAACAAAAATGGAGGCTAACCAAAGGTGGTTGAACAGAATGTTTAGAAAGTTCCTAACGCGCCCTAGATGAACACGCCCTTTCCTCTCTGTTGTCATTCATTTCATTGGGTCCAGTACTAATGGTACTGAAAAAACATGGACGCCAGGAATTTCCCTAAGATTTCATTACCTTCTGTTGACAAAAGGCATATATTTCGATTCACTTTGTTGCCATGAGTTTATGGAATTTAAAAGGATCAGTAAAGGGCAAACTGTGCAAGTCACAATTGGGACTAGTTTGGTATGCTATTCAAAGTTAACAGCATTTTAATGAGCTCAGTCCTCTCATTATAGAAAGCAATGCTATATATCTGCATCTTGTGCACACATGCAATAGCTAATACGGTGCAGATCTTAACACATCCTACTACTATTTCAGAGAGGCATCTGTTCCGGGCAGATTTATTTGAAAGATAATAAATGCAATATTGTAAATTCAGAAACAGTCACTGGATCAGAACATAATGTTTTCAGCTGGCCAAAAGCATATTTCTCAGATTTTTTGCATCTTATTATGCATGGATGAAAAGCCAGGCTAATGACTAATTTTCATCTTCCATTTACTGGCTGTGTTTCTTAAATAAATGCAAACACTCATCTCTGTGTTTGCCAAGACTGCAAGTTTTCTCCTTTTCCGAACACTGTTAATATGTTTACTAACATGAGCCCAGTGGAAGTGATTGGGCACCAGCAGAAAACACAGAGTGAAAGGGCCTGGGAGCAAGCTGCCGACTTGGGGGATCTTGAAGCTCAGCAACAGCCAGGTGCAGAGGGGACTTAGGGCCATGCACTGTGTAGAACACCTGCTGCTTGTCGACTCCTGTGTCGTCAGAACACATCTGGAGCTTCTTAGAATAATGTCAAGACAAAGGAAGCAGGTGAAAAGGCCCAGAAGACTTAGAAGTAATGGACCACACATAGGACCTGATTACAAATGAGGCGGAATGAAATGAACTTGTGCTTTTTAGTAGGGGTGGGCGGAATTTGCGAAAGCGACTTTCGCAAATTATCGCGAAAATCTTTAAAATCTCCGCAAACACGTGGAAATATCGCGAAGATGCAGAAGTTTTTTTCCCGCCCGTTCGCGGTATTTTCTGCGTGTTCGCGGCTCGCCAACTTACCCATGCGGTTGCTTGCGGGCGCGGCCATCTTGTTTTCACTCTTCTCGCGGTGCATGATCGCGAGAAGAAAGACGTGATCACGCAACGCATGACGTCACTGCGGGCGCGAACTGTCGCGAGACAGCGCAAATGGCTAAAAACAATTCAACATCTCATGGAGAACGCGACCGGATCAAGAAAACTTGTCGGCGAAGGCAGGGATTCAGGTAAGGCGATCGCGCGCTCGCGAGAATGTATTATTTTACAGCGCGAGCAAGAACCAAATTATCGCTAAGCTGCGGAATGCGGAAATTTTGACATTTTCGCGCTCTCCGCGGAACGCGAAAATGTCAAATTATCGCAATTTCCGCGAGCGGAACGGAAATTTAGCCCAGGCCTACTTTTTAGTCGTTGTTTTCGTGCTGCCTGATTACCACTGGTTTGGGTTTTCTGCACTCTGTTTTATTGGGTGTGGAATAACCTACCCTGATTGTTCCAGCTGGCTTTCGCATGAGACTGTGGCTGCAGGAGCAGCCAAGTTTTATTCCGTTATTTTATACCACGGGAAGCATTCAATGCCTCCCCTAGTATTAGAGCGTTCCCTTCCCTTCCCTACTCCCACCCTTCACTCCATTGCACCCACCCCATGCACCGGCCTTGCTACCTTTGCCATCTGCTTCCACCTGCTGATAAATGTATGCAGAAAATCTCATGGAATGGTAAATTCCATGGCATTTTTTGACAAAAAACAGTTCCACGCTGTAATTCCCCATTCCACGTGGCTGATCTCATAATGGCACGGTACTAGAGCGATTGTATTGCACTGTATATAACGGGCAATAAGTAAAGTACTGTGCAACAGTACTGTGCAAGCTGTAATTAGGGCCGTAGAGGTCATCTCCAGAGCCGTAGGTATACTGTAAAATGGTATCAATATAAATTTAAATGTGGGTATGCTACAGAGGGCAATGGAATGAAGGCCTGGAAGACCCGTGGAGGTATGGGGCTGTGGTCAGAGGTTCTCAGTGGAGGGAAGGGAGGCGCAGTAATTAGAGCGGCCCTCAGTGCCACAGAGGTTCTCCATATGTGATAAGAGGTGAGGAGACTGAATTATGGATGAGAGGGAAAGCCTTAGTTGGACCAAGTCCTGTCCCCAACTACCTATGGTGCAGCTTGTTACTACTACTGCATTTTTTGGAAAAAAGCAAAAATGATGTGCAGATAATATATGTAAAACGCTTACCTCTATCACTTTCAGATTTAGAAATGTGTAAATGGGAAATGAGCTGTGGTGTCATTGAGGTAGCATTGGGCCCTTTTCACAAAACCTACTGACTTAAATACACAATGCCTGATTTTTAGAAATAGGGCTGTGGTCATTTACTCCTGCATATAGGATTATTTTCTAAAACTTTTGTTTTCGGTGGAAAGAAGGGGGTGTAAGAAGGTGCATGAGGGTAGCATGAGCATACAAAATGTATGGAAGGCCAAAAAATTCCAAGATTTGGTGTGTTCACAAAACGTCTACACAGCATTTCCCAATCTGTTTCTCGTGATGTAAAATTAAGGGAACAACTTCTAAATATAAGGTGGATATATGGGAAGGGCTTTCTCCAGGAGACAATATAAATACCCTCAGGAGAAAGATCTGAACAAATTTCTATCTGCATAAGTATATTAACAGAAAGCTTAGCAGAGGTGGAGTATACATGCAAAGATGAATTATGCATGCAAACCTCCATTTTGTGTAGCTTTCCATACATAGAATCGGGGGATTTTTATGAAACCCTGTAATGTCACAAATCTGCACAGCTCATAAGTGAAAATCTACAATGCAGAGATTTTGATTTTTTTAAAATTAGGTCTGTGAATCAGGAGTGTTGTTACTGCTTGCTATCTGTCGCCCTTTCACTGGCAGAAACCATTCACAATACTTCTCTGAAGTATTGCCAACTTAGGGCAAATCAGCAGTAATGCAGGGCTACCATCACAACAGTCTAAAGAGGACAATAATGTTGCTGTCTTGGTTTCGATGTGACCTCTACGTGACCTCAACGTCCTCAGCGCCCAGAGGGCTAATCGTGAATTGCTCAGGAAGTTGAAAAGTATTACAGGGACAAACGTCTTTGGCAGCAACTTTTGACGATCACAACAGGTCATAAGCTGCAAGAATGTCCAAGGTCATATATATCCAGGAAAACTGATGACTCCTTGTACATGTACGAGAGTGTTCCCCTTAGATAATGCAAGGAGACGATGTTTGGCACTCTCTCGCATGCGCCTACTTTCTCCCCTCTTGAATGGTCAGACTTGATTTTTTAATGCCTGCACATGATTGGATTTACAATAGTGTCGCATTACTTAGAATAACTACAGCGTAAGCATAAAGACCAACGAACAGGAGAAAAGTGGGTAATGAGAAGAGAATAATGCTGACATATGCTTCAGCTGGGAGAAGGGGTTCTGTGATTTTTATAGCTTGCTGCAGCTCTGCAGTAACAATAAAAAGCTAACATTGCTTTTTGCTATTTAGTGCTTATATGGTGCAGAACAACGATTTGATTCCATATCATGGGAGCATTTTTGCTGCAAAATAGCCTTTTGTTTCCCTCAGGATAGCCCCTGCTACTAGTCAGCCTTCAGTCTTTTTCATATTTGTGAACAAGTTCTCCAGTCTAAATATTGCATGTGTGGGATCACAACATTTCAGATACGTTATACATTTTCAAGAAGCTTTTTTGATGATAAATTGTAGGGGCTAATGTCTGGTGTTTGTAAAAAAATTCTATACACATCAAAAATGAGTCAAATTGTCAGGGATAGAGTAACACCACAGTGTAATGAAGTATTGTGCGCTCTCTGCTTTCCTCGGTTTCGAACAACTGAGCAGCACTTTGATAAAGAAAAATTCGATGAAGGCAAGTTGAAACAAAAGGAATAAAGCCACTGGCAAAAATATTAAAATACATAAGAAGTTAGTTTATCCCTCCATAAATATATATAGAGATCAGAAAGTGAAGCTCATTACGAGGAGGCAACCAGATAAGATGGAGTAAGGAAAAAGATCCATAGCGGACAATAGACAATGAAATTGATATAGAAAATCAATATTTTATACATTATAGTTTTCAACATACACATCTAAAATGAGTAATCTGTGGTGGGTAACACCAAACATCTGTTATCACAGCCCAGGGGATGAACGTTCCCTTTATGTTATTTACACAGGAAACAAAAGGGTGGAGAGCTGGAGACCACACAAGTGCCTTTTTCATAAAATTTGATGACAGAGGAAAAACATGAAAAACAAAATTGTGATAAAATATTTCACCAAGCGATTAGAATTTTTTTCAGACATGTAGGTCAATGAAGTATGACTGGCCAAACATCAAAAGGTCAAAAAAGGATCTTGGGACATCGAAAAAGAAAGAGCCCTGATTACGAAACAACTAAATTAAATAAATTGATCAGATTACAATTTCAAAACTTCACAGGGATCAGAGAGAAATCATTAAAAAATATTTAAAAATCAGAGCCAAAAAGAGAAAAAACAACAAGATCAAGGGGATAAAAACTGGGTCGATATCCAAATAGCAGTCAAACAGAAAAATAGTAAGGCATTCTGGAGCCTAATCGCTGAAGAAACAGGGACAAGGAAACCCCTGCAAGCCTCTCCAGTTTCTTTCTCGGAGTGGGAAAAATACATTTATGAGTAATACAAATTAAATACAAGTCAGGAAAAACTGAACAAAGTTATTCACAGGAAGGAAACAAATAGTAATCAAGATGCTTTAGGCCAAACAGTCCGACAAAACGTCCATCACATAGAGACTGCCAGATCTTCCGCTGCAATAAGACCCAACAAAATTCTGATTAAAGCCCTCCAAAGCAACCCAGAAGAGTGGAGTACATTTTTAGCCCCCCTATATTCCCATTGTTATGCTTCTGGGGAAATTCCAAAACCATGGCGGGGGAGCAGAGTGATTCCTATTTCAAACAAGCATTTGCAATGCAATAGGTCTCGCATTTGCGAGAGTTTAAGCTATTAATATTGTAAATAGCAATGCCTTTTATTTATGTTGTAAAACCCAAAACATACGCAAAAGGCTTTGTCCTTTACAATGCCAGTAGGTCAAACTTGTGTAAATACGAGACCTATTGCATTGCAAATGCATGTTTTCCACGTGTAGAAGTTGTGACCATTGGCATTAACCATCCTACTAAGTTAACAAGGTCTGGCGTTCCGCACTAGAGAGCTGTTGGCTTTGTCAATGCTTAAATGCATGCACCCATCTTCCAATGCGTTTTCCTGTTGTTTATTATTAATTTTATGTGTCCTGTGAAATAGAATCACTCTTACAGTGCATGCATACCAGGTGGTTCTCCCGAAACCAGTAGTGGTACAGAGCGCATATGGGTGCACACGATAATTGTTTTACAAACATACCGTGGTTATGCAGATTAAGCTGTTGCAAAAGGTCCTCTGTACATGGTTTAAACTTTAACTTTGACTTAGGAAAAAGGCTACTTTGAGCACAGTATTAAAATAAAAACATACAATCGACAGACCAATAATATAGAGTATGTCCTTTAAATATAGGGAAAAAGTAAAACACAAAGTTTCTTTGAATATTTAATACATTTTTGAAAACGTGCTGCTATGTGCAAAAAAACGTAGATGGTTTGCTGCTAGAATAGGCAGTAAATCCTCGAACCTTCGAAGAATCCATCAAAACTACCTACAGTTATTATACCAGACATATATTTATATCATACGTATATATTATGTCATAAATGTTAATGCAAGAGAAAAAGAGAAAATACTTCAAACTCAAAGCACTCATAGCTGTGATATTTAGAAGTCGTTCATTGTGTGGTCTATCATTTCCAATAAAAAAAATTCAAAATAAGAATAATCAAGATTGCTGCCTAGACTCTGAGTTAATGTACTTTACCATATAACATGTACAGTAGTTCCAAATTAAGAAACTATGTTAGAAGCCCATTTTGTTGTTTCGTGACTGCAACATCCAGTCTGCACTGGGGCAGGGAGGAGGAGGGGCACTCACACAACTGTGCCTGAAGCAGTAGCGCTATAAAACGATATTTAGCACATCATTGCGTGGTACACCCGTCTTCTTGTTTTCAAGGACTTCAACATCCAGCCTGCACTGGGACAGAGAGGAGGAGCCTTAACGCATCGTTACCTGCAGCAGTAGATTTATAAAACGCACTTTGGCACACTGCTGCACTGGGTGTATCAGGGCGAAGTATGGGCCAGAAATGGGCCAACCAGTGCCTGTGACAGCTAGGGACACATCTCTTCATCCGTGCAAAGTTGTAGGATGTACTATGGGTAAGCGTGAATTGGCCTCCACTACCTGCACTTCCACTACACATAAAACCTACAAGAGCTGGTCTATTATTTTTGTTGGAGAGTGGGGTCCTTGACTACGGATATACCCTCCATAGTAAAGGAACTTGGTATTAATGCTAGGCCTGGGCAAAGCACTACGCTACGCTCGCGTAGTTTGCGAAGTTCGCGCTACTTCGCACTACGCGAACTGCACGTAGCACAGTGCGAACACGCGTAGCGTAGTGTTGCGTAGTGCTGCGGTCATTTTTTGCTTGCTCGCGTTCCTCAACGTCAAGTTGGCGACCGCGAGCAAGCAAAATGACATCCCGGCGAGACTTTTTCCTTGTTCGCGATCGCGAGCATGGAAAATAAACCTCCCGGCGAGATTCCCAACGCGAGGAGGTCAGGTTTCTCATTGCGAGGGGTCGCGTATGCTCGCGACCGCTCGCGATGAGAAACTACCAGTTCGCGTTGAGAAAGCTGCCGCTCGAGTAAAAATCTACTCGAGCAGCAGAAAACTACAGCTCGCACTGTGCAAGATGCCATTTTCAATGATTGCACAGTGCCGGTTGCTTGTCCGCACTGTGCAATCATTGAAAACAACATCTTGCACAGTGCGAACATGTTACTACGCAGTTCGCGAAGTGCTACGCGTAGCTCGCGTAGTGCGAACTTCACTTTGCGTAGCTTCGCGAAGTGCTACTTCGCGAACTACGCCCACCCTTAATTAATGCCACCACCCTAAAAGAAAGACACTTGTTTGCAAAAAGGGAATGTGGAGAAAGTGGCGTGTAAGAAAGGTGATGGAGTGCGCGCTTGTAAAACAGGCCCTGCAGGCAGCACCAAGATAATAAAATGAAAATGCTGCATTTTACCGTAGCACAGTGAGGCCGAGGGAACCAGCAAATGATGCCACACACTGCACCCCACCACAGCCTACGGAGTTGTGTAGTTTCTAAAGTGATTCCCACGAGCATCACAAACAGAAAGGGGCATCTCTGCCTTTGCATGGCGTGGGGGTGCTATAGAAAAACAAAAACAGATGATGTGTTAAATAAATACGGCGAGCTGCTATAAGAAAAGCAATGGCCACCATTAAAATTCAAGTGCCACATGGGGGTGCTTTAACAAACAAAAAATACTTTCCTACTATAAATACAGCAAGGGCGCGCCACCGCCATTATACTGAATGCGCTGCATGGTCGCACTCTTACAAAACGAAAACCATAAACTTTAGGTTAAATAGGGCAACCCCACATAAAGAAAAGAGCTCGGTTGAAAAAATAATTTAATAATACAATCACACTAGAGGGAAAGCAAGAGGAAGGAGGGTCTATCACACGCTGTACAGTGTGATGACCAACCAAAATGTTCACTAAGTGAAATCGCCAGAAACAGAGCTAAGCACACAAGGGAGGGACAGTTACAGAAAAGCACCAATAGGAAGACTGCATTTCTGAATGGCACAAACAACAACCAATAACAGTCAATGAAATTTCCAAAACCCATAGAATAGGATACAACAGGTCTTCCAGACAACGCATGCGCTGTCAAAGGCTCGACCTAAAAAGTGATCTAGGACACTTTCCAGCAATTATGGGCAAATTGCTCTGCTGGATGCCACCGGGACGATCTTTAACCATATGAAAGACTGGGCATTTTCAAGAGGTGTGATCCCCACGACTCAAGCTGACTTCCGCCCTAAACACTCCATAACAGATAAGATTGCGGCCCTACAGACGATTATAGACAAATATGTAGTGACAAATTCGCAGGTTGTCTGTCTAATGTGTTTTGTTGACTTTGCAACAGTTTTTGACAGATTTGATAGACCTGCACTCTGGAAGAAACTAGAGAAACTAGGAAAACCTGGTAACCTTCTTATGATAATTATATCACTACATACAGCAACATGTTGTAGAGTACAAATGGGGAGAGAAAAGGGACCAACCCGATCAATACCTACACTGAATGGATGAAAGCAAGGCTGTCTTTTGGACCCCCTTTTTTTTCTCTCTACATGAGTGATCTCCCAGATTGTTTTTGTTTAAATTAACAATTTCCCCCCAAAATTATCATCCAGTAATATTCATATTTTGTTGGAAGCCGACAATGTGATTATGCTAGATATTACACCAATTGGACTACAAAGAAAAATAAACACGCTAACCAGCTACACAGGGGAAATTTGGTGCCAAATATTTTTAAAACAAAAATATTTCCTTTTCGAGGAAGAAAGCAATTTACTTATTTTAATTGGACACTTGGGGGCAAATCCATAGAGGTGATTAAAGAATATACATACCTGGGGCGAATTTTTGCACAAACATTACAAAATCCCTCCCAACTCCAGTATATAGCTCTTAATGCAGACGCCAATGTTAAAGCACTGCAAGGGTTATATTCTTCCTCCAGGAATAGACATTTTTACTCCCTTTTAGAGGTTTATAGTATGAAAATACCTCATATTCTATCATATGCCCTAGAATACATCCCAATTAATAATTGGCAATCAGTGAAAATAAGAGACGGGAACACGCTTTGTAAATTGATAAAAGTTAACCAAGCAGTCCCTGTCCATGTTTTACGTCTTGAGCTATCCTTAGTTACCTCTCATGCTGGAGCTATCTCAAACCTTATAAGATGGGCATATAATCTCCTACATGCCGAACCGGGATCATTACGGAGTATATTAAAAATGGAGACCTTCAGGAATGAGTCATTGCAATGTACTTTTAATAAGAATCTTAATATAGCGCTTAACTTTTCGCACTGCACGATTGCACTTTTAAATTCTTGGACACCAGCTTTTTTTAGAAATCTGACCCCGAGAATAAGCTACGACTATGACATTAAACACTGTTTTCAACTAAAACATTATGCACAATATGCAGAAACAATAGAATATAAATCCCAGCAACGATATATTCATTTTACATTAGTTCACAGGATGCACCGCTATATTATATTATTGCGATTAGGGATTTTACAGTTAAAAGTTTTTACATCAAAATTGAATACTTGTGACAATATAACTGTCACTTGCAACTCAGAGGAGTACTAGATTTACCACACGTACTTCTTGAATGTCCAAATCTGACACTGGTAGAGGCCAGACGTCAGTATCTAAACCCTGTTCAGATCGGATATAATATAGTTACGATGCAAGGTCTTATAATGCTTTTCAAATCACCGCCTGATGAATTTGTTTGTTATAATCTGTATACATTTTTAAATAGTTTTCTAAAATTGTTTTGAAGTGGATATACTATCACTGTTTTTATCAATGTGTATTTTATACAATTTGTTGACCTCTGTAGAGGACTAAATCAAATGAAATAAATCTTGACTTGACTTGACTGGCCATTCCCAAGGAAACAATTTATGCCACTTAACTATTATCTCTAGATGTAGAACACCTAGAGATGGACTGTTCCCATGGGACACAGGGTCAAGACTGATTTGCATATGGCTGGGTCCAAACTGGAATGGCATGGTGAGCAAAAAAACAATGGATTTAGACCCAGATCTCTGTACTGGGGTGAATGTATGACAGTGTTCTGCATTCTGTCCATCAACAGTTCTTTTTGCATTTGTCACCCCAAGTGGGACGGGTATGCTCAGACGTGAGTCCCGTGCTCTCCATGCCACTGGAATCAAGCTATCCTGGCTGAAGAGGGGTGAAACCCCAAAACCTGTCCTAGAATGCTTGTTTCCAGTCCAGGGAGGACCTGGTCTGGCAGTTCGGGCTGGACTGTTCCCATGGGGCACAGGGTCAAGACGGATTTGCATATGGCTGGGTCCAAACTGGAATGGCATAGTGAGCAAAAAACTATGGATTTTGGCCCTGATCCCTGTACTGGGGTGAATGTATGACATTGTTCTGCATTCTGTCCATCAACAGTTCTCTTTGAACAATTTTTGGAGCCATGTGTAAAGTGGTATTAGTAGTGTGATTAATGTCAGATGAATAACAAAGATCACTAGAACCCAGTCAAGTATGTGGAGGGTAAATAGGAAGGGACATTTGTTAAATTACATCAAACACTTTATATCACGATTATCAATTTTGAATGTTTAGAAGTAAAATGTGCAAACACTTTTCCTCAGAATAACTTGCCCAAAATGAATCCCTGACATTCGAAAGTCCCACCTTTATGTGATTATTTTTTAAGCACCACTGTAAAGGACGGGCTTGTGAAAGGCAAAGTCACTGTGCCCTCACTCCTAACTACTCGTACATTTCACCCCACCATCTCATACTCTTCCCAACTTGACATTTTGACTCTGACAGCCACCAATGTGCTCATCAAATACACTAACCTGTCAATCCTGCATACTCCTCATCAGACCCCACATCACAACTAATAAAAAAAAATGTTTCCTCTAGAGCGATAACTTACATCCTCAACCACTCCCCACGCTTAGGCCTTTATCTTAAATGCTTTAAATCTTTGGTTGTCCCATATTTGCTAGAAAAAAGAAATTTCAACCCTCCTATTCAACTAACCACCTTATGAGGTCTGCACTGGATCTCATCTTTCTTTTTCTCAAAAACTATGAAAATGCCAGGGTGTAATTTGTCATGTGAGCAGAAGTACTGTGCCACTCCCCACATGCATACACAGGAAGAATCCTTAAAGGTTTCGAGTCTTTGAGAGGGGGTGTAGAGTCAGCGTCGGACTGGGACAGAAAATTAGCCCAGGCACTACAATAACAGTGGTCCCCATTAGAGAACTAAATAGTTAATAAAGTAGCCCATTTGAAAATTGAGGCAGTTTTGAGCTAGTAAAGACACATTGTAATAGAGTTTTGCAAGGTATGGAAGACTGCATGGATTTGAGCTTGTGACATGAAATGTTTGGTTTAATATCAGGGAATTTATTAGTAAAAGCAGGCCCAGCAGACTCTAAAACAGGGCTACAAACACACAAAATACCAGCCCACATACTCGACTTTCAGATTAGGCCATCGGGCACTGCCTGAGTGCCTTTTAGACCAGTCTGACCCTGCGTGGAGTCAAGGGAATGGGACAGCCTATTCTATCAGTCTGATCCATGAAATGTTGGAATTCTGTTCCACCCAGCCATAGACAGGAGTGAAATGGATTAAAAAGGGCAATCAGTGGTGCTTTGGTTGTGGTCTGAATCATATCATCCCCATAGAAGTTTCCATAACTGTCCAAATTAACAACTTACAAACACACAGGGGCGTCCCGTTCAGGTAAGCGCGGTGGGGTGGGGTTTGGTGATGGGTGGAAGTGACAAATGACGGTTTAGTGAAAATAAGTCAAACCACTTTCTTTGCTCTCGCCGACTCTGTGATGCTGCGAGCTCAAGATAAGTGGTTTCATTTATTTTTTATTTATTTTCACTAACCCGTCATATGTCACTTCCACCCCCCACCCCCGCACCACGCGCTTACCTGCACAAGCTGCCACTGCAAATACAGTACTGAGGGGCAGCCTATAACAGATATTTTCAATCAGCTAAAGCAAGGCAAAAGACTGATTTCAATTTCAACGATAAGCAAATGTGTTCAAATACATATCAGGGATTGCTATGTTTATTCATGTGTTTGATCAAGGCAGTGCAAACAAATAATGAATCAGTTGTTTAGTTAACAGATGGTGTAGAAAACTGTAACATTCTAGTGGCAATGAATTGAATGAATACTTCATCTGTATGCAATGTCTTTTATGGGGTGCTTTTAAACTACATCGAGAGCACTATATTCGGACACTGTAGAAACCGCTACTCTCTGGGACACTACATTGGTGAACAACACATAACCATTGGTAAATAACATACCTAAATTTAAAATTCAGTTGAAAAGGGATAGGTAAATAAAGTGAATGAAATGAACTATACGTTAATTAATTACATTTAAAAAATAAGGTTAGGTTACAAACTTAAATTAAATATAGACTAAACAATTAAGGGGCATATTATCAACGAGGCGATAAAAAATTATCGCCACTTTTGCGTCCGTTTTCGGATGAAAAGCGGCGATAATTTTTACGCCCTATTAGCAAGGACACGCTAACGTGTGAATCCATGCTTCTTCACCCTTTCCCTTAACGTCCAGCTTTGCATCTCTAATGAGATGCAAAGTGGGCGTTCCTCACAAGAATAACGGGAGAAATGTCGCTAAGCGACATTTCTCCTATTATCAAGCCTCATGCTAAGAAGCATAGCGACAAGAAAAGTAGCGACAACCTCTGTTATCACTACTTTCCTTACGCCTGCTTTGAAACTGACTTAGCCATGATATCCTATGAAAGGTGGATATCATTGCTAAGCCCTATCAGCAAGCTATCGCCAAAAGTTGTGCGATAATCGCTGCATTTCCAGCGATAATCGCACAGTTGGCAGCTTGTGCTCTGAATTTTATCACTTTGGAGATAAGCGTTGCTGATAGCACGCTATCTCCGCGATAAAACTCAGAGTTGGCCGGTGATAATTATCCTCGCGCTAAGTGCGCTTAGCGATAGTTATCACCGGCCTTTGCTGATATGCCCCCTTATTACCTACAATTCCATTAATCAAATGAATTAAGGTAAAAATAATAAAGAATTTTGTTTCAAGAAATACTGTTTGCATATTTTATATTTACTTACATTTTTTACAGTTTTGTTTACAAAATCTGTATAAGTTAAATAAACTGATAGGGTAAATTAAATACAGTAATTTGAAATGTTAGGGTTTTGTTATTAAATGAAAATAAATATAAATGAAGCAACTATATCTGAAGGTTTGAGTTAGGTAGTAAATTAATTATAAGTTAATTACATATTTCCAAATTTCTGTTGGATTATTACGTTAAACTAAATATAAATTAAATAGTATGTTTAAATGTAAAAATGAGGTTATGGATTTAAAGAAAAGATGAGTTGAAGAAAAGAATTTTTTTACATAAAAAAATTAATGAAGAATAAAAAAAGGTAAAAAGTGGATTTTGATTTGGGGAAGCATTGGTGTAGATATTTCGAAAAGCATTAAAGACGCATCTTTTCCCCTCACATTAGGTTTTCTGTAGTCCATGCCCTTCTGTCTGCCACTATGGCGCTTAACGGCCCACGGACCTTCTTTCTTTCTCTTGTTATGTTGGGCTTATGATGTCAGCTGTTATCATTGCTCTTAGCGCCGGGACGCCCCTTTGCTGGGGCAGCTGTGCGCTCTATAAGATTTCTTAACATAACATAACATATAGGGGCAGATTTATGAGCCCCTTGCGCCACTTTTGCGTCACTTTTCTCATGTTAAAAGTGACGCAAAAGTGGCGCAAGGGGCTCATAAATCTGCCCCATAGTGCTTGCTGTGGAAGTGGTAAGACACATCTAAAGTTTAAATTGATGAAGTAATGGTGGTCGTAACTACAAAGTAGTTGTCGGTCAGTGTAGTGATGGTCAAAATAGTAACATGTAACTCTTTTGAGGACAGATTATTCTCAAACTTACAGCTGAGTGCCAGTTGTCAGCGGTATTTCACAAATAATGATTCTGGATGGTTTTTTATTTTTGATGCACTTATGCAGTTGATGGTGCTTGTATAAGGTCCATGTAATACAAATTAATTTTGTTTTGTGTATTATTTTTATAGTGCTGAAACTGCTCTGTGGCCAGTTCAAAGTGCTTTCATAGGGCAGTATGAAGGCATCTACGAAAATATGATTTTCAGTCAGTCACCATTACCTTGCTTCTGGGAGGCATCAGCCTTAATCTAATGCACATATATGTTAGACATGGTGTGCTTTCAGAGCTTCCTTGAGTAATATAAAGCCAGCTTCAAGGCGGAGCGATAAAGGGACTGAAATCCAGAGGATGGAGCCTCCTATGCAGACTGTTCTGCCCAAGAAATGTATGTCTCAGCTAGGTGCACTTACTGAGGACCGCTCATTTTCAGGCTTGGGAGGAAGTTATCTGGAGAGCAGAATGTGAGGACTTGTCTCCCAAGGAGAAAGATCTAGAGGTTATAAGCAATGAGTAATATTCATTGTAGAGCAGCTGGATGATCCCATAAAGAGTAATGATTAGATTGTGCATGAAGGTGAAGATTTGGCCAAATAGCTTAGTTGCTTATCTTCTCCCATACAACTGGCATCCTAATCCAGGCTTGGTGCTTGACAAAAGCTGTATGACTCTGGGCAAAATCCCTTTATCCCACCGCATATGTGTATTGTAAAAGTTCACAATTGAGGTACAAACATAACTCAACATTTGTATATGTCCTCGCTCTCCTTGAATAAAAAATGCTATTTGGCATATTTTTCTTGTTATTCTTCCTCAATCATTCATCACCCAGATGCATTTCATGACTTAGCCATATACCTCATCAATCTTTTACTCTCACTCAGGGCCTTTCTATCGACTTAAGCTTCTGCCCCCCATCCCCCTTAAAGCTTCAAAGTGGATGTTTGGTGGGTAGAAGTACTGTATAAGCAAACAATGATGACATCATGTGGGACACTAATGCTAATGTACAGACAACGGGTCACTAGCTCTAAGCCACTGACTGGGGATTATGACACGGTACTTTGACAAGGGGAAGTTACTACAGGGGAACAAAAAATGACGAAGGTACACTGCCAAAAATACACTAACATTATTATAAATAGAGAGGGGAACCTACAATGTCACAGGTGCAATCAAAAATGATGTGACGACACTGGCAGAGGAGAACCAGCAATGCCACAGGTAAACTGCCACTGTATGCAGGGAATGCCAACATGGATTGAGAACAATGATTCACTGTAAGCACTGATTCTCAGGGTCAGGGTCAGAGACACTGACACATAGGCCCCGATTACTATGTCGGATGGACCTGAGTCCATCCGACATCGTTTGGGGACTGGGACGGAACGACCTTCTGTCATCGGTCTCAACACAGCAATTACCAGGCGACCGAACACTGTTTGGTCGCATTCCTATTCTTTACAATGGGATCATGCATTCCGACTGGAATGTATGCTCTCATTGTAAAGAGCTGAGCTGGCCATTTGGAAATCCAGTTCGGATTCCTTTCCGACCGACCCCATCAAAATGGTTGGGTCAGAAAGGAATCTGAACAGCCAATTACGATACCGTAGAAGCAGCTCTGATTGAGGGTCGGAGCTCTTTCCAACAGCATCTTAGTCGAGCCCTTAGTTGCTAAGGCACATGGATACTAACCTTAAGATACTAAGACTAATACACTTATGGCCTTATTACAATGTCGGGCGGACATTGCCATGGTGTCAGGACTGACAACCTCTGATCGCTGGCCCCAACACCGCCATAACAATGCAACCACATACAGTGCTGTCGCATATTGCCATTTCCCTATGGGAGCATGTGCTGCGGCCGTAAACTGGCCATAGCACAAGCTCCCATGGACAAATGGGAGCCTGTGTAAATCCCTGCACCACGTGGCAGGGGGGCACCATAGGTGCCCCCCTATGGTGACCCCCAGGCCCATAAACCGGAGCCTGCGGGGACAGTGGGTGCCCTGCTAGGGGCCCCCAAAGTTGCTTTCCAACAGGCTTTTAATGTCAGAAAGACGGACATGAAAAGTCTGTCGGAAACCTCCTTCATAATACCCACGGCATAAACGCCGTACATAGGGGATGATGAGTGGCATCTAACTGGCCGGCCGGCTCCTTGAGCCAACCAGAAGCCAGTCCGTCCCACCGACCGATTTCAAATCTGACAGCCTTTATCATAATAAGGCTGTCAGATCCGAAACCTACGATGTGAGTCGGAAACCCTCCGATATGCGGTCGGAGGCTTTCTGACTCACATCGTAATATGCCTCTAAGTCTAGAATAGTCCTACAAGAGAATGATAACCTAAACGGAGCACTGACACTAGAACACCAACACACATGGGGAAATTGTACTGGGTAACTGGCATGTAGATACTGACAGGGGGACAGTAAGGCTGAGTAACTGACAATGATGTATCAGTACTGATACAGGTATACGGCACCCAGGTTTTGATGCAGCAATACAAGCATGGTTATTGGGTACTGCAGCACTGCCATAGCTTTACTGCCAAGGGAGCACTGCCATGGGTACACTATGGGCCTCATGCACAAAGATAGACTTACACATTACTGCAAGTTTACGATGGTTTGTTATTCACATAGGGATTTATGAGTAGTATTTTTACGAGTGCGGAGTCTCCTCACATAAAAATATAGGTCTTTTTATGTGCGGAGATTCCGCACTTGTAAATCCCTTTGTGAATAGCAAATATTCATAAACGGGCACTTTTGTGTAAGTTTACCTTTGTGAATCAAGCCTTAAGACACTGGTAATGGGACATGGGAAAACTAACACAAGGAATACTGAAACTGACATTGGGAGATTGATATTTAGAAAACTGGCATTGTCCCTGGAACAATGATATGGAGCCACTGGCATGGGAGCACTAGCCCTGGGATTCTGACGCTAGAGCTTTGGCACAGATACCTTGGTGCATTTGAATGCATAGGGACATGTGGACAGTGACATTGATACTGCCACATTGACCTGAGGTGCATAAACGGATGGACAAGACTACAGATGCAAGATATCTGACATTGAGACATAGACACAGGGATGCAACTGAATAAGTGCCAGCACAGACATTGAGACACTGACACAGTGGCATCCACGCTGACATAGGGACATTGACATGTTCACATTGATCCCAGTGGGTAAAATGCTGATGATGGGACACAGGCTCAAAGACAGCACCCATTGGTGCTAGGCTACATCAATACAGCCAGCCACTAGAACAGTCACATGGCACAAGCGTGCTATCCCTAGGTCAATAATACTGGGTTAATGGTACTGGAGACTGTAAAGTGGCACATGGGTGCAGACAATGGGTTCACCAGCAGAGAGACAGTAGCATAGGCATACTGACTAAAACCTGAAGTGACTGTGCAAAGTATTGTTGCTATTTACATTTCTTATTTTCCAGTCTTTCTTTCACAGTTTGGGTCTCCCTCTCAAATATGGACACAAAACCCTTGAATTGTATTCAGTGCCTTCTGAAAAAAATTACTTCACAATAAACCCATGTATTAAATTATATGTATATATTATATTATAGGCACAAGTCCTACAGACCGAAAGTACGTCCTGCACTTATACAACAGAACGTAGTTGACCCTGCTGGGACGTGTTAGTGCAGTGCAATTAATGTGTAGGAGCTCTCTTAAAGGATGCTGCTACTGCCCGAAATGTATTGGTTCTCCAGATTAAAAAACATTCAGCCTTGCTGATAAGATTTGGTACTGCCCTACCTTGCTTAGATGTGTTGATACAACCCATGAAAAATACAGCAACTCCACTGGGAAATGGTGGCACTGCCCCATAAAAGTATAACAGTACTGCATAATGTTGGCACTGTTCAGCAACTGCATGAACTCTCTGCTGAAAAGCGAGGTTAATACGCATAAAATGCATAAAAAGATTGAGAGAAAGCTGTTTGTATTGTCATACAAATTATGCATCGTGCTATGCAAAGCAAACGTAGGGCACATTGAGTTCCCAAATATCTTCTTGTGTATTAATTGTAATTTAGTATTTATGTCTAATATCTCATTGTAATTTTTAATATATATCTGTTGCATTTTTGGTTTAAATTTGTTCATTGTTACAGTAAGGCGCATAGACTTCACAGAGCATGACCATAGCAGGGCATTGATATTGCCAGCAGTTGTGTTTCAGCTATGAAACGCAAGATTTTATTAACAATCCCCCCTTCCCCGCAATCCACCCTCCCTCCTCCCTGGGTGTCCACAGCAACACATGAACGCGAGAAGAAATTAGCAAACTATCCATCATTTAGGTAGATTTCCTGGTTCCGCACATGGGCAGGTGCCATCAGGCACAGTAGTCTCAGATAGACTCGGGGCTAAATGCGCGCGGGACAGAAATTGAAACTTTTCCAGTGAAGTCCCAGCAAATATGTGTTGCATGTAAAGTATTGAAAGTATTACTTGAATGCAAATGTCTATATAGGTGAATATAATTCCTTTGCCTTGTGCTCACCAGAGTGTTGTTGCAGTTTGATTCCATTATAGTATACAGTTATATATTTTTGAAGCTCACATTATGGAGAGCAGAGGACTGTTGGGTTTGAGTCACCATAAATGATTTGTACTTGCTTTACATTTCAGTGCATTTTTACAACACTTCCTCATCCATTTCAGTAAAACATTCTGACATGCAGATTAAACCATGCAGCACCATGCCAGTGAACCTCCTAGTGAACAACAGCAGCTTTACAACAGTGTTCTAACGAGGAACCAGAGTGCTAACATGCCGTATTTATTACAAAAATGTAGCACACCTGAACACCATCTTCATAGAATCAAAGCTGTAATAACGAAAGCATTCCCTACAGAGGATACTGTAGTAACTGAAGAAATGAGGACACTTGGTAACAAAAAGGTCTCCTAAGATAGCCGCTCGAGAAAAAAAATGTGCCCAAGTTTAGCCAAAATAGCACCCAAATGTTGTTCATATACAGCCTAATGATAGAAGTGTACAAAATGCTTAAGTAACTCATGCTAAAAATAATCAAGTGATCAACTTGATGATAAACACAAGAATAGCACTAGTTGAAAAGCCCTCTTTTGCTATTTGAGAACTCAGGAAATATATCTTCCTTTTAGCTTTCTATAGAACTAACCATACTTTTGAAGAGAAAAAAAGTAATTTTGTTAATTTCCAAAGGAAATGCTTTAGGTTTAACAATCTTGATTCCATCAAAATGACTTGAGGTGTGCCACACTGTTAGAAATTGCAATTCTGGTTGACTGAGGTATGCATCCAGGCCAAGCAAGTACAACCACTCTTGTCAGGATAAGGTAGAAATGTACTAAAAGATACCCTGTGCTCACCCTCTAGTAGCTTGGCACAGAGCAGTCAGGCTTATCTAAAGAGGCAATGTGTAAAGTATTTGTGCAACACACACTCAGAGTAACATAATGAAAACACCACAAAAACACTTCACACAGGAAAATAGAGAATATTAATCTGAGCAGAATGAGACCAAAATAACAAAAATCCAACCAGTAGCAGTCAAGATATGAATTTTTAAAGATTAAATGCAAAAATAGTGCTAAGAAGTCACTAGCAGTCAAAAGGTTACTTGAGGTCGCGATGGACCGGTGCAAATCGAAAGTTCAGGGCAACTGCGATGGAGGGCAGGCCAGCTACAGGACCCACGCAGGGCTTGCTGAGAAAGTACCTTGAATGGAGTAAAGCGTTGACGCTGAGGGCTCAATGCCACGATATTTTCAACACAGTGGGGTTGCTGCGTCGTTGGCTAATTTTCCGAAAGTGAAGGTAATGCATGGTTGTCGAGCCACGCAAAGCATTGTCGCCAGGCCGCCAGACTGAAGAACCGCTGTCACCGAACAGCCTCTGCTGTTTTGAAGAAAGCAGCTGCAGAATCCACTTTGGAGGCCCAGAACATGGAAGGGGCACCTCAGGCAAGGGTAGGACTCACAGAAGGCAGAATCCAGCAGCACCAGCAGAATTGCTGGAAGTATTTTGTGTACCTGAGACTTCAGAAAACAGGAGGCAAGCCTGCAAGCCCTTGGAGATCACTTGGAGAGAAGGCAGAATCCAGCTCTCCAGCAGAGTCAGGGAACAGTATGCAGCAGGGCAACAAACAGAAAATAAGTCCTTTCATAAAAGCAGCCCAGTTCATCCTTTCAGCAGCACAGTAGTCCTTCAGAGAGCGGCTCAGCTCAAGATGCAGAAGTGCCTGATTTGTGTGAGTCAGGGACCCATTAGTGCCTTTGAAGTGGGGGTGACATCAAAGGCTGGTTTCTGAAGTGCACACACTTTCTTTCAGCCCGGTCCTGGTTGCCAGGCTAAATCAGTGCTTTCTATGTGGACAGGACACTACCTATAGAAGTAAAAATGTCAGCCCCTTCCATTCCTCCCTGCCCAGGTAGGCCCTTAGAATTCCGATGAATGCAGATGAGTGCTCAGAATTAAGGTGAGCCTAACCTTCCTGTGTTTGTGGCTGTCTAGAGGGAATGTACAAAGTGCAGCTGCCACCCAATCCAGACGCGTACTGGAGACAGCCTGCAAAGCACACAGAGTTATGAGTACAGAGAAATGTCCACTTTCTAAAAGTGGAATTTCTAAAATAGTAATGTTAAATTCAACTTCACCAGTAAGGAGGATTTGTCATTACCATTCCAATCGTCTGAATCATGAAAAAGCTACTCTTCTCTGATCAGGAATTACAGCTTAAAAGTATGTTAAGAAAATCCCAATGCTAACCTATGAGAGGAGAAGGCCTCACTGTAGCGAAAAACTAAAAAAGTCTCTTTGTCACTATCAGGACAAAACATGCAAGCACATGTCCTACCATTTACTTACATATCATGCTGCCCTTAGGGCTACCTAGGCTCTACCTTAGGGTTGACTAACTTATATGTAATAAAAGGGGAGTTTAAGGCCTGGCAAATAGTTTTAAATGCCTGGTCAAAGTGGCAGTAAAGTGCACACACAGGCGCTGCAGTTGCAGGCCTGAGACAGGTTTGAAAGGCTACTTCTGTAGGTGGCACAAACAGTGCTGCAGGCCCACTAGTGGCCTTTGAAATATATAGTATACCAGTTTACAAGGGACTTAGAAGTTAATCAAATATGCCAAACAGGTGTAAACAAATTATACCATGTTTAAAGGTGAGAGTATATGCACTTTAACACTGGTCAGCAGTGGTAAAGTACCCAGAGTCTGAAGGCCAACAAAAACGAGGACAGAAAAATAGGATGAAAGCAAAAGGTTTGGGGTGACCCTTTAGAGAGGACAATTTTCCAACACACACTTTTTCATTTATACAGAAAGTTAACACTAGTTGTTAATTTGAAAACTGTGAGGATGGAGGGTGCAAGGCAATGGACATGGACAATGGAGAGTTGGGAGAGAGAACATGCTGACCATGCTAACTAGGTGGGAGAGGAAGTGACAGAACAACGGACCATGGAGGAAAAGTTGATGGGGGCAAGGGAAGCAAGTCAGCCATGCAGTCCAGATGATAGAGGCTTTGGTAGTTTACCAAATCATGGAGGGCAGAAGGGGGGGTAGTGGTGGCACAATGGACCATGGATGGCACAGCAGGCAAGCGATGCTGTGATAACACAAAAAGCATGGAAGGCAGGAGGGAGAGGTAGTGACAGCACAATGGACCAGGGAGGGAAGCAGGGATAGAGTAGGGGCATGGACTAAGACAATGGAGGGCAGAAGGGAGGTGGCAGAGGCAGCAAGCAGACCACGTAGGTTAGGCGGCAGGGGTAGCAGTAGTACAATAAACCACACAAGCAGGCGGGTGGGCAGTGGCAGCACAATGGACCATGGAGGACAAGAGTGAGTGGACAGGGGGAAGGGGCAGGAGCAGCAAGCTGACCACCCATGGCAAGGGGGGGCAGTCCCAGGACAATGGACTGAGGAGAGCAGGAGGGAAGGGATGAGGGCATGCACACACACAATGGAGGGCAGGGAGAGATGTGAGGCCAGTAAGCTGGCCACACAGGGCAGCAGGAGAGGCAGTGGAAGCACAATAGACAATGGAGGCGAGGAGGGAGGGAGCAGGGGCACACCAGCAGATCTCAGAGGACAGGAGGGAAGAGATAGGGGCAACTGTGCTGAGTCCGCTGGCCTGCAGGGATCAGCATTAGATTGGCTAAAAATAATTTCTTTCAGACACATCCAGGTGGTACGCCACTTTCCTTTTTGCTCACCCAAGCTCAGACTTGCCTGAAGAGTACCGCAGAGCTCCTCTTTGTCCCTCCCTCTTATTCAATCTTTTCATCTGCTCATTGGTACACTCACTACAGAGGCGTTGGGTAAGAATATACAACTATGCCGCCGATTTGCAGCGACTTTTTAACATGGATGACTCACCTAAATATACTGACTTTTTCTAGAGCACTATGCTCCATATCCGTGACTGGATAAACCGCCATCAGCTAAAGCTGAATAAAATTGAGATAGTGATGATTAAAAAATTACCTGCACAGTTGAAATCCCTCTTTCTGGCCTTCAAAGATGGGTACCTCCTCATCCTAAAAACTGTGCTTAAAAGCCTCAGGATTCTAGTTGATGAAGACCTGTCACTGAAACCCCAGATATGCGCAGTGACTTGGTCTGTTTCTTTCAACTTCGGAAAAAAAAACAGGAAATACTTCTCTAGAGAGGACATCATCAAAATCATAATCACCCTTGTTATGTCCCAATTCAACCATGCTAACTCTCTTTAACTGGACCTTCCCAAGGGCTTCAGTCAGAGGCTCCAACTGGTTCTAAAACAAGCAGCTAGATTGGTCTGGCATCAGACTACATTTTGCTACACCAAACCTCTATTTGCAAAACTTCACTGGCTTCCAGTGGTCCAGAGAACTCTTTTTAAAACCGAATGTACCACTTTTAAATCTCAACATGGTAAAAACTAGGCGTAGACGGTGAACTCTGCTCTGTTCACAGATTTTGCAGAGTTTTCGCGCTCTGCAGAGCATGTGGAGTTTGTGGAGTTGGTGGAGAAGAGTTTTTTCTTTGCTCATGCTCGCCAACCTTAAGTTGACGAGCAAGGAATATCCAATGCTAGACCACTTCCCAGCAAGATTTCTCAACACAGGCAGTTGCAGATGGTCATGACCGCTCGCGTTGAGAAACCATCCGTTTGCGTTAAGGAATCTGCCTCTCAAGTAGAAAATCTACTCAAGGGGCAGAGAGAAGCAGCACAGGACAAACATCCGGCACTAAAAATCAACACGGGCGTCGCAACCTAACGCACTCCGAAGCTTTTTGGTCCGCGAATTCCGCCCAGGCCTAGTAAAACCCACTTTTTGTGATCTCCAGCATTCAGAATTATATTCCTAAATGCAATCTTAGATCAACCCTTCAAAATCTGGACAACCCAATGCGTGACCTGTAGGTATCATAAAATCTTTTACCGTGTCCCCCCCTCTCTCCTGCCAACCTCACCTGAACCCCATTCCGCTCCCAATGAGTTAGGCACTGCAGTGGAGTCCACGACCACCCCGTTTGACTTGGGAACTGCAGTGGGGACCCAGTCCACTCCATCTGACCTGCCCACTGCAGTTGTGCCGGCACCCACCCCATCTGACTTGCGCCCCATAGTTGTGACTGCACCCACTACTGCAGTCAGCTCCACTGCAGTTGCCAGTGACTCTCCTGCATCCACCACCCCTTCACTGCCTCCTTCTGCTGCGCACTGATCCTGTCCCTGCGGTGCCTGGCCTGCCCCCATGTATGCCCCTCCGAGGGGATGTCCCCTGTCCTTACCAGTGCAGGCAAGCAACGTGTGACAGTTGTCACTCAAGTTAACTTTTTGTCATTTGGATATGGACTGGCCATTGGCCTTTGTTTTGAAAG
Organism: Triturus cristatus; assembly: GCF_964204655.1. Classification (NCBI taxonomy): domain Eukaryota; kingdom Metazoa; phylum Chordata; class Amphibia; order Caudata; family Salamandridae; genus Triturus; species Triturus cristatus. Next base: position 920,378,525 of record NC_140581.1, on the reverse strand, counting down.
GACTTTGCATTTTAAAATTACTAAATAAAGCATTTTTCTTTATCCTTGTGAATTTGATTTAGCTGTACATTATCTTGATGATGTTTAGCATGGCCTTGCAGTTGTAATGCTGGATTTACAATGTTGAATACTGAGGTGTTGATGTGAGGTACTCCATGTGGTCCATGAGATATGTATCCTATTCTGGTTGTTATCCATATCATCCTTTGCAGCTAACTGGGTGTGTCATGATAAATAAATTTGTGAACATCTCTATAAACATTTCATTTGCATGGTCACATCTGTGGCTTGCACACATGCACATATGATGTGCTTCCCATTGTCCAATTTGTCTATTTCCCTGACTGTGGGCGCATCTCCACTGGACATGTAAGTGTGGGCATCATTGGTTAAGGAGCAACTGGGTCCTCTGTGCAACTTGCTGGACATATGTATTGAGTATGTGCAGATGACTTATAGGACACTCCCGTACACAGGCTGTTGTGACCAGAGCCTTCATTGTGTGGTAACTGATGGCTGACTGACCAAGTGTTCTGCTGGGACTATGTTTGGCACAGCTGAGCTTCCACAGGAGTTGAGTCCCCTCAAGTAAGTGTGTTGTTCCGTGACATTGCCTGGGCTCATGGTGTGTGTTGTGTGGGCATATGTGTGTGTGTCCACATCCCTTTTCATACACAGGCAGTGTTCCCTTTATATGTTACTGTTGTTGATGCTTGCTGAGTTGTACTGTGTTCATCCCACAACTTTGCCATGGGCTACCAGATGTGTGGGTGCATGACACACTACTGTTAATTGGTGTTTCATCATTGGGATTTGTTAGTTCTGAGTGGTGATGATGTGGTCAGACGCAGATGGGACACAGTCAGGGGTCCCCAAGGCACTTGTTTGTTCGCAATATCATGTAGTTGTCCCTAGGTGGTACCTTTCAGTGATTGAGACATGTGTATGTGTGTGTGACTGCTCCCACTTGTCCGGTTCAGGGTTGCAATGTTTCCAGGTGTCAGCATGTGTGCCTTGAGGTTCTCCTTGGCTTCTGCATTGTCCTGGGACTGTGGCAGGTATTCTGAAGGTTACGGGAGCTTTGACGTCATGGCCATGTACCTCATACTGTGCAGTATGTCTGTCATTCACCAGGGTTGTAAACTGTCCTTGTGTGATGAGTCTGTGCACCTTAGTTCCTCCCAAAATTACTGTGTTTATCATGGGTGCATGTGCAATGTCACCTGTCCATGTGGGCTTCACAGATGCACATTGGTGCAGTTCAGGATGTGTGGTGTTGAGGGTGGACTGATGTAAATGTTTGCATGGATGGGCCTCTAGCTCCCGTTTGTCCATGGATGACGGGTTATGCTGAGTGATTTATGCTTGTGTAGGTGTGATGTACATTTGTGGCACAGGACACATGTCTGGGTTTCACAGTTTGTACGACATTGTCAGCACAGTGGACATATCATGCATGCTTGTGTCCCCCCAATGTCTGGTCCCTGGGGGTAGTGCTGTTGTGTGTCAGTCTCTTGCTGTGTTAGTTGCTGTTCATTCCAGCTTGTGTCACATGTGTCTGCTGGGCTCCCTCTCATGTCACAATGCCTGATTGCCCACTAAGGGGGGACCATTGATGGTTTACTTTTGTATGGCACTGTGTCCACATCTGTCTCACTGTGGTTCAGCCACCCTCATGTGTTGTGTAGTTGCCTGGGGATACTGAGACACACACACACATGTTTTGTCAGATGTGCAGTGTGAGGTTTCCTATTTGTGTTTGTGCATCTGCACCAGTGCATTGGTATTGCTGTTGTGGGCCATTGTCTGGATGTTGTTTTTGTGATTTACCCTGCTGTCCCTGTGAGTCATATCACATCATTCTGCACATTTATCCTGGTTGTTAGGTCCCATTGCAGGCATGGAATGGGAGTTTGTGACCTGACACCTACAGTCTACACAGGTTGTTTTGATTTGTGTGTATATTTTCAAGATGTATGTATGTTTGTGATGGTCACTTCTGCTTTTGTGTCATTGTACACTGTATGCATTGTCAGCCCCCATGGGTGGTGCTTGTCTGCACATGGCCGAGAGTGTGTTAGGTTTTCACAGCACTGTTAGCCTCACCACATCTCTGTGGGTATGGGACACAACCACTACTTTGCCCCAAAAGTGCTTCATGTGTTGGGACAATGAATCATACATGCTGTTTGGCATTTACTGCTTTGACCATGATGACACTTACCTTTTGGTCACTGTGATGAGGGGGGTTTTGGAGCCCATCACCACAATGCTCAACATTTGCTGCAGTTTGGAACCACACACTTAACTTTTGTTCTACACCGTGAGGGGGTGTCAGTTTTACATTGACACAGTGCTATAGTGATGCTTGCCTTGTGTAGGCCACACTCAGTTTTTGGTCACACATGTGATGGTAGTTACATTGTATGTTCGAAGTCATAATCACTGTTGTGGGCATTTGTCACAGACTAGACACTGTTGTCATGATGTTAGGGGGGATGTATTTTGCTGACATACCTAATGTTGGTGTATGATGGATGTGTGGTGCATCACCGATCCTATGGGTGGGGGTGGCAGGGGTGATGGGCAACATAAGCCCTATGAGTGGGGGTGGCAGTAGTGATGAGCAACATAAGCCCTATGGGTGGGGGTGGCAGGAGTGCTGGGCAACAGGTCCCCTATGGGTGGGGGTGGCAGGAGTGATGGGCAACATAAGCCCTATGGGTGGGGGTGGCAGTAGTGATGGGCAAAATAAGCCCTATGAGTGGGGGTGGCAGTAGTGATGGGCAACATTAGCCCTATGGGTGGGGGTGGCAGGAGTGCTGGGCAACAGGTCCCCTATGGGTGGGGGTGGCAGGAGTGATGGGCAACATAAGCCCTATGAGTGGGGGTGGCAGTAGCAATGGGCAAAATAAGCCCTATGAGTGGGGGTGGCAGTAGTGATGGGCAACATAAGCCCTATGAGTGGGGGTGGCAGTAGTGATGGGCAAAATAAGCCCTATAAGTGGGGATGGCAGTAGTGATGGGCAACATTAGCCCTATCGGTGGGGGTGGCAGGAGTGCTGGGCAACAGGTCACCTACGGGTGGGTGTGGCAAGAGTGCTGGGCAACAGGTCCCCTATGGGCGGGGGTGGCAGGAGTGCTGGGCAACATAAGCCCTATGGGTGGGGGTGGCAGTAGTAATGGGCAAAATAAGCCCTATGAGTGGGGGTGGCAGTAGTGATGGGCAACATTAGCCCTATGGGTGGGGGTGGCAGGAGTGCTGGGCAACAGGTCCCCTATGGGTGGGGGTGGCAGGAGTGCTGGACAACATGTCCCCTATGGGTGGGGGTGGCAGGGGTGCTGGGCAACAGGTCCCCTGTGTGTGGGGGTGGCAGTAGTGATGGGCAACATAAGCGCTATGAGTGGGGGTGGCAGTAGTGATGGGCAACATAAGCCTTATGTGTGGGGGTGGCAGGAGTGCTGGGCAACAGGTCCCCTATGGGTGGGGGTGGCATAAGTGCTGGGCAACAAGTTCCCTATGGGTGGGAGTGGCAGGAGTGATGGGCAACAGGTCCCCTATGGGTGAGGGTGGCAGTAGTGATGGGCAACATAAGCCCTATGGGTGGGGGTGGCAGGAGTGCTGGGCAACAGGTCCCCTATGGGTGGGGGTGGCAGTAGTGATGGGCAACATAAGCCCTATGAGTGGGGGTGGCAGTAGTGATGGGCAACATAAGCCCTGTGAGTGGGGGTGGCAGTAGTGATGGGCAACATTAGCCCTATGGGTGGGGGTGGCAGGAGTGCTGGGCAACATGTCCACTATGGTTGGGGTGGCAGGAGTGCTGGGCAACTGGTCCCCTATGGGTGGGAGTGGCAGGAGTGATGGGCAACATAAGCCCTATGAGTGGGGGTGGCAGTAGTGATGGGCAACATAAGCCCTATGGGTGGGGATGGCAGGAGTGCTTGGCAACAGGTCCCCTATGGGTGGTGGTGGCAGGAGTGCTTGGCAACATAAGCTCTATGGATGGGGGAGGCAGGAGTGCTGGGCAACAGATCCCCCTATGGGTGGGGGTGGCAGGAGTGATGGGCAACATACGCCCTATGAGTGGCGGTGGCAGGAGTGATGGGCAACATAAGCCCTATGAGTGGGGGTGGCAGTAGTGATAGGCAACATAAGCCCTATGGGTGGGGGTGGCAGTAGTGATGGGCAACAAGTTCCCTATGGGTGGGAGTGGCAGGAGTGATGGGCAACAGGTCCCCTATGGGTGAGGGTGGCAGTAGTGATGGGCAACATAAGCCCTATGGGTGGGGGTGGCAGGAGTGCTGGGCAACAGGTCCCCTATGGGTGGGGATGGCAGGAGTGCTGGGCAGCAGGTCCCCTATGTGGAGTGGCAGGAGTGCTGGGCAACAGGTCCCCTATGGGTGGGGGTGGCAGGAGTGATGGGCAACATAAGCCCTATGAGTGGGGGTGGCAGGAGTGATGGGCAACATAAGCCCTATGAGTGGGGGTTGCAGGAGTACTGGGAAACAGTTCCCCTATGGGTGGGGGTGGCAGGAGTGCTGGGCAACATAAGCCCTATGAGTGGGGGTGACAGTAGTGATGGGCAACATAGGGCCTATGGGTGGGGGTGGCAGGAGTGCTGGGCAACAGGTCCCGTATGGGTGGGGGTGGCAGGAGTACTGGGCAACATAAGCTGTATGAGTGGGGGTGGCAGTAGTGATGGGCAACATAAGCCCCATGAGTGGGGGTGGCAGTAGTGATGGGCAACGTAAGCCCTATGAGTGGGGGTGGCAGTAGTGATGAGCAACATTAGCCCTATGGGTGGGGGTGGCAGGAGTGCTGGGCAACAGGTCCCCTATGGGTGGGGGTGGAAGGAGTGATGGGCAACAGGTCTCCTATGGGCGGGGGTGGCAGGAGTGATGGGCAACAGGTCCCCTATGGGTGGGGGTGGCAGTAGTGATGGGCAATATTAGCCCTATGGGTGGGGGTGGCAGGAGTGCTGGGCAACAGGTCCCCTATGGGTGGGGTTGGCAGCAGTGATGGGCAACAAGTCTCCTATGGGCAGGGGTGGCAGGAGTGATGGGCAACAGGTCCCCTATGGGTGTGGGTGGCATGAGTGCTGGGCAACAGGTCCCCTATGGGTGGGGGTGGCAGGAGTGATGGGCAAAATAAGCCCTATGAGTGGGGGTGGCAGTAGTGATGGGCAACATAAGCCCTATGAGTGGGGGTGGCAGTAGTGATGGGCAACATAAGCCCTATGAGCACGGGTAGCAGGAGTGATGGGCAACAGGTCCCCCTATGGGCGGGGGTGGCAGGAGTGCTGGGCAACAGGTCCCCTATGGGTGGGGGTGGCAGGAGTGCTGGGCAACAGGTCCCCTATGGGTGGGGGTGGCAGGAGTGATGGGCAACAGGTCTCCTATGGGCGTGGGTGGCAGGAGTGATGGGCAACAGGTCCCCTATGGGTGGGGGTGGCAGTAGTGATGGGCAACATAAGCCCTATGGGTTGGGGTGGCAGGAGTGCTGGGCAACAGGTCCCCTATGCGTGGGGGTGGCAGGAGTGCTGGGCAACAGATCCCCTATGGGTGTGGGTGGCAGGAGTGCTGGGCAGCCGGTCCCCTATGGGTGGGTGTGGCAGGAGTGATGGGCAACATAAGCCCTATGAGTGGGGGTGGCAGTAGTGATGGGCAACATCAGCCCTATGAGTGGGGGTGGCAGTAGTGATGGGCAACATAAGCCCTATGAGTGGGGGGTGGCAGTAGTGATGGGCAACATAAGCCCTAAGGGTGGGGGTGGCAGGAGTGCTGAGCAACATGGCCCCTATGTGTGGGGGTGGCAGAAGTGATGGGCTACAAAAGCCCTATGAGTGGGGGTGGTACTGGTGCTGGCCATGCAACCCCTATGGTGGCCTGTTGCTAGTGGCCAGGATATGGATCCCCTGTGTGTGTGTGACATTTTGTGGGTTTGTGCCATTTGTTTGTGTGGTGGGTGTCTGACTTACCGTCTGCGCCGTCCGCATCGGTTCCTGATCCGGTCATAGATGTACAGAACTGGTATGACCTGCGCGATGGGATTCATGATGTGTTCGTCTCGTACACGCTGCTTCTTGCTCCGTCTTGTACTCGTTGCAAGCTGGTCCGTCTCATAGCCGTGGATTGTGTTCTGGCACGAATCGTACCTGATATGCTTTTTTTCCAGATGCTGTGACGTGCCGTACGTGGCGACCCGTCCGGCGCGTATGATTTGCAATCATAGTTGTCCGGCCGGAAACTGCTATGGATACTGCTTCCAGGCGACTCGGTTCGGCGTTCGGAGGTACGGCTCGGATGGAGAATGAAGCTTAAATCACAGCCTACGTGTCGGTCGGATTTTTGTCGGTTATGCGCATCATACTTCATCGCCAGGACGGATCGGCTCCGGATACGAGTCGGTCGCAAGGTAAGGCTACGAACAGCTCTCGGAGAGCTGTCCGACCCGGATCGGAATCGACCCCTATGTAGTGGCACAAGAAATGCATTCTTATACTGATCACACACAACACTCAAAACAGTACCCGCATTGGCCATGCTGTGAACTCAACATTCTTCTAAGCAATCACTCCCTCTGTTGATGAATGCTAGCCATCCATTAATACACTCCAGTACTCAGTTAGGCGTACAAAGCATTAATACAATCCAAATATAATAGAGTACAACATCACATAGGTCTAATTTCAATGAAAGCTGGTTTGCCTGCAAACTTGGTTGCTGTTTCAGCCTCCGTGTTTTGTAAGAATATTTTGCATTTTCCAAAGGGTACCTTATAAGTCAGGAAAGCCTCATTATGAGATTGATCACGTTATGGTGTCACTAACTTAAACGTAGGGAAATAGGATGTGTTTGTATATTAAATGCTTAAAGCACCTTTTAGTGTGATGCTATTCTCTCATGCTCATTTTCTCTGATGGACGTATTACTTACACTCTAGGGAAATAGCATGCTTTTAATAGTAAATTACCTCTCTGGGCTAATTACATCTTGTCGTGATTTAAATGTGCAGAAGAAACTTGCCCATTTTTCTTTTTAACAAGCATTCAGAGTTATGGAGTCAACAGGAATATGTAAATAAGCATAATTAATTCATAAACCTTATGTTCGCTCGCGCGTGAAGCAGAGTGAGTTTAACTCTGGGTATGAGTGGGCAATTAGAGAAGCGCTCTGTCATGCTCCAATGAGGTAAGGCAAAATGCCCCACTACGTCTTTAATTAGACTAGCTGAGGAGGCGTGTTACATGACAACTGCGATAGCAAGAACACGCATAGTAAACAAGGAGAAAACAACCCCTTAATTATCTTTTTTTTTACATTATATAGCCTTCTTCCTCCTTATTCTTTCTTGCTCACTTTCTCCAGCCTTTCGAACATTCAGTCTATCCGTCTCTGTCTTTTTTGTCTCTGTTTCTCTGTGTGTCTCTCGGTCTTTGTTCATCTCTGTTTCTCTCACCATCTGTCTTTTATCGATACATCTTTCCCTCTTTTTCTGTCTGTTCTGCTCGCTCACTCTCTTACACTTGCTCATTCTTTCCATCTCTGGCAGCCTTCTCATCTCTCTTAATGTCAGTTTCTCTATTCTCTCTCAGTCTCTTTCACTCTGTATCACTCTATCTTTCTCTCTCTTTCCACCCCCTTAACCTTCACATTTCTTTTCTCACCCATTCCACTAAGAAACATGTTTTTGTCTCTAGGCTCTTATCCCAATCTATCATCATGGAGCAGGGTGATATCTGTGCCCTTACAGCTTGCTGCAATCTGTTATTTGTTTAAAAATAAAAAAAGCAACTCTAAAAAGGGCTTTTGGTCCGTCCATTATTTACCATTGGTTGGCTTCATTGGGAATGTTTATTTCTTCCTTTTCATTGGAGAGCATGTGTCAGCTGCACTGGGGCTTCACTTTGTCTCTCCATGTGTTTTGTTTTCTTCCCTGGTGCATGGCCCAGGTACTAATCAATTTCATTATTAGTTTTCTTTCACGCTGCCTGCGCTGGGATTGTGGTACTTTTTATTTTATTTTGCTTTCGCTTGCAAGACAAAATAAAACTATAACATTTTAACCTTGGCTTCTTGGTATTCCCAAGAGCTAAACACACACACACAACTTATAAAGCAATAATGAAACTTTGTCACATGTGACCAAAGTCTTAAACATACATTTTGGTTGCTTGCCCCTTTAATTGAAGATAAAATTGCCTTTATTTAAGATTGTTGTCATACAGTATGTGTTTTTCTGAATTAACGTTTCCTGCTGCGTCAGATTTATTTATTCGCTGGTGCCTCTTTTATAATGTACAGGGTGTTTTATTCACCATCAAACATGAAGTGTTTTCAAAATATTTATGTTTCACTCTTTCCTCCCTTTACCTCAACACAAAACCCTAAAATCATCCTTACCTTCCTTTACCTCTGCCCATCCTTGAGCCCTGAAGTCACCCTTACCTTCCTTTACCTCTACCCATCATTGAACCCCAAAATCATCCTTACTTTTTTTTTTTTAATTGCAGTTTATTTTTACATCCAACATTGCAAAACCGGCTCCAGCATTATAATGACAGTACAGAGATAGAAACATGCACAGCAACAACTAGTGTTCATCCAGTAGTTAAATGATTGATTGAAGATTACTGAGGCATCCATAGCGTGTTCCTCATGCCCACCATCCGCAAACCCAATAAGTAGCAATTACGAGTAATAAATCATCAAGACTCATTACATCTACATTAGGAGACCCCTTCCATTTCATAAATATAAGCAAAGCATGCAATACATTATGTAGGTTGGGAGCACAGGGCTTTATTAGGTTCCAGTAGTTGTTCTAACAAGTACAGTTTGAGATGGTCCCATATGTCACGAGGTCGAGACAAGAGTGGGAGGAGTTCGGCGTAAGTAGATGCCTGTTCTTGCCAGAGTGTCATATCTCCAATCCACTCCTTGAATTTAGGCACTCGGCCCCTGCCCCATCTACAAGCCACACGTCGTCTGGCAAGCAGTAGACTGAATGTGACAAATTTGTGGTTCGCCGCAGAAATCTCCTCGGCGAATCTGAGGAGTGCGAGTAGTGGGGACATTGAGATTTTCAAGAGTGTCATCAGTTCCAGCGCAGCAAACACCTGCTGCCAGTATGTACATACTGAGCTACATTCCCAAGCAAGGTGTAGAAAATCAGCTTCCTCTGCCTTGCACCTATCGCACTGGTTCGTGTCTTCAAGGCCGTACCTGTGCAGCTTAGCCGGGGTGTAATAAAGGCGATGCAGGAGCATGTAGTGAGTGATGCGTAGTCTACAGCTAGAGGAGACTAGCTCAGTCTGTTTACAGCAATATTCCCACTGTTGTTCAGTGATGTCTTGCCCAAGCTCAACGGCCCATTTTTCGCGTGAAGCCCAGGAAGTGTATACTATTTCAGTGTATAGGCTATGGTACAATGTGGATACCAAATGAGAACCATAGTCGATTCTGAGCATATGATGCAGTGGGGCAACTGTTGGGGGCTCTAGAGGGTATGAGGGAGTATGTTCCTTGACACCATATCGCAGACGAAAATAAAGGAAAATATCCATAGGGGAAGGCTATGCGCTCCGAAATAATTGCGGCATGGTGCGAAACTTGCCATTTAAATAAAGGTCCCCCCAGCAATGTATCTTGTGCTTATTTTTAGTCTTAGTAAAGACTCTTTTTTGCAGGACTGTCATCTTTGGGTGATATGTAAGCGGAAGCAGCGGGGAGTAGAGCATGGGGGCCTGTAGGTGGCGCATTATACGTTGCCATGCGTTGACCGTGCATTCCACTGAGGTCGGACACATCGTGCGTGGTGCGGGTGCAGTCAGTATGGCTCCGTCTAACGGAATGAGGTCCACCAGCCAATGTTCCATAGCAACATGAGGCGTATATCTGGGAGGGTGGAACCAGTAGTGGGTAAAGTGTGCCTGTGCACACAGATAGTACAATTCAAAATTGGGGATTTCGAACCCTCCCTTAGAGTGGGGTCGTGTGAGTGTGTCCCATTGTAACCGGGGTTGTTTACCACCCCAAACCCGCCTGAAAAATGCCGATTTGAGCATAGAAAAGAAGTGTCCACCCGGGTAATACAGAATATTTAAAAACAAGTATAAGAGCTTGGGGAGGACAATCATTTAATGAGGGAGATGCTCCCCGCCATGATGAGAGGGAGTGCGATCCATCGTGTGAAGCTACTCGTGATATGCACCAATGTGCGCCCATAATTATGTCTAAGTAATTCTTCGCGATTGGTAGTAACATGTATCCCTAAATACTTCACTTCAGACGCACACCAATCTATGGCAAAGTCTGTGGGGAATGGTATAACTGACTCAGTGAGTGGGAAAAGCTGAGACTTAGCCCAGTTAATGTGTATGCCCAAGAGGCCCCTGAATCTAACAAATTCCCGGATTAGCGGGTTGAGGTCCCGGAGTGGCTCTTTAACATATAAGGTAATATTGTCTGCATAAAGGGAGATTAACATTGGACGGAGGAAGCATCGAAGTGCCTTTTCTTGATGGTGCTGCCTGATTTTTGCCGCCAGGAGTTCTATGGCAAGGGCAAATAGTAAGGGGGAGAGAGGACAACCGGGTAAGTGGGATAGAAGAGAATGTGTGCCCATTAATCAACACCCTCGCTGTCGGGGAGGTATAAAGGAGGCAAATCCATGATAAAAACCCTATGGGGATCCCCATACATTGAAGAACAGTAAAGAGATAATCCCACTCCACAGAGTCGTAGACCTTTGTGGCGTCCAAAGAGACCACAACCAATGCCAGTTGTGGGTCGTCGTTTTGTAAGATGGTAAAGAGGGTACGGAGGATGTTGGAGGTCGCCCGTCCGGGGATAAAACCCGCCTGGTCAGGCAGTACCAATTTCTCCATCATAGGCTGAGGCGGTTAGCTAAATACTTCACCAGGATTTTCGCATCCGTATTTATGAGGGATCGGGGTCGGTAAGAGTCGTAATGATCTGCAGGTTTTCCAGGTTTCAAGAGGGAAGTAACAAGTGCCTCTCTCATAGAGACTGGGAGGATCTGTGACTCCTGAGCCTCCATGTACACCTCCTTCAACACTGGAATTAACTGGTCAATATATGACTTATAGAAGTCAATGGGAAGCCCATCCGAGCCCGGGGCCTTACCCGATTTCATTTGCATTATGGCCTCTCTGAACTCATCATCTTCGAACGGTGCCGCTAAGAATTCCCGTTGGCTGTCTCCTAACCATCCCAGTGCTATATCTTCAAGAAAGGGAGTGAAATCTGGAGGTTCAGTCCTACGGATGCTGTAGAGGTCGTTGTAGAACGCAGTGAACGTGTATAAGATAGCCAAACTATCCCTGTGGCACTCTCCTGTGTCATCTAGAATGTCCATAGTGTAGTTGGAAAAACGGGGCAGGTGAATATCCATCGCTAGGGCCCTACCGGGCCTCACCTCTTCCTCATATCTACGAGTAGTGAAGTATTTACCACAAAAGTGAACTTCCTGCTCCAAATACATCCTGCCACATATATTTTTCCAGTTGTTTCAGCTCCACTTCAAGTTGGCGCAGGCTAAGTCGGATGTCCCTAAGGACTCCGAAGCTTTTTGCCATACAGTATCCGCGCACTGTAACTTTAAAAGCCTCCCAAATCATGCTTATATGTGCGACCGAGCCTTTGTTCCTGCTGAAGAAGTTGGCAATCTCCTCCCCGAGTTCCTTCTTAAAGACGGTGTCCAAAAGCGCCTCAGGCACGAGCTGCCAGCAGCGCAGAGTGGCGACAGAGTTAGGGCGTGCTATTGTCATACACACAGGGGGATGGTCTGTAAGGGTTCTAGCCCTATGTTCTACAGATAGTACCCATGGTGAAACCCCACGAGAGACTATCCAGTAGTCAAGTAGGGACCAGGAAGCATGGGCTGTTGTGTAGTAGGTACCCTCTCTCCCCTCTGGATGGACATAGCACCATGCATCCATGAGTCCATGGTCAGGAAGCAGGTGTGCAAATGTTTAGTGAGTTTTGGTGTAATGATGTGGCTGAGGATTTGATCTATCGACTTACGGGCACAATGCAGTATTAAAGTCCCCCCCAGATGACATGGGTAGATCCCACTTTAAGAATTTTCCCCCACAAGGTAGGGAAGTAGTCCGGTTCGTCGGTGTTGGGCCCATAACAGCAAACAAGTGTGACCGACTGCGTACCCAGTATACCCCAAAGCATGCAATGTCTACCCACGGGTCACAGAGGGTACCGCCCAGAATAAAAGGTGTGTTCCCGCTCTGAAGCCCATCGGCTCCCAAAGCAGGCCAAACGGTGTGGGACTGTATGTGTCTCTTGGAGCATGGCTATGTGTATCTGATGCCTATCAAGGTAGGTAAGAATTTGTCGACATTTGCGGGGGTCCCCAAGTCCTCTAACATTCCATGTGAGCAATTTTATGCAAAGCATTTTAGGAGTCAAGGACATTACTAGGGAAAAGGTATATTGCTAGAAGTGTTGTGGTGGGAGTGTCGACGCATAGTTATCTCAAAGTGTGCTGGCATGTCTGTCTTTTGGTGAATCTCATCCAACCCATTAAAATACAATAACAATCCCCATCCCACCCCCACCCACAACAGCACCCCAATCATGCTGGGAATGTCACGCCCGGCCAAAACCCAAGATACCCATGACCTTACAGTCCTGGTCAAAGTAGTCCCATAAGAAATGCCAAAGAACAAAACAGTGATCAGGGGGGATCGCCCATATGGGGGGATTGCCAGTGTAGCATGAAGACTTCCCTTCCCTCGAAACTGCTAAGTAGTTTCTCAGTGGCCAGGAGATGAGAGAGGCGAGAAGGGGAAGGGGCTTGGCATAGACCAGTACTAAACCACCTATCCCATGTGCTTGTACCCACCCATTCAATCATGCAAAGCCGATACGTTAGGTACAACACTTAACTGTCCACGACAAATTGGTTACAGTCTGGCACATCGGTGAGGAGTGGAGGGTTCCCCATGGTAAGTGCAGTCACCAAGTTCACATCCACACTAGATCACAGCAGGACAGCAGGCGAAACTGAGGTTGCGAAGCACAAGAAAGGAACATATTGCTGCAATAGCCATCCGAGAAGATCAGTCCGTATGAGGAGAAGGCGATCTGGATGCATGGTCCTCAGGAGTTCCTCTCGGGGAACGGCGCTTGATAGACTTGAGGAAATCCTCCACTTGGTGTGGGTTGGTGAAGAAGGAATGTTTGCCTCGGTAGGAAACTCACAGACGTGCTGGGTAAATGAGGGAATATTCGATCTGTGCCTTACGAAGCTTTCGCTTGACCCCAAGGAATTTACAGTGCGCCTCCTGCACCGCAATGGTGAAATCTGGAAAGATGGTGAATTCCATGCCATCATAGCGTAACGACTTGCTCTCACAGGCCATTTTTAACGCAGAGTCTCAGTCTTGATAGTTGAGCAAATGAGCCACAATGGGTTGGGGAACCCCGCCAGGAGGAGGTCCGGGTCCCAGGGAGTGGTGCGCCCGTTCTACGATAAACTGTGTTGAGAAGGTTTCTTTGCCACAGGCACCCCGCAACAGACGCTCAACAAACTCCTCCATGTAGCCCGTGTTGGTGCTTTCCAGGATACCTATTATTCGAATGTTGGTCCGGCGACTGCGAGCTTCAAGGTCCTCATTTTTGGCCACTATGACCTTAAGAAGCATATCCATTTGCGACACCTGAAGCTGCAGCTGTGAAGTGATATCCTCATTGTCTGATCTGATATGCGCTGCTCTTTCTCCTTGATCTGCTCATCGTGTTTATCCACCTTCTGTATTAAAAAGTCCAAGCAGCTATTCATAGTATGCATTTTACCCTAGAGGTCAGACAGGCTATGCTGCATAGCGAGGAACAATGTTTTGACCTCATCCCCTGGGGGTGAAGGCTGCACCTGTGACGGCTCCCTGGAGAGTTGGACCGATTCTTCCAAGGATGAGCGCGTAACTGCCTTCTTGGCATCAAAAACCAGCTTAGGCTGGCGGCCATCTGGCTTCCCCATTGCAGCTTGAGCATAATGCGGCATACGAGGCGACGCCAGCAACTACAGAATACTCCCCAAGCAGGGCACCCAGCACTGCAGTGTTGAGAAGGATTTATTGTCAACAGTGGATGGGAGGGGGGTCAATAGCAGGAAAGAGAAGCTGCCACTACCATCTCTCAGCAGCGTTGCAGATGGCGGCTGCAGCTAGGAGTAAGCTGGCTAACATGTGCTCAGCCACCCAGGACCCCAAACAGCGCCCCCCAGTGAAGGAAAATGAACACAGACAACACTATAGTGAGGAGTCAAATCTGTGTGTGCAAGGCCGCCCCTCGGTCCACGGGTCAGAGGTTAGGTACAGCGCTCCAGTGCTCTTATGTCCAATGAGGGAGGAGAGAGCATGCCCAGTATGGCACTTGGGGATGAGACATGGGAGCTCCCAGCACAAAAGAGTACAGACAGAGATGTATATACCCTCCAACAATGTGTTAGCAGCACGTCAGCTCAGAAGGCCAAAACGTATCTGTACCTGTGGAGTTGTAATATCCTGTATTCAGCGACAGTCCCTTTGAAGCAGCGGGCCTTGGCAACAAAATGCACAGCAGTGGGCACCCAAACGTGCGAAAGCCAGAGCAGGTGCACGCAAGGATCACAATCAGGCGAGACTCCCAACTTCACATCCCTCGGGGAAGGGTTTCCGTAGGCTGCGGGCAGCTGCCACACCAAAGTACCTGTTTGTCTCCCCGCTTCTTTCCCCGCTGAGGGCATCCACAACTGCAGGATTGGGGTGTCAAGTAAAGGCACATGTCCCAAGCCTGGGGGCCAACAGAAAGCAGCACGTCTCCTGTCAAGCAGGGCGGGATGGTGTTTCACCCACAGGGCTTGCAGCCGAGCGGGACGCGTGACAATTTAGTGTGGCCCTCAATGGAGCAGAGCCGTGTCACGACCAGTGATTTCGGATGTGCCCCTGCTGCCATCAAATGCAATACGAGCCCTGGTCAGACCCCCGCAGCTGCCAGCGCATAAAGGGGGTCGCGTCGAAGGAGCAGCAGGCTTCCGGCACGGGCGCCGCAGGTCCAATACTCTGCAGCGGCAGCCAATCTCGCATGCCCTCTCCGGTCTCTCAGTAATTCGCTGCACTCACCCCAGCCAAGGCGATCGTCCCGCGGGACCCACTCCCAGCTGCAGATGATCCGGATATCGAAGGCACCCTGGGCAAGTCAGCGGCCTCTAACCACATGCCGCACCCCGCCAAGCACCGGGGCCCACTGCCACGTGGAAACCACGGAACTCTTATAATAACGCAATGTTATTATCATTTTATTTTTCCATTCCTGCTTAGGTGTGGGTTGGGGAGGGCTGGGCTTGGCAGATCATGGGTCAGGCGGAGAAGTGTTGAGCACACTCTAAGTGCACATGATGGTTTGGCCGGCCGTCTTGGCCGGCCAAACATTGAAGCACACTTTGCATGCCCTCCACTGGCTGTATTGTACCACCTGGGTGGAGAACATGCACAGTCTCCTAGTCCCTCTCTGAGCACTGAACCACGGTGCTCACACCAATCATAACGCTGCTGTTATGCAGCATCGTGATTGGCTAGGGGAGTCTGGGAGACTGTGTGCTTCCTGCTCCTGGAGTCCTGGAGTCCACCGAAGAGCCGAAGAGAACCGAGAGGCAGCGGCTGGCCTGCAGGTAAGTGTTTTTTAATTATTCTTTTCATTTACCCTTCCCTCTCCCCTCTCCGCACCACCAACCCCCATAAAGTAGGAGCCACCACTGGTGAGCGACCTGTTTCAGTAGAGTGGAGGGTGTGCATCCCTGTTTGGAGGAGGTGGATTAGGTTGTTTAAGGAGAGACAACATGTAAGGTGATTTGCAGTCCAATTATTCCGCTATCTTGGAGAAAGAGGTATATTTGGCAATAGTTACAAAAAGACTAAGGATCTGTGGTAGTTGTTGTTAGAAGAGGTAGAACCAATGTAGATTTAAAGCATTAAGGGGATCTGCCAGAATTAAGGTAATCGATGGAGAGGTGAGACAGGGAAGAGCACAGGATGGGTTAGATGATGGACAGTATGAGACAGTGACTTGTATGCTGGAATGAGTTTGTTTTGTTTTTGTAACATAGTGTGAGAATGTGAATGGATTGGACTGGGTTGTGGTGAGTGTCTAGGAGGATGGTGGTAGTGCAGTAAGTAAGATTGCCAGGGTGTCCCTAATAGTATTGGTTTTCACTGAGATGTTTGTGGCAGAATCACTGGCTGATAATGGCAGACCACATTCAAATAAGCGTGGGGAGGAGAGTATATCGTTAATAGTTCATGCAATTCATGGAAATTGATGCTGGAATGAGGTTGTTGGATATGGCCTTTCTGCAGGGTCACTCCAGATTTGTGCCTTCCTTTGCTGAAGATCTTTTTGTGGGCTTTTAGGACACTGCACACTATATTCCTGCTAACCAGTGGTAAAGTGACTGTGCTCTCCTTTCCAAACATGGTAACACTGGTATAAACCTAACTGGTAAATTAACTTATAATTCCCTTGTAAATGATACTACATTTACCCAGGTTATGTAAATTAAAGGCTACAAGTGTGCTGTAGTACTCATTGTGCCACCCACTAACACTGTAAAACATGTCTCAGACCTGCCACTGCAGCCTAAAGTGCAGTATTAAATTACCATTTCGACCTAGCAAATGAAACCTTTTTCCAGACCTCCACCTTCCTTTTTAATACTTATGAGCCACCCCTAAGGCAGGCCCTAAATGCTCAGAAGGCTGGGAGCATGGTATTTGAAAAAAGTAGGACATGTGCACTTAACTCTTACATATACTGACAATGAAAACTCTCCAAAGTTGGTGTTCAATGCAGCAAGGCTAACTCCCCCATAGACTAGTGCTGGATTGCCTATTACATTTAATTAGTGATAAGGGGAAGCCCGGTTACTTTGTTTGCTACTGCTGGATTGCTGTTGGGGGACCCAGGACCACAACTCATAGCTTTCTTGAGCCCCGCTTAGGCTCATGACGCTCTACACCGCATCACTGCGCTTGGAGGTGCGTCAAAACCAGCGGCGGGCTTCCGAGAGGTACTTCAAAGCTGGCGACCGGCTCCCACATCGCCGTAAGCCCGGTTACTTTGTTTGCCACTGCTGGATTGCTGTAGGGCAACCCAGGACCACAAGTCCCAGCATTCTTGAGCCCCGCTGATGCTCACGACGCTCTATGCCGCTTTATGCCGCATCACTGCGCCTGGAGGAGCTTCAAAACCAGCGACGGGCTCCTGCAATGCAGGACACGTACGGGCATGCACGAGCCACACCCGGGCAAAGTCCAGGCCAAGGGCGGGCCCGTCTGCGCCCGTCAGAACCTGGACGAGGCTGGGCTGGGCCTATTCTCTGAAATCTGGGCTGAGGCTCTAGGAATCCTTCACTCAAGGTACTGGCTTTTTATTCCTGTTACAATTTGAGTCACCCAAGGGTTCCACAGGAAAATATGGACAAGCGCAAAGATACCTGCGCACACCCGGGGGTGGAATAGCGGGGACATTAGATGCTTTTTTAACTGGGGCCGAGTCGGTTCTGACTCATCAAATAGAGTTAACTAAATGGCGACTCTCCCTGGACACCCTTGCTATCCAGAAGCATTCCTCGATAGGACTCATAAGTATGGTTAAATTCCCCGTGCCCTCCTTATCCATCTCTAAGCACTTACATGTCCTACCCACAGAATCGATCAGGGCCGGGGTGATAGTAGATCCAGCACTAGCCCAAGCAGCTTCTGACTCTGTTATCACTGAAGAACCCACTGGATCCGATTCCGCCCCTAAGGGACGTAATGTAACATCAATGTCAGAAATGCACCCTTCAATTGCTGCTATGTACACAGAGCCCCTTGTAATTTCTGCTCCCCTCATGACACCAGCAGCACGTAATCCTGGCACTAGTGAGATCTCTACTAGGTCCAAAATAACATTGAGGGGTAGTCTTGCAAGGCCACCAACAGTTATCAATAACAAACCCCCCGCCAAACGGAGAAGGAGTGGTACCCTTCAAAAGCAAAAGCCTAAATCCAAGCATCAAACAACCAGGCAAAAAAGTTCTGAGGTTATGGTTCCAGATATTGAACAAGGACCAACTCCGCAACCCATGGCTAACAGCAGCACTCACATCCCATTTGACCTGGGTAGCGATGCTGACCAGTGGAAAAGACTTGAGACATTGGTTACTGTTCTCCTGAATCCCCTACTAAGTAAGCTATCGCTGGATGAGGAGCAGCCGTCTGAAACTGAACTCGGACAAGACGGAGGTCCTCATCCTCGGACCCACCCCCTCAGCCTGGGACGACTCCTGGTGGCCGACTGCCCTGGGGACAGCACCGATACCAACAGACCACGCACGCAACCTAGGATTCATCCTCGACTCCTCCCTCTCCATGTCCAAGCAAGTCAACGCCGTCTCCTCCTCCTGCTACAACACTCTACGCATGCTCCGCCGGATCTACAAATGGATCCCGACCGAAACAAGAAGAACAGTGACACAGGCCCTCGTCAGCAGCAGACTGGACTACGGCAACACACTCTACGCAGGAATCCCAGCCAAACACCAACGGCGGCTACAACGCCTCCAAAACGCCTCCGCCCGACTGATCGTCAACGCCCCCCGCCGCAGCCATATCACCCCCGTCAAGAGAGACCTGCACTGGCTCCCCATCGACAAGAGGATCACCTTCAAGCTCCTCACCCACGCACACAAAGCACTCCACAACGCCGGACCAGCCTACCTGAACAGCAGACTCAGCTTCTACACCCCCACCCGCCAGCTCCACTCCGCCAACCACGCCCTCGCAGATGTCCCCCGCATCCAACGTATGACCGCCGGCGGCAGATCCTTCTCTTACCTCGCCGCCAAAACCTGGAACACCCTCCCAACCCACCTCTGACAGACCAAAGACCTACTTGCCTTCAGAAGACTCCTCAAGACCTGGCTCTTCGAGCAGTAGCGGCACCCACCCCCCCACCCCTCAGCGCCTTGGGACCCTCACGGGTAAGTAGCGCGCTTTACAAGTACCCTGATTGATTGATTGATTGATTGATTAATTGAGGAGAAACTGTTGTATATTGAAAGGTTAAGTAGATCACCGCCCAACCCAGGGGTATGCTCTTGTAAACGCCTAGATTCTGAAGTAGTTGCAGCCTCCCGGGCTCCTCGAGCATCCGCAGAGAGAGGGCCCCTGCCAAGGATCCACACCAAAGAGGGTTATAATCCACGTACGGATAGCTCAACTGTAATGGCAAATAACAAAAATAGGGTTGGAAATCCAAATCCAAACCCCCTGGCACGCTCCTCCGTCATCACAACAGGGCAGGCCGCTAATGTAGGATTGCCATTACAGGGGGCTGTTGAGAGGTAGTCTGGTGCTATGCATATGTTATATGTTGTAGTCAATGTTAAGTAAGCCTGAGTCATTCACCTGCTCCTAGTGGAGTGTGTGTGTGATGTCAGCTCATGATGTCATTGTTAGAATGTTATAATTCAACTGTAGCATACTGACTGATGGTGAAGATGGTTGGCAGTTCAAGAGCTGTGTAGTCTTCAACTTCAATAAATTCACTTTATTCCAACCTGCTCTGAGTCCTGAGTGAATTACTACAGAAACGTAGTGTAGACCCACGGTGACCCCGTATCGTATGCCAGTCTCTACACCTCCCTAAGGCCTCATCCCCACTTGTACTGATCCTGGGAAACGTCCCACCCTTGAGGGAGGATCAGAAACTTCTGTCAAACTCTTGAACAAATCCCTGCACTGGTTGACTCACGAAATAACCAAAAGGGGCATCAGGAGGGTTTTATTGGCAAACCAAATTACAATGGCCAGAAGGGTAGAGTGGTTAGGACCGGCCCAAAAAGCACTGGAGGGAGATTGCGTGGTTTTAAATTTTAACAACTGTTATACGCCAAGATTTCTCGTACACCACCTATGTTGAAATTCATTCAATGACACTCGAATTAGAGCACTACCTTTCGAGTTTTTTTACAGGTCACATCACACGATAGGTAGTGGAACTAGTGCTTTTACGGAGGAGGGGTTCCCAAAGTACGGTGCACAATGCAACGTAGGTAATATGGGAGTAACCGTAGAGAATAGATTTGCCCCCTTTAGCGGATTAGATCAATGTGATTGAATAATGCCCAGTGAGCACCAAACCTTGCGGGGTAATAATGGGTCAATTGTGCATCAAATCTGGATAAGGAAAGAAGGAAAGATATACCACGTGACCAAATTGGTGGCCTAGATCTGTTAAAATCATCCAAACCTGCACTGATATCTTATATTTCCTGGAATATCGCGGGACTACAGTCTAAACTAGAGTCCCGGGATTGGTTAGAATTATTATTAGAGCACCATGATATTTGTGTATTTCAAGAGATGTGGTCTATTAAACCATTACACCGACTACGATATCTCAACTTTTATAAACCGGCAATCCAAGGGCAGAGGGGCAGACAATCAGGGGGGATAGCAATCTGGGTTAGGTAGAATTTAAGTTTTAGCACGCGTGTAGTCCCAATTGACAGCCCAGATATTATGGCTATTTGTCTACAGGTTAACCCTAACACCTCGATAATAGTCGTCAATGTCTACGCTAGGGGTCTTGCAGGTGGAAGACAGTCTAGTACAGTCGACACCCTAGAGGACTTCTTGGGAGAATGACTGGTGTCTCCGACTTAGTAATTGCAGAGGATTTCAATACTACCTTTGAGCCCCTTGACAATGAAGACTTCAAACTGACCGAAGAAGAAGATGTGGTATGGAGTGTTCCCATTCTAGAGATGCCCCCCATTAAGCGATGGTCCAAGGCAGCACTACAACTTAAGGCACTGTGTATGGAGAGGGGGCTCAGGGCAGTTAATGGTCATTCACCTTCTGATAAGCAGGGTGCCAATACTTACAACAATGGTGTTAGCTCAAGTCGAATAGACTATACACTCATTAACTTGGAACATTGGTCCTTATTTAGTGACATGGAGGTTTTGGTGGGAGTTGAAAGTGATCACAATACCCTCCTACTAAAGATGAATACCATGGACCCAACCCAGCTACCTACTCCGTCCCTGTTATGTTCTACTAGTGAGGTCCAGCTCTGTAACAGCATGAGGAGGGTAAAATGGGATAAGATAGGAAATAGTGAACAAACACTTATAGGAATAAGGCCGGCTGTCTCCAGTACTTTGGGAGAGCTACGAGCGATTACTATGCAGTCCGAGCTAAATAAAAGAATCACAAAGTCACATGAGGACCTGTTTTGTAAAATTAGAACCTTCTTCCTAAAACCAGTCAGCAGCTCGAGTAAGCAGAAGGTTAAAGATGCCAAATGGTATAATAAGGATTGTAGGGCAGCCTATAAATCATTGGCGGCTGCCATAAAACAGAACAATTGCGCTACTGTTAAGCTTGCCTGTCGAAAATACTAATCTGTATTACATAAAGCTAAAAAGGATTGGGATGAACAGAGATGGTTAGACCTATACCAGGCCAGCCAAGGGAGGAACTTGCAGCTCTTTTGGCAGCAAGTAAAATGGGGAAAGGGGGGCAAGGTCCAGCGCCCCACAATCATGTAGCTCCGGAGATGTGGGTTTCCCATTTTGTAAAACAATTTGCTATGGAGCTAGAGGGTGAAAATGAGGAACCATATCTAATTCCGCCTTGTGTCACTGTATTGAGTTTTGTTTTGATAATGGGGAAATTGAAATAGCGCTGGGTTCAGTTACTAGTGGAAGAGTCCCTGGCCCCGATGGCGTTCCAGCTTTTTTGTTCCAAAATGACAAGGCTATCTGGCAAGAGTACATACTCATGCTAGCGAATGCAATAGCTAGTGGAGCGCCCATCCCCGACACTTGGAAGGGTGCTGAGATTTTACCAATTTATAAAAAAGGTGATCGTTCGTGCCCAGGTAATTACAGACCAATCTTATAGATGCCATGCCAAAAATAATAGCTACAATGGTACTAAACAGAATACAAGATTGGATTGTTGATAAGGACATACTCACCTCATTGCAGGCAGGATTCCGCACCAATGTGAGTACAATAGACCAGGTCTTTCGGTTTGTCTTAATTTTACTGGCGTGTTGTTGTGGTGGCGGGAGGCACCATCTACGCCGCCTTTGTGGATTTAAAATCCGCATTTGACCTGGTGTCCTGTAACAAACTCTGGAGGGTTCTCAAGGATTTGGGTATGCCTGCTGAATTATTATCTGTTGTGGAGCTCCTGCATGCAGGGAACTTTGCCCAAGTTCGTTGGAGTACTCAGGGTAATATTACCAAACAATTCCCAGTATCTAAAGGGGTTCTCCAAAGGTGTGTCTTGGCACGACACTATTCTCACTGTTCATTAATGGGGTTGTTGACTATTTTTCCACATTCCCGACAGATGCACCATCCCTTGCAGGCATAAAAAAAAACCGAGCATACTTATGTTTGCAGTTGATACTCTTATCAGCTAAAAAACGCGGAGTGGTTTGCAGAGGGCTTTAATGAGGTTTGAAGGTTTTTGCAAAGATCGTGGTCTGGTGATAAATGCAGACAAAACTAAGTTTATGGTCCTCCATAAACATCGGGCCATTAAGGGAAGGGTGTCTCTTAGCAATGAACTCCTGGACCAAACAGATGTTTTTAATGATCTGGGGATTACGCTTGGGATCAAATTCAATTGGAAACCCCAGATAGAAACTATGGCCCTAAAACATTGCCACCTAGCTGGTGCTTTGTTGAAAGAATACAAGTCTTCACTAACCCTGCCTACGCATCCATTACTTAAGATCTACAATACCAAAGTCATTGCCTCTGCAACTTACGGTGCTGAACTCTCGGGTTTCGATAACCTAATGCCACTAGTTCTAGCCCAAAACAAATTTGTTGTGAAACGCTAATGGCCTACCACAGAGCACTCCACTGAAGCCAGTTTTCGACGACTTAGGTTGCAGTAGACTCGGCGAGGTCGCTACGTTTCTCCCAATAGGAGTATTGGCATAGATTATGGACTACCCCCGAGTTATTGCACTATGCCACTGCCCTAAAAGACGTATGGGAATCCGACATCTCATGTAAAATTAAGTGGCTACAAAACGTTAAAAAGACACTGGTTAGTATGGGAGTGCGACATTTATGGGACGACCCAGAGGGCCAACAATTTCCTTCAAAAAAAGATATGAAAGGGCTTTATTGATCCATGGTGGTGAAGAGTAGTATACTAACCTCAGAGTCTACATCCCTGTCGGGCAAATATTTAGAGTTTAAGCCCTGTTCTCAATAAGAGCACTTTTGGGATGTCATCACCAAACCAAGGGACAGACTTCTTTACTTTCAATTCCGGGTGGGTTCGCTACCTGTAAACTCGTTTACATGCAAACGGCACAATCTAAACGATAGCAAGTGCAAATTGTGTATGGAGTATGAAGAGACCTACTCCCATATTTTATTGGTCTGCCTGGCCTATCAGGCACCGCGGAGGAAATGGTTGTAACCACTATGTAGAAACATGGGCTTTAGGAGTAGTGCCACCGCAATGAGAATATTGCTGACCAACACAAATGCACCGTGAATAATAGCTGTTGCTAAATTCTTAAGCTGGGTGTGGCTAATTCGTGAGAAAATGACCAAGATCGCCACGCCCATCCAATTTAATGATCTGTAAATGAAGTAAAAAGCCGTGGAAACGGGTAGGCCAGTATTATTCCAGCAGCCCAATGTTTTAACTCTCGTTTGGTATAACCCCAACCATAGGCGGAGCTTCCATTAATTCCTTTTATATATATATACTGTATCGTATAACCTGGCGTACATTTGTCAAATCCCAATCCTGATTATCTATGCTTAATTGCGGTCGCATACTTTTAAGGGCTTCCAATTGTTCAGTTCTATGAAATGTACAGTAGATTCGTGCCATGTTTTTAAAGAATTTTTTAGATCATTTTGTGTGGTCTTAATAACATGAAGTTTTATGTTTTTAGTACATTTCCTGAAATTTATATGATTTCAAACTTTTGATCAGTAATCACTTTTAAAAACGTTTACATTTTATTATGAACATTGTCTATCTTATCCCCTTTTAATGGTGAGGTTGTGTGTTTTATTATTAATTGTCTTTTGTGGTCTTAAGTGATCAAACTAAAGATATTGATTGATTGATTGATTGAATAAGGGATAACTTAATTTTGGGAGGAGATAGAGAAATATTTCTTCCACTCAAATGAATTGCAATTTATAATGCTTGTTAATGGTCAAATCTGATTTTGGCTACTTTTAGAAAGTTGCCATTTTTATGCCTAAACCAAAAGTGCTTTTCTCCCAGAGTACAGGTCACATGAATGTTAATGGTTCTCCTGTGGTGTATTCCCTCCAGACAGTAAACAAAAGAGCCATGGGTATGAGAAAGGTGTTCCTCTCCTACACAGGTTGGCCTGGGGGTTGTACCCCTTTCTGATGTAAGACGATTGGTTTCACAGGCAAATGTATCCCACACCTGATCCTACCTGCCCTTTGTTACCATAGACCATATTGGAGCTAAATCAAGGAAAAAGGGAAAAACTGACTAGAACCACTTTAGAGTTAGGCAATTGGGGTGACCCCACAAATAGGCTGGCACTGGGGATAAAAATAGTACCCTCATACCTCTCTTCTCAGAACACTCCTGGACCTGTGGCGGTTCAGAGAAGGACTTGCCTGCCATCTGAACTTTAAAGTAAGACTGCACCTGCTTGCCTTGAACCCAGGATACCAAACGTGACTATACTCAACATATGTGAGTGACACAGAATTTGAAATCAAGATTATGTCACACTCCTAATCAAAGCCTCTCTACACTTTAGTTTGGAAGACACTCTGTCAGCTATGGATGCGGTAAAACCTGGACAAGCTCCAGGTCCAGATAAAATAGCAGGAGATTTACTGAGGCACGATAAAGAAATCTGGGGCCCCTATATTAAATTTTTATGTAATTCAGTCGCGGCCGGTGCAGCTATACCGGAATCATGGAAAGGGGCTGAAATTACAACAATTTTTAAAAAAGGTAATCGCCAAGACCCTTCAAATTATCATCCAATTAGTTTAATAGACGTTGTACAAAAAATATATGCCTGACAAACTTTAACAAAATTAAATGTTTGGATTGAGGAGAATAGTATTTTATCAATTTATCAAGCTGGTTTTAGAGTTAAAACAAGCAGAATTGACCAGGTTTTTAGATTCCTCTGCATAAGTTGGAAATATACAGTGCTTAAGAAGGGTCACCTGTACATCGCCTTTGTTGACCTGAAGGCTGCCTTCGATTAGATCCCTAGAAATCTCCTCTGGAAATTCCTAAAAAAACACAAGGGGTACCGGGGGAAATACTCATGCAAATCATAAGATTACATGAGGATATTTTTGCAAGGGTCAGATGGTGTCCTAATGGTGAGCTTACTGAGCAAATCAAAGTAAACAGGGGTGTAAGGCAGGGATGTGTACTGGCACCCACCTTATTCTCATTGTTTGTAAATGACATTCCGGAATATTTATTGGGCTGCGAACATGATTCTCCCAAGTTAGTTGGGGTGCCAGTGCCCGCCCTCCTATTTGCAGATGACACCATTCTAATATTCCAAACTCCCAAAGGTTTACAGAGTTTAATAGATACCTTTGAGGCATATTGTGAGACTAAGGGCCTGGAAATAAATTCTAGTAAAACGAAATATATGGCAGTTAATCTGCACAAGTCTTTTAAAAAGAACTTAACTGTCAAGGGGCAGAAGATAGAATATGTGCATAATTTTAATTATATAGGTATAACCTTGGATACTGAAATGTCATGGAAAATGCAATTGGAGAAAAGCAAGAGCATTTTACTCCAAAATTCTTTACCTATAGTAAAGAAACATGAGAGTAACATGTCTAAAGCAGTTTCCCCAGCCCTTGAAGTCTATAAGTATAAGGCGCAGTCAGCTTCTCTATATGGGGCTGAGCTATGGGGACCCTCAAGTAATAATACTTTCACTGTGGAAGAAAATAAGTTCTTTAGGAACATTTTGCACCTTCCAATGCGTACACCACTAATACCCATTGTATGGCTCACCAGGCAATTTTATGACCATTATTGTTCTGGGTGCGACTCTGGTCCACAGAGGAGCTAGTGCACTATAAAGAAGGGCTGGAGGAAATTCTAAGACTTACCCATGGAGCAGGTCTGCCGTGGCTTAAGCATGTTCGCTCCTGGTTTACTAAACTAGGGTTAAAGCATTTCTGGGATGAGCCTACACAATTGACTATGGGTTCCAAGAAAATACTAAAATCAACCTTCTGGTGTGCTACATAGTTCAACCATTGGTACATTGACAACACGGTTCCTTCTAATTAAACAAATCTGGAGCTGTGAGTCCTTTATGGACGAGGGGCATCCCCAACTAGCAAAATCATTATGTCTGAAATTTCGATATGGAATTCTGCAAATAAACTAACTCAAACATATCGAAATGGACTTGCAAGCAAGGGGAAGAAAATACTGAGGTGCCGATCACGATCTGGTAAAAAAATTGCCCGTACGACTCGTATCCGGTCTTTTTACCGTACGAATCGTACAAGTGCCGTACAAACTGGCAATCACGATTCGCATGGTAAAAAGTCCGTACGAATCGCATTGGGAAGTATTCGCCACACGTCCTCGGGTCGGGAAATGTGTCCGACACGTCCTCGGACGAGTCACCGTACAAATGTGAAAAGTGAAGTCCGACCACGGAATCACGATCCGTCCCGTGCGTCCGATGATACAACCGTATGGAAAATGCACAGTACGGACCGAACTCCCATAGCAACCATGGAGACATGTGCCCGCATACGCGCTGTACCCCCCCCAGCCCCCATGAGTACGCGCCGTACCCCCCCCAGCCCCCGTGAGTACGCGCCGACCCCCCCGTGTATGCATGGAGCGTACCCCCCGTGTTTGTACGGTGCGTACCCCCGTGTATGTACGGTGCGTACCCCCCGTGTATGTACGGTGCGTACCCCCCGTGTATGTACGGTGCGTACCCCCCGTGTTTGTACGGTGCGTACCCCCCGTGTTTGTACGGTGCGTACCCCCCGTGTCTGCATGGAGCATACCCCCCGTGTTTGTACGGTGCGTACCCCCGTGTATGTACGGTGCGTACCCCCGTGTATGTACGGTGCGTACCCCCAGCGCTACGCGCTGGGGGTACACACCATACATACACGGGGGGTACGCACCGTACATACACGGGGGTACGACTCGTACGACTCGTACGTACACGGGGGGGTACGCTCCATGCATACACGGGGGGTACGCTCCATGCATACACGGGGGGGGTACGCTCCATGCATACACGGGGGGGTACGCTCCATGCATATACGGGGGGGTCGGCACGTACTCACGGGGGCTGGGGGGGTACGGCGCGTACTCACAGGGGCTGGGGGGGGTACGGCATGTACTCACGGGGGCTAGGGGGGGTACGGCGCGTACTCACGGGGGCTGGGGGGGATACGGCGCGTTCCGGGCCCCCAATTCCACTCGCATCGCGGCGTACTTCGCTTTTCCGGCACTTTTTGGGTGCCGTAAAAATATTGCCGTCCGGACCGCTGTCGGTTCGAATCGTAATTCCTGGTTCGTGAAGCGCTGCCTGAGAGCGCCCCAACGTCACGTCGGCGCTTTCCCCGGATCACATTTGTATGTTTCTTTTCGTCGGTCGGTGTTTTGTACGACTCGTACGGAAATGCTGTTTCCGTGCGAATCGTACTTGCATGTTTGTAAAGTTTTACGACCGGGTACGAGTCAGACGGAAAAAAGCCTCCGTCCGACGGTTCGTACCCGGTTTTTGCCGGATCGTAATCGGCACCTGAGTGTTGTGCTCTATGCCAATCAGGTGCAAGAGAGGATGATCTCAATTTATTCTTCTTCTGCCCAGCTTATATAAAATCTAGACAGAAATGGATTAAACTTATTTGCCGGTTACTGGGTATTAGATCTTGCCTTAAGGCAGCAAGAATACTGAAAACTGATACTGCCCAAAAAATCGTTTTTAGTATTAGTAGGTATTTGTTTGATGCAGGTTTAATAAGGGCAAAGGAAGGATTGACATTTTAGCATATGGTACTAGAAATTATGCCATTTCAGCTTTGAGTCTGTACTTTTTTCTACCATCTTAAGTAAAAATGTTACTTTACTTGACTGCACTTGCACTATAAGATTTAACAAGATAATTGGTAGATTGATATTCCAATTGCACATACTGCACAAAAGCATTTACACTTTTTCTATTGATCTTTTTATTCAAGCAACTTATCAAAAAGGCTGCAAGCCATATGCAAATAGCTCTTGGCTTCCTATAATGGTATTTGATGCTTCTCCTCAGTATGTTTTACTTATGTAATAGATTTTAACCTTATCTGTGTTTAACTTTTGGCTTGGCAGTACCTTTTGAAATGTATTAAGATTATGATGTTTAAAATGCTATTGTATATCTTTTATGTTTTTTTAAATCAAAATAACGATGATTGATTGACTACAAAGGTCAGTTTTCTGACCTATTTCTGCTACAGGGACACATCAAGCTTCTAAGGCCTGCCCTGCAACTACGCAGCTGATCAGCAAGGACTGGGCCTGCCTGAACCGTGCTGCTGGCCTCTGGTAAAGAGAGTCCTGAGAACCAAGAGGTGCATCCCAGAGCAATGGACAGGTGGCTGGTGTCAGTGTTTACTCCTCCAAGCTGATAACTTCAAAACCTGGACTACGGTTGAAAATACAGAGGATCTGGGCTCTTCATGTAAAAAAAAAGAATCATCCCCAGTCTTTTCGTAATCTTGAGCAAAATTCACTGAGGCCAATGTGGGACTTGTATCCGACTGACGACGTGACCTTCTCAGCCACAGACTTCAGACCACACTTGTGCAATGTTCTTCATGTCAGCCACGACTGCCCCGAATTTCCTACCAACATGAAGCTCCAACTGGTGACCAGTTCTGCGTTCCAACACTGTTCACCTCACACTCCCCTGCCAAAGCAAAACTCTTACAGAGGCTCCTTACATAGAACTTAACTGAGTTAGAAAGTAAACCTTCAACTGGGATGAACCTGGTCCCTCTATCTGACCCTCACTCCATATACGTCATCCTGACCTTTTGACTTTGACCTGGCTGAGCATGACCAGAAAGTAGCAAGTAGCGCTTTGTACTTCTTCAAACTATCTTTACCTGAAACTTAAAAAATGTACAACACCATTTTTACTTATTGTATTATTTTGGTATCATTTTATTTATTCAAATGTACTCTACTTTCCTAAAATAGTTTGGTTTTTTTCTTGCAATTGTTTGAGTGCTGAACAAATATTTTACACTTTGCCTCTAAGTTAAGCCTGGCTGCTTTTGTGCCAAGCTACCAGAATGTTGAGAAAGTGCTTATTTAGTGACTTTTGTGGTTTACCCTGACAAGGATTGTATTTATCACTTGAGTGGGACTCTCAAACCCTCTCAACTAATATCCCAGTTTCTTACATTGGTGAGATCCATTACTTGTGTTTCTACAGTGCCTCTCAGTGATTTGTGTAAAACCAAAATCCCTTGTTATTATGTGACATCAGAATCAATATATCTCTTTGATTTTTAATTGACCATCTTTGCCATTTTTCATTCCACTCACATTTCATCTGCACCTTTGTTTTTGAGGAATTGAGAAAACTCTGCTTGAGAGTGCTAACCTTGACGAAAGGGCCACAAAGTTCGACTTTCAAATAGCTCTTACGGACTTTGTGGATGTCCACAGGATGCAATCTGCAACAACAGATCAGAAGGCTGATGACCCTGAGAATGATTAGGCAGATGAGGAAGATGGGGAAGAGGGTTTGACCACAGGCCCAGAGCTGCAGCCAGGGGGGAACGAAACCTGCCCACAAGATAGAGGTCCCCTGTCAGGAGCAGTGGTTCCTTCCACAGTCTGACACCTGAGTATTTGGAGGACAGGTGTTCTTAGAGGGAACTGAAACTGTAGTTGGCCAAGCTAAAGCTGGCTGCAGAGGAGACAAAACTGGCTGCAGAGGAGAAAAGGGTGAGAACAGAAGAGTCTTGGCAGAGAAAAATGCTGAGGCCAAAAGAGTCTTGGCACAAAAAAAGGCTGAGATTGAGACGGCCTTGGAGGAAAGAAAACTAACCCTGGTGTCGAAAAAAATATTGCTGTCTCAAGAAGTAAATTAAAAGGAACTGGACTTGAAGGCAACAAATCTCACATAGGCCAGGGAAGATAGTGGTAGTGACACAGAGGTGCCCAGAGGAGGTAAAAGGTCTACAGTTCCAAGAACTTGGTGCCTAGCTATGCCGCAGAGGATGACACTTTTAAGTCAGTTTGCAGCCTATGAATTAGCCCTGCTTTTACAAAGAGTCCGGGAGGAGGACTAAGGGCTAGTCTATGGAGGGGAACAACCTTTACAACGCAACTTTTACAACGCACTACACTTACAACGCATTTTTTACAACGCAAAATCCATTACAACGCACTACACTTACAACGCGTGACACTACAACACATTTTTAAAAACTACCTTTACAACGCATTCCATTACAACGCCTACCATTACAACGCATAATATTACACTACACTATCCAACACTTACCCTACTGTTGCACCCCCTGGAGATAGAATAGTAATTTTTACCCCTATACTATCCAACACTTACCCTACTGTTGCACCCCCTGGAGTTAGAATAGCAATTTTTACCCCTATACTATCCAACACTTACCCTACTGTTGCACCCCCTGGAGTTAGAATAGTAATTTTTACCCCTATACTATCCAACACTTACCCTACTGTTGCACCCCCTGGAGTTAGAATAGTAATTTTTACCCCTATACTATCCAACACTTACCCTACTGTTGCACCCCCTGGAGTTAGAATAGTAATTTTTACCCCTATACTATCCAACACTTACCCTACAGTTGCACCCCCTGGAGTTAGAATAGTAATTTTTACCCCTATACTATCCAACACTTACCCTACTGTTGCACCCCCTGGAGTTAGAATAGTAATTTTTACCCCTATACTATCCAACACTTACCCTACTGTTGCACCCCCTGGAGTTAGAATAGTAATTTTTACCCCTATACTATCTAATACTTACCTTAAATGCAATTTAATATTATGCGTTGTAATGGTATGCGTTGTAAAGGTAGTTTTTAAAAATGCGTTGTAGTGTCATGCGTTGTAAGTGTAGTGCGTTGTAATGGATTTTGCGTTGTAAAAAATGCGTTGTAAGTGCATGCGTTGTAAAAGTGTGCGTTGTAATGTCATACATCCGTCTATGGAAGCTCATGCCAGGTGTAGGATACCCTAATGGCCCTTGATGTGTTAGACCTTCCTATATTCATCTTTTTTTTCTTACTTCTAACCCTTTCCTAATTTTTTATTCTTTCTCATCCTTCTTTTCTTCTTTAAAGATACTAAACTTCCTAAAGCAATCTCTTTATCAATTATTTTGTGCTTCACCTTTGTCTCAGAAGTATACCTACCAGTATTGGGGTGCTTGCAGTTATCTGTTTATTGGTAGAACGCTCAAGTACACATATATCTACTTTTAATCTTGATGTTTAAGGCAGGGCCAGTTTCTGGACTTTAAGGCTATTGGACTGATTACCAAAGTCTTTCAGGTTTAGCTCTCATAATGAGACTAGTCTAATCCCATGTATTGCATGATCACGAGTCCACAAACCCTAGTGAGACACTCAAATCTCACAGGTTCCATAAAGAATTGTAAAGTGACATAAGTGGCCTTTTGAGACCATACAGATCAACCTTTGCTGGTACAGCGGTTCTGCCATTATTGATGTATGCTGACTGTAGTAGGATTGGATGCGATTAGGGGCAGTGTTTAAGTGGTGAGCCCTTTTTGTGTAGTTATCGAATTGATATATAAGGCAGTAGCTCAAGTCGGTTTTCATAGATCACAAGTTCCTCTCGCTACTCTAAAGGTTGGAGACCCCTGATTTATCTCTCCCCACAGATGTGTGAATCTATAATGTTGCTGTGTATGACTTGAGTGTCAGTTCTGTTATCCATTTGGTGTGTGAGTTTCTTTTCACTGTCAGTGCATTAAGAATTGCTGAAATGGTTGACTCTATCCTGTGGGAGTGTCACACACCATTGTTGGCTTGTGTGGCTAAGTTGTGAGTGGCTCACAGGAACCAGTTGCGCAGTTAAGACATCTTGTTCTGATTCCCTGCTTAGTAGTAAACATTGTTTATTTACATGAAATGTAGCATGTATAGGGACTCAAGACTCAGGTTCATCATCAAAATTGTTTGTCGCCTCTAGCAGTATCTTTCAATACTCAGTCACAATTATGAGTAATAATCGACTCACCACTAGCTAACACCACCCGTACACTACTTTAGCTAACCAGCCTTCCATTGGTAAATAGGCCCTCTTCTGCATAAGGGGTGAGGATCCTTTGGCAAGCACTGACTTATGGCTATCTAGATATAGTGCAAATGAATTTTGATTTAAATAAATTACACCATAGAAGCTACAGGGAAGTGCCTCCTATGTTTTGAGGCAACAGCACAAGCAGCACTACAAGACATTTTGATTATGGTTAATATGTAAGGCGGGACATACAGACTGGCATGTCTAGTGTAAATATGCATCCTATCATCTGAGCATCACTAGAGGCAACAGCTGTTATAGTTTCAGGCCTACAGCAAATCAAGCATTCCACACTGAGGTAGCAAATCACAAAGTGGCATCTGCCGGACAGTAGAACAGGCTACCTGGGATCACTCTAAACCCAGCACAGTTAAAGCTGGAAAAGCTCTGTGCGAGAAAAGTGTCTTCTTTCAGGCAGATTGCGATGTTCAAGATGTGCCTTTCATTGATGCATCTGCACTGAGAGCATGAGCTCGTAAAATGATTTTCCAGTGCTTTCCTATTGAATTGTACCTGACCCCTCTCCCTGCCCGTTGTTTAAAAGTCAGCCACTTTTAGCTTAAAACAATAAGGTGCCAATTACGATCCGGTAAAAAAATTCCCCGTACGACTCGTATCCGGTCTTTTTACCATACAAATCGTATAAGTGCCGTACAAACTGCCAATTACGATTCGCATGGGAAAAACTCCATACGAGTCGCATTGGGAATAATTCCCCACACGTCCTCGGGTCGAAAATTTGTCCCACACCTCCCCGGACGATTTACCGTACAAACGTGAAAAGTGAAGTCCGACCGCGCAAGTACGATCCATCCCGTGCGTCCGATGTCACAACCGTATGGTAAAAACACCGTCCGCACCGAACTCCCATTGCAACCATGGAGACATGTGCCCACATACGCGCCGACCCACCCCCCCAGCCCCCGTGAGTACGCGCCGTACCCCCCCAGCCCCCGTGAGTACGCGCCGAACCCCCGTGTATGTACACCCCTGTACGTGTCGAACCCCCCGTGTATGTACACCCCTGTACGTGTCGAACCCCCCGTGTATGTACACCCCTGTACGTTCGAGTCGTACCCCCACCCGTGTATGTACACCCCTGTACGTGTCGAACCCCCCGTGTATGTACACCCCTGTACGTGTCGAACCCCCCGTGTATGTACACCCCTGTACGTTCGAGTCGTACCCCCACCCGTGTATGTACACCCCTGTACGTGTTGAACCCCCCGTGTATGTACACCCCTGTACGTGTCGAACCCCCCGTGTATGTACACCCCTGTACGTGTCAAACCCCCCGTGTATGTACACCCCTGTACGTTCGAGTCGTACCCCCACCCGTGTATGTACACCCCTGTACGTGTCGAACCCCCCGTGTATGTACACCCCTGTACGTTCGAGTCGTACCCCCACCCGTGTATGTACACCCCTGTACGTGTCGAACCCCCCGTGTATGTACACCCCTGTACGTGTCGAACCCCCCGTGTATGTACACCCCTGTACGTGTCGAACCCCCGTGTATGTACACCCCTGTACGTTCGACACGTACAGGGGTGTACATACACGGGGGGGTTCGACACGTACAGGGGTGTACATACACGGGGGGGTACGGCGCGTACTCACGGGGGCTGGGGGGGTTTGGCGCGTACTCACGGGGGCTGGGGGGGTACGGCACGTACCGGGCCCCCTAATCTGGTCGTTTCACGGCATACTTCGCTTTTCCGGCACTTTTTGGGTGCCGTAAAAATATTGCCGTCCGGACTGCTGTCGGTTCGAATCGTACTTCCTGGTTCGTGAAACGCTGCCTGAAAGCGTCCCGACGTCACGTCGGCGCTTTCCCCGGATCACATTTGTATGTATATTTTCGTCGGTCGGTGTTTTGTACAACTCGTACGGAAATGGTGTTTCCGTGCGAATCGTACTTGCATGTTTGTAAAGTTTTACAACCGGGTACGAGTCGGACAGAGAAAACCCTCCATCCGACGGTTCGTACCCGGTTTTTACAGGATCGTAATCGGCACCTAAGTCTAGGAAAGTTTCCGCAATAGACAAATTATTTTTCAATTAGGTTTTGTGTGGTTCATCACAAAAGACAATCACATTATATCATGCATTTTTGCATAGTGCAACACCTAGCCCTTAATCTTTAATACATCACATGAGACCGACACTAAGGCCTGGCTGCGATGGAGGTTGCTGTCAACTGCCAAAGGGAATCTAATTCTTTTTACTGTAGTTGAGTATGCAAATAGTTTGAACTGGAGCTGCTAGCAGTGACTGGAACGGTGAAGCAGGAAGTGACTGGTAAGTGGAGAGAGGGGTCAGTAGGGAGGAGTGATGCTTCAAGTGGCACTGATGTCTCTTGCACCCTTTTCAGAATGAAAGTGCCAATGACTAATATTTTTGCCAGGCTCAAAGAGGTACAAATGGGATTGCATGCATTTGTTTAGAGTCAGGGAACAGTGAAAGGGTGGTAGCTTTTACTGTTTAATACTCCTCTGTGCTCCCTCCAAGGGAAACTCCTGGTTACTTTGCATCTCCATGATATAATCTGAACAGACACAGTGCATTCATCCTTTCATTGACACAGGCCCATTATTTTGTGCTGCACTACACTGCATTTGTTATCTTACTCACTTAGTCACACTGCCCTAGCAGTCAGAGATCCCAAACTCTTACAGCAAAATGGACAGGGGTCTGCACCCAGAAACCAAATGTGGCCCTCATTGACAGAACTCTCATTGGTCGAGAACGCAGATGATCCTCTATAGCACCCATGTAGGCAACTCAGGATGAGGTTCACTCTGGTAGCAAAGTCCAGGATACCTCAATCTAGATGAATACTGTGTGAAATTGGTTTGTTAGTTGACTGGGGTGTGACCCTTGGTAAAGCAGCACCACAATCCTTGTCAGGGTGAGGCACAACCCAAAGATAAGTTAACCTGTGCTCAACACTCTAGTAGCTTGGCACAGAGCAGTCAGGGTTACCTTAGAGGCAACGTGTAAAGTATTTGTGCAACACTTCAAACAATAATCAAATGAAAACACCAGACAAAAGGATGCCACACCAAGTTAGTAAAATAGGATCTTGTTTAATAAATAAAACAAGACCAAAGTGACAAAAATCCATTCAGTAGAACCAGAGATATGCAATTTTATGGATTTTGGTAACAAAGCGCCAAAAAGAACAAAACACCAACTGTGGATATTGCATTTCGCCGGACCAGGACAAAGTCACAAGTTCAGGCATACCACGATGGAGTGACACAGTACTTTAAATCCTGGTTTGCGGAGTGGTGTGAGGATGTATGTTGAAAATACGCCATGCAGCCAAAGCGATGTGTTAGTTCCAAGATGCGGTGAGGCTGCAATGTGAGGACCTGCATATACATTGAGGATCATGTCGACAGGGCTTGCGATGCAAAATCTGGTGTGAGGATGTGGAGTGCAGTCGGGTAGATGCATTGGTTCTGAGGAACTGCGGGGTTGCGATGCAGAGTCCGGCGTCGTTTTCAAGGCTGCTGTCGAGGAGAGATGCAAGCACCTGTGCCGAGGATGCATCATGCCGTGGCGATTCAGAAGGGAACACAGGCTGCGATGGTGATGATGGTCTTTGCCGTGGGTCTAATCTATGCGGCAGCAGAGATGCGTTGGTTCTGCTCAGAGTTGCACCGCACAGCAGAAGAGATTCATAGGTTGTGCTGGATCCACAGAGGCTGGCAGAGCAGCTTAAGCCCACTTCTAAGGGTCCTGAACTGGGGTAGTACCATTTGGCATGGTAGAGTCACAGATGTCAGGTGGAGATACAAGGGTGTTGGAAGCCTGGTATGTCCCTGAGTCTTCAGATGAGGAGGCCAGGCAACTAGCCCTTAGCGTCACTGTAGGGTCCGGGGTTTAGCTGATGCAGATACAGTCTTTCTCGCCCAGGCAAGAGGGCAGAAAGCAGCAGGTCAGTACAGCAGGGCATCAGTTTCTTCTGAGCAGCTGTCCAATAGAGTGGCAGTTCTTTCAGAAGCACAGCGGTGTTTCTTCCTAACAGAGTATCCACAGGTCAAGAAGTGTCCTGAAATGGTGGTGTCTGAGGTCCAGTATATATACCCAGTTGTTTCTTTGAAGTGAGGAGATCTTCCAGAGGGATGCTGTTAAAGTGCACAGCTGCCTTGCCTTCCTGAACCAGGCACCAGACTACTTACCTTGGTTATGCAGCCATTTGTGTGGAGACAGGACATAGCCAATTCAAGTGTAAGTGGGGCTGAACCCAGCTCCTCCCTGCTATCCTGCCATTGATGCCACATCCAGTCACACTTAACCTCCCTATTGTTTGTGGCTGTCTGGGAGGGACACACAAAGCCCAACTGTCACCCACACCCAGCCATGTTACCCAGAGACAGGTTACAAGTACCAAATGGCTAATGCAAGAAAATTCAAACCTTCTAAAAGTGGAATTTTCTAAATTTCAACTTAAAATCCGACTTCACCATAAGTTAGGATTTTAAATTCCAATTCCAAAGACACCAAACATGAAGGGGTACCTGTTCCATTTGGAAATTCACCTATAAAATTGTAATAAAGTAACTTCCAATGTTATCATATGGGAGAGGTAGGACTTACAGTAGTGTAAATGGAATTTAAGAGTTTTTCACTACCAGGGCATTTAAATTTAAAAGTACATGTCCAACTTTTTAAATACATATTTAGGCTGTTCAGGGCCTACTATAGGGGTGTCTTATATGTACTATAATAGGAAGTTTTGGGCACAGCAAAAAGCTTTATTTTGACGGGTCAAAATGGCAATTTAAAACTGCACACACACAGGCGGCAATGGTAGGCCTGAGACATGTTTAAACTGCTACTTAAGTGGATGCCACAATCAGGGCTGTAGGCCCATTAGTAGCCTTTAATATACAGGCCCTGGGCACGGGTAGTACCACTTTACTAGGGGCTTACAAGTAAATTAAATATGCCAATTGGGCATAACCCAATTCAACATGTTTTAGGGAGAGGACACAAGCCCTTTAGTGCTGGTTTGCAGTGGTAAAGTGTGCAAGAACAGGAGGAATGAAGACAAAACGTTGGGAAAAGACATGCCAAGGATACCAAGTCTGCACAATACTTTTTCATGTTTCATGTTCTTCACCATACTGAGCTGTACTCCTCCTCCATCCCTGTTACGTCTTCCAAGAATCCAGTTAATTCAAACAAAGCACAAACCTGATGGGCAAAGTGGAAGCCAAATGACCCAGTTAGCACTTAGCAGCCTGGCTGGCCCTCCAGGTGCCCCCCACAAATTCATAATTCCTCTAACAAAACATCAAATATCCTCACATCAACCATTACTTATCATAACTCTTAAAAACACTTAATTTTGGTAAATATTAGGAATCTCAAAACTAGGATCAGAAAATATATGGCAAGGTATGACAAAGCATAACATAAAACATGTTATAAATCATAACATCAGTTGTCCAAGCACTCAGAGTATAAGCTGCTGGTTATGGGTTTCTCTGGGAGAGACTCTCAAGGAGAAGTAGGTTTTTAAAATGGTCCCTAATTCTTGCACAAGAGAGTTCAGTGGGGATATCTTCAGTCATAATATTCAAATTCTTTTTTGTAACTGTAAGCACATTAAGTCACATTTATGTTTGAGCATGCAGAATGTTGACTACTTGTTCCAAGTGTTCCCTTTTGAAATTGGATATTGCTACAACTTTGTAAGCATATTACGACGGTGAGTGTAAGACTTGACTTTTTCAGCTGGTTCACCCTCAGACTTTTTGACCTTCTAGTTTTGACCCTGTTCCGTTGGTTTAGGGACTCTAGGCACTTTACCACTGCTATTCAGTGCTAAGGTGCATATGCTTTCCAAGTAAATTGTGTTATGGATTGGTCTTTCCATGATTTGCTATTTGACTTACTACTAAATCCCTAGTACAGTGCACTGTGTTTGCCCAGGGCCTATACATCAAATGCTACTAGTGGGCATGCAGCACTGGTTGTGTCACCCACAGAAGTAGCCATGTAAGTGCATCTCAGACCTGCCACAGCAATGTCTGCATGCAGTTGTGACGTCCATGTTGACCTGGCAAGTGCACCCAAATGCCAGGCCCTAACCTTACCTTTTCCTAAATGTAAGGTGCCCCTCAGGTAGGCTAGGAAGGGTACCCCCATTGGCAGGATGCAGTTTATGTGAAAGGTAGGACATGTACTGGTGTGTGTGACATGTCCTGATAGTGAAATACAGTGTATTTCCTTTTATACTATGGAAAGGCTATCTGTCCCATAGGATAGAATGAGTTATACGTTGTAACATCTTACAAGTATAAATTCCCATTGGGACAAGTTGGAGAAATGGAGTTTAGTATGCCTGAACTCAATATGTAAAAGTGCATATTTTAGTAAAGATGATTTTTATGCTGTCTGTATGAAAATACCACTTTGAGAAAGTAGGTATTTTCTTCCTTAGCCATCCTATGTGCCTCTGCTGGGATGTGGATTGACTGTTTGGCTTTGGAGTGACAGGGGCTGGGGATGTTTATTCTCTTCAGGCATCCACTGCGGGGTGTTGAGGTGTGTCCTGCTTCCCCTGGATGAGTCAGTGCTGGACTGAATAGACCCGGACTGCATTTAGAGTAGTGGTAGGAGATTTCCTTGCACCTGAATAGGCCTGGTCTGCATTGGACAATGATGTCTCTACCTCCTGCCAGGAAGCTGGGCCAGAGAGGACAGAACTGGTTTGGACTGAGAACAGACACTCTCTGCCACAAGAGAACACAGGGAAATGTGGTATAAATATTGCAGCCCAGACCCCAGGAGTTTAGATATCTTTTGGACTCAGAGACCTGCCAAGTAGAAGACCTGGAGAAGCTGTGAGGAGGAGCTACCACTTTGGTGTGTGCATTTGATGTGTTGGCCTGCAGTGGCTGCTTCTGTCTTGGGCAGAGAAAGGACTGGACTCAATTTCTGCAACTTCTTCGTTTGAGTTTCTCCAAGGGCTTGAGGTAGAACTTGCACCCTGTTCAAGAAGTCTCAGGAACAGCAAAGACTTCACCTTCCACTGGGTACTGACTCTGGGACCGCGTGTCTCAGTTGCCACAGAAGGAAACCGCAACGTGCCACCGCCACCAAGACTGCCAGCAATGCCGTGACCTGAAGGCACCGAAGAGGGTACCGCCGTGCTTCGCACCGCATCCCTGGTCTCACCGACACCCACCAC
This sequence comes from Triturus cristatus, assembly GCF_964204655.1. Classification (NCBI taxonomy): domain Eukaryota; kingdom Metazoa; phylum Chordata; class Amphibia; order Caudata; family Salamandridae; genus Triturus; species Triturus cristatus. The sequence continues at coordinate 920,338,865 of NC_140581.1, read as the reverse complement.
CGCCACCGAGCTGCTGCTTGCACTGCAACCTGTGGGCACCGCACTCCACACCGCCTCACTTCACTCCACCACCCTGGTCTCACCAACGATGCCGTTGTCAGCTGATAACGCCGTCATGGTCTTCACCGTGGTCTGGGGGCACCACTCGTAAGCTACATGAAGCACCGACCCATCCCACAACACAGCCATGGTCCACCGATGCCAGCCCCATCGATTGCTGATCTTTGATAAATGCTGCTGCTTGCACTGGGACCGTCAGCACCTTGACAAACACTGCCCCATTTTGCACAGCAGCCCTGGTCTCACCGATGCTGCTGGATGACCGCCACAGACCTGCTGCCTGCACTGCGACCTGAGGGCACCGCATGCGGCACCCCTCTGCTTCGCAACGCAGCCTCGATGACTGCCACCGCTGGCCTACATGCCGCAATCGTCTGGAACAAAAGGTACTGTTCACAAGTCTTCTGACACTGACGCCTGTCTGCACCAACGCAGTTGACTGAAACTGTTGGATTTGGTTGTCTTCAGCACAGCTGTAGCACCGGAAGAAGCTACTGACTTCAAGGAAATGCCTTTTTTTAACAACATATTTTATTAGCATTTAGAAGCCATATTTGGCCCGAGGGGCCCATGTATATGAACATACTAAAGCAGTATATAGATGTGGCATTCTGTAGATAACAGAGTCATTTACAACTAGGTAATAGTAAACAATTTAAACTCGATGCATGCCCGATCTCCATTGTGATGCTTTGCAGGCTCCCACAACGTCCAAATACCCTCTTGTATATAGAGTGCAACCTATAGTCGGCGTCTATACCTCAGTTAGGGCGTATCATGTGTGACCGAGGGTGGGGGCGATAACAGAATACCACAGTAATCTTCCCAGCGCTTTCATATCTTGGTATGTTTTTGTGGGCATCCTCGGGCGATGAATACCTGGCGTTCCAGGTCCATGCAGTAATCGAGACCCCGCTTCCATTCTCCCAGAAGTGGGGGGTGGTCGCTTTCCATAATCGGACAATGTCTCTCTTAGCAATAGTTAGGCCCAAAAACAAAAGGTGGCGTTTATATTTGTTGCCCCCGATATCATCATATCATCAGCTATATGTAGGAGCGCTAGCTTGGGGGATGTTGGTAGCTCTCAACCAAGAACCTCAGAAAGATATGCAAGTACTCTCAACCAAAACCTAGCCAGAACGTCGCATGACCACACTGTGTGCAGGAATGATCCCTCTGCTGCATTGCAGTGCAAACAAGTGGGAGAGGGCACCAGGACAGACCGACACAGTTTATATTGTGTGAAATATATAAAATGTAGGTAAGGAACTGCCTTTTTAAGGTTATTTTTGCAAAGTGCATATCTTGATTATTGTATGTTGGATTTTTATCGTTTTAATCTTGTTTTTCTAAAACTTGTTTGGTGTCCTTTGGTAGTGTTTTCACTGTATTACTGTTGGTTATGTGCACATGCTTCACACACTGCCTCTGAGATAAGCCTGACGGCTCATGCTAAGCTACCAAGGGGGCGAGCAGGGGTTATTTTAGGAGTGTAACCCCCTTATAGTGACTAGGAAGAAGGGACCCTAGATGGACAGGGCAACAACCTGCCAACTAGAGAGCCCCATTTCAAACAGTGAGTAATTACTGGTTAGTAGAATCTGTACACCAGTTCCCCTTAGGTTTTCATTTTATGATCTTTCCTAATCCCTGTCCACAAGTGGTTCATGGCTATTGACACAATGGGATGAGGATTATGAAGGGGTGAGAGTTTGTAAGGGCTGTGTCATTTTCATACCCTGCCCGATCTCCTTGCTTCCCGCTTTCTTGAAAATTTTGGAAAAACACGTTAATCAACAACTCACGCAGTTTTTGGAATCTTATCAAATCTTGCATGCGTCACAATCAGACTTTAGAGCATGGTACTCCACAGAGACCACTCTCCTGGGAGTCACTGAAACACTGTGTCAACATCTCGACAGGGATGAAACGGTGGGACTCATTTTGCTTGATTTGAGTGCTGCTTTTGACACTGTGTCCCACACCACTCTGTTAAAAGTTCTTCAGTCTCTGGGTATAGTCGGCTCAGTGCTTGAATGGATTAAACATTTTCTTACCGGACGGACTTTTCAGGTTTTCTCCCCATCCGCTAGCTCTGAGACCCATGTGTCTCCGTATAGAGTATCACAGGGATTGATCCTTAGCCCTCTGCTATTCAATCTCTATGTCAGCCCACTAGCTACAATTGCGGAAGAAGCTGGGTTGTCGATCTTTTCTTCTGCCGATGACACCCAGCATCCCTTCTCCTTATCCTCCAGTGAGCCATCCACTGTGTCATCTTTACAATCGGGCTGCCAAAAATAGCTAACTGGATGCACACTAATTGGATAAAGTTAAATGGTGGAAAAACGGAGGTTCTGATCCTGGGGAAAAACAAAGACCTCTGGGGCCCTCGTCACTGGCCCCTCCAAATGGGCGATCTGCCCCAACCGGTGCAAACAGCACGCAATTTAGGCGTGGTCACAAATGATCAGTTATCTATGAGGCAGCAAGCAGTCAAGGTTGCATCTACTTGCTTCACCATCCTAAAATGGCTCCGTAAAGTACTTTGGATGTTGCCTGGTCCCACACAAAGAACCGTGATCCAGGCCTTGATCATGTCCAGGCTGGACTATGGCAACGTCCTGTACCTAAGAGCAAATAAGGAGGAAGTTTGCAAACTGCAGGTGGTTCAGAATTCGGCGGCTAGACTGCTCTGCCATGTGCCGAAAAAGTCCCCTACTTCAGTCGCTCTCCATGACCTCCACTGGCTCAGGATAGAGAACCGAACTAAATTTAAGGCCTTATGTTATATGCATAAGATCAAGCTGGGCACAGCACTCCCATACCTGTGCTCCTTAGCCCATTCATACCTCCCGTCACGCCTGCTTCGATCCTCATCTCAAGCTAAATTTGTAGTCCCTAGGTTCAAACTGTCACGTATGGGCGGTCGGACCTTTTCCTATCTGGCCCCTTTGCTGTGGAATTCGCTACCTATACCACTCCGTCACGAAACCAGTCACAAGAACTTTCTTAGGGGCCTAAAAACCTGGCTATTTAATCAGTAGATGTTGCCCTTTCTTTCGTACTGTGTCCGTTGGTGCCGGGAAACCTCCGGGTAGCTGTGCGCCTTACAAATCAAATTTTATAATAATAATAATAATCCCCTCTCAGTAGCTATGACTTAATGTCCCTGTTAGACCTGGCACCATTGGCGTGGGTCACCCTTCCATTTTTGTCTGTGCCTCAATGTGTTTTTGTGTTGGTGTTAGCTGCTCAGGGCACTGTGCCACTGCCATCCAGTGCCACAGTGCAAGTGCTCCCTATGGTAAAATGTATTATGTGAATTGACTTCCACGTTTGGTTTATTTGGTTTACTATCAGTCCCTAGTAGAGTGCACCAGGGGTGCCAAGGGCTTGTATATCCAAATGCTGCGAGTGGGCTTGCAGCACGGGTTGTGCCACCCACCGAAGCAGCGGGGTAAAATGTGTCTAGGGTCTGCCACTGCAGAACCTGCGCGCGGTCTGGTACCGTCGCGCTGACTGAGCAAGTGTCCCCACTTACCAGTCTCTAAACCTTCCCTTAACTACATGTTAGTCACCCCTCTGGTAGGCCTAAGCGCAGGGTGCATTGTAGGTATAAGGTAGGACATGCCCTGATGTGTGTGGCATGTCTTAGTAGTGAATTACAGCCATTTTCGTTTTTCACTATTGAAGGCTACCTGCTCTCCGTAGGCCAGAATGGGCTGCTGGGATCGCTACACGCTGTGACCCCAGTGGACTCAGAGAGCATGGTAGAAGGTCATGTTTAGTATGCCTGAACTCGGGGTAATAAAGTACATCTTTTAGTAAAGGTTATTTTAATACCCCGGGTTTGCAAATGCTACTTTTAGAAAGTTAGCCTTTGCGGGCCTAACCATCTCAGTCCGCCTCTGCTGCGTGTGTGTGTGTTCTGCCTAGCAACAGTACCGGAGCAGGGCTGGGGGATTCCAGGAGACAGGTTGGCTGCCAGGTGGTGGGTAGAGAGATTACCCCAGGATGGGTGGGAGGAGTGCACCCTGACTCTTGGATAGACCTGTGCTCTGCCACCACAAAGCCGGCGCCGCCCCCTGTGGAGCGGCTGATGTCTCTGCCCTGCTGCTGAAAGGAACAAGCCGAGTCACCACAACAGAGTGCTCCAAAACTGGACTGAGCCAGGCCCAGGCCCCCTGGCGCTAAAGAACAAAAGAATCCCTGTATAAAAGTAGGAGCTTGGCTCCTAAGAAATCAGATCCAGATTGAACCACGAAGGAACTCTGCCTGACTAGAAGGACCTGGAAGAAGCTGAAGGAGGAGTAACTTTCCCTGACCTAAGGGACTGGCCTGCAGTAGGTGCCTGGCTAAGGAAGGAGAGGAAAAAGACTGAAAGAGACTTTTGCACTTTGTTCTTCAACTATCTCCAAGGGCTTGGAAGAAGAGCTTGCCCCCTGAACTGAACCCCAGGACCAGTGGGTTCACCGTGTCTCCGCTCGTCTGAGAATTCGAGCCGTGTGCTTTCTCCCGCCGGAGTGCCCTGCGCACCTTCGCATCCCTCCTAGGGCCGTGACACCCAGAAGCCTGGCCGCCTCCACTCGCCGAGAGCCCCGCTCTACCTGAGTCGCTCTGGACCCACGAGTCTGGCCGTCCCGCTTCCCTGTCACCTGCCTGCTACTGGAGCGCGCTTGGTGCCCTTTCGCCCTCCCGCCGGATTTCTAGTGGGGAAGTGAAATCCAGCCTCGGACGGCCGCCCGTACGTCGTAACGTATCCGGCCGCCCCGCTTCACCTCCCAGCCTGAGTCTGACCGTGCCGCCCTCCGCAGTGACCTCCCGCACAGTCCGTGTCGGAGGCCCTGGGCCGCACCTGTCTACCGAAAGCCGCCCGCTGAATTCTTGATCCGGAAGACCCACGAGGTGCAGAACCTGCATCTCTCCTGAAGACTCATCCAAGCACACCGCACGTTCCCAGGTACAGTGAACTCTCTATCGGACTCGGGGTCCGCAACGTTCTGATTTCCCCGTATCACGGTACCCTGGGTGCACTGCGCATCATCGTGACTGGACCGACTCAACCGAGCCCTGTGAAGCGCTCGTGATCGAATAAGTTACCAAAGACAAGAACAGTGCCTAATTATCATCTTGTGGCTTCCATTTCGCAACCGTTATTGATGGTCTTGTACATGCCTGCGTAACAAAGAATCTTTTATATAAAGCATCCGTATTTTTGATACAACTTACGCCTGGTGTCCGTTTGTGGGGGATCATTGTGGTTTACTGTGTGTGATCATAAATGCTTAACTGACTAGCGCCCTGAAGTTTAGCCCTGACTGCTCGCGCCACACTACCTATAGGGTGAGCAGGGGTTGTTCTGAGGGGGTAACTCTCTCGCCCTGAATAGAAGAAGGGACCACTGCTTGTCACAAGTACCTACCTGTGCCAACTAGGGGTTCCCCATTCTAACATTGGTGGCAGCGGTGGGATTTCGAATTTGCATTTATGATTTACATACAGTGAATTATTGATCACCACGTAGAGCAGACCTATAACGCAGCCACAGATTGAGTGACAGTTGTTGCTAAAGAAAAATCTCCACCTTAAGAAACCATGCCTAGCTCAGTCAACGGAGGCGGAGCGCCCTCTGTATTCTCTGGAGTAGATGACATCGATTGGGAGCCCGAGGCACTGAGGAAGTGCACAAATGATGTCCTGAAGGGATATCTCTCCAAGTACAGAATCAAGCAAAGTGGACTAAGCAACAAGGATCAGTACGTGACAGCACTGAGAGCCTGGCACGAATCAAAGTTCCCAGAGAATGCCCGGGAGGTGATACCCCCCGAAGGTGTGTTTGAGCCTAGCAGAGGCCTGTCGCCAGAGGAGTTGGCCGACAGGAGTGCCGCCCGAGCACACGAGGTGGAGATGGCAAAACTGCAAATGGAGAGAGAAAGGCAGAAACTGGCCATGGAGCATGAGGTAAAAATGAGGGAGTTGGATCTCAAGGCCAGGAGTTTAGACAACTCACCCTCTGGTGGCAGCAATTCAACAGAGTCAAGGGTGCACATTCCTAAAGATGTAGTCAAAGAATATTATAAGCAGGATGATATTGGGCAGTGGTTTAGGGCCTATGAAGTAGCCATGTCCTCCCACCGGGTCCCTGAGAAGGATTGGGGAGCGGGGTTGTGGGGAAGGTTCCTGAGTGAGGGGCGGGACACACTGCTAGACCTCCCCTCTGATGTCCACACATCCTATCCACACATGAAGGAGGCTCTTATGACAAGGTATGGGTTGACTCCTGAATTGTACAGACAGAGATTTAGGGATTGCACCAAGAAACCTGGTACCACTTATGTAGAATATGTGACCTTTTTTTGCAGAGCGCTGGATGGGTGGGTGAAGGGTAGCAAGGTGGATGATTACCAAGGGCTGTTTGATTTAATCGCATGGGAGCACTTGTCGGATAATTGTTTTCCTGAGCTACGCCAACACCTGATCGATAGCAAGCTGTCCAACCCGAGGAAGCTTGCTGAGGAGGCGGACCGCTGGATCAGCACCAGGGTCCACAAGGGTCCCGTGGGAGGCCCCGCCAAAGGTGTTCAGGGTCCCCAGCAGAAGAGTGGGGGGGACAAGGGTAAACAGAGGGAGTTCTACAAAGGGCCCCAAAGTAATTCCCAAGGGAACCAAGGGAAAGGTTCTCAGCCACCCCCACCCCCGAAGCAGACCGGGGCCCCGACAGGTAACCCTGTTCAAAGAGGGCCCCTCAGATGTTACAAGTGTAACAACCTGGGGCACATTTCCGTGGATCCCAAGTGCCCCCTGTATGGTAAACCAGCACCCTCTGGTGCCCCACCCCCCAAGCAGGTGAATAGTGTAGCCTTGGGGAGGGAGATAGACGTCCAAGGGGCGGGGGATCCCGTACAGATGACCCTAGTCTCATTAGGAGACAGTGAGATGGTCGCTGAGGCCCAGCTGCCCCCCAATACTCAAAAGTATGGGCAGTGGGTGACCATAAATGGCAAGAGGGTGGGGGCTCTTAGAGATACTGGAGCCAGTGTGACTGCTGTCAAGCAACACCTGGTGTCTCAAGAGCAGGTTGTCCCGCACGCATTCTGCCGTGTTGTCAACGCTGACAACACAGAGAGTCAGTGTCCAATGGCTCAGGTTCCCTTCGAGTGGGGGGGGGGTCTCTGGTACCCTGCAAGTGGCTGTGAGAGAGGCCATGCCTGTTGATTGTCTCCTAGGTAACGATTTGGAGAGCTCCCCTTGGGAAAAGGTGGAGAAGACGACTCACCTGCGGATGGTGGGCTTGCCTGATTGGGCGTGTGTGACCACCCGGTCGATGGCAGCCGGTAGGGGTGTTGAAGGAACCCTGGAGCCTGAGGGGGAGGCCCAGGAACCGGCCTTAGAGAGAGGGCAAGGGAGGCACGGGAATCCGGCTCCTGACGTTCCCGCGGCCCAGGAGGAAGCAGACCTTGAGGGGGATGCCCTGGAGCCTACCGGGGAACAGATAGCCGAACTGGGGGACCTGCCTGAGCTGACCCATTGGCAGCAAGAAGGAGGCCCCACCAGGGAGGAATTCTGCAGGGAGCAGAAAGAGTGCCCCTCTCTAGAGGGTATGCGGCAGCAGGCTGCAGCCCAGGCCAATGGTGACCAGTCCGGAACTCACTTGATCTACTGGGAGAACGACCTCCTATACTCCGAGCCTAAGGTTGCTGAACCTGGGTCAGCCCGTGCGCTGGTGGTACCCCAGAAGTTCAGAGCCTTCCTACTGGGGCTGGCTCACGACGTACCGTTAGCAGGACATTTGGGGCAGGACAAGACCTTTGAGAGGCTTGTCACCCACTTTTATTGGCCCCAAATGCGCAGGAGTTCTGACACTCACTGCAGGACATGCCAGACTTGCCAGGCAAGTGGCAAGAGTGGAAGGAAGCTGAGAGCTCCACTCCAACCTTTCCCTGTGGTCAGTACCCCATTCCAGCGGGTGGGGATTGACATAGTGGGGCCACTGGACCCCAAGACAGCCATGGGCAACAGGTTTATCCTGGTCTTGGTGGACCATGCCACCCGGTACCCTGAAGCCATCCCTCTGAGGACAGTGACGGCCCCCGTGGTGGGACGGGCACTGATGGGAATTTTCTCACGAGTAGGATTCCCTCTAGAGGTGGTGTCGGACAGGGGGACCAACTTCATATCGAAATATATGAAGTCCCTTTGGCAAGAGTGTGGTGTAACCTACAAGTTCACCACACCTTACCATCCCCAAGGAAACGGGTTGGTTGAGCGCTTCAACCGAACCCTGAAGGGCATGATTATGGGTCTCGAGGAGCCCATGAGGCGTAAGTGGGACGTCCTCTTACCATGCCTTCTCTTTGCGTACCGCGAGGTGCCACAAAAGTCTCTAGGGTTCAGTCCCTTTGAGCTTTTGTACGGCCACCCAGTACGAGGACCTCTTAGTCTGGTCAAGGAAGGCTGGGAGCAATCTCCCAGGAAACCTCCCCAGAATGTATACAGTTACATGCTGGCCTTCCGGAACCAGACTAGGCGTTTCAGGCAACTTGCGGAGGCAAACCTGGAAGCCAGCCAGGAGGAAATGAAGCGGTGGTATGACCAGAATGCCACTCTGGTTGAGCTTCAACCTGGCCAAAAAGTGTGGGTCCTGGCCCCTGTGGAGCCTTGTGCACTCCAGGACAAGTGGACAGGACCCTTTGAGATTGTGGAGCGCAAGAGTTCTGTCACCTACTTGGTGGACTTGCGGTCTCCTAGGAACCCCTTAAGGGTCCTACATGTCAATCGACTGAAGCCCCACTTGGAGAGGTCCGAAGTGGGCATGCTCTTGGCCACCGATGATGGGATGGAAGAGGAGTCCGAGCCTCTTCCTGACCTCTTGGTAGCCTCAGAGCGAGACGGGTCAGTGGATGGAGTTAACCTCTCACCCACCCTGACCCCTGAGCAACAGGGTGACTGCCGCCAGCTGCTGGGGCAGTTTCCCGACCTGTTCTCCCTGGTTCCCGGTATCACAAATTGGTGCGTCCATGATGTGGATACGGGAGACAGCTTACCTGTGAAGCACAAGGCCTACCGGGTAACTGACAGGGTCAGGGCCTGCATCAAAGAGGAGGTCTCGAAGATGCTTGCTCTAGGGGTGGTTGAGTCCTCCAGCAGTCCTTGGGCCAGCCCAGTGGTCTTGGTCCCAAAGGCTGCAGCGCCGGGTGCCACGCCCGAACTCCGGTTCTGTGTGGACTACCGAGGACTCAACTCAGTCACGAAGACTGACGCGCACCCCATCCCCAGAGCTGATGAGCTCATCGATCGGTTAGGGGCTGCACGGTACCTCAGCACATTTGACTTAACGTCTGGGTACTGGCAGATCGCCTTGACTGACGGGGCCAAAGAGAGGTCCGCATTCTCTACACCAGATGGGCATTACCAGTTCCGGGTGATGCCCTTTGGGATGAAGAATGCCCCTGCCACCTTCCAGAGGTTGGTCAACCAGGTGTTGGCGGGGCTGACCGAGTTCAGCGCCGCCTACCTGGATGACATCGCAGTGTTCAGCGGCACATGGGAAGAACACCTGCAACATCTCTGGGAAGTGTTGATGGCGCTGCGCAAGGCAGGCCTCACGATCAAGGCAAGCAAGTGTCAGATCGGGCAGGGTTCAGTGGTGTACTTGGGACACCAAGTGGGGAGCGGCCAGGTGGCGCCCCTCCAACCCAAAGTTGAAACCATCCTGGCTTGGGAGCCCCCAAAGACCCAGACGGAGGTGAGGGCCTTTTTAGGACTCACCGGGTACTACAGGAGGTTTGTCAAGGGGTATGGCAGCATCGTTGCCCCCTTGACAGAGCTGACTTCGAAGAAGCAGCCCAGAAAAGTGATATGGACTGACACCTGTCAGAAAGCCTTCGACACCCTGAAAACTGCCATGTGCACGGCGCCCGTGCTCTTGGCTCCTGACTTCTCCAAAGAGTTCCTGGTGCAGACGGATGCATCAGAGCATGGTGTAGGGGCTGTTCTCTCACAGATCACTGAGGAGGGCTTTGACCAACCCGTAGCCTTTATTAGCAGGAGGCTACTCCCCCGGGAACAAAGGTGGAGTGCGATAGAACGAGAAGCATTTGCTGTGGTCTGGGCGCTGAAGAAGCTAAGACCCTACTTGTTTGGGTCTCACTTCCGGGTTCAGACCGACCACAGGCCCCTCAGATGGTTGATGCAAATGAGGGGTGAGAACCCAAAACTGTTGAGGTGGTCCATCTCCCTACAGGGTATGGACTTTACGGTGGAGCATCGCCCTGGCACAGATCACGCCAATGCTGACGGTCTGTCCAGGTTTTTCCGCCTTAGTGATGCAGAACTCCCTGGGGTAGGGTAGTTCTCCCCACTTTTCAGCTGGAGGGGACACGTGTTAGACCTGGCACCATTGGCGTGGGTCACCCTTCCATTTTTGTCTGTGCCTCAATGTGTTTTTGTGTTGGTGTTAGCTGCTCAGGGCACTGTGCCACTGCCATCCAGTGCCACAGTGCAAGTGCTCCCTATGGTAAAATGTATTATGTGAATTGACTTCCACGTTTGGTTTATTTGGTTTACTATCAGTCCCTAGTAGAGTGCACCAGGGGTGCCAAGGGCTTGTATATCCAAATGCTGCGAGTGGGCTTGCAGCACGGGTTGTGCCACCCACCGAAGCAGCGGGGTAAAATGTGTCTAGGGTCTGCCACTGCAGAACCTGCGCGCGGTCTGGTACCGTCGCGCTGACTGAGCAAGTGTCCCCACTTACCAGTCTCTAAACCTTCCCTTAACTACATGTTAGTCACCCCTCTGGTAGGCCTAAGCGCAGGGTGCATTGTAGGTATAAGGTAGGACATGCCCTGATGTGTGTGGCATGTCTTAGTAGTGAATTACAGCCATTTTCGTTTTTCACTATTGAAGGCTACCTGCTCTCCGTAGGCCAGAATGGGCTGCTGGGATCGCTACACGCTGTGACCCCAGTGGACTCAGAGAGCATGGTAGAAGGTCATGTTTAGTATGCCTGAACTCGGGGTAATAAAGTACATCTTTTAGTAAAGGTTATTTTAATACCCCGGGTTTGCAAATGCTACTTTTAGAAAGTTAGCCTTTGCGGGCCTAACCATCTCAGTCCGCCTCTGCTGCGTGTGTGTGTGTTCTGCCTAGCAACAGTACCGGAGCAGGGCTGGGGGATTCCAGGAGACAGGTTGGCTGCCAGGTGGTGGGTAGAGAGATTACCCCAGGATGGGTGGGAGGAGTGCACCCTGACTCTTGGATAGACCTGTGCTCTGCCACCACAAAGCCGGCGCCGCCCCCTGTGGAGCGGCTGATGTCTCTGCCCTGCTGCTGAAAGGAACAAGCCGAGTCACCACAACAGAGTGCTCCAAAACTGGACTGAGCCAGGCCCAGGCCCCCTGGCGCTAAAGAACAAAAGAATCCCTGTATAAAAGTAGGAGCTTGGCTCCTAAGAAATCAGATCCAGATTGAACCACGAAGGAACTCTGCCTGACTAGAAGGACCTGGAAGAAGCTGAAGGAGGAGTAACTTTCCCTGACCTAAGGGACTGGCCTGCAGTAGGTGCCTGGCTAAGGAAGGAGAGGAAAAAGACTGAAAGAGACTTTTGCACTTTGTTCTTCAACTATCTCCAAGGGCTTGGAAGAAGAGCTTGCCCCCTGAACTGAACCCCAGGACCAGTGGGTTCACCGTGTCTCCGCTCGTCTGAGAATTCGAGCCGTGTGCTTTCTCCCGCCGGAGTGCCCTGCGCACCTTCGCATCCCTCCTAGGGCCGTGACACCCAGAAGCCTGGCCGCCTCCACTCGCCGAGAGCCCCGCTCTACCTGAGTCGCTCTGGACCCACGAGTCTGGCCGTCCCGCTTCCCTGTCACCTGCCTGCTACTGGAGCGCGCTTGGTGCCCTTTCGCCCTCCCGCCGGATTTCTAGTGGGGAAGTGAAATCCAGCCTCGGACGGCCGCCCGTACGTCGTAACGTATCCGGCCGCCCCGCTTCACCTCCCAGCCTGAGTCTGACCGTGCCGCCCTCCGCAGTGACCTCCCGCACAGTCCGTGTCGGAGGCCCTGGGCCGCACCTGTCTACCGAAAGCCGCCCGCTGAATTCTTGATCCGGAAGACCCACGAGGTGCAGAACCTGCATCTCTCCTGAAGACTCGTCCAAGCACACCGCACGTTCCCAGGTACAGTGAACTCTCTATCGGACTCGGGGTCCGCAACGTTCTGATTTCCCCGTATCACGGTACCCTGGGTGCACTGCGCATCATCGTGACTGGACCGACTCAACCGAGCCCTGTGAAGCGCTCGTGATCGAATAAGTTACCAAAGACAAGAACCGTGCCTAATTATCATCTTGTGGCTTCCATTTCGCAACCGTTATTGATGGTCTTGTACATGCCTGCGTAACAAAGAATCTTTTATATAAAGCATCCGTATTTTTGATACAACTTACGCCTGGTGTCCGTTTGTGGGGGATCATTGTGGTTTACTGTGTGTGATCATAAATGCTTAACTGACTAGCGCCCTGAAGTTTAGCCCTGACTGCTCGCGCCACACTACCTATAGGGTGAGCAGGGGTTGTTCTGAGGGGGTAACTCTCTCGCCCTGAATAGAAGAAGGGACCACTGCTTGTCACAAGTACCTACCTGTGCCAACTAGGGGTTCCCCATTCTAACAGTCCCTATGTCGGCTATGTCGTCATACCTCCTTGAATTTGTTAGTGTCTTCCAGCCCTAATGTTCGAATCATTGTCTCCTAGCTGTACGTCTCTGCTCACCTCTCCATGCCTTAGTGTTTGGGCCTGTGTCTCCAAGTTGCCTCCTACAAGAGTCTGAATCATGTTGTCCCTGTGTGCATGACACATTTCTTCATTGGGCAAGTCACAATATCTGTTTGTCACCTCTCTGTTCCCCAGTGAATAGCTTCCTTTTACAATATTTAAATCATTTGGGCCCATTTTGCCACTCTCCCTTCTCCAGCATCTCTGTCTCTCTGCCTGGTGTCTTAGTCTACTTGCATCTCTCAGCCCTGCTGGTTTTTTGTGATCCTAATTTTGTGTCTCCCTGATAGGTGATAGTTTGTTGTTCCTGTCTTACTACCCTGGTAGACCTGTCTCCTGGCTCAATAGCCCTAGGTTCCTGAAATAAGGCGTGTGTATTCTAGACATAATGGCTGTGCCTCACTGTCTCCCTGTCCAGCCAGTTTAGAATATGCAGTATGTCACTGAGCATCAAAGTGCGATGGATTACATAGTTGGAAACAAACATTTCACTTACTGTCAATGACTTACTGTGAACAAATCCTGTTCCAGCTCTCGGTTGTGATAGTTGCAGTAGTCCGTTACAGCATGTACTGCTCACAGGTAATCAATTGTGTGCAATTTTTAGTTCAAGTGGGCCTGCTATCATATTTTCAGCTAGTGATCGGGTAGGCTTTGCAGAAATTTGATCCTTAGAGAGTATTCCAAGCATTGTGTAGCTGGTTGAAATGGAAACAAATAATATGTGCACAGCAAGAATTCAATGGAAATGCTGGGAACTGAGACAAAACATATCACCGCAAGGTGAACAACATATGCAAAACAGTGGACATACATAGTTTACCCCTAATTTTGGCAATAATGACATTTAAACAATTGTCCACCACCATGATGCCCAGCTCTAATAATTGAGACTTGTCATTCTGCTACCACATACTCACTCCATTTTCATAAATAGGTCAGCTCTCATCTGGCTCTTGACAGTTAAACCTATGAGATATGAGCTTTTAAAGTTTTAAGTGGAAATAGCACTAAAGAGCACAATGTGCCCCTCGCGAATCAGGCTGATTTAGATGAAGCACAGGTTGGATACCGAGATCAAGTTAGTCCCGCTGAGTGCTAAATTCTGAATTCTGGTACAAAGAGGGCCAGTCACGTTGGTAGGGGTCACAAGGAGGAGGCTGATGGTGCAAGGAGCAGGACAAGCCTCATGGACAGTCGTTGCTGTAGAGCAAAGAGCCAGTCATCGCTGGAGCTTCACATTGGTTGATCATCGAGAACAATCACTGACGGTGCAAAGTACAGGTCTTGCTTTTCCATCATCGCAGTTGATTCTCAGTATGAAAAGGTCACTCTGCAGTCGCGTGGAGCCCAAACGTCTGCAACTTCACCTTTTCTTCAGGTGGTGTTCTTACTGATGCCACCCAATGGTCCAGGACCTGGGGTCACCTATTGGAGAAGAGTACTCACTACAGCGGAAGCCAACAGTAGGGCTCAAGCAAGTCCAAGCAGGTCTAGTTGGAGTTGGGCAGTTACAGGGAGGCCCCTGAAAGCTTGTTGTGTCCCTGTAGCTCACACAGGAGGTCAGTCAAATAGTCCTTGGAGTCACTTGCAGTAACCTGAGTTCAAGGCTAGCAGGTACAAGTTTCCTTTTTCAGTCAGCAGGGCAGTTCCGCTTCCTCATTAATAATGAATTATAAATTACAATAAATTTGTTATACAAAGAAACATTTGTCTGAATCTTCCACAAGTCTAGGAGTTTTCATATGAGAGGTATTGAAGATGCCACATTTATACCTGGTGCCAGCCTTTGGAGGTGGGAATTCCGTGACCTGCAACCAAAACTGGTTTCAATCTTTTCTTCCCTTTCTCCTGTGTTTGGCACCAAACTATCTAAGGTGACGAAGGCAAGTGTGTCTGCTCAAAATGGCCATTTGAAACGCACTACAGGCTGCAGTGACAGGCTTGAGACATGTTTTAAAAGGCTTCTTTAGTGGGTGGCACAATGAACTGCTGCCCAATTTTAATTTACAACCCTGGTTACATGTAGTGCCATTTACTAGGAGCATACAAGTAAATAAAATGTATAAATCAAGTGTAGGCCAATTTTGCCATGTTTTCAAAGGAGAGCACAAGCACTTTACCGCTGGTTAGCAGGAAAAAAATAAACAGAGTCCTAAAAGCCTACAAAAAGAAGTCCATCAAATGAAGACAGAGAAAGGCAAAAATCTGCAGAACCCTGCAGAAAGGGCCAGGTCCAACATCATATCATATGTAAACCCACCAATAGGAAGAGCCTTAATAGATAGTCAGAAAACCACTGTTGATGAACTTGCACTGATTGAAGGTGGATAGGCAGTGATGTTTCTGTACAGTAGCCTTATAATGTCGATACAGATTTAAGGCAACCACAATATAGACCATGATTGATGCTCATACATAAACGATAATTATCAGAAAGAACCAAAGACAACGATACATTTATCAAAAGTACAAAAAATTAGCTTTTATCAAGTTTTTGAACAATGAAAAAAAATGTAATAATCATTCATTCACTTTCATGTCCATCATATAGACTCACAACCATACTGAAAACGAATTAAAAACATTGTTGAAATGGTAACACATTGTCCAAGACTGATAAATGAACATAATATATAAAGAACAATGTCAATTGAGAATGGAGTGGCACAAATTCGAATGACTGGTGGAATTATAGGGGGCCTCTTCTTTGCACTTATAATGCCGATACTACAGTGGTTGTATTGACCACAAAAAAATATTGTGTTACAAAATATTGACAACCAACATATTGACCATACCTAAATATAATGTCAATAACAAAAAATATTGATGACTAAAAAACCTGGTCCAAAATATTAATATTATAAAACTAAGTCTGCATTTAATGGTAATTAACATTATTGAAAGAAATGTATTCTAACATATTTAAAAAATATATAAAAATATATATATAACTTATCAAATAAAATATACGTTCATGTATTTACTTTAATTATTGTCATAGAAATACATATCACTTAAAAATAATATTGATATAAAAAGCAAATACTGAATTATATATTACAATTAATTTATTTTACAAATAATATATTTTGAAATAAAAATATAATATTAATTTATATTACATCATAAAACAAGTATAAAGAAGTAAAACTAATAAACTTTAAAAACTATATTTATGAAAACATGTTAAATAAGTTTTTAATTACATGACAGAATGTAAAATGTTTAATACTCTAAAACACATAAAAAATAGGAAATTAGTAAATATAAAAACAACACTATAGAAAAATTATTAAAAAAAGAAAAAATAGATTATGAATTTAGGCTTTTAAATTAACTATGTTCTACATGTCTTTAAAAATGTGATTAACATGTATATACAAACCAAAAATATCCTTATAATAATGAAAAATTAGTTTGCAATTTGGAAATGTTACATATTTTAATTTGTTATTAATTATAATATAATAATGTATTTTAGTAAGCACAAACTGCCCATCTACAATTACCCCCGCAACTAATACCCACATTGCAATAAATAATTTCTAAATGTGTGTCATATAATCATATAATTAAAAAAATTAAACAAATTGATAGTTTTTTTTAGAAAAATTAGTCTAACATGAAGGTGACTAGGACATAATGGAAAGTTTTCTAGTGCTGGTTGGGAGTCATCTGCAGTGTCTACAGTGTGTGGAAGCAGGATGCAGTGAAGGTGATGAGTTATGTGGTCATGTCCAGTTTGCTGTCAGTGATTATTCTGAGATTCATGGTCTGGGTGAGGGTCCTAGAGCCACTAATTGTAAAACAGTACAAATTTATATTCTTATCTACGATATAATTTTCCATTATATTTTTGTAGTCACACTATAATGCTGAATCGATAGTTCTGTAGAATAGCCACGCCAGTAATCCTGCACTTAGTCTAATACAGCTATGTCCAAGAAACAACTGGTAACAGCAAACAAAATCTAGTAAAGCGTCCTTACCAACATGCTCCATATAACAGGCCCTACTGTGCAGTCACATTCCAGCAACAAACCTAAAACTCTTTTGCTGAGCACAAAGACATCACACTACATGCGGTTCAACTACAGCATCAGCAGCTGGCCACACTTGACCTCTGAACTTAGCTCAATGAGGCCTATAGACAAAGGCATTTGGAGTATCTAAAGTGGTACTGCTTTATACACACTTTTGTGAATTGACTTTAAAACATGAAATGGGAATAAATAGGGAGAATGAAGGGAATATTCATATATGATTAGTACAACTAGAAAGGGCTGTGCTCTCTTCGAAATTATCACTTATGGAGAATAGGACATTTTGGGGCTG
This sequence comes from Triturus cristatus, assembly GCF_964204655.1. Taxonomy (NCBI): domain Eukaryota; kingdom Metazoa; phylum Chordata; class Amphibia; order Caudata; family Salamandridae; genus Triturus; species Triturus cristatus. The sequence continues at coordinate 920,321,693 of NC_140581.1, read as the reverse complement.
GTGTCTAAAGGCATGTAAGAGGTTGTGAAAGATTACTCCTGTAGAACTACTACCAGTACTCGTATTTCCTTTTGTGCTGATATGATGGTCAGAATGATAAAGAGCATCCATACTGTATCATGACTTGAAGAAATGTATTTCTGAGGCTGGGTGGTTCACATCTGTCTCCAAGCTCCTAAACGGTATTACAGTGCAGATTAAGCTGATAAGACACAGCTATATATCCTTGTCTGGTGTCACCTTCTGATACATTGGATCTAACGTATGGCAACATTCTGCATTCTCTGTGTTGGTGGACGCTGATATATATGCTATGCCCAGTTTTGTGCATGGCACAGCTTCTGTAGTCCAGCAGGGACAAGTTCACCTGACTAGTCTCTGCTTTCCATGTGCAATGGTCAAATGGCACATGCAACATGTAGCTATATTCAGCTATTCACTTTTCTGCATAGGAGATTCCACACAATAGGTATGTGCTTAGAGATTATTTCCTCTTGGACATTACGCTTTGCAGAGCGACACTTTTGTTAACCTTTGGGTTTGATCGCAATCCACTCACAGCAGTCATAGACGTGCTTCTCTCGTGTCCCAAATGGCATTTTGGAACCCCATTATTGAGGGAAAAAATCAGACAGAGTTCTTGGCTCATTATTGTGATGAAAACATTTGATCAAAGTGGTCATACTTTGTGAGGCTAGCAAAACAGAAACAACCAGATTTTGAAAAGCTGATAGATTTGGAGACTAAGGGCCTGATTACGACTTGACCGCCGATCCCATGGTGGTCCGACCGCCATATTACAACTACGGGGGTCGGACCTCCATGGCACCCCATCAACCACCAGGAATCCATGATCCCTAGCATTGGCATGGTGGTGTGAGGCCACAATATGCTTGGGAGGTCCGCTGCGGCCCCACCAAGCATATTATGAGTTTTCATCACTGCCAGGATTTTATGGCGGTGTTTATGCCATGACATTCTGGTGGTGAGGAAACAACGAGGGCCCTACAGGGTCCCCGTTGCCGCTGGGCCCTTGGGTGCTTGCAGGGGGCATGCCATGCAGGAAACCTGAAGCTAACTGTTTTTGAGAATTCTATGGAGAGTTAAGGAAAGCAAGGCGAGAACTGCAGACACTACTTATCAAGCACAAGGCACACCACAGGGTACCTTTCTGGGCGATCTTTCGGAGATGCTGCTCCGGTGGAGAGATATCCCGTGGCTCCTAGGAGGGGACTTTAACACAGTACTCAATGTCTCTCTTGACCGCTCCTTCCCCCCTCCCACCAGTACCACGGCCTCCTCCAATGCACAACTTTTAAAATCCTGGATGGGCAATTGGGCTCTTTCGGACATCTGGTGGGAACGCCATCCTCACTCCAGAGTATACTCCTTTTATTCCCTGGTCCATAAGTGGCATGTGCGCCTTGATCGCATACTTGTATCCTCGGCTCTCCTTCCCTTGATACAGATGACTGATTACCTTGCTCGGACACACTCCGATCATAACCCCATGGTGATGCACTTGGCCTGGGAGGCGCAACCTCCTCCGATTCCGGCCTGGCACCAGCAGACCGCAGCTCTAGAAGACCCCCTCTTCCGGAGCTCACTAGAATCAGCGATTGCTAACTATTTTGCACTCAATACAGGTTCAACGGATTCAGTTCTCACCAAATGGGAGGCCTTTAAAGTAATAATTAGGGGACATTGTCTGGAACAGACTTGGAGTATCCGCAGACAACTAGACACCTCACTATCCCACATAGAGGAACGGCTGCTCCTGCTCGAGACGCCGGCCGTCACCCACCCGGATCGACAGCAGCACCTGGACGCTGCCCGTACCGAACGGGAGGTACTCCTGGACCGACTGAGATGCCATAATTATTTGATCTCACTCGGCGGCGGACTGATGGCTTATTTGGTCAGGCAGGAACATCCCCAGCGTCCTATACAATTATTACTCGATGATCTGGGCCGGGAGCGCAGCACCCAGAGCAACAGTCACAAGTTGATGACTGAACACTACACTCTGCTATATGAGACCCGCCTGACGGGCAACACCCAGGATGTGGGGTCCTTTTTAGACACTGTGGAGTTGCCCACTCTTACGGTGGACCGGTCCCTGGAGCTGGACTCCCCCCTAGCAGAAGACGAAATAAGAGACGCATTGCGGTCCTTGTCCTCCAGTAAAACACTGGGGCTGGCCGAGTTTTTCAAAACCTATGCGGAATATTTGGTGTCACATCTCCATTCAATGTACACGGAGGCAATCTTGGATGGGACTCTACCACAAACCATGCGTACCGCTAATGTGGTATCTTTGTTGAAACCTGCTAAGGACCCTAAGTCACCCGGCTCCTATCAGCCGATTGCAATATTGAACACGGATTATAAGATCCTGGTAAAAGTCCTAGCCAATCGTTTGGCCCTGCTAGTCCCTTATCTAGTCTATTCTGATTATGAATGGCTTTGTTCCGCAGCACAATACGGCCCTGAACATATGTCGCTACGTTCGGGTGGCGGAATATGTTCTGATCGGTTGGCCACGCTCAGGCTGCATGGTGTTGGACCTTGAGAAGGCCTTCGATTCGCTGGCTTGGAATTACCGCTTTGACGTTCTGGCTCACTTTGGGGTTGGTCCCTATTTCCTTAGTTTGGTGCAACTGCTGTATCGTGATCCATCGGTTCGGATTCGGACGGGGCCTGTTAGAATCCGGGTTCTCTGGGTGGCACAGGTAGGTACTTGTGACAAGCAGGGAACCTTTCCTCTAGTCAGGGTAAGGGGTTACACTCCTAAAATAACCCCTGCTCACCCTCTAGGTAGCTTGGCGCAAGCAGACAAGGCTCATCTCAGAGCGTTATAGGTTAAGCATTTGTGAACACATACAGTAACCAAGTGACAACACTACAAATGGACACCACACAGGTTTTATATTAAAAATAAGGATTCTTTTTATAGAGTTACCACAAGACCATTAAACGACAAAAATACACAATACTGTTACTTTAGATGGTAGAAGTTTGCTTAGTTCTCTTAAGTTCTTAAATGCAACACTTTAAGTCAATGTACCTTTTAGATGCGACACGCAGGGCAACGAAAATGTTGCAACGATGTTGATGCGATGAAGTTTTTGGTGCAAAGAAATAAAGACGTGAAGATCTTCCAGATGCGTTACGCTTCTCCGATGTTGCGAGAAGACTCGACTCGATGCGTCAGCTGCAGCGGCGTCACCCTTTACGCGATGCGATGACAGCGGCCTTGGCAGCGGCACTCTTCTCCGACGTTTGCGAGACGCTTCCGCTCGATGCAATGTTGCAGCGGCGACACCCCTTTACGCGATGCGACGACAGCAGCTTCAACGGCAGCACGCTTCTCCGTGGATGCGAGGAGCTTTTCCTGATGCGGTGCAATGCAAAGGCTACGATGGCTGCGAAGGCGACACGCTTCTTTCTCGATGCAAGACTCTTCTCTTGATGCAGTGCAATGCGTCAGCTACGATGGCTGCGATGGCGACACGCTTCTTCGGCGTTGTGAGACCCTTCTTGGATGATGCGAGACGCTTCTGCTCGATGCGATGCTGCAGCGGCGACACACTTTACGAGATGCGACGACAGCAGCTCCGACGGCGGCACGCTTCTCCTTCTTGAGTCGCGCTTCCAGCTCCTTGTGACACGCAGTCCCTCAGAATGCCCAACAACAGCAGCAGGTACTTCCAAAGAACTTTGGGGAGCTGGGGGGTGAAGTCTGTTGTTCCTGAGACTTCAGCAGGAGGCAAGCTCTATTCCAAGCCCTTGGAGATCTTTTGAAGCACAAGTTGAAATAAAGTCTTTGTAGACTTTCTCCTCTCCTTTCAGCAGCAAGGCAACCACTGCAGGCCAATCCCCCAGGTCAGGGACAGTACTCCTCCTTACAGCTTTCCCGGTTCCTTCTCCTCAGGCAGAGGTTCTTCTTGTCAAGCAGGATCTAATTTCTTAGGAGCAGGGTCCCAATACTTATACCCCTAATTCCTTTGTTCCTCTGGGGTAGTGGGGCCTTTGCCCAGTCCAAAACAGTTCCTGAGCACTTTGTTGACATGACTCTGACTTTCTATTCAGGGTGCAGGGCAGAGACATCAGCCGCTCCACAGGAGATGGAGCCAGCATTGTGGTGGCAGAGCACAGCCCTATTCAAAGTCCAGGTGCACTCCTCCCACCCATCTGGATGTCAATCTCTCTATTCACCACCAGGCTACCTAGCCCTGCCCCTCTGGGTTTCCCCAGCCCTGTCACTCACACAAACCAGACAGGCAGATACACATCATTGCAGAGGCGGGCTGAAATGGTTAGGCAAGCAAATACCAACTTTCTAAAAGGGGTATTTGAAAACACAGAATATTAAAATAAACTAAAAGATGTATTTTATTATTCTAAGTTCAGGCATACTAAACTCGATTTTCTACCATGTTCCCTGGGTCTGTTAGGATCATAGGATGTAACAATTCTAACAGCCCATTCTGGCCTATGGGAACAGGTAGTCTTGCAATAGTGGAAAACGAAAATGGCTGTAATTCACTATTAGGACATGCCACACACATCAGGGCTTGTCCTACCTTATGCTTACAATGCACCCTGCCCTTGGGCCTACTATAGGGGTGACTAATATGAAGTTAAGGGAAGGTTTAGGGACTGGGAAGTGGGTGCACTTGCCCAGTCAGCATGACAGTACCAGACTGCATGCAGGTTCTGCAATGGCAGACCTTAGACACATTTTACTAGGCCGCTTCTGTGGGTGGCACAACCAGTGCTGCAAGCCCGCCAGCAGCATTTGTATTTACAAGCCCTGGGCACTCCTGGTGCACTTTACTGGGGTCTGACAGTAAATCAAATAAGCCAATCATGGAATCCAACCAACATATACATTTTACAGTAGGGAGAGCATTTGCACTTTAGCACTGATCAGCAGTGGTAAAGTGCCCAGAGTCATAGAACAGCCGACAACAGGTCAGAAAAAATACAGGAGGTAGGCAAAAAGTTTAGGGATGACCCTGCAGAAAGGGCCAAGTCCAACAGGGCCCTAAGTCTCAGACCCGATTCGGGTGCAGCGTGGAACCTGACAGGGATGCCCATTGTTGCGTTGGCGGTGGAGCCACTGGCGGTCCATATCCACACTCATGTTGACATGGGGATTGAGCTAGGAGATGGCACTCACACCATTTCGCCATACGCAGATGATCTGCTGTTATATGCTCGGGATCTCCATAATATCCCCCCTCACTTGATCAAGCCCTTAGCCATTTTGAGCGTGCCTCGGGACTGCAAGTTTCTCCGTTCTAGGCAGATGCTCCTGATCCAGGCTACATACTGGGGGGACACCTGTGACCTGGTGCGTCGACCCTTTTAGCTATTTAAGGGTCTGAGTTTATCGTACTGAAGCCGATCTCTTCGAAGGGGATGTGCTCCGGGCTGCCACGGCGATTCGGTCGCAGATGAGTTTCTGGAGGACTCTCACATTGGCAATCTCGGGGAGAATTGCCCTTGTCAAAATGGTGGTTCTTCCCCGCCTTCTCCACTACTTCACCACTTTACCCCTTATCATCTCTCCCCCTTTCTACAGACAATGGGAAAAAGTTGTACGGGACTTCATATGGGGGACATCACGCCACAGAGTGTCCATGGGAAAGCTGCATCTGCCTACCGAGCTGGGTGGACTCGAGGTACTGAACTTCGAACATTACTACCTAGCCTCCCAGCTGCAATGGATCGCCAGGTGGATATCATCCCGTAACTTACCAGACACAGCCTCCTTACAGCCTCCGCTGACGCAGAGAAGCCTTTTACAAATTTTGCATCCTTGCTCCAAGTCCAGACCCCTGATACTCTTCTACTCACTGTAGCATACAAGTGCTTCCGTAGGAGTCTTTTTCTCACTAGAACCACCGTTCCGTATGTACCTGCTATCCCACTGCTGAGCACTCCACGGGGAGATACTTACACGACGGCGACTGAGTTGCATCACTGTGCCTCGGAGGGGATACAGGACGTGGGGGGACCTTTTCCAGGACGGCACTCTTATTTCATACCAGGACCTTATGGCGGAAGAGAACCTGCACTCTGGGCAGTTTCTACTACATAGAACACTCGCAGCCTCGTTAGCGTCCAAATGGGGTACACTCACTCAGGAACCTCCCACACACCACACTTTGCAGTACCTTCATGTGTTGGGGACAGGAGGGCATCTCACACGCAGGTTCGCATCTTCTCTCTGACAGCACACAGAGGTAGACCTCACTCGGCTTCGACTTCAGTGGGAAGGGGCCCTGGGGAGGGCGTTTACAGATAGATAGTGGGCGGTCGTCCGGAGCAGCCTGACCTATGTCCCCCGTAACCAACAATTCAAACAAATTCAATTCTTTGTACTACATCGGGCCTACCTTACTCCCGCCCAAATCAACAGGTACTTCCTCTGCATGGATGTGGCTTGTCCCTGCTTCCAGCAGTTAGATGCCAACATTCTTCACATGTTTGGGGTAGCACGGTCCTGACTGACTATTGGAACAATGTGACGGTGACCCTCACATTTGCACCTTCCGTACCATTCCCCCTACTTGAGAGGCCCATGTTCTGCACTTCTTCAGCAGAAACAAAAAATATAGAGCTGCCAGACGAATTCTAGACCTGGGTCTAATAACGGCCAAACGCTTGATCACCAAGCGATGGAAATCCCCTCTGTCGCCCCACCCACTTGCCTGGCGCCGATCCCTGCTTAACTGGGCTAAGATGGAGGGTGTCGCGTTAAGTAGGGAGGACCTGCTTGGCATGTATGTTCTCCCTACCGCCTCAGTGGGACACAATGGTTTTCAAACTCCAAGGGATGGTCACGGACACAGGTGACCCGAATACGTTCCATGGGGTCGTTACCCAGGGTATACCCCCCGCCGGCTGGAATGTAGAGTAGTACTGACACCCGAGCTGACCTGGCCCCTCTGTCTCACAGCCCCAGTGTCACCAGGTCCTGGCAGTTTTTGGCACCCCCGGCTACACTAGGTACGGCAGCAGGTCTTAGGCGACTCCATCCTACCCTTCCGTGACTTATGTTGTCCTCATTCTGTTGTGCCCTATGTCCCCAGTTAGGTTCGAACTGCACCATACCCGAATCGTTTACATGCTACCCGTTGCAGTGACTCACCAGCACTGCTCTGTCCTCCCTGGGATATTGACTCATGGTTTGAAGTACTCGCCATAACTTACATCTCTATTTTTCCTGTTGCACTGGGTATTGTGCATCTTGCTACTGACACTCACCTCTGTTTCTTCTTCCACTTGCTGCATGATCGCTGCTCTGACTATATGTTTTATTAATAATGTGCAAAATGTTTAATAAAAACGATTTAAACAAAAAATCAATCAAAAGGCACACAAGTTGTTATGCTTGAAGCAGGTTAATAAATATAAAAGTGAAAAAGCAGACAGGTGGGGGGTACGCGCCGTACATACGGGGGTGGGGGGTACGCGCTGTACATACGGGGTGGGGGGTACGCGCAGTACATATGGGGGTGGGGGGTATGGTGTGGACGTACGCGGGAGGGGTGGGAGGCTGGGGGGGACCATACGACTCGTACCCCGGGCACAATTGTACTCGGGGTAGGGCTCGTACAAAGTTCGCTCCGTACGGAGCCTTTTCCATGCGCTTGTGTTTTCGGACGGGCGGTACGGATCGTACTTGCGCACTCGGACTTCATTTTTACGATTTGGAAGTAAAACTGTCCAGGGATGTCTCGTAGACTTTTCCCGAGGCGATTCGTATGTATTTTCCAAGTACGAATCGTACTTCGCCGTTTGTACGGGACTGGTACGATTCGTACGTAAAAAAATACAGATACGAGTCATACGGGAAATAAAAAACCAGGATCGGAATCGACCCCTTGATGTACTAGAGTCCACTTTCAAGGTTTTTTATGCTGTATTTCTGTAGCTCAGTTTAGTTTTGCAAGCTTTTGAATTGCCTTTCTTAAATGTTCAAAACATCTTCATGTGACAGTGATGTGGAAACACAGGGGACCAGATTTATCATAGTGTTGTGCCGCCCTTTCGCCACGCAAGGGGGCGTAAGGGCGATGCATCACTAAAGTCAAATTTTTCAAGCCCCTCAAGGTCACCTTGCTTGACCCTGCATGTCTTCATAAATCTGCAGTACAGCAAGGCAAATACCTGCCTTGCATTACTCTACCTTAATAGGGCGTTCCCTGGGTGTTCTCATGCATCCAACCATGGATTTTGCACATTCACAGACTTACCATTAGTGGTAGACCTGGAAATGTATCAAAAATGGTACGTAACGAGGAGAAATATCTTTAGTTCTGCTCGTTCTTTCTCCTTTGTATGTGTGCAACATTCTGCAGCACACATAGAAAGGTGAAAATGCCTCTCAGGATTGTTTTTGTGCAGGAAGGTGTCCCATTATTCACAAAAACTGTCATGCTTACAACACAGGCACCCTTCCATCATGGTGCAAGGATGACTGCGTTGACACCAGGCAGCCAAAAATACACCAGCACAAGGAAAGGACAGAAATGCACATTGTGACGTTAAATTTGACACTTTCCTGCCCTTTCCCTTTCATGCAGCGCAGCAAGGTTACTTGTTGCATTCTGTTGCTTGAAAGTATGATAAATATGCCCCAGGATGTTTTCTTAGAACATGAGATCATGTTAACGTATAATGCTGTTGACGTGAATTATTCTGAGTCACCCAAAAAATGTTCTGTGGCATCATGCCATGCTCAACGTTTGTTTTTAGCTAATATCCTATGCAAGAATTATGTATAGGAACCCTTGATTTTGGTGGTGAGACAGAAGATTTTCCTGAAGATTTTCCCTTACTACTAGAGATGCTGTTCGATTTCCTTGTAATTCTGACAGAGAATATTTTCTAACTTTCATAGCTATTAATAGCTATGCTGTCGACATTTCCTTACTTTTGTTGCTCATTTGAGAGATAGGGCCTGATTTATATCTTTTTGGGTCTGGTCCCTCAGTCGCTTTTCTGTTGGATCCTCTATCTGCCTACTATGTGGTCTGCCCGGTTAATTTAAATGCTTCAGGTGTATTGATGCTAGTTTGTCCGAGTGCTGTTGTCTCTGCCAGAATTTTCCACCTACCCCGACGGCACCATAAGCAAAGCGGAAGTTGGAGGGAGTACAGACTCGATTTCCGCCGTGCCAATCACGATGTGCCTTCCCGCCTATATAACTGTGGCGGGTAAACCACCAAACCTTAGGTGGCAGTTTCTAAGGGATATAAGGTCGAAATTCACCTTTTTACTTTTTCATCTACCATTTCCAACATGAACCTGATCACCCAAAGTCCTCCCTTAGCTGCTGCTTCTTGACCACGAAGCAGCTCAACTTGTCATCACCGAAATCAAATGTAAGCTTCTGTTTTTTACTTGTGTCCGTTTGAATTGTATGTTCACATTAACTATGGACTTGTGCATTTTTAAATCTCTCGTACAAGCAGTATTTTACTAACGTGTAATGCACATGTATGTAATGTTGTTTAAGAAAACTAATGAAACACACATGTATAATTTTGTTTTAATTTCAAATTTGGTGCAAGCTGCCTTCGTGATAATGGACACTTAAACAAAAATTGACATTAATCAAAAATTCTAAATGTTTCCATACCGGTGTGTTCAATAATTTTTTGTAAACTATCAAATTATAAACATATGTATTGCACATTATTGGAAAATATAATAATGTAATACAATGTAGAAATTGCTCTAAACAAGTTAAAATGTTTTGTTTTTAAAATCAATGTAAAATCAATGTTTCTAAACTAGTCATTTCATATATTAATAAATGTAACATTTCCCTCTGTCTAGTGCATTTCCTATATTTTATTACTTTTTAAAGTTCTCTTTATTTTTTAAGGTGTAATGCATGTGTGTTTATTTTGTATCACTTATCAAGTTAAAATAACCACACCTGTATTAACACTTAAAAAATAGTGTAGTGAAGGTAGCGATTTAGATGCATACATTGCTATGTTAGCATAAGCGCGTTAGCTTTTAGAAAGCCATCTTGCCACTTTTGCCGCTTTTGCACACAACACTGCTGAGACATGTTATTATTTGAGAACTGCTTGCTTGCCTTTTGTTCACATGATAACTGTCTGTTGTTCACATCCCTAGACGTGCACTGCGACCTTGGTCTGAACATTGTGTGCAAAACACTGTGAGCTGCCAGACAATGTATGTTTTTGAGTCCAGGTTGATCGGCCTACTCTCTAGTCATAATATGCACACAGCTGCAAATACCTGAATGTCGAGAGCCTTTAATATTACAGTTTGCATGCGTTTGAAACACATTCTGGAGAAGAACATTTCCAGGCGCAGAGCAAAGCCGATCCTGTGATGTGATCCACCTAAGCTGATCTTTACGGTATGGGGTTCCCCATTCAAGCCTAGAGACCTTCTACTAGTCTAATAATCTTAGTTTACTAGGAAGGTGTCATTTATACTATGATTTCTCCTTTCATTTTCTATGGTATTGTAACAATGCTAATGGTTTTAATTATAATCATTTGTCTGCTTATGTTAGCTAAAGTACTGCATCTTAGGACACGTAGTTTATAAAATAAACCTTTTAAACTTTACCGTGTCTCTGATTACTTCTGTTGTGGATTGATATATGAATAATAGCAAACAGGTATTTTTGATTCCCACCATTCCTGAGAATACTCTAAGTTGCTTGTTCTGGGTTGTCTATACATTGGGACCTCCGAGATAATACGGATAACGAATGGGACACTGATGCTGGTCGGATAGGGGTTCTGGGTACTGAGGTGAGTTTTTTGGTACACCACAATTCACTGAGGTCCTGGTTTCCTGCGCATAGTTCTGTGCATGAGAAGAACCCCTGCAACATGGCGCACCTAGCGTTTGGTCTTTTGATTTGAAACGCCTTAGTAGTGCTTATATTGGTCCACAACACCCTCACTCTTGTTTCCGGATAGCGGGAGTGACAGATTTCACCTACCTGTTAACCCCTTCGGCGCTCATGACGGAACGGTTCCGTCATGAGCGTCGGTTGAGCTGTGCTCATGACGGAACCGTTCCGTCATGACCACGCCCGCGCAAGCAGCGCTCAGCACAGCGGGGGAATCCGCCCCGCATGGAAGGGGTTAATAACCTAATGGGTTCATCCAAGCTTGTTAATTAAAAAGGTGTTTTTATATTCTGAACCCTTGTGCTACTTTAAAATCCGTTGCTGTTCTTCTCTGTGTCCTTATGGCGGTTGAAATTGCAGCGCATAGTCGTACTCCATTGCGGCGTCATTTGACGCAGTATGGGGTACCGGACGATGGGATGGCTGTAATTTTTGTGGTGAGTGCGGACGCGTCTCACCCTTACAAGTTGTTTTACTCTTGGGTGACGCTGCCGGAAGTGAATGCGAATGATAAGACGTTTCACTCGTATACTCACACACGGGTCCCAGCAAATTATACACCATACCGGACGCTGGAGATTCCCCTTTCAGCCTGGCAGCATAGCATTTGGTTTAATGGCGCCCTTCCCCATGCGGTTGCACCGGCTAGACTCGGCCCTTTGTCAATTCCAGGGGCCACGTGGCCGGTGCTGGCCGGATTTACACCTCACCCCCGCTATTTGACTATTGCGGTGGATGAATTGCGTACACTCCATACTGCCCTAATTACAGGGCTTTGGTGCAATACGTTTCACGCAATGTGCAGGTGGGGGCACCTGCTGTTGCGGGTCTACCAGCTGGTCATCCTGTGGTTGTTATTAGCCCAGTCATAGTTAAATTTGACCAACTGGAAGCGGTGTTTCCACACTCTACAACAGTGGAGAAACACAGAATCCTCACCATTAGTTTGCCGAAAGACTTAGTCCCAGAAGTGTCCGATTGTGACAACTGGGGTAAGGTTTTTGACGCGGTCTACTCGAAGTTCTTTGGCACTCCGTCCATGGCTGTGCTTCCCTCCGTCATTAAACGTGTTCAAGATAACCATGGTCCATAGGCGGCTGTTGAGTTGGGAATGCGACTTGTCGGAGTATTCAACGTAGTTGCCTCTCTCGTCCTTGATAACCTCAAGGGAGATGCGGTACAATTCCAAGTGGCTAATGGCTTAGCCCGCGTCGATGAACTCGATAAGCTGAAAGAGTTGCCTAAAATTATTGCGGAGACGTATAGAACAATTGGCCGCAGTAGTTTAGGGGTTAAACCAACTATAGTCATTCCTGACCTGATACAACAAACTAAGGTGAGCTCGTCTGTTAAAGACGATCGTCCAACTTTTCCAAAGCAAAATTGGCAACAAAAGAAACAGGGAAAGCAGCAACAGAAACAGGCGTCTTGTCCTGCGTCTCCCACACAGCCGACTAGTGAGCGCACATACAATTTGCGCAATCGCACTTGTATTAAGTCACCTGATAGATTTCAGGTTACTGAACATTCTCCTCGTTCTTCACAGGAAACATCGGCCTCGCAGTCCGGTAGAGGAGAACGTGGCAAAGGTCGGGGTGCCCAGCAAGGACATGAGCAACCCGGTCAGGCTGAAGGTAGAGGCAAGCAAGACGAGATTGCACGTCAACGTCCCACGTTTCAAAAGAAGAAGGTTGCTGCGCTAACAGTGAGGTATGCCACAGATAGTGCGGACGCAGTTTTGGAACCTGACATGGGCGATAATGCTGCTCGACAGCGCAGCGGAGGTTACAGTAGTGCGGCAAGCACTACGTCCATTTCTGGAGGCGACAGCAACTGACACGTTCATTACTGTAGAAACTGCGGACACTAGAGTGGCTCCTCCTGACAGACTATATGACATAGTCCTTTTAATCGAAGGTGACATACAACGCACAATACAAGGGATTTTTTGGGATAATCTGACCTCTTCCTATGACATTCTCTTGGCGGAGGCGGACTGGCCCCCGACTTTCATTTTAGATGCTCCTAGAGGGGAGGAAGTAATCCTCCCATCCTTTGCGCATACTGTGCCAAAGGAGCATGCTGAAAGGTTTGCCGAAGAGTGGGCTCAGGTGCTTGCACCAGCTTTGTATCGTACTCAGGTAGGCTGGGATAAATGGTCCCCCAGCCATGAGATGCCCTTACGGTTTATGCCTCAACCACAACCCTAATATCCCATGCGCCACGAATCAAGATCTCACGTCGCGGAAATCCTTGAGCAATTGGAATATCAGGGTGTTATTGAAACATGTGTATCACCAATGTATAATCCTTTATTCACTGTAACGAAGCCTGATGGGTCGTACCGCCTAGTTTTGGATTACCGGCACCTAAACTCTAATTGCCGGACGTGTGCGGTACAGAATACCCACAGTTCTGGCCTAGTTCATAGTCTTGTGCGTAAAAGGTTTAAAACCACACTTGACATATTCAATGGCTTTTACAGCCATAACCTGTCCTCTAAGACTGGCCATGGGCTATAAAAACAGCCCTGGCCTCTTTGCCGCACGTGTAGTCTCTCTGTTAAAGAGCATTGACCCAGATGCGTACTCGTATGTTGATGATATCTATCTCACGGACGACGAGTTGTGGCCGCATCTGTGTCGCGTGATCGCATTATTGTTATGTTTGCAGACTTCGGTTACAAATTTAACTTTGCAAAGTCTCACATTCCAGAGTATACAGTGTTGTTTTTGGGCTACGAGCTCAACAATGAAGGTCGAGGATTAGCTCCTCACTTTCTGGAAAAGTGCGCATGCCTGCGTGCTCCGACAACACTGAAGAAATTACAATCGTTACTGGGCTTCCTGAATTTCGGTCGTACGTATATTCCCGATTATGCCCAGCGTATCAAGCCGCTATATGCCTTGGTACAACCAACTTTTTCCAAATCGAGCTGGCTGCCGGAACATTCAGCTATTCATTGCAGGCTGATCTTCTTGCTTCAAAATACTTACTGACACGTGATAACCACACAAACCTGGTAATAAGAATTGTGCCAGGTGCGGTGGGTTTCATGTACTTAACGTTCAATGAGGGCGACACCGTCCCCATTGCATACAAATCACACCTGTACACTTCGGCTGAACTGCGCTTTTCCTCTGTCGAAAAAGTTTTGACTGCGGTGCAGATGGCGATTCTTGAAGAACGAGCGCTGTCGCAAGGAAAACGCATGTTGGTGGTCACACCGTATCCTGCCCTAGAGGCAGTTACGAAAGCCAGTGTACCCAATTCAAAAGCTTTGCATCCACGTTGGATACAATGGGCCACTTCGCTGACATCACCAGATGTCACTTACATCTTTGATGCCTCATTACAGACGCAGGAGTACTTGCAATATGAATTCATTCATCCGGCTCCTCTGTCTTTGCGCCCGCACGAAGAGTACTATTGTGTCATTTATACTGACGGTTCGGCGCAACCGGCGATGGGATCGAAGCACGCCTATTCAGCAGCTTGCGCAATTGTGGCAGGTACTTTCGTAAATGGTGAATTCCAATCTGATGTCGTGCATACGCAGTCATTGGGTGATTGTGCCGCACAGTTAGCGGAGCTACGTGCTCTGGTGCTTGCACTGGAGTTTGCTGATCCTCGAGTCACTACTCTTATAGTAAGTGACTCGTTTTACTGTGTTCAGTCCTTCAACGACAATCTATTCTTTTGGTCTCAAAATGAATATCGTGATTCCAAAGGTAGCACAATTAAGCATAAAATGCTTTGGGTTCGAGTGGCAGAACTTAAAGAACATCTGCCTCTTGTGAATGTAATTCACACTCTTGAGCACCAGCGAGTTGGTGTCGGTAACAGCTTAGCTGACGAAGCAGCGAAAACAGCAGTGGCAACATATTTAGTAGCAGCAGTTACAAGATCCAAAAGTAAGATTGATGATGACATCTTGGCAGCTATTGCTGCTACAGAGAAGTGAAGTAATTACCCGAGGGGTTTCCATTCTCGTTACCATTATCACTTAAGTCCTGATAAAGTCCCATTAGTGAGAATTAACTACGTTGGTGACAGATTGATTCCCAACGTGGACTGCAGACCATCTCTGATATCAGCGGCTCACAAGGGTATGACGTCTGCCCATGCCGGCGTTGCAGCAACTGTTTCTCTGTTACAACAACGTTACTGGTGGCGTGGGTTATATAAACAAGCTCGCACATATGTTCTTGATTGTGACATTTGCCAGCAGATTAAACATTCAACTGCTGCACGTCCACCACAAACTCAGTTGTATATATCCAATAAACCACTTGGGTGTGTTTATTTGGATCACTGTGGTCCATTCTCCTCTGATACTGCATACAAGTATATCTTAGTTGCAGTGGATTCGTGCACACGTTTTCTGTGGGTATGGCCACAAAGGAGTGCTGATGGCTGTACTGTCATCAGGGATTTGCGTGTCTTTGTGGGAAGTTTTGCGTGTGGTACCTTTCATTCTGATCAGGGCCCTGCGTTCACCTCTAAGACGTACAAAAAAGCCATGAAAAATGTGGGGGTCCAAGTCAAATTTTCGTCTCCATACCGACCTGAGGGTAATAGTGTAGTGGAGCGAATGAACCGTGACTTAAAGCAATCCTTGACAGCTAAGGTTTTAAGCACTGGCCGGAACTGGTTAGCGCATCTGTATAACGTCCAACGTGCACTTAGTGATCTCCCTAGAAGGTCTCTGGGTGGGCGGACCCCATACATGATGCTCTTTGGCATAAAAATGTTTGTCCTGGACCTTGATGGTCTAGACATGGCGACGTCTGCCGCACCCTTTGACGTAGATGATCACTGTGCTGTGTTACAGACTCTACAAGAGGCTAGAGAAAGTCTTGCGAAGGAACACATGCCCTCCACATCTGATGCTGCACTTCAGATTCCGGTAGTCGGCTGGCTACCTCGAGTTGGTGACCTGGTCCGTGAGAAGGTGGAGAACAAGAAGGAGTTCGGCCCCTCTTATCGTGCCCCGGTTCCCGTGCTTGGCATGCAGGGTACAAGAACAGTAATTTTACCTCCACTTCCTGGTCGCAAGGATAACAGGTACATCTCAATTGACAATGTCAAACTACAGCGAGTGGCCAATTCTTCTTAGTATGACTCCAGCGGTCTCTTGCCCTGCGATGCTGAGAAATTCTGTTTTGGCTCCGGCTCCTAACACCATGCCTGATGTTGCCATCGAGATGCATACAGTTACTGATCCTTTATTGCTACCACCGGCTGGTGCTGGTGGTCTACCTGCAGATGTAACATTGCCTATTTTATAATCAACCGCAGTTACACAGTCACGTTTTTCCTTTGATACTACCTCTATGAATTCCAGGGCCCCATCAAAAGTTTCTATTTTTGCTGTTTGGTTTAAGAGACATTTTTGGATTCACACTTGGACTTACATTTGGCTGATACTCATATGTATTTTTTTATTTATGTCCATCGGATTTGTAGTGGTATTTTTTCGTCTAGTGAATGGACACTACCTAAAAGAAAGATCTACAATTAGACTAATTGATGGAACTTTGGCCCCTCACTCCTCATCACACATCATGAAACGAGACCAGACTTTTGTGAATATTACTGCCTGGCCTGTGTTCGATGGGATTGCGTGGGATGCTGTTAAATTTGAGATTCATGGTCCGACTGAGGTTATCAATGTACCAAATGTATTTCGTGTTTCTATGGGTGATGTGATCAAACAAAACATCCGTTCTGATGATTGGGACGTTCAGGCCATAGAAGCACTATTTTCTGATTTGAAATATTATGCCGCTTTTGATGCTGAAGATTTGTATTTAGACACTGCTAATTACGGAGAGTTGTTTTGCTATCAAAATTATGGCAATCATTTCCTACATAAGACTAATACGTTTCGTAATTTTGTAAATTATACACAATGGGAACATTGTCCAACACCAATGTTGGGCAGCTCCAGCACATTGGTGAACAAATTTGCCTATTTTACTGATTTCAGTGTTTCAAAACCTTCCGCCTTTTATTTTAAAATGGCAGCGGAGTCTGCCTCGAAGGTTAGGCTGACACACACTAAATTATTATATTCAAAATCCTTTATGGATGATTTAGCGGTCAGGGGTTATGATCTGTGGAAAGATACTATTGATCTTAAGTCTGTCTGGGGTTCTAAACCATGGCAGGTACAAGGAACAGAAGCTTTGCATTGTGCCTGCCTCATCCCGAACCACATGTTATTTTTGAATTCGACTATTTGTCAGACCACCTGCTTTGGATTGGCTACTGCTAAAAAACTGAATTCCCCGTCTATTCCAGATCTGGGTGCTTATCCAAATTGGGATAATCATACAGATCTGTCCCTTGATGCGTTGCAGTCGAACATTACTAATTCATTCTTCAATATTTCTAAGTTCCACTCTGAAGGATGGTTGACTTGGCAGACGAGTTCAGATTCCTGTCAACATCGTTTTTTGGGTCTGAAGGCTGGGTATACGCAGGATCGTGTAGACCCCCGCTTTGAATCTTCTCATTCTGTTACTACCTACTCCGTTGGGAAGTTATGCCAGTCTTGGCTGCAACACTCCACCCTGGCATCTGTTAAAGTTCATTTATCTAAATTACATGACAAAATAGATTTGAATGATTTTGTTAAGGGTCCTGTGGGTGGAAGGCCCAAGAGATGGGTGTATGCTATTTATAACGAGGTTTGGAAGTTATCCCAAATTGAAGCTGCTTCCAGATTGAGAACTATTGATCAGGCCAACATGGAAAAAGTGCTAGCTGTTATAGATAATAGCATTAACACCCTTTCTTCCAGAATTTACACATTAGATAATATTGTTTCATCTGTTGTTGATATCGTGCAGGATGATGTGTCTGTTTTATATCATGGTCAGAATCAATTGCGTTCTATAATGCAGTTTGAATGGACATTGTGCCCTTGTGCCATGCAAAGAGGCACAAGGGCAATGCAAAACCTAAGTGAAATTTATCTAGCCACGCAAGGCCTTGCATTACTTTGTGGCAGAGAGGCATTGCATCGGTCAAGCATGGGTGTTCTCAAGCATTCACCTATGGATTATGGCACATTCCAAGATTTACCATTAGTGGTAGACCTGGGAATGCATCAAGATGCTGCTATGCCTCTCCAGGTGAGGCATAAAGAGGAGAAATATCTGTATTTCTCCTCGTTTTGTCCTCTTTCTACATGTGCTGCATTCTGCACCTCACATTGAACGAGGAAAATGTTTCTCAGGATTGTTTTTGTGCAGGAAGGGATGCCTACAATGCAGGCTCACTTGCACTATGATGCCAGGGTGCCCGGCGTTGGCGCTACGCAGTCAAAATTGTGCCGGCACTAGCACAGGACAGAAATACACTGCATAATGTTAAATATGACACATTCCTGCCCTTTTCCTTTTCATACAGCACAGCAACGTGGCTTGCTGTATTGCGCTGCGTGAAAGACTGATAAATATTACCCTAAATGGTTTAAGGTACAGCTTTTGAAGGCGGACATTCTCTTCAGCACACTCTTTATGTAAAACATATTGCACACAAGGGAAATGGTACGCTTTTATTTATAAGTTTCAACTCTGGGCTAGCTGCATCTTTTCGTGTTTAAAATGTTTTAAAATAGCCGCAATATTCTACTTTTTAACAAGCATAATGTGTTATGGAGTCAATAGAGATATGTTAATAAGCGTAATTATTTAATAAACCCTATGCTCGATCGCGCCTGAAGCAGAGTGAGTTTAATTCTGGGTATGAGTGGGCAATTAGAGAAACTCTCTGTCACGCTCCAGTGAGGTAAGGCAAAATGCACCACTACTTCTTTAATTAGACTAGCTGAGGAGGCCTGTTACATGACAACTTGGATAGCAGGAACACGCTTCATAAACAAGGGAAAATGTAGCTCCTGATTAGTAAAATGCTCTATTGCATATCTCCCTCTTGCTCACCCGGTATCCTCCTTCTTCTATAATACCTTCTTGTCCTTATATCAAGTTCTCTCTGCATTTCTTTCTCTTTCATTCCTCTTCTGTTATTCCCTGGTTCTCTCCTTCTGTGTTCTTTTTCGCACTGTGCATCTTTCTCTGTTTCCCCTTTCCTCTCATATTTCTCTGATCATTCATTTCTTCTCTTTTTATAATTCTCACTTCTTTTTTCTGTCTTTCTCCCTTCTCTCTTATCTCTCCACGCATCTCTCTACTTTTCTTTTCTTTAACAGAACAAAAATTTTCTTTTCTCAGACCGCCTCACTAGATTTCAGTGTCTTTGCATGAAGCAGTACACCATCTCCTTTTGTCTTGCCATCATCATGTTTTTATTGCTACTGAGCGGGCAATCAAAAAACCACGAGTTTCCTGACAAAACAATTGTTTAGGCTATTTAAGAAACTAAACTGGGTTCTCCTCAAAACGAAAATATTTTGGGATGGTTCGCTGTTCTTAAAAACGTATTTTCAAAATCCTATCAATTTTAGCTACAGGGTTGCTATTACTCTTTGGTTGGTAGACCTTAACTCCTTCCCTACCAGGCCTTCTCCCCCGTGCCATGCCTTTTTTGGCTTTTTGGAGTAGTTAACGCTTAGTTCCATCATAACTTTTTCTCCACATAGGGTATCCATGCCAAATTTGCGTCCTTTTCTTCCAACATTCTGAGGATTCCAAAGGTACCCAGAGTTGGTAGATTCCCCTGGAGGGGACCGAGAAATTAGGCAAAATACAGCAACTTTTAGGTTTTTTGGGAAACATTTGAAAAAGTGTTGTAGAAGACATTGTCTGGTTTTTCCCCTGCAAATGGTGTTCACAAAGGGTTTGTGGCGCCAAAAACACCACCTTCCCAGATTTCAGGAACAGGCAGTTTTTTGTCAGAAAACCGAAATTTTCTACACAGTTTTGGCATTTTACTGGGACATAGCCTATTTTGCCAATTTTTTGTGCTTTCAATCGCTTTCCATTTAGTGATAGAAATGGGTGTAAAGCTAATAATTGATCCAGTTAAGCTACACATTTTTAAAAAGAAAACAAAATTCTGAATTCAGCAAGGGGTCATTTGTAGAGATCCTTGAGAGCTTTCTTATAGAAACTAACAGTTTAAATAAAAGAGTATTGAAATTGTCTTGAAAAAAAAAAACAATTTGTGCCTACATATTTACCTCGAACTTTTTCTAAGTATGCTAAAATTTTTAAAGCAATATGCCGTTATGTACGCGGGGTCTTTCTGGTTGTGTGGATATATCTAGCTTCTAGGTTCATAATGAACCTGAGGGACCCAGAGCCAATAACTGAGACACATCTTGCAATGTTTTTTTTTATTGTGTACCGGGTATACAGCAATTAATTTGGTAAAATGTAAAGAGTGAAAAATAGTTATCAAGGAAACCTATGTATTTCTGAAATGGGAACAAGATATGGAGGTTAGAAGCAGTGGTTATTTGCACAACTCTGAATATGTGGGTAGCCATATTAGCAGGTGAATAAAGGGGCATTTTTCAAAATGTCTTCTTTTTTACAAACTGTCTTACATTTGGATGGCAGAAATGCATAGAAAGACAATGGCTAATAACACTTTTTCTACTATTCTGTGTTACCGTAAGTCTTCCGATAAAAACTGTGCCTCACTTGTTGTGAGTAGGCCTAGTGCCCACAGCAGGAAACAGGTCAAAATGAAACTTGGACAAATCACATTTCTCCACAGAAGATGGACCTTTTTTTTGCAATGTGCCTAGCTGTGGATTTTGGGGCCTAACTCAGCCAGCAACAAGGGAAACCTAGCAAACCTGTAAATTTTTTAAAACTAGACACCCAGGGGAATCTATAATGAAGTGACTTGTGTGGCTCTCGTAATGGTTCTGTTAGAACCCAGAATCCCTTGCACACCTCAAACCTTATCCAAATAAAACATTTGATGGAATGTTCTGGAATCTGTGGGGAGCCACAAACTTCCACCCACCCATCATTACCCCAGGTCTCCCAATAAAAATAGTACATCTCTTGTGAGGATAGGCCTAGTGCCCTTGACAGGAAATGACCCAAAACGCAACGTGGACACATCACATTTTTCCACAAAAAACGGACCCATTTTTCGCAATGTGCCTACCTGTGGTTTTTGGGCCATAGCTTACCCAACACCTAGGGAAACCTAACAAACCTGTACATGTTTGAAAACTAGACACCCAGGGGAATTCAGGATAGAGTGCCTTGTGTGGCACTCCCCAGGTTATGTTACCCAGAATCCCTTGGAAACATCAAACTTTGTAAAAAGAAAACACATTTTCCTCACATTTCTGTGATGGAAAGTTCTGGAGTCTGCGGAGTGTCACAGACTTCCATCTACCCAGCATTACCCGAAGGCTCACAATAAAAATGGTAAAACAAATGCTTCGCACTAAAATGAAAGGGAGAAAAAAACATTAGGATTACAAAAAATGGCAAAATGTGCAGACCATCAGCCGAACTACATTTACCACACAAACTTTCCCTGGCTTCTGCCCCCATAGGGGCACATGGGCTAATAAATACAAGGCCTATCTGCCCCCCAATAGGGGCACAAACAGCCAGAATATTTACCCCCTAAAAGGGGAGTGACCCCTGCCCAAGCGGCCACTCCCCAATAATGTTTATGCCATAAACAATAACACCCCCAGTGTTCTAGCAGCTTCTCCCCCCCCCTGGGCCAGAAAGGCCTAAAAATATAGGGCTGATCATACCCAAGGGAGCCAGAAATGGCCAAACCATTCACTCCCAAAATTCGAGTGACCCTTGCCCAAAGGGCAACTCCGCAAACATTTTTAATTACATACCAAAGAATCCCTGGTGGTCTAGTGGATTTTAGCTGGGCAGATGGGCCTAACAATATAAGGCTGATATGCCCCGAAGGGGGGCAGATATTGCCACAATATTCTTCCCCAAAAGGTGACCCTTGCCCAAGGGACCACTCCTAAAAACGTTTTGAACCACATACAAAGAATCCCTGGTGGTCTTGTGGCTTCTGCCCCACTTGGGGGCAGATGGGCCTAAAAATAGAAGCTGATCTGCCCCCAAGGGGGGCATAAATGGCCAAAATATTTGTCCTCAAAAGGGGATGACCATTGCCCAAGGGGCCATTCCCCAAAACATTGCTAATTGCATATATAAAAAAAATCTTCGGTGGTCTAGTGGCTTCCACCACCCCTTGGGGGTAGATGGGCCTAAACATTCATCCCCAAGGGGTCGCACCCCCTACTTACTAACAAATTAATCCCTGGGTTTCGACCCCCCCCCCGGGGGCTAGGTCAGCAGGAAAAATGGCTGATCTAGCCACGGGGGGCTGAAACAAAGATAAAAAGGAAATCACCCCCATGGGAACGACCCTTGACAAAGGGGTAACTCCCGAAATGCATAAAGATAAATTCCCTGGCGCTTAGTGGGTTTCGGCCCACAGGGGGAGATGATCAGCCTAAAAAAATTGCAGAATAAGCCCCCGGGGGGCTGAAACACAGAGAAAAGAAAATCACTTTATAGGAATGACCGTTGCCCAAGGTGAATCAAACCCCGGGGGGGCCGAAACACATATGCACAAGCCCCCAGGGGAGCGGCACTTGCCTAATATTTGCTCCCCAAATATACAAAAAAAATTCTCTGGTGGGCCAGTGGATTGGTTCCTGCTTGAGGCCTGCGATTGTGGAGCATGAATCCAAGTCCAAGTCTGTTTACCCCAAACCCCCCCCAAGAGAAGGACTTACCCAAAATGCGTCCTCTCTCTGGACACGCTGGAAGCAAATGGCTCCCAGCGCTTCCCTGGCAGTCTATGATGATTTTGGCGTGCCGTGAGCAAACCAATGTCATCCGGTTGCCACGGGAGGGGTTGGGGTGGCAGTGGCAGCGCTTCCACTGCCATCCCCAGTGGGGGCTTGTAGGGGGACAGCCCGGGGGTAGCGCCAGCGCTTCCCACGCCGGCCAGTGCCAGGACATAATAGTTATGTCCTCAGCACAGCACCACCTGTGTCAAGGATGTAACATTACGTCCTTGGCACAAAAGGGATTAAGGATATTTTTCTGTGAATAATGATGACATTTATGCTTCAGGTAAAGTGTTATCCTTCCATATAAAATGTTGTGTACCTGGTTGGCGGCTATAAGTATAAGGGATTGATTTGGAAAACAAATTATAAGGGATTGATTAAAAAAATTATGAGTAAAAGAAGTAGGCTGTATTGTTATCTTATGTCAAGGTTATTTCTAAAGTGCAAGGCTACCAAAGCTTCTTGGCGCTGTATAGAATTAAAAGAACATAACATTGGACAAGTTATAAACATTTCTGAATACAATTTTTTGGGGTATATCTTGAACAAAATTAAAGAAGTTTGCAAATAAAAGGGGGCAGAGTTACATTCTTTATTAGCAGCAAGGTAAAAGGCTCATCAGGCATAAGAAGATAAGCGTATTTTAGCAAGCTCAAGAAAATCTTTCCATCAGAACGTAAACTGTGGATTTATCTATCTTGAATTTTCTTATAAGAAAATATAGACCTTGACCATGTACCATTTTTGTGTATAATAGGCAATGTTTTAAAATGAACCCGCTGAACTATTGGAAGCCAGTGGAGCAGAAAGCGAATAGGGGCCCTATGGTCTTTCCTGGTTAGCATAGTGATAAGACATCTATTGTATTTTGAATCTGTTGCAAACGTATTAACTGTACCTTTGGTACAGCTAAACAACAGGCATTTACATTGCCAGCAGAGATTGATTAAAGACGTGACTACTTGTTTGTGAAGCTCAGAAGGAATAAAAGGGACAACATAATGTTAGAAACCAGGGGTTCAACCAATAGCTCCACATCTAATATGAACACCAAATTTTTTACTGAGTTCACTGAAGAAAGTAAAGTATCCATTATATCAGGTTAAAGTGTTAAATTCTGTTTATCATTATCACTCTTGTTAACTAGAACATCTATCTGTGCAGGATTTATTTGTAAAAAATATTAGCAGTCATCCAACTGAAACCTAGGGGTGGGAGAAGAATTCCGCTCTTCCAGCCGAGTTTGCAGAGGTATGCCCACCCAGCGCAAAGTTCCGAAACACTCTGCGAAGTGACACGGAGCGGAGTTTTTTCTCTCAAACGGCTTGCCAGCGTTGGCAAGTGCTTGCAAGAAAAAATCACCCGCTAGACCTCCTCCCAGTGAGATTTTTCAACGATGACGGTCGCAGCAGGTCGTAACCGCTCGGGTTGAGAAATCTGCCACTCGCTTTGAGTAAGCTGCTGCTCGGGTAGAATGCCTACTCGAGTGACAATAAGCACCAGCGCCCTCTGGGGCTACGCGTAGTGCCTTTTGCGCTGATTTTACAGTGCAGCGCTAAAAATCAGTGAGGGCAGCTCGACTTAACAGACTCCACCACTAACGGAATTCCAAAGAGAATGGCGGAGTTTTTCTGGCACTTCGTAGAGTTTCATGGAGTAAAACTATGCACACTCTGTCCAGGCCTACTGAAAACCACATCAAGGCTTTTTGTACGCTGATGGCAACACTGGGATCATCACAAACTGCTGATGATACATCGAAAAAGATTTGTGTGCCATTGTGTGACATATAGCATTGGAGTCTCATTTTTTTAATGAAAAAAACAGCGGGATGTCCTATAGATATTAAGAAACAGTGGTGATAGTATAGAATCCTGAGGTACACCCAAATTGACTTTGTTAGGAGAGGATTGTGCTGAATGATACATAGTTGACTGGTAGCAGTACGTCAAAAAAGCCTCAATCTATTCAACCACACAATGCTTCAGACGACTAATTTAGCTCCTGAGAGTACAATGGTGTGATCATATGCTGCAGTGAGGTGCAGCAGAGTAAGCGCACTGACCTCTCCACAGTCAACCAGCCAACCAAGAACATAAACTACTGAGAAGACCACCAACTCCATACTCTAGTCTGGTCTGAAGTCTGCTTGTAAGGGACTAAGCAAGTTATTAGCCTCTGAAGTTGTTTGAAGGGATGTTTTTCCATTAATTTGAAAAAGTATGACAGTAAATAAATGAGTCAGTAGTTTTCTGGATCATCAGCTGATATGGAAGGCTTTTTCAAGAGTGAAAAAACATCTGATACAAACTGTGTGGCTAGCTGTTCATAGAGGACTGATGGATATTCATAGTTACCTTGACTTGTTAACGGAAAGGAAGAGCCTTTAACAACTGCAAACATCTCTTTTGACAGGATAAAGGTGTTAAGTATGCCAGAAGAATAGAAGTTAGACTTGACTGTACGAATACTTAACTTGTATTTATATACTGCAAAAATATAAAGTTGATTTAGAGATCCGTATGATTACTTGTTCATCAGCTCTTCTCGCTGGTACCACAGGTTTAAAAGAGGCCAGCTCCGAGTTAAACCATAGATTGACTTTCAATTTTGGATTAAGGGATCAATACTCTTTTTTGTATAGGTACTACTGAATCCATGAACAAAGTAAGTTTGTTGTCCAAGTTTACTATGAGTGCTGCAGCAACAAATGATGGACGGAATGCTGAATGAATCAAACATTCTCCCCCAGTCAAGAGATCTGGGTTTAATCCATCATTCTTTTGCTCACTACGTCACCCCAGATTGGACCCACCCATATGCAATTCAGTCTTGACCCTGCTCCTAATCGGAACAGTCCAACCCGAACTGCCAAGACATGGTCCCTTGCTCGCTGTGCCACTGATTGAAACTAGCCTGGCTGATGATGGGTAATACCCCAAAACTGGTCCCAGTATGCTTGTTTCCGGTACAGGGAGGACCTGGTCTGGCAGTTCGGGCTAGACTGTTCTCATGAGGAGCAGGGTCAAGACTGATTTGCATATGGCTGGGTACAAACTGGAGTGGCACAGTCAGCAAAAGAACGATGGATTCAACCCAGATTTCTTGACTGGGGGTGAATGGTTGAAAAGTTTCAGCACTTCGTCCGTCATCTTGTTGTGTTTGCAAGTTTACCATGAGAGCATTAGTAGCAATGTTTTGGTCATAGTTGTAGGTTGTAGTGACTATACCTCCTGTTTCAGGGGGAGGGTACATGTAAGTTTACAGTTTGTGTAACTTTACACTCGGAAATGGTGTTACCCCAAAAATAGTAAAGTTACTCAAAGGTGTAAGATTACATTTACTTGTACTAAATCTACCTGTGTAGATTTACCTTTGTAAATAAGCCCCATAGTCTGTGGCCAAACGTTTCGGTCAGAGGTATATTAAGAAGGGAGCCTTCAAAATGTTAATGAATAAAATACTAGGGTTATTTACGAGCTTTGTAATGGCACAACTGAGATATAAACACTATATTAAAGGAAGTTGTTATTAAGATTAGAATTAGTAGTAATAGTAATTTTCCAAAGACAAGTAGGTGTAAACTTCTAATAGGGACACATGTGAAAACTGAATATTCTGGTGATGCTAATAGTCACATGCACATGTGCATAAATTGTAGTATGGCAGCTATATGTGCATGTGTTTTACTCCTAAATAAATGCTTGTTCGTACACATTGCAACAAAACTAAAGGGCACATGTAAGTTGGCCACATGGTCAGTAATTAAGTATGCATGGAATTTGCACTTGCACCGAAACGGTAACACGTCTTTGGAATTATATAAACCATAGTGCCATTCATTTCAATAGGTCTTTTCCCACCTTGAGTGGGGTATCACTACGTTGAGTACTTGACTGATCATGTCAAATGTACATCTTCTAACTGTCATTATACATGAGTTGCTTTTTAAAGAACTGTTAATTTTTCCTGTACTGTAGACCGAATGATAAACAGTGGATGGAAGAGAATGAGGTTATTATAATAAGTACAGGTACACTCCATGAACTCCTGTGCCATTCATATCAACGGAAGCAGAGTAAGGTGAAGACCAGTCCTGCATGCAGTAGCACACATTTGTCATTGTCTACTAGTATCAATGGAACTATGGTAAATATTGCAGCATTGTTCATAAATGGAGTTAGATTTATCCAATATTTCATTAGGGTACATAATTTGACCCATACTCTATAAGTGGGCTTGGTACGCACCCCTCTGTAGTGTACACAAGCAGCATATTGCCATGAGTTCAAAGATCAGCAGCACCATTGCAAACTGTAGCTGTGGGGACATGAGTTATCAGCATGATCTATGCAGGGTGTGCCTCTGCCGGTGTAGTATGTCTGCGGGGTTAAATATAATTAAGGCTCCCAGTATTCCGTTTTTACTGATTTTTAGGGATAAATACAGACAGAAAACAATGGGTTTCCTGTCTATATTTAAAAGTGGAAAAATACAGACAATTGTAAATTCTTGTGACTGACTCTCAACGCTGTTCTTTATCAATTCCTGGCTAACCGCTCATTAGATAGACAGCATGGGGAGGTAAAAAGCAGGATGAGATTTCCTAACATATATCTGTATTTAATGCTAATATTTACTTGTGGGTGCAGTGTTTTGTTGTACATGGCTAGTAATTTGCTAAAATGCGACAGGTATCAAAGTATGAGTGCATGTTTATCAGTTAAATACCATGGTTATTAATTAATAAATAAATGTGGAAATATAACATTTTATCAGTCTATTTATTCGGAAACACAAAATAAATATGGATAAATACCAATAAGATAGCTAAAAAATATGGATAAATACAGACGGAAATGTAAAAAAGCAAAATACCATAAAACCGGGAGCCCTAAATATAATTGATTACAAAAGTTTACATAGCGAGTATAAGCTGAAGACCAACAACGTGTTTTACGAAATGGTTAACATACTGAAGCGGAAGTATTCTTGCTGCACCATAGCCAGGTCTTTGCTATAGTATAGAAAATCAAGATGCGGCCAAGCAACTAAAGCTGCTGACCTTAAACTGAGATTCAACTCAGCATCCGGCAATTCTAATCAAAGCACTTAGGCCTGATGTAGAGTTTGACAGGCGGAATGCTCCAGGTGTCTTGCCCGTGGGTTACAGCCTGTGGCAACTGTAATGTGAAATCCTTTACGTTTTCACACTGTTTCCTGTGAGCCAAACTCTAAATGAGGCTTCTAATCCCCTTGTGTATCAATAACGCACACACAAAAATGTGTAGCATTGTCTGAATCTGTTGTTTAGAGCTTTAATTCTCTCAGGCCATATAAAATGTCAAAACATGCCTTATCAAAAAGCAGATCAATACCTAACCGTGGGCTAGTAACTCCGCTCTGCCAGCAGAGTTTGCGGAGACTTGCCTACTCCGTGCTCCATTGCGAACGCGGAGGTAGGCAAAACTCCGCCTCCATGTCGGAGCGGACTTAGCCGCTCCCTCCCCCCTCCCAAATTATTTAAAAATGAAAAAAGAAGGCACTTACCTGTGTGTCTTCTGCCTCCCCTGCCTGGCTGCTCTCCTTCTTGCTCCTCGCGTCCTTCTTCAATAAAGGAAAACCTACGTTGTACGCCTTGAACGTGCTCATGTGCACATGCAAGACTTACAAAGTAGGAGTTTTTTTATTGAGGAAGGACGAGAGGAGCAGGAAGGAGAGCGGCCATGCAGGGGAGGCAGCAGACACGCAGGTAAGTGCTTTCTTTTTCATTTTTAAATCATTTGGGAGGGGAGAGGGAGCTCCACAGAGTTTTTTTCAAACTCTGTGGAGCTCCACGTAGAGGCACTACACCAGCTCCGCCTACCTGACTTCACACACAACTACGAATTCGATATCCAACTGCTTATGGCAACTATAAAGCTGAACGCGCATGGCTTTAATAATAACGTTCTGTAATTTTCAGTAGCATTGCACTTTTAATGTACATGTTGGCTTTTGGGACAGGAAAGCACTATCGACGCCTCATCAGGAATAGTTAGTGCTATATAAATACAATTACAATTAAACACATAACTCATCTCATGTGCCACTGTGAGCAGCATGGATAAATTTGCATGTCGTTCTGTCACATAAAGCATGTTAGATAAGTACGTTTTGTGTGCTTTCCAAGGACATACAAAATGGTGGAAAGTTTCACTGACCTTTCAGATACTCCCTTACCACACCTATTAAAATAATAAAGCCTCAATGGTATTTATAAGTTGATGAAACAAGAAAAAAATGTTTTGAAAAAAAAATTATATATATATATATATATATATATATATATATATATATATATATATATATATATATGAAAGCTCCGTTTGCCATTCCCCCACGATTGAGCGCAATCGAAAACAGACCAAGGTAGCAAGCCTTTATTCCAGGGTATAAGCAAGATGCAACAGGCAGTTTCAATCAAACAGTCATGCACGCGGTACGCCTGACGCGTTTCGAGGATCATCCCTCTTTTTCAAGTACCATGATGCCTTGGGCTAATTGACCCGCCCATTTGGGGGCGTAAACAGGCTTTTATGGACTGAGACCGGAGCACGGATTCATAAACGCGACTGCCTTTGAAAAAGAGGGATGATCCTCGAAAAGCTTCAGGCGTACCGTGTGCATGACTGTCTGATTGAAACTGCCTGCTGCGTCTTGCTTATACCCTGGAATAAAGGCTTGCCACCGTGGTCTGTTTTCGAGTGCGCTCAATCATGGCGGAAAGGCAAACGAACTTTCATATCTGGCGGCGTCCCGGCCACCAAGCAGCACCACCCCGCTAAGTGAGGGGGCCACATGGTGGGCAATATGCCTGGAGCCGATTTTTGTGGATTACAGAACTTGGATGAAAGCAGATACAGTGGATAGTGGCCCATCCATTGGCTTTTATTGGGACAGAAATTAGTGCACCATACATGGTTTAATTACGGGACTACAAGTACCATGATGCCTTGGGTTAATTGACCCGCCCATTTGGGGGCGTAAACAGGCTTTTATGGACTGAGACTGGAGCACGGATTCATAAACGCGACTGCCTTTGAAAAAAAGGGATGATCCTCGAAACGCGTCAGGCGTACCGCGTGCATGACTGTCTGATTGAAACTGCCTGCTGCGTCTTGCTTATACCCTGGAATAAAGGCTTGCCACCTTGGTCTGTTTTCGAGTGCGCTCAATCGTGAGGGAATGGCAAACGGAGCTTTCATATCTGGCGGTGACCCAGCCGCCGAGCAGCACCACCCCGCTAAGTAAGGGGGCCACATGGCGGGCGGTATGCCTGGAGCTGATTTTTGTGGATTACAGACCTGGGATGAAAGCAGATACAGTGGATAGTGGCCCATCCTTGAGCTTTTATTGGGACAGAAAGTAGTGCACCATACATGGTTTAATTACAGGACTACAAGTACCATGATGCCTTGGGCTAATTGACCTGCCCATTTGGGGGCGTAAACAGGCTTTTATGGACTGAGACCGGAGCACGGATTCATAAACGCGACTGCCTTTGAAAAAGAGGGATGATCCTTGAAACGCATCAGTCGTACCGCGTGCATGACTGTCTGATTGAAACTGCCTGCTGCGTCTTGCTTATACCCTGGAATAAAGGCTTGCCACCTTGGTCTGTTTTTGAGTGCGCTCAATCGTGGGGGAATGGCAAATGGAGCTTTCATATCTGGTGGCGACCCGGCCGCCGAGAAGCACCACCCCGCTAAGTGAGGGGGCCACATGGCGGGCGATATGCCTGGAGCCGATTTTTGTGGATTACAGACCTGGGATGAAAGCAGATACAGTGGATAGTGGCCCATCCATGGGCTTTTATTGGGACAGAAAGTAGTGCACCATACATGGTTTAATTACAGGACTACAAGTACCATGATGCCTTAGGCTAATTGACCCGCCCATTTGGGGACGTAAACAGGCTTTTATGGACTGAGACCGGAGCACGGATTCATAAACGCGACTGCCTTTGAAAAAGAGGGATGATCCTTGAAACGCGTCAGGCGTACCGCGTGCATGACTATTTGATTGAAACTGCCTACTGCGTCTTGCTTATACCCTGGAATAAAGGCTTGCCACCTTGGTCTGTTTTCGAGTGCGCTCAATCGTGGAGGAATGGAAAACGGAGCTTTCATATATATATATATATATACATATATATATATATATATATATATATATATATATATATTTATTACCTACTGGCGGTCGCCAGTAGGTAGTTATAGTTAGGACCTATTTTCCAAAGGAAATCCGCAACATTCTATTCCCAATGAGTCTGGCGCCGGTTGACGAACTCTCGCGAAATTTTCCAAACTTTTGGCCAGCTCCGCTCCGCTGCTACCCTGAAAGTTTCGTCGTGATTCGTCAAGCGGGGGCCGAGAAAAAAGGGGGTCCCAAAACGCGCTTTACCCATGCAATTTCCCATTGATGTGTTTGTAGACAGATAACTGTGCTGTTTTTATATTTTGGTAGAATTAGAAACCAGTCATTGTTTATGAATTTGTGAAATGAGTTATATTATGTATCTATACTAAAATGTAGTACTTCTTCTAGATGAAGAAATGTGTTTTGATATAGTGCAAGGGATAGTGTTGTTTGTCTAGAATCACACAGTGAGTATGTGTGCATTCGGGAACCACTGTGAGAGAAGCATTTGGCAACATTGTGTATTTGCTGACAGATAACTGTTTTAAAACCTGTCATGTTGTCAAGTTTTAGTAGCATTAGAAGCCAGTCGTTGCTTATGCGTTGATTAAATGAGTTAGGCTTTGACACAAAAGTGCAGTCCTGAAATATGTAGATTGTGTGCAGTTCCCTTACCACTTCCACAGTAGTGAATGATTTTTGGTAAACTCCTAGGGATAGTGTTGCTTGTCTAGATTCACACTGTGAGTCTGTGTGCATTTGGGAACCACTGTGAGAGAAGTATGTGGTTATATTGTGTATTTGCTGACATATAACTGTTTTAAAACCTGTCTTGTTGTCAAGTTTTAGTAGCATTAGAAGGCAGTTTTTGCTTATGCTTTGATTAAATGAGTCAGGCTTTGACACAAAAGTGCAGTCCTGAAATATGTTGATTGTGTGCAGTTGCCTTACCACTTGCACTGTAGTGAATGAGAGAAGTATGTGGTAATATCGTGTATTTGGTGACAGATAACTGTTTTAAAACCTGTCATGTTGTCAAGTTTTAGTAGCATTAGAAGCCAGTCATTGCTTATGCGTTGATTAAATGAGTTAGGCTTTGACACAAAAGTGCAGTCCTGAAATATGTAGATTGTGTGCAGTTCCCTTACCACTTCCACAGTAGTGAATGATTTTTGGTAAACTCCTAGGGATAGTGTTGCTTGTCTAAATTCAGACTGTGAGTCTGTGTGCATTTGGGAACCACTGTGAGAGAAGTAAGTGGTTATATTGTGTATTTGCTGACATATAACTGTTTTAAAACCTGTCTTGTTGTCAAGTTTTAGTAGCATTAGAAGGCAGTTTTTGCTTATGCTTTGATTAAATGAGTCAGGCTTTGACACAAAAGTGCAGTCCTGAAATATGTTGATTGTGTGCAGTTCCCTTACCACTTGCACTGTAGTGAATGAGAGAAGTATGTGGTAATATCGTGTATTTGGTGACAGATAACTGTTTTAAACCTGTCTTGTTGTCAAGTTTTAGTAGCATTAGAAGGCAGATTTTGCTTATGCTTTGATTGAATGAGTCAGGCTTTGACACAAAAGTGCAGTGTTGAAATATGTAGATTGTGTGCAGTTCCCTTACCACTTGCACTGTAGTGAATGAGTTTTGGTAAACTCCTAGGGATAGTGGTGCTTGTCTAGAATCACACTGTGAGTTAGTGTGTATTTGGGAACCACTGTGAGAGAAGCATTTGGTAACATTGTGTATTTTCTGACAGATAAGTTTTTTAAAACCAGTCATGTTGTCACGTTTTAGTAGAATTAGAAGCCAGTTTTTGATTATGCTTTTATTAAATGAGTCAGGCTTTGACAGAAAGGTGCAGTCCTGAAATATGTAGATTGTGTACAGTTCCCTTATCAGTTCCACAGTAGTGAATGATTTTTGGTAAAGTGCTAGGTATAGTGGTTGTTGTCTAGAATCACACTGTGAGTCTGTGTGCATTTGGGAACCACTATGAGAGAAGCATTTGGTAACATCGTGTATTTTTTAGCAGATAACTCTTTTTTTTTTTTTTTTTTTTTTTTTTTTTGAAAAACCTTTATTGACATTTCGATCATTGACAAGTATGGGCCTACAACCCCCCAGGGCCGGCCGCTAAGCAATCAGAGCAATAAGGTCAAATATAAGCACATGCGGCACCTCGGTAGCAAAATCTTCATACTAAGATAGTTCGGCCCGGGAGCCACGCAGGCAGGACACCAGGAGAAAAGGGGTTTTTCATTTTATAATGAAACAAAACAGTAGGATCAGGTGCCAAACAATTTCCCAACAGCGATAAAGGGCAGGCCGCATGATAGACGTTAGCAATAAACAGCAATCTATTGAATCCATGGCGCAAACACAGGAAATGATGGGGAAGAATATCAAAAACAGTTGCGCCTGCAGGCCCCCATACCTAACGCCCAGAGAACCCCCGGAAACTGTGGCATACACGGAGAGGCAACGGTTCACAGCAAAAGAGGCGTACCACGCTGATCCCAGAAAAGAAGAAACAAGAAGAAACGGAGAAGAAAAAGGAGGCCATGGAAAAAGAGAGGAAGACTGAGAAAGAAAAGAGTCCCCCCCCCAACCCCCCACCCTGCACCTCTGCAAATGAGTATGGCCCCTCCCCCCAGCAGTGTGCCTGTCGCCCTGGAACTAGACCCGAAATATAGAAGAAACAGGGAAAAAGGAATAAGAAAGAACCCCACCAGGCGGGGGGGTGGAGAAAATATAATAAACTGGAGGAGGGCCTTCAGAACATACCCCCGGCTTCTCCCTCCCGCACAGTAAGGTATCCCAACAGCAAACAATAAGTAGCACCAAATCGACCATAACAAAAGGGGGAATGGGGAGCATTGCGCACCGAATATGCTAGTAGCTATGTCCTGGGAGTACACAACCATGAGTCCGCCCGTCTACCAGATGACCACCCCGAGGGATCAGCCTCATCCCTGACCACTCCTGGCGATGCTGCCCATGCCTACCCCTCGACCCAGCGCCATGTCCGATGTTCCAAGGTGAAGGGATGTCCCAAAACAACCGGGAAGCGACGCACACAGGTGGGGTGGAGGTCTCAGAACGCCAACACAGTCCGCATCTCGGAGGGACGTCTTTCCCAGTGCTGCCCCAGGATCTGCACTGCACACAAGGTCCGGGAAGGCTGAATCATCCAAAGTAGACAGACATTGCTGGTAAAGTCCCTGGGTCACCGGAGGTCGTGCACGGGACGAGGCCACCACCTTCCACTCGGAACCACTACCTCCGGAACAGATCAAACCCTCAGTCAGCCGATCATACGGTAGCATACTGTCCGGAGTGTCCGGCTGCGCACTAATCGCAGGGATGGCCGCGACATTATCCTCCTGTGTGCAGTGTAGGAAGTCCCTGTGTAACTGTGGACCAGCATGCCGCCATTGTCCCAACGCTGATGCCACACCGTCGATCTTACTCCCCAAGACCTCGATGCCACGAGCCAAGGAGAAATGAAGGGCACCAAGGGCCTCAAGGAGGTCGCCGTACCCCAGCACTGCTCCCCGCGGTCGCTCTGCCACACTCCCAAAAGTCACACACTCCCAATCCTGCTGCGACCCGGTGGACAGGATAGTAGGCTGCATCGCAACAAGATGGCCGCCGGGGGAGGCCCGACTCGTATGGGGGCCGGGACCCAGGGACAAGCACCTCGGGGTCCACGTCGCTGGAGACAGGGGTCCGGGGGCAGGTACAAATTCAGCCGTTGCGTGGACTCGGGCAACAGTCGTCTCCACCAAGGACCAGCAGCCGCGAAAATCCGGGAGCAGTCTGCAAGGATCAGGGCGAGCTAGGGGCGGTGTCCGGGCAGCTCACCGTCAAAGGCAGGGGCAAACACCGAAGAGTCTGAGAACTGCACCCCCGGGCATGCCCTCGATCCACTACGCTTTAGCAACGGGAGCGGCCGTGGCGAGATGCAGGCCGGGGGCAGCACCGCTCCGGTGGACCGACTCCACCCAGTCACCACAGGCCGTTGTTGTTAAACTGCCACCCGGCCAAGGCGTCCACTCGAGGTCCCGGCTCCGGGGCTGCACGGGCCGCAATGTTCATCCGCAGATTTCTCAGGCGGTACAGTAGCCAGAAACCCCGGAGTCACACGATCGGTTGCCACTCTCCTTCACAAACACGATCCCATGGCGCAAGCTGAGGATCTAGTACAGGATATCCGTGCGGGATGCGGAGGTTCACGGAGCCGGGAATCTACGCTGCCGTCTCGGTCGCCATCTTGGCTCCTCCCCAGATAACTCTTTTAAAACCTGTCATGTTGTTAAGTTTTAGTAGCATTAGAAGCCAGTCTTTGCTTATGCGTTGATTAAATGAGTCATGCTTTGACACTAATGTGCTGTACTTAAATATGTAGATTGTGTGCAGTACCATTACCTCTTCTAGACTAGTGAATGAGTTTTGGTAAACTGCTAGGGATAGTGTTGCTTGTCTAAAATCACACTGTGATTCTGTGTACATTTGGGTAAGGATTGTGAGAGAAGCATTTGGTAACATAGTGTATTTGATGACAGATAACTGTTTTAAAATCGGTCATGTTGTCAAGTTTTAGTAGGTTTAGAAGCTATTCTTTGCTTATGCATTGATAAAATGAGTCAGGGTTTGACACTAAAGTGCAGTACCATGTACTATTCTCTTCACTGTGCCAGAACTGAAAATTTAAAAGTTTTACCCAGGCACTAAGCTAGCAGTAGTCTGATGATTTAGTCAGTTTCCAAGTACTCATGTTGTGAACCATACATTACCACATAGATTGTTTCAAATGTCTATGGAGTATGCATGCAGTCTTCTAACATACTATACACTTGTCTTTCACATTTTCAATTCGCTAGTCAGTATCCATACACTTCCAGGAAACACCCTGTAACTCCCTTTGCAGTCCTCTAGTAACCCATTCAGCATCATGTACTAATCCATTCACTGTGCCAAAACCCAAACACTTCTAAATTCACCAAGATACTATCTTTGGAGTACTCTAATCATTCAGTCAGTGCCTAAGTATTCATGCATTGAGCCAGACCTTAGCACATGGACTGCTTCAAACCCCTATCCACTATGTATGCAGTCTTCTAACCACCTAGACACTTGTCTTTCACACTTTCAATTCCCTAGTCAGTATACATACAGTCCAGCAAACATCCTGTCACTCCCTTTGCACTCCTCTAGTTACCCATTCAGTACCAAGTACTAATCCATTCACTGTGTGAAAAGCCTACCACTTATAAATTCACCTAGGCATTCTCCTTGCTGTACTCTAATCATTCAGTCAGTACCCAAGTAGTCATGCAGTGAGCCAGGCCTTAGCACATGGACTGCTTTAAATGCCTATGCAGTATGGATGCAGTCCTCTAATCACCTACACACTTGTCTTTCACACCTTCAATTCCCTAGTTAGTATTCATACACTTCTAGCAAACACCCTGTCACTCACCCAGTGGGTCTCCTTATAGTACTGTAATCATTTAGTCGGTTAGCATGTAGTCTTTTAGTGAGGTAGGCTTTAGGGCATGTGCTGAGAGAAGTATGTGGTAATATCGTGTATTTGCTGACAGATAACTGTTTTAAAACCTGTCTTGTTGTCAAGTTTTAGTAGCATTAGAAGGCAGTTTTTGCTTATGCTTTGATTAAATGAGTCAGGCTTTGACACAAAAGTGCAGTCCTGAAATATGTAGATCATGTTCAGTTCCCTTACCACTTGCACTGTTGTGAATGAGTTTTGGTAAACTCCTAGGGATAGTGGTGCTTGTCTAGAATCACACTGTGAGTTAGTGTGTATTTGGGAACCACTATGAGAGAAGCATTTGGTAACATCGCATATTTTTTGACAGATAACTTTTTAAAAACCTGTCATGTTGTCAAGTTTTAGTAGCATTAGAAGACAGTCTTTGCTTATGCGTCGATTTAATGAGTCATGCTTTGACAGAAAAGTGCAGTCCTGAAATATGTACATTGTGTGCAGTTCCCTTATCAGTTCCACAGTAGTGAATTATTTTTGGTAAAGTCCTAGGTATGGTGGTTGTTGTCTAGAATCACACTGTGAGTCTGTGTGCATTTGGGAACCACTGTGAGAGAAGCATTTGGTAACATCGTGTATTTTTTAGCAGATAACTCTTTTAAAACCTGTCATGTTGTTAAGTTTTAGTAGCATTAGAAGCCAGTCTTTGCTTATGCGTTGATTAAATGAGTCATGCTTTGACACTAATGTGCTGTACTTAAATATGTAGATTGTGTGCAGTACCATTACCTCTTCTAGACTAGTGAATGAGTTTTGGTAAACTGCTAGGGATAGTGTTGCTTGTCTAAAATCACACTGTGATTCTGTGTACATTTGGGTAAGGATTGTGAGAGAAGCATTTGGTAACATAGTGTATTTGATGACAGATAACTGTTTTAAAATCGGTCATGTTGTCAAGTTTTAGTAGGTTTAGAAGCTATTCTTTGCTTATGCATTGATAAAATGAGTCAGGGTTTGACACTAAAGTGCAGTACCATGTACTATTCTCTTCACTGTGCCAGAACTGAAAATTTAAAAGTTTTACCCAGGCACTAAGCTAGCAGTAGTCTGATGATTTAGTCAGTTTCCAAGTACTCATGTTGTGAACCATACATTACCACATAGATTGTTTCAAATGTCTATGGAGTATGCATGCAGTCTTCTAACATACTATACACTTGTCTTTCACATTTTCAATTCGCTAGTCAGTATCCATACACTTCCAGGAAACACCCTGTAACTCCCTTTGCAGTCCTCTAGTAACCCATTCAGCATCATGTACTAATCCATTCACTGTGCCAAAACCCAAACACTTCTAAATTCACCAAGATACTATCTTTGGAGTACTCTAATCATTCAGTCAGTGCCTAAGTATTCATGCATTGAGCCAGACCTTAGCACATGGACTGCTTCAAACCCCTATCCACTATGTATGCAGTCTTCTAACCACCTAGACACTTGTCTTTCACACTTTCAATTCCCTAGTCAGTATACATACAGTCCAGCAAACATCCTGTCACTCCCTTTGCACTCCTCTAGTTACCCATTCAGTACCAAGTACTAATCCATTCACTGTGTGAAAAGCCTACCACTTATAAATTCACCTAGGCATTCTCCTTGCTGTACTCTAATCATTCCGTCAGTACCCAAGTAGTCATGCAGTGAGCCAGGCCTTAGCACATGGACTGCTTTAAATGCCTATGCAGTATGGATGCAGTCCTCTAATCACCTACACACTTGTCTTTCACACCTTCAATTCCCTAGTTAGTATTCATACACTTCTAGCAAACACCCTGTCACTCACCCAGTGGGTCTCCTTATAGTACTGTAATCATTTAGTCGGTTAGCATGTAGTCTTTTAGTGAGGTAGGCTTTAGGGCATGTGCTGAGAGAAGTATGTGGTAATATCGTGTATTTGCTGACAGATAACTGTTTTAAAACCTGTCTTGTTGTCAAGTTTTAGTAGCATTAGAAGGCAGTTTTTGCTTATGCTTTGATTAAATGAGTCAGGCTTTGACACAAAAGTGCAGTCCGGAAATATGTAGATCATGTTCAGTTCCCTTACCACTTGCACTGTTGTGAATGAGTTTTGGTAAACTCCTAGGGATAGTGGTGCTTGTCTAGAATCACACTGTGAGTTAGTGTGTATTTGGGAACCACTATGAGAGAAGCATTTGGTAACATCGCATATTTTTTGACAGATAACTTTTTAAAAACCTGTCATGTTGTCAAGTTTTAGTAGCATTAGAAGACAGTCTTTGCTTATGCGTTGATTTAATGAGTCATGCTTTGACAGAAAAGTGCAGTCCTGAAATATGTACATTGTGTGCAGTTCCCTTATCAGTTCCACAGTAGTGAATTATTTTTGGTAAAGTCCTAGGTATGGTGGTTGTTGTCTAGAATCACACTGTGAGTCTGTGTGCATTTGGGAACCACTGTGAGAGAAGCATTTGGTAACATCGTGTATTTTTTAGCAGATAACTCTTTTAAAACCTGTCATGTTGTCAAGTTTTAGTAGCATTAGAAGACAGTCTTTGCTTATGCGTTGATTAAATGAGTCATGCTTTGACACTAATGTGCTGTACTTAAATATGTAGATTGTGTGCAGTACCATTACCTCTTCTAGACTAGTGAATGAGTTTTGGTAAACTGCTAGGGATAGTGTTGCTTGTCTAAATTCACACTGTGAGTCTGTGTACATATGTGGGTATGGATTGTGAGAGAAACATTTGGTAACATAGTGTATTTGATGACAGATAACTGTTTTAAAATCGGTCATGTTGTCAAGTTTTAGTAGCTTTACAAGGTATTCTTTGCTTATGCATTGATAAAAATGAGTCAGGGTTTGACACTAAAGTGCAGTACCATGTACTATTCTCTTCACTGTGCCAGAACTGAAAATTTAAAAGTTTTACCCAGGCACTAAGCTAGCAGTAGTCTGATGATTTAGTCAGTTTCCAAGTACTCATGTTGTGAACCATAAATTACCACATAGATTGTTTCAAATGTCTATGTAGTATGCATGCAGTCTTCTAACATACTATACACTTGTCTTTCACATTTTCAATTCGCTAGTCAGTATCCATACACTTCCAGGAAACACGCTGTAACTCCCTTTGCAGACCTCTAGTGACCCATTCAGCATCATGTACTAATCCATTCACTGTGCCAAAACCCAAACACTTATAAATTCACCAAGATACTATCTTTGGAGTACTCTAATCATTCAGTCAGTGCCTAAGTATTCATGCACTGAGCCAGGCCTTAGCATATGGACTGCTTCAAACCCCTATCCACTATGTATGCAGTCTTCTAACCACCTAGACACTTGTCTTTCACACTTTCAATTCCCTAGTCAGTATCCATACAGTCCAGCAAACATCCTGTCACTCCCTTTGCACTCCTCTAGTGACCCATTCAGTACCAAATACTAATCCATTCCCTGTACGAAAAGCCTACCACTTATAAATTCACCTAGGCACTCTCCTTGCTGTACTCTAATCATTCAGTCAGTACCCAAGTAGTCATGCAGTGAGCCAGGCCTTAGCACATGGACTGCTTTAAATGCCTATGCAGTATGGATGCAGTCCTCTAATCACCTACACAGTTGTCCTTCACACCTTCAATTCCCTAGTTAGTATTCATACACTTCTAGCAAACACCCTGTCACTCTCCCAGTGTGTCTCTTTATAGTACTGTAATCATGTAGTCAGTTAGCATGTAGTCTTTTAGTGAGGTAGGCTTTAGGGCATGAACTGCTTCAAAGTAGTATGCACTATGCATGTAGTGTTTTAACAATCGTCACACTTGTGGTTCAGGGCTATAGTTTCTTAGTCAGTTTTTATATAAAATGTGTTTGTAC
Source organism: Triturus cristatus (assembly GCF_964204655.1). Classification (NCBI taxonomy): domain Eukaryota; kingdom Metazoa; phylum Chordata; class Amphibia; order Caudata; family Salamandridae; genus Triturus; species Triturus cristatus. The sequence goes on along the minus strand of NC_140581.1, from coordinate 920,281,399 downwards.
AGTAATGGAATAGTATAAATTTGAAAGTTATTAATATACATTTATTTGTGATTCTTTTTTACAGATACAGAACAGGAGTGTTTCTCATCTGTTTGCACTCTTCTCGTGCAAGATTGTTTGGATGAAGAGTCCTTAGGTGTTTCATCATACTTACCGTGCCGCACGGGTATTTTTTGTTAGGATCCCCTCATAACAGAACTCTTTTGCAAAACTTGCGCATGACGAAGGTGGCATTGGTCTTCGTTTGCCCCTCGAGAAAAGTAGAACATTTCCACATCACTGAAAAAAAACGTTGTGGGCGTGGTGCATCCTCCAAAAAATCATCCTTAGATTCGGTGAATATTTTAAAGTGACAACATTTACAGTTTTTGTAAGTTAAACTTATAAAATTTTGTTAGCTGTCTGCATTTTATATATCTGTGATTTGTATCTTGTTTTTTTTTTGAGAATAGCATGTTGTTTTTTTTTTAACAATCTTGGAGATTGTTTTTTTTTTAGCCCGCTGTTAAGGCAAAAAAATTACTTTGTGGAAATTATGCTGTGTTGTAAAAAATGTAATATTACATGTTATAATTTTTTTTCCTTTTCTTTCACAGATCCAAATTTTAAAATAAGCAATTTTTATGAATTTAGATTGGAATGAAAATGTGAAAAAAATGTGTACCATTTTTTATTCCTATTACTGTGAAGGTAAGTTTAACTAAGTCTCAATATGCAGAATGAGGAGGTCTGCAAGAAGCTACAAAGTTGAAACATGGTTCTAAAAACACTTTGTTTATACCTTTGTAGTTTTGAAATCTGACCATAATCAGATATCATGTGACCTGCTAAAAAAGAGATTTGAGGGGTTCATAATATTTCCTATTTTAGCTATTGAAGGACCGCAATTATTTCAATCATTCTTCTTTGAACATCTTTGCAGACAAAACTCTGTGCTTACCTTTTATCATTCGCAAGGAATTTTAAAACTGGAAATATGTCACTTTTTGTAACATAGTTATTGTGTAAGATACTCTTTCATATTTACAAAGAGAGGAAAAGGCACTCTGCACTTTTTATACTCCATGTAAATACAACCTCATCATGCAGACCACTTTCTGTTGAAAGGGTGTTCTATAAGTGTTGTTGTGCATGATTGCACGTAATACTCACAGAACAAGACACATGTCTAGATTTATCATAAATCATACATCTCGATATGTGTGTGAATGGTGCACCATTCTAAAATTGGTGTAGGAAAGCACAACAAGAAGAATTGTTTTAATTTCTCCACATTTTTATATCTTCAATGCATGCTGAAATGTTCAGCATACATTGAAGGAGAAAAATGAATTTTCTCATTGTTTTTGTGCAGGAAGGTGTGTCTTCCTGTAGAAAAACAAACAACACATGACACAGATATCCTTGCACTATGGTGCAAGGGTGCCTTTGTCACCACATGGCTGCAGTTTAAGTAGCCGTGCAGACAGAAGCATAGATTTGCAACATATTTATGTACATATGTTGCATCCCTGTGCTTCGGAAGTACTAGAGCACGCTGCAGTTAAAGAGGTTACTGTGTGATGCTGCAGCACTTCCTCATAGTTCTGCACTTATACATTCACCATACGCTACTAATGCATTCATTCAGTCAATTACGTACTACACATACATTCATCTAAACTAACACTAAAAAAGAAATTAAGCTCTTTTTTTAAACCAGGAAAGTTAGTTCTTACAAGAACGTTTTTTTTCTTCTTTCTTCTTTTATAATTTTTTGTGAGTGTTCTGAACAATTTTTTTATTTGTTTTCATTTTTCTGCAAAAAAAAACCCAAAAAACAAAACAGGAGAAACCAAACAATGAACTTCAGGGAACAATAAAAAAAAACAAAAAAAACAAGCAAATGTGACTTTCTTGCCGGCGGCAGATCAGATCGATCGACTGCTCACCATAGCACAAAGTCGCATTGCACTTAGTGCAGAGCACTTTTAAAAATTTAAATTGAGGACGGATGTCAAAGGTTTGGGCTGATGGATGCACTCTTGAGGTGCTCGGTTGCGATGAGGTGGATGGCGCAGGAGCAGGAGTGTTTCTCATCCGTCGGCACTCTTCTCATGCAAGATTGTTTGGATGAAGGGTCCTCATGTGCTTCATCATACTTGCCGTGCCACACGAGTATTTCTTGTTAGGATCCCCTCGCGACAGGACTCTTTTGCAAATCTTGCACGTGACCAAGGTGGCATTGGTCTTATTCTGCCCCTCGGGAAAAGTAAAACATTTCCACACCACTGAAGAAAAAAGTTCTTTGGGTGGTGCCTCTGCCAAAAATTCATCCTCAGAAGTATGAGGTGATGCAGGTGATGCCTGCTGCCCTGAAGCCATTTTTGGTTGAAAAAAGTTAGAGCTAAGTGTAAACTTAGTCTAAAAAATCTTCTTCTCTCCAAAGAGATGGTGCTCTAAAGAAGGTCAAAGAAGAATGATTGTAATGGGCAGGGTCTTTCAATAGTTAGAAGAGGAAGTGTAATGAACCAATCAAATCTCTTTTTTTGCAGGTCACATGGGATCCGCGCACCCTTCACTTACGCAGCACGTACCCAGCGCGCATCCGCAAAATTGAATTAAAAAAAATTATAGGATTAGATGTGAAAATATATTAGTTTTAAGACTAGTTTAGAGTTTGTCTTCAATTAATATTCACATGAAATACATATATATATGTTTTTTTAAATGTTAAATATTTTGCGGGATCCGCGCACCTACCGTGTCATAGACGCAGATGACGCATCGCGGAAGCGCGTAAACGTCGCGTTACATACATCGAACGTGTTGCGTATAGGCTGGGAGTCGCGTACCGGTCGCATTGCAATCGCGCACTAAACACGTACCCAACACTTACCATGCGCAGATGTTATCGCGTAGGGATCAAGAACGGTGCGCTTAGGGTGCGCGGATACAAAAACATTGAAAAAATATATATAAAATAAAGTTTTGAACACATAGTTAAAAAAATATGTTTGAAAAACCCATTAAGTTCAAATAATATTTTTTAATTTTTAAAAGAATTGAAAAAATAAGTTTAAAAAATGGTGATAAAAAAGTATTTTTAAAAAAACGTAATTAATGAAATTGACACACTAAATTTGAAAAATATCCAAATCTAATGAAAATCATTAAACATGATATCTTCAGAGATAAGTTATAGATAGGAATTAGCATTTAAAAAACCTTTGAAATTCACTGAAAAAACCATAGGTTTCATGCACGTTATGGGTAGAAATTGGCATTTAAAAAACCTTTGAAATTCACTGAAAAAACCAAAGGTTTCAGGGGCGTTATAGTTAGGAATTGGCATTTAAAAAACCTTAGAAATTCACTGAAAAAAACATAGGTTTCATGGGTGTTATAGTTAGCTGGACTTTTCCCTCGTACAAAACCCTAGAAATTCCCCTGTTATAGTTAGTTCAGCTAACTATAACTCGCGCCCCGGCAATGCACTGCTGATGACGTCACATATTACATCACTCATGACATGGTCAGTGACATCACTCATGACATCACTGATGACATCTCAAATTACATCACTGATGGCATCATCCATGTGATAAATTACTGCATCTTCTCACACCCTAATTTAACCTTTGATACACTAACTCAAAATTTCAGACGTCCATTCTCAAAACCATAGATACTCCAATACCAATAGCTACATACCCACTCATTAACTCTTAGGTCTACATACACCTCCACTCACTCACCTGTACAGTCACTCATACTTACAGTCACTCCGTACAAGACTATCATATGCATTTATACACCTATATAGACACTCACAGACCGCCAATCATCCATTGAGGTACTGACACACCTAGTCAGTCGTGCAAGTAATTAAACACAGTCCAATTTACTCACCTATACAGTTAAACACAATCAAGTTCACTTACTTATAAAAATAGTACCACATTCTTACGCTCTTATACAATCATTGATACAAGCACACACTCATCCACACAGCCACTCTCACAATGACACACTCTCACATATACCCACTTATATACTCTTACACGCATATATACCGCCTTTCACACATGTAGTTAGTCACACATGTACCACTGAGATATACAATCAATCCCTAACACACCCATACATACACTCACCCAACCATACAGTTGATCACAGATGCACTCTTAAAACCATGCACACATAGAATCACCAACTCACACATCTATGCATAGAGTCACACACACCCTACCCACACACTCAGGCACCCATACAGATACTCAGACAACCAATCAATAACCGATATAGACACTCATATAGCTATTCACAAAACCATGGAGCCACTTATACACCTACACACAGACACATACAGACATTCACACAGTTTAGTCACTAGTCCGCAGTAAGATACATTTAATGACTCACTTATAGAGTCAGTTACGCACCTAGAAAATCATCCATTCACACACTTGTACACCCACTCATTCTTCCACCGGCCTTTCACTATAAATATATAAAATATTTTTAAACTTTACAGAAATACACATTCACTGGATGACGTCATCAGTGATGTCATCAGTGATGTCATTTGAGATGTCATCAGTGATGTCATGAGTGATGTCACTGACCATGTCATGAGTGATGTAATATGTGACGTCATCAGCAGTGCATTGCGGGGGCGCGAGTTATAGTTAGCTGAACTAACTATAACAGGGGAATTTCTAGGGTTTTGTGTGAGGGAAAAGTCCAGCTAACTATAACACTCCTCAGGGAGGAGCCAAGATGGCGACCGGAGCAGTCGCTTGAGCGCCCGGCTCCGTCGGCCCTTGGCCTCGGACTATCATCCTGATTCCTATCCTTGCCGATTTTCGAGGTGCAACGCGTGCGACGACGCGCTGACTGCGCCGTCGCTTTCCCGAAGTCTTAGCCCGCCCGGATGCCGGAGTTCTTGGTGCCTTTGTTCTCCGCCCTGGACCCTTGCTCTACTGTGGCCTCGGCCGGCCCTCTGGAAGCGTTGCAGTCACCGGACCCGCTGGTGCAAATCTGAGCCCGAGGTCCCGATCCCGCCTCACGCCACGTACGGTCACCAGAAGAGCCGGGAGAGAGACGCCCGGACACCTCCTGTACCCTGCACCTGACGGGCTGGAGCTAGAGGGTAAGCCCCGGTGTGGCGGGTCTCCTACCCCGCTCTGTGGACCACGCTGTGGAAGGCTGCAGACCCCCTTCTTCTATGGTCTAGTCGGCTGCAAAGAGAGCCCGAGGGAGGGGAAGCGCCTGCTGGCTTTCACCTGTTGCGGCGCAGACCTGTTGGGAATTGCCTCCTTGTCACGATCCCCCCCCTGGCCACGGTACCGTTCAACGGTAAAACATGGCGCTGATTGCCTGCTCGCTGCTGGGGGGTGATGCTCCGGTCTCGCCCGCTGCCCGCTTCGCCCTCCCTCTACCAGACTCCAGTTCCCCAGTGCCGTCCCGGATTGCTGCCGTTGTGGGGACGCAGCTTCCGCTGACATACGGCTCCGTTCTGGCTGCCCTGCGGGACTTTCGTCTGCAATTGTGTGTCGGCTTGCAAACGCTGAGTGAGCGGTTCGACTCTACACTGTCTGCTGCGGGCCGTGAGCGCCCCGTTTGTGATCAACAAGACGTGAGTCTGCCAGTGCTGTGGTCCTCCTGCGGGGAAGCAACGACTGGGTATAACGGTGCTACACTGGTGTCTTCATTTGGCTTTCCCGGCGCTCAGGATCAATCGCTCTCCTGCTCAATGGCAGACACTTTGTTTCCCCGGTCATTGCTGCCTGCTTTGTTGTTGCCTGCCTCACCGTGCCCGCAGGAGTTTCCAGCTGAACTACACCTGGCGACCTCGAGGAACCGTTCACGGTGGCCTACGGCTCCTTTTATGTGGAACTCATGTACTTTACAAGCCAGGTCTGGATTTTATATGGTGTGCAAGGGGACCTCCATAGATGATCGGCGGCCATTTTGTGACTCTACTTCTCCATCTTCTCCCAAGTGGCCATATTGTCTTTGTCTGTTCGGGATGCGGGGCATTCACGAGGGGGCGGGTCTAATCGTACGCCCGCGATCGGGCCAGGGCTAGATTACTCTCTATCATCATGGCTTCACGGCCGGGCTGGACTGGGACTGGAATTGTCTACATATGTTGTGCGCACTCGTCGCGATCTGTCTGCCTTCTTTGCCTTGGTGTTACATGCTATCTTCACACGACCGCCTTTGGGTGTAGTGGGATTTCAGTGTGTGGAGGATTGGTTGGCCGGTGGTGTCGGGCGCTCCGAGGATACGTGGGCTCCTCCCCACCTCCTTTCTTCTTTCTTCTCTTAGTTTCTTTACTCTATTCCTACTTTCTCTCTTGTCTATATTTCGGGTTCATTGGGCGACAGGCACAATGCTGGGGGGGGGGGTAGGCCATAGCCTCCGCATTGGTGTAGGGTGGGGGGGTAATTTACTGTTTCTTTTTAGTTCTATGGGCCTCTTTCTTTCATGTCTCTGCGCTATACTTGTTTCGATTCGGGGTCCGGGTGTGGGGTGGATTGAGTGGGGGCGGCTTTTAGGGGGTGCGTATTTACTACTGTGATGATCCTGTAATCTAACTGCATCGCCTTACTGTATGAGATTTTCTATGGCTGTTTTAATGATGCTGCTGCCCTCCAGTGTATGAAGCCGACTTGCGGACTCGAATCTCCTTGTTTCTATCCTTTACTGCCTTTTTTTCTCGATAAAAATTTTTTTTTTGAAAACCTTAAAATTAACCTTCACTTCTCCTTCCCCCGGTGTCAAGGATCCCTCCAGTGTATGAATCCTGAATCGTTGCTAATCTTGACCTTGACGCACAGGGGATGTATTGTTTGTCTCTGTGCTCAACCGTATTGTGGCCGGCCTGATGGTTGTAGGCCCGTATTTGTTCTTTTACTATGCACAAATAAAGGTTTTTAAAAAAAAAAAAAAAAAAACTATAACACTCCTGAAACCTATGGTTTTTTCAGTGAATTTCTGAGGTTTTTTAAATGCCAATTCCTAACTATAACACCCCTGAAACCTTTGTTTTTTTCAGTGAATATATATATATATATATATATATATATATATATATATATATATATATATATATATATATATATATCAACCCAAGATGCCCTCAAGCTCAAAGACGCTACTCCACGAGAGAAAGGTTCACAGACCCATTTTAATTCATGAAACCACGCACCAGCTTTCCGATAATTAACATCCCTGACGCGTTTCAAAGCTACTGCTTCTTCTTCTGAGGGAAACACACTCTGTCAGCCACGGAAACGCGCAGCACACCTTCCTTCCTTTTTACATTTTATGCTTTTAATTAACCCTCACGTGGTTCTCGCACTCACAGGTGAGTAATTCCCAATGCATGATGGAATTGGAAGTCCTTGTGCTGAGCCAATTCTCCCCCCTCAGTGGGGTCCGTGTTTCTGGCAGTTCGTTATTACCAAGTGTTATTGATTGCAAAGTTTAAGCTCTCCATTGAGCCTCAGAGAGTCCGGCAGGTTTCCAGTGAAGAATTTCTCGTGCTGCAAACAGGTTAAGGCACAGTTCCTTCCTTGCAGACTCATTACTTAATGGCGGTGCGTCCTTCACGGCGGGGCTGCCGTGTTAAATTTCAACCCAAGATGCCCTCAAGCTCAAAGACGCTACTCCACGAGAGAAAGGTTCACAGACCCATTTTAATTCATGAAACCACGCACCAGCTTTCCGATAATTAACATCCCTGACGCGTTTCAAAGCTACTGCTTCTTCTTCTGAGGGAAACACACTCTGTCAGCCACGGAAACGCGCAGCACACCTTCCTTCCTTTTTACATTTTATGCTTTTAATTAACCCTCACGTGGTTCTCGCACTCACAGGTGAGTAATTCCCAATGCATGATGGAATTGGAAGTCCTTGTGCTGAGCCAATTCTCCCCCCTCAGTGGGGTCCGTGTTTCTGGCAGTTCGTTATTACCAAGTGTTATTGATTGCAAAGTTTAAGCTCTCCATTGAGCCTCAGAGAGTCCGGCAGGTTTCCAGTGAAGAATTTCTCGTGCTGCAAACAGGTTAAGGCACAGTTCCTTCCTTGCAGACTCATTACTTAATGGCGGTGCGTCCTTCACGGCGGGGCTGCCGTGTTAAATTTCAACCCAAGATGCCCTCAAGCTCAAAGACGCTACTCCACGAGAGAAAGGTTCACAGACCCATTTTAATTCATGAAACCACGCACCAGCTTTCCGATAATTAACATCCCTGACTCGTTTCAAAGCTACTGCTTCTTCTTCTGAGGGAAACACACTCTGTCAGCCACGGAAACGCGCAGCACACCTTCCTTCCTTTTTACATTTTATGCTTTTAATTAACCCTCACGTGGTTCTCGCACTCACAGGTGAGTAATTCCCAATGCATGATGGAATTGGAAGTCCTTGTGCTGAGCCAATTCTCCCCCCTCAGTGGGGTCCGTGTTTCTGGCAGTTCGTTATTACCAAGTGTTATTGATTGCAAAGTTTAAGCTCTCCATTGAGCCTCAGAGAGTCCGGCAGGTTTCCAGTGAAGAATTTCTCGTGCTGCAAACAGGTTAAGGCACAGTTCCTTCCTTGCAGACTCATTACTTAATGGCGGTGCGTCCTTCACGGCGGGGCTGCCGTGTTAAATTTCAACCCAAGATGCCCTCAAGCTCAAAGACGCTACTCCACGAGAGAAAGGTTCACAGACCCATTTTAATTCATGAAACCACGCACCAGCTTTCCGATAATTAACATCCCTGACGCGTTTCAAAGCTACTGCTTCTTCTTCTGAGGGAAACACACTCTGTCAGCCACGGAAACGCGCAGCACACCTTCCTTCCTTTTTACATTTTATGCTTTTAATTAACCCTCACGTGGTTCTCGCACTCACAGGTGAGTAATTCCCAATGCATGATGGAATTGGAAGTCCTTGTGCTGAGCCAATTCTCCCCCCTCAGTGGGGTCCGTGTTTCTGGCAGTTCGTTATTACCAAGTGTTATTGATTGCAAAGTTTAAGCTCTCCATTGAGCCTCAGAGAGTCCGGCAGGTTTCCAGTGAAGAATTTCTCGTGCTGCAAACAGGTTAAGGCACAGTTCCTTCCTTGCAGACTCATTACTTAATGGCGGTGCGTCCTTCACGGCGGGGCTGCCGTGTTAAATTTCAACCCAAGATGCCCTCAAGCTCAAAGACGCTACTCCACGAGAGAAAGGTTCACAGACCCATTTTAATTCATGAAACCACGCACCAGCTTTCCGATAATTAACATCCCTGACGCGTTTCAAAGCTACTGCTTCTTCTTCTGAGGGAAACACACTCTGTCAGCCATGGAAACGCGCAGCACACCTTCCTTCCTTTTTACATTTTATGCTTTTAATTAACCCTCACGTGGTTCTCGCACTCACAGGTGAGTAATTCCCAATGCATGATGGAATTGGAAGTCCTTGTGCTGAGCCAATTCTCCCCCCTCAGTGGGGTCCGTGTTTCTGGCAGTTCGTTATTACCAAGTGTTATTGATTGCAAAGTTTAAGCTCTCCATTGAGCCTCAGAGAGTCCGGCAGGTTTCCAGTGAAGAATTTCTCGTGCTGCAAACAGGTTAAGGCACAGTTCCTTCCTTGCAGACTCATTACTTAATGGCGGTGCGTCCTTCACGGCGGGGCTGCCGTGTTAAATTTCAACCCAAGATGCCCTCAAGCTCAAAGACGCTACTCCACGAGAGAAAGGTTCACAGACCCATTTTAATTCATGAAACCACGCACCAGCTTTCCGATAATTAACATCCCTGACGCGTTTCAAAGCTACTGCTTCTTCTTCTGAGGGAAACACACTCTGTCAGCCACGGAAACGCGCAGCACACCTTCCTTCCTTTTTACATTTTATGCTTTTAATTAACCCTCACGTGGTTCTGGCACTCACAGGTGAGTAATTCCCAATGCATGATGGAATTGGAAGTCCTTGTGCTGAGCCAATTCTCCCCCCTCAGTGGGGTCCGTGTTTCTGGCAGTTCGTTATTACCAAGTGTTATTGATTGCAAAGTTTAAGCTCTCCATTGAGCCTCAGAGAGTCCGGCAGGTTTCCAGTGAAGAATTTCTCGTGCTGCAAACAGGTTAAGGCAAAGTTCCTTCCTTGCAGACTCATTACTTAATGGCGGTGCGTCCTTCACGGCGGGGCTGCCGTGTTAAATTTCAACCCAAGATGCCCTCAAGCTCAAAGACGCTACTCCACGAGAGAAAGGTTCACAGACCCATTTAAATTCATGAAACCACGCACCAGCTTTCCGATAATTAAACTTTGCAATCAATAACACTTGGTAATACCGAACTGCCAGAAACACGGACCCCACTAAGGGGGGAGAATTGGCTCAGCACAAGGACTTCCAATTCCATCATGCATTGGGAATTACTCACCTGTGAGTGCGAGAACCACGTGAGGGTTAATTAAAAGCATAAAATGTAAAAAGGAAGGAAGGTGTGCTGCGCGTTTCCGTGGCTGACAGAGTGTGTTTCGCTCAGAAGAAGAAGCAGTAGCTTTGAAACGCGTCAGGGATGTTAATTATCGGAAAGCTGGTGCGTGGTTTCATGAATTAAAATGGGTCTGTGAACCTTTCTCTCGTGGAGTAGCGTCTTTGAGCTTGAGGGCATCTTGGGTTGAAATTTAACACGGCAGCCCCGCCGTGAAGGACGCACCGCCATTAAGTAATGAGTCTGCAAGGAAGGAACTGTGCCTTAACCTGTTTGCAGCACGAGAAATTCTTCACTGGAAACCTGCCGGACTCTCTGAGGCTCAATGGAGAGCTTAAACTTTGCAATCAATAACACTTGGTAATAACAAACTGCCAGAAACACGGACCCCACTGAGGGGGGAGAATTGGCTCAGCACAAGGACTTCCAATTCCATCATGCATTGGGAATTACTCACCTGTGAGTGCGAGAACCACGTGAGGGTTAATTAAAAGCATAAAATGTAAAAAGGAAGGAAGGTGTGCTGCGCGTTTCCGTGGCTGACAGAGTGTGTTTCCCTCAGAAGAAGAAGCAGTAGCTTTGAAACGCGTCAGGGATGTTAATTATCGGAAAGCTGGTGCGTGGTTTCATGAATTAAAATGGGTCTGTGAACCTTTCTCTCGTGGAGTAGCGTCTTTGAGCTTGAGGGCATCTTGGGTTGAAATTTAACACGGCAGCCCCGCCGTGAAGGACGCACCGCCATTAAGTAATGAGTCTGCAAGGAAGGAACTGTGCCTTAACCTGTTTGCAGCACGAGAAATTCTTCACTGGAAACCTGCCGGACTCTCTGAGGCTCAATGGAGAGCTTAAACTTTGCAATCAATAACACTTGGTAATAACGAACTGCCAGAAACACGGACCCCACTGAGGGGGGAGAATTGGCTCAGCACAAGGACTTCCAATTCCATCATGCATTGGGAATTACTCACCTGTGAGTGCGAGAACCACGTGAGGGTTAATTAAAAGCATAAAATGTAAAAAGGAAGGAAGGTGTGCTGCGCGTTTCCGTGGCTGACAGAGTGTGTTTCCCTCAGAAGAAGAAGCAGTAGCTTTGAAACGCGTCAGGGATGTTAATTATCGGAAAGCTGGTGCGTGGTTTCATGAATTAAAATGGGTCTGTGAACCTTTCTCTCGTGGAGTAGCGTCTTTGAGCTTGAGGGCATCTTGGGTTGAAATTTAACACGGCAGCCCCGCCGTGAAGGACGCACCGCCATTAAGTAATGAGTCTGCAAGGAAGGAACTGTACCTTAACCTGTTTGCAGCACGAGAAATTCTTCACTGGAAACCTGCCGGACTCTCTGAGGCTCAATGGAGAGCTTAAACTTTGCAATCAATAACACTTGGTAATAACGAACTGCCAGAAACACGGACCCCACTGAGGGGGGAGAATTGGCTCAGCACAAGGACTTCCAATTCCATCATGCATTGGGAATTACTCACCTGTGAGTGCGAGAACCACGTGAGGGTTAATTAAAAGCATAAAATGTAAAAAGGAAGGAAGGTGTGCTGCGCGTTTCCGTGGCTGACAGAGTGTGTTTCCCTCAGAAGAAGAAGCAGTAGCTTTGAAACGCGTCAGGGATGTTAATTATCGGAAAGCTGGTGCGTGGTTTCATGAATTAAAATGGGTCTGTGAACCTTTCTCTCGTGGAGTAGCGTCTTTGAGCTTGAGGGCATCTTGGGTTGAAATTTAACACGGCAGCCCCGCCGTGAAGGACGCACCGCCATTAAGTAATGAGTCTGCAAGGAAGGAACTGTGCCTTAACCTGTTTGCAGCACGAGAAATTCTTCACTGGAAACCTGCCGGACTCTCTGAGGCTCAATGGAGAGCTTAAACTTTGCAATCAATAACACTTGGTAATAACGAACTGCCAGAAACACGGACCCCACTGAGGGGGGAGAATTGGCTCAGCACAAGGACTTCCAATTCCATCATGCATTGGGAATTACTCACCTGTGAGTGCGAGAACCACGTGAGGGTTAATTAAAAGCATAAAATGTAAAAAGGAAGGAAGGTGTGCTGCGCGTTTCCGTGGCTGACAGAGTGTGTTTCCCTCAGAAGAAGAAGCAGTAGCTTTGAAACGCGTCAGGGATGTTAATTATCGGAAAGCTGGTGCGTGGTTTCATGAATTAAAATGGGTCTGTGAACCTTTCTCTCGTGGAGTAGCGTCTTTGAGCTTGAGGGCATCTTGGGTTGAAATTTAACACGGCAGCCCCGCCGTGAAGGACGCACCGCCATTAAGTAATGAGTCTGCAAGGAAGGAACTGTGCCTTAACCTGTTTGCAGCACGAGAAATTCTTCACTGGAAACCTGCCGGACTCTCTGAGGCTCAATGGAGAGCTTAAACTTTGCAATCAATAACACTTGGTAATAACGAACTGCCAGAAACACGGACCCCACTGAGGGGGGAGAATTGGCTCAGCACAAGGACTTCCAATTCCATCATGCATTGGGAATTACTCACCTGTGAGTGCGAGAACCACGTGAGGGTTAATTAAAAGCATAAAATGTAAAAAGGAAGGAAGGTGTGCTGCGCGTTTCCGTGGCTGACAGAGTGTGTTTCCCTCAGAAGAAGAAGCAGTAGCTTTGAAACGCGTCAGGGATGTTAATTATCGGAAAGCTGGTGCGTGGTTTCATGAATTAAAATGGGTCTGTGAACCTTTCTCTCGTGGAGTAGCGTCTTTGAGCTTGAGGGCATCTTGGGTTGAAATTTAACACGGCAGCCCCGCCGTGAAGGACGCACCGCCATTAAGTAATGAGTCTGCAAGGAAGGAACTGTGCCTTAACCTGTTTGCAGCACGAGAAATTCTTCACTGGAAACCTGCCGGACTCTCTGAGGCTCAATGGAGAGCTTAAACTTTGCAATCAATAACACTTGGTAATAACGAACTGCCAGAAACACGGACCCCACTGAGGGGGGAGAATTGGCTCAGCACAAGGACTTCCAATTCCATCATGCATTGGGAATTACTCACCTGTGAGTGCGAGAACCACGTGAGGGTTAATTAAAAGCATAAAATGTAAAAAGGAAGGAAGGTGTGCTGCGCGTTTCCGTGGCTGACAGAGTGTGTTTCCCTCAGAAGAAGAAGCAGTAGCTTTGAAACGCGTCAGGGATGTTAATTATCGGAAAGCTGGTGCGTGGTTTCATGAATTAAAATGGGTCTGTGAACCTTTCTCTCGTGGAGTAGCGTCTTTGAGCTTGAGGGCATCTTGGGTTGAAATTTAACACGGCAGCCCCGCCGTGAAGGACGCACCGCCATTAAGTAATGAGTCTGCAAGGAAGGAACTGTGCCTTAACCTGTTTGCAGCACGAGAAATTCTTCACTGGAAACCTGCCGGACTCTCTGAGGCTCAATGGAGAGCTTAAACTTTGCAATCAATAACACTTGGTAATAACGAACTGCCAGAAACATGGACCCCACTGAGGGGGGAGAATTGGCTCAGCACAAGGACTTCCAATTCCATCATGCATTGGGAATTACTCACCTGTGAGTGCGAGAACCACGTGAGGGTTAATTAAAAGCATAAAATGTAAAAAGGAAGGAAGGTGTGCTGCGCGTTTCCGTGGCTGACAGAGTGTGTTTCCCTCAGAAGAAGAAGCAGTAGCTTTGAAACGCGTCAGGGATGTTAATTATCGGAAAGCTGGTGCGTGGTTTCATGAATTAAAATGGGTCTGTGAACCTTTCTCTCGTGGAGTAGCGTCTTTGAGCTTGAGGGCATCTTGGGTTGAAATTTAACACGGCAGCCCCGCCGTGAAGGACGCACCGCCATTAAGTAATGAGTCTGCAAGGAAGGAACTGTGCCTTAACCTGTTTGCAGCACGAGAAATTCTTCACTGGAAACCTGCCGGACTCTCTGAGGCTCAATGGAGAGCTTAAACTTTGCAATCAATAACACTTGGTAATAACGAACTGCCAGAAACACGGACCCCACTGAGGGGGGAGAATTGGCTCAGCACAAGGACTTCCAATTCCATCATGCATTGGGAATTACTCACCTGTGAGTGCGAGAACCACGTGAGGGTTAATTAAAAGCATAAAATGTAAAAAGGAAGGAAGGTGTGCTGCGCGTTTCCGTGGCTGACAGAGTGTGTTTCCCTCAGAAGAAGAAGCAGTAGCTTTGAAACGCGTCAGGGATGTTAATTATCGGAAAGCTGGTGCGTGGTTTCATGAATTAAAATGGGTCTGTGAACCTTTCTCTCGTGGAGTAGCGTCTTTGAGCTTGAGGGCATCTTGGGTTGAAATTTAACATGGCAGCCCCGCCGTGAAGGACGCACCGCCATTAAGTAATGAGTCTGCAAGGAAGGAACTGTGCCTTAACCTGTTTGCAGCACGAGAAATTCTTCACTGGAAACCTGCCGGACTCTCTGAGGCTCAATGGAGAGCTTAAACTTTGCAATCAATAACACTTGGTAATAACAAACTGCCAGAAACACGGACCCCACTGAGGGGGGAGAATTGGCTCAGCACAAGGACTTCCAATTCCATCATGCATTGGGAATTACTCACCTGTGAGTGCGAGAACCACGTGAGGGTTAATTAAAAGCATAAAATATAAAAAGGAAGGAAGGTGTGCTGCGCGTTTCCGTGGCTGACAGAGTGTGTTTCCCTCAGAAGAAGAAGCAGTAGCTTTGAAACGCGTCAGGGATGTTAATTATCGGAAAGCTGGTGCGTGGTTTCATGAATTAAAATGGGTCTGTGAACCTTTCTCTCGTGGAGTAGCGTCTTTGAGCTTGAGGGCATCTTGGGTTGAAATTTAACACGGCAGCCCCGCCGTGAAGGACGCACCGCCATTAAGTAATGAGTCTGCAAGGAAGGAACTGTGCCTTAACCTGTTTGCAGCACGAGAAATTCTTCACTGGAAACCTGCCGGACTCTCTGAGGCTCAATGGAGAGCTTAAACTTTGCAATCAATAACACTTGGTAATAACGAACTGCCAGAAACACGGACCCCACTGAGGGGGGAGAATTGGCTCAGCACAAGGACTTCCAATTCCATCATGCATTGGGAATTACTCACCTGTGAGTGCGAGAACCACGTGAGGGTTAATTAAAAGCATAAAATGTAAAAAGGAAGGAAGGTGTGCTGCGCGTTTCCGTGGCTGACAGAGTGTGTTTCCCTCAGAAGAAGAAGCAGTAGCTTTGAAACGCGTCAGGGATGTTAATTATCGGAAAGCTGGTGCGTGGTTTCATGAATTAAAATGGGTCTGTGAACCTTTCTCTCGTGGAGTAGCGTCTTTGAGCTTGAGGGCATCTTGGGTTGAAATTTAACACGGCAGCCCCGCCGTGAAGGACGCACCGCCATTAAGTAATGAGTCTGCAAGGAAGGAACTGTGCCTTAACCTGTTTGCAGCATGAGAAATTCTTCACTGGAAACCTGCCGGACTCTCTGAGGCTCAATGGAGAGCTTAAACTTTGCAATCAATAACACTTGGTAATAACGAACTGCCAGAAACACGGACCCCACTGAGGGGGGAGAATTAGCTCAGCACAAGGACTTCCAATTCCATCATGCATTGGGAATTACTCACCTGTGAGTGCGAGAACCACGTGAGGGTTAATTAAAAGCATAAAATGTAAAAAGGAAGGAAGGTGTGCTGCGCGTTTCCGTGGCTGACAGAGTGTGTTTCCCTCAGAAGAAGAAGCAGTAGCTTTGAAACGCGTCAGGGATGTTAATTATCGGAAAGCTGGTGCGTGGTTTCATGAATTAAAATGGGTCTGTGAACCTTTCTCTCGTGGAGTAGCGTCTTTGAGCTTGAGGGCATCTTGGGTTGAAATTTAACACGGCAGCCCCGCCGTGAAGGACGCACCGCCATTAAGTAATGAGTCTTCAAGGATGGAACTGTGCCTTAACCTGTTTGCAGCACGAGAAATTCTTCACTGGAAACCTGCCGGACTCTCTGAGGCTCAATGGAGAGCTTAAACTTTGCAATCAATAACACTTGGTAATAACGAACTGCCAGAAACACGGACCCCACTGAGGGGGGAGAATTGGCTCAGCACAAGGACTTCCAATTCCATCATGCATTGGGAATTACTCACCTGTGAGTGCGAGAACCACGTGAGGGTTAATTAAAAGCATAAAATGTAAAAAGGAAGGAAGGTGTGCTGCGCGTTTCCGTGGCTGACAGAGTGTGTTTCGCTCAGAAGAAGAAGCAGTAGCTTTGAAACGCGTCAGGGATGTTAATTATCGGAAAGCTGGTGCGTGGTTTCATGAATTAAAATGGGTCTGTGAACCTTTCTCTCGTGGAGTAGCGTCTTTGAGCTTGAGGGCATCTTGGGTTGATATATATATATATATATATATATATATATATATATATATATATATATATATAGCCCGTCAGCGGCAGGAGGAGACAGGGCTGGGCCACCCCCTTTGGCTGTGTCAAAAAGTCTTTAACAGAAGAGTCTGGTAAGGTGATCCATCACTAGTTTTTGTAATTGTTTATAATTGTTTGAGTTTCTCTCTCCATGGGAAAATGGGTAAAAGGAAGCAACCGTACTCCATGGGGAAACCACACCCAGATAACACGCCCATTACGAAGTACCTAAAATCTGCCTTGGGAAGAATTGACAGTGAGATTGTCCTCGTGGAAGAACAATTGGCGGCGACTAAAACAGCATTAGACACCGCAATGATGGTATTGGTACCGGAGGTATTAGAGGTTAGTGGTGATTCTATGAAACAAGCGTCCATTGGGAAAGAGAAGGCCTTAGAGCAAGAGGTAGTAACAGATAGTAATTAAGCCTGGGCAAAGCACTACGCTACGCTCGCGTAGTTTGCAAAGTTCGCGCTACTTCGCACTACGCGAACTGCACGTAGCACAGTGCGAACACGCGTAGCGTAATGTTGCGTAGTGCTGCGGTCATTTTTTGCTTGCTCGCGGTCCTCAACGTCAAGTTGGCGACCGCGAGCAAGCAAAATGACATCCCGGCCAGACTTTTTCCTTGTTCGCGATCAGCAACATCAAGTTGGCGATCGCGAGCATGGAAAATAAACCTCCCGGCGAGATTCCCAACGCGAGGAGGTCAGGTTTCTCATTGCGAGTGGTGGCGTATGCTCGCGACCTCTCGCGATGAGAATCTACCAGTTCGCGTTGAGAAAGCTGCCGCTCGAGTAAAAATCTACTCGAGCAGCAGAAAACTACAGCTCGCACTGTGCAAGATGCCATTTTCAATGATTGCACATTGCCGGTTGCTTGTCCGCACTGTGCAATCATTGAAAACGACATCTGGCACAGTGCGAACAAGGTACTACGCAGTTCGCGAAGTGCTACGCGTAGCTCGCGTAGTGCGAACTGCACTTTGCGTAGCTTCGCGAAGTGCTACTTCGCGAACTACGCCCAGGGTTAATTAGTAATACTGTGACCAAAAATGTAAAACCCCGGAATTTAGATAACCCGTGCGTTCTAACATCGACGCTGGAGATTTAAGTTTTATCTAATGACACAGACCCAGTCTCACCACCAGCAAAAAAAAAAAACAGCTACCAAAAACAAAGTCTAGTTCCGATGACAGTAAGAGTGGGAAACCCAGAGCAAAGCAGAAGGTAAAGAAAGGTGGTAAGTCAGATGGACCACCAAAGGGGCGGGGAATCTACAAGGTAGTGACCAAGCAATGCATAACTTTGAGACATTAAGTAAAAAACTGCCTTCTAAATTAGATAACATTGAACGTCGAGTAATGTCAGAGATTAAACTGGTTCAAAAAGACGTAACTTTTCTAACGGATTTGGTATTGGGACTTATATCTTCAAAAAATTTGAATTTACACACTGTGAGTGACAAATCAGTATTAAAGCAAAAAGAAGTCTCAACTGTACTTCAAACTAAAAAAAGCTCCACCAAGCTTCCTACAGGGGAAAGTATACGACTTATTCAAAACCAAAGGCCATCTAATGCACATAAATCCCCCCTCACAGTACCTAAAGAATCCAAGAAAATGGACGTCCCGAGCAGGTCTGTGAACCCAGGCACCAATGAGGATGAGCTCCGACACCTTGCACCTCTGCACCTCACACCTCAGGCGACACCATATCTTATTATTCTTAAACATGTGCCTCAGTTGGAAAATAAGAAGCATGAATCCTATGAGACATTGCAAAATCATGTGATACATTGGATCACAGCAAATACGTACACAGATATTAATGTCTTACAAAGAAACATAATAATGTTGCGAAGGGTGAGCTGTGTAGTGGTGAATTTCCGTAGTAGGGAATTGGTAGGGAATTTGATGGAGATATTTGCAAATAATGTTGTAGCGACAAATTGACTGAAGATGTAATTTCTGTTTCACTGGGTTATTTTTATTGGCCAAATATTAAAAATATTAATGTAAATAGTTTTAATTCTAATCTATATAGATTAATGCCAAATGTTCCTACTTACAATAGGTACGAATTACTTCGATCCTGTAGCAAGATCAATTGACTTAGGGAGGACGCAGAAACTGTCTCTGCTAGAATCCCAGAGCACACTCCAATTGCAAACAAGTCAGATGGTAGCACATGCCCACAAATATTCAATAACAAGCAATGTTGAACTCCTATTACTAAGGATGGTACCTTTATCAGGGATATGGAGGGAGCCGTCTTAGATCATTTAATCGTACAAAATCCGCAAATATTATGTCGTGTAATGTAGCAGGAATTAAAAGTAAGATAAATGATGAAGAATGGCTTAAAACAATAGAGGGGTGTGATATAATCATGATCCAGGAAACATGGAATATTGAACTTTTTTTCATTAACGGTTTTAAAGCAATTTGTACTAATGCTAGCACCTCTAGAAGGGGGAGAGCAAAAGGAGGCTTAGCGACATTAATAGCCGTAACCGCGCCTCTAACAATAAAGGAACTTAATATCAAGTCACAATATTATCAGCTGATACAACTTTATTCTGAAGGGAAACAGCCAATGGTTTTAATTCATTTCGACAATATCTTTGATAGTACTAGACCAATGGTAATTAAGGCTTTAGAAGAAGATCTGGAGCCTTTTGTAAAGGAACTGGGAGGTGAGTATATACCTATTTGGGTGGGTGGTTTTAATTGTGAAATTTGTGATATTTTAGTAGGAGAACAATGTGGGTACAGCGATTGTTTTGGTGATCGAATTCCTCATTTTCCATATGACACTTATGGGGAAGCAATAAATAAGAGCATATCTAAATATAACTTAGCAATTATAGAACCTGAAAATTCAGACGGAGGAGTAGTCATACATACCTATGTAGGAGGGAGAGCATCATCAAATATCAATCATTTTATTGTGTCAACAAAGTGTATGGGTATGGTGGAAAAATGTATAATTAATTAAACTTTGCCTAGTGACCATCACCCACTAACAATGACGTTAAGGCTTAACCTGGCACAAAAACGAAGGGGAAAAGCTTCAAACCCAGATTTAAAATCTCAAGTAAACTACGGTGTTTCCATTAAATGGTCAGGTGTAGACCCAACAACCTTTTTGGATGATCTAAAAGGGAAAATACAAAAAGATTTCAATATTTGTATGAATAGCTCCTCCATAGACACAGCAACTATAAATGCCTTTTGCAATATTATCACGGAAATAGCAGGTGACTTAACACTCAAAAAGAAGAATAAGGTATGTGATGACAATCCAAGATGGTTCAATAGACAATGTTCTAGTCTAAATAGAGATCTGAAAACAGCGCTTAAAGTAAAACCAAGGAATAATGTAAAAATTAGCACCCTGAGGAAAGATTATAAAAGAACTTTAAATCAAAGGAAATGTGAAATACGTGAGGATGCCTGGGCCAGTTTAGTACAGGACGCAGAAACAAGAAATGCGACCCTATTTTGGAAAACAATTGACCAAAGATAATGCAACAGTGAGAATAGCAATAGTTGTGCCCCCTGAAGATTGGATTACGCACTTTGAGCGTATCTTTAATCCAGAAGCTGTAAAAGCCACCAAAACAACAAATGGTAATTTTATCTTAGTTGAACCCATAAAGTCCCTACCAATTACATCCGAAGAAATTAAAACTGCCCTTCAAAAAATTGCTAGCGGGAAAGCCGCAGGACCGGATTGGGTACCCATCGATGTTTTTAAATGTAATATGGACTTTTGGACCCCTATTTTATTAAATGGTTTTAATGCTGCTATAAGGGGGTGTTGCCTGCATCTTGGGCAGAAAGTATCATCGTACCCATTTTTTAAAAAGGAGACAGAGGGAAGGCAAATTGCTAATGTCCCATATCCCTTCTGGACTCAACTTTAAAACTAATGGGATGAATTCTCCTGGGGAGGCTGGAAGAATGGGCCAATGAGAATAATATTCTCTTCGAAGCCCAGTATGGGTTCAGAAGGGGTATTGGAACCGTAGAACAGTGTTTAGATCTGGAGTTATTAATAGGAAAATATACCCTAGCTAAGGAGGGTGCTCTTCATCTTTGTTTCGTAGATCTCACAAGTGTGTTTGATCTCGTTAATCATGCCAAATTATGGCAAACTTTGAAAGAGCAAGGAGCGCCAAGTGATATTGACATATATTTGCCCCAGATTTACACTTTTTTAACCTCCAGAGTATGATTCGGAACAAAAGGCGAATGCACTGAGGATTTTAGAGTTACAAGGGGAATGCGCCCGGGTTGTGTACTGGCGCCACTGCTTTTCTCTTTATATATTAATAATGTGGACATCTATTTAAAAAAGGAAATTGTAGAAGCCCCGGAAGTTGGAAAACGCGCTACCTCAATATTACTCTATACTGATGATGCCGTCCTTTTATCAAAGCGGTACACTCACACCCAGTCAACAGATCTACTTGAATCCAGTGGCAAAGTGAGCAAGGTGTGAGTGTTTGATTGGTTCTGATGCTCCGTCCATCACCACCCCCTTTTGTACCGCTTTGTTCGCCAAAAGTTGGCAGGGTATGCTCAGACGTGAGTCCCTTGCTCACTTTGCCACTGGATTCAAGCAAGCCTGGCTGAAGACGGCTGAAATGTCAGAAACCGGTCCTAGGAAGCTTGTTTCCGGTCCAGGGAAGGCATGGCTTGGCAGTTCGGGCTGGACTGTTCCCATGAGGCACAGGGTCAGACTGATTTGCATATGGCCATGTATGAACTGGGGTGGCAGAGTGGGCTAAAGAACGGTGATGGATCAAACCCAGATCTGTTGACTGGGTGTGAGTGTTTGATTGGTTCTGATGCTCCGTCCATCACCACCCCCTTTTGTACCGCTTTGTTCGCCATAAGTTGGCAGGGTATGCTCAGACGTGAGTCCCTTGCTCACTTTGCCACTGGATTCAAGCAAGCCTGGCTGAAGATGGCTGAAATGCCAGAAACCGGTCCTAGGAAGCTTGTTTCCGGTCCAGGGAAGGCATGGCTTGGCAGTTCGGGCTGGACTGTTCCAATGAGGCACAGGGTCAGACTGATTTGCATATGGCCATGTCTGAACTGGGGTGGCAGAGTGGGCTAAAGAACGGTGATGGATCAAACCCAGATCTGTTGACTGGGTGTGAGTGTTTGATTGGTTCTGATGCTCTGTCCATCACAACCCCCTTTTGTACCGCTTTGTTCGCCATAAGTTGGCAGGGTATGCTCAGACGTGAGTCCCTTGCTCACTTTGCCACTGGATTCAAGCAAGCCTGGCTGAAGATGGCTGAAGATGGCTGAAATGCCAGAAACCGGTCCTAGGAAGCTTGTTTCCGGTCCAGGGAAGGCATGGCTTGGCAGTTCGGGCTGGACTGTTCCCATGAGGCACAGGGTCAGACTGATTTGCATATGGCCATGTCTGAACTGGGGTGGCAGAGTGGGCTAAAGAACGGTGATGGATCGAACCCAGATCTGTTGACTGGGTGTGAGTGTTTGATTGGTTCTGATGCTCTGTCCATCACCACCCCCTTTTGTACCGCTTTGTTCGCCATAAGTTGGCAGGGAATGCTCAGACGTGAGTCCCTTGCTCACTTTGCCACTGGATTCAAGCAAGCCTGGCTGAAGACGGCTGAAATGCCAGAAACCGGTCCTAGGAAGCTTGTTTCAGGTCCAGGGAAGGCATGGCTTGGCAGTTCGGGCTGGACTGTTCCCATGAGGCACAGGGTCAGACTGATTTGCATATGGCCATGTCTGAACTGGGGTGGCAGCGTGGGCTAAAGAACGGTGATGGATCAAACCCAGATTTGTTGACTGGGTGTGAGTGTTTGATTGGTTCTGATGCTCCGTCCATCACCACCCCCTTTTGTACTGCTTTGTTCGCCATAAGTTGGCAGGGTATGCTCAGACGTGAGTCCCTTGCTCACTTTGCCACTGGATTCAAGCAAGCCTGGCTGAAGACGGCTGAAATGCCAGAAACTGGTCCTAGGAAGCTTGTTTCCGGTCCAGGGAAGGCATGGCTTGGCAGTTCGGGCTGGACTGTTGCCATGAGGCACAGGGTCAGACTGATTTGCATATGGCCATGTCTGAACTGGGGTGGCAGAGTGGGCTAAAGAACGGTGATGGATCAAACCCAGATCTGTTGACTGGGTGTGAGTGTTTGATTGGTTCTGATTCTCCGTCCATCACCACCCCCTTTTGTACCGCTTTGTTCACCATAAGTTGGCAGGGTATGCTCAGACGTGAGTCCCTTGCTCACTTTGCCACTGGATTGAAGCAAGCCTGGCTGAAGACGGCTGAAATGCCAGAAACCGGTCCTAGAAAGCTTGTTTCCGGTCCAGGAAAGGCATGGCTTGGCAGTTCGGGCTGGACTGTTCCCATGAGGCACAGGGTCAGACTGATTTGCATATGGCCATGTCTGAACTGGGGTGGCAGAGTGGGCTAATGAACGGTGATGGATCAAACCCAGATCTGTTGACAGGGTGTGAGTGTTTTTTATTGGTTCTGATGCTCCGTCAATCACCACCCCCTTTTGTACCACTTTGTTCGCCATAAGTTGGCAGGGTATGCTCAGACGTGAGTCCATTGCTCACTTTGCCACTGGATTCAAGCAAGCCTGGCTGAAGACGGCTGAAATGCCAGAAACCGGTCCTAGGAAGCTTGTTTCCGGTCCAGGGAAGGCATGGCTTGGCAGTTCGGGCTGGACTGTTCCCATGATGCACAGGGTCAGACTGATTTGCATATGGCCATGTCTGAACTGGGGTGGGGGAGTGGGCTAAAGAACGGTGATGGATCAAACCCAGATCTGTTGACTGGGTGTGAGTGTTTGATTGGTTCTGATGCTCCGTCCATCACCACCCCCTTTTGTACTGCTTTGTTCGCCATAAGTTGGCAGGGTATGCTCAGACGTGAGTCCCTTGCTCACTTTGCCACTGGATTCAAGCAAGCCTGGCTGAAGACGGCTGAAATGCCAGAAACTGGTCCTAGGAAGCTTGTTTCCGGTCCAGGGAAGGCATGGCTTGGCAGTTCGGGCTGGACTGTTCCCATGAGGCACAGGGTCAGACTGATTTGCATATGGCCATGTCTGAAATGGGGTGGCAGAGTGGGCTAAAGAACGGTGATGGATCAAACCCAGATCTGTTGACTGGGTGTGAGTGTTTGATTGGTTATGATGCTCTGTCCATCACCACCCCTTTTTGTACTGCTTTGTTCGCCATAAGTTGGCAGGGTATGCTCTGACGTGAGTCCCTTGCTCACTTTGCCACTGGATTCAAGCAAGCCTGGCTGAAGACGGCTGAAATGCCAGAAACCGGTCCTAGGAAGCTTGTTTCCGGTCCAGGGAAGGCATGGCTTGGCAGTTCGGGCTGGACTGTTTCCATGAGGCACAGGGTCAGACTGATTTGCATATGGCCATGTCTGAACTGGGGTGGCAGAGTGGGCTAAAGAACGGTGATGGATCAAACCCAGATCTGTTGACTGGGTGTGAGTGTTTGATTGGTTCTGATGCTCCGTCCATCACCACCCCCTTTTGTACCGCTTTGTTCGCCATAAGTTGGCAGGGTATGCTCTGACGTGAGTCCCTTGCTCACTTTGCCACTGGATTCAAGCAAGCCTGGATGAAGACGGCTGAAATGCCAGAAACCGGTCCTAGGAAGCTTGTTTCCGGTCCAGGGAAGGCATGGCATGGCAGTTCGGGCTGGACTGTTCCCATGAGGCACAGGGTCAGACTGATTTGCATATGGCCATGTCTGAACTGGGGTGGCAGAGTGGGCTAAAGAACGGTGATGGATCAAACCCAGATCTGTTGACTGGGTGTGAGTGTTGGATTGGTTCTGATGCTCCGTCCATCACCACCCCCTTTTGTACCGCTTTGTTCGCCATAAGTTGGCAGGGAATGCGACGTGAGTCCCTTGCTCACTTTGCCACTGGATTCAAGCAAGCCTGGTTGAAGACGGCTGAAATGCCAGAAACCGGTCCTAGGAAGCTTGTTTCCGGTCCAGGGAAGGCATGGCTTGGCAGTTCGGGCTGGACTGTTCCCATGAGGCACAGGGTCAGACTGATTTGCATATGGCCATGTCTGAACTGGGGTGGCAGAGTGGGCTAAAGAACGGTGATGGATCAAACCCAGATCTGTTGACTGGGTGTGAGTGTTTGATTGGTTCTGATGCTCCGTCCATCACCACCCCCTTTTGTACTGCTTTGTTCGCCATAAGTTGGCAGGGTATGCTCTGACGTGAGTCCCTTGCTCACTTTGCCACTGGATTCAAGCAAGCCTGGATGAAGACGGCTGAAATGCCAGAAACCGGTCCTAGGAAGCTTGTTTCCGGTCCAGGGAAGGCATGGCTTGGCAGTTCGGGCTGGACTGTTCCCATGAGGCACAGGGTCAGACTGATTTGCATATGGCCATGTCTGAACTGGGGTGGCAGAGTGAGCTAAAGAACGGTGATGGATCAAACCCAGATCTGTTGACTGGGTGTGAGTGTTGGATTGGTTCTGATGCTCCGTCCATCACCACCCCCTTTTGTACCGCTTTGTTCGCCATAAGTTGGCAGGGAATGCGACGTGAGTCCCTTGCTCACTTTGCCACTGGATTCAAGCAAGCCTGGCTGAAGACGGCTGAAATGCCAGAAACCGGTCCTAGGAAGCTTGTTTCCGGTCCAGGGAAGGCATGGCTTGGCAGTTCGGGCTGGACTGTTCCCATGAGGCACAGGGTCAGACTGATTTGCATATGGCCATGTCTGAACTGGGGTGGCAGAGTGGGCTAAAGAACGGTGATGGATCAAACCCAGATCTGTTGACTGGGTGTGAGTGTTTGATTGGTTCTGATGCTCCGTCCATCACCACCCCCTTTTGTACCGCTTTGTTCGCCATAAGTTGGCATGGTATGCTCAGATGTGAGTCCCTTGCTCACTTTGCCACTGGATTCAAGCAAGCCTGGCTGAAGACGGCTGAAATGCCAGAAACCGGTCCTAGGAAGCTTGTTTCCGGTCCAGGGAAGGCATGGCTTGGCAGTTCGGGCTGGACTGTTCCCATGAGGCACAGGGTCAGACTGATTTGCATATGGCCATGTCTGAACTGGTGTGGCAGAGTGGGCTAAAGAACGGTGATGGATCAAACTCAGATGTGTTGACTGGGTGTGAGTGTTGGTTGGTTCTGATGCTCCGTCCATCACCACCCCCTTATGTACCGCTTTGTTCGCCATAAGTTGGCAGGGTATGCTCAGACATGAGTCCCTTGCTCACTTTGCCACTGGATTCAAGCAAGCCTGGCTGAAGACAGCTGAAATGCCATAAACCGGTCCTAGGAAGCTTTTTCCGGTCCAGGGAAGGCATGGCTTTGCAGTTTGGGCTGGACTGTTCCCAGGAGGCACAGGGTCAGACTGATTTGCATATGGCCATGTCTGAACTGGGGTGGCAGAGTGGGCTAAAGAACGGTGATGGATCAAACCCAGATCTGTTGACTGGGTGTGAGTGTTTGATTGGTTCCGATGCTCCGTCCATCACCACCCCCTTTTGTACTGCTTTGTTCGCCATAAGTTGGCAGGGTATGCTCAGACGTGAGTCCCTTGCTCACTTTGCCACTGGATTGAAGCAAGCCTGGCTGAAGACGGCTGAAATGCCAGAAACCGGTCCTAGAAAGCTTGTTTCCGGTCCAGGAAAGGCATGGCTTGGCAGTTCGGGCAGGACTGTTCCCATGAGGCACAGGGTCAGACTGATTTGCATATGGCCATGTCTGAACTGGGGTGGCAGAGTGGGCTAAAGAACGGTGATGGATCAAACCCAGATCTGTTGACAGGGTGTGAGTGTTTTTTATTGGTTCTGATGCTCCGTCAATCACCACCCCCTTTTGTACCACTTTGTTCGCCATAAGTTGGCAGGGTATGCTCAGACGTGAGTCCATTGCTCACTTTGCCACTGGATTCAAGCAAGCCTGGCTGAAGACGGCTGAAATGCCAGAAACCGGTCCTAGGAAGCTTGTTTCCGGTCCAGGGAAGGCATGGCTTGGCAGTTCGGGCTGGACTGTTCCCATGATGCACAGGGTCAGACTGATTTGCATATGGCCATGTCTGAACTGGGGTGGGGGAGTGGGCTAAAGAACGGTGATGGATCAAACCCAGATCTGTTGACTGGGTGTGAGTGTTTGATTGGTTCTGATGCTCCGTCCATCACCACCCCCTTTTGTACTGCTTTGTTCGCCATAAGTTGGCAGGGTATGCTCAGACGTGAGTCCCTTGCTCACTTTGCCACTGGATTCAAGCAAGCCTGGCTGAAGACGGCTGAAATGCCAGAAACTGGTCCTAGGAAGCTTGTTTCCGGTCCAGGGAAGGCATGGCTTGGCAGTTCGGGCTGGACTGTTCCCATGAGGCACAGGGTCAGACTGATTTGCATATGGCCATGTCTGAAATGGGGTGGCAGAGTGGGCTAAAGAACGGTGATGGATCAAACCCAGATCTGTTGACTGGGTGTGAGTGTTTGATTGGTTATGATGCTCTGTCCATCACCACCCCTTTTTGTACTGCTTTGTTCGCCATAAGTTGGCAGGGTATGCTCTGACGTGAGTCCCTTGCTCACTTTGCCACTGGATTCAAGCAAGCCTGGCTGAAGACGGCTGAAATGCCAGAAACCGGTCCTAGGAAGCTTGTTTCCGGTCCAGGGAAGGCATGGCTTGGCAGTTCGGGCTGGACTGTTCCCATGAGGCACAGGGTCAGACTGATTTGCATATGGCCATGTCTGAACTGGGGTGGCAGAGTGGGCTAAAGAACGGTGATGGATCAAACCCAGATCTGTTGACTGGGTGTGAGTGTTTGATTGGTTCTGATGCTCCGTCCATCACCACCCCCTTTTGTACCGCTTTGTTCGCCATAAGTTGGCAGGGTATGCTCTGACGTGAGTCCCTTGCTCACTTTGCCACTGGATTCAAGCAAGCCTGGATGAAGACGGCTGAAATGCCAGAAACCGGTCCTAGGAAGCTTGTTTCCGGTCCAGGGAAGGCATGGCTTGGCAGTTCGGGCTGGACTGTTCCCATGAGGCACAGGGTCAGACTGATTTGCATATGGCCATGTCTGAACTGGGGTGGCAGAGTGGGCTAAAGAACGGTGATGGATCAAACCCAGATCTGTTGACTGGGTGTGAGTGTTGGATTGGTTCTGATGCTCCGTCCATCACCACCCCCTTTTGTACCGCTTTGTTCGCCATAAGTTGGCAGGGAATGCGACGTGAGTCCCTTGCTCACTTTGCCACTGGATTCAAGCAAGCCTGGCTGAAGACGGCTGAAATGCCAGAAACCGGTCCTAGGAAGCTTGTTTCCGGTCCAGGGAAGGCATGGCTTGGCAGTTAGGGCTGGACTGTTCCCATGAGGCACAGGGTCAGACTGATTTGCATATGGCCATGTCTGAACTGGGGTGGCAGAGTGGGCTAAAGAACGGTGATGGATCAAACCCAGATCTGTTGACTGGGTGTGAGTGTTTGATTGGTTCTGATGCTCCGTCCATCACCACCCCCTTTTGTACTGCTTTGTTCGCCATAAGTTGGCAGGGTATGCTCTGACGTGAGTCCCTTGCTCACTTTGCCACTGGATTCAAGCAAGCCTGGATGAAGACGGCTGAAATGCCAGAAACCGGTCCTAGGAAGCTTGTTTCCGGTCCAGGGAAGGCATGGCTTGGCAGTTCGGGCTGAACTGTTCCCATGAGGCACAGGGTCAGACTGATTTGCATATGGCCATGTCTGAACTGGGGTGGCAGAGTGAGCTAAAGAACGGTGATGGATCAAACCCAGATCTGTTGACTGGGTGTGAGTGTTGGATTGGTTCTGATGCTCCGTCCATCACCACCCCCTTTTGTACCGCTTTGTTCGCCATAAGTTGGCAGGGAATGCGACGTGAGTCCCTTGCTCACTTTGCCACTGGATTCAAGCAAGCCTGGCTGAAGACGGCTGAAATGCCAGAAACCAGTCCTAGGAAGCTTGTTTCCGGTCCAGGGAAGGCATGGCTTGGCACTTCGGGCTGGACTGTTCCCATGAGGCAGAGGGTCAGACTGATTTGCATATGGCCATGTCTGAACTGAGGTGGCAGAGTGGGCTAAAGAACGGTGATGGATCAAACCCAGATCTGTTGACTGGGTGTGAGTGTTGGATTGGTTCTGATGCTCCGTCCATCACCACCCCCTTTTGTACCTCTTTGTTCGCCATAAGTTGGCAGGGTATGCTCAGACGTGAGTCCCTTGCTCACTTTGCCACTGGATTCAAGCAAGCCTGGCTGAAGACGGCTGAAATGCCAGAAACCGGTCCTAGGAAGCTTGTTTCCGGTCCAGGGAAGGCATGGCTTGGCAGTTCGGGCTGGACTGTTCCCATGAGGCACAGGGTCAGACTGATTTGCATATGGCCATGTCTGAACTGGGGTGGCAGAGTGGGCTAAAGAACGGTGATGGATCAAACCCAGATCTGTTGACTGGGTGTGAGTGTTTGATTGGTTCTGATGCTCCGTCCATCACCACCCCCTTTTGTACCGCTTTGTTCGCCATAAGTTGGCATGGTATGCTCAGATGTGAGTCCCTTGCTCACTTTGCCACTGGATTCAAGCAAGCCTGGCTGAAGACGGCTGAAATGCCAGAAACCGGTCCTAGGAAGCTTGTTTCCGGTCCAGGGAAGGCATGGCTTGGCAGTTCGGGCTGGACTGTTCCCATGAGGCACAGGGTCAGACTGATTTGCATATGGCCATGTCTGAACTGGTGTGGCAGAGTGGGCTAAAGAACGGTGATGGATCAAACTCAGATGTGTTGACTGGGTGTGAGTGTTGGTTGGTTCTGATGCTCCGTCCATCACCACCCCCTTATGTACCGCTTTGTTCGCCATAAGTTGGCAGGGTATGCTCAGACATGAGTCCCTTGCTCACTTTGCCACTGGATTCAAGCAAGCCTGGCTGAAGACAGCTGAAATGCCATAAACCGGTCCTAGGAAGCTTTTTCCGGTCCAGGGAAGGCATGGCTTTGCAGTTTGGGCTGGACTGTTCCCAGGAGGCACAGGGTCAGACTGATTTGCATATGGCCATGTCTGAACTGGGGTGGCAGAGTGGGCTAAAGAACGGTGATGGATCAAACCCAGATCTGTTGACTGGGTGTGAGTGTTTGATTGGTTCCGATGCTCCGTCCATCACCACCCCCTTTTGTACTGCTTTGTTCGCCATAAGTTGGCAGGGTATGCTCAGACGTGAGTCCCTTGCTCACTCTGCCACTGGATTCAAGCAAGCCTGGCTGAAGACGGCTGAAATGCCAGAAACTGGTCCTAGGAAGCTTGTTTCCGGTCCAGGGAAGGCATGGCTTGGCAGTTCGGGCTGGACTGTTCCCATGAGGCACAGGGTCAGACTGATTTGCATATGGCCATGTCTGAAATGGGGTGGCAGAGTGGGCTAAAGAACGGTGATGGATCAAACCCAGATCTGTTGACTGAGTGTGAGTGTTTGATTGGTTATGATGCTCTGTCCATCACCACCCCTTTTTGTACTGCTTTGTTCGCCATAAGTTGGCAGGGTATGCTCTGACGTGAGTCCCTTGCTCACTTTGCCACTGGATTCAAGCAAGCCTGGCTGAAGACGGCTGAAATGCCAGAAACTGGTCCTAGGAAGCTTGTTTCCGG
Organism: Triturus cristatus; assembly: GCF_964204655.1. Taxonomy (NCBI): domain Eukaryota; kingdom Metazoa; phylum Chordata; class Amphibia; order Caudata; family Salamandridae; genus Triturus; species Triturus cristatus. The sequence goes on along the minus strand of NC_140581.1, from coordinate 920,250,935 downwards.
TCCAGGGAAGGCATGGCTTGGCAGTTCGGGCTGGACTGTTCCCATGAGGCACAGGGTCAGACTGATTTGCATATGGCCATGTCTGAACTGGGGTGGCAGAGTGGGCTAAAGAACGGTGATGGATCAAACCCAGATCTGTTGACTGGGTGTGAGTGTTTGATTGGTTCTGATGCTCCGTCCATCACCACCCCCTTTTGTACCGCTTTGTTCGCCATAAGTTGGCAGGGTATGCTCTGACGTGAGTCCCTTGCTCACTTTGCCACTGGATTCAAGCAAGCCTGGATGAAGACGGCTGAAATGCCAGAAACCGGTCCTAGGAAGCTTGTTTCCGGTCCAGGGAAGGCATGGCTTGGCAGTTCGGGCTGGACTGTTCCCATGAGGCACAGGGTCAGACTGATTTGCATATGGCCATGTCTGAACTGGGGTGGCAGAGTGGGCTAAAGAACGGTGATGGATCAAACCCAGATCTGTTGACTGGGTGTGAGTGTTGGATTGGTTCTGATGCTCCGTCCATCACCACCCCCTTTTGTACCGCTTTGTTCGCCATAAGTTGGCAGGGAATGCGACGTGAGTCCCTTGCTCACTTTGCCACTGGATTCAAGCAAGCCTGGCTGAAGACGGCTGAAATGCCAGAAACCGGTCCTAGGAAGCTTGTTTCCGGTCCAGGGAAGGCATGGCTTGGCAGTTCGGGCTGGACTGTTCCCATGAGGCACAGGGTCAGACTGATTTGCATATGGCCATGTCTGAACTGGGGTGGCAGAGTGGGCTAAAGAACGGTGATGGATCAAACCCAGATCTGTTGACTGGGTGTGAGTGTTTGATTGGTTCTGATGCTCCGTCCATCACCACCCCCTTTTGTACTGCTTTGTTCGCCATAAGTTGGCAGGGTATGCTCTGACGTGAGTCCCTTGCTCACTTTGCCACTGGATTCAAGCAAGCCTGGATGAAGACGGCTGAAATGCCAGAAACCGGTCCTAGGAAGCTTGTTTCCGGTCCAGGGAAGGCATGGCTTGGCAGTTCGGGCTGGACTGTTCCCATGAGGCACAGGGTCAGACTGATTTGCATATGGCCATGTCTGAACTGGGGTGGCAGAGTGGGCTAAAGAACGGTGATGGATCAAACCCAGATCTGTTGACTGGGTGTGAGTGTTGGATTGGTTCTGATGCTCCGTCCATCACCACCCCCTTTTGTACCGCTTTGTTCGCCATAAGTTGGCAGGGAATGCGACGTGAGTCCCTTGCTCACTTTGCCACTGGATTCAAGCAAGCCTGGCTGAAGACGGCTGAAATGCCAGAAACCGGTCCTAGGAAGCTTGTTTCCGGTCCAGGGAAGGCATGGCTTGGCACTTCGGGCTGGACTGTTCCCATGAGGCAGAGGGTCAGACTGATTTGCATATGGCCATGTCTGAACTGAGGTGGCAGAGTGGGCTAAAGAACGGTGATGGATCAAACCCAGATCTGTTGACTGGGTGTGAGTGTTGGATTGGTTCTGATGCTCCGTCCATCACCACCCCTTTTTGTACCTCTTTGTTCGCCATAAGTTGGCAGGGTATGCTCAGACGCGAGTCCCTTGCTCACTTTGCCACTGGATTCAAGCAAGCCTGGCTGAAGACGGCTGAAATGCCAGAAACCGGTCCTAGGAAGCTTGTTTCCGGTCCAGGGAAGGCATGGCTTGGCAGTTCGGGCTGGACTGTTCCCATGAGGCACAGGGTCAGACTGATTTGCATATGGCCATGTCTGAACTGGGGTGGCAGAGTGGGCTAAAGAACGGTGATGGATCAAACCCAGATCTGTTGACTGGGTGTGAGTGTTTGATTGGTTCTGATGCTCCGTCCATCACCACCCCCTTTTGTACCGCTTTGTTCGCCATAAGTTGGCATGGTATGCTCAGATGTGAGTCCCTTGCTCACTTTGCCACTGGATTCAAGCAAGCCTGGCTGAAGACGGCTGAAATGCCAGAAACCGGTCCTAGGAAGCTTGTTTCCGGTCCAGGGAAGGCATGGCTTGGCAGTTCGGGCTGGACTGTTCCCATGAGGCACAGGGTCAGACTGATTTGCATATGGCCATGTCTGAACTGGTGTGGCAGAGTGGGCTAAAGAACGGTGATGGATCAAACTCAGATGTGTTGACTGGGTGTGAGTGTTGGTTGGTTCTGATGCTCCGTCCATCACCACCCCCTTATGTACCGCTTTGTTCGCCATAAGTTGGCAGGGTATGCTCAGACATGAGTCCCTTGCTCACTTTGCCACTGGATTCAAGCAAGCCTGGCTGAAGACGGCTGAAATGCCAGAATCCGGTCCTAGGAAGCTTGTTTCCGGTCCAGTGAAGGCATGGCTTGGCAGTTTGGGCTGGACTGTTCCCATGAGGTACAGGCTCAGACTGATTTGCATATGGCCAAGTCTGAACTGGGGTGGCAGAGTGGGCTAAAGAACGGTGATGGAGCAAACCCAGATCTGTTGACTGGGTGTGAGTGTTTGATTGGTTCTGAAGCTCCGTCCATCACCACCCCCTTTTGTACCGCTTTGTTCGCCATAACTTGGCAGGGTATGCTCAGACGTGAGTCCCTTGCTCACTTTGCCACTGGATTCAAGCAAGCCTGGCTGAAGACGGCTGAAATGCCAGAAACCGGTCCTAGGAAGCTTGTTTCCGGTCCAGGGAAGGCATGGATTGGCAGTTCGTGCTGGACTGTTCCCATGAGGCACAGGGTCAGACTGATTTGCATATGGCCATGTCTGAACTGGGGTGGCAGAGTGGGCCAAAGAACGGTGATGGATCAAACCCAGATCTGTTGACTGGGTGTGAGTGTTTGATTGGTTCTGATGCTCTGTCCATCACCACCCCCTCTTGTACCGCTTTGTTCGCCATAAGTTGGCAGGGTATGCTCAGACGTGAGTCCCTTGCTCACTTTGCCACTGGATTCAAGCAAGCCTGGCTGAAGACGGCTGAAATGCCAGAAACCGGTCCTAGGAAGCTTGTTTCCGGTCCAGGGAAGGCATGGCTTGGCAGTGCGGGCTGGACTGTTCCCATGAGGCACAGGGTCAGACTGATTTGCATATGGCCATGTCTGAACTAGGGTGGCAGAGTGGGCTAAAGAACGGTGATGGATCAAACCCAGATCTGTTGACTGGGTGTGAGTGTTTGATTGGTTCTGATGCTCCGTCCATCACCACCCCCTTTTGTACCGCTTTGTTCGCCATAAGTTGGCAGGGTATGCTCAGACGTGAGTCCCTTGCTCACTTTGCCACTGGATTCAAGCAAGACTGGCTGAAGACGGATGAAAGGCCAGAAACCGGTCCTAGGAAGCTTGTTTCTGGTCCAGGGAAGGCATGGATTGGCAGTTCGGGCTGGACTGTTCCCATGAGGCACAGGGTCAGACTGATTTGCATATGGCCATGTCTGAACTGGGGTGGCAGAGTGGGCTAAAGAACGGTGATGGATCAAACCCAGATCTGTTGACTGGGTGTGAGTGTTGGATAGGTTCTGATACTCCGTCCATCACCACCCCCTTTTGTGCCGCTTTGTTCGCCATAAGTTGGCAGGGAATGCTCAGACGTGAGTCCCTTGCTCACTTTGCTACTGGATTCAAGCAAGCCTGGCTGAAGACGGCAGAAATGCCAGAAACCGGTCCCAGGAAGCTTGTTTCCGGTCCAGGGAAGGCATGGCTTGGCAGTTCGGGCTGGACTGTTCCCATGAGGCACAGGGTCAGACTGATTTGCATATGGCCATGTCTGAACTGGGGTGGCAGAGTGGGCTAAAGAACGGTGATGGATCAAACCCAGATCTGTTGACTGGGTGTGAGTGTTTGATTGGTTCTGATGCTCCGTCCATCACCACCCCCTTTTGTACCGCTTTGTTCGCCATAAGTTGGCAGGGTATGCTCAGACGTGAGTCCCTTGCTCACTTTGCCACTGGATTCAAGCAAGCCTGGCTGAAGATGGCTGAAATGCCAGAAACCGGTCCTAGGAAGCTTGTTTCCGGTCCAGGGAAGGCATGGCTTGGCAGTTCGGGCTGGACTGTTCCAATGAGGCACAGGGTCAGACTGATTTGCATATGGCCATGTCTGAACTGGGGTGGCAGAGTGGGCTAAAGAACGGTGATGGATCAAACCCAGATCTGTTGACTTGGTGTGAGTGTTTGATTGGTTCTGATGCTCTGTCCATCACCACCCCCTTTTGTACCGCTTTGTTCGCCATAAGTTGGCAGGGTATGCTCAGACGTGAGTCCCTTGCTCACTTTGCCACTGGATTGAAGCAAGCCTGGCTGAAGATGGCTGAAATGCCAGAAACCGGTCCTAGAAAGCTTGTTTCCGGTCCAGGAAAGGCATGGCTTGGCAGTTCGGGCTGGACTGTTCCCATGAGGCACAGGGTCAGACTGATTTGCATATGGCCATGTCTGAACTGGGGTGGCAGAGTGGGCTAAAGAACGGTGATGGATCAAACCCAGATCTGTTGACAGGGTGTGAGTGTTTTTTATTGGTTCTGATGCTCCGTCAATCACCACCCCCTTTTGTACCGCTTTGTTCGCCATAAGTTGGCAGGGTATGCTCAGTCGTGAGTCCATTGCTCACTTTGCCACTGGATTCAAGCAAGCCTGGCTGAAGACGGCTGAAATGCCAGAAACCGGTCCTAGGAAGCTTGTTTCCGGTCCAGGGAAGGCATGGCTTGGCAGTTCGGGCTGGACTGTTCCCATGAGGCACAGGGTCAGACTGATTTGCATATGGCCATGTCTGAACTGGGGTGGGGGAGTGGGCTAAAGAACGGTGATGGATCAAACCCAGATCTGTTGACTGGGTGTGAGTGTTTGATTGGTTCTGATGCTCCGTCCATCACCACCCCCTTTTGTAACGCTTTGTTCGCCATAAGTTGGCAGGGTATGCTCAGACGTGAGTCCCTTGCTCACTTTGCCACTGGATTCAAGCAAGCCTGGCTGAAGACAGCTGAAATGCTATAAACCGGTCCTAGGAAGCTTTTTCCGGTCCAGGGAAGGCATGGCTTGGCAGTTCGGGCTGGACTGTTCCCAGGAGGCACAGGGTCAGACTGATTTGCATATGGCCATGTCTGAACTGGGGTGGCAGAGTGGGCTAAAGAACGGTTATGGATCAAACCCAGATCTGTTGACTGGGTGTGAGTGTTTGATTGGTTCTGATGCTCCGTCCATCACCACCCCCTTTTGTACCGCTTTGTTCGCCATAAGTTGGCAGGGTATGCTCAGACGTGAGTCCCTTGCTCACTTTGCCACTGGATTCAAGCAAGCCTGGCTGAAGACGGCTGAAATGCCAGAAACTGGTCCTAGGAAGCTTGTTTCCGGTCCAGGGAAGGCATGGCTTGGCAGTTCGGGCTGGACTGTTCCCATGAGGCACAGGGTCAGACTGATTTGCATATGGCCATGTCTGAAATGGGGTGGCAGAGTGGGCTAAAGAACGGTGATGGGTCAAACGCAGATCTGTTGACTGGGTGTGAGTGTTTGATTGGTTCTGATGCTCTGTCCATCACCACCCCTTTTTGTATTGCTTTGTTCGCCATAAGGTGGCAGGGTATGCTCTGACGTGAGTCCCTTGCTCACTTTGCCACTGGATTTAAGCAAGCCTGGATGAAGTCGGCTGAAATGCCAGAAACCGGTCCTAGGAAGCTTGTTTCCGGTCCAGGGAAGGCATGGCTTGGCAGTTCGGGCTGGACTGTTCCCATGAGGCACAGGGTCAGACTGATTTGCATATGGCCATGTCTGAACTGAGGTGGCAGAGTGGGCTAAAGAACGGTGATGGATCAAACCCAGATCTGTTGACTGGGTGTGAGTGTTGGATTGGTTCTGATGCTCCGTCCATCACCACCCCCTTTTGTACCGCTTTGTTCGCCACAAGTTGGCAGGGTATGCTCAGACGTGAGTCCCTTGCTCACTTTGCCACTGGATTCAAGCAAGCCTGGCTGAAGACGGCTGAAATGCCGGAAACCGGTCCCAGGAAGCTGGTTTCCGGTCCAGGGAAGGCATGGCTTGGCAGTTCGGGCTGGACTGTTCCCATGAGGCACAGGGTCAGACTGATTTGCATATGGCCATGTCTGAACTGGGGTGGCAGAGTGGGCTAAAGAACGGTGATGGATCAAACCCAGATCTGTTGACTGGGTGTGAGTGTTTGATTGGTTCTGATGCTCCGTCCATCACCACCCCCTTTTGTACCGCTTTGTTCGCCATAAGTTGGCATGGAATGCTCAGACGTGAGTCCCTTGCTCACTTTACCACTGGATTCAAGCAAGCCTGGCTGAAGACGGCTGAAATGCCAGAAACCGGTCCTAGGAAGCTTGTTTCCGGTCCAGGGAAGGCATGGCTTGGCAGTTCGGGCTGGACTGTTCCCATGAGGCACAGGGTCAGACTGATTTGCATATGGCCATGTCTGAACTGGGGTGGCAGAGTGGGCAAAAGAACGGTTATGGATCAAACCCAGATCTGTTGACTGGGTGTGAGTGTTTGATTGGTTCTGATGCTCCGTCCATCACCACCCCCTTTTGTACTGCTTTGTTCGCCATAAGTTGGCAGGGTATGCTCTGACGTGAGTCCCTTGCTCACTTTGCCACTGGATTCAAGCAAGCCTGGATGAAGACGGCTGAAATGCCGGAAACCGGTCCTAGGAAGCTTGTTTCCGGTCCAGGGAAGGCATGGCTTGGCAGTTCGGGCTGGACTGTTCCCATGAGGCACAGGGTCAGACTGATTTGCATATGGCCATGTCTGAACTGGTGTGGCAGAGTGGGCTAAAGAACGGTGATGGATCAAAACCAGATCTGTTGACTGGGTGTGAGTGTTGGATTGGTTCTGATGCTCCGTCCATCACCACCCCCTTTTGTACCGCTTTGTTCGCCATAAGTTGGCAGGGAATACGACGTGAGTCCCTTGCTCACTTTGCCACTGGATTCAAGCAAGCCTGGCTGAAGACGGCTGAAATGCCAGAAACCGGTCCTAGGAAGCTTGTTTCCGGTCCAGGGAAGGCATGGCTTGGCACTTCGGGCTGGACTGTTCCCATGAGGCACAGGGTCAGACTGATTTGCATATGGCCATGTCTGAACTGAGGTGGCAGAGTGGGCTAAAGAACGGTGATGGATCAAACCCAGATCTGTTGACTAGGTGTGAGTGTTGGATTGGTTCTGATGCTCCGTCCATCACCACCCCCTTTTGTACCTCTTTGTTCGCCATAAGTTGGCAGGGTATGCTCAGACGTGAGTCCCTTGCTCACTTTGCCACTGGATTCAAGCAAGCCTGGCTGAAGACGGCTGAAATGCCAGAAACCGGTCCTAGGAAGCTTGTTTCCGGTCCAGGGAAGGCATGGCTTGGCAGTTCAGGCTGGACTGTTCCCATGAGGCACAGGGTCAGACTGATTTGCATATGGCTATGTCTGAACTGGGGTGGCAGAGTGGGCTAAAGAACGGTGATGGATCAAACCCAGATCTGTTGACTGGGTGTGAGTGTTTGATTGGTTCTGATGCTCCGTCCATCACCACCCCCTTTTGTACCGCTTTGTTCGCCATAAGTTGGCATGGTATGCTCAGACGTGAGTCCCTTGCTCACATTGCCACTGGATTCAAGCAAGCCTGGCTGAAGACGGCTGAAATGCCAGAAACCGGTCCTAGGAAGCTTGTTTCCGGTCCAGGGAAGGCATGCCTTGGCAGTTCGGGCTGGACTGTTCCCATGAGGCACAGGGTCAGACTGATTTGCATATGGCCATGTCTGAACTGGTGTGGCAGAGTGGGCTAAAGAACGGTGATGGATCAAACTCAGATGTGTTGACTGGGTGTGAGTGTTGGTTGGTTCTGATGCTCCGTCCATCACCACCCCCTTTTGTACCGCTTTGTTCGCCATATGTTGGCAGGGTATGCTCAGACGTGAGTCCCTTGCACACTTTGCCACTGGATTCAAGCAAGCCTGGCTGAAGACGGCTGAAATGCCAGAATCCGGTCCTAGGAAGCTTGTTTCCGGTCCAGTGAAGGCATGGCTTGGCAGTTTGGGCTGGACTGTTCCCATGAGGTACAGGGTCAGACTGATTTGCATATGGCCAAGTCTGAACTGGGGTGGCAGAGTGGGCTAAAGAACGGTGATGGATCAAACGCAGATCTGTTGACTGGGTGTGAGTGTTTGATTGGTTCTGATGCTCTGTCCATCACCTTCCCTTTTTGTACTGCTTTGTTTGCCATAAGTTGGCAGGGTATGCTCTGACGTGAGTCCCTTGCTCACTTTGCCACTGGATTCAAGCAAGCCTGGATGAAGACGGCTGAAATGCCAGAAACCGGTCCTAGGAAGCTTGTTTCCGGTCCAGGGAAGGCATGGCTTGGCAGTTCGGGCTGGACTGTTCCCATGAGGCACAGGGTCAGACTGATTTGCATATGGCCATGTCTGAAATGGGGTGGCAGAGTGGGCTAAAGATCGGTGATGGATCAAACGCAGATCTGTTGACTGGGTGTGAGTGTTTGATTGGTTCTGATGCTCTGTCCATCACCACCCCTTTTTGTACTGCTTTGTTCGCCATAAGTTGGCAGGGTATGCTCTGACGTGAGTCCCTTGCTCACTTTGCCACTGGATTCAAGCAAGCCTGGATGAAGACGGCTGAAATGCCAGAAACCGGTCCTACGAAGCTTGTTTCCGGTCCAGGGAAGGCATGGCTTGGCAGTTCGGGCTGGACTGTTCCCATGAGGCACAGGGTCAGACTGATTTGCATATGGCCATGTCTGAACTGAGGTGGCAGAGTGGGCTAAAGAACGGTGATGGATCAAACCCAGATCTGTTGACTGGGTGTGAGTGTTGGATTGGTTCTGATGCTCCGTCCATCACCACCCCCTTTTGTACCGCTTTGTTCGCCATAAGTTGGCAGGGTATGCTCAGACGTGAGTCCCTTGCTCACTTTGCCACTGGATTCAAGCAAGCCTGGCTGAAGACGGCTGAAATGCCAGAAACCGGTCCTAGGAAGCTTGTTTCCGGTCCAGGGAAGGCATGGCTTGGCAGTTCGGGCTGGACTGTTCCCATGAGGCACAGGGTCAGACTGATTTGCATATGGCCATGTCTGAACTGGGGTGGCAGAGTGGGCTAAAGAACGGTGATGGATCAAACCCAGATCTTTTGACTGGGTGTGAGTGTTTGATTGGTTCTGATGCTCCGTCCATCACCACCCCCTTTTGTACCGCTTTGTTCGCCATAAGTTGGCATGGTATGCTCAGACGTGAGTCCCTTGCTCACTTTGCCACTGGATTCAAGCAAGCCTGGCTGAAGACGGCTGAAATGCCAGAAACCGGTCCTAGGAAGCTTGTTTCCGGTCCAGGGAAGGCATGGCTTGGCAGTTCGGGCTGGACTGTTCCCATGAGGCACAGGGTCAGACTGATTTGCATATGGCCATGTCTGAACTGGGGTGGCAGAGTGGGCTAAAGAACGGTGATGGATCAAACCCAGATCTGTTGACTGGGTGTGAGTGTTTGATTGGTTCTGATGCTCCGTCCATCACCACCCCCTTTTGTACTGCTTTGTTCGCCATAAGTTGGCAGGGTATGCTCTGACGTGAGTCCCTTGCTCACTTTGCCACTGGATTCAAGCAAGCCTGGATGAAGACGGCTGAAATGCCAGAAACCGGTCCTAGGAAGCTTGTTTCCGGTCCAGGGAAGGCATGGCTTGGCAGTTCGGGCTGGACTGTTCCCATGAGGCACAGGGTCAGACTGATTTGCATATGGCCATGTCTGAACTGGGGTGGCAGAGTGGGCTAAAGAACGGTGATGGATCAAAACCAGATCTGTTGACTGCGTGTGAGTGTTGGATTGGTTCTGATGCTCCGTCCATCACCACCCCCTTTTGTACCGCTTTGTTCGCCATAAGTTGGCAGGGAATGCGACGTGAGTCCCTTGCTCACTTTGCCACTGGATTCAAGCAAGCCTGGCTGAAGACGGCTGAAATGCCAGAAACCGGTCCTAGGAAGCTTGTTTCCGGTCCAGGGAAGGCATGGCTTGGCACTTCGGGCTGGACTGTTCCCATGAGGCACAGGGTCAGACTGATTTGCATATGGCCATGTCTGAACTGAGGTGGCAGAGTGGGCTAAAGAACGGTGATGGATCAAACCCAGATCTGTTGACTAGGTGTGAGTGTTGGATTGGTTCTGATGCTCCGTCCATCACCACCCCCTTTTGTACCTCTTTGTTCGCCATAAGTTGGCAGGGTATGCTCAGACGTGAGTCCCTTGCTCACTTTGCCACTGGATTCAAGCAAGCCTGGCTGAAGACGGCTGAAATGCCAGAAACCGGTCCTAGGAAGCTTGTTTCCGGTCCAGGGAAGGCATGGCTTGGCAGTTCAGGCTGGACTGTTCCCATGAGGCACAGGGTCAGACTGATTTGCATATGGCCATGTCTGAACTGGGGTGGCAGAGTGGGCTAAAGAACGGTGATGGATCAAACCCAGATCTGTTGACTGGGTGTGAGTGTTTGATTGGTTCAAATGCTCCGTCCATCACCACCCCCTTTTGTACCGCTTTGTTCGCCATAAGTTGGCATGGTATGCTCAGACGTGAGTCCCTTGCTCACCTTGCCACTGGATTCAAGCAAGCCTGGCTGAAGACGGCTGAAATGCCAGAAACCGGTCCTAGGAAGCTTGTTTCCGGTCCAGGGAAGGCATGGCTTGGCAGTTCGGGCTGGACTGTTCCCATGAGGCACAGGGTCAGACTGATTTGCATATGGCCATGTCTGAACTGGGGTGGCAGAGTGGGCTAAAGAACGGTGATGGATCAAACCCAGATCTTTTGACTGGGTGTGAGTGTTTGATTGGTTCTGATGCTCCGTCCATCACCACCCCCTTTTGTACCGCTTTGTTCGCCATAAGTTGGCATGGTATGCTCAGACGTGAGTCCCTTGCTCACTTTGCCACTGGATTCAAGCAAGCCTGGCTGAAGACGGCTGAAATGCCAGAAACCGGTCCTAGGAAGCTTGTTTCCGGTCCAGGGAAGGCATGGCTTGGCAGTTCGGGCTGGACTGTTCCCATGAGGCACAGGGTCAGACTGATTTGCATATGGCCATGTCTGAACTGGGGTGGCAGAGTGGGCTAAAGAACGGTGATGGATCAAAACCAGATCTGTTGACTGGGTGTGAGTGTTGGATTGGTTCTGATGCTCCGTCCATCACCACCCCCTTTTGTACCGCTTTGTTCGCCATAAGTTGGCAGGGAATACGACGTGAGTCCCTTGCTCACTTTGCCACTGGATTCAAGCAAGCCTGGCTGAAGACGGCTGAAATGCCAGAAACCGGTCCTAGGAAGCTTGTTTCCGGTCCAGGGAAGGCATGGCTTGGCACTTCGGGCTGGACTGTTCCCATGAGGCACAGTGTCAGACTGATTTGCATATGGCCATGTCTGAACTGGGGTGGCAGAGTGGGCTAAAGAACGGTGATGGATCAAAACCAGATCTGTTGACTGGGTGTGAGTGTTGGATTGGTTCTGATGCTCCGTCCATCACCACCCCCTTTTGTACCGCTTTGTTCGCCATAAGTTGGCAGGGAATACGACGTGAGTCCCTTGCTCACTTTGCCACTGGATTCAAGCAAGCCTGGCTGAAGACGGCTGAAATGCCAGAAACCGGTCCTAGGAAGCTTGTTTCCGGTCCAGGGAAGGCATGGCTTGGCACTTCGGGCTGGACTGTTCCCATGAGGCACAGGGTCAGACTGATTTGCATATGGCCATGTCTGAACTGAGGTGGCAGAGTGGGCTAAAGAACGGTGATGGATCAAACCCAGATCTGTTGACTAGGTGTGAGTGTTGGATTGGTTCTGATGCTCCGTCCATCACCACCCCCTTTTGTACCTCTTTGTTCGCCATAAGTTGGCAGGGTATGCTCAGACGTGAGTCCCTTGCTCACTTTGCCACTGGATTCAAGCAAGCCTGGCTGAAGACGGCTGAAATGCCAGAAACCGGTCCTAGGAAGCTTGTTTCCGGTCCAGGGAAGGCATGGCTTGGCAGTTCAGGCTGGACTGTTCCCATGAGGCACAGGGTCAGACTGATTTGCATATGGCCATGTCTGAACTGGGGTGGCAGAGTGGGCTAAAGAACGGTGATGGATCAAACCCAGATCTGTTGACTGGGTGTGAGTGTTTGATTGGTTCTGATGCTCCGTCCATCACCACCCCCTTTTGTACCGCTTTGTTCGCCATAAGTTGGCATGGTATGCTCAGACGTGAGTCCCTTGCTCACCTTGCCACTGGATTCAAGCAAGCCTGGCTGAAGACTGCTGAAATGCCAGAAACCGGTCCTAGGAAGCTTGTTTCCGGTCCAGGGAAGGCATGCCTTGGCAGTTCGGGCTGGACTGTTCCCATGAGGCACAGGGTCAGACTGATTTGCATATGGCCATGTCTGAACTGGTGTGGCAGAGTGGGCTAAAGAACGGTGATGGATCAAACTCAGATGTGTTGACTGGGTGTGAGTGTTGGTTGGTTCTGATGCTCCGTCCATCACCACCCCCTTTTGTACCGCTTTGTTCGCCATATGTTGGCAGGGTATGCTCAGACGTGAGTCCCTTGCACACTTTGCCACTGGATTCAAGCAAGCCTGGCTGAAGACGGCTGAAATGCCAGAATCCGGTCCTAGGAAGCTTGTTTCCGGTCCAGTGAAGGCATGGCTTGGCAGTTTGGGCTGGACTGTTCCCATGAGGTACAGGGTCAGACTGATTTGCATATGGCCAAGTCTGAACTGGGGTGGCAGAGTGGGCTAAAGAACGGTGATGGATCAAACGCAGATCTGTTGACTGGGTGTGAGTGTTTGATTGGTTCTGATGCTCTGTCCATCACCACCCCTTTTTGTACTGCTTTGTTTGCCATAAGTTGGCAGGGTATGCTCTTACGTGAGTCCCTTGCTCACTTTGCCACTGGATTCAAGCAAGCCTGGATGAAGACGGCTGAAATGCCAGAAACCGGTCCTAGGAAGCTTGTTTCCGGTCCAGGGAAGGCATGGCTTGGCAGTTCGGGCTGGACTGTTCCCATGAGGCACAGGGTCAGACTGATTTGCATATGGCCATGTCTGAACTGGGGTGGCAGAGTGGGCTAAAGAACGGTGATGGATCAAACCCAGATCTGTTGACTGGGTGTGAGTGTTGGATTGGTTCTGATGCTCCATCCATCACCACCCCCTTTTGTACCGCTTTGTTCGCCATAAGTTGGCAGGGTATGCTCAGACGTGAGTCCCTTGCTCACTTTGCCACTGGATTCAAGCAAGCCTGGCTGAAGATGGCTGAAATGCCAGAAACCGGTCCTAGGAAGCTTGTTTCCGGTCCAGGGAAGGCATGGCTTGGCAGTTCGGGCTGGACTGTTCCCATGAGGCACAGGGTCAGACTGATTTGCATATGGCCATGTCTGAACTGGGGTGGCAGAGTGTGCTAAAGAACGGTGATGGATCAAACCCAGATCTGTTGACTGGGTGTGAGTGTTTGATTGGTTCTGATGCTCTGTCCATCACCACCCCCTTTTGTACCGCTTTGTTCGCCATAAGTTGGCAGGGTATGCTCAGACGTGAGTCCCTTGCTCACTTTGCCACTGGATTGAAGCAAGCCTGGCTGAAGATGGCTGAAATGCCAGAAACCGGTCCTAGAAAGCTTGTTTCCGGTCCAGGAAAGGCATGGCTTGGCAGTTCGGGCTGGACTGTTCCCATGAGGCACAGGGTCAGACTGATTTGCATATGGCCATGTCTGAACTGGGGTGGCAGAGTGGGCTAAAGAACGGTGATGGATCAAACCCAGATCTGTTGACAGGGTGTGAGTGTTTTTTATTGGTTCTGATGCTCCGTCAATCACCACCCCCTTTTGTACCGCTTTGTTCGCCATAAGTTGGCAGGGTATGCTCAGACGTGAGTCCATTGCTCACTTTGCCACTGTATTCAAGCAAGCCTGGCTGAAGACGGCTGAAATGCCAGAAACCGGTCCTAGGAAGCTTGTTTCCGGTCCAGGGAAGGCATGGCTTGGCAGTTCGGGCTGGACTGTTCCCATGAGGCACAGGGTCAGACTGATTTGCATATGGCCATGTCTGAACTGGGGTGGGGGAGTGGGCTAAAGAACGGTGATGGATCAAACCCAGATCTGTTGACTGGGTGTGAGTGTTTGATTGGTTCTGATGCTCCGTCCATCACCACCCCCTTTTGTAACGCTTTGTTCGCCATAAGTTGGCAGGGTATGCTCAGACGTGAGTCCCTTGCTCACTTTGCCACTGGATTCAAGCAAGCCTGGCTGAAGACAGCTGAAATGCCATAAACCGGTCCTAGGAAGCTTTTTCCGGTCCAGGGAAGGCATGGCTTGGCAGTTCGGGCTGGACTGTTCCCAGGAGGCACAGGGTCAGACTGATTTGCATATGGCCATGTCTGAACTGGGGTGGCAGAGTGGGCTAAAGAACGGTTATGGATCAAACCCAGATCTGTTGACTGGGTGTGAGTGTTTGATTGGTTCTGATGCTCCGTCCATCACCACCCCCTTTTGTACCGCTTTGTTCGCCATAAGTTGGCAGGGTATGCTCAGACGTGAGTCCCTTGCTAACTTTGCCACTGGATTCAAGCAAGCCTGGCTGAAGACGGCTGAAATGCCAGAAACTGGTCCTAGGAAGCTTGTTTCCGGTCCAGGGAAGGCATGGCTTGGCAGTTCGGGCTGGACTGTTCCCATGAGGCACAGGGTCAGACTGATTTGCATATGGCCATGTCTGAAATGGGGTGGCAGAGTGGGCTAAAGAACGGTGATGGGTCAAACGCAGATCTGTTGACTGGGTGTGAGTGTTTGATTGGTTCTGATGCTCTGTCCATCACCACCCCTTTTTGTATTGCTTTGTTCGCCATAAGGTGGCAGGGTATGCTCTGACGTGAGTCCCTTGCTCACTTTGCCACTGGATTTAAGCAAGCCTGGATGAAGTCGGCTGAAATGCCAGAAACCGGTCCTAGGAAGCTTGTTTCCGGTCCAGGGAAGGCATGGCTTGGCAGTTCGGGCTGGACTGTTCCCATGAGGCACAGGGTCAGACTGATTTGCATATGGCCATGTCTGAACTGAGGTGGCAGAGTGGGCTAAAGAACGGTGATGGATCAAACCCAGATCTGTTGACTGGGTGTGAGTGTTGGATTGGTTCTGATGCTCCGTCCATCACCACCCCCTTTTGTACCGCTTTGTTCGCCACAAGTTGGCAGGGTATGCTCAGACGTGAGTCCCTTGCTCACTTTGCCACTGGATTCAAGCAAGCCTGGCTGAAGACGGCTGAAATGCCGGAAACCGGTCCCAGGAAGCTTGTTTCCGGTCCAGGGAAGGCATGGCTTGGCAGTTCGGGCTGGACTGTTCCCATGAGGCACAGGGTCAGACTGATTTGCATATGGCCATGTCTGAACTGGGGTGGCAGAGTGGGCTAAAGAACGGTGATGGATCAAACCCAGATCTGTTGACTGGGTGTGAGTGTTTGATTGGTTCTGATGCTCCGTCCATCACCACCCCCTTTTGTACCGCTTTGTTCGCCATAAGTTGGCATGGAATGCTCAGACGTGAGTCCCTTGCTCACTTTACCACTGGATTCAAGCAAGCCTGGCTGAAGACGGCTGAAATGCCAGAAACCGGTCCTAGGAAGCTTGTTTCCGGTCCAGGGAAGGCATGGCTTGGCAGTTCGGGCTGGACTGTTCCCATGAGGCACAGGGTCAGACTGATTTGCATATGGCCATGTCTGAACTGGGGTGGCAGAGTGGGCAAAAGAACGGTTATGGATCAAACCCAGATCTGTTGACTGGGTGTGAGTGTTTGATTGGTTCTGATGCTCCGTCCATCACCACCCCCTTTTGTACTGCTTTGTTCGCCATAAGTTGGCAGGGTATGCTCTGACGTGAGTCCCTTGCTCACTTTGCCACTGGATTCAAGCAAGCCTGGATGAAGACGGCTGAAATGCCGGAAACCGGTCCTAGGAAGCTTGTTTCCGGTCCAGGGAAGGCATGGCTTGGCAGTTCGGGCTGGACTGTTCCCATGAGGCACAGGGTCAGACTGATTTGCATATGGCCATGTCTGAACTGGGGTGGCAGAGTGGGCTAAAGAACGGTGATGGATCAAAACCAGATCTGTTGACTGGGTGTGAGTGTTGGATTGGTTCTGATGCTCCGTCCATCACCACCCCCTTTTGTACCGCTTTGTTCGCCATAAGTTGGCAGGGAATACGACGTGAGTCCCTTGCTCACTTTGCCACTGGATTCAAGCAAGCCTGGCTGAAGACGGCTGAAATGCCAGAAACCGGTCCTAGGAAGCTTGTTTCCGGTCCAGGGAAGGCATGGCTTGGCACTTCGGGCTGGACTGTTCCCATGAGGCACAGGGTCAGACTGATTTGCATATGGCCATGTCTGAACTGAGGTGGCAGAGTGGGCTAAAGAACGGTGATGGATCAAACCCAGATCTGTTGACTAGGTGTGAGTGTTGGATTGGTTCTGATGCTCCGTCCATCACCACCCCCTTTTGTACCTCTTTGTTCGCCATAAGTTGGCAGGGTATGCTCAGACGTGAGTCCCTTGCTCACTTTGCCACTGGATTCAAGCAAGCCTGGCTGAAGACGGCTGAAATGCCAGAAACCGGTCCTAGGAAGCTTGTTTCCGGTCCAGGGAAGGCATGGCTTGGCAGTTCAGGCTGGACTGTTCCCATGAGGCACAGGGTCAGACTGATTTGCATATGGCTATGTCTGAACTGGGGTGGCAGAGTGGGCTAAAGAACGGTGATGGATCAAACCCAGATCTGTTGACTGGGTGTGAGTGTTTGATTGGTTCTGATGCTCCGTCCATCACCACCCCCTTTTGTACCGCTTTGTTCGCCATAAGTTGGCATGGTATGCTCAGACGTGAGTCCCTTGCTCACATTGCCACTGGATTCAAGCAAGCCTGGCTGAAGACGGCTGAAATGCCAGAAACCGGTCCTAGGAAGCTTGTTTCCGGTCCAGGGAAGGCATGCCTTGGCAGTTCGGGCTGGACTGTTCCCATGAGGCACAGGGTCAGACTGATTTGCATATGGCCATGTCTGAACTGGTGTGGCAGAGTGGGCTAAAGAACGGTGATGGATCAAACTCAGATGTGTTGACTGGGTGTGAGTGTTGGTTGGTTCTGATGCTCCGTCCATCACCACCCCCTTTTGTACCGCTTTGTTCGCCATATGTTGGCAGGGTATGCTCAGACGTGAGTCCCTTGCACACTTTGCCACTGGATTCAAGCAAGCCTGGCTGAAGACGGCTGAAATGCCAGAATCCGGTCCTAGGAAGCTTGTTTCCGGTCCAGTGAAGGCATGGCTTGGCAGTTTGGGCTGGACTGTTCCCATGAGGTACAGGGTCAGACTGATTTGCATATGGCCAAGTCTGAACTGGGGTGGCAGAGTGGGCTAAAGAACGGTGATGGATCAAACGCAGATCTGTTGACTGGGTGTGAGTGTTTGATTGGTTCTGATGCTCTGTCCATCACCTTCCCTTTTTGTACTGCTTTGTTTGCCATAAGTTGGCAGGGTATGCTCTGACGTGAGTCCCTTGCTCACTTTGCCACTGGATTCAAGCAAGCCTGGATGAAGACGGCTGAAATGCCAGAAACCGGTCCTACGAAGCTTGTTTCCGGTCCAGGGAAGGCATGGCTTGGCAGTTCGGGCTGGACTGTTCCCATGAGGCACAGGGTCAGACTGATTTGCATATGGCCATGTCTGAACTGAGGTGGCAGAGTGGGCTAAAGAACGGTGATGGATCAAACCCAGATCTGTTGACTGGGTGTGAGTGTTGGATTGGTTCTGATGCTCCGTCCATCACCACCCCCTTTTGTACCGCTTTGTTCGCCATAAGTTGGCAGGGTATGCTCAGACGTGAGTCCCTTGCTCACTTTGCCACTGGATTCAAGCAAGCCTGGCTGAAGACGGCTGAAATGCCAGAAACCGGTCCTAGGAAGCTTGTTTCCGGTCCAGGGAAGGCATGGCTTGGCAGTTCGGGCTGGACTGTTCCCATGAGGCACAGGGTCAGACTGATTTGCATATGGCCATGTCTGAACTGGGCTGGCAGAGTGGGCTAAAGAACGGTGATGGATCAAACCCAGATCTTTTGACTGGGTGTGAGTGTTTGATTGGTTCTGATGCTCCGTCCATCACCACCCCCTTTTGTACCGCTTTGTTCGCCATAAGTTGGCATGGTATGCTCAGACGTGAGTCCCTTGCTCACTTTGCCACTGGATTCAAGCAAGCCTGGCTGAAGACGGCTGAAATGCCAGAAACCGGTCCTAGGAAGCTTGTTTCCGGTCCAGGGAAGGCATGGCTTGGCAGTTCGGGCTGGACTGTTCCCATGAGGCACAGGGTCAGACTGATTTGCATATGGCCATGTCTGAACTGGGGTGGCAGAGTGGGCTAAAGAACGGTGATGGATCAAACCCAGATCTGTTGACTGGGTGTGAGTGTTTGATTGGTTCTGATGCTCCGTCCATCACCACCCCCTTTTGTACTGCTTTGTTCGCCATAAGTTGGCAGGGTATGCTCTGACGTGAGTCCCTTGCTCACTTTGCCACTGGATTCAAGCAAGCCTGGATGAAGACGGCTGAAATGCCAGAAACCGGTCCTAGGAAGCTTGTTTCCGGTCCAGGGAAGGCATGGCTTGGCAGTTCGGGCTGGACTGTTCCCATGAGGCACAGGGTCAGACTGATTTGCATATGGCCATGTCTGAACTGGGGTGGCAGAGTGGGCTAAAGAACGGTGATGGATCAAACCCAGATCTGTTGACTGGGTGTGAGTGTTGGATTGGTTCTGATGCTCCGTCCATCACCACCCCCTTTTGTACCGCTTTGTTCGCCATAAGTTGGCAGGGAATGCGACGTGAGTCCCTTGCTCACTTTGCCACTGGATTCAAGCAAGCCTGGCTGAAGACGGCTGAAATGCCAGAAACCGGTCCTTGGAAGCTTGTTTCCGGTCCAGGGAAGGCATGGCTTGGCACTTCGGGCTGGACTGTTCCCATGAGGCACAGGGTCAGACTGATTTGCATATGGCCATGTCTGAACTGGGGTGGCAGAGTGGGCTAAAGAACGGTGATGGATCAAAACCAGATCTGTTGACTGGGTGTGAGTGTTGGATTGGTTCTGATGCTCCGTCCATCACCACCCCCTTTTGTACCGCTTTGTTCGCCATAAGTTGGCAGGGAATACGACGTGAGTCCCTTGCTCACTTTGCCACTGGATTCAAGCAAGACTGGCTGAAGACGGCTGAAATGCCAGAAACCAGTCCTAGGAAGCTTGTTTCCGGTCCAGGGAAGGCATGGCTTGGCACTTCGGGCTGGACTGTTCCCATGAGGCACAGGGTCAGACTGATTTGCATATGGCCATGTCTGAACTGAGGTGGCAGAGTGGGCTAAAGAACGGTGATGGATCAAACCCAGATCTGTTGACTAGGTGTGAGTGTTGGATTGGTTCTGATGCTCCGTCCATCACCACCCCCTTTTGTACCTCTTTGTTCGCCATAAGTTGGCAGGGTATGCTCAGACGTGAGTCCCTTGCTCACTTTGCCACTGGATTCAAGCAAGCCTGGCTGAAGACGGCTGAAATGCCAGAAACCGGTCCTAGGAAGCTTGTTTCCGGTCCAGGGAAGGCATGGCTTGGCAGTTCAGGCTGGACTGTTCCCATGAGGCACAGGGTCAGACTGATTTGCATATGGCCATGTCTGAACTGGGGTGGCAGAGTGGGCTAAAGAACGGTGATGGATCAAACCCAGATCTGTTGACTGGGTGTGAGTGTTTGATTGGTTCAAATGCTCCGTCCATCACCACCCCCTTTTGTACCGCTTTGTTCGCCATAAGTTGGCATGGTATGCTCAGACGTGAGTCCCTTGCTCACCTTGCCACTGGATTCAAGCAAGCCTGGCTGAAGACGGCTGAAATGCCAGAAACCGGTCCTAGGAAGCTTGTTTCCGGTCCAGGGAAGGCATGGCTTGGCAGTTCGGGCTGGACTGTTCCCATGAGGCACAGGGTCAGACTGATTTGCATATGGCCATGTCTGAACTGGGGTGGCAGAGTGGGCTAAAGAACGGTGATGGATCAAACCCAGATCTTTTGACTGGGTGTGAGTGTTTGATTGGTTCTGATGCTCCGTCCATCACCACCCCCTTTTGTACCGCTTTGTTCGCCATAAGTTGGCATGGTATGCTCAGACGTGAGTCCCTTGCTCACTTTGCCACTGGATTCAAGCAAGCCTGGCTGAAGACGGCTGAAATGCCAGAAACCGGTCCTAGGAAGCTTGTTTCCGGTCCAGGGAAGGCATGGCTTGGCAGTTCGGGCTGGACTGTTCCCATGAGGCACAGGGTCAGACTGATTTGCATATGGCCATGTCTGAACTGGGGTGGCAGAGTGGGCTAAAGAACGGTGATGGATCAAACCCAGATCTGTTGACTGGGTGTGAGTGTTGGTTGGTTCTGATGCTCCGTCCATCACCACCCCCTTTTGTACCGCTTTGTTCGCCATAAGTTGGCAGGGTATGCTCAGACGTGAGTCCCTTGCTCACTTTGCCACTGGATTGAAGCAAGCCTGGCTGAAGATGGCTGAAATGCCAGAAACCGGTCCTAGAAAGCTTGTTTCCGGTCCAGGAAAGGCATGGCTTGGCAGTTCGGGCTGGACTGTTCCCATGAGGCACAGGGTCAGACTGATTTGCATATGGCCATGTCTGAACTGGGGTGGCAGAGTGGGCTAAAGAACGGTGATGGATCAAACCCAGATCTGTTGACTGGGTGTGAGTGTTTGATTGGTTCTGATGCTCCGTCCATCACCACCCCCTTTTGTACTGCTTTGTTCGCCATAAGTTGGCAGGGTATGCTCTGACGTGAGTCCCTTGCTCACTTTGCCACTGGATTCAAGCAAGCCTGGATGAAGACGGCTGAAATGCCAGAAACCGGTCCTAGGAAGCTTGTTTCCGGTCCAGGGAAGGCATGGCTTGGCAGTTCGGGCTGGACTGTTCCCATGAGGCACAGGGTCAGACTGATTTGCATATGGCCATGTCTGAACTGGGGTGGCAGAGTGGGCTAAAGAACGGTGATGGATCAAACCCAGATCTGTTGACTGGGTGTGAGTGTTGGATTGGTTCTGATGCTCCGTCCATCACCACCCCCTTTTGTACCGCTTTGTTCGCCATAAGTTGGCAGGGAATGCGACGTGAGTCCCTTGCTCACTTTGCCACTGGATTCAAGCAAGCCTGGCTGAAGACGGCTGAAATGCCAGAAACCGGTCCTTGGAAGCTTGTTTCCGGTCCAGGGAAGGCATGGCTTGGCACTTCGGGCTGGACTGTTCCCATGAGGCACAGGGTCAGACTGATTTGCATATGGCCATGTCTGAACTGGGGTGGCAGAGTGGGCTAAAGAACGGTGATGGATCAAAACCAGATCTGTTGACTGGGTGTGAGTGTTGGATTGGTTCTGATGCTCCGTCCATCACCACCCCCTTTTGTACCCCTTTGTTCGCCATAAGTTGGCAGGGAATACGACGTGAGTCCCTTGCTCACTTTGCCACTGGATTCAAGCAAGACTGGCTGAAGACGGCTGAAATGCCAGAAACCAGTCCTAGGAAGCTTGTTTCCGGTCCAGGGAAGGCATGGCTTGGCACTTCGGGCTGGACTGTTCCCATGAGGCACAGGGTCAGACTGATTTGCATATGGCCATGTCTGAACTGAGGTGGCAGAGTGGGCTAAAGAACGGTGATGGATCAAACCCAGATCTGTTGACTAGGTGTGAGTGTTGGATTGGTTCTGATGCTCCGTCCATCACCACCCCCTTTTGTACCTCTTTGTTCGCCATAAGTTGGCAGGGTATGCTCAGACGTGAGTCCCTTGCTCACTTTGCCACTGGATTCAAGCAAGCCTGGCTGAAGACGGCTGAAATGCCAGAAACCGGTCCTAGGAAGCTTGTTTCCGGTCCAGGGAAGGCATGGCTTGGCAGTTCAGGCTGGACTGTTCCCATGAGGCACAGGGTCAGACTGATTTGCATATGGCCATGTCTGAACTGGGGTGGCAGAGTGGGCTAAAGAACGGTGATGGATCAAACCCAGATCTGTTGACTGGGTGTGAGTGTTTGATTGGTTCAAATGCTCCGTCCATCACCACCCCCTTTTGTACCGCTTTGTTCGCCATAAGTTGGCATGGTATGCTCAGACGTGAGTCCCTTGCTCACCTTGCCACTGGATTCAAGCAAGCCTGGCTGAAGACGGCTGAAATGCCAGAAACCGGTCCTAGGAAGCTTGTTTCCGGTCCAGGGAAGGCATGGCTTGGCAGTTCGGGCTGGACTGTTCCCATGAGGCACAGGGTCAGACTGATTTGCATATGGCCATGTCTGAACTGGGGTGGCAGAGTGGGCTAAAGAACGGTGATGGATCAAACCCAGATCTTTTGACTGGGTGTGAGTGTTTGATTGGTTCTGATGCTCCGTCCATCACCACCCCCTTTTGTACCGCTTTGTTCGCCATAAGTTGGCATGGTATGCTCAGACGTGAGTCCCTTGCTCACTTTGCCACTGGATTCAAGCAAGCCTGGCTGAAGACGGCTGAAATGCCAGAAACCGGTCCTAGGAAGCTTGTTTCCGGTCCAGGGAAGGCATGGCTTGGCAGTTCGGGCTGGACTGTTCCCATGAGGCACAGGGTCAGACTGATTTGCATATGGCCATGTCTGAACTGGGGTGGCAGAGTGGGCTAAAGAACGGTGATGGATCAAACCCAGATCTGTTGACTGGGTGTGAGTGTTGGATTGGTTCTGATGCTCCGTCCATCACCACCCCCTTTTGTACCGCTTTGTTCTCCATAAGTTGGCAGGGAATGCGACGTGAGTCCCTTGCTCACTTTGCCACTGGATTCAAGCAAGCCTGGCTGAAGACGGCTGAAATGCCAGAAACCGGTCCTAGGAAGCTTGTTTCCGGTCCAGGGAAGGCATGGCTTGGCACTTCGGGCTGGACTGTTCCCATGAGGCACAGGGTCAGACTGATTTGCATATGGCCATGTCTGAACTGGGGTGGCAGAGTGGGCTAAAGAACGGTGATGGATCAAACCCAGATCTGTTGACTGGGTGTGAGTGTTGGATTGGTTCTGATGCTCCGTCCATCACCACCCCCTTTTGTACCGCTTTGTTCGCCATAAGTTGGCAGGGAATGCGACGTGAGTCCCTTGCTCACTTTGCCACTGGATTCAAGCAAGCCTGGCTGAAGACGGCTGAAATGCCAGAAACCGGTCCTTGGAAGCTTGTTTCCGGTCCAGGGAAGGCATGGCTTGGCACTTCGGGCTGGACTGTTCCCATGAGGCACAGGGTCAGACTGATTTGCATATGGCCATGTCTGAACTGGGGTGGCAGAGTGGGCTAAAGAACGGTGATGGATCAAAACCAGATCTGTTGACTGGGTGTGAGTGTTGGATTGGTTCTGATGCTCCGTCCATCACCACCCCCTTTTGTACCGCTTTGTTCGCCATAAGTTGGCAGGGAATACGACGTGAGTCCCTTGCTCACTTTGCCACTGGATTCAAGCAAGACTGGCTGAAGACGGCTGAAATGCCAGAAACCAGTCCTAGGAAGCTTGTTTCCGGTCCAGGGAAGGCATGGCTTGGCACTTCGGGCTGGACTGTTCCCATGAGGCACAGGGTCAGACTGATTTGTATATGGCCATGTCTGAACTGAGGTGGCAGAGTGGGCTAAAGAACGGTGATGGATCAAACCCAGATCTGTTGACTAGGTGTGAGTGTTGGATTGGTTCTGATGCTCCGTCCATCACCACCCCCTTTTGTACCTCTTTGTTCGCCATAAGTTGGCAGGGTATGCTCAGACGTGAGTCCCTTGCTCACTTTGCCACTGGATTCAAGCAAGCCTGGCTGAAGACGGCTGAAATGCCAGAAACCGGTCCTAGGAAGCTTGTTTCCGGTCCAGGGAAGGCATGGCTTGGCAGTTCAGGCTGGACTGTTCCCATGAGGCACAGGGTCAGACTGATTTGCATATGGCCATGTCTGAACTGGGGTGGCAGAGTGGGCTAAAGAACGGTGATGGATCAAACCCAGATCTGTTGACTGGGTGTGAGTGTTTGATTGGTTCAAATGCTCCGTCCATCACCACCCCCTTTTGTACCGCTTTGTTCGCCATAAGTTGGCATGGTATGCTCAGACGTGAGTCCCTTGCTCACCTTGCCACTGGATTCAAGCAAGCCTGGCTGAAGACGGCTGAAATGCCAGAAACCGGTCCTAGGAAGCTTGTTTCCGGTCCAGGGAAGGCATGGCTTGGCAGTTCGGGCTGGACTGTTCCCATGAGGCACAGGGTCAGACTGATTTGCATATGGCCATGTCTGAACTGGGGTGGCAGAGTGGGCTAAAGAACGGTGATGGATCAAACCCAGATCTTTTGACTGGGTGTGAGTGTTTGATTGGTTCTGATGCTCCGTCCATCACCACCCCCTTTTGTACCGCTTTGTTCGCCATAAGTTGGCATGGTATGCTCAGACGTGAGTCCCTTGCTCACTTTGCCACTGGATTCAAGCAAGCCTGGCTGAAGACGGCTGAAATGCCAGAAACCGGTCCTAGGAAGCTTGTTTCCGGTCCAGGGAAGGCATGGCTTGGCAGTTCGGGCTGGACTGTTCCCATGAGGCACAGGGTCAGACTGATTTGCATATGGCCATGTCTGAACTGGGGTGGCAGAGTGGGCTAAAGAACGGTGATGGATCAAACCCAGATCTGTTGACTGGGTGTGAGTGTTGGATTGGTTCTGATGCTCCGTCCATCACCACCCCCTTTTGTACCGCTTTGTTCGCCATAAGTTGGCAGGGAATACGACGTGAGTCCCTTGCTCACTTTGCCACTGGATTCAAGCAAGCCTGGCTGAAGACGGCTGAAATGCCAGAAACCGGTCCTAGGAAGCTTGTTTCCGGTCCAGGGAAGGCATGGCTTGGCACTTCGGGCTGGACTGTTCCCATGAGGCACAGGGTCAGACTGATTTGCATATGGCCATGTCTGAACTGAGGTGGCAGAGTGGGCTAAAGAACGGTGATGGATCAAACCCAGATCTGTTGACTAGGTGTGAGTGTTGGATTGGTTCTGATGCTCCGTCCATCAAAACCCCCTTTTGTACCTCTTTGTTCGCCATAAGTTGGCAGGGTATGCTCAGACGTGAGTCCCTTGCTCACTTTGCCACTGGATTCAAGCAAGCCTGGCTGAAGACGGCTGAAATGCCAGAAACCGGTCCTAGGAAGCTTGTTTCCGGTCCAGGGAAGGCATGGCTTGGCAGTTCAGGCTGGACTGTTCCCATGAGGCACAGGGTCAGACTGATTTGCATATGGCCATGTCTGAACTGGGGTGGCAGAGTGGGCTAAAGAACGGTGATGGATCAAACCCAGATCTGTTGACTGGGTGTGAGTGTTTGATTGGTTCTGATGCTCCGTCCATCACCACCCCCTTTTGTACCGCTTTGTTCGCCATAAGTTGGCATGGTATGCTCAGACGTGAGTCCCTTGCTCACCTTGCCACTGGATTCAAGCAAGCCTGGCTGAAGACGGCTGAAATGCCAGAAACCGGTCCTAGGAAGCTTGTTTCCGGTCCAGGGAAGGCATGCCTTGGCAGTTCGGGCTGGACTGTTCCCATGAGGCACAGGGTCAGACTGATTTGCATATGGCCATGTCTGAACTGGTGTGGCAGAGTGGGCTAAAGAACGGTGATGGATCAAACTCAGATGTGTTGACTGGGTGTGAGTGTTGGTTGGTTCTGATGCTCCGTCCATCACCACCCCCTTTTGTACCGCTTTGTTCGCCATATGTTGGCAGGGTATGCTCAGACGTGAGTCCCTTGCACACTTTGCCACTGGATTCAAGCAAGCCTGGCTGAAGACGGCTGAAATGCCAGAATCCGGTCCTAGGAAGCTTGTTTCCGGTCCAGTGAAGGCATGGCTTGGCAGTTTGGGCTGGACTGTTCCCATGAGGTACAGGGTCAGACTGATTTGCATATGGCCAAGTCTGAACTGGGGTGGCAGAGTGGGCTAAAGAACGGTGATGGATCAAACGCAGATCTGTTGACTGGGTGTGAGTGTTTGATTGGTTCTGATGCTCTGTCCATCACCACCCCTTTTTGTACTGCTTTGTTTGCCATAAGTTGGCAGGGTATGCTCTGACGTGAGTCCCTTGCTCACTTTGCCACTGGATTCAAGCAAGCCTGGATGAAGACGGCTGAAATGCCAGAAACCGGTCCTAGGAAGCTTGTTTCCGGTCCAGGGAAGGCATGGCTTGGCAGTTCGGGCTGGACTGTTCCCATGAGGCACAGGGTCAGACTGATTTGCATATGGCCATGTCTGAAATGGGGTGGCAGAGTGGGCTAAAGATCGGTGATGGATCAAACGCAGATCTGTTGACTGGGTGTGAGTGTTTGATTGGTTCTGATGCTCTGTCCATCACCACCCCTTTCTGTACTGCTTTGTTCGCCATAAGTTGGCAGGGTATGCTCTGACTTGAGTCCCTTGCTCACTTTGCCACTGGATTCAAGCAAGCCTGGATGAAGACGGCTGAAATGCCAGAAACCGGTCCTAGGAAGCTTGTTTCCGGTCCAGGGAAGGCATGGCTTGGCAGTTCGGGCTGGACTGTTCCCATGAGGCACAGGGTCAGACTGATTTGCATATGGCCATGTCTGAACTGAGGTGGCAGAGTGGGCTAAAGAACGGTGATGGATCAAACCCAGATCTGTTGACTGGGTGTGAGTGTTGGATTGGTTCTGATGCTCCGTCCATCACCACCCCCTTTTGTACCGCTTTGTTCGCCATAAGTTGGCAGGGTATGCTCAGACGTGAGTCCCTTGCTCACTTTGCCACTGGATTCAAGCAAGCCTGGCTGAAGACGGCTGAAATGCCTGGAACCGGTCCGAGGAAGCTTGTTTCCGGTCCAGGGAAGGCATGGCTTGGCAGTTCGGGCTGGACTGTTCCCATGAGGCACAGGGTCAGACTGATTTGCATATGGCCATGTCTGAACTGGGGTGGCAGAGTGGGCTAAAGAACGGTGATGGATCAAACCCAGATCTTTTGACTGG
Source organism: Triturus cristatus (assembly GCF_964204655.1). Classification (NCBI taxonomy): domain Eukaryota; kingdom Metazoa; phylum Chordata; class Amphibia; order Caudata; family Salamandridae; genus Triturus; species Triturus cristatus. The sequence continues at coordinate 920,223,946 of NC_140581.1, read as the reverse complement.
GTGTGAGTGTTTGATTGGTTCTGATGCTCCGTCCATCACCACCCCCTTTTGTACCGCTTTGTTCGCCATAAGTTGGCAGGGAATGCGACGTGAGTCCCTTGCTCACTTTGCCACTGGATTCAAGCAAGCCTGGCTGAAGACGGCTGAAATGCCAGAAACCGGTCCTAGGAAGCTTGTTTCCGGTCCAGGGAAGGCATGGCTTGGCAGTTCGGGCTGGACTGTTCCCATGAGGCACAGGGTCAGACTGATTTGCATATGGCCATGTCTGAACTGGGGTGGCAGAGTGGGCTAAAGAACGGTGATGGATCAAACCCAGATCTGTTGACTGGGTGTGAGTGTTGGATTGGTTCTGATGCTCCGTCCATCACCACCCCCTTTTGTACCGCTTTGTTCGCCATAAGTTGGCAGGGAATGCGACGTGAGTCCCTTGCTCACTTTGCCACTGGATTCAAGCAAGACTGGCTGAAGACGGCTGAAATGCCAGAAACCGGTCCTAGGAAGCTTGTTTCCGGTCCAGGGAAGGCATGGCTTGGCACTTCGGGCTGGACTGTTCCCATGAGGCACAGGGTCAGACTGATTTGCATATGGCCATGTCTGAACTGAGGTGGCAGAGTGGGCTAAAGAACGGTGATGGATCAAACCCAGATCTGTTGACTGGGTGTGAGTGTTGGATTGGTTCTGATGCTCCGTCCATCACCACCCCCTTTTGTACCTCTTTGTTCGCCATAAGTTGGCAGGGTATGCTCAGACGTGAGTCCCTTGCTCACTTTGCCACTGGATTCAAGCAAGCCTGGCTGAAGACGGCTGAAATGCCAGAAACCGGTCCTAGGAAGCTTGTTTCCGGTCCAGGGAAGGCATGGCCATGTCTGAACTGGGGTGGCAGAGTGGGCTAAAGAACGGTGATGGATCAAACACAGATCTGTTGACTGGGTGTGAGTGTTTGATTGGTTCTGATGCTCCGTCCATCACCACCCCCTTTTGTACCGCTTTGTTCGCCATAAGTTGGCATGGTATGCTCAGACGTGAGTCCCTTGCTCACTTTGCCACTGGATTCAAGCAAGCCTGGCTGAAGACGGCTGAAATGCCAGAAACCGGTCCTAGGAAGCTTGTTTCCGGTCCAGGGAAGGCATGCCTTGGCAGTTCGGGCTGGACTGTTCCCATGAGGCACAGGGTCAGACTGATTTGCATATGGCCATGTCTGAACTGGTGTGGCAGAGTGGGCTAAAGAACGGTGATGGATCAAACTCAGATGTGTTGACTGGGTGTGAGTGTTGGTTGGTTCTGATGCTCCGTCCATCACCACCCCCTTATGTACCGCTTTGTTCGCCGTAAGTTGGCAGGGTATGCTCAGACGTGAGTCCCTTGCTCACTTTGCCACTGGATTCAAGCAAGCCTGGCTGAAGACGGCTGAAATGCCAGAATCCGGTCCTAGGAAGCTTGTTTCCGGTCCAGTGAAGGCATGGCTTGGCAGTTTGGGCTGGACTGTTCCCACGAGGTGCAGGCTCAGACTGATTTGCATATGGCCAAGTCTGAACTGGGGTGGCAGAGTGGGCTAAAGAACGGTGATGGAGCAAACCCAGATCTGTTGACTGGGTGTGAGTGTTTGATTGGTTCTGAAGCTCCGTCCATCACCACCCCCTTTTGTACCGCTTTGTTCGCCATAAGTTGGCAGGGTATGCTCAGACGTGAGTCCCTTGCTCACTTTGCCACTGGATTCAAGCAAGCCTGGCTGAAGACGGCTGAAATGCCAGAAACCGGTCCTAGGAAGCTTGTTTCCGGTCCAGGGAAGGCATGGCTTGGCAGTTCGGGCTGGACTGTTCCCATGAGGCACAGGGTCAGACTGATTTGCATATGGCCATGTCTGAACTGGGGTGGCAGAGTGGGCTAAAGAACGGTGATGGATCAAACCCAGATCTGTTGACTGGGTGTGAGTGTTGGATTGGTTCTGATGCTCCGTCCATCACCACCCCCTTTTGTACCGCTTTGTTCGCCATAAGTTGGCAGGGAATGCGACGTGAGTCCCTTGCTCACTTTGCCACTGGATTCAAGCAAGCCTGGCTGAAGACGGCTGAAATGCCAGAAACCGGTCCTAGGAAGCTTGTTTCCGGTCCAGGGAAGGCATGGCTTGGCACTTCGGGCTGGACTGTTCCCATGAGGCACAGGGTCAGACTGATTTGCATATGGCCATGTCTGAACTGAGGTGGCAGAGTGGGCTAAAGAACGGTGATGGATCAAACCCAGATCTGTTGACTGGGTGTGAGTGTTGGATTGGTTCTGATGCTCCGTCCATCACCACCCCCTTTTGTACCTCTTTGTTCGCCATAAGTTGGCAGGGTATGCTCAGACGTGAGTCCCTTGCTCACTTTGCCACTGGATTCAAGCAAGCCTGGCTGAAGACGGCTGAAATGCCAGAAACCGGTCCTAGGAAGCTTGTTTCCGGTCCAGGGAAGGCATGGCCATGTCTGAACTGGGGTGGCAGAGTGGGCTAAAGAACGGTGATGGATCAAACACAGATCTGTTGACTGGGTGTGAGTGTTTGATTGGTTCTGATGCTCCGTCCATCACCACCCCCTTTTGTACCGCTTTGTTCGCCATAAGTTGGCATGGTATGCTCAGACGTGAGTCCCTTGCTCACTTTGCCACTGGATTCAAGCAAGCCTGGCTGAAGACGGCTGAAATGCCAGAAACCGGTCCTAGGAAGCTTGTTTCCGGTCCAGGGAAGGCATGCCTTGGCAGTTCGGGCTGGACTGTTCCCATGAGGCACAGGGTCAGACTGATTTGCATATGGCCATGTCTGAACTGGTGTGGCAGAGTGGGCTAAAGAACGGTGATGGATCAAACTCAGATGTGTTGACTGGGTGTGAGTGTTGGTTGGTTCTGATGCTCCGTCCATCACCACCCCCTTATGTACCGCTTTGTTCGCCGTAAGTTGGCAGGGTATGCTCAGACGTGAGTCCCTTGCTCACTTTGCCACTGGATTCAAGCAAGCCTGGCTGAAGACGGCTGAAATGCCAGAATCCGGTCCTAGGAAGCTTGTTTCCGGTCCAGTGAAGGCATGGCTTGGCAGTTTGGGCTGGACTGTTCCCACGAGGTGCAGGCTCAGACTGATTTGCATATGGCCAAGTCTGAACTGGGGTGGCAGAGTGGGCTAAAGAACGGTGATGGAGCAAACCCAGATCTGTTGACTGGGTGTGAGTGTTTGATTGGTTCTGAAGCTCCGTCCATCACCACCCCCTTTTGTACCGCTTTGTTCGCCATAACTTGGCAGGGTATGCTCAGACGTGAGTCCCTTGCTCACTTTGCCACTGGATTCAAGCAAGCCTGGCTGAAGACGGCTGAAATGCCAGAAACCGGTCCTAGGAAGCTTGTTTCCGGTCCAGGGAAGGCATGGCTTGGCAGTTCGGGCTGGACTGTTCCCATGAGGCACAGGGTCAGACTGATTTGCATATGGCCATGTCTGAACTGGGGTGGCAGAGTGGGCTAAAGAACGGTGATGGATCAAACCCAGATCTGTTGACTGGGTGTGAGTGTTTGATTGGTTCTGATGCTCTGTCCATCACCACCCCCTCTTGTACCGCTTTGTTCGCCATAAGTTGGCAGGGTATGCTCAGACGTGAGTCCCTTGCTCACTTTGCCACTGGATTCAAGCAAGCCTGGCTGAAGACGGCTGAAATGCCAGAAACCGGTCCTAGGAAGCTTGTTTCCGGTCCAGGGAAGGCATGGCTTGGCAGTGCGGGCTGGACTGTTCCCATGAGGCACAGGGTCAGACTGATTTGCATATGGCCATGTCTGAACTAGGGTGGCAGAGTGGGCTAAAGAACGGTGATGGATCAAACCCAGATCTGTTGACTGGGTGTGAGTGTTTGATTGGTTCTGATGCTCCGTCCATCACCACCCCCTTTTGTACCGCTTTGTTCGCCATAAGTTGGCAGGGTATGCTCAGACGTGAGTCCCTTCCTCACTTTGCCACTGGATTCAAGCAAGACTGGCTGAAGACGGATGAAATGCCAGAAACCGGTCCTAGGAAGCTTGTTTCCGGTCCAGGGAAGGCATGGCTTGGCAGTTCAGGCTGGACTGTTCCCATGAGGCACAGGGTCAGACTGATTTGCATATGGCCATGTCTGAACTGGGGTGGCAGAGTGGGCTAAAGAACGGTGATGGATCAAACCCAGATCTGTTGACTGGGTGTGAGTGTTGGATAGGTTCTGATACTCCGTTCATCACCACCCCCTTTTGTACCGCTTTGTTCGCCATAAGTTGGCAGGGAATGCTCAGACGTGAGTCCTTTGCTCACTTTGCCACTGGATTCAAGCAAGCCTGGCTGAAGATGGCTGAAATGCCAGAAACCGGTCCTAGGAAGCTTGTTTCCGGTCCAGGGAAGGCATGGCTTGGCAGTTCGGGCAGGACTGTTCCAATGAGGCACAGGGTCAGACTGATTTGCATATGGCCATGTCTGAACTGGGGTGGCAGAGTGGGCTAAAGAACGGTGATGGATCAAACCCAGATCTGTTGACTGGGTGTGAGTGTTTGATTGGTTCTGATGCTCTGTCCATCACCACCCCCTTTTGTACCGCTTTGTTCGCCATAAGTTGGCAGGGTATGCTCAGACGTGAGTCCCTTGCTCACTTTGCCACTGGATTCAAGCAAGCCTGGCTGAAGATGGCTGAAATGCCAGAAACCGGTCCTAGGAAGCTTGTTTCCGGTCCAGGGAAGGCATGGCTTGGCAGTTCGGGCTGGACTGTTCCCATGAGGCACAGGGTCAGACTGATTTGCATATGGCCATGTCTGAACTGGGGTGGCAGAGTGGGCTAAAGAACGGTGATGGATCAAACCCAGATCTGTTGACTGGGTGTGAGTGTTTGATTGGTTCTGATGCTCTGTCCATCACCACCCCCTTTTGTACCGCTTTGTTCGCCATAAGTTGGCAGGGTATCAGACGTGAGTCCCTTGCTCACTTTGCCACTGGATTCAAGCAAGCCTGGCTGAAGACGGCTGAAATGCCAGAAACTGGTCCTAGGAAGCTTGTTTCCGGTCCAGGGAAGGCATGGCTTGGCAGTTCGGGCTGGACTGTTGCCATGAGGCACAGGGTCAGACTGATTTGCATATGGCCATGTCTGAACTGGGGTGGCAGAGTGGGCTAAAGAACGGTGATGGTTCAAACCCAGATCTGTTGACTGGGTGTGAGTGTTTGATTGGTTCTGATGCTCCGTCCATCACCACCCCCTTTTGTACCGCTTTGTTCACCATAAGTTGGCAGGGTATGCTCAGACGTGAGTCCCTTGCTCACTTTGCCACTGGATTGAAGCAAGCCTGGCTGAAGACGGCTGAAATGCCAGAAACCGGTCCTAGAAAGCTTGTTTCCGGTCCAGGAAAGGCATGGCTTGGCAGTTCGGGCTGGACTGTTCCCATGAGGCACAGGGTCAGACTGATTTGCATATGGCCATGTCTGAACTGGGGTGGCAGAGTGGGCTAAAGAACGGTGATGGATCAAACCCAGATCTGTTGACAGGGTGTGAGTGTTTTTTATTGGTTCTGATGCTCCGTCAATCACCACCCCCTTTTGTACCGCTTTGTTCGCCATAAGTTGGCAGGGTATGCTCAGACGTGAGTCCATTGCTCACTTTGTCACTGGATTCAAGCAAGCCTGGCTGAAGAGGGCTGAAATGCCAGAAACCGGTCCTAGGAAGCTTGTTTCCGGTCCAGGGAAGGCATGGCTTGGCAGTTCGGGCTGGACTGTTCCCATGAGGCACAGGGTCAGACTGATTTGCATATGGCCATGTCTTAACTGGGGTGGGGGAGTGGGCTAAAGAACGGTGATGGATCAAACCCAGATCTGTTGACTGGGTGTGAGTGTTTGATTGGTTCTGATGCTCCGTCCATCACCACCCCCTTTTGTACCGCTTTGTTCGCCATAAGTTGGCAGGGTATGCTCAGACGTGAGTCCCTTGCTCACTTTGCCACTGTGATGAATACAGGCCCCAGCTAGGCCCGCAGGACACAAGGGTTCGCTCTCCTGTAAAGAAGCCTACAAGGAAGTTGGCACGGAAACTGCAAAGTACAAAGACACGGTTTATTAACCCTTAAGGGTGGTCCTACAATCCATACAATACCCTTCAATATTGCATAGAGTAGCACAAAGAACTTGCATACATGGTCCCCTTTTATACACAACAGAGGGGCTCATAAGTGGGAGGATACGACATGAGACGAGGAATGTTACCTTTTATGGACATTTGCAATACAAGATCGATATGTGGGCGGAGCTGACATACTCCTTGAGCCCGCGAAAACATGGTCAAGCAAGAACTAACTGATAACAGATGTGGTCAAGTCTGGGCATGCGCCAGACGGACAAAGAAACTATTTATAGACAGTTACTAGGCAGATTACAAGAGCAACTAACACAAAGATAAGACTCTTCTCGTGCTGAGCACGTGGAGACATGACAATACAAAATGGAGTCCAGACTTCAGTCAACATAACAAAAGGAACATGTGTAAGGGAGAAGAATTCATGTCTTTAGTAAATGCTTAATCACATCGAAGTTGCAATTTACAACAGACGACCCTTTCAGCATTTACTGAAGACATCCGGCTTGTTAGAATAATCATCATATATATCAATTATCATCATCTCTTCTACTTCCTTAGCTAAACGTTTCTGATAAGTGACATTGGCAATAGCTTTCTTATCGGGGATACAGAATGATACACATACGGAACAGAGCAAGGGACCACATTGGACACAGATACAGCAAGAAAACAGAACTGCTATAATTATGCAGAGGCCAGTCAAAACCTTCCAACCCCAAGCAGTGATCAATGCCCAAAACCATCCAGAAAAGGACCAAGTGCCGTTTTCTGTATGGATTTCAGCTGCAATTTTATGCAACCTATTGATTGCATTATAGACTGAAGGTGTGTGATCAGGAATAAACACACAGCAACTACTTCCGATAATTTTACAAGCTCCACCTCGATCAGCTAACATAACATCTAACACCATACGATTCTGCAATGCAACAATTCTGGTAATCTGTAATTCTTCCGTAAGATTCCCAAGAGCAGCAGCGGTTTGGTTTGTCACAGCCTCTACTACTCGTGTTAATCTTCGAACTTTCCTACTATTTAGGGCAGCTCCAACGAAGAAAAACAATCCTAGATTGAAGTCGATATACTGCTGTAAACTGGTGTCAGTCTGATCCACATCATCAATAGATAAAGTACGTTTATACCTATTTACAGTCACATTATTTAACAACTTTAAATCCTTATGATAGGATGCAGGTGCCAGAAATACAGGAGGTAACAAAAATGATACATAGCATACTCCAGACCAACCGGCTGGCAAACGGTAATAACCTTTAGTTCCACACACAAAATACGTATTATGGGATGCTAAGAAAGTACTGTTATTCAATCCATCGATGTTTAATATGGTAATACAATCGCTAACACCAACAGGAATATAACCCACACTTTGGACACACAGATCCGCTTGAGCTTGTGCCACTTGAATCACAAATCTGTCTTTTCCCACAGTGTCTCTGGTGTTCGTGAAAACATATGGAATCGATTCATTGTCTGGTCGATACTCTTCCCATTCCCAAATTGTCCCATTCGCTTGCGGATATCCATCTTTATCCTGATGACATTCTTTATTGAGTCTGAAGAGTAATCGTCCCACTGTGGGTTTCCGAGTGGCAAAAAGCAAAGTGTACCATGCTCTACAAGAGCCATTATGAGAGAAAGGAAGAGGTATGAATGGCGTTCCTCCTTTCTTCTGATGAGCTGGCATCATACCACATATCCAACAGTTCGTAGCATTCGTGGCAACGTGGGTATGATGCAACATCTGAATGAAAGTGTTATTCAAATAAGATTGACGATGCTTCAATTCTTGATACGGAAGGGTATAGAAGTAGTGCTCCTCGGGCACTGGAGTGGTCAACACAAGTAACTCTCGAGCAGGAGTCACATCCTCCACAAACCATGTGGTTATCCCAACAATAGCTACTGTGAGCATAAACCCTGTTGCACAAAGGATCTTCTTTTTCTCCATGTCAGAATAGAGAATCAATATCTTCCTGAAACTAAAGGTTTGTCAGAACTCTTCCCCTTGGGCAGCGGTCGATTTCTTCACCAACGGGCCAAGACGGGTGTCACTACACTAATGCAGGGCTGATCCCCCCCCCTTGCCTCACTGGCTCTCCGTTTCACTAACCCAAGGGCCGTTCTGAAAACATGTCCCGATACTGAAGAATTCACTTTCTTGGCCTCAGATGATATCGCCTTCCTCCAGGAGTCGCGTGGTCCGGAAAGAGCTCCTCAGCATCGTTCGATTCCACAGCACGGCCTTTCTCTGTGGTCAGAATCTCTCGTTGATCGGTCAGTACAGCGGGTTCCACCAATCCGGGCGGTACTTTGCGGCAATGCAGGGAATGGATCCAATTCTTTCTGTTGGAAACTCGCACAGCCGTCCTTGTTGCCAGTAAGACTTGCTCAGGGCCAACCCATCTCGGCTCCAGGCTGTTCGTCCTGTCGAAGATTTTCAACATGACATAGTCTCCAGGCCGGAGACTATGTCCTTCGCCGGTGGACCGATCAGGGAGCGCCTCCCGGACCTGTTGATGAATGGAAACCAAGTTATCCGTTAACTGTGCCAGATAATCATTCATCATTACACAAGGTACATCATACACAGCCTTAGGTTTTGGTGGACCCCAAATATTCATTGGACGTCCAAAGACAATCTCATACGGTGTAAGACCGATTCGAGAGTGCGGTACCGATCTAATTGACAACAATGAAAGCGGTAAAGCATCTGGCCAAGTCAAAGACGTTGAAGCTTGAATTTTAGCGATCTTGAGCTTCAGTGTACCATTATACTTCTCGACTAGTCCTGCAGATTGAGGGTGGAATACTGCATGGAACTTCTGGGTGATGCCTAGACCCTTCAGAACATACTTTATAACATCCGCTATAAAGTGGGGCCCGTTATCACTCCACAGAAGTCTACAAACGCCATATCGAGCGAAGAACTCCTTCAACAGCATCTTAGCGGTGGTCATTGCAGTATTGTCCTTCGTGGGGTATGCCTCAACCCATTTGCTAAAGGCGCACACCACTACTAGAACATACTTCAAATTGTTACAACGCTCGAGCTGGATATAATCCATCTGCAAAACCTCAAAGGGTGCAGTAGGCGTTACGAACCCTCCTGCTGGGGTCCGAGTCCCCTTTCCTGGGTTGTACCTCAGGCAGATCATACAGGTCTGTACCACCCTCTTTGCCGCGCTAGCAATCTCTGGATGCTCCCAAACTTGGGTAAGCAATTTTACAATTGCGGAAGCTCCAACATGTGCTAGCCCATGTGCCATCTGAACCATAGGTTGTACAAAAGCTGTGGGTAATTTCCATCGATCCATCTGCTTATTTCTCCAGCAACCCTCATCATCCAATTCTCCCTCACTGGACCATTGCTCCCGTTCTTTATCAGAAGCGGTCCTCTGTATTTCTCGCACTTCTTCCTTCGCATCATGCCATCTTTCTACTCGCGACTTCACTACATACATGGCAGTAGCACCGGGCTGCATCGCAGTCTCCCGCGCCACCCGGTCTGCTAACGCATTCCCTTCTCCAACTTTATCGACTACTTTCCTATGGGCGCTACATTTAATGATGGCAATTCTCTTCGGATATGTCAATGCAGTTAAAAGATTATGAACTAACTCCCCATGCATTATTTGTACTCCATGCGACATTAAGAACCCTCTTTCCTTCCAGAGCAGGCCGAAATCGTGCGCTACTCCGAAGGCATAGCGGCTATCTGTATAAACATTCACACACAATCCTGTACTGAGCTCACATGCTCGTGTTAATGCTATCAGTTCCGCTGCTTGAGCTGATTTCTGTGGTATGCGTGCTGTCTCCGCTATTGTTTGCAATGTGGTAATCGCATATGCTGCCGAAGTCGTACCATCTGGTAGCTTCAGGCATGACCCATCCACCCACAGTTCTCATCTACATCTGAAAAGGGCGTATCCTGGAGATCAATACGACCCTTTGTTTGTTCCTCGGTCATAAGGATACAATCATGTGCTTCTCGTGCCTCAGACCGAGTCTCGGGGTATGGCAACAATGTGGCAGGATTTTAACGTCACGCACCTCTTCAACGTGATATGAGGAGCCAAAAGCGTCAGCTCATATCCCGTTAAACGAGCACTGGTCAAATGCTGCGTCTTTGTCTGATTAAGCAGGGCATCAACAGCGTGGGGGACTAATACCAACAGCTTATGAGATAACACAATTCCCTCGCTCTGGCGTGTTGACACAGCTGTCGCCGCAACCGAGCGAAAACAACCAGGCAATGCTCGAGCAACAGGATCAAGTACAGCCGAAAAATATGCACAAGGGCGCTGCTTGTCGCCGTGCATCTGCACTAAAACTGATAATGCACATCCATCTTTCTCATGCACATACAGCGAAAAAGGCTTGGTATAATCGGGAGTCCCTAACACTGGTGCTGAACAGAGGGCCTGTCGCAGTTTCTGAAAGGCAGTGTCACACTCATTCGTCCAGGGGAGCGGGATAGGTGTATCTTTTGTCAAAAGGGCTAACAATGGCTTGGCTATGTACGAAAACCCTAATATCCACTGCCTGCAAAAAGAGACAAGACCCAAAAATGCGCGCACGTCCTTCTACGTGGACGGCGTTGGTGTATCCAGAATCACTTGAACACGGTCTGGTGTGAGTGCACGTCCCTCCTTAGACAAAATGTGACCTAGATAAGTCACCTTTGGTCTACAGAATTGCAACTTTTTCCTAGAGACCTTGTGATTGTGGGATGCCAAAAAGGAAAGCAAAGACAACGTACTCGTTTCACACAACTCCGGGGTGTCAGCCGCCAGCAAGATGTCATCGACATATTGAATGAGGGCGACACCCTCGGGCAGAACAAAGGAGTCCAATTGTCTTTTCAAAGCTTGACTGTAGATGCTAGGGCTTTCCGTATAGCCCTGAGGAATTCTACAAAATCGGTAAGACCTATTATTTAAAGTGAAACCAAAAAGGTATCGACTATCGGGATGAATGGGAATCGAAAAGAAGGCATTTTTCAAATCAATAACTGAAAACGTGGTCGCCGTAGGCGGGACCAAAGTAAGCAACGTCGTGATATCCGAAACCACTGGGTACTGAGGTATCACGATCTTGTTTACTTCTCTCAAATCAATGATAAACCGATAGACTTTGGCGTCCGTATCCTTTTTCAGAATGGGTAGAATCGGGCTATTACAAACATTATAGGGAACTTCTTCCACCACTCCCACCTTAATCAGATCCTGCACAATCTGTATAAGAGCCTCTTCCCCCTCCTGCGAAATACGATACTGGGGAAGGCGTGGTAACACCGCCCCCTCCTGGACAGTAATGTGAACAGGCGGAATCACCATCTGTCCCACATCAGTATCCGAGGTGGCCCACAGAGCACGGGGGAGGGCAGCTAACACAGCATCTTCTGTAACCACACACATCCGTTCAGACAGAGGGTAATTGTCATTCAATATCACCCGCACTCCAGCAGGGGAACACCGGATCGTAGCTCTGAAGTGCTTCAGCATATCAAGGCCCATAATATTATCCGGCGTGTTCGGAGCTAACAAAAACGGACAGGGTGCAGAAAAGGAATTAACCTGAAATGTGAGGGGCTGCGAAAGAGGGCTTCGGGAGAGCGTTCCATCGAACCCTACCGATGTAACCATTAAGCCAGATGGGGGAGCCCTCGGAACCAATTGTTTAGACAGCGCACTACGAGTCGCTCCTGTGTCCACCAGAAACTGATCAGTGGAGCCCAAAACCTCAGCTGATACGTAAGGACCCCTCTGATCAACTGGCACCTCGACTGATTCCAACCCCCATCCAACGCATTCCTATGCATGCTGAGAATCATGGTACCCAGAACGGTCAATCCCCGACACTTGATACTGATTTTGTCGATCAAAAACATTTGACCTATCTCGTTGCTGCCCAGCAAGGTCAAAACGAGCGTGATCATTAGAATTCCCTCTAAAATTCGAGAAACCCCCTCTACCTCTCGGGCCGGCCTGAGTGTGTCCCTGACTGTGACCCTGCCGTGAAGCATGCAACGCTGGGCATTCTCTGGCCCAGTGCCCCGATTGCTTACAATATGCACATTGATTCCTATTCAGATCAGATCGGCCCGAGGGAGGACCATAAAATCCTCCCCTACCTCTATTTACACCCCGTCGGGGCGGACCATATACCTGTGCTAACATCACCTTCGTTTTTAAATCCTTCGATTTCTTTTCCTCCTGCCCCTTCGCTTCTAGCTCCTGGCGCTCATAGTACTGGGCTATAGTCAGGAGGGCTGTCGGGGTCGTAGTGGACCAAGAACTTTCACTCGCTTTGAGGCGAGCTGCAATTGCCGGTAATAGATTCGCCACATATTTGTCAGCAAAAAGGTGCCGACCCGTATCATCCGTAAGAGACTGGCCACTAAAATCATGGAACGTCTCCTCAAAGCGCGTAAAGAAATCTGCAACTGATTCATCGGCTTTCTGCTTACACGAGGCTAGCATATTCCAGTCAATCTTTTTAGGGGGAATGATGGTCTTCAACTTAGTCAGGATAGCAGCGGGGAGATCTAAGATAATCTGAGGTGGTTTCTGCGCGGGCTTTCTCTCCCTATCCTCATCCTCAAGTTCAGACCATCGAGCCTTAAAAGTGGCAACATCATCCACCTTCCGCACGGATCGCCACATATCTGGTGGTAGAATAAGCCCAAAGAACAAATCTATATCTGCTAAGGTCATAATACAAGAATTCAAGGCCCCCTCGACTTCTTTGTAAAAGGCCGCTGGATTCTTGCGGGGATCAGGCAACGCATTCTTTAATGCCATGACGTCAGCCCTGTGCCAGGGAGTATAAACCCAATTATACACAAAATATCCCTTAGCATCGGCGGAGGTAATATCCGAGCTAGTCCCCGCTCCTTTAGGAGGAACATACAAAGGCGCCGCCTCGCGCATTGGTTTAGCATGCACTGGATCGCTCTTATCTGATTGAGAGGTGGATGAATGGCCGCCTCCGGTACGCGAATCCGACCGCTTTTCCTCCTCAAGGTGTTGGCGCGCTTTCTCTTTAAGGTCTGCTGCCGCATCCCGCAACGCAAACAGTCGCCGAACCGCCTCAGGCGCCTTAGAGGGAGAGAAAACACCATTACGCAATGCTTTAGAATCTAATACCACATCAGCAGGTTCAAAGACACTGGAATATTTCCGAAAGGCGGCAATCACTTCATCAGAAAAGTGTCCCAAGAAATACACCCTTTCTCTATCCTGCCACGACTCCCAAGAAGCCAACAGTTCATCAAGGGATAACTTGCCCTTACATGCACGATAGGAAAACTGTCGAAGCTCACCCATTCGCTCGGCCGATAACATGGACCGCGTGTCTACCTTACTTGAACCCGATCCAGAATCTTGTGGCCTCGGGGCAGACGCGCCAACATAAGGAGGCGGAGAACGATCTAATAAATAAAAATCATCATCATGATTATTAAGGACAGGATAAAGTGGCTGACGAACAGCATATTGACCCGAGACTTGTAACCTATGTTCTTTCTCTTGTTTCTCCGTCTGTTCTCTTTCCTCCCGACGCTTTGCTTCCTGCGCTCTCACATGATCATTCTTTCGTTGCTCTTTGTCAAACAGCGCTTTCTCGCGTTTCTCTCGCTCACGCACTTACTTCACCCATAGTCGCACACATTCAAACATGTCTTGACGCGCACGCCGTTTACACATACACTGTTCCACATACTCAATCTTACGTATATCAAACGACCCATACAACGGCCACCGTAACTCAGGATCCTTCTTGGTATATTTCCTCCATACTGTGCTGTACATTATGGAGGAAAGACCATGCTTCACATACATATCCCTATTAGGAGTCCCCTCTGGGGGAGCTGGAGCAGATTCCTCGAGGTTTAACCGGTTTCCAAAGCAGCAGCACCACTTACGGAGTGCGCTAAAAGCAGGCATGCTCAAAAATAATGCAGAATATGCAGTATTATCAAAAAAATGGCACTTAAACGTTGTGCTGTTCAAAGTTACACAGTTCCGGAGAAATATCTCCACATTACCTGCCTATATGTGTTGCAACGCATATATTCTCACAATAATCAATACAAGATATGACCGGTCATCACAAATCAAACTCAAATAGCCAACCCAGGCTTCAAAAACTCGGAGCAAGTACCGTACAACGGTTCTTACCAATCAAGAGTCCAGATTCCAACTGCCAAGCTCCGAAATTCGCCCAAACGGCTGTCACGGCAGAACCGACAGAAGAGGTCTCAGTCGAGGACCGGCGCCACCCAGATGGTCAGCTCGGAAGGGAAGGAAGAAAACCTCGGGATGCCAGGACTAAAGTGCCTCTGACAGTGATCACATCCCCGGCCAAATTCCTCACCTTCGTCGCGACCAATCCTTCGAGCATCCGAGTCGCCGATGAGCCCCACGTGACGGGCGCCAATTGATGAATACAGGCCCCAGCTAGGCCCGCAGGACACAAGGGTTCGCTCTCCTGTAAAGAAGCCTACAAGGAAGTTGGCACGGAAACTGCAAAGTACAAAGACACGGTTTATTAACCCTTAAGGGTGGTCCTACAATCCATACAATACCCTTCAATATTGCATAGAGTAGCACAAAGAACTTGCATACATGGTCCCCTTTTATACACAACAGAGGGGCTCATAAGTGGGAGGATATGACATGAGACGAGGAATGTTACCTTTTATGGACATTTGCAATACAAGATCGATATGTGGGCGGAGCTGACATACTCCTTGAGCCCGCGAAAACATGGTCAAGCAAGAACTAACTGATAACAGATGTGGTCAAGTCTGGGCATGCGCCAGACGGACAAAGAAACTATTTATAGACAGTTACTAGGCAGATTACAAGAGCAACTAACACAAAGATAAGACTCTTCTCGTGCTGAGCACGTGGAGACATGACAATACAAAATGGAGTCCAGACTTCAGTCAACATAACAAAAGGAACATGTGTAAGGGAGAAGAATTCATGTCTTTAGTAAATGCTTAATCACATCGAAGTTGCAATTTACAACAACTGGATTCAAGCAAGCCTGGCTGAAGACAGCTGAAATGCCATAAACCGGTCCTAGGAAGCTTTTTCCGGTCCAGGGAAGGCATGGCTTGGCAGTTCGGGCTGGACTGTTCCCAGGAGGCACAGGGTCAGACTGATTTGCATATGGCCATGTCTGAACTGGGGTGGCAGAGTGGGCTAAAGAACGGTGATGGATCAAACCCAGATCTGTTGACTGGGTGTGAGTGTTTGATTGGTTCTGATGCTCCGTCCATCACCACCCCCTTTTGTACCGCTTTGTTCGCCATAAGTTGGCAGGGTATGCTCAGACGTGAGTCCCTTGCTCACTTTGACACTGGATTCAAGCAAGCCTGGCTGAAGACGGGTGAAATGCCAGAAACTGGTCCTAGGAAGCTTGTTTCCGGTCCAGGGAAGGCATGGCTTGGCAGTTCGGGCTGGACTGTTCCCATGAGGCACAGGGTCAGACTGATTTGCATTTTGCCATGTCTGAAATGGGGTGGCAGAGTGGGCTAAAGAACGGTGATGGATCAAACGCAGATCTGTTGACTGGGTGTGAGTGTTTGATTGGTTCTGATGCTCTGTCCATCACCACCCCTTTTTGTACTGCTTTGTTCGCCATAAGTTGGCAGGGTATGCTCTGACGTGAGTCCCTTGCTCACTTTGCCACTGGATTCAAGCAAGCCTGGATGAAGACGGCTGAAATGCCAGAAACCGGTCCTAGGAAGCTTGTTTCCGGTCCAGGGAAGGCATGGCTTGGCATTTCGGGCTGGACTGTTCCCATGAGGCACAGGGTCAGACTGATTTGCATATGGCCATGTCTGAACTGGGGTGGCAGAGTGGGCTAAAGAACGGTGATGGATCAAACCCAGATCTGTTGACTGGGTGTGAGTGTTTGATTGGTTCTGATGCTCCGTCCATCACCACCCCCTTTTGTACTGCTTTGTTCGCCATAAGTTGGCAGGGTATGCTCTGACGTGAGTCCCTTGCTCACTTTGCCACTGGATTCAAGCAAGCCTGGATGAAGACGGCTGAAATGCCAGAAACCGGTCCTAGGAAGCTTGTTTCCGGTCCAGGGAAGGCATGGCTTGGCAGTTCGGGCTGGACTGTTCCCATGAGGCACAGGGTCAGACTGATTTGCATATGGCCATGTCTGAACTGGGGTGGCAGAGTGGGCTAAAGAACGGTGATGGATCAAAACGAGATCTGTTGACTGGGTGTGAGTGTTGGATTGGTTCTGATGCTCCGTCCATCACCACCCCCTTTTGTACCGCTTTGTTCGCCATAAGTTGGCAGGGAATACGACGTGAGTCCCTTGCTCACTTTGCCACTGGATTCAAGCAAGCCTGGCTGAAGACGGCTGAAATGCCAGAAACCGGTCCTAGGAAGCTTGTTTCCGGTCCAGGGAAGGCATGGCTTGGCACTTCGGGCTGGACTGTTCCCATGAGGCACAGGGTCAGACTGATTTGCATATGGCCATGTCTGAACTGAGGTGGCAGAGTGGGCTAAAGAACGGTGATGGATCAAACCCAGATCTGTTGACTGGGTGTGAGTGTTGGATTGGTTCTGATGCTCCGTCCATCACCACCCCCTTTTGTACCTCTTTGTTCGCCATAAGTTGGCAGGGTATGCTCAGACGTGAGTCCCTTGCTCACTTTGCCACTGGATTTAAGCAAGCCTGGCTGAAGACGGCTGAAATGCCAGAAACCGGTCCTAGGAAGCTTGTTTCCGGTCCAGGGAAGGCATGGCTTGGCAGTTCGGGCTGGACTGTTCCCATCAGGCACAGGGTCAGACTGATTTGCATATGGCCATGTCTGAACTGGGGTGGCAGAGTGGGCTAAAGAACGGTGATGGATCAAACTCAGATCTGTTGACTGGGTGTGAGTGTTTGATTGGTTCTGATGCTCTGTCCATCACCACCCCCTCTTGTACCGCTTTGTTCGCCATAAGTTGGCAGGGTATGCTCAGACGTGAGTCCCTTG
This sequence comes from Triturus cristatus, assembly GCF_964204655.1. Lineage (NCBI taxonomy): Eukaryota > Metazoa > Chordata > Amphibia > Caudata > Salamandridae > Triturus > Triturus cristatus. The sequence continues at coordinate 920,206,816 of NC_140581.1, read as the reverse complement.
CTCACTTTGCCACTGGATTCAAGCAAGCCTGGCTGAAGACGGCTGAAATGCCAGAGACCGGTCCTAGGAAGCTTGTTTCCGGTCCAGGGAAGGCATGGCTTGGCAGTTCGGGCTGGAGTGTTCCCATGAGGCACAGGGTCAGACTGATTTGCATATGGCCATGTCTGAACTGGGGTGGCAGAGTGGGCTAAAGAACGGTGATGGATCAAACCCAGATCTGTTGACTGGGTGTGAGTGTTTGATTGGTTCTGATGCTCTGTCCATCACCACCCCCTCTTGTACCGCTTTGTTCGCCATAAGTTGGCAGGGTATGCTCAGACGTGAGTCCCTTGCTCACTTTGCCACTGGATTCAAGCAAGCCTGGCTGAAGACGGCTGAAATGCCAGAAACCGGTCCTAGGAAGCTTGTTTCCGGTCCAGGGAAGGCATGGCTTGGCAGTGCGGGCTGGACTGTTCCCATGAGGCACAGGGTCAGACTGATTTGCATATGGCCATGTCTGAACTAGGGTGGCAGAGTGGGCTAAAGAACGGTGATGGATCAAACCCAGATCTGTTGACTGGGTGTGAGTGTTTGATTGGTTCTGATGCTCCGTCCATCACCACCTCCTTTTGTACCATTTTGTTCGCCATAAGTTGGCAGGGTATGCTCAGACGTGAGTCCCTTGCTCACTTTGCCACTGGATTCAAGCAAGACTGGCTGAAGACGGATGAAATGCCAGAAACCGGTCCTAGAAGCTTGTTTCCGGTCCAGGGAAGGCATGGCTTGGCAGTTCGGGCTGGACTGTTCCCATGAGGCACAGGGTCAGACTGATTTGCATATGGCCATGTCTGAACTGGGGTGGCAGAGTGGGCTAAAGAACGGTGATGGATCAAACCCAGATCTGTTGACTGGGTGTGAGTGTTGGATAGGTTCTGATACTCCGTCCATCACCACCCCCTTTTGTACCGCTTTGTTCGCCATAAGTTGGCAGGGAATGCTCAGACGTGAGTCCCTTGCTCACTTTGCCACTGGATTCAAGCAAGCCTGGCTGAAGACGGCTGAAATGCCAGAAACCGGTCCCAGGAAGCTTGTTTCCGGTCCAGGGAAGTCATGGCTTGGCAGTTCGGGCTGGACTGTTCCCATGAGGCACAGGGTCAGACTGATTTGCATATGGCCATGTCTGAACTGAGGTGGCAGAGTGGGCTAAAGAACGGTGATGGATCAAACCCAGATCTGTTGACTGGGTGTGAGTGTTTGATTGGTTCTGATGCTCCGTCCATCACCACCCCCTTTTGTACCGCTTTGTTCGCCATAAGTTGGCAGGGTATGCTCAGACGTGAGTCCCTTGCTCACTTTGCCACTGGATTCAAGCACGCCTGGCTGAAGACGGCTGAAATGCCAGAAACCGGTCCTAGGAAGCTTGTTTCCGGTCCAGGGAAGACATGGCTTGGCAGTTCGGGCTGGACTGTTCCCATGAGGCACAGGGTCAGACTGATTTGCATATGGCCATGTCTGAACTGGGGTGGCAGAGTGGGCTAAAGAACGGTGATGGATCAAACCCAGATCTGTTGACTGGGTGTGAGTGTTTGATTGGTTCTGATGCTCCGTCCATCACCACCCCCTTTTGTACCGCTTTGTTCGCCATAAGTTGGCAGGGTATGCTCAGACGTGAGTCCCTTGCTCACTTGGCCACTGGATTCAAGCAAGCCTGGCTGAAGACGGCTGAAATGCCAGAAACTGGTCCTAGGAAGCTTGTTTCCGGTCCAGGGAAGGCATGGCTTGGCAGTTCGGGCTGGACTGTTCCCATGAGGCACAGGGTCAGACTGATTTGCATATGGCCATGTCTGAACTAGGGTGGCAGAGTGGGCTAAAGAACGGTGATGGATCAAACCCAGATCTGTTGACTGGGTGTGAGTGTTTGATTGGTTCTGATGCTCCGTCCATCACCACCCCCTTTTGTACCGCTTTGTTTGCCATAAGTTGGCAGGGTATGCTCAGACGTGAGTCCCTTGCTCACTTTGCCACTGGAGTCAAGCAAGACTGGCTGAAGACGGATGAAATGCCAGAAACCGATCCTAGGAAGCTTGTTTCCGGTCCAGGGAAGGCATGGCTTGGCAGTTCGGGCTGGACTGTTCCCATGAGGCACAGGGTCAGACTGATTTGCATATGGCCATGTCTGAACTGGGGTGGCAGAGTGGGCTAAAGAACGGTGATGGATCAAACGCAGATCTGTTGACTGGGTGTGAGTGTTTGATTGGTTCTGATGCTCCGTCCATCACCACCCCCTTTTGTACCGCTTTGTTCGCAATAAGTTGGCAGGGTATGCTCAGACGTGAGTCCCTTGCTCACTTTGCCACTGGATTCAAGCACGCCTGGCTGAAGACGGCTGAAATGCCAGAAACCGGTCCTAGGAAGCTTGTTTCCGGTCCAGGGAAGGCATGGCTTGGCAGTTCGGGCTGGACTGTTCCCATGAGGCACAGGGTCAGACTGATTTGCATATGGCCATGTCTGAACTGGGGTGGCAGAGTGGGCTAAAGAACGGTGATGGATCAAACCCAGATCTGTTGACTGGGTGTGAGTGTTTGATTGGTTCTGATGCTCCGTCCATCACCACCCCCTTTTGTACCGCTTTGTTCGCCATAAGTTGGCAGGGTATGCTCAGACGTGAGTCCCTTGCTCACTTTGCCACTGGATTCAAGCAAGCCTGGCTGAAGACGGCTGAAATGCCAGAAACCGGTCCTAGGAAGCTTGTTTCCGGTCCAGGGAAGGCATGGCTTGGTGGTTTGGGCTGGACTGTTCCCATGAGGCACAGGGTCAGACTGATTTGCATATGGCCATGTCTGAACTGGGGTGGCAGAGTGGGCTAAAGAACAGTGATGGATCAAACCCAGATCTGTTGACTGGGTGTGAGTGTTTGATTGGTTCTGATGCTCCGTCCATCACCACCCCCTTTTGTACCGCTTTGTTCGCCATAAGTTGGCAGGGTATGCTCAGACGTGAGTCCCTTGCTCACTTTGCCACTGGATTCAAGCAAGACTGGCTGAAGACGGATGAAATGCCAGAAACCGGTCCTAGGAAGCTTGTTTCCGGTCCAGGGAAGGCATGGCTTGGCAGTTCAGGCTGGACTGTTCCCATGAGGCACAGGGTCAGACTGATTTGCATATGGCCATGTCTGAACTGGGGTGGCAGAGTGGGCTAAAGAACGGTGATGGATCAAACCCAGATCTGTTGACTGGGTGTGAGTGTTGGATAGGTTCTGATACTCCGTTCATCACCACCCCCTTTTGTACCGCTTTGTTCGCCATAAGTTGGCAGGGAATGCTCAGACGTGAGTCCTTTGCTCACTTTGCTACTGGATTCAAGCAAGCCTGGCTGAAGACGGCAGAAATGCCAGAAACCGGTCCCAGGAAGCTTGTTTCCGGTCCAGGGAAGGCATGGCTTGGCAGTTCGGGCTGGACTGTTCCCATGAGGCACAGAGTCAGACTGATTTGCATATGGCCATGTCTGAACTGGGGTGGCAGAGTGGGCTAAAGAACGGTGATGGATCAAACCCAGATCTGTTGACTGGGTGTGAGTGTTTGATTGGTTCTGATGCTCCGTCCATCACCACCCCCTTTTGTACCGCTTTGTTCGCCATAAGTTGGCAGGGTATGCTCAGACGTGAGTCCCTTGCTCACTTTGCCACTGGATTCAAGCAAGCCTGGCTGAAGATGGCTGAAATGCCAGAAACCGGTCCTAGGAAGCTTGTTTCCGGTCCAGGGAAGGCATGGCTTGGCAGTTCGGGCTGGACTGTTCCAATGAGGCACAGGGTCAGACTGATTTGCATATGGCCATGTCTGAACTGGGGTGGCAGAGTGGGCTAAAGAACGGTGATGGATCAAACCCAGATCTGTTGACTGGGTGTGAGTGTTTGATTGGTTCTGATGCTCTGTCCATCACCACCCCCTTTTGTACCGCTTTGTTCGCCATAAGTTGGCAGGGTATGCTCAGACGTGAGTCCCTTGCTCACTTTGCCACTGGATTCAAGCAAGCCTGGCTGAAGATGGCTGAAATACCAGAAACCGGTCCTAGGAAGCTTGTTTCCGGTCCAGGGAAGGCATGGCTTGGCAGTTCGGGCTGGACTGTTCCCATGAGGCACAGGGTCAGACTGATTTGCATATGGCCATGTCTGAACTGGGGTGGCAGAGTGGGCTAAAGAACGGTGATGGATCAAACCCAGATCTGTTGACTGGGTGTGAGTGTTTGATTGGTTCTGATGCTCTGTCCATCACCACCCCCTTTTGTACCGCTTTGTTCGCCATAAGTTGGCAGGGTGTGCTCAGACGTGAGTCCCTTGCTCACTTTGCCACTGGATTCAAGCAAGCCTGGCTGAAGACGGCTGAAATGCCAGAAACCGGTCCTAGGAAGCTTGTTTCAGGTCCAGGGAAGGCATGGCTTGGCAGTTCGGGCTGGACTGTTCCCATGAGGCACAGGGTCAGACTGATTTGCATATGGCCATGTCTGAACTGGGGTGGCAGCGTGGGCTAAAGAACGGTGATGGATCAAACCCAGATTTGTTGACTGGGTGTGAGTGTTTGATTGGTTCTGATGCTCCGTCCATCACCACCCCCTTTTGTACCGCTTTGTTCACCATAAGTTGGCAGGGTATGCTCAGACGTGAGTCCCTTGCTCACTTTGCCACTGGATTGAAGCAAGCCTGGCTGAAGACGGCTGAAATGCCAGAAACCGGTCCTAGAAAGCTTGTTTCCGGTCCAGGAAAGGCATGGCTTGGCAGTTCGGGCTGGACTGTTCCCATGAGGCACAGGGTCAGACTGATTTGCATATGGCCATGTCTGAACTGGGGTGGCAGAGTGGGCTAAAGAACGGTGATGGATCAAACCCAGATCTGTTGACAGGGTGTGAGTGTTTTTTATTGGTTCTGATGCTCCGTCAATCACCACCCCCTTTTGTACCGCTTTGTTCGCCATAAGTTGGCAGGGTATGCTCAGACGTGAGTCCATTGCTCACTTTGTCACTGGATTCAAGCAAGCCTGGCTGAAGAGGGCTGAAATGCCAGAAACCGGTCCTAGGAAGCTTGTTTCCGGTCCAGGGAAGGCATGGCTTGGCAGTTCGGGCTGGACTGTTCCCATGAGGCACAGGGTCAGACTGATTTGCATATGGCCATGTCTTAACTGGGGTGGGGGAGTGGGCTAAAGAACGGTGATGGATCAAACCCAGATCTGTTGACTGGGTGTGAGTGTTTGATTGGTTCTGATGCTCCGTCCATCACCACCCCCTTTTGTACCGCTTTGTTCGCCATAAGTTGGCAGGGTATGCTCAGACGTGAGTCCCTTGCTCACTTTGCCACTGTGATGAATACAGGCCCCAGCTAGGCCCGCAGGACACAAGGGTTCGCTCTCCTGTAAAGAAGCCTACAAGGAAGTTGGCACGGAAACTGCAAAGTACAAAGACACGGTTTATTAACCCTTAAGGGTGGTCCTACAATCCATACAATACCCTTCAATATTGCATAGAGTAGCACAAAGAACTTGCATACATGGTCCCCTTTTATACACAACAGAGGGGCTCATAAGTGGGAGGATACGACATGAGACGAGGAATGTTACCTTTTATGGACATTTGCAATACAAGATCGATATGTGGGCGGAGCTGACATACTCCTTGAGCCCGCGAAAACATGGTCAAGCAAGAACTAACTGATAACAGATGTGGTCAAGTCTGGGCATGCGCCAGACGGACAAAGAAACTATTTATAGACAGTTACTAGGCAGATTACAAGAGCAACTAACACAAAGATAAGACTCTTCTCGTGCTGAGCACGTGGAGACATGACAATACAAAATGGAGTCCAGACTTCAGTCAACATAACAAAAGGAACATGTGTAAGGGAGAAGAATTCATGTCTTTAGTAAATGCTTAATCACATCGAAGTTGCAATTTACAACAGACGACCCTTTCAGCATTTACTGAAGACATCCGGCTTGTTAGAATAATCATCATATATATCAATTATCATCATCTCTTCTACTTCCTTAGCTAAACGTTTCTGATAAGTGACATTGGCAATAGCTTTCTTATCGGGGATACAGAATGATACACATACGGAACAGAGCAAGGGACCACATTGGACACAGATACAGCAAGAAAACAGAACTGCTATAATTATGCAGAGGCCAGTCAAAACCTTCCAACCCCAAGCAGTGATCAATGCCCAAAACCATCCAGAAAAGGACCAAGTGCCGTTTTCTGTATGGATTTCAGCTGCAATTTTATGCAACCTATTGATTGCATTATAGACTGAAGGTGTGTGATCAGGAATAAACACACAGCAACTACTTCCAATAATTTTACAAGCTCCACCTCGATCAGCTAACATAACATCTAACACCATACGATTCTGCAATGCAACAATTCTGGTAATCTGTAATTCTTCCGTAAGATTCCCAAGAGCAGCAGCGGTTTGGTTTGTCACAGCCTCTACTACTCGTGTTAATCTTCGAACTTTCCTACTATTTAGGGCAGCTCCAACGAAGAAAAACAATCCTAGATTGAAGTCGATATACTGCTGTAAACTGGTGTCAGTCTGATCCACATCATCAATAGATAAAGTACGTTTATACCTATTTACAGTCACATTATTTAACAACTTTAAATCCTTATGATAGGATGCAGGTGCCAGAAATACAGGAGGTAACAAAAATGATACATAGCATACTCCAGACCAACCGGCTGGCAAACGGTAATAACCTTTAGTTCCACACACAAAATACGTATTATGGGATGCTAAGAAAGTACTGTTATTCAATCCATCGATGTTTAATATGGTAATACAATCGCTAACACCAACAGGAATATAACCCACACTTTGGACACACAGATCCGCTTGAGCTTGTGCCACTTGAATCACAAATCTGTCTTTTCCCACAGTGTCTCTGGTGTTCGTGAAAACATATGGAATCGATTCATTGTCTGGTCGATACTCTTCCCATTCCCAAATTGTCCCATTCGCTTGCGGATATCCATCTTTATCCTGATGACATTCTTTATTGAGTCTGAAGAGTAATCGTCCCACTGTGGGTTTCCGAGTGGCAAAAAGCAAAGTGTACCATGCTCTACAAGAGCCATTATGAGAGAAAGGAAGAGGTATGAATGGCGTTCCTCCTTTCTTCTGATGAGCTGGCATCATACCACATATCCAACAGTTCGTAGCATTCGTGGCAACGTGGGTATGATGCAACATCTGAATGAAAGTGTTATTCAAATAAGATTGACGATGCTTCAATTCTTGATACGGAAGGGTATAGAAGTAGTGCTCCTCGGGGACTGGAGTGGTCAACACAAGTAACTCTCGAGCAGGAGTCACATCCTCCACAAACCATGTGGTTATCCCAACAATAGCTACTGTGAGCATAAACCCTGTTGCACAAAGGATCTTCTTTTTCTCCATGTCAGAATAGAGAATCAATATCTTCCTGAAACTAAAGGTTTGTCAGAACTCTTCCCCTTGGGCAGCGGTCGATTTCTTCACCAACGGGCCAAGACGGGTGTCACTACACTAATGCAGGGCTGATCCCCCCCCCTTGCCTCACTGGCTCTCCGTTTCACTAACCCAAGGGCCGTTCTGACAACATGTCCCGATACTGAAGAATTCACTTTCTTGGCCTCAGATGATATCGCCTTCCTCCAGGAGTCGCGTGGTCCGGAAAGAGCTCCTCAGCATCGTTCGATTCCACAGCACGGCCTTTCTCTGTGGTCAGAATCTCTCGTTGATCGGTCAGTACAGCGGGTTCCACCAATCCGGGCGGTACTTTGCGGCAATGCAGGGAATGGATCCAATTCTTTCTGTTGGAAACTCGCACAGCCGTCCTTGTTGCCAGTAAGACTTGCTCAGGGCCAACCCATCTCGGCTCCAGGCTGTTCGTCCTGTCGAAGATTTTCAACATGACATAGTCTCCAGGCCGGAGACTATGTCCTTCGCCGGTGGACCGATCAGGGAGCGCCTCCCGGACCTGTTGATGAATGGAAACCAAGTTATCCGTTAACTGTGCCAGATAATCATTCATCATTACACAAGGTACATCATACACAGCCTTAGGTTTTGGTGGACCCCAAATATTCATTGGACGTCCAAAGACAATCTCATACGGTGTAAGACCGATTCGAGAGTGCGGTACCGATCTAATTGACAACAATGCCAGCGGTAAAGCATCTGGCCAAGTCAAAGACGTTGAAGCTTGAATTTTAGCGATCTTGAGCTTCAGTGTACCATTATACTTCTCGACTAGTCCTGCAGATTGAGGGTGGAATACTGCATGGAACTTCTGGGTGATGCCTAGACCCTTCAGAACATACTTTATAACATCCGCTATAAAGTGGGGCCCGTTATCACTCCACAGAAGTCTACAAACGCCATATCGAGGGAAGAACTCCTTCAACAGCATCTTAGCGGTGGTCATTGAAGTATTGTCCTTCGTGGGGTATGCCTCAACCCATTTGCTAAAGGCACACACCACTACTAGAACATACTTCAAATTGTTACAACGCTCGAGCTGGATATAATCCATCTGCAAAACCTCAAAGGGTGCAGTAGGCGTTACGAACCCTCCTGCTGGGGTCCGAGTCCCCTTTCCTGGGTTGTACCTCAGGCAGATCATACAGGTCTGTACCACCCTCTTTGCCGCGCTAGCAATCTCTGGATGCTCCCAAACTTGGGTAAGCAATTTTACAATTGCGGAAGCTCCAACATGTGCTAGCCCATGTGCCATCTGAACCATAGGTTGTACAAAAGCTGTGGGTAATTTCCATCGATCCATCTGCTTATTTCTCCAGCAACCCTCATCATCCAATTCTCCCTCACTGGACCATTGCTCCCGTTCTTTATCAGAAGCGGTCCTCTGTATTTCTCGCACTTCTTCCTTCGCATCATGCCATCTTTCTACTCGCGACTTCACTACATACATGGCAGTAGCACCGGGCTGCATCACAGTCTCCCGCGCCACCCGGTCTGCTAACGCATTCCCTTCTCCAACTTTATCGACTACTTTCCTATGGGCGCTACATTTAATGATGGCAATTCTCTTCGGATATGTCAATGCAGTTAAAAGATTATGAACTAACTCCCCATGCATTATTTGTACTCCATGCGACATTAAGAACCCTCTTTCCTTCCAGAGCAGGCCGAAATCGTGCGCTACTCCGAAGGCATAGCGGCTATCTGTATAAACATTCACACACAATCCTGTACTGAGCTCACATGCTCGTGTTAATGCTATCAGTTCCGCTGCTTGAGCTGATTTCTGTGGTATGCGTGCTGTCTCCGCTATTGTTTGCAATGTGGTAATCGCATATGCTGCCGAAGTCGTACCATCTGGTAGCTTCAGGCATGACCCATCCACCCACAGTTCTCCATCTACATCTGAAAAGGGCGTATCCTGGAGATCAATACGACCCTTTGTTTGTTCCTCGGTCATAAGGATACAATCATGTGCTTCTCGTGCCTCAGACCGAGTCTCGGGGTATGGCAACAATGTGGCAGGATTTTAACGTCACGCACCTCTTCAACGTGATATGAGGAGCCAAAAGCGTCAGCTCATATCCCGTTAAACGAGCACTGGTCAAATGCTGCGTCTTTGTCTGATTAAGCAGGGCATCAACAGCGTGGGGGACTAATACCAACAGCTTATGAGATAACACAATTCCCTCGCTCTGGCGTGTTGACACAGCTATCGCCGCAACCGAGCGAAAACAACCAGGCAATGCTCGAGCAACAGGATCAAGTACAGCCGAAAAATATGCACAAGGGCGCTGCTTGTCGCCGTGCATCTGCACTAAAACTGATAATGCACATCCATCTTTCTCATGCACATACAGCGAAAAAGGCTTGGTATAATCGGGAGTCCCTAACACTGGTGCTGAACAGAGGGCCTGTCGCAGTTTCTGAAAGGCAGTGTCACACTCATTCGTCCAGGGGAGCGGGATAGGTGTATCTTTTGTCAAAAGGGCTAACAATGGCTTGGCTATGTACGAAAACCCTAATATCCACTGCCTGCAAAAAGAGACAAGACCCAAAAATGCGCGCACGTCCTTCTAAGTGGTGTATCCAGAATCACTTGAACACGGTCTGGTGTGAGTGCACGTCCCTCCTTAGACAAAAGGTGACCTAGATAAGTCACCTTTGGTCTACAGAATTGCAACTTTTTCCTAGAGACCTTGTGATTGTGGGATGCCAAAAAGGAAAGCAAAGACAACGTACTCGTTTCACACAACTCCGGGGTGTCAGCCGCCAGCAAGATGTCATCGACATATTGAATGAGGGCGACACCCTCGGGCAGAACAAAGGAGTCCAATTGTCTTTTCAAAGCTTGACTGTAGATGCTAGGGCTTTCCGTATAGCCCTGAGGAATTCTACAAAATCGGTAAGACCTATTATTTAAAGTGAAACCAAAAAGGTATCGACTATCGGGATGAATGGGAATCGAAAAGAAGGCATTTTTCAAATCAATAACTGAAAACGTGGTCGCCGTAGGCGGGACCAAAGTAAGCAACGTCGTGATATCCGAAACCACTGGGTACTGAGGTATCACGATCTTGTTTACTTCTCTCAAATCAATGATAAACCGATAGACTTTGGCGTCCGTATCCTTTTTCAGAATGGGTAGAATCGGGCTATTACAAACATTATAGGGAACTTCTTCCACCACTCCCACCTTAATCAGATCCTGCACAATCTGTATAAGAGCCTCTTCCCCCTCCTGCGAAATACGATACTGGGGAAGGCGTGGTAACACCGCCCCCTCCTGGACAGTAATGTGAACAGGCGGAATCACCATCTGTCCCACATCAGTATCCGAGGTGGCCCACAGAGCACGGGGGAGGGCAGCTAACACAGCATCTTCTGTAACCACACACATCCGTTCAGACAGAGGGTAATTGTCATTCAATATCACCCGCACTCCAGCAGGGGAACACCGGATCGTAGCTCTGAAGTGCTTCAGCATATCAAGGCCCATAATATTATCCGGCGTGTTCGGAGCTAACAAAAACGGACAGGGTGCAGAAAAGGAATTAACCTGAAATGTGAGGGGCTGCGAAAGAGGGCTTCGGGAGAGCGTTCCATCGAACCCTACCGATGTAACCATTAAGCCAGATGGGGGAGCCCTCGGAACCAATTGTTTAGACAGCGCACTACGAGTCGCTCCTGTGTCCACCAGAAACTGATCAGTGGAGCCCAAAACCTCAGCTGATACGTAAGGACCCCTCTGATCAACTGGCACCTCGACTGATTCCAACCCCCATCCAACGCATTCCTATGCATGCTGAGAATCATGGTACCCAGAACGGTCAATCCCCGACACTTGATACTGATTTTGTCGATCAAAAACATTTGACCTATCTCGTTGCTGCCCAGCAAGGTCAAAACGAGCGTGATCATTAGAATTCCCTCTAAAATTCGAGAAACCCCCTCTACCTCTCGGGCCGGCCTGAGTGTGTCCCTGACTGTGACCCTGCCGTGAAGCATGCAACGCTGGGCATTCTCTGGCCCAGTGCCCCGATTGCTTACAATACGCACATTGATTCCTATTCAGATCAGATCGGCCCGAGGGAGGACCATAAAATCCTCCCCTACCTCTATTTACACCCCGTCGGGGCGGACCATATACCTGTGCTAACATCACCTTTGTTTTTAAATCCTTCGATTTCTTTTCCTCCTGCCCCTTCGCTTCTAGCTCCTGGCGCTCATAGTACTGGGCTATAGTCAGGAGGGCTGTCGGGGTCGTAGTGGACCAAGAACTTTCACTCGCTTTGAGGCGAGCTGCAATTGCCGGTAATAGATTCGCCACATATTTGTCAGCAAAAAGGTGCCGACCCGTATCATCCGTAAGAGACTGGCCACTAAAATCATGGAACGTCTCCTCAAAGCGCGTAAAGAAATCTGCAACTGATTCATCGGCTTTCTGCTTACACGAGGCTAGCATATTCCAGTCAATCTTTTTAGGGGGAATGATGGTCTTCAACTTAGTCAGGATAGCAGCGGGGAGATCTAAGATAATCTGAGGTGGTTTCTGCGCGGGCTTTCTCTCCCTATCCTCATCCTCAAGTTCAGACCATCGAGCCTTAAAAGTGGCAACATCATCCACCTTCCGCACGGATCGCCACATATCTGGTGGTAGAATAAGCCCAAAGAACAAATCTATATCTGCTAAGGTCATAATACAAGAATTCAAGGCCCCCTCGACTTCTTTGTAAAAGGCCGCTGGATTCTTGCGGGGATCAGGCAACGCTTTCTTTAATGCCATGACGTCAGCCCTGTGCCAGGGAGTATAAACCCAATTATACACAAAATATCCCTTAGCATCGGCGGAGGTAATATCCGAGCTAGTCCCCGCTCCTTTAGGAGGAACATACAAAGGCGCCGCCTGGCGCATTGGTTTAGCATGCACTGGATCGCTCTTATCTGATTGAGAGGTGGATGAATGGCCGCCTCCGGTACGCGAATCCGACCGCTTTTCCTCCTCAAGGTGTTGGCGCGCTTTCTCTTTAAGGTCTGCTGCCGCATCCCGCAACGCAAACAGTCGCCGAACCGCCTCAGGCGCCTTAGAGGGAGAGAAAACACCATTACGCAATGCTTTAGAATCTAATACCACATCAGCAGGTTCAAAGACACTGGAATATTTCCGAAAGGCGGCAATCACTTCATCAGAAAAGTGTCCCAAGAAATACACCCTTTCTCTATCCTGCCACGACTCCCAAGAAGCCAACAGTTCATCAAGGGATAACTTGCCCTTACATGCACGATAGGAAAACTGTCGAAGCTCACCCATTCGCTCGGCCGATAACATGGACCGCGTGTCTACCTTACTTGAACCCGATCCAGAATCTTGTGGCCTCGGGGCAGACGCGCCAACATAAGGAGGCGGAGAACGATCTAATAAATAAAAATCATCATCATGATTATTAAGGACAGGATAAAGTGGCTGACGAACAGCATATTGACCCGAGACTTGTAACCTATGTTCTTTCTCTTGTTTCTCCGTCTGTTCTCTTTCCTCCCGACGCTTTGCTTCCTGCGCTCTCACATGATCATTCTTTCGTTGCTCTTTGTCAAACAGCGCTTTCTCGCGTTTCTCTCGCTCACGCACTTCCTTCACCCATAGTCGCACACATTCAAACATGTCTTGACGCGCACGCCGTTTACACATACACTGTTCCACATACTCAATCTTACGTATATCAAACGACCCATACAACGGCCACCGTAACTCAGGATCCTTCTTGGTATATTTCCTCCATACTGTGCTGTACATTATGGAGGAAAGACCATGCTTCACATACATATCCCTATTAGGAGTCCCCTCTGGGGGAGCTGGAGCAGATTCCTCGAGGTTTAACCGGTTTCCAAAGCAGCAGCACCACTTACGGAGTGCGCTAAAAGCAGGCATGCTCAAAAATAATGCAGAATATGCAGTATTATCAAAAAAATGGCACTTAAACGTTGTGCTGTTCAAAGTTACACAGTTCCGGAGAAATATCTCCACATTACCTGCCTATATGTGTTGCAACGCATATATTCTCACAATAATCAATACAAGATATGACCGGTCATCACAAATCAAACTCAAATAGCCAACCCAGGCTTCAAAAACTCGGAGCAAGTACCGTACAACGGTTCTTACCAATCAAGAGTCCAGATTCCAACTGCCAAGCTCCGAAATTCGCCCAAACGGCTGTCACGGCAGAACCGACAGAAGAGGTCTCAGTCGAGGACCGGCGCCACCCAGATGGTCAGCTCGGAAGGGAAGGAAGAAAACCTCGGGATGCCAGGACTAAAGTGCCTCTGACAGTGATCACATCCCCGGCCAAATTCCTCACCTTCGTCGCGACCAATCCTTCGAGCATCCGAGTCGCCGATGAGCCCCACGTGACGGGCGCCAATTGATGAATACAGGCCCCAGCTAGGCCCGCAGGACACAAGGGTTCGCTCTCCTGTAAAGAAGCCTACAAGGAAGTTGGCACGGAAACTGCAAAGTACAAAGACACGGTTTATTAACCCTTAAGGGTGGTCCTACAATCCATACAATACCCTTCAATATTGCATAGAGTAGCACAAAGAACTTGCATACATGGTCCCCTTTTATACACAACAGAGGGGCTCATAAGTGGGAGGATACGACATGAGACGAGGAATGTTACCTTTTATGGACATTTGCAATACAAGATCGATATGTGGGCGGAGCTGACATACTCCTTGAGCCCGCGAAAACATGGTCAAGCAAGAACTAACTGATAACAGATGTGGTCAAGTCTGGGCATGCGCCAGACGGACAAAGAAACTATTTATAGACAGTTACTAGGCAGATTACAAGAGCAACTAACACAAAGATAAGACTCTTCTCGTGCTGAGCACGTGGAGACATGACAATACAAAATGGAGTCCAGACTTCAGTCAACATAACAAAAGGAACATGTGTAAGGGAGAAGAATTCATGTCTTTAGTAAATGCTTAATCACATCGAAGTTGCAATTTACAACAACTGGATTCAAGCAAGCCTGGCTGAAGACAGCTGAAATGCCATAAACCGGTCCTAGGAAGCTTTTTCCGGTCCAGGGAAGGCATGGCTTGGCAGTTCGGGCTGGACTGTTCCCAGGAGGCACAGGGTCAGACTGATTTGCATATGGCCATGTCTGAACTGGGGTGGCAGAGTGGGCTAAAGAACGGTGATGGATCAAACCCAGATCTGTTGACTGGGTGTGAGTGTTTGATTGGTTCTGATGCTCCGTCCATCACCACCCCCTTTTGTACCGCTTTGTTCGCCATAAGTTGGCAGGGTATGCTCAGACGTGAGTCCCTTGCTCACTTTGACACTGGATTCAAGCAAGCCTGGCTGAAGACGGGTGAAATGCCAGAAACTGGTCCTAGGAAGCTTGTTTCCGGTCCAGGGAAGGCATGGCTTGGCAGTTCGGGCTGGACTGTTCCCATGAGGCACAGGGTCAGACTGATTTGCATTTTGCCATGTCTGAAATGGGGTGGCAGAGTGGGCTAAAGAACGGTGATGGATCAAACGCAGATCTGTTGACTGGGTGTGAGTGTTTGATTGGTTCTGATGCTCTGTCCATCACCACCCCTTTTTGTACTGCTTTGTTCGCCATAAGTTGGCAGGGTATGCTCTGACGTGAGTCCCTTGCTCACTTTGCCACTGGATTCAAGCAAGCCTGGATGAAGACGGCTGAAATGCCAGAAACCGGTCCTAGGAAGCTTGTTTCCGGTCCAGGGAAGGCATGGCTTGGCATTTCGGGCTGGACTGTTCCCATGAGGCACAGGGTCAGACTGATTTGCATATGGCCATGTCTGAACTGAGGTGGCAGAGTGGGCTAAAGAACGGTGATGGATCAAACCCAGATCTGTTGACTGGGTGTGAGTGTTTGATTGGTTCTGATGCTCCGTCCATCACCACCCCCTTTTGTACTGCTTTGTTCGCCATAAGTTGGCAGGGTATGCTCTGACGTGAGTCCCTTGCTCACTTTGCCACTGGATTCAAGCAAGCCTGGATGAAGACGGCTGAAATGCCAGAAACCGGTCCTAGGAAGCTTGTTTCCGGTCCAGGGAAGGCATGGCTTGGCAGTTCGGGCTGGACTGTTCCCATGAGGCACAGGGTCAGACTGATTTGCATATGGCCATGTCTGAACTGGGGTGGCAGAGTGGGCTAAAGAACGGTGATGGATCAAAACGAGATCTGTTGACTGGGTGTGAGTGTTGGATTGGTTCTGATGCTCCGTCCATCACCACCCCCTTTTGTACCGCTTTGTTCGCCATAAGTTGGCAGGGAATACGACGTGAGTCCCTTGCTCACTTTGCCACTGGATTCAAGCAAGCCTGGCTGAAGACGGCTGAAATGCAAGAAACCGGTCCTAGGAAGCTTGTTTCCGGTCCAGGGAAGGCATGGCTTGGCAGTTCGGGCTGGACTGTTCCCATCAGGCACAGGGTCAGACTGATTTGCATATGGCCATGTCTGAACTGGGGTGGCAGAGTGGGCTAAAGAACGCTGATGGATCAAACTCAGATCTGTTGACTGGGTGTGAGTGTTTGATTGGTTCTGATGCTCTGTCCATCACCACCCCCTCTTGTACCGCTTTGTTCGCCATAAGTTGGCAGGGTATGCTCAGACGTGAGTCCCTTGCTCACTTTGCCACTGGATTCAAGCAAGCCTGGCTGAAGACGGCTGAAATGCCAGAAACCGGTCCTAGGAAGCTTGTTTCCGGTCCAGGGAAGGCATGGCTTGGCAGTTCGGGCTGGAGTGTTCCCATGAGGCACAGGGTCAGACTGATTTGCATATGGCCATGTCTGAACTGGGGTGGCAGAGTGGGCTAAAGAACGGTGATGGATCAAACCCAGATCTGTTGACTGGGTGTGAGTGTTTGATTGGTTCTGATGCTCTGTCCATCACCACCCCCTCTTGTACCGCTTTGTTCGCCATAAGTTGGCAGGGTATGCTCAGACGTGAGTCCCTTGCTCACTTTGCCACTGGATTCAAGCAAGCCTGGCTGAAGACGGCTGAAATGCCAGAAACCGGTCCTAGGAAGCTTGTTTCCGGTCCAGGGAAGGCATGGCTTGGCAGTGCGGGCTGGACTGTTCCCATGAGGCACAGGGTCAGACTGATTTGCATATGGCCATGTCTGAACTAGGGTGGCAGAGTGGGCTAAAGAACGGTGATGGATCAAACCCAGATCTGTTGACTGGGTGTGAGTGTTTGATTGGTTCTGATGCTCCGTCCATCACCACCTCCTTTTGTACCATTTTGTTCGCCATAAGTTGGCAGGGTATGCTCAGACGTGAGTCCCTTGCTCACTTTGCCACTGGATTCAAGCAAGACTGGCTGAAGACGGATGAAATGCCAGAAACCGGTCCTAGAAGCTTGTTTCCGGTCCAGGGAAGGCATGGCTTGGCAGTTCGGGCTGGACTGTTCCCATGAGGCACAGGGTCAGACTGATTTGCATATGGCCATGTCTGAACTGGGGTGGCAGAGTGGGCTAAAGAACGGTGATGGATCAAACCCAGATCTGTTGACTGGGTGTGAGTGTTGGATAGGTTCTGATACTCCGTCCATCACCACCCCCTTTTGTACCGCTTTGTTCGCCATAAGTTGGCAGGGAATGCTCAGACGTGAGTCCCTTGCTCACTTTGCCACTGGATTCAAGCAAGCCTGGCTGAAGACGGCTGAAATGCCAGAAACCGGTCCCAGGAAGCTTGTTTCCGGTCCAGGGAAGTCATGGCTTGGCAGTTCGGGCTGGACTGTTCCCATGAGGCACAGGGTCAGACTGATTTGCATATGGCCATGTCTGAACTGGGGTGGCAGAGTGGGCTAAAGAACGGTGATGGATCAAACCCAGATCTGTTGACTGGGTGTGAGTGTTTGATTGGTTCTGATGCTCCGTCCATCACCACCCCCTTTTGTACCGCTTTGTTCGCCATAAGTTGGCAGGGTATGCTCAGACGTGAGTCCCTTGCTCACTTTGCCACTGGATTCAAGCACGCCTGGCTGAAGACGGCTGAAATGCCAGAAACCGGTCCTAGGAAGCTTGTTTCCGGTCCAGGGAAGACATGGCTTGGCAGTTCGGGCTGGACTGTTCCCATGAGGCACAGGGTCAGACTGATTTGCATATGGCCATGTCTGAACTGGGGTGGCAGAGTATGCTAAAGAACGGTGATGGATCAAACCCAGATCTGTTGACTGGGTGTGAGTGTTTGATTGGTTCTGATGCTCCGTCCATCACCACCCCCTTTTGTACCGCTTTGTTCGCCATAAGTTGGCAGGGTATGCTCAGACGTGAGTCCCTTGCTCACTTGGCCACTGGATTCAAGCAAGCCTGGCTGAAGACGGCTGAAATGCCAGAAACTGGTCCTAGGAAGCTTGTTTCCGGTCCAGGGAAGGCATGGCTTGGCAGTTCGGGCTGGACTGTTCCCATGAGGCACAGGGTCAGACTGATTTGCATATGGCCATGTCTAAACTAGGGTGGCAGAGTGGGCTAAAGAACGGTGATGGATCAAACCCAGATCTGTTGACTGGGTGTGAGTGTTTGATTGGTTCTGATGCTCCGTCCATCACCACCCCCTTTTGTACCGCTTTGTTTGCCATAAGTTGGCAGGGTATGCTCAGACGTGAGTCCCTTGCTCACTTTGCCACTGGAGTCAAGCAAGACTGGCTGAAGACGGATGAAATGCCAGAAACCGATCCTAGGAAGCTTGTTTCCGGTCCAGGGAAGGCATGGCTTGGCAGTTCGGGCTGGACTGTTCCCATGAGGCACAGGGTCAGACTGATTTGCATATGGCCATGTCTGAACTGGGGTGGCAGAGTGGGCTAAAGAACGGTGATGGATCAAACGCAGATCTGTTGACTGGGTGTGAGTGTTTGATTGGTTCTGATGCTCCGTCCATCACCACCCCCTTTTGTACCGCTTTGTTCGCAATAAGTTGGCAGGGTATGCTCAGACGTGAGTCCCTTGCTCACTTTGCCACTGGATTCAAGCACGCCTGGCTGAAGACGGCTGAAATGCCAGAAACCGGTCCTAGGAAGCTTGTTTCCGGTCCAGGGAAGGCATGGCTTGGCAGTTCGGGCTGGACTGTTCCCATGAGGCACAGGGTCAGACTGATTTGCATATGGCCATGTCTGAACTGGGGTGGCAGAGTGGGCTAAAGAACGGTGATGGATCAAACCCAGATCTGTTGACTGGGTGTGAGTGTTTGATTGGTTCTGATGCTCCGTCCATCACCACCCCCTTTTGTACCGCTTTGTTCGCCATAAGTTGGCAGGGTATGCTCAGACGTGAGTCCCTTGCTCACTTTGCCACTGGATTCAAGCAAGCCTGGCTGAAGACGGCTGAAATGCCAGAAACCGGTCCTAGGAAGCTTGTTTCCGGTCCAGGGAAGGCATGGCTTGGTGGTTTGGGCTGGACTGTTCCCATGAGGCACAGGGTCAGACTGATTTGCATATGGCCATGTCTGAACTGGGGTGGCAGAGTGGGCTAAAGAACGGTGATGGATCAAACCCAGATCTGTTGACTGGGTGTGAGTGTTTGATTGGTTCTGATGCTCCGTCCATCACCACCCCCTTTTGTACCGCTTTGTTCGCCATAAGTTGGCAGGGTATGCTCAGACGTGAGTCCCTTGCTCACTTTGCCACTGGATTCAAGCAAGACTGGCTGAAGACGGATGAAATGCCAGAAACCGGTCCTAGGAAGCTTGTTTCCGGTCCAGGGAAGGCATGGCTTGGCAGTTCAGGCTGGACTGTTCCCATGAGGCACAGGGTCAGACTGATTTGCATATGGCCATGTCTGAACTGGGGTGGCAGAGTGGGCTAAAGAACGGTGATGGATCAAACCCAGATCTGTTGACTGGGTGTGAGTGTTGGATAGGTTCTGATACTCCGTTCATCACCACCCCCTTTTGTACCGCTTTGTTCGCCATAAGTTGGCAGGGAATGCTCAGACGTGAGTCCTTTGCTCACTTTGCTACTGGATTCAAGCAAGCCTGGCTGAAGACGGCAGAAATGCCAGAAACCGGTCCCAGGAAGCTTGTTTCCGGTCCAGGGAAGGCATGGCTTGGCAGTTCGGGCTGGACTGTTCCCATGAGGCACAGAGTCAGACTGATTTGCATATGGCCATGTCTGAACTGGGGTGGCAGAGTGGGCTAAAGAACGGTGATGGATCAAACCCAGATCTGTTGACTGGGTGTGAGTGTTTGATTGGTTCTGATGCTCCGTCCATCACCACCCCCTTTTGTACCGCTTTGTTCGCCATAAGTTGGCAGGGTATGCTCAGACGTGAGTCCCTTGCTCACTTTGCCACTGGATTCAAGCAAGCCTGGCTGAAGATGGCTGAAATGCCAGAAACCGGTCCTAGGAAGCTTGTTTCCGGTCCAGGGAAGGCATGGCTTGGCAGTTCGGGCTGGACTGTTCCAATGAGGCACAGGGTCAGACTGATTTGCATATGGCCATGTCTGAACTGGGGTGGCAGAGTGGGCTAAAGAACGGTGATGGATCAAACCCAGATCTGTTGACTGGGTGTGAGTGTTTGATTGGTTCTGATGCTCTGTCCATCACCACCCCCTTTTGTACCGCTTTGTTCGCCATAAGTTGGCAGGGTATGCTCAGACGTGAGTCCCTTGCTCACTTTGCCACTGGATTCAAGCAAGCCTGGCTGAAGATGGCTGAAATACCAGAAACCGGTCCTAGGAAGCTTGTTTCCGGTCCAGGGAAGGCATGGCTTGGCAGTTCGGGCTGGACTGTTCCCATGAGGCACAGGGTCAGACTGATTTGCATATGGCCATGTCTGAACTGGGGTGGCAGAGTGGGCTAAAGAACGGTGATGGATCAAACCCAGATCTGTTGACTGGGTGTGAGTGTTTGATTGGTTCTGATGCTCTGTCCATCACCACCCCCTTTTGTACCGCTTTGTTCGCCATAAGTTGGCAGGGTGTGCTCAGACGTGAGTCCCTTGCTCACTTTGCCACTGGATTCAAGCAAGCCTGGCTGAAGACGGCTGAAATGCCAGAAACCGGTCCTAGGAAGCTTGTTTCAGGTCCAGGGAAGGCATGGCTTGGCAGTTCGGGCTGGACTGTTCCCATGAGGCACAGGGTCAGACTGATTTGCATATGGCCATGTCTGAACTGGGGTGGCGAAGAAACAAACAACAGGAGTAGACCCGTTATCCCAGCAGAGACCGGGCGATAATGTTTAACAAAACAACAATGTCTCAACTGGAAATCATTCAGAGGCAAATTTCAGATCAATAATGAAATCGCAAGGGAAAGGACGGGAGACCACCAAGAAATTAGAAAAAGGGTTTTGTATTGCAGGTAGTTATAGCAGCACTACGGTACAATAAAGGTACAAATGACCAAAAACACAAATGTGAGCACTGGGCGTGCTGGTGATAGTGAACGGCGCAGTGAGCACAATAAGTGAAGACAGCGTGAACGGCGATAAAATGATAATGACAATATGGTCAAGATATGATTATGTACAATCAAATTTAAACAAAATTGTAAATGACCACAGAAAAAAGCCAAAGTTCTTTGCTGGGGGTTGTCGACGGCGTTTCAGCCTGATTGATTCCAGGCCATCATCAGGACAATGGTCATAGATAAACGTGTGCTGTGGAGAGAGAGGAGAGAAAAAGAGGGGAGGGGGGGGGAGGGGTTGTGTTTTAGTTGTCTAAAAGAGAAAAAAGAAAAAAGAGAAAAAGCCCTAAACGTATAGCCCAAGAAGAAATGAAAGAGAGCTAATTACCTGGGCGTAAATTTGGTACACGAATTCCAAGGGTAGAAATAGACCAAGATGTGAAACAATCGTAATTTCTAAAGGAGGAAGAGAGGGACAAAAGGGGTCCGAGTTACTTAGCCATGTAATCTCAAATGGGTAGAGGGGGAAGTGAGGGACACACAAGTAATTACCAAGTTGTCAATGAATGCTGAACATCAAGGAGGAATGAGGCCAGGGAAGAACCGGAATTCGGGAGCCTGGCGTGGGCATCAAATCAAGCCTGGGGAGGGGAGGAGAGGCAGAGATTAGGGAAGGGAATTAATTAATTATATGCGCCAAAACGGAATCAAGAGGCGTTTTCTACGTGGCCTGTTCTTACCTCTGGTGAAGTGACAAAGGACTGAATCGCTGGGGATCGCATGACTCGGAAGACAGGAACAAATCCTATGGACGGACGAATCAAACGTCCATGCCGGTGGCCGCAACCGCTACGAAAACATCATTAAGAGCAACGTGTCACGTGATCGGAACAAGTCCGGGAAGGAACTAGACCTGTGACTAGCATGGGTTGAGCGGTGCCCCGGGGGAACAAGTGAAGCGGAGTGAAAGGCGGAAGTGAGAAAGGGTTGAAAAAACACCGAGAGTGGACGGTTCGAAACTGCAGTCAGCCACAATGAAGAGTAATAAACACTTTTGGTAATACATCAAATCAGAAATTAAAAGTAATCAAAACTGAGGTGGGGTAAAGGGTAGGGGGCGGGGGGGGGCGGGGGGGGGGGGGGGGTGGGAAGGAAAAGGGAGGGGGGGGGATGGTTCGGGTGGGGAGTGAGTCGGGGGAGAGAGAGGGAGTAGGTAGATAGCAAGAGTGGAGGGGTAGGGGCGGGGGAATAGCATAACAACATACAAAACGAACATTTTATAATACAAATAAAAATTACAAATCATTTTAAAACACGTCATATATGCAATAATCAGAGATAAATAAAGCAAAAAAAGGGGGAGGGGAGAACAATGGGATTATAATTAGGGAAAAAGACAAAACTGAAATAATAATAACGGGCACCAAGATAATATATATTTGCTCAAGATTATATCAATTTGATACAAAGAGTACCGCAAGAAAGGAAGGGAAGGGAAAAAGAGGGGGGGTGGTGTGAGGAGAAAGAAGAAAGAGGGGGGGGGGGTTGGGGGGGGGGGGGTTTGTTGGGGGTGTGTTCGAGGGAGAAAGGGGAAGGAAAAGAGGGGCAAGGGTGGAAACACAAGGGAGGGAGAATGACAGCATGAAAGAATCAACCATTATAAACCAGATTCGGATTAAGCAACAGAGAGTTAAGATGTATTGGTAACTGTATTCCATTCATCTAAAGTGTTCAATCCATGATTTACTGAGTCACAGCGTGCGATCCAGCGGCATTCGCATTTGTTCAGCAAGAGTTGAAGATTACCACCTCGTAGTGGGAGTGTTGGATGATCAATTACTTGCCAGACCAAATCGGTTTCTGAGTGATTTTGTTCTTTGTAGTGTCCAACAAGAGGGGCAGTTTCAACATTACATCGTATGCGGCTTTGATGTTGGAAAATCCGTTGTTTAACCATCTGTGTTGTTTGGCCGATGTAAAGAAGATTGCAGGGACAACGGACGGCATAAATGACGTTGGTGGTTCGACAATTGGAGAAGGTTTTCAGTTGGTATGTTTGATCTGATGTTACAAAATCCTTGGTGTTAAATGTAAGATTGCAGGCTGCACAAGTTTGGCATTTGTAGTGGCCTACAACTGGGGGAAGGCCCCAGAGGGTAGTTACAGATTGAATCTTCTTCTCTTTTATGGGCCACGTGATGGCATGGACCAGTTTGTCTGACAAATTGGGGCCCCTTTTGTATGAAAACAAGGGGGGTTCTTTGAATTGGACATGAGTCCGAAGAAGCAACCAGTTTTTCTTGATCACTTTGCTGATCGAATTGCTTGAAGGGCTGTAGTTGGAAACAAAGGGGATACGCAAATTGCTCTTTTTCTCCGAAGGAGCAAGGAGGATCTCCCTGTGACAGTACCAGGCTCGTTTCTGGGCACGAGAGACAATGCGTTTTGGGTAACCTCTTGAAATCAGTTTTTCAGATAAAACAGCAGCTTCCCTGAAATAGTCCTTTCGCCATTTACAATTTCTTCGAATACGAAGGAACTGACCATAGGGTAAACCATCTCTTAGGCCTCTTGGGTGATAGCTGGAGTACATTAAGAGGGTGTTGCGTTCTGTGGGCTTGCGATAGAGATTAGTCCCTATGGATCCTTCTTCTGCATGCAACATAAGGTCAAGGAACGGAAGATCATTAATCCTCACATCACTGGTAAAAGTGAGATGTTTTTGAGAGTTGTTTAGCCAAGTCATAAAGGATACAAGGTGTTCCTGTGTACCACGCCAAAGTACGAGAATGTCGTCTATGTAACGACGCCAGAGATTAATCCTATTGAGGAAAGGATTCAAGGGGTTGAGAAAGACAGTGGTTTCCAAATGATGGACATACAGTATTGCAAAATTTGGAGCGAAGCAAGCTCCCATTGCTACACCTTTGATCTGTAGAAAAAAGGTGTCTTTGTATAAAAAATAGTTATTGGTAAGAGCAATGTGTAGCAAATCCATGAGGAATTCTGACGGGATGCGAGTGGGTCTAGGACGGGGCCATGTCTGAACTGGGGTGGCAGAGTGGGCTAAAGAACGGTGATGGATCAAACCCAGATCTGTTGACAGGGTGTGAGTGTTTTTTATTGGTTCTGATGCTCCGTCAATCACCACCCCCTTTTGTACCGCTTTGTTCGCCATAAGTTGGCAGGGTATGCTCAGACGTGAGTCCATTGCTCACTTTGCCACTGGATTCAAGCAAGCCTGGCTGAAGAGGGCTGAAATGCCAGAAACCGGTCCTAGGAAGCTTGTTTCCGGTCCAGGGAAGGCATGGCTTGGCAGTTCGGGCTGGACTGTTCCCATGAGGCACAGGGTCAGACTGATTTGCATATGGCCATGTCTTAACTGGGGTGGGGGAGTGGGCTAAAGAACGGTGATGGATCAAACCCAGATCTGTTGACTGGGTGTGAGTGTTTGATTGGTTCTGATGCTCCGTCCATCACCACCCCCGTTTGCACCGCTTTGTTCGCCATAAGTTGGCAGGGTATGCTCAGACGTGAGTCCCTTGCACACTTTGCCACTGGATTCAAGCAAGCCTGGCTGAAGACAGCTGAAATGCCATAAACCGGTCCTAGGAAGCTTTTTCCGGTCCAGGGAAGGCATGGCTTGGCAGTTCGGGCTGGACTGTTCCCATGAGGCACAGGGTCAGACTGATTTGCATATGGCCATGTCTGAACTGGGGTGGCAGAGTGGGCTAAAGAACGGTGATGGATCAAACCCAGATCTGTTGACTGGGTGTGAGTGTTTGATTGGTTCTGATGCTCTGTCCATCACCACCCCCTTTTGTACCGCTTTGTTCGCCATAAGTTGGCAGGGTGTGCTCAGACGTGAGTCCCTTGCTCACTTTGCCACTGGATTCAAGCAAGCCTGGCTGAAGACGGCTGAAATGCCAGAAACCGGTCCTAGGAAGCTTGTTTCAGGTCCAGGGAAGGCATGGCTTGGCAGTTCGGGCTGGACTGTTGCCATGAGGCACAGGGTCAGACTGATTTGCATATGGCCATGTCTGAACTGGGGTGGCAGCGTGGGCTAAAGAACGGTGATGGATCAAACCCAGATTTGTTGACTGGGTGTGAGTGTTTGATTGGTTCTGATGCTCCGTCCATCACCACCCCCTTTTGTACCGCTTTGTTCGCCATAAGTTGGCAGGGTATCAGACGTGAGTCCCTTGCTCACTTTGCCACTGGATTCAAGCAAGCCTGGCTGAAGACGGCTGAAATGCCAGAAACTGGTCCTAGGAAGCTTGTTTCCGGTCCAGGGAAGGCATGGCTTGGCAGTTCGGGCTGGACTGTTGCCATGAGGCACAGGGTCAGACTGATTTGCATATGGCCATGTCTGAACTGGGGTGGCAGAGTGGGCTAAAGAACGGTGATGGTTCAAACCCAGATCTGTTGACTGGGTGTGAGTGTTTGATTGGTTCTGATGCTCCGTCCATCACCACCCCCTTTTGTACCGCTTTGTTCACCATAAGTTGGCAGGGTATGCTCAGACGTGAGTCCCTTGCTCACTTTGCCACTGGATTGAAGCAAGCCTGGCTGAAGACGGCTGAAATGCCAGAAACCGGTCCTAGAAAGCTTGTTTCCGGTCCAGGAAAGGCATGGCTTGGCAGTTTGGGCTGGACTGTTCCCATGAGGCACAGGGTCAGACTGATTTGCATATGGCCATGTCTGAACTGGGGTGGCAGAGTGGGCTAAAGAACGGTGATGGATCAAACCCAGATCTGTTGACAGGGTGTGAGTGTTTTTTATTGGTTCTGATGCTCCGTCAATCACCACCCCCTTTTGTACCGCTTTGTTCGCCATAAGTTGGCAGGGTATGCTCAGACGTGAGTCCATTGCTCACTTTGTCACTGGATTCAAGCAAGCCTGGCTGAAGAGGGCTGAAATGCCAGAAACCGGTCCTAGGAAGCTTGTTTCCGGTCCAGGGAAGGCATGGCTTGGCAGTTCGGGCTGGACTGTTCCCATGAGGCACAGGGTCAGACTGATTTGCATATGGCCATGTCTTAACTGGGGTGGGGGAGTGGGCTAAAGAACGGTGATGGATCAAACCCAGATCTGTTGACTGGGTGTGAGTGTTTGATTGGTTCTGATGCTCCGTCCATCACCACCCCCTTTTGTACCGCTTTGTTCGCCATAAGTTGGCAGGGTATGCTCAGACGTGAGTCCCTTGCTCACTTTGCCACTGTGATGAATACAGGCCCCAGCTAGGCCCGCAGGACACAAGGGTTCGCTCTCCTGTAAAGAAGCCTACAAGGAAGTTGGCACGGAAACTGCAAAGTACAAAGACACGGTTTATTAACCCTTAAGGGTGGTCCTACAATCCATACAATACCCTTCAATATTGCATAGAGTAGCACAAAGAACTTGCATACATGGTCCCCTTTTATACACAACAGAGGGGCTCATAAGTGGGAGGATACGACATGAGACGAGGAATGTTACCTTTTATGGACATTTGCAATACAAGATCGATATGTGGGCGGAGCTGACATACTCCTTGAGCCCGCGAAAACATGGTCAAGCAAGAACTAACTGATAACAGATGTGGTCAAGTCTGGGCATGCGCCAGACGGACAAAGAAACTATTTATAGACAGTTACTAGGCAGATTACAAGAGCAACTAACACAAAGATAAGACTCTTCTCGTGCTGAGCACGTGGAGACATGACAATACAAAATGGAGTCCAGACTTCAGTCAACATAACAAAAGGAACATGTGTAAGGGAGAAGAATTCATGTCTTTAGTAAATGCTTAATCACATCGAAGTTGCAATTTACAACAGACGACCCTTTCAGCATTTACTGAAGACATCCGGCTTGTTAGAATAATCATCATATATATCAATTATCATCATCTCTTCTACTTCCTTAGCTAAACGTTTCTGATAAGTGACATTGGCAATAGCTTTCTTATCGGGGATACAGAATGATACACATACGGAACAGAGCAAGGGACCACATTGGACACAGATACAGCAAGAAAACAGAACTGCTATAATTATGCAGAGGCCAGTCAAAACCTTCCAACCCCAAGCAGTGATCAATGCCCAAAACCATCCAGAAAAGGACCAAGTGCCGTTTTCTGTATGGATTTCAGCTGCAATTTTATGCAACCTATTGATTGCATTATAGACTGAAGGTGTGTGATCAGGAATAAACACACAGCAACTACTTCCGATAATTTTACAAGCTCCACCTCGATCAGCTAACATAACATCTAACACCATACGATTCTGCAATGCAACAATTCTGGTAATCTGTAATTCTTCCGTAAGATTCCCAAGAGCAGCAGCGGTTTGGTTTGTCACAGCCTCTACTACTCGTGTTAATCTTCGAACTTTCCTACTATTTAGGGCAGCTCCAACGAAGAAAAACAATCCTAGATTGAAGTCGATATACTGCTGTAAACTGGTGTCAGTCTGATCCACATCATCAATAGATAAAGTACGTTTATACCTATTTACAGTCACATTATTTAACAACTTTAAATCCTTATGATAGGATGCAGGTGCCAGAAATACAGGAGGTAACAAAAATGATACATAGCATACTCCAGACCAACCGGCTGGCAAACGGTAATAACCTTTAGTTCCACACACAAAATACGTATTATGGGATGCTAAGAAAGTACTGTTATTCAATCCATCGATGTTTAATATGGTAATACAATCGCTAACACCAACAGGAATATAACCCACACTTTGGACACACAGATCCGCTTGAGCTTGTGCCACTTGAATCACAAATCTGTCTTTTCCCACAGTGTCTCTGGTGTTCGTGAAAACATATGGAATCGATTCATTGTCTGGTCGATACTCTTCCCATTCCCAAATTGTCCCATTCGCTTGCGGATATCCATCTTTATCCTGATGACATTCTTTATTGAGTCTGAAGAGTAATCGTCCCACTGTGGGTTTCCGAGTGGCAAAAAGCAAAGTGTACCATGCTCTACAAGAGCCATTATGAGAGAAAGGAAGAGGTATGAATGGCGTTCCTCCTTTCTTCTGATGAGCTGGCATCACACCACATATCCAACAGTTCGTAGCATTCGTGGCAACGTGGGTATGATGCAACATCTGAATGAAAGTGTTATTCAAATAAGATTGACGATGCTTCAATTCTTGATACGGAAGGGTATAGAAGTAGTGCTCCTCGGGCACTGGAGTGGTCAACACAAGTAACTCTCGAGCAGGAGTCACATCCTCCACAAACCATGTGGTTATCCCAACAATAGCTACTGTGAGCATAAACCCTGTTGCACAAAGGATCTTCTTTTTCTCCATGTCAGAATAGAGAATCAATATCTTCCTGAAACTAAAGGTTTGTCAGAACTCTTCCCCTTGGGCAGCGGTCGATTTCTTCACCAACGGGCCAAGACGGGTGTCACTACACTAATGCAGGGCTGATCCCCCCCCCTTGCCTCACTGGCTCTCCGTTTCACTAACCCAAGGGCCGTTCTGACAACATGTCCCGATACTGAAGAATTCACTTTCTTGGCCTCAGATGATATCGCCTTCCTCCAGGAGTCGCGTGGTCCGGAAAGAGCTCCTCAGCATCGTTCGATTCCACAGCACGGCCTTTCTCTGTGGTCAGAATCTCTCGTTGATCGGTCAGTACAGCGGGTTCCACCAATCCGGGCGGTACTTTGCGGCAATGCAGGGAATGGATCCAATTCTTTCTGTTGGAAACTCGCACAGCCGTCCTTGTTGCCAGTAAGACTTGCTCAGGGCCAACCCATCTCGGCTCCAGGCTGTTCGTCCTGTCGAAGATTTTCAACATGACATAGTCTCCAGGCCGGAGACTATGTCCTTCGCCGGTGGACCGATCAGGGAGCGCCTCCCGGACCTGTTGATGAATGGAAACCAAGTTATCCGTTAACTGTGCCAGATAATCATTCATCATTACACAAGGTACATCATACACAGCCTTAGGTTTTGGTGGACCCCAAATATTCATTGGACGTCCAAAGACAATCTCATACGGTGTAAGACCGATTCGAGAGTGCGGTACCGATCTAATTGACAACAATGCCAGCGGTAAAGCATCTGGCCAAGTCAAAGACGTTGAAGCTTGAATTTTAGCGATCTTGAGCTTCAGTGTACCATTATACTTCTCGACTAGTCCTGCAGATTGAGGGTGGAATACTGCATGGAACTTCTGGGTGATGCCTAGACCCTTCAGAACATACTTTATAACATCCGCTATAAAGTGGGGCCCGTTATCACTCCACAGAAGTCTACAAACGCCATATCGAGGGAAGAACTCCTTCAACAGCATCTTAGCGGTGGTCATTGCAGTATTGTCCTTCATGGGGTATGCCTCAACCCATTTGCTAAAGGCACACACCACTACTAGAACATACTTCAAATTGTTACAACGCTCGAGCTGGATATAATCCATCTGCAAAACCTCAAAGGGTGCAGTAGGCGTTACGAACCCTCCTGCTGGGGTCCGAGTCCCCTTTCCTGGGTTGTACCTCAGGCAGATCATACAGGTCTGTACCACCCTCTTTGCCGCGCTAGCAATCTCTGGATGCTCCCAAACTTGGGTAAGCAATTTTACAATTGCGGAAGCTCCAACATGTGCTAGCCCATGTGCCATCTGAACCATAGGTTGTACAAAAGCTGTGGGTAATTTCCATCGATCCATCTGCTTATTTCTCCAGCAACCCTCATCATCCAATTCTCCCTCACTGGACCATTGCTCCCGTTCTTTATCAGAAGCGGTCCTCTGTATTTCTCGCACTTCTTCCTTCGCATCATGCCATCTTTCTACTCGCGACTTCACTACATACATGGCAGTAGCACCGGGCTGCATCACAGTCTCCCGCGCCACCCGGTCTGCTAACGCATTCCCTTCTCCAACTTTATCGACTACTTTCCTATGGGCGCTACATTTAATGATGGCAATTCTCTTCGGATATGTCAATGCAGTTAAAAGATTATGAACTAACTCCCCATGCATTATTTGTACTCCATGCGACATTAAGAACCCTCTTTCCTTCCAGAGCAGGCCGAAATCGTGCGCTACTCCGAAGGCATAGCGGCTATCTGTATAAACATTCACACACAATCCTGTACTGAGCTCACATGCTCGTGTTAATGCTATCAGTTCCGCTGCTTGAGCTGATTTCTGTGGTATGCGTGCTGTCTCCGCTATTGTTTGCAATGTGGTAATCGCATATGCTGCCGAAGTCGTACCATCTGGTAGCTTCAGGCATGACCCATCCACCCACAGTTCTCCATCTACATCTGAAAAGGGCGTATCCTGGAGATCAATACGACCCTTTGTTTGTTCCTCGGTCATAAGGATACAATCATGTGCTTCTCGTGCCTCAGACCGAGTCTCGGGGTATGGCAACAATGTGGCAGGATTTTAACGTCACGCACCTCTTCAACGTGATATGAGGAGCCAAAAGCGTCAGCTCATATCCCGTTAAACGAGCACTGGTCAAATGCTGCGTCTTTGTCTGATTAAGCAGGGCATCAACAGCGTGGGGGACTAATACCAACAGCTTATGAGATAACACAATTCCCTCGCTCTGGCGTGTTGACACAGCTGTCGCCGCAACCGAGCGAAAACAACCAGGCAATGCTCGAGCAACAGGATCAAGTACAGCCGAAAAATATGCACAAGGGCGCTGCTTGTCGCCGTGCATCTGCACTAAAACTGATAATGCACATCCATCTTTCTCATGCACATACAGCGAAAAAGGCTTGGTATAATCGGGAGTCCCTAACACTGGTGCTGAACAGAGGGCCTGTCGCAGTTTCTGAAAGGCAGTGTCACACTCATTCGTCCAGGGGAGCGGGATAGGTGTATCTTTTGTCAAAAGGGCTAACAATGGCTTGGCTATGTACGAAAACCCTAATATCCACTGCCTGCAAAAAGAGACAAGACCCAAAAATGCGCGCACGTCCTTCTACGTGGACGGCGTCGGTGTATCCAGAATCACTTGAACACGGTCTGGTGTGAGTGCACGTCCCTCCTTAGACAAAAGGTGACCTAGATAAGTCACCTTTGGTCTACAGAATTGCAACTTTTTCCTAGAGACCTTGTGATTGTGGGATGCCAAAAAGGAAAGCAAAGACAACGTACTCGTTTCACACAACTCCGGGGTGTCAGCCGCCAGCAAGATGTCATCGACATATTGAATGAGGGCGACACCCTCGGGCAGAACAAAGGAGTCCAATTGTCTTTTCAAAGCTTGACTGTAGATGCTAGGGCTTTCCGTATAGCCCTGAGGAATTCTACAAAATCGGTAAGACCTATTATTTAAAGTGAAACCAAAAAGGTATCGACTATCGGGATGAATGGGAATCGAAAAGAAGGCATTTTTCAAATCAATAACTGAAAACGTGGTCGCCGTAGGCGGGACCAAAGTAAGCAACGTCGTGATATCCGAAACCACTGGGTACTGAGGTATCACGATCTTGTTTACTTCTCTCAAATCAATGATAAACCGATAGACTTTGGCGTCCGTATCCTTTTTCAGAATGGGTAGAATCGGGCTATTACAAACATTATAGGGAACTTCTTCCACCACTCCCACCTTAATCAGATCCTGCACAATCTGTATAAGAGCCTCTTCCCCCTCCTGCGAAATACGATACTGGGGAAGGCGTGGTAACACCGCCCCCTCCTGGACAGTAATGTGAACAGGCGGAATCACCATCTGTCCCACATCAGTATCCGAGGTGGCCCACAGAGCACGGGGGAGGGCAGCTAACACAGCATCTTCTGTAACCACACACATCCGTTCAGACAGAGGGTAATTGTCATTCAATATCACCCGCACTCCAGCAGGGGAACACCGGATCGTAGCTCTGAAGTGCTTCAGCATATCAAGGCCCATAATATTATCCGGCGTGTTCGGAGCTAACAAAAACGGACAGGGTGCAGAAAAGGAATTAACCTGAAATGTGAGGGGCTGCGAAAGAGGGCTTCGGGAGAGCGTTCCATCGAACCCTACCGATGTAACCATTAAGCCAGATGGGGGAGCCCTCGGAACCAATTGTTTAGACAGCGCACTACGAGTCGCTCCTGTGTCCACCAGAAACTGATCAGTGGAGCCCAAAACCTCAGCTGATACGTAAGGACCCCTCTGATCAACTGGCACCTCGACTGATTCCAACCCCCATCCAACGCATTCCTATGCATGCTGAGAATCATGGTACCCAGAACGGTCAATCCCCGACACTTGATACTGATTTTGTCGATCAAAAACATTTGACCTATCTCG
Organism: Triturus cristatus; assembly: GCF_964204655.1. Lineage (NCBI taxonomy): Eukaryota > Metazoa > Chordata > Amphibia > Caudata > Salamandridae > Triturus > Triturus cristatus. The sequence continues at coordinate 920,174,669 of NC_140581.1, read as the reverse complement.
TTGCTGCCCAGCAAGGTCAAAACGAGCGTGATCATTAGAATTCCCTCTAAAATTCGAGAAACCCCCTCTACCTCTCGGGCCGGCCTGAGTGTGTCCCTGACTGTGACCCTGCCGTGAAGCATGCAACGCTGGGCATTCTCTGGCCCAGTGCCCCGATTGCTTACAATACGCACATTGATTCCTATTCAGATCAGATCGGCCCGAGGGAGGACCATAAAATCCTCCCCTACCTCTATTTACACCCCGTCGGGGCGGACCATATACCTGTGCTAACATCACCTTCGTTTTTAAATCCTTCGATTTCTTTTCCTCCTGCCCCTTCGTTTCTAGCTCCTGGCGCTCATAGTACTGGGCTATAGTCAGGAGGGCTGTCGGGGTCGTAGTGGACCAAGAACTTTCACTCGCTTTGAGGCGAGCTGCAATTGCCGGTAATAGATTCGCCACATATTTGTCAGCAAAAAGGTGCCGACCCGTATCATCCGTAAGAGACTGGCCACTAAAATCATGGAACGTCTCCTCAAAGCGCGTAAAGAAATCTGCAACTGATTCATCGGCTTTCTGCTTACACGAGGCTAGCATATTCCAGTCAATCTTTTTAGGGGGAATGATGGTCTTCAACTTAGTCAGGATAGCAGCGGGGAGATCTAAGATAATCTGAGGTGGTTTCTGCGCGGGCTTTCTCTCCCTATCCTCATCCTCAAGTTCAGACCATCGAGCCTTAAAAGTGGCAACATCATCCACCTTCCGCACGGATCGCCACATATCTGGTGGTAGAATAAGCCCAAAGAACAAATCTATATCTGCTAAGGTCATAATACAAGAATTCAAGGCCCCCTCGACTTCTTTGTAAAAGGCCGCTGGATTCTTGCGGGGATCAGGCAACGCATTCTTTAATGCCATGACGTCAGCCCTGTGCCAGGGAGTATAAACCCAATTATACACAAAATATCCCTTAGCATCGGCGGAGGTAATATCCGAGCTAGTCCCCGCTCCTTTAGGAGGAACATACAAAGGCGCCGCCTCGCGCATTGGTTTAGCATGCACTGGATCGCTCTTATCTGATTGAGAGGTGGATGAATGGCCGCCTCCGGTACGCGAATCCGACCGCTTTTCCTCCTCAAGGTGTTGGCGCGCTTTCTCTTTAAGGTCTGCTGCCGCATCCCGCAACGCAAACAGTCGCCGAACCGCCTCAGGCGCCTTAGAGGGAGAGAAAACACCATTACGCAATGCTTTAGAATCTAATACCACATCAGCAGGTTCAAAGACACTGGAATATTTCCGAAAGGCGGCAATCACTTCATCAGAAAAGTGTCCCAAGAAATACACCCTTTCTCTATCCTGCCACGACTCCCAAGAAGCCAACAGTTCATCAAGGGATAACTTGCCCTTACATGCACGATAGGAAAACTGTCGAAGCTCACCCATTCGCTCGGCCGATAACATGGACCGCGTGTCTACCTTACTTGAACCCGATCCAGAATCTTGTGGCCTCGGGGCAGACGCGCCAACATAAGGAGGCGGAGAACGATCTAATAAATAAAAATCATCATCATGATTATTAAGGACAGGATAAAGTGGCTGACGAACAGCATATTGACCCGAGACTTGTAACCTATGTTCTTTCTCTTGTTTCTCCGTCTGTTCTCTTTCCTCCCGACGCTTTGCTTCCTGCGCTCTCACATGATCATTCTTTCGTTGCTCTTTGTCAAACAGCGCTTTCTCGCGTTTCTCTCGCTCACGCACTTCCTTCACCCATAGTCGCACACATTCAAACATGTCTTGACGCGCACGCCGTTTACACATACACTGTTCCACATACTCAATCTTACGTATATCAAACGACCCATACAACGGCCACCGTAACTCAGGATCCTTCTTGGTATATTTCCTCCATACTGTGCTGTACATTATGGAGGAAAGACCATGCTTCACATACATATCCCTATTAGGAGTCCCCTCTGGGGGAGCTGGAGCAGATTCCTCGAGGTTTAACCGGTTTCCAAAGCAGCAGCACCACTTACGGAGTGCGCTAAAAGCAGGCATGCTCAAAAATAATGCAGAATATGCAGTATTATCAAAAAAATGGCACTTAAACGTTGTGCTGTTCAAAGTTACACAGTTCCGGAGAAATATCTCCACATTACCTGCCTATATGTGTTGCAACGCATATATTCTCACAATAATCAATACAAGATATGACCGGTCATCACAAATCAAACTCAAATAGCCAACCCAGGCTTCAAAAACTCGGAGCAAGTACCGTACAACGGTTCTTACCAATCAAGAGTCCAGATTCCAACTGCCAAGCTCCGAAATTCGCCCAAACGGCTGTCACGGCAGAACCGACAGAAGAGGTCTCAGTCGAGGACCGGCGCCACCCAGATGGTCAGCTCGGAAGGGAAGGAAGAAAACCTCGGGATGCCAGGACTAAAGTGCCTCTGACAGTGATCACATCCCCGGCCAAATTCCTCACCTTCGTCGCGACCAATCCTTCGAGCATCCGAGTCGCCGATGAGCCCCACGTGACGGGCGCCAATTGATGAATACAGGCCCCAGCTAGGCCCGCAGGACACAAGGGTTCGCTCTCCTGTAAAGAAGCCTACAAGGAAGTTGGCACGGAAACTGCAAAGTACAAAGACACGGTTTATTAACCCTTAAGGGTGGTCCTACAATCCATACAATACCCTTCAATATTGCATAGAGTAGCACAAAGAACTTGCATACATGGTCCCCTTTTATACACAACAGAGGGGCTCATAAGTGGGAGGATACGACATGAGACGAGGAATGTTACCTTTTATGGACATTTGCAATACAAGATCGATATGTGGGCGGAGCTGACATACTCCTTGAGCCCGCGAAAACATGGTCAAGCAAGAACTAACTGATAACAGATGTGGTCAAGTCTGGGCATGCGCCAGACGGACAAAGAAACTATTTATAGACAGTTACTAGGCAGATTACAAGAGCAACTAACACAAAGATAAGACTCTTCTCGTGCTGAGCACGTGGAGACATGACAATACAAAATGGAGTCCAGACTTCAGTCAACATAACAAAAGGAACATGTGTAAGGGAGAAGAATTCATGTCTTTAGTAAATGCTTAATCACATCGAAGTTGCAATTTACAACAACTGGATTCAAGCAAGCCTGGCTGAAGACAGCTGAAATGCCATAAACCGGTCCTAGGAAGCTTTTTCCGGTCCAGGGAAGGCATGGCTTGGCAGTTCGGGCTGGACTGTTCCCAGGAGGCACAGGGTCAGACTGATTTGCATATGGCCATGTCTGAACTGGGGTGGCAGAGTGGGCTAAAGAACGGTGATGGATCAAACCCAGATCTGTTGACTGGGTGTGAGTGTTTGATTGGTTCTGATGCTCCGTCCATCACCACCCCCTTTTTGTACTGCTTTGTTCGCCATAAGTTGGCAGGGTATGCTCTGACGTGAGTCCCTTGCTCACTTTGCCACTGGATTCAAGCAAGCCTGGATGAAGACGGCTGAAATGCCAGAAACCGGTCCTAGGAAGCTTGTTTCCGGTCCAGGGAAGGCATGGCTTGGCATTTCGGGCTGGACTGTTCCCATGAGGCACAGGGTCAGACTGATTTGCATATGGCCATGTCTGAACTGAGGTGGCAGAGTGGGCTAAAGAACGGTGATGGATCAAACCCAGATCTGTTGACTGGGTGTGAGTGTTGGATTGGTTCTGATGCTCCGTCCATCACCACCCCCTTTTTTACCGCTTTGTTCGCCATAAGTTGGCAGGGTATGCTCAGACGTGAGTCCCTTGCTCACTTTGCCACTGGATTCAAGCAAGCCTGGCTGAAGACGGCTGAAATGCCAGAAACCGGTCCTAGGAAGCTTGTTTCCGGTCCAGGGAAGGCATGGCTTGGCAGTTCGGGCTGGACTGTTCCCATTAGGCACAGGGTCAGACTGATCTGCATATGGCCATGTCTGAACTGGGGTGGCAGAGTGGGCTAAAGAACGGTGATGGATCAAACCCAGATCTGTTGACTGGGTGTGAGTGTTTGATTGGTTCTGATGCTCCGTCCATCACCACCCCCTTTTGTACCGCTTTGTTCGGCATAAGTTGGCATGGTATGCTCAGACGTGAGTCCCTTGCTCACTTTGCCACTGGATTCAAGCAAGCCTGGCTGAAGACGGCTGAAATGCCAGAAACTGGTCCTAGGAAGCTTGTTTCCAGTCCAGGGAAGGCATGGCTTGGCAGTTCGGGCTGGACTGTTCCCATGAGGCACAGGGTCAGACTGATTTGCATATGGCCATGTCTGAACTGGGGTGGCAGAGTGGGCTAAAGAACGGTGATGGATCAAACCCAGATCTGTTGACTGGGTGTGAGTGTTTGATTGGTTCTGATGCTCCGTCCATCACCACCCCCTTTTGTACTGCTTTGTTCGCCATAAGTTGGCAGGGTATGCTCTGACGTGAGTCCCTTGCTCACTTTGCCACTGGATTCAAGCAAGCCTGGATGAAGACGGCTGAAATGCCAGAAACCGGTCCTAGGAAGCTTGTTTCCGGTCCAGGGAAGGCATGGCTTGGCAGTTCGGGCTGGACTGTTCCCATGAGGCACAGGGTCAGACTGATTTGCATATGGCCATGTCTGAACTGGGGTGGCAGAGTGGGCTAAAGAACGGTGATGGATCAAAACGAGATCTGTTGACTGGGTGTGAGTGTTGGATTGGTTCTGATGCTCCGTCCATCACCACCCCCTTTTGTACCGCTTTGTTCGCCATAAGTTGGCAGGGAATACGACGTGAGTCCCTTGCTCACTTTGCCACTGGATTCAAGCAAGCCTGGCTGAAGACGGCTGAAATGCCAGAAACCGGTCCTAGGAAGCTTGTTTCCGGTCCAGGGAAGGCATGGCTTGGCACTTCGGGCTGGACTGTTCCCATGAGGCACAGGGTCAGACTGATTTGCATATGGCCATGTCTGAACTGAGGTGGCAGAGTGGGCTAAAGAACGGTGATGGATCAAACCCAGATCTGTTGACTGGGTGTGAGTGTTGGATTGGTTCTGATGCTCCGTCCATCACTACCCCCTTTTGTACCTCTTTGTTCGCCATAAGTTGGCAGGGTATGCTCAGACGTGAGTCCCTTGCTCACTTTGCCACTGGATTCAAGCAAGCCTGGCTGAAGACGGCTGAAATGCCAGAAACCGGTCCTAGGAAGCTTGTTTCCGGTCCAGGGAAGGCATGGCTTGGCAGTTCGGGCTGGACTGTTCCCATCAGGCACAGGGTCAGACTGATTTGCATATGGCCATGTCTGAACTGGGGTGGCAGAGTGGGCTAAAGAACGGTGATGGATCAAACTCAGATCTGTTGACTGGGTGTGAGTGTTTGATTGGTTCTGATGCTCTGTCCATCACCACCCCCTCTTGTACCGCTTTGTTCGCCATAAGTTGGCAGGGTATGCTCAGACGTGAGTCCCTTGCTCACTTTGCCACTGGATTCAAGCAAGCCTGGCTGAAGACGGCTGAAATGCCAGAAACCGGTCCTAGGAAGCTTGTTTCCGGTCCAGGGAAGGCATGGCTTGGCAGTTCGGGCTGGAGTGTTCCCATGAGGCACAGGGTCAGACTGATTTGCATATGGCCATGTCTGAACTGGGGTGGCAGAGTGGGCTAAAGAACGGTGATGGATCAAACCCAGATCTGTTGACTGGGTGTGAGTGTTTGATTGGTTCTGATGCTCTGTCCATCACCACCCCCTCTTGTACCGCTTTGTTCGCCATAAGTTGGCAGGGTATGCTCAGACGTGAGTCCCTTGCTCACTTTGCCACTGGATTCAAGCAAGCCTGGCTGAAGACGGCTGAAATGCCAGAAACCAGTCCTAGGAAGCTTGTGTCCGGTCCAGGGAAGGCATGGCTTGGCAGTGCGGGCTGGACTGTTCCCATGAGGCACAGGGTCAGACTGATTTGCATATGGCCATGTCTGAACTAGGGTGGCAGAGTGGGCTAAAGAACGGTGATGGATCAAACCCAGATCTGTTGACTGGGTGTGAGTGTTTGATTGGTTCTGATGCTCCGTCCATCACCACCTCCTTTTGTACCATTTTCTTCGCCATAAGTTGGCAGGGTATGCTCAGACGTGAGTCCCTTGCTCACTTTGCCACTGGATTCAAGCAAGACTGGCTGAAGACGGATGAAATGCCAGAAACCGGTCCTAGAAGCTTGTTTCCGGTCCAGGGAAGGCATGGCTTGGCAGTTCGGGCTGGACTGTTCCCATGAGGCACAGGGTCAGACTGATTTGCATATGGCCATGTCTGAACTGGGGTGGCAGAGTGGGCTAAAGAACGGTGATGGATCAAACCCAGATCTGTTGACTGGGTGTGAGTGTTGGATAGGTTCTGATACTCCGTCCATCACCACCCCCTTTTGTACCGCTTTGTTCGCCATAAGTTGGCAGGGAATGCTCAGACGTGAGTCCCTTGCTCACTTTGCCACTGGATTCAAGCAAGCCTGGCTGAAGACGGCTGAAATGCCAGAAACCGGTCCCAGGAAGCTTGTTTCCGGTCCAGGGAAGTCATGGCTTGGCAGTTCGGGCTGGACTGTTCCCATGAGGCACAGGGTCAGACTGATTTGCATATGGCCATGTCTGAACTGGGGTGGCAGAGTGGGCTAAAGAACGGTGATGGATCAAACCCAGATCTGTTGACTGGGTGTGAGTGTTTGATTGGTTCTGATGCTCCGTCCATCACCACCCCCTTTTGTACCGCTTTGTTCGCCATAAGTTGGCAGGGTATGCTCAGACGTGAGTCCCTTGCTCACTTTGCCACTGGATTCAAGCACGCCTGGCTGAAGACGGCTGAAATGCCAGAAACCGGTCCTAGGAAGCTTGTTTCCGGTCCAGGGAAGACATGGCTTGGCAGTTCGGGCTGGACTGTTCCCATGAGGCACAGGGTCAGACTGATTTGCATATGGCCATGTCTGAACTGGGGTGGCAGAGTGGGCTAAAGAACGGTGATGGATCAAACCCAGATCTGTTGACTGGGTGTGAGTGTTTGATTGGTTCTGATGCTCCGTCCATCACCACCCCCTTTTGTACCGCTTTGTTCGCCATAAGTTGGCAGGGTATGCTCAGACGTGAGTCCCTTGCTCACTTGGCCACTGGATTCAAGCAAGCCTGGCTGAAGACGGCTGAAATGCCAGAAACTGGTCCTAGGAAGCTTGTTTCCGGTCCAGGGAAGGCATGGCTTGGCAGTTCGGGCTGGACTGTTCCCATGAGGCACAGGGTCAGACTGATTTGCATATGGCCATGTCTGAACTAGGGTGGCAGAGTGGGCTAAAGAACGGTGATGGATCAAACCCAGATCTGTTGACTGGGTGTGAGTGTTTGATTGGTTCTGATGCTCCGTCCATCACCACCCCCTTTTGTACCGCTTTGTTTGCCATAAGTTGGCAGGGTATGCTCAGACGTGAGTCCCTTGCTCACTTTGCCACTGGAGTCAAGCAAGACTGGCTGAAGACGGATGAAATGCCAGAAACCGATCCTAGGAAGCTTGTTTCCGGTCCAGGGAAGGCATGGCTTGGCAGTTCGGGCTGGACTGTTCCCATGAGGCACAGGGTCAGACTGATTTGCATATGGCCATGTCTGAACTGGGGTGGCAGAGTGGGCTAAAGAACGGTGATGGATCAAACGCAGATCTGTTGACTGGGTGTGAGTGTTTGATTGGTTCTGATGCTCCGTCCATCACCACCCCCTTTTGTACCGCTTTGTTCGCAATAAGTTGGCAGGGTATGCTCAGACGTGAGTCCCTTGCTCACTTTGCCACTGGATTCAAGCACGCCTGGCTGAAGACGGCTGAAATGCCAGAAACCGGTCCTAGGAAGCTTGTTTCCGGTCCAGGGAAGGCATGGCTTGGCAGTTCGGGCTGGACTGTTCCCATGAGGCACAGGGTCAGACTGATTTGCATATGGCCATGTCTGAACTGGGGTGGCAGAGTGGGCTAAAGAACGGTGATGGATCAAACCCAGATCTGTTGACTGGGTGTGAGTGTTTGATTGGTTCTGATGCTCCGTCCATCACCACCCCCTTTTGTACCGCTTTGTTCGCCATAAGTTGGCAGGGTATGCTCAGACGTGAGTCCCTTGCTCACTTTGCCACTGGATTCAAGCAAGCCTGGCTGAAGACGGCTGAAATGCCAGAAACCGGTCCTAGGAAGCTTGTTTCCGGTCCAGGGAAGGCATGGCTTGGTGGTTTGGGCTGGACTGTTCCCATGAGGCACAGGGTCAGACTGATTTGCATATGGCCATGTCTGAACTGGGGTGGCAGAGTGGGCTAAAGAACGGTGATGGATCAAACCCAGATCTGTTGACTGGGTGTGAGTGTTTGATTGGTTCTGATGCTCCGTCCATCACCACCCCCTTTTGTACCGCTTTGTTCGCCATAAGTTGGCAGGGTATGCTCAGACGTGAGTCCCTTGCTCACTTTGCCACTGGATTCAAGCAAGACTGGCTGAAGACGGATGAAATGCCAGAAACCGGTCCTAGGAAGCTTGTTTCCGGTCCAGGGAAGGCATGGCTTGGCAGTTCAGGCTGGACTGTTCCCATGAGGCACAGGGTCAGACTGATTTGCATATGGCCATGTCTGAACTGGGGTGGCAGAGTGGGCTAAAGAACGGTGATGGATCAAACCCAGATCTGTTGACTGGGTGTGAGTGTTGGATAGGTTCTGATACTCCGTTCATCACCACCCCCTTTTGTACCGCTTTGTTCGCCATAAGTTGGCAGGGAATGCTCAGACGTGAGTCCTTTGCTCACTTTGCTACTGGATTCAAGCAAGCCTGGTTGAAGACGGCAGAAATGCCAGAAACCGGTCCCAGGAAGCTTGTTTCCGGTCCAGGGAAGGCATGGCTTGGCAGTTCGGGCTGGACTGTTCCCATGAGGCACAGAGTCAGACTGATTTGCATATGGCCATGTCTGAACTGGGGTGGCAGAGTGGGCTAAAGAACGGTGATGGATCAAACACAGATCTGTTGACTGGGTGTGAGTGTTTGATTGGTTCTGATGCTCCGTCCATCACCACCCCCTTTTGTACCGCTTTGTTCGCCATAAGTTGGCAGGGTATGCTCAGACGTGAGTCCCTTGCTCACTTTGCCACTGGATTCAAGCAAGCCTGGCTGAAGATGGCTGAAATGCCAGAAACCGGTCCTAGGAAGCTTGTTTCCGGTCCAGGGAAGGCATGGCTTGGCAGTTCGGGCTGGACTGTTCCAATGAGGCACAGGGTCAGACTGATTTGCATATGGCCATGTCTGAACTGGGGTGGCAGAGTGGGCTAAAGAACGGTGATGGATCAAACCCAGATCTGTTGACTGGGTGTGAGTGTTTGATTGGTTCTGATGCTCTGTCCATCACCACCCCCTTTTGTACCGCTTTGTTCGCCATAAGTTGGCAGGGTATGCTCAGACGTGAGTCCCTTGCTCACTTTGCCACTGGATTCAAGCAAGCCTGGCTGAAGATGGCTGAAATACCAGAAACCGGTCCTAGGAAGCTTGTTTCCGGTCCAGGGAAGGCATGGCTTGGCAGTTCGGGCTGGACTGTTCCCATGAGGCACAGGGTCAGACTGATTTGCATATGGCCATGTCTGAACTGGGGTGGCAGAGTGGGCTAAAGAACGGTGATGGATCAAACCCAGATCTGTTGACTGGGTGTGAGTGTTTGATTGGTTCTGATGCTCTGTCCATCACCACCCCCTTTTGTACCGCTTTGTTCGCCATAAGTTGGTGGGGTGTGCTCAGACGTGAGTCCCTTGCTCACTTTGCCACTGGATTCAAGCAAGCCTGGCTGAAGACGGCTGAAATGCCAGAAACCGGTCCTAGGAAGCTTGTTTCAGGTCCAGGGAAGGCATGGCTTGGCAGTTCGGGCTGGACTGTTCCCATGAGGCACAGGGTCAGACTGATTTGCATATGGCCATGTCTGAACTGGGGTGGCAGCGTGGGCTAAAGAACGGTGATGGATCAAACCCAGATTTGTTGACTGGGTGTGAGTGTTTGATTGGTTCTGATGCTCCGTCCATCACCACCCCCTTTTGTACCGCTTTGTTCGCCATAAGTTGGCAGGGTATCAGACGTGAGTCCCTTGCTCACTTTGCCACTGGATTCAAGCAAGCCTGGATGAAGACGGCTGAAATGCCAGAAACTGGTCCTAGGAAGCTTGTTTCCGGTCCAGGGAAGGCATGGCTTGGCAGTTCGGGCTGGACTGTTGCCATGAGGCACAGGGTCAGACTGATTTGCATATGGCCATGTCTGAACTGGGGTGGCAGAGTGGGCTAAAGAACGGTGATGGTTCAAACCCAGATCTGTTGACTGGGTGTGAGTGTTTGATTGGTTCTGATGCTCCGTCCATCACCACCCCCTTTTGTACCGCTTTGTTCACCATAAGTTGGCAGGGTATGCTCAGACGTGAGTCCCTTGCTCACTTTGCCACTGGATTGAAGCAAGCCTGGCTGAAGACGGCTGAAATGCCAGAAACCGGTCCTAGAAAGCTTGTTTCCGGTCCAGGAAAGGCATGGCTTGGCAGTTCGGGCTGGACTGTTCCCATGAGGCACAGGGTCAGACTGATTTGCATATGGCCATGTCTGAACTGGGGTGGCAGAGTGGGCTAAAGAACGGTGATGGATCAAACCCAGATCTGTTGACAGGGTGTGAGTGTTTTTTATTGGTTCTGATGCTCCGTCAATCACCACCCCCTTTTGTACCGCTTTGTTCGCCATAAGTTGGCAGGGTATGCTCAGACGTGAGTCCATTGCTCACTTTGCCACTGGATTCAAGCAAGCCTGGCTGAAGAGGGCTGAAATGCCAGAAACCGGTCCTAGGAAGCTTGTTTCCGGTCCAGGGAAGGCATGGCTTGGCAGTTCGGGCTGGACTGTTCCCATGAGGCACAGGGTCAGACTGATTTGCATATGGCCATGTCTTAACTGGGGTGGGGGAGTGGGCTAAACAACGGTGATGGATCAAACCCAGATCTGTTGACTGGGTGTGAGTGTTTGATTGGTTCTGATGCTCCGTCCATCACCACCCCCTTTTGTACCGCTTTGTTCGCCATAAGTTGGCAGGGTATGCTCAGACGTGAGTCCCTTGCACACTTTGCCACTGGATTCAAGCAAGCCTGGCTGAAGACAGCTGAAATGCCATAAACCGGTCCTAGGAAGCTTTTTCCGGTCCAGGGAAGGCATGGCTTGGCAGTTCGGGCTGGACTGTTCCCAGGAGGCACAGGGTCAGACTGATTTGCATATGGCCATGTCTGAACTGGGGTGGCAGACTGGGCTAAAGAACGGTGATGGATCAAACCCAGATCTGTTGACTGGGTGTGAGTGTTTGATTGGTTCTGATGCTCCGTCCATCACCACCCCCTTTTGTACCGCTTTTTTCGCCATAAGTTGGCAGGGTATGCTCAGACGTGAGTCCCTTGCTCACTTTGACACTGGATTCAAGCAAGCCTGGCTGAAGACGGGTGAAATGCCAGAAACTGGTCCTAGGAAGCTTGTTTCCGGTCCAGGGACGGCATGGCTTGGCAGTTCGGGCTGGACTGTTCCCATGAGGCACAGGGTCAGACTGATTTGCATATGGCCATGTCTGAAATGGGGTGGCAGAGTGGGCTAAAGAACGGTGATGGATCAAACGCAGATCTGTTGACTGGGTGTGAGTGTTTGATTGGTTCTGATGCTCCGTCCATCACCACCCCCTTTTGTACCGCTTTGTTCGCCATAAGTTGGCAGGGTATCAGACGTGAGTCCCTTGCTCACTTTGCCACTGGATTCAAGCAAGCCTGGATGAAGACGGCTGAAATGCCAGAAACTGGTCCTAGGAAGCTTGTTTCCGGTCCAGGGAAGGCATGGCTTGGCAGTTCGGGCTGGACTGTTGCCATGAGGCACAGGGTCAGACTGATTTGCATATGGCCATGTCTGAACTGGGGTGGCAGAGTGGGCTAAAGAACGGTGATGGTTCAAACCCAGATCTGTTGACTGGGTGTGAGTGTTTGATTGGTTCTGATGCTCCGTCCATCACCACCCCCTTTTGTACCGCTTTGTTCACCATAAGTTGGCAGGGTATGCTCAGACGTGAGTCCCTTGCTCACTTTGCCACTGGATTGAAGCAAGCCTGGCTGAAGACGGCTGAAATGCCAGAAACCGGTCCTAGAAAGCTTGTTTCCGGTCCAGGAAAGGCATGGCTTGGCAGTTCGGGCTGGACTGTTCCCATGAGGCACAGGGTCAGACTGATTTGCATATGGCCATGTCTGAACTGGGGTGGCAGAGTGGGCTAAAGAACGGTGATGGATCAAACCCAGATCTGTTGACAGGGTGTGAGTGTTTTTTATTGGTTCTGATGCTCCGTCAATCACCACCCCCTTTTGTACCGCTTTGTTCGCCATAAGTTGGCAGGGTATGCTCAGACGTGAGTCCATTGCTCACTTTGCCACTGGATTCAAGCAAGCCTGGCTGAAGAGGGCTGAAATGCCAGAAACCGGTCCTAGGAAGCTTGTTTCCGGTCCAGGGAAGGCATGGCTTGGCAGTTCGGGCTGGACTGTTCCCATGAGGCACAGGGTCAGACTGATTTGCATATGGCCATGTCTTAACTGGGGTGGGGGAGTGGGCTAAACAACGGTGATGGATCAAACCCAGATCTGTTGACTGGGTGTGAGTGTTTGATTGGTTCTGATGCTCCGTCCATCACCACCCCCTTTTGTACCGCTTTGTTCGCCATAAGTTGGCAGGGTATGCTCAGACGTGAGTCCCTTGCACACTTTGCCACTGGATTCAAGCAAGCCTGGCTGAAGACAGCTGAAATGCCATAAACCGGTCCTAGGAAGCTTTTTCCGGTCCAGGGAAGGCATGGCTTGGCAGTTCGGGCTGGACTGTTCCCAGGAGGCACAGGGTCAGACTGATTTGCATATGGCCATGTCTGAACTGGGGTGGCAGACTGGGCTAAAGAACGGTGATGGATCAAACCCAGATCTGTTGACTGGGTGTGAGTGTTTGATTGGTTCTGATGCTCCGTCCATCACCACCCCCTTTTGTACCGCTTTTTTCGCCATAAGTTGGCAGGGTATGCTCAGACGTGAGTCCCTTGCTCACTTTGACACTGGATTCAAGCAAGCCTGGCTGAAGACGGGTGAAATGCCAGAAACTGGTCCTAGGAAGCTTGTTTCCGGTCCAGGGACGGCATGGCTTGGCAGTTCGGGCTGGACTGTTCCCATGAGGCACAGGGTCAGACTGATTTGCATATGGCCATGTCTGAAATGGGGTGGCAGAGTGGGCTAAAGAACGGTGATGGATCAAACGCAGATCTGTTGACTGGGTGTGAGTGTTTGATTGGTTCTGATGCTCTGTCCATCACCACCCCTTTTTGTACTGCTTTGTTCGCCATAAGTTGGCAGGGTATGCTCTGACGTGAGTCCCTTGCTCACTTTGCCACTGGATTCAAGCAAGGCTGGATGAAGACGGCTGAAATGCCAGAAACCGGTCCTAGGAAGTTTGTTTCCGGTCCAGGGAAGGCATGGATTGGCATTTCGGGCTGGACTGTTCCCATGAGGCACAGGGTCAGACTGATTTGCATATGGCCATGTCTGAACTGAGGTGGCAGAGTGGGCTAAAGAACGGTGATGGATCAAACCCAGATCTGTTGACTGGGTGTGAGTGTTGGATTGGTTCTGATGCTCCGTCCATCACCACCCCCTTTTGTACCGCTTTGTTCGCCATAAGTTGGCAGGATATGCTCAGACGTGAGTCCCTTGCTCACTTTGCCACTGGATTCAAGCAAGCCTGGCTGAAGACGGCTGAAATGCCAGAAACTGGTCCTAGGAAGCTTGTTTCCGGTCCAGGGAAGGCATGGCTTGGCAGTTCGGGCTGGACTGTTGCCATGAGGCACAGGGTCAGACTGATTTGCATATGGCCATGTCTGAACTGGGGTGGCAGAGTGGGCTAAAGAACGGTGATGGTTCAAACCCAGATCTGTTGACTGGGTGTGAGTGTTTGATTGGTTCTGATGCTCCGTCCATCACCACCCCCTTTTGTACCGCTTTGTTCACCATAAGTTGGCAGGGTATGCTCAGACGTGAGTCCCTTGCTCACTTTGCCACTGGATTGAAGCAAGCCTGGCTGAAGACGGCTGAAATGCCAGAAACCGGTCCTAGAAAGCTTGTTTCCGGTCCAGGAAAGGCATGGCTTGGCAGTTTGGGCTGGACTGTTCCCATGAGGCACAGGGTCAGACTGATTTGCATATGGCCATGTCTGAACTGGGGTGGCAGAGTGGGCTAAAGAACGGTGATGGATCAAACCCAGATCTGTTGACAGGGTGTGAGTGTTTTTTATTGGTTCTGATGCTCCGTCAATCACCACCCCCTTTTGTACCGCTTTGTTCGCCATAAGTTGGCAGGGTATGCTCAGACGTGAGTCCATTGCTCACTTTGTCACTGGATTCAAGCAAGCCTGGCTGAAGAGGGCTGAAATGCCAGAAACCGGTCCTAGGAAGCTTGTTTCCGGTCCAGGGAAGGCATGGCTTGGCAGTTCGGGCTGGACTGTTCCCATGAGGCACAGGGTCAGACTGATTTGCATATGGCCATGTCTTAACTGGGGTGGGGGAGTGGGCTAAAGAACGGTGATGGATCAAACCCAGATCTGTTGACTGGGTGTGAGTGTTTGATTGGTTCTGATGCTCCGTCCATCACCACCCCCTTTTGTACCGCTTTGTTCGCCATAAGTTGGCAGGGTATGCTCAGACGTGAGTCCCTTGCTCACTTTGCCACTGTGATGAATACAGGCCCCAGCTAGGCCCGCAGGACACAAGGGTTCGCTCTCCTGTAAAGAAGCCTACAAGGAAGTTGGCACGGAAACTGCAAAGTACAAAGACACGGTTTATTAACCCTTAAGGGTGGTCCTACAATCCATACAATACCCTTCAATATTGCATAGAGTAGCACAAAGAACTTGCATACATGGTCCCCTTTTATACACAACAGAGGGGCTCATAAGTGGGAGGATACGACATGAGACGAGGAATGTTACCTTTTATGGACATTTGCAATACAAGATCGATATGTGGGCGGAGCTGACATACTCCTTGAGCCCGCGAAAACATGGTCAAGCAAGAACTAACTGATAACAGATGTGGTCAAGTCTGGGCATGCGCCAGACGGACAAAGAAACTATTTATAGACAGTTACTAGGCAGATTACAAGAGCAACTAACACAAAGATAAGACTCTTCTCGTGCTGAGCACGTGGAGACATGACAATACAAAATGGAGTCCAGACTTCAGTCAACATAACAAAAGGAACATGTGTAAGGGAGAAGAATTCATGTCTTTAGTAAATGCTTAATCACATCGAAGTTGCAATTTACAACAGACGACCCTTTCAGCATTTACTGAAGACATCCGGCTTGTTAGAATAATCATCATATATATCAATTATCATCATCTCTTCTACTTCCTTAGCTAAACGTTTCTGATAAGTGACATTGGCAATAGCTTTCTTATCGGGGATACAGAATGATACACATACGGAACAGAGCAAGGGACCACATTGGACACAGATACAGCAAGAAAACAGAACTGCTATAATTATGCAGAGGCCAGTCAAAACCTTCCAACCCCAAGCAGTGATCAATGCCCAAAACCATCCAGAAAAGGACCAAGTGCCGTTTTCTGTATGGATTTCAGCTGCAATTTTATGCAACCTATTGATTGCATTATAGACTGAAGGTGTGTGATCAGGAATAAACACACAGCAACTACTTCCGATAATTTTACAAGCTCCACCTCGATCAGCTAACATAACATCTAACACCATACGATTCTGCAATGCAACAATTCTGGTAATCTGTAATTCTTCCGTAAGATTCCCAAGAGCAGCAGCGGTTTGGTTTGTCACAGCCTCTACTACTCGTGTTAATCTTCGAACTTTCCTACTATTTAGGGCAGCTCCAACGAAGAAAAACAATCCTAGATTGAAGTCGATATACTGCTGTAAACTGGTGTCAGTCTGATCCACATCATCAATAGATAAAGTACGTTTATACCTATTTACAGTCACATTATTTAACAACTTTAAATCCTTATGATAGGATGCAGGTGCCAGAAATACAGGAGGTAACAAAAATGATACATAGCATACTCCAGACCAACCGGCTGGCAAACGGTAATAACCTTTAGTTCCACACACAAAATACGTATTATGGGATGCTAAGAAAGTACTGTTATTCAATCCATCGATGTTTAATATGGTAATACAATCGCTAACACCAACAGGAATATAACCCACACTTTGGACACACAGATCCGCTTGAGCTTGTGCCACTTGAATCACAAATCTGTCTTTTCCCACAGTGTCTCTGGTGTTCGTGAAAACATATGGAATCGATTCATTGTCTGGTCGATACTCTTCCCATTCCCAAATTGTCCCATTCGCTTGCGGATATCCATCTTTATCCTGATGACATTCTTTATTGAGTCTGAAGAGTAATCGTCCCACTGTGGGTTTCCGAGTGGCAAAAAGCAAAGTGTACCATGCTCTACAAGAGCCATTATGAGAGAAAGGAAGAGGTATGAATGGCGTTCCTCCTTTCTTCTGATGAGCTGGCATCACACCACATATCCAACAGTTCGTAGCATTCGTGGCAACGTGGGTATGATGCAACATCTGAATGAAAGTGTTATTCAAATAAGATTGACGATGCTTCAATTCTTGATACGGAAGGGTATAGAAGTAGTGCTCCTCGGGCACTGGAGTGGTCAACACAAGTAACTCTCGAGCAGGAGTCACATCCTCCACAAACCATGTGGTTATCCCAACAATAGCTACTGTGAGCATAAACCCTGTTGCACAAAGGATCTTCTTTTTCTCCATGTCAGAATAGAGAATCAATATCTTCCTGAAACTAAAGGTTTGTCAGAACTCTTCCCCTTGGGCAGCGGTCGATTTCTTCACCAACGGGCCAAGACGGGTGTCACTACACTAATGCAGGGCTGATCCCCCCCCCTTGCCTCACTGGCTCTCCGTTTCACTAACCCAAGGGCCGTTCTGACAACATGTCCCGATACTGAAGAATTCACTTTCTTGGCCTCAGATGATATCGCCTTCCTCCAGGAGTCGCGTGGTCCGGAAAGAGCTCCTCAGCATCGTTCGATTCCACAGCACGGCCTTTCTCTGTGGTCAGAATCTCTCGTTGATCGGTCAGTACAGCGGGTTCCACCAATCCGGGCGGTACTTTGCGGCAATGCAGGGAATGGATCCAATTCTTTCTGTTGGAAACTCGCACAGCCGTCCTTGTTGCCAGTAAGACTTGCTCAGGGCCAACCCATCTCGGCTCCAGGCTGTTCGTCCTGTCGAAGATTTTCAACATGACATAGTCTCCAGGCCGGAGACTATGTCCTTCGCCGGTGGACCGATCAGGGAGCGCCTCCCGGACCTGTTGATGAATGGAAACCAAGTTATCCGTTAACTGTGCCAGATAATCATTCATCATTACACAAGGTACATCATACACAGCCTTAGGTTTTGGTGGACCCCAAATATTCATTGGACGTCCAAAGACAATCTCATACGGTGTAAGACCGATTCGAGAGTGCGGTACCGATCTAATTGACAACAATGCCAGCGGTAAAGCATCTGGCCAAGTCAAAGACGTTGAAGCTTGAATTTTAGCGATCTTGAGCTTCAGTGTACCATTATACTTCTCGACTAGTCCTGCAGATTGAGGGTGGAATACTGCATGGAACTTCTGGGTGATGCCTAGACCCTTCAGAACATACTTTATAACATCCGCTATAAAGTGGGGCCCGTTATCACTCCACAGAAGTCTACAAACGCCATATCGAGGGAAGAACTCCTTCAACAGCATCTTAGCGGTGGTCATTGCAGTATTGTCCTTCATGGGGTATGCCTCAACCCATTTGCTAAAGGCACACACCACTACTAGAACATACTTCAAATTGTTACAACGCTCGAGCTGGATATAATCCATCTGCAAAACCTCAAAGGGTGCAGTAGGCGTTACGAACCCTCCTGCTGGGGTCCGAGTCCCCTTTCCTGGGTTGTACCTCAGGCAGATCATACAGGTCTGTACCACCCTCTTTGCCGCGCTAGCAATCTCTGGATGCTCCCAAACTTGGGTAAGCAATTTTACAATTGCGGAAGCTCCAACATGTGCTAGCCCATGTGCCATCTGAACCATAGGTTGTACAAAAGCTGTGGGTAATTTCCATCGATCCATCTGCTTATTTCTCCAGCAACCCTCATCATCCAATTCTCCCTCACTGGACCATTGCTCCCGTTCTTTATCAGAAGCGGTCCTCTGTATTTCTCGCACTTCTTCCTTCGCATCATGCCATCTTTCTACTCGCGACTTCACTACATACATGGCAGTAGCACCGGGCTGCATCACAGTCTCCCGCGCCACCCGGTCTGCTAACGCATTCCCTTCTCCAACTTTATCGACTACTTTCCTATGGGCGCTACATTTAATGATGGCAATTCTCTTCGGATATGTCAATGCAGTTAAAAGATTATGAACTAACTCCCCATGCATTATTTGTACTCCATGCGACATTAAGAACCCTCTTTCCTTCCAGAGCAGGCCGAAATCGTGCGCTACTCCGAAGGCATAGCGGCTATCTGTATAAACATTCACACACAATCCTGTACTGAGCTCACATGCTCGTGTTAATGCTATCAGTTCCGCTGCTTGAGCTGATTTCTGTGGTATGCGTGCTGTCTCCGCTATTGTTTGCAATGTGGTAATCGCATATGCTGCCGAAGTCGTACCATCTGGTAGCTTCAGGCATGACCCATCCACCCACAGTTCTCCATCTACATCTGAAAAGGGCGTATCCTGGAGATCAATACGACCCTTTGTTTGTTCCTCGGTCATAAGGATACAATCATGTGCTTCTCGTGCCTCAGACCGAGTCTCGGGGTATGGCAACAATGTGGCAGGATTTTAACGTCACGCACCTCTTCAACGTGATATGAGGAGCCAAAAGCGTCAGCTCATATCCCGTTAAACGAGCACTGGTCAAATGCTGCGTCTTTGTCTGATTAAGCAGGGCATCAACAGCGTGGGGGACTAATACCAACAGCTTATGAGATAACACAATTCCCTCGCTCTGGCGTGTTGACACAGCTGTCGCCGCAACCGAGCGAAAACAACCAGGCAATGCTCGAGCAACAGGATCAAGTACAGCCGAAAAATATGCACAAGGGCGCTGCTTGTCGCCGTGCATCTGCACTAAAACTGATAATGCACATCCATCTTTCTCATGCACATACAGCGAAAAAGGCTTGGTATAATCGGGAGTCCCTAACACTGGTGCTGAACAGAGGGCCTGTCGCAGTTTCTGAAAGGCAGTGTCACACTCATTCGTCCAGGGGAGCGGGATAGGTGTATCTTTTGTCAAAAGGGCTAACAATGGCTTGGCTATGTACGAAAACCCTAATATCCACTGCCTGCAAAAAGAGACAAGACCCAAAAATGCGCGCACGTCCTTCTACGTGGACGGCGTCGGTGTATCCAGAATCACTTGAACACGGTCTGGTGTGAGTGCACGTCCCTCCTTAGACAAAAGGTGACCTAGATAAGTCACCTTTGGTCTACAGAATTGCAACTTTTTCCTAGAGACCTTGTGATTGTGGGATGCCAAAAAGGAAAGCAAAGACAACGTACTCGTTTCACACAACTCCGGGGTGTCAGCCGCCAGCAAGATGTCATCGACATATTGAATGAGGGCGACACCCTCGGGCAGAACAAAGGAGTCCAATTGTCTTTTCAAAGCTTGACTGTAGATGCTAGGGCTTTCCGTATAGCCCTGAGGAATTCTACAAAATCGGTAAGACCTATTATTTAAAGTGAAACCAAAAAGGTATCGACTATCGGGATGAATGGGAATCGAAAAGAAGGCATTTTTCAAATCAATAACTGAAAACGTGGTCGCCGTAGGCGGGACCAAAGTAAGCAACGTCGTGATATCCGAAACCACTGGGTACTGAGGTATCACGATCTTGTTTACTTCTCTCAAATCAATGATAAACCGATAGACTTTGGCGTCCGTATCCTTTTTCAGAATGGGTAGAATCGGGCTATTACAAACATTATAGGGAACTTCTTCCACCACTCCCACCTTAATCAGATCCTGCACAATCTGTATAAGAGCCTCTTCCCCCTCCTGCGAAATACGATACTGGGGAAGGCGTGGTAACACCGCCCCCTCCTGGACAGTAATGTGAACAGGCGGAATCACCATCTGTCCCACATCAGTATCCGAGGTGGCCCACAGAGCACGGGGGAGGGCAGCTAACACAGCATCTTCTGTAACCACACACATCCGTTCAGACAGAGGGTAATTGTCATTCAATATCACCCGCACTCCAGCAGGGGAACACCGGATCGTAGCTCTGAAGTGCTTCAGCATATCAAGGCCCATAATATTATCCGGCGTGTTCGGAGCTAACAAAAACGGACAGGGTGCAGAAAAGGAATTAACCTGAAATGTGAGGGGCTGCGAAAGAGGGCTTCGGGAGAGCGTTCCATCGAACCCTACCGATGTAACCATTAAGCCAGATGGGGGAGCCCTCGGAACCAATTGTTTAGACAGCGCACTACGAGTCGCTCCTGTGTCCACCAGAAACTGATCAGTGGAGCCCAAAACCTCAGCTGATACGTAAGGACCCCTCTGATCAACTGGCACCTCGACTGATTCCAACCCCCATCCAACGCATTCCTATGCATGCTGAGAATCATGGTACCCAGAACGGTCAATCCCCGACACTTGATACTGATTTTGTCGATCAAAAACATTTGACCTATCTCGTTGCTGCCCAGCAAGGTCAAAACGAGCGTGATCATTAGAATTCCCTCTAAAATTCGAGAAACCCCCTCTACCTCTCGGGCCGGCCTGAGTGTGTCCCTGACTGTGACCCTGCCGTGAAGCATGCAACGCTGGGCATTCTCTGGCCCAGTGCCCCGATTGCTTACAATACGCACATTGATTCCTATTCAGATCAGATCGGCCCGAGGGAGGACCATAAAATCCTCCCCTACCTCTATTTACACCCCGTCGGGGCGGACCATATACCTGTGCTAACATCACCTTCGTTTTTAAATCCTTCGATTTCTTTTCCTCCTGCCCCTTCGTTTCTAGCT
Source organism: Triturus cristatus (assembly GCF_964204655.1). NCBI lineage: Eukaryota > Metazoa > Chordata > Amphibia > Caudata > Salamandridae > Triturus > Triturus cristatus. The sequence goes on along the minus strand of NC_140581.1, from coordinate 920,153,528 downwards.
CCTGGCGCTCATAGTACTGGGCTATAGTCAGGAGGGCTGTCGGGGTCGTAGTGGACCAAGAACTTTCACTCGCTTTGAGGCGAGCTGCAATTGCCGGTAATAGATTCGCCACATATTTGTCAGCAAAAAGGTGCCGACCCGTATCATCCGTAAGAGACTGGCCACTAAAATCATGGAACGTCTCCTCAAAGCGCGTAAAGAAATCTGCAACTGATTCATCGGCTTTCTGCTTACACGAGGCTAGCATATTCCAGTCAATCTTTTTAGGGGGAATGATGGTCTTCAACTTAGTCAGGATAGCAGCGGGGAGATCTAAGATAATCTGAGGTGGTTTCTGCGCGGGCTTTCTCTCCCTATCCTCATCCTCAAGTTCAGACCATCGAGCCTTAAAAGTGGCAACATCATCCACCTTCCGCACGGATCGCCACATATCTGGTGGTAGAATAAGCCCAAAGAACAAATCTATATCTGCTAAGGTCATAATACAAGAATTCAAGGCCCCCTCGACTTCTTTGTAAAAGGCCGCTGGATTCTTGCGGGGATCAGGCAACGCATTCTTTAATGCCATGACGTCAGCCCTGTGCCAGGGAGTATAAACCCAATTATACACAAAATATCCCTTAGCATCGGCGGAGGTAATATCCGAGCTAGTCCCCGCTCCTTTAGGAGGAACATACAAAGGCGCCGCCTCGCGCATTGGTTTAGCATGCACTGGATCGCTCTTATCTGATTGAGAGGTGGATGAATGGCCGCCTCCGGTACGCGAATCCGACCGCTTTTCCTCCTCAAGGTGTTGGCGCGCTTTCTCTTTAAGGTCTGCTGCCGCATCCCGCAACGCAAACAGTCGCCGAACCGCCTCAGGCGCCTTAGAGGGAGAGAAAACACCATTACGCAATGCTTTAGAATCTAATACCACATCAGCAGGTTCAAAGACACTGGAATATTTCCGAAAGGCGGCAATCACTTCATCAGAAAAGTGTCCCAAGAAATACACCCTTTCTCTATCCTGCCACGACTCCCAAGAAGCCAACAGTTCATCAAGGGATAACTTGCCCTTACATGCACGATAGGAAAACTGTCGAAGCTCACCCATTCGCTCGGCCGATAACATGGACCGCGTGTCTACCTTACTTGAACCCGATCCAGAATCTTGTGGCCTCGGGGCAGACGCGCCAACATAAGGAGGCGGAGAACGATCTAATAAATAAAAATCATCATCATGATTATTAAGGACAGGATAAAGTGGCTGACGAACAGCATATTGACCCGAGACTTGTAACCTATGTTCTTTCTCTTGTTTCTCCGTCTGTTCTCTTTCCTCCCGACGCTTTGCTTCCTGCGCTCTCACATGATCATTCTTTCGTTGCTCTTTGTCAAACAGCGCTTTCTCGCGTTTCTCTCGCTCACGCACTTCCTTCACCCATAGTCGCACACATTCAAACATGTCTTGACGCGCACGCCGTTTACACATACACTGTTCCACATACTCAATCTTACGTATATCAAACGACCCATACAACGGCCACCGTAACTCAGGATCCTTCTTGGTATATTTCCTCCATACTGTGCTGTACATTATGGAGGAAAGACCATGCTTCACATACATATCCCTATTAGGAGTCCCCTCTGGGGGAGCTGGAGCAGATTCCTCGAGGTTTAACCGGTTTCCAAAGCAGCAGCACCACTTACGGAGTGCGCTAAAAGCAGGCATGCTCAAAAATAATGCAGAATATGCAGTATTATCAAAAAAATGGCACTTAAACGTTGTGCTGTTCAAAGTTACACAGTTCCGGAGAAATATCTCCACATTACCTGCCTATATGTGTTGCAACGCATATATTCTCACAATAATCAATACAAGATATGACCGGTCATCACAAATCAAACTCAAATAGCCAACCCAGGCTTCAAAAACTCGGAGCAAGTACCGTACAACGGTTCTTACCAATCAAGAGTCCAGATTCCAACTGCCAAGCTCCGAAATTCGCCCAAACGGCTGTCACGGCAGAACCGACAGAAGAGGTCTCAGTCGAGGACCGGCGCCACCCAGATGGTCAGCTCGGAAGGGAAGGAAGAAAACCTCGGGATGCCAGGACTAAAGTGCCTCTGACAGTGATCACATCCCCGGCCAAATTCCTCACCTTCGTCGCGACCAATCCTTCGAGCATCCGAGTCGCCGATGAGCCCCACGTGACGGGCGCCAATTGATGAATACAGGCCCCAGCTAGGCCCGCAGGACACAAGGGTTCGCTCTCCTGTAAAGAAGCCTACAAGGAAGTTGGCACGGAAACTGCAAAGTACAAAGACACGGTTTATTAACCCTTAAGGGTGGTCCTACAATCCATACAATACCCTTCAATATTGCATAGAGTAGCACAAAGAACTTGCATACATGGTCCCCTTTTATACACAACAGAGGGGCTCATAAGTGGGAGGATACGACATGAGACGAGGAATGTTACCTTTTATGGACATTTGCAATACAAGATCGATATGTGGGCGGAGCTGACATACTCCTTGAGCCCGCGAAAACATGGTCAAGCAAGAACTAACTGATAACAGATGTGGTCAAGTCTGGGCATGCGCCAGACGGACAAAGAAACTATTTATAGACAGTTACTAGGCAGATTACAAGAGCAACTAACACAAAGATAAGACTCTTCTCGTGCTGAGCACGTGGAGACATGACAATACAAAATGGAGTCCAGACTTCAGTCAACATAACAAAAGGAACATGTGTAAGGGAGAAGAATTCATGTCTTTAGTAAATGCTTAATCACATCGAAGTTGCAATTTACAACAACTGGATTCAAGCAAGCCTGGCTGAAGACAGCTGAAATGCCATAAACCGGTCCTAGGAAGCTTTTTCCGGTCCAGGGAAGGCATGGCTTGGCAGTTCGGGCTGGACTGTTCCCAGGAGGCACAGGGTCAGACTGATTTGCATATGGCCATGTCTGAACTGGGGTGGCAGAGTGGGCTAAAGAACGGTGATGGATCAAACCCAGATCTGTTGACTGGGTGTGAGTGTTTGATTGGTTCTGATGCTCCGTCCATCACCACCCCCTTTTTGTACTGCTTTGTTCGCCATAAGTTGGCAGGGTATGCTCTGACGTGAGTCCCTTGCTCACTTTGCCACTGGATTCAAGCAAGCCTGGATGAAGACGGCTGAAATGCCAGAAACCGGTCCTAGGAAGCTTGTTTCCGGTCCAGGGAAGGCATGGCTTGGCATTTCGGGCTGGACTGTTCCCATGAGGCACAGGGTCAGACTGATTTGCATATGGCCATGTCTGAACTGAGGTGGCAGAGTGGGCTAAAGAACGGTGATGGATCAAACCCAGATCTGTTGACTGGGTGTGAGTGTTGGATTGGTTCTGATGCTCCGTCCATCACCACCCCCTTTTGTACCGCTTTGTTCGCCATAAGTTGGCAGGGTATGCTCAGACGTGAGTCCCTTGCTCACTTTGCCACTGGATTCAAGCAAGCCTGGCTGAAGACGGCTGAAATGCCAGAAACCGGTCCTAGGAAGCTTGTTTCCGGTCCAGGGAAGGCATGGCTTGGCAGTTCGGGCTGGACTGTTCCCATTAGGCACAGGGTCAGACTGATTTGCATATGGCCATGTCTGAACTGGGGTGGCAGAGTGGGCTAAAGAACGGTGATGGATCAAACCCAGATCTGTTGACTGGGTGTGAGTGTTTGATTGGTTCTGATGCTCCGTCCATCACCACCCCCTTTTGTACCGCTTTGTTCGGCATAAGTTGGCATGGTATGCTCAGACGTGAGTCCCTTGCTCACTTTGCCACTGGATTCAAGCAAGCCTGGCTGAAGACGGCTGAAATGCCAGAAACTGGTCCTAGGAAGCTTGTTTCCAGTCCAGGGAAGGCATGGCTTGGCAGTTCGGGCTGGACTGTTCCCATGAGGCACAGGGTCAGACTGATTTGCATATGGCCATGTCTGAACTGGGGTGGCAGAGTGGGCTAAAGAACGGTGATGGATCAAACCCAGATCTGTTGACTGGGTGTGAGTGTTTGATTGGTTCTGATGCTCCGTCCATCACCACCCCCTTTTGTACTGCTTTGTTCGCCATAAGTTGGCAGGGTATGCTCTGACGTGAGTCCCTTGCTCACTTTGCCACTGGATTCAAGCAAGCCTGGATGAAGACGGCTGAAATGCCAGAAACCGGTCCTAGGAAGCTTGTTTCCGGTCCAGGGAAGGCATGGCTTGGCAGTTCGGGCTGGACTGTTCCCATGAGGCACAGGGTCAGACTGATTTGCATATGGCCATGTCTGAACTGGGGTGGCAGAGTGGGCTAAAGAACGGTGATGGATCAAAACGAGATCTGTTGACTGGGTGTGAGTGTTGGATTGGTTCTGATGCTCCGTCCATCACCACCCCCTTTTGTACCGCTTTGTTCGCCATAAGTTGGCAGGGAATACGACGTGAGTCCCTTGCTCACTTTGCCACTGGATTCAAGCAAGCCTGGCTGAAGACGGCTGAAATGCCAGAAACCGGTCCTAGGAAGCTTGTTTCCGGTCCAGGGAAGGCATGGCTTGGCACTTCGGGCTGGACTGTTCCCATGAGGCACAGGGTCAGACTGATTTGCATATGGCCATGTCTGAACTGAGGTGGCAGAGTGGGCTAAAGAACGGTGATGGATCAAACCCAGATCTGTTGACTGGGTGTGAGTGTTGGATTGGTTCTGATGCTCCGTCCATCACTACCCCCTTTTGTACCTCTTTGTTCGCCATAAGTTGGCAGGGTATGCTCAGACGTGAGTCCCTTGCTCACTTTGCCACTGGATTCAAGCAAGCCTGGCTGAAGACGGCTGAAATGCCAGAAACCGGTCCTAGGAAGCTTGTTTCCGGTCCAGGGAAGGCATGGCTTGGCAGTTCGGGCTGGACTGTTCCCATCAGGCACAGGGTCAGACTGATTTGCATATGGCCATGTCTGAACTGGGGTGGCAGAGTGGGCTAAAGAACGGTGATGGATCAAACTCAGATCTGTTGACTGGGTGTGAGTGTTTGATTGGTTCTGATGCTCTGTCCATCACCACCCCCTCTTGTACCGCTTTGTTCGCCATAAGTTGGCAGGGTATGCTCAGACGTGAGTCCCTTGCTCACTTTGCCACTGGATTCAAGCAAGCCTGGCTGAAGACGGCTGAAATGCCAGAAACCGGTCCTAGGAAGCTTGTTTCCGGTCCAGGGAAGGCATGGCTTGGCAGTTCGGGCTGGAGTGTTCCCATGAGGCACAGGGTCAGACTGATTTGCATATGGCCATGTCTGAACTGGGGTGGCAGAGTGGGCTAAAGAACGGTGATGGATCAAACCCAGATCTGTTGACTGGGTGTGAGTGTTTGATTGGTTCTGATGCTCTGTCCATCACCACCCCCTCTTGTACCGCTTTGTTCGCCATAAGTTGGCAGGGTATGCTCAGACGTGAGTCCCTTGCTCACTTTGCCACTGGATTCAAGCAAGCCTGGCTGAAGACGGCTGAAATGCCAGAAACCAGTCCTAGGAAGCTTGTGTCCGGTCCAGGGAAGGCATGGCTTGGCAGTGCGGGCTGGACTGTTCCCATGAGGCACAGGGTCAGACTGATTTGCATATGGCCATGTCTGAACTAGGGTGGCAGAGTGGGCTAAAGAACGGTGATGGATCAAACCCAGATCTGTTGACTGGGTGTGAGTGTTTGATTGGTTCTGATGCTCCGTCCATCACCACCTCCTTTTGTACCATTTTCTTCGCCATAAGTTGGCAGGGTATGCTCAGACGTGAGTCCCTTGCTCACTTTGCCACTGGATTCAAGCAAGACTGGCTGAAGACGGATGAAATGCCAGAAACCGGTCCTAGAAGCTTGTTTCCGGTCCAGGGAAGGCATGGCTTGGCAGTTCGGGCTGGACTGTTCCCATGAGGCACAGGGTCAGACTGATTTGCATATGGCCATGTCTGAACTGGGGTGGCAGAGTGGGCTAAAGAACGGTGATGGATCAAACCCAGATCTGTTGACTGGGTGTGAGTGTTGGATAGGTTCTGATACTCCGTCCATCACCACCCCCTTTTGTACCGCTTTGTTCGCCATAAGTTGGCAGGGAATGCTCAGACGTGAGTCCCTTGCTCACTTTGCCACTGGATTCAAGCAAGCCTGGCTGAAGACGGCTGAAATGCCAGAAACCGGTCCCAGGAAGCTTGTTTCCGGTCCAGGGAAGTCATGGCTTGGCAGTTCGGGCTGGACTGTTCCCATGAGGCACAGGGTCAGACTGATTTGCATATGGCCATGTCTGAACTGGGGTGGCAGAGTGGGCTAAAGAACGGTGATGGATCAAACCCAGATCTGTTGACTGGGTGTGAGTGTTTGATTGGTTCTGATGCTCCGTCCATCACCACCCCCTTTTGTACCGCTTTGTTCGCCATAAGTTGGCAGGGTATGCTCAGACGTGAGTCCCTTGCTCACTTTGCCACTGGATTCAAGCACGCCTGGCTGAAGACGGCTGAAATGCCAGAAACCGGTCCTAGGAAGCTTGTTTCCGGTCCAGGGAAGACATGGCTTGGCAGTTCGGGCTGGACTGTTCCCATGAGGCACAGGGTCAGACTGATTTGCATATGGCCATGTCTGAACTGGGGTGGCAGAGTGGGCTAAAGAACGGTGATGGATCAAACCCAGATCTGTTGACTGGGTGTGAGTGTTTGATTGGTTCTGATGCTCCGTCCATCACCACCCCCTTTTGTACCGCTTTGTTCGCCATAAGTTGGCAGGGTATGCTCAGACGTGAGTCCCTTGCTCACTTGGCCACTGGATTCAAGCAAGCCTGGCTGAAGACGGCTGAAATGCCAGAAACTGGTCCTAGGAAGCTTGTTTCCGGTCCAGGGAAGGCATGGCTTGGCAGTTCGGGCTGGACTGTTCCCATGAGGCACAGGGTCAGACTGATTTGCATATGGCCATGTCTGAACTAGGGTGGCAGAGTGGGCTAAAGAACGGTGATGGATCAAACCCAGATCTGTTGACTGGGTGTGAGTGTTTGATTGGTTCTGATGCTCCGTCCATCACCACCCCCTTTTGTACCGCTTTGTTTGCCATAAGTTGGCAGGGTATGCTCAGACGTGAGTCCCTTGCTCACTTTGCCACTGGAGTCAAGCAAGACTGGCTGAAGACGGATGAAATGCCAGAAACCGATCCTAGGAAGCTTGTTTCCGGTCCAGGGAAGGCATGGCTTGGCAGTTCGGGCTGGACTGTTCCCATGAGGCACAGGGTCAGACTGATTTGCATATGGCCATGTCTGAACTGGGGTGGCAGAGTGGGCTAAAGAACGGTGATGGATCAAACGCAGATCTGTTGACTGGGTGTGAGTGTTTGATTGGTTCTGATGCTCCGTCCATCACCACCCCCTTTTGTACCGCTTTGTTCGCAATAAGTTGGCAGGGTATGCTCAGACGTGAGTCCCTTGCTCACTTTGCCACTGGATTCAAGCACGCCTGGCTGAAGACGGCTGAAATGCCAGAAACCGGTCCTAGGAAGCTTGTTTCCGGTCCAGGGAAGGCATGGCTTGGCAGTTCGGGCTGGACTGTTCCCATGAGGCACAGGGTCAGACTGATTTGCATATGGCCATGTCTGAACTGGGGTGGCAGAGTGGGCTAAAGAACGGTGATGGATCAAACCCAGATCTGTTGACTGGGTGTGAGTGTTTGATTGGTTCTGATGCTCCGTCCATCACCACCCCCTTTTGTACCGCTTTGTTCGCCATAAGTTGGCAGGGTATGCTCAGACGTGAGTCCCTTGCTCACTTTGCCACTGGATTCAAGCAAGCCTGGCTGAAGACGGCTGAAATGCCAGAAACCGGTCCTAGGAAGCTTGTTTCCGGTCCAGGGAAGGCATGGCTTGGTGGTTTGGGCTGGACTGTTCCCATGAGGCACAGGGTCAGACTGATTTGCATATGGCCATGTCTGAACTGGGGTGGCAGAGTGGGCTAAAGAACGGTGATGGATCAAACCCAGATCTGTTGACTGGGTGTGAGTGTTTGATTGGTTCTGATGCTCCGTCCATCACCACCCCCTTTTGTACCGCTTTGTTCGCCATAAGTTGGCAGGGTATGCTCAGACGTGAGTCCCTTGCTCACTTTGCCACTGGATTCAAGCAAGACTGGCTGAAGACGGATGAAATGCCAGAAACCGGTCCTAGGAAGCTTGTTTCCGGTCCAGGGAAGGCATGGCTTGGCAGTTCAGGCTGGACTGTTCCCATGAGGCACAGGGTCAGACTGATTTGCATATGGCCATGTCTGAACTGGGGTGGCAGAGTGGGCTAAAGAACGGTGATGGATCAAACCCAGATCTGTTGACTGGGTGTGAGTGTTGGATAGGTTCTGATACTCCGTTCATCACCACCCCCTTTTGTACCGCTTTGTTCGCCATAAGTTGGCAGGGAATGCTCAGACGTGAGTCCTTTGCTCACTTTGCTACTGGATTCAAGCAAGCCTGGTTGAAGACGGCAGAAATGCCAGAAACCGGTCCCAGGAAGCTTGTTTCCGGTCCAGGGAAGGCATGGCTTGGCAGTTCGGGCTGGACTGTTCCCATGAGGCACAGAGTCAGACTGATTTGCATATGGCCATGTCTGAACTGGGGTGGCAGAGTGGGCTAAAGAACGGTGATGGATCAAACCCAGATCTGTTGACTGGGTGTGAGTGTTTGATTGGTTCTGATGCTCCGTCCATCACCACCCCCTTTTGTACCGCTTTGTTCGCCATAAGTTGGCAGGGTATGCTCAGACGTGAGTCCCTTGCTCACTTTGCCACTGGATTCAAGCAAGCCTGGCTGAAGATGGCTGAAATGCCAGAAACCGGTCCTAGGAAGCTTGTTTCCGGTCCAGGGAAGGCATGGCTTGGCAGTTCGGGCTGGACTGTTCCAATGAGGCACAGGGTCAGACTGATTTGCATATGGCCATGTCTGAACTGGGGTGGCAGAGTGGGCTAAAGAACGGTGATGGATCAAACCCAGATCTGTTGACTGGGTGTGAGTGTTTGATTGGTTCTGATGCTCTGTCCATCACCACCCCCTTTTGTACCGCTTTGTTCGCCATAAGTTGGCAGGGTATGCTCAGACGTGAGTCCCTTGCTCACTTTGCCACTGGATTCAAGCAAGCCTGGCTGAAGATGGCTGAAATACCAGAAACCGGTCCTAGGAAGCTTGTTTCCGGTCCAGGGAAGGCATGGCTTGGCAGTTCGGGCTGGACTGTTCCCATGAGGCACAGGGTCAGACTGATTTGCATATGGCCATGTCTGAACTGGGGTGGCAGAGTGGGCTAAAGAACGGTGATGGATCAAACCCAGATCTGTTGACTGGGTGTGAGTGTTTGATTGGTTCTGATGCTCTGTCCATCACCACCCCCTTTTGTACCGCTTTGTTCGCCATAAGTTGGTGGGGTGTGCTCAGACGTGAGTCCCTTGCTCACTTTGCCACTGGATTCAAGCAAGCCTGGCTGAAGACGGCTGAAATGCCAGAAACCGGTCCTAGGAAGCTTGTTTCAGGTCCAGGGAAGGCATGGCTTGGCAGTTCGGGCTGGACTGTTCCCATGAGGCACAGGGTCAGACTGATTTGCATATGGCCATGTCTGAACTGGGGTGGCAGCGTGGGCTAAAGAACGGTGATGGATCAAACCCAGATTTGTTGACTGGGTGTGAGTGTTTGATTGGTTCTGATGCTCCGTCCATCACCACCCCCTTTTGTACCGCTTTGTTCGCCATAAGTTGGCAGGGTATCAGACGTGAGTCCCTTGCTCACTTTGCCACTGGATTCAAGCAAGCCTGGATGAAGACGGCTGAAATGCCAGAAACTGGTCCTAGGAAGCTTGTTTCCGGTCCAGGGAAGGCATGGCTTGGCAGTTCGGGCTGGACTGTTGCCATGAGGCACAGGGTCAGACTGATTTGCATATGGCCATGTCTGAACTGGGGTGGCAGAGTGGGCTAAAGAACGGTGATGGTTCAAACCCAGATCTGTTGACTGGGTGTGAGTGTTTGATTGGTTCTGATGCTCCGTCCATCACCACCCCCTTTTGTACCGCTTTGTTCACCATAAGTTGGCAGGGTATGCTCAGACGTGAGTCCCTTGCTCACTTTGCCACTGGATTGAAGCAAGCCTGGCTGAAGACGGCTGAAATGCCAGAAACCGGTCCTAGAAAGCTTGTTTCCGGTCCAGGAAAGGCATGGCTTGGCAGTTCGGGCTGGACTGTTCCCATGAGGCACAGGGTCAGACTGATTTGCATATGGCCATGTCTGAACTGGGGTGGCAGAGTGGGCTAAAGAACGGTGATGGATCAAACCCAGATCTGTTGACAGGGTGTGAGTGTTTTTTATTGGTTCTGATGCTCCGTCAATCACCACCCCCTTTTGTACCGCTTTGTTCGCCATAAGTTGGCAGGGTATGCTCAGACGTGAGTCCATTGCTCACTTTGCCACTGGATTCAAGCAAGCCTGGCTGAAGAGGGCTGAAATGCCAGAAACCGGTCCTAGGAAGCTTGTTTCCGGTCCAGGGAAGGCATGGCTTGGCAGTTCGGGCTGGACTGTTCCCATGAGGCACAGGGTCAGACTGATTTGCATATGGCCATGTCTTAACTGGGGTGGGGGAGTGGGCTAAACAACGGTGATGGATCAAACCCAGATCTGTTGACTGGGTGTGAGTGTTTGATTGGTTCTGATGCTCCGTCCATCACCACCCCCTTTTGTACCGCTTTGTTCGCCATAAGTTGGCAGGGTATGCTCAGACGTGAGTCCCTTGCACACTTTGCCACTGGATTCAAGCAAGCCTGGCTGAAGACAGCTGAAATGCCATAAACCGGTCCTAGGAAGCTTTTTCCGGTCCAGGGAAGGCATGGCTTGGCAGTTCGGGCTGGACTGTTCCCAGGAGGCACAGGGTCAGACTGATTTGCATATGGCCATGTCTGAACTGGGGTGGCAGACTGGGCTAAAGAACGGTGATGGATCAAACCCAGATCTGTTGACTGGGTGTGAGTGTTTGATTGGTTCTGATGCTCCGTCCATCACCACCCCCTTTTGTACCGCTTTTTTCGCCATAAGTTGGCAGGGTATGCTCAGACGTGAGTCCCTTGCTCACTTTGACACTGGATTCAAGCAAGCCTGGCTGAAGACGGGTGAAATGCCAGAAACTGGTCCTAGGAAGCTTGTTTCCGGTCCAGGGACGGCATGGCTTGGCAGTTCGGGCTGGACTGTTCCCATGAGGCACAGGGTCAGACTGATTTGCATATGGCCATGTCTGAAATGGGGTGGCAGAGTGGGCTAAAGAACGGTGATGGATCAAACGCAGATCTGTTGACTGGGTGTGAGTGTTTGATTGGTTCTGATGCTCTGTCCATCACCACCCCTTTTTGTACTGCTTTGTTCGCCATAAGTTGGCAGGGTATGCTCTGACGTGAGTCCCTTGCTCACTTTGCCACTGGATTCAAGCAAGGCTGGATGAAGACGGCTGAAATGCCAGAAACCGGTCCTAGGAAGTTTGTTTCCGGTCCAGGGAAGGCATGGATTGGCATTTCGGGCTGGACTGTTCCCATGAGGCACAGGGTCAGACTGATTTGCATATGGCCATGTCTGAACTGAGGTGGCAGAGTGGGCTAAAGAACGGTGATGGATCAAACCCAGATCTGTTGACTGGGTGTGAGTGTTGGATTGGTTCTGATGCTCCGTCCATCACCACCCCCTTTTGTACCGCTTTGTTCGCCATAAGTTGGCAGGGTATGCTCAGACGTGAGTCCCTTGCTCACTTTGCCACTGGATTCAAGCAAGCCTGGCTGAAGACGGCTGAAATGCCAGAAACCGGTCCTAGGAAGCTTGTTTCCGGTCCAGGGAAGGCATGGCTTGGCAGTTCGGGCTGGACTGTTCCCATGAGGCACAGGGTCAGACTAATTTGCATATGGCCATGTCTGAACTGGGGTGGCAGAGTGGGCTAAAGAACGGTGATGGATCAAACCCAGATCTGTTGACTGGGTGTGAGTGTTTGATTGGTTCTGATGCTCCGTCCATCACCACCCTTTTTGTACCGCTTTGTTCGCCATAAGTTGGCATGGTATGCTCAGACGTGAGTCCCTTGCTCACTTTGGCACTGGATTCAAGCAAGCCTGGCTGAAGACGGCTGAAATGCCAGAAACTGGTCCTAGGAAGCTTGTTTCCAGTCCAGGGAAGGCATGGCTTGGCAGTTCGGGCTGGACTGTTCCCATGAGGCACAGGGTCAGACTGATTTGCATATGGCCATGTCTGAACTGGGGTGGCAGAGTGGGCTAAAGAACGGTGATGGATCAAACCCAGATCTGTTGACTGGGTGTGAGTGTTTGATTGGTTCTGATGCTCCGTCCATCACCACCCCCTTTTGTACTGCTTTGTTCGCCATAAGTTGGCAGGGTATGCTCTGACGTGAGTCCCTTGCTCACTTTGCCACTGGATTCAAGCAAGCCTGGATGAAGACGGCTGAAATGCCAGAAACCGGTCCTAGGAAGCTTGTTTCCGGTCCAGGGAAGGCATGGCTTGGCACTTCGGGCTGGACTGTTCCCATGAGGCACAGGGTCAGACTGATTTGCATATGGCCATGTCTGAACTGAGGTGGCAGAGTGGGCAAAAGAACGCTGATGGATCAAACCCAGATCTGTTGACTGGGTGTGAGTGTTGGATTGGTTCTGATGCTCCGTCCATCACCACCCCCTTTTGTACCTCTTTGTTCGCCATAAGTTGGCAGGGTATGCTCAGACGTGAGTCCCTTGCTCACTTTGCCACTGGATTCAAGCAAGCCTGGCTGAAGACGGCTGAAATGCCAGAAACCGGTCCTAGGAAGCTTGTTTCCGGTCCAGGGAAGGCATGGCTTGGCAGTTCGGGCTGGACTGTTCCCATGAGGCACAGGGTCAGACTGATTTGCATATGGCCATGTCTGAACTGGGGTGGCAGAGTGGGCTAAAGAACGGTGATGGATCAAACCCAGATCTGTTGACTGGGTGTGAGTGTTTGATTGGTTCTGATGCTCTGTCCATCACCACCCCCTCTTGTACCGCTTTGTTCGCCATAAGTTGGCAGGGTATGCTCAGACGTGAGTCCCTTGCTCACTTTGCCACTGGATTCAAGCAAGCCTGGCTGAAGACGGCTGAAATGCCAGAAACCGGTCCTAGGAAGCTTGTTTCCGGTCCAGGGAAGGCATGGCTTGGCAGTTCGGGCTGGAGTGTTCCCATGAGGCACAGGGTCAGACTGATTTGCATATGGCCATGTCTGAACTGGGCTGGCAGAGTGGGCTAAAGAACGGTGATGGATCAAACCCAGATCTGTTGACTGGGTGTGAGTGTTTGATTGGTTCTGATGCTCTGTCCATCACCACCCCCTCTTGTACCGCTTTGTTCGCCATAAGTTGGCAGGGTATGCTCAGACGTGAGTCCCTTGCTCACTTTGCCACTGGATTCAAGCAAGCCTGGCTGAAGACGGCTGAAATGCCAGAAACCGGTCCTAGGAAGCTTGTTTCCGGTCCAGCGAAGGCATGGCTTGGCAGTGCGAGCTGGACTGTTCCCATGAGGCACAGGGTCAGACTGATTTGCATATGGCCATGTCTGAACTAGGGTGGCAGAGTGGGCTAAAGAACGGTGATGGGTCAAACCCAGATCTGTTGACTGGGTGTGAGTGTTTGATTGGTTCTGATGCTCCGTCCATCACCACCCCCTTTTGTACCATTTTGTTCGCCATAAGTTGGCAGGGTATGCTCAGACGTGAGTCCCTTGCTCACTTTGCCACTGGATTCAAGCAAGACTGGCTGAAGACGGATGAAATGCCAGAAACCGGTCCTAGAAGCTTGTTTCCGGTCCAGGGAAGGCATGGCTTGGCAGTTCGGGCTGGACTGTTCCCATGAGGCACAGGGTCAGACTGATTTGCATATGGCCATGTCTGAACTGGGGTGGCAGAGTGGGCTAAAGAACGGTGATGGATCAAACCCAGATCTGTTGACTGGGTGTGAGTGTTGGATAGGTTCTGATACTCCGTCCATCACCACCCCCTTTTGTACCGCTTTGTTCGCCATAAGTTGGCAGGGAATGCTCAGACGTGAGTCCCTTGCTCACTTTGCCACTGGATTCAAGCAAGCCTGGCTGAAGACGGCTGAAATGCCAGAAACCGGTCCCAGGAAGCTTGTTTCCGGTCCAGGGAAGGCATGGCTTGGCAGTTCGGGCTGGACTGTTCCCATGAGGCACAGGGTCAGACTGATTTGCATATGGCCATGTCTGAACTGGGGTGGCAGAGTGGGCTAAAGAACGGTGATGGATCAAACCCAGATCTGTTGACTGGGTGTGAGTGTTTGATTGGTTCTGATGCTCCGTCCATCACCACCCCCTTTTGTACCGCTTTGTTCGCCATAAGTTGGCAGGGTATGCTCAGACGTGAGTCCCTTGCTCACTTTGCCACTGGATTCAAGCACGCCTGGCTGAAGACGGCTGAAATGCCAGAAACCGGTCCTAGGAAGCTTGTTTCCGGTCCAGGGAAGACATGGCTTGGCAGTTCGGGCTGGACTGTTCCCATGAGGCACAGGGTCAGACTGATTTGCATATGGCCATGTCTGAACTGGGGTGGCTGAGTGGGCTAAAGAACGGTGATGGATCAAACCCAGATCTGTTTACTGGGTGTGAGTGTTTGATTGGTTCTGATGCTCCGTCCATCACCACCCCCTTTTGTACCGCTTTGTTCGCCATAAGTTGGCAGGGTATGCTCAGACGTGAGTCCCTTGCTCACTTGGCCACTGGATTCAAGCAAGCCTGGCTGAAGACGGCTGAAATGCCAGAAACTGGTCCTAGGAAGCTTGTTTCCGGTCCAGGGAAGGCATGGCTTGGCAGTTCGGGCTGGACTGTTCCCATGAGGCACAGGGTCAGACTGATTTGCATATGGCCATGTCTGAACTAGGGTGGCAGAGTGGGCTAAAGAACGGTGATGGATCAAACCCAGATCTGTTGACTGGGTGTGAGTGTTTGATTGGTTCTGATGCTCCGTCCATCACCACCCCCTTTTGTACCGCTTTGTTCGCCATAAGTTGGCAGGGTATGCTCAGACGTGAGTCCCTTGCTCACTTTGCCACTGGAGTCAAGCAAGACTGGCTGAAGACGGATGAAATGCCAGAAACCGATCCTAGGAAGCTTGTTTCCGGTCCAGGGAAGGCATGGCTTGGCAGTTCGGGCTGGACTGTTCCCATGAGGCACAGGGTCAGACTGATTTGCATATGGCCATGTCTGAACTGGGGTGGCAGAGTGGGCTAAAGAACGGTGATGGATCAAACGCAGATCTGTTGACTGGGTGTGAGTGTTTGATTGGTTCTGATGCTCCGTCCATCACCACCCCCTTTTGTACCGCTTTGTTCGCCATAAGTTGGCAGGGTATGCTCAGACGTGAGTCCCTTGCTCACTTTGCCACTGGATTCAAGCACGCCTGGCTGAAGACGGCTGAAATGCCAGAAACCGGTCCTAGGAAGCTTGTTTCCGGTCCAGGGAAGGCATGGCTTGGTGGTTCGGGCTGGACTGTTCCCATGAGGCACAGGGTCAGACTGATTTGCATATGGCCATGTCTGAACTGGGGTGGCAGAGTGGGCTAAAGAACGGTGATGGATCAAACCCAGATCTGTTGACTGGGTGTGAGTGTTTGATTGGTTCTGATGCTCCGTCCATCACCACCCCGTTTTGTACCGCTTTGTTCGCCATAAGTTGGCAGTGTATGCTCAGACGTGAGTCCCTTGCTCACTTTGCCACTGGATTCAAGCAAGCCTGTCTGAAGACGGCTGAAATGCCAGAAACCGGTCCTAGGAAGCTTGTTTCCGGTCCAGGGAAGGCATGGCTTCGCAGTTCGGGCTGGACTGTTCCCATGAGGCACAGGGTCAGACTGATTTGCATATGGCCATGTCTGAACTGGGGTGGCAGAGTGGGCTAAAGAACGGTGATGGATCAAACCCAGATCTGTTGACTGGGTGTGAGTGTTTGATTGGTTCTGATGCTCCGTCCATCACCACCCCCTTTTGTACCGCTTTGTTTGCCATAAGTTGGCAGGGTATGCTCAGACGTGAGTCCCTTGCTCACTTTGCCACTGGATTCAAGCAAGCCTGGCTGAAGACGGCTGAAATGCCAGAAACCGGTCCTAGGAAGCTTTTTTCCGGTCCAGGGAAGGCATGGCTTGGCAGTTCGGGCTGGACTGTTCCCATGAGGCGCAGGGTCAGACTGATTTGCATATGGCCATGTCTGAACTGGGGTGGCAAAGTGGGCTAAAGAACGGTGATGGATCAAACCCAGATCTGTTGACTGGGTGTGAGTGTTTGATTGGTTCTGATGTTACATCCATCACCACCCCCTTTTGTACCGTCCTTTTATCAAAGACAGTGAATGGCCTACAACATCTAATTGAGAAATTTGCTCAGTACATGTTAGAAAAGGATTTACCGCTAAACCTTACCAAAACTTTTGTAATGACATGTGGGAAAACCAAGCTGAAGCATAGACAACACCGCATGGGAGGAGTAGCTATAGGTAGAGTCCCAACGTTTTCCTATTTAGGTCTTCTTTTTAATAGTAAGGGCACATGGAGAGCACACATCGATTCATGTAACCTGACATTTTTAAGAATAACTTGAGGAATTTTTAGATTGTGGCAAAAATGGGAAATAAACCCATAAGGGAAATTCTCACCTTATATAGAACTAAGTGTGTGACGGGTGTCTGCCATGGGGCAGCGATATAGGGGAGAGCAAATGCCACGTCCTTACAAACACAAGAAAATACATTTTTTTTTAAATGTATTGGCAGTCCCAAATTCTACAGCCAATTTTATAATACATAAAGAACTTTCAGTATCATAAATAGGTGATTTTATTATTATTATAGCGGGACTTGCATTCTGGCGAGGGTTGTGGGTAAAAGAGGAGACCAAATTCACCACGGACCTGATAAAGGACTGTTTAGCCCTTGACCACAGTAATAAAATCCCCTGGCTAGAGCATATCTCTAATCTACTAGAATATTGTAAGATAGACTTTAACAAAATGGATCCGGCGTCTATCCAAGACATTAGTAAAAACGATTTGAAGTTGATATATACCTTTGTCAGAGAACAGGATAGAATTGATGATACAAGACAGAAACAAAGTGTTATTACTTATTGTGAAACCCCCTTGGTGGAGGGTACACAAACATATTTAACTTTAGTAAGAAACACTCAACACTGATTTTATATAACAAGCCTTAGACTTGGTACATTACATTACATAACTGCATTCTCTGATTAAGAAACGTGGTCCTATAATTTACCAAACTGCCCATGCAATGGAAAGACTCCCCAGTCTACGTTGCATTTTTTATTATTCTGTACTTTTTATAGTGATATTAGGAAAGCTGTTTTAAAACCTCTTTTTCTAACTAACAGTCTCTTTGATTTTAAACTTGCTTTTAAATTTTTATGCACCCTTGACAATATGAAAACTGTGTACACCATCATTCGTTTCATAATAAGAGCAGTTAGGAAAAGAAAAGATTTAACACATCTAGATGCATTACTATATGAGAAACCTGACGAGAGTAACTAGCTGTGTCAGTTCATGAATTAATTTAAGATGCAACTTTGCACATTATGTATATTTTTGTATATGAGATATTTTGTATTCAATTTTATGTATTGTCGTGCATTTTTAAGAATGTATGAATTAATTGCGCGTTAGGTGGAAATTTTATGTACACCCCGATCAATCGTGTGTGTTGCCTTTTTGTGAACCATTGTTATTTTACAAAAATATGTGTATATTAATGTAAAAATTTTCTTTTTATGTATATTGTATCTTTTCTTTTTGTTTGTTTTTTAGTATGCTTTTATGGCTGTATATGTTACACCGAGTAAAGCTGATTTTACTTTACTTGACTGGCTTTATTTCTCCTTATTTTTGCTTTTTCCATGTGTGCTGCCTTGTGCAGAACACATGGAAAAAGCAAAATGCCATGGTTTGTGTATGTACAGGAAGGTGTCCCTTCCTGTACATAAACAAACCTTTTTTCAAATGCATTTTGTAATTTGCTTGTGTGCTGCATGAAGCAGCGCACATGTAAGTTGCAAACTTGCATTTTATGTTTGTTTATGTGCAGGAAAGGACACCTTCCTGTGCATAAACAAACCTCCCTGCTTTAAGACACCCTTGCACTCTGGTGCAAGGGGGCCTGTGTTGGTGTTAAGTTGTGAAACTTGGCACCATCGCAGGGGGAAACCCGAGGCTGCACCATATCCTTGTGAATATCGTGCAGCCTTGCATTTCCTAAGTGGCAGAGAGAGGCGTTAATCCAAGAAGGCTGACGCCTCTCTCCGCCACTTCCTTGTTAATATCCCCCTCTGTCTGGCTATGTTAGATGTTCTTGCAAAGTGTTTCATGTGCTGCTTAGAGGGCCTGGCAATGATGTTGATGATACCAACTCTGCTTTAAAATGAACACAATCAACTCAAGAGCTACAATTGTAGCTCTCAAGGGCATATGAAAAAGTAATGTATTTATTTTTTTGAAACATATTAGACCCAATGTGTGTAAGAGTGATTTGCATAATAGTTGTTACAATATAAAGTAAATTTGACTCGTTAAATTATATTTTGCTGAGTACAGGATTTAGTTTATAAAGAAACTTTTTTTTATTTTTATATTTAGGCATGTTGGGCACAGTTTCAATGTGATTCCATGTATTCCTTGGTCTATTCACTGTAGACCGCTGGCCATATTATAAGTGCATTATAGTTCATGGCACTTGTAATATGGTAGACAAAATATTCGTCAAGCTGTCTGTCTAAATAAGGTTCTTAGTCTTCCTCATTACACCCTCTGAAAGACACGTAGGGCCCGATTCACAGAATTAACTTAAGACAAAATCCTAAACTTACTACTTTTGGTATTCACAGAATGCACTTACTACTTTTGGTATTCACAGAATGCACTTACTACTTTTGGTATTCACAGAATGGATTTACGACTACTAACTTTACGTCCGCACTCGGGCCGGAGCTTCCGGCCCAGAGGCGGGGCTTCCGGGCCGGAGGCGGGGCTTCCGGCCCGAAGGTGGGGATTCCGGCCAGTGGCGGAGATTTAGCCATGGCCAAAATCTCCACCTCTGGGCCGGAAGCTCCGCCTCCAGCCCGGAAGCCCCGCCTCCAGGCCGGACGGTCCGGCCCGAGTGCAGACGTAAAGTTAGTAGTCGTAAATCCATTCTGTGAATACCAAAAGTAGTAAGTGCATTCTGTGAATACCAAAAGTAGTAAGTGCATTCTGTGAATACCAAAAGTAGTAAGTTTAGGATTTTGTCTTAAGTTAATTCTGTGAATCGGGCCCCATAAACTTATCTACCTGAAAATCCACTTAAACCCCATAAGACCATCACCACCATAAAGTCAGGTAATGCATTGGTCCCCAAGCACCGGCAGACAGCAAACCTTTGACAATGATGGATCACAGCACAGAGCAAAAACAAAGACAGGGAAATCTGCGTCAATACACTCTCTAGCCCCACAGGAGAGCTTAGCCCACATGCACCACTCCACATAGAGCCACCTACCTAGACCCACCTGCACTCAGAGACAACAAACCAGAACTATAGATACCCAGCAAACAGAAGAGGTAGGGTCCATGAACATGCAGGAGCTGAGTGGTCGACTACTGCCAGACCCACTCAGCAAAGTTCAACACCTTGACCTAGAACCAACCCCTATATTAGCTAGCGCACAGACGCATAATAGTCAGGGCGCTGAATGAAGCATTAGTTGGATTGAACATGAAAAACCTTCTGTAGACTGAAATAGGCATCATAAATAAATATCAGATACTGCATATAAATTATCTTTAAAGCAACCCTTAGCAATGCCTGTATGTGCAATTCTGATTGGAGCATTTATTTATTTAGTAAGCTAGTAAATTCTCACTTCTTTTTTTGTTCATTGAGGTTAAATAGATTGTTTTATGGTCAACACTTTGTTGTACTGCCTGTGAATATATATTCAGGGACTTGAATCCAGAATGGTATTATCTTATTGCACTTTAGCAGAGGTTGATTGTCAACTTGAGATAAGTGACAATAAAATATATTCACATTACTATGGTGAAATGTATTCTTTTCAATGAATGTATATTGAAGTATGAACATAGAAAAACAAATTGGACTCGATGTACAAAGGGATTTTGTGGTTGCAAATGTTCTGATTCACAAGATCAGAGCCTTTGCGACATCAAAATGACCTTCTGGTATGTACAAAACCCAAACTGTGTTTCAGTAATGTTACCAAATCAGAATTTGGGTTTGTCAGTACATACCAATTTGCTTTTTGGAAAGGTGTTTCCATTTTTGTTAGGGAAAAAAATATTTACTGAAATACCATTGACAATAATGAGAAATATACTTCATGATGCAAAATTGTTTTGACATCACCGACTGTGGAATTTATGGCTGTGACATGAAAATGGCTGCGCAGATTTTAACTATAGTTTGCGCGAATCTAACTACAGAACAAAACCGATGCAGCTCTTAATGCTAATGCTACTAGGTCAAAACTTTCTACTAAAATATGTCCTCTCCAAATATCTCTTTGATGACTAAAATGTTCCAAAACTATATGCAAATGCGTAGAAGTATTTAAATATGTGTCAATATCATGACTGTTGTGATATTTTTGTCTTGGGTGGGATTGAAGCCCTCAAGGTAAAAAGTCTAAAATGTATGAATCTATGAATGTCAATAAAACAGTCCTTATTGTGAAGGAGGCAAGGGCATAAAATATATTTAACAAACAAGTTGTGCCAATTCCTGTTTTTCATGGCTCATAAGAGTTTCATTAAATGTATGTAGGGATTCCATTTCTTGCCATTTCACATAACTGGATCGACTATAGTATCAGTGGGTGAAAGAAACACAGCCCAGAATCCCGTCATATAATAACGATGGTTTAGACAGAAATATAATTTTGTATCAAATAATACTTAACTTCTTAACTTCCAATGCCTGCATAAACTGCCCAGCTGCATTAAAGTACACAGGTGTTCACAAATAATTTTCAGCTTCAATCATAATAAACTCCCAACGCTCTGCAAATATGATACCATGGTGAAGCAGATCAACAAGACACGTGTTGATTGTGTGGTACTGATCGACATAGATATACAAATTCTTACTGATCACTGCAATTTTGATCAAAATATTTGGTTAGAGTTGCAATATAGCATAAGTGGATCGAGTAATTTCTAGATTATACAACATGCTGGTCTTCAAGTTGTTCTCCAAGGAAACTGAACCAAGTGTTCACCTACATAGGCAAGGAAGGCAGTCTCATTACGGCAATGGGATTGGCTGCGCTGAACTCCTGCTGGAACATGATGGCGGTCTGGTGGAGGAAAGACTAAAATGGTAATGAATATCAGACTTTGTATTGGAGGCTGCTCCGACTACACACTCCTGGATGAAGCCCCAATCCTCACTTCTGGATAACCAGGTCCATCAGACTACTATTCAGTACACATGTCATTGTCTTGTCCCAAACTCAACCCCTTTTTGGCTGAAATTTGCCTATGCATAAGTGAATACGGTGTATTTGCCTTCAGATCCTCAATATAGATGACTGTCATGCATAAGGTTTTGGACAGCGTCAATATGAGCTCCCTCTGGTAAAGATGGATTGCAACATCTTGTCCGTAGCAAAAATGTTCATCCTCATGCACTGGAGATCAGAAAACTCCCAGAGACATGGGGAATCATCAACGTCTGCACATGGCCTCTCATGAAAGCTTAGTCTTCAGTGCCAATTATGCTACCTAGACATGTCATGATGATGCTGTGTAGGGTCAGTGGATAAGCCTAAAACCACAAATTGTATTAATGGACCAAATTCACCAGCTGATATTGTTAGTCCCCTGTCCTGAAATAAAAAAATAAAATGATAAAAAGGGGTAGGGTAGGAATGACCACCCCTCCAGGTCCTATGGAAAGGACCCTGAGGGACTCCCCAGGGGCCAAAATTTAAAACAACTGTAATTGTTGCCACACGATTGTGGCAAAGGAACAAAAACAAAATGGTGGGGACCCTATCTCTGGGTCCCAATTTAGGGCCTGATTTAGATCTAATGTAGAATAATCACAGGAGTTATACCCATAGACCCAACTGAGATTGGGTAAATACTTGTAAATGCGACAATATCCCAGCAGGATATACTGAAATTATTTAAAAAGGTATGTACAAGACATTACAAGGAACAAAAGAGAGGAAACTCAAAGTTATTTTTTCAAAAGCGCCAATCGGCGTCATATATTTTTGGATAGATCAACAGAGCACAACAGGGTATAAAATACTCTGGCAACCCTAGTGAAAAAGTGTACAAAGTGCTCGTGCTAGTGAAACAACGGCGCTAGTGACAATGTGAAAAAAACAACACAACAGCCGGCGCATGAAGGCAATATGTACAATACAGGGTCCATATAACAATTTACTAGATAGTAAGATTGGTAATTTTCTTTTTCAAATGAACCAGGTTTGTGTGCGCCAAGAACGTTTAGGCTGGTGGGTAATGGTCAACGGCGTTTCGATCCTGCCAATTTAAGGATCATCATCAGGACCTGGGTTGCTTAATTTGGGAGTGCTCTGTAAAGAAATAATTAACGAATCAGAGCGGCAGCCAGGAGACAAGAAAAGGGGGGAGAGTGTGGGCAAGATAATGCCAAGAGGGATGAGGCGTGAAAAGGAAAGAGGGGGGAGGGGGGGAGGGGGGGGGGGGAAACAGGGAGAGGATAAAAATGGAACAGGCCAGGACTAGGAGCCTACCTTGTGCAGGGGGAGAGGGCTGAGTGTTCCGCAATAGGTGAATAAAATAGTGGAGGGCACAGGGAGGATGTCTCCCTCGGAAAGCTGTGAAAAGGGAAGGGTAAGAGAATAGTTAGAATGAGGGGTGGAAGTACAATTACAGAGGAAACGGAGGCGGCAAGGTTAGATGGACTCACCGAAGCAAAAAGGAACTTCGCGGGAAAAGCAACCGATGTAAGGGGAGGACCGGGCTGCAGCCTAAGAAAGGGGGTAGAGGGGGGCAGAACGTTAACGGCTGTACAGTGGGGATATGACTGCGAACGATCAAATGACTATTAAAAGCTTACCCAAAGTGGAATGGAGCCGCAGTCAAGGATCTGGTCGTGTAGTTAATTAGCGATCAACAGCAAACCAGGAGTAAATCCAGAGCGGGAGAGAGGACTAGAGGAGCCAACTACATGTGCACCAACTAGGTCGATTAGTGACAGTGAGACGAGCAACGGAGCTGCTTAAATGAAGGCAGACTGGGCGTGACGCGGTGCCGTCGTCTATTGGAGGGCGCTACCGGGAGGCGGGGAATGAGTCAGCGTTCAGGTAACTAAGGAGGTGGGAATGCAGCCCGGTTGCTATGGACGCTGAATGGACGGGAAAAGGAGAAAGAAAGGGAAGAGTTGGCAAGGGGTTGCTGGGGATCGAACCAGCAAGGTGACGGACAGGGAAAAAGGGCAGAGAGAGGGGCAAAAAAGGGGGAAGAAACCGAGACTGGTTTGCGGAAAAAGGGAAGGAACAAGAGGGGGTAAAGACTGACCTTAACATCACCACAGTTATGTAAACAATAATGCAGGAACAAACATAATGGAGATAGAAATCAATTCATTA
Source organism: Triturus cristatus (assembly GCF_964204655.1). Taxonomy (NCBI): domain Eukaryota; kingdom Metazoa; phylum Chordata; class Amphibia; order Caudata; family Salamandridae; genus Triturus; species Triturus cristatus. The sequence continues at coordinate 920,129,863 of NC_140581.1, read as the reverse complement.
GTAGAAAACAACAAGGTTTAAAAACTACCATTCAGAGACAGAGGGCAAGGGATATCTGGGTCTGTAGGACATCGGACAAAGGATCAGGGAAGGCAGAGTAACAAGGAATGGTATGGAAGGTGTATAGGAAGGGTTGTATATCAGGTAGTGTAATGAATGGTACCATTTGATCCACCTTCCATCCCCCCTCACACACCATGCCTCCAGAAATACTGTCTTTTGAGCGATTGGTTCTCCATGAGATCGCAGATGTACAAAAAAAGTTTGAATATGTCCCTTACAATCTCCCGCTGGTTGAAAAACAGGCCTTACTTACCCTGAAAAATAGATCGGAACTCACCATCAAACCGGCCGACAAGGGAGGCGGAATTGTCATCATGGACAATGAGAAATACGACTTGGAAATCACAAGACAACTCTCTAATGTGGCCCATTATCGGAAGCTTACTGGTGATCCCCTGCCTGACTTAAAGAAAAAGATATACCACATTACGAAACAAGCTCAAACCAACAATATTATCTCCTCCAAGGAATTTTCTTTCCTGAACAATGCCCATCCACGTACACCAGTGATCTACGTCTTGCCTAAGATCCACAAGGACCTTCAAAATCCCCCTGGAAGACCCATTGTGTCTGGCTGTGGCTCCGCCCTTGAACCCTTGGGGAAATACATAGACTCTGTCATTAAAGAATTTGTTCCACTCACCGACACCTTTATAAGGGACAGCATGGATCTTATCAAGACCATAGAAGACAGACCTTTTGATGTAGAGACAGAATTGATGGCTGGTCTTGATATAGAGTCCCTATATACGAACATCCCACATGAAGAAGGACTTTTAGCCATCTTTGAACTACTAGAAACCAGACCTAAACCTACCCGCATTCCCACAGAATTTGTGATGGACTTATTACACATTGCCCTAGAAAATAATTATTTCCTGTACAAAGAGGACTTCTACTTGCAAATCAAAGGTGTTTCGATGGGAGCATGCTTTGCCCCGAATTTTGCCATTCTCTTTGTTCACAGACTTGAAACTTCACTTATACTCTCGCCCATCAACCCATTCAGACATCAAATTTCCTTATGGCGCAGATACATCGACGATGTCTTGCTACTCTGGAAAGGATGTGCCGCCACTTTATCCTCCTTTGTTAATTGGTTGAACAATTCCCAAACCCACCTGAAATTCACATGTGAACAAACCACCAATGACTTGCCTTTTTTAGATCTCACCATACACGCAGAGGATGGTCTAATTGGAACATCACTATACCGGAAGCCCACCGAGAGAAACACACTGCTTCATTACTCTAGTTATCATCCACGGGGGCTCAAAGATGGGCTACCCTATGGACAATTCCTTCGGATTCGAAGAAACTGCAAGTGGCGCAGAGACTACTTCAGAGAATCGGAAGTCCTATGCAATAAACTTACAAACAGAGGTTACCCACGAAAATTGGTCTCACGGGCACGTAAGAGGGCTTGGTACTGCCACCGTGATCTCTTACTTACACCTCAACCTAAGAAAACCAATTCCAGGATTCCATTTGTCTCTCAGTTCAGCCCGAGTAGTAATCAGGTTAAGAAAATTATTACTCGTAATTGGACATTGCTGCGGACTAACAAATCCTTCCAAGAACCGCCACTCTTCTCATACAAACGGGGCAACAATTTATCGAACCATCTTGTCCATGCCATCACCTGGCCCAATAAATCGACCACAACCAATACAATCACCTCGAGTTGGGGTTTACCACCCATACTGGGCCACTACAAATGTCAATCTTGCAGCGTATGCGAATTAACAACCAACACTAAAGATTTCAAGTTCAACAACCAATCACATACCCTGAACACATTTACCAACTGCCGCTCACAAAATGTGATCTATGCCATCGAATGCCCTTGTCATCTAGTCTATATTGGACAAACTACTCAGATGATTAAGAAAAGGATCATCCAACACAAGAGCAGAATTAACTGTAAAACCATTACAGCACCTTTGGTCTCACACTATCTGGAACAAAATCATGATGCTCTGGACATGAAATGGCAAGTTATTGAGCAGCCCCGCCTGCCTCCCAGAGGTGGAAACCTTCAAGCTCTCCTTGACAAAAGTGAATGCAAATGGATAACTCGTTGTAACTCTGTACACCATGGCTTGAACACGATTGATGAGTGGAATGGTACCATTCATTACACTACCTGATATACAACCCTTCCTATACACCTTCCATACCATTCCTTGTTACTCTGCCTTCCCTGATCCTTTGTCCGATGTCCTACAGACCCAGATATCCCTTACCCTCTGTCTCTGAATGGTAGTTTTTAAACCTTGTTGTTTTCTACTAATGAATTGATTTCTATCTCCATTATGTTTGTTCCTGCATTATTGTTTACATAACTGTGGTGATGTTAAGGTCAGTCTTTACCCCCTCTTGTTCCTTCCCTTTTTCCGCAAACCAGTCTCGGTTTCTTCCCCCTTTTTTGCCCCTCTCTCTGCCCTTTTTCCCTGTCCGTCACCATGCTGGTTCGATCCCCAGCAACCCCTTGCCAACTCTTCCCTTTCTTTCTCCTTTTCCCGTCCATTCAGCGTCCATAGCAACCGGGCTGCATTCCCACCTCCTTAGTTACCTGAACGCTGACTCATTCCCCGCCTCCCGGTAGCGCCGTCCAATAGACGACGGCACCGCGTCACGCCCAGTCTGCCTTCATTTAGGCAGCTCCGTTGCTCGTCTCACTGTCACTAATCGACCTAGTTGGTGCACATGTAGTTGGCTCCTCTAGTCTTCTCTCCCGCTCTGGATTTACTCCTGGTTTGCTGTTGATCGCTAATTAACTACACGACCAGATCCTTGACTGCGGCTCCATTCCACTTTGGGTAAGCTTTTAATAGTCATTTGATCGTTCGCAGTCATATCCCCACTGTACAGCCGTTAACGTTCTGCCCCCCTCTACCCCCTTTCTTAGGCTGCAGCCCGGTCCTCCCCTTACATCGGTTGCTTTTCCCGCGAAGTTCCTTTTTGCTTCGGTGAGTCCATCTAACCTTGCCGCCTCTGTTTCCTCTGTAATTGTACTTCCACCCCTCATTCTAACTATTCTCTTACCCTTCCCTTTTCACAGCTTTCCGAGGGAGACATCCTCCCCATGCCCTCCACTATTTTATTCACCTATTGCGGAACACTCAGCCCTCTCCCCCTGCACAAGGTAGGCTCCTAGTCCTGGCCTGTTCCATTTCTATCCTCTCCCTGTTTTTCCCCCCCCCCTCCCCCCTCTTTCCTTTTCACGCCTCATCCCTCTTGGCATTATCTTGCCCACACTCTCCCCCCTTTTCTTGTCTCCTGGCTGCCGCTCTGATTCGTTAATTATTTCTTTACAGAGCACTCCCAAATTAAGCAACCCAGGTCCTGATGATGATCCTTAAATTGGCAGGATCGAAACGCCGTTGACCATTACCCACCAGCCTAAACGTTCTTGGCGCACACAAACCTGGTTCATTTGAAAAAGAAAATTACCAATCTTACTATCTAGTAAATTGTTATATGGACCCTGTATTGTACATATTGCCTTCATGCGCCGGCTGTTGTGTTGTTTTTTTCACGTTGTCACTAGCGCCGTTGTTTCACTAGCACGAGCACTTTGTACACTTTTTCACTAGGGTTGCCAGAGTATTTTATACCCTGTTGTGCTCTGTTGATCTATCCAAAAATATATGACGCCGATTGGCGCTTTTGAAAAAATAACTTTGAGTTTCCTCTCTTTTGTTCCTTGTAATGTCTTGTACATACCTTTTTAAATAATTTCAGTATATCCTGCTGATTTAGATCTAAGTGATGGTTATCCTGTCCACCGAAATATAAGTCCCATAGGACAAAATGGGATATATATTTCGGCAGATGGGATATCTGTCACTCCTGAAACAGAGTAACCCACCCACCAAGATCTAAATCAGCCCCTTAGGTATTTGTGGGAGAAGGCATGTAGCCCCTCTCCAAGCTTTTTTTCTGCCCTGGGGACCCCAACCTCTGGGGCACAATTCATTTCATATGGGGAGGGGGCCACATGGCCCCTCTCCCCAACTGTTTTTGCCCCCCGTGGATCCCATCCCCTGGGACCCAATTTAAATATTTATGGGAGGGGCAGATGGCCCCCCTTCCCAAGTCTTATTCAGCCCTGGGGACCCCATTCCCCATAGCCCATTGTAATTATTAAAGGGTGGGGGTCTTAAAAAGGTCCTGTGGTCCCCATCCCCCAGGGCCGTCACTTTAGATAAAGGGAAGGGGGCCATGCAGTCTCCTTCCCTAAGCCTCTAGTGGCCCGGGGACCCCATCCCCCAGGGCTAGCTCACTTGTCCCGGAAGCCCACCGCCAGGTCACAGTGGTTTTCCTGCCTGCACCAGAATGGGAAGCAAAACTTGTTTTTGCTTCCATCTGGCGGGAGCATTTTCAAATCTCCCACTAAACAGAAGCAAACACAAAGTCTGCTTACAGTGGACATGAGCTTTAAAAATGCTCCTGCCAGCTGGGAGAAGACTTGTGTTCTTTTTCCCTTCCCACACTGACACTGGCAGGGAAACAGAACAATAGATTGCTCCTGCCCGGAGGGAGCAGCATAAACCCTGTGCACAGCCATGTGGTTGGCTGCCTTCACGGAGTTGAAAGTAGAGCTGGTCATGTGTGATGAAAGACCTGCACAGTGTGGGACTGGCTGCCTGCAGTGGGGTTGGCTGCCTCTGAGTGGGTTGGTCATAAGGCCTGGCTGCAGGCAAGGGCCTGTTGCCAACTCCTTGCTGTGCACAGCTAAAGGTTGTGCTGATTGTTTGGTTTGCTGCCTGTGGTGGGTTTGCCAAAGGGCCTGGCCTGGTTATCTCAAATAACTATAACTCGCACCCTAAAATAACTTACATTTGCAACCTTGCCATGCACTGCTAATTCCCTCCCATATGACATGTTCTCTGACATCACTGCAACATCTGAAATGACACCTTTGATAACAATGGTTTTGTTATGTTAAAATTGTATATTTTAACTTGAGTTTTCACCTAACGCAAAGTCCATTTAATCATTTGTTTTTTTGCAGTGAAGATATGTAGAGTTTAGGGGTGGGTAGTGGTAAAGGGTTGTAAAGGTAATTTAAAGGTTTAGGGGGTAGTAAGTGTAATTGGAGGGCCCGATCACAGAACTAACTTAAGACAAAATCCTAAACTTACTACCATTTTCGTATTCACAGAAGGCACTTACTCATTTTGGTATTCACAGAAGACACTTACTCACTTCGGTATTCACAGAAGTTAGGTGTCCTAACTTTAGGACTCCTAAATACCTTCTGTGAATACCGAAAGTCTTAAAATTAGGATTTTTCTCAGGTTAGGAGTCCTAAAGTTAGGACTCCTAACTTTACTACTACTAAACTGAAAAAAATCCAAATTTTAAGGCTTTCGGTATTCACAGAAGGCATTTAGGAGTCCTAAAGTTAGGAGTCCTAACTTTACTACTACTAAATTGAGAAAAATCTTTCGGTATTCACAGAAGGCATTTAGGAGTCCTAAAGTTAGGAGTCCTAACTATACTACTACTAAACTGAGAAAAATCCTAATTTTAAGACTTTCAGTATTCACAAAAGGCATTTAGGAGTCCTAAAGTTAGGACTCCTAACTTCTGTGAATACCGAAATGAGTAAGTGCCTTCTGTGAATACCAAAATGAGTAAGTGCCTTCTGTGAATACTAAAATGGTAGTAAGTTTAGGATTTTGTCTTAAGTTAGTTCTGTGAATCGGGCCCTTAGTGTTTAGGGGTGGGTAGTGGTAAAGGGTGGTAAGGGTAATTTTAGAGTTTAGGGGTGGATAGTGGTAAAGGGCTATAAGGGTAAATTTAGTGTTTAAGTGTGGGTAGTGGTAAAGGATGGAACGGGTAATTTTAGGGCTATGGGGTGAGTAGTGGTAAAGGGGGGTATGAGTAATTTTAGGGTTTAGCAGTGGAAAGGGTAATTTTAGGTTTTAGAGGTGGGTAGGGGTAAAGAGCATTAAGGGTAATTTTAGGGTTTAGTGGAGGCCTCCAGAACTGTCTCAATATCCAGTTTTCTTATTTATCTGCTCAGCTCCTGAAAGTTAATGCAAGATAATGAGGTTTCACTCAAAAGGGTATCAGGCCATTACAAAGTATAACTGGTTTTCTAACAATTCTACTATAGAAGTAGTTAAAATCTTACCCTTATCTATGAAGAAGTATGACCGCAAATTTGACCGATACTGAACATATAGCACACCCATCAAATAAGGCTTATGCTCATGGAAACGCGCAAAAGTCACTTTATGGAGCAGCAGGTCATAGGCATTTTAATAATCTCTTAACAGTATACAATATGAAGATCCTGTCAACCCTTTTATATGCTATAGATAATATAAATATTAAGCAATGGTACTTTATGCATAAGGTGGAGAAGAGGATTATTCGCACAATCTGCACTTTAAATTCCATAGTTTCGATAGAAGTGTTAGGGCTAGAATAAGAATTGGTGAGCACTCACATGAGAGGACTTGCCACCATTCTACGATGGTATCACTGTATTCTACATGCAAAGGAAACGTCCTTAAAGAATCTTATGTCCATGGAATCTCCCACTATAAAGGCTGTTCCTTTTTTAAATAATGTTTTATCTGTACTTCAGCACTTTTCCCTGACTAATTCTGATATTCAGAATATGACCTATATCCACCTCAAATATTTTTAAAGCCCGCCTTGGCAAAACATTCATTGAGAATGATATGGTTATATGTAGTGTGAAACCTCGCTTTCAGTGTGTTGCTCAGTCATGTCAGACAACGGCTTGCACCGCACACGTCTGTGGCGGCCAAGCGTTATCGATAGTGCGCATCCTGTCTCTGGAGTGATTCCACAGCCCGAACTAACTGCCTCCATCACGGATAACCAATTGGAATACTACCAACTAACTGCGGATCGGGGCTCCGACCCTGTTTCTTCTCCTAAGTAGTAGTACTACTTTTTCCTGCTGGGACGAGACCGCGCCGGACACGGCTCATACATAGAGCACTTTGTTCAAATAGTGAATACCTCAACTACGTAATAGCCACAAAGAGGCTGATATTGGATTTCTCATTTCTATTTGGACCACATTTGCCTCTTACCTTTGAGGTCAATTCCCTATAGATCCTAAATCCCGACGTGAAAGAGATTAGAGTTGGGACCTGATTTTAATTACCTGGCAAAGTCACTACTTTATGCTATCGCCCTGAAGAAGCCCATGACTGGATGAAATGCGTTGGCTCTCTGCTTATGAGAACTGAGTGCATCTTCAATAAAAACACCTGAAGACAAGGCACAACAATGTGGAATTCCTTATTTCTCTTTTTGAATATACTGTATGATTTACACTGTATATGTATTGCCTCTGATACCCCCTCTGCTGATATAACTGTCCTTGTATACATTGTTATCCTAAATATATGATGCCATGAGCACTTTTGAAAAACTTACTGTGAGTCTCCCTCTTTCCTTCCTGTAATGTTTTGTACATACATGTTCATTTGTCTTTTTCATTGATACCGGTTGAGACGTTGTTGTTTAATATTTACTCAGTCATGTCAGGCAGTAGTTCCTCAAGTGTATCTGAACTGGAACCTGGAACACATGCTGCAAAGGTGTATAATGCTTTGCAGGTTGAAATGTGTCTCATTAAAAACTGTGAAGGATGTATGTCAGAATGTAGTTTGGGAGGAAAGAATTTGCACTTTATGTCATAACAGTGTTTAGACTATTGAACGTGTTATATTTGTCTGTCCTGTTTTAAGAGTTTACCAAATGAGATTTTTAAAGCCATTTTTTTAAAAACATGGAAATACAACCCCTAAAGCTGCTATTGAATTGATAAATTGTCCTGTCAATGAATTAATGTGCTGTAATATTTTTAACTTTTTTAGCTCTTATTTACACCTCTACTAAATTATGTGTTTGATGTATTATATATATTGTACATCTCATGTTAGATCTAAATCTTTAATAAAAAACCTTGGGTTTAGTGGAGAATGGGGTGAGAGTGGTAAGGGCAATTTCGGGGGTTTAGGGGTGGGAAGTGGTAAAGAGAGGTTGGGAGTACAATAAAAAGGGAGAGTTGAAGGGTTACCCCAAAAGAAAAAACAAATTAAATTTACATTTAAATTTATATATATATATATATATGTTTTCCAAAAGGTTGCTATCCAAGATGTCGAATAACTACCAGCGGCACACCCAGGGACGAGTTCAATAAAGATTTATTGCCTCAAAAGCACAACAGTACGACGCGTTTCGGCGAAGCCTTTGTCAAGCAAGTGACCTGTGCCCAACTCCCCATAGAAATAGGGGTTAAGGTTTGTAGACAAAAAAGAAATACTTTCAAAATAAAGGACCTTTGGGAAAACAGACTGGGATCATCGCTTAAAAAATATATATACATAATACAAATTCGGTACATAGAAAATACAATGCATTGCTTTGTAAAGTAATGATATGCTCACACAAGCAATGGCTCTGAGAAAAACAATTAATTAAATTCATTACTTGACTTGCGAGTGCGCCATTGCGCATATCCTGGTCCGTTCTAATACATCGCTAAATTCATGTCAAGTAGTGAGAGCCACGTAGATATCAAAATAATGGGTAATGTACCCTTTTCAACCAACTTAATATCTTGTCATATGTCCAAAAGCAAGGGTAATGTACCCAAATTATGTACATCATTAAGATGCGAGAGTGCGAAGTGAATACCCCAATAGAGAGCCAATAAATAAAGAAAGTCACAAACAACGATAGTTCAACATAAACTAAGTACAGTGAATTACGGATGAATTTGTACGTGATAAATATAAACAGGATTTCAAATATTGGCAATGGAGATATAATAAAAATTAATTAATAATAAGATCATAATCCTGTACTATCACAAAACATTTCAGTTGAATACATAAACCATCAACATAATTCATTGGTTCCAAAAGGGGCGCAGGTATGCTGCTGTTGTAAGTGCGAAATTTTTTTGTGAATTAGTGGTGTGAAAAATATAAAAGTAAAATAAATGAAGTGAAAGAAGGTGTAATGAATTGTAATGGTAATTACATTAAAAAAAAAGAGACGAGAAGAATAGTGACCGCGGGTAAAGTTAAATGCAATCGATTATAGCATGAAACCAATACTACACTATTCCTAGTGTGGATGGCCAAGGGTCGTTTACTAGAAACTTATTCATGGATCCCATAGCCTAAACCCATATGGGGTCACTATCTCAACGAATCTGACATAAAAACGTGATACAGCAGATGCTGAGCCACCATACAGGCAGATCGGAAGGTGGAGACAATAGATGGAATTATCTGGAATTTGTATTATGTATATATATTTTTTAAGCGATGATCCCAGTCTGTTTTCCCAAAGGTCCTTTATTTTGAAAGTATTTCTTTTTTGTCTACAAACCTTAACCCCTATTTCTATGGGGAGTTGGGCACAGGTCACTTGCTTGACAAAGGCTTCGCCGAAACGCGTCGTACTGTTGTGCTTTTGAGGCAATAAATCTTTATTGAACTCGTCCCTGGGTGTGCCGCTGGTAGTTATTCGACATCTTGGATAGCAACCTTTTGGAAAACGGATTTAGCGGAACTGTGTCCGCTGCTGGCACCGGCGTCAATAGGAAGGTGAACAGCTCTTCACAGAACTCTTCGCACGCTACCTCCAAAGCTGTTCCCGCCGCTCCACATCCACAATTGTGTGCTAAGTAGGGTAAGCGGGTATTGGGGGCTAACTGGGGGCCGTATCGAAGGATCGCACCGGAGGGTGGGGGTTCTTTTCGATGGTGTCAACAGCTGTGCCTTTTCAGTACTGTAGCTGCCTTTATTTTCACACGTGTATTGTTAAGAATAGGAGCAGACGCAGCGCCCACGCGAGGATTATTGCGAGGGCGTCTTGGGACACGTATGTGAACAATTTTAATTGTATATGATTATGAGTGAATGGGAGGCTTGGAGGAAGGTGGAAGCTCTCTCACTCTTTGACGAAAATCTGGGAATAGGACAAACTGAATTACCATCTAACAGTGGAGGAACTGTAACAGAACCATCAGTGAAACAAAAATTGTTTCAACTTGAAAAGTTAACGAAAAGAGAGATTAACAAATGGTGGGAGATCACATCGTTAACTAACTACATCGAAGTCAACAGAGTACCTCGGGGACTTCGAATTTCAATTATTCCAACATATGAGAATCCTAACCCCGATTTACTCAAGGAGTGGGCAACGTTTATGGCCAAAACATGCAGGGGTATGCTGGAAATGCTGGTAAAGTATGCCCAAATTGATCTAGATAACACCAGAAAGGAACTTGCCGAATTAAGACAAGAGTTGAACAAACTTAGAAATGACAAAGCAGTCATAGACTTCGAAAAACAATTGGAAACAAAATTAAAGAATTATGAAGATGCAATTAAATCGAAAAAACAACGCAAATTTTTGAGAGACAAAAAAGACTATATCGAAGGACGTATTTTAACATACGCAAAAAGATTTGATTGGGCTCAAAGAAACCTACATGTAATACAAAAACAGAGAGAACAAACAATCTTATCAACCGACTCAAGCTCCGAACTTAGTTCCGATACCGAAGCCAGAAGTGTCCCTTTAGGCACAAGACCTCTTACCTTCCTCCACGAGTTTCAAATTTTGAAACAGAAGAAGGAACAAGAGGACAAACCACAAGGAAAGAGGGGAAGAGGCAGAGGAGCAAGAAGAGGAAGAGGAAGAGGAATGCTCAGAAAAAAACGACGATTAAAAAATCGCAGAGGAGGAAGAACTGGCCCGATCACCAGGGCGGGCCCATACTCAGACCTCGTAAATCTGTCTGTCGTCAACCTATCCTCCAGAAAAATTACCGAACAAGAAAAAGCAGTATTACAGTTAGGTTTGTCATTCTGTCCCAACAGCGACATGGACTTTGTCTCTACACGCATTGATTTATTCCTGTATATACGGAAGCTCAAATTGATGAAGATATTCAAAACTGACACCAAAACCAAGACGCCAAGGCTGGGATGTAATCTCACAGATGAAACAACTAACCTTAATCTAGAGGATGCTAATCTCCTAATAGATCTACATCAGATGGAAGAAGATATAATGGACTGCTCTTATAGAGAAAAAAGCAACACTCTAAGAATGGCAGGCGTCGAACCTGGTGCGACATATCATACAGGAATGAGACCAAAATCGACTTTTAATCCAAATGTACCATATGACAACATCAAAGCTTTCAGCAATGTTATGATACGGGAAATCACGAAAATGAGAGAACAACATTTAACATCGAAGTTTGACAACTTGTCCATCCCTCAAAGAAATGCACTTAAGACCTTGATGCAAGACAATAGTATCATCATCAAACCGTCTGATAAGGGGGGCAATGTTGTCATTATGAATGTCGAACAATACAATCAAGAAGCATCCAGACAACTGTCGGATATCATGTGCTATGAAAAGATTGGTTGGGACATATATAGAAAGTCAATTCTAAAATATCACGATCTGTTGAAGAACTGGTGGGAAATGGGGTTGTTGGACAGGGCTGAATATCTTTTCCTAAAAACTGATAATCCACGGATTCCCTGCTTTTATCTACTCCCCAAGATACACAAACATCCCACTAGACCACCAGGCAGGCCAATAGTATCCTCCAATGGAGGATTACTAGAAAACACCTCTATTTTTCTTGATCATTTTTTGTCACCTCATGTCACTAGATTAAGATCCTACTGCCGTGATAGCACAGACTTTTTACGTCGCATTCACGACGTAACGTGGAAGGACAGTTATCATATGATAGCACTGGATGTATGCTCATTGTATACATGTATCGAACAATCCAAAGGAGTAGAAGCATGCTTGTATTTCCTAAGAGAAAGACATATTTCCCTATGGGATCATACTGCTATGTTAAAAACTATGATGCTCTACTGCCTTAACGAAAACATCTTTCTTTTTGATAAAACCCTCTATCGCCAAAAATCAGGAACTGCGATGGGCACTTGTTTTGCCCCCAGCCTGGCAAATCTCTTTCTGGGCTGGTGGGAGGAGCGTGTAGTGTGGGTGGAGGCCAATGACAGATATACTGACCACATCCCCATCTGGATCAGGTATATTGATGACCTGTTCTTGATCTGGGATGGACCAATTGACATGGCCCTGGAATTTATTCAAGAAATGGGCAAAAACGATCTTCATCTCAGATTCACCCACTCCATCAGTCAGTCCTATTGTGAGTTTCTTGATGTAGCCGTCACCATCCAAGAAGGCAAAATGACCACAAGCCTTTTCCATAAGAAAACGGCTGGGAATACTTTATTACACGCAGACAGCAACCATCCTGCCCCCCTAAAAAATAGTATACCTATGGGGAGTTCCTCCGGGCCCGTAGGAACTGCAGTACCAACAGCAATTTTGAGAAAGAACAACAGACTATGGTAGATAGATTCAGGCAAAGGGGCTATCAATACAAGGTCATTAAATCTGCCAATGACAAAGTTAAAGCTCTCACTCGGAATGAAGCTCTTTTTTCAACCAAAAAAGTAACCAACGATAACCAAAGGCCCAGACTAATCACCACCTTTAATCAAAGATCCAATCAATTACGTAGAACAATGAAAAAACATTGGGGACTTATAGAAATGGATCCCGTAATTGGCCATGAGGTAGGAAAAGCCCCTGCGATTACGTATAGGAAATCCAAGTCACTTCGTGACCATTTGGTCCATAGCTATCAGCAAACATCTAGCATGCCTACCTGGTTGGAAACTACAAAGGGTTTCAGAAAATGTAATTCCTGTAAGGCCTGCAAAAATAGCACAAACAGAGATAGCTACTTTACAGGTCAGAACAGAAAAAAGAAGCAAAAAACCATCAATAAATTCATAACATGCACAAGTGAATTTTGCGTCTACGTCTTAGAATGTCCTTGTGGCCTAAGATACGTAGGGAGCACAAAATTACAACTAAAATTGCGAGTATTACAACATATGAGGGCAGTTACTAACATTGATCTCAATTACCCAGTCGCAAGACACTTTCAAGAAAAACATCAGGGGAATGCGGATCTAATTAGGTTCTATGGTATTGACAGAATTCCACCACACCCGAGAGGAGGGGACCGAGAGAAACTTCTGCGCATCACAGAATCAAAATACATCATAGATCTTAACACCAAAATCCCATTTGGCATGAATTATGGGGAGGAGTTAGCAACTCATATTGGCCACAGATAATTCCATCTTTTGTCTCCACCTTCCGATCTGCCTGTATGGTGGCTCAGCATCTGCTGTATCACGTTTTTATGTCAGATTCGTTGAGATAGTGACCCCATATGGGTTTAGGCCTTGGGATCCATGAATAAGTTTCTAGTAAACGACCCTTGGTCATCCACACTAGGAATAGTGTGGTATTGGTTTCATGCTATAATCGATTGCATTTAACTTTACCCGCGGTCACTATTCTTCTCGTCTCTTTTTTTTTTTTAATGTAATTACCATTACAATTCATTACACCTTCTTTCACTTCATTTATTTTACTTTTATATTTTTCACACCACTAATTCACAAAAAAATTTCGCACTTACAACAACAGCATACCTGCGCCCCTTTTGGAACCAATGACCACTGGACATATGACAAGATATTAAGTTGGTTGAAAAGGGTACATTACCCATTATTTTGATATCTACGTGGCTCTCACTACTTGACATGAATTTAGCGATGTATTAGAACGGACCAGGATATGCGCAATGGCGCACTCGCTAGTCAAGTAATGAATTTAATTAATTGTTTTTCTCAGAGCCATTGCTTGTGCGAGCATATCATTACTTTACAAACCAATGCATTGTATTTTCTATGTACCGAATTTGTATTATGTATATATATTTTTTAAGCGATGATCCCAGTCTGTTTTCCCAAAGGTCCTTTATTTTGAAAGTATTTCTTTTTTGTCAACAAACCTTAAACCCTATTTCTATGGGGAGTTGGGCACAGGTCACTTGCTTGACAAAGGCTTCGCCGAAACGCGTCGTACTGTTGTGCTTTTGAGGCAATAAATCTTTATTGAACTCGTCCCTGGGTGTGCCGCTGGTAGTTATTCGACATCTTGGATAGCAACCTTTTGGAAAACGGATTTAGCGGAACTGTGTCCGCTGCTGGCACCGGCGTCAATAGGAAGGTGAACAGCTCTTCACAGAACTCTTCGCACATATATATATATATATATATATATATATATATATATATATATATATATATATATATATATAAGAAAGATTTGCCAAGCCCGGTTTTGCAACCATTCCAGATATTTTATTTTCAAGGCTGCCAACTCGTGTCCTTACGCGTTTCGGCTATTTGAAGCCTTGTTCACAGGTGGGTGACATTTCAAATAATTGCAAGTGCTCCACTAAAAAGTCATGTGACAGTTCATTAAACACTGCAAGTTCCAGAGTGCACCAGTGTTGTTTGAAATTTATACAAACGCAGTTAACATTCATATTTCTTGCTTGATAGCGTTTTTCCCTGCTGTTTGCATTATTTTCCTCCTTTAAAAGTTGCACTTGGGAATAAAGTGACACAGTGCACGAAATGTCTTTGAGTGGCAGCAAAGTATTTCCCACAATATCTGGATACAAAACTGTCCAAAAGAGGTGTGTGCCTCTCTTATCTCTCTTTCTCACCTCGAGTGCCAGAAGTACCGAGGCAATCCATTCCAGTCTGGCTTGAGGCGAGTGGGTCATGCCCCCAAAGTGTCAGCAACACAGAAAGCAGGGAACTCCATAAGGGGGGCCCCCGTCCCTGCAGGGCGGCTCCGGCGGCAACAGGAATGGAGAAACCCGTCATTAAACACAAAAGAAAGATTTGCCAAGCCCGGTTTTGCAACCATTCCAGATATTTTATTTTCAAGACTGCCAACTCGTGTCCTTACGCGTTTCGGCTATTTGAAGCCTTGTTCACAGGTGGGTGACATTTCAAATAATTGCAAGTGCTCCACTAAAAAGTCATGTGACAGTTCATTAAACACTGCAAGTTCCAGAGTGCACCAGTGTTGTTTGAAATTTATACAAACGCAGTTAACATTCATATTTCTTGCTTGATAGCGTTTTTCCCTGCTGTTTGCATTATTTTCCTCCTTTAAAAGTTGCACTTGGGAATAAAGTGACACAGTGCACGAAATGTCTTTGAGTGGCAGCAAAGTATTTTCCACAATATCTGGATACAAAACTGTCCAAAAGAGGTGTGTGCCTCTCTTATCTCCCTTTCTCACCTCGAGTGCCAGAAGTACCGAGGCAATCCATTCCGGTCTGGCTTGAGGCGAGCGGGTCATGCCCCCAAAGTGTCAGCAACACAGAAAGCAGGGAACTCCATAAGGGGGGCCCCCGTCCCTGTAGGGCGGCTCCGGCGGCAACGGGAATGGAGAAACCCGTCATTAAACCCAAAAGAAAGATTTGCCAAGCCCGGTTTTGCAACCATTCCAGATATTTTATTTTCAAGACTGCCAACTCGTGTCCTTACGCGTTTCGGCTATTTGAAGCCTTGTTCACAGGTGGGTGACATTTCAAATAATTGCAAGTGCTCCACTAAAAAGTCATGTGACAGTTCATTAAACACTGCAAGTTCCAGAGTGCACCAGTGTTGTTTGAAATTTATACAAACGCAGTTAACATTCATATTTCTTGCTTGATAGCGTTTTTCCCTGCTGTTTGCATTATTTTCCTCCTTTAAAAGTTGCACTTGGGAATAAAGTGACACAGTGCACGAAATGTCTTTGAGTGGCAGCAAAGTATTTTCCACAATATCTGGATACAAAACTGTCCAAAAGAGGTGTGTGCCTCTCTTATCTCCCTTTCTCACCTCGAGTGCCAGAAGTACCGAGGCAATCCATTCCGGTCTGGCTTGAGGCGAGCGGGTCATGCCCCCAAAGTGTCAGCAACACAGAAAGCAGGGAACTCCATAAGGGGGGCCCCCGTCCCTGTAGGGCGGCTCCGGCGGCAACGGGAATGGAGAAACCCGTCATTAAACCCAAAAGAAAGATTTGCCAAGCCCGGTTTTGCAACCATTCCAGATATTTTATTTTCAAGACTGCCAATTCGTGTCCTTACGCGTTTCGGCTATTTGAAGCCTTGTTCACAGGTGGGTGACATTTCAAATAATTGCAAGTGCTCCACTAAAAAGTCATGTGACAGTTCATTAAACACTGCAAGTTCCAGAGTGCACCAGTGTTGTTTGAAATTTATACAAACGCAGTTAACATTCATATTTCTTGCTTGATAGCGTTTTTCCCTGCTGTTTGCATTATTTTCCTCCTTTAAAAGTTGCACTTGGGAATAAAGTGACACAGTGCACGAAATGTCTTTGAGTGGCAGCAAAGTATTTTCCACAATATCTGGATACAAAACTGTCCAAAAGAGGTGTGTGCCTCTCTTATCTCCCTTTCTCACCTCGAGTGCCAGAAGTACCGAGGCAATCCATTACGGTCTGGCTTGAGGCGAGCGGGTCATGCCCCCAAAGTGTCAGCAACACAGACAGCAGGGAACTCCATAAGGGGGGCCCCCGACCCTGCAGGGCGGCTCCGGCGGCAACGGGAATGGAGAAACCCGTCATTAAACACAAAAGAAAGATTTGCCAAGCCCGGTTTTGCAACCATTCCAGATATTTTATTTTCAAGACTGCCAACTCGTGTCCTTATGCGTTTCGGCTATTTGAAGCCTTGGTCACAGGTGGGTGACATTTCAAATAATTGCAAGTGCTCCACTAAAAAGTCATGTGACAGTTCATTAAACACTGCAAGTTCCAGAGTGCACCAGTGTTGTTTGAAATTTATACAAACGCAGTTAACATTCATATTTCTTGCTTGATAGCGTTTATCCCTGCTGTTTGCATTATTTTCCTCCTTTAAAAGATGCACTTGGGAATAAAGTGACACAGTGCACGAAATGTCTTTGAGTGGCAGCAAAGTATTTTCCACAATATCTGGATACAAAACTGTCCAAAAGAGGTGTGTGCCTCCCTTATCTCCCTTTCTCACCTCGAGTGCCAGAAGTACCGAGGCAATTCATTCCGGTCTGGCTTGAGGCGAGCGGGTCATGCCCCCAAAGTGTCAGCAACACAGAAAGCAGGGAACTCCATAAGGGGGGCCCCCGACCCTGCAGGGCGGCTCCGGCGGCAACGGGAATGGAGAAACCCGTCATTAAACACAAAAGAAAGATTTGCCAAGCCCGGTTTTGCAACCGTTCCAGATATTTTATTTTCAAGACTGCCAACTCGTGTCCTTGCGCGTTTCGGCTATTTGAAGCCTTGTTCACAGGTGGGTGACATTTCAAATAATTGCAAGTGCTCCACTAAAAAGTCATGTGACAGTTCATTAAATATCTGGAATGGTTGCAGGTCACTGAGGGCATGAAGAAGACTATTCCCAGCTGTCTCTTTCCTGTATAGACTAGTAATGATTTTATCTTGCAAAACTTCAATCTTGATATCGAGGAATTCTATATATGTTCTACTGAAATTATAAGTCAGGACAATATTGTACTTGTTGTTATTCAGTTTATCAATAAAGTTTAAGGCTTCTGATTCGCTTCCTTTCCATACTATCAGCAAATCATCGATGTACCTAAGCCATTTCACTACTGACGTGACGTCATCTACCATATTAGTGTCAGAACGAATTTCCTCTTCCCACTTTCCTAGGACTAGATTAGCAAAGCTTGGCGCGAAGCACGTACCCATCGCCGTGCCTCGCACTTGTTTATACAAAACACCATTGAAGAGGAAAATGTTATTCTTGAGACATATCGATATCATGTCTTTTAACATTCTAGTGTGTTCCAAATATATGATGTTCCGTGAATTCTAGACATTTACTTGTCGAAACGCGTAACGAGCAATAAACTAGCTTCTTTATAAGCATTATACTTCGAGTGTGCGTGTAATTTAAGGCTTAGTAAAATAATTATTACCGGTGAGGGCATACCGGCAAACGCACCACCTGACGTCGGGCTCAATCTCGGAATGACGCATTCTGCGAAGGAATATATATATATAGCAAGAAAACAACGAAAGTTCGCACGAGATGAAAGAGACTACACGTCCGGACGAATATTAACTTTCGCGAAGAAATTTGATAAAATAAGAACAAACTTTGCGAAAGATCAAACACTGAGTCTCCTCGAGTCAAGCAGGGAAGGTTCAACGACTGATCTCAGCTCAGATCTTGAATCCACGAGCAGTATCGCCTCAACAAGTACCGACCAACAGGTTTTTTCCAAGGAGTTACAGATTCTACAGAAAGCAAAGGAACAATCGAACCGTGGGAGACCAAGAAGAAAAAAGCAAGAAAACACAGACAAAACCACAAGAGAAACATCAGACGCAAGAAACTCAAGGACAACTGGAATGGGAACAAGAGGCCAGAAGACACCAACACTATAATGGAGGACAATACATCAAAAATGACGGTAATTAACTTAACTAAAAAAGTACTTAATAAAGATGAAATCAATGTATTAGAACTAGGCCTATCTTTTTGTCCAGATATGCGTTTCGATTATGCACAGGCACGTGTTGACCTATATAAATTTGAAAGGAAGTTGAAATTATGTAAAATGCATGCTAACAAAAAGACTGAAACAACTGCAAGAGTACCAACTATTGATAATGAGGGCTTATTGATTGGTGATATACCCACATTACATGCCATAACCACCATGGGGGAAATAGAATCTTCTGTGGGCAGTGATAGGATTGTTGACCCCCTTGAATGTTCACAGATATCCCAGATTATCACTACACTTGATTTAGACACTGCGGAGACCACTAGCACAGCATTTAAAGCCAAATCTAAGTACATTCCAACATTGGCCAAAGATAATATTGATGTTTTTAGTGACCTAGTGGCACAGGATTTCCTTGATCTTATCAAAAAGGGAAATCCACAGAACAACAATCTGACACAGAACCAGTGGGGGGTGGTTAACGCTCTACAAAAAGATCAGGAAATAGTGATCAAACCCTCCGACAAGGGAGGGAATGTTGTCATTATGACAAGAACAATGTATACTAAAGAGGCAATGCGCCAGTTGAATAACCCCACATGCTATTGCAAAGTAGACAGAAAATATACCAGTGACCTAAAAAGAACCTATCATGACAAAATTCAAACTTGGCATGATAAAGGCCTACTCTCATGGGACGAGAGAAATTTCCTCACAAACAATACCCCCACAACTCCGACACTTTACCTTCTTCCGAAGGTACATAAAGACATGATCGAACCTCCAGGGAGACCAATCGTCTCATCAAAAAACAGTCTGCTTGAAAACACGAGCACATATGTAGATCACTTCCTTTTTCCCTTTGTCAAAGATCTCTCATCCTATCTTAGAGATACCACTGACTTTCTACTCAAAATCAAGGATGTCAAACTAGGAACAAATCATTGGATGGTTTGTCTAGACGTAGAGGCATTATACACCAGCATCAGACATGACGATGGTGTGAAAGCCTGTAAATTTGTTCTCAAAAAACGCAGAATAGAACTGCTAGAACACACCCTCATGCTTTTGGACATGATTAACATCTGTCTAAAGGAGAACGTTTTCATGTTTGAAAAAGAATTTTACAAACAATTGCAAGGTACTTCTATGGGCACCTGCTTCGCTCCCAGCTATGCCAATCTGATGGTAGGCTGGTGGGAGAAGCAGGTGCTCTGGAACGAACAAACTGAACACTGGACTCTCTGTGTATCAAAATGGCTCAGATACATAGACGACATCTTTTTTGTGTGGGAAGGAACAGAGGCGGAACTCAATCTGTTTATTAACTGTCTCAACCAGAACGATGTCAACCTTAGATTTACCAAACACTACAGCCAAGAATGTGTCGATTTCCTCGATCTGAAACTCAGTAATGACAATGGCAGAATCAGCACTAATCTTTTCAGGAAAAAAACAGCAGGAAATTCAATCCTGCATGCTGCCAGTGCGCATCCACCGAGTTTCAGGTGGGGAATTCCCTATAGTGAGTTTCTCAGAGCTAAGCGCAATTGCAGTACCAACCTAACATATGAGAAAACGAAGCATGAAATGAAAATGAGATTCAAGGAGAGGGGATACCCCAGAAAAGCGATACTACAGGCAGAAAAAAGAGTGGACAGTCAATCAAGGGAAGAAATTCTCAATAACACCAAGCAGACTGTCATCACTCAGAACACTCCCAAAAAAACAGTAAGATTCATAACGAAATTTTGCAGTCAATCCAATCAGATGCGGAGTATCCTCAAAAATAGATGGGACATCCTTAGACAGGACCCAATTCTGAGAAATGAAATAGGGGCTAGCCCATCTATCACATACATGAGAAGTCCATCTCTCAGAGACATGCTGGTACATAGCCATCTACAGTCAAAGGAAACTAGCTGGCTTCAGCAAATGAAAGGTTTCCGGAAATGTGGGAATTGCAAGGCTTGTAGAAACAGCAACAATGTATCAGAAGTCACATTAAAAAGAACGAAAACTCTCTGGAAAATACCAAAACTCATTACATGTAATACTGACTTCGTGGTATATGCAATAATATGCCCCTGCCAGCTATGGTATATCGGATCAACCACTTTTCCGATCAAAAAACGTATCCTAGAACACTGGCGAGCAATCACGAATTGTGACCAAACTTACAGTACGGCTAGACACTTCTTGAAGGAACATGGGGCGGACTGGACCAAAGCCAAATTTTTTGGATTGGACACAGTCAAACCCAATGCTCGAGGTGGGAACCGCATTGCCTCTCTACGCAAACTCGAATCACGTTTCATCCTCCTGGCAGGCACCAAATTCCCGGATGGCCTGAATCAGGACGAGGAACTTTATTCCCACCTATAATGAGACACCATTTGACACTGAAACAGTTTGACCTTGGTGGGCTACTCATGCCCTGCCCATATCTCTCTCCCCCCCAAAACCCCCCCCCCCCCTCCCTATAAACATTTGCATTTTTTGTTTTCTCTGATTACAATTTATTGAATGTACAGCATTTATGTAATTACATGTGACCAGTGAATGTGAAATATAGCTTTGTCCTAAATCTACGGTGTTGTTGAACTATGGCATTAATTCAAATTGTCTCTTTGATTCTATACAGGAACATCATTCTGAATTCACCTGTATCTCACACCAGTGATAGAATTACGAGCACCGGAGTTCTTCCGACTCCAAGTCACCATTCGGATAAGATGTTCAAAGGGCACTAGACCCTCCATCATCTTTGTCGCCGTATTGTTGTGAGAACTAGTCTCCATCACATGATGTTGAAACTATACCACACATGGACACATAGTTTTAATAACCGGCACTAGTCCTTTATGACACACACCTATGCACACTCATCACGTGGTCACTGTTACAATCATACAATGAATGAAATTGTATTATTTAATTATGTTCCTTACTTCTCTGAAATTGTAATTACGTTTAATCTGTAATTATTCAAATTTGTGATGTATTTCTTTTATGTCTATACATAGAAAAAAGTGCACTTACCCTATTTAATTGGTGCAAATGGAGACTATGGTCATGTGACCAAGACCACGGACGTGGTCGAAACGCGTCGTCCTCTTCTGCCCTGTGAAGAATAAAGCTGCTTTTGATGATCGAGTGGGCTCGTGTGGATTCTTTTCCGGTTTGAATCAACCTTTGTGAAATATATATATATATATATATATATATATATATATATATATATATATATATATATTACCTACTGGCGGTCGCCAGTAGGTAGTTATAGTTAGGACCCCTTTTCCATAGGAAATCCGCAACATTCTATTTTGAATAACTTTGGCGCCGGTCGATGAATCCTCGCAAATTTCTCAAAATAGGTGGGGCGCTACGCTCCGCTCCTACCCTGAAAGTCTCGGGGGGATTCGTCAAGCGGGGGCTGAGATAAAAGGGGGGTCCCAAAACGCGTTTTTCCCATGCATTTTTCCATAGGACCTTTAGACAGAGCTACAGCCCGAACGGCTGAACAGAATTACTAGAAATTTGGCAGAGAGGTAGTCCCTATGTCAAGGAAGTGCCTTTTGTAGGTTTGGTGTAAATCTGTTCAGTAGATTCTGAGAAAATAGCCTTTAAATCAATATATATATCTGAGCCCGCTTACGGTACGCTTACCGTACGCTTACCGTACGCGTACGGTGGCGTGCGCGAGCGCGATTCTGATTGGCTCTTAGATCTTACTAAACATTCGAATCGGCCGAAACCAGGAAGCGGCGTCCGCCATTTTGTCTCTCGCACTGAGTGTTATTTATCAAACATGATGCCCAAAAACATGTTACGGGGCTGTTTTGACAACTCCCTCCCACATAGTCATGTTGAGGGAGTCCCCAAACATCCCCCAAGAGCAAAAACGGTTTTATTTTTTTTTCGGCAATTTCGCCGAGTACGCTTACCGTACGCTTACCTTAAGCGTACGGTAAAAAATAGAAATAAAAAAAACACTATCCACACTTACCCCACCCCCTGTGCTTTTGGTGGCCGCAGGCCACCAAATGTACAGGGCTTATTACATCAGTAAAAAAACTATATTTTGGCAACATGAAATTATAAAATCGAAATAAAAAAAACACTATCCACATTGACCCCACCCCCTGTGCTTTTGGTGGCCGAAGGCCACCAAATGTACAGGGCTTATTAAAGTTGATAAAAACCGTGCACGGAACGCACTGCGTTAAGTGGGCGCGCACGCCTCGAATGGCGTAAAGTAACTTAGCATTTAAAAAACCGTACAAATTCACTGAAAAAACCATAGGTTTCACACACGTTATAGTTAGGAATTAGCATTTAAAAAACCTTGCAAATTCACTGAAAAAACCATAGGTTTCACACATGTTATAGTTAGCGGAAATTTTACTGATAAAAAACCAATGAAATTGCCCCGTTATAGTTAGTGCTGGCAACTATAACTCACGCGACCGCAATCTTCTGCTGATGACATATGTGTCTTCATAAAAAAAAATATTTGTAATATATGTATAGCTAAAAATGGATGGAAGAAGACATGGGCAAATAAGTGTCTAAATACAGTATTAGCATCAGCAGAGGATTGCGGTCGCGTGAGTTATAGTTGCCAGCACTAACTATAACGGGGCAATTTCATTGGTTTTTTATCAGTAAAATTTCCGCTAACTATAACATGTGTGAAACCTATGGTTTTTTCAGTGAATATATATATATATTCACTGAAAAAACCATAGGTTTCACACGTGTTATAGTTAGCTGGACATTTCACTCGTAAAAAACTAATGAAATTCCCCCGTTATAGTTAGTGCAGGCAACTATAACTCACGCGACCGCAATCCTCTGCTGATGATGTCAAATATTACATCACTGATGACATATGTGTCTTTATGAAAAATAAATATTTGTAATATATGTATAGCTAAAGATACAGTATTAGCATCAACAGAGGATTGCGGTCGCGTGAGTTATAGTTGCCTGCACTAACTATAACGGGGGAATTTCATTGGTTTTTTACGAGTGAAATGTCCAGCTAACTATAACATGTGTGAAACCTATGGTTTTTTCAGTGAATTTGCAAGGTTTTTTAAATGCTGATTCCTAACTATAACGTGTGTGAAACCTATGGTTTTTTCAGTGAATTTGTACGGTTTTTTAAATGCAAATTTTTTTTTGAGATTTTTGGTAAATCTATGTATAAAATAATATATGTACTATATCCTGCATTATGGAATGGTTAAGTTTTTTTTTTGTGCATTTTTTTC
Organism: Triturus cristatus; assembly: GCF_964204655.1. Taxonomy (NCBI): domain Eukaryota; kingdom Metazoa; phylum Chordata; class Amphibia; order Caudata; family Salamandridae; genus Triturus; species Triturus cristatus. Next base: position 920,106,022 of record NC_140581.1, on the reverse strand, counting down.
CGTGCGCGTACAGTAAGCTGACGCTACGCGCTCCGTACGTCATAACTACGGTGCGCTTACATGATACGATGCGCGTACGGTAAGCTGACGCTACGCGCTCCGTACGTCATAAGTACAGTGCGCTTACGTGATACGTACGTGACGTACGCGTACACGCATGCGCGTTGCGTGGAAGCAACGTCGCGTTTACGCAGGGGCGTGTAATGCGCATGCGCGAGTGCGTCTTACGTACGCGCTCCGTAAGCGCTCCGTAAGCGTCACGTTTGCGCATGCGTACTTGTTTACGAGCGCGTACCGTAAGCTTACGGAGCGCGCACGGTAGGTCATGTGATCCACAAAGAACACTTTTCATTGGTTGAAACTACTTTCAGTTCCAGAAACTTCCCACACCACACCCATTCCCCTCATTACTGCTTGAGATCCCCTGGGAGAAGGAGCTGAATTGACATTGAGATACAATGGCAGAGCAGCAGACCTCTTCTGAGAGTGAGCCTAGCAGCACCATCATCAGACAGAGAAGGAGGAAACAAAAGGATTCTTTTGTGTGGGAGTATTTTACTTTTCCAGAGGGGCAGAAAAAGGTCAATGCTCCATTGGTCATTTGCACACTTTGTGACCGAGTTTTATCTAGAGGAGATCCAAGGAAGAAGTATTCCTTTGGAAATCACTCTATGATGAGACACCTTAGGGATAAACATCCCAGGACCTTTGCTCGACATACTGGAGAAAACTCTTCAGTAAGTCACCTGAGCCCAACCTCAGAAGCTCAGCCGAGTACATCATCGGCAGCTCAGCTGAGCCCTTCCTCTGAGGTGGGAGCATCACCTTCTTCTGCTCCTCTGGACATTAACCCTCGATTTCGGAGGGTTTCAATGAGGTGTACAACGTGTTGTGGTCTTATTGTTTTTGGGGAGACCAGTGTTTCCCTTATTAACAATAAGATAGACCAGCACGTTTGTAGACGCTCATAATATTCCCATTCTTTCTTTCCTCCATCCCTGTATTAACCCAACGGCTCTTTTAAGAGCCAACCTTACCTTACAATTTTTTTTATTTTTTTTTAAGCTTTCCTTTATGAAATTTTTTTTTTGCCGTGCGCGCACGGTACGCGTAATAGTTACGCGAAGTTCGCAGAATTTTACCTCGCGGAATTTCTCCAGTTACGCCGTGCGCGTACGCTACGCGCATTCGGCGATTTTTCAAAAAAAAATTAAAATTAATTTTTGCCCTTGGGGGTCCTTCTGGGACCCCCTGACAAAGGCTAGGGGGTCAGGAACTGTCCACTCTGCCCCCTTTTCACGTTCTCCACCTTTGTTTTTCACCCCCTCAGACTGCGAGAGACAAAATGGCGGCCAACACTTCCTGGTTTCGACCGATTTGAATGTTTACTGAGATCTAACAACCAATCAGAATCGTGCTTGTGCTCGTGCACGGCGGCGTGCGCGTACGGTAAGCTTACGGTACGCGCTCGGAGCGCGCCCATAGATATATATATTGATTTAAATGCTATTTTCTCAGGAAATACTGAACAGATTTACACGAGACCTTCAAAAGGCACATCCCTGACCTGAGGGCTACCTCTCTGCCAAATTTCAAGTAATTCTGCTCAGCCGTTCGGGCTGTAGCTCGGACTAAAGGTCCTATGGAAAAATGCATGGGGAAAACGCGTTTTGGGACCCCCCCTTTTTCTCAGCCCCTGCTTGACAAATCCCCCCGAGACTTTCAGGGTAGGAGCGGAGCGGAGCCCCCACCTATTTTGAGAATTTCACGAGGATTCGTCAATCGGCGCCAAAGTTATTCCAAATAGAATGTTGCGGATTTCCTATGGAAACACGGTCCTAACTATAACTATCTACTTGCGACCGCCAGTAGATAATATATATATATGTATATATATATATATATATATATATATATATATATATATATATATATATATATATATATTCACTGAAAAAACCATAGGTTTCAGGGGCGTTATAGTTAGCTGGACTTTTCACTCGTACAAAACCATTGAAATTCCCCCATTATAGTTAGTTCAGCTAACTATAACTCGCGCGCCCGCAATGCACTGCTGATGAGGTCACATATTACATCACTCATGACATGGTCAGTGACATCACTCATGACATCACTGATGACATCTCAAATGACATCACTCATGACGTCATCCAGTGAATGTGTGTTTTGTGAAAATTACATATGTTTTATATATGTATATCTCAAGGTCGATGGAAGAATAAATGGGTATATAAGTGTCTAAATGGATGATTTGTTTTTGAAAAATTGATTGTATAACTGCCTGATTAAGTGTATCTTAGTGAATACATGGCTTAGTGAGTAATGTTTAAATGTGTACATATCTGTATCAGTCTCTCACTTTGTGTATAAGTGGCTGCATGGGTTGGTGAGTAGCTACATGAGTGTCTATATAGGTTATTATTTGGTTTTTTGAGTATCAGTATGAGTGTCTGAGTGTCTGTATGGTTCGGTGGGGGGTATTATGTAGTGCATAGGTGCATGAATGAGTGACTCACTGTTTGTATGTGTTGAAGACAGCATGTGTGCAGGACTGTATGGGTGGATGAGTATGTGCATGCGTGTGTTGGTGAGTGATAGACTGTCTCAATATTGTCTTTATGAGTAACTACATATGTTTTAAACTAGTATATGTGACTATTGGTGTATATACGTGAGTATATGTGAGAGTGAGAGTTTGAAAGAGTTCCTGTATGAATAAGTATGTGTTTCTATAAGTGATTGTTTAAAAGACTAAGTATGTATAAGTTTCTGTAGAAGTAAGTGTGGTGGTGTGTGTATAACTGTATATGCAAGTAAATGGATGTTTGATTCTTTATTAGCATGAGTGACTATGTGTGTGAGTAACTCTATGGATGAGTGGCATTGTGTAACAGGATGTATAGGTGTGTGAGTGCATATGATGAGTGAGTACATGTATGAGTGACTGTATAGGACTGTTGGTGAATGAGTGGATGTGTATGTGGATCTTAGAATTACTGAATAGGTTGTTTTAACTGGTATTGGTATGTCCATTGTTTTGAACATTGTAGTTTCTATTTTTGAATGTGTGTATCAAAAGTTATATTAGGGGAAGAGGTGGTCTGCCACTCTATCACAAGGATGATGTCATCAGTGATGTCATTAGTGATGTCATTTGAGATGTCATCAGTGATGTCATGAGTGATGTCACTGACCATGTCATGAGTGATGTAATATGTGACATCATCAGCAGTGCATTGCGGGCGCGCGAGTTATAGTTAGCTGAACTAACTATAACGGGGGAATTTCAATGGTTTTGTACGAGTGAAAAGTCCAGCTAACTATAACGCCCCTGAAACCTATGGTTTTTTCAGTGAATTTCTGAATTGCAGAAAGAAGCAACGGAAGTCCTCAAAGACGAAGAAAAGTGCAGGAAGAAGGATAACGTGCAGAAAGAACAAACAGAAGAGCAGAAAGAAGCCTTGTTGCAAAATCATCCTGTACCCTCAACTTTTTCAGACGGATACTGGTGGTAACTGAGTCTGACTAACCAGTCCTAGAGCCAGTGCTATGTTAAAAGACACTCAGAATACAGTGAAAACCCCTACATACACTAGGAAACACTATGCGTTGGGGTCCCCCGGTGATTAGCATGACCTCCTCTGTAAGCCCCTAGTATATAATAGGGCAGGGGATTAAAACTACCTCTTAAAACGCGCCACAGGCCATGTTTGCACACGTCACCTCAGGCCCCATCCCCTCACTGTGTAAACACGTCCTGTGGCCGTTTTAAGTTGGGAGATTAAGTCCCCTTGAATCCTGAGGGTCCCTAGGGTCCAACTCGACCACTAGGTACCTCCAGTAAGCGCCACAGAGCTGCGTTGCTGAGAGATGTAAAAAGGGGCACGGCCTAGACCACCTCTCTGCAACGCAGCAGAGTGGTGTTTACTGGAAGCACCTGGTGGGCTAGTTGGCCCCCAGGGTCCCTCAGGGTTGAAGGGGAATTATTTCCCCAACTTAAAACGCGCCACAGGGCTTGTTTGCACACGTTAACTCAGGCCCCGTCCCCTCCCTTCACCACTGTGTAAACACGCCCTGTGGCCGTTTTTAGTTGGGAGATTAAGTTAATTTGAATCCTGAGGGTCCCTAGGGTCCAACTAGCCCACTAGGTACCTCCAGTATGCGCCACAGAGCAGCGTGGCAGAGAAGTGTAAAAAGTGGCACGGCCTGGACCACCTCTCTGCAACGCAGCTCAGTGGCGCTTACTGGAAGCACCTGGTGGGCTAGTTAGCCCCCAGGGGCCCTCAGAATTGAAGGGGAATTATTTCCCCAACTTAAAACGCGCCATAGGGCGTGTTTGCACACGTCACCTCAGACCCCGTTCCCTCCCTTCACCACTGTGTAAACGCGCCCTGTGGCCGTTCTAAGTTGAGAGATTAAGTCCCCTTGAATCCTAAGGGTCCCTAGGGTCAAACTAGCCCACTAGGTACCTCCAGTAAGCGCCACAGAGCTGCGTTGCATAGAGGTGTAAAAAGGGGCGTGGCCTCAGAACACCTGTCTGCAACGCAGCTCCCTGGCGCACACTGGAGATACCTGTTGGGCTAGTTGGCCCTCAGGGACCCTCAGTATTGAAGGGGAATTAATTCCCCAACTTACAACTAGCCAGGGGGCGCGTTTGCAGAGTGCTGCAAGGAGGGGGCGTGGCCTCCAGCGCGAAGCTGGTCTTTTATTTATTTTATTTTTTTAAGAAGGAGGGCTGTGTGGCCCCCCTTCTTTTTCTAATTTACTGGCCCTGGGGACCCCATCCCCAAGGGCCTGCACCCTAATTCTTTTTGTTGAAAAAAATTAATTTGGCCCTCCCAAGGCCTTAATCGGCCCCGGGGACCCCAACCCCCGGGTCATGGCCTTTTTTTTATTTAAATTCTTTAGGAGGGGGCTGCGTTGCCCCCCTCCTCAGGCCACTTATGGCTCCGGGGACCCCATCCCCCGGGGCCGGCCTTTGTTTTTTATTATTTTAAAAATATATATATAGTTATAGAAACACCTAGGACATGCTGGACAAACCGTATGTACCTATCACCATGACGATTTGCGTGATATTCATTAAAAGGCGACTATGCATAGAATGAATCCACATGGAATGTATTTACACCGCTAGTGAAGCTCTGACGTGTCTGACGCCCTACCGGGCCTAATCCCAGCGCCCCCGCCGGTGGGTACTCTCCAAGTAGACACCCTTGTCGTTTATTTATACAAACATGGGTAGCTATTGACGGGCACATTTAATATACACGCACACCAAGCCATTCAAAGGGGATTCGACAAAATTTCGACCAAACTATGCAAGAAACCCCCTTCACGGTTAATAAAAACACATCCACCGCCGGATGTGTAATACTTTTTATTTTACTCTCTGGAAAGGAGACGAACCTCACTTGAGAGTCACAGCGTGCTCCTGGCTGAGCCCAATGCTGTGTAACACCCACCAGTGCCCGCTGATTGCCTCACACCTCTGTGTTGTATTCCACCAGCTAGTGCGTATGCTATGGCACTCTCTAGCCCATGTGCACTGTAACACCACCCCGTGAATATGTCATGCCACACTTGCCTTCGCACGGGTTATATTGCCCCATCTAACGTGCCTTCCTCGATGTGTATGTTATAACGCACAACGCTATGCCATACATATTACAATCTGGGATCCATATCTTTGTCACAGTGCCTATGCAACGTTACACTCCCCAGCACATATTTTATATTACAACTTTAGAGACTAGTTATGTTACACAACACTGCCCTGTGCATATTAAACTCCAAGGCGCATATCGCGTAGCACGCGCTAGTGCCTGTGCTATCTCGCGCTCTCCAATGAATCTGTCATTGCGCACAATGTATTGCATATTATATTTCACGCCCCGGTTCATCTTATATCACACTTTTTGGTGCATAGTTTATACCATATACTACATCTAGTTTTCATTTTCAATCGTGCTCTCAGGACTATGTTCTATATAACACTGCGTCCACCTACCCTTTTCACGGGCATTACATTTTGCGATGGGGGTGGAGGGTCAGGGAGTGTTTCTGCCAAGTGAGCCCGGATTCACAGTCACAAACGTCCTCTTCTTCCTGAATAAAAGTGAGATTATGCTGCATACTTGTTCATATTTTAAGTGGTTCGCACAGACACACATTTTAAAACAATAAAGTTCCTAATACTCACCTTCTCTGAACAGTTAGCTTGCTGCCCCATCCACCTTCTCCCTATCCTCTGTTGTCTGAATCCATGGACTAGCCTCCTCCCTCCTGCCATGCATGGTCTGATGTGCTGCCACTGCCCTCCATTTAGCATGATGTACCAGTCCACTCCTCCTGCCCTCCATTGCCCAATTCTATGGCCCATCATTGACCTCCTGCTTAGCCTCTGTGCTTAGCTTGCTGCCCCTATTCTCCTTCCCCCTGCCCTCCGATGTCTTTGTGCATGCCCCTGCTCCATCCTTTTTGCCCACTATGTTCCATGGACCTGCCACTCCTATCTACTCTGAGTGTTCTGTTGAGCTGCCACTCCCCTCCCACCTGCCTAGCATTGTCAGATGACTGTAACCTGTCCCTGCCACCTCCACCCTGCCTGTCCACATGCCATGCCCCTATCCTCTTCCTCCTGTCCTCAATGGTCCATTTTACTGCCACACCCTTCTGCCCTCCCTGATCTGTTGTGCTGCAACTGCTCTTCCTGCCTGCCCCGCGCGGTCTGTTGTGAGGCCCCTTCCCCTGAACTTTCTTGTCTGTGCCCAGGTCCTGACCCTCCCTTCTATCCTCCATGGTCCTTTGTGCATGCCCCTGCACCCTCCTTCTTGCCCATCATAGCCATTGTGCTGCCACTAACCCTCCCACTTGCCATGCATGGTCTTCTGTGCTGCCATGGCCCCTCCCATCTTCCCTGTGTGGTCAGCTAGCTGCCCCTGACCCCCTCCCACCTTTCCTCCATGGTCTGTGTGTATGCCACCATTGTCTCATTGTTGCTCTCCATGGTGTGTCTTGTTTCTAGTGCCCATCCTGCCTGACCTCCATGGTCATCTTCCTGCTCCTGCCCTGCCACCTTGCCCCCAGCCCTCTGTTTCAATGTGCAGACCCCCTATTCCCTCCCTCCTGGCTTGTCTGTTCCATTGTAATGCCCCTGATCCGTCCCTCCTGCCCTTTATGGTCTGTTATGCTGCAGCTTTCTCTCCTGTCTGTCCATTATGGTCAGCTAGCTACCATTGTCTCTTTCCCATCTGTTCTCTGTTGTCCATGTGCATGGTCCTGTCCCCTCCCTATTGCTTTCTATGGATTGTTGTGCTGCACTCCCATCCCGCATGCGCTGTGTGGTGTATTGTGCTGCTGCAAACCCTGATGCCTGCCCTCTAGGGTCAGTTTGGTGCACCTCTCCATGTCCCTCCTGTCCTCTGTTATCCGAGTCCATGTCCCTACCCCAATTCCTCCTGCCTACCATGATTCAATGTACCATACTTGCGAACATTTTGAACTTGGTAAGAGGGAGATTTTGAAAAAAAACTGGGGTATTGATTTTCCCCTTTGAGTTACATTGAAAAAGAGGAGATTGTAGACAGGAGACAGATCAAATAAAGCCCATTTGAGCTTAAAAACATTGGACGTTTCCTGGCTGAAACGGGTCTGTTGGCATGTATGGCTGTACTACCACTGCCTCTTCCTTCTGCCCACAATGGTCTATTATATTGCCACAGCCTCTCTTGCCAGTCCTGTATTGTTGGTTTGTTGCCCCTGCCCCCCTTCCCACTGCCCTCCATAGTCTGTTGTGCTGCCACTGCCCTTCCTGCCTGCCCAGTGTGGTCAAATTGTTGCCTCTGCACTCTCCTACCTGCCTTCAATTTTCAGAGTCCGTGCCCCTGGCCTCTGCCTCTCAACAGTATCCCAATGAACAACTAGATTGCTAACATTCTATATTTATTACAAAAGTGTGGAACGCCTGACGTCATCTTGATGTAATCAAAACTGTAATACCTAAAGTATTTCCTTTAGAAATTACATATATGAGAGGCTCTTATTTGCATCAAAATTATGGTTAGTGCTCTAAAAAACTAAAATGAGGACATATTTTCTGAGTTTTCAAATAGCAACAAAGAACTTTTAAGTTATTTGTAATCTTTATGTTTTTTTATCCAGTTGACCACTTGATTAAATGTTGCACCTTGGCGAGAGGATGTGGTGTTACTTCCAGAGCTGCAGACTTTGCAACTGGGGAACCAGGTTGGAGTTCCTGCTTCAGCTCAACATTCTGTGATTGTGGTCAAATCACTTAATCTCCCCATGTCTACAACCAAAATGAATTTGATCTTGTGTGATGTAACCAATGCTCATGTAAAGCATTCCAATACCTGACAAGTCTGCACTATATAAAACTGCAAATACACAAGAAATAAGTGTTTTGCACACTTCTGTCATTGGGCTACATGTGGACTACATCTGGGTGATATTTGTGCTGTATTTAGGCTCTTTTGTGTCTGGTGGCCATCTTGGGAGATTTATTTGTTATGAAGTTTCCTAATTTCCTCATTTACAGCAGTCTCCTCAGTAGGAAATTATTTCAGTTTTTTACTTCGATTCCATCAAGAAGGTATTCAGATATGTCACACATTTGCCATAAATTCTGAATGTTAGCACTCTAGTTGCTCATTAGATCACTGTAGTAAAGCTACTGCTCACCACGGAAGTCTGCTGCTGGTATTAAAAGTGCATGTTTCAGTCTGCATATCAGAATTTTTTAATGAAATAGAAGAGGATTTGAGAAGTCACTCAAAATGAGCCCTAATTTTTCTTTCTTCAGCACTAATCATAATTTCTATGGCAAATTGAACCCCCTCATTGTGTTCCTTTTTAAATTAAATGTTTTAAGTGTTACCAGTTTATTCCAATCAAGATGGCTTCAGGTGTGCCATACTTTTGTCATAAGTAAGACAGTAAGCACTCTAGTTGTTCTTAAGAACACTCTGGGACATTCTGTCATTAGGCTATACTTGGGCTACATCTGGGTGATATTTGGGCTACATTTAGGCTCTTTTGTCTCTGGTGGCCATCTTGGGAGATTTATTTGTTATGAAGTTTCCTAATTTCCTCATTTACTGCAGTCTCCTCGGTGGGAATACTTTCAGTTTTTTATTTTGGTTCCATCAAGAAGGCATTCAAATGTGTCACACATTTGCCATAAATTCTGAATGTTAGCACTCTAGTTGCTCATTAGATCACTGTAGTAAAACTACTGCTCACCAGGGAAGTCTGCTGCTGGTATTCAAAGTGCATGTTTCAGTCTGCATGTCAGAATTTGTTTATGAAATAGAAGAGGATTTGAGAAGTCAAAATGTGCCCTAACTTTTCTTTCTGCAGAACTAATCATAATTTCTATGGCAAAATGAACCCCCTCGTTTTGTTCCTTTGTAAATTAAATATTTTAAGTGTTATCACCTTATTCCAATCAAGATGGCTTCAGGTGTGCCATACTTTTGTCATAAGTAAGACTGTTAGCGCTCTAGTTGTTCGTTAGAACACTCTGGGACATTCTGTCATTGGGCTATACTTGGGCTACATCTGGGTGATATTTGGGCTACATTTGGGCTCTTTTGTCTCTGGTGGCCATCTTGGGAGATTTATTTGTTATGAAGTTTCCTAATTTCCTCATTTACTGCAGTCTCCTCAGTAGGAAATACTTTCAGTTTTTTACTTGGTTCCATCAAGAAGGCATTCAGATGTGTCACACATTTGCCATAAATTCTGAATGTTAGCACTCTAGTTGCTCATTAGATCACTGTAGTAAAGCTACTGCTCACCAGGGAAGTCTGCTGCTGGTATTCAAAGTGCATGTTTCAGTCTGTATGTCAGAATTTTTTTATGACATAGAAGAGGATTTGAGAAGTCAAAATGTGCCCTAATTTTTCTTTCTTCAGCACTAATCATAATTTCTATGGCAAAATGAATCCCCTCATTGTGTTCCTTTGTAAATAAAATGTTTTAAGTGTTACCACTTTATTCCATTCAAGATGGCTTCAGGTGTGCCATACTTTTGTCATAAGTAAGACTGTTAGCGCTCTAGTTGTTCGTTAGAACACTCTGGGACATTCTGTCATTGGGCTATACTTGGGCTACATCTGGGTGATATTTGGGCTACATTTGGGCTCTTTTGTCTCTGGTGGCCATTTTGGGAGACTTATTTGTTATGATGTTTCCTTATTTCCTCATTTACTACAGTCTCCTCAGTAGGAAATACTTTCAGTTTTTTACTTTGATTCCATCAAGAAGGCATTCAGATGTGTCACAAATTTGCCATATATTCAGAATGTTAGCACTCTAGTTGCTTATTAGATCACTGTAGTAAAGCTACTGCTCAACAGGGAAGTCTGCTGCTGGTATTGAAAGTGCATGTTTCAGTCTGCATGTCAGAATTTTTTAATGAAATAGAAGAGGATTTGAGAAGTCACTCAAAATGTGCCCTAATTTTTCTTTCTGCAGCACTAATCATACTTTCTATGGCAAAATGAACCCCCTAATTTTGTTCCTTTTTAAATTAAATGTTTTAAGAATTACCACTTTATTTCAACCAAGATGGCTTCAGGTGTGCCATACGTTTGTCATAAGTAGGACTGTTAGCGCTCTAGTTGTTCTTTAGAACACTCTGGGAAGCTGCAGTAGAACACAAAGGAATCAACTGACAGTCCCTGCCCTTATTGGATGTACATGTTTTACTGAGAATGTCAGACTTCATTCTCACATGACTGAGAAAGATAATGTGAATTTACAGAAAATATGCTCTCTGTTAGCTTATAGATCACCTTCCAAACCTCTGTGGGAAAAGCATGAGAAAATAGTTTTTTCTGAAACATGATTCATGATATCACAGCAGAAGGCTTTTTCACATGGTAAAATCACCTTAGAACACACCACAATTCCTAAAATGAGTATGGTACCATCAACAAATGATTTATAATGTAACTAAAGTCTTCAAACCTTCTATTAACTGCAATGCTTTTTAATGAGGTGCTATCATGTATTTTGGTCCCAAGATGGCTGCCAACACTTCTTGGAAGAAGTGCTGACAGCCAATCAGATCTCACGATGAGATGTGTGATTAGGCTCCGCCCAGATATATATGTGATTTTACTTTTGATTTTCTCAGGAACTACTGAGCGGATTTACACCATTTAAGCAAAAGGCACAGGCCTGACCTGAGGACTACCTCTTTGCCAAATTTCAAGTAATTCTGTTCAGCCGTTCGGGCTGTACCTTCGACTAAAGGTCCTATGGGAAAATGCATGGGGAAAACGCGTTTTGGGTCCCCCCTTTGTTCTCAGCCCCCGCTTGACAAATCACCCCGAGACTTTCAGGGTAGGAGCTGAGCGGAGCGTCCCATTAGTTTTGAAAATTTCACGAAGATTAGTCAACCGGCGCCAAAGTTATTCAAAATAGAATTTTCAGATTTCCTATGGGAACTCGGTCCTAACTATAACTATCTACTGGCGACCGCCAGTAGATAATATATATATATATATATACATATACATATACATATACATATTACCTACTGGCGGTCGCCAGTAGGTAGTTATAGTTAGGACCACGTTTCCATAGGAAATCCGCAACATTCTATTTTGAATAACTTTGGCGCCAGTCGACGAATCCTCGCGAATTTTTCAAAATAGGTGGGGCGCTACGCTCCGCTCCTACCCTGAAAGTCTCGGGGGGATTCGTCAAGCGGGGGCTGAGATAAAAGGGGGGTCCCAAAACGCGTTTTTCCCATGCATTTTTCCATAGGACCTTTAGACACAGCTACAGCCCGAACGGCTGAACAGAATTACTTGAAATTTGGCAGAGAGGTAGCCATAAGGTCAAGGAAGTGCCTTTTGCAGGTCTGGTGTAAATCTGTTCAGTATTTCCGGAGAAAATAGCATTTAAAAGCATATATATATCTATATGCGCGCAGGGTGCGCGCACCGTGCGAGCACCGTGCGAGCACCCTAACGTGCGCGAGCGTAATTCTGATTGGTGGTTACATGTTAGTCAACGTTCGAATCGGTCGAAATCAGGAAGTGTCGGCCGCCATTTTGTTTGTTTTCAGTGCGAGAGTGAAAAAGGAAGGTGGCGAACGTGAAAAGGGGACAGGGTAGAGAGTTCCTGACCCCCTAGCCTTTGTCAGGGGGTCCCTGAAGGACCCCGAAGGCAAAAAATTTTTTATTTTTTTTTAAAAATCGCGGGGGTGCGCGCACAGTGCGCGCACCCTGAAAAACACAAAAAAAAAATTTTTTTTTACCAAAAAAAATAATAATTCGCAGGGTGAAAACCAAAAAAAAAAAAATAATAATTTTTAATACGTAGTTTATTGTAAAATAAATATATAAAAAAAATAATACATAAATAAATTAGCATTTAAAAAACCGTACAAATTCACTGAAAAAACCATAGGTTTCACACACGTTATAGTTAGGAATTAGCATTTAAAAAACCTTGCAAATTCACTTAAAAAACCATAGGTTTCACACATGTTATAGTTAGCTGGACATTTCACTCATAAAAAACCAATGAAATTCCCCCGTTATAGTTACTGCAGGCAACTATAACTCACGCGACCGCAATCCTCTGCTGATGACGTCAGATATTACATCACTGATGACATATGTGTCTTTCTGAAAAATAAATATTTGTAATATATGTATAGCTAAAGATTAATGGAAGAAGACATGGGTAAATCAGTTTCTAAATACAGTATTAGCATCAGCAGAGGATTACGGTCGCGTGAGTTATAGCTGCCTGCAGTAACTATAACGGGGGAATTTCATTGGTTTTTTATGAGTGAAATGTCCAGCTAACTATAACATGTGTGAAACCTATGGTTTTTTAAGTGAATATATATATATATATATATATATATATATAGGAACAAGGTCAGCTCCTCCTGGGAATCTCGCCCGTAGTTGGGTGGTGCGTTAAGCCGGTAGAGCTAACGCACGCCAGTGACACAACTTAGTGGCATTCACATTTTGTCACATATGTTAAACTACACTCGGTGTAGTAATAGAGGAAACTGATCACTGTTTCTTTACAGGCTGTATTGTTGCTCATAAGAATGGACGAAGACTCGCAAAGGCGTTTGGCAGCCCAAACACTTTTAGCACGAGCACCCGGTAAATTACAACAGGGCACAGTGAGACCAGACACTGATACCACCCTTATGATGAAATTGAAAAAATATGAAAAGTTAAAGAAATCGGAAACATCAAAATGGTGGGAGGCAATCTCCCTCCAAGACTATATAGATAAGGGGATGGTACCACGTGGACTAAGGATATATACCACACCATCGTATGAATCACCCAATCCTCGTATGTTGGAGGAATGGTCGGAGAATTCAACAAAAAGCTCAAAAACCATGCTCTGCATCCTTGTCAAGTATGCGTGGGAAGACAGGGAGAGTATAATGAAGGAAATATTGGAAATTGAAGAAGATCTTAAAACACATAATGAGCAAGCTGCAATCAAAAAATTCAAAGATGAATTAAAAATAAGACTCACTCAGCATGAAGATGATATCAAATTGAGAAAACAAAGAAAACTTCATCGCGACTGTACAGATTATGAGACGGGTCGCATATTGACTTATAGCAGAAAGTACGACCATATGTATGACATCCAAGCATCCAAAACGGATAAAGAGAAAACAAATATCATAGAAACCATGGCTCCAGTAACAACTGCAACAATTGACTCAGATACGGATGCCTCCGAAAATACAAACAGTACTACATCAGAAGTGGAGGTAATAACTCGACCGGCCACTTTTTTGGACGAATTCCGAGTGCTGAAGAAGGGGCGGCAATCGGGGAGATCAACCCCTCCACAAGCACAAACACCGAGAGGGAGAGGAAGAGGCAGAGGAAGGGGCAGGGGCGCAGTAAACAAAGGAGATCAAGACGAAAGCACAGAACAAATAAGAGGAAGAAACACAGAGCCGATGGGAACCAGACGGGGAGGCTACAGAAAGAAACAACCATGAATGACAACATTATGGTAAATAAAACTATTGTAAACCTTACCAACCGGCATCTTTCTAACCTTGAGAAGAAAACTCTGTGTCTTGGCCTATCTTTCTGCCCCACGGAAGTATTCAATTATTCTGATACTAGAATAGACATGTTCAAATTTATTAGGAAGTTGAAACTTTCAAAATGGCACACCTTAAAGAGTGGCACAAGGGAATACAATAACGTACTGTTTGATATAGATGACCAACCCAGCCTCACAGTAGGGGATGCCAATATTGTAAGAACTATGCAAGATTTAGCTTTTAATACGGCTATTGAGGATGGTAGTGAAGATACTTTTGCTGGGATTAGCAATATTGTCACAGATAAAGCAGCAAAGACTGGCTTCAAGCCAAAATCTATATTTTATCCAGTTCTTCCACACGACAACATAGATACGTTTCATGATGTTGTCACGAAATCACTGCTTGATTGCAAACATGGGCGAAGCAGAGGTAAGGACAAATCTTTCAATCTTACCAAGAAACAAAAATCCATCATCACTGCCTTGGGGATTGACCAAAACCTTATTATCCGTCCTGCAGATAAAGGGGGCAACGTGGTCTTACAAGACAAAGAAATGTACCTTAGAGAAGCGTATAGACAATTGGAAAATGATAAATTCTATTCCAAGAGCAGTACAAGAGACTATAATGAAAGCATCACTACAACTTGGGAAAAATTGTCACTTTGGCAAAATCAAGGTTTAATATCATGGGAGGAATATCTATTCCTCAAAAGAGACTACACCAAACTTCCCATAATATACTTTCTTCCCAAGATCCACAAAAATCCACTTGTACCCCCTGGGAGACCTATTGTTTCATCCATAGGAAGTGTATTTGAAAACATCTCTAAATATGTCGATCATTTTTTACAGGACTATGTGTTCAATTTACCTACTCATGTCAAAGATACTAAGGATTTCTTGCGGAAAGTTGAAAGGATCATATGGAAAGAAGGGCACATGTTTTTAACACTAGACGTATGCTCTTTGTATACTATCATTGAACATAACCAGGGAATCAGAGCATGCTCACATTACTTAAATGACAGGGACATCATGTATCTAGACCACACTAAGATGCTGATAGAAATGATGGACATGTGTCTTAGGAACAACATATTTCTGTTTAATGGAGACCTTTATAAACAAATAACAGGTACATCAATGGGGACTTGTTTCGCGCCTAGTTTCGCGAATTTGTTTCTAGGTATGTGGGAGGAAGAAGTATGTAGAGATGTGAGGTATGCTACTTACCTTGACAAAGTGGGTACATGGTTAAGATACATAGATGACCTGTTTCTTATTTGGACAGGTAGTGAACAGGAGGCGACAGAGTTTGTAAATCTGCTCAATGACAACCCCTACAACATTTGTTTAACCCACAATTTGCAAAAAGAGGAAATAGAATTTCTAGATATCAAGATTACGGCTAGTGGGAATATCTTGGAAACAAGACTGTACCGTAAAGAAACAGCAGGTAACAGTCTCCTTCATGCCCTCAGCAGCCACCCGGACACACTCAAATGGAGTATACCATATGGTGAGCTGCTGAGGGCAAGACGTAACTGTAGTAATACAGACAGATATCTAGAAGAGGAAAAGACAATGCTATGCAGATTTAGAGAACGTGGTTACCCAGATTGGGTGCTGGACAGGGCAGTATCCAAAGTCAGGAACATAGCAAGGGAAGAAACATTAGAAGTCAAGATGAAAGAGAACATGATGGAGAATAAAGAGACAAGAGTGATTCTTACTTACAATAAAGAATCACATAAGATTCAAACAATCCTGTCTGATAATTGGAATATCCTACAAAATGATCCCATAACAGCTCCCACAATCAGCACTAGACCAAAAATAACATATCGAAAGAGCAAAAAGCCTGAGGGATATATTAGTACGTGGAGATGTCACTGTCATTAGAGACCCCAACCAACATAACTTAAGAGGTTTCTACCCTTGTGGCCATTGCAAGGCTTGTAAGAACAGCAAACTGGTTAAGGAATTTGACTTACCAGGTAATGGTGGCACGAAAATTATATCACAATTCCTTACATGCAGCACGACATTTGTTGTGCATGTTTTGGAATGTCCCTGTGCTAAGAGGTATGTGGGGAGCACCACTCACATGGCTAAAAAGAGAGTCCTTGAGCATTTAAGAGCAGTGAACAACAAAGACCCTCACTATCCCATTGCACGACACTTTGCAGAATTCCATCTATCTAATAGCAACCTACTTCGCTATTTTGCAGTAGAACAAATTAAAGTAGGGCGTAGAGGAGGTAATAGAGAACTGACTCTGAGAAAACGAGAATCAAAGTGGATTATGGACCTTGAAACTAAGTTCCCGAAAGGCCATAACCAAGATGAGGAGCTGGCAACACATCTCATTGAAGACTAGCCTGTCTTATTGTTGTTTTCATCCATTTGTATATGTGTAACTAAGTATAGCCTGTTTAGGTGTTTATTGAAATATTGTACAGATAATAGTTTTAATCAAACTTTTTCTTGTTCTTTATCTTTTCAGGAGGAAAGGAAGGGGCCCTTTGTATTTCCACGAGCACTTCACGGGCTCCTACCCTTTTCTTCGTAACCACTGACATGAAGTCTGAAGATGAGTAGATAAGGAAACACCCTCTTTTTTCACATTTATTCACATTTATAAATTTAGTTTCATGATTTTCTAAAGAATATCAAATTGTAAATAAATCTGCTCTTGAGTACGTATGTAAGCGTAGATGGATGTATTTGCCGGTTTGCAGCCAGAACACATAAATAGAGGCAATAGGCTTTTCTTGCTAGATGGTACCGTCACTATGGTGCATGTATTGGGTCTTCAGTAGTGTAATGAATTGCACATGCACATGTGATTTTAGGATGTCTGAATATCAATTTGACTGTATGCCACTATGGCGCGGTATATATACCTGTCTAATCTATTAGTATATGTGATTATATCCAACATCCTAATTGCTGTGAGGCGGTCACCTAAACCGTTTCCCCTGTGACTTATGGTTGGCCATCATTGGAAATGAGTCACTATGACGCATATAGGCTGTAAATACATATAATGTATATGTTTACTTACTGTCATTTAGACATGTATTCTTTTTCATTGTGCCAGCAATTGTGATAATATCCTCACACGATAACTGCCGAGAGGTGGCCACTAAGCCGGTTTCCCGGTGGCTTAGTAGTTGGCCTGTCTCTGTCAATAAGTCACTATGACGAGATCTATATGCAAGTTTGGTTGACATGATGTTTTAGTCACACAGCAAAAAATGAGCGTCAAGAGATCTATGCTATGATTTCCATTCATTATACCACTTGGTTTCATTTAATGGGTTTACAAATATATGTGTCTGTATTTTGTACACTATAAGATGGCCGCCAAAGTCATTTTCTGTATGTGACCGTGACCGGCAGTCCTTCTGTTATGTTTACCATACATACGTACTTATGGAGGTTTTGTGTCATGGCGCCTCACTCTGTGTGATCAAGGGAGCGTGACTCCCGAAACGCGTAACAGTGTGAAATAAACTCGTTACTGCAACTGCTACTGAGAGTGCGTTGCTTCTTAGCGGATACTTTGGAATATATATATATATATTCAAAAACCGTACAAATTCACTTAAAAAACCATAGGTTTCACACACGTTATAGTTAGGAATTAGCATTTAAAAAACCTTGCAAATTCACTTAAAAAACCATAGGTTTCACACATGTTATAGTTAGCTGGACATTTCCCTCGTGAAAAAACCAATGAAATTCCCCCGTTATAGTTAGTGCAGGCAACTATAACTCACGCGACCGCAATCCTCTGCTGATGACGTCAGATATTACATCACTGTATTTAGACACCTATTTACCCATGTCTTCTTCCATTAATCTTTAGCTATACATATATTACAAATATTTATTTTTCAGAAAGACACATATGTAATCAGTGATGTAATATCTGACGTCATCAGCAGAGGATTGCTGTCGCGTGAGTTATAGTTGCCTGCACTAACTATAACGGGGGAATTTCATTGGTTTTTTATGAGGGAAATGTCCAGCTAAATATAACATGTGTGAAACCTATGGTTTTTTAAGTGAATTTGCAAGGTTTTTTAAATGCTAATTCCTAACTATACCGTGTGTGAAACCTATGGTTTTTTAAGTGAATATATATATATATATATATATATATATATATATATATATATATATATAATTTTTTTTACCGTACGCGTACGGTGAGCTTACCGTACGCGTACCCCGCGATTTTTTTTAAAATCAATAAATGTTTTCTTTGTACTTTTCTGTCCTTCTTTGACCCCCTTACAAATGTTAGGGGGTCTGTAACTCTCTTCCTTGGCCGTTTTCAAGATATCACCCTTTTTTACCGGAGTGAAATACACAATAGTTATAGTAGCCTGCACTAACTATAACGGGGAAATTTCATTGGTTTTTTACGAGGGAAATGTCCAGCTAACTATAACATGTGTGAAACCTATGGTTTTTTTAAGTGAATTTGCAAGGTTTTTTAAATTCTAATTCCTAACTATAACGTGTGTGAAACCTATGGTTTTTTAAGTGAATTTGTACGGATTTTTTAAATGCTAAGTTATGTATTTATTAATTTTCAAAAACCGTGGTCCTATGGAAAAATGCAGGTGGAAAACGCGTTTTGGGACCCCCCCTTTTTCTCAGCCCCCGCTTGACGAATCCCCCCGAGACTTTCAGGGAAGGAGCGGAGCGCCCCACCTATTTTGAAAATTTCGCGAGGATTTGTAAATCGGTGCCAAAGTTATTCCAAATAGAATGTTGCGGATTTCCTATGGAAACACGATCCTAACTATAACTATCTACTGGCGACCGCCAGTAGATAATATCGATATATATATATATATATATATATATTGGTGCTTTACTTACCTTATTATCATGCGTGGTAAATGCATTCATGGTAAAGGCATATGCGTGGTGAAGGCATGCATGGTAAGTGCTGCGTAGTAAAGGTATGCATGATAACGTTGTAAAGTCATCCAATTGGTGAGTACAATACGCTTTATTAAAGCATATAAGTAATTCCATTATCAAATTCCACCATAGAATTTATAAAACATGTATGGAGTGGCACCCTGTTGCCCAGTGGTGACTTATAAATCCTCTTCCAGCTCACATCATGCCCCATATCAGATTTAAAAACATGAATAATTTGAGTCAAAGTGAGATTATGGTGAGCAGACCCTCCTTCCTGCTCAATTTTAAGGAGGACATGGCATGCATTTAGATCCTGTGGTCAGCAGTAAGGCACAAGTGTACAATGAATCCTGAATCCTATTCCCTCTTTGGACATGACTACAAGTGGCTCCTGTTTTATGCAATACAATGCAATACAGACTGACCGATACGTTTACACCACGCTGTATTTAGATTTTGCAACTGCTGCAATTATTGTGGAGTGTTTTATATAAAAATTGTATACTTGCTGTTTTTGCTTTTAAATTGTTTCCGCCTTTTTCCCCACTGGCCGCATTGCTTGCACTTAAAATCTGTCACAGCACCATTCACCATTTGGGTGTTTGCTTCCCATTACGACCGCCATCTTGGGAGTAGGGCTGAGACGCCCCCAAGACGTTTACCGGGGCTGCGCTCTAGTTCGAGCGAGCACCGCCTGGCAAATGGTATTTAGGGGCCAGTTGGTCAGCGCGCGGTCAACAGACTGACCGATACGCTTACACCACGCTGTATTTAGATTTCGCTACCGCTGCAATTATTGTGGAGTGTTTTATATAAAAATTGTATACTTGCTGTTTTTGCTTTTAAATTGTTTCCGCCTGTTTCCCCACTGGCCGCATTGCTTGCACTTAAAATCTGTCACAGCACCATTCACCATTTGGGTGTTTGCTTCCCATTACGACCGCCATCTTGGGAGTAGGGCTGAGACGCCCCCAAGACGTTTACCGGGGCTGCGCTCTAGTTCGACCGAGCACCGCCTGGCAAATGCTATTTAGGGGCCAGTTGGTCGGCGCGCGGTCAACAGACTGACCGATACGCTTACACCACTCTGTATTTAGATTTCGCTACCGCTGCAATTATTGTGGAGTGTTTTATATAAAAATTGTATACTTGCTGTTTTTGCTTTTAAATTGTTTCCGCCTGTTTCCCCACTGGCTGCATTGCTTGCACTTAAAATCTGTCACAGCACCATTCACCATTTGGGTGTTTGCTTCCCATTACGACCGCCATCTTGGGAGTAGGGCTGAGACGCCCCCAAGACGTTTACCGGGGCTGCGCTCTAGTTCGAGCAAGCACCGCCTACCACACGCTACTTAGAGGCCATTATGGTCGCGCGCAGCGTACTCGCGCAGCGTCGCGCCGGAGGTGCGCCAGAGGTAAGCCCGTTTGCGCCCGTTCGCGCACGGAACGCGACGGGCGCGGGAAAGGCTGCTTCTTTTACGCAGGGGGGGTTTACTTACTCTCGAGAAGAACTCCTTAGTTTGAACCCCAGTGCCACTACTCAGCCTTTGGCTGAGCAACAAAACATCAGTAGGTGTCCAGAAACACTGTCTTGTAGTCTACTAAATGTAAGATCACTCAGTAAACACCATGAGGAAATCGTGCTCCTTATCGAGTCCAAACAGATTGATATACTCTTTATGACAGAGACCTGGACTAGAGTAGATAGTACTGTGGACCTGGGCTTAGCCTGCCCCCCAGGCTATAAAATTAAACCTAAACCCCGGGTGGGAGCCAGGGGAGGTGGAGTTGGCATAATCTTTAGGGAGACCTTACATCTCTCCCAGATTGACATCAAGCCCATTCCGGGCTACGAACTATTGGGCATTTCCCTAAATAGTCTGGGAGGTGTACTATACACAGGGCTGCTGTGTTACAGACCCCCGGCTAGTTCTTTATCAGAGGTATCAGTGCTTATTGACCTGATTCATGATCTATCCAACTCCCATACTAGACTCTTGGTATTGGGAGATTTCAACTTATGGCCAGATGGTCCAACGGACTCTGCTTTGAAAGATCTGGAGCAGGCCTGTAGCAACGTACAGTTGCAACAGCTAGTAACCCTGCCGACTCATTCAAAAGGTCATATTCTAGATCTGATTTTTGCAGATATAGGGAATGTAGTTATTCAGAACATTCAACCTCAATGTTGGACAGACCATGCGTTGGTTCATTTGACCCTTTCTTTCCCCGCAGCCTCTATGAGGAAAGGTAGCCTAGGTGCTACTAGGATGAGTAGACAATGGTCTAAGCTCCTAAAGCAGTCCACCTTGCCTGCCTTGCTTCCGATGGGTTTCTCTGTGGGAGATAGTGTGGATGTGAGCTATGAAATGCTTAGCCAGCGAATTGTGGTCTCACTTGACTCATTAGCTCCTTTGCGAAAAATCTGACATAGGCCCACTCAAGCTATGCCTTGGTTCTCTGAGGAATTGCTTCAATCCAAACTCCAGTGCAAGAGGATGGAGCGTGCTTGGAGAAAACAGTACCAGGAATCTGATAGAGCCTGTTATAAGCAAACGTTGGCAACTTATAAAATACAGATTAGATGTGCCAAAGCTAAATTCCTGGAGGACTCCCTACTGTCGGCGGCGAACAAATCTCAGGCGCTGTTTAAAATTGTTAAAGATCTATCACGCCCTGCCTGTATTGCAAATGATGTCCCTGTATCTCAATCTTTGTGTGACTCATTGGCACAGGCCTTCGAGGAGAAGATTGCTACCATTCTGAGCAATCTTGCTATCTCGTCAAGCTCAGGCACTCAGTCTCTGCCCACTCCTACCTTGACATCTGTCATGGAGGGAGATGTTGGCTTAGTACGCCTGAATAGTTTCCCGGTTCCATCTTTTGAGGAATTCAGTGCACTGGCTGATGGTGTCTCCTTGGGCTCCCCCCTTGATCCACTTCCTCATAAATTTTGGAAGATATTTCGGGAAGAACTTTTTCCGCCATTATTTGCGATCTGCTGTCAATCCCTCAGGTCTGCACAAGTACCGGATTGCTGGAAGTTGGCAGTGGTGTCTCCACTTCTTAAGAAGGAAACTTTGGACCCTTCTTGCCCTGCCAATTACAGGCCCATTTCTCTTCTCCCTTTTCCAATCAAAATCTTGGAGAAATGGGCCACAAAACATCTTTCCTGCTATCTGGATAATAATGCATGCCTGGATGTGGCCCAATTTGGATTTAGACCAGCCCATGGGACAGAGTCAGCATTGGTGACTGTACTTGATGACCTTAGGATGCGTGCCGACCAAGGACGGGCAGCCTTTTTAGTGCTGCTCGATATGTCGGCCGCGTTCGATACGGTCAGCCATTTGATCCTGATCAGGAGGTTGGAGGAAGTGGGGGTGAATGGCTCGGCCCTTGATTGGCTGGTGTCCTATCTGGATAATAGACACCAGGTAGTGGCCCTGCCACCGTTCAAATCCACTATCAGAAGGGTTGGCCAGGGCGTGCCTCAAGGGTCAACCATCAGTCCTATTCTTTTCAATCTCTACCTCCGCCCCCTGATCAAGCTGATAAAATCTTTTGGCATTACAGTCACCAACTATGCGGATGACACCCAACTTATCTTCTCGTTTGAGGGTAAGGAGGCGGTTTCACAAGAGATCTTCCATCGCTGCATGACTTCCACGGCAGATTGGCTATGTCACAACTCTTTACAATTTAACAGTTTGAAAACGGAAGTGTTACACTGTTCAATTGACCGTACCCCAAGGCCTCTTCCGTTGGGCTTCTTGCCTCCTTCCTTCCAGGGCACCAGTATATCAGCAGATTGTGTGCGGAACTTGGGTGTACTTTTTGGCTCCAATCTTCAATTGGATGCATCTGTTAACAAAACAGTGGCAACGTGCATGGCTTTGCTTCGCACGTTAAGGAAGATCTTACCACTACTCCCAGCACAGGCAAGACCAGAGGTAGTGCGGAGTACCATCTTAAGTCGACTCGACTACTGCAACGCACTACTTCTGGGAGCCCCGGTGACTTTGGTGGGTAAACTACAACGTGTGCAGAACTTTGCGGCTAAACTGGCCCTGTCTCGCTGGCGTGCTGACTCTTCCATCACTGCGCTTAAGGACCTTCATTGGTTACCAGTCCTTCAGCGGATTGATTTCAAAGCCCTCTGTATAGTATTTAGGGCTCTTCATGAACAAGGCCCCATTCCTTTACAGAACATGTTCTCGTGGTACACTCCGTCTAGATCTCTCCGATCTGCTACAGCTTGTCTGGTGGTAGTTCCTAAAATCCTGAGGACTCGGTTGGGAGGCCGGTCCTTTAGGTTTTCAGCAGCAATTTTGTGGAACTCCTTACCGCTGGCTCTGAGGTGTGTGGGAGTTCTCCCCTCTTTTAAGAAAGCCCTGAAAACACACCTTTTCCCAAGAGGGGCGTAATCTTTACAGTGGTTTTTTGATAACATCGTGCAGATTCCATCAAAAGTCTAAGCGCCAGGATGCCCGTTGGGTGACAGTCATTGCGCTATATAAGTATATCTATACATACATACATACATACATAATTATCTGAAGCCAAAGTGTTCCGAATTTATCTGATGCAATAATTATTTCCTATTGTTTCTTTTTAGGGAACCATATTATTTTGGTTCTTACCACACCAAAATCTACTTGCCCTGGTAAATACCAGGTCTTTTCACAATGTTAAATCCCGGGAGCTATGACCTGCTAAAATGTAATGAAGGATGCAAAAATGATCACGCCAGGTAATTACCACTTATAATTGTGATTCCTGCACAAACAGATGTTTGAGCATAGATTGCAAATTTAATTGGACACCTTTAATCAGGCCCCAAGTGAAGAGACAGGCTTCAGGTGGAAAGTCAGATAAGTCAGGGCAATCACAGGTTGATCATCTCTAATATTTAAAGTGCAGGGCCTCCACTGCTAGGGCTGCTTGGAGCAATGAGTAGTCTGAGTCACATATAGGCAGAACCCACCGCTCTAGAATCCCTGCCCCTGATTAACCAAAGTTATTGACTCCAATATGTGGCAACGGTGTTACAAAAGGTTCAGATTCACAGAGCGAGTGAGCAAGAAAGAGCGCCTTCCTATCATAGATCAAGTAAGTGGTGCGCCTTGGTATGGGGAGGGTGTTTTCTCTGCATAGGCATTTCGAGGGCCTTGATAAAACCAAAAACACAGGGGCGAAGCTATCAATGGTGCAGCAAGTGCAGTGGAACCGGTGCCCAGAGGTCTGAGGGGTCAGTAAGCGCTGATTGTTGCTGCACTTTAGTACCCAGCAGGCAGTCAGCGCATCCAAATTCCTTACTTTCGCTCAGTCCCTTGTAAACAACCCTACTACTACACTACAGTTTAAATCAACAGCATAATCCTGATCCACAACAATGTGAAATGCATCAAATAATTTGAAACAAATGACCACAAAAACATAGCTATGAGCTGCTAAAGCTTACAATATCTTCCACTTCAGAATGAAGAGTCCATTAAAGTCTGTGTGGTAAAAGGTTTACCAGTATAATTTTTCCAGTCCTGGACAATTTAATCAAATGTTCTGTTCTCATTCAGTTTCCAGCTAGGAAGTAATAATAAAACTGAATTCTAAAAGCAGAAGGAAAATATGAGGATTCCTTTATGTAAGCAAAATAGTGAATTATCGTTGTTTACAAAAACTTGAAACCAGCTAAATTGCTTATAAGTGGATCACTGTAATGCATGTAAACATATTCTAAAGCATCGTACATATATTGCCTCAGTCAAACTTATCGTAAACCCAGGGCCTCATTTACAAGAACTGATACATCGCTGCGTTGTAGCAGAGATGCGTCAAAATTACTTTCAATTTGCGATGGTCCTTATTTACGGTATGACGCATCATGGTGTAAGGTATAACCTTTGTCAAAAAAATGTGACGCTTGCATGGGCGTGATGTTGCAGCGGAAACTGACACATGTGGAGAAAAAGTGATGTCGGCTAGTTAGCAGCACTTAAAGCGACGCTAACTATCTTAGCGTCACTTTTCAGTAAATGAAGTGTCAAAAACAAAAAAAATGATGTTTTGGAGAAGAAAAAAAAGTGGCACACTCCACAGAAGGCAGCCTTAGACCAGGGAGAAGAGAGCAGCAGCCAGGACAACAACCCCAGCACCATCCAGGATGTCCAGACAGACTCCCAGAGGAAGAGAAAGAGGGAGTACAATTTCAGTGAGGAGGAGAATGATGTCTTGATCACTGTGTTGACAAGGCTCCAACATCAGATCTTTGTCACCTCAAAATTGCCATTAGGCATTAAAGAGGCCATTTGGCAGTCCATAGTAGCCAAGATCAACAGTGTGGGCCAAACGAAGAGGACAATAACTGACTGTAAAAGACGCTGGCATGACTATGAGGGAAAGACGAAGGAGAAACTGGCCAACAACCTGAAGGCAGCCATGCAGACTGGAGAGGGAAGCCTGGTGCCCCAAGAGAAGCTGAATGCCTTGGAGGAGCAGGTGGCAGCTGTCATCCCAGAGGAGTTGGTTGCTGGACATCCAGGACAGGACAGTGCTGGCCATGTTGTGCAGTGCAACTAGCCATGTCCCAATGCTCCACTGTTCTTTGTGCAGGGCAAAAAGAAGGAGTCTGGGTCATCTACCATTAAATATCACACTGCCCAGGTACATGTGACACAGCTCAGTCTAGCTTTGTCACGTTTCTCCCTTTCATGTGTGAAGTGCAGCATGGGTCCAAGATCACCTTTGTACACTGGCACTTGTTGTGAAACGTACAACATGACTCACCAGAACTGCAAGTCTCACAATACAAAGCATAAAACATGGACTGGAAGAACACATCATGCATGGACACATTAACTCTGCCTAACCTGACTGTTTGAATGCAGGCTACCTTACACCATGGGGTCCCTGTGTCTAACTTGGGCCCAAGCACACAATCTGGACTGTAAATCAGTTGAATGGAATGGAATGGGCTTGTCAGAGGAAAAACTGCTCACCTGAGAGAAGGGTCAGGTCAGGTGTGGGGCATGTGAAGTATCAACTCATAGGAACATGCCAAGAGCCACATGTATAGTAAACTGCATGACCACAGCTGTCCCGACGTGCGGGTGAGAGCACACGGGTGTCAGCTGCCCTGGTAGGGACTTGCTAAACCTGTGTCATTTACTAAATCAGACTGGGTGTGGGGGTGAATAAAAGTGATGCACACCAGAGGTCTACGTGTGTGGAAAAAAAGATGGGGTTTGGCCCTGATGGGCCCCTGTTAGTGCCCTGAATTGTAGGTGCTGGCTGAGCACATTGAACTGCCACCGTGTCTGAATGGGGAGACATTGCATAGCAAGGAGGTGAGAAGAGATGTGTGTGCTGCAAGGTAGACTAACCAAGACACATGCACTGCTGTGTCTGACAGTGTCACACTTGTGTTGCAGCTAGAAAGGGATGACAGAGAAGAGCGCATTGTGGTACTACACCCTACATGTGATGTAGCCCTGGGGAAAAATGTAGCACATAACAGGAGGGAGTTTGAAGGCAAATTGCCTCACCATGCCACATATGTCAAGTTTAGAGCATGTGAATCAGGGATCTCTCAAGGCATAGGATGAATTAGTTTGCCATCTCAAAGGGCAAGAGTCAGGGATGGTTGGAGGCTGAGGTGGATAGGCCCCATTGTCTGGCAAACCTGGGTAGGTACATGTCACCAATTCCAGCACTACTACCATGTGGGCTACAGATTGACCCATAGCCCTCAAAAACAGCCACCCATGTCAGTCCATTGATTCTGGTCATGCATGTTGTTTGTGTTGTAGGCACATGAGAGTCAATCAATTATCTTAGTTCCATCAGTGTATGGCAGTAAGTTGAGTCCCTGGCCCGAAATCAGGATTGCCAGAGGAGCCATGAACACGTGCAAGTGAGTCAAACTATATGTGATACTCAGCAGATAAGGAACTCGGGCAATGATGAAATGGGGTGAGCATCAGTGCTAGCAATCTCCCTAGGTTCACTGAGCCCATCCCCTCAGAGTTGGTACACAGTGCCCACTGTCCACAAATATGAAGCCAACTGTGTATGCAATGAAATCACATGAGTACACACAAATAGGAAACCCATGATAAGTACATTCTTCACACATCCCTGCAATGGAGCAAGGTTGGAAGCTGTGTGGAGGTGTGTAGGTTATGTGTGAAAAACTGAATCCTTGGCCACATGACAGCACATTGTGCATGCAAGAAAGCACAACAAGGCAGAGTGCCATGGTGTACTGTGTGAAAGACAGACTTCAGGATCCTAACTAATTCATGACCAAATACACATCACCTTCACAGGAACTGTGGGTGGAGTACTGGTCACAGGGAATGCAGGCACCCTGGGGACTAGGTGCAATGTGCACTGTAGTGGTGTCAATATTTCAAAGCACAATCGAAAAATTAAAAAGAAAGCAAATCACCAAGGCAGATGGCTCTTACCTCATATCACATGTGCAAAAATGGCAGGCCCAGCGAGCTATGTAACTGTGTTGCAAAATGTGTCATGACAGAACAAGTCAGCCTTGTCACACAGTGATTGTGTGAATAATGCAGAGATACTGCATCTGAAAGGCAACTACAGGGCAACTTGGCCTTAAAACCTATGAGGAACAGATAAACCTAAGCATTAATTTTGACCTGAAAGTGAATTAGTAGGAAGTCTGAATGTCAACCTGATTACTCATGTCACCATCTAACATAAATCAAAATCAACATATATCTATTTCATTGCAGAGGATGTACCAACAACTCCTCACTAGCTGTCTCTCCTGGATGAGGATTCTGCTGAGGATGACAGTCTGCCAACCCTTGACCAAGACATCATATCATGTAGTTCCTACAAATCTATATAGGATCTGCACGCTTAGACAACCTAAACTAAGGGATTGGTGTCCAAACTGATTCCGGACACCCCCAAAGGATATGTTAGTCTGTAAATCAGCTAGGTCACAGTACCACTATAAGCCCCACAACCTTACCAAGGAACAAATAGGTTCTGGCAAATATCGAACATGACAACTCTGAACCATCAGGGATCATGGAAAAAGTGCAGTATTTTTCGCTCAGTCACTCATGCTTACTTTGTCTCATAGAGATACACAGAATAAGCAGTGGGGACGATTTCAATAAGTATTTAAACATGTGCTGCAACAACCATTAGACATAAACATATATATACTATTATGAACACCAGTAGAGTGATGAAAAGGTAAAAATCTACCATAGTGTAAAACAATGAATATATGCAGGCATATAGATACATAACAGTAATAATGCGTACCCCTATGATGCAAACCCTAACTAGATGTACCTAAATGTACCTAGCATGTATGTAAGTGTGTACTAGCCAAGAATGCCCTTAAGATAGAGCCAACCCCATTACCTGATGTGGGACAATGAAGGACTCCATCTTGGTCTCAAGATGGACACCCCGCAAGGGATGTCAGACCACTGCTTGCTGGAGTGTCTGCGTGCAGGGACCTCAGCATCTCGCGTCAGCATGGAAGTCTTTCTCCTCAGTTTGTCCAGAGAAGATGTAGTGCTTATACACCCGAAAGGTACCCTCAAGGGTTCTACCTAGAAGTATACTTTGGGCAGCCGCGGCTGCTGCAGGTAAGAGCGGTGGGGCCCGGTGGGGGGGATTTTCAGAGATGACCAGGAGGGAAAATTAATTATTTATTTAATTCTCCCTTGTGGTCGTCTCTCGAAATTCCCCCCACCCAGCCCTACCGCCTCACCGCTTTTACCTGCTGCGTCCGCCACTGACTGTGAGTATGTCGGGCAAGGATGACGATAAATGTGACCCTTATACAGAGTTACCAAGCAGAAAATGGAATCCTGCTGTGAAACAGAGAATCCTCATGCATAATACATGAGGCTAGTTTTCAGAGAAAACCACACGACAGTCATGTAGCACCTAACTAGGTTAAAGGTCAGCGCCAACCCATTATGTAGAACAATGGTGGAATAGATGTTAAAAGGTTGTGTAACTACCTAGGCCTATATTGAGGTACATTGTGGTTCATAAAATCCACTCCTCATCTGACTGGACGACATAATGCTAAATGCTAAAAAAAATGCCTGTTTTCAAAGAATAAAAACATTGCTAAAATATTAATTTAAAAAACATCTAAAAACATGGTATGTGTTAAAAAATTATGTATAGGTGAAAAAGCTCTATAGGTCCTCTAAAAAGTCAATATTCTGTCAGCCAACTGAGGCCGATGAAAGCCATATTGCTCAGTGAGAGCAGAAGAGGAAAAAATAAAACAAAAATGATGTTTTTGAATTCCAGCTTTAGATGTTTTTCGAATAAAGGCCAAATTGTTCCCAGCACATGGAGAGCCAAATGTTTATGTGTTCTGTGCGGGAGACGCAACACCACTGTTGCCTGCCTTTGCAGGCGACGGTCCCTGTAACACCTCTTGGATCAGGTAAAGGGAGCAAAGGTGATCTTCTCCGGTTCCCACAGCCGTTGCTGAGGAAGCTTTTGATGCCTGTACGCCTGTTGCAGAAACGGTGTCCATTCCAACAGGAGCTGAGCATCCCGTGGTAGCTCTAAGAATGCCGACATCAGGATGGGAATATGCTGAGAACACTACACTACATGGGCCTTTAACGGGTCAGCAGTACATCCACGTCTGGAGGCTCAACCAATGGAAGCATTAGACAGATGTCCAACTTGCATTCTTGTCTGTAGAATAAACAACAGAGTACAGGCAAGACGCAGTCAACCCAGACTGATCTGAATGACAGAAACCAATGCTCACTTAGTTCCCGAAGCCGAGTTGTTCCCAGATGGAGTCCCATGCATTCATGGCAATGTCGCTCCAAGAGCACTTTTTCCATCTCCTTGATATTTGGGACATCCATTGTGGAGCAGAAAAATTAAAACCAGGATACCCACTGCAAGTAGCAGGATCAGCGGAAGATCTTCAAAAATGCTTCCAAATATGGAATGTATCAAAGATGGAAGAACTCCAAAAACCGTCTGAAAGGTGCTTAATAGCCCAGAGCCTACAGTCTTAAATAGGTGTACTATCCCACTTGTATCAAACAATGTAAAGATACGATGTACCATTTCCCTGAAATGGGGCGAGAAGTTTGTTCGGACTAGGGCCTGTATCTCACCTGACCCTGCAACCAGTAGATAATAAGTCTCATGGGCTGAGGTTAAAGCCACCTCTTTCTGTAAAAGTATGCCTTTCAGTCTGCTCAGAGAATCAAACCGTATTAGGGAGACATTGACCGAAGGCCATAGCGGCACCTCCCTGACTGTGCGGGTTGGTGGAAACAATACTTGCATACAAGTAACCCTGGAACTCACTGTGACCAGATATGCGATGCCTGGCAGTATCCCACAACAACCTTGATCATTCAACACAAAAAAACTCCAGTTCGAGAGTAGTTTGAACACTGGATAAATCACGGCAGCTGGGGACATTTTCAAGTGACAAGATAGGTTGCAACCAAAGCATTGCAAGATGCGTGAAGCATAATATCCTGACAAACTAAAGATCCACTTAACGAATTCTCATAGTATGAACTGCTGAGAAAGTCTTCAGTGTAACTATTTCTGCATCTAAATCTGTATGGTAACTCCCAAGATCCATGGATGTATTACTCACCCAACACTTCATACCTGCCTACCTGATGGTACTGTAGACAATATTGAAATTGAAATGTTGTCCCTTGCAATGTTATATGGCCATGGATTAACAATTCTGTGGAAGGTGATTCAGCCACAGTAGAAGGTAATTGGTTGAATTTTTCAACGTTCAGCATTGTATATTTTGTATCTCTTCGTGCCATTGTAGTCTATCTTGTCGTTAAATTAAAAGCAGAAAACTGAGACATACTGTTGATATATCGACAAGGCACATAACCGGAGCGCAAGGAGCGTAACGTCCAGCTTAGTAACATCATTGATCATAGCTGTGATTGCCCATCTTGAAGAATGGACAAATCCTCTTCCATGATATCTATAACAGAAGACACAATGTTGCCCAGTGAATAAATCATTGATCTTAGTGTGGTCATGCCTTTGTCGGGCACTGACAAAGCCTTTTCTAGGTTAGCCCTATGAATTTCACGTAATCTCTCCACAGCCTCCTTTCGAGTGATCTTCCATACTTCGTTGTAAATAGCATATAAGAAGCGTTTTCGACTTGGTTTTCGGGGACCTAACAAAAAATCTCTTAGACCCATGTCATCTGAAAGTAAGGATAAGTGTTGTTACACCTGGGACAGTGTCGGGGGTTTTAGCCAATCTAGGCATAACTTCCCAACATTGTATGATGTCACCACCCCTGGATGTTCCTGTTGTGCATAGTGTTGGTCAGGCCTATGGATACTAAACCCTTCAGTGGTACCTCTGAACCTTGACTGACACCTATTTGTGTCCATAGGCCAAACCAACCATCCCTTCCAATTGGGGTCTGATGAACTATGTGAACCATCATGAATAATGTCATCCATCTTATCCTCACTATGCTGTGTATAATTTTGCCATCCCTCAAAGTGTGAAAGCAAAGGAATCTGAGGTGTGTTCAAGTCCTTGATCTTGGCTAGTCCAAGACAGGAAGTTTATTGCACTGTATTGTTCAGGAAGACAATCTGTTGTGGTATGAGACAAGCTCTAAATAATGCCTCAGTTCCCTGAACCTGCAAATCTTTAGTCCCCCAGACCGATTTTGTGTCTATAGTGTCCCTCCAAAAGTCAAACCCCTGTAAAGACAGCTCAGAAATAAAGGAAGCAGAGTATATCTGTTTCGTGTTGGTAAGTATATTTTTCAGTGCAGGTTTAGGTGCAACCTTGTAATAAGATGAGGTCGGGTCTAATTTTTAAACCCAGAAAGCTGTTTGGAGCAGCCTTCAGGCTTAGTCCAGAAGGAGCGTAAAGCAGCTTGTTTTTACCAGAATGCAACAGTATAGATTAAGTGAAAAAGAACAACACAAGGTATTAATAAAAAATATGTATTTATTATATAATGCTCTCTAACACATGGAAATATCTCCTAACCAGAGATATACACAATGCACACTTTGGCAAAGAAACACAGTGAGTAAATAGCACATAATACACAGTGTGTTAAATGGTAGCGGCAGTCGTGGTCGATAAACTTTCAAGTATTGCCCGGCGGTAATCGCCTCTTATACCATTCGATGCTAAACCAACAAAGAGGCAGGCGCCGGAGACTGGAAGGCAGGAAACAAGGTTTTATTCTCTCCAGAGGAGAACACATCAGGTCAGACAGCAAGGTATCGTCATGAGGTGCTCTAACTGCATCTCTGAGGCCTGGCCTCTTATACACAGGTTTATGACTTTATTGCAGGTTTATCATACATGGCACATTCTTGAGATTGCTTTGATACATGAAAGAACATCCTCAGAATCCCCACTTCAAGCTCGTTCCCACACATATCTACAGTGGAAGTCCCCACCCCACCCACAGTAGGAGATGGCTATCACACAGCTGGACATTCCGCCAATTCCCGGGGGTGTGTGCGACCGGTCGGGTCTCAGGGGGTGGGGGGCCTTGATCTACTGTAATCCCTTTGATGTGGGGTGTTTCCCTTACAGTAGGGGCAATAAACTGCATCCGCAGGGCTAGGTGATGGCCTGGGATCGGTTCGGACAATTGGGCGCAGAGGAAGGGGGGGTAATCAAAGAGGTGCATGACCATGTATGGGATGTCGGTCAGGCGTGGGATGTGGTTCTATGGCAGGGTCGCGCAGAAGGAGAGGGTTTATGGCCCGTGTATGAGAGAGCGGGGGTGGCCGGCGCACGGGGGAATGCTTGCAGCGCCAGGGGGACGCGCTGGCGATCGGCAATGAGCAGGGAGAGAGACCAGGGTGCCTAAAATGGCTGCCGTGCGTACTCCTGTGTGTTGCGCTGGGGAGAGACAAGATGGCGCAGATAATGTTCAGTTACGAACTAATTTTCCACAGTCCTCCCTTTTAACATATCTCGCCAGCTTGTATAGTTCGGATCTATCCCCATAATGCCGCGAGCTCCTACCTTGTATAAAGCTTTCATATGTTCCGCTTCAAAGTTCCGAGTTTTAGGGCGGACGGGAATAACCTGACACATCTGTACATAATTACATGTAGTTGATGGGATAGGCGAGGAGGCAGCGCATACAAAATTACATCAGCTGCGTCATGTGTCAGACCCGGAGATGGGAGAAGGGAAGCTCGCTCGAACACAAACATGATACCATAAAGTAATAAAAATGTTCTGGCAAAACAAGGAATAGTATGTTCATTACTTAAGGCCTAGACTTCGTGTGGATCAAAATAGACAGCATAGTCATGTGTACGGCAGGTGTTATACAAGTGTCATTATAAAAAGTTAAAGTTTCTTAACTATCAGTGTACAGTTGGAAGTGACCGATGCAATATCATGAAAACTCGATTGGAAGATAGTCAATACGAAAGTGGTTGGGAGAGGAATTCAACTTAACATGAGTTACAGTCAGGGAAGGGAGTTCTTCTTTCCAGTGTCCTATTATAACGAGCCATCACTGGTAAGCTCTCATTGTTTTTCTTCTTTCGTTGGCACTGTTGAGCACCGGCGGTGGAGCTAAAGTCCAGCTCAAATCCAAGTTTTCACGTAGCAGGGTGTGACCATTCGTTGTTCTCGGATCACAGTCCTGTTCCCTAACACATTTTATCATAGGTACCTTGAGACGGGGTACCCGCATCTTGTTCTTCTGTAGTTAAGTCAAATTCAAAATCCATATAAAAGAGAGAGAGAGAGAGAGAAGGGGTGTGGCGTGCTTTGGGATGCCGAGGGAAGAGGGGGTGGAGTGGGATCGGATCAAAAAGCGGACCAAGGAGAGCAGAATCTTTCAGCACTGGGCCCATCAATCGGGCCCAAAGGGTTGGGACTTCAGGCACGTTGGTCAGCAAGCAGGGGGCCTCGAGATAGCCCTTCGTTCTATCGCTTATCATGCTGATAATGGTGCCTCGTCTCACGCCCTTTTTGCTTCGTTGCTCCCCCCTTGGTCGATGCCATAGATGTTCCATGGTCCGCAGCCAGGCTGTGCGTCACGTCTGACCCCTCTCTTCCGATGGCCTTAGGTTATCTTTGAATGAGTACAAGAAACAAAATCTTAGAGAGTTGGCAGGGAAGACATTTACACACTTCATTCTCTCTCCCAACCACCGAGTAGTCGGGGAAATGTTTTATCGGTCGCTCCATGATGGATGTCTATTAACTCTTATGTCGGTGTGTGTTACTAATTTATTAATCATTGCTGTGGTGCAGGTTTCTGTGGGTGTTCCTGTCCATCGTCTGGCCTGCTAGGTGTCGATTCCTGTGCCCTATAATCGTTGCAGGAAGCCTGACATCTGTCAACTTTCTGGTCTATCAAAAATTCGAACCGGCTTCTCCGGTAGAGACTCGTTCTTCTTAACACAAGTTTTGTTAATACACATTTTCCTCCGAGGACTGCTAAGTTTATGAAAAAAAAGTGCGAGGTGCTACTGTCATGGGTTCACAGGTATCTATTTCGGGGAGGGACACAAGCTAAACATTTTTCTTGCTGGAGACAATAGGTAACCCTCATCAGCTTAGGCGATGTACCTTTAGAAAATAAAGTCATCAGCTGTTTTGTTCGGAATACTCTGGGATGGCTAGCACAGAGCTGGGGTGATTCTGGGAGGTGGAGATGGTGTCGTTAAAGCTCTAAAAACGAAAACCACTGACATATAGTCCCCGTGATGAGGGCCAGATTGGGAGACATCAGTCGTCTTACCTGTCCTTTCTTTCTCAGCCAATTAAATTCAACATTTTGCAGAAAGGAGAGGTAGTAACGTGGTAAAGTACGGTCGTTTTTGTTTCTGTCAATTTGTTCGAACACCGCCGTGTTTGAGGCCAATTATACACATACTGAGGAGGTATGTGTCGTTAATTTATTCAGAAAGAAAGAGGGCAAGAAAGTCTTCAGCGAGGGAGGGAGAGAGAGTAAGAGAGAGAGAGAGAGAGAGAGAGAGAGAGAGTGAGAGAGAGAGAGAGTGAGAGAGAGAGAGAGTGAGAGAGAGAGAGAGAGAGAGAGAGAGAGAGAGAGAGAGACGTGCACATCAAGTAGGCTATTTGGCATACGTACGACACAAAACGAGAGAGAGAGAGAGAGACATGCGTACGATAATAGGCCACTTGGTGCACACACAACATGGAGTAGCCCGGGTCAGTTCTATGTAAGAAAACACAAGCGGGGGAAAGACATAAAGTCGGTGATCACGTATACACAAATACCGGATAGGGCGTAACAGTACATACATCAAGCGCAGGAATTAAGACGAAGACACAGGGCTACGTTGAGTATGGGGACCTCTCCTTTCCTGTCCTCTTTCCTATGCACGCTGCGTATTTTCAGTATTTTTGTAATTTATTTTGGGGGGGGGGGTGTCGGACCTTTTACTCCCCTCCCTTTGATCGATAGACAAGCACTTCAATCATACGATGACGTTCTCTTCAAGCGACCCAAGCATATGAAATGCATACACATTCATATCGTATAATCGTAGCACACACACATAGTCATACCATACAGTTTTTCACGTTCCCAATGGTGGTCTGCACTTCGCGCACTATCCCACAACGTTTGCCTATGTTTTTCCCTATATTGAGCACGGTGCGGTCCATGTTCACTCCTTTCTTTTTAGTCGGAACTCCGATGTGACCTACAGAGGAGAAAAGAGGGTGGGGGGGGTGTGCAGTATTCGAAGTACATTAGCGCGCGTAGACACGAAAATGTTCTACTTACCACGTACCAGGCTAGCCGCAGGAGTGGGTAATACCACAGACCTATTATGCTTTTCTTCCGATATACAAAGATGCTCTATTTCATTCATCTCCTAAATTCGGGTTCCCTGGTCGTACATGTATTTCTCGATCGGTCGTATATTATGGTGCAAGATACCATACCTTGCATTCGGCATATACCTTAAGCTATAGTCGACCATTTTCTGACAACTTTTGGAAAAAGACAGGTGTGACGGGTACAAATTCTGTTAATCAAAAAAGATTCAGGCAAATGGGGTCTGCATTATCTGCTTTCTATTGCTTGGGGGTAACAATCATTTATTCAAAAACCTTTATCAACCTAGATGATTTGTCATGACACTGATTCCGTAATTCCTTTAAGAAGCCCTTTATTTAAAACAATGTCAGTATACAAATACGGGCCTACAACCGTTCAGGCCGGCCACGGTGTGAGAGGCGTCTCGGCGCCATTTTGGGGCGAGGTCGGGTGGGTTCAGTGCACAGTCTAAGTCTTCCCACTAACTAGCTGCCGGACCAGAATCCCTTTCGGTAGTTCGAGAACTTTTCGTTAGCGTCAGCTTGCGTCAGCATGGCATCACCGCGGTCTTGTAGCGATGCCGTGGTCCGTCCTTGGGGCGGGACAGCAGGCGGGTTCTTCCGCCGACGCCTTGAATCAGTCTTTCTTTTACGGCACCAAACGGAGGCAAGATGGCTGCCGCCCGGGGCAAGGACAAGTTAATGTGGAATAATCAAGCAAAATAGCGGCGATTGTCCCCACCGGAGGCCCACGGGAGTCGAATGTCAGTGACTCCCGCAGAATCTGCAAAGCTGGGAGGGTGTTTTTCAAGGGTGGGGCCCACGCCCGAGCAGACAAGCCTCCGAGTCCAGGGCCGTCTCACGGTGAGCCAGGCCTGGATCCGAAGAACCGACCGCCAGAGTCCAAAGGCAGCAGCAGCAGCAGCTGTTCGTTACAGCCACCGGGGTGGGTCCCCCGATCACTCTGCTGCGGGGACCCACCTCTCAAGTCAAACGCTAATGGCAATCTTAGTGGATCCGCGCCTGAGTGGTTACCCGGCAGGCAAGACTTGAATGGCTGTCCTGCTGCAGCTGGTCGGTGAGTGCAGGGGCGCCCACTCATCTGGACGGCGAGCGAAACGGCTGGGTGCAACTCAGCTGGCCGGCGAAAGAAACGGCAGGGTGCAACTCAGCTGGCCGGCGAGTAAAATGGCTGGGTGCAACTCAGCTGGCCGGCGAGTGAAATGGCAGGGTGCAACTCAGCTGGCCGGCGAGTGAAACGGCAGGGGTGCCTTCTCTGTTGGCGAGCCTCCACCTGGGGAGGCGGGGGAGGCCCGTCCGTGTCGCTTCCCCCCTGCCAGGGCACCCTTCGCTGCCGGTCGAAGCGGGGAATGGGAAGGCCAGTACAACGTGGTGGACTCCACCTTGGCGCTGCCAGAGCCTCGGCGCTGCGTGTAGCCTCCGGCCTATTCGCACAATCGTCCGCCACTGATGTTGATGGGTTTTTGCATGGCTTTTATAGCCCAAAGCTGACTAAAAGGACCGCCCAAAGCAGGTCAATGTTGCTATTTCGAAGAAGGAGGGGCGAGGACTGTCATGTAAATAGTTGTTTAAAAACGTGTTTTAATGTGTTTACCCTGTTGGCGTGTTTGTTATACCTATAAGTTATTAAAATGTTATAACTATACTACTTTGTTGGAGTGTTGTACATATTTGCAATCTGGTAACGAGCACAAGGATGTTACTGCGTAATCGGAAAAATAACATAGCCCAATTGTGCGCGATCTAGCCCAGTTCGGGGAAGTCGATAGTGGGTACCAGCAGGCTTCCATTGGTGCAGGATTTTGTCGCGTTTACTAGGCGGGGTGGGCAGTAAGGCAGACATGTTTTAGGCAATGAGAGCGGCGGAGCCGAGCTACCTCGTGGCTACCTCGACCGTGGGCTTGGCTCCTCCTCCCAGTTCCATATTCCGCGTAAAGGGCTATTTCCTAACGTTTCTTGTGTTTGTAGGGTCAAAAAAAGGTCCCATCAGCGGTTCACTGATCTCACTAGATTATTTTTGTTTCTTTATAGGGATTTTTATTCCCTAGCTTGCTGTAAGCTACAGCGACTAATCCATATTTAGTAAATATGTCCTTATTAGGGGTGTCTTCCAGTGGAGCTGGATGGTTCGTCTCTAATAAGCGGTCCGGGCAGAACCAACTACCAATCAGTGGGGAGAAGATAGGCATGACGGGTTACAACGGGGACAAAAGTCAGCACTACCTATCTTTTCACTGCTTGCAAAGACTAGATAGAATATCTCTATTCCACGTTATTTGTAAGCAGAGAATACCTCCAAAGAACCAATATCGAACAACTAGTGTTCGGACAATCAATCAATCAATGGTGAGAAAGAGATAGGCACGACGAGTTACAATGGGGACAAAAGTCTGCGTTACCTACCCTTCACTATTTGCAAAGACTAGACAGAATATTTCTATTCTACGTTATTTGCAAACAGAGAATATCTCAAAGAGCACTATCCTTCAAAACAATCAATATTCGGACAATCAATCAGTGGGGAGATAAAGATAGGCACGACGGGTTACAATGGGGACAAAAGTCTGCGTTACCTACCCTTCACTATCTGCAAAGGAAGAGAGAGTATTTCTACTTTTCTCCGTTTGTAGACAGCGAATATCTCAAAGAGAACAATCAATAAGCAATACTAGTATTTTCAATCAATCGTTTCGCAATTTGTCGTGTTTCACGACCTTACCCGGACCGCATGGACAGTTTCTCGTCTTCCGCCTCCAGCGCCCGATCGTCCTCTACTCTCCGTATTTGCCGTGGCACTCCTGATGGTTCCCAGTCAGGACCGTAGATCACTCGAGAGAGGTCTGCTCGGAACCAGTGAAGTTCGGATGATCGACTGCCAGACGAGGGTCTATCGGGCAGGAGCTCTCCCGATCGTTGCAGTCGTTCACTCTGTCGTCGGGACCTCTCCCACTGGATCCACGTGTCGCTGATGGGCCCCACGCTTGGGACGCCAATTGTTAAATGGTAGCGGCAGTCGTGGTCGATAACCTTTCAAGTATTGCCCGGCGGTAATCGCCTCTTATACCATTCGATGCTAAACCAACAAAGAGGCAGGCGCCGGAGACTGGAAGGCAGGAAACAAGGTTTTATTCTCTCCGGAGGAGAACACATCAGGTCAGACAGCAAGGTATCGTCATGAGGTGCTCTAACTGCATCTCTGAGGCCTGGCCTCTTATACACAGGTTTATGACTTTATTGCAGGTTTATCATACATGGCACATTCTTGAGATTGCTTTGATACATGAAAGAACATCCTCAGAATCCCCACTTCAAACTCGTTCCCACACATATCTACAGTGGAAGTCCCCACCCCACCCACATTAGGAGATGGCTATCACACAGCTGGACATTCCGCCAATTCCCGGGGGTGTGTGCGACCGGTCGGGTCTCAGGGGGTGGGGGGCCTTGATCTACTGTAATCCCTTTGATGTGGGGTGTTTCCCTTACAGTAGGGGCAATAAACTGCATCCGCAGGGCTAGGTGATGGCCTGGGATCGGTTCGGACAATTGGGCGCAGAGGAAGGGGGGGGTAATCAAAGAGGTGCATGACCATGTATGGGATGTCGGTCAGGCGTGGGATGTGGTTCCATGGCAGGGTCGCGCAGAAGGAGAGGGTTTATGGCCCGTGTATGAGAGAGCGGGGGTGGCCGGCGCGCGGGGGAATGCTTGCAGCGCCAGGGGGACGCGCTGGCGATCGGCAATGAGCAGGGAGAGAGACCAGGGTGCCTAAAATGGCTGCCGTGCGTACTCCTGTGTGTTGCGCTGGGGAGAGACAAGATGGCGCAGATAATGTTCAGTTACGAACTAATTTTCCACAAGTGGACCCCAGGGGGAGACCAAACCATATACTAAGAAAGTTGTATAAGAACCACGACTAGGGTCAAGACAATGTCGAGAGGACGTAGAAGTGCTGGGGAACCTAGGTGAGTAGATAGGGACCCCATGGAGAGTGGGTGCAGTGTGGGAATATGACCGTGTGTTCCGTACAACTCTACGTGTAAGTCGCGTTTGGATTTTGAAAGATTAAGGACCCTTCCCAGTGGAACCTGAAGAAACCCAGTGGAAGAAAGAAGGTTGGAAAGCCACCCCACCCATGGATACCCGAGTATCCACGTCTACCTACATCAGGGAAGCCGGGTGCATACATGTGAAGTAGTGTCGGAAACAGCTGTCAAACCCAATGGAGGACTTCAGGAAAGTGCCGCAGCTGAAGGAGGAGAAAGTGTCCGGTGGAATCCGAAGGTGGATTCTCGATGAGAGGTACCTTCAAGCAGAGGGGACAGAGTCTATGTCACTCAGGAGTGACCAGGAGACTTGAAAGACGAATGCCCTCCGATGTCTGGTGTTGCAGGATGGGTGATGATGACCTTGACGCTGCAGCTGTGAGGACGAGGCAATGGTGAGGAGGACCAGGACCTGTGCATGAGCTGTCCCATGGAGGATGTTGAGTGCTGAGGGGTCGGTGTCTGGTGGGAGCACCAACAAGCCTTGGCAAATGTAACCATCGCAGGATGTGAACAAGGAGAAACGTCATGACCAACAAGATCCAGGGGACTCACCAAATCAGGGGAGTCAGGGCAGGCCCGAGCAATCAGCGGAGCCCAAAAGAAACAAGTGTGACCCTCAAGTGGACCCACAGGCCGGAGGCACTTGAGTCGTGAGAGGATCTCAAGCAGCACACCAAAAGAGGCAGGCCACGTTGCACACGATGCGGTGAGGCTAAAGATTCCTGTCACTGGAGGTGCTTGAGGTTGGGGCTACTTGGAGCCCAAAGAGCTTCTTGGAAGGAAGCCAACAAGCATTTGCAACTGCAAGTTGACCCGGTGCACAGGGGTTCGGTTATTGCAACCCCCACAAGAGAAACTGTCTTCAAACTTGGTGAGAGGGCAGGGCAGGCCTTCGGAGCTGTGAAAAACCACCATCTTTGTGCAGAACCTTACGGGGTCCGGAGGAGCTCAGGATCAGCAGACCTGTTGACTTAGTTGTAGTGCCTACGAATGCAGGGGTGTGACTCCTTCACTCCAAGGGAGATTGCTTCAAGTGTCTTTGATGCTTCACAGGCCTAGGAAGGTTTTGGTATGATGCACAAGCACAAACAATGCAGCAGACTGGAAGGGAGATGAAGTCAGGCCCAAACAAAGTCCAGCGAAGTTCAGAGTGCCCAGATGGTAGAAGAAGAAGTGGGGTCTGATCTGAATCTTATCCCACGACGAATCTAGGGACCTACACCCAGTTAAGCCCTTAAGTACCCTAGGGAAAGAGTTTAGTAAATTCAGGGGACCCTCCCAGGGAAGGGTCTGGACAGGGGAAGGTTACTCCCATGTCCTTTGTCCAGTTTCACACCAGAGCGGGAGCCAACGGCTCCCAGGACTGGTTTGAACTGGACTTTGCACAGGGACACCAAATGTGCCCCTCATGCAGACAGAGTGGTGCTGGCAAGCACACCCACCCTACCCAAATACACTAAATCCTGTCTGGGAGGGGGTCACACCTCCCTGTGACAGGATGCCTATTGTTCTGCCCTCCCCTGCTCGAGCTTGGCTCAGCAGCAGGAGTGCAGAATCGTGTCTCTGGTCGGCAGCAACCATTTTGTGCTCTCCGGGTCAAGAA
This sequence comes from Triturus cristatus, assembly GCF_964204655.1. NCBI lineage: Eukaryota > Metazoa > Chordata > Amphibia > Caudata > Salamandridae > Triturus > Triturus cristatus. The sequence continues at coordinate 920,064,457 of NC_140581.1, read as the reverse complement.
GGCTGGTACCGGGAACACTGAGAACTTAACGGAGGGCTCTTCCAGTGCTTGGAATCATACCTCCCACACCTTTTATGGTGTGGGGATATGATTCCATCAAGTTTGATACCAAACATGATAGGATTTGTTGCGGCCGTTTTCAAGATGGTCATCATGTAATTACGCTGTGCCCCTCTATATAGTATATGGCTGCTTCACTGACAACCCAGTAGAATGGACTCCATAGGCTGCAGGGGTGTCCTACTCATGCAGGGGCACCCTCTCATTTAGAACCAAGCACCTTGCCTTCAGGATTGCAAAAGCCTACTGTAGGGGTGACTTATAAGTTTTAAGTGCAGTGACCCTAGATATAGGAAACCTACATCTTTAGTAAGTGGTGCAAGCACCAACTTATACAGTCTGCAATGGCAGGCCGATAGTTCCATTTTGAATGGTCTCTCATGGGTGCCATAATACATGCTTCTGGTTATTCCAACAAGGGGTTAGGCCTATACCTACGTCCAAACTAGTAATCATTGGGTGGTTGTGGTGCTTTTATTCCACCTTTTCTTATTTCATTCAAAGTACAAAATGGTTTGACATTTGATTCATGTCATAGAGAATGACACTATACAACATTAATAACACCAAATAAACATTGACATCAGGTACATTTCAAACAAAAAAGCATTAAAGAACCACATCAATGGAGCAGTGTGTACGAAAAACAGTATGACAAACATCAGACCAGTGCTTATTTCTAGGGCAGTGCAAATAATTAATCCTTATTAGATAAGCAACATGCCAGATACAGCTAGATCAACCACAGGTTACAACAGACAAAAAGTCCTGTTTGTATATAATACATTTCATAAGCTGGTGGTGGTTGTTACTAGCTGTGAGGGGGGTCCACGCGGGGCCACGGTCAGAAAGTAATGTGCCAATTGTGTATGCCCCTATGAAGACTCGCAAATCCTTTATAACACTTCGGACGTCGGCCGAGCACTGAGGCCAAACCCCCAGGAATCTAGAGCATGAATCCACTACCACCAAGATGTACTTGAAAGCCCCGTTAGATTGTAAGGGGCCGCAGTGATCTAAATAGACACATGCGAGAGGTCTGTCTGATATCAGTAACGGTGTCTGTGGTGGACGAGCTATGGTGGAACCCTTCATCTGTTGTCAAATGTCGCAGTTAAGGACATAGCCCTTGGTCTGTTTGGTAAGACCTGGCCCCCAATAACAGTGTTTCAGCAACAAAACTGTTGTAGTGATACCTGCGTGCAGTGAGCCCAGACCTTCATGTGCAACTAGTATTAAACCTAACCTGTGATTCATGTTTGGTATTCCTCTAATATGAGCATACAGTATATTTTGGGCATCTAACTTGTATGAGTACTTCAGTGGGAAACCTTTTTGGAAGGCTGAGCTGCATGAAGTGATGACAGGTACCATTATGTCTCCGTCTACTCTTGTGTGAGAACGAATGATTGCAGCAACGGCAGCAGTTCTGACTGTCACATTGGCGGCTTCATCAGCCAATTAATTCCTTTCAACGTGCACACCAACACGTTGATGATTCACGTGAGCCCGCAGCAAGCCTTTTTCAGCTCTGCCACTTGTTCCCAAAGCAACTTGTGCTTTATTGTGCAAACCTTTGAATCTTTAAACCCATTCTGCCCCAATAGTGAAGATATTAATTGTATGACTGGACACAGTAAAACAAATCGCACACAGTGAGTGTGAGGAATTGTCGATCTGTATTTTTTAGTACTAGGGCTTTTAGTTCTGCCAGTTGAGCCGTGCAATCCCCTAGGGACTACATCTGTGTATTGCTAGGACGGAACTTACCGTCCCAGATACGTCCTCTTACAAGCTGTGCTGTATTGCTGTTTACTTCCTACCGCAGGCTGACCAGAGCGGTCAGTGTAAATAATGTATATATTCTGATCTTGCGGCATTATTTCATTTGGGAGAGGATATTCCTGTTCGTACTGCAGAAATGCTTGTGTTTACAATGTAGAGTCAAACTTGTAGTCTACATCAGGACATTCAGGTGGGCAATTTTTGATTTTGTAAAGTTACATTTGTAGCCCTCAGAGGCGAACCCGAGAATTATGTTGTTCACTCTGTTCAAATGATCCAATAATTCATTGTCCGTCAGATAGATATCATCTACATAGAACAATGCCTCCTCATCAAAATTTTGAAGTAACTCTGTTACTCTTGCTAAGAACACCCCGGGGCTATTCTTATACCCTTGGGGCAGTCGAATTGACGCTGAGAGCCTAGTGCTGAAAATAGTGTCAAATACCTGCTTTCAGGCACTGTATTCTGGCAGAACAATCCATTTGAGACATCTAGTGTTCTTTTGGATTTTTTTCACACGATGTTATTCATTAATGCGCAACTGTGTGCATTTTGTACAGCAAATGTCTTTGTGTATGTGTTCAAATGCCTGTAGTCCAAAACTAGACAATATGAATTATCAGGCTTTATTACAGGTAACAAGGGATTATTCATAGAAGAGATGCAATTTTCAATTGCACCTTGATATTTAAGTTGATCTAAGATCTCCCTGACTTGTTTTTTTGCGTAATGTTTTATTGGGTACTGTGTCTGTGGAGTTGGAGTAGGTTTTACTTGGATTTTACTGGGATTACATGGTGAGGTGACTCAGCATCCCATCCTGCATGATTGCGGTATACTGCAGGAGCTAATGCTACCAACCACTCCTGCGCGTAAGAATGTTTTAGTGATTCTGGAACGAGGTCAGAGAATGCTGGTAAAATTACTGGGCCTCATTTATGAAAAGTGACGCATCACTGCGTGAAAACAGTGATGCGCCACTTTTCACTGCGCCCTCCCTGCGACTCCAGTGATGCGTCATATTTACAGTATGACGCATCATGTCGCAAGGAGTCACAGATACGTCAGTATTTCTGACGTATCTGTAGGCGCAAAAGTGACGCATCGCTGGAGTGTGTCACAAAAGTGACGCAACTCCAGCAATGTGTCCTTTCACATGGGGCAAGCCCCATGTGAAAGGGCCTGCGTCAGTCTTACGCCTGCTGTGAGGCAGGCGCAAGAAATTGACGCATTTGCACCCTAGAAGTGGCGCAGTGAAATCTCGTAGATTTCACTGCGTCACTTCTACGACCCTTTGTTGCGTCAAAACGCCCCCCCTTGCATACATTATACCTGGCGCAGGTATAATGTGGCGCAGGGGTTTACAAAGTGACGCATCTACCTAGATGCGTCACTTTGTAAATATGGCGCAACATGGCACATGTTTTACGCCACTGGTGCGTCACAAAAAGTGACGCACCGGCGGCGCAAAAGTGACGCAGGGGCTCATAAATGAGCCCCACTGTTTCTCCTTTTGGGCAATCCATTACAAACTCAGGCGACCAATCTTTTTCTGCTAAAAGAATGTTGTATCCAAAGGACAGGTTCTCTCAAAAGAAACCTTTAACCTTCCTAGGTATGTTTCCCCTACATATGGAGTGTTATTTTGTATAACTGATGAGGGACACTTACCCTAGTATCAGGTGTTTGCACCGTGATATGTTCATTCAACACTGCTGTTACCAGAAAGTCATCAGGTTCTGGTGAGCTATTGTTACTTCTGCTGCACTGTCTAGCATCGTCAGAGCCCATTCCCCATTCAGCAGCCTGGGCATTTCTTATTTTAAGGCCTGCTACCTTCTTCTTAAATTGAGGTTTTGATTTTGGTTTATCTTCTTTTTTTATATTAAAGTCTGAACTGCGATGTGCGTCTCTTGACTTTTTTCGTTCTTCTGATCAGTGTTCTGACGTCCTTCCCTCTCCGAGTTTTTTGATGAATCCTGAAAAGTGCAAGAGGAATGTGTATCAGTATCCTTATAGCAGTCAGTTTTTTAAAATATTATCACTTTTTCTAAAGTTATACCTCCTGTCGGAGGGATCCTGCTGAGGAGACCCACCCCTTGATTCTGTCCTATCGGTCTATTTTTTTGTTTTTTATTATCCCATTTCTTTTCTAAAGAATCAGGTGCTTGCTTGGTGTTATCCTTTTTAGGACAAGCCATTACTTGTGGTTTCGTAGCTCTGGCTCCCAAATCATTGCTACCTAATTCAGCGTGTGTATCTTTGGTAATTTTTGGTAATTCTTGCTCCTGTTCTACAGGAGTGCATTCCCTCAGGCGTTGGCGTATAGCCACCGCTGCTGCCTCCCCTTTTATGTTTGCTAACATAATTGTAGATACCTGGGAAAACTTACCTGATAACTTCATCCCCAAGTTCAGAGCAGGTTCTGCTCCATACTCATTCTGTATTTGTCTTAATACTTCTGGTATCACTGCTATTGAAGGGATACAATGAGTTCTGGTATAGAAGGCACGCGAAAACTGTACCCCAAGTGGTACAATCCTCATCAGGGGAGCTATCCCCATTTAAAAGCAGATTGTCCGTATTTCTTTTGGGCCTGTGTGTGGAAACACTGCCTCTAACTGTGCTATTTTCTGTGCTATCCAGAATTACATTTGCTCACATTTAGTGGGCATTCTTCCCATTACTGTGTTCAGTGTTTGTGGGGCAATTTTAGTTGCAGTTCCTTGTAGCTGACCTGCTGGGGTAATTTTAGTTGGTTGAAGTGTGAGTGTTCTCATAATGAACTGTGTTAGATTTCTGTAAAGGTTTATCCTTTCTTTGTGAAGTGGACATAAGTCTGCTATTAGCAATATGTCAACGTCTGGATGTGGTGTGTAAGCTGCTAGGACCCCCAAAGTAACTCCATCTCTGCTGAGCGTCCCAAGCCTCACTTTATCTGTGATGTGTGGGAGGGCACCTTTAAATCAGTTTATATGCTTCTGGTAACTGAGAGGTACTTCAATGTCCTCATATGGACAATATTCTTCCGGTGTTTCATCCAAAGTGTAAGAATGAAATGCATTTGTGCGTGCATCGGCAGGTGGGAATTTAACCCATGAATAGAATACTTCTGTCCTGAATGACTCGTGTGCTTCAATCACAAATGTTACAGTCCCACCTAATGCTGAAACTCTAAACTCTGCTAGTTTTAAAGTAAGTGCATTTCTGACATTTTCTGAAATGTTTATAGAACCTTCCTGCTCCCCATCCCCCACTACATTCACATTTAATGCTGGTGCAGCATTTTCTTCAATACAGATGGTTGAAAGTGTTTCAAGGAAAATGAGATAAGGTTTTATGCACAATGTAGGGAACTACAATTCTTTAAGCTTGAATATACCTACAGACAATATACAGGATATACCTACTGAGCTGTGCTGCATTTTTCCCTTCCCACACCAGACGTCTCTGGGTAAATGTGAGTAGGGGTCTCTGCGAAAGCACGACTGAGCTACTCAGATTTGACAATTAAATAAGAACCAAGCCAACGTTGGCGGCGCAATGTCGTGGATATGCGCGTTTAGACAATTTAAACTAAGGGATTGATGTCCAGACTGATTCCTGACACCCCCAAAGGATATTATATATAAGCACAGACAGTGGAACCCTACAGAGAGCTAGCACCTGACCCGCTATCCCTAATTATAATGCAGATGTTGGGAAGTACCCCAAAAAGTGTGTGTGCACACTGTAAGCGCACCCACTGTCACGGTGCAATCCAATACTAGAGTTCATAATTTTAGAAAAAAGCAAAGATTGCACCACTACAAAAGACTATTACGCAATGAATTATCAATCCATGTCCACCGATGTTTTCTCAAATTCTTTGTTTATTCGAAAGGTTAAAACAAATCAAGTTTACAAGAACAGCTGACGCGTTTCGTCCATACACATAGACTTCTTCAGGGCATCTATGAAGCACTCCTAACGTCTAGCCTCAGGGTGACCATTGGGGCTTGGTCCAGCGAAGGGAATCGGTATATCTCGTCCGCACAAATTAGTATGAAGGCAATGTATGCCTAATTGTGGTCAAAGAAGTCTAGACCCTAGAATAGTTCAATATTCAAAGTTCATTCCAACACACCTTAATAAGGTGGAACAAATAACAAGGGCAAGTACACGTTTTCAAACCTTGATTAGTCTGAGAATGCAACCCAGTCCTGTCCACTTTCAAGAAGTCATCAGGTGATTCCCTTCGCTGGTCCAAACCCCAAAGGATATGTTAGTCTATAGACCAGTTAGCTCACAGTGCCACTATAAGCGCCACAACTTTACCAAGGAGCGAATAGGTTCTGTCAACTATTGAACATGACAACCCTGACCCCTCAGGGATCATGGAAACAGTACAGTACTTTTCGCTCAGTTACTCGTGCTTACTTTGTCTCCGAGGGATACACAGAATAAACAGTGGGGACGTTTTCAATAAGTATTTATTCAACCAGTGTCATTCTAGTGTAAAATACCTGCGCTGCAACAACCATTAGACATAAACATATATATATACTATTATGAGCACCAGTAGAGTGAAGAAAAGGTAGGATTCTACTACAGTGCTAAAACAATGAATATATTCAAGCATATAGATACATAACAGTAATAATGCATACTCATACGATTCAAACCCTAACTAGATGTACCTAAATGTACCTAGCATGTATATAGGTGTGTAGTAGCCAAGAATCCCCTTAGTATAGAGCCAACCCCATTACCTGATGTGGGAGAGCGAAGGACCCCATCTTGGTCTTGAGATGGACACCCCGCAAGGGATGTCAGACCACTGCTTGCTGGAGTGTCTGCGTGCAGGGACCTCAGCGTCTCACGTTTCCCCGGAAGCAGTCTACGCACCAAGCCCTCAGTTTATGTTATCCAAGAAATGCGCAGATCCTATGTATTTTTAGGAACTACACGATAGCTTGTTTGTCTTCTTCACTTACCTCCTTACATATGACCAGTGACCTGCAAATGAACAATGATCATTCAAGGCCTGTACAGGCTCATAAAGGAATTATTACCATTTTCATAATATACACACATGGTGGACCATTCTGGGGGTACTCCAAGCACCCTGTCCAACCTGTGGCCTTAAAACATGTGAGGGCGCTCCCCTGCAACATACATGGTGGATGGCCCCCACAGTTTGGAGTCAGTAATGATCTAGCACCTCTGGCCCTCCCCTGTGCTGCATGGTGTGCTTTGGCTTTTGTAAATGGCTCTGCGAACAGGCCACTGTGGCATGGTCTGTTTATTTATCTGAGTTATCCCATATAATGCCATGCTAACACACTTAGATATATGGGCCTTCCTGAAGAAAGATTATTTAGAGATGTGTGCAAACGCCACACAGCTACAAGCTCATAGAATATAGGGACTTACCAACTTCAATCTCCAGCAGATCGAGGAGATCTGCCTCCTGGCTGACAACATCTGCCCATCGGTGCTTAAGTTGGTGTATGTTGAAGAACCAACTCATTTGGAAGTGCACCTTCTCCCAATGCTCCCATCTCTCACATACATTGTAGCCTTGGCTCACCCTACATCCAATGCCGATCGTGTTTGGCAGGTATCACACCAACCGCCACAGCAAGCCAGCAAGGTTCTTGGATCTGGCCTTGCCCGACATCTCCCTACTCACACTAGCCACCCTAAACCCCAAAAAAACACAAAAACTATCCCTTCCCCTACCCCTAAAACCTCTAACCCCTAAATGGAAAATCACTCAACAATACGGTGGACAAAACTTTACAAAATACAATTGCAAAACACAAATGACAGTTTACTTACACAACAGGGGCAGTAGAGACACCAACAAGACCAAAAAACACACAGGATGGCACCAAATACCTTCAACAGCCAGCACAGACAAGAAGACTGCAAATGAAAGGAACTTCACACATCCTGGTTTGTAGCATGGCTGAGCTGTTGCATAATTTCCTGGCTGGATGCATCACGTTTTCTACTGATGCATCATGTTTCCTACTAAAGCATCACATTTCCTACTAAAGCGTCACGTTTCCTACTAAACCATCACATTTCCTACTAAAGCATCACATTTCCTACTAAAGTGTCACATTTCCTACTAAAGTGTCCCATTTCCTACCAAAGCGTCACCTTTACTACTAAATCGTCTCATTTCCTAAAGCGTCACCTTTACTACTAAAGCGTCTTGTTTCCTAAAGCATCACCTTCACTAATAAAGCGTCTTGTTTCCTATAGTGTCACGTTTCCTATAAAGCGTCAACTTTAGAACTAAAGCTTCTTGTTTCCTACTGAAGCGTTGTTTTTGTTTGACGTCTCTCTGGAGAAATGGGCATTGTGTTTGCTTTCATTAACGCAACTAGCCCATTGTGTGTCGTATAATGTATTGAATGTTGCAATGCAGGTGAACACTCCCAGGGATCACTTTTCTTGCTCAAAATAACTTTGCTGACGTGCTTGTAGACTTAGGATGTGTCACATGTGTATGGTAACAGTGTGTATATGTGTGACGCCTTGCGTTCATGTTGCCGACACTAGGACAGGCAATATATTGCTGTGACATACGCAGATAAATTGTCGAATTTTCATATATTGACTATCAATATGTATTACTGTTTGTATAATGCTTGCCTTGATGTTGGTATCTGCGTAGTAGGCATTCTTTGATCACGGATATTGCACTCCTATTCAAATGATATCCACAGTGTCATACAAGATGATGCCCATACTTGAAGATTGTATTGGCTGTCTGCATTACTGACAAAGGATGTGTTACGGATGCAATACATGCTCTGGAAATGACATACACTGGCTACCTCAGCCTGTCTACAGTGTATGTGGCATCCAGCTCACAGATCCACGGTATAGATTTGAAAGGTATGTTGCTATGCCATTTGGTCAACCCTGTTAATATGTGCATGACATCATATAGCAGACTATTATACCCAACGACCACCCTATGATATAGGGGTATGCACACATCTGCTGTCTAGGCGGTGTCTGACAATATATGTGTGACACATGCACATTGCACATTCAGAAAAGTGTCAGCCAAAACAGTTAGTCAATATCTTGTTCTTCTTCAAATAATGCTTTAGTTGGCCTAACAAGTATCATAAATTCCAAGTAGGAATAAGTTTAGCATTTCCATGCATCACATTATTCGGCAACTGAGGGGGCTTATGTGGACTTAGATTGTAGGAAGGCATTCACACCAGATGGTCATATGTGCATTTATTGACAGATTAAACCACTGTGACCTTGGATGCGTCAGTGCATGCTACCTTGTCAGGAGCTTCATCACATTTAGTTATACCTTGACATGTATTTGGCTATATTGGATTTCCTTTGTGTCCTGAACAAATTAGCATACATAGATGGAGCTGTAGAAGTCACAGCATTGTTTGTTTCAGAGTCACATCCATTCCTGCATGTAACAGTTGCATATTTTCCTAGTGGGTTAAGTTTGGCTGCATTGTGGCTAGGTAGCCAATCCAGCACCTGCACAGGTTAGGAATCCACATTTATGTGTTTGGTGGGATGCCATACTGATTTTGGTATGGGTTCGCAAATGTTTGTGTAGCATAGGTAGACCAACTGGACTGCACTGTGTGCCCAAGCACATCATATGGGCCTCTGTTCACAGTCATAGGACAATAAGGTCACTATACTGTAAAGCAGTGGACAATTTAATGACTTGCAACACCACACACTCAGTAATTGCACACTTTTTACATTTACACTCACTTTGACTTGTGCTAGGATGTCTGACAGTCAGTACTCAATTGCACCACACATACTCACAACATGTGCACGCTGTTCCACATTGCCACCTTTGGTTTGTGAAAGTCTTCCACACACGTGTTTGGCACATGTTGTTGTTCGGCACATGTGTTTTTGACCACATGATGTTGTCCTGGGGTGTGAATGACACCAAGCTACAGACCTTTGTGATAGGCCAAAAACAATTAGGTAAGATGCGAGTGTACTGATGTTTACACTGACTGTTAAATGAAAGTGGTTACACAAAGTAAGTGTTCATTCATTTATCTAAATTTTTAACCCTATTTCAAACCATATACAACAAATTAGAATAATTTTGCAAACCATGGGGAGGAGTATAGCAATTGGCCGCCGGACATGTCCAAAGGGCAGCAGCATGACTTCAGTACCCCGAATGTCCACTCCACAAAGCCCCTGGTTTTGCCCAGTGCATTGTTGTAGGTGTGCTCTGCCTCTGTCTGGGGATGTGCAAATGGGATCATGACCCATGACTGCAGACAACATCCTTAGTCAGCTGTAAAGATAAAGAGAGAAAAATCAGTAAATACTCATGATTATTGATCAACCCACATTCAAGCATATGTCTCTTATGTGTGCTGACTGACTTACACATTTCGACCACTATTGTACGCAATTGGTTACATGAAGATTGGCACAAAATTATTCCACATGTCTCTTCCTGTTCTTTGTGTTGGATGGAAACGTGCATGGCCTGCTACTTTTGACAGTGACACAATGAGCCAAACATATTTGGGTTGTGGCGTAGTGTGAAAGGTGATTTGTAGGTCCATTGTCACAGCAAGTGAGAGTATGTTGATCACAAATTGGGGATTGTTGTCATTTATGAGTAGACTCGACTCGTACGAACCTGTTTTGAATGCACACATACATGCATCCCTGTGAAGCCACTGATGTCGTTGCTGCACTACCTACCTATTAAAGAGCCTTTGAATTGTTAACTTCCTTTTGAAAGTGTAATGGGTGAGTGTATATGGTGCATGTTACATTTGGACACACAGACATCAGCCATGGCAGCCCTTCCTTGCACACAGTGTTGTAATGCACCATTTTTCCTAGCGTTGCATTGCACAGGTTCTTCCCACTATTGAAAGACACATGCAGTGGCTCAGCACACCTTGACACATGTGAGTTGCAGGTCTGCATTGCACATGTGCCCTGAATTGTGCAAGTATGAGATCTATCCCTTTTACATGTGCACTGTCTCATGTAGCACACATAGATATGTCCATTAGGTCATTGCCTATTTATTGTTAATAGGTCTGACATGTACTTCAGTTGTACTTACCAACCAGTAGGCCATTCCCACTGTGCAGTTCTGTAAGTGCTCATTGATGATGGACTTCCTGAAGATGTATGCGTCATGCACACTCCTGGGGTATTTGGCCAACATGTTGGGGAACTTGCTCTGATAGTCCATGTGGGCCGGACATTCTTCAAGTATATGTGCTTCCGGCTCTTGTGGAGATGGGTTTTAGCTGCAGGGGGGACCATTTGCATATGTGTGCAGTCCATGGCACCCAGCTCATGTGGGAATCTGGCGATGACATAGAAGCCTTGCATGATCTCCAGCTGCAGTTGTTGTGTGCTGGGGAAGAGGAGGTACTATGGGGTAAGGCATCCAGGAAGAGAATAGGAAAGCCGAAAAAAGTTAGCTGCGAGACTCATGCCACACTGGCTGTTGTGATCTGGAATGATCCAGATGCCAACATGTGGAGGACAGCCATGATCTTGACCTGTGAAGGAATGGTGGTTGCCCTGGTAGTTGGTGGCTGGGTCCTTGGTGCTATCTGTTGTAGCAATTGGACGATAGACTCCCTCCTAAGGTGGTAGTATGTGAGGACCTCATCCTCCCTGAGATCAATGAGAGAAGTCTGCTGCCGATATACGCTCTCCCTTCTCCTGTGCTGCCTTTGTAGTAGAGAGGGGAGGGGTGGGTAGTTAAGGGGGTGGTAGTAATCTCCTTACAAATCGTGGGTTACCGAGGCTCAAGAATGTTGAGGCTTTTAGACCTCTGTGCGACACTTGCACACGATGTGTCCCTTTTCAAATTACTCTTAAATATATGCATTGGTTTTACGGTGGAATTTACGATGGAATGCCCACCGTGCATAAATTAAAACTTACGTGATGCAGTAGGTTCAGGCGCAGTTATAGTTTTTGCAGGACTCCAAAAAGTGACTCATCGGCTTAGATGCGCCACCTTGTAAATGTGGAGTGCTGAACGTCAGAAATGATGATGCTTTGGCGGTGCAAGCTCTTTGCAAATAATCCTCGCATTCTCAGGGCGAGGCAAAATTAAATGAGAAACTATGGGGCCCACTGCAGAATGTGAGAAGGGGCCCGAGTCACCTAAAGCTCACAGATGTGCATTGGTCTTGGACTGAATGGGTCCCCCGTTGAATGGTTAGGGACCCCCTGAAGGGCTCGGGCTGCCCTTGTGCCACAAAGCCTACAGAAGACTTTGTTATGCCTTTATTGTTAGGGTCGAAACTTTAAATATATTTTAGTATGAGCCTCTACATTTGCAGGTTAAAACATTTTCTAGTCTATGCACTGCTTTAAAGGTATGAAGGTTGAGAGGTAATGTGAGATTTTCTAAAATGCACATAGTTGAAAATATAATCAATTCACATAATGCACACAGAACGGCAACCTTCAGTCACAGCCAATGTCACATTTTCACTGTAAATTTGATATTCCTTTCTTTTAACAGTTTTTTTTATAGTGAGAGTTTGACCCATGGCAGTACAGGTGCTTTAAAAGAGGTCCAGAATACGCATCACATTGTTCCCATTTTTAGACATAGGTATGTTAAGTGTTTGGCCCAGAATCACAGGATGTCGAGCTTAGGGTCCAACTTGAATCTGGTTCTGAACCACGATGGGCTTTGCTGGCTCAGTGCAGAGCTGAGTACCTGTTTATGAGCTTCTAGTGTGTAATGTGAATTCATTTCAGCCGATAATTCTGAACCCATCATAGTAGGGCCCCTGCTTTCCCAGGCCCAAAGTTGGCAGCCAGGGGCTTAGCTTCAGCGGGGTGTTTGGGGTGTTACACCCCCTAAAATATTTATTTTCTGATATTTAGTTTGGTACAGGTGTTTTTAGTCAGTTATAGTGAGATGTCTGTCGGATTTGACCAGGAATTTTTGCATACACACAGACAAAAACGCACACACATGCTCTAACTCTCTGTTTTAAAAATCCTCAAAAATGTTGGTTATTTTACAAAATATTGGGTTTTCCCTCTTAGTACTCATACCAATCCGAGTTCCTCTCCCTTTTTCAATGCTCCTTAGACTTCTCTCAAGCACCCTGCTTGTCATATATCGTATTATAGCATTATCCGCCAGCATGATTGTTGGAAAATCTGAAGTTCACACCCACATCCTATCTTACTGACAAAGCTACCCCCATCGGTAGCTCTTTCCACTAGTCCACATCGTCTCCCAATTGTCGAATGTGTATGGATTGTGATGGACTCAATATGGTATATAAATGTTTAATATGTTCTGGAACTGAGCAGCAAACGATAGTCTCAAAGCCAAGGCACAAGTCCTAAAAAAAGAAGTGCGGGTCTAACCAAGTTAGGCAGTATGCAAGTGACATCATGGCATGTGACATCACAGCGTAAGATGTCATGGTGCCTGACATCACATGTGAGATAACAAGAAGTGATCCCACAGGAGGTGACATCAGATATTAGGACCTCACATATATGTTTAGCAGCCCTATCATAAGTACATTTAAGGCATATTATGAGATTGAAGAAACTAGATTTTGTGTCAGGCTTGTGCAAAAAAAGTGGCTCAATCCTGTCGAAAAATCTGGACCTCAACTAATACTTTTTTAAAAAGCTCTGCCACAAAGAAATTAGCAACAAGAAGAAACATGGCAGTAGTTCTGTTCTGTTTCATTGGTTGCAAAGTCTGCATTTTAAAATATCTTAAGGGATTTTTGTGTGCCCAGTAAATATCAGGGGATAATAATATAGGTAAGATAACTCTGGAGGTGAACGCTTTTGCTGGAGAAATATGTGGTTTGTCTTGTCCGAGTTTTGAATCAAAGTAACATTGAGGGTTAATGTGTCTCCGGCAAAGCACATCTATAACATGCAGATGACCGATTTATATTTGATGTAGATGAGTAAGTGGGTTACTGCTTTTAACACAGAGATCCTTTTGATACTTGTAGGTCATAAATTGCAATCCTTCTGATATAGCACAGTGAGCTATAAAGGATATGTGATTCCTACACCTTGTAATCCTTGCAATCCTATGTAACACATCTTGTACATTGATTGGCACACTTACATGATTTATTGTCAATGCATAATGTATATGTTATGTAAAGCATTCTGACAACCTGCATTGGTTTGAGTAGCGCTATAAAAGAAATAAAATAGTGGCATTTAGAGTGTTATTTGTGTAAACACTGAGACAGTCCAACACATCTGCCATTCTTGCAGTACATGCATATCTCTTATATACAGTGACTTCACCAAGTCAAAACCATGCCTCTTTACTTGTGTAGTTTTAATAGACTGTGTGCCTTTGCTGCCCCTCCATTGCATTTACATCTAAGTGTGAGGCTCCAGAGCGCACCCAGCTAGATTCATATTGCAACAAAAGGAGGCCTGATGGTTGCTTAACTTTACCCTTTATCTTTGGCCCAGCTCTAGGTGAAAATTAAAAATCCCCCTCGATGCCTGCATGTTGTTGCTGGAATGTAAAGCAGACAATATGCAGGCGCTTCTGAATGTGTCCCGGTGTCTGAAAATTGCAATGGGACAATTGTATCATATTTCTGTGTGGCCCAATGTCTTGTCAGGGTAGATGGTGTCTACCCTGTGAAAATAGTGTGTGGGCGCGGTGTACCTGAGTGTACCCCTGACTTATGCCCTGCTCAAAGGGAAATATTATACCACAATTTGCCATTTCTTCTCTATGACCAATGTCATACCAAGGGCTGGATCATGATCTGCTGTGCACCTCATCACTGAGTCGAGTAACAGTTTTTATGTGCTTTTATATGTGCCCAAGTGCATTCATTTAACCCAACATTTCTCTGAGTTAAAGCATGTTTTTCAAATGGCAAAAGTTCAAAACAGTGAACAGTGTTTGCCTGCGTCTGTTCCAAGCTGTGCTGTGTGAAAATAAGAAACATTAGGTTAAATGAATGCACTTTTGAAGATACAAGCATATAAATAAACAAGCATTGGCAAAGCCAATAGGTCTCGCCTTTGTAAGAGCTATTAGCTTTGCCAATGTGTTTTAGCCATGTTGTACACCAGCGTGGCTGGTGTTCAGCATGGCTAAAAGTTAATGATGTAGAGGAGAGTTGTGTGACATGGAGTGGAATGTTGTGGAGTGGATCTTGTAGAGGGGAGTGATGAAAAGTGGAGTGTTGCGGAGTGTCATGGAGTAGTGTAGAGTATCGTGGAGTGGCATAGAATGTATGGAGTGGTATAGAGTGGAGCAGAGTAGAGTGGAGTAGGATGGAGTAGAGAGGAGTAGAGTGGAGTGGTGTGGCGTGTAGTGGTATTGTGTGTCGTGGAGTGGCATAGCGTGGAGAAGCACAGAGTGGCATAGAGTGGAGTGACGTAAAGTGTCGTGGAGTGCCATGAAGGGAGTAGAGCGGAGTTCAAGAGTGGAGGGGCATGGAGTAGAGTGGCATAGAGTGGAGTGGCATAGAGTGGAGTAGAGTGTTAAAGAAAGGAGTGGCATATAGTGTTGTAGGTGGAGTAGAGTGTCATGGAGGGTGTGGGGAATTGTAGAGTGGAGTAGAGTGGCAGAGAGTAGAATGGAAGGGAGGAGAGTAGAGTAGAGCATAATGTCGTGGAGTGGCATAGTGTCAGAGAGTGGAGTGGTGTATAGTGGAGTGGAGTAGAGTGGAGTAAAGTGGCTTGGAGTGTCATTGAGTGTTGTAGAGAAGAGTGGCGTAGAGTGGAGTAGATTTTCGTAGAGTGGAGTCGCATAGAGTAAAGTGGTGTGTCGTTGAGTGGAGTATTGTTGAGTGGAGTGTGATAGAGTGGAGTGTTATAGAATCAAGTGTCAGAGAGAGTCATAGAGTGGTGTGGCATAGAGTGAAGTTGAGTGCTGTAGAGTGGAATGGCAAAGAGTGGAGTAGAGTGTCAAAGAGGGTCGTGGCGTAGTGTCATAGAGTAGAGTGGAGAAACATGTCATAACGTGATGTGTTGCAGAGTGTCTCAGAGTGGAGGGGCAGAGAGTGGCATAGAGTGGAGGGGCATGTCGTAGAGTGGAGTGGAGTGGAGTGGCCTGGCGTAGAGAGGAGTGGTGTGTCATAGAGTGGAGTGGAGTGGCGACGAGTGACATAGAGTGGAGTGGCATCACATGGAGTGGAGTTTCATAGAGTGGACTGGAGTGGCATAGAGTGGAGTGGCATGTCGTAGAGTGGAGTGAATTGTCATACAATGGAGTGCCATGTCATAGAGTGTATTAGAATGGTGTAGAGTGGAGTGAAGTGTTGGATGGTTGAGTGGGTAGAGTGGAGTGGTTGTATGCATGCTGTGGCAGTGCACTGCCATTACAGAAAATACATTTTCAATTGAAAAGACCATTACATTTGCACACACATACAGTTTTACTTATAAAAGTAGACAGCGCACAAATGACAATGTTTGATCGTATTAAAATATTTGTTTCCAACACACTTCAGAATTACTAAAACATGTGCGTCATTTGTTCTTTCCTAATTCTGATTTATTCTGAAATGTCTGCACAGTTCATTTACAGACATTTACATTTTGTTGTGTGCTACAAAAAAGCCTTTTCTTTTACAGCAAGATTGTCACATATATTCTCTCACTTTGAAGTCAGAGAAAAAAAAGTAAATAAGCTCCCTTGGAAGACTGGGCCTAACATTTGTCTTTGAATACTCAGCAAATGTGACAAGAACTAAATGTAAAGGCTTGTTAACAGAATGCAAGCGCTCATGGAATAATACAGTAAATAGGCCATGCTTCTCTGGAGGGACAAACTCAAGATTGAGAGCCTAAAGCAAATGAAGCCAGCAAATAGAAGGCAAGAAACTGTGAGTTACAAAACATCTCTTCCCACACGGACATAAATAACCATTGTTTTGCAGACCGTCCTGCAAACTAGACACACATAAATGAAGCGCAGGTACAAATGTTAGTTGATTCTATTGAAATATTGACCGTCATTATGGCAATATTTATGATGTTTAGAGACTAGGCATGTAGGGGATATTTAAACATCAACAGTGTATAATTGCATGTTCATTTAGTTAGTGTCGTTTATTCTACAGTAAAACTCACTTACAATAAGTCCTTTAAAAATTACAGTGTGGATTTCTTTTATATGTGCACTGGTGGTGAAAGGTTCCATAACACACAACAATAAATAAATGTGCCTGATAACTTCTGGCGTTGGTACGTGCCTAATACGCGTTATCTCTAGGTAAGTTTAGGGAGATGTGTGGGTCATAACTTATCTGTTGCTTCAGGCCAGAGTGGGCAAGTTGATCCATACCTGACCTTGTCAAAAGAGCCACAAAGTGTCTACCTGGTCATTTTTACATAATGCTTGTAAAATCACAGAGAGACATTCACAGTAACCAGAAAACATTAGAAATTCTGCCAATGACTCACATGTTAAGCCAAGAAATATACATTTTCCTCAGAAAGTGGCAGGAGATATAAGTCACATAAACCTGAAGGACCTACAAAACAATAACACTAAAAAATGCAAATCATTCCAAGAATGCAATTCAGATGAGATTCTCTAGAGCAATGACCAAGGAGAAAGTAAAACTTAGAACACTATCCCCAGATTTGGGAGCAACCTCAAAGAACAGGAAATCCTGGAAGCCAACATCTGCCCTATAAATGGAGAACCTTGCAGCATAGCTGGATAGTCCTTGAGCAGCAGTCAAAATAAGAATCTTGCTGAATTAGTGACCATATATCTTTTCTGTCATGTCAACAATGGAAAAAATTAATATAAGAATCAAGAATTCACCAGGCACCTTGCCCACAAGGAAGGAATATGGTGCAAAGGCGCCAAGTACAGGAACTCCTAGTATCTCAGAATACACTGCCCAAAAGAAAGATCTATGATGCTTGAGGGAGCAAGTAAGAGTTTACAGTGAATCTAAACTGAACAAACTAACAAGAGAAGTACTGGGTCATGCACATTCCAGAAGGTGGACATATACTGGTAAATAGGTAACAATGGCACAAGGCCAAATGGTTAAATTTCGTTAGTGTGCCCAATTCTCAAGAATCTAACTTGTGTTCATTCCTTGCAGGTTTAGGCCGGGCTACCAGTTATGCCACCACAAAAAAAACACAATGCTCGTGCTCTTTGCCTAGCAAAGGATTGAGGAGTGATAGGAGTTCCTGCTACATTCAGCAAGTAACCACAAAGTCATTGTGGCCAAGGAAGGGGTCAATAGTGTCCCTAAACCAAAGACCTTAAAATATGGTTGCAGTGGCAAAGACCAGCAGGTGAGGGAGCTCTCAAAAGGCAACAGTTAGCAGCATCAAAATAACTAATTTTAATCATTTGCACTATTGCATGACAATAGTAGACAATATGTTTGAAATCATATGTGACAGGGACAGTGTGAATGTCATCTACTACATAAAGCTGAGGGTTGTACTACTTGAACAGACAGTGCAAATCTAAGTGGCTGAACCTGTGTACTTGCACCTTTTTTATGTACTTCTAAAAAGGAATGTATTCTGACTGCAAACCACAGAAACCTTGCTATTTTAATTTTTTTTTAAAGGAGCAAGCATTCTTCTCAACATGATCAACTGTTTCAAGAGCCAGGTGGATCCAGACACATTGAAAATATAAAACGAATGGCATAATTTAGAGTTTTATGGACCAGTTACATCAAAAACGTGATGGATATCCCAGCCACCTTATTACTAGTGTACTAAATGTTATAGCACTTGTAATAAGGCAGACAGGATATCTTTCAGTCGTATTTGTGACACAGTGCCTGTTTTGCACCTGAAGGCCAAATCATTGGCAACTAAAAGTTATCTTACCATAATTTCTGTTGAGCTGCATCAAAAGGAATAAAGTTCTGGCACAGAAAAAAACCTATATGATTATATTTTTGAACAAGTATAGAACCAATATGTATCAAAATATTAGATGAAATAAATCCAATATTTTTAAGACAAACACTTAGGCAAAATAAATCCTTTCTGTGTGCCTAATAAGTCACAGAACCTGAAAGAAGGGAAGTGACAGAACGGCTTACTCTCAGGAAGGCACAGACATCTAACAACAAGTTAAATGGGTTGAAACACAATTAATAATTTAGTTTTCACGACCCCTTCCCAAAAGACTACCTCCCTATTACAGATGGAGGGCAGGCAGCTTGCACCAGGGACATACTTTTAACAGTTGCTTCAAAATGGTTGTAAAAGTGACTGAAGCCTCTTCATCCTCAGATGAGTGGGTGAGGTGAACTTGTGCAACTAGGTCTCCACACTTTAACTTTGCTTGCTCCTGCACACGCTCGTCACACTCTGCACTTTACTCCACATTTGTTTTAAAATTGCACAGAGAATTGCAACTTTTAATTTATAAGGTGCTGATAAGAATCTGTTTTTAACAATTGAAAGGGACATTGTTTAAAAAAGTTAAATGCTTGGGACTTGATCTGAATTTTGTCAAATGTTTAAAACTTTTTTTGTGTTTTTACTGTTTCCTCACAGGGGCTATTTTCACCTCCCTGTAACCTCATGAAGTGGACATCTTTGGTGAAGTTATCAGTCTAGTTGAGCCCTTGGGAGGTGCTCGGAAGGCGGGGCTTGGAACTACCGTTGGATACTGGATAAGAATCTGTTTTTAAAACCTGAAACTGACATCGTTTTAAAAAATTGAATTGCTTGGGTCTTGATCTGAATTTTGTAATGGACTTAAAACATTTTTTGTGTTTTTACAGTTTCTTCACAGGGGCTATAATCACCAACCCTGTAATCTTGTGAAGCTTCCATCTTCAGCAAGGTTACCAGTCTAGTTGAGCACCCAGGAGGCACTTGGGAGGCAGCGAGCAGACGCAGCAGGGGCACCAAAGGCAAGCCCGTTTGCGTTCATCCACATCCATTTCACGGCCATCAGCATCCCCCTGATTGTTTTCTGCCAGGTATTTCACTATCTGCTGAATTTCTTAAAAATTTCAATAACAAGTTACCCCACTGTGGTCACATACTTTAGCCCACCCGCTTACAGGGCTTGGTCTCTTGTATATATTGTAAAGGCGAGTTTGGTCTAAGCTACTTCTATCAGCTGTCTTCTTCTAATAAATTTATCGCTGGTGGACTGAATAATGCACGTTCCCTCCCCAAACATGCACAAGAATTACAAAATCTGGTAATGAACTACTCCTTGATTTCCTGTTTACCATTGAGTACTGGCTCAAACTTTGGTCGAACCCCAACATCACTATAGCTCTCTTTCCCCAGTCAATGCATTCCTCATATGTGACAGGGCTGAGGGACATGGAGGAGATGTAGCCATTATTTTCTGCAACTATTTTCAATTTAGTTCCTTTGAGGTGGGCAGCTTGAAGGAGTCAGAATGTCTAGGAATCTATCTTAACATTAACCCCGTTCAGTCCTTTGCCGGGTGTTTAAACTATTACCTACAGGGCTAGGTTTCCAAATTTCTGCCACTCTTGGAGAAGCCCTATTGCCAGTACTGTTCCCATATGCCAATTTCACCTTATTAGGAGATCTTAACTACCACTTTGATATTAATGGTAACTCCAACACAATTAGACTCACAGAGGTTCTGTCAATCCAAGGCCTCCCCCAACTAGTGGGAGAACCCGTTCAGCTGTGAATACCCTAAATTGGTACTGTACCAGCTATCCTCTAGTGGTCTTACAGGAACTGGTAATTAAGTCATGGTATGATCATCAACTGGTCCCTTTCAGACTGATGATTGATGTTAGCAGCCTACCCAATCCCCAAGCGAACCTCGGTCCGCATACCCTTTGTAAATGGGACGTAAATGAGGTAAAGTGATGAAATTTGATCTCACCAGCCAGCTGTCCATGACCTCTCCTCCACTTACAAGAAGGCTTTGGATCTTGATTACAGCCAATGTACTAGCGCTCCAGTCTGCCATGACAAATGCCACCCAAACACATCTGCACCCTGATACTACCCTACCACAGCCAAAGGAAAGCTCTGCTGCAAGCATCTCGAGTCTAAATGGCTCCAGGCCTACAAACCTGAGGACCTGACCAGTTTTAGGCTGGCCCAGAAATCGCATCATAAGCTGATTAGGGAGGCCAAGAAAGCCTACTACACCAGCTAAGTTGAGCAGGCTAACATTGACCCCAAGAAGATCTTCCAAACATCCAAATCTTTTCTGCAGGCCAAAGCCATATCAGGAGACAACTACCCCTCACAAGCCCTCTGTGATCAGATCTCTGCCTTCTTTGAAGATAAGATATTAACCTTAGACTACTGCTTTATAGCCCACCCCTGAACTCAGCCACCATCAGGATAAGCTGGCCAATGCCACATTAGTCTTCTTTAAGGAGATCTTTTATCTCAATCCCACCAAGCCATTTTTTCATACAAGTCAGGCTCTCTCTGAGACCCTTACCCACCGACCATCTTACATAAGGCCCTTGACACAGCAAACCCAGTAATTAATCAGATATTAACACCTCCCTCTCCACGGCCAAAGTTCCAATATCCTGGAAATTGGCGGTGGTTAAACCTCTGCTAAAAAAGCCCCTAGCAGGCCCTTCAATTCTGTCCACCCATCGAGCAGCTTTTAGTGCTGGCCAAAATACTGGAAAAGATTGTGAATGGCTAACTCACTTTGTTCCTTGAGAGTTCTAACTCACTACATGTGGCCCAACCATATTTTAGACCCAAGCACTCCATGGAAGCTGCTCTACTGGAAGACTCTGAAACCATCAAGATGACCCTGGACTCCTATTGGATCTCTCAGCAGCATTTGATACCATCTACCACACTATTCTTCTTCAGGACACAACTGGTAGCCATGGGACAATTGTCTTTGGCTTAGAAATCAGGGGTGTATGGCATTCCACAGGGCTTGCCACTCAGCCCTGCATTATTTGATTTCTACATGGTGCCTCTGCTTTGTAAGCCTCCAATGGAATTGCTACCACATCTTATGCGGACAACACACAATTGAGCTCATGCCTTGAAAAGGTCTGCCTCTCATTTTGAGCTGACATACAAGAACTGCCACACCAATTTTATCCATTGGATGTAAAAGAACCATATAAAATGTAATATGGATCAAATCAAAATTCTCTTGTTCAGAAAGGCAACCCTGTTCTCTCCCACACAGTAGTGCTCTAACCTTGCCCCTTGCTACAGTTAAAGTGACAAAAATATCTAGGAGTCAAATTCAATACTGCTCTTTCTTTCTGCCCAAAAGCCCTTGCAGAGGCTGGTATGTGTTTCACTCTGATCAAATCTTTAAAACAAATTCTCGACTTCCTTCCTATAGCTACAAAAAAACTGTTGCATTTACCTTAATAAATCCCAGACTTGACTATTGTAACAGCATTATGCAGGAAGTTCAAAGTGGAAGCTTCACAAACTTCAGTTGGTACAACATGCAGCGGCCAGATTGATGCTTAAACTCCCCAAACAGAGTTTAGCATCTGATACACTTAGAAGATTGCTCTGGCTACCTATTCATGAGAGGGTCTTATTCAAAATTCTAGTTCTGGTTTTCAGAGCCTCTAATTCAACTGGTCCAAAATTCCTCTCTGCTCAGTTCTGCTGCCACGGGGCTCAGAGGATGCTAAGGTCTTCTAATGCCAATCTTCTAAAACCTTTGAGACTTGAATCCTGAGGTGGGAAGTCTTTTATGATTTTAGGTTCCAAAGCCTGGAACCAACTTCCAGGCCCACTTCAATTTATAGACAATGAAGCCAGCTTTAAAAGGAGTCTGAAGACATGGCTCTTCCTTCCACCTGATACTCTCTGTTGCTCTTTAATCTAGTTGGGGCCCCAGGTTCTCTTCCTTGTTGTATCAAGTACAGATTTAAGTTGTCATCCAAGTTAGCAGCAGGATGCTCTCTTGTCCATGACAGTGCCCGACACAAATGCCTTATTAATTTATTCTGTAATCCCCAGCACAAATGAGAGCGCTGCAATACACATGAAAGAGGGCATGGAAGACTGAAGTCGAGACATAATCTCAGATCCTATTTTGTGAAACTGAAAGTAAAATCAAGAATTCCTCAAGTTGTACACTGTGCCTAGTGTTTGGCACGATGATTTTTATCAGCTGCATCCTTCCTCACTACCACGAAGCAAGGATAATCTCCATGATGAGGCTTGGAGTGAAGGGAAATATAGGGCAAACACTCCACAGGACAGGAGCCTTTTGACTATTTACACAAAGTTTAAAAGGAGGTTTATCAGAGGTCCTAGGACTCACACACAACCTCCAAACAGTAAAACAAAAGTAGAGGATACTCAGGCAGTATTTAGTGCCACTGTAATCACCACATGTAATGGCAGAAACTCAGGAGAGAAGTCAACAAGGTGAATCTCATTCTATAAAAGTAAGAACAGGGACACCAAACAGGCTCTAGATGTATACACAGGAAAGTGTCATGGGAATGACATGTCCTCAGGGCATTCAAAAATATAAAGCAAAGAACAAAACGAAAGGGATCTTATGTTGTTAACCGCCTGATGTGGAAAGTGTTTAACAATCCCAAACTCTCAGTCCCGGTAAATTTGATAAATTGATAAATATGCCACTCTGGGGCATATTTACATGCTCCTATCGCTACAGGAATGTCACTTTTAGTGACGTTCCTGAGGCAATATGGGCTTTGCCTTATTTACAAGGCAGTATTAAGCCACTTAACATGACTTAACGCTGCCTTATAAATAAGCCACCCTTTCACGCGATACTTGGAGGGAAAGGTTTAGGCAATGGGTGTGTCGATGGGCGTTTCACTGCAACACCTATTGATTTTGACACTGCCCCATATTTACAAGGGCAACATAAATATGGGGCAGTGCCAAAATTAAGACCAGTGTAACCCTGGTCTCAAACAGGGTAAATGAGGAGAAATGTTTCATTTCTCCTCGTTTTTGCTGTTTCTATGTGTGCTGTGTTGTGCAGCACACATAGAAACAGCAAATGGCCATTGATTATTATGTGCAGGAAGGTGACCTTTCCTGCACATAGCCAATCAAAAAAAATTACGTTTTGCAACTTTGGAGTGCTGCATTAAGCAGCACACGTAGAAGTTACAAAACGCCATTTAAAAATTGTTTATGTGCACAAAGGGACACCTTCCTGCACGTAAACAATCTTCCTCACAATCTGTGTGTCTCTAGGGCACTAAATTTAGCGCCAGCGCAGGGGGAAATGCAGGTTAACACCATATTTTTGTAATTACGGTGCCAAGGAGGCTCACGCCACGCTCCTCCACTTTGTAGTAAATATGCCCCCCTTTGTAATGTACTAAACCCAATCAATGGTTCAAAAAAGGTTTTCCGAATCTTGAAATGGGTTAAGTAAACATTAAAGTATTACCATTAGGAAGCGGAATGCTAAGGGTGTCCCTTCCAAAAACCAATTCCTTAAGCTATGTATTAATGTTTTGTGACTGAAGTCCAGTTGCAAAACATTAATAAATATTTACCCCATTCAAAACTGATGGTAAGCCATTTACAAAATGGAAGGGGTCTACAAAGGGACCCCTCTTACTTAGAGAATGTTGTCTAAAACTTTTTTTGTATCAAACAGTGGTCCTTAAGACCACTGCCTACTCCTAAAAAACGTTTGTTCAACATTTCTTTTTTTAAGGCGTCCTGATTTCCTTTTAGGAATACATGCTTCATTTAAAAGCAATATATTGCTTTATTTAAAAGCAATCACAGACATGGTGGCCTTCGTACCCCAGCAGGCATCAGATATTTATATTGTTAGTGCAAGGAAAGGGGCTAAAATGTTTGTTAAATGTAACAGGCATGCATAGTTACCTATTTTCTAGGGGTGACTAATAGTCATAAATTAAGGACCATGATGAGGAAGAGTGACAGAGTGGTAAAGTGTTTTAAATTATGGTGATAAGTTGGGTTTGGCTGTGGCTACTTAAGGCGTGAAATTGGGCTGTGCAATGTGGTGTTGTTTGGTTTGGTGAGGAGTAAAGTAGTGACCATTACTGCTTGTTAATACTATTAGATGTGACTAAAAAAACATGTTGATTTGTAAGAAAAATGTAGAGCCATTCAAAGGTAAGCACAGTTGTTTGAATTGCTCTAATGCTCCAAGTTCATCCTTCTTAGTATGATGTTGTAATGTCACTGTGTTTGAAATCCAGGAGAGGATGCACTGTGAGCATCAAGGTATTTATACTAAAATCAAGGCTAAACAAAAAGTTGTGGAAATTGTCCTGCAGGGTTTTAGGAATATAGAGGAGGGGGGGTTTGAGATAGAATGTAATCTGAGGATGCAAAACTGTAGAAAGAACTACTTTATGTGAATCTGAGACAGAGCTATATTAGGGAGCTTTGAAAGGCACAATGAACTTGCAAAAGGTCTGTCTGTTGCTAGGCTACCTCTCGGCCATTGGGATTAGATAACAAACTAACATCTCAGAAAGAGATTGTAGTAATCCCTCTCATATAATGATGCTCTGTTATGTGAAACCCATAATTCAACACTGCCATCCTGAGTGCATGCCAGGTGCATGTACATGCACATTGAGCATGTGACACATGCATCGTTGTAGGTGTTAGTGTGTGTGTGTGTGAGTGTGTGTGCATTTTTGTGTGTGTGAGAGGTATAGAGGAAAAGAGAAAGAGAATAATGAAGCCAGTGGTATCCCGGTTTAGCAAGGTACAAGATGGAGGGTGAGGATAGTTGTGCAGACAGTGAAAGAGCATTCCCTGCATTCATTTGGCTGAAGGGTGAAGACACAGCTACTAAAGTGAGGAGGATGGAGACAGGAATACATTTAGAAATTGCATAAAAAGTTTGTAAGGAAGGACTGCTGAATAGTTCTTCCTGATCGCTGCATTTTAGTGGATGGTAAGGGTGAGGGGTGGGACTGGAGTTTCTGTTGGTCAAGTTGAAGACTTTTGTAAGCCAGTCTTGCCATTTTGTCTGTCCCTCATTGCTACTTCAAGAAGGCGATGACAACCAGGTGCTGAGATCGCACACTTCATTGTGCCCATGTTTTGAGTACTTCTCCATGGAGCTAGCCCCATTGCAACGTACTGTGAGAAGACTTACTTTGCACTAAGGCTGTGTCTTAAGTGCAGTCTGGGAAGGACACTTGAAACAGAACCAACCCAAAATAATAAAGCAAAGGTATAAGCAAAATGTAAACCAAATTAAATACAGTTCAAAAGTCCAGCCAACGTCCTTACAGCTATACAGCTGCAAATGACAGGAAGCCATTGTGAACTGCTAAGACTTTCACTGGATAAACAATACAGTTTGGCTTGTAGTGTGTGCTTCGTATGAAATTGTTACCCACTATATATGATGTATAAGGAAACAATAAAATGTACATTTAACTGAAATGTCTAATAAATGTGCCTAGTGTCCAGAGTGCTTAGATGCCTTGCTATTCAAAAAGAAGAAATGTCCGGACTCATACAAGGCCAAATATGCAGGTGATGTCTACACTTGCCACACACAGCTTACAATACAGTGCTATCATCTGCATAGTAACATTCTCACGTGTTCAACATTCCTACAGTAGAGCCTGTTATTCAGCCAATAAAAAAACAAACAGCCTCAGGACAACACCTCTTATGACTTGTACATCAGCAATAAAGCTGCTGCAGTTTGCCTTAACTTCAAAAGCCTTTATACAGGTAAACAATAAATGTACACAAACTGCAGTTTCTTAATGTGGGAATGACATAGATTTTACAACATTATTAAAATAGGTTTTTAAATACTGCTGGAAATAATATTTCAGTGAGCCATCAATCTGATCTCATGTCCCATGGCCTTCAAGCTTACGTTCACATTCAGACCTTCAATCTGCAGTTAAAAGTCTCGGTTTCAGACTTGATTCATCTCTCAAACTGGATACTCTGGTTTCCTCAGTGATGTCCCTTTGCTTTTACATTCTTAAATCTCAATTGCTGTCAAAGGATGCCAGAAGAACTGTGATTGCAGCCACTGTAGAATCACGACTAGGTTATTGTACAGCTTTATACTTAGGTATATCCAAAAAGCAAACACAGATACTACAGAAAGTTCAGAATCAAGCAGAACGGACTATAATGAAGTCTACAAGATTTTCTAATGCCTCTCCATTGATAGGCTCCACTGGCTTCCATTTAGCAAAAGGATCCCCTTCAAAATATTGTGCATCATCCACACAGTGGTGTAACAAATGTTGAGTGGGCCCCTCTGCAAGGTACATGGAGAGTCCCCCTCCCCCTGACTCAATCAAGAACTCTCAGGCCAGGGTACTGTGCTGAGGAGGCACCTGCAGATCAGGACCGTGGGGGCTGTGGAGGCCTATGTTATGCCACGGCATTCATAAGTGTAGACATGGGTCATGCCCTTGCCTTTTTGGAAAAAGCACATTGCATTTCAAACAAATCAATAATGACTGAGCTTTTCTAACACAAGTACCTTACACATTCCTCATTCTAAAGGAACTAGACCAGGGTGGAAGATCCTTTTCTGTTATTGCTACTAAGGAATGGAATCAGCTATCACTTAGATTCTTTTCTTCTTCTCTTTATTAAGAAATAGGTAAAAACTGTTCTTGTTCCTCTTCATGGCAGGGTATGAGCTTTTCCATTAATGGTAGTGTGCAAGCTTCGGAGCTATGAGACCTTTGGGTGAAAGTGAGCTCTATAAATAAGAATAAGATAAAATAACCAAACACAGGTACTACTTTACAGGCCTAATGGAAGGTGTCTGCATTCAAGCACTTATTTTACAAAAATATGCTGGACATTGAAATGTATTACGTTTATGCTTTAGGTCTTGTCAGAAAGTCTGCAATGCATCCTCTTTTGAAACCAGGCCTGTAAATTTACTTAGGCAAAGTTCCATGAATAAAAGAAAGTATGACACTAATGAAAGATAGGTAAATTCTGTGTAAATCCTTTATAGATACCAGCCAAATGAGCAACAATATTACCAATTGGGTACGGGTGCCATGCAGGATGCAGCCTGTGTAAAGGTGCCTTACAGAATGTCATGTGCAATGGTGCCATGAGAAATGGGACCTGTCCAGTCAGTCTTGCCACAAAGGTTTGATATGCTGCTTGACATGCCAGGGAGAAGTCAATGTAGCAGTAAGATGTGCATCGATCAAGAGTCTCAAAACAAAACAAATATTCAAAATAAAATGCTAGAAATGGCAAATGGCCCTAGAAAACTGTTACTCTGCATTGTGCCGAGCCCCAGCTGTACCCTTTATACCCGGCCTGTGGCACAAGAACAAGAGCAGCAAGTAAAAGGGACTGTCCAGCTGTCGATCATGAAAAGACCATGACGGTCCAACCGTGCCCTCACCAGCTGGGGCTCTACTGGACACTGCCCCACTCCCCTCCCATGCAGCATGGCTGGCAACAGCAGGCTAACTAGACCCGCCTAGCCAGCCTAAGAGAGGCTGTCGCCACCCGATCCATTACTAACTCACTTAACGTGTGCCTCCAGCCAAGATATATCCTGACCAAATGTTTTGGGATTGAAGGCAAATCATTGACTTTAAATATTGTTGTTATTCAGAGCACCTCCTTGAATTTAAGTTGAAATGTGGACATTTTACAATGAACCTATAGGTAGATATCTACACTTTTGATTATCCTTAACATTTGGGGAGAAACTCTTCAAACTAGCACTGCGTAAGAGTCTGTGATGAGTTGGAAGTGTAGGTGTTAAAGAACAGTATGTTTTTTTTCTTTTACACAAGTTAACTAAATATACCATGATCCATTTTAGCTTAACACAAAAAAGCATACAAAATCAAATTTTCATTGCTGAAAATGACTTAGATGGGCAAGCATAAACAACGAAGACCTAATTCACAAAGGTAAATGTCAACATGTAGATTTACTCAGATGTTCATCTACTACTGCATCTAAGAGTACATCTATATTGTTTTGTCGTGTTAAGTGTAGATTTAAAGTCCCCTGGTGTAGTCTTCTACAAGTGTAAAGTGACTACTTGTAACCTTTCACACAAAGTGGAGATGTCCGCTACTGTGGCAGAGATCTCCCTATGGGAAACCACAGGGAAAAAATATAACATTTTATTATCCTTTAAAAATATTATTTAAATATTTTCATGTAACATTTCAATGTAAAATAATCTAAACTATTTATCATAAACCTTGAACTATTAACATTACATGTTACAGGATACTAACTCATTCAACTACATCTGCATTAAATAAATATTTTAAAATATATATTTATTTCATTTATAAATAATATTTCTAAAAGAATAATCTTAAATATTGCTTCCAGAGTAGCATTTTTCTTTTTCTGGAATATACATTAAATTTTGATAAAAATATGTAGTTTATTTATTTGTTTGACATTTTTAACAACAGTAAAAATTATCATTCAATTCCATCTATTTTAAAACTAAGTTTATTATTACATTTTAAAATAAAATAACTGTATAATTGTCTTTAATTGAAGACATTAAACAAAAAATATGTACATATTTTGAAAGATATAAGAAATGTATTTATTTAACATTATTTCCTACAGATTTTATGTTAAGCTCCTGTCTTCATTTTTCTCCACGGGACTGTGTTGCAATACCTGTGGGTGGCCGCATGTGATACTTGACGTAGTCCAGGGCTGAGATGATGTACATTTACCACTATATTGTCACCACATTGCTGTAGAAACTTTATGAGCAGTTTTAAATAGGAATGAGCTCCCTCTTTTTGGGTGGGTGTTTGTAGTAGCCAGTCCTTCCCTAAACCCCTGCTTGCTTTTTTTTCTAAAACCCCTCCCATGTAATAAATATTCCCCATTTTCCAGCCATTATCCTTTGTCCATACCACAATTACTATGAAAACAGCAGCTTATGAATAAGGAGATTCCAGCTACTAAGGTGGAGATCTCTGCACAGAAAAGAGAGCTGCTGCTCAAGAGTTAGTGAGTAGCATTCTGTAGTATGTGAGTAGCACTATTATACTACTACTCGTGTACTACAAAATGCAGTTTGTGAATCAACATAGAGTTTGTGTAGAGAATATTTGCACGTTTTTTAATTATCCGAAATTGGTTTGCACATGTTACACATGTGAGGTCAATTTTAGCAAAAGTATTCCTTTGTCCAAAAGGCCACATCCAACAACTCAATGCGACAAAAGCTATTTGCAACTGGAAAACTGGAATTTCCTTCAGGTATCAAATTCCTACATATACAACACAAAACACATAAAACCATCATGATCATTATCTCTATAAAGACTCCCTGCAGGTATTTTTGCCTTTTCTTATTTTATTAAACCACTGAGAACATTATTCAATGCAAATTTGGTTGCTCATAAGCCTTATGCTGAAAGTATTTTACTGCTAATTAGTGAGAGTGCTGTCTATAGATAGACCTTTGTTTCACAGCCAAGTTGTGGCAGCTTTTGTATTGAATTCCTAGTGCACCATTATGCATTGAAACATCTACGTTCATTTGCTCTGGGTACAATTACAGTGCATTGTTATAGCTTAATGAGTGGATATTGTGTATAATTATGTGTTAACAGAATTAATCATGTACATGTAGGAGGTTGTAGTAGGATGACACCAAAGGACATAATATGATCTCTGTATTGTTCAGTTTTAAAAACGAAATTGAGAAACAATAGGTACATTTTAATATCGTTGATAGATATGCTTATGATTGAATATCTTACTGAGGAAAGCAGTTTATTTTATGATGTGTTTGTGCGCCCTCACTGTGTGATAACCTCACAAACCCATCTTGGGTCCAGTCAGGCTTGTTTGCAAGACCTTAGCTGAACCCTGGGTAGCTGGGGCTTTGACCAGTCAGGCTTTGTCAAAGGAACAAGTGTAAAGCCTTTAGAAGTACCAAACCAGCTGAGTATGAAAGAAACATGACACAAAGAAAATCTTACAGCAATTTATAAATACAGCTCTTATTTTTATAAATTGTTAGATACCAAAATAAACACAATCCACAAGAGGGTTCTGGAGATACACATTTTTAAGGTATCTACTGCAATTAGCGTTTACTTGGAAAACCTATGAACACTTTTATAAAGTTGTGTTCGGCTACTCCAGCCCGCTGTGGATGACCAACTCGAGCATGGAGAAAGACACAGGGGCCAATGAGGATTGTCAGGACAGTTACGTTGCAGGCAAAGCAGTATCCAGTTCAGTTCCAGGCTCTATGAGTGAACCACTATAGCCATTAATGGAGTAGTCCTGCTGCAAGGGATACAGGACACTGAAGATGCTAAAAGATGCTGAGGATGCTGATCCAGTGACAGGGGTCTTCCTGGGTTTAAACCTTGGTCCATAAACACAGTAGGGTGACTTTGGCTACAGGAATCATTGCCCCTAAAAGTCCGGGCGAAGTCCAGCCAAAAACAGTTGCTATTGTTCTACTGATCTCCAGTTACAGCAAAACCAGTAGTTCCTTTTAACCTACCCTAGTGTCCATCTTGGGTGACCAAACTACACTCTGATGACTCTCTTGGGTCCAGCAGACTTGGATGCAACTTTTGAGCTTCAAGTCTCCATCTCCCAGGCTGTGCTACATAGGTCAGCGTTTGTCAAGCACCTGTGGCTATAAACTTGCCAAGGCAGGCTTCTTCAGCTTTTGTGGCCCTAGAGCTGTAACAGAAATTCAGTCAACTGACTCAATAAGTTCACCTCTTCTGTTTGGAGCTCAGGATGACTTTTCCTGGAGCAGGGTACCACTGGCACAGTCACAGACATGTCTTTGTTAGCACAAGGATCAGCAGTTGCAGTCCAGTCTATGTTGCAGCCTCACTTTGTTGGGTCCAGGGAACAGCAGGCCAGTCCTTCCTTTGTCATCTTTCAAGTGCAGATGTCCTCTGAGATCTGGGTGCCAGGTTTGCCACGCTCATGGCTATAACTAGCCCTCAGACGATGTGGTGACTACTAGCCAATGGTTTACTAGGTCCCCTCTTGCCTGACAATGACTCCTGGAAAGGGCAGCATTTAGCTATCCCAGAATGGAATATTCTGCCCACTCCCAAGATGGCAGAACCCCTCTGTTGGTGTGTGGAGCTTGGTCACCCTCCCTAGAGGTGTGGCTACCTTAGGGCTACATGCCCACAAGAAAACTGGTTTGGCCACAGTTTCTTCCTCCCTCTGTCCCCGACGCCAACCTGTCTTCCAGAACAAAAGAACATCCCTTCTTGTATGTCCACCATTTGCCCTTAAAAGGTGGATCACCTTTCAAGCTCACACTCTGTTTGGCCTTCCATCCAGGGAGAGGTAACACCTCTTCTAAAGGCCAGATTTTTTATATATCTTCTTCAGAGTCGCTCATATATTCCCCCCCCCTCCCCCTTCAGGAGGACAGGAGTCTGTCTCATGGTCAGCAACCATAAACGGTCACTGGAATACTTGAGCAACAAAGTGGCAACTTTCTAAAGTTGCCATTTACTTAAAAGTTACATTAAATTCAACAAGTCAGGTTTAATGTAATAATTCATTTATATCTTGAAGCACCAACTTTAGAATTCCAATTCAGAGGTTAGCACAGCTGAGTTTTCAATGTGTAACCCAGCATGTAACCCTTTACTAGCCAATGGAGCTATTAGCAACAACAGAAATGCAGCGGTTTTACTGTTAGGACACAGTACAATGCATGTCCTATTTTCTAATATACAGTACCATGGCTTAGGGCTTGATAGGTCTACCTTAGATGTGGACTTTGTCACTAATTTAAATGGCAAAGTCGAGTTAGCAGTTTATAAAATGCTCTCCCAGCCAGCAATGCTTTACTTTGTCACACTCATGGTGGCACTATAAGTGCTGCAGTCCATGAGATATACTTTAACTTATTGGCCCTGTGCACCCCTATTACCATATACCTGTGACTTATAAGTAAGTTAATTCACACTAATTGCGTGTGAGCCAAGCAGACATACATGTGCTAAGGGTCAGAGAACTGGCATATGGCCATGTCTGAACTGGGGTGGCAGAGTGGGCTAAAGAACGGTGATGGATCAAACCCAGATCTGTTGACTGGGTGTGAGTGTTTGATTGGTTCTGATGCTCCGTCCATCACCACCCCCTTTTGTACCGCAAGGGTCAGAGAACTGGCACTGAGGTCTGGTTAGAAGACCTCAGTGCACTCTCAGAGCAAAAAAGCAGCAACATCAGTCCAATACTTTGGGAGTGGTCATGCAAAAAGATGCATTTCCTTACATGGCCCTTGCCAGATGAAACGGGATAATAAACTAACCTACACCCTGATAGCTGTCATAAACCTAAGTGGAAGAACATGTAAATGCCATCTGTGTTGGCATGGTCAGTCCTAGGTCTTGGTTCCACTGTAATGTCCATTTCCTATAGGTAAACAGACAACCTCAACAGTCTTGAGTTCTCTCCTCTCATCTGCATCAGCTACTTGAGAGGTCTGTGGTCAGTTTGAACTCTGCTGTGAGTCCCATACAAGTAGGGTCTCAGCTTTTTCAGGAACCAAACCACAGCAAGGGTCGCCCTCTAAATGGCACTCCAAGACTGCTCTCAGCGGAGGAGTCAGCTACTAATAAAGGCAATTGGTTAAGACTTATCAATTACCTGTGCCAACACTGTCCCAATCCCATGTTCTGAAGCATCTGACTGGACAATAAACTCTTTACTGAAATCAGGTGCCTTTAGGACAGGTATTAAGCACAAAGCTTCCTATAAGGTGTTAAAGGCCTTCGGACACTGCTCAGCCCAGATAGCTTTTCTGGGCTTTTTCTTTGAAGTGTGTTATTTCAATGGTGCCATACCGCTACTTTCTAAGCCTATAGTAACTCTGTTCACCAACCTTTGGAAGGTGGCAGGTGCATTTTTCAATGCAAAGGGCATCACTTTAAAGTGAAAGTGGCTTCAGAAGTTGAAAAGGCAGGCCTCTCCTGAGCTTCTTTTGTGAGGGCTATCTGCCAATAATCTGAAGTCAGATCAAATGTGCTTAGATACTTGGCAGCCCAGAACTTGTCATCAGCTTTGGGTATGGGGTGGGAATCGGTCTTGGTGACAGTATTTGGGCCTCTGTAGTCCACACAGAACCTCATCTCAGGTTTACCCCCTTTTGGTTTTGACTTGGGCACCAGTATAACCAGGCTGGCCCATAGACTGTTAGAGGGCTCAATTACCACAAGCTACATCATCTTGGCAACCTCAGCTTTGATGATAGCTTTGACTTTATTTGACAAACTATAAATCTTGCATTAAACAGACAAGTTGTTACCTGTGTCCACATCATGGGTACACCGAGATGTTGGACCCTGGTTCAAGGGAAACATTTCAGAACACTCTTTCAACAAGCTGCAACAGTCCTTTTGTTGTTGGTCCTATAAAGTAGAGGAGATGACTATTCCACCCACTGAGCCATACCTGCTATTTCTTGACAGCAGGTCAAGGAGAGGTTCACTTTCTTATTCTTCCCCTCCATCTGTCACCCTGAGCATGGTCATGTCTGCTTTGTCATAGTGGTCTTCTAGCCTGTTGACATGAACATCACTATGAGAGTTTTTTGGGGTGTCTAGCTTTAATAGATAGGTGACTCCCCTTCTTTTAAAACATTAGATAGGGCCATGTTTAATTGTCCTGAAGGGCTCTATGAACTACATGCGCTAAAACTCACACTAACTGAGTTTCAATGGCTATGTAGAGTCAATGAATCAATGCATGAGCTGTTCATGCACAAAGCTCTACGTGCTCATAAAAACACTCCAGGTTGTAATTACAATGTTCTTAAACAATATATGCCTCTGTCTGTGACACTTGAGAACAATGCAATGTACATACACTCATCATTAAGTACAATAGCAACTGTAATGTGTGTGATCCGTTGATGTGTGCAAAACCACAACATAGATTGTGTGTTTCTCCTACCCACAGGGCCTGCTGGGGGCACTGCAGGAACAGAACAAGAATCGCAGTCCCATACTCTGGTTGACCCTGAGCTCTCCAGTGTGGATGTCTCTCAGTTCTCTTCGGATAACAATGAACGACCTGGCCCCTCTGGAGTCGATCAGCATGCAGCACCAGCAGCTGTAACTTCAGCACCCCCTGCTACCACTCCTGCTACATCTGCCAACACCCAGATGACCAATACCAACACAAACAGACCAAGGCAAGAAAACACCAACGGCACAGCTACACAGGGCACTCTGGAGTTGTTAGACAACAACACCAGTGTCAACAGTGAAGGAGGCTCAGTGTTGTCTGTGTCTGCAACAGCAGGTTCTGCTCGTGTGGGTAGGGGTCGTGTGAGGGTGCGCAGGGTGAAGTCACGTCCTGAAGATGGTGCTGCTGCGCAAGATGACCCACAGTTAGGACACATCATAAATGCATACCAAGAATGCGCTGGAGACTTTGGCCAGGTAGTGGGGATCCTCTCGGACATGCAACAACAGCAGGCTGCCCATCATTCCAAATTGGACTCCCACATGTCCAGGATGGAGACCCACATGTCTAGGATGGAGTCCAAAATGGATAAAATGGATGACCTCACTGCGGTGCACAGGGACATACTCACATGCCTCCACCAGATTGCTGACAACATGACCACACCTTCCTGTGTACCCACTACATCTGTTGCCACAACATCTGCAACTTCCACAGGGAAGGATGAGGACTCTGGCAGAGAGTCCCCGGCACTGCAGCAGCCTGCACCTGAGGGTCCCCCTCAAAAGAAGAAGAGGGGTCGTCCTGTGGTAAATAAAATAAATATTACCGGACTGAATTTCATGCGGAATCTTAAATTAAAGTAAAATAGCTCAAAATAACGAGAGGCAGAATCCGTGGTATAAGAGGTTTCTAATGGGCTTTATTCCATTCAAAATGGCCGACTCGAGTCGCGGCCCTCAGGTTCCGTCACCACGAAGGTTCAGGAAGTGAAGTACAATAATTTATTAACAGACATGTATTTTTATAATAAGTACATTACAATGAAACGAATGTAGAAGGCGTAACATTTGATAAGAAAAATGACGTGACAGTGACATAATCGAAACTAGGCGTAATAAGGAATAAAAGAAACATGATTGGTTAGAATTATCAGACATAGGTGGATCTATAAGATAATACTTGGCATAGATGCGCGCGCGGCAGCATGACGTGTAATTGACGTGCAACTAGGGGGTGAAGGGGACTTGACATTTAGCTCTACATGTGGAGACGAGAAGTCTGGGGTCAAGTCATCCTAATCCCAAATCATATCTAACATCCTATGTTTAAAGAACTATGTTATCCACAAGGAAGAGACTCTCGGACAGAATCTATTCTATACTGACTGTGTGCGTGTACAAGCGTCTAAGTGTCTATATGAGATGCGAGGGGCAGAAAACTTTCCATGGCAACAGGGCTATGAATCACTTGCAGGAGGACGGAAAGGCTGAGTCCTTTGCTTGTGAGCTAAAGGAAATGTTTACCTAAATCACTGGACAGGAATGCATCGGCTGAAGAGCAAAATAGATAATTCGAAGGTGAAATACAACTTCTTGGCAGACAGGTGAAAACTAGCCGAGGCAGGCACCGTTAGCTGCACAGGGAGTAGGACAAAGTTCATGGATACAGATGCGAGCTCAAGCTGAAGCTGTCAGAGACAGAGAGCAGGGAAAGGCTTTGAGGACAGAATCGGGCCTACTCGCCTGAACTGTAAAGATGAAATAACTTAGCCATATAAAGTCAGTGGCCTTTTATACTTAGGAATCGAATATCCAGCCCATTGATGGCGGATCTGACAGAGAACATGTTGACGGTAGACACACATATGTTTGCGTCTTAGAAACTGGAACTGGAGGGAACATACATGTACTTGTAACATGCATATAGAACCGTTGGGGTCCAAGATAGGGGACATAACTGATCAGGAAAATCCACATTTCCACATTCCCTCCTTGTCCCCTTCTTGCCCTTCACGAGACATCAATCTTCATCATTCCATTGATTTGCTCATGGAGCATCATTTCTTCTTCTTTCTTCTTCCGGGATCTTGAGCGAAAACCTTGATGTGGGATACACGATGTGGCACACAGACCACAAATCGCTGGTCCACATTGTAGGCATAGACAACAACTGAAGAGCATAAGAAGGCCAATACCTAGGAAGGATAGAACTCTCCATCCCCAGGCTGATATCACACTCCAGAACCACCCGGACCACGTCCAAGTGCCTGGATTCTCGTGTATCTGGCTTACAATCTTATGAAGGCGTGTTATAGCTTTATATACAGATGGCGAATTTTCTGGTATGAATATGCAGCAGCTGGATCCGATGACCCTGCAAGCTCCGCCCCTATCGGCCAGGATGACGTCAAGGACAAGACGATTCTGGAGAACAACAATTCTCATCACTGATTGTTCCTCTGTCAGATTGCCTAGGGCGGCTATAGTCTCGTTTACTACAGCTTCAAGAGTCTTGGTGAGTCTGCGTATCAGCTTACTATTTGATATAGTACCTATATAGGGAAAGATACCTTTATTGAAATCTACATACTTGTCCCATGATGTCTCAGTATAATCGACAACTGGGAGATCTCTTTGCTCTCTATTGTGTACTAAATGAACATTTCGATAATAATCAGGGGGAGCTAGGAAAACAGGTGGCAAAAGGAATGCTATGTAACAGGTACCATCCCAATCTAGAGGCAGACGCATATATGCAGTCTGACCACATATGAAGTAGGAATGGCGAGAAGCTCTAAATGAAGATTTACCTTGATCACTATATTCTACTGTAGTAACGCATTGGCTATGGCCCATGTGTTTGGAACCAACTTTTCTAACACATAATTCACCCTTAACTGGAAATACTGACATAGTGGGCAGAATTAGTTCAACTTCGGATTTGACATTCAAAATCATAAGATTAGGTGTAAAATTACCTAATTTATACACTTCATTTTCTAGATCAGTTCCTGTTCTACTGAGGTGACCCTCCTTATTAGGGTGACAGACTTTGAATAAAACTAGATTCAGATTTCCCCATATCCAATGTTGTTGATAAACTGCTGTGTCTGGGTCTATGGAATTTAATAAACTAAACCATGCTCCACAGGAGCCATTGTGTGTGAACGGATGTGGAAAGAAAGGCAGAACTCCTTTGTTATTCTGATAGGGAGGGAGTCGGCCACACACCCAACAATTGGTCGCATTACTAGTCTGATGGGAATGATGTAACATACTAATGAATGTGTTATTGCGCAGCGCAAGTCTATAGGATAATTCATGTGGCGGTAGGTCACTAAAAGAATGTTCATCAGTTATATTGAAAACACGTTTAGAAACAGGATAATACATATGCAACAATATACTTGCAGTAACTATTAAAAAACTCAATAAAAACAAAATTAATAATGTCACAATACAGTGGTTACGCAGTAATTTACAATAAGCATGTCGTTTCATTATGATTCTGGACTCTACATGATTCAGACCTAAGGGGTACATGTCGGGACAGATTCAACCGCTTCACCTTGGAGAGGACTTAAACAATCAAATCGTCCGACAGTTTAGATCTGGACCTGAGTTTCTGTTTATAGAGTTCGGTGCTACTGGCCTCAGCCAAAGGTAGCTTTGAGTCTATGGGGGAAGACACACGGGCAGTACTGTCTGTGTCAGGAGGAAGTCCATGAAATTTTTTTACGTGACTGGAATGAATCCACCCTTTTCGTCCCTCGATCTTCACGGCTGTTCTTGTGGTCAACAGGACCAACTTGGGTGCTTTCCACCGGGGCTCCAATTGACTCTTCCTGTCGAAATTTCTCACAAAGACAAGATTACCCGGAACAACGTCATGGGGTTTCGCCTCAGTGTTGTCGGGAAAGGCTGCAGCTACCTGTGAACGAGAAGATTGTAGTGCAGACATCAAGGAAGCCAGGTAATCTGTCAGCATATTACAGTCAACATCAGTTATTTTACGTGGTATAGGCGTCCCCCACATATTCGGCGGTCTACCAAAGATCACCTCATACGGGGATAGCCCTGTTCTAGAGTGTGCTACCATTCTCATGTAAAAGAGTGCAACTGGTAATGCTACTATCCAGTCGACACCTTTCTCTCTACATATTTTGGACAGTCTGATTTTCAGTGTCTGGTTATGTCTTTCTACGAGACCTGCTGCTTCGGGGTGTCGGACACAGTGGAATTTCCACTGATATCCCAACAGGAGTGAGACATGTTTCATTAATTCGGATGAAAAAGGCTGACCGTTATCTGAATATACAACACGTGGTAAACCGTACCGTGGGAAGAATTCTCGAACTAGCTGCTTGGCAGTAGTCGAGGCAGTGTAATCTGATACGGGATACGCCTCTGTCCAACGGGAGAGAGCGCAGACAACTACGAGGACATATTTGAATCCTCGACAACGTTCCATCTGAATATAATCCATCTGGAGGACTTCAAAAGGATGGTCAGGAGGCTGAAATCCACCCTGCTCTACGGGAACACTCTTTCCTGGATTAAACTGACAACATATCATACAGGTACGAACTTTTTGTTTAGCTGCTGCTCGTAAATGTTTGTTGAACCAAATGTGCTGAATGCTGTCTAGCATAGCCTTCTCTCCTAAATGTGCTGGACTGTGAACTGTAGCTATAATGGCTTGAACCATGGAATCGGGGAGAAACCATACAGATTTCTCCTTCGTCATCCATCCTTGATCTGTCTGGATCCCTCCTAGTTCAGTCCATTTCTTTATTTCTTCTGCTGTGGCATGTGTCTGTATGTCAATTACGTCAAGTGTGGGATCCTTAATTGTCATACACTGTGTTGGTGTCTGAACTATTGGCTTTGTCATGTCTAATGTGCGATTCTGAGCAGTCTGTTTAGCTGTTCTGTCAGCTAAATCATTGCCTTGAGAAATGGTATCAGTAACCTTCGTGTGTGCTTTACATTTCATAATCGATATAGCAGTGGGTAGATGTATTGCGTCTAACAAGGCATGAATGAGGGGTCCGTGCTGAATATGGGCACCATGGGACGTTAGATAACCTCTCTCTCGCCACAGCACACCGAAGTCGTGTACAACTCCGAATGCATAACGTGAGTCAGTGTATACATTAACTTTCTTATTTGTGGCTTGAATACAGGCTTGCGTTAGAGCAATAAGTTCTGCTGCTTGGGCTGACAGAATATCTATACAATGTGTCTCAATAACTTCAGTGTCTGTTGTGACTGCATACGCGGCCACTAAATCTCCTGTACTTGCTCTCATGCATGATCCGTCTACATACAACGTCAGGTCTGGATCTAACAATGGAACGTCTGTCAAGTCTTGTCTAGGTTTCGTCTTTATTTCAATGATTTCAACACAATCATGAGCTAGTGGGTCTGTTCCAATTACAGGTAATAGTGTAGCAGGATTCAATGTATTACACCGTCGGATCTCTATGTGTGGTTGAAACAATGTCAGTTCATAACCGGTAAGTCTTGCTATGGTCAAGTGTTGCGTTTGTGTTCGGTTCACAAGAACCTCTACTGCATGTGGTACTTGAACTGTCAATGGGTGTCCTAATACTATGGCATCGCTTTGTCTGATTGCTAAAGCTGTCGCTGCCACTGATTTCAGGCATGCAGGCAAAGCCTGAGCTACGGGATCTAATGTACTGGAAAAATAAGCACATGGCTTGCGTGATCCTGCTTGATCCTGAGTGAGTACTGACAAGGCAGTACCTTCGCGTTCTGTAACAAAGAGTGTAAAAGGTTTGCTATAACATGGTGTTGCTAAAACAGGTGCTTGACATAAAGCTTCCTTTAGGCTTTCAAAAGCTTGTGTATGTTCCTGAGTCCAAGGGAGAACAGTCGATGTGGCTGCCTCCTGTGTGGTTAACTGAATGAGTGGTTTTGCTAGAAATGCGTACTGAGGGATCCACTGCCTACAATATGAAGTGAGGCCTATGAAAGCCCGCACCTCCTTCTGTGTCTGGGGTATTGACATGTTAGCAATTAACTGGATACGATCTGGTGTAAGCTGCCTTCCCTCCTTGGACAGCGAGTGACCAAGATAAATAACTCGCTGAACACAGAATTGCAGCTTAGAAGGGGACACCTTGTGCCCCTTGTCGGCTAGGAAATGTAAAACTGTCAGAGAAGCTTTTTCACATTCTGGCTCGCTTCTCGCGGTGATCAGCAGATCATCGACATATTGAAGCAGTGCAGTATTGACTGGCATGTGTATACTGTCAAGTTCTCGTTTCAGTGCTTGGCTGTAGATGCTGGGGCTTTCTGTAAATCCTTGGGGAGCGCGTGAGAATTTAAAGCTGCGCCCATTTAAACTGAATCCGAACAAGTATTGGCTTTCCGGATCTATTGGGACGCTGAAAAAGGCATTCTTGAGATCAATTACAGTAAAGAATGTTGCTTCGGAATCAATTGCTGTCAACAATGATGATATATCAGGGACCACAGGGAATTGTGGTACAATACACTTGTTTAGTTCACGCAAATCAATAACCAATCGGTATACTGGCGGAGCAGTAGGATCAGTTCGTTTAAGAATCGGAATTATCGGTGAATTACATACATTGGAGTCTGTTTCTACAACTACTCCCTGGGCAATTAGTTCATCAATGATTTTCAACAAAGCCACTACAGCATCATGCGGTAACTTGTATTGTCGCATTCGTGGTAGTACCACTCCTGTTTTCAATGTAACTCGATAGGGTGTAATGTTCATGCAGCCAACATCCGTAGGGCCTTGTGCCCATAGATGTGCTGGTAAAATCTGTAGTCGGGGATCCATGTCTCTAGACACATAGTGACCTTTAAAATCACGCAAAAACAACCTTACTCCTTCCGGAGAACAACATATTATGGCTCCTAGTGCTTTCAGAGTTTTAATTCCTAACAAATTTTCTGGGCATGATTTAGTAAGCAATAAATCTGTAATTCGTGTCAAAGGTCCTATCGTA
Source organism: Triturus cristatus (assembly GCF_964204655.1). Lineage (NCBI taxonomy): Eukaryota > Metazoa > Chordata > Amphibia > Caudata > Salamandridae > Triturus > Triturus cristatus. The sequence goes on along the minus strand of NC_140581.1, from coordinate 920,022,687 downwards.
AGTGGTAGAGGCTGTGATACTTCATTAACAATAGGTTTTCCTGAAAAACCAAGGGAAACATTTTGAGAGCCTGAGAGGGGTGCCCCTGGAACTTCACTACGTTTTATGGTTGTTCGACTTGCCCCTGTATCGAGTAAGAATTTTCTATCTTGACCTAATAATTCACTATGTACATAAGGTCCTTCTTGATCTACCGGAATCTCGATAAGCGGTAAGTCAACTTCCCTCTCTAGGCTGGTTCATGTGTAACGCTGATACTCAGGGTATTCATACTGTGCAGTCTGATACATTTGTTGTGTTGTGGTTTGTGTGGCAGTAGCAGGCAACGGTGGTGCAGCTGGCACAAACTGTATGGGTTGCTGTGAGGCTGGCATAGACTGTTGCTGAACTGGCACGGACTGTCCATGCTGCATAGCTCCTTTTTCATTCTGATCTTGTCTAACTAATCGTGGTCTCTCTTTTGCAATACCTGTAGCTATATTTCGTTTCAGGACTTGACAATCATGTACATAATGGCCTAGTTGTTTACAGTAATTGCAGGTTCCTTTTACAGGAACTGCAGAATCACCAGAATGTGTCACACCCTTTTTGTGACCATCTGCTGGTACTGTCTGAGAAACTAGCATTTTCATTTTTGTATCCTTCATGCGTCTATGCTCGTGTTCTTGTTCATCCCTAATTCTATTGTGATGATACTGTAACATTTGTAGCATTTGCGACGGAGTGTTACTTTGCCAGGTACTCTCGAATTTCAATATTCTATTCTTCACTGGAGGCAATGCATTTTCCACTAATTTTGTCACAAATAAATGTGGATATGAGTCACTACTTGCTTTTATACCACTATTTATACCAAAACATTTTTCAAATCGAGCATAATAATCGCTTGTGTCTTCATCTTGCTTTTGTTTACAGGCTGTGATTGCACCCCAATCTTCCTTTTTTGTAGTTAATAAACGTGGCAGTACCTGTACTAGTAAACCTGGTAATAGTTTAACTTTATCTCCGAGCCCTGAACCTGCGGCTCGGCCCCTTTCTTCCTCTGCTAATGCTGTCCAGTCTATCTTTTGGTCTCCCACTTCCCACTCTTTTTCTTTCAGTTTTTCATATATGCCAGCAGGTAAAAGCACTTTTAAAATCGTCATAATATCAGGAAAGGTGTACTCTCCCATCAGTAACATGTCTTTAATTTCTCGGTGGAAACCCGCTGGGTCTTTGTCATGACTAGGTACTACTTTCTTCATTTCTAATAATTCCATTTTTGATATGGGTGTGTAAACAAATACACGGTGAAACTCATTGTCTTCGCCTTTTATTGGGTGCACTTCCCGTAAAGGATTTTGTCTATCCATGTAGTACGGTGCTCTTTCTCTGGGGGGCAGGGAGAGAGAATCTGGATTTACAAAAAGGACGTACTGCTTACGTGACACTAATATCTCTTTAATTAGCTTATTACTAGAACCTCTCCATCTGTACGTAAGTAGTTCCGTTAATATATCAGGTAAAGGACCAGGGTCAGCATGTTGGCTCTTATATAATATGAGGAGTTGCTGAATCATATAGATTCCAGCTAAACGTTGTTCATCTGTACTGAGGTTGAGAAACGTGTGTGCTACGGTCTCATCACCGTATTTTTCAGGACTAACAATCCAGTGAACGGCTGATCTGGCTAATTCTTGCTCATCCATGGAATCGAGGAGGTGATAACCCCTTCGTTCTCGTAGTATTTTATCTGCGGCTTGAAACGAATGTTCAGGAGATTTCAGATTTATTACAGGCGTCGGATACGTTCTGCTATTATTTGGACATACAGAGTGTATTGGATCAGAAAAACATCTAGTATTTTCACAAGATCTTCCTCTGCCTACATAGGCTATGGTCTCTGACTGTCTTGCAGAGTCCCCTGATTCGGACACTTCATCTTGCTCAAACTCGTCTGTTCCCAATCTCTCTTCATGAATACGCTCTATTTCTTTACGTATTTTTCGGCACATGGCTATTATACAATTTTGCTTATCGTGTCTCCCTTCTGATATATTCTGACTCCATCTTGTAAGAATAAGCATTGCATTCCGGTCTACCCCCGGACGATCTTGATTTCTGATCACACAGTTTATGAGGAAACGTAACAGTTCCCCTTGTATCTCTACTTTCTGGAATTCCATAGCTCTGTTAATACATCCTGGATCTCGTCCTGTTTGAACAAAATGATATATGTTATCTAGATGCGTAGCCATCCCTGGTAACCTTGCTAAATACTCTGCGGCTCGTCTGATACGTAATGATGCCAGGACCATTTCGTCCTCTTTACCAACCACCGGGTCATATCTACAATTTACAAGAAGTTCCTTAAGCGTACGTTCATTTACGAACTTAGGTGTACGTGAATGTGCTGACTCTTGAAAAACAAGTTTATTTATTCTAGGTGGTGTAAAAATACTGCTAGCACCTCCCGTGGCCCCATCTGGGGCGTCGGGTGTGAAAGGGTTCGTCGAACGTGATACAGCAACTATGGGCGTCGATACCCCTGTAGAGTCGACTGCGGAGACAGATGCGGAAACAGATGTGCTTGCCGAAGCTTGCGTCGGGACTTGCTGTTGCACGGGGACAGATACCTGATCCTGACGTTGAACCCCTCCGCCAGACGTTCTATGTGGTGTGGCGTTAGCATACTCGGGGGCTGCATCGTCTAGATATGAGGAAAGAAAAACATCTTCTGCGGTTCTGGGATGCCCCTTTGGATGTACCTTAATTGGAAATAATGGGGGTGGCAAGTCTTTTGGCACCTCCGTAACAGCCTTAGGTAGTCCTTCGGCTAGAAGGGGATACATACCATTCATAAGAGCATTTCTTTGTCTATTTACTTGTTCTGATTTCACTCGGATACCTTCCTCAATTAATAGATTTTCTTGAACTTTATTTGAACTTTCTTTACTCCTCTCTTCTTGTCTACGTGCTTTTTTCTGTTCGTCTATGAGATTCTTTACGCCATAACTCAACAGCGTCTTTCTGTGACTGTCTGACCTTTCTTTTCCATAACTCTTCCTCCACTTTCATGATGCACTCTGCATCCCAGGTTCCCGCTATGGGCCACCTTTGACTTTCCGGTAATCCTTTGGTATAATCTGCCCATAGATCAAGAAACAATATGGCATCTAAGCCATGTTTATGGTACATGAAATGTCCTGGAGTGTCTCTAGGAGGAATAGGAACTGCTTCTTCAAGCACCCCTTTTCTGGTAGTAATCTGTCTTAACTTCGAGAAGAGCGGCATATTGACAACTGACCTGATACTTACTCTTGAACTTGCTTAATACGAGAAACACAATAATGAACAGTGAACAATGAACAGTCATTCATACCACAATATGCAAGACATTTTCTGAATACTTTAAACATTAAACATTAAACATTATAACAATGATCGACAATGATGACAGTCTGCCTGACTAATCACCACGCTGAATTCTTGACAATAACTGAATACTTCGGAATACTTGATATACTGCTAAACAGTACATATACACTGCTAAACAGTGCAGACCGGATTTGTGTACCCAAATCCGTCTTGACCGGCACAACCTATGTGCGCGTCAACACGCCTCCCCGGCGATGGTACTCACCGAGTAGCTCCTTGAAACGGAAGGCCTCAGAGAATGGACAGGACTCGATAACTGCGGACATCGGACCCTCTGGACGTCGGAATTTCGGAAAACCTGGTGGGCCTCTGTATACCTCGGATCTTGCTCTCTCAGCTAGGCTCTGGTCGGGATACTTCGCACTTCTCACCGCCTCGTCTGGGTTGATCGCAGCCTCAGTCGCCCCCGCTTGACCGGAGGGAGCTTACAGGAAATCCTGCTGGTACGCGTTTATGGTCCGTCCAGCTGTGGCAGGAGACCGGGCCTGCAACGCACCGCCGGCGCGTGAGATGAGAAAGTGTCCCTATTCGGGCGCCATTTTGTGGTAAATAAAATAAATATTACCGGACTGAATTTCATGCGGAATCTTAAATTAAAGTAAAATAGCTCAAAATAACGAGAGGCAGAATCCGTGGTATAAGAGGTTTCTAATGGGCTTTATTCCATTCAAAATGGCCGACTCGAGTCGCGGCCCTCAGGTTCCGTCACCACGAAGGTTCAGGAAGTGAAGTACAATAATTTATTAACAGACATGTATTTTTATAATAAGTACATTACAATGAAACGAATGTAGAAGGCGTAACATTTGATAAGAAAAATGACGTGACAGTGACATAATCGAAACTAGGCGTAATAAGGAATAAAAGAAACATGATTGGTTAGAATTATCAGACATAGGTGGATCTATAAGATAATACTTGGCATAGATGCGCGCGCGGCAGCATGACGTGTAATTGACGTGCAACTAGGGGGTGAAGGGGACTTGACATTTAGCTCTACATGTGGAGACGAGAAGTCTGGGGTCAAGTCATCCTAATCCCAAATCATATCTAACATCCTATGTTTAAAGAACTATGTTATCCACAAGGAAGAGACTCTCGGACAGAATCTATTCTATACTGACTGTGTGCGTGTACAAGCGTCTAAGTGTCTATATGAGATGCGAGGGGCAGAAAACTTTCCATGGCAACAGGGCTATGAATCACTTGCAGGAGGACGGAAAGGCTGAGTCCTTTGCTTGTGAGCTAAAGGAAATGTTTACCTAAATCACTGGACAGGAATGCATCGGCTGAAGAGCAAAATAGATAATTCGAAGGTGAAATACAACTTCTTGGCAGACAGGTGAAAACTAGCCGAGGCAGGCACCGTTAGCTGCACAGGGAGTAGGACAAAGTTCATGGATACAGATGCGAGCTCAAGCTGAAGCTGTCAGAGACAGAGAGCAGGGAAAGGCTTTGAGGACAGAATCGGGCCTACTCGCCTGAACTGTAAAGATGAAATAACTTAGCCATATAAAGTCAGTGGCCTTTTATACTTAGGAATCGAATATCCAGCCCATTGATGGCGGATCTGACAGAGAACATGTTGACGGTAGACACACATATGTTTGCGTCTTAGAAACTGGAACTGGAGGGAACATACATGTACTTGTAACATGCATATAGAACCGTTGGGGTCCAAGATAGGGGACATAACTGATCAGGAAAATCCACATTTCCACAGTCCGAAGAAGGACAAGTGAGAGACAGATGACAATGCATACCCCCATGAAGTGAACACCTGCTCCTGATATCCTCCATTGTGTGCAAAGCGTTCACCTTGTTGACTGTCACTGAACTCTCCGACATGTGATGGTGGGTCTAAGTTGGAACAATGAATCAAATGACTGTGGACTTTGCTCTGAAAATTGCATCTCCTAACACTAACAACTCCTCTGTGAACTTTGGATTTCTATCACACTGTACAGCACTATCAATTATGTGTACTATTTCACACATGCATGTAAATTAAATCATAATCACACGATACTTGCCTCTGTCGTGAATTAAACTTGGTTTGTGACATAGAGATGATGACCTGCCAAACAAAGACTGTGCAGGAAAACAACTACAGCAATTAAAACACAGTCTTGTGAGTCATGGCGATGTGACACATATGAGAGATACACACTACTAGGTCTACACAACACAAAATTCCCATGGCACACATACTCATTGCCTCCACTGTTGTGAACTGAAAAGACACTGAATGCACACACACTAAACTCATTCTGAGAAAGTGGCAATCAGGCCACAGGTACAGTATGCAAATGAATGTTGGATGTGTGTATACAGACGAAGCACACCCCAATGTGGAGCACATGTTTATTACAAAATCGCAACATTTTGCCTCCACAACAGATGCAAGGTAACCCTCACCGTGACAATGAGCACAAAGTAACCAAGTGGGTCAGAAATGTCAGTACTTGGGTGTGTGGCACCGATTCCTGTTTCCAAGAAAAGTTGCACTCTGTAACAGCATTGTGTGTTTTGGAGGTGTGATGTCACCAGACAACAGCCAAAGGGCCCTGTGACCGACAGAGATACAACAGTCTTGAATTCCAAAAATAACTGCATACATCTCCAATAGACATTCCATACACAAGTCTAATGATTCGTGAAAACAACCTAGGACTCATGTCAATACTGTAATGGTGAACATACTAACTCAACGGAAATATAACTGCAAGGATCATGTCAAGTAGCGTGCAGCCATACGTATGCAGAGACATTGTACTGCAAACACATATCAGGCAAAGAAATAGCTTAGACAACTCATCACTGTATACTCACAATCATGAGAAAAAGTTGTTGATGAGTTGTGACCGAACATCCCCCTCACCCTCATCATCACTGGCAACATGACCCAGGGCTGGATCCTCCCCTGCTGGAAGCTGCTGGTGGTCATCATCTTGGATGAGCGGTAGCTCTTCCATCACTGCCAGGTTGTGTAGCATGCAATGCACAATGATGATCCTACACACCTTTTCTGGTGCATATTGGAGGCCCCCTCCTGTCCGGTCCAGGCAGCGAAATCTGCTTTTCAGTAGTCCAAATGTCCGCTCTATCACTCCCCTGGTCCACCCATGTGCCTCATTAAAATGTATATCAGCAGGGGTAACAGGGTTCCTGAGTGGTGTCAGCAACCACAGCATGTTGGGGTATCCGGAGTCACCTACATACATACAAACAAACAAACAAACAAACAAACATATAATGGGTCTAAAAAGTGGGTAAAATACGAGATACAAAAAGCACACAAGGTAAACAGACATTACACACCGACAAGCCAGGCACGCTGATTTTGCAGCTGAGACATCATCTGTGGGATCCTACTATTCCTCATGATGTATGTGTTGTGTGCGGATCTGGGGAAACGTGCACAGACATGTGAGATCGTCATGTCAGGCATACATACCACAAGGGCATTGATGGAGTGAAAATGCTTAAGATTCCTGTATGTCTGTTCATTTGCTTGTGGAGGTACCAAAGCCACATGTGTACCGTCTATGGAGCCAATGACATGTGGCATCCTTCCCAGAGCATAAAAGTCACTCTTGATGTCAGCAAATTGTTGTGGTGTTGGGAATGTGATGTACCGGTTCTGCAAATTCAATATTCGCTCCAAACATCACGCAGCACACCGCTAAACATTGTCTGTGACATCCAACCAGCAGCAGCCACAGTGTACTGGAAGATTCCGGTGGCAAAGAAATGTAGGGCTGCCATCCCTTCACCTGGTGGTCAGCGCTGATAGATATGGCCGTCCAGGTTGCAAATGTGGGGCCAACTGCTCTGCCAAATCCTCAATTAGTGGTCTGGTGAAGCGGTAACGTCGGATGCTGTCACGTTCAGCCATGGTTTCTAGGTCTGGGAAGGGTCTGTGGTAAGCTGGTCTCCTGCGGTACATAGGTGAGCAAAGAAAGATTATCATTTCCCTTTTATATGTGGCAATGACCGTGCAAAATATCACATGCTACATCATAGCAAGACTCAATGAAGTCATGTGTGTCCTGTTGAGCATGGACACATATGCCAGCTATGTGCCCCTCGCCGAACATTTCAGCTCCTGATGGTTAAACAACAAGTGTGATGCTGTGCTGTGGAGAATCTAAGGGGTCTGTCACAGTACATCTGAACAAATGTCACATACCAAACACACACCTCAGTAACTAGTGAAGATAGATGTGTTGTGCAAATGATAGGTGTTTGTAAGGTCCACACACAGGGATCTTGTAATGACACATGGACATTGTAATTATGTAACGGCTGACGTAAACGTACCATCACACCCATGAAACACACATGATGTGCTCCCAAATTTGTTTGCATGGCAAACATGTATGTCGGTGACACCCAGATACAACAGCAACTCACATTCCAAATACAGATGGAGGTCTGAAATGATTTACATCTAAAACATACAAAAATATTTATGTGTGTAGCACAATACGCAAATACTCTGGATTAACCCCACAATAGTAGCTCAGGAACAATTTGTAACACACAGTCCATTACAACTGTAGTTCAGGGTGTATGTAACATGTGATCACACAATGGGCCCCTGGAACTGTGTCCAGGCATAGGGTGGTGATCTGCAAAGTTGTCACTGACAGTTGTGATGTGCATCACACAAAATGGATTTTGTCCCCATGGAACATGGCTCATCATAGGGGTGTTTTTGCTACAAAGAGCTCTGTCCAATATGACATGTGAAGGTAGGTACCCACACATGTAATGAAGCAGGAAATGTGGTTTCCTCTACTGTGTGACAGGCTTTTTGATGGGTGTAGAGCACCTGAGGCTCAGCCAAAATAGCGTGGATGGCATCCTTTGGCTGTTTTCTGTAATGGTGACAGACGCGGGTGACTATTCAAAAGACGCAGCATACACTCCAAGACCAAGCCGGAAGCATACATTGGACTTAGGCCCTCTGTGGGACAGACGCGAGTGACTATTCAAAAGACACTGTGTACACTCCAAGACCAAGCCGGACGCATACATTGGATATCAGTCGTCATGGGGACAGACGTGGGTGACTATTCAAAAGACGCAGCATACACTGCAAGACTAAGCCGGATGCATAAATTGGAGATTGACCTTCTGTGGGAAAGACGCGGGTGACTATTCAAAAGATGTGGCGTACACTCCAAGACCAAGCTGGATGCATACATTGGATATTGCTCATCATGGGGACAGACGCGGGTGACTATTCAAAAGACGTGGCGTACACTGCAAGACCAAGCCGGGCGCATACATTGGATATTGGTCGTCATGGGGACAGACGCGTTTTAGCAGCGTGTACGAATCGCATGCACAAAAATTCAGTTAGGCAACAACAACAATGTATCCAAATCTATAGTGTCATGATGCAGAAAAATTGAAGGGCGCGGTAGGCATGTCCGAGGCATGCAATGTGATGGATTGGACAAATTTGGATAATGCGAACGTCTCTGACCTATCTCTTTGGACCTATGGAACAGAATCCGCCTCTGCAGCACAGATATAAGGCTGTCTGTTCCCAAGAGACTTCACTTGCCTGCACTACATGCTACTTGCCTACATCACAACCTACCACTGCTGCTGTCTCTGCATCCTCTGTAGTCTGCAATGGCATATACTGTGGAGAAGGGTCCCAGCTTACACAGAGGAGGAAAACCAGGCCCTGCTGGACAGCCTCCTTCCAGAGTACAGCAAGCTGTATGGGAAACCAGGGAAGCAGGTGAGTGTTGATTGCACTGACCTCTCAGTACACCATGTTTCCTAACAGGCACTACTAGTATTATGATCATCAAGGACATCCATGCACACATAGTCATTGTAATTCTCACAGTGTGTAGAATCATGTACTGAACAGGGACAGTGAACTAAAAGTGTATCCTGTGCTATTTCATCTCATTCACTGTACTCATGTTGTGAAGGCAGGCTTACACACAGGACAACTGCCCCTGCTGATACTTGAACTTCTTTAATACATTTTCTGCCCTACTACCAATGATCTATATGTCTACGGGTGTGATGAACAAACATGTTGCATGTGTAGTAATGGAGTGTCAATATGTCATCCTTACAGGTTGATGCCCATCAGAAGCAGGACATTTGGTTGACCATCGTCCAGGCTGTGAGATCTGTGAAAGTCTTCAAACGCTGCATCCGCCACTGCCAGAAGAGGTGGCAGGACCTCCGTGGCTGGACCCGGAGGATTGCTAGAGTCCAGCTGAAAATATCACCTCCTTACAAAAGGGTTTGACGATGGACACTCACTCCCCACATGCTTCGGATACTCAAATCAAATCAAAACAGCTTTATTCGGTGACAACAAGGCAAACGCCATTAAAGCATACTAACACACATATATCTAAAAATAATACATTCTGACTATTATTCATAAGCAATGATTAATTCTAATAAGATATGTACAGATTTGGACTTCATGGGGAGAATAGTACAATAAAATAGCAAATCCATTTTCCAAGATTTCATAAAATACAATCTTCCACAAATTCATGCGTGTAGGAGAGTGGCATCGACTGCATAGTTGCCCCCAACTTTTTGCTGATGTTTTTGCTGTTTTATGACTCTAGCCAGGCTGTGACCCTGCTATCCAGGACCCCAGCCTATCTGATTCCTCTGTTAAACGATGTGAGTACCCTAGGTACAACCCAATTGGATGCTGACGATGCCCTGACAGTCCCTTGTAGATGGTACCCTAGGTACCCAGGGCATGGGTCCCTCAGTAGGCCTACCAGGGCTGCAGCACTTATTGTGCCACCCTGGGACAGCCATACAAACTGACACCACCAGACCACTACTGCAGTCTGGGTAAGGTGGTGCTAGCACCCCTTACAGGGATATAGGTACCCTATATCCCACCCCATTACAACACATATACTCTCATAGGTCACCCCTATAGCAGGCCTTGGTAATCCTACAAGGCAGAGTGCTGAGGTATGTGTGAGGGGGGACCCCTACATGAGTAGGGCCTCTCTGCAACCTCCGTAAAATCATTGCTGGGTTGTTTGTAGTGTAGCCATACCATATACTCTTAACCGCATTATAAGTCTATCGCGATAACGCGATAACTTGAGAATGGCTACACAGAACCATATTGTGTTTGGTGTCAAACATGTAGGAATCATACCCCCAGTCCAGCCATGGGCATGAGGGTATGACACCCCCCTGCTAGAGGGGCGATATGGGAAAAGCGGTAGAATTTGGACACCAATTTAAAAGTGCACAAGTAACACAAAATGGCTACTGCCCGCCACCTACACAACACTGGCTGGCTGTTGCTGGGGAAAACCCCAGCCTCGCCAGCTGGACAATAGCGCTCCTGTGGCAGAGAGGTGCTAGCATCTCCCCAGACAGGATAATGTGGATTGGAACAGGGTGGGTGCACCAAATGTCCTTTCAGAGTTGCACGTAGGCAGCTGCAGAGACCTCATTCTGCATACACCGCTTGGAACCGGATCAGGGGCGTCCTGCCCCTCGCCCAGGCAGGAAACACACAAAGGGGAGAGGGTGTAGCCACCCTTTCCCGCCTCACCTCTCATTGGTGGACACTACTCTGGACACTCCCCTAATCTTGGGGATAAAGGTGAATAACGTGGCCCCAGAGCCTCAGATTAATTTTGAACTTTACAGACTTGACCTTCGACTTGCTGCTGCTGTCAAGAATTCCTGTCATGCGAGGGGAGGAAAACGGTAACCAGCGAAAATGGACTACATCTCCCAGGATGCTTAGCGGTTGAGAGGTTATGTAAACAGGAGAGCTGTTACATAACTCAAGGAAAACACGCCCTTATGTAAACAGGAGAGCTGTTACATAACTCAAGGAAAACACGCCCTTATGTAAACAGGAGAGCTGTTACATAACTCAAGGAAAACACGCCCTATAAAGGGAGGAACCGGGAGGTACAACGCTGTCGGATATTGTGTTTACACCGACGTACCTGCTTAGTGAAGAGCAGTGTTTCGGAGTGGTGCTCCAGTAAGGCAAGAACGGAGGTAGGTTGAGTCGTTACTCCCTGGGCCGTGTCTTGCCCCATCGTCACCTGTGAAGGACCCGGAAGCTCTACCGGATAACCATTGAGCTTCGCTTTTTGACTCGGCTGAGTCAAAGCGCAGTGGCGCTTTTGCTGGTTGGAGTCGTAACTCCCAGCCCGACCAGAGATACAGGGACTGCCAGCTGTAACGCACACCAGGAGGTGTTTGCCACGTTACAGACTCTGAAGTCCACAGGATCGATCGAGCGGCTGCTCTCGGTTCAGTCTTCTTTGCTTGTGATTGGGGTATCGGTGACGCATCACCAGGAGGTGACTCCGCGTCCCGTTGCAGTCTGAGGAAGAGGTTGAGCGGCTGCTCCCTTCAGGTAGAGACCCCGGCTGGGTGTTTCCCTGACTCCTCGATTCTCCCCAACACTCTTCGTGCCCCTCACAGCCTACCGATTGGCATTGTCGGCCATTTCATTTCTGCCCTCTGTTGGCATACGCCGGGATCGGCGTATATGCAGAGGACGGTTAGGACCATCCGTGCTGTGGGCTGGTAACGTACTTAGCCTGGAGGATTCCAGTGACTATAACCTTTGTTTATTCCTTGTATTATTTTTGCCTTCATTAAAATAACTAAACCTTCACAAGTGGTTGCGTTCTCATTATCGTGTCTGTTAAACGATCCTGAGACGTTCAGGGCGTTACAGCTGCCCAGCTGACGGAAGAAATCTCCCTTGGGATAAAGGAGATATCCCCCTGCTTGGCAGGCACCTGAAACACTGCAAGTGACCCAGTTGGAACCTTGCTGCTCCTACGGACTTTGACAACTTCCAGCACCCTTGAGGTGGGTTTCCAGCGCATCCCAGAGGCCAGTGAGTGTGCTCAATGAGTTTGGGCACCGTGGACCGCGTGGGTGCCGAGATCCCCAATACCCCAGGACACCAGCCACCTCTTGCGTAGCACACGACCCTGACCAGTGGGGAAGTTGTGCTTTGGCCCGTTTTCTAGCCAACCACTCAACAGTAATTGTGCCAAAGACCAGCACCCTAGCCCCCTCCGGTGGCCCGTGGGTGCCCTTTTACGCACTCCAAATTGCCGCCTCCTGCGGTCCCTTGCCTCTCGACTGGGCCCTAGCAGAGGTCTATTTCGACAATCAAGAGTTCCTCTGGTTACTCCAGGCCTGCTCTACAGTCTCCCCGAAGGAGACCTCTCCCAGACTTGTGGGTCTGTACTGTAGCAGATTTGTTCATCTTGCGTGGGTTGCGGTTGCCAAGGCTTAGTGGATCCAATCCGGACACCAACACCGCAGCGACCCTCATCCGACGTGGGACAGTCGCCCTCCAGAAGTTGGCCTTCCTTGAAGCCTCCCGGAGCCTGTAGCTGCAGATCCAAGCTACACCACTTCCACCTGAAGCACCCGACATCGAAGGGCTCTTTGCTTTGAGCCTCCTGGTCACTTTGCCGTGACCCAGACTCTGTCCCCTCTGCTTTCAGGTTCTTCTCTACAATCTTCACATCTTTGATCTTCACGGCATCATCAACGCTTTTGGCTAGCAGAACTTTTGAACATTTTCCTATAGAAAATCAGCCCGCGACCCGACATCGAAAACGACCTATGCACCCGGCTTCCCTGGGGCAGGTAACAGTGATACCACGGTACTCTTGTGGTAGTGGGCTCCTCAAAAGCTTAAGTCTAAAGTTTTAACTTTGTTCTCCTGCTAGAAGTGACCTTAATCTGTGTAATTTCAACCGCGACATTCTCCATAGGCTTTAATAGAGATCCCGATAGCAGCTATTTCCACTGCATGCGCCTCCCGTGGGTCCCCTTCCTCATAACCTGGGGTGGATTCTTAAGGGGCCAGCGATCCTAAATGCCCTAGGCATTGTCTGTAGAATTGTCGTGGTTCTTATACCACTTTTTTGATATATGGTTTGGTCCCCCCCTGGGGCCCTGTGATTCCTGTGCTATTTATTGTGTTTATAAATGCTTGTTTGAATTGTAACTTTGCCACAGCTTCATAAAGAGACTGTGGGATTCTGTCTAGAATAAATACATATATTTTATATATATACCTGTGTGGGCTACTCTTTCATTTGGTTATTCAAGAGGTTATTATGGTAAAAAAATAAGCTTAACACTCCTTCAAGACTTAGCCTGAAGGCTGCTCTCCACAGCTACCACTAGGATAGCTTTCTTTAAAGGTTGTCTTAAACCTATCATCAATAAGAGTCGAATTGGACTGGTGCAAGGTGTCCCTATAACTAGGAGACAGCATATGCCAGGCCAACTTCTCACATTGGTGTGCAGTGGTTGGATTCAAGCTTGCCATTGTTTTACCAGATAACAAATTGAATTTCTAAAGTGAAAGCCACTTGGTACAAAAGGTACATATAAATTCAAGCTTAGAATACAATAAGTTCTACTGAACTTAGGAGTTGTGTGTAGAGGGTTTAGCACACCTTAACTACTACTCAAGAAAGGGTTCAGTAGGCCACACTTAGTGTAGGTAGATACGCCACTATCACTACACTAGAAATGTCTTTAGGTTCAGGTGCCCATAAGGCTCTGGAAGGACCCCAAAGGGTCCCAGTCGACAAATATGATCATCTCTCCTTTGCTGATCTTAGGGAGATGTGCACCTTTAGGAAACTTAAGACAAACAAAGGTGCCAATACCCAACGTCTCAGGGAAATCCTGCTCATAGCAGACTTTAAGCAGACTTTAGGGTCTGATGGGGTAGACAGGTTGGGTGGGCATCCATCAGAAGAGGACCCTCCTAGAGAGGACTCTGATGAGGACCAGGAAGAGGATGAAGATCCTGACCTGGAAGAACCAGACCACTCACAACATGGAGGTGATGGCCCAAAAGGCACTCTCTCCATCCCTAAAGGGAGAGTGGTGGATCCATGAAGGAACAGATCCCCCTCAGTGGGGTCCAACCATTCTAGGAGATCCAAAAGGACCTCTGCCTCTCCTCAGAGGAGAGAATCCTCCCAAGAGAGGAAATGCAGATTGCTCCAGTTTGAGCAGGCAAAGCTACAACTCAGGAGAGAGCAGTTAGCATTAGACAGGGAGTCCCTGGAGCTTCAGAAAGCTTCAAGAAAGTGGGGTCTAGAGACCCCTGGTGGCAGTAATGAAACCCCTAGAGTTAGAGAGAAAGTCCCTGACAATAGGAACCTCCACAAGATTGTGCCCCCCTATCATACAGGGGATGACATCCACAAATGGATATCTGCTCTTGAGAGGGCCCGTAAAGTAAAGGGGGTCCCAGTAGAGCAGTGGGCAGCAATCCTGTGGCTCTCCTTTGCAGATAAAGGTAGAGACAAGCTCCTCTCTGTAAGAGAAGAGGATGCTGATGATTATTATATCTTGAGAGATGCTTTAATAGATGGGTTTGGCTTAACCACTGATCAATATAGACTTAAGTTCAGAGATACCCAAAAAGCACAGAATCAAGATTGGGTAGATTTTGTTGATTGTGCTACCAAGGCACTGGAAGGTTGGTTAACTGGCAGTAAGGTGAATGATTACCAAGGATTGTATAATCTCATAATGATGGAGCAGATTCTTAATAATTGTCAGAACCAGCTCTTACATTAGCACCTGGTAGACTCTGATCTGACCTCTCCCCAAGAATTGGGAAAGAAGGCAGACAAATGGGTCAGAACCAGGATTAAGCAGAAGGTCCAGCCCTTGGGGGGTGCAACTAAAAAGGAAGATGCCAAAAGCTCTGAGAAGGGTGGGGAAAAGGGGAAAGACCAGCAGTCTTCAACAGGCCCCCAAAATTCTGCATCTGACAATACCCAAGCTAATAAAGCTAGACAACCAAGGAAGCCATGGTGTAAGTTCTCTAAGCAGAAGACCCATTGGACTTCAGATTGTAATAAGGCCAAAGACTCCACAAGCACCACTCCACCTGCCCCTAAGGCAGCTGCTCCCCCTAGTGCAACCATAGGTGGTGGTACACAGAACAATGGCATAGTAGGGTTGACCCTGGGATCTGGAGAGGACTCTGGCCTAGTCAGAACTCCTACTCAGGCTGTTCTAGTTTGTGATGGGGACCTGTCCCTGTTTGTGAGCCCCAGTGGTCTGGGCAAATACAGACAACAGCCAAAAATAAATGGAAGGGAGTCACTAGCTTACAGGGATACAGGGGCCAGTGTCACCATGGTGACTAAGGACCTTGTAGACCCTAGCCAGATCATACTTGGGGAAATTTACCAAGTGACCAATGCAAGCAACGTTAGTACTGACCATGCTCTAGCAGTTGTGAACTTCTCCTGGGGAGGGGTAACTGGCCTCAAGAAGGTTGTGGTGAGTGCAGACCTACCTGTTGAATGTTTACTAGGGAATGATTTGGAGACCTCAGCATGGGCTGAGTTGGAGCTAAGTACCCATGCAGCAATGTTGGGTATACCAGCAGAAGTGTTTGCCCTGACAAGGTCAAAAGCAAAGCTGACAGGAACTGAACAGGCCTTGGATCCTGGAAAAATGGACCAAGGACCTTCCAAGAGGAGGAGTAGCAGGGGTAAGGCAGAGCCTTCCCCCCAGGAACAGTCTGTAGAGACTCTTTTAGCAGAAGAGTACCTAGCTCCTGAAGAAGGAACTGCCCCAGAGGAACTGGAACCTGATCAGGTTGAGTTCTTGGGGGCAGGGGGACCTTCTAGGGCAGACTTGAGCCTGGAGCAGCAGAGCTGCCCCACTCTTGAACCCCTCTGACAGCAAGCTGCTGCTGAGGCTGCAGGGAATGCCAGTGGGACCCATAAGATTTATTGGGATGAAGGGCTCCTTTACTCTGAGGGTCGAGACCCCAAGCCTGGTGCAGCCAGGAGGTTGGTCATACCTCAAACGTTTAGGGGCTTCCTGCTCACACTGGCCCATGATATTCCCTTAGCAGGACACCTGGGCCAAAACAAGACTTGGGACAGAATTGTCCCTCACTTTCATTGGCCCCAGATGAGTGAAGACTGTAAGAGCTTTTGCAGCTCTTGCATTACCTGCCAGGCAAGTGGCAAGGCAGGTAAATCCACAAAGGCCCCCCTGATAACATTGCCTGTGGTGGGGTGCCCTTTGAGCGGGTGGGGATTGACATTGTTGGTCCCCTGGACCCACCAACAGCATCTGGGCACAGGTTCATTCTAGTGGTAGTGGATCATGCCACTAGATACCCAGAAGCTATTCCCCTTAGGACCATCACAGCACCTGTGGTGGCAAGGGCCCTCCTGGGAGACTTTTCTAGGGTGGAGTTTCCTAAGGAGGTATTGTCTGACAGAGATACAAACTTTATGAGTAGTTACCTGAAGGCAATGTGGAAGGAGTGTGGGGTTAACTATAAGTTCACCATCCCTTACCACCCACAATGCAATGGTCTTGTTGAGAGGTTCAACAAGACCTTAAAGGGTATGATCAAAGGGATCCCAGAAAAGCTTAGGCGAAAATGGGATGTTCTTCTGCCCTGCCTTCTCTTTGCATACAGAGAGGTGCCACAAAAGAGGGTTGGTTATAGCCCCTTTGAACTTTTGTTTGGCCATCCTGTTAGAGGGCCACTTTGTCTAGTGAAGGAGGGATGGGAGCAACCTCTCAAACCCCCTAAACAGGATATTGTGGACTATGTACTTGGTCTCGCTCCAGGATGGCTGAGTACATGAAGAAGGCAACTAAAAACCTGGAGGCAAGTCAGGAATTACAGAAAGCCTGGCATGACCAAAAGGCTGTCTTGGTGGTGTACCAGCCAGGGCAGAAGGTATGGGTGTTGGAGCCAGTGGCCCCAGCAGCTCTCCAAGATAAGTGGAGTGGATCCCATACCATTTTGGAGAAAAAGGGAGAGGTTACCTACTTGGTAGACCTTGGCACTCCCAGAAGTCCCCACAGGGTACTTCATGTCAATAGGTTGAAAGCATATGTGGACAGGGCTGACATGGGCTTGCTCATGGCAACAGATGAGGGACAGGAGGAAGAGAGTGACCCTCTCCCAGACCTGCTCTCTTAGAACCCTGACGATGGGTCAGTTGATGGAGTAGCCTTGGCAGGCAGCCTCACTGACCAGCAGCAAGCTGACTGTAGACAAGTTCTTCAGTCTTATATACATATGTTTTCTCTGACTCCAAGTCAGACCCCCTGGTGCACTCATGAAGTGGACACTGGGGACAGTCAGCCTGTCAAGAATAAAATCTACAGGCAACCTGACCTTGTCAGGGACTGCATAAGGACAGAAGTCCAAAAGATGTTGGAGTTGGGAGTGATTGAGCCCTCAGATAGCCCTTGGGCTAGCCCAGTAGTCCTAGTACCAAAACCTCACACCCAGGATGGTAAGAGAGAGATGAGGTTCTGTGTCGACTACAGGGGACTCAATGCAGTCACTAAGACTGATGCTCACCCAATTCCCAGAGCAGATGAGCTCATAGATAGATTGGCCTCAGCCAAATATCTGAGCACATTTGATCTGACAGCTGGCTACTGGCAGATAAGGTTAGCTGAGTCTGCAAAAGCCAAAACTGCATTTTCTACCCCTAGTGGGCATTATCAATTTATTGTGATGCCCTTTGGTTTGAAAAATGCACCTGCCACTTTTCAAAGGTTGGTGAACCAAGTCCTCTCAGGCGGCCTGGAAGACTTTAGTGCAGCATATCTAGATGATATTGCTGTCTTTAGCTCCACCTGGGAAGATCACCTGATCCACCTGAGGAAAGTTTTGGAAGCCCTGCAAAAGGATGGGCTCACTATCAAGGCTACTAAGTGCCAGATAGGGCAGAGTCAGGTTGTGTACCTGGGTCACCTTGTAGGTGGAGGCCAGGTTCAACCACTTCAGAGCAAAATCCAGACCATAATGGACTGGGTTGCTCCAACCACCCAGACTCAGGTTCGAGCTTTCTTGGGCCTGACTGGTTATTATAGGAGGTTTGTAAAGGGATATGGATCCATTGTGACCCCCTTGAATGACCTCACCTTTAAGATGATGTGCAAAAAGGTTCAGTGGACTGTCAGCTGTCAGAAAGCTTTTGATAACCTAAAACAGGCAATGTGTTCTGCTCCAGTGCTCCAAAGCCCCAACTACTCCAAAGAATTCAGAGTTCAAACTGATGCTTCAGAGGTGGGGGTAGGTGCTGTGTTATCACAACTGAATGAGGAGGGCCAGGATCAACCAGTAGCTTTTATTAGCAGAAGGTTGACCCCCCAGAGAGAAACGTTGGTCAGCTATGGAGAGGGAGGCCTTTGCTGTGGTCTGGGCCTTGAAGAAGCTGAGGCCATACTTGTTTGGCACTCACTTCATTGTTCAAACCGACCATAAGCCCCTCCTATGGCTAAAACAGATGAAGGGTGAAAACCCCAAACTACTCAGGTGGTCCATTTCCCTACAGGGGATGGACTATACAGTGGAACATAGACCTGGGAGCAACCATGCCAATGCAGATGGCCTCTCCAGATATTTCCACTTAGAACATGAAGACTCAACTGGTCAAGGTTAGTTTAATGTCCCTGCGTTTGGGGGGGGGTTATGTAGGAGAGTGGCATTGACTGCATAGTTGCCCCCAACTTTTTGCTGATGTTTTTGCTGTTTTATGACTCTAGCCAGGCTGTGGCCCTGCTATCCAGGACCCCAGCCTATCTGCTTCCTCTGTTAAACGATGTGAGTACCCTAGGTACAACCCAATTGGATGCTGAGGATGCCCTGACAGTCCCTTGTAGATGGTACCCTAGGTACCCAGGGCATGGGTCCCTCAGTAGGCCTACCAGGGCTGCAGCACTTATTGTGCCACCCTGGGACAGCCATACAAACTGACACCACCAGACCACTACTGTAGTCTGGGTAAGGTGGTGCTAGAACTCATTACAGGGATATAGGTACCCTATATCCCACCCCATTACAACACATATACTCTCATAGGTCACCCCTATAGCAGGCCTTGGTAATCCTACGAGGCAGGGTGCTGAGGTATGTGTGAGGGGGGACCCCTACATGAGTAGGGCCTCTCTGCAACCTTCGTAAAATCATTGCTGGGTTGTTTGTAGTGTAGCCATACCATATACTCTTAACCGCATTATAAGTCTATTGCGATAACGCGATAACTTGAGAATGGCTATACAGAACCATATCGTGTTTGGTGTCAAACATGTAGGAATCATACCCCCAGTCCAGCCATGGGCATGAGGGTACAACTCCCCCCTGCTAGAGGGGCGATATGGGAAAAGCGGTAGAATTTGGACACCAATTTAAAAGTGCAAAAGTAACACACAATGGCTACTGCCCGCCACCTACACGACCCTGGCTGGCTGTTGCTGGGGAAAACCCCAGCCTCGCCAGTTGGACAATAGGGCTCCTGTGGCAGGGAGGTGCTAGCATCTCCCCAGACAGGATAATGTGGATTGGAACAGGGTGGGTGCACCAAATGTCCTTTCAGAGTTGCACGTAGGCAGCTGCAGAGACCTCATTCTGCATACACCGCTTGGAACCGGTTCAGGGGCATCCTGCCTCTCTCCCAGGCGGGAAACACACAAAGGGGAGAGGGTGTAGCCACCCTTTCCCGCCTCACCTCTCATTGGTGGACACTACTCTGGACACTCCCCTAATCTTGGGGATAAAGGTGAATAACGTGGCCCCAGAGCCTCAGATTAATTTTGAACTTTACAGTCTTGACCTTCGACTTGCTGCTGCCCAGCTGACGGAAGAAATCTCCCTTGGGATAAAGGAGTTATCCCCCTGCTTGGCAGGCACCTGAAACACTGCAAGTGACCCGGTTGGAACCTCGCTGCTCCTACGGACTTCGACGACTTCCAGCACCCTTGAGGTGGGTTTCCAGTGCATCCCAGAGGCCAGTGAGTATGGTCAACGAGTTTGGGCACTGTGGACCACGTGGGTGCCGAGATCCCCAATACACCAGGACACCGGCCACCTCTTGCGTAGCACATGACCCTGACCAGTGGGGAAGTTGTGCTTTGGCCCGTTTTCGAGCCAACCACTCTACAGCAATTGTGCCAAAGACCAGTGCCCTAGCCCCCTCCGGTGGCCCGTGGGTGCCCTTTTACGCACTCCAAATTGCCGCCTCCTGCAGTCCCTTGTCTCTCGACTTGTGGGCCCTAGCGGAGGTCTATTTCAACAATCAAGTGTTCCCCTGGTTGCTCCAGGCCTGCTCTACAGTCTCCCCAAAGGAGACCTCTCCCAGACTTCGTGGGTCTGTACTGTAGCAGATTTGTTCATCTTGCGTGGGTTGCGGTTGCCAAGGCTTAGTGGATCCAATCCGGATACTATCACCGCAGCGACCCTCATCCAATGTGGGACAGTTGCCCCCCAGAAGCTGGCCTTCTTTGAAGCCTCCCGGAGCCCGTGGCTGCAGATCCAAGCGACACCACTTTCCACCTGAAGCACCCGACATCGAAGGGCTCTTTGCTTTGAGCCTCCTGGTCACTTTGCCGTGACCCAGACTCTGTCCCCTCTGCTTTCAGGTTCTTCTCTACAATCTTCACATCTTTGATCTTCACTGCCTCATCAACGCTTTTGGCTAGCAGCACTTTTGAACATTCTCCTATAGAAAATCAGCCCGCGACCCGACATCGAAAACGACCTATGTACCCGGCTACCCTAGGGCAGGTAACAGTGGTACCACGGTACTCTCGTGGTAGTGGGCTCCTCAAAAGCTTAAGTCTAAAGTTTTAACTTTGTACTCCTGCTAGAAGTGACCTTAATCTGTGTAATTTCAACCGCGACATTCTCCATAGGCTTTAATAGAGATCCCGATAGCAGCTATTTCCACTGCACGCGCCTCCCGTGGGTCCCCTTCCTCATAACCTGGGGGGGATTCTTAAGGGGCCAGCGATCCTAAATACCCTAGGCATTGTCTGTAGAATTGTCGTGGTTCTTATACCACTTTTTTGATATATGGTTTGGTCCCCCCCTGGGGCCCTGTGATTCCTGTGCTATTTATTGTGTTTATAAATGCTTGTTTGAATTGTAACTTTGCCACAGCTTCATTAAGAGACTGTGGGATTCTGTCTAGAATAAATACATATATTTTATATATATACCTGTGTGGGCTACTCTTTCATTTGGTTATTCAAGAGGTTATTATGGTAAAACAATAAGCTTAACACTCCTTCAAGACTAAGCCTGAAGGCTGCTCTCCACAGCTACCACTAGGATAGCTTTCTTTAAAGGTTGTCTTAAACCTATCATCAATAAGAGTCGAATTGGACTGGTGCAAGGTGTCCCTATAACTAGGAGACAGCATATGCCAGGCCAACTTCTCACAATGCGATAAAGTGCAAGTGCGAACAGTGCAAGAAAATACAATTAGAGAATAATGTTAATCGTCTTCTTTTTCATACAGCAAAGCGTCCAAAAGTGCATAGTCTTTTCTTTTTCTAATTGATTGTTGTATGAAGCAGATTACAGAGCTAATTATTTCCATAGTGTCCAAGCTGCATATAAAATTAAACGCATCCTTATAGTTAAAAAGCATATATTTTTTAAAAAGCGGTTTCAATACAGTTTTTCAAATATCCATATAAAAAGGACAAAAAAGAATAAAATGCAAGGTGGACTGTAAGGTTTTACCGTCACATGGACAAAGTGGCAAAATTCTGTGCCATTTCTCTATGCTTGGGAATGCAATTAAATAGTGTAAAGTGCTCATCCTTAGCCTAGTCAGATAAAATCCATGCTGAACATTCTGGACCAAAATAAGATATAACTGTGTACCCCTCATGTATGGGCGTTCACAATAGGCTGCCACTGTCTGTTTTTTCATAGCCATTCTATCCCTATCATGTTCTACGGCAGTAATATATCTCGATTTCAAATCGCTTTTGCTGTGTTCCCGTATGCTTAGGGGGTTATCTGTGTTTACTTCACATTTTGTCAAAAGTTTAAAAATGCGACACAGTCATGGTATTTTCATACCATGGTCTAAAGCTAGGCAGTCTGTAATTAAATCCTTAGAGAATTGTGTTTCTTCCTTTGTCCATAAACAGTGCCAGAGGGTAAGAGCAGCTATATTGAAGGTATCGCTTAAATATGGGACAAACAGTTCTTTATGTACAATCATATTTGCGATTGCACTAGGAACAGCCAATAATCTTTTTAAGAACTTATTTTCTTTAGTTTGAAGGATTGTCGTATTTGTTCTCCCCCATATTGCGGCTCCATAGTTGACTGCTGGAACACACTTGCTCCTTTCTCGTAGGGGTTTATTCCCAAGTTTTGCCGCAAATGAAAAAATTCCCTCGGTTGTTTTTAAAAGTTTCATTTTGCATAATTCAATGTGTGAATTCCATGTGCCGTTATTGCAAAATAGCAAACCCAAATATAAAAAAGTCGGAGCTCTGTTTATAAAAACCCCACCCACATGATGCTGTCTACACTTTTGTCTCTTGCCTCCACATGACATTACAAATGTTTTTTTAAGTTCAGCTGTAAGTCTATGTTAGTCATATATTGGGCAAAGTTTTCTATTAGACATTGTAGGCCGTTTGCAGTTCTGGACATTAGGACAGCATCATTTGCATATAATAAAATGGGGGTGGGGCGTATTCCAACTTTTGGGGCATCTACGACCAATTTTTGTAAAAACGAGTCCATTTACTCACGGTGGTCTTCCCTGACCTGGATGGGCAGTTGAAAGCCAGACAGCAGCAAGGAGGGGGTGAGTTTGAGCCAGTTATCTGTACTTTGTGTGACATGCATGTTGCACTCCCTCAGCCTGGTAACACTCTCACAAGTCGTGTGTCTGCTGAGACAACACTTGTGTACCAAAATTTAAAGATGCCCCATTGTCATCTGATGCCCAGGTGTGTCCCTTTTCGTCTGTGACATGTTTCACTAGACTCCTGTGTATGAGCTGTAGTCCCAGGTCACTGTGTACAGCACCGAGTTCGCCAGGTGCATTGAGTTGACCGTCATGAGTGATGTGCTTGTCTGACATGTGTCAGCAACCTGACAGACATATGACCTGCACTCTCTGTGGTACATACCTAAATGGACGATGAGATGATCGGGGTAAACACAGGTTTGTGAAATGAATACTACACACACGTGCAGCAGGTAAGACCAATGTTGGTGTCACAGACAAATGAACTGTATTTGCTTAAATAATGCATGGTAAGCAGCCTATTACTCCCATTAATCCCATGTTTCACATGGACCAAGGACAGGTATGCCAACTCAGCCCATCAGGGACACTGTCATATCCAATTTTTGTGTGTCAGGCAACACTGTGACCATTGCAAATGAAGATTTATGTGTCAGACTCTGTGTCAGTGTGTACAGGACGAGTGAATTTGATGGCACATGTGGCCAATGTATCGGATATGGACAGAAATCTCATGTATGTCAGTTGGCTCAGATACACAGGACAAATCATGTGTGTGTCATCCCTTGAGTGTGCATATTGGGGGCTTAAACAGACATGTGTATGCTGCATCATTTTGTTTTTGGGAGTATGCAAAATGCTCCTGTATTGAGATATCAGACTTCATCTACTCAAATGTCTCGATTAAACAACATGAGATTGTCAAAGTGTCCGAATTCTATGTAGAACTTAGGGGACATGTATACTTGTGCATTACAGATGTTACTTGCACAGTGTATACTTGAGTGTGACCTGGTGCTGACTGTTAAATCTGGATTCACTGGCCCAGTAACAAGAGTCAGTACAAACTGTTTAGGCAGACAGGACTGTGGCATAGTGTGGCACATGAAAAAATTTAAGATGCAGTTTTGTACTTGACAGTTGTCCTTCATGGAGACATTTTTAGCATTGGAGTTCACGACATGAGCCCATATTGGTTACTGTGTATGGGAGTATGTTCATCATGTAAACTTAGGTATTTGTCCATCCCATTTGCGTGTCCAATTCCACACTCCCTTGCATGAGATTCGACATGTTTGTGTTAAGCCCTGACACTCAGGGGCATTACAGATCAGACAACAGTACATAGTTTAAATTGAAATACATCTCACAGATGTTTCCATTGCCAACATATGTTTGGTAACCATGATTCACAGGCAGACTGACAGGTGACCTATTTACATATGTGTGAGGTAAAGGAATAGTGGCTTTGACATTATGCAAGGCCTTGCTCTGTGATGTGTTGGGAACAGAAATCTAGTGTCAAGTATGTGCAGATGACTGATGTGAATCTGTTTCCCCTCCTTGTTCACAGCATCATCAACGCCAACTGGGGGAGAGAGTTCCATGGACCAGGAGGAAGCAGCTAGCCAGACAGGGTCCACTGTGGAGGAAGATGAGGGACCCAGTGGCACAGAGGGTGTGGAGAGCCACACTGATGCCCGCTCAACCACATCAACATCAGCTGATGAGCCATCCAGCTCAAGTGATGAGTCCCCTGTGGTGGTGGGTGTTACCAGAGCAGGGGCTGCACCAACAGAGTCTGTCCCCACCACCACCTCCACCCTCCCAGCTGCTCCCATTCAAAAGGTCAGTGGACAAACAAATCCCGTGTGAGTGAGCATGTCTCCTTTGGTCCAGGCACTGGACCCCCTGCATCTGTCACCCCTGCTGCCCTGAGTGTGGAGTCTGTGGACTTGCTGAAACAGTTACATGTGGGGCAGACATCCATGCTGAGTGTCCTCCATGCACACATCAGTCTATTGACACAATTGGTGTCATACATGGAGGGCATATAATCAAACATGTCTGCCCTACAGCGGACAAATCAGTCCATGGCTTCCTCACTGATGGCAGCAGTGTCCCTCCTGCAGCAGTCCCTCACCCCCCCTTCCTCTGCCCCATCCACAGTCCCCACTACCCTACCTGACCCAAGCACAACCACACAGGCACATGCACACACACCAACAGACACAAGCAGCACACAGCCACCCAAAACAAAGTCCAAGAAAACATGCATGCACACTCAGGGGACTGTCATCACACACACAGGGAATAGGGCAAAAAAACACACACACCCATCCACAACCACTGCTCATTCCTCAGCTACCTCTCCCTCCAAAACCCCTACCCTCGACTCTCCTGCAACCCCCCGTCCCAGAGGGTCTTCCTCTGTGACCTAGGCCTCGTCCCCACTGAAACATCAGTTCCAACTCGCAAGGGGAAGAGGAAGTCACCACGCACAGAGAGGAGAACCCCCACCACACGCACACCCTCCCCTAAGAGTAGGAACACTGAGGCCCCCACCCGTACATCCCCCAGGACGAAGAAAGGCAAAACCCCACCACCATCCCACACTTCACCCCCAAAGCTACATCTGCCCAACCCAAGACCACCCATCCCAAAGTTCATATACTAAAAGCCATCCCCGGTTCACCCACACCATTACACCATCCCCAAGATGATGAGCCCTCACCCCCTACCATAGGCACTTCCACTCCCACAACACCAAACACTCAGTCTCTTCCAGACACTGCAGTGGAGACCCCCCCCCTCTGACCTGTCCACTGCAGTGGATCCCCTACCCCCACAATCTGACATGGGCACTGCAGTGGAGCCCCCACCCCCACAATCTGACATGGACACTGCAGTGGAGCCCCCACCCCCTCAGTCCAACATGTCCACTGCAGTAGCTCCAGCACCCCCTAAATCCGATTTGTCCACTGCAGTTGCTACAGACTCTCCAGTTGCCCCAATACTCCCATTACCCATCCTTCTACACCCTAATCCTATGCCTGCGGTGCCTGGCCTGCACCAGAAGATGCCCCTCCTTGGGGAGTTGTCATCCCTAGTGATCTAAGTGCAGGCAAGCAATGTATTAAAACCCATCCTATATAGCCCCCGAAGGACTCATTGACATGGACTATCCATTGGCCTTGTTTATTTCCGTGAATCGTGATTTCACATTTTAATGCTGAATAAAGCAATGTTTTGTTATTTAGGCAAATTTTTTGGGTGTACATAATGTTGCTGATTATTGTACTGCAAATGCTGTTGTAACATTGTTTTAGGCCAAATCATGATAGAGTGATGTGATGGACTGCCTGAGGTCCATGTGATATGTGTCCTAGTACAGTATGTTGTGGTGTTGTTGTAGGCTGAAATGGCTTGTTGTCATGAGCAACATTGTTTTTGACAAGGAGTGTGACATTCTTTTCACAACCTCTCCCATCTTTGGTGTACACTTTAGCACATATGTTGGGCTTGACATTCATACTCATTTTTAGGTCTCGCGAGCCAAAGGCTCGAAAGAGACATTTTATAACTGGGTTTTTCAAAGTGCTGCCGTGGCCTAAAGCTACAGTGCACGTGAACGTGCACGCGCGCAGCCGCCAATCACTGCTGCGCGCGCACCACTCGCGATCGCTATTACTTTCGTTTTCGGCCGCGCGGCCGAATGCTTGTTTTTCTTTTGCTTCTGCTTGTTTTGTATTTTCCTGTTTCACTTTGCTTCCGCCCCCTCCCTTTGTCCGTGTTCACTTTGTTCTTACCACCTTCCCGCTGTAGTTTGTGTTGTCTTTCTTCCTGCCCCTTCCGTTGTCTGTATTACCTTTGTTGTCACCGCCTCCCATTGTCCGCGTTGTCTTTGTTCACGTCCTCCTCCTGCCATACTTTCTGTTGTCTTTTGTCCCGCCCCCTCATGTTGTCTGTTTCTTATCTGCCCCCTCCCGTTGTCCGGTATGCCTTTCTGCCCGCTCCTCTCCCTTTGTCCGTGTTGTCTTTCTTCCTACCTCCCTCCTGGGCTCACCCGTGACCTGCACAGCTGTAACTACCTGGGGAAGTGGTGCAACATCTGCACTGGACAGGTGCGGGGTGAGTCGTGCTTTTACAGAGGTTATCACATAGGGCTACTAGTCTACTCTATATGGATTGTGTTGTCTTTCTTCCTGCCCCTTCCGTTGTCTGTATTACCTTTGTTGTCACCGCCTCCCATTGTCCGCGTTGTCTTTGTTCACGTCCTCCTCCTGCCATACTTTCTGTTGTCTTTTGTCCCGCCCCCTCATGTTGTCTGTTTCTTATCTGCCCCCTCCCGTTGTCCGGTATGCCTTTCTGCCCGCTCCTCTCCCTTTGTCCGTGTTGTCTTTCTTCCTGCCTCCCTCCTGGGCTCACCCGTGACCTGCACAGCTGTAACTACCTGGGGAAGTGGTGCAACATCTGCACTGGACAGGTGCGGGGTGAGTCGTGCTTTTACAGAGGTTATCACATAGGGCTACTAGTCTACTCTATATGGACCAGCGGTGCCTTATTTTGACAATTTCCTATTAAAATGCATTACTTCGAAGTAAGTGTATCTCCCACAGTCTTACTCACAGTTAAAGTCTGAAAGGGGTTATTTTCTTTAAAAACGCTCAGTCCTGCAGGTGAACTTTGCAATACTTGTGCCGCACATGCCTCTGTGTAAGAACCATACTCCACTCTACACAGCAAAGAGAGCGTGCTGGTCAGCTCGGCTCTCATCTGTGAGCATTGCGCGCACTATGCTTTTTGTATCTCCCACATACTTTGGTTTGTCTCCTTGTGACCATCTCATGGTCTTCCATGTTGTGATCCTCTGCGGGGTACTCATTTGTATGCTTTTCGCACACAGTACCCTCTGCCACGTCATGGAAGCAGCTGTTTGCGCCACGTGTTTTTTGGTAGGCATGGATAGAGCTAACACCGAGACTAGAACCCGGTTCGCCAGTTCCAAAGCCAGCAGCTCTGGATGCTATGCTGCATGTTTGTGTTTCCCTGTCTAAATGACCCGAGATCCCAGAACACAGACCAAATTCCAGATCCTGGATAAGCTACTCTGTCATGGCACCCTGTGGGCTCCGAGTATGGTGAGTAATGGTGGAGCTCACATCATGCACAACTGTCTGCATATTTATTTGTTTGCGGTTTTTACACAGCAAGTTCGTACCAACAATGCAGTTTTGCCCATCTTTGCTCATGTCTTTTTTGTTGTTTTTCTTTCGAGGGTACACAGGCAGCCATCATCCAGCAGGCCAAAGAGGAGTGTGTCCCCTTTATGGAGGGGCTGAATTAATCTGTTCAGTAGGGCTGGGCAGTACAGTAGGGAAGCTGGCCCCAGTAGAACAATTCTAAATAGCACACACACTTTAAAATGAATATGCATTAATACGATAATATTCCTTAACTTTAGGTTCAACGTTATTTAATCACATTGAACGGATGCTCTTATATCAACAAAAAATATAAAAATGTGTACCAAACAAGTTCCCCATGCAAAAAGGGGGAGAAAGGGAGAAGGTAATGTGAATCAAGTAAGGGTTGAAGGAGTGAAAAAGGAAGGGTAGTGACACTAAATCCATCCCACCATTATTTACAGTAAAACTGGCTTTTCTCAGCCTCACAGTTTAACAAATAACGAATACATAGCCAATTGTTTGTAATCGCACAGCCGAAAATCACCGTTGATCCACATTACCTTCTCCCTTTCTCCCCCTTTTTGCGTGGGGCACTTGTTTAGTACAAATTTGTATAATTTCTGTTGATATATGAGCATCAGTTCAATGCGATTAAATAATGTTGAACCTAAGGTTATGGAGTATTATCGTATTAATGCTTGTTCATTTTTAAGTGTGTGTGCTATTTAGAATTGTTCTACTGGGACCAGCTTCCTTACTGTACTGCGTTATACACAGGTCCCAGTGACTTATTTGGGTCTACCCTTTCTCTATAACTACATTGGTCCTGGGTGGCAGCTATTGTGGATGTGGACGCTTCCTGTGAATACACTAGCATTGTTGAGGTGAGGAGTCTACCTCAAATCTTAAACTGTGAAGGATGTGTATTAAGGCCCTAAAAGTTCAAACAGCATTAACCTATGGGCACAAATATTACCTTAACTACTGATCCATATTGTGGTACTATAATCTGGCAGCCAAAGGGTTTGTGCTGCAGGTGGTTGGGCCTACTTGTCTCGAGGACAAAATAAACATGAAAACTTGTCCTTGACCCTGAACAATGTCCTGGGCGTCAGGTTCAAGTAATTCCACACCCCTGCATCATGTATTCATGTATCAGACTGCACCACCCAGTGTGCAGTAATTATATAGCTCTTCAATTTATGGTGGCA
Source organism: Triturus cristatus (assembly GCF_964204655.1). Lineage (NCBI taxonomy): Eukaryota > Metazoa > Chordata > Amphibia > Caudata > Salamandridae > Triturus > Triturus cristatus. Next base: position 919,993,257 of record NC_140581.1, on the reverse strand, counting down.
CAGCACCAAGGATAATGTACTGCACAGCTAAACACTTATAAGGTCCCAAAGGCGAGACCTATTGGCTATGCCAATGCTTGTTACTGTTGCTAATGGTCTTCACTACTCCAATGGACATGCGTATTAGCGCTTTGATGATGAACAACTCAACTAAGTGCCTGCTCTGTGTGTAAACTCACATTAAACATAATTAGGATTCCACAACTCACTTCTGTGCTACCAACATTAGCATTTTTTTTATCTTTCTTCTGTTTTCATGCATTTGCCACTTGTATGTGTGTATGACTGATCACACTCAGCAGATTCTTCCCTTCCCTGTCACCTGATGTCAACATGTCTTATTTGTAGGTCCCCTTGAGTGTATCATTGCTCTGGGACAGTGTTGGGTTTCGCTATGTGTCTGTTACATTTAACGTTATGCACATGTCATCGGTTCTAAGTTGAGTGACATATTCAATCATGTATTAGGCCAACTATGTGTCTTGTTGTGTTTGTGAAACACAGATCCAACCACCACCCCTAGGAATGACATGGGTGCCTTTGCAATGTCACCATTCAATGGAGGCTTAGCTGCTGCACATTGTGTGTGATCAACGCGTGTGATTTTTTGATTAGCCAAATGTGACTCGCCTCTTGGCATGGCCCCTAGATCCACTGTGACCTTACATTACAGACTATGACCTGTAAGTGATGTTTGGGTATGTTCAAGGGAAGGTGTTCTGACAAGACACGTGATACAGTTCACAAGAGTGAGTGTGCTCAAGAGTATGGTCAACATCATGATTTAGCAACACAGACAAACCTAACATTAACTTGAGTAGTGGCAATTCAGAAAGAGCACTTTTCTTACGTGAACAGAAATGGATTTATAGAGTCGGGAGTTCTACCGGGGGATTAAATGATGATATTCCCTGGAATAGTCTCCTGAATCCCTAGTTTGAACTGGAAGATGTCCCTGCATAACCTTCAATTGTGTTCCATAGGGATCATTAGAGATACTGTACTGTTAGACATGAAATGTTTGTGTTTGTTCCTGTTCCTCTTTCCTCTGGTTTTGTGCCAGCACTTACATAACAAACAATAGATTTTGAGTATTTTCCATCTAGTCAGTTGGAAGTTGACATTAAATTTTGGTCACGTTGAGGGCCGTGTTGCTTCGACCTATATCGGATCCTTCCTTGCCCAATATTCTAGCTCTAGTTTCACCTGCTTTTTTAAGTATGGTTTAACCTTTACATGTCTATCATCTAGTTATTCAGTCATTGCGCAGAGTCTTTATCATTATGATCTGATTGCATGATTGTTGAAAGTGGCAGTTGTTATAAAAGAATTTTACACAATTTTACTGCATTTCAATAATATCGCTGTACTTCTTTACTGGGAGTCGTCATACCATATCCCCAAGTTATTTAATATATATATACATATATTTAAATAAAAATAAATCCCTCTGCATGAATATTTATAAAAACTTTTCTTGTGTAGCGGCAGGCTGAGGGTTTTGAACCAGGAACCCATCTAGTTGGACGTGAGGGAAGGAGTAATTTACTCTCCTCACGCGCTCTAGTGTTCCCGCATGACTCCGATGCATCTGACAAACCACGTGGGACGACGCTCCGTGAGGGGCATGGTTCGGACGTCCTCAAAAGCATTGAGGAAACACCGTTTGAATACCCTACACGGCGGAGAAGGAGACACGAAGTACGATGGCGGACAGCAGCCCTAGAAAGCAGTAAGCGGGACCTAGGGAGCATTTTAGAAGCAAAGCGCGTTAGGCTGTTAATATAGTCAAGAATGTATCGCGCTATTGGAGGGACAAGCGATTGAGGTATTGAGCACCTAATCCACTGGGGGTGCCTTGTTCCATTGACATAGGCAGTTTCTTAATATCCCACTGGAGCAACTATCGATCAAACTTGTGTGGCAAATCCCGGGACTGTTTTTCAATACTATAGCTGTCCCATACTTTTTTTTTTTTTGTAACATATTTTTATTGGCATTTTCAGGTTTATTGTAATATATATCAAATAAATCATTCAATCCATGAGATTGCTTATTACAGTATCCAATATCCCCCACAATTAATCATGAGTACAATAGTTGCTGGATACACAAGTTGTAAACCCTATGGGTCCTGGTAGTGAATATGCCACGTGAACTGGGGTAAAACACGGGAAGAGCTAGGGGTTGGGTATGGAAGATCGCGTCCGGACTCTCTTATCTGCCACTGGGTTAAGCGTGTGTGTGTGTATCGTGTCAATATCTTACAGCTGAGCTGACGTTTACGCCAGGCCGGCAGAAGTGCCGACACACGTCACGAGGTTGCCCGCGACGCAATCGGGCCCCCAGAGTAGGGAGGGTTTAGTCGATTGCTGACGAAGGCTGTGTTGGCAGGGCTGTTTGTGTAGGTGTGCCCCTGTGTGAGTCCTCGCCAGGGGTATAGCTGTCCCATACTTAATACTAATTTGGGCAATGGAGTTAAAATAAAAAAACAGAAGAAGAGACAATTCGCTTTTATATGAGACGATTGTGCACAACAACTCATTTGTTGCTAAAGCGCGGTCGGGCGCTTGAGAACAGAAGTTTCTGATTGTGCAATATACCTCTTTTATAATCACAAAATTTAAATCTTTGTCTTGGCATTATCTTATTTACAGAGAGTGCGTGTGGGTGGCTGTCCTCACACCCCCGTCATTTCGAGTTTACAAACTCAATAAACTCGTTAAGTTGGGCACAGTGAACGGTGCCAGGTAGTGTTGTGGTGTCTTTCGAGCAACTGCTTTGTAGTTTATTGTGTATAACTACACCTCCTGATTTGTACATTTATCATAGGGAGCACATCGCCAAGAGTTATATTGGCATTATGATTGTAAGCAACCACCTTTATCCTTACTGAGGGGAGGTCTGAGTATGCTTCTGCGGAGAATTTTAATGTGTGGTTGGGGAGTATTCACCATTTTTATGATATTCTTTTGCACATGTAGTGGTTTTGAGTATATTTCACTATCAATTTATATTTAGTTTTTAATCACTACAGGTTCCTCTCGAAAGGCGAGAGACCTCACTTGAGGTGTTTTTCCTCTTATCTTCCAAATTGGGACAAGGAAGGTTCTACAACTAGGAACTATAGTGGTGAGAAGTCCTGAGGAAAGCCGGGTTATTATTTAGTGCTGGCTGAAACATGTCGACATTTATGTAGAGTGGGGGTGTTGGAATCTCATTATAAGCTCTCCAACCTGCCACCCACTTTTTTTGGTCTTTTAAACTGCGTACTGGGCACCTAATATTAAAATTGGAATAAGGATTTCCCGGTATTGGTTTTATATCACTGATTATCAATGGTTCTGCACCTTTAACTCACCTTTGGTTCCACCTTACTTTGTGATTTGTATTGTCTTTTTTCCCCTCCCCTATTGCTCCACCTCCATGCATTTGGCTGGCGTGGAGGTGTAATAGCAGCCCTATGATGAAGTATGACACAGCTTGCTGTGTGTGAGGGCAGTTTTACAAAATTGGTGTATCTCCCACACACTTATTGGTCTTCACGTAATTTGTTTTTATCCCTCTTCTTTTTGTGATATTCAATTACTGAGCGGGAGGTCAAAGAGGGTTTTTCCTCTCACCCCTCTGTACTTTGTGTGTTTTGACCTTACATTACAGACCATGACCTGTAAGTGATGTTTGGGTATGTTCAAGGGAAGGTGTTCTGACAAGACACGTGACACAGTTCACAAGAGTGAGTGTGCTCAAGAGTATGGTCCACATCATGATTTGGCAACACAGTGGGTCATCATACAGGATACCGTCACCACAGTGTAGTGACCTTGAGGTTACCAGGGATGGTGAGTCAATCTCCTGATGTGTTGTTTGGAGTTCCACCAAGATTGTTTCACAGGTGACTGTTGTTGACCTGCACATCAAAAAATACCAAATTGCCAGTAGTCTGTGACACAATGGTGGAGATGCATCTGGGTTATACTCATGATGCATATGTCTCAGCGGAGTTTATAACCACCATCGTGGGGGGGAGCCTAGGGACACTTACACGCACACATTGTGTTTGTTCTGCAGTGTGTGGTTGGCTGGTTGCATTAGCACATCTTGACCCGCGTATTTCTACTGGCTTTGTGAGCAGTGATTTGACGTATGGTTTTGTTTGTTTAGCTACTGTCCCTGGGAGTCCCACATCTCCAATTTGGCCTTTCATCATGCTCTTGATTTGCCATTGCTGCCACAGTGTGGAACAGGATCTTGTCTACACTTTAGTTTCTTGCGGAATTAATTTGTATGTGTGTCTGTATGTGAACAAATGTGTGTTTATGCTTTTAGATGGTCACTTCTTCCATTGTCAAAATGAACATTGGTAGCAGTGTTAGCCCACCATGGCAATGCTTGTCTCCACATGGCATGTTTTTCTTTGTAAGGCCCAACTATGTCTGCCTCAACAGATATGTGTTCGTTTGACACCCACCCACTACTTTGTCACTACATTGGTAGTGGTTTTAGGCCTCAGAGAGTCATACCTGATTGTCTGCACATGCTGTGAGTCTGAACCCCACACTTACCTTTTTGTCACTACACTGATGGGGGTGTTACAGCCCATGTCCCCTATGTGCTTGCCACAAAAGGGGGTTTGAGCCCCATGCTCATCTTTTGGGCACCACACTGATGAGGGGTGATACCCCATCTATCCTATGTGCCTGTCAATGCTGGGGGTTTGATCCCCCTATCACCTTATGGTGACCCCACACAGAGGGGCGGTAATACCCCATTTCCCCTATTGCTTGGCCAAGCTTGGGGTTTGAACCCCATGCTCATCTTTTGGGCACCACACTGATGGGGGTGATACCCCATCTACCCTTTGTGCTTGTCAATGCTGGGGGTTTGATCCCCCATCACCGTATGTGACCACACAGGGGGGGTGGTAATATCCCATATCCCCTATGTGCTTGGCCAAGCTTTGGGTTTGAACCATGGGGTTCATCTTTTGGGCACCACACTGATGGAGGGGTGATACCTCATCTACCCTATGTGCTTGTCAATGCTGGGGGTTTGTACCCCACAGTCGGCCTTTGTTCACTAGAGCGATGGATGTAACAGCATTTGTTTGCATAATGTGTCACTAAATCTAGATTTTTGTGCACTATACACAAACATAGCATGGGAGTAGGGGGAGTGTTTGCCCTCCCCCTCCTCTGGGGTAGCCTGTGCTGTGGAATGTGCATCCACCCCTTCTGGGGTGGACTGTGCTGGGGGATGGTCATCCACTCCTTTTGGGGTGGACTGTGCTGCGGTTCCGGTTGTTGTTGATTCGGTCATAGGCGTACAGTACAAGGATGACATGTGTGATCTCATACAAGGCAGCTTTGTGTCGTACGCGGTGTTTGTGTTGTGGCACGAATCGGACCTGATGTACTGCTCTTTCGGATGATGTGACATGCTGGAGGTGGCGACCTGTTTGGCATGGAGGAAGTAAGCATCGTCCTTGCCCGGCTGGAAACTGCTACGGTAATGGTTCCGGGTGAGTCCATTCTGCGTTGACGGAGCTGGCTCATACAGAAAATGTTGATCGATTCGGAGCATGCGTGTGGCTCTGGAAATGCACAAATTTTTTCATCGTACTTTCTCGTTTGGAAGGACCGGCTCCGGGAACGAGTTGGTCGGAAAGTATGGCTACGGATGGCTTTGGGAGGGCCATCCGATCGAGATCGGAATCGACCCCATAGTAGCACAATATACTTGGAGCACAGATAACTCTCATATGCTGGAGAAACTCAGAATTGAAAAACTAGTGACAAAGTAGCAAAGCCATTATGAAATAGAATCTGAAAGAGTGAGATGAAAGGGCACTGAGTATCTGTTGATGGTTGAAGGAGGCATGGGCTCTGGAAATGCACACATTTGTTCATCGTACTTCCTCGTTTGGACGGACCGGCTCCGGGAACGAGTTGGTCGGAAAGTATGGCTACGGATGGCTTTGGGAGGGCCATCCGATCGAGATCGGAATCGACCCCATAGTAGCACAATATACTTGGAGCACAGATAACTCTCATATGCTGGAGAAACTCAGAATTGAAAAACTAATGACAAAGTAGCAAAGTCATTATGAAATAGAATCTGAAAGAGTGAGATGAAAGGGCACTGAGTATCTGTTGATGGTTGAAGGTTGGCATGGGATGGACGAAAGACTGTGAAGCCTTGATATTCCTAACCCTGAGAGAAAATAGTGGTGGTCATGGGCTTTTGAGCAAAACTTTTGGTCTGGCACTTATTTGTTTACAAATTAGGAACAGGATAAGACATAACACCTAATACATATTTTCATGTGACTTTTTTATAGGAAAAATACATTCTATCATAAATGTTTTAGGTGATACATTCTGACCCCAAAGGTAATCCATTGTACACCAAAGGACTACAGTTATAATTCTGCACATAAACAGAAAAGGTACATAATTGAGAGACTATTTGGGCAACCAAAAGGCAGATTCAGATGTTTGCACAAAAACATTGAAGTGCTTGAATAAAATCCAGAGAGATGTTGCAAAATAATATGGCAAAGAGGAAAAGGCTCCCATTTGATATGGTCAATGGTAATACCAGTATAGTAATATTTAAAGTTACCACATTTATTTTGATGTAATCACAGGTGTCTGTTTATTCATAGGTCATGACACAGAATACTAAGTTGAACAAAAAAATCCAAAGGGCAGCAATATTTGACATCAAAACTGAACCTATTAAACAACGAAAAAACAATAAAACATAAAAAAATAATGTACTATGTTCTCTGAAAAAATATTTGTGCCTTTGTCTAGTTTAAGGTTCTTTTTGGTATGGTGTTGCATTTCACTAGTCTCTCTTTCACCGCGGTGGCTCCTCCTGAGTCTTGCTGAGGCAGGCTTAGGTGCCACACTGCACTGCTGAAACTAGACGCCTCCTCAGTATTCCTGGTGTAAAAACAGGTCTGCTAGCTGCATTAGCTGTTTGTATTAGCTTTCTGATATTCCTCACGTGTTTCAGTAATTTGCCCTAGGCTTCTAGCGCACATCACAACTATGGGCCTCATTACGATGTTGGTCGGACCGCAACTGTCAGGCCGTCGGTTGCGATCCGACCAACATCTGCTGTCATAGTCCGACTGCTGCATTAAGCTGCACGGCAGTCGGAGGCAGGGCAGAGGGACCAACCGACAGTTCCAACGGGATCAAGGAGATCGTCCGACCATCGTTTGAAATGTCATTCCCTACAATAAGGGTGGTGCCTGCTCACTGCTCAACCACTGCCGTAGGGATTAAGATGTCCCTTTCAGACAGCATTTCAATGGCAGTCCAACCGCCATTGAAAGGCTGTCAGAAACGGCCTTTGGGAGACCCAGGCAGGACCCCAGTCCATACGCAGGCTTCACTATGAGGCCTGAAGGACACCTGTGTTGCCCCCCCAAAAAATCCATACCCCGGGTGCCAGGCACCACATGGTGCCTGGCACACAGTGCATGTTTGAAAACATCCATTTCACCAATGCCCTTTTGCGACCACAGCACAAGCCGCAATGGAAAAATTGATGTTTCTGACTGCCTCATGGGTGGTCGCATCCTAATTTGTCAGTTGGAATTGCTGACTATTGGTTGGTCGGTTTCCATTCCAACATGATGCCAGTCAGACACGCATCCAAAGGGCATCGTAATAAGCTCCAAAGTCTCACAAATTTAATCTGCATATTTTCAGGACGTCTGCACATGGATGTAGTTGCAGAAACAACCCTTTCAACAGAGTGCCATAATGCGAGTATATCGTTATCTGCGCATCTCTGCCTATGTCTTTGTGCTGTCATGGCTTCACAAAGGTCCTTGATTTGCATACCAAATCAAATAATCACATTTCCATCTGTCATACACTTCTTATGGTCTTCCATCCTCTTACTAAGCTCACATGTGGCCTTGTGCTACTTACATAGAATCTTCATGGCTATGATATTGAGTAGCAGTGCGAATGCCTAGTGGCTTGTCTTATTGCAATTGACAGTCAACTCTTCTAAGGTTCTGATTTGTCTAGGTAATGAAGGTTATATTCCTACGTCCCTGTCGGAATCTGTTCTTGGAAGCTCTGTTATTGTGTTTGGGTGCCTGGTAGCCATAATTGCAAGAATATTCGCTGTCTGTGTTTGATAGGGCTTAGTACTGAGTCTATAATTGGACTGGGGTTACATGCAGTAGTTCTTGGAGCTGACAGTATATCTTCAGTAACAGAGGGGTGTCCCTCTGACTGTGGCAAGCTTTCCTAGGCAGGAAGCTTTGTGTGAAAACACAGAAAATGTTTTCAAATAAAACGCTTTTTTTAAATGTTATATTGAAATTTTGTTTTTAAAGTTTTCAGATGAAGTTTCATTTGTGGCATTGTCATGAATCTCACAGGGAAACTTCAGATGCAATTGCTGCTGATTGAAGGGATGATTGCATTATAATTGAAATTTTGACTCTTATTATTTTAAAACCAATGCCAATTGGTATGTATGCAGGTTACTTTAACTACATTACCCACAATCATTCTGTTAGGTATTTTAAAAATGCAGAATGTACTGCACGGTCTATTTCAAAAGTTTATATGACTGTGTGTGCTAAAATATTTAACATTTTAAGTATGAAAAGGACTTTTATAACCATATACTACTTATATGGTATTGTGTCCCACCAATAAGCCTAATGATTTTTTTATTTAAGGAACTTATCTGACATTGTTTGCACAGGAGCTGCTGTGTGGATATTTGTAACTCCAATCACTGCATTTCGCTGGTTTGTAGATCCTATCAAGGTGGTTGCTCACTGCTGGATCCTCCTCCTGCTATATGTGCATCCTATCTCTTTCTTGTAACTGTCTCTTTAGACTTACCCTCACTTCCATGGACATCATTTAGGGGTCGCCAAGGGTCACCCGTCAAGAGGTGTACCATACTGTGGGCCTATCCAGTCACCGGTATGATGGAGGGGGAGCTGGCATTTGTTTAAGACCCAGTCACGTCTGACGTCTTCCCATGGTGTGTGTACCATCAAGAGATGATGGGATTTGTAGTTTTTGTTTTGTTGTCAGACGGCATGTTGTGGGCGCTGTTAGACCCGGCCCTCGTAACGTAGTCAGACCTGACCCCTGCACCTCACACCAGCCCCGAGCCCACGGCCTAGCCGATCCTTCCAACCAGAACACACACACCCGACCCGGACTTCCCCCGTCTGTGGCCTTCCTCCTTCGGCCACCCCGGGCCCGCGTGCCCACTTCATGCACCAAGATGGCCGCCCGGCCCCAGCGCGACCCTAGCCTATAGGCGCCACTCCGGCTGGAGGACATCGCGCTCCCCTTGGGATGAGAAAGGGAGGAGCAGTTTCCATCACACTCCTGCGCTTCCCTGGGAAGGTGGGTTTCGATCGACCCGCCGGCCTCCCCGAGGGCTGGCTCCACGCCTGCTGGGTGTCTGGGACTCCTCCCGACCCGGCCCTGAAAGGATCAAAGGACAATGGCAGGAAACCCCCAACAAGCGACCCCCAGGTGACAAGACCCCTGCCTGCACAGACTCCGGACATCAAAGAGGAGTCGCCCTATAACAAGTGGTGCTCTGGGACTGTCCGGCAGATTCGCCTTGGAAACACCTGAGCCCTGCTGAGTGACTCGCGGCTCCCTGAAGATCGTAAGACCTCCGGACTTTGTGCTTGAGCCCTGCTGAGTGACTTGCGGCTCCCTGGAGATCGTAAGACCTCCGAACTTGTGCTTGAGCCCTGCTGAGTGACTCGCGGCTCCCTGAAGATCGTAAGACCTCCGAACTTGTGCTTGAGCCCTGCTGAGTGACTCGCGGCTCCCTGATGATCGTAAGACCTCCGAACTTGTACTCGAGCCTGCTGAGTGACTCGCGGCTCCCACAGACTCTCTTGGTCCCGCCGCACCCCACGACGACAAGCGTATCCCCCAGCTCGAGGATTGTGAGCTGTGCGCCGGGTACGCTCCTGCATTTGATCCATATCCCCAAAGACTGTAACGCTACCTCCTAACCCCTCTCCAAGACTTTGCGAGCCCGCGCTCTACTTGTATATATTTTGCCTTGCTGATCATAAAGATCCTACCACTCCGATCTGATAAAGATTTGCTCTTAAGTACTCCTCGTGTGGTGTCTCTCTGTCGTGTGGTGCCGAGTGTGCGATCCTAGATACGAGGTTCCTCCCCTGAGGAGTCTCCCGCCAGTGCCCGGCTACGATACCTCGAGGGTGGGTCTCAGGGCAGTCAGGGCCCCCTCCGGGCCCCTCTGAGGTTACCTTCTAACAGGCGCCATAAAGGGAAGTTTCAATTTTATAATTCTTTGTTTCTGAAGTGTCAGACGGACCTTTGTGGAGACAAGTGCTTAAAGAAAGGTACATGCAAACATTTGAAACACATGTATGACAAGGAATTATTTTAAATTTAATACCACCCAATGCTGGAGTTGTTAATAAAACATCCACACTGGCAGCATTGAAACAAAGAGGATTCTTGGAAAGCCTAATTATGACTTTGGCGGTTTCTGAGTGGGGCCGCCATGCCATCGCCCCAATCCGAGACCGGCAAAGATATATATTAAAAGTCCGCCAGATTATGAATTTTAAAGTCTTTGGTGGGCAGTTCTTTGGTGGTCCCACGGCGGTGCACTGCAATGGGAGCATCAAAGGCAGTTTCTGCAGGGCATAGACTGTCAAGCCCATTCCCTACAGGAGCTGGGGGTGCATGCAGACAGGGGGACATAACATGTGCCCCCCTGCATGTGCCCCATAAGGCAGAGGCACAAAGGGGCTGCAGGGCCCTCTTTGTTTCCTCATTGCCACACTTTTCATGGTGGTCACTCCACCAAGAAAAGTGTGGTGGTGTGGAAACTTGCAATATGCTTTGTGGGGATGCAGCGGTCCCACCAAGCACATTTCAAGACCACTGCCAGGGATCTATGGTGGTTTCGGCGTTTGCGGCGGCCCCAGGGCAGCCCGACCACCCTGGTTGTAATAGGGAGTTCTAGACTGCCATTGCTGTGCCCAAAATATCCACAGTACACTTTCTCTATGCATATAAATGAGGGGAGATTTTCACACTTATTTACAGAAGACAAATTCTTTTATAAGGGCAGGACCATGGAGCCACTTTCGGAACAACCAGTAATACCCACAGTGGATAGGGGTTAGAGGGAGGTGCATCATGATCCGTATCCGCTAGTTACATCAAATGGTGCTTCAATGTTCTGTTATTCTGATACGCAAATTCCTTGTTGCCATTCCTACACATATAAGATGCAGGGGCATATGAAGACATACACCAAATTTCCAGAGTTATATTTAGTGAGCTGTTTTAATCTCCAAGGGGTTTTGAGACTAAGATCAATCTTGGATTAGTCTCTTTGTGACAGCCCACCCGCTGCAACGCCCACAGGGGGAGTGACCTACAGGAGAGGGTAGATTCCAAAGGGTGGATTGCGTACTCTTTTTCTCAGGTTGCCAAGGGCACATATGGACCAGGACATCCTTAAGGTTCTTGCGTCTCCTGAATTAAAATATGGGTTTGTTGATACTGAGGGCACTTGATTGCAGAAGTTTCCAACTTTGGTTTATAATCTTCTGTAGCATATTATAAAAGGGGCTAAAGATGGACCTCTCTTGCTCAGTTCTTACAAAGGTAGACAGCAGTTGGTCCCTCTTGTTATTCAATGCCTTCTTATATTGCTTATTTTCTTTTGCAATCAGGTGCGATGGGTAGTTTTTTATGAGAGTTTTTGAGAGTTTCTCAGCATGGATCTTGAAATCTTGGACCTTTGAACAGTTCTGTATGTGATGTACGAATTGTCCTATGGACAGATTCTCTCTAGGGGAACAAGAATGGAAACTTTCAAAATTAACAAGAATGTTTCTATCTGTAGATTGTAGAGTCTTCCCTCATCAGCATTGGTTTTTAGGTCGAGGAAAGCTAGTTCTATTTTGTCCTTAGTGGTGGAAAACCTTAGAAAAGGGTCAAGTGAGCTAAGCCTGTCTGAGATGGTTAGGGCTTCCTCTTTGTTCCCATGCCAAATCAAAAGAATATCATCAATATATCACTTCCATTGTCTGATAACATTGTCTGTGGAGAATGTACTCAGACTCAAAGCATGTACATATAGGCATGATAGGCTAAGGGCAAACGTACTCCCTATAGAAGTCCAGTGTACCTGGAGGAACAATTCACCTTCTTATTTGAAATAGTTGCATTTAAGTGCCAAGTGTGCGAGTTCCAAGACATACTATTACTCTTGTAGTGTGATGGACTCCCAATCTGCAGGATGCTTGTATAAATGGACTCAATGTCCAGACTAATCAGAATTTCCTTTTCAGCCTCAAAGGTAATGCATTTCAGTAAGTTTATGTCAGGCCGGTTATCCTCAGGATCGTATGTTGCTATATATGGTCCACCTCCTGATAGCCCCAATGCCTGAATATATAGATACACAGACTTGATGGAGTGAACAAGCGGGGGAAGGGAAGGAAGGGAACAGCAGGGAAGGAGATCTGCAACAACAAAGAATTACGTTGTAAATAGTAGTCACAAGAGTGTACCACAATACCACTCCTTACCACAACCTGAATCTAATTTACCAGTAAAGAAAAAAAGTAGCTGAGCTCTAGAACAGTGCTATATCTTGAGGTGAGAATCCAATGTTAATCTAAGGATGGCAAACACAAAATAAGTACCTTATCAGCATTAATCACTGGTTATGCTATGTATAATTGATGCGGAGGAACACATACCAAGCATTACTCAGGGAGAACATAACAGGGGGCATGAGCTTGGTATCCCAGAATGCTCGTCAAACCCCTTTTGTAGAAAACAGAACAAACAAGGACAACCTCAGTCATAACACCTTTGGTATCGGTGAACAGTAGTTTTTTGCACTCCCATTATGCCCAATTGCCACTTAGAACAACAGTAGCTAATCCAATATGGTGCCCAAAGTGTATGAGAAAAGGAAATGGTGTTGTTATGTTATTCCCAATGACTCCTTGGGAAATTGCAGTCAAATACAGAACCTCAATAACTCCATGAGGCAAATGCTCGCTTGTTGGCTTATTCTTTCCTGCTTGAGTTAGAGATAACTTGCGAACAGGGAAGAACCACTTTAACACCAGAGTAGCGAGGATAGCGAAAACAGAAACGAGACACACTTAATAGCGTCTCAACTTGTTTTCTCCCCGCAACTCATCCAACAGGGGGAAAACAGCATCGGTGATATAACAAACATGCCGTGAACCTAAGCCACCTGGCAAGGCTCCAGCGTTCCAGGACATAGGATAACAAGGGAAGTATCAGTGGTGCAAGCAGCACCATTACCAGACCTCCCTTCTTCCGACCGCAGCTCCGAGTTCTGAACAAATGCCCTGGTCTTTCCTCACGGAAGCAACTTTGTTCTCCCGCTTCCTTCTAATGTAGCTACGTCAGAACGGCGGTTCCCCATGGACTCATGAGAATTGTAGTTCTTTACTAATACGGGGATTAGAACAAGGACTGTTCTCTGTCAGTGTTCTATGCAGCGCGGTTTACCTCCGATGCGATGCAACAGTTTAGGACATCCTTGGTGTCCTTAAAAAAAGAGGGCATGTCTTTCACCAAGGGTTTAGGAAACAAATCCCAAAATTGAAATTAAGGCCCCAGAACCAAGCCAATCCCTGACACAATGGGCCTTCCAGGAGGAGGAAACATGTTTTTGTGTACTGTAGGGAATATAATACAATCAGTACTGTGGGGTTACTGTTGAGTGAGGAACCCAGCCTTGTGTTTGGTGATCCAGCTATTGTCTAGCCCTTTCGAAATCAAGAAAGAATTTCCTCCTGTATTTCATGGGTGGGGTCTTTGGAAAGGCCTTTATAATACGTGTGTCATTGACAAGTCTCTGACATTCGTTATTGTACAATGTTTTGGATAAAATAACGATTGCCCTTCCCTTATCTGCAGGTTTAATTAGTATTGTTTGGTCTATTTCCAACTGTTAAAGCTTTCCTTCTTCCTTAGATGATGTTGCTAAAAGCAGTATGCTTACTCCCTCACAAACATGATGGATATCCTGTCCACCATATTGCGAGTTCCATTATTTCCAATGGAATATAATGGAACTTGTAATATGGCAGACGGGATATCCATCACGTCCACATCCAGAACGGGGGGCAGATCCTTTTCCTACATGTCGGCCAAGACCTGGAACAAGCTCCTCCTCAGCATCAGACGGTGCCCTAACTGCAAGCCTTTAGAAAAGACCTCAAGACCTGACTCTTCGGATGAACACAGAGCTGCCCGAAACCCCACCCACTCAGTGCCTTGAGACCCTTACAGGTGAGTAGTGCGCTATAAATGATTGATTGATTGATTGATTGGTTGTGAGGGAGTAACCCATCTGCCAAACTCGTAATAAGGCACTAACAGCCTCATGCATCAAGCCAAAATCCAGTCGGTAAAATACCGAATCGCTAATAACTCCCGTTAGCGAGTAAAAAAAAAACGAATCCCAATGCATCAACCCAAATGCAAAAATCGCAATTTAAGGAATCCTTAAATAGCGATTCCTTAAATTGCGATTGCATTTAAGGAATCCCAAATTGAGATTCCTTAAATGCAATGCATTAAAGTTAAAAAATTAGCGATTTCGCTAATAGGGGGAGCAAATTACCATGAAGATGAACTTCATGGTAATTTGCAAAAACTTTGAAAAATGCACTTTTGTGCATTTTTCAAAGTTTCATGTTGCGCACACACATGCCCTTAGAGCATGTGTGTGTGCAACATATGTGCACATATCAATTTCAGGGGTGCAATAGGGTGTCATTTTGACACCCTTGCACCCTTGAAATTGCATGAGCAGTTTGCGAGAACCTACTGGTACTCGCAATTTGCTCATGCAATCTCCAATTCATTCCTATGGGCCTGGAGGCCCATAGGAATAATTGGGACGGCATTCCTTAATTGCTACTCGCAATTTGCTAGTCGCTATTAAGGAAAGTTAAGGAATCGCTATTTGAATAGCGATTCCTACATGCATAGCCTTTTGCTATTCCTTATTAGCGAATCCTTATTTTTCGCTAATAAGGAATCGCAAATGGCATTGTTGATGCATATGCCCCTAAGTAAACTACGGATTATGGCTGATTAGAGTTAAGTAAACATATAAATAATTAAAACAAAGTTCGTTGTGTGCGCTGCATCGCATTTGGTGATGCAGCGCGCGCAACGATATTCATTTTATTTATTTATATGCTTACTTACCTCTAATTAGCCATAATCCGTAGTGTACTACCCCCCGCCCCACGTCAGCGCCCAGCAGCACTCCCACCACGGGCCGCTACTGGTATTTTTTATGTGTTTTTATTCTATTTCCATTCTCATTTAGGTTGTGTTCATATGCTCACGTCAGGACGGTTGGATTTTTTTCAAAGTGAGTTTAGAAAAGTTGTAAGATTAGTTAGTAAAACCTTTTTAAACTTCTTTGAGATAAAAGCAACATTTTTACTATTTTGGCTATGTGTTTTTTATACTGTTGACTCTTGGTGGAACATTGTTTAAAAAGTCATCAAGAGTTGAAGGAAAAAGACAGCTACAGGTAGGAATTCAGATTTGGGATAATTTGGCAAACAAATTTGAAACATGCCGATTGAATTGTATAGAATTGTTAAAACAGCCAAGTAATTTAGGGGAATATTAGTTAGTATGAGTAATGTAATATGCATGCTATACTGTCCAGGTAGTCTGAAGCCACCATCAACAAAAATTGTTGAATTTGACCCAATAGTCTCTCCAGATAATTCTTTACTCTTTTTGGAGGTAGGTGGGTTCAGGCTACCTGACAGTGGTGGTGAGAGTCACATTTCTTGGAAACTTTGGTCCTTCTTCAACATTTCCCAAAAGGTATATAGATTTGGGTGAAATTTGCCAATATTTTGCTGAAGAAATTGTGCCATCCCTCAATGGCATTGTTAGTCGTTACACCTCCCTGTAAGCAGGTCATGTAACAGTTCCACCATTTAACAGGTAATCTTGATCTCCTCCTGTGACCCAACCTGCTTAGATGGCCAATTCATCTATCTTCAAAATAATTTAATAGTGGTGCCAATTTATCTTCATTTTAGGTAAAATATAGTGATTTAGAAATTGCTGTGTAGTACTCGTCAACACTGTCGGGAAGGATAAAGCAAAAGGCAGGTAGTTCTTTTTAAATTCAAAATGAAGGTTACTGTTTGATAGGTAATCCTCAACTAAGGGTGATTTTTTAATTTTACACCAATATGACTAAGGAAAGTGAGAAAAAACATCCTTGAATTTGGATAGTAGGGTATGTTTTCGCAATTGTATTAACCATTGATAAATCAAAGTCAATTATTACTTTTCTAGGACTTTTATTCCTTGTTTCAGATTTTATAACTGTCAATAATTCAGTGTATACTGAGGATTGCTTATCAGGGAGAAAACTATATACTAACAGTGGGACAGTGTTATTATTTATGTTAGCGTGAATAGTGTAAATTTGTGTGAATGGATGTGGTGTGATTTAAAAGTACCAACTCCATCCAAATGTCACTATTTTCAAGTGTTTAAAGATTATGGTTTGCGCTACATATTATTATTCTTTTGTGAGGGTTTTAGTTGCCATGCAGTAAAAAGGGTTTTTCTGAGAAACTGATTCTTAATTCGGGGGAATGTCAATGTCAGAATAAGTTTGTGGTGTTCTTTGTTGGGGATTACCTGCCTGTTTATGTCTTTGTACTATTCTTCTCCTATTGGGAATTGTGGGCATACTACTGGCTATGTGCATGGGAATGGTTTCAGAGACCTGTCTTAAAATTGAACCGCCGGGCGCATTGAAGGTGGATACAAGGTCTTTTATTTTTTGCATGTTTTCATGTACTTCTCTCTCCATTGCACAGGCAGAGTGGTTATGCTATGTAGTCCTAACTAAAGAGTCTGCCAGAGTATCCGCTCTCCCTATGCAATGAGATGAGAAGCTCCAATTACACACGAGTCACTGAATCTGCCCTTACTACAAGGGTAGCCAGCACACTTTAGTAGTCAGTTGTTTCTATGGGATTTGATGTAGTTAGCTTCAGTAGGTGGGGATGCCATTGATGTTGGTTCTGTTGAAAAAAAAATAGAAAACAAATTGTAAGTGTATGTTTTAGCGATTTTGGGGCATATCAACAACAACTGGCGATAATTATCGCTCAGCGCTCTTAGCATGAGGATAATTATCGCCGGCTAGCGTGAATTTTTATCGCTGAGATAGCGTGCTATTAGCAACGCTTATCTCAATAGCGATAAAAATCTACACGCTAACAGTCTAACGTGAGATTATCACTGGAAACCCAGCGATAATCACACGTTACCTTGTTGATAGGGACAGGCAAACTTAGCCATGATATCCTCCTTCCATAGGATATCATGGCTAAGTCTGAAAATTAGCAGACGTAAAAAAGCAGCGTTAACCGCGGTTAGCGCTGCTTTTTTTGTCTCTAACAGGGCTAGCGACATTCTTGAGAATAGGAGAAATGTCGCTTAGCGACATTTCTCCTATTATTTTACTCTGGAACGCCCCCTTTGCATCTCATTAGAGATGCAAGGGGAAGCGTAGAGTAAAAGGGTGCTAACATGCAAATTTGCGTGTTAGCACCCTGTTGTTGATAGGGCGCTAGTTTTATCTCTGCTTTTTTGGCTTTTAAAGCCAAAAAAGCAGAGATAAAGCCCTTGTTGATATGCCCCATGATTATGTTATTGCTTTTGTTCGCTTGTTCTAAAATTGAAAAAAGGTTTTGTGAATTTTGTGAATTTTTTCTGTGGAGAGAAAAATAAAGGTTATATTCTTTGTTGAAAATAAAATATTTATTGGTAGTTACTAGTGTTCACCTGTGGAAATAATTTGTATTGTTACTAAGGACTCAGCTACCAGAAATTCAACCTCTTGATCTTCGAGCAAAAGTGTCCGGTCAAAAGACCAGGATGGATGTTTAATGTTTTCCGATCTCAAAGTGAATGTTAGTGCGGAGTGGTCTGACAAGTGTGATGGTAAATAGTCTATCATTGTCAGAGTGTCCTTTAAGCAATAGCTAAAAAGAGCATAGTCTTTTCTGGATTTATGTTTAAAGCGACTATTCCGAAAGGACACCCCTAACTTATTGCCAACTCTTTCTCTCCACAGATCTGCCAAGCCAAGTTGTGTCATAATTGTAATAAGGGTTTGCCTAGATTTGACGGAACTACAAGTTCTAGATTTTGTCGATTTATCCAGCCTGGGGTTAAGGACGATGTTAAAATCCCCCATCCAAATCACTGGACTAATACTAGTTGATTTCTGACAGCATCCAAATGCAAAGGATCATCTGAGTTGGGACCATAGTAACCCACTAAGGTATGGATCTGACCATCCAGCGAGACTCTCACTAATAACCATCTCCCTGAGTGGTCTTCTTTGCAGTCCAGGATTTGCGCTTTTGCAGATTTTTAAAAAATGAATATTACCCCCCTGATGTTAGCATTGTGGTCTGTGGAACAGAATTTATCAATCCATCTCTGTTTTTTAAGCAGGGTAATGGCCTCTGTTTTAAGGAGATGTGTTTCCTGGAGAGCTATGATCTGCGCTTGAGAATCTCTCAAATATTGTAGAATACGATCTCGTCTACCTCTCACACGCAGACCATTAATGTTCCAGGACATATAATGAATAAATGTCATGCTCCAGATACTATCCCTAACTCCTTCATTCTTTTATGCCCCGTTTGGTGACATCTTGAATTTAGCATGTTAAAAGTCTGAATTTGGAAAAAGGGACAGGCTAAAAAAATGAAAAGGGCAGACAGATGAGGATTTTTTGCTGTATTAACCTTTCTTTATATATTTTTTTTTGAATTTAAATTTAGTTTTGTCATTTTAGTTATGTCATTTATTTGTTATATATTTTTTCCCCCTTTTATTTTATTACCCCCTCTTATTGTATCATGCCTTTTTAAATTAATGCAGGAATTTTTAGATAACTTACATATAGGGACATATAGGGGCCTATAGGGGCCCAAAGAAACCTCTGTACTACTAGTCAGAACTAAATTATTTTGTGCTCTGAGCCTGGGCGTGTTCTCGGATGGATTCTAATAAGTCATCAGCATCATGTAAAGAACGAATATTGTGCATCTTGTTGTTATACATGATCCGTAGAAATGCTGGGAACCTCATCTGCACTGTGGCTCCTAGTGACCTAAATTTGTCCATGCGCTGCCCCAACTCCCACTGTCTATCCAGTGTGGTTTTAGAAAGTTCTGACCGTATCTCAAAGGAGAAGTCCGGGCCCTTCATTGTTCTAGCTTTCAGAGCAAGGTTTAGAATCTTTTCTTTAAGTGCGTAAGTCAGGAAGTTGATTAACACCTTTCTGGGTTTAATTCTTGCCGGGTTCATGCGAAATGGATCTCTATGTATTCGCTGAATATCCTTGTCTAATTCTTCAGCTGTTTCGTCAAGGATAAGGGATTCCTTTAATATCTGAATTATAAATCCTTAAGGTCCGCACCTTCCTTGCCTTCTGGGATTTTCAGAAGTCGAATGTTATTACGTCTTGAATAATTTTCCAACACTTCGATCCTCTCTCTCATATTGTCCCCATCTCTTTGGAGGGTGTGTATTTTAGATCTAGCAGTCTCTAAATTTGTATTCAAAAGACCTACTGAACTTTCCAATATTTCAGTTCTTTCACATAGGCCATCCACCTTTTGACCTAATATCTCACATGCTGCTCTAATTTCATTCTGATTAATTTTAGAAACTACAAAATCATGTCTTATCTCCTCCCTCATTGCAGCATAGAACTGACTAGGGCCTCA
Source organism: Triturus cristatus (assembly GCF_964204655.1). Classification (NCBI taxonomy): domain Eukaryota; kingdom Metazoa; phylum Chordata; class Amphibia; order Caudata; family Salamandridae; genus Triturus; species Triturus cristatus. The sequence continues at coordinate 919,973,387 of NC_140581.1, read as the reverse complement.
AGTGCATTAGCTACTCCCAGATCTTCCTGACCCCGGTCTACTGCATCCTGCTTCGTCTCCTTTCCTGCTACTGTTGCATTTTGTGTCTCTTCAACTAGTATTTTATCTTGTTGAGTAGGTGTTTTGCTAACAGTAGCAGTCTCTATGACTGTTAACGAGTCAGGCGGGATAGATACTAAGGGAGCCTCGGGCATTGCTTCTTCCGAGGACGGGTTAGACGGGTTAGAGGGGGAGACTGAGCTGGAGACAGCTTTAGATATACCCTGCCTTTCTTGCTTATCCTGCTGCAGGTTTTTCCCCCTGGATGCTGCCATATCCTGCGTAATCTCTAACACTTGGGGCAGAGCTTTGAAGTAGGAGCGCAGTGATGGAGTTATACCTCCTGGGGTTTTCAAATTTTTGTTTTTGGTCTTTTTTTGCCTGGTATTTTTTTTCCCCTCTTTCACAGTCTCTCCCTTGGTCTCAACTAAGCTTGTTTTAAGCTCCTGACTTATCTTTGGAGCCTGCCCCCAGGTGCACTCTGGGAGCTGTAGTTTGCTATCTTCCAACCTGAGCTTCTTACCTCGATTCGTGATCTTACCCCATGTGATTCTTAATTGCAGGTCTTTATTTTCTTTAATACCTGTCTTAAGTCCGTCCCTAATCAATCCAGACGCCTTACTTTCAGTTGAAGGAAAATCATCCCGGTCTTCTGGCTCCTCCGAGTCAGCAGCTGCTTCAACTGATTCCGGCGCCGATGTTTCTCCAGTGAGGAGAGAACTATGCAGCACTGTATCCCTCAGCGTCGATTTCCCTCCTCCTCTGCTGACCAAATTCGCGGTGCGGAGCCCCCGAGCAGCGGCCGCACGGCCGCGCCTAAACTCCACGGCTGCCCGTCTCCAACATGGGAGAAAGGCGGGGGCAGGAGAGGGAGGTACCGCCGGCAGACACATTCACCGGTACCTGCTGTTCCACGACGTTGATTTCCTTCGGAATAAGACACGCTCTGTCACCGGATCTCTCCGCGGGTCAGACTTGTCGGCATAATCCTGAAATCAGCAACGCAGGGGTGCGGGTCTCGGGAGGCTGATCGGAGCGTGCGGACCGCTCTAGCTAGCGGCCGCCATGTTTTCCCATCGAGACAGCCCCACTTTCCCTACTGTTGCAATAATTTTTATTGTTGAAAAAGTATTATGTATTTACCTTAAAATTGGTGAGTTGCTTGTTTCTGAGATATGTCATTGGTAGTTGTTGTATCTTTTTTGAAGTATTCTATAGGTTAATTTTTCTTTTGTCAATTTTGTTGATATCTGTCGTGAAAAGGAAAATGCTATTTATTCGTTTTTCATGAACGTTTTTGTTTATGGTGTTTGTCTTATTATTTACTGTTGATATTTACAATACTTACATGAATATGTTTGTTTTTATTGTTTAGGATAGGTCCTGTAGTTGGGTTTATTTTTAGTTGTTTTGTAGATAGGTGAATCTGTGTAAATAAGGAACAAAACACATGTTATTAATGTTTTGAAAAATATGCATTGTATGGAGTTTGAGCATTTTGTTCTAGCTAAATATTTGGTGTTTTTAAACTATTACATTTTTACTTGAGTCTTTGTCAAGCAGCAGTTCTTGGTGGAGTTAGAATAGTAATTTTAGCCCATAGTCACTGTCCAGCACCTTCCCTGAGGTAAGTACTTTGTGGAGTTAGAATAGTATTTTTCCCTAGTCAGTGTCCAGCACTTGCCCTGAGTTAATTAACCGGTGGAGTTAGAATAGTATTTTTGGCTTTTAGTCATTGTCCAGTGTCTGCCCTGAGGTAAGTACTTGGTGGAGTTAGAATAGTCATCTTTCTCTAGTCATTGTCCAGCACTTCCCTGAGGTAATTACCGGGTGGAGTTAGAATAGTAATTTTGGTGTTCAGTCACTATCTAGCACCTCCCCAGGGGGAAAGTACTTAGTGGAGTTATAACAGCAATTTTTCCCATAGTTAGTGTCCAGCACCTGCCCTGAGGTAAATACTTGATGGTGTTGGAATAGCAATTTTGCCCCTTTGTCACTGTCCAGCACCTGCCTTAAGGCAAGTACTTGGTGGAGTTCAAATAGTTATTTTTCTATTAGTTAGTGTCCAGCACCTGCCCTGAGGTAATTACTTGGTGGAGTTGGATTAGTAATTTTTTCCCTTTGTCACTGTCCAGCACCTGCCCTGAGATAAGTACCTTGTGGAGTTAGAAAAGTAATTTTCCTATAGTTAGTGTCCAGCACCTGCCCTGGGGGAATTAATTGGTGGAGATATAATGGTAATGTTGGCCTTTAGTCCTTGTCCAACTCCTGCTTTGAGGTAAGTACTTGGTGGAGTTAGAATATTATTTTCCCCCCTGAGTTACTTTCCAGGAAGTGCCTTGTGTTTAGTATGTAGTTGAGTTAAAAAGACTATATTCTATCAAGCTGAAAATTATTGTATGTAAAATAATTTTAAATATATGAACCCAGAATGATTTGTTGGGTCAACTTTTGAAAAGTTTATGGTCAAAATCTGGAAATTTAGCAAAATAAAAAATAATATATGTATCAGTAGGCAGTGCAAATATAAGCATTTCATTGTGAAAGTTTTACTTACTTGAACGGGTTGATGGTGTAGTTTGTTGTAGTCAAGTACCGATTCGGTAATATTTTCTGTGTGCTCTTGAACAAAATCACTATAGTAGTGACTGTGAAATGGTGGACGGCTCTTTTTATACACACTTGGTGCTATATGTAAACAAAGATATGTATTGGAATGTCTGTTTTCACTGAGTTTTATTGTGTATGCGTTTGTTCGTAAAAGGAAAATGTTTATTTAACTTCCTGTTTTAAAACAAGATCCATTTTTTATTTGGGAAAGGTGAAAGGTAGGACCACATTGCAAACTCTGTATTTGGGAATGCGTTTTTTCAATAGTAGTTGTATTGTCTCATATTTCATTTATGATATTTATTTGTAGAATGTGTTTTGGGAGATATTTGTTTGAATATTTTTTGTTCTTAATTTTAGAATATTGTTATATTTTGTAAATTAAAGTGCTTTTCTGTATTTGTTGTAATGGCACATTGTAACGGTATAAGTGCTGATGTGCTACATGGTTATGGTATACGTGGTAATGACACTTTTAATAATACCACATGTATATACGTGGTGGAGTGTTTTGTCGTGAAAACGTGTTGTAGTAGTTATAGCACTGTAAAAACTGTGTTGTTTAGGCGTGTGTGGTGAAGGCACTAGTTGTTCGTCACACCTCCGTCTACATGTAGAATTCTCCTTCTCAGAATCAGGGGAGAAACTGCTTCTTGATGATGTATCTGAGGTAGCAGGGGGTTTTCATACATAATCCTCCTTTGATAAAGGGTAAACAATGTTGTGGGAAAACATTTTTAGGTATTTCTAGAATATAGTGATAGTCGTTTGTTAGAAACTTTTTAAATTACATAATGGTCTTATTTGTCTCTTCTAGTTTCTTTTTGAAAACAGAATTACTTAAGCTTGATTTTTAGGTATTTTACTAGCTTTGATTTTGATGATGATTATGTCTGATAATCTTTATACTGTTTTAATTATCAGGACAAACCAGTCCCTGGTACATTGCCAGGTTATTAAGGCCCAATCTTTCCTAAATTCCTTACCTACTAGGAATATTCTAGGTTCATTAGTGACTAAGAATCCACGTGGTGCAACATTCCCTCTCAAATATTCAGTCATGTCGGCTCCATGGAGTAATGTCTTGACTTACGGATAAAATGGATAACACCTCTTCGTCATTGAATGACAAACCTTCCATGGGGTCCCAAAAATTATATCACCTCTATTTAGAGGTTCATGAACTGGTCAATAAGACCTGTAAACACTCTTGCAGCGCAACCGCCGTACCAATACTTCAGAACACACAGGGGGAGAAGTGGAAGTAGGCCAACGCACACACTCCACAAATAGATAATCAAAGAATCACATCAGAGTGCGAAGGCAAATGGGGTAGACTCCCCCCCCCCACCCAGGTCAGTGCCAAGAATACTACCCAATTGGATACTGGGTATTACTGTTACAAATGGCCAATTTTCTTGGAAGGGGAAGATGGAAAGTTCTAGAATGTATGGGGAGCTACAAACGTAATTCCACCCAGCAGTCCCCCAATTATCCCAATAAAAATGGAATATGACTTTTGTGGGTAGGCCTAGTGCCTTCGACAGGAAGAAGCCTAAGCGCGACATAGATACATCAAATTTTTCCTCTCAAAACGGATCCTGTGGGAGCTGTGGATTTTGGGCCCCAGCACAGCTGTCACCTAGGGAAACCTGGCAACCTTGCATGTTTTTGAAAACTAGACACCTGAAGGAATCCAGAGTGGGGGCTCTTGCATTGGCTCTCACAGTTTTCTTACCCAGAATCCCCTACTACCCTCAAACTTTAACCAGAAAAACATATTTTCCTCACATTTCTGTGATGGAAAGTTCTGGAAACTGTGGGGAGCCACATATTTCCTACCACTCAGAGTTCCCATTGTCCCCCAATAGGAATGGTACCCCAGTTATGTGTGTGGGCCACGAGACTATGTCACAAAAGGCCCTAAAACACTACATTGAGAGATAAGCGATAGGGGTATTTGGTGCCACCCACAACACGGAAAACTAGACAACTAGGGTATTCCAGGTTGGGCTGCGTGCGTGAACACCATGAGGTTTACTTATCCACAATGCCCTGCAAACCTCATACTTTGTATGAAAGCATGCATATTCCTTACATTTCTGTGACGTAAACTCCTGGAATCCGCAGGAATACACAAAATTCTTACCACCCAGAGTTATCCTACTTGTGCAAATAAAAAAAAACGGTACCACTTGTGTGGCTGGGACTACTGCCCGCAAAAGGAATGGATCAAACCAAGGTCGATGGGAGTCAGGGAAACAGAATATGAGGAAATGTGTGTTTCAGGTTTGCAGGGCATTGTGGGTAACAAAATGTTGTGGGATCAACGTGAAGCACACCACCCTGGACTCCCCCAGAACTGTCTGGGTCTGGTAAGTTTTCCCAGGTGGCAGCCTACTCAAGCACAACTGTGAAGCCCTGCACCACTGCAAGTGGTATGGTATTGGGAATTAGCCACTCTCGCCTGGCACATATGTAAAAACAACACCCAAAAGAATCAAATGTCCTCTTGCTTACCATTGGGATGGGATTCTTTAGTCTGCAGAGAAGCAGAAAAAATTGTGCTTTAGGTGTGAGGGTGGGGCCTGATGTTAGGATTGACCAGTGCCACTTCAATATTTTATTTTAAAACATATATCTGTGCCATACAGTGGGATTTTTGCCCTGCCGGGGTAAATGGGGGGCAAACCTCCTGTATCCTGTGGGGGGACAAAAAGACAGGTTTGTCCTTTTTGGGGTGGGGTGTGGCCAATGGCAGAGTACAACACTCACACCATTTTCACACCATTTTCTTCTACTCCAAAGTCAAAATCCTTGATTTCAGCTGGATTTTCTACCCCCGTTGCCAGGGTAGGCCGGCCCCTCCTCTGTTTCCTTGTTTTGGTGCTGTTTTGAAATCACAGGAGTTCAGTGGACTTTCTGCCCCAACAGGGGACAGATTTGGGGAGAATACACCTGTGCAGAGTCTACAGGGGGTGGGGGTGGGGGAGAGCATGGCCCATGCCCCAGGGATTTATCCCCATCCCAAACAAATACTGCATAAATGGTGTCTAGTGGGCTTTCTGCCCACCTGTCAGGCAGATTGAAGGCTATCATACCCATCTGCCCCCGAGGGGGGACATAAAGACTGGAAGCACGTTTTGTTGGGGTGGGGGCATGGCCATGCCATTGCCCATGATGGGTCAGCCCCCACTCCAAATATTTTTTTAATTAAGCCCTGGTGTCTAGTGGGCTTTCTGCTCCCCGGGGGGCATAATCAAGGTAATCACCCACATTTGTCCCCTGGGGGTGTAGAAAAACTATCAGCATATTTTTATGGTCTGGACGCTGGGGGCATGGACATTCCCATGATGGATAGCTGACACACATATTTGTATTTATATGTTGCTGGTGTCTAGTGGGCTTTCTGCCCCCCCCCCGGGTTAGATTGGGGTAATCACCCCATCTTCCCCCAATGGGGGGCAGAAAGACTGCCAGCATGTTTTTTGGTGGGGTTGAGGCATTGTCATGTCCATGATGGGCAGACCCCACCCCTATATTTTGTTTTATATGTCTCTGGTGTCTAGTGGGCTTTCTGCCTCCTGTGGGGGCAGATTGGGGATAACCATCCCCACCCTGTCCCACTAGAGACAGAAAGACTGCCAGTAACTTTTGCTGGTGGATGGGGCATGGCCATGCCCATAATGGCCAGCCCACCCCTATATTTATTTTTTTATTAAGCCCTCGTGTTGAGTGGAGTTTCTGCCCCCAGGGATGCAGCAGAAAGACTGTCAGTCTATTTTCTGTGTGGGTGGGGCATGGCCATATCCATAATTGGCAGCCCTTTCCTATATTTCTGTTAGCGTTTTTTCTGCTACGGGTGGGCAGAGAGACTGTAGCTCTTGAATGTGATTGGCAGAACACAAGCCCTTGCCTAAGGGACCACTCCCTCATCCCTGGTGTCTAGTGGGTGGATCCCTGCTTGGGGATCTCTCTGCTGTGGCATTCCCAAGCAGGGATCCACTGGGCAGAGATATCTCTCCCACCCCAGTCAGTGCTCAGGGGGCTGAGATATGCCCCCGAGCACTGATGAAGTGAAAGTAAAATTAGCCTTTTGGCATGTTTTACTGTCACTTTAGTATACTGAAGCCCTGCACATTGATTGTCATTATACTGAAAAAACAACAAAAAAGACTCGGCAGCTCAGGAAGCTCTTCCGAGCAACCCAGGTTTAAAAGATAATAAAGAAATCCCTAGGGGACCTTTAGATGTCTCCCCAGTGTTGGGTGATGGCTGGCATCCGCACTCAAGGGGTCAATGCTTTGCCGCAGCTTGAGTAGTTGCAAACTACTGATAAATATATTTGGGAGTAACAAAAAGGTGTGCACGCTTTCCAGTCACAAGACAGCACAAGTGGAATAAAGAGAAGAAATACAAATTGGTTTGGGAAATTTTGAGGTTGTATCACCAAGTATCCGCAAAGATGTTCAACATCAGTCATTGCCATTTTGTACTTTACTAGTGGGATGGAATGGATTGTGCTTGTTTTCCTATTACTTTATGAGCTTTCTGCTATATAGGGCGGGAGATTGATCACTAGTTGACGGCAGTCTTTACAAATACATGTGAAAGAATGTCAGAACCTAAATATCTCTTCCCTCTATTTGCTATACTTTTGGACTTGCTTGACTCTGTAGTCTGCCTCCCAAAGACATCCAAAGTGATGGCTAGTATAGACCTAATTTTTGCACTTTTAATAAATAAAAGATTTTGCCTTTCAGGTCATTTTTAAAAGAGTATGCTTAGGTTAGTATAATGAGCCATCCTCCTTAGTTGGCTTAGATACCTACATACTATAGCTTCCTTTCAGTCTAGTTAATGCCGAATAACACTTGGAAATTCAACTTCTGTCCACAGACCCACTTCCCAACTTTAAGACATAACTAAATTAATTTGTGATTCTTGGACTCAAATATTTATTTGAAGACCTGGTTAGTATTTCATATCAAAGCTATTTTCTCACAATAAGAGAAGCCCATATGGCAAACCCTTTGATGGTTCATGCAAGCTTCTTGGCATGTATACACAAGAGGGTTAAAAATGCAAGGATTTTTAATTAGGCAATTCTAAATTATTCCATTCTTGTCACTGGAGTTAAAAGAAACACTCACAGACAATTGAAAGTTATTTTTGAAGATAAGGACTCGCCATTTTGCAAGGGAGGGACTCAAAACCCTCTGAGTTGGCAAGCACTGAACACAAGACAGACACACTTGGTGGATACTTGGACATTAGCACCCTGTCTGTGCATTTCTCGAGTGCAGACACTGGGCCCCAGAAACTGATCTTCAGCTCCCCCAAGGGGCAGGAGCTTGTATAAACATCACTAAGAAGTGGAATTGCACACTGATCACGTCTGTCCCAGTCCTCCACAGTGAATCATGTCAAATGCAGTTCAAGGCAGCCTATAATTTACAGTGTTTCTTGCGATTCGTTTTCAGAGCCAGAAATCTGCATCTGGGAGCAGCTTGTCACTATTTGCCTTTCTGAAGAGTTCAGAAGAAAGGAACACTTGCGTCAAGGGCTAACAGAATTGGCTGTACTTCGACACTCGGAAAAAGATAAGTTATGGACAGCCTTGAACTTCATTTACCATGGTGCCAGCAGCCCTGGTTCTCCTGGATCTTTCCGCTGCATTTGACACTATTTCTTACCCTCGCTTACACCCCACTCTTGTTTAAGGGGTGGGCGTGAAGAGACAGTGTGTTGAACTTGCTCTCCTCTTTTCTTGATGATCACATGTAAGTGATAGGACTTTGTGCTTTTAGATTCACCCTTGGCTGATACTATATAGTGTCCTAAGAGGTTTGCTTTAAGTACAACTCTATAACCTTTACCTAGCCCTCTTGCTCATCCTATCAGAAACATGGCATAGGGTTTTACTGCTATGAAGATGACACCTAGCAGTTTTTTCTCTTTGTACAAAATCTGTTACATCACTTTTAATGACAGTGTGCAGCACTGTCTCTTCGATATTTTTACATTGCTGGGTTGAAAGCAACTAAAACTCTGATAAGACTAAAGTGCTAACATTCGCTTATGATTTGCCTTTCTCCTCGGATGATAGTGTCCCATATGTATGGGTCCCACACGTACCCTGGTAGCTAAGGCCGGGAATCAAAGCATCGCTATTGATCATCATGTGTTGATTCAGGTGCGGATCTCCAAATTCAGTAACACCTCTCTCTTCCTCACGAAGATGCTCAAAAATATGTCTTTATCCTCCTTCGACCTGCTGCAAACCAGTAGTTCTTATCTCAACTAGACTGGACTACTGCAATCCTTTCAATTTCCACCTCTGCAGTTGATGCTAGGCTAACCTAAACTTATTCAGAATGTGACTGTGCACCTTGTTTAAGGCCTCTCACGTTGTGAGAGTATAGCTCAGGTCCTTGCATCTCTTCATTGGCTCACTGTAGAAAGCACATACCTTTTTAAGTCCTTTGCATGTACCATAAAGCTCAGTGTAATTACGGGCCCCCTCTATTCCTGGGATCATCCTAGAGAGTAGGGGGCTCATTTATGGGGAATTGGTGTGAGGCTGTCCTGCAAGTCTTTTTGCGGTGCTGCCCTATGCCAATGTAAAAGGGGAGAAATTAATTGTAGTTATGCAATAGGGTGCATTCCTGTCCTTTCCCCCAGCACTGGTGCACAATGGGCTGCCTAGCACCAACGCAGGCACCTTTGCACCATGGTGCATGGGTGTCTGTGTTGCATTCAGGATTGTGTTTGTGCAGCAGGGGAACATTCTTGCACAAAACCAATTTTGAGAGGCAAACTCCTCTTTCTATGTGTGCTGCAGAATGCAGCACACATGAAAAGAGGAAAAAATGAGGAGAAATAAAAATATTTCTCCTTGTTACGCCTGCTCTGGGGAGAAGTAAGGTTTTGGCGCTTGCTCAGGTTTACGTGATGACGTTTTTTCTAGTCTGCCTGTGTTGACATTTCTTGAGGGAAAACAAAATCAGACTAAAAGGTGGAGTAAAATAGTGGCAGAATCCAACACTTCTCTCTTTTTGAGGAAAAATGTATGTGCTCTGGTAATGACCCAATGAAAAGACAAGTGATGTTTCACAGATGAGAAACTGGATATACCAGTAGAAGATATATTCCAAATTTGTGAGTACATGGTGAATGTGTCAGAAAGTTTACAGAAGAAAATAAATGTTATTTTCTGATCCATAGTACCAGCAGTGATTGCCAGAGATGATTGTCTGGTGTACATTAAAAGAGTAGGGTGAAATTTGCGTAGAAGATTTGACATGGGCAAAGGGGTGGACCGATCTATGAGTTAATTCTGATGCCAAGGGCAATGAAACAGCAGAGAGTATCTATGAGGTCATTGAGGGTTAGCTTGGGATGGACACCCAGAGAACCCTTGAATGGGACCACTGGAAAGGAGGTTGGTGCGTGCCGACACTTAGCTCATGGGATGAAACATGATAGTCCTATGTTGCCTCTGGACATTGTTTGAAAATCACACAAAAGGTAGAAGGCAGTCTATACCTCTGATGGAATGCACGAGCAATTAAATATAAAAAATGGTGATCACCGGGGAACACACATGTACTAAAATTGTAATCATTCAGGTTTTGAGGCCCAATTAGGGTCATATATGAATAAGAATTTGTTGAAGGACAGGTGTAGTTGAGCTTCTGAACAGATATGCTCTTGCTGCCTGTCCTGTACTGCTGGCATACATCTAGCATGACATTCATGCACAGGTCTCAAACAGTTATCATTTTACCTGCATCATCCCATTCCACACTGAGAAAAGTTAATTGCAACTGATTCCACCAGAGAGGCATGGCTGCAAACAGCTATGCCATACTATTACCACTAGCACATACCTTGCATTACCTATTTGCTTACCAGGCGATGACGTACATGACTACAAAGCTTATTTAGTTGTATGTCACTGGCAGAGTTCCCAGTACTGTAAGAAACCTAGTATAAAACAGGGTCCACTAAGTAGTTTGGATAGAGAGATGTCTAAATTCACTAGCCATCACATATTTTAATGTAGTATTGTCTGTAGTATCAAATAGATGGCTCCCTCAGAGCAAGTAAAGTCTCAGTCTCCTTGTCAAAACACTTGTTGCAAATCATTACATTTCCATTTCCTCGACGGTGTAGCATTGTGAATTTCTCATGATATGCTACATGGCTAACAGCAATCTCCTTCCACACCTCAAAGATGACAATGGTAGATTATAATGTAGATGATCCTGAGTTCAAATCCATTTCACATATTAATGAGCAGGGCAATACTGCAAACATTTAGGAATGAGCATGAAATCTTTCAAGACCATGAGCTCCATGGTATCTCACATACAATAAGGAATTTTGTGATGTTGCACCATATGGTTTTCAGTGTGCTGCCATGCTGTTAACTGTCTGCTACTGGTAGATCTTCACCAGTAAGGTAGAGTACTGAAGTCCCTGGATTTCTGAAAATCTTCGTTAAACTTCCTGTTCCTTCAAACTTTACTGTTAATGTTGACATTGACAGAATCAGGATTCACACCTGCTCCTGAGAAGACTCTATAAGCACTACTATTTATAGTCGTCCTTCTACTTATACTCTATGAACACCATATTTGAGTTCTGTCTGGGCGTGGCCATTGTGCTAAGCGTCCTCTCACGTAGGCACTTGTCATTTCCCACTGCCAGTTCATGTAATGCCCAGCCACATTCATGAATCACATGATTTTGGTCTAGGCCGGAGTCTACTACCGATCTCTCATAACTCGTAACTTTTCATGTCATAAGTCCCTTTGTGAATCGGCCCTGTGTATTTGGTAAGAAAATCACCTCACAGATTAATGTGCTAACTTCAACCAGTGTTGTAAAAGCAAGCTAAACTCCACACTCCACAAAGGCCATCATACTTCAGGTTCCTATGTATACCATGTGTGAAGGGATCTCCTCTTGGAGTTCTGCTCTTATACAAAATACTTATAATAAGTATCGTACAAAACATGTGTCTCCTTTTTCCCTAAATATCTCCGAACTCTCTAACAGCCCTTGCTCGCCTAGGTGTTAGTTTTAGGCCCCTTTGCCAGTGATATGACAATTCTTTCCACCGTGGCAGAATCCTACAGAAAACCTGACCTCTCAAAGAAGGTTCTCTGTAAAGCATGCAATTCCTGTGAGAAAAAAATCAGATTTATGTAAATGATCCACTCCCCTTTAGCACATCTTTTCAGAGGGACACTTTTCCATCATGCCACTAATCCACACCGCAGTTGGTGATAGCAAACCTATCCATCACAAAAACCCACCTCCTCTGAGGTCGGAGGGGAAGATGGGGACCTGGGCCTCCCACAAAGAGATGATGGCCCATGGAGCTGGCACTGTGTCATGACCCATGCTGGATCTCCCTGCATGCGGCAATTCTCCTACTATGGTTCCATTGTTGGTGACTATGGGACTAATTCACAAAGGTAAACGTTCACTTCTATGAAAGTTTACAATTGTTTGCTATTCACAAAGGTATTTTATGAGTAGTATGTTTACGCCTGTAGAGTTTTCGCACATAAAAGAATAGGACTGCCCTATATTTTTATATGCGAGGACTCCGCAGTCATAAAGATACCACTCGTAAAATACTTTTGTGAATAGCAAACAATCGTAAATGTGTAAGTTTGCATTTGTGAATCAGGCCCTGTATTTACTTGAGGCAACCATGTTACCACTCCTGCCCTTTTACAAGTTTGGGGTAGTTGGATTGGGGCACTGGGACAAATGATGCAACGCACATGGCGCGTAAGCCACATAGTAAACATGTACAGCTATCAGAAAACCCTTGTGGACATGGTGAGGTTACCTCTTCAGTGGGCAGTAGAAGCAACCATTGATTGTGTCCCTTGCATTACCCTGAGCTCCTCCTTGGCATGCAGAAAGTTAGAGGATGAAAATAGGGTGGAGCATTTTAAAATATATATTGCATGTCTTTCCACATCCATTTGTAATTTTATTTTAGGGGCGATTTATTGCTGTTCATATATTTTATAAAAAATGCCTTTTATTTAGCATACACAGTAGAATGGACAGTCTTTTGTCGCTTGATTAGTGGATGCTGAGGGTGGTTCTACAGAGCTTGGTGATTCAAGGCATGTTCCTTTCAGTCGCTGGGGGTACGGTTAAAAGAAAAAGAAAACTTACCTGACCAGATCCCGCGCCGCCTCTGCTCCTGGGCCGGGTCCTGTGTTTTCCTGTTCCTGAACATGAACAGGAACAGGCATGCTCCCTACCCTCTTTTAAGCCAATCACTATGCTGAAATGGCAGAGTTGTGATTCGTGCAGACAGAGCCCCGTCGGGTGTCTGTAGGGAGGCCATTTTCTCTATGTAGGCTGCATGCAGTCTACATAGAGAATATGTAGAGTGCGCATTACTGGTTTGGTCGGCCCCAGAGGGACGACCAAATAGTCAGGGTACTCAGAGTGGTGCAAGCCACTCTTCCGCGACCCATCCACCCGCCTGCCCCCAAACAGGCATACCCTCCCGCCCCCAACCAGGCATAACCCTGCCTTCAGCTGTCTCACAGAGTGAGAAGCAGAAACATAATATGGTATTTAAAATACCATTTTATGTTTTTGCTTCTCGCACTACAAGAAAGGAGTAGAGCGGCGCCCCTCTGCCCTAATGGAGGAGACGCCCCTGGTTCCTTTGGCTTTGGTAATTAAGATCAACCTCATTCGATTATCACAAGTGTTTGTATGCAAGGCATACCTTTGAGCAATAAGTGTTGTGCTCTTACAGACAGTCTTGGTAATGCAATGCGCGCACATTTATTCTTGTCAGACTGGTGATAAAAAAAGTGAGCTTGCTTGAATAACACATATGTTAAACTACATCAATACATGGTGTCTAACAATAACATATGTGCACTTTTTAATGTCTGCTCACTAAAACTATCTACGAAGTATATCTTTTTAGGTCTTGGCTGCAGACAACATTAGCTGTCTGTTGGCCAGGCCTATTGCTCACAATACACACAATGTGGGCTTTGGGTCAGCCCTTTCCTAGTGATTTGGTGGCTGTGCACTCTCTTACTGCCCTGCTTTTGTGGCTTGCACACCATTCTTTTGTTTATCCCATCCAGAACCATTTTGGGCTCACAGTGCTCTGACTGGATGAGATGTATCCATCCACTGAAAAGTTTCTGTACAGCATTCCTTTGGCCTGCGTGGGTTTTGTAGCACCTTTTTGTGTACTGCTTCCCCATTACATCCCCCTAACCTTATACTAACCCCCCCCCCCCGTTCAACTTGAATTTTTATTTTTTTTCTTAAATGCCACCGCTCACAAAGAATCTAAGTTGTTCCCCCTTTGTTCTCAATGCTTGGTGGTGCTTGCTTTCCCTCCACTCCATGCCTACTCTGAGTTGCTTTCTCAACCCAACCCCCAACTCTGCTGCAGCCTTAGTTTTTTTTTCTTTAGCACTTCAGAATTGGCATCCACCATCTTTGAATGGTAAATTTAAACACCTCAAAATGACAGTCACTTTAGGATGCGGTAGACTCATGTGTCATGAGGCATGCACACACTTTTCACGATGAACGTATGTATACTTTCCATGACGCATTCACGTTTTCTTATGCATACATGCTCATGCGTCTTGATGCAGAACATTTATCTTTGAGTAGGTTTCCTTCAAGAAGAAAGATTTCCGGACATACGTGTGCATGCATCCTAACGCATGGGTTTGCCAGCGGTGCCAGCAAGCATTCGGAAAATAACAATAATTCACCCATTTAAAGTTGAAATATATTGTCTTTGCCAAAGTTTGATATTTTTCTAATCTTTATATTTTTCGTGGAAATTCTTTCCTCTTTGAACATAATCCACTGTCCAGGGCCTTCTGTCTTGTGTGTGGAATAAAAATAGACTCGCAAAAAAATAGTTTGTGTCTTTTGAATTTACAATTTTATCCCAGAAAAAAAGTCAGATCCTTCGTCCAGCCTCCTGGGCAAAATTCATTGAGCAAAGTCTTTGAACTTGGGAAGTAAGGAACAGGGGCAGGGTATGGACTTTACCTGAGAAAAATTCAAAACCAGAAACCAAGATGCAAAATACATTTTTCCATCATGTATCTTCTCCTTTTACTGTTTCCCGGTTTCTTTTCAGTTACTTTCTTTGCCCCTTGCCCATGTTCTATCCAGCCCCTTCATATTCTCAAATCTGAACAGAATTTGAAAAGTTTGTGTTTTGAAAATGTTGTTTTCTCATACCAAAAAGCATTTTCCAAGCAGTTCTCTTACTTTTACATCAATATTGCTCACGAAGCCCCCATTTCACTAATAAAAAATGTTTTCACAACATCAAGTTCACAAACTCATCGAACATTTAAAATTAATTTAGGAATTGTAGGCCTTTTATATTATGCAGAAAAAAAATATTTAACTATTTGCAAATAATAAAAATTAAAAAAAGTTAATGCCGTAATTTCTTTAAGCATCATACCTCATGATTTTTTCACTTCCATTCAGATTAAAGCTTTCAAATGTATAATTGCGTAAAGTAAAAATCACAATTCACTTGGGGGTTCATTTAGAGTTTTGAAAGGCAGAAGTACCAATATAATTGGTAGTGCCCCCACCCTGTTAAACTCACAGGCCCTGATTTACAAAGGTAAACTTACACTTTTGTGTCAATTTACAATTGTTTGCTATTCACAAAGAAGTTTACGAGTAGTATCTTTGCAATTGCTTGTGGAGTCTCTGCATATAAAAAGACCTTATCTTTTTATGTGCGGAGACTCCGCTCTAATAAAGATATACTTGCAAATCCCTTTGTGAGTAGCAAACAATCCTAAACTTACAGAAAAGTGAAGCCTTTGTGAATTTGTGGAGAGGGTGTGGTCTCACGGCTAGACTGCCGACTTTGGAGCTGGGAAACCAAGGTTCGAGCTTTGGGGTCGACTCCACATCCTGTGATTCTGGGCAAATCACTTAATCTCCCCGTGCCTACCAAAATAATGAATGTGTCCTTGTGTAATGTAACTGGTGCTCATGTAAAGCGCTCCAATATCTTGGGTCGAGTTTGCGCTAGATAAATCTGCCCACGGTTTCCATGCCTCATTTGGAGGTAGAAGGACTGCTGGTTTTGCTTCGGCAGGCACTAGCTAGGTCCATCCTCTGAAAGCCGTAGCCCATCAATCTCTGTAGGACAGGGTCACCATGGTGGTGACACTGCTCTGTCTAAGGCGGGGATGTGGCCCCTATTTGTCCTTGCATTGGCCAGCTATGCATGAGATAGTGGACCCTGACAGAGTAATCAAATATGGTTTTGATGTATAGAAGAAAACTCCTTGAGCATCAAAGCCTTTGAGTTTTGCTTTACTCGAGCAAACCCCAGGTTTTTTTCTCTAAATAAAAAAAGAATATGGCGCTGATCAAAAATCACATATAGCTTAGGTTTTTCCACATGACATCCACTAGGCAGACGGGCATCTCAAATTATTTAGGCGGTTCTCTAGCATGGGGGTCACAGCGGAGGTCTCCACAGTCCCAGGAGAGTGCTGGGACATCCACGAAAGTCTAAATTCATTAGCCTAAAAAGAGAGTTGCAAAATAATTCCATTTGATGTATTACCTATGTCCTAACCTTAGATTCCATCAGTTTCCTATTTTTCATAACAGAGACATTGCCAAATATTCCTTCAAAGTGAAAGCACTATCTTTCTTTATAGTCCTTCTAACATTGTCATTGTGGTAGATATCCTGGACGTGCTTTTTCCTGTATTTGGTGTATGGGAATCTTTTCACACAATTCTTTCTATATTATCATTCTTTCATATCTTCATATCTATCGGTTCTGCCATTTTTAGAGGACATTTTGATTGCATTTCCCTTTAAGTTGCTGTTGATAATTTTGTCAGCAATATTTGTTCTTTTACTTGCCACTTTAAGCATCATTATGATGCCGGTCGGACATCATAGCAGAAGCGGGACTGCCCAACACGGTCATGCTGCCCTTATTACAATGCGTCTGCCTTCACGGCGGTCGCAAAGAGTATATTTTCCATCACGGCTTGTGCTTCCGGCTGCAGCACAAGCCGCAATAGAAAATGTACACATTAAATTAAAAAAATTCCTGCACCGGGGGGCAGGCACCATGTGGTGCCTGCCACATGGTGCAGGAATGTTTAGGGGGCACCATACATGCCCCCAGGCCGCATAGTGAGGGCCAGGGGGAAGCAGGCCCCACTAGGGGCCCACAAAGTAACTTTTTCGCCTGCTTTTTCATGGCAGAATAACTGCCATGAAAAGGCAGTCGGAAAGGGACATTGTAATCCCTAATGAAGTGCCTGAGCAGGCATCACCCCTATTGTAGGGATTACTGACTGGCATTGTAATGCGTCAGTTGGACCGCAGCAGCAGGTGGCAGTCAGACCGCATCCGATGAGCCGTCAAATGCGGTCGGACCGCCATCAGAATGACCCCCTTATTTGCTAATTAATAAATTAATTAATTATTTCAGTACTGCAATCATGAAATGTTCCTGTTTATTCAGTTTTCACCATGACAAACTATCAAATGTATTTATCCAAAATGTTTGTTTTCCACCTAAATGCTATTGCTTTTCCTTACTCTTTGCAAAATTAGCATATTATCTATAACTTGAAACTTCGTTTGTGACGCAAAATGGTTATATTTTTTAAAATGCCTAGAAACAGCTGATTTGATGTTTTGTACACTTAGATTAGATTCTTCTTTCACCTCATTTTACCCTCCCACTAGTTTATCCCATGAGTTACAGTCATCTGGCATTATTGCCAAATATACTTTCACAAGTATAAACTCTTATTTTTAGAACACTTTCTATGAATGATGGGAAATGTTGTTGCTCATTGTCATGTTACCACAGTTGCCTGTGACAAGCATGGAAATGTCCTATTTTCGGTCTTAATGAGGTTCTTGTGTACTTCTCATAATCCTCCTTTCTGCTTGTATGAGTTTTAGTTTCATTTCCTCACCTCATTTGCAAGACAAAAATAGTAATCTTTCTGGAAACCTATTTTATAAGTCTAATTTATTAAGATCCCAATATTTCAAAACTGTTTTCTATATTTTTCCTTGAAACTGTTTAGACACCATTTTTTAGGTAATTTGCAGTGTTTCTTCTTTTGCGGTTTTCTGTAACAACTGATATGACTTCGGTTGTGCATTTAATTTGACTTGTTTTTAGCATATTTTGACGGTACCCTCTTTTTATAAATTGTGACTAAGAATGTTCCTTTTGTATTACAAAGACTGGACATTCCAAATTATCATTTTTAATCAAATATCTGAATTTACGCTAACACTTTAATGTATGTATTTATTTCAAGTCATTTATATAGTCCTAGAAAAATGTTTAATGGCTGCCACTTCAGAACACTAGCTTTTATTATTCCATCAGCACAGGAAGTTCCATCGCTGGATATCCCATCATCCATCTGCACAGGAAGTGACATCACAATTTTTTTGCCAAACCTGTCTTTAAAAGAAGAAGCCAAACAAGAGGAGTCATTTCCATCATCCATCTGCACAGGAAGTGAAATCACTGGATTTCCCATCATCCATTTGCACAGGAAGTGACATCATGCCTGTCTTCTCCCTAATGGCTGCCACAGCATAAACGGGCAGCGACCACGCCAAAGGTGCGCCAAGGCAAGCCTGTCTGTCTTCTTCCGTTCCTGGACAATGCCCAGCGCCAGGAGCCCTGGTCCTTCACCCTCCCGCTGCTACCATGTTGTGACTCTTCTCACCATCAACCCTGGTCACTGCTCGACACGCTGCTGCCTCACTGCACCACACAACACAAGGGAACATTTTCTTGTGCTTCTAAAAGTTTTCCTGCTTCTACCCACACCCCATGATCATCGCACCAACAGCACCCAACACACCTCACTCCCTCACAATCACACAGCCCTGAAACCTCCCACACACCACAGTCAACACTTGCATAAATGCTCCTCAACACCCGATCACTCACCAAATACACCACAGAGATCTAGGACCTGCTGCATGACATTGCACCTGACCTGCTTTTCCTCACAGAAACCTAACTGAACCCTGCATCGGCACCTGAAATCTCTACAGCCACCCCTGGCTACAAGAATGCAAGGCAAGACAGACTTCACGGAAGCACCATCATCCACAAGAACACCATCTGCTGCACCACTTGCATGGACACTTCATCTGCAAACATGGAACACCTGTCCTTCAAGCTCCACGTCACAGCCAACTTCACCCTAAGTAGCATTCTCATCCACAGACCACCAGGACCACACACCAACTTCACAACACCATCACACAGTTTATCCCACCATATACCCTCGATACTAGCAATTAAAATTTACTCAGAGACCTGAACTTACAGGAAGACCGAACAGACCCCAACTCAAGAGCACTCATTGAAGATCTTGGAAGTCTGGGCCTAACCAAACCAGTAAAGAGACCTACCCATGTTTTTGGACACCTCGTGGACCCAATTTTCACCAACATAAGAAACATCCAAGTCGACGAGCCAACACCAGTCCCCTGGACTGACAAAGTCCTTGTCAAGTTCACCATCCCCGTCCTAGTCCAACACACATGCACCACCACCAAACCAGCTTGCCAAAACTGGAATTGCATCACTAACAAGGACTGGAACACCTCTCTCAACACCCACCGACTAGAACACAGCAACAGCCCCCCGAAAGCCATCAAGAATTTCAACAATTGGTTTACCTCCTGTACCCCAACTCACCAGCCTCACACAAAAGAGAAACTCAACATAATACAGACCCCAGGCCAGTTGGTACATGGAGGAACTCAGACTGATGAAACACCACTGAACACAATTGGAGCGCAAATGGTGAATTAGCCAGGACAATGCAAACAGGAGCATCTTTAAATCCACCTGAAGATGCTACCACTAAATGATTAGGACCGCGAAAAGTGCAGCTCTGGCAGACCACATCGATGCCAGCATAAACAGAAGCAACAGAAGCAAATAAATGTTGCCATTGTGAAAGATTTAACCTCACCATCGGTCGCCTCCACCTGAATCACCCCCGCTCTCGACCTCTGCAACAATCTTTGTCTAATCTCCACAAACAAAATCACTACCATTTACAGCAACTTCAGCCCACAACCAAACCTGACAGACCTTGCAACATTTCTCCCAATCTCTTCCAAACCACCAAAGCTAATCACATGACCCACCATCACCCCAGAAGAAACAACCACCACAATGAAGTCCATCCATTCAGGGGCCCAATCGGACCTGTGCCTCACCATACCTAATCCAGCTGACTGCAACTCATCAGTGTCATGCTCACAACCATTCTATATGCCTCCATGTCTTCCCCAACCGTCCCAGATGCTTGTAATTACACAACTGTCCTTCCAAAGCTGAAAAACCTTCTCTGGACCAACAACTACAGACCAATCTCCCTGCTACCATTTCCGGCCAAGGTCATAGAGAAAATCATCAACAGACCCCTCACCGAATACCTTGATGACCACCAACTACTTGACACCACTCAGTCTGGTTTCAGACTCAAGCACAGCATAGAAACTACCCTCATCGCAGCCACAGTTGACATCTGCATGACTCTGGACAGCGGAGACACAGCGACTCTCTTTCTTTTAGACCTATCCACAGCATATGACACAGTCTCCCACTCAATCCTCATCCAACGCTGAGACAACATTGGAATCCAACTCCAATGGATCTGCTCTTACATGACTGGAAGGAACCAGTCAGTCAGCCTGGCGAGGTACACCTCTGATGCCCACAACATCATCTGTGGAGTTCCGCAAGGATCCTCTCTGAGCCCAACCCTCTTGAATACATACATGAACCCTCTGGCCAGCGTCACCCACTTTCACAATATGAACGGCCTCTACTATGGCGATGACGAGCAACTCATTCTCTACCTCACTGACAAGACTCCCAGTACCCAGATCAAGTTCAATGCCTACATGACTGAAATCGCCTACTGGATGAAGACCAACTGCCCAAAGCTGAACACGGACAAGACCAAAATCATGATCGTTGGGAAGAGCACAACACCGTGGCACTCCACCTGATATTCAACAGAGCTAGGACTGACAGCCACCCCTACCACCCATACCAAAAACCACAGGTTCATCGTCAACAGCAAACTTGACATGATCACCCAAGTCAATGCCATCACTGCCTCAGGTTTACATACCTTAAAGAATCTGAGGAAGATTTTCAAATGGCTCCCAGTCGGCACCCAGAAAACCATGACACACAACCTGGTCACAAGCAAGCTGGACTATAGACACACCTTCTCCAGGAGGATTAACAAAAAAACTCACAAGAAGGCTGCAGATCAATCAGAACTTGGTGGCTAGAGTCACTCTCAACCTCCCACACTGCACTCACATCAGACCACAAGTGAATTTACAAATGAACAAAACTCAAACCCCTTAACCACACTTTGAAAGCACTACATAACAATGGCCAGCATACCAATAACAATTGCATCTGCTTTCACAAACCTTCCAGACACCTTCACTCGCCCAGACTCCAGCATGCACAAATTCCACACATATGGAAAACCAGATCTTGGAATAACCAGCTGTTATAAATAAGCTCCTCACTTCTTGAATTCTGAAAGAAGCTGAAAACCTGACTTTTTGAGTAGCTGCACTAGGCCATAGGTGTGCCAAGACTCACACCTGCTCAACACCAGGATACCCTCCTGAGTGATAGTGCATTCTACAAATCTGCATAACATAACAATGGAATGCAGCCAAGTCCAGGAAAATGATGAATGGCTCCACATGGAGGGGAAAAACTTTCTGCTCTTTAGGGCCATTTGTTTGTTGTTTAGTTAAAGCAAACTTCCACTTTGGGAGCTTGATTTCCCAATTCAGAAAGTTTTAGCACGTTATACTTAGTATCAGCTCAGCAAACTTTCAGTGTTGTGAAGGAAGCCACGTTGACTCTCTTCAAAGCACAGAAATCCTCACCAGGCAAGCAGAGATCAGTTCGCCAGACAGTCCTATGCCAAGATGTTGGAAGTCACTGTCTCCAGTACCCTCTTCTCTGCCCCAGCAAACAGATGGACTGTCAGCCTGTGGCTAAATGACATCCTAAGGCAAGTTAAATGAAATGATGGTCTTTAGAAGTGGGTGAACGTTCCTTAACATGGAAAGGTGGAAATTCTGCTTTTGACCATGTCATTATTTGAGGTGGAAAGGACTTAACCTTTGATAAATACCTCTGTCTGGAACTTTTGGGGATCCAGAAAGTTATTTCTCTCTGTTGGTTTTGTGAACACATTGGTGGTTAATAAAATTTCAGATTAAAGTAAATTTTGTTAAGCTCCTTGTAGAATGCCATACATTATTGCCCCTCATCTTTTCAGATAACAAATAAATCATCTATGTACCTACAGATCCTTAGTAGTTGTACTATTTTGTTCTATAGATGTTCTATGGGGTGTAGTCTCCAGGTAGTCCAATCTATATCTTGACATATTAAGGCACTATAATTGTTCCCATTGACAGCAAATATTAACATTCCTCAGATCTAAAGAAGCTGTTGTAAAGTAAAATGAGTTACATTAGGGTAATAAAAGTTTTAATTGCTCCCAGTTCATCATTCTGAAGAATGGCTCACTCAAGTCAAGTCAAAATACTTTATTCGGTTAAAAGAAAATAACCATAAAAGCAACAAAAATACAAATACAATTAAAAATAATACAATATACAGTTATTGTTACAGGGGAGAAGTACAAACGAATTTCCATATGGGCAGTTTAACCAGTTAACTGTCCATTGATTTACGTAATTTAAAAACATTTTTAAAAAATTCAGCCAGCGAGGCAACAATAAATACAGTGTCCATTCTTTGCAATTCTAAAAACGCTGGGAGGCATCTATTTAAATTCAACTCTTTAAGGATTGGGACAATACATTTTTTACGGGGCAAGGTATAAAATCTACAAAAGAACAGCACATGGATATCTGATTGCGAGGATAATTCATCACATGGACATAAGCAGAGTTCATTTGACCAAGAATTCATTTCTGGGAAAGTTAATAATCTAAAAACTATGTTAAATCTAAAACGTGTAAGACGAAATCTATCATGGGTTGCCATAGAGAGACATAAGTATGGTTGTAAATTTGCACCACTTAATATCAGCTGGTGGGAACACACTGTTTTTTTCTTTTTTTCCTCACACAGTCTTTTTTCCCTGAGATGTTCCATACAGGAATTTTTCAATAATTTTCTGGAGATGTGTACCATTGACAGCGGATCCTCAAAATATTGTTCACAATATATCTCGGTCAAAAAAGTCTTCACATAGTTTAACCATTTGAAAACATTTACATTTTCCAGTTTTAACACATCCTGGATTATGGCACGATTTACAACACACTCGTTTACAGTCCAGACCCTGTGCCATAAGAGAATGGGCTGAATTTTTATTATATCTGAAATATATGGCTGCCCCAGCTCCTCATGACAATTTAGGGTTGCAGTACTATCGGGCACGGACAACATGTACCGCATAAACTTGTTTTCAATTATTTGGATAGCATCTATGTTGGCATACCCCCAGAGTCCTGCTCCATAGACAGCCACTGATATACACGTTGCATTATAAACAGTTAAAATTTCTCTAAAAGGCTTCTTTCCCATTTTCTGTATAAAACTCTTTAGGGCCATTATTGCCTTTGAGAACAAAAGAGTTCTTGCCCTGATCGCGTTTGTCCACGTGCCAATCTCATGGAATAAGATGCCTAAATAGGAAAAGGCGGGCGTGTTTTCTAGACTAACATCATTTATTGAGATAGTTTTCATCCTTTTCTTAGTTCGCATTCCACAGTTCATGGTAAAAGTTTTGCTACAGTGAATTTTTAAGTCCAAACTGTACATGAACTTGTTGAAGGAAGTTATTACATTTTGTAGGGCGTTTGGTGTTCGTGCCATTAAAACGGCATCGTCCGCATACAGGAGTGCGGGAATACGCCTGCCGCCAGCAACAGGCATATCCCCGCAGGAGACGATCTTCCAACCCATTTATGTAGATCAAAAACAGGAAAGGCGCCAGGACACATCCTTGGCGTACTCCACGCCCTATCCCAAAGGGTTTGCTACATTCCCCCCCTTTTCCATAACGAACAGTTGCTGTAGCCCCAGAATACAGCTCCCTCAGAAAGGAGAGGATTGAATTATCCACGCCCATCTTTTGCATTACTTTCCATAATTTATTGTGGGACACGCAGTCAAAGGCCGAAGTAAGATCGACAAAAACAAGATATAAACGCTCTTTCTTTATCGATGTATACTTCTGCTGGAGAAAAAATAGATTTAAACATTGCTCTATAGTTCCTATGCCCCTTTGAAAACCAAACTGAAGGTCACTTATTATCCCGTTATCCTCCGCCCAGTTTTGTAATTTAGCTAAAATAACTCTGCCCAGGATTTTTATGGACGAGTCAAGTAGGGATATTGGCCTATAACAGGCGCAGTTTTGTCTGTCTCCCTTTTTAAAAATGGGAACAATGATGGATGTAAACCATGACCGACTTAGGCCCTTCGCCAATGCTGCGTTGATTGATTGATTGATTGATTGAGGTACTTATAGAGCGCAGCTATCACCCTACGGGCATCTTGGCGCTTGCATTGGGAACCCGTCCTGGTTTTTCCCTGTAAGATAACCCGTACTGGGCATCCCCAAGGTGAAAGCCAGGCATCCCGCCGCGGGGGGCCGTTAAAAAGCTGTACCAGAATGGGACCCCAGATCTCACTGTTAGCTTTATACAGATCAGCTGGGATCCCATCTGGGCCTGATGCCTTTCCACCCTTTGTATCTTTTAAGCTCAGTAGAACCTCGGGGAGTGTTACCACTATTTTTTCAGGTACCCAACCTTTCTCCCATGGAATCTCCAGTTGTGGGACTGGTACTTTTTGTGCCTCCATCTCTTTCTCGCACAAAGAGGCAGAGACCTTTTGTGAGGATGGTTCTAAACACATATAAAGAGTTGAAAAGTGTGTGACCCAATCCTCCTCATTGATTGCAATTTCTATGCGTGCCTTGGTATTATCAAAAAGGAGGGGCGCATTTACCACCCCCCAAAATTCCGATGTATCTTTAGCCTGTGAGGCATCGCATAGTTTTTCCCAGGCCATCCTCTTTATGTTTTTCTTTCTTTCTTGCAATGCAAGATTGTAGCGATTCCTTAAATCTCTTATTTGGGTGGGGTTCCGTGGTTCCTGGTGAATAGCGTGTTTGAGCTCAATCAGGGCTCTAGTACATGCCTTATCAAACCATCTTCTACCAGTTTTAGTCCTATTTCTAGAAACCACCCTCAAACTCTCTTTAATTGTTACTGCTATGATATTAAAATGTTCGATTATATTTTCGCTCTTTGAATTTTCATCTAAACAAACTCTAAAGCTATCTGAGCAGATATTGACTAGTTTAGCTAAGAATTCGTTCGGGACCACTTTACTCCACTTGAGGGAATACCCATTTTGTCTTCCCATCAGCACATCCGGGGCTTCCTGTATTTGTAGACTGTCATGTTGGCATGCTGAAAATGGGCTATCAATTTCAAGTACTTGTGGGTAATGATCACTCAGTGGTAATTCATAATTCTTATAGTTAGAGGCCCTAAATCCTGAAGTATTTGAACAGATAATAAAATCAATGGTGGTCGATGCGCCCCTTCCAATGAATGTCGGGGCAAACGATGTTGGGCACACGGTTAGTTCATTTGCATATCCCAAATCACAATTAAATAATATCTCGTTCAGCAAATCCCCGGTTAGAGTATGGTCAAAATGTGTAAGATTAATGTCTTGCTCTAACATTAAACCACAAGTTCCTTTTTGACCCATTTTGCAAAGATGACAATTAAAATCCCCCCCCCATAAAATCATTACTTCCCTCGTCTTGCTTACTATCTCCCCTTGTAGATCCTCATTTAGCCTTTTCATAATGTTCTGAATTGCGGTGCATGGGATATTGTTATAAAAATTAACTATCACAAGGCTGATCCCAGTTTTAGTATCTATCACTAATTTATGATAGTAACTACAATTGTGATAGAAATGAACCCTCTCATATAATAAAGAGTTTGAAAGGTACGTAATTATGCCACCTTTGGGTCTCCCATATGACCCTCCTACTGCAGGAGTGCAGTAAGTTTTGTAACCATTCAAATGTATAGGATCTATTGTCCAAGTTTCTTGTAGGGCCATAATATCGACGCCATCCGTGGCCATTTTCCATGAAGGATTAGAGATTTTATGTTTTAATCCTGCCACGTTCCAGAACATCACCTTACAATTTCCATTTTGACTGGGTAGTATTACTTTGTCTATAACAACATGGCCTATGTTAATCTTATCTGTTTCAACTATAGGGTCACTCGTAATTCCTTTTAACTTAGAGACGAAGTTTGGACTGCTATGAAGGGGTAAGTCCTTTTTATCTTTTACACACTCTTGCCCCGACAATTTAGCTTGATTATTCAATTCTTTGGTTACTGATGGAATCTTATTGCACAAACTACTGCTAGTATTATCAAAATTTTCGTTGGAGGGACTAAAAGGTGGTGGATTTGGGGTAGTATTTACAGATGGCAATAGGTCAAATAATTTCTCACACCCTAGGCGTCAGTCAACCATATCCAGTGGGCTGAATCTATTATAGCAAGGGATGGCAAATGGAGCAGACTGTATGCCTGACCAATCTCCCCAATGTTGCGGGCCTCCCTTTTGATTCCTCCCGGACCTTCGCTGTATTAAAGTCCAGTGGTCATCTTCCCTCCATCCCTGCCTGTTAAGATTTGAATCCCCATGCAAGTTATTTCTCCTCCCTTCCCTAGCACAATTTTCATTTCTAATCCAACTCCATCTGTCATCTAATTGTTCATTTGGACTATAGAAATAGAATAAGGGTCTAACTGTAATCAACAGATCCTGATTCCTAGAGTTCCCCTGGCAAATATAATCTACCGTTTGCGGGTTTTCAAAGGTTATAACCACGCAGTCACCCTGTAGTTTCTTTCTATTACACCCCACCCACGATGCCCTTCGAACCATCAAGATTCTACTGGCCAAAACTGGAGGTATAGGATAATTAGAGTTTAGCCAGTGAATCACCTTGTTTCTTAGTGCTTCAAAGGGCTCCATAGTATGAGGTGCCAATTCAGGGACCCCAGTTAATTCTACCACGTAAGGGCAGGCATCATGATCCGGGGGCAAATTTATAGTTCTGCGCTTTTCAGTTTTCTCCTGTTGTGATTTGTCTAGGTTAGGAGTAGGTGCAGGAGGCGAAAGTATAGAGGGTACAGTCACTTCAGGTGCCGTCAATAGCCCGGGAGTCTTTATACTCACTGCTGAACTAATTGCATTTCGCTTGGATTCAGGCAGAGGGATTGTAGAAGTTAATTTCTTCCCTTTCGGCAGATTCTCTTTGAAGACCGGTGGTTTATCCACCGATACAATCTCATTATTTGGGACTTTTTCCTGGGTATGCAACTGTATCTTTATATCCTTCTGGAGTATTTGGAGTAGCTTCTCTATATCTAGGAGCCTTTCTTGTATAGGGACAAGTAAAGATTTAATTAATGTTGTCAGGGTATGTATCATAGAATTTTCCCTATCTTCATAACCATCTAGACTACTCACTATATTACTCTCATTAAGAATATCAACAAAGGACTCATCTGGTAAAGTAACATCTATCATAGGTAGGGACAGTTTCTTGTGGGTGACAACTTCGAGTTCAAGTTCAGATTCAATCCCGACTTCATTTACCACAGAGTCTTTAATACCACCCTTCTTAACCACTTTTGCCTTTACCTTCTTGCAAGTTATCTTTTTATTCTTGGCGCACTCTTTAGGAATTGCCCCCTGCCTTTTTCCTTTTAGTTTTTGGTTTACAGTGTCATCCTGGGTATCTAAATGTACCCCAATCATAGTTTCTTCAGCAGGGTTTGTTAATTCTGATCCCATACTGATTGGGTTTTGCGATACCAAGTCAGTAGCGGCACTATTATGTGTTTGCGCATGTGCTTGTAATAAAGGAAAATCAGGCAGGGAATATTCAGGGCTACATGCCACAGCAATATTACCTATCGATGATCTCTTTGCGAAAGCTAGATCTTGAGATACCCTTCTCTCCATTAGTACTATCCTTTGATCTATCAAGCTATTAGTACGTACAATGAAATCATCTAATGTTCCCGTCAATTTATTCCCTCCGGTGACGTTCTTACTTCTAGTTTCCCGCATATTCATGTTAACAACAAACAGTATGTAAAACAGGATTATCCTGGCTAAATATGAAAATAACCAATATTTCCGATGACACTAAATAGGGATCACATTAACATGTATATAGCTTATATATTGAAAGTGACGTGATGTCAATGAAGCAGTGTTAGCGTGAGACCCTACCAATACCTCCCACACAATTTATAAAGTGCTGTATTCCAAATACCAGCCTTTCTCCCTGGGCCGTCCCGTACCTCTTTGTGCCTCTGAGGGCCTCAGAGGGCCCGCCCTTTGCCCGGGCTTAGCCCGGCGCCGCCCGCGCGCGTCCCGCTACGCGGGGGAGACCTCTCAGTTTTAAACGCCTCCTGGCGCGAAATGGGTTTCCCCGATGACGGCTTCCTGCCGCAAGGGTACGTGGGTGTAGTAGTCCCTCCCTCACTGCGGCCGCGCTGATGGGAGAGAGCGCGGCAGCGGGGAGACACCTTCGGCGGGACCAAGAGTAGCAGCAAAAGCACCAGCCAGGTAGGGTTCCTACGATGATTCACAGCGCCCCACTCAATATCTTCAATGCCTTCATAATGGAGTATTGCAGTGTATAGGTAAACCTACAGCATATAATTTTACATTTTTTAAAGGTGTTTGTGTTGAATTTATTTGGTGAAAATTATCACCAGTGTCTTGAAGATATATTGAAGATTGCATTACTATCAGATCTAAAATGGAGGCTATTTAGATGGTAAATAGTTGTAGTCATCAACTGATGTCTCCACTTACTGACTTCCCTGGCACTGTTTTTAATTATTTGTTTAAGTTAGGTACCATGTACAAAAACCCATCACCCATTCCTTTAATGCTTCACGTGATATTTCACCATCTTACTTCACCAACAGTTTTAATGATTTAAGACATTCCCATATAGGGTCATTTGAAAGTTCTTGTTAAATTTTTTAAACTTTGAACTGTCTTTGTGATTCCTTAAGGTAACACTTTCCGTTCATCAGCATGATTTTTTCCCCTTTGTCTAATACTTTTTTCACTATGCTCTCTTCTTTCTAAAATAACAAGCAAAGATCTTTTGCTCATCGATTTTTGGGAAAGTCTTTATTTGGTAGTTAAATATTTTCAAACCTTGATGGCTACTTACTACAACTGGGGCCACTGTGATGTTTTCAGTCTGGGGATAAAATGTTAGATAATTTCATGAGTACCAAGAAATGTCCATAACAAAAAGTCCACTTGTAAGTGTTGGTTCTTTATTTCCAATCTTCGCTTTCATCCAACAATTCTTGTGAATCTTATAACCGTTAGCCTTGTAGCCATTAGCCAACACATGTTTCGTTGTTA
The DNA here is from genome assembly GCF_964204655.1 of Triturus cristatus. NCBI lineage: Eukaryota > Metazoa > Chordata > Amphibia > Caudata > Salamandridae > Triturus > Triturus cristatus. The sequence goes on along the minus strand of NC_140581.1, from coordinate 919,944,097 downwards.
GGTATGTCTACCATCGACTTCATCAGGGCTACAAAAACAAATTCTATTAAAACTTAGCAATACATTCTGACCACTTCTAGTTGGTCACCATCACTCCAGTGATACTTTGTTTTAAAAATTGAAAACATGTGATCCTCCGTCATTAAGATTTCTAAAAAAAAATGTGCAAACCCAAAGAAAAAAGGGCAAACGTAAGGAAAAGAAAAGCTATGATACCCTTAAGTGGTGTAATAGAAGACCTATAAGAGCGGGAAATGTACAGATTCTTTAGTATTCTGTGAATTGGATCGTGTATAGGGTGAGATATTTAGACACCTGGAGTGAATGGATGGATGGCTTTGAGGGAGTGTCTTTAATTGCAGTTTGACTTTAATCAGTTCCGAACAGTGCAAATACCTATACTATTATGGTGCCCAAGACACATCTTTTATGAGTTTGTAATTTTAAGAGCAAATTTTGTGATAAGTTCGGGTAGAAGTGAAGAAGGGTTGGATTTGTCCGTAATTCTTTGTTCTATTTTCATCAAGTCACAAACAATTTAAACACCTACACCAATATGACACACATAATAGGCTGATTACGTATGTCTTTTAGTTTAGCTAACCACCATTGGTATAATACCTTCACCAATATGGCGTGGATGTTACACACGAGGAAATACATTTGTCGGTTGGGGTTTTCTCCGCTTTAAGCATGTTTCAGGTAATAGTGATGTGGGTCCGCTCACTTTACTTTCGTTAATGGATTTGTACAATGGATATTGGGATCTATTTAGACACACATTAAATATGGTACCTTTCTTTTTAAAATAATAGCACATGGTACGATACACAAATAGGTTTGTGTTTTTTTGGCACATTAGATGATGTCCAGAATGAATATATATGCCACATCGATGCAATATTCATGACGGCGGGATAAATGCTAGAACAGTTGTTTTACTTTGTTGCAATTATCTATGTTGGTGTCACATACCGGGCGGTATACGGCTGTATGGCACCTGAACTTGAGATGTTAGTATACGAGTAGAGGAGAAATATGTTTACTTAACATTGCACTGTCTATTTCACTATGGATACTAACGCATGTGGGCCGGATTTCCTAACAGGTTTACGGTGGCAATGATTTAATATTACAGGTTGGATGACATTTAGGGATCACTGCCTGTTGGAATGTGATATCTTCAGTGGAGTAGTGGTCACAGAGATATATATTTTCTTTTCAGGTCGAATTAGGATTTGTAGCTGGGACTTAACCTTCTTCATACTTATAAGGCTGCATACTACAATATGGTGAGATGCTGATAAGTCGAAAAAGGTTCTATAATTTTAGTGTGTATACACATATACACTTGGGAACGTGATACTTTTGTTATTTACCTATTTATAGGTTACAATGAGAACAGAACTTTGAGTTAAGTGCTTTGGCTTTGAATTTGATCAACTTACTAGCAACGGGTGAGCAGTAAGTTTTGATTGGATATTGGTTTTGTCTCTTGGATGCTTTTCAAATAACTTGCGACCATTAGTCAGGTAAACTTTCGATAAGTTAGGGCACAAGACCTCTTGGCTTATACCCTTTTCTCCATCTCCCTTTCTCACTTTTATCTTGTTTTCTACTAACGGGTGAAATGGAGGAATTGCATATTTCTGTGACTAATATGGCATGAGGGTGTGATACTGTGACACAAATAATTTCCAGTTCTTATAGGACTTCTACTACACCAATTAAGGCTATCATAGCTTTTCTTTACTTTTATGTTTGCCTTTTTAGGTCGAGCATTCGAGACCTCTTTTATATACTTTAGTATATACTTATATGTGTTTGTACTTTGTGGGCTCGGGAGATCAGCAAGAGGACATGTATGCTTCCGCTTATGGACTTTTTTTCTGTTCAACTGCCTCTATTTAACTGTCTTGATAGAAAACAACCAGCAGAGGTCAGTAAAATACCAGAATCACTTTAGAATTCTCTAGATTCCAGTCCATTGAAATTGTCTTCCACAAGCACCCGTAAACAATAATATTTTTTTCAAATCTTGTATTTTCAGTGATATGACCAACAAAGGCCCTGATTTTATATTAAAAACAGAGCTTTGGACTATATAATTTCACGCTGAAAGGCAATATTTCTCTCAATGTGTTCCCATACCTGGTGTGTCACTCAGTTTGGTGCTTACTTTCCCTCCATGTTAAAGAACAGTAGATGTTTCAGCACCCAGACTAATGTGCTGCATAGATAAATACATATATGGTCCCAAAGATGAGACCGATTGCATTGCAAATGCTTGTTTCCTTTGAGGTTGCACATATTTTTTAGAAATCTTAATGATTAAGTATCACATGAGTTGAATTTTTAAAATAAACTATCACAGGCATGATGGTGACCAACTAGAAGTGATTGAGTTGTATTACTAAGGTTAAATATAATTTGTTTAGTAGATCTGATGAAGTCGATGGTAAACATACCTAATGATGAAACACATGTAGGCTAATGGCTGCAAGGCTAATGGTTACACGATTCCCCAGAATTGTTGGATGAAAAGTGAAGAACCAACAAGTGGACTTTTTGTTATGTACATTTCTTAGTGCACCTTAGGAACTTGTTAACTTCACAACTTTTGGAAGAGACATTTGTGCGCACAGTAAGACCCTGCCACCTTGTTGTTTGCGTGATGATAACATTTATTCTTATTTTTGATCTATTCATAATGCTTTCTTGAGTAACCATATATCCGTGCCAAATATAGTTTAAAGCTGTCAGCTGGACAATGACTGGTGCATTACAAAATTCAATATACAATGCAACTTAGTACATAGGGATCTGCCTTCACAAACAGATTCCAGAGAAAAGTTTCAACCAGACTGGCTTTACAAACAGCGGGACTCTGAATGGCAGCATAACAGTGTGTGAGAGACGTGCATATTGATGTCTCTTCACAAATTCAATAAACAGAGACCTTTCAATATGCCCAAATTGTGCTGTAAAGGCTGATGAGTCATAGAGAGGGAAACATGTGAAGAGATGCTCCTGCTGCTGTAATCAGAAACGCCAAATCTGTTCCCCATAATGAGTTTAGGAAATTTGAACACCATAACAACCTGCTCTTCTGCATTTTCTTCTTCTTCTTCTCTCAAACAGATTAAGCTTCTTCTATTGAGTAAACATGACTTCATAAAGCAGCCATGGACAGATAAAATAAAATGGTGTCTTACCATATGGGGCAAGCAGAAACGTAGCTAGTAATGATATTTTTGATTGTATACACAATCAAAACAATCCAAATCTGTCTCCCCCACCAATATTTCTCTCTCTACAGAGTACCTCTAAATTATACGATGATACGCCACCTCGACAAGCAGCGGAAGTGGAACATTGGGCACCCTAAGTTGATAAAGAGTATTCAGTGAATAGTGCACATGTTGTGTGTGCAATTATCCTTTAGATACCTTCGCTTTTAAGGGAAAGTGGTGGTGGGCTCACAATTACCCCTTCTTTCCAACTAGCAAGCTATCTCACCAGCTAAAAAGAAGTGTTTGGAAGCTCATGTTATTTAGGAGCGTGGTCTTCAGAGACAATATGCCTTTAAAATACTCGCTACTTCAGCAGTATGTGGGATAATCCCATACTTGAATCAGCCAAGGAACATCCCAAGCTAGGCATAGATTTGATCAGTATCTCAAGTGCTGCACTTCACTAACTGAGAAAGTTTTTTGTCTATGCAGAGTGCAAGTTGAAAAGGTCTCAGTGTTCAACGCTAGGGTGATAGTTACTTCTAACTATATTGCAAGAATGGTCATGTATTAAACAGCATTCATAAAACTTGTGTTTGATGTCTTGATGAATGAATTTGACCTGATTGAACTACATAAACTCTGAAACATGTTGACATCTGCTAGCACAGAGTGCTTGTAATTCAAGTCCCTATTCTGTTTTTAATCCTATAGTAGAGGGGCACTAATATAGTACATTTGCCCACTTACACACAATTTTAGATTCCAGGGATTATAAGTATGGTGGAAGTAAGAGACAAAGCTAACATCACTTAGGGACTTACATAGATAAGAGTAGAACAGTTAGGAAAGCATGAAAGAAGACTAAAAAACCCTGACTGACTCTTACATTACTAATTTCTATCTAGTATTCCATCCTGACTTTAAGTGGATGTAGATTCCCACACAGGAGTGGACCCAATAAGTAAACATATCACTGGCAACTGGATGAGAGTTTGGCACTTCAACAAACATTTGCACCTCTCCAAAGCTATATCTTGCATTACAATGAAAGAGGAATACTTAAAATGACTCTAACAAAGAATATAATTAGAGGAAGTAGTATTATGTTTATGTTCACTGATGTTACCAGAAAAGATGCGCTATTTCCCGCTTAAAAAAATTAATCTATTTTGCCCCTCTATTTTATATTCAAGCAATGAAAGTAGCAGGCAGTAGCGTCTGACACAGATAAATACCGGTGAGGCAGGTGGAGAGGGAAAGGGGAGGGGGAAAGGGGCCGGCTGGAAGCATGCTGCGGGGGGTTAATAATAAAAAAAATTAAGAAACACTCCATCCTGAATAGGCTTTATTGGAGAAACCTAAGTGCGCATGTCAGTTTGGCCGGCCCAAGACAGCTCGCCACTCCTCCTCCCCCCTCCCATGGCTCAGCCCTGCCCCTCCCTGCACACGCTGGCTCAGCCAGCAGCTGGCTGGCCCAACTGGCCCTGGCTACCGTCCCACAGATCCGCAGGACCACTGTTGGAGGAAAATCCTTCTCCTACCTCACTGTGAAGACCTGAAACTCCCTGCCTCTGCACCTCAGGCAATCACCATCGCTGCCACAATTCAGGAAGGACCTCAAGACCTGGCTCTGCGACTGAACTGCAGACCCAGCTCCTCCCTCCCCCAACGCCTTAAGACCTTCACAGGTGAGTAGTCACGCTTTATAAGTCCTTGATTGATTGACTGAAAAATAAAACAATAGTAAAATATTGTTTTATTTTTCAGCTGCTGGCTCTAAGCCAGTGAGGCGACACCCCTCCGCCGGTGCGGAAGAGCCGCCCCTGGTAGCAGGACTACTAAATTAAAAGCATCTGCTATGCTTTGACCATCCCTAAAATAACTTCATGCAGCTCCTTGTTTACCCAGACCATATATCCATTATTTGCTTCATAAAATAAGCAGAGGAATGCAATGCAATTCTTTGGGGCACTGAAGATTTTATTTGAGACAAAGATGTAAAGAAATATGTGTAAAGTTGTCACAAAATAAAGTAGCATGGCTGCTGCAGCACAGCTTATCATACAGTAAACTCAGTCAAGCTATCTTTTCGAAAATCGTTTGGTATCACTTTATTGACCAAGGATAACAGTTCACATGCTTCCTAGACATTTACAAGTGTTCAGAGACAGATCCAATTTGAGAAACTGATTGAAACAGCTTCCCTCAGGCTATTTGCTTGCCAAATGACTTGTTATTCTTGTAACATACTCACCTTTTGCATAAATGCAGGAGTGTAGGTTTTAAATGATACCTTTTGTTACAAAGCTGAGTCAAAATGACCTGGTGTCATGCCAGAAATCTTCATTACATCGAGCCCTAGTCTTCCTTGTCACAGTTCTGAATGAAAACCGGTCGATCTGCTGGCCTACTAGGTTCCTCGTGAAACAATATCCCTTGAGAGACTTTAATGAGGACATTCGAGAACTTGTGAAAGTGTGTTCATTAATGGCTGGATTGTCATATCAAGGAACTATTATTTCAAAAGACGCCTCTTTTCCAGCGTAGTTGAAAGGAAAGTTGAGGTGGCAGTAAAAATAGCATATTCAGCTTCCCATTTTTGGTAAGTGTTTTTAGGAAGTGCAAGCACAGGGTCTAGCTGAACGTAACATAATAAGGACTTGACTAATCATCTGCTTCTTCAAACATGAAACAAGTAGTAAGGATCCTGCGTAACATTTCATTTGAAAAACAGTGTGCTGCAGTTGGGGGGCTTGTGTCACACACTGCAGTTAGAAGGGATCTTTTTTTGAGGTCATGGAAGGCATGCTTAACACTAACAAGACTCTTGATGCACCATCCTTTCAAAGGAAGAAAGCTGTTTGCTGCACAACTTGAGGAATTAGTGAAAAAAATCAGGAGAACCTCTGACTCCTATTATGACTCCTATTTTGACTCCTGTCTGTTCCTTTTCAAGATGTTGAGGTTTCGTCCCTCAAGTTCCCACTGAGATTGCCAACGGTATTCAAGACATCGGGACCACTTCTGCTGAAAAATCCTGGTCCAGACCTGGAGCTTCAGCTCCCACTGCAACACAATTATGACTATCTGGTGGGAGATCATAAAATGAACTGTCAAGGAGTCTGGCAGGCTTAAGTATCAGAACAGTGGTTACAGGTTTTAAATCATGTTTTATTTGTCTTCCCCCTTTTACAACCATTACGACGTTGTTTGTTGAGGCCATTGTGTTTAAAATATAACATCGCCACAGCCGAGGAGGCCCAAAATTTTCTTTTGCCCCCCCCCCTTCTGAACAAGTGTGTTTTAAAATGTACATCTTTTTTAAACAATTTTTAAATATACTTTAGACAAGAACCAATGTGAAGAAGTAGGCTGAGGTATGTTGAAGAGGGTCCTATGAGGACAATATTCATTACATATTACACTATATTTTGAATTGTAGGATCCTCATATTGTATATATGATTATGTTATAGAATCTAGTGGTAAAATTAGAATTAAATCTTGTTACGTTTGTTGGCATACTAAACGATCAAAGGATTAATGGAATTAGTACAGTATTTATGCATTCGCACTTTGAGAACATGTATGCTGCTACGTAGACTGCACTATATAATAAATGTATTTTGCACTTTTTAGGCTACTGCTTGTATTTTTCTTTGGGGTCCGTCTGAGCAAGATCCACTTTTTTACTTTAAAAAAAAATTGTTACAGGATGTCTCGCATTTGCACTTTCTCCCATGTTGTGCGCACTTATGAATCTAGTATGTATGATAAAGACTGTAACTGTTGGGTCTCTGAATATACTTTGGACATATATTATATATAGAAATCCAAGATGCTGTATAATGAAGATAACATTTTTAGACTATTTAACGATATAGCTTGACCCAAGTTGTTTTATCAGTCATCCGTTACAATGGTGAAATCGGTCTAATATCTGCGTACTAGCACACTAAGGGGGTCATTAGCATGGCGGGCGAACAAAGTCCGCCCGCCATACCCCCGGGAAATGGGACCGCCCACAATGCATGCGGCGGTCCCGCACTTCCCATTAGGATGCGCCCGCCACACTGGCGGACACATCCCGCATTTTTAACATTGCGTCGGGCGGTGCTGCAAGCACCGCCCACCACAATGCCAAAAATGCAATTAATGCATTTCAATGCACAACGTGACAGGCACCGTGCAGTGCCTGCCACGTTATACATTGAAATGCAGGGGGGTACAATAGGTACCCCCCCATGTGCACCCCCCACCCCCCAGAATCCATGGGGGCCCGTTACGGGCTCCCATTGTTGAAGTCTGCATGCCTTTCCGTGGCTGCGAAATGCATGTGCCCGCATGTATGCTAATATGGATGGCTGTGTCTACCAGACACCGCCACCATCTGAACAGCTTTTCCGCAAACGGGCGGATTGCCCACCGGCGGAAAACCAGCAGACGGTATTTCCGTCCGCCGGGGTTCCCCCGCCATAGTAATATGGCGGGGGGAATTGGCATGCGGGCGGGCTAAAATGTTGGGCGGTGGCAATCCGCCCAATATGCTAATGGGCCACTTAGTTTTAGCAAGTTACTTGCAACATGTATTGCTCAAACAAATCGATGAATTTATGGTTTTACATGTATTGTAATTTTTACTTTAGCTCTGGATGATTTGTTAAATTAGAGCCTTTTTATCAGTTTTTTCCTCATGTGGAACTCCTAAGAGCTCCAAACCATAAAATTGAATTGAACAGTGAGCACTCAATATCATTAATCAGGGTTGCAAGATTCAGTTCTTGGACATTCTACAAAATCATTTTCAGGTAACTTTAGTTCCTCATTCTGTGGATCATCTGTAGGCATTAGGAAAAGGAAAAGAGAAACTTCCAGACAAGGCAGCTATTATACTGATGCCATGTATGAATGGAAGCAGGGCCGTTGGTCAATAAACATTTTGGGTACAAGAGGTTTCTGAAGCCTATTGTCCATTTTTGTACTTGAAAATAATAAACTTGTTTGTACCTAAGATAACTTTTAAAACGGTGACACTTGAAACAACCCTGCTCTTCGTGGTCACAAGGGATGTTCTAACATCCTTGAATTGAATGGAAACCTACATGCCCATCCCAAGTCACTCAGAGTCACAATATATTTGTGATATTGGCCAACGTTTTCAGATTTGGGTTGGCCTCTGCTCCCAGTATATTCACAAAGGCCATTACACCATTGGTGAGTATTTTGTATTCTGAGGATATCTAGGCCTTCCCATATCTTGATGACTGATTGGTTACATTATGTTCTTTTTTTCAAGGCGTGTCAAGTCATCAAAGGTGTACCCACTACAACCCCAGAGCACAGATTGCGGATTAATTTCAAGAAATCAAGCATGGACCCATCTTATACTCTGCAGTTCATTGGAGCCTACATCCGAACAGATGCGAAAAAGGTGTTCTTGCCAGAGTCCAGAGCAATTAAGATGGCTTCTCACATTTGAGCCCTCCTGAAACTATCGTTGGCCATGTCCAAGTGCAGATATAGGGCTTTATGGAAGCCTCAGTAGTAATAGTGCCTTATGCATTATTAGTCACCTAACTCAGAGGAGTCCGAGGCTCCAATTCTTGAGAACCTGGAGATCAGGCACTCTCTTTAGGGGTGGCTGGAATTGAAAAACTTGATCAAAGGTGTGTCATTGATTCCTCCATACCCTTTAGTACTTACAAACGATGCCAGCAAATTCAGATAGGGAGCAACATTGAGGGATCTGCCCAGGGGTGGCTCCTCTGTAATGGTGAAGGAGCTTTGCCCCACTGCCAGCACATGATAAATAAAGTGTTGTTATTATTGTTTTATTTATCTCAGTCGAAGTTAATTATGTCTGACAGGAAGGGCGGGGCCAGGCCAGTGCAGGAAGCAGTACTGTGCACTTATAAGTGTGCATGTGTGTATGGCCGGCTGTCCTAGGCCAGCCAAACATACATGCACACTTATGTTTCTCTAAACCCAGCTGTATTGTACAGCCGGATTGGAGAAACCCCCAGGCTCCCGGGCACCGTCTGAGTGGCAAACGAGGCAGCTCAGACCAATCCTGGTACTGCTCTCCTGCTAGAGAAGAGTGTCTGGATTGGGTGGGGAGCCTGGGCCCTGAGGGACTTTCCCTTTCAGGCTTCCGGGCCGGCAGCGGGAGCAGAGTGGAGCAGCAGATAGGTGGTTTTTATTATTTATCTTTTTATTCTCAAACCTCTCCTCCACCCCACCCCGCTGCCCTACTGGTTTTAATTGTCGGTAGCAGCCAGCACATGGGTTGTGGTCTAAGGAGGAGGCCAGCAATTTCTCCAGTTGGAAGAAGCTCTCTACCGTTCTGAGACCTCTAGAATTTTCTTGCAGGTTCAGGTCGAAAATGTGTGTATTCAATCGGGGATGAATAAGTCATATGTGGTTCATTAGAGTCAGATTTTCTTTCATTGCTCTAACTGTGTCTCAATCCAGATCTGTTTAAGGGCATTGTGGCCATCTATGGTTGCCTATGGCTGGACTGCTTCACCTTTGTCCAGAATGCTCTTCTTCCAGACATCTGCTCCCTAACTCTCAGCAGAAGGGCTTGGGCTGGATACTAGGGGCCGATTACGATGTTGTTCGGAAAAGCTCCGATTGGGATTTGGTATCTCAGAATACGATTCGTAACCCTTGTTTCCTAATAAATTGTACACATTTCCCAACGACCATTTATGATGCCCAGAAACCGTTTGGGCTGTCCGAATCGGTTTCAAAAGGCATTCGGACAGCCCAAGTCTTTCGGAGTCGAATCGCACAGCTCTATGGATACGGTTTCTGAGCGAGCGATTACGATGATGGATTCGGACAGTCGTTCCGATTCGGTCTGCCCGACAAGAAACGGCTGTCGGAATTTGTCTTTTGGGGCCCGCAGCAGGCCCTCCCTTCACCCAGAGGCATTTACAAAGCTTTTTTGAGGTTGCAAACATCCAAATTTGCAGAATCTGGCCGTTTGCAACTGCTACAAAAAGCGTTTCCAATGTACAAAAGGCAAATTGAGATTTGGTTACCTGTTACCAAATCACAATTTGCATTTGCTACCGAAATATTTGGAAATGGCGCCCCTTCCAAATACTGAAACAGAATGGCATATGTATTAATATTTTGCGACTGAATTCCATTGCAAAACACTAATATTTTACTGACTATAAATGTACAGTGGTAACCCATTCACAAATTGGAAGGGATCCTCGTGGAACCCCTTCCTCTTTGAGAATGCAAAGCTAAATATTTTTTAAGAGCAGGCAGTGGTCCCACGGACCACAGTCTATTCTTAAAAAATGACACTGAAAAGCTTAATTTTCTTTTTTGAAACACAACCTATTTTCCTTTAAGCAAAATGGGCTGAATAAAAAAACAAAACACTGCTTAATTAAAAAGCAATCATAGGCACGGTGGTCTGCTGACCCCAGCATGCCACCATCCCGGTGATGGGTGCAAATCCCAATGGCTCCCAAATTGTGACCTACCCCATTATTGTTCATGAGGTAGGTCGGTTTGCAATCCCCAAGTAACTGCTATTTCAAATAAAATCAGCGGTTTCAATAATTAGGAATAGCGATTTCCAAATTGCGATTCAGAGATAATCGCAGTTAGGAAATCGCTGTTCCTTATGTTAGTACATCTGGCCCCTAATCCCTACTGACTGAAAAATACCTGTAGAGTTAATCCCCCTATACTGTTGTGCTCCCCTAATGAACTGTGTAAACAGTGTCCAATGTGGTCACTGAAGGACAGGTTTGACTCTGCTAATTGACTATCTCAGATTATTTTTTAGTATATTTCCTTTGGTGTACTGTACAGCGCTTGAATACCTGGTCCTGTCAGGCTTAACACATGCCCCCATACAGAGTATTCTGTATACAGTCTCTGATCTGGTCACCCAATGGAGACAGGGAATGACTTCTTCAAGTACTTTTTAAGTATTCTTCACAGCACTTCGCCCCCCTCCTCCACGATCCAGAAAGCAATTTATAGAAATGCCAATAAATAAATAAATAACTAACCTTCACAGTGGATCCACTTGAAAAGAGCCCAATCATTTTGAGTTTCTCCTCTCCTGAGGTCATCTCTGATCTGACTCTGGCTGATGGTCTGGACTTTAGCATTCCAGACTGAAGACTGTTCAGTTGAGGTAGCTCATTGCATTAAAAAATCTCATCACCCTGCTACTCTCAAAGCCAGCAAAGAAAGGGGCATAAAAGCAGTGTCATGTGATACAGTGATGGTATCAAATTTTTTAAGAGATGGCTTTATGCTGAGTTTAGACATCTCCACATTAAATAGCCATTTGTCTGCAATCCATGTTTTTAGGGTTTCTGGCATGATGGCCATATCTGATCTAGCTTCACGTCTACATTTTTCCCATCAGAGACCAGTAACTTACTTTCAGGTCCCATCTTATGATCTCACATTGGTGATACAAGGACCCTAGTTCGCTCTCTCCTTTTAAACATTTGGAATCTACATTTGAAATTTCTTGAAATCAGTACATTTAAAATCAGTACATTTGAGGTAATCTTTTTTGTGCCATTTGCTCAGGTTGGCATATTGGGGTAATAAGTGTTCCTGCAATGCATAGATCTTTTTTGAGTCTTCTACCAGGTAAGGTAGTTTGTAAGTTATGTCCATCTTTTGTGCCAAAGATTCCTTCTTCTTTTCGCTTTCAATAGAATTTAGGACGTTACGTATCAACCTCTTTCCCCATACACACAGACAGGGTGGATAAAACCCTTCAATACACAAGGCCTTTAGTTGTGCCCATCTTTTAACATTCCCTTTCTTCTTTGGAGGAGAAACTTTGGAATATACTGAATGTCCATAGACCTCTGTTTATCGTTTTGGAAAGGACCACTAGTTTTCAAAAAGTGAAATTTTGGATCAGCAGGGGGAGGGCAACATCAATCCACATTGGCGATGAATCATTAGTTTAGGTTTGTGATATTATCTGTTTATCAAAGTTCTTGTTTGGAGCTACCCGGTTCCATACAGAAACAATCCACAAGAGGAGTGTCTATTATTTAAAGGATTTATAATGCGCACAGCTACCTAATAGGGTTTCCTGGCGCTGGAAATGAACAAGCGAGAATGGAGCTCAGTTGGTATTAGACCTAACTAAAAAGAATGGTCTTTAGCTTTTTTCGGAAAGCGAGGAGAGATTGACAATTCCTAAGTTCTAAAGGAAGGGAGTTCCACAATTTTGGTCCCAAGAAGGAAAACGAGCGGCCTCCCATGCGAGTTAGCCGTAACCTGGAGACTGAGAAAAGAGAAAGATTGGCCGATCTTAGGTTGTGCGAGGGTCTGTAAGGCTTGACAAGATTGAGTATGTACACGGGCCAGGCCATGCTGAGCTCTAAACATGTAGCAGAGGGCCTTAACCTCGATACGCTTACTAACCCTGAGCCAATGGAGTTGATCGATCAGAGGGGAAGCAGAAAAGTGCAGAGGCAACCTAAAAAATAGGCGGGCTGTCGCATTCTGAATGAGCTGAAGACGGTGTACAGAGGTCTTGTCCGCTCCCAGATACAGTACATTACCATAATGAAGTCTGGAGATCACCAAAGCCTGCACGACAGTCCTCTGAGCAGCCGGTGAAATTAGCCAAAGGATTTTCTTTAACCACTTGAGGATCGCAAAGCAGGCTGAGGTGACTCCCGAGATCTGAGCAGCGAGAGAGAGCTTGCTATCGATGGAAAAACCCAGGTTCTTAACCTTAGGAACCGGGGTAGGCAAAGGACCCATAGAGATAGGCCAATGACTGGCCCCCAAAGCTCAGGATTGTTACCCAGGAATCAGAATCTCTATCTTAGAACCATTCAGCCTTAAAGCATTTCTGGACATCCACAAGGAGATGTTACGCAGACCATGTTTAAGTAAGGAAGGATCCTGGTGTTGAGCTGGCGATAGAGTGAAAATAATCTGTGGATCATCAGCATGTGAAAAGATGGTCAGCCCAGACCTTTCAGCAATGTCTGCCAAAGGGCGAACGAAAAGATTGAAAAGCAGAGGAATCAAGATAGAACCCTGCGGAACTCCAGATGTTAATGCCACGGGACTAGATTTAGCAGTGTGAGATGAGACTTGAAAGGAGCGATCCTTTAAAAACAAATCAGCCAATGCAAGGCTACACCTACAATGCCAAAGCTTTCAAGGCGATCCACCAGAATAGAATGGGAGACCGTGTCAAAGGCAGCGCTCAAATCCAGTAGGTGAGCGCTGCTGTGCCCCCAAGGTCAAATGGCTGCATAAGGTTCTGCGTGACCCCCAACAGAGCCGATTCGGTACTGTGACCAGGATAAAAGCCAGACTATGATGGATGAAATAGCTTATGTTTTGTCACATGTACAGAGAGTTGAGAGTTGATGTGTTTTTCTAATATTTTGGAGAAAATGGAGAGGAGAGATATAGGCCTGTAATTTGACCAGCAAAGGGGACTGAAGCCAGTCTTTTTCAACAATGGAAGCACAAGAGCATGCTTCCAATTACGAGGCAACTGGCCCAGATTTAGGGAGGAATTAAGAAGCTTGGCAATCACCTCGAGGGCCGGTTTGTCCAGGCATCTGAGCTTAGAGGGGGGGAGGGGATCAAGTGGGGAGCCAGACTTGATGGTTCCCAGTAGGTTTTTCAAAGAAATTAAGTCAATTAGGAGCCAGGCCTTAACTTGACAAGATTCATCAGATGTGGAGTCAGGGGGAGCAGCTTTGACCTGGTCAGAAAGTTGAGTGGTGGGAAAGATGAAACTGTCATGAGGAGAGGAACCCAACACAAGCTCACGATGGATAGACATGACTTTATTATGAAATAACAGTTCAATGATGTAATGAAAGAGAAGGGGCTGACAAGAACGCATCCGGTGCAGAGTTCCGTCATAACTTTAAATAGGGTTTTCTGACAGTTTTGGGCGGTCATAATTTTAACTGTGTAGAAGGAGGCACAAGCTGATCTGCATAGAGCGTGATACTTTTTTAGTGCCTCCAAAGAAGTGGCTTTGGTCTCTGGTGCATAGTGCTTTCTCCACAGTCGCTCCAGAACTTTATATTGGGTTTTTTCAAGGGAGTCGGTAAACCACGGAGCGGGGGGTAGCAGTCTAGCTTGGGATTTAGTAGAAAGAGGAAGAATGGAATCAACAGCCTCAGGCAGCCAGTGATCAACTAGTAGCTGGTCCGAGTCCAATTGAGATGTAAAAAAGGGAGCAGTCTGCCAAAGCAGCTCATTAAGTGCCTTCATATCAAGTTGAGACCAATTCCGTATTTTCTTAGGCAAGGCGGAAGGACGAGGCGAGGGAGCCAGTGAAGAGTCAATAAAAAAAGGAATAGCTAGGTGATCTAACCAACCTAGCTGAATGGGCGGTGCAGTGGACATAGTAGGGAGATTTGAGAAAATAGGGTCCAGAAGATGACCTGCTACATGAGAAGGTAAGGAGTTGATGAGTGGGAGATTCAGGGTCAAGAGATCATTCAAGACAGTTCGGACTGATTTGTTACTAGGATCATCATAATGTAAACTAAGGTCCCCAAGCACTGAAAAATTTGCCACACAAAGAACATGAGGGGCAAGTGATTCAGTCAACAGGGAACCCCAGTTGTTAGGCGGGCCAGAGGGACGGTAAATGAGGGCCCCAGAATAGGTGAAATTTGGGGAAATAGGGATAGAAAAAAATAGGGCTTCACTGTTGGGGATCATAAGTGCCTCAATTTTGCAATATAACGTTTTTTGTAAATAATGGCGATTCCTCCACCAGTTTTCAATGGTCGGTTGATACCTAATAAACCAAAATTCTGTTATAACGCTGCAATCACATCAGGCATGGACCCATCGTGGAGCCAAGTCTCAGTTAAAAAAACACATCCGGATCCATGTCAACTAAGAAGTGAAATAGATGCAACTGGTGTTTGTAAAGGGAGCTACAATGGAGACTGAAACAGCAGAAAATCTTAGGTGGAAGTGAAACAAAATTGTCAACTCTGGAGAAGTGAGAAATCTCTCCATCGGAGGAGGGATAAGGACTAGGCCAGGAGTAAGTGGGGAGAACATTATCAAATCGACAGTGAGAGCAGTGCCTGACGCTAGCATCAGGAACAAGGACTTGACAGTTAAGGTTTGGGGTGAGTCTAAGACTGCTAAGGTCATGTGAAGATTATACGAGTCGAGGCTGCAAAGAGAAACAGGCAGTGGTTCTGGCCCCTGGCCCCGGCCGGATGCGGACGTGTGCAGACGGGCTTGCCTTTGTCTTGTGTGCTGCGCGCCAGTGGCGCACCAGCGGTGCCCCTGCTACGCGCGTCCGCTGCATGCATGCCACGGCATGGGTTTACATAAAACAAACCCGGAAGTATAGTGAACGCGAGCCTGGCTGGTTCAGAAACGCCCTCCGCCCAATCGGCACACAGCTGCGGTGGAACGGGGCGGAACTAGGAAGAAAGAGAGGTTCCCCAAACTGTGCAAAAGAGCAAGGAGGTAAAGTTAAAATGTATAAACAGTAATTAGCCACAAGTTAAAAAGCCAGCAGTTCAATCAACATAAAAGCAAAGTATAAGGAAGCGTTTAAAAGCGAGCGCAACTGACCTCACTCGGTCCGCTGCGCGCACTCCACAGCATGAGTTTAATTCTTGTGCTGCATTCAGAGGTGTCCCCATTAGAGATATAGGAAATTCTATTATGTGGGCATTTCCTAAACCCTTTATAAACCTTTTTCAGTGGGGGGGGGCGTGGCCTAATGCAGAGGATAATGTCCACCTGAGTGAGAGCTCCAGCTCCCCGGTGCCACAATCTTGGCCTTATTGCGAAGCTAGAGCCTCAGCAGGGCTTCTGACACAGGGTGAAGTCTCCAGAACCACTGGGGAATGTAATAGCATCTCTGGGGCGCTCATTGCCTGCACATTACTGCAGGGAGACGCTCCAATGAAGATGACTGCTCACTGCCTGCTCCGCGCCCAATCACGGTTCTAGCATGCAGCGAGGCAATTGTGTTCACCTCTTCCACCCAGGGCCGGACTGGGAACCGAAGCCAGCCCTGGCAAACTACTCGGTCAGCCCCCCGGGAGGGGGGAGGGGCTGCGGCCGAGATGTTCGCTAGGGCGGGTAGTGCCGATTTTGTTACAGGGGGATGATATTGCCAGCCCCCAGTAACAAAAAACGCCCCCCATGAGCCCAAAAACAGCCCATCAAGGAAACGCCCAGTGTCTGCTATGGCCAGTCCGGCCTTGCTTCTACCTGCTTCTAAAAAAGCATGAGAGACATTTTACAGCAATTAGGCAGGGCTCATGTATACTTTTATACGTGTGCATATTAGGCCTAACGGACTGCGCTTCACCCATTCGAGCACAGTGGTCATGTTAATCTCCTCTACCTCTCCTAAAATAAGCACGAGAGACACGTCCCTGCTAATACAGGGTGATTGAAAAGGTAATTGAAGCCCTAACAGACCTGTTTTGCCCAATCCTCACTTAGCAAGTAGGCAGGCCTTTATTCTCCCACCTGTACATAATCAGCCTAACAGACTGTGCTTGTCCCTTTGAGCAAAGCAGTTAAATTCACCTCCTATACCCGCTCCTAAACACGCAAGAGAGGTATCTTCCCCCAAATGCTGGTTGATTGGAAGCTTTATTTAGTCTAACACTCACCAAATTCATCTCAGGCAGCCTTTCATGGCATTTAGGCTCCGGCCTTTGCTTTCTCAGTGCAGTGACCTGTCTGCATCAAATCCAGAGAAAAGAGATAGATTTAAAGAAGCACCCCCCCCCGACTTCCTTCCCAACCATCTCATAACCTCCGAAAGAGACTGCAGAAACTACCTCTTCAAGTTTATCGCTGTGGTGGCACTTAATACATACCAGCCCAAGAATCCTATACCTGTGGCCCCTGATTACTGCGTACAACCATGTATTAAAGCATCTGAGCCTCCTGCCTTCTATGCAGCCAATTTCTTGCTTCAGAGACCGCATAGCAATAAGATGGCTAAAACAGCCTCCAAGCCAGGCAAGAAAATGACCAAGCCAGAACCTCCTGCCCCAGAATCTCCCATTAAATGCAAACCCCAACTGAAAGAAACAATGGTCACCAATCTTAAAAAGCTGTTGGATGTACTACAACTGGCTCAAATGACAAAAAATCAGCATGGACATTATGTGGCTGGTATAAGACCTGATATAAAACAAATAATTGACAAACTATCTGTAGCAGAACAACGTATCAGCGACCTTAAGGACAAATCTCTGTCCACAAAAAAAAATCCGCTCATTAGACAAACTATCAGCATCCATGCAACATGACATTCCTGAACTTGAAGGCAGAAACAGGAGTGTTATATGTCTATAAATTGGAAATTGTGTGTGCCGATCATCCTTAACCAATAGTATTATGGGGTAGTACTCCTTTGAGGAATATTAAGAGGCTATTCTTCCAGACTATGGGCACAACATAAGTTTGACCAAATTCACTATATGTGAGATTTTTCTTGCCTCAGACTCATTAAATTTTAAATCACTCAATAAAATTATACACTGGCAACACCGCTGAGAAGGTCCTAGCTCGCTACTTAAAACCCAAACAAAATCACTCCCAAATGACCCCTGTCAGAGACAAGGAAGACAACTATATTTGGACCCTCATAGAATCTCCCTTGTCTTCTTAGACCTCTATCAAAACCTGTACGCTGAAAATGCTAATGTTAACTTTACGACAGTCTGGCTTCCTTAAATAAACTCGACCTACCTAACTAGATGCCCAACGTCAACTTCCTCTAAACCAGGCCACATCCGATTCTAAACTACATTCAGCTATTAAATTTCTCAAAATGGTAAAAGCCCCCAGTCCAGTCAGACTCATTGCCCGCTTTTATATATTATTTACGGAAAATTGCGCTTGGCCTTGCTGGATCTCTTTCATAATTATGCAGAAACTTGGTATAGCCGGGATGCTACAGCAGAAGCAACAATAGCACTCATCTCTAAGTAGGGCAAGCACCATACCCCAAAAACTGCAGGTCGAGATTGCTTATCAACTTAGACTGCAAGCCATATGCTAAAATCCTAGCTAAACGTATTGAAGCGATATTACCTTCCCTGACTGGCCCTTATCAAGCTGGCTTTCTCAAACGGAGCCTCTGCAACG
This sequence comes from Triturus cristatus, assembly GCF_964204655.1. Taxonomy (NCBI): domain Eukaryota; kingdom Metazoa; phylum Chordata; class Amphibia; order Caudata; family Salamandridae; genus Triturus; species Triturus cristatus. The sequence goes on along the minus strand of NC_140581.1, from coordinate 919,925,718 downwards.
ATAATGTTAGGCTACTGGGACACATCCTACAACTTGACAAAACCAAAATGAACCCAGTGGCAGGAATAGAACTTGATATTGAAAAGGCATTCCACAAAGTTGCATTGCCCTTCTTGAAAGCCACCATGTCTTGCTTCAATTTGGGTGAGTAAGGATGATGATGGCCCTCTACTCAAATCCATGTGCAGAATTAGAACTAATGGGGTCCTGTCTGATTCATTTCTACTCAAGTAGGCACCAGACAGACATGCCTCCTGTCCCATTCACTATTCTTCCTAGCAGAAGAAACACTCTTAGTGTCCCCCAACAAATGTACTAATTCAATCAGGCTAAGCATCAGCGACATATGTTTTAAAACAGCAGCTTATGCCAATGACATTGTGATAGCAACCCACAGGCAGATTTAGCTGTTCCTGAAATTAAGGCTAACATGAAGGACTATTCCTTGGTATCGGGCTATACACTCAATAGGGACAAATCAGAGGTCCGAGCCCTTAACATAGCATGAACTAAAGAGGCTCTGGGCTGCTCAGGCTTATCATGACAACCCAACTTTCTCAAATATCCGTGACTTTAATTCAATGTTGATTTGATGAAATCCATAAGACACAATAAGTTCGTGGTCATACCAAAAATCGAGGAATTCCTGGAAGGTTGGTCGCCGAAATTCCATGGTGGGGTAAATTCAAATCCTTAAAAAGGGTCATCACCCCTATTGTTAAATATTTATTACATATGTAACAAATCTTTGCTCGGATGAGTTTTTTTAGTAGTATAGACCTTCTACATAACACATTCATTTGGAATTCTAGAAAACAACGCATCACCCTGAAAAAAATCTGTCTATCCAAACATCTAGGTGGTGCCAATCTGGCTGACTTAAAAAAATACCAATTCGATTTCCTGGCAGCCCATGGTGTGAAATGGCTTTATAGTGCTCTAGACTTTACACCCCTATGGCTATCCCTTGAAAAATCACTTGCAGAGAATCTCTCCCTACCACCTCTTTTAACTATATCCTAGGACCACCATATCCTTAATAGCCCTATCCTGAATCATCCCAGGAACGTTCTATTATACCTAAAGCTCCACTTCTCTGAGGTGAAATTTAGGCACTCCCTAGGTGCTTCTATCTGGTATAATAACGATATCAAAACTGACTCTAATTTCTCCATAGGAGGCCCATGGTGGGTGATGGGAATTTCTGTTGTTGGTGACCTTTGCTCTAAGCAGCACCCCCTCTCATTCTCTGGCATCAAATAAAAATATAACTTTGTCACCACCGACTTCTACAATTTTCTTAAACTAAAGGCAGCCATTACCAAACACAAAGCTTTCCTATTTGAGGATGCCTCAGTAGAGATTCTCCTTGCAATAATTAACCCCTTCGCTGCGGCGCGAATTCCGCCGCGGCGCTGGGGGGGTGCGGGGTGAGCGCGGCGCCGCCATGCTTGTGACGGAACCACGCCGTCATGAGTCACGGGCGAGCTGTGCTCATGACGGAGTGGTTCCGTCACTACTCCGCCCACTCTCTATTTCGCCCGCACAGGCGGGGAATCAGTGCCGCGTGGGAGGAGCGGCCGCAGCATGACGGAACCACTCCGTCATGAGCACACGCCACCCGTGGCTCATGACGGCGTGGTTCCGTCATGCGCACGCAAGGGGTTAAGAAAGGCGGACATGTGGCTTTAAATATTTATACTAAACTCAGGTCTCTGGCCATCTTGTTACGCAACTGAGCTCAACAGAGGTGGTGTTCAGACTGGCCCCGGGACAGACTACTTGAACTACTGTCCATTGACTAGTCAAGGCTGTGGGCTTCCCCATTTCATAAAAAGATAACACCCAATCTTGTTCAAACCAAACTAAACATCCTACACAGAACCTTCTGGACCCCACACCGTTTGGCCACCCTGGGTCTTAGATAATAGTAGCTGTTAGAATTGCAACTCCGAGAATGCAGAGCTACGCAATATACTATACAAAATGCTCCTCATTGTGCACATTCTGGACTAACACACATAACGTCATCAATTACATCTTCCACACTAAACTCCCTAGGACCTTCTTGTTTTCTGTTTGTGGTCCCTTTAACTCCCTACACACTGTTGGACTTCAAAGAGACGATTTGCTGTTCCTGGACTTAATGTTCACTCTGGCTCATAAAACTATCTTATCTTTCTGGAAATCACCAGGGAATACCTCAAGCAATACATGGGGGGAATGGATGTGATACATTAGGGATACACACTCAATTTTGTCCACCCTGGACTCCTGGATCTAGGCCAACAAAGCTCAATGGAATAATCTGGAATGAAACCTAGATTTAGTCAAATCCCCCCAATGCCCTTACACTTGTGGTGTCTCCTAACCAGCACCCAAGATACTCTGATATGTGTGGTAGTCACTAGGATTGTGACTGTTACCTCATCTATATGCTGAAATTGGTTATTCCACTCCAATCTGACCTACATACGCCTTAACTGTTTATTGCGGCAACCTCTCCTTCCCCTCCTTTACACCCCTCCCTCTTTCTGTTCCTTTTTATTTCCCGCCTTGCAGTTGGTCAATGCAAGATGTACTTGCCTCATAGAGCCACTCATTAACCATTTGCCCTCTGCTGTATTATCATTATGCAATACTTCATCACAAGTATTATTAATAACACTCTTACCTCATGTATGTTTGCCAACTGCTTGTTGAGTATTAAAATTCCAGTAAAATATTTTGAAATGGATAAATCTTTATCAATGGTACATGAGAGGTTGTTTGTGTTCTAATTTTTAGAAAGTAACGTTTTGAGTTCCTATGAATTTTTAATTTTATTTCACTGGTGCCACAGTAACATTTTGTGTGTTTCTTTTGTGAATCTTTTTGGATGTTCTGTAAATCTTGAGTGGGTCCGCATTTAGTAAGGACTAGGACGACAAACACTGATGATGAGATAATGACCTGGTTACTCACTGGTAATCTATTTTACTCAGAGTTCTGATCTTCCTCATCATGGTACTGAATGTATAATTTTCTGTAGGGTTCCTTGTATCTAAAAAGGAAAAGGAAAAAAGGGAAAGGGATGTTTACAGTAAAAAAATCCTTGATAAATCTAATAATTTTTGCTTAGGGGCGGTGAATAGGGGTTTTGTCAGCTTCAATGTCACACACAGAAAAGGTACAGCAAGGGAGTACACATGTAACAGTTGCAGCACTGTGCAAACTTACCACACACAAACACATAATGCACAGAGGGCCTGCTTCACAAAGATTGTTTTGAAAGGAGGGTTGTACGAGAGTATAACGAAGGTAAATACAGCGCATGGTTTTACCACGCATATTTTAGCATGCAGGTTTTTACCGTGAATATGCATTTACAACGCATACCAATACCACGCATTGTTTTTAGATTTAAAAACAATGTATTTGTGGGGCGAGACCCCCCCACTACCCCAACTTACCGTAAATGTGTGTTATTGGCTTTCGTTGTAAATGCATATTCGCTGTAAACATATGCGTGCTAAAAAATGTATGGTAAAGGCACATTGAGGTAAAAACCTTTTTGTAAAGGCTGTTTCCCGTAGGGAGTTCTGTCTCTCTCTTAGATGTGATTTACTCATGATTATCTAGGCGTAAGGCTTGCTTAATCATGAAACACAACCTTCTTGGATCAGGATGAGCAAGCATACTTCTGGAAAATGACAATTAAGTCACACCTGTATCTGGAGTAAGATACAGCTACACCCAAACAATGCTTTGTAGACCAGAGTTAGACATTTTGGAATAAATCAAACCTAAAAAAAAAAGATACCATTACTAGCAGAAGAAGCTTTGTGAACCGGACCCTTACAGCATATGCAGCTAATCCTTATAATAATCCTTACTTGTAAATCACAAATATATCACCCTTTAAAGTTTCAAGATGCTGGGGGCCGGCGGGGAGATGGAGCTATTACCCAGAGCAGCCACTGGCAATCAAACTGTGATCCCTGCGCTCCAGAGTCAGCCACTCTGGCTGCTGGGCAACGCCCCTCCCACAGCTGTTATGATGGGTCCTTTAACAGACACAAAACAGATACAATATTGCTATCCTTTTTCACTGCTACAATGCCAGAATTGCTCAGTGATGAGATTGCATAGCTGCCAGCCATGGCATCATGGTTCCCAGAGTGGCAATCATGTCAGAGGTGGAAGACAACAATTAGAATGCTCACTGATAATTTATTCTAATACATTAGACCACAGGTAACATGGCAGTGCCTATGTTGGGAGTAAAAATTGCCATCCACTTCTACAAACCTTGAGCAACCTATCTTGTAATTAATTAAGAAATACAAAAATCAGCATGCAACAAAGACTTGTCATTGAGTGGGCCAAGACCTGTGCAGATTTTGGGATGTGACTTTGCTTGACACGGACTGAGATCTTTGTTTCTGACAGCACATGCAGCATGTGAAAGTGTGCAGGATTTTCAAAGGCTGCATGGCAAAAATTAGTTCTCGCCTAGCAAAGGGGTAGATTACATGTCTGGATATTCGCCTTCCAGCTTTTCTAGCTTGCTCTTGGTCAATCAATCAATCAAGTGTCTTGTAAAGCGCGACTACTCACCTGTAAGGGATTTAAGGCGCTGGGGGTGGAATGCTGATTTGTCGAAGGCACTGTGGTTCAGTTGAAGAGCCAGGTGTTTTAGTTCCTTCCTGAATTGAGGCAGTAAGGGTGATTGCCTGAGGTGAAGAGGCATGGTGTTCCAGGTATTTCCTGCAATGTAGGAGAAGGATCTTCCTCAAACCATGGTTTTGCGGATCCGTGAGATGGTGGCCATGGCCAATTGGGAGGAGCAGAGGTCTCTGGTGAGTGTATGAAATGTGAGGCAGTAGTTAAAGTACTCAGGTCCCGTGTCATGTGGGGCTTTGTAGGCATATGTGAGGAGCTTGAAGGTGATTTTTTTGTTCACTGGGAGTCAGTGGAGGTCTGTCAGGTGGCCATTGATGTTGGTGTGGCGGGGGATGTTGAGGATGAATTTGGAGGAGGCGTTCTGAATGATATGCATTTTCTTTAGTAGTTCTGGGTGATGCTGGCGTAGAGTGTGTTGCCGAAATTTATTCTGCTGCTGATGAGTTCATGGGTGACCATCTTTCTGGACTCAGTGGGGATCCACTTGAAGATCTTTCGTAGCAGGTGTAGCGTGTGGAAGCAGACTGATGAGACTGTGTTGATCTGGTGGTTTATGGTGAGCGAAGAGCCCAGGATGATGCAAAGGTTTTGAGTAGGGTCTATGGGTGTCAGGGGTTCCAAGGCAGAGGGGTTAGAGCGCAGGATGAGAACTTGCATCTTCTCTGAGTTGAACTTGAGGCAGCTGTCCTTCATCCAGGTAGTGACAGCCTTCATCCCATCGTGGAAGTTATTCATGGTGACTGTGGGTTCGTTGGTGAGGGGGAGAATCAGCTGGGTATCGTCAGCGTAGGAGTCAATGTTGAGTCTGTGGTTCCTGACGATGGCTGCGAGCGGGGCCATGGAGATGTTGAAAAGAGTGGGTTTCAGGGGGAGCCCTGAGGCACTTCGGAGCTGATCTCTGTGGGTTCAGAGTGGTAGTCTGACTCTCTGTGTTTGGCCAGTGAGGAAGGAGAACATCCATTCCAGGGCTTTGTCGCAAATGACAGCGTCATGGAGTCTTGTGCATAGGGTGAGTTTGGAGACAGTATAGAAGGCATCCGGGAGGTCCAGGAGGATGAGCACTGCAGTTTTGCCTCGTTTGAGGAGAGTGTGGACGTCATCTGTGGCAGCATGGAGGGTGGGCTCGGTGCTGTGGTTGCTTCAGAAGCCAGATTGGGAGAGGTCCTGGATGTAGTTCACTTCGATGAACTCAAAAAGTTGGGCATTGATGGCCTTCTCGTTGACCTTGGCTTTGAAGGGGAGCAGAGAGAAGGGTCTGAAGTTCTTGAGGTCTGTCAGGTCAGCAGAGGGTTTCCTCAGAAAGGAATTTATCTCTGCCTGTTTCCAGTCTTCCAGAAGGTGGCAGATTTGAAGGAGCAGTTGATGGTGTGGCAGAGTTTGGGGGCGACTCTGTTAAAGATGTGGTGTGACCAGGGGTCCGAGGGTGCTCCGGAGTGAATGCTCTTCATGATCTTGAGGGTGTCGTCAGCGGTGAGGGCAGTCCAGCTGAGTAGTTCTGCTGGGGTCCAGTGTCATTGGGTGGGGTGGTTGCGGTTGGGGTGAGAGGATCTGGGGTATTGAGGCTGTTGAAGCTGTCATATATCTCCTTAATCTTGCAGTGGGAGAAGGTGCTGAGGTTGTTGAAGAGGTCTTGGGAGGGTGGGATGTCTGCTGTCTCTGTGCTGGGTTTGGTGAATTCTTTGACCACGGCAAAAAGGTATTTGGTATTGAGTGCATTGGAGATGATCCTTTCTTGTAGGGCCACTTTCTTTGTTGTTCTAAGTAGGTGGTAGTGTGGGGTTACAGTGATTTTGAAGGCTGAGTGGTCTTCTGGGGGCTTGCTGCTCCTTCATTTCATTTTGAGCAGTCTACAGGTACATCTGGACTCATGAAGGGAGGGAGAGAACCAGCCGGCTTTCTTGGAGTGTTGCTTGCCAGGAACTTTCTTCAGGGGAGCCAGTGTGTCGGCACAGTTGGAGATCCATCTGTGGAGGTCAAGGAACAAGATCTTGCTCTATCTGACTTGTTCAATTTTAACCTGTCATCTACTGTGAGATCGATGCAATGTAACTAACCTAGCGCTTGTTTCTTTAATTGCTCTAATACAGCGCTCTGTCACCCATAAGAGCCGGGTCCACCCAAAATTAACTTGCAAAAGAATAAAAATAAATAAATATATCCAAGCAGTTGAAAACCCCTGTATTTCACCCACATCTACAGTCTAGGAAAGATTCTAAATCAATGTATTTGGCATACAGAGGTACACATGAGGCCCGTCCCTTGTACTCTTCTCTGTTTAGCTTCTATCTGAATCTATTGGTATCATTCCCTCTGCATCTTCATAATATGGTGTCACATGTAGTCATTATTTTGAACACATATGGCAATTTTCGCATACCATATTGCAATCTTCACAAGTAATCTCCGTTCAACATTACCCACCACTAAACCATTGTTTTAAGCTATTTGGTAAGCTAGTTCTCTGAATACCGAGTACATTCTGATTCATGCAGTTCCATAATCATCTTTCCAATTGATATATGTTTGCATATAGGTGATACACAAAGAATTAATATACAACAAAGTATCAAGTGATTTATGGATTATTTCATATTCCACTTCTCGCCAATATAGAATTGTATTTGACAAAAAGGTCAAATGTATTGCTCATTCTTATTGGTTGCTTCTATATAACGAAAATGCATATATTGCTGGCACATTTCTACCTATAAAGATATGTTGTCTGCCACATAAACAAATCCTTCATTATACAGTGGCAGCTCATTTTAAGTAATAATGATAAGGGTAGACTAATCCTGTGGGGCCTGGTGATCACCTCATCCCTCCCTTAAAGAAGTTTTGGATGTTTACATCATCTCCACATTAAAGAATATCTTAATGACTACATCACCCCTTCCTTAAAGGAGGCTTCTGTTTCCTAAACACATGTGTTTTTTAACACCCGTTGGTGCACAATCCAAGTTCACCTGAATATAGACTAGAAGTATTCAAGATTGCTTTATAACTGGTTTTTAGAAAAGGGGCAACTGCTAAAAAATACTTGTTTAGTTGACTATATTTCCTAATTGAATAGTTAAACTAAGGAAAGCACATGCATTGATACAGATCTGAAGACATCTAACCCACGAATTTATAACCGTAATATTTCACTGTATGTACTGGTGTGTAATGAACCAAATTTGTGAGGCAGTTACCAATATTGTTGCAAGGTGCTGGGAAACATTTGTGGAACACATCTTCAAATATTCTTATACTTTACTTCAACCTTTAGATTTTGATCAAGAACTCCACTATCAATATTTATTATCTATCAATGAGTGGAGATCAAAACAAAATTTTGTACAGCCCACAATAGATGGATCAGAGATACTAGGGCCAGCATAGGTCACAAATCTCTGAAACTCCTCCACCTTCCCATTCAGTACTTCAATACAGTTTTGTGTTTATGCATGCCCTAATATGTTGAGTAAGAAGAAAATCCATGCCAAATCTTCCTGTCTGGAGTGTTTTTTAGAGCATCCTAATGTTGTGCATGCTCCAAGGGATTGCTTGACAGTTCAGAGATTCTAGAAGACATTCTAATTCCCAGTGCATTAATATTTTGTTGGGACACTATAGTGAGCATCAAATTTGATATAGTACTGTCATGTTTTTATAATGGCTAATGTTACCAAGAGTGTGAACCAATTCAGAACCTCCTACTGTTTCTCTTTGTTTTAGGGATCTGATTAATTGCTTTGTGACAGACTGTAAATTCCACATGAAATGCCTTGTGTAAACACAGGTTTAGGGCATTTTGCAGAAGAATTGGATCCTTTTTACATGATGTCATGAATCGTGGCGTTTGCTTACCTCCTTATACTGGTCTTGCAAGGGGTGCAATGCAATGCTCCAAGCTGCCTAAATGTGCATGCCATAAGAAGCAGGAGAGGCTGCAGTTATGTACAGAGTATTGGTCCAACTGGAAAGAGGTTTTGCATCGCCAATGAATGTGCTATATAAGTCGCATGGGTGAAGTCAAAGAAAACTGCATGTCCTGTGGAGTCACATGACTCTCTCAAGGCTTGCAGATGGTTGTGGCAATCTTGAATTCCTAAATTATAAAATCCTCATGGTTCGGATTGTCCATGCTAGCAATTAACTTAAATGTATGTGACAGCTTGACACTGTTATCAGAGTTTTGAAAATGTGCCAACTGTTATTTTGGTTGGAAGCCAACCAAAGACTGAACTGCATACAGAGTTGTATTCCAGGATAATTTTGCACTGGGTGGTGTCACTTTTGTGACGCAAACCATGCAAAAAATGTTAGAGACAGGCTTTAAAAAAGAGAAATGTTTTCGACTTTGCAGTGTACAAAGGTGTGTGTGGTGCCAGGCAGCCTGATTGTGGTTGTGCTAGTGGTAGGGAGAGAGCAAGACAGCACCATATCTTGATAGAGATGGTGTTGTCCTGCTATCACCCTCTCACATAATGGAACAGAGTTACTTTGGTTGCTGAGCTGGGCTGAATGAGTTTTTAATAAGGCTACACCAAAGAGGTGATATTTCTGGTGCAAAGCCCTGTCAGCCATTTTTAGTAGATTGGGCTTTGCAGCAAAAGCCATGGTTGGTTGCATGGGAACACCAGTGTACACCCATGGAACACCCCCTTGATGCAAAGCAGTGCAAAGAGGAGGCACTTGAAAACTCCCAAACACATAGTATACTACACACAACTAGACATAGGTAAGGTACCTGGCAACCACATGTGTAAGCTCCATAAAGCTCTGCACCAAAAATCTTGAATCTAAACCATTGGTACCTTACTGAGCACAAGCCCTAAAAAAGAGAAATTAGGAACCATGGAAAATGTTTGAAACACATTTCTATGAAGATGTACGAACATTTTAAAAAGCAGGTATATCCATGAACCACTATTTCAATTAACTTCTCTCATTCTACACTTAATGCATATTACATCAATCACTACTTTAGCCAAAACTTTAGATACAACATAAGCCTCACAAACACCAACTCTGACAACCTACACATGCTTTCAGTCCCTCTCAGCCTTCCTAACTGGCCCTCATTTGACTGTCTGACAATCTACTTCTTAGTTAATGTCATGAATTAGCTGAAAGTAACCTTCCAAGATAACATCACCACACCCACCTCCACCAGTAACTCAGTCTCTCAAAGTGCACTAACTTCTAAATTTAACATCACTGATTGCTCTCTCTAGACAGTCATAGTCTCTTCCATGAGAAAAATATGTCAGACATTCTCTTTCCTGGAAACAATTCCAGTATTGGCAGAGGAAAACTATCCAACCACTGCTCATTCACTGACCTTCCATTCATTGGCAAAATCCTAGAAACACTCATGGCCATGCAACAAAAATATTTCATTGATCTTCATCAATTGATCCAAATGTCCTTATTTGGGCCTGTTTGTAGCATACCAAGGAAAAAACTACACTTGAGGTGGTTGTCAAAGCCCTCAGAATCACAAGCAAAGGAGACAACTGTATTCTAATGTTCTTAGACTGATCTGCTGCAAATGTCATTGTGGATCACCAGACACTACTTTCCACATTCTCACCTAACAGGGATATATTCTGTATGATGCTGAATGGCTTCTCTTTTCTACCTGACAGATTCAAATTTTAACAGGTAGAGACTTCATAAGTCCCTTTTTTTCCAGTGACCCAAGGTGTTCCCTGTGATTTAAAACTGTTAAGCACAAAATGAAACTCCTGTGGTTCTTTCTCATTAATCCAAGGAGCTCTCTTAACAAATACAATTATGACATACAGCAATATCTAAACAATGTAATGGGCCAACACCATCCTGTGACTGACAGCATGCCTCAAAACCAATCTGCTATATGTTTCCACCAGCATAGAGTTTATCCTCATGAAGAGAGTCCTAGCCGCATGTTAAAGAATTACTCTGTGCTTTGGTAGTGGAGGCCTTCTCGTCCTCAATTACCACAGTTCAAAACCTCTGGGCTTCTGTGCGGATACCACACAATTCTTCAAAAATGACATGAGCAAAATGTTTCAGAAATTAAGTGCCAATTACGATCAAGTTCTATATTTGAATCACCAACTTCCATACCATTTTTCAAGCCCTTGTATTGTCAAAGACTGACAGTGGCAGTACACTGCTCACTCTGACCCAAACTACACCCTATGATCAAAGGTTGTCCAAGAGCTTTTAGTAGAGGTGGTGCACATCTATATTGATGCCTATTGGAAGATTTGTTTTGAGTGTCCTAGTAACAGAGCAGCAGCACGGACTGAAAGACAAAATTGTGGTGCTTTTACATATGGTGTGTGAGCCAATACTTGAATATTTGGCCATGCTGAGTAAAGGTCTGAGAGGAAGCTGTGTAGATCCCAGTGTTGGAGTATTAAGAGGAGCTACAGCTCAGGATTAAGGTAGTAAAACTATCTTTTTGCCACTTCATTGCATGTGAATTACAGTAGTTAGAAATTCATATTAACAACCATGGATGTTGGCTAGAGTGAGTAGGCCCTGCTGAAAGTCATAACTGCATGTCCCTTTGCATATATATCAGCAGCAAATCGTGCCTCAATGAACTATCTTACTTATGCATCAGCAGATTTGTATGTGGCTTCTGGTCCTAAAATGGAGATGTAATGTTGGTCAGGATTAAGGTGTATCAGCAGAGCCCCTAGAGAGTCCCATTCCTGAAATATTAGCCCCTGCAGTTAACAAGATAGACAATGATAATAGTTGTTTCATATAATGTTTAAAATGATAGTCTTAGTTGTTTCAGTGCATGTCCTAACTCAGTCGAACAAATTTCATCAACTTTGAGAAAAGGAAAGTCCATGTCATCCCTTACAAGGGTTTCTACTTGTGACCTGCGTGATGCACATAGATCTCAATTGTGAGAGCTTACCCCATTGCACTACACCTTGTGAGGAAGGTAATGCATGCCTGATTCCTTAACAGTGAGTGATACCAAACAAACCCAAGGCGCACTGTCAGGGATGTGATGTTCTCTTATGCTTATAACTACATATATTTACAAGATTCTAGCTCAGATGTCTGAGCGTAACAAACAGCAGCTGGATATCCTAAAGTAATTGCCCAGTGTGCAAGTCGGCTACTTGATTACACCTAGAATTTCTTATAACTGTAGGCAGTCTCCTTGCGTGGATGTTAATAATAAAGTAAAGCAAAAGTTTTCTACAGCAATAAATCTTATTGACCTGTTGGTAGATTGTTGCCACCTAAGTGGTGATTTATTATTTGATCGTGCAGGACATTTATCGCTAAGAATTTGAGCCCTAAGGTACAAAGCCTTTTTGCAATTGCAAACACACCCTCACTTTGCAAAAATACAGGGTTGATGAGCACAAAAGGGATTTTTTCTGTGTACTGAAGCCGCATTGTGAATAGCAAAATCCTTTTTTATTCACACAATGGGTTTTGTAATCCATTTCAAATCATAACTTGGAAGGGTTGTGAAAGGGATTTCCCCTCCAAATTGCAGGTCACCATGGTATGTATCTTGTAGCTTGAGATAGCAGTTGTGGTTGCTGACTATTAGCCAGTTACCGGCACCTCGAAGGTAACTGATTCACGAAGGGGAACCTTTCCCTTTGCTATTTTTGTCAGCGGCCTTGGGGTAGCAGGCTGTGGTCAAGGGACCACAGCCTGCTACCCCTGATATTTTTCCCAAATGGGAAACTATTTTTTAAAGCAGCACAGGATCCTTTAAGGATTCATTTGGAAATACAACCACAGGGATGGTGGTCTGCTGTTTATGCAAGCCATCTTACCTGTGTTCCTAGCCAATCATAGGGAGTCCAAAATGGCAAGCTGCCCAATTAGTATTAATTAGGCAGGTCTTTCTTTAATATCCTGAAAGTAAAGTTTCTGCAGTGCAATCTATTACATGTGTTGTATCACAAAATCAGAGATAGGTCACAAAAAGTCATGCACAATTTGCAACCACTTTTGTAACCTGTGTCTTAATACATAGTGTCCCTTCTCATGGACACTCACCTGAAGAGCAAGATGTTAGCAAGGGCGATGACTGTTCTCCCGAAGTCTCGGCAGGTGTCTTGAAAGGGAAGGGTAATTGGAAGAGAAGAGAAAGACACGGCTACAGTTTGCTACTTGGTCCAACTGATCTCCAATTCTTGAGAATTGCAATGGTCGACACCAGTGTTCCTTCTGTTAGTGTTTCTAGTATGAACAACAGGGAGACAGAGATTAGTGATGTAACTATGGTGAGATCTAGTGTTATGCACTAGACAATCATACACAACAACTGCTAACTTGGCAGAATCCCACAGAACTATCTCTTCACTTTGCTATGTTTCCGTAGTACCCCTGGGTTCATACTCTCACTTCCTTTGAAGTCCGCAATGCCTGCACTCTCAGTCCTCATAGGCAGGAATCACCCTGCGGTCCAGTGACCTATGTTGAAGTGTCTCCTTGACACAAATATTCTACATCTCATGTACTCTAGTTCATCGCTGTGCATACATGGGTGTGGGAAATGTCGACTAGGTAGGTATTGAGGGAGTATTATTTTGCAGAAAAGTGAAAATCAATGCAATTGAGGAGAGCTATATTCTATTTGTTGAATTTTACAGGTTTAAATAATAGAAATACCTTGTCCATCTAATTACAACTTTTCTATTTCAGAAGTATTGGTTGACTTTGGTGATAAAAGATGTTGAACTGTACGTGGTTACATATATTGATGTCTATATTTTTTATACTGTACTGCTTTGTTTAAGTTTTGGTTGTTTGTATTTTGGTTCTTCTTTAAGGCCAAAATATTTTATGCATTTTGTTTAAGTATGGTATTGCATCATATGATTGAAAACTAATATACTTTTGCCTGACACCCATCTTTGAGTGATATATATAAAAAAAAAAGTCGGAAAGGTGCGCCAAAGCACTGTTTATAAAAGGATCAGCCCCTCAAAAAATATTTTAGAAACCTAAAAAACTATTGGAAAAGGGAGGGAGAAGCGAGACAGAAGCTGGAGTGGGATGATGTGTCAGGAACCCAAGATTACAGATAGGTTTAATTGCGCATCGAAGACTCAAAGTTTGTACACCCCGAGCAATGGAAGGTTCATGGGTGGAGCTGACTCGGAAATGGCGCCAGAAAAGGCCACCAGAACTGAGTAGCTGTTAGCGTTCTAGTGTTTGGCAGAGAACGCGCTGGAATCCTAGGTGAGGCTCGCGCTGCCTAGGAACTGCGCACTTCACCAAGAATTCTAGAGAGTCAGGTGCACATTCCAGTGCTCGCTGACTAAAAGTGTTTTAGTTCCCGCTCGAAGGCTTTTCAGAATCTACCCTGAAGAGGTTTCGGAAGTCATAGATACAAGTTCGAAATCTGAGTTCCAAGAAGCAAAGTGAATTTTGAGGAGAACAGCAATCTTAGTTGTGGAGATTTCGCACCGAGTCGTCAGGGAGAGGAAGCAGCGTCAACAAGAGCATCTGAAGAAAGAACAAGAGAAATGAAGCTAAGTTAACAAGTGTATATTTGTCACGTCAGAGAACTGAAGTAAATGTTTGTCACGTCAGAGAACTGAAGTAAATTACCGAAAGCAATAGAGTCATAGAACTTACTGTGAAGGAAGTGGCTTTACTGTAATACATCACAGAGGTAACGAATTGTAACGACAAGTCCTGAAAAAGTCGAGGAGAGAATTGCAATATACATTAGAACTCTTGAGCAACTACAAACAATAGAATAAGATAAAAACATACTTACCACAGAAAAAGGTCGTCGAACAATAGTTAAGTACAGAGAGTGAAACACCACCACGAAAAGAGGAGAAAGCATTAAACACACAGATGAATAATTACCAATAGGAAAAGACCCCAAACACAGTAAGTAGTATACCAAATTAAAATAAAAAATGTCAGGTTAAAAAGAAAGCAGAAGTTCCTAACAGATAAATGTAACTATATTACAGGTGTGCAAACAGAAAAGAAAGCTGTGAATTAAGGCAGATACCAAGGAAGATAAGACATAGGAGTGTAAAAGAAAAATAGGAAAGTAAGTGAGAAGCTCAGAGAGAAAGATTCATATGAGGCAGATAAACCTTGGGTTCTAGTTATTTCCTTTTTAATTGCAGACGAAGAATATAGTTATGAAATAAAAGCACACACAGAAAAGAAATAGAAGAGAAGCAGAGTTCTGAAATTGGCATGGTAAGGAAATAAGGCAATTGGGGTTGAGAGATAAGAGAGGTTAAAGGCTAAAAGTTTATTATAACAATAACTCTTATCTACAGGTTATCTCTTCAGCAAAAGAAGTCTGCTGGACGGACTCCTGAAGGAAGCCGCAGAACAGTCTCTTCTCTCTTTTGTTATTTTATCCACTTTCCCCCTTCCCCCTAGAAAGCCACTCTAGAGACTTGTCACACTAAGCTCTGGATGGCTGTTGGGGTGGATTTGGGAACTAGCATCTCTGTTCCTGTGTACGTTTTGAGTGCCGTAATTAGAGTCTGACAGAGTGAAGTGCCCACGTTGCATTTTACACCCGAACAGAGATGGCTGAGGGAATAGACGTACAAGGTTTAGGAACAATATTAGATACCATACAAAAAGAGTTAAGTGCAGTCCGAGAGGAAAACCAGAACCTCAGATTAGAAGTAGTTAATTCTAGAAAAGAAACCGCAGAATTGGCGCAAAGACTTAGACAACCTTTTGGTTCGGGGTCGGACGCTCAAGCTTCGTTGACAGAAGGGACTAATAGGATGACAACTCAGGTGATTCACTCCCTCTCACCTGTCATTCCATTAGCGGCACCCGAGCGTTTTAGTGGGGATCCACAGAAGGCTCAAATATTCATTACGCAGTGCTCATTACATTTCATGTGCCACCCTTCCATTTTTCCAGATGCTCAGTCTCGAGTGGCCTTTGTGTTGTCATACTTAAGTGGGGATGCGGCATCCTGGTCTTTGCCTCTGATTTCAAAAGACGATCCCATATTGCGGAATTATGAAAACTTCAAAGAAGAGTTCCTTCGAATATTTGACAGAAGGCGGATATCCCAAGCCGTAGACAACGAACTACTCAACCTGAAACAGGGCAACCGCGATGTGGTCTCTTATTTGGCTCAATTTAATAAACTAGTGGTGGAAACCAACTGGCCTGAGAGTAAGAGAGCCGCGGTTTTTTATCAAGGTTTAAGAGATGAGCTAAAGGATGCATTGGCCGGAATACCCAATAGACCCACAGAAATCTCCGCGTTGGTGGATTTAGTGCTGGAAATCGATTTCCGTCATGGGGAAAGAAAAGGTGAAAAAAGGAAAGATTTCAAGTCAGTAATTCCACGATTTGATCGAGTAAGGTCGGAAGGAGGATGAAGCAATGAAGGTCAGCAGGGCATCGAACCAATGCAGATTGGTACAATACGGGGTCCTCTTTCCAAAGAAGAGAAGGAAAAGAGAAGAACCAACAATCTATGCATGTACTGTGGATCGGGAGGTCATTTTGTACGTGCGTGTCCGAAGAAACCCAAGGGAAGTTTCAAGCCGAAGGAAAACTGAAGGCACCATCTGTTGGAGGAGTTGAACAGGTGGATGCGATTTTCGATCAGACTCCAAAAGAACATAGGGTGGCCAATACTCTACAGTCTGCAGCGCCACATCTAACCTTATCCATGGAAATCAGGTTTCGACACGTGACGCTGAGGGAAGTCTCAGTGGTGATCGACTCAGGAGCCACTGGAATCTTTTGCGATCTAAAGTTTGCGAGCAAGGTGGGAATCGAAGGCATCAAAAAGTTAAAAGCAGAGCCCGTTAGGGCAGTGGATGGAACCAACCTGTCCTCTGGTCCAATAGTCAGTCACACAGAATTAATTCATCTGATCTCGAATGACGGACATGAGGAGAAGATCCAGTTTAACTTAATCGATGCCCCTCAATTCCAGTTGATCCTTGGGCTTCCCTGGCTTACTGAACATAATCCAACAATCAACTGGAGTACCAGAGCCATTAAGATGGAATCAGATTATTGTTTGGGAAATTGTTTCAGGGACCAGCTGCAAGAGCAAGAGGTGAATCCTGCACATTCGTTGTGTCAGACGGGAGAATCAATTTGTGTAATTCATGTGCAAGACATACCAGAGGAAAATCGAGATTTTGAAGACGCATTCAATGAAGTGGAGGCAGAACAATTACCACCCCACAGACCTTATTATTGTAAGATTGAGATCGAACCCGGTTCAAATCTACCTTGCAGCCGTGTGTATGCCCTTACGGAAAAAGAACACCATCACTTAAAAGAGTATTTGGACAAGTATCTAGCAAACGGCTTCATTCGTCCCTCGCAGTCCCCAGTCTCCTCGCCCCTATTTTTTGTGCCAAAGAAAGAAGGAGATCTGAGGACTTGCATTGACTACAGAGCCATCAATAAGATTACGAAAAAGAACCGTTATCCATTGCCACTAATATCTGTTTTGCTAGATCAGGTTAAAGGAGCAACAATTTACACGAAGTTGGACCTGAGGGGAGCGTATCATCTGGTGAGAATGAAGGAGGGCGATGAGTGGAAGACAGCTTTCAGAACGAGGTTCGGCCTATTTGAATATCAGGTTATGCCCTATGGGCTGTGTAACGCTCCCGCAGCCTTTCAACACTTCATTAACGATGTATTGAAGGAATTCATCGACCAGTGTGCACTGGTGTACATCGATGACATCCTTATCTACTCTGAGAACAAGGATGAACATCAGGATCAGGTTATAAGGGTCTTACAGAAGCTGAGAGAAAACAGACTGTTTGTAAAACTAGAGAAGTGTGCCTTCAGTGTCTCTCAGGTTGAATTTTTGGGCTTCATAATTTCACCAACAGGCATTCTTATGGACCGCAAGAAGATCGAAGCGGTGATAAATTGGAAGTCCCCCGAGAGCGTCAAAGAAGTACAAAGCTTTATTGGTTTTGCCAATTTTTACCGGAGATTCATCGGAGAATTTTCGCATAAGATTTTGCCACTCACCCGTCTATTGAAAAAAGGGGTCAAATTTGAATGGACAACTGAAGCTGAAGAAGCCTTCCAATCCCTAAAGAGAAGTTTTACGTCAGCCCCAATCCTACAACATGCAGATCCGACTGAACCATTTTATGTGGAGACCGATGCCTCTGATCAGGCGGTGGGAGGAATTTTGTCCCAACAAAGCAAGCAAACGGGGCAGCTGCATCCAGTCGCCTATAGGTCAAGAAAATTAACTCCGGCAGAAATAAATTATACCATCACAGAGAAGGAGCTATTGGCCATAAAAGACGCATTCAAAGATTGGAGACACCATTTAATGGGGGCACAGCATCAAGTCACAGTATATACAGACCATAGAAATTTAAAATTTCTAAAAACAGCCAGAACCTTAACACCAAGACAATTGCGATGGTCGCTGTACTTTGCTGATTACGATTTCGTCATTACTTATCGACCAGGGGCCCAGAACGGAAAAGCAGATGCCTTGTCTAGGATAGACACAGAAAATCAAAAGACACCTGTAGGAAATCAATCCATTATCCCAAGTGAGAGGATTATTGGAGCAATCACTTCAGTTGATCTTGAACAGGGTATCACTGACGCCATGGATGAAAAGACCTTGAAAGAGTGGGCGAAGGAGGAAGGAAGAGAGGTTCGTAATCAGTTGCCCTACTTCCAAGGAGCTCTGTACATTCATACTAAAGAGTTGCAACAACAGATTATGAAGGAATGCCACGATGCAAAGTTGGCAGGACATAAGGGGGAGGCAAAGACCAGAGATCTGATCCAGCGACACTACTGGTGGCCTGAAATGTCGAAGAGTATTGAGCAATATGTTAAGACTTGTGAGATCTGTGCTCAGGGAAAATCCGAAAAGCAGGCCCCAAAAGGTTTACTTATGCCCTTACCCACTCCACCTTATCCTTGGCACACTGTCACATTAGACCTCATAACTGACTTACCCCTTAGTCAGGGCTACAATACCATCTTAGTAGTAGTAGATTCCCTTTCTAAAATGGCTCATTTTACAGCTTTAAAGGGAGTGCCAACAGCTAAGCAGTTGGCGACTCACTTTGGTGCTCAAATAGTGAAAATACATGGAATTCCTAAAATCGTGATCACAGATAGGGGTCCACAGTTCATTTCCCACTTTTGGAAATCTTTCATGGAAGGGTTGGGTACGGAAGTCCGTTATTCCACCAGTTACCACCCAGAGACTGACGGTCAAACCGAGAGGGTGAACCAGGAACTTGAACAGTATCTGAGATTGTTTCTTTTGAAACAAGAAGGGAATTGGTCGGATTATTTGTGGGCAGCAGAGTTTGCCCATAATAATGCAAAAAATGTTTCCACTGGGTATTCCCCTTTCTTTATGAATTATGGAAGACATCCCAACTCGACCCTCAGGCAAACCGAGATCTCAGTTCCAGCGGTGGAGGAGATTGTAACACAGTTAGGTCAGGTACATAAGAGGGCAATTGAAAATCTTGAACTAGCTAAAGAAAAATATAAGAGTTATGCAGACAGAAAGAGACGAGTAGGCCCCTCATTGGAAATAGGAGACAAGGTTTGGTTAAGTACTAAGAATTTGAGATTGAAGGGTAACCGGAAGTTTCAACCGAGATTTATTGGTCCATATCTGGTAGAGGAGAAAATAAATCCGGTGACTTACCGAGTTCAATTGCCACCAAAGTTGAAGATACATCCAGTTTTCCACATATGCCTGTTGAAGAAGGCTCCAGAAGATCTGAGAAAAAACCTGCCTCCAAGGCCTCTTCAGCTAAAGACTGGTACTGAATTTGAAGTCAAGGAAATTCTAGACTCCAAAATACAAAAGGGGAAGTTATACTATTTGGTGGACTAGAAGGGTTATGGGCCCGAAGAAAGGTCTTGGGAACGAGAGGAAGATGTCCATGCTCCAAGACTAGTCAAGGCCTTTCACCTACGATCACCAACTAAACCCCAGAGGAGAGAACCTACCTTGTTGGAGGGTACTGTCAGGAACCCAAGGTTACAGATAGGTTTAATTGCGCATCGAAGACTCAAAGTTTGTACACCCCGAGCAATGGAAGGTTCATGGGTGGAGCTGACTCGGAAATGGCGCCAGAAAAGGCCACCAGAACTGAGTAGCTGTTAGCGTTCTAGTGTTTGGCAGAGAACGCGCTGGAATCCTAGGTGAGGCTCGCGCTGCCTAGGAACTGCGCACTTCACCAAGAATTCTAGAGAGTCAGGTGCACATTCCAGTGCACGCTGACTAAAAGTGTTTTAGTTCCCGCTCGAAGGCTTTTCAGAATCTACCCTGAAGAGGTTTCGGAAGTCATAGATACAAGTTCGAAATCTGAGTTCCAAGAAGCAAAGTGACTTTTGAGGAGAACAGCAATCTTAGTTGTGGAGATTTCGCACCGAGTCGTCAGGGAGAGGAAGCAGCGTCAACAGGAGCATCTGAAGAAAGAACAAGAGAAATGAAGCTAAGTTAACGAGTGTATATTTGTCACATCAGAGAACTGAAGTAAATGTTTGTCACGTCAGAGAACTGAAGTAAATTACCGAAAGCAATAGAGTCATAGAACTTACTGTGAAGGAAGTGGCTTTACTGTAATACATCACAGAGGTAACGAATTGTAACGACAAGTCCTGAAAAAGTCGAGGAGAGAATTGCAATATAGATTAGAACTCTTGAGCAACTACAAACAATAGAATAAGATAAAAACATACTTACCACAGAAAAAGGTCGTCGAACAATAGTTAAGTACAGAGAGTGAAACATCACCACGAAAAGAGGAGAAAGCATTAAACACACAGATGAATAATTACCAATAGGAAAAGACCCCAAACACAGTAAGTAGTATACCAAATTAAAATAAAAAATGTCAGGTTAAAAAGAAAGCAGAAGTTCCTAACAGATAAATGTAACTATATTACAGGTGTGCAAACAGAAAAGAAAGCTGTGAATTAAGGCAGATACCAAGGAAGATAAGACATAGGAGTGTAAAAGAAAAATAGGAAAGTAAGTGAGAAGCTCAGAGAGAAAGATTCATATGAGGCAGATAAACCTTGGGTTCTAGTTATTTCCTTTTTAATTGCAGACGAAGAATATAGTTATGAAATAAAAGCACACACAGAAAAGAAATAGAAGAGAAGCAGAGTTCTGAAATTGGCATTGTAAGGAAATAAGGCAATTGGGGTTGAGAGATAAGAGAGGTTAAAGGCTAAAAGTTTATTATAACAATAACTCTTATCTACAGGTTATCTCTTCAGCAAAAGAAGTCTGCTGGACGGACTCCTGAAGGAAGCCGCAGAACAGTCTCTTCTCTCTTTTGTTATTTTATCCACTTTCCCCCTACCCCCTAGATAGCCACTCTAGAGACTTGTCACACTAAGCTCTGGATGGCTGTCGGGGTGGATTTGGGAACTAGCATCTCTGTTCCTGTGTAAGTTTTGAGTGCCGTAATTAGAGTCTGACATGATGGTTTATAAAAGCACAGAAGATCGGTGGTAGTAGCAATGAGAGAAAGTAATGGAGAAGGGGGTGGAGGAGGGAGTTGGGGTTTAGCCAAAGCACAGACGAGCGGCAGGTGCAGCAAATAGGGGAGGTGATGGGGGAGCTATATCTCGGTATAGAATAAAATGAAAAAAAAAAAATGAATGGGGGTACAACAGATACAGAGAATGGGAGATCAACCAGCAGAGCGTGGAAGGATTTGAGTGGAGAAGCAGCACACAGGGAGGGAGCAAGACAACTTTGACAGTCACATGGAGTTGTCAACAAAAAGAATACAAATAATTCTCTAATTGTATGCAATGGAAATATAAAAGTCACCAAAACAATAAAATGGTAAGGAAGCAATATTGTAGGGGTAGAGGAAGAAAAGAAGCAAATAGGTTTGGCAACGAAGCCAAACATTGGTAAGCAATGGGCTCTTCCAAAGCTCACTGTAAGTATTGGTATTTTTCACAGTAGGTCTTTGTTAACAAATCATGAAAAGCTCTCTGAGGGTGAGACTTAAAAAGAGTGTTAGCAGGAAGCAGGCTTAAAGGAATCTAAATATTTTTGAGGTTCAAGAAAAATGTGTGATCTTTTAGTGTTGAATTATTTCTTTTTTTTTAAGTTTGAGTTTATTGAAAAGATAAAGAAAGGAAAAGAGGGGGGAGGGAAAGGGGTAAAGACATCGTGATAAGCATGTACAAAGAATAAGCAGTTCAATAAAAACTCTCATTAAAAGCAAACATAACAAGCATGAAGTCTACAGAAACAAAATTCCGTATAGTAACAAAAAATACCATACGATATAGTAGAACGCAACATCATATCAAAAAGGCACTAAAGAACAAGAAAATCATGGTGGTTTACGCACCTCAACTGTGTCAGGGTCTGGAGGGACATGTCCTGGAGCAAAGGTGGAGAGATAGGATACCAAAGGAAGCCAAATCAGGTCGCGCTTAATTGCTAGGGAAATAGGGGATACATAATTAGTATATTACGAGAGGGTAACTGTTCCTGAGGAATTATGGTTGTGTTTGTTCCCTCAAAGTGGTGTGGGGAATTTCTCCTTTTGTAAATAGTGCCCTCACACACCCTTTCGGGTGTCTTGCTTCATCATAGGGCGTTGCTCCTCGTGGGGGTGGCGCTGCAGTCCCCCACGGGCCCCGCAAGAGGGCTCTTTGGCGGAGATCTTTTGATGGAGACGCCGCAGTTGTGCATGGGTGTGTGTGGGCCTAATGGAAAACAAGTGGGTGGTGCGGTTTAAAAATTGCTGGGTAGAGTTTCAGACCTTTATTCACTGCCCTACCTGGCAAATAATTAAAACTGGTTATCCTGGAGCTACTCTTAATGAAAAAATAATAAAAGAGGGCAGATCCTGGAAAGTAACTGCTGCTCTCAGGAATGTGAGTGGGGAGCCTACTGGTGAGTGGTCCACCCATGCACAACTGCGGCGTCTCCATCAAAAGATCTCCGCCAAAGAGCCCTCTTGCGGGGCCCGTGGGGGACTGCAGCGCCACCCCCACGAGGAGCAACGCCCTATGATGAAGCAAGACACCCGAAAGGGTGTGTGAGGGCACTATTTACAAAAGGAGAAATTCCCCACACCACTTTGAGGGAACAAACACAACCATAATTCCTCAGGAACAGTTACCCTCTCGTAATATACTAGTTATTCTGAGGGAGCACGGGTACTGGACCTATTTTCTAACTACGCTCCCGGTCCCCCCCTCTTTTGTGATATAAGATACATAATTAGTATCCAGGCGATGATGGAAGCAAACTGCATTCCACCAAGCTTGATAGGATACATTTGCAGCCTGCTTCCAGTTAGAAGTAATGGTATGAAAAGCCACAGCAATTAAAAGGTCAAGTAATAAGTAATGGGAAGGAGAACTTGGGAGGGATGGTGATAGTGAACCTAGAAAAACTTGCGGAGGGGAAAAGGGGATTTGAAATTGGAATATCTTTTGTATTTGTGTCCAAACTAGATGCCAGAAGTTGGAGATATAAGGGCACTCAAACAACATGTGTTTAAGATCTGCAGTAGGACAAGAACAGGACCAATAAATAGGGGAAGGGTTTGATGAAAAAGGGGATAAAGCAAGTGGAGTGCATAAAGTTCTATTATAAATGAAATATAAGGTTTGGGTAGTGTTAGCAGCTCTAGAGGTCTTGTGAAGCTTAGCCCATAATTTGTCCCAAAGGGGTATTGGCCAATCCCGAGAAAGATCCCGTTCCCAAGTACTTTCAATCTTAGATTTTGGTCTGTCGGGGGAGTGACGGAAAGAGTTATAGATGGCAGAAGCTGAGGGAGACACCTCCAATAATAAGGAAGTAGCTTTGCGGTCCGAAGGAATATTGGCAATAGGCACTAAGGAATGAAGGTATGAGATGAGAACTGGGAGAAGAGCAAGATATTGCGGACGAGCGGAAGAAGGCAGTGAGAAACCGGATTGAAGGTCCTGGAAAAAAAGTGGGGTATCCTGGGAAAGTAATTGAGAGATCCAAGATAGTCCTCGAGAATGCCATGACTTCCAAAATATGGTACGATTACGGATTTTGAGAAGGGAATTGTGCCATATCTGTTGGTTGTGAATAGAAAGGAGGGAGGGGTAGGATGATGTTATGTAAGGAAGAAGAAGAGTACGGGAGTGAGAGATAACAGGAGTACGAAAGCGAACTAAAGAAGATGAGAAGGATAAGAACTCGCGGAAGGTAAAGGGGTATAAAAAGCAAGATTCTATAGTTAACCAAACCTGCGGATAGCGCGGGAGGTCAGAAGAGAGCCAACGGGCCGATTGTTTCAAAGTGAAAGCCCGATGATATTCTCTGAAGTCCGGAAAACGCACACCAGATTGGGCATTATCCTTACGCAATGAAACCAAAGCTATCTGAGATCGCCTGCCATTCCATAAGAATTTCAGCAGCAGAGAATCAATCCGTTTAAAAAAAGAAACTGGAATGCGTACTGGAAGCATGGAAATGGTATAAAGCAGGAGGGGAGATAACATCATTTTTATAGAATTGAGCCGACCCCACCAGACTAGAATTGAGCCGACCCCACCAGACAGAAAAAGTGGGTTCCAACGTTGAATAGCAGTGTCCATTTTTTTGAAGACATAATCAAAATTAAATTTGAGCGTATCGGACAAGAGAGGAGTGAACCAAACACCCAGATATTTGATCTTCGATGGTTGCCATGAGAAACCTGTTTGGGAAAAGAGGTGTTTTTGACAAATGGAATTTAAAGGTAGAATCTCACACTTATCCGCATTTAGGCGATAACCAGAAACCGAGGAGAAAGAAGACACCTGTTGGAGAAAAGAGGGAATAGAGGAGGCAGGATCAGAGCAATAAAGAAGAATATCATCAGCATAAACCGAGAGCTTAACCTGATGAGAACCAAAATTAAAACGAGAAATACTGTTATCCAGACGAATTTTGGTAAGAAAGGGTTCCAAGGCTAAAACAAAAAGTAGAGGGGAAAGGGGGCAACCTTGTCGCACTCCTCTATGTATCGAGAAATAATCCGAGGTCATCCCGTTGACAAAAATGGAAGCCCGGGGGTTAGAGTAAAGTAAAGAAATAATAGAGATAAATTTGGAAGAAAAGCCGATCCAACGCAAAGCTTGAAACATAAAATCCCACCCAATCCTATCAAAGGCTTTCTCCGCGTCAAAAGAAATAGCCGCGAAGGGAAGCGACATAGAGGCAGACCTACTAAGAATATTAAGAAAAACCCGGGAATTGTCAGACGAGAGACGCCCCTTGATAAAACCCGATTGTTCAGGGCCAATAAGATCAGGTAAGAGGATCCATGCGTAATGCCAGAATTTTAGCCAAAATTTTATAATCCGTGTTGACCAGGGAAATTGGTCTGTAATTTTTGCATAACGAGTGGTCCTTATCTTCTTTAGGAATCAGACAAATTAAAGCTTGTTGGGAGGAACCACTTGAAGAACCCGCTGCAGAGAAGGATTGAAATAATAGCAATAGTTTAGGGAGAAGCAGAGAAGCAAAGTGGCTATAAAACTCAATAGTGAAGCCATCAGGACCTGGAGATTAACCAAGACGCAACTTAGAAACAGCATGGGAGATCTCAGAAAGCGAAATGTCCCGATCTAGAGTAGTAAAATCAACGTGAGAGGCTGAGGGGGAGGGAAGCGTGTGAAAATATGAGAGGAGATCCGAAGCCTCCGGAACATGTTCGGGGGTATAAAGATTGTCATAGAATTTAACAAACTCAGAAAGAATGTCTTTATCTTTAAAGCAAGAGATCCCAGTAGTAGTCTTAATGGATTCAATCTTTGTGCGCTCCTTCCTTATCTTTAAGTAGTTGGCCAAAAGTTTCCCCATCTTGTTCTTACCTCCATAATACCTAGAGTTACACTTTAGCAAAAGGTTAGAAGCTGCATCCGTTGTAAATTTATTAAAGGAAAGTTTCGCATCGATAAGTTTTTTAAGAGAAATTTCAGATTTAGAAGCATGATAATCAAGTTCTAGGGTCTTAATAGTAGCTAAAATGCGTTTGGACTCGGCTACTCGGAGTTTCTTCCGTCGGGCTACAAAATTAATAATGAAACCCCTCGAGGCTGCTTTAAAAGAATCACAGACAGTGACAAAAGAGGAATCAGGGGTATTGTTAAGAAGGAAAAACTCAGTGGCAAAGGCCTTAAATTCGGAACAGAAAATTGGTTCCAAAAGTAAAGCATTGTTGAAACGCCATCTGCCAGAGTGGGGGGAAAAAGGAAGGAGGTCCAGATCTACATGGATTGGAGCATGGTCTGAGATTAGGATGGAGCCAATATCAGAGAGAATGGCGTGTTGTGAAAGGGATTTGCTAAGGAAGATATGATCAATGCGGGATTGTGATTGATGGGGGGGGAATAAAAACTGTATTCTCTCAAAACAGGATTACATAATCTCCAAATATCTACCAAGGCATTGTTTTGAAAGGTGTTAACAAATTGGGAGTGCATCATAGAAGGGACATATTTAACATTGGAATGACGGTCGAGGAAGGGATCAACAACTTGGTTACAATCTCCCCCGAGGAGAATGTAATCTCCAGAAAGGGATGACAGCTTAGTTGAAATAGAGGGCCAAAATAATCTGTCAATTCTAGTTGGGGTATACACGTTAAAAAGAGTGATAGGAATATTATCTATAAGCAGTGTAACAATAACCCATCGGCCAACATCATCACATTCATAGGAAATTGAAGAAACATTCAACTTTTTATGCAATAAAATCACAACACCGTTTTTCTTGGCAACTGTGGGGGAGCAGAAAACATGACCCACCCAACAACGCTTGAGTTTCAGAGCCTCCATGTCCGAGAGATGAGTCTCCTGAAGGAGGGCAACATCGGATTTAAGTCTCGCTAAATGAGATAAAACCCTTTGCCTTTTAATGGGGTTATTTAAACCCTTAACGTTCCATGATGTAACACGGAATGGAATAACCAAGAAAAACAACTATTAGCGACATGCTTATTTTGACATAAAAATAACTTGAGGAAACTAAGGAAATTGTAACAAATTGATGAAGGGGAGGGGGCAGAAGGAGAAAGAAGAAAGAGGAAAAGAGGTAAAGGAAAAGAAGGGAGGAACCGCTATGGATATAATACTGAATCCAAGGAAAGGTAGGAGCAAGAGAAAGAAAGAGGAGGTGAAAGAAAGTGAAAAAAGGTGGAAGAAGGGAGGAGAAGGCAAAAGGGAAGGGATCAGGTGTAGAAAGAAGGACAGAAACAAAAATCAATAAAGAGACAGTACACGTTCGAAACGAACGACTGAGGGACATACTTACAGAACGAAAGAGCTCAAGAACGATGGGGTTGGGACGCCAGGAGACAACGACGATGACATCCAGAGTAGACATCAAACCTCAAATACCAGGGATCCAAAAACGCAGCAGAAAGAAAAAGTGGCAGATCACATCGGGATATAAGGGAGGGAGAAAATGTCTGTAAAGACAAAAGAGATTAACAATTAAAAGGGAAATATATGTCACAAAGAAATAGAAAGGTGAGAGTGAAACCTGCTGCCAGAAGAAAAGACAGCAGGAGATTCTCAGCAACAACTATAACGGAGAGAACAACAAAATCATAACACAACAAAATCCAGGAAGAAATAGAAAGTCTTGTCAACCAGGTCTGGATACATCCATGCCATCTGGGCCATGTCGCTGGAGAAACGCCTGCAGGGCTGCCGGGTCTTCATACGTAGTTGTTCTGTCTTTATAAGTGACCTTAAAAAGACAAGGATGGAGTAGACCATATCTAGCATTCAGGGCCCGTAGTTGGGGCCGCATATCCAAGAACTTCTTCCTTCGATCCGCAGTGACTTTGGAGACATCTTGTGAAAGAAAGAGGCGATGACCTTCCCACATAATTTGCTTCTTGAGCTTGGCGGCTAAAAGGACCTGTAGGAGGTCTGTGAATTGCAGGAATAACATAATTACACCTCTGGGTTTACTGGCAACCTTCGGGCCAAGACGATGAGCTCTTTGAATGTTAATAGATAAGGCTGGAGCATCTAAGATCTTGGCAAGAAAGGATTGGAAGAAGACGGTGGGGTTTGACCCCTCTGTGAGTTCCGGAAGACCATAAAGGCGAAGATTGTTTCTACGGTTTCTATTTTCCAAATCCTCAGTCTGACGTTTAAGTAGATGTATCTCCGCCTCCATTGACGGAATATGGGAGCAAGAGGATTGCAAAGAATCAGCGAAAATTTCCAAAGTCTGAACACGCGACTCCAAGGATGACCACTTTTCCTGCATAGCCTGCATGCTCTTTGTTGTAGCTTCCATAAAAGGTTTGAGCGCACAAATTTCCTCCAGAATGAGATCCATGGAAGCTGATGAGGGGTTACTTCCTGGAGAAGGAGGGTCCTTTTTCAGGCGCTTAGAGGAGGCTGTAGAGGATGGTAGCTTCTCTTTGTTACGTGCTTTTGGGATGGCTCCTCGTATTAAATCAGATTTTGGTGCCGTGGAATCCACCATGGCCTGAGGAGAAGGATCCGAATCCGAGTCCACTGGCAATTGAGAGGAAACAGCCAATCCTGAATTTCGGAGTTTCCCCATGAGGAGTAAGGAAACCGTTGGACGAAGCAAAAGGACAATACTGAAAAATATAGGAGATCCGGAATCAGAGAGAAGAAGCAAACGCAGAAGGTAGGTTGAAGTCACACTGAGGTGAAGCAATGCTAAGCCGAAGCAAAGCAAGCCTGGTCATGCAAAAATAGGCTAAATAATGAGAGGTGTGAGAGGGGACTAGTTGTAGCCCTGAAAGTGAAATTCTCCTCACAAAGTGCCCGAATGTGAAAAACTCTCTCCAGAATGGTGTTTACGCCCTGCAAAAATGGCACATTATTGTCTCGAGGAGCATCCAATATGATTCTTGAGGGTGTGTGAAACCTCGGCGAAGTACAACCCCGATGGTCTACATATCAAAAACAGCTCGTTCACTCAAGCTCGTCACGGCAGCTCCAACTTCGGGAATGTCGCTCCGCCATACTCCTCGGATGTTAATAACGGCTGCTTAGTGCCACTAAAATAATGCTTCAAAAATTACAGGCACGCACATCAGCTTCTGCAAGGCTCAAACATAGTTCATAATGACAATTCCTCAGTACAGTTGAGAGACAGGCAATATTCAAAAGTAAAATTTGTTATGCTCGCCTTGTGTTAAAATAGTGCCTGATATAATAGAAAAATTGAGAAGCAAAACAAAACTGTTTAAAAAAAGGCTAAGAGAGGCTGAGGAGAATTCACGGCGTGACAGGCAAGAAAAAAGCACAGTTATTCACCAGAAGAGCAGTTGATTAATAAAATAATGTTCACAGTGCATAAATCCCAGAAGAAACCACATATCTGCAGAGAATTACTTCGTTTAAAGAGGGTTGGTGGCACATAAGTCAGACAGTTCCTCACAAAAAGAAAAATGCTGACAGGAAAAGGAAACTTTCCGTTTCAAAGCCCAGGCATTCAGGAAAGAATAATTTGTCACCCATTAGCTCCTATTTAGACATCACGTGTATATCGAGTGACTGCCGGTACTGAAAAAGCATTTACCGGTGGTTATTTGGTTGCGCGCCGAAATGCGTCAGGCGCGAAGAAAGATGGCGGATGCTGTCGTTAGAGAAGCGCGTTACAGCGCGGCGAGAAGATAGACGTCGTCATGAGGCACCACGGTTACTGAAAACTATCTCCGGTGAAGCTACAATGGTTCCGACTGCAAGACCGCTACTCTAGGAATCCAAATACAGGCATTAATTATGCCATGCTCGTCTTTCTCTCTGCCGTCTCGGGAGAGTCACGGGCGAGCCGCCATCTTCTTGGGCGCTAGCCACGCCCCCCATGTTGAATTATTTCTAAGTTGGGGATTTTAAACAGTTGTGATGTAAAAGGCAATGATTTCTGATTTTTAGTACTGTGAAAGGGACGATTTCAAATGGTTTTGCATCCAATATAAGAATGGAAGGGAATAAGAGACGTTAATAAAATTGTTTATTGTGCAATGTTGAGCAATTATGAACCAACATTATGAAAATGTGCAAAATGCTTGCTTAAATAAATGAAGGTTTGAAATGGCTGATTATATTGTCATCTATATGGCTTACTTACAACTCTGCTGGATTAAGGCTGGTTCATTAGCGATGTCATCAGTGATGTCATCAATTATGTCATTTGAGATGTCATCAGTGATGTCATCAATTATGTCATAGAACATGTCATGGGTGATGTCAATTATGAGGTCATAAGCAGTGCATGGCAGGGGCATAAGTTATAGTTAGTGCTGCTAACTATAACTGCTGAATTTCTATGCTTTTTTGTGTTCAAAACGTTAATGTTGTCACTGAGAAATTCACCTAACTATAATGTTCCCTTAACCTTTGTTTTTAGCAGTGAATTCTATCTACATCTACTTTTTAAGGTGTGTGCTCACTCTTGAGGGAGGCTCGTGAGGTCGCAAAGTTATACATTTTGTTCTACAGAGTTCTTTTTCACCTGGTCGGGTTATTATTAAATGCTAATATTTAATAATAAAGTCAGTACGGTATGTATATTGTATTAATTATTTGTTTACAAACTTATGGCTCTCGCAAGACAATTGCGGTAGCCGAACACACAATCCCTTGCATGGCCTACGAGGTCTATATTTCCTCCACGCGCGAGATTGTACATTTGGAAATAAGTTCATAACACTTTATTTTTGCAGTTCTGAAGACAGTGAGAGATGAGAAGGGTTGTTTAAAGTAGAAAAACATTTGATTTGTTGTTGCATTCGAGATATTAAGAAAATTCTCAATTTTTACAATCTTGCTGGTCTCTCACCCGACATCCGTGGGATGCCCGGGAAAGGGAAAGCCATCCCAAGGAAGGATTGTAATTGGTTCAAATGGAGGTCTTTATTTAGCAAAGAAAGATTCCTTCTTTGTTGCATCATTTGCCTATTGGATATTTCAGAGATTACACATTTTGAGCTACCTCTCTGACTTTGCTGATTATCTGTGATCAGAATGACATCATCAGATTCAGAGGAGAACTCTGTTCCTGCAAGTCAGCCACCCAGGGAATCCTTGTCTGGCAGATGAGGCCTGGTGGAAAGAAAGTGTCTGGTAAATATATACAATTTGTAACATATGCAAAAAGAGTTCAACAGGGGCAGCTGGAACAAATAAAATGTCATGAGGATTCATATTGAGAGCTATGCACCCTGAACACCTTGCTTAGGCTGAGTTAGTCCTTG
The DNA here is from genome assembly GCF_964204655.1 of Triturus cristatus. Lineage (NCBI taxonomy): Eukaryota > Metazoa > Chordata > Amphibia > Caudata > Salamandridae > Triturus > Triturus cristatus. The sequence goes on along the minus strand of NC_140581.1, from coordinate 919,894,831 downwards.
CTGCAGAGCTTGATAACTCACCGGGAATATCCACATGGTGACACTGGTTCCTGCCTTGGTACTTACCGCTCAAGCAGGTAGCACCTCTGCTTATCTGACCAAAGCCCTATTTTGCTGCTCTATGTAAGAAGATTATTTTTTTCTAAGACAAGCAGGGCTGCACAGGACCGACTTGTCCAGAATCATAAATGTCCACCTTGGCAGTAGCTTTTCCTTACATTATTTTTCCACATTTTTCTCCTCTTTGTTTTGAAGGAGATTTTTTTTCATCCCAGTTTCTTGTTATTGTTCAATCCCTTTTTTCAAAGTAATACAAAAACGGTTAAAAATGTTAAAAAACACACATAAAAATACACTTGTTCCAAATGTTACTTGAAAGAGGTCTTTTCAGAGCCCTATATTTTCATTATATATGTTGTTTCTATTATATACCCCTTTTTTCCTTCTTGATGACTTTCTCGAGATGCTCACGAGAGCCATGAGTTTCCTATACATAGCGTGGGTGATTCTTGCAAGCCTCTCATGAGAGTTGGTTTGCGTTTGCGAGTGTCTCGCGAGACTGTACTCTCGTGAAATGCTCACAAGATTGTAACTTTTTTTAAGTCACATAATGTACACGCTCCTTCATTACAGCACTTACAACTTTTATTTCCTTCTCCTAGGATTTTAGAAAAAAGTGACCACTCCAGTCCCATCATCTTTCTACATAATGGCAGCAGTATACAGTAGGGAGTGAGGTGAGACTGGACTCTTCAAAAACACTTCACCACAGGATAACCACTCTACATAGTAGGTTATAATAGGGACTGACCATTTCCCTAAGACCTCTGCCCAAGACAATAAGGATGCATAATACAGTGTGGGGAAGGACTGGCCCCAACACTGAGAACTCTCTCTTGGATGTACAGTATGTGTACTAGGGTGTAGGAAGAAACTGGCCTTTCTGCTGAGACCTCTCTCTCCGATGATGGGTGTGCGTAGTAGGCTGTATGGAGAAAGATTGGCCTCTCCAGTGAGACCTCAGTCTCAGATATCCAGGTGTGCTTAGTTAGGTGTACACATGGATTAGTCGTTTCTTTCAGACCTCAGTCTCAGTTGAAGGCTGTGCATAGTAGGGCATGTACGTGAGCTAACCTCTCCTGTCAGACCTCCCTCTCAGATGACAGGTGTGCATATTAGGTTGTGTAGATGGACTGGGGTCTTCTGTCACAACTCTGTATCAGATGAAGGTGTACATAGTAGGGTGTATGGAGAGAGATTGACCTCTCCGCTGTGACTTTTCTCTTGGTTGACAGGTGTGCATAGTTTGCTATGTCCAAGGACTGCCCTCCCTGCTAACACCCCTCTCTCTGATAATGCATGTTCATAGTCGGGTGTGGGAAGAGACTATTCCCTACTCACAACTTTTACAATGTCAATGGACATAAATAGTGCACTCTGACAAACACCATCTCCAGTAATACTCCTTCCTACACTAGCAAGTGTGCATATTGCAGTCTATTCAAAGATCACCTACTCCTTTCTACTGTTCAAGATCCTGCAAGATCATAATAATTTTTGGAAAACAGAAATTAACCATCTACTCATCACAGTACTTATCTCTTAAACACTTCCTTTAAAAAACAATCAGTTACCACAATATGCATTTGCACTTACGAAGTATATTCAGAACTCATCTACCCCTTTTTACTAGTTCACGATCCTGTGAGAGTCCTACAAGATTGTCAAAATTAGTTAAAAGCAATATACATTTATTTTTTGCATAGTAATTATACCTTAAACATCTCATCTCAAAACTTAGGGGAATTTCACGCCTTTTTGCTGGGCCCTTATATAGCTGTTTTATTTCATTTTTACAACACCTTGAATTTTCATAGTAAACAGTAATGGCCGTCATTTCATATTTAACATTCCAAAAACCATACAATCATCGCTCTCGCTCTCACGAGACTTGTGGGATAGACAATTATATTTAATCCTTGATTTCTCAAAAACTACTGAATGAACATCCTGCTGAATTTTGTGTAGTTCCGTTCAGCAGTTTTTGCTGTAGCTGTGTCTAAAGAAATCTATAGAAAATGCATTTTGGGACCCCCCCTTTCTTCTTATCCCCCACTTCAAAGATCACCCCAAAACTTTCCAGGCAGGAGCTGAGGTGATTGAACTGTTTTTGGGAAAGTTTTATGGAGATTCCTGAAATGGGGCCAAAATTATTAGCAAGTCAAAAATGCTTCATCTATGGTAAAGCAGAAGTAACTATAACTAACTACAGGTGACTGCCAGTAGGTAATTACCCAGTGATGCTTGCCATTGATTGGCAAGCATCACTTAGGTCAGCTGTTCCATAGGAAAAGTATTTTTTGTGTTGGAAATAACATTGGCCCCATTTGGCAAATCTCCATGGAACTTTCCAAAAAGGTGATAATGTTTGACTAGTTTGTGGGATGATCTGTCAGGTGGGGGCTGAGAAAAAAGGGGTGTCCTAAAATGCAAAGGGTCCGATTTAGATCTTGGTGGACAGATTACTCCATCACAACGGTGACAGATATCACATCTGCCGCAATATAATTCCCATAAGATATAATGGGATTTATATTTTGGAGGACGGGATATTCGTCACAGTTGTTACGGAGTAAACCGTCTGCCAAGATCTAAATCAGGAACAAAATCCCCATTAAATTTCCATAGACTTCTTTAGGCAGGGCTACAGAAAAAACTGCTGAACAAAATTACACCAAATTTGGCAGGAAGCTAGATCTTGGTCCACAGATTCTGCTTTTTGTGATTTGGTATAAATCCGTACAGTCGTTTTGTTAGAAATTAAGGGTCAAAACTATTTGAATATCTCGACAGTTGGGTCCGTGAGAGGCTCGAAAGACTGTTGAGAGAGTGCCACTTTAAAAATAAAGCATTTGAATTCGCCCAGCGAGCTTTATTTTCCTTGGGCCAATTCGTTCCCATGGGAGTTAGACTCGAGCAGGAACAAGAGCTCTAATTGGCTGCCTCCACATGCCAAAAGTTTTGCTTGCAGCCATTAGGGGACTCAGGAACGTAGGGCCTGCTTTTGATCTTAGCAGATAGAATACTCTGTCACAAGCGTGCCGGATATCCCATCCACTATATTCCCAAGTTCCACTTGATATAATAAAATTGTAATTTGGTGGACAGGATATCCGTCATGTTTGTAACAGAGTAACCCTGTCCATCAAGATTGTAATCATTCCCAAGTTACCTGTGCTAAATGTTTTTTTAAAGTGATAAATAAGGGTAGAGTAGGGTTACCCTGACCCCCTCAGCCACAAGAGAGGGACTCAGAGGGACCCACTGTTGGGTCAAAATAGAAAACAAATCACAATTTTTGTCGAAATCTCGCAGGGCTCCCACAGAATCGAAAAAACAAAGAAATAAAATGGTGGCTGCGGCTGCATTTTTTAACTGTAGGCACTGTGGACACAACCCCGAGCCACATTGTTTATTTAAGGGGAGAGGGGTGCGGCCCCTTTCACTGAGCCAATCTGGCCCCAGGGAGCCCACCCTGGGACCACATTCCATAAGGGGAGGTGGGCACGGGCCCTCCTCACCAGGCCATTTTTGTCCCTGGAGACCCCAGCCCCGGGGCCCAAAGTATTTTTATTACAAGAAGGTGGTGCACGGACCCCCTCCCCAGGTTGCTTTCAGCCCCGGGAACCCCATCCCGCAGGGCCCAATCTAATGAATTAGGAGAGGGGGCCGCGAGTCCTCCCTTCCTGAGTCATTATATGCCCCGGAAAGCCTACTCTGGGGTGAACGTTTTCTAAAAATGGCAGGGAGACAGTGCAGTCTCCCTTTCCGAGCCTTCAGAGGCCCCGGGGACCCCATCCGCCAGGGACGATTAACTTTTTAAAAGGGAGGGCCACATGGCCCTGCTACCTGACTCTTCTACGGCCCTAGGTAGTATATATAGGTAGTTATGGTTAGGACCATATTTCCATAGGAAAAGCGTTTTTGACTTCCCTGTATCTTTCGTGCCAACTGGCAAATCTTCACAAAATTTGCCCAAAAAATTGTGACGGCTCCCTGTATGCCGATTATATCCTGTTATATTTGGCTTCGCCGCGAGCTTCGATAAATAGAGCCCTTAATATCTTTACCACCTTCGGCAGGTACTCTGGCTATACCATCAACTGGACTAAGTCATTGATCTATGTCCTAAGGGGGAGGTTCCCGCCCCTGCCAAGTGGGTGTAGCGTGAAGGATGCAGTAGATGGTTTCAAATACCTAGCCATTTACATTGCCAGAGATCCCAAATCGTATTATGATAAAAATCTCCTGCCGCCTCTGTGGTGCCTTAGGGGGGATGTGGAACACTGGAAGTCTCTCCCACTGACTCTGCTGGGCAGGGCCGCACTTTTTAAAATGATGTCCCTACCCCGATTCCTAAACGTACTACAAAACTTACCTGCTCCTATCCCTGCAACATACTTTGCGGCAATAGAGAGAGAACAATGAACTCTATTATGGGTAAAGGGCACACCACGAATATCATTTCTCAAACTGGTGCGGGGATGGTACAATGGAGGGATTGGGCTCCCAGAACTTAACAAGTACTACTGGGCAGCGCAGTTGGCAGCTATCAACCAGGGCATGTACAGGCCGTATGACAATCCGGGATACCGAATGGACAGATGGCACCTACCGGGTGGGTACTATACTAGGGCACTTTATTCCAGGTCTGCTACCCTACGACTGACGGGACCAACGTTGCATTCAGACCAAACTTGGCATACCACTCACAAGAGTCTGGGCTTGGATAAGAAAATCACACAGACCACTGCCTTGCGGGACTCATACCTGCTGGGAACCCTTAGGAGTACCAAGGAATTTGACAAATGGGACCTCATTGGACTCATTGTCTCGGGTGGGCGACATGTGGAAGGAGGGAAAAGTGGTAACATTTTCAGTGCTGAAAAGAGAATATGAGCTAGCAGATTCAGAACTGTTTAGATATTACCAGGTGAGACATGCCCTGTACACACGCATACCGTTAGGGGAGGCGTTACCTGAAGCAACTCCACTCGAAGACAGGCTATTAGACAGATACATGCCCAAGAAATCAATATGCCTCACCTATCGAAAGCTAATTCACAATGCCCCCGATTCCCTTGTGCGACTCTGGGGAAAATGGGTGGATGATCTGTCAGAAATGGATGATGAAGATTGGACGGAGGCGCTCGCCTTCCCCAAGGAAGTCGCAATTACATCACGGCTCAAATTGGTGCAACTTAAAATTCTCCATAGAATATACTACTCAGGAGCAGCTTTGGTCTGGATGGGATACAGGGAGGATTCCAGTTGTAAGAGAAACTGTGGCAGGGAAGGTACAATCCTACATATTCGGTGGGAGTATGCCATCATTAGCAAGTATTGGGCAGATGTTCTTAAATGTATGGAAGAAGTTCTGGGTCTGGATCTAAATCTGGAGGCTAAAAGGTGTTTGTTAAATGTATGGGGACCTACGGATCTGAGCAGCAAAGAGAAAATATGGGCAACTCTGGAGCACATGATAGCCAGCATAATATAGCTAGAATGTGGGGGGCAAAGGAGGCCCCTAATATAAATTCATGGAAACAAGACATGGATTGGTGCGTGTTTCGAGAAAAAACAGTATATGTTTCCAGGGGCTGTCCGAAAAAGTGGTCTCAGATATGGACTAAATGGAATGTTTATCGTGGAAATATCTGTACTCCCCCTCTTGTCCCTCCCCTACCCCTCATTGATGAACCTGTACATAATGATTACTGTGAAGTCTGAACTTACCCCATGATACAATAACGCCCACACTTATCAGTCAAATGGGCAAAGAGAAAAAGTATGCTCTAAACACCTGTTGACGGAATATGTAACTTTTGAAATGCTGTCTTTATTGTTTTGTTTTTCAATAAAAAGAGTTTAAAAAAAGAAAAAAGAAACAAGCAGAAAGAGGCAAAATAAAGGTCAGAAGCGAGCAGAAAGAGGCAAAATAATGGGCAGAATGAGCAGAAAGAGGCAAAATAGAGGAGAGAAATGAGCAGCAAGAGGCAAAATGAAGTACAGTCTCAGCTTAGCAATCAGACTTTTTACATGAGATTTGATAGGAATCCAATACCGCAGATAACCTTGAACATCAATAGTGAACTGAGGAAATGGCAAGATGTGGGAGTCTTCAGCCATGATGAGCATCTATATCTTTTGATTGACCGCCCATGCTTTCCTTGTATGTATGCACTCCCAAAGATACACAAAGACCCACTAAGACCAACTGGTAGACCTATAGTGGCTGGAATTGGGGGACCCACTCTAAGACTCCCTCAATTTGTAGATGTCTTCATGAGACCATTTGCCATGAATTTACCATCATACATACAGGATACTAAACAAATTTTTTATCTGCTATCTGATGTAACATGGGAACAAGGAATGACCTTGGTAACTATGGATGTTGTCTCCCTCTATACTAATATTGAACATAAATTCAGACTGGATGCTTTAAGAAATTTTTTTAATAACAGGACTATTGAGTATTTAGAGCACACTGAGATGTTATTGCAAATGACAAGAATTATACTTGTTCCTCTTTAATGATATATGGTACAAACAGTTACGCTGGAATGCATGGGTTCTAGATCTGCTCCATCCTTTGCCAATCGTTTTATGGGATGGTTTGAGGTGGAGTGAATCTGGGGCCCGAGAGGAGCAGAATGGTTGGGGTACATACATTATTAGAGGAGATTTATAGACTATGTTTTTTTTTATTTGGATAAGTACTGTGCATCAACTTCAACAATATAGTCAAAGAAGCATGGTTTTCTTGGATGTTGAGCTATACATTGTGAATAACAGGAAGGAAACCTCATGTAATGCCTTATTACACGCGTCCAGTAGTCATCCAAAATCTCAGATTAATGCAGTTCCATACGGGGAGATGGTTAGAGCTCGGAGAAACTGAAGTGAAGACAGTGATTTCAACAGAACCCTTGTGGATGTGGAAACAAGATTTAAAAACAGGGGCTATCAAACACACATAATTAGGCAAGCCTCTAATCGTTCACAATACCTGACGAGGAAATATACACTAAAATCTAGGATGAGGAAAAAGACTGATGTCTCTAAAAAGGTGAGACTGATTATCAACCATCACCCTAATATGGACAAAAGTTTTACTATAATTCTGAAATATTGACATATATTGACTTATAATAAATCTCTTGTCCCATTTCTGAGTGTACGTCCTAGTGTGACATTTAGGAAAGGGTTAACAGTTGCTAATCTGATTAGCCTCTGAGTTATCTTCAACCATTGAAACGTGGCAACTGGTTACTAGATCAAAATAAAGGTCAACACAAGTGTGGACATTGCAATGTATGCTGATGGGCTAAGGATAAGAAGATGGGTTTTAGTTATAACAACACAGGGGTTACACTATCCCAATGTATATCAATTGGGATACTAGGTTTTTTGTCTGTGTTAGTTTGCAAGTGTAAGAAAATGTATGTAGGAAGCGCAATGCAGCCATTGAAAATGCGTATTGCTGAACATTTTAGGGCATTGAAAACTAATGACTCAAAGTATCCACCTGTGATTCATGTTAACGAAATGTAATCTCAGAAAGATGCTTATAGAATGAGCCTCCATGGTATTGATCATATAAAAAGTGATGTCAGGGTTGGGAACAGAAAATTGAAACTAAGACGTTGCGAAGCTTCATGGATTATGAATCTTCTGGCATTGGAATTGGGACTTAATATCAAAAATGAGATGCAATATATTTTAGGAGACTATTATGAGGGTATATATAAATTGTGGATTATGTCATTGATTATTATCAATGTGTTTATCTTGGATTACTTTGTGACTGATTGATGTTTTATAATGAAATTTACTGTCTCTTCTAAATTCTATTCTTATATTTTTTTGCATTCACCTTATGGATGGAATCAAGCCGCCTCAAGCTGAACACCGATAAAACAGAGATCGTCATCTTCGGCTCCAACCCCTCAGCATGGAACGACTCCTGGTGGCCTAACTCCCTAGGCACCACACCCTCACCCATCACCCACGCTCGCAACCTGGGCTTCATCTTGGACTCCACTCTCAGCATGACTCAGCAGGTCAACGCAATCTCCTCCTCCTGCTACAACATTCTCCGCATGCTCCGCAAGATCTTCAAGTGGATCCCTGTTGAGACCAGGAAAACCATCACCCACGCCCTGGTCAGCAGCAGATTGGATTACGGCGACGCCCTATATGCAGGAACAATGGTCAAGCTACAAACCAAGCTACAACGTATCCAGAACGCATCCGCCCGCCTCATCCTTGACGTCCCACGCCGCAACCACATCTCCCCCCACCTCAGAGACCTACACTGGTTACCCGTACCGAAAAGGATCACCTTCAAGCTCCTGACCCACGCACACAAGGCTCTCTACAACACCGGTCCAGCCAACTTCAACGACAAACTTTCCTTCCACGCTCCCACACGCCATCTCCGCTCCGCCAACCATGCTCTCGCCACCATCCCCCGCATCTGCCACACCACCGCCGGAGGAAGATCCTTCTCACACTTCGCCGCCAAAACCTGGAACTCTCTACCACTCCAGCTACGCCAGACCCAGGACCTCCTAACTTTCAGGAAATGCCTCAAAACATGGCTTTTCGACCAGTAGCATCCCCTCTCCCCAGCCTCTTGAGACCCTAACGGGTGAGTAGTGCGCTTTATAAGTATATTGAGTTCCTATCCTTTCTTCCTCTTCTCATAACACATTATTTAGCTGTTACGAAACTTTTTCCCTTCCATCTCTATTACACATGTTTAGACTGGACCCCTAGAATGGGGTGTTTAATTAGTTTATTATTGTGATTGGGTGACACAGGTGATTTCTGGCCATCCCTTTTCTTAACTCAGAATTGTGAGGATATTATTGGTCCATGACCACTCCAAGATGGCCGTTCTCTATGGCATAGATATACATTTTATTAACGACTGTGATGTGCATAGCTATTCCGACCGTGATTATTTGATAGTGTTATTCCCACATTAAGCAACCTACTTGACTGAATTAAATATCTATATAGCCTGCTATCTGGTTGTACATTAGCTTGACATAGCTAATTCTTGTAAGTTAACACATATGGCTAACAGATCATCTTCCAAGATGGCCTCTGATATTGCGATTTAACGGATTGCCAATCAATGATCTTTCTACACGCTTTAGTATATTAAAATCTTTTTTCCCCCTCTCCCCCCTTATTGTTACGTCTGGCATTAGAATTGATTTGACGATATGGGTATGTTGCACATATAAATTATATTTACACCCATTTATCTAAGATTACTGCCATGCCAGTGGATTTTGTTTTCCTTTATTACAATTAAGGGACAGACTGACGTTTTGAAATTGGATTGTCTCACCTTAAAATATATTTGATTATTTGGGTTACGTTTGCTAATAATATATATCGAATAAGTATACTTTTACTATTTAAAGATGGCTGCCATACTATGGAAGTCATTACGCGTGTCGGGATCCGGATATGTATAAATACTGACTCCAATATGGCGCTGATGGTCCATGCCATTTTCACGCTGTTGCGGAGTACTCTGCTTATCATCTCCATTCCATTTTGTTGCTTCATTATTACTCTGGGACTTTGAATTTATGTGGATTCAGGTATGAGGGTTGTCCACTATTTTAAAATGCATAAATGAATACTGTTATGCGAGGTGGCTAAGCTTTTTGGGTGTAGTCTCTGCAATGGTATCGGTACACCAATTTATTGTATTAGATGGACGGGATAAAATGAAGATATTGGATGTTCTCTAATTGGTTGCTTTGGTTCACTCGGATACTCTTTGGTGCCTAGATATATTATGATTAAAGTGGGTAATCTGTAGGACGTTATTGTATTCCTGTCAGGGCACGGCCCCCCCTCCTTTTTTAGGTGCCGATGCACAGGGGACTTTGATGATGGACAATACTATACTCAATTCTAGTATAGTGACCTGCCTCTTAATAATGTAAGGTTTATTTTTGGTTGCCATTTTGGAGGTAATGATAGTGTTAACCTTCATATTTTCCTTTTCATTTAGGCTTCACTGTAAATTCTGATATTGGTCGCTGTAGTAAACTAAACAACACAGTTTAGCGGCCCTTTTTCATCTATTTGTTGCGAGTTCTTAATCAGTTCAGGTACTTGTGAGTACATTACTTATTGGGGTGTGAATTTATTACACATTGGAATATGGTGTGTTTACGGTTCTTGTGCTTTTCTTTTTCTTTCATCACTTTTTCGGTTTCGCTGCTCATTACTGCCTTGCAGAGTACTTTGAATACACAAATCTATTTTAATTCTGAGATTTATCACTCAATTTTGAATGTTGGACACCATTAGTGGGTGAAGGCTTGTATCATTCTCTAATTTGTTTCAACTGTGTTTTGATCAATTTTATTTGTTGATTTCAGCCCTGCTGAATTCATGGTATTACCTACCCAATGACGAAACACATGTTTGCTGAGCCATTTAAGATGAATAGATAACACCATTAATGTTGGAAACGTTCAGGGATTGTATGGAAATCTCATCTGATATGAAGAGCTGTTGGGATTGTATACTTATTGACTCATACATGGATTAAAAGTGGACTTACTATCATCTACCTTGTTTGGACATTACAAATTCTGTACTTTTTGAGTGATCGGACTATCCATTGTAGGTCAGAAACGAGGAGCAAGAGGCAGAATAAAGGTCTAGAACGAGCAGAAAGTGGCAAAATAATGGGCAGAATCAGCAAAAAGAGACAACCTAGAGGGCAGGAGCGAGCAGAAAAGAGACAGAAAAACAAGCAGAAAATGAGCAGAGGAGGCACAAAATCGAAGGCAGCAGAGGGTAGCACACTGCAGGCAAGCTAGATGGAGGACCGTCACAGGGAGAGCTGGAATAAGGACCTGCTCCCATGCCCCCTACTGTTTTCATAGTGCACCCACTGACTGACCCACTCATGCACCCACTCACAGACCCCCTAACAGACCCACTCAAATGCCAACTCACAGACCCACTGATAGACTTACACATCTACTAACAGACACACTCAGACACTCATACACCCACTCACAGATCCATTCATGTACTCATTCACCACCCACAGACCCACTGAGAGACTCACTCACACACTCACAGACCCAGTCTGAGACTCAAACACTCATGCACCCACTCACAGACCTACTCAGAGACCCACACACCCACTCACAGACCCACTCAGACACTCACACACCCTCTCACTGACCCACTCAGACACTCATGTACCTGCTCACAAATGCACTCAGAGACTCTCACATGCTTCCACAGACTCACTCAGATACTCATCCACCCACTCACAGACCCACTCAGACACTCATGTTCCCATCCACAGACCCACTCAGAGACTCATGCACCCACTCAAAGATCTACTCAGAGACTCACACACCCACTGACTGACTCACTTAGACACTCATTCACCTACTCACAGACTCACACAACCACTCACAGAGACACATCTATCTACTCACAGTCCTTCAAAGACACTCATGCACCCACTCACAGACCCAGTCAGAGACTCTTGCACTAACTCACAGACCCTCTAAGACACTCATGCACCCACTCACAGACCCACACACACCCACTCACAGATTCACATAGGCACTCCTACACCATCTTACAAAGCCATGTACACACCCATACAGTCACTCACACACCCACCCACTCACAGACCCGTCCAGCCACTCACACACCCACAAACCCACGCACACACACCCACTCAGAGACCCATATAGCCACTCATAAACCCACTCAGCTACCTATATAGCCACTCACACACCCACTCTCAAGTTTATACTTTACAGTTAGGAAATAAAAAAAATTAAAACATTGAAATTCGCTGAAATAAACAAGCATTACAGGGACATTATAACTAGGAAATAGTATTAAAAACATAGAAATTCACAGAAAAAACAAAGGTTACAGGGACATTATAGTTAGGCTCAGCAGTTATAGTTATCTGAGCTAAAGTTAACTCATCCCCCTGCAATACACTGCTAATGACCTCACATATTACATAACTCATGATATGTTCTGTGACATCACTCATAACATCATTGATGACATCTCAAATGACATTACCGATTGCGTCATCCACAGAACCACTCATGCCTCCATACACCCTCTCATACTCCCACTCACACACCCACACAACCACTCACATGCCCATTCACAGACCCATACAACTACTGACCCACATATTCACTCACTCATACAGCCACTCCCACAACTATTCACTCACCCATACAACCACTTACACAGCCACTCACAGACCCATAAATCTACTCACATATCCACAAACCCACTCACACACCCATTCACATACCCACACAGCAACTTACACAACAACTCACTTGCCCAGACAGGCACTCACATAGCCACTCGCTCATCCATAAGACCACTTATATACCCATTCACACATCAATATAATCTCTTGCGCCCACTCACTCATTTAGATAGCTATTCACACAAATACTTACAGTGTAAAACAGCATCTCTTACATCCACTCACTTACCCATACACCCAGTCAGTCACTCACTTACCCATACATCCACTTACACACCCAGTCACTCACCCATAAAGCCACTCACACAGCCACTCTATCACCCATACATCCACTCACAAATAAACTCACCCACCCATACAGCCACTCACACAGTCACTTACTCATCCATACATCTACTCACCCACTTATTAACCCTTACAGCTATTCACACTCACACACCCATACAGCCACTCAGACACCCACTCCCATACTGATACAGAAAGTCACAGTGCCACTCAGATGACATATGTTAGAAACAGTATCACTCATTAGTCGTACAAAAAGAACAGTAATATAACTTACGCTCACTGGATGATGTCATCAGTGATGTCATTAATTATGTCATCAGTGATGTCACTGATCATGCCTTGAGTGATATAATATGTGAGGTCATAAGCAGTGCATTGCAGGGGCGTAAGTTATGCTTAGCTCAGGTAACTATAACTGCTGACTTTCAACGGTTTTGTATAAGTGACATCTGGGCCTAACTATAACACCCCTGTAACCTTTGGTTTTTACAGTGAATTTATATAAATATGTATGTATGTGTGTATGTTGATGGCATTAGGATTAGGAACCACAGAATATTGATGGTTATTTATTGCCTTACAAAAGCATGCAGAGAACAGAAAGGAACTAACTCTACCATCTCCAGTCAGTGCACTTACTAGCAGCTCATTGTAGTTAACATATCATTAGAGAAGGAGGGCAGCTCAACCTTCAAGTCGAATTTAAGCTTTTTATTCTTTAGTTTCTGAAATATCAGATTCACGTCTAAGAACGCTGGGCCCGAATCACAGAACTAACTTAAGACAAAATCCTCAACTTACTAACATTCTGGTATTCACAGGAGGCACTTACTCATTTTGGTATTCACAGAAGGCACTTACTCATTTTGGTATTCAGAGAAGGCACTTACTCATTGATGAGTAAGTGCCTTCTGTGAATACCAAAATGAGTAAATGCCTCAGAAGGCACTTAGTCATTGATGAGTACTGCCTTCTGTGAATACCAAAATGAGTAAGTGCCTCAGAAGGCACTTACTCATTGATGAGTAAGTGCCTTCTGTGAATACCCAAACAAATGAAAGTGCCTTCCTTGAATATCAAAATGAGTAAGTGCCTTGTGTGAATACCAAAATGGTAGTAAGTTTAGGATCTTGTCTTAAGTTAGTTCTGTGAATCGGGCCCATAGATTGTGGGTTACACAGAGATCCTTTCAGGGTATATCATTTCTTCTATTAGGTTCGATTTTATGCTTAAATTGGCAGATTAGTAAAGATACACATTTGCCTTAAGATATCTACCTTGACATACAGGTGAGAGCCACAGACAGAGTGATGAGTCAGAGGATGATTTCTGGTTTCTTTGTTTTCTTTCTTCTATCTTAAACAATTCCCTTTTCCCTAGTTCATTATTGGTTCACAAATTCCTACAGTGTGGGTTTGGAGGTAGATGCAGTGACAGGCAAAAGAGAGCATTGCTCACTCAAGATTCTGAGTACAAAGGTTGTGCTTTTTGACACACATATGCTTTTGTACTAAATGACTGATGGTACAGATTTTGAATATTTCGTCATCTTGCTCTCCTTCCTGTGGGCTAGTAATTTATGGCTGATTTAATATTTGGAAGACAGAGTAATCTCTGTTGGCCTGGCAGAGAAATTAATGTTCTACAGGCCAAGACTACTCCAGACACCAAATATAAAATTGACTGCCAAGCCAGAGGTAATTTCTAAAGTATTGACAGGAACTGCTATCATAACAGTTCCTAACAATGTTTTTTAAAGTTTGGTGCATGGCTCCCCCAATATGGCAGAGCCATCCATCACATTTTTGTATTTTTATTTTCGAAAAGAAAATCCCGAAGCAGGATTTTCTTTATGAAAATGGCAAAAGAATGCCCAACTCTCCATGGGAGGTATCTCCCATATCGAGGGTGGTATTAGACCATTTTCACTGCTCCTTACCATCAGGGTTTTCCTGGTGTTGAGGGCCAGTGAAATCTGACCTCTATGTCTGTCCATCTAAATTAGGTGGGTAGACATTGAGGCCAGCCTCCGACGGCCCTTACTTTGCCAGGCCATCAGAGGGGTGTATCCAAGGTGAGGATGGAGTGGTCGCCACCATGGTTACACCTTTGGCCCACCTGCATCTAAATTTAGCGGGCAAACAATCAGCTTGGTGGTAAGGATACTCTGTCACTGTTGCAACAGAGTATCCTTACTACCAAGATTTAAAACAGCACCTAAGTCGCTTCAGAGAATTCTATCTTAAGTGTAGCTATTTCATTTGCATGAGTTCCGACTTTCGATCTCAAGTCTGTATAAGTTGTCAGGAGGCTTGAGGCATTTTGGATGCCCTGGTTTAGCATGACATAAAATGGAGGAAGATAATAGCTTTTCCAGACAGTGTTTCGGCCTGCATTCCTATGGCTGGTGGGTCAAAAACCAGAACCTGAAGTGAACCAAAAGGAGACATAGCTTCTCTTACAAATTCCTTGATGCCCTTGTTACCAAATGACTACTGATTAGTTCTCCCTGAGAACTGCCATTTCGCTGAAGGTAGGGGAAAGGGGTTGGAATGTAGTTTGTGCTGTTCAAGATGAGGTGGTGAGGATGTTTCTAAAAAGGGCCTGCTCTTCTGTCTGTCACTGGTTACTGGTTCAAGAAGGATGATCACAACCAGGTGCAGCGATCTACATTTCATTGTGTCCCTGTTTTGGACACTCCAGCTTGGAGCTAACCTCATTGCTAACAGATGTGAGAACCATCACTTGGCACAAAGAATGCTCCTGGAGAGCAACCTGAAGATGAAATTTGAAAGAGAATCAACCCAAACCGATTCTGAAGCCTCAGACAGTTGATTCACACAACCTATCTAGAAAATGTGTTTAAACGTGGGATCCAAGCCACCACACTTTGTTCCGGGGAGTGCATCAGAGTACCCAGTGCTGATGTCTTCCAGACAACCAGTCTCCCAGAAGTAGGGGAACATCACCTGAAATATGCACTTCCTTCTGAAAGAGCTGAGGATCTGCCTGAGGTATCTAGAAGCCTGCCCGCCTACAGGGTGAAGGAAGGAAAGTGTCTAGTCCCACAGGAGTAAACACTGTCAGGAGGAGAAGCCCAGTGTGTGCCACTAGTAACACCCAAAGAAAGCTGACTTTCCCCAGAATGCAAAATCAGGCATGAAACCAGGAGTATATCCAAATCCTCTGCACACGTTTAAAAGTAAAAAACCGGAACTAAGAGACTACTTGAAACTGACCTCAGCCCTGAAGAAGTCGCGGGGTAATCCCCTGTAACAGCGACGAAACACGTGTTGGCTAAGAAGTCTTAAGATCTTGAATGAAAGACATCTGAAAATATAAGGACAAGCATCATTGTGAAATTTTATGAAACTTTATGTATTTACTTTTAAACGTGTGCTGAGGATTTGTATATATAGTAGAGTGGTCTGCTGGCCACACACGTCGGGATTTGGTAGTTTTTCCCTACCTTATGCACCGTGCCAGATTACCTGCAATAACTGATTTGTACTTGTGATAGACCTTAGAGTGCCATTTTGCCTATTGCTGACCACCGACTGTATACCTAATGAAACCAGTAGTGATCCATGTTGTTATGTGGTCCCATTGTTCACTTTGAGTCATTTCTGTGGAAACTGCATTAAGGATTGTAGTTCAACAACATCTCGACTGGTGCTGCAGCTTCTGACATAGTAAGGAAAGAGCACTTCTCCACCAAGCGAGAAGCCCTAGTTGGCATGGAGACCCCTAGTGGCAGAGAACATCAGAGGGACGAAATCATCCCAGAGACTACAAATGCTACCTCAGGACAGGCTGTAGCCAGTCAGGAGGAGTGTCACTGGTGCGTTCAGGCATTGCTCTACAGGCCTGGCCCACTGATTGTCTTTTATAACATCGTCCTGAACGAGGCTGCTGGGGCAACCTACACCTAAGAAGAGCCTGTGGCAAGATAGCACGAGCCAGTTTGCTCCAACCACGCTGCCCAAACTGCTACAGAAGGCAGCATGTAACAACGCAGGGCCCAGTCTTCCAATAAGACTAAAGACTAAATGTTGCAGATGGGTCTGCTGGTCTTGTTGTGACTTTTGCCAGGAAGGGGTAAAGAGACATTGAGCTGAAGCTGCACAATTTAGATGCAAGAGAAATTAAACCATCTTCATCTGTGCCTAATCCTTTCCTAAAATCTGTGGTATTTTGAAGAACTAGGAAGGAAGCATGCCTGGGAGGCACCAAGAAGCAGGGGTTGTAGCGCCTCACTGTCTAAAGCAAACAGCTGGGGCCCCAATAGCCCCTGTATGACCTGTGACCAGGGACATCTTAAGGATTTTGGGGGCCCTGGGCCAAACGTATTTATGGGACCCCTGTTCGTAACAGCTTTGAATTCATGATCCAATTTCAACTCTTTCATGGCCTCTTTGGCCAGGTCGTTGACAGGGTACAGCCTAAATTCTAAATGTGTTTACATCAAATATTCAGAGATAGTGAAGTGTGATTTTATTATCAGAATACAGAGGCATCTCACTAATATTATTGCAAATGATCTGTGTGATTCCCTGCAATTTCTCATATGTGAGGTCCTGTTTTGATGTAAAAGAAACTGTTTTTATGGATGTCGCATGCTATTAAAAAGCAACCATTTCTTGCCAAATGCCTGTACTGACTTTAATACATCACCCACATTAAAAATAAATGAAAGAAAATCGGTATGTAAAAAATCTTTTACAAATTATTCAAGGTCATTAGGGCAAGAACAGAGCTGGCTCTATCAGGGCCCCTCAAAGGCTGGGGCACTGGGCCAGGGCCCTATTTGACCATTCCTTAAAACGTCTCTGCCTGTTACCCCCCCCCCCCCCCCCGAATGGAATCTGATGTGCTATGAATTTTCTGAAAGCATATTATGGGCACTTCTCATGGGTTCCATCGCATACTTCCATGGTATATGTGGCAATCTTTCACAGAGAAGGCATTGTTGGAAAATATCTCTCACTCTCTAAGTCAGATGTGCAGATAGGACTTTCAATCTTTCTGGCAGACGTCTGGTTACTTACCACCATCAAATGTATTCTAAACTCTTTTTAACATAGGCTACATAGTAGCCTTCTGGCTAGGCTTTTATCTTTCCATAGTAAGTCTATCCAGAGCTCTAACATAAAGTCCTACAGCTGGACTCCCTGCAGCCTCCAATGTATGGTAGTCCCCGATATTTGGGGGAGGGGCACTCAGTACATGGCTTGTGTGTGTCCCACCATTTTTAGCACGTCTGCGGTCTGTTGCTAGACATATTGTGGGCTTACCAACAGCATAGAAGGGCTTGGAGTTTGCCCAGTGCTTATAATTGGTTTTCTTTCCTGTCACTCTCATTTGCGTGTTTCTTATTCATGTCCCAGCTTGTCAGCCTGGTGCTTGTCACTACCTGGAGTATTGCCTCTTTACCATCACTTTTGATTGGCTGGCTTCTATGCTTCCAATGCTTGCTTTTCAAACACTACTTTTTTTCTTTTCTGTTAAACCATCCATGAGAGTGTTTCCAGCTTTTTGCTACCTGTCTCCCTTATGTACTTCTCTCACTATGCACTTAATATTATTTTAGAATAACAAGGGAATAAGTTTATTCAGATTATAGTCTATTAAACTATACGGTATTATAATACCGATTATTCTCTAAAATCTGCAGGAGCACATAAAATGATTTATAATACATAAAATCACTGCATATCCGCTACAATCTATAATGCTAATAAAAACTTACCTGCAATTGTTCGCTCTCTGTCTTCCAGGTACATCTCCCCGCCCCCCTCCATGTCTGCTTGTCCTCCTATGTACATCCCTGTTGCTTTGTCCCCAATGTGCATCCCCCCACCCAAACAACAATACTGTCTCGACTGATTCTCATTCTCCCCGCCCATGCCTTCCACTCTCACCCACTGCTTATCCTTACCCAGTACTCCAAATCATTGCCAACTCACCTGTGTACTTTTCCCTCACCTGGTCCTGGTCCATGTTGCGTTCTTACCCATTGCTTCTCCTTCCCAAAGCAAACCCTCTGTTCTTGCTTCTGCCACTCCAGGCCCTAGTCTTGCCTCCATCGCCACTGCTGCTTCTGCCACCTGTGCTGCTTCCCTTAGCCGTTTTTTAGGTCGAGCCTAGTGACAGTGCGCATGCGCTGCTCGCTCTGCGAGACTCCTATAGTAGATTATGGGAGAGAAGCCGCTCCCACTCTCCTCCCATATCTTTCATTGGCTTGTGTCATTGTCTTTTGTAAATGCTGCCTTCAGATTCGTTAATAGGCTTCTTAGTCCCTCCTTAGTACAGCTTTGTCTTCATTTGTGCCCTCCCATGCTGACTGGCCCTTTTACTTCAGTTGTTACAAGAGACCTGTTATTTAGTCTGTAAGCACTATTTACTTCATGGAGTAGGCCGGACATAAGCTCCTTCAGCTAAAACTCCTCGTATTTTTTTAAGCAGCACAGCCACCCCATAACACAGGCACCTGATTTCAATTACTTTAACCCAGCATTATCTCCTGTCTGTTTCAATCTCTCCCCCCCCAAGTGAAATGGATTTAGAAATGATTAGCAAATTAAGTCATGTGAATTCCAGGTAGTACATAATCCTGTGCTAATGAACTGAAGCTGACAACAGCACTTCTGTGTTACATGTCACCTGTACTAAAGCAACCTGATGGGTTGTTTACAAAAGCCTGTTTTATTAGCACCACCACCAATACCACCACCATCACCAATACCACCACCACCAATACCACAACCACCAATACCACCACCACCAATACCACCACGAATTCAAGCACCACCACCAATACCACCACCACCAATACCACCACCAGCATCAATACCACCACCACCCATACCACCACCACCATCAATACCACCACCAATACCACCAACACACACCACCAATACCAAAAACACCACCAATATCATCACCACCACCAATAATACCAATATCACCATCACCAACAATACCACCACTACCACTAATACCACCACCTCCACCAATACCACCACCACCACCACCAATATCACCACCACCAATTCCAATATCACCACCACCAATACCAATACCACCGCCACCAATACCACCTCCAATACTACCACCACCAATACCATCACCACCGGTACCACCAATACCACCACCAATACCACCTCCAATACCAATACAACCAGCACCATCAATTTCACCCCCTCCACCAATACCACCCACAATGCCACCACCACCAATACCACCATCAACAACAACACCACCACCACCAATACCACAACCACCACCAATACCACCACCAATTCCAATACCAACACCACATATACCACCACCAATACCACCACCAATACCATCAATACCACCACCAATATCACCACTAATACCACCACCACAACCAATACCAATACCACCACCAATACCACCACCAATACAACCACCACCAATACCACCACCAGCACCAATACCAGCACCAATACCACCACCACCAATACCACAACCACCATCAATACCACCACCACTAAAACCACCAATACCACCATCAATACCACCACCCCCAATACGGCCACCACCAGTAGCTCCACCGCCACCAATACCACCACTGATACTACCACCACCTCTAATACCACCCCCTACACCACCACCAATACCACAACCAATATCACCACCACCACCAATACCACCAACACCAATACCACTACCACCACAATACCACTATCACCAATACCACTCTCTATATTACCACTACCAAAACCACTACTAATACCCCCACCATCACCACCAATACCACCATTATTACCACCACCAATACCATCAACACCACCAATACCACCACCAATACCACCACCACCAGCACCACCACCAATACCACCACCACCAACACCCCCACCACCACCAATACCACCACCAATACCACCACAATCAATACCACCACCACCAATACCACCACCAATACCATCAATACCACCACCACCAATACCACCACTAATACAACCACCAATGCCACCACCACCAATACCACCACCACCAATACCATTACCAGCACCAATACCCCCACCAATACAACCAACATCTATAACACCACCACTATAACTACCACCAACACCACCAACATCACCACCACCAATACCACCACCAGCACTAATACCACCACCACCAATACCACCACCACCAATACCACCACCACCACCAATACCAACATCACCAATACCACCACTAATAAAACCACTACCACCAATACCACCACCACCACCAATACCACCACCAATACAACCACCACCAATTGCTACACCGCCAATACCACCAGCACCACCAATACCACCACCACCACCACCACCACCACCACTAAAACCACCAATACCACCATCAATACCACCACCCCCAATGGGGCCACTACCAGTAGCTCCACCACCACCAATACCACCACCGATACTACCACCACCTTTAATACCACCCCCTACACCACCACCAATACCACAACCAATATCACCACCACCACCAATACCACCACCACCACCAATACCAACATCACCAATACCACCACTAATAAAACCACTACCACCAATACCACCACCAATACCACCACCAATACCACCACCAATTGCTACACCACTAATACCACCAGCACCACCAATACCACCACCACCACCACTAAAACCACCAATACCACCATCAATACCACCACCCCCAATACGGCCACCACCAGTAGCTCCACCACCACCAATACCACCACCGATACTACCACCACCTTTAATACCACCCCCTACACCACCACCAATACCACAACCAATATCACCACCACCACCACCAATACCACCAACACCAATACCACTACCACCACAATACCACTATCACCAATACCACTCTCTATATTACCACTACCAAAACCACTACTAATACCCCCACCATCACCACCAATACCACCATTATTACCACCACCAATACCATCAACACCACCAATACCACCACCACCAATACCACCACCACCAGCACCACCACCAATACCACCACCACCAACACAACCACCACCACCACCACCAATACCACCACCAATACCACCACAATCAATACCACCACCACCAATACCATCAATACCACCACCACCAATACCACCAATACCACCACCACCACCAATGTCACCAATACCAATAAAACCACCACCAATGCCAACACCATGCACCAATACCACCACCAATACAATCACCACCGATACCACCACTAATACAACCACCAACAACACCACCACCAATATCACCACCAACACCACCACCAATACCACCACCAATACCACCACCACCACAACCAATACCACCACCAATAACAACACCACCAATACAACCACCAATATAATCAATACCACCACCACCAATACCACCACTAATACAACCACCACCACCACCAATGCCGCCACCACCACAAATACCAATACCACCAACAATACCTCTATCAGCACCAATACCACCACCAATACAACCACCACCAATATAACTTCCACCAACACCACCAATACCACCACCAGCACCAATACCACCACCACAAATACCACCACCACCAATACCAACATCACCAATACCACCACTAATAAAACCACTACTACCAATACCACCCCCACCAATACCAACACCACCACTAATACCACCACCAATACAACCGCCACCAATACCACCAATTCCACCACCAACACCAGCACCAATATCACCACCAGCACCAATACACCCACCAATACCACCACCACCAATACCACCACCACTACCAATACCACCACCACCAATAGCAACACCACCAATACCACCACCAATATCGATAACACCACCAATACCACCACTACCACCAATATCACCACCACTAAAACAATCAATAACACCACCACCAACAACACCACAACCATCACTAAAACAACCACCATTAATATGACCACCACCAGTAGTACCACCACTGATACTACCACCACATCTACTACCCCTCCCTCCAACACCACCAATACCACCACCACCAATACCACAACCAACATCACCACCAGCACCAATACCACCAACACCAATACCACTACCACCACAATACCACCACCACCCAATACCACAACCACCAATACCACCTTTAATACTACATCACCAGAACCACCACTAATACCACCACCATCACCACCAATACCACAAATATAACCACCACCAATACCATTAACACAACCAATACCACCACCACCAATACCACCACCACCACCATCAATACAACCAATACCACCACCAACACCACTACCAATACCACCACCACCAGTACCACCACCACCACAAATACCACTACCGATACTACCACTACCAATACCACCTCCTCCACCACCACCAATACCACAACACCAATACCACCACCACTAATGCCACCACCACCAAGACCACCTCCACCACCAATACCACCATCACTATCAACACCACCCCCTCTACCACCATCAATACCACCACTTTTACAACCACCACAAATACGGCCACCAATACCACCTCCAATACTACCACCACCAATACCATCACCACCGGTACCACCAATACCACCACCAATACCACCACCAAAACCAATACAACCAGCACCATCAATTCCACCCCCTCCACCAATAACACCACCAATACCACCCACAATACCACCACCATCAATACCACCATCAACAACAACACCACCACCACCAATACCACAACCATCACCAATACCACCACCAATTCCAATACCAACACCACATATACCACCACCAATACCACCACCAATACCATCAATACCACCACCAATATCACCACTAATAGCACCACCACAACCAATACCAATACCACCACCAATACCACCACCAATACAACCACCACCAATACCACCACCAGCACCAATACCACCACCAATACCACCACCACCAATACCACAACCACCATCAATACCACCACCACTAAAACCACCAATACCACCATCAATACCACCACCCCCAATACGGCCACCACCAGTAGCTCCACCGCCACCAATACCACCACTGATACTACCACCACCTCTAATACCACCCCCTACACCACCACCAATACCACAACCAATATCACCACCACCACCAATACCACCAACACCAATACCACTACCACCACAATACCACTATCACCAATACCACTCTCTATATTATCACTACCAAAACCACTACTAATACCCCCACCATCACCACCAATACCACTATTATTACCACCACCAATACCATCAACACGACCAATACCACCACCACCAATACCACCACCACCAGCACCACCACCAATACCACCACCACCAACACCCCCACCACCACCAATACCACCACCAATACCACCACAATCAATACCACCACCACCAATACCACCACCAATACCATCAATACCACCACCACCAATACCACCACTAATACAACCACCAATGCCACCACCACCAATACCACAACCACCAATACCACTACCAGCACCAATACCACCACCAATACAACCAACATCTATAACACCACCACTATAACTACCACCAACACCACCAACATCACCACCACCAATACCACCACCAGCACAAATACCACTACCACCAATACCACCACCACCAATACCACCACCACCACCAATACCAACATCACCAATACCACCACTAATAAAACCACTACCACCAATACCACCACCACCACCAATACCACCACCAATACCACCACCAATACAACCACCACCAATACCACCAGCAATACCGCCACCAACACCAATATCACAACCACAAATTCCTCCAATACCACCACCACCAATAGCTACACCACCAATACCACCACCAATACCACCACTACCACCAATTTCGATAACATCACCAATACCAAAATACCACCAATACCACCACCACTAAAACAACCAATATCACCACCACCAACACCACCACCATCACCAATACTATCACCATCAATACGACCACCACCAGTAGCTTCACCACCACCAATACCACCACTGATACTACCACCACCTTTAATACCACCCCCTACACCACCACCAATACCACAACCAATATCACCACCACCACCAATACCACCAACACCAATACCACTACCACCACAATACCACTATCACCAATACCACTCTCTATATTATCACTACCAAAACCACTACTAATACCCCCACCATCACCACCAATACCACTATTATTACCACCACCAATACCATCAACACCACCAATACCACGACCACCAATACCACCACCACCAGCACCACCACCAATACCACCACCACCAACACCCCCACCACCACCAATACCACCACCAATACCACCACAATCAATACCACCACCACCAATACCACCACCAATACCATCAATACCACCACCACCAATACCACCACTAATACAACCACCAATGCCACCACCACCAATACCACAACCACCAATACCACTACCAGCACCAATACCACCACCAATACAACCAACATCTATAACACCACCACTATAACTACCACCAACACCACCAACATCACCACCACCAATACCACCACCAGCACAAATACCACTACCACCAATACCACCACCACCAATACCACCACCACCACCAATACCAACATCACCAATACCACCACTAATAAAACCACTACCACCAATACCACCACCACCACCAATACCACCACCAATACAACCACCACCAATACCACCAGCAATACCGCCACCAACACCAATATCACAACCACAAATTCCTCCAATACCACCACCACCAATAGCTACACCACCAATACCACCACCAATACCACCACTACCACCAATTTCGATAACATCACCAATACCAAAATACCACCAATACCACCACCACTAAAACAACCAATATCACCACCACCAACACCACCACCATCACCAATACTATCACCATCAATACGACCACCACCAGTAGCTTCACCACCACCAATACCACCACCGATACTACCAATACCTTTAATACCACCCCCTACACCACCACCAATGCCACCACCACCAATACCACCACCAACACCAATACCACCACCAATATCACTACCACAAATTCCTCCAATACCATCACCACCAATAGCTACACCACCAATACCACCACCACCACCAATACCACCACTACCACCAATTTTGATAACATCATCAATACCACCAATACCACCACCACTAAAACAACCAATACCACCACCACCAACACCACCACCATCACCAATACAACCACCATCAATACGACCACCACCAGTAGCTTCACCACTACCAATACCACCACCGATACTACCAATACCTTTAATACCATCCCCTATACCACCACCAATACCACCACCACAAATACCACCAATTCCACCACCACCACCAATACCATCACCAATACCACCATCAATATTACCACCACCAGTACCGCCACCAATACCACCACTGATACTACCACCACCAATACCACCTCCTCCACCATCACCAATACCACCACCACCACCACCAATACCACCTCCACCAATGCCTACAATAGCACCACTGATACTGCCACCACCACCAATACCACCATCACCATCAATACCACCTCCTCCACCACCATCAATATGACCACTTTTATGACCACCACTAATACAAACACCACCACCAATACCACCTCCAATACTACCACCAATACCATCACCACCGTTACCACCACCAACACCAATAACACCAGCACCATCAATACCATCACCACCAATACCACCACCAATACAACCACCACCAATACCACCACCAACAGCACCACCACCAATACCACCACCAACAATACCACCATTACCACCACCACCAATACCATCACCGCCACAAATACTACCACCACCAATACCACCAACACCACCAACACCACCACCAATACCACCACCAATACCAATACCACATATACCACCACCAATACCATCAATACCATCAATACCACCACCACCACTAATACCACTACCACCACCAATACCACCTCCAACACCACTAATACCACTACCAATACAACCACCATCACCTTACAACCACCAGCACCAATACCACCAGCAATACCACCACCACCAATACCGCCACCACCACCAATACCATCATGACCAATAGCAACACCATCAATACCACCACCACCACCAATACCACCACCACCACCAATATCGATAACACCACCAATACCACCACTACCACCAATACCACCAATACCACCAACACCACCACTAAAACCACTGATACCCCCACCCCCACCACAAACACCAACATCACCAATACCACCACCATCAATACGACCACCACCAGTAGCACCACCACCACCAATACCACCAACGATAATACCACCACCGCTAATACCACCCCCTCCACCTTTATCATCCACCACCAATACCACAACCAATATCACCACCACCAACACCAATACCACTACCACCACAATACCACCACCTATACCACCCTCAATACTACCACCACCAAAACCATCACTAATGCCACAACTATCACCACCAATACCACCAATATCACCATCAAAAACACCATCAATAGCATTGCACCAATACCACCACCACCAATCCCACCAATCCCTCCACCACCACCAATGCCACCTCCAATACCACCACCAATACCACCATCAATATTACCACCACCAGTACCACCACCAATACCACCACCGATACTACCACCACCAATACCACCTCTTTCACCACCACCAATACCACCAGCACCACCGATAGCACCACTGATACCGCCACCACCACCAATAACACCATCACCATCAATACCACCTCCTCCACGACCATCAATACCACCTCTTTTCTGACCACCACTAATACAAACACCACCACCAATACCACCTCCAATACTACCACCAATACCATCACCACCATTACCACCACCACCAATAACCCCAGCACCATCAATACCACCCCCTCCAGCAATACCACCACCAATACCACCCCCAATACCACCACCATCAATACCACCACCACCAACACCACCAATACCACCACCACCAATACCCTACCACCACAATACCACCACCACCAATACCAACCTCAATACTCCCACCTCCAAAACCACCACTAATACCACCACCATCACCACCAATGCCACCAATATCACCACCACCAATACCATCAACACCTCCAATTCCACCACTAATACCACCACCACCAATACAACCACCACCACCACCAATACCACCACCATCAATACGACCACCAGCAGTACCACCACCAATACCACCACCGATACTACCCCCACCAATACCACCTCCTCCACCACCACCAATGCCACCACCACCATTACCTCCACCACCAATGCCACCGCCACCAGTACCACCACCACCAGCAATAGCGCCACCGATACCACCACCAATACCACCATCACCATCAATACCACCCCCTCCACCACCATCAATACCACCACTTTTACGACCACCATTAATACAATAACCACCACCAATACCACCTCCAATACTACCACCACCACCAATACCATCACTACCAGTACCACCACCAATACCACCACCGATACCTCCATCACCACCATTACCACCAGCACCATCAATACCACCACCTCCACCAATACCACCACCAATACCACCACCATTACCACCACCACCAATACACCCACCACCACCAATACCACCAACACTACCACCAATAACACCACCAGCACCAATATCACCACCAGCATCAACACCACCACTAATACCAACACCACCAACAGACATCAACACCAATACCAACACCACCACCAATACCACCACCAATACCAATAACACCAATATCACCACCATCACCAATACCACCACCACCACTACCACCAACAATACCACCACTACCACTAATACCACCACCTCCACCACTACCACCACCACAAAATACCAATAATACCACCAATTCCACCACTAATACCACCACCACCAATATCACAACGACCAGTACTAACAATATCACCACCGCCAATACCATCATCACCACCACCAATGACACCACCACCAATACCACTACCAATACCATAACCACCTTCACCACCACCACAACCAATACCACCAACACCACCACCAATACCACCAGTAGCACCAATACCACCACCACTAATACCACCAACACCACCAATACCACCACACCACCAATGCCTACACCACACATACCACCACCTATACCACTACCAATACTACCACCAATGCTACCAACACCAATACCACCAATATCACTGCCACCAATACCATCACCACCACCAACACCACCACGAATACCACCACCAACACCAATACCACCACCAACACTAATACCACCACCACCAACACCACCTCTACCAACACCACCACCAATACCACACCACCACCAATACCACCACCAGCACCAATACAACCACCAACACTACCACCAATACCACCACCAGCACCAATACCACCATGACCAATACCACCACACCACCAATACCAACACCACCAATACCACCATAACACCACCACCAATAAGACCATCACCAATACAGCCACCACCACTAATACCAACACCACCAATACTACCAATATCACCACCACCAATACCATCACCACCACAAATACCACCACCACCACTACCATCAGCACCAGCATCATCAACACCACCACCACCACCAATACCACCACTACCACCAATACAACCACCACAACACCACCACCACCACCAACACCAACACCAATTCCACCACCAACACCACCAATACCACCACAACTACCACCATCAATACCACCACCACCAATACCACCAATACATCAATACAACCACCACCAATTCCGCCACTAATACCACCAATACCACCACCAATACAATACCACCACCACTAATACTACCACCAATACCAACACCACCACCAATACCACCAACCCCACCACCAATACCACAACCAATACCACCACCAGCACCAATACCACCATAAATACCATCACCACCAATACCGATAACATCACCAATACCACCACCACCAATACAACACCACCACCAGCAGTACCACCACCAGCACCAATTCCACCACCAATACAACCACCACCAACACCACCAATACCAGCACCACCAACACCACCACCAGCACCAATACCACAACCACCAATACCACCACCACCAATACCAAGATCACCAATACCACTACCAATACCACCAATACCACCACCACCAATACCGATAGCACCACCACCACCAATGCCACCAATATGTTAAAGGACTTTTTTTTCACATATATACCCCGAGACGTATTCTGTGGTCCTCGGAGGCAGGTCTTTTAGTCCCCCATCGGTTTAAACTCACCTCCAAGGGGGGCAGGGCATGTTTGACTCTTCTTCCACATCTCTGGAATAACCTGCCGGAACACCTGCGCAAGGAGCCCGTTCTTTTGAAATTCAGGAAACTTCTTAAAACTATCCTGTTTAGAGAGTCATTAGAATAACACCTCACTTTTTCTTATGTTATTGCACGGTACTAGGACGCTATCTTCCTCTCCAAAGCGCAAAGAGACCAGTTGGGGAATCTGCGCTATATAAAAGTCGTTTAACAGAACATAACACCAATACCGATAGCACCACCAATACCACCACCACCAATGCCACCAATACCACCACCACCACTACTAAAACCACCAATACCACCACCAATACCACCAGCACCAATACCACTACCACCACAATACCACCACCACTACATCAATACCACCCTCAATACGAACACCACCAAAACCTCCACTAATATCACGACCAACTCCAGTACCACCAATATCACCACAACCAATGCTACCACCACCAATACCAGCAATACCACCACCACCACCAATACCACCAACACCACCAATACCACCACCAACACCACCACCATCAATACGACCACCACCAGTAACACCACCACCACCGATACCACCACCAATACCACACCCTCCATCACCACAACCACCACCAATACCACCAATACCTCCACCAAAAATACCAACACCAATACCACCACCACCAATGCCACCCCCACCAGTATCACCACCACCATCACCAATAGTACCACCGATTCCACCACCAGCACAAATACCACTACCACCATCAATTCCTCCCCCTTCACCACCATCAATACCACCACTAATATGAACACCTCTAATATGACCACTACCACCAATACCACCACCCCCACCAATACCACCACCACCAATACCACCACCACCAACACCACCACACCAACACCACCACCAATACCACCACCAATACCACACCACCAATACCACCACCACCAATACCACCACCACCAATACCACCACCAAAAATACCAACACCAATACCACCACCACCAATGCCACCCTCACCAGTATCACCACCACCACCACCAATAGTACCACCGATTCCACCACCAGCACAAATACCACTACCACCATCAATTCCTCCCCCTTCACCACCATCAATACCACCACTAATATGACCACCTCTAATATGACCACTACCACCAATACCACCACCCCCACCAATACCACCACCACCAATACCACCACCACCAACACCACCACACCAACACCACCACCAATACCACCACCAATACCACACCACCAATACCACACCACCAATGCCACCACCACCAATACCACCACCACCAATATCACCACTAATACCACCACCACCACCAAAAATACCACCACCACCAATTCCACCAACACCACCAACACCCACTCTTCCACCAATACCACCACCACCAACAACACCACCAACCCCAATACCACCATCACCAGCAACACCACCACCAATACCACCACCACCAATACCACCATCACCACCAACGCCACCACCACCACCAATAACACCACCAGTACCATCACCACCAATACCATCACCAATACCACCACCACCAATACCACCACCAACACCACCACCACCAATTCCATCACCACAACCAATACCACCACCAATACAACCATCACCAATACCACCACTACCAACACCACCACCACCAATGCCACCACAGCACCAACACCACCACCAATACCACCACCACCAATAACAACACCACCAATTCCATCACCAATACCACCAATACCAATAACACCACCAATACCACCACTACCACCAATACCACCACCACCACCACCACTAAAACCACCACTACCACCACAACACCACCACCAGCAATACCACCCTCAATATGACCACAACTAATACCACCACCACCAATACCAGCAATATCACTACAGCCAATACCATCCACAATACCACCAATACCAATAACACCACCAATACCACCACCACAACCAATACCACCACCAATACAACCCCCACCAATACCACCACTACCAACACCACCACCACCAATGCCACCACAGCACCACCACCACCACCAATACTACCACCAATACCACCACCACCAATAACAACACCACCAATACCATCACCAATACCACCAATACCAATAACACCACCAATACCACCACTATCATCAATACCACCACCACCACCACTAAAACCACCAATACCACAAAAACCACCACCACCAATACCACCAACACCACTACCACCAATACCGCTGCCACCAATACCTCCACCACCACTAGTACCCCACCACCACCAATACAAGTACCGCCAATACCACCAATACGACCACCGCTACTACCAATACCCCCACCTCAGCGCTTCTCTCTCACTAGTAATAGGAGGGGCACTGTACGAGGCCAGAGCTGCAACCAAGACCATCCCTCCCTTCATGCCTGTCATAACGCACAGCCCACCCTGCACCAGGAGGTGAAGCCAGGGCCCTGCGACAGCTGGAGTGTGTTTTATTAGACCAAAGATAGTAATGACATTACGCAATGCCACACTGCACACTCAAACCATTGAGAGGGTAGGAAATAACCCCTCCCTCCTGCTCTTTCTCCTGAGCCACGGCAGTGTAATCGCAGAGTGAAAGGTGTTGGAGCGCTTTGTTAGTGGCTCAAATGTAACTCTCACTTCACACTTTGTGTCTGTGTAATTTATAACACTTACACATCATTTTCACTGCACTATTTATCACTACTTTGTAGACGTCACAGGGCGGTCTCTTCCTCTGACATTTACAATCTAACAAGCGGTCGAGAAGGACCTTTATTGCAATGCAATAGGTCTCACATTTGCGAGAGTTTAAGCTATTAGTATTGTAATGCTTTTTATTTATGTTTTAAAAACCAAAACATAAATAAAAGGCATTGTCATTTACAATACCAATAGCTCAAACTCGCATGAATGCGAGACCTATTACATTGTAAATGCTTGTTTTTAAAGTCGTTTCATACATTTTTTTCTTTTTAGTTATTGACTTTGCCTGTGCTTTTTATATTCTAGTCAATGTGCCGGCTCTTAATTTTAGGTATATTCAACCTGCCCTGAGAGTATTTAGTAGTTCTGTTTGTTTCTGGAGAGCTCTTTTCGCTAAATGGACAAATAAAGATAAAAAAATCCTATATTTCTGAAAGGGAGGCTGCATTAAAAATTAATAAATTAGCAGGAAATGTGGCTTGTGAATAACCTTAGTTATTGGGTTCAAGCACTGGACGTCTTCAAGCTTTTCTACAGCTATTAAGGATAATCTAATTTTTATAATAGCTCATAAGCCTTAATAGCCCAGAGAACATTTCCTACTGGTGAGTTAATCAGGTGCAGTGGACAGCAGGATGCAGGCCATATAATCTGTGTGCTGCCGCCTCTGTGCATAGGACTCCAGATGAAGCCACCAGCAAAGTATTCCTAAGGAAAGGAAACACACTCTCACACCACACAAGGACCCTTTGTTTCAGAAACACGCATGTGTCCAGCAGCTATCAGGAGGAAAAAATGCTAGACACAAGGAATTTGTAATTAAATAACAAAACCAAACAAAGCTCAAAAAGAAACCCTGCAAAGCAGCACAATGACACTTTGTTCGAAAGTGCACACAGTGAAATTTCAGGCCCTTTGTTCAGAGGGGAAATAAAGTATTAAGGAGGAGTGACACATTTGATGGATGGTGGGTTCTGAAAGCCACATTATCAAATGAGTCTTGTGTGTGTGTGTGTCCATGAATGCTTGTGCGTGTGTGTATGAACGTGTGTGGCTCCAGTCCAACATTTTCTTTTTATTTGAACAAGCCACAAGCTAGGGTGGTTTTGATTGCAGGAAGTGGCTGGCTGTTGTTATAGGATACAATTTCATTGATGTCCTTATCGCTTCCCTCACCCCGCCCCTTTCAGAGATGGCCGCCCGATGTGACATGCAGTGTTGGAGCTGCTACACGACAGAATTGAAGCCTGTTTGTCATGCGGCCTTGTTTTGCTTTCTGCCCTTTGAAACGCGCAGCCAAGGCCCTGTTTGCTCAAAAGGCATGATAAATACAGTCGAGATTCACTCTTTTAGTTTCTTGCCAGAATTCCAACCTTGGTTTCATTTTTTTTTAATTTAACCTTGCTTTCTTGTTGTTTTGCCCTTGATGTTAGAGCTGCAGTGCAGGTCCGCGGAAACGGTTTTCTGCAATGATGAACGGCTTCCCAGCGTGTGTGCAGGCCTGCTCTCCGCCGCCATGCCCTGATAACTGAAATCAGACATGAAACAAATTGGCAACGGGAAAAAACACATGCTGCTTCGGCCGCCTTGACTTCGCAGACAGATGCAAAACCTGGCCTATTATTTGTATTGTATTTAGTATAGTTATTGTATTCACAGGCCTCTGACGAGGCAGTACAGTCAGCGAGCCGCGTTAGACTGATTTTTCCGGGGAAAAAATTAGACTGTATAATTTTCACGCAGCAAATCGAATTCTGCCCCTACCGCCCCACCCCGTCACCTTTAACACATTTTTTTCTTTATACACTAAAATTCACCATGCGCAATGGCAGAATGTTTATTTACGATCCGTAACCTTTAGGACAAAACTCAGCTCTGCTAAACAGGTATGTTTTTTTTTTTTGGTTTTCTATTACCGTCGGATTTCAAACTACCAATCCCGGTTTTCATTTACTGGATGAACTACATGTTTTGTCACGAATTAGCGCTTCGTGCCGCAAATCAATTTGTTTGATTATTATGTGTGTTTTGTTAGCCCATTTTTACGGCTGATTAATAACAGCTAAGGAGCTATTTCATCAGATCAAAATCATCAACCTTAAATGGTGCCCATTAGTGATATTAAAATATGTATATTCCGAGGCACGGTTGTACTTTGTCGAAAAATACATTTTCTTTTCTAATATTATTTTGGGATACTGCATTTTAATGTATATCAGGAGTAAAAATCTAGATAAACGTCCGCATGAACCCAGTGCCTTAATCAATTATGTACATTGTAGACGGACTTCGGGTACGTTTGGCACTTTGTCGAAAGCTTTCACAAACTGGCAGAGAGTGGAATTCGGAATGATGCACCTTATGCATTTAGCTGCTAAAAAAAAATGTGTACAGGAAAATAAAAAGAAGCATATTTTAGGCACATTTGCACTTTGTCCAAAAGCTACTAATGTATTGCACTTTCCTTAAATTTTGAATAATGTGGTTGCTAGGATTAGAATATGTGTATTTTAAGGCACATCTGCACGTTGTCAAAATGTCTCAATATTTCCCCGCTAGGATGCATTTATATGTATGACTGGAGTAAAAATGTAGATTAATGTTCATATGAACCCTAGACCTTAACTAACGATGTACATTGTAGATGACACTATGATTTGTCAATCAGTGTATTATTGATTACCCTATGAATTTGCTCAATAAAAAGAAAAAAACATTAAATGTTGCCCAGGTGCCGATGCAAACTAGAGTAGTTTGTGACCTCGTGATGGCTAGGGAGTGCCGTACAAATGTGCCAATATAATAAAATACACAGAAAGGGTGTCTGAGTTGGCTATTGGCTTGTTTGGATGACCACATATGAGACACTACCAGATTACCCACCGGTGATCAGCTTTACTCTAAATCAAAATCTTCTTCATCATAGTTTTTACTTCTTGAGGAATGCCCCCATTCTTTAGACAGGCTAACAAATATCCACTTTCCACAACACGAGTTGTAAATATAATTTTGTTGCAATGTCCAGAAAAGAATATTCTGTTTACTATTCTATTAATCCAATCTTCCTGCTAGGGTTTCAACTGTAGAAACAGGAGCACAATGTTGTTTTCTACCTTTGCTTGTAGCGCTCCAGACCTTAGGTGTGGATTCGGCTAACCCATGAGAAAACCCATCTCTAAAGCATTCTATAATCTTCAATGGGTCACAAGTATAAGGATTGAAGGATTTGTGCAGGCAACATTTAGAAAAGGTTCCCCAATGTCCTTTATAGAAGGATTAGGTTGAATCCCTGTAACTGTGCTAATTTAGCTCTGTAATTTCGGGAGAACATCCTAAATCCGAAGATTTAACACCTAAGATACCAAGCCATCAGATGCCGTCTTCAGAGTTGTTAGTTCTGGATACTGAACGATGCTTGGTATGATATGAAAATGAACTGGTTTCCTTACTTATAACATCATTAGGAGGTGAAACCAGTGTCTCCTGGGCCAGAATGGAGCTATCAGGATAATCTAAGATCCTCCTGTTGGTTGTTCTTTGGGACTCTCTGAACTAAGGGAATAGGAGGAAATGCCTAGAGAAGGACCTTGGCCATCTGAATCCAAGCCCCAAGCTTTAGGACATAAATTCCTTGTACTAAACACTAGATGCATTGCATCCCTTCGGAAGCAAAGTGATCTATCTTCAGATTTCCCATGTGATGGGTCATAATCGGACATACTTCCCAGTGCTGATTGGAAGTTCACAGGGGAATGGAAGTGCCTGTTCTGAGGATCCATCTGAATGATTTCTAGCCCCAGGATATAACATCGCATTAGGGAGATCATTTTTTCCTCCGCCCATAGTACAATTGCATGAGCTAGCTGAGCTAGACTCTGACAATGTGTGCCCCCTTGGCAATGCATGTAAGACCGCACAACTTGGCTGTCCATTCTCACTATTATATCTTGATTTTGGAGAAGAACAGCAAATGTTAGCACATCCTAAAACACTGCCTGTAGCTCTTTCCAGTTGAAGCCACACTTTTTCTCCTTGGCTGACTGGCACCCTTGAGATTGCTGACCTTCTGGAGATGCTCCAAAGGCCACAACACTGGCATCGGTGGTCAAAATCTTCACAATTGGTGGTGCCAAATAAACTCCCTTCAAAAGATTCAGCTCCGTCAACCACCAATTCAATTGCACCTTGATCCCTTTCGAAACAGTAATCATTGCTTTTAGATTTCTGGCTGTTGCATCCCGGTAACTGAGGAGAAGGCAAATCAAGGGTTTCAGGTAGAACCAATCCCCATGGCATCACATCTTTCGTTGCTGCCATAAGCACCTGCATCTGCAGTCATTCATCCAGTGAAGTCACTCATTTTGGCAACAGATTTATGAGTCTGCAAAACTGCCAATTGATTCAAAGGAAGAAAAACTCTGTCCATGTCTGTCCGAACCCTTCCCTCTATAAACAGGTGGTCTTCGAAATGGTATCAAGTTTGATTTGTCCAGGTTTATAATGAACTCAAAGCTCTGGAATGTTTGGCAAACACTGTTTGTGTTCTCTTGAGCCTTAAATAACGAGGAAGAAACAATTAAAATATCATAAAGATATCTAAATAACTGAATTCCTTGAGCTTGCAAACTGGCTATTATAGCTGAAAGTGCCTTTGTGCAATGTCAACCGACACAGACAAAGAGTGGTGGTGCAGGTGGACGGGGCCTGGGGAGGGTGAGGGTGAGAAGAGCAGGTGGGGGAGCACATGGCAGGAGTTTAATAATTTAAAAGACTTACCTGGTGCTGCCGGCCTCTTCTCGCTCCTCTGCTTTCAGTTCGGAGTCCTATCAGTCCCTGGGAGAGCATCACGGGCACCCCATCCATTCCCTACTTTGCTCTCAAGCATGAGATAATTATGGAGATTGGCCTGGGTGGGATGGATTACTGATTGCTCACGCACAAGGAGTCTGTGCTGTTTCTCCAACCCGGCTGTGCAATAAATCTGGGTTGGAGAAACCTAAATGCGCATGTCAGTTTGGCTGGCATAGGATGGCCAACCAAACTTTTTTACCTGAAAATGGCAAATGCGATATGATAGCTCTCTACACATTGTTGAGCTTCCAAGGTCATAGGCAGATGTGACTTTAAGTAGAAATTATTGCCTCTCAAGAGGTTGCTGTAGCACAAAGATTATCAAAAGTGACATCTGAGGGAGATCCAGCCATTAACTCCATACTTCCTAATGGCTCTGTGCAATCTTCTCCTTTTGTACCATATCATATATGGAATGAAAATGCTTTAATAGTGTATGTGTGGCATACACAATTTATCCTGATACTCTGCAGAACAAGCTCTCTTTAACGAACTGTACGCATTTTTATCTGTGACATCCAGAGGGAGAGTGTAATCTGATGAGAGGAGAACATACTGGCCAAAACTGAATTTACTTTTCCTGCTTATATTGGTGCACCAGAAACCTCGGGAAACTGGTTGTCTCCAAATCCTGACGTCCTTTCCAGGATGGATTTTATAACTTTGTGTAGAGGCAATTATTTTGAAGGTTAGGGACTAAAACCCCAACACTTCCTTTACATGCTGTAACAATTCTGCCATCTGCGGACCTTGAGACAACTTCCCCTTCAGAATTCTGTAGAATATTCATCTTCATATCTGGACTCTAATCTGGGTATTTTATAACTCTCTCATGTGCTGGATGAGCAGATGAAGCTGCCCTGTCCAAGCACCTCATGTGTGAAAGATATATTTCCAAAGGAACACCCTGGGGATGGTGACCATGTGAGCTTTCTCTTTTGAGCATGTTTCTTAGGTTCCATAATGCCCAGAAGAAGAGTTCTCGCCCCAGGCCAGTACAATTGTTACAGCAATAAATCCTGGCAACAACAACCACCGGTAAGCTATGCCAGGGAATGCACTCAGACCATGAGTGCCGTGCAGCCATTATGGCCTGCGCATTGTTAATAGGCCACCACTCCACTCTGTGCGTATTTATGAACCTATCAACATCAGTGACTTTTGGGAGGATCTCAAGTTGCCACGTGTCAGGTATAATTATAGTTATGCCTTTCCATCAATAGTGCAGGACTGCAACTACTAGGGTGGAAAGAAATACAAGCAACAGTAAATCCCATATGTATATATTTGTGGATATGATATGGTAATGCATGCAAATGCAGCCAGTGCAGCAGATTGGCATAAATAATCTTTTCTTATTTGCACTTGTCTGTGGGTGCAGGCATTAGGACAATAAAGGCAGCCTGTGGGTCTTGCCAATGCTTGCTTTTATTATAATTTGTCGTGCTTTCCACACATTTCTTAGTCAAAACTCTTTTCCAAAACTCAAGATATTTAGATATTTTGCAACTGTATTAGAAATTTCAGCTGCCCATTTGCAAATGGTTTGTATTACAATAGCTGCTGGCATACTGGCAAAACTGAGAAGCACAAGGGAAACTCATCAAAATGTCTACTGGTCATTGCCAGATCTTTGGTAAAGCACAGTTTAGAGTGTGCAAGGCTCCTGGGAGAACATGATATAAAACTGGCATTCATCACGAAAGCCTGGACAGATGATGTCTCAGGTCCCAACTTAGTCAATGCTACACCAACTGGATTCCTCTGTCACACACTAAACAGGCCAACAGGGATGGTGGGGGGGTTAGTAATATTATATCACAATTTCCTTAAAACAGCTTTTCATACAGCCTCTAATTCGGCCTGTGAAGTGCTCTCCTTTAGCTTCGGTCTGCCACCCCATCATTCTTTTAAGGGCATCCTACTGTATAGACCACCAGGGTCCAGGAATTCATTCCTAACATCAATCGGAACTCTGCTAGAAGAAGGGCTCTGTACTGACTCATTCACCATCCTGGGGGACTTTAATTTCCATCTGGAAGCCCTCATGGATTCAGATACAACAGCCCTGCTAGATATGCTGAGCAGTGCCGATCTTGTACAACACGCAAAGGGTCCCACCCACACTGCAGGACA
This sequence comes from Triturus cristatus, assembly GCF_964204655.1. Classification (NCBI taxonomy): domain Eukaryota; kingdom Metazoa; phylum Chordata; class Amphibia; order Caudata; family Salamandridae; genus Triturus; species Triturus cristatus. Next base: position 919,855,235 of record NC_140581.1, on the reverse strand, counting down.
CACCCTGGATGGGATTTTTTCCAATCATCCACAACTAACCTGCACTGGATTGCTGCCTCTTGTCTGGACAGACCACGTAGCCATACAATTTGAGTTGACACTTCCTGCCTATCACCACAAATCGGGGGCCCCAAAAACAAGATAAAGATGAGGGCTTGTAACAGAATAAAGGGTACTGAACTAGAAGATTTGCTCAGTACCACCGCCCGCCCACTGCCTGCAGAAGTGGAAGATGCCATTTCCTGGTACACTAACTGGGTGGAGACAGCCTGCAAAAAATTAGCTCCGGCAAAAATCTTATACCCTAAACGATCCCAACCAACTGCACCTTGGTACACGGAGGAACTTAGGAAGCAAAAACATATTTGCAAACACCTAGAGTGGAATTGGTGGAAGAATACAAGGAAGCGGAGAAAAAAAATCCACAAACAAAGTCTCACGGTATATAAACAATTTTATTTAACGCAAAAAAAGCTTTTTTTGCAAACCAAATCAAAGTAGCTGTTAGAAGGTGGTTCTGACACTATGGGCCGCCCGGATTTTTCGCTTTTTGAGCACCTAATTATTGAGCTTTTACTGTGGGGGAGCCTCATAATTTGGGACTCGCCCACAGTGAACTCAGGATGTAAGAGAATGCATGGGGATTTTACTGCTGTCCCCCTGGCTTGACCAGGCCACTGCGCAGCAGCTGGAGTAAGGGACACCGTGCTGGTTACATGTAGACACATGTGTACATGCGCGTGCACACGAGTACGGGCTGCGCAGAGGAGATTCCTAGCGTGCGCAGTCCAGGAGCAGCTACAAAGTGAATGGTGTGGCAGGACTTATGCCGTATTGGGTGGTGACATGGAATAGGCTTTATACAAGAAATATGCCAGGGAAAATCAGTGCGTTTTACTGAGTTTTCACTTCATTATTCCCCTATGGGGATGTGGTGCCCATGGCTAGATTAACTTCTATTAAGCCTACAGATTCCAGACACGCACTTAAGTCCAATGTAGCGAATGTGAAAATAAGTATTCTGCAGAGTCCAAAGTCATATTTGTACTGCTTTTGGGTCATCCAGAACTGTCCTATTTCTCTGGGCCAGCCATGACCAGACCCAGGCTGAGGGCTGACCTCAGCTGGATGGATTGATAACCTTTCTTCCACAAGCTAGATCCTCCTCTCCACGAAGAGAAGATGGGTGGGGCTACAGGCCAATCCATCAACCGCTGTCACTGGGTGCCAGGCACCATGCTGCACCAAGGAGGGAAGGCAGCGTGGGGGGGAAGAGGCTTCAGAGACATGTGGCCAGAGATAGTGGACGACGACATTTTGAACAAACCCAGAGGCTGGAGAAGGAGGAGGGAGCAGGGGCAGGGACGTGATGTGTCGCTGTTTGATAGGACCAACAGAGACTTCCTGCCAGCCCCCTACTCAACTTTTAAAAAGTGCTTGCACAGGAAGAGAAGCTCTTTCTGGGGTGTGGTCTGCTGAGGCTGAAGGTGCTGGAGCCTGGCGCAATGGGCAGTTGGAAGGAGAGAACCCCTGACTGCCCCCAGGACCCTAACAGCACCAGAAGAAGAGCCCAGGACCGGAGTGCAGGAGCAGTGGCCTCTGCGCAGGGAGAAGAGAGGCCAAGGAGGAGAGCCAGGCGAAAGGCTGGTGCAGGGAGCCAATGAAGACAGCACACTGCTGAATCTACCCTCTCAGAGACCCAGAGGGCGGAGGAGAGTGTTCCCAGTGGCTGTGGCTGGTAAAGAGGAGCATGAAACGCCCCATAATGCCTCGCCAGGCATTTTGAAATCTGCCGTTTTGGTGCTTTGTGGCCCCCAGAGTAGGGGGTCACCCTCACTTGTGAAAAGGTGCTGGGGGGAGCTGCTGAAGAAGCGCAGTCTTTCCCCCCAGCACGAAGAAATCTGCCGCTTTGGTGCTTTGTGGCCCACAGAGGAGGGCGGTCACCCTCACTTGTGAAAAGGAGCTGGGGGGAGCTGCTGGAGAAGCGCAGTCTTTCCCCCCCAGCACAAAGAAATCTGCTGTTTTGGTGCTTTGTGTCCCCCAGAGAAGGGGGGTCACCCTCACTTGTGAAAAGGTGCTGGGGGAGCTGCTGGAGAAGCGCAGTCTTCCCCCCCCAGCACGAAGAAAAGTCCCACCCTCAGTGTCATGGGGACCCAAAGGAAACTACCCCTCAAGGGCTCAGCTAGCATTTAAACACATTCTAGGCTGGAACTTTTGTTCTACAGCTGAGGGTGTGTGGAGAAGTGCATCATGAAGTGAAGGGCTGAGTTGGGGATGTGTGAAGAAGTGCATCCCCTGGAGGTGAAGTGGTGTAATTGCACCAAAATGCATTTACTATTGGTTATTTCTTTTTAGGTGGACTGAAAGTCACATGTGTAAAGTGAAGTACCTGTGTAAGGTGATGTTAAGCTAAATGGAGTTATGTTGCTGGACCTTCCTGCTAGGGGGTCTGGCTGTATTTATGTAATCCCATGCTTTTACCTGTGATTCCTTTTAAAGTGAAGAGGCGCACTGCAAGAGAAGTGTAGTTGCCAGGAGTACTTCTTTTGAAGGGACTGTAAGTCACATGTGTTAGGAGATGTCATAAGCCAAGTGGGGTTATGTTGCCAGACAGTCCTGCTAGGGTGTCTGGCTGTATATGCACAATCCTGTGATTTCATCTGTAATGCCTTTAGGGGCTGTAATTGAAATGCATTCAAATGATCAACCAAGGTGATGAGTACTATCATTCTAAAGTGTGCTTAAACATGGATTCTTGCTGCTGCGCTTAGGTGAAGACCTCAGACTGCTAGCCCTTAAGCTATAGAGGTGCATACTTTATGGTCAGTAGGAGATGCTCAGTCAGGGTCATGTGTCACTAAGGTAGGTTTACCCCTTTTTAATGCTTGTTGAGGTAATGGGGTGGATCGCCACTGGGATGGTGCCAGTGCGCAGGGCCCTCGCTCCAGGTTATGTTCAACTATCTGCATTGGGGGCAAGTTGATGTGCATACATGGGAGTGGTGGTTCTAGACCCCCCCTGCGGGAGGGGTGGAGATGTTATGCAATGTCACAAAGTAATTCCAACAGCTTATGTATATTTGTAAATTGGTGCATAGTATTGAGTAGTGTATGTGTTTAATAAATGTACTCTTACTTTTATAAAGCAAAGTACAGACTGGACAATCAATTATTGGGTGTTATTTTTGTGCACCTGCAAATGGCGATTACTAGCCCACACCACCTCCCTTGAGTAAGCCTCAGACTGCTCTGCAACGCTACCCTCTGAGAGTCAGGCACTACAATTGGGTGTTTGGTTCCCAGCGAAGGACAAATGTAGTCATGTTATTTGTGCAGGCCTCACAGATGCTGCCTCGTTTTCCAACAGTAGCCAAAAGTGTTTCTAGAAAAACTTTTCAGAACCGCATCTAGGCTTGCCTCCCCTGGTCTACCTAAGATTCAGTCAAGTCAAGAATTATGTGAGGACATTGCCACATTTGTACTGAAAAAGTCGGAAATCATCTCTTCCGTTGGGACAGATAGAAGCCTCTTTCGAGGGAATCAAGCAAGCAACTGGCCTCCTTCCCACTTTTGATAAATTCGCTCCACTCTCAACAAATGAAACAAAAATGCTTCTTACGTCAATCAGATCAGATTCTCCCTATGACCCCTGCCCTGTATCAGTGGTAAATTAGCTCTGGAACCTATTGCCACACCGCTTACCTCCTTGTTTAATGCTGTGTTTGAATCAGGGCACTTCCCCAAAATTTAGAAGATAGCCTCAATTCTCCCTCTGCTGAAAAAACATAATTTAGATCCTAAGGATCCAAACAACTTTTGGCCCTAGATCCCACTCAATATGGGTTCAGAGAAGGACACAGCACAGAGTCAGCCCTTATAAAATCAACAGAAGAAATTAGGGAAGCCCTGGATCAGGGAGGTAAGGCAACATTAATCATGTTGCATCTCTCAGCGGCCCTCGAAACGGTCCATTATGACCTCCTGATGGATCGTCTGTCAGTGTACAGGGTCTAGGGCAAAGCATGGAAGTTACTAAAAACCTTTATAACCGACAGAACAAAAATTGTGTTTCTCGACAAATTCTACTCTAAACCTTTCTCCCTACCTTGTGGAGTGCCGCAGGGGTCATCCCTCAGCCCCACTCTTTTTAATGTTAACGTATCATCCTTGGTTCCCCTGATCAGATCCTTCGGCTTTATTCTCACCTCCTACGTGGACGATACACAAATTGTTGTGTCTCTGCTGCCACGGCTTGAATCAGGGAAGAGTAAGAGGTTCCATGACTTCATGGAAGCAATCAAAATCTGGATGACACAGAATTGCCTGAAGCTCAACTCGGGCAAAACTGAGATCATCATGTGAATGAATGTGAATGTGTTTGTACTTATATAGCACACAGCTACCCCATTTCAGGGTTTCCCGGCGCTGTACTCACACCGCTAGGGAACCCTTCCTGGTTTTTCCCTGTGAAATGTCCACTCCTGGGCATCCCCAGGGTGAAGCCAGGCATCCCAGCGCTGTTGGGGCCATTGTGGAGATTAAGCAAGCTATTGCCCAGAGTTGCAGCGTGGGACCCATGATTAGAATAGGCACCGAGGCGAGAAATCAGGTCCAAGGAATTGTGAGCCCAAGACCCGCCAAATCCCGCCGAGGCGGGAATTGAACCCTGGTCCCGAGCCAGACCTCTGCATCAGGGTCTGCCGCTCTAATCATTGAGCCACACTTCTCATCATGTTTGGAAATATTGCCAACTTCTGGACCTCCGACTTGTGACCGGAAGAATTGGGCATTCTCCCTAAACCCACTGGGAAAGCAAAAAACCGAGGAGTTATAGTGGATGACAGAATAAACTTAAACTTTGGTGATCAGGTAAATGCTACGGCCTCAGCCACCTTTCCCTCTCTCAGAATGATCAAAAAAATAAAGCTGTTCCTGCCAGAACATAGTCGACGCACTGTCATTACATCCCTCATCCTATCAAGGCTGGATTACTGTAACGGCCTCTATTTGAATATTCAAGAACAATATTTAAATAAACTTAAAATTCTGCAAATCGCGGCAGCAAGACTTCTTACGGGCACACCAAAATTTGTCTCTGTTTCCAAGGAAATCAAAGGACTGCATTGGTTGCCAGTCAGGAAATGGGTGCACTTTAAATCATTATGCACCGTTTTCAAGGCTCTACATGGACTGGGACCTGAATACTTGAAACGGCGGTTCAATGGTACACCCCCAAAAGAACCCTGTGCTCATTAGGAACTGGTAACAGTACCCCCCCATCAAGAATACTACGAGGGGTGGGAGAAGCTTCATCATGTGCGCAGCAAAGGCGTGGAACGATCTCCCCTGCCCTCTTAGAAATACCATTGATATGATTGGTATTCAGAAAGGAACTAAAAACCTGGCTTTTTAACGTATAGAATCTCCATAAGAGCTTTAAATCAGAGGGCAGCAGTCAGCGCCAGGACGCCCCCGGGTAACCGTTGCGCTTTAGAAATTTATATAACATAACATAACTAGTGGGCACCCACTAAAGTGCTATTGTGGAAATTTCAGTACATTCCTCTTGTATCTTCAAATTTAAAAATAGGTGTTAAAAATTGTGTTTTTAGTTTTCCGTTGGTATTTTTATTTAACTATTACAAATTAACATGTTATTTTCAGCAGCACATATATACCGTTCAGTGTCCACAAATCATACGCTACACATGATCAAAAAGCTAGTCACGACTGGTCAACTGTAATTTCCCCCAGGTGAATGGGCTAAAAAAAGAAAAAATGGTTGAGATTTACCATTTTGCTGAAAAAACAGCAAAATGCCGCCAAGATCTGCAACCCTAAATAGCACGCATCAGGTTTTCAGTGGATGACTGCAAATAATGAAAAAAGGACGAAAACACACGCATCACGTCTGCTTGATTAATGGTCGCTGTTTTCTATAACTTGCCCAACAAAGGCTATAAGCACTTGTGTAATTGTCAAACATGCATGAAAAGTTGTCATGGAGAGAACATACCTGAGAACCTCAAGCCAAACTCTACTCCGACATTACGCTGGCCCTGAACCCCTCCAGATTGAACATGGTAAAAGAAGTGTCAGCAACCACTGTTTCAGATACCATCAGCATGAGACAGGCTGTTCTGTTCTTTCAAACTGCGCGTCTGTTCTGCAACATATCTTGCTCTGTTTCATCAAGATAACAAAAACTCCCTTTGGCAGGTTTATGAGAGGAAAGTGAACAGAAATATTCTGCTAAAAAGCACAATAGAAGCTGATGATAATGGAGAACTGCTGCGTCTTTTTCGTTCAAATATTTTCCACTTCAAATCCCATTTTGGAGGTGTAATCATATGTTCGTTTTCAAAAAATAACAGTGCTGTACTTTCTAATTACGCCACGTGAAAAGAGGTAGATTTCATGAAGCTGGTGCCATGAACTGATTCACAGAGATACGTAAGGCATGTGCTAGAGAGTACAATCTTGCCTCACAGCTAACAAGCACAAGTGCATGTTTGGAATGTGCGAGAAGTACCTGTCCGCCATCATGGTTGTGGCCCTCCATTGTCTATTTTGCAAGGCAGGGGGTTGGCATTGTGGACAGTGGGTCACACATGAAAATATTGTATTCACAGTGGACTCATTTTATGGGGCTTTAGCTGCAATATGTATGTGACTGCATCCTTTTACTATCTTCCTCTTTTAAAAGCTACCTGGAAAAATATAGTATATGACAAAAGTAACATGTCTGGCAGGTATGAAATTTTTTGGTGTAGCCCTTAACACCATTAGCTTTGTATTTTTACGGCCTCCATTTTTTAAGCCCGCGGTGCCCAACGTTTGTCCCAGGAAGCAGGATCCATGACAGATTTTTAGTACATCTACATAAATTAAATGCGCAGTTAATGAAACTCTTTTGTATGGTCAGTTCTTATCCCGAAAATGGTCATAGATCTAGGCAGTCTCCAGCTACGTTGAACATCCTTGCTGTAGGCTGGTAAAAAAAACTGTATTGAGGTCACCTGTGCGTAGACTTGTATGACACTCTCACACACTTCGATACCACCCAGCCACTCATAAGAAGCTTGTACGCCTACTGAAATCTTTGCATTTGATGAGGATGAACTAGTTTTGTAATGTTCACAATGTTTACACTCAGAAGACTACATACCAGAGGACATAGAATGCCAACCACTTCTTTAAATTAAGTGGGAGAACAAAGGGTTTGGCAAAGCAGGACATTGGCTAATTTACATTGCCTGTCACTCTGTCACCAAACCTTAAATGAGCCTCTTAGTTCTGAAAAAGTAAGTGTTTAAGTTTTTCCAAAGGTTTATCAAATTTGTGTTAAGAATAATTCCAGTAGGTGGTTCTATGTTCTTCTTCTGATTGGAAGAAGGTCTGATTTCCTTTTTAGAATTTATTCATTTTGGGATTTCAAGTAGGAAGTGATATTGACCCCTAGTGTCTCTTTCTCCTCCTCCTTTGAAGGAGAGTTAACTTTTCAAATAGCTTGGTAAGGTAACATGTAGGACTTTTTAGTGAAGCAAGCCATTTTGAAGTTGATTGTGGCTTCAAATAGAAGTCAGTGAAGATCTCTCAGAACGGGCATGGTGTGATTTGATTTCTTCTATGATATGGCATTTTCCTGCATGTAAAATAGTCTTGATGGGGGTCAAGATCATATTTGGGGAGGATGACACAGACAGATGCAGGTTTCAGTGAGAGTAATTTTTACTCTTCTTTGGCAGCTCTTCTAAGCTCAAAAGCAAAGCCCAGAGATAGAACGCACAGTACCACACTACACAGCATGAAGAATTTGCACTTTCCACACAATATTAAAGAGAGATATAATTTACAAATGTAATGCCAAAATTAAAGAAATAGTAAAAAACACAGATAGGTGCTTTGAAAGCTAACACATCAATGAAATTGATTTAAAAAATGGAGATACTCCAAATTAACAAAAACAAAAAATAAAAAACAAAACATAAACAAGAAAGTTGTTATCCTTACATCACTTGTTTCAGAAGGGTGAAATGCAAAGCAGCACTGTTTAAAAACAAAAGTAAAAACACACTTTTTAGGTCTCATCATAGGGCAGCGCATGCGCTGCCTCTACGAGGCATTAAGTAATTTGTATATTGGGAGAAACTCCGCCTATTGCCGCTTAATTTCTCCTGCCTCTTCCCATTCGTTTAACGTTATCATAGCTTTTCTTATCGGGCTTATTATTGGCTGTAGAGGCGATGCTTCACTTCCGTTTATTCCGGAAGCAGCACCTCCTAACTACAGTTTCCGTCCACTCTTCAGGTTAATCTGTGTCCGAGGGGAACTTTCTTAACTATACACAGCCGAGAAGCCTGCATCCAGGCTTCCGTATTCACCTCCTGGTGTGCGCAAGTCCATTCTACTGCGGTACTCATGGACAGATCCGTAGGTGTATAGGCTCTCATGCTGAACGCAGTGCATAATTCTAAGCGGCCTTTCTGTGATCTAAAGGTTTACATTTGCCAGCCGTGATTTTAGTGCCGAGGTCTGCATGCTCCGCCTCTCGCTCGGTTTCAGTTTCATTTACGTTGCTACACCACAATCTAGCAGAATAGAGACCCGTTTCAGGAGAAGGAAAAAACAGTTAAAGGTAAAATAAAAACTTTAATTCATTGTGTTTGTTATTTAGAAAGAAAGATGACTTTATGTTGTGTATAGTTGCGTTCCCATAAATAAAAATCACACTTTTCTAACGGTTGCCCTACTCTGTTCCATGAGAAGCAAGGGCTTTTTATTTTTGCATTTTGTTTTTTGCGCTGACTTGAGCGGAAGCTATAGGAGCGCTTTAGATGAGCACCAGTTACATTACACAGGGAAAGCTAGTAGTTCTGTAGGGCCTGGTCTGCGGGGAATCTCGTGTGTCGTAGTTATTAAACGCGCACCAACATTAGTAATTGATAAACTCGGACTTTGACAGTATGCTACTGCCATCCTTTAATCCGCGCCAACTTCAATCAACATGGTGCGTAGAGGTTAAAACAAATTACAAACCACCAAACATCTCCTGTTGGTGTGACCGTGTTCATTAGCACAGCTCTGAGCGCGCTCTCATCCAACAGAGCTGCTGCGTGTGTGGTACAGAGAGCATCTGCTGTTTTGGTCACACTGTGTTCCTATCGGTGTCTCCGGGTGTGCTGTGCAGGTTTCTGTTGTCAGCAAGAATGATGGCTCACGTTCCGGAGCTGTGCCTCAATGGAGACTGCCCAGGAGAGCTGAATCAGTGAGTAACATGTGTCTTCGACTCGAGTACTCCCTGCCACTGGTCTCTGTGTGCTCTGTGACTGCACGTTCTCCCTGTGTAAGTGTTGTCTCTGTGCCTGTGTACATTGTGTATCTGCGTGTGTTGGTGCTGTCTGTGTGTATACTTTGTGTCGACATGCTCCGTGGGTACATTGTTTTGTGTATTCGTCGGCATGTTTTGTTGTGGTGTGTCTGTATGCTTCTTTTAAGTCTTTGTATCTCTTTGCATGCGTTGTTTGCTCTTCGGTGTACATATATTGCCTTTGTTTGTTCCTGTGTGTCTTCTGTATGCATGACTTGCTTCTGGCCTAATGGTAGTCTGTTATATGCCTCTGTATATATCTCATGTTTGTGTCTCCGTATGCATGCCTTATGTCTGTGCCTGCACGTATTTCATGGTTTCCAGGAGATTTTAAAATGGCTTAGTTTTGTGTGGAAGTATTTTTAAGTGCTTTTCCAAGTCCATGTGCGTTTTTTCATATTTTTTAATTTTAGGGATAATAAAATAAAAAATAAATCTCATGATAGGTTTTTTTTTTTGTCACTTTTTTTTCTGAATTTACAATTGCATTTGTGATATAAAACAGCAGTACAGTGCACACAAAATGGGGGTTCTCGTTTGCTATATCCAGAACACCCGTGCTATCTTCAACAGTAGTTTATTCTCAAAGCAACAATGTCAAATGTCTGGAATAAATATGGAGGAACCAGATATGAAAATCCTTAAATGGTGCGTTTAAAAAAGGCAAAGAAAGTGACTCTGGAAGTGTTATTTCCATATAATTCTTCCTGTGGGCCAATTCAAGTGATGTGCCGGTGTATACGTTTGTATTAATCTGCAGTTTTAGAAAGTAGCAGCGTGACACGCAGTCATACGCCTTTCTGAAACAAGGAAATATAACTGAGTCATTTTACTAGAAAGCCCACATATCATAGTGACACGCTACTACTTTCCTTAAAGGAGCGTTTTAACCAAAATATCGAGATGTCGCATCATTAGAATTTGACCCAAGGAAGCAGAATTATCTGCGAAATACATGGTTGCTTTTTTCTCTTAGTTTCTTGAAGATGATGATACTAAATGTGGGTATTTGTAATTAGTGGCCTCCGCTTTTAAGGCAGTAAGTAGTATAGGTGATACCTTTGCATCCTAAATCAGATCACTGTGTGCATGCATGTAAGTTGCTAATTGTTATCGGAGAAATGGAGTATCCATTATCACTTAGTCTCCCCACCACATTTACTTTTCCAGATTTTTCTACCATTCAAGTCCATGGAACTTTTTTTGTTTGTTTACGGAGTTAAAAAAGAACGTAGAGCAAAAGCTTTCTTTTTACAGCACGAGTGGGGGAGATTTACAAAAGACAAGGTTGGAGAAAAAACAGGGAGCTAGTGTGAAGGAACTCGGGTGGAGTATAAACAATGTGAGAGACATGTGGAGGGGGGAAGCACACAGCCAACAGAGAAACTGAGTGCCGGGAGACAGATTAAAACAAGCATTTGCAATACAATAGGTCTCGCATTTGCGAAAGTTTAAGCTATTGGCATTGTAAATGATAATGCCTTTTATTCATGTTTTAAAAACCAACGCATAAATAAAAGGCATTGTCATTTACAATGAAAAGAGCTCAAACTATTGCAAATGCGAGACCTATTGCATTGCAAATGCTTGTTGTGCTAAGGATTCCCATATACATTATTACTTCAGTGCCCCGGTACTCCTAGTTTACTGAACATTCGGCACAGGTTAGCAACTTTCTTTGAATATATACATAGGACAGTCTCAGAGCTTCAGTTTGCATGAGCAGGAAATATGCCATCCAGTGGCAAACACTTTGAATCACACAATATCTCTCTCTGGGGCATATTTACAAGGGCTTATTGTCCACTTTTTTGGCTTTAAACAGCCAAAAAAGCGGAGATAAAACCAGTACCCTATTTACAAGAGGGTGCTAACATGCATAATCGCATGTTAGCACCCTTTTTCCCAACGCCTCCCTTTGCATCTCCAATGAGATGCAAAGTGGGCGTTACTGGGCGTACCCCGGATGAACTACCTTGCAAATATCGCTGATGTTCACATCGCAATATGTACAAGGCAGCCCACATGATTTTAGCAGACCCAAAATCTAACGTCTGCTAAAATCCTGACTTAGCCATCCCTAACATAGGGGGTGGATTATGCGGATACGACCAGGTTATTGCCGTTTTGCAGGGAACATCGCTGGAAACCCAGCGATGTTCCCTGCAAAAGGACGATAACCTCACTATCTCTGGAATTTTTATCACCCTGGAGAAACTCGTTGTTAATAGCGCGCTACCAGGGCGATAAATACCAGAGATAGCCTGCGATAATATAATTATCGCTAAGCACGGCCAGCGATAATTATCGCTGGCCGATGATAATATGCCCTTCTATTCCGAGTAAAAAAAATGTGTGGTTAGAGCTCTCCATAAGACCTTCTCAGACAGAGAATTCAAGCACTGTTTCTGGCCCATTCCAAATATTTCCTCAAGGAGTGTCCAGGAACTATTATTCATTGTGTTCCTTAATAACAGAAAAGCAAAAGGCAACTCTATGCTGGGCATTTTCAAGAGAAATCACAGCTATGTCATTGGACCAAGCAAATGCTGAAATATTTCGTGTCCAAATACACCACTTTTAACAACAAAATCATCACACCTCAAGAAGGATCTGTGGGTAAAAGCAATGTGAGGAAATATTTCGAAAATTATATTTGAAAAACTTTTGTCATATAACACAAAAGTAACAAAAATGCCTGCTAACTCGCTTTTAGAAACAAGATGTCATAGGCATGGTTCCTCATGGAAAAGAGCTCCCAACAGAGTTAAATAACACTTTTCTGCAAGAAAGTCAATAATCAACGACTTTTTCCTAGGTTTCTGCCTTTGGCAGAGTAGTGCCACTGCCAACATATTTTCCACAAGGCACAAAAGAATATATTAATATGCTTTCACTCTTTTAGACCTAACATTCCTTCCAATCCAATCCAGTCCAGGATAATGATTATTCCATTAAATTAAAATTACGCTTTAACATTCTGAACTTTAATAAAAGCTTTAAGTCAAATAGATAAATCAGAATTAATATTGGTTTTAAAATGTGTGCATTTTAGAAAAGAAAACTGCAAGCAGGTTTTGAATACAAAGTTACTAGGTCTCCAATGGTTTATTTGAGGTATGAACCACGGTGCTGTAGTCTCACAGCTTGTTTTTTGTGATCTATTAAATCACAAAGCCGTCTCTCAGAACTAGGAAAATAGCTTTTCTACTTGAGAATGCCATAACTGGGGATAGCTGTACATTTGCAGACTTTATCCATCTCTGAAAGTTAAATTACTAAGTGTAAGTTGTTAATTTTGATAAACTTTTCAGAGCCATACTACTGTTTGGCATCCTGCTGCAGGAAATATTGATTCAAAAGTAAAAGACATGTCATTTGAATGCAGAGGACGCAGTGGCGTGACCTGTTAAGCAATCACATGAATGGAGAAACTAAGGGGATTTTTAAGAAAGCAGAAGTTGTTTGTCACACAGGCAAACTCGTATAAAAGTCAAACTAATAAAATATGTAGGATGACTCTGCAAAACATGAGTGCATGATAGCAATACTGACTTTCAGAAATGGCACAACAAACATCTTCACCCTCTGGATGGACCTGCGACAGTTGACTATCTACTAAGTTATACACTTCAGGGAAGATAAAGTTGTTATCTGTATCATACTGCAGTTTGTTGTTTATAAAGTCCTTTCCAAAAGTATCCATGCAAGAAGGGAAATATTACTTTTGATAAATGTCCCCCCCTCCTTCAGAATTGGACGTTTTAAATGTGTTTGGCTCACCATTGATCCCACTGTAGACAACTGACTTTTTAAAAGCATCCTTCATAAAGGATTGGATCAAGGATGTTTGTGGATAGCCACACCGATGAGAACACCACAAAACACAGCATTCTTTATTTTATTATAAATTATTACCTAACATCTGAATCTGATATATGAATACATTTTACAATGGGATGACCGAAAGCCTATTTTAATTGTGATTAAGACATTGCAGATTATAGTATTTTATCCTTCTGTAATACTGCAGTGACCTTGCTTCTTATGACTTCAGCTGTTACATATTTGTTTTAGTTTGCATGGCTAATGAAAAGGACTTTAATAACAGTGAAAAACCTTACACCTGGCTGAAATTTTGTATTGTTAGAAGTCTGCAGAATTTGCATGTGATGTGGCCTCACTGCCGGTAACACATTCCGTATTTCAGAATCAGTCAGACTATCCAATTAAATTATCTAATAGCAGCATGCAGAAGAGGGATTCTCTCCTGGCTAAGAAGTGACGCAGATCAGGGGTGGGCGAAGAATTTTGCTCTGCCGGTGGAGTTTGTGAAGTTTTTTCTCTTGGGCGGCTCGCCAATGGTGAGATGGCGAGGGCTCACGAGAAACATTTGCACACTAGACCGCCTCTCGGTGAGACTTCTCAATGCAGGCTGTCGTGGCAAATCACGAGCGCTCCAGTTGAGAAATCTGCTGCTCGCGCTGAGGAAGCTGCCGAGTAAAATGTCTACTTCAGCAGCAGAAAGCAGCAGCGCCCTCTGGCGCAACATGGAGTGCTGTTCATGCTGATTTTATAGAACGTGACAAACTCCCAGCGCTTAAAATCATTGTGAGCAACGCAACATAATAGACTCTGCCACTAGTGGAACTCCGTGGACCTCGACAGACTTTTTAAGGCGCTTCGAGAGTTTTGCAGAGTAGAACTCCGCCCAACCCTAACAAAGATAAAGATGAGGACAGTGACTGAACCATATCCAGATAACAAATTGTGTTCCTTCTCTTCCTCTACTGTTCCAGTACCACCCCAATATCAGCATTTTTGTACAATGAATCTATGTATGTTAGGAATTACACCAACGGTATTCATGTCTGTTAATCAGCTTGTACAGTGGGCATAAGCTCTGTCACCAGGCCTGCTGCTTGTGGCATTCCAGCTAACTCAAACTCCTTCACTATTGTAGACTATATTAAAGAGGTTTGTGTCTAGATCATGCACATTACAGTGGTAACAGCCAGCGCAGCATTGATGTTGGATTGTCAGTGTAGCACTCATATGTTTCAGAGTGCCAAAATAACAGACATGTGCCCAGGATCTATAAAAGAACTGAATTACAAGGTCTGTGGGGGTCCTCTTCATTCAAATCACTTCTTCAATATTGTTCAATATGAGAGTTGCATTTGAGGGGAAAGCAAGCAGGTACCATTTAGTGGTCTGGTTTTACTATATGTGCCTCACTTACTGTATGGCTTTATTCACATATTCATTATTTCAAGGTCAAGGTAGAAATATGGAAAGTTTAAAAAGAAATTGCAGGATAGAGTTAAAGACTAATATAAAAGAAACAAGTGAATCAGAAGAAAACATTGAGGCAAATTACTAAAGTAGGTGAGGAGGGAGCCATATTCACAATTCAAACAAACATTGGGGAAAATATATATTTAGTCGGAGCGGGATTTAGTATTCCAACTTTAGTCTTAGAAACATTGGGAAAAAGTGCACACCTTGGAGAGTCAGATTTACTATTTTAACAACAATCAAACAAACACAGGGGAAAGTGTATATTTGGGTGAGCTGTGGGATGGGGGTCAAAGTTATAATTCTAACTACAGTCCAACAAATGGGAGAGAAAGTGCATAAATTGGTAAATCACATTTACAATTCCAACTCCAGTCTAACAAATATTCGAGAAAGTGTGTACATTGTAGGGGTCATATTTACTATTCTAACTCTAGTCTAATAAATATGGTTAAAAATGCGGACATTAAGCGGTATGAACTTTACTATTCTATCTCCAGTCTAACAAACATTGAGGAAAGTGTATACTTTGGTGTCTTTTCCTTGATGTCGTGCAGCAACTGTAACCTGGAACCTATTTTAAAACCGTCAGACTGCATTCTTTTACCTTGACCCAAACTCTCTTTGTATGCTTGAGCCCACCACCGAAGAGCCTTCAAGCTGGTCTGGAGGTGATACAAAGGCTGTAAGTCTGCAAAAGTCCTGCACCCCAGCATCCATGGAAGTACTGTGAATGACTGCAGGATCTGTGAAGGTACTGTGAATCTGTGCATACAGTCAAGAAGTGGTTGGGCCCAGTCTATAAAAAATCCACAAAAGCATGAGGCAGATGCTTAGTGTATTCACCCTGTAAAAGATCAAGATACCTAGCGTGCTTCTGCCACCTGCGCCAAGTCTTTCACAGCAAAAAGAGAAGGCTGGATGAAAGTTTCCTTGCCTGCTCAGCACAGCAGCAAAAGACCCAGGAGTACGAATCCAGTACGAATCTAGAGAGTCCGCTGTCTTTGGAGCATGATTCCTTTTTGAATGTCACCATCGAAAACAGTGGTTCTAAGTTGCCAATCTCTGACCTGGAGTAGTCGTCCCAAGTTCCTAAAAATGATAAAGCTGGAGCTACCAAGAAAAGGAACAGGTTAGTGAATTGCATGCATACTGCATAAGCCATTTTCTAGATTTAGTACTTTCTCAACTATTTGAAGTACAAAAGTGAGAGACAGTTTGAAAGAAGCAAATGTTCTTGTTGTGAAAATCAAGTATCCTGGTAAAGTTACGGAGCACTGTATGGGAATCTAGAGAAAGCTGGGAAAGCAGTTATTTTAAATGAATAGTGAACTTATCTTTGATTAAACTGAATCTGTGCCAACACTTTTCCGTAGAGAAAGTCTACCTGCACTGTAGCATGTTTGGGAGAAAACAAAACAGTCCTTCTTTCATGAAAAGCCCTGATTTCAAGAATTTGCATTTGAGAGGTAATATTCAATATGACAGACTTCTGCTTGGACTATTGTTGGGAGGAGGGTTATCTAAAAGTTAGCAAGTGGTTATACTATGCCAGACCCACCAGCAAGAACAAAAGCACCCAGAAGAATAGTCAGGTCAGGAATCACGTTGTCATCTACAGGACGTTATAAATTCTGACCAGGCCACTAACAATGAGACAAGTGTTAGAAAGAGCTGTATTGCCTCTGCAGTGCCCCTGAAGAGAAAGGTAGTCTAACAAGTATTAGGGATTTCATATTTTTGTCCACAATATTTTTGTAGTCACCAGGAGATTATGATCAGATGATATATTTACACAGCGGCGGCTCCACTGCAAAGGCGGAGGAGCGTCGCCCCACTGCTTTGCGAGCAGTTCAAAAAGGAAAATTAAACAACGCAATGTTATTTAATTTTGCCGTCCTGGCTCAACTGGTTTACATTTAAGGGGCAGGCTGGGCTGTCACAAGATCAGGAGGAGGAGTGGTGGGCACTCTCTTAAGTGCGCATCACGGTTTGACCGGCCGCCTTGGGCCAGCCCAACAGTCATGTTCACTTAGCATTTTCTCCACCCAGCATTATTGCCCAGCAGGGGTGGAGAACATGCACAGGCTCCCTCCCCCTGTCTGAGCATCGAACCATGGCACTCAGACCAATCAAGATGCTGCTGTCATGCTGGTGACAGCAGTGTTGTGATTGGCTAGGGGAGTCTGGGAGCCTGTGTGCTTCCTGCTTCTGTAGTTGATGGAAGAGGGCCGAGAGGTGACGACCAGCCGGCAGGTAAGTGATTTTTTTTTCATGCTCCAGCCCTCAACCCCCAGTTAAGTAGCAGCCATCACTGTGTATGTATATATATATATATATATGTATATATATATATATATATATATATATGTATATATTTTTTTTAAAACAACATCCACAACCACTTTTTTCACGAGTATCAGTTAATGAGAGAAGCAAGACAGCGCCCACCAGCAAGAACCCACCCCCAGGAAAGAAGAAACGAAAAACCCGACAGGGAAGAAAGGGGAACAGATACCTCACCGATTGGACGGAGAACAAGGAGCAAGCGGGGGGAGGGGGGAAACGGAAGCAGAAATAATACCAGAGAAGAAGACAGTGATTAATCTTTCCAGCAGGCAAATCACTCAAGAAGAAACCAAAATCTTAGAGCTAGGTCTTAGCTTCTGCCCAACGACGCAATTTGAATATACTAATGTGCGGATTAATTTGTATACATTTATACGCAAATCAAAACTGTTGAAACTACATAAGCTACATAGAAGAGAAAGGAAACAACAGACACCATCACTGTGAAAGAAAGTGAATCACTTACAGGAATGGAACTAAGTGCCCTCCAGGCAATGAGGGAATTGGAAACGAGAATGAGTAGTAACCAGGATGATCCTAGTGAGACTATAGATTTCCTGGAAGAGATGGCGATTACACAAAAAGGTGCCGCAAGCACCCTTAGAAAAAAATCACGCTTCATCCCACAGTCATCCCATGATGCAATAGATACATTTCATGACCTGGTAATAGAGGACCTGAAGAAATTACAAGCCAGGGGTCCAAATCTGACTAAGGAGAATTTAAGAAGCTATCAAAGAAAACTGATAACTAATCTGAGCGAAGATAACAATCTAATAATTAAATCCTCGGACAAAGGGGGAAATGTGGTAATAATGGACAAATCACTCTACCTCAAGGAACAAGAGGATTACTCTCGGACACAAGCTGCTACAAGATCTCAACATATACGATATATGAGAAAAGCATACAAAACTTTCATCAACTTGCCAAGAAATGGAGGGAAAAGGGAACATTGGGTGAAGAAGATTTCAAATTCATTTGTTGTGAATCACCAGAGTTACCAACTTTATATTTTCTCCCCAAAGTGCATAAGAGTACTACAAATCCGCCAGGGAGACCAATTGTTTCTTCAAAGAACAGTCTATTGGAAAATACTTCAATATATATTGACTGTTTTTTTAAACCTTTGGTAACTGATCTTAGCTCTTATGTAAGAGACACAAAGGACTTTTTGAGAATTATTGCCAATATCGATTGGGAACCGGATATGTTATTGGTAACTCTCGATATAACAAGTCTTTACACGATCATACAGCATCAGAAGGGACTCGAAGCAGTGGAGTTCTTTCTAGAAAAGAGAAATCTGAAATACTATGAACATAACATCATGCTTAAAGAATTGATTGCATATTGTCTCTACAATAACTTCTTTTTATTTTCAGGAGAAATATGCCACCAACAACAGGGAACTGCGATGGGCACGTACTTCGCCCCCAGTTATGCAAATTTATTCGTTGGCTGGTGGGAGAAGCACGTGGCCTGGGCAGGCAAAAATGAAGTTTGGCTGGAAAAAGTGGTTCTCTGGTTTTGGTACATTGACGACCTCTTCATCATTTGGAGAGGGTCAATGGAAGAGGCCATAACATACATAGAAGAGGTCAACAAAAATTATATGAATTTGAGATTCACTGAATTTATGAGTCAGACCAGTGTACCCTATCTTGACTTAATGGTATATGTAAAAGGGAACAAAATAGAGACTACCTTATACAGGAAGCCCACAGCGGGAAACAGCGTGTTACACGCCAATAGTTTTCATCCTAAAAGTGTTATCAGTGGAGTACCGTATGGGGAGCTTGTAAGATTGAGACGTAATTGCTCACTTGATGAGGACTTCAGTAAGGAAAGTAGCAAGGCTTTCAATAGGTTCCTTAAAAGAGGATACAGAAAAGAGACCCTCATTAATGCCAATAAACAGATCAGAGAGGTAGAAAGGAAGGATCTCCTGTTAGAAATTGGGGGGAGTAAAGTTCTTATTTTAGAACCCCAGGGGAAAGTGAGGATGATAACAGAATATACAACAGGATCCACAGAAGTTTTCAAATCTTCAGGAGAAACTGGAAGATATTGAAATCAGATCATGTTATAGGGCCCATCATTCCGCAGACCCCATTGATAACATACAGGAGAGGACCAGCACTGAGAGATCAGCTAGTAAGGAGCCACTTTACAAAAGCCCCCAAGAAAAAGGATTTGATTATGGGATTCTTCCCATGCATGAATTGCAGGGCATGCAAGAATAGCCCCAAAGTGAAAGATTACAGCATACCAGGAAGGAAGACTAGACGAAAGATTAACAAACTCATGAACTGCAATTCTGATTATACGGTTTATTGTTTGCTGTGTCCGTGCAACAGGAGATATCTAGGAAGTACGATTCATCCTACGAAAAAAAGGATCCTTGAGCACATGCGTGCCATTAAAAATCATGATGCAGCATATCCTGTTGCACGGCAATTTGAGGAGAAACATGAGTCTAATGTTAATTTGCTGCAATTCTTTTGTCTAGATCGCGTTCCCAAGAACGAAAGAGGGGGGAACAGAACTAAGAAACTAAGAAAACTCGAATCGCGATACATTGTAGAGTTACAAACTAAGACCCCGAAAGGATTAAATAATGAGGAAGAGCTCTGGGTCCACATAGAATCAATATTAAGGAAGAGAAATAAGAGAGAATTCTCTAGCGGTGGGGCCCATTTAGGGCATAATAAATTGAAGAATGATGATTATTTAGTACCTTGGTGAATGAGAAGCCCACCATGGGCTTGATTGTAGACATCATGAATTATGTAATTTGTGAACAAAAACAATTAATGAATTTGCAATGAATTGATTTCTACATAGATGTTTTAAGATCACTGACCTAAGATTGATGAACGCATTATGAAATATAAATCATGGTATAAAAAACTTTACTGACATCTTTGCAGTTCACACGTCTCAAAGGCTTTTTTGACATTTCATCATGGCCACCGCAATCACGTAGGATTGTTAACATTGACCCTTTTCTATGTTCATGAACTGCCAGTCCTCTCTCTTTCTTTATTGTTTATTGAATATTGTTTGTTTGTATAAAAAAAATTGTTAGAAAACAAAAAATGTGACATTGAGGAAGGCGTGCAGCCGAAACGCGTCTGTCCATTTTTCGCGTGTGACTATTAAATTTATTTAATCACGTTGCCAGAGTGCGCCTCGTTTCGTGACCGCGACCGTGGGAGGAGGTCACTTGCTGGAATATATATATATATAAAGGGAAAGAAAAACCACACAAAATGTATATGCACAACGGTGCAGGGAAGGAAGATAGAGAGATTTGGCCAATGTTATGCACCGTTGTACATATACATTTTGTGTGGTTTTCCTTTCCCTTTAAGTGACCCTAAGTGGGCTTGATACAGTGGTCTAGTTTTCCTGATTTAGACATTAGTGTGGTCTCAACTTACTGATATTGGCACAGGCCATTAATAATAAACATTCTCAAAGTCTGTTTTCTTAATGTCAAACTCACCAACTAAAGTGCATTCTATTTTCTATGTCTATTAATTTACAGGAAGTGCTCTTAAGCTC
The DNA here is from genome assembly GCF_964204655.1 of Triturus cristatus. Classification (NCBI taxonomy): domain Eukaryota; kingdom Metazoa; phylum Chordata; class Amphibia; order Caudata; family Salamandridae; genus Triturus; species Triturus cristatus. Next base: position 919,834,649 of record NC_140581.1, on the reverse strand, counting down.
ACTCCCACTTCCGGGTCATTGTATGACGTGTTGTCGAAACGCGTCAAAGTCAATAAATAAAATTTTGCACGAATTGCAAATCCTGAGTGCGACTTTTTCTTATGATGGAGCAGCGTGAGGCGATTAAAAAGTAACAGTGGGTCCAGCTCCCGCCTGTCAGCACCGACCCCGACTGGTAGACGAGATCGGAAGAGAGGCTGGATTGTGATATATATATATATATATATTACCTACTGGCGGTCGCCAGTAGGTAGTTATAGTTAGGACCCCTTTTCCATAGGAAAACCTCAACATTCTATTTTGAATAACTTTGGCGCCGGTCGACGAATCCTCGCGAATTTTTCAAAATAGGTGGGGCGCTACGCTCCGCTCCTACCTTGAAAGTCTCGGGGGGATTCGTCAAGCGGGGGCTGAGATAAAAGGGGGGTCCCAAAACGCGTTTTTCCCATGCATTTTTCCATAGGACCTTTAGACACAGCTACAGCCCGAACGGCTGAACAGAATTACTTGAAATTTGGCAGAGAGGTAGTCCTCAGGTCAAGGAAGTGCCTTTTGTAGGTTTGGTGTAAATCTGTTCAGTAGATTCTGAGAAAATAGCATTTAAATCAATATATATATCTGTGGCAGCTTACCGTGCGCTTACGGTGCGCTTACGGTAAGCTTACCGTACGCGTACGGTGCCGTGCTCGAGCGCGATTCTGATTGGCTGTTAGATCATAGTAAACATTCGAATCGGTCAAAACCAGGAAGCGGCGGCCGCCATTTTCTCACTCGCACTGTCAGGGGGGTGAATAAAAAAGGTGGATAATGTGAAAAGGGGGCAGGCTCGACAGTTCCTGACCCCCTAGCCTTGGTCAGGGGGTCCCAGAAGGACCCTCAAGGGCAAAAATGAAATGTATTTTTTTTTCGAAAAATCGCCGTATGCGCGTAGCGTACGCGCACGGTGTAATCTGCGAAATTCCGCGAAATTCGCGGAATTACGCGTACCGTGCGCGCACGGCAAAAAAAAATTTGCAAAAAGGAAAGCTTAAAAAAAAATAAAAAAAATTGTGAGGTAAGGTTGGCTCTTATAAGAGCCGTTGGGTTCATACAGGGATAGAGGAAAGAAAGAATGGGAATATTATGAGCGTCTACAAACATGCTGGTCTATCTTATTGTTAATAAGGGGAAGACTGACCTCCCCAAAAACAATAAGACCACCACATTTTGTACACCTCATTTCAACACTCCCAAATCGAGGGTTGATGTCCGAAGGAAAAGAAGAAGGTGATGCTCCAACAACAGAGGAAGGGCTCAGCTGAGCTGCCGATGATGTACTCGGCTGAGCATCTGAGGCTGGGCTCTGGTGACTTACTGAAGAGTTTTCTCCAGTATGTCGAGCAAAGGTCCTTGGGTGTCTGTCCTGAAGGTGTCTCTTCATAGAGTGATTTCCAAAGGAATATTTTTTCCTTGGATTTCCTCTTGATAAAACACGATCACAAAGTATGCAAGTGACCAATTGAGCATTCACCTTTTTCTCCCCCTCTGGAAAAGTGAAATACTCCCATACAAAAGAAGTCTTTTGTTTCCTCCTTCTCTGGATCATGGTGGTGCTGCTGGCCTCACTCTCAGAAGAGGTGTGCTGTTCTGCCATTGTATCCCAATGTCAATCCAGCTCCTGCTCCTAGAGAATCACAAGCAGAAATGAGGGGAATGGGTGTGGTGTGGGAAGAATCTGGAACTGAAAGTAGCTTCAACCAATGAAAAGTGTTCTTTCAAGCAGTAATGAGGGGAATGGGTGTGGTGTGGGAAGTTTCTGGAAGTGAAAGTAATTTCAACCAATAAAAAGTGATCTTTGTAAGTCACATGACCTGCCGTGCGCGCACGTGACGCTTACGGTGCGCTTACGCAGCGCTTACGTCACTTTCGCGCATGCGCATTACACGCCCCTGCGTAACCGCGACGTTGCTTCCGGGTATACGCGTACGGCACGCACGTATCACGTAGGCGCGCTGCACTAATGACGTCCAGAGCGCGTAAGGTCAGCTTACCGTACGCGTATCCTACAAGCGCGTAGCGTCAGCTTACCGTACGCGCACGGAAAAAAATGCATAAAAAAAAAACCTTTCCATAATGCAGGATATAGTACATAAATTATTATATAAAAAGGCTTACAAAAAATGACATAAAAAAAATTTGCATTTAAAAAACCATACAAATTAAATGAATTTGGGAATCAGACACATTATAGTTAGAAATTACCATTTTAAAAATCTTGCAAAGACACTGGAAAAACCATAGGTATCAAACATATTATAGTTAGGAATTAGCATTTAAAAAACCTTGCAAATTCACTGAAAAAACCATAGGTTTCACACACGTTATAGTTAGGAATTAGCATTTAAAAAACCTTGCAAATTCACTGAAAAAACCATAGGTTTCACACATGTTATAGTTAGTGGAAATTTTACTGATAAAAAACCAGTGAAATTGCCCCGTTATAGTTAGTGCTGGCAACTATAACTCACGCGACCGCAATCTTCTGCTGATGACATATGTGTCTTTATGAAAAAAAAATATTTGTAATATATGTATAGCTAAAAATGTATGGAAGAAGACATGGGCAAATAAGTGTCTAAATAAACTATTAGCATCAGCAGAGGATTGCGGTCGCGTGAGTTATAGTTGCCAGCACTAACTATAACGGGGCAATTTCACTGGTTTTTTATCAGTAAAATTTCCACTAACTATAACATGTGTGAAACCTATGGTTTTTCAGTGAATTATATATATATATATATATATATATATATATATATATATATATAAAACTGGAACTCCTTCCTCCTCAGAAAAGACCAGAGCCCACGCGGAATAACAGGTAAACTCCCTTTATTTCCACACAGTGGTTAGCATGACGCGCTTCGGAATAAGTTCCTTTATCAAATGCCTCAACCATCTCTGTGCATCACACATCCACATTTAAAAATAGAGCGTCTTTGATCTTATTGGTGGAGACACTCCGCTGATTTCAGGAAAATGGGAGGGTGTTTCAAACTCGGTGATCCGAGTTCATCAGCTGCAGGTAACCTTCGTAAGTACTGCCCCAGTGGGCCGGGCCTGCAGCATCCCATTACTCCATGCCTGAATGCGTGTAGATGTTGTTGCATGCTGGGAATACGAGTTGTCCTAATAATCATCCAGCCGTATCATACCCCTGTGATCCTGTAACACACACCACTTCAATGAGAGTGCGCATCTGTTGTGAAGTCACAATTCTGAAATGTCAGAGCAGTCCCGCTGGGCGGTGCGGCGGGTCGGCGTTACCCCAAGAACATTGAGAAAAAACAAGCTGTGCCACTGCTGACGCCGACCCTCATGCGGATGGGGGCTCTGTATGTGCTCGTGGCCCGCACAACACATAAAACTGGAACTCCTTCCTCCTCAGAAAAGACCAGAGCCCACGCGGAATCACAGGTAAACTCCCTTTATTTCCACACAGTGGTTAGCATGATGCGTTTCGAAATAAGTTCCTTTATCAAATGCCTCAACCATCTCTGTGCATCACACATCCACATTTAAAAATAGAGCGTCTTTGATCTTATTAGTGGAGACACTCCGCTGATTTCAGGAAAATGGGAGGGTGTTTCAAACTCGGTGATCCAAGTTCATCAGCTGCAGGTAACCTTCGTAAGTACTGCCCCAGTGGGCCGGGCCTGCAGCATCCCATTACTCCATGCCTGAATGCGTGTAGATGTTGTTGCATGCTGGGAATACGAGTTGTTTGAATTAGCATCCAGCCGTATCATACCCCTGCGATCCTGTAACACACACCACTTCAATGAGAGTGCGCATCTGTTGTGAAGTCACAATTCTGAAATGTCAGAGCAGTCCCGCTGGGCGGTGCGGCGGGTCGGCGTTACCCCAAGAACATTGAGAAAAAAACAGCTGTGCCACTGCTGACGCCGACCCTCATGCGGATGGGGGCTCTGTATGTGCTCGTTGCCCGCACAACACATAAAACTGGAACTCCTTCCTCCTCAGAAAAGACCAGAGCCCACGCGGAATCACAGGTAAACTCCCTTTATTTCCACACAGTGGTTAGCATGACGCGTTTCGGAATAAGTTCCTTTATCAAATGCCTCAACCATCTCTGTGCATCACACATCCACATTTAAAAATAGAGCGTCTTTGATCTTATTGGTGGAGACACTCCGCTGATTTCAGGAAAATGGGAGGGTGTTTCAAACTCGGTGATCCGAGTTCATCAGCTGCAGGTAACCTTCGTAAGTACTGCCCCAGTGGGCCGGGCCTGCAGCATCCCATTTCTCCATGCCTGAATGCGTGTAGATGTTGTTGCATGCTGGGAATACGAGTTGTCCGAATTACCATCCAGCCGTATCATACCCCTGCGATCCTGTAACACACACCACTTCAATGAGAGTGCGCATCTGTTGTGAAGTCACAATTCTGAAATGTCAGAGCAGTCCCGCTGGGCGGTGCAGCGGGTCGGCGCTACCCCAAGAACATTGAGAAAAAACAAGCTGTGCCACTGCTGACGCCGACCCTCATGCGGATGGGGGCTCTGTATGTGCTTGTGGCCCGCACAACACATAAAACTGAAACTCCTTCCTCCTCAGAAAAGACCAGAGCCCACGCGGAATCACGGGTAAATTCCCTTTATTTCCACACAGTTGTTAGCATGACGCGTTTCAGAATAAGTTCCTTTATCAAATGCCTCAACCATCTCTGTGCATCACACATCCACATTTAAAAATAGAGCGTCTTTGATCTAATTGGTGGAGACACTCTGCTGATTTCAGGAAAATGGAGGGTGTTTCAAACTCGGTGATCCGAGTTCATCAGCTGCAGGTAACCTTCGTAAGTACTGCCCCAGTGGGCCGGGGCTGCAGCATCCCATTACTCCATGCCTGAATGCGTGTAGATGTTGTTGCATGCTGGGAATACGAGGTGTCTGAATTACCATCCAGCCGTATCATACCCCTGCGATCCTGTAACACACACCACTTCAATGAGAGTGCGCATCTGTTGTGAAGTCACAATTCTGATTCTCAATATGTATATATATATAAATATAAATTACCTACTGGCGGTTGCCAGTAGGTAGTTACAGTTAAGACCTCGTTTCTATTCAAAAAGCGTTTTTTCAATTGCCATTATCTTTGGCACCGGTTGACGAATCTTCGCGAAATTTTCCAAACTAATGGGGTGCTCTGGTCAGCTCCTGACTTGAAAGTTTTGGGGTGATTCATTAAGCGGGGGCCTAGAAAAAAGGGGTGTCCCAAAACACGTTTTCCCCATGTTATTTCCATAGGAACTTTAGACAAAGCTACAGCCCGACCTGCTGAACGGAATTTCACCAATTTTGGCGAAAAGGTAGGTCTTGGTTCAGAAAGAGCCCTTTTATTTAAATGGTGTAATTCCGTTCAGTAGTTCCTGAGAAATTAGGAAAAGAAAAGTTTTGATATCTGAGCACCGAGGAGGGTTTGCGAACCCTCCCGGGCATGAGCTTCACTCTGATTGGCTGCCAACGCTCCAAACCAGAAACTGTTGGCAGCCATTTTGTGACTCGGTAACTGAGTCACAAGAAAAGAGAAAATAAAAAGGTGAAAAACAATAAAAGGGGGCAGGGTACAAACACCCTGACCCCCTTGGCCTGCTCAAGGGGTCCCACAAAGAAAATTAAAAAAAAAACGAAGAGTGGGCTCCCGCGCTTCATTATTCTTAAGCCCCCGGGTGGGCCAGGTCCCAGGGGCAATGCCTATTTATTTAGCTGGGGTCCGCGGGGGCCCCTTAGCCCCTGGGCCGCCACCTCCCCGGGGCTTAGTTTATTGAATGCGGGGGGGCTCGCGGACCCCATAGGCCCGGGGACTGACACCTCCCTGGGGATTTGTTTAAAAGAAGCATGGGGGACTCCTGCCCCCATGCTGCCCCGGGGACCACCACCTCCTCGGGGCTTTCTTTATTAATGGGGGTCTTTGCAGGCCCCCCCAAGCCCCGGGGAGCACCACCTCCCTGGGGCCTTGATCAATTAGAGGCGGGGGGACTCGTAGGCCCCCCAAGCCCTGGGGACTACCACCTCCCCAGGGCTTTGTACTTGATGGGAGGGGGGCCGCATGGCTCCCCTCATGGAGCCCTTGATGGCCCTGGGGACCACCACCCCCAGGGCTGGCTCCTGCAATGTCCCAGGGTGCCTACCCCCTGGACATTGCCGTTTGCTACGGCAGGGCGGGAGCCGTGTGGCTCCTGCCCTGTCATGGCAAACTCTGCTTTGCTTCATTGAAGCGAGAGCAGGAAAACCTGCTCTCGCTTCAATGAAGCAAAGCAGAATTGCTTTTGAGCAAGGGGAGCTGCATGTTAGCAGCTCTCTTTGCTCAAAAGCAATGCCAGCTCCCGCAAGAGGTGGGGAGCCGGCGGGACTGTGGGGGCATTGGAGCTTCCCCCACAGTCCCCAACGCAAAGGGTCAACCCGAGGGGATGCGTCCCTGGGGCCAGGAGTGGCCCAGGAGTGGGGACACGTGGCCCCCCTCCTCTTTAATTTAAAAAAATGGCCGGGCCCTGGGTGATGGGGTCCCCGGGGCTGAAATTGGCTTGAGGAGGGGGGCCGCAATTAAAAACAATTTGTATAATGGCCAAGCCCCGGGGGATGGGGTCCCTGGGGCCAATAGTGGCCCAGGGAAGGGGGGGCCACGCGGCCCCCTTCCCTATAATTAGTGAATAAAAAAGAGGCCATGCCCTGGGGGATGGGGTCCCCGGGGCCAAAAGTGGCCCAGGCATGGGGGGGCAATGCAGCCCTCCCTTCCCTATAAATATATTTTAAAAAGGAGGCCATGCCCCAGGGGATGGGGTACCTGGGCAGAAATTGGCCTCGGGAGGGGGCCGCGCGGCTCCCTTCCTGTTTTTTTTGTTGAAAAAAAAAGGGGTCAGGTCTTGGGGGATGAGGTCCCCAGGGCCCCAAAATAGTAAAAGAAGGTGGGCCACACAGAACCTTTCTAAAAAATAAATAAAAATCAAAAGCCGGCATCACGCCGGAGGCTCTGCCCCCTTTCTCCACCACTCTGCAAATGCGCCCCCTGGTAGACTATGGGATGGGGGATGAAGTCCAATTTACTCCCGAGAGAGTTTGGGGGACAAGAAGCCCTCCTGGTACCGCCTGTAAGTCCTACGCAGCACAATTTCTGAGCGCTGGTCGGAGACCCAGCGCCCTTTCTCCCCCACTCTGCGAACGCGACTAGTATTTAAAGAAGCATCTTTCTGTACCTCTGACTTAGAGGTAGTTTTAATCACTCTGCCCTATTATATACTAGGGCCTTACAGAGGAGGTCATGCCAATCACAGGGGTACCACAACCCATAGTGTACCCTAGTGTATGTAGATGTTTTCACTGTATTCTAAGTGTCTTTTAGCATAGCACTGGCTCTGGGCCTGGTTAGGCAGAGTCAGTTACCACCAGTACCAGTCAGTAAAAGGTTGGGGGCACAGGAGGACTTTGCAACAAGGCCATTACTGCACCTCTGTTGGCTCTTTCTGCAGCGCTCTTGCTTCTTTCTGCACCTTTCTTCGTCTTTCTGGACTTCTATTGCCTCATTCTGCATTTCTCTTGCTTCTTTCTGTGCTTTTCTTCCTCTTTCTGCACAAGTCCTACCTCTGTAGGCATAGTTAGAAATTAGCCTTTAAAAAACCTTCAAAATTCACTGAAAAAACCATAGGTTTCAGGGACGTTATAGTTAGAAATCAGCATTTAAAAAGCTTTTAAATTCAGGGACGTTATATAGTTACAAATTAACATTTAAAAAACCTTAGAAATTCACTGAAAAAAACACCGGTTTCAGGGACGTTATAGTTAGTTGAACATTTCACTCGTACAAAATCAGAGAAATTCTGCCGTTATAGTTAGTTGAGCTAACTATAATTCGCGCCCCCGCAATGCACTGCTGATGACATCACATGTTACATCATTCATGACATGGTCAGTGACATCACTGATGACATCACTATGGTTTTTTCAGTGATATATATATATATATATATATATGAACTCCAAAAGCTGTCTCCCACTTCCTGGCGGCGAGGAAGAAAGCACACGGACACCAGCTCGTGCTTCGCAGGATTTTAATGAAAGTCAGCACCCACACAGCACGCCATTACGCGTTTCGGCCACCAGATGGCCTTGTTCACACAAAGTAACTGCCGTTTCTCATATCCTAATAAACAGAGCACTCTATGACCCAGTGATGCTGGTGATAATAAACATAGAAAACATATATATATGAACATGGTAATTAGAATTGATATAATGTATACAAATATATTTGTAATCATTAAAACATGGGTTTGTGAAGGACCACTCAATTGTCATTTGACCTTTGGAAGATGTCCAGAACATGCACCATAAACAATGAGAAAAATTGGTTCTAAAGTGCAGATGTTAGTTGTGCAAATACGCAAGTTACTAGTGCAATTCCTAGGCATTTGGGGTGCAGAATGAGCATTGATGGTGCAAATAATGCAAATGTGCAAAATACGCAATGATAGTGCAAAATACAAACAAATGCATCATATGTACACATAGCAGCTATATCATGAACCTAATACATATAGTTGTACAATACATGCAGAAAATACGTTTGTCCAAAAAATAGCAAAAGTACCCAAAGCGAAAAACTTGTCCAAAACCCAAAAAATGTTGTTAGAATCATTTACCAATGTATCAATCCTAAAAATTGGTTAAAAGTGCAAAGAGTGCGAATAATGATAGGATGGAAAAACAAGAAAGGAGAAAGAAAGGAAAGGAAAGGGGAGATAAAAAAAACTTTTTTATTTTTTCTATATTTTTTATGTGAGTTTTAGTATTGAATTTAAATTCAGCAGATCACCTGATCTAGTACATAACAGAACTAAAAGTTGGACAGATCCAGTTGGGCTGATCTCACATAAAGTATGATTTGGCAAAGATGAAAAAAGCCTGACTGAGTGGATCATCAGCATTGAAAAACTGGAAAACGCCAACATTCAAGGAAGGAATTGTTTTTCTTTTTTCTTTTTATTCCTTCGTGTAAAAAAAGAAAGAGAGAGACAAAAAAGAGGGAAGACAAAGATAAGAACATATTATTCTAAACTGCCAGTCCAAAATTCATTTGTCAGATATTGATAAAGAAAAGGAGGGCCCCAATAGGGGTACTTTTAAAATCAATGAGGATGAGGATTAAACAAATAAGTAGATCAATCAAATGGGCAAGACAATAACAGTGGCCCAAATATAAATAGCAATGGAAAGAACAACAGATCTCTGTTGAGAATTGAAAAAGTGTTGTGACATATAGCCTGCAAACATTCAAATAAAGTTGTGTAAGTCCTCCGTGTTATTCAACCCTGTGGGTACTTTGCTGTCGAATTCGAGTATATATTTAGTTTCGAGTTGTCTGAGCAATTTCTCTCTGTTGCCCCCTCTCCTCTGTGCGGGAACAGTGTCGACAACAAAGTATTTCAGGCAACTGAGATCGTTGTTATGTTGTTGCTTAAAATGTCGCGCTACAGGGTAGCTGGAATCATTGTTGACAATTGCCCTTAAATGCTGTAAAATTCTGACATGGGCTTGTAATTTGGTGCTCCCTATATAATGCAAACCACATGTACAGTAAAGGACATATACCACAAATTCCGATCTACAAGTGAAATGGCCCTTGATTTGTCTGGGGTTGGCACTGAACGGGACTGAATATTGGATAGTGTTTTGACCGAATTTACAAGCTCTACAGCTAGTGCATTTGAAAAATCCGCTTTTGGGTTTGAGCCAAGAGCTATTGACAGGGCTTTGGATATTAGGTCTCATGAGTTCCCCTTTCATGGTTTTGGCCCTCCTAAACGTCAGTGCAGGTTTAGGGGGTAACGTTGGGCCAAAACACCGTCAGTGAGCAAAATCGGCCAATTTTTGTTGACAATGGCCCTGATTTTGTGATGCTGTTTGTTTAATGTTGTGATAAGGCGAGGTAAACTAGAGATTACATTATCTGGTCTGTCAACTAAATTGTGGTCCCTCATGTTGATAGATTTATCCTCTAACAGTGTATCTCTAGGAATTAGTTCCACTTTCTTATAGGCTTCTCTGAGAGTCCTCTCAGAGTATCCTCTTTGCATCATCCTGCTCATGAACATTTGGCCCTCTCCTCCGGCATGCTACAAATACGTTTGATGCGGAGGAGTTCCCCATAGGGGATGCTTTTTATGAGATGTGATGGATGAGCACTGCTGGCGTGTAAGATTGAGTTGCCAGCAGTGGGTTTTCTGTACAGAGATGTCACAATTTGGTTCTCAACAATCATGATCTTGGTGTCTAAAAACTCCACTGATGTTTTGTCAATGTTTGAAGTAAACTTAAGATTAAAAACGTTGTTGTTTAAAACCTCAATAAAATTCACCACACTAATAGATCACCATTCCAAACCATAAAAACATCATCAATATATCTGAGCCACTGGACAATGTTGGATTTGAATATATTGATATGGGTCCCCATGAGGACCTGCTCCAGCCAACATGCAAACAGGCGTAGCTGGGGGAGAAGCAAGCTCCCATGGCGACTCCCCTCTTTTGGGAATACATATCATTCTCAAACATAAAATGGTTGTTATTCAATGCCCATTCAATAAGTTCTAAAAGCATGGCATTATGGCTGTAAAATCTGATGGGTCTACGGTCCAAGTAATGTTTAGTGGCAGCGATTCCTGTATCGTGTTCTATACTGGTGTACAAGGACTCTATATCTAGAGTCACCAACAAGAAATCCTCATGCCATTGAATGTTATTTAGTTTCCTGATGAAGTCACCAGTGTCTTTTACGTAAGTTGGTAGATCACGGACTAATGGCTGTAAAAAATAATCCACATACTTACTTGCAGTTTCACTGATGCTCCCAATGGATGAAATGATGGGTCTGCCCGGTACCGGCTTCACTCCTTTGTGGATCTTTGGTATGAGGCGAAGCGTGGGGATGATCGGAAACTCATTGAAAAGAAAATTAAATTCATGGCTCGAAATTAGTCCCTGCCTTTTATAGGAATATAACATTTTCTTCAGGGATTCTTTGGAAGTGTTGCAGATTTTCATGTTGATTTTTTCATAGCAGTCTGTGTTCGAGAGCTGCCTTTTGGCTTCAGTCTTGTATTCTTCCTTGGGCCAAATGACCACGTTGCCCCCCTTATCAGACATGCAGATCTCTAGGCCGGGATTGTTGTTTAGTTTGCGAATCAGGTTCTTGTATTGTAAATCCTGATGGTTTGTCCTCCCTTTGTTGGAGCTTGTGGCCCGATAAAGGTTTTTTAAATCGTTGGTCACCATCTCCTGATAGATATCGATGGCGTCCTTGGGCATCATGGGAATAAAATTTGATTTACCTCTGAATGGACTAAGGCCAGCACATGGCTCTGTGCTGATAATTGATGCAATTCTGTCCTGTGCAGGCCGTATGTCTTTTTGCTGGCTGAAAGAATCAGAGTCCGTGTTGTTAAGTTCCGCCAGGGTAAGGAGCAAATGAGCATCAGCTACTTCCAGATTGTGTTCATTGGTTGCTGTATTGTCAGAAAGAGCAGTGTTAGGTTTGTTGCCAGCTTTAATAGTGAAGAATTTCTTTAATTTTAGTTTTCTTGTAAAATTAAACATATCCGCTCTGGTTTTGCGATAGTTGAAATTATTGCCAGGGCAATATGAGAGGCCCAAAGATAAGATGTTTTTCTCTGCAGCAGTGAGAGTGAGCTTGGAGAGATTGACTATGGTATTGTTGTTGTTGTTCCCACCATTTAGCGTCGTCACCATTGAGTTTTTCTGCCTCTTTGTGCGGCGGGCCTTTCTTCTGGCATTGCGTTTTTTGTTTTGCTTGACCCTGCGGTTGCTTGTGGATTCCGCGGCCTCAGGGTCTGGCGGCGGTCCTCGGCTAAAAAATGTAACTCTTCTCCTGGTTGCAAGATGCTAGACTTCACACATCCCCGGACCATTTCTTCACCTTCGCTGCCGCTACCACTGGTCAGGGAAACAGAGTCACCTGTATCTGATTCAACTGGCATATACTGTTCACTGGTGGTTGGTACTTCACGTGTCGTGGTGGCCAATTTATCGGAGCGTCTCTTTCTTGCACCGTCATAGCGGCGAGCGAAAGTAAAGATTTGTCCAAGCTCATAATCCTCTCTGTCCCTGGTAAACTTGCGTAATTTCCTCAGTTTAATTTTTTCTTGTTGTTTATTAATCCTGTCCTCAATTTCTTTCCTTTGTTTAAGAATGTCTTCCTTTTCCGGCCGATTATTAAGTTGTTCATTGATCCCCTCTATCTTTTTTACAAGCGAGTCACGGTCAATTCGGGCATATTTGATTAGAATTTTGACTGCATTCATAGAGGCATTAAGATTGTTATCTGCCCACTCTGTCAGCATTTCTGGGTGGATATTGTCAAAATTAGGCGCCAACATGATCCTCCAGCCTCGTGGAACCCGACCAGCTTCCACATATTTGGTTAGTGAGATCTCCTCCCACCACTTTGTCATTTCACTCCGTTGACATTTCTCAAGTGATTTTAGTAAAGTCTTAAGATCGGGGTTGGGATCAGTGGTTAAATCTGTGCCCTCATTTGTCCGTCTCGTAGATGTCGTCATCAGGTTTCTGAATAACTCCTCAGCCTCCGCCTCGCGATCCCGCTGGCGGAGGCTGAGGAGCGATCCCGCTGGGCGTTACTGGACATGTCTGTGGGGTGGTGACACCCCACAGACATGCGCAATCCAGATCTTGCCCGAATCAATTAAATATAGAAGCACTACCTCGATACCCGTGCGCATCCGGAATTGTATTAGCCCATACTACGAGAAATTACCTAGAATCACCGAACGATACGTCGGGAAATCACATCCGGCAGTATGTCTCCAAGGGCAGTTTGGGATATGTAGTCCACACGGGGAGCCGCCACGTTGTTTCCTTACGAGAAAAGCAGTACAAAGAGTGGCTGAAAGTAGCGGCCAGCAGACTTCGAGGGGATCCGTGAACGGTAGCAGACCCACTACCGATTGTTAGATATGAACTCCAAAAGCTGTCTCCCACTTCCTGGCGGCGAGGAAGAAAGCACACGGACACCAGCTCGTGCTTCGCAGGATTTTAATGAAAGTCAGCACCCACACAGCACGCCATTACGCGTTTCGGCCACCAAATGGCCTTGTTCACACAAAGTAACTGCCATTTCTCATATCCTTATAAACAGAGCACTCTATGACCCAGTGATGCTGGTGATAATAAACATAGAAAACATATATATATATATATATCTATACAGGAGCTGCTTTCCACCTAAACTTAAGAACTACCCAGAGTTCTCTGCTTCTTTTTTGCACAATTTATTCGTCACTCTATGCCTGAAAGGGTATTTTTTTGACTTGTACTGGGTGCTGCCTTGTGTCTGGACAAAGCTATACCTCTCTGAAGAGCTCTAATTAGAGCAAAACACTGTGTCAGGGGTTGCTTTTAGTCATTTCAGGTTGGCCTGGTTGGTATTTTACCAATTCAAAGCTGTAATACTGTGCCTGGAGTGGTAAATGGCTTTTGTCATTTTACAGCTCGGCAAGGACAGCACTGTGCTAGTCCTATGCTTAAAGACTTTGCTGTAGAAATGGCAAAAGACTTTGTCCATTTCTATCTCGGCGTGGATAGCACTGTGCTAATCCCATGCTTAAAGACTTTGATAGAAAATCAGACATTTGAGGTGAGCAGATCTAGAGTATCGCTTGTGTTGAGAGTGATCTATACAGAAGCTGCTTTCCACCTAAACTTGAGAACTACCCAGAGTTCTCTGCTTCTTTTTTGCATCATTTATTTGTCACTCTATGCCTGAAAGGGTATTTTTTTGACTTATACTGGGTGCTCCTTTGTGTCTGGACAAAGCTATACCTCTCTGAAGAGCTCTAATTAGAGCGAAACACTGTGTCAGGGTTTGCTTTTACTCATTTCAGGTGGGCTTGGTTGGTATTTTACCAATTCAAAGCTGTAATACTGTGCCTGGAGTGGAAAATGGCTTTTGTCATTTTACAGCTCGGCAAGGACAGCACTGTGCTATTCCTATGCTTAAAGACTTTGCTGTAGAAATGGCAAACAAATTTGTCCATTTCTATCTCGGTGTGGATAGCACTGTGCTAATCCTATGCTTAAAGACTTTGATAGAAAATCAGACATTTGAGGTGAGCAGATCTAGAGCTTCGCTGGTGTTGAGAGTGCTCTATACAGGAGCTGCTTTCCACCTAAACTTGAGAACTGCCCAGAGTTCTCTGCTTCTTTTTCGTGTATATATAAAGTCCTGACCTCCCGATTTCCCAAAGGGAGTTTGGAAACAGGTACGGACCTCAGTCAATGTTCGATACTGCCATCCAAGAAATACACCAAGCGGTTTCAAAGTTCAAATCCTGACATTTTATTTTCAAATCGTCAGAAAGTGTCCGCCTCAGACGCGTTTCGATCGCCTCCGCGATCTTGATCACCTGACGCGCTGATGTCGGACCTCCCATTAAAAAGACAGTTTCACCCAATCAAAGAGTTTACTTAAAATAAACATAAACAAAATACTAAAGTTATGGGAGTGTAACATCATGATCACTATTGCAAATAAATCACTACGGTTCAATTCAAGTAAATTGATCAAAGATACAAATATACCTGCAATTTATAAAGATCAAAGGATTGAGTGGAAAGCATTAAATGAAATTCATGGCAAGTGCCCCATAATGCTGTAGCACTGACATTTGATCACAAACATGATCAGATGTAACGGATAGGTCTAAAATTCATGAATTAATTCTAATGAATATACACATTGGTACTCCCAGAATAACAAGTTAATAAAATTTAAAAAAAGACGATATAATATCGTTAAAAAAGAAAAAAGAGATAGAAGTATTTAAACAAAAGGGGAAAAGAAATATAATAAGGGGAGAGGAAGGGCGAAACAGAAGACAAAGAAATAAGTCTTTGTTCAAAAGATGAACAAAGTTTAATGCATTGCTGATGCTATGTTTTAGGGCCGCCAGTGAAAAGTAAAGACAAAGGATGTTGAGTGATTCATTAACAAACTACTTAATCAACAGACCTTACATATACAGATATTTACAGAAAATTGTGGAGATCTTCACTCGTATTCATTCCATTAGGCATTTTAGTGTCAAGCAATAAAATGAAAGAGGATTCTAACTGCCTAAGTTGTTTCTCTCTGTTGCCCCCACGAATTGAGGGGGGTACTGCCCCAATAACAAAATATTTAAGGTCACAGATTTTATTGGCATGTATGGCTTTAAAATGTCGGGCAACAGGGTATGTGGAATCCGAGTTGACAATCGCACGTAGATGTTGCAAAATGCGATTGAAAACCGGTAATTTGGTGCTGCCAACATACTTGAGGTGACACGTGCATTCAAGCACATACACTGCAAAATCAGTACGGCAAGTAAAGTGATTTTTTATTTGGACCGGAATGTTACTGAATGCTGTGTAGTACTCAGAAACATTGGTTCCAAATTTGCAGACACGACACGATGAACATTTAAAAAAGCCAGAGCGTGACAGCCAGATGATTTTGGCCATGGATTCAGGGCTGGATTTAACCAAAGCATCCCTCATAGAGGGAGATCTCCTGAAGGTAGTGTTAGGTAAACTGGGCAGCAAAAATTTCAGAGTCATATCAGTCAGAACAATTGGCCAATGTTTGTAAATTATTCTGCGGAAAGTCTTGTTTTGTTTGCAAAATGTAGTGATTCATCTGATAGGTTGCATGACCTCATTGGTCACTTCACAACTATTGGGTGGGACCTGATGTTGTTTGGATGATAGGCAGATTTTCCGAGGACAAAGGTTAGCTTTGTCAAGGGCTTTTTTGAGGTTAGGTAGTTTATAGCCTCGAGCAAGGAACCGGTCTGATGCTTCTTTTTGACATTGCTCTAAGTCAGATTGGCGGCTGCATATCCGCTGTAAGCGGAGAAATTCCCCATACGGTATGCTGTGTATGAGATGGGGTGGATGGGCACTGCTGGCATGTAAGATGGAATTCCCAGCAGTGATTTTTCTATGTAATTTGGTTTCAATGTGGTTATCAGAAATAAAAACCTCCACGTCTAGAAATTCAACCCTCTCAGTACTAATGGTAGCCGTAAATTGCAAGTTCATGGTGTTGGTGTTGATGGATGTTACAAACAAAGAAGCTTCCTCTTTGGATCCCTCCCAAACGATAAAGATATCGTCAATATATCTGCCATAAAAGCGGATGTGTGTATCCCACATAGTCTTGTGGGTGACCCTGAGGACATGTTCCTCCCACCAACCAACCAAAAGGCAGGCATAGGTTGGAGAAAAACATGCCCCCATAGCCACCCCCCTCAATTGTTTGTACAAAACTTTATCGAAGAGAAACACATTGTTGTTAAGGCAACGGTCAATCATTTGGAGAAGCATGGCATTATGGTCATTGAAGTTAATCGAGCGAGAGTCCAAAAAATGTTTTACAGCTGTCAACCCTTGAGGATGTATAATGCTGGTATACAGGGAAGCTATGTCAAGCGTTATGAGTGCAAAATCAGGTTGCCAATGAATTGATTGTATCTTCATTAAGAAGTCGCCTGTATCCTTAATAAAGGATGGCAAAGCAGTCATGTGAGGTTGAAGAAAATAATCAACATATTTGGACATAGCTTCCAAAAGATTATTCCTGGCAGAGATAATAGGTCTGCCAGGTATAGGGTGGATACCCTTGTGAACTTTGGGGATAAAGTAAAGGGTGGCAGTTGTAGGGAAATCATTTTTAAGAAACAAATACTCGTTTTTGGAAAGGGGTCCCGTTCTTTTCCATTGTGCCAGAAGGGAGGATACAGATTTTTTAATTTGTATTAGGTGGTCACGGCCTACTGTACAGTAACAATTGGTGTCAGATAGGTGGCGTTGAGCCTCCTGAAGATAATCACTTTTAGGCCATAGAACTATATTGCCACCCTTATCGGCACCCATGACCACAATTTGGCCGTTCTCACGAATTTTCTTGATCAAAGCCCAGTAGTTTCTCAGTTTCAAATTTATTTTGCCACATTGAGAGTAAGTAGACAAATTAAGTTTTTTCAGATCATCAATAACCATGTCACTGAAAACATCTACAGAGTCTTTAGGCATAACTGGATAGAAGCAAGAAGGAGGACGAAACGGACTGGCAGCCGCCATTCCCGTGTTGATTCCTTCAAGATGTTCAGAGTCATTGTCGGATATTAGGCAGTCCGAGTTTTCTTTGGCCAAAGATTGCATAGTTTGAAGCATGTTTAGATCCCGGACTTGTAACGTATCCAACATAGTGTCAGAGGCAGTGGCCAAATTAGTCGATTTATTCAATTGGAAAAAAAATTTAGTTTGATTTTACGGATGAACTTATAGATGGCAATGCGAGACTGTTTGTAGGAAAAATTGGACTCCGGACAAAAGGACAGACCCAAAGTTAACAGTTGTTTTTCCGCTTCAGTCAAAACAGTGTCCGTTAAATTGATGATGGTATTATCCTGGGAGCCTAACGTTTCCATCTCCGTCCCCCTCTGCCCCTGTTTGATGGTCTTGAGGCGTTGCCTGTGCCTCTCTCTCCGACGCCGGCTGCTGCTGCATTCGTTTGACTTTGGGGGTTTCTGGGGCGGAGGGTAGCTCGCCTGTCCATGGTTAAAAAATTAAGTTCCTCCCCGAAAGTGTGTTTAGTTGCCAATGAGCTAAGTGTAGCTGAAGTGCTTGGGCCTTCATCCGAATCACCGCTAGTAAGAGAGTTGGTATCATAATCCACTTGAGGAATAATATTGTCAGTGCCATCACTTTCGCGGGTGAATGGAACTTGATCAGTAAGAGCTTTTCTTTTCATATATATATATTTTCACTGAAAAAAACATAGGTTTCAGAGACATTATAGTTAGTTGGACTAACTGATGTCACTGACCATGTCATGAGTGATGTAATATGTGATGTCATCACCAGTGCATTGCGGGCACATGCGTTATAGTTAGCTCAACTAACTATAACAGGTGGATTTCTCTGGTTTTATATGAGTCCAATGTCCAACTAACTATAACGTCCCTGAAACCTATGGTTTTTTCAGTGAATTTCCAAGGTTTTTTAAATGCTAATTTCTAACTGTAATGTGCCCGAAACCTATGGTTTTTTCAGTAAATTTCTAAGGTTTTTTAAATGCTAATTTGTAATTATTTTCTTCTTTAAACCTATAGTTTTTTCAGTGATTTTAAATCATCACTTCATTGTCAACCTAGTGAAAACAGCCAATATACCCAGTTTTTTCAGCAATAGCTACCACACAAAAAAATGTGTCACAAATGAGAACAACAACTAACGGTAATAATATACAGAGTAGATGTCCCCGTGCAAAAATTAACACAAAGGCACCAGTTCCCGATATTTTCTATGAGCAGCCAAATCTGGGGTGCGATCCAAAAACAGGGAATAAGCCACGTTTGCAGTAGGTATCTAACATCTGCATTTTACTGGTGTAAACCAGGACGACTACCTACAATGTGAAAGGGATCGCAGCCCAGAATCACATCTGAAGCGCAACATACGTCATAGAGTTACTGATCACGCAGCTCAAACACCCATGAAGGACACAACACTCGCTGCCACCAGCCTCTGGAAGTCCCCCCCCTGGACAACCTCCCTCCCTACGACCACCGAGGCAGCGCAGAACAAAAACGGCATGGTCTCTCAGCCACACAATACTTGAATGTTGGCAGATATGGCAAGCAAATATGTGTGAAGGACGCAACTCATCTATCAATAATAATAATGCACACAATACCAAGTGTAGCGGTGATGTGCTGGACAGACCTCACTATACAGATCATACACCTCTCCATCTGTACATATACTGCTGGTGCTTGTAGTGTTGTGCACAATAGACGCAACCATGTTACCTCAGGCAGTGGGCAAGCTCTCGTACATGTAGCTGTGTTGTCCTCCCCTGGAAGCGGAAGCGCAATGGGCTGGTCCAACGTACGCCACTCCAGCATAGGAGTATGAATGAATTAGCCGGGGTTCTGGGCGTGGTTCACTTGTGAACTGTGAAGACCAATGAGTCTGCCAGAGCGGCGGGCCTCACCCTGCCACGTGGCTACCACCATGACCACGGGTCTCCTTGACACAGACCCCCTGCGAACCCAGCAGCACAGCACCGCAGTCTTATGTCTGTACAGACTACTGCCTTTGATCTACACTACGGACAGCAGGCATCACAATTCAGAGGGCGTAGCGATTGCAGATAACGCAGTCCAGTACGCAAGATACATTGCTCCCAGTGCGGCCCTCTCGGACCACGCATCATCGCAGGGTGTGCACACGCTGAGTGCTTCAGGTGCCACTAACTCAGTGCACCACAAGTCATCGCCACGTGGCCTTATTAAGGCAGAATTCAAAAGACATTGGTCCGAGTGCGGCCCTCCCAGACTACTCATCATCTCAGGGTACGTACACAATGAGAGACAAAGATACTACTAACTAGTACCATAAGTCATCGCCACATGGCCTTATTGAGGCAGAATTCAATAGACAAAGACATTGCTCCGAGTGCGGCCCCCCGGGTCACGCATCAACGCAGGGTACGTACACGCTCAGTGCCAAAGGTACTACTAAATCAGTGCACCATAAGTCATCGCCACGTGGCCTTATTGAGGCAGAATTCAATAGACAAAAGACATTACTCCGAGTGCGGCCCCCCCGGACCGCACATCATCGCAGGGTACGTACACGCTCAGTGCCAAAGGTACTACTAATTCAGTGCACCATAAGTAATCGCCACGTGGCCTTATTGAGACAGAATTCAGTAGACAAAAGACATTGGTCCGAGTGCAGCCCCCCCGGACCACGCATCATCGCAGGGTACGTACACGCTCAGTGCCAAAGGTACTACTAAATCAGTGCACCATAAGTCATCGCCACGTGGCCTTATTGAGGCAGAATTCAATAGACAAAAGACATTACTCCGAGTGCCGCCCCCCCGGACCGCACATCATCGCAGGGTATGTACACGCTGAGCGCCAAAGGTACTACTAACTCAGTGCACCGTAAGTCATCGCCACGTGGCCTTATTGAGGCAGAATTCAATAGACAAAAGACATGGGTCCGAGTGCGGCCCTCCCGGACCACGCATCATCGCAGGGTATGTACACACTGAGCACCAAAGGTACTACTAACTGCACCATAAGCCATCGCAAGGAAGAGTGAACAGTTTTATGTCAGCAGTGAGGCATACTATCACTCGAAAATCACCACAAAAAATACTTATAATAAAGAACAGAGTAATCGGAGTATTTTAATGATTACAATCTGGTGATTTTGAAGATGTGGAATGCAAATATGGACATACAATATGTTGCAGATACTTCAATTGCTGTTTCTCGCTATGTCACCTCATATATTACCAAGTCTGAAAAGACAGAATTGAAAGAAATGTGGGAAGAAATTTCACAGAAGAAGACACTTAGCAAAGAATTGTACAGCTTCAGCTTGAAGGTGCTTTCACATCGAGAAATTAGATCGTACGAATATTCGGATCGATAGACATTGGCAAGTTTATATTCAAAGTCAAGAGGAATCATCTGGATAAGTCTAGGTCTTGCTGCGGCACGAAATGGAGTTTTAATCTAAATGATATAAAACACGTTTGTGATGATATAGAGTCTTGTTTCTTTGCTAGTCAAGAGAAGTGTACAGAAAATAACAGTTTGATAAGTGTACATGTTGAAGAAGAGAGGGAAGATAATACTGATGTGAAGTTTGAAAAAGAAATAACAAAGTATAAAGTAGTTTCTGCTGAAAATCCCAACTATATTTGTATTTGTTCTCGACGTACTCATTATAAAATTCAAACTAGGAATGTAGATGTGTTTTTAAAAAGTGAAAAGGATAACAATGATAAATAGAAAGAATTTCCTGCTTATCTGTTTGTGGAAGCTCGTTTTAAGTTACGTACTGTACAATGTATTTGTAAATATTGTTACAATAAATTAGAACAAAACAAAATTCCAGCTAGAGCTGTCCATAATGACTTAGAATTAGTTGTTATGCCTCCTAACCTTACAGATTTAAATACATATAAGGCCATCCTTATACAATCTGTGCACCCTTTTCAGGCTATAATTCGTATGCAGCCTAAAACAGGTAAGCTGCCTTCAACAGATCTATAAAGAGGTTTAAAAGGAAGATTTGTGTATTAACCTTTAGATTTTAAGAAAAATGTTGAAACTGTTAGTGTAGAAAGAGACAATACTGAACCTGTAGTCAGAAAATATGAAAAGAGTTTGTACATGTCACAAAAGTCCAAAAGGCTACATTATATCTGGTGCAAAACAATATTTACTATAAAATTGTAAATGTAGAAGGAGAAGAAACGACTTTAGAAGATGAAACACATATTTCAAGTGGACAATTCAAGAAAAGAAGAAATTTATGGACATTATACTATACATCCTCTACATTCAAAATAACTGATAGGACATGCTATTGAATTGTTCCAGATGAAAAAAGCAAAACAAACTCCCATGAGTGTGTGGGAAACAAGTTTGGAAGCTCATTGTTTTCCACAGCTCTTCCCTACTGAAAAAGGTAGACGATATGATGAACGACCAGTTCAGATTCTAGCTTCAGAATACCGTACTTTACAACTGTACTCAGAACAACCAAGATTTTCTCAGTGTATTCCATAAATGTTTCATCTTTTGTTCCATACACCTACACTGCGGTCAGCAGAGCTCAAAATTTAAATTGAAAAAATGATTTATTTATTAGAGAGAATTGTACTCTGTCCTCGAACTTTGTCAAGAGGAAGTGACTAAAAACATTCCTCGATGTCTGTGCTGACTACTTCCTTCGATGTACACTAGCGATAGCAGGGCTCACAATTCACATCGAGTTGCCAGTCTGCGGCTCGCCCGCACCACGCATCATTGCTGGCTGCACAGACGCTAAACGCTTCTGATGCCCCTATCTCAGTGCAGCACAACTCATGCACCCTTTCTGATACAATATTTTGTGTATAATTTCACATCTGCTGTCCTACCTCAGTGTATCACAAGTCATTAACCATTTACGATAGAATCTTTTCTGTATGATTTCATATCTGGTACCCGTACCTTAGTGCAGCACAAATCATTGACCCTTTATTATTGAATCTCTGTGTCTGATCCAATGATTACTGTTGTACTTGCTGCCAGCACCAACCATTCCCGGAGGGCTGGCTTACACTCACCCCACACGCATCCAGCACAGACGTCACTGGACATGTGACCCTGGTAATAAAAAGGAGTCAAGCGCACGTGCCCGTACCCAGTTCCACTATCTACCTGTGTCTGTGTGTTCATTATGTACGCAACATGCTGCCCCTAGGCCCTACCACATTACATAGTGCTCTGGACAGCGTATGCAACTATCTTACCCTCGACAGTGGGGGATTACTTTAGTTATGTATCTTTGTCTCGGTCATTGTACAAGTACGTACGTAGAGACTGCATCATTAGAGTACTGCAAGCAGAGTGTATAGTGAATTTATAAGTGCGTTAGGATCGTTGCAGTGATTTTATAAGTACGTATGTTGGCGCAGCCTAACTCCGACAATGAGCTTGTCTCTAATTGGCTGCCCTCCAGGTGCCAAAAACTGAAACTTCAACTTTCCATGGCCCTGTATTGCTACAGCTGCAACACTCCACTGAATGTGCAATAAACATTCATATCGACACAGATGTCTCATGTCCACCATCTTTCTTGTGTGGAACTATGGATGAATATAGGGTCAGTAATTCCCCGTACCTTCTATGTTTGCCATATTGTTGGACTTGGCTCACAGAGTGACACTTTGGCTTTTGCAACCCGGGTGACGGTACCACTCCAACACGGACACCCGCCACAGCCACTCCGTCACGGCTGGTATACACCCACACCACACCCATCCAGCATAGGCGTCACAGGACATGTTGTAAGGCGGACCTCTGGGGAGTCGGCGGGACCACCCAGTGGGCCTCCTTACTGCAAGGAAGTAGCCGAGCGCCGCTGAGAAGCCTCCTAGGAGAGGTCCTTCCCCTATAATCATACTAGCCCAGTAACACCACCACACAGGACTCGACACTGGTATCAGTTCTCATATATTTTTATCGGTGATTATCATAGGTTTCTTTGGCAATATGTACAGGTGGATCGAGGGACCCGAAAAGAGTCTCAATGTCTTTGTGGGAAAGGGGTAGCGGGACAGTCTCAGTATCAGCCTGGTACGGGGGTACCCTGCGCCCAGGTATTAAGCCTCAAGCTGGGGGGGACTCCGGGAGTCGGAGCGTCGGGTGCCGGACACAAGGGCGGCTCGAGGAGGTCAAGCCGCGATGGAGTCAGCAGGGCTCGGAGGGTCAGTTCAGCTAGCTCGAGCCGCGACGAAGTCAGCAGGGCTCCGATGGTAGTTCCGCTAGGTCGAGCCGCGACGGGGTCAGCAGGGCTCCGATGGTAGTTCAGCTAGGTCGAGCCGCGACGAGGTCAGCAGGGCTCTGATGGTAGTTCAGCGAGGTTGGGCAGCGACGGCATCAGCAGGGCCCCGAGGTTTCCGTGAGGATCTTATTCTCAGCAAGATGGAGCCGCGACGCAGTCAGCAGGGCTCGAGGTACAGTTCCAGGCAAGAGTCTTTTCTCCGTAGGGTCAGCCGCGATCCGATCAGCAGGGCTCTCGACTCCAGGATACAACTACTGTCCTGGTGCGGGTTCGCCCCAGATATATGTCTGGAGCCCTTTGATGTCCGGACCCTTGCGTCCGGGGGGCGGAGAGGCCGGGCTGGGAGAGGCCAGACGCCCAGCGGGAGAGGCGCCAGTGCCCAGGGAGGCCGGAGAGCGATCGCACCCAGGCGTTGGGGGACGGATGGGGTCCCATCGAAACTCCCCTCCTCCGGGATCGGGGGATTGGCCACGTGGGGCCCCCTGGCCGGATCTTGGTGCCTCGATGTCGGGGTTTCGCTGGGGCCGCGGCCGGGGGGAGCCGGGTCACGTTGGCTGGTGTGGTTAGATGTGTACAATCCAGGGGGGACCCCGAAGGGTGAAGAGGTCCCCGGTCGGCCTAAAAAGGGGGCCAGGACCACGCCACGAGGCCGGGTCCAACAGGCGTCCCCCCCAGCCGAAGGCAGGGAGAGTCACCCATCTCCTTGGGGGTTCTCCTCGCCAAGGCGGAAGAAACGGGACAGGCCGTCGGCATTGGCGTGGTCGTTGCCGGGCCGGTGTTCCACTGTGAAGTCCATCCCTTGCAGAGAGATGTACCATCGCAACAACTTCGGGTTCTCTCCTCTCATTTGCATTAACCACCGCAAGGGCCGGTGGTCGGTTTGGACCCGGAAGTGGGTGCCGAAGAGGTAGGGCCGGAGCTTTTTGAGGGCCCATACCACGGCGAAGGCCTCTCGCTCGATGGTGCTCCATCTCTGCTCTCGGGGCAGCAGTCGCCGGCTGATGAAGGCCACTGGTCTGTCAAGGCCTTCCGAATTTACTTGGGACAGGACCGCCCCAACTCCGTACTCCGAGGCATCAGTCTGTACTATGAATTCCTTGCTGTAGTCGGGGGCTTGCAGCACAGGAGCGGTACAAATGGCTGTCTTGAGGGTCTCGAAGGCCGCCTGGCAGCGGGGCGTCCAGTTCACCTTTTTGGGTTGCTTCTTGGACGTAAGCTCCGTGAGGGGTCCCACAATGCTCCAATAGTTTTGGATGAACCGCCGGTAATAGCCCGTGAGGCCCAGGAAGGCCCGGACAGCGGTTTGGGTGGCTGCGGGCTCCCAGGCCTTGATGGCGTCAACTTTTGGCTGGAGGGGAGCCACCTGGCCGCTCCCCACTTGATGACCCAGATAGGTCACGGATCCCTGGCCTATCTGGCATTTGCTGGCCTTTATCGTGAGTCCGGCTCTCTGGAGGGCGGCCAGAACCTCCCCGAGGTGCCCCAGGTGCTCGGCCTAGTGGCTGCTGAATACAGAAATATCGTCCAGGTAGGCGGCGCTGAACGCTTCCAGTCCGGCCAGGACCTTGTTCACCAGTCTTTGGAAGGTCGCCGGGGCATTCTTCATGCCGAAGGGCATCACCCGAAAGTGGTAGTGCCCATCGGGAGTGGAGAAGGCGGACCGCTCACGGGCGCCGGGGGTGAGCCTGATCTGCCAGTATCCGGCAGTGAGGTCGAAGGTGCTTAGGTAGCGGGCTGCTCCTAGGCGGTCGATTAGTTCGTCTGCCCGAGGAATGGGATGGGCATCGGTCTTGGTGACGGCATTCAACCCTCGGTAGTCCATGCAAAATCTGAGTTCCGGGGTGGTGCCTGGGGCAGCGGCCTTCGGTACCAGGACCACTGGGCTGGCCCAGGGACTGTCCGAAGGTTCGATGACCCCGAGGGCTAGCATCTTGGCGACCTCGGCTTGGATGCAGGCACGCACTCGGTCGGGCACCCTGTAGGCTCGGTGTCGCACGGGGGGGCTGTCCCCGGTGTCGACGTCATGGACGCACCAGGGAGTGACCCCGGGAGTGAGGGAGAAGAGGGCAGCGAAGGGTTGCAGCAGCTGTTGACAGTCGTGGCGCTGTTCCGAGGTCAGGGTGGTGGAGAGTTTGACGCCCTCTATGGAGCCGTCTCGGTCGGAGGTCCTCAGGAGGTCGGGTAGGGGCTCGGAGTCGCCTTCGCCCCCATCGTCGGTAGCTAGCAGCCGGCTTAGTTCCGTTCGGGCAAAGTGGGGTTTGAGCCGGTTTGCGTGTAGAACCCGGAGGGGTTCCTGGGGGACTCCAGGTCGACTAGGTAGGTGACGGGGCTCTTCTTCTCCACCACCTTGAAGGGCCCGGTCCATTTGTCCTGGAGGGCACAGGGGTCCATGGGCGACATGACCCAGACTTGCTGGCCTGGCTCGAACTCAATGGAGGAGGCGTTCTGGTCATACCAGCGCTTCATGTCCTCTTGGCTGGCCTCGAGGTTGGCCTCGGCCAGTGCCCGGAACCTCCGGGTTTGGTTCCGCAGGGTCAGGAGGTACCGGTAGACGTCGGGAGGGGCATTTCGGATGTTCGTCTCCCAGCCTTCCTTGACCAGGCTGAGGGGACCTCGGACAGGGTGTCCGTACAAGAGTTCGAAGGGGCTGAACCCCAGAGACTTCTGCGGGACCTCCCGATAGGCAAATAGGAGGCAGGGCAGCAGGACGTCCCATTTCCGCCTCAGGGGCTCTTCCAGGCCCTTGATCATCCCTTTCAGTGTTCTGTTAAAACGTTCGACTAGTCCGTTCCCCTGGGGGTGGTACGGGGTGGTGAACTTGTAGGTGACCCCGCATTGTTGCCATAGGGACCGCATGAATTTCGATATAAAGTTCGTACCTCGGTCGCTCACCATTTCCCGGGGGAACCCTACTCTCGAGAAGATTCCCATCAAGGCCCGGCCCACCACGGGGGCTGTCACAGTTCGGAGTGGGATGGCCTCAGGGTATCGGGTGGCGTGGTCGACTAGAACGAGGATGAAGCGGTGACCCAGGGCGGTTCGGGGGTCCAGGGGCCCCACTATGTCGATCCCTACTCGCTCGAACGGGGTGTTGACTGCCAGGAAGGGCTGGAGAGGGGCTTTGACCCGTCCCCCAGTCTTCCCGCTGGCTTGGCAGGTCTGGCAGGTCCGGCAGTGATTGTCCACGTCCTTACGCATTCGGGGCCAGTAGAAGTGGGTCACCAGGCGGCTGTAGGTTTTGTCTTGCCCCAGGTGCCCGGCGAGGGGCACATCATGTGCCAGATTGAGGAGGAAACCTCGGAATCGGAGGGGGACCACCAGCACTCGACCGGCCCCTAGTTCTGCGATCTTCTGCTCGCTGTAGAGCAGGTCATTGTCCCAATAGACCCAGTGAGTTCCCGTTTGGTCACCGGCGGCCTGGGCGGCCGCCTGCTGTCGGGTCCCCTCGAGGGAGGGGCAGGTTTTCTGTTCTTGCTGGAACTGTTCCCTTGTGGGGCCCCCGTCGTGGCGCCATTGTGCAAGTTCAGGGAGTTCGCCGAGGGAGGCGATCTGGTTCTGGGGAAGTTCGGACGGCCCGGCATCCGCGTCGGGTTCCTCCTCGACAGAGGGAGGTGGTGGTTCGGGCCCCTCGGGCTCGTCGGGGGCCGCCGCTACGGTTGGTCGGTGGGCCTGAGCGGTCATGGACCGGGTGGTGGCGCAGGCCCATTTGGGCAGTCCCAGCGTCCCTAGATGCTCCCGGCGCTCAACCTGGGCCCAGGGGGAACTTTCCAGGTCGTTCCCCAGGAGGCAGTCCACCGGGGCGTCGTCGCGGACGGTCACTTTCAGCAGGCCTGACACTCCTCCCCACTCGAATGGAATCCGGGCCATCCGGCACATGCTCTCGGTGTTGTCGGCCGTCCGGACGGGGCACAGTACATGAGGCAGGATCTGTTCGGAGGTCACCAGGTGGCAGCGGACAGCGGTCACGCTGGCTCCAGTGTCATGGAGGGCTTCGGCCTGGCGTCCATTAATGGTGACCCACTGCTGGTATTTCTGGGTGTTGCTCGGGATGGGGGTTTGGGGCACCATTTCTCGGCTGCCCAGGCATACGAGGGACATGGCGGCCGGCTCCCACTCGGTGGACCCGGTGTCGGTGTTCTCTTCCTCCTCCTCCCCTTCCCCCAGGGCGGCGGCCGCCAGCTGTCCGGGCGGGGGCCCGGTGGTCCCGCTTCGTCGGTTCATGGGGCAGGTTGGGTCACTGGCATAGTGCCCTGGTTGTTGGCAGCTGTAGCAGGTTAGCGTTGTCCGAGGTCCTGGTCGGGCTGGGGTTGTCCCCCTTCGTGCTAGGGTCGGGGACGTGCGGTTCGAGGGCGGACCCCGAGGAGGACTCCGGGGCGGCCCTGCTGTAAAGTCTCGGTTCCGGTTTGACCCTCCTCCTCCGCCACGCTGGCGGGGGGGTCCTGTGGCGTTCCGCTGGTACTCCCCCATCGAGTTCCGGGGGACCCGGGTGTTCACCCACCGATCGGCCTCGGCGGCGAGCTTCCGCGGCTCGGTCAGTTTGCTGTCGAGGAGGTGCTGTCTTCGCTCGACGAAACAGTTGTTGGAGAGATGCTCCCAGACAATGAGGTCGAACAGCTGCTCGTAGGAGGTGACTTTGCTGCCCTTGACCCACCCTTCCAGGGCTCTGCTAAAAAAGTCGACGTACTCCACCCAAGTGGCACCGGGGAGTTTCTTGCAGTCTCGGAAGCGCTGGCGGTACATTTCTGCGGTGAGGCCATAGCGGGTGAGCAGGGCCTCCTTCATGTGATCGTACGAGGTCATCACGTCGTCCGGGAGCTGTAGCAGGGTGTCTCGACCCTCGCTGAGGAATCGTCCCCATAGGCCGGCACCCCAATCCTTCCGGGGTACCCGATGGGAGGTCATGGCCACTTCGTAGGCTTTGAACCATTGTTGGATGTCGTCGTTCTTGTAGTATTCTTTGACGACATCCTTGGGGATATGTACCTTCGCCTCTGTCGGCGGAGGAGTGTCCTTGTTTCCGGGGGTGCCGGTCTCCCCCTTTTTGGACTTAAGTTCAAGCTCCTTGAGGCTCCGCTCGTGCTCGAGGGTTAGCCTTTTCTCCTCCAGTTCTCTGTGCCGTTTTTTTTCCTCAATCTCTTCTTGCAACCGTAGTTGCTCTAGGGCCACCTTCTTTTCCGCCAACAGGAGTTCTCCGTCCAGCCGGAGTCGTGTGAGTTCTAACTCATGGGTCCGGACCCTCTCGCGCTCCCGTATCTCTTCTGGGCATAGGCCGGCTTCCGTGCTGTTTCTTCCTCCATTTGCCGGGGCCGGGGTTGGCTGTAAGGCTACGTTTAGTTCTGACGTTCCTTCGCTTTGGGGCGACGCTACTTCGGACTCTACCCAGGCTCTTAGGGCTTTCTGCATGTCCTCTTTTGAGCCTAATCCGGTGGTCGAAATGCCTTTGTCTTTACAGAACTGTTTGAGTTCTTTGTGGGTATATTCCTCCAACCGTTCTTGTTGGAACCCCGCGGTCGTGGTGGTCTCCTGGCTGCTCATGGTTATTCTGCATCTGGTTAGGTAGCGGGTGAGTTACTTGCTGTACGATTTGCGTCCGGCTCGGATCCCGTCGCTGCCCACCAAATGTTGCAAGGCGGACCTCTGGGGAGTCGGCGGGACCACCCAGTGGGCCTCCTTACTGCAAGGAAGTAGCCGAGCGCCGCTGAGAAGCCTCCTAGGAGAGGTCCTTCCCCTATAATCGTACTAGCCCAGTAACACCACCACACAGGACTCGACACTGGTATCAGTTCTCATATATTTTTATCGGTAATTATCGTAGGTTTCTTTGGCAATATGTACAGGTGGATCGAGGGACCCGAAAAGAGTCTCAATGTCTTTGTGGGAAAGGAGTAGCGGGACAGTCTCAGTATCAGCCTGGTACGGGGGTACCCTGCGCCCAGGTATTAAGCCTCAAGCTGGGGGGGACTCCGGGAGTCGGAGCGTCGGGTGCCGGAAACAAGGGCGGCTCGAAGAGGTCGAGCCGCGACGGAGTCAGCAGGGCTCGGAGGGTCAGTTCAGCTAGCTCGAGCCGCGACGAAGTCAGCAGGGCTCCGATGGTAGTTCCGCTAGGTCGAGCCACGACGGGGTCAGCAGGGCTCCGATGGTAGTTCAGCTAGGTCGAGCCGCGACGAGGTCAGCAGGGCTCCGATGGTAGTTCAGCGAGGTTGGGCCGCGACGGCGTCAGCAGGGCCCCGAGGTTTCCGTGAGGATCTTATTCTCCAGCAAGATGGAGCCGCGACGCAGCCAGCAGGGCTCGAGGTACAGTTCCAGGCAAGAGTTTTTTCTCCGTAGGGTCAGCCGCGATCCGATCAGCAGGGCTCTCGACTCCAGGATACAACTACTGTCCTAGTGCGGGTTCGCCCCAGATATATGTCTGGAGCCCTTTGATGTCCGGACCCTGGCGTCCGGGGGGCGGAGAGGCCGGGCTGGGAGTGGCCAGACGCCCAGCGGGAGAGGCGCCAGTGCCCAGGGAGGCCGGAGAGCGATCGCACCCAGGGGTTGGGGGACGGATGGGGGTCCCATCGAAACTCCCCTCCTCCGGGATCGGGGGATTGGCCACGTGGTGCCCCCTGGCCGGATCTTGGTGCCTCGATGTCGGGGTTTCGCTGGGGCCGCGGCCGGGGGGAGCCGGGTCACGTTGGCTGGTGTGGTTAGATGTGTACAATCCAGGGGGGACCCCGAAGGGTGAAGAGGTCCCCGGTCGGCCTAAAAAGGGGGCCAGGACCACGCCACGAGGCCGGGTCCAACAGGACACGTGACCCTACTGATAAAAAAGACCGGGCACACATGCTCTACGCCATTTTAGAGTTGCTCGCAATGCATGCACTGCGGCCGGCACAGTCACACCGCCACGGTGATGGCCCATCCTGGTGGTCCGGACACATGATGTTTTGTGTGCTCTGCTGCACCGCAGTGTAGGCCTGAGCCCAACAGCGAGGGCCTACCACCACGTGCGTGGCCTCACTTCTCACTGAGTTAGTAGCACCCCAAGCACTGAGCGGGTGTACAACCTGCGATGATGATAGGTGCACTAGTATGTCCTCTGCCATGGCGATATCAAGACTCAGTACCAAATGTGAGACCTATTATCTTGCAGATCAAAGCTGCATGATATGGAGGCTGCAGTGACCGCAAAAAGGTGAGCAGTGAGGCCTTGGTGCGCAGCATCGGGCAGATACCTCTGGGCAGCAGGAGTGGATGGGGTACAGCAGCCTGAATGCAGAAAGACGGCAGAGCGATTTAGGAGTACGCACTCGTATATAATCTGCCACAGCATCACATTGGCAACACGGGCTCTGGTGCAATGCCCAAGGAGTCAGTGCCGAGTTCCAAATGGGGGCTGCCTTTTGGAGCAGTCTGGGGGGCAGATTTGGGCGGTGTCGCTGTTGTTTGGATACAGCCAGCGGCCCAGTGGGTGTCTGAATGGCCTTTCTGGAGGCAGATGGGCATCATTACCTCACGTTTAGCAACAGGCAGAGGTGTCACTTTCTTTCTCTCGCATGGCCGCCCATTAATGTATGTATACCTAGCAGGGCAGGGGGCCTGAGCAGACGTGGTCTCACTTGTTTTTAAGTCACCAGTGTAAACGAATCCGTGCATTTTTTTGTATCTCCCACACCCACACATTTTTAAATAAAATTTCACCGAAGCAGTGTTTTGAGGAAAGACAATATGCAAATGTGGGCCACTTTTTGTTTTTTAGCGTACCCGGGCCGATTTTGAATCCTAATCCAACCCTGCTCTGCCATTACTAATTCTGTACTCTCTTTCAGATGTGGGAGCTTGAGAGTTCCACTAGGTCGCGGCACGTGGTTGGAGACAGAGCGGTGGCGTAAAGGTAAGCTGTGACGGTTTTGTACACAGTGTGGGCACTCAGTGTCCCTCCTCATCTCTTTCTTTCTCTCCCTCATGCTCTTTCTATCTCCCTCTTCCTCTTACACTGTTTGTCTCTTTCTCTCTCTCTCTCTTCCTCTCTCTCTGTTTCTCTCTCTCACTCTTCCTCTGTTTCTCTGTTCCTCTTCCTCACACTCTTTCTCTCTCTCTTCTTCTCTCTCACTGATTCTCTTTCTCTCTTCATCTTTCTCACTCTTTCTCTCTGTCTTCTTCTCACTTTCTTTTTTTCTCTCTCTTTCTCTCACTCTCACTGTTTCTCTCTGTCTTCTGCTCACTCTTTCTTTCTTTCTCTCTCTATTCCTCTTTCCTTTGATGGACGCATGACACACAATCTTATCTTGCTTTTTATCTAACAGGCTGTGAATCACGAATCAACGTTCACCCTCCCACACACCACCAAAACTGAACGTGGAAAAAATCTGCGCTGATGCGTGACCATCCTGAACGCATGACAAAGTTGCTTTGGCACGTGGTAGACCCTCTTACACACATGCCGGTGGCGGAAGGTGAGCAGAGAGACTTCTTTCAGCAGGCAGTCACCTCTGGGCGGTGGGAGTGGATAGTGTGCAGCAGTCTGGGCGCACAAGAGCGAACAGACACCTCCGAGCAGTGGGAGTGGACGGGGTGCACCAGTCTCATTGCGCACTAGAGAAACAGAGAATTACGTGTGTGCAGTTGTATGTACTCTGCAATTACTAATTCTATACTATCTTTCAGATCACTAAACTTGAGGGCTGCGCTGTCTCCTGACACGTGGTTGGAGACACAACGGTGGCACAAAGGTGAGCTGCGAAGATTTTCTTCAGTGTTAACACTCCCGTTCCATCTCTTCCTTTCTCTCTCTCA
Source organism: Triturus cristatus (assembly GCF_964204655.1). Classification (NCBI taxonomy): domain Eukaryota; kingdom Metazoa; phylum Chordata; class Amphibia; order Caudata; family Salamandridae; genus Triturus; species Triturus cristatus. The sequence goes on along the minus strand of NC_140581.1, from coordinate 919,802,372 downwards.
CACTTTCTCTCTTTCTCTGTCTCTTACTCTCTCTCTCATTCTTTCGTTCTCTCTTCCTCTCTCTCACTCTTTCTCTCTCTCTCTTCCTCTCTCTCACTCTGTTTCTCTCTTTCTATTTTCCTTGTTTCTTACTCTTTCTCTCTTTTGCTCTCACTCTTTCTCCTCCTCTCTCTCTCACTCTTTCTCTCTTTGTCTGTCTTCCTCTCTCTCGCTCTTTCTCTCTTCCTCTCTCATTTTCTGTCTCTCTCTTCCTCACTCTCACTCTTTCTCTCTCTCTCTTCCTCTCTCTCACACTGTTTCTCTCTTTCTCTCTTCCTTGAAACAGAGAATTACTCGTGTGCAGTTGTATGTACTCTGCAATAACTAAATCTATACTATCTTTCGATCATTAAACTTGACGGTGCACTATGTCCCGGCACGTGGTTGGAGACACACCGGTGGCACAAAGGTGAGCTGCGAAGATTTTCTCCAGTGTCAACACTCTCTCTCCATCTCTTTCTTTCTCTCTCACACTTTCTCTCTCTCTCTCATTCTTTCTTTCTCTTTTCCTCTCTCTCACTCTTTCTCTCTCTCCCTCTCTCACTTTCTCTCTCTCTCTTCCTCTCTCTCTTTATCTCTCTCTCTTCCTGTCTCTCACACTATTTCTCTATTTATCTCTCTCTTCCTCTCTCTCACACTGTTTCTCTCATTTTCTTCCTCTCTGTCTCACTCTTTCTCTCTTTGTCTGGCTTCTTCTCTCTCACTCTTTCTCTCTCACTCTTGCTCTCTCTCTTCCTCTCTCTCACACTGATTCTCTCTTTCTCTCTTCCTCATATCTCACTCTTTCTCTTTTTCTCTCTCTTTCTCTGCCTTCCTCTCTCTCACACTGTTTCTCTCTTTCTTGTAGCTCACTCTTTCTCTCTTCCTCTCTCTCACTCTTTCTCTCTCTCTCTTCCTCTCCCTCACTCTTTCTCTCTCTGTCTTCCCCTCTCTCACACTGTTTCTCTTTCTCTCTTCCTTGTATCTTACTCTTTGTCTCTCTTACTCTATCTCTCTTTTTCTGTAATCCTCTCTCTCTCACCCTTTCTCTATTTCTCTGTCTCCCTCTCTCTCTCACTCTTTTTCTTTTCCTCTCTCTCTCTCTTCCTCTCTCTCACTCTTTCTCTCTCTCTCTATCTCCTTTGCTGGACGCATGATGCACCATCTTATCTTTCTTTTTGTCTTGCAGGCTGTGAATCACAAATGGACCAGCGATGACACGCCATGGCTGTACATAGTTTTATTTGTTGTTGTTTTGGTTAAATAAAATGTTTTATATGTAAATCTATACATGACTAAGATTCTTATTTCTCCAACCTCACACGCATCTTTTTATTAATAGTTCGTAGAGGTACTCTTCCGGGCCCAAGAAGCTTGTTGGGTGTATGCTGTTGATGTGGGAAGAGGGTGTGTTACCTGCTAATATGAGGAGATGCAGCATGAAAGGGGTATCTCTCACAGAAAGAGCTCCAGTATGTGTTCAGAAATGCCTCGGACAGATGCCAGCTGACGGACTGAATCACAAAATGGCTTTTCAATGCTCATATAGTGTGACTTATGAACAGTTCGTACCCAGGCTCGCAGAGGGACAACTGCGGCCCATTCGCTCGACTCACAGAGGCAGAACTACGAGCTGTCCGCTCCCAAAGGAACAGCAGTGTAGTAGCTCGCAGAGGTAGAGGCACAGCAGCGTACTAGCTCGCAAAGGTAGACAACTGCAAGCCGACAGACTGGCTTCTAAAGGCATAGCTGCGAAGTGGTGATGTTGGGCACAGGGAGTGTGAAAGGGTTATCTTCCTACTGGTGTCCTGGAGTGGAAGTCGTGCTGTCTGGCACTCACCTGTTTCGCCTTTATTGTTAATAAATCTTAAACCTTCAGTGCGTCCAAATCATCATTACACAGAGCTCCGCTATATTAAATTGCCCCCGGAACCTTTCTTTTATATTTTCACTTGATGCGAGGCACAAGATGGCTGCTAACAGTTCCTAGTTTGAAGTGTAAGCAGCCAATCAGAGGACACTTCCTGCTTTGAAGTGTTAGCAGCCAATCAGAGGCAAGCTCGTGCTCGGGAGTTAGGCACCGACCAGATATATATATATTTTTTTCCTTTACTATCTCACAAACTACTGAACAGATTTACACCATTTCTATAAAACCGCGCATTCTGGACCAAGACCTTTCTCCCTGCCAAATTTGGCATAATTCCGTTCAGCAGTTTGACCTGTAGCCTTGTCTAAAGTTTCCTTTGGAAAATGCATTGAGAAAACACATTTTGACACCCCCCTTTTTTCTCAGCCCCCTCTTGACCAATAACCCCTAAACTTTCAAGATAGGAACTGATCAAAAAGAGAAACGTTTTGGAAAATTTCGTAAAAAATCGTCAAACGACGCCAAAGTTATAAGCAGATGGAGGGCTCCAGGAGGGGGGCCGTGCAACCCCCCTCCCAACATGAGTGAAGCCCTGAGACTGCAGGGACCCCAGTGGGTCCCCACAGCCCCAGCGAGCCCCCACTATTATTTTTTAAGAAATGCCCCTGGGACTAAGCCCACCCTGGAGTCTCATTAAAATAAAACACGGGAACCCGCGACCCCAGCGCGAATTGCGGCAATTTTTTTTTTAAATGTTTTTTTGGGCCCTGGGGGTCCTTCTGGGACTCCCTGAGCAGGCCTAGGGGGTCAGGGTGTTTCTACCCTGCCCCCTTCTCTTGTTTTCTACCTTTATTTCTCTGTTTTCTACCGAGCCACAAGATGGCTGCCAACACTTTCTGGTTTGGAGTGTTGGCAGCCAATCACAGTGAAGCTCATGCACGGGACTTTGGCTCCGCCCAGAAATCAAAACTTTTATTTTTCTAATTTCTCAGCAACTACTGAATGGATTTACACCATTAAAAAAAGGTCACTTTCTGACCCACACACTACCTTTGTGCCAAATTTGGGGTAATTCCGTTCAGCGGTTCGGGCTGTAGCTCGTTGCAAAATTTCCTATGGAAATGGACATGGGGAAAACACATTTTGGGACCCCCTTTTTTCTCAGCCCCCCCCCCCCCCTTGACGAATCACCCCCAAATTTTCAGGATAGGAGCTGACCTGGATAGACTTTTCTTTTAAAGAATTTTGCAAAGATTCGTCAAACAACGCCAAAGTTATTAGCAAATCAAAAAATGCTTTTCCTATGGAAACTAGGTTGTAACTATAACTATCTACTGGCGACCGCCAATAGGTAGTTATAGTTAGGACCTATTCTCCATAGGAAATTCGTAACATTCTTTTTCCAATAACTTTGGCACCGGATGACGAATCTTCATGAAATTTTCAAAACTGGTGGGGTGCTCCGGTCAGCTCCTATCCTGATAGTTTGGGGGTGATTCGTCAATCGGGGGCCAAGAAAAAAGGGGGTCCCAAAACACGTTTTCTCCATGGTATTTCCCATAGGAAATTTTGGAACAGGCTACAGCCCAAACTGTTGAACGGAATTACATTGCAAAAAGGTACCCCTTGGCTCAGAAAGAGACCTTTTTTTTAAATGGTGGAAATCCGTTCAGTAGTTCCTGAGAAATTCAAAAAATAGAGGTCAAAAAATCAATTTCCCATTGGAAACTTTAGACACAGTTATAGCAAAATCTGCTGAATGGAATTACACCAAATTTGGCAAAAAGGTACTGCTTGGCTCAGGAAGCGACCTTATAAAACATGGTGTAAATCCGTTCAGTAGTTTTTGAGAAATTAAGAAATAAAGATAGTGATATCTATGGTTGCGGTGGATCCGCGCACCCTCCCGATCACGAGCTTCATGCTAATTGGCTGTCAACACTCCAAACCAGGAAGTGTTGGCAGCCATCTTGTGCCTTGGTAGAACCGAGGCACAGGAAAACAGAAAAACAAATGCGCAAAACAGGAAAAGGGGGCACGGTAGAAACACCCTGACCCCCTAGGCCTGCTCAAGGTGTCCCAGGAGGACCCCCAGGGCCAAAAAAAGCATTTTTTTTAAAATCACGGTATCCGCAAAGGATCCGCGGATCTAGCTGAAATTTTTTAAAAAACGAACCGCGGAGTCCCGCGCTTCGTGTTAATAAAGCCCCCAGGTGAGCTAGGTCCCGGGGGCAGTTGAAAAAAAAGTGTGGGGGGCAATCCCCCCCACGGTTGCCCCAGGGACTGCCACCACCCTGGGGCTTGATGAAATAGGCACGGGAGGGCACGCAGCCCCCCTGCAGCCCCGGGGACCACCACCCCCGGGGCAAATTTTTAAATGTGTGGGGGGCCTATAACACCGCTACGCCCCGGGGCTTTCATTAATTGTAAGTGGGGGCACACGGCCCCCGCAGCCCCGGGGACCGCCACCCCCGGGGCTTTTTTTAAATTATAAAATTAACCTGTGTGGGGGCCCCCCTCCCCGGAGCACTAATTATTCAAAATAGGGGGTCTGTTACGGAGCCCCGGGGACCACCATCCCCAGAGCTTTGCATTAAGTGGGAGCGGGGCCACGCGGCCCCCCTCCTGGAGCCAATGATGGCCCTGGGGATGCCACCACCAGGGCCAGCTCCTGCAGTGTCCCGGGGTGCCCACCCCCGGGACACTGCTGTTTGAAATGACAGTCATTGTTATATGTTGTCGACGGCGTTTTGACCCTCTCTAGATACGGGGTCTCTTCAGAACTGTATTTCTGGGGACAGTATAATGCATACATGTGTCCTTGTAGGATCCAGTATGTTAGTTGATGGGCAGAGTGGGAAAAATGTCCAGACTGTAATCCTTATTGCCAGGGTGTATCTGATAGTTAATTGTGTTTCCTTGTTACAATAGGAATCTTCCAAGGTATAGGTTCCTTAGGTGAATAATCACTCATGGCGCTGACCCATAGATCTCAGTCACCTGTCTCACAATCGAGCTGCTTCCGTATTGAATCCGGCTGGCAAATTATCGAAGAGACCCCGTATCACGAAACGCCGTCGACAACATATAAAAGAGACAGCTTTGATTGAATTATTGTAGATTGTATTAAGTCTGTCCTTGTATAACTTTCCAATAACCGTCTTAGTTTCTTTTCACCTTGTCACGTAATTTCACTAAAATAGGTTATGGTCACTTCACTTGGGGTCCCAATATCACTACAAATGTAAAGAATATATGAAATCTTTTTTGTATATATATTTTTGATATTATGTCTGTGATACAGACGATAATTGCAGAATAAAAATACCTACTTCGGCAGAAGTTAGGTATATTCCTAAAGGAAAAGGTTTTATGTGGGCTTATTATGAATGATAAATGTATATGATTGATACTGTGATTCATTATAAGGTCATATTTGAAATACATGAATGTGATTAATTCAGAGCGACCACTTGAGTTGGAGACTGTACATTGTTTAGTTGAAAGGAGTTCCTTGTGAACATTGTTGTGTACTTCCGTTCTATTCTAGATAAGATCATATTGAGACCCTACCGAAAGGCAGCACATCTCTGAGTGCCATGGTATCTTGCTTGACACACGGTCAATCCGTTTGAGTGGCCAGTTCACAGTACACAACAAACATCACTCATTAGATGCCTCCCGGTAGCTACGAATAGGGTCCCAACCTTTGCCCAGGTGTTACCGTTGGTGTAATCACTTAACTTTAAGCTTTGGGCTGACATATTCAATGTCTGATTCCAGTGGATTAATACAGGCTTCTTCAGTTGGTGCCTTGGTGATTTACATCTGTAATACGCTAAAAAACATTTTCGTAGCTGTGCAATTGGCTGAAATTAGAGAAAACCTTCCAAAGGAACACTAAGCCTCTCTTTCACAGGTTTAGAATGGAATATAAAATATCTTGGCGTAGAAATTATCTTTCCAAGCCTTAAATGCTTTCGTTTTTTGTTCAACCTGACAGGTATCCATATTGGAAATAACTGTTTATTGTGGAACAAACATACCACAGTAAGATGTATAGAAGTGGACACAATAGAAGAAAGTATGGGTGCATTGTTCAGTACTTTGGCCCCCATTACAAGTTAAGCCTAATTCCCCATTCTGCTTCTGGCCGAATCAGACCTTATGAAGAATGTGGAGATTTTATAAGGTACCGAAATGCCCTGGTGAGATTGGGAATGAGCCAAAAATGGGGAACTGCTGCTGGTGCTTGTTTAGTTTTTTACACAAAGGTTGAACACAAAGGGAGACATTCAATTTTACAAATGCTGCGAATAACTTATTTCATTTATTTCATTTGTCAGCACACTCTGTCGACAGTACATTATTTTATTCTCAACGAGTGCAAAGTGCATGTTGGTATCTGTATTGTGTGCCAGACAGAGGTCTATGAAGCATGGGAAGTTCAGGATGTGTTTGTGAACCTAATACATATGTAACTGAATGAGGTGACAGCATCCGCATTATTGGGATCAACATAAACAGTCCCCAAGATCTAAAAACAAGCGCACCAAAGCAGCAGCATGCTGGTCCCAAATATGCTTCATCGTCCCAGAAATTGTCATTATCACATGACCAGTTTATTTCTATCTATTTCTATCTATTAACATCATTTATAGAGCTCATGGCGACCCGAAGGCATACCAGCGCTGAGTAAGAGTTCACATCTCAACCGAGCGGACCGAGCCCCTCAAGGACTAAGCTTTGTAATGAGCCAGGTTTTAATCGCTTTCCGGAAGTCTAGCTCATTTTCTATCATATGAATAGCTGGTGGTTAGGTATTCCAAAGCTTTGCTACATTAAATCCGAAGGAGCGACCACCTATTCTCATTTTTTTAATAGTTGGGATAGAAGCCAGATGTCAATTCGTGGACCAGAGTGGTCTCTTCAGAGTATAGGGGTGATCAGTTGTTGAAGGATAAGCTGGGTGTCATCTGCATACGAGACTGTGGAGATTCAGGCTACGTCTGTGCAGTGGCCAGCCCTAAAGGCAGTGCCCCTGTGCACAGTACCTTAGGAGCAGGAGATACAACACTGAGCAGTGACATTAGCATAGCATGTACTAGGCCAGTATATTCAATGTCAGTATTGGTTTCACAAGAATCATTAGTAAGCATGTCTGCTTACCAGTAAACTAACCATATTTTTGCAAAGTAGTTCTTGCCATGCATTTTTACTCAGAGACACGATTTAGGGTCCCTGGCGGCAAGTGCTGACCTCTGCTGGTTAAATACCTCATCACATCTGCTTTGCACAAACGACTAACCAGAGCTTGTTAAGTGAGTTGCAAAGGGGCTTGGCAGGTCTGCAACCAAAAACGTTTGCAAGACTGCACAGATCTGGGGCAATGATCTGAACCCTGATTGTATGGCTTTAGCAGCATACCATGGCATCTTCTGATTGATGTAATTGAGTAGGTGCCTCAGGTTAGTGGTCAGCTGGCACAAAAGCAAGGTCATCCGCAAGAAGTTGTACCATAGGTTCTGAAATCGGCAACTACATTACAATTTGAAAGTTGCTGAACTGATGAGCCGTAAAACAGAGCATTTCCCTATTGAGCAACACGGCTATTTACATGATAGTCTTTCATAGCCTGTAAACATATGTTGTGTTCTTGCATACAGAGAGAATAGAATATGCAAACACAGGCAAGCTACTGATCTGCTCTTTATTGTATTGTTTTAACGTGGACATTTGTTCTCTACTGCTGGGGAGCTTGACTTCTTCCATTCGGTCCTTATGCGTACTAGTCTGGAAAGCCATTTGTTATCTATCTTCCTGTCATTCCCCATCCTCACACAGAAAGAGGTGTCCATTGCCCCGCATTCATCACCAGGGTCGTAGTGTCCTTCTGACATGACATAGTGAAAGGTGTCACATCGCCAAAATTACATCTCTCCGCCTGACCAAAGATGGCACAACAGTTCCCTCTCAGCTAGACGAAAAAACCCTTGGTGTCTTTCGATGCATTTTGTCCTGCCAACTCTGAGTTCATTGAATCAGTGGGGCTGTTCCTGTTGCCCAGGCATGACATAATGTTTATGTTCCTTTGTGGCTCCGGCTGTCGTGATGCGTTGAGTTGGACCAAATTGTAAGAGTCTGATGTGTTGTTCTAAGAATGCGGTTGGATCTCTGGCTCTAATTTGCATTTTGGTGGTTGTTAGTAAAGATGCTTTCTTGGCGTTGGTCTAGCCATTGATGCTGTTGATCCAAGATGCTTTCTTCAGGTTACGTCTCTTTGAAAAGCCTCCTGCTTGTGGAGCGATTGGTGATTCATTTAATCCACCAGAAAGTTGTGTAATGCTCTGTGGATCATACACGTGTTTAAGTGGCGGTGTAGCCATCAGACCTCGGTTATTTTTATGTATGCTCTTCCATGTGAGATGTTGCTTGAAGGTGGTGAATTTTATTCAGCTCTGACTGTCTGACAACTGCTGCTGACTATTCTGATAAAAGCCTCTTGTTTTTTCTGTTTAGTTTGTAGGGGACTTGTCTCTGCTCCTCTCTCCTGAGATCTCCATTCCCCACTTCACCTTATCTTCCCTGGTGTATTTTGGTTCTGATTTCCAAGGTGTGGATATGTTGATGAATATTCTGTCTTGTTTCCTCTTCTCCTTTTCTGGATACAGTATTGCCAATGCACTCTGCACCACACCCCATGTGATATGCAGGTTATTCATCTATTCCCAGCTTGATTGAATTTATCCCCACAAGATTAGTCCACTGCTTCTTTCACCTCATCCAGTGCTGGTGTAATTGGAGGGTGATTTTGCGTACCACGTCGACTTAAATGTTTCAGGGATGACCAAGGCTTCATCATCTAAACACCTTGCTTTGCTCTTACTTTTTGCTTTTTTCCAGCATCAATGGCTTTTTTTCCATCTCTTGTGCCTTCTTTGATAAAACATGAAGAGTGCTTTATTTGTTGCTCTCCTTCTTTGCATTCAATGTCCTGTTTTATTTTTGGCCAGGTGCCAGCTCTGACCCTCATGAGCAGTGCTTTAAATGGGCAGGTGCTGCCAGGTACTGAGTACCTGCACTTCTTTAATTTGAAAGGAAGAGTGCCTGCACTTCTCAGCACTGCTGCAATACATTTAATGGGAGAGTACTGGCACTTCTCAAGACCTAGCAGGAACTTCTATATTTCCATTTAAAGCTTGAGGGTTTACGTTACTAAAACTATCCTTTCAAGTTATAATACATCATGATTGATGACTGGCGGCCTCGATGTTCCCCAGTCGAACTGAGTACTTATTTGTGTCTGTGCTGAATGCTTTGCTGTATCAGGTTTTCTAGCCTTGTAAGGTCACCCTACTGGAATGCCGAACTGAAAATGTGTTGCTCTTAGTCCACATTCCCTTTGGTGTTAAAATATGCACACACTACTTCTTTGAGATTGGTCTTTTTGTAGAAAATGTCCTGATTAAAGGCCTTCCGCCATGTCCTACTAGGTCAATCAAAAGCTGCAATGTTTGCTTCTCTCTCGATTCTTCTTCTGCTTCGAGCAAGTCATCCAGTGACTGCAGCCTCTTCTTCCAGCTCAGCCCCAAACTCGGCACCTTGTCTTCTCTCTCACTGGAGGTGGCCACCTCAATGAAGTGGGTTGAGTGTTGTGATCCTCTGTCGCTGGACATGGTGGTGTGGTGTTCAGGCACTCTGCTTGAAATGCTTGCTGCGATTCTCCCTTTACTCTTATTTATTGCCCGTTTCTTTGTATATTATACTCAGTTTTTGGATTTGTTTCCCTGTTTTTGGTAATCCGTGCTAAATCATTTAACTGTTGTGGGTGGTGGTTAAGATGCACTATGTTCATTTTTCAGAATTCCTCGGGACGTTTCGGTGGATCACGCGTCCCTGCATTATCTTGAGAGTGAATTTTATATGTAGTGTTTTACAGTGCTTTCCTGTCTGTCACCAGTGCGGGAGCCACCTTTAATTCTGATAATGGTGCTCATATTAACTGACCTCAATAAGATGAACAGCTGAGATTGTCTTTTCAGGCTTCAGGCTTGTAACTGGCAGATCACACATTGCATCACTTCCTGTATATGCCTCTGTTCAATTAGGAACATTCTCCGGCGACGCTTCCCTTGCAGGGACTATGATTTTTCATTTAATCAGGGTTATTTGCCTAGCCTTTCCACTTCAGGCCAAACCTGAGACTTTATTTGTCCTGATAGCTCCGCCGAGGAAAAGTTAAGTTGTATCATTTCTGTTTGCCATTCGCGCAAGTCTCCTGGACTGTTGGTAGTGTAATGGAATGTGCATCAGTTGCTATCATGTTATAATTCTGCTCATGTGTATTATTTTGTTGATTTATTTTGTAACACAGTGCCGGTCACTTTAATTTCCTTTGCTAAACTGGCAATACCTTACTTGTTGCCACTGAGGCTTTCTCCCTTCATTCCAGGACATCTTTCTGTCTACTCATTCACAAAAATGTGCCATTCCAATATGCTTGCCATGTTTTTTTAAATTTTTTTGATTCATGATAGTCAGCTTGTACACGAGTCGGAATATAAAAATGGAAGCCCACTGGTGTGTTACAAGGATGCCTGAATATAAGATTCTGGCTACTCAACCCTCCCACGTAATCTGGTTTTCCTTGCGATCTTGATCTGTGTTATTCATAATTCTTACTTGTGTGCCCGTTTTCTGAATGGCCGCACTGGGCTGGAGGCAGGAAGAGGGTAGAAGGTCTTTTTTTTCTATGTGCCTCCACTGCCTCCTTCGTTCATTTAGGGCCTTATGTATGAAAGTTTGTTTTTGTAATTCTCAAATAGCGCTATTTGAGAATCTCAGAACGCTATGTATGTAGGATTTGCAAATAATTTTGCGAATCCTACATATTCCTTAATTGCGAATTGCAAGTTGCGATTCGCAATTAAGAAATACCTCCCCATTCATTCCTATGGGCCTGGAGGCCCATAGGAATGAATGGGAAGACATTCTCAATTTGCAATTCTCAATTAGAGAATCGCAAATTGAGAATGCAATTTCAAGGGTGCCAGGGTGTCAAAAGGACACCCTGTTGCATCCCTGAAATGTGCATGTGTGCACATGTGGCACAGAAGTATGTGCGCCAAATGGCACTTTGAAAAATGCAAAAAAGTGCATTTTTCAGAGAAATCGCAAATTACCACCAACTTGAAGTTGGTGGTAATTTGCGATTCCTTAAGACCAAATTGCACTTTTTCTGTGCTTCTTACATTGCATTTAAGGAATAGCAATTTGCTATCCCTTAAATGCAATCGCAAAATAAGGAATCACAAATTTTGCGATTCCTTATTTTGCGAGGCAGTTTTTCTTTAATACATACCACTGAGCCAAATTGCGATCGCAATTTGGAATAACACATATGGCCCTTAGTACCGTGGGGCCAGGGTCAGCAGGCACATAATTGAATCAAGCATTTGCAATGCAATTGGTCCCGCATTAGTGAAAGTTAGAGCTATTGGTGTTGTAAATTAAAATGCTTTTAGTTATGTCTTTTTGTTTGCAGTGGAGTGATTATTTGACCTGTGTAAAGAGATTGGAAGGAAAGAGGATGGAGAGGAAAGAGTGGAAAGCAGGGGTGGTATGAGTTAAGAGGAAAGACGAAATTTGTGCACATGTAAAGTGCCTCTTTCTTCAAGTGCTGCAATTACACCACTGCATGAGAAAATAGGAAGAGATTGTGTAGGCACTAAGAGCGGAGTGGAAGGGATGTGACAATAACACAAGGGGCAGAAAGGGAGGTGGGGGGACAGAGAGAGAGTTAGCAGGTGACTAGGTGCAGTGAAATTAATTAGAGGCAGCTCTTCCCATGCACAGAGTGCCTGGATATGACAACACCCTGTGAGTACTGGACTCTCTGGAAAGAGCAAGCCTGTGTTTGAGGCCAAGATTCACAGGGGCCCCTGAGTCTTTTATCTTTTAGAGAAATTGATTGGCTTTCGGCGTACAAGGAGCCCACTTGAAGGATGGGGGGACTTTGGAGGGTTGGCGCCCCCCTGCAAAGAGGAGCTGTGTTACTTCCCTGACAACGGGAAGAGGATGCCTAGAGGCAGTTAGAAATAATGAGAAATGGGTACAGGAGGGGAAGAGGGGAGGAGGAGGAACACAAAGGCAGATAGAAATAAGAGAATGGAAAAAGTGAAGAGGAGTGAAAGAATGGGGCAAGAGAAGTAAAAGGAGAATTTGGAGACAAATGGAAGGGAAAATGATGTGTCTAGCGAAGGAGTAGGTGAAGAGAGGATACGATAATGAATTAATGAAAGAAAGGGGCTTCAGAAGGTGAGGAGACACATAAGGAAACACAGGCAGTTAGAGGGGGAGAGGGTATATATATGGCGAGAGAGCATGGAGGCAATGAACTAGAGACAGACAAGAGAATGAAGCGAAGAATAAGGAGGAAAAAAAGAAAAAAATCGCAGAAATGCCAGAGTGAGCAAGAAATGACAGGGAGGAGAGAGGCAGAGTGAAATATGAGCTGCATTGACAGCCAGCGCCTGGCTTTTTACAGACCTGCTAACAAAGTACTCTAAAAAGGAGGGGGCGGGGAAATTGGCTTTGGGGGAGGGAGAGAGGGCTGTGAGAGTAGAAGCAAAGCATCGTGGTGGTCATCTTTAGATTTAAAAAAATATATACTGTGCAGCTGGAGCACCAGAGACGTGCATTGTTTTAGCAACACAGCGTCCGCTGAGCTTCATGAAACATGAAGCGTGGAGGCTGTGAGGCAGTCGCCGTGCTGATAAACGGCGCGCCACCACACCTGCACCCACCAAAGTGCCCCTCGTAAATAACAAGCGCATTAATAAACTGAATCTGCAGTCCCCAAAAAAAACAGTATTGCTCAAATTATTTTTTGGGGTGGATTACTATAGCGCGAACTGCACTCGAAGGTAGCAGTGCTTTAAATGAGCACTAGTTGCATTACCGACGGACACAGTCAGTTGTAGGTACGGAAAGATTAAGTGATTTCCCAGAATTTTACAGTATGTTGGAGCTTCCCGCCAGACTCAAACCCGGCTCCTTAGCGTGAAAGTCGGCCGCCCTATCCGTTACGCCACACAAGACCAACATAGTGTAGTGATGCCCTTTGATCTAGTTAGAAAATTGCACAAAGAAATACAAGAAATTACAGAATTCCACAGTGGGGGAGCGGACTGCAGAAGACATGATTGAAAGCAGGTCTGGTTGGAACTTACAATAGCTGTGGGAGCAGCAAGTGGGGTCTGGGTGAAGAAGCTGCACACGTCCAGCCTAGCGAGGCAGAAACCAGGAAAGGGGGATTTGTGGCAAGAGAGCAGATAAGCGGTCTCCGGAGGCAGAGAAGGACTCCCCTCTCCGTCCCTACGGTGGTTGCCCGAGCATGGGGAGATGGAGTGCCCGCTCTGCCTGGCTCAGTGCTGGAGGGGCAGGCATGGGAAGGGGGCTCGGTCAGGCTTGCTCTCGCTGAAGGCAGAGCTAGGAGGAGGGTATGGGAGGGAAGTGTGATTGCTGCTGGCTGCGGGGCTCATTCCCATCAACGGGGGGAAGAGAGAATAGGAAGGAAAAGCTAAGTTTCCAGGCTGAGGAGCAGCGCAGGCTCTTTAAAGGGAAAGCGTGCAGTGTCTGTGGACCCATCGTGCCGATAGTGGAAGCAGAGGCACTGTCATAAGAGAGCAAGAATAGGAACCATTTAATTTTGAGCCGAAACATTGTCTAAAAGGAGCAGTATTGGCGCCGACGGTGGCTGCTGGAATAGCACTGGCTGGGAAGAATCGCAAACACATCCGTCTCAGCGGCACGCCTGATTTGCACAGTCCCACAATGCCACAATAATTCACATGCCTGAATTAATCTGTCCTGAGAGGCAAACCTGCTCCTAGGAGCGTGATTCACGTCGCCATGGGTGCACCTACGCTCGGGGCAGCTTACGAGCGTAAATTAAACAAGAACAAAAAACGCGTGTGCACGAGCAGAATAGGCAAGCAACGAAAAATGAAAGAGTTCCAAGACAAACACTTCATTCCACTAGCAGCATGTTTACTGTAGTTAGGCGGTGCTGCATAGGCGTTCCCGAACGGATAGAGGATGAACTAAAAAGCGCATTAGCCTGTGAAAACGAAGAAATGGAAGCAGACAAGCGAAGAAACCAATAAAAAGCCAAGAGGTGGAGTAGGTGGAGTTTCACAACATATACTGATTACTTGATGTCTAGGGGAGACAGCGCATGCGCTGCCTAGGCGAGACCTAAAAAATGTACCCTGCAGTAAAATCCCCATTTCTCTTGCTCTGTTGGGGCCGGTCTGTAGACTGCCTGCTGAGCCCATGCACACTTCTGCTACTGGGCTGTCAGCTTCTGGTTTGACTCTGCTGGATATGTGAGAAAAAAAAAACAGCCCTTTTTCATATATGTACCCAGGATCTAGAACAACATCACCATATCCATCAGGACTGCCCAAATGCTGCTCCAAATTAGGAAAGAGCTAAAGACTCATCTCTTCATAGAACATTTGATCACAATGCATTAACCGTACACAACCCAGCATCCTCTCCTATCACTCACCAACTTTAAGCATGCCTTTGACCATACACAGCACCCAACTGCCTTTTGGTATGGTCCATGCTGGAGAAAACCATATACATATGCTATTTTCAGCAAGTATGCTTTTACTTGCTTATCGACATTGCTTGATACATTTTAACCCTAAAAAACGTACTCACGCATCAGCGGCAAGAAGTCTGGAGCATTGCAGTAGTAGCCTCCCAATGCACATGTTCCTCATTCGCCTTTGCGAGCAGATGTTGTGTCCTTCCGTATGGTGGAAACAGATTACCCAGGCACAGGGAAGCTATTAAACTGTTCATTATTGGAGTGTCTCTCGCATGTACATTTGTTCCTTACTGCTGGGGAGCTTGCCTTCACCCATGCTGCCACTGCACCTTTCCAGTCTGGAATGCTCTCTGTTTCCCTTGATTACTGCTGTTCACTGTCTTAAAACAAGAAGCAGTGTCTCCTGTCCAGCTGCCACCTCCGTGGTCCTATTGTCCTCCAAACATGAACCCACAGACATGAACCTGAGGAAGAGGTGTGGCGCCGTGGCCAGGGCGACTGTATACGGAATCTGGGGATCACGGTTCAATCGCCGCCGGCGGCTTAGCCCAGCACCATGTGACTCTGGGCAATAGCTTGCTTAATCTTCTCGAGGGCCCCCAGCGCCTAGAGACCCTTACCGGTGATTGCTTGCGCTTTACAAATGTGGATTATTAATATTATTATTAACCTTTGTATATATAAGTTTCACAAGAATGAAACGTTAAATCTAAAAGGCAAACTGCAACCAGTCTTGAGAATGCATTCTTTTTTTACTGCAAACCATGTGTTGGCTGTTTGTGAATCTTTCAAAAGTTAATTTATGTGCAATGCAATTAATTAATCAAATGCCATGCTTAAAACAATCTAAGACTGGCTAAAGGTAAACAATCTGAAGATGTTTGGGCTCCTCTTATTACTTTATGAGCTATAATGTGTATGTGAGGTGCATCCATAAGGTTTTTGTAGAGTTTTTTTTACTCTGTTTCTTGCAGATATTTTGTGCAAAATTGAGAGTCAGCTCCCAGGCACCTCAAATAATGACAATCTCTCCTGCACATATGCCTTTACCCTTGCTAAAGTAAAAGGAGGGTGATGACTTTTTAGAGCTGTCCTAGGTGCTGCAGAAAGAGTGGTGTCTAAGAAGCTGTGGTACTAAAGGAGGTAAGTGTTGTCACATGAGCAAAGGTTCTCACTCACAATTACAGAACTCAAATCAAGACTATGCTAAGTAAGCTGGTGTAGTGTGCATGTGTAGCGTAGCAGCACTTCTCACAATTTTCACACTCGCATTCATTGCAGCACAACATGCGTACAACAATGCAGCTGAACTTCTTTCTTTGGAACTATGTAGACCATGCATCTATCTCACAGAGTATAAGTAAGTGCCCCACTTGACAGCTCCTTTGCATTTAAGTAGGACTGCACCTCTGTTTTTTTCATCAGTATCCTCTTTTTTGTTGACATTAGTATCCAATCCTTCCAAAATCACAAAGGTTTCTGAAAACAAACAAAATGAATAAGCTTCTCTCCTCCCTGTCAGTCCATGCACGCTTGTTGGCCATCTCGCTTGAATCCCACCGTGCACATGTGGCCTGCAATCTTGTAGGTTCTAACACCTCTGTGGGAGGGTGCGTTT
Source organism: Triturus cristatus (assembly GCF_964204655.1). Taxonomy (NCBI): domain Eukaryota; kingdom Metazoa; phylum Chordata; class Amphibia; order Caudata; family Salamandridae; genus Triturus; species Triturus cristatus. The sequence continues at coordinate 919,786,244 of NC_140581.1, read as the reverse complement.
TCGTGGACAAAGGTGGTGGTGGCATTCTTGGAAAAAGGCCCCTGGTGACAGTTTTATGAAAAGTGGGACGAAGGTGTGAGATCTCACAGGAATTGCACAGATAGTGAGATCTCGCAAGAGATGGTAGTCTTGGTGGTCATCTTACCATAAAAGGATACACACACAGCTCTAGGTCCCAGCTATTCTCAGGCACGGGCAGGAGTGGTTGGGATTGTGTGTTCTAGAGTTTTCAGGTAGTACAGTCTGCAACATTTCAGTGTTGGGATCTTGAAGGTAACCCCGAGGGTACTGAGAATCGAGAGTATTGTGAGACCAGTAAAGAAGGCATTCTTCTGGAGACGGTAGGGTCTTTTGGCAAGTTTGTTCTTTTGGACATTCTGTTCTGTACCAGAAACTCAAGTTTGTAAATAGGGGAGAAAGAACAGTTACACTCACTGATGGGACAATTTTGATATCAGTAGTTGTAATAACAATTCATTAAGTGCAAAGGTGACCCATGAAGGAGTTATTCATGAACGGAGTTTAAAGACATGGATGTATGACGAATAAGACTGTGTGCTAATTTACAAGAAATGTTTGAGAGTCCCTAACTCAATGTGCAAAAACATTTAGCATATGAGGACTTGTGAATAGAAGCTGTACCAAGTGTCATTGATGATAAGAATAATTGGTTATTTATACATACACAAAAATTCTGAAAGTGGCAGCAAATTGAGTAACATATAGTTTGGTGGTGACAAATACCTCGAGTATTTGCATACGCAAAGTGAGATACTAACTACATATTGGTTTTCAGATAGACATTGGTTCTTTCCTGCTGTACCCTCCCCCAATCCCTTTCCCTCATCAGAGCAAACTGAAATTCTGTGAGCCTTTGCATCGGAATCAGTGCTGCTAGAAGTTTTCCTGCTCCCGAGGACTCTGGTTTGGGACATTTTCCAAGTGTTCTTATCTAGACCCAACCTTTCATCACCGCTTTCTTCTTCTGAGCACTACACAGGTGGAGTGAATAGTAATGCAAATTAAAGAATTAAGGTAAACAGATGTTTTAAGGTTGCCATCTTGGAGTAAGCAACTCATCTGGACTCATACTATCTGCATCGCTTATTCTATGCTAGAGTCACAGATCCACCCAAATACGCAGCGACAACCATAGTCCTACTATAAACATTGAGCTGGCTTTGGCTCTACAGCCAACAAAACCACCTACCTCTCATCTCCACTTCCCGTGGAAGATCATTGAAAGAGAGGTTGTCAAAAAATACAGGATTTCTTGAAAACTCACAATGTACTCGAGGATCATCAGGCCAGCTTGAGAATAACCTCCCTTCAGCCATTACTATGATCAAATTGGCGACTTGGGCATTGAGCCCTGGGTCTCATGGAACTTTCCAACAGGCCATGCTCCTCAAACTTGGAACTTACGCCCGATTTTATTACATGACAATTTTCCAAAACCCTGTGACTGAATAAATAAATAGGTCTCACTTCTAGGGCTTTTATTGGATTTTTGAGTTCCATGCACCAAGATACCAATCACTCAGTATTTCCTTAAATCTTGCATGTAGATGCAATAAAGCATTGTCTAAACACGCTTCGGATATATGGTAGGACAAGGCATATAAACTGGTACGAGTCGTAAAAACGTAAGTATATCTCCAATTTCAGCACATATTACGTTTACCCAAATGATGTTTTTCGTCCATTTAGAATCACTTCCCTAGCATCAAATACACTAGTTCAATTCTTAAATCTCACTTCTTTGCCGTTTTCTCGATGTCCTGTGCCAAACCACAAGACTATTTCAATGCACACACTCTGGCGCTGTCAGACGTGACTCTCCTTTCATCAGCAGGCGGGCAGAGCTGAAGGCATGCTTTTCAGAAATGGCTACAAATTAGCATCTGGCATACAGGTATGCGCTGTCATTGCTTTCACTCCTCAGATCAAATCCAAAGCTCTGAAACTACAGGGAAAATGAAGTACAGAGTATACACTGCTGCCAGCTTCAATACCGAGAAACTATTCTAGCACGTCAAGCAGGGCCTTTCAGCACTTTGAAAGTTCGGCATTTACCAGAGTTTGTGTTGCTCGACATCTGACATTTTCAAGTGTGGCTCTGATGAAACTTGCCCTTAGTCATTCCACAAATATCGATATTGACAAACAGCAACTGAGAAAGCCAATAGGTCTCGCCTTTGGGACCTACTGGTTTTCCTATTGGTTTTTAGCGTTGTTGTGCCCCATGGCTAAAGATTTTTTTTGAATGCCTTTGTCGTGGCCACCCATGTCATATTGTAGGCATGTGCACCATGCCTGTATGTGCCTACAAAATGGCATTGGTGCTTTTTTATTTTTATTTATCGATCTGATTTGGATCATAAATAAACAAAAATGTGTGAAAGCATTTTTTTGTTAAATAGCAGTTTGAGGTGAAGCAACACAGTGCAGCAGAAGCAATACGGTGGGGCCAGAGTGGTTGAAGCTCATGGGTACTCAGGCGGGAGAAAGCAAGAGGTAAGAAACACTGAGGGTTCAAATGGGGACAGAGAAAAGATAACAGGTGGAAGAGAAAGAGCAACATGGAGCTAAAGGGAGAAACACACCGGCAAGAAAACAACGCAGGGAGAGAAGCACATTGATGAGCAAGAGCAACATGGAGCACAGAGGGGGGAAGAGGCTACACTATCAAGACAGCGAGAAAACACATGCATTGTCATGGAGAGTTGAAGCCAAAAAAAAAGTAATTCCATAAAAGTGAGTGGTGGAAGAACACAGGTAAACTGGTTCTGCTCCAGGGGAGAGACTTACACAGGATGGACTAGACAATCCATTGAATAAGAAGCAGGAAAATGAAAGTGACAGTAACGCCAGCCAATGTTAAGCAAGGGGTCAGCTGCAAATCCCCCTAAGTTCTTGGAAAGCCCTTGATATGCCTTTCACGACCAGGAGCTGGATATATGATGCTACAACGCATTCCACTAGAACACATGCTTTTACAACGCACCAATCAGTACAATGTATGATTATACAATTCATACAATTACAACGCAGCCCCACTGAGATACACTTTAAAGGACCATTTCAGTGCATATCATTACCATGCATACAAATACAACGCATGATATTGTCATGTCATGTCATGTCAGTGAGAATTTATAAAGCGCGCGTACACCGGGGAGGTTTCATGGCGCTGGGTGAGCCGAAGTCTGGTCCAAAAAGAAGAGTTAGAAGGCCTGTTGGAAAAGCCAGGTCTTTAATAGGCGTCTAAAGTTGAGAAGAGTGGAGGAGAGACGGATTTCAGAAGGGAGAGAATTCCAAAACGGGGGGACCAGGGTAGAAAACCTGGCTCCGCCGGTGCGTTTGAGTCTGAAAGTGGAAGTCAGAAGAACATTTTTGCAAGAAGAACGAAGATGACGAGCCGGGACATATTTTGTGATCATATTATTAATGAATTTTGGACTAGAACCATTAAGTGATTTGAAAATGAGGCAGCCAACTCTGAAAGCACTCCGCTGACTGACAGGCAGCAGGTAAAGATGCTTCAAGACAGGAGTAATATGGTAGTGCCTGGGTTGGTGAGTGATAAGGCGCGCTGCCTGGTTTTGTATAAGCTGCAGCCTTTTAGATAGATGGAGGGGAATGCCAAAGTACAGTGAGTTGGCATAGTCGATATGTGACATGACCATAGCAATGATTACTTGGATGCGGGCATCATAGGTAAGGTATTTGCAGATTTTCTTAATTTTTCGAAGTTGGAAAAAACAAGTGGATACCAGAGAGCTAATCTGGGGCTTCAAAGTTAGATCTTGACTTATAAGCACTCCCAGGCTTTTAGCAGTAACGGAGGGGACGGGAGGCTGACCCAGTTCTCCGGGCCAGAAATGGGGGCCCCAGGGGTTTTTAGCAATACCACCGGTTAAGATGATTTTTGTTTTGTCCGGATTCAGTTTCAAATGATTCTTGTTCATCCATGTGCTGATAAACAGCATAGTGGATTGAAATGCGTGGACCGATTCAGGGGTGTTACTAATGGAAAAGATCATTTGAAAATCATCGGCATAATTGAAGGTGCAGACTGTGCGCTCCTGCAAAGAGTGAACGAGAGGATGGAGGTAGAGATTGAATAACAGAGGAGAGAGAGAGGAACCCTGGGGGACACCGCAAGAAATTTGAACGCTGGGAGCGGTGAACTGAGCAGTTCGAACTGCCTGAGAACGATTCTCCAAAAAGGACATGATCCAACTTAGGGCAGGGCCAGAAATTCCCGCCTCCCTGACACGGTCGACCAAAAGGTGGTGGTCGACCGTGTCTAAAGCAGCCGAAAGATCAAGTAGGACCAGGGCCTGTGGGGAGCCTTTGTCAACCTCACCGCGGAGGTTATCCATAACAGTAAGGTTAACTGCCTCGTGGAGTGTGCTGGACGGAAACCAGCTTGGTGGGGGTCAAGAAAATCGGACTTCTCCAGGAAATCAGTCAAGCAGCTGGTGACATAGGCTTCCAATAACTTGGCCAAAAAGGGAAGAAGTGAAATGGGACGAAAGTTGGTGGGGATTGCTGGGTCTGAGCCAATCTTTTTTAGAAGAGGTAAAACGATGGCCTCTTTGAAAGTGGCAGGGACGGTATCTTGAAGTAGAGATTTATTTAAAAGATTTAGAGCGGGATGTGGGAGTAGAGTGAAAATTTCTTTCAAAATGCTGGGGGGGCAGCAATCGGTGGGCGAGCCAGATTTAATTTTAGAGAGGAGTTTAGCGGAAGTGTGGTCCGTTAATAAGGGAAAGTGCGATAAGGAGCTGGAGTTAGTACTGTGTGGAGGAGAAAGAGATACGTTTTGGGTAGCTGGAATGCTAGACTTGATTTGTTTAATTTTATCAATAAAAAAGGTGTTTAAAGAATTACAGAAGGTTTGAGAGGGCAGGGGCCTGCATAGAGTTCTTTCAGGATTAGACAGCTCATCAACAATGCGGAAGATCTCCTTAGAACGATTTGTAGCAGACAGGATTTTTGTAGAGAAATAGGTAGATTTGGCTGCTGCGATAGATTTTTTGTAGGAGTTCCGAAAGTTGAAGTAAGACAGTTTGTCTTCAGGTTTATAGTTGCAGCGCCATTTCCTTTCTAATTGCCTGAGAGCTAGTTTAAGGGGTTTAAGTTCATTGGAAAACCATTTTTGGGCGTCGTGAGGACGGAGGGTGGAAAACTTCCTAGGGGGAGAAAATTTGTCAGTGGCAGTCAGAAGCCAACTAGAGAGCTGTTCATTGGCTAAGTCAAGGGTGAGACTGTCCGAGGGGACTGTATTAGTACGAAAGTCGAAGAAGGGCGATTTCTCAAGTTTGTTCCAATTTCTTCGAACGTGTGTAGCAGAGCCGACAAATTTGTTCATGGCCTCAATAGAAATAGAAAAATGAATAAAATAATGATCAGACCAGACGCAGGGTGCTACGGAGACAGAAGACAAAGGAACATTCATGGTCTAGATCTGATCAAGAATGTGTCCTTTAATGTGAGTAGGCGTGGATATTTGTTGGGTGAAGTTGAGCTCGGTGAGGAGCTCGGTTAGCTCAACCGATTTTGGACCTCCAAGAATGTCGTTGGCTCAATAATTGAAGTCGCCAATAAGTAAGACCCTCCCATGGTAAGTAGCCAAGTGGGCTATTTGTTCAGCCAGGGAAAAGGGAAAATGGGGCATGGCTTGAGGGGGCCTGTAAAGCAGGACACACACAAATGGAGGAGCCCCAGGTTCAAGCTCGAGTTTTATGACCAGGCTGTCTACCAGGGGCAAGTCAAGTGGAGAGAGAGTCTTATATCTAAAGTTGTGGCGAGTGATAATGGCTACTCCTCCCCCAACTTTCCCCTGGGGGCGGTTGGCCTGGGCAATACAGTAATCCGGAGGCAGTGCAGCCAAGATGTCAGGAGATGACTCTTGGGTCAGCCAAGTTTCAGTGAGCAGGAGGAGGTCGGGCTGCTCACATTTGAGTGGAAGGAAGATATCAGTCTGGTGTTTCACCATAGAGCGAGTTTTGAGGTAGATGACGGAGATTTTGCGGACATTATGTTCATGGCTCAATAGCATAGCAGGTGGAAAATTTATTTGAGACCTGTGTATTTCAGGGAAGGAAGTCCTATGTACCATAATTCCCTGCTCGGAGATGGTGGAGCGTGTAAGGGGACTGAGAACAACATTAGCAGAGGCAGTTTGAAGAGCCAGCAACTCAGCATATGAGTAGCTGAGTCGTTGGGCATAGCGACAGGCCCAAAGGCCCGGAAGTGCGCGGACGGGTGCAGACGGGCTTGCCTTTGGCGTGCCCGCTGCGCACGTCCGCTGCGCTTCCGTGCTATAGCCGGCATGAAATAGCCGGTGGTATCCTTGGCTCCGCCCCCCTGTGCGCTGATTGGCTGAGTAAAGAGTGAGCCAGCCAACAGCTGCGGACCGGGAGAGAGCGGGCGGGTTAGGTTCAATGAGCAAGGCGAGTTTGACTTTCTTTTTTTAAAAACACAGAAATATCAAAAAACACAGTCTAACCAATTTTAAAACTATTAAAGAAAGGCACTCTGTTAGCTTCTAGCGGATCTAAATATCGCAGCGTTTTCAGCAAAGTAAGGTTCCCGCGCTACGACCGGCTTGAAATAGCCGGTGGTAGCCTTGGCTCCGCCCCCCTGCGCGCTGATAGGCTGAGTAAAGAGTGACCAGCCAACAGCTGCGGACCAGGAGAGAGCGGGCGGGTTCAATGAGCAAGGCGAGTTTGACTTTCTTTTACATATTACGCATATTACTGAACTTAGGTAAAACAGCCTTTAATGCTTCCGAAAATAATCCTGGGAAAAATTAAATAAGTAAATTTTGATATTTCGCAAACGTAAAAATTGCGAACCTTTTCCTGACGTAAATCATTAGCAGTACACATTATGACTATTTTTGTAGAAATACTGTACAATCAATAGCAAAACCAGCCTGTACATTCCAATGCAAAGAAATCTGGTTTTCTTGCTCTATTTCCACTGTAGCTGTACAGCCAAGGTCTACACAAAATGGCTGCCATTCTAAAAAAGAACGTAAATAACCCACATTTTACATACTAGATAATAAAAATGCATTGTCAGGTTCTGAATCACGTGGAAAAATCAATTCCACAACACATTTTCTTTTAAAGTTTCAACAACCCCTAAAAAATTTATAAATTCAGTCGACCACTAGTTTGTGATCAGTGGTACACTGACTTCCCTGGTGACCACACGCTGCTGGTGTAGGAGGAGTCAACTACAGTTTGGATTCCAAACACTTCCATCTATTGACTGAAGTAGGTGAAACTTTAACAAAAAACATATTTAATTGGAACAGAAATAATTCCCAAACCTAAAATTAATTTTATTTTTATAAGAATTTCACAGAATTTGGACATAGACATACAACATTTAAATTTGAAAAAATACCTGAAGACAAATGTCTAAGTTTATGCTAAACTATTTTTTTTCTAAAAAAAAAAAACATTAAAATGTCTTTTAAATGCTTTACCTCAGGGAAGGTACTGGTCAGTGTTGGGAGACAAAAATACTATTCAAAGTCTGCCAGGTGCTTGCCTCAGGGAAGGTGACTGTTAGTACTGAGGGGTAAAATTAATACTCTTACTCCACCGGGTGCTTGCTTCAGCGAAGGTGCTGGTCAGTGGTGGGGGACAAAATTATTATTCCTACTCCGCCGGATGCTTGCCTCAGGGAAGGTGGTGATCAGTAGTGGGGGACAAAATTACTAATCCAACTCCACCAAGTGCTTGCCTCAGGGAAGGGTACTGGTCAGTGATGGGGGGTAGAATTACTAATTCAACTCCGCAGGTTGCTTGCCTCAGGGATGTGCTGGTCAGTGGTAGGGGGCAAAATTACTATTTCTACTCCGCTGGATGTATGTCTCAGGTAAGGTGCTGGTCAGTGTTAGGGGGCAAAATTAATAATCCGACTCCACCAGGTGTATGCCTCAGGGATGATGCTGGTCAGTTCTGGATGAAAAAATTACGAATTCAACTCTGCAGGTTGCTTGCCTCAGGGAAGGTGCTGGTCAGTGCTGGGGGAAAAAAATAACTACTCCTACCCCACTGGGTGCTTGCGCCAGGTAAAAATAACTATTCCTACCACACTAAGTGCTTGCCTAAGGGAAGGTGCTGGTCAGTGATGGGGGCGAAATTACTAATTCAACTCCGCAGGTTGCTTGCCTCAGGGAAAGTGCTGGTCAGTGCTGGAGGGCCAAATTACTAATACTACTCCACCGGGTGCTTGTCTCAGGGAAGGTGCTGGACAGTGAATCATTTTGTAATGCAATATATTTTACAGTAAAAGATACTACAATTATTTTTTTATTACAGAGTTTGCAACTTCACCAACCTATCCACTCCAGAACTTCATAAAAACAGAGAGATCTTCAAAGGTATTTATTTCCTAAATCCCATTTCACGAACAAAGCTAACAAACTATTTCCAACAGGATACATAAAAACATATGGAAAATTCTCTTAGACCTTCTTTGTTATGTTATGTTATGTTATAATATTTTTAAAGCGCAAACTGTTACCCGAAGGTGTCCTGGCGCTATCTACAAAGAACCTCCTGCAAACAAGGGCACCAAAAGAACCACATATTACCCCTTAAACATCCAGGTTTTCAAGGCCCTCCTAAAAGCCATGAGATCCATGCTGTTACGAAGTTGAAACGGGAGGGTATTCCAAGCTTTGGCTGCTCCCACCCGAAAGCTCCTTCCACCCCAGCCAGTTTTTTTAAAGGCTGGAACTGCTACCAATTTAGCTCCTAGAGATCGCAGTGGTCTATTTGGAACATACCACTTAAACTGCTGCTTTAAATGTTCTGGGCCATTCTCATGAAGAGCTTTAAAAACGGTGCAAAGTGACTTAAACTGCACCCGTTTCTTAACTGGTAGCCAGTGAAGTCTTCTAATGTCACCAGAAACAGAGGCAAATTTAGGTGTCCCTGTAAGTAATCTGGCTGCCGAGTTTTTAAGAAGTTGTAATCTATGCAACAGGCGCTCCTGGATATTACAATAAAGGCTGTTGCAATAATCCAGCCTTGTCATAGTCAATGCAGTCACTATAGTGCGTTGATTCTCCTTGGGAAGATACTGTAAAATTTTCTTACAGGATCTCAAGACAAATGTAGTAGCCGAGACAACTGAATTGACTTGATCTTCAAACTGGAGCCTATCATCAATCAAGACTCCCAGATTCTTTACTTTCCTGGAGGGGGTTGGAAGTGAGCCCAGTGAAACCGGCCACCACCTTGGGGTCCAGAACTTAGGATCATTCCCAAACAAGATGACCTCTGTCTTGCTTGAGTTAAGTTTTAAACAGTTCTGGGCCATCCATAAACCCACTGCATCCATGCAATCATGAAAACGTAATTCTGTCCTCCTCTCTTGCCCTGGTTGCAGAGACACCACGATCTGGGTGTCATCTGCATAAGATGTAAGATCGAATCCAAATGACATGATCAAAGGGGCAAGAGAGGACACATAAACGTTAAACAGTGTTGGACTAAGCGAGGAACCTTGTGGAACCCCGCATGGCAGTGAAAACGGTTTAGAACAGAAAATGCCGAGAGACACTGTCTGTTTTCTGTCTGAGAGGAAGGACTTCAAGAGTTCCCATGCTTTTCCTTGTACTCCAGATTCCCACAACCGGTCCCTCAACAAATCGTGATGGACCGTATCGAAGGCCGTCGACAGATCAAGCATGATCATTGCGGCCTTACCTCCCTGATCTAATGCAATTCTGGTTTCCTCTGTAGATTTTAGCAGCGCGGACTCGGTACTATGGCCTGCTCTAAACCCATATTGAGTCCGATCCAATACTTGAGCTTCCAGTAAGTATGAGGTGAGTTGTGCATTCATACTTTTCTCAGCTAATTTAGCTGGCAGAGGGATACGTGAAATGGGTCGAAAATTATTAGGATCCTTCGGGTTTAGGTTAGGTTTCTTAAGTAGCGGCAGGATTGATGCGGACTTCCAGGCTATCGGGAAATATCCTTGCTTAAACATGGCGTTTATGATCGTGGTCAATGCAATGGTAATTGGTTCTGGGGCTAGTTTTATGGGCTGCTACTGGACATGGATCATAAGGAGGGCCAGATTTAGTGGACATCAATAACTTATAAGTCTCACTAATAGGAAGAGGCATAAATTCATCTAGACTAAGATATGAACCTACGCGTAATTTGTGCCTCTCTTCAGCATCTAGTTTCCCGTCTGTTATAGGGCCATTGAACATAGAAAAAATAGTCTCCACCTTACTAAAAAAGAATTTGGCAATTGTATCGCAGAGCTCCTTGCTCGAGGGGATACTGGGAGGGTCCGGGTATGCCAGGCTGATTACTATTTTAAAAAGTTCTTTGGCTGAATTTACAGCAGAGTTTATTCGATTGGCGAAGAATGTTTTCTTCGCTGCTTGGAGAGCATGTTTATATGCCACAAGACTTAGTCTATATGCCTCTTTCTCCAGGGCTTTGTATCCTTTTCTCCATTTCCTCTCTAGTAACTTGCATTTCAATTTAAGATCTTTTAATTCCTGTCCATACCATGGAGCAGAAGGCCGTGTTCTATTAGAATATAATAGTTTTTTCGGCGCTAGCTTGTCACCGGCAGCTTCAAGCCATTTAGAGTATTGGGTGGTTGCCTCTTCTATATCTATCGATAAGCTTGGAAGGGAAACATTCAATAGATTTTCTAACTCTTTAGCCTCAATTTTGTTCCATGCTCTAAAAGCCACTTGCTTCTTTACCAATTTATTCTCATCATGTTGACTAGAAAATGCCAACTCGAAGCAAACCGCCACATGGTCAGACCAAACCAGGGGAAGTAGGCTTGTAAACGAAAGTTGCGGGTTACTAGAAAAAATCCCGTCCAGAGTATGCCCTGCAGTGTGGGTGGGGCCAACAACCCGTTGATCAAGGTTCATACTTTGCATAAATTTCAAAAGATTCGCTGTATCAGGGTCAGCCGAGACCTCTAGGTAGAAATTGAAATCTCCCAGCATAGTAAAGGAACTAGCACAGATACCTCTTTCAAGCAGATTTCCAACCGAAGTTAAAAAAGGCGTCCTGGGGCCTGGTGGTCTATATAAGAGAACTCCCTTGAAAGTAGCCTGGTGGGAATAGTATACGCAGAATTCAAGTGCCTCACAGTCTAAGATGGAAGCGTTTTCGAAGGTTGCCTTAATGGTGGAGTGATAAATGACGGCAAGCCCCCCACCTCTCCTAGAAGGCCTATTTAGAGTATAACATACATAGCCAGGGGGCGTAGCCTTAACCAAATCTGGCCCAGATGCCTCGTCTATCCATGACTCTGTAATGAAGGCAACCATTATGCCCTTATCCTCAATTAATCTGGCGCATTCTATGCTGTGTTTTACCAAGGATCTGGCATTTAACAGAATGCATTTAAGTCCCTGTGATTGTGGCTTGCCTGTACGAGTCAAACTTAATTGGACTTGTGACAGAATTGGCTGATATAGCACTTCTGGAAGCATGACTTTGCACCTGGGACATGATATGGGGCAGTTAGGCAGTCCCCTACCCAAGTTGTGGCTATAACATCCTGCTAGCCTGCCAATCCTATTTAAACTTTTTAGCTGATCACTTGACCAGTACAAACTTACAGGCTCACTTGTTTTCGAAACCGGCATGGGAACTGGCACTGGGCGCTGGAGCGGCGCGGACGGGCGCAGATGGGCTTGCCTTTGGCGCACCTTCGGCGCGCCAGCGGCGCGCCCGCTGCGCGGTTGCGTCGGCATTTGTAATTATACAGTCAGGGGCGCAACCACTAGCCCGCTGACCGTACTTCCCCCAAGATGGCGGCCCCGTTAAAGCTCGCAACGTCCCCGGTTCAATCCCCAACCGGGCAAGGTGCCTCCCTTTCCAAAATGTTAAATTAAAACAGATTGCCCCAGATGACGAAATACTCAATTTTAAAAAAACTATGGTGGATCATAAAATAACATTCGTTTTACAAACCAAATAAAACGCTTTTTAAAATTCATCTCAGCTCGCTTCTCACTTCTCTCAACCACCTTTAATGTGCAAAATAGCAAATAACTGTGCAAAATGTGGAAAATAGCAGCTCTCCCGGCTCAAGCCTCAGGAGGGTGTAGGGTTTCGCGCTCGAGCCGGCACTTCCAATTATACAGTCAGGGGCGCAACCACTAGCCCGCTGACCGTACTTCCCCCAAGATGGTGGCCCCGTTAAAGCTCGCAACGTCCCCGGTTCAATCCCCAACCGGGCAAGGTGCCTCCCTTTCCAAAATGTTAAATTAAAACAGATTGCCCCAGATGATGTAATACTCAATTTTAAAAAAACTATGGTGGATCATAAAATAACATTCGTTTTACAAACCAAATAAAACGATTTTTAAAATTCACCTCAGCTCGCTTCTCACTTCTCTCAACCAGCTTTAATGTGCAAAATAGCAAATAACTGTGCAAAATGTTGAAAATAGCAGCTCTCTCGGCTCAAGCCTCAGGAGGGTGTAGGGTTTCGCGCTCGAGCCGGCACTTCCAATTATACAGTCAGGGGCGCAACCACTAGCCCGCTGACCGTACTCTCCCCAAAATGGTGGCCCCGTTAAAGCTCGCAACGTCCCCGGTTCAATCCCCAACCGGGCAAGGTGCCTCCCTTTCCAAAATGTTAAATTAAAACAGATTGCCCCAGATGACGAAATACTCAATTTAAAAAAAACTATGGTGGATCATAAAATAACATTCGTTTTACAAACCAAATAAAACGATTTTTAAAATTCACCTCAGCTCGCTTCTCACTTCTCTCAACCAGCTTTAATGTGCAAAATAGCAAATAACTGTGCAAAATGTGGAAAATAGCAGCTCTCCCGGCTCAAGCCTCAGGAGGGTGTAGCTTTGAAAAAGGCAGATTATTTATGAAGGATTTTAAGATCATTAAAAAGTGTGAAATTAACCATAGCAGAACAGCTTTCTATTCCCCAGGTACATCGCTAACAAAAAATTGTACTTTAGATAAAAACCAAACAGAACACTACTCTTAGGTGCCGATTCCGATCCGTTAAAAAAAATAACCATACGACTCGTATCGGTATTTTTTTACATACGAATCGTACAAGTCCCGTACAAACGGGGAAGTACGATTCATACGTGAAAAATACATACGAATCGCTTCGGGAAAAGTCTACGAGATGTCCCCGGACAGTTTTACATACAAATCGTAAAACTGAAGTCCGAGCGCGCAAGTACGATCCATACCACCCATCTGAAAACACAAGCACATAGAAAAGGCCCCGTACGGAGCGAACTTTGTACGACCCCTACCCCGAGTACACTTGTGCCTGGGGTACGAGTCGTATGGCCCCCCAGCCTGCCACCCCTCCCGCGTACGTCCGCACCGTACTCCCCACCCCCGTATGTACGGAACGTACACCCACCCGTGTATGTCCGCACCGTACCCCCCACCCCCCTATGTCCGCACCATACCCCCCACCCGTGTATGTCCGCACCGTACTCCCCACCCCCCTATGTCCGCACCGTACCCCCCACCCCCTATGTACGGACCGTACCCCCCACCCGCATATGTCCACACCGTACCCTAGGCATACCCCAATCCTCACGTATGTACGGTCCGTACATACGCAAGGATTGGGGTACGCCTGGGGTACGGTGCGGACATACGGGGTGGGGGGGTACGGTCTGTACATTTGGGGGGTGGGGGGTACACACCACACATATACACTGTTGGCCTATGTACGGTGCGTACCCCAACAGCGCGTATGTACGCACCGTACATGTGCAATGTTGGGGTACGCACCATACATGATGACACGTTCGATGTGGGTGATGGCGTGTACATCGCGTACCGGGCCCCCTTTTCGTCGTGCATCGCAGCATACTTAGCATTTCCGGCACTTTTTGGCTCACGTAAAAGAGTGCTGTAGGTACGAATCGTACTTGCTGGTCTGTAAAACGCGGCCTGACTCCATGCGGACGTCGCGTACGTGCTGTCCAGGATCAGAATTGTATGTATTTTTTAGCCGTACGGTGTTTTTTACGATTCGTACGGAAATGGTATTTCTGTACGAATCGTACTTGCTGGTTTGTAAGGTGGAATTCCCGGGTATGAGTCGTACGGAGAAACCGCTCCGTACGACCATTCGTACCCGGGTTTTACAGGATCGGAATCGGCACCTTAATGTCCAAACTAACAACCCCCTGAAGGGAGTAATTCATTTTATCAAAACCAGGAGATTATCACCCTCACATACCAAAAGTGCACCACTCAGAAACTGAGGTAACATTTGCACAAACATCAAATTTGTAAATAAATAAGTTTTTTTTTTTACAGGTCTCAACTTTAAATCAGAGTAAAAATTCACAGTTTTTAAAAACAGATTACAGCAATAGAATTAAAAACATGTTTTTAGAAATGTCGAAAGGCAGCCTAAAAACTCCAGGTTAAAAGTATAAAGCAATTTTCATTAAAAAAAAAGATAACACAAATTTTGTTTTCTCCCTTGGTTTACAGAAATACACATTATGGCATCAGGAAGACAAGCCAGTTATATTACATCCCAAAGAGAAAATCGACACCTAAAGTACGGAGGCTACCTTTATTGTAATAAGAGATTAACTGAGCCTAGGATTCATTGAAGGTGTGTGCAGTATTACTCGCCCCATTTCACAGGCACACACTGTTGAAAAGACCACAGAGCATAACCGCTTTGCAATGGAGATTGAGGTTAGAGAAAACATAATTCAAATGAAAGAACTTGCATTGGCGTCCAATGAACCTTGTGGCACAGTTTTGAGGGAGGTATCCCTAAACATTCCTATGCATTTTACAAGTTGTATGATCACAATTCCTAATCTGCACAGAATTATCCAAAGAAAAAAACAGACAAGTAACTCCCAACGTGTAGCAAGCCAAACATACTCTGATATTAACATTCATCCTGAACTGACTATAATTTTCCTAACAAAACCTTTCTTTTGAATGACAACAAAAACCCTCAGAAAAGGATGATAATCTTTAGCACACCCCATAACCTTGTAAAATCGGAGACTAATGATATTTGGATGATGGATGGGACCTTTAAATCCACACCCCATCAATTCACCCAAATATAAACTATTCACAACAACGTTAATAACTCTACTGTTCCTTTATTGTACAGTTTACGATCTGATAAGCAAACCTCTACATACAGTGAATGTTTAACAGTGGTAACATCTAAAACACTCTATAAAAGTCCTAGAAAAGTGATACTTGATTTTGAATTATCAATGATTGACCCCATAACCAAAATGTATCCTGATACCCAAATTCAAGGATATTTTTTTCACTTTCAAAGGCCTATTGGAGAAAAATTCAAAAACATCCTTAGTTGAGGATTACATTTCAGACAGTAAACTGCAATATGAAATGAAGAAACTAACTGTTCTATGCTTTGTACCTCCTGACAGTGTGGATGAATCAGTTCCAGAATCTGAGTATTTTACAACAAAAGAAGAAAAATTGGCAGACTTACCAAATTACTTTGAGGGATTGGCCATCTACGCAGGTCGGGTCACAGGAGGAAGCCAAGGTTCCCTGTTCAGTGGTGGAGCTGTTATACGACCTGCTTAGAGGAAGGTGCAAAGACTAAAAATGCCATAGAGGGATGACTAATGCAAAAACAATTGATGGACAGAAAGTAGAACAATATCATACATTCACCACAGTACAGAGATCTGGGCCTAAATCAATCGTTTTTTGCTCCATATGCCATTCTACTTTGACCCCAGCCATATGCAAATCAGTCTTGACCATGCACCCAATGGGAACAGTCCAGTCCGAACTGCCAGGCCAGGTCCTCCCTGGACTGGAAACAAGATTCCTAGGACCGGTTTCAGGGTTTCACCCCTCATCAACCAGGATAGCTTAATTCAAGTGGCATGGAGAGCACGGGACCCACGTCTGGGCATACCCGTCGCACTCGGGGTGACAAATGCAAAAACAATTGATGGACAGAATGCAGAACAATATCATACATTCACCCCAGTACAGAGATCTGGGCCTAAATCCATAGTTTTTTGCTCCACATGCCATTCTAGTTTGAGCCCAGCCATATGCAAATCAGTCCTGACCCTGCGCCCAATGGGAACAGTCCAGCCCAAACTGCCAGGCCAGGTCCTCCCTGGACTGGAAACAAGCACCCTAGGACCAGTCTCGGGGTTTCACCCCTCATCAGCCACGATAGCTTGACTCCAGTGGCATGGAGAGCACGGGACCCACATCTGGGCATATCCATCCCACTCGGGGTAAAAAATGCAAAAACAATTGATGCCACTGGATTCAAGCTAGCCTGGCTGACGAGGGAAGATACCCTTAAACCGGTCCCATGAGGCTTGTTTCTGGTTCAGAGAAGACCTGGCTTGGAAGTTCTGGCTGGACTGTTGCCATTAGGCACAGAGTCAAGACTGATTTGCATATAGCTGGATCTGAACTGAGGTGGCAAAGTGAGCTAAAGAACAATGATGGATTCAACCCAGATCTGTGCCTGGGGTGAGTGTCTAAAAAGTTTCAGCGCTCCGTCCATCATCTCCTTGTGTTTGCCTTGTTCGCCCTTTGTATTTGCCTTGTTCGCCCTAAGTCAACAAGGTATGCCCAGACGTGGGTCCCTTCTCACTTTGCCACTGACCATCACCTTGTTGTGTTTGCCTTGTTTGCCCATAGAGGGATGGCACAACTCCTTCAACAAACCAATCGGAAAACCTTGACCAAACTTTTATAATATGTTTGGAAATTTTGAGGAAGGAGCATAGTTTCCAAGAAATGAGAATAGCACAATCATTGACAGGTAGTCTGAACCCACAAATTTCCAAAAGAACAAAAGAAATGTTAGAGATTATTGGGACAAATTGAACAGTTTTCGTTGATGGCGGCTTTAGGCTACCTAAACAATATTGACACATACTACATTTCTAACTTACACTAACACCTATTCTCTCTTACTTGCCTGATTAGCATTTCTTAAAAAAAAATTAGATTGACATTTTTAAAATTATTTTTCTAAATTTAAGGAATGTCGGTGTTCTTTTCTGGAGTTGTCTTCCTTCTTCAACTCTTGATGATTCTTAAACAACCACCCTACAGCAAGAGTCTTGAGCACTTCTATCATCCAAAGTTTCAAATCCATAATCCATGAAGCACTCCTAAATCCATTGTAAACTACTAAAAGAGACACAGATTGGCATAGCCATATTTTTATGGAAAATTTACAGTGTAATCTAAAAGAAATGCAAACCCCACACCCAAAAACTCCCCAAGCAGTCGTGTTTTTTGGCAAAATATTCAACAACAAATCCATTGGTGCAATCCACTGTCCTTGCAATTGAAATCCATCCAATTCCTTTGAAACAATTCCCAAAATCAAAAAGACAAATGGTCCACATGCTCCAAAAATCCAGCATTAAACAAAAATCCAGAAAATAAATTCCAAAAATCCAATAGGCGATCCAAGGCATCTGTTTTGTCTTTACTCCCATGTGTTCTGAGTGGCGTGAATATAGTATAATTTGTTGAAAAAAACACATTGCCAAAAAAGTAAAAAAAAATATTGTTTTTTTTCTCTTTGGTTTAAGTGAAATCCTAATCTTTCTTTAAACTTATTTTATTTAAACCAAATTTGTGAATAAAGCAATCACCCCGATGTGGCCCTACAACCGCTACATGCATAGGAATTAAAATGGTGGTTAAAACATTTGAAACATACATCTTAGTACTAACGTACATCTAACCGCCTCCCTCCTCTCTCCTTGCAATACAGTTGGCAACCTATATTCTCTGTTTAATAAATATAATTTGTACTTACCTGAACACAGGTCTTCCTTGCTTCTGATGTTGACCATGAAACTCCACCAACTGCAGAAACAGATGCACAACTGCGTACGTGAACCCTGAAAGTGAAAAGCAAAAAAGGACAATTTCTCCCTTTGACTTTAAATGAAAAGCATGGGAAAACACTGAGAAATTGTTTAAAACTGATATTTCTACTGAATTTACTTTTAATGAATAATATGTTCTCTAAACTATTTTTAGATTTTTTTTCATATTTTTTTAAACCACTGATAAATATTTTTCTAAATATATAAACCTTTATATATTTATGTTTTATGGGTTCTACAACATTATTTCAATAAATATAAATGTTGGGTCACTTCCAAATATGTGTTTACTTTTTAATGTTTATTTAAAAAATAATTTGGGTGTAAATCTATCCATGCTAACTAATTTTTATGTGTTTTCCATATAATTTTTGTTTTTAATTATAAAAATATAATACTCAGGTATTAAAATTAAATCCTGGGTATTAAAACACTCCAGCACCCCTATTTCCCTCACACCTCATGACAGAGCGTAGGTGATACACCCTCAATATTATTGCTTTTAATTGTTTTTAAATTAATAAAATGAATATTAAAAAATAAAATAAATGAATGCCCCCAAGTATTAAAAAAAATACCTTGGTTTTTAATACATTTCCCCACCCAAAACCCCTATTTCCCTCACATCCCGTGCCAGAGGGTGGGTGTTACACTCTCATGCCATGCTTATTGCTTTTACTTGTTTATAAATTATTAAAATTAATATAAAAACTTAAAATAATTCATAATAATGGATGGGTATCTACCCCACCCAAAACCCCTATTTCCTCCACTTCTCATGCCAGAGGCTGGATATTACACCTTAAGGAGTATTGTTTACAATTTTTAGCAATATTGCAATAATATTAAAATTAAATAAAAAAATACCCAGGTAACAACATTTATACCTGAGTATTTAAACACTCACTTACCCAAAACCCCTATTTCCCTCACATCCCATGCCAGAGGGTAGGTGTTACACCCTCAAGAGTTTTTTAAAAATATTAATTGTATTAATAATATTAATGTTCAATCTTTAAATGTATTACATTTAACAAAACTAACTCATAAAATAAAAATATTCAAAAACATAACTTACCTATTCAGCTTACCTATATTTGCATTGTAATGGTATGCATTGTAATGTCTTCTGCGTTCTAATATCATATGTTGTAATAGCATTAGTTAGCATGTACGATGTAATGCCTGTGTTGTAAAGGCATCAAAATGTAATACCTGCATAGTAATGGTATGTTCCCCTAGGAGATCTGCTTTTTGGTAGATTTCACCTAAAAACAAGACACTGGGGCATCAGGTATGCAATGGAATGCAGTTTTATTCTGGTTCCCAGGGGTACATCACTTGCTAATTTCTGATTGGTAGCATTGGATGTTAAATGTGTTTGGCTCTGTCTCAGAGAAACAAGCCAGGTTCATTAGCCATCCTTCACCATAACAAGCCCTTCAACTTTATGTTTTTTTCTTCATGAGAGCGGTTTGCAAAAAAAAACATAACAATTATACAGTCTTTGTGTGGTGTTTAATGTAAAAAAAATGTTATTCTTTTATTAGGAAATTTAGAGCTATGAATTAGAGCTAAAGAGGCTGCAGACGCTATCTGCTCACTGTTAGAAACTGAGTTCCTGGTTGACTGGGGTGTGAGCCCTGGTGAAGCAGCAACCACAATCCTAGTCAAGGAAAGGCACAAGCACACTAAATTAACCTGTGCTCAACCTCTGGTGTCTTTGCACAGAGCAGTGAGCTTAACTTTAGAGGCAATGTGTAAAGTATTTGCGCAATACTTCATACAGTAAAACAGTAAAGACACCACACAAAAATATTCCACAGCAAGTTAGACAAATAGTGCTTATTTTTATAAATAAAATAAGACCAAAGTGACAAAAATCCAATAAGTAGAACTGGAGTTATGCATTTTTAAAGAATAAACTGTAAAATAGCACTTAAAACCAGAAAATGCCAACCAGGGATATCTGGTCGTGCTGGGCTGGGTCAAATCTAAAAGTTCAGGCTCACCGCAATGAAGCGCGGGTCGGATACAGTCCCAGATTAGTCTGGCTAAAGTTTTCCCTTCTCAAGTTTTGTGCCAAGAGTCTCATTCACAGGGGAGAAATTCGTTGGTAGCAAGGAGAGCATCGCTGCCGTTGGTCAGTGGGGCTCGAAGAGCAGGCTGGGCATTGTGGACAGCCAGGCTGGGGCTTCGTGGTGGCAATCCATGCCCGTGGATGATGCTTGCTGCTTGAAGAGATGAACTTGTGGCAATCTGCGCTGATTCTTTGAGTGAGCAGCGCGGTTCCGGAGCAAACGGGCCCATTCACATTGGCGAAGAGTCCAGAAGCTTGATTTTAAGAGCCCAAGAACAATACCAAGGGCCCAGGGGCCTGAGAGGCACCGTTTGGGAGTCAGGAACCCATTGAAGGTGGGTCCCGGAGATGTGGAGAGCCTTTTATGTCCCTGAGCCTCAGTGTAGGAGGGCAGCAGACAAGCCCTTTGAGTCCCTCTGGAGTCCTGGGTTCAAGATCGATTCCTGGTCCAGTTCTTCCTCTCCAGGCAAGAGGGCAGCAGGTCAGCATAGCAGGGAAGCAGCACCTTCAGAGTGGCAGTGCAGCAGAGTGACAGTCTATTTAGCATCACAGCAGTCCTTCATCCTGGCAGAGTATCCACAGTTCCAGAGGTGTATTGAAGTGGTGCCTGAGGTCCAGTATTTGAGGACCAGTACTATACCCAGTTTTGCCTTTGAAGTGGGGAGACTTCAAAGACATGCCTTTAAAGTGCACAAATGTCCCCCATCCCTGCCCTGGCTCCATACTCACTACAGGGGGTATGCAGCCCTTTATGTGGGGACAAGGCACAGCCTATTCAGGTGTAAGTGAGGTTGGGTCCAGCTCCTCCCTCCCTTCCTTCCAGGATGGCCCATCAAGTCACATCTAAGCTTCCATTTATGTGGCTGTGTAGGGGGAATACACAAAGCCCAACCATCACCCACCCTAGTAATGTGATTAGACAGGCAGCAGGCAGGCACCAAATGACTAAAGTAAGAAAATACCAACTGTCTAAAAGTGGCATTTTCAGAATTGTAATTTAAAATCTGACTTCACCATAAATTAGGATTTTAAGTTAGGATTCCAGAGAACCTGGGGGTCTTCTCTCTTCCCAATTGGAAGTCATACTTATAAATTATAATACCGCAATCCCAATGTTATCCCCTGAGAGATATAGGCTTTTCAGTAGTGAAAAATATCCTTGGGTGTTTTTTACTACCAGGACACGTACACCTTAGGGCCCATGGGTCGGAGCCCGTCAGCCCGCATCGCAATCAGCTGGTCGGATTCCTTTTTGACTGACCCATTTTGATGGGGTCCGTCGGAAGGGAATCCAAATCTGATTTCTGAATGGCTTGCGACGGGCTCATTGGGAAAGCCTTTAGCAATCCCTTGGCTAGCTCTTTCTGGCCGAGGGATTAAGATCGCAGATTCCCACGGCCTTTCTGTGCCGGCCTTTCCGACACAGAAAGGCTTTGGGAAACTGTTTTTGTGGGTCCCCATCAGAGCCCCCATTGGTGCACGGCCCCTGAATTGCAGCCTAGGGGGCATCTATAGTGCCCCGCTGTTGATTCTTGCAGGTACCTTGTGGTGCCTGCCACTGGGTGCAGGGATGGCCTGCACCTCTGCTCTTTACAATGAAAGCATGCATTCCATTCAGAATGCATGCTCCCACTGTAAAGTATAGGACTGTGACCGAACAGGGTTCAGTCACATCCTACTTGCTGAGCTGGAACCAACGACAGGAGGTCGTTCAGTTCCATCCAGTTCACAAACGATGTCGGACGGACTCCGGTCCGACCGACATCGTAATCGGGCGAAAGGTTTATTTTGCCAGGTCAACATAGCAGTCAAAACCCCACACAAAGGCAGGCCTGAAACATGGTTACGGGGCTACCTAAATGAGTGCCACAAGCCGTGCTGCAGGCCCACTAGTAGCATTACATGTACAGGTCCTGGGCACATGTAGTGAACTTTACTAGGGACTTATAAGCAAATTAAATATACCAATTGGGTATGAGTCAATGATGCCAAGTTTAATTGAGAGAGCACATGCACTTTAGTGCTTTTTATCGGTGAAAACGTGTGCAGAGTCTCAAGACCAGCACAAACAATGTAAACAAAAGTGGAGGAGAAAGGCAAAACATTTAGGGGTGACGCTGCAGAGAGGGCCATTTTCCAACACCCCCATTTTAGCACTAGCACCTATAAGGACCTGAGCACAAATTACGCTCACTCCCATGTTTGCCAGTTTAGGACCCCTGTGCTTTACATGGTGGCATTTACATTGGAACACATCAAGGCACTAGGTTCAGCAATGTACAAAATAAATACAATTACCATTTGTGCAATTATTTTTTCTTTTTAGTCCCATCTGTAAATTGGGTACAAGAACACTGGAAACCAACATCATAAATAGAATTTGTATTGTTGTGTTTTCTACCAAATACTTATTTAATTCATGTTTTTTTATAAAAACAAGACATTTAGGCCCCAATTATGAGCCAGGCATAGTGATATTACTGAGTGGGACATCACTCCACCCTATAAAAACTATCATGATCCGGTAAAAAAATTTCCCGTACGACTCGTATCCGGTCTCTTTACCGTACGAATCGTACAAGTGCCGTACAAACTGCCAATTACGATTCGCATGGGAAAAAGACCATACGAATCGCATTGGGAATAATTCCCCACACGTCCTCGGGTCGGAAAATGTGTCCGACACGTCCTCGGACGATTTACCGTACAAATGTGAAAAGTGAAGTCCGACAGCGGAATCACGATCCATCCCGTGCGTCCGCTGTTACAACCGTATGGAAAAAACACCGTCCGCACCGAACTCCCATAGCAACCATGGAGACATGTGCCCGCATACGCGCCCAACACTCCCCCCAGCCCCCGTACGTTCGAGTCGTACCCCCCGTGTATGTACACCCCCACCCGTGTATGTACACCCGTGTACGTGTCATACCCCCCATGTACGTTCGTGTCGTACCCCCGTATTTACACCCGTGTACGTTTGTGTCGTCCCCCCGGGTATGGACAGCCGTGTACGTGTCGTACCCCCGTGTATGTACACCCGTGTATGTGTCGTACCCCCCGTGTATGTACACCCGTGTACGTGTCGTACCCTCCCGTGCATGTGCACCCGTGTACGTTCGTGTCGTACCCCCCGTGTATGTACACCCTTGTACATGTCGTACCCCCGTGTATGTACACCCGTGTACGTGTCGTACCCCCCGTGTATGTACACCCGTGTACGTGTCGTACCCCCCGTGTATGTACACCCGTGTACATGTCGTACCCCCTGTGTATGTACACCCGTGTACGTGTCGTACCCCTGTGTATGTACACCCGTGTACGTGTCGTACCCCCCATGTATGTACACCCGTGTATGTGTCGTACCCCCGTGTATGTACACCCGTGTACGTGTCCTACCCCCCGTGCATGTACACCCATGTACGTTCATGTCGTACCCCCCGTGTATGTACACCCGTGTACGCGTCGTACCCCCCTGTATGTACACCCGTGTACGTGTCGTACCCCCCGTGTATGTATGCCCGTGTACGTGTCGTACCCCCCCTGTATGTACACCCGTGTACGTGTCCTACCCCCCCTCTACGTTCGTGTCCTACCCCCGTGTATCTACACCCATGTACGTTAGAGTCATACCCCCACCCGCGTATGCATGGAGCGTACCCCCACCACAACATTCTAAGTACGGAGCGCACCCCAGGCCCCAACATCACAACCGCATGTACGAGTCGTACCAAGCCACACACAAGGACAGCACTGTACAACAAAATGGCCCATGTACACACCGTACGCACGCAAAAAACGCACGTACACAACCAGGACAAACCAAAACGACACAAGAATACACCATTCGAATGGCACAGAGCCACTAAACATGTCCAACAACCACTAAAACAACACATTCACTGACCTGCAACTGCCAAAATCCAAAACAGAGGCCCAAAACACAACCACTCCTTATAACACACCCACCCAAAGTTCAAACACAGCCACACCCACCAATGGACCAATAAAAAGGGCCCACACACACAAACCATGAGCCTTTGCAACAGACTCACTGCTGCCAGACCCCACAGACAACCTACAGCACCATACTAGAACCTTTACTACACCTTACACTTGCACACCTTCACACACACACCTTCACAAACACCTCCTCATCACATTCACACACACACACAACCATCCACACCCCCCCCACCATCCACACCCACACCACTCACCATGCCCACTAACAAGAATCCAAAGTTCACTCGCCGAGAGTTGGAGGTCCTTGTCGATGAAATCCTCAGAGTTGAGCCACACCTCTTTGGAACATTGGTCAGACAGACCAGCATTTCAGCAAAAACAGCCATGTGGCAGACCATCGTCGATGCTGTGAATGCTGTTGCGGACACCAGAAGGAACAAGCAGGAATGCCAAGCCAGGTGGTACAATCTGCGGAGGAGGGTCCGAGCCAAGATGACGGATGAACACAACCAGGCCAACGTCACTGGAGGAGGGCCGTCCCGCAGACCCGTACACTACCATCCCTGGGAGGAGAGGGTGATGGCCATACTGCCGGTGGAGGCAGTGGACGGATTAGAAGGACTCCAAGACCCGGGTGAGTACACAAACAACTCACCTCACATGGGGGGAACGTCATCCACAACCAAACTCACAAACAGGCACGCAACCGCCCCAAGCTATCGCATGACTCAACCACACTCCATGAACACGCACATGCCACTGGCGCCACCATGCCCCATGCACCCAGCTGGACAATGTCAAGTCACAGGCCACAGAAGACACCAACACATGACACGGTAAGCCGGATGGCGGTAGGGTGGACCCAAAAAATCACATAATGCAACTCAGAAGCAGACAACAATGCCCCCTGCCCATATGGCCTAGGTCCCAGCCAGACAAACAGTGTGTCCCAACACAGGAATGACTTGCCAGCAAATGGCGGATGCCTTGCATCAACACATGGGTGTGACGGCACGTTCTTGCACATGACAGCAGCTAATGAACAGCCAACACTGTGAAAGAGTGGCAGCACACACCACCACAGCAGCAGTGCAGACACAGACACTACACCCAATGGGTGCCTGGAGATCAGAAACAAACTCACATCAACAATCCAAGGGCCATTCAAAGATCTGCTAACAGTGTGTGCACAGTAAGCTGGGCTGAGGTGACAGAGGGTGACACACAGAGGGAGGGAGAGGGGGACAGAGAGGGAGGGAGACACAGGAAGATGGACAGAGGGAGGAGGCCGACACACAGAGGGAGGGAGAGGGGGACAGAGAGGGAGGGAGACACAGGGAGATGGACAGAGGGAGGAGGCCGACACACAGAGGGAGGGAGAGGGGGACAGAGAGGGAGGGAGACACAGGGAGACAGACAGAGGGAGGAGGCCGACACACAGAGGGAGGGAGAGGGGGACCGAGAGGGAGGGAGACACAGGGGGACGGACAGAGGGAGGAGGCCGGCACACAGAGGGAGGGAGAGGGGGACCGAGAGGGAGGGAGACACAGGAAGACAGACAGAGGGAGGAGGCCGACACACAGAGGGAGGGAGAGGGGGACAGAGAGGGAGGGAGACACAGGGAGAGCAAATCAGCCTTGTGGTGTGTGGGAATGTCTGCTCGTCAGCAGGTGGACTGCGTGCATGTAGACAAGGGTGGCCAGTGCCAGCACCCCCCCTCTCCTCCATGGCAAAACACAGGGCCATGTCACAACCTGTGCACGAGCACAACGACAGCTACCTGCATCATATAAGTGTGTGGAACAACTTCATGTGCCCACATACAGTGCTACACGGAAGGCACCAATGCACGGCTTGCCACACCTGCCCACTCCACTGCTGACTGCAGTCACAATTGACGCAGCAAGTAAGACTGTGCCACACATAGGTAAAGTCGGCAAAGCTGTGCCCAAGGGACATACCCATGCACAAGTGCACTGTGAGTGGAATGCAAGACATATCCAATTTCCCAGAGGAAATGTGCCAACTTTGAAACTAATGAAACATGGATGTTGCATGGAACAAAATTAACATTGTCTCTCTCACACACAGGTCAACGTCGTGGATCACCCCCCAACACGGGGGGGGAAGACTCACAGGACCCGGCTCGGCGGGATGAAGGAGCCACCGGCAGCGATGACTCTCACCACTCTGTGGACCAACCCGACCCCGACCAACCTGGCCCCTCTGGTGTCCAACGACCTGCAGCACCTGCGTCAGGTACAACGGGGCCAACCACCACCCCCACTCCTGCCACATCCCAGGAGACACCCAGGATCCCTGCCCCACCACCACAAAGCAGCCAGGCTGGCCAGGAGGGACACAGTGTCCCGGGCACCCAGGAGGAGGCAGGCGACAACGCCAATGCCACCCCTCAGGGGTCCCGGAGACCCGATGTGCCCACAAGGGCAGGCCAGGTGCAAGTGGGCAGGGGTGGTGGGAGTGGAGGACGGCGGAGGCGCCAGCCTGACCAGTTGGCTGGGGAACCGGCATATTCCCATGTCCGAAACATCCTGGACACATACCGGCAGGACACCACGGGCATGGCCCAGGTTGTGTCCATCCTCGAGGGGATCAAGACCCAGCAGGCCCAGCAACATGCGGAGCAACATGCCTGTCTACTGCAACACCAACGGAGGATGGAGGACAGACAGGCTGAGCTCGTGACGGTGTCCACGGGAATTCACAGTACACTCCGTCGGATGGCCGACAACATGGGCAACCCTCCCTGTGCCAGAAGGCGTAGAACATCACCACCCACAGGGAGGGATCAGGAGGAGGAGGAGGAAACATCCGATGGAGCATCCCAAACATCGTCACGGCCTGCTTCTGAGGGTCCCCGCAGGAGGGCGGGTCGTCCACGTAAAAGACCGTGAGGGTCGGCGCTACAGCACCATCTCCCAGGACACCTGGCCTGGCACCTGGCCCACTGGAGCAACACAGCACAGCATCAAAAGACATTCTCTGCCACATGGCCTTGCTGGTCACTGTCTGACCAATGTTGACAAAGACTGTGGCATGGACTCTGAGGATTTCTAATGGCAAGGACACCAACTCCCCTAGTGAACTTTGGATTCCACACACCCGGAAAGCCCCTCATGTCAAACCCCCCCCCCACTAAAATAAAAAGTCACACCATGAAGAGAAGATGCCTGCTGGTTGCATTATTACCTTACATGTGTCTTGTAAAGTCTAAACATGCCTGAGTTCTCATTTGACTTCAACCATCGACACCCTGGGGCCTGAGTCTGGCACAGGACACACGGGTCACAGTGTATTAGGCAAGACAGACATGGAGCACCATACACACCCGTGATGGGCCCAACCAGCTGAGGGGGTGGCCGCACAACCGTGCCGACAGACATATTGAGTACAGCAACAGTCATGCGCAGAGGTCAGGGATCATGTTGAGTGTCCTGGGGGGCACCCAGGTATGTGTGGACAGGTTGCAGAACCATGTCCTGCAAGCTTGAGTCAGGTGGATGCAGAGAATGGTGGCCTGGCCAACGTTGGATGCATGGGGATGGCACATGTCACAATACCCACACAGTCATGGACATCATGCACAATACACGGTCTAATCCCACACAAACAGCTTGCATCTTGCTACTCTACACATAGACACATAGCCACTATCACGGAAAACCATGCCAGACATGCCGGATGCACCGGGGCAACACACCAGCATTGACGGAGAAGAGGCACCTTGGAGGCATAGGGACACCTTTATTAGTCATGTATTTGGGATTGCAGAGGCAAGTCGGAGTACACATGAACGGGTCATGTGGAGTAACATGTGGGTCCAACACTGGCACCCCCCTTCTGCAGCACAAATGCGTGATATCCATGGAACTGGCACACAAGTGTCGGCTAACAGCTAAACACCCCCTGCTGCACACGGAGAGCCTGCCATACACCATTGATCCACTGATGTGGAAGTCCCACACCATGTCAAGCCAATGCAAACCGTATGTGTCCGAGGGCAGTGTTACACACATTGATGCCATCATCACATTCCACAATCCCATCACTGATGACTGTCAACAAGTCTGACCATCTATTCAGGTGTACCCATCTGCATGTCATGTGTCCCATGGTGATGCAACATGTCTGCAGAGGAAACAAACATCGACAGGGGCAGTGTGCATACATCGTGAACTACTGCCACACCCAATACACCCCTGATGCATCCCTTACCCTAAGGAGACTTCCAAACTTGTCCGTGCGTGTAACGCTGAGTCAGCACATGATGACGTGTCCATGAGGAATAGCAGTGCCACAACAATGCAAGCAGCAGACAGCATGCACAAGTACCTGGGGAAGAGAGACACACAAGAAGTCAGCCACAAAAAGCACAACCACTTGCATGTGCATGTACTCGACACATGTATGGATGACAACATGCTAGGTCACAATTATGACTGGGGAAATACACTCATCACTGGCACCATCACTCCTGTGACACATCCACACACACCTCTGACTCACGTGCCATACATGCAGATGGAGACACACATCGCAACACATGCCACACGGGGACCAATGCGTGCACACTCAGACACTGGTACTCACCACTAAGCAAAGAAGTCGCGTATGAGCCGAGTCCGGATGTCCTCTTGCGGCTCCACATCCTCCACATCACTAGCCCCATTGCCAAGCCCTTCGTCCTCCACGGGTGGATGGTCCTGGTCATCTTGATCCAGGATGAGTGGCACAGCTTTCTCAACTGCCATGTTGTGCAGCATGCAGCAGACCATGAAGATTTTGCAGACCTTCGCCGGGGCATATGGGAGGGCGCCGCCGGTCTTGTGGAGGCATCTGAATCGGCTCTTCAGGAGGCCAAACGTCCTCTCTATCACTCGCCTTGTCCGGCCATGGGCGGTGTTGTAGCGGAGCTGGGCCGGCGTGATGGGGTTGCGGAGAGGTGTGATCAGCCATGGCATGTTGGGATAGCCAGCGTCCCCTACATGGAAAGCACATGGACATAAGTAGGACAGGAGAAGCGGTCGTGCTGGAAGTCTACGCAAAATACAGGACAGACAGAGTGTATCCACCAACAACTCATGCTCGTTCGTTGCGCAGCTGCGTCATCATTTCAGGCACCCTGCTACGCCTCATGATGTAGGCATCGTGTGCTGATCCTGGAAAACGAGCACAGACATGTGAAATCACCATGTTGGACAGACACACCACAAGGGCATTGATGGAGTGGTAGTGCTTGCGATTCCTGTACGCTACCTCCTGTGCCTGTGGTGGTACCAAAGCCACATGAGTCCTATCTATGGACCCAATGAGATGGGGCATCCCTCCCAGGGCATAGAATCCACGCTTGACCCCAGTCAACATTTCAGGGGTTGGGAAATGGATGAAGTCATCCAGGTGAATCAACATGGCCTCTAAGAAATCATGCAGCACACGGCAGAACATGCTCTGGGACATGCCACCAACATGAGCTATGGTATTTTGAAAGGTACCCGTGGCTAGAAAATGTAGGGCTGCCATTTCCTTCAGCTTGGGTGTCAGTGCCGTAGGATACCTGTGCAGCGGTTGCAGGTGTGGTGCCAGTCTCGCCGTCAACTCCAGAATCAACCGTTGGGGGAAGCGGTAGCACCGGATACAGTCATTCTCCCGCATGGCAGCCAAGTCCGGAATTGGTCGGGGAAGAGGCGGCGCTCTGCAGTAATTTGGAAGTGACAAGGAAGAGTGAGTGCACCACAACAACAATTTATTTGTACTGAGCACATGTTAATCTGTCTATACACATATGCTACATACGGAGTCAGGTATGTGCCACATGCCCTGGATACATATGGCTGCCAGGTGACACTCCTACCAAGACCCAGCTACACACGGAGATTGTGAACCTCCACATGCCATGGCATGGGATTAGCTGTGTCCCAGTGTAAGTGAACAGCCAGACGCAAGACAGGAGTGACATACATCCACACATCAGCAGAAGTAGGATGTCGATTTCAGAGAGTGGTAGCGGAACACTAGAGCCACAGGTCACATGACATTACACTAGGACAGCCCACACACCTTGCCATTAAGGTGTACATGTGATGACTCACCACACATTCATAGAGAGGATGCAGACATGTCCTTGTTACGCTACTCCGTGTCCCATGCATACATACGCACCTCACATCCGATACCACATGTGGCATGGTGTGCGGAACAGTGTGCAATGTCAATTTACACACAGACACATGTTGGTTGCTGCAACAGCTGCAGCTTTTGAGGGAGCTCCAACATCAAGCTAATGCGAATCCCCCACACATACATGACATAGTCACATCGTGCACCGTGGGTAGTGACATGTCAGGTGTGGTAACCCCTGTACCTGGCCTCAGGAGACACTTCCGTGTGTTGGTGTCCGTGCCATGCCAGTGACGCTCATCCCAAGTGTGCAGTACGACATGCACACATGTCAAAGGAGTCAAGGGCATGCCTGGCACACATTGCACCGTCACACATTACATGTGTACACATCTCATCATACATCTGGTGCCTTCTCGACTCAGGAGTAATGTGCCACATCACAGCCTTTCACACCTGTGCCCCACACATGTAGTACTGCCCAGACAATGCCTTGATGTCCATCCAAGGACAAGTATGTCAGCCCTATTCCTTCCTGTGTGCTGCCTGTCACCACTGTGATGTGTTAAAACCACCGTACTTTTGCTAAGAGGGCCTGTGTACGTTCCCGTATCACTATGGGAGTGCTGCCGTATGTGTACCCATAGTGATAGTGAGCGTACAGGCGTGTGTACGGTCCGTAACACCATGAGTACGCATACGCGAGAACACCCATAGTGGTACGGACCGTACACTCGTGCGTACGTTCACTATCACTATGGTTGTCCTCGCGTATGCGTACTCGTAGTGGTACGGCCCGTACACACGCCTGTACGTTCACTATCACTATGGTTGTCCTCGCGTATGCGTACTCGTAGTGGTACGGCCTGTACACACGCCTGTACGTTCACTATCACTATGGGTGTCCTCGCGTATGCGTACTCGTAGTGGTACGGCCCGTACACACGCCTGTACGTTCACTATCACTATGGGTGTCCTCGCGTATGCGTACTCGTAGTGGTACGGCCCATACACACGCCTGTACACTCACTATCACTACGAGTACGCATACGCGAGAACACCCATAGTGATAGTGAACGTACAGGCGTGTGTACGGGCCGTACCACTACGAGTACGCATACGCGAGGACACCCATAGTGATAGTGAACATACAGGCGTGTGTACGGGCCGTACCACTACGAGTACGCATACGCGAGGACACCCATAGTGATAGTGAACGTACGCACGCGTGTACGGTCCGTACCACTATGGGTGTTCTTGCGTATGCGTACTCATAGTGGTACGGCCCGTACACACGCCTGTACGGGCCGTTGCTATGCATTTGGGGTGCCCTAGGGCCCTGGAACGCACCGTACCTGTGTGTGAAGCTCAAAATTACATAGGGGACACATGAGGGACAAGTATTAAGGCCTACATGCATGCTGGTTGTCATGGAGACCAAGTTTAAAGTTTGAATTTGTTCTGGAAGGTGCACAGCAGAAGTCAGTTGGAATGAATCTACTTTGTTGCAATGTGTTTGTGGGGTTGACATCATGCTGAAGAAAAAAACACAATAAGAACCCACTGACTATGCTAGGTTTGAAGGGATTGGAGGAAACATAGGATGCAAATGTGAGTGACCAATCACTCTGTACTCCTGTGCATGAAACAGGCCAGCAAGGCAGATATAAGGCAGCCAGGTCCCAAGAGGGAGCACTTGCCTGCACATCTCTGGATTCCACGACCCAGCTGCTGCTACTGATTCCCTGGAACCATGTCAAGGTCTGTGGAGAGGTCACAGCCCTTCACCCTGGAGGAGAACATGGCTTTGCTGGATGTGATCCTCCCACAGTACCCCATGCTGTATGGGCGATCAGGGTATCAGGTGAGTGCAGAGTCCACTAGCACAGACTGTGTCCCTTTTTTGTGACTGTGACTTCTGGCATTGTGTCCAGGTGTCTCACACATGCTATGTACTGTAGGGGGGGTCCCGGGGGGGGAATGCCTGATGTCTCCCAGCCAGAGCATGCAGTGGTGCATGTCTGCCGTCCTCACTTGCATCGTGTTTACTGTGACAATCACTGCATGGTGCATGCCACATTCTGCCTGTCTTATCCTCCTGGGAATGTTGCCTCTACAGTCCTCATGTGATTATGTGGTCAGCCCAGTGTGACAGGTGACTGTACCCACAGATGTGTGTTAGTTCTGTGTACCTGTGCTGAGAGTGTCCACATGATGTGTTCGTACCCTGGACATCGGTGTGTGTGTAAGTCCCCTGTCATGTGGGTGGGTGCATATGTGGAGTGTAGCACCCCAGCTGCATGAGGGATGGATATACCCTGGCCATGTGATGTGAGCAGGGAGCAGTGCTGTGTGTCTGACGTGCAGAGCCAGCCCCACACCTGTGAGCCCCCCCAGTCTAGTGGCACATGTGCAGAGTGAGGTTTGTCGCTGCATTTGGCAATGGCAGGTGAATGTCCTGTGTGTGTCTGTGTAATCTGCTGCGGTAGCGTCAGTGGCCTGTGGCTTGTGACTGCTTAGAGGTGCTGCACATTATCCTGGTGTAGCTTGTGATGCACAGTGTGAGCCTGGATCATTGATTGTGTAGTTGCCCTCATTCCACCTGTGTCCTTTCAATGGCACGTACTGCTTTTGCCCTTCCCCAGAGGATCATGTCCCTATGACAAAGGTGCAATGCGTTGGATGCATACTATGCCTTGTTGTAAACAGCAAATGTGTTCTAATATGTGTCTCTGTGACATGTGCCAGGTGTATTGATGTAGTGTCACTTGTTCATCCTCACAGGTAGGCGCCTCTGCCAAGGAGTAGATATGGCTGACCGCCGTCAGCGCCGTGAGGAGTGCGGATGGTCGGAAGCGGCGCCTGTCCCAGGTGAGGAAACGCTGGCAGGATATCCGGTGCTGGACGCGGAGGATCGCACGGGTCCTGCTGGGGGACTCACCTGAGAGCCATAAGAACCGCGGGCGCGGCCGACTGAGCCACATCCACAAGCGTGTGCTGCCGGTGGTCTTTCCAGACTTGGAGAGGCGCTGACAGGAGATGCAGCAGCAGGAAGGGGGTAGGTACATGTGTGCTTGTTGTGTTTCACCAGCATTTGTAAGTGCACAGTTGCATGGATACACTGCCAGGGTTTAAAGGTGCTGTGCAGATCCAGTTACCCACTGTATAGCTGTGCTCTCCTGCCTCCCTTCCCCTCCTTGCAATGTGTTCCCTGGTCTGTGTGTAGTCACTCCTTCACAAGGTTATCTAGGCTTGCGCTTTCTCCACGTAAACTATGCCTGTAGCATCATGTGTGGGGGTGGTGTGTAACAGGTTTTGGGACCTTGCCTGTGCCCTGTCCAGTTCAGTACATGTGGGTTCCATGTCAGTTGGCACTGATGCTGAGTCCAGACATGGGAGTTAGTCTCACAAGTGTCATGCCTTACAGTGCGCATGTCCTATGTTGTGGCCTGTGACATGATGTGCATGAGTGTGCGATACGCATAGTGCAGGGATGGTGGCGTGTGTTGCAGTCATTCCCATTCAGGACCATGGAGCTGTGTTGCCACTACTGTCCCCTGGGTCATATTTTCCTAGGTGTCATGTGTGTCATCACAAAACGTGGACACTCTCAGTGTCTACAGCATAGGTTGTGCTCTGTGCCATTGTCCCCTGGCACCATGTATATTGACGTGAAATGTAGTACAAGTGTCCACTGTACAGCCTGACCTGATTTCCCTTGTTCATAGTCACAGAGGCCAGTGCCTGTGTGTCTTGTTACAATCATCTGATGCTGGCCATTTGTATATGATTATTTGGACAGGCGCACCTCGGGTATTTGGCGTCCAATCTTGCATTTATGCATCCCCTGTGTATTTCACCCAGACTAAGAGATGTAAGTGCCACCTGTGTCTCAACAAATTGTCTCATGTAGGGGGTGGTTGGTGCGGGGCAAGCCTACATGTCAAAACCTGAAATCTCCTTGCTAGTTCTGGCCAGTGTGTGATGTTTGGCTGGACATACACTCAAGGTGCAGTGAGCCAGTCATGTTGGGCATGTTTTCAGTATTACCTATGCAGCATGTGCCTCAAGCTCATGGATTTGGTCCCTCCTCATCCCTATTGTCGGCAACGCTGTGTGGTGCAGATGCAGTGCTGGATTGTCCCCAGGGCCTGGCTCCTATGTCAAACTCCATTTCATGTCATTTGCTATTGTGTCATGCTCTCCATGGATTTTCATTGGCATGGTGGGTCAACCAACTGTGTGTTGCATGCCCTACATCTGTACCTTGTTTTGTAGATGTTACTGATCTTTCTTTTCAGGCTATGCACTGTAACCTATGTAGATTGGACTCATGTGACATATGTATACAGGTGTGTGATTAATTGCTGTCTCTTCACCTTGCCCACAGCATTGTCGGGGGACACGGAGGGAGACATGAGCACAGACGGAGCGGAGGGACCGAGCACCAGTGCCAGCGTTGACATCGTGGCTGGCACATTGAGTGGTACAGAGGCGGAGGAGAGTGAGGCCGAGGACCTGTCCACTGGCACCACCGAATATAAAGCCGACGGGTCCGAGGATGATCTCTCCGAGTGGGCGGAGGCTGCACCACCAGCTGACAGCAGCACAACATCGCACCCCGCCCTCTCCATTGCCATCAGCCGCCTCCCACTTGCTCGTGTCCCTTCCCAACGTGCCCGGTCACCACATGTCTCCTTCCTGCCAGGCACCGCACCCCCTGCCCCTGTCTCCACTGCTGCCGCCAATGCCGAGTCTGTGGACATCCAGCGGCAGTTGCAGATTGGTCAGGCTGCGATCCTTAATGTCCTCCATGGCCACAGCCAGGTCCTCAACAACATGGAGGCATACTTGGAGGGCATTCACTCATCGCAGGCTGACCAACGCAGCTTGCTGAGGTCGATAGACTCGACACTGACTGCAGCAGTGGGTCTCCTGCAGCGCTACGTCCAACCCCCTACACCTGCCCCATCCACACCTCCCACTCCCATGCCTGTCCCACGTACACCCAGACGTCAGCATGCACCCACCACGACGGACACAGGCACCACACCAGCAGGGAAGGTCACCCGCACACCTCCTGGCATGCACACACAGGGTGAGGTAGGCACACCCACTGGGTCGGGGGGCAAACGTAAGACACGCAGCCAGAGTGGGAGTCCGCATTCCACCAAATCCACTCCCTCCAAATCCCCTCCCCTCAGCTCTCCTTGCCACATATCACACAAAGACTCCTTCATGGCTGCTCTGTCCCTGAGCCCCACAGTGACACCACCCCGCAAGCGGTCAAGGGAGTCCCCGGTCAGGGTGGTTGAGCCCCCCCCTGTCTACACCCTCCCCCAGTGGCGCTGCGACCCATCCCTCTGACCCCCCCCTGCTTGGGGCCTGTGGTTCCTTCGGGTGCAGGGGATTCCCTGGAGGACCTTGCTAAGGTGTGCAGCGAGATCCTGGCCTCCGCCTTTGGCCCTGCCCCACCCCCTGTGGTGGAATCCTCCATCCCTGCACCCACGACACCTACCCTTCGCCCTCCTGTCCCTGCGGTGCCTGGTTCTTCCCCCCCACATGATGCCCTCACCCCTGTGGAAGACGACGGAATCTAACTGTGCAGGCAAGCTAGGGGACACGCATCCCACTGTGTCCCCCATCCAGCTGTGACTTCTGGACTGCCCTATGGGCTTTGTAAATATTGAACTTCCTACAAACTAGATTTTTTGGTTCATGCTGAATAAAGCAATTTATTTTTTTCCCCTTGGAACACTACTGCTTTGCTGGTATTGCTGTTGGTGGGGCTGCTACATGGTTTTGGGTGGTGTTCATGTGTTGGGTGTGTGGGAAATTTTGTAGTGTGCTGGTCATAGGGGGGACCCTGGGGTCTGTGTGCCATCACACGGTGTTAGCTAGGTTTCTCTGTTCATGTAAGCAGTTGCTGCATGGTGAAATTGTCCAAAGGTGTATTCCTTCCTCTGTGTACCCTGACATCTTCCCTGCAGGGTGTTCCCAATATTTAGCGCTGAGCTGTGTGTACATTAGCTGGGTGTGTGATGGACTCCTTCTACTTTGCACATGCATGCTGAGCAATGCCTCCACCTGCATCATTCGTGGCATCCTTGGTAGTCATTGTACTTGTGTGTGTGGACTATTGACAGGACTTCATGTGGACATGTTTTCTTTTCTGCGCTATGCATGCGTATACTCCCAGCCTCGCACACATGTGGTACATGTACTGCAGGGTCTTTGTGCACCTGACTGAAATTTGTGGGCATGGTATCTGTGGCTACTCCACCCTTTGCGTTCCATGGGCACTGCTGGGAGTGATAGGCTCCCACCCCTCCTGTGTCTGGGCACTGCTGGGAGGACTCTGCACACACCCCTCCTG
This sequence comes from Triturus cristatus, assembly GCF_964204655.1. Lineage (NCBI taxonomy): Eukaryota > Metazoa > Chordata > Amphibia > Caudata > Salamandridae > Triturus > Triturus cristatus. The sequence continues at coordinate 919,749,751 of NC_140581.1, read as the reverse complement.
TGTCTGGGCACTGCTGCAAGGACTCTGCACCCACCCCTCATATGTCTGGGCACTGCTGGGAGTGATAGGCACACACCCCTCCTGTGTCTGGGCACTGCTGAGAGGACTCTGCACACACCCCTCCTGTGTCTGGGCACTGCTGTGAGTGATAGGCACCCACCCCTCCTGTCTCTGGGCACTGCTGGGAGGACTCTGCACCCACCCCTCCTATGTCTGGGCACTGCTGGGAGGACTCTGCACACACCCCTCCTGTGTCTGGGCACTGCTGTGAGTGATAGGCCCCCACCCCTCCTGTGTCTGGGCACTACTGGGAGGACTCTGCACACACCCCTCCTGTGTCTGGGCACTGCTGTGAGTGATAGGCCCCCACCCCTCCTGTGTCTGGGCACTGCTGGGAGGACTCTGCACACACCCCTCCTGTGTCTGGGCACTGCTGGGAGGACTCTGCACCCACCCCTCATATGTCTGGGCACTGCTGGGAGTGATAGGCACACACCCCTCCTGTGTCTGGGCACTGCTGAGAGGACTCTGCACACACCCCTCCTGTGTCTGGGCACTGCTGTGAGTGATAGGCACCCACCCCTCCTGTCTCTGGGCACTGCTGGGAGGACTCTGCACCCACCCCTCCTATGTCTGGGCACTGCTGGGAGGACTCTGCACACACCCCTCCTGTGTCTGGGCACTGCTGTGAGTGATAGGCACCCACCCCTCCTGTCTCTGGGCACTGCTGGGAGGACTCTGCACACACCCCTCCTGTGTCTGGGCACTGCTGGGAGGACTCGGCACCCACCCCTCCTGTGTCTGGGCACTGCTGTGAGTGTTAGGCACCCACCCCTCCTGTCTCTGGGCACTGCTGGGGGGACTCTACACCCACCCCTCCTGTGTCTGGGCACTGCTGGGAGGACTCTACACCCACCCCTCCTGCATCTGGGCACTGCTGGGAGTGATAGGCACCCACCCCTCCTGTGTCTGGGCACTGCTGGGAGGACTCTGCACCCACCCCTCCTGTGTCTGGGCCCTGCTGGGATGACTCTGCACCCACCCCTCCTATGTCTGGGCACTGCTGGGAGGACTCTGCACCCACCCCTCATATGTCTGGGCACTGCTGGGAGTGATAGGCACACACCTCTCCTGTGTCTGGGCACTGCTGAGAGGACTCTGCACACACCCCTCCTGTGTCTGGGCACTGCTGTGAGTGATAGGCACCCACCCCTCCTGTCTCTGGGCACTGCTGGGAGGACTCTGCACCCACCCCTCCTATGTCTGGGCACTGCTGGGAGGACTCTGCACACACCCCTCCTGTGTCTGGGCACTGCTGGGAGGAATCTGCACCCACCCCTCCTCTGTCTGGGCACTGCTGGGAGTGATAGGCACACACCCCTCCTGTGTCTGGGCACTGCTGGGAGGACTCTGCACACACCCCTCCTGTCTCTGGGCACTGCTGGGAGTGTTAGGCACCCACCCCTCCTGTGTCTGGGCACTGCTGGGAGGACTCTGCACACACCCCTCCTGTGTCTGGGCACTGCTGGGAGGACTCTGCACACACCCCTCCTGTGTCTGGGCACTGCTGGGAGGACTCTGCACACACCCCTCCTATTTAACAATATGTACGCTTAGAACATACACGTGTGGGTTCGCTCCATGGGGGTACGGGTCGTACTTACACTGTTGGGGTGGGAGTACGCTCCATACATACGCGGGTGGGGTACGGGTCGTACTTACACTGTTGGGGTTGGGGTAAGCTCCATGCATACGAGGTGGGGGTACGTGTCGTACATACACGGTTGGGGTGGGGGTACGCTCCATGCATACGCGGGTGGGGGTACGGGTCGTACTTACACTGTTGGGGTGGGGGGTACGCTCCATACGTACGCGGGTGAGGGTACGGGTCGTACTTACACTGTTGGGGTGGGGGTACGCTCCATACGTACGCGGGTGAGGGTACGGGTCGTACTTACACTGTTGGGGTGGGAGTACGCTCCATACATACGCGGGTGGGGTACGGGTCGTACATACACGGTTGGGGTGGGGGTACGCTCCATACATACGCGGGTGAGGGTACGGGTCATACATACATGGTTGGGGTGGGGGTACGGGTCGTACATACACGGTTGGGGTGGGGGTACGGTCCATGCATACGCGGGTGGGGGTACGGGTCATACTTACACTGTTGGGGTGGGGGGTATGCTCCATACGTACGCGGGTGAGGGTACAGGTCGTACATACATGGTTGGGGTGGGGGTACGGTACGTACATACACGGTTGGGGTGGGGGTACGCTCCATGCATACGCGGGTGGGGGTACGGTCCATACGTACACTGTTGGCATGGGGGGTACGCTCCATGCATACGGGGGTGGGGGTACGGTCCGTACATATCCGTCCCCACGCTGTGGAATGCTTGTGCGGGCCGTACCCAGGCCTTTGCCACGTGGGTACAGCTGTCCTGCCATTGTTGGGGTGACGTAGGTGTGGGCGTGGTACGACTCGTACCCACGCTCTTAAGGCATGGGTACGGGACGTACCTGTATTGTTGTGTTGCCGGTTCGCGTCGTCAGGCACTTCCGTTGTGGCGGACGCTGGCTTTGCTGGAAACGCCCCCACCCCCTCATAGTGACCAGGGCCTGGGGGTCAGGTATGTCCAGGGCATGTGTGCTGTGTGACTTTGGTGGGGGTTTTGTGGCCTGCCCCTGGTCCTGCCCCCCCCTTCCCCCCTCCCTTAGTTGTTCTGATCTTCTGCGGCGTCTGCGTCCGAACCTGTAGAGGAGGTCGACTGCTATGAGGGCCGGGATGACACGTAGGTTCGGGTCCATGTCTGTCCGTCGCGTACAGGTACTCCTTGTTCGTGTCGTACTGATTTCCCGGCAGTTTTTGGCAGCCGGAAAATATTGTCCGTGCGGGATGACGTAGGTGCGAATCGTAATTCCTGGTTCGTGAATGGCAGGCTGCGTGCGTCCCGACGTCACTTCGGCGCTTTCCCGGATCGCATTTGTATGTTTATTTTCGTCGGTCGGGGTTTTGTACGATTCGTATGGATATTGAGTTTCCGTGCGAATCGTAATTCCATGTTTGTATATTGTTACGACCGGGTACGCGTCGGACGGAGAATATGCTCCGTCCGACGGTTCGTACCCGGTTTTTACAGAATCGGAATCGGCACTGGTGTTCCTACATATGGATTTTTCTGGTGCAACAATACCATACCTGATTTTACCAGCTAGAAAAAACAACTGGTAAAATCACTTGTGGATTGAGTAGTGGCTGTGTGCACTAGTGCATCCAGGCGCCCATACAAGTCCAGTGCTATGGCATGTGGGAACATGAAGCTGTCCCGTCTAACAGCCTGCAATGTGCAGTGTCTCATAACATTCTGGTACAAATATTAGCACTGTTTGTAATCGAACCAATGTAATATTTATCCAAAAACATGTCTCCAAACTCATGGTGGCACCTAACTAAAACTACAACATGCCTACTACAGTTGGTCCACACACCAAAATCAGCCATTTTATCTTCATGCAACAATGTTTTAAACTCAGCCATACATCAAGTTCTAATGTCCAAAATATGTTATTGTATGTATAATGAAAAGAAGACATACAATATACATATAATCATTACCAAAATAAATTGATCAGACCCTATAAAAAGATATAAATTAAAGTATCACTTGATTTATCAATAGTGTTGTTGATTTCATATTAAAGAAAAATCAAAAGGAAAAGGTCTACAAAAACAAGAGCAGATACAGAAAATATGTCAAACTCTCTGTAGCTAAACTTGAGAAAATAATCAGCAAAAGTATCCAAAATCTATGCAGAAAAGAGAGGTGTAAATGAGCCAGTACGACCTAACATAGAATCAGGAATCTAGTAAAAAAATGTTAGCCGTTTTCAAATAAGAATTAATTGATTTAATAGCAGAAGATGTAAGAAAATCCAATAGATTCATTTGGGATAGAGAAAGAGAAGTTGATCATTCATATGATTTACAAATAAGAATAAGATATAGGTTCAGAAATCTGAAGTTTATTTCCCAATTATCTCCAATCTCTTGTTGATCCAAAAATCAAATATAACGCGCAATATAATAATGCAGGCCTCATGGAACCATTGTCAGTTTTGACATGACAACTTACAGGATTCTCAGTTAAATTAGGTTTGTGAAACATTGCACACTTCCTCCACTATTCTAAGGATAGCAAAAGATATTGTTAGTTATTCCAAAATTCACTTTTGGAATGCATATTTTTGGTATTACCAGACATAGATGTTGTATATATTTTTGAACACATATGACCAGAAGTCTTGTACAAGTTAAACCTTAACCATAATCCTGTTTGTGAAAAATTTGCAATAGGAGGGGCATTAGGGAAACTGTTAAGGTGGGAGTTACATAGCATTTCATAATTGGGAAAATCAAAGAAACATTAAATACATTTTGTCTGAATGTCCAGAAAAGATAACAAACACTTACCATGACATATTTCATGTAAGGAGAAATGCCAGCAATTGACCAATTCTTCCACAATGAGTTCAATATGAGAATTATGCCATAAAGACTTTTTGGACCAAATAATATTCATATTGACCAAGGAGTCAGACTTGAACGTTGCAGATCTGGTTGCTCTAATGATCTGAGAAACGTTCCCCATTTTAGTATTGGACATAGACAAGATAGCAGAAACTGGACTTTTCCAATGTCTTTATCTACTTTATCTACTTTTCTTTATCAGCTTTGCCTAGAACAATAATCAAAGCTTGAGTAAAAGAACTTTCAACCTAATGGCTTTCTTTAAATTCTGTAGATAAGGGTAATAAAAAGGCAATTAGGTACATAGACACTGTTTTGTAAAATTGTGCTGGCATACTATCTGGCCCAGGTGCTCTGCCAGATTTGAGAAATGTAATGGCAGTTAGAGTCTTATTTTGGGATTAACTGGGCAAGTCTGAAGACAAAAGAAATTCTTCTTTAGTTTTACTTTGAATAGTATCCTCCTTATCTCAGAGTTTTGAGTAAATGGCATATATTCATTTGCAATGTTTCTGAGAAGAGTAAAGTGTGACCATCAGGTTTATTTAATAGCCTGAATCTGTTTTTCGTTTTGTTAATGGTTAGCTACCAATTTTCTGAAATTAATAGCATTAAAATATTATTTAGATTTGTCATTAGCAAGCTGTATACACACTTTAATACTAAGTAGAGTATTATTCATATCGTGATTTCTGCAAATTAAATCTATATTTATTTTAGTGGGAAATAATAGATAACACATGTTAATTAATAAAAAGTCCCACATGTTAAGATATTTTCTGTTTTATATTAAAAAAAATGGTATTCCGAAGTACTTTTTTTTCATGTGCCAATTTGGAAATATTTGTACCTCTTATGAATGCACTAAATACATCCCTAAACATTAGTTTGGAGGTGACTTCTATATTATTACATACATAATAGAAAATATTAGAATTTAGCAATGTTCCCCACTGTCTTCATTTGGAATAACATCACAGTTATTTCTCCATTGTGATAATGACATAGGAGCATCATCATAACAATAGTCCACATGTCAATCAATTTGTTTTTTTTAGAAGAGAACTTTAAATAGAGTAAAAGATGGGGGTCAAAATTTAAATGAAGACCTCTTGTGTAATAAAGGATCTCAGCTCAAATTAAAATTACCGTAACAGTACAAGCCATATTATCATTTCTAATATTATGTCACTACAAAAAATAGGATCGAAAGTGGCAGAGCCATAAATATTAACTATTTGAAATATATGCACACCCAATTTAATTTTGCCCTGTGAAAATATATCTTCACATGTTTATGTTTCTTAGGATTTGAATATGGAGGGAATTAGAAGAAAAGAATGGCCACACCATTCATTCAACCCAGAGCTGAGAACAAAAGAAAAATTATTATCCAGCCTTTTATCTTGGTTGAAAGAATGTTGCCAATAATATGAGTTTTTTTAAGTTGACATACATCAGCTTTTTGCTTTGCGCGATAATCAGCATTTTTTTCCTTTCAGTTGATGTCTCACATTTAAAGAAACAATTTATCGTTAGCATCACTCATGGATTCTCGAGTATGACAAGGAAAGAAAGAAACCCCATTAGAAGAAGCTAATCGTAATGAAAAGGTAGCTCACATATAACGAGAGATACAAGAGCGGCAACACACAAAAGACTCGATAAAATGAACCCCATATATACAATCAGGGGAGAATGAAAGGACTGACCAAGAAAGGCTAAACCACTAAGATTTCCTGCATTTCTAGCGTAACTCTAAAGGTAATCAGAACCTTGTGAGACCATTGGTGTACGAGCATGTTGATCGACGTATACAATTAGATCTAGCGGGACGTGGAATGACTGAGATGTCATTCTTCCAGATTCTCATTGTAGAAATATCAAATAGGCCACTTATCCAGTGTCTTTCTGCCTATGTTTTAGGGTAGTAAACTCTCTGAGAATGGCTACTTTTTCTTGACAAATCTTTATGGATGTAGATCCTGGTTCCTTCCATTAGCCAAATGTTCTAAATCCAGAAGACTCTTTCTCTTATGAGTTATGGGTTATCATGAGCCTCTAATTTTGATCTCATTGGTGGAACTTTGCTTAGGTAGACTTGCCAAATCTCTGAATATTTTTAATATCTGTGCTACTAATATCAGTATTCAAGTGCATAGAGCATATTTCTGCCAAAGTTTTCAACAGCTTTGGATATAGCAGGTGGTGCTGAAGTAGTTTGCTTTCTTTTGTTTGTTTGAGCAAATATAGTTTCACTCACAAAGTAGCCATTATACACTTTCAAGTTTAGAAGTAGTGAATTAGAAGTGCATGAAAGTCAATACACGTAAGTGAGCCTTTGTCAGTAATAAAGGCAATAAATAAGGCCAAAGCAAAGTTGCTCCTATATTTTCCTGCTGTGCACCACTGAAATAATAAGCCATATAGAATAAAAAAAACAAGAACTCCATACAGATGTCACAAAAATAGTGTCTCTTTACACAAGTAGAAAATATATTTCTCCTTCTATGAAGGGTTGTTAATGTATGTTGTTAATGGCTGTTTTTAGCTGTGTGAGGAGAGACTGATAAAAGGCACCTTACAATGTTGCAGGCAGTAAGGAGCAAATGTAATGAAGCAGGCAAAAAAGGTGCAGAGTTCTGTTCACACCAAGATAAAAGGTAAAAAAATTACTAAGGTGATTAAAAAAAACAGCCCAAAACTAGAAAAATGCATCGCCAAAGAACAGAAAACGATGAAGATCAGAGTATTGCTGCCATCTTGGTGCACTACCATCTCCCCAAATATCAAGTATTGAGTAGTTTATTCAAGACATTTTGTTAAAAGATTAAAAAGGAACATCATCTTTCTTCACCTGGGAGAAAAGGCTGGGAGAAAGGACTGTTCGGGAGTTCTCAATTTTCTAGGTGGTATAAAGCATTATAATCGTGCCAAGAGTCCATGAAACAAAACTTACTTTTACGCTGATGCGATGCGGGGGCCCTGAGACTCATGTATCTCACCAGTATTCATAGGCTGTTGGCTGAATGCACCCTGTCACTCCTGTTAGATAGTATATGATGTTTAAACCAGAAAGGAACTCATACAATATCTGGACCGTGTTTTACTGCTGTTGTCAATAGGACTTTAACTATGTTCCATGTAGCTCCAGCAAAAGTATTACTGCTTTTGTTAAAAAAAAAAAGCTTGACTTTAGTAGACTTGTGCATAATTCTTTAGATTTCTTATGATTGACTTTGTTTAAAAAAAGCTTGACTTCAGTAGACTTGTGCATGCTTGTTTACATTTCAAATTAGCACTTTCACTATTATTTATTGCAAACGTTTCTAGTTAAAATACTGGACAACAGAACAGTGATAGGTCAGAACCTGATTGTGAGAACTATGCTATGAAGGTGGGTACTTTACAGTGGAGCTCCATTTGCACTGTACTGATTAATTAATAAGGTCATTTTTAATTATGAACTTTCATTATTGTATTTTTATTTTATGCATTTTAACAATGTTTTGGAGAAAGGGCCTGATTTTTAATTTGATTTAAAACATTGGTTGAGTCCGATACGTTGATGTTCACAGTAATAACTAGTGATCAACTGCAAATTTTGCAAATGACTGAATGAATGAATGTTAAGGATCTACAGGGATCCTTTGCGCACAGATTGGATGTGCAGTACATTGGCAGATATTCGCTAGTGCTTTTTAATATTGGTGATTTGTATCAGTGTTAAGTAGGTGTAGTGGGCAGGGGGGGAAGTAGACAGACGACGGGTTAGTTAAAATTAAAGAAAGAAAGAAAGAAAGAAACCACTTACTTTGCGTTAGCCACATCATCGAGTCAGCAGTGCGGCGAGCGCAAGCTAAGTTGTTTTATTTATTTTTTAATTTAATTTTAACTAACCCGTCTTCTGTCGACTTCCCCCTCCACCCCACCCCTCCATTGCCCCACTGCTCTTACCTGTGCCGGCCGCCACGGAAGTAGTGTAGTAAGATGATTCTGGTTAAAATTGGGTGTTTTTAGACTACGCACATTTTTTTACTTTTACAAACTTATTCTGATTTGAGTGCTAATCTCAACTTTTTGAAACCGGTCCTAGGATGCGTGTTTCCAGTCCAGGCAAGACCTGGCCTGGCAGTTCGGGCTGGACTGTTCCCATTGGGCACAGGGTCAAGACTGATTTGCATATGGCTGGGTTCAAACTGGAATGGCATGGGGAGCAACAAAACGATTGATTTAGGACCAGATCTCTGTACTGGGGTGAATGTATGACATTGTTCTGCATTCTGTCCATCAATTGTTCTTCTTGCATTTGTCACCCCAAGTGGGACGGGTATGCCCAGACGTGGGTCCCGTGCTCTCCATGCCACTGGAGTCAAGCTATCCTGGCTGATGAATGGTCAAACCCTGAAACCGGTCCTAGGATGCTTGTTTCCAGTCCAGGGAGGACCTGGCCTGGCAGTTCGGGCTGAATTATTCCCATTGGGCACAGGGTCAAGACTGATTTGCATATGGCTGGGTTCAAACTGAAATGGCATGGGAAAAAAAAAAGATGGATTTCGACCCAGATCTCTGTTCTGGGGTGAATGTCTGACATTGTTCTGTATTTTGTCCATCAACACGGGTGCAAACATGCACAAATATTGTAGAGTAATAAATGTGTGGTGGAATCATGCACATAAAAAGTACATAGGGGAAAACATGCAGTGTTACTGCAATATTCACCATTCAGATATACAGTAGTATAACAGCCAGTAAATACCTCCCCTTGCAGTATTGGTATTTAGCGAGTGCGGTATTACCTCACAAAATATGGCTGAATAACGAATCCCAAGGTATTTTATAACTAAGCTGATTTTTTAAACGAACTGTACTGTTGTAGACAATGTTGTCTAAAATAAACTATTTTCACTGGCATTAATTGAAGTAGTGGTTTCGTGCCAATTTGGCTCTCAGAGAAAATAAAGGGACCAAAATCTATTTTATTCTTTGAACTAAACCCTCGGGTTATGTGACTTGTTGTTGGCTCCGTGCATCCAGCTTCCATTCATCTCGGTTATTAATGACCAAAGGTCAACCACTCTCAGTAATCAGAAAAGAGTTAACAGTATTAGTTCATTTCTAGTGGCACAGGTACGTGTATCACTGAAATGATTATCATATAGGCTATCATATGCTATCAGATGTGGCAGCTGTCATGAAGGCTAAGAATGAAACTGGCATGGATAAGAAAGGATCCCCTTGACTGCCCACGTCAGTTTCTTCCTGAACAGCCATGAATTCATGCTCAGCCTTGTCAGTGATTAAATGGAGACGTTCTGGCGGCAAAAGCTTGAACGTGGGAAATGAACACATTTCTTTACATCTTTGTGCGCCTAACATGCTGATAGAATAAAAATCATTACATCATCCAGGGGAAAACCAGGCGACTATTTACAATCCGTTTTTGCTGGTCCTGGTGGTAGTATAAGGGTCTTAGGGCACTAGACTAAAAGCCCCAGTCATGCACCTTTAGTCACAAATTAAGCACCTGCTAATTACTGCAAGTATAGTGATTAGGTAATGTGCATCAGATTCTATGTTTGAACCCCAGAATGGAGAATTACGCAGAGTTTGTGTAAACTAGTAGTGGCCCAGGGTGCACAACCTGGCTTTGAGCACTTCTGCCCCTGCAAATTGGACAGATTGCATCAGCTACATTTCAATAGGCAAATTACCACCATTTCCAACGCAACCTGGAGTTTGCAAACAAAACTGGGGTACCTACAAAGCTGTTATTGGACTCAATATAATCAGTAGAACAAGCATTGGCATAGCCAATAGGTCTCGCCTTTGGGACCTTATAAGTGTTTTGCCAGACCTATTGCCAGACAGGTGAAGCTTACTCTAGCCGCACCTAAAAACTGGGACTCGCAATGACTATTAAGATGTTTGGAGAGGGAGTGGGAAGTTTAAGCGTGACTTAATACGTCAAAAAGAAATATACGAAAGCAACCATAGTCTGAACAGGAATGCCAAGAAGCGCTCAGGTAAACTAAAAACGGGGACTCGCAATGACTATTAAGATGTTTGGAGAGGGAGTGGGGAGTTTAAGCGTGACTTAATACGTCAAAAAGAAATATCCAAAAGCAGCCATAGTCTGAACAGGAATGCCACGAAGCGCTCGGGTGTTAAAAAGTGCGAATAACGAAGGGGCTTACCAGGAGGAAAGAAAGTTTGCATAGTTCGCAAAAAATAAAACGCATATATCAAGCAGGATTTAAACTCAGAGTCAAAATGTACTGTGGAAAAAGTAGCACACCAGATTCAGAGCTGCAGGGAGCAGGGAAGCAAACACGCAGGGTCACAGGCAGAATGTGGGATTCACAAGACCGATTCTGAAGGTGTGATGACAGCGCAGAGTCAGCAATGAAAACCAAACGTCAAGGAGGCTGCAGCTTCTTGCAGCCAACATGTTCAAGCCATTCAGGAGGGAACATTCTTTTTATAGGAGTCTCTGAACAAAGGCAAACAAAAGCAAGCTCGGAGAGTGAAACGACCATCAATTCATGGAGCCGGATGGCAGACTGCACTTTGAAGCGAACCAAGCGAGTTTGCGGCTAAATCAACCAAAGCACAACTGTGCTCCACAGCAACCAAACAGAAAAAAACACATGTTTCGGAAAGGGTTAAATTGACAAACAAACAGCCAGGCAGGCAGTAATGTGTTCGTATGGCAGCATGTCTTGGAAAGACGCCCACCGAGCTATGAAAATGTCGAGTTCAAAGAACGCCAACCTAAGATCGGCTAAAAGTGAAAGTAAAACAGCAGCACGCAGTGGAACAAGCTGGGAGCCAAGTTAGAGAAAATAAATAATAAACAAGGGAGGGCGAGGGTGAGACAGGCAGGGGAGCAAGTACTTGAAAAGTGCAAACGCGGGTGCGGCCATGCTAATTGCAAACAGATGGCTCCTGCGCGCCGCTGCTCGCTCCCGCAAGGTGGATGCCAGCACAAGCACGAGTGCTTGAAAAGAGCTGACTGATTTCTAAAGGTCATCTCCTAGAGCTGCGCATGCACACTGCACTAGGCTCGACCTAAAAAGGGAAATATTACTAGCTAATTTACAAACCCAACTGCATGTTTATTGTTTGCCTCCCCTAGGAATGCAGATTCCCTTTCTCTGCTGCTCATGGCTCCACTGTATCTTCAATGCCCTATCTCCACACTATGGTCAACTGCTCTCACTGCCAGAGCATGCCTTCTCTGACTCCTATTCAATAAGGCCACTGCCACCGCTACACTTTATCCAACTTGCTAGCACTCAACACCTGTCACCGACATGAATGCTGCCCCCGATCCACACTGCATCGCACTTTAGGACCATTACCATGTGCTCACTGCCGCTTCTCCTGGAGCATCACCCCTACTCCACCCACCACACGCCCCTCAGCCTGCATCACATGCATGCTCCTCAACAATAGATACCTGCAAACATGCCACCGAGGTCTGGGACATCATCGACACACACTACATAGACATTCTGTTTCTCACTGAAACCTGGCTAAACCTGTCATCCACTTCAACCATCGTTGAGGGCATCCCTCCTGGCTTCAAGATCGTCCACCGAGATAGGCACTACAGAGGTGGTCTCGGGTTCATCCACAAAGACACCATTGCCTCCACAACCGCTACGGATGAACCCACTGCGTTAATGGAACACATGCCCTTCAGACTATATATCAGCCCCTCCACGACCATCTCGGGCATCCAACGGACCACAATGCTACCGACCTCCTAGAGGGCCTCAACATAGGACTCACACAGATTAAACATGGTACCAACTTACATCACCAGGCACACACTCTATCCAGTTTTCATAGCCAGCAACAAGATCACCTTCAGCCACCTCACCCTGCTCACATGGACAAACCACTCCATTGTACACTTCTACATCAATTCCCCCCACTCCAGCAAACCAAAGCCAGCTTAAAAAATCAGTCGTAAATGGAAGAACATAGCAGAGGTGAACTGAACCCACATCCTCAGATCCAACCAGCCTATGCTCACAAGCGACCTACAGAACGGCCCAACCACTTCCAACAACTGGATCTCAGAGTGCGCCAACACCTTAGCTCCCCTTAAGAAAATTAGGCAAACAAGAACTCATGCTCAAAAATACTGGTACACGGAAGAGAATCCAAGCCCTATTGCAAACAACTTGAATGAAGATGGAGAGCCAGCCGAGATAACACATCTAAAGATGTCTACAAATCCGCACTCAGAAGGTACCACACCCAGATGAAAGAATCCAGGAAAGCTGCCTTCATGCTAAGACTGGAATTCTTGCTCCAACTCCAGCAAATAAAAATTCAACATCATCACAGAATTCACCAACCCAACAGCAGCCACCCTCACCTCTGCAACGACCTCTATGATTTCTTCCACAACAAGATACTCAAGATCTACACCAATTTCCCACTCCAACGCACCGTAGGAGACATTATCATACAATCTCACACCACCACTAGGAACACCCACCACAGAAGATACCGCCAGAATTATGCTGACCTTCCACTCAGGGGTCGCCACAGACCCCTGCCCTCCCTACATGAACAATCTGGAAAGAACACTAATCAGCACCAACCTCGCCACCATCATCAACTCCTCCATCCACAGCAAAACCGTCCTGGATAGCTGGAAACATGCAGATGTCGCAGCTCTCCTGAAGAAACCCTTAGCAAACTTGCAAGACCTCAGGAACTACAGGCCCATCTTGCTCCTTCCTTTCCTGTCTAAAATCTGGGTGAAACCGATCAACAGGCAACTCTCCTCCAATTTAGGAAAGCACCATCTCCAGGACTCCACCCAGTCAGGGTTACACAGCAAACAAACCATGGAAACTGCCCTCCTGGCAGCAACAGACAATATCCGGGCCTTCGTGGACAGAGGTGAAACCGCCACTCTGATCTTGCTTAACCTCTCAGCAGCCTTCGACACTGTCTCCCATGGCACCTTCCTCAACAGAATCTGGAATTCAAGGGCCGCCTTGAGATGAATTGCCTCCTTCCTCTCCAACAGATCTCAACAAATCAGACTCACAAGATGCCCATCTGGGAGTCCCCTGGGGTTCCACTCTTAGCCCAAATCTGTTCAACATGTGCATGGCACCCCTCTCCCACAACATAAGAGACCACAGCATCAACATTTTCTCCTAAGTAGACTACACTCAGCTCATCCTCTCCCTCACCGACACAAACATCAACTTAATCTCCTGCATGACCAATGTGGGCAACTGGATGAGAGAGGACTTCATCAATCTCAAAACAGATGGACAAAATAGAGATCCTGATCTTCAGAAATGAGAGCCTCCTGAGGGTCATCCAAACTAGGTCCCACCCCCACAGACCACACCCAAAACCACAGACGACAATCTCGTAATTAATAAACAGGCCAACACTGTGTCCACATTCTGCTGCCTCACTCTCAGAATGCTTTGCGAGATTTTGAAATGGCTCCCCACGCACAAAAGACACGCAGTCACCCAGACCGTCATAGCCAGCAGACTGGACTATGGCAAGGTGCTTTATGTCGGTATCTCCAATCAGCTCTCGCAAAGACTCCAGACCATCCACTACACTGCCGCCTAACTCATCCTAAACGTCACCAGAAGCATTCACATCATTCCCTACCTCACTGAACAACAATGGCTACCCATCAAAAAACTGCCAAATCAAGTTGCTCATCCACGCCTACAAAGCCTTCCTCAACACCGGACCAGCATACCTCTATAACTGACTCTAACTCTACCAACCTCCCTGACAACTAGGCTCTACCTCTTCCACCCTCGCACAGGTCCCTGCATCCACATAGGCAAGCCAGGAGGCATGCCTTCTCCTTCATCGCCCCCAAGAACTGGAATGAAATTCCTCAACACATCAAGAGAGCTCCTTCACTTCTCAATTTCTGCACGAAATTGAAGACCTGGCTGTTCAAATAGGCGCTCCGCCCGGCCTTCGTTACTGCTCCAGTTCCTGGATACCCTCACTGGTGATAAGCTGCTCCATAAAAATAGACATAACATAACATTACATGCCATAACATAATATAACATTTTAACATTTGTATTTGTGTTGCTGCTTACCTCAAGGCCATTTGGAAGATTCATAACTCAAATTCTCAAAGTAAATGTGTGAAATCTTATTTCTGCCACTAATGAATTGAATACGACAGGTAAAATATGCACAGCAAATTTGCTTAACTTCAACATTTGGTCTCATTTCAGGTACCATTCATTTCAATGGGACAAAGAAAGTGTGCTCGGGGAGATATTTTAATTGTAAAGCTCTGACATTCATCTCTAGCACTACTAGACTTAAATTGCATTAGAAGAGTAAAGAGGGCACAATGGCAATTCCTTTCATATTCCCTTCACTGGAGACTGTGTTTACATTGACTTGAGAACTTGTTTGGGTTTTAGAAGCTTAAGGGAAAACAAGCATCCATTTTTAGGTGTGGTGTTAGCCAAGATCATTTGATTTATTAAAACTATATGTGTAATTGTTACACAGATTAATCCATGAGGTGTTGCTAATTCAACAGCTTTCATAGCAGTCTTCATGCACCGTCACAATCTAGTCAGCTGACAGTCAGATGTGCCAGTCTACTCATATAGAATATTTAGTTTGACATTTGGGAACAGGGAAGGTTCAAAAGTGAGAAAAAGGGAGGGGAAACAGGAAATGAGGAAGCCATGGGAGTAGATTTACAACACATCTGCCTTTGCAGAAAGACAGGAAAACACAAAAATAACCATATAGTGAAAGATGTGAGGTAGAAAACATCTTTAGCAGTAACATGCTAAGCGACCAAACAAGCATGTATAATACTAGTCACACAATTACATCAGTGCTTATAAGAAAACAATGTAAGATTGGACTATGACACTCAAGTAAGAACAAAGGGTCTGATTACGAGTTTGGCGCACGACTCGCAGTGGCGGTCTACCGTCTGCCGTATTACAGCTTCTAAACGTGTTGCGGTGGTGGACCAATGGCTGCGCTAGGGAACAGTCCTTCTCTGGCCGTGGTGCAGGAGCACCACAATGCAATACGATGATCAGGGACTGGCGCAGTCCCGCTCAGCATATTACGAGTTCCTCGACCGTCAGCCTTTTCCTGGCGGGGGCCTACCATGAAGAGGCTGGCGGTGCAGGAACATGTGCCCCCCTGTCTGTACCCCCACGAAGTTAAAGCACGTCCATGCTGTGATGGAACTTTTTTGCTGTTCCGACTGTGGTCCCTGTTTTCCAGGCACCATCATGGTAATAGCAAAGGACCACTTGCTGTATTACAAGTTGCACATTTTTAAATTGTTATAGGGTAGGACAGAACTATGTGCTGCTATGGCCCAGGGGAGCCAGCGTGGCACGGCGCCTCTGCGCCAAAGTCATAATCAGGTCCATAGTCTTTTTGCCACGTTGAAGCTGAACGTATGCTTTTCTTTCCTTGAAAATAATTATATGGTTGAATTCCACCCATTTACCTGAAACTTGATTATCATTCTTTTGTATATTCAAGAGAGCACTGTTATGAGAAACAATTGGGTCCATAGAGCATGTCTGACCATTTTCCAACTTCAGAACATTTATCACAACCTGAATAATCCTCAAGGGGTTATAGAACCTGGAGCCATTCACTCTCCGCTGTTTGGGTAAGTCCAACAAGACCCAATTTCCAACCTTAAGCGTAATAGTTCTCAAATGTTTGGATGCATCATATCTGCTTTTATATTTGTTTTGGTGTGCACATATTCTCTCAGACACCTTTTCTCTGTCTACCACCGCACTTACCCTTTTCTTTAACCATGAAGCTGTTAACTTCGTTCTGGGATTTCTGCCTTTAAGAGATAAGAATGGAGAAGCTCCTGGGACACAATTTGGTGCGGTGCGGTACGGTATACTCAGATAGTTTCTTGAGGATTAGTTCATGAGGCGTTGTAAATTCAATAGCTGTAAGAACACTCTTCATGCACCATCACAATCCAGTCAGCTGACAGTCAGCTGTGCCAGTCCACTTATATAGAATTTTCAGTTTGACAGCTGGGAACAGGGAAGGTTCCGAGGTGAGGAAAAGGGAGGAGGAAACAGGAGAGGAGGAAACCATGGGAGAAGACTAAGGTTGGGCGGAATTTGCGAAATTGACTTTCGTAAATTATCGCGAAATTGCACAAAATGTCCACGAGCATGCAAAACTTTTGCGAAGATGCAGAGATTGCTTTTCCCGCCCGTTTGCGATGTGTTTTTGGTTGCTTGTGGGGAAATATATCTCAAACTTGCCCATGTGGTCGCTAATGGGCGCGGCCATCTTGCTCGCGATGCTTATTTCCTGTGCGCGATCGCAATGACGTGTTCGCGATCGAAAACTCTCGCGGGATATCACGACCGGCTACCAACAATCCAACATCTTGTGGCGTGCGCAAACGGATAGGAAAACTCGTCGGCAAACGCAGGGACCCGGTAAGTCGCGATCGCGCGCGAGAGAATGCATTTTTAAAGCGCGAACGAGAAAAATACTTCCGTTTCGCGGCAGGTTGCGAAAGTTTTGACATTTTTGTGCTCTCCGCAAAACGCGAAAATGTCAAAATATCGCAAATTCCACGAACGGAACGAAATTTACCGCCCAGGCCCAGAGAAGACTTAAAACAGGAATTTACCTACTTAAAGGGGTTTTCAGCCTGTCTTCTTCATCCATTGGTCTGCAGTTGTGCCATTCATATTTTCCTTTCGCCCACTACAGCATAAAGCATGGGGCAAAGGGTCAGCCTTCTTCAACCACTGACTAACATCACTCTTGAGTGACTGTATTTTGCTCTTTCACATGGAGGACATCTGCAAATAAGGAAGTTCCCTAAAATATCAAGGACTACCATGGCAATGTGTGTTGTTTTTAGAATAAAAATACATTTGTCTTCATCTGTTGCCCACCCATCGTGCTGTCCACCCCACCACAGTTAAAACACAGGTGGCTTCTACAAGCAGTGTACCTGTATCGTTCTTTTGCAAGAATAAACTCAAAAGTGATCTGGCTGTCCCGCCTTCCAGCTTGGTTTTGGAAAAGCCCCCTGGCCCTTGTCCGACTTGGACCATGGCAGCTCTTCCAGGGTCTACCTCAGTTACTTCCGTGCATGGCTCAGTGCCATCATATAGTGGGAGGGTGCCCAGAGGGCAGTGTTATTAGAATCACCCGATTTATAAAGCACAGTATGGTTTAATTAATTGAAAATAATGTGTATTGAGAGAATTCTCCCCAAGGTGTGACTGTATTTTGGCAAGTGTAAGCAAGCAAACCGCCCAAAGTAGTCTCTAAAACAGTTCTGTTTCTCTATAGAAAGATGGCCTCATTATTATTGCTCCTATTCACAGTCCTTCATCAATGCCTTTGCTGCTGCTTGTAGCCAGTCTCTCGTTGCTGTTCGTCGTGCTGAGCATGGCAAGTCCTTTCTCACTGTCTACAGTCTTGCGGGCAACACTGAACAGGTGACAGATAGACATAAATTGCCTACTCTCTCCCTGGATTATAAATCCCATCTGTAGTTTGACTCAAACAGTAAGGGCTATACAGAGTGGGGGAGGGTAATGGCCACCTCTGGTAGTCCCAAAGCAGCCTGCTAAACCAGCGCATGTCGATGTATGCGGCAACATATAACCCCCCCCTCCCCCCTAGTATTTATCCAGACCCGCCCTTCCAGCTTCAGAGCACCGCTGTCACCAGCACAACGGGATACATGCTTGCAGACACACATGCATAAACATATCGTCACAAGCCCATTTATTCACAAGGACTCACACTAATCTACATAATGCACAAGTAAACAGACACTGGACTGCCCCAACCCTCACTCAAGTGAGCACCAAGGGCCTCGTTTCTCCTCAGGCGGATCCTGCCCTCTTCCTTACAGAGTCCTCATCTCTCCATCTTATCCATAACTCAGTAGCCTTTCAATCCGTTTGCCATCATCTGATTCGTTCCCTTCTCCACCATTATGTATATACGTATGTGAACACCCACTGACACTTCCCACAGTGTAGCACACATCTGTTGACATTTGATCCTGAGTATTTTAACGTAGGCTCATTCCACATCGTTCTTTAAAAAAACAAAGGGTGAAACACGGCACCGCATTTTATTTTTACCAACTTGAAGGGAACATGGACCATGGATGCAAAAAGAATAACAAATCTTAAACTTTTCTGGAGAAGGTAGTGTAATAAACACCAGTGCTCACTGGCACATTTCACACCCCACACACCTTCCATCCAACAAGCACCATTTCACACTAATACACAATACGACAAAACACTCCCACAAAAGCACTCACCAATGATACAGAAGCGTGCATGGTCCCTGCACAAGCGGTTCATGTGAGGGAGACTGGTCTGGTCCTGCTGTAATCGTTCTGCGTTAAAAAAAGGAACTCTTACGCATGCAGTTGTTAGTAAATTTTGTCAAACTTATTTTCATCACCGTAAATTCAAAACAATGGATTTGTCAACACAGGTTTTATTTGTCACGTCTGTAGAAGTTATGGAACAAACCATATACTCATTTCGACAGCGAGAGTCATTTCTTCTCAATAAAACTTGTAAAACCAGGTTTCTCAAACCTTTGATTTGGGACACTGTGAGTGTGTTGTCATGAGTGAGAGTGGGGGGCCTGGTGGATACGGGTTATTTCAATATCATAGTTAAGACTTTTTCAAAATGGAGGTATTGGTATCAGTACACTATTAAACTTAATAAAGGAATGAGATTACAGACACCCTTGAGAAACCACGAAGTCTAAAGCGAAGGGGACCTTGTAAACTAAGCACCCCTGTTTTACACAGGACTGCCAATGTGTGTCTTTACAATTTTGTCTAAAACATCGTCGTCAGAGAATCTGCATTTTCTTATAATGACACTTTTTGGGACTACTTAATAAGCAATAGTATAAAGTAAATAGACAATTAGAGTTACAAGCACAGACTGCCTGAACTCACTGCAGGGAAACTGAAACCACTGTAACAACTTAAATAATAGCGATATGTTTTCTATAACGCTTGTTACCCTAGTTCTGGCGTTTCTTTGTACTGTAAGCAACATTTTCTACTGTTGCGTATTGGTGTACAATGTATTAATCTTGCAAGCATGAAAGGCTGATTCATCCATGCTGAAATTCAAATATGACCTGTAGATTGCAGGTGGACCTCCGCAAGAAGCTGTTAACTCACTGAGCTGTCTTAGGAGGGATTGTGGGGCAATCAAGCATTTCCCTGACTTTACTGGACATTAAGGGGCCAATTACAATGTCGTTAGGAAAGGCTCCATATGGGATTCGTATTGCAGAATCCGATTAGAAACCCTTGTTACCTACTGAATCGTACAGGATTCTCAACAACCGATTACAATGCCGGGAAACCGTTTGAGCAGACCGAATTGGTTCAGAAAGGCATCCGGACAGCCTGAGTCTTTCAGAGCCGATTGGTACAGCTCTATGGGCACAGTTTCCGGATGAGCGATTACGATGACCAATCCAGACAGCCATTCCGATTCGGTTTGCCCGAGACGAAACGGCTGCCGGAATCTGTATGTGGGGGCCTGTTGCAGGCCCCACTTCATTCTGAGACAAATGTAACCCGTGGTGGTACCCATGGGACCCCTCTTCCCAACCATGCACAGTGTGGCAGGCCCCATGGGGTGCCTGCCACAGGGTGCAGGTTTTCCCTAACCCCCTTTTTAGGTCTCGCCTGACCCAGCGCATGCACTGGGCTGGCGAGACTTATTGAGAGGGCTCCAAAAAGTGCTACCAGGCCAGCCTAGAGCTACAGTGCATGTGTGCGGGCGCGCGCTCCGCGTATTACCGCAATTACTTTCACTTTCGCGGCTGCAAGGCCGCTTTGATGTTGATCGCGATCGCAATCGCGATCACTTTCACTTTCGCGGCCGCAAGGCCGCTTGGCATAGCCAATAGGTCTCGCTTTTGGGACCTTATAAGTATTTAGTTACGCAACTGTTGCATGGCTAAACACTTATGAGGTCCCAAAGGCGAGACCTATTGGCTATGCCAATGCTTGTTTTCAATGGGAGCCTGTGTTCTCGTTCGGAACAAAGGCTCCCATTAAAGTCAATGCGAGTCCGACCAAACGATGTTGGGAAGCATTGTAATCGGTCGTCCGGACTCACGGGACCTGATTTGTTTGGATACTATTCCGTAACCGATTCCTTCTGGACAGTTTCCTAATGACATTGTAATTGGCCCTAAGTTGAAAAGGTTGTATACCAAAACATTGCCACATAAACACATCCCTTTAAATTTAATGACAACAGTTCCCATCCTAAATTTTCTCTACTGTATTCGGTGTCTGATAAATCACATCCATAAATATTCAAAACAGGTAAGATTTACAAATGGTTTTCTTGAAAAAATTCAACAATATTGCAAAGGAACTATTCACTTTCGAGTATATAGTTATGCACACATTATAGTTTACCATGGCTGTGCTCCAAAGTCTTGTCTGTACTTGATTACATTTTGAGTACGGAACTTACATACATAATGAATGAAAAGGTCTCAATACAATATCTGTATGCATATGTTATAAAAACGTTGGGGCAGAGTGCATTTAGTAGTAGTAAAGTTAGGACTCCTAACTTTACTACTACTAAACTGAGATAAAACCCTAAACGTACTACTTTTGGTATTCACAGAAGGCATTTAGTAGTAGTGACGGGATGGGTAAAATTAATAAAAATAACTAAACCACTTACCCTGTGCTCACCATATCACCAACTCGAGCACAAGGTAAGTGGTTTTATTTATTTTTTATTTAATTTTTACCTATCTCGTTGTATGTCGACTCCCCACTCCACCCCCCACTGCCCCACCGCTCTTACCTGTGCCGACCGTGCCTGGCACAAATGATATTTAGCACATTAAAACCAGACTTTTTAGCTTTAATACTAGGGACAAAGTAGCAAAACTAATATGGGAATGAGGCCAACAGTGACATTATGCTGTCTTTCATTAATGTGCTAGACTAGGGAAAGGCGCACATTTCTCTTATTTTACATTTTCTTCTCTGCCATTCAGGGTTCGACTGACACAGAAAATAGGCCCGGGCACCAAAATAAAAGTGACCACATTAGTCAATCAGAAAGCTAAAATAGGGGCCCAAGTATGCATGTTGGGGCAGTTTTGAAATTGTAAAGACGTTGTATAGGTGTTTTGCAGGGTTTGGAACACTGCATGAATTTTAGCTTGCTGCAGGCAATGCTTGTTTTTATATCAGGGAAATCACCAGTAAAAACCAGCCCAGCAGACCATAAAACAAGCCCACAAAATGACATAGAACAGGCCCACACACTGACCTGCCCATTGAACAGCCCGTCAGGCACTGCCTGATTGCCCCATAGGTCAGTCCAACCCTGCTGCCATTTGGCAGTTATTAAAAATCATATGATGTGCTTTGAGATTCACTTCTATTTTCCTGTCAGCCACTGTTTGGTGACAATGTAATTTGTGGTTATGCTGCTGAGCGAGGTACATGTCAGCCTGGCTAAGGTTCGGTGTAGGAAATGTGTAACCGGTCCGTTCAGCAAGTAGGTCAATTTACAATGTCAATTTTCAAAATAACCACATACAGCCTCTACTTTGAATTTGGTAATCCAGAGATGAAAATAGAAAGCGGTTCTTCTTGTAAAAATATTTAACATAGCCCAGTGAAAACCTGGCCAGATAGTATTTGTCTAATTTTATTGTTATTAGGAATGTAGCAGGCTTGGAACACAGTAGTTAAAAGCTCTCTTTCTACATACATCTTTGTTCTTCGATATACTGACATACTCTAGGGTATGCTGTTAAAAAGCTCACAAGCCTTCACACCCAAAACCAGACGAACCCACATCCCCCCAATAACTGTGCTCTATCATTTTACTACAAACCATCCACACGTAGCATACCCGTGAATACAATTACTTCCTGCATTGCATATGCTTCTTTAAAGAGTGCCAGAGATGTTTTCAGGCTTGTGTCAAGTGGACCTTCACCTTCCAGTGGGCCTTCTGAGACAGTGATCTTTTTCTCTCTCTAACTCACCTCTCTATGCTTCTCCATCTCAGCCTCTCTCCCCTCTCTCTGTCTATCTCTGACGCTGGGCCTTATTACGAATGGGTGGGTAAATAATGCATCAGATGTGTTAAATAACTTAACCTTTGTTATATTTTGGTAGGTCAAACCTGCCGCAATTTAACACGGCAAGAGTGTTGTATGTCGATTTTGATACCGTATATAAGTTTTGCCGATTTATGTCCTTATATAGGCACAATTCGCATTGCCCATATTTAGGCATAGAAATCCTACCCTTATTTAGGCATTATCCATGCCAACCAAATACAGGCATGGCCACCTACATCCGTTCATCTACGTCACAATGAGTTCTTGGAAAACTAGACTCTTAAGCCTTTAGGACTTCCCCTTGCTTGGATATTGATTTCTCCAGGAACTCATTTATTATGCACGAACATCTATTCCTTAGGGTTTCATTCATGACGTTCCTATGCCTGACTTTTACATCAATACTGGCATTCCTAAACACCTTCAAGGTATAAATATACCTCACTTACCATGGCAAACCACAGTTCGGCTATCTACTTGTACGACGCGGCTCGCCACGGCAAGTTCGGAAGGAAGTCAAGTCCCCGCCTGACGCACTGACCAGACGTTGTCATCCTCCTCGCAGAGAATCCAGCTCCAGTGTTTCTGACTCCCCTTGCGAATTGGTGTTAGAGATCGAGACTCGGAAAGAGATTCCAACCTCACTCATTCTAAGGTATGGAGCGGACTAGAACCTAGAGGGACTTTTGGCAAATTTTGGCAACTATAGCTAAAACTAGACTATAGACAAACAGCACCTACTTCTTACCTTGTACTACACTTAGGTTAGGTACACTGGGGTAGAACTAGCTAGAAGCATCAGATGAGTATTACCATTTTAGCCTGTGTTATTTATGTATGTATTTTTATGAATATCTGTCATAGCTACAAACCATGCTATTGCAGTATTATTTTATCTTACTGCTAACGCTGTACGTATTTTACTTCGCATTCTGTCTTACGATTGTAGCAGTTCATATCTCTTGCACGAGAAATAAGACTGTTCAATAAACCCTTTTTATTTAAAGGCCCGTCTATCCATATCTGTGTAAATCTGTAGAAACGAAGCATGCACGATTGACTGAGTGAAACTGTTATCTATTGTTTCCCCGATTCTGAGATTGTTCCGATTCTAAGGGAAACAAAGTTGTCATGTTTATGCGGTTGTCAGAAACTAATTCCTTCTTGTTTATTCGAGAAGTTTCTAGTGACCTCTGAGTTAGCTGATACACACAAGTAATTAAGTTTAATGTACTCGATAGAGACATACTGACCTCGGTCCTATGTCAAAACTATAGTGTATATGATTCCAATGTGCAGGGCCTATCAGGAATATAGGAACTACATGGCGCCCAACGGTTTGGTAAGGCACTAATTTAATGTTAGATACTGAAATAACTCAGTCGTGCTTTTCTCTGAGACCCCTACTCATAATACTCCATAAGACGTCTGGAGTGGGTAGGGATAATATCCGCCATAGCTGAGTAGGACGAAAATCCTATGTATTAGCTGTTTGGTTTGTTCAACGTTGAAGGATACAGTGTTCCAAAATATTGTGCACCTTATCTTTGTTTCCTTGAAACCAGCTCTGCAATTTTCATTAAACAATGTCCCAAAACGAGGATAATAACACCGGAACCGATGGAGCTGTACCCGACAATGTCGCAGCAGCTTTTGATTTTGCAGGTTTTGATGAAACCGATGAAAATGTGAAAATCATCGCTCCAAATTTAAGGAGAGCCAGCACTCTAAAACTTATAAAACATGGCCTAACACCAAGAGTTGGTAGAGCAGTTTTTGTGATAGAGGCACATGAATCTCACCAGACAGAGGTATTCTATTCATGGATTGTATTCCCAGAATCAAATCCAGTAACTAAAATGTTTCACTTCTACAAAGAAGATGAACCACCTGAGGAATATATTCCTTTCGAGGATATTGAAATATCACTCACATACCAGGAGCATGATCTCTGGTTTAAATGCGCCCTAAAACATCACAATCACATTACCAGGCTCGGTCCACTAGGTAGACCAGGAGCAACATGACCGATTTTAGCCGGCTACACACTTCATCCGGACATTGAAGAAATGTCAGACGTAGACTTACTTGCTCAACTCAAGGAGTTGATCAAAATATATAGACAATTGGTAAAACTACCACAAAACGTGAAAATTCCGTTCTGGTAGCTCAAAAAATTACTCAAATCGAAGCGGTATATCATAATACCAACCCTTATGAGAAACATAGGATTCTAACAATCTATTTACCAATGGGAATAACACCACATCTGGAAGACTGCACCACTTGGGGCACAGTCTTTGCTGCTATCTACTCTAAAACACATAGTGTTCTGTCTATGGTGGTAATACCTGATGTCCTGAAACAAATTCAAAACGAATACGGGGCAGAGCCTGCTCTGAATTTAGGTATGAAGTTACTGAAACATTTCAACCAGGTCTCAACAATAATATTATCTAATATTAAAGGAGAAGCAGCATCAGTGGCAATCCGCCAGAAATTAAGGGAATTTGATGTAACAGAACAACCACAAGAACTAGCCAAAATAATTGAAAAATCCTATGAAGAATTAGGCCGAGATAGTTTGGGAGGGAAACCAGTTAAACCACAACTGTCTGAGAGTCCGGAAAAGGCCTTTACTAAAAACAATCCTACCTGTTCTAAAAAGAAGTGGGACAATAATAAACAACATTCAAAAGAGAAAGATTCTCAATCCCGAGGTAGGTCTCCTCAAAAGGAGCCCTTTGAAAGGAGGTATAACCACAGGAATAGGGATAATTTGAGAAAAACTGACAGGTATCAAGATACTGATACACGTTCCTCTCGTACCTTTCAGATATCGTCACAGACATCCAAAAGAAGAGGACAGTCAGACCACAAAGAAGAATGCGTGAAGTCCAAAGACGATCAACACATTCAGAAAAACAAACCAAAACCTCAATTCTCCAAGACGAAAGTAGCAGGTCTGAAGATAAGACATGCCGAGGATTCTGAGAACACAACTCAAGAACAGAGAATGGGCTCAGACAATGTTGGACAGCGCAGCAGAAGTAACAATAGCTCTCCAGAACCTGAAGGGACTTCTGGAGACAGTGGACTTGAATGAGGACATTCAAGTTGAGACTGCAGACACAGGGTTACTTCTCCACATAGGTTATATTAAATAACACTCCGGATGGAGGGAGACATACCAAGAAAAGTGAAAGCACTCTTTTGGGAGCATCTTTCAAAAGGTTATGACATACTTCTAGCAGAACAGGACTGGCCACCAGAATTTGTCAGAGTGCCCACATGGCGAAGACATCATTATGCCAGCCTTCTCTAACCATGTTCCAGTATATTTAAAATATACTTATGCCAGGAAATGGGCAGTGGCCCAAGCCCCAGCATTATACAAAAATCATGTAGGATGGGATGAGGACTCACCTCACCATAAGATACAGTTAGAAAATGAACCAACTGCACAAAGGCAGTATCCAATTAAGCAAGAAGCTAAAAAACAGGTCAGGAAGATCTTAGACCAACTTGAATACCAAGGGGTGATTGAAACATGCACATCATCAATGAACAATCCTTTGTTTCCTGTTTCCAAACCAGACAATACATATCGTCTAGTTTTGGATTACAGACACCTAAACTCCTGTTGCAAAACGTTTGCAGTGCTAAAATGCACATAGTACAACATTAATGAATAATATTGTGCGGAAAAAATATAAAACCACATTAGATATTTCTAACGGTTTCTTTTGTCAAAACATAGCACCTGAAAGTAGGTTTTTGACAGCTTTCTCAATAATGGGGACCCAGCGTCAATTCTGTCGTCTCCCTCAGGGATTCAAGAATAGTCCAGGGTTATTCTCAGCAAGGGTAACAGAGTTACTACAAATTTATGATGACAAGGCATTGTCATATGTCGATGAAATCTATCTGACAGACGATGACCTGAACAAGCACTTGAACAGGGTGAATACCTTTATACTGGGCTTCACCTCTGAAGGTTATAAATTCAACCTAAAAAAATCGAGAATTGATCATCTCAACGTCCTTTTTCTAGGATATGAACGATCAAGTGAAGGCAAAAGCCGGCAGCCAACTTTTTAGAACAGTGTGCGCTGCTTCAACCTCCAAAAACAATGAAAAACTTACATTCGATTCTTGGTTTCCTAAATTTTGGAAGAACATACATTCTAAACTTCGCAGAAAGGGTTAAACCTCTCTACAAATTAATCAAACCTGATTTTAAAATCACACATTGGACACGGGAACACACAGATATCCTGCATTCACTTCAAGCTGACATGTTAAAAACAAAACACTTACAAATACGTGTAAACATACGCAACTTAGTGATCCGAATCATTCCGCGTCAATGCGGATTCACCTACTTAACTTTTAACGAAGGTGAAAAAGTACCAATTGCATACAAATCACATTTGCATACACAAGCAGAAATGAAATTTACATCCACAGAAAAAATTCTGACAGCAGTTCAAATCGCTGTAGCAAAAGAAAGAGCCCTAGCACAGGGAAAACGCACTATGGTCGTAACCCCTGTACCAGTCTTAGAGGCAGTTACAAAAGCGAGTATTCCGAATGCAAAAGCTTTATATCCACAATGGATAGCGTCGGTTAATTCTCTTGCTGCAACTGATGTTGAATATGTTTTTGATCCTTATTTGAAAACACAAGCATTCCTGCAATACGAACACAAAGTTCCTCGACCGACTGAAATTCTCCCTCTTGACCAGTGCGAATTTATAATTTATACTGACGGATCTGCACAACCCGCTACGGAGGGTAAGCAAGCTTATAGTGCAACATTCGCGATCGTTAAAGGTCCTATGCGCGATGGCAAATTCAGACCAATGGTCCCAAAAACGCAATCTCTAGGAGATTGTACAGCTCAGCGAGCTGAACTACAAGCATTTAAAATGGCACTTGAAAATATGGATCGCGAATTCCCCACACTCATAGTGTGCGATTCTTTTTATTGTGTTCAATCATACAATTAATATTTACAGAATTGGCTTCAAAATGGTTTCAAAGATGCAAAAGGTGGCACAATCAAGCATAAACTGCTTTGGGAACAAGTAGTTCAGTTGCGAAACGGACAACAAAACACTCACGTGATACACACGCTGAGTCATCAACGTGATGGCGTTCACGTTGAAGGGAATTCATTGGCTGATGAAGCCGCGAAAGGGGCTGTGCAAACGGCTTCCGTAGCTGCAATCACTCTTTCAAAAACGAAAATAGACAGTGAAATAATACTGGCTGTCAATGCTTCGAGCAAAGGCAGCGGTGCAGCATTACCTAAAAGGTTTCCACTCAAATACTCATATATAATTGATGCGAACATTGTTCCGTTTGCTCGAATCCCTGGAGTGGGGGATAGGGTAATTCCAAACATGGAACATAGATTAGGACTAATCCTAGCAGCCCATGAAGGGGTCGCCTCTGCCCATGCAGGTGTTTCCGCCACAGTATCGTTATTAGAACAGAGATACTGGTGGCCAGGCATTAGGAAACAGACCAGGAATTATGTTTTGGACTGCGAAATATGCCAGAAGGTGAAAGTCTCTACTGTGAAACGTCCTGCGCAGACGCTCATGTTAATTTCAGATAAACCATTAGCATGTGTTTACCATGACCACTGCGGTCCCTTACAAAGGGATGGTAACTATAAATATATCATGGTCGCAGTGGATTCGTGTTCAAGGTTCCTTTGGATGTGGCCTCAGCGCTCGGCTGATGCTCGAACTGTTATAAAAGATTTGCGAGTCTTTATTGGCACATACGCAGTTGGCACACTACGTTCTGACCAGGGTCCTGCGTTTAGCTCTCGAGATTACAAAGAAGCCATGGCCAGTTTGGGCGTAGCATTGTGTTGATCTTCTCCATTCCATCCTGAGGGAAATTCTGTTGTGGAAAGAAAAAATCAGGACATAAAGCAGTCTATAACAGCTAGGGTATTAGGTTTGGGTGATGGGTGGATCAAACATCTTTATGGGGTCCAACGCTCATTAAACAATTTGCCAAGAAGTTCTCTAGGGGTTGTCACTCCATATGAAGTACTATTTGGAACTGGAATGTTGATTCCGGACCTTGACATGAAAGGCACAGTGGTGGAGAATAAAAAGTTTATTTGGCTGTTTTACAGGACTTAAATGAACTAAGATCAAAACAAAGCAACGTGTTCCTGAAGCCAACCACCACTGGGGAAAAACCAACCGTCCCAGCAAGGCCGGTCTGGATCCCAAAGCTTGGTGATCTAGTCAGAGAAAAGATCGCAGACAAGAAGGAATTTGGGTCTTCTTACAGACAACCAGTAACTGTCCTAGCAATCCAAGGATCAAGAACAGTATTACTGCCGCCCTGTGCTGGTAAAAAGGAGAAAAGATTTGTGTCCATCGACCTGATCAAACCACACTATGTGGCCGATACTAAACAGTGGGTCAAGTGGACTCCAACAATTTAGCAGGCACACTCCGCTAGCTACAATCCAAGAGGTTCAAACTGAGAGACTCATCACCTTTGAAGATTCTACAGTGAGAAATAAAGGACTAAGCAACAAAGCTATTTAACTTGTCCCTCTTGAGACCCAAATAACAGTTTGTCCTGATACACCTGTCTACAACGAAGTAACAAGTGATCAACTGGTTCCAGCGATTTCAACGAATCCTGATGCAATTCCAACAATTGACAGAACTGACGCTGGCTATTTCATGAACTTTGATACGTTTTCTGAGGATCCCACCGAACCAGAAACGACGCCATCACAAAGAACTTTCAAAGAACAAGCAAATGACTTTTTTCATCTCCTAAAAAAGACTTATCTGGTTTCACCATGGATTGAACTATGGATTGTTTTGGGAATATTCTTCTTTCTACTTTGGTTAGCTCTGGTAATAACTCTGGATACGCTGATTAATGGAAGATATATTCAAATGGACACAGCAAGTAAAAGAGTGTACTTACTTCTCCAGCCACACAAATCATTCCATCGTGAGGCAAGAGACTTGTCAGCAGTGAACATCACAGCCGTTCCTATACCAGAGGGTATAGTTTGGGACAGAACTGAATATTACATTTTTGGCCCGTAGGAACATTTGAAGATTCCACACTCATTTAAAATTTCATTAAGTGACTTTATTACCTCTAGTACCTTTTCTGATGATTGGGACTTCGAGACTGTTAATAACATGATGTCTGATCTAGAGATGTCTGCAGTATTCACAAATCATGAATATTTAGAGGGTTCATCAGACTATGAACAAATGTATTGTTATAACCACTATGGTCATCATTTCCTGCATAAAACTGCATCACCTAGAAATGTATTTATGTATAACCAATGGGATCATTGTCCTACACCTCCGAAGGGTAGCTCAAAAACGTTTGCAATGAAATTTCCATATTTTTCAGGGTACAACCTATCAAATCCAGAAACATTTTATTTTTAAGAATGTAAATAAGACAGGAACGAAAAATATGTTAACCAATACGAAACAGATTTATTCTGTAGCCTTTATTGCCCAACTGTCTGGACAGGGTTTCAACTTTTGGAAAGACAACACTGAGACAAAATCTGTCTAGGGTACACAAGATTGGCAAGTGCAGGAGGTAGAAGCTTTGTTTAGAGCCTGTATCATCCCTGAGCAAGTTATGTTTTTGAATGACACTGTCCAACATACATCTTGCCTTGTGTTAGCTAAGATCAAAGACATGAACACACCAACAATACCTGTACCTGCAAGTAATAGCACTACACGGCGGGAGGTCGATGTACATAATATTTTGCATCACAACAGATCAGATCCAGAATGGTAAAAATGGTTGCTCTGGCACACAGACACAAACAACAGTCAAGATCGATTCCTGAACAAAACACGGGGTTTCACTATCAATAGGCCAGACCCACGCTATGTTCAAAGTCAGCATCCAGGGGTAGTAACAACATACAGTGTAGGGAAACTCTGCCTTAATTGGCTACAGAAAGCTACACTGCATGATGTAAAACAACACTTATCTTTACTTAAAGAAGGCGCAGACCTTAGGGAATTCTAGAAAACCGCGTCAAAAACGTTTCATATATGCCGGAATCTACGCTGCTTATAATGAAATATGGAAGATTACCCAAGCAGAGACTGCAGAACGAATACGAGAAATTAATCGTATTAATTTAGAGAAATCTCTCTCTTCTGCCAGAGACATCATGGAACAAGACTTGGTCATGTTGCAACATGGTCAGTCTCAGTTACGTTCTATAATGCTATTAGGCTGGACGCTCCAAAAATTGCTTTCAGGCTATGTGCCTTTGCGCTTAATCAACACTTTGTCACTGTTTTCAGAATTCAATCTCACTGATAAACAGATCAGACTGGCACAAAGGGGCGCAGACTATATGGTGCTGAGCATTGAAAAACTAGAGAAATTACCATTCTTGGCGGCAGAAAAACCAGCTACTGAGTGGATCATACATGGTAAAATTACTCTGCCTGTTACAACTTTCCATTTTCAGTATTTCCTAAAAGATATACCAGCAGGCAAATATGAAAGGTTGTGTAAAGAATACATCAAGACATCTTGGGATATACCTTACACACATAGTGTTTCTTAGCGGTACAAGCTGTAAAAACACACTAAGCGGTTCTCTCCTTTGTCAGGGTATTAATTTACACGGGGCCTGCGATGGTTCCACTACAAACTTATCCTGTCACCTGCAAGGCTCACTAGCTGCAGTGATTAATCCAATTTTTGGATTACTTTCGAATGGAAGTTACCTCATGTTGAATGATCACAGCTTCTGTGACATGTTGCCAGGTATCCCATATCTAGTAACGGTTACATCCAGGGTCACTTGCTGTATGCAAGTCTTGTTTCCACAAATACAGACAGTCAGGGAGTCGCCTCTATGGCCTTCACTGAACATCTCTTCTATATGAATTGATACCCTAAGAAGAATGAAAGCCATTCTTTTACAACAAACTCTGCCACTGACCTCAGCCAAAGAAACCTATGATCTACAAGTCGCAAGGACTTCTGCCGAGATACATGCCCTTTTGAATACAAACTGCCCTATACATGTCTCAGAAATGTTAGAACGTATCTTAAACATGTCTGATATGAGCAGTATTGTACATGTATTTAAGACCGCATGTTCAGAACTGTTAGCACCTTTTCAAGCAGTCCTCTGAATAATTCCCAACTTCGTGCATTCTGTGTTTGGCGGACTGCCACTACTTTTTGGACTCGTTGCAGGGATCCTATTTTTGCTCCTACTGCTCCGATATGGCAAGCCAAATCACCGACGTCACTCCAAGCAGCATAGAGAGAGCTCTATTGGAGATAAGGTGTCGTGAGCGCATCGTCCAACATTTTGAGTTTACCTCGTCTATGAGAATTAAATACCACATGGTTTCTGTCATTCAGACCAATCTGGCAAGATTGCATCTTACCTGTTCTACGCTGCCTGCTTTGCGGTGAAGAATGCATGCTAGACATCTGTCTAACACTCCCATCAGTCATGCCTACGGATATCGATACTCTGCTGGACCCTGTAACGGCCCATGCTGTGTGTTGTCCCCAGCGGCTACCAATCCTGATGACGGCATTCATTGAGAGCTCACAGACGCAAATTGCTACTGCTGAGGTACGAGAGGAAACAACAGGCACGCAGGTAACATCCGATATGAACATTGCTGATGCGACCAATGCTGAAGGCGATGCTTCTCATCTATGTGCAGTTAGTCTTCTTAACGAGGTAATCCAACTTTCACCTACAATGGTAGACAACTTTTTGTCTACGATTTCATGTTTTCTCCACCCTCCTACACTGACTTTTGATTCGGCACACTGTGTACCGAGATGACTCTGAAATTGGACTTCATTTTTCATAACAAAGACTAAACTTGGAACTTTTTTCCTATGATTAATTTTTTTTTCCAAATTTGAATTTTTCTTTTTATGGCACAGTAATCTGCTTCTAGTAGAACTATTCATAGAGAACAGAATTCTTTGATACACTTTCAGGGGCTATATGTCACCTTGTCAAACACAATTGATTTTTGTAAATTGACATGAAATGGTTTCGGCTTTTTTCTTCTGTATTTACGAGCCATTTCATAATGTATATACATATGTTCATTCACTTTGCATTCAATGTAAATATATGCTTAGAATGAAACATTGCTTTGATATGTACAGCACCAGTGCATTTTATACATGGCAACAGTTTTTATGCATTTTACAAATCTATTTTTAAACATGTTCTTAGTCATCCATATGTAGCTATATTTTAGATATGCTTAGCATGTTTAGGATTTAGTAATGTCGTTCGTACGAAAGTGGAGTGGGTGTTGTGTGTCGATTTAGATACCGTATATAGGTTCCGGATATAAGCACAATTTGCATTGCCCATATTTAGGCATAGAAATCCTACCCTTATTTAGGCATTATCCATGCTAACCAAAACAGGCATGGCCACCTCCATCCGTTCATCTACGTCACAACGAGTTCTTGGAAAACCAGACTCTTAAGCCTTTAGGACTTCCCCTTGCTTGGATATTGATTTCTCCAAGAACTCATTTATTATGCATGAACATCTATTCCTTAGGGGTTCATTCATGACGTTCCTATGCCCGACTTTTACGTCAATACTGGCATTCCTAAACACCTTCAAGGTATAAATATACCTTCACTTACCATGGCAAACCACAGTTCGGCAAGTTCGGAAGGAAGTCAAGTCCCCGCCTGACGCACTGACCAGACGCTATCATCCTCCTTGCAGAGAATCCAGCTCCAGTGTTTCTGACTCCCCTTGCGGGGTGTTAGAGATCGAGACTCGGAAAGAGATTCCAACCTCACTCATTCTAAGGTATGGAGCGGACTAGAACCTAGAGGAACTTTTGGCAAATCTCGGCAACTATAGCTAAAGCTAGACTATACACAAACAGCACCTACTTCTTACCTCATACTACACTTAGGTTAGGTACACTGGGGTAGAACTAGCTAGAAGCATCAGATGAGTATTAACATTTTAGCCTGTGTTATTTATGTATGTATTTTTATGAATATCTGTCATAGCTACAAACCATGATACAGCAGTATCATTTTATCTTACTACTAACGCTGTACGTATTTTACTTTGCATTCTGTCTTACGATTGTAGCAGTTCATATCTCTTGCACGAGAAATAAGACTGTTCAATAAACCCTTTTTATTGAAACGCCCGTCTATCCATTTCTGTGTAACTCTGTAGAAACGAAACATGCCCGATTGACTGAGTGAAACTGTTATCTATTGTTTCCGCGATTCTGAGATTATCCGATTCTAAGGGAAACAAAGTTGTCATGTTTATGCGGTTGTCAGAAACTAATTCCTTCTTGTTTATTCGAGAGGTTTCTAGTGACCTCTGAGTTAGCTGGCACACACAAGTAATTAAGTTTAATGTACTCGATAGAGACATACTGACCTCAGTCCTATGTCAAAACTATAGTGTATATGATTTAAACACCAAAACACCAAAATCTGCATGTTATTCAACACAAATTCATAGTAGGTGTTATTTATTGCACCCAAAAAGTAACATACCCCGTAGTATTGTTGTTTATCAGGTGTGTTAACTAACACCTAAATGTAATCATGCCCTCTGTGTCTCTCCACTCAGTGCCTTGGTCAAGACATATTTTGGCTGTTTTTGTGTGACCACATTTCTGAAGGTTTAAAGTCTAATTCATTATTGTTCAAAATTGTATGGTACCATGCTGTCTTGAATTAGTGGAAAATGGGTACTCAAATTTTTCTAAAGAGGAGGGCCCAAATTAAGTCTTGCCCAGCGCCTCGAAATGTCATTAATATGATCCTGGGTATCCAATTCAAATAATGTTGCTGCAGCATCCATATGATTGTCCTTGCGCGTAGCAAAAATGTTCATATGGTACTACCACATTCCACCTCTTGAAATGTACCCTATCACAATATTACCTTTGTAGGCCCCCCCAGGCCCATACTGACTCGCATCTTCAATTTCCGCGATCGTGACTTGATCCTCCAAACAGCTTGAGTCGCCCCTCCACTACAACTCGAGCATCCTACAGTGACAATTTTTCCAGACTATACGGCGACAGTGACAAAACAGCACCGCAGCTTCTTTGAAGTTAAGAAAGAGCTGAGGAACCGTGAATTTAAGTACTGCATGCTATTCCCGGCAAAATTAAGAGTAGAGGCTGAGGGAAAGACTTGGTTCTTTACGGCACCTGTGGAGGTTCCAGAATGGCTGGAGGGATGGCGACAAACTGCGGACTCTAGGAGGTCTGGCAAGAAATGTAATCACTGTTCACAGGAAGCAACATTAACGGAGTCGGAAGAGACAAGATCGGTGGACAGGTCCGCGCAGGCGAGAGGTGATGATTAAGGGGGCCCTCTCGATCACTAGACTTTAAGACTGGGAGTACATATTCAATAGTGTAGCACCTAATGGAGAGACTGAAATACATATAGAACTGCCATGATGGAACTCCACCTTGAGACCACAGCGCCAAAATCAGAGGGCCACGCACGTTCGTCAAGGCGGCTAAAGCCGACAAACACAAGTACCATCCTAATGTAAACTTTGTTCCAGTTTGCGCTATTTGCACCACAGGTTCATGGTATGAGCTAAGATAAGTTTGACTACAAACTAAGCTACAGGTAAGGGGAGGTTCTGGAGGGGTAACTGGACTGCTCTCCCCCCACACAAGTATTAGTGTATGGGAATCAAGCACTCTGCGCACTTGGGGAGGCGGGTAATTCTAAGTCCCTCATGCAGGGAGGCAGGGAGGCAGGGAGGCAGGGAGGGGGGTGGGAAGGGGGGTAGAGTTACACGGTTCTTATTTATCATATTTTGAATGTTTAAAACAGTTCATGATACGAGTTCGATGCTTTCACATAACGTCTCCGACACAACATCCGGCTAGCTTTCCTTCCATAATTACAATATATGACGCGGCCAGTAACGTCAGCTGACACAGCAACCACAACGCCACTGACCCACCCTGCAGCTGTACCACCTTTCTCAATTCTTTCATGGAATGTCAATGGCCTCTGCGATAAAATAAAGAGAGTGCTGGTCCTGGAATATCTTAATTGTCAGGCGCCAGCGGTGGCCCTGATCCAAGAGTCGCACATAGTAGGATCAACATGTAAAGCCCTGGACAGTTGGGGTTTTCGGATGGTGGCACACTCCGAGTTCACCTCAGATTCACGAGGGGTGGGTATCTTGGTGAGAAAGCAATTCCCGCTCATCGTTAACAAGGCATGGACAGATGATCAGGGGTGGTTCGCAGCCATCTCATTTCAATGGAAGGGACAGGCATATAACATTGTATCTGTGTATATTCCTCCAGCATTACATTCTCTGGCACTCCCTGCTCTCAGCACCTTCTTACCTGCACTTCGAAAGGGGGAACTTCTCATAGGTGGAGACTTCAACACCACGGTCAATGACACTCTCAACCGTAAGCCCCCAAGGGACCAACGCAGTACACCTTTCATTCCGGGGCGCATAACAGCCTCTCTAGAATAGACTACATACTTACGCTGGCAGATAGTTTGGGGAAGCTAGAGGGGGCAGCACATTTACCTAGGGGCATCTCCGATCACTCCCCGGTCTTTGTCAAATACACGTTGCATGTTCCAGACCAGCGACGTATATTTCCAATATATCCAGGGTTTCTTAAAAACCGCAGGATCTGGAAAGGCCTAACCAAAACTACACAATGCTATTTTAGCGAAAATTAACACTCGGTATCCTCCCCGACAATCTTATGGGAAGCATATAAGTCAGTCCTGCAAGGCCAGGCAATTTCATTAATTGCGGCTCACAGAAAAGAAAAACGGGAACAAGTTGAGGCTCTTGAGCAGGAGGTAAGTCAGGCGGCGGTCACACATTCCCAGACTCCCAATGCAATCAATGCCCACAAGTTAAACTTGAAAAAGCAGGAGTTTAGAGACTACATGTGGGAGGAAGCAAAAGCCAAGCTTCTAGCCACTCAGCATAAGGTTTACGAAGTAGGTGATAAAGCGGGCAAGCTTCTGGCATGGCCTGCATAAACTAGAACAAGCTAGTCGCTGGGTGGCACAGTTACAATTAGACAAAGTAGACACCATACAAAACCCGCAACAGATAGTAAACACACTAGCACTCCACTGAGTGGATATATACCCCGACGGCCACAGCCAAACTCGAAGAGGCTCTAACATTCCTCAAAGATATTCGGATGCCCACGCTTGCATTAGACGACACCCAGATGCTCGAGGCAGATCTTATACCGGAAGAATTAGCATTAGCCATAGGTACCGTACAATCAGGGAAAGCTCTGGGACCCATGGCATATGTATTGAACTGTATAAAAAAGCAGCAACTAAACTCACACCACACTTGCTCAACATGTATAAGGCCAGCTTAGACGCAGGGGAAATCCCCAGGGACCAGCAGCTGGCGACAATAGTTGATATACACAAACCTGGAAAGCCAGCGCAGGACTGCACGTCCTACCAGCCAATATCATTTCTTAATTCAGAGGCCAAAATACTGGCTAAAACACTGGCCACCAGATAGCAACTCTATCTTACAAAATTAGTACACCCAGATCAATCCGGATTCGTCCCTGGGAGAAACGGGGCACTCAACCTGAGTCGCCTTCACAGCGTCATGGCCAGTTTATCTACCATCCAAGAGGACGTTATCATCCAATACTTGGACGCGCATATGGCATTTGATATGGTCGAGTGGCCCTTCCTTTTTGCCGTTCGTAAGCACATGGGCTTCGGCCCGATGTTTTGCACCTGGGTACAGTTGCTAAATACAAAGCCTTTGGCACAAGTAGCGGTAAACAGCCAAATCTCGTCTGACTTCCCCATAGGGCGTGGAACACGAAAAGGCTTCCCCCTGTCCCCACTTTTATTTGCCCTAGTGCTAGAACCATTGGAAGCCTGGATAAGTAGAGACCTGATTATTAATGGGCCCCGATGGACAGAGGGATGGGAAGACGGCATCTCCTTATATGCGGATGATGTTGTGCTGTACATGGCATTCCCCAGGCGCTCGCTTAGCAGGCTCCTGGACATTTGTGAGGTATATGGTAGATACTCTGGATACACCATCAACTGGTCTAATTTGGTTCTATATGTTCTAAGCGGCTCCCCACCACAAGTGCCGAGGGGATGTGCAGTGCAGGTCATGGAGGGAAGTTTCAAATACCTAGGTCTCTATTTTACACCACTGCCTGGGGAATTTATGGAACAAAAATCTCCTAGAACTCCTGAAAAGGCTCCACCGTGACACCAAACACTGGCAATCCCTACCATTGACGCTGCTGGGAAGAGCCGCACTCTTCAAGATGATGGCGCTCCCTAGATTTCTTAACGCCCTGCAGAACATCCCATTTCTGGTTCCCCTCACCTATTTCAAGGCAATTGAAGTGGAAGTATGTAACCTACTCTGGGACGGAAAACCAGCCCGCATATCCATGCACAAACTGGTTAAGGGATGGTACGATGGTGGAATTGCCCTTCCAAATGTACAAACATACTATTGGCCCTCCCAACTGATCGTGCTCCATCAGTGGATTCACGCACCTCAAATGGAACCGGCATTCCGCATGGATAGATATATCCTGGGAGAGGAAGGAGTCATGAGAGTTCTCTACAATAAATTCCAAAAGGCACCCCTAATGGGACCAACCGCACATACAGTTCGAATATGGCATGTAGCGTTCAAAAAGCTTGGATGGGATGGTATTATAACACAGTTAACTCCACTTTGGGAAACCCAAAGGCTGGGTAGACTCAGCAATTGTAACGGATTCAAACAATGGGACTTAATAGGAATCTCAAGAGTTGGGGATCTCTGGAGTAAGGGAGAGGTCATCGCCTTTACTCAACTCCAAGATAAGTATGAGATGGCGCCCTCAGAAATATTCTGTTACACTCAGATCAGGCATGCACTCAAGGCAGCCATCCCATCAGGTACTATACTCCCAGAGGCCTCCCCAGTAGAAGATAGGCTCCTAACGAATATATGGATAAGAAAGCCATTTCTCTAACTTATCGTAAGATCACCAACAACCAACCAGACCTCACAAAACCTCTGCGAGAAAAATAGCAGGCCAATGTAGGGGAGCTGGATGAGACAGATTGGCAGGAGGCACTTGCGTCCCCACAGGAAGTGGTGATACCTTCAAAATTAAAGCTAGTGCAGCTAAAATTACTCCATCGCATCTACTACATGAGAGTAACCCTGCAGAAAATAGGGCAAACTGATAGCCAACTCTGCTTAAGGAATTGCGGGGCAATAGGAACCTTCTACCATACACTGTGGGAATGCCCGGAGATAGCGACATATTGGGGAGCAATTATGCATACAATTACACAAGTTAGTGGAGCCACCGTGTCTCCAGAACCCAAGAGATGTCTCCTAAACATCTGGGAACCAACAGGTCTTAACCACGCGGCTCAAGTCTCGGCAACGCTGGGTATAATGTTAGCCAATCTTAACATCGCTAAACACTGGGGAGCACAAGCTACTCCAACACATCGGGAGTGGTGTGGCGATATGGACGGAGCCATGGTGGCAGAGAAGGCAGTGTATACCCATAGAGGGCGCTCTAAGAAGTGGAAGCGGGTATGGGGAAAGTGGAACAACATTAGAGGGAATGTTTGTGCTCCACCGCCTGATGAGTCAGCAACGGACATCAGTGAATAAAGGAAGCAGAACAGTGTTATTTACTTAACTATATTTTCAATGTAATGATTGTATAATCCTCCAGAAGAGGCTGTTTGTGACGTGAAGCATGTATGTATATTTAATAATCTGTAACCGAACTGATGCACGTTAATCAAATATACAATAAAAAGAATGATAAAAAAAATATATTACCTTTGTATAAATGGCTAAAAATGTCACTTCTGCTGTCAGTGTTGTAGTGTCTTGCGAGTTAGAAATGACAGAACCTTCTGGCTACTGATGGACGCCAGAGAACTGTGACGTAATGCAATGAAGGTTGGTTTAGAATGTTGAGTTCGCAATTACACACAGATGAATAAAGACGTGTTATGACTAAGCTCTGTGAATGGAACAGAAATTGGCAGGTACCCAGGCTGAGGGAGATACTACAAAAGCTGAAAGGGGATAGGTAACCCAAAGATCGACAGTGCTGTCCCAGAGAGTTTGGCATGGTCCAGGCAAACTGCTCATGCATGCCATGCGTGTTCTAAAGAAGTTCAACCTAACAAGAATTTCTTTAGTGTTTTCAGGATACCAAAACATGTTCCTGGTGGCCTTTTGATCTGAGGACCAAAGCATAGAATCTCTGTCTTGTCCTCGTTACATTTTAATTGAGCCTTCGCTAGCCAGTGAGATATTGCTGTGAGGCAGGTCTTAGCATGTGCACAATTTGCATCACTACCTTTATTCCAGGAGAAGAGCAGCTGTGTATCATCTGCATATAAGATGACTTTGAATCTGAGTTCATCCGCTAACTGAATTACAGGAGACATATATGTGTTAAACAGCAAGGGACTGAATACTGAGCATATGATGGTGATGGTGTAAGAGAAGTCATAAAAAAATGCTGCAAACTGATAAAGAACTCACATATCGTCAGACTTAAGAAGTGTTGAATCTGAAGTTCAATCCAATGCTAAATGCTGATTACGAAAGATACATCTTCAACCAAGAATGCCAGAAAGTATTTGAAATCATTGATTAATTTGTGGAAAGACTAGACACACTCATCAGAAACTGTAAGTTCAATGAGTTTAATGATGAAGAAGCTATGTATCTGAGAGT
The DNA here is from genome assembly GCF_964204655.1 of Triturus cristatus. Classification (NCBI taxonomy): domain Eukaryota; kingdom Metazoa; phylum Chordata; class Amphibia; order Caudata; family Salamandridae; genus Triturus; species Triturus cristatus. Next base: position 919,709,204 of record NC_140581.1, on the reverse strand, counting down.
TATTGATAGATGCTTATTAGATTCATTCAGAAGACGAATGCTGTGAGTAACTCTTAGTTTGGAGCAAGTGTTAATGGCTGCCAGAGCTGAAGAGTGTGCTGATAGACAAGCTGTTGACATGGAAGATGGAGGTGCCCAGAATGAATGTGTCATGAGTATAAAAAGTAAGCCAAAACAAAAGACTGAAGGACACAAAGTGATGTCTACAAGTAAAAAAAAGTTGTGTTTTAGATGTGGATTTTCATTTTCAGACAAAGATAAATGTCCCACCATCGGGCAGATATGTAAAGGCTGTGGGAAGGAGAGCCATTTTGTGATGGTTTGCAAAGTGAAGGAAAAAGTTTTTGTATCTTGGTGCGAAGACCAAATGGCCGCCAGAGCGTCCCAGAAGAAACGTTCGACGAACACCCACAAGCCCCAGCGACATCAGTTAAGACAAATTGACACTGAACAAAGTCGATCATGATCTAAATTATCGTCAAACACGTCTTCTGTATCAGTGTCAAGTGAAAGTGAAGAAAATGATTCTGCCATGCTGACGTTTACCTCAGAAAGCGTCAACATGCTAGTTTAGCTGCTTGTGAAGAAAAATGTCAGTCAAAGAAAAATGGACAAGCCACAGCCTCAAAGTCATTAAAACATTGGCCAAAGATTACACTGAAAGTAAATGGTTGTTCAGTAGCTTTCATTATTGACAGTGGTGCATCAATACACATTATTCCTTACCCTTAAAAAGTAAAGGTACATTTGTAGCAACAATGAAACACAAGAAATCTAAGGCTCCAGAACCCATCCATTTGCTTTAAGGCACAGCGTCATGTGCCTGTCTGCTCAGTTTCAGCACAGCCACTGGTATGGGAGTGATTTCAGTGAATTACATCATGAATGCTCAAGAAATTTTAAGTCGGTTCCCTTCGTTATATTGATGGTTTGAAACAGCTTAAGACTATGAAAGTAAAGTTGGATATTAATGAGGACGTTTGTCCTGTTGCTCAAAGACATAGACAAATTGATTTCATTTACAAAAAGCTGTTGAAAAAGAACTTGAATTGTTTCTTAAGCATGATATCATTGAGCATTCTAACGGGCTAACACCATGGGTTTTTTCCATAGTGGTGGTGCCCAAAAAGGACAGTGAAGGAGCTGGACGCCTATGCATTGACAAGCATCAGGCAAACAAGGCAATTGAACGAGGACGACATCCAGGTCCACACATCGCTGACATGTTAACGCAATTAAATGATGTGTTGTAGTGGACGTCCATTTTGTTTTTTTGTTACTGGGCCCATATAGTTGTCATACTAACTTAGTCACTTTAGGCAGATTCTTTACTTAGCCCACAGAGGCATTGGTCGTCAGATGGACCTTTCTCCGACGTAATGAGGGGTGAAAAATCAGGGTGTGAAACTGTTCACCACCTAATGAGAACCAAAAATTGGTAACCGACTCACATATTAGAAATCATGTTCAAGGACACTACTCTCAGGACCATGCTATAGAAAAAGAGCTTTGCAATTGGAAGACCCAACCTTCTAAAGAAGTTCAATCTAACAAGAATTATACAAACCAGAAGCTCTGCTGTGGCTGCACAGAACAAGAGCAAAAGAACCTGATGTTCTTAAACTAATCCATGACTTTCCCTATCATGCATTTAGAAATCAATATCTTGTAAGTACAGAGTTTCTGCGGAAAGAACATTAAGACACAAAAAAAGACTCAGACAAATGTAAATAATTTGGTTATTGTGTTAAGGATCCAACATCAATGCATATACGTAACATTTTAAGCAGTTCAGTCATGAGTCTTACAGCACATAGTATAAAACCACACATTTAGTAAAAGTAAATCTATTGCTAAATAAAATAATCCATAAAGAGGATGGTTAAGGATAGGGTGTGCTTCCACCAACAAAGGGAGGATGGTCCAAAAGAGTTCTCTTAGCATGGCCAAAGGGATCAAGTTAAAGTCCACCGAGGAAAAGTCCATAGGCATGGGCAAATGGAGTGGAGCAATAATCAGGAAAGTTCAAGTCTGGTCTGTCACCAGACAGCTCTACATAGTCCAGCAGGTATGTTCATCAGCAAATGTAAAAAGGCAAGGGGCATCTAAAGACAGACTGGCATGCAGGCTGGAGGAAATGGAAGTGAACGTGGCCTCCCTCCTCCTAGGAGAATAACTTTTGATACTCCCAATCGTCCGTTTGTGACATTAGTTGTCACTATACAATAGTATGACCGTCATGTAGAGATGCTAAGTTTCATCATTAATTTTTCATAACAACTTTGTTAAAATAGTAATCAGTTAATAAACATGTTAATTCATTATTTTATTAATCCAGCTATGTCTACATATTCAAGCACACTTTTACTGTGCTGGTACTTCAACTTTTCTCAGTTTCACTGTTTTTTTTCCAGACTTGTGCAAAATGCATATTAGAGATTTGGTGTCATTATCAGTTGTTGTTTTCATGTAAAGAATAATCAGCTCTAATGCTGTAACAGGTGCAAATGTCTTCTCTCGCCTTGATTTAAATAAAGGTTATCATCAGTTGTAAATTGAAAAAAAGTTGCAGGTACATTACCACTTTTTCTACACATGTCGGTCTGTTTCGATGCAAAAGACTACGTTTTGGTGTGTCATCGGCTGAAGAACCTTTCCAAGACATCATTCAAAGTATCACTCAGCCTGCCATTAATGCGTCTAATCATAGGGATGACATATTGATTTTCAGAGATACACAAAAAGAGCATGATAAAGGTCTTACATAGGTATGTCGTTTACTTGCTGAAGCAGGTTTGACTTTGAATGCAGACAAGTGTGAGTTTCATAGAACAAAGCTAAAATTATTTGACCATATACTTTCTGACGGGGGCATGACACCAGATCCTGCTAAAGTACAAGTGATGTCAAATGCTGATACCCCACAAAATGTTTGTCTGGTGCATTAATTTCTTGGCATGGACAGTTACTGTTCCCGATACATGCAAGAATTTGCCCCTGTAAGTGCTCCATTGAGAAAGAATGTTTTATTTCATTGTTCACATGAATGTAAGAAACGTTTTGAGAAAATTAAACAAGCCATTGAGAATGCTACTGAAATGGCATACTTAAATTCGAAGCTCCATTCAGAAGTTGTTGTTGATGCTAGCCTAGTCGGGTTAGGTGGTATCCTTGCACAGCACCACGGACACCCAAATGCTTGAAGGCACATTGTAGCATATGAAGTAGAGGTTTTGTTATGATTTATGTACCCCAATATAGGCCTGGGTAGTCACCTAACCTTTCACCTACATTTACCGTGCCATTGTACTACATAACAGGTTTGTGCTGACCTTTTACCTAGTTAGGTGCTGCATAAATGTCGTGTGGTTTTCTCAGAAAACTAGCATAATTTATTATGCATGAGGATTCCCAGAAACACAGCAGAACCACCATCTACTGCATCTTCTGCATATTAACTATGAATAAGGGTCATCTCTTTAATCATCCTCGGCCGACATGACACAGCAAGGTAGAACCCCTGAGGGTACCTTTTGGGTATCTAAGCACCACATCTTTGCTGGGGCAGGCAGAGGAGAAAGACTTCCAACCTGACACACTGACGCGAGATACTGAGGTTTCTGCAAGCAGACACTCCAGCACGCAGTGGTTTGACATCTCTTGCGGGGTGTCCATCTCGAGACCAAGACAGGGTCCTTCGTTCTCTCACACCAGCTAATGGGGTTAGTTATATATTGGGGGATTCTTGGCTAAACACATACATACATGCTAGGTACATTTAGGTACATCTAGTTAGGGTCTGCATCATAGGAGTATGCATTATTATTGTCATGTATTCATATGCTTGCATATATTCAGTGTTATAACACTATGGTAGAAATCTACCATCCATTTACTCTGTTGGTGCTAATAATCATTTAAATCTGTTTCTGTCTTATGGTTGTTTCAGCACACATATTTTACACTAGAATGACTCTGGTTCAATAAATGCTTATTGAAAACGACCCCACCGTTTATTCTGCATATCTCTCTGAGACAAAGTGAGCATGAGTGACTGAGCGAAAATTACTGTACTGTTTTCACGATCCCTGATAGGACAGGGTTGCCATGTTCGATAGTTGCCAGAAACTATTCTCTCCTTGGTAAGAGAGGTTTACAGTGGCAGGTAGCTAGGTATACAGGTGAACATACCCGGTGGGAGTGTCTGGAATCAGTCTGGAGACCAATCCCACAGTTTATGTTGTCTAACCACGCAGGTCCTCTATAGAATTATAGGACCTACAGGACATGGTGCCACCAACATTGGTTTGGTTCTTATTTAACGGTCACATCTGAGTAGTTCAGTCCTGCTTTCTCAGAGACACCTACTCACATTTACCCAGAGACATCTGGAGTGGGAAGGGAAAGATCTGTGGTAGCTGAGTAGGCATGTTCTGTGTATTGGCTGTAGGTTTTTTTAAGCTTGAAGGATAATAAGTTCCTATTGTGCATGAAACCTTAGCTCAGTTTCCTTGAAACTCTTTCAACAATTTCTGAAGAAGAGAACACTGTGGCGGCATTACATGCGAATACAGCAGTCGAAGAAGAGCAGGAGGGTGCGATAAACATTTTGGAAAATGTCAGAACTGCCCTTACCTTGAAACTAGCAGAATATGGAGTCACAGCAAGTAACATTCATGATTGAGGCACACAAGTGATACAGGACAAAGGTATTCTATTCATGGGTCAAATTCCCACCAGCAGATGTATGCACAAATACTATCATACACTGAAGGAGAATTACCAGAGGAATATTTTCCTTACAAGGACATTGAAGTACCGCTCACCTACCAGGAGCACAGAAACTGGTTTAAGGGAAACTCCCACAAATAACAGATAAAGTAAGACTTGGTCCGCTCAGCAGAGACGGAGCAACTTGGACAGTCCTAGCGGCTTACACACCGCATCCAGACATTGACACAATGCAGGTAGGAGATTTATATCCACCACACAAAGAAATAATAAAACTTTACAGAAATCTAACACAGTTCATTCCGAGAACACTCACACTTCAACCAACAAGGGTTACACCAGCAGGACAAAAACAAGGAACTGTGACTAAAATTACACCACAAACACTGAATGCGGTTACGGGACAAATGCCCACTAAACATGATCAGATGCCATTCTGGATAGCTCAGAAAATCACACAGTTAGAGGCAGTGTTCCCAAACACAAGCCCCTGAGAAAAACACAGAATGCAAACAATTTGCTTGCCAATGGGGATAGCTCCTCCAATAAAGGATTGTACCTCTTGGGATACAGTTTTTGCTGCCATCTATACCAGAACACATGGTATCCCTTCAATAGCAGTGATACTAAACGTATTAAGACAGATACAGAATGAGAATGGAGCAGAACCTGCTCTGAACTTAGGGATGAAATTATTAGGCAGTTTTGCCCAGGTATCCACAAGTATGTGTGCAAACATAAAAGGGTAGGCAGCAGAGGTGGCTATATGCCAATGCTTGAGGGATTTCACTCCTGTCCAACAGGAAAATGAATTACCAAAAATCCGAAGATACATATGCGGAATTCGGTAGAGATAATTTGGGAGCTAGAGCAACAAAACCTCAACTCAAGGGTGGACCTGAACAGGATAACACCTAGCAAGCACCTGTTTCTTCAAAGAAGAAGTGGGATAATAACTAACAAACAAATAGAAATAATAGATCACAATCCTCAATGGAAGCCCTCAGAAAGGAATCGTGATAACATTAAAAAACCTGACAGGTATCAGGATACTGATACACTTTCTTCTCGTTCCTTTCAGAGTTCATCAAAAAACACTGAGAGGGAAGGATTGTCAGAACACAGATCAGGAGAAAGAACTAAGTCCAGAGATATACATCGTACTTCAGACTATAATATCAAAAAAGAAGAGAAACCAAAATTTTAAATGAAGAAGGTAGCTGGCCTTAAAGTAAGAAATGCCAAGGATACTGAGGACTTAACTTCTGAATGGGGAATGGGCTCTGACGATGCTAGGCAGTGCAGCACAAGTAACAATAGCTCACCAGAACCTGATGGAATTTCTGGTGACAGCGGGGTTGAATGAACATATCACGGTGGAGACACCTGATACTAGGGTAAGTGTCCCACACCAGTTATATGAAATAACACTCCAAATGGAGGGGGACAAACCCAGAAAAAATAAAGGTCTCTTTAGGGAGAACCTAACTTATGGCTATGACATCCTTTTGATTGAAAAAGATTGGTTGCTTGAGATTGTTATGGAGTGCCCAAAGGGAGAAACAGTAATTTTACGGGCCTTGTCCAACCTCATTCCAGTATCACTAAAACATTCATACGCGCAGAAGTGGGAAGTAGCATTTGCCCCTGCATAATATCGCAACCATGTAGTGTGGGATGCTGAGTCACCACACCATGTAATACCAGTAAAAACTACTCCAACTCCACAGAGACAGTACCCAATAAAAGAAGAAGCGAAAAAAAATGTCAGGGAGATCTTAGATCAACTTGAATACCAAGGTGCACTAGAGAATTGCACCTCTTCAATTAATAATCCTTTGTTTCCCTAATGAAACCTAACAATTCATACGGTCTAGTTTTAGTTTACATTTGAATACATGCACAAATACATTTGAGGACATAATGCACACAGTGCCACATTAATGAATAACATTGTGCAGAAAAAATATAAAACAACACTAGATATCTCAAATTAATTTTTCTGCAAAAATATAGCTCCTGAAAGCAGATATTTGACAGCATTCTCTGCTCTAGGCTCTCAGCGTCAATTCTGTTGATCGCCCCAGGGGCAAAGAACAGCCCCGGGTTGTTCTCAGCTAGGGTAACAGAGTTACTTCAAAATTTTGGTGAGGAGGCATTGTCCTATGTAGATGATATTTATCTGAGGGATGATGATTTATTGGATCATTTGACAAGGGTGAGCAACATAATTTGGTGATTTGCTTCTCAGTGTACACATTCAACTTAAAAAAATCCAAAATATCCTTTAACAAAACAGAAATAAAATGCTTTATATCAGAGCCCTCAGAACCTTCCGGAATATTGAGAATCCGTATATTCCCCCGCCTGGCATTATTTTCTAACGACTCCAATCTCTCGTTTAGACTTTGCTCCTCTCTAGTAAGCTTTTTTAGAGTCCCTGGGCTTAGAGCACTCAGTAGAGGAGTTAGCCATGGACATACAACGAGTCCACAGAGATCCCTTTCGGCGGAATCCCCAGAGATCGAAGCCCCGTAAGATTCTGGTCAACTTCCATACGTATGTGTTGAAGGAGCAGATTCTAAATTTGGCATTAAAGCAAAAATCTCTCGTGGGGAGTGGGTTTACTTTCTTAGTTAGGTCTGACCTCTCTAGAATTACATTGGAGAAGCAATGGGAGTTTGGGAGGAGACTGGACGCCTTTAGGAAAGTAGGAGCAACAGCTCAGCTCATGTTTCCGGCAGCCATCAAAGTTATGCATAATAATCGGATGTATAACATCAGGTCAGTTCAGGAAGCCGATGAGCTTTTGTTGATTCTAGGCAAGGAGCATAAATAGCTTAAATATGCATCGTTATAACCTTGGTGTCTCTCTCCTGATAAGCCTTATAGACCGCGTTCATCTTTAACATATAGGTCTATATAGGTCTAGGCTCCTTACTTTATGCCATATTTTTTTTATTTATACAACACTAAAATGTTTTTTTCTCTTTCGATCTCCATGCAGCTAAATTGGCCAAAGTTATCTTTTGGTTACTTTTTTTTTTCTACTGCCTCGTGGGTGGGGGCTTACATCATCGACGTATATTTTTCATATCTTATTTTCCATCGCTGGAAGGGAGGGGGTTCTCTTTGACGGGATCCTTGTCAAGGGGTGCTTCTACCGGATCATTTTCCGGTTAGATAACACAAGGGTTTTCCAAGGGGGGTGGGGTAGCTGGGAGATGTTTCACGGGGGTAGGAGGGGGGTTGGGGGGTTGCAAAAATATAAAATGGTCTTCATAGCTCGAAGCAGCTCTATTAAAGATGGAAGTAGGCATATATTGATTCAGGAACCAATGCAACAAACGGTAATCTTGGCTTTGTTTTTACTGTTTTTTCCCTTTAAGTATGGGTAGTGTAAAATATATCTCCTGGAATGTTAATGGCCTCCGCACCAAGCCCAGAGCTAATAGAATCATGCAATATTTGCGGAATTTGGATGCGCAGGTCTTGGTGCTCCAGGAGACACACCTAACTCACACGGAAATGCTTACCCTTATTAAGAAAAACAACTGGATAGACTTTGCAGTTTCGACTACCCAAACATCTAATACAAGAGGGGTCTCAATTGTATTTAAAAAAGGAGCTAAAGCTAGGCTGATATCACAGGCAGTTGACCCAGGTGGCAGATGGGCCATAGTGTCAGTTGTTATATCTGGTAAACAAAGTACAATCTTAGGATATTATGGTCCGAATCAGGACGATCCCTCCATTCTGGAATCTATATTCTCACATTTGATTACCTTCCCTGAACCCATTATCTTGGCAGGCGATTTTAATATCGTACTGGATCCTCTGTTGGGCAAATCACCCAATAATCGATCCTCTGTTTTTTCTAAGACGAGGGCCCTGCTCCAAAGCGCCATGAAGCAATATGGGTATGTTGATATCTGGAGAGCGAGGTCGGGGCAACAACAAGGGGTCTCTTTCAGGAACTATAAATATCACCACCAGTCCAGAATAGATTTCATCTTAATAAGTCTGAGGCTGGTGGATTCCGTAAAGAGTATTAGCTACCTCCCATCACATGTGTCGGACCATGCAGCGGTAGTAATGGAGATTGCCAGTTTGATTAAAAAGAGTTCCACCACATGGTCTTTTGACCGGTCTCTTCTCTCATCAGTAGAGGATATTACTTTTCTTAAATCAGAAACCCATAATTTTTTGATTTCCAACAGTGGCTCAGCTATGTCTAGGATAATCTGGGACTCGTTTAAAGCTTTCTTGAGAGGGGTTATCATTGGGAAAGTTTCATACCGTAGGAAGTTGCATAGAGAGGAAGTCACTTCTATTGAAGATCAGATATCTCAAATACAACAAGGTATAGACTCCAACTGTATGGATTCCGGTTTAGATCTGCCCACTCTCCATAATCAATTAGTGACTTTGAAGGGTAGTCTGAGTTCGTTATTAAATCTTCGACTTCAACAAAGATGGGAAGCCAGTAAGTTGGCCCATTTTGAATACACTGAAGGCGCCGGGAAATTGCTGGCCTGGAAAACCAAAACTGATCTGGTGCGGAATAACATAGCTGCAATAATGGTAGATAACATCATCTTCTCTTCAGATGAGGACATCAGGGCAGCCTTCAGAGATTACTTTCAAGTAATCTATGAGGAGGATAAGCAGATCACGCCAGAGTCTGTTGAGGGTTGGTTAAGGGAGATCAATTTACCTTCACTATCTGCCGAGCAATCTCAATCTTTAGATAAAGCTATCACTGAGGATGAGGTAAGATCTGCCATTAAAAGTAGTAAGAAGGGGAAGGCGGCTGGACCTGACGGTCTGCCGGCAGAAATCTATAGAGCCCTTGAAATAGAATTAGTTCCATTCCTCACCGTTCTTTTTAACCAAATTCTACTGGAAGGTCAGCTTCCGCCAGATTCCTGGGATAATGCCTCAATCACCCTTATCCTGAAGCCAGGTAAACCAAAGACGGCTTGTGGTTCTTATAGGCCAATTTCGATCCTGAATGTGGATTACAAGATCTTTACCACAATCTTGGCCTCTAGGTTGGCTGTTATCGCGCCTCTGGTTCTCCATCCGGACCAAAAGGGTTTCGTTAAGGGGCGACAATTATTTGAGCTAACCTATGATTTAATAGGTGCCATAGATATAGCATCGGCTCGGACCCTTCCTTTGGCCGCCCTCACGTTGGATGCGACCAAGGCCTTCGATAGAGTTAACTGGGTGTACCTGTCGGGGGCCTTGGCTAAGTTTGGCTTGGGGGATGGGATACGTAGGGCAATTGGCTTGTTATATCATAATCCTGTAGCACGCCTCTTGGTCAATGGAGATCTGTCTGATCCAGTTACCATCACTAGGGGGACACGGCAGGGCTGCCCACTTTCCCCCCTTTTGTTTGATTTTTATATCGAACCCTTTGCGCAACAACTGAGGGAGGAGACTTCTATTAAGCCTTTCTCGTATAAAGGGTGGGTGAGGAAAGTAGCCCTATATGCTGACGACGTGCTTATTCTTACCTCAGATGTTGGCTCTGCACTCCCCATAATCTTAAGGATTGCTCGTTCATTTGGTCAAGTCTCCGGCTACGAAATTAATGATACTAAAACCGAGATGCTTGTTTGGAATCATGAAGGGCAAGCTATAGACCTACAAACGGGCTCCTCGATGAGATATTTGGGTCTACAGATAGGGAAGGACATAGAAAAAATAGCTCAAGTTAACTTAACATCGGTAGCTAAAGAATGCCGTAGGTTACTACACTCATGGTCTCATATCCCACTATCTTTAATTGGGAGGGTCAACTTAATCAAGATGTCGATCCTTCCTAAAATTTCGTTTTTGTTTTGTACCATTCCCTTGCACTTTGATTATTCTTGTTTAGTTAAATTGCAGTCAGACATAACATCTTTCATCTGGAACAATAAACAGGCAAGGATTTCTTGGAAAAAGCTTAGAAGGCGAAGGGACAAAGGGGGCCTGGCAGCCCCGGACTTGAAATTATATGCTTGGGCCTTCCAGTTAACTCATTCCCGTATGTTGTTAAAAACACCTACAGACTACGGGGTGGGTCTAATGTTCTCAGCTATGTTAGAAGGGGAAGAAGCTAGTCAATCAGCCTTTCTATTTAAATTCGGCAACCCCAAGTACTTCAAAAAGATCAAACTTAAGGTACTACAAGGCTTGGCAAAATTATGGGCCGAAGTCACAAGATCGATAAAAGTAAGCTATTTTTGTGAAAGGACGCCGCTATGGGGTCTCCATGAAAACCCCGTTTGGCTTGAAGACATTCTAGCGGCTCCAATAAGAGACGCAGGCTTAGAGGTTTGGGGAGACCTTTTTTTTGACGGGGAGCTGCTCTCATGGGAACATCTTCTGGCTAAGATCGGCCCTAATCTATCAAGACTTAAATACCTTCAAATACATAGTTGGACTCAGGCCTACAAATCTCAAGCCTTAGAAAGAAATAAGTTTCCACTTGGAGGATATAGCCTACTCATAAACAACTTGATGAACAACCCCTTGGGAAAAAAGGAGACCTCACAGTGGTATAATCTCTTGCTGGAGGAAACGGATGGAGTCTTTGATCTACCTGATTCACTTTGGAGCCCTTCAATCTCTGGCCCAAACTTACAAAATCTTTGGACAGACTCATTCGGCCTTTTGTGCAGCATAGTTAAGCCTTCTTGGTTACGGAGGAACCACTTGCTAACTCTGCATAGGACATATTATTCTCCTCTTAGACTATCTAAATTTTCCGAGGGTAACTCAATTGCTTGTTCCAGATGTGGGTTTCTGGCGGCACCAGACACCCATATGTTTTTTGACTGCCCCAGTTTAGTGTCATACTGGGCAGCTATCAGTAACTTTCTAACTACTGCATTGGGCGTTAAAGTAAACATTGACTTACCTCTTGTGATCTTCGGGATTTTGGAAGGAGCTCAAGGTGCAGCCAAAAATGTAGTGTTCTATACGATTTTGTTGGCAAGAAGGGAGATCTGCAAGAAATGGAAGGACGTGTCCCCTCCTTCCTTCGGCGAATGGCAGGCCTCCGTCATATATACATCATGTATGGACCTGGCTAGGGCTGGTAATCAGAGTAAAAGAGCTTTTTGGTATTTGTTGCCATGGGTACACTGAACTACCCGGGGTTTTTTTTTTTTTTTTTTTCTTTTCCCCGGGTCCGATGATTACCCTATTATGGTGTTCTAGCCACTTGTACCATACCTGGTCCTAGCCCGGGCTGACTTGGTTGCCACTTACACCAAGGTGGTTTACATGAAGGGAAATGCCTGGTTCTTCATCTTCCAAGATCGAAACTGCAATTGCTGAGGGATATTTTCTACTCACTTCCTTGGTCATATATCCCTGCCAGTTCTTTTGAACTGAGACAGCTGACTGTAGGGTAATCTGGTATGGCACTGAAACCATGGTAGCAATGAGGACAAAAAAAAAAAAAAATAGCCCACCTCAATGTCCTATTTTTGGGATGAGTTGTCAAGTGAAGGAAAAAGTCTAGCTGCTAACTTTTTAGAAAAGTGCGCACTGATCTAACCTCCAAAATCTCTGAATAAGTTAGAATCCATTTAAGGATTCCTAAATTTTGGAAGAACATACATTTTAAATTACACAGAAAAAGTAAAACCTTTCTACAAATTTAATCAGGCCTGATTTTTCAATTAAACATTGGACACAGGAACACACAGATATCCTTTGTTCCAGACAAGCTGACATGATAGCTTCCAAACACCTACACACATGTGTAAATACGACGAATCTGGTGATCCGTGTAATCGACGGCCAATCAGGGTACACTTACCTAACCTTCAATGAGGTCAAAACGGTACTCATTGCACACAAACCACACTTGTACACAAACGCTGAAATGGGTTTTGCTTCTACAGAAAAAATTCTGACAGCAGTACAGACTACCGTAGTGATAGAAAGAGCACTGGCACAGGGGAAATAAGTGATTGTCGTAACTCCAGTACAGGCCTTAGAAGCTGGTACAAAGGAAAGCATTCCTAATGCTAAAGCTTTACATTTGCGATGGATACAATGGGCTAATTCTCTCACTGTGACAGATGTAGACTACAATTTTGATTTTACATTAAAAAAACAAGCATTTCTGCAATACGAACAAGAATCTCCTCTCCCAAATGAAGTAATGCCTTTAGATCAGTATGAATACATTATTTACTCTGACTGTTCTGATCAGCCTGCCATAGGAAGTAAACAGAAGTACAGCACAGCTTGTGCAATTGTATTAAAGGATGTATGCAGGAAGGCAAGTTCCATCCTAGCAGGACGAAGACGTAGTCTCTGGGAGTCTGCACGGCCCAGTTACTTGCACTAATAAAAACTAATCGGAAATTCCCCACACATAATGTGCGATTAATTTGACTGTTACCAGTCTTACAATGAATTTCTTCACTACTCGGGTCAGAATGGGTTTAAAGACTCAGAAGGTTGCACAATAAAGCACAAATTACTTTGGGAACAAGTGGCAGAGCTGAAAAAAGACTTGCCAAGAGCTCGCATGATACCCACGCTGAGTCATCAAAGAGGTGGCGTTCAGGTTGAAGGGGATTCATTGGCTGATGAAGCCGCCAAGACGGCCGTACAAACTGCTGCCATAGCTGCAATCACTCGTTCTAGCACGAGAATAGACAGACAGATAATGGTAGCTGTCATTGCTTCACGCCAAAAGAGCTCAGCTGTGCCAAAAGGCTTTCCACTCAAGTACTCCTACAAGTTAGATGCAAAAAATATTCAGTATGCTCAAATTCCAGGAGTGGGGATAGAGTAATACCGAACATGGATGGCAGACTAGGTTTAATTCTAGCTGCACACGAGGGTCTGGGTTCTGCACATGCAGGGATTACCGCAACAGTTTCTCTACTGAAACAACGCTATTGGTGGCCAGGTTTAACAAAACAGACAAAAGCATTTGTCCTTAAGTGCGACATCTGTCAGCAGATGAAGGGTTCCACCGTAGCGCGTCCGGCGTAAACATCACTACTAATATCAGATAGACCTCTAGCTTGTGTCTATTTGAACTACTGCGGCTCCTTACATTCTGATGGGGCAGACAAGTATATCTTGGTGGCAGTGGATTCATGCTCTAGATTCCTGTGGGTTTGGCCCCAATGCTCAGCTGGCGCCTGAACTGTTATAAAGGATTTGCGAGTCTTCATAGGCACATACGCAGTTGGCACATTACATTCTGCCAGTGGCCCCGCATTAAGCTCTCGGGCTCACAAGGAAGCCATGGGAAGTTTTGGTGTTGCATTGTGGTACTCCTCTCTGTATCATCCAGAGGGAAATTCAGTTGTGGAAAGGAAAAAAAGGGACTTAAAGCAATCCTTAACAGCAAGGGTATTAGGTTTGGGTTGATGTTGGATCAATCACCTATATGGGGTGCAGAGGGCACTTAATAACATGCCAAGAAATTCCCTAGGAGTCATCATTCCTTACGAAGTCCATTTTGGGACGAGAATGTGGGTACCTGACCTCGATTGCAGCAGTCTAGTGGCGGATGACGAAGCATTTCACATCCATAACCGTTTTGCTGTTTTACAGGAACTCAATGAATTCTGGGCACTACAAAGATCATCCAAGTAAAACGCACTACCACTGGGGAAGTAAGAAGAGTAATGGCAAGACCAGCCTGGGTCCCAAAAATCGGGGTACTGGTCAGAGAAAAGATTGTGGAATTTGGGCCATTTACAGAAAGCCTGTACCTGTCTGGCTGTCGAAGAAACAAGAACAGTCCTTCTTTCGTCTCTTGCTGACAAGAAAGAAAAGGGATTTGTCTCCATTGATCTAATCGAACCACATTATGTGGCCGATACTGAATAGCAGGCCGCGTAGGCTCCTGAGTAGCCGCCGATCTCCTCTCGCTACCAAACAGGAAGTTCAAACAGAAAGAAAGAAGGACTATATGAAGTAATGGAATTAACAATAATGAAATGGAACTCATTCCTATTGAAATTGAACATCAAATCACAAATGAAACACAGATATCAATTCGGCCTACCACCGACATCTCCGTCAATATGCCTCTACAGGAGACATCTGCAAGTTCAACAACACCTGCTGAGCTACCAAAGATAGATTGAACTGCATTTGGCTGCTTCATCCATTGATTTAAGTGAACCTGAGTCACCGTCAGCTCCAGTTTCCCGCAAAGAAAAAGTTCATGATTTCTACCTCTGGCTGAAAAAGACATACCTATTCTCACCATGGCTGCAACTCTGGATAGCAACTGGCATAGTGTTCCTACTCTTCTTGATAGGTTTAGTGACTGTCTTTTTCTTGCTTGTGAAGTTGTGAATGGACACTATCTCCCAGAAAACTCAGCAGTATCACATGTGAACTTAGTACTGAAACCTCATACGTCATCTCATCATGAACAAAGATGTGAACATTACAGCGGTTCCACTTCCTAAAGGAATAGTTTGGAACAGAGTTTCATATGATGAATTTGGTGGAACTGAACTTTTGAAAATACAGAAATACAGCAGGACTACCATCTACTGCATCTTCTGCATAATAACTATTTATAAAGGTCATCCCCTTTATCACCCTCGGCCGACATGACACAGCAAGGAAGAACCCCTGAGGGTACATTTTGTGTATAGAAGCATCCTATCTTAGCTGGGGCAGGCAGAGGAGAAAGACTTCCACGCTGACACACTGATGCGAGACGCTGAAGTTCCTGCATGCAGACACTTCAGTACGCAGTGGTCTAACATCCCTTACGGGGTGTCCATCTTGAGACCAAGATGGGGTCCTTCATTCTCTCACATCAGGTGATGGGGTTGGTTATATCCTACAGAGATTCTTGGCTATAAACTTACATACATGCTAGGTACATCTAGTTAGGGTCCGCATCGTAGGAGTACGCATTCTTATTGTCATGTACTCATATGCTTGCATATAATTTATTGTTTTAGCATTATGGTAGAAATCTACCATCTATTTACTCTGTTGGTGCTAATAACCATTTATATCTGTTTCTGTCTCATGGTTGTTTCAGCACACATATTTTACACTAGAGTGACGCTGGTTCAATAAATGCTTATCGCTCCCCACGCCGCACAGCACCACCTGTTTGTCCGTGTCCTTTAGCCCCAGCTGCTGTCAGGAGTTCGAGGCCCTCCTCCGTAGGTGTCTTATTGTATTATTTCTCTGGTTCTGTTATTTGTTGCCTTATTTCATATTGTATTGGTTCTCTGGTTGTGTTGCTTGTTTCTCCTTCCCCGATTTTGCTATCTTACTTTTTGCCTTCTGTACCCTTCGCCCGTTTTTTCCCGCCGCTGCGTCCCCTGCGGCCCGCCTCCCCGCTCGCCCATTCAATCGCTCCCCTCTCCCAGCTGCTCCTCCCTCCCACCTCCCCTTCTTATGGTGGCCGCTGCACGGCCATGCGCAGTGGGCGCGCCGCTGGCGCGCCTATCGCAAGCCCATCTGCACCCGTCCGTACCTGGACTGCGCCCAGCACCTGAACCCTTCGCCCCCGCGAACGCCACAACGCCGTTCTCCGCTACGATGCCAGCACCCTCCATGCACTCAGCAATGGACGAACACATACCTGCTTCCTGGCCGCCCCGAAGGACCCTTCTCCTGCCAGAGCTGCAGCTTCACCAGCCTCCGAGCCACCAAACCACCCACGAGAAAGGACGCAACCACCTCAGATGCATTTTACTCAACACCCGCTCCGCCCGCAAACACTCCATCGAACTCTGGGACCTACTCAACTCCACCTCCCCAGACGTCGCCTTCCTGACGGAGACCTGGATGAACCCCTCCTCGGCACCCAACTTTGCCAAAGCCATCCCTGACGGCTACAAGATCACCCGCAGGGATCGCACCAACGGAACAGGAGGAGGAATCGCCATCATCCACAGGAACACCCTCAGAGTCTCGACCAGCACCGACGACACCCTCAGCACCACCGAACACGTGTACTTCCAGATCCACACTAATCCCAACACCACACTCAGAGGAACCCTCATCTACAGACCCCCCGGACCACGGCCACAGTTTAGTGACTCCATCGCCAACTTCATCAGTACGCACGCCCTTGCCTCCACAGACTACATCCTCCTCGGGGACCTGAACTTCCACCTCGAGAACAACAACGACACCAACTCCACCACCCTGATTGAAACCTTGCCAACCTCAGACTCAGACAGCTCGTCACAACACCCACCCACTCTGCCGGCCACGCTCTTGACCCCATCTTCTCCGCAAGTTCCCACGTCTCCTTCAGCCACACCAACAAACACCACTGGACCGACCATCGCTGCATCCACTTCACCTTCCGGAAAACCACCACGCACCACCGCACTCAACAGATCCTCCGCCGCTGCTGGAGCAAAGTCACCGAAGACCAGCTAAACACCACCCTCGCCCAAAGCCCTCCCGCCAACCCCACCGACACCGATGCCCACAACCTCAGACAGTGGATCGACGACTGCACCAACACTCTCGCCCCGATCAAGAAAGCCAGCCAATTCACCGCGGAGCTCCAGGCCTCCAAGCAAACCTGCCGGAAACTAGAGAAGAAATGGCACCGTGAACAGACACCAGACAGCCACGCAGACCACAAGAACGCCATCCGCAGACACCACCACATCATCAGATCTGCCAAAATGGCCTCCTTCAAAGACCGCCTAGACAACAACGCGCACAACAGCAAAGAGCTCTTCAACATCGTGAAGGAACTCTCCAACCCCAACTCCAACACCAACGACATCCCATCATCGCAAGACCTGTGCGACTCCCTGGCCACCTTCTTCCATCGCAAGATCGCAGACATTCACGACAGCTTCAACAACCTGACCGCCCGACAGCCACCGAGCCCTCGGACCTCACGGCTACCACCCACATTGATCCCATATTCTCCTGGACCAACATAAACGACGACGACACCATCAAAATCATGAACTCCATCCACTCAGGCTCTCCATCCGACCCCTTCCCACGCCACATCTTCAACAAAGCCAGCGCCACCATCGCACCCCATCTCTGCAAGGCCATCAACATTTCCTTTGAGACCCTGACCTACCCGGAGAGCTGGAAGCACGCCGAGATCAACGCCTTACTCAAAAAAACCAAGGCTGATCTGAAGGACCTCAAGAACTTCCGACCCATCCCCCTGCTCCCGTTCCCCGCGAAGGTCATCGAGAAGACCGTCAACAGACAACTGACCCACTACCTCGAAGAGAACAGCATCCTGGACCCATCCCAGTCTGGGTTTCGCAGCAACCACTGCACCGAAACTGCCCTCATTGCTGCCACAGACGATGTCAGGGCTCTGCTGGACAACGGCGAGACCGCAGCCCTCATCCTCCTGGGCCTATCAGCCGCATTCGAGACTGTCTGTCACAGCACCCTATGCTCACGCCTCCACGACGCAGGGATCCGAGACAAGGCTCTGGAATGGACCACCTCCTTCCTCTCCGGCAGAACCCAGAGCGTCCGCCTCCCCCCTTTCCGATCCGAAGCCACTGAGATCATCTACGGCGTACCCCAAGGATCAGCCCGACATTGTTCAACATCTACATGGCACCGCTCGCTCACGTCGCCCGACGGCACGACCTCAACATCATCTTGTATGCCGACGACACCCAGCTGATCCTCTCCCTCACCAAAGACCCCCTCACTGGCAAAACCAACCTCAATGAAGGAATGAAAGCCGTCGCCGAGTAGATGAAGAACAGCCGTCTGAAATTAAACTCGGACAAGACGGAGGTTCTCATCCTCAGCTCCACCCCCTCAGCCTGGGAGGACTCCTGGTGACCGACAGCACCGGGAGCAGCTCTGACACCCACAGACCACGCACGCAACCTGGGGCTCATCCTCGACTCCGCAAGATCTACAGGTGGATCCCCACCGAAACAAAAAGAATGGTCACCCAGGTCCTCGTCAGCAGCAGGCTGGACTACGGAAACGACCTCTACGCAGGAGCCTCAGCCAAACACCTGAAATGACTACAACGCATACCTCAGCACGCTTGATCCTCAACATCCCTCGCCAAAGCCACATCACACCCCACCTAAGAGACCTGCACTGGCTTCCCATCAACAAGAGGCTCACCTTCAAGCTCCTCACCCATGCACACAAGTCACTCCACAACACCGGACCGGCATACCTCAATAGACGACTCACCTTCCACACACCGAACCGCCAGCTCCGCTCCGCCAACCTCGCCCTCGCTACCATTCCCCATATCCGACAAGTGACCACAGGCGGCAGATCATTCTCCCACCTCGCGGCCAAAACCTGGAACACCCTCCCCATCCTCCTACGGCAGACCCAGGACCTACTAACCTTTAGGAGGCTACTCAAGACCTGGCAATTCGAGCAGTAGCAGCACCCCTCCCCCATCCTCCCCTCAGAGCCTTGAGACCCTCAAGGGTGAGTAGTGCGCTTTAAAAATGTTGTGATTGATTGATTGATTGATTGATTGATTGATTGATTGATTGATTACTGAAAATGTCCCCACCGTTTATTCTGTATATCTCTCTGAGACAAAGTGAGCACGAGTGACTGAGCGAAAAGTACTGTAGTGTTTCCATGACCCCTGATGGGACAGAGTTGTCTCCTTGGTAAGAGGAGTTTACAGTGGCACTGTGAGCTAGCTAGGTTTACAGGTGAACATACCCAGTGGGGGTGTCTGGAATCAGTTTGGACACCAATCCCACAGTTTATGTTGTCTAAATGTGCAGATACTATATAGATTTATAGGAACTATATAACAGTTTGTTACATACAGAATGTGCTTACTCACAACCTGAAAAAGAAAGATTAGCCATGGTATGGGGGTGTAAATATTTCCATATATTCCTGTATGGAAAACCTTTTACGCTGGTAACTAATCATCAAGCTTTACTGACTATTGGCCTAATTTAGGTCTCATTGGACGGGTTGCTCCATCACAATGGTGACAGATATCCTGTCTGCCAAAATATAGATCCCAGAGAACATTATGGGATTCACAATTCGGCGGATGGGAAATCCATCACCCTTGTGACATAGTAACCTGTCTACCGAGATCTAAATCAGGCCCTATATTTGGTAATCCAAAGGCCACACTGCCTCCTCACATTGAACAATGGGGATTACAGTTACAAGAGTACAATTATACCATTGTGCGTCATTCAGTGAATGATCAGAACCCTGCTGGCTACTTTTCCAGAGTGCCTATACAAGGACACAATACTCCATCCAAGACAGCTGAGGCCTATTTTAACTTCATTGTAAGATCAAACGCAGCAGCTGCAATTTCATTAGCCTAGATTCTCATTGCCACAAACCATAATAGTGAAATCTTAAAGTTGAAAGATATAATTACACATCAGTCATGGAACCAACACACTCGACCTCTCCCCAGTGATGGTGAATATAAAAAAATATAAAAATGGCAAAGATGAACTGTCCATAACTCAAGAAGGAGTTCTACTGTGAGGGTCGAGAATCCTGATTTTGGAGAGTTTGCGACAGAAAATAATTGATGTGACCCATGAAGTATATCAAGGAATCAATGCTAAAAAACAAGATTTCCGAGACCGAGTCAGGTTGCCTCATCTTCATGGCAGGGTAGAAAAATAATTAAAGGCCTGTCATCTATGCAACTGCCTTTCTACAAAACCTACTCACTACACCATGAAAATGTCAGAACTCCCTAAGCATGCATGGAAGAGACTGGCCATTGGCAATTTCGGTCCACTGGACAATGGGCATTCCCTGAAAATGATTGTGGATGAATACTCACGATTTCCACTAATTGAAAATCTTTCATCTACCCCTCACGAACGAGTCATTGAAAGACTAGATGGCATCTTTGCGACATGGGGCGTTCCAGTCATAGTGAAGTCTGACAATGACCCACCTTTCAACATTCGAGAGTTCAGAGATTTCCTGGAGCATTTGAACATAAAGCATCAGATGAGCACAACTCTGTGGCCGCAGGCCAACTGACTTGGTGAGCGTTTTATGAGTATGCTAAAGAAAGCAGTGCAACATGCTACTCTTGAGAAGCTTGATTTAAAAACTGTGCTAAATTCTACCTGAAGAGCTTATCGTTCAACAAACCACTCGACCAAAGAGGAAGGTCCTGCACCTTGATGTTAGGGAGAGCAATAAACACCAAGTTGACTAAATGGACCAATCAGAGAATGAAAGAGGAAACAGCAACTCATGAGAAGGACAAAACAAAAGATGAAAGCACATGCTGACCAAAGATGACATGTGAAGTGCATCGTCTTTAGCCCTTTCTCTGCTAGGCCTTTTTCCCCCATGTGCTAAGCCTTTTTTTGGGGCTATTTGGGGTCATTTGTGCCTAGGCCCCCATAACTTTTTATCCACATAAGGTATCCATGCCAAATTTGCGTCTTTTTTCCAACATCCTAGGGATTCTAAAGGTACCTAGGGTCTATGGATTCCCCAGGAGGAGACCGAGAAATTGGCCAAAATACAACTAAAGTTGTTTTTTGGGGGGTAAATGGGAAAACGGTGCTGCAAATGGCATCAACAAAGGGCTTGTGTTGCTAAAACCACCATCTTCCCAGCTTTCAGGAACTGTCAGACTTGAAGTGTAAAACCACATTTTTCAACACAGTTTTAGCATTTTAGTCAGAGATAGACCATTTTTCCTATTGTTTGTACTTTCAACCGCCTTCCAAGTTAGTGGTGGAAATGGGTGTGAAACCTATGGTGGATCCGAAAAAGCTATACATTTCTGAAAACTAGACAAAATTATGAATCCAGCAGGGTCTCATTTGTATATATTGTTCAAGGTGTTCCTACAAAAAGAAATAGTTGAAATAAAACAAATTGAAATTGAGTTGTGTCTACATTTTCATCTGTAACTTCTAACTATGGCTGATTTTCAAAAGCAAAATACCGTTATGCAGTCCTTAATTTCAGCCAGTGGTTTCCAGTGCTCAGCACCGGCACTTAATTCTCATCACTGGCTCTTATGACAGCTGCCAAGCCATTCTTATGGCTTTGGGTGACTTGAACAGTCTGAATTGTCACACTTATAGCAGTGTGATGGTTAGTAGTTATGAACGTGCTGTCATTGGCAGTGGCAATGGGTGGTGCAAGCTGTTGTGGCCTGACACTTATCTTTTTACAAATTAAGCACTGCTGTTACAGCCTCTGGACCCTTCTGGTTGTGGGAACATATAGGGCTTGTAGGTTCACCAAGAAGCCAAGGTACCCAGAGCCAATAACTGAGCTACACCTTGCATTATGTATCGGGTATACAGCAATTCCTTTGGTAAAATATAAAGAGTGAAAAATAGGTATCACGGAAACCTATGTATTTCCAAAATGGGCATACCATATGGAGTTTAGAAGCAGTGGTGATTTGCACATCTCTAAATTTGTGGGTACCTACACTAGCATGTGAAATAACGGGCATTTCTCAGAATGAGTTCTTTCTTACACACTATTCTGTATTCCCCTAAGTCTCCTGATAAAAACAGTATTTCACTTGTGTTGGTAGGCCTAGGGCCCACTAAAGGAAATGTCCCAAATTGCAACATGAGCACATCACATGTTTCCACTGAATACTGGCCCTTTTTAGCAATGTGCCTAGCTGTGGATTTTGGGCCCTAGCTCAGCCAGCACCTAGGGAAGCCTAGCAAACCTGTACTTTTTTAAAAACTAGACAGCCAGAGAAATCCAGGATGGGGTGACTTGTGTGTCTTTCATCAGGTTCTGTTACCCAGAATCCCTTGCAAATCTCAAACTTTGGCTAAAAAACACATTTTCCTCAAATTTCTGTGATGTAATGTTCTGGGATCTGTGGGGAGCTACAAACCCAGTAATCCATCAAGTCTCCTGATAAATATGGTACCTCACTTGTATGGGTAGGCCTAGTGCCCACGACAGGAAACGGCCTAAAATGTGGCATGGACGCATCTAATTTTTCCACCTAAAACCGAGCCTTTTTCATTGTGGGTAGCTCCAGATTTTTTACATTAGCTCAGCCGGCACATAGGGAAACCAAGCCAGGCTGTACATTTTTGAAAACTAGGCACATAGGGGTATCCAGGGTGGGCTGACTTGTGTGGCCCTCATCATGTTTTTTTACCTAGAATCCCTTGCAATCCTCAAATTTTGACCCAAAAAAACACAATGTCCTCACATTTCTGGGATGGAAAGTTCTAGAATCTGTGGGGAGCCACAGATTTACTACCACCCAGCGGTTCTCCAGGCCTCCCAATAGAAATGCTACCTCACTTGTGTGGTTGTGCCAAAAACCTATTGTGGAGATATCAAAATTATATATCATAAAACTACCTGGTTTTACAAGGAGGGCACCTGCGTTTTTAGTCCCGGGCTCCGCGGCATTCTGGGGAAACCTACAAAACCCAGACGTTTGTGTAAACTAGACACCGGGGGAAGCCAAGGGAGGTGTGGCTTGCATGGATACCCCAAAGATTTCTTACCCACAATCCCATGCAAACCTCAAATTTAGCTGACAAAAACACATTTTCCTCACATTTATGTGTGGGATCACCGAATCAGCACAAATTTCCTACCACCCAGCATTCCCCTTGGTCTCCCAATAAAACATATACCTCACTTGCGTGGGTTTCAAAAGATTTAAATTGACCATTTTTGGACCCGCTTTGAGTCCCCCTCAATTTCTACACATTTTTGGTCCTTTCCTGGATGCAGGCACTTGACCCACCCACACAAGTGAGGTATCAATTTTTTGGGCAGACCAAGGAAAATGCTGGGTGTTAGGAAATTTGGGCTGGTATTGTGATCCCACTCAGAAATGTAAGGAAAATTTGATTTTTTAATCTAAAATTGAGGTTTGCAGGGCATCTGGGTAAGAAAACTTTAGGGCAAGCCTGCAAGCCACACCTCCCTAGATTCCACCGGGTGTCTAGTTTTCAGAAATGCATGAGTTTGATAGGTTTCCCTAGATAGCTGCTGAGCCCGAGACCAAAAACACAGGCGCCCCCCTTGCAAAACCAGGTCATTTTGTGATCCATAATTTTGATGTCTCCACAATAGGTTTTGGGACCTTCCCTGTACTAGGCACTTGGCCCACACACACAAGTGTGGTAGCCCTTTTTATCGGGAGACCAGGGGAACACTGGATGGTGGGAAGTTTGTAGCTCCCCACAGATTCTAGAACTTTCTATCTCAGAAATATAAGGAAAATGTGTAATTTGTCAAAATTTGAAGTTTGCACGGGATTTTGGGTAATAAAACGTGGGGCGAGTCATTCAAGTCAGCCCACCCTGGGTAGCCCTAGGAGTCTAGGTTTAAAAAATGTACAGGTTTGCTAGGTTACCCTAGGTGCCAGCTGCACTAGGGTCCAAAACCTAGAGCTCCCACATTGGGAAAAGAGGATCAGTTTTTGGTGGAAAAATACCCTGCGTCCGTGTTTCATTTTGGGCCATTTCCTGTTGTGGGCACTAGGTATACCCATGCAAGTGAGGTAGCATTTTTATGAGGAGGTCTGGGGGAACAAAGGTGGTATGAAATGTGTTGCTGTTTGCAGATTCCAAGACTTTTACTCAGAGAAATGAAAAGAAAATTTGTTTTTTAGGCAAAGTTTCTGCTTTGCACCGGATACTTGCTAAAACAAACCTGGTGAGAGCCAAGCAAGTCACCATAACCTGGACTCCCCCGGGTGTCTAGATTTCAGAAGTGTCTGGGTCTGGTAGGTTTCCCTAGATCAAAGGAAATGATGGACGGAGTGTTGAACATTGCAAGCACTCACCCCCAGTCAACTGATCTGGGTTTAATCCACCACCGTTCTTTAGCCCACTCTGCCACCCCAGTTCAGACATGGCCATATGCAAATCAGTCTGACCCTGTGCCTCATGGGAACAGTCCAGCCCGAACTGCCAAGCCATGTCGTCCCTGGACCGGAAACAAGCTTCCTAGGACCGGTTTCTGGCATTTCAGCCGTCTTCAGCCTGTTCTTTAGCCCACTCTGCCACCCCAGTTTCCCTAGATGTCAGCCAAGCACTGGACCAAAAATGCAGCTGCCCACATCTATCATAAAAGAACCTGTTTTTGCATGGGGGGCACCTGCGTTTTTGGTCCTGAGCTCAGTGGCCATGTAGGGGAACCTTACGAACACAGACATTTCAGAACACTAGACACCCGGGGGAGTTGTGGCTTGCTTGCATCCCCCAAACATTTCGTAGCCAGAATCCCCTGCAAATCTCAATTTTAGTTGTAAAAAAATCACATTTCTGTGTGGGATTACCACAACTGCTCAAATTTCCTACCACCCAGAATTCCCCTCGGTCTCCCAGTGAAAAAGATTCCTCACTTAAGTGGGTAGGCCAAAAAGGTAGGAAGAACCAAAGGAGGTCTAAAAGGGCAGGGTTTTTTAATAAGTTTTTAGGCTGACTCTCATCTGGGCACCCAGGCAAAAGAGGTTTTCATTTTTACCTGGAGACTGAGGAGATAGCTGTGTGGTAGGACATAGCTGTGTGGTAGGACATTGTGCCAGCATGGTGATCCCAAACATAAATTTGAGGAAAATGGGACTTTCTAGCTAAATTTGAGGTTTGAAGGAGATTCTGGCTAGGAAAATGTTGGGGGGATCCACGCAAGTCACACCTCACTGAGCTCCCCCGGGTGTCTAGTTTTTACAATTTTCTGAGTTTGATAGGTTTCCCTAGATGGCCGCTGAGCCTGTGACCAATACCACAGCTGCCCCCCCCCCTCCCCTTGCAAAACCAGGCTATTTTTTTATAGATAATTTTGATGTCTCCACAAAAGGTTTTGGGCCTTTCCCTGACATGGGCAGTTGCCCCACCCACACAAGTGAGGTAGCATTCTTATCGGGAGACCAAGGAGAACACTGGGTGTTAGTAAATTTGTGCCGGTGCAGTGATCCTACAACTTTCCCGTCTAGAAATATGAGGAATATTGGATTATTTTTTCAGCTAAATTTGTAGTTTGCAGGGGATTTTGGGCAACAAACCTTTGGGAATCCATGGAAGTCACACACCCCTGGACTCACCCTGGTATCTAGTTTTCAGAAATGCCTCGGTTTGGCAGGTTTCCCAAGATGGCCACCAAGCCAGGGTCCAAAAACGCAGGTGACCCCGTTGCAAAATCAGGCCGTTTTGGGATAGATAATTTTGATGTCTCAACAATATGTTTTGAGTGGTAGGAGATTTGTACCGGCGCAGTAACCCTACAACTTTCCCACACTGAAATGGGAGGAAAATGTGACTTTTTAGATAAATTTGAGGTTTGCAGGGGATTCAGGGTAAGAACATGCTGGAGGGTCCACACAAGCCACACCACCAGCCAAGCAACAGTCCACCCACTCTCCTAGCCAAGCGACAGTCCACGCACACCTCCAGCCAGCACCATCAACGCACACAGCCAGTCAAGCACCATCCATGCACACCGCCAGCCAACCACCATCCACACACACCCCCAGCTAAGAACCAATCCATGCACACCGCCAGCCAGGCATCAGTACATGCACACTGCCAGGCAAGTGCCAGTCTACATACACCACCAGCCAAGCGCTAGTCCACACTCACCTCTAACCAAGCACAAGTCCACTTACATTGCCAGCAAAATGCCTGTAAACACACAGCTAGCCAAGTGTCTGAACACTCAGACCATCAGCTGAACTCCAGTTCACAAATACAAACAGAAACTTTCCCTGGTGTCTATTCCCACCTCACCCTTGGGGACAGATGAGCATGAAGATATCGTTGAGCTGCCACCAAGGGAGGCAGAAACTGTCAAAATGTGTGCCCAATAAATTATGGGGAACAACCCTTGCCTATTAGGCCTCTGCCTGACATGCCCATAAAAATATCCCTGGTGCCTAATGGGCTTTCTGCCCCAGAGGGGGGCAGATCGGGTCTAATAACCACTATGTGTCTCCGGGGGCAGAAAGACTGTGCCCATTTTGGGGGGGGGCATTGGCATGTCTATTCTGGGAAACCCCCACCCCTCCACAAAGGAAACAAAATAGTCCCTGGTCCCTAGTGGGCTTTCTGCCCCCCAAGGGGCATATCAAAGTAATAACCTACCACCTGCCACCCATAGCTGGGCAGTAATACTCTGCTAGATTTCTTGGGAGGGTGGGAGCATATGCATGCCCATTCTGGGCAGCCAACACTCCTACACAAATAAAATAAATAGTCCCTGGTGCCTGGTGGGCTTTCTGCCCTTTGGGAGGGGGCTGATCATGGGCTGTTGCCCCATATGTCCCCCAGGTGGAACTGAAAGACTGTGCCCATTTTTGGTGGGGGAAGTGGGGGCATTGGCATGCCTATTCTGGTTAGCCCCCACCCCTACACTAAGAAACAAAATAGTCCCTTGTGCCTAGTGGGCTTGGAGGCAGATCGGGGGCTGTTGCCCATATCTGCCCCCCGGGGGCAGAAAGACTGTCCTTTTTGGGGGGCAGATGGGGGTATTGACATGCCCATTCTGGGAAGCCCCCACACCTACACTAAGAAAACAAATAGTCTCTGGTGGCTAGTGGGCTTTCAGCCCCCCTCTGGGGGGCAGAGGGTGGGATCAGGGGCTGTTGCCCATAACTGCCCCCGGCGGCAGAAAGATTATTCATATTTTTTTGTAGGGTGGGGGCATTGGCATGTTCATTCTGGGCAGCACCCACCCCTACACTAAGAAAAACAATAGTCCCTCGGGCCTAGTGGACTTTCTGCCCCCCCCCCAGGGGAGGCAGATAGGTGGCTGTTGTCCATATCTGCCCTCCAAGTGGGGCAGACAGACTGTGTCTCATTTTTACACGGGGTGGGGCCATTGGCATTCCCTTTCTGGACAGCGTCCACCCCTTAACTTCAAAACAAATAGTCTTTGGTGCCTAGTGGTCTTTCTGCCACACGGAGGGGCAGATCTGGGACTATTGCCCCTATCTGCTCCCTGGGGGGTGGGCAGAAAGACTGAATGGGCCAAAAAAGTTAGGGGGAGCAAAAGCCCTTGCCCAAAGGTCCACTCCCCCCTCCTTGATGTCTAGTGGTGGATTCCTGTTTGGGAATCGCCCTCCTGTGGCAATCCCCAAGCAGGGATCCACTAGGGAAAGGTACCGGTGGAAAGGGGAGATTCTGCCCTTTCCAGTGATACCTCTCCTGTGTGCTTTGGTGCTCGGGAGGGTGTGATAGCAAAGCGAGCACCGAAGCAGTGAAAGTGAAATGAACGATCTGTTCATTTCACTTTCACTTTCAATGTAATGACATCAGTGTGCCATGTGTGAGATCATCATTACATTAGGAAAAAAAGGCTTGGGTAGCTAGGGAAGCTCTTCTTCTGCTCCTGAGGCTGTATAAAAAAAAGAAAATCCCTCTGCTACAAACAACGGAAGGGTTTCCTGGTCATGAGCAGAGGAGGGAATAGTTCCATCCTCAAAACATGACCATCATGGTTGAGGACGGAACCGTTCTGTCCTCGGCATAGAAGGGGTTAAGAAAGGAGATCGAGTTCTCACATTACAAATGCAGAGAAAGAATTCAGATGCTCCATTTGATGCAGAAACTTTTCAAGTGGTGTCCACCAAAGGACACACGGTGACAGCCCAGAGCCCTGGGTATTCTATTACCAGAGACTCTTCAAATTTTTGACATTTCACTAACCATTCATCAGATCTAATTGTTGGAGGAGAGACTAGGTCTGAAACATCAGTGACTGCTGTTGCCTCTACATCACATGTTTATTTATGTATATATTCTGTAAAAAATGTAATTTTTCACTTCACAGAGGGGGAGATATACTGTTTTGCGAGTTAGAAATGACAGTACCCTTTGGGCCCCTGATGGACTCCATAGAATTGTGTCGTAAGTTTTAGAGCGGAATGCAATGAAGGCTGGTTTCGAATGTTGAGTTTGCCATTACATGCAAATGAATAAAGACGTGTTATACCAAGCTCTGTGTGTGGCGTAGTCATTGGCGGGTACCCAGGCTGGGGTAGACACAGCAAATGTGATGCACAATTAAACATTCAGAGCATGAGTATTTGCAAACATTTTTCCAGGGACCAAACACTATGGTCTGTAGAATGACCGAGGGCCAATTTAATGCGAGCAGTGTGAGTATCACAGGGGAGTAAGGGGAGCAACAGAAGCAAAGCATGTACATGGTGTGGGCTGTGAGCCATGGAGTTATTTTGGTCAAATCATATCTTTCCTAGGCCTTTGTTCACTGAAATGCCATTATTGGGGTGAGCCAGATGTCTGGCTTTGACTCAGCTCGAGGTTCTCTTTAATACTTAAGCCCAAAATTAACCGAGCTATCATGTGGTTTCTGTCTGCCACCCACTCTCTTTTTGATATTTAACCTGAGAGGGAAAGAGATAACCATCTAGTGTCTCAACTGCACAATGTGAAACCAGAAAACCTAGGGGCAGATTTACAATTCCTGGCGCATCCCTGCAAATCAGCAGGGATGCGCAGGATACACATTGCAATCCTTGCTCCACCACGGATGTGCCACATTTACAATGCGGAAGGGTAAATATGCCAACAAGGGGTTTTGTTTTAGAGTGATCTATTATTCGTAAATTTCAATGATCTGAATCAATAAACATGTTAAGATGAAATAACATCACTGTGAAAACAATCAACTGATATGAACATCTGAAATATATATAATGACAACAACACACACGGGGGTTCTTTTTGTGATTTAAGCACAATGATTTTTATATTTTTTCATCCAAAGTAAAAAGAGTACAAAAGAGACATAAATTGGAGCAATATATCATGAAAACAGGGGACGGAATTAAGTCCTCATTTCATCTAACAAACACATCTATTCCTGATTCGTTTGAACAGAGATAAAACTCTTTTTGAGCATATAATCTACTGTACATAACATTTAAACTGGAATTAGATGGTAAAGTCGACGTTTCGGTCTTGGGTGGTGTCAATCCGTCAGACCATCTTCAGGACAATAATTGCATAAAACAGACTCCTAAACAGACACAATGCAAATAGTTACAAATATGTAAACATTTTTTGCGCTAACAAATTAATGTACAAAATCTAAAACATGAACTCCAACCCGTGTGCGAGAAGTGAAATTGTCAATTTTATTATCTAAAGAATCTAAGCTAAGTCCATCTTCTAATGTTGAACAAGCTTTTGCCAATAGTTTATTTCAAAGAATTACTTTCTATAAACACCAATAGTTTTAGTAAGGGACCATGCTTACTTCGAGGTCTCAATAGTGTTCTCACGTAACTTTGATTAAAATCATGGAGATATTTACACTGCAAACGAAAAACAACGGAAATTTAGCATCTAATTAATAAAAAGTAGTGGTATTGTATCAAGGAGATAACAAATCATATCCTACCATGAAGTACTTGGCACCTGCAGTTGCCTATTCGTATTTATACGGGAGTCTATCCTGCCGTGATTTTATAGCTGTGTGATAACAAAACCAAAAGGTATTATGCACATAATTACCTATATGTTTAATATATCATCTTGGCATAGCCCTAATGGTGCTAGCTCTCATCGTAGAAACCCAATTTTATGCTACGCTATAGGTGATATCTGCAGTCATTTAAAAGTAGATTTCCTAAAAAATGCATGAGTTTTAATCGTCACACATGCAGCGCAAAGAGGTAGATGCTGCAGTTTAAGAATAGGTGCATTACTGGTCTGCATTCCAATAGAACATTGGAAAAATGTCTAAAAGTAATAGACAATCAGGGAGAAAGTTTTGACGCCTTGATGATTGTGTCTAGATTTAAACAAACATAATGTAACTTGTTGCGTCGATAGTACTAGACGGTCATAAGAATACAATGATTTAAGCGTGTAATGCTGACTAAGCGCGTCGTTAACTAACCTAGATAGTGCATGGATTATGAACGACTTACATTTCTGACGTTAGTCTTCAGAACGCAGATGGGGGTCCGCCTGAATCGAAACAGCCTAATTTGGCACTGAGGTATCATGTGCTTTTTAAAGGCTAGCTGTGGCTGTAATTCAACACAGCTGAGAGCTGAAGAAATAGACAAGTTAACAGTGTTGAAACCGTGGCGGCCATCTTGAAGGAACCTGTGTACACTTGATACCTCTATTGTTATTATGGAGTGCCGTTTGTTAAAACAATTCCGGTTATCCAAAGTTACTAATTAATCATTGTAAATTTATTACAGGATAAGGTTATCAAAAAGCTGATCAATGTTGTGATTCGGTACAACTAAAAACAGTAAGAGTATTAGGATTGAATTGCGGCAGCTATTTTGAAGTGTCTAAAAAACACGTGAAAACCGTATTATTACTGCATCATTTTTCCAATGCGTACCAGCCATTGCGAAAATTTCCAGAATTGTGACTAAATAAGGATGGTAGTGTGCCACTGTGAAAAAAGGGGGGGCGTTGATATTATTTTATTTTAAATTGCTATATAGCTAAATGGTGACTATCCACTTGATACATACTTACAAAGCCAGAAATTCAAAATAAAGTACTGAATGTGTATCAAGTACTCAATATATATTGACATTTCAAAAGAAATGTATCAAAATGCATATTATTCAAATCAACCGCATATTTCCATCAGTGAGTAATGCACAAGGTTTCTTAAACATGGTATAAGATATTCTGCCTATATACATTCTATTAACATAGGTATCTTTAACTGACATGTGGTTGTCTAGATTACTGATCTAATGTACATTCAATATTGATGTTAACATTCTCTAGAAATTTTTATCGATCAAACATCAAGTTAATAGTGGTTATGTATCGCCTTCATATAGAGATTAAATCATAGGTAGTGTATATCAGAAAGAAAAACCACAATGATAGTATCTTCTTCAGACATATGAGCAACCAGACATAACTGACTTAATACACATTATAGTAGCACGAGTCTATAGAATGGGGAACCAAACAGACGTGTTTAAAACTTGATTAGACCGTGCGAACCAAGATCAGAGGTCTTATGGTTAGGAAAACATAGATGGACAACTACTCTCAAGTAAAGTATCAACAACGCAGTTTGAGTTTTATCCAGATATCAACGGCTAATACAAGCCAAAGAATGCCACTCAGTGGCTGAGTTCAGACCTTGTCTGATGTTGTCAGTACGACAAATCCAGCGGTTTTCCCTCAATGTCAGTATGTGCTCAACATTGGTCTGTCGTATCGTGGGTTTTACCACTTCGATGACCCACCAGAGCATTTATTTCTCAGTATGTTTCAATTTAATGTAGTGCTCCACTAGTGGTGCGGTCTCCGCTTTGCATCTGATTCTAGATTGGTGTTGTAGGATACGTTTTTTTACCATTTGCGTGGTCTTACCTATATACTTTAAGTTGCATGGACATTGTATACAATAAACCACGTTACTGGTATTGCAATTTGAGAAGGTTTTAGCAATGTGATTCTCACCAAGGAATTTAGGACAGGACCGGAGAGGATCCGGCCAAATGCGGAGACAACGAGGCGCAAGGAGAGGTTGGTCTCGCAACCACTATACACCGGGTTTTCGACAAACCCGGAACCAGTACTACGAATGGTAAAACCTAATGAGACCATTCCCATTTTCAACTTATCTAAACATAACCTTTCTGAAGCCGAGATATCGGTGTTCTCTGCAGGGCTGTCTTTTGTGCCGACCAATAGAAACGATTTGTTCCAAACGAAATTGGAACTGTACAAGTTCTTCCGTTCGGTCAGACTAAAAAACTTTTTTGCAAATAAAATCACTGCATATGAGTCTGATACTACAGGTTTACATCAACCGTCGACCTTTTTTCCGGCGAATACAATGATAGCAAAAGAAGTCATCACTTTTGAAAATGCTATCCTCACAGAGATAGACAACCTGTTCCAGAAATCGACACACGTAAGATTCAATCTCACTTATGAGGAACAACAGGCCCTAAGGAATCTTCAATCTCTATCAGAGACGATCATTAAACCAGCCGATAAAGGCGGTGGAATCGTTCTTTGGGATTTGACATCTTACAATGCTGAAATGACTAGACAGCTTTCTGTTCCAACACACTACAAGAAGCTAAATCAGAATCCTACTTCACGTATTGAGAAATCCATTAGTGAGCTCAGCAAGCAGGGCTTTGATGGCGGCTGGCTTAGCGCTAAAGAAGCATCTTTCCTAATCAACAAATCACCCACGGTACCGGTGATATATATCTTACCCAAGGTACATAAGAATGCTGAGACACCCCCTGGGAGACTGATAGTCTCCGGGTGCAATTCCATTTTGAAACCTTTGGCTCAATATGCAGATTTTTTCATTCGACCTTTTGCCACAGAAACACCTACCTATATTAGAGACACCACAGCGGTCATCAATGTGGTTGACAACTATACGTTTGATCCACTTACACAACTTCTAGTCTCTATGGACATAGAAAGTCTATACACTAACATCCCACAAATAGAAGTTTTGGAGATCATTGAGCTTTTACTTGAAGGTAGACCCAGACCACATGTGGTACCAACAGATTTTATTGTGGAATGCATTAGGATATCTCTATGCGAGAACTTTTTTCTGTTTGAAAAGACTTTCTTTCAACAACTTAAGGGAGTCGCAATGGATGCTGTTTACGCACCAGATATAGCCAACATCTATGTATCTGACTTCGAGAAAAAACATGTCCACAACTCTACCAATCCGTATACAACGAACATCTCTTGTTGGTTACGGTATATAGATGACGTGTTTTTTATTTGGAAAGGCACCGTAGAACTACTGCTTGAGTTTCACACCTGGATTAACTCCCAAAACCCTAATTTGAAATTCACCATTGATTACAATAATCAACAGATGAATTTTCTTGATATCTCGATCAGAGTAGACACAGATAATACACTCTATGCCACTCTTTTCACGAAACCAACAGCCCGTAACACTCTTTTAAAATATGAAAGCCATCACCCTCAGTCACTAAAGGATGGCCTACCTTTTGGTCAATTTCTCCGTCTTCGGAGAAATTGTTCAAGGAGAGATGATTATTTTCTGGAGGCTAAAAAGCTCAAAGAGAAGTTACACCAACGTGGTTATCCCAACAAACTATTGAAAAAATCACTAAAGAGGGCATGGTACAATGACCGAAACGCTTTACTGGAAGTGAAAGCCAAGAACAACGAACCTGAACTTGTCTGTGTCACTACATTTGGCACGGCCACCAATAGGATTAAGAAAATTGTAAAAAAACATTGGTCACTTCTGTCTGCACTACCTGAGTTCACTAAGGAACCATTGTTTGCATTCAAGAGAGGTACTAACCTCAAAGATCGACTTGTACATGCTTACAATATAGCAGACCACAATGTAGTCAATGATATGCGTCAACTGGCACCAGTCATTGGTCATTATAAATGCGGCAAGTGTGCAGCATGTCCTACTACAAGGACCACTAAATCTTTTGAATTCCTTGGTGAGAATCACATGGCTAAAACCTTCTCAAATTGCAATACCAGTAACGTGGTTTATTGTATACAATGTCCATGCAACTTAAAGTATATAGGTAAGACCACGCAAATGGTAAAAAAACGGATCCTACAACACCAATCTAGAATCAGATGCAAAGTGGAGACCGCACCACTAGTGGAGCACTACATTAAATTGAAACATACTGAGAAAGAAATGCTCTGGTGGGTCATCGAAGTGGTAAAACCCACGATACGACAGACCAATGTTGAGCACATACTGACATTGAGGGAAAACCGCTGGATTTGTCGTACTGACAACATCAGACAAGGTCTGAACTCAGCCACTGAGTGGCATTCTTTGGCTTGTATTAGCCGTTGATATCTGGATAAAACTCAAACTGCGTTGTTGATACTTTACTTGAGAGTAGTTGTCCATCTATGTTTTCCTAACCATAAGACCTCTGATCTTGGTTCGCACGGTCTAATCAAGTTTTAAACACGTCTGTTTGGTTCCCCATTCTATAGACTCGTGCTACTATAATGTGTATTAAGTCAGTTATGTCTGGTTGCTCATATGTCTGAAGAAGATACTATCATTGTGGTTTTTCTTTCTGATATACACTACCTATGATTTAATCTCTATATGAAGGCGATACATAACCACTATTAACTTGATGTTTGATCGATAAAAATTTCTAGAGAATGTTAACATCAATATTGAATGTACATTAGATCAGTAATCTAGACAACCACATGTCAGTTAAAGATACCTATGTTAATAGAATGTATATAGGCAGAATATCTTATACCATGTTTAAGAAACCTTGTGCATTACTCACTGATGGAAATATGCGGTTGATTTGAATAATATGCATTTTGATAAATTTCTTTTGAAATGTAAATATATATTGAGTACTTGATACACATTCAGTACTTTATTTTGAATTTCTGGCTTTGTAAGTATGTATCAAGTGGATAGTCACCATTTAGCTATATAGCAATTTAAAATAAAATAATATCAACGCCCCCCCCTTTTTTCACAGTGGCACACTACCATCCTTATTTAGTCACAATTCTGGAAATTTTCGCAATGGCTGGTACGCATTGGAAAAATGATGCAGTAATAATACGGTTTTCACGTGTTTTTTAGACACTTCAAAATGGCTGCCGCAATTCAATCCTAATACTCTTACTGTTTTTAGTTGTACCGAATCACAACATTGATCAGCTTTTTGATAACCTTATCCTGTAATAAATTTACAATGATTAATTAGTAACTTTGGATAACCGGAATTGTTTTAACAAACGGCACTCCATAATAACAATAGAGGTATCAAGTGTACACAGGTTCCTTCAAGATGGCCGCCACGGTTTCAACACTGTTACCTTGTCTATTTCTTCAGCTCTCAGCTGTGTTGAATTACAGCCACAGCTAGCCTTTAAAAAGCACATGATACCTCAGTGCCAAATTAGGCTGTTTCGATTCAGGCGGACCCCCATCTGCGTTCTGAAGACTAACGTCAGAAATGTAAGTCGTTCATAATCCATGCACTATCTAGGTTAGTTAACGACGCGCTTAGTCAGCATTACACGCTTAAATCATTGTATTCTTATGACCGTCTAGTACTATCGACGCAACAAGTTACATTATGTTTGTTTAAATCTAGACACAATCATCAAGGCGTCAAAACTTTCTCCCTGATTGTCTATTACTTTTAGACATTTTTCCAATGTTCTATTGGAATGCAGACCAGTAATGCACCTATTCTTAAACTGCAGCATCTACCTCTTTGCGCTGCATGTGTGACGATTAAAACTCATGCATTTTTTAGGAAATCTACTTTTAAATGACTGCAGATATCACCTATAGCGTAGCATAAAATTGGGTTTCTACGATGAGAGCTAGCACCATTAGGGCTATGCCAAGATGATATATTAAACATATAGGTAATTATGTGCATAATACCTTTTGGTTTTGTTATCACACAGCTATAAAATCACGGCAGGATTGACTCCCGTATAAATATGAATAGGCAACTGCAGGTGCCAAGTACTTCATGGTAGGATATGATTTGTTATCTCCTTGATACAATACCACTACTTTTTATTAATTAGATGCTAAATTTCCGTTGTTTTTCGTTTGCAGTGTAAATATCTCCATGATTTTAATCAAAGTTACGTGAGAACACTATTAAGACCTCGAAGTAAGCATGGTCCCTTACTAAAACTATTGGTGTTTATAGAAAGTAATTCTTTGAAATAAACTATTGGCAAAAGCTTGTTCAACATTAGAAGATGGACTTAGCTTAGATTCTTTAGATAATAAAATTAACAATTTCACTTCTCGCACACGGGTTGGAGTTCATGTTTTAGATTTTGTACATTAATTTGTTAGCGCAAAAAATGTTTACATATTTGTAACTATTTGCATTGTGTCTGTTTAGGAGTCTGTTTTATGCAATTATTGTCCTGAAGATGGTCTGACGGATTGACACCACCCAAGACCGAAACGTCGACTTTACCATCTAATTCCAGTTTAAATGTTATGTACAGTAGATTATATGCTCAAAAAGAGTTTTATCTCTGTTCAAACGAATCAGGAATAGATGTGTTTGTTAGATGAAATGAGGACTTAATTCCGTCCCCTGTTTTCATGATATATTGCTCCAATTTATGTCTCTTTTGTACTCTTTTTACTTTGGATGAAAAAATATAAAAATCATTGTGCTTAAATCACAAAAAGAACCCCCGTGTGTGTTGTTGTCATTATATATATTTCAGATGTTCATATCAGTTGATTGATTTCACAGTGATGTTATTTCATCTTAACATGTTTATTGATTCAGATCATTGAAATTTACGAATAATAGATCACTCTAAAACAAAACCCCTTGTTGGCATATTTACCCTTCCGCATCTATTTGCCCAAGCCCTCAAGGGTATATTGGGTTTGACCCTTATTCAATCACATTTACAATGCGGCATGCCATGGCGCAAGAAAATAAAGATGCGTGTCGCATTTGCCGGCGTAATGTTGGCGCAGTGCTGGAGTCATGTCGCGGGCGCGACGCAACTCCAGCACTGTTCCAACCCAGCCAATCTGCAACATGGTGCGTCAAGCCTTACGCCTGCTTCAAGCAGGCATAAGGTTTTGACGCAGCGGCGTCGGAAAAGTGATTGAGTGAAATCTTGTAGATTTCACTCAGGCACTTTTCTGAGGTGTTCCTGCGACGGAACGCCCACCCTGCGACGGAATGCCCACATGAAACCTGACGCAGGTTTCATGTGGCGCAGGGCTTTACAACGTGAGACATCTCCCTAGATGCGTCACATTGTAATTCCGTCGCAGCATGGCGCTAGCTTTACGCCGCTGCTGCGTCACCGAAGTGACGCAACAGCGGCACAAAAGTGGCGCACGGGGCTTGTAAATCTGCCCCCTAGGATCAAATTCAACTTGCTCACCTGACAAAACTGTGTGATCCTAGGCAATTGTTTTATTTCACTTTGCCTCCTTTTCTTTCAGTGTCACATATGAGAGCACTTTGAAACACATGAGTTCAGGATGTTCTCTTGTGTTTTAAATAATGAACTATGATGTTGTTCCAAGTATAAGAAACAACCCAGGTCCCCCAGAAGGGGCACATGACAAATAACTTTGCTCTTGTTTCACTAATGGTATTGTTGTGAGGGTGGTGAGAAGCAAGAATGTCTCTAAATTCATGTCTGAAAACTATTACTTCAAATGAATGCTTCTTAATGCAGTGATGTAATCTGATGTACTAAGGTAAAGCATTTCGGCATGTTAAACTCAAAAAAGTGTATCATGTTTGCAGTGTTCCTAAAGATAAGTGGTGCAGGACCCTTCTTTGCTTCTTTCCCTTTACTTTCGTTAACCTGAAAAGAAGCGTTTGCCCGTTTTACTGACTGTTAGTGATCTATCTGTCTAGTAAACTGCAGCCCAGTGCTGCTGCTCACTATGGGACCGCAAGCAGCCCTTGAGCGTGCTTTGAGCAACCCTGGATTAGGGGATATATTGTGCTATAAAGCAGATACATAAAATACATCTCTGGCTGAAAAGGTTTGGGTAGAAGCCCATCATTTTTACAGACTGAACGCGAAGAGTGTCAGTCCTGGTAGTAACTCATGTAAGTACACAGAACCCATTGTTTATTAGTGGTAACTTGCAGTTGACAGATACTTGGCGAAACTGACGCTATCCTGGGGTTATGGGTAGCGCTTAGTACCATGTGTATGGGCTTAGAATTCCAACTAGGCCCTGTTTCATCGCTTCTAAACAGAAGATCTTAGAACATCAGTTTCTGTCACTGCACCACATACACTCAACTGCGAAATGCAAGCCCTCAAGTCCTTCTAAGATCTGAAATGAAAAGCACCCTCCATTTAGTCATGTTGTCGTGCCAATTTGGAAGCAGTTTTGCCACCTTCCATTTATTTGTGTCTAGAATTACTGTGCTGGTGATATGTAGGGAGCATTGACTTGTACAGTATGAAAATAATATTGAACTTTGCTTCTCAGTTGAGATCATGGGACTAGGTCTGAAGTTCTTCATATGATGATTGTGGGGGAGGGATATAACACATGATTGCAGATTGATTTAGAGAAAGGTATTGAAGTGTGATCTAATAAACTGAAAATGCTGCATGACGGTACGAACTGCTCTTATGGAGAATCTTCCTA
Source organism: Triturus cristatus (assembly GCF_964204655.1). Taxonomy (NCBI): domain Eukaryota; kingdom Metazoa; phylum Chordata; class Amphibia; order Caudata; family Salamandridae; genus Triturus; species Triturus cristatus. The sequence goes on along the minus strand of NC_140581.1, from coordinate 919,670,366 downwards.
TGGAAAGCAAAAACATGAAAATAATGATGTCTGGAAAAGTATACATTAATACACTTCTCTAAATCAGTTCCATTATTTTCCTGCTGGAAAGACACAGGGCAAGATTCATGGTTTGACAGTGTGTACTCTGTCTTTCAGGGTAGCAGAGAACATTACATCCACCACCCTGTCAGACAGAAGACCGCCATATCTAAAGATCACTGCCAGCCTGGGGTTATCTCTGTACCTTTAGAGGAACCACATTATCACAGTATATTTCAGAGCAACACCTGTGACAAAGTGTTTCACTCTGTAAGGTCGACAGGTCAAGGGAAACTCAGAAATGTATCAGATATGCTTAGTTAATAAAAAACAGTGCATAGAAAAAAGCACAATTAAAATGTGCCATAAAATAACGATTGAAAAAGTATCTTAGAAACTCATCAAGAGATATTATCTTAATACCAGCGCTAACAACAATTTTACAGGTGGTATGTAAAGTGCATTTGAAGAAGCTTCTTAAAAAATTGTCAACAGAAATATTATCTCAGTACCGGTGCCGGCATCAAAGTGCACAGTAGACATAAAATCCATTTAACTTGTTTTTTGTTGTAGTTTGTTTACAGTTTGTGACAGATATCTGATCGCCGCCTGGTTTAATCTTGTGTTGCCCCAGTTGAAGCATGCTCTAACTGCTTGACGGAAAATTCTCACTCCCGGTGATATAAAAGAATGTCGTAGGAATTTTCGTCCTTCTGTCAGAAATACTGAGTACATGTATTAGTTTCAATAGCTTGATTACACCCCCAACATGATTTACTGACTCCCCTTACAAGTCATTTCGGACAGAGATCCATAATTGGAAAATCACCCAAGCACAGCCCCATTAATTCCAGTATTTTGTGAAGTGGACAGTCAAAACTCGGATATTCCTTATGCTCTAGAGTCTTATAGGATTGGATGGTGAGTCAGAAGTGAGCTCGGTTTGAAAATATGTTTTTATCCGCCATTAGGAAAAGCTCACGCATGGTTTTTGTTGAAGTGTGTCCTAAAGACTTGAAATGACATTGGGAGTTCCCACAGCTCATTTATCTGTAGAGACCCTATGCTAGATCGTAGATATTCACTGCGCATGCCCATGTTTGTAAATAGTTCAATCCAGAGCCTTTGTTCTAAGGAGTCTTCCTTGTCTGCTCTCAGTTTGTGACAGAATTTGACGAAGGCACTTTGTCTCGCTTCTTTTTGCCTCACGAGTCCGAACTTAAACCTGATTTGTGCTGGCGAAGCATTCCAGGGCAGTCGAAAGAGCTGTCTGTAGATGTTAAGATTCAACATCTCTAACGGCCGAAATGCATTCACGGCCGCCATTTTGTTTTCATTTTTCAGGCGTTTTTCACATTCCCTGCAGTTCTACCTCAGAAATTGCGTATTTTTTCCTGAAATGACTGCCTAACCAGAATTTTTCTATTTTTCTATGTTTTCATTGATTTCCTTTGTTATGATGCGCTTGGCTCTTCATATTTGAACATTACAGCTGTGCTATTTTATTTACTTCATGTTCTTTGGCTGGCTGTTTTCACGCTTGGACCTGGATTTGTGGGACATAAAACCGATTTGACAAGGCTCCATATTTCTGCCAGCTTGCTTTGCGTAACAATACTCTCTGGGTCAGAATTTTTTGGAGCCGTCACCAGCATTTCTTCTTCTATAGTGGTATTGTGTCTGTTCCCGCTTTTGGAAGCTTTCTACAGTTATTTTGTTCTCTGGAATTGGGCTGAGAATCTCCTTCTTTCAATTTTGAACTATGGCGACATCTCGGACCAATCGTAAAGAAGTGCCGCAACCCACTGGTGCCTCTTTAGAGGACTTCAACCCTTTTACTATTTTACAAGAAAATACAGATGAAGCTCTCAGTGACTCTATGGCCATAAAAAGCTCCTCTTCTTCTACGACTCGATTAGGCTCCAAACAGGGGTCCAAAATTCCATCTTCAGCTCCCTTTACGCCTAGAAAACGAGGGAAAACGAATCCTCCATCTCCCACTAACTCCTCTATGCCTCTTTCGTTGGAACTTCTTCTTGAGGAGATCCGTGCCCTCAAACCCTATATGGAGGAAACCAACACCCGTTTGCTAAGCTTAGAAGATAACTGGTCCCACACTGAGCAGCGGGTTGATGTTCTAGAGAAACGTGTTGACTCTGTTCAGGAGTTCGCTGACCAGGTTCCTCTTATTCATAAAGATGTTGAACGTCTTCAACAACAGGTTGAGCAGTTGGAAAATCGTAATAGGTGTAATAACTTACGCATTTATGGTCTGGCTGAAGGTCTTGAAGGTTCTAACGCCATATCCTATTTTCAGACATTTCTTCCGACTCTTCTTGGTCTTCCGGAATCTCCACCATTGAATATCCAGCGTGCACACCGTTTGGGCCTGAATCCCCGTTCTCCATCTTCCTCAGCAAAACCCAGAGGAGTAATTTTGTACTTTCTAGAATATACGGATCTACTTAAAGTCTTACAAGCAGCCAAACAAAGAGGAAGACTTTCCTGGAATGGTTCCAATCTCTTCTTCGCTCAGGATTATGCCAAAATAACTGCTGACCGTCGGAAGAGGTTTTTAGATATGAGACCAGCTCTGCGCAGTTTGAACGCACGTTATGGCTTATTCCACCCCTGCCTTTTTAAAGTGACTTACAACAACAGAACAACCAACTATGAAGACCCAGCTGTCCTACAACGATTTTTGGACTCTTGTAAAGGAATTTCTATGGATATCTCTAAACCATGATATGTCGTGTAATGTCTGTCTGTTGCGTATTTACCCGCAAATGTACACTTCGTTTGTATCGGTCATATTCGTAAGTTTTTGGTGTCATTATCATTTCTCACATTAATTGTTATTTTATCTTATTTCCTTTTTACCAGGTTGTGGTTTCCGTGCTCCCCTACTTAATGTTCTTCGTTTCGCCTGGATGGTGTTTCTCTGTGTAATTCGCGTCCTGCAACCTCCCGTCTGACGTGTGGCCTTCCCCATGTGGCTCCACCTACCCCGTTATTCTTGTTCTTTTGTGGTACGTTTTTCTGTTATAGTACTGTTTTATCAATTGATAACTTGGCTTTGTCCTTTTGTTCCCTATTTCTTTCTCTCTTTCCCTCTTTTTTCTCCTCATTCCTCTGTTCATCTTTATCTCTGGTTTTTCCTTTATATTTCTCATTTATCTAAACTCCTCTCTTATCCTCATTTTCATTTTTCTCTGCTGTTTCATGATCTTCTATGTTTCTAACTGCTATTTTTTCACAATAAGGAGTCGTTTTCATATTTTGCTGTGTCCTTTGATTGTCTTTGCCTTTATGCACGATATATTCTTTTACGAACAGTTTTGACTATGTTTAAATAAGATCTAAATGTCGTTAAACATTATATCTTGGAATGTTAAAGTTTTGTCTCATATTGCAAACTTAAAAGGAGATATTGCTCTTCTACAAGAAATTCATATACCAGACACTGAAATAACTAAATTGAGACGATGTTGGGTGGGCCATGTCTTCGCATCACCAGGTTCTGGAAAACGCAATGGCGTTGCTATTCTCTGTCACAAACGCTTGGATGTCCAACTCATAGGACAAGATAATGACTCTGAGGGTAGATGGGTTGTGATCTCCTTACTAATTAACAAGATTTCTCTTACTATTTTTAATGTTTATGCCCCCACTTCGCAGGAAAAATTGTTTTGGCCTCAAATTCTCTCCCGTTTAATGCAATGTACTGATGACTATTTAATTTTTTGGGGGGATTGCAATATGATTGTGGATCCCTTTATTGACAGGAATTCCAGCTCCAGATTTGTCCCGTCTTTTATGCATTCTCAATTCATATCCACTATTTCTCAAAGAGCTCTTGTAGACTCTTGGAGGCTTTGCCATCCCACACTACAAGAGTATACTTATTATTCACCTACTCACTCCTCACAATCCCGAATAGATTACCTTTTTATTTCCAAGGCTCTTCTTCAGCACATTTCTCACTCGGACATAAGTTCTATTCTAATCTCTGATCATGCCCCGGTTTCCTTGAGTTTAGATTTACTTCCTCCCATTAAAGGAAATAGACGCTGGAGATTCAATAACTCTCTTCTTTTAGACCCCAAGTTCTCGCCAGCCTTTCTCAAATTTGCTTCCTTATTCTTTGAATAAAATGAATCCCCTCAATTATCTCCTCAACTTGAATGGGATTCCTTTAAAGCTGCTTCTAGAGATTTTGTTATATCCTTTGTTGCCCGAAAATGACGTGCAGCTTTTCTTTCTTCTCAAGCACTTACTTTACAAATTAAAAAACTGGAACACCTTTATTATCAATCGAAAAGCCTATCTACCTTGAAAGAATTAATTAGTGCTAAACTCTCTTTTAATAAGCTTTCTACTGACTCTGCAAATCTATATTTACTCAAGTCTAGTGCTAAATTCTATAGTGCGCAGAACAAATCTGGTAATCTTCTTGCTAAATATCTCAAGATCAAAAAGGAACGTACTAAAATTGATTCTATCATATCTTCTGCTAATGCCGTGCTTCATAAAGATGAAGACATTCTTTTGGAGTTTTCTAATTTTTATAAATCCCTATATACTCCTGAATCTCCTCCCCTCTTATCTGACATTGATCAGTATTTGGCTTCCATCCCTCCACCTTCTTCTTTAGATGTAAACTTCTCCTCTTTAGAGTCTGATATACATACTAAAGATATTCTTAATGCTATTCAGTCACTTAAAAAGGGGAAAGCTCCAGGTCCTGATGGTTTTACCATAGAATTTTATATCCACTTTTCCAAATTACTTATCCCCAAATTACTTAATTTATATCTTCCCGAAAATCTGAAGGTTCTTTTCAAGAGGCTTTGATTTGTCTTCTTCCAAAAGAGGGTAAAGATCATACACTATGTAAAAACTACAGACCTATTTCTTTAATCAATTCGGACTATGACATTTTTGCAAAGATTCTTGCACTTCGTTTGGATAATATTTTACCTCAATTAATTGGTAAAGAACAATGTGGTTTCATTAAAGGTCGTCATCTCTCGGATAACACTCGTCTCTTTTTCAATGTCCTTAGTAAATCTCATTCCCATAAGTCTTCGTTAGCAGCCGTAGCTTTGGATGCTGAAAAAGCTTTTGACAGGGTTAATTGGCAGTTTATATTTTCGACTCTTACTTGGTTTGGTTTTGGTCCTCGATTTCTTTCCTATATTTCTCTGCTCTACTCTTTTCCGGGGTCGTTTATTTTAGCTAATGGCCTTGTTTCTTCTTCTTTCCCACTTCTCCGCGGTGTCAGACAAGGTTGTCCTCTTTCTCCCCTTTTATTTATTTTGACTTTAGAACCTTCTTTATCTAAAATCCGGATGAACGAAAATATTACTGGTTTCCCTTATGGCGATAAACACTTAAAAATATCGGCGTATGCTGACGATATTCTTTTATTTCTATCTAATCCTCAGACCTCTCTACCGGCTTTTCTTTCAGAAGTTTCTTCTTTTTCTTCTGTTTCAGGATACAAACTTAATGTAGATAAATGTGAAATTCTTCCGTTAAATAAATATTGTTTCCATGCTGATTTTGTATCTTCTTCTTTCCACTGGAACCCTACTAAAATTAAATACTTAGGTTTATGGTTCACTCCTTCTATTAAGGAAACTGTATCACTCAATCCTAAGAACCTCCAGTCAACTTTAATTAACTCCACAACACGATGGCATCCCTTGTTTTTATCGTGGTGGGGTAGACTGGATTCTGTAAAAATGATGCTGGTTCCTATAATCTTATTTTTCTTATCTAATCTTCCTGTTAACATTCCTAAATCTTGTTACAAAAAAATATATTCTATTTTATCAAAATTTTTGTGGCAGAACAAAAAATCTAGGATGTCTTTTTCCAAACTTAAACAACCTAAAAATTTGGGCTGGGTTAATTTCCCCGACTTTGCATTATACCATACTTCCTTCTTTCTTAAGAATTCCTCTTCACTATTATCTCAAAATACGACTGATTTGTTATCATTACCTTTGTGGGTAGATATTGAATCCTCTTTCATTTACCCTCTCCCATTTGATGACTTTTTATCTATATCGAATACTCCTCAGAAATTCTCCCTTCCCATTCTTAAACATACTCGTAAAACTCTTCATCTTCTTATGCTAGATGGTTTAGATGATCGTACTCGTTTCTTACAATCACCGATTTGGTATAATACTCGTATTAAGATCAAAAATCGGACTCTTTTTTGGAAAGAATGGTTCAATCTTGGTCTTAAATGGACTCATCAACTTTTCATAGGCGATACTTGCATACCCTTCCCTATATTGCAACGGCGTTTTTCCCTTCCCTCTTCACTCCATTCTAAGTATAAATTATTGACCTTAGCTGCCCAAAGTTCCTATGATGAACTCATGACTTCCTCCACACAGGTCATTTCTTCTCCTGTTCCGATTTCGTTCTTAAAATCGAACCCTTCAGCTTCTCAAATTTACAATAAATTGAGACACATTGGTCAAACTCGGGACAAATCTGCAGTTGAAACTAATTGGGAATCCGATTTAAGCACTTCCTTTTCCACGTCAGTATGGGATAACATTTGGACTAAGATAAGGAAGTCTTCTAGGGCAGCAAATACTACGCAAACACTATTTTTTATATATAATAGACTTTTAATTACTCCAGCCAAATTGCATCAGATTAATCCTCTCTCTCCCTCTAATCCTCTCTCTCCCCGGCCCCTGTTGCAGACCTTAACCATATGTTGTTTACTTGCCCGGTTATTCATCAATTTTGGACTAAGGTTTGGCAACAAATCAACAAAATATTTCATACGCATATCCCCTTTTCTTTCTCTCATATTTTTCTAGGTAGTGTTGCGGAAGTTTGGTCCTCATCCACTTCCCTTAATATCCTCATTATTGACTTACTTATAGCTGTTGCTTTTCAACAGCTCACTAAATCGTGGAAAAATGCTTCTAATGTTTCTTTTCAGGCCTGGTGGTATGGCGTTTGTTATAATCATAGGTTAGATAGAGCTTATGTTCACCCGATTACTCTGGCTATTAAACGTGACCTCTTGTGGCTTCCTGTTACCAATTTTCTAGATTTATCTGCTCAATCATTACCGTCTCATGTTCCAGCCATAGAAGAAGTTTCCAAACCTCCTTAAATTAGGGTTATTTAAATGTTTTTATATTTTATATTTACTCTCAATATATAAGTGAATTTGTAGTAGTGAGTTCATTATGATATACCTGTTCTATTTTGTGCACAATACTTCTCTGTTATATTAATATAGGATATACATATCTTTTTCTTTTTCTCTCCCTCCCCCCTTTCTTCTCCCCTCCCCTCTCTTTCTTCTTTCTTTATTATATATAGCCTATTTTCTATTTTTATTGCTTCTATATGCTATGTTGTATTATTGATGTATCTTCTACTTATATTCAATAAACTTTCTTTAAACTAAAAAAAAAAAGATTCAACATCTCTATCCATTCTGTTTCTTAGCCGCAAAGTGCTTCACAGCCATAGGCTACGGTAGGCGTAAGCTTCGTTCTAATAACCTCCAGTATATGGAAGAGTCAGTGACCTCCAATCCTCTTCAGGAGGAATGAAAAAGTCACTTTCATTTGTTCCTTATGTTGTGAAAAGGTGTCATTTCTATCAATGACAACTCCCAAATACTTGTTGTATTGCTCTTGAGATAATTTGTTTATATTTAAATAACAAGGTCCTGCTTTCTTAAGTCTTCTGCCGAATGTTAATACCTTTGCTTTAGCAAGATTTATCTCAAATTTGTTTACTAGAGTGTAGTTACATAATTCATTCAGCAGCCTTTGTAGACCGGCCTCAGTTCAGCGAAGAAGGACTATATCATCAGCATATAGCATACTTGTCTATGGGTTCGGTCCTAATTTAGGTGTGGAAGCATTTGACTGGTCCAAATCTTGGGGGGGATCCACCAATAAAAATGTTGAATAATGCTGGGGTAAGCACATATCCCTGATTAAGACCTGTTAAGGTCTTGATCTCACGGGGGACCCTTGTTCCATCTCCTATTTTTATCAATATCCAAGTATCGCTTTGAAGTTGTTAAATTGCTTTCAATAGTTTCTCTGGGATCCCTCAAGCTGTGAGTTTAGACCAGAGCTTTATCCTGTCTACTCAATAAAAAGCTGGCTTCAGGTCTACGAAACAAGAATGCAAGGGACTTTTATGTTTTTGTGCTTTTCTTCTTGTCAAGGCTAGAACTGTCAAATTGGTCAGGGTGCCCATCCCGGGGCGAAAGCTGGTCTGGTTATATGGCATTATCTCCTGGTCAACTGCCCAGCTGTTCAGTTCCTGACGTAAAAGTCCAGCATAATATTTGGCCTCATTAGCTAACAGAGTAATCAGGCAATAGTTTGCGGGGTCACTGTTTGTTCCACCTGTACAAATTTGGTGGATAATTGCTCCATGCCAAGAGTCTGGAATTTGGCTGAGGACACAGCAGTAATTAAACAGTGGTGTTAGACGGTTCACTTAATCCTACTTGTTTCATTTAAAGAGAGCATTGGGCAGGCCACTTGGCTCTGGAGCCCCATATGATTTGCTTTTGGCAATCAGCTTCTCAATCTTTCTTGTGTGGTAGATTTTTCTGTCCAAGTCATCCAGGTCCTGCTCGAATGGAAAAGCGAGTCTGTCCTTGCATGGATTTGTTTTCGCAGAATCTTTCTGGCGGTAGAGTAGTGATCTGCGATGTACTGCACGCAAGCTGACTCACCCATGTTGCATTTTTGACAGCGTGAGGGTCCCTTACCAAATTATTAACAGTCCTGCAGAATTTACTTAAATGTTTGCTTTTATAATGGTGGAGGATTCTTGCCCACAGGCCTTCGTTATGCTGTTTCTTAGCTGACCATATGTTTTTTTGAAACCTCAATCTGATTTGTCTAAATTCCTCTAACTTCGATGGATTAGCCAGACACCTTCTTTCTGCTCTTTTTAGATGGTTCATGCTGTTTTTTGCAGCCCTTAGAGCTTGAGTGAACCATTCAGACTCTTGCTTCCTAGGGCCTGGCTGGTGTTCATTCATAGTGTTGGGGAATTTATTTAACAACTTGATAAAAAGTGCCTCCTAGTCTTGCACAGGGTTGCAGTCCAGTGATGCATTTGACAGGATGAGGGAAGGGCACTGCTCAGTTATGTCCTTTGAGATATGGTCTTTCCATTGGCGCCTTTTTACTTTTTCTGATGTCACTGGAATCTGAAATGTTGCGCCTTTTGGGTGAAAGCTGGTTGTTGTACTTAGGTCACATAACTGGGGACATTGGTCACCTTTAGGAGTTAACTCTATTCTAAAAAATGTTATCCGAATGAATAAACATAGGGACTCCAAGGTGTAGTCTATAATTGAACTCTTCTTTGTGGTGATTCTCGAATTTGCGGGTGGGTGGTCCTCTTGAAATCACCCATTTAATATCCTGAGGTCCATACTGTTCAAGTCACGAGGATCGACATACCAATTTTACTGCGTCTGCTCTCCATAGGTGGCAGCTGATCCAAAATCTGCCATAAAAAGTCCTGTTTAGCAGTGTGTTCATTCATGTCCTGATGGTGAAACATGTTTATGTTGAAGTCACATGAGATTATGAATTTTGCTGTGGTGTAATCCTGCTTCAAGCTCATTAATATTGCCTGCAGATTTGCTTCAACTTTTACGATGATGGTGGCTTGATATATATATTCAAAATGAGTAGGTGTTTGTTAGTGTCCTTGGACCAGTCCTTGAGTTTAACCACCAGGATCCAGGGTAGCTCAGATTTAGCTTTGTCGCCCTGACCTTTAATTCTGTTGGGATGTAAGTAGACAGATCACCCTTTGTTCAGCCCCTTAAGGTAGGTTTAGCTGCAGAATGGTTGTGTTTGATGTGTCTAATTAATGGGACACTGCCCTAAACCCAGATCTCTTGCAGTAAAATGATATGATGCCTCCTCCAGAAAGTGGATACTGCGTACATTTATAGCAGTTTTTCTAAACCACCCACGTTCCACAGAGGTGAAGAACTAGTATGTCTTCTGTGATTCTAGTCTCATATGATTGTGTGCATTTAAGTCATCCCATAGTTCTATTGGCTAGGACTGATGGATTCAGCTCCACTCTGTGTCCGGAAGTTCTCATGGAAAGTGTGTCTTCGTAATCATGTTTGACCCGGACAATATAGCGGTGGAGTAAGACCAATTTTTGCCAATTGGGTTCCTTAGAATCGATTAGGCTCTGTGTGTGGGGGAGAAGTACTTGACTAAAATATGGGCATCCTTGAAAGGATATATGGCTAGGCTTCCTCTACGTGCCCGGTTATAATAATACTCCACTTCTCAAAGTGTCATTCGCATACCAATACCTCCTTGGTTATTTCCTCATAGTACCCGTAGACTATAGTTGTTTCAGTCTTAGAGTCACTTGAAAGTCTTGTGTTTGGGACAAATTTGATGGATACAATATCTGAAGAGGTGATATCTCGAAGAGTAGAAATACACTTAACCAAGCAGAGGATGTTCCCTTGATTTAATATGTTGTGTTGTCCCCTGGAGACGTATGTGGGCGTCAGGAGTAACTGTGTTTTGCATTCCTTACACCTGATTGTACCTGACTGCAGGAAGGTCTCCATTATTGGGTGGTGCTCTTTCGGGGATCTCGGTTGCAGGCTTGCACTGAACAACTCGGAAAACTTTAACTGACCTGGGGTGCCTGCGGGCAAGGTCAGGGCTTGTCTTATTGGGTTGGAAGTGATTTCTTTTCAGTCTGCACTCACCATATTTTTCCCATTGGTGGATTTCTTCAAGATTTTGTTGAGAAGTCAGGCTTTTTATTTTCTGGAGCTGGCCCACTGCGACCATTTTTGAATGTTTTATTGTCTACATTTAGCAGATCTGTGCATATACCATGTGAGTTTTTCCAGCTTTTCTAGTGAATCCATTAATTTGGTGCATAGGGATTTATTTTCGATTTGGAGCCCATCGATTGCTAGGACCAGCACATTATAGCCTTTTTTTTAAAGATTTTGTCATCCCTATTTGACAGGTCCCCCCATAAACCGGGGGTGATGGTATTTTGTAAGTTAACTTGCAGATCTGAGTGAAACTTGGGCTCTCGTCTTCAAACTGTACTCCACAACCAATTCTTCATGCAGCAGTACAACCAAATGTTACAATAACATATCTCCTGTGACTCCTGATCACTCGAGTTCTAGTTAGCTTTGATTGAATTTATGCTTAATGCAATGCCTAATGTAATAATAATAATAATTCCACATTTCTTTTATGTGGAAAAGAATTACTGATTATTTAGGGTACAAAGTAGAAGGAGGATTGTATGTAGCTGCGGCTGGCATGTAATTTCGGGGTAGGATGGGAAAATACGGATGATATTAAAATAATTTTTAAAAATGCCTCTTACCTTTCTCATTAGCTGCGTGAAGTCCTTCTCTTTCAGATGTCTTTTCTACACAAAGCTTCGGACCCAGGAAACTGCACTACCCAATCCTGGTGCTGCTCTCATGCTGTTAAACAGCATGAGAGAAGCATCAGGATTGGAGGGAGCGGCCTCTCTAAGTGCTCTTTAGAGCATTGGAGGCCTCCACCTTCTCTAACCCAGCTGTCTCAGACAGTTAGAGAAGGTTAAAATGTGTATGTCTGGCCGGCCAAAGGGACATGCACACTTTAAACATAAGTGCCCAGTTCCCAGCTGCCACTCAGCAGCAATTGCCTGCCCCGTCCTGACACTCAGTTCAGTATGGGCTGCTAAAAAATAAAATGGTATTAAACGTTTTTGTCATTATATTGTTTACCTGCTCTGGGGCATTTTTTTTAGCGGAGCAACGCTCCTCCGCTCTCACAGAGGAGCCGCTCCTCATTGTATGGGTGAGTGAACAGCACTCTAAATTATCTCCTCAATTTTCATATGAAGTGGTTGGGGAATCTTCATGTGAAATAAGAAATAGTAACTTGAACATTAGTCCTGAAGCTTGCAAGGTTGGAAGATTGTTGGGTTTATATGCTTTGTTTCACCTGTGGTTTAGTTTCAATTCTGTGTCAATGACAGTGGGTTATTGATTCAGCTTGGTATATACTGCTGGTTACTCACTCCTTCTGATATACTCACTTTGCTACCCACACATCAATGCATGCCGCATATTGTTTTGGGTCCCTCATTTGTGAATTAGCCATATGATGATGTCGTTCGTTCCACTAAGAAGACACTTAAAGGTTGTTCCACCAAAAGGAAAAGTGTATAAGTATTTTATTTAAATGTCTCCGACGTAACATTCAATTTAATGGATAATCTCTTTGGTACAATCCCTAATTTGTTTATGATATTGAATGATGTTGGATAACTTGTGGAAAATATAGTCATCTGTTTCTTTTCTCTTTTTAAGGAGATTATTTTGACGAAATTAGCTTTAGCCACTATTCCAAACTAGTGTTTTAAGATTAATTCAAAACTTGGTGTCTCTGTTAGAAAAATGTTAAAGTCCAACTTCAACAAAACGGAGATGTTGTTAGTCACGTTACAGAGGCCACAATAGCTGTGGGAAATATTGGATTAGGTCTAGATTGTGAGCACCCCTCTTCTCCAAAATATTGAAATGTTTCATATTCCACCGTCACACACTCTTAATCGGCCACAATTTGAATACAATTGTCTGAAAAGTACAATACAAGTATGCTAATATTTAAATGAGCAAACAAGGGAAAGAAACCAATCGTGTTGTCTGTTGCATGGTTTAGTGTGAATTGTTGTTAGAAGTAAGTCTTTCCTTAATGTTTGCTTTCATTTTGCTGACTTCTTCACTGCTTTAATTCGCAAACATGTTGCTGTAAATTCACTCCTCCCTGCTTACTGGCCTCTGTACGGTTTGATTTATAACTGTGCTTTTGTGCAACATGTTATTTGGTGCTAGTGCAAAAATGAATACATACATAGAAATGAGGCGCACTACTGGCTTTCTGGAAAGTAATAATTAATTTTCAGACACGATCAAGTAAGTTAACCACCTCACTCTATGTCATTACGGACTCAGTTTCAAGCCTGGGGCTATATTGTGTTAGCCTAATGTATTGTGGGAGTTGTAGTATGTAGTGTCTGCTCCTATGACGTAATAGGGGCGACTCGAGTTCGGCCCACTGCTGGTAGTGGTCCGGGGTGGAGTTAGTGCATGCCCCGAGACTGTGTGGTCAAATCGTTTAGTCGGGGGGTCACATGGTGTAGGTAATAAAAGGGAGCCTGCGCGGATGTGACGCCAGTGGCATGCATACGCCTAAGCTCTGAAATACCTCAATACTGCCTCTTTTATTTCAAAGGCCTAATGCACCGCACCAGTCTAACCGCGCGAACCGCTCACGCCGAAGTGCCCGCCGCTAGTGAAATAGCGCGGACACCACATTGGCGACGACGGTGGCCGGCCGCATCCCACATTCCCTTCGTGGCGGCTGCGGAGCTGCCTCAATGCACGCGGTGCTCGTGCTTCGGAGCGGGAACGCGCATGTGCGTGTCAGCCCCTGCGTGCAGTTAACGCATCAATGAGTCCCTGAGTGACCCGTTAGATCTGCGACGTGCCCCCTGTGATGGCAGAGCCATCAGCCTACTTGTTGGTCCCTGGTGGAGGCTGGAGACAACACGAGGCACTGCACCCCAGAGACGCTGCCCAGGAAGTGGGGGACGTGCAAGACTCCACTGTCGGTGTGCCTGCAGCCAGTCACAAGGTGAACCTCCACGAAGGACACAAGGCCCAGAGAGACTGGTCCAGGCGCGCAACACCCATTGGACTCACAGGGCTTCAGCCCCCTCCATCGTATGTGGCAGCCCGGGATGAGACAGCTTCCCGGCGCACACACAGCCGCACCCGAGCACTTCACAGGTCTTTAAAAGACCATTTGCATGTTAATGAGGCCTTGCTGTTGTTTCACCCCTTCTAAGAGTCCCTGCAGCTCCACTCTGCCTATGGCTTAAAAGATTCAGCCCCCCCCCCCCCGAAATATTTTCTTAGCCCCCCCCCCCCAAATTTGGCTCTAGTTGCGCCTCTGGACTGGTATATATACTTTTCCCATCACACTGGAGCCAGAGGCTGGCTGCCAGCAGCAGAGAGGACATTGGTTGGTAGTGTGCTTCCACAGGAAGACAGCACAGCTCCTCCTTTAGCACTGGAGCAGTGAGAATGTGAGAAGTCCTCCAGTCTTATTTCGAAGGTTCCCTGCACCATGTCTGTAATTCCACCCATTGAACCCTTCATAGTGGAGGACCCTCCTTCTGCCCAGGCGCCCAAATGGAAGGAATGGGTGGAGAGGCTGCTCCTGTTCTTTGAAGTCACAGGGGTGCACGATGACCAGTAGAGGGCCATGCTCCTGCATTTAGGGGGAAAGACATCTATAGGATCGCCAAGTCACTGCATGAACCAGCCCCCAAAACTCACCTTACACTAATTGGTGCCCTGTCGGCGCATTTTGAGGCCATGGCGAACCAAGACTATAACACTTTGTATTCTGCCAGGTGCGCCAACAGGCAGATGAGTCTATTGACGCATTCCACGCCCGGATAACGGACTTAGCAAGCACCTGTTGGTTCGCTGATGAGGTGGAAGAAACCAGAGGCCAAATCATACAAGGCTGCACCTCCGCAAAATTCTGGGAGAGAATACTGGAGGAATAGGGGAAGCCCCTGGCCAACATCTTAACCCTAGGGAGAACCAAGGAACTGTAGCGGGCCCGAGCATCCCACATGGAGGTGGCCCTACATACCCAGGTAAAGGTAGAACCCCTCAACGTGGTAATAGCACGCCCAGCAGCCACATCAAGCCGGAAAGAGTCGGGGAAGCCTACAAGCTGTGGGTACTGTGGGGGAAGCCCACACCGGGCACTAGACTGTCCGGCATGAGGAAAGAAGTGCACTGAGTGTGGAATGTTTAACCATTTCGAACAAGTGTGTCGATCACGAAAGAACAGACGACCTCAGCCGGCAGTCATCATCCCAGAAGTGCAAAGTGAGAACAGTGACATGGACGATGATGACAGAGAAGAGCAAGTATACACATATCAGACAACCAATCACTCACCCATACAGAAAGTCACATGCACACTCACACACCTATACAACCACTTAGACACCAACTGACAGACGGATGCAGACAGTCACACAACAAGTTACTTACCCATACATTAATTGAGACACTTAATTTTTCACTTATACTGTTACTCACACACCCACTGATTCATTCAATCAGGCATTCATACACCCACTTATTCACGAATACACCTTGGAATGTATATTTAACACTCATAAACCTTTTACAAAACACTCACGGTCAGTGGATGATGTCATCAGTAATGTCATTTGAGATATCATCAGTGAGGTGGGTGAGTGGCTCTATGGATAAATTAGTGGATTTGTAAGTGGGTGTATGAGAGGTTGTATGAGGGTGTGTATGGGTGTGTAAGTGCTTCTCTGGATGATGTCACCAGTGATATCATTTGAGATGTCATCAATGATGTCACTGACCATGTCATGATTGATGTAATTTGTTAGGCCATAAGCAGTGCATCGTGGGGGCGCGAGTTATAGTTAACTCAGCTAACTATAACTGCTGAACTTCTCTGGTTTTGTATGAGTGTAATGTCAGCCTAACTATAACTTCCCAGCAGCCTTTGTTTTTTTCAGTGAATATATATATAGGGTAAAGGCGCTATAAGGATTTGGGGTGAGTAAGGGTATTGGGTGGTAAAGGTGTTTTTAGGGATTGGGTGGGTAGAGGTATTGGGTAGTAAGGGTGCTTTTAGGGTTTAGGGGTGGGTAGGGGTATTGGGTGGTAAGTGTTTTTTTAGATTTAGGGGTGGGTGATGTTATTGGGTGGTAAGGATGCTTTTATGGTTTAGGGGTGGATAAGGGTATTGGATGTCAAGGGTATTTTTAGGGTTTAGGGGTTGGTACGGTATTGGGTGGTAATGTTATTTTTAGGGTTTGGCTGGTTGAGTTTAGGGGTTAGGGGTTGATAAGGGAATAGATAGATAGTTAGATAGATAGATAGATAGATAGATAGATAGATAGATAGATAGATAGATAGATAGATAGATAGATAGATAGATAGATAGATAGATAGATAGATAGATAGATAGATAGATAGATAGATAGATAGATAGATAGATAGATAGATAGATAGATAGATAGATAGATAGATAGATAGATAGATAGATAGATAGATAGATAGATAGATAGATAGATTATTTATTGCATCTGTACTTTAAAAATTGAAAACATGATTAGGTGACACAATGTGCCCTAATAGAATTTTTGTCCATGGAATTGATGTCAATTACCCATGCAATTGCACCTTTAAAATCTAAAAAACATTAATGGTACTTTACTGGGCTATAAAATACAGGATATCATTGTGTAAACATGGAGAAAGACTTTATTTATTGCATTTGCTCTTCACGAATTGTAAACATGATTAGGTGAACCAATGGGCCCTAATAGTTATTTAAATCACTCAAGCATTTGCACCATTAAACTCTTAAATATCAATGGTACTTTATCCTGCTATAAAACACATGATGTCATTGTGAAAACATGGACAATGTGGGACTATGACATTGACCAAGTGAGGGTACAATTGCATGATACAACCTTTGTTATTGTTCCAAGTGTGTTGTCTAGCAGAGATGCAGGAGGAGAACAACATATACTTGCTTGACCAATGTCTCTTTTGATATGCATGCTATGTGTAAAAAATGTATTTACACTTCTGTTGGACAAAATGGTGACTGTTATATGGCAAAATAAAAGAATGCATTTACAAGGTCAGCAGTCCTGTTGCTGAATTGAGTGCATTGGTGATGGGAAAAGGGTTTGTCCCTGTAAATGTATACTCTTCACTAAAAAAAATCGATGACCCAGTCAAAGGCTACGGATGAAATGCATAGGTCGATATTCATGCACCTTATATAAAAACAAGAAAATAAAGGATTGCTGGTGAATCACAGAGCTGTGCTCCCTACTTTCTTTCCCACTGGGTCCAAAGGGGAGATGTATGAAGGGATGCGGAAGGCTGGAGAGTGTTCATGGTAATATAGCTAGATGTACACATATACATATATTCACTGAAAAACCCAAAGGTTACAGGGACTTTATAGTTAGGAAATAGAACTAAAAAAACATAGAAATTTACAGAAAAAAACAGAAATTACAGGGACGTTATAGTTAGGCTTAGATTACACTCATACAAAACCATTGCAATTCAGCAGTTAAAGCTACCTGAGCAAACTATAACTTACACCCCAGCAATGCACTGCTTATGACCTCAATTATTACATCACTTATGACATGGTCAGTGACATCACTGATGGCATCACTGTTGACATCTCAAATAACATCACTGATGACATCATCCATAGAAGCACTGACACATCCACAACCCCATACAACTTCTCATATACCCACTCACAAACCCACTTATTTCTCCATAGAGCCATTCACAGACTCACTCACTTTCCCATACTGCTACTCACACAACCACTCACTCATCCCTACAGCCACTCACACACTCACTCACTCATAGAGCCACTCACGTTCCCACTCACTCACAAAGCCATTCACACAGCCACTCACACACTGATAAAGTCACACAGCCACTCACTCACCCTCAAAGCCACTCATATATATCTATTTACTGAAAAAAACAAAAGTCACAGAGATGTTATAGTTAGGAAATAGAATTTTAAAAAACCTTAGAAATTCACTGAATGATCTCGCCATAGATACCATCCACAGAACTACTCACACACCCACTTGTACCTCTGTACAACTTCTCAAACACCCACTCACATACCCACACAACCACACACATACCCAAAGACCCATACAAATACTCACACAACCACTCACACATCCATAGTCACTCACACACCCACACATTCACTCATACAGCCACTCACACAACCGCTCACTCACCCATAGAGCTATTCATACAACCAGTCACTCAACCATACAGCCAGTCATATAGCCACACACTCACCCATAGAGGTACTCATGCACCCACTTATTTATCTATACAGCCACTCACTCACCCATTCAGTGACTCATGGCAGCCACTCCCTCACCCATACAAGCACTCACACACTCACTTATATACCCACACAACCACTTACATACACAATCACACATCCATACAAGAACTCACACATCTGCTCACTCACCCATACAGCCATTCACATAGACACTCACTCTCCAATACAGTTACTCACAAACAGACTCACCTAACCAAACACCCACTCAAACAGCCACTCACTCACCCATACAGCCACTCACACACCCCATCACTCACTCATACAGCCATTCAGATACCCTATCACTCATCCATACAATCACTCACACAGCTACTCACCTACCCATAGAGCCACTGATACAGCCACTCACTCACGCATACAGCCACTGACACACCAAGTCACTCACCAATACAGCAACCCACACAGCCACTAATTCACACACACAGCTACTCATACACCCACTTAGACACCCATACAGCCACTCACACACCTATAAACAGACTCAGACACACTCTCACACATGGATACACACAGTCTCACAGCCACTAACATAATCTATGTTAAAAACTGGAATCACTCATTAGTAGTACAGAAAGTATACTAATTTAACTGTTGTGGTACCTTAGTAGATATGTTTAACACTCATAACCATATAGTAAACAGTCACAATCACTGTATGATGTCATCAGAGTGTCTGAGTTGGTCTGTGAGTGGGTGCATGAGTGTCTGAGAGGATCTGTGAGTCAGTGCCTGAGTCTCTGACAGGGTCTGTGAGTGGATGCATTAGTGTCTTTGAAGGTCTGTGAGTGGATGAATGAGACTCTAATTGGGTGAGTGAGTGGGTGTGTTATTATCTGAGTGGGTCTGTGAGTAGTTGTGTAAGTCTCTGAGTTGGTCAGCGAGTTGGTGAATGAGTGAGTGGGTCAGTCAGTGGGTGTATGAGTCTCAGTAGATCTGTGAGTGGGTGCATTAGTCTCAGTTGGTCTAAATGGGAACATGAGTGTCTGAGTGGGTCTGTGAGTGGGTGGATGAGTGTCTGAATGGGTCTGAGAGAGCATGCAAGAGTCTCTGAGAGGGTCTGTGAGTGGGTGCATGAGTGTCTGAGTATATTTGTGAGTGGGTGCGTGAGTGCCTCAGTGGGCCTATGAATGGGTGTGTGTCTCGGAGTGGGTCTGTGAGTGGGAGCATGAGTGTGTGAGTCACTGAGTGGGTCTGTGAGTGTGTGTGTGAGTCTCTCAGTGGGTCTGTGAGTGGGGATATGAGTGCTTGAATGGATCTGTGAGTGGATGCATGAATGTCTGAGCGTGTTTGTCAGTGGGTCTGTGAGTGGGTACGTGAGTGTGCAAATGGGTCTGTCAGTGGGTGCATGATAAAAAATGTTAGGGGGCACATGGGAACAGGTCCTCATGCCAGCTCCCCCTGTAACTGTCCTGTCCAGCTTGCCTGCAGTCCACTATCCTCTGCTCCCTTTGGTTTTGTTTTGTGCCTTCTCTGATCATTTTGTGCTTGTTTTTCTACTCTTCTCTCCTCACTCCTGCCCTCTATTTTTCCACTTTCTGCTTGCTCTGCCCATTTTTTGCCTCTTTCTGCTCGCTCCTGCCTTTTATTCTCCCTCTTGCTGCTCATTTCTGTCCTCTATTTAGCATCTTGCTGTTTGTTCTAACTTCTATTTTGCATTCGTCTGGTCATTCTGCCAGTTATTTGGCATCTTTCTGCTCACTCCTGACCTTTATTTTGCCTCTTTCTGCTCGATTTTGACCTATATTCTGCCTCTTTCTGCTGATTTCTGACCTCTATTTTGCCTTTTCTGCTCGTTTCTGACCTCTATTTTGCCTCTTTCTGCTAGTTTCTAACCTTTATTCTGCCTCTTTCTATTCCCTTCTGACCTTTATTATGCTGCTTTTGGCTCGTTCCTCACCTTTATTTTGGCTTTCTGCTCATTCCTGACCTTATTTTGCCTCTTTCTGCTCGATGCTAACCTTTATTCTGCCTCTTTCTGGTAATTTCTGACCTTTATTCTGCCCTTCTGCACATATCTCACCTTTATCGTGCCTCTTTCTGCTTGTTGCTGACCTTTATTCTGCATCTTTCTGCTGGTTTCTCACCTTTATCTTGCCTTTATGCTGATTGCCAACCTTATTTTGTTCCTTTCTGCTTGTTGCCGATCTTTTTTCTGCCTTTTTCTGCGGGTGTCTGGCTGTTATTCTGCCTCCTTCTGCTTGATTCTTACCTTTATTATGCCTCACGCTGCTCATTTCTCTCCTTTATTTTGCCTCTTTCTGCTCATTGCTGACCTTTATTCTGCCTCTTTCTGCTTGTTTCTGACCCCTATCCTGCCTCTTTTCTGCTCATTTTTACCTTTATTTTGCCTCTTTCTGCTTGTTGCTGACCTTTATTCTGTCTCTTTCTGCTTGTGTCTCATCTTTATTTTGCCTCTTTCTGCTTGTCGCCAACTTTTATTTTGCCTCTTTCTGCTTGCTTCTCACCTTTATTTTTTCTCTTTCTGCTCGTTTCTCATTTTTATTTTGCCTCTTGCTGCTTGTTTCTCATTTTTATTCTGCCTCTTTCTGCTAGTTTCTGTCCTTTATTCTGCCTCTTGCTGCTCACTTCTCACCTTTATTTAGCTTCTTTTTGTTTGTTGCTGACCTTTATTCCGCCTCATTCTGCACTTTTCTCACCTTTAACTTACCTCTTTCTACTTCTTTCTGACCTTTATTCTGCCTCTTTCTGCTTCTTTTTCGGGACCAAGGGGGGAGCCACAAGACCCTGTGGTCCCGCTGGCTCCTCGCCTCCTGTGGGAGCCACCATTGCTGCTGCACACAGGGAGCTGCTGGAAATGCCTGCATGTCAGCTGGAATGGAAAAAGATGAAGCCTCTGCTTCCAGCGGGTGGGAGCACTTTGACAGCTCCCACCCGCTAGAACAGGAGTGTTTGTTTTTGCTTGGTGGGAGCTGTCAGCTCCTGCCAAGCATAAGTAAACAGCTATGTCCCAGGGGTGGGCACCCCGGGACATAGCAGGAGCCAGCCCTCGGGTGGTGGTCCCCAAGGACATTATTAGCTCCATGAGTGGGGCCAAAACGCCCCCCCTCCTTTACTTTTCATGGACTTGACCCAGGAAAGTGATGGTCCCCAGGGCTGTATATGGCCCGAGAGGGGGGCCAGGTGACCCCCTCCAACATGTATTTAACTGGCTGCCCCAGAGAGGTGGTGGTCTCCAGGGCATTGGTGGTCTGTGTGGCCTGCCGCACATTATTCACATTAAGCCCCTGGGAGGTGGTGGTGCCTGGGGCTCTGAAGAGCCCATGTAGGGGGTCCACGTGGTCGCCTCCAATAGGAAAAGAAAGCCCCTGGGAGGTGGTGGTCCCCAGGGCTCTAAGAGCCTTAGGAGGGAAACTCATGCACCCCACTCTTTTTCAATAAATGTCCCTGGGACCTGGCCCACCATGGGGCTCTAATCAAAACAAGCGTACTTGCTTTTTTAAAAACAAAAAATTGCTTTGGATTCGCAGTGCCATTACATTCCTGTGGCAAATATTTTTCTTAAAACTGATGTTTGGCCCTGTTTGGGTCACATGGGGACTCCAGTACCACAGGTAGGGATTCAGGGTATTCCTACCCTGCCCCTTTTTAAAACATTTTTGTGGGACTTGGCTGAAACAGAGTCTCAAGATGGCTGCCAAAACATCCTGGTTGAAGTGTTGGTAGCCAATCAGATTTCCTATATAAGCAAATTTGTTTTTTAATATCTCCCAAACTACTACATGTATTTCCATCAAAAGAGCTACCTTTCTCCCTCATTTGGTGTAATTCTGTCCAGTGGTTTGGGCTGTAGTTGTAACTAAAATCTCTATGAAAATTAACTTTGGAAGAAATTGCTCTTTGACCCGCCCTTTTTTCCAGGTTTCCGCTTGACGGAGCCCCCTGAATCTTTCCATGCGCAAGAAGAATCCCTGGGGAACTTTGTTTGTAAAATTTCGTGAAGATTCGTTAAATGGCATAAAAGATATAAGCAAGTCAAAAAACAATTTGCTATGGAAACATTATCCTAACTATAACTACCTACTGGCGACTGTCATATATATGTGTGTGTATGTATGTATATATATTACCTACTGGCAGTTGCCAGTAGGTAGTTATAGTTAGGATGTTGTTTTCATAGAAAGAGTGTTTTTTCATTTGCCAATAACTTTGGCGTTGTTTGACGAATCCTCATGAAAGTTTCACAACTAGTTTACCACTCACTTCAGCTGCCGTCTTGAACATTTTGGAGTGATCTGCCAAGTGGTGAGCCATCCAAAAACATGTTTCCCCCATGTTAATTTCCATAGGAAACTTTAGATACAACTACAGCCGCACTGCTGAACAGAATTAAACTAAATTTGGCAGAAAGGTAGCTGTCGGTCCAGAAAGCACTCTTTTCGTTAAATATTGTAAATCCGTTCAGTAGTTGTGGAGTTATTTAAAGATTTTTCATGTATACAACTAGGGACGCAGAGGATCCGTGACCCCCCACCTGAGATCTTGTGCTGAGATCTGATTAACTGACAACGCTTCAAACTAGGAAGTGCTGGCAGCCATCTTGTGACTCGGTTGAACCGAGTCACAGGAAAAAATGTAAAAATAAAAAAGGGGCAGGGTAGAAACACCCTGACCTCCTAGGCCTCTTCGGGGGGGTTCCACAGGGCCCCCCTCGCATTTCTTGCGAGAAATGCGCATGCGCGGGCGCCCGCGCATGTGCATTTGTGAGGAAGAAGTCGTCGATAGAGCAGGTAGAGGGAGCCCCAGGACGCCGCAGCTCAGGTAAGTCATTTTAATTACTTTTGCATGCTTCTACACATTGTAAGGGCATTTAAAAGAGGGTGGGAGGGAGGCGGGTGGCGGGCAACTCTGCTCCGCCGTGGCGTGTGTGTAGCCTGCCTGCTACACATACTTCACGGACCGCGAAGTAGGCAACACTACGCACACTCCGCGGGTGGAGTGGAGCAGTACGCCCACGGTTATTCATGATAGCTGGGTGGAGGCCCCGCCCCCTTTCTCCACCACTCTGTAAACGTGAATGCTTGTTAAAAACTCTTAGAAATTCACTTAAAAAATCAAAGGTTACAGGACCATAGACATCAGATTTCACTTGTAAAAAAACTGTGAAATTCAGCAGTTATAGTTACATGAGCTAGTGATTTACAAATTGAGTCTGAGACTTTTCATCCACACCTATCACTTAAGAGTGGATACAATATCAACAGGTGGTACTCAGATCTGGAGGATCAGCCTTCTAATCCTCCGTATGGAGATATAGGTCCCCAAATTATTTTTAGCACAAATTATCAGCACTCACTATACATTCCATAAACAATGATTCTACATTCCAAATAATATGAATTAAGTAATGCACAGACTCCATTCAAGTTTATTTAAAAATCTTTCTTCATAATCCTATATTAATGTTCTTCATTTCCTTCTATGCAAGCAATGTAGCCAACGTGTTTCGTCACTTCCCATGTCAGCTCAGTGATTCCTCAGGAACGGTTCAATGCTAAAAAGGGGACCACTGCTCGACAGTCCCAACCCTGAGTACTATAATAGTACAGGTATTTGGGATGATCAAGCAGGGGAAGGAAAGGGAAGGGATCAGCAGGGAGGGAGATCTGAGAGGCAAACAATATTGGTAATTAGTGGTTTTCTGAAAATCCCTCCTAACGTGATATATATTGGCTTGTCGTACCTGTAAACAAAAATAACAATCCCCCTTCCAAGTTTGGCAGAAGAGTTAAACATCAATGCAACAATGTCAGCAACGGTAGGGTTTTGTTCTAAAAAGGGGTTAAACAAAAGAGAGTCTTAGAGCTCCTTTCCAGAGGGCTTCGGTATAAAGCACATAAGCCTCATGCATCAACCCAAAATCCAGTCGGTAAAATACCGATTCGCTAATAGCTCCCAGTATTAAGTTAAAAATACCCAATCCCAATGCATCAACCCAAAAGCAAAAATCGCTATTTAAGGAATCCTTAAATAGCGATTCTTTAAATAGGGATTCCTTAAATACCGATTCCTTAAATAGCGATTGCATTTAAGGAATCCCAAAGTGAGATTCCTTAAATGCAATGCATCAAAGTTAAAAAATTAGCGATTTCGCTAATAGGGGGAGCAAATTACCATGAAGATGAACTGCATGGTAATTTGCAAAAACTTTGAAAAATGCACTTTTGTGCATTTTTCAAAGTTTCATGTTGCGCACACACATGCCCTTAGAGCATGTGTGTGTGCAACATATGTGCACATATCATTTTCAGGGGTGCTATAGGGTGTCATTTTGACACCCTTGCACCCTTGAAATTGCATGAGCAATTTGCGAGAACCTACTGGTACTCGCTATTTGCTCATGCAATCTCCGATTCATTCCTATGGGCCTGGAGGCCCATAGGAATGATTGGGACGGCATTCCTTAATTGCTACTCGCTATTTGCTAGTAGCAATTAAGGAAAGTTAAGGAATCGCTATTTGAATAGCGATTCCTACATGCATAGCCTTTTGCTATTCCTTATTAGCGAATCCTTATTTTTCGCTAATAAGGAATCGCAAATGCTAATGTTGATGCATATGCCCCATAGTGATTTAATGGCAAGACAGGAGGCTAGGATTATGCATTACCTTTTATTCACTAACTTCTGAGCAGCAACACTTTAAAAGCTTCAAACATCACAAAACATTAGAAAATTCAACAAACATAAGTCTCCAACATTCCAAGCTCATCCTCTTTTGTTTGCTGCTTCTGAGCAGATAAGTATATGCTTTATATTGTGATGTTTTAATTGATATAGGTTAGATATTTTGGTGAATAATTGTTTTAAAAAGTGTTTAAAGTAGAATATTAAATGATGTAAATGCTGTTTTAATGTTTAGTTTTACTTTGATTTTATTTTATTTTAATTTCCCAATTTTGGGGTATTTTTAATGTAATGAATTAGTTTGCAGTAGGTTAATAATATTTGTTGTTCAGATCAAAAAAAGATGAGCTCGTTTGAGTATAATATTTATAAATAATAAATGAATAGAAGATAAGAATCTTTAACAGATGATGTCTTACCGTTAAAGATTTGAGACTGGGCGCGTGATGTATCGGTTTGAGAAATGAGCTGAACTGAGTAGGCATAGGACTTAAGGTATTCAGGCACGTGATGTTTCACGAGAGAAACAAGGAAATGAGCACCGCCGAAAGAAGCGTAGCCACAGTGTTGCCATTTACGAAGGGAAGTACCGGCAACGTCTATCCAAACGCGTAAAATTGAAGGGAAATAGAGCGCATATTGTAAACTTATGACGTTTACAAGTTAGCAACGTGGGGTTGCTAGTAGACGGTTGTCCGATTGGTAAAGAAAGTCCGTTGACTTTGTCAGTTACCAATTGGATTGAGAAAAACACTTGTTTTATTGATGTGAGGAAAAAAGAGTTTATAAATAGTTGGAATCTAGTTGAAAGGTAGTTAAGGGAAGTTAGAACTTTAATAGAAAGTTTGTAATTTTTATTTCGTAAGAGAAATATACATAAAAAATATATTTAAAAAAATATTTACAGTTGAAACAAGTGCAGAGAGAGTTAAGATGAGTGAGGGTGAAGAAATAAGTAATAAGGAGGTACAGGAGGAAAGTATAAGGAGATTAATAGATAAAGATATTGGTACTAAAGTTCAAGAGACTGTGGAGAGGTTGACAAAAGAAGGAAAAAGGATAACGTTGAGGAGGAAGAATTGTGGGCATTATGAGAAGAAGAAGAATTACAAAACAGGGGTCCAGGTGGAAAATGTTATAAGTAAAAGATACATAGTAATTCGGTGAAAAATTCATAGAAAGAGAAAAGGTATAGGTATGAAAGGTGTCCAGAGTGGTAGAAAAGAAAGGCAGGTTAACCCTGCAAAGGAAAGGGATGGACAACCATCATGGCCAAATGATGATGAGGATGAGTATTGGGAAGAGTATGTTTTAGACCTTGATTACAATAATGATCAGGATGATATTTCAGAATATGCTTCTTCAAATGCTCATTCTAAAAAGGACTTGAAGGATACTTTTGGAAATTCTCTCTTTAATCCTACTGTGATTAAGCATCCGAGAAGTTCAGAGTGGTGGCCAGTTGAGCAGGTTTCTGATTATATAAAATACTAGATAAGAAGACCATTAGAGAGAAATGAACGTAATCTAATGAGAGCTGAATGCTCTTGTCCTGTGATTGATGTAAAGGAGACAATAACTCCGAATTTAGACCCAGACCTCATTGCTTATTTATTTAAGTTAAGGTTGTGACCCAAGAAAAGGGTTAGGAAGGGCTCTGAAACAGTGTGAGGATAAAGTCTTGGATATTCTTGGTCCTGTGGCAAGAATTATCGACATGGTTGAGGAGTCGTACAAAAATGGATCTGA
Source organism: Triturus cristatus (assembly GCF_964204655.1). NCBI lineage: Eukaryota > Metazoa > Chordata > Amphibia > Caudata > Salamandridae > Triturus > Triturus cristatus. The sequence goes on along the minus strand of NC_140581.1, from coordinate 919,643,869 downwards.
CATCAATCTAGAAGTATTTACGAGGTTGGAGCCAGTGGGCTATATGTTTTATTGGCAATGCTAATGCAGGTTTGATTGCTGAACGAAGGAAGGCAGTCCTTTTTAAGATAAGCCTCAAATTAGGCGATTTTGCAAAAAAGAGAGAGCAGTGAAGAGCCTAAGGGTCTTCTATTTGCGGATGGATTAGTAAAATCTTTAGGTAAACATGTGCAGACCTTTACACCATTAGATAAGGCACATGCGTCTATGAGAAGAGTATTCGGAAATTTATATGGCAGGGCCGAAAGGAGGGGTTAGTCTTTCGGCAGTCCATACTCAAGAGGCCCATTCTATCAGGGAGGAAGTAATGTACAAGGAAGAGGTGTTTTCAGAGGAAGCACATATCAGGGTACATTCTATCCTCAAAGAGGACGAGGAGGAAGGAGCAGATCACCTCGAGGACGAGCGGGTTATCGGGCAGGAGGACAGACAAATTAAAGGTGAGTCCGAAAAATATTTTTGGTTTTATCCAGAAAAATTCAGGAGGAAGACTGAAGATGTTTCAGGCGAAATGGAGAGAGATAACAGGAGATCTGTGGGTGTTAGAAACATTAAAAGGTTATTTGTTAGATTTCATATCTATTCCAGTTCAAAAGAAGGAAACAAAAGAAATACATTTTCAAAAGGAAGTGCAAGATATTATAGAGAAAGAGATACAAGAAATGATGGGAAAACAAGAAATAATAAAAGTGTCAGAAAAGAGGAAATGGTTGGTATGTACCCTTTTTGTAGTGGAGAAAAAGGACAAAGGATGGAGACCAGTCATAAATTTGAAAGAGTTAAATCAATATGTTGTTTACAATCATTTCAAGATGGAGGGTATCCATCTGTTAAAGGACATTTTGTAGGACAAAGATTGGATGGTGAAAATTGATTTAAAAGATGCGTATTTTTCAATAGCATAAGCGGAGGAGAGTCAAAAATATCTTCAGTTCAGGTGGAAGGGACAACTTTATCAATTTGTATGCCTTCCTTTCAGGTTTATCATCGGCCCTATTGTGTTTTAAAAAAATAATGAGACCAGTTGTGGGTTTCTTGAGAGAAAGAGGGGTCAGAATGTTGGTTTATTTGGACGACATTCTTATCATGAATGGAGAGGTGCAGGGTTTGTTGGAACAAAGTATTTTAGTTCACAATCTTTTGAGGGATTTAGGTTTTGTCCTAAATTTGGAAAAATCTATTTTGATACCTGCTCAAAGGATGGAGTTTTTAGGTTTTGTGGTTGACATTTTAAAATGTCAATTGGAGTTACCAGAAACAAAGATTGTTTTGATAAAAAGCGAGGTGAGGTTACTGTTAAGGAAACAGAAGGTGAGCTTGAGACAACTAGCAAGAGTGTTAGGACTTCTATCTTCATCAAGTTAGGCAATTTTTCCGGGCCCTTTACATTACAGGGCATTACAGAGAGTTAAAGGTGGAAGTTTAAACAAGTCTCTATGGTATGGAGATAAGGTGGAATTGGATTTGGAAGCAAAGGATGAGTTGAATTGGTGGATGGAGAATGTACAGGCCTGGAATAGGAGAGCAATTTTTGGAGCAAAGCCAGATTTTGTGATTGAAACAGATGCGAGCAGCCCAGGTTGGGGTCCAAGATTGCAGGATTTGGAAACAGGAGGGAGATGGAATTTGAAAGAGAGGACAGATCATATAAATTGTTTAGAATTGAAAGTGGGAGCTTTAGCAGTTCGCAGTTTCAGGGAAGGAATTCAGAAAAGAGCAGTTTTACTGAGGATGGACAATATTTCAGCAGTAATATATATAAACAAGTTAGGAGGAAGCAGGTCAAAGAGGTGAGAAGAATTGGCGAAGGATTTTTGGAAGTTTTGCCTGGAGTACAAGATAAGTGTAACAGCTCAGTATCTTCCTGGAAAGGAAAACTTGGTAGTGGATTGGAAATTGAATCCTTTGTTCTTCAGGACGATTCTGAGAATTTTGAGTCCATTGAATGTGGATTTGTTTGCTTCAAGGATAACACATCAGTTGGAGAGTTATTTGAGTTGGAGGCCGAATTTAGGGGCAATTTGTGTGGATGCTTTCAGTCTAGATTGGAAGGGATTGAAGGGTTATGCATTTCCCCCTTTTTAGGTCTCGGCTAGCGAAGGCTGCGCTTGCGCAGTCTCGCTCGCGAGATTTAATGACTTGGAGAAGAGGGGCTTGAACCCGCCTCTCTTCTCTCCTCTTCTCCATTGGCTGGCCTCTTAAATGCTGGTCAGCCATTGGAGAAGAGGTGTGTCGCTCCAAACAAGCCCCGCCTCTTTGCGATTCAGGGGTGTGTTTTTTTGATTCTTTCTCTGGGCGTGTTTAAACACGCCCCCGAATCCGAAAACGCCGCTGCCTTTCTCCAAGGCATTTCTGCTTGACCTCGGAGAAAGGCAGTGGTGTGCTTGTGGAGGATTTCAGTGAAGTTCGTTTTTAAGGGAAGATGTGGCTACCAGTCAGAGCTGCTGACTTTGCAACTAGGGAATCAGGTTCAAGTCTCGGCGTCGGCTCACTATTCTGTGATTCTGGGCACATCACTTAATCTCCCCGCGCCTCTCAAAAAATGAATGCGTCCTAGTGTAATGTAACTTGTGTGCTAATGTAAAGGTTTCTAATACTTTCGGGTGAAGTTCGAGCTATATAACAAATCGAGACCTAAAAAGCTTTGGGAACTCCGAGGCGGACACTGTTCCGTTACATTGTAGCAAAGATGGCGACTGTCATTCACAACCCGCTCAAGAGGTGAGTGCCGGGGGGCCCTGGCCGGGGGCGTGCACGGGGGCGGATATAGTGCTGAAGAGGGCCACCCTGCACGGACGTGCTGGACGAGCACTGCACGGATGTAAAGGTTTCTAATACTTTCGGGTGAAGTTCGAGCTATATAACAAATCGAGACCTAAAAAGCTTTGGGAACTCCGAGGCGGACACTGTTCTGATACATTGTAGCAAAGATGGCGACTGTCATTCACAACCCGCTCAAGAGGTGAGTGCTGGGGGGCCCTGGCCGGGGGCGTGCACGGGGCGGATATAGTGCATTAGAGAACGCCCCCTGCACGGACGTGCTGGACGAGCACTGCACGGGGGTCATGGCCGCTCTTCCTCCAGATCTCCTTGCTCGGAGCAGTCATTGTGTGCGTGGCGGGGACTTTGGGGCTCTCAGTATCCGTGCCTCCTCCATGGGTGTTTGCGAGGCCTCCCCCCCTTGAAGTGCGCCACTTCGTATATTGCTATTGCACCCGCCCACTGCCCCTAGGGAAGCCGGCGCTGGACTCCGGGCACCCCCTTTATCTGCAGGGTTAAGCCCTACCCGCTCCGCCCTGCAGAACCCCCCCTCCTGTAACTTTAACTCCCGAGGAGGAGAGAGTGACTCCTGGTTCCTACATGCGGTGCCCACTGGTTCCTGCTGTTGTGCATTCCATCCCTTCACTTCTGCACCCAGGCTCCCTGCTTCTCAGCATCCTGCGCCCCTCCCCCCACATCACTCTGTGTTCGAGGTGTCTAACTCGGTCCTTGGTCCCTGCATTGGGGCCCCAGTGGTCACTGCAGCTGTGCATCCCGTCCCTGCACTTATGCAACCCCGGCTCCCTGCTTCTCAGCATTCTCATACACACACTCTGCTTTCGAGCTGTTCAACTCGGTCCTTGCTCCCTGCATGGGGTTTCTGCAGCACCCCTGCACTTTGCAAACACGCCCTCTGGTCCTGTTTGCTTTCCCCTCCCACTGCCTCGGTTTCGAGGTGTTCCCACCGTCTCTTGGTGCCCATTGGTTCCGGCAGCATTGAACCCCTGCCCTCTTCACCCACGCCTCCTGGTTCCTCTGCCGCCCGTTACCCCTCCGGTCCTGCTTGTTTCCGCTTCTAGCTCCCCATTTTCGATGTGATCTAGTCCTTGCTCCCTGCATGGGGTGCCCACTGGTTCCTGCAGCATTGAACCCCTCCCCCCATACTCTGCAATTTTTGTATTCGAACTGTGCTTTTTTGTTAATTGTGTGCCACCTTCATCATAGGGAGTCGCAAGGTTTTCTTTGGTTGTACTATTTGTTGCCATATTTTTGTAGTCGGTGTTGGTAGCTTTATTTTGAATGCTGTGTTAGTTATTGACTGTCTGCCGCCTATAATACAGAAACAGTGTTTCCCTCACCCCCTAATGTCTGTGTGTATGTGGCTCTGTGTATTTATGTGTGGCTCTGTGTGTGTGGCTCTGTGTGTGTGTGTGTGGCTCTGTGTGTGTGTGGGTGGCTCTGTGTGTGTGGGGAGGCTCTATGTGTGTGTGTGTATGTGTGTGCCTCTGTGTGTGTGGCTCTGTGTAGGTGGCTTTTTGTAGGTGGCCCTATGCGTGGGTGGCTCTGTCTGTCTGTGGGTAACTCTGTGTGTGTGTGTGTGTAGGTTGCTCTGTGTGGGTGGCTCTATTTGTGTGTGGGTTGCTTTATGTGAATAGCTCTGTGTAGGTGGTTCTGTGGGTGGCTTTGTGTGTGTGGCTCTGTATGTGGGTGCAAATGCAATCGGTCTCGCATTTGAGAGATTAAGCTATTGACATTGTAAATAACAATGCCGTTTCTTTAAATGTTTTTTTAAAAAAACATTAAAAAAATAATGTCATGAGCAATGCCAATAGCTCTAACTTTAACAATGCCGAGACCATTGCATTGTAAATGCTTGTTCAATGATCCCAAGAGTTCTGATGCAGGTGAGGAGACAAGCATGCAGTCTGATTCAAATAATGCCTTTTTGGATAACGCAGGCATGGTATCCATTAGCGATGTAATTATCGGTGGAAGATCCTTTTTTTTTATAGGAGCCGAAGAGGGTCTTTTGAAGGATGTAGACAGAAGAGAGCATCCATTGGTGGAGTCAGGGGTGCTCAACATTCTAGTTTGGAGCATTTCAGGAAATCTGATAGATTCACAGAATTATCAGAAGAGGCTTCAGAATTGTTGTTTGAATCATGGGCTCCAGGAACAAGGAAAAGATATGGCTGTGCATGGAAAGTTTGGGTATGCTGGTGCATGGAAAGGGATTTGGATCCCTTGGAAGCAGATTAAGTTATGATTGCAAATTTTTTAGCAAGTCTATTCAGAAAGGGTCTGAGTTACAGAATTGTTATAGGCCTGCTGTAGCAGTGGGTCATTCTTTGATTGATGGAGTCTCTGTTGGAAAAGGTCAATTGGTTTGTAGAATTATGAAAGGGATTCAATTGAAGAAACCTCCATGTTCTAGGTACAGTACCCTTTGGGATGTTAGTTTAGTTTGGAAGCTTTTTGAGGCATGGGAATGTAATACATTTCTGAGTCTGAAGGGTTTAACATGGAAGCTAGCAACTTTACTTTGTATAATTTCTTTTAGAAGAGTGTCAGACGTGAAAATTCTGGATATTTCTGGAAGATTTTTTCACCCAGAAGGAGTGCATTTTGAAATTAGTCGTAGAACAAAGACTATGAAGGAGAATATTTTTATCCTAGGTTTGATGAACATCCTAAATTGTGTGTGGAAAGATGTTTATGTGACTATAAGTGCAGGGTTAGTGAATTTACAGGTGCAGGAGTGGATCAGTTGCTGATTTCATATGCAAGGCCACATAAAGCAGTTACTTCTACTATTGCAAGATGGGTAAAGAATACTATGCGTGAATCTGGTGTGAATCTTGAAAAGTTCAAAGTATATTCAATGAGGGGGGCAATGGCTTCTACAGCTTATGTTTCAGGTGGTAGTTTGAGCGAGATATTGAAAGCCGCAGATTGGTCAAATGATAAAATTTTTAGAGATTTTTTATTTTAGACCATTTGAACATGTGAGTGTAAAAGTACTGAAAGACTTTAAACATGCATAATGCTAGCCTCCTGTCTTGCCATTAAATGTCGATTCTCATAAATTGATTGCATACAGGATCGTGATTTAATTAAAGGCAAGAAGGCTAGCATTATCTCACCCACCCACCCTCCCGTTGGTGGGTGAGGTTTAAATTGAATTATTATTTTAAAAAATGAAAATAAAATTTAATTATAAGTAGAAATTAGAGGAAAGGTTTTCATTTTATATCTCATGTAATTTGGGCAAAGAGATTATAGTTGTAATAATAAGTTTGTTTTTGGTTGCAGATGCACAGTAAAAGTGGTGTGGAAAAGAAGAAGAGAAACAAAAGAGGATGAGCTTGGAATGTTGCAGGCTTATGTTATGTTGAATGTTCTAATGTTTTGTGATTTCATTCAGTGATCTTTGAAGCTTTTAAAGTGTTGCTGCTCAGAAGTTAGTGAATAAAAGGTAATGTATAATGCTAGCCTCCTTGTCTTTAATTAAATCACGATTCTCTATGCAATCAATTTATGAGAATCGGCATTCTCCTTGTATCATATATACATTTTGCAGGTAGGCGTACACACCATCATATAATTAGGGATCCCCTTCACAGGTGAAGAGCAGAATGCCGCCTCTTAAACCCCCTGTTAAGAGGAAGCAAACAAAAATCACTAAAATGCCTCACTGTATTGCACATCCCATTGGCTCCATGGAATCAATGTAAGAATTCTTTGAGTTGCAACTATGAAATAAATATACCTCCAAGAATGTCACTCCTTATTCCTCGGTACCTAGACACCTAAATGTTCAAGGCATCGTACTTTATGGCAAGGTTTTGGCTGTTTTACATTCTGCCATAGCAATAAAGAACTTGACAGCAGACGAAAGCCAAAGGGACTATTAGTCATGCATTCCGTGCAGTGCAGGTCCAGGCACAGCCAGCGGGACGCCTATTAATTGAGAGAAGTCTCCAACAGATTGGTGCAAATGCACCCTTACTGGACTGGAAGCAGGGACAGGCAGCGTGTAGGCACTATGTTCGGACAAATTATCTGCAGCGTCTTTCTCCCCGGAGGCTCTTTAAGTATGGTCCTCCTCTTCCAGGTCAAATGACAAGGTTTCCTAGGCATATGTGGTAGCTTCCGCTTTGCCTCATGTGATATGTAGTTCACTTAGCTTCCTTCCTACATCGTCGTTGAATGCCGACTGCCGGGAAGGAAGGACATTTGTTTGCTGTCGTGGGGGCACCCAATCCTGTTCAGCACCCTACTAACAGGGACCACGCCTCTTTTTATTTGGTGAGAATGGGTGCAGTGTCAGATAATGCCCCTTGTACCGAGACTCGGGGTGTGTGCACTACTTTACCGAGTGTGTGTGTAACATCCCTAAATCTTCTTCAGGGCTTTTCAATATTCTCACACCCAACTTTTTTTGTGTGGATAAACTTTAATATAAGATGCAGACTTGCTTTTGTTCAATTTTGTCCTTAATTTGTACACATCATGTTACTACAATTCATTCATTCAGAGAAGTTACTTTTCTTTACATCCAACGCATTATCCCCACCATCAGTTTCAGAAACTGCATAGATTGATAATGAAAAAGAAGAACCTTAATAAAGGATTATGAAGAAAGATTTTTAAACAAACTTGAATGGAGTCTGTGCATTACTTAATTCGGATTATTTGGAATGTACAATCATTGTTTAAGGAAGGTATAGTGAATGCTGATTATTTATGCTAAAAATAGTTACCTGAGCAAACTTTAACTAACGCCCCACAGTACATTGCTTATGACCTCACATATTACATCACTCATGACATGGTCAGTGACATCTCTGATGACATCTCTCATGACATCATTCACAGAACAAATTGCACACCCACATACACCCCATACAATCTCTTGTATGCCGGCTCACCCACCCACACAACCGCTCACATACCAATACTAGTACTCACACACCCACTCACTCCTCCATAGAGCCACTCACACATCCACTCACTCACTCGTATAGTCACTCACACAACCATTCACTCACCCATTAAGCTTCTCATATAACCAGTCACTCACCCAAACAGCCACACACATAGCCACACACTCAGCAATACAGCTACTCACACACACACTTATTCACCTATACGGTCACTCACTCACCCATACATCCTCTCAACACAGCCACTCACTCATCCACACAATCACTTACATACCCATTCACACATCCATACAAACACTCACACATCCACTCACTTAACCAAACACCCACTCAAACAGCCACCCACTCACCCATATAGCCACTTATGCACCCAGTCACTCACTCATACAGCCATCCAGACACCCACTCACTCACCCGTACAGTCACTACATGCCCAGTTACCCACCCATAGAGCCACTCACAGTGCCACTCACTCACCCATACAGCCACTGACACACCCACTCACTCACCAATACAGCCACTCACACACCATCTCACTCACCCTCACAGCTACTCACACATCCACTTATCCACCCATACAGCAACTCGTATACTCATTCACACAAGGATACATATAGTCACACTGCCAATCACATAATATATATTAAAAGTAGTATCACTCGTTAGCAGTACACCTAGTATACTACTTTAATTTTTGTAGTACCTTAATATATATGTGTAACACCAAAAAACTCTTAGAAACATTTACACTCACTTGATGATGTCATCAGTGATGTCATTTGAAATGTAATGAGAAATGTCATCAGTGATGTCACAGACCATGATATGGATGATGTAATATATTAGGTCATAAGCAGTGCATTGCAGGGCATAAGTTATAGTTAGCTCAGGTAACTATAACTGCTGAATTTCACTGATTTTGTATAAGTGAAATCTGAGCCTAACTATAACGTCCCTGTAACCTTTTGTTTTTCCAGTGAATATATTTTTGGAGAGTTTTATGTAGTGCGAACTCACCCAGAAGGTGTCCGATCCCTTTATATGAGCACTAGTTGTTTTACAGAAGATATATATATTGTAAAGACATACAACTGATAAAGAAGGCTCTATTTAAGGGTACTGCCATTGACTTCATGCGCTTTATAACTAAGAAAAGCAAACATTGAGTCAGAGGTACGAAGGAGAAGCCAGGAGGGAAGCTTCTACCCCACCTACGAGAGCTGTCTATGTACATTTCTCTGTAAGAAGTACTTTAAACCTCTGAGATTATCGACTAGCTTTAAAATGATTCCTATGTCAGACAAAAAGGAACATGAATTCTTTGAGGGTCGTTGCTGCCATTAGTGCAACAGGGGCTGTGGCACCAGGTTCCATTGCACCCCAGTTATGGCTTGCATTTTCTTTCAAGTATGAGAAAGGAGGGCCTGGTTTTCCAGATTTGCTGTAAGGCCATTGCACCCTTCAAAAGCCACAGATATCTTTTAACACACAGGAAGAAAGACTGCTTACTCCATCGTACTAAAATATACCTCACCGATACATATTTTGTGTGCTACAATTATATCTTTATTTCCTTCCTGTCTGACAGTCTCTTATGCAGCCATTTTACTGTAAGAGTTTGCTATAATAACTCCAGTAGAGAAAATAATAACTGCATAATGTGATGCCGTAGGTTGTTCTACAAAATGAATAATTTTGTAGAGAAAAACAGTGAGAGCAAAGTACCGAGACGTGTGGTAGACATGGGAAAGCAAACACATTATTTGCTCAATAAATACCTTTGTTGGAGAAAACCTGCTTATGGTAGCCCAGAGGTCATGCTGGCACACACAAAATCACAAGTTAATGGGACTTCCTGCCATGTATATGTTCTGCCGAATAATTAAGACAGGTAGTTTTAGACCCAAAATATGCCATGTCGTTCACGATGACTGATACACAGTGAGACTTTAACCTCAGTCCATGTAGAAACATAAAACATGATTGCAGATAAGGACAGCCAGCTGATCCAGCCTACCTATTTTCGGTATTTTCTTTCCACGCAGATGCTATATAAGTTAAATATTCATGTGTCAATATGCTGGTTGTGTGCAAATAATTATCTTTCACATGGTTTGAACATTGGCTGCTGCCATCAAAGAATGCAAACAGATAAATTAAACAGACAACAAAGGCAGGTTGCTTGAAAGGAGAATACTAAGAAATATCAAAACAAACTCACAGATCATTGCAAATCATCACATGAAGTGAGAGCATTAATAATGGTAATTGCCTTGGGTGAGTAGAGGTATAACGTATGTGGCAAGTTGCATAACAGCACTTGCTGCAGAGAACTAACTGAAGGTTCCATACTGCAAAAAGAACTGTAGGCCTGAATTGGGCCACTTTCTTAAGCCTCCAAGTCCTGCTTAAAAGTAGTTTCATTAAAATCTAGTAATGGAGCGTTCTACATACCTACAGGATACACAAACCAAGGCAATGAGGTTGAATAATTATTTCTGTAGTCAAATCCCTCCTGGAAATTATCTTACAGTTCATCGAAGCCACTCACAAACCCCTGCCTACAAAGACCAAATGTTTCACCCCAGAGACAATTAACTTCATCTGAAATCAGTTAGAAATAGGCTCAATTCTACCACCATGGATGGAAATCCACTCAATATCTGCCATGCAACCTGTATTGCTGTCTGCCAGGATTTATTACAGAAAAGGGAAAAGTTGGCTGCCATTTGAAATAGTAAAATCACAAAATGCATGCAATTCACCTCACAACGTATTAGCGGAACTTACTGCCATGGATTGAGGACATATGAGCTAACTTCTCCTGGGACAGGTCATCTCCCCGCAATTTAGATCCTTTAATGCCAAGCATCGGAAGTACCTAACTTGTGCAGCATGCTCCATGCCCTGATTGGAGCTGCTAAAGATTTGCCAGAGTGGTTGGAGATGCAGGGGTGGAGTGGAGATTGCATAACCCTCTCGCCTATGCAGGTCTGGTGGCCATCTTTGGTGGGAAGAGCTTGGTTCAGGGCACTGTCTGCACCCATTCCTTGCATGTGCAAAGTGAACTATGGCAGAAATCACAACAGCCCATGTATATGCACTCTTTGTACGTTGTCAACACACTAAACTGATCGCAACACTGGGTGGGTGCTAGCTCGCTGTTCAAGTGGGCAGTTGCGGACAAATACCAAAGCTTGTGGTGTGTGGTCTCTGACAGGGGTGACCAATGTGGTACCTTGGTGAAGTTGAGGAAAGCTACATTTACCTTTCTACCTCCTGGTGCCACACATGCCTGCCTGGACCCTCTTGTGTCAAAGGAACAGTGAAGGCTCAAGGACTCTCAAAGGTGGTGGTGTCTCTCCTTTCTTATCCCACATCATGAGATTACCTGATGGACCTATACATCTGAGTTCATCTCCCGATTTTTAGCCTGGAACTGACCTGCAAGGAGCACTCTGTGACCTCTGTGCTAGGGCTGTTCATAAAATCCCACAGTGGGTGGGCCAAATAAATGCATGTCCCGGTGGCTTACAGTGACTGATGTGGGGTGTGCAAAAGTATGAAAATCAGGAACACCTGAGACAGCAGAGCTCTGCTCTCTCCTTGGCTCACCTCCTTCTACTCCTACTGTGGCAGCCTGGTTAGAGCTACACTGACTTATCTCTCCACGTCTCCCTGCTTCAGAGTCCGGTAGTGATGGTAGGGATCCTCTGCTGGAAGATTGTCCCCTCCTGGCAGGTGCTGCCTTGGTGCCTTGAAACAGTGTTAGCTGGGACTGTGCCCTTCCCCATGATCATAGGAAATCCAAAGCTGACAAAATCAGTTGTCTTCTGCCATCCATACACCTTTCAGTGCTCAAAATGCTGTCAGTGCCCACTGCTAATATCTCTATGAAAATGAGGACATCCATGCCTGCAGATAACAAGACTGACCTATACTCCAGGACATTCATGCCTCCCATGTGGCTGTTGGGAATAAGATCAATGTCATGGCCATCAAGGTCAATCTATGGAAAAACAACCAATGGAAACTGAGCGAGTAAGTCGGAAAGTCAAACTGTACAGTTGCTTAGCTGATGACTGAGGAAGTGGCCCTTCAGAAAAGAAAATGGAGAGCCTGACAGAGGGAGCCTGGCACCTCAATCCTGAGCTGAGGATAAAGAAAACCAGTTTAGGTACAACAATATATGGATTGTGTGTCTCCTCAAAAAATCTGAGGGCCATAGCACGGGATTTTTCTGAATGGATGGGCCACAAAACTGATGCTTAAAACCTTATCCAAATTCTTTACCATTAAGCTTCTGGAAGGCTGGCCAACCGCTAATAGCTACGCTCCTCAACAATATAGAATGAAAACTCATTCTGCAGGGAGAAAGACAGCACAAGCCCATCGACTTTGATAGCACCACTGTTATTATCTTCCCAAACTACCCCCAAGCTGTATAGTATAAATAAAACTCGACCTAAAAGTAAAAAACACATGAGAGGTTTTAACATCCAGTGCATGCTCCTCTTTCTTGCTAAACTTAAGGTGCTGACTGTTGTTAAGACACACCTTATTGAGGATGTAATCGGCGAATGGATGGACAGTAGAGGTTCAGCATGTGAGGTCCCTGATCAAGTAGGATGAAAATGATGTTGGCCCAAGCGACTGTCTCGAAGATGTGGCAGAAAGATCAACAAGCATATCCCTGTGCAGTCTACAAAGGACAAAGTTGAGGAAGTTGAACAGTCTAACAATAGCAGATCAGAGATGACCATTGGTCACATCACAGATACAGACAACAGATCTATAGGCGCTGGGTTAAGCTCAAGAACACCGATCGGGAATTCTCCTTCTGGCTCCCAAGTCACACTGATGAATGCAGACAACATCCTCTGATCTATCAGGCACTGGCCCACTGTGTGAAGTTATTGCAACTCTGTAGCGTCCCAAAGCCATACTAGTAATGTCGATGTCACAGACTCATCTGAGAACATCTCCCTTACAGTGGAACTGCTCATGTAAGTAGAGTGTGGCTATTCTGCAGCATGAGAGAGAACCAGGCAACAGCAGGAACACTAAAAAACAGTATCTGGTCGTGGATTTTCCCACCGGACCTTGACTGTATTACTCACTTTCACATCATGTGGGATGGATAACTAGGCTCCTAGACTATTAAACAGTAAATGTATATCTTGTGCTGGCAGACCATGCAATAAGGGTTGGGTTTCTATGTTTTAAGTTTACCTGTCGTAGGAGTAATTGATGAGCAATGGCACATTGGTTTCTGCCACACTTGGATTTGATGTACAGTTTATTGGATGGGTCTGCCTTGAGCAGCCTAGATAGAATTGAAAATAGTGGTAAGTGCAATGCTGATCTCAATGGATAGTCCTCTCACTGCTGGGACACCAGAAGCACAAAGCCCATGCCCTAGGACACTTATTGCTTATGCAACTTAATGGCACAGTGCCCAAAGTAGACCTGTCTGCATCCCAGAGAAGGCAAATGTATAGCTTCCTCACATAGAACGTCAGAGCCATGGCAAACCCGCGAAGATGTTTTAGCATGCATGTTTATTTATGACAATGAGGGCACACTTTGTGTCCCTACAGGAGAGTCAGTTAGATCATGAAGACGTTCTGAGGCTACAAATGTAATGGAGGGAACAGGTATATGGTACGAAATACTCCTTTTATGCATGCAATTAGTAATTAAGGTTTGGCCTTGGGACTGTTTGTGTTACGAGACTGTAACAGTGCATCATGAGGAATAGTATGTGGCAGTCATTGGTAAAATTGATGGGGAACCAATAGCATTGGCATCTGTATAACCCCTAAATGTGACGTGTGTTGGCTTTCTGGCAAAACGCGTGACTGACTTACCCTTGAATTAACAAGCTTGCATGCTATGGGGAGAGGCTTTAATTGTTTTGATGACATTTTCCCAGCTAGATCCTTCTCACCTTTACTGTGGTCCACTATTACAAGAGCAGCAACCAGTTTAGGAAATGGGTCGGAAAATGGGGTCTTAGGGCCACATGGAGGGGTTTGCACTCTCTGCAGTTTTCCTTCTTCTCACCAGTAGACCAACGGCACACCAGGTTGGACAAGTTTCTGGCCTTCCAGCCGCGTATTAGCAAGGCCAAGAATGTGAAATAACTTAGAAAGACTCTCTCGGACGGCTCCCCTTTGCTGCTATCCTTAGCATGGGACAGACATCTCATATGTATTCCGTGCTGGAGGATGCAATTGATGGCTCTTCAGGGCCCTGTTTATAGAAAAAGTATTCACAAAGCTATCACTGGCTATTCCACTGACAAATTCTGGCTTAAAGTGACACTAACATATAGTGTGAGGCCTTTAAGTTTAGTACCCGTGAGTATGCATTGTGACATCTTAAAGGGCCTGGGTGGCTCTGACATGGGAGCTGCTCACTCAAAAAAAGAAGACGGAACTGGAAAATAAGAGAGGACTGAGGCAATGCACAGTCAGTGAGATTATTAGAAACTAGAGAAAAACACATCTTCTTCTGGGAAAGAGAGACCTGCATAGATCATAGGGAACATGTTGCTATGGTGCACAAGGAGTGGATAGGTTGGGTCGCACGCTGCCATGGCTGGTTAAAGCAGAAGTGCACACATGCTTTGACAACACTAAAGGATTAAAGAACAATGCTAGCAGCCAGAACGCAAGTGGCGTTTTTTGATGATAATTGTGTTTTTCATACTTTTTTAACACAATATGCATACTTGAGTCAAACCTTTCCCCAAAACTTAATGTATTACACAAAAACAAACCGTGGGGCATTATCTCTGCTTTTTTGGCTTTAAAAGTCAAAAAAGCAGAGATAAAACTAGCACCCTATCAACAAAAGGGTGCTAACACGCAAATTTGCATGTTAGCACCCTTTTACTCTACGCTTCCCCTTGCATCTCTAATGAGATGCAAAGGGGGCGTTCCAGAGTAAAATAATAGGAGAAATGTCGCTAAGCGACATTTCTCCTATTATCAAGAATGTCGCTAACCCTGTTAGAGACAAAAAAAGCAGCGCTAACCGCGGTTAACGCTGCTTTTTTACGTCTGCTAATTTTCAGACTTAGCCATGATATCCTATGGAAGGAGGATATCATGGCTAAGTTTGCCTGTCCCTATCAACAAGGTAACGTGTGATTATCGCTGGGTTTCCAGCAATAATCTCATGTTAGCCTGTTAGCGTGTAGATTTTTATCGCTATTGAGATAAGCGTTGCTAATAGCACGCTATCTCAGCGATAAAAATTCACGCTAGCCGGCGATAATTATCCTCACGCTAAGAGCGCTGAGCGATAATTATCGCCGGTTGTTGTTGATATGCCCCTATGTGATTTCGGCACACCCCTAGTGCTTACGAAGCTTTATGCTGATTGGTCAAAGGGCTTCTGAGGAAATATCTCCTGATGCATGCATAGTGTATGGTGGAGATGTCTATGCGGCCGGCTTTCTGCTCAGGTTCGAGCAGCTGAGATAAGATTTAAACCTGTGGGGTCAGTTCATCACCTACAACCACCTTGCCAGAATGGCACACCACACACGGTGCAATTAGGGAATGGACCCCCCTCCCCCACACACACACACTCGTGTTGTCTAACAGACGGTCACAGCACTGCGAAATGGCTGTCACTCTTTTGTACAAAGCATTGCGCTGTAGAACAACAGCCACTACTGTGAATGAGGTTAACTGGTCTAGCTCGGAATATTTACGAGGGGGATTGGGACAATGCCAGGGAGCATGATGCCCAAGCGTCTAGACACCTCGGCTTAAAATTACACAGCTCAGCTACCAGCACCAAACCTCTTTAATGTCAAAACAGCTCAGCGGGATATACCACAATGTTAGAGGATAATGGTCCAGGTGTTGTGATAATAATGCCTGTTTTTCCCATATGGTCTAGGCGCGCTCAGGAATGTCCCCCTGCTTGAGGAAGGGGGTCACAAAATGAACCGTAGTGACAGGTGGAGCTGGCCTGCTAACTGTTGTGTTCTAGTCGTGGTTCTAGCCCTAGAGCTCCATCCTTAACATTCCACCCACACAGGTCATGGCTGCTCATTCTTACGAATGCATCTCACCTTTCTAACATCGTGAAAGACCTCGTCATTACACTAACCCCAGAGATTTGCTTGTTAGGGATACAGCTGTGACCTAAAGCGACCTGAGCTGCATGCAAGCTCATAGGCACTTCCTAAACCCAGATTGGCAATGTCCTGGAAATCCAGTAAGGACCCTGGAGTGAAGCCCTGGTGTACTGTTGTCATCAGTGAAGCCCTGGTGTACTGTTGTCATCACTTAGGCAGAGGCTAAAAGGTGCATCCTAGGGACAATGGGCGCCACAGCAGACAGTGCAGCTGGCATTGGCCAGGGACTCGTTAGTAAAATGGCCGATATGTGATGATAAACTGGATACTACACCCTCATCAGCTGAAATGCCTGAAGTGGCACTTGAATCCTTACAGGAAGAAACTCATAGACATTAAACTGTCTGTAAGTACTGTTAAGAGGAACACTATTAAGGCAGCAACTGAAATCCAACCAGAAGAGAGGATATTTAGGCATTTACTAAATGCTTGTTCTTGTCCGAAGGGAGGACCTTGTCAGTAGAAGGCCCTGCAGTGCTCGCAAGACTGGCGTAAGGATGAATGGCATCTGCATAGGAAACCAAGACGCTCAGCAAGTTTTCTCTGATGCATAGAAACATGACCCATAACAATTAGATGCCAACCGAATGTTCTCTCAGCAGGATTCTCCTACAGCACAAGCCAAACGTGGCAAAGGTCTTTGGCTAACAGACCCAGACAGGGAAAGAGGGGCATACTCTTGGTCTTCTTAAACTCTCATTCATGCAAATGAGATGTGAGAAATTGGGTTGTTGGTAGAGTGGGGTGTCAGCCCAGCTTAAGCAACAGCCACAATCCCTGCCAGGGTGAACTACAAAAGTCCCTAAATTAACCTGTGCTTAACCCTCGGTTAGCTTTGCACACAAGCAGGCAGGCTTAATTTAGAGGCAATGTGTAAAATATTAATGCAGCACACAACCAGTAATAAAGTGGAAATGCAACAAAAGAAAAATCCCACACCAATCTAGAAACATAGAGTACATTTTAACAAATAAACTGATAACAGGATGACAACAATTCAATTAATAGAACTAGAGATATTGAATTTTAAAGATTTAAGTGAAAATAGCGCAAAAAAGCAGACAGCACTAACTTGGCATCTGGTCGAACTCTACTGGGACAAAGTCACAAGTTCAACCCAACTGCAATGGAGCACGGGCCGGGCACAGGACCAAAATTGGCCTGCTGAGTATTGTACCTTATGTCCTTGGCTTGAGGGCAGACTTTGTGTCGTCCGGCATCAGTTCTGATGAGGCTGTGTGCCAAATCTTTCTGAGACTTGGCATCATTCGGTGTTGGTTCCAATGACTCTCAGTTGTGTAGGGAGGCCCTATGTTGCCCGACGATGGTTCAGATGAAGATTGTAGCTGCTCGGCCAGGCTTTGTGAGATTTTGCGTCACTCAATGTTGTTTCTGGCAAAGCTTTCAGCTGTGTGGCAAGGCTTTGCGGAACCTTGCGTCATTCACTGTCCGTTCCGATGAAGCTTTCAGCTCTGTGGTAAGGCTTTGCAGGGCTTTGTGTCGCTTCACACCAGATTAGGTGGAATCCTTAGTTCAGCAAGGAGGAGTTCTCACTGATATCAATCAAGGATCCAAGACCTGGGAAGGCACCTCTTGTGGATCAGGGACTCACTCCAACAGAGGGGCATATCCAGTGATAGGTCCAGGCAGGTCCAGTTGCAGCAGGTCAGCTGGGCAGTTGCAAGGAGGCCTCTGGAGCTTGTTGTGTCCCTGTAGCTCAGAACAGGAGACCCGCAAGCTAACCCCTGCAGTCACTCTGGTGGTCCTGGGTTCAGGGACCAGGTCTAGGCTTCCTTCATCAGACAGTAAGGCAGCAGGGCAGAAGGGTAGTCCTTTTAAAGCAGGGCAGCAGTACAGCCCTTCCAGCAATTAAGAATTCTATTGAATGATGGAAGAAGACATAACTTTTTAAGGAGTATGGTATACAACAAAAAGAAAAATTGGAAGCACTTAAAGTCGTATCTAAAAGACCAAACAGGATCAGAAATGTGGAAGATATGACCATACTCTGCATGAGCCGGATAATCAGGAAAGGATTCATCAACAAACAGATCTAATATGGAACCTGCTACCCCAGCTCTTTGGACTTCATATGTCAGGCAAAATGTTTTCACATAGTAGAGGGAAAGGAAGGCCTTAAATATCTAAATGGACTAATAAAATCTATGTGTTGTAAACTCTTATTTGAACTAATGCCAGCAATACCGCCGGGGTTAGTTAACCAATGTCCACTTTAACAATACCAACCATGGCCAAACGTAAGAAGGTTTAGGCTTTCCTAATCCTGGAATCTGTAGGCTAGGCTGACTTGGAGCGGAATATGAAAGAATCACAAACTAAAATGGTCACCATTGATAAAAGAGGAGGACTTATTGGGGGAGGTCGATAAAGGGATGGCCCTGGTGCTATGCTCTCGTTGGTTTCAGTTGTGGAATAACAGGATTACATGGTCAGAGTTAGAGATATCTTTGATCAAATGTTTTTGTTTCTGAGGAACCTTTTTTGTTGAGGCAAAGTGTTCATTAGGGAGAAAACACCAGCACACATGGTACAATACATCCTGCAGAGCTGCTAGGAAGGGGCTCTCCAAGGCTATTTAAGTTCAGGACAGCCCCCAGATCCAAGAAGCCAGAAGGATGTATTAAGCTACTCTCACTATAGCCAGAAGAGAACGGGAGAATGATAGGTGGGCAGGCTTGCTGAGTGCTGTTAGGGCAAAGGATCATCACTCCTTTTGGAACATTCTTACTACTGGAGGTGTAGCTAGACAAAGTCTTATAGAAAATAACATTTTAGCTGCTGATTGGTTTGAGCATGTTTTAGCTCTGTATCCTTTCGCGCCTGAGCTGGAAATCTGTCAGATTGACCCTGTAGGGCCATTGGAGCAGAATCCTAGTCTTAGTGCAGGACCACTGGGGCTGGATACCCAGCATGGAGGTCGAGTTGAGCAGGGAATGCTAACTCTGGATACCATTTATTTTTCCTCCATTGAAATTTGCACAGCCATAGAACAGATTGCTGTCAATAAAGTTCCAGGTCCAGGCCTTGATGGGATCCCCAGGGATTTAATTTGTGCTGAGACTGACATCTGGTGTCCCTATTTTTCATTTTTCTTCAATGGTATTTTGAGAGGTGCACTGTTGCTCCCGACTTGGGCTGCGAGAGAGATCATCCTAATTTTCAAAAAGAGCTCTAGGGTACTCCCATCTAACTACAGGAAGAATAGCCTTATTGACAGTGCTAAAATAATGATATTAGACAGGCTGCATGAATGGTTAATCTCCACTGATGCTTTTTCACCACTTCAAGCCAGTTTCAGGGAATGTACAAGTACTATGGACCAGGTGTCCCGCCTTCAGTTATTACACTGGAAAACCGCAACAATGCAATGCCTATATGTGGTAATTGTAGACCTTTGGTATGTATTTGACCTAGTACCAAGAGTCATTTTGTGGCATGTACTGACTGAAATGAGGCGCCCCAAAGTATTTGTTGGATGTGATCATAAGATTACATTACAACAATTACGCACAGGTCAGTTGTGAGCCATTGGGTGAGCTGACAGAACTAATCCAAGTCAACAGAGTTGTCCACCAGGGGTGCGTCCTTGCCCTGACTCTGTTTACCATGTTTATCATCGGTTTGGTAGGTTATATGGAGATGTGTGAGAGTGTTGCCGAGAGGTTAGCAGATGTCAGGGTACCAGCCATCCTGTTTGCGGATGATATACTCCTGATATCTAAATCGCCCACGGGGCTCCAAAAATTACTGGATCAGTTTGAGTGCTTCTGCAAACAAAGGGGCCTTGATATTAACATTGGGAAAGCAAAGTTTATGATTTTCAATCCCTGCAAATCCACCAGAGCTACTACTACTCTTAATAGAGTACCCTTGGAGAGGCTGCATACCTTTGAATACTTGGGGATAACCTTAACATAGCACTTTGACTGGCAAGCCCACATAATACATTGCAGGTTAAAAAAAGATCAGCAGTCTGGGTGTATAGCGAAGATGCAGTGAGGATCTCAATTTTCTCCAATTTCTCCAGCATTACAAATCTATCATCTCCAAGCCCTTGGGGCCGCTCTATATGGTGCAGAGCTGCCCCAAAGGCTGGTGGTAGTTGAAAACCGATGTATGCGCTCATTGACTAACCTTCCTATCAGCACTCCACTTGATTTAGGGTTAAGATCGATCTCTGATAAGATAGGTTTGAGGCCTGTTCAATACTGGAGAAGATTTTGGGCAACCCCAGAACTGATCTCCAATCGACAGGGCCTTGCAGAAATATTAGGTATTTCTGGGTCAAGTAATATACCCTGGATAAATTACATAAAAACTTGCCTTAAACAGACTGGGTGTGAGAGACTGTGGATAAATCCAGAGGAGGCTATGTGGTACCCAAAGCAGACATTAATATATATTCGCAATAAAAACATGGAACTCTGTTTAGGCACTTTAGACTAGGTAATCTCACTGTATCCTTCCTAGAACATAAAGATGAGTACAAGTTCGAAGTTTATCTGGGTTAGATTGAACCTGTTCAAGTTAAGCATTTTATTTGAAATTCCGATTAGGGATACTGCCACTTCACTCCTTTACAGCCAAATGGATGCAAGAACCCAAGGAGGCTGAAATGCGCTGTCCCTCTTGTTCTGAGGCCACCGAAAAGGTGAAGAACAACCTGCTCTTCTTCTGTCCAGTTTATTTAGGTATTAGGGATTATAAAGTGGTGACCAGAATTTTGAAAGATGGTACGGTTTCACGCTTTTTGCTGTCCATGTGGAGAGAAAGAGAAAAAAAGGAGTGCATGTCTAGCTGCCTTCTTCTAGATGATTGATAGATAAGGACCTCCATTGCCCCAGTGATGAGCTTAGTGAGCAGCACATTTTATTTCCATTAGGTGCTAGATCTTAGATTCTTGGCCTCTTTCTAGGGTAAGACTCTAAATAGGTATGTCTGCCTATCGTCTAGTATTAGGTACTCCAAAAATGTGTAAATGGTAGATGGCTGTTTACCGCAATGGGGACCCAATTTTATTTTATTTGCTTACGAATCCCTCCCCAACTTTTGTAGGGCCATGTAATAATCAGACTGGTACATGACCTGTGTTCAACGCTGGGACTCTGTATTTAAATTGTATTCTGATAAATTAATTTATAGTCCAAAATAATGCACATTGATTTTTTTCAAGTGAATTGTATATATTTCTAACTCTTTTTATTAAATGAAATGAAATAGTTAACAGTTCAACCAAATGCATATTTATTTTATCATATTGACTGTATATATTTTATTGATTGTACTGTTTTATGTGCTTTTATGGATTATAAACCGAATAAAGATAATTTGACTTGATAAATGAGTAGGACCTGTAGTAACCTTTACTGAGGAGCTGGCATTGAAGAAACTATGGAAGAGAAGAAAACTACTCATCTCAAACATAGCAGCAAAGAGTTAACCATAAGTATATGGCTCCATGAGAAAGAAGATGTACTGCTGGCTAGTAAGGAAACTGGCTGTTGGGACAATCGCTTAGAAAAATCTACGATTTCTTAATAAAATCCATCTGCTAGGAGATACATTTAGCTAAAGCATGACGTGCATGGGAATTGCCAAGAGTTCTTTAATGAATATCATTGGGAAACAGAACCCTGTGGTAACTGGAGCAAAAGAACTAGGAATTTTCCTGCCTACAGCATAACCAGTCAGGCACTTGGAAAAATGAGGTATGCTGTACAAGAAAAGGAAGGGCAGGGTGCAAACAGGCTTGACCCATAACGTAAGACGGTGGCTCTTGTGCTATGTCAGAAGAAGAAGCCAATGAAAGAATGACCTTTACAGAGGCAGGCAAAAAAAGAGAACAAGAAATAAATAGAACCAGTGGAGTTCATATTGTGTCATGACCAAGAAAATAACTGAGGGTTTGTTAAACCTAATGTCTAGTCCAGGCAGAGGCACCAATGGCATCTTTGGAGTATAGAGGCAGCAAATGCCAAGTGCCTCCGTCACAGCCAAATGAGGCTAAAACTAGTATGGTCAGCTAGAGCATTACAAGGTTTCACTATGGCCAGTCTTTAAATAAAAATATCAGAATAAGAGCAAGAGCTCAATCCTGAATAAGACCTTACAATAATTCTATGACTGAAATTCTCTCTTGAAACATAGCTGGTCTTGGGAAGACGTCGTCAGACCCACAGGAAAAAAATTCCTTGAAGAAAGTGGCATCACTCTATTGCAGGAAAAATGGTGGCCATAACAATGGGAAAGCCACAGTTCTCAAAACATAGGTTTTACAAGAAATGAAAACAAAGCAAGGTATAATTCAGGAGGCCTCCAGACCAATTGCAGGCTTGATAAGATTAAACTGCTGACACAGGGGACAACTTCCAGGAATGTGCTGCTCATAATCATCATATTTTACCAGATTATTCCTTGCTCGGGGTGTTAAACATATATACATGATGTATGGTGTCATAAACATATGGGATTTAAAGATATTCTCTACTTACTTGAACTGTATGAAGAGACCCAGCTGCCTCTATTTCTGTCAATTAGTTATTGACAGGTATTGGATGTAAACTTATTAAATGAAAAGTAGGTGACAAAGACACCATATGCGCACTTGTGGCCCAGATTTTATACCAACTGGCTGAAAATTCCACTTTTAGCGTGATCATTCCAATTTTTTTGCTGATCAGCATTGCTGTTTTTTTAAGTTTGTGTATAGAAGCACTGCTGTCCAGTACCCCATGTGTGTGCCCTGACCCTTAAACAATGGAGAATTGGCTAATCCTCAATTGGAATATTTTACTTTTCAGTAGGCCGATAGTTTATGGTGCAGGCAAATACACCACTGACATGGGAGGTTAAATGTCACGTACGGACAGCAGCACGTATTCTGCTATCCACTAGGCTGACAAGGAAAAACATAACTTCAGCCCTAAATCTATAGTGTAACAAAGACACACTAAAGTATAAAAAAAAGTGATGCATGCTTGAATTAATCTCAGCCACTGGTAAATACTCAGGCTGCATTCCAGTCCATCGTTATTTTGCACACAATGCCACCTCAGTTTGGACACAACTATATGCAAATCAGTCTTGTCCCTGCTCCACTGGGAACAATCCTGAACTGCCAAGTCACTTCTCCCATGAACTGAAACACAAGCAACCCAGGACCAGTTTTGCCCTTGTAATGGACTATCACTGTACATGGCTGTATCACCTCCTATTAGAAAAATAAAAGTCCCGACAAAGTAATAATTCTGCTATCTTTGATTCAGAAAAGCTACAGAGATGGTTTGGCGGCTATTTTTAATGTTTATTTAAAAAAAAAAACATTTCACTGGCTAAGTCATATTTTTAATAAATTGTTAGGAAAAGTGACTTTTAAAATGCTATTCTTTGTCTGTCTAAACCTCCAGTAGGTTAATTAACATTAGCCTGCCAGCAGGTGGCCCTGGTCAATGCTTCCTCTTACTTGGTGTGAAAACCAAAGCAGAAACAATTTTCTTAGGCCTTTTGATGGAAATACCTGGATGTGAAGTATGTGACGACTCTCAGCTCAGGAAGAGCAGCTGGGGTGGATTCTGGAATTCATTAACTTGAAAGGGACCAGGGTGTGCCCATTAACTTAAGTGGAAGGGGAGATCAGAGGTAGACAAGCCTTTGTTTGCTGGGCAATATGTAGCCAGCTTAGCACCAGCACAGTGGGAAGGGGAGCTGCTCCCAGAACCAGTTTGGTGTTGTAATTGAGGAGGGGGGCTGGCCCATTTCTCTAAACACACCCCTGGCTGTCACAGCAGAAGCCACCAAGGACAGAATGGTGCTGCCATATTGGATTTATCTCAGAATAGTGCACTGCAGGCTTCTTTTCAGTAAGGCAAACAAGGTGTGCTACAAAGATGGGAATGGTTGCCCCAGGAACTTTTTTCTCATTGGTTAGGAGAGAAGTGCATTTTTATTAACTGATTGATTAATTAAAATCATTACAGTAAAAACACTAGTGCTTTGGGTGCAAAGTGCAATCCCTGGTCTCACCCATATTTCATTTATGCTTAAAAGCATTAATACAGAACATTAAAATGCTCGGACTTGATAGTTCTGGGTAGTTGGATGGCACCCCTTAGTGCCTGCCGGGGGCCACCCTGATTGCTTTGGCATCATTTAGCATGTCCGTTACAGGAACAAGGTTGTATTCCTGTGACTCCTTTACGGCAATCCTAATCAGATGCGTAAATGGCCCCATTCTCGCCAGATTCATTGTCGTTGGATTGGAAAAGCATATGGCCGAGGGCTCTCTGCAGGTCTTTGCCCCGCGGGAAATATAAATCAGGCAAGAAGGCTCATGCGGTCATTGTTTAGTTTGGGACAGCAGCACAGGAGATGCACCCAGGATTCCTTCCGAAAGGAGCACAGCCTGCAATCCATACCTTCTCCCTTGCGTGCCCATGCTGGATTGAAGACAGTGATACATAACGTTAATAGTCTCATTAAAAGTATTTTGCTGCGGACTTGCGGTGTCAGGGCCTCACTAAGATAGAGTTCAGCTTTCCTCTGCATGTATGATTTGTTCAATGGCTCTAAGTTGGAGCTTGAGCGGAGGGCTTTGATGTCTTGAGCAAAAAAAAAATCTCGAACTTGCTTGTTTACTGCTCTCTTCCAGGCCGTAAGCGGGATTTCCAAGAGTTGCATACTAGCTGCCTTTATCTTCAAAGTATTGATGCCGAGGCCCAGATTGACATTCCAAACTGTCCCTATCGCCTCAAAGGCGGATCTCAGTTGGTAGCTTAGGGAGTCAGCTGGGGCCCTCAGGATCCTTAGGTATAACTTTATAAGGTCCCCCTGGCACGTCAGGTCTGGCCTCTCCAGGCCGAACTCCAATCTCAGCCTTGATTTCCTGGCAGCCCGTGGAACAAGGTGCACCAATTTATACTTTTTAGCTTGGACTTGATTCAAAAAGGCATATAGTGATCCTGGGAAGGCCACTGTGCCGATTTGTAGATCCCCCATAAGCCATGAGCTTGCCTTTTGAAGCAGTGTCTCCCAAAGACAATTACCTTAGTTTTCTCCTGGTTGACCGTCAGGGAGTTTGCCTTGTTGTATCGATTCAACGCATGCAGGGCTCTTTGGAGGCCCACTTTAGTGTGGTCCATTATTGCTGTGTCATCAGCATATTTTAGTACTGGCAGCCTCACACTTCCCAGCCTGGGATCTACTAAGTTGGCACCTTGCACCTTGGTTAGGGAGTGTCCCCACCCAATGGCTTGTGAATCGTACAAAAGTGACATTTCAAGCACAGCTCACAGAAACACTATTTGGACCTATGGAAGAACCAAAGAGAACTTTGCATTATGTCTGTGACTTGTTAGAAGACCTAAGGGGCTGGACCACCTCCCACCTGTACCCAGGACTGAGTAGGGTACACCAAGGTTGAGTTAGCTGATCTCCAGTGTGGCTACAGAGACACAACAAGCTGCAAGAATCCTTCTTTATGAAGTGCCCAGCCGACCAGTAACACCTAGACCTGGACTGGACCCTACTGGTAGCCTCTGTTGAAATTAATCTGGATCCCTGAGCGCTGTCTAATATGTCATAGGAGCCTTAGAAGAGACCAAGAGTAACTGCTCCAGCAAATTTGGACTTAGGACATTTTTAAGACCTCTGAGATTTCTTGGTAAGATTTCAAGAGAACTTCGTCAAATACAGCTTCAGACGTGACCTACTGGACAATTTTGAGCTCCAGAAAAAAAGGCTATGTTCGAATGTAAAAATCTTTAATGGCTGAAGATGCGAAAAGCATCTTACTGAAGAGAATATTTTGGTGGACATAACATTTTTATTTTTCCTGCTCAAATCTTTTCCTGGCAAAATCAATGACTGCAAGGGCAGCAAGTACAACAGCTATCCTACTTTGAGACACCTTCACCAGATAAAGCCTGCAGTCTTACTCTGTTGGAGGATTGCAATTTCCATTTCAGAGACTTTCAGGTCAGAAGGTAAGATCTTTAACCAATAAGATCCATTTTGGGTATCGTACATCCACTCCATCGCGGTTGGACTGAAATCACGTCTAGGTCCTGGTCACCCACAAACAGTGACTTCCAATTGAAACTTGACTTTTTCTTGGTGCTGTTTGCTCTATAACATTAAAAAGGAAATTGTGGGAACAAATCTACTCTTATGTTCGTTACTTAGTCATACCCAGAGAGACAAAAGAAATTTACTAATTGGCTTTTCAAACATTTATTGAAATAATTGTATTCTTGTGTAAAAAACATGAGCTGCGATTATTAGCAGAAGGAAACAAAACATTGTTACCAGCATTACAAGAATGGTGAAAAAGATGAACAATTCAACCATCATTACAAAATTGCATAATTATATGTGTATATGATAGTGCATATGTAAATGTATGAATACTCCTACCCATACTCTACCTATATAAGTGAGAGCATAGTGATAGTACCCTCTGCCAGATCTCTTGGGATGACCAAACCCCCATACATGTATAAGATGTATCAGGCAGCCTGTCTGGTGTAGAGTAGGCCGCCGTTGGTAGGATGGCGACTGGGATCAGCAGAACTACGTTGCAGTCACAGCATCCAAGATAATCCATGAATTACTCCTCTGGCACATAATGCTCCAAAGTGGTTTATATAATAAAAACTACTGTTGCAATCACACTATGTCAGAGGTGCAGTGCTGTTATTTGTGATTTAGAGCTGTCTCCAGCCAGACAACTAAAAGCAAGAGTATTGTGATCAATGTTTCTAGCCTTGGACGGAGTGCACTAAGCACTTGATAATGAGCCTACCAAGAAATGTACTGCTTGCAGAACCATTTCTAAGTATGCTATCATGTACATGCAAAGTATGTGGAATGTCGCAGTTTGAAAAAGATGTTGAGTTTAAACGTTTAACTAAAATGACAAATTTGTGCTCAGGCCCTGTCGAACCTCTCAACAACTTGTGTCAAGTTTATGTCATTTTACTGTCATTTTACTGCATGATGCTTTGACTTTTTAATTGTGTTGGTTCTGCTAAATACTTTACACGCTCTTCTTTAAGTCAAGTCTGTCTGCTCAGTGCCATAGTTACAAAGGGTTTACCCCAGGCCTGTTTATTAAATCTGTGAGTTGAATCTGACAAGATTTTGAACGTATTACTTAGGAAGGACTCCAATCCTCCCAAGCTAGTAACACATCTTCTACACCACCCTTTTCCCTAGAAAGACCCCAAAGGTGCAGCCCTTACAAACGTTTGCATGTTAACAGGCATAATATTTGCCCTACACAGTGAATGTATGATAAACAGAAAACTCCATCTTCTCCTAGATAACTTCCACAATACAATACTTGTCTGGAGAGTTGTATGTGACAACTCACTGTCACTGAAGAAGTCCTTATTGAAGAATCCCCACCAAATGTAAGGCTTGGAAGACCTCCAGAGTTTCTAGGGAGAATTAAATTAAGTTGAAGATGTGTTGACAAATAGTCACTAATGGTATGCGCATAACTTCGTGAAACTATATATCTTAAAGAAAGGTTTCTGGAAGCAGATTCAGAAAAGCTAAGCACTGCTCCTAAACAAACAATAAATCAGAAGCTGCTTCTTTTTCAAGAGGTAACTGTAAATATCACTCAATGGACAACAAATGTACATAGGTGGAACTCATCACCAAAAACCAAGCATAACATTGGCCAAGTCCTAGCAATAACATAATTTCACAACAAGAACACCCTAAAGAAAAAACTGCTGATGCAATATCTGAGAGTAGGCAAGGCTCATCAAATGGTAAAAAGAAATATAGGAAAGAATATTAGATCTTGATACAGAGTAAGCAAAACGAAAGGAATTATTCTATAGGAAATAGAAAGAATTCGAATAGGTGGCAGAGAATAATACAATACAATCCTTCTGGAAGATGGTATCTTGGTGCACATAGGAAAGAATACCCTATCCTATCCTTAAAAGTAACATTTCACAAGGTAGTTAATTACATAAATATCAGAACATCTTTCAAAACGAATTCCAGAATGATAAAAAATGGCACAATGTTTGAAGTGTGAGAGCCCTCGAAAATCATTCTACTGGAGGAGCGCATCGTGGAAATCAGAAACTGATTCTCAGTATAGAAAATCAAGGAGATAATTCATAGCCTGAAAATGAAAAACACCTCTGGGCTTTACCTCCTCCTGAATCAGCTGTTCAAATGCCTCCTACACTTGTGGGTGAAAACCCTGCAGAATCTCTTTTACCACTGCATGGAAATGTGCACCTTCTCAGAATCATGTCTTTCTCAGCATCATAGCATCAAGATACACAAAAGGCAAGACACCAGATCCAAAATCATATACCTCTTTTCTCTTAGTAAATGTGGAAGACAGGATTTTCAACAAAGTAATCCTGAAAACCATACATGACTAGGATAAGATGATAACATCCTTACTGCATATCAATGAGGATTTAGAGCTGGCCACTCCACCACAGAGCATACCTTCACTCTCCAACATTTGGTATCAAAGCTTTAAAAAATGAACAGTACATACACGCAGCATTTTTCGATTTCTCATCAGTGTTTGGTTACAGAGATGAAAACAAATTATGGGAGAAAGATTCACAAGTCCATATGTGATTTTACTAATTAAGGAGCCATACAAATATGCAACTGTGCAGGTGAGCTATGGAACAAATGAGCAGCTGAACCTAAAATTTTCAATAAATAAAAGGATAAAACAAAGCTGTTTGCTGGTCTGATTCTGCTTCAAAATGTATATGAATTTCATAGCAGAAGGACTTCTGGAAAGTGTACTACATACATCGAAAATAATAGAAGATTTCAGCCCCCAATTTACTATAAGCAAAGAAAACAATGGTCTGGACCAATACCTATTAAGCCATAAATTAATTCAAAGGTACTGATACTCTCAACAGGAGCTGCTATTGAGTCAGCTCACATTACCTGAAAAATAAAAACAACGACCAACGTGCACCAAACATAATCATTTCAATGCAGTTTTTTCAAAAAGGGCATATATATTTTTTATTTCACAAATGTGTATATAATACAATAAAAGATCATTATATGATTAAAAAACAATGAAGGAAGAAAAGAAGGACAGGGTTGCTGGACCTACCGGAGCTTAAGTGCCATCAATTGCTGCATGCCTCCGCTGATACCGTGGGTTCAAAATACTGGGCGTTACCCATGAACTTGTGAGGATTGCTCCACCCCTGTTTGGTCCCCTGTTCTGAAGAAGACCCGTGTGGCTGAGGTCCAAATTTCCCTCTTCTGCCATCAGGTCGGGTCAAAATCACACGCCCTTCAATTTTGGAAACCTGGACCTTCGTTCCCTGTGCCCCTTCCTCAAGGGAGACATAATCCTCCAATTGTTTAGAAATCAATTGTGTAAACATAACACATGTACAATTACTGAGCCAGGTTTCCAATGACTGGTTAATAAGTACCAAGCCTACACTGAACTATGTAAATATATGCTCTATATTCCTTTGCGAATCTCTCCCTGTTCTATAATCTTCTTACACTTGAGCACAACATTCCTTAACGTTCCTTTCTTGGAGCAACCCTGTCCTTCTTTTCTTCCTGGATTGTTTTTTAATCATTTAATGATCTTTTATTGTATTATATGCACATTTGTGAAATAAAAAATATATTTGCTCTTTTTGAAAAAACTGCAATGAAGTTATTATGTTTGGTGCACATTGGTCTTTGTTTTTATTTTTCAGGTAATGTGAGCTGACTCAATAGCAGCTCCTGTTGAGAGTATCAGTACCTTTCAATTAATTTATAGCTTAATAGATATTGGTCCCGGACCATTGTTTTCTGTGCTTAATTTGCTACCCAGGTCCACAAACTATAGTTGGGTTACTCCATTCAATTAGTGACCCAATTCACTATATGCAGATGATTCAATGCTTCTAGCGCATATGTCCAATGCCTTGTAGCAACAGATTCAGCAAACAGAATAGCACTGTAAGGTGAATAAAATTAATAAAGACAAACGTAAAATGATAGTGTGGTGTTCCAAAAAAAAGACTCTGAGACCTAAAGAATGATACAAAGAGTTCTGATTTCTACTTCTCTTTTAATAGCTTTTGCCACTTCAAACTCCTGAAAAGCACACATAGGATTTTAAGGAAGAATGAATAAATTGCCAAAGGCATCCTACAATCTACTCATTTTGTTGTGGAGCAGGAATTCTACCTCAAAACCTTTCTATA
Source organism: Triturus cristatus (assembly GCF_964204655.1). Taxonomy (NCBI): domain Eukaryota; kingdom Metazoa; phylum Chordata; class Amphibia; order Caudata; family Salamandridae; genus Triturus; species Triturus cristatus. The sequence continues at coordinate 919,613,720 of NC_140581.1, read as the reverse complement.
AACCAAGCTAATAAGGATTAGATTACCACCTATGTTGCTAAATTCTGATCAGCCATGGAAAGAAAATAAGGGCTGGAACATTTTTTTTTAAACTATGGAATACTATAGAAATCTTTGCTTCAGTTACCAGAGACAACGGTAACTACAATTTACTGTACCTACAGACCAGTGGCACAAAAAAACGAAAGTGATATTCTGCCAAAGAAAGGAAGTATGCTCATCCTAACTAATTGATCTATCCTGGGAAGAGTTTATCTATCCAAAAACTAAAGTTATAAAATCACATAAATCTGCATTTAAAAGGGGATATTTGGCACACCAAAAATGGGGTCAGAGGTTTGGCCAAAAGTATTCCCTGGATCAAGGTTTATGAGCTGCAACTTCAGAAGAACCATATCTCTCCAATATGCAAAGTGTGGAAGGTTGTAGAATATTGCCTTAGCAAGAAGTAACCTTCTGGATTCCCATGCACGAAGACACAGATGAAACCAGGACTTCAAGGATGAATGTTGCTGCAATTAAAAATCAATTGATAAAATTGTGCGCATTCTCTTTGAACTTGAGTGGTACTCTTAGAGGACGTTCTGAAGTCAACCCTTTCTGATAAACATCCAGTACTTTATCTTATCGTCTAAGTAACCAGCTACCAGCAATTAGACAGAAAGTTGCTACCTTCCTTAGGGCAGCGCTCAAAATTAGAACTGGAAAACTTGTCTCCAAAGATCCAACTGTAAAGGATTCAGCGAGAAAAGAGGGTCATAAAATGCAATGCAAAAGAACTCTTTGACATAAAATAATCCCAGAATTAGAAATGTAAATTAAGTGTAGCCACAAAGTTCAGCTCAAGATAATCATGCACTGGTGGTGCAGTCTTACTTTTTCTCTTTTTCTTATTGTTCTTTCTTCACCTTCCACTGAATGTCTTTAATTAATTTTGCCTGACCCACCATGCACAGACAAAAGAAAGAGACTTAGCTAAGAAAAACGTGTTGGACATAGGAAGTGTCATAAAGGACCTGAATGATTCTAATTTCCAAGCATGTTTGTTTAGATGAAGGGTCTCATCATTTTTAAATCTGTATATTTTCACACACCTTTGCATACAATATCATTGAGCCCTGGAACATATCCCAGTTTTTAAGCCTACTCTTATCTGCTTTGGGATGGTTGTGTTTTAATGTATGCTTTAAAATGGTATATGCAAAAGTCTAAATGAACAAATGCTCAGTAGTAAAGCATTTTTTTAAATGTAAAACATAATTGTGAGGTGTCTCATTTGGTATGATTTAGCTCTTGCACCTGAAGGGGTTTCCCCCAAATGCTGATTGTCGTGTGAGTATCCTCATTTACAAGCACATTTATCCACTACAGCACTTGAGCAAGCATCAGTGGTGTTCCTCTGACACTGAAGCTCGCATTGCCTTTTCCCTCCTCATTCAAATCTGTGGTTAAGATACATTCCTGATTATTCTATGTCAGGGAGGTTATGAGTGTCACGTTGCATAGAAATAGTATTAGAAGGGGTGTCCAAGTCACCAATTGTGCTGATACCTTTGAGGGCCTATAAATCCCGAAATAGCGTCTTCACATATAGTTTAATTTTATGACTGTGCCCTAAGAATGTTAAAAGTGATCCTAACATATGATTCCAGAGGCACTAATCCACTTACAATAAAGCTGCAATCGTATCAAGTAAAATAATTTGAGTATGGGCTTTATGCAGATTTGTTTAATATTTGATGATTAACAACGACAAAAGCGGCAAAGGGTGGATTAAGGATGTTTCAGTACACAGCCATGGAGAGAAAAGGTCATCAAGAACTCCAAACCACCAAGCTCGTTGAGCTGAGAAAAAGGCACGTTGATATTGGGGGAAGTGCGGTAGGTTAACGTCACCTGTCACCCTTCACCCGTCACCCATCATCCTGTTTAAGCATAAGATGTTATCCGAAATACGAGACCTTTCCACAAAAAATCTGTAACCAATTTCGCCACATCTTTAAAAAAGGAGCCAGATAGAGACATGGGCATCATACAGCTGAGAAGGTTGACTAATGGCAATATAATTTGGAACATTTCTGTGCGCCCCCCACCAGGAGACGTGCTTGGGAGACCAATGTCAAGAGATCTTAAATTTTTGTTGTAGTTTTCAACTCATTAATTGATAGAGAGATGCGAGGTCGTGGCCAAACCATGTGCCAAAGTATTGGATGGCGTCAGGTTACCATCTCAAACCTGAATCCCCTAAAACTGAGGGCATTAAATGTACATTAAAAGGGAATACCTTGTTTTTAGACCTATTTCATGAGTAACCAGAGACCCGAGAAGGGTTTTGTATTACAGACATTATAAGGGTGATAGCTTGATCAGCGCTTTCGATACATATAACACGTCATCTGCATAAGCAGCGACTAATTTTATGGCATGACACGGAGGCCAATATTATGCAAATCTCCTTTATTGCGCAGCTCACAGCAGCAACAATGAAGAGATCTAGAACTTCAAAAACATTCCAATAGGATATATCGTCCATGACAACGTAGACATCTCCCTTCTTTGTTGCTGCTGCTCACAAGATAAGTACTTTTCTTTGTCTATCCTTGACCTGCGTTTGCCTGCACATGTTTACTGATTTTTTAGATTGTTTTATATGACTGCCTTATGATGCCTGCACATGTTTACTGATTTATAGGACTGCTTCTTATGACTGCCTTATGTTTGGATGGATACCACTCCCCTCTCCCCACCTTTTGCTCCACACTGAACTTCTCTGCTTTCCTTTTACTCCTTCTGACTTTATATCCTTTACGCGGTCGCTTCTACCCCCACTATATCGCTCACTGTACTGTACTGTGCTCTATGATTAAAGTCTCCCTGGGCTGTTTACTACGCTCCCCACTCGCTCTTTAACTCAGAGCTCGCGTCACCGTCTCTTTCTCACCTAGGGACCCAGACGGAGACACTCTCACCTCCATCCCGCCCCCCCCCCTTTTTACATTCCTCTCCTCGGCTCTTTCAGGCCGAGGAGAGCCCCTCTCACGCGGGATCGGCGCCTTTCAAACGCCGATCCCATGTTGTGTGTCACGTTCCTGCTTTCGTCTCCCTGGTAACCCTGCGGCCTCTCCTGAAGCTCGAGGGCCGCGCGGGGTTGCCAGGGAGACGGGAATCGACAGAAATCCCCGTTCAGACCCCGGGGGCTCTAATATATTAAATAGGATCCAACAAATCTGTTCAAGGTGGCGCATTCCCTTACCTCTCACTTGTGCCTTCTCTCCTTCCTGCTCCCGGCGATTTAAAGTCGTCAGCATTAAAAAAAAAAAACAAAAAAAAAGGGGAGAAACTGAAAAGGGACATCTAATAGAAGTGGAAAACACTAACTACAACTAAAAAAGGACTACAGAAAGGAAGGTCTATACCATACCTGACTCAAGGCTAACTAATGAAAGAGAGGAAGGACAAACGACTTCTAATCGGAGATAGGACTTTCATATCCTCTCTATTCCTACTTTAAAAGAAAGCCCCTTAGCACACACTATCATCCATCTTAGTTTATCGGTTCCCATAACAACCAGACAACCATTTTGTTTTTTTTTCCTCTCCTGAGCTGGCAGTTATTACCTCAAACGTCTCCATGTCCTCAGACCCTCAACCCTGCACTATGGAAGATAAATTAGAGGGGCTTATCAATAAGGCCTTGGATAAGGTTATGGAGTCCCTGGATGACACAATTAATAAAAAACTAGAAAAAATAACTAAGAAAGGATGGCCTTCCACAAGCTCTCAGGAGGAGCCCACTAAGACTGCGACAGCGCAGAGGAAAAGACAACTTAAAATGAACCATCCTGAAGGTACCAAAAAACAGAGGAGCTCCAACCCTACTCTCCTGACTTCACGCTTTGGCGGTGACAGTGACAGTGCCTCGGGCACAACAGATGGTCAGTTCAAAGGCCCTAACCTTCCTATCCCCATCGATAGTGACGATGCTCTAGAGGATGAGATTGACCTCTCCTATTCCTCAGACTTCAATTCTGAAGAGGAAGGCGAAACCAGAGATAGTCTGGGTGAGGCTTCAGGGGCCTCAGGGTCTAAAATGGGAATCCTTGACCCCTTTGGGGAATATATGTTCGACCCCCTCCTCATCAAACATCCTCTTTCTCCGGAATGGGTCCCGTCCCACCACATCGGAGAATATCTATCCTTCTGGCTTCGCAAAGAAATACCTAAAGAAGTCAGATCTAGACTTAGATCCGAATGTCCTCGCCCTTCTCTACCGGATAAGATCACCGCGACTCCTGATCTGGACAGCAAGGTAGTGGCATTCATTGCCAAAACCGGTAGAGACCCCAGAAAAGGCCTCGACAAAGGTCTTAAGTCATGTCAAGACAGACTGCTTGACATTACGGGTCCACTCACCAAAATATTTGAACTAGCCGAAGGAGCCTATTTGAACAATAATCCCATAGACCAAAAGAGCTGTGCCAATGGGCGCAAAGGGCAATTTGCCTACTGGGCAATGCTAACACTGCGCTTTCCAACGAAAGGCGAAAGAGCGTACTATTGAAAATCGACCCAAAACTAGTTGATTTGGCTAATAAGGAAGGGGGAGCCTCCTCTCAGGGCCTTCTCTTTGGAGAGGAATTTATCAAAGATATGGCAAAATATGTAGGAGTCTTTAACTCCATGCAAAAGTCCCAAAAGGACATTAAAAAAGTCTTTAACAACAGAGTTTTTTCCCGGGCCGGGAGGATGCGGGGTCGATTCCCCGGCCGTGGACATTTTTCATCAAGACCCTTCGCGGGACGTGGAGGGAGATTCCCTCAATCCAGCTACACATCCCAGTCCTCCTTCTTTCCCCAGAGGCAAAGATTCCACGGAAGAGGCTTCAGAGGGGAAAGAAAACCCAGAGGTTTCTCAACAGGTAAGTCCACCCAAAGACCCTTCAGATATCCCTATAAAGGTGGGGGGGAGACTAGCCCTTTTCTCTGGAAACTGGAGCATGGTGACTCAAGATCCTTGGGTATCAGACACTGTCAAAGGGTTCAAGATAGATTTCATAGACTTTCCTATTCAAGAGAGACCTCCACGGAAAATTCGATTCTCGGAGAGAGACTCCGCATTGGTTTCCCAAGAAGTAAAAGACCTTTGTGCCAAAGGTGCTATCCGGGAAGCCCAGGAGATAGGATTTGTAAGCAATGTCTTTCTAGTAGAAAAGAAGGACAAAAAGATGAGGCCTGTCATAAATCTAAAAGACCTAAACCAATGGGTGCTTTACCGCCATTTCAAAATGGAAGGAATCCACCTTCTCAAAGATATCTTAAGGAAAGGGGATTGGCTTACCCGTCTAGACCTGAAGGATGCTTATTTAACCATCCCAATTTGGCCACCGCATCAGAAGTTTCTCCAATTCTTTTGGGAAGGAAATCTGTGGCAGTTTTGCAGCCTCCCCTTCGGCCTTTCATCGGCCCCTTGGTGTTTCACCAAGGTCCTTCGTCCCATAGCGGGTTGGCTGAGAAGCAAGGGAGTAAGATTGATTATATATCTGGACGACATTTTAATAATGGCTCAGTCCAGGGAGGTTGCTTCACAACATACACACCTTGCCATAGATCTTTTAGAACACCTAGGTTTCGTTATAAACACCAAAAAATCTTTGACAACTCCATCCCAAGATACACAGTTCCTGGGGTTCTCAGTAAACACAGTCGAAGCTGTATTAAAATTACCAGGGGAAAAAGTCAGGAAACTCAGGAAGGAGTTAAGAAGAGTCCTAAAGATCCACTCCTTTCCTCTAAGGACTTTAGCAAGGATATTGGGCCTGCTGTCCTCGACTATTCAAGCCATTTACCCGGGTCCACTATATTACCGAGCCCTCCAGAGACTCAAGGCGAAAGCCCTCAGGAGGAATACGTCCTATTCCCAAATTGTTTGCCTAGACTCGGACTCAAGGAAAGAAATACTCTGGTGGTTGAGGAATGCAGAGGCCTGGAACGGCAGAGCAATCTTTGGGGAAGAACCGGATTTAGTAATAGACTCGGATGCGAGCCTACAAGGTTGGGGTGCCACATGCGGCAACTCTTCAACAGGGGGACTTTGGACTCCAAAGGAGAAGGAACTTCACATCAACTGCCTGGAACTACTGGCAGGTTCCTTTGCAATCCAGAGTTTTACCAAGGGTCTGATGAAATGCTCTGTCATGCTTCGCATGGACAACATTTCTGCCGTGAGATACATGAACAAGATGGGAGGCCCACATTCCAAAGGTCTCTCCGATCTGGCCAAGAATTTCTGGGCTTACTGCCTCAGCAAGGGCATTTCAGTCATTGCCGAACATATTCCGGGTTTGAACAATGGGGTTGCAGACTGGTTCTCGAGGAATTTCAAAGATTCGAGCAACTGGAAACTGAACAGGGATGTTTTTCTAACCATCCAGTCCTTATGGGGTCCCTTTGGAATAGATCTCTTTGCAGACAGAGTCAACACTCAACTCCCCAACTTTTTCAGCTGGAGGCCGGGCCCGATGGCCTTGGGGATAGACGCCTTCTTTCAGGACTGGCTTGGTCTGAAACCTTATGCTTTCCCGCCCTTTGCCATGCTTCCACGCCTTCTCCTTCAAATTCAGAGAAACAAAAAAATAGTGGTAGTGATAACCCCCCTCTGGAGATCCCAGGCTTGGTTCCCCATCCTGTTGGAAATGAGTGTGGACTTTCCAATTCTCATTCCTACCTTCGACGAAATAATCACAGATCCTCAGGGCGCATGTCACCGCCTTGTTCTTCAGGGGCTCATGTCTCTGATGGCATGGAAGATTTCAGGAAACAATGGCAGCTCCCGGGTCTTTCGGAGAGCGCTTTCAGACTCATGTCTGAATCCTGGGCACCTGGAACAAGGAAAGCCTATAGATCGGCTTGGCGTAAATGGGTTTGCTGGTGCCTTCGACGGAATTACGATCCCATTTCAACTGATATAGTTCAAGTTCTCAATTTTTTGGCTGAAATCTTTGCCTCAGGTCTGGCTTATCGAACCGTTAATGTCTATAGATCGGCCATCGCAGCAGGTCACTGCTTGATAGATGGTACCTCAGTAGGTCAGAACTTGCTAACTAAAAAACTTATGAGAAGCATGCGCGTTTTAAATCCACCTTTACCCAAATATTCTAAACTATGGGATGTCAGGGATGTCCTTAGACTAATTACCGATTGGGGTGAGAACTCCACCCTCTCACTTAAGAAACTATCGTATAAACTCACTGTTTTACTTTGCCTTGTTTCCTTCAGGCGTACGTCGGATGTTAGAGCCTTGGATATCTCTTCAAGGGCTTATCAACCTGAGGGAGTTTGTTTTTTCCTTAAAAGACGAACTAAAACTATGTCTTCTTCTATCTTCTACCCCTTCTTTCCCCATAACGAAGGTTTATGTGTGGTGAAGTGTTTGTTGGAATACGAAAAGAGAACCTTAAGTTTAAGGGGTTGTGCGGATCAATTATTGATATCTCACAGGTTTCCACATAGAGCAGTTTCCTCTCCCACTCTAGCCAGATGGGTTAAGGATGTTATGAAAGAAGCTGGGATCGATATCTCTGTTTTTGGTGCTCACTCCCTTAGAGGAGCCTCAGCTTCAAAAGCTTTTATCCTGGGTGGTGGCCTTCAAGATATCCTTAAGGCTGCCGATTGGTCAAATGAATGCACTTTCAAAAGATGTTACTTTAAACCTGTTTCAAATGTTATTGATAATGTTTTGAACTCACTTTGAACTTGCATAATATTGGCCTCCGTGTCATGCCATAAAATTTAGATTTTTCACAGCCTGCTGGGCAGAAAATCTGGATTTTATTAAGGACACGGAGGCTAAGATTATCCCTCCTCTACTGTTCCCTCCCTGGGAATATAATTTATTTGTTTCTGTTTTTGCAGATTAGAATGTTCAAAGAACTTCCGGTTAACTGCTTTAAAGTTTCTTCAAGGAGTTTATAAAGTTTTTCCTGGTCGAAGCTATCTTGTTCGCCGCACAAAGAAGGGAGATGTCTACGTTGTCATGGACTATATATCCTATTGGAATGTTTCTGAAGTTCTAAATCTCTTCATTGTTGCTGCTGTGAGCTGCGCAATAAAGGAGATTTGCATAATCTTAGCCTCCGTGTCCTTAATAAAATCCAGATTTTCTGCCCAGCAGGCTGTGAAAAATCTAAATTGTCTGCCAGACTGACACTGTATACCCTTAATATTATCATTACAGCAAAAAGATGATAAAAGAGGTTCAATAACTAGTAAGAATAGAAGCAGGGTAATGTGCATCTCTGACGTGTCCAACGAGCTAACGAAAAAGACATAGATAAATCACCATTGACTCTCACACTTCCCACCGGATTAGCATATAATCACATTATCATGCAAACAAATTGCTCACCTAATTGGTAATTCTGTAGTGTGTAGTGGAGAAAGACCCAAGATACCTTGTCAAAGGCCTTTTCTGCGACCAGTGCAAAAGGAGTAGCTTGGATAGTCCATGCATTTGGGCTTATCGAGGGCATGGTAGAATATTCTGTGGTCCGCAGCTAACCTACCCTTCAGAAAGCCCTTTGAAAAGGGGCAATAAGTTTTAAAATGACCTTTTCCAATTGTAGTGCCAGAATCTTTGCATTTATTTTGCAGTCTATTTTGAGTAAGTAAATAGGCCGGAAGGTTCTAATGTCTAGATGATCCTTCCCCTCTTTTGGAATAACGACTGCCGGTGCTTCAATCGCAGAGCCAGATATGGAACCCGAATTTGCGCACTGTTGAAATACAAAACCAAGAAGGTCTGATATAGACTCCCCAAAAATGTTATAAAATGTGGCTGTGTAGCCATGCGGCCCTGGTGCCTTATCTGCTTTGATTGAGTCAATGGCCCTCCGTATCTTGGGGCAGAAAGCAACATCCGGTCTTCCTGCAAGGCCCTAGGGATCGCACAAGATGAAAGATAATCACGGCATTGCTCAGGTGAAATAGTGTGGTTCGGATTGTATAAGCTTGAATAAAAATTCCAGAACTCATTCAAGATGTCCTGAGGTGAGGTGGTATGGTTCGTGGATGAGCTTCTGATAGCAGAAACAGTGGATTTGTGTTTGGTATATTTCAGGTAGTTTGCAAGAACTTTCCCTGCTCTGTTATTGTTCAACATTGGCCTTCAAGGACTCCACCCAGTTTTGAGCTCTCAAGCTGAGAATTGTATGATAGTCATATTGTAAACTGTGCAATTTTGGTAGATCAGAGGATCCGGCAGAGCATCTAATAGAATCAGATAAATGTCTATTCAGAGCTCTGTTCTTTGTGGCAGCAATTTTAATGCAATTTACTATAATAGTCTGCAATTTTCAGCCATTTCACAGGATGATTCAAATCCTTGGTATTTAGTAAGAGTATTTTAAGCAGTAACGCCATAAGATTAGGTGAAGGAGGTGAGTCAAAATTGTAGTAATATGATGTTTATGCGAAAGAAATTGAAACAAAAAAAAGGTGCGCGACAATGAGCATGCACCCTGATAAAATGTGTATAAATAGAACACACTACACCAATTTATACAAGGTGACGGATGTAAAAAATAGAAATAGAAGAGGATTCTGTCTGAGGATGCCTGGTGTAGTGGAGAATGCATATGTGTTCACACAAGATATGATTTATGTAAGATTGCAAATTAGGAGCCCTATAGTGGTGAAGGATCGTGCTATGGATCTGTCGAACCCAAGACTGAAAAAGTACAGAAGGGGAAATGGGGAAGGAAGCAGAAAGAAAAGCAAGAGAGAGCATGGGGAAAAAAAAACATAATCACAAACAGAACACCGATAAAACACCCACACCCTCCCACATCCCTACCCCTGAAATGCAACCAAGATACATTTCCGCAATCTATTCTACTCAGGTAGAGAAAGACCATGGTGGGCGAAACCTAGGAATCGTGAAACCCACACCAAACTACATAGCTTGAAGTTAACAACACCCAGCGTGTACAATGAGAACTCAGCCACAGCACAATATGTTCCTGAGACATGTAAGTCTCGTATATGGTTGAAGAGGAAATCCTCTCTGAGACAAATAAATAGGCAATTAGGAGGCAGAGAATATATACTCTAACAGAATACAAACTGGTGCAAAATAAAGTTTGCCTAGTGCCGCAGGAATAAAACCTTATTGGCCGAGAGGCTAGGACTTGCATCCAAAGGGATACATCAACATGGTCATAAAAAATTAATGCACTCGTATGGGCAATCAGTAAAATACAACATTTGAAGCCTGAGAGCAAAAAGGAAAGCAAAAGAGAATAAGCCAACATTCTATGGACAAGGTATAAGCAGACCCCCAAGAAGAGTACCAAACAACACTTATTAAACATTTCAGGCCATAATCAAAAGGGCATAAAGAACATTGCATGTCTGTAAACAAGGAGGCAAGAGGGCAAATACTACATGTCAGGTCTATAGCCATTCAAACAAATAATAGCACAAGAGAGAATTTTACGCCACAGTAGGCGTATTACTTGTTTTGCATCATGACCATAATCGATCATTATTTCATTTCAGGCCCAGAAGCGACAAGGCAGATAATATATTTCAGGCTTGTAGTCAATAAGTCAAGTATTAGCATGAGTACAAAACACTATATGGGTGTAGTCTCTGGACCTGCACCCAGGAGGTGCATCTTACCAGCAGCCAACAAGCAAGTGGGACAGACAGCAGTAGGCAAAAGATTACATGACTAGCTAATAAGCAGTTGGGCAGATATTTTGCTATCCTGCTATCCTGGCTGTGATCTTTCTTTGAAGACCGTTCTCAGCGGGTCTTCCTTCGACCTTTTTTTCATCTTCATCCAAACCGCTGGCATGTGGAGTGCCACAGGGCTCGGCCCTTAGCACGCTCTTTTTTAATCTATTTCTAGCTCTTTTGGCCACTCTTATTGAATCCTGGGGTGTGAAGGTGATTTCCTATGCTGATGATACACAACTAGTGTTTTATTTTTGAGAACACTCAGTTGCAGCTTTCCATAATTTCAAAGAGTGCCTGAAAGATATTTTTAAGTGGACGAACAGCAAGCGAGGATCATCCGATGGGTCCCTTTCCACCACCATATGTCCCCTCATGTGAGGCAGCTCCATTGGCTCCCTCTGACCAAGAGGGTCGAGTTCAAGGCCCTAACATTTGCCTTCAGAGCCTTAAGGGGCACAGGGCCACATTATCTCAGACAGAAGCTCAGCTTATACCACCAGGAGCATATCCTGAGATCTAATCATCTGCGACTCCTTCACATTCCAAGATATGCCAAAACTCGACAAGGTGGCAGGTCCTTCTCGGTAAGGACGGCTCTGGAATGCTCCGCCTATCCATCTACGCTTGGCCGAGACAGAACAGGGATTCAGGAAGAACCTAAAAACTTGGCTCTTCAGTCAGGCGTATTTTAGCTGGTCGGCCTTTTCTTTAGTCTCACTTTTAGCGCTGGGACACCTCAATGGAGGTAGCTGTTTGCTCCATAATTGACTTTGATTGATTGATTGGTATTAGAGTAAAAACAGACTCTATATTATATGATATGGATGTGGCCTAAGGCATGCCACTGAGATAGTGTATCAAAACAAGGGAGCAGTAAACATCTTCAGCATATGAGTAAACGTAAACATTTGGAACAGGAATAAATGGAAGAACAGCACATTCCTATCAACTGACCCTCAAATTACCATATCCGTCCGGGTTGCACTGCCGTGAAGTTTTGAAGCTCTGTAGGGGAGGTAAAGACCGTGGGCTTCCCCTTGAACACAATTAGGAATCTGGCTGGGCTCACAAAGGAGAAAAAGATAGAATGTTCACATAGAGATTGACAGAGGGCCGGAATTCCTTTTCGTATAGTAAACTGTATCCTTAAAATAGTCGTGTCCAATTGTTATCCTGGCCGCATTCCATTGAAATTGTTGTACTCTTCATGTGAGCGAGGATCAGTTCTGTATGGTTATAATGTAGGGATCGAAATATCACAGTTCTTGGATGAGTGTTCAAGGTGTACAAAGTGGTAGAGGGTATGACAGCAGGGACTCTCTGAGTGCGTTCAATTTCAAACTCTTTGTTGAATGAAAGACCCAGCAGGTATAGGATCTATGACTCCCAGAATTCAGCGCAGGAATTGTCATCAGCTTCAGCATTTTCCAGAAGGCCAAAAATATAAAAATTCCTCCTGCGATGGTGGTCCTTAAGGTCTGCAGGTTCCCGAGCCAAGACACTAAGTTTTTGCGATGATGACTCCAGTCCTTTCCGTGTTGATGTAGGGGTATGTTCAAGGGTAATAATCCTGAAGTCCGCATCCGTGGTTTTGATTGCAAGCCCTTTGAAATCAGCATGCAGTGCTTGTAAGTCCTGGTGCATCAAATCAGACGGCTGAGACACAACATGCACCTATTGACAAGCACTTCATCAGATAATGTGCCTCAGTGTCTATGAAAAAATGCACACATTGCAAAATGTGAGTTAAAAAAACCTCAAAACTACATTTAACGAGTGGACCCCACAGTGGATATGACGCTGCAGCCTGAACATGCATGCCCCTCTCCAGCCTCAGTAAGGTGATTGCCATTTGGTCAGTACTACAACTGCTTCTTGCCTGAGGGGAAGCGGATGTGGTTAAAGGAAAGCTACGAGTTGCAGATTGGCACAATCTTAAACAATTAGCCTGAAAGTTGAGCATCACAACAGCACTGGACCACCTGACCTCCAGAAATAAGACATCGGACCAATGAATTTTCCACCATTTTGAGGCCGGTGCAAGAGGTAACCAATAGGCCACAATGGCGATGATGGGTACTAAACCGTCTAACACACCATAGTAGTCCAAGATGACTTCAGAGGGTCTTCTGATTGCAGAAAAGTTTTAAAACGGGCCTCTAAAGCTTGAATCACCAGGTGCTGCAGGACGATGATTGCAGCTGGGGCCGGAGCTCACAGAGCCACTGCCATTACACACGGATGCAAGCCATGCCCCCTCATTAAGATACATCTTTACTGCTGACTTTGTGCAGTGCCAGCTGGCTGGTAACGGGGGTGGCCAACGGGGAGGACAAAATAAATATTTTTAGAAAAACACTTACCCTTTGCCGGCTGCCGGCTCTCCTCCTCTTCGGTCCCCTCCCACATCGCCTTCTCCTCAGCTTTGGCAGAAGCACCCAGGCTCCCTCCCCTAAGCCAATCACAACACTGCAATGCAGCGTTCTGATTGGTCTGAGCGCCGTAGTTCAGCGCTCAGACAGGGAATTGGAGTCTGGGCATGTTCCTCACCAGGCTGGTGGGGAACATGCAAAGTGCACATTACTGTTTGGCCAGACCAAGACAAAACAGTCATTGCCCACTTTGAGTGTGCCACCACTCCTCCCCCTATGACCCCATGCGCCTCCTCCCCTCACCTAACCTAGCACCGTAGTGAAAAATAAGATGATAATAACGGGGTTATTATCATTTTACTTTTCCTTACACCTGCTCTGAGAACAGTGGGGCGACACTCCTCCGCCTTAGCAGAGGAGGGGGAACAACATTTACAACGCAACTGTTACAACGCACTACACTTACAACGCATTTTTTACAACGCAAAATCCATTACAACGCATTCCATTACATAGCATGACACTACAACGCATTTTTAAAAACTACCTTTACAACGCATTCCATTACAACGCATACTACCTTTACAACGCATACCATTACAACGCATAATATTACACTACACTATCCACCACTTACCCTACTGTTGCACCCCCTGGAGTTAGAATAGTAATTTTTACCCCTATACTATCCAACACTTACCCTACTGTTGCACCCCCTGGAGTTAGAATAGTAATTTTTACCCCTATACTATCCAACACTTTCCCTACTGTTGCACCCCCTGGAGTTAGAATAGTAATTTTTACCCCTATACTATCCAACACTTACCCTACTGTTGCACCCCCTGGAGTTAGAATAGTAATTTTTACCCCTATACTATCCAACACTTACCCTACTGTTGCACCCCCTGGAGTTAGAATAGTAATTTTTACCCCTATACTATCCAACACTTACCCTACTGTTGCACCCCCTGGAGTTAGAATAGTAATTTTTACCCCTATACTATCCAACACTTACCCTACTGTTGCACCCCCTGGAGTTAGAATAGTAATTTTGACCCCTATACTATCCAACACTTACCCTACTGTTGCACCCCCTGGAGTTAGAATAGTAATTTTTACCCCTATACTATCCAACACTTACCCTACTGTTGCACCCCCTGGAGTTAGAATATTAACTTTTACCCCTATACTATCCAACACTTTCCCTACTGTTGCACCCCCTGGAGTTAGAATAGTAATTTTTACCCCTATACTATCCAACACTTACCCTACTGTTGCACCCCCTGGAGTTAGAATAGTAATTTTTACCCCTATACTATCCAACACTTACCCTACTGTTGCACCCCCTGGAGTTAGAATAGTAATTTTTACCCCTATACTATCCAACACTTACCCTACTGTTTCACCCCCTGGAGTTAGAATAGTAATTTTTACCCCTATACTATCCAACACTTACCCTACTGTTGCACCCCCTGGAGTTAGAAAAGTAATTTTTACCCCTATACTATCTAATACTTACCTTAAATGCAATTTAATATTAGGCGTTGTAATGGTATGCGTTGTAAAGGTAGTATGCGTTGTAAAGGTAGTTTTTAAAAATGCGTTGTAGTGTCATGCTATGTAATGGAATGCGTTGTAATGGATTTTGCGTTGTAAAAAATGTGTTGTAAGTGCATGCGTTGTAAAAGTGTGCGTTGTAACGACATACATCCCAGAGGAGCCGCCCCTGACTTCGTGACTTACCACAGTAACCCCCAGGGGTGTTTTATCGAAGGGTCGCATCTCATGCAATTTAAGCATAGCTTCTACAATGTGAACCGATTATATTTTAGCACCACGACACATGAAAAAATCCATCGCAATGGAAAATGTCCAATTGGTAGGAGTTAAAGAAATCTTGTATCATGAATATTAATGAGGCAGGATTCCCTTTGCGAATCCTACAGAGTTGCTGTAAATGCAGCGATTGAGGCTTCCAAATGGTAGCAGAGTTCTCTGGGTGAACTCACATTCACTCAGTGCTAAGACTTGGAGCCCAAGCCTCTTAAATGAACCGACTAAAAGTTAAATAAACAATTGGCAAAATGTGACTGGACACTGGAGGCAGTATGCATCAGTGCTTTGAACCTCTGTTTCCCCGGCCTGGTGCCCACAGCCCACATTCACACAGTCAAACCTATCCCTCATTGATAGCTTCCACTTTACATCGGATACCATCAGTGCTTAATTTGAGCCAGTGGTTGCCACCAACACATCTTTATAAAGACCAGCACCTATTTTTCCTTACAGATGTTTACGGAGTGCAAGAGAGGGAAAACACACAGATCAGAAAAAGGGAGAAAGAGAAAAGGCGTCATAACCGCGACAAAGAGAGAAAGCTGGAATCTACAAGAGCGAGAAAAAGGGGAAGGGAGTGTCTGGTAGTGGATTAAAGACAACCAGCATTGGCATTTGTCGCGCCAAAGTCCATTTGTACAGGCCCTGAGCACCGGCACTCTTTCTTTCCCAAATTAAGCACTAGATTCCACACTATTTTAGGGGTTGTATCGGAGCAATGGTTTGTGACTGCAATTTTGATCTCAAACCACTGATACATATATATCCTTACAAACGTATCACACACACACTCCTTTTTCGACTAGTGCCAGAAGTCACAATGTGAACAATTTGCAAATACATTTGTGGCTTGGGATGTATATTTATTACATTGTGTTTGTGGATTTTACATTTGAAAAGCCTGAAAAATATCGACCCAGCTCACTTGTAGCAAAGTTCAACACCAATCCCCATGCACTCGCCGTGTTTAATACCAAATATGTTTGCTTTATTTTCCATTGGCGTGGTGCATGGAGTTCTATGAATTGTTAATATGTGGAACAGCCTTTGGAATTCTAAGCATTTAAACATGTAAACTTTCCTGAATAGGTATGGTATGTGCATCATTGTCTGTGATGAAATGCTTGGCATGCACTGTGCACTGACAAGCATTCGTGTTTGCATATATTTAAAGTGGCGCTCCTTTCTCTTTCAAAAATGTTGAGGAAACAGGGCTCTGTTTTAAAAGTACCAAACATTTTTACTGCGCCTCATGACTATGCCTCGATGCCTAAGGCGTAGACTTGTACCAGTGATACAACTTTCCCTGGACTCACAGCGTCTCGGTTCAATCTCCCTTTCCAAAGTAAAGTAAGACGAAATTAAAGCTATTTGCTACTACGTCAGAGTGGAAATTGGAACACATTTGTGACGTGCTAAGCATTGAATATGCGAGTTCGTACACAGATGCAATTTTCCACTGTGTTATTGCTAAATCCAGTTTCAGCAGTGTCGGGATGTTTTTCATGTTCCCTCTGGTCGGGTTGGCCTGGATTTCATGTCAAGACCGGAGGTTAGCTTTATGCATTAGTGGTCACTGCTACTCCTTTAAAGTAAACTTCAGCCAAACTTACAACTCCTGAAGGGAAACACTTGAATAGTCCATTTAAACCTCAGCAAAGCAGACATCCGCTTTTTATTGCTGCTTCTTGACAGCTAAGTATGTAGTACTTCCTTTTACTAAATTAACAGTGCGCTTTCGTTAAACAGACATTGAAGGATGAGAAGCAAAACAGGTGGTTTCTTTTCTTTCCAAAAGTAAGAGGGGTGTATGAGCTAGAAAATTAAGTGTCTGAGACAGTGCACAGGTGACAGCATGGTGCAGAGGAGAAGGAACAGTGTCCTGAAGAGACTCAGAATATGGCATACTGGATTGAAGAACTGGCTACAGAGGATGGCCCTACATGAGTCTGGTGTTTACCTGGCATGTAGAGGCATGGAAACAGCGGAGTACTCACTGCTGCTGTGTACTAAATTTATGGTTCAGCTGAAGCTCATGTTGGTCCGCTTGTTTGGGTCGGGGACATTAATGGCCTCTCTAAAGGACTTTTTATGGTTTGGGAGTGGTGATTGAGTCCCTTGCTCATTTTGCCACTGGATTCAAGCTAGCCTGGCTGATGACGGCTGATTAGCCAGAAACCGGTCCCAGGATGCTTGCTTCCGGTCCAGGGAAGATAGGGAAGACATGGCTTGGCAGTTCCGGCTGGACTGTTCCCATGAGGCACAGGGTCAGACTGATTTGCATATGGCCATGTCTGAACTGGGGTGGCGGAGTGAGCTAAAGAATGATGATGGATTAAACCCAGATCAGTTGACTGGGGGTGAGTTCTTGCAATGTTCAACACTCCGTCCATCATCCCCTTTGGTTTTGCTTTGTTTGCCCTAAGTTGGCAGGGTATGCCCAGACGTGTGTCTCTTGCTCACTTTGCCACTGGATTCAAGCTAGCCTGGCTGATGACGGCTGATTAGCCAGAAACCGGTCCCAGAATGCTTGTTTCCGGTCCAGGGAAGACATGGCTTGGCAGTTCGGGCTGGACTGTTCCCGTGAGGCACAGGGTCAAACTGATTTGCATATGGCCATGTCTGAACTGGGGTGGCAGAGTGAGCTAAAGAATGATAATGGATTAAACCCATATCAGTTGACTGGGGGTGAGTGCTTGCAATGTTCAACACTCTGTCCATTATCCCCTTTGGTTTTGCTTTGATTGGTTTAGCACGCAATGCGATATTCTCCTTCAGTTTGTGGATAGACATGAAAATGGGGACAAGCATGAGATGGCGGGTGTCGTAAATGGTGGTGATGAAATGGAAAGGCCCTGGGGTACTAATCATTCTCCATGATTGACTATCATTGGCCAACCAACTGAAGAAAAACTCTGGACTCTGTTGGCAGTTTTTCTTGGTGCACTGGCACACTCGTGACTCTATCCTCTTTATCTGCGTATCAGCCAGCAACAGCTTTCTTTCTGTTCCTATTTTTACATCACCCTCACTACTTTTTATTAAAGCAAATCGTTCTTCTAGCCTTGATCAATCTTTCTAATTGCCTAAAGCATCTTGCACCATTGAAATATCAATCTTGACTAACCCCTTACTAACTCCTTACGTCTTCCCCTTAAACAGAGGCAGAATTGTGGTTTAGAAACTACAAGTGAGTAGATTTCTTATCTGACTTCTTTCACCACAAGGGTATGTATTCTTCTTGTGTTATGACACCCACCTTGCTCCTCGGCTGTCATTACCATTCACATCACTATCCAGTGATGATATCTTAACAATCTCATTAGTTCAGCATTTATTACGTGCTCCTTAGAAGCTAACGTCATTCAGTGTTATTTCAGAAACAAAACTGACATCATCCATCTTGGGTCTCAGCACCGGCTCTTGCGTTTTTCACACACTGCTAAACCTCACTTAGAAATACTTGCAAATCTCAAACTGTACCACTACATTGAGGCAGAGTTTTATACACCTGTGCCTTCTCATTCCAGTAACTTCAGCCATTCAACCGTCCCTGATACAGAGGCATTTTAAAATCCAGAGGGCAGATCCTATAAAGGATAGGGTGGTACCCTCACTAACCATAAATTTAGTTCCACAATTTATATCAGCATGAAGACTTCATTCATCATATTGATTTCTGCTTGAAAAGAAGAAATTCATTGCATTTAAATTTACAAGGAATAAGGTGGACATGGTTATGACCATGAGACATATCACATTTATGAGACCAAACATGTGTTGTCATAAAAAATGTGTTTGTATCTACAGCATATATGTAACAGATATAACATAACAACATCCTGACTTGTGTGGAAATGACCTAGATATGTCAATCATTCAGTCATTTTAAAACACCTTCAATGAATAGGTGAGTGCCTCATTTAGTGATGTTCCATGTGAATGTACCGACGTGGCGCCTGAGTGTGACGTAGTTTTCTGTTATTATGACTGGTGCAGGGACCCTAAAGTCCACATGGCACCCAGCTGCTACTAATATCTGTGCACACGTTTCCATCTCCATTCTGTGGAACATTAATTTTATGTGAGCTTCTTTTGATTCCAAATTGTTGGTTTTGAAGTCAGGAACGTCAGTCAGTTGGTGCCTCTTTAGCACTAAAATTGGGCGGGTTATGCCCTTCTGTCGTTCTCAATGGCTTGTTTTCTTAGGAGCAGGGTGTGTTTGCCAGTGTACGATTGATCACCGCAACCGTGTTGCATTCACTCTTTAGCAGACAGGTGGAGAGTGCCTTGTCACTCTCTTCCAGGTGAGGTACATTTAAGTATTTCTACTTTTCTTGAATCATCTGAACGCTAATTTGGGTATCACTTTTGATAATAAATTATAAGGAGACACTGGCACCCTCTGCCTCAACAAGACGTACCTGGTTAGGAACCCTCTTCTACTTCACACTGCCTTTTTAGCTGCTTACTCTTCTTTCTAAGGTAGACATGTATCTCACCTCTCTTTTAAGTAATGCCATTGATTAATTTAGCTTTCATCACCTCCATGTCAAAAAAGAGCTCTTCCCTTGGTGTTTCATCCAAAGGCTGTTCCAAAATCTAAAACATTATTGTATGTCATTTTACCGGACCCCTGTCAATCTCCTGCACTGTTTCCACAATCTTGGCTTATGAGACTATTTACTGCAGGTGTTCCCTTGAATAACGCAAAAGAAACAATTGATGGACGGAATGCTGGACAATGCAAACATTCACCCCCAGTCACAAGGATCTGGGTTTAATCCATCATTCTTTTGCTCACCACACCACCCCAGTTTGGACCTAGCCATATGCAAATAATAATAATAATCCAAATTTGTAAAGCGCGAACAATCACCCGTAAGGGTCTCTAGGTGCTGGAGGCCGTCGGGAAGATTAAGCAAGTTATTGCCCAGAGTTACATGGTGCTGGGCAAATCTGCCGCTGGCGCTGGGGAATCGAACCATGATCTCCAGATTCCAGAGTCAGTCGCCCTGGCCGTGGCACCACCTCAGTCTTGATCCTGAATAACTACAGCTAATCACTTCTCTGACAGTACCCACACCTTCCAAATGCTAGATTTCTGGCCCACTCTATAACCACTAGTCTCGGAATTACCTACTGTACACAGCAACTTTAAAGATAATTGCATTTTATGTCACTGCTGCAAAGTGAGTAGCTGCTTGTATCAAGGATCAGTCATAGAAAGGCAGACTGTATGCATCCCTTGTAAAAATGCATGATGATGTCCCAAAACACCTGCAGTGCAAATATGCAAACTCAAAAAGTGGAGAACATACATCGGAGTTCTGAAACAGAAAGTTATTTTATATTAGGTAAATGAGCATGGAATAGAGAGATGTCCACTGACGTGTTCTTCCAGGATTGTTTTTGGAGCATTTTAGAGACGTTACCATTTCAGTAAGCGTACCTCCATATGAAATCCAATGACTTACACTATAAATATTAAACTAGTGGATCTAAAATTATAGGCAGACGCAAACAGTAGGTTGCTCTACGTTTTCACTCAAACCACTTGTTAGACCAATTGCAGTAGCAGACACATTCAATCTAATATATCTGCTCTGTTCACCATATAATGCAAGAGTCTTGGTTTCAGCAATGTCACAAATACAAGAACAGAAGATATGAATTAGTTACATAGAGAAATAGTCACAGGACAGAAGAGACAGAGGCACAGAGTGGAGAACTACATTTCCTCTACCTGTGGTTTGTCTCATAGCAGGCTAATATGGTTGTATGATGGAACCAAGCATGCCATTACCACGCATACAGTTACCGGGCAGTCATTACAACAACTGTGACACTACCACGCAAGTCTTTACCACACAAATGCCTTTACAATGAAATTTCATTGTAAAGGCATGCATGGTGTATATATAAATTAATAAATAAATATGTGTGTGTGTGTGTATGTGTATGTGTGTGTGTGTGTATATATATATATATATTACCTACTGGCGTTCGCCAGTAGGTAGTTATAGTTAGGACCTAGTTTCCATAGGAAAAGCATATTTTGTCCCAATAACTTTGGAGCCGGTTGACGAATCTTCGCAAAATTTTCCAAACTAGTGGGGCACTCCGGTCAGCTTGTGCCTTGAAAGTTTCGAGGTGATTCAACAAGCGGGGGCCGAGAAAAAATGAGGGGTCCCAAAACGTGTTTTGCCCTTGTTATTTTCCATAGAAATGAGGGGTCCCAAAACGTGTTTTGCCCATATTATTTTCCATAGGAAACTTTAGCCACGGCTACAGCCAGAACTACTGAACAGAATTACACCAAACTTGGCAAAAAGGTAGCCCTTGGTTCAGAAAGAGACCTTTTTTAAATGGTGCGAATCCATTTAGTAGTTTTCGAGATATTAAAGGAAAAAAATCTCTATGTCTGGGCGGGACCTAATTACACAAGCTTGGCTCTAATTGGCTGCAAACACTTCAATCCAGGAAGTGTTGGCAGCCATCTTGGTGCAATACATTTTAGGTCTTGCCAAGCGACGCAGCGCATGTGCAGAATGCTTGACGAGATCTATTGTTCTCGATCTACCCAAACACCATTGCACTACCCTAAACCCTTAAACACTACCCACAGCATGACCCCCTACACTACCGAAACACCACAGCACTACCCTAAACCCTAAAACACTACCCCAACACGACCCCCTACACTACCCAAACACCACTACACTACCCTAAACCCTAAAACACTATCCCCAGCATGACCCCTACACTACCTAAACACCAATGCACTACCCTAAAACACGACCCCCCACACTACACAAACACCACTGCACTACCCTAAACCCTAAACACTACCCCCAGCATGACCCCCTATACTACCCAAACACCACTGCACTACCCTAAAACATGACCACCTACACTACACAAACACCACTGCACTACCCTAAACCCTAAAACACTACCCCCAGCACGACCCTCTTCACTACACAAATACCACTGCACTATCCTAAACCCTAAAACACTACCCCCAGCCCGACCCCCTACACTACCCAAACACCACTGCACTACCCTAAACCCTAAAACACTACCCCCAGAACGACCCCCTTCACTACACAAATACCACTGCACTATCCTAAACCCTAAAACACTACCCCCAGCCCGACCCCCTACACTACCCAAACACCACTGCACTACCCTAAACCCTAAAACACTACCCCCAGCACTACCCCCTACACTAGCCAAACACCACTGCACTACCGTAAAACACGACCCCCTACACTACACAAACACCACTGCACTACCCTAAACCCTAAATCTACCCCAGCACAAACCCTACACTAACCAAACACCACTGAACTACCCTAAACACTAAACCACTACCCCCTACACTACCCAAACACCACTGCACTACCTTAAAACACTACCCCCAGCATGACCTCCAACACTACAAACACACCACTGCACTACCCTAAAACATTACCCCCTACACTATAAAAACACCACGGCACTACCCTAAACCCTAAAACACTACCCACAGCATGGCCCCCTACCCTACACAAACACCACTGTACTACCCTAAACCCTAAAACACTACCCCAGCACGACCTCTACACTACCCAAACACCACAGCCCTACCCTAAACCCTAAAACACTACCCCCGCACAACCCCCTACACTACCCCTAAACACTAAATCTACTCGCAGCACGAACCCCCACACTACACAAACACCACTGCACTACCCTAAACCCTAAACACTACCCCAGCATGACCCCCTATACTACCCAAACACCACTGCACTACCCTAAAACATGACCACCTACACTACACAAACGCCACTGCAATACCCTAAACCCTAAAACACTACCCCCAGCACGACCCCCTTCACTACACAAATACCACTGCACTATCCTAAACCCTAAAACACTACCCCCAGCCTGACCCCCTACACTACCCAAACACCACTGCACTACCCTAAACCCTAAAACACTACCCCCAGAACGACCCCCTTCACTACACAAATACCACTGCACTATCCTAAACCCTAAAACACTACCCCCAGCCCGACCCCCTACACTACCCAAACACCACTGCACTACCCTAAACCCTAAATCACTACCCCCAGCACCACCCCCTACACTAGCCAAAGACAACTGCACTACTGTAAAACACGATCCCTTACACTACACAAACACCACTGCACTACCCTAAACCCTAAATCTACCCCAGCACGAACCCTACACTAACCAAACACCACTGAACTACCCTAAACACTAAACCACTACCCCCTACACTACCCAAACACCACTGCACTACCTTAAAACACTACCCCCAGCACGACCTCCAACACTACAAACACACCACTGCACTACCCTACAACATTACCCCCTACACTATAAAAACACCACTGCACTACCCTAAACCCTAAAACACTACCCACAGCATGGCCCCCTACCCTACACAAACACCACTGTACTACCCTAAACCATAAAACACTACCCAGCATGACCTCCTACACTACTTAAACACCACTGCACTACCCTAAACCCTAAAACATTACCTCAGCACGACCCCTACCCTACACAAACACCACTACACTACTCTAAAACATGACCCCCTACACTACACAAACACCACTGCACTACCCTAAACCCTAAAACACTACCCCAGCACGACCTCTACACTACCCAAACACCACAGCACTACCCTAAACCCTACAACACTACCCCCGCACAACCCCCTACACTACTCCTAAACCCTAAATCTACTCGCAGCACGAACCCCTACCCTACACAAACACCACTGCACTGCCCTAAACCCTAAAACACTACCCCCAGCAACACCCCCTACCCTACACAAACACCATTACACTACTCTAAAACATGACCCCCTACACTACACAAACACCACTGCACTACCCTAAACCCTAAAACACTACCCCCAGCACGACCTCTACACTACCCAAACACCACAGTACTACCCTAAACCCTAAAACACTACCCCCGCACAACCCCCTACACTACCCCTAAACCCTAAATCTACTCCCAGCACGAACCCCTACCCTACACAAACACCACTGCACTGCCCTAAACCCTAAAACACTACCCCCAGCAACAGCCCCTACCCTACATAAACACCACTGTACTGCCCTAAACCCTAAAACACTACCCCAGCATGACCCCCTACACTACCCAAACACCACTACACTGCCCTAAACACTAAATCTATCCCCAACGCTATCCCCTACACTACCCAAACACCACTGCACTGCCCTAAACCCTAAAACAGTACCCCCAGCATGACGTCCTTCACTACCCAAACACCACGGCACTACCATAAACCCTAAAACACTACCCCCATCATGACCCCCTACACTACCGAAACACCACTGCACTACCCTAAACCCTAAAACACTACCCCCAGCATGACCCCCTACACGACCCAAACACCACTGCACTATCCTAAACCCTAAATCTACCCCCAGCACGACCCCCTACACTACCCAAAAACCACTGTACCACACTAAACCCTAAAACATGACCCCCTACACTACCCAAACACCACTGCACTACCCTAAAACACTACCCCCAGCACAACCCCCTATATTACCCAAACACCACTGCACTACCCTAAACCCTAAAACACGACCCCCTACACTACCCAAACACCACTGCACTACCCTAAAACACTACCCCCAGCACAACCCCCGACACTACACAAACACCACTGCACTACCCTAAACCCAAAAAAATTACCCCCTACAATACATAAACACCACTGCACTATCCTAAACCCTAAAACACTACCCCCAGCATGACCCCCTACACTACACAAACGCCACTGCACTACCCTAAATCCTAAAACACTACCCCAGCACGACCCCCTACACTACACAAACACCACTGCACTACCCAAAGCTGAAAACACTACCCCCAGCATGAGCCCCTACACTACACAAACACCACTGCAGTACCCTAAACCCTAAATCTACCCCCAGCACAACCCCCTACACTACCCAAACACCACTGCGCTACCCTAAACCCTAAAACACTACCCCCGGCACGACCGCCTACACTACCCAAACACAACTACACTACCATAAACCCTAAAACACTACCCTCAGCACAACCCCCTACACTACCCAGACACCACTGCACCACCCTAAACCCTAAAACACTACCCCCAGCACGACCACTACATTACACAAACACCACTCCTCTACCCTAAACCATAAATCTACCCCCAGCATGACCCCCTACACTAATCAATCACCACTGCACTACCCTAAACCCTAAAACACTACCGCCAGCACGACCCCTACACTACACAAACAGCACTGCTCTAACCTAAACCCTAAACCACTACCCCCAGCACGACCCCTACACTACACAAACAGCACTGCACTACCCTAAACCCTAAAGCACTACCCCCTGCACGACACCCTACACTACACAAACACCGCTGCACTACCCTAAAACCTAAAACACTACCCCATCACTACCCCCTACACTACCCAAACACCACTGCACTGCCCTAAACCCTAAATCAATGCTCCCAGCATGACTCCCTACACCGCACAAACACCACTGCACTACCCTAAACCCAAAACACTACACCCTACACTACCCAAACACTACTGCGCTGCCCTAAACCCTAAAACACTATCCCCAGCAGGACCCCCTACACTACACAAACACCACTGCACTACCTTAAACCCTAAAACACTACCCCCAGCACTACCCCCTACACTACCCAAACATCACTGCACTACCCTAAACCCCCGAAACACTACCCCAGCACGAACCCCTACACTACCACTGCACTATCCTAAACCCTAAAACACTCCCCCAGCAGTACCCCTACACTACGCAAACACCACTGCACTACCCTAAACCCTAAATCAATGCCCCCAGCATGACTCCCTACACTACACAAACACCACTGCACTACCCTAAATCCAAAACACTACACACACACCACTGCGCTACCCTAAACCCTAAAACACTACCCCCAGCACAACCCCCTACACTACCCAAACACCACTGTGCTGCCCTAAACCCTAAAACACTACCCCCAGCAGGACCCCCTACACTACCCAAACACTACCGTGCTGCCCTAAACCCTAAAACACTAACCCCAGCAGGACCCCCTAAACTACCCAAACACCACTGCGCTGCCCTAAACCCTAAAACACTACCCCAGCAGGACCCACTACACTACCCAAACACCACTGCGCTACCCTAAACCCTAAAACACTACCCCCAGCAGGCCCCCTACACTACCCAAACACCACTGCGCTACCCTAAACCCTAAAACACTACCCCCAGCACAACACCTCAACTACCCAAACACCACTACGCTACCCTAAACCCTAAATCTAGCCCCAGCACGACCCCCTACACTACCCAAACACAACTGCACTGCCCTAAATCCTAAAACACTACCCCCAGCACGACCCCCTACACTACCCAAACACCACTGCACTACCCTGCGAGAAAGGGCCATCTTTCTTGCATGGTATGCACCCACTTTTTGCTGAATTGCTGAATGTACTTTGACTGAGTGAGCCCTGGACTCCTGCCAATCAGGTGCCCAGGGCCTATGTTCCTTCCCTAAAAACCTAAAACCCAAATTGGCAAACCCTGGCCACATGTCAGCCCCTGGTAAATGGTACCCTAGGTATCCAGGGCCTTGTGACCAGGGAAGGCCTCTAAGGGCTGTAGCACTCATTGTGCCACCCTTAGAGGCCCTGCACCCTAACACACACACACTGCCCTTGCAGGCTGAGTGTCTGGGTACAGGAAAAAAAAAGAGTCGACATGGCACACATCCCTGTGTGCCATGCCCACCACCTACACTGCCCTGGCATACATCAGCCACCCCGCTAGCTGGGTGCCCTATGCCAGTGGTGTGGGCAAAGGAGCAGGACCCCAGTGCCCTTACAGTACCCAGGTCCATTCCTGGGCACTGTAAGTGCAGTGCTGCCATTTAAGAGTACATGGTGCTGAGAGCTCGTCAAACACAAACTCCACCGCACCATAGTGGCAACACTGAGGACTGAGAAGCTTGGTATCAAACTTCTCAGCACATTAAACCTGCACTGATGCCAGTGTAGGATTTAATGTACCAAGCACCCCAGAGGGCATCTTAGAGATGCCCCCTGAAACCTAACCTACAATCCACGTCTGGTCTGAGAGGCTGCCTAGGCTGCCACACAGCAGACATGTTGCTGGACCCCTGGGGTAGGAGAGCCCCTGCTCTCCTGGGCCTGCAACAATGCACATCCTGGGTGAAGTGCTAGATCTCCTCCCCCAGGATGGGCAGGGGGAAGCTTCAAAGGCATGCCGCCTCTGTGAGCTTCCCCAGGCCACTGCAACCCCCCACTCTGGCGGGAAGCTTGGCCGGAAACAGGACAGGGAATGTGCCAGCCTGCCAACCCCACCCCTCAAGTGAGGGAGGCGAGGTAAAGCACATCTCCAGGCTCTTGCCATCTTGAAGATGGGGAGGCCTGCCCAATCAGAACTAGGCTACTGCCCCCTCCCACAGGAGAGAGGCAGGATAGGGGGTGTACCCACCCCAGGACAGGGACCCATTGGTCCCTGCCGTTCACCTACCTGTAACGCCCCTAAATCTAGTAGTTAGGGGCACCCTGAACCTTCCTTCCCCAGATTCCAGATTCCGAAATACAAAGAAGAGCAAGAAGAAAGAAGACCTGCCCTGCAGCTGCTAAGAAGAGGAAGACACCAACTGCTTTGGCCCCAGCCCTACCGGCCTGTCGAACCTCGAACCTGCTCCTGCTCCAACCCAGCATCTCTTGTGGCCACAGCCTCAATAACCCCGGAGGACCTGGCTACCTTTTGGCTCTAAGCCCCTGGCACTCCCATGAGTAGAGGCTCTACTCAAAATCTGCTTCTAATCTGTGGCATCAGCCCGGAACCGCGAACCCTTCACACTCTGCACCCGCCAAGCCTGGCCTGTGCCGGAGTGAACAAAGACCACGAGGACGACCCCACGGCGATTGTGACCCCGAGTCCGGCACCCAAGGACTTCCCTCGACGCTCCTGACGACGCCTGCAGCCTCAGAACCAGGTGCCCCCCCAACCGCGATCAACAGAGGGTAAGATTTCCCGACACCAAAAGGCACCCCTGCACCCGGCTCCCCAAGGCCCCCTGTGTCCAACTCCAGGGTACCTACCTATCCTCCAACTACCCAACTTACCTCTCGAAGTGGTGGTGGCACCCGAAGAATGTTCGTCCCCGAGCTTGCAGTCTTTTTCTAAACCGGAGCTTTCCCATTGAAATCAATTGAGCGCCCAAAGGTTCAAAAGCACCCTGCACCCAGCCGCCCGAGTGGCCCTGGCAGTGCAACCTCTACACCTATCTACTT
The DNA here is from genome assembly GCF_964204655.1 of Triturus cristatus. NCBI lineage: Eukaryota > Metazoa > Chordata > Amphibia > Caudata > Salamandridae > Triturus > Triturus cristatus. Next base: position 919,585,394 of record NC_140581.1, on the reverse strand, counting down.
CCCCATTTGCCCTGAGCAAGTGACCAGGAGCCCAGCTCCCACAGCAGCGTGGCCTGCGAGTCAGCAGCCATCAACCAAGGCCCCCCTGCCTCCCATAGGATAACATTGGGCCTAACTCTCTCTGCACCCGGCTGCCCCTGTGCCGCTGAGGGTGTAACAACTGTACCTACCTGACCCTGGGAGACCCCTGAGTCTATGCCCAGAACCTTAACTCTGCCTGTCGAGTACTTACCTTAAAGCCGATAACTCAATTTTCTCCATAGGGTAACATTGACTGGTTTTTCCTGAAATTTCTTTTAAGTGTGGACTTTTCAAAACTTAAAATATTCACCAAAAATCAGCCGAGTAACAAAAAAGAAAATACTCACCTGTTATTAGGTGAGCTCCCAGTGCTGGATCTTGGTACCCAGCACTGACTCTGAAAAATATTCACAACCGTACTTACCAGTAACCCAATTTTCTTCCATAGGAAACCATTGACTGTTTTTCTGTGAAATTTCTTCTGTCGATTTCTGCAAACTTTAAATATTCTTTAAAAATCATATAAATTGTGAAAATGTAATTACTTACCTGTTTTGGATAAAGGTCCCAGTACTGAGTCTAGGCACCCAGTACTGGATTACAAAAGTAGCGAGAACATACTATACCTGCAACTTGAATTTTCTTCCATAGGGAATCATTGACTGTTTTCTATGAAATATTTCCAAAGTGTCAACTTTTAAAATAGCAAAATATTGTCTAAGAATCATAAAAGTATCTAAGTCGACTTTTATCACTTGTTTCTAAGTACTGTCCCAGGACTGAATCTAGGATCCAGTCCTGGAATCACAAAAGTAATCCTAAAAGTAATCTATTGCAAATAACTTGAAACGTCCATTGAACTCAATGCATTATTGTGTTTAAAATTGTGTTGCCTATTGCAACCACAATTGCATATTGAAACAGTATTTATATAAAGCATCTCATTCTGAGAAAGTATATTTTAATACCTATTGTTAGTTCTAAAATAAAACAAGCATATATTTTTTTTATATATAAACCATTGGCTTAGAGTTCAGTTATTGAGTGTGTGAGACCATTTGCTGACTGAGTGTGTGCAACAACTGCTTTACACTGTCCTCTGATACTGCCTTACTGCTTGACCAAGCTACCACATTAGATTGTAAGGATATATCTAACTTTAGCCTCTGCCAAACCTCTGGGGACTGTGGACTCTGTACACCCTGTACCTATTTGGGAACAGTATATACAGAGCCACTTTCTCACATTGGTGGATCAGCGGTGGGATACAAACTTGTATTTGTTGGACTACTTGGTTACCATCTGATCACACGACAGAACTCTTAAAAATTGCCTTTAGAATTCTGATTGGTCTTTTCCAAAATACTAAAAGTCTTGCTAGAACCTTGCTTAAGTCCCATTAGAATTTTAGAAAAATAAAAGTCACTATAGTCAGGGTAGAGGATTAGAACTGTCAGGTTAGAATGGCTCAAACAAACCCAGCTATTAGTGAAAATATTAACATGTACCTGGTGGAGGAGCTCGACCTCACACCTTACTTACACTTGTCTTTCAAGGAATTGAGGTCCCTATGCAAACTTAAAAATATACCAATGGGCCTGCATCCAACCAAACTAGGGTTCCAGGAGCTCTTGGCTGAGTATGCTAAGTACCACCCATCTGAACATGGTGATGGCCAGTCAGATGAGGAAGGGGAAGAAGAGGAGGTGGATAATAACCCCCCACACTATTCCCTAGGAAGGAGAGGGCCCCTATACCCTTCAATCCAACAATTACCATCTGGGGACCTAGAGATCACACAGGTGACTCTGGTACCAGAGAGATCACTGGGAGACCCACCAGTGAAGAGGACAGCCTTTTAGAAAGGCTGGCCAAAAGATTAGAGCTAGATTCTAGGCTCCTGGCTCTATAAAAAGAAAGGAGAGAGATGGGTTTAGCACCCATCAATGGTGGCAGCAATAATAAAAACAAGGATAGGCAGGAAACTTCTGATCCTAAAATCCCCAAAGGGATTGTCCCTAAATTTGAGGAAGGGATGACATCCCCAAATGTTTCACAGCCTTTGAGAGGGCTTGTGAAATAAGAAGAGTAAAGAAACCTCTCTGGGGGGCACTCCTGTGGGAACTGTTCTCTGGTAACTGCAGAGACAGGCTTTTGACCCTCTCTGGGCCAGAAGCAGGATCCTATGACCTCATGAGGAAGACTCTGATTGAGGGATTTGGATTCACTACTGAGGAGTATAGAATTAGATTCAAGGGGGCTCACAGCGGCACCAGGGGCAGCCGGGTGCAGAGAGAGTTAGGCCCAATGTTATCCTATGGGAGGCAGGGGGGCCTTGGTTGGTGGCTGCTGACTAGCAGGCCACGCGGCTGTGGGAGCTGGGCTCCTGGTCACTTGCTCAGGGCAAATGGGGAAGTAGATAGGTGTAGAGGTTACACTGCCAGGGCCACTCGGGCGGCTGGCTGCAGGGTGCTTTTGAGCCTTCGGGCGCTCAATTTCTAAAATAAAACAAGCATATATTTTTTACATATAAACCATTGGCCTAGAGTTCAGTTATTGAGTGTGTGAGACCATTTGCTGACTGAGTGTGTGCAACAAATGCTTTACACTGTCCTCTGATACTGCCTTACTGCTCGACCAAGCTACCACTTTAGAGAGTAAGGTTATATCTAACTTTCGCCCCTGCCAAACCTCTGGGGACTGTGGACTCTGTACACACTGTACCTATTGGGGGACAGTATATACAGAGCCACTTTCTCACATACCCTAAACCTTAAAACACTACCCCAGCATGACCCCCTACACTACCCAAACACCACTGCACTACCCTAAACCCTAAATCTACCCCCAGCATAATTCCCTACACTACCCAAACACCCCTGCACTGCACTGCCCTAAACCCTAAATCACTACCCCCAGCACGACCCCCTACACTACCCAAACACCACTGCACTGCTCTAAACCCTAAAATACTACCCCCAGCACGACCCCCTACACTACACAAACACCACTGCACTGCCCTAAACCCTGAATCTACCCCCAGTTCAACCCCCTACTCTACACAAACACCACTGCACTACCTTAAACCCTAAAACACTACCCCAGCTCGACCCCCTAAACTACCCAAACACCACTGCACTACCATAAACCCTAAAACACTACTCCCAGCACGATCCCCTACACTACACAAACACCACTGCACTACCTAAAACAATACCCCCGGGACGACTCCCTACACTCCACAAACACCCCTGCACTACCCTAAACCCTAAAACACTACCCCCAGCACAACCCCATACACTACCCAAACACCACTGGGCTGCCCTAAACCCTAAAACACTATCCCCAGCAGGACCCCCTACACTACCCAAACACCACTGCGCTGCCCTAAACCCTAAAACACGACCCCCAGCAGGACCCCCTACACTACCCAAACACCACTGCGCTGCCCTAAATCCTTAAACACTACCCTCAGCAGGACCCCCTACACTACCCAAACACCACTGCGCTGACCTAAACCCTAAAACACTTGCCCCGGCAGGACCCCCTACACTACCCAAACACCACTGTGCTAACCTAAACCCTAAAACACTACCCCAGCACGACCCCCTACACTACCCAAACAAAACTGCGCTGCCCTAAACCCTAAAATACTACCCCCAGCACGACTCCCTACACTACACAAACACCACTGCACTGCCCTAAACCCTGAATCTACCCCCAGTTCGACCCCCTACTCTACACAAACACCACTGCACTACCTTAAACCCTAAAACACTACCCCAGCTCGACCCCCTACACTACCCAAACACCACTGCACTACCATAAACCCTAAAACACTACTCCCAGCACGACCCCTACACTTCACAAGCACCACTGCACTACCCTAAACCCTAAAACACTACCCCCAGCAGTAACCCCTACACTACACAAACACCACTGCACTACCTAAAACAATACCCCCGGGACGACTCCCTACACTTCACAAACACCACTGCACTACCCTAAACCCTAAAACACTACCCCCAGCACAACCCCCTACACTACCCAAACACCACTGGGCTGCCCTAAACCCTAAAACACTACCCCCAGCAGGACCCCCTACACTACCCAAACACCACTGCGCTGCCCTAAATCCTAAAACACTACCCTCAGCAGGAGCCCTTACACTACCCAAACACCACTGCGCTGACCTAAACCCTAAAACACTTGCCCCGGCAGGACCCCCTACACTACCCAAACACCACTGTGCTAACCTAAACCCTAAAACACTACCCCAGCACGACCCCCTACACTACCCAAACAAAACTGCGCTGCCCTAAACCCTAAATCAACCCCCAGTACGACCCCCTACACTACCCAAACACCACTGCACTGCCCTAAACCCTAAAACACTACACCCAGCACTACCCCCTACACTACCCAAACACCACTGCGCTGCGCTAAATCTACCCCAGCACAACTCCCTACACTACCCAAACACCACTGCACTGCCCTAAACCCTAAAACACTACCCCAGCACGACCCCCTACACTACCCAAACAGCACTGCACTGCCCTTAACCGTAAAACACTACCCCCAGCACAACCCCCTACACTACAAAAACACCACTGCACTGCCCTAAAGTCTAAAACACTACCTCCAGCACGACCCCCTACACTACACAAACACCACTGCACTGCCCTAAAACCTAAATCTACCCTAGCACAACCCCCTACACTACCCAAACACCCCTGCACTACCCTAAACCCTAAAACACGACCCCTACACTACCCAAACATCACTGCACTACCCTAAACCCTAAAACACTACCCCCAGCATGACGCCCTACACTACACAAACACCACTGCACTACCCTAAACCCTAAAACACTACCCCAGCATGGCCCCCTACACTACCCAAACACCACTGCACTACCCTAAACCCTAAAGCACTCACCCAGCATGACCCCCTACACTACCCAAACACCACTACACTACCCTAAACCCTGAAACACTCACCCAGCACGACCCCCTACACCACCCAAACACCACTGCACTACCCTAAACCCTAAAACACTACCCACAGCACGACCCCCTACACTACCCAAACACCACTGCACTACCCTAAACCCTAAAACACAACCCCCTACACTACACAAACACCACTGCACTACCCTAAATCCTAAATCACTACGCCCAGCACGTCCCCATACACTACACAAACCCCACTGTATTGCCCTAAACCCTAAAACACTACCCCAGCATGAACCCCTACACTACCCAAAAACCACTGCCCTGCACTAAACCCTAAAACACTACCCCCAGCACGACCCCCTACACTACCCAAATACCACTGCACTACCCTAAACCTTAAAACACGACCCCCTACACTACACAAACACCACTGCACTGCCCTAAACCCTAAAACACTGCCCCCAGCATGACCCCTACACTACACAAACACCACTGCATTGCCCTAAACCCTAAAACACTACCCCCAGCATGAACCCCTACACTACCCAAACACCACTGCCCTGCACTAAACCCTAAAACACTACCCCCAGCTCGACCCCCTACAGTACCCAAACACCACTGCCCTGCCCTGAACCCCAAAACACTACCCCCAGCATGACCCCCTCCACTACCCAAACACCACTGCACTGCCCTAAACCCCAAAACACTACCCCCAGCATGACCCCCTCCACTACCCAAGCACCACTGCACTGCCCTAAACCCTAAAACACTACCCCCAGCACGACCCCCCTACACTACCCAAGCACCACTGCACTGCCCTAAACCCTAAAACACTACCCCCAGCACGACCCCCTGCCCTAAACCCTAAAACACTACCCCAGCACGACCCCCTACACTACCCAAACACCACTGCACTACCCTAAACCCCAGAAAAGTAACCCCCACCCCATGCCCAATCCCCCTTACCTCTCACTCCTCATGGTTCCTCTCTCCTCGTGGTTCCTGCTTCACGTCGTCTCTGAGGGGTGGTGCACGTCGTTGTGAGGAATTGGAACAGCCTCTGTTTCCTTAGAACAACGTGGATCGTCTAAATTTTTTTAGAATGCATGGTCATTTACCATATATAACTTTACAATGAAATTCATTGTAAAGGCATGCATGGTAAATAACGATGCATTCTAAATAAATGCATAGTAATGACTTCGCGATGTACAATGCATGCGTGGTAATGCATGCGTTCTAATGGTATCGCAAAGTAAAAAAGTCATTGTAACGACTGTTTACCAATCGAAGCTGGCCCCTGTTCTTCAGTGAGTCGTTTATTTGATAAATTAGGAGGAAGGAATGTGTTTTTTTAACCGAAAAGTTCATTGCCAGCTGTTGTATTGTGAAAGTGTCCGCGTGGCCTGGTTTCACTTCCGGAGAAAGGTGGAATAGTCTGTTTGGATCTAATGGAGTACTGTTGTTGGGACGGGGCCAGCGCAACACGTCATTAGAAAACACAGCTAATGGAAATCGTCCTCCCCGAAGTGTGGAGCAGTGCCATGAGAGGTCAACGAGTGTGCGTACCACCGCAGTATGACCGTACCGCATGACCCATGTGCCGCCTTCAGGGTACAGGAGGCAGAAGCGGCATCCATCACAGGTCCTCTTGAAGACCGTTGTAGCACTAATTCTACATTTTTGAACTAGGGAATTTTAACCTCGTTGTTCCTGCCAGATACAAAAAGAAGATCCTGTGTTATTCAGTGCCCTCGTTACCTTTTCTGTGGGTAGTGGTGCTTGTCACTTCGCTGCCCCGCCGGTGCACACCACTGGGCTCCCCACCTTGTGGGTCATCTGCAGGGCCTCTGCCCTCGGACCACTGGTTTTGGTTTCTGAAGTGGCAACATAAACAGTTGCTCCCAAAGGACTAGCCTGAACTATGTGAATATCCCCTGCACCAGCATTCCGCGGAAACTCTTTCCTAGCTCTCCCACGTCGACGAGGACGTCATAATAGCACGTCTCCGCTCGCGACACCATATGATGTCATCGGAGCCATAAGAGGACCTCGTTGGCGTGCTGATGTCAGTTCCACCCATTTTTTCCGTGCCCCCGAGGCAAACAGGCAGACCGACACATTTTCACATGTATACATAGTATACTAAATATATATATATATTTACCTTCAAACTCCGGATTGTGCCGTGCTTTTTCCTATCGAGGAGGAGGTATTGGTTTTGTGTGCTGTCAGCAAGCAGGTCGCTGACTAACGGCACACCCTCTCGGTCTGGTGCACCGTGTTCAGACCAGCATTTCTTTTTGGATATTTGCATGAACTGCAGAAACACGGAGCCCCCCCCTAGCGGCTTGGACGGCCATTATGGTGTGATATGCTGCACTGGGGAGAGAGGAGGCGATACTGTTCGCCTGATTTAGGAGTTGGGTGAGAGTCTTTCGATTGTCCTGCTGGGCACTTGAGCTGGATTACTGCCCATATCCAGCAATTGAGGACATCGCTTGATGTGAGGAGAGTCTCTGCCACTGTACAGACATCCTTATGGACTGCATTTACCAGCATGCATCTGCTTGGCAGGCTGAAAGCGGGTGTGGTCAGGATACCTCCCATTGGAGGAGGAGCGCGATGACATCATAAAGGAGTGGTTTTCTACTCACTTGCACCTTGTTAGACCATCAGAGAGAGCGCGGAGACCCAGGAACAGCCACTGATGAGAGCCATTTGAAGGCTTGAAACGCGTCTGCCTTAGCGTTTCAAGGGACTGCCAGCACCACGCGCATATTTTATCAATAAAGCCCTTGCCTTCAAACTCAGGAGTGTGCTGTGCTTTTTCCTATCGAGGAGGGGGTATTGGTTTTGTGTGCTGTCAGCAAGCAGGTCGCTGACTAACGGCACACCCTCTCGGTCTGGTGCACCGTGTTCAGACCAGCATTTCTTTTTGGACATTTGCATGAACTGCAGAAACACGGAGCCCCCCCCTAGCGGCTTGGACGGCCATTATGGTGTGATATACTGCACTGGGGAGAGAGGAGGCGATGCTGTTCGCCTGATTTAGGAGTTGGGTGAGAGGCTTTTGGTTGTCCTGCTGGGCACTTGAGCTGGAGTACTGCCCATATCCAGCAATTGGGGACATCGCTTGATGTGAGGAGAGTCTCTGCCACTGTACAGACATCCTTATGGACTGCATTTACCAGCATGCATCTGCTTGGCAGGCTGAAAGCGGGTGTGGTCAGGATACCTCCCATTGGAGGAGGAGCGCGATGACATCATAAAGGAGTGGTTTTCTACTCACTTGCACCTTGTTAGACCATCAGAGAGAGCGCGGAGACCCAGGAACAGCCACTGATGAGAGCCATTTGAAGGCTTGAAACGCGTCTGCCTTAGCGTTTCAAGGGACTGCCAGCACCACGCGCATATTTTATCAATAAAGCCCTTGCCTTCAAACTCAGGAGTGTGCCGTGCTTTTTCCTATCGAGGAGGGGGTATTGGTTTTGTGTGTTGTCATCAAGCAGGTCGCTGACTAACGGCACACCCTCTCGGTCTGGTGCACCGTGTTCAGACCAGCATTTCTTTTTGGACATTTGCATGAACTGCAGAAACACGGAGCCCCCCCCTAGCGGCTTGGACGGCCATTATGGTGTGATATGCTGCACTGGGGAGAGAGGAGGCGATGCTGTTCGCCTGATTTAGGAGTTGGGTGAGAGTCTTTCGATTGTCCTGCTGGGCACTTGAGCTGGATTACTGCCCATATCCAGCAATTGGGGACATCGCTTGATGTGAGGAGAGTCTCTGCCACTGTACAGACATCCTTATGGACTGCATTTACCAGCATGCATCTGCTTGGCAGGCTGAAAGCGGGTGTGGTCAGGATACCTCCCATTGGAGGAGGAGCGCGATGACATCATAAAGGAGTGGTTTTCTACTCACTTGCACCTTGTTAGACCATCAGAGAGAGCGCGGAGACCCAGGAACAGCCACTGATGAGAGCCATTTGAAGGCTTGAAACGCGTCTGCCTTAGCGTTTCAAGGGACTGCCAGCACCACGCGCATATTTTATCAATAAAGCCCTTGCCTTCAAACTCAGGAGTGTGCCGTGCTTTTTCCTATCGAGGAGGGGGTATTGGTTTTGTGTGTTGTCATCAAGCAGGTCGCTGACTAACGGCACACCCTCTCGGTCTGGTGCACCGTGTTCAGACCAGCATTTCTTTTTGGACATTTGCATGAACTGCAGAAACACGGAGCCCCCCCCTAGCGGCTTGGACGGCCATTATGGTGTGAGATGCTGCACTGGGGAGAGAGGAGGCGATGCTGTTCGCCTGATTTAGGAGTTGGGTGAGAGGTTTTTGGTCGTCCTGCTGGGCACTTGAGCTGGAGTACTGCCCATATCCAGCAATTGGGGACATCACTTGATGTGAGGAGAGTCTCTGCCACTGTACAGACATCCTTATGGACTGCATTTACCAGCATGCATCTGCTTGGCAGGCTGAAAGCGGGTGTGGTCAGGATACCTCCCATTGGAGGAGGAGCGCGATGACATCATAAAGGAGTGGTTTTCTACTCACTTGCACCTTGTTAGACCATCAGAGAGGGCGCGGAGACCCAGGAACAGGCACTGATGAGAGCCATTGGAAGGCTTGAAACGCGTCTGCCTTAGCGTTTCAAGGGACTGCCAGCACCACGCGCATATTTTATCAATAAAGCCCTTGCCTTCAAACTCCGGAGTGTGCCGTGCTTTTTCCTATCGAGGAGGAGGTATTGGTTTTGTGTGTTCAGACCAGCATTTCTTTTTGGACATTTGCATGAACTGCAGAAACACTGAGCCCCCCCTAGCGGCTTGGACGGCCATTATGGTGTGATATGCTGCACTGGGGAGAGAGGAGTAAGTAAGTAAAGTCTTTATTGCTCAGTTAATTAAAACCATTGCAATTTTTAGCATATAAAAAAACCATAAGTTAAATACAATTGGTGTTTAAAAAAGACAATGACAAATATAAAGATGTAACAAGATTAGCTTTGAGTGATAAAAAGAGAATAATTATAATGAATACGAAAATGTGTGCTTGTTTCGGACTGAGCATAGAATTTAAAAGAAGGATTGTCTGTTGTTTTGCGCCTGGGTGTTAGGCCGAGCTATGGTATTTATTGCTGGGTCTGTTGAATCATGACAGTCCCCTGCAGTGTTGTTGTGTCCTATTTTAACATTCGGGTGTCGGGCCGCTACCCATATCGAATGAGATGATTCCTTTTCAGTTTTGGATTTCACTTCGTTAGTTGGCGTCGGCCTATTTTGGCCCTCTGTCATTCTTGTTTCTTTTCTGCTTTCTCCAAGAATTTGACGACGTGGCTTGCTAATTGAATGTTAGGTCCGTCCAAGCAAGCCTTTACTGCCTGCCGGCGTGTTCTTATGCCCAGCCTGTTGAAGTGCTTTTTTAGAAGGGATCTGCGCTCTGTGTCCATACCTTTGCAGGTGCATAGTAGATGCAGGATGTCTTCCTTTGAGTTCCCACAAACTCGGCAATTGATTGTTTCTTTGGGCCTTGTCCATGGGGGAGATGATTTTGAACTGGAAGTTGGCCCAGCCGTAGACGTAGGAACTTCTCCTTTGTGAGCCTAGTAAACCCGACTCCTAAGTAGCTTTGGCAGAGGCTGGTTGTATAGCTTTGGATAACTGTCCAGCCATGGGCCCGGGTTGCTAGGCTTGCTTTGTCCTCGATTAACGACATGTATCTAACTGATTTGTTAACTGATTGTTTAAAGATGTTATGAGATCCACTGCTCATCCAGGCTTCTTGTAGGCTCAGGGAGTTTAAAGAGTGGTTGAGGTATAGCGCAGCCGCATTCTTACTCTTACTTTCCATCTCTTTCCATAGGTGGTGATTTAGGCTTGTGGATTCCCCTCTCTGTATCTTGTGCCATCTTTTGGCATAGGCACCCATTCGCTCTAGAGTTTGATTTCTCAGGCCAAATTCCAGCCTAATTTGTGCCTGGGAGGTGTAATTGGGCAGACTGAATATTATTCTCATGGCCTTCGCTGTTTTGCTGTTCAGTTGCTGGGCATCCCTTCCTCGGAGGCATTCGCTTCCGTAGGTCAGGGCCGATGTTAGTTTTGCCTGTAGCACTTGAAGCAGGGGTGTGAAGCTTCGGCCGACTGCTTTGGTTTTGAGGTTCCTTAGTGCAATCCCTACGCTGATGCCCCTCCGTTTTATTGCTTCCTTTTGCTGGTTGAATGAGCCCTTTCTATCAAGAATTACCCCCAGGTACCTGTACTCCTCTACTATTTCCAGTGTAGTCCCTCCCATGTGCCAGTGAAAACCTGCTGATGATCTTTTTGCGTTGATCCTCATTGTTTTGGTTTTTGAGAGGTTGATGGTAAGGTTGTTGTCTGTTGAGTACTTAAACGTGGTGCTGATCAGATGTTGTAGCCCTATCGGTGTTCTGCTTATTAGGACAATGTCATCGGCATACATTAGGTTGGAAATAGTAAGGCCGCCTAGGCTAGGCGCGTGAGAGTTAGTTTCGTCCAGCAGCTGTGCCAGGTCGGACATAAAGATGTTGAAAAGTGTTGGAGCTAGGACACAGCCTTGTTTTAAGCCTTTCGTGGTCGTTATTTTTCTTGAAAGGAAATCTCCAGGCCCTAGCTTTACTTGGACCCATGTGTCCGTGTGAAGTAGAATCAGCTGTGTGAGAAGGCCTGATGGGATGTTCCTTTTTTCCAGTTTTGACCATAGTAAGATTCTGTTGACGGTGTCAAACGCTGAGGTGAAGTCAATGAAGCATACGTACAGGGGGAGATTAGCTGCCTTTGTGGCGTCAATGAGGAGCGAGAGAGCTAGCATGTTTGATGTTGTGCCCATTTGTTTGCGGAATCCTGTCTGGGTAATAGGAATTACTGTTGTAGTTGTAATGTTTTTGGTGATGGTTTTGATCGAGTTGCGCTCCAATTTCCTTCCTTGGTTGGTTGTGCCTTGGTCGTTAGTTGATAATTGTTAATTGTTAGGTTTTGTTACATTTTTTGTTGATATTTTTTCCCCCTTTTTTTTCTGTTGCTGATTGCAAAAGTGCTGTGGGTGGTTTGTTTTTCTTGTTTGGCTGCTGTTTGGCTGTTGACTGTTGGTTGCTGTTAGCTGCTGCTTGACCACCCTTCCACCCTTTCCCCTTCTCCTCCTGCTCGGCGCTCTCAAAGGCACTATGTCCAACCCCCCCCCCCCCTTAGCTCACTGGTCCGGTGGGGGCAGAGGAAGCGAGCAGCAGCAGTAAGTCAGGGGCTTTTTGTGGAGGGCTTTTGTGGAGGAAAGGTGGAGGCAAGGTGCTAGTGGACAGACGAGGTGGGTGCAAGTGCCACCCGCAGCTCTCTACTCTAGTATGCCGTCTCTCTCCACGCTGCTCCCGAGGCACTGCGGACGTCTAAGACGGATTCCGAGTGTCAGACTCAGATAGCAGTTAGCAGTTCGGCGAGAGGGAAGAGCGGGGCCACGGCTGCAGGCAGGGATCTCAGCGGACTCACCTGCCTGCGATGCGATGCGATGGTCGTTGAAGCTACGGCGCACACGGCTCCTGCTGTGCTGAGTCCCCTGACGCTGTGAATCAAAGCCGGGCCGGGCACAGCGCTGAATGCAGCAGCCCTACGGGGGTCCGGGGGCAAGACTTGGTCGCAGGGGAGGGATGGCCGAGGTGTTTCCTCCTTCTCCTTTCCCCCCTGCCTTGTCCCGGCTCCTCGCCTCCTCGCCTCTGCTCCGATCAGCTCAGCTCACGCCGCCGCCGTTCGTTCGGCTCTCTGAAGCGCAATAGTGCCCTCTGCTGACCCTCTGCTGACCGTCAAACCGTCAAACCTCCACTCGAGACAGACAACAAAAAATGTGTTTCCCGTTGTTTTTTGAAAGCTTGGGCAGGGAACAACCATTCCGCTGTTCGCCTGATTTAGGTGTTGGGTGAGAGGCTTTTGGTCGTCCTGCTGGGCACTTGAGCCAGAGTACTGCCCATATCCAGCAATTGGGGACATCACTTGATGTGAGGAGAGTCTCTGCCACTGTACAGACATCCTTATGGACTGCATTTACCAGCATGCATCTGCTTGGCAGGCTGAAAGCGGGTGTGGTCAGGATACCTCCCATTGGAGGAGGAGCGCGATGACATCATAAAGGAGTGGTTTTCTACTCACTTGCACCTTGTTAGACCATCAGAGAGAGCGCGGAGACCCAGGAACAGGCACTGATGAGAGCCATTAGAAGGCTTGAAACGCGTCTGCCTTAGCATTTCAAGGGACTGCCAGCACCACGCGCATATTTTATCAATAAAGCCCTTGCCTTCAAACTCCAAACAGTAAAAGCATCTTTTTGGTAGAAACAGGTGGGCAACAGGGAGGCGGGCTGGACAGTGAGGAATCTACAGGCAGATACTGTATCCACCAGAAAAGCATTACCGAAGGTAAGTAACTTGTTCTTCTGATGCATACTTCTGCTGTGGATTCCTCACCTTTTGAATAGAATCCCCAAGCCATACCTCATCCGGAGGAGGGTGTCCACCTGACTAGACCAAAATATCTTGCAAAACAGATCAAGAAAAATGGCCATCCCTCCTAACGCCGGAATTTCTATGGTTTTGTACGAGTGAAAAGTTTTTCTGTCTTAAGTCTGTCTTAAGTTTGTCTTAAGTCAAACTTAAGACAAAATATTAACTTTACTACTACTAAATGCCTTCTGTGAATACCAAAAGTAGTAAGTTTACGATTTTGTCTTAAGTTAGTTCTGTGAATCGGGCCCTTGGTGTTTAAGTGGCTGTATGGGTGTGTGAGTGGGCACGTGAGTTTCTGTATGGTTGAGTGAATGGCTGTCTGAGTACATCTATGGGTGTCTGAGTGTCTCTGTGGGTGGGTGAGGGGGTGTGTGGCTGCCTGTGTGGATGAGTAAGTTGGTGGGTCAGTGGCTGTATGGGTTAGTGAATGCATTTGTGAGAGGCTTTATGGGTGAGTGAGTGAGTGCATGTGTCAGTGGTATATGGGTGAGAAACTGGGTATGTGAAAGGCAGTATAGGTGAGTGAGTGAGTGTATGGGTGAGTGAGCAAATGTGAGAGTGGCTGTATGGATGAGTGTGTGCTTGTGTCAGTGACTGTATAGGTGAGTGAGTATATGTTATAATCTGTAAGTGAGTGAGTGTGTGTAACTTTATGGGTGAGTAAGTGACTGTGTGATTGATTGTATGGATGAGTGAGTAGGTGTGTGAGTAGCTCTATGGGTGACTGACTCAGTGTGTTAAGGGCTTTATGGGTGTCTGAGTGGATATGTCAGTGGCTGTATTAGTGAGTGAGTGGGTGTATGAATGGCTGTATGTGTAAGTGAGTAGATGTGTGTGTTGATCTATGAAGCAGTGAGTGGCTGTGTAAGTACTGGTATGGGTGTGTGAATGGGTTTGAGAATGGTAGTGTGGAAGTTGGAGTGGGTATATGAAAGGTTATATGCGGGGTGTGAGTGGGGGTATCAGAGATTCTGTGGATGATTTCATTTGAGATGTCATCAGTAATTTCACTGAGAATGTCATGAGTGATGTAATATGTGAGGTCATAAGGGTTGCATTGTGCGGACACAAGTTAGAGTTAGCTCACTAACTATAACATCCTGATACCATTTTATTTTCACTGAATTTCCAAGTTTTTTAAATTCCATTTCCTAACTATAACGTCCCTGTAACCTTTGGTTTTTTACAGCGAATTGCTATAGTTTTTTAAGTAGTAGGCATGTTTTCAGAGTGGTGGAGAAAGGAGGTGTGGCCTCCGACCAGCTCTCGAAAATCCCACTATGTAGGACTTACAAAAGGTACTAGGAGGGCTTTTTGGCCCCCAGGGTCCCTCAGGAGTGAAGTGGACTCCATCCCCCAACCAGCAGTGTGCCAGGAGCTGTGCTAGCAGAGTGGTGGAGAAAGGGGACATGGCCTCTGAAGACCTCTTAGCAATCCTGCTGTATGGTCCTTGGGGGCCAAATACCCCTCCTGTTACCTCCAGTATGTCCCACACAGCTGGATTGCTAAGAGCTTGTAGGAGGCCACGCCCCTCTTTCCACCACTCTGCAGATGCACCTTCTGGAGCACTATTAGTTGGGTAATGAAGTCCCCTTGGCTCAAGAGGGTCCTTGGGGGCCAACTACCCCTCCTGTTACATTCAGTGAGCCCCACACAGCGGGATTTCTGAGATGTGTTTAGGGGCCATGCCTTGACTCTTGGGTACCGCCAATTTGTCCCACTCAGCAGGATTACTAAGAGGTTGTCAGTGGCCATGTCCTCTTTCTCCACCATTCTGCAAACGCGTCTCCTGGCACATTGCTGGTTGGGGGAAGGAGTCCATTTTAGTTCTGAGGTCCTAAGGAGTAAAGTGGAATTAATTCCCCAACCAGTAGTGCAGCAGGAGGCGCTTTTCCAGAGTGGTGTAGAAAGGGGGCATGGACTCCAGCGAGTTGCCGGGCTTGTATTTTATATATATATATTTTCGATTTTTAAGAAAGGGGGCTGCATAGCTCCCCTTTCCTGGAATGATTTTGGCCCCATCCCCCAGGTCCAAGAATTTTTAGAATGTGGAGGTTTTTTTTTTTTAATTAAAGGGAGGTGGCCACGTGGCCCCCCTCCAGGGCTGATTCTGGCCTTGGGGACCCCATCCCCCGGGGCCTGGCTTTTATACTGGGTGCCCTGGTCCCACCCAGGGCACCCAGTCATTTTCATCAGGGACCGTGGGGGTAGCCTGGAGACCCCCCGATCCCTACCGGCTCCCCGCATCTTACGGGAGCAAGCTTTGCTTTTGGACAGAGGGAGCTGCTGAACATGCAGCTCCCTCTGTCCAAAAGCAACTATGCTCCGCTTTCATAAAGCAATAGCATTTTTAATGCTCTTGCTTGCTGAAAGCGGAGCAGTGTTTGCTCTGACTTGGAGGGAGCAGTAATGGAGCCCCTGGAACTGCACCCGCTTTCCTGCATGGAGGGCATGCATGACATGGTGCAGGGATGTGCAGGTGGTGCTCTGATGGTGGCGATCTACCTGTTAGGCTCTCCTATGAGCCTAAGAGACCACCGCAGCACCGCCCGCCAGACCATGTTTTAACTCGTAATCCGGCGGGCGGGTGCACCATGTCTTTGGTGTACCTCCAGTGGATGGCGCAGTGGCGGCGCCACAGGAGGACAACCAAAGTCGTGATGAGGCCCTTGGTACTTACCTGTACTTACCTTTAAAACTTTTACCATGCATATGCCTCTACCATTCATGCCTTTGCAACTAAATTAGTTGTAATGGCATTTGTGGTAAATGCATATTCATTGTAAAGACAAGCGTCGTAATGGCATGCATGGTAGTGTAACGTGTTGTAAAGCTTGCGTGGTAAAGGCATGCAGGGTTCCGGCTTCATTGTAAAGGCTGTTTCCCAGCCAATACTGTATGGCATATTCACAGACCTGCCCTGGTAGGCTGGCAGAGAGTGGTGAAGGGGGTAGTGGCCACATCTTGGTGTAAAGCTCTGCAGCTCACTGGTACTACACACAGATGAAATACTTAAACGCATTCTCTATACTTGTTTCTTTGCAATCTCAGTTTAACCATAAGCCACAAGCCGCACATGTGCCTGAACTCTCTCTCTACCGAGTGCCACTACTCTTGAGCTAGGCCTGTCATAGTTTGTCACCATATTTAATAAACAGCAATTGTGTGCAAAGGCACATTGCCTCAACTGACAGACTTTGTGCCGCTCCCCAATGCTTTAAATGGAAATATAGAAGTGCTGGCACTCACTATCAAGGGGACTTGTTTGCTCCTGAGAAGTGCTGGTACTAGCCAAATAAATATAGTATAACAATGCTGAGAAGTGCAGGTACTCTCCCTTTCAAATGAAAGAAATGCAGGTACTCAGTCCCAAACAGTACCTGTACATTTAAAGCATGGCCGCTCACAGTCCAGATTGCACATGCTTTTTTCTTCCTAATTACACTTTCAGACAGAGGTCTCACTGTTGGAATAAACCTTAGACTCACAAATCACACCGGGGGAACCAGAGAACAGAAAGATTGAATTAAAGATCGAATTTAAGAAACGTGAGGTTCACAATTTGATGCCCCTGATTGCAAAAAAATTAACCACCCTGGGTCGCATCCCTTGATGGTGTGCTGATATTAGCCACCGTCCACATTATACAAAACATTTTTTTACAAAGGAAAAACATATTTAAGCAATTAGCCTATTTCAATTACACACATCGCTGTAACAGATGCCGCTGTAACTCACCATCCTAAAATGCCAATCACCACTTTAAAACACAAATCTCTTGCATGATACCAGCAATTATGTCCTTCTGCACTCAGCAGTGTGAAATCATGCGCCACTTACACACATTCGTGTTAATAGGAGGGTGAATTAACAGGGATCGAGAGGCCACTCCTGGGGAGGCACAGAAACATTATTGGGACCTATTGACCTACTCTAAACAGGTCTATAATTAGACAGGATAACTCGGAGATGTGATCAGCTAGATGCTAGGTGTTGACTGGGACTCCCAGTCCAGACACTGTCTTCACAGCTGTGTGGTAAAGGAGCATGCAAGGCGAACATTTTACGTTTATCCTACTGACACCGAAAATAAATATGTTTTCAGAGACGAAGCACAGATACAATATGGCGAGCACATGAGGCCGGGCTGATTGCTACCTCAGAATATCACATACACATCCAAAACTGGTACCACCTAACAAAACTAACAAATAACCCTAAACCACAGTGTGCCCCCAGCTCACACTAACACAGACACTTATTAAATAAGATGGGAACACACTTACAGCAGAGAACAGGAAGGCTGTGTGAAAATATATCTGAAAGTAGTAGTGAGACTAGTGCACTTGCAGGGAGATTCAGACATTAAATTAGATAGCGCCAGCACCTCAGGATGGGAGTTACCGAGAAATGAAACCCGTCAAGCAAGTTCTCTGCTTTTTCAATATTTAAGACTTCTAAAGAAGAAGCAAACTGAAGTAAAAGAATTTGGCACTGAGATACTTCCGGAGAACAATAAGTACACTATTACAAGTTGCAGTAAAGTCCCAATTTGTACAGAAAGGAGTTTCTGCCCTAGTTGGCTGTGCAAGACTTATGTTAATCTTGAATGTAGTATTATAGCATCCAAAATCACATTCGGGATTCTGGGGATTAATTCGCCAGGTCCAAGCCTGGCAGAATATGTGTCTGCAGGCAGTCCCAGAATTTGTGAAAGACATTCAAGAAATAGCTGCAGTGACACCAATTTCCAATGTCATTTCCCACTGCAGTGGGCAGCTTACAATAGAGTGGTCATTTTTCACAGTCACTTTAACAATACCTAAAGGTTTAGAATTTGTGGGTGCACACTTACTGCATCAGTAATTCTAATGGACACAGAATGAGGGCAAAAGTGTTCAAGAACTATATTTGAAACTCCTAGCTGAAATGGGGTCTTCATTTAGAGAGTCACAGTTAGTGCAATGTTAATTGCCCGATAGATATGCTGTTACATTGCTTATAGATTTAGGGTTTTTTGCCAGTAATGGGGAGCAGCTTTCAATAATAAGAATACTGGCATTTTTTTATGCATTCAGATATCACTGGATATTTGCTGGTGGTAAACAGGCTGTGGTGCGGTATTACCATAATTTCAATGCACAAGTAATGCATAACTCTAAATAAATACGAATGGTAAATGGTATGGTAAATCTAAGAATGGTTAACACCTTTATCACAAGATTCGAAATAAGAGCTGAGAAGACAGCTGTCTATTAGATGCCCAGGCATCAAGCCCAAAAGCAAAAGCAATGAAATGCAGTTCCTCACAAAAAGGAGTTGAGCAACGTCCTACTTCCTGTTGATCTGCACAGGAAGTAGGCATGGATAGCAATTAGCACAAAAAACTTCAGGAATCAAAATAGCTTGAAGAAACTTGATGCAAAGATCTCCAACCCGCACTCCTTACACAGTGCTGTGATATGCGAAAAACAAAACCAGTTCAATATAAAGTGAGGGTCATCTGACGCATTAAAAAGGAGCCAGATGGCACTCACTTAAAGACCTCCCTCTGGCTGTGCACCTGTTTAAATAATTCTTCAATATACCCCTTGCATTCTGAAGGAAAGAAGGTGTTGGCTGCATGACCACCGCTAGGATAAAATCAGGTTAGCTCCAACAAATTCAGATGTATCCTTTAAGATCTTGGGAAATGTAGTCCCTTGCTGCATAGCTTCAATGCCATGTTATCAAGAAAACCCATGACATTCTCAGAATGTGAAGAAACATGATGTTGTCCTGGCAAATGCATCTACCACTGAGATTGGCTTTTAGAAAGTGAACCCACTACCTCCAATGCCCGTTCCGCTAAACCTTGCTGCTGTTTGCTTGTAAAAGACATGCATGCTGACATTAATGTTCAACCAGTTATAACAGCTCATTGAAATTTTAAAATGTCCTTAACGCAGGTTGAGCAAGTTTGAGACCACATTTTAAAAGTGCTTTTTATGCTGGCACGCCTTACTTGTAGGTCATATAAGTGATCCAGTGACATAAACTCCAATTTAGACTTACACAGTTTAATGTAATTAAGTGCAGATATAAATAGCAGAAACAGCGCTGCATAACCTCTCCTACAAAGGAACCTATTAAAAAGAATGAATCTCTATTTTCTTTGTCATCCATTTGAAAGAATTCAATAACATTGTTTTACCTTCAGATGGTAAAAGTCATTATTTTCACATGGTAATAGTCCTTACGCTTACAATTTCATTTCATAGTTCAAGAAGAGGCAAAGACCTTCTCCTTTGATCTAGTTGCCAAAGCACACGTATGTTTCCTTGAGTACTTCTTGATCTTCAAGGTCATAAGCAGTATGAAGAGCTTGAGAATTACAACATAACTTTCATCATATGTCTTCAGAAGAATATTTTTCACATATGTTGTACTTTATTGAATTTTCTGGTGCTGCTGTAGTGCAAAGATTTTTTATTGAACATCGCATTCGCCTATTCTCATTTTCAATTAATTTTTGTACATCTAATCTATGGTTTGGGACAAAGAAGACATGTAACAACACAGATGACAAATTCTATAAGGTACTAAAATCCTTAAGGCTATTCACATTTATATCACACAAAGTAGTTTTTTCTGTGTTGCAAGAGAGGTGGCACTTTTCACTGCATACATTTTTTAATCACGCCCCTAGCTTTCAATGATATCTAATTCACCATTTTACTGGTGGTCCTATTTCGAAAAATAAGCTGTGCACTAAATGGTCTTCTCTACTGTGCACTCTACTAAAGTTGAAGAATGGATGCTTTGGAGGTGTAATGAAC
The DNA here is from genome assembly GCF_964204655.1 of Triturus cristatus. Lineage (NCBI taxonomy): Eukaryota > Metazoa > Chordata > Amphibia > Caudata > Salamandridae > Triturus > Triturus cristatus. The sequence goes on along the minus strand of NC_140581.1, from coordinate 919,565,089 downwards.
AAATATCTAAATAAGCTTCTATGACCTCATATCAAGGTTAAAAATATTGCCAAACAAAATATTGTATGAATGAAAACAATGGTTCACGTGGAAGTAATTTATGCGAACTTTGTAATTAGTCAAAGAGATATAGTGTAAGCATACAATTAATGTAGTAAAACCACTAATACACTCCAGCCTTATGGGTACTTTTAATTAAGCCAGAAAAGTATAGTAACTACACGTGAAGTGTAGTAATTTGTAGACCTTGTGGAAATTGTACAAATGTCACTTAAAAAGTGCATTAAGCAGACAAATCAATGAATGTGCACTCTGTCACAAGGTGAAAAAAACACCAATAGTTACTATACTTCTATCCCTCAGCTAAAGCCTGGAAAATACAAATCTTTGCATCAAAGATCTCCCATAGCAGCTTCAATAAACAATTATGTGAATAAGCATAAAAGAGTCAAACAAGCTAAGACATTGGAACAGGATATTTCCTTATCGCAGAGTTTGTCATAGATTTTAGGCCAAGTGAGTAAGGGGGAAGGGACTACATATCATGATTTTTCTTATAGATCCAAGCTGAACTTAATACAGATCGAGATGGAAAGAGTTTGAACATTAATCAAATTGAACTCCATTTCTCTTCTTTCCGGGCCTAAGTAGTGGATCTACTTTTCTGGAGTGTTTGAAGCTTTCAGACTTTAACATTTCCAAAGTGGAGGCACAATTGTTTGACTCAAAGCAAATCCATGGGGTGCAGTGTTTTGCTTCTGAGTTTTCAGACGATGCTAATACCCTCATTTGTTTGCACTTAAATTCACCAGCAATGTCATCAACCTCAATGTTGGACCTTTTACTTTTAATGCAACTTATGCATACTAGTTAATTAAAAGCAACATACTCTGACTTATATCATGCACAGAAGTGTATGCCAAATATGGTCAGATCAGTAGATGCAGTATCAAGGAGTTAGGCATATATACAGGCGGTAAGTCCCATAATAGAGGATGAAGTGTCTTTTAACACTAATTTTCCAACAGTTTCTATTTCTACACCTTCACTTTAAGAAGGAGGAATCAATTGTATTCTTACTATCCTTGTAATGCCTGATTTGGGCAAACTATGTAAATGACAATCAAGTGTTAAGATGATCAGGAGGGCAAATTTAGAACAGTGTGGGGAATGGTGCCACAGGTTCTCAAAATTGGCCAAAAAAGGGTGTGAATTCTCTGACATGAGAAAGGTATCAAAAGTGGAGATGAACCCTCGCTCTCCGTCTGACAATAATTTCAAATCGAATATAAAGAAGTAATTATCTTTGGAGTTGAAGTAGGAGCACGGAAAAGAGTAAAATAGTAGGGCTGTTCAAAATTTTAATCCCTTGCTTTTGTATAAGTACGCAAAATTTAAAAAAAGTTATGCATAATTATACAAAAAGTAAATGCATCATTTAGCGATATATTTTAGCTCAAGATGCATCCATGTGCCAAATTTTGACGCAAGGACAATTGCGCACTAAATAAATAGTACAGAACACAAAAGCACTGCTCATATTCCTTTGTTTCTGTGCGTTGAAATCATGTTCACAGTAAATTGTTACCTCAAATACGATGTAATTACCTGGAATGGCATTATGGAGTAATTTTGAGGATTTTGCATAACAAGTACAATGTAAAACACAAATTACATTGGCGTGATTTGAATTTTGCCCAGGCCTAGAAAACAATATATCTTTTACTACTCATAACCCCAAACTGCATAGTAACAAGCCAGCCCATTGTAAAGTTCAGCCAGAGAGAAAGGAGTCGGAAACCAGAGTGAACACAGCAGTGTATTTTGATATAAAAACCTACATCTGAAAAACATTGAGACCTCTACATAGAGCACGATTATTAGAGATTTTTTTTTAAAATCCCAGCAACATATCCATATTTGGAATTAGTGGGCTTATCTTGTAGTAATACAGGTAGAGATGTTATGAAGGTCACTTTTCATTCAGTCCTTGTAATAGATTTGATCAAAGATTGCCATTTAATGATTGCTCATTTGTGGGTAGCTGTAGTGCCAGAAGTAGAAAATTTGACATCCCTTATTCACAGAAAGATATTGACTAACCATAATGGTTCCTGCAGTAATCAAGCCTTATTTCCAGGTAGGCCCATTCATAGTTTAAATGAAAAAGGGCTCTTGCATAGGTAAAAGAGAATATCTCAGAGTTGTGGTTACATCAAGTAGCCCTCCTCGTCAATTGTCTTACCCAGTGCTCTCAAACAGATTTGCAAAAATTTAGTAAGGTAGATTATCTGGTAAATTATTCATGCAACCAGTCTCTATTATCATGGAATGTCCTTGGTTTAAATGGTGCTTTGAGAAAGGGTTATTTGGAGGAGGGTCTGGCCCATTACAAGAAACATGGTTGAGTGAAGCTTTGAATATTGATGTAATTTTTAGCACCATTTTCAAGTGCAGTCGAAATCCCACGAGGTTGAGCATCACACTAATCCTATCAAAAATCATCAGAAACGTAGTGGAAATTGAGGCAAAGTGTGAATGTTGGTTAGCTGGAAGAGTTGGTTTCTATCCCATTCAGCAAGGAATTGTGTGCCTCATAATTATAAATGTGGAGTGTATGGTTTGGATGCTACTGAAGATGCCGTGAACTTGTGAAGTTCTCCTTTTTCTGTGGATTCATGCCAATAACCCACTTGGCTATGAAGACAGATGGTCGAATAAACATGAGACATGCCTTGGTTGTTTTTTCTGCATTTTTCTTAAATAATTTCTGGTATTTCGACATATTATCTTTTTGAGAGCATTGCGGGCGAATTTTCTCTAGCTCATGTGATAAACTCAGTCAGAGATTGACTTTGACTCAAATTGCCAAATTTCACTAAAAAATGGATGCAGACAGCGATTCAGTCTAATGTGTGTTCTATTTCTGATTTATTTTCTCACAGATTCTCCTTTTTAAGCTAGACTAAACCTATAAAGCATTTCAATTTGCAAAACCAGTGTACCGGTAGATTTATTTTGAAACTTGAAGGCTTATTTTATAAAAGGGTACAATCTTCATGCTTAAGTTATCTCTACATCACTTTTCTAGCTCTCTTTTGTTGTGGCACACAGTTTTTGAGAATATAACAGTCAATATGTTGTTTCCCTACAGTCTTATAATGGTACCATTTGCTTTATTCTAATTTAACCATTTCAGTGTGCTTCTCATTTTCTATTGGTGATTTTCCATTACTCAGCTCTAATTCCTGTTAGTTGTTTATTCGCCTGATGCCTGAAGGGGAAGAGTGAGGAGATTGAAAATATTAATAAAGCAGCTTCCTTATAATTCAAATCTGCTAATATCATCCCAATCAAAAAGCAGCAGTTAAAGTCTGAGAAATCTGAGATGTGAACTGTGCACAATGGAAGGCTGTGGAAAGAGACTTTCCTATCTCTACTCAATCTTCAAGGAAATTTCCTAAAACGCTAAAAAGGATATGGACTCTCCCCTTAAGTCTCCACCTCAGTTGACTCTGGATGCTCTCATGGAAGAATTAAGGGCACTGAAACCCTTTGTAGTGGAAGCGAGTGCTACGCTATAGTGAATGGAGGAGAGGTGGTCTGTGTTAAATAAAAGACTTTCTACGTTTGAACAGAGAATAAGTGAAGTTGAGGACTTGGTTCCTGATGTTTCTATCATGGCTAAATAGATTGGGTTGCTTAAAAAGATTATTGAAGACTTGGTGAACAGAAATAGTGGGAATGGCTTACATTTACAAGGTATACTGTTAGGAGCAGAAGGCCCTAACATGATCCAATTTCTACAAAAGGTTGTATTCACAATGGCTACCTTTGAAACGCTTACCCCTCTCAAAATGCAGGGAGTCCATTTGTGAGTTCAAAATCTTCTCATTATCCAGAGCTAGACCTAGGGGCATTATTATTCCCATCTTACAGTTTAATAAACTAATGTAAATTCTCTTTGTAGCTAGATCAAAGAAAAACCTACAGTGGTCTGGTAATAACATTTTCTTTTCACAGAATGTTTCTAATGCAACTGCTAATCATAGAAAATATTTTTAGCATTAAGATACCAACTTAAAGCAATACAGCAAAGGTATGGTTTGGTGCATCCCTATTTCTTCAAAGTCACGTATAAAGAATAAATTACCACATGTGAAGATCCTGGTATTGTGAAGGGATTTTGTTCTGTGACACAGAACTGCAGATATGGAGTTGGTATTTCATAATAAGTGTTTTCATTTTCTCTCTCTTTAATGTTGTAATGAAAATTCCTATATAATTCTCATTTTGCCTCAATAGAAGTTATCATAATATAACTGTAGTTTTGATATTTTATTTTTTGTTTGGGTCTTTATGGTTTCTGTTTTTCCTCTTTTTATATATCTTTTTAGATTGCACCATTTCGTCACCTTTGTCCAGATGTATTGTCTTATCTTCATAGTGTATGAAATCCTACTTGTGGTTCATTCCCTGTTTCCAGATCCGCGTCTTGTTCTCTATAGGAAAGCTGTGTTTTATTGTATAAACTCTTCTAACTGTTGTATTTCCATTGTTGTTGTCTCTCAAATTCTATTTGTCTATATTAATTTTTAGAATGTGTTTACTAATGTTTTAGATATATTGTCATCTTCCATTTTAGATTTTTCACAGTTTCTGGTTCACAAGCTTTTCTTCAGGTGTTCCCCCACACCTTTCAGGGTGGTCACTTTTATCTTTTAACGTTCTATACTATGACTTTGTTTTTTTGTCTCCTCCTAATTTCTCTAATATGTTTGGGTTACTTTTACTTTCCTCCTTCTACTATCTTTGTTGTATATATATTTCTTTATTTTCTCATCTCTTTTCTTCAAAGGCTTTGTACTGATCCAATGTTTACTGTGTCTTTTGTTGTTTTTTTTTGTTGATTTTGACTTAATGAATCTTAAAATTACAACATGGAATGTTAAGAGTATAAAAGAAACCCTAGACATGAACCCATTTGGCGTTACTTCAAGAAACCAATTTGTCTGATGGTTATATTGATAGATTTAAGAAACGCTGGGTTAGAGAGATGTTCTATGCTCCATCTTCTGGTAATAAAAATGGAGTAGCAACTTTATGCCGCAAAAGTATCAATGTTACTTTAATATCCCAAGCGAAGGATGGAGATGGTAGATGGCTGATTGTGAATCTTAAATTAGATAGTAATAACCTATGTATTATGAATATTTGGGGCCCATCTCATCTTAACTCGGAATTTGGAAAGTGGTATGTGCTAAATTATTAGGACGCTCAGATGATATTATCATCCTTGACAGGGATGATTGTAATCAGTTGTTGGGTCACTTCCTTGATATACAGTCTTCAATTACATTTGTTCCCAATAACACTCGCAAAGTTTTAAAAATACAATTTCTCAAAGGGCTCTCACCAAATCATGGAGATTGTTTAATCTGGGACTCAAATAATATTCCTTTTTTGTCTACTCACCAATCCTAATACAGGTTATTGGTTTTTGAGCTGGAATTTGATTCAAAATATAGTTATTTCTGAAATTTAGTCTACCCTAATCTTGGATTTGGTTTGGTCTGGTTTGGATTTGCTCCACGCCATGGCTAAAATTCCTAAATAGTGACTTAACAATTCTTTATTGACTGACGCATTATTTATAATTAGTTTTGAACAGTTCACCAAAGATTATTTCAATATCAATCAGCAAGAAGAACCCTCATTTCACTTTGTGATTCTTTTAAGGCTGTTTCAAGATGGCATAATTAGTTATGCCTCTCATAAGAGGAAAATAGCCGAACATAAATTGTGGGCCATTCTAGGTAACATTAGGAAACTTGAACATGCTACCTTACTTCCAAAAATCATAAAGCTAGTTTAGGCGAATCGGTAGATGCTAAAATACAATTTAGCAAGTCCTTTACTGAGAGAGCTTGTGGTTGCTTGTTTAAACTGAACACAATATATTATGGAGGAAAACATAGACCCAACACTTTACTAGCAAACTATCTCAATAAAAAAAAAATAATAATTAAAATAGCAAAGTGTATTTTTAATGAAGCTGGAATAAAGGATTTTAGGGATGCAGATATTGTTTTGAATTCTGCTAAATTCTATAAGAATCTGTATACCCTGGAAATTATTCCATCAGAGGAATTCATTGATGATTACTTTACTCATTTAAAAAGGCATAGACCAGATCCAATATGTCATGCCTCATTAAAAGAGTCCTTCAAAATATAAGAGCTGTTTCATGCTTTCTGAAAACTTTCAAATAAGAAGGCTCCAGGTCCAGACAGCTTTACTGCTACATTTTATTTACAATTTTCTAAAATTTTGATCCCCAAGTTATTTGCACTTATTAAGTAGTTTGCCTCATTGAATACATCTATGGGTTCATTTATAAAGGCAATGCCCTGTCTCATACCTATAACAAATCAAGATCCTTCACTATATAAAAACTACAAAGGTATATCTTATAGAAATATTGACTGCAAGACAGTTGCTAAAGCTGCATCCCGACACTTGGACAATTTCTTGCCAGGCCTGATTAGTCCCGAACAATTTGGATCTATCAAATGGCCCAAAATACCAGATGATTAGAGACATTTTCATAATATATATAAGACCTCCAAGATTAAAAATTCCAATGCAGCAATTACACTTGATGTAGAAAAGGCTTTCATTAGAGTTAACTAGCTTTTTCTTGAGATGGCATGGTATAGGACTTACATTTTTAGAATTAGTTCCTTGCTTTATTCTTCTTCAAAATCCTTCATCATAGTTAATGGTGTGCAATCTTCCTATATTCCTTTGCAAAGAGGTACCAGACAAGGTGGTCCCTTATGTACTTTGCTCTTTATTCTTGCATTAGATCCCTTTTTAGCTCAGTGTAAAAGCTCCAAGAATTGTTCAGGTTTCATTATAAAGGATCAGAATATTGAGCTTGATTCACAAAGGTAAATCTACACGTTTGGTGTAAGTTTACTATTTTTTGCTATTCACAAAGGTAAGTTGTGTGTAGTATATTTATGACTGCTGAGTCTCTTCACTCGGGGAGGGGACTCCACACTCTGGGCGGAGCTCTGCCTCGAGTGCAGAGACTCCATTCCGAGGGCGGAGACTCCCCCCCAAGTGCAGAGACTCCACTCATGTGGAGACTCTGCAGTCTAAATATACTACTTATAACTCACCTTTGTGAAACAGTAAACTTACACCAAAAGTGTAAGTTTACCTATGTGAATCAGGCCCATTAGGTTTACAGATTATGCTGATGATATTTTAGTATTTATGTCAATATATAAACTTTTCCTTCAATCTTTTTTCAAAGATCTCCAGATTTTTGCTAATCTCTAAGAGTGTAAACTTAATATTGCTAAATCAGAGGCGGTGGCCTTCAAAACATTTTGTAATTAAGAAGCATTTGCTAAAGTTGGTTTATCTTGGAATAGCTCTAAGATCACGTATTTAGGCGCCTGGGGCCAGATGTACGACACCTTCATTTAGCGGCTCGCAATTTGCGACTCATTGCGAGGCGCAACATGAAATGTACAACAGTGTTATTAAACTGTTTTGCGATTCTCAATGGGGTCGCAAATTGCGAGGCTCAATAATATTAATGAGCCTCTCACAATTTGCGAGCCCATTGAGAATGCCAGCCATCCCAGGGATGGTGGTCGGCTTGGCTCAGCAGACCACCGTGCCTGGGACTGATTTTTAATCAAGCAGCCTTTTTTTTTTTTTAAATGCAGCCCGTTTTCCTTAGAGGAAAAACCAGATGCATTTTAAAAAAAGTGAAATGAACTGTTTTTGTTTCATTTTTGAAGGGCAGGCAGTGGTCCCTGAGACCACTGCCTGCCCTTAAAAATATTTTTAGAGACAGTCACAAAGTGGAAGGGGTCCCATGGGGACCCCTTCCAAATTGTGACTGCATTACCACCCTCTTGAAGACTGTGGTAATTTGCAAGTGTTTTGCGACTGCAATTGCGGTCACAAAACATTCACACATAGCATTGCGGACTCAGTTAGGAAGGGGACGCCCCTTCCTAATTGCGACTCGCTATTCCTAAATAGCGAGTCGCAAATAAATTGCGACTCTCTATTTAGGAAATGTACATGGCCAACAGTGATTTTGAATGCACAAACGGGTTCGCAAACCCGTTTGCACATGCAAAATCACGTTGTACATCTGGCCCCTGGTGTTATAATTCAATTAAAGATACTGTCAAAGCAAATACTAATTACATTCATTCTAAAGTTAATCATCTTATGCAAGAATGGTCCCCCTAGTTTTTATCTTGGTGGAGGTCAATTGGACACTATTAAGATAATGATACGCTTTGTTATAAATCTCTTATGATGTTATCAGCTACAATTCCTAAAATATTTTTTCTTGAAAAATAGATAGCTTATTTTCCAAGTTTATATAGAATGAGAAGTGTACTAGGATTTCATAAGAGAAATGGAGATTTCCTAAGAGTAATGCTGGTGTTAATTTATCAGATTTCATTAGATATCATAAGGCCTTTAGCATTAAACAAATTCAAAGTGTTTTGTTGAACTCCTTATCAAATATAGATAATTTGTGGTTTAATTTAGAGCAATCTCTGATATTTCCATTTTGTCACAAGAACATTCCTTTGGATCTACAACTAAGACAGAGCTTTCCTTTCACATAAATCTCGAAACGTGGTTTTTAGGTCAAGCATTCGAGACCTGTTGAAACTTCTCTTGTGGGCTTAAAGCCATCCACCTGCTTTTGATTTGTTTGTTTCAGTATCCTTTAAAAATCCATGCTTGCTAGTGGTTAGTCCTGCCTCTTTGTCCCTCCTTTTTCTCTTCTGTTCCTCCCACGCAGCAGGGGCTAAGTACTGTCTCATTCCATTATGGTTCTTTATCTGTTCTCTGGGGGACAATTTTTTTCTTAGTTTCCTGTTCTGTTACTTTTTGCCTGTCTTCAGCTTTTCCGTCATAACTGCTTACATTTAAATATAGCATTACTCCCTCCCACCTCCTCTTAATGCCACAGTTGTGTTAGCGCTGCCTCCTGCACCCTGTCTCTCGCTCCGTTGCTTGTATTGTTTTATTCTTTTTGCACTTTTCGATATCCACCGGCAGTTGGGCTTTTTTGATAGGATATTGGTTTGGTTTTGGGCTTCCTTTTAAGGGGGATTGGTCTTGTTGAAATCTTGTTTGTTAGAAGGCATGCCCTCCTACTCCGCCTTGCAGCATAATTTAATCAACCCTGCCCTATAATGTGGCTGCCCTGTGCTGCATAATTACAGTGGCTCTGCCTGTATCACAGCACTGTACTCGCGAGAAATCAACTGATTTTTGAGTGAAACAGGCCACACCACCCCTATCTCCATCACCCTTTCAGTATACATTCTTATTTTATAAGTCAGTAGGAGCCAATGCAGATGTCAGATCCAGAACTACTAATAACATGCTAAATAAAATGATTTCCATTAAATACTAGTATCTGGTTTTAGCACACACGTAGATCTTGCCCTCAGTTACACTAGCTGCGCCACAGAATCTGGGCAGAGATTCATGCACTGCTCTTGTTTGTTCCACTAACTCAAAGCATGTGCAGGAGTTGAGAAAAAAATTAAAAAGGAGCCTGCACAGGTCTAGGGTGCTAGAGGCAGCAGGAACTATGAGGGTAAATGATGCAGGAAGTGCACGTGTGCGCATGCTGTGATGCACAAATGCTGACACCTCCTTTGAGTTTTCAGACTGTAGTTCGTTCCTATTTGCTCTTTTCCCAGGACAAATATTTGGAGCAACAGATGTCAGCTACAAACTCAGCATTCCAATGCTCAACTAATTAATGAGGGAGTGAGTGTTTTAACTTGTGGCTTGTTTTTAAACATGGCTGTGAATGTTTAATGCATCACTTGGAAAATATTCTAACTTCTCATTTTCCATTGTTTTAGAGACTATCGCATTGGGTGAGTTTTTACTAAGTGTAGAGCTTGTTTTACCAAAAGGTTGAAATAACTTTCCATTTTGTTAGTGGATTCGGATTTTGGAAGTTGGGGCTGCTTGAACTTTTGCATGTTAAATTAGTAGGGACTGGACCCAAATAACATTTTAAATGTAAAATGTTCCTGAAGCCCCAGCTCACAACACTCCTGTTCTCCTTTTCCCATTAATGTGAAGATGCATCTTGTGGTGTACATATATTGTGTGGAACTCTACCTTTATATCTTGCTTGTGCACATGCTAGAGAAGGGCAGCTGGCACAGAGCAGTTCATCGTGACATGGGAGAGAAAAGGGCTGTATGTTTTTATCTGTAGCTATAAATGTGTTTTTATACTGTATTCTGTTATTTATGTATCTTGTCACACAGTTCCATCCCCTGTGATGTAATTTGGGTCAAAGGCAGCCACATGTCAGTTCCAGTGCTGTGCTGTAACTAGGGTTAAAGTCTGTGTGATATAATTTCCTGTGATGTCATCAGGGGTAGGGTCAAAGGTGATGTGATGTCACTTCCATTACTCCTAGTATTTGGTGAATTGACAGTCAGGCATTTTCTCCATTGCAGTATTTAGCTTCTTTACCAGTTCTTAACACACATCTCTTACCTCTGTCATTGCATTCCCTTGAATGAGTAATTATGAGCTACTGTCCAAAAAGGAAACATAAAACTCAAATTAGACTTTAGGTCTGAGCCAGTGGTCCAGTCCAACACTGTACCTCCTGAAGTAGGGGTTTCACTACACTTCTAACTTCTGAGATTAAGGGCCTGATTACGATGTGAGTCGGAAAGCCTCCGACCTGTGGTCGTAGGTTTCACTTTCGACCGCCTCATTACAATGCCTATGGTCGAAAGTGAAACCAGCTGGTCATTCTGGCTGGATTTCGATGGGTTCAAGGAGGCTGTCGGACAGTTGTTGGCCCCACCGTAATCCCTAGCAGGGCCCCCTTCTCCCTACGGCCTCCGATTGGGGGCAGAGGGGGCACCTATGGTGTCCCACTGTTAATTCCTGCACCAGGGATTAACAGAAACTCCTATTTCTCTATGGGGGCTTGTGCTACAGCTGGTTTACGGGTGCAGCACAAGCTCCCACAGAGAAATGGGAGTATTCTACTGCACCATGTGTGGTCCCATTGTAATAGCGGTGTCGAGACCGCAGACCGGAGGTTGGTCGGTCCCAAGACTGCAACTGTGTCGGGTGGATATAAGTCCACCCAACATTATAATCAGGACCTTAATACTCATAAGTGAGTAGTGTTACCTTAAGTTGCATGCTATGGACATTTGCCACATTGAAAGAAAAATTTAATTAAAGTTTATTCTTCTTTGGAAATAGTTACAGGAACTCGTCATGACTACACACCTATCTCCATCCACCTGTTAATAGTACTCACACTGCATTTTGTGGCACACTGTTTGAAATATTAAATGTGTTAATTTGTGAAAGAAAGGGAACATTGGACAACACAAGTAAAAAACATTGTCGCTTACAACGCAAATAGCTCTAACTTTCACAGATGCAAGACTGATTGCATTTCAAATGCTTGTTTAGGTAGTGTCCTGCTGTAAGCCTTGTCTCACTTGATAGCTGTGGCCTTGGTCAGTGCTGGGACACTTCTTTTGGAACTAGCCATGTGCTTTACAAATGTTTTTTTTTATTATTTTAACTAATATTTTGTGTATGTCTAATGCGAATAAATTTAGGATTCCGCTAAGAGTTTCACAATCCTGCACTCTGTTAACCCCTTCGATGCTGCGCAGATTCCGCCGCTGTGCTGGCGGAATCTTGCGCGGGTGTGGTCATGACGGAATGGTTCCGTCATGAGCACAGCTCAACCGTGGGTCATGACGGAACCATTCCGTCATGAGCACCGAAGGGGTTAAGGTCACATTTGATCCATAAGTTATCTCCTCTCAAGCTGTTTTGTCAGAATCCTATTTGGTACAATAAATGGATTACAAAGAATGGAAGAACCATATTCTGGAAAACATAGACAGATAAAGGGCTGTTCACATGTTTTACAATAACTAAAATATGGTGTACCTATTCCCTTTTCAGAGCTATCTGTTAAGTATGAAATTCCTAAACAATACTTAACAAATTTTAATATTCTTATAGGGCATTATAATTTTTCTAGATCTTCCATTTCCTCTACCAGTACTGTTACCCAGGATATATTCCTCAATCCTATTTCCAATGCCTTACCTGCCAAGGCTTTGGTCACAGATATGATAATTGGTTTATCAGGTATAGAAAGGAGTAAATCTGATTAACTGAGACAAGGTGGGAAATTGTTCCTCAACATACTTGGTCAACGAAGCTGTGGGACAAAGTTTGACTTTACTGCCCATTCTGCCAATTTGACTGACATGTTATTCTCTATTTACAATGTCAATAGGCTATATTATAATCCTGTTGCATTGTTTGAATTTAAATTAGCTACTCAAAATATTTTCTGGAGATGTGATGCTAATATTGGTTAATATTTCCATATGTCCTTCATGTGTCTTAAAATATATAATTCTAGAAAGAGGTTTTTTTTTTTAAGTTTTAATTAGCGCTAGCTTGACCCGTAGGTATCAGAGCGCTTTACATACATACTGTAAAGAAAAACAGACGGAAATTACATTACATAGTAGGCAGGCAGTAAGGAAGCAAAACCTGGGATAAAAAAAATACAGCATGGAAGATAAGGTGGTTAACACAGTCCAGTCACCAACTATCCTTGAATGTCAAGAGAGAGGAGTAAACTCGGATATTGAAGTCTAGGTTAGTTGACGTTGGTCAGGAAAGTATTTGTTAAGGAGATGGATTTTCAGGTCCCTTTTGAAACAGCAGAAGGAGGGGTGCATCTGAGGGCTCTAGGGAGAGCGTTCCACATCCTGGGAGTGTTGCCAGAGAACGATCGGTATTGTGTGGTTTTCTTTTTCAGTTTCGGAGGAATAAGAAGGAGTGAGTTGGAGCTTCTAGGTATTCTGGATTGACCTGCTCTTACCAGTTTGTTGTTCAGGTAGTTAGGGGCCGGAGAGTGAAGGGTTTTGTGTGTGATGCAGGCTAGTTTGTAAATACACCTCCCTTCCATGGGAAGCCAGTTGACGGAGTTGAGAGCTGGAGTGTTGTGATCAAATCTTTTTACTCCAGATACGAGTCGAGCGGCCATGGTCAACACTGCCCTTAGAGGGGCTAGGTGAGCTTTTGGAGTCCCTGTTAGGATGGCGTTGCCGTAGTCGATTTTAGAGAGAACTAGGGATTGGACTACTGTCTTGAGGTCATCATGGGGAAGAAAAGGTTTCAATTTCTTGAGGTGCTTTAGAGAGAAAAGAGCATTTTTTGCAGAGTTTTTGATGTGGGCCTCCAAAGATAAGTTCTTGTCAAGGGTGATGCCTAGAGACTTAACTAAGTCGGATAGGATGATGGGGCAGTTTAGGGTGACCAGATTCTTGAGCCACTCTTGGATTGGACGATGGTTGCTTTTTGGAGAGAATAGGATTAGTTCTGTTTTATCTGGGTTGAGCTTTAAGTGGTTAACGTTGAACCACGTTTGGATCTCGGTTAGAGTGGCATTGAGGTGTTGGATGTCGCTGGGAGACTTGATTTTGAAATAGATTTGGGTGTCATCAGCGTAAAGGTGGTAATTCACTTCAGCTTTTTTCAAGATGATTGTGAGGGGCTCCATGAAAAGATTGAAGAGGGTCGGGGAGAGGATCGAGCCTTGCGGGACCCCAAGTGTGACTTTTGTTGGCTTCGAGAGACAGGAGTTGATTTTAATTTGTTGTGAGCGGTGTTGAAGGAAGGAGGTGAACCATTTTAGTACTGTGCCATTGATTCCGGAGCACTTTGACAAGGTCTCCAGAAGCGCTGGATGATTTACTGTGTCGAATGCCGCAGATAGGTCAATAAGGATGAGTAGGCAGGCATCACCTTCATATAAAGCCTTGTGAATATCGTCAGAGACATTGAGCATAGCTGTTTCCATGCTACAGCCTTTCCTGAATCCTGATTGAAAGGTGTTGAGGAGGTTGAACTCATCAATGTGTTTGTTGAGTTGGTGGAGAACGCATTTCTCCAATGTTTTTGAAAGGAATGGGAGGTTGTTGAGATCATTAAGGTCGGCCCCTGGTTTTTTGAGAATGGGTGTGATTTGTCCAAGTTGAAGGGAGTCTGGGACACAGCCTGAGGTGAGAGAGGCGTTGATGATTTTTGTCCAGAAAGGGGAAATGGTGTGGTTAAGTTCTTTTATGATTGTGGATGGGATGGGGTCCATGGTGTGGGAGGAAGGTTTTAGGTTAGAAATTATACTGAAAACCTCATTTTCCGACATAAGCTCAAAGTCGGACCAATGCGCAATGTTTTTAGCTGGAGGCAGACCTGATTGTCCTTGGTAAGAACTCGTTCTGAATGATCAGGGGTGGTTAGAGTGGGGCAGGTTAAGAGGGAAGGAGGGTTAGAGGTTTGGATGAAGGATTGATCAATTTTCGAGACTTTATTAGTGAAGAAGGTGGCAATTTCTTCACAACGCTCATTGGTGGATTTGATTTCTTGAGAGGGAGTGCAGTTAGTTTGGCTTTTAACAATGTTGAAGAGTTCTATCGGTCTGTTTTTCACCAGATCTAGTTGGCTGCAGAAGAAAGACGCCTTTTCACTGAAAAATTGCTTTTTGTATGCTTGCCGAGTAGATCTAAGTTGCGCTAGGTGTAAGGTCGAGTGGTTTAGTCTCCAAGACCTTTCCGTTTGTCTGAGTTGACGCCTTTCCTCATTCAGATCCACGTTAAACCAGGGTTTAGTTTTGGTTTGCCTCAATTGTTTGAGTTTGAGAGGAGCTACGTGGTCTAGAACCTCTGTCATTTTTGAGTTAAAGTGTGTAGCGTCGATGATGAAGGTTGGAGTTGAAGATGGGCATGAATCCTGGATTCAAGTTCGGATAAAGGCAATTGCTTTGATATTTCTGGTCCAGTGTTTAGGTTTGTCATCACGAATAGGTTGGTGGAAGACAAGTGCATCAATCTTGAACAGAATGAGGTGGTGGTCGGACCAGTCAATGGGAGAAATCGCTCTCAGAGAGACCAGATCATTGTTGGTAATGATCCCATCCAGTGTTGCACCTTTGGTGTGAGTTGGTTTATTGCAGAGTTGTTTGAGGTTATATATTTCAAGTAGGTTGGATAGGTTCTGGGCAGTGGAGTCTTCTGGGTCGTTCCAGTGGATATTGAGGTCACCCAGTAACACGTCTTTAGTGTCTGTCATGGAGAACCGTGATATTAGGTCTGATAGTTCTTCGGGGAAAAGGGTACGCTCTCCAGGAGGATGGTAGATGGTGTGGAATTTGATGGGTGAGGTGCCCTTGGCAGTGAGTTCGACACCCAGGTATTCAAACGATAGGCATTCTGCAGGTTTAAGTTTGGTAATCTGTATTCTTGCCTTGTGGATGATGGCTAGTCCTCCCCCAGTTTTGATCGGGCTGTCTTGTCTGATGATGGTGTACCCTGGAGGGGTGAGAATGTCAAGAATGGGGGTGGAGTGGACAGTGAGCCAGGATTCAGTGAGGAAAACAATGTCAATTTCTTCAGCGAGTAGAGCTTCAGCAATGTCTGTGGCGTGTTGTACTGCTGATCTGCAGTTGAGGAGCATGCAAGAGAGAGGACGGGGAGCCTCGATGATGGGGGGAGTAAGGTGGATAGAGGAGTATTGAGCAGGAGGTCTAGGCTAGTGGACATTTTTAGGGATTCTGTTAGTGCCGATAATAACAAGGATGGGGAAAGGGGCTGACTTCTGGCTCAAAGCGAAGTAAGAGTCGTTGATCTCATCAGGTTTCGGTATCGAAAAGGGTTGACGATCCCGGTTGGGTCGAAGTGCCTGACTCGCTGACAGACTGGAGGGACGAGGGGTGCACTGTGGGGCCAAGGGAGCGGTATTGAGTGGGGTGGGAGGAAATCTACCCGGGGAGAGGGAGCACGGTGGCTTGGTTCTGTTGAGAAGATCTTGTTGTAAGTTTAGGAAATCAGCAGCAAGGGAGTTAATTTTCAGCTCCATTCTGTTCAGTTACTGTGCTATTGAGCTGAAAAAGTTTAAGGTTTTAGGCAGGGGCTGAGAATGACTTGGGTCTTTGGAGGGAGAGTGAACAGGGGTCGGGGATTGGACGAAATCAGTGGGGTTAGGAGAGGGGAGAGGTTGGACGTGGGAGCCAGATTAGTGATGCTTCCATTCAAGGAGTCCAAAGGAGGAGTAGAGGGTCTACTGTCCAAGTGAGGAGGGAGAGAAATTCTAGGTAAGAAGTCAGAGTTCCGGGGAATGTCAATGAGATTAGCGGCGGAGGCAGGTTGTGTATGTGGGTGTGCGACAGCGGAGGGGGAGCGTGTAGTGATAATAGGGGGGAACGAGTTTATAGGATTGGTGACGACGTTGGCCATGGGGATGTCATGGGGGTTGTCAGTGAGGTAATCGGTGGAGACCGGTTGTGTCTGTGGATGTGGGACATCAGAGGGGGAGTGTGCAGTGGTAGTAGGGAGGAGAGTGACCACTGGATTGGAGATGAGGTTGGACATGGGGGAAGTAAGGGTCGGGGGAAAAGGGTCTGTGTTGGAGGAAGTTTGTGAGGGAGGGTTCAGATTATCAGGGGTCGAGCGGAGAGTGCCTGTGGGGATTTCGGTCACAGGAGGGAAGAGGTTAGAGTCCGAGCTGTCAAGATCTAGATCGGTCTTGTGGTGTTTGTTAATTGTGAGTTTGTTGTTCCTGGTGTACTCAGTAGATGTAATAGTTGTGGGTGTTTGGCGGTGGAGAGTAATGATAGGGGTAGTGTGATTATAGTGAGTGATGGTGGATGTTCATGAGTTGAAGAGAGGTTCTTCAGGGCAGGGAGATTGGATCAGTTCCACGTTATTAGTAAGTGTGATGGTGGGTTGGGAAGATATGGTTTGACGGCTCAGTTGAGTTAACGAGGAAAGAAGTGTGGGGAAGTGGTGGTCAAAAGTGGTGAGGTGCGGGTCGGTGGCCTGTATGAGAATGGTTCCAGTTCTGTAGATGGAGATGGTGAGTTCCCCTTTGAAGGTCGGGGAGATGGTAGTGGAGATTTTTTCACCATAGGGAATGATTACTGACTTGGCGACTTGAAGGTGAAGAGAGAAGGTGGTTTTCCATTTAGCCGGGCGATTTGTGTAGAAAATGAAGTTAGTTTTCATGTTGCCGTTGGTCGCTGTGTGGTAGTTATCTACAATGAGTGTTTCCAGGTGTTGTTTTAGAGTACTATGCTTGAAGTTCTTTTTTGCATTACTGGTCATTTTGTCTGGGTAGTTAATGGACTAGGAGTTGGGTCCATAGTGCACAAGATTCGAGTTACGGGTGGGGTAAGGTGGGCGCATGGTTGAACGGTAGAAATTCCGAGATACAATCAGGACTCAGGGCGAAGAAGAAATGCAGAGGCATAGTCCGGAATCGAGCATAAGGCAGGGTGGTAGTTATCATACAATTATATGCAGTATATACACTAAACTTTAAAGTGCCATATTAACTGCAGTGTAAAACATTTATAGCAGTGTATCTCCTAAATCACAAGAGGTCAGGGCCCCACCAACCATGTTTTTACAGTATCTGCTGTGCCTTCAGGGGGGTGAGGGTGGAGTGCAGGCCCCAGCCTCTCAAGCCTGGGCGAGAACCTCAAGCGAACTCCAGGTCCGCACCTGGACCAAGTCTCGTCAGGCACTCCAGCCAGCCGAGTCCTCACCCATCGGCAGTGCCACCTGGGCCAAACTTGAAAACAAAGGCCCAGCCTCACCTTGAGCCTCAGTCACCACCATCGATCCAGGGATGCGGCGAAAACCAACGACCTGCTGGGGCACCTCTCCTGTCACTTCTTGAAGCATCCCGGACACTGGCAGTGAGTCCTCATTCATATAGGTTCCCCAGCATGGGTCGAATGTTCCGATATCGGCTCGGGGGTCTGATGTACGGGATGCGAGGCCAAACAAGGATTACAGCTCGCATGAGCAATCCTCAGCCTCGGAGCTCCCTCCTGGAGCTCCTCACCGTCCGGCGGCCATGGTGGATGACATTTACTTTCCCGACCTCATGCATTACTTGACTCAGGACTCCTGTCACTACCCCTAACCTTTGCCACCAAGACATCTCACCTGTGCCAAGCTGTAAGGTCTCCACGTGCACTCCAACGTCGTGAAGGGCACTGCCGGCTTGCCTCCGAAGACCCTGTTGAGAGCGCCTGGGCCTGCAGCTATCCCGCACCACAACATCTTTAATCGTTGAAGGGTGCTTGAATTGTTCAAATCGCAGAGGCACAAGGGCTTCGATGCCTCGTCAGGGGTAGTAAGCGCTACATAAAAATGTAGTCGGTGGGATCGATCTGATGTTATTACAGACTATTGATTATACAGCAAAGCACTCCCACTTTGACCCAAGCGTTAACACTGTAACTTATTATGTACACGCCAAATCCTCAGCATACAGCAAAACGAGGTGGGCTCCCCCTCGTCAGCATGGGGCCACCAGTCCAGAGGGTCAAAGAGCACAGGGGTCACCCGGTAGTACCTCACCGACCATCCGGGTACTTCACCCACTTGTTTGATTTGAAAATTAATTCAGTTAACAAAATATTTTCACCTTTTTTCTGTGATAAATTTTTGGGTGGTTTGCACAGTATTTGGCCCCATAATAACACACTACTTGGCAACCTTTTCAATTTATTAATATTGATTGCTACATTGGTTATTACTTCCAACTTTAAATCTAATTATATGCTATTTACATTGATCAGTGGGGGAATTTAGTTTGTCAAAATCATTAATCATAAGTTGGTTATTACTCCAACTTGAAATCTAATTATGTAATTTACATTGCTCAGTGGGGGAATTTATTTTGTCAAAATCATAAGTTGAATAGATTCAACCCTACTTTGTTACCATTGGTTGTTAAATGTGATAAACTTTGGCTGCCCATTACTAATTACCTGACCAAGATTGTTGTCAATCATAACACTGCTACATAATGGTAAATTATTTCATTGTTACTACTTCTTCAACAAATATATACATAAATTATAAAATTCTCTTCTACCCTCACTCCTTATTCTGCTTTTTAATTCTGTTTTTATATTTCTGATCTCATTCACATTCAGATTCTTCTTTCTTTTTCCTATCCTTTCTTTTTCTAATCTTTACCTTTTGGCTATTTGTGTCCGCAAACTTTCTTCTCTTCTTTGGGGTCGATTCCAATCCGGGTCGGACAGCTCTCGGAGAGCTGTTCGTAGCCTTACCTTGCGACCGACTCGTACCCGGAGCCGGTCTGTCCAGACGATGAAGTACGATACGTATAACTGACAAAAATCCAACTGACACGTAGGGTGTGATTCAAGCTTCATTCTCCGTCGGAGCCGTAACTCCGAACGCCGAACCGAGTCGCCCGGAACCAGTATTCATAGCAGTTTCCGGCCGGACAAGTACGATGCGCACATCATACGCGCCGGACGGGTCGCCACGTACGGCACGTCACAGCATCCGGAAAAGATGCATATCAGGTACGATTCGTGCCAGAACTCAATCCACAGCTATGAGACGGACCAGCTTGCAACGGGTACGAGACGGAGCAACAAGCAGCGTGTACGAAATGAACACATCATGAATCCCATCGTGCAGGTCATAACAGTACTGTACATCTATGACCGGATCAGGAACAGACGCGGACGGCGCAGACGGTAAGTCAGACACCCACCACACAAACAAACGACACGTACCTGCAAAATGTCACACACACACAGGGGATCCATATCCTGGCCACTAGCAACAGGCCACCATAGGGGTTGCATGGCCAGCACCACTACCACCCCCACTCATAGGCCCTATGTTGCCCATCACTACTGCCACCCCCACCCATAGTGGACATGTTGCCCATCACTACTGCCACCCCCACCCATAGGGCTTATGTTGCCCATCACTACTGCCACCCCCACCCATAGGGGACCTGTTGCCCAGCACTCCTGCCACCCCCACTCATAGGGGGCCTGTTGCCCATCACTACTGCCACCCCCATCCATAGGGGACCTGTTGCCCAGCACTACTGTCACCCCCACCCATAGGGGACCTTTTGCCCATCACTACTGCCACCCCCACTCATAGGGGACCTGTTGCCCAGCACTACTGCCACCCCCACCCATAGGGGACCTGTTGTCCAGCACTACTGCCACCCCCACCCATAGGGGACCTGTTGCCCATCACTACTGCCACCCCCACTAATAGGGCTAATGTTGCCCATCACTACTGCCACCCCCACACATAGGGCTAATGTTGCCCATCACTACTGCCACCCCCACCCGTAGGGCTTATTTTGCCCATCACTACTGCCACCCCCACCCATAGGGGACCTGTTGCCCAGCGCTCCTGCCACCCCTACTCATAGGGGACCTGTTGCCCATCACTACTGCCGTCCCCACCCATAGGGGACCTGTTGCCCAGCACTACTGCCACCCCCACCCATAGGACTTATGTTGCCCATCACTACTGCCACCCCCAGCCATAGGGGACCTGTTGCCCAGCACTCCTGCCACCCCCACTCATAGGGGACCTGTTGCCCATCACTACTGCCACCCCCACCCATAGGGGACCTGTTGCCCATCACTACTGCCACCCCCACACATAGGGGACCTGTTGCCCATCACTACTGCCACCCCCACCCATAGGGCTCATGTTGCCCAGCACTACTGCCACCCCCACCCATAGGGCTTATGTTGTCCATCACTACTGCCACCCCTACCCATAGGGCTTATGTTGCCCATCACTACTGCCACCCCCACTAATAGGGCTATTGTTGCCCATCACTACTACCAAACCCACCCATAGGGCTTATGTTGCCCATCACTACTGCCACCCCCACTCATAGGGGACCTCTTGCCCATGACTACTGCCACCCCCACTCATGGGATGGGTGATGTGCCACACATACATCATACAACAACATTAGGTATGTCAGCAAAATACATCCCCCCTAACATCATGACAACAGTGTGTAGTCTGTAACAAATGTCCACAACAGTGATTATGACTTCGAACATACAATGTAACTACCATCACATGTGTGACCAAAAACTGAGTGTGGCCTACACAAGGGCCAGGCAAGCATCACTAGCACTGTGTCAATGTAAAAACAACACCCCCTCACTGTGTAGAACAAAAGTTAAGTGTGTGGTTCCAAACTGCAGCAAATGTTGAGCATTGTGGTGATGGGGTCGAACACCACCCTCATCACAGTGACCTAAAGGTAAGTGTCATCACGGTCAAAGCTGCAAATGCCAAACAGCATGTATGATTTCTGGTCCCAACACATGAAACACTTTTGGGGCAAAGTAGTGGTTGTGTCCCATACCCACAGAGTTGTGGTGAGGCTAACAGTGCTGTGAAAACCTAACATACTCTCGGCCATGTGCAGACAAGCACCACCCATGGGGGCTGACAATGCATACAGTGTACAATGACACACAAGCAGAAGTGACAATCACAAAGCATACACACATCTCAAAAATAGACACAAAAATCAAAACAACCTCTGTAGACTGTAGGTGTCAAATTCCATGCCAGCAATGGGACCTCACAACCAGGATGAATGTGCAGAATTATGTGATATGACTCACAGGGACAGCAGGGTAAATCACAAAAACAACATCCAGATAATAGCCCACAACAGCAATACCAATTCACTTGTGCAGCTGCACAAACACAAACAGGAAACCTCACACTGCACATCTGACACAACATGTGTGTGTGTGTATCTCAGTATCCCCAGGCAACTACACAACACATGAGGGTGGCTGAACCACAGTGAGACAGATGTGGACACAGTGCCATACAAAAGTAAACCATCAATGGGCCTCCCTTAGTGGGCAATCAGGCATTGTGAGATGAGACGGAGCACAATAGACACATGTGACACAAGCTGGAATGAACAGCAACTAACACAGCAAGAGACTGACACACAACAGCACTACCCACAGGGAACATTGGGGTGACACAAGCATGCATGACATAGCCACTGTGCTGACAAAGGTAGATGTCGTACAAACTGTGAAAGCCCCACGTGTCCTGTGCCACAAACGTACATCACACCTACACAAACACAAATCACTCAGCATGGCCCCTCTTCCATGGACAAACAGGAGCTAGGGGCCCATCCATGCAAACATTTACATCAGTCCACCCTCAACACAACACACCCTGAACTGCACCAATGTGCATCTGTGAAGCCCACATGGACAGGTGACATTGCACATGCACCCATGACAAACACAGTAATGTTGGGAGGAACTAAGGTGCACAGACTCATCACACAAGGACAGTTTACAACCCTGGTGATTGACAGACATACTGCACACTATGCGTTACATGGCCATCACGTCAAAGCTCAAGTAACC
This sequence comes from Triturus cristatus, assembly GCF_964204655.1. Taxonomy (NCBI): domain Eukaryota; kingdom Metazoa; phylum Chordata; class Amphibia; order Caudata; family Salamandridae; genus Triturus; species Triturus cristatus. Next base: position 919,542,708 of record NC_140581.1, on the reverse strand, counting down.
TTCCAAATACCTGCCACAGTCCCAGGACAATGCAGAAGCCAAGGAGAACCACAAGGCGCACATGCTGACACCTGCAAACATTGCAGCCCTGAAATGGACAAGTGGGATCACTCACACACATACACATGTTTCAATCACTGAAAGGTACCACCTAGGGACAACTACATGATATTGCGAACAAACAAGTGCCTTGGGGACCCCTGACTGTGTCCCATCTGCGTCTGACCACATCATCACCACTCAGAACAGACAAATCCCAATGATGAAACACCAATTAACAGTAGTGTGTCATGCACCCACACATCTGGTAGCCCATGGCAAAGTTGTGGGATGAACACAGTACCACTCCGCAAGCATACACAACAGGAACATATCAAGGGAACACTGCCTGTGTATGAAAACGGATGTGTACACACACACATGCCGACACAACACACAACATGGGCCCAGGCAATGTCACGGAACAGCACACTTACTTGAGGAGACTCAACTCCTGTGGAAGCTCAGCTGTGCCAAACATAGTCACAGCAGGTCTCAGTCATGTCAGCAGAACACTTGGTCAGTCATCCATCAGTTACCCCCCAATGAAGGCTCTGGTCACAACAGCCTGGGTACGGGAAACTCCCTTAAGTCATCTGCACATACTCAATACATATGTCCAGCAAGTTGCACAGAGGACCTAGTTGCTCCTACCCCAATGATGCCCACACTGACATGTCCAGTGGAGATGCACCCACAGTCAGGGAAATAGACAAATTGGACAATGGGAAGCACATCATATGTGCATGTGTGCAAGCCACGGATGTGACCATGCAAATGAAATGTTTACAGAGATGCCCACAAATTGTGAATCCTGACACACCCATTTAGCTGCAAAGGATGATATGGATAACGACCAGAACAGAATACATATCTCATGGACTACATAGAGTACCTCACTTCAACACCTCAGTATTCAACATTTGAAATCCAGTATTACAACTGCAAGGTCATGCTAAACATCATCAACATAATGTACAGCTAAATCAAATTCACAAGGAGAAAGAAAAAAGCTATATTCAGCAATTCAAAGTCCTTCCATAACAAAGGACAATGGCCAGTCCATATCCAAATGACAAAAAGTTAACTTGAGTGACAACTGTCACACGTTGCTTACCTGCACTAGTAAGGACAAGGGACATCCCCTTGGAGGGGCATACTTGGGGGCAGGCCAGGCACTGCAGGGACAGGATCAGGGTGCAGCAGAAGAAGGCAGTGAAGGGGTGGTGGATGCAGGAGAGTCACTGGCAACTCCAGTGGAGCTGACTGAAGTAGTGGGTGCACTCAAAACTGTGGGGCCCAAGTCAGATGGGGTGTGTGCCGGCACAACTGCAATGGGCAGGTCAGATGGAGTGGACTGTGTCCCCACTGCAGTGCCCAAGTCAGACGGGGTGGTTGTGGACTCCACTGCAGTGCCTAACTCAATGGGAGCGGAATGGGGTTCAGGTGAGGTCGGCAGGACAGAGGGGGGACACGGTCCCCACATTTATTTATTTATTTATTTTATTTTATTTATTTTATCAATTTATAGGGCGCAACAGCTACCCAAAAAGGGTTTCCCGGCGCCTAGACACAGCTAGTTTGAGGGCAGAAAGAGGGAGGTGGCTGTTGAGTGTTTATTGTTCAAACAGCCAGGTCTTAACAAGCTTTCTGAACCTAAGATAATTTCCTTCCTTTCGGATACAGGGGGGGAGCGTGTTCCAAAGGGAGGGTCCCAGATAGGCAAAGGATCTGCCACCTGTTCTTGCTCGTTTGAACCTTGGTATGCAGAAACAGGCTGCCGTCTGCGACCGGAGGTTTCTCTTGGACGTATAGAGGTAGGCAAGAGTTTGGAGATATTTTGGTGCAGTACCTGCTTTAATTCTGAACATATAGTTCAGGGCTTTAAAGCGGATTCTGCTTCCGATCCTAAGCCAATGAAGATTCCTACGATGGTTCGAAACTCCGGAGTTCTTCGGAATATTGCAGAGTAGCCTGACCGCTGCATTTTGCACTACCTGTAGTCGTCCGATCACAGATTTGTTTGCGCCCAGGTACAGAATGTTGCCGTAGTCAAGCCTAGATGTGATAAGGGCATTGACTACGGTCTTTTGCGTTGACACAGGCAGCATCCAGAGGATCTTCCTCAACCATTTAACTATGGTGAGACATAGGCTGGTTACTTTACTGGCCTGTTTGTTCATGGATAGGGAATTGTCCAGTATAAAGCCCAAGTTACGGGCGTGGGTCACCGGGGTAGGAAAGGCGCCCATCTGATCAGGCCAATGTACGGGATTCCAGAGATCTTGATCTTTTCCCAAAATCAGTATTTCCGTCTTGTCGCCGTTTAGTTTTAACTGGTTTTTTGTCATCCAGTTCAAGATTTTTAATAGTCCTTCCTTAAGTAACGAAGGGGAGTGAGGACAAGATTCAGATAGGGAGAAGATGATTTGGGAGTCGTCAGCGTAGTTCATAAGCGTTAGACCTGATTTTTCAACAAGGTCGGCCAGAGGTTTTAGATACATATTGAAAAATAAAGGGCTTAGGATGGACCCCTGAGGCACTCCATGCGATGCAGGTAGGGTGTCTGAGACGGCTTGTGTAGATGCGATCTGGAAAGTTCGATTAGCCAGGAAAGATCTGATCCAATCCAAAGCCTTTCCTCGTACACCATTTGTATATAGCTCTTTAATAAGAGTTTCATGGGAGATGGTGTCGAACGCCGCACTTAGGTCCAATAACACGAGCGCGACCGTCTGACCTTGGTCGAGAAGCTTTCTGATGTGTTCAGTGACACCAAGCAGGGCGGTTTCTGTGGAGAAGCCAGCCCTGAAGCCAGATTGCGAAGAGTGGAGTAGAGAATTTTCTTCTGCAAAAGTGGCTAAAGCAGAGTGTACGTGTCTCTCTAGACATTTAGAAAAAGCTGGGAGCAGAGATATAGGTCTATAATTGGCCAGTATTTCTGGGTTTGCAGTTGGCTTTTTCAGAAGGGGTGTCACCATGGCATGCTTCCATAAGGCTGGGACAGTAGCTAGGTCGAGGGATGAGTTTAGGAGATTAGCAATGATCTCCAATGAGTGGTCATCCAGTTTTTAATGATTTTGATAGGGATGGGGTCCCTGGGGGAGCCGGATTTAATAGTTTTAAGGATTCCTTTCAGTTTATCTATTGAAAGAGCAGGCCAGGATTCCAGTAAATTTTCACCCAAAAAAGTGGGTATTGAGTCAGAAAGAGGGGAAGGTTCTGAAACAGAATTTTTTGCCTTAATGTCTGAGATGATTTTGTCGATTTTCTCAGTAAAAAAGCATGCTAACGCCTGGCATTGTTGTGTGTTTAATGGTGGTGCAGCAGCTGTAGTGTGTGCGCCAGCCAGTTCCTTGACTTTAGAAAAGAGAGTCTTGGGCATGTTGGTTGCTTCAACAATAGTTTTTGAGACAAAAGCAGCTCTTGCTTTTGTACAGGCAGTGTGATAAAGATTCCTGGCTTCTTGGTAACTTCTTTTAGCATTGGGGTCGTAATTTTTACGCCATTTGCGTTCTAGTGCTTTGCATTTAGATTTTTCAATCTTTAGGCTGTCATTAAACCATGGAGCCGGAGGGCGATGTCTACTCCCTTTGCTGCAAGTAGAAGGCAGACATTTGTTAGCTGCATTGCTAAGCCAGTTATACGCTTCAGTTGCTAAGCGATCCATGTTGGAGTTTTGGCTTGGAGGGTTTTGTTGTAGTGCCGAGTTTAATGCTTCAATGTCTACTAATTTCCAATTTTTCCTGCATGAAGCGTGAGTATTTTGTTGCAAGCTGAGGGAGGGTGGAAAAATAATGCTGAAGTTAATAAGATGGTGGTCAGACCAGCCAGAGGGCAAGGTGGCAATACAGCTATGTTCCCTGATGTTGGATATTATGGGGTCCAACAGGTGGCCCGCTATGTGAGTAGGGCTAGAATTTATCAGGGACAGATTTAGAGCCTTAAGGTCTTCCAACAGGTTAGAACATGAGGGGATGGTGGGATCTTCTAGGTGCAGGTTTAAATCACCCAACAAGGAAAAGTTGCTAGATGACATGTAGTAGGGAGTAATAAGATTGGCAAAATTGGATACCCATTGAGAGGAATTGCCTGGTGGTCGATAGATCAGAAGGCCTGACATTGTAAAATTGGGGTTCAAGGAGATTTTGAAAAGACCTGCTTCACAGTCTGGGATCGATACCGGTTCCAAAGTGCATTTTAGTTCTCTGTTAAAGATGATGGCTATCCCACCCCCTACCTGTTTTTCCCTGTCTATTCTGACAATGGCGTAGTTATCGGGGAGGGCAGTAGCAACATCCGGGCCGGCGCTGTCATGCAACCAGGTCTCGGTTAGGAAAAGGGCACTAGGACCTTTTTCCGCAAGGAGGTTGAATATATCATGTTTATGTTTGGGCAGTGATCGACAATTTGTGCTATAAAAAACATAAGTCAGCGGCTCGATTTTACGTAATAATTTGCTTTTCCTGTGTCTCCTAGATGGGTCAGGGTGGGGTTGACAAATGGTGGTGGATAGTTTACATTCAGAGCAAGCACGTGTTCCGACTTTATGGAGGTTAAATATAGAGCACCTCGGATTTGGGGTAGGGCGCAGCGCTTTCAAAGCGGATGACGATCTTACCAGCCTTGGGGATGAAAAGGGAGTGGGAGCCTCTGCCTCGTGCCCCGTCCTGGCACGGACGGGCACAGACGGGCTAGTCTTTGGCGTGTCTTCGGCGTGCTGATGGTGTACCCGCTGCGCTCGACCGCTGCGCAGTCGAGTAGTGAGCATGGTAAAGTGGCACAAACTGTCTGACCGGGGGTGGAAGAGCAAGTGGTAGGGGGGAGGGCCTCAGCATTTTGGGGATGGTGTATCTGTGGGTGGGGAACCTGGGGCAGGGTGTGGCGGGAGAACCTCTGGAGTGGTGGCCTGGGGGATGGAGACTTTGTCATGGAGCTGCGGGGTGGGGTCTTGCTCCTCCGGCTCCGGGGGGACTTGCGGGAGGGTGCCTCAGTCTGACTGCGCCTGGGGGAGGGTGTCCGGGTGTGAGGGGCACTCCCCTCTGTGTGTGTGGACTTCCTCTCTGCCTTGTAAGATGGATCTGCTGGGTCGGTGGGGAAGAGGCCAAGGTCACAGAGGAAGAGCTTCTGTGGAGATGGGGTTGCAGGTGAGGCAAGGGAAGGGGGCTAAGAGGGAGAGGTATCGGAGGACTGTGGAGTGGTTGTGGATGACTGTATGTGTCTGCAAACCATCCCCTGTGAGTGTGGTATCAGTCCCCTGCACTTGCTTGCGTGCACGTCTAGCCCTTGGTTTGGGTGTTTGTGTGCTGCCCGTGTCTGTGGTTTTGTGAGAATGTGCAGGTGTGTGTGTGCTTGGGACAGGTAGGGTGTGAGGAATTGTGGGTGGTGCAGGGGTAGGAGGGGTACGGGACTGTTGGAGGAGGGACACTTCTGCCATCAGGGAGGAGGCCACGGACTGATTGGTCCTCTGTAGGGCAGACATGCCCGATGAAATGCCCTCCACGAACGACACCAGTTGTGTCAACAGACTGGTGTGTGCATGGAGGACACTCACCATTGATGTCTGCCCTACATGGATCTGTCAAAGCAAGTCCACAGACACCACACTCAGTGCAGCAGGGGACACAGGGGCAGGGGGTGCGGTGCCTGGCACAAAGGAGACATACTCCCGAACACGGGAGCCTCTACGGACCTCTGGGATGGGAGCCGATGGGAGGGTGGTGATGGTGGTGGTGGGGGCGGCGGTGGGGAGATCCTCACTAGCTGGGGTTTGGTGGTTGCTGACACCCACCTCCACAAGGGAGTCATCCTCTGAGCTGCTGTGGCCCTCAGCTGGGGTGGATGGTTCTGAGGACTCCTCGGTGTGGCTACACTCGCCCTCCATGCCCTGGGTCCCTCCGACTCCTCGCCTTCTGTCCCAGTCAGGCTCTGTGGCTCCTCCTGGTCTGTGGAGCTGTCCCCTCCTGTGGCCGTGGATGTATCTGGATAAAATTAGGAAAAAAGCAAACAACATCAGTCACCTGCACTGACTGCACACACCACAGTGAGTACAGCACATCACAGGGCAAGCCCTGGCATCATCAGCTGAACACTGCTCAAAGTGCTCACACTGCTTAGAATAACCCAATTGTCAGTCTCACCATCAACCATGGCACTCAAATCCCTCCTGGACTTGCACCCATATGTCTGTTGCATGTTGGATGCTAATACCCCAATGTGCCAACATGCACCACCTACACATTTGTTGGACATGCAAGTGAATATGTAGGAGTATGTCACTATACACACATCACATCTCTTGCCACTGGCTCAGTACAAGTGTCAGGATGAAGGGATGGGCAGAGTCTCATTTCACATGCTTGTGATGCATGCCAGCAACACACACTATGATGCTCTCATGTCCTGATAGTCAATGTCACAATGGGGTGCAGGGAGCACATTTGAACACAATGCAGGATCACTCATAGCAAGTTAAATGCCATGGCACTGGCATGCCTGGAAAGTCAGTCAAAACTGTCTCCTGTCACAGGGGCAGGGCCAGACAACAACAGTATGCACTGTGTCACAATCATAGCTCATGGGTATAGCAAACTCTGCAGCTGACAAGTGCACTTGCCCATCCCCAGCAAACAACATATCCCGGACCCAGAAGACCCCACATCATACAAAACAGACATATGAGTCTCTGTGAACAAAACTTCCTGTACATTAGCACATCACAGTCTGCTGTGCATGTAATATAGCTGCCTGAAGTGCAGAGTTGCTTACACCATTGTGCACTGTCAAGTGATCACACACCTATATGTCACACAGGTCTTGTCTCTCACATCTCAGATGTCCTGCTGACCCTCAAACTCATGAACACCACAGTTGTACGGAAAAGGAAGCCACACCACAATGACAGAGGCAGACACCTGAAGGCACATGTCACTAAGCACAACCTGTAAGTTGATGCACAGGATTGGAATTACAGAGTGTTTCTAAATGCCCTTGAGTAGGCATGACTGCCCAGGTCTACGTGAAACAGTGTTTAGCCCTGGACAGTAGTCAGGTGGGTAAGCAAGTGTGACACATTTGATATACATTCTCCTGAGGCACACAAATTGAAGTCCCCTGCTGCATGTGTTTGTTTGAAATACCACAGCCACATGTGGCGAGTCAGACCAGAAAATGTAACACATATCAAGGGCACACACAGATCACATGTCAGATCTCAGGCATTGTGTAAACAATTGGCCCACCCATGAAACACACAACAGAGTCACGGTAACAGATGCTGTCCGGGGGCTGAAGCATGGCTGACTGCAGGGACACAGTGCCCTAGTGACACAAGCAACAGACTGTAGGGTCCACACCTGTGGATTAGATGAGGAGGGTGCATCACACAATTGAGGGACATGAGTATTGGATTACAAGACCTACGTAATGTGGAAGTGTGACCAGGCCAGAAAACTGCAATTAGTATGTTAGACATAGTACACAGATTAGGCATGGACTTACCCCCTCCTTGCAGCTGTCTGGCCTTCAGCTGCCCATCCAGGTCCAGGAAGACCACTGACAGGATCCTGTGCATGTGGGGGGTCAGGGTCCGGTGTCCGCCCCTCCTGCGAGGAGGCGACAGTTTCAGCTGGACCCTTGCGATCCTCTGGGTCCAGCCCCGAAGGCCCTGCCACCTCTTCTGGCAGTTGCGGATCCGGCGCTTGGAGACCCCCACCGATCTAACTGCCCGGGCGATGGTCAGCCATATTTCCTGCTTCTGGTGGGCATCAACCTGTGAGGATGACAAAGTTAAAAGCCCATTAACACACATGCCCCATATTTGTGCTGCACACAGTTGGATATACATGTCGTCATCACAAAGGAAAATGAGTTACACAGGTAGTGCGCACATGAAAAAGGACAAATGCCCTGCATGTCTGACATGTTAATAATGCTTGGGAAGTTGAAGCTTGCACAAATGCACTTTAGCTGCAGAACACCTGTTCATTACATGTACCTACACACTTTGGGGGATGAAAGTACTCAGTGAGTATTCTTGACACTGGTGTACACTCTGCTAGTACTGCTAGTCAGACAACATGCACAATTAGGAAGGCAGTGGACTGCACACTCACCTGCTCCCCTGGTTTCCCATACAGCTTGCTGTACTGTGGAAGGAGCCCATCCAGCAGGGCCTGGTTCTCCTCCTCAGTGAAGGCTGGGGCCCTCTCCAGAGTATGTGCCATAGCAATAGCCAGAGGATGCAGAGACAGCAGCAGTGGTAGCAGGGATGTGATCCAGTAGCATGTAGTGAAGGCAAGTGAGCTCCCTGGGGGCCAGCCAGCCTTATATCTGTGCTGCAGAGGCAGACTCTGTGCCATGTGTCCCAAGTGATAGGTCCAACACGGTTACATTCTATGAATCTGGCCAATCCATGGAAATGTACGACTTGCACACGTCTTCCGCATCGTTCAAATCTTCAGCTTCATGAAACCCTAGTAATTGCAACATTGTTGTAGGCATCCAACTGAATTTCCAGCGCACAACTCGTACAAGTTTTGAATCTGCATCCGTCTCCATGACAGTCCAGAGCCAATGGGTGCGCCTGGCTCGGTCAACTGACTGTACAACGCGTAGTTTGAAAATACACATGCACCCGTCTCCATACGATTCAATGGCCAAGGCATACGCCGGTCTCGGACCATGCCTGCCCGATGTGTATGCATGATAGTCACCCACATCGGACCTCATTGCAGTCAATGGCTAAGCGTACGCACGGCTCGGTCCTGAACTGTGCAATGCGTACGCATAGTCACCCGCGTCGGACCTCATTGCAGTCAATGGCTAAGCATATGCACGGCTTGGTTTAGAACTGTGCAATGCGTATGCATAGTCACCCACATCGGACCTCATTGCAGTCAATGGCTAAGCACACGCACGGCTCGGTCCAGAACTGTGCAATGCATACGCATTGTCACCTGCGTCGGACCTCATTGAAGTCAATGTCTAAGCGTACGCATGGCTCGGTCCTGAACTGTGCAATGCGTACGCATTGTCACCTGCGTCGGACCTCATTACAGTCAATGGCTAAGCGCACGCACGGCTCGGACCTGAACTGTGCAATGCGTACGCATTTTCATCCGCATCATGCCTCATTGGTGTGACTATTTGATGGCTTCAACACACAATTACTTGCCAGGGACTCAGGTGCACACCTACCACACTACAGCATTGGCCACACAGTGTCCCATGGCATGTAAGACTGCATTCCCTGTGTGCTTGGGGGGGGCAACATTTGGTTTGTTGTGTGGCACTTTTGTGCAGCCACTCCCAGGCTGTGCACGTGTTCATGGGGACAGAATCCTTTGTGTGTTGTGCACATTACCACTGTGATGTGCAACTCTACAGTTATGGGCATGAGTCATGGACACAGTTTCATGTTGGATATGTTTAGGACATGTCACATACACCCTGAGACCTGGGGGTGATGGCATGTACGTCACAGTGAGACCTGTAGTCACTATTCTGATGTATACCCACAGTCTGTGTGCATGTTGTGTCTCAGATGTGGCTGATCACATGTGCCCAATGGGAGACAGTCTCCACATCCATGTGGTTTGTGCATCAACATTTATGTTGTGTGTGTGTCTACGAGATGTACATGTAGGGCCTGCAGAGACAACAGTGGCCACTACCTGTGGGACTCACGGTTGCCTTGTGGCGTATACATGACACGCCATGTCATGCCAGTGTCCATGTGGCAATACAGGGAGCCTGGGTATCTGCATGGCAAAGATCTGTGATGCCTAGGCCTCACTTGTCACTGTGGTCTGTGTTTGTAATGTCACAGCAGTACATAGGTAGGGTGACACAGCCCAATGATTGGCCATTGAACTACATGGGACTTATGTGGACATGTGGACTTGAGATGTGAGGTGATGGCCATGTAGGTGACATATGTGTCCATGAACAACAGCACACACCTCAGTACATTGTGTATTGTCATGATGTATCATGTGATATTTTGCTTGGTCCTAGCCACATGGGTGGATGAACCGACAATCTTCCTTTGTGCATTTCTGTTATGCAAGGCACCAGCTGTCCATAGACCGTTCCCAGACCTTGAAACCATGCAGGAACACGACTGCATCCGACGGTACCACTTCACCAGGCCACTGATTGAGGAGTTGGCGGAGCAGTTGGCGCCACATCTGATACCTGGCCGGATATACCCTACAGCACTGACCCCAGAGGTGAAGGTGATGGCAGCCCTGCACTTCTTTGTTACTGGTACCTTCCAGTACACTGTGGCTACTGCTGGTGGTATGTCGCAAACTATGTTTAGTCGTGTGCTACGCGATGTCTTGGAGGGGATGTTGCATTTCCTTGACCTGTACATCAAGTTTCCTAGCCCAGGTCAACACACAGAAATAAAGAATGCCTTTTATACACTGGGGAGGATGCTGAACGTCATCAGATCTATTGATAGTACACATGTGGCCCTGATACCACCACAGGCACATGAGCAGGCATACCGGAACAGGAAACATTTCCACTCCATCAATGCTCTGGTGGTATGTCTTGCAGACATGTGTATAACACATGTGTGTGCACGTTTCCCCAGTTCTGCGCACAATGCCGACATCATGAGGAGTAGTCGCATTGCAACGCTGACTTCACAGATGCCAGAACAGCGTGCCTGGTTTGTCAGTGTGTACTGCCTGTTTACCACTGTGTGTGTTTGGCAATGTTGTATTCCGCCCTCCTTCAAAACTCTGCTAATTGTTCAATTGTTTGTGTGTAGGTAACTCTGGATACCCCAACATGCTGTGGTTGCTGACACCCCTCAGGAACCCTGTGACACCAGCCGAGATGCGCTACAATTAGGCACATGGTTGGAGCAGGAGGGGGATTGAGCGGACATTTGGTCTCCTGAAAAGCCGCTTCCGCTGCCTGGACAAGACCGGAGGGGCCCTCCCATATGAGCCTGCAAAGGTGTGCAAAATTATCCTTGTATGCTGCATGCTACACAACATGGCAGTGTGGAAGAAGTTGCCTCTCATCCAGGATGACGATGACTGACCTCCACCACCTGTGGAGGATCCAGGCCTGGGACATGATGCCAGTGATGATGATGATGAGGGTGACGTCCGCACGCAGCTCATCAACAACTTCTTCACCTGAAAGTGAGTTTACAGGGTTGTTATGTCAAGGTATGGAGTTAGCCTGCAATGTGTTGTGGCTGCTCTGTTGCTGTGTGAGTGTGTCTGTGTACCACTTGACTGGATGCGTGCAGTGATGTGTCCATTCAGGTGGTCTGAACTCCACAATAGTGTAGAACTGCAAACTTGTTTCTGTGTAGGTTTCTTGTGACATGTTTTGTGCATGTGTATTGCATTTCTCTCCTGTTCTGCTGTGCTTTTGACTGTGTCTTGTGTCTGTCCTTCCCAGGGTACTTTGCCTGTTGTTTGGTCAACACTGACCCCCAACACCCAGAATCCAACACCAGTGTGGGAGTTGTCAATTCCCATCAAGTGATGTGCCACACACCCCTGGACTTCAATTCTCCGACACTTTGTGACCGTGTGTCCACTGTAACGTACAATTACCTTGCAACTATTGTGGAATAAACATGTTGCTGATGTGTAATGAACCTGTGCTATGCTTTGTTAAGTGCGTTGTCTGTCTTCCCACATCTGAGTGACATTTGCCTACCTCACCTGTGGACTTGTTACCACTGACTGTGGATAGGTGTTGTGTCTATGCATACCAATGTATTTCAGGTCAACATCATTGTGTGGGATGAGTTACATGGTTGTGGTGCCATAGTGGTGTGTCTCCCTCACATGTGTCACATCACCATGACTTACATAACGGTGGTCACATTGTTGTAGTATTTGGCATGCACTGTGTTGTTTAGCAGATCAACATCTCCATGACACATGACAAGTTGGAATCACAACAGAGGCAAGTATGGTGTACTGGTGAGTTTATTTACAAACATGTGTGAGGATAGTGCACAGGATGGTGGGTGCTGTACATTGGGTTATGAATCCAAAGTTCACAGTAGAGTTGAAACTGTTGGTAGCTGAAATGTCCAGAGTAAAGTCCACAGTCATCTGCTACATTGGACCTACATGAACCCTCCATGCCATGTAGGCGAGTTGTGTCAGTTACGACAAGGTGAACGTGTTGCGCACAAAGAACATTGTCCAGAACAGGTTTAGAGGCCCTGGGGGATGTGCAGAGACATCTGCGTCTCACATGTCCTACTTTGGGCAACCCCTCTTCTTCTTGGGGGGGGATCCTCAGGTGCAGGCGTCTGCGGTGCAGGGGACTCTCCGCCAGAGTCATCCTCCCCCCCTGTGGCACTGGCAGATGGTGTGGCAACAGATGTTGTGGCCACACAGGGAGGTGTGGATCTGGCGGAGGCATACAAGCATGTCCCGATGCACCGCAGTAAGTGCATCCCACTTTGCCTCTATGTGGGCATGGTGGGCAGCCTGCTCCTGTTAAATGTCCTTGAAGATCCCCACTACCTGGCCAAATCCTCCGGTGCTATCCTGGTACGCATCTATGATGCATGACAGTTGGGGGTCATCATGCAGTCCAGACCCCTCTGCAAGGCGCACCCTCTGCCTCCTACCCCTCCCAGCACCTCTATCCACATGGGCAGAACCAGCGGCGGCACACACCGGTGACACTGGGACCCCTTGGGTGGTGTTGCTGCTGGTGTTGTCTGTAGCTTCCTGGGGGTCATGTGTCCCTGTGTTGTCGGTGTTCTGTGGCCTTGGTCTGTCTGTGTTGGCGGGGTGCCCTGTCTGTGTCCAGATCCTGGAGGTGTGTGCACAGGGGGTGCAGATGTTGGTGCTGCTGGTGCCAGGTTGTTCGTCGTCATCCAAAGAGGACAGAGACAGATTCAAACCAGAGAGCTGAGGGTCCACCAGAGTCTGGGACCGGGACTCCTCTTCATTTGGTGCTGTGTCCCCAGCACCGCCTGTGTTTGGAAGAGACACACAATGTAAGTTAGGTTTCTACAGGCATGAATGGTTGACATACATGAAATTTTCTACTGTACGTCCGGATGCCTGCCTGTACACTGCTTTGTCCAGGGTTGTCACGGACAGATATTGATATTGTTGTTGCACATTGCCCAGCCAAAATGAAACATTTCAATGTGCATCTCGAAGTGTGTGCATGCCCAGCTCATGTATAGATTTGTCTGTACATGACCATTACAACTCAAGGGCCATCACGTTGCTGACACAGGTGTGTCATCCCTGTACACATGTGAACTTTAACAAGGATATACGTGCTATTCCACTGAGGATATGTTGTAAGATTGGGGCATGTGTGGTAGCAGATTTTGCTAGTCTTTGTGTGCCACATTGGTGTATTGGTACGACATGGTCACAGTCCGGTATGCCTGTGATCTCTTTGGAGGAAGTGTTTTTTTACAGTGTTCCTAATTCCCATCTCATTTCTAGGCCTGGGCGAAAATTTCGTTCCGTTCGCGGAAATTGCGATAATTTGACATTTTCGCGTTCCGCGGAGAGCGCGAAAATGTCAAAATTTCCGGTTTCCGCAGCTTGGCGATAATTTGTTTCTTGCTCGCGCTGTAAAATAATACATTCTCGCGCGCGCGCGATCGCCTTACCTGAATCCCTGCGTTCGCCGACAAGTTTTCTTGATCCGGTCGCGTTCTCCATGAGATGTTGTATTGTTTTTAGCCATTTGTGCTGTCTCGCGACAGTTCGCGCCCGCAGTGACGTCATGCGTCGCGCGATCACGTCTTTCTTCTCGCGATCATGCACCGCGAGACAACTCAAAACAAGATGGCCGCGCCCGCAAGCAACCACATGGGTAAGTTGGCGACCCGCAACCATGCAGAAAATCTCGCGAACATGCCGGAAAAAAACTTCTGCATCTTCGCGATATTTCCGCTTGTTTGCGATAATTTTAAACATTTTCGCGATAATTTGCGAAAGTTAATTTCGCAAATTCCGCCCACCCCTACTCATTTCATACAAGTGATGATGTCACCATCGTTAATGAGTCTGGTGCTGAGTTTTGTACGTGCATATGTGATTTGACTTGCCAATGTTCTCCATGGTGACATGGATTGGGCAAGGTAGCACTCTGGCTTTTCAATGCTCATGACAGTGAGGGCCGGTGGTGTGTGTGTTGCATTTTTGCTGCTGTGAGTAGCATATCTCCTCCAATGCAGTCCAGGTGGGACCTTGTGTCTACAGTGTCTATGTCAGTGAGTGGTGTGTTGTGTGAAGGATGCATATGTTTCAGCACGATGTAGGAGTGGAATGCAGCTCACAACAGCACCAAGTGTGAATGAGACCATGCTATGGTGTCGGCTATATTGGGCTGTCCATTCCATTCACTGTCACATGTCCCCTGTCAATGATGTATATGTGAGTTCCTGTGTGTTTTTTTTTGCAATGTACCATATATGGCTCTCCACACTTGTCATCTGCAAGACACACCTCCCCAGCCCGGCCAGTGGGCACCCCTGGACACTGCATCCCCAGACAATGAGTTTGAACTTTTGGTTGCAATGGCTGTGAGTGCGACTGTGTTTTGTTTGGCCAGTGCATATGTGTGATTGTCCACCACATCATTTCTCTGGCCCATGTGTCAGACATCTTGCCCGGGCATCATCTTTGTGAGTGACTGGTACCAGGTGTGCAATGTGATTTAGCATTGAAGGAGTGTGTATGCCCTGCATCGGTGTTATTTGTTTACAAGTCAGGGCCTCCTTCTCTCCCAGGCCAATTAACCCATCATGAAGCGTACCAACATTGCAGTGGGTGCAGGTTAACTTTCAGGATATCAGTCAGTGCAGTCCTGGTGTTTGTTGGTGCCCAGTTCCCAGCATGGCCTTGTGCTCCCCACAACAGAGCCCAGTGTCAGACATCTTGTCAGTCCATTCCCACTCCCTGTAAGGCGTGCATGGTTCAGTGTGAGCTTGCTGGGCCATGTGGGTGGGGAATATCTGTGACTGCAACTCCCATCATGCTCTTGGCTACACCCTCCTTCCCAGCATGCCCATACTTCATTCCTTTTGACTCTGCTTCCCTGTGAGGGGGTGTGACAGCAATGGCAAGGTGGCTGACTATGCAGTCCTGGTGTTTGTTGCTGCCCAGTTCCCAGCATGGCCTTGTGCTCCCCACAACACAGCCCAGTGTCAGACATCTTGTCAGTCCATTCCCACTCCTTGTGTGGCGTGCATGGTTCAGTGTGAGCTTGCTGGGCCATGTGGGTGAGTGGGGAATGTCTGTGACTGCAACTCCCATCATGTTCTTGGCTACACCCTCCTTCCCAGCATGCCCATACTTCCTTCCTTTTGACTCTGCTTCCCTGTGACAGCAATGGCAAGATGGCTGACTGTGCAGTCCTGGTGTTTGTTGTTGCTCAGTTCCCAGCATGACCTTGTGCTCCCCACAACAGAGCCCAGTGTCAGACATCTAGTCAGTCCATTCCCACTCCCTGTGAGGCGAGCATGGTTCAGTATGAGCTTGCTGGGCCATGTGGGTGGGTGGGGAATGTCTGTGGCCGCAACTCCCATCATGCTCTTGGCTACACCTTTCTTCCCAGCATGCCCATACTTCCTTCCTTTTGACTCTGCTTCCCTGTGAGGGGGTGTGACAGCAATGGCAAGATGGCTGACTGTGCAGTCCTGGTGTTTGTTGTTGCCCAGTTCCCAGCATGGCCTTGTGCTCCCCATAACAGAGCCCAGTGTCAGACATCTTGTCAGTCCATTCCCACTCCCTGTGAGGCGAGCATGGTTCAGTGTGAGCTTGCTGGGCCATGTGGGTGGGTGGGGAATGTCTGTGACTGCAACTCCCATCATGCTCTTGGCTACACCCTCCTTCCCAGCATGCCCATACTTCCTTCCTTTTGACTCTGCTTCCCTGTGAGGGGGTGTGACAGCAATGGCAAGATGGCTGAATGTGAAGCCCTGGTGTTTGTTTTCCTACAAGTCCAAAGAGGGCCCCTGTGCTTCACACAGCAGCACCAAGTACGATGTATCTTTGGGTGATATTTCACTATGGTGTGAGTCAATGCATTCTACCCGGTGAGTTGTGTGGAGTTTGTGTTGAGGGGTGTGTGTGTCTCCACATGCTGGTAAGTATGGTCAGTCCTCCTTCCCACCCGGCCAGACATCCCACCATGAAACGTGCTTCATTTGGAGGGCGTGTAAGTTGTCTTTCAGGATGTCAGTCAGTGGTGTCCTGCTTCTGATTGGCACACAAGCCCTACCAGGGCCTTGTGCTCCCCACAGCAGGACCCAGTGTCAGCCATCTTGTCAGTCATTTTCCACTCTCTCTGATGTGAGCATGGTTCAGAGAGGTCTTGATGGGCCAATTTGGAGGGGGAGCATTATCTGTGACTACAAACCCCATCATGCCTTTGGATACACTCACTTCACCTGTATACCCACTATTCCTTCCTGTCAGTCAGCTGCACTGTGAGGTAGTGTGTTTGTGGTGGCAAACTGTCTGGCAGTGTTTATTTGGTTTTGTGCCACTGCCTTGCTCTATTTGTTTGTAGGTTGGTACATGTCATGACACAGTTCCAAGTCACTATGAGATGGCAGGTATTTTGTTTGTCTGACTAGCATACACATCTTTGGATGATTATCTATTGGTTACTGTGGCTTTGCTAACGGTGCATGGTTTCACTGTCCCCTTGCCACACAATATTGAGTATGTTGTTTGTGTACTCACCAGGCTCTGGTATGTCTGCTAGACCATGGACGCTCTATGGTGGTAGGATGTCACGCACCTTCTCCTCCCAGGTCCTGAAGTAGACTGGTTTGTCAAGAGGGCCACCGCCAGTGCGCTGACTCAAGGCGTGATCTTTCTCGATGAGTTTCTTGACCCTCCTGCGCACGTCATACCACCTGTTCAGGATATCGTCCTTTGTGCACAACGTTGGTGCTTGTGCGTTCACCTTGTTCACAATCCTCGCCCACATCTTGGTTTTCTGTGACATGGGGGTCCTTTGGACTAATGTACCAAACACATGTGGCTCTACTCTGATGATCTAGTCTACCAGCACTTCTAACTCATCATCTGTGAACTTTGGATTCTTCTTTGGGGGCATGGTGATGGGTGGTGGTGGTGAGTGATGTGTGTGTGAGGGTGCAAGTGAGGGTGGGTTAGTGTTGGCTTTGCTAGCTGTATGTGTGTGTGGTTTTGGTGAGGTGCTAATGGTGTGACAGTTGTGTGATGGGTGAGTTGTGAGTGTGTCTGTGGTTGCTGTGTGATGGAGTTTTCTGCTGACTGTTGTCTCCTATTTGCAAAGGATCATGGTAGTGATTGATGTCCTTTATATATGTGGAGTTGTGGGTGTGTCTTTGTTCCAGGTTTTTGGGGGGGATATTTATTGGCTTTGTTATTGCTTATTTGGCCCTTTTTTTTGTCTTTTTTCCTTTGTGTTTTCTAGGCATGAAGGAGACGTTCTTCTGACCGAGACAGACGCTGATGTAGGCTCGTGTGGGCTTCTCCGGGTCATTCACGCTGACTTTCTTCTGTGTTTCATACGCGTCATTCGCGGAGATCTCTATTGCTTGAGGTCCCTGTTTTCTGTGCGTGTCGGTCATGCGGCTTCGGCTCCGTGCGAGTAAGTCTGGGTTTACACGCATTGCATCGTACTGCGCGGATCGGACATTGCGGGTACGTGTCGGTCGGGTTAATTCCTGGTACGTGTCGGTCGGTGCAACTTGTGTCGGTTTTCCGGTGGAATCACTGTTTTCCCTACGGCTCGGTCGTACGGCTTGTATTCCGTGCGTGTCGGTTGTAATTCACACGCGTTGCATTGTACTGCACGGGTCGTACAGCGCCGGTCCGTGTCGGTCGGTCTACGTTCCGGGTCCATGTCGGTCGGTTCGTTTTGCAGCCGGAATCGGAATAGGCCCCTTAATGTTTATATTCTTTGTATTCTTCTCTTTCAATGATTATGCCTGTATTGATAACATTGTGTCTTTCAAAACTAATGTTTGATTAGGTACATGATTTCCTATCAAATATCTGTAAATTACTAAATAATAATCATTGTAAATGATATTTCCTATTGTTCTCTACCAAAGGAATATGTTGTGTACTATTTATTTATATTACAATAAAAATGTTAACCTAGCATGTGAAAAAATAATTAAAATGTGTATTTTCGACAAGATGTTAATGTTGTAGTCAAAGTAAGTTTAACACTCAATGGGAAAGATCTAATTGAGAACTGGATGTTCCTTTTCTCAGACTACAGTTTTAATTCCACGGGATGTTAATCAGTGGTTATTGCCTAAATTATCGTAAATTCATCCCCACAATGGTGTTTCCAGAATAAGTATAATCAATCTGAGCAAAGGGTGTCATGAATCATCTGACCTCTTTAGGTGAGGCTTATTAAAATGGTTGAGCCTTAGGGGACTTTCCAGCAGCCCACACATTTCGACACAGTGTGCAGTTGTGCCTAATTGACTACATCTTTAAATTTTTATGGTGTTTTGATCTGGTGAGTTATTTTAGAATATTGACTTTGAAATGAAGTGACCATTGGCCTTTACTTATTTCAACTAAAGTAAATGTTACTTTTATGAGGCAAAGGTTTTACTGCTGAAGCTTTATTTTGCACGGCCTTTAACAACACATATTGATGATGACTATCTTCTCCAATGAATGCAATGTCAGGCGAGGTTGCTCCTAATAGAATTATAATTAGAAGAATGGTAACTAGTGGGGATATGTAAGAATAATTGAACAAATAGTGGCATGCTTGAGGATGGAACTAAATTCGATTGGTGGTTTCAACAAAGAAACAAGATGTATAACATAAAGAGAAATGGTTAGTTTGAGTCTTATTGCCATGCTCAAAAGAGTACTTAAAAGAAAATGTATATTAATTTAAGAAAAATCAATGATCAAGTGGCAAGAGCTTGTTATAACGGACTAGAAATAAGTGCAAGAATATATTATTATCAAAAACATCAGAATAATTCACTAAATTATGTTCTCTGCTATAAATGACAAAGATAGTAGAGAATTACTGAAGTTGGTGTGTCATATGTCAATGCCATCTTGTGTGATTTGCTTGCAGCGTTCCGTTGTGGTTTTCAGTTCATTGATTTATTTACATATGAGTCAGTAAAGTAGAATATTACTACCTTAAACTTAACAAGAGCTGCTGGGCCTCATATTTTACCAGTTGTAACTAATTCCAATATTGTTTGGTGGGCAAAAATACTCACAGCTTGCTTTTGAGGGTTTAGGATGACCAGGCAATTCCCCTCCTCTTAGAAAGGAGCAATGAACAAAGCTATTTTAAAAAGGATAAACCTGCACTGCCAAGAAACCTATTGTTTAATTAGTCTAATTGATATAGCAGGAAAAGTCTATTCAAAAACACTTTTAGGAAACTTAAAACTGTGACTAGAAGTAATGCTCTACTCTCGATTTAACAAAGGGCTTTAGGGACGGTCATGCAACTAGTGAATACTGTTTCAGAACGTGGGCCATGGCAAAGAAAGCAATTGAGCGGAAGAAAATCTTTTTTTGCTGTTTTGCAGATTTCAGGGCAGCATTGACACGATAGCAGTCAAGAAAAACTTCCAAACCAGATTCTTAAATTACATATTGGTCTCAATCCATATTGTTCACATCAATTTTATTGGAACATTTGTATTCATAAGAGAGGATGTTGTGTCTGCATTATTGCTGGTAAGTGTAGACTTGAACAAATATTATTACATTGTACCTTTTTACTCAGTATTCATAGGTACTATTTACAAACCAGCTTTTTAAAAGTATGGTACTGTTTTTAGAGTTTCTGCAAACAACGTTTTAGCAGACAAGCGTCATTTTTATGTGGTATGTGTGATAGGATGTTATCTCAGGGAATTGGGCAAATAAAAATGTGTGTTTTAATTGTCTTATTGGTTTTTACCACTAGTGTTCTATTGTAATGTGAGGAGCTTAAAAGACTACTGTTTCAATAAACTAATTTCTCATCATCAAAATGTAAACTACAAACTCACAACTTGAAGAACTATTAATGATCTTACAAATATACAAAAAATTAATTACATTAATTTAAAATTAGAAATAACTAGACAAGACTGAAAATAAGCATAGCAATCAACAATTATATATATATATATATATATATATATATATATATATATATATATATATATATATATAATCAACTGGCGGTCGCCAGTAGATAGTTATAGTTACAACCTAGTTTCCATAGGAAATCTCAAAATTCTATTTTGAATAACTTTGACGCCGGTTGACGAATCCTTGCAAAATTTTCAAAACTAATGGGGCGCTCCGTTCAGCTCCTACCCTAAAAGTCTCGGGGTGATTCGTCAAGCGGGGGCCGAGAATAAGGGGGGATCCCAAAACGCATTTTCCCCATGCATTTTTTCATAGGACCTTTAGTCGCAGCTACAGCCCGAACGGCTGAACAGAATTATGTGAAATTTGGTAGAGAGGTAGCCATAAGGTCAAGGAAGTGCCTTTTGCAGGTCTGGTGTAAATCTGTTCAGTATTTCCTGAGAAAATAGCATTTAAAAGCATATCAATATCTATACGCGCGCACCGTGCGCGCACGGTGCGCGCACCCTGGCGTGCGCGAGCGCAATTCTCATTGGTTGTTAGATGTCGGTAAACATTCGAATCGGTCGAAACCAGGAAGTGTCGGCCGCCATTTTGTCTCTCGCAGTCTGAGGGGGTAAAAAAAAAAGGTGGAGAACGTGAAAAGGGGGCAGAGTGGACAGTTCCTGACCCCCTAGCCTTGGTCAGGGGGTCACAGAAGGACCCCCATGGGCGAAAAAAACAATTTTTTTTTTTTTAAATCGCGAGGTGCGCGCACGTTGCGCGCACGGCGAACCGTGGGTGCTCGGTGCGCGAAGCACACCGAGCGCCCACAGCGCGCGCACGGTGCTCGAAGCGCACGGTGCGCGCACGGTGAAAAACCTGAAAAAAAATAAAATAAATAAATACATAACTTAGCATTTTAAAAAACGTACAAATTCACTGAAAAAACCATAGGTTTCACACACGTTATAGTTACGAATTAGCATTTAAAAAACCTTGCAAATTCACTTAAAAAAACATAGGTTTCACACATGTTATAGTTAGCTGGACATTTCACTCGTAAAAAACCAATGAAATTCCCCCGTTATAGTTAGTGCAGGCAACTATAACTCACGCGACCGCAATCCTCTGCTGATGACGTCAGATATTACATCACTGATGACATATGTGTCTTTATGAAAAATAAATATTTGTAATATATGTATAGCTAAAGATTAATGGAAGAAGACATGGGTAAATAAGTGTCTAAATACAGTGATGTAATATCTGACGTCATCAGCAGAGGATTGCGGTCGCGTGAGTTATAGTTGCCTGCACTAACTATAACGGGGGAATTTCATTGGTTTTTTACGAGTGAAATGTCCAGCTAACTATAACATGTGTGAAACCTATGGTTTTTTAAGTGAATATATATATATATATATATATATATATTACCTACTGGCGGTCGCCAGTAGGTAGTTATAGTTAGGACCCCTTTTCCATAGGAAATCCGCAACATTCTATTTTGAATAACTTTGGCGCCGGTCGACGAATCCTCGCGAATTTTTCAAAATAGGTGGGGCGCTATGCTCCGCTCCTACCCTGAAAGTCTCGGGGGGATTCGTCAAGCGGGGGCTGAGATAAAAGGGGGGTCCCAAAACGCGTTTTTCCCATGCATTTTTCCATAGGACCTTTAGACAGGGCTACAGCCCGAACGGCTGAACAGATTTACTTGAAATTTGGCAGAGAGGTAGTCCTCAGGTCAAGGAAGTGCCTTTTGTAGGTTTGGTGTAAATCTGTTCGGTAGATTCTGAGAAAATAGCCTTTAAATCAATATATATATCTGAGCCAGCTTACGGTGCGCTTACGGTACGCTTACCGTACGCGTACGGTGGCGTGCGCGAGCGCGATTCTGATTGGCTCTTCGATCTTAGTAAACATTCGAATCGGCAGAAACCCGGAAGCGGCGGCCGCCATTTTCTCTCTCGCACTGAGAGTTACATTGCTAAAATAAAGTCAAAAATCATATAAAGGGGCTGTAAAGACAACTCCCACACACATAGCCATGTTGAGGGAGTCCCCAAAGACCCCCCAAGGGCAAAAATGAAATTTGTATTTTTTCGCTAATCTCGCCGATTACGCTTACCGTACGCGTACGGTAAAAAAATGGAAATAAAAAAAACACTATCCACACTCACCCCACCCCCTGTGCTTTTGGTGGCCGATGGCCACCAAATGTACAGGGCTTATAAGAGGTGACAAAAACTAAATATTGTAAACAAAAATAATAAAAGAAAAAATTATCCACACTCTCTCCACCCCGTGTGCAAATGGTGCCCGAAGGGCACCATTTGTGCATGGCTTATAAAAATTACGAAAAATTAAAATATTACCGTGCACGGAACGAACTGCGTTAAGTGGGCGCGCACGCCACGAATGGCGTAAAGTAACTTAGCATTTAAAAAACCGTACAAATTCACTGAAAAAACCATAGGTTTCACACACGTTATAGTTAGGAATTAGCATTTAAAAAACCTTGCAAATTCAATGAAAAAACCATAGGTTTCACACATGTTATAGTTAGCGGAAATTTTACTGATAAAAAACCAGTGAAATTGCCCCGTTATAGTTAGTGCTGGCAACTATAACTCACGCGACCGCAATCTTCTGCTGATGACATATGTGTCTTTATGAAAAAAAAATATTTGTAATATATGTATAGCTAAAAATGTATGGAAGAAGACATGGGCAAATAAGTGTCTAAATACAGTATTAGCATCAGCAGAGGATTGCGGTCGCGTGAGTTATAGTTGCCAGCACTAACTATAACGGGGCAATTTCACTGGTTTTTTATCAGTAAAATTTCCGCTAACTATAACATGTGTGAAACCTATGGTTTTTTCATTGAATATATATATATATATATATATATATATATATATATATATATATATATATATATAAAACCAAAGGTTTCGGGCCGGTATAGTTGGGAATGGGAATTGGCATTTAAAAAACCTTAGAAATTCTCTGAAAAAACCATAGGTTTCAGGGGTGTTATAGTTAGCTGGACATTTCCCGCGTACAAAACCCTAGAAATTCCCCTGTTATAGTTAGTTCAGCTAACTATAACTCGCGCCCCCGCAATGCACTGCTGATGACGTCACATATTACATCAGTCATGACATGGTCAGTGACATCACTGATGACATCCCAAATGACATCACTGATGACATCACTGATGACGTCATCCAGTGACTGTGTGTTTCTGTAAAGTTTAAATATGTTTTATATATTTATAGTGAAAGGCCTGTGAAAGAATGAGTGGGTGTACAAGTGTGTGAATGGATGATTTTCTAGGTGCTTAATTGACTCTATAAGTGAGTCATTAAATGTATCTTACTGCAGACTAGTGACTAAACTGTGTGAAGGTCTGTATGTGTCTGTCTGTTGGTGTATAAGTGGCTGCATGGTTTTGTGAATAGCTATATGAGTGTCTATATGGGTTATTGATTGGTTGTCTGAGTATCTGTATGGGTGCCTGAGTGTTTGTGTGGGTAGGGTGTGTGTGACTCTGGGCCTAGATGTGTGACTGGGTGATTCTATGGGTGCATGGTTTTAAGAGTGCATCTGTGATGAACTGTATGGTTGAGTGAGTGTATGTATGGGTGTGTTAGGGATTGAATGTATATCTCAGTTATACATGTGTCAGTAACTACATATGTGAAAGGCAGTATATATGCGTGTAAGAGTATATAAGTGGGTATATGTGAGAGTGTGTGATTGTGAAAGTGGCTGTATGGATGAGTGTGTGCTTGTATCAATGATTGTATAAGAGCGTAAGAATGTGGTACTATTTTTATGAGTAGGTGAACTTGAGTGTGTATAACTGCATAGGTGAGTAAATGGGAGTGTGATTAATTATTTGCATGACTGACTAGGTGTGAGAGTACCTCTACGGATGATTGGTGGTGTGTGAGTGTCTATGTAGGTGTATAAATGCATATGATAGTCTTGTATGGAGTGACTGTAAGTATGAGTGACTGTACAGGTCAGTGAGTGGAGGTGTATGTAGACCTCAGAGTTAATGAGTGGATATGTAGTTATTGGTATTGGAGTATCTATGGTTTTCAGAATGGACGTCTGAAATTTTGAGTTGGTGTATCAACGGTTAAATTAGGGTGTGAGAAGATGCAGTAATTTATCACATGGATGATGTCATCAGTGAAGTCATCAGTGATGTCATTTGAGATGTCATCTGTGATGTCATCAGTGATGTCACTGACCATGTCATGAGTGATGTAATATGTGACGTCATCAGCAGTGCATTGCGGGAGCGCGAGTTATAGTTAGCTGAACTAACTATAACGGGGAATTTCTAAGGTTTTGTACGAGGGAAATGTCCAGCTAAATATAACACCCCTGAAACCTATGGTTTTTTCAGTGAATTTCTAAGGTTTTTTAAATGCCAATTCCTAACTATAACGCCCCTGAAACCTTTGGTTTTTTCAGTGAATTTCAAAGGTTTTTTAAATGCCAATGCCTAACTATAACGTGCATGATACCTATGGTTTTTTCAGTGAATTTCAAAGGTTTTTTAAATGCTAATTCCTATCTATAACTTATCTCTGAAGATATCATGTTTAATGATTTTGATTGGATTTGTATATTTTTCAAATTCAGTGTGTCAATTTCATGAATTACGTTTTTTAAAAAATATTTTTTATCACCACTTTTTAAACTTATTTTTTCAATTAATTCTTTTAAAAATTAAAAAATATTTTTAACTATATGTTCAAAACTTTATTTTATATATATTTTTTCAATGTTTTTGGATCCGCGCACCCTAAGCTCACCGTTCTCAATCCCTACGCGATAGCATCCGCACATGGTAAGCGTTGGGTACGTGTTTAGTGCGCGATTGCAATGCGACCGGTACGCGACTCCCAGCCTATACGCGACACGTTCGATGTACGTAACGCGACATTTACGCGCTTCCGCGATGCGTCATCTGCATCTATGACGCGGTAGGTGCGCGGATCCCGCGAAATATTTAACATTTAAAAAAACATATATATATATATTTCATTTGAATATTAATTGAAGACAAACTCTAAACTAGTCTTAAAACTAATATATTTTTACATCTAATCCTATAATTTTTTTTAATTCAATTTCGCGGATGCGCGCTGGGTGCGTGCTGCGTAAGCACAGGGTGCGCGGATCCCATCTGACCTGCAAAAAAAGAGATTTGATTGGTTCATTACACTTCCTCTTCTAACTATTGAAAGACCCCACACATTTCAATCATTCTTCTTTGACCTTCTTTAGAGCACCATCTCTTTGGAAAGAAGATTTTTTAGACTAAGTTTACACTTAGCTCTAACTTTTTTCAACCAAAAATGGCTTCAGGGCAGCAGGCATCACCTGCATCTCCTCATACTTCTGAGGATGAATTTTTGGAGGAGGCACCACCCAAAGAACGTTTTTCTTCAGTGGTCTGGAAATGTTTTACTTTTCCCGAGGGGCAGAAAAAGACCAATGCCACCTTGGTCACGTGCAAGATTTGCAAAAGAGTCCTGTCGCGAGGGGATCCTAACAAGAAATACTCGTGTGGCACGGCCAGTATGATGAAGCACATGATGACCCTTCATCCAAACAATCTTGCACGAGAAGAGTGCCGACAGATGAGAAACACTCCTGCTCCTGCGCCATCCACCTCATCGCAGCCGAGCACATCAAGAGTGCATCCATCAGCCCAAACCTTGGACATCCGTCCTCAATTTCAATTTTTAAAAGTGCTCTGCACTAAGTGCAATAAGACTTTGTGCTATGGTGAGCAGTCAATCGATATGATCTGCCGCCGGCAAGAAAGTCACATTTGCTAGTTATTTATTAATTTTTTTTATTGTTCCCTGAAGTTCATTGTTTGGTTTCTCCTGTTTTGCTTTTTGTTTTTTTTTGTTGCAGAAAAACCAAAAAAATTACAAATTGTTCAGAAAACCCAAAAAAAGTTATAAAAGAAAAAAGAAGAAAACTAAGAACTAACTTTCCTGGTTAAAAAAAGAGCTAAATTTCTTTGTTAGTGTTAGTTCAGATGAATGTATGTGTAGAAAGTAATTGACTGAATGAATGTATTAGTAGCGTATAGTGAATGTATAAGTGCAGAACTATGAGGAAGTGCTGCAGCATCACATAGTAACCTCTTTAACTGCAGTGTGCTGTAGTACTTCCGAAGCACAGGGATGCATCATATGTACATAAATATGTTGCAAATCTATGCTTCTGTCTGCACGGCTACTTAAACTGCAGCCATATGGTGACAAAGGCACTCTTGCACCATAGTGCAAGGATATCTGTGTCATGTGCTGTTTGTTCTTCTACAGGAAGACACACCTTCCTGCACAAAAACAATGAGAAAATGCATTTTTCTCCTTCAATGCATGCTGAACATTTCAGCATGCATTGAAGATATAAAAATGTGGAGAAATTAAAACAATTCTCCTTGTTGTGCTTTCCTACACCAATTTTAGAATGGTGCAGCATTCACACACATATCAAGATTTATGATTTCTGATAAATCTAGACATGTGTCTTGTTCTGTGAGTATTAAGTGCAATCATGCACAACAACACTTATAGAACACCCTTTCAACACAGAGTGGTCTGCATGATGAGGTTGTATTTACATGGAGTATAAAAAGTGCACAGAGTGCCTTTTCCTCTCTTTGTAAATATGAAAGAGTATCTTACAAAATAACTATGTTACAAAAAGTGACATATTTTCATTTTCAAAATTCCTTGGGAATGATAAAAGGTAAGCACAGAGTTTTGTCTGCAAAGATGTTCAAAGAAGAATGATTGAAATAATTGCGGTCCTTCAATAGCTAAAATAGGAAATATTATGAACCCCTCAAATCTCTTTTTTTGCAGGTCACATGGTATCTGATTATGGTCAGATTTCAAAACTACAAAGATATAAACAGAGTGTTTTTAGAAACATGTTTCAACTTTGTAGCTTCTTGCAGACCTCCTCATTCTGCATATTGAGACTTAGTTAAACTTACCTTCACAGTAATAGGAATAAAAAATGGTACACATTTTTTTCACATTTTCATTCCAATCTAAATTCATAAAAATTGCTTATTTTAAAATTTGGATCTGTGAAAGAAAAGGAAAAAAAAATTATAACATGAAATATTACATTTTTTACAACACAGCATAATTTCCACAAAGTAATTTTTTTGCATTTTTTGCTGTTCTCAGAATATATTAAATTTCACTAAAAATAGTGATTTCAATCGTACTCATCACTTAACAGCGGGCAAAAAAAAAACAATCTCAAAGATTGTTAAAAAAAAACAACATGCTATTCTCAAAAAAAAAAACAAGCTACAAATCACAGATATATAAAATGCATACCGCTAACAAAATTTTATAAGTTTAACTTACAAAAACTGTAAATGTTGTCGCTTTAAAATATTCACCGAATCTAAGGA
Organism: Triturus cristatus; assembly: GCF_964204655.1. NCBI lineage: Eukaryota > Metazoa > Chordata > Amphibia > Caudata > Salamandridae > Triturus > Triturus cristatus. Next base: position 919,515,096 of record NC_140581.1, on the reverse strand, counting down.
TGAATTTTTGGAGGATGCACCACGCCCACAACATTTTCCTTCAGTGATGTGGAAATTTTCTACTTTTCTCGCAAACGAAGACCAATACCACCTTCGTCACTTGCAAGATTTGCAAAAGAGTTCTGTTACGAGGGGAACCTAACAAAAAATTCTCGTGCAGCACAGCAAGTATGATGAAACACCTAAGGACCCTTCATCCAAACAATGTTGCACGAGAAGAGTGCAAACAGATGAGAAACACTCCTGTTCTATATCTGTAAAAAAGAATCACAAATAAATGTATATTAATAACTTTCAAATGTATACTATTCCATTACTGTACAAACACATTTTATATAAAAACTGACTTAGAAACTATAGCCCTGAACCACAAGTGTGACGATGGTTAAAACACTACATGCATAGTGCATACTACTTTGAAGCAGTTCATGCCCTAAAGCCTACCTCTCTAAAAGACTACATGCTAACTGACTAAATGATTACAGTACTATAAGGAGACACACTGGGTGAGTGACAGGGTGTTTGCTAGAAGTGTATGAATACTAACTAGGGAATTGAAGGTGTGAAAGACAACTGTGTAGATGATTAGATGACTACATCCATACTTCATAGGCATTTAAAGCAGTCCATGTGCTAAGGCCTGGCTCACTGCATGACTACTTGGGTACTGACTGAATGATTAGAGTACAGCAAGGAGAGTGCCTAGGTGAATTTATAAGTGGTAGGTTTTTCGCACAGGGAATGGATTAGTACTTGTTACTGAATGGGTCACTAGAGGAGTGCAAAGGGAGTGACAGGATGTTTGCTGGACTGTATGGATACTGACTAGGGAATTGAAAGTGTGAAAGACAAGTGTCTAGGTGGTTAGAAGACTGCATACATAGTGGATAGGGGTTTGAAGCAGTCCATGTGCTAAGGCCTGGCTCAGTGCATGAATACTTAGGCACTGACTGAATGATTAGAGTACTCCAAAGATAGTATCTTGGTGAATTTATAAGTGTTTGGGTTTTGGCACAGTGAATGGATTAGTACATGATGCTGAATGGGTCACTAGAGGTCTGCAAAGGGAGTTACAGGGTGTTTCCTGGAAGTGTATGGATACTGACTAGCGAATTGAAAATGTGAAAGACAAGTGTATAGTATGTTAGAAGACTTCATGCATACTACATAGACATTTGAAACAATCTATGTGGTAATGTATGGTTCACAACATGAGTACTTGGAAACTGACTAAATCATCAGACTACTGCTCGGTTAGTGCCTGGGTAAAACTTTTTAATTTTCAGTTCTGGCACAGTGAAGAGAATAGTACATGGTACTGCACTTTAGTGTCAAACCCCGACTCATTTTATCAATGCATAAGCAAAGAATAGCTTCTAAAGCTACTAAAACTTGACAACATGACCGATTTTAAAACAGTTATCTGTCATCAAATACACTATGTTACCAAATGCTTCTCTCACAATCCTTACCCAAATGTACACAGACTCACAGTGTGATTTTAGACAAGCAACACTATCCCTAGCAGTTTACCAAAACTCATTCACTAGTCTAGAAGAGGTAATGGTACTGCACACAATCTACACATTTAAGTACAGCACATTAGTGTCAAAGCATGACTCATTTAATCAACGCATAAGCAAAGACTGGCTTCTAATGCTACTAAAACTTGACAACATGACAGGTTTTAAAAGAGTTATCTGCTAAAAAATACACAATGTTACCAAATGCTTCTCTCACAGTGGTTCCCAAATGCACACAGACTCACAGTGTGATTCTAGACAACAACCACTATACCTAGGATTTTACCAAAAATCATTCACTACTGTGGAAGTGATAAGGGAACTGCACACAATCTACATATTTCAGGACTGCACTTTTCTGTCAAAGCCTGACTCATTTAAGAAAAGCATACTCAAAAACTGGCTTCTAATTCTGCTAAAACTTGACAACAAGACAGGTTTTAAAACAGTTATCTGTCAGCAAATATACGATATTACCACATACTTCTCTCACAGTGGTTCCCAAATGCACACAGACTCACAGTGTGATTCTAGACAAGCAACACTATCCCTAGCAGCTTACCAAAACTCATACACTACTGTGCAAGGGGTAAGGAGACTACACACAATCTACATATTAGAGTACAGCACATTAGTCTCAAAGCATGACTTATTTTATCAATGCATAAGCAAACACTGGCTTCTAATGCTACTAAAACTTGACAACATGACAGGTTTTAAAACAGTTATCTGTCAGCAAATACACAATGTTACCAAATGCTTCTCTCACAGTGGTTCCCAAATACACACATACTCACTGTGTGATTCTAGACAAACAACACTATCCCTTGCACTATACCAAAACACATTTCTTCATATAGAAGAAGTACTACATTTTAGTATAGAAACATAACATAACTCATTTCACAAATTCATAAACAATGACTGGTTTCTAATTCTACCAAAATATAAAAACAGCACAGTTATCTGTCTGCAAACACATGAAAAACACAAATGATTATCACAGAATGGTTTCTACATGCACACACACTGTCAATAAGATTGTAGAGAAAAAAAGTACTCCCTACACTTTAGCAGGAGAAATACATTAGTCTGATTAAAATCAAAATAGTCTACATACATCCCCTCACAATTAAATAACTCACCTTTCAAGTTGTTTTGTAGATTAAGAAGTATATCAGTCACTCACCATATTTTCTTTTACAGAATCTCTGCACTGTGCACCTCTCAGAAAAACCAAAGAATGGAAAAGTTTCCACACATATACATGTAAACATCAAATCACAATCCTTCACACATAAACTCAAAAGCAAACACACATTTCTATTGGTTAAACATTTCAACCCTTACCAACTGAAATACATTTCAACCCTTCCCCCAATCTGCCTTCTACCTGTTACCATAGAAACAGCACATGGAACACTGCACTGAGCACACAGGTCAGAAGTTCTGAGCACAATATTGCTAAACAAGACCGGAAATGTGCTTGACTTTTCAACATATCAGCTTATCATATATAATGTTCCTTACAATCTGTACTTGTCAAACAATAAGAATCATACCTTTAAAAAACAGAAATATACACTCTACCTTTCAGTGTAGAAAGTAGTCATACAACCAATGATTTCTTGTCTTTTTTCCCAAAACATTTCCGTGGATGCGCGCACCCAACGCGAGAGAATCCGTGCACCCAACGCGATAGGACCCCAGCACCTCTAGAGGGTCAGAGTATTTCCACTCTGCCCCCTTTATATGTTTTACACACTTATTCCCCTTGCTTCTTCAGCCTTGCTTCTACCGAGGCAGAAAATGGCCGCCAGCAGTTCCTGGTTTCGAATGTAGACAGACACCCGACAGCCAATTAGCATTCAGCACGCGATCGGGAGGGTGTGCGCTTGGTTCGGGGAGGGTGCGCTTACGGTGCTGGTAGGGTCCGCGGATCCTCCCCGGCCATAGATATTTATGTACTTTTAACTCTAATTTTCTCAGGAACTACTAAACGGATTCACACCATTTATGCAAAAGGCACGAGTCTGAACTGAGGACTACCTCTTTGCCAAATTTGGTGTCATTCCGTTCAGCGGTTCGGGCTGTAGCTGCGACAACAGATCCTATGGGAAATTGCATGGGGAAAACGCGTTTTGGGACCCCCCTTTTTTCTCGGCCCCCGCTTGCGAATCACCACGAACCTTTCAGGGTAGGAGCGGTGCAGAGCTGGCCAAAAGTTTGGAAAATTTTGTGAGGATTCATCAACCGGCGCCAGACTTATTGGGAATAGAATGTTGCGGATTTCCTATGGAAAATAGGTCCTAACTATAACTACCTACTGGCGGTCGCCAGTAGATAGTTATAGTTAGGACCGTGTTTCCATAGGAAATCTGAAAATTCTATTTTGAATAACTTTGGCGCCGGTTGACGAATCCTCGCGAAATTTTCAAAACTAATGGGGCGCTCCGCTCAGCTCCTACCCTGAAAGTCTCGGGGTGATTTGTCAAGCGGGGGCCGAGAAAAAAGGGGGGTCCCAAAACACGTTTTCCCCATGCATTTTTCCATAGGACCTTTAGTCGAAGTTACAGCCCGAACGGCTAAACAGAATTACTTGAAATTTGTCAGAGAGGTAGTCCTCAGGTCAGGGAAGTGCCTTTTGCAGGTCTGGTGTGAATCTGTTCAGTATTTCCTGAGAAAATCGCATTTAAAAGCATATAAATATCTATACGCGCGCAATTCTGATTGGTTGTTAGATGTCAGTCAACATTCGAATCGGTCGAAATCAGGAAGTGTCGGCCGCCATTTTGTCTCTCGCACTGAAAAGGAAAGGGGGGAAAAAAGGTGGAAAATGTGAAAAGGGGGCAGGGAAGAGAGTTCCTGACCCCCTAACCTTTGTCAGGGGGTCACAGAAGGACCCCCCAGGGGGAAAAAAACATTATTTTTTTTTTTTTTAAATCGCGGGGTGCGCGCACGGTGAAAGGCACGGTAAAAAAATATATATATATATTAAGAAATACATAACTTAGCATTTAAAAAAACGGACAAATTCACTTAAAAAACCATAGGTTTCACACACGTTATAGTTAGGAATTAGCATTTAAAAAACCTTGCAAATTCACTTAAAAAACCATAGGTTTCACACAGGTTATAGTTAGGTGGATCTTTCTCTCGTAAAAAACCAATGAAATTCCCCCGTTATAGTTAGTTCAGATACCTATAACTCGCGCGACCGCCACTCTATCACAAGGATGATGTCATCAGTGATGTCATGAGTGATGCCACTGACCATGTCATGAGTGATGTAATATGTGACGTCATCAGCAGTGGATTGCGGGCGCGCGAGTTATAGTTATCTGAACTAACTATAACGGGGGAATTTCATTGGTTTTTTACGAGAGAAATATCCACCTAACTATAACCTGTGTGAAACCTATGGTTTTTTAAGTGAATATATATATATATATTCACTGAAAAAAACATAGGTTTCAGGCACGTTATAGTTAGGAATTAGCATTTAAAAAACCTTAGTAATTCACTGAAAAAACCATAGGTTTCAGGGGCGTTATAGTCAGCTGGACTTTTCACTCATACAAAACCATTGAAATTCCCCCGTTATAGTTAGTTCAACTAACTATAACTCGCGCGCCCGCAATGCACTGCTGATGACATCACGCATTACATCACTCATGACATGGTCAGTGACATCACTCATGACATCACTCATGACATCATCCAGTGAATGTGTGTTTTTCTGAAAATTACATGTTTTATATATGTATATCTCAAGGTCGATGGAAGAAAAAATGGGTACATAAGTGTCTAAATGGATGATTTGTTTTTGAAAAATTGATTGTATAACTGACTGATTAAGTGTATCTTAGTGAATACTTGGCTTAGTGAGTAATGTTTAAATATGTAAATATCTGTATCAGTCTCTCACTTTGTGTATAAGTGGCTGCATGGGTTGGTGAGTAGCTACATGAGTGTCTATATAGGTTTTTAGTTGTTTTTTTGAGTATCAGTATGAGTGTCTGAGTGTCTGTATGGTTCGGTGGGGGGTATTACGTAGTGCATAGGTGCATGAATGAGTGACTCACTGTTTGTATGTGTTGAAGACAGCATGTGTGCAGGACTGTATGGGTGGATGAGTGTGTGCATGGGTGTGTTAGTGAGTGAATGACTGTCTCAATAGTGTCTTTATGAGTAACTACATATGTTTTAAACTAGTATATGTGACTGCCGATGTATATAATTGAGTATATGTGAGAGTGAGAGATTGAAAGAGTTCCTATATGAATAAGTATGTGTTTCTATAAGTGATTGTTTAAAAGACTAAGTATGTGTAAGTTTCTGTAGAAGTAAGTGTGGTGGTGAGTGCATAACTGTATATGCGAGTAAATGGATGTTTGGTTCTTTATTAGCATGAGTGACTATGTGTCTGAGTAACTCTATGGATGAGTGGCGTTGTGTAACAGGATGTATAGGTGTATGAGTACATATGATGAGTGAGTACATGTATGAGTGACTGTATAGGACTGTTGGTGAATGAGTGGATGTGTATGTGGATCTTAGAATTACTGAATAGGTTGTTGTAACTGGTATTGGTATGTCCATTGTTTTGAAAATGTTAGTTTCAATTTTTGAATGTGTGTATCAACGGTTATATTAGGGGGAGAGGAGGTCTGTGACTCTATCACAAGGATGATGTCATCAGTGATGTCATCAGTGATGTCATTTGAGATGTCATCAGTGATGTCATGAGTGATGTCACTGACCATGTCATGAGTGATGTGATATGTGACTTCATCAGCAGTGCATTGCCGGCGCGCGAGTTATAGTTAGCTGAACTAACTATAACGGGGGAATTTCAATGGTTTTGTACAATGTGAAAAGTCCAGCTGACTATAACGCCCCAGAAACCTATGGTTTTTTCAGTGAATTTCTAAGGTTTTTTTAAATGCTAATTCCTAACTATAACGTGCCTGAAACCTATGGTTTTTTCAGTGAATTTCAAAGGTTTTTTAAGTGCTAATTTCTACCTATGCCTACAGAGATAGGACATGTGAAGAAAGAAGAAAAAGCGCACAGAAAGAAAAAAAAGAAATGCAGAAAGAAGCAACAGAAGTTCTCAAAGACGAAGAAAAGTGCAGGAAGAAGGATAACGTGCAGAAAGAACAAACAGAAGAGCAGAAAGAAGCCTTGTTGCAAAATCATCCTGTACCCTCAACTTTTTCAGACGGATACTGGTGGTAACTGAGTCTGACTAACCAGTCCTAGAGCCAGTGCTATGTTAAAAGACACTCAGAATACGGTGAAAACACCAATATACACTAGGGAACACTATGCGTTGGGGTCCCCCTGTGATTAGCATGACCTCCTCTGTAAGCCCCTAGTATATAATAGGGCAGGGGATTAAAACTACCTCTTAAAACGTGCCACTGGGCGTGTTTGCACACGTCACCTCAAGCCCCGTCCCCTCACTTCCCCACTGTGTAAACACGCCCTGTGGCCATTTTAAGTTGGGAGATTAAGTCCCCTTGAATCCTGAGGGTCCCTAGGATCCAACTAGACCACTAGGTACCTCCAGTAAGCGCCACAGAGCTGCGTTGCAGAGAGATGTAAAAAGGGGCATGGCCTAGACCATCTCTCTGCAACGCAGTGCAGTGGCGTTAACTGGAAGCACCTGGTGGGCTAGTTGGCCCCCAGGGTCCCTCAAGATTGAAGGGGAATTATTTCCCCAACTTAAAACGCGCCACAGGGCTTGTTTGCACACGTTAACTCAGGCCCCGTCCCCTCCCTTCACCACTGTGTAAACATGCCCCGTGGCCATTTTTAGTTGGGAGATTAAGTTCATTTGAATCCTGAGGGTCCCTAGGGTCCAACTAGCCCACTAGGTACCTCCAGTAAGCGCCACAGAGCTGCGTTGCAGAGAGGTGTAAAAAGTGGCACGGCCTGGACCACCTCTCTGCAACGCAGCTCAGTGGCGCTTACTGGAAGCACCTGGTGGGCTAGTTAGCCCTCACGATTGAAGGGGAATTATTTCTCCAACTTAAAACGCGCCATAGGGCGTGTTTGCACATGTCACCTCAGGCCCCGTCCCCTCCCTTCCCCACTGTGTAAACACGCAATGCGGCCGTTTTTCAAGTTGGGAGATTAAGTCCACTTGAATCCTGAGGGTCCCTAGGGGCAAAATAGCCCACTAGGTATGTCCAGTAAGCACCATTGCAGAGGGGTGTAAAAAAGGGCACGGCCTGCACCACCCCTCTGCAACGCAGAGCGGTGGCGCTTACTGGAAGCACCTGGTGGGCTAGTTGGCCCCCAGGGTCCCTCAGGATTGAAAGGGAATTATTTCCCCAACTTAAAACGTGCCACAGGGTGTGTTTGCACACGTCACCTCAGACCCCGTCCCCTCCCTTCACCGCTGTGTAAACGCGCCCTGTGGCCATTCTATGTTGAGAGATTAAGTCCCCTTGAATCCTAAGGGTCCCTACGGTCAAACTAGCCCACTAGGTACCTCCAGTAAGCGCCACAGAGCTGCGTTGCATAGAGGTGTAAAAAGGGGCATGGCCTCAGAACACCTGTCTGCAACGCAGCTCCCTGGCACATACTGGAGATACCTGTTGGGCTAGTTGGCCCTCAGAGACCCTCAGTATTGAAGGGGAATTAATTCCCCAACTTACAACTGGCCAGGAGGCGCATTTGCAGAGCGCTGCAAGGAGGGGACATGGCCTCCGGCGCGATGCCGGTCTTTTATTTTTTTAAGGAGGAGGGCTGTGTGGCCCCCCTTCTTTTTCTAATTTATTGGCCCTGGGGACCCCATCCCCCAGGGCCTGCACCCTAATTTATTTTGTTGAAAAAAATTAATTTGGCCCTCCCAAGGCCTTAATCAGCCCCGGGGACCCCAACCCCCGGGTCATGGCATTTTTATTTTTTTTATTCTTTAGGAGGGGGGCTGCGTTGCCCCGCTCCTCAGGCCACTTATGGACCCGGGGACCCCATCCCCCGGGGCCGGCCTTTGTTTTTTATTATTTTAAAAAAATATATATTTATAGGAACACCTAGAACATGCTGGACAAATCGAATGTACCTATCACCATGACGATTTGCGTGATATTCATTAAAAGGCGACTATGCATACAATGAATCCATGTGGAATGTATTTACACTGCTAGTGAAGCTCTGACGTGTCTGACGCCCTACCGTGCCTAAACCCGGCGCCCCCGCCGGTGAGTACTCTCCAAGTAGACACCCTTGTCATTTATTTATACAAACATGGGTAGCTATTGATGGGCACATTTAATACACACGCACACCAAGCCATTCAAAGGGGATTCGACAAAAATTCGACCAAACTATGCAAGAAACCCCCCTCACGGTTAATAAAACACACATCCACCGCCGGATGTGTAATACTTTTTATTTTACTCTCTGGAAAGGAGACGAACCTCACTTGAGAGTCACAGCGTGCTCCTGGCTGAGCCCAATGCTGTGTTACACCCACCAGTGCCCGCCGAGTGCCACACACCTCTGTGTTGTATTCCACCAGCTAGTGCGTATGCTACGACACTCTCTAGCCCATGTGCACTGTAACACCACCCCGTAAATATGTCATGCCACACTTGCCTTCGCACGGGTTATATTGCACCATCTAACGTGCCTTCCTCTATGCCTATGTTATAACGCACAGCGCTATGCCATACATATTACAATCTGGGATCCATATCTTTGTCACAGTGCATATGCAACGTTACACTCCCCAGCACATATTTTATATATTACAACTTTAGAGACTAGTTAGGTTACACAACACTGCCCTGTGCATATTACACTCCAAGGCGCATATCGCATAGCACGCGCTAGTGCCTGTGCTATCTCACGCTCTCCAATGAATCTGTCATTGCGCACAATGTATTGCATATTATATGTCACGCCCCGGTTCATCTTATATCACACTTTTTGGTGCATAGTTTATACCATATACTATATCTAGTTTTCATTTTCAATCGTGCTCTCAGGACTATGTTCTATATAACACTGCGTCCACCTACCCTTTTCACGGGCATTACATTTTGCGATGGGGGGTGGAGGGTCAGGGGGTGTTTCTGCCAAGTGAATCCGGAGTCACAGTCACAAACGTCCTCTTCTTCCTGAATAAAAGTGAAATTGTGCTGCATACTTGTTCATATTTTAAGTAGTTCGCACAGACACACATTTTTAAAACAATAAAGTTCCTAATACCCACCTTCTCTGAACAGTTAGCTTGTTGCCCCATCCACCTCCTCCCTATCCTCTGTTGTCTGAATCCATGGACTAGCCTCCTCCCTCCTGCCATGCATGGTCTGATGTGCTGCCACTGCCCTCCATTTAGCACGATGTACCAGTCCACTCCTCCTGCCCCCCATTGCCCAATTCTATGGCCCATCATTGACCTCCTGCTTAGCCTCTGTGCTTAGCCTGCTGCCCCTATTCTACTCTCCCCTGCCCTCCGATGTCTTTGTGCATACCCCTGCTCCATCCTTTTTGCCCACCATGTTCCATGGACCTGCCACTCCTATCTGGTGTTCTGTTGAGCTGTTACTCCCCTCCCACCTGCCTAGCATTGTCAGATGACTGTAACCTGTCCCTGCCACCTCCACCCTGCCTGTCCACATGCCATGCCCCTATCCCCTTCCTCCTGTCCTCCATGGTCCATTTTACTGCCACACCCTTCTGCCCTCCCTGGTATGTTGTGCTGCAACTGCTCCTCCTGCCTGCCCCGCGCGGTCTGTTGTGAGGTCCCTTCCCCTGAACTCTCTTGTCTGTGCCCAGGTCCTGACCCTCCCTTCTATCCTCCATGGTCTTTTGTGCATGCCCCTGCACCCTCCTTCTTGCCCATCATAGCCATTGTGCTGCCACTAACCCTCCCGCTTGCCATGCATGGTCTTCTGTGCTGTCATGGCCCCTCCCACCTTCCCTGTGTGGTCAGCTAGCTGCCCCTGACCCCCTCCCACCTTCCCTCCATGGTCTGTGTGTATGCCATCATAGTCTCATTGTTGCTCTCCATGGTGTGTCTTCTTTCTAGTGCCCATCCTGCCTGACCTCCATGGTCATCTTGCTGCCCCTGCCCTGCCCCCTTGCCCCCAGCCCTCTGTTTCCATGTGCAGACCCCTATTCCCTCCCTCCTGGCTTGTCTGTTCCATTGTAATGCCCCTGATCCGTCCCTCCTGCCCTTTATGGTCTGTTATGCTGCAGCTTTCTCTTCTGTCTGTCCATTATCGTCAGCTAGCTACCATTGCCTCTTTCCCCGCTGTTCTCTGTTGTTCATGTGCATGGTCCTGTCCCCTCCCTATTGCTTTCTATGGATTGTTGTGCTGCACTCCTGTCCCGCATGCCCTGTGTGGTGTATTGTGCTGCTGCAAACCCTGATGCCTGCCCTGTAGGGTCAGTTTGGTGCACCTCTCCATGTCCCTCCTGTCCTCTGTTATCCGAGTCCATGTCCCTACCCCAATTCCTCCTGCCTACCATGATCCAATGTACCATACTTGCGAACAGTTTGTACTTGGTAAGAGGGAGATTTTGAAAAAAAACTGGGGTATTGATTTTCCCCTTTGAGTTACATTGAAAAAGAGGAGATTGTAGACAGGAGACAGATCAAATAAAGCCCATTTGAGCTTAAAAACATTGGACGTTTCCTGGATGAAACAGGTCTGTTGGCATGTATGGTTGTACTACCACTGCCTCTGACTTCTGCCCACAATGGTCTATTATATTGCCACAGCCTCTCATGCCAGTCCTGTATTGTTGGTTTGTTGCCCCTGCCCCCCTTTCCACTGCCCTCCATAGTCTGTTGTGCTCCCACTGCCCTTCCTGCCTGCCCACTGTGGTCAAATTGTTGCCTCTGCACTCCCCTACCTGCCTTCAATTTTCAGAGTCCGTGCCCCTGGCCTCTGCCTCTCAACAGTATCCCAATGAACAACTAGATTGCTAACATTCTATATTACAAAAGTGTGGAACGCCTGACGTCATCTTGATGTAATCCAAACTGTAATACCTAGAGCATTTCCTTTAGAAATTACATATATGAGAGGGTCTTATTTGCATCAAAATTATGGTTAGTGCTCTAAAAAAAAATGAGGACATATTTTCTGAGTTTTCAAATAGCGACAAAGAACTTTTAAATTATTTGTAATCTTTATGTTTTTTTATCCAGTTGACCACTTGATTAAATGTTGCACCTAGGGGAGAGAATGTGACGTTACTTCCAGAGCTGCAAACTTTGCAACTGGGAAACCAGGTTGGAGTTTCTGCTTCAGCTCAACATTCTGTGATTCTGGTCAAATCACTTAATCTCCCCATGTCTACAACCAAAATGAATGTGATCTTGTGTGATGTAACCAATGCTCGTGTAGAGCAATCCAATACTTGACAAGTCTGTACTATATAAAACTGCAAATACACAAAAAATAAGTGTTTTGCACACTTCTGTCATTGGGCTACATGTGGGCTACATCTGGGTGATATTTGTGCTGCATTTGGGCTCTTTTGTCTCTGGTGGCCATCTTGGGAGATTTATTTGTTATGAAGTTTCCTAATTTCCTCCTTTACTGCAGTCTCCTCATTAGGAAATGCTTTCAGTTTTTTACTTTGATTCCATCAAGAAGGTATTCAGATATGTCACACATTTGCCATAAATTCTGAATGTTAGCACATTAGATCACTGTAGTAAAGCTACTGCTCACCACGGAAGTCTGCTGCTGGTATTAAAAGTGCATGTTTCAGTCTGCATATCAGAATATTTTAATGAAATAGAAGAGGATTTGAGAAGTCACTCAAAATGTGCCCTAAGTTTTCTTTCTTAAGCACTAATCATAATTTCTATGGCAAAATGAACCCCCTCATTGTGTACCTTTTTAAATTAAATGTTTTAAGTGTTACCAGTTTATTCCAATTAAGATGGCTTCAGGTGTGCCATACTTTTGTCATAAGTAAGACAGTAAGCGCTCTAGTTGTTCTTAAGAACACTCTGGGACATTCTGTCATTGGGCTATACTTGGGCTACATCTGGGTGATATTTGGGCTACATTTGGGCTCTTTTGACTCTGGTGGCCATCTTGGGAGATTTATTTGTTATGAAGTTTCCTAATTTCCTCATTTACTGCAGTCTCCTCAGTAGGAAATACTTTCAGTTTTTTATTTTGGTTGCATCAAGAAGGCATTCAGATGTGTCACACATTTGCCATAAATTCTGAATGTTAGCACTCTAGTTGTTCATTAGATCACTGTAGTAAAGCTACTGCTCACCAGGGAAGTCTGCTGCTGGTATTGAAAGTGCATGTTTCAGTCTGCATGTCAGAATTTTTTTATGAAATAGAAGAGGATTTGAGGTCACTCAAAATGTGCCCTAATTTTTCTTTCTGCAGCACTAATCATACTTTCTATGGCAAAATGAACCCCCTCATTGTGTTTCTTTTTAAATTAAATGTTTTAAGAGTTACCACTTTATTCCAATCAAGATGGCTTCAGGTGTGCAATACATTTGTCATAAGTAGGACTGTTAGCGCTCTAGTTGTTCTTTAGAACACTCTGGGAAGCTGCAGTAGAACACAAAGGAATCAACTGACAGTCTCTGCCCTTGTTGGATGTACATGTTTTACTGAGAATGTCAGACTTCATTCTCACATGACTGAGAAAGAAAATGTGAATTTACAGAAAATATGCTCTCAGTTTAGCTTATAGATCACCTTCCAAACCTCTGTGGGAAAAGCGTGAGAAAATAGTTTTCTCTCAAACATGATTCATGATATCACAGCAGAAGGCTTTTTCACATGGTAAAATCACCTTAGAACACACCACAATTCCTAAAATGAGTATGGTACTATCAACAAATGATTTATAATGAAACTAAAGTCTTAAAACCTTCTATTAACTACAATGCTTTTTAACCCCTTGTGTGCGCACGACAGCTCCCGGCCGTCATGCATTATAGTGGGCGTGTGTGCACGAGGGCCGGGAGCCGTCGTAATCGCGCACGTGTTTATTTCTCCCGCACAGCGGGAGAAATAAACCCGCACACAAGGGGTTAATGAGGTGCTATCATGTATATTGGTCCCAGGATGGCTGCCAACACTTCTTGGATGAAGTACTGACAGCCAATCAGATCTCACGATGAGATGTGTGGTTAGGCTCCGCCCAGATATATCTATCTTTTTAACTCTAATTTTCTCAGGAACTACTGCACGGATTTACACCATTTAAGCAAAAGGCATGAGTCTGAACTGAGGACTACCTCTTTGCCAAATTTGGTGTAATTCTGTTCAGCAGTTCGGGCTGTAGCTGCGTCAACAGGTCCTATAGGAAAATGCATGGGGAAAACGCGTTTTGGGACCCCCCTTTTTTCTCGGCCCCCGCTTGACGAATCACCTTGAAATTTTCAGGATAGGAGCGGACCGGAGCTGGCCAAACGTTTGGAAAATTTCGCGAAGATTCGTCAATCGGCGCCAACGTTATTCCAAATAGAATGTTGCGGATTTCCTATGCAAAATAGGTCCTAAATATAACTACCTACTGGCGACTGCCAGTAGTTAATATATATATATATATTGGGGTTGTTACAACATCCACGCCACTATCACAGAAGTTTTTACCACGCATATGCCTTTACCATGCATGCCTTTACAATGAAATTTTTGTTCTAGAGGCATGCCTTTTAAAGGCATATGCATGGTAAAGACTTCTGTGGTAGTGGCGTGGTTGTTGTAATGACCATGGGGTAACTGCATGCGTGGTAATAGCATGCGTGGTTCTGTCATACAACCGTATTAGCCTGCTATGAGACAAACCACAGGTAGAGGAAATGGAGTTTCCACTCTGTGTCTCTGTCTCTTCTGTCCCGTGGCTATTTCTATATGTGACTAATTCATATCTTCTGTTCTTGTTTTTGCTGAAACCAAGACTATTGCATAGGGGTGGGCGGAATTTGCGGAATTAACTTCCGCAAATTATCGCGAGAATGCAGAAAATCTCCGCAAACACGCCGGAAATATCGCGAAGATGCGGAAGTTTTTTTGCCGCCTGTTCGCGGTATTTTTTGCGTGTTCGCGGGTCGCCAACTTACCCATGCGGTCGCTCACGGGCGCGGCCATCTTGTTTTCACTTGTCCCGCCCTCTGGCGTTGTTTACTTCCTGTTCCGGGTCGCGCAATGCATGTTCGCGGTCGATATTTCCTGTTCGCGATCGCTTTTACTTGATCGCGTTGCTTTTTGCTTGCTCAGGGAGAAAATATCGCGCGAACTTGCGCACGTGGTCGCAACGGGCGCGGCCATCTTGTTTTCCACTCTATTGCATGGTTCTGGGGCCTGATTTTCAATCCTCCCTAAATCTTTTCAATCCTTTGTTTATAGCCACTTTTTTTGGATCTTTATTACTTATTATTTCTCTAACTATTTTCCTGCCTCTATATTTTTGGTTTTTGTGTACTTTTTTTTTGTTTTTTAGCTACTTTTTCTCTTTGTATTGCCCGCTATTTATTTCCTTTACTCCTTTATTTATTTTACCTTTTCTTTCCCGCCCCGTCCCCAGAACCATGTCCAAGGGCAGGGCTGTTCGCCGGCGCAGCCAGAGCCGCGACCGCCTTCCTTGCGGAAGGCGGCGCCCACAAGGGGTGCATGCACGGGCCTTATTTGGGGAGGCGGAGTTGGCTGCACTAATTTTCTTTGTGCAGCGCCACCTCCCCTCAACCCTGGCAGCAGGTGGCAGGCCTGGGTCCGGGTACGGCCTCCGGGAGCGTTGGCAGCAGTGGGGGAAGGTGCGCCGGGCAGTGTCGCGCATCTCTGGGGTCCGGCGCACCCAGGCACAGCTGACGCACCGGTGGTCCGACATCCTGGACCGTGAGCAGGACCTGCTGGACCTGCTAGGAGTGGAGGTCCCGGGGCTTGGTGAGTACCTATTTAATTATTACAACTTTGTGTCTGTTCTTCTGCTCTATGTTATATATTGCGAATATCTTTTTTTCCTTCCAACCAGCTAGAATGTTGCTGCTTGCAATACATTCCAGGTTAATAACGTTTAAAAGTCTTCTGTGATTATGACACAGGTGCTCTTCTGCGCTACTACTAATCTTACTTGTTTGCAGCTTTGCGTTTGCGCTTGCTTAGCGTGATTCTTTACGAGTTTATTTTAGAGAAATTAAGTTACGTAATGCTACAGTGACTCACGTCCACTCCTTACTTTGTCCTGTCACTAATAGATAGGGGCGGATTGATACATAGGTTTAGGTACTTTGTATGAGCTTCTAATTGGTTAGTGGTATGCGTGATGCCCCCCTCACTCAGTTACGTGACGTGCTGCTAGTATGCCAGTCTTTAGAACCTTTCTAGTTTGTTCAATGAGTGGAGGTAGGCTTTGCAGTTACTTAGCAGTAGCAGATCAGCATCAATCAAACCAAAATTTGGTGTATACAAAAAATGTAGTCATGTTCATGTGTCCTCCATGATTGGATCATACACATTGTTGAGGAATACAGTGGAAATGCATACTTAATGTACAATTGGCATGCCTGGAATAGGTGGGCTAGGTTGGGTGGTACGTTGTACTAATACTTAGGCTTACTTGTAACTTAGTTTTCTGGAATCAGAATGGAAGAATGGATTACTGTTGATAAATAGTAACTTAAGTAGTCGAACTGCGAATCCCCCGATATTACATGTTGACCAGATGAGATCGGTCAATGTAGTTATTGCAATTGTTTACATATGTGTTTTTTGACCGTTGTTGAAAAATATTGTATTTGCTTAAGTTGACACCATCCATCAATGTTTGTCTCTTTCTTATATCTTTCCTGTTCATCAGCACCCAGGGGTAGACGGGCAGGGACTGGGCAGTCGGCGGGACAGGAACACCACCAGGAGGACACTGCTGAGGGCTCCTCTGCTGGCCCCAGTAAGTCTTCTTGTTTTTAATAATATTTCTTATTCCATAACTTTTACTGCCCCATTTCTCCCGAACTATAGTGTGTTTCCAAATGCTATTTTTTTACCACCAATTATCCTTCGATCTGTACGGTTTCAAAAAGCTTATCCCTGCCTCCGCTATGATGACTGAGTACTACTACATACTATCAGTCTGTCTGTCTGTACTGTAGTAGCTAGTCTTGCCCAGTTGGCCAGTGCCACTCTTTGTGAAAGGTTGTAATATAAAACTCATATTCACCAGTAGCTCGTACAATCCGTTGGGTCGTTGTCTTGTACTACTTTTTACTCTTGTTGATGTTTAGGCTTTGAAAATTCACAGCAACAGCCCTACCAGATTTCTTAATATTTTGATATGATACCCTATAGGACATACAACTGTTGTAGGGATCTTGCACATACATTTGCACCAGAAAATAGGATGTTGGTGATGGTAGGTTGGACCTTCCTTGCACACCTCAATCAGAAATCCCGCACCCACCACAATTCCACTGCTTGACTATAGTACTGTCTTGTCATACCTATTAGGTCTCGGAACCCTCCCCCCAAGATAACCAACAAGTAGACAACCCAGAACATTAACACACCCAACCTCTGTCGTGGAAGCAATTCACATGCACACCCTTACATTAATTTGCTCACTCGTGTAAGTTAGTCCACTCCACACCAAATACCACAAAGTCTATGTAAGTTTAAAATGTTTATTTCAATTTGAGAAGGTCTGTACACTGTTTTCTTAGCAGCACCAACCGGCAAATCAATAACATTAAAACAATATACATTGTTACACTTATACAGTTGGGAATTAAATCATGATAACTGAAGTGGTGGAAGGCAGCACCACCATCCCATAGCAATTTAGTTTATATACATTTATAAATGAAGATGTGAGTGAAGGGACCCCTCACCTCAGAAGAACCTAGTACTGGTAGTTGGTGCATCGTTCAGAAGCTCTGGTTCGTAGAAGCGAATCTTGCGTCTGTAATGCGAAAAAAGAAATGGTGTGCGTTAGTATATTGCAACTTGCAAGCATTTCTCAGCCGTGCCAAAAAGTGTAGCATCTATGGATAAGCAATATGGACTAACAGTAACAGTAGTACACCAGTTCTTCCTAAAAAAGTGGCTTGTTAATGTTTGTTGACCGCCTGTACGCAGCGCGTAGACTAGACAGTAGCAGTGTGAGGCAGGTCATGTGGGCTCAAAGGTGTCTTAAGAAGCTGCAAGGTAAAGGTAACGTCACATGTGCATGGCTAGGGCTAATCAAGCAAATGCTACAATGATCATATAACTTAGTGTCTACTCTACTACTACCTGATTTGTACTAGTGATTTATGTTAGTATTAACTCATTTTTCAACCTTGCTACTGATCAATAGGGGGGAGGTGTATATGTTGCCTAATAAATGTGTAATGTTTTCTAGGCGCACTACCGACCACCATTGCTGGGGCCAGCGAAGGCGACGCAGAGGGCGAGGATGCGGCAGTTGCAGATAGCAACGGAGGGGGAGTGGCAGCACCAGTGGCAGGCGGTGGTAAGTTAGATTCATAATCTTTAACTATTGTTGAACTTGACAGCACACTCACTGCAAAGGTGTACTGTATGTATATGTATACTGTACAGTTGTGAATTAGGGCCCCATTAGGATGGTGGGCGTATTGCCCCCGCCGGGCTGGCTGGAATTCACTGCCGTCACAGCAGGGGCAAACCTCCCGCCATCCCTGTAGAAAATATTCAGACATGTCTAGGCGTAAAAGGGTTCAATATGGCGGTGGTGTCTCTCTCACCACACCGGCAGCCATATAATCTGCATTTTGGAATGCCTTTGCGTGGCGGCATTACCGTCCGCCACGGAAAGGCATGCACACATTGCAGAGTATGCTTGGGGGCCCCCATGGAGGGTACCTACCGATGCTATGGTACCCCCCTGACTTTCAAAGCAAAACGTGACAGGCTCCGTGCGAGGCCCGTCATGTTGTGCTTGGAAAAGCAGCACAACATTTTAGCATTGCTTTCAGCAAAGCCAACCAGAATTTAAACTTAAAATAACAGGGTGCGCCCGCCACTGTGCCGGGCGCATCATCCTAATTAATTGTCCCCACGGGACCCCCACCCTTTTTAGCAGTCGGATGGCGGGCGGACAAAGTCCGCCCGCTATCCGATGTCGTAAGTAAGTATGAGTTCTTGGGGACGTTTGAAGAGTGAACTAGAAGACTAGAATTCCCTTTAATTGGTATAGGACTAGGAGCCGGAGTATTGAGTAACCAATGTCCTCATCTATCTGGTTTCAACTCCGCTTTGAAAGTTTTATGGAGAAGAGCACCTGGTGCACTGTTCAACTAAAAAGTGTAAGACAGGTGGAAGGAAGAAGGACGGGCGACATTTAAAATGTTATGTACTACTGTGCTTTATTTTATAGTGCTACTCTACCATGCCACTATGTGTATAAATAATTACCTTGTCCTACTGTTTTATTAAGACTATATTTTACAATTGTCTTGTTTTTTTCTTTTTGATACACAGCAACTCAGAAAGTCAACCGTAAGGAGTTGGCCGCCAAGGCACGGCGCCGGAAGCTGGAGGCAATCCAGCAGGAATACCGGCGGCTGGTGGTCCTAGCCGAGGAGGAGGAGGAGGCTGCTGCAGCTACTGAAGGCTCCTCCATTGCCCCGGGCCCCAGCCACCGCCCTCCAGCGGTACGGCGCCACCGCCGGGCGGCTGCCCGCCGCCACCGTGCCATCTCCGGTGCCCCCCCCCACTGTGGCTGCAACTGCCGCGGCCTTAGACGCCGCGTCACCTATTTAGAGGACCAGATTCGTGTCTTCCTCCAGTCCCGCCCCACCAGTTAGTCCCTGTCACTGCCCCTTTTTTAATTCCTGTTCGTTCTTCTCGTTTGGGCGTTCTCTATTTCTATGGACAGTCGTTGGGGTTAGGGAGGTGGGTGGGTTAGCTTTTGTGGGTTTAGTTTATTTGTTAGGGTCAATTAGATATATTTTTCTATGTTACATGCAATGTTGTTAATGTTTTGTAGGTGGGGTAACTGTTTTACATCACACTGTTTCTTTGCTGGTGCATGGCCGCCCATAGCGTGTGTTTGATTTCAATAATTTGCTGACTGTATAAGACACAAACAGATAGATGCGACACACCTCACTCATTGACTGGTCCTACTATGCATTCCTTGGAGTGGTGTTTGAAACTGACATCATTGACAACATGTCCATTATTGATTCTGCCTCCCCCAAACTTCTCTCTTACCGGTGCTTGATGTTTATGTCCAACTGTGGCACAGCACTGGCTGCATGGTGAAGATGGTTTCCTTTTTCATACATGCCATGTTTGGGGTGGTGGTGGTAGTATAGTAGTAGTAGTATACACTGGCAGGGTGGCAGCATTTCCAAAAAAAGAAAAGGAGATAGTCAATCGCCTTTGAGAGACTGTTAGAGGAGTAGTTGAATGAAGTACATCACAGAATTTACCGAGCAACAATTATATGCTCAAATATTTGACAAAAAAACTGAATGCTGGTTATTATGAGGATAGCCTACTAGACAGAGTTACAAACTATAGTTTTGTCGACTTGGCTATGCCTACAGTCTAACAGTTAGTGCTGTATATGAGGAATGACAACAAACAAATCCAATCAATGCCGGCAATTCATGCTGAGGTATATGTTCCTTTGTTAAATAAAATAACCTGTGAAATATCCTACTCATGGGTGGGCAAGCAGAAGAAGATCATCGCTCTGCATTGAAATTGAAGTAGTGTTGCTTTCACCACATCCGCCCCAGCAAGTGTGTGATTAAGTATTGGTGTACATTTAATTTAGTTACACCTCGACAATAAGTCACACAGCCCGGGGGAAGAGGGTTAGGGTCCGTTGATTGGATGGGAAGGGGGATTTTGGGAAAGGTTTGACATAGAAAAACAGTATGCATACATAGACAAACAAACGACAATCATTGAAGACTACCATACCATATCCATTCCATATGTTAAGGTATAAAAAAGGAAATGCATGCATGATGAGACCCGGATTACATACACTTCTATTTCTTGTTCTGTTCCGGCCTTAATACTTTAACAGATAGCAAATAGAAATTTTAAATATTGGTAGTGAAGAATCGTAAACACAGAGGAAACGTAATGATGATTGATAATAACAACTCCAAGAACACACTGTTGTAAAGAATGTATACAAGATATTAATCAAATTATTTAAAAGAAGTGAAAAGTGGATACTGTTACTGTCTTATCCTGGTCAAAAATGTGGACTGGTTTTTTGCATCTCGGCATTCCTCTTGCTCCTCTCGTCCATCAATCTTGGGTGTGTCGCCTCACCACTCGCCACTGCCCGGCTGGAATAAAAAGGTGATTGATTGGTAAGGTAATTAATATGCATTGTAATGTTTTACAAAGTTTTGGACAAGGCCCGGTGTTAGACCTGTCAGCCCTTTGGGTGGTCCCTCCTCATCATTATTTATTTTGTCCCACTTTTGCCTCAAACCCCTGTTTGAATTTTTCCTTTTTGGGAACCACCAGACTTTTTAGTGTTGCTGCAGATTCAGGGAGCCATTTTAGCTACCCCTGAAACTTCTGTCTGAGGGCCTGGAGCACAAAATGGTGGCCACCTGTGACATCACCAGCATCCACTGGAACCTACCAGCACCTTCCAGAACATTCCAGGAGATTCCAGAACTCTGTGACAGTTGGAGACCGTTTAGAATGTTGGGAGGATAAGAGAGGCAGTTGGCAGTTGGAGCTGGCAGTTGGCACCTGACTGGTGAAGAGAGAGGAGCACAACAGTGAAGGAGGAAGGAGTGAAGCAGCAGGGGTGGAAACTTGTGCCTGGAGTGGGGTCCATAAACCCACCCTTGATACTTGTCCCTACTGATGGATCCCAGCCTATAGCCCTGTGTGGGAAGAAGACAGAAGAAACTTATCCTAAGGACCTGGACAGCAGGAACAGGCCTTAGAACCAAGAAAACAGCAAGATTCTGACCTGAGAACTGGTTTCCCTGGAGTCCGGCGTCGAGTAGCCTGAAGACCTGGAGCCCGAGGTGGAGAAGCGGCGCTGACTGAAGTAGCAGACGTCGTACCCGGAGCCGCCTGAGGTCGTAAGAGGGCGCCGACGGAGGTCGTGAGGAATACCAGAGGTCGAGGAGGAAGTGAACCGAGGTCGAGCGAGCGGCGTCATCGGAGGAGTGAAGTCCGCCCTCCGGAGTCGTCGGAGACCGAGGTAGAGGAGCACCGGAGGTCGGGAGTGAGGATCGCACTCCGGAGTCGCCCGGAGCCTGTGAGGAGGAGCACCGGAGGTCGGGGGTGAGGATCGCACCCCGGAGTCGCCGGAAGTCGACATCGAGGCCAGGCCGGCTGACGTCATCGGAGCCGAGAGCGCCATCGGACCGGAGCCGCCCGAAGTCGACATCGTGAAGAGACTGCCCGACGCCGTCGAATCGGAGGTCGAGATCGAACCGAGGCCACCGACATCGGACCGGAACCGCCTACCGGCGTCGTCAAAGAACTGACATTGTGCCGAGGCCGCCGAGACCGAACCGGAACCGCCTCACGGCGTCGACACGACTCCAGCGGCGTCGGAACATCAGAAAAAGGGCAGTAAGTGGAGTAGAGGGCGCCTAAGGCCCTGTGGAGACCTGAGAGACTGCTCTAAGGGGCTAGGGAGGTGCTGAAACCCACCTGACTGTGCCTGGGGTGAACTGGGACTAACCTAGAGAGGTTGTGTGGAGAGAGAAAGCCAGGGCACTGGTATTCCCCCCTTTGATCTACCTCAGCTTAGGCCTCAGCCTTGT
Organism: Triturus cristatus; assembly: GCF_964204655.1. Classification (NCBI taxonomy): domain Eukaryota; kingdom Metazoa; phylum Chordata; class Amphibia; order Caudata; family Salamandridae; genus Triturus; species Triturus cristatus. Next base: position 919,492,833 of record NC_140581.1, on the reverse strand, counting down.
CCCAGCCAGGGAGTAGCCCCCCTCAAGCCTTCCACAACCCTACAAGCTGTGCCTGGGCCATATCAGCCCTTAAGAATTGAAGTGTCATCTGATTACATGAGTGTTGCTGTATACTTTTAATTATTTATTGGGGGTACTGTATTTATTGAATTTTTACCTATTTATTGCTGCACTATATTTATAGGTCCACAGGACTTGATGGTGTACAATATTTATTGGTACAGTATTTATTGCCTCAAGGTATTTAATTGTCTGTATATATTGCACTTGTATTTATGCCCTGTTATTTATGATCACCCCTATTTATTTCATCAAACAGCCAGTATTTATTTGACCTGCACTATTTAAATTTGTATATTGTGATTGTCTTATTTATTTTTCCAATCAGCAACTAAGAGAAAAAGATAAAGAAGAATATTTTCATAATTTTTACGGTGTAGAGTCGTTTTTGGAACGGATGCACGCATGGTTATTGTATGGGTATATTGTATGCTTAGCACTGTGCCTGTTTCCTGACCACTCGAGCCAAGCTACCACAGTGTGTCCGGAAGACCACCACCACCCTGAGGAGTGGGAGTGGGCTGTTTCCAACATAAATTGGTGTTCAGTGGTGGGATAGAGCTGTGCCTACATATACTCAACAATAACTGTGGGTAGTCCATAGGCCTACACCGGGAGTTTTCTCAAGAGCGGCCTTCCTAATTGTGGGTTTTTGTTTTTTCCAAATTTACTCTGGTGGTGGGAGGAGGTCTTACTAAAGGTACCACCCTACATTGTTACTGCACAAAACCTGTCCTCTAACCTGAGTGGGCAAGATGGAGTTTGTACTGGAAGCTTTAGAAACGTACACTGTGGCCCAACTCAGGGAGTTTTGCCAGCGGGAGGGGGTGTACTGTCCCCCAGGAGCAAAGAAGGGTGCACTCCAAACCAGCTTAAGGGCTTGGGGGGAGGCACGCCGAGAAAGCAAGGCTGAGGAGGAAGACAGGGATGGAGAGCCTGACCCCGAGGGGGCTGAGATGTACCAACCTGAGGTGGGGAACCTGTCAGCAGGGCCCAGGACACTTTCTAGGAAGGGCAGCACTGTCTCTAGCGGGGGCTTATCCAGCGTGGAGTTAGCAGATCGGAGAGAGAAAAGACAGCTCACATGGGATTTAGCAAAGCTGGAGAAGGAGAAGGAGGAACAGAGGTTGGCTCATGAGACGGAGAAAGAGAGGATGGCTCATGAGATAAGACTGAAAGAGATAGAGCTTCAGATCTTAAGAATTGGGGCACCAACTGTTCCTAATGGTGGCAGCAAAGACCAAGAAATCACCAGGGAATCCAAACCTTACCTGCCAAAGGACATAGTAGCTAGCTATGGGGCGGGTGACGACATCGCCAAGTGGCTAGCAGCCTATGAGGTCTCGTTGAGGGCCCATGGGGTTCCAGTGAAGTATTGGGGAGGAGGATTGTATAGGTACATGCCTCCAGCTGGTAGGGATGCTTTATTGGCCCTCGAAGAGGATGAGCAGACCCACTACCCCACCATGAAACTGGCGCTCATCAGAAAGTTTGGACTAACACCTGAAAAGTACAGACAGAAGTTCAGGGGTAGTCACAAGCTGGGCACACAGAATTGGGTGGACTTCCTGGACTATGCAAAGAAGGCACTGGAAGGTTGGATTCAGGGCAGTGAAGTAAGGAACTACGAGGAGCTGTTTGACCTAGTACTGAAGGAACACCTACTCGAGAAATGTTTCCCTGAACTGCGGCAACACCTGGTGGATAGCAAGCTGACCAGCCCCCGGAAGCTTGCTGAGGAGGCGGACATTTGGGCCAGTACCCGGGTGTCCACAAGGGGGACTGGAGGGGATACTCAAAAGGCCGGACAGGGCGCCCCCCAGAAGAAAGAGGGAGGGGAAAAGAAAAAGGAGTTCTCCAAAGGCCCCCAAAATAACTTCCAAGGGAAGGGAACAGGATTCACCTCTAAGGCTAACCCACCCAGAAACCCTAATCCTGGCCAGAGTCAGCAGCCAAGGGTTGTCCATTGCTACGAGTGCGGTGGCGTTGGACACTATAAAGGAGATCCGAAGTGTCAGAAACGATCACCCCCTCCCACTGGAGGAAAGCCCCCCGGAGTAGCTAGTGTAGTGCTCGGGGAGGAGATGCCCTTAACTAAGGGAAGGGAGTGGGCGGGTGTCACTTTAGTGTCCCTGGGAGAACGGGAGATGGTTCCTAAGATCCAGGTGCCCGCAAATACCGCAAAGTATGGGCAGTGGATCACCATCAACGGCCAAAGAGGGGAGGCTCTGAGAGACACAGGAGCCAGTATGACTATGGTGCGTAGCCAGCTGGTGTCTCCAGAGCAGGTAATTCCCGATGTACTCCACCCAGCCGCGATGGCTGACGGCAGAACAGGTCACTATCCAGTGGCCGAGGTTCCCTTTGAATGGGGGGGGGTTGCAGGTTCACTTCGAGTTGCCGTAAGCCCTGCCGTGCCAGTCGATTGTCTGCTGGGCAATGACATGGAGCACAACGCTTGGAAGGAGGTGGAATACCGGACTCACACCGAGATGCTGGGTACACCTGACTGGGCCTGTGTTAGCACAAGGTCCGCGACTACCCGAAGAGGGAGTTCATTCCGGCTGTAGCCTGGAACAAAGGCCCAGCCAGCTGCCAGTCAAGGGAAGAACCGAGGACAGGAGGAGCCTGCCTCGGCGTCTCCACCCCGTAGGACGGATAGGCCACCGGAGGTGGTGGACCAGGAGTCTGCGGAGGGGGACGTTACCAACCTGGAGGACCTACCCATCCCGGCCGAGTGGCACGTGGAGGGAGGCCCGTCCAGGGAGGAATTCTGCCAGGGCCAGAGGGAGTGCCCTACCCTTGAGGGGCTGAGGCGACAGGCCGAAGCCCAGGCAGCAGGGAACGTTGAAGGGAACTACAGTGTTTACTGGGAGGATGGCCTCCTCTACAGTGAACCCAAGGCACCCCTACATGGATCGTCACGAGCCTTGGTAGTTCCACAACGTTATCGAGCCTTCCTTTTGGAGTTGGCTCACGAGATACCATTGGCAGGACACCTGGGGCAAGACAAGACCTTCGCCCGTCTTGTCCCACACTTTTATTGGCCTCAGATGAAAGTGTCGTCCGATACCTACTGCCGGACATGTGTGTCTTGCCAAGCCAGTGGGAAAACAGGGGTGAAGCTGAAAGCTCCCCTGGAACCACTTCCTGTCGTTAGCACCCCCTTTGAAAGGGTGGGCATCGACATTGTGGGTCCATTAGATCCACCAACTACAGCTGGTCACAGGTTTATCCTGGTTCTGGTGGATCATGCCACACGGTACCCAGAGGCAATACCTCTGAGGACCATAACAGCACCTGTTGTGGCTAGGGCCCTGATGGGAATCTTTACCCGAGTGGGTTTTCCCAAGGAAGTTGTGTCCGACAGGGGGACCAACTTCATGTCAGCATATATGCGGGCAATGTGGAAGGAGTGTGGAGTGACCTACCGGTTCACAACTCCTTACCACCCCCAGACCAATGGTCTGGTGGAGAGGTTTAATAAAACCTTGAAAGGCATGATCAGAAGTCTGCCTGAAAGCCTGCGGAGGAAATGGGACGTCCTCCTACCCTGTTTACTTTTTTCATACAGGGAAGTGCCACAGAAGGGAGTGGGCTTCAGCCCCTTCGAGCTTCTGTATGGGCACCCTGTACGTGGACCTCTTAACCTGGTGAGAGACGGATGGGAAAGAACTCCCAGAAAGCTCCCCCAGGATGTGGTGAGCTACATGCTGGCCTTCCGGAGCCAAATGGCTAAGTTGTGGAAGCAAGCTTCTGACAACTTGGAAGCCAGCCAAGCAGTGATGAAGGCGTGGTATGACCACAACGCTCACCCGGTGGAGTTGGAGCCTGGCCAGAAGGTGTGGGTGATCGAACCAGGAGAGCTTAGTGCCCTTCAGGATCGCTGGTCAGGACCCTTTGAGGTGTTGGAGAAGAAGGGTAAGGCTACCTACTTGGTGGACCTGAAGACCCCTCGTCAGCCCCTGCGGGTGCTGCATGCCAACCGCCTCAAACCCCACCACGAGAGGCCCGAAGTCATCTTGATGATGGTGACTGACGGAGGAGAGGACGTGGAAAGCGAGCCTCTCCCTGATCTGTTTGCGTCTCAAGAAAAGGATGGGTCGGTGGAGGGAGTGATACTCTCCCCATCTCTAACTCCTGAACAGCAGGAGGACTGTCGCCAGGCCCTGGGGCAGTACTCTGCGTTGTTCTCCCTTGTCCCGGGTAGGACTCACCTGTGCGTCCATGACGTGGACACAGGAGACAGCCCACCTGTGAAGTCCAAGATCTACCGGATGTCAGACAAGGTGAAGGCCAGCATTCATAGTGAAGTCACTAAGATGCTGGAGCTAGGAGTGATTGAACCTTCTAGCAGCCCCTGGTCCAGTCCGGTGGTGTTAGTACCGAAAGCTGCACCACCGGGTGCCCAACCAGAACTGAGGTTCTGTGTGGACTACCGGGGACTGAATTCAGTGACAAAGACTGATGCACATCCGATCCCTAGGGCGGATGAATTAATTGACCGGCTGGGAGCTGCCCAATATCTAAGTACCTTTGACCTTACTTCGGGGTACTGGCAGATCTCTTTGACTGATGGAGCAAGGGAAAGGTCAGCCTTCTCCACGCCCAATGGCCACTACCAGTTCTGTGTGATGCCCTTTGGGCTCAAGAACGCACCTGCCACGTTTCAGCGCCTGGTAAACCAGATCCTCACCGGAATGGAGAGTTTCTCTGCTGCTTATCTGGATGACATAGCCGTCTTCAGTAGCAGCTGGGAGGATCACTTGCGTCACCTGCAAGCTGTTCTCCAGGCCCTGAGACAAGCTGGATTGACGATCAAGGCCAGCAAGTGCCAGATCGGGCAGGGGTCGGTAGTGTACCTTGGACACTTGGTGGGTAGGGGAACGGTGCAACCCCTCCAGGCGAAGATCGAGGCCATCATGGCCTGGGAACCCCCCAAGACACAGACTGAGGTCCGAGCATTTTTGGGCCTCACGGGATACTATCGCCGCTTCGTGAAGGGGTACGGTACCATCGTAGCCCCTCTCACGGAGCTCACGTCCAAGAAACAACCTCGACGGGTAGTCTGGACGGAGGCTTGTCAGCAAGCCTTTGAGAAATTGAAGAAAGCCATGTGCGAGGCCCCGGTCTTAAGGGCCCCAGACTTTTCCAAGAAGTTCATTGTCCAGACAGATGCATCAGAACATGGCATTGGGGCAGTGTTATCGCAACTCAACGAAGAGGGTCTGGATCAACCCGTGGTCTTCCTATCCCGGAGACTACTTCCCAGGGAACAGAAGTGGAGTGCAATAGAGCGTGAAGCCTTTGCAGTGGTATGGGCTCTGAAGAAGTTGCGGCCATACCTGTTTGGCTCGCACTTCCTAGTTCAGACCGACCACAGACCCCTTCGTTGGCTGATGCAAATGAAGGGGGAGAATCCCAAGTTGTTGAGGTGGTCTATTTCCCTACAGGGGATGGACTTTCAGGTGGAACATCGGCCTGGAGTGGACCACGCCAATGCAGACGGTCTCTCAAGGTATTTCCGCCTTAGTGATGAGAACTCCCAAGGGGTTGGGTAGCTCTCCCCACTTTCAGCTGGGGGGGACGCGTGTTAGACCTGTCAGCCCTTTGGGTGGTCCCTCCTCATCATTATTTATTTTGTCCCACTTTTGCCTCAAACCCCTGTTTGAATTTTTCCTTTTTGGGAACCACCAGACTTTTTAGTGTTGCTGCAGATTCAGGGAGCCATTTTAGCTACCTCTGAAACTTCTGTCTGAGGGCCTGGAGCACAAAATGGTGGCCACCTGTGACATCACCAGCATCCACTGGAACCTACCAGCACCTTCCAGAACATTCCAGGAGATTCCAGAACTCTGTGACAGTTGGAGACCGTTTAGAATGTTGGGAGGATAAGAGAGGCAGTTGGCAGTTGGAGCTGGCAGTTGGCACCTGACTGGTGAAGAGAGAGGAGCACAACAGTGAAGGAGGAAGGAGTGAAGCAGCAGGGGTGGAAACTTGTGCCTGGAGTGGGGTCCATAAACCCACCCTTGATACTTGTCCCTACTGATGGATCCCAGCCTATAGCCCTGTGTGGGAAGAAGACAGAAGAAACTTATCCTAAGGACCTGGACAGCAGGAACAGGCCTTAGAACCAAGAAAACAGCAAGATTCTGACCTGAGAACTGGTTTCCCTGGAGTCCGGCGTCGAGTAGCCTGAAGACCTGGAGCCCGAGGTGGAGAAGCGGCGCTGACTGAAGTAGCAGACGTCGTACCCGGAGCCGCCTGAGGTCGTAAGAGGGCGCCGACGGAGGTCGTGAGGAATACCAGAGGTCGAGGAGGAAGTGAACCGAGGTCGAGCGAGCGGCGTCATCGGAGGAGTGAAGTCCGCCCTCCGGAGTCGTCGGAGACCGAGGTAGAGGAGCACCGGAGGTCGGGAGTGAGGATCGCACTCCGGAGTCGCCCGGAGCCTGTGAGGAGGAGCACCGGAGGTCGGGGGTGAGGATCGCACCCCGGAGTCGCCGGAAGTCGACATCGAGGCCAGGCCGGCTGACGTCATCGGAGCCGAGAGCGCCATCGGACCGGAGCCGCCCGAAGTCGACATCGTGAAGAGACTGCCCGACGTCGTCGAATCGGAGGTCGAGATCGAACCGAGGCCACCGACATCGGACCGGAACCGCCTACCGGCGTCGTCAAAGAACTGACATTGTGCCGAGGCCGCCGAGACCGAACCGGAACCGCCTCACGGCATCGACACGACTCCAGCGGCGTCGGAACATCAGAAAAAGGGCAGTAAGTGGAGTAGAGGGCGCCTAAGGCCCTGTGGAGACCTGAGAGACTGCTCTAAGGGGCTAGGGAGGTGCTGAAACCCACCTGACTGTGCCTGGGGTGAACTGGGACTAACCTAGAGAGGTTGTGTGGAGAGAGAAAGCCAGGGCACTGGTATTCCCCCCTTTGATCTACCTCAGCTTAGGCCTCAGCCTTGTCCCAGCCAGGGAGTAGCCCCCCTCAAGCCTTCCACAACCCTACAAGCTGTGCCTGGGCCATATCAGCCCTTAAGAATTGAAGTGTCATCTGATTACATGAGTGTTGCTGTATACTTTTAATTATTTATTGGGGGTACTGTATTTATTGAATTTTTACCTATTTATTGCTGCACTATATTTATAGGTCCACAGGACTTGATGGTGTACAATATTTATTGGTACAGTATTTATTGCCTCAAGGTATTTAATTGTCTGTATATATTGCACTTGTATTTATGCCCTGTTATTTATGATCACCCCTATTTATTTCATCAAACAGCCAGTATTTATTTGACCTGCACTATTTAAATTTGTATATTGTGATTGTCTTATTTATTTTTCCAATCAGCAACTAAGAGAAAAAGATAAAGAAGAATATTTTCATAATTTTTACGGTGTAGAGTCGTTTTTGGAACGGATGCACGCATGGTTATTGTATGGGTATATTGTATGCTTAGCACTGTGCCTGTTTCCTGACCACTCGAGCCAAGCTACCACAGTGTGTCCGGAAGACCACCACCACCCTGCGGAGTGGGAGTGGGCTGTTTCCAACACCCGGCCTGTAATTTTAGATTGAAAACCAAAGGGGATATTCAGAAAGAAAGTGAAAACAAATGCACAAGTGATGGTGTAGTGCAACAAGAACACTTTCCGAGGTGGCATGTATGCATATGCATCATCTCTACTGTAGTCTGTTTCCAGCATAGACCTTCAACAGTAACAGGAGAGATCAGGCCCACAGTGCTTACCATTAGCACATCCTACGTTAACACTTTAGAGTCCTTTTTTTTTTCTCTCAAAGAGTTGGACAAACGCAAAGCACATTATCCATTCCAGACATAGCATTTTACAGTTAAAGTTAGTAAAATCAATGCACTGCAGTCATCCCACCGCTACACTCTATTCAACTTCTACACAGACATTTGGGTGTGCTGTGGTTGTTGTTCACGTGTTTACCTTTAGGCTTTTCCGTTTTATGCCACTCATGAAACATCCTCCTGACTTCATCATCAGCTCTGATACTTCTACTGACTGAAGATCGGCCTGCAGTACAAGTGTAATTTTTATAACACAACAAGAGTAGAAATATAAATATTACTGACTTGAGTCATTCTTTATTGTGTACAGAAAGATAGATTACCACTAGTACACTTTGACATCACTTTGTGCACAACAAACAACGCAAACACAAAGACCAATAGCTCAGAGTCAGGTGTCCAATGCATGCCATTAATTATCATCATTTATTACCTGTTCCTTCTCATCTTAAGTTAACGGGCCGTCTCTTTCGCCATCATCATGACGGACGGTGCTGTTAAGTCACAGTCATTTGCATTGCGCAGATTGAGTGAGTCCCCTCCCTGTATTGAATTAAAAGCAATGTATCACCAAGATGCAGGAGAAGTACACATTTCTTGTTTGCCAGAAGAGGAAAATTAGTAATTACTAGTGTGTTCTGTAGAAAGTTGATTAGTGGCAGTGCACAATTACATCAATTCATGCGCAACACACCACAAAATCTACATCATTCAGTCTGCTATTCTGCGGCCAATGCATGGCATCAATCATTACCTGTTGCATCTCATCTCGTTAACGCTGCAGGCCGTCTCTTTCGCCATCATCATGATGGACGGTGCTGTTAAGTCACAGTCATTTGCATTGCGCAGATTGAGTGAGTCCCCTTCCTGTATTGAATTAAAAGCAATGTATCACCAAGATGCAGGAGAGAAGTACACATTTCTTGTTTGCCAGAAGGGGAAAATTAGTAATTACTAGTGTGTTCTGTAGAAAGTTGATTAGTGGCAGTGCACAATTACATCAATTCATGCGCAACACACCACAAAATCTACATCATTCAGTCTGCTATTCTGCGGCCAATGCATGGCATCAATCATTACCTGTTGCATCTCATCTCGTTAACGCTGCAGGCCGTCTCTTTCGCCATCATCATGATGGACGGTGCTGTTAAGTCACAGTCATTTGCATTGCGCAGATTGAGTGAGTCCCCTTCCTGTATTGAATTAAAAGCAATGTATCACCAAGATGCAGGAGAAGTACACATTTCTTGTTTGCCAGAAGAGGAAAATTAGTGTGTTCTGTAGAATGTTGATTAGTGGCAGTGCACAATTACATCAATTCATTCATGCGCAACACACACAACAAAATCTACATCACTCAGTCTGCTTTTCTGCGGACAATGCATGGCATCAATCATTACCTGTTGCATCTTATTTTCAGTTAATGGCCAGTCTCTCTCGGCTCTGAAGGAGGATAGCTATAGAAGTCATCAGATTCATGGTCTACTTGTTTTGGAAGGACGAGGAAAGTTTGAATTTGTTGTTACCATCATCCAATCATCATTCATGAGGGAAATGGAATTGACCAGGAGATGCAGTATGATTGAGCGGAGGAGCTGGATTCTGAGGACTGTAGTGTCAAATGGCAGACACCTGAAACTTGTATCTTAAATTAGAAGATTAGAAGACGGTGATAATGCATTGGTTGCGATTCACAAGTTTATAACCGGAACAACAGACACAAACAAAGGGGGAAAAAAGGGAGGAAGACAGTAAGTGCGAGCCTAATTGTCAGGGAAGTATAGCTCGTCCTCAAACTCTGGGGTATCTTCCAGTAGTAGGTAATCATCTGACACAATACTTCCGTCACCTGAGCCGCTGTCCTCATCTTCCTCTGTTGATTCATGCATTGTGTAATTCGGTGGTATGAAGTGCTGATTCATTTTGATCATTGTTAACCTCTCCACGTTTTTGGGAGATAGACTGGTCCTTCTCAAGGTTACAATGGAACCTGCAGCACTGAAAACACGTTCGGAAGAGACACTTGCGACAGGGCAAGCCAGATAGCTTATCGCCAGCCTGCTGAGCTGTGGCCATTCAGACCTTTTCCTATGCCAATACTGCACTGGGTTTTGATCAACGTACACCTCTGTTGGGTCGTCCAGATAGGCCTGGACCATCCGCTCAATGTTCAGGGTTGCTGCTGGTAAGCTTTTGTGCTGTTTTTTCTGTGCATCAGCACTGTGCTTAAGGCCCATCTTTACATACCAATCTGATAATGATTGTACTCATCCGAATGATCCAGTTATTGTTTTTGTAGTCAATGGTGATGGTGAGTGTTGCGATTGTGAGCCAACCGCACTGCCCTCAGCCGACGAAGTTGCACTTGATTCTGCATGGCCTGCTTCAGTATCAGTACTTGTTGTGGGTTGATGTGGCGGGCTTTTAATTAGCAGCCCTTCGTTTTCAAACTTGATGGCTGCTTCAGCTATACAACTTTTGTAGCGGGCAACATCAGTGTCGGAAAAAGAACGGAATAGTCCTAATTTTGCACGTGGATCCAGAATTGTGGCACAAATGTAATGTTCTTGTGACAAAATTTTATTTTGTATCCTTACATTTTCTGATAAGCGCCTGGATAAGCTCTCCACCAAGTCATGGGCTTGCCTTCTGTCCTCTACACCTTTGTAGGATTCAGACACATTATTCAGCTCATGCTCTAGCATTTGCAACAATGGGATAGCTTGGCCCATTGTACAGTCCTCCTTGCTGACTTCACGTGTGAAGACCTCAAAAGGAGACAGCATCTCAGTCAGGCATTGAATTAGGGTCCATTGCTCCCTCTGAAGGGTCATGCCTTTAACACTAGCATCACTGCTTCTGTACCAGACATAATCATTGAGTGACCTGTGCTGTTCGTACAGACGATCAAGCATGTAATACGTTGAGTTCCAACGTGTTGCCACCTCCTGGATGAGTGCCTTGACTGGCACCCTACGCTCACGTTGGAGGATCCTCAGCTGCTTCCGAGCTTTAAAAGAATGGCTGAAATGAGTGCATATTCTTCGGCAGATGGACAGTAAATTGCTTACTATGGGTTCTTTTTTCAGAAAGTCTTGCACTATAATGTTTATGCAGTGTGCCAAACACGGAACCCTGAAATAGGAACCAAGTTCCATGGCCTTAAGTACATTACTGCCATTGTCTGTGGCAACAAAACCAATACCAAGCCCTCTGGGCTGCAGCCAATCCAAAACCTTGGTGCGAAACTCTTCTAAAATGTTTTCAGCCGTATGAGATTTCTCCATGGCGAACATGGCTACAGTTGCATGTTTCCGAGTACCTTCAAAAATCGCAGCTGTGTCAACAACACCTCGTGCAGATAGTTGATCTTTAACCCCCACAAAAGAGATCCAGTGTGCAGTGATACACATGTAATCTGTGGCTTGGCAACTGGTCCACATGTCTGTTGTCAGGTGGATATTGTGCACAGCACTCTTCTGCAAAGCTTGTCCAACCAATTCCAGCACATCATGATGTAGTGCCGGAACAGCAATTCTTGCGAAATAGGACCGGCTTGGAACTTTCCATTTCGGGCAGATGGCAGACACAAATTCAAGGAAACCCACCCCTTCCACAAATGAAAAAGGAAGAAGGTCCAGCGCTAACATTTTAGCCAGCTTCGCATTGTACAATCGTGCCGTTGGGTGGTTGCGTTGGAACTGCCCCTCCAACCTAAACATGCTGTCAATGGTAGGCTGGCTTACTTTCCTTAGTGGTGCCATTAACCCACTAAGGCTCAACGACACAGATTGTCTCATTGAGGTACTCGCCGGTCGCCTTGGTGTCTCACCCACACTCTGAGTATGGCTCTTACTGCGGTGCCACTCTGATGTTACTGAGGAGGATGTGGGCGTTACCACTGCAGTGACTGCAGTACTGGAGACAGGGCTAGAAATGCCTCCCTGTTCTTCACCTGCCACCACAATAATATCGCTCCCTGATTCCTGACCAACTTCAAAGGGTTTAGTTTTCCTACTTTCTTTTAACTTAAGTAGGTGATCCTCCCACACAATAGTGTGGTGTATTCTGAGATGACTTGCTTGTCCTCCGGTACCATAGTTTGTACCAAGCTTACCACGCCGAACACCTTGCCGACAAATTGCGCATATAGCAACGTTCTCCTCCTTGGCGCTAACAGAAAAGAAGTCCCAAACTGGGGAGGAGAACTTTCTGGCACTGCTGGATGTGCCACTTTCAACACCAGATGAACTTGAGGGGGTGCTTGAAAATATGTGACCCTGTCCACCTACACTGTGACTTTTACTACCACTTCCTACTGAGGTGGTTGAGCTGGATGTAGGTCCCTGCCGGGCCTTGGAAAATATGGCAGCTAGAGGTAGTGGTGGTGTAACCTGTGTTGGTGAGATCCGTGCTACATCCCGCTCAGTAGCAGCCTTTCTGGATAGGGTTAGAATGTCGGTCTCCAATCCCTTTGGGGCGGGAGTAATGTGCGTGATGACTGGCTCGTCTTCATCAACATCATCACCCCCCTCTTCTACATCTACCTCCATAACTCTAAGTTTTTCTGGGACCTTCCTTTTCAGAAGCAATGTCTTGTGGCGTACTTCACTCTCAGACCGAGCTGGTGGGACCCAAGTGTCATCACGATCATCAGAAGCGGGGCTTGAAGAAGAAGATGATGGACTAAGCCTCCTTTTCCTTGCTGGTGGTCTGGAAGACAATAGATGTTCTGAAACAGTGGTTTGACTTCGCTCCGCTTTGTCTGCAGGAAGCTCGATTTCATGAAATGCCCCTACGTCAGGAGCAACAACTACTATGGTGGGCTGTTGTGGCGGCTGCTGCTGTTCTGGTTGCAGTAACAGACCACAGGAGGTAGCCCATAAACCACAGTGAGACTGGGGCAGTACGTTTCATTCGGCTCGTCCTTTTCGAACCAATTTGGACTCCCCCGGACCCGTCTTACTCCTCCTTGCCGATTCTCCGTGCTCGGCCCTTCCACACGACACTGTTCAAAATATGTGTAACCAGTCCTGATGATGGCCCTGATTGTCACGGGCCGAAACGCCGTCGACTTCAACAGCGTTACTGTTGGCGCATTTACAAACATGGGCATTTGCCTTATTGTCCTTTGAACTCCCATACATTTATTGTGTAAATGCCCTAATTTTGGCGTATTCAAAATACCATTGTTCTCTTGCTGCGCCGTTTCACCGCTGTATATACCACTTTATGTGTCACTTGCGCCGTCACAAACTGCACGAGCACTTGTGCACAGTATCTTTTCGGTTACACTTTCACTAAGTGTCACACAGTGCTTTTTTAACCTTTATGATATGTACATATGACGCAATATGTTCATCATGTAATGAAAATACAACTCTTTCCTACTTACTTGGTCTCCTGTTGTCCTCTGTGTATGGATTCACTCCTCTGATACTGTAATATACAGCTCACCTTTAATTACTTGTCCTTCCATTGAATTCCACGTTGAGACATTGCTGTTCTGGTTGCGGCGGCTGCTGCTGTTCTGGTTGCGGCGGCTGCTGCTGTTCTGGTTGCGGCGGCTGCTGCTGCTGTTCTGGTTGCGGCTGCTGCTGTTCTTGTTGCGGCGGCTGCTGCTGCTGTTCTTGTTGCGGCGGCTGCTGCTGCTGTTCTTGTTGCGGCGGCTGCTGCTGCTGTTCTTGTTGCGGCGGCTGCTGCTGCTGTTCTTGTTGCGGCGGCTGCTGCTGCTGTTCTTGTTGCGGCGGCTGCACACTGATCTGCTGAGTTTGCGCCTGCGTTGAACTTGATTGTGTACTACTTTGCGGTAATGACATTTCTTCAACATCGCTGCCCGTTAGTAGACTGGCTACCTCTGCGACAGTAAAGCCCTTGGGCCTAGGTTGGTGGGGTTGCTGGACCGCTGTGCTGCTCTCAGCTTGGTTCCCGGACAACGCTTTGGTGCCAAAAAAAACCTTGGCCGGCACACCACCAGTCGTGGTTAATGGCACTTCCTTTTTCTGTTCCTTCTTCTCACCAGCAACTTTCTTGGTACTGGACCTGGTACCTTTCTTTGGGGCCATCTTATTCCGACGTCAGGCAGGAGGCAGATGCACAACAAGTTCTGGTCACACGTGGGCGTGATGCGCAGCAGGACTTCTGTCTGGCTGGCAGTACAACGGGTAGCCAGGTGATGCCGATGACACCTCCTACTCTGTCTTTTGTGCACCTAAAAGCAAAGAAGACAGGAGAAGAACCTCAGTGAAATGTTGCATTTGTTTTTGTGGTTCAGTTACTTAGTACTGTACTAGTGCAAACAAAAGATAGTCTAGCCATTTATGAATTTTTTTTAACTAGAGCTATGTTATACTACTAGTACTGTGTACAGACACACTACACTCTCAGGAAGGTGATGTCTAAAAATTCAACAGATCACATAGAAAACACTTGATCAATAAAGCTGTGGCTACCTGCTCTGGTAGCAGTGGATGAAAGCAGGCCTGCTGGCAGACAAGGCCAGGCAAGCTTGCAGGCCTAGGCCTCAAAATGGCCACCAGCCACATGGCCAGGCCCAACAACATCAGCAAGGCCACCCCAAAAAACACACTTCCCCAACTCAATCCAATGCCATCCATGCCCAAAATGATGCCTAAATTCAACAGAGCACACAGAAAACAGTAGATTACTAAAGCTGTGGCTACCTGCTCTGGTAGCAGTGGATGAAAGCAGGCCTGCTGGCAGACAAGGCCAGGCAAGCTTGCAGGCCTAGGCCTCAAAATGGCCACCAGCCACATGGCCAGGCCCAACAACATCAGCAAGGCCACCCCAAAAAACACACTTCCCCAACTCAATCCAATGCCATCCATGCCCAAAATGATGCCTAAATTCAACAGAGCACACAGAAAACAGTAGATTACTAAAGCTGTGGCTACCTGCTCTGGTAGCAGTGGATGAAAGCAGGCCTGCTGGCAGACAAGGCCAGGCAAGCTTGCAGGCCTAGGCCTCAAAATGGCCACCAGCCACATGGCCAGGCCCAACAACATCAGCAAGGCCACCCCAAAAAACACACTTCCCCAACTCAATCCAATGCCATCCATGCCCAAAATGATGCCTACATTCAACAGAGCACACAGAAAACAGTAGATTACTAAAGCTGTGGCTACCTGCTCTGGTAGCAGTGGATGAAAGCAGGCCTGTTGGCAGACAAGGCCAGGCAAGCTTGCAGGCCTAGGCCTCAAAATGGCCACCAGCCACATGGCCAGGCCCAACAACATCAGCAAGGCCACCCCAAAAAACACACTTCCCCAACTCAATCCAATGCCATCCATGCCCAAAATGATGCCTAAATTCAACAGAGCACACAGAAAACAGTAGATTACTAAAGCTGTGGCTACCTGCTCTGGTAGCAGTGGATGAAAGCAGGCCTGCTGGCAGACAAGGCCAGGCAAGCTTGCAGGCCTAGGCCTCAAAATGGCCACCAGCCACATGGCCAGGCCCAAAAACATCAGCAAGGCCACCCCAAACAACACACTTCCCCAACTCAATCCAATGCCATCCATGCCCAAAATGATGCCTAAATTCAACAGAGCACACAGAAAACAGTAGATTACTAAAGCTGTGGCTACCTGCTCTGGTAGCAGTGGATGAAAGCAGGCCTGTTGGCAGACAAGGCCAGGCAAGCTTGCAGGCCTAGGCCTCAAAATGGCCACCAGCCACATGGCCAGACCCAACAACATCAGCAAGGCCACCCCAAAAAACACACTTCCCCAACTCAATCCAATGCCATCCATGCCCTAAATGATGTCTAAATTCAACAGAGCAAACAGAAAACAGTAGATTACTAAAGCTGTGGCTACCTGCTCTGGTAGCAGTGGATGAAAGCAGGCCTGTTGGCAGACAAGGCCAGGCAAGCTTGCAGGCCTAGGCCTCAAAATGGCCACCAGCCACATGGCCAGGCCCAACAACATCAGCAAGGCCACCCCAAAAAACACACTTCCCCAACTCAATCCAATGCCATCCATGCCCTAAATGATGTCTAAATTCAACAGAGCAAACAGAAAACAGTAGATTACTAAAGCTGTGGCTACCTGCTCTGGTAGCAGTGGATGAAAGCAGGCCTGTTGGCAGACAAGGCCAGGCAAGCTTGCAGGCCTAGGCCTCAAAATGGCCACCAGCCACATGGCCAGGCCCAACAACATCAGCAAGGCCACCCCAAAAAACACACTTCCCCAACTCAATCCAATGCCATCCATGCCCTAAATGATGTCTAAATTCAACAGAGCAAACAGAAAACAGTAGATTACTAAAGCTGTGGCTACCTGCTCTGGTAGCAGTGGATGAAAGCAGGCCTGTTGGCAGACAAGGCCAGGCAAGCTTGAAGGCCTAGGCCTCAAAATGGCCACCAGCCACATGGCCAGGCCCAACAACATCAGCAAGGCCACCCCAAAAAACACACTTCCCCAACTCAATCCAATGCCATCCATGCCCTAAATGATGTCTAAATTCAACAGAGCAAACAGAAAACAGTAGATTACTAAAGCTGTGGCTACCTGCTCTGGTAGCAGTGGATGAAAGCAGGCCTGTTGGAAGACAAGGCCAGGCAAGCTTGCAGGCCTAGGCCTCAAAATGGCCACCAGCCACATGGCCAGGCCCAACAACATCAGCAAGGCCACCCCAAAAAATACACTTCCCCAACTCAATCCAATGCCATCCATGCCCTAAATGATGTCTAAATTCAACCGAGCAAACAGAAAACAGTAGATTACTAAAGCTGTGGCTACCTGCTCTGGTAGCAGTGGATGAAAGCAGGCCTGTTGGCAGACAAGGCCAGGCAAGCTTGCAGGCCTAGGCCTCAAAATGGCCACCAGCCACATGGCCAGGCCCAACAACATCAGCAAGGCCACCCCAAAAAACACACTTCCCCAACTCAATCCAATGCCATCCATGCCCTAAATGATGTCTAAATTCAACAGAGCAAACAGAAAACAGTAGATTACTAAAGCTGTGGCTACCTGCTCTGGTAGCAGTGGATGAAAGCAGGCCTGTTGGCAGACAAGGCCAGGCAAGCTTGCAGGCCTAGGCCTCAAAATGGCCACCAGCCACATGGCCAGGCCCAACAACATCAGCAAGGCCACCCCAAAAAACACACTTCCCCAACTCAATCCAATGCCATCCATGCCCTAAATGATGTCTAAATTCAACAGAGCAAACAGAAAACAGTAGATTACTAAAGCTGTGGCTACCTGCTCTGGTAGCAGTGGATGAAAGCAGGCCTGTTGGCAGACAAGGCCAGGCAAGCTTGAAGGCCTAGGCCTCAAAATGGCCACCAGCCACATGGCCAGGCCCAACAACATCAGCAAGGCCACCCCAAAAAACACACTTCCCCAACTCAATCCAATGCCATCCATGCCCTAAATGATGTCTAAATTCAACAGAGCAAACAGAAAACAGTAGATTACTAAAGCTGTGGCTACCTGCTCTGGTAGCAGTGGATGAAAGCAGGCCTGTTGGAAGACAAGGCCAGGCAAGCTTGCAGGCCTAGGCCTCAAAATGGCCACCAGCCACATGGCCAGGCCCAACAACATCAGCAAGGCCACCCCAAAAAATACACTTCCCCAACTCAATCCAATGCCATCCATGCCCTAAATGATGTCTAAATTCAACCGAGCAAACAGAAAACAGTAGATTACTAAAGCTGTGGCTACCTGCTCTGGTAGCAGTGGATGAAAGCAGGCCTGTTGGCAGACAAGGCCAGGCAAGCTTGCAGGCCTAGGCCTCAAAATGGCCACCAGCCACATGGCCAGGCCCAACAACATCAGCAAGGCCACCCCAAAAAACACACTTCCCCAACTCAATCCAATGCCATCCATGCCCTAAATGATGTCTAAATTCAACAGAGCAAACAGAAAACAGTAGATTACTAAAGCTGTGGCTACCTGCTCTGGTAGCAGTGGATGAAAGCAGGCCTGTTGGCAGACAAGGCCAGGCAAGCTTGAAGGCCTAGGCCTCAAAATGGCCACCAGCCACATGGCCAGGCCCAACAACATCAGCAAGGCCACCCCAAAAAACACACTTCCCCAACTCAATCCAATGCCATCCATGCCCTAAATGATGTCTAAATTCAACAGAGCAAACAGAAAACAGTAGATTACTAAAGCTGTGGCTACCTGCTCTGGTAGCAGTGGATGAAAGCAGGCCTGTTGGAAGACAAGGCCAGGCAAGCTTGCAGGCCTAGGCCTCAAAATGGCCACCAGCCACATGGCCAGGCCCAACAACATCAGCAAGGCCACCCCAAAAAATACACTTCCCCAACTCAATCCAATGCCATCCATGCCCTAAATGATGTCTAAATTCAACCGAGCAAACAGAAAACAGTAGATTACTAAAGCTGTGGCTACCTGCTCTGGTAGCAGTGGATGAAAGCAGGCCTGTTGGCAGACAAGGCCAGGCAAGCTTGCAGGCCTAGGCCTCAAAATGGCCACCAGCCACATGGCCAGGCCCAACAACATCAGCAAGGCCACCCCAAAAAACACACTTCCCCAACTCAATCCAATGCCATCCATGCCCTAAATGATGTCTAAATTCAACAGAGCAAACAGAAAACAGTAGATTACTAAAGCTGTGGCTACCTGCTCTGGTAGCAGTGGATGAAAGCAGGCCTGTTGGCAGACAAGGCCAGGCAAGCTTGCAGGCCTAGGCCTCAAAATGGCCACCAGCCACATGGCCAGGCCCAACAACATCAGCAAGGCCACCCCAAAAAACACACTTCCCCAACTCAATCCAATGCCATCCATGCCCTAAATGATGTCTAAATTCAACAGAGCAAACAGAAAACAGTAGATTACTAAAGCTGTGGCTACCTGCTCTGGTAGCAGTGGATGAAAGCAGGCCTGTTGGCAGACAAGGCCAGGCAAGCTTGCAGGCCTAGGCCTCAAAATGGCCACCAGCCACATGGCCAGGCCCAACAACATCAGCAAGGCCACCCCAAAAAACACACTTCCCCAACTCAATCCAATGCCATCCATGCCCTAAATGATGTCTAAATTCAACAGAGCAAACAGAAAACAGTAGATTACTAAAGCTGTGGCTACCTGCCCTGGTAGCAGTGGATGAAAGCAGGCCTGTTGGCAGACAAGGCCAGGCAAGCTTGCAGGCCTAGGCCTCAAAATGGCCACCAGCCACATGGCCAGGCCCAACAACATCAGCAAGGCCACCCCAAAAAACACACTTCCCCAACTCAATCCAATGCCATCCATGCCCTAAATGATGTCTAAATTCAACAGAGCAAACAGAAAACAGTAGATTACTAAAGCTGTGGCTACCTGCTCTGGTAGCAGTGGATGAAAGCAGGCCTGTTGGCAGACAAGGCCAGGCAAGCTTGCAGGCCTAGGCCTCAAAATGGCCACCAGCCACATGGCCAGGCCCAACAACATCAGCAAGGCCACCCCAAAAAACACACTTCCCCAACTCAATCCAATGCCATCCATGCCCTAAATGTGATTGAAAAAGATATATATTCAAAAAACAAAAGGAACAGTTGCTTCATCGTGCACACACACACCCATGAGGCCATGCCCATGGCTAGCTCGGGCCTACTACTACAACCCACAAAATAAAAAAAAATTAAAAAAAAAAAAAGGAATGATGATAATTAATTATCAAAAATAAATTGTAGTTACACAACAACTGCAATGCCCACAATCAAACACAACAACCACTTACTTGTAAAATATCCTATTCCAAAAATCCTGAAATCCAATTGCAATGATGCAGCAGACAAAAAGAGTGATCTTTCCAGCTCCAAATCCAAAGGCAGAATGAGCAGGAGATGGACAAAGCACTGGGAGGAGCCTGCTGGACAGGAACAGGAAGTTGGAGAATCTGTGTCACTTCCTCCCTCTCTCCACCTTGTAAAAAAAAAATGACTCCTTGCACAAAAAAGGAAAGCCAAATGTGAATGTAAGGAGTTCTTTTCATCCAAAATCAGTATTTGCAGATGGTTTCATGCTGCTAGAGCCGATATTCCTCTCCAAATTGTAAATTTTACGTTGTTGAGTTCTCCAGCTTCACATTACTTCCGCCGGCGTGTCGAAAACGATATGATCGCGTTCTCTTCTTTGTCCCTGTCGCGTTGGATATGACGTGTTAGCGGTCTCTTTCTCCTGTTCGCGTTCGATTTCATGTGCCCGCGTCCTCATTCTCTGGCTCGCGATGTAGAATGACATGTTCGAGATCTCAATCTTCTCATACTCGCGCGGTGCATGATCGCGAGAAGAAAGACGTGATCGCGCGACAAATGACGTGATCGCGTGAAAAATGACTTGAATGCGGCCGCGAACTCTCGCGAGACAGCGCAAAATGGCTACCAAAATTCAACATCTCGTGGAGAACGCGACCGGGTCAAGAAAACTTGTCGGAGAACGCAGGGATTCAGGTAAGGCGATCGCGCGCGCGCGAGAATGTATTGTTTTACAGCGCGAGCAAGAAAAAAGTTATCGCTAAGCTGCGGAATGCGGAAATTTTGACATTTTCGCGCTTTCCGTGGAACGCGAAAATGCCAAAATATCGCAATTTCCGCGAACGGAACGGATTTTTGGCCCAGGCCTACTATTGCATTATATGGTGAACAGAGAAGACATCTTACATTGAATGTGTCTGCTATTGTAACTGATCTAACTAATGGTTTGAGGGAAAACGTACAGCAAACAACTGTGTGTGTCTGCCCATAATTTTAGATCCACTAGTTTATTATTTATAGTTTAAGCCATTGAATTTCATATGTAGGTACACTTCCTGAAATGTTAACGTCTCTAAAATTCTCCAAAAATAATCCTGAGAAGAACACATCAGCGGAAATGTCTCTATTCCATGTTCATTCGCCTAATATTAATTAACTTTCTGTTTCAGAACTTCCATGTGTATTCTCCACTTTTTGACTGCAGGTGTTTTGGGACATCATCATGCATTTTTAGGAGGGATGCATACAGTCTGCCTTTCTATGCCTGATCCTTGATACAAGCAGCTACTCACTTCGCAGCAGCGACATAAAATGCAATTTTCCTTAAAATTGCTGTGTACAGTAAGGAATTCTGAGACTAGTGGGTGATAGAGTGGACCAGAAATCTAGAACTTAGAAGGTGTGGGTCAGATAAGTGATTAGATGTAATTATTTAAGGAAACACCTACAGATAAATAACCTCAAAAGTCAAGATTGAGGAAACATTGCAAGAGATTGACAGGGGTCCAGTAAAATGAGAGACAATAATGTTTTTAGATGATTTTGGAATGAGGTTTGCATGAAACACCAAGGAAAGAGCTATTTTTTTGACATGGAGGCGATGAAAGCTAACTTTATCAGTGACATTGTTTAAAAGAGAGGTGACATAAATATATTGACTTATAGTGGGTGCTCCCTTGTGTCTGGACAAAGTTGTACCTCTTTGATGGGCTCTAGCTCGAGTGAAACACATGTTTCAGGGTTTTGTTTTAATTCCAGATTACCTTGGATGGTATTTTACCAATCCAAAGGTGTAATACTGTGCCTGGAATGGTAAAAGGCATTTCTCATTTTTCAGCTCAGCAGGGATGTCCCTGTGCTAATCCTATGCTTAATGGTTCTGCTAGAAAAAGCAGATTCATAGTGTTGTTGGTATTGTAGGGTACTCCATATAAAGGAGCTGCTATCTGTCTAATTTTGGTAACTACCCAGAGTTCCTTGCTTCCTGTTTTGCATAATTTTCACTTCTTTAAAATATTTCCAATCCTGCTCCCCTACAAATCCAATGACACATCAAAAAAATTCGAAACTGTTTTAAATAAAATTAAAAAAATGTATGATATATAAAATGCACATAAACATTAGACTAAAAATAATTAATAAAAAGTACTTTTAAATGTAGTACATTAAACATACACAAAGTTTACATAATAAAATGGAAATCCAATTATTAATGTTAGAAATGGGTTTTCGAGCTGGCTAGGGTATGCAGCTAATCCAGGCATAATCCACCACTCAGGATAAGGGGATTACACGTCTAATATAAACCCTGCTCACCCCCTTGGTAGCATGGCATGAGTAGTCAGGTTTATCTTAGAGGCAGTGTGTAAATCATTTGTACATAACCAGCAGTAATACAGTGAAAACGCTACAAAATGGCACCACGTCAGTTTTAGAAACATATCTAATATGTATCCATTTAAACCAAGACCAAAATTATATAAATCGAACATACAGTAATCCACAATACTAACAGAGCAAAGATTGACTTTATAAACAGTTCCTTAAAGTCGATAGCTCCGTCTGGGGCTATCACGGCGTCATGAGGTGACAAATCCAACAGTTCTTGCCAACCGAGGCATCGCGGACCAGCTACGGTGTTCTGGAGACCCGTGAAACAGTATCTTTGAAAATGCAGGGGGTCAAACCTTGCGGTGAGCTCCAGGGTAGCAAAGTCAGCAGGCGTTGGTTCCAGGAGTTGGTGCATGAGTAGTTGTGCTCTTGAAGTCACACGCGTTGCAGGTTGAACTCCATGAGTTTGAAGTCAGGGGATTCGGCAGGTGTCGGACTGCAGTGTGAAGTGGAGCTGTGCGACGTGCGGTGCCCTCAGGTCGCGGTGCAGGCAGCGCCTTGGTGACGATCGTCCAGCCGCATCTGTGAGACCTGAGCTGTGGTGCGAAGCAGGATGGTGTTCGTTGCGGTGCTGACAGGTCACGGTGCAAGCAGCAGCTTCATCGTTGCTGAAGCGCTGTCGTCAGTAGACCCAAGGCTATGCGGTGTGAGATGGGGCAATGCAGTGTGTGGGGCCCACAGGTCGCAGTACAGGCTGCGGCATTGGTTGACGATCTGGATTCGATGGCACTGGCATCGGTGGGCCAAAGCTGTAGTGCGGGATGGGGCGGTGCATTGAGGAACCTCTGAGCGGTGGCCCCAAACCATGGTGCAGGCAACAGCGTCGATGTCAGCTTGGAGCAGTGGTCATGGTGAGACCATGGCTGCAGTGTGAAGCGGGTCAGTGCTCCGTGTTCTCCATGAGTGATGTCCACAGGTCACAGTTCAGGCAGTGGCATCGGTGACAGTGACGGGCGGCACATCAGTGAGACCAGGGTTGCAGTGTGAAGTGCGGCAGTGCCTTCAGGTCATGGAGCCGGCTGTGGCGTCATTGGCGGAGTTGGGTTACCTTTTTCATCTGTGGTAGCTAATCCTTCCAGTTCCAGAAGCCGGTACCCAGAAGAAGTTGAAGTCTTTGATTTCCCTGAGACTTCCAACAAGAGGCAAGCTCTACATCAAGCCCTTGGAGATACTTAGAATGCAGAAAGAACAGTCCAGTCCTTTCCCTCCAAAGACAGAAGCAGCAACTGCAGGCCAAGCCAGCAAAGCACACAGCAAAGTGGTAGGCTCGCCTAACAGCTCTTCCAGTTCTTCCTGACAGGTTCCTAAGTCCAGCAGTAATCTACAGTTCTGGGGTCAGGGCCCCAATATTTATACCATATTTCCCTTTGAAGTTGGCACAAACAAAGTTCTGCTGGCATACATAATCCAGTTCTGCCTGGCTCAGGCCAGGCTCACTCCAGGGGGTGGAGGCAGCTATGTAGAAGACAGGCACATTCCATTCAGGTGCAAGCAACAACTCCTCTTACTACTCTAAATGCATCCAGGTCTATTCAGCCTGGCTATGAGTCACCCAGGAAAGGCAGAACACACCTCAATCCCCATCCCAGTGTCTGTCTAGTGTGAATCTCAAACCCTGCCAGCCTCAAACCCAGCGGCGGCTCCTTTCACCCGACTGCCTGACTCAGAACAGCAAATGTAAAAAAAAGATGTTCTTGCATCGTTTCATTTTACAGTTGCCGGCTTTTAGTCAGCCGTGTTGGGAGGGGCAGGCCGAGGCATGGGATGGGGGAGGAGGAGTTCTAGTGCACTCCACTCCCTAAGCGCTCATGTGTGTTTGACCAGCTATCTCAGGCCAACCAAAACAAACATGCGCACTTAGGTTTTCTCCAGCCCAGCTGCATTGATTAGCCGGGCTGGAGAAACTCCACAGACTCCTTGATCTGAGAAGGGCGTCTTTCCTGCCCACTTAGACTAATCCTTGCACTGATCTGTAGCGCGGGGATTGGACAGAGAGTCTGTCCCAGGGGCTGCTGGGACTTGGCAAGAAGAGGAGGGGCAGCGTGAAGAGACAGGATGCTGGAGGCTGCCGGCGGTAAAAGGTACGGGTTTTTTTTCAACCCCCTGCACGCGACACATACCGCGCCACCCCACCAGTCCCACCACCCTTTGTTTATGTTGGCCGCTGCTGCTAAAACCCAGACAGCAAATAGACAACAGGCATCCTATGTGGATGACACACAAATTGTTGTGTCAATCACCAATAGCATAGAGGCATTCGCAGCTAATTTTTTTAATTGTATGCAGGCTGTGGCCTCCTGGAGGGTAGAGAACTACTTTAGACTCAATAGTGACAAACAGAAGCCTTGGTTGTTGGTAGTCAACAATCCATATGGTCCCAAGCTTGGTGGCCTGAATTGCTTGGCTCATGCCCCTGTCCAGCTCCAACAGCAAAGAATCTTGGTGTCATAGTTGACAGCTCTCTTTCCTTTGACCCCCAAACCAACAGAACGGTTTCCACTTGTTTTGGCATCATCAGGGTTTTAAGGAAGATATTTCCATGTCTTTCTTTTTCCCCTCGAAAGCAGGCAGTTGTTGCTCTGGTCCTTTCCAGATTGGATTACTGTAATGTCCTCTATCTGGACATCAATAAGGGATCCATTAACAAATTGCAACTTGTGCAGAAGGAAGCGGCCAGGCTTGGGATGAATCTTCCTAAATTCCACCCTGCTTCGGCGTCTATTCGCAAGTTGCACGGGCTTCCTCTAATCCAGAAAATTTAGTTCAAGGCCCTTTCCCCTCGTCCACAAAGCTCTTCATAATTTAGTCTCCGAAGATATCAATAGTACTGCCTCTAAGCTCTGGAATACTCTCCCGCTATCAATCTCTGGACAAGAGTCTCACACTTTTTTCCGCAAGGCCCTGAAGACCTGGCTCTTCACTACTTAATTGCTAGGATCTCTTCTTTGCCCCCAGCGACCACTGGCTCTATCCGCAGCACCTTGATGCCTTTGGGCAAAGTTTACACTGTATAAGATTTCATTCATTCATTTATTCAGAGCCACCTAAATGGTTAGACAAGAAAATGCCAATTTTCTAAAAGTGTGCACCAAGGAACACCTGTTCCTGTGGACGGTATGAAAAATATTTGATAATTATAAAGCTCAATGGCATATTTTTTTATGGGAACGGATTGTCAGAGGGAGAATCAAAACCACACACCTGAAGTTTCTAGGGTTTTTACTTATTTTTGCATTTCATATAGTAAGGTATAAAAAAAAGTGTTGTGCTCGATGTCCCAAGTGAACTGAAACCTACCAAAAATGTGGGGAATGTGACAATTTGTGAAATTCAGTATGAAACG
The DNA here is from genome assembly GCF_964204655.1 of Triturus cristatus. Lineage (NCBI taxonomy): Eukaryota > Metazoa > Chordata > Amphibia > Caudata > Salamandridae > Triturus > Triturus cristatus. The sequence goes on along the minus strand of NC_140581.1, from coordinate 919,467,498 downwards.
ACCACAGTGACATATAAACAAAGTATCAACAGCCTTTTAACACAATAATAATGGCTGGAAAGTGGTTTCGACCCCTAAGGCAAATGAGGGGTCTCATCAGGACCTAACAATCCGGGACACCTGAAGCAAGAGCGATTGGCTGTCAGGGTGGGAAGTGCACACCAGTAATAATGTGGCTCAAGACAAGGTGTAAAGAAGGAGAAAGGTGTACTCACATGAGGCCCAGCCAGGCACACGATGTGAGAGAGGAGAAACTGACAGTCCTGTTTGTATACGATCTGTAGCGTCCAAATCCAAATTCAAAAAGATTAGCGTCTAGGGGTACCATCCAAGAGAGAAAGAGTGAGCATCTCTTGTTTTCAAGATATAGGTGGCTCCCGTAATAGCTTTCTAAAAGTGGCATTTTCAAACACATAATATAAAAATCAACTTTACTCAAAGATGGATTTTTAAATCCTGAGTTCAGGCATACTAAACTCCATTTTTCTATCAGCTCCCACTGGCAAGCTACATTGGTAAAGTGTTACCAAGAAGATCCCATGTTAACCTTTGAGAAAGATAGCCTTTCAACAGTAAAAACGAATTGCCCAGGATTTCACTATCATGACAATAACACACACCAGTACACGTCCTACCTTTCCTTTCACATACACTGCACCCTGATCATGGGGGAATCTTGGGCCCACCTGAGGGGTGTCTTACATGTAAGAAAAGGGAAGGTTGGGGCCTGGAAAGTGGGTGCACTTGTCAGGTCGACATGGCAATAAAAACCTGTGTGCAGACACTGCAGTTGCATGTCTGAGAACCCTTTGAAAGGCTACTTGTGTGGGTGGCACAACCAGTGCTGCAAGCTCACTAGTAGCATTTGATTTACAAGCCCTTGTCACACATAGTGCACTATACCAGGGACGTAATAGTAAATCAATTATCCCAATCATGGTAAACCAATCCTACACAATTTACATGGAGAGCATATGCACTTTAGCACTGAATAGCAGTGGTAAAGTGCACAGAGTCCTAAAACCAACGAAAACAAGGTAAAAAAAAGGAGGCCAAAACGTCTGGGGGTAAACCTGCTGAAATAGCCAAGTCAGTCTAACATTATTTAATAACTGAATAAATAGTTTATGAAATATTATAAAATACATCTTTTCAAAAACTTCCCACCATAATCACCTACAAACTCAACAACCCGCAAGTAAAGAAAGAGATTGCCACGGCCCATCCGCCACTGTAACATCAAATTACAGTGATGATCTCAGTGCTCTATTTAAGGTGGGGTTAAAGTCACTCATTTTGTACTGCCTGTATCCGCCCTGCAACGCATGGTGGACCTGGGCAGGGGAAACGTACAATGGCCTCCATGTGCAGGGATAAAGCTTTTTGTTCATCAGGACCATTTATTTATTGTTTCACAGAAAAAGCTCCAGCTTTGAAAATTGTGTACAACTGAAATGTATAATGAGTGGATGAAAAATGTGGCACCCACTCAGCACCCACCCGTGTGTCCTGACTGCATGTGGCTCAGTGGTAGATGTACTGAGGGCACAGAGTTACCTGCCAAGCAAGAAATTGGCTAACTTTGGCGGGCAGTCCTTTCTTTAAACTGAGGTCAAGCCCTCTCCTGACTGGCAAGCTGTTGAGTCACCCACCACCTTTAAATGGCCCCAAGTCATTTTAGTAGGCATACATCCCTCTTCTGCAATTTCCTGTTATATGCACCATACTTAATTATTACGTGTTTGGAAATAACTTTTTTTTAAAATATTTATTTTATTTTATTTTATAGAGAGCTTATAGAGCGCTCAGTAACGCCATCACGGCGTGTCCCCGCGCTAAAGCTACCAGCGATCACCATGAGAGCCTGTGACCTACACAGTGTATAGATGTGTTTTAAGCTTGGCCCTGAACAGCGCTTCACTGCTCTCCAGTCTCAGAGCAGGAGGAAGTTTGTTCCATTGTTGAGCTGCTTGGAACGCAAAAGATCGTCCACCCATTCTAGCCTTCCTTATCCTGGGGACTGTCAGCAGCCCGGCACCCTCCGACCGGAGGGTCCTTGTTGGTTCGTAGCGGCTGACTAGATCCCTAAGGTAGGCGGGCGACCTGCCCCAGACAATTCGGTGACAGACGAGGAGGCACTTAAACAGCACACGTTTCTTCACAGGCAGCCAGTGAAGCGCATCCAGCGCCTTTTGAGAATTAGCCCTCCTAGGTCTTCTTAGCACCAATCTAGCGGCGGAATTCTGGATAACTTGCAGGCGGCCCAGGCAGCCCTCGGTGGCCCCTAGGAACAAGATGTTTCCATAGTCCATCCGAGAGGTCACCAGTGCCTGCGTCAGTGTCCTTCTGGCCGCTATGGGTAGGAGGTCTAAGGTTTTGTTTAGGGTCTTTAGTACTCCAAAACATTTGCCCACCAGACGCCTTATGTGGCCATCATAGGAGAGAGAGGAATTCATCCAGACTCCTAGATTCTTAGCCTCCTCACAAGGTATGGGGGTAGGGCCAAGGCATGGAGGCCACCACTCGGCTGACCAGTTTTTGCTTTTTCCCCCCACCACCAACACCTCTGTCTTAGAGCCATTGAGTTTTAGGCAGTGGGAGTCCATCCACTCAGCTAGTGCCTGCATACAGGACTTAAAGTTGGTGGGGGTGTTGGCGGTGTTCTGCGATAGGGAAATCAGCAGCTGGGTGTCGTTGGCGTAAGACACCAATTCCACCCCAAATGATTGTACAACCTTCGCCAGGGAGGCCATGTAGAGATTAAAAAGAGTAGGGCTCAATGCTGAGCCCTGAGGCACTCCCTGATCTAGTGGCATCTCGACCGAACGACATGTCCCTTGCTGTACCTGGAAACATCTTTCAGTGAGAAACGACTGTAACCAGTACAGCGCAGGACCCACGACCCCAGCTTCGCTCAGACACCGTAGCAGGATGGAATGCGCTACGGTGTCAAAAGCCGCGCTGAGGTCGAGCATGATCAGGGCCATTGTATGTCCTGCATCCACCCCTGCTCTTAAAGTCTCAGTGGCCCGTAGGAGAGCTGTCTCCGTAGAGTAGCCCGCCCTAAATCCTGATTGTGAGGGATGTAGTAAGTTCCCTCTCTCCAGGTGCTCAGTAAGCTGAGCATTGACCACCTTCTCATCCACTTTCGCCACATACGGCAATAAGGAGATAGGTCTGAGGTTTTCCAGCACTTCCATGCTTACATTCGGTTTTTTCCTTATTGGCAGTACTATGGCCTTCTTCCACTCCTCAGGGACTCGTTGCGTGGAAAAGGAGGTCTGTAAGACGTGTCTGATGTATGGTTCCAGGGCTACCAGGCCCTCTGAGATGACCCAGGCCGGTGCCGGGTCGTTAGGGGAACCGGACTTCACACTGCGACAGATCTTTATTAGCCTGTCAGCGGCGGGTACCTCGAAAGTTTGCAACGAGGAGTCAGGGGCCACAGGCGGGCTGCCTGCTATAAAATGGGCGGATGTCTGTGGGAAATGCCTTTCGCCACTCTTACTCAAGTGGGGTGCAGGAAAACATTGAATTAGAGGGTGTTTTTAACCAGTGTCAGACCAATATTTACCTTATACCATGTATATAAGTGGCTTCATTATAATCTAGCCTGGTTACTTAAAGCCCATAGGACGTTGTTGTAATAATAAAGAGATAACAAGTAAATGTACAGAGTATTATGGTGTATCGTCAGTAGATTCAATAGTTTTCCTGGAAGCCACTGTGTTTATTCATTACTAATAATGTTTTTGTTTCCATTTTTCTTACCCACTCAAAACCTGGCGAATGCAAGTGCTTGAGAAAGACGAGCAGGTCTCATAATGACATAGAACTCTTTCTCAAGAGGAAGAAGTGCAATCCTTGTCAGAGAGCAAGCAGTTGTCATGCATTTGATGAAAGGGTTATCAAAGGGTGTTATACATGGCGCATATACTAAGTAGAATTAATAGAGGCACCAAGAAAAGGATTGTTGCCCAGATAATAAAAAGAGTCTCATGGCCATTTGCAACCTATGCAAATTATGTGGCAAATGTAGCAAATCCGTAACTATGCAGTAAACACTACTACCAAATAGTTGCATTACCTACAGGTTATTCACAATTTTCATTGTTTTATCAAAAATGTATTCATAAAAGCTATGCAAAGCCTCGACATTCTAAATCCACTCAGTGCTCATAGTTAGCTGCAGTTTGAAGAAAGCAGCTTTCGCAAGCTAACTAGCTCAAAATAAATGTGCAAAAGAAAAAAATATATAACTTCCCAAACTGCTGTCTGCAGCTCACACTGCAACTCTTTGCTCACATCTAGCCACATGACAGTGGCGGAGGAAGTGGGTATTGAGATGTCAGCAGTGCATGCAGCCAGCAGGGCCTCGGTCACAGAAGCTGATGCAGCGTCAATGACTGCCGATAGCCCAAACACAGATGCCGACATGGGAGAAATAGTTAAATATCATTCTGAACCCCTATGTTTAAGTTGTTGGCTACTGTCTCTGGGGGAGCAGCCGGATAAGGTCTGGAACCAGCTTAGCTGAAGTGGCTTCTTCAATCGTGGGAGCTCTGGAGGGTCTCTCTGTCAGATTTATCATGAAGCTCGCAAGTATGGACTTATTGTAAAATGTTTCCTTTTTACTGAATGTTGAAAGAAATTGTACTCATTTGCAACTTTCTGTGCAAATGGAACGACTTAATTTGCCTGTTTTTTAAAGATATGGGGCCCGATTCACAGAACTAACTTAAGACAAAATCCTAAACTTACTACCATTTTGGTATTCACAGAAGGCACTTACTCATTTTGGTATTCACAGAAGGCACTTACTCATTTCGGTATTCACAGAAGTTAGGAGTCCTAACTTTAGGACTCCTAAATGCCTTCTGTGAATACCGAAAGTCTTAAAATTAGGATTTTTCTCAGTTTAGTAGTAGTATAGTTAGGACTCCTAACTTTAGGACTCCTAAATGCCTTCTGTGAATACCGAAAGTCTTAAAATTAGGATTTTTCTCAATTTAGTAGTCCTAAATTTAGGACTCCTAACTTTAGGACTCCTAAATGCCTTCTGTGAATACCGAAAGCCTTAAAATTAGGATTTTTCTCAGTTTAGTAGTTGTAAAGTTAGGAGTCCTAACCTTAGGACTCCTAAACTGAGAAAAATCCTAATTTTAAGGCTTTCGGTATTCACAGAAGGCATTTAGGAGTCCTAAAGTTAGGAGTCCTAAACTCAGGACTACTAAATTGAGAAAAATCCTAATTTTAAGACTTTCGGTATTCACAGAAGGCATTTAGGAGTCCTAAAGTTAGGAGTCCTAACTATACTACTACAAAACTGAGAAAAATCCTAATTTTAACACTTTCGGTATTCACAGAAGGCATTTAGGAGTCCTAAAGTTAGGACTCCTAACTCCTGTGAATACCGAAATGAGTAAGTGCCTTCTGTGAATACCAAAATGAGTAAGTGCCTTCTGTGAATACCAAAATGGTAGTAAGTTTAGGATTTTGTCTTAAGTTAGTTCTGTGAATCGGGCCCATGGATCTTGAGTAATACCTGGTACTGCTGGACCAAGCAGTATGGTCATAAGCAAAAGCTGAAGAACAATCTTAGAGTTGGGGATGTTAAAGTAGTATGGTTTGGATAACATGGTATTAAATGGATTCCAGATGTTCCTGAATTTGAACAATGATGGATTCAGCAGCACCCTAATGCCAATTAGGAAAAGAGTGCAATTTAAAACAGGTTGCATGATTTTTAAGGCTCTAAACGAGCTGAGTCCCTGTTATCTAACTACGAAACTAAAAGCCTACAATCCTATATCTTCACTTAGATCAGGATCAAAAACTCTGCTTGCTGTTCCTAGAATATATAAAGCCCGTTCTGGTGGCAGGGCCTTTTCGTACCTTGCCCCTTTGTTTTGGAACAGACTTCCCCAATATTTTCGCACGGAAATGTCCCTTCTCTGTTTTAGAAAGCTGATGAAAACATACCTCTTCTAGCCCAAGATAGTCAGCTGTCGCAAGCGCAGAGATACCCTCAGGGGTGATTCAGCGCTATATAAAACTATAAATAAAATAAAAAATGTTGAGTTGGATCTATCTATTTTTCTATAGAGGTTTTAAAATGAAGACATCTCCACTTTGTGAATCAGTTTTCCTAACACCTCCCTTAAGTAAATGGTCAGGTCCATGTACAACTTCCCAACAGTGCATAGGCGTCATGTGAACCAAATTAAGGTGTCGCATATCAAGGATTTCAACTCTGGAAGCATTTACCATAGCAGCATAGGATCTGATACACCACATGACTTAAGGTGTGGATTTTACTCACATGAGTATTTGTTCAGAGCCTGCAAAGTGCAATCTGTCATTCTCTACAGCAATTATGCTACACTTCTCTTCACTATACTGCAGCTCTTTTCAGAGCCACGCTTATATTCTGATATTTAAAACATGTTTTGACAGAGTCAGAGGGGTCACGAGATCAAGGTTGCTTACTCGATGTCTGGGTTGCCTTTCAAGGATGACCCCTTTCCCCCTTACTGCTCGTGGCACAACTTCGGGTGAGGGGCTGGGCCTTGGGGATATCGTTGAGGTACCAGACACACATTGTCTCCCTCTATGTTGATGACATTGTCCTCTAGATTTTAGACATCTATGGAGACCTGAACCCACTCACCATGATCTTGGATGCATTTGCCAAGATCTTTGCCCATATGTTCAACAATACAAAATCCTGTGCCTTTCCATTCAGGGAACACCCTCCTGAGAGACTGATGCATCTGGGCAACAGTGCACTCACAAGGGCCCCAAGTACATTCAGGTTCCTGGGAATTCAAATATACCACAAAGGGGAGGGCCTCCTCAAGCGCAATCTTGGTAAGGCCATATGATCTCTGCGGTCTCAAATATCCTTCTGGACAACCCTTTCATTTTCCTCAGCTGGCCAGGCTGTCCTGCCTAAAATGGTGATACTGCTGCACCTCCTTTACTACATTCCAATTACAGTCGTCGTTCCCCGTGCACCTTTCGGCGAACTCAACTCTCTACTGACCGAACTGACGAACTGATTTGGGGAAATGGCAGAAAGAGATTGGAGCTAAGCACTCTGAGACTTCCCCCTGGTGGGGGTGGCATGGGAGCCCTGAACCTTGTGCATTATTGCATAGAGACTCAACCTCTATTGCGTGCCTAAGAGAGGGATTCCCATGTGCTAAGAAGATACAACTTTATTCTTTTCTCTTGCTACTCTGGGGACTACCAATAGGGGTCCACACTTTCACTAGACATGCACTAGAGATGTGAGAGACGGTTGGCATCATCATGATTGTTGACCTAAATTGTGACGGGACCTTAGTGAGCTTTCGGGAACTTCAGGACGTCTACGGCTTACATGGTGGGGCCCTCTTGACATGAGTGGCAATCAGGGGGCCCTGCTTCACCACTGAAAATCTGGGGTCCTGAACCCGATTCAAACCTGTTACTCCAGCCATTACACTTTGTGGGTCAAGGCAGGCATTTAGTGACTTGGTTATGCCGAGCCTTCATGTGGGGCCCTCTCACTGTCCTGACATGCCATTGAACCAAATGAGAGGACTCCCTGGGACAAGTGTTTGAGGACTTGGAATGACCCAGGGCCCTAAAGTACTCTCCCAAGGTCTCCAGAAATGTCAGCTTTAAACGTATACAATTCCATATCCTATATAGAGTTTCCCAAGCCCCCCCACGCCTGAATTTCATCTATCGATCTTCAGCACACACCTGTCTCTGCTGTGGGTCAGAGCCCACCAATATGCTCCACATGTTCTGAGCCTGTAGGGTGATACAAAAATACTGGGGTACAGTACTGACACTTCACTGATCTTGCTTTGCTCTTGGAAAAATGGGAGGTAGCAGTGAGGTGGAAATCAAGTGTATCCCCTTTAGTCCAACAATGACGGGTGGAAATGACATGGTGGGCACAAGCAGAGGGCACAGCCCACCGTAGAGAAGATAAGCGTGGCCTATGGAAATACCTCCCAGTGAATTACTGGGACACGATCCTCCATAACATTTACAGAACACACTAAAGAGGATGTCTGCCCCCTTATACTCATAAGCACAGCCATCTACTACCCCTCATTGTAATGGCCTACCTGTTGATGCTCCATCCCTATCCCTGACACTTCCCCAAACATTGTTACCCTTGACTGCCTGACTGATTGATACAGTTCCCTTTTTTTTGGATGGCAGTTTGACGGAGTCTCAGGGGGTGAGAAGAGGCATACATTGTTTTTCTTGTTTACACTCTATTTTAAAAATAACCTTTTTCATTCACCAGTCCAGATAGTATACTAGCTCACTGCTACTGCAACTGATGAACAATGTTAGTTATCTATCGGTCCACATCTGTATGACTTGTTAACCACTGGTGTATGCTTACAATTCTGCGTATGTCACACCACTCCCTGTTAATCCTTATAAGATTTTTGTCCAGTGGCAATGTACCTCTATACTTTAAAAATGTCAATAAAAATATATTTAAAAATAAAATGTTTTCAAATTAGATTTGTACTTTTTTTATGTTTGTAAATTTAATTTTAATTTTTTTAAAGTTGATGTTAGAGAACATTGAATGCGTTAACATAAGAAGTTATTGCAATATTCTATTACCACCTAAAAGAAGTGTCTCTGAAAGATGTTTCTAAGAAAAAGTGAGACAGTACAGAACAAAAGCAAAAATAAAGCACATTGAGGGCAGTAATGATTGTGGAAAAAAATAAAAATACTCAAGAATGGCAAATTGTCCTTCAGCCTGAATCTGTCTGCTGCAGCAAATGTCACTGCACAGAGTCCCAATGTCTCATATTCCCACTTTGTATTGAGGTAAAACTTGGATCTACACGTGAGGATTACTCCCGCCATATACTGTGTACATGAAACACTCCAGAGTCCAAAAGTGCAAGACTCCTGCTCTCATCCAGCAACAACAGTCAACTGCATCCCCCTCTTGTGTCTGGTGCTCTCTGTGACTTGTTAAAGTTGCAGACAGAAGCTGTGAAAAATATTGTTGTTGTGAAATGTTCACAAATGTCTTATTATAGTAGTGGTCACAAGGTTATGACCCCTGTGATGCTTCCCACATTTCAACACATCTCCATCTCCACTGCCCATCCCTCATTTCATTTTTTTTCAATGACATCAATACGCTCAAAACATTTATACACCCATCAATAACTAGATTCAGGTCTAGAATGTTTTGCATCCAGGTGCGTAGCTTGGTCAGTAAGATTGGGAGACGAATGTGGATTGGTAGGGGTACTATGTGAGAGAAAAGAGAATATTTTGTAAAATAACCAAAAAAGTCTTTCAAAGCAGAATGGGAGTGTGTGTGCGTTTTTGTCTTTGTTTATGTAAATATTTCTTGTGCAACCCAACAGACACCCTCACCATTCCCGACAGAAAGCACCCGCACCCAGCTATTTTCTAGAAAAAACATTTGAGGGGGTGTAACACCTCAAACACCCCCTATGAAGCTACACCCCGGGCTGCAGCTGGTTCTGGAAGACCATTTGGCTGGTGTCCATCATGATCCACAATCAAAGGCGGAGTGGGTGGTTCAGGGAGCTGTTGGTTCAGGTACCAATGGTGCTAAACCTTTATTGTTATCCACTCCATTTCTCTAGCCTGTGCATTTCCATGAGCAATGACTGAATGAAAACAAAATGCAAATGAGTGCTAACTTCCAAATTGCTTTGTACCTCAACCCAGCTATGCAACAATGATTTAAAACTGTTAACAAATTGCAAAGCATAAGGCTGTCCTTCTACTTATTTGTGACGCTAATACTTAACCTGGATAAATAAAATGTTGTTTTACTACATTACTTGTGACACAAAATAATGGACCATTTGTCGTTTTCAATTACTTTAGAGACGATTAAATGAATGTACTCTTCATATATTCATTTTGTTCTGTAATATCATCCTGATGTTAAAATATCTGAAATAAACAGGCGTAAAATGTGCTACATTTCCTTAGAAACATTAAGATCTGCTCAATCACTGGAAATAATGTTGCATCCTAGTTTATTGTGAAGCTGTTTTAAAGAAAAGGCAATTCTGTTTACTGTTGGCCCTAGGAGACGCATACCATTGCTTGTTACATCTAATTGGTCAGCACTTGGCCTTCCACCTACAGAGTAAGTGGAAAACATGACGTTAACCAATTATTACTTGATTTCCAAATGTCATTCAAATATAATGTAGCTTTTCTGTCTTTCATATTATTGTGTGTTGAATAACATAGACATTAATATTGAATGTCATTGTAGTCTGTATAAGTAAATTATATAGCTGGTCCTGGGATAGGGCTGTTACTTAATCACCGGGATGAAAGTAAACATCTCATAATTCGGATGGGAATTAAGCAGCCACTCGTACTGAGAGCTTTAGTCTTTAATATTTTGTTAGTTGTTTTTGTTGAAATGAAATGCATGTGTTTTTCTACATTTGTTATCTTCTAAATGTGTTGGTCTTTATTATTTCTCCACAATGTAATGAAAACAAAAAGATACAAGTTATGTGACTCACTCATGGGAGGTGAAGTGAGACTGGGTTCTTAAAAGCATGGCTGTTTCGCAGTCATTGCACAAGCAAGTCCAACTAATTTGTGGAGGCAGTGTAGTTGCATCTGTGGTTGCACTGCAGCATGTTAAATATAGGTGGAGGCAACGATGATGCTCCAGTCACTCCTCTGGCTGTGAGAAAACATGGAGAACCTGCTGCTGATTGCAGTTGCTAATAATAAGGCACATGGCCCTGGTGCTTGGGAACCTCCTGCTCAACATTGGCAAAGAGACCCTTGGTGATTCCAGGGTTTTGCCATACGTCCCACCATCCACAATTGTAGAATATCTACTCATGGAATATGTCTCCTGTAGTGACTATGGAGTTCTATTAAGCAAAGTAGTGGGACCAAACCATACCCTTTTCTCACCATGACCATGCTGAGACATGTTGTTACATCATTGGGTTTACATTTTGTGCAGTGTATGTCAGCATCTGCAGGCACTGGTGAATTGTTCACAGGAATGGTTTTTGCAATCTTTGGTAAAGGAAATACCTTCCTATATCAAGGATACCAAAGATATGCACAGAACCGAGATACGATACAGAAATCATGATGCGCCTAGATGTCGAGGCATTATATACAACTTTCCATAAGAACAAAAACTTTGCACCATTTCAGAATTGCTTAAGGGGCGAGAATGGAACTACAAAATCATTGATTTCTTCATAAAACTCGCCAGACTAGTTTTAGCTAGGAATTATTTTGAACATGAAGGCACTGTGTACCTTAAACTGTACGGCACTTCAACGAGCAGCACCTTTGCGCCTAGCCTGCCATAGTTGGTTATACGTTCATGAATTTGAACAAAGTCATTGTTGGACAAACAACCCTTATCCAACACATCTACACCTGTGTTGCAGATATATGGATGACATTTTCATTATCTAGCAAGGTTCAGAGGAAACTGCCAGCCTGTCTGTGCAGTGGCTGAACCAATGTAACTAATATCTGAAATTCACCCTCACACTGAATAAACAAAAGGTATCTTTCATCGAAGTCTCTGGCAGGTACTTTACAGACCAGAGTGTACAATTAACCTACTGACAAAACAGTTTACTGCACTCTGAGAGTACCCATCCACACACCTAAAAAGAGTACTTAACCTTTGGACAATTTCTTTAAATAATGTACTGTTTCCAAAAATCTGTTCAAACATTGAGGACTTCAGTGCCGAGGGTGAAAAACTGATTAGTAAACTAATCGAGAACACTATCCCAAACAAATAGTTGCCAAGAAATTTGCCATACATGACCAGAGAGATCTACTACTCAGTGACAGAGAAAACAGAGAAAACACTGAACCTTACCAATTAATTTGCGCTAGTGTCTTAAACAAACACTGACACATCCTAAATGCACATAACCTGAGTGTGTGTATAAGCCAAAGTTCTTCTTCAAAAGAAATGTGGGTCTCAAACTCAAGCTGGGACATCCAAGACCAAAACATTCGAGGATAATAGACAGTAATACATTGTGGAACTGCTGCGTATAAGTGGTCACCAACTGTGTGGCTAATGATTGGTATGCAATCTAATCAAAGTTAGTAAGATTATTGATTTAGGTCTATCCAGACTTTGGAAGCAACTTACAGTAATTGCAATTCATATAATGAAGTGTACATTATCAGATACCCATGAGATTTAAAGTTCATCGGCATGATCCAAGGAAAACTAAGGCAGACACCACCAACTCATCAGGACCGCCAAGAAGACCGACTTCAAGGACCGCCTAGACGACAACGCACACAACACCAAAGAGCTCTTCAGCATCGTGAAAGAACTCTCCAACCCCAGCTCCAACACCAACGACATCCCGCCATCTCAAGACCTGTGCGACTCCCTGGCCACCTTCTTCCACCGCAAAATCACCGACATCCACGACAGCTTCAACTCCGACCCCCCCCCGCACCCACCACCGCGTCCACCACCCCTGCAACTACCACCCGCACCAGTCGCCTGACCGTCTGGTCCAGCGTCAGCAACAAAGACACCATCAAAACCATGAACTCCATCCACGCCGGATCCCCATCTGACCCCTGCCCTCACCACGTCTTCAACAAAGCCAGCACAACCATCGCGCCCCACCTCCGGAAAACAATCAACTGTTCCTTCGAGATGGCAACCTTCCCAGAAAGCTGGAAGCACGCCGAGATCAACGCCCTTCTGAAGAAGCCCAAGGCGGACCCCAAGGACCTCAAGAACTTCCGGCCCATCTCCCTGCTCCCATTCCCGGCAAAAGTCACTGAGAAGATTGTCAGCAAACAGCTGACCCGCTACCTCGAAGACAACAACATCCTGAACCCTTCCCAGTCCGGTTTTGCAGCAACCACAGCACCGAGACCGCCCTCATCACCGCCACTGACGACATCAGGACCCTGATGGACAAAGGAGAAACAGCCGCCCTCATCCTCCTGGACCTATCAGCAGCCTTTGACATGGTCTGCCACCGCACCCTATCAGCACGCCTCCATGACGCCGGTATCCAAGAGAAGGCCCTGGCCTGGACCACATCCTTCCTCTCCGGCAGAACCCAGAGCGTCCGCCTCCCACCCTTCCGCTCCAAAACCACCGAGATCATCTGCGGTGTCCCACAGGGATCCTCCCTCAGCCCGACACTGTTCAATATCTACATGGCACCTCTCGCCCACGTCGCATGACAACATAACCTCAACATCATCTCCTACACCAACGACACCCAGCTGATCATATCCCTCACCGAAGACCCCCACACCGCCAAAGCCAACCTCCACAGAGAAATGAAGGCCGTAGCCGACTGGATGAAGGACAGCAGACTGAAGCTGAACTCAGACAAGACGGAGGTCCTCATTCTCAGACCCACCCCATCAGCCTGGGATGACTCTTGGTGACCCACATCGCTAGGCACAGCCCCGGAACCCACGGACCACGCACGCAACCTGGGGGTCATCCTCGACTCCACTCTCTCCATGACCAGGCAAGTCAACGCCGTCTCCGCTTCCTGCTTCAACACCCTCTGTATGCTCCACAGGATCTTCAAATGGATCCCCCTCGACACGAGAAAAAACATCACCCAGGCCCTCATCACCAACAGACTCGAATACGGGAACGCCCCCTACTCAGGAACAACAAACAAGCTCCTGAGACGACTCCAACGTATCCAGAACGCCTCGGCCCGACTCATCCTCGACGTCCCCCGCCGCAGCCACATCACACCCCACCTGAGAGGCCTGCACTGGCTCCCCGTCAACAAAAGGATCACCTTCAAACTCCTTATCCACGCACACAAAGCACTTCAAAACACCTGACCCACTTACCTCAACAACCGACTCAGCTTCCACACCGCCACCCGAAGCCTCTGCTCAGCCAACCTCACCCTCGCCACAGTCCCCCGCATCAGGAAAACCACCGCCGGCGGCAGATCCTTCTCCTACCTCGCCACCAAGACCTGGAACACTCTCCCCACCATCCTACGACAGACCCAGGACCTGCTGGCCTTCAGAAGACTCCTCAAGACCTGGCTCTTCGATCAGTAGCGGCACTCCCCAGCGCCTTGAGACCCTCTCAGGTATGTAGCGCGCTTTACAAATGCAGTGATTGATTGATTGATTGAACATCGCAGCAATGTGAGAAGCCAGAGAATGACTACAAAACTGGCAGTCCATTTTTTAGCACTATGGCAGTCCGAAAATGACCTCAATTGGACATGATTGAAAAAATGCACATCAACATTAATATGGTTAAGAGGGTACTGACCCAGGAACAACGTTGGGTCTATTGATTAAAAACACAGATAAATGGACTAATCAAAGACATATCGTGGAATCACATTAACTTACTTGTATAATAATGTTCTCCACATTCGGGTACAAAAACCGATTCTCCATGTAAGTATCTACAGTGACAAATCCTATCTATGAAGTTTCAGACCCTGGTAGACTGTGCCAGTTTTAAAGTGATGGGCTGGATATCCAGCTTTTAGCTTTATAGCTTGCTAGTGACATGATTCGAGAACCACCTGGCATGAACTAATGGCCGTCCCTGCAGAATCCAAAACATCACAAGTTTCATGGGATACCAGCTTCTAAGGGAAATCATCAGATTGACATGGTAATGCGCACGGGTCCTTAAGGGCCACTTTCATGGACATATACATAGTAACATTGAACATTCATGAATGTCATAAGTCCATACTGCAGGCTGAAACCACATTTTCCATGAACTTGTGGCGTTGACCGTCTCACCCAATGATGTCAGGCACAGCTGTTCACTGATGCACGAGGAGCGCCTTGAAAGCTCTCCCATTCCTACATTTACCCTGCACCCTGCAAACAAAAGCAACACAAGAGGGAAGTCATTGGGACTAGAATAGGCGTTTAGATGACAGGGTACCCTTGCAGAAATAAGACCCTGACTGGGGGACAATCTTCACTAATAGGTTCAAAAACATCAATAAACGAGGCAATGACTTTTCGACACGTATAACTTTATCTTTCTTGTAAACAATGTGCAGATAAACGGCATGTCCATCCTGCCTTCCTAACAAGACAAATAGCTATAGGCCAAAAGGGTGAGAAAGGATCACCCATTAGGACGGTTTTACTCTATTTGTAGTGCAATCACCTTCACCAGTTTGCAGTGCCGTGCATCATCTGTGTTGTTTCAGCTTGCCCATACTTGTGTTTTAGTGTCTATGAGTCAAGTCTCATCATTGTATGGACTATCTTGCATGATACCAACTTGCCTGCATTAGTGGTGCTTATTAGATCAGAAGCAAAGTGTTGGTGCGACAATTGAGGTGAGGTGATACATATGTGGCATCTACGTTGGAAATATCCTGCAACAATTGTTTGTTTTGTTTCTTCTTTTAGACACTGCTACATGCTTGCCAAGAGAGGCTAGGTAGGCCTGCAGGATTATTTATATGTTGCATATGTCCCGTTCATATTCCCAGAGTGTAGGGATAGGTTTCGCAGACTAGTAAAAATCAATGTTTATTTATAAACTTCCTGATGAAAGCCTAGGACCCGAAGTGGCATTTTTGTATAGGTTGATATGTTAACAAAAGAGGTGTAAGGGCACTAACTCCCTCAACCAACCCAGACACTGTTACTTTTAACCTTACCTACAAAACACAAAATACAAGGAAACAGGGTGAGGGGGTTTTAAGGTATTTTTTTATCACCTAATACCAGTTCCACAATATAGAAAGTGCCAGCTGAAAAATGGTCGAGCATATCCTGGTTTATAAGGACCAGGATTTTATTATTTTTATTTTTTATTTTACGGAGTTTTATACAGCGCGAACTTGACCCGAAGGTATCGGGTATCAGAGCGCTTTACATAGCACCAGTTGCGGTACATGAGGACACATTCTTTATTGTTAGGCACGGGATGAGATCTGATGACGAAGCATGCCACTAACAAAGTGGGTGATGGTCTAACAAACAAATAAAATAGTTGTCCCAGAGAATAATTCTTTGTGAGCTGGATTCCACTCCATGATGGATTAAGGGTTCAGGGTACTGTAGTGGTGACTCAACAAGAAGGAAATCACAGCCTGATCCCATTCTAAGAAAGTGAGATTCGTTTCTCTCTCCCTTTCCTCCTTGTTCATTTTTTATGACCAAATACTTTCATGTTGCAGTACATATATTAAGTTTATAAGTCAGTTATATTCATTTCTGACTCCAAAATTATTAATCAAAGCGAAAATGTTGCTTCATCTATGTTTTTTCCATAACAAGCCTCTGCCATGTTGGTATAGTGTGAAGTTAAAACATGCCTCACAACTTCACATCTTTCCTTTCAAACTTTAGTCAGATTCACAGGTTTGTGCAGCTAAATCAGTATATGAAAAAGAACATAAAAGTACCTATGTGACTGGATCAGCACTACCTCTGCCATTCAGGGTCACAACCACACTACTGATTGATTGAATTGATTGACAAACTTTATTCGGTAAGGCAATTACATACCATAAAAGCGTTTACATGTCAAATACATTAATGATTATGCACATATCATTTTTACAAGATACATTAGTTTGGCCTAAGTGGATGGAAGTGAGTGCAAAAAGCGAAATAGCAGTTAAAAGAAATGTTTTGACATTGATTAAAAATAGTAAAATAGAATAAAAGGGTTTAGACAATACAAGACAGAAAAGAAACAAACCCCCACTAGCAATTTTAGGATGCATAGGAGGGCTAATCCCAGTTCATCGTAGGGTATGTTTGATTGACTTATGAGGACCATCTGTCAATATGATATTTAAAAAAAAATAAAAAAATAAATAACAGGGGGCAAATCTCCATTTAACCCCTTCCATGCCCATGACGGAACGGTTCCGTCATGAGCATCGGTTGCGCTGTGCTCATGACGGAACCGTTCCGTCATGGCCCCGCCCGCGCTCGAACCCTTCAGCACCGCGGGGGAATTCCCGCCGCGCTGAAGGGGTTAAAGGTTAGTTCTATGTCTCACACAAAATTTTAAGAACATTGCCATATTTTTTGCCAATATTTCTGTTTCTAACATTTGGAGGGCCATAAAAGCTGGCCGGCAATGGGTTAAGCCCAGATGTTTCAGAAAAGGAATCAGGTATAACTTTCTTGGCTCTACATAGAATTTACAAAACATTATTACATGCAAAGTTGTTTGGGGAGAATGGTCGTCACAAGGGCACGGCATCAATTGGGTGCTCCAATCGTTTGTCACAGGGAAAGTAATTAAACGATGGAATATGTTCAGTCGCATTCTGGTGAGTAGGAATTTCTCATAATTACTAAGAATGGAATTCAAATATGGCTCTATTTGGTCTGTTGTTTGTATGGAAAAAAACAATTGTGCAGAGTTTTTATTTAATTCAAGAGCCAGGCGCAGATCAGTTAGGTGAGTTAAGCACATGTCTCGCAGTCTTTTTCTGGGGATTAGGATGGTATCTTGAGGATTTGAAAAAAGATGCTCAAGTCCTAAATCCGTTAAAAACTTTTTAACATAAGCAAGCCAAGTGATTAATGACCTGTGCTCCAAATTCATGCAATCGTTAATGAGTTCCTGAGTGAATTTTAATTCTGGTGTAGACCAGATGCGGTGCCATAAGAGGATAGGCTGCATGCGTATCACGTCCGTGATATATGGAAGGCCCAGTTCACTGTGAATGTTGAAAGTTGAAGTGGACGATGGGACTCCCAACAGGAATTTCAGAAAGGAATTCTCTGTCTTTTGAAGTCAAGTGACTCGTGCATTTCCCCAAATCCCGGCCCCGTAGGTTGCTGTGCTAAGGCATTTTGATTTGTAGATGTCTAGCATTTCCTTAGATGCTCTTTTGCCCAACCTCCGGGCAAACACTCTCAGTGCCGTTGTTGCTTTTAGAAACTGTGAGTTTCTATTCTCTATTGCACATTTCCAAGTGGTTTTGTTGTCTATCACGACTCCTAGGTAGGGGTAAGTGATGGTATACTCTATTTTAGTGTCGTATAGGTAAATATTTTTCTTTTTGCATGAATGTTTCCCTGATGCCATCACAAAGGTCTTTTTGGCGTTAATATTCAGGTCCAGTTGCTTCATAAAATTTGTGTATCTCACCAGGGCCCGTTGTAACTCAAGGGGGGTGCGGGCGAGTATAACTGCGTCGTCCGCATATAGGAGGGCGGGGATTGGGCGTTGTTTGATGTGTGGCTGGTCCTGGCTGCCTTTTAACAGGGCTACTTCTAATCCGTTGGTGTAAATGTTGAAAAGGAATGGAGCCAGGACACAGCCTTGCCTTACCCCCCGCTCAATTCCAAAAGAAGATGTTAACTGCCCCCCGAGACCATATCTTACTCTAGTGGTGGTGTTCGAGTAGATTTCTCTGATGTAGTTGACCAGGTTGATATCTATGCCCAGTTGGGTCATTATGGTCCAGAGCTTAGTGTGATCTACGCAGTCGAAAGCTGCGGACAGGTCGACGTATGCCATGAAAAGACTGCCACCCTTTGCGTGGACATACTTCCCTCTTAGGAGGGTAAGGTTAAGGACCTGTTCTATGGTGCCTCTGCCTTCCCTGAACCCGAACTGAAGGTCAGATAGGATATTATTTGACTCAGCCCAGTTTTGTAGGCGTGCTAAGAGGATTCTGCCTACTACTTTTCCAAAAGAATCCAATAAGGAAATGGGTCTGTAGCATACAGGACTATTTCTATTTCCCTTTTTGAATATGGGCACTAAGATCGAATCTGACCAGGAAGTCGGTAGTCCTACATGTCCCAGCGCCTCTAGAACGTTTAATAACAGGGGGGCCCAGAGGTCGATGTTTGATTTGTATAGGTCCATTGGGACCGCGTCAGGACCCGGGGCCTTTCCTGACCTGCTGGCGTTCAGGGCCCGCTCTACCTCTGCGAGCTCGAAATTCATGTTTAATGAGTTAGTTCGGGGCGTTAATAATTAGTGAGTGTGTGTTAGTGGCCCGGCCGGGTTTGAAAAAATTTTTGCAAAATGGGTGACCCACTCTTGTTCTGAAATGGTAGTTTCGAGTGTGCCGCTAACTTTTGGTCCTGTCAGAAAAGAAGAGTTTACGATTTCCCAAAAGGTTACCGAATCTTTATTTAGGCAGCTGTTGTGTAATGCAGTCCAGTGTTCTTCTTTAAGTTCTCTTTTCCTGGATGCTACTGCCTTGTTATAGTTATGCCTGGCTATTGAGATTTCGGGGATATTTCTTGGGGATTTTTTGAGGGCAGTCTTGAGGATTTTGTGGGCTCTGGAGCATACTGAATTGAACCACCTGAACTTGGGTTTATCCTGTGGTGTTTTTTGCGCCCATGGGTGAACTGTCAGGACGTTCTTAACCTGTAATGTTATTAATTCATAGTTAGCCACAATCTCTGCAGGATTAGACGTCTCCGTTAAGCAGACTTCAAAGGCTGGGCGGGCCGCATTAATTATGGTTGCTAGAATGGCAGTGGGGTTAATTTTAGACCATTTCAATGCGTAGCCATTTGGGCGGGTCATGGAGATAAGATCTGCGTGGAGTAGTGTTTCAGCATTTTTTTGTGGGGCAGTAGTTTGAATTATGACAGTCAATGGAAAATGATCACTAAATGCACAATCGTGAGTAATAACTTCGGTGATCGAATTATGGAAAGTATTCCCTACTAGAATGAAGTCGATACAGGAGGATAAGCCTCTACCGTTAAAAGTAGGGGCAAAGGGAGTTATAGGAATGGTAAGTTCATTTGCAAAGGCCAATTGTAAAAGAATCATGGTCTCGTTCAGAACAGACCCCTTATGAGAGTGTGGAAAATGGGGGATATTATTTTGTAAATGATCCAGGTGACCGCAGTTACCATTTAAGGTACTCTTGCATAGTGCTGAGTTAAAATCCCCCCCCCAGATTATTATTGGTTCCTTACCTTTAGTGGAGATTAATAGTTTTTGTAAGGAAACACGAATTTCTTTTATAACCTCTGCAAATCTGTTTTCCGAGAGGTTATTGTAGAAATTAACTATTAAGATAGGTGGCATTCTACTTATGGTGACTCGTATAATCTGGTATTGTGGCTCAGCTTTAAGAGTGTGGGCCTCCAAGGTTGGTATTAGATTTGAGACATATATGGTTAATCCACCCTTTGATCTGCCGGATGTTGAGGGGAGTGCTGGGCTGAAAACGGTCTTGAAGCCGTTTATATGTAAGGGGGTTGTTAACCATGTCTCCTGGAGAGCAATGATTTCGTTTTCTTTAATGAATTTGATCCATTCTTCATTTTGGATCTTTAAACGAAGACCTGATATGTTCCAAAAAGTTATTTTTAAAAGTGAGTATGTTTTCTTACATGTAGGGTTAATCCTACGGGTGGTTTGGTTGTGTGCAGTAAGGTCCATGCTAGTACTGATGTCACCCTCTCTGTACGGCCTAACTGTCGGAGGGGAGATATTTTCAGGAGAACTAATCTGTTCAGGGTTGGGTGCGATCCTTTGTTGATTTATGGGTATTAGGTGAGTTGAAGAAGGGAAGTTCTTTTTTTTCCCCAGGTATGGCTCAAAGTTGGCAGTTGGTAAGAGTGGAGGAAGGATGGTGGTCGGAGGTACGGAGTTGAGCGATGATGTTAACTGTCAGTCCACCTCCTCTAATGTGGTAAGCTGTTCAAATCTGTTTTGGGTAAGGATACACCCATTCCCTCCATGAGTACTTATTTGCTTGCTGTGGTAGAAATAGTCAAGTGATACCATCTTGATGTGATTGATTACATGTGTTATTGTCCTATTGATTCTAAGTAAAGAGCGGACTAGGCCTGGTGACCTGAAGTTTACAACTATGCAGTCCCCGGGACTTTTTTTATGAGAGTCACCAATCCAGCCCACTCTCCGCACCATCAAGATCTGGTTTATATGTCTTGGGTGGAAGTAGGTGTTTTTAGTTAGCCAGTCGGTGACCTTGTTCCTTAGCGAGACCCATGTTTCAGTAGAATCTTTTTTTTAAAAAGGGACATTGGTTAGGACCAGAACGTATGGCCAGGCAGCTGGTGGTAGATGTAGGTGTTCTTTGTTAGGGATAGTAGAAACTGTACTGTTGGAATTGCTTTAGGGCTCAGAGATGGGTCTGATTCAGTGTTTGTTCTTAGTGGTCCCTTTGTTACTTGGATCTTCGTCGGTCTAGTTGTGGGGAGGAGGGGAGGGGTATTTACGCTAAGGTTATTGGAATGGTTGGTTAAAGGTGGTGGGTTCCAGTTTTGTTGTGCATTTGGTTGACTGGTTACCAGCGATGTGTTAGTCGGATTTAGTTTGGTTATGCCATCGAGTACGGTTTTAGTGAGTTGGACGAATTTATCTTCAAATACTGAAGAGAGTAAAGAGATCATTTCACCAAGTTTGTCTTCGATGTCGTGACTAACAGCTAATTGTAGTGTCTTTACACTATTTTCTACCGACAGCTTGATCGTCTCGCCAAGAGTAAATAGTTGGTCATGGGGAGATAGATTTGTTTCCTCTGTTTGAATGCCTATATCGCGGGTAGCTGGAATTGGTAAGGTTTTCCCCCCTTTGGGAGGCTGGCCTTTTTTATGTGTCCCCCTCCCAGTGCTCATTTTAGTTTTGCCTTTCCCTCGTGTTAAAGGGCCCTTTGAATGTAGTACACCGACGTTCGACCGAAGTCTAGGTCGTTCAGATGAAGTTAAGAGATGATTGGGAGAAGGTTCAGTGGTGATCATCGAGGTAGGTGATTTAGGCATTGAGGATGAATTTGAAACATCAGAAGTTCTGTTGGATCTTGTCAAGGGTTCTAAAGAGAGTCTCCTTTCAGTTGATTGTATTTCCTGTATTATTAAGGATTCTGCCCTCAACAAATAAGCGTCTAATGTGCCCACTGTGCTTTTACGTGTTTCCATATTAGAAGGGCAGAACAATTACAATCAGGTGAAAAATGGTGAGTAACACTATACAGTTCACGCTGTGCTTAAGGTATGATGAGGCTTTACCGTTTGCTGTGGATTTGAACCGATGATATGGCTTTCCACAGATGTCCCAATGGCGCGGCGAAGGGGGGTGGCCCGGCCTGGCCTCCTCTGGCCACAGACGGCCCGCCCTCTGCCCGGGCTCAGCCCGGCGCCGCCCGCGCACGTCCCGTGACGCTGAGGGAGCCGCGAGTTTTGAAGCGCCTCCGGGCGCGCTGACACCAGGAAGGGGGCGGGGCAGCGATGGCTCACGGGAGCTGTAGTCTCCCCCAACAGCGGCCTGCGATGTCGTGGAGGCGGCGGGGGAGACACACAGCGTAGGTGTCCCGTCCAAGCAGCAGCGTTCCAGCCTTCAAGAGCCCAGGTTAGTCACGGTGCAGTGTTAGTTTAAGCAGGTCTGGATGACACCCCCCGCTCCACCGAGGGAGCCGCGAGTTTTGAAGCGCCTCCGGGCGCGCTGACACCAGGAAGGGGGCGGGGCAGCGATGGCTCACGGGAGCTGTAGTCTCCCCCAACAGCGGCCTGCGATGTCGTGGAGGCGGCGGGGGAGACACACAGCGTAGGTGTCCCGTCAAAGCAGCAGCGTTCCAGCCTTCAAGAGCCCAGGTTAGTCACGGTGCAGTGTTAGGTTAAGCAGGTCTGGATGACACCCCCACTACTGATTGACAGCTGCAACTCCCTCTCTCCCTAAGTGTGTCCTATCTGAAGACAAACTACATTCCTACAATTCTCCTGCTGTGGAAATAATTCCACCAGCACAGAGTGTGTGAAACTGAAGTGTGGTTCTTGTTGTTCACACCTATTTGGTAGATGTGTTTCCAGACCTGCAGATGCCAGAAAACGAGAAAAAAAGGAAATTCAGAGTAGAACTGCACAGGTGGCCAACAGGAGTTTCCTGCAAGTACTGTGAACAATTGAGCTGGTTACAGGGTGCAGAACATCTCTGGTGGATGCAGTCCCTGGCAGCACGCCTGGTGCCTCCACCAAGAATTAGCACCGTATTGCTGAAGGCCATTTGCAGCTACTTTGGTGATGGCTGAAGCATATCAAATAAATCAGCTCAAACTGGGCAAGCATCCAGTTAGTCAGTGCTACGACCATACAAAACAAAATTGTAAATCCAGTACTTGTATAGCGCACAAAACACCCCCGAAGGGGTATCTTGGCGCTGGGGGCCGTTGGGAAGATTAAGCGAGCTATTGCCCAGAGTCACATGGTGCTGGGCAGACCCCTGCCACCAGAGCCAAGGATCGAACCACGGTCCCCAGCGTCCAGCGTCAGTCGCCCTGGCTGCGGCGCCACACCTCTCCCATTTAACTAGTAACTCTGTGACTGAAATAATAATTTCTTGGAAGCAAATGTAGTTAAAGGTGATCCCCACATGTGATTTAGAAGGCCTCTTCAAAGATGAGTTACCATAAAGATTGGTTGAGGAGAGAACATCTTATCTAACATTTTTGTTGTGAATGTCCAGAAATCTTACCGTTGTAATTTGCAAGTGTCAGGAATTGGAAAAGAAAACTCGAAAGCTTGCAAGCATCAAACTAAGCATGTCAATAAACTTGGTTTGGCATGGCGGGCCCATCCGTCACACATGATACAAGTTATGATGGGTTCCAAAATAAAATGTACTGCAGAGTTTGTGAACATCAAGCAAAACACATTAACAAAGTCAACCATGCCTCTGCTAATATTGCTGCAGGGACTGAACAAATGTCTGCATGATGCTCAACACTGAAAAATGGATATAGTGCATTATCAAAAAACAGACATTCATTGAAAAACTTTGTTGAAAGTAAGTTAAGAAAAGCTTTGCGCATAAGATTAATGTGTTTGAAACCCATCAGAAATTCATTGTAAATTTTTTTAGCAAAAGTGAAGCTACAGTTACGACTTCCAGCCAAATAAAAGTTGAAACTCACAACTTGCCAGTTACAGGTAGAAATACACCTATAACTCGCCCCAAATTGTCAAGGCGACGTTCTTCAGGGCTTACACGATGCTCGAAGGGTCCACCTCCAGGCATCTCCAACTCTGATTGTTGTTATGACACAGATCTTTAGAGTGGCCAGGCGGGGGAAAGGGTGTTGGGGAAGGAACAGCAGGGAAGGAGATCTGTAATGAAAATACAAGACGTGTTAATAGAACTGGGTTTCTAGCGATAAATATCTATACTGTAGTATTAATAAAGCATATTCACCTGTTTCCTCTCTACTGCCTTACTGGGGGAATTTGGAATGAACAGCTACAAATAGAACATGTCCAGACATTAGTCAAAGCACAGAAAGCAGAATTATACAGATGGTATTGTGATAAGCAGAGAGATTTTATGATACCCACCACAGTTCTTTCCTTTAGTGTCTCTCTAGTTTTCCTGGTTTGATGCTTCTTTTTAATGAAGCTGTATGGCGTGGAATGCGGGACCTGCCACGCAACTTTTTACAAAGGACAGGATCCTCTTACCCTGATTCCGCTGAGCTTGCTCCTTTTCCTGCTACTTTGTGTCCACACTGGATTCTGCTCACCAATCGGAGGATTTCTATTATTCTCCTGGAAGCCATCGGGACAACCGCAGCAACAGTCTCCTTATTTCCTAGGCAGCGGGAGAATAGCGAGCGTATTGGCGAGGGCGTGGTCTACTTTTATAGGGGAGACCCGCCCAAGATGGATGCCACGCTTCTGTGGAGCGTGATGTATTGCTGACAATACTCGGGGCGTGGCCAAGCAGTACCGGCTAAGTCCTTGAGTCCCTGAAGCAAACAGGAAAGTAAATAATAAAACGAGACAATAATGAAATGAGGCAAATAACGGAAAGCAACACATAATACTGGGCCAATCTGTGCACATCAATGGTTTTTCTGTCCTTGCAGCACAGTGCAGCGCAAAGTTTGTTATTTTCAATTATATACAGCAATGTAACATATTAGCAATGTAGTTGCAGCAGTCCTGTTCTGTATTGGTACAGTCATAAGTGTAAAACTAATCAATATCTCTTGGTAACTGGGGCAACCCGACCACAGAACCACCATTATCGGGCCAATGGAGTGGCGCAGTGCCTCTTGCCGCAGAGTTTGTGTGCGCACCTGCCAATCATGCTGCGCAGTTTGACAGTGCCTCTAGAGCCGCAGCCCATAGCCATGACAGTACACCCCCCTCCGAAGCGGACTCTAGGGGCAGGTTTGCAAGGGTAGGAGTCATGAAATTGTCGTACCAACCAAGGTGCATGCACATTCTCAGCGGGTTCCCAAGAATCATGCTCAAGACCGTAACCTTTCCAGGAGAGCATGTACCACAAATGTGAACCTCGCCTTCAGGAATCCAATATAAGGCGTACCTTGAACTCATCACGTCCTGCAATTGACAAAGGACCAGGTGGAGAAGAACATGTTTGAGTTGCGGGTTTTTAATAATGAGGTGTGAAAAACAGGGTGGATTTTCAACTGAGGAGGCAACTGCACTTTGTATGTCACTGTATTGATTTGTTTGATTATCGCATATGGTCCAATGAACTTGGGGTGAAAGGCTTTCTTATGTTTATAATTTATGTTTTTAGTGGAAAGCCACACCTTGTCACCCACTGCAAAGTGCAGGCCTGGAGTGCGATGCTTATCTGCTGTGGTTTTGTATTTAAGCTTTGCTAGTTCTAATTGTTGCATTATGTAGGAGTGCACCTTCTGGATTTGTTTTACTCCAGCTGTAAATGATGGAACCAAACTCTGATAGTCACTGAGAACCACCGGTAAGTAGGTGGGATGAAAACCATAAGTGGAGTAGAATGGGGAGGTTTGAAGTGATGTGTGATGAGCTGAATTATCTGCAATTTCTGCCAACCAGAGTAATTTAACCCAAGAATCTTTTGCAGAAGTGACATAACAACGAGGATATTGATTCAAGGTCTGGATAAGTCTCTCTGTTTGGCCATCGATCTGTGGATGATAGTTTGTAGAGAGAGCAGGAGAGATTTGTAGGGCTCGACACCATTGAGACCAAAATTTCGCAGTAAACTTGGTTCCACAGTCTGAGATTATTTTTCTTGGAATTCCATGTAGGCGAAAAACATGTAGAAGAAGCAAGCTAGCTAATTCACTGGAGGTAGGTAACTTCTTGCATGCTACAAAGTGTCCCAATTTAGAGAAGCTGTCCAAGGATGCATGTGTGACCCTGGTCATTTGGTAAATCCGTAATGAAGTCTATAGAACATTGTTCCCGTGGTCTTTGTGGAGTTTGTAAAGGTAGTAGCAAACCTCTGGGTTTTCCATGTTCACTTTTGTTGCGAGCACATATTTCACAATCAGCAACCCATTTTGTAGTGTCCTTAGTTAACTTAGACCACCAAAAATTCTGTTGAATTGCTGTTGTTGTTTTCCATCTACCAGGATGTCCGGAACATGCATGGTTATGGTGCCAATCAAATACTGTTTTTCCGTAGCTGTTCAGTGGGCAAAATCAAGGTGGTTTCATGGAATGGTGAGTCTTGGATGATTTGTCTGTTAGCCTCTTGTGTTAGCCAGGTTTTCCAAGTGTGAACAGGGAAATTATCATGTATTGAATCTAAAAAGTTCTCAATAGGCACAATACAAATAACTTCATCAGGGTCTATTATAGCTTGTGGTCTTTCAGTTAAGGGGAGTTGTGTAGATCTTGGCGAGTTAATGCGTCAGCTTTTTTATTGTCTATGCTTGGATGAAACGTGACCAAAAAATCGTATTCAGAAAAGAAAAGTATCCACCGCAATTGACGTGGTGTCAATACTCGAGCTGTTTTCATGAATTGTAAGTTACGGTGGTTGGTGAACACTGAGATTGTATGTCGTGCTCCTAGTAAGTGATGTCTCCACTCATCAAATGCCTCTTTTATTGCCAGTATTCTTTTTTGGCAATCATGTAATTCCTTTCTGCTGAAGGTAATTTCTTGGACATGAAAGCTACTGGATGCGGCTGGCCAGTGGTGGTATTTCTGTGTGATAATAAGTACCGATTGCTATTTCAGAGGTGTCAGCTTCCATAATATATGGTTGGTCAGGGTTGGGATGGACTAGAACAGGAGCTGAAGTAAAAGCCTTTTTAAGCTGATCAAATGCTTTCAGAGTCTCAGATCTCCATTGGAATGGAACATTTTTTCACAATAGATGGGTGATTGGAGCTATAGTTTGGGAAACATGAACGATAAATCGTCCATAATAATTTGCAAAGCCCAGAAAACACTGGACCACTCGTACAGTTTTTGGGCTTGGCCAATTAAGTACTGCCTGAGTTTTACTTGTGCCATCTGAGAACCTGCTGGAGTTAGAATGACTCCGAGAAATTCAACTTCGGTGACAGGAAGTCGCACTTACTCAGTTTATAGTAAAGGCAGTTTTTTAGCAATTGTTCCAAAATTGTGGACACATGTTGTTTGTGCAGTTCGCGAGATGTGGAATAGATTAAAATGTCATCTATGTAAACAATGACAAATTTGTTGAGGAACTCACGCAAAATGTAATTTAGAAAACACTGGAACACCGCTGGGACGTTGCAAAGGCTAAACGGCATTACAGTGTATTCAAAAAGACCATACCTGGTTTTAAATGCCGCCTTCCACTCATTTCCTGTTCGCATGTGTACCAGATGATATGCACCTTTTAAGTCCAATGTTGTATACACTACCGCTGCCTTAGCTTGGTCTAGGAGAACACGGATGAGCGGGAGTGGATATTTCTTTTTTACTGTGATCTTGTTCAGTGCTCTGTAATCAATACAAGAGCGGAGTTCGCCATTAGCTTTTGGCACAAAAAACAGTGGAGAAGCCGCATGTGACTTAGATGGCCGAATGAAACCGTTGGCCAGATAGCTATCTAAATATTCCCTCAAATGTTCGTTTTCTTTGTCGGCCAGAGCATGAATATGACAATTAGGGACCACAGCACCAGGTATTAAATCTATTTGGTAATCATATGTCCGGTGAGGAGGTAAGGTCTCTGCTTGTCTCTCATTAAAGACACATCTATATTTTTCATACTGTGGGGGCAACATGGTTTCATTTTCTTCAGCTGTGGCTAGGACATGATCTAGTATTTAGTCTGTTTTCTTCTGGTCACATGTAACACAATGTTGTTTGCAAAATTCTGAAAGGCCAATGATTTTTCGTTGTACCCAATCTATGTGTGGGTTATGGAACTACAACCATGGCATACCAAGAATAAACCCATATTGAGGGGCACTGACGAGATTAAAAGAGATGGTTTCTATATGTCGCATTGTGGCTACTGTGAATTCCAATTGCATAGCCTTGGTTTGTTTTGTAATGGATCCTGAGGCTAAGACTCGTCCATCAACTGTTTGAACTATTTCCTTTTTTGTCTTGGATACACATGGTAACGATAAATGATGCGCCAATGTAGAATCTACGAAATTACCTGTTGCTCCAGAATCAAGGAGTGCAGTAATTGAAAGTCTGATTTTTGGTGCGAGTTCTAAAATCTAGTCTAGAGTTAGATGAGCCACTCGTTCACCAGGGAAAGAACTTATAGAGGGATTTGCCAAGCACTCAAAAGATCCCCCTTTCTATCTTTTGAGTTGGTTAGTTTTCCGTCGGGGTTATTGCTGTTTGTATTATTTTGACTGCAGGTGAAAAGCTTTTATTTCTTGGTTTGGTTGGGCAATCTTTAACAAAGTGACCCTTTTTGCCACAATACAGACACAATCCGTTCTTCCTACGTAATTCTTTCTCATCTTTTGTTAGTGCTGGATGGACTGATCCTATTTCCATAGGTTCGCCTTGATTGTCCTGAGGTGGGGTACTAAGGACAGGTTTACTTTGTTCAAAACGAAACCCACTATGTTCGGGATTACGTCCTTTCCGCTCGTTTAATCTATGGTCTAAGCAAAAGGTGAGATTTATTAGTTCAGTACATCCTTTAGGTTGTGGATCTGTTTGTGCTAGGACGTCTTTTAAATCGTCACACAGCCCATGATAGTAAATTGCGGCTCTATTTTCCTCGGGCCATTTCGTTTCTGACACCAGACAATTAAAGTGTGTTAAATATGGCACTAAACCTCGATTGCCTTGATGCAAATCCAACAGTTCCCTATCTACAGATAAGGTTGCGGCTTTTCAATTATACAGGATGCCGTTATCTTCACGAACTAATGGGATGGCCCACAAGGCTGCATCACCAATCAAATAGGAGATGAGAAAGGCCACTCTAGATTGAGCATCTGGAAATGATGTAGGTCTACATGTAAAATGTAACTCTATTTGGGTAAGGAAGATTTGGATTTTAGTAGGGTCTCCAGAAAAGCGTTCGGGTACCGCCAATGGTATTTGTGGAGGGACTGTTACAGATATAGAAGAAGGATTTCAGCCCCCACCTGTAGTTCCGTGTCCCACTGAATGAGCTACACTTGGGAATTTGCCTACAGGGACATCAAAAGGTTTACGCTCAGCTTTCTCTCTACTCTCTATTCTTTGTTGTAAATGTGAGACACTATTAGCTAAAGCAGTAGTACATTCCTTAGAGTCTGCTAACTCTTGTTGCACTTGCCCTAACGCCTTAAGGATATCCTTAAGGGTAGCCATTCTAGAATCGAGCAAGCCAGGAGGAAAATGATCTGTGGGCTCGCTATTCTGTCAAGGAGACGTTCCTCAGGGCTTGCACAATGCTAGAACGGTCCACCTCCAGGCACCTCCAACTCGGATTGTCGTTATGACACATATCGTTAGAGTGGCCAGGCGGAGGAAAGGGTGTTGGGGAAGGAACAGCAGGGAAGGAGATCCGTAATGAAAATACAAGACGTGTTAATAGAACTGGATTTCTAGCAATAAATATCTATACCGTAGTATTAATAAAGCATATTCACCTGTTTCCTCTCTACTGCCTTACTGGGGGAATTTGGAATGAACAACTACAAATAGAACACATAAAGACATTAGTCAAAGCACATGAAGCAGAATTATACAGATGGTATTGTGATAAACAGAAAGATTTTATGGCACCCACCACAGTTCTTTCCTTTAGAGTCTCTATAGTTTTCCTGGTTTGATGCTTCTTTTTAATGAAGCTGTATGGAGTGGAATGCAGGACCTGCCACGCAAATTTTTACAATAATAATGTCTGGTGATGATTGTACACGCTTGTTTAATTAACCTAAATAATGCAGGCGGATTTGTCCAAAAATTATCCTTATATCGTCAGGATTTCTTGAAGTCATCGAGAATCAAGGGATTACCAGATTTTTTATAGGCCATTGTTCCAGAACCATAATGTCCATGACATTTCAAAAACTATTAAAGAGATTGATCCTTAAGGAGCAATGAAAGAATTCTCTTACCCTGATTCCATTGAGCTTGTTCCTTTTCCTGCCGTTTTGTATTCACACTGGATTCTGCTCACCGCCCGGAGGATTTCTATTGGTCTCCTGGAAGCCGTCGGGACGACCGCAGCAACAGTCTCATTAGTTCCGAGGCAGCGGGAGAATAGCGAGCGCGTTGGCAAGGGCGTGGTCTCCTTTTATAGGGGAGACCCGCCCAAGAAGGATCCCAAGCTTCTGTGGAGCGTGACGTATTGCTGAAAATACTCGGGCGTGGTCAAGCAGTACCAGCAAAGTCCTTGAGTCCACGACGCAAAAAGGAAAATAAATAATAAAACAAGACAATAATGAAACTAGGCAAATAACGGAAAGCAACACATAATATTGGGCCAATCTGTGCACATCAATGGTTTTTCTGTCCTTGCAGCACAGTGCAGCGCAAAGTTTGTTCTTTTCAATTATATACAGCAATGCAACATATTAGCAATGTAGTTGCAGCAGTTCTTTTCTGTATTGGTACAGTCATAAGTGTATAACTAATCAATATCTCTTGGTAACTAGGCAACCCGACCACAGTACCACCAATATCGGGCCAATGGAGTGGCGCACTGCATCTTGCCGCAGAGTTTGCGTGCGCACCTTCTACTCATGCTGCACAGTTTGACAGTGCCCCTAGAGCCGCAGCCCATAGCCATGACACAAACACACTTCTCATTGAATCAAACATGGATTACTGGTAACTCACATAACGCCCCACCATTGACTTACCAATGAAATTACTTTGGATGACTCAGTCAGGGTAATGACCTGCAAAGGGTATACACTGAAGTGGAAACAATTATGAAAGTAGAGACGTAGTTGAGAGGAGGAGATGTGGCTGAGAGGACATGTGAGGAGACACTGAGGCGTGGCTGGGATGCTGAGGTGTGGAGAAGGATAGAGGCCAAGAAGCAGACAGTGGTTAATGCCCACGGTACTGCCCGCCTCTGCCCGCTCCTGTGCCTTGACGTTTGGCCCTTGCAGCCCCCGCGGCCCCCGCCTGGAAAGTCCTAGATCATAAGCGGTAGCCAGGGACAGTGCTTGCAGATTGCGGCCCTGCTCTGTGCTGACTGAGCGTGATAGCTTTGTGAGCTTGTGAGTTTGCTTGGCACCCGAAAGGTGGTCCACGAAGAAGTCGCACCACTGGGTCAGAGGCATGAAATCCACCAGCACAGTCCGTGAGTGCATCAGACATTGAAGGCGAGCGGGCCAAGCGCCCAGTGCCATGGGGCCCTGCCCGGTTAGTGGGAGCACATTTAAACCATCTAAACCACATTCAAATTGAATGCATCAGTGGAAGTAGGGTGTGCAGTGGTATTGGAGCAACTGCATTAGGTTCAGCCATCTGGTTGTGGAAGCGGCCCTACTTGGATAGGTGTGTCTTGCAGTCAGGGGTGTGCTTCTGCCCCCCAACGTCTCAAACTCTGCTTGCCTCTCACAAGTGGCTAGTGAGATAAATCCCCAGCTTCACCCTCCGCTTACTTTGTAGCTTCTCTTACCATCACCTCCCTGTGTGTGACCAATGAAAGGAGCTTGAGGAGGATATAAGCTCTACGTAGTGACGGTCAGTGGAGGAAGGTGGATTGCACCAGAACTTGAAACAAGCAGTCAAAGTCAGATTACTGTTTGGAAGGAAGGATAATCCCCTATAGCACTAACAACTCAGTGCTAGAGCGTCATGACATTAGCAAGTAGACGCTCCAAACAGGCAGTCCAGAGACCCTCGCTAAGCGTCTATAACAAATGACTTGCAATTTACCCAAAGGAAAGGGCTGCCTGCAGAAGGAAATCACAATCACGTAAGTAGGCTTGTCTAAATCTGTGGCATATCCTGCGCCTGTATTATCCACAGAGGCCCTCTCTACCATCTCTTTGAATACCAGTAATGCAAGCACACCTGTCCTAAAGCTCATAACAAACTTCTCCCAAAAGATCGGAAAAGAGTTTGCACCTAAGTAAGCCACTAGAGCCATGCTGAGTCCCAAGACCCTAGAAGACAAACGGCCCGGCACTTCAACCAGGTCGGGATTGGCAATGCGTGAAAGTGGGTCGGTCCACCCTAGTGAATAAAAAACTACTAAAGAAGCTACATGCGAGTCTGAGGGCAATCCAGTTGACCAAAACGCCCAGGATCAGGAACAAGCTCTAGCAAGGTTACAAGGCAAAGCGGATGATCTGCAAAGCCCAATTGTTCCGCAACTTACTGACCAAATGGAGTCTGCATAAAAGTTCAGTAAAACTAGTGATCCTTCCTCTCTCAAACCTTCTAAATGCCTACTTCGGGACAGCAGAAATAAAAGCCTGGCAGTGCCATGTGGATGTATGTCGTTACAACGCACACTTTTACAACGCATGCACTTACAACGCATTTTTTACAACGCAAAATCCATTACAATGCACTACACTTACAACGCATGACACTACAACGCATTTTTAAAAAATACCTTTACAACGCATACCATTACAACGCATAATATTAAATTGCATTTAAGGTAAGTATTAGATAGTATAGGGGTAATAATTATTTTTGTAACTCCAGGGGGTGCAACAGTAGGGTAAGTGTTGGATAGTATAGGGGTAAAAATTACTATTCTAACTCCATGGGGTGCAACAGTAGGGTAAGTGTTGGATAGTATAGGGGTAAAAATTGCTATTCTAACTCCAGGGGGTGCAACAGTAGAGTAAGTGTTGGATAGTATAGGGGTAAAAATTGCTATTCTAACTCCAGGGGGTGCAACAGTAGGGTAAGTGTTGGATAGTATAGGGGTAAAAATTACTATTCTAACTCCAGGGGGTGCAACAGTAGGGTAAGTGTTGGATAGTATAGGGGTAAAAATTGCTATTCTAACTCCAGGGGGTGCAACAGTAGAGTAAGTGTTGGATAGTATAGGGGTAAAAATTGCAATTCTAACTCCAGGGGGTGCAACAGTAGGGTAAGTGTTGGATAGTATAGGGGTAAAAATTACTATTCTAACTCCAGGGGGTGCAACAGTAGGGTAAGTGTTGGATAGTATAGGGGTAAAAATTACTATTCTAACTCCAGGGGGTGCAACAGTAGGGTAAGTGTTGGATAGTATAGGGGTAAAAATTACTATTCTAACTCCAGGGGGTGCAACAGTAGGGTAAGTGTTGGATAGTATAGGGGTAAAAATTACTATTCTAACTCCAGGGGGTGCAACAGTAGGGTAAGTGTTGGATAGTATAGGGATAAAAATTACTATTCTAACTCCAGGGGGTGCAACAGTAGGGTAAGTGTTGGATAGTATAGGGGTAAAAATTACTATTCTAACTCCAGGGGGTGCAACAGTAGGGTAAGTGTTGGATAGTATAGGGGTAAAAATTACTATTCTAACTCCAGGGGGTGCAACAGTAGGGTACGTGTTGGATAGTGTAGTGTAATATTATGCGTTGTAATGGTAGGCGTTGTAATGGAATGCGTCGTAAAGGTAGTTTTTAAAAATGCGTTGTAGTGTCATGCGTTGTAAGTGTAGTGCGTTGTAATGGATTTTGCGTTGTAAAAAATGCGTTGTAAGTGTAGTGCATTGTAAAAGTTGCGTTGTAAAGGTTGTTCCCCGTGCCATGTGACCAATGGAAAGATAAATGCCCAGGCAGGGATTTACCAGAGCACCAGCTCTTTAATTTTCCTCAATTTTACCCTGTCCAGTGTACCAGTGAGCACCATAGTGTGCGGAAGGGCGAGCTTAGAGATGGCTGGGAATTTTGATGACCCCATCATTATTCTAGACAACACAGGGGATGGCACAGAGGAGACTCAGGCTCAGTCTAACACTCCCCCTGTGGAAAGTAGCAGAGCCTCCTCGAAAAACGCCAATTTGATGACTCAATCTTTCAGAGTATTCCAGTAAACCAGCTTGCCGGTTGCATCTTATCCAACTTGGAGGCCTAATAAAGTTTTGTAGTCTCAGAAGCCATGAATGCCCTTAACAGAGTCCTGTCTTCAATACTCTCACTTTAAGACAAGATACTAGGTAGGTACAACCAGACAGGATCACTATTGACTCTAATACTCCGTGCCCTTGTGCCTGATGGGTGAAACCAAAACGCAACTTCACAGTGGACACCCAGAATGGGTCAGGAAATTTGACAACCCAGAACGAAACATTCACCACCCAACCTGACACAATGGTTGATATCTGTCCAGCCTGTAAACGCACACTCAAGCCACCTGTCCATCTGACAGCAGAAGTAAAACATGAGGAAGCTAAGGCTGGCATAACCACTGACACCCTCAACACTGACAACAGGTGATAGGAGACGAAAATCATCGATAATACGGAAGATTCTGAGAATATGCCAAGGGAAGCTGTCCCGGGATGTTCAGAAACTACACTGAGTAATCAGGTGAATTTTGCATTGCAAACTAATAATGTCTAAAGTGCAAGTACCTTTACAGGACCTATGATCACTGGAAAGAAGGGTAAATGCAACAAGAAAAAAGAATAGGACTGACATTATGTTTCTTGAATACTCATTAAAATGGTAACTCTCCAATCCTAAGGGGTATAAAAAAAGGTCTGGCCCCAAGAGGCAGCTCAGCAAGCACAGACAGAACAAAGAGTGCAATTGTCCAAGAACCAACTCCTAACCACTCCATCAGAGTCCCAAATGATATAAGCAATGCAAATAATACTAAACATACAAAAATAGATACATCTGTGCAGTGTGTTAAAGGCCAAGGGGCAGACAACTTGAAACCAGCGAAAAAGTATCTAGTGCAAGAGGAAACAAAAATCCAAGAAGAAATGTTGCCCCAATAATGGAGAAGCTGAAGTGCCTCAGATAGTCAAGGCATCTAAGCCAGAAACGTCGATGACCTCTTGGTGGCAGACCAGCCTGGGAGCCTGGGCGCCTGCCCCACAGGGGAACCATGATCAATGCCCAGTCTCAACCCTCTGGCCCGATATTTGTAAAACCAGGATGCGATGTTGGAGGCTAAATTACAAATAAGAGCTCTTTGTTAGATAACATTACCACAGCTGACTGGAAAGCAGATGATTGTTGCCTGGAATTTATCTATTACTTTCCAGACATTGGCTGTGCGAAGCCCTTAAACATGTCAATATTGTTAGCTCTTTTCTGTGCAATTCCTCAGCTAAGAGCGATATGAAGATAGTGAGACTGATTAGTCGGCAATTTGGACCATGCTCAAGAGGGAGCATTGCCCATTCCTCCAAGTTCAAATTAGCACTGCCCGGGCATCACTAGACTGGTACTCAGTTTATCCAGACGACTTTCATATCATGGGGGTTGATGTTGTGCCCTGCCCAGGTTTTGACCAAGAAAAAGCAGCTTTACCTGGGCAGCATTGGCTATATACAGTGCCCCCTGGACCTGAGCGCCTTTTTAACCGCAGATTATCTGCGGGGGTATTGAAGAGCAGCATATTGAATACTAATGTAGTAGTGCCTGAGAATCTGCATATCACTGCGTGAAATAATATCAGGACAATTAAGCTCCCAACCCTGGGGTGAAAGAGGCCAAGATTGACTGAATGATTGGTCATGGATAGCTGCAGTACTGGCTCCCAGCTCCAGAGTGTCCACCAGAGGAGAGTCAGATTGAGTATGGAAGAGCTCACCCTCTGTGCCTGATGGCACAACCTCAACTAAGCTATCCAAGTCCAGTAAAACAGGCAGGAATGGTAATGATTATTGGTAAGTTATATTTTGGAACATTGTGGGCTTGGCTAGCAAAACAGTGGATGAGGACTGGATGAAGTGTATCGAGCAAGACACTATATGCTGCTTTCAGGAAACATAGGCCCTCTAAGGTATCGGTGTAAATGGATTTCTTGATATCAGTACTCGAGCTGTCTGCCCCAGGAAGGGGGAGCCTTCGAGAGGGCTGTGGCTGTCTTACAAATTGAAATTCAGGATAGAGCAATTGGGCATAGCGAATCTGCAGCCTAATGTATAACATGTGAAGATATGGTATGCGGGCCACACAGTAGGTGTCGTTGACATTCTGAATGTATTATTCCACCTTGGTGGTCCCCAGAGGTCCAGGTGATATGGGGAATTTTGTCTCATACCAGCAGTGCCAGAGGATATGGCTAACTGTAAGTTGGTAGTGGGGGATAAAAGGTGGAAATTTTTGTTATTGATTTGTGGAGATTTCACTATACAACCATCTGAAGCTATAATTACCAGCGAGGTCCTAAAGGAAGATTGTTGCTTAGGTAGTCCCAAAACTGCCATGAGTAGTTTTGAATCCACAAAGAAGGGCGGTGCAGTCTCAGATTTTTTTTATAAACTGCACATTATCAATGGCCACACTCCTTCGGATTGTATTGCTATGATGACTTTTGACAAAGGGAGAAGCTCATCATTGATTGACTATATTATAGTCAATACAGAGGGATGGGAATGTGTGCATGATATGACCATTGTCAGAAGAGTGGAGAGTGACCACGACCCTGTGGCACTCTGTTTGAAGCTGTGCTCGAGGTGGTGTGCCAGCTTAACAATTTAAGGGAGGGGAGTTATGGGCATGTGATCATCACAGCCAATAGCAGGAGGAAAATTAGATGGAGCAGTGAGAAGTAGAATTAGATGGAGCAGTGAGAAATATCTACTCAAAATCCCCCTGCTAGAATGCATAATGGCCAAGAATGGAGCTAAAATCTTGAACCCTGTGACTGACGTTAATGGAAAAATCTTAGCAGCATATGACGGATTGGTAAATGAGCAGAAGGCACTATAGTCTAAGCCCATAAGACCTACTCAAAACTGTTAGCTCTATTAGAGGGAAACGGAGTGCAGGATTGACTGATATGATGAAGAATGCTTTAGAATGAAGGGATGTGTCTCATCAGCCCTAGCACGGTGGCACTTCAACCCCCAAAGTGAGCTGACAATTCAAGAGTGTAGGAGCGAGTATAAACATCTTTTAAAAACTAATAATTGCTGCACCAACTGGCATTATGGGTGGACCTGGGGAGGCCTCTTACAGCAAAAATACAAGAAGATTTTGGGAACTGGTAGCATGGGTGGAGCAGGGGGAAGTAAATATAATAGAAACTTATATCGGCCCACCTATGTGGACCAGTCACTTCAGCACCCTATACAGAGCTAAACCCATAGGCCAGACTGGTGCCCAGGCGATGCATGAGGATCTTTGTATGGGGTCATGTGCAATGATATCCTAGTACCAGAGGTAGAAAGAGCACTGAATGCTATGAAGAAACACAAGGCACCTTGCCCAGACCTTGTGCGTACTGACATTTATCATGAGGATCCCCACTTATGGGCCAGTGTTCTTGCCAAAGAGTTTAATTCAGAGCTCGCTGGCAACGACGTACCCCCCTCGTGGCACTCTGCCATTATTGTATTGATCCATAAGAAGGGTGATCGGGGTATTCCCCACAATTATCGCCCGATCTCCCTCTTGGATGGGGCAAGCAAAGTCCTGGGGAAAGTTCCTCCAGTGCTGGGTGAATGCCCATGACATTATGTCTGAAGTGCAAGCCGGTTTCTGGCCATGAATAGGGACTATCGGCCAAACGCTTCGACTATACATAATTTCATATAAATTTACAGTTGTTACAAAGTCATTACTCTAATATTTGTAGACCTGAAATCAGCTTTTGATTTAGTTGATAGAGAGAGTCTGTGGAAATCCCTGATAGATAGACCCTGGTAATAGCTAGAAAGGCTCTTCACACCAGAAACACTGCTAGAGTTAGGTACGGCCCCGGTGGGGAGTGTACAGAACCTTTTCCGGTGGAAAAGGGCATTTGGCAAGGGTATGTGCTAGCACCCCTACTTTTTAGTCTGGTTTTTAAAAGATGTAGTGGACTACCTGGTGGAAGAGCCCTTAGACTTCCCCACTATAACCGGAAGAAGGGTGCTGATATTATTGATGGCGCAAACAGAAAATTACACTCATAGGCTGCTTAAGCACTTTCAGGAAAATTGGGCAAGAAATCACTGACCATTAATAGTAGTGAAATTAAGAGTATGGTATTGAGGCCATTCTCTAGTTTCAAGAGGGAGCCTATGATTGAAGGTGTGCCCTCTGTGAATACCGAAAGTCTTAAAGTTAGGATTTTTCTCAGTTTAGGAGTAGTAAAGTTAGGACACCTAACTTTAGGACTCCTAAACTGAGAAAACTCCTAACTTTAAGGCTTTCGGTATTCACAGAAGGCATTTAGGAGTCCTAAAGTTAGGACTCCTAACTTCTGTGAATACCGAAATGAGTAAGTGCCTTCTGTGAATACCAAAATGAGTAAGTGCCTTCTGTGAATACCAAAATGGTAGTAAGTTTAGGATTTTGTCTTAAGTTAGTTCTGTGAATCGGGCCCAAGAACTGGAGAGGGACAAACCTAGCTGAGATAAACCGGATACACACTCATGCATGTAGCACTCTCCCACAGATTTTCCAGGAAAATCTAGCTTGCTGATGCCATCAGAAAGGTTGTCGCTTTTTACGTTTGTTGACTTTTATTAGTCCTGGTGCTAATAGTAATAGGTGGAGTACTTTGTGCAATGCTGCCTGCCATAGGGGTCCTCTGGTACTCAGATTTTCATGGCGTGCCAGCAGCGGCACAAAACGGTGCCTTTTTATTTTAAAATGCATTTCATCCTGTTTTATCTTTACTTGGTCGCATTTAATGTATGCTCCCCAAATATGTACCTGCTGTACTGTTTGCGTGGAATATCTTCAGCTCAGTGCAAACAATAATAATGATTAGTACATACGGCATGACAGACTAACTTCTCTGTGCTTACATACACAAATATAGGAGAGCAAACAGGCTGTCATGAGGCTCGGGCAAACAAAGGAGGGACGGATGGGATAAGGGTGTGGGGGATTTGGGCAGGGGCTGTTATAAACCACCTTGCTTCTTGCTCGAAAGGTGTTGGTGGAAAAAGCTGGCGGCCAGGCTATACATTAGATGCAAAGTCTCCAGATAGATGTAGATCCTGGTATCAGTAAACGCAAGAGAACCTCCAGCACAGTACTTATTTTAATTAACAATGCAAAACTCATATTAACATATGCTATTACATTTGGTATAGTTTGTCATTTCAAAGTCGAAATTGCTTTTCCTTGAACATACCATTCATGTGTTAGAGCAGTGGTTCTGAACCTTTTGACTTCTGTGGACCCCCAATTAATCATTTCTGCAACCCTAGGACCACCACTGAATCATTATTGGAACCCGGGGACCCCCACTGCGTCATTATTGGAACCCGGGGACCCCCACTGCGTCATTACTGGAGTCCTTGGATCCGGGCCTAAGCATCTTCAATGATTTAAATTGAAAGCCAATACACAAAAAATACAGAAATGAACATTCATCAAACAAATGCTGAAATATGTTATTTAATTCACAAATATAAAAAGCAATCTACATTTTAATAGGAAGCTTTTCTAAATTTAATTGAGTTCATATCGACTGTTCAAAGATATGTGTTGTTCGAGATTAACAAATATGAGTAATTTTTGAAGACCAGAATAATCTTGGTTTGTATAAAAAAAACATTGTATAGATACCAAAATGTCATTTGTGGAGCAGAACCTTTAGCACTTGGTAGGCACATGAGAAGAAATACAGGTCAGGTGGGTGTCTTTATATAGTGTTCTCTCTCCCCCTTTGCCCGGACCTAAAAGGATCAATATAGGGGGGTACCTTTGTTCATTATGATGGGCTTCCCCGCTCTCACCAGGCTGGCACTTTCTCGGGCAAGTCTCAGGCACTCTAATGCATGCAGATTGAGCTCACATGGTAAGGGGTGGTGGCCTGAATGGTCTCACTGGAGGCCACCTGGGTGCGGAGGGCCTCTCACAGCTCTGGGCCCTGGTGTCACTCATCCTGTTGCACCACTGATAGCTACGCCTCTGTCCCACTGATGTCCATTGGGCAAAACATGGCTTCTTAACCTGCTAAACTCATTCATAATGCAATGGAGAGTTTCACCATGGTCATCTACGGCTTACTGGAGTTTGACTATGTTTTGACTGAGGTTTTGAGCAGATCTAACATCCTCTAAAGAAAGGTTTTTTAAGTGGATCAGCCTATCTAATACCTGAACAGAAAGATAACAGGACATCCAGCCCTTGCCTGAGTTGGGCTTTCATTGGTCACTGCAGGGAGACCGGGAGTGCGGCTACAGTTATTTGGAGCTCAGGAGTTATCCTGACAATGGCTTTTGCAGCTGATGTCAGCCTCCAAGCGTTCTATTTGCTCACCAAGGAGGCTAATTTACTGCATCTCCCTTCAAAGTGAAAGAGAAAGGCCCAGGATTAGAGGGGACGCTCACCAGGTTCTGCTGCTGTCTGATAATAAACTAGGGTCACCTGCTCAAAGATGAGGTGATGCGCCTCTCTAGGAGGCATGGTCAGGGTTACTTTAGATACAAGGGAACCTGAATCCCATCCCAGTTTCCGTGTAATAACTTCAGGCAACATGAGTGTCATTTAATTAGGTAATAGTAATATCTGCTATTTACGGTGCTTAGTAAAGACAACTTTGATAGCAAGTGCTATATAAAACAATTTTTTTTTTTGCATAGTACTTGATTCACTTTTATTGGACAAATTGGGCAGAAGTACCGGATGACATGGTTTGTGAAAGAAACGCTGACTACTGGAAAGAAAATGTGACGCCTCAGATGACATCTGGTCACCAACAGAGTTCGCCCCAACCCTGTGGTGAGAGAGAAGGGTTAGGAAGAGAAAATAAGAGAGAAACAGAGAGAGGACAAGCGCTGAATGGGCATACATGTTTTCGTTAAAAAAAGATGGTGTCTGGTCACTTCTCAGCAAGGTGTATCCTTGTACAGATGAACACACAATTAAATGTGCAATTAGCAGAACTCTGCTGGCTTGCCACCAAATAGGAGATCCCTAGGAGGAAGAAAATAACAAACCTAACAGCATGGAGGTGGAGCGCCACTCAAAACATAATAGCAACTACAATGGAGGCCAAAAATGAAATGTGCAGAGAAGCCAAGCACCCCCGCATGTCTCCTACACTTGGTTTGGGTCAGCTAACTTGCTGCTCCAATTACAAAGTCTCCTCCGACACAGCACAACTGAGCACCTTTTGATTATGTCTTAGGGCAGTCTTTGTGTCAAGGTACTAGAGAGTTAGAGCAGTGTTTTGAAATAGGGAACTTCAGCATCCAAACAGGGGCCAAACCTGTGTGTTTTAAAGTAGCACTGCTATGCGGAAGAGACACAAAGGATCATTTCAGGACTGCAGAGCTGTGGAATTCATTAGTGCAACAGATGCAGTGGCTGGAGGGCCTGAGGGTGTAAGGGGCCCACTGCAGACTGTAGAGCTGTAGAATTAAATAGTGCAACAGGTGCAGTGGCTGGAGGGCCTTAAGGTGTAAGAGACCCACTGCAGACTGTAGAGCTGTAGAATGCATTAGTGCAGCAGATGCAGTCGCTGGAGGGCCTTAAGGTGTAAGAGACCCGCTGCAGACTGTAGAGTTGTAAAATGAATTAGTGCAACAGATGCAGTGGCTGGAGAGCCTGGAGGCGCAAGAGACCCACTGCAGACTGTAGAGCTGTAGAATTCATTATTGCAACGGGTGCAGTGGCTGGAGGGCCTGAGGGTGTAAGAGACCCACTGCAGACTGTAGAGCTGTAGAATGCATTAGTGCAACAGATACAGTGGCCGGAGGACCTAAGGGTGTAAGAGACCCATTGCAGACTGTAGAACTGTAGAATTCATAAGTGCAACAGATGCAGTGGCTGGAGAGCCTGGAGGCGCAAGAGACCCACTGCAGACTGTAGAGCTGTAGAATTCATTATTGCAACGGGTGCAGTGGCTGGAGGGCCTGAGGGTGTAAGAGACCCACTGCAGACTGTAGAGCTGTAGAATGCATTAGTGCAACAGATACAGTGGCCGGAGGACCTAAGGGTGTAAGAGACCCACTGCAGACCGTAAAGCTGTAGAATTTATTAGTGCAACAGATGCAGTGGCAAGAGGGCCTGAGGGTGTAAGAGACCCACTGCAGACTGTAGAACTGTAGAATTCATTAGTGCAACAGATGCAGTGGCTGGAGGGCCTGAGGGTGTACGAGACCCAGTGCAGACTTTAGTTTCAATAAACCGTCACTATTGAAATATTGGGGTAAATAAAAATGGTAAACTTTACTTACCAACATGAAAAAAAGGGATAACTGAGTTCGTAAATATTTATCCGTGCGTGTACATATGGGTCTTTACATAGTACAATTTTATACTTGTAGATTATTGTGCATATGCATAATATGTTAACATTTCCAAGTATGTATACCATTTATATGTGAGTATGTCTCTATATATTTATATATTTTCCACCCACTGCGGAGGGACAAAAAACGTTTACAACTCTCTCCAAACTAATATTCTATGACTCATCTAAATCTCTTTTAAACTATCGCCCTATCTACACTTTCTGTCTCATCCCAAAGCTCTCATTTTTCTATGGACTCCCAAATAACCCTTGCCAAACTATTCTCTACTTTATCCTAGTCATCCACATAAAA
This sequence comes from Triturus cristatus, assembly GCF_964204655.1. Lineage (NCBI taxonomy): Eukaryota > Metazoa > Chordata > Amphibia > Caudata > Salamandridae > Triturus > Triturus cristatus. The sequence goes on along the minus strand of NC_140581.1, from coordinate 919,424,666 downwards.
GGCGCACATGTCCACCACTCTCAACAACAATTTATATTTGCCCGCTACTAATCCCCAACTAACCCAACTTAGGTTTCAGAGTAGCATGCTAGCCATCGAAAAGCCCTTCAACACCTTGTCAAGGGAAGTAAGCGCTATATAAATAGAATTACAATTACAATGTAAATAATGTGACTAAAAGACTTTGCCTGTGCTATAATGTTTGAGTCTGAGGCATGCTATCATTTCATAAAGTGGGCTGCGGCTGTATTATCCTGGGCTATGGTTGTATGCCAGCATGCCTGTTTCTTCAACCCACGACTTAGTGACTACCGTTGTCACTGGATAGGGTTACAGGACAGCAGACTGTCCTGTAGCAGAGAAAAAATATTAGCTAAAGAAATGAACTGATCCTGGTGTGAGTGAGATCACTGAGCAGCACTGCTTTGGCCTACTAGCCACAATTTCTTTCTTGACACAACACCTTCCGATAAAGGGATTGAGAGCAGGAAAGCAGGAAAGTAGAGAGCGGGAAAGAAATGAAAGTGAAGCTGTGCGCTGCTCCAAGAGAGGGTTGTGAAGGACTCCTGTGACACAGCAACAGGCACCTGTGACACAGCTCTCCCCACTCTTCTCCTGGACACTCCTTGGAGTCCTATTTACTCACAAGAGAAGCAAAATACCTCACAATGTCTTCAATGGAATCACATGCATCTAAAAATCTTCCTCGTCACCCCCATAAAATGTTTTGTTCTCCATTGATTAGAATGGGATCAGCATCCATAATCCTCCAAAACCACTCAAACTCTGTCTTGCCCTCCTTGGAGGCTCAAAACGGAGAGAGTTATGTCACAGACCTCTTTCTCAGCCTGCCAGCAAGCCCTGTCGTAGCTCTCAAGGGAAGGAAAAATACCATGCCGGCCTCCTTTCCTTCCTGCCTCTTTTATGGCCATGCCCTGGTTGTAGTCAGGTGAAGCTGAAAAGGCAGCAGTGGGCCTGCAGAATACCTCAAACACCTCCACTTTGGACCACACAGCAGCAATCTTCAGAGGAAACAATAAAGCAAAGAATTAGGCAGCCCAGCCAACAGGTGAACAAGAGACCATGGCTTGCTTCAACAGACTGCTGCTTCAGAACACTTGTTTGGCTCCTTCGGCCCCAGCATTCTCCTGCCTTGCCCGATAAGGGAGGTGGTGTTACTCTTCTAGACCCTGGAGGACCACAGGGCTAGAGCTTCATCTCGAGAGGCCCCATCAAACACCTTCCACACCTCTTAGCTCTTTTGAGTACAAACGAACAGCAACGCAAGCCACAACCCCATTCTCGCGCCCACTTAAGCAGGCCTCCAGACCCATCTAAACCCCGACTGTTCCACAACAGCCAGAGAAGACCCTACTAGCCCTGGCAGCTGGGCAGGCCTTTATTTTAAAGCCTCAGCAAAGGTTGTAGCCTGACCACCTCCATCACTAAGTTACTCAGTGTTCCAATTTGTCACTTCCTGTGAAGCAGCAAGGAAAAGTAATACCTTTTTATGCAAAACTTTTTTCTGCACCAAAATAGAGGGCTTTGTTTGTCATCACAGTCCCAGCTATTTTTAAGGTATCTTCAGATGGCAGACAAGGGACTCATTTCTGCACTGCATGTGTCACAGATACTGTTTGGAAATTTGTCGTTACTTGTGGCTTTATATTGTCTTAATTTACTCATTTGATATAGGGTCTGTTGTCATGATAGTATTTCTTAAGGCATTGCAAGTTTCGTGTGCAACTGCAGTCTTTCAGGTGGTTATGCACTAAACATATTTGTTTTTCAAAAACAAACTCCCAAAATAGAGGTTTGAATTTGAAAAAGTAATGACCCCCACACCTTAGGAGTTTTCTTTCCCAGTGTACGGGTCATTTGTTTTTCTTTTGTTTTCTGTCTGGTAGTGGTAACTGTTACTTGGCTGTGACAGACATTTAAAAAAAACTCAGACTGTCCACTTTAAATAGGGCAGGTGGTTAGTGTTCCTTACTAGAGGTAGGCGTAACTCTCGTAATTCCATGTCGCGTAATCATGCAGCATTACCTAAGAATAACATGTGATTATACTAGCGATAATTCTTACTGCAAAAATGACTCCTTATGTGTAAAATGGCAACGAGTAAGTATGTTGTGCTAAGAAATACCGCCAAATGCAATAGAAGACCAATAGTGAGCACGAGCAGCAGCTCGTGCTAACTAAATGCGCTTTTGCAGTAGGATTTTTCCCCACAAATTACTCTTAATTATGAGAGCAGAAGAAATCACATAATTATCGATAATTCCACATGAGAATAATGCAGAATTACCAAAATTCCTCCGATTATTCCGACGTAATCGAAATTTTGCCCAGGCTAATCCTTACTCTGAAATGCTCTCAGGAATTGAAGTGCCTTCCGCCAGTTCAAATTCAAGAATGGTTCCAAAATTACTGCATCATAATTGGCCGTTCAAAAGGGAAATGACTTGAATATTTATGGAGAACAGACATTTGGAAAGAAAATTCTCCTCATTGAAACTAACTGTAGCTGCACTCAAGCAAGATGAAAAATGTAACCTGCTCAAACTTCGGGTCTTTTTTGCTTTGATATATCTAATTTGCAAGTAGTGCCATAAATTCGATCAGAGCACGTTTCTTTTCAGCTGTATGCTTCATTCCATCCTCTATTAGTAGCATGTGTGTGAGAAAGATAAAAAAAAACCGGTGTTGCATATGGACATGCCTTGTTCAATTTTTGGGGGATTGCTTCCCGTCTAATATTCAGTGTCTTAGTTTTTGTTTGGTGCATATTACCTCTCTCTTGACGCATTTTTTAAATGTTCCTTTGTGCTTAATCCTAGAAGGGTGAAGTGAGGACATGCATGCACTGACCCCATTCTACCATAAATATGTAAGGAGGTTCTTCAAAGTTCCTTCATAACGAGAATATTGACCATGTTGTGAAAATGTTTGTCATTATAACATAATGAGAAAATTGAAATTGTTCTTCAAAGGCCTATCAGTCCCAGATCCAAAGGGGCTGTGTGTGTTACCATAGAGGGGTAAGAGGGTGCCACACCAAAGAATGTAAACCTCTCAAATAATAGCTACTGGCTGTGTTGATAAGCAGCAGGCGTGAGGTCGGATCACAAACTGTAACATCAGTGTAATAATACAAAGAACTGGTAGGATGATAAAAGGGGAAAGATGACAGATGCTGGAAATCACTGAGGCAGTTAAAGAGACTATTGAGCTCGGGCGGTGAACTCCGCTCCGTTCGCAGAGTTTGTGGAGTTTTCTGCACGCTGAGTTCCGAAAAGGAGCGGAATTTTTTTCCTCGCTCACGCTCCCCAATGTCAAGTTGCCGAGAACAAGCGGGAAACATCCACCTTCCAGCAAGATTTCTCAATGCGAACGGTTGGATTTCTCAATGCGGGCAGTCACGGGTGGTCACGACCACTCGTGTTGAGCGTTGAGAAACCTTCCATTCGTGTTGAAAAAGTTGCCGCTTGAGTAGAAAATCTACTCGAGTAGCAGAAAAAAGCTGTGCCCTCTTGCAATGCATATGGTGCCGTTCGCATTGATTTCCCAGCGCAGGACAAACACCCGGTGCTAAAAATCAATGTGAACAGGCGTGTGACCAAAATCACGCTGCCACTTGCTTAACTCCTTGTAGCGCGGAAGAGTTTTTTGGTCACTTAGCGGAGTGAGCTCCGCGAACTCTGCCCAGGCTCAGAGATAATGGTCAGTGCTCATTTTGGAGACTATGGGGCATATGTATCAAGCCTTTTTCCCGTTTGCAAATGGGCCGATTCTCAGAATCGTCCCATTTGCGAATTGGAAAAAGCCTTTTGGGATGTATCATCCCAAAAGGCCATCGCAAATTAGAGAATTGCAAAATTAGCGATTCTCTATTTTGCAAATGCAATTAAGGAATTGCAAATTGCAATTCCTTAAATGCAGTTCTGGAAGCACCAGAAATTTGCTATTTGGCCTTAAGGAATTGCAAATTACCACCAACTTCAAGTTGGAGGTAATTTGCGATTTTCTTTAAAAAAGCACTTTTTTTATTTTTTAAAAGTGCCATATCTCGCACATAAATGCCCTTAGGGCATGTATGTGCGCAAAATGTGCACACCTGCATATTTCAGGTGTGCAACAGGGTGTTCTCTTGGCACCCTTGCAACCTTGAAATTGCATTCTCAATTTGCAATTCTCTAATTGGTAATCGCAAATTGAGAATGAATGGGAAGGTATTCCTTAATTGCGAATCTCAATTTGCGATTTGCAAATAAGGAATATATAGGATTTGCAAAAATTTTAGCAAATCCTACATACATTGCATTTTGCGATTCTCTAATTGCGATTCGCTAAAAATCGCAATTTGAGAATCGCAAAACTCTTTTTTGATACATATGACCCTCAGATGCAAAGGCGATGCATCCGAACTATCCTCAGAAAGAAATTTTAGAATTACCTTAACATTCCGTTCTACCACTGTCTGTTTTTAATATCAGGACCTATTGGCAGCCCTGATGTGAAAAAAGGGAATGCTCAGAGACTGGAGAAACTCCCCGTGGAGTTCCATCTGAAATGAGGGAAGCATTTATAACATTATTATGCAATGTCAATGTAGGTGGAGAAATTCCATCTACATGTCCAACTGCAGAAATCAGTCTTGTGTTTAAAAGGTAGTGAAGCTGTGAAGTTATTCAAGAGAAGAGGAATACTCACTAATCCTTTGTGGGCTACTAAGAAACCAAAGCAAGGCAGAAAGCTGAAAAATAAGATACTAGTGATAAAAGATGCTCACCAGGCTGTGTCTTTGCACCTATATTATTTACCTTGTTCTTAAATGACAGAGTCAATATCTTCAATGCTCCCCTGGCAGACACCCTAGAATTCTAGGCAAAAGATACCTTTCTTCTCTTCAGTTGATGCAGGCCTGATTTCCAAACCTTCAAAGAGTACATTGACACCTTTTGCACTAACAAAGGCGAGGTGATAAACGTTCAGAAACATTGACACTATTTCCAATTTGAACCTTGCCAAATCTGGTGGCCGCCCTACTTAATTTTGGGACATACGCTATGGAACGCTTTGTCGTTAAGCATTAGGGCAATACCTGTATTTTCAAACTAATACTATAGATAATTATCTGCTTAATCCAACATAGAACCTTGGGAGCCCAATGCACTATGTGAAAGGTCGCAAATTATGCATTGAATTTTTATGACCTGTCTATGATTTTGGGATGGGAACTATATATTATAATTTTGCGTCAGAAAAAGGTAGAGTTGCATGGTGTCCCAGAATAACCGGCCAAGTGAATATCAATTGGACAGGTGACTATTTGTGACCCCCTGTGATTGGCTACAAACACTGGGATGGTAACCTGCAAGGAACAACCAAACCACCTTCCCTGTGTTTGCCTTCCAAAAAGAGAATCTTTCTTTTTAAAGCAGCCCGTATTCCTGAATGGAACTGGTGCTGCTTTTTACAAAAAAAGTCTACCATGCTTGGGAATACATCTGGACGAACAGGTGGTGGTCTTTGGACCACCGCCTGGACCACTCCTTGCTCCCCCAGGTCACCCAGCAGAATTCCCTTTGGGACACCTTCCCCTTTTCGAATCAGTTACTACCGCCTTTGAGGTGTTGGTAACTGTTACAGATATTTATCAGAATAAGAAATCTGTTGTGCTTTCATTATTAAAAATACCTAATATTGAGCAGTGATATGTGGCTTTCTCTCACTTGTCTGACTGGTGCACAAATCACTGTGTCATTTCACTGTCATGTCCTGGAACTGAGGGTGGGGCCAGCACTTGCTGCACATCGGACCACAAGAACAGCACTGATAAAGAGACGCCACAGACAGTTTAACGAGGAATTCAGCTATCTCGGGGTCAACATCCCTGCTGGTCCAACACTGTGCCTGACCTTTTGCACAACAACTCCAGGAAACCTATCTGGGTCAGACAAGTTTTGATCACGCATAGACAAATTGGCCTGCATATCTCCTGTGACCTTCTGTTGTGGCAGAGGTCCAGCCTGAACTGACCCCTGACAACACTCATCTGTGTCAAGCATAAAAGAGTACACGTCAGTGCTTCAGTGAACTTTTCAGCAGAGCACAGAGTTTCGCACTTAGCAGTTCCTGGACTGATTGTGTGCCTCCATACTGGTGTGGCTGTGTTTTTCCTATAATATATGCTCTTTGTGGTTACCTGGCTCCAGTGTTGTGTTCTTCCTCCAGAGGAGTGAATAACAGCATTACGCAGTTAGCAGTCTCAACTCCTTGACACTTGTAGCTTGCTCAGCCCTTCTTCTCTTGCGGTGGAGGGTGTAGTCTGAGTTAGGCTGCCCAGAAGGAATGTAGAAGGTGTTCTAGAATAGTAACTAATAAAAGGTTTGCAACCACAAATGCAGTTGCAAACCATTGCGACTCGCAGTTCGGAGGCACTTACTTTCATCCCCCTAAAGTGTGATTCCGAATGGATCGCAAAACCCATTTTGAGAGTAGAGAGCCTCTTCCCCCTCCTACAAATGGGATTAGTACATTGCAGATAATGCCTTTGCATTCGGAATTACCTGCTGATTTTTGCGTACTACATGGGTACCCCGGTCTCATAAAAATTAATAGGTTGAATGGCTTTGAGTGAATTTTTAAAACTGTTAGCCCTGACACTTTAATATTTTGATTGCCCTGATTTCTTAAAAAATTATTTTCAAAGAGCTTTATCGAAAAAAATTCAACATGAGGTTAATGCTGGGTTTTATAAGTGTAAACTTAACACAGTATCCCAACCAACCACTCAAATCACTAGGTTTTGGCTTACTGGTATATACATTTTTATGACATGTTTCCTCAGTCCAACATACAGTAGCAGGCAACCCCAAGTTCACAATAAATGTCAGAGGATAATAATGAGGGTTCTTGTCTCCCTGTGAACTCCTTTGATTCCACCTGTTGACCCCAGCCTCCAGGAGAGTCGTCCTGATATGTCCCTTCAAAAGAACAGAGACAGCACTTAAAAATTATCCTGGCTCATTATTTCTAAGAAGACATTTATCAGAGCTAATATGCTGATGCTTATTATCCTTACTTATCTTACGAATCATTGTTCCTTGCTGTGGTCCCCCGAGTACAAAGGGCTCGCATTGGAGGTCGCTCTTTTAAGCTGCTGGCGCCACAGCGTTGGAATACTCTGCCTTTGGCATTACGCAGCACCTCTAATTTGCTGACTTTTAGGAAGGGCCTCAAAACTTGGCTTTTTGCCCTTTAGTTCGCTTTTCTTTCTTTCTGCTGGGCCCGTTTTATTCTATTGTGTTGTGTTATTCTGCTACAGGTTGTCAATAAAAGCGCCGGGACACTCTATGGAGTAGCCGTGCGCTATAAAAGACTAAACTAACATAACATAACAACATATGTCATCAGGGTGTAGAGCAATGAACCCATGAGTACGCTTTTTGTCTTTTTCCCTTTTTTATTTTATTACTGAAGCCCACCTAACATTTATCCATGTGCCAGCGCCTGGACTCTCGCAAAAGGAACAAACGATGGATTGAAAGCTGAACAATGCAAACATTCACCCCCAATCACAAAGATCTTGGTTTAAACCATTGTTCTTTTGCTCACCACGCCACCCCAGTTTAGATCCAGCCATATGCAAATCAGTCTTGACCCTGTTCCTCATGCCAATGCTTCCTATTCTTCAGTAACTAGGGCTCCGTAACTATAGAAGTGCTACGCGTGCCTTTACGTGCCGACCACCACTCCCCAATTGTCTTCATTAAATCTCAGTTCGGTGCTGGACCCATGACTTCTGGAGACAGAGCACCTCTCTTGTGCATATGAGTACTGTAGTTAGCATGCTTTAGGCAGCCTTTTTCCTTCCCCATCACTGTTATTGCTTCCGTCTCCTTATCCTTTCTCATCTACGCAGCGTGGTTTCTATCCCTTCCCTCATTTCCAAACTCCCTGTTCCATATTCCAGCCTTTTTGAGCCGCCAGCCTCCTGCGTCCCTTTCTTTATGTTTACGTTCATGGTCCCCATCCTTTGAGATTGCCCAAAGATCTCTGACTGCATCTTGCTCCTCACACAGGGGTATTGTAATTTTACTTTTACCTGAATTTCTGGGAAAAATTCGTGATGGTCTGTATGTATGTTCGAATATTTATTGTAAAGTGCCTTAAGTTTGTCTGTCTGGCACTGGAGGAGTTAGGTAGATAACAAACAAACAAAAGCAAATGAAGAGGTATATCTGGGCACAAAATGGTGTTCAATGTTCTTTGATGGTGGACAAACAAACAGATAGTAATGATTGGCATTTGGGATCACTTGGACACACCTTGATACTGATTATAATATGTGGATAGAATGCTGGACATTTGTTGACAATAACTAAATTATGGGGGTATAAAATGCATATGATTGTCACATGGTGGGAGGATGCATGTGGGCGTGGTGCTTGCAAAAACTAAGGATTTAGGGAAATTTTGGAAATGGTGCTGTAAAGGCACTTTTTGTTCCAATTATTATAAAATGTTCTTGGGGTCAGGCCCGGGGTATCCCCTGTGATCTCAATTGGGAGTGAGGAACTCACTTGGTGAAAGCTTTTGATTTTTCTGTTTGAAAATTTACGTGCGTGGCTCCAGATTCTAAGAAGATTCTAAATGGAATTTTACATTTGTAATAGGTAAATATCACTGGCATAGCTAAATGTCAAAGATGGCCAACTCATCAAAGTCGATAAGGATCACGTCATGGAGGGTTAGCTAAAAAAAACTCTCTAACCAGAAGTATACTTTTATTTGAAAGGTGTAAAAGGTAGTGGCTGGCAAGCTAAGTGAGGCTCAAGTCTGGCTCTGACTCAGCCCTTGTCCCATGATGGCTACAGAGCCAGATCCCAATTGAACAAAGACGCATGCCTGGCACTTCTCTCTTTCTTACTTAACAATGTTTTATATAATAAACCACACTAAACAGAGGACAGTTGAGTGCACAACAACTTAAAAGGTGATTTTCGTGCGTGTGTGTCTGAGCTGCAATTCGCGTGTTTATCCCTGAAGGCTTGCAAAGAAGAGCAAGCTCAGTGGATGTGGCAATTCTCTTTGTCTTACTAATCATCACAAAGCCCATCACTGGAGTGCTCCCCTCCCTACTGTTGTAAGGTCAATGGAAGGCAGTGATTTTAGGCAGAAAAATAGTTTCCTCCGTTCCCTTGCACTTAATTTTTTTTTTTTTCCAGAAAGACATTTGACATTTTATAAACATATCCTTCAGACTGAATTAACATACAACGCTTGTAATTAATGAACATAGTATCCAGGGGCTGCTCCGCCGCTGGAGAGGAGGAGAGTCGCCCCACTTGAATGCCCCCGAGATGAAAAATAAAAATGGCAATTTATTAAAAAGAAAAATGTCATCCTCTCGTCCTGAATTGAGTGTCAGGATGGCGTTGGGGCTTACTGAGAGCAGCAGAAGGTAGGAGGGTGGGCTGCATGCGCTCTTTTCAAAGTGCGCATGTACCTTTGGCTGGCAGTCTTCACATGGCCAGCCGGACATGCGCACTTCAAAACCTGTAACTCAGCTGTCTTAAGACAGCTGGGTTAGAACAAGGGCAGGCCTCCAGAGCGCTATGGGGTGTCGAGTGAGGCTGCTCCCTACAATCAGGGTGCTGCTCATGAGAGCAGCGCCAGGATTGGTCAAGGAAGTTTCCGGAGGGCCAGGCTCTGCAGTCGCAAGAGGTCCAGAGCAGGAGGTCATGTCGTAAGATAAGTTTACTCTTAATATATTTTAAGTGTATTTGCACGTGCGCACACTCCCATTTATTTTTATCATTTTTAATTTTATTTGGGCGCGTCCCCCTACCAGTTGATGCCAGCCGCCGCTGATGGTATTCCTGTTCAGGTCATGAAATACTTAAACACAAAACATTGTCCTTGGGTGGTGAAAGGGTGAAAGAGAAGGAGATAATCATTCTGTGACTGAATTACTCAATGTATAGCCAGAAATCCCTGGTTCAAAGACTGGCTTCACCAGGCAACCAAATTGTGTGATTCAATACAAATCACTTTAGTTCACAATATCATGTTTTGACTTAATGTTCGATACGTGAACAACTCAAAGGAATTCATTTCAGATTCTGTGCTTTGTAAAAATCTCCCCTGTGTGGTTTATTAAGTAATAATGTTTATTCACATATAGCAATATTGGCAATGTGTAGAGGGCACATGACAAACTGAAATTTCTTGTTTATCTCATGGCAGTGACATCAGGGCAGGTGGAGGGCAGTTAATGTTTAAAGACTATTAATTTTAACAGATGTCATTGTAGTGATGTAATCTAATATATAACAGTGAAACACAAGCATTCCCACAAAAATATGTTTAATCTAAGTCTAACATGTTTTATGCCATATTAGTGGTGTCATTTACATGCCAGACCTTTTGATGGCTCGACTCATGTTTTGTCTCTTATAGCCAAGCTAGACCCCTGACTCGGCTCTGGCCCAGCTCTCCCCATGAACTTACTGCATGCCCACCTGTAGCAAAAACTATCACAAAATTTGGTTTGATTAATAAATTGTGTTAGCTGTTGAAAGTTAAAGGTGACCAATGACATGTAGTTTCTACTGGATCCAGTTTCATGGATGTGTTTTTGACATCTAATGATCTTCGATTAACAAAATGTCATTTGATTCCTGATACACAATATTACTGACTATCAGTGTATCATAGATCTAGCCTAGAGAAAGCTTTAGCTATTTCACCCATTCCAAGTTTTCCCAAAAATCCTAATAAAAATACAAACATACATACATAGGATGTTGGTTAGCCCTACTTAAGTGTAATTTATGTTTTGCTTCTGCCTAAGACAGCATGGGGTCAATAGGTCTAACTTCATCCACTGGCTGTCCTACACCGTGCGTGACCACATGTTTCCTGATCACAGTCACTTAAAGTAGTGGAATTAAGGGCCGGGATGGTGTGGCTTGGCTGGTAGACCAATCCTTTATTTTAATATTGTTTGCCTTTTTTTTTACATATTTCTTATGTGTTCACAAAACAATATTTGAAAAGAATGGCAAGAAGGCACGGGCCAGACTGTTTGGCCTTGCCTATGCTTATTTTGTCTATTGTATGCATGTAAATATGTGGCATTTCTATGGAGCAAACCAAGCCAAATGTCAGCGGAGCGCTGTACAGGATCAAAAACAAGCATAAAGTCACTGATTGAGCGGAGAGGTAACATGTTTGTAGAATGTTAACTAATTGTGATGTAGTGTTCTTTAATAGGTGAGGGACCCCCACATGCCCACAGTGAGAGAATCAATAACGGTTTAACCTAAACAAACGTAATCATTTCAACCCCATCACATTTTCCCCATTCCCAAAGAATTCTTCAGAGACTCTCAGGCTTGAATTTGGAGAACAGAGCCAGCCGTATTTATTTGCATGAACAAGATATTAATCATTGAGACATCACTGTGTGTAAGAACATGACATGAATACATAAAATCTATATACACAACTCTTATTATTCTTCCACTGTTTAGAGTGATGGTGGGCAACCGGGACATGATCTGGTCAGGGGACCATGACTTGGTCACTTAGTACAGACACCCACATCCCCAAGGCAGTGTGATGAAGTACCATGAGAGGCCTTATCTGGTCCTGCTCAGGTTCCCTAACAATTGTGGTTTCACTTACCTGATCGTGTTCTTCTGTTCCTACCTGGTCCTCACTCTTTTCCTGACTAGCTAATCTAGTTTGGCTCCTTGTCCTTCCAATTTCTTCAGGTATCTCAACTATTGGGATCCAATCATCTTGACTGATGCTCGGTTGTTCCTGCTCAGCTACTTCAGGATTTATTATTTGTGATTCTTCAGCTGTACAACCTTCAGCCCCTTCACCTGCTTGAGTCTGTTGAGGTTCTTCTTCGTCTGGTACTCTTTTAGTATGGCTTGCATGAATCCAATTAGGCAAACCTGCACACTTTACTGCTGTTGTTGAAACCAAAATAACCTGATGTGGTTTTTCCCACCTTGGTGCTAGGCACGATTCTCGAGTATGATTCTTCACTACAACCCAGTCACCGGGATTCAGATCATGCGCTTGGTTCGGCTGCCTGGGGACTGCGTCTTCTCCAACCTGGTGAGATATAGAACACACTTGGTCAGCCAACTCTTTGCAATACTTCAGTACCAAATCATCAGTTATATTTAACAGCTTGTGTCCTGGTATACATGCCTGCCTCATTGTTCTTCCCATGATTATTTCATGGGGACTCAATCCGGTATTCTTGTCTGGAATACTTCTAAATCCCATCAGAACAAGAGGTAAAGCATCAGGCTAATCCAGTGGAGTGGATGCACACACCTTTCCCAGCCTTGACTTAATTGTGCCATTCAATTGTTCTACCACTCCAGATGCCTCTGGACGATATGCACAGTGCAGCTTTTGTTCAATTTTGAATGCTTCGCAAATTAATTGAATTATTTCATTATTAAAATGAGACCCTCAGTCTGATTCAATAGTTACTGGAAGACCGAAACGCGGTATGAACTCTCTTAATAGGAGTTTGGCCACTGTCAAGCTGTGATTTCTTCTGGTGGGGTATGCCTCCACCCACTTTGAAAATAGACAAAGGATGACAAGTACATATTTTAATCCTCCACAAACAGGCAACTGAATGAAATCAATTTGAAGTCTTATAAAGGGACCTTCAGCCTTTCCAATTTTCCCTGTTTATACTATTGTTCTCTTGCCGGGATTCATTTGCTGGCATGTCAAGCATCTTTGGCAAAGGCTCTCTGCAATGTTCCTGAACCTTGGATTAAACCAATCCTGTCTAAATAAAGAGTCTAATCATTGCATCTCTACCTATGTGGGTGTCTCCATGATACATCCTAGCCATGGGTGCAAGCATACAGTCTGGCAATACAGGTCTGTCATCTAAGTAAACCCATACACCATCTTCTGCCCTTCTCTGACAACCAATGTTCACCCACTCTTCTCTTTCTTTTGTCTCTGCTTCATCTTGAAGTACTCTTATCTCTCTCCATGTTTGTAATCCTGACAATAGCATAAGTTGGCAGCTGATTTCACAATGTTCAACTTTCCTGTTTACTGCCATTTGAAATGTTGTGCAGTGTTGAGCAACCTGGTCAGCATATTGATTGCCTGCAGTCACACGGTCATTTCCTGACTTGTGTGCAGCACATTTTACCACTGCCACCTCTTTTGGTATTTGTATTGCTTCAAGCAACTCTTTAACAAAATTTCTATTTTTAATGGGAGACCCTGAAGAAGTCAGGAAGTCTCGTTGCATCCAGAGCTGGCCAAAGTCATGCACAACCCCGTAACCATACTGATTATCAGTGTAAATGGTCACTCTCCAATATTTCCCATTTTTGCAGGCTTTAATTAGAGCTATCAATTCAGCTACTTGTGCAGACTTGACTCCTGCTAAATAGGATGCTTGGACTATTCCATCCAATGTACATACAGCATAAGCAGCACTCAACCTTCCCTCCTCATGGCGCATATATGAACCATCTACAAAACGTTTGTGCTCAGCATCTTTCAAAGGTTCATCCTGCATGTCTGGTCGGGGTTTGGTACTGAGCTCTGTTACATCAAGACATTCGTGTTCAGCTTCATCTTTCACTTCCTCATTGCATGGGTCTGGCAACAAGGTAGCTGGGTTAAGAATGGTACATCTGATTATGGTCACATTTTCTGCTCCCAATATGATCCTTTCATATTTGGTTAATCTGCTCGGAGTGAGATACTGAGTTCGAGTTCTTGTTAGCAGAATTTCAACTGCATGAGGGACGTATACCTTAACGGGATGTCCCATTACAATTGGCTCACTTTGTTCTATACTTACACATGTTGCAGCCTGTTCTGCTTGGGTTTTCGGATCAGGTGGAACCTGCTCAACAGAGCCTTTCTAACCCAAACCAGAACGTTACCCCCTCCCTAGGGCCTTTTTACACCTAAATAACCACATATATATGTACCACCTAGGGACAGGGAATTTCTATTATATATATATATATATATATATATCAAGACCTCACAGCCTCGCGATCTCAGACAGACCCAGAACTTCCTACCCAGACGGCAGCCACAGTCTCGCGGTCTCAGACAGACCCAGAACCTCCTACCCAGACGGCAGCCACAGTCTCGCGGTCTCAGACAGACCCAGAACTTCCTACCCAAACGGCAGCCACAGTCTCGCGGTCTCAGACAGACCCAGAACTTCCTACCCAGACGGCAGCCACAGTCTCGCGGTCTCAGACAGACCCAGAACTTCCTACCCAGACGGCAGCCACAGTCTCGCGGTCTCAGACAGACCCAGAACTTCCTACCCAGACGGCAGCCACAGTCTCGCGGTCTCAGACAGACCCAGAACTTCCTACCCAAACGGCAGCCACAGTTTCGCAGTCTCAGACCTCACAGCCTCGCGGTCTCAGACAGACCCAGAACTTCCTACCCAGACGGCAGCCACAGTCTCGCGGTCTCAGACAGACCCAGAACTTCCTACCCATATGGCAGCCACAGTCTCGCGGTCTCAGACAGACCCAGAACTTCCTACCCAGACGGCAGCCTTAGCCTCGCGGTCTCGAACGGACCCAGTACTTCCTACCCAGACGGCAGCCTTAGCACGAGCTCATCCTATTATCACCGTAGCACACGATAGGGGAATCGGGGTTACTATGTATCAGATCACACAAAGACTATTAGTTGAGCACAACCTGTTCTTTAGTTCGAGGGGCTCTTTTCTCCCTCATTCAGTTACCACTTACCTGATCAGGATTAACATCTGTTCATGTCAAGTTGAATCTGACTAGAAGAATAGGCTATCCTCCTATACAAGGATACACAACACATGCTGACTCACAACAAGCTAAATACTTTATTTAATTGCTACATGCACACTCACAGAATACATCATATATACAACCTGCAAGGAAAGTAAAAGGTTAAGTTATACACTTCAATAAAAAAAGGGTCGACATCACCTTAGTCGTATGTAGCCTGTGCTCAATGGTCATCTAGGTTCCCTTCTCGTCTGTGCCTCGGCTTCGCCTGGAAGTCACACCTCCGCAGTCGCGGATCTACTCCCTTCTCCCTCTCCGAGTCACTGGAACCTCTTCCTCATCGGCTACTCTCTCCTCTTTAGATTCAAGTTCATCATCTGTCTTCCCTGAAATAAGTAGTAGCTTTTCTGCTAACGGCCAGGTGCCGCCTATGGACTAGAAGCAAGTGCCAATATCTAACTCAGACTTTCACTAATATAGAGGTGCATTCTCTCATGGAAAATTCCAGCTCGAAACCTGCCGCCCACCAAATTCCTGTACCTCCCCGTGCCAAGGACACGTTCCCAGCCGGCCGGCCTGATGTAGTGTCTTCGGCAGGGGAAGAATACACTCCTTCGATAAGGGCCGGCCTGAACCGGTTCTCTCCGAGCGAATAACACCTCATAACTAAAATATCACCCTTCACCTAGAAATGTCCCAAGCTGCCGGGGCAGAAAGAAAGATGGAGTCTCTCCTGTCTGAGGCCTACCAGGCCTGAATTCAGCACGACTCCATGAAATACCCTCACTATAGGGCAGGTTATCCTTAATACTAACGAATCTATCCCCTAGGCTATGTATGTAAGCCCTGATCTATGGGGAGGAGCACAGGATCGTGTCAAAGTGTCTAATAAATAGGCTCTATTCACTACTCTAATCCTTAGACTTGGATGGAAAGAGACTGAAGTCATATTAATCGCTCTACAACACAAGAAGGCCGGGAAAATCGAGCAGTACACAGCCACAGCTTTTAGGCATCCTGGCAATGCAGATGCTACAGGATCTAAGGTAGCAGAAAAATATGCCACTGGACGTCGCATTAGACCATGTCTCTGTGTTAGAACTGAGAGGGCACAATTATCTCTCTCACAACAGAACAATGTGAATTCTTTCAAATAATCTGGCGTACCTAGAGCAGGTGCTTCACATAAACAATTTCGCAATTTTACCCAAAAGATTGCATGCCCAGATCATCCCACTCTACTGGGTCTTTTGCTAGTTTCTTAGTCATTTGTATCAAGGGTTTTGCCAGCAGAGAAAACCCTACAATCCATTGCCTGCAGTATCCTACAACACCAAGAAACATTCTTATGTCCTTTTGTGTTTGTGGAAGCTTCATTTGCTTTATTATTTTTATTCTCTCAGTGGTCACTCTTCTTAATCCTTGTTCTATTTGGTGTCCTAAATACTTTACTTCGCTTCACTTCTGCAAGATTGCAATTTTTATGGGGACACTTTATGTCCACCCTTTGCTAGATGGTTCAATAAGGCAATGGAATCAGTTACACAATCACTTCTTGTTTTAGACGCGACCATTAGGTCATCAATATACTACACCAAAACTGATTCCCAAGGCAGCACCAATGTCTCAAGGCATTTTTTCAAAATTTGGTTAAAAATTGAAGGACTTTCTGTGTACCCTTGAGGAACGCGATTCCAAACATAGATATGATCCTCAAATTTAAAGAAAAATAAAAACTGGCTATCAGGATGTAATGGGATAGAAAAAAAAAAAGGCAGGAATTAAATACAGTAAACCATTTTGCTTTCCATGGTATTTGGTACAGAATCACTGCAGGGTTGGGTACTATAGGGCAACATGGCACAACAATCTTGTTTATTGTTTTCAAATTTTGAACTACCCTATACTTTCCATTTGGTTTCTTAATGCCAATTATAGGTGAATTACAGGGACTACTCATGTTTCCTTTAAGATGCCCTGTTCGACCATTCAATTTCTGCTGCAACACCAGCTTTTACTTCGGGACTCATCTTGTATTGTCGAGTATTTGGATAGACTGCACCTTCTTTCACAGTCACTTTAACAGAGTCTACATCTGTCATTAACCCTACTTCCTTTCCTGTGAAATCCCTTATTTCAGGATTCACTGTTGTTTTGAACTCATCAGGTAAGTCGTTTTTGGTCATCACTGAATATAATTCATCTACCCCTGTTCCTTGTTTGGCTAACATGATTTTATATATTCCATCCTTGTCAGGGGTCTGAATGGCAACACCGTCCGGTATATAAAACATGGTGCAATTCATCTTGCACAATAAGTCCCTTCCCAATAAATTTACAGGACTAGAATCACACACTACAAATGTGTGCATTTCTTTAAAATTTCCAATACACACTTCCATTGGTTTTGTAATAGGGGTCCTAATCTGTTCATTAGAAACGCCCACTACTTCGATCGCTTCTCCCGAGAGGGGTAGGTTTGGGGTGTCTGCTGTTCTCACAGTAGAACGGGTAGCACCAGTGTCCAACAAAAAGGTAATGTCATTTCCTTCTACCTTTCCGCAAATGTACGGATCTGACTGATCTACCGGTAAGGATGCGCCAAGTATGCACTCCTCTTCCCCTCCTCTCCTCTCCAAAATATGTATCCTGAAAAAGAAACTGCGATGTTACATAGTTTTTCTTACCACTTCCTTCTTGGAATCCTGTGCCCACACTGTACTTGGCTTGACTCACAAAATTTGGCAAAGTGGCAGGTGGCAATTGACTCTGTAGGTTTACACCCTGCTGGGGTTGACTCATTAGCAGCTCATTGTGCGTCTGTGGATTTAAATTTTGATTTGGGCCATTATTATGTTGTACGCTTTTACACTGGTTTTCCAATGCCCCAATTTTCTGCACCCATCACAGGGGAACCTTTTCTTGGCCTCTTCTCTGCTCAACCGCCCTTTCGGTTTCCCCCCATTATTTTCACCCTAACCTGGACCCTTTCCTGTATTTCCCGTCTGGAGTTCTTGCTGTTCTGCTAATTTTACTTGAGCCCACATCACTTTTTCTTTTAAGTTCTTTCGTCTATTGTCAATTTCATCTCCACAATATTTTGCATATTTTGAAATCTCATCTATTGGCTTTGCTTGCCAGCACAAATTATGCTGCTTAATCATTTCAGATATTTCTTTTCGTTACCATGACACAAACCGATACACAAAATGCATCATGTCCTTATCCCCAGTTCTCTCAAATCCACTATACTGTTTGAAAACCTGTAGGAGGCGCTCATAATACGCGTGTACAGACTCCTCTTTTTCCTGGGTTGTTCTGTCTATTTTTATCCAATCTGTTTCCTTTGGGGGAATTTGACCTTTTAAGAAAGTTATTACTTGGTTATATTTCTGCATGACCTCCTCTGAGGGAGCTCCTGTTTTCTCATTTCTCGGGTACTCATCATTAGGCCAATCAACTGTGATTTTACGTTCAGTCCACAAATCAGCAAGCACCACTATATCAAAGAGGCCATCTAAATCTTTCAACAAAACTTTCGATACTTTCACAAACCTTTCAACTTGCCTGTACCATTTCACTGGTTTTTCTCTCAACTTTGGAAAATCATTTGTAAAGGATAATATATCCTGTCGGGTCCATGGGACATGTACATATATACCCCTCCTGGAACCTCTCTCATTGGGTACAACTTTTCTGCCTTTTCTGTTTCTTTTACTAAATATTCCGATGTGACCCGATTTGCCTGGGCTTCCTCTTTCTTCTTTGACCACCGAACTTTGCATCTGTCTAAGTCTCACCATTTCTGCAATATCGTCATTAATTCTTTAACCTGAAATTTTCTTCCTGACACATTCATATTTTCTAAATCTTTATCAGAAATTTCCGCTCTATAAGGATTTTGCAATACTTTGGATCGCCTTATTTCTATTCCCATTTCAGAGGCTAAATTTACCAATTTCTCATGAAATGTTTTTGTGTTTCGGGTTATGCTTCTGCAAATAAATAGCAATTCTTCCTCATTATAGGTATTTAACCTATCTAGTCCTACATTCCCAGCTATCATTTCTTCTAATTCGACTCTCAATTTGAATATGTCTAATATTTTCGGTGGTGAATTTGGTTTCTCTATCTCTTGTGCCCATCTTTCTATTTCTTCGGGGGTTACAATTGTGGCATTTTTTGATCCGGTGGCTGTCTCGATTCATACCTTTTTTAAGCAACTTGTGGTGACTCTTCTGGGTGTGTCATTTATTTGCCCTCTTATCAGTAAGTCCATTAATGAAATTACAGACTCGTAATCACTACCTTGGTCAACAATTACTAACTTCTCTTTTATTGGCTCAATAATAGGTGTTGTCATGACAGGTGTTTTAGAACAGCTTGCTTTATCCCCGAGCAGTGGGACAACAGGACTTATAGTCACTGGTATAGTCAGAGCTTCAGGATGTGCGTTTAACTGCGTTATCTTCTGTATTAATTTGTCTCTATTCATATTTATCGCTCCCCTTTCCTTTTCCTGAAGTACCCTTTCCATTGTTCTCTCATGTACTATTTGTGGCACTAAGGGTGTGTCTAGAATCAGAGCACTCGGGGTAGTTCTAGTAGGTCTTTCTTGATGAGGCGGAGGATTTTTCATTAAGATATCTTCTAAATAATCATCTTCTGATTCCCCGCAACCACTTAACGTTAAATGCTTTTTCTTTTCTGTGCACTTGCCTCCTGCTTGTTCCTCTGACACCAATACAGGGTATAACCCTTCAGTTAACATGGCCTGTCTCCACTGTTTAATCTGCTTAACTCGAGTTTCAAGTGGAAACTTTGGATAATATCTGCTCAAATTTCTGTCATTTTTAAGTCTATCTCGCTCAAATGCCTCAGGTTCCCATTCTTCTAAGGCTTCATTCTGAGTTAATGTGGGTCTTGGTTATAACTCATTCATTCTAGTGTGTACGTTATGCAAAATTCTTCCATTAAATGTTCCGTTCACTGGGAAAGCCAATATTCCATCATCTTTTGTATATTCTATCCAATTTTCTTTCCATACACAAGTATGATAACCTCTTTCTACCATCATATAGGATGCAGGAGTTTTCGGTGGAGGTATGAGAATTCCCTCTCTAGTCTTAATGGGTTTATCCTTTTTAAAATAATTCTTAATTCTTTGCATAAATGACATTTTTCTTTTCTTTCCATACATTTTGCGTGATCTTCCTTTTATGTACTGTTCGTAAGCGAAACCTAAATACTTTCTATCTGGGCGATTCCCTATTAAAGTTGGATCGTGTCTCCACATGCAAAACACACTATCAATTTATTATTATGGCTTTTATTTTCAACTAATCAAATATTCACTTTTACTTTAACAACTGACCAATACCAGCACGGTTTATTTTCCTTCTCACCAAATCAGATTCTGTTTTGCTATGCGTCTAGTCAATACTAGCGCGGCTCTCTATGATGTCAGTATCACTCCTCACTACTGACCCCTCCTTTACAATTCTTCACGTCAGTCACACGCCCGCTGTTTCAACCAATCCCTGCGCGGCCCTCTGTAACGTCAGTGCAGCACCCGCAACTGACCCCTCCTTTACAAGGTAATACGAAAACTCATTACTTTCACAATTTTACATATAATTTTCATTAATCAACTACTTAGAAACATTTGCTATTGTGTCTGATCTTCTAAATTCAAAGAATAGTCAACTTTACTGCGAGTAAACCTTTTCCGCGTACTCTTCACACACTACGAGTAGAACTTTTATGCTTACTCTTCATACACTACGAGTAAAACTTTCCGCTTACTCTTCACACAAGCATCAGAGAACCTGCTACTCCTTCAGTATTACCCTTTCTAGGCAGTATAAGGCCAAAGGTTCACCAGCGGACTCCATTGCTACCAATTACTCTCACTTTTATATGAAAGAAAATAATCCCTAAATCAGTGCTTCTAGTCCTGCGTAACTTTTCAGTACTTTCCTGATCCAGACAAGTAACCTCACTGCGGTATGGCTTCCATTCGCCACCCACTATTCAATATTCCCGGGAATTTCCAGATGACATGAAACAATACATAACATTTAACGAATAGTGGTTGTTAATGTATAACTCAAATAATTCAATCCACAAAATGTTCTACCTAACTACCTAGAACCTAACCATGCCTCTGCTACCAAAGAAAAACTGATAGAGCGCGGGTCACCAGCTCAGGTTAAACACACACATACCTAAATACTCACCTGGGCCCAAACCATTCACACAAATAAACTAGCAAACCCCGCTGTAATCAATTTATGAGTTTACCTGCAATTTTAATTTCTCCTTTACCAAGTCATACCAATTTTATCTCCTTGATAATTCCTTTCTCGATGAATCAGGTTTCTGAGATAGTTTAAGGTAGAAAATGACATTTAACTTAAACTTGAAATAACCGCAAACTCAAAACGTTTTAAGAACTTTATTTAAATTTAATGTCAAATAAATCACTGTCATAATAATGATCGATGAAGACGGTACCTGAAAAAGAGAGAGCATGTACAATGACAGTTTTCGCAGAATTATATTTACCTAGGGTGATAGAGGAACCCAACTCTTTGAAGATAAGCCAGATAGAATCTGCCAGGACAGGATGCAGACAGAGGATCGGACAGATTTGGATCTGGGAAGCAGACCTCTTCGAAACGCAACACCAGCGTCGCACCTCTCTCTGATACTACTCTTCTCGGGTGTCCCTCTTCCGAAATCCCCTTCTAGATGGTTAGATTAGCGATCAGTATCTCAATTTCTCGAGCAGAGTTTCTGGCAGCAGCAGGGTCTGAGACAGCATCTCGGACAGAGTAACAGCATACACGTTGGGTCGGTGACGAGTCGGAATGGGGGATCTGACAAGTCTGACAAAGTCTCTAGCTAACTTACCTCCATTGTACTATTCTATACTCATGTACCTCCCCCCAAAATTGCATATTTTGTGTTTTCCCGTATTCTGATTGGTCAGGGCAAGGAAGTGAGTTCATCACACCATATTAAAAGTAATAATTTTACTATGGACCATTGTTCTATGTTTCCGCCCCTTAATTTACTTTCCCATAGCTTTATTCCCACCCGCATTTCACATTATGATCAATACGAGTTTATACATTTTATTCAAAATTGTTGCTGGTGTGGGTCAATAGTTTTCTTTCCCAGGCATCTTCGCCCAATGTGGCCTTGGCTGTGGTTCAAGTGTGTGTCATCCCAGTTTTCTGGCAAGTTTCTATGCGGGTCAGGTGATGTAGGAATTTCAGTCACCCTCCGAGGCCCAAACGTAAACTAATAATAAAGTCAGAAAAAGACACGTTCGAATGTGACAATAAATGATTTCACTGTATACCACTTATCTCTACTCTATTCCCATTTACTTATTTAAATATTTTGCATTAGTGTTTGATTGAACTTACGAGTTTTAGTTCAAGCAGTAGCATATGCGTTAACATGTGAGTTTCAAGTGGCCATATTTAGTGCTACTGCGCAGCTGAAAAGTGTTTCCACCAAGCAGCAGGATATGTCATACTACGTAGATGCAGTAGACGCATGCGCAATGAAGTTCCCGCGTTTTTGGCGGCCATTTTTAGGACACTCGGGTTACTTGTTAGTAATACACATAGGAAAGCTTCCCCTGGATACTGTATGTCGTGTATAATGCAATGTTAGTATTTACAAAACGTGTTGGTTATGTGGTTACATGTTATTTGAGAGGAATGCATACAAGCAAGTTTCTTTAAGTACGAAACCTTGCTCCATCTGCTGCAGTCCTTTGTTCTCGGTCTTCTCTACCAACTGGCCGACCTGTCAATGGGCAGACCGCTGACAATAAACCAGTACATACAAAGACCCGCTTCCGGGGCACGTCTCAGAAAGGTGCCTTAATTTAAAACAATTTCTGCTCGTCGTATGAAGGAATGGCTAAACACCCAGACATTCAAGGGAGTAATGTGACCGATATTCAAAGAGTATTGAGGAGGTAAAAATGACAATATCAGCATGTGAAATGAAAATTGTCGACTGCACTTCACCAGACTGAATACTTTCAAACCACGTTGAGGTGCACCCAGCACTTGTAGCAGTCTGCCCTTAACCTGCCTATCTTCGTTACCACTTCCCTGTAACCTAAAACCTACTGCAGATGTCGCTACCCTGATCCTAAAGGAGTGAAGCTGATGTTGGCATTATTGATCCCGGTGGCCACCAGCACCATGGCTAGAACTGCTGAACTGAAACCTAGTGAGGTTTGTGCCATCTTAATGTTGCAAAAGGGATGTAACCTGGCATTCTGGAAGAATTACCATACAGGCTCTCATGGCTGGCACTGGGTAACCTATCATGTACTTTGCGTCCCTTAGAACAATTTACTTCCCCCGCTCAGCCTGACTTGGAAAAGCAGAGGGTAATCACCGGGTCCTTAGCCAACCAAGACACATATCTCAGGCGAAAACCACCATGCAGATCAGTCTTTGCTCTGGCTATCAATCCAGACATCTTGAAAGTCCCATAGAAAGCTAAGGAAAAGACAGCTGTGGATAGCATCACCTCACACTGTTGCCTACAGGCTGTAGACAGGAACCCCAGGACTCTTATAGCTTATAACTTATCAAAGCCTGTGGGGCGTCTCACATTTGCTGCCATGCCCTCTAACCTCTGCCAACCCCTATTTGCTTTCTTTACTAAGAATGAATGGGAACGGGAGTCATTCCTGAATTCTTGGCAAAGAATGTCAAGGTGGGACCATGATGTCGGGCGAATGCAGCTGACCGGTCTGTTGAATGCATATGTTCTAGATAATCCACTCAGTTCAGAAAAGTAGAGGAGTCACCCTGGGTATATGATGCTGAAAAAGTGAGATAAGCATAAAAAGCTCCCTCATCGGCCCAACTTGTTTTGGGTGGTAGCACGCTTCATTGGGTCTGGGTAAAACTGGGCACCAAGCTTCCATGGATATTTAGGAAAGAGGGTGGCCTTGTCTGCTGCCCTGGATAGAAATACTAAAATGCCTGAATCTTAAAACAAGACAAGGTATCGGACGCATTATTCAATAAACCAGGGACAAGATTCGCTTTTCTACAAAACATTGTTCTTCAAACATTATAAAACAATCTCCTTGAACAATCTCAATACCATTTTACACTTAGCATGCTGGAGATTCATGGACTCCACCACTGACCAGAATATGACGGACTGATTGAAAAATTGTGTTGTCCATTTGTATAGGGCCACCACAATGGAGACTAACTCAAGAACAGTGACATTCCTGACCAAACCATCTTCTATCTACTGCTGTGGCCATAGCTGTGCCCACTATTTTGACCCTAAAAATGTGCTGAAACTTACGCTGCTTACTGCATCTCTAAAATGCCCAAACTCAAGACTGAATTGACCTTCTGCTGGCCGCACCAAAGCTCAATTGAAGCTTTCCAAAAATGACAACATCCTAAGATCTAGTTTCACCTCTGCCAATACACGAGTCCTATGTGTTTTTTCTGTAATCCAGCCATTGCCTGAGGATTGGATCTGGAGAAGGTGTCCCTTCGGGATAACTCTCAAGACAAAATTAAGTTACCCCACTAGCACCTTTGCTCACAATTGTTTTAAGTCTAATGAGTCCCCTTACTTGTTGGAATCTTTTAGACCCAGAAACAAAAGATCATCTAAGTAGTGAAGCACCAGGTCTGTCTCTGAAACTTGACTAAATACTCACTGTAAAAAGGAGCTAAATTGCTTGAAGTAGGTACAAGAAATTGAACACACCATGGACATGCATTTATCATAGAATATTTTGTGTTCAAACTGGAACCCCAAGAGGTGAAAGACCTCTAGGTGCACAGGGAAAATCCGGAAAGCAGACTTAATGTCGGCTTAAACCATAAGGGCTCCCCTGATAAAGGAACTCAGCTTTGTTAATCAGTAGTCTGGGGAGGTTTTATTTCACTGAACATAATGCCAGATCAATACCATTATTGGCTGAGTTTCCTTTTGGGACAGAGATGTTATGGATGAGTCTGAATTCCCTTGGATCTTTCTTTGGAACAGGGCCCAATGGTGAGCACACAAAGTCACTAAAAGGAGCCTTCCTGAAGTGACATCCACCTTACTTAAACCCTTTTCCGTCTCTTAGGTCTCGCCTACCTAGCGCGCATGCGCTGCTTAGGAAAAATACCTTTTGGAATCGCTTCACTTTTCGCCCTAAAAACGTGCACACGTTGCATTGCTTTCAATGGCAACGCGTGCACGTTTGGCGATTCCCTTGCGGGAGCGAGCTTTGGCGCCATGTGTTAGCAATTATCGCTCCCGGTGCTGCTCGGTCCCGCAGGGGAAACGCTTTCACTTTTGCCGACAAGTTTCTCACATGCCTGTTAAGAGTTGTGCTGTTAGTGTGTGCAGCGTGGCATCAGTTGTTGGGCAGTTTCGCATTGCTGAAGAATGCGCCGATACTCTCACTTGTGTGTGTGCTCTGTTCCCCCACTAATTTTGTATGCCCCATCCTTTTGCGTTGTTCAACTCAACACTCTGGGGTTTGCCTCCCTCTTAGGCTGCCCGAGTGTTATTCGCCCCCGTTGCTTGTTTGTGTTCTCTCCTATGCCCTGTGCGCTCCCCCTCGGTCTGCGGCACACCTCTCTTTGATTTGGTTCCACTCCCCAGCCCTGATTGTTTCCAGCTGTCCTCCACTGTGCCTGTGCACCACCTCCACGGGGACCCAGAAAAGAGCACGCGACCCTGCTCCGCCCCGCAGATGGTCGTGATCTCTCACAAACTACGGCGGTGCCCCGGGGGGAGGTGGAGGCCAGGGGTCTCTTGTGGCGTGGTCTCTGAGTGAACCGCTGCTTTGTTGGGATGTCCCACCACCCCATGCCGCTCAAGCGAAATGTACCAAAGGGCCCGGGAGGGGGAATGCAAGAGTCACAGGGCTGTTACTCTTCACAGAGAAGCATTCTTCCCTTAAAGATGAGGTGTGGTGTCCGTCTGCAGTCTTCTTCCGTCTCTGCTGCTCTCCCTGGTGCTCATCCTGCTGGCCTCCCTCCGATCCTCCCTCGGGGCACTCATGCCTCCCTCATGGCTTGGCTCGGAAATTCGTAAGCGCTTGGCCTTTCACGTCGGTATGCCCCCAGGGGCCCTGTATGGACCTCAGGGCAGGCGGGCTCCCCACTGTCCACTTGAACCTGTAGATCGGCATGCACTATTTGAATCTCAGAGGCAGGATGATTGCTAGCTCACCTCTGCGCTCTTTACTCTTCATATTTAATTAATGTACCTCAGTGCATGCGGGCTGCCAGCTCACCAATGAGGTCTTTAACCTGTAGATCGATATGCACTCACTGAAAAACCTCTGTAGCGGTGGGCTGCCAGCTCACCAGTGTATACTTGAACCTGTAGATCGTTATGCACTCACTGAAGAACCACAGGACAGGCGGCCTGTCAACTCACCAGTGTGTACTTGAACCTGTAGATCGTAATGTACTCATTGAACAGCCACAGAAACGGACGGTCTGTTAGCTCACCGGTGTGTACTTGAGCACAAACTGTGCAACTA
The DNA here is from genome assembly GCF_964204655.1 of Triturus cristatus. Classification (NCBI taxonomy): domain Eukaryota; kingdom Metazoa; phylum Chordata; class Amphibia; order Caudata; family Salamandridae; genus Triturus; species Triturus cristatus. Next base: position 919,398,290 of record NC_140581.1, on the reverse strand, counting down.
CAAAGGAGTTATATAATTTGTAACCTTTGCAGAAGTTCATATGTGAATGAAAGGCCCCCGCCCCACCCACCCACCCACATTTTTTTTTCTTTCAGGCCAAAATTCCTTCAAAAATGTTATTTGTTCAAATAATCTACTCCCATAAAGTAGGATTTTGTTGAGTAGTTTTCCTCAAATGTATTAAACGTTATTAAACATTAACCCATAGAACACTGAACGCAGGTGTAGTGGCTTAGCTTCTGTACTCGTTGTGCTTTCTTGCCAAGTGCCTTACTTTCACATACTGGATTTGTTGTAGAGTTTGATTTTGATGTAACATTGGCTTCCCTTTTGGTTTAGTGCCCTGTGAGAGCTGCCATATTGAAGCATAACCTGCCCAACTAGACATCAGTTGTCACTTATGTAGCAGGAATCGGTTAATTATCTACTTTATGTACTTTTCTTATTGATTTTTCTCCACATCTGCTAGAGCTGGAGACAACGATTGGTTGTCCAGATCAACAGTGCATGTACACTGATTGTCCTTGTGTTAATTCATATTTTTGATGTGCTTATATGCATTGTGCTGCTCAAAGCTATATTTGTACATCAGCCGTCCCTTGTGAGTAGAACTAGTGAATGGACGTTTTTTCTGCATTGTTACTGATGGACTAAGGTTTTGCCTGGACCACAGTCACTTACGTGGATGAAGAATATTGCCGCTTGACTGTTTTAATTGTCCAGAATAAAGATGGTTCTGCAACTTCTCTCCACCCTTCTGAAGTGTCTGTGTTTCACCAAAATGTGGTGGGAGCTTGATGTTTGGGTATAGTTGATGTGATTTCCAACAACTCAAATTAATAACCTCCCTATTATCTCGGATTAATCTTTAAACAAAGTCTTATCAAGGCAGACTATGATCATTAAGGTCGGTCTTGTGTTTGGGACGTTCATGAGAAGAGGTCTCCCCACATCTTGGCAATATTGGCCAAAAACGCAGTGTACTTGGACATTGCTTTTCTTGACCGTTTATTTGTGTCCTATCTAGTTATTTGCATGAAATAAAATTGTAGAGAGAATAATAATTTTAAAAAACTTCCAGCCTAAGTTTATTTTTTCCGATGGTTAGAGTTGCACTTGCTAGAATAGCAGTTTTCAATCTATATATTACATGGTTACCTGCAAATTAGCTAAGAATAACTAATAATAAACGCCTAGAATAAAGTGAGTACATTATAGTATTTTCCCGTGCACGATGGGAGCAGCCCTTTGATATACACACACGTTTAAATGCAAGATGACGATTCTAACATACTCTTATGTGCAAGAGATTAAAGGTTTTGCTACTTCCCAAACTCTGAAAGGATGCCATGACTGACAGTACATGGTAAAATGGAGGTAGTCTTCCAGGTATTCTCTCTAGGTATTTTATTCCAGGAAAATTGTTCGTGTCTCCCCTATACCCCTGCCCAAACTTTATCAAACAGCTGGTGTAGGGAGCACCCGTAAGATGTTAAGATCTTCCCTTGGTCATTGGGGACACTGGGAAGGACATCCATCATTCGCTGCGTAACAGTACTAAGGCTAAAGCAGCCAAGCTTGAGTTTTGGTAGTCGTTTATAGCAATGATATGATCACACATACGTGCGATTAAATAATTATTGTGATGAGAAATGTTTAACGTGCTTTATAAATGCTACAGTAATAATCCTGTGAGCTATGTGGGGGGCAGGCTGTTTCCGGTGCCTCCTGGCTAGCTTTAAATGGCTGTCGAAGGATATTGTTTCAAGTTTGTGAAATCAAGGTTTGTATCTTCGCTGATACCAAGACAGAATATATTAGCAGGTGTCCCTAGAGCAGGGGTCTTCAAAGTGTGGGGCGCGACCCCCAGGGGGGCCGTGAAGTGATGGAAAGGGGGTCGCGCATTCCCGGTCACACTTCTGCCCAGGCACAACAAGGGATTCAGCCTCCCTCCTCCCCCGTAGTGTGTCTCAGCTCGAGCTGCTGTGGGCTCCGCTGGGCTGTCTGCAGTCTTATCTACTGAGTTTTTCACAGGTCGTTAAGGACCATTTGCAGATTTACATACCTTTTGTAAAGTGGTTACTGAGGCTTAGTTTTTTTTTCTAGTTCCAGTACCCCCTGGGCCCCAACTCTGCCTTTTCCTTACATTTGTATTTTACAGTTACTGCAGTAGGGCGAGAATGCATTTCATGAAAATAAATATAAAGTAGGGTTGCAAGAAGAAAAATACCAGCCATTTGATGTTTAAAGAGCCGGCAAAGGCCTCCTCTTGACACTAAATGGGATTGTAAATAAAATCATATGCATTCATTCGTAATGTGACTTTTCTGTCTTTGTTCCCTTTAATTATCAGTCATGGATCATTGAGGCAGCCCTGGAACACAATTAAAAGTGCTTTCTATTTGTATTTGCTGTTCCAAGTACGCACAGATGAGTGCTGAAATATACAGCTTTAGGTGACTGCTTATTTTTGTACCGTCTGGGACATCGAAATAATGAGCAGGCAACCCTAACCATAGGACTGGAAGTGTGTTGCAGGATCAGCATATTATTTATTTCCTCCACCCTCGATCCCTGATTAATGTCCTAATAGCAATAGTTTAACTTATATCTTAAACCCTATGCTGCCGTCAATAATATGCTGAGTTACTTCAAGTGTTTGGGAATGCACCCTGCATTCAGAGAACTCACTTCTCATTCTCGCAATTCACTTTCACGCTCACCCTACACTCACAGCAATCGCAATGCACTCACACTGATCACCATGCACTCACATCATTCACCCTCTCACACTGCACTCACAGTGATCACTCTGCAATCACAATGCACTTGTGTTGTTCACCCTGTACCTCAGCCTGCAGTCACACCACTCATCTGCACTCATGTGACACCTCATTCACCTGTCCCCTCACTGCTCAATTTGCAACTTGCTCAAACAAGCCCATCATTAACCATGCATTCATTCGTCCCACTCTGCACTTACATCCGCACCCAAATTCATAGTCACCTCACTCACCCTGCAGTCACTCCTCTTTCCCTACTCTCACACTGTCGCATCACTCACCGTGCACTCACATGGGCACACTTCTCATCCACAGAGTGCAGAGGGTTAATGTGCCTGCTACAACGAACATGTACTATGCAGATCACAGAACTGTGAGTAAACTGAGAAGCACTATAAAAAAAAAAATGTTTGTCTGAAAGGTGCTACAGAGAGATGAGGTGCTTTGTTGGTGAGTGGTAGTGATGGAATTTATGGAGAAGGAGGAAACTGGGATGGGGCACCAAAAAAGACTGTTGTGCCGTGTGCGGCCAGTGCTATGGCCAGCCCTGCCTGGGAGTGTAGGCCCCCTCGCGAAGTTTGGGTCTAGTCGCTCCCATGCTTCTGCCTACTACTATTATTATTTACATTTGTAGTGTGCTGCTATTACCAAAAGGTGTCCTGGGGCTAATAGCCATCTGCTGCCTGAAGGCAAATGAGAAACATACAGAAGGGGAAGGAGAACCAGCCAAATGGGGTGACCTACAGAGCATAGAGCCAGGTTTTTAAATCTTCCTAAAGGATAATAGAGTCTTGGTGGAGCGAAGCAAAGGAGGGGGGACGTTCCATAACTGTGTGGCCTGCACCAAAACAGCAAGACAAACAATTTGTGCCTTCCTGAACTAGGGAACAATAAGCAGAGTGGCACAGGCCAAGAGGAGCATACGGGTCCAACCCGTGTGCTCGGTGAGGAGAGATGAGAGGATGAGAAAGGACAGCAAGGGAGTGAGGGAATTTGATTGAAGAGGTCAGGGATGAGGAGAAATGTGAAGTGCCGAAGGGAAGTGCGGACACGCAAGAAGTGAGTGTGAGGGAAAGTTGAGGGCACAGAGGAGGGCTACTGTCAAACTGTGAGAGAAGATAGCTGAGAGATGATCTGTGACCTAAAAAGTAATTTGATGCGACATTGGTGAAGGACAGCAGCAATAGGGGAAGAGAGGGAGTACTGGGGTGGGTGCTGAGCAGTGATTAATTTGTAATTAAACATGTACCAGGAACCTCACCAGTAGGCCACTGCAACTTTAATCACCCACCCATTGCCTTGCATGTGCGGCCAATGTCAATACCTATGCAACTACCAACCATAACACTGTACAAGTGTGACTATTTCAAGCCCCCAAAGCTATAAGAATGGCATGGATGTCAGGAGTTTATAGTTTTTAATGTATATTGAATTAATAAACAGCTGTTCTGCTCATCTCTAAATTACACAGACAGAGCCATCAAGTGGCATGTGGCAGACGGTCATATTGCCAGTGTGCACAATTAGGTGCCAGAGCGGAGCAACGGAAACCACCTGCTCAAATTAAGCACTGGTGCTGAGGTAACAGGGGAGAGGGACATTGGTTCAAGAAGGTGTGAAAAAACAAAGGATAGATGTGAAAGCTGAATGGGGGACTGGAGAGGTGTAAGATACAAATAGACAACAATTTGAACGGAGAGACTTGAGATGAATGAGAAGTGCAGATGGGCACGGGAGGTGACAGGGCCAGAGAGGCCATGAAATAAATGCGAGAAACTGTTAGAGATGAGGGCAGTGAAAAGGCAGAATGGCAAGAGGTGATTAAGGGTGAAGTGAGAAGTTGAATGGGGAGAGTTTAGAAGTTGTAAGAAGGGGTGAAAGAAAATGGCCTGCAAAGTGAGAGAGGGATCCAGGATTGGGAGAGGAGAGAGGGATGGAAGGGAGGGGTGAGAGGAAAGTGACATGGGTAAATTGCTTAACTCTGCACAAGACCACCAGGGTTTTAAGGGACCCCTGCTGCTCCCGGCCAGGGCCAGGTGAGCTTCTAATGTGGCAGCACGTATTCCTGCGGAGTGGAAGGCCCATCGCAAAGGTTGACTAGACATCTTTCTGATGTTAATTGCTGTATTTTGGTTATAAACTGGTACTGATGGGGGAAATCTTTCCTCAGTGTTACTGTGTGCAAAAAAATTCAAAATAATGAAGCAATTCTATCCCAAAATAACGCTGCATCACATAACATTATTTAAATTTTCTTCCCACACAATTTATTCAAGCCTGTCATGTAATTTGGTCCTCACCTGCCTCGTAATTCCAGAAACCCTGCCTACAGGTTTAGAAATATTTACCAGGAGGGGGTCCTTACGACTGAAAATGTTGACAAGGGGGTCTCGGAACCCAAAAGTTTGAAGACCTCTGCCCTAGAGGATAGTGTGTCATTATTTGGAAGAGAATTGGCCTGAACTGTTCCACGTGGTGTTAGTCTGAACTTCTCGGTGTCTAAAGCTTTCTGATAACCTTGAAGAAGCTCACAAGAGGATAACAAGCATTGGCAAAGCCAACAGGTCTCACCTTTGGGACCTTATAAATGTTTAGCCATGCAACAATTGATGTTGTTGCACCAAGGATATTGTGCTGGCTAATTAAAGACTTATATGGTCCCAAAGGCGAGACCCATTGGCTATGCCAATGCTTGTTTTTCTTCCCAGCTACCTCTTTGTTAAGAGCGAAGGACTCTTGATTCCTGCAAAACCTGGGGCCATGCACTCCTGCTACAGGTATTCTGAAACCATGGCAACATCCAGAGTATAGTTGTTTAGGGATGTCAGTTTCTGGGTAAGCACTTAGGCAAGGAGTTAAAACCTGCAATGAGTCCTGTTGATTTACCGGCAAGTTGTGCAGGAGTTGCAAATGTTTATATGCCATGGTACACTTGATTTATTTTATCTTCAAACTGCGATTGCAGGGCTATGGCCCAGACTGTATCAGGAAAACCAAAGAAAATATGTTATAAAAAAAAAACTGCAATGAGATGGGAGTGGGAAGCCCCAGCAAAAAAATGATTTTGTGGCTCCCTTTTGTCCCTCCTTTTCTTTAGACTTCTTAAAGCATTTGAATTCAGGGGGCCTAGTGGTCCGACCGAAATTGTATTTATCTATGAACTTACACGTGCCAACTGGCCATGGGTGCGTTTTTTTACCAAATGTTCAGCATGTGCCTTTTTAATACCCGCTTGGGGGCATGGCCTAAAAGGGTTGGCTGACACTGTCAACCTTCTTAAGCATCATGCAATGTAACCATGAATTAATGTCAGTTTGATCCCAGTGTAAGGCAGGGTTATAGCTGCCTTTTTTAACCGGAGGGCCTTATCATAATCTTTCCAGCAGTTCCCACCAAATTCCTCGAATGTGCAAGCAACTTTATTCTGGTATAAATTAATCTGGTGCTTATAGCAGGCTACTTTCTCGACATACCAGACTGATAAGTTGTGAAACTCTTCATCCACTTCATGAATGTTTCCTCCACCCTAGATTTATACAGCTTGCGAAAGCCCTCTTTCAACTCCTTCAGGTTTCCAATTTTCCACAATCAATTTGAAAATATCAAAATAACTCCCTTTTTTAATTCTCTCCTTTACCGCCTCAGTTAAATGAAGACCCAGCTGATTGCAATGTGAAGTGGTAAAGCAGTGCACTAGGAATATAAAAATAAAAAAGACAGACATAAAAATGTACAAATATAAATAGTACTTACCTGCCGCCGTGGCTTTGCACCTCTCCCGATCCGCGACTCCAATGGGCTGGTGCATACCACACAGGCTTCCAGATGCCTATCCTGACGCTGCGGTCATGCCGGGAATCCTATAACCCCGCATGCGAGAAGCACAGAGATTGGTCTGAACGTCCTGGTTTGGTGCTCAGACATAGCTTGGGAGCCTATGTCTCCACCCAACTGTGCAACACAGCTCAGGTTGAAGAAATTCTAAATGCGCATGTCGGTTTGGCTGTCCTAAGACAGCCGGGCAAACCACCATGCACACTTAGCAGTGCCCATCACTCCTCCCTAAAGCTCACCCTTTGACTCAGCTGGCTCTGGCTCAGTGAAAAATAAAATGATAATGAAAGTATTTTATTATCATTTTATTTTTCACTTTTGCCATTGCTGGCTCTCAGCAGTGGGGCGATGCTTCTCTGCCATGATGGAGGAGCTGTCCTTGCCTAAATGGTCGCTGGAGAAAGTGATTGGCCATAAGCGACCCCAGTTGACCACCATCCTCACCTTCTGTTGCCTTTTTCCCTGTGTTGGCTAGTGGGACAGCAGGTGCTGGGGATGGTGTAGCTATAGAGGCCTGACTAGTCGATGTACTTTGAGTTAGAAGGGTTGCCACAGTTATGTTCTGGAATAGAACTATGGGATTATTTACACTGGATGTGCTGGACCAGCTTACTTGCCTCCCAGCAGCAATTAAATCTTAGATCAACGAGTCTCTTTGCGGGGGTTACTGGTTAAACCCGCTCACCCCTACTTTTGTAGCCATAATGGCACCCGGGTCAACCTTGCCTATAATTCCCCATCACTAGTCTCGTTCTGTGCACCCAATCCTTCCGTCCCAGTACAAGTGCACCTGATTGCTTCCTGACAGCATTTATTGGTCTCTGTAAGGATTGTCCACCCCCTTAGCAGGCCAGTGTAGCTGGTCCTGTCCTCGCTATGGTGGAGTGCTGGAATTTACTCCTACCACCCTGTTACTGCCCCTTTCCATGCTGCTTGGGAATGGGTAGGAAGCTGCCTTTGAGGAAACGCCTGCCTTCCATGGCTGTTCCTCAAGTGGAGTTTGTGTAGTAGACACCCCTGATGATGCACTGTCCTCAGCTTGCCCCTTGGTTTGGCCCCGATTACCTCTCTAATGTATGCCAAAATAGGGCCAGCAACTCAAATGCCAGTGCTCCTCTTCATTTGCTTTGGACACATCATAACCACAACCCTTTTAGCCTAGAGAAATGCTAATTCTGTTAAGTGATTAGCCAAATGGTAGCAAGAATGAAAGAAAGCCCCAATTTAAATGTGCAATTGTACTATGTGCAAGGTAGCGACAAACTGATTTCAATTAACAATTGAAAATTGCACTCAAAAGAATTCTAAAGATTAGAAAGTACACTCAGAAACATTTAACATTAGTGAGCCTGACCTCCTGTATGCTAAACCGGAATGCTGCCCACTGAGCTAATCAGACCCTGATTGATTACAAACCAACTTCTAAACTGGTAAAATGATTCCCTTCGGGCGATCTGGAGCTGAGCCCACATTTGCACTGAAACTTCTTGTGCCTGCCGTCAGCTTCGACCATGCCCATTCACCTGTAACTACGCGCCAGGCGGCGCCCCCTCAAAGGCAGCGCAGCCCTGCTCTCTTAGGGGAGAAGGAGGGCAGGGCACCAAAGAAGCAGCTCCAAGAAAAGGAAAGCACGAGAGGACGAGGTGCTTCAGGTCCAGCCCTGACTGCAGGGGAGTCAGGAAGTAAAGGGGCCAGTATCCTGCATTCACCAGCTTAAATGCTGGTTACCTGGTACCTCCTGCACCCCAGGTACACGGTGAACATTGATGATTCTTGGCAATGTGTGAGGGTGTGGCTGGTGCCATTGGTGAATCCAAGTGACCTGCCATTTAGTAAAAGTTGTGCTTTGAAGAGATCAAGCTTTGTGGCAGACTTCGGCATGACTCTGGACAGAAGAGAGATGGTTGCCCTTATCCTTCTGGACTCCTCCATAGAATTTGGCACAGTCTCCCACCCCCATCCTTGTCCAGCACCTACATGACATCAGAATTCAAGGCACCAAACACCTTGGATGACGGCTGCCTTGCTTATAGGTTTCCGCAAGGTTCCTCCCTGAGCCGGACCCTCTTCAAAACATACATTAATCCTCTAGCCAGCTTCAACAACTCTCACAATATCAACGTCTTCTCCAATGCCGATGACCTGCAACTCTTTCTATCCCTTACGTACAAGATACCCAAGTACCAGGATCAAGTTCAGTGCCTGCATGACTGAAAAGGCCCGACTGTCTAAAGCTGAAAACCGAGAAGTCCAAAATTGTGATCTTCGGGAAGAGCAGCCCATCACAGTGAGACTCAACATGGTAGCCAACAGAGGTAAGGCCTACACCAACCCCCACCACCCATGTCAACAACCTCACGATCATCATCAACAGTGACGTGAATGCCCAAGTCAATGTTGGCACTGCCTCATGCTCCCGTACCCTGAAGATGCGGAGGAAGATTTTCAAATGGCTCCCAATCAGCACTCTGAAAACCGTCACACATGCCTTGGTCACAAGCAAGCTAGACTATGGTAATGCCTTCTATGCCGGGATCAACAAAAAAATCACCAGACGGTTGTAGACGATACAGAACTAGGCGGACAGGATCACTCTCAACCTCCCATGCCGCACTCACATCATACCACACCTGAAGGAGCTCCACTGGCTCTCCTTTCACACATGAGCAGAATTCAAACAGCTCACCCACACTTTCAAGGGACTACATAACACTAGCCCAGCATACCTCAACAACTGCATCTACTTTCACAAACCTTCCAGATACCTCTGCTCGTCTGGACTCCTACTTACACAAATCCCATCCATACGGAAAACCAAAGCCAGCAGTCGAGCCTCCTTCTACATCACTTCTAAAGCATGGAATGACTGGTCACTACAAATAAGAATCTCCTCCTCACTTCTTGAATTCTGAAAGAAGCTAAAGACCTGGCTTTTCGAGTAGTCCTACTGGGCCCTCTGTGTGCATAGACTCACACCTGCTCAGCGCCAGGATACCCTCCCTGGTGATCGTGTGCTCTACATATTCATATAATCTAACAAGTCCTTGAACCAGGTTTGTACTGTTTCTTATGTGCTGCTCCTGGCAAATAACAGGAATTCTGTCTTGTTTGGGTTGTGTTTCTGGTAGGCACTGGCCACCCAGGTTTGGAGGATATGCTTGCAGTGTTTGACACGCTGGATATCTGAAACAAAGGAGAAATGTAAGTAATTTTTTATGCGAAAAAAATCTGAGGAGAGCAATGAGCGGCTCCATCTAGAGGTTGCAGATGACAAAGGACAATATATAAACCTGGGGTACTCCCCAGTTAATAGGGACCTTTTGGGAATGTGTGTGCCCCTGTGAACAAACTGATGTTGGGTGGGAAGTTAGGAAAAGAACCAGCGAATGACGCTGCTAGTGAATCCCATTTAAGGCTCCAGGTTGAGCGCGAGGGTGGGATGGTCGACTGAGATGAAGGCAATTGAGAGGTTCAGCAATATCAGAAGGCAGGGGTCATCTTCATCTATAGTCAAGATGGCATTGTCTATAACGTGTAAGGTAACGTTATCCATGCTGCAGTGTGATGTGAATTCAGGCTAGTAGTCATGCAGGAGACGGTTAGCATTACTTGGAGTTGATCATGGATTCCTCTTCTACGATCTTGTTGATGAATGGTAGGTGAGTGATTGTCCAACAGTGAACTAGGCCATTAGGGTCTAGTGATGCTTTGTTTAGGAGTGAGACATTCAGACTTGTCTAGACAGCATCTCAGAAGATGCCTTGAAGGAGGGAGGCATTGACAAGGGTGAGGAGGGGTGTGAGAACACCCCTGAGAGGTTTGATGAAAGATAAGGTTAATCATATTTATAGGAAATAACTTTGAGGGAGTTGAAAAGGTTGGTGAGACCTGTAAGTTATAGGGCTTTAAAGGATGGCCATTGCAGGATTCAACTACAAGACGTGGGCATAAAAGATGAGGCTGGGTTGGCATTGTTGATGTGCTGTTGGATCTTCTATATATTTTGCACTGATGACGGTGACGGTATTGCTCTGGTCTGTGGAGTGAGGAACAGGTAGGTCAGGCATGAGGTTGATGCAGTGCTAAGTGCTCCGTTGCTTCTGGTGTCAGTATAGGACTTTGCTTTAGCAAAGTACTTTACCTTCAATTGGTTTTGGGTAGCCTGATAATTGCCACAGCATCCAATAGGAAGATAAGTCTCCAAGCACACAGAAATCCAAAGTTGAGATTGTGGTTTCAACTGTTCTTTTATTTCATTTGTATTAGACATGCCCCTTCACCAACATGTGTTTCGTCTTTAGCTGTTCCAGTCACAGCAGACTTCATCAGGGATTTACATCTAAAACAAAGGCATGTTCTGTTCAGGAGGAGTATCTATGTAGTTTTTACTATCCGTCACCTGGGTCAAATGAACCCAGAGCTTCTCCCAGAGGTGTGGTGTAGAGCTTTTGTGAATTTGATCAGGTCCTAATAATTGGGCTTCGTACGTGATGTGGTGGGGTGCCACCCCAATTGGTGCCATGTATTCTAGATAGGAGGTGTATTTTAACTCATGCAAGCAAGTGTATTTAATTCTATTCCACAGGTGTTGTCGTGGGGAATCAACCAGAAAGTGATAGTCTAGTGTATATTATGTATTGTATATCCAGGTGTGAGTCAGGGGCCATGTGGGAGATAGGGATCTCATACTCACTCAATATGGTTGAACTTTTGGTTGCATGTGTCTTTTCGGGGAATTTCCATGAGTATATTGCGTTTTTCCGGCAAAATGCAGTTTTTTTAGTTGACATATACTACCTCATAAGTGCCCATCACGGAATAGTAATACTGAAAATTATCTTACCTTACAGCATCTTCTTCCTATGTCTAGGGGATTGGTATGGTGAGTAGAAAAGTGACCTATAATAAAAATGTCAGTTTACCGATGTTAGATTAGATATGCATCTCTAAGCGTCCTAATTTTATTGAGCAGGTTATAGTAAATAGGTTATGAATAGTTGCCATTAACATTGTGACCGCACACAACGCAGTAAGTGCTTGCACAGTCATATTATTGCCGAAAAATTGTCTGTGTATGGTCAGGCATGTTGGTCCATTGTATAGGCAATTCCAAGTTGTTATTCATTGTTTTTAATTTATACGAGTAGGTCAGAAATATCAGCATAGACTAGATTGACACATTGTTCGGGATCTGGCATTTAAGGCTATAAGCAACAAAGGAAATATGTTGTCTCAATGTTTGTACATCAGGCGGCCCTCGGTTGATATTTACTCTGTCTTAAAGAAAGTATAGTCTTGCTTGTTTAGAATCAAGGTAAATATATCCAGCTAACCGATTGAATTAACCATGGTTAGTATCTAGTACACAATGTTTGTATCACGTATGTTTTGTTATCCACCGTATGTATGGGCAGTCCTTATAGTCGTTAATGTGTTTGTCACGTTTGCGATAGAAATGTGCTGTGGCAGTAACCTTATAGGTAGACATAAGTGTGCAGTATCCCTAAAAGTGAAAATAAGGTTAAGCGAACTGGAGAAGGGGAAAGATACGATCAGACCTACTTGTAGAGTCCGGTCTTGTCTAGACAGCATCACAGAAGATGCCTTGAACGAGGGAGGCATTGACAAGGGTGAGTAGGGGTGTGGGAACACCCCTGGGAGGTTTGATGAAGGATAAGGTTAATCATCTTTACAGGAAATGTCTTTGAGGGAGTTGTAAATGTTGGCGCGATCTGCAAGTGATAGGGCTTTGAAGGATGGCCATTGTGAGATTCAACTACAAGTCGTGGGCTTGAGAGATGAGGCAGGGTTGGCATTGTTGATGTGCTGTGGAACTTTCTTTTTTCACTGATGGAGAGGTTTATGGTATTTCCGTGGAGTGAGGAATAGGTAGGTCAGGCATGAGGTTGATGCAGTGCTTCATTGTGTTAAAGTTCTCTGTTGCTTCTGGTGTCCGTATAGGACTTTGGGCAATTGGTTTTTAGCAGTGTTTTTTTATAGCCTGAAATGTTGCAACAGGATCCAATAGAAACCAGGCGAGGATCTGGAGAGAGAAGAGGGTGTGGAGTTACTGCCAGAGCTGCGGATTTTGATATGATAGAACCAGGTTCGGGTCTTGGCATCGGTTCACCATCCTGTGACTGAGGGCGAATCACACAACCTCCGCGTGCACACAAAATGAATGTGACGTTGTGTAATGTGACTGAATACCTTCGAGTCAAAGTCATGCTACTTAAAGCTGCAAAAAAAACACTTGCACCTTGTCAACCGGAATGTCATTCAAGACTGATGAAGGCAACAAAAATAGGCCAAGAGAGCGCAGTCCTATTTTATCTCGTTCATTCGCAAATCCACGTTTAAAGGACCGATTGTAGAGCAGCCTCACCTCAAAGCTCAGAGGAAACACGAGTTTAGAAATTCTAAAGACACCCTTGCAAGGCAGGAATTCGCAACAGCTGAAAAAATGCTGTAATTGTGGAGTGCTTGGTGCACAGGCGTCAAATGGAAGCGATCTTTCACACCAGGGCCACAGAAGGCCGGACGGGCACATGGTTGCCATCCGACTGCTTGTCAAGATATTAAACGCCTGCGCACTGACACTGCGGAAAATTAGCTGTACAAACATACTTTTTTTTCGCCAGTAAATTAAAAAGAGAAAATAACTTCGTAATCCTAAGTGTTAACAAAAAAGCTGTTGAAGACACAAGCAACAGCCGGGACACGGGATGCACAGTGCAACCGCTTCTGTGGAGTGAACTCGCGCTGTGTATACTGCTTAAGTTAGTGCTTCCGTTTCAGAGGATCACAATCACTGAGCTGGTGAGGGTGACCCTGGCACTAGCCCTGGCAGGAATAATACTACATTATTTGCACAAACAAACCACAGATGCAAAGGCTGGGCTCGAAAACAGAAGCAACTGTCTCCGACGGGTCAGATCCCCCCTCCCCCTACACACACACCAAACAAAAGTATAGAAATAAGTCTGTCATCGATGCGTGCAGTTGCAGGGTCCAAAAACAAGGCACAACATTGCACAAAGCATTTTTTTTCAGAAAGTCGATGGAAAAAAATGTCAGTGTGAACAACAAGTGACCTTTTTATTCTTTCGACAAATAATAATGCGATTCAGTTAGCGGATACTAGAAACGTGATGGCAAGAAGGGGGGCGGGGGGGGGGGGAGGGGGGAGCACATTTTCCCCTTTATGCATCCATGAAAGAAAAAAAAAATGAAAAGATAGCAATCTTCAGCATACAACGACCAGCCATCCAGCGTGTGCGCCTCTCTAAACAGAGCAGAGAGCAGCGCGCGGTTCACATGGAGAGGCCGCCAGCTCCAGCGGTGCGGAAAATGGATGTGAACCGAGAGGAGTGGGGGCGTCCCTCCCCCCTATCCCCAGCCCTGCGGGGTGGTGTCGGCGCAGGAGGTCCAGCCGGTCCCTTTTCAGAACGCTCCCGGGGATTAATTGGACATTTGCCTGGGGTGGGGGGTGCAGGAGGGAGGGGGGACGCGGTGGGCGGGGGACAAGAAGGCGAGCAGAGCTCCCCGGGGCGTTTACTGCCTAACAATAACAGAGGTGTTGTTGTACACCAGCTTTAGGCCTACAAGCACTCCTGTGGGTGCAATGACCCCGCTTAGGCGGAAATGTCCGGATAATATCAGCCAGGCTTGCGAGACATTCATCCTATGTCTTTCTACGTTTCACTTAGAAAAAAACTAAACCGAAATGCATTTAAAATGGGCAGTACGGCCGGGAAGTGATCTGCTATCAACAGAATCAGCCACGCCTATACTTGTAAATCAGACACTTGGCAGCGGATTCTGTTCCTATCAAAAAAAAAAAAAAATGCAAATTGTCTTCCCTAAAATTCCTGCAACATGAATGGCAACCAGCGGAATACTAAGGTGAATTTATAATGCTCGACTTGTGTTTCAGTGAGAAATTGACCCTTAACATAGCCTTGGAAAGATGACATGCACTGCCCAGTTTGTGTCTTGATTAGGGGGAAAACAGAGGCCGAAACTGATACCAATTTTAATTTGTAAATGGCCGCTGCCCTGGTGTGGTTCCCTACGTTGGTCCACCTGTCCATTTCAATGCAAGGGAAATGCTTGTCTAGCAGCTCTGAGTGAGCGCAACCTAGGTGCCACGGTATAGGTTAAGTCAAGATATGTGACTTTTCTGGATAAAAGGTGAATACTCCCAAAGAAACTTCAAGGTAAACCAGTATTACCATGCCAGAGGACCCTTATTAGAAGTTGGACATGTAGGAGGGCGGGCTTTAACGCAAATAATTCACATTTTGTGAACTATGATTGTCAATGTTTTGTTTGTCTTTATTGCCCTGCTGCTGGTTAGTTAGCACACCTGTATTGTGTGGTATGCAGGCAAGATGTCTCAAAAAATTGGCTGAAAATGAGGGGACTGGAGAGACTAGAGAAGACATGTTCTATTCTCTTTTGTAAAATAAATGAATATGCTTTTGTGCATGAAGAGGGTCAAGGATGGCCTTTCAAACAGTGACGGCTGATCGCAATGTGAAGTGGTGAGGCAGCGCGGGGAAATACAAAAATAAAAAACAGCTGAAAAAAATGTAAAATTATAAAATAGTGCTTACCTGCCACTGCGGCCGCCGCTGCCTTGCTCCTCTCCAGATCCTCAACTCCCACGGGCTGGTGCACACTGTGCAGGCTCCCAGATGCCACTCCTGACGCTGCTCTCATGCTAGGAATACTATTACCCAGCATGAGAAAAGTGCTGGGATTGGTCTGGGTAGCCAGGTTTGGCAGTAAGAGAGGGCCTGGAGGGAGCCTCTGTCTGTTCTCCACCCAGTTGTGCAACACAGCTCGGATTAGAGAAATGCTAAGTGCGCATGTCGGTTTGGCCGTTCTAAGATGGCCAGCCAAAATGACATGCGCACTTAGCAGTGCCATCACTCCTCCCAGAAGCGCAGAATGGCCCACCCCACCCTATGACTCAAATTGCTCTGGCTCAGTGAAAAATAAAATCATAAAGAAACTGGTTTACTATCATTTTATTTTTCACTTTTGCCTCTGTTGGCTATCAGCAGTGAGTCAACACTCCTCCACCATAACGGAGGAGCCACCCCTGGTTTCAAGCCAGGCACCCAGAGTACCCATCCTACCTGCTCAAGGTTGTCAGTTTATGAGGTAGGAGGCCAGCCAAGATCTATCCTGTGGATCAAAGATTCCTCATTGCAATGGAATGGAGAACTTTGTCTCAAAAACAGATTGACGCAGTCCAGGGGAGACCTTAGTGTATGATACGCATATATTTATACTGAATCTTAGACATTACAAGAAGTCAGTATCATTTCCTTCTTGCTGGAGCGATTTAGTTTCTTTTTCTGAGGCCACTGAACAAACAACCTGCATCATTTTGACCACAATGGAGTTAGCAATGCTCACCCCTAGTGCTGCCTTAGTGTAGAGCATTGCTGTAGACTAGAGCTCAGACAAACAACACTGTCCTTTTAGCTGCTGTGAGATTTATGATACGTCTTAGGGGAGCAAGCTGGAAGGTGTTTTTTTAGACCCCCAATTGTTTGCAGCTTCAAGGTTAGACAGTTATTTATTTTTAACATAGAATGCAAGATTTTGGGCCTTGGACACCAGTGTGGACGTTATGAGCAAACAATAGGGACGGGGTCAGAGAGGAGCAGGAATTTCTCACCTTTGTCAGAGTCCTAAAGATGATACGCTTTGATTTAGATTCCTTCAAATCTAATCTACTCTCGGACATACAAGATTGAGTTACCTTAGGAGCAATAAAAAAACTTCAGAAAATCACGGCTCTTGTATCGAATCTTAACCGAGATCTGGGTGTTGTCGGCATGCCAGTGACAATGAAACGCATGCCATGGGATGACCTACATCGGCGGTAGCACGTAGATGATAAAGATGCAAGGGGGAGTTGTGGGTGAAACCACATGTGATGTCAGACAAGTTAGATGCACAAGCTCTCCTTTTTACATTCCCTAATGTTTTAGTAGTCCTACCGTCCAACCCTCCCACCCACCACCCTGCCTCCCCTATCACTACTCACTCTCCTGGTAAACTTCACTCCAGCACCATTTACCTCTCTGTTGAGAAACCTGTCCCGGACACTGTTTCCGCGCTCATCCATTGATAACACTACCACTGTAAAAACCTGTCCCTATTGTGAGTAGGGCCTATAGCCATGTTTCTGTTACATACAGGTATGAATATCTTATTCTATGGAGGCTGTTTTATCATCACAGCATGCCCCAAATGCATCAGAGCACCGTACAGTGGAAGAAAACTACATAACGAAAGTAAGTAGAAACATTTTCAATACAACACATCAATTTTAATCCATCATCAATCCCCTAGGTATAATTACACAGCTTTGAAATTATGTGTGGTTACTAAAGAAGTTGCGTAGAGTAGGAGCATAGCAGGAGTTAAGTCTTTCTTGAAAGGTAAGTAGGGGGGCATTGGCCGAGCCAATAAATTATCAGTAAGAGCCAAGTCACAGCTGAGCCCAAAGTGTGCCTTGGCTCCAAGAGACCCTGTGCGAGCCGAACCTTGAAAATGTTTGGCATGTAAATCTTGAAACAAACATCATGTAAAAATATGATGAAGTCTCTTCTGAATTCAAAAATGTATTTTTAGTAAACATGCTGAAGTGTTTCACCATAGTACATCAGATATCAAAGCATTTAGAGATATTTATTAAAAATTATAGTTTTGCAGTTGAAGTTCGGTTTGGGGGAAGGAGGGAGGGAAGTCTTGAACTCCATAACACTAGGAGCCCAGACTTAAGTAAACAAGCATTGGCAAAATCAACAGGTTTCACCTATGCACAATCTATTGGCTTTGTCAATGTTTTCAACATATTGAACAACAGCTGTGCAACATGACTTAAACAAAAAACAAAAAAAGCCCTATGACGTGGCCAGCATTGATCGAGCCATATCGCTTCTTTTTTCTTTTAAACCATGTTGCGGAGCTGCTGTACAACATGTAAAAAAAATAAAAATAGCAGAGGTATTTGGGGGAAGGGGATCAACACATCGGAGTGAGGGAGAAGGGTGGTAAGTGGATGGAAAGCAATAGAGGGCGGGATGGTGGGGTAAACACAGGTTGGATGAAGGAGAGTTACTTTTGAACATGCACTCAGTAAAAGTACATGCCCAAAAGACAATAAGAGTACCTGCAGGAGCCTGCGGCCAGTGGAAGGACACTGGCCACAGGAAGCTATACTTGGTCCATGGTCTCCGGCACTGATGAAGACTCAAAGCCTAGGAGCAAGCAGGAGGTGAAAAGGAGCTGCTGACCAATGGGAAGTAAAGAAACAATAGTGACGCAGGACCCAACCAATGGTAAGATAGGGCGGGCTCTAAGCCCCTTTTCAGATGTTTCTTTCTTAGGAAAAATAGCTTTCGTTGACAGCACAAGTGCGTTTAGGCAAAACATAAAAAAGTTAGCGGTGTGGATTTCTTCAATACTGGCATCAACCACCAAAGAGAGTCAATATGTCACATATGCAATGAGGATGTACAGCATTTTGGGAACCATGTAGCCTATTTTGAAATACCACCTGGCATTGATGGACATTCACTTGAATGTGACCAGGATTACAGTTAAATGATTGATGAGATGGGCATCAGTGCTCGGGTGGCTAGCAGCATGTAATGTAACACCCTTTTTACAGGTGCAAATCTGATTAGTTAAGCTTGGGTAGGACCATTGTTTGGGAAGCGACTTAAAAATATCTCAGGAATTAAATTGTTTTCACTGTCATTTATTGATCCAAGAGAATATTGGACTTTAATGTCGTATTCTTTGCATGAAAACCGAGTCTTAATTTTCAATCCAGTACTAAAGCTGCAGAGTTTGCAATGTCAATGGTGTTTGTCGGATCAGCGCCTAGAGAGGACAGACCAAGTTGAATTATGTTCATGAACAATTTATTAAGTATCATGCCTAAACAAATGAATGTCAAATGGTGTTGACGACATAACGTGTATCTGTAAACTGCACAATCGCCCGAATGTATCTCACTTCGGACCAACAGTTGTTTATTGTCACCCAATACAATAGTAACCCTTTTATCATTAGCATTTTGGTGATAAATGATACAAATGTTACAGGGACATTCACTCAGCTGTGCGACGTCAATATTGAAGACGAACATGCATATACCGAGTAGAATTCAAAAGACTCGACGCGAAACCGCCAGATGAAGCCGTTTAAAACGGACTAGTGTATAACCAATTGACAAAAGGTTTTTTCCGTAGGCTAAAATGTAGCGAACCGTTCTTTTCTATCTCGCCAATATACGCCACGCTACTTACTGTACGTGTGGTATTCAGAACTATTCTATCTATATATTGAAGGCGAGAAGTATGTCATAACACAACTGAATTACACATTACGCAAACGAGCACACCATATGTTTATGAGGGGATAGAACAGGTGTATGTACAGCAGAGTGGCCTTTGGGATACCGAGGCTCTCCTGTAACAGCGGTATAGAAACGGTTTGGGGCAAGGTGGGGATATCCCCATGTTATGAATCCGCGCCGCACGCAGCCCGCTGCGGTGCTTGTAAAATGGAGGAAGCTGTTATCGGTGTGGAGTGCAGAGCCATGAATCCCCGCTCCCCGCCTCCCCTTGCCACACAGAGCCGAGGCCGCGCATCTCCAGATAACCAGCAGCAGCAGCGCGGGCGGCAGCGTCGGAGGGCACCCACGTTACTTTGACTGACAGCCGAACAAATGTTTCCTCTGTTCTGACGCCCCGGATCCACCGACGTCACCGATTCGCACGGTCTTCCAACACGCTGATAGGCTACCATCTCTTGTAGAAGTTGGAAGGAGGCGGTACTGTCCCCACGTGGGGGCCTGATTGTAACTAGACTCCACCCTTTCCACACTTGGCCCGCGCGCTATTGGTGAGAAACAGTGAATACAGAACGGCAATTAACGTCCCGTCTGTTGCCATTGGACTGGTCGGGTGCAGGAGTGGGACGTTAAGAAAGGGAGGGACCGGTGGTGGCACGCTTTGCCCCCTGGGGGCTGTAGTTTACTGCATGTTGGTTTTCAACAGCAAATCCTTTCTGGTGGACTACATCTCCCAGGAAGAGAGGGTAGCTGAGCTCTCTGGTTGTGTGGTGCTGTATCACAATGTGAATGACTCTTCGCGCGACTGAGGAGCTCCGGCACAGAAGCGGATCAGAAGCGGTGGTTTGGTCGGACGCTCGGTGCAGTGGGAGTTGGCGTACCTAGGGCAGGACAAACAGCAAGGGTCGGAGCTGTCTAGTGTTCCTCGGTGGAAGCACAATCAGCACCCAACAAGAGGATTTTTTTTGTGTCGTTATTGTGTCCGTGCAGCTTTCCCGGAGCAGAGGGAATCGGATCACACTCCTCTGACTCCCTCCCGCCTGGCATGCGGGATCGATCCGCACGGGCACAGCTGCCACACACAGCACCCAGGGACCCCCACTCCGGCGGCGTGAATGATCCGAGACCTGAGCAAGATGTACCCCCAGTCCCGTCACCCGGTGAGTCCAGAAACCTTATGCAGCGCCACAAATAAGAACCCTTCTAATGTGAAGCTTTCCGCATACTATGTTTCATAGCCTACAAACTATATTGCTCCTCTGCTGAAAGACAACTGTCCTTTAGAACCCCCCCCCCCCCCTTTCCCCCAGATCCGCTCAGTCTCATCAGTCTATATCCACGGGATGGCATGTCAGTTTTGACCCTGATAGCTCTCAACCCCGCTCACAGAGCCATGTCTTCGCTTTCCTCTTATATGTGCCCATTTACCCCTCTTAGAGTTATCCCCTCACCCCTTTTAAACCGTTCCCACTTTCCTCATCCCTCAGCAGTTCCCTTTCTTCCAACAGTCTCAAAGCCATGCCCTCGTCCTTTTTCTCAGGGCAGTGCCCTCTTCCAGATTTATCTGGCATTACCTCTTTTCTCTAGGCTACCCACACCGACCCCTGCCTTCCCTTCTCCGCTCCTTCTGAGCCATGCCGGCATGTCTTCGCCCCTTTCTCTGAGACAATCTTTTTTTTATCTGAGCCATGTCAAATTTTGCTCTCTCTTGAGTCATTTCCTTTTTTGCTTCCCTCTTCTGAGCCAAGTCCGCAGTTCCCTCGTACCTCCTACATTCCATCTTCTCTCCCTTCTGACCCATTCCCTCTCTTCATAGCCATACCGTATCCGATCTCCTTCTCTAAAGTCATGCCCTCTTCGCCCCTTCCTCTCCTGTCAGGAGCTCTGACCCCCTCCATGGTATGTCTAACCCACTCTTCTCTCCGCTAGGCTCCCCACCAACCAGCCCAGCCCTTCAAGTTCACCATCTCGGAGTCTTGTGACCGCATCAAGGAGGAGTTTCAGTTCCTGCAGGCGCAGTACCACAGGTGAGGCCTGGTGACTCGGGCTGATCCGGCCTGTTTGCTCTGCTCTCGCTCTTAATCTGCCATTGTTTTCCTTCCCTCGCCTTGTTTGTGTTTTCTTTACGAGGCGTTTGCGGCCTGCTGTTGGAGCCAGGCGGGCGGGGGCAGACGGTGTGTGTACTGTGGAAAGGAAGCCATGGGGCGGGGTGGTGATTACCCCGCAGGGTAGGCGGGGTGTCATTGACTGTGCTCCTTTGGTTTCCTTTGTGTGTGAGAGGTGATGAGGACACGCTTGGTGACTTCCTATTACTGTGACTCTTACCACTCCTGCGGAGACGATGTGCACACCTACTCTCTTGTAAAAGGCCAGAGTGTAGTGCAATTATTGGCATAGATTGAAGCAGAAGTAGAGCTTTGTTGCTCACTCAAATTATATGAATTTTGAGACGTAATTGATACCCAGTGGAAGAACACAGTAAACAAGTTGCATACAGTGGGCATATGGTTGCTTGTTATGCCGTCTATACATTACTGGAAATCATTTTTTGTCTGGCTAGTGTCACGCTTTAAAAAAAATATAACCCATGACTTTGGGTTCCTGATGTTAATTGCTGCTAGGGGTCCATTACCTTTGCCTTCTGTTTCCCCGAACGTAGCGCATAGACTCCTCCCCACAGAACCCACAGCCCCCTCCCACAGAGCATAGTGCTGCCTGACTCTTCTTCCCTCACAAGCGCTGTGCCCGCCCATGGCTCCTCTGCCTGCCAGTGCTCGTTTGTCTCCTCCTGTTGCCCCTCATATCTAGTGACCTCCTCCCGGTAGCCATCGAGTGTGCTGGAGGATGCCTTGTGATCCCAGGTGAAGGGGAAATGGCGCCGTCTTACCATGTGGTGGCACTTGACCGCTCTCTTCATCGGCTTTGTTCACGGATGCCTCCTGGTGACACCTCCCTAACCCCTCACCACTGAAGTACAGTGTGGCCCCAAGGAAAGCCACACCCGGAAGCACAACGGTGCCTAACTTTGAAGGTGACCGGTGTAGAGAAACTTCCCCCAAAAAGAGCCTTTGTCCTCATAGGGAATGGAGTGCATTTAAATAATTTAAATAATGAGGACCATTTTGATGTGGCTTTGGTTGTTTTTGACTGGTCCATGACTTTTTGAACCTTTGCCCAGTAGAGTATCGACAAGTGTGCTGGACTTGGTCCTTACTATGTCGTGGAAACCAACTCTGCCACCCCGCATGAACCGCACAAGGACCAAAGATCCACCTTTTCGCTCTGTGATTAGAGCCCTTATGTCCACTTACACATCGAAGGAAGAGTCACCACCATGTTTCCCTTTGATCTGATAGGAGCATCCCCCCCATCACCAGTGTTACCTGGTAGGCTTTCAAAGGACGTTATATCAGTGGTCTAAGCTTCATGCGCTTACACGTTGACTGCCTCTATTTAGGGGTTGCACAGCCATTTGTTGGCAACCATGTCTGTGGATTACAATAAATGTGTTCATTAAAGGTTTTTTCAGGAACATTTTTAAGTGATTTGGTGTGAAACAAGTGGATTAAGGCTTCTGCACTAGATGGACCTGTTTTCTTTGATCTAACTTTTAGGTCTGGTAGGATGTGGTGGCTTTGGAAGTTTTCCAGACCATATCTCGTGCTTCATTCTTGCAGTTGAAGTCTGTTAACTGCATCTGTAACTTCTACTGCCTTGTGTTTCAACAGTTTAAAACTGGAGTGCGAGAAGCTGGCCAGCGAGAAGACGGAGATGCAGCGGCACTATGTTATGGTAAGAAAACTGCCCTTCGACTGTGCTTGCTGCTCCCTGTAATACTCATAGTTGTCTTCTGCCTAAATGGCTGATTTGTATAGGGAGCAGACTGGCCTTTTCGGAATCCACTGAATCTATTTTGTTTAAGGTTTGGTCAAAGAATCTGAATATTTTTCAAACATATTTATCTATTATTGCTTAGTCTGGTTTTAGGTTAGTATAGTTTAACAAAAACCACACACGCTTAAAACAATAACACTAACACATGAAACATTTTCTGAAATGTTATTTTAGAAGAATCTGTTTATTTTGTCTTTTACAGTATTACGAGATGTCCTACGGCTTGAATATAGAGATGCACAAACAGGTAAGATTTTCAAGTACTTCTTTTGATGTCAGTTGTTTCTTTATTTAATCCACCCGCTCATTACTGTATTCCTTTTGTGCTGCGTATACCTGCATTCTCACAAGTGAGCAGTTTTTTGTAGAACAGCCCTCATGATTGAAAGACCCTTGTGACTTTGCAGCAAGCTTTCAGTGCCCACTTGTTATGAAAGTGCTCACATCTATTGCTGCCATTTCAGCCCACTCACTCTTCCTAAAGAAGTACTCCACTGCAGACTAACAAAAAAAGTCCACATGAAAGTAACTTAATTGTGTGCCTGGTAGTGTTGTGATATAAAATATTGTGTTTTGTGGAGAAGTGGGAAAATAGCGTTCCTTTCCCTAGCTTGTTGTGTTTCCGAACGCCACACAAGGGCGACCTAAACTCTTTGATGTTGAACACTAGCGAGGAAAGAAGGTGGACTTGCAGGAGGGAATTTTTGTTGTTGTTGTTGTAAAACTTTAAATGCATGTTGGTTGATTAAATTCGGAATTTCAAAAACAAACCACGGCTCTTTGTTGACTTTTTAGTTCTTTGAATTGTTGCTTGATGGGAGTTGTCAATTAGTTGAGTAAATGAGCAGGTGGCTGTGGGTTTTTAGTTCTTTGAATTGTTGCTTGATGGGAGTTGTCAATTAGTTGAGTAAATGAGCAGGTGGCTGTGGCTTAAATTTACAAATGTGCCGATTGTTTCTACCTGTTTTCATCAGCGCTGTGTCTCAATTAGTTGCCTGTCACTAGTATTGTATATACGTTTTTTTCATGCATTTTGAGTTGCATTTTTAAGCGATCATGTTTTATGTTTGGTCGTACATCACATTATTTTTTGGTTACCTTGCATCTGTATTATTTTATTTTTAACATCTAGCTGTGTTGCTATAAAGTAATAAAGACAGAATATTGGTTTTGTTCAGTGTGAAAACAAATAAATGTATAGTGATTGCATTCTAGTGTCCAAATGTGTACCAGTGGTGTTTTCTGAATTGACTTTTTAACTCAAACATTAGCAAAATGAAATATTATCTCAAATAGAAACCAATGAGCCATTAACTTGGATTTCGTTTTCAAGAACTTTGATTGGCAACCAGGGAATTTAGCCTGTGCTTTTGGTGCAAATGGGTTTTTGATTAGAATATTTCTGTTCAAATCCTTCATGCAGTTATATTGATGGCAGCATTCCCACTAATGGGAAGTGCCTAATTATGATGAGAGTGCTGGATTAAGGAGAATCATAGTTAATTAGAATATCAGTTTCCATTACTTTCAATTTTGCTCAAATTAGTAATGTAAATAATCTTCTCATGTTCACAACACAATAAACGTTGATGGACAGCATCAATTCACGTCGGCTGAAACAAAATGAAGGCCTAGATCTGCACAGCTGTCTGTAGCAGTATTTTGTTTGTTTTTGTCATCCACGCATGGAAATGAGAGATGCTTGGTGGGTCTGTGTCCAGTGCTGCTTTGCACTTGCCTTCAGTCCCGGTGTTGCTCCCTTTTTCAAAGTCTTGTATGCAATTGACATCCTATAATAGTGTTCATTCGTTTTGGGTGCCTTTTTGCGGTGAGGTAACCAGCCTTCCCAATGTGCTCCCTCTACCTCTCCAATGATAGTGATTTATCAAGTGCACCGATCTAGACTTCTACCACAGGTGGTCACCTACAAACCAAGAGAGCTGGGTGCCACCACTTGGAGATTGACTGCCCTGCTGTATGCAGCCTGCTTGTGGCAGTGCCGTTCGTTCCTCGGATCATCACGCCCTCCTCCCTGCGGAGCAGAGAAGCATATCTATCTGTCTTCATTTGGTTGTGCAGGCAGCCAGCCTCGGTCCCTTCTAGCTTCCCTTTCCAGATGCTTCCACAAGATGCCCTTGTAGTAAGCCCTAGGGCTGGGAGAGAGGTCGCTCTTGCATTCTGCATGGGGCTAGGCTGAAAATGGTGTTGGGCAAATTTGTGTATGGTCTCTGCAGCCTCAAAAGCTGTATGTTACCCCACTTAGTGCCCGTGCTATTTGAGACCTGTAGGTTCCTCTCAGTACCCCTTTTCTCAACTGTTCTCTACCTGTTCAAATTCATTTTGTTGTGATTTTCTTTGGATCATAGCATGTAGCCTATGATAATGCCTTGGCTCTTTGATTTGCCAAGCATACAAAGGGATACGTGCAAAGCCGACATTCTCCGTGGGTTTTCAGGCATCCAATATTTGGGTGCCTGATCCGATTCCCTCCCGCTCCATCTGTAGATGCTTCTAATCAGTCATCCCTTGCTGATTTTGATAGAGGACTGTTAAAATGAAACCTTCGGGGAATTTTTCATTCTGAAAGGAACGCTAATGTAATTAGTACCAATTAAAGCACATTTGGTAAATTGGATTTCGTCTTAATTAAGCTTGCATAATGTTGCCAATTTTTTACAATTATGTTTGAGAACATAATTAATTTAAATTTTAGTAACCGAGTAAATAGCATTAGGATGTTTTTATATAACTATTTATTTTTCTCAACTGGTTTTGGTTTCCGAAGAACTCTGTGCTGCTGTCTAGCGGGCTTGCAGTGTTGAGAATTGACGTAGTCGAGGTTTATGAATAACGGCTTGAGGTGTGCGGTTTTGGGCTGCGCTGCGTTGGCGTTTTCATTATTGGACTGTGTGACGTGCGAGTGCGCAGACTAAAATCATGACTGTAAATAGAGTTTGTGCTGATGCTATTGATAGAATGAAAGGCATAAGCTGAATCCGTCTTTTAATGGAAGTTAAAAGAATGGTGCATGTGAACGAGGGTTGCCTGCTGGTGACATTATCCAAAGGCACTCACCATCCCATTATCTTGCAGTGGTCCTTCAAATAAATGCTACCCACAGCCACTTGTGTGCCTTAGATTGCTTATTTTTATGTTTTTAATCGCATAAATGCTTTGTCACAGGGAAGAGCTTCTTCAGACAATTAATATCACAGACAGCGACACACTATATACAATTATTAATGCAGTCGTGTGCAGTTGCAGTGTTGGACCACCTCATGTGGCCTAACTGGATCCAGAACCCCCACGTACTCGTGAATAGTAGCGTGATACTATACTGTGCACCGAGGAGTCCGCTAGCTCCAAGAAGGAGCAACGGTAGCAGGCGTTTGTTCGAGGACTTTGATGCCGTGACCTTGATTGCTGGCCTACAGGTCTTCTCACTAAAGCTGTATGTTTTGTATACAGTGAACCTGTATGTGTCTGTTGTTTCTTTGTGTTTTGGCCAAAGCCAGGACCTGTTTTATGGTGTGTGTGCAATCCGTATAATCTTCTTGCTTTAAAAAAAAAAAAAAGGATTACAGCCTTCTCGGTGATGTAAATTTTATTGCTAGACTTGGGCAACAAGCCCTCGTGAGTGCTGCTGAAATATTAATTGAATAGAAATGAGAGGGCTTGGCTCTGATGGGCCAGCCCTGGCTGCAGCAGTCGATGGTGAATGATGATAAATGGCATTAGGAACCTTTTAGCAAACTGTAATAACTCCGAGGAGGGAGGCCGTATGGATCTGCATTATATCTGATCCCCCTCCAGCACCAAGTGGATTGCCAATACTGCTTGTTTAGCATTTTCTAAGGGCAATAGGATATTGATTTCTGCCGTGCAAGGAACAGCTCTATTTTCACCGCGCGGCAGAGTATTGCAGGTCGTTAAGAAGAAATTGACTTGAAGAGGCCTGGCTGCTGCCCATCATGGAGCGAATAAAGCAAAGCTGCTGGAGCATGCTGGAGCGCCGGGATGGGGCCCTCAGCAATTTGTTGCTATTAATTTACCATGCTCGACAGCAAATCAATGGGCATCTACTTCATCTGCTGCAGAAAATGCTGTCCAGGGCAGATAAAAGGCCCTGCGTGGCTCGGGCGGCCCAGCCGATTGGCCAGGCCGGGGCCGGAGTTAATGTGTAAATAAGTGAAATCAAGGCCACTGCTGCAGAGGAAGCGGTTTTTAATTAGGTTGGGTCTTTTTAGCGAGCTATTTTAGAAGGGAGCGGAAGTGCGGTGGGGCTTTGGGAAAGATTTATTGCAGACAAGAAGTAATGCATGACATCCTCACCTAGCGCTCCCTGCCCTCTTCCCCTTCCCCCCCCAATTCCCAGCATGCATCTCCCTGCACATGTGAGACTTCTGTTCCATGCTGGCCTGTGGTTTTATGTATTCTGTTTGAAGCTGTGTCCCTGCTTATGTTTTGTTGTGTGTGTTTAGTATGGTTTCTTTAACTGTGCTGATGCTTATGGGGTGGGGGGGGGGGGGGGGGTGATGGTATTGCATTCAAGGCTGGGAGCAGCTTATACTTCAGTATAAAAGGTATAGGTGATCCCTACGGTTACCCTAGGCAGATTAGATTTCCATTTCAAACTGGTTTGGTGATGGACATGCTGAGACGTCTTTTTGTTGAAAGCAGCTAGGTAGGTTTGCGCAAATCTGGCGACTGTGCATCCTAGTGCACCAGCTGCTCCATTTGATTTTCCCTTTGTGTTTAAGAAAACCAAGCCCATTGGCTACTTCCTGGAAAATGAACAAGCATTCAAAGGATGTACCCGCTTGCAGAATAGCTTGCATGAAGGTGTGATGGTGGTGAGTGGGTTGGGTCTCGGCTTCGCTTACTGTTGCTAATAGGATAGAAAAGAAGCCGTGTCAGTAGAGGACACACAGAAAGGTCAACTTGAGGACCCCAAATAAAGGCATTAATGGTACATCTCAGATCTGTGAAAGCATGGAGAGTAGCGATAGGCAGAACAGTTGTCGTCTCTATTAATATTTTGTGCTAAACATGCTCATGTCGGAAGCATGGCTCAGAGTTGAACTGGCAACATTTAAATTTGTGGTAGCCTGAATGTCGCATGCTAGCCCCCCCTGCAAGACAGCATCAACAGACTTCCAAAGCCAATAAATCGAATTCTATTGAATTGGCTAATGTCCCGTTTTGCATCGTCTTAAAAACGGCTGAAGTGGGGTATGACATGCTGTTTAAAAAAAAAAAAAAAATATATATATATATATATATATATATTGGTAGTTTTCACAGGGTATATCTGTCTTCTCCCTCCAGTCTTCTCTTTCATATATTTTTTTAAAGCACTTTGTTGGAGTTTGACCAGTCCCAAGTCAAAAAGGTTTTGAGGGGGCAGCTGTCAAGTGTGCAGCTTGACCACTACCTCAATAAATCTTACCTTATTTTTTACACTCCTAGTGCTAGTACATCGTTTTCTCATTCAAAATAGTGCTTTTGTAAATATTTTGGCATTTGTGTCATTTAGTTATATGTAAAGGGGCAATCAAAAGTATGCAAAAACGTACACATGGAACACTTGAAAATCAACCCCTAATTCAGATTCTAGATTGTAGCGGGCACATGCTCTATCTGGTATCCCAAGCACGCCCTCTCTTTTCCAAATGTCTGAAATGAATCGGAATTCTGCACGTGCTGATTTAAAAAAAAAATATTTTTATTGTGTCTCACTGAAAGCACAAAAAGAGAAGGGGTTTGTATACTTTCTTTTCCTTGTATCTGACACCTGAGAACCTTTTCAGGTGGCCATTTTATACAAGTTCCGAAAAAACATTTCTAGCTCTTGGCTGGAGTTATTCTATGCAAGTGTTAATGTTTACTTTTCTGCTTCCCTCGTTCCCCCTTTCTGTGCCAAGAGATGTTGCCTGTTTCCTGCACCAAACTAGACAGTAAATATCGACTTAGCGATCCAGCAAGATACTAGATTTTCCACGAATATCGTCAGCCTTTTTCATTCTTTTTCTTTTTGTTTCCTTTCTGGGGTGAAAACTGGTTAATTGATTTTTGTAACAAAAGCACATTACCTATGTTAATGGGATTCCAAGTTTATTGCTCTAAATGTTGAAATGAAAGTGAGTGTGGCTGGCAGGAGACTCTTGTCTAGAGGGTCTTTGAAATTCCTTGTGATTTGTAGCCACGCTGTTGGTGTGAAGCACTCCATGATATTTTCTGGAAGCGGTGTGGTCTTGACGTGATTGGCAACAAGCCCATAGGCTCTTGAGTGCTTGTTTCTTTTGGAAGGTGATGACATGGCTAAGTTATCACTCTTAACTCCCCAAACCTGGGTGTTGGTGACAGAGTGTTTCCTGATGACCAGAGACACCAAGCCTTGCTTCTGCTCCCTTCTCCGTACCCTTCTCTCCTCCATAACCAATCACAGGCTTTTCTGCAGTATTAATCAGTGTGACCTTCTTCCAGAGCCACATACCCCTAAGCCGCGCTTTTGCTGTCTTTGTGAAAACGAGACCTTTTATTTTGTCTTGAAGGAAGGGAGAGCCCACCACAGAAGTGCTGTTTCACATAAGCTCTGTAACCCGATCCGCCTTAGTCTTACGCACTTGCGGTCTCCATGAGCCGTGATTTCTGGCTTAGCGGTGGAGTATAGGATTATAGTAAACCATACTATAAGTGTGCATCAGGCTACAAAGTAGCGTTGAGGAGGTCAGACAATCTTAAGTGCATGGTAGGAAAATAACTAGGAGTCCAGGGTGAGATTACATCCATAATTCCCTGTTTTTCAGACAGGCAAGTTTGTTATTATCAAAAATATGCGCGTCTAGCGAGGGGGAAAATAACTATGTGGGAAAGGCAAGCCGAAAAGACAAGTGCGCTGTTTATGAAGAGCAGCTCTCACACAGACTGCCGCACGATCTTGCGAGTGTGTTATTATGAAGCTCATATTCATGATTTGTTGCTGTGGATGCATTGGGTCTTGTGTTAGAGACGTGTAGTTTTTTTTGAGGGAGCTATGCGTTGTAGGACTGGCTTCCCACATTAGAAAAGCGTGTCATGCTTGGGCAGTTTGGGCCAGCCTCTTCTTTGTTTTGTGTGTGTTGTCCACTGTGTTTGTGGGTGCAATCTTCTCGTGACATATTTAATATTTAGTAGGCAATTTGTACCTTTGGGGACTAGGGCATCATGTGATGCTGATCAAGAGTGAACAAGAGAAAGATAAGAACACGGTGACAAAGGGGAAAGCTGGGATCAAAAATCTCGTGAGAGTGAAAAAGAAAGACGGTAGGCCTATGGTGGTGGTGGTGGTGGAGGAGGAGGCTTAAGGTAGAATTTGGACTATGCAGCCTGAGTATTTGGCAACCTCAGCATTCAATTAATCAGCGGTCTCTTAGGACTCTGCTATTAAAAAAAAAAAATACATTTAGCTCTTATATTCTGATTTCTTTTGAGCTCATGCACTCTTGGGATGTGAAGTTAAATGTCCTATTCCTCTTTCTCTGAATCGTTTCCTCATTATCTTTATTCCCCTTGCTGTGCAGTGAATGCATGTGTTTGAAACACTGGCATTGGCAAAGGTAGCAATGAATGCGTAGACTTAAGTTATGCCAACCAACTATTTCCTTTGTCTGGAGTTGGCTGGTTCCCACCTTGATTTTAGCTGTACATGGAACACACCTGTTTGGTGGACTTCCAGAGAATACACGAAGGCCATGTGAGAGCTCTGACAATAGTAGTTCCTAATTAATAGGCTTCACAAGGTCCTTCTTGTGAAGAGCAGAGTGAAGTGTGTCATGGTTGAGAACTTTGGGACAATATATCATAGCGTGAGATCCTTTCTGTTCCAGGCCCTGGTGACCTGCATATCATTCACTGCATGTCGACTGAATTATTTGTTGCAGGGGGTTGGGTTGGTGCAGGCAGGCTAGGCACAATTTTAACCAGAGAATTTTCCATTGTGGTGAGGGTTATTGACTATGGTGGTTTTTACTGTAGTTGTGCTGGTGTGTTCTGTGAGTTGCTGCGTTAACCTGTTGGTGACAATGAACACTTGGTTGGTTACTAGAGTCAGAGATCTGCATGTAACCTGTGACTCGCAGCTTCAGATTCTGACGAAGACAGAGAATACAGTTTGTGGCATGCGGTCTCAATGTTAGCCGGAAAACAAAATTAAATCATTTTCTCAGCCGAAACTAATAACTGTCTATGTAATCCCAGCAAAAAGAAAATCAACCCTTTTGGTATAAACGGACGCGCACTGATTTCCCTGAGCTCGCTCTCCTACGCCGTTAGGGGGCGAGCAAGCTGAACGAACCAGCTTTCAGGTATTCCGGATAGGAGATTGGGCATGAAGCTGGATCGACGCAGGTGGTTAATACATTCATAAGATATCATCTTGTGATGAGATGTGACCGCTTTTGTCATTTTATAATAATTAGGAGAGATGCTGCAAGTGAACTCCAAAATTGCTACTGCCTGTTTTCCATAACAACATTAAAACAAATACTTGAGCCATTTAATGTCCTGTAAACTGGACAAAGCGGAGGGTTTTCAATAAGATGCAAACAACAAGTGCTAACGGGGTGCAGATACGTTTTGCACAGGTAAATATTTTTAGCTCTCTGTATGTGTGTCTACAGTACCTGCCCCAGTGGTGTGCTTGCTGTTTCTGTTTGCACACTCATTAACCTTAACATCTATCACAAGAGAACTTGGTTGTATGAATCAAGACCCCCCTGATAATTGAAGGCTTATCTCTTTTAAAGCACACTACATTTGGCTTGGTTTGTGCTATAGAAATACCATACACACACACACACACACACACACACACACGTGCGTACATACATACTAGCTTGTGGTAATGCAGGAGGAGTGCAGTTGCACTTAAATTCTATAGCCCGATGCAGTTTGAACCTCTTTCAGCACTATCTCTTGGCACTAAAAAGGCCTAAAATTGCCCAGAGATGGCAAGTGTGGGAGATGCAATGAGCGTGTGAGTGAATGCATGACACAGCAGGTGAGATTTATAGTGAAATCCATCCAAAAGTAGAAACCGTGTTTTCAAAGCCAATAGTGCTCTGTTTGGATGCCAATGCAGGCCTATTAGCTTTGGCAGTGATTTTTGCCAATCCTGGTTAGCATTGGCAAAAAAAAACCAGGAAAGGTTAAATGACACGTGAATGCATGTGTAACACGCATACATGCATGTGTCATGATTGCACAGCGCGCTGATGCGTGCACATGAATACAGCTTGACACAGTTGCCATTTTGTATATTTTCTTAATTACCTGTGCATGTTGGTGGACAAGGTGGGAACAAAGATTATTTTTTCATGAAATGCTTGGTTCCATTATCCCTAAAAATCATGTTCTTTCAGAAAGTTGTAGGGGATCTCAAAGCATCCGTTCTTTCAAGATGGCACTCCTTATGTTGTAAAATTTTCAAACGGTACTTCTGTTTTTGGGATATTTCAATACCTCCTAGTGAGTCTCCTACCCAGTATATACATAATGTATATGATGTGTGAAATGATCTGCAGGGGTGTTTCTTCTTAGTGAGTTGTGCTCGCTGAGGCCCATAGCCGGGGCACAGAACACTAGAGAACAGTTTTAAAATATGTTGGTTTCTGGTGGCTGTAACTATTTAACTTTGGGAATCCGAAAGGACAAAGTTAATAAAAGTGTGTTACAGCGGTTCCAAACAAGACCAAAGCATTATTTGTTTGAATGTTTTTAATATGATCTGCTCACATTGTATAATTTTTTTTCTGAAGAAGCCTTTTTATTTTTACAGCATTTCGGGAGTGCTTTTGTAGCAACGTAAGCCAACATGCGAAAATGGCAAAAAATAATAATGTTGCATGATTAGGCATTCCTTGCTGCAGTTGTTAGTAATTTGGTCCTACGCTGCTGCATTAACTTGAATGGCACTGACTGGTCTCAGACAGATTAAATGTGTGTGGATCATATGGTGGATGGTTTCGAGGAGAAAGTTGCAGGTGCAATGATTTTTTTTCTTGATCCTCGAACCTCCACCTACCAGTCTCCTAACTAGGCCGAAGTGACCTAAAAACTCCGCCGTGCTACGTGGAGTTCCGCAAGCGCGCGGAGTGCGTTAGGTCTCACTGTTCACGTTGATTTTTAGCACAGGTTGTTTGTCCCACGCTGGAAAATCAGCACAACCGGCACCATGCGGAACGCATGAGGGCTCTGCTGCTTTCTGCTGCTAGAGGACATATTCTACTCAAGCGGCAGCTTCCTCCACGCAAATGGATGGTTTCTCAACGCAAGTGGTTGCGACCATTCACATTGGGAAATCTCGGTGGGAGGTGGCCTAGCATTGGATTTTTTTGCGCTCGCTAACTTAATGTTGGCGAGTGTGGAAACAGACTCCGCTCTGCTTCGCGTAGCAGAGTGTTTTTGGAACTACCCATGCTCCAAGGAGCACGGAAAACTCCACTAACGGGGCGGAGTTCACTGGGCTTACTCCTAACCTGCCCCAACAGTTTATATTTGTAAAATGATTGCTCTTGCAGCGTAGACTTTTTTAACATGTCTGTTGTCCCACAGCTTCTAAAAAGAATCACCATACACAACGCATGCCTTGCAGTATAATATTAGTTGCCTCAAAGTATTGGTAATATATGTCACAATGGCACACTTAAGTTTGTTCACTTTCACAAACGTCAGTGAAATCTATGACTGTTGGTGGCATCTAGATTTGGGCACGTGACCAGTAACCAGATATCTGCTGCAGGTTCTGTAACACACGGAGTGATTTACTAGTTTAAGATAGTGTATAAAGGACAGGATTTGGTAGACAAAAAGTGCACTGCACATAGTTTTCAAAACATGTTAATTTATAAACACTTCTTTTGTACTTTAATTACTGCCAAAATGGATTTAGCTTCCATATTTTCAAAGTTCCTGCATCATTTTACGCCGCCCGTTGATAAAGATATTCTTTAATAATTAACTTTAGCCAAAATAATATAGCAGAGTTAATTGTGTTTATGTAACTAAATATGCATTTGTAAAATATTTTTAAAACGAAACTAACAGTTCAAACTCTGTTTGCTACTTCTGACGAGCCAGCTAAACCTAAATGAACATTCAAATTGAAAAGAAGGCAGCTATCATGTCTCATCTAGGAAAAACTTAGCAGCACCAAAATGTAAACTTGGAACGTGATGGCTGTGGTGGATGAGAAAGCTTAATATAATGCCAACATGTTGAACATTTTCTCATACTGTATTGCTTTTCTTAACTTTTACGCAAGGTAGTCCTCCTGCCTATTTTCCGATGGCTTCTCTGACTCTCAAGGTACTATCGACCGTTCTGGGAGGTAGGCGAGGAAACAGTACATGGGGCCTTTTTTCGTTTTTGACCAAGCTAGACATCTGCCAAAAGTAACAGATGTACTGTCTGCCATATTTACTGTCAGTGTCATCCATGCACACTTAATATGTCAGGCGGGAGCCTCTGACACTTTCTGGAAGATGTCAAGCATCCGCCCAACTCTAGGGCCTATTATAATATTTGGCCATGTAAAAAAACACATAGGCATGGTTTTAAAGAATCTAGAGTTCGGATCTTGTTAAGCAATCTGGTCTGTAATGAAAGCTGTGCTGTTCCAATATTTGATTTGGACCAGCTACCCTAGCCGTACTGCATGCCATGCAGGTGCGATTCGGTGTAGCTTACCCTGCGTGCCGTTTGCTCTCTCTTTCCTGTTTGGCCACACTGGATTGACTGGAAGGTGGGAGAAAGCAACGAAGGACAATGAGTCTTGTGCATGCTTGGGTTCTTGATATGTAAATGCTGTTAAGGTGTGAGTCGTAATAGAGTGGGCTTTAGTGGGCCCAGCTTACAAGTGTTTCAGGAGCAGAGCGCAACATTTTATTTTATTCTCTATTTAACTTATCTAAGTTTTATATAGCGTGAACTTGATTGGGTATCGAAGCGCTTTACAAAGCACCAGTTGCGTTACATGACGACACATTCATTTTTGTTAGGCACAGGGAGATTAAGTGATTTGCCCAGAATCACAAGATGTTCAGTGTCATTGCAGAGACTCGAACCAGGTTCCCCAGATTCGAGGTCGAATGCCCTAGCCGTTAGGCCAACTCCTCTCATGCGCTGCTTTATTTGGTGTAGAGGCAACCTCTATATTTGCGGGTCTGTGGGCCGTTGTCTCTGTCAAGAGGGTTTGTTTGAATGGAATTGCACACCAAAAAATGTGAGGCACTGTCTGAGCGTGCACTTCTAAATTACTATGTAGGCTCCTTGTGGCAGTATGGCATCGTTTTTTGGTGAAGATTAATACCTATGCCACTGGAGTCAAGCTATCCTGGCTGAAGAGGGATGAAACCCTGAAACCGGTCCTAGGATGCTTGTTTCCGGTCCAGGGCGGACCTGGCTTGGCAGTTCGGGCTGGACTGTTCCCATGAGGCAGAGGGTCAAGACTGATTTGCATATGGCCAGGTCTAAACCGGGGTGGCATGGTGAGCAAAAGAATGATGGATTTAACCCAGATCTCTTGACTGGGGGGTGAATGTTTTGATTTGTTCTGCATTCCGTCCATCAATTGTGTGTCTTTTGATTAATAGAAGGGGAGCATGAAACCCTTGCCTGATTACTGTTTCAGTCGGTGCCATTGGTGAGGAGACCCCTTGCACGCCTCCACGTGTTGTGGGCAGAGGGACTACCCATGGACGACTCTGCCAACGAAGGATAGGCATACCTAGTACCACTGATGTAATTCATTTCTGAAGACTTGGGCTGCACCCTCCGCCTTAAAAAGAATGGTGTGTGTGTTCGTTCAAGTACTTTTGTTGAATTTACGCCATTGTTCAGGTTTTTTTGGCCCAAATCATGACCTTTTTACTAGCTCATCTGCTCTTAGATGGATTTAGCTGTTTCATGCTTTTAATTTCAGATGAATGTGTAACACTCCTTGGAGCAAGATTGTCAATGCTACCCACTACAAATACAAAGTGGAGAAGTTGCCTTGTGTGCCTGTTTATTGCTCTCCCAAAATCTTTTTGAATATTTGTGCACACAAGTGCAGAATTCTCCAAAAACCTAACGACAAAGAAGGTTTTTGAGTCGTTATGTTTTTGGAGAATTCTGCTCTACAGCTCTCATTCTTGAAATTATGTTTACATTCAGTGGCGTCACTAGGGGGGTGCGGGGGATGCGGACCGCACCGGGTGACACCCGGACCCGGTGACAGTGGGTACAGGGGACTGCGGCGGTAGGGGCAGAGCGAAGTGCGGAGGTACGGGGCACTACACTTCTCGCACACGCGTTCAGTGATCATGACTCTTTCCTTGTTTGCAGCTGAAAAAATAGTGAGGAAAATCTACACTAAAAGTGTTTCTGCAAAGCGGTAAAGATAAAATTACTTGTTTAATTGTAGGAGTTGTATAGCATACCGTCAACACATGGACAACTGCAGGAGCGCGCGCTGCGCCATGTATTTAGCTCATCTTCCTACGGTTTACTCTTTACACATGCGCAGTCTGTAGACCTCCACCCTCACTTTCTCTTTTAGTTATTTGTGATTTGCGGGGTCGAAAAGCGGACAAAAGGAAGTCATTGTGGTGGGCGTAGGCAGCCGGGGCCTGAGGCTTCACATACGGAGCTCCTGCAGTGCCGAAGACCGGCTGTGGTGGTTGCACTGTGAAAGGCGCGATGTGAGTGCACTTTTCAGCCGCTTGCAGTTTAGCTTTTACAGGTTGCTTATTGCGTATGTAAAGTTGCTTTGTGCTTTACCTCTGTATGTAGATTGTGATAAATATATAATAAACTATCAGGCAGTTCCGGTGCAAAGATTACACAAAATGATTAGGACGTACATTACAAAAACTCGCATCATGGAATAATATTTCCTTGCAAGACCGGCAAAAGTAGCAAACAGGCTCGGGATTGGTCTGTAGAGCAATCTGGCAGTGCCCGACGAGCTGATCTAACAGATGAGTGAGTGTGTGGGGCATTTTTGGACTGTTTTTGGGCCTGTTTTAGGTTCTTTTAGGCCGGCCGCTGTGAGTTAGCACAATGTCTTCACCAAGCACAGATGTAGGCTATGGAACGGCAGTGTGCAAACAGCTTCTCGGAGCTTGACATAGACAACGCTGGTTAAAAGGACGGGCTGGTGCGGCTTGCCTTCTTTCTCCATGTACGCTTGTGATGTGTTTTCGATCTTCATTTAAGGAATGTTGAAAGTAAAATGTTCAGTAGGCATAACGCGTACAAGCTGCAGGAGTGACGTCTGTTTTATTGAATGTTCTTGTGTTTTTTAATGCCATTAGAGACTCGTTTTTTTGCGGCGTGCAAAAGTTTTGTATTGTGAGTCATTCGACATGCAGATGGAGAGGGGCTGTGATCTCTAAGAGACATGGCCATAGTTTTGAACAAAAACTGTGGGGGGGAGAATTCCTGGGTCCGAGAGCTGTCATTGGCCAGTGGACTTCAGAAGCTTGAAAGAGCCCTGGGCATGCCTTTGCATGCGGCACGAGGGAGTGTGGCAGTATCCATAGCTGACACTGCGACCCCGACCCCTGCAGAGCCCCACTCTTCGCTGGCTGCCCGGCTGAAATTAGCAGCTGGGTGGCAGGCGAGCTCACGGCAGCGCGTACAACTGTTAAATCGGCTTCTGCTATTTGTCACAGTTATACCACTGAGAGTGGACAAGGATTAGGCGCACAGTTTCGCCTAATTAACCTAGTTAGGAGCCTCTACCTTTCTGAAGCAGTTGCTTGCATGCTGCGTTGGTGTATGTGCACAATAATGATAAACAAGACAGACAATGGTTAACTTTCCAACGTAACATATTAGTATATCTTTTGACAGTAGTGCTCATGTTTTAGGTACAATAGGGTGCACGGAGGCTGCATTAGGGCACCATAGCCAGCGTATTCTTAGTTATATATAAGATTATATCTCAAAAAAGGACTCCATACGGATATTTGTTGGAAGTATGAATTTTGTTGCTTGTTAAATAAACACATCTTCGGGTTAACTTACAGGCGACCAGAGAGGCATTTAACAATGAGATGACCTAAACTGACTGCCCACTTGATTTGATAACCACCAACCAGGAATTATTTAGCACCTGGTGTTATCTTCTAAGAATTTTTTTAGAGTTCACCCCGCATCAGGACCCCATGATCAAGGAAAGTCTAGCTCCCACACAAAACAAGTAGCCTCAGGCCAGACCCAGTGTTCAGGATTTCAGCTGTCCCGCAGATGTGGGAGATGATGCTGCTTTCATACCAACGTCCTGATGTAGACACTGTTCAGGTTATGCCATGTAGCCCCATCCGTACATATTATCATATCGCTCTGTAAGCCCACCAAATCTCCTGTGATGCTTACCTCTGCCCAGTACTCCCCACCACTCCTGTACTATCACTTCTATTACCTGCAAGCCACCTATTCGTTACACTTCTTTTTCAAAAGAGATGCACTGAAGCCGGCGACGATGCTCACCCTGTTTTGCACTCTGACAAGTGTAGGTTAACCTTCAAGGCTTGTCCACCACTATTCATACTGAAATTCACCTCCAGTCTTGCGGGCAGGTCTATGAAGCAGTACACCCTAGAACAGTGACCCTGTCACTGAGATCACAGGACCCTTGAGAAGGGCCAGCTCTAGGGCGCTGCAACCGGTGTGACCGCACCAGGTGCTCACTTTAGGTGGAGGCATCATTTTTGCAAGTATATTATGATTTTAAAAGCGCTTGCTGCCTCCTTCCTGGCCTCCAGTAATTTTCGGTAACAATAAAAATGTCATGATGACTCTGGTGATTAATGTTCTTCCTAGAGAGAGATCGGAACTTTGTCTAATGGAAGATTTGACTCGTGGAAAGGTAGCTCAGAGGGTTAATGTACCTGCTGCAAAGAACATGTACCATGCAGATCACAAAGTGCACATAATGTAAATAGGCCAGTGGGCTACTGCTTTTGTCAGAGAGATCCTTTTGTTACTTGCAGTTTATAAGTTAAAATCCTAACCTAGAACAGTGAGCTATTAACTGCCATCGACTCCGCAGCAACACAAGTCACATGTTTTATTAACTTTTGATACGTTTCAGCTACAAACAATTTATTAGTTGAAATGGTCAGAACATGCTGCAGATCTTGCATTATGAAGCAAATATGGCAGAGCCATTATTATTTAGAAAACATTTGCAAACTAGGATTTTTAGCCATTCATGTTTGAACTGCTGTTTTGGAAAAAGGAGAAGCGCTGATGTCAGAAACTCCATGGCTCGGAGACAAATGGCTTGTGCTTCCACATTTTATCGTATTTGGGGACATTCTGTGATTAGAAGCATATCCCACTTTGTAAATACATTTTACTGTCAATAACTCCTTATAACCTTAAATAATCATGTGT
Organism: Triturus cristatus; assembly: GCF_964204655.1. Taxonomy (NCBI): domain Eukaryota; kingdom Metazoa; phylum Chordata; class Amphibia; order Caudata; family Salamandridae; genus Triturus; species Triturus cristatus. The sequence goes on along the minus strand of NC_140581.1, from coordinate 919,358,966 downwards.
ATCTAATGGTTGATAAAACTGGGCAGTGAAACCAAACAAATACAAAAAATTGGGATGTTTGCGCATTCTGGCCACGCCTCTGCCCACTGATCCAATCCTTGGGTTATTCCCGCCCTCCGATTCTCCGCCCACAGTTCCCCTACTTTTTTCCCCCCACTTCGACCACTGATCTATCGTGTTGCTGGATAGTGGGAACACCACACCAGTAAAAAGTACCATACCTATGATATTATAAATTCCAATAAACTGTTGACTAGCAGGTAGCCCACTGTACAACCTGATTAATGAATCATTATCACACTGTTTTTAACAGGCACATTTTGTAAATATAGGACCTACATTTACAAACGTTACTAAGGATTCTGTATGGTCCCGTTATTTGCCAACTGTGTCCACTGGCGGACTCGGGGCGGAGGAGGTCCATGCGGTAAGTCGTGAGGGGGTGACACCATGAGTTACCCGCACCGGGTGACACCAACCCTAGTGACGCCACTGTTTACATTTTGTTAAATTCTTACTCCGGATACTTAGTGCTAAAGCTAGTTAAGTTCGGTAGCTTGTCCTAAGCACATTAAGAGCTGCGGTTTCGTTGCATACTGTCACAGTGAACACGATGACTGCAGCGCGGCTGCGCAGAAGAAAGTCCTTCATTACTAGGAGTAGGATTTCAGCGATCTGCTAGTAAAAACACGTTAAAGTGATTTGAGATTTTAAATACATGTCGGCCATATCTGCTGCACTACTTAAAAGAACCATACGAAAAACAATATAACTTGGACGAAGCAGTGTGAAAATACAAAGGTTTGGGGAGGTGGCGTGCCAGCTACGTCAAAATGTTTGATCGCAGTTCAAGGGGAAAATGTAGGGATCCGGTGATAAAAATATTTCCACGACGTCAAAGGAAGAAAAGTGACTGGAAAGGGTGGCCTAAGCCTGTGCCTGCTGTTTGTCTCTAAACCTTTAGGTGGACGCAGTTTATTTAGCAAACGCTGTCCCTGTTTATGTAGTTATGGATGCAGTAGTTACTGCTTAATACCTGTATGAATTTGCACTCACTTGTGGTTTGCAGCAGTTGCGCGTTTCATCCAGACTTCTCTCCCACACATCACAAGAAATATTCCGTCTAGTTTTTGCTGCATCCAGAAGATTCTAGAATGGTTTCAGGTGAAGGCTGTTGCAACAGACTATATTTTTGTTGATCTGATGACGTTCTCGCAGCGCTATGGTTGCTTCTGACGTGACATAAATATCCCACAGAAAAATGCATCTTTTTCAGTAACTGCACAATTATCGCTCTGTCATTGGGGTTTTTTCTTCAAATTGCCCTGTTTGAATTCTGCTGCTCCATGCAAGAGGTCATGACAAAATGGCGGCCTCTGGGTGTTTATGCCAAGTGTGGGTGGCTTGGTACGCAAATGGTCTACTGGCTCCAAAAATTGTTGTCTCTGGACATGTGCCTGCAGTTGCTGTCTAATATCCTTGCTAGAAAGAGGTCTCTTGGATGGGCAAATTTCTTCATTTAACTGCGTAGAGTTATATTTTGCACGTTTGTACCTCTAAACTCAGTATTTTACTTTTGTTTTATTCAAGGATATCCTTTGAGTATGATGTTTCTAGGAATCGTCTGAGAGAAACAGGCATGTTATGTATGGCCAGTCTGTTTACTGTGTCCATTGTGCCGGATTTGCCCCATTGGTTGAGCTGCCAACACCCTAGCTAAGTTTTGACTAGGGTGACAAGATGGCCATGATTTCTAGGGACAGTTGCAGTATACCAACACTTTTACCACATTAAAGCACATGTCCTAGTTTTGGGGGATATTGAGGTGACCATGGTCACTGCAAATAAAATATTGCTCATGTTTACATCTCTAAAGGACCCTTTCTCGCATGAACTGTGGTGTAGCTGCAGGCCTCACTCTGCCAGCACAGAGAGAAGTGGTAGCACACGAGCTTTACAAGCAGCACATAGCTTATCGGAGGGTTGTGTCTTGTGCTTTTCTATGACATATTTACTATTATGTTATGCTTTTATTGCTTGAAAAGCAAGTGTCATGATTTTGAAAAAAATATGTGGCAGACCAGGTAGCCTCTCGCTGGCCCAGCATCTCCCATGGCACCAAATCGCAACTCTAAACTTAAAACGGATCACTAAATTTGTCTTTATATTTTTTACTATATGATTGCAAGGAAAATGTCAATATTTTTGGTTCCTAACTTTAAAGGTGAATATACATCGTCTCCAGAGCTGTATGTTACCACTCTACCACGGTGATGAACGTTATCACTAGTGTAACCCTATGCTAGTACTTCCATTTTGTGTTCCTGCTTCAATGTCTCTAGTCCCGTTTTTTTAAATTTAAAACCTAGAAACCCTAATTGTTGGGGGTCTTGCCGATTCGCCACTCGTCCTAACTATATAGTAGATTTCATTTGTAACGAGGGTATGTGACATTCTGGATCATGTATTGGTTTAAACGGATTGTGCTACCTTGTTAATCATTTTCTCACAGATATTAAGCCGGTTTGGCTAATTGCAACCATGAAAGGTCAGCGTTAATTACTTTGCTAAAAATGCTGACTGGGTTTATCAGTCTGTAGAGCAGGCAGTCGAAGCAACTTTTGGACAGCACTTCACATTTTTAACTTCCTGTACAGAACCTTAACTTAAGTTAGGGTATGTGGTTTTTCAATAACCTGAAAAATTAGTCGCTTGATCTGCTAAAAAGGGTTGATTGCTGGTGGTGCTCCTGAACCTGCCTCCCATATTTCCAGTTCTTTAATTTCTAAAACTGAATACAGCCATTTGGCTCCAGCCTAGATGTGATGCCGCCCTCTCTTAGCAGAAACCGTGTCACCCTTCATAACTAGAACGCTTGTTGCTGTTCTTTGTCCGATTCAAGGTTCTACGTTATTTTCATCTTCAGTCTGATTCAGAGTTTTTGGTCTTAACCATTACTTGAAGTGGGGCTGGAGCCGATCTGTTACTACCATGCCCCACATTATTGTTTCGCCATAAGGTTTTTTTTGTTTTTGAGGGTTCAACGTCTCTCCATCAAGGTTTTGTCTGGTTAACTTTATCTGCACTTAATAGGAAGCCCCATTGTAAAATGTAATAGAAATAAACATAGATTTCTCTCAATCACTGTATGGACAGCGCTCAAAATCCCAACTGGCTTAATGCCAGGCTATATAAAAACACTGCGCATAAATAAGCATTGCCAAAGCCAATATGTTTCACATTTGTGACCTATTGGCTTTGTCAATGTTTTTTAGAGTGGTTGTACGCTTGTGTGCTCCAACGAAGCGACACACCCGCATTTTTTCTTCTTTTTAGTTGCAAATGAAAAGAAAAAAGCTCACCAAACCTTTTATTTGGGGGGGGGGGGGGAGTAAATGAGGGCAGGGGGAGGCGCCATTCTGATGAGAAAGGGGCGCAGAAGCAACACAGGGGCACAGTGAATGGGGGAAGCAACAAGGAGGGTACAGGGGAAGAAGGGAGAGCAGTGTGGAGGGTGGGGTAGACAAGCATACAGGTGAGCGAAATTGCATTTGGAGCTGGGAAGGGGTAGAATCACACTGGTGAGAAAGCAGTGTGGACGGGAGGAGCTCATTGGGGCAAAAGTATCACAGAACGGGGTGGGGGAGAAGCACACACAAGAGCAGAATAGAAGAGAGAAACACTACAAGAATGCACACATTTACAGCTGTCTCCCTAGAGTGCCTAAAGAAAAAAGCACCTGAAAAAGCAAGCCGTGTAAGGACACTAATTTTCCCATGCTCCGGGGAGGGACAAATACAAAAAGGGGAAGAAAAGTCCACACAAGCTATCGAATCGGAAGCAAGCAAATGAAAATAACTGAAGCTAATGAATTGGCATGCTCTAAGTCCACTGTAAACTAACAGTGTCTTCCAACAGACAGCATGCATTGTCTAGTAGGTAATACCTAAAATCCCCTTTCTAGAATTGCCTATGATGGGTTTCAAAGCCCATCATTGGATGTGTTGGTGCATTAGAGTGGTAAGTGGGGGAGGATTGATGCTTTATGCATGCAATCTCATCCCAGTGTTGAAACGTCAAACTTACTTTATAGTATCAACAGTACAGATAGTTAAGCTACACTGTTGGGCTGTATTTTTAACCTCATTGAAACTTTAGCCCCATTTAGTAATTTATTCCGTATTCTGATATGGTCAAAAATGTCCTGACGGATGCTTTTCTTGGGAGTAGGTGAGACAACTGTTCAGCCTCACCCGTAGGTGACACTAGAGTGTCATAAGTCACAAACACACAATTCAAAGAAACTCTAAATAACCGGACTCCGGTGATAGACACTACAACTTTAGGTTGGCTTTAACCGGTCTGCATCCTATATGTTTCGATGTTCACAAATTAGCCTGGGACTGGAGATGCAGCCTAACAAGAATACGCCCGATTACAAGAGATACCGATCCTGGTGTTTGCCAGAAGGTTGGCTTGTGAGTTTAATTATTGGTGGAACCATCCTGCCTCTGACTTGGTTGGGAATAAATCCTCTCACATCTTAACCCTTCTTCTGTCCTGCTGAAAGGCATCCAATATATATTTTCTTTAATGTGAGACCCCATATCCTTTCATCTTTGAGCTTTCTTACCAGAGCCTTACCATGTTTTAGAAGAGTTAGTGGAACCAGTTGAATCACCTGGAACTGGTACAATTCTTTCACACCCAAAGAAGCCAGAGAGCAGAAGCAGTATAAAACGGCAGTGGGGGAGTGTGGATCAAAAAAGTTGTTTTGGCCTACATAGGCCATCTTCAACTAGAGTGGCATGCACATGGCATAATGACATCATTGAGTTGGGGTCATCTCACTAAAGAGGGGTATTGCCATCCAAATTGCTTTGCCACTTCCCACTCTTGAGTCTTGTTTGCTGTTTTAGAGAGTGTGTAAGACCGCTTTTAACTAGAGGTGGGAAAGCCACTGAAAGCTCGAGCCTGAAGCCTGGTTCCGGCTTAGCTCACGATCATGTTGCAACCTCAAGCAAATAATGAGCCGAGCTTTCGTGTGGCTTGTGCCTGCTTGCTGCCCACAACCCAGGATGTGGCATTATTGTTAGAGCTGCTGATTGTGGGACTTGCAACCAGGTTCTAGTCTCTGTGTCGGCTCAACATCCTGTGATTCTGGGCATGTCACTTAATTTCCCTGTGCCTATCAACAATGCATGCGACCATGTGAAATTTAACTGGTGCTCATGTACGCGCTCAGATTTCTGGTCGAGTTTGTGCTGTATTTAAAAACTGCATAAAATGAACTAGGAGGTAAAAACAAAACTTCAATATAAGGAAAGACTAATAGAGACCCCTTTCCTGGAGGATTTGCCCAAAGCGAAACCAAAAGACATGGATAAATCGCAGCTTCCTGCTTACCTTGTTCGATCTTAAGGAAATACTTTTTAAACAAAATTCTTTTTTCTTCTTTATAATGTATAAAAGTACTTTCAAATATGTAAATTCAGACAGCCAGTTGTACAAAACGAACACTTTTAATAAGTACTTAACAGTTCACTGCTGTAATGTGCCTTCTTTTGGCTAGAGCTTTTTAACCCCTTCGGTGCTCATGACGGAACGGTTCCGTCATGAGCCACGGTTGAGCTGTGCTCATGACGGAACCGTTCCGTCATGACCACGCCCGCGCAAGATTCCGTCAGCACAGCGGCGGAATCTGCGCAGCATGGAAGGGGTTAAAGAAAGACATGTTTTTTAATTTTGAAAAGACTGTACCACATTTTACATGATGTTTGTTGTATGATTTGCGTAGCAAACATTTTCAGATCTCGCTCGGCTCGTGCACTGGCTCTAACATCCGTGCCAGAACCATCACTCCGCTCTGGCTCACCTCTCCCTCTTAACTTTTTAGCTCGCCCATCCCATTTCTAACCATACCACTTTCACATGCTTGTCACTTGAGTAGGAGCCATCTTGCATTTTCATGTCCTTAGTTTGCCACTGCTTTTCACAGTTGCTTTATCTGTGATCCAAGACACCGTCACAGGTTTCATCGTTGATTTCCCCCCGAGCCCACTATTCATGATTCAACATTTTCTAATGTCCTATTTGTGCCCCTTCTCTGGGGCTTGCAGCAGTTTAAAAAGTGTGTAGTAGTTCTTAGTAGTGAGTAGTTGGGTCCACTCTTTGGAAGACTGTGCTTCTGAAATAACGTGTTTATGGTTGCGTGATAAATAGTTGGTCTTCCCACCGGGACTGATCTTGTTGCATGGAGGTCGGTGTGGGCGAAAGTGTGGACTTTGATTCTCTACACCAAGGGCGTTAAGTGGGCCGGGTTCTGCTGGTGCTCAACACCGGCAGTTCTAAAACAAAAAACCAGGTGCTGAAACGGGTCCCTATCGGGCTCTCCATTTTAGCCTTCATCCTGGGGGGGAGTGGGGAAATCTTAACTCTGAAGCAGTACCACCCTTTACTGTCTGATGTAACTTCAAACGGACGCGTTATAGTTGTTTCACAGTCTCATCATTTTAAAACTGAAGCATTTTCAATACGATATTCAACGAAGCCATAGCTGTTGCTTTTTTTAATCTAATGCACCTAACCGCCATTGACCAAGCCAATAGTCCTGGCTTGATGTAGGTATAATGTTAAGTGTTGTATTATATATCTGGATGCGTTCACAGAAGCAGCAAAATACCAGTGGGGCGGCCCACTATGCTAAACACAGATTTTTAACTTCTGTTTTTTAAGCCACGCCCTTCATTAAATCTGCTACGCCCCTTGGAGAGACCCTCCCCTCCCCCCCATTTTTTTCATCCCACTTAAAGCCCTGCTTACACTCATCATGTGCTATCCGTGTCAGTATTGCGTGATATTTTTCACATCTGCATTTTCTCTGTATGTTTTGCCCTTCCTCAGAGTGTTGCTAGTTATAACTGGTTGGCTGATGTAGATGTCTGTAGCTCCACCAGTAGTCTGCCCACCCCGACATCCTGGGGGCGGTCTGTGATCAAGTGTTTACATTACTGAGGGTTTTACAGCCATAGCTCTGCTCAGCCAATGGAAAATCATTTGAATAGAATATATCATAACAGTATGTTTTCTGATGATGATTCTTTTGTTTGGGATACAAATAGCAGGTGGTGATTATCTAATAACCAATAAAGAAAGTAACTTCCCGGAATCCTGTACTTGGTTCTTGGTTTACCTACAGGGTTTTTGTTTACTGTGGCAGAAGAACTCTCTAAATGTAATCTGTAAAGCACCATTTTACAAAAGGTATAATTTGCTTTTTGTGATTAAATGTGAAGGGCATGCATATTCTTTCAAGCTGTACAAGAGTGTATACTTGATTAGTAGCTGTTACACTGGTTTTATTTTAAGGCTGGCTGAAAAACTGCAGATTGTTATGCACTGACGCGCATCCTCACTAGAATAAAATAAGCACGAGTTGCTTCAAGCAAACCTACTTGCCCACATAAAAACATGCATATGCAAGTGTAAGGTAAGGGATCTGTATAACTTTGGGCCGTACCAAGATGAGGTGGAGTATTGAAAAGTATTGCAGTGTTTTTTAAATCGAGACTATTAATTGTTGATTCTTAGTGGAACTATATTTGTGTTTGAGGAGGACACAGGAGAATATCTTATATGGCTTAAATCTATTTTTTTAAGGCGTTGTACGTAGCACTCTTTTCAGGAACATATATAATTCCTCGTGGGTACGAAAAAGAATGGGTAATCGTTGCCTTTTTGAGAAATGTTATTTTATATAAACCGATGTAGACAGTAAGTGGGGCAAGTTGTGGTCCCCTAAATTTAAATCCTTTCAATATTTCAATATTTAACTCCAAGGTATCCAGCGGAAAGGTGGCAATAGGTGATGTACAAGAAAGTCCTTCTCTAAGCCAATGACAGTGGAGTAAACTCTATAGTTTGCAAGTCTCAATGTGTTTTTTGTTGTTGGAGCTGGCGGGGAGGGCGCCGGTAGTGGGGAAGGGCTGTAAGACCGTTATGGGAATTGAGGAATGCTGTCCTAATTTGATGATCGTGTACAGCTGGTTGGAAAGAGCTCATGTCAATGTGATTTTTTTTTTTCTTGCTCACAAATGGCACTCCTAGTTTTATTTTTTCTGCTAATAAGATGAATCACTGAGCACGGTATTTGTTTGCATTATTCCGACTGTGGAAAAAATAGCATTATATTCATACATCAGTTGAGTATACCTAGCTAAGCAGTGGAAGCCTAAACGGGATTCTCCACTCTACTGTTGACTGACCTTCTTTCGGCTCTTATTCTAAAAGAAATATTTGGTGTATGTGGCAGTAGATTTTACCCCTTGAGCAGTTATGTATAGCAGGACATGAGACTAGTTTGGAACCCTCTGCCATGCGTACACCCAGGCTCCACCCATTTACGTTCCTTCTGTCTTATGATGCCAGATACGGAAACAAAACAGTGAAGCCAATCTTTCTTTTCTAGGAAGTTCACTGATTACCCAATACATCATGTTCTACCCAGGTATTTTTTCCTCTGGGCGTGAAGAATGTCTGGTATTTCCAGGTATTAGACATTTCAATTTTCGCTACATGAGAGAACGTGAACTCTATGCTATGTCTTCAAGGAGATTGACTTGAGTATTGTTTTGGCTTTTTGGTACGAACAAGAGGACGGTTACATTACACTACCACCTCTCATTGTGGACAGACTGAATGATAAACAGGGCAGGTGCAGGTCCATGTCTGGTGGCTTCACAGGATATACTCCTTTCTTTTTATAGTCAACCAAACTCATCCAATAGACAAGGTGCCCAATACAGTCTCTGCTCCACTTCAAGAGCTCTTACCAAAGGCTACGTCCAGTGCCTCTGAATCGTAGGAACAAAGCTGGACACTGATTCTGAACTTGAGCATACATAGTATCCCATCGGGAGTATTCCTTGTGTTCACAACATAATATATCAACCTGCACATAAAGATAATTTTCTTGCACTAAATGTTCACATCAGTCCCACCCTTTTTGGTTCCCCTTGCCAACTTGCACCATCTTCAAAACTAGCGGCATCCTTTACAAAGCCATCACAACCACCACCAGTACCACCTTTCTGGTGGTTGCCAAAACACCTGCAACCAGGATCCAATCAGACTGCAGACTAAGAAGTGTAAAAAAAACAAAAAAACAATACAACCGGTCTTTTCTATCTGTGCATCTAGGATTTGGAACAACATTGCCGAAATGCTCCTCCAATTTAGAAAAGCGTTGAAGATTTACCTCTTTAAAGAACACTACACTCCAATGTATTAATTGTTCACAACTACGCTTCCTCTCCTGTCACTCGCTGACTTTAAGCCTGCCTTTGACAATGTATTGCACTCTACTGTTTTTTGGCTAGGTTTGTGCAATAGAAATACACCATACCCACGTAGATACATACACTGAAGCTCTTTTTACACTATTTTCTAAAACAGAAGACAAGACCACAGCAGGATTTCACCAGAACAAGCAGGAATGTTTTCTCTGTTTTGTAAGCAGGCAGTGGCTGTAGGGAGTGCCCACTGAACAAACTTGCTGTGCTGTCAGTAACTCATTTTGACAGAAGTAGAACAACATTTGAACTAGCTCAGTGGAATTACTTGTGGCGTTTCAAGGGTCAAAATTGCACCGCTACTCCATATCCCTGCTGTCTAACTGTTAACGACTGCCTGTCACTGAGTCTTTGTGACCAAAGAACATGAAGTGTCATAAGTTTGCATATTGATTAAAAACAATAAATCTGAATGAAAAGCCATCCTTCTACACTTGGGCCATTGTTCATTATACATTTACTACAGTTAGTCATCTCCAACGAGAGACCCAAATTCTAAAGAAGCTAGCGATGGCCCCTGTCATGTTGCTTAACCGTTCACATCTCCTCGTTGGGTAAAGTAGCTTTGTACTTTACACGTGTCTTTATCCATGAAATTGATTGTCTCCAGATTCACACATCATCTAGCTATACTTTAGACTTGTTGTAGAAAAAGGGACCCCCTCTTACCTTGGAAAGATTCATCCAAATTTTACAGAATATGAAGGTTTCTAGTAGCCATTTTTCTCCAAAACGTTTGTCTGCGGAATAAAGTTAGGAAACTCTTTGGATTAGAAAGTGCGATAGGTACATCCTTATTAAGGTTTGTACCTAGGTGGACAATCAGCAGGCCAGTGACGAAGTGCAGAGATACGAAGTGGCACACAAGACAGTTGTGCACAGATTGGCAGGATTACAGTTCCTTTTGAAGCCCTTAGTCATGGCTAAAATAACAGAGTGGGTTCTTCTGCTATGGTTGGCTTTAAGTTCAAGAAATCAACATAATAAAATAAATGTTTTTCTTAGTGTAACTTATCTTTGTAGTTGAAGTTTTTGGTGCCCACAGGCGCCCTGGAATTTCTTTTGGCAGGACATTGTTGGCACTACCAGAAAGGCACAGCAGGCATATATATATTTTGGGTAATTTATTTTCTGATGCCTAGCTCTTGTGTTCAGTGCAATGAGGGAACTGTAAGTGACAAAATCTTGATACGTTGGTTGTGGTAAAACACAATCTATCCTGGGCCCATCTCTTTATAGGTTAAACTCCTGAGAGTTGATTGAACTTGGTTTTCCTAAAGGACCATGCTGTGTTCAGTAATTGGTCCTGTTAATGATTGTTTGACTTGTGCGCCACTTTACCTTTGTATCTATAACATGGAGTTGGTGTAAAGGCAATGTTTTCCTCATTTATTTGCAGCCATATGCCATGCAAATGAGGGAATGCACCCTCCGGTTGCGCTAGCATGATCCGTATTATGAAACAGGGTGGCACATGCATCTGTGCAGGCCTGAACTGGCTGTACCGGGCACTGGGCGTTTTCCCTGGTGGGCCGGAAGTGTGGGGGCCGGATTTGGTACAGGGGCCAGTTATGCAGCAGGGCTACAATATTGGGTCCCCTGTACCAAAAGGAGCAGCAGTGTTTGCAGCCCTAAACCCACCCCCCACCCCCCTGGCCGATGCTGGCTGGTTAGACTTAATTGCCAGGGCCGGTTTGCGTTCCCAGTCCAGCCCTGCGTCTCAAATGCTGAAGTGGTGTCTCCGGGGCCCTTTTTGTAGTACAGCCCTAGGTGATTTAGCGTGGAAATGAGCATCAAGAATATTTGTTTTTCACACCACCTCGAACAATAATGAAATGAGTCTTTCTGCTGTAAAAAAAAAAAAACACACTGTCGCTCCATCAACTATAACTGGAACAAGCATTTGCAATGCAATAGGTCTCGCATTTGCGACAGTTTGAGCTATATGCATTGTAAATGCAATGCCTTTCATTTATCTGTTTTGATAATTAACACTTAAATAAAAGGCATTATCATTCACAATTCCAATACAAAGTCTTGTAAATGCGAGACCTATTTCACTTCAAAGAAGCGGCAGCCATTGTCCTGGGCTGCTGGGAAAGTGAAAGCGTTCATGGCTCACTGAATGGTGCAGGAAAGTATGTTGTGCCTGCAGCAGGGGAAACTAATTAAAGAAAATAGTGCTTACTGACTAAATAAGACATACAGTGTAACACCAGAAGTAAAATGGCTAGTCCTCATGGGAGGTTACAAATGAAGACATGGTGGTACTAAGGCGGGACTAACAAGCCTATTGACGAATCAGAAGCCAGCATTTATAAAAGACAATGAGACAGGCCAATGATAAATATGGGCAGAGCTTCAAGTCCATACTCTAATACAGCATGCCTTGCAGAGCAGCGAATGGGCTGCCCAGGCTTGACTTAAAAAGATCGCGCATTGATGCTTAAAATCATAATTTCCATGTTTTTAGTCTTGAAACATCCAGCCTCGGAGCCCTTCCTATTGTCATTGTTTTTTTTCTCTATAATTACTTTCAAGATTCAAAGTGGTTTCCACACTGTCCAAAACCATCACAAAGAGCTTTTGGCAGAGGTTGGAAAAGTGGGTATTGGGATATGTGCCTTTAGATTTATATTAAATGCAAAGCCACAGGGTATAAATTTGTCGACGTGCAAAAAGTATCCCTCTTTTGGGGGGGTTTTAGAGTTCGATGAAGTGCAGGTTGCTGCAGCCTAGGAGTGTAAGCCTGGAAATAAAAACATGAAAGTGCAATAAATATAGTGAAATTAACAATCCTTTAGACTGCACATTGGTAAACCGAAGTGTTTCTCAGTGGCAGAAAGCCACAAATCCATAAAAGCAAGTTTATGCTGAACTGTGGTTTTACTGCTGTCGGGTGCTGAAAAGCTGAGCGAAAGAAACCATAGCCGTGTTCAGAGGGCGAACCATAATATCTGTTTTAATATTCCCACATTTCCTTTTTTTTAAAAATTCCTTGGACACGGTCATGTTTTTTAATTTGTTAAAACCTAATATATGCCTGCCTGGTGTGAGGATGGATTGCTGTTGCTGAACTGTAGCTCACAGCTGATACGCAGTCTCGATTTTGGCTACGGAGTGTTGTCAAATTACATATAGAATTGCTTATTGTTCTGCAGGATTATATTCGTGGCTAGGTATTTTGAGGAGGAGGTAAGAGGCTAATGACATCTGGTGTGCTGACCTGACATAACTAAATAGGATGACTTCACTATAAGGTTAAGCGCAGAAAGCTACCTTTTCACATTTTCTCTGTCAATTTTCTTAAATAGAAAGACTGCTTATATTAGGTCTTGTGCATGATCACACGTCAGTCAGTCAAAATCACTTAATTCGGTTAATTTAAAACCATAAAAGTACACTACATAAAATCTATTCTAAGAACCATTTAAAACGTATACATATTTCTTAGGAACATGAACACACGTAGTATTCTGGCTTCAGGGAGTCTTATTTCAGCCCAGGCATTTATTGCTGCTTCTATCCAGGTCTTCCCGACTTACCCCGGTTTGTGGCCCCCCCTTTCAATTTAGTAACCTGCATGTCCAGTCACCCACAATGTTATTGGGGGCGTGCCGAAATTTCTAACTCGGTAATGTATTTCCACCTGCCTCATTATAGAGAGGAGGTTTCCTAAGGTTGCCAGCACTCAAAGTATAATGACTAGTTTATGTTGAGTGTGCTTCAGAGTGTAGTAGTAAAATCGCATTACCTTATGAAATTGTTACATTGGATATTAAAATCCAGCAAACTATAGACTTAATAGGCCGCTTGGGTTTACAGCCTGTGGCTCTTCAACCAATCTAGATTCAAGGATAGATATTACGGTTATTTCAAAACTCTAGAATGCTACGCATCTTAGCTTGCTGCACAATTACCTTCTTTTGAAAACCTTGGCCTTTATGTTCCTTTTCTATGCTTACATGGAACATCAGTAAAGCTTTTATCTGACTGGATCACCTTGATCCATTAGCAGGCCACCTGTCTTTAGATCTGGCATTAGCCAAGACCTTTTAGAGTTTATTCAAATTCTGTCTGCAATATATTGACATATAGAGGCTTTTAGCAACCCAGCCGTATTCATCCTTTGGCCTGTTTTCACGTCATTCAGATGTTTTTTTCCTGCTCATATTTTGCAATAGGTCATCCCACTTCAGCCATTGGTTTACTTCCCGGTGAGCAGCTGCATTTATTTGTTTCAAAAGAGTACATACGCACCCAACGTTTCTCCCTTCAATGCTTCCAACTACTATCACAATCTGCTTTTTGGGGGCCAAAATATGCTTTTGCTTTTATCCAATTTAAAAAAAAAAAAAAAAAAATTAGCAGGAGTCCTACAGATTCTCAATAATGACGTTTTAGAAAAACCTTTAAAATAATTGTCTGCAAGGCAATAGTCTGGCAGGTAACAAACTGTTTGATTTGCCTGGGATAGTCTTAACCTAGTTGTGTAACATTGCTGCCATTCTAAAGCTTTGTGCCACAAACTCCAGCTTCCGTATGACCACTGTACAACCTTGCAGCCTCATACATATGCCTCCTTGTACCTGCATCAGCTGCCCTTGCTGACTTAGTTCCAGAACTTTGCTGCTAGTCCTACTGTACAAATTTGTGTGCGTGAACTCTGCCTAACTGCATTTGGATTCTGAGTGACCAGCTCCTGACACCCCAGCACTGTGGTATTCCACCATGATGCACGTCAACATTTGTGACAATAAAGTTATTAGTGAGTGCTACTAAAGTCACAGAAATAGAATACATTAATTATGCAGAACTTCTATGGAAAGCCAGTTGCACAAATAACCAAGCCAAAATCCAGTTAGTCATTTTTATGGCTGAACGGTGGAAAGCTAAACATATTTCCGACTGTTGTGATGTCATCAGAAGAAGCACTCCTCTCAAAATCAAACTTTAGGTATCCCTTGCCTATCTGGAGTAACTCCTATCCCACATGGCTACCCAGTCAGTAGTCAGTGAAGAAAAGGGAATCTTTCTTTTGTTAGTAAGACCCTGACCCAGTCTAATAGTGGCATGCTTAATCATTGGGTCCACCCTTGCCCCTAAAAGCCAGGATGGGCTCCACCATATTCCAGGGAGCTCTTTTGATAGTCTTGTGACCGGGGAGTCTAGAAAGGATAAAACATTTTGTGTTGTAACATTAGAGAGATTGTATCCCTTGGGCCAATTCACTCCACGGTCTGCCCCCTCCCTTCCATTAGCTGGGCCTCCACTGGGCCATTCACCTATTTTTTGTAGAAGCACTCCTCTCCCCTTTGTTTATCGCCTTGCCCGGTTCTCCATTGGCATGAGCGAGGCTGTGAAATGTCAGGTGGTGGTCTCCCTCACCTACTGCCTGTATTAGGTCTCCTTTAACCAGAGGGAGGCAGTACAATGGGGCGTGGTGCTGTGCCTGTGCAAACTACTGCATTTCCCTGTTGGCTCATATCTCTGCTGACGTGTGCTTTGAGGTGGAAACAAACTGGGCTGACCAGTGACTCTCGGAAAGCCGCTTTGAGCACAGTGCTAGCCCTCCACTCAAGTGAGTGGAGGGCTTCTCTTTGGATATGTATGAGGGAAGGTGTACTGAATACATTTACACACATTATTTTCTTCCGCTGGATTCAATATCGCTGCAGAGTTAATCTTCATTCACTGACCTTCCCATTGCCACGAAAGCGGAAGCTAAAAGTCACCTGAAATGGGCAGCGTCCTTCCTGTTTTATAGCGCTCACAGACAGACCTTTGTGAGCTCGATATAGAGATGCTGTGATCTTGTAATTGGTTCTCTGGCAGTGTTTAGATGGCTCTCTTTGGTTAATGATACATGACGCCCTCTTCTTCACTCTTAACCTTTGGAGCACTGTTAAGGATTGTAGTCATAGTGCTGACGTTTCATTTGTGATGGTAACAATAGATTTCTTATCTTGCGCCGCAAGCAGGCTGATTGACTCTTCAAATGTCTTTTCATAAACTTTTTTAAACAGTCGGTGACATTCATTGGTACGGAGCGCGGTCTGACTCTCAATGGGGAGTTAATGTATTCGGCATCGCATCGGCCATTGAGTAGAGCAGATTATGTAACTTCTTCTATGAGCATATCTGTCATCTGGTGATCTGATAAAATGACAAGCTACTGATAGTTTCAGGGTGATAGCTGTAACAGAAATAAGGCAACGGTTGGTTTTTACGCATGCCTTTTTTCCATCTTAAGGAGGCGTGTGCATTCATGGTCTGTGGGGAGGATAGAGCAAGAGAATGGTGAGAGTAACTTGTTTTTTTTGTCTCTAGGTCCGGTATTAGGTAAGACCGTTTGATTTTACTCAAATTATACGTACAGTATAATTAAAGTGACTTTCAGCCAGCGCTCTTCATCGATTGGGCAATTACGTTGTGATTCGCATTTCTCTTCCGCCCACTAAAGCAAACCGCATGGGGCAGTGGCCAGACCACTTCAGCTATTGTCTTCCTTCCCTGTGGGTGATGGCATTCTGCACTTTTTACAAGGAGAGCATTTATGCGGCGTGGTTATCTTAAGTGCCAGGGTCTATTATTGCAATGTGGGCTTTTTGAGACCAACAGATACCTTTTTTTACAGACAGTTTTATTTTTTTCTACGATTGATTAGGGACTGGTAGATTCCTCTACAATAACTTTTTGTGAAAACTCTGGAAAAAAACAAGCATTGGCATTGCCAAAAGGCTGGCGGCAACCACCAGACCTATTAGCTTTATGAGGAAAAAAAACCTCTGTCGTACTTCTCAAATGTTAGCCCATAGCTTGTTTTATGAATGGCTCTCCTGCTCAGTATGTTTTCTTTGAAATGGGTGGAACATGGATTCTTTATGGGTAATGAATATGTAGCCTGTTTATACAGTATCGTGTGACTGTATGGAAAGAGTCCAAACATGTTTCCGAATCTAATTTTAGTAAGATTTGGATGTTTCTCTTCCATGATTACGAAGTCGGCAGGGATGTCTTCTGAGTTTACGTTGCCGACACTTTGACA
Organism: Triturus cristatus; assembly: GCF_964204655.1. Lineage (NCBI taxonomy): Eukaryota > Metazoa > Chordata > Amphibia > Caudata > Salamandridae > Triturus > Triturus cristatus. Next base: position 919,342,568 of record NC_140581.1, on the reverse strand, counting down.
ACAGCATCATTTAATTGCCCTCTTGAGATCAGGGGTGGTTTACAAACAGCAGTGTACATGTTACCTGAGAAAGCTTGCATCATCTCTGTGGAAACGATGTCATCAGCGTCTCATTCAAAGATGTGCGTTGGTGCATTTAGAATGGCAGCATTTCTGTCGATGTGCAGGCCCATTGTTTTTCTTCGACTAATAATTATACCAGCCAAATAATACACCTTGGGTGGCTGAAGGAAGTCTGTGAGTCAACCTTTGTTTTGTCTGCCACTTAACCCAACAGATTAGGTCGTTCGCCATCAGAGCAAAGTGACTGGTAAGTTGCCTGAAGGGGAGGGAGGCAATGGGTGATTAGGTGTGGTCAGTGCAGCAGAACCAGGGTTTGAAACATTAACTCCTCTCTTCCAGCTGTCAGTGTGTGGTCCTCTCTCAGTTAGATACCACGGAGCCTTGATCAGTGCACATAAAGGGCTCATTGTTTGAGGTATGGACAAACGTCAAAGCAAAACCTTTAATTGTGTAAATCGTGATAAATGTAAGAGGTAATTGCAGTGCACATAAGAAAGGGCTCCTTGTTTGAGGTATGGACAAACGTCAAAGCAAAACCTTTAATTGTGTAAATCGTGATAAATGTAAGAGGTAATTTTGCTATGGTTCTAAGTCTTCTATTACTTGAATTATTTAAAATCCCTTTTAAAGGTGTGAAAGCGTTTATTCAGCTGTTATTTGGAGACTAATTATTCCAATTAAGGAATTTAGTAACTCTTATGACAAATCAGGCAAGGAGATTCTGCCTCAGAAAGGCATGTATATTTCTTTAAATTCACATGGTTTTGGTGACATGTCGGGCCATATATGAAATTTGTTCCACACCATAGTGTAACCCAGCATTTAACACTTGTTACTGGATTAGGACTAGTACTAGTACCATACACATCTAAATTCAAACCCCAAAAATTACATTTTTTAATTTTTCTAGAGCATTTGGTCTTGATAAAGGACTGGGCCTGATTTTAAAGTGTAGAAGATTTGAGACCTAAAAAGCGAGAGCTGTCCTGTCCGCCCTATTTAGAGTGCACAGACGTCAGTGCACTCTAAATAGGGCGGACAAGACACCTGCCACTTTTTTTTGATTGTCCAGCATATGTTAATCTCTGAATCAGATCCTAAATTGTTAAAATTAATCAAGTTGCAGGGGTGGGTAATTATATCACCTGATGCCCGAGCCATGTGGATTTGAGTCACGGGCATGACGTTTTATAGTTTAGTTTGCCCTACGGGCAACTAGACATTAAATTACTGTAAGAAAATAAAGAGCTAGGGAAGCCTGATGCTCTCAGTCAATCATTGTTTCGGAAACAATTGACAACCATGTGGGGGAATACTTGAGGGCCTCTGATTGGGCATAGGTCGATGACTATTCACAACTCGGGGAGTTGGTAGAGGAACAATGCACCCTCCCCCATATAAAACACCCCCCTTTGCTAGCACAGCCTACAGATGGGCACACAGGGATCACTTCTCATCCCGTCCTCCTTTTACTCAAGACGCTGATGTGTGCATATATTGGAGCCGGAAAATCTCTTTTTAAAATGTTTTATATACGTTTTTATTGAAAATATAAGCACAAAATACAATAACACCAAGAACATAATCATCAAAATACAAAACATAAAATACATACTTCTCCCAAAAACATCAGAAAACAGTACAAATACAAAAAATTGTAATGGGGCAAGCGAGGTGCGTCATCAATTTACAAAAACTATAAATCACATAAAGCAATTACCACAATATATCTTAATGAAGAAAAGGAAATAAGTGAGTTCCAGTACTAGGATTGTGAGCCATACTGAGCTGTGACAGGATATAATACACGGGGTGGCTGTGTTGTAGCGTTCCTGCGTATTGAGGGATGCGCAGTGCGAATACAGGACCTGAGTAATGGCAGTAACGTCTTGTCTACCGTTCACCCAACAGTTGGGGAGACTGTCGGAGTAGAAGCAGCTTGTGATACGAGGAGTGTCTGCTGCAGGTGTGTGCGGTAAACGCACCAGATGTCCCGGGGCCTGGAGGTTGGGGGCTGAAGTATAGCTTATCTTTCAGATTGTACGTTACAGTATGCCAGGCTCTGAAGCCAGGCAGATTTGGTAGGGCGAGCCCTTGCCCACCTATAAGACAGCAATCTCACGTTTGGCCAAGAGTAACGCTATCGCTGTAAAGCGCCTATAACCGAGTTTACTGAGATTAACCAGCCCCAACAGACCTAGTTTTGGAGAGGGTACCAGGGGTGTGTCTATTATTTGCACCAGTGTTGCAAAAACTTCCTGCTAATACGCCAAAATAGAAGGACAGGCCCAGGACATGTGTGAAATCTGCATCCAAGGCATTACACTTGGGGCAGTTTGTGGGTTTAGAAGGGTCAAACTTAGCCAGTTGACTAGGGGTTACGTAAATTCTATGGATAAAATTAAAATGAAGTAATTTATGTCTGTGGTTTGGAGATTGTTGGAAAACGAGGCAGCATCTGTGAGGCCTGCACAAATAACATGGCTACATTTGTCCTTCACTGGGAACCAAACACCCAATTGTAGCGCCTGACTCTCAGAGGGTAGCGTTGCAGAGCAGTCTGAGGCTTACTCAAGGGAGGTGGTGTGGGCTAGTAATCGCCATTTGCAGGTGCACAAAAATAACACTCAATAATTGATTGTCCAGTCTGTACTTTGCTTTATAAAAGTAAGAGTACATTTATTAAACACATACACTACTCAATACTATGCACCAATTTACAAATATACATAAGCTGTTGGAATTACTTTGTGACATTGCATAACATCTCCACCCCTCCCGCAAAGGGGGGAGTGGGGTCCAGTACCGCCACTCCCATGTATGCACATCAACTTGCCCCCAATGCAGATAGTTGAACATAACCTGGAGCGAGGGCCCTGCACACTGGCACCATCCCAGTGGCGACCCACCCCATTACCTCAACAAGCATTAAAAAGGGTAAACCTACCTTGGTGACACATGACCCTGACTGAGCATCTCCTACTGACCATAAAGTATGCACCTCTATATCTTAAGGGCTAGCAGTCTGGGGACTTCCCCTAAGCGCAGCAGCAAGAATCCATGTTTACGTACACTTTAGAATGACAGTACTCATCACCTTGGTTGATCATTTGAATGCATTGCAATTACAGCCCCTAAAGGCATCACAGATGAAATCACAGGAGTGCGCATATACAGCCAGACACCCTAGCAGGACTGTCTGGCAACATAGCCTCACTTGGCTTATGACATCTCCTTACACATGTGACTCTCTTCACTTCACTCTTCACTTTAAAAGGAATCACAGGTAAAAGCATGGGATTACGTAAATACAGCCAGACCCCCTAGCAGGAAGGTCCAGCAACATAACTCCATTTAGCTTAACATCACCTTACACAGGTACTTCACTTTACACATGTGACTTTCAGTCCACCTAAAAAGAAATAACCAATAATAAATGCATTTCGGCGCAATTACACCACTTCACCTCCAGGGGATGTCCTTCTCCAGACATCCCCAACTCAGCCCTTCACTCCATGATGCACTTCATAGTACACCCTCAGCTGTAGAACATAAGTTCCAGCCTAGAAGGTGTTAAAGGCTGGCTGAGCCCTTGAGGGGTTATTCTTTCAGATGCCCTGTGAAACTTATGGGTGGACTGTTCTTTTCACACATGAGGGTGACCCCTCTGGGGGCCACCAGGCACCAAAACTGCAGATTTCTTCATGCTGGGGGGGGGGGGGGGGGGGGGGGGGACTGCGCTTTTCCAGCAGCTCCCCCAGCACCTTTTCACAAGTGAGGGTGACCCCCCCCCCCCCTCCTCTGGGGGCCACATAGCACCAAAACGGCAGATTTCCAAATGCCTGGCGAGGCATTATGGGGCGCTTCATGCTCCTCTTTACCAGCTCCAGCCACTGGGAACACTCTCCTCTGCCCTTGGGGTCTCTGATTCAGCAGGGTGCTGTCTTCACTGGCTCCCTGCGGCAGCCTTTCGCCTGGCTCTCCTCCGTGGCCTCTCTTCTCCCTGCGCAGAAGCCACTGCTCCTGCGCACCGGTCCTGGGCTCTTCTTCTGGTGCTGTTAGGGTCCTGGTGGCAGTCAGGGGGTCTCTCCTTCCAACTGCCCATTGCGCCAGGCTCCAGCACCTTCAGCCGACCACACCCCAGAGAGCTTCTCTTCCTGTGCAGGCACTTTTTAAAAGTTGAGTAGGGGCTGGCAGGAAGTCTCTGTTGGTCCTATCAAACAGCGACACATCACGTCCCTGCCCCTGCTCCCTCCTTGTCCAGCCTCTGGGTTTGTTAAAAATGGCGTCGTCCAGTGTCTCTGGCCACATGGCCTCTGAAACCCAACTCCTTCCCTCCTTGGTGCAGCCTGGTGCCTGGCACCTAGTGATGGATGAGCCTGTAGCCCCACCCATCATCTCTTCATGGAGAGGAGGCCCTCGCTTGTGGAAGAAAGGTTATAAATCCATCCAGCTGAGGTCAGCCCTCAGCCTCGGTCTGGTCATGGCTGGCTCGGAGAAATATGACCGTTCTTGATGACCCAAAAGCAGTACAAATATGACTACTTCTTTTCACATTTGCTACATTGGACTTAAGTGCGTGTCTGGAATCTGTAGGCCTAATGGAAGTTAATCTTGCCCCTGGCTCCACATTCCCATGTCATCACCCAATACTGCATAAGTCCTGCCACACCATTCACTTTGTAGCTGCTCCTGGACTGCGCACGCTAGGAATCTCCCCTGCGCAGCCCGTACACGTGTGCACACGCATTTACACATGTGTCTGCATGTAACCAGCCCGGTATCCCTTACTCCAGCTGCTGAACAGTGGCCTGGTCAAGCCAGGGGAACACCAGTAAAATCCCCATGCAGTCTCTTACATCCTGAGTTCACTGTGGGTGAGTCTCAATTTATGAGGCTCCCCCACAGTAAAAGCTCAACAATTAGGTGCTCAAAAAGCGAAAAATCTGGGTGGCCCATAGTGTCAGAACCACCTTCTAACAGAGATACTTTGTGGGTTTGTTCGAGACAGAAGGCCCATTCTTAGTCGGTCAAGGGATGTCTAAGATCGTCCTCCCACAGTTGTCGAGTCCCCCTGTCCCACCCCACCCGGAGCGCCAAGCATGCCTAATACAATTTCTTGACCAGGTGCGACCCGGTGTCGTCCGCAATGAGTAGGGTAAGCGGCGGGAAGTCCTCATACGGGGCGGTGAAGGCGAGAAAGTGGCTCACAGTGTCCCCTGAAGCCAGGCCACGTTAAGGGAGTGCACGTCGGTTAGCCCATGGAGCTGCGTCAGGTCTCATTTACGTACCTGGCCATCCGGGAACAGGGACCCAAAGATATCCAACCCCAGCCTGGAGCGAGTGGTTGGAACCCCCTGTCTGTGGTGAGAGGTAGAAACAGGTTATTGAGCAAGTGGGAGGGCGGGCGAGTAAAGCGGGCCAGATCCGAATCGCCGATTTAGTTTACGCCAAGCCCAGAGCGTAGTAGCCAAAGGCTGGATGACTTGTGAATCGAGGGGGATTCCCCTTGGGAGCAGTGATGCAAGAGGAGTCGGAGCAGGCAGTTCCTTGTCGGTTTTGGTGTAAGGTATCCGGGCATCCGGGTGAAACCAGTGATGTGCAAATTGGGCCTGCGCCACCAGGAAGTATAGTTGAGGGTACGGAACCGCAACCCCCGCGCATATGGAAGTGTAAGAGTGTCCCATGCGACCCTGGGCCTACGACCAGCCCATATCCGCTGGATAAGGAGGCCGCGTAATCTAGAGAAAAAAAAATTGGTGAGAAGTATGGGTATGGTGCGAAAAAAAATAGATAAAACGGGGTAGCACCTTCATCTTTATAAGTGCGATACGGCCAGCCATGGATAAAGGTAGTTGTATTCATTGTTCCACTTGCGTGGTGAGGTGGTCTATAGCAGGCCCGTAGTTGAGCTGTATAACCTGGCCTTTGTCTCTGTGAAGGTGCACCCCAAGATATTTTGTCGTCTCCTGAGCTACCTGCAAGGGGTATTCCGTCCCGTCCGCCGCCGCTGCATCCGTGATGGGAAACAACACCGGTTACCCCCAATTATTCTTAAGACTGGACATGGAGCCAAATCGTTCAATTTCATCTATTAATGGTTGCAGATTAGTTTGGGGGTGGCGGATGAAGAGCAGAACGTCATCTGCATACAGAAACATTAAGAGCGGTCCGGCAGGGAATTGCGAACAGCGAAACAAGTGCTTTTCTTGAAGGTGTCGGACCAGGGGGTCCATCGCTATGCTAAATAAGAGCGGGGACAAGGAACATCCCTGACGCGTGCCACGCGTTATGAAGATGGGAGGGGATAAGAAGCCATTAACCCGGAGGCGGGCCGTAGGAGAAGACTACAACAGGGCGATAAGGGCAATAAAGTTAAAAGGGAGGCCAAGTTTACGCAGTGACGCCATAAGAAAGGGCCACTCGAAGGAATCGAAGGTCTTCTCCGCTTCTAATAATGCAACTGCCACGTGCTTAGTGTGTTCGATGCGATTAATAACCGAGAATACCGTGCGTAGATTGAGTGCAGTGGAGCAATGAGGTATAAAATCAGACTGTACTGGGGACAAAATTTGATCCATTAGTAAGGAAAGGCGCATGGAGAGCGTCTTAGCAAGGATTTTATTATCCAAATTGATGAGGGAGATGGGACGGTAAGACGAACAATGTGTGCAATCCTTCCCCGGCTTGAGTAATGGGGAGATAGCCACCTCGCGCATAGTCGGGGGGGGGGGGGGGAGAACACCCGACTCCAGTGCCTCAGCAAACACCTCCAAAAGTTGAGGCGCCAGACTGTCTTTGTAGGCTTTGTTAAACACTCCTGTGAGCCAGTCGATGCCCGGCGCTTTAGAACCGGAGAGTGCATCTATGGCAATCGAAATTTCCTCAACAGTAAAGGGGTGTGCCAAAAAATCAGCCTGGCTTTTGGTGAGCCAGACCATAGCCAAGTCCTCCAGATATGATAAGTATTGCGTAAAGTTGTCGGGGAGCATGGTGGAATAGAGAGATTGATAGTAAGCTAACAGCTCCGCCACAATATCTGCGTCAGATGTGGCAGACGTACCGTGTTCTTGCTCAATGGACGTGATATGCCCAGTCCCCTTCAGGGGGCTCACCAGGCGAGCCAGCGTCCTGTCGGGGCGCTCGCCTTCGCCGTAGCGCCCAGCCAGTTGGTATTTACCGAGCAGGGAAGCCTCCCTGTCAGCTTGATCATTGAAGTCCAGCAAGAGTGAATTGCGCTTAGCCTGTACGTGCGGATCTGAGCCGAAAATTCTTGAAATCAAAATTGTACTTCAGTTCTACCCCAGGGACCATTTCTCATAGCTTTTTAATTCCACGTTCTGCATGCCTATTGTATCTGGACACTACTCCATGCTTTTTGTTCGCCCTGCAGGTGTCTTGTAGAGTGGTTAAAAGGTCAGGCGGTTTTTCAGGTATTCGGCTCCAGTGTTGTCTAAGGCTTTGTAGGCATCTGAGAGCAGTTTGAAGTGGCACCTCTTCTTGATGGGAGAGCCAATGCAAGTTGCAGGGGGGGGGGGGGGGTGATGTGGGCTTGCCTTGGCAGTTCGAGAATGATTCTTGCCGCTGCGTTCTGGATGGTTTGGAGGCGCTTGAGGGGAGAGTGTTGGTTCTGCCGTTGAGGGCGTTCCCATAGTCCATTCAATTAGTGATGAGGGCTTGTGTGACGGTTCTCCTGGTGTCTCTTGGGATCCATCTGAAGATCTTGTGGAGCATTCTAAGGGTGTTGAAGCAGGTGGCGGCAACAGAGTTGACCTGTTGTCTCATGGAGAACTCACTGTTGAGGATGATGTCGAGGTTGCAGGCGTGGATGGTGGGTGGTGGGAGTGGGTGCTGGTCTGAGAGCGGAGGGCCACCAGGACGCCAAGGTGGCGGAGGGTCTTCTGAAGAGGGGAACTTCTGTGTTGTTGGTGATGAGTTTCCAATGACTCTTAGCCAGGCTGTTCACCTCCCTCCTGGAGGGTTCAGCTACTTACTGTGCAACACGGGCTTTCTCAATTTTGTGCCCAGCCACGGTTCCTTCTTTACCGGCTGGGATAGGACGCTGGACGTCCGCAGCAGAAAGAGGTGTGCGCCTGAATGGTGCGCTGTTGTGCGCTTTTATATTTTAAGAGTGCTTCTTTTGCCTGCTATTTCTCCCTTCACTAGTCCAGAAACCGCCGCGTCTTCTTTACTTCCACTCCCCATGGGAGCCCTCCCTCATCCACAGATCTCTAGACATATTGTCAGTACAGCAATCGTAGTTTTATTGATGCAGTCCTTCCTCTCGGCGTCTGATCTCATCATATGCTGGCCCCTTGCCTCATGCAAGCATTAGCCAGTTCTCTAACTTGAACTTGCTCTTTTGAAGACTCAGTTACAGACCCTGCAACTGTATACACTGTGCATTGCTCTGCTTAAGGGACTGTCTGCTGCAGAGTTGGTGTGTCTGCAAGTTGTGTGCCTGTGTGTGGAATGTATGTGTGTGTTTATACGCACACACTTGAGTCTGCCAGGCCCGAGGCGTGTGTTGCAAAGGGACGTGTGTTTTTAATGTGCGTCTGCAGGAGATTGTGTGTCAGCAGGTTGAATGTGTGTGCATGGCAGAAGAGAGTAAATTTGTCTTAGCAGGTTGTGTGTGCATTTTTTAATGTATTTTTTCAGACTGTGTGTCTGCAGGTTAGAGGTGCGTGAATTCAAAAAGAGGGTAAGTTTGTATTTGTGTCTGTATGAGGGGTGTCTGCTGTGTACTGTATGTGCCTACCTCTTTGCAGAGTGCCTGTCATAGCAGATTTTTAGGGGGAATGATAGACTCTCTTCTTGGTCATCCTCTCTAGATAGATATTTAGGATAAGTAGCTCAAAAACAGGTGCTCTTGAAGTCCTTCTTCTCCACCTGTCCCTTCAACAGGAATGAGAGAACAAGATGAGAGAGCCAGAAAATATAGAAGATAGCAGAGACGGGAAATTAATCTATAGGCGAGGGAACCAGGGCTCGAAAAGATGGGCAGGAAAGGGGAAAGAAAGAACATTATGAATTGAAAAAGTTGAATAGCATGCTGTGTGTTTAAAATTTGATTTAGGTGCCTCGTGAATAGAACCTTTCAAGACTTACATATGTAATTATCTGTTGACTGGTACCAATACTTAAACTTCAGAGCTATATTAGAGTTTTAATCCCAGTCCCAAAACTGTGGAAATGCACCTACTGGAGGGATCTATGCATTATCCTGAAGGTCACCAATTTCAAATCTAGTGAGATAGTGCACCATATGCAGAGATTATCTGTAATTTATTGGTCCCAGGTTACAATAATCCTCCTTTAGAAAAGTAGGGTACTTATATCACAAGTACTAATCCTAATAAAGTAACTCAATTTCAGCACTGAACTCCCAGTAAGTGCTTTGTATTCGGGTATAGGTGTTAAAATGAGCTAACTTGAAAAATAAATTAAAACACACTAAATAGCACCATTTCACACCCAACATCACCTCAAGCCGTCCAAACTCTAGACATGTTTTTGCTATTTTAGAAAGCTATGAACTTGTCTGTTTTGGTCTAAGTAAGATTTAGATAGTAAGTAGGGCAAGTGGATTTCTAAATCATTATTCCTTCGGGCAAACAGATTTTTTATAAATAATTCCACACTCCTGATTTGGGGTCTACTGATTTTTCTGCAGGATTGTGATTTGAACTATATATTTGCCAGTGAATGTCTTTCCTTCGTGAAATGGCAAGGCATAATTTACTTGCCACCTCTTTGACTTGTTAATGAGCTGTAATTGATAGTCTGTGCACCCCTTTTACTGTTGTAACCTGCAGGTTGTTCTGAAGGAGAGATCCTGTAAAGAAGAGTAGACTGCTTGCACAAGTTTTCAGTCATATTTATGTGTCAGGCACATAAATATGACTGACAACACATTTTTTGACTGTTCTTTACGTGTGATGCGTCTCATAACATTTTATACACTCACCCCTTCACAGATTGGAATAAAGTTTAATTACTTGGGAGTGGTGAGTATGTGCGAAATATGAAAGCTTAATGGGCTAGAATGATTGTTCTTGGCACACACAAGACCGCACGGAACAAACAAAACCTGAAATAACACTTGATATAATTATTCTTGTAACATAATTGCTCAGACTGTCACCCCATCTGCTGAAATTGCCTACCCGTAAGGTTTTTTTAATCTGTTGACTACAGTGATACCCATGTACTAATGTTCTTTTTAGGCGTCTGATGGAGATGCAGTAGTTTGCCAATTGTTATGCATTGGTTATGGTCCTGTTTGGCTTTGATGTGGTGTGTTAACCAGTGGCGGCGAGCGGCAATTAAAACAGGTGGGGCGACTTGAGAATATTAACCCACTGACAGACACTAATATCACCAGCAGTTCCCATAGGCTCAGTGCCAAAGCTCTCAGTCGAAGTCCATTGAAAACAGTGTATATCACAGGCCATGGTCGAGAGCTCTGGAGTTGAAACTAAAGACACTGGGAGTCAAACTAATGTAAAAAATTAAATAAAAAGATTAACCTACCTGCTGCCTCGTACTCAGTGCTCCTCTTCATCTCTGCACCACAGGCTACCAGAGTTTCAGTCAGCAACTGCCCTCTACAAAATCCTGGTGCTGCTCAGGCAGCATGAAAGAAGCACCTGGATTGGCTGGAGCGTTCTGGTTTAACCCTACTTAAAGCACTGGGGGCCTGTGCATTGTCTCCAGCCAGCTGTCTAAGACCACTTGGGTTGGAATGTTTTAATGTGCGCATGTCATGCTGGCCGTAGCAAGACAGCCAGCCAAAGTGACACGTGCACATTAAACTGAAATGCACACTATTCTTTCCTGTTCCTGCTCCGCCCTCAGACTTGGCTGTTACCAGTATGAAAAAATAAAATGGTAATAAATCTTTTTTTTTTTTTTAACCATTCTATTTTTCATGTTTTCTGCTTTCCAGCGAAGGGATGATGCGTCTCTGCTCTCATGGAGGTAGCGCCGTTGGTGTTAACGTTAGTAGTTATTTTGCGATAATCCTAGTAAGACCCAGTAATCCATTGCTATTAATGTTTGGTCCAATTGAGAATGTTGACAATGACTTGTTGAAATATGGAAAACACATCCGGTAAAGGGCCTCGTCAAGTGTCTTTAATACTTTGAGCGTCACTTGGGACTTCCTGCTGCGTCAAAGAAAAGACCATGCAATCCCCTGAGTACCTTGTGCTGTTTCATTGACCACTGTCTGTGCTGAATTTATTTATTTATTTATTTTGCACAGCATTCATTATCCCTAATGGCTGTGCTTCTTTTATATCCATGGGCAGAATGGTACAACTCTGAAGAAATGTATGGGAATTGTAATCCTTTCCATGCAACAACAAATCCTCTGCTGTTTGCTTTGGTGAAGCACGTGGTTTTGTTCATGAGCGGTCAAGCTTACCTGCTTTTTGCCTTGTAAAATGCAGGACTGGACGTCAAAAAGATGACCTAATTCTGGGGCGTCTACTTTAAAAACAAAAAAAAACGGAATTAACTTGATGTGTATTAATGTTAAAGTGCTCATTGGCCGTTTCTGGTAGTGTAAACTAGTTTTTTCGTGCTCATCCATTTATTGCATGCCCCCAGAATTATGTGACCGTGAGGGGGATATATGATGGTGCCTATAAACTTTAAATTTATTTCCAGGGTTGCGGTTTAGCAAGTGCGCTACACATGTTTATTACTGAAGATCACAATCACTAATATTGTAGGTGAGGGGTCCAAGTTAGACTTTGAAATGAGGAAAAAAAGAGAGAGAGAGAGAGAGAGAGGCTGTGTGTGTGTGTGTGTGTGTGTGTGTGTGTGTGTGTGTGTGTGTGTGTATAGATAGATAGATATCTTTTTCACTCCACAGCGGCTTAATTAAATCAGCCCCCTTTGCAGCGGCACAACCGAGAAGACATAATCCACAGGTCTTTTGACACACGCAATATCTTTTGTTATCCAGTAAATGAACAGTCCATGTGGTCTACGACAATTATAGCAACTGACCACGACCTACGCATTTCGGCATCTGCCCTCAACTGAGTATGTATATGTATATGTGTGTGTATATATATTCACTTAAAAAACCATAGGTTTCACACATGTTCTAGTTAGCTGGACATTTCACTCTTAAAAAAACAATGAAATTCCCCCGTTGTAGTTAGTTCAGATAACTATAACTCGCGCGCCCGCAATCCACTGCTCATGACGTCACATATTGCATCACTCATGACATGGTCAGTGGCATCACTCATGACATCACTGATGACATCGTCCTTGTGATAGAGTGGCGGTCGCGCGAGTTATAGTTATCTGAACTAACTATAACGGGGGAATTTCATTGGTTTTTTACGAGTGAAATGTCCAGCTAACTATAACATGTGTGAAACCTATGGTTTTTTAAGTGAATTTGCAAGGTTTTTTAAATGCTAATTCCTAACTATAACTTGTGTGAAACCTATGGTTTTTGTAAGTGAATTTGTAAGGTTTTTTAAATGCTAAGTTATGTATGTATTATATTTTTTATATATTTATTTTGCAATAAACTACCTATGTATATAGTTATAGATTGACCGTATCCTGTAATATGGAATGGCTCGTTTAAAATGTTTTTTTTTTTTAAGGTTTTTCACGGTGCGCGCACCCCGCAAATTTTTGCAAAAAAAAATAAAACGTTTTTTTCACCCTTCGGGGTCCTTCAGGGACCCCCTGACAAAGGCTAGGGCGTCAGGAACTCTCTACCCTGCCCCCTTTTCACGTTCTCCACCTTTCTTTTTCCCCGTCACACACCAAACACACAAAATGGCGGCCGACACTTCCTGATTTCGACCGATTCGAATGTTGACTGACATGTAACCACCAATCAGAATTGTGCTCGCGCACGTTAGGGTGCGCGCACGGCGCGCGCTTATATATATTTATGTACTTTTAAATGCAATTTTCTCAGGAACTACTGAACAGATTGACACCATATATGCAAAAGGCACATGCCTGACCTGAGGACTACCTCTTTGCCAAATTTCAAGTAATTATTTTCAGCCGTTCGGGCTGTACCTTCGACTAAAGGTCCTATGGGAAAATGCATGGGGAAAACGCATTTCGGAACCCCCTTTTTTGTCAGCCCCCATTTGACGAATCACCCCGAGACTTTCAGGGTAGGAGCTGAGCGGAGCGCCCCATTAGTTTTGAAAATTTCGCGAGGATTCGTCAACCGGCGCCAAAGTTATTCAAAATAGAATTTTCAGATTTCCTATGGAAACACGGTCCTAACTAGAACTATCTACTGGCGACCGTATATGTGTGTGTGTGTGTGTGTGTGTGTGTGTGTGTGTGTGTGTGTGTGTATATATATGTATATATATATATATATATATATATATATATATATATATATATATATTCACTTAAAAAACCATAGGTTTCACACAGGTTATAGTTAGGTGGACATTTCACTCGTAAAAAAACAATGAAATTCCCCCGTTATAGTTAGTTCAGATAACTATAACTCGTGCGCCCGCAATCCACTGCTCATGACGTCACATATTACATCACTCATGACATGGTCAGTGGCATCACTCATGACATCATCCTTGTGATAGAGTGGCGGTCACGCGAGTTATAGTTATCTGAACTAACTATAACGGGGGAATTTCATTGGTTTTTTACGAGTGAAATGTCCACCTAACTATAACCTGTGTGAAACCTATGTTTTTTTAAGTGAATTTGCAAGGTTTTTTAAATGCTAATTCCTACCTGTAACGTGTGTGAAACCTATGGGTTTTAAGTGAATTTGTATGGTTTTTTAAATGCTAAGTTATGTATTTATTAATATATATATTTTTTTAAGGTTTTTTACCGTGCGCGCGCGTTGGGTGCACTGTGCGCTGCACGCACCGTACGCTCACCCCGCGATTTTTGTATAAAAAAAAGTTTTTTTCACTCTTGGGGGTCCTTCTGTGACCCCCTGTTTAAGGCTAGGGGGTCAGAAACTCTCTTCCCTGCCCCCTTTTCACGTTTTCCACCTTTTTTCCACCTCTCCTTATCACTGCGACAGACAAAATGGCGGCCGACACTTCCTGATTTCGACCGATTCGAATGTTGACTGACATCAAACAACCAATCAGAATTACGCTCGCGCACGTTAGGGTGCGCGCACGGTGCACACATATAGATAGGTATATGCTTTTAAATGCAATTTTCTCAGGAAATACTGAACAGATTGACTCCAGATATGCAAAAGGCACTTCCCTGACCTGAGGACTACCCCTTTGCCAAATTTCAAGTAATTCTGTTCAGCCGTTCGGGCTGTACCTTCGACTAAAGGTCCTATGGGAAAATGCATGGGGAAAACGTGTTTTGGGACCCCTCTTTTTTCTCGGTCCCTGCTTGACGAATCACCTCGAGACTTTCAGGGTAGGAGCTGAGCGGAGCGCCCCATTAGTTTTGAAAATTTCGCGAGGATTCGTCAACCGGCGCCAAAGTTATTCAAAATAGAATTTTCAGATTTCCTATGGAAACACGGTCCTAACTATAACTATCTACTGGCTACCGCCAGTAGATGATTATATATATATATATATATATATATATATATATATATATATATACACTGAAAAAACCATAGGTTTCACACACGTTATAGTTACGAATTAGCATTTAAAAAACCTTGCAAATTCACTTAAAAAACCATGAGTTTCACACATGTTATAGTTAGCTGGACATTTCACTCGTAAAAAACCAATGAAATTCCCCCGTTATAATTACTGCAGGCAACTATAACTCACGCGACCGCAATCCTCTGCTGATGACGTCAGATATTAGATCACTGTATTTAGACACTTATTTACCCATGTCTTCTTCCATTAATCTTTAGCTATACATATAGTACAAATATTTATTTTTCAGAAAGACATATATGTCATCAGTGATGTAATATCTGACGTCATCAGCAGAGGATTGCGGTCGCGTGAGTTATAGTTGCCTGCAGTAACTATAACGGGGGAATTTCATTGGTTTTTTACGAGTGAAATGTCCAGCTAACTATAACATGTGTGAAACCTATGGTTTATTAAGTGAGTTTGCAAGGTTTTTTGAATGCTAATTCGTAACTATAACGTGTGTGAAACCTATGGTTTTTTCAGTGAATTTGTACGTTTCTTTAAATGCTAAGTTATGGTTTTTTTTTGGTTTTTTTTCAGGTTTTACACCGTGCGCGTATATATACACACATACATACAGCGCGATCTTTTCCCAACTGCCTCTGATGAAGGGATCACCCAGAAACGCGTCCGGCATGAGAGAAGCTGCTTACAGTCAGTCTACGTGCCCATGAGTACCTGTAACTTAGGCTGGTAACCTACATGTCGTCTCGTGTGCAGCTCGTCTTGGGATACCATGTTTTTGTCAAATTGAATGCGGCAGCCCGGCCGCGAAGTTTGCACCACCCCATGATGCCAAGGGGGCCACGGTCATGGATTCACCATTTCCAATGTGGAGCGACATGCCAGGATTCACCATGAACTCAATGACTGGGGGCCCAAGTTGGGTCTTAGTAATGTCAGGAATAAGCGCGCTGAAATAAGGAAGGAATTGCAGGCACTACAACTCCCAGAATTCCATCAACGTGAATAAGGGGCGTGACTATTAATTAAGGAGTTGTTGCCTCCCAGCAGCGCGATCTTTTCCCAACTGCCTCTGATGAAGGGATCACCCAGAAACGCGTCAGGCATGAGAGAAGCTGCTTACAGTCAATCTACGTGCCCATGAGTACCTGTAACTTAGGCTGGTAACCTACATGTCGTCTCGTGTGCAGCTCGTCTTGGGATACCATGTTTTTGTCAAATTGAATGCGGCAGCCCGGCCGCAGGGTTTGCACCACCCTTTGCACCACCCCATATGCCAAGGGGGCCACGGTCATGGATTCACCATTTCCAATGTGGAGCGACATGCCAGGATTCAACATGAACTCGATGACTAGGGCCCAAGTTGGGTCTTAGTAACGGCAGGAAAAAGCGCGCCGAAATAAGGAAGGAATTGCAGGCACTACAACTCCCAGAATTCCATCAACGTGAATAAGGGGCGTCACTATTAATTGGTCCGTTCAGCCCAGGGATGCAGAAGAGGTGTCTGTAGTTTCCCATGAAAGTACTAAATAAGGCGTGTGAGGCTTTGATTTAAGCACATGGCCCACTGCTTTGATACTGATTCTAGGGAGGGGGGGGGGGGAGCGTACTCCGGAAGGGTACAACAACCCAGATATAATAAAGCACACATGCAGAGTTTACCATTCGGAGGAATCCAGGCTTTAAGTGGGATGAAAAATCTTGGAGGGGGGATTGGGGCTCTCAAAGGGGCGTGACCGATGTAATTAAGGGCGTGGCTGTAAAACACATAAGATAAAAACAGCATAGTGTGCCAACCGACTTTTATTTTGCTGCTACTGTCATTGCATCCAGAGATAATACAAGTAACATTACACCTACAACAAACCAGGACTATTTACTTTGTCATTAGATGTTGGTTGCATGAGAAAATAAGCAACAACTATGACTTCGTTGTATAGAATATTGAAAATGCTTCAGTTCTGAGATGGAAACTATAACGAGTCTCTTTGAAGGTGCATCTAAGGCTGGCTAAGGGTGGTACTGCTGCTGGGTTAGGTTTTTTCCATCATGAGGGTGAGGGTTACAATGGAGAGCCCGATAGGGACCGGTCTCAGCACCTGCTTTTTAGAACTGATGGTGCTGAGCACTGGCAGGACCCGGCCCACTCAAAGCCCTTGGATTAATGTGTAGATTCACAAACCTAAATGTAAGTGCACCAACTGCGTTAAATATTCAATGCGAAGCCTACAGCATACTTAAAAGAAATCCTGTTTCTCAGTGTGCCCTGTTGACAATTGTGGGATCTGAGCAGAGAAAACTGAATTTTTACACAGAGTGTGCAACAAGAATCCCCCGGCTTGAGACCCAGTTTTTGTGGCCGAAGGCATAACCACTAAATAACTCGCTCCCTTCCCCCAAACGGTGTGATAAACATGAAAGCACTTTTCCATCTGGCAGGAAGGATTGGCATTTCTCTTGGTCTTTTGCGATTTTTCGAACTGTAATCCCACATCTACAGGTAATCATTTCAGTTGTTTTAAGCAGCGTTCATGATGTTTTTGGCAGTAATGTAACATTCTGGAACACTAACGGTAGTATTTCGGTGTGTGCTCCTCTTTAAATGAGCTTTTCGTGAATTAAGTTGCTGTTTAGGGGCACGTGACCCACAAAACCTAGAAATGGGATTGTTCTCACATATGATTCAAGGGCTGTAAACAATATTGGCTCTGCTCATCAGAATTTCAAGAGGGCCTGCAATGCATATCTGGTGTGCAGCTATTGCTTTTTTTTCATGCTAGTTTCCCTTTTTTCTTTCCGTCCCCCCCAAACCCCCTCCTTTGGTAAAGCTGAAAAATGCATCTTTGATGAATTTGCTCCTAACCCTAAAGCTGTCTGCCTGTTATTCATCAGAAAGCAGGTCACAGTTCAGTGAGCAGAAGAAAAGATTTTAATGGAAGCTGTGCCAAGGGCTGCAATGCATCATTGTAGGGCACCTAATTACATTACAGTGACAAATATCAGTGGTGACAACAGCAATAACCTCCCTCCTTTAATGGCTGTGCGGAGAAGGAGTTTGGGCCTTGCGCCATCAGAATCCGCCTGGTATCCAAACATTGGCCATTAGCAGTGTGCGGCCACACTATTATTGGGTGATTACGGAGATCCCGTGCATAAATATTGCTCAGCCAAAGCTACGCCCCGCTAGGCGGAGTGCAAAGCTGCGTGATGACCACAGCAATGATCTGCATTGCTGCGGGAACTTGCAAAATGAGAAACTAGATACTTTTTAGTTGCTTCATCAGCAGTTTGAGAATTTTTGTATGATCATGAGATACGTTTGTTGCCACTAAAAACCAAAAGATTATTGATTCATGTTGTTGTGAGGGTGATTTGTTTTTATTTTTATTTTTTTTAATTTAACTTTCACACAACATCTTAGTATTTTTTTTAACCACCTTGTCATCTAAATGTGTTTACTATTTCGTTTTTCTTGTCTGAGGAAGATGGTGTTTGCTACGAATGCTTTCACATCCTTGATTTTGTTGAACTTAGACAAGGGAGTGGGCCCTCCAACCTTTGATTTATTAAGAAATAAAGAAAACGCTGGACTTCATTAACCTGAATAATAGGATTTCCATGCTTAAGTGACTTTCAATGCTTAAGTGACTTTAAATGCATATACCTCTTTCTGCTGCTTTGGGACTCCTAATATATATACTACGGTATAGATTCCCCACATGCTGCTGACCTCTAATGGATATATGGTTTGCCTTAATGCTTTACTCTGCATACCGCCTACAAATGTTGTCCATTCCTCAAAATGAAACTTTGTTGTACCGTGTTTTGCCTCCTCCCGGGTCTAGCAGTGCAATACAAAAGCAAATCGAGGTAGATAATAATAATTCGATTTATGAGTGCTAATTATGAGAGAATGCTGGCTAAAGTCCTATTTTCATACAGGAGTAATCCCAGCGATGGTTTGTCTTGTGAACACGTCATTGTTATGCCCATTTGTAGATCATATAGGATGCTTGGAAATCATTTTTGTCTGAGGCTGTGGTTTTAAGGGGCTGCCCTTGGTTGCTTCTTTGATTCATTGTGAAATAAAAATATATGATGGCTACTCTCTCTTCGAGGCCTTGAAAATCCATTTCACAAGAATCTAAAACTAAGCATGTCTACCCACATTAATACAACACACCACATCCGACATTAGTCGTCTGTGTTCAGTTTGTCAAGCAGTCCTGCAGTGGAGAGGTGTACAAGGGTTGCTTGCTGCAGGAGAAACAGATGAACTAGCGTTTCCTACTAAAGTTCTTTTATCATTAAATTTGCACAGATGCTCAGTTTTTACAATTCTATACCATTTCGTCCATCTTTATGAAAAGTGTACCTTTTAGGTAATTTAAACACTGATGTAACCTGAGAGGTGGCTGGAATTTTTGGATGATTATCTGAAACTGTAATAGGCAAAAATGGCGGCATGCAGTCAACGCACTAACCGATTTGTTCAAGGCAAGGCAGTGCCCTTAAACTCTGCAGGGCGTGTACATGCCAGTTGATTGACAGTTCTTGGACATCACAGAAGCCGATGCTGAGACAGAAAGAAGAGGCTTAGGTATCCACTAGCACATAATCACAGATGACTGTGTAGTGTTGTCAAGGAATACATTTTTTGATGTTGATGAGTGACTGGTCTGCAAAGTAGCGAGGTGCAGCTGAAGTTGCTGCCTAGAACTGGTGGCAGGTTGAGTCCGGGAAGGACTGCAAGCAGTGATCGAACAAGAGAAAAAGCAATGGACTTCTTATGTCACTAAATCCCCCATCCCATTTAAGGTAATGGAAGTTGTAAAGTTGTCATTAAACAAAGAATTATTGCAAAAGACAGGAGTCCACTGTGCCACCACCTGGCTGCTTCACCAGAATCTCTTCAGAACTCTGTTAGCCACTAAATGAAAATGGGTGACAACTGAATAAGAAAACTGAGGCTAATCGCACAAAGTGAAACTACTTACATTTAATCCATCCCTGCAGAGTAATACAAGAGCTGGAGATGAGCAACGGTGTCTTGGGGACTCTCTTCTGTTACCGATGCCGGTGCCTAGTAATTTGCCCCTAATCACACCATGCTAGATGTAAGCTTGAGGGTACCTTGGTGGAGTAATTGGGAGTTCTCCACAATACCAAAGCACCTAGCAACTCTGGGTTATCTCCTTGGGTCAGGCTGCAGTCCCTCGTCAAAGGTATGTTGGATGGCCCATACATATCTTATAAGGTTGTCAATCTTCAGTCTGTTGTAGTGGAATTCCAAATACTCTACAGTTGAGTTTGATCAAACACTGACCTTTGGATTAAAACCGATGTGTCCGGTTTCGGTTCCAGGTAGTGAGGCTCAAACTGGATTTCTCCCTCTTTGGAGATGCTTCCTAGGCATTCTTGAGAGGGAGAAAGTTCTAGTTACAGTGCCAGAGAGAAGCCCATGTTCTCTCTGCCAGACATCTTTTTGGTGAATGTTAATAACTTGTTGTTCCTATGCATGGATGAAGGAAAATTGGCCCGCTATACCCTTCTGTGAGGGTGTCACTATTTATAGGGGAGAGCCAGTAGCCTTCATACCTTGACCTGCCCAAAAACTAGTATTGTGCATCTAGCCAAAACCCAACAGTAAAGGTGTTGAATGTTCTCTATTGATAGTAAATGTTGATGGAATCCATATGTCTCTGTTGTTTAAGCAGACGACAAGGGTGTCACTTGTGGACTTCTGCAATTGTTTAGTTGACTCCTGAGAATTAAGGTCCTGCTAAACACAGTAAAAAATAAATAGTGGGAGATATTCTGGTGACGAACGCGAAATATGCTATAGAATGATAGCTAGATCAAACAGCTGTGGACATTGATCCTTACACATGATATCTGTTAAAAAGAAAACATTTTTTTACAGCAAGTAAGGCTTCTCACTTGACAGCATGAGAATCAAGAGCGACCTCTGCATATCTAGAAATTTGTATTATCTTTAGAGTTTATCATCTGTATGTAAACTGGATTTAAATTGAATTCCTTAAACACAGATGTATTCTTGGAAAATTGCTTGCTATTCCAGTAAAAGGCTCCGGCTAAGATCATAACCAAATAGTTTTCGCTTTCTGATGAATCTGGTATTGCGCATGCCATGCTGAAACAGTTGGAATGGAGGGGCAGTTGAAATCATTGTGGTTAAGTTGTACCACTTTGTCATGCTATCAACTAATTGGCTGCATTTTTTAGGTCTGGCATTCGCCAAGAACTTCTATTTTACTAAACTTGTATCTATAATATATTTCTTTATACTAGCATTCAGCCACCCATCTATCTTCATCCAGTGGTCTGTTATTGTCATGCACGTTTTTCTTGAGCCCTATACATCATACAGAATTGGGCAGTGGGTCAACTGTGAGTGATGGTCTTCTGCTCTATCATAAGGAGCTCTTTTACTACAAAAACAGCTCCACAAATGCCCATTCACTTCCAAGGCAATGTGTACTTTCGAGATAAAATAATATTTTTGATTTCCGCCAATGTTTTAAAATATTTGATTGCCAAGGGAATGGCAGCTCACAACAAAAGAACATTACAATTGCCAAAATTAAGCCTTGCAGGCACTGCCTGATATTTTGACTTTGCCAGTGCTTATATTTGAAACAATGGGGTGTATACTCCTTCATTAACTGAAAAGAGGTCCATATGTGTTAATACATTCCTCTGGACTATTGTTAGTCAGTTTGAAATCTCCATATTAACTTTTGTGTGATTTTCAAGGTATGGGTGAATTTTCTGAATAGCACTTTGCTTGCGAGTATGAGCTTTAAGGTATGTACGGCCCTCCCGAACGCAGCCTTGTGTGTAAGTTAGTAGCCAGAGATGTTACCACTAACATGAAAGTTATATGGTGAGCACAGTAAAATATGAGGATGCACTCCAGACGAACAGAACAGATCTGGGGGTGTAGTAAAATAGTGATTGATCATAATCATCTAGTGGATACGTATAAACGCTGCCCAGAACAAATACTCCCTCAGACAATAAGTGACTGTCACAGGATCATGTAACTAGGGTGTTTGCTAACAGTTTGAGTTTGTGCGGCCTAACCTACCAGAGTAGATCATATAATAAAACAATTGCTGTTTCTTTATCCTTTACCTTAAAATTGCATCTAATTTAAGGCACGATCATACCAAAGTAAATGCCACCAGCATCAGTAGGGAGTGGAGGCTTACGCTTTGGCTTTTGCCATGTCATGAAATTAGTAGGGCTGGATTTGTGCCAAACTTGACATGGCAACACTCTTGCAGTTGTATCACCCAGCATGAGTTTGAGAATCTGTGATCAGTTTGATTGGCTTAGGTATCTGTTATGCAGATTTGTAGAGCATACTATTTCACAGGAGGGCATCCTGGCGCTCAGCAGTTGTCAGTTTAGGCGCCTAGAGCTTAGTGGGCTTACTTGAAAAGCCAGGTCTTCAGCCTCCTGCGGAATTACAGAATTGAGGAGGAGGCTCTTTTGTGTAGTGGCAGGTCAGTCCAGGCTTTAGGAGCGATGCATGAGAAGACTCGTTAGCTAGATCTAGTATTGTGTGTGTGTGGGGGACTTGTGCATGTAGGAGCCCATATGAGCTGAGGCGTCAGGAAGGTTTGTGAAAGCAGATGCGATTATTAAGGTATGCTGGCATGGTTGTTGATTCAGGAATATGCATGGGGTAGTGGAAGTGACATCACATACCCTTTGACCTTAATGACATCACAGGAAATTACATCATATGACCCTTCACCCTGCTTTTTTTAGGAAGACATGACACGAACATTACAGTCCTATACTCCTTACACTTATCCCTACTCATTCTCACAGTTACATTCACTCTTAATCTAACTCATCCTCACTGACTCTCAGGCCCAGGTTTACTAAAGCATTGCATCGTGTTTGAGTCACTTCTGTGTTAGAGTGGGAATAATTATCCAATGCAAATCTAATTTGCTTTGGATAGCATCCCAATGTAGCACTAAATTGAGCTATACACTGTTTTGCATTATTTTGCGGAAAAGGGACTGCTTCAGTACAAAATCTATGCTCCAGACAACACATACACCCTTGCACTATAGAACAAGTGTGTGTGGGTTGGTCCGTATCTGCCGAAAGTGCACAGTGAGAGAAACAATGCACCATATCTTAGTAGATGTGGTGCATTTGTGGTCCTTGATGCAAAGCAGCCCACTTTGGTGCAGCTGTTCTTTGTGTCAAATAATAGAAAATCTGGGTCTCAGTGTCACTCAATCTCACTTACTACTTTTTACCCACATGCTTGCGCACACACACACCCTCAAATGCCCGCACCCATCCTTACAGATACACAGTAGGTTTACCTCTGGAAGACATGGCCGTTGCTTCCTCTTGAGGCCTCCTTTACTCTGTTTTTGCCAATGTTGCGCATTGTAGTACCTTCTCTGGAGTGCACCCAAAGTCTTTATGTTCGCTATTGAAGGCTGTGTGCTGGAGTGGCTGTTGATTCAAGCTGACAGTTAAGTATGCCTCACTTCTGTGCACCTGGCTTGACCAATCATAGCATGTATGCCTTTACCATGCAATGATAAAAATATAATTGAATAAAGTATATTACCTTCTGGCTATTTCAGTTTGCAAAAATCGTTGAAGAGATGAGTGATGGCTGAGCTATGACTGTGTTCTATCATTTTTTTGTTTTGTTAAGCCAGTTATTAAAGTCCAGCTCTTAATCAATTGCAGTGCATCCACGGCCTGATTAGACATAAGTTCTTGACTTGTTTTTCTATATTGCGCTGAATAACAGTTTTTGATGGTTCAGAACATTGCAAATTGCAGCCTTTACTATAGACCATTTAATTGCACTTTAAGCATTGACTTAAGAAAGATGATAGTTTGAGCTGACCTTGCCGAAGTTTGCTTGTTGGCTGTCCAGTCATGTTCTAGTGTAAGTGGGAGCACTCACCCAATGGAGTTATATTTTTGACGCCGTTTTGGTCCTCTTTGTGAGCTGTGCCGAAACTAAACCTGTTGTTAAGTTTAGGTAAACGTTAAACCCTAAGGTGGGGCGTCAACAATGCACTGGTGGCCTTAAACATTTTGTTTTGCATTTTAGAACATTGGAATGTGGAGCACTCCATTGAAGACAATGGAGTTCTCCGTGCTTCTAGGTGTCAGCAAAGGCCCGCAAAGCAACATTCCAATGTTTTCACAAAGGCCTCTCGGAGCCCGAGGGGATTTAAACCCCCTCGGGCTCCAAGAGGCCTTTGTTTTATTTGTTATAACATTCTGCCCTATAGTGGAAGAATGTTCTAATAGCCTATAGCCCTTCGTAACTGGGCTATATCGGCTAATAAAGTCCCGCTCCCTTGTTAAAGGCCCGAGCCGAAGGCGGGCTATAAGGCTATATTAAAACACGTTCTCGCCAACTTAGTGCGTGCCCACCAAGGGCGGTTTTGCCGTTTGTTATTTCTCAGTTTGTTTATTTTGAATTTATAGTAAACTTGGAAGTAGAGCAGGTTTTTTTATATACGTTATTTTCTCATTTTTGATGCTAACTAAGGTTTACATAAAGATTTTTTTTACATTTGAAGATTGTAAATTACTTTGTTAAAGCAAAGTTAGCGCCTTTGGAGAAAAGTCTACCCTGTGCATTTAATGAGAGCGCAAACTGATACTTACTTGTCGACCGTCCCTCTTCACACACAACATTGTGGCTATAAAATGTCACTCCTGTGACGAAGTGTGCACTTTTAAAAGCTAGGCGTTTACTCTTGGAGGCTTGAACGCTTTACAAGCCCTGACTTGGGTTAGAAGTGAATGTAGATTTTCTAAACAACGTAAATGAAGATTTGAGGCTTGTAGCCTGCTTCCCTTTATCGTTACTGGACCAGCTGCAAAGAGGACACTTTATAACATTTAATACCATCAAACACTACACCTCCTCTGAGCTTTTAATAAACAAAAATAACTTGCACTCCTTCTAATAGGAAACAAGCCCATAAAGATTTTGCACAGCACCTCTTTTCCTTGTCTTTCAGCCCAGGATAAGAGCACTATTGATTTTTGCTTTGTTCTAAGCATTGATTTTTATTTAGCTTATTATTAAGCTTACCCCAAGCTCTGTTATGTTTGCAAGCACATTATGGCACTCCTAAGTTCATGGTCTGTAGCGCTTGGAGAACGTTGGTGATTTGGCGCTTTACAAATATAAACCAACATTAACATTATTTTACTTTTGGCTTTTAGGAAGAGTGTAATAGGGGCTCCGTGTCCTGGCATAGAATTGACATTGAATCACAACTACATGCTAGAGTCCTGAGATGGCCAATTAATAGGTCTTCTCAGCTGCTAGCTTCTTCGTGTTGTTTTTAGGTCGAGCCTAGAGTCGGCGTGCATGCTCTGCTCTGTGAGGCATGCAGCATTAGAGTATGGACTTGAAGCTCTACCCACTCTCTGCCCATATTTTTCATTGGCTTGTGTCATTGTCCTTCGTAAATGCTGGCTTCTGATTCAGTAATTGGCTTGTTAGGCCCTCCTTAGTACGGCCTTGTCTTCATTTGTAATCTCCCATAGCTACTGGCCCTTTTACTTCGGTTGTTACACGGTACGTGTTATTTAGTCTGTAAGCACTGCTTTCTTTAATACATTTCTCCTTCTGTAGACACAACATTCTTTCCTGCAACCTCTGCGCAGATCTCCAGATATAGTCTTCACTGCTGTCTTCCATCAACGTGCTGCACAACACCCTTCTGATTTGCAGCTTCACCCGTCCTGCCCATCCTTCGTGCTGCTTATTTTAAGTTTACAATCCACCCGAAGGTATTGGAGACTTTACATAAGCACCACTTACATTATACAAGGACATATTCAGTTTTCGTGGGCACGGGTAGATTAAGTAATTTGCCCAGATTCACAGGATGCTGAGCCAAAACCAAGACTTTAACCCTGTTCCCCAGTTTCATAGCTTTCATGTGCACGGTCCGCAAAACAAGGGCTCCTGATGCGAGGCTGTGCCATAAATTACGGACAGCCAGGCCGTAAAATCAGGGGGACCTCTGGTGTTTATTTTGTGGTATAAACTGACCCCTTCTTTATAGAACATAAACAATTTCAGGAATGCCCCCTTTAAAATGCTGAGCTGCGGCCCAAAAAATATATTCATGGCAATGCAGCTGAGCACTTAAAGAGGCAGTATGCGCATGTATATGACCTCCGCGTGCAAGTACTGTTCAGATTTGGAGCTCTTTCTTCCCCCTTCCAGCCTCACAGACAGACCCTTATGAATAATTGGCAGAGGTGACGAACTGGGCCTGCTGTGCCTTTTAACAGTCACCGTATGCCCGAATAATGTAATCGCAGCCAAATTCACTAGGGTTCCATGATTTTGTAAGTCAAAACTGAAGAATTTAAGTGCGTTACACCGTCAGTTTGAGTCAAATTACAGTTGTGTTTTTTTCTTGGCCATGCCCAGAGAAAATTCCACTCGATCCCAGCAGCTGCTTTAAAATTCTGTCTAATGCCTTTAATTGTTTTTTTTTTTTAATTGGTGTCTGTTAGTTTCTGTTATTATTTAGCATGTAGAAATCCTCTTTTCCCACTGGTCATATGTAGTAAATGTTAAAAAATCCAGATGCGGCAAATGGACTAAATTGTAATCATGTGTGTCTGCAATTTTCACCAGGGTCCTGGCTCACTGTATTCGTAGCTACCATAGGTGCAGCATGTGCAGTGACACCATGGATATTTTCGCCTCAACAAATGAAGCGTGTAGGGCACAAACCAGAGGTAGACAAGACCCTACTTAACTAACACAAACAAAAATGTTCACTCTTCATTTCTTTCTTTAAATTCAGCAACTATTTTATCTAAGCTCTTTAGAGTCTTTTAAATAGGAACACGAATAGTAATTACTCACTCGTAAATTATAGCAAAACACCTTATTCTTAATTTGTCATTAAATTAATTCCCCAATCAAACAAGACATTGTGCTAGATTTCCCAAGAAGTCCATTATTCATTAAAAACAACCGTCTGTTGAACAGAGCGAGTCATATCCACATCGAAGGTGGCAATCAAAATATATTTGGTTCACAGGTTGCCAACACTGCACATCGAAAAACTTCAATACACAAAGCACGGCATAGGGCGCTTTTACAAACAAGCATTTGGAAGGCAGTAGGTCCCGCATTTGCAAGAGTTTAAGCAATTAGCATAGTAATTGACAATGCCTTTTATTTATGTTTTAAAAGCCAAAACACAAATAAAAGGCATTGTCATTTACAATGCCAATAGCTCATACACGCGTAAATGCGTGACCTATTGCATTGCAAATGCTTGTTTAATATTGTGTATCCGAGTGGGCTAAAACTAAAATTTCAAGAACGATCCCCACCTCTCCTGTACAGGACACAACCCGTGTACCCCACTCTACCAGCTGAGGCCAGCGCTGATGGTGCTGCAGAAGACACTTTACACTCACTCTTCCAACCCCCATCTTGCAGAGTTTCACTGGCATCTCCTGAGGGCCAGGGTGGAAAGAGGCACACCATGCTGTGCCCGCTCCCCAAGGTTGGCCATTGTCCAACTGAACCGGACAGTCACTCTGCTTGACAATATGTTTGGTCCACTTCTGCGCATACACCATAAGGCTGCAGCCACCTTTGGGGTGGTGCACCAGTGAAAGAGCTGGTCCAGGCAAGTGGAGTCCAGTTTATCCACTTAAAAAGCAAGCATTTGCAATGCAATAGGTCTTGCATTTACGAAACCCTCATAAATGCGACACCTATTACATTGCAAATGCTTGTTTGTAAAAGCGCCCATGCAACGCTTTAGCTTTAATGTCTGTAACATACAACAATGTCTCTAAGGGTATTAGTTAATGGCCAATTTTATATAGCACAATTAATTGCTACATGCAGAAGGAGAAACCAGGGAGACCAAAATTCAATGTGACAACATAAATTGGGTTTTTGGTAACTACATATATTTGTTATAGATAACTTCATATATTTAAACATGTATACGAACAGCACTACATTACATTAAATGGCATGTAACCTGTGGGATACTGTGCACAAGTGCTCGTGAAATGGTGACGACGCAAGTGACACGTGAGGAAGTATGTACAGCGACATGAAGGGGCGCAACAAAAAAACAGTTGGTGAAATTTACATTGTAGAGATACCCAAACCATAAATGTTACTATAGACCAGGGAACTCAAAATGGGTATCCTCAAAGAGATAGCGCCGTAAGTTTCGCTGTAAATGTTTATGGCGTTTCGGCCTGTTGAAATGTTTAGGCCATCATCAGGACCAGGTTAATCTTATTTTTAACACTGGTGTTGATCGCGACGTGAGTCCCATTTGTAGGCGTGCGGGGTCCTTAAATAGGTCAGGCTGAGTCAGGACGCTTGTATAGGCCTGGTGGAGTCAGACGAGGCTACGTTGGGAGGTCTCTGGAAGGGCGTCCAGAGAAGGTAAAAAAGTTACTGCAAGGATCCGCAGTAAGGAAACAGCTGCTGGGTGTGGTCGTTTGGATCAGACACGCAGTCATGGGGGAATAAATCAACGGTGTGACGAGCCGGCATCAGTCTGGCCCGAAGGTCGGCAGCGCCCTTTTCCTTAGACGAGCCGTGTCTAAAGAAAGGTGCGTGGCCACCATTAAAGTGAAAGCGTGGCATAGGGCGCTTTTATAATAGGAAGCATTTGTCAACTTGACAAATGCTTTTTTTTTTTTTTTAAAGCACCCCATTCTGCACTTTCATTGAAGGGAAAATGCGGCATGGGGCAGATTAAAAACAAAAGTGAATAAATACCACCCTCCCCCCTGCCCCCCCACCCCAAAAATGCAGCTGCGTTCAGTGCCAATAAACCAAAGGCTCGGCCGCCACTGTATGAGCGTTTCCGAGCTACTTAAAAAAAATAAAGCAATGGGGTAAGAGCATGTCCTGCCCTCAACAGCAGGCAGGAGAAAACCATTTAAGCAAATAGTGCTTGGAGGCTGTAATTAAAGCCTAGTGAGTAACGACACATGTAACTGGTTGTACTCCTGTGAGGTTACAAAATGAGACAAGGCGGTACTAAGGAGAGACTACTAAGCCTATTGACCGATGAAAAGCCATAGTTTCCAAAGGACAATGACGCAATCCAATGAAAAATGTGGGTGGGGCTTCACAAGTCCAGTGAAGGCCTCTCTGCCTTAGGCCACTCCGGCAGGGGTTGACTGCCTGCCTTGCTAATCCCACACTGTTACTGGAGGAAGTTGCTTCGGACTAAAGCTAATTGAGTGCAGAGGTATACAATTCTTGCTGCCTCGGCTGGTTTACAGTCACACTTGTAACAGCTGGGACTTGGATGCCAGATAAGTTCTTTAGGAGCAATCCTCTTGGTCAGGCTTACTACCTCTTTTAGAGCCCCACATATTACATTGGCTGCGGTTTCTTCACTGCTGTTTACTGGTGGATTAGCCAATTGAGGGCAATGACCAAACTTGTTTATTTAATGCTGCACTCTGACCCAACTGGTGATTGGAGTCTAAATCCTTGTGCAAAATATCCGACTATGCAGGACAACACAGTGAGCCAAGTTCATGCTTGATCATTTGTCGTGTGCCCAGGTTTGGTCTGATCCTCGGCATTCCACGGATTCCAGTGATCCCATAAGCCAATCCCCTCCTCGCTGGCCTACCCGCTCCTTCACCAATTGTATTTCAAGACATTGTCATTGTGGTTATGAAGTGTTCAAAAAGTTTTAATATGTTTTATAACTTTCAGGAAAATGTTTAGTCTGGGAAATTTGCAGTTTGCTCTAACCGCTTGTCTTTTTTTCCCCATGTAGGCAGAAATCGTGAAGAGGCTGAACGCTATCTGCGCGCAAGTGATTCCTTTCTTGTCCCAGGAGGTAAGGGCCCTTTTGTCAGCGTCAAACTAAGAGCTGCTGTTCAAATGGCACCGGGAAACCTTTTCTTGACGCTCCTGTCTGATTGCGTCAATACCGTGGTGAACCAGTTTAATTTTCTGTGGACATCACACATCTAGTTCCCAAAGCCACCTTAAAATTCAGTAGCATCAGATGTAAATGCACCTCTGTAATGGAACATTTACTAATGTACAAGGTAAGATCAATTTTAGAGTTACTGTGTTCCATGGAATTACGACTGTTCATCAAAATGACATTTCATAGTGTAGATCGGGAAATTGCCAGTAAAGGCTGAATGGGCCCACTGTTTGCTAACTGCAGGTATTTTAAATTTGGCACGTGTATCTTTATGGGATCTCTCATGGAGATGCTGCAAAAAGTAATCTATCTTGCACAGTTTATTTTGGTTGCTTGGAATTGACATAATATTAAATCTT
Source organism: Triturus cristatus (assembly GCF_964204655.1). Taxonomy (NCBI): domain Eukaryota; kingdom Metazoa; phylum Chordata; class Amphibia; order Caudata; family Salamandridae; genus Triturus; species Triturus cristatus. Next base: position 919,312,502 of record NC_140581.1, on the reverse strand, counting down.
AATTTTATAATATGATTACTTGGAAAAGATGTACTTGTTATTTTAAATGCTTTTCTGTTTGAAACCGAGTGCATTTCGAGGGGTGTCTTGGGGCCTCTAATGCAGGGGTCTGCAACCTTTTCTGTAATGAGAGAGTTCAGTGAAAATCATTGTGAGATACTAATAATGTGAGAGTTTTAATATTGACAACATTAGCCAGGATTACATCAGTGGTCACCATATGCAGGATTGCCAGCAGTGTTCACGTCAGTGCATCAGGCGCAGTTGCCAGCAGTAATGTAAACTTTGCCAGTGTGGCATGTCGCTACAAGGGTGATACATAAATGCCATAGTTACAATGCTTCTGGCGGCAAGTTCATAAAATTAGTAATAGGTCTGTCCAAGACCAGATAAGTTTTCATTCACTTCATGTCATTCAAATTCCAGTGTTAAATATATTTTGTAAATTCAAGCATTTTTCTCCAAACATCAGCTCAGGAACTCTGAAAATTCACACATTGTTTTCTTGAATAAAAACTTTTCAAATTTGGAATACATATATTAATTCAACCAAGCAAAAGCTTCTATTTTAGTAGGCGGGGCTGCACATAGGAGAGCTACTTACAGGTGGCTGGTGAGCTACCAGTTGCTCACTAGCTACTCATTGGTGAACCCTGCTCTAGTAAAACCAAGCCAAGCCAGCATTGTTGCTGGATTTATTTAGCACAGTAAATACAGCACAGAACTAATGTGGCTCATAATTGGCTCGTCTACGTAGGGGACGTGCTTCTGTTCACGACTTAAGTATGGCACTGGTGAAACGTTGGGCTTGGCTCCTTGTTTTTTCCAATGGACTCGATGTACGAACAGCTCACAAATGTTTTTGGGTAGATAAAATTTCTCTTACTGCAGAGAAGTAAGCCATGTTTGTGCGGATTTTCTTCTTCTGTGGATCACCCCATCCAGTACTAATTAATTCATGATTTGTCTGTTAGCTAACAAGACCTCCAGACTATGGTCTCCAGCTAGAGTAATGACATTCCACGTCTTATTTTAGACCTTGCGCTTCTCAAAGAAAATGTAACCATAATGGTCTGAGTTCAATGACTCCGACTGAACGTACATTTTTTTTTACTAATTCACAAAACAGATGATATTGTATGCCAGGAAAACCACGTCATGTGAACGAACAGACCTTTTATTTTTTAGGATACCTATTTCTCCATGCAGAGTTGTACATAGCTTTCATTTCCACGCTATGTGAAGGGTAGATGATTGTGCAAACACGTTTTAATTTCTTTGTTTATCTCCATTGGTGAAAACGTTTTTCCCGTGGAGAAAGCCCTATGACTATATCCCCACTGTAGGAAACTGGGTTTATGTTGCAGGAGCCCCCAATTTTCTGCCTAGTGTTTGTGCAACTTTGACTGCAGTGTACTGGGTTCCTGCTAACCAAGTCCCCAGTACCAGTGTTCTTTCCCTAAAAAAGGTTAAATTGTGTTCCCCAATTGGCAAAACCTTTAGCACCCTCTGTAGTTCCCTAGTCAATGTTACCTTGGGCCTGAGGTACTAACGAGAGTCCCTAAGGTCAGCAGCATGAATTCTGCCACTCTAAGGGACCCCTCACCAAGCACATGTAAGGCTGCCATTGCAGGCTACGTGTCTTGGTGCAGACAAAATGTGAAAACTCGACATTCCACACATAACTGTGTGCTATGTCCTTAACACTGCATGTAATATTTGTAAGTCACCCTTAAAAGCGGCCTGACAGCCCTATGACGGGGTGCTGAATATTACATGTGAGGGCATATCTGCATTAGCATATATGCCCCTGTGCTGGTCAGTCCTGTTACTGCCAGTACAAGTGACCAGGGAAGCAATCTTAAGACATGTGCTGGACACTAGTGAAAACGAGTTCCCCAGCTACATGGTAGCAAGCACTATATAAATGCAAACCTTTTTTCTATCCCTCTGCTATCCTTCCGAATCCAAATAACTGATTAACCTATCCACCAGTCAAATTACTTTCATATTTTCCTATACTAATTCAATACTAATCCTTTATGGGTTCCAGAGTAGTGTGCTACTCGCTGAAAAAGCACTTTAACACCCCATCAAGCGAATGTATATATATGTGTGTATGTGTATATATATATAATCTGTCCCTCTTCTACCCTTCTCAATCCAAATACCTGACTAACATATCCACCACTAAAATTACTTTCATATTTCACTATACTAATTCAACACTAATCCCTTAATGGGTTCCGGAGTAGCGTGCTACTCGCGAAGAAAGTGCTTCAACACCACATTAGGGGTAACGAGCAATATATAAATGCAAACCTTTTTCCCTCGTCTATCCCTCCGCTATCCTTCTCAATCCAAATAACTGACTAATATCCACCACTCAAATTACTTTCATATTTCACTGTACTAATTCACCACTAATCCTTTATGGGTTCCCGAGTAGCATGCTACTCGCCGAAAAAAGCACTTAGGTGCCTTGTCCGGGGTAGTAAGTGCTATATAAATGCAATTACAATACAATGATTTCTTCACTGAAAATAGGGATGTTTGGTATCAAGCATCTCGTATTGGTAAACCCACACTGATGCCCACGTCCGATTTACGAACACATGCATCCAGAGGGCACCTTAGGAGTGCCCCCTGAAAACCTACCAGACTGGTGTACTTGCTGACTGGTTTCTGCCAGCCTTCCACTCAAGGTGCTGTTCTAACCTGTTACGGTGAGAGCCTTTGCTCTCAGGAGACCAAGAAAAAAAGCCTGTCTGGGAAGAGGGTGTAATACTCCCTCCCTCAGGATAACCTGCTGATTAGCCTCCTTGGGCCGGTGAGCTTCAAAGAAGCTGCCTGCTTTGGAATGCAAATCTGGCTCCCCTCACAGGAGAGGAAGCCACCCCGCTGTCCAGAGCCCCTTTGGCACCTGGACAGACAGGGCAATTAGCTAGTCAGTTAGGCCTGCCACCTCCAGGTTAGTACCACCCCTAAGGTGGACTACTGTGAGGTGGACACGATTTGTCAGAAGTAGCCAGCTTTGTGGTGGCATACTTGGGAATTCTGGGACAGGGTTATGTAGCCCATTGGCAACTACTCTACACTCCCCTAATGCCCCATAATTCAGTATTTTTGGGGAACCCCTTGGACTCTATACACGGTATATCAGCTTATTGGTGCATCACATAAAGTGCCTGCTTCTTACACACATGAAATCTGGGTGTGATCAATTTCCCTTCACACCAAGAAGGGAGTTAATCTGAATTAAATCTCAGACCATTTCAGGGCAGAAAAGTGTTGAATACATCCACAGATTTGCAAGGAAGGCAACACCTTGTAATGGCAATTCCTCATCCCTTAGTGGGATTGTGTATATGCAGGAGTGAAACCAGTTAGGTGTCGGGAAACAATTTGTGAATTTCTTGATGGCGCAAATGAAGGAATTATCCAGCCATAAATCAAGTCCTACTGTTCACTAAAATATAACAATTCATCATATACGATTCATCTGTATGTTTCCCAGCTCCATACTCGAGTAGCTCTTGCAGTCAAGGTTTTTATTTCCATTCTTGGAATTGTCCTATCTTGATAATGGTATTAGTACACCTACAAATCCAAAAATGCTTAGGATGGGTGAGCTACTCAAGCATGGGACTGGAAAACTTCTGAGCTCTGGTAGAAAAATTTGAATTCCTTTTTTACTTTAACAATGATGCAACTCATACCCAAGTCATTTAAGCCACCTGGTCTTCGCTATTACCATTCATAATAGCCACTCTTTTCACTCCTGCCCGGACACATCACATTGTTAGTATTTTTTATCTGTTGGTAAAACGTGAGTAGCGTTGTCAGTTCTAGTTTTAAATATATATTAATGAATACATCTTCTGATCTGTAACCAAGACTGATAGGCATACATAATGTAAACCTGTGTCTTGGCACGCATTTATTACCAAAACCCAGATTGGTAAAATTGTGTTACAATCACCCTTTTATAAATTGTTATGGTGTCCATAGTTCCTCCCTCTCCAGTTGGCATCCTAGGAAAAGGAGTTGTGTTATGAGGCACATAATCTCTACATTCCTTGTGAATCTCTACATGGTTTTAGTCTCTTTAAGAACTACTGATGCCATCAATGCAAACTGGTTTTCTGCTAGGATGTGAAACCAAAGACAATGTTTTGGCATCTATAGCAATGGAAGATGAGGCCATTGACCAACAAAAGATTGGACTGTTCATTTGTTTCGTGGATATCACATCTGCATTCAATACTGTTAATAGGCAACTCTTCTATCAAGAATAGTCTAGATTGGGAATGTGTCAGAAGGTTTGAAGGCCATACAATTGCTGTACACTGACACATGGTTCCAAGTAAAGTTGGGGCACAATGACAATAACCAGCAATAGGGAGATGAACCGTAGGGGTGTGTTGCACCCCTACCGTTCAGCCTTCCACATCTGATGTGGGCAAAGCCAGATCATTCCCTCCAAATTTGGTGGACAATGTATGCGTTATGCATACAATATTATTAAACTGGACCACACAACTATTATCTTCCGGAGGTCTTTGGATGCCTGTGCAGATTGCAGTGCTCAAGATAGTAGACAAGTTAATTTGGATAAAACAAAGATTCTCTCATCTGGCTGCAAGCAGTTGGAATCGCTATACCGTTTGAGACATTTTTTAGCTCCCAGCGACCATGGTTTTGAATAGGCAGAAAGACAACGCAGTTGGAAATCAAAAAACCCTTATTTGGGGGAGTACTTTGAATAAGATCTATATGCAAGTTGCCTGCCCTGCTTATTTTTCTGACGATTTAATAGATTAAGGCAAAATGTTTAGCCCCTCGAGTAGTCGATGTGGCATTCAGTTTTCTATAAAAAAAAATGTTGTTTACTTGACTTATTCCTTTCTATTTTAAGTACTACTATCTTTAAACTTTCAAAACCCTCCCTCCAGGCCTGTATGTACATTTTATTTGGCCTCAGCAAGACTGCATTTGAACTTAAGGTCCAGCGTAAAACACATTTTTAGAGGTAGAATTGCTAATTAACACTGTCGGAGAGGGAGTCCTGTTTGAGAAGGAGTTTGTAATATCGATTGTGTGGACCCTGTAGATGGTACTTCTTTTTGGCATGCTTGGTGTCAGAATCAACCTAGACCATCCTTGGTTTTCAGACTTAAGTTAAGGATAGGCTTAGGGGGCATTGGGAAGATCTTAAATTGCATTGTGTACAAGAGCGAAGAGCTAATATGGGAAAAAAATGAACAAAGTTTACATTGGATTCACTCACACTTCTTTTGCTCTAAATGTACCCGAGTGTTTGGCCAAAACACATTAGACAAAATGTGTATTTTCGTCTGGACGTCTTACCTGTTAAAATGTTTCCTTTGGCCTGGTCCCATTCAACTTTGTATTGCAACTGTTGTAGACGTCGTAGGCTGAAGAGTAGACATTAGTCATCTTGTTTGTAAATATGCGTCTGTTGTGGCCAACTATTAGTTTGATTGCTATCAGAACTGAAAATTGTATTACATCGTGCTTTGCAGGTATTAATCTTTTTACAAGTAGGAAGACCAATTTTTGTGTTATGATAGCTAATATGGAGAAATTGCAGCATCTGTGCTATTAATGTCAATTGTAAATATTTTACTGCTGTTCCATATTGGGCCATGAGTAAGTGATGCGTACATTACCCTGCCGTCATAGTATAGCTCTGCCTTCACTTGCACACTTTTTTAGATCTATCTTAACCGAGCATATGCGCGGTATCTTGCAAGACCTTTTGTTACCTTACAGGGGTCGTAGAGCCTGCCTAGTGCTTACCTTTATTTGGCTTCTGAGTCACTCAGTTGCTTGCTTCTTATTTTTTAGCTTCTGTAGGTTTCCTTCCTCTTCGTATTTGCCCTTCCTCTAGAGGAACTACTTGCTTTTTCAGGCATTGTTATTTCTTTTTAGGTCAAGCCTGCGACAAAGCATACGCTCTCACTTGCAAGACGTATTGTTTACAATAAAATGATTGTATCCCACCCATTGCTTACAATGTGTTGCCTTCAGTGTCACTCTTTGCTTCCTCCCAATTGACAAAGTGTCACTTCATTCCTTTCTCTTGAGTGTGGACCAAACACAGATAGATTTAACATAATTAGCACCAGCCTGCTGCTCCTGACGGGATTGAGGTATTATTTCTTCTTCCTCCTCCACTTCGTGCATAGTGCTTCTTTCCGCTCCCACCCATCCTTTTTTCGTCTCGCTGCCCATCTGGTGCTCCCTTCCTCCTCCCTGCAGCTCCCTTTTTTGCTTTCCCCATGCCCCCTTTCTCCCGCCGTTCGTTATGGCTGCTCCCTCCCCCTCACTTCCCTTGTGTTGCTTTTCCCCTCTCATGTTGTTGCTGCTCCCACCCTCTTGCCCTCTTCCTGTTTTTTAAACATATTGAACAGCAGCGCGTGCTGCTGTGCAACATGGCTAAAAAAAAGCGCTATGATTCTGTGAACACTGGCCATGTCATAACTCTTTTTTTTTTTTGTTGACTTTAACCCATGTTGAACAACAGCGCTTTGACTCATCTTAGGCAAGACCTATTGCCTTTGCCAATGCTTGTTAATTTAAGCAGTCTAATTGAATGCATGTGTTTTTCAGCTGTTTCCCTGGTGCACTGCCCCCCCCCCGTATTCCTCCCTAGACTGTTGTGCATGTGGTTGCACCCTTCTCAACTTTGCATTGTCCATGTGCTTGCCCCAGTCCTTCCTGGCTATCTTCTGTTGTGTGTGTTCTTGCCCCAGCTCCTCTCACTCACCATCCAGTGCCCGTGTGCTTGCCCCTCCCCACCTAACTCACCCACCCTCCGTTGTCCGTGTGCCCCCCCCCGCTACCTTTTCTCCCGCCCTCCCTTCCTGTCACCTCAAGGAAATATACTCCCAAAAAAAAAAAAAATTTAAGCAATATGGTGCGGCCATTACTGATCTTTTTTTATTATTAAAGAGAAAACGTACATTGGGCTTGCTATATCGTAGCTCTTTTTTAATTTAGTTTAGCTGTGCTGCACAAAAAATATTGCCAAAGCCAGTAGCTCTCGTAGGTGAGACCTTCTGGGTTTGCCATTGCTTGTTAGATTGAGTAATTGATTCTAAAAAATGTAACGCCTTGGTTATCCTATAGTTTTAAAGGATGTTTTTGTTAACCAACCAAACTTTATTACTTACTAAAATGTACTCTTAATTTTCTTGTTTTTGTTGAAAGAAATGCCAAATAGTCTCAAGAATAGCAGCTTGAATAGCTTTGGGAAGGATGCAGGCAGGCGCAGGAAGGCCTGTGCATTAAAAAACTTTCGGCTAGGTAAATGCGTTTGTGGGAATGCATTCATTAGTCCCAGTGCAGACAAGGTTTACTGAACTAAGATTGGACAATCGAGGTCTTTTACCACTGGGGTCCTGGGTCTTAACCTTAAAATTGAACCCAAATCTGAGCTCCAAATATACCCCTTTAGCATTGACCGTAGGGGTAGCGAAGTTTATTTAGGAAGCTTACTCTGTAACTGGTGTCCGGTTTGACATTCTGAACTCTATAAACCAGTTAATTTGATCATCAATGTAACGTCCAGTCAATGTTTGTGTATAAAAAGGGAAAAAAAACTACTTTCTTTTTTTTTTAGTCACACACAACTAATACTGTACATAATGATTTCAGAAACAACAAATGAAACTGGACATTTCTAATATTCTTCAGCGATTACTCTGGAGGAGGGTCGCCAGTGCTGATTCTGTGGGACAACCTTGAAAGGCACTCCTTGTGTCTCACTCTCCCAGTTCGATTTTGGGGTTCCCACGTGGTAAGAGGGTAGTTTCCGGAAGTACACAGTGCGTGACCAGCTAGGTCATGGATCAGCTCTTGGGATTCTTCTGTCCTTGTTAGTATAGGCCTTGTTCCTCCTATTTCTGGCACAGTATCTTTCATTGTATTGTCAAACCAATCCTAGCGCAGGTCGTGCTAGCATGGTTTGGGCATTTCAGTTGGGCTGCAGTGCTTGTGGGTGTGCACTGCTCTGCCTCCGAAACACAGTACGCAATGACCGCTTCAAGCCCAGCCGACTGTTGTGCAGTTGGCATCCATGGCACCAGCACAAGGGTCAGGTGAGTGAAGGCAGCGCCGGTTGAGGCTGCAGTGGAGAAGCAGTGCTCATGCCTCCGCGAATTTTGTGGCTTGAGGGTCTTCCTCTCGTCCAGACTCAAAACCCACCACCCAAACAATTTAGTTGCCCATCCCAGGCCTCACCCTCGCAGAGCAGGTTCTTCCCTGGTTCATAGCGGTAGCCTTTGGCTTATACCACCTGGACTTCGTTCATGATTCCCTTTCTTCCAAGCAGTTTCTCCCTATTGCAAAGGCACCTGCAGTGCCCCTCCTGAGCAGTCTGCCAAAACAAAGATACTAGAGCAATGGAGGCTGTTCTCTTAACTTCCTGACAATATGTAGAGCAGTGTCTCGCAAATTCAATGGACATGAACCATGAGATCCTTTTAATGTAACTAAAGTATTGTGTGGTAGCGCACTGTTATTTATAGACAGCGCATTTTTCATTGAAAGGGTCACTTAATTTGCACAGACATATAGCTTTACTAATAAAACTAGATTACACACAAATGAGAATGTGTGGAAATCGTGTTTCAATGAAAATTATTTGTGCATCACCATGTAAGGTATCTTGCTTTGTTGTAATCCTATTAAAATGTTTGTTTCCATCACACTTCGGAATTACAAAAAAAGTGCTTCATTTTTGCTTTCCTCTCTGCTGAGTGTGTACAGTTCATTTACAGGTATTTGCATTTTGTTGAGTGGTTAAAAAAAAAAAAAAAGACTTCCTGTAGCCTTTCTTTTCACACTTCATGTACCCCAGGTAGATTGTCGCACAGTTCACTTAACTTTTCTTTGTCAGCTGCAAAGTGAGAGGAGTTTGGCAACACCAGTCCCACTGTTAAACATAAGCAGCAATTTGTCAGAAGACATAGCCTTACATTTGACCTTTGTCTTGATGTGCAGCAACTGTGACAAGATAAAGACATATTTTAAAGGCATCTTTGTTTACTGCTTGGATTTTCTCGACCTACCAAAAATAGGCTGGTGACCCACAGTTTGGGAAACACTGATCCAGAGAGTATCCCTTCCACTTATCTGTGATCCACGAAAGGGCAGAAGGCGTCTTTTTAGTTTCAAATGTGGTCTCGGTCTCCTCTCCTCCACACCCAAAATTAGGACTTGTTACAAAGTATTGCTGGAGTGTTCTGGAAGAGCCTTGAAATTCACATTTGGTGATTGGAGTCTTTTCGACCCGCCATCTTAGGCATCACTGGATGGCGCAGATGTCAAATAGATTCCAGTGAAGATGAGGCCCCATCTATCCCACACACTCCATCCATGAATCCTCCTTGAACCTGAAGGAGCACACATAAAACATCCACACTCCCAGCATGGGTAGGTGAAGAGTATGGTTGCAAGTGACTAGAAGACAAGTTTACAAAAAAGGTGATCGGAGTCAATAGGCAACTCTCTCTGTGCTCGTTATGTACACCCTGTCAGTAGCTTCACTTGGTAATGGGGGTGCATATTATGTGCATTCATTCATATCACAATAGCTTCCTGCGCACAGGCTTGTTTTCATATGAGCTGAAGGTAGCAGGCAAAAATCTACAGTTTCTATGATGAACTCAAGGAAGGGGTGTATGCTCTCTCAAGCCCTGCAGGTGACCTTGGTAAGTCCCAATTGCTGAATTTGGTGTGTTAATTTATCTTTTTTTGGGTCATCTACATGTCAGTTCAACCAGTTAACCCTGATAAAGAATAAAAGCGTCCTTGAAATAATGTTCACGTCTAGCTTTGTCCTATTAGCAAACCAGTGGGCCTCACCTGTGGGTCCTAATTGGCTTTGCCAATGCATTTCGGCACTATACAATTTTGTAGGTGGACATGTGCATAGATCCTTACATAAACGCACACCTATAAAATGATGCGGGAACAATGTTTTTCCTTATCTGACATGGATTGATTAAAAAAAAATATATTAATAGTGAATGTAGGACGAAGGTGCATTTTAATGCAAAGGGGCTGGCAAAAATGTGCTGCCTAGTCCTTGTTTGAGGGAGCATTGGAGAGTTGGTGCTGGAGGGGAAAGCAGCACACAAGGGAGAGCAACCCAGGCTGGTGAGAGAAGCGCACACGTGAGAAAGCAACACTGAGCATAGGGAGGAGCGAGTTTGGTGGGTTGAAAAGCACGAGAGGGACCATGCAACACGAGGGAGACAACAGTACGGAGAACTGCGGTGGCCATTTGCCATGAGCTGAGAAGCACATCAGAAAGACATGAAAAACACAGCGACTCATGGAGTGCTTAAGCAAAGAGAAAAACTGATGTTTCCTAAAAGTAAGCAGTGGAGGGATACAAGTCAGCCAGGCCAAAAAAAACAAATAATGGTAAAGATACTATTCCATACTATTCCCCTGGAGGCAGACAAACATAAGATGAAGCAACATGTGCAAGGAAAGCCATCAAATGACAAGTACACAAATGAGTGATGTTAATACCAACCAATAGTAAGGAATAGGCAGACAAGCCCACCCAAGTACCCGTAGTAGAAATAGGCTTATTGGTAGACTAATTAATTTAAGCCATTACAATATAGTGCATAGAATTTTCACAAATCATTGACCACAAAGAATATCAAATGAATTTGACAACATGATTAATATAAAGTGCATTTGTATAAAGTTCTTGGATAAAGAAATCTTAAAACAATTGAACATAATTAAAATTTGAAGACCTCATTGTAACATGTTTATATGAATAATCGTGACCAAAGAAGCCCATCTTCCCTAAAAAATAGTCCTTGCTTTGAGATCTGTTCAGTGCCATATACACACATGATCGATTCTCAGACACATTTCATAATAGTGTAGGTAATCTTAACTGATGTTATATATTTGACTACACGCTGTTGAAAAGTTAATTATACTTTTTCCAATTTCAGTTTGACCAGGTTAGTATATTTAACAAAGGTATTTATAAAAAAAAAAAAGACAATTGTATTAAATAAAGCAATGGAGTACCTCAGGTAGGAAGACCCAGTCGTTCAAACTTTAGAAATAAAACTGCTCCGAGCTGTGTAGTGAATGCCGGGCAGTAGCTGCTAATGTGAGATAAGCTTTCTTTGCAATAATCACAAAACCTGCATGCTCAATTATCTCTCTCCTGCTTCCATACTTCTGAAATTTCCTGCATCAAAGAGGCCAAAGCGTAATCGAAGATTTGTTTTTAGTGACCATGGAATAGGAATACCATGGTACGTGGAAAAGTGATCCTTTGCATGATTTCCCTTGATCAAGATGGAGAGACCTTGATTACTACATTTCAGGATGTCTAAGTTGGCAGACGGTAGAAAGGTGTTTTTCTTCAAGAGGCTTTCAAAATTAGAATGCGAGACCCCGCTTTCCTTTGGGTTAGTCATTACAGATATTTAAAAAACAAAAAAAAACGTTTCAATATTGGCCTACCGGACTGATGCAAAAAAAAAGAATTTATTGATATGCAGTGTCAGGTTTTTAAAACTCTTTGTGATTTGAAGAAAGTATATATACATAATGTTTATGAATGAAACATAAGGCAGCAGATACATTCTTAGCTTCTCTAGAAATGATATGAGCAGAAATTAGGTTGATCACGATAATCTGTTGAAAGATTTTGCTGCGTTTGGAATTTAATAATATGTGATTAGGTCTGTGTTTGACGCTGATACATCTTAGGGACTGAAAAGATGTTCTGTTTCAGAGAGAGATTCAAGCAAACAGCAGTGGCTAGCAATCTCAGTAGAGACTTGTGAAGCTTCAGTGTGTGTTTGCTCATACCAGCCGGCTTCCCCTGTGCTGACAACTTCCACCTTTCCCTTTCACATGTATGAAATGCTGCCCTGACTTTACCAACCGGACCCTTTGGAATATAGACTTGGATGTATTACCAGCTCTACCAGTGCCCACCAACCTGAGAAGGGACTGGCACTGTCCTCGTCATAGCTGCATTTCTGATATGCGATCGGCTGGCCGCCTCCAGATTTGCCAACTATTCCAGTATACCGGCATCTCATAATTAATTTTGCCTTTGTTCTTTTGGCCTTTCAGATATATTGGACTGCCATGTGAATGACTGCCCCACACACAGTGGCCTTCAGCGACATTACTTGACAATTGAGAGTTCCTTTGCTCTGGCTGTCTATTGAGCAACAGTGGGACATGTAGCTTTTATCCCCATACTGTATCACCCTTTCATCAAGCCCCTGACAGACGTGTCTTCTGTATGCGTTCCTGCTGTTGTCCCAGAATCACCAGTTTGTACCTGATTGTCCTCGAGCTGTATTGGCAAAGAACAGATCTTTGCTCGAAACAAGGACTTTCCTATAGTTCTTTTGCTGTTCTAGAGGACTGCATAGTCCACCAGTTGGTACCAGCTCCAATGTGCCCCGTCCCAAAACTCCCCAACTTGTGAATGGTTTTGTTGTTTAAGGAAGTGTTAAATGCAGATTGTATGATAATTTTCTATATGACAGATGTTGGTAATTGGTCACAACACATTGTCTCGTGTGGTATCCAGCACACTTCCTACTCAAAACTTTGTGTTAGAATTCCAATATAGTAATGATTTTTTGGAGGTGCACAAGTGAAGCTCGGAAGGAACTTCACAAATCAGTAGAGGTCTGGGTATTTCTGCACATTTACCTTCCAAAGCAAAGTGTTTTCTGTAGTCTGGCGAGACCCTCTTGTGTGGTGATAGTTTTTATTATCGATAAGTTGTGCTCTATTTGTTAAAGAAAATCCACTTTGTGGTAATGAAGTCTTGCAAGTGAATGTCATGTACTTTAAGTATTTGTTATTTTTCTTCGCACAAACTATATTACGCAGTGCTAACGCTCCATACACCATGTGTATAAAGAGAAGTTGCAAAGATCATATTAGAGTTAAATTTTCATTTTACAAGTTGATCTGCTTTGAAACGTTCCAGAATTATACAAGGAAGCTTCCAAACAGGGATTTTTCGTGCAAAGCTCTTGGTAGTAGTTTTTCTTTGGTAACACAAAAAACACAACTAAACCCAGTTATCAGTCTGATATTACTCCATAGGAGTGCCTTTTGAAGTATTGGTGAAATTATTTTGAGTGTTTGGGGAAATCTCCCTAAAGAGAGCATGCATGAATAAGATATCGGTTATTTCCAGGTCTGGAGTGAGCCGTTCCTGACCATAATATATTCCTAATGCTGGAAATGTGATTGGATACATCTACTCAAAATACTCTACTGCTGCAGTGCTAGATTAGAATATGTCAACCTAATTGATGAAGCGAAGGAAAAACATGACTGAAAAAAGTCATTAAGATGACATGATTTGGCGTCCATATTTTAAAAATCATGCCGGTCTATTGCAAGGTTTGTGTTTTTTTGGTCACTGTAGCGCTTTGTGTGGGATAGGCCTTCCGATGCGCAGATCCTCCTGAATATATGCAGGCAGATTTATTGATCTTGCTGCTCCTCACCAAATTCCTTATTAGTCTTGAAAGGTTCTCCTACTTGCATAATTCAGTGGCACTGTGGCAAAAAGTTAAATATGCGTAACTTGACATAACTGTGCAGAAAAGGCACTCCTAGCCGGATACCCCTACTCACAGTTTCGAACCTCCATATAGGCCTGTGGATGCACACCAACCCTCTTCTTTATAGCGTTGTACTCCTCAATGCTCCACCGTCCCACCTCCAGCATCTTGTTGCCTTTGCATTGCCTTCAGCAACCTGATGATATACTGTGTTTTCGCACCATGATGCCTTTGCACTGTTCTAAGCTACCAACACCCTGTTTACCCTTCAGTTGGTCCATGGCCCCATTGCTTCTTCAGCACCTCACATACTACCCTTCACCTAATATCTATTCCAGAGGACACCAAAACAGACACACTGGGTCTTTGAGCATGATCCTGGTTTATGATGTCAGTGTTGAGTTATCTGATATTGAATATAATGTCATGAGTAGTGGATAGATGGGGTGAAGTTTGTCTAGATAATCTTAATGACTTTTCAACTGTTATTTCACAGATTTGATTACATATTTGTTTCACAAGCTAAGCAGGTACCATAACGTTATCTCAAATATTAATATTTGTTTAGACATGTTGAAGTCACTCAGTGTCTCATTAACTTCCTTGAGTTTGTGGAAAACGGGGTTCTCTTTAGTCTGCTATATAATTTTCCCACTGCACTAAAATAAGCCCTTGTTATTTTTATTGTGCTCGTAGCTTTCTATTAGGATTGCATACATGTAGCACATTCGATGTGTGGGGTGATGCAAAACTCTAATACTGTATTTGGTACCCACATATTTCTGTTCAACTAATTATTGCTTGATTGAGCATGTGCCCCTTGCCCATTTTTGCACCATTGCTTTTCACAGCCATAAGCAATTTTCTTCTCTTAACACTTACTCTGTGCTTTGTCCCCTGCGTTTCTTAAACCTTTCCATCCACATGTTTTGTTTTGATGTACCATCAATATATTAATACCATTGCACCCACTGCATGGTAGAATTTAAATATTGGAAGTTAGATCCTCAGTACTGCCATAAACGTGTTTTCATATGCCTTTCTTCAACCCAATGAATTATTTAAGACATCACTTCATGATTACTGTTGACTCTGCTCCATTCTCATTTGCAGGTTTTGATATTTATTCTCGAGTCTTTAGATTATCCTCCACCACCCATTTCTCCATGTTTCCACTTCTGTCTTGACTCAGTCTTACCTTTCTTCCAAAGATTTGTAGCTACTGCTGTCTTTTACATGTTTTGTCAGTAATGGCCCCCTTTTACCGTATTTTCCACATCTACTTTGTCTTACTGAATTCATCAAGACTGGCCCTAAACTATTCTTTCTCCTGTTATCACTATGGCTTTTCTGTCAATATAGAGGCCAATTGAAAAGTGTCCACCCTCCAGGTCAGTAATTTAATTGGCCCTTGTACATCTTAACAGCCTTTAACCATAACTGTTGGTAGGGAAAATATGGTACAGATTTGCAATCTGGCACTTTAAAACCCTCTTACTTGATGGATGTGCAGTATCAATCCTTTTTGGGGCTTCAGATGACCACAAAAGTTAGTTTGAGGCAAGAAACTAGCCACGAAAATGTAAACTCTGCCCCAAAGGCATTTCTATTGTGTATGGTGGGGACAGGTTCTAATTTTTGCAGTCCCTACAATGCTGTTTTGATTTACAAAGGCCATTATTTTGAAACATTGATCAGAGTGGTAGCCTAATCTTCATAAACTCTTGATCATATCCCCTTTAGTACTTAATGTTTCTTTATAGTAAAAGTGAGCTGTCTTTTAAAAACCTTTGTATGTTTGAACACAACTTTTGTTTTTGTATAATTTTGTATTAAATAAAATATATATGATTGATTGAAAGTGGAGTAAATCTCGACATTGAACATTTCTACAACATATGCCAGTTCATAGTGACTGTTGAGCCCGCATTGTTTTAGATGCAATGAGTTGTTGTGCTATTTGTTCACTATAGTTTCAAAGCACTAAAGCTTGCAGGCACAGCAGAACAGCATGTACAAGATAATGGCTGAGTGCCTAGACTGCAGTAGAGCCCAAAGACAAACCTTTTTAGTCAAGACCTAAAGATGCTGCTATCTTTTAAGTCCGCTGATGAATTTTTGAGTGTGTAGTTGCACAAGTATTTTAATAAGGAGTCTCTATTCTTACCAGCTACTGAAGAGCTCCAAAGACTAGATACGTCCACTGAAGGAGAGCCAACCAACCATAATGCTGAGGAACATCTCACAAAACATAATAGAACCCACCACACCCACATTCCCTCAAATCAAGATGCCCTTGAGTTTGGGTGGGTCAGTCTTCAAGGGCAACGGGCAATTAAGGTGCTGAATGCATAGCAGCACGTACCCCAGCTTTTGTAAAGGAAGCACATCAATACGTTATGATCAAATTAAGCAAACTTCACAACATGAGTCGTTCTGCATCCAGCAAAAAGTATTCTTCAAGGTAAAAATGTGAGCCCCACCAGTTTCGACAAGTGCAGACATCCACTCACGAAACACTACAGGAGCAGAATGTGAACAATGAAGAGATGATCATAGTCCCAGCAGGAGTATTTAGTGCTAAAGGAAAAACTGGACATATACACTTATAAATGCTCCTTATCTCAGAATAGATGCTTTGAAGATGTCAGTGTAATGTATAGCAGGCCCCCAGTGAATAGTCAGTGAATTAAATATACAGCAGAGAAAATACTTAATTCGCAATTGACTGTTTGAGCATGGGGAGTTATCCAGTTTAACTTACTCTAGAAAATCCATTAGATGTCAAATTTGTGCAGTTCTAGAAACGTTGGCAACTTGGTGGCATTGTCTGTCATTGAAATGCAAGAAACGTCTAGGGTTTGGTTGTAGAGCTATCTTGTCACTGCACTTTCTAAACAAAGGGCAGAATGTGGTTCGAAGGGACTGCATGTCAAGTGAGTCCACTATCTCTTCTTGATACCCTTCTGGCCAGAAGGATTACGTTCTTATGAAATTGTGAAAGACCTGCAAATCACTAGGTCCCAATTTCATCCTTTCACAAGCATTCATAAAAACCTATCACTAATCTCTCTTCTCCATATGGAAAATAACGCCCGTCTCTAACCGCTTCTTGAGTCTGCTCAATGTATTTGATAAGCTCTTTGCAAAAGACCTCTGCATCATGTTCACATTTTAGGTAGATGAGTCATCTCAAACATTTCGCAAGCATTCGAGATCAGGATACAGTAAACCACTACTTTTGTAGTCTGACACTTAGTGTTCTCATGAACGAAAACCTATTCAGGGCTTTAATTAACATTGCAGGTTCAGTTGGCCATGTGAGGTTAATGAAAATGTGGGTAATGTTCCTGTTCTGGGTCAATCTATGTAGGCTTGACCAAGAGTGCACTGAAGGGGTGTTCTGTATATATCTCATCCGATAAAATACGATACGCATGGTTTTGGAATGATCAGGCTCGACGAATTCCAGCTATTCAGTGTTAATGGCGAATAACACGCACAAGTTGATTCTGTCTTTACCGAGATCTACCTGACCCAGTAATAACAGGGACTTTTCTCCTGTTAGATTCTGGCAGTTTCAACCTGGTTAAATCTATCTGGGGGTTGCAGATTTTAACCGTCCGTTTCAATAAAATCCACACAGCTTATGTTTTCGCCTGGGTCCGAATTTTGTGCCACAATCACTCGAGCCCCAACAGCAATCAAATGGGGTCACGATTCAATCACAAAAGTGGTACGCTAATAGCTGTATTTAAAACTGATGTTTTGAACCCTCGACAACAGACTATTATGCATGCTCCTGAAATATTTAATCATAATAAAGAGGAATTAAAGAATAGAGGCAGGTGGAAGGAGTGTAAACCATATTCACTAGGGAGAGGCAAGTGCTCATCCAACGAGAATTCCTGGTACTCTGTTGCATAGAAACACTTAAAATCGGCATGTTTGACGCAAAGAGCAAAGCCTTGGATGTTCAAAAAAACGACATGGAAAAGGTAGAAACTGCCTGGATCCCCCTGTAATGACAAAATAACCCTTAAAGCTTTACACCAGAGGCCTTAGACATTGTAATGCAGATTAAAGCGCACTGCCGCTCTAAAGGGAACAATCCCCATGTAAACATCAGTACTGGCTTATAAGTTTAGAGTTCTCAAAAAGAAACATTTTCCCATGTTCACACTCAGCAAGTATGTTAGTAAGTCGCTTTTCCTATTTGAAACCGTTAATACAATTTAGTATTTGCTAAAATGGTTCCCATCTGTGTGTTTTTTTTAAGATTGTTTACGAAATTGAGGTATCCAACTTGTAACTAATTAGAAAAATCCTACGCCGTGATTTCTTTGTGTTTGTCCTCCAGAATTCATTTCTGTCATGCTTCATAACTTATGTCATTTTTCGTTGTTTTCTGTTTCATGCACATGTTGTTGTTCACTTCTGTTTTGGCGTGTGCGTCTCGATTCCCTAAAGAGGCTCTTCTGCCCTGTGTAGTATCGCCATAAAGGGTGGCATTATTCTTTGGTATAATTAAGAAGGACCCATATATTCCTCCTGATTTAAATTTGTCACGTTAAGGCTGTGCCTGGCCGCCTTTTATTTTTTCTTTTTGGCGGACAACTCTTGAATTTTTATTCTGTGCTTTTGATTCAAAATGAATTGGTGAAATCCAACTTGGTATTGGCATACCAGACAAGACCCCGTGTAATTAGCCTACTCTTCCTGCAGACATGGCAGGTCAGGAAGGCAGCTCAAACCACAGCTTATGGAAGAGTAGAGACTGGCATTGCCCTTGTTCATATAACTGAGAAACGCTTGATTTTCTGAAATGATTAAGGATGGTTTTGGTAGCGCTGTTTAGTGCCCGGATAGCCTGTGATCAACAATACACACAGCTATTTCTTTGAGTTCATTTGTGTGTTTTTAATTTTTTTAATTTAATTATTCATTTTAGGGAAAGGTTCTGTGTCGTACATGACCACTACGTTGATATATTTGGGAATTCTTTTTGATGGACAGAGCTGAACCGTACAGAAAATGAAACTTCTCTTGCTAGTTATTTTTATGATTAGTGTATTTGGGGAAGGGATTGGAGGAGTGTTAACTAGAATTTAGATTCTAGTGTGCACGACAAGGCAGTTTCCATGTGTGCCCTCTCACCATGCATTTTCCTTGCACACACGCACAAGTGAGGAATGATGGAATGCTCAAACACCTTGTTTCACGTTCTGTAAGCTGTTAGCAGGTAGATTCCAAAATATGAGACATTGTACTTAATTGACCAGAAAACAAGTAATTTGATTCTGTTTCTGATCTTTATTTATAGCACCAGCAACAAGTGGTGCAGGCTGTGGAACGTGCCAAACAAGTGACCATGGCAGAGCTGAACGCAATCATTGGGGTATGTGGTCTTTCCATTTTAGTTTTTTTTTAGTATTTGTAACTTAGGTCTCGTTTTTTTTTTTTTTTAAATTTGGTGTCATAAACTGGGCAATAGTTAAATTCGGCAGTGAAACCTTAGTTAGCTGTCACTTCTACTAGCGTTGATTGTCACATTTTCTAGCTTAATAACTACTCCACATAAGCCAGTGAAGCAATTTGTAGAAATGTATGTTTTGTCTCCATAGTTACAGATAAAGGTTCACTTGAATGTGCTTAGTAGTGTATTGTAGTATCAGTTTCTTAAAGACTTCAGTTGGATTGCACCAATTTTTATATGTGTCTTAGAGAGAATTTTCTTCCTGGATAAGCACAATGTATATCTTTGGTTTTAGCAGTTATAGTGAAAAATACGATTGGAACAGTTAAACTCAGCTGATTAACCTAGCAATGCCTGCAATCTTACTGTCTGTAGTCACTTGCACACACCATGTCCTCAGTCTAATAAATCAATGATCTCTTGTTGCCTTCCTTTTGGCCTATGATTTGTTTACTCTTGCTCGCAGACCTCACCAGTAACAGGAATCTGAGAGTCCAGCATTGGTTGATCTTCTCTGGTCTGAATATCAGTGGTCGCCCTTGTGCTAGATGTCATATCCATTCCTGTTCTTCCTTCTGTTCACCAATCTGCACATTTCATTCACCAACTGTTGGCCTCCCAACAGATGTTTAGGAACATTTTGCTTCCTGTCGTTCTGTTTTCACATTAAAGGACTTGATTGCACAGTGCTTCTGTTGAAATGTCTCTTACTAGAGATGGAAGCAAATAAAATATTTGAAGTTAAGTCCCACTGAACGTAGGTGAGAAATCATAGCTTTAATTGCACATTGTTCGCATCTGTAATTAGGCAACTGTAGCAGACAGTTGATTAAAATATTCTAATAAAGACCCCAGAACTATTCTTTGTCTTTGCCTTTTCTGCTACCTCCCTAAAGAGTTTTTTCCTTTTATGTTAAAATTATACATACGTCTATCCCCTTTTTATTAAGTATATCAAACACACTTTGAAATGCTAATTATTCCATTTATTCTCATTAAAATTCAAATTGCCGTGTGAAGATAGGGACAAGGGTCGCTTGATAATCTATCTGAAGTGAAAGATACTGCTTCAATTATGCACCTTTCTTTTAACAAGAAGTTCTAAACTCGCTTATTATTGCTGTGAGGAAGTTGCATTTTTTAAAACTGTTTTTGTTAGCTTTCTTGACCAGAAGAATAGCACCAGTTCAGGTTGTTTGGGCACAAATACTGCCTAATCTCTGAAATCCTCCCCCATCCCTACAAAAAGCGGGTCAATTAGATAACATCACCTGCAATTCTGAATATATTCGAACAGAAACATGCAGCCTGTTGCAATTTGTGTTGAACACTATTCAAACAAAAAGGCAGAGGCAAAACGTAACCTAGGAAAAATCTACATATGATGATTAAAATTTTCAAATTTAATGTGTGATTACGTTTTTTTAGCTTTAGTCTTTTTTTTTTTTATCCACTCCCATGCGGTTTCGTTTCCACTTATCATTTGTTGAGTTGGGCACTGGATATTAGGGCAACACTAACTTTCTTTATGTGGAAATCTTTGAATTAAGTAATTATTTTATGAGAATGATAGCACTCTTTTAATAGCAGAAGTTGAGAAAAATTGTTCACGTCCTTAAGTAACTTTCTGGACAGATTTTTTGTCACTGGCGATTTTTCTTGTTTCTCACAGTACATACTTTAGCTGTCTTTCCTTGACATCATTTATTATTTGAGTGTTACAGCTTCAGTGTTATCTGTTTTCCTAATTGAAAGACTTTAGCCCTTGCTGTTTGGTTGCTGCTTTATCATCCTGAGTATGTACCATAACCTTTTCAGTAATCACCTGGATTTTATGTTTTTCTTAGTTGACTTGATGTTGAGAATCAAACGCATGCTTCTGCTTCTTCTTTATCCATCCATCCACCCATACAATGTCTTAATCAGTTTTTGTTTGTGTTAAGCTTTGTCTAGGCTCATCATACAAAATTTTAATCACCCTGTAATAATATTCCCCAACAGATTTTTATCAGAGATGCCAATTATGTGTTTTGATTAAGATTCTTGCCTGTATTAATCATTCTTTAAACAAGGTGATGCTTGTGCGCCTTTTAATGGAGGACTGATCACCTACAGTCCAAAAGAGTTTGTTCTCATGCCTCAACTTGAAATTACCTCTCTGAATGAAGATAAGCTTTCATGGACCGTTAGCTTCCATTCAATAACCTCATCCACTACTCTGTGCCCGATCAAGAGGAGTCTCTTCTGAAAGTTGACAATACTCAGGGCAGTGCTTAGCCAGTTGCAACGGATGACCATATTGCTAACATTGAGTCCCTACATTACTTTTCTCATACCTTACTGCTTCTCAAAGATAAATCACGTTCACCCACAATTATGACCAGTACAGTTGGTTCCAACTTTCTACGATACTTGAAATCTGCACTAATGTTGATGCCCTTGAATTTATCTTGAAACAACTTGAGTCCTATTTCACTGTGTGCCCGTTTCACTTACTCTTCAAGAACAGCCAGTTGCAATGAGTTCTGTTTGATTTCCCACCTTGTTACATGATGACAAAGACGGATGGAGTCCCCTAAGGTGGGCTTATGAGTCAATGTGGGACAGCATACAGCTAGCAGCCTTTATACTGCACATTATAGGAGATTGTTTACCTTCGTGTTTAAAAGGTTGTTAGTATTTAACATCAAACATTACTTCAATTCCTCTAGGATAACTGTTCTGATCAAGGAAGGACAACACCCTCTTAATATGGGCAGCAAAATGCTTCTCACAAAATTTCAGGATGACATTGGAGCTTTCCAAATGTGTGATAGCTGAGGATTGACCTCAGTTTGCACTGAGCTGATAGTAGGCTCCCATCAATGAGGGCTAAATACATAATTGCGGATGTTTTTTTCAAGACAACCTATCTTTGGGTTGTGTCCCTAGTCTTAGCAGTTGATGCTGTGTGTTTACAACCTTTGTATGAATAAGGACGCCCGTCTGCCGAATGGTCAGGACAAGTGCCGCTTGCCTTCACAACATTTTTTTCCCTTTGAGTGGTGATAACCTCAAGAGCTCTTTCTTAGGCTAAAATTCACATGGGCCATATTTGTTGGTGCATTAGTAGGCATTTGTTTGTGCTCAGCTGTCCCAGAAACATGTTTGCAGTTTACACACACACGCTAGATTCAAAAAGCTCCATCTGGACCTGTAATCACTGAAGATCAACATTTCCGCCTTGTGTGTGAATTCACGGCGAGTGTAGAGGTTGCTCTTTGTTTTGAACCAGTTTAATGCATAGAATACTAATATATATACCCGATAAGTTTGCAGTTAGCTAAAATATACGTATAGTGAACAGGTGCTGAAGATCAGTTTTAGGCTTCAAAATATTTTACATTTTTTTCTCTTCAAGGTGAAAACTACTTCTAACCAATCATGATGTAGTGTAGCTTTCGTACAAGCGACTTTTTCAGAAGGTGTAAGGGACAGCCACCTCAAAGTGGGGTCCAAACATGACAAATTTAAGCTTAAATTACCTGTGACTGTGTTCAACAATCGGTTGGGAGAAAAAAGATATGCCAGTACTTTTGTGCTATGAAACCTAATTCAATAAATATGAAACATTGAGAAATCTCATAAGGACTATTCAGAAACATAAGCTTTATCTTTCACTTCATTTATGGCTGCTCTAGTGATCGTTTTACGAGGACCGGAAATGTTACTGTGTATCCCCTCTGAGAGTTGCACAAATAATATATACTCCCAGTGCTATCTGCAATTTAATATATTGTTCTTCTGCCTACATTTTTAAAATTAGATTGCATTGCCAGCAAACCGCTTTATGTGACGTTGCAGCTAAAGTGTTTAGGAAAATACACCAATTTCCACCCTAAATGCCATTGGTTGTGTTTTTTGGAAGAGAACCAATTGGAGAGATGGATACGTTTTAAGATGTTTGCAACGTAACCCAGCAATATCAAAATGGTGTATAACATTTCCATAAAAATATTACAGTATAAGTTGCTATTTGGCAGCTGAAACGATGATTAGAAAGGCGTGCAATATAATTTGTCCACCAACCCTGACATTCATGATATCGACGTCCATTGAATACATTATAATTTTCAGAGAGGAAAAGCCCAAGAGTTTGTGGGAGGGTATTTTGTATTTGGGGCATTAGCTTAGTATTGATCCATGCATAATACCCACTGTATTTGTGGTTGTCAAATGAACTTGTTTTTCAATGTTTCGCCTCATATTGCAACAGAGTGCAGAAAAAAAGCACTGCATAAGGCAGCAAGAGAGGAAAGAAAATCTAGACCACTTTTCTCCAATATGTCAATTCACTTTGCTCTGCCGCTTAAGAGATTTTTGACCAGGATCCATTCTTCTTAAGTCAATCAGTAGTAATCTGTTAGTTACACTTTTACATTTGTGTGATTGTGGATGAAGTACCCTTTCAATCGAGAAAATACTGAGTGTTCAGTACCTTACAATCCGAAATGTATGTTATGTTATGTTAGCCTCCATTTATAACGCGCACAGCTACTCGGAAGTGTCCCAGCGCGAATGCCAATGGTAAGGAAGGAAGGGGGAAAAAAAGGATGTCCTGACTAATGATTACTTAAAAAGCTGAGTTTTTAACTGCTTTTTAAACCGCCTAAGGCACCTCAATATTACGAAGTCCGAAGGGCAAGGCATTACAGGCCATGGCTGCTTTTACCGACGGAACTGCCGCCTAATCTAATCAGGCGGTACCTAGGAATCACAGCAAGGCATTGGCCTGTAGAGTGCAGCTGTTGAGACGGTACGTAGAGTATGCTGACCAGCTCTGCCCCTAATCGTTTGTATGGTGGAGTGTGACCGGGATGTGAAGAGAACATGCATCCTCACACACCCCGTAGCCGTTCCTTGTAGAGAGAGAGCGAGAGAGACACGCACACACACACACACACACACACACACACCCTCACACCCTCCATACCCCCCCCATATTAAGAATACTCTGGCTTGCTTTCCCACTTTTCCTCTCAATAATAGCGTTTGCAGCGAGTCCCATGAAAAGTGGATTTTAAAAGTAACCTCTCTTCACTTTCGCCATAATTTGGTATTCTAAAATGTTGCTGAATGGGGTGGCAGTGTGCCCCAAAAATACTAGCGTAGCAAAACATATTATTATTAAAACAGGTGTGGAAAATAGCAGCGAACAAAAGATTCCTTTTTAAAGTACATATTCAGAGGATTTTCCATTTTCGTGTAGATCTTTAAAAACCTGTTCTTTTTGGCTGTGGATGCTTGAGGCTCTCGAAACAGGGTAGGCAAACCTAGGTAAAGTAAACATTCCGGAGTGGTTCAACGCTTCAGTTGCCCATAAATTATCTTAACCCATAATTGACAACTTAAACAGCAAATTCACATTACATTGTCTCCACCGTTAACTACATTGCCTTGGATTAACTTGTGAACTTTTGACCATACCATATGTATGGCTGAGAGCAGCTTGCAATTTAGAAGCTAATTTTCAAAGTTCCTTTCGGTTTTCATTGCCTAATTGTGGTTACTGCTTTGACAAACCAAATGATTATGTTGGCAACAAGTAATGCCGCACCAAGTATCCAAAAGTATTAGTTCATGGGTCGTGTAATGCACTTATACTCTGAAAGCAGGAATGGCAGCAGGGTTGGGCATTTTTGTAATTAATAACAACAAACGGTAACACCACAAATTGAAAATCAATTGGTGGTTGTTGCACAAAAATTCCATCTAAGTTCTCCCTCTCCGGGTAAGTCCAGCCCGATCTGTGTGAAATGTGGGACTCGAAAGACCTTAACTGCAGTCGAGTACTAGGGCCTTTTGTCATCTTATTGTAGAGCCACTTCAAATTCTTATTGTACGGCCACACTTCCAAGTGAGATCCCGCCCCCCTTTTCAGATACACATTCATATTTTACACCATATTTTAGTGGCCGTTTTCATTACAGCCTCCGCAGGAGAAAAAAAGACCACAAACCTACTGCCTGCTGCGGATCGCTGTAAGTAAAACTGTGTTCTGCATATGTATGTACAAATTGATCAGCGGTGGCTGGTGAAATCATTTTAGATCTTATGTTCCAGCTTACATGTTCCTTGTCTAAACTATTCCAGCTGAACAGAATTAAAAGTCAAGCCTTCATGGATGTGATGAGTGGTTTGTTAACAAGAGATTCTTGTGATTGAGTCAAGAGGGGTAGTTGGGTATGAACTTTGCACAATTACTCTTTGTAGCTTTTTCTATGATTTGAAGAGTCACTGCCCATACTATAATAGGAGTGGCGTGAAGAAGTGTGGTTTTATGTTTATTAGGCAGTGTTGCACCTGTCCCAAGGTTAATGTATTACTTGCTTATTATTGCTCAGTCAGTTACTGAGGAGTGAGGTACATTTCTGGATGTCCTTGTATCATTCCCCAGATCACCTTGTGCTTCTGAATTGCTGAATCAGAACACTGATTGGTTAGTTTTTGCCTCTTAGAGTTCTGTACATTAAAGATTTAGAATTCAAAGCTTATGTGTGCTGAGACCTGTGACTTTTTTTAAATAAAAGAGCGTCATCTTTCTATGGTCTCTTTTTGCTCTGGTCTCGTCAGGAGATGTGTAAGCCAAGTGCTAGGCAGTGCTGTCACTGTGCCATGTATGCAATGGTGTTTTTACTGTGACACTTCCTACTGGAAAATAATCCTGGTTTTGCCAACTCTCTGCCATCCTCCTTACTCCCACGAGATGGGTGTGGGTCAGATAAGGTGGACATCAGATGTATTTCCCATTTTTTGATTGTGGAATTGAGATGCCGTTAATATCGTCTTCTTGGCTAAATAGCTTTTAGATATTAGCATTTCATGATTTGGTTGATAGATGTTCTAGGGTAGACATGACTGGCATAAACTTTAAGGGCTAAAATCCTTCCTTTGAAGAGAACCAGATTTTGAGTTGTACATATGAGTACAAAATTTCCTCCAGAACTGTGTATTTCACATTTCTGAACTTGTTCACAATTTTGTGCCTACTAGGCGTCTGAACTGTAATTGCTGCCTTGAATGTCACCAGGGAAGCAGTGTTGAACACAAAAGCTTCCATAAATGGGTTTCTTTTGTTCTTTTTTTGGCCTTGTGAGGAATCGACCTTAATCACATGTTTGTATTTAGATATATGTTGCAATTCTCATAATACATTTAATTATCCTAAACACTTTATTGAGCCTTCCACTTGATTTTTAATGATAACCTAATTTCCTCATCTGTCGGATAGCAACACAAAGATATGTTCAATGATCTTGATACACACCATTAGTTAATATAGCATGTAAAGAGAATGTATACATTTTCCTAATCAATGGTGGTAGTATCCTTTGGCCTCCAAGGAAGTGCTTTCATTGGAATGTAGGACCGACGATCCTTAATGTTCTAAACAGCACTTATGTATGACAACAGCATTTGTGAATGCCCAAGTGTGTATGCATTGGCACATTAAAGACAGACCTATTGGCTTTGCTAGCGAATTTTACCTTTAGTGACCTGCATAGCCTTGATAAACTTTGCAGACTGTCCCCCTGGCTGTTCAAGCGAAACGTGGGGTACCTGTCAAGCACTTAAACACTATTGAAAGTGAAAATGCAGGCTATGTAATAAATGTTCTGCTATTGAAAAAAACCTCTTGTTAGTAAATTTCCCCATCGCATCAAGTCTTACTCTAGCATTCAAGAGTATCAAAAAGAAAATCTAATTGGGAGACAGTAACCGAGATTACCTGCCTTTTAAGACTGACGCATGCATGTGTGTAGCCATTCCAGCTGTTTATGTATTGATAATGGCACACGGTGAGGAAGTTACTCCCCAAGAGGAGACACCAAACCACCACAACTTAAAGTAGAGCACAGACTACTAACCATTAACTGCTATTTGATAGTGTCTAATAGCTGAGCTTCCCATTGTTTCATTGACCACCCCCGAACACCGCCAGGGACAGAATTTGCACATCATCGAATATTAAATAAGGGTTAAGTATTCTAGTCTAGTGCTGCAGAAAACATCAGTACGTTAAAAATATTTCTTAACTTAATGCAGGTAGATCGGAGCAAGACAATAACCCTGAATTCTCTGATTTTGATTGTTATTCAGTCGATGGGTGAAGCCATTTTGAGTGACATTAGCCATTCCAGCTCCAAATCTACTCCAGGTTGTGCAGCTGGCAGTGGTAAGGCTGTGTTTATTTATGTGGTTCTATACTACTGGTGTAGTTTAAAGCCTGCAAACGTGATCCGTTTCTAGGTTTTGCGACGTGAAATGTTCTGGTCAGTCAACTCTTTCAGTAGTGTTTGTTCTGGATAAAAAGAGTGGCACTTACACTGTTGTACTTCAGCTGAGTTAACGGCTACCAAAGGGTTAACTTCTGCAAAGCCCACAGTCGGACTTAAAGTATGGGGCATTTCCCTAGAATTGATAGGGGACAGTTGAATGGTATAGCAAAGAAAAAATGAAGTGGGGAGCTGTATGGACTAGACCATGCATACTCGCAAACATTTACCAAGGAGCAGAAGTATGGTCTGTAGTGTGACAGAGGGCTACATTGATGCCAGCAAGAAAAATTAAATGATGTGGTGTACGAGTCAGTTACTTTAGGGGTTTTATTCCTAACTGCTCCCTTTTAAATTGGGTGCCTAGTTTCTGCATTGAAATAGGTCTGCCAATACTTTGAGTTGATCTAGTGTGTTTAATGTGATTTTATGCATCTGACTTCCTATCCCTCCACTGCCAACTGGAGTAAGTTTCTCTACCCACTATTGCTACCTCTAAAGAGTAACATATAGCAAAGGAGTAACCTGGTTAGTGACTTAGAATAATAAGACATTTTAGGCATCACCTTCCATTCCTGCCTTTACTTTTTTATCTGCAGATGTGGGAAGGGCTTAGAAACAGGCTCAATTAGGGTAGTGAATGCAGTAAATGAAAAACCCTGACCGGAACCTCAACATGGGGTACAATACACTGAAATGGGTAGACACAAGCACCCAACCTCCACTGTTAGAGGTTTTTCAATGGAAAGGTCCTAGATATGGCACTAGGAGACTTTAACACTTTGCCAAAAGTATGCTAGAACTGAACACTGCATTGGAAATCTGGGTGGTATCTCCATCACTTTGGCATTTCTTTGGCCATAGTAGCCCTCGAACATTGCCATCAGAACCCCTTCCACTACAGTTGTTGTGTAATGAGCTACATAGAATTTGTCACGCCACATCGGTTTTAATCCCGTCTTCCTAATGTGAGCATCTAATAGTGCACTCCTAGGCATTTGCGTTTCGATCATTCCTCTGTTCTTGTTTCATTCCTCAAGGATAGGAGCAATTGGAATCAAAATGAAGTGCTGGTAGTGTATGATGAGAAACCAGGACTGGAATCCAATACACATTTGATTCTATTCACAGGGCACATCTCGTTCAGTCTCATAGTCCACTTGATCAAATGTGATGTAGTGGGAAAGTTATGGACCGTGAAACAAGCAGTACAGCACTGCTGCCTTGGTGCTACTTCTTCATCAAATCTTTGATTTTGCACAAATCCTGCTCTTCCTAAGCATTTGCATCCCTACCTGCCAATGTGGGACAATCTGGAATGAGCTCAATTCAGAAGTTTGGCACCAAAGACATAAACAACATATCACTTAGCCCAGCTTGTCCTCCCACATGGTTTCATTAATAAATGATTATAAATTAATTGGAGTTTCTCGACTAAATGTTGGAGAATTGAAAGGCAACAACCACCTGGACAGCCACTGTCCCTTTTTAAAAGAAATAGCAAAAAACACTCTATTCAGTCCCTCTTTCTGCCCATGCTCTTTAAATACTATAAATGAGCGTGGAAATATCAAATGTACAAAGCTCCTTAGTTGTGGAAGAATCATTCCTGTAATCACAAAGTCGAATGTTCCTTTGTAGCAGACCATACAATTGCCAACATTTTTTGTGCCATAAGTCCCAGAGTGGCCATTAACTGCGCTCCCACTTGTTGGTCCCCTTGTTTGTGTTCAGTGATGAGTTGATGGGTTAGTTGTGGTAGCACTGGAAATGAAGATTATCGTCTGCTGAACCGTTTGGATGCTTTATCTGTCCATTGCTGTATTTGAGGTCCTTGGGAGTTGCGTCAAGCTTGGCTCTTTTTGTTGTAATCGTTGGCGTTGGTAGAGGCTTCTGAACTAGTTAATTTACCATGATTCACTTGATGCTGTGGGGGTCGGCTGTCCCCACTATGTGCAGGAGGAGTTTTAGAGACTTGGGCTTTGGTTTCTGTCTTTGACTTGATGACTTTTTCTTTTATGCTATTTTTACTTTTCCGCCTGATGCTTGTAGTAATTTCAATAGCTATATGTTGAATTTAATTTTTTGTTTTTATTTCACCATTTTATAGTTTGTAAAGTTCTTTGGTTAAAAGTGCTGTTGTAAATAAAAATAAACGATACATCGGAGGTTGTATTGCCGTCCCTGCTTGTACATGGCCACTCCTCTTCAAGTTCATGCCTTTTCACTGTAGGTCTGGCCATTCCTCTTATTAGCCTCTTTAAACAATGAGCGATACAGGACTCTTCTGTGCTTCAGTGCCTTAATTGTTTTTTCATTTAAATAAATGCTAATCCTTTTCCTCGTAAGTTCTCTAGACAGCAGTCCAGTGCTTCTTTTACTAGTGGGCCGCACGAACAGATCAGGAGGGTCGCACAAGGAGAACCCTTGGTCTAGATTGTCTTGTCTTCTGGCCCCCTCAATTGATTGTCTTATGGGTTTGACTTTAGATACAGCATAGAACTGTGATCTCTGGTATGCCACAAATTAATTGTATGATTTATTTTTTCTCCCAAATTCCTGGTCAGGGACATCTTATCTTATTCCCTGTCCGCCTGCCTCTTCTCCACAATGTTATGCTCTGTGTGTGTTGTGTAGTTCAGTTTCATGGAATTTTGATTCTGCTGGTACAAAATAATTTGTAGCTACCGCCACCCACGCTTCCCATTGATTGGTGATCATACAATTCTGGGTGCCGTATTTTTGGAGAGTTTTTTTGAAGGGGTCTGCAGGCTTTCGGACCCCGCCAACTGCCTTTTTCAGATCCATATCTTTAGCATTTGTGCCAATGGCACACTTGACATATTGTAAATAATAACCTGATTCATTAAAACCTGAGGAAGAGATGGAAATAGGCACACAGTAGTTTACATTTTTTATTTCATTTGAATCCCTTTATGAAACATTAGAATCTGTGCAATTTTATGATTTTCATTTGTACTTTATTTTCCTCACTCCTTACTTCTCCGGACTGTCCTGCTTGGCAGCCAATCCGCTTCAGCATGCCTGGTAGGAATGTGCATTTGTACTTTCACTTTTATTTTCTCTTTCTTTACATGAACCTGTTTCTTCCATATGTAGAAACTCCTTTTTGCTAGACTGCTAGGAACTCTCCCGCACTGAAAATACATACTCCTACAGCCCTGTTATTACAGGCATAGTTCTGTGAAGCGAAGTGACCTGTAAAATGTTTGGGATACCCTCTGGCAATTTCAGTATAGGCTTCATTTTGTAGGCCTTCTATAACGCCCACTTGCCCCACTGCTAGTCAATTGTCGGCATTGCTCAGTTACAATTACCGATGCAAATATTGATTAACTATGGGAATCGGTATCATGCCATCTGCACTGTCTGATTACATTTTTGCATACCTTAGTTTATATCTTAGTTGAACAAGAAAGTTGGAATAATGGGCCTGCGAGGTAAGCTTTGTTGAATCTACATCTCGGTGAATTGGGTTATCTTGGCTTCTTTTTCAAATATTGTTTAATAAAATGTTGTTTTGTTCCTGTATTTCCTTTACCTATTTCAGACTGCCCCCTATCTCAAACATCACTATATGTTTGATCTCTAAACCTTTTCCTTTTCTCTTTTTGTTTACTCCTCTCAAACATACCATCTCAAGATTGCTTCTGCCCTGGGGGCATATCCGATTTGTATTTTCTTTTTATGCAGAATCCTGCTATTTGATAGTGTCTAATAGCCGAGCTTCCCATTGTTTCATTGACCACCCCCGAACACCGCCAGGGACAGAATTTGCAAATCATCGAATAATAAATAAGGGTTAAGTATTCTAGTCTAGTGCTGCAGAAAACATCAGTACGTTAAAAATATTTCTTAACTTAATGCAGGTAGATCGGAGCAAGACAATAACCCTGAATTCTCTGATTTTGATTGTTATGTTGATGGGTGAAGCCATTTTGAGTGACACTAGCCATTCCTGCTCCAAATCTACTCCAGTTTGTGCAGCTGGCAGTGGTAAGGCAGTGTTTATGTGATACTATACTACTGGTGTAGCTTACCGCCTGCAAACGTGACCGAAACCTTTAGTGGTGTATAGCAGCAAGCATTTGCAATAGTTTTTTTTTTTTTTTAAGAATTGGTGGAAAGGATACCTTTTATTTAAAAAAATTACGAATATAAAACATGCTGAAACCCAATGCTTTTTGATAGTATTGAAACGGGTAATCCCTTGGCTGTTTTTGGTTCTGGTTTGACAGCGTTGCTGTCTGGTTACCTATTGTTACCAATTCTTCAAAATATACATAGTGAGTGATCTTTGGCTCCACCCAGGGAAGTTTTCTCTCCCACCTCATGCTATTGACTGTTTTTTGTATCATTCCAAGAAGCACTCATATTGGTATGCATGACGGACTGTTTTACTTCTGTATATTCCTTAATCACACATACAAATTCAGTTGGATTGTCTCCTATATGCAGTCTTTCTAAAAAGCGACCCTTTTTGCTACATTTCTCCTCAGTCGTGGCAAAGAGAATCGGTCCTCCGTTAATGTACTGAAAAGCATTTTTGTTTGCAAACCACGTAATCTGCATTTGTGCTTGCGAATATTGCAGCACTAAAGCCAGGCTCACTGGCTTTGCCGTGCTTGTTCCTATTTCAAATAATTTGACCCTATGGTATAATATGCACCAGTAATCTCCTTATTGCAGTGTTTTTCACACTTTATTTTACTTGTGACTTCTTGATGTACGGTCCTTACATATACTCATACACGTGTGTGTGTGCATGTGTGTAATATAGGATAGATATTCACAAATCTAAATTTACTTAACAAAGACAGCCTGTAAATGATGGTGCCCAAATTTTATTTTTCAGTACATGTAATGCTGAGCCTCCATTTTAGCGCTGACATTTTAATGATGGTAAGTCTGCAAAATTATTTGCCATCAATTGTGAAGGCAATAACAAGCCTTGGTGGTTTTTCACACACTCTGTGTTAAGTGCTTTCAGAATGACAGCGTAAACTGTGTTAGAGAACTCCAAGGAAGTAAAACTGATTAAAATGTTCATGCTTGAACGGTGCTGATGGAATAGTTCATTTGGACTTTCTCTACCTCCTGCAGCTCAAGCTGAAATATTAAAATTCAGTGGATTTAAATCTCTTTGCCTCAGCTCGAAGGGGAAAAACATTACATTTTAATAGGTTTTGAACTCATAATTCATTGGTTTGGAGCAGCACGTATTGAACCTATTTAAATATTACTTGTGCTACTAAGGAAGTGATTTAAATGATTTTGCCTTTTAAGATACTTCCTTTAAATTCAGCATGCTTTTATTTGCATAAAACAAAATGCATTTTTTCTTTCGTATTTCTCCACTTCCTTAAAAACGCCTTGATGTCAAAAGGGCTTTGTTGCTACAGTTATTGATAATTTCACCTGGACAAAACAGTGAATTCTAAAATGTCCAGTTTAGCCATTTATGTTTAAAACCATCCTATCCCTCCTGGTGCGGATGCGTTTAACCCACTTGCTATTTATCTTCCCATCAAGCAAGGAACAAGCATTTACAATGCAATGGTCTCGGCATTGGTAAAGTTAGAGCTATTGGCATTGCTCATGACATTATTTTTGTTTATGTTTTTGTTTTTAAAACATGTAAAGAAACGGCATTGTCATGAGCAATGCCAATAGCTCTAACTTAACCAATGCCGAGACCATTGCATTGTAAATGCTTGTTCTGAAACACGTCACTATCCCAAGATGGTAGGCCCCGTTACATTGAAAGGACTGCGTGACACAAAAACTGTCCTTTTGTTTCTATGGCCATGGAAACGAGATTTATTCCTGTCAGGATTTGCTTTTAGCGTGTTAGCAGCCGTCGTCAGTTGGCTCGGTATCTCCGTCTCTTTCCACTGGTACTTCGGACGCTTCGTACTTTCGGTTGCTGAACCTCGATTGGAAAAAACGGGCACATTATAGCAAGAACGACAGCCATCTTGTAAGCCTCGTCCAGAGAGGCCGGGCAATCAAAAGCACTTTGACGAGAAACGAGTGTGAATCTGAGAGGCATGTCGCAAATAATTTTTAAACACTCCATGTCTAACTTTGATCATCCTCACGAGTGTTAATCATTTCACAATTTTTAAAGGATATAAATACAAAAAATGTTCGTTTGGCCTGGTAGAATGCCATATGTTTGGAGCACTTCCAACTTGTAATTCAAGATGCTGTAATTGATGGGAGAGTCATTAAGAAACACGTCACTATCCCAAGATGGTAGGCCCCGTTACATTGAAAGGACTGCGTGACACAAACACTGTCCTTTTGTTTCTATGGCCATGGAAACGAGATTTATTCCTGTCAGGATTTGCTTTTAGCGTGTTAGCAGCCGTCGTCAGTTGGCTCGGTATCTCCGTCTCTTTCCACTGGTACTTCGGACGCTTCGTACTTTCGGTTGCTGAACCTCGATTGGGAAACGACTGTTGAGTTCTCGCGAGGCAGCCAGTTCTCGCGGGAACTCGCGCACTCTCCTCAGTGTGCAACCCCGCATGTGGGCGTCGTTTGTAACCAGGAGGAATCACGGGGAGGTGTCTATGTTTTCAGAAAAGGGCCACCATCTCAGTCTGTGCTGTCTGTTTTCCGGTGCCTTAGGAGCCGGTGGCGGGCGAGATCTACTTCCGGTAAGGATGGCGGAGGAAGGCAATAGGCTGCCGGGCGAGCTGGGCCTAAACAGCAAGACCGGAGACACCACGCAGGAGCCAGCGTGGGAGTACGAAGGAGATCAGGTGAGGGAGCAACGCCGGGACACCACCGCCTTTCTCCGAGGCACAGCAGAAAATGCCTCGGAGAAACGCCACGTCCTTTTCGGATTTGGGGGCGTGTTTTGCTGTTGTCTCCTCCCTGAGACTTCTCGCAAAAAACACGCCCCCCGATCCGAAAAGGACGGGGCTTCAACGGAGTGACTGGACCTCTTCTCCAGTGGCTGGCCAGCATTTAAGAGGCCAGCCAATGGAGAACAGGAGAGAAGAGGGGCGGGTGCAAGCCCCTCTTCTCAAAGTCATTAAATCTCGGAGCGAGACTGCGCAAGCGCAGCCTTCGCAGCCGAGACCTAAAAACACAACTGCTTTCAATTTCTGCATTCACTAATTCTCCTGGAATATATAAGGACATCTTTAATTCCCTGCTTTGCATCGTCTCTTGGTGCTTAAACAATAAATGTTATTATTACTATGCTCAGTTGTACTCGCTTCAACACTGGAAGGAGGAAAAATGAATCTCCCAGGCTGGGTAGCGACTAGTTAACTGTGGATAACCAGCTGCTGTTGTTGAGCCCAGTCGGCAGTACTCCGGGTATTTACAGGCTAGAGAGTTGCTGAAATTGTTGCAGACATGATAACTCATAGAGCATGAGTGTGAAAATGAACTCTGCTGAGGATATCATGCAAGTGTTTACACATTGCACATCGCCCTCTGTAGAGTGTATACTACATTGCATGTGAGCAGCGTATGCGTTCGTTGGCCAATGTTACCAGAAAAACAAAGACCATGTTAAATTCTTCTGACTTAGTTTACTATAAAGGTGTTTTTTTTGGTCCTAAACTTTGTTGCTTAGATCGACCTCTGCACAAATGTGTATACAAATATTTTTCCCTGCCAGGTACCTATCTATAGTTGTATTGTAATATTTATAATGTTTGAGTTTTTGATCGTTGGCGATATTCTCTTAATTTGCTTTTCAATCATACAGCTGGGCTTTTTGAGGACTGATGCAGGGGTTTGGCGTGATGGAGGAGGTGCATTCAAGCATTGGCGACTGCAAACGCCCATCAGGTGAGGTGAGCCGAGCCACCTTGCAAACGCACACACACCTGCAAGTTTGATGCATCAGCATGTGCGCCTTCCATGCTGGCGTATGTGCGTGTGCAACTGTTGGGTGTCGGCTAAAGGCCTTCGCGCCAAACAGCAGCATAAGAGACCAGCATTTGACCAGGAGACCGGCACCGTAGATGGTTGCCAGTCCACTCTCACACAGAGGCACAAATCTAAAGCCTCCCAGCCACCTCCTGCACCACATCAACTCATATTGCTTTGTATGAAGTCATCGGCAGCCCAACGAAAAACCATGAGAACGTTGACTTTGAGACACATGGATCAAATATTATGGGGTGTAAGAGTTGCCGATCCGTTAACTCAATAGACTTAACAAATAAGTCTGGCAACTCCTTCGATTGCTATCCCATCTTCGTCCCACCCACACACCTGAGTGACTTGTGTTAGGCTTTAATGAATTCTCTCATGTGCATGATATTTTGGAGGCTTCAAACCTAAGGATAATTTGCTGCCATCAGGGACATAAGGCAGGCCCCAGCAGCTCTTCTGTCGGCGCAAGGTCCAAGAATATGTGTGAGAAATGGTAGTCTCGGAGGCCCCCTCACGTTCTGAAGGGGGGGGGGCATCATTTTGCTTATTGCCTCTGGCTACCTGGACTCACTGGCAAGGTGATCCTGTAAAATACAATTAGAACATAGCATTCTCCAGTCTAGATGTGACTCCAGCCCGATATGACCTCACCAGAACAGGAAGTGCAGCCATAGTTGTTCCAGCACCCCTTCATTAATTAATTTAATTCCTGCCCACTGACTCCAAAAAACTGCTGACCGACCCACAGCAATAACCTTTCTCCCTCACCCACCTCATTCCGTACCTGGGGGCAATAGCAGGTGTTCAAAGAAAACAGTTTTATGCCCTGCTTCCTGTAAAGGACTGCCTCGCTGCAACTGCTAAACTCTGGAGTTTTGAGCCAGTTTATCTCTGGTAAGTACAATGAATTAACCTGTAGATAATGGGTGGATTGATGATTATTACCACCCCACAGTCCTGTCCTAGACCAGCAATGTACTCCCAGTTGCTGCTACGACTTGAGCACTTCTTTTACCACTTTATTTATTTGATGAGTTTTATATAGCGCTGGCTAGACCCGGAGGTATCGGAGCGCTTTACATGATAGTTTGCATATTGTTACACAGAATACATCTTTTACAAGATAACATCAGTTACTAGGTTGTTACAAAGCATAGAAAAACGATAAGGGAGCGTAGAGGGTGAAGAGAAAAAAGGGTAGCGAATACAGATCAGATAACAGCCGATAGTCCGTAAAGTAGAAGAAGGCGCTGATCAACTGAATGAGTCAGTCAGGGGAATGACGAGGCCATAAGATGGCGGTATGAGACTTCCGGACCCCAGGTACCTCACAAACGAAAATGGCGGCATTGCGAGCAAACAAAAATCAGGTAAAAAACAATTCCAAAAAGGAAAACCTACCCCACGAGCAGGGCTGAGGGGGGGCAGATACCAGATCAGGTATGGAAGAAGTCAGGGTCTTCAATCACCTATGGCACATCGGAATTAAGGAATTTAAGGAAAGCAGGGAAGACACGGGAGCTCAGGCAGCAGCCTCGGAGGGGAAGGCAGCCACGGGGTCAGGGGAGGCGTTGGTGCAGGTGAGGGAGACAAACTTGGTGATCAGGGCAGCCGCGTCGCGGCATTCTAGAAGCAGGGTCCGTCAGGGGAAATAAGACCCACGCGTCAGGTACACGTAGGACTACAGGCAGCAACGGCCCAGGGACCACTTCAATCTCAGTTAGCTTTTTACTCTACATTGTGCTACTACGAAGGGCGCAAAATATTCTTCACAATTGTAAGGATGCAATGAGTTTATACATCCTTCTTGGCAAGCCACTTACCAAAAGAATTGGCCTTGATTTAGGGAATCGTTATCCCTCGGTGCAACAAGCAGCAGCAACAAACGCCACTTTCTCTGGTATAAAAAAGCAAGCAAAATGAGTGAGTATGTGAATTTCTAGCAGTTACCATTCTGGAACATAGATAGTGTGCTTGAAATAGTGTAATAATTAATTCTTTTGATCAGGATGGACTATTGCTGAGGCGCCTAATAACTCCATTTTGTCCTTGTTCATGACCGCTCAGTTTAAATTCCGATTTCCCACTTAAACCAATCACTGACCGGCTAGTCTCCAAATTTCAGTCTTGGGTTATATTCACACTTGTCAAGACCATACCAAGCATTGTAACTTTTGTTAACCTTGACTGCACTAAAGTATACTGTGGGGTTTCCAATTTTTGTCCTCAACCACGCCGAATAGAGCTTTCTGACATTTGTCAAGGTTAAATATGTCAACACATTCAAAAGGTTTCCTGTGGCAAATAAAATGCATGCTTGAATGTCAGCGACTAGAAGGTCCGTGTAAGCTTCTTTCGCGTCCATTTGAAAAACCTTTCTCGAAAGGTGACGGGAAGTGAAGAACCGCATTTGGAGACCAATTATATAGCATCATCAGTGCTGTATGCAAAGTTCAGCTCTTTTATTTGTCATTGGTTGGCCAACATAATGTATTTTGACATATTGCTTTGAGGAGCACAGGCTGTTTGAAGCACTCTCCCTTACCTGGCTGCAAGATTGCCTACATCTCATCTGAAAAGCAAACGAGGAAAGATGTTTGCTCTCCTGATATTTACATTTGCGCTCATTATTCTTTTAGAGGCATAAATCTGATGTTCAAGAAAATAAAACTCTGGGCACCCCACAATGCCCCATACTTTATTCATCGTCTTTAGAACTGCAAGGCAGAGTACAAGTTTACATTATTGCGAATATTTTCTTTTTTTTATGATATGAAAAATCAAATATTCTAATTTAGAGATGCTGGTGTGTAATCTTAATATATTCATAATGAACACTTCCTAAATATGAATATACCTTGCTTAGTGATATGATTATAATTCAGCATCTGGTTGTTGCACAAATAGTAAGCCGTCTTCAAATAGGCATGTATTTTTTTTTCCAACATAACTTAAGACTAGCACACAAATGTAAATAACCTATTTATTTTTGTACAATTCGAGTTGGCACAGCTGCTTGCCTTTGGTTGTTTGTACTAGCATCAGCATTTATGCGTATGTGAATGTAGATATGTCTGTGTAGCACCACCTACCTAGTGTAAGGTGTGAAATTTTCATAAAGTTATATAGAGCAAAAACTTACCTAAAGTGGGCGTCTTGGATCTAAACATTAATCAACATCCTATAGCACCCAACATCAAGGGACAAATTAAAACAGCCAGTTTTTCAAGTCCTTCTTAAAGGCATGGTGATTAGAAGTAGTACACAAGTGTTGCAGCAAATAATTCCACAGTTTAACAGTGAAGCTTGCAAAATAGCTGCTGCCAACACACAATTTAGGAATTTTTAACACAACCTGAGACCCGAAGTTGCAAATCTCAAAGTCTCTAAGGAGTGGTAATTTAGAATTAATCTATGGATAAAAGAAAAGACCCTTGTGTCCATCGAATGCACAAAAGATTTGGTTTCACCTTTTTTTCCAACAGGGAGCCAATGAAGTCGCCTAAGATGGTTGCCATATACTAAATCACCTGTAATTTGTGAAGCGGATTGTTGGGTAAAGCATGTCTTAGGGAAAAGTATGGGGAGTATTTTATCAGCAGTTTAAGATGGAGAAAGCAGCCAGCAGACATTTCAGCAATTTTGAACCGAACCCGATCTAAGGATCAAAAACAAATCTAAGACTAAGTGTAGAAAATACAGGGATAAGAACTTCTCCTACGAAACTGGGCCACCTTTCTTTGGATTATGGGGAGGCGGGGACACTGAAGATCAATACCTCAGTTTTGTTAAGAGTTTAATTTAAATGAATTAATAATCATCCAGTATTCTACAGCAGTAATATGTGATTGGGTGTGATGTGCGGTTGAAGTGTGTGATGTGATTGAAAACTTTGTTGTGCTCGATGGTGGTCCTTGCCCAATCTAACAATTATCTGTGTCTCAGAAGCATATGCCTTTGATCCTTAATGAAAAGATGTAATCAGTTTTTTCTTTTTGCTAAAAAGATTTTATTGAAATTTTGCACAAAGCATACAATAAGACACTCGGGTAGGATGTCGGAAAAGATTATACAGCGTGTGATCACGGCATAGGCTATCAAATGGGATGATGCAATAGCACAAAGAACGATATATCCAGCTGCGTGTACCCCGGTGCCATCGTGAGAGGGTAGGAGGGGCGAGAGTTTTCCAGCGAGTGGCAGTGTTGCGCTTGCCAAGGGCCATAACTGAGATTGTCCGGTCAGCTCTCTTACCCCCAGAGCCATCGAGGACCCCCAACAGAAGCACAGAGGGGGGAAAGGGTGACCTCCCTTCCCAACACTTCAGCGAGCTCTCCCACCACTGCAGACTAAAACTCTTAAATCTTCGGTTACAGCCAGACCATATGATAGAAATTGGCAGGGTCACAGCAGGGCTAGTTTGGTTCAGGGATTAGGCCTACTCAGTGCAATCAAACCGGATAAAGGTAAGTGCCATATAGGTGGTATTTCTGGATCAGGCGCAGTTTAAGAAAGAGGGTGATAATCATGGGGTCCATCAGTTTGTCTGTCCAGTCATACCTTTGAGGGGAGCTATCCAGTTCTCCCACCAGGTTCTAAAGTAGACCAGAGTACCTGGTGCGTTAACGGTCAGCGTTCAGAACATTTTGGCGATCCCACCTTTGCCTAGTACACCCATGAGTAATTTGGCTTCCAGGGGGCTGAACTCGGGGAGAGGATCAGCCTGGGAGGCATGGGATTGAAGAGCACGTCACAGTTTAAGGTATGTGTAGAATTGTTGGCTGGTAAGTGCATAAGTGGTTTGGAGTTCGTGGAAGGACTGCATGTGTGTCCCTGACCAAACATTGCCTAGTTGCTAAATACCAATAAGATCCCATCTCCCAAAGCGCTGCAATGCGGCTGCCTCCCACAAGCAGGCACTGTGCCTGATTGGTTTATTGCGTGAGTTTTGTGTCCCAGTGAGTGTGGCGTAGGGCGGCCCTCCAAGCCAGAAAAACCATTTTCATCACTGGGGGATGGCATGGGGAATCGGGGAACCATAGAGCATGGCAAGTATTTGGGATAATCCTAGGAGGGATAGTTACAACCAGTAGCTGGGATCTGACCAGCCCTCGTTAAACCAATTGTGAATCACTAGGAGGCTAGAGGCTAGGTAGTAGAGTTAAAGGTTGACCATACTAAAGCCACAGTCATATGGGGCACGCTGGCAATATGTAAGAGCAAGAGCAAGGCGGGCCGGCCCAGAACCATGACCGTGGTATGAGGAGTGGGAGATTCTAAAAAATATTTTATTAAAAAACCTCAGGAGGATCATAATTTTATTCAGAGCTATGTGACCCATTGATTCAGGGAAAGGGACTTCCGTTTATTGAGGTCGGTTTTAGCCATTTGCATCAGTGGCTCGAGGTTAAGGGACCAGGTAACTTCATTGTGGAGTGCCACCGAGATACGCAGGTATTTGATAGTGAGACCATAGATGGGAATGGTATCCTGCCAGTCAAAGCAATCTTAGGACGGGGCCAGAGGCACCAACACTGATTTAGAGAGGTTCAACTGGATGCCTCCCCAAAGTATTGAAGGAGGCAAAAACAGAGAGGGCCGCTCGCTGCCAGGTCCGTCAGATTTAAAAAAAGCGTTGTCTACATATAGGGCTATGCGCTCTTCATGACCCTCACTCCATCCACGTAGCTGAGCACTGTTACGGATAAGGTGCACTAGTGGCTCAATGGCCAGTGCAAAGAGGAATGGGGACAGTGGGCAGCCCTGTCAAGTCCACCGTCCGATGGTGAAGCCATCGGAGAGAACACCGTTGATCTAGACTTGTGCTGTGGAATTGGAGTAAAGGGCCTGTACCATTCCACAGAAGTGGGGTTCGACGCCGGCACGTGTCTGCACTAACTGTAGGTATCCCCAGTAAACCGTATAAAAAAAACGCCTTTTCAAAGTCGATAAGAATCAAGGCTGAGTCAGGAGGCAGGAGATGACAGTAAGCCAGGATTCATCAGTGTGTGGAGGATCTGTTTGAGATGGGTGGATAGCTGTGTGACAAAAGTCTTAACTTCCCCATTTGATATTTAATAATTTATATGGCGCCCAAATCACCCCATCAGGGGTATCTCCGCGCTAAGACTGCTAACTTCAGCCAAGCAAGCACACATCAGAACAGATCGGTTTTTAACATCTTTCTAAATTGCAAGTAGTCTGGACATTGACGTAAGTGAAGGAGAAATTGGTTCCAAAAACGGGGGGCTAGGTGAGAAAAAACGTTGCCACCCAAGCGAGCTTTTTCAAACCGAGGGGTGCAAAGAAGTGAATTGGTCCTGACCGAAGGGACTTGGAAGGTAAGTACCTTACAAATTTGTCTGATAGATAATTAGGACCCAGGTCATAAAGAGATTTGAAAACAGTGCAGCAGATCTTAAATTCAATCCGCTTCTGCACTGGGAGCCAATTTAGTTATTGAAGACGGGGTAAAGAGGCCTTTCTGGGAGGGGCATTGGCTACTAGGTTGGCCGCAGTATTCTGGACTACCTGCAATTTGGTTAAAGAGGCTTTGTTGGCTGAGACCAGCGAGGCATTGCAGTAGTCCAGGCGGCTTAACACTAGTGCCTGAATCAGCATTTTCCGTATAGAAGAAGGTAGAAAAGGGAAGACTCTCTGCTTAGTAGGCCAGGTGTGTGAAAACATTCCCACGCAGTAGTGGCGACATGCTCTCCCAGTGTAGGTTTCTGGTCTTTGCGGACTCTCATGTTTTTGACCACTTTTTTAGGAGTAGGGGCAGAGCCCAATTCCTCTGGCCACCAGCTTGGAGTCCATCTCACCACCGCATCTCCAAACAACATAATCTCAGATTTCTCTGCGTTAAGTTGAAGGAAGTTGTCCCTCATCCAATCAGCAATGGACTTCAAACCCTTCGAAAAGATGGCCTGAATGTTGGGATTAGATTTATCAAAGGAGAGTAGAAGCTGAGTATTGTCCTCGTACGAGATTAGACTGAATCCTAATTTTCTCATTAATCCCACCAAGTGAGTAACATAAATGTTAAATAAAGTAGGGCTCAAACAGGAACCCTGCAGTACTCCCTTGGTTATTCTTGAAGTCTTAGAACGAAAAGGACCCAGATTAGTAGTCTGAGTTCTATCAGTCAAAGTTTGTCAACCATTTGAGCGCGATCCCTTGGACACCAATGTCCTGAAGTCTCCTAAGCAGGATCCTGTGGGAAATGGTGTCAAAAGCCGCAGATAGGTCAAGCAGCACCAGAAGTGCTGCCTGACCATTGTCCAGCGACATTCTGATGTTATCGGTTACTGCTATTGATGAGGCATATTGGATGCTGTGGAGGGGGGCTGTGTTTTGAGGATCACCACGGTTGTGGTGCTGTCTACCTGTAGAGAAAAGATGCCTTTCTGTCCTACTTCCTTATAGAGGGCCAGGCATTGAGGGGGTCAATATGTCACAAAATAATGTGTAGTACTTGGCGGGGAAGCCATTGGGGCTGGGAGCATGGGCCACCGCGGACAAGGCATCTCATCTGATGTGAAAGTCTCATCCAGTACTAGAGCTTCAGACTGGGACAGGGAAGGAAGGAAGGATTAGATCATTGAGAAACCCCGGGGGGGGGGGGGGGGGGGAACGTGTCTTCGCTGGGGGAAGCTGTGTATGAGCGATGATAGTAGTGGGCGAAAGCCTGTGTTATCACTGGGAGGATATGGGAAGTGATGTTGTGTTCATCAATGATTTCAGGCACAATTCTGGTCACCTGTTGATTGGAGTCCAGCCAGTACAAT
The DNA here is from genome assembly GCF_964204655.1 of Triturus cristatus. Classification (NCBI taxonomy): domain Eukaryota; kingdom Metazoa; phylum Chordata; class Amphibia; order Caudata; family Salamandridae; genus Triturus; species Triturus cristatus. Next base: position 919,269,382 of record NC_140581.1, on the reverse strand, counting down.
GGCTTCCTGTTTTTGTCTCCCCACCCATAGACTCTGGGCATTGTGGCGCAACAAAGATGTTTGGCGGCTTTCAGAGTTTGGAGACTTATTTCTTCATACAAGAGACCCAGTTGTTGTGAGGTGTCACCATGAGGGTCTGTCGCAATGCTTCCCTCCAAGCAGAGGGCACGGGCCTCCAACTGAGTTGTGTGGAGGGAGTTGGCGTGCTCCTGTGCACAGATGGTGCCCGTGGCAGGCCCCCTCATGGTTGTATTACTGGCAGCCCAAAGAGTGCCAACAGCGGCGACTGAGCCTTTGTTACTGTGGAAGTATGCATGGAGTGCGGCGCCAAGGACCTGAACATAGGATTTGTCTTGAAGATACCATGTGTTGAGTCACCACTTGGGGCGTACACCATTCCTGGGGGAGCCGAGGTGGAGAAGAGGAGCATGGTCAGATATACCTCGGGATAGAATCTGAGCATGGGAGATGGTGCGAAAATCATGGCAGATATAAAGACAAGGTATTTATGCAAGTGGGTGTGATTTGCGGCTGAAGTGTGCGTGTGTTTGTTTTTTGTGTTTTTGTTTGTGTTTTTGTTTTTGTGGCACTGTGGGTTCCATATCCTCCATGCGTCACAGAGGCCAAGAGTGGTGGCCCCATCAGAGAGATGACAAGCCCCGGAGCTTCTGGATACAGAGGGGTGCCCAGTAGTGTTAGCCTCTGTGATGGGAACTGCATTGAAGTTGCCACCTATTAAGGTCAACCCATGTGGGAGATCTTGGATGATCTTGGAAAGATCACAGAGAAAAATGCTGAGGACCGCTTGTTATCTGGTTGACCTCCTTTTTCATCATCATTCCGCCTTAAAAGGTAACCAGGAAATAGAGCATACGTTGGTGGGGATATTAGAATCAACATTGAACTTTTTGAAAGTGATGTTGCAGTAGTTTATTTCCAGTTGAATGGCATATAGGATGTATCAAATGAAGTTTTGATGAGATGAATCACATCTACAGCCATATGGAAGATCTTGGGATGACAAGGGTCATTAGGGTAACCAGATTTACTGGTCAAAATGTTAGATTAGATTTGACCTCCTCCATAGGGATGGCAGAAAATAAGAAAAAGTTGGTTGCTCAGTATTCAACTCCACAACCAGACTACCCCTGTGATGTAGAGTCATTGGTAAATTAAACTAAGCATATATATGTCAGGTTTCTTGGTAGTAAAATATGAATTGGTCTCAGAGAGCTCTAATGAAGGTGTAATGAATTTGTCTACTGTGGCAGGTTCTTTTAATTTCTTAATAATATCAAGTTCTTCAGCATGGTTATTGCTTGCTGACTCAATGTAATTTGCATAGTGCTTAGAGTGAGTGGTCTTAATACATGTATTATATCCCTTCAAACCCCAAAGATATTTAGATTAAATATCCAAATCCTAGTTCTTGCACTAAGCTCTTGCCAGGGTTTTAAATCGAGCAGATTTCAGTCACTAAATTGGAGTTTTAACACTGATCCCAATCTCTCTGCCTCTGTCACTTACTTCATGAGAAAAAACCAAAGGTTAAAGTGATGCTATAGTTAGGAATAGTAATATGTTAATTAACACTAAAAAAAGAACCCTTAGAAATTCACTGGGGAAAAACACAAAGATTAAAGGGAGATTATATATAGTAAGGTGAAAATCTCAATAAAACATGGTATTCTAAATTTAAAAATCCACCGGAATTTCCCAGTTATAGTTGGCTCAAGTAACTATAACTTGTGCCCTAAAGTATTTGTAACTTGCGCCCCTGCCCTGCACTGTGTTGTCATCCATTATGACATTTCAGATGTTGCTGTTATGCTATCAGTGATGTCATAGAGCAGGTCATGAGTGATGCAGTATGTGGGGCAATTAGCAGTTTATGGCGTAGGTGCGACTTAGTTACTTTAAGGCTCCAACAGCCCCCCGTCTCCCCTGCCACCACCTATCCTGGGTGCGATGGAAGCTGGCACTGCTCCCACCTGGGGGGAGCAGCTTGTCTTCCTGGCCCTGCCCGGCGGGAGCAATTCTATATTTCCCTGCCAGCAAGAGCATAAGGAGGGAAAAGACTGTGTTTCAAGGAATGGGCTATCCGGGGCACCGCATCAAAGCCGGCTCCGAGGGTTGGGGCCACCTTCCCTACTCTGGCCCACCCCCCAGCGTTTTTTGCGCATTTTATTTTTTTTACATCATTTTAGCTGGAATCCTCCCAAATTTTGTGATATTATTTAGTTTTGTCCACAAGGGGGCCCAAAGGACTGCCTCCCCCACTAGGCCTAGGGCAGCAGGGTATCCCTACCCTGCCCCTCACCCCCCTTTGTGTTTTTTTTTTTTTACTTGTTTTTCAGGAAAGTCCTAAAATGGCTGCCATCACATCAGTGCTGATATGGTGGCAGACAGATCTTATTGCTAGATCTGTCTGCTCTGCTTACCCTCCGCATTGTGACATAATATTTTCAAAAGCTATTGGAACGCAATTACACCAAAATCACACAAAGCATGCTTTCTGGACCAAGATCTTGCTTTCTGCCAAATTTTATGTCATTCCTTTCGGCTGTTTTGGCTGGAGCTGTGTCTAAGTTTCCTATGGAAAAATGAATGGGGAAAACGTGTTTTGGAAACCCCTTTATCTCTGCCCCCACTTGATGAATAACCTTAAAACTTTCCAAGAAGGAGCTGAAGTGGATGAGACTGAAGGATATGTAAAGATTCAAAGCAGTCCCCCCCCCCCCCCCCCCCCCCCCAAAAAAAATGTTTCCTATAGAAACGTGATCCTAACTATAACTACCCAGTGGTGAATGATATTTATATACCTCTTTAAGACTGTCTCTTTTAAATTCATGTAATAAATCACTGTTCATAAACATGACGGGGATCTCGTATGTGGATTCATTGCTTGCGTCTAAATTTTTTTTTTTTTTAAAAAGCACATTTCAGCTCAATTATTGGACTTTGGTGATTTACCTTTCAGAGAGAAATTGGGCTTGCTGGAATAATGACAGTAATCTTTTCCTGACATTTTTCCATTTTCTTTTGACCGATGACTAACAGTCCATTCACTTTCATTTACATACAAGCCCTTTCTGTACAGAGATGTCTTGGTGTCTGACATTTTCCCTCTGTTATTTATTGCTCTATATGTGTAATGTTCAGTGGTGTACTTTTTAACATCTGCAACTGGCCTCCTATGAACCATTGAATATGTACGTACGGCTTAAATATGTTACTCATTTCTCAAGTTACTTGCTCGATACCAGTCTTGAAGCGGATATCTCTTTAGAGACATTTGAAGCATTCTCATTTGCCTGAACACGTTAGTAGTAGTTAACACACACAATTCCTTCACCAAAGATGCTAACTTTGAGTGCTTCCAAAATAGTAATTTGCTACTTAAGGGTGATTTACTCAGTGGAGCACAAAAGAACAACTCAAAGCTGGCAACCCTGCGAGGAACCCTGAAATGCCACCTAGGCTTTAAGACATCCTCGTTTTCTTCTGTATTTTAACTCTTTGGCACTCATTTGTCACAAATGGTTTCTTAGATACCACTCTAAGGAGGACGTCACTTATGTTTTTATGCACACTGACAATACATTTTACCTTACTGCTTGTCCATGTCACCTATTGGCCAACGTTGCCAAGAAAGGTTCCTGGAGCTTACCCATCTCTGTATGAGTGGCATCCTCCTCTCTACCCGGCCTCAGTGACAGTAAGGGAAAGCGTCATTATTCAAGGTTTGTGTGTGGTGGTGGGCCCTTCTGCACTAATGGTAAAAGGGTCCCCCAGCAAATCCCACTGTTGAAGACCCTGGGGAAAGCCTTCATGTCATCCATGCTTGAATGCTAGATTTCTGACTATGAGATATTCAAATCCTTTATTTTCCCTCTGTTTTCCTCTCTCTCTCTCGTTCTCTCTGCTGATCCCTCTCCCACCACACAGCATCAACTCAAATGAGAGAAAATCAAGTCTGCTTCTTGATTCAAAGATGATGCTGACTGTTGGTCACCTTCAGCTTAGAGTCGTACAACAGTTTGATAGAGGTGATCTAAAACGCAAACTGCTTCATCAGATGTCACATTCTCTCTACGCATTAGGTTTGATAGTTGTTGGAGCATGATGCACAACTTAATCTGAGCAAACCTGAGCTACTACACAATTTGGAGAGCCATTAGTGCTTATGGAATGGATTGCAAAGTGTAGCAAGAGCAGACTTGCAGTTGACTCTTGTTTATATGTGTAATTAAATAATACCTTTAATTTCCAAGATTATAATGTAGTTACCAGGAAAAAAAATCAGTTAGTTTACTGGTAAGGTAGAAGAGCCAACACATTGCGAGTCCCTAAACAATTCGACCTAGCCTATGGCCTGGGCGTACAATTTCAAATGCATGTTTACATTCTTCATCAGTGTTACATAGAGAATATTCCTCCACGACGTTAAAGTCATACAATAGAATCAATCTTTTCTGACATAGTCTAGACCATAGGTACTCACAAACATTTGCCCGGGGGCCACAAAGTACAGTTTGTGGTGTGACCGAGGGCCGCACTGATACCAGTAGGGTGGCAGTAGAGGGTCTAGGTGAATCAGGGATTGCATAAGGAGATCTAAAAATATGTTAAATAAATGGGCAAGCATTTATTTGCAGGTTAAAAAATGCTTGCCCGTTTATTTAAAAAATTGTTCCTAAATATTAGTGCTCAAGAACTAAACAGCAGTAAAGAGGGGCGCATCTAATGGTCAAGAGAGCCGCAAGAGTCCCCTGGGCCGTACTTTGAGTAGCACTGGTCTAGACAGTAACATTTTCTTGTCCTAGTTATTCAGAAACGGCAGTCTTGTAGATTCCCTAGGGTTATTTGTTACCTACCTCAGTTATATTTTCCATGGCTTGGGAGATCTAACAATGAAGTTTATATTTGTGTACAGAAAAAACGGCTGCTCCATCATTCATTTGTACTGGAACTTGAGTGAAATGGGAACTCAGTTTAAGCATTGGATGGCCCAGGAAAGACCAGGTGAACAGCAGCACAGTAACATTCTTTCATCTGTGTCAGTACTTGGTGCTTTTCGATCATCTTTCTTTGGCTACTACAGTGTTTAGCTTAGCCTCAAAGACTGTGGTCTTAGAGTATTACTGGATAGGGATACGGTTGCCTTGATAAAACTCTGGGCCACTTTGATTGTGTGTCTCTGGCATAAATTCTTCACAGTGGCTCCTGGTGGGTGAAACAATGCCACTTGGTTCAAGAAAAAGGTTTTGAATGGGAACCTCGATCCTGTGTTTCCCAGACACTTTCCTGTTCAGAGTTCTTAGGCCCATCGTTTGTGTACAGTTGGTTCTTGAATGAATCACATAAATACTTCTTGTGCCGGATGGTTTTCCAGAAGGTTGCCAAAAAATGAGTTGGCCTTCCAGAGGATCTTCAGTTCAGGTGTGCCTCATGCGATCTACTAATGTAGCAAACTCTTCAAGACTGGCATTCTAATGTTTACTTTATTTATTGAGTATTTGTCTATCGAGGCGCCTCTAAGATTTATTTTATTTTTAGGTATTGTAAATAACTTCTCTAAACATTTTTTTGCAGCATGACCGAACAGAAGTCCCAACACAAAAATTACATTTTTGTTGTCAGTAGAAATTGCAAGGAAACCATCTCTTTGCTAAGTATTTTCTAGCAACATCCATGCATTATATTCATTTCATAGAATGAAATACCAATGATCTGGGCTATGAGGTCAGTGGCTATGTTGACAGTTGGGAGTCCCTGGTAGCTCTCCAAAGCTCCTCTTGACATAAAACCTCCCGTTTGTGAAAAGGGAAATATTGCTTAAAACAAGTTAAGCTGATCCCCTACAGTCTCTCGCCATGCTTACTTTTACTGTTAAAAACGCAATGCATGGAACCGAATTTGTAGGTATGCCTTTTTTTTCTGATTTCAGACAACCTAAAAATAAAATTTGTTTAACAGGACTAGTGGCTATTTCACAGTGTGCCTGCTGTTGAGTTTCTCATTTCTCCGACCCATACACCAATTAACATGCAAGCAGGAAGTTATCTCTAGATTCATGTTTCGGTTTGGCTTGATAGCTCAACTGTCTGCATATTGTCTTTTTTTACTGGTGGAATGAGCTTTGACTCTTTCCAGGGGAGTATTATTGTCACACTACATAACCAATAGCATGAAGCATCATTCCATCTTTATGGAATGCTTGGATTGCAAATGCTTGACGAGCAATTTTACATCTGAAAAGTAAACTCCATCATGACATTTCATTCTTTCTCATACATGCAGTATATCCTTAGAGGAGCTGTGTTTTTTTTTTTTTTTTTTTTTTTTAATTCATTGTATTCAAAAAGCAGTAGTCTTGTTATGTTTTTGTAAGGACTCTGATGCTAAGCACTATGACTATCTTCATTACTACAATCACTGAATGTGTGCATGCTTGTTTTTTCATTCTTTATCACATGAAAGCCAGGCTTGTTGGCTTCCCAATGATTCTACTAAAAAAGCTGCTCTGCACCAAATTGGCTTAATTTAGCAACACCACATTCTCCTCTGGAAGAATTGTAGTAGAATATGCCGAACATTGTTAGTATAGATAACTAAATTCAAAGAGTGCTTGTAGTTCTTGTGAAAGGTGCATAAGCAGGAGCAGGTTATCAAACTCCTCCGGTGACGAAGCTCTTGAATAATTGATACTCTGGAGCAGTGGATGGCACCTGCTCGCCAAATCCTCCTTTTATCCCCCGAGCTCTTAGTGATTCTGATCATAACTACACTAGTAAAGCCCATAGCACTGTATTCAGGCAGCAATCATTTTCTAAACTTGAAATTTCAAAGTAAATCTGATAAGACCCATTTTGTGAACCGTGTACTTGGCAGGATTTGGCTCTTGAACATATGTTTGTTTTGATTACTTTGTACAGTGAACGCTCTTAGCCTGTGATGTTTTTGGAACAGCTTCGTGTGCCTGGTTGACCATGGACAGGAAGGTCAGCAGCTTCTAGATCGTTATCATCTTGCTGCACTTTTTATGGGTTTTGTTTTGAATCGACTTAGCTTTATCTTTTATTTTAGGTCAGTGCCACAAATGATGATTTAATTGTCAAACGAGTGCTTCATGTCATGGAAGCAGAATGATTGTTAGATAATTTCTTAAAGCCCGATACAAAAATAGCTCTAAAAAAGCTCGGGATTTTCTGTTATAGCATGTTTCCTATATTTATAGTTCATGTGCTTTTTTAATTTTTAATTAGCCAAAGTGTTCGAATTGCTTGTTTTAATGTAGGATGGAAACTGGTGCTCAAATCAGCATGTGTGAACTAAGTTCAAATATGCATTTGCATATATACCTTACTCCCTCCCCCAAAACAAAACCATTTTCCTTTAAATGTCAATTAATATGGGGGATGTTTGATTAACAATTCCATCCAGGAACACATCTAAGCCTCCCCTAGAGTTAAAAAGCATGCTTGCTCATGAAAAATTCAGATTGAAAAATATAAAGTTTGGCATTGCACAACTGAATGCCCGTTTAGTAGCAGTAAAAATAAATTACAACTAGTTATAATCAGATGATGGGGTAGCCTACAGTTAACTTAATACTTAATAACATGTTAAGCTAAGGAGCAAGTTAGGGAGGATTATGTTAATGTCCATTGCCTTGCCATGGTAGGTTTGATGGCGGAAGAGTAAGGCAGCTGTGCTCCATTTAGTGACTGTTATCAATCTTTGTACACAGAAGATTGCTCTGCAGCTGAGGTAATGTTCGCTGCATTACCAGAGGTAGCATGGTTCGCCTCTGTGAAGTATGAAATCGGCCTGGTAAAAGTTTAAAACTTAAAAACTTCAAAAACTTGTATGGTAGTTGGAATTTCAAGGAAGTGTTACACAGCCTTTAAAGCAGTACGTCTCGGCTATGTACTTTACTACCTTAAATGAAACTGTTGAGGATACACAAATGTTTTGCGATTTCTTGAAGGCAAAAATATCTCCCTTTAGGTCTAGAAGCCAGAGTGAATTTTAAGGGGCTCACAAGGATGGCGGGCGGATTTGATTCGCCCGCCACCATAGCGGTGATTGGGTCCGACCGCCATGCGTGCGGCGGTCTGGCCTATTCAATTATGATGGGACCGCCACCGCTGCAGTCGGATTCGGCACCTTTAACATTGCGGCGGTGGCTTCTGACAGCAGCACGGCCACGATGTTGAAAGGAGCATGTTGTGCATTTCACTGCACCACGTGGCAGGCACTAGGGTGTACCCCCCCAGTGCACCCACACCTACCCCCAACACAAGGGGGTCCTGTAACGGGCCCCGGAAGACATTCTCTGCCAGCTTTTCAATGGCAGTTCAACCGCCACGGAAAGGCTGGCTTCCGCCGGCATCATAATAGTGCGGCGGAGCTTGCTAGGCTCCGCCGCCATTGTGAGCATGCTGACTGCTCCGCCAGGCAATCGTGACGATTGCTACCGGCGGAAAAGCGGCGGCCGGACTTTCCCTCCGCCGCGGTACCCACCGCCATCATAATGTGGTGGGGGTAAATCTCATGACGATGGCGGAACGATCGCCGGCCCGGCGTTGGCTATTGTTCCGCCATCGTAATGAGCCCCTAAATGTTGATTCAACTGTGTTTTGTTACATATTAGCAGGCAGTCTTTCTGTTCTTATCATCTGCTGTCAATGCTTTTTTCATCTAGCGATTTGGCCATACAGTCATGAATAGCAGAAAATTCTTAGGTTCTTTTGACTTTTTTTATGGGCAGTAACTCTGAATGGATTTTGGGGGGGGAGAGCAATTTGTATCTTCTGTTCAATGCCTCTTCGCCTGGCATACTGGGGAAAAAACAGTCACTAACTCAGGACTGTGTCAAATTCAAATACTTGAAGCAACTTTTTTCAGTAGGGCGCAGTAGAGTGTGCTATTTATTTTTCTGTATGGAGAAACAAAAGTGCAATCCATTAAAATTAATATAAGATTTAAAACATTTGCTTATGGCAAGATGGTTTCATAGTTAGAGAAATCATGGATACTGAGTTGATCAGTTAGCTTGAGTGTAGGGTTTAAGTTAAACTGGGAGAAAACTGAGGATGCTTCTCAGTATGATTGTTTTTTTTTTACCATTTGTTGTATGTCAGAAATATCTGAGTTGGAAATTTGACTTTTAGTTAGCTGCTGTTGTGAAGGTAATATTTTAATTTGAATATTGAACCTACTTCTCTTTCTGTTTTGTATGGGTCTTCGAAAAATTGCCCAGCTATTTGCCAAATTTTCAGAAATGTCGTGGCCTTAAACCAGTTCAAATGAGTCCTTGGTGCTGACTGTTTTCCAGTATTAAGATCTTTATAGGTTTCCAGTTGAAATTCTCCACTTAGGGGGAAAAACTTTAATATTAGACATGTTGTGGTTATTGTGGTAGTACTTTACTAAAATAAAAAGTCGAAGCGTTCCAATGCTTTCGAGCATCCACAAAGGTTAAGTAGGAGCTGAATCCATACCCAGTCAAAACGGCATTTAACAGTGAACATTGCTAAATGGAGTGTAAAGAAAGTTTTGGACTCTGCTTCATAAGGTCCTGTGGTCAGAGGTGTACAGAGTATACTCTTCTTAGAAAGTCACATTTGAAGCCAAAGTGTTTTAGGTTGACAAGTAATTTTGTGTCCTGCATACCTTTGTTGCAGTTCTAAGTTGAAATAGTATTGTGAGTGTATACTGGGATTATGAAATATTAATCACGCGTACCACGACCTGCTTGCTTCCATACGTAAATGTATCAGCTGCGATGTTGTAGTTGTTGGCAACCATTTTTCGGGGTAAGAAATTTAAATACACATCACAAGCCCTCCCAACATGCCACTCCCCAATTCAAATTTGTTACTGACTGCCTCCCTCTTTGCCTCTTTACCCCAGTACAGTGACAAAGGAATCCCTTATTTGCATGGGGAATGACCCATGCAAATGCGAACACAGCCCTATGAGATTCCACTGGTGCCATCAATATTACAGAAGGTGCTGCATAAGATGCTGTGTCCCCCCTTCTGTAAAGCTGGTGCACATGGCAGTTCACCTCCAAGGAAGCTAATATAATTACGGCCCCAGTTCTTGTGGTCTAATTTGATGTCAGGGCAGATTCAGGCCTAATCAGCATTTGGATATGAGATGCTTTGTCTCCATTGTGTGTGCAGTGGTTACCCCTTACTCTTTTAGTTTTTCCTACTTACTCTAGCAATTTCCATCCAATTACTGATGCTAAAAATAGTGGGAATAAGTATTTCTTTGATTTTGCGAGTAGTCCCTGGAATCCTGGGTTCGACTAGAAGTCATGGTCTTACCACGTGGCTTAGAAAAAATCTCCCTGTACTAAGACGGCGAGAGCTCCTGAAAATTTATTTTGAATGCGTTCCATAAGATAATTTCGCTGGAATCAGGAGGAAGCTATTTTTAGTTTCTATCTTGTTTTTCCCACTGTTTTAGCTTTTCAATGTAGACTTTTGATTGCATTATGTTATTATTTTGGTTCACAGTAGAATCTGTCCCCATACTGCTCTCCAGGGCAGTTTTTGTTGACCCCTTCCAAATAAGATCCTGTAATTGTCCTTTGAAATCTAGCTGCAAGTAAGTCAGTTGGGAAGCTAAAAATATTACAGATTATGGTAGTAGAATGCTGTGCCAAACTCATAAAAAGAGATCCTTCTCCCCCCCCCCCCCAAATAGGTGAAGCTAATCTTTGTGTAAACAAAAAAAAAGTATCCATTGTCCCTTGTATGCATCCTGGTTTGAGACGAGATTTCCAGTGTAACATTTGAAAAGACACTGGTCTTGAGTATGAGACAGACTCTGTTAGTTGAACCCTTTAATGCTCGTTTTAAATGTGCTAACCCTCACTTACAGCTCAGCTGCATGACTGCTTGAATTAGTTTAATTTTAATGGTACCCCATCCTATTTGGTACTATGCATTTCATTTTGTGTGTCTTGACACAACTAGTGGACTGTGTAAATTAATTGCAGTTGTAGCCCGCGTTATAAGCAATAGTGCCTTGTGGAGTTTTTTGTATTTCTCAGTGATGTTTGGAGCATTACCCACAGTTTGCCATTAGCAGGTGTAATTATATAATTACAAGTTCCCTATAAGAGGCTGTTGTGTAAAATTCTGGTCCTCATGCTAGACTTGTGGCATAGTTCACCCATTTTGAGGTTGATCCACATATATTTCACCTGTCCTCACTTGACCCTTTTCTTGGACCATACTAGACTATCTACCTGATAGCACAGTTATGCCAATGTACCTCCTAGCTTGGTACAGCACAGCTTACATAGATCAGGCCATGCATTTTGGCACTTGCCATTGAATTGGAAGCCACGGATTTGATCTTCTCCAGGGTCTGCCACCTCACTTAATCTTTGGGGAAATTCCATGCAGCAGCTTTGCTTATGTCCAGCAGCCTTTCCTAGCCGTAATCTTAAGTTTTTCAGGTGATTTTCGGAGAACAGGAGGAGGTGGTATGGCTTGGTGGCTACAGCTGCCGACTTTAGAAAATGGGGAACCATAATTGAGTCTCTGCTGTGGCTCAACATCCTGAGATTCTGGGCAAATCACCTAAGCTCCCTGCGCCTGAAGACAAACAAATGTATACATTAATTTGATCATGTTGTAACATCTTAGTATATTTCTTAGTATATTTCTAAGAGAGGTGGGAAAGGTGGGAGTGATCGTCACTGATGGTTTGACTTTACGGAACAAACGTAACTGTTCAAGCAACTGGCAGTGTGTCCCTTGCACGTTCATTGAGTTGCCTTTTTGAAATGTCAGCAGCAATGCCTTGCACGGAAGGCAGGCTGAAGGTGTTTATTTGATGTATAGAAGAGGGCTTTTTGTGCAGTGCATTGCGTGACTTAAGTAATGAAAGTGGATTTGTGGTTTTACATTAACCAAGTGTTATTCCTCTGCACAGACACAGCTGCTTTGCACACAATAAACATTGTATGTAGGGAGTCTTATTCTCTGGTTCAGGGTAAAGGAACCTTTAATTAAGGATCCCTTCTGGTTTTGCATGACCGCTTTATCAAGCGAGTTCGTCATTGAGGTTTAGTTAACTCTATTGACAGCCCTATGCCAGTATGCGGGTCTCAGAAAGTATCGAATGGGCGGTTATTCGGCCATGTGATACATGTCCTCTGGTTTTAATTCTACCCAGCTAAGTGTTTTGTGCCTTCCTGTGGGGTTTTTTGCCATTGCGAGCCTGAATTGTATTGTTTGTGTCTCTCGCTGCTGTTTTCCGCCGGCTGCTCACCCTTCTAACTTGTGGTAAGGTGTCAATTTACACGTATTGATTCTTGGAGGCAGGCTCAAATAAGGGCAAACTTGCCATTTGCTAAATCAGCACGTAATATACATTTGGATTTGAAAAGTGTTCTTGCATTAGATGTATAGTTTTACAAAACTTGAATTGAAACGGTAGCTTAAATCTTTTCTGTACTTTTGAAACTCCTCCTTCCCAATCTGGCTAATTTTGTTGCACGTCCGTTCAAGGTGTGATGTGTATGGCTATATTGATGAGAATTATATGGCAGCCCTACAAATTTGAACATTGTTATTGCCATTAAACTTCTTAATGCAGAAGTAAACTTTGTACTTGCATTCAGTATGGTAATCACTTGTAACCATTAGCTCTATTACTTACTTAGTCGCTTAGTTCTGTGGTAGGAACTGTTCATCTTAGTTGTGGTGCATTTTTTTTTACATGTACCTTCCAAAACTGTTAGCTACAACTCTGCTGTTGTTCCTGAAGTAAAGTGTGGTTACAATAGGAGAAAACATGTGCACTGAGACATTGAAGTCTCCAGCTATATTTGTGGCTTCAGCAGTGCGAAAGAAATTATAATTTCCCTTCTATATTAATCTACTGCATGCCTTTCTGCCCCCTCTCATGTGGCTTCCTTGTAACTCTGAGAGAGCCAAGTACTAATGTGGCTCATGTGTTTGTTAACGGTATGAGTAGACCATTCAAAGATGGCGGACACTCTAGAGATGCATTGTTTAAGTGCTAGATGAATAGCTTTTCAGCCTTTTCTGATTGTTGAAATCAATCTTAACAATATGGGCCTCTTTGTGGGAGGAGGCTATATTTGTATTTGTGCACTTTCATTAACCTACTAAAACAAATGGCTGCGCCAGTTGCTCATCTGTGAATCCTCCTTTCAGTAAAAACAAGCCCAGAAAAGTCCCTTTCCTATATAATTTAGTCTTTAAAAACGTAAACGTAGCTGAATAACTGTCCATGACTACCTACAGTCATGGACCAAGTACTCGGCCAACATTCATTATGGATAAAGAAACAACTTGTGTGCATAAACAGTTAAGTTATTTTTGTGTTGCTATTGAAAGTCTAGTGGTCACGCTGAAGCAAAGCGAATATACATTACAAATGAACACAACACATGAAAATAAATACGTGGTCTTTCTGAAACCAATAATAAATATGCAGTTTTCATAATTTGTGCATACCTCTTTCATCGTAAAGAGTGAAAGGCCATATCCTCCGAGTATGTGTGGGCTGGCTCACACATGCATGTGCCCAATGGCACTCTTGGGCTTATTTTGCTGTTTTACGCCTGATGGAATGGCCGCATGCCAACCTGATATAAGATGACTGATGCAGAATAGATGTTGTTAACTTGTGGTTCTACTTCTAAACAGTGATCAACTCCAGCAGGTGCCTGACAGCAACGGAGCAGGTGCTCCTAATCTGTTGGACCGGTCCAGTGCTGTACACGACATGCATACAGAGTGGCATGTCTAGAACTGAACTTCGGGGGAGGGACAGGAGGAAGAGGCATGGGGACACACATTAGGCCACAGATAAAATAGGTGACCCCACCTTCAAAGGTTATTTTTGAAAAGTGTGCATAATCCCTGATATATGTATCTATATGTGTGTGTACATGTATGTATTTAAATGTGTGTGTATATATGCTTTTTCAGTGACTATAGAATATATACAAAGGTTACAGGGATGGTATACTTGGATTTAGATTTTACACACACAAACCATATAAATTCAGCTGTTATAGTTACCTGAGCTAACTATAACTTTATGAAGATTTGTCAAACTTTGCCAGAAGTTATTAGCAAAACAAAAAACACTCTTCCTATGAAAACTAGCTCCTAACTATACCTACTGGCGACCCCCAGTAGGTAATATATGTATGTGTATGTTTGCTTAATCTTTACGTAGTACTTCATATTATGTGTCTCTATATCAGGAGTTGCCTGTCTTTTCTGTATTAAGAGCTTCTTCTGTCCAGTGAAGCTGTTCAAGAGCTACTAATATTATTAATCTTGTAATTGTGACCACATCAAAGATTACATTAATGGCCACTATATTCGTGATGAGTACCAGCGATCAGCTGAGCGTATGGTTGCTAGCAGTAACGTAAACAAGGCTGTGTCAATATAGAATGCCTCTGTATGGGTAATACCTATCAGCCATAGCTGACACGCCTCTAGTACCAAGATAATAATATTTGGAAAACATGTTTACCCAGTGCCATATGATTGATCACTCAAAAATTCATTTTAAATATATGTTGGAAATTCAGCTATTTTTCTCCAAATAGCATATGAGTTCTTAAGATTAGCAAATTTTTGTCTCAAATATACACTCTCAATTTTGGTACACATCAATTCATTCAACCAAGCAAAAGCGTTTAATTTAGTAGACTGGAAAACACAGAGGAGATCTACTTATAGGTAGCTGTAGAGCCACCACTAGCTCATGAGCTACTTGTTGGAGAACCATGAGGTATGCACCTTAACGTACTAAGTCAGATTTAAACCTTTTAAGCAAAACGGCGTTGCATTTCAGTGAAAGGTAGTTTAACAAATTAATGTGTATGCCAAGATTCAGTGTTTGTTCTATTTTCTGTGTTGCCTCCTGTCACATTCAACAGCTGTAGTGGTGCGGACAGAAGAGGTGTGGGGGGCTGTTACATAGGCAAGTGAAACGGACCTGAGGCACGAGCCCAGTCTGCCACCGTGCCCCCCGGTCTCTACAGCCCCACTCCCCTCAACCTCCGGAAGTATTCACTGCCTGCATGCCATTCTTTGGCCAATATAGGAGACTAGTTCTTAACTGATTTCTTGATTTCTGGCAGGCGGCACAACACTAGTTGAACCATGCCTTGTATAGAAATCCAAATAATCAAAAAAAGAGATCGAGAAGATGCCAACTTGCTTGTTCCTCTTCAATATACCAAAAACAAACTCACAAATTCACAACCACATAATAAAAATTCAGCGCCACTGTAATCGGGCGTCGCACCACACCCGGGATGTGCCAGACATCTTGGGTGGGAACCTAATGATGAAGGATGCCACCATCTAGTTTGATGGGTGATGGTTCTTTTAATAACCTAATGGTTCTCCTCGAGTATGAGAGAAGGACACTCGTGATAATAGGACCTATTGGTAGCTAAGGTTGTTATAGTTTGTTCTTGGTTGTTTAGAAATCAGAAATGTTACTGTATGTGCGGCAGACAGTTTTTCGGGTAATTTGTGTCTTCTGCCCTGACAGCCATGCGTATGCCAAGGCATCTTTCCACTGCGTTTGGAGAGGTTACTTTGACATGCTGTAACCTGACAATAGTAGATTTTGGGGGACGAGAGGACACCCTTCTAATGCCACCAATGAAATTCTAGAATAGGGTCAAAATTATAGGGCACAGCTGTGCCTGTATGTTCCCTCCGTACTGGGTTAAAGCTGCAATACATTTGCAGGACAACTCATGCCTACTGTATGTACGCACGTCATTCTTGTTTCATAGCTTCCATTGCCCCTCTTAATAGGCCGGTCCTTTGACCCTGCCTGCAGTTTTAGTATCGAACCCACAGGTGCAGTTTTTTTCTTTGAAACCTAAAGCAAAATTCTGAGAGATGGGGGGAAAACCAGGCGTCCAGTGAATCCTGTAACGACGTTTAACTCGCCTGCTCAGATGTAAATAGGTAAAAGACAACCTTTGAAAAGGCATTCTGCTGCCTGTGCGCTGGTCAAAGGGCCTGCCTACAGCCCGTTTAGTCCCCGCGCATACATACACCTTGCTTTTTGAGAAAGATTTCCCGTGACACCGGGCACTGTGAAGCCCTGAATGGAGTCTCTTAATTTGGCACTTCCATACCGTGCTGCTTTGCCCTAAAGCGTTTCGTGTTCTTAAAAGGGTGTAATTTCCTATTAGAAATGCTAGCTAGTCTGCCTCTTCGCCGACACATTTTCTTCCGCGCGCTTTATTTCCACACCCTTTGTGGCGCGCGCCCCCACTCTGGTGTCTCGCGGACGAGACTAGCGCGTCGTCTCATTGCTTCCGCAGCAGCAACCCTTTCCCCCACAGTGGTTAGTACAACGCCGCGCCGGTGCAGCCGCGCTCGAGGTCAAGCACTGCAATCCAACCTCTCGAGGGCTTTCTGTACGAGTTGCCAGTGTGCGGGTAAAAATGACTTTAAACTCTTGTCAGCGCGGTTACTGGTGCATGCATCACAGTCCCACTCAAATAAACCTGTCACAACACCGAGTCTGCAGCGAGAGAAGCGTCCAAGGGCAGGCCTCTAGCTTTCCATTCGAGCATCACTAAACGTGCACAGAGTGCCCAATTATTTCAGCATTATTGAGCAGGCCTACAGGAGGACCCGAGCCTTGCTACATTAGATTTTCTTTAGTAATTTGCTCAAGTACCGCTGAGGACACTTAAAGGGCTTAAAACGATGGCTGCAACCAGTTTCCGTTTCTGGGTTGTTAATTCGGGTTTTCTCTTTTCAAATTAACTCTCTCTGCCTGCTGTGAGGTTGTGCTAGAAGAACTGTTCAGCAATAATTTTCCGCCTTCAACCTTTTTTTCAGCACAACTGCAGTCAAACATTGTATGCATATACGTGCATTTATGTTCAGTAATTGCACATTGTAATAATAAGTGTGCGGCATTTTTTTCATCAGCGTCTCAAAATATTTTGCAGTTGTGAAGGTTAAAGCAAGCATTGGCAAAAGCAATTAGTCTGGCGTTGCCCCCCAGCTTTTTTGCTTTGTGAATTTTTCTTTCTTTTTCCTCGTGGTTTTCTGCATAAAATATTTTTTGAATTCAAAAGTAGACGTTGTCAGACTATCCCTAGCACTTAAGTGACTTACTTTGTGTATGGATTTGCTCATTGTGAAAGAGCAGGAAGCAGTCACTCACAGTGAAGTTAGCCAGTGGATGAACTGGGCTGGCCCAATGCCTCATGCTGCTTTCTCTATTGGGTGAAAGAAAACTGTAAATGACGCAAACCATTTTAGACGCAGAAGGAATTTCATGAAAGTGGGAAAACCAAAGAATGCCTCCGTAATTCACTTTGAAGAGGAGTGAAGCTAGATATACTTCTTTTTACTCATCAAAGTCATGCAGAATCCCTTGAAAAGAGTTTTCTACTCTGAAAAGAACTGCTACATTTATTTCCTCGTGCCAACAGTAAAAATTATTTTTTAACCTCTTCGGGGAAGTGTGTGGGTGTGTGAGAGAGAGACATGGGTTATAAAGAAATGCGGCGTATTGATGAAAAGCAAGCATGGATAAGAAATCAGCCATTGGTTACTCAGTTACCCTAACTCACAAAGATCTGTTTTGTTGACCCAGAAACAAAGATGCTTGTGTTGAAAATACTTATTGAGACTAAAGTCTTCCAAATGTCTTGGCTGTAAAAACGGGCAAGAATGAAACTTTTATGGCCCACAAAAAACTTTCTTCAACATCCCTAATATGAGACTGTATGAAACTCACACAACTCATCCTCCTGTTTTATGTTTTTGTCAATCCTGAATATGTACCATATGAAACTATCTAAAGTATGTTTGCTCTTTATTTTCCTTGTAAAAGGCAACTGAAATGGGGTTACACCATCTAAACAGGAGAGAAGGGCTTGGTCAGTGGCACTAAGGGCCTTATTTAGAAGTTGGCGCATGGAGCACTCCATCAAAATGTGACGGATAGCCTATCCAGCATATTGCAAATGGAGTAGGGTGTGATGCACATGTAGTAAGGTGGGTGGGTCATGCTCTACGTTTGTGATAGAGTATCCCGTCCACCAAACTTTAAATAAGGCTCTTAGTAGCTATTTTCACTCATGGGAAGCACTTATGTACTGTTTCTTCTTGCTATTGTGTAACAGTAAAGGTCCACTGTTATTGCTGTCCCTGAAACCCAAAGACTGCCATTGGATAGCTGCATCTGTAAAGAGTACATCAAATCATTCTTACATAGCATAAGTATTTTGCTCATGTTGGTGACATCTTTATAAAAACACAGTTCAATATCGATTGAATTTTTCTTAGCAGCAGCAACTCCAAGCCCAGCATTTATCACATGGACATGGCCTCCCGGTACCCTTGACGCCCCACCCCTCTGGCCTCCAACCACCCTCAATTCCTCCAATTGGCAGCAGCGCCGGCCTTCTAGCTCTCTCCAGTGCCCTGAGTGGTCAGTCTCACCTGTCCATCAAAGATGAGAAGAAACATCATGACAACGATCATCAAAGAGGTGAGAAATACTTATTTTCTTTGCCGCTAGAGAGTTTGTTGCATGAACATTATGGAAATGTAACTTATTTTTTACCACTCTTCTCTCTCTCTCTCTCTCCACCTGTGTGCTACCACTTTTGGGTTCCTGTGGCTGCTTACATGTTTGCAGATAGAGATTCTATAAAGGTAGGACGTCATTTTACTTTACTTTATTTTATTTTATATAATTGCAAACTAATTCAGAGATGGGAATTGGGCGCTATCAATATCACATCTGTTGGAAAGCAGCAGTCCTAAAATCAAGTCTGCTGCCATTTGTTAGTGCCTTTGTTTGAATTCCTCACGTGTTAGTCCCTTTCTATGCAGATCAGCGTCCCCCGCAACCCACTGCTTCTCTCAGCATTTTCCATTTCCCCGTACTGTGGAGACTGGTAGCTTTTGTTTATTTATTTTAAACTGTAAACAAATTCTCAGAGCACTCATCCCTTATAATGGGTAATATTAAGGGGAATTGTGTGAGTACAGGAAGAGGTGTTTTCCTGGGCTTTACTTGAAAGAAGACAAATTTGAGATGGTGTAACATGTGGCAGGGCTTTCTTTGGGGACTTAGTACTGTCTAGTGCCATCCATTGCACGTGGCAAGGTTCAATCTTTAAGTAATTTTATTAGTTAAAGAGCGACACAGAACTGTTGCTGGATGTAAGGACCAAATATGTCCTTGGAGTTTTGGAGCAGAATCGAAAATGTCAGTAGGTGACACTTTTTAAAAGCTAGCTGTTGACTAAGTGAGAGCCATTGTAGCTGTTCAGGTACTGGTTCAGTATGTCAGGACTTCCTATTACTAGTTACAAATCTAATGTTTTTTTTCTTGTTATGTTTTAGACAGTTTTCTGACTCCACTTTGAAGTCCCTGGTAGTTAAACTATATTTTAGATGCTGAATAGACATTCCAAGGTAGAAAACCTCCTAATGTTTTCCCCAGTCCACTTAACTATAATTATTAACATTCCTAAAAATGGATTAGGCTAGGAACTAACGAGATGACATCTTATTGGATGTGCAATAAAAGTACCTGCTATTTTTAACGTTGCCCACTTCCCTCCCTTTTTGAATTTGAAATAGTGACTTTAGGTTTATAAATAGTAGGTATGGCCAGTTTTGATCCATTTGGTTCTGAGGTATGCCAGATTTTAAGATGACCCCAATGTAAATGACCCTTATTGAGTTTTGTTTGTACAAAAATATGTCATGGATATCTTGAAATCTGGAATTATTCCAAAGGTCATGGATAAACACTGGACAAGTGATCCTTAGATTGCTTATTAGTGACTTTTAAACAGCTGTCAAGAACAAGTTCAATAATCTACAAATGTGGATACTTAGTCAATCAAGCCAGATTTGTAGAGTGCAGCTAATCACCCGCGATGATATCCAGGCACTAGGTTCTTGCTGGGATCAGTAGAAAAGCCATGCCTTGAGTCCCTTTCTGCATTCCGGGAGGGAGTGTGATGTTCGGTGGTGAAGGGGAAGGTCGTTCCAGGACTTGGCGATGAGGTAGGAGAAGGATCGTCCTCCACGGTAGCTTTGGTGGGTGCAGGAAGTGTGTGCAAGGGAGGCGGAGTACAGGTGTCTGGAGGGTTGGTGGAAGTTCAGGCGGTGGTTGATGTATGCTGGTCCTTGGTCTTCTAAGGCTTTGTAGATGTGAGCCAGCATCTTGAATTGCCATCTTTTCTGGATGGGGAGCCAGTGGAGGTTTTGCAGCGTGAATCTTTCTGGATTCACTATGCTGTGCATTATTCCACCATCTTGTGGTTGGGTCCGGAATCGTAGTATTTTCTCTTTTTTTTTTTTTAGTGGCCCAGTTGGGCGGCGACGTCTCACCATTTGGTGTCCTTCGTATTGACTGCGCGCTTCCTGTGGAAGCTCCCACCCTTGGTCGCCATCTTCAGATTCTTTTTTCCGCCGTTTGGTCTGGATCGCTGCCGAACAGGTCCAGAGTTTTGGAAGAGGAATCGCGCAGAATCGAAGAAAATTGACGAAGAAACAAGTTCAACTACACCGGACTACAGATCAGGTACCCGGAGCGACGAGGGAGAAGTTTTAACGAACAAAACCTCGACGTTCGATGGAGAATGCGCTCTCAGGGTGCTCCCTGAGCGCGGGGATGGACAAAACACCATTCAAGTTTTGCACCAATTGCCACCACAAGTACGCCCAGAAGAATCAGCATCCAGTCTGCAACCTCTGTCTGCCGCTCGACCACAGAAGCGAAGACTGCAACGCCTGCTCGGTGTTGACACCCAAGACCCTTGGAGAAAGGGAGAGGCAGAGAAGGGCGAACCACAGCATGCAGGGGCCACCTCCAACGCTATGAGACTTGGACCTCTCCAGTGGAGAAGAGGAAAACATCGCCGAAGGACCAGAGGACTGCAGAAGACGTCGAAGGAGGTAAGGAAGTCGTCAACCCCTAAACAGCCAAGCGTCACTCGAAAGAGTGAAGCAAAAGCCCTGAGCTACACTCGTAGAGGTGAAGCTAAGTCCTCGAAAGGAGCTCTGCCGCTGAAACACTCGACGAAAGCAACAGCCTCCAGGGACAATCAACCAAGCGGATCCTTCGAAAAGGACTCCCAATCAGCGTAAACCCTCAAAGACGTCGAAGGTTGCCCTCCAGAAGGACACCTCGGTGCCGAGGAAAGAAGGGCCGACATAGTCGTCGACGGCCTCAAAGAGAAGTGCTCCAACCCTCGACACCGAACATGCCACCGAGAGGGAGAGGAAGAAGAGGAGGATCGAGGCAGACATGGCGAGCATCCTACAGCGGAAAAAGGACTTCGACGAGAAGATGAGCCAATGCACCATCCCGCCGTAACCTGCGGTCGAAGTCAAAAGGGACGACTAAGACGAGGAACAGCCGTAAACGCCAGAAGCAGTTGAGTAACTGGGAGAAGACAACTACTATTTCGAGGTAGAAGGTGACGAAGATCTCCAATCCTACCGGGACTCGATGTCCTCGGAGGCACAAGACGCGGAATGGCAAGACCTCTACGCAGAATCGCCGAAAGAAGGCGTAGACACTTAACTTTCGAGGCCCTCTCCGCCAGACGACATAGGGATCTATAACATGGTCGTACAGAAGGCTGCACAGACTTATGGAGTGAAAATGGAGAAGGAAAAGCCCAAGGCATGTTTCCTCCTGGAAACTCTACTGCCTCCACAGACTAGGAGCCAATTCCTGCCCATGCATCCTAGTGTGCTCGACCAGGGAAGAGAGGCCTTCAAGGAGCCAGCAGTATGCAAAACTTTGACACCTAGGATGGAGAAGAAGTACAAACATTCTTAAAAGGACCCTGCATACATGCAAGGGTCAGTGCCAGCCGCCTCCATAATTGCAGCAATGGCCAGGAAGAAGGCTAATGTTCCCACAAATGCCGGACCACCTCCAGACAAGGAGAGCAGGAGGATGGATCTCACAGGGAGAAAGGTGGAGAGAAATGTGGCAATACATCGGCGCATCGCAAATTCCAATACCCTGATCATCAGGCATGCATACCAAGACTGGGATGAAGTGGGGCAGCTCCTAAAGCATCTACCAGACCAGTACCAACAAAGGGCAGCTAACCTGGTAGAAGAAAGAAAGAACATGGCGAACACATGCCTGAAATCGGCATTGGATGCTGCAGAAACATCAAGCAGGCTAATGATGATAGAAGTAACAGAGAAGACAGGCATTGCTCAGAATTTCGGGATTCAAGCCAGAGGTACAAAGTAACATCTTAAATACACCCTTTAATGGAGAGCAGCTGTTCGGCACACCAGTGGACGACAAGTTCACGCAGCTCAAGAAGGACGACTAAAGTCTTCAAGCTGCAAAACTACACCGACCGGTAAGAAACTATACGCTCCTGAGGTGGGGGGTGATGTGGGTCCATTTGAGAAGGTAGAGGATGAGCTGTACAGTTGCATTCTGTATTGTCTAGAGCCCCTTCAGGGGTTGGGTGGTGATTCCTGCATAGAGTGTGTTGCCATAGTCCAGCCGACTGATGACTAGGGCATGAATGACAGTTTTTCTAGTGCTGACGGGGAGCCAACTGAAGATCTTTCGGAGGATGAGCAAGCAAGTGGAGGGGACTGTATTGATCTGACGTTTAATGGTGAGTTTGCTGTCCAGGATGATAAGGTTGCAGGCATGGTCTGTCGGTGTGTGCCCAAGTTCGGAGGGCCACCAGGTGTCGTTCCATGGGAAAGTGCTGTTCCCCAAAATCAGCACTTCCTTCTTGTTCGTGTTGAGCGTCAGGCAGTTGGTCTTCACCAGTCAGCAATTCTCTTCATGCAGAAGTGGAAGTTGGTCATGGTGGTGGAGGAGTCATCTGAGAGTGAGAGGATGAGCTGGGTGTCATCTGCATAGGATATGATGTTGAGGTTGGGTTCCAACGATGTTGGCCAGTGGCTTCATGTAGGTGTTGAACAGCGTAGGGCTGAGGGATGGACTTTGAGAGACGCAGCAGGTGGTGCTCTTAGGTTCTGAGGTGAAAGGTGGTAGACTGATCCTCTGGGTTCATCCTATGAGGAAGGATGCAATTTATTTGAGGGCGTCTCCCTGGATCCTGATGTGGTGGAGGCTGTTGATGAGTGTAGCGGAATATGGTGTCTAACGATGCTGAGAGGTCAAGGAAGATCAGGGCTGCTATTGCACCGTGGTCAAAGAGGGTTCAGATATAGTCAGTGGCAGTGATCCTCTGGGTTCGTCCTATGAGGAAGAATGCAATCCATTTGAGGGCATCTCCCTGGATCCTGATGTGGAGGCTGTTGATGAGTGTAGCGGAATATGGTGTCTAACGCTGCTGAGAGGTCAAGGATGATCAGGGCTGCTATTGCACCGTGGTCAAAGAAGGTTCAGATGTAGTCAGTGGCAGTGATCAGGGCAGTCTTGGTGCTGTGATTGGCGCAGAAAACTGATTGAGAGGCATCCAGCAGGTCTTTTCTCTCCAGTTGTTCAGTGAGCTGCTGGTTGATGGCCTTCTCGAGGACTTTGGCGGGGAAAGGGAGCAGCGAGATGGATTGGTAGTGCTCGAGTTTGCTAGAGTCGGTGGAGGGTTTCTTGAGGAGGGGTCTGACCTCTGCATGTTTACAACTGTTGGGGAAGGCAGCCGTGGTGATTGATGCGTTGAGAATGAAGGTGAGTATGCAGCTGATTTCCTTGCTCTCCAGGTTGAAGAAGTGGTGGTGTAGATAGTGGTCTCTAGAAGTGGATTGAGTTCATGATGGCTGTGGCGTTATGTGGTGAGCTGTTCCCATGCGTTGGGCAGGTAGTTTTAGGTGGCGTCCATAGGTATGAAGAGGTTGGTGAGTTGAGATTCAAAGTTACTGTAGATGGTGGATATCTTGTTGTGGATATAGTGTGCCAGGGTCTCGTAGAGTTCATGAGAGGGGGAGATCGTGTTCTCGTGGCTGTTGGGCAGGAGAACTCTGATGTTTCTGAAGAGCTCCTTCCAGCACTATTCAAGCAGGATGACTGCACCAATCTGGAAACTACCAAGCAAATGCCTGTGAAACTGCCCATTTATTTCTTAATGAAATGTTGATCTTTCTGTATCGGTTTGTGTACTGTTAAAGGGTTACAAGCAACATACCACTGTGGGAGAGTAGTGATGGAAACGTTGACCGTGCCAGCTGTCTACAATAAAAGGTGTCATATATGTTAAACAGATGCAAATTCTTAATTGAAATTAGCCTGCCCATCAATCCATGATTGCCTGGGGCTGATCCTAGATTTTTATGAAGAGAAGAAGGATCAGGGTCACTGGAATTATGTGATTTTTCAGCCATGACACTTATCGCTTAACTGAGTTATTTGCCATACGTGCCTCGCATTTCATCATTTTCTGCATAATTGGCAGATAAAAAATAGTTTCTAGCTCAAATTTATCGAAAGTTACTAAATAAAACTGCTACACGTATTGCCATGCCACCACAGGTCACCTTTTAGTTGCCGATTGCTGTATTTCGGTGTTAAACTGATAATGATGAAATTAAAGTTTTCCCCATATACAGTGTTAACATGCATAAAAATGTGTACATAGTGAAGTTATTCTACCATAAATTGTGCTGCATTATGTCACATATTTTGCTTTTCTTGACAAATAATTTAGTCGACTACGCAGCATAATTTGGTCCTCTCCTGCATTGTAATTCCAGTGGCCCGGGCAACGATTTTCAAATGAACAGCCATGAGAGGCTTTGTGCCTGTTTTTTTTTTTTTTTTTAAACAATGTTTGAAAACAAAGGTATAGTACTCATGGGTATATATTTATTAAAGTGACCCCTTATTCTTCATACTGATTCACTCTCAGGCATTCAAGGGAACACAAACTCTTTAGGAGATTAACATTTCTTATGGAGCAGAGTGGACAGTATCCTTTAACAGGCAATCTTAGAGGAGAGTAGTCCAGTGCTTTATTTGTAAAAAAAGAAATAAGTGCTGGGGCCCTCGTCAGGAGGCCACCGCAGTTTGCACCATTCATTGCCACTGTACTCACAAAACTACTAACCATCACACTGCTACAAGTGTGACAATTCATACTGTTCAAGGCCGCCAAAGCTTTAAGAATGGCAGGTATTAGTTGTTGTTTTTAATGTATATTGAATTAACAATCCACTGTTTTTGTGCTCATCTTTAGATTGCACGGACAGCGCTACCATGTGGCAGCTGTCATAAGTGCAGGTTCTGACAATTAAGTGCCGGTGCTGGGCACCGGAAACCATAGGCTCAAATTAAGCTCTGGATTAGTCCGATCATGGTCTTCAAAATTGTAGGTCCAGATTTTTCCAGAGAGGGACACTCACTTATTTTTTTTTAAATAAGATAGAGCTAAATTGTCTGTTTTGCCATTGTGTTGACCAAGAGCAGTGTTGAAATGAAATGAGACAGTTCATTTTTTCAAACTTTTTCAGACTGTTTAAGGAAACTCTTGGTGCCTATGTGCACTGCTATTAGCTAATGTAATACTGAGTAGAGGAGTATTGATTTTTTGGGGGGGCGGTGGGGTTGTCGTGCATTTTAGCATACCTGAGGACTGCATTTGCCTTAGGAGACCTATCTCTCAGGCATCAGAGTAGCACAACAGTATACCAGATAGTGTCGTGCTATGCGTGGTTACCCACGTAAGGGCCACAAAATGTCAATTTTAAGGCATTTCGTGCTAGTGAAGTCTGGATACTGGTAATATAATGCTTTACAGATCTCCAGTATGCATTGGCTCTGCTGTGAAATTGCTTTAATAAAGCGCTAACGTGGTACACATTCCAAATTATATTCGATATTTGATAACATATTTCAACTCTAAATATTTTTGATCTCCTGTCAACCCCCCCAATCCAAATCCAAATACAACAGGCTGCTAGTGCATGTATGACCACTGTGCTGGTTGTGTTAGTCTTGCATTTGTTTGGTAAAAGGTACCTCCTCGCTATTGTTGATTGGAAAAGGAACAGCTTCTCGACTCCTCCTCTTGGAAGAAATTGAATGACCTCATAAACTCTCTCTTCTGATCTTCCTTTTATTTCAATTCAAGTTGATCTTCTTTTCAGTTTGGAAGCTTGAATCCCTCCTCTGAACTTTTAACTGGTGGTTTCCAGCCAGAGAATCGGTAGGTGGGAAGAGGGAGTGATGCACCCTAGGCCGTGGTCTAAGCCCTTGTGGCTGTGTTTCCAAGAAGTCATGGTGGTGGCATTAGCTTCCAAGTTTATGGTAATATAGAGTCAAGGTCAAAAAGCCAGTGATTCAATGCTGATGCTTGGTTCTATGGCAGAAGATCACTCCTCAAATACCTTCTTCCAGTATCTAGGAATCTTTTCACAAACTTTCTCACAAACATATGACGCAGAGAAGTCTGAAATATGTAAGGTGTGGGAAAATGATTAGTGATCCTCTGGTGGATGTAGAGTGTATTGACCCGTGCTCTTTAAAAGATAATTGAAAGTGAGGAAGTCATAACTGCTTACAGACCTTCTAGATTATTTGGCTTTCACCAACCTTGTTCAGCATGCAGGTATGCACTTTGAAGGGAGTGTGTTTTTGACTTTATATGACAAGGCATGACATTGAAATATGTTTTAGGGTCTCAGAACTTTGAGTACTTAAATCAAAATCCCTTCAGAGGCGGAATCGATAAATTATAAAGCACAAGTTTGCCGATAAGCAGTCGATCTGAGCTACTCGCTGCAACTTTTAGTTTCAGTCCATCTTGCTTAAAGACATTCTATAGACAGTTAGGTTCTTGCTAGTTGCTTTGTTCCTTTTCTTGAATAGACTGCATTATATTGTTGATTGACAAGGCAGTAGAATTACTCTATTACTTTTGGATAGTAGGACGCTTGCTCCTTATTAGATGTGTTGATAGCATCTAAACACTGAGTTTTTCGTGAGGCGTTAATATACAGCTAGACCCTCATTTTTCCTGATCCTTTTCTTTTCTGACTGCCCAGACTTGTGCTTTTCTCTTCTTCCCCTATAAGCACCCCATTTAAATTGGCGATCCTTTCAAAGTTTTGCAATGTCAGGCATAGTCCTTGTGTGTTTTATCCCTATAAGACTTTAAATGATGCTTAATTCTAGAAAGGGTCAGCAGCAGCGGTTCGGTGGTACCAAACAAAATTATCTATTGTGCCACCCTTCACGTTTGTTGTTCTGTGAGCTTTCTAAATAAAACCTGCTTAGCTTTCTGCGCATTTCCAGAGATACCTGAAGACAAACAGACTTATGGACATGATCTGGCTCAGCTAAAGTGAGCCCCATTCTTATGGTGTGATCACAAGATATTGCTACCAGCACAGCTGTTGGGATACATTCATTTATCACAATCTATCAGTCTTATAAAAAATGTTTTCTGCCTTAAAATTGTCTCAGGTTAAATGGAGGTCTTGATTGACTTTGAGCATAGTGACCAGTAAAACATTCCTCAGTTTCTTGGGAATTCACAGCACTTTGATTTCAACTAATCTGGCTGGCCAAAAGCTGTAGCAACTGGGTAATGGCAACATTGTATCCCCTTCCCTCAACAGCACACCTAGCTTAAATGGTTGATAATCTGTAGACACTGCTTCTTTTGCCGTAGATTTTATCCAACAAGAAGGATGAAGGTGGTCATGTTATGTACATATGTTTCACACTCAACCCGAGGACTTGTTGCAATGCTGAGAACTTTGTCGGTGAAGGGAAAGGAGGCCTTGAAGAGTCCCATTAGCAAGCTGTTGCAGTCACTCCAGACAAATTAGTCAGACTTTTGTTTATTGAATACCATGGGAAGTTCTGCTAACAGTTCATTATTGTGAATCATCTGTTTTCTGGTATTGATCTCTGCGCAGACATTATTTCTAGTAAGATGACAAAAGTGGCCGGGACTTCATTAGGTCGTGCACATCCTTGCAGTGAAAGCGCACATGCATTGTCATGAGGCTATGGCAAATGTCCACAAGGCCATGTTTTTCGGGAGAGACCCTTTTTTAGGTCTCGCCTACGCAACGCGCATGTGCTGCATAGGTAAAGAGACCTTTAGCCATCGGCACAGCTTTGCGGGCAAAAACGTGCACGCGTTGCATTGCTTCCAGTGGCAACGCGTGCACGTCTGGCGATTCCCTTGCGGAAGCGAGCTTTGGCTACCAAACAGTTGGTGCCCAAGGCTCGCTCCCGCAAGGGAATTAGCTGTCATGGTCCTTTTAATGGGTTTCCCGTTGGATACAGACGCGAGATCATGGTCAAATCGCACTTTTGCGTCTTCAGGTTGTCACTCCCACTTACTGTTAGTTTTTGCTTGCATATAAATCTAAGGTGCTTAGAAGCAAGCTGGGGCAACTAGCAGGTACTTATGGTGACTCTCCACCCCCGCTTTATGAGCAAGTATAAGCATTGCCCCAGTAGCCTGGAAAGGAAGGTCCCTTCGTGAAGCTTGGGGTCTCGTGTTGTGACAAAATGAGAGGCTTCCCGTGTGTTTCATGTTGCTTTCTTTTGTTTAAGTTTCGATTCTGCATGGTGGTGGTTGCGGGAGGGTTTAAAGCCCTTTTCTATTTTTTTCCCTGGGGGGCGATAGGAATACTGTTCCCCTAATTTTGGTTCGGCAGCAGTGGCGCCCCGTTTCATAGGGCTTTCTTTCCATTTTATCGCCTTTCTTATGGATCGTCTCACTTGCCACTTAACCCCTAACTGGCTGCTTTACTCGTATCATACTTGACACCTGCTGCCAAATAAATCAACTGAATGTAACACTATTGACACATGTATGTTGACTGTAAACATTGCCCGCCTGAGCTCCAGAGTCCCAGCATGCAAAGCAGCACGAGTTAAAGAGCCAGTCCAGACTGAAAGTGTCGCAGTGCGGGGCTGCGGGAACATCTTTACCAATGCTTGTTTATTGTTTGCAATCCGGTCCTGACAGGAGCAGGGGACACATCTTCGTTGGGAATGCGAGTTGTCTCGAGCCATTGGGGCGTGTGTGTTAACCATGCTGGACTGTGGTTTTAGTTGGCTGCATGAGTGTGTTTGGAGGGGTGGGGGGGGGACGGGTCATCTACACGTTCAAGCCTCGCAGGCCATTTGCTTAAGGTGGAAGGATTTTATTTCACTCTTTAAAAGAAAAACACACGAAATTCTGCTCATCCAATTTGCACATCACTTTAATAAAATTTATAAAAATCGCAATACTTAGAAAGGTATTCAAAAGATCAAGAACAATAATCCAAAAACATTTTAAACAACATTTCTGCAAGCAAAGTAACAAGCATTGGCATAGCCAATAGGTCTCGCCTTTGGGACCTTATAAGTATTTAATTATGCAGCACATTCCTTGGTGCAACATCAACAGTTGCATGGCTAAACACATAAGGTCCCAAAGGCGAGACCTATTGGCTATACCAATGCTTGTCTATCTGGCAGGCATTTAACATGGCCTTTAGCTGCTATATTGAGTGGTTCTCTTCCATTGGTCCCCTTTTTCGAAATTAGTATTTTTTCTGTTTCCACATATACTAGAGATCTATATGACAAGGTAGTTTGGGTGGGCCAGATAATTGGGAGCAGGAGATAGGAAAAATACCTCAGCAGAGTGACTAACTCTTACACCAAAACTCAAATGGCCATTTCCGCAGCCTTGTCAGTAATGGCGTCAAACTGTCTTTAATCAGTAACTGTTACAAAGCCATTGCTGGGGGAAAGAAGTCACAGGAGTGGAGCTCTAAATCTGGTGGTGCATCACTCAGATATTTTTATTTCAGCATTCTTCTCCCCGTTTGGTCAAGGAGAGGCCGAAAATGCCTTCTTGGTCATGCCTTTGACACAATTCCTAGAAGTATCTTAGATGCCCACAATGTTTGTGGTGTATCAGTCTTAAGTCCATGGCCAAGCTGGAGCATAGAATTACTGTCGCTTTAATTAGGTACATCATGTTCAAACACATTTATTGCAAGTCCTTGTGCTACCCTGTTGTGTTTAGCGAATGCATGAATATGGTAAGGGCCGGTATGAGCATTTATATCTTATCTTACACTCTAACCTTTGCTTATGCGCTATGAAACTTTATGCAACTCTTCTACCCGGCCTCCAAACCTTGGGTACTGTATCCGACTTCTCCCACCTAGACCACACTACAAGCAGCACCATTTCAACCACGCACCTGGATGGTGCCCAGGAACTCCGTGCAGACAGGAGCGCCCCCCTGTCCTTGTGAGGGGCTACACCACTATCTAAATGACGCATATGGAGAAGCTACCTTCTCGATAATCCAAAAAAAGTCTTTCAAGGTGTATTGAAGGCGCTGCATACATAAATTGTGCGATACAGTATTTTACTGTTGCCTGGTTGAATGAGTAATCCCGTGCCATCTACCCCCATGTGCAAGGATCCCTCTGGCTCATTGCGCCCTCTTTGTCTGTGCCCAGATACAGAAGAGGGTACGGCTCCCATTAGGTTTCAGAAAATGGCTGCTCTGAATTCGAACACGCTCTCAGTTGCACATATACATCGGACATGCACAGGCAAAGCCGAGACGATTAAAGATTCATCGCCTCTTCCTTGATTTATTAGGGCGCGATGGCTATAAATAGGCGCGTGCCTCGCTCAGGCAGCGGTTTGGAGGTGGACGGTGTCAACACCCAGGGCCGGCTGCCAGCTTTGCAAGGTGAAATAGTTCGCTAATTTCCTTAAATGTTTTCGGCGCTGCCCAGAGTAGCAGTTAGTCGCGTGTTCCATCGATCCCCGCTCCCTTAAGTGGCTCCTGGTTAAGAGAGGCTTTTTATGATTGTCTGCTGTGTGACTTGGAAAGGGTTTTTATCAGCTCCAAAGTGCCGCTCGCCAGCAGCTGGAGGCTCCGTGCTTGTAGGAAATAATTTATTCATGCGGGATAATGCTCCTTAACATTTAACAGGTAATGAACGTGACATAAATTTCCTTCTTGCTTTTAATTTTTCCCTCTCCTCGGCTACTAATGTGCAAACAGGCAGCTCTGGTGCTCTAAATAATAAGTAATTTTTGGCCATCTGTCAAAGGGAAATTTCAATACAAATTCAAATTAATGGTGCCTGAAATTTTTTATAGCTCGTCTAAAAGCCTCTAATGTGCAGAAAATCCAGAGTGCGCTGGTAGTAATTAGTGTTGCATGTAATAAGGGTGTGGGTGGGTGACACAGCCCCTCTGTAACATTTTGGTACGGTGGTAACATTTTGATTTATCCAAGGCAAAGGATGCGGTTAATTGTAAGAGACAATTTAAAAGTGTTTTCTTGGCGATACAGGTTATTAAGCAGGGCAGACTTTCAAACAGCTCATAAAATGTAAATCTAGGCGCGCGCTACCTTTCAGGTAATTACAGTGCATCAGCCGCGGGCGATAAAAGAAGCCGTGAAATATTTTGAACCGGCTTGTAAGATTCGTTCCATCCCACCCACCCACCCAAAAGAGCAGAGTGGCAAACAAACGGCTGCCGCGGGCATGTTCTCGTTTCTTGGAGCCTTTCAGACCACATTGGTGGCTTCTTTATTCCCAATGCACAATTGCCTTTCAGTAAATTATTATTTTTAATTTCCATGCCGTCCCCACCTGAGTGCCTATCTTTGTTCCTCCGGGAAAAATTATACTTTTTCCTGCTCTTGCGAGGTTATTACTGCATATTGTCTGTTTCATTCGCATTTTTAGCAACGTTGGTCTTTTATGGGCCCGAAGCATCTAATGACTTTGTTCACAGTGTGTGCTTTGAAAAAAAGAATAGCTGTGTGAGGCTCTTTGCCCTTGAATTCGTAGACAATGGTCCTTAATACACTTACACAGCACACTTCCGGTACTCCATAATCTGGGGTTCATAGTACCACCAACTCAAAAATATCATCACACCTGCAAATGGTTATCCACTGACATCACACTCTTGGTGGAAACTGTAAACCCTCTTGGGCTCACTATGGCACCACAGCCACGTAGGTGGCAACGCACTGCCAAACCGATAGCACTGTTAACACACCACACCAGTACACTCTTGGAATACTGTGATAAAACCAGCATAAATATACCACACCCCTCATTCACACATCACGTCATGTTTACCTAGCAGGACTGTTATTATAATGCATGTAACAAAAGCACAGTATTCCAACCGTAGAAAGGAAATTGACCACCAATCCAAAGGCAAATAACATAGATATAGGACACTACAAAGATCAGCCAAATGCAAACTTATTTTACTTCAGACCAACAAACACCATTTAGACAGCACACGGAACACACTCTTTACTAACCTCATTCTACCAAGTACCATCAAACACCGCTGACTGATGGCATTCCTAGTGCCACACTAAAGGCACCCAGAATGAGAATGCTTAAGGGTGGAAAGCACTACACAAATGCCAATAAGCTAACATAACATCTACATGGATATCATTTAACCAAAGTCCATAGCATAGTGTCAGTGACATTACCCTCATTGACATCACTAAAATTGACATCGCTCATGAAATAACTGGAAATGGATACATCATATAAGTGTTAAGCTGGTCAATAACTGCAAAATCTCTAGAAACTGACAAAGGCAGTACTATGATTCACCAAAGGATAGCCTCTTAAATCAGACCTGCCACCTCGCAATGCTACAGTGCATCCCACAATATTGGTTCCCTTCATACGGTCACCTGGTGAGGAGCCAATATCACGCGGTGGCAGGGAAAACACGCTGCAAAGAGTGGATTTGAAGCCAGTCTTTGGAGGCTTTTAACAGCCGATGTCTGGTATGGGTTAAAACTACCCCAGGATAGCTGCACCAGTTTCAACAAGCTTTTTTAAATTTATTTTTATGGAGCAGGGAGTTTGGTGGAGGAGAGGGCAGAAATACCTCTTAAGTATTTCTCGGCACATGCCCCCTCCTCACAATGTGACATTTTTTTTTCATTTAAAAAAAAAAAGTTTGCAGGTCTACTTAAATAGTGATCATACATTTATGGGAAGACACCACTCAGTAAGAAATGTATTGCTACTACTTAATTTTAAATTTTGTTTAAATCTGACCCAGGAGCAATTTTTGTAATGCCCACGTAATCTCTAGAATTTCACGTTATGCTTGTTAGGCAAAATTCCCAAAATGACGCCACATTGCAGTATTTCGCCACAGGAGCACAGGAACAACACTAGCGAACCGAGCCGCTGTAGTTTGGGGTACTTGTGTTCTTTGCACTATTTTTATTGCCAGATTTGCTTTTTGCCTAATTTCACATCATTTTTGCTGAATTTTGCATTAGTTATGCAGAAGCAAATTACTTTATTTTCTATACTGGATAAAGTTATTGCACGTGATATGGGGGCCAGTCTAGGTTTTTGTATTTGGAACCGTAGCCAATGAGCAGTGCTGTGACAGTTATTTGAATAACTGACTCAGTCACTGTCTGTTGTGTAAATTAAGTCTCCCCTAATATCTGGGATGTTTGCGTAATTGTCTGTGAAAAATAGCAGTTGCTTGTCAGTGATAGTGTAGCAATTGATGCCTTGCAGCACACAGCGTGGCAAGTTCTGATTGTGGCCAAGGGCTATTGTGCAGGACTTGTGTGCTCTAATCCACTTTCTCCACTCTCGCTATTTAATTTTATCAAAAAGATGGGATGTCTGTGATGCTATTGTTAGCTTATGTAGATTTGCACAATTTCCTAACATGTAGTGCTTCTCACTGATTATTTCATATTGTTTTTCTACATAGCAGGGCAATCCTAGCTATCGAATATGAACCGAATAGGATTTGTTATGTGTGGTGTAAAAGCAGTAAATGAAAACAAGTCATCTGACAGCACCGTCATGTTATAAAAATAAAGAATCCAGTATTTCACATGGCTGGGCCTTGCCCAGAGCCGTTTACTGCCACATGATACATTGAATAGTGCTTCTTTTCCTTTCCAGAGGAGCAGATAAAGGGTCACATCCCTTTGTTGAAAATAGCCTTCTTGTAGACCGATTTAGTTACTGGCAATAAACTGTTGTCTTACCATGCTAGAGGTAGTCTTCATAAATCCACACACCGGACTAGCATGGTAGGCAGTACTATGTGAAGTACATGGTTGTAGGCAATATGCTCACAGGCTAAGAGGGATCCGCACAGACCTGGACAGACGGCCTGGAGCAGTTTTGAAGACCGGAGTAATGTGTAAGACAAATCACCCAGAGAAGACACTTACTCGAGGAATGCACACTTAAGAGTGTGGTTCAGACCAAAGGAGCCCTAATTACTCCCAAGCACTGGCCCACCAGACGTTTTATGCACGATGTAGAGCTCTGCGCCCCACTCCATTAAAATCATTTATACCAAATGCAGATTGTACCCTCCAACATAGTTGGTGCCCCTTTAACAAGAAATAAATCTCAAAAGAAATTAATCTAGCCTTTCTCCAGTTGTGGGCAGATCATTGCTTCATTACCTCACAGCAACCTATAACGTTCAATGGCAGAACCCACCAGCTGTGTTAATAATTTATTGATGAGTGCTTTAGAGGAACACAGTTGCTTTAATGTACTTGCTTCCCCTCCTTTTGTGACTTGGAGGAGAAAGGGGTGTAAGCAGACAGAAAGGGACCTATGGAGATCTGCGCTGCTGCTGGAGGACAGTAAAGGTTAAAGGGGTATGAAAGCAGGCGCACCTTGGAGTAATGATACTCAAACCCACTCTGTACTCTAAATACTGCTGTTGGCCGGGATCCTCTCCAGACACAGGAGCACCACACGCTCTGCACAGAGAGAACTCTGCCTTCCTTGGTCCACCCTGCTCTTTGATACCTCCGACAGCCGTGGTCCGTGCAGGTAACGGCGGTGGGGCAGTGTAAATGGGGTTTCCGAGGGACGATGCAGAGGGAAAATTAATTTATTTATTTAATTTTCCCTCGGCGTTGTCCCTTAGAGTTCCCCCCCCCTTACACTTCCCCACCGCTCCACCGCTGTTACCTGTACGGACCGCGGCTGACCTCCGATATGGACTTGCTCGCTGACCACTCCTCAGGTCTCTTTCTCAGCTGCAGGCTTTCTTGCAGAACGTCCAGGTGGAAAATAATTCCATACATCATCAAGAAGCTGAAGCCAGAATATGTCTGAGGGAGAACCACCTGGAAACAGTGGAACTCTGAAGGGCTGCCTACATCAAATAGTACTTGTGAAAGTGGACACCTGATCTGTAGAACTGGGAACTGCGAGTATACCCTAGGAGGAAGCTTCATACTCTACCTGCACAAATCGACAGAGTTAAAGGTAATAGAAAATCTTGCGTCTTTTAGAGATGAGGCTCTGAAGGTACAAGCTGCAGCATCGCTTTCTAGGTGGTCCATAGGAGTCTGGCCTTAGTATCAGGTCACCAGGATAGGATGATGGGGGCATCACAGAGGCATAGAAAGCATGCAGTTCTACCAAAAGTAACTTCACGAAAGAATAAGTGCTCTATAAAAGTTATAAGAAAATGCTCCTGGGCTGCCCCCTCTTATTGAGGATCAAGAGGAGGATCTTCTCAAACTAGCCAATCCCAGAAGCGCAACATATGCCTTGTTCTCTTAGAGGCTAAGAAACTGAACATTGCGGTCAATCACATAGAGAGTGGATTCTATTTGGGGGAAGTGATGTGGCTGCTTTTCCCACAAGATTTTGTTTGATTTTCTTAAAAAGGGGGTCAGTGAGCCATGCTTAAAGTGGTGTGCCTACATGATGCACAGCAAAGAAAGACAACTCCTTATATGGAAGTGCAAAATGTATGTTTTTCATCTTCTGGCCCTATCCCCCATTCTTGCAGTGCGAAATCAGTCATCCGCCTTAGTGTCGGTAAAACATCACCCTGCCAAAATTAAGAGGTAAACCAAACAATACCAGTTGTACAAACAGCACCAGAAAACCCGCATTGCAAACCAGTGAAAAGCAGCTGATAAAATACTGTTCTGCCTACATTTACATATATTGTGTTACTAGAAAGTGTGCGTGTGGCAAAAACAGTCGTGTGGCTGGTCTGTATATTGAAGCTTCCCATCTGTAAATGCCCTTAATTGTATGGTATGCATGCGCACCAAAATGTATGGCGATATATTTTTGTATAATATTTCACGTTTCCCGAAAGCACGGCAAGGATGGTAAACAAACGCTTTCCTCAAGTACTCGAGGACAGAAGTATTAGAAATTCAGAGGAGGGGCGTAGAAAAACATACCATAAGTATTCAAGGGAACCGCAGAAATACCGGGACTTCCGGGAGGCCTGACAGACGTTCCCCTTGTCAAATGGTTACTCACACGAGTCAAGTGACTGGCTGCTTTGAGCCGTTCTTGGAAATGCATGGTAGTTGGTGTCGATATACATTAGCAAATTATGCTTCAGAGAACTGTCGATAAATTAACTTAATTGAGAAAAATCTGGACCCATGCATTTGTGTTCAATACCGGCTTGTTAAATGTTAACTCAATGTTTGCTTTCCAAACTAGATGATAGATAATTATATGAAGTATATTCCCAGTACAGACTTTATGACTCCGGGAGATTTGTTTACTTTTCTGTCGACATTTTGATAGTGTGTGCACGCAGCCGTATCACAGTATAATTAGGAACTTTTCACGTGGTGGCTTTGATGCGGTAATTTGCTCTGCATTAATTGATATCTGCCTCCGGGCATGTAAACTGCAGAATGTAACAGGTGCCCTAATTCCCGAAAATAAATTGTAATTGTTTGCGCGTGTTGGAGGCGAGTGCCTTTCTTGGGGGCACGAGAGTCCTCGGTGGTGAACGTGAATAGATTAGAGATGCGATAAGCTGAGACGTGTTTACTTGTTGTAGTCGTGTTCAGTAAAACCCGACACAGTTGGGCACAATGTGAGCCGTTCCAACCTGGCGTGTCATTTTAGTCTACTTTGAACAGCGCCGTTTTAGCCTGACGTTGGATCTGTAACATTTCATGCAGTCATGTGTTCTTCAGACTTAATACACCTGCTACTGCTCATCTTCATTCAAACTTTTTACCCCCCAATGATGTTTACTATTTTGCAGTGTATTGGGTACAGACAACATGTTTTCTTTGTTGTTTCCCCCCAGTGTTATGCTCAGCTTAATATGTTTTTTTATTCACTTATTCAACATAAATAAAAGGCATTGTCATATACAATGCCAATAGCTTAAACTCTCGCAAGCGCGAGACCTATTGCATTCCAAATGCTTGAAGGCATCACTGAGTGGCCCCCTTTCGTCTCCAATGGCCCCTTAAGAGCTCACCGTTTGCTACGAGTTAAATAAACAAGCCGGTGGTCACGAGAGACCCTCCTGCCCTGCTGATGTAACAGTAACTCATTAAAGAAAATAGTGCTTTCAGACTAAAGAAGACTACCGTGTAAAACCGAAGTACAAGGGCCAGTCCTCATGGGAGATTACAAATGAAGACAAGGCGATACTAAGGAGGGTCTAACAAGCCTAATAACAAATCAGAAGCCAGCATTTATGAAGGACAGTGACACAAGCCAATGACAAATCCGGGCGGAGTGTGGGCGGGGCTTCAAGTACATACTCCAGAACAGCATGGCTCGCAGCGCATGCGCTGTCCAGGCTCGACCTAAAAATTGGTTGAAGCAGTAGCCGAACGAGCGTGGTGTGCTCCTAGAGAAACCTTATTGAGTCCTAAACGCACGGAAGGTAACGCTTCGCTGACGTGTACTTGCATTCGGACCACAAGCTAACAAAATTAAAAGAATCATTTAGAATAAGAAGAATTTGTTATATAACCTGGATCTTGTGCAACCATTCTTTTTACCTTTAAAAGACGAAAGAGTATAAGACAGCGTGTAGTACATGCACCAAAATGATCAGAAAAATCTGAATCAGATCTAAGGGCCACGTTATTCATGACACCAGCCAAAGGACATTTTAGATACAGTAATTGTAGCGTCTGCAAATACACAAACTACACAAAAGAGATCACAATAAATGTCAATACAGTCAAACAAAAACATTTTGCCAACTCTAACTCTAAGAATGTAGTTTACGCCATTAAGTGCCCATGCAATATATGGTACATAGGACACACGTCCCAAGAAATGAGAAAGAGAATCCGCCCAACACAGGTCCAGGATCAGATGTCAGATACGTGAAGTCCCCTTCCCTAGTTGTATATGATATGACGTAACAACATAACGCAGGCAACATGACATGGACAGTGTTGGCAGTAATAATTCCCCATTACTGAGGAGGAGTCAGTTGAAAGCAGGTTAGCCCTGGTGGGAGTCTGAATGTATTGAGAAATGGGAACTGTAAGAAATGGTCTTAACGGTCATGATGAAATGTTGGTCTTGATGAATAAGTAATAAGCTTTTGTGGATGTTTAATTTGGCTTAGCTGATCTGTATAAATATATTGCTAATAAGGACTCAGGGTTACTAGGTAGATGTGGGACCAAAACATCTTTTGTCTGAAACAGTATTTTTTTTTCTTTGTTACTGTACCAGTATGATATAACCTTAATGCTCTTGATGAAATGTTCATCGTAAAATATTTTCATTTGTGTGTTCTATTGTGATAAAGAGTTCACACGGCCAAGATTATTCACCGAACGACATTTTGTTGGTGTTTAATCAATGACATTGTGGTGTTGCCTATGAAATTTAAAATTATGGTGGTCCTCTGTGAAATGGTTAATTTAAGCATTATATTCCACTCCTAAGAGGGCATGTGAATGAGAGTTCCAATTGAACAAAGTGTTTTTATACACATTTCCCTGTAATGACAGCATAATCATAGCGAGCCTCAAGGTGAACACAATTGGGCACCACATAGTTCTAAGTAAATAGATTGCCTTCTAATATGGCAACTTGAAAGTGCTGCACTAGATGTACCAGAAGGCGTTGAAGGACAGTCTATTAGTGCACATGACTTGAGATGCCAATCAAGAGATCTAAACTATACCTAAGACATAAAAAGCCAATCATGCGCACCAATTCAAAGATCCAGGGGGGCATAGTTCTTTTTAAAAAATGGTGCTACTCTAAACTGTGATTAGTGGCAAAGAGACTAGTTCTCCATGGGTAAGGGCAGAGGCATCCTAAGGCCTGACATGAGTCCATCAGTTGTTTTAAGTACTTTAAGGGTGCCTATGTTTTAAAGCGATCTAACAATGAGCATGTGAATCCTTGCAGCCCTGGTATCGGCATTTTTGCCGAAGTAGGCGGGTCTGAACCGGTAACGATGTGGAATTGGCATACTAGGGTTCCTTCCTCACTTAATCACTCACATTCATGGGGCATGATGATAGGGATTCTATACAAATTCCTTTTGGTATATATATCACCTGTGTGACGAGAGGAGTACACTGCAGGGCACCTGCAGTTGACAGAGCTTGAAGGATATTCTGGGTTCTTGAAACCACTTCTCACTAGTAGGTGATCAAGTAATTCAGCTTATGGGAGTGGTTAGGACACAACCAGAACAACACACTATACAACAATGCAACTATATATGGTTGTATATTCAGATATACTTAAGTAGACATATGTTTGTTTACTTTAAGGTGGATTTGATCAGTCAATCTAAATCCCTTGAACTGTCCTGAGGAGGCCCAGTGTAAGAGGTGCTAAACGTGTCTACCAACTCTAATAAGTGGAGTTCCCAAATTTGTGAATTTGTTTAAGAATTTACACCTATTTATTGCTTATGGCGCACGCCAGGGCCATACATAGGCCCATAAAGTGCCACGGGGGTCAAGGCTCGGACCTTTTGGGGACTATCTTAAGAGTGGCCACAGTTTGACAAATTGATTTTGAGGCACTCAAACAAATGAAATGCACAAGGATTAGAAGATTTAAATCAGGACTGTTACAATAAGTGTCAATTATGTATTTATGTATGTGTTGCTCAGATTTTTGTATAATGTGTATATCTGATTAATGTATGCTTGTGGTGTGGTCGTGCAATATTAAAGCAAAGTAAATTGTAGTTGCAGATATATACAACAAAGTTTGTGTCTCCAATACTGAAGTAAGTCTCTATTGTACAGTTGTGATTGAGAACCTGATTCATCCCCTATGGCGAACCATATTTTTCATACGTATTTAGCTGCCCAGTATAAGGGGCAGGGAAACAGACCAGGAGTCTGTTCCCAGGTGGCAGTAGCATGTTTAAAACTCCTGCTGATTAGGAGCGAACTCCAATGTTTTTCTGCTATTTGGTGGGAGATTTAGAAATGCTTCTTCCAGATGGAAGCCAACATGTTTCCTTGCCCGTGTTGGTGCGGGTAGGGCAACAAACTACCGTGTCCCACGGGTGGGCTCCCCGGGGACACATTCACTAAGCTGGCCCTGGGCATGTGGGTCCCTGAGGCTTCTAAAGGCTCAAGGGGAGGGGGGGGGGGGGGTGATCGTCCCTCCTCTGTTTAAATAAGTGTCATGACCATGGTGGGGGGATTGGGTCCCTGGGGCCTTTTTAAGGTGGGGGGGGGGGGCTACACCTCAACGCCCCTTTTTAAATTTGATTTTGTCCCTGGGGATGTGGTCCCTGGGACCTATTCAGGCTTGGTGGGAGAGCTGCCTGTCACCCCTCCCTTTATTTGGCAAATATATCCTGAACTACTGCACCATCAAAGAAAGAAAATGGCGACCACCATTTTTTATGTATATGGTACGGAGTGCGTAGGTAAAACCTCCTTCCCTGAATCCATTTTGGGCATATCTATATAGATATCTCTGAGGACAGAGTCCTGCAATGGCTGCCAGCACCATTTTTCTCATGTTGCTGGCAGCCAGTCAGACTGCTGTTCCCATAGGAATCTGACTCCCACTGGAGTAAATTAGCTTACTGGAAAAAAAAAGTTCCCTGGGCCAATCACAATGCTCTATTTTTGAAAATTGGGTTTGGGGGACTCTCGCAAGAGTCTCTCTGATCCAACCGTCCAGTTGTACAAGTACTTTGTAACCTATATTTCTCAAACTACTAAACTGATTTACACCAAATCACAAAGAACACAATCTTGGGGCCAAGATCTGGCTACCTGCCAAATTTGGTGTAATTGTGTACAGTAGTTTTTGCTTTTAGGACCCTTTTTTTCCTCTGCACCCGATAGATGGATCATTTCGACACTTTCCAGGAAGGAGCTGAGGTGAATTTGCTTTTTTTTAAAGTTTCGTGACAATTCATCATACGGTGCCAAAGTTATTAGCAAACCAAAAAACGCTGTGTCTGTGGAAAACCAATCCCAACTATAGCTACCCTTGGCGACTGACATTGCGTAATATGCATGTACCCCAAATATAAACTCACTGGTTTTCCAGTCAGGAACCTTAAATAGGACATGATTTAGCACTGCACACCACCACCTGTAGCTCTTTCGTAAGTAACCTTTGATTATGGTTTACTAAAGCTTTTTTTGTTGAAATTTGCAAAAAACGAAGCGAATTGTGGATCATGCAGAAGAACGATAAAATCCTAATTGTATGATTAAAGTTGCCGAATCGCATAATTCTGGGAGGTCAAAGAGGAAATTACATCCTATATTCAAAATGACAACACTGAAATGTGATTTAATTGCTCTGTAAAATACAAACCAAGAGGTCTGTTTATGCAGCAATTTCAAAAGTTTTATGTTTTCCGGAGTGACACTTGCCCTTTGTAACAACAAAATAAAATTGAAAATGCTAATGTAAGTGGCAAAGTAAGGGAGACAGTTGCCGTGGCAACGGCGCTGCCTTCTTGATGGTTTTGTAAGATGTACCTGCACTAGGAGCAGATGTCGGGTTTAAGAATCTTGCCTCCTTCCCTGTAAGCAAATAACTTTTGCGCAGGTGTTGCAAATAATATGGAAATCCTATCAAGAGGATGCGAGATTTGCAAGTCAGCAGGCCAGTTGCATGGAAGTATTGGTTGTCTGACTGAAAGAGACGTGGTGAATTCTCGCGAGATATTCGCTTTATCCATGAAATGGTTGTCGCTGCACGGTCGCGCGCTCTTATGCTCCTCAGTGTGAGCAGTTTGCTTCTATTGATGCGTTCTGTGCGCCGTCTCGTTTCCCCGTTTGC
Source organism: Triturus cristatus (assembly GCF_964204655.1). Taxonomy (NCBI): domain Eukaryota; kingdom Metazoa; phylum Chordata; class Amphibia; order Caudata; family Salamandridae; genus Triturus; species Triturus cristatus. Next base: position 919,227,314 of record NC_140581.1, on the reverse strand, counting down.
GAATTACCGCTTGGAGTCGCCTGCTTGGAAGTGTGACATTTGTGATTTTAACCCCGCACCCCCTCCACACGCCGACAAAAGAGGTGGCGCTGGAGTGCCATCACGGTCTGTTTGGTAAGGGCGCTAATTGGAAAAGGGAGCCCTGGATCGGGCAGGAATGAAGTGAAATGGAGCCTTGACCCATTTGTGTGGCAGAGCAGGAAGCACACTTCTCAGCAGGATAATGGACGATGAGCGGGTTTTCCTTTCACGAGCCCGTGTATCCGCAGAGCTTCGCAGTCGGTAATGTCTCTGTAACCCGAGGTTCACTGCCTCAGAATCCGACAAGGCCTCGCAGCCTCTCGAGGTGTACAAAAATAAAAGCCGATTGCATGCTGGGAAATAACGTCCAGTTTTACATAGAACCGTTCTGTTGATGTTAAGAACGGGTTTAAAATTGTACATCACAGAACTTTGTAACTTGTATTGTTCTTATGGTTACAAATCACAGCGCGGTGCCAAGGATAGTGCTTCCTTCGATGTGGATTGAGGAATGCAAGGTTAAAACTAGTAAAAAGAAAAAATATACAATTCCTGAGGTACAGAGAAAAGAGTTTGTCTCCTAATGCCTGTACCACAATCTTCATATGCGCCCTTCACTGCACTTGACCTTCCAGAAGAGGATTTCTTCTGGCATGGTTATGTTTTGCATAATTGCAAAATTATTAGGTTTGTCTTTCAGGCACGAAGAGTACTTGGCGATTTACTTTTTTTCATATCAGTTAAGAAACGTGTGAAGAAAAAGACTTGGGTGATTTGTCCTTCAGAAAATATGAATTGATTCTGCATATTCGTTTTCCCTTTAAAAAATGTTTCATTTGTTTTGAGTATGGTGGAAGTATGATTGATTGTTTCCTGGTGAAGCTCGTCTTTCTATAGCAAATGTTTAATATGAATAAAGCCAAAACAGGGCACCTGGAAGGGAAGCACCTCCATTGTCTTGCAGCCTTTTTCGGACTCTAGCTGCTGAGGTGCGCCTCATAAAGCCAATAAACCGCGCGCTGGTGGTCTAAGGTTGCCCTGGCAACGGACCATGGGGCACACCAGTATGTGAAATGTATGAACAGCTGTGAATTAATCTCTTTTCGCTCTTCTTTCCTTGGCAGTGATTGGGCCACTCCGGCTTGTGCCGATGACATTGCGTGAGGAGGGCTAAGCTGGAGGGGTCTCCTGGGCCCTGCCCTAAGTGGTTGGCAGAATGGAAGCGAAGTGAGATTTATCCAGGCAGTGCTTTCAGCGGTTGAGGGATTTTGCCTGACAGGACTCTCGGTGGGATGTTATTAGCTTACTTTCTGCTGTGCAGGGACATGAATGTTTGGAGGGTTGAGGTTTCCTAGTAAATCTGCACAAAATTGGGTTCATGGGTCTACCTCTGGGGGTAAATTATCATTTGAGAGGAAAAATGAAATAATTGCATGTTTATACTGCAATTTCAAGGCACTCTCTTCTGTTCCCTTTAGGTTTCGTCAGGCAAGCTAAGATTGTCTCAGTAATCCGCAACTGTACAAAATTCTACCCGCTGTGTTGGTTACTGGGCTTTGTATTTATTTACCAATGTGGCTGGGGTGGCAGTGTGTCCTTATTTAAAGCCAGCTCAGACCACCATTGGTGTTCTAGTTTGCCTCAGTAGGCATATTAAGGAAACAGTGCTTTTCTGTGGAAATGTGAATATTTGTGTGATACTTAGCAATGTTCTCCCTGGCTTTGGCTTAGTGGTGGGCTGCATTTTTGCACTGCTGATGCGAACACCCCAAGCACGTCCAGTCAGGTGGAGACTTTGCTCCAAATGGTTGTGGAACGTTTTCCGTTGAACTGCTTGCTTTATCCACCAAGCTTATAATAATAATAATAAAAATAAACAAGTTTGTAAAGTGCATGGTTGCACTAGCTAGTGTGTCCCCGCGCTGCGGCTAGACCTCATCCAGGGCGGTAAAGTAACATAGCTAGAAGAGAGCCTATGGGCAGAAGAGCCATGTCTTCAACTTTTTCCGAAAAATAATTTCAGAAGGTTCCTTCCGAAGTGCGAGAGGAAGATTGTTCCAGTGTTTCGCAACTAGGTAGCGGAAGGAACGGCCCCCGATTCTTGCTCTTTTGATAGCCGGGATTATGACCTGTCCAGTCCCCGATGACCAACCTAAACCCTCATACCATAGTATCCTTCAATAATGAAGCAGTCCTTGTATATTAATGCGTATTGGTTGTAAAATGCTTCTGTAATCAGCTAATTGCATTAAGAGAACAATTGTTCACTGCTCAACTCATCGTCCTTTGAAGTGGCAAGGTTGACCGGTAATATCGAGCAAAACCTTTTAAGTGTGACAGCAATATCGGGAGAGCATACAAACCGTATTGTTGACATGCGAACATGAAATAATGCTGGCCTCCTGTCTTCCTCGCATATACCACTTTTTTTGCATCCTTTAATGGCATTATTATTTATGTAGACATTGCCAAAATGCAGTGCTTATTCAGATGCCGAAATAGTGTCCCTAATTTGACACATTTAGTCACTTTTATGTGGACTTTTATACTTTCATGAATAATTAAGTCAAGAGACTGCATTGCTTGGCCCCAGCTGATCATTTAAATGTGAAATTGTTTATATTCTGAACCTTATAGTGAACTAAAAACAACGTTTTATCAAGATCAGTAAAGGAGGGCTGTATTTTGCAAGGCCTCTTTTTGTACTCAACAGATATGTAACCATAAGCACACGTGTGCTGCAGCAAGACATCAGTCTTAGCCATCAGGCTTGATTCGATAAGGTATTTGGTGACCAGTGCAGATTTGTGCACCACACAAGATCACGGTTGCAGCTCTGTTTTTCGGGTTCATTGATTCAACCTGATCTTTAACTCATTGAGGCATGTTGAATAAATTGTGATTTTCTCTTTGATCTGTTGTTTGATCAAACAATTGTCTGCCTCTTTGGTGATGTTACGTTGATTTGTTGGACTCCAGGGGCTGCCTAGTATACCCATTTGCTGAAAGCCGCTGAATAATTCATGCAACAAATTGTGAGGCGCGCACTTGCACAGCTGAGTAAACAATTGTGAATGCATAAGCAGTGAACCAGAAGGACTGCATTTCCTTCTCCAGAGAGCTTACAGTATGGCACTGTTGACCCACCTAGCTATTGGGTTTCATTTTTTTTTGTGTGTGTTGACTTTGTTGTCAATGAAAGCAGACTAGGCAGACACTGAACAGCTGGCCTAGATAATTGAGTGATTTGCACGTGCTCTGGTATGGTGTTTGCTTTTGACTTTTGTTGCACTGTTGACACAAGTATTAGATACAAATGGGAACAAACACAAATGGACCCGTGCCAAGAGATCTTGGCAGCCGTGCTGACTGAGTACTTTTCAAGATGACTGAAGGGGAGCACTAAACCTGTGCTGGGTGGTGAAGGCAGTACAGTTTACAGTTAATTGGTTTTAAATCCAATCAGCGCCCGTAGGCGGGAGCATTCTCCGCTGTCTAGAACAGGTAGCAAATGGTAGCATGTGAGCAGATACAATCTAGACGCACCAGTTGGCCAATAAGCATCACTTACCTGGGAATGTGCTTAAGTAATGGAGGAAGTAGCTAGACGAAGAAGGAGGGAGGTTAGTGGAGGTTTAGGGATTAGTAATACAAACACCAATATTTGCAGGCGTTTGCCTTCATTTGTGTGCTTAAAGTATAATAATGTTCCTTATGTCAACAATACTGCAGGCTCTGCTGATTTATGACTAGTGTTATAATAGCATTTGAAATTTGAGGCAATTAAGTGAAGGAAATTGGTGGCAACATAGTAGTATTTCTAGGTTATTCTTGCGGATTGCTAGTTCAGAGTGTCTTGCTTCACACCATATTTGTATTTGCTCCATAGGATTTATTAACACATTTGATTCCTTTCAGGTATGTTCACCTTCAAATAAATTCTCAATTAAACCATGTTTGTTGGGCGGGGAGTGTGGCAAATGCGTATACTCTCTTACCATGTGGGCTTATAACTATTAATTTTTTGGGCTGTTTATATAAATTTTGCAATGGGCAACTGAGAGCTGTACATAGCACCAGGATACGTAGAAAACTTGTAAGGATGCGGAGGCATGGAGATACATTTAGAACGTGAACTGAGGACAAGTGTAAACAAATACTGGAAAGCTCAAACACTGCATCACAGTTGGCTGTGACAATGAGGGAAGGTTTTTGGTCTATGAGGATTGGCAGATTTTGAAGAATAGTGTCAGAGTGTTCTTGAATTACACCAATGAAGGAGGAAGTGTCATCTGCTAAGGAAGTTCATTCCATAGTCTTGGGCCAAATGCAAAGAAAGACTATGGGTGTGCATTTTCATTGTGTTTCTTGAATTTCCAGCCTGCTCATGGACTGGCTCCTAATTGTGTAGAATGACATGTACTGCTTTGTAAAAATGGAAATATGAACATATCAGAAGACAGTGCAGCAAAGATAGTGTCCGTGATCAGTCTGTCCTCCCTTTCTATATTTTCTAATGAGGAAATTGGTGGTTTCCCCAAAAACTTTATTGTTCCTTGGGCATTAGCACAGTGGTACACAAGGCCTAGTTGAGACCCATACTGTGGCCCTGGAAGATTATTACAACGCCTTTAAACATATAGTGGCACTAGACAATTTTGGCAAAATCAAGTCGGTAGGCTTTGTAAAGAACTCTTTGGCCAAGCTCGATCTAAGAGTTTCGGCCCGACAACACTAGCATGGTACAACTATCCAGGGACACACTCAAGGAAGTTTTTTGGGATATAGATGGGGCTTCGAAGTAAGAAATGTGAACCATGGCTCCTTAACCAGTGACTTCAAGCCCCAAACTGTGTTTGAACCCTTCCTAGATTATATCCTCTCATCAGTTGCCAGACAACTGTACCTTAAATTTCACGATGGAGCATTAACTCTTTGGCCCCTATGCTCCAAATGGAAACCCAAAAGTGATCTGCACACTGTATTCCTAGCGTGCCTACAGGCAGGAGAAATCTTTTCACACTTCATTTTCTCCTGCTGTAGGTACGCACCCCCGAGGAAAATCTGGATCATTCCGACCTGTAGATGGCTTGGCTGTAGGCAGCTACATGTAGCACTCCGGCTTCTGCGCACTAAGACATTAGAACTGCTTGTTTGTACAATTGAGTATCAAAATTAAAGCTTTGGGGTAAATCTTCGGGCACTTTTGGGGTTCTCAGTGACATTCCCCCACATGGAAGTACACATGACTAATATAGCTTAACGCTCCATACTATCTACACTTGTTCAGCTGCCCATATTTTTATCCGCCACTAGTAATTTTAAGTTTTTTCTCATACCCAGAGCATGCTGCTCACTTCCTGATGCCTAATCCTATCATTGATCTGTGTGTGGCCGCTGGCCGGCGGGTTTTCCTAATCTCAGATGTATTGATACATATTCTAGTATATTGCCTGGTGTCCCCAATGAGTGCGGTTATGGGTTTTTAATAATTTTGTTTTTTATATACCACATTTTATTGTATTAAATGATTTACACAGGTCTCATGTCAACTGTTATGTTATGGTGTGGGAAACCATGACCTGCAATTGGAAATTTTAATGTATGGATGTTTGTATTGTATTGTTGTATATTTTATGGTCCTAAAACCCGAATAAAGTATTGTGATGATGATCCTTGTTGCAGGATCAATGCATTTTGTTAGAATGGCAACGTGCATGTTCTGCTGCATTAGTCGTTTTCTGCAAAAGAAACAATTGATGGACGGAATGCTTTACAATGCAAACATTCACCCCCAGTCACAAGGATCTGGGTTAAATCCATCATTCTTTTGCTCACAACACCACCCCAGTTTGGACCCAGCCATATGCAAATCAGTCTTGACCCTGTTCCTTGTGGGAACAGTCCAGCCTGAACTGTCAAACCAGGTCCTCCCTGGACCGGAAACAAACATCCTGGGACCGGTTTCAGGGCATCACCCTGGCTAGCTTGAATCTAGTGGTGTAGTGAGCGCAGGACCCACGTCTGGGCATACCCTTCCCACTTAGGGCGACCTATGCAAAAGAAACAATTGATGGACGGAATGCTGGACAATGCAAACATTCACCCCCAGTCACAAGGATCTGGGTTAAATCCATCATTCTTTTGCCCACAACACCACCCCAGTTTGGACCCAGCCATATGCAAATCAGTCTTGACCCTGTTCCTTGTAGGAACAGTCCAGCCCGAACTGCCAAGCCAAGTCCTCCCTGGACCAGAAACAAGCATCCTAGGACCGGTTTCAGGGCATTTGTCGCTTTCTACATGCACAAAGTGCCCAGGAGTTTTACAAGGTTTTCCATCTGAACTGGCTTGTTCTCTGTATTCGGTTACGCAGATTATTTCAACAGACATTGATTGCGACATGTACAGTGATGCTGTTGGCTTAAGGTTTTAAAACATTTTTATTTATTTTTTAGTAATGTTGAACTTAAAGTGTGAATGTGTTTTGGGGTGGGCAGGTTGAGAAATACTGCACAGTTTGCCAAAACGTGTATGAACACTTTCGACCACCTACGCTATTTTCTCAGCACTTGCGTTATAGAGTAGATTCACTATTTCTACTACTGGTTAAATTTGCATGTGATATGTTTGGGTATAGAGTGATTTAAATTGCAACAACCACTCTTTGAAATAAAATCGTAGGATCAGACCACTGAATCGGACTACTTAAATAGATATTAAGCATATGGCCTAAAAATATCCAAGCCATGTTCTAATGAAATTAACAAAGAAAAAGTTTTCTTAATTTTTTGACATCCACTATTACAAGCAGAGACTGTTGTATTTACTTCCATGTGTTTGGAAAACAAAGAATACACAATAGACGTAAAGACTATGAAGTTACTTACTACTTCCAGGCACCTTGAACAGTCAAACACCTTTTTGCATCGTCCAGCCGCTCTCAATTCACTTTCTTCTTTTTCTAATAGAGGAGTTCTTGAAATAATGTCTCTTGTTGACAAGTAGTGATATTTTGTAAATTCCTTTTAGTCCGGTGGTTTTCTTTGCTTTAAATATTTATCATGCCAATGGTGGGTGGTTATCTCATGGCATTTAATTTCTTGCATGTGGTGCTAGTGGCAGCTTCTAAAGAATGCACCAAATTCTTTCTCTTTTCTGCCTCCCAAAAGAAATCTCTCTTGCCCACGTCCCAGTTAGGCGTGGCATCTCTTGTGATAATGCACTCCTTAGCAAAAACCTGAAAGCCCTTTGATACTATTTGGTCACGCCGTTTGATTTATATAAGCAACAAAGTATTCCATAAATGTCTGCATCATTTTACAAGAGTGATAAATCTGGGTGTTGCTTAACTGGTAGCTCTTCCCCCTTCTTGGAACATCAAACCGACTTATCCACTTTCATTTTCAGTTAAAGTCGGATATAAGGGAAGAGTGATGGGCACGAGACACATTAACCTTTACATTCCTAACCGTTTTTTCAGCAGAAAGCTATTATCTGACACCTTGAACCCAATGATCCTGTGCCCTTCCATCTGGCCTCCTTTGATTGGTAAATAACTCAAAACTCCTATTCTCGAAATAACAGTTGGTGTAAAGACGTTAGATCTCCGTAATCTCCGTAAGATGTTATAATGTTATTATAGACTTAACTAAATACCAGCACTCCTTTTGCTCCAGTGAGGTCAATTTTTTAAGACTTGAGTCTAAGTGAGACATGCTGCTGGAGGCAATATACCGTCAGAAGAAGCCTATAACAGGAAACTCTTTGAATTGATGGTTGGTTCAGGAAACAGGTTTTCCTTTCTCATTGCCACTCCGGCAACGACAAAGGAAAACCTGTCAAACTGGTCCAAAGCGAATAAGACCATGTAGGTGACATAGGTCTCCACCATCCAAAGACCACCAAAATCTGTCAACGCGAACATTCATTTACCCAGCAGAATAGCGTACTTGAGCATCATGGTGTTTCTGATCTATTTTGGATGTACCTGAATTCTCATTTGGGAGCAGCCTGCAGTGAATATAATATTGTGGGAGAAAAGTTATTTGTCAGATGGTAGTTCAGCTCATTGTATGTTTGTTCTCTGTGGATCCACCCACCCTGCCACTTTCTCTTGAGTACAGGCTGAACTATTTTGAACATGAGTGGAAAATTTGACCCAGAGAGAGAGTGCATGAAACCTGGTTTTATTTAACATTTACATGGGGGTTCAATGTGTGCTGTCCTTGACCACATTTTATGTTTTCATACCTTTATAAAAGTTTTCCAAGGTCTGGCTTATGAGGGAGTGATGACTTCAAGACTGTGGGTTTATTGAACTACAATCTGAGTGATCATTACTGGTTGAGTAATTACCTGCTTGCCTCATTGCCTTGACAGGTTTTGGTAAAGCAGGCTTTAATTTTAGAGAAACAAAGGACGGCTCACTATGACCACCTCAGATACTGTTGAGACAGGCTTTTCTGCTTAAAGTGGCAAGTGGCACTTTAGTGTGTTGCCACAGAAAGGGGGTGTAAATTGGGTGTGTTCTGACATGCCTGAGTTTTCTGTTGCACATCTCGTTAAAACAATCTATGCTTGTTTTGTTCATGTGTTGACTCTCCTGCTTGATGACTTAAGTAAAAGAATGACTGGTAGCTGTACAGGGTGTCTCTCGGTGAGATGACATAGATTTATACATGCTATTTCAAGATGGCAAAAAAGCTTGAGCACACAATATAATTTGTGAAGGAAGCAAAACATTTTTTTATAGTGTAACCAAACTTGTCGGCCAAAATGAGCTCAATAATTAGGGCCTTCAGCCTGTGGTTTATGATCGTGTGTTGTAATTGGCTGTTCTTGCAATGCCCGCCACATTAACCGCCGCAGAGGGAGTGTCTGGCTCTTATTCTAACCATTCCAAAGAACACAAACAATACAACCTTCAATTATGCATCCATCTAGTGGCCGCCCAGAATACAGCACACAGCAGGTTTTTAATCTCCAAGCATATAATGTAATGCAATGAAAACTCTTGAAAGCATGCGTAATATTTTCAACGTTGTTCACCTGGTTACTGAAGACTAATGGATCAAGGATGTGTAAATTGAACACTTTGTTCTTTGGAGGTACATTGTACTTGTACCATGTGATCAGCCATGTGATTAGTTATTCATTAAAAACACCATTTAATGGATTGAGCATTTGAAGTCTTGTGTCACCCGTGTGCTATGTAGTGGAGGGAAATGAGCTCTCCTTTTGAGTGACGGAGTATGATTTAGCATTGCTATGTTAATAGTAAATAAATGATGATAAAAGTTCTGTCTACCAAGAAATTATTGATTTTGCGTTGTGTAGATTGAAGTTGTATTTGCTGAAAACGAAATTGTAATTTAAAGAAAATTTGTTTTGGTAAATTACCCAAGGACCTGATAATGCGTGGGCCCAAAAAAAAGTAAGGTATTTACCGCACCTGGTAAATCCAGACACCGTGAAGTGCACTGTTTACTGTGTGAAGCAAAGAACTCATCTTCCTAGTTTTCTTCTGGAAAATGAAAAATTACACATGAAGCTGGCGTATTCCACACAAAGTCTACTGAGCTTACTGCAGGCCTGACATGCTCAAAAGTTTCAGGTGAAATTGCTCTGCCACTGTAATGTGGTATTTAAAGCAAATCTCAATATTCTGATCACTCTGTACACTGGAAGTACAGTTCTTCATTCCATGAATGCTATTTGTTTTCATCAGGGAAACTCATCTGTCATGAAAGTGTATAATCCTGTTGCTAACCCTCTTGCGTAATTCTTACAAGTGAAATAAATTCTTATCTGGACCAGGAGTAGAGTTGAGACAAGCAGGTACAGGAGTGTTGAGATACCAGAGCGCTGGGCTAGACAAGTCGTTAGGTTGGAGGTCCTAATAATGAACCCGAGCCTTCATCTCTGCTTAGCGTCCACCTCTGATCTTCAAAAAACGAATATCTTCTGTCTCACTTCCTCAAACAGGCTTTTTTAGGTCGAGCCTAGGCAGTGCATAAGCTGTCTCTTGGGACATGCAGTATTCACTCAGGGGGCTTACTGCCCACCCACTGCCTTTTTATTTCCCACTTTGATTGTCCTTCAAATAGGCTTCCTCGCTAGTGGTCAATCCTTCTTCTTTGTCCCGCCTTTTTGTCATTTGTATCCTCCCATGGAGCAACATCAAACTTCCCCTATCTATAAACATTTGTCTTTGTGTTGCTTTTATGTAACTTTTATTTTTTTATTATATACGTCGCTCCGAGCTTTATTGGCCCACAGCATTTGTCCCTCCACCTCCTCCCATGTCGCTGGATGCCCCCCCCCACCTACCACCTCATGTTTTCTAACTTCCTTGAGCACCCCTTCTTTGTTTTACTAATAGTATTTGCAGTAAAAAGTTAATGTTCAGGTCTGCACTTCCCTTTCGGGATAGAACAGTTGGTATGCCCCTCCCACACTATGTCCAGCAGCCCGCTTGTTGCATATTTAAAACATTTCAAATATTAATGCTGAGTCAGTAAACAGCTGCCCAGTGATGCTGCTCAGGGGGCCGCATGAGACTCCTGGGTTGTACTTTGAGTATTATGGCCCCAAAGGCACCTGGCAAAGTGATATTTAAATGATACCCAACTCTGACAAAAGTTACTGTGATGATTTCCAGTGACTCTTTCGGGAAAACGTGCTGGCTGCAATAATTGCCATCTAGCCACCTGTCATGTGAGACACCTTTGCAAATATTTTTTTTTTATGCAGCAGCACGTAATGGTCTAGGACTTAATAGTTTTATTATCTCATTATAAGAAATCCTGTCAATTACTGACCAATATTACCAGTTTTTAACTACTGAAATGTCAGCATTTATCTGAAGATTTCTCAGAGCATAACCAGGATGTACTCTATGCTCCTAGTTAAAGAAGCCTTTAAAATAGCTAGTTCTGCCCAGTGCTATTGGCTCATATGTTGTAAATGTACTATTTACCAAAATATATACCCCAAATTAATTGTAAGACCCAAAGCAGTCTTGAAATCGTACTGACTTTCGAATAATGTTAAAAACTCAATGAACTTCAAAATGTACCAAAAAAGAGTCTACGGTTCCTTGGGCGGGGTTCCCTATAATCCTCCTGTAAACTAATATTACTTCTGCAATATGTATTTCTTACCCTAGTTTATAGAAGCGTACCATTTACCAGAACAGTTCTTAAAAATCTCACTGGGTAGACTCGTGCAAAGAGGCATGTATAGTCATATGACTATGACCGTTGCTACCGCACTTCTGGTTTAGAAGGCACAAATTAATCCCAAAAAAACAAATTCATTTGGTGGGGGGGGGGGGGAGAAGGAAGTGTAGTGGACAGGCTGGTTTGATTTTGTGACCCACTAAAGTGATCAGTAAACCTTACCCAGTTCTGGCCAATGCTACCCTGTACATGGTGGTTTAAAATGCTATACCCTGATCAGCACTAACTAAAAATTCCTTACTAGGAAACCACATAACCTCTTATAAAGTGTTTGGAATTGTACAAATACTGTTTTGAAATCACAGTAATTGCAAACCTCCAATCAGTTAATCTACTGCCATTTTGCTTTCTTATCGTGCCCGTGTTATACATAGCTTGTTCTGTCACTTTTGATGCTTCCAGCCTAACTCTCCTGCTTGCCATTGGTAATCAAGGATTCCCAAAATTTCTTGACTTGTATTTTTTTCAAGGTGCTTTTTAAGTTTCGCCTTGACAGCACATGCGCTGTTGGTTGGAGTCCACATCTTTCCTTTCGGTACCTCCAGCTTCCCAGTTTGTTCCTGTGTATGTTGGTTTGCATGGAGCATGGACCAAGTACACTTTCCTGTTTGTGACCAGTGTCCTTCCACTGACTGCTTGCTTGCAGAGGTAATTTAAAAAAAATGATTTTCTTGCAGTTTTTATTGTTTTGCAGGCCACATCTACCCGTCCCTTCAACCCCACACACATTATAGGGTTCCTTAACTTCTGTAAAAAACAAGCATTTACAATGCAATGGTCTCGGCAATATTATAGGTAGAGCTATTGGTATTGCTCATTATTTTTTTTTATCATTATTGTATCCCTAAATAAATGGCATTGTCATTTCTATTGGCATTAGCTTTTTTTTTTGCATATGTGATACCTATTGCATTAGCAGAGAGAGAGTGAGGTAGTGAGAGAGTGGTGGTGCCCTGTGCGACAATGTTTGTTGACGCCCCCCAATGACCACCTCTGCCACGGATTCCGTCACTAGCACCCTTTAACAGTCACCGAGTCACCATAACCACACTCTCAGATGCATTGAATTAGTTATATAGCGCCACTCATACCAGTGTAGGGTGTCCGAGCACTTTGCATCACACACGCATTACACAGAGACAATCAATCATACGTGTGTAAATCAGTGTATAGGAAATGTTACTTAAGCCAAAGGACTGAAAGTGTAGGAGTCACAAGTCATCCATACTGGTAGGCAGTATAGTTTAGGAGTGCTTGGTGTGGAGAAGCACAAACTCAGAGTCGAAAAAGAAACAGCATAGTTGGGAGTTCTCTATAATAATACGAATTGATTTCTAGCCAAATTAACCCTTTTTGCAACATTAATCAATGTTCTAATAATGTATACTTTGCAGTGTATATGCAGTTCTGGGATGAAAGTTAATAGCTCACCATTCTATATTAGGACTTTAAGTTATAAATGGTAAGTAACAGAAGGATGTCTCTTTTGAAAGCAGTAATCTGTTTACATCATATGCACCCTGTAATCTACTTAGTACACGTTCTATTAACCCTCTGCACTAACTTCATAGGAGTCAAAACCTCAACTATACAAAATGCTGCTCGCTCTCCCAGAAGATAATTAATCACACGAGTTTTTTCGACATTTATGTGAGGCCTGGTAAATGCCGGCGGAAAGAAACGCTGCAGCAGGTGCTTCAAAAGTTTAATAAACTTGCCAACACGGCGCCGCCATGAAGCCAGCACCCGGTGTGGTGGCACCGGTCGCACCGCCCTAAAGCCAGCCCTGATCCCGCCCACTTGGACCACTGGCATGCATGCATTTCAAATTACACACCTGCCTCACCTTTAAACTTGCTGGGGACGGCCGCCGGTGCAATCTGCAGAGTTCACAGGAGAGGAGGGGCTGGAGCCGGGAAGAACAGCTGACTGCAGGGCAGGCTGAGGCTGCTTCAAATCGAAGGCCGAAGACGAGGAGCCACGCTGAGGCCTCGCCGTCGTAATCAAGATGGTCGGTCAGTGGTACTGGTCACTCTCCCTCGTAGTCGCAGGCTCAGCTCGGAAGCGGAAAAGGAGGGGGTGGGGGATCCCAACGATAAAGGGCAAAGGTATGAGGCGGGGCAGTACTGTACCTGACGCGTCACGTGCCCACCACAGCACCTAGTAAATAATCTGACCCACGATTGGGTCACAGAAACCTCAGGGAAGGTCAGCACACTCTTGGGGGCAGGTCGGGAAGTCGCTGCTGGTTTTGCAGGATCCTAATTGGTAGCAGCTTGCCGCCTGCAAAGATATACGGCCCTGCAGGTGTTACTTGTGGGCAGGGGCCGCAGCCCGCAGAGCACAAACACCTAAAGGACAGAAAGGGGTGTGGTGACTGAGGAAGGCAACCATCGGCTGCAACATGGGCGGACTAGACAATGCCGAGGGCCCGGGCGCCTCGGGTCATTTGCAAAATCAGCAGCTTCCTCCATGCAAAACAAAGGACACTGAGCCACCGCGTGCAAACACTCACGTTTCTTTCTCGTTTTAGCCAGGTTTTCTACCGTAAAACTGGACATTTTCTACCCATGTCAAAACAAACATATAACTGGCCCAGGCCGTTTCAAAGTATAAACCGGAGCACAACCATGACCAGCATGTTTATATGACACCATCGGTGCAGTTTTGATAGAGTTGAAAAATTAAGTTTTGCTAAGGAAACTCTGCTCTCAGATACAACAACTTCCGGGGACTGGAGACTCCCGGCCCAGCAATGTATCGCCGCATTTAATATATAAGCGCATTTCGCATGTTTATCTTGTCTCCAGTGCCCGGGGAAAACAAAAACAGGTGACGAACGTGACCCTACCTCATCCGAACCCCGAGCAGACATCTCCCGCCGGCGCCTCCAATCTGCTGAGGGGAGAGGAGCCGAGATCCGGTGGGGGGTCGGGCCAGTCAGCACCACACACCGCTTCTTCCGCTCTGGGCAAACAAGAGAGTGGATGGGGGCTGGGCTGGGCAGAAGGAGGAGACCTCCACCCTCGTGAAAGAGGCCGGGGGCTCTTAAGAGCAAACCTAAGAGCAAACCTTCACAGCTGGATAAGAAATTGAATACGAGGTGTACATTTTTTTCTGTTTCAGTAGGAAATTGCTGACGCGTGCTATTAGCAAAACCCTCTGTCAGTGCGGAATCGAAGCTTTTCCTATATGCTATATTTCAGCAGCGATCGAGCAGCCGGGTTTACGACCAAGAGAAGTAACAGTGCCTAGTAAAAGTCAACTCTTCGCGTCTGCATTTTACCCTGAGATTGAATCATTAAACAAGCACACCACTGCCTAGCACACCACTGCCTTTCTCCGAGGCGAAGCAAAAATGCCTCGGAGAAACGCAGTGGCGTTTTCAGATTCGGGGGCGTGTTTCTTTTTCTCTCCTCTTGCCATTGGCTGGAGGAGAGAAAAACACGCCTGAGAAAGGGCGTGGCTAGAAAGTAGAAAGAACAGCAAGGAACACGCCCCCGAATCTGGAAAAGACGGAGCCTATTTGGAGGGACGGCTCTCTCCTCCAACGGCTGGCCTCCGTTTAGGAAGCCAGCCAATGGAGGAGAAGCTAAAAGAGAGGCGGGCTAAGGAGCCACTCTAGGAAACATTAAATCTCGACTTCCGGTTCTGCCTTCGGCAGACCGGTAGTCCTCGACCTAAAAAAAAACCTGTTTAGTAATTGTATAGCTCTTCAATCCCTGGAAGCACAACACACAGGATAATGTGCTGCATGGCTAAACACCTATAAGGTCCAAAAGGCGAGACCTATTGGCTATGCCAATGCTTGTTTGTATTAGTCTGAGTTTTAGTTGAGTGGCTTTTGCAGGAACCAGTGATGTTCGTAGTGTTTGTGAGTTATGAGCAGTGAAGATGTATTGTTTCCTCATAAGTTTCATATTTTCCTTTAATTTCACTTCACTACCTCAGTTCTTTAAATTATTGTGGGTAATCTGAAGATGACTTCTTTATGTATGCAAAGTAAAACGTTTTTAAAAATCATGGGATATTTTCACTGACAAGTGTAGTTATTCTTGAAAGTTTTTGAACATCACTTTTAACCTTAAAAATCAATGTAAAATCAAATTGTGTAGCTCCCTTTGTACAACGCATGCGTGCCTACAGCCCTACATATTTTTTGTTGCATAGTTCTTTGGCTTTTTGCGCTCTTTTAGAGGTTTTAATCCAGGCTTTTTAAAAATACCGTCAGTTCTTCAGACAAGGCATTCTGAGCTCTTCAATCTGCTACTGTTTTTTTCCATCTTCACTCTTGCCTGTACACCCCTTCGATTGGCCTGCATTCCATTTCAAATGTTATTAGTGTTGGAAGACCTATGCGGTCCTTTTCGGAAGCTTGTATGCCCCAGGCTCCTTATACAATATTACCTTTTAAGTTGCTTTTCTCTGCTGTTGCTCTCTTATGAAACAATTCATTGTATTGCACGCACATACTGTTTGTTCTTTTACTATATCAGTATACTGTCTGGTCTCCAGCGAGTTTAGTTGGTGGAGGCGGGGGTATGGATGTTGAACTCCATTTACGAGTAGATTAGAAAAATAACTTCTGTTATAGAAACTATGAGTAACCTTAAAGTAAAAAGCAACATTTTAACTTTTTCTGAAGAAATACAACAGTTGCTTATACTTAAAGCTTTTCAAATGTAATAGAAATTCTTCAATAGGTAGGGCTGTGTTCTCTGGTGGGCTTGCATGTAGTCATATGCCTGCCTATTTGCTTTGGTCATACAAAAGGGCAGACAGCCCCTAACTATTGCCCTTCGTGTTATTTTAAAGTAGAATTTCAGACTCTAGTACCATCTATGGGATCTCTTCATGGAGTGCTACATAGCAAAGGTGTGTTCGAGAGCCCACTGCACTAGGGATGCTTGATTTATCCCAAAGCTAGCAAAGGCTGACTCTGCTGGTATCCGTCAGTGTTGTACATTGAAGTATTTCCATCCTGGTGGAATCGGTGATACTTAGTAACTCATATGTGTTGTGCGTGCTGCCTCATACTCTAAGTTGACATCCTGTGGCAGAAGAAAGATCTACAGTTAGTTAAACCTCCTAATTTGAAGGGCCCGTGTGAGTGGTGCAAGGGTGGAGAGCGAAACACAATGCACACAGTTATGTTTCAACATCAAAATTATGTCTGAGATTTAGTGGAATGGGGATCGAGCTATTTAGAGTCTACCAGTTGGGCAAAGTAGCGCATAAAAAATAAAACCAGCTGAAGCCATGCTTCACCTACCAGCTTCATTGTGTGAGTCTCTAGAAAGCAAACAGATCAATCAGGTTCCGCTGTCCAAGCAAGTGGAGGCCAGATGAGCTGCTCCAAATCTAGGTTCATTCGATGAAAATGTGGTGCACTGAGTCTGTTCCTCTGTTGGGAGCATTGAATTGACAGACAGCGGCTTGTAAATAGTTTTAAGAGTCTGAGAGCTACACCTAAATATAGAAATTTCGAATTCCATTTTTTTGCCAGAATGTGTAATAATTGAGGTTGTTGTCATTTACTTTATGCATAGATCGCTGTTAGCTTTATCCTAATATGGGTACTCCACCTGACAGGTCTTAATATTTGATAAAAAGACCAGTTACAAGGAGCCGCATTTGCGTGCTGAGATAGACTGCCTCTTCAGGTCCAACTCAGATGATCACAGACTGAGACAAATGTTGGACAATTGGAATCACATTGCTTTAAAAACAAGCATTGGAAATGCAATAGGTCTCGCATTTGTTGGAGCTGGAGCTCTTGGCATTGTAAATGGCAATGTTTTGTACTTTGCAATAGGTCTTGTATTTGTTGGAGCTATTCACATTGTAAATGGCAATGTTTTTTATTTATCTTTGGGGTTTTATATAGCGCGAACTTAACAGCCTCAGTTGTGAATTTCGATTCAGCTAAGTTTTGTGAGCCCTGAAATTTGCACAAGTAAAGTGCTAACAGTATAAATATGGGCACTGTTTAACGAACTAAGCAACTGCAATACAAGAGCAAAGGTGATCGTGTAACTGCTTCTGGGTTGACGTAGTTGCTTACAGTCACTGCCCTTTAAAGCTAGCTAGCCCGATATTATGAGTTTTTCAAACTTAATGCTCTGTTATGCTATGCTCTGTTATGCTATGCTCTGTTATGCTATGCTCTGTTATGCTATGCTCTGTTATGCTATGCTCTGTTATGCTATGCTCTGTTATGCTATGCTCTGTTATGCTATGCTCTGTTATGCTATGCTCTGTTATGCTCTGTTATGCTATGCTATGTTATGCTATGCTATGCTCTGTTATGCTATGCTCTGTTATGCTATGCTCTGTTATGCTATGCTCTGTTATGCTATGCTCTGTTATGCTATGCTCTGTTATGCTATGCTCTGTTATGCTATGCTCTGTTATGCTATGCTCTGTTATGCTATGCTCTGTTATGCTATGCTCTGTTATGCTATGCTCTGTTATGCTATGCTCTGTTATGCTATTGCTCTGTTATGCTATTGCTCTGTTTTGCTATGCTCTGTTTTGCTATGCTCTGTTTTGCTATGCTCTGTTTTGCTATGCTCTGTTTTGCTATGCTCTTTTGCTATGCTCTGTTATTCTACGCTTTGTTATGCTATGCTATGTTTTGTTATGCTATGCTGTGTTTTGTTATGCTATGTTTTGTTGTGTTTTGCTATGCTGTTTTTTTTATGCTATGCTTCTTTTGTTATGCGGTTTTGTTATTTTGTTATGCTATGCTTTGTTATGCCATGTTTTGTTTTATTATGCTATGTTTTGTTATCCTATGTTTGGTTGTGTTGTTTTGCTATGCTATGTTTTGTTATGCTATGCTTTGTTTTGTTATGCTATGCTTTGTTTTGTTATGCTATGCTTTGTTTTGTTATGCTATGCTAGGTATTGTTATGCTATGTTTTGTTGTGTTTTGCTATGCTGTTTTTTTTATGCTATGCTTCTTTTGTTATGCGGTTTTGTTATTTTGTTATGCTATGCTTTGTTATGCCATGTTTTGTTTTATTATGCTATGTTTTGTTATCCTATGTTTGGTTGTGTTGTTTTGCTATGCTATGTTTTGTTATGCTATGCTTTGTTTTGTTATGCTATGCTTTGTTTTGTTATGCTATGCTTTGTTTTGTTATGCTATGCTAGGTATTGTTATGCTATGTTTTGTTGTGTTTTGCTATGCTTTGTTATGCTATGTTGTGTTTTGCCATGCTTTGTTTTGTTATGCTATGTTTTGTTGTGGTTTGTTAGGCTATAATTTTTTTGTTATGCTATGTTATGTTTTGTTTTGTTTTGCTATGCTAGGTTTTTTTTTGCTATGCTTTGTTATGCTATGCTTTGTTTTGTTGTCTTGTGTTATGCTATGCTTTGTTATGCTGTGTTTTGTTTGGTATGCTATGCTGTGTTTTGTTATACTATGTTTTGTTGTGTTATGCTATGTTTTGGTATGCTATGATTTGTTATGTTATGTTAGGCTAGGCAATGCTATGTTGTTTTAAGCTAGGCTGTGTTATGTTGTTAGGCTAGGCTGTGTTATCTTGTTAGGCTAGGCTGTGTTATGTTGTGTTAGGCTAGGTTGTGTTGTGCTGTGTTTTGTAATGTTCTTGTTTTATGTTATGTTATGTTATACTATGTTATGTTATACTATGTTATGTTTTGTTTTGCTATGTTATGATTTGTTTTGTTGTGATTTGTTATGTTTTGTTAAGTTGTGTTATGTAATGGTATGCAATGCTAGGCTATGTTTTGTAATGGTATGTTAGGCTATGTTTTGTTATGCTGTTATGTTAGGCTATGTTTTGTTATGTTATGTTATGCTATGTTATGTTAAGTTGTATTTGGCTAGGTTATGCGAAATGCTTTTGTAAAGTATGCCCACACCCACAGGGCCTCATGGCACCAATCAGCAGAAACTGCTGAGAGGACTTCTGTAATATGTGCAACGCCACCTGCTCCCCATCCCTGCTGTGGTGCAATGCACCCCCAAACACCCCCGCCAGCCCCCCCAGCCGAGCGTGTCGTGTCAGGTCGAGCAAGATAGCACCTCTCAGAAGAGCCTCTGGTCTCCTGCCCCCGCCCCTAACCCCACCTGACGCAGGAACTCTGTACACCCTGCACTCACTCAAAAATAGCGACGCGTGAAGGAATAAAACGCTGGGCAATCACTCACATAAAACGGCGCACAGTCACTCAAATACAGCGCCGCGTATCCGCAAATAAATGCACCTGCGCTGCTCGGCTAACCGGGGTTCCTGCGGGGGTCAATTGGTGATGTGAACGAAGCCCCCACTCACCCAGCGAAGCAACAAAAAGCGGCGGCAAGTGATACCCCCGTCACCACACACCGAGCACACAACCTGCCCAAAAGAACATAGTCTTGTCCGTAGACTCCCAAGTACCACAGATGTGAGTGACATGAGGAAACTAGACAAGAGAGGAAGGTGGGAGAGGGGGGGCACAGGCGGAGGGTGTGGAGAGAGGGAGAAGAGGGGGCCAGGACGAGCGAAAGAGGGGAGAAGGGAGACGCAGGAAGATACGGAATTAGAAGACGCTGCACACACAACAGCAATGATGAGCGCACACAACTGTGATCGCAAAGTGAAGACTACACCAAGGGAAGGTGAGAAGATGGGACGCATGAAGGATACAGTGCTCCAACACGAGGCCCGTGGTGGAGGCACCTCTGAACCTGCAACATAAGCATATGTGCACTTAATTTGGAGAATGAGGTGTACACAATATCAGGCCTGTATGTGCCAGGAATCTGTGTAAGCACTGAGCATGCGGTGCACACAACACGCAGTTACATTACACACAAAACAAGAGATGAGCAGAAACATGCAATCTATGGTGATCTGGTGGTTGCACACTCGAGTGCACTATGCACATAACATTAAGCATAAATGCACACAACACTGAGCATCTGGTGCACAAAATATTCAGAGACCCATTGCAACCAATCTGAGCCCAGAGCAGCACCAGATGAAAGACAAGCAAACAGTGGATCCTGAAGAGGGGGAGCACCAACCGGCCCCCAACACTTGCTAACTGTGGTGTGGGGGCACCTTTCATAGCAGTTCCTAAATGACGTCACTACACCCCACAGAAGCAGCGGCCTGAAATACGGCGCTGGATATTCAGTTAGTTACTTCTTTGTGGGGGTTTTATAGCGCACCCATCGCTTGTCAGCACAACAACACCTTGCAAGTGCAGTGTTCTTGTAAGAATATTAATACTGCAGCCACTGTCATGAGTTTGTAGCTTCAAAGCACTATAAGTGACAACTTCTGTAATGTTTGTATTTGTGTGTAGTTCCAAATACTGTTGAATTGACTGGGAAATGGGGGTACTATACAGTTTTCCTGGGGTCTCCTAGAACGTTGGCCTGAATACTTTGTTACAACCTTGGAAATAAATTAACCTTTTGTCCTTAATATAAAAAAAACACGAATTTCACTCCCTCATTCCAAAATACCCCTTCAGGTGGTAGGATTGGTGTAGTGTGCTTGCTTCATAAAATATGGGGCTGGTACTACAGAACTGGTTCCGTATCCTGGCCTGCCCGTTGTTTGTTTATTCACACATTAAGTGTAGCGCACACTGCATAAATGGATTACTTGCAGGTGCTGGCAAGAAGTGACATGAATCACGGATGACCGAGATTAGAAAAGGTTTTCTGTTGGTTTATTACAGTATTTGTTTTAATATCTACTTAACTTCAAGGTTGTGGGTCCAAAACTGAATCTGAGCTTGATAACATACAGAGAAATGTATAATATCAAAATATACGTGTGTAGTTTTTGAGGGGACTAGCGCTATTCCACGCTATAGCGAGGTGTCAAACAAATCAAGTGTAAAACTTTTTGTAAAATGTGTGTGTGTGTATATATGTATATGTATATATGTATGTGTATATATATATATATATATATATATATATATATTTTAAATATATATTACTATAGTTGACTACGATAGCAAAGCATTAATATTATTAATATTACTAATAATAAAGTTAGTCTGTGATCTCTGAACCCGTCTTCCAGTACACGAATGAGTGAACATCTAATTTTGAAGCACAGATAATCCATCATCTAATTTTTGATGGCTGCCGCTGAAATGGACTGTTCTGTATTTGACACAGCAAGTACTAAAAGACACACACTTGTGCGCCTGTGAGAAGGCAGGACACCGGATGACTAATGAAAGAATTAACACCCTTGTTGCTCTATGTGGCTGGAGGAATGAATGGCAGTGTCATCACGTGACATCTGGGCTGAAATGGCTACGTGAGATAGCTTGGTCGGGCAGCGCACCGGCGGCGGAGATATACAGATGCTAATACCGCTAGGGCAGTCTCAAGCATTGAACAGTCTGATGTGCGGTAGTGTCGGGGGCATGACTTATTTTCAGTTAGGTCATGATGGGGTCAAGACCCCAGTCATCTCCCATAAACATTTCTAATAAGCAGCATATTACTCGCAGCTTATTGGCAAATATGGTCTTCATGGATATTACTCATAAACAAGATATTGTGACGGAATAAAGGCGTAAATTGGTAAAACAAGACACAACTCTGCGATCAGCTGTCCTGCAGTTCCCCCGGGGCACAAGCAGGCCTCCACTTCTGTCAAGATAGCTGATCTGTCTTTTTGCTGCGAAGTGGATGCCTGCTTGTGCCCCGGGGGGGACTGACATTAAAAAAAAAAAAAAACACGCGAAGCGGCATTTTCGTTGCTATGGCAACTCAATGGCGTGGGACTGTACACAGTGCCTACGGACACGCGCATGCTGTCTGCTATGGACAAATGGCAAGAGCAGCCATGTTTGTCCATGCAGGCGCATGCATGAAAAGCCCTCGGCAGAATCGATTACAAAAGGTACTCGCAATTGCGAGAGCAGCGCATGCGCTGCTTTCGCTAGGCGAGACCTAAAAGAAAAAGTCCCAGCCCCGTGCGTTTTACGTGCAGCTTTACCAGGTGCTCCTAACCTCTAAGTTGTAGTCGTCCTCATTCAACATCCTTGTGACTGCATTCCAAAGTGAAATCAGCTAAACTTTTGGTGTTTTTAATGTTGAATTTGACATTTGATGAATATATTTTTACCTCTATGATCTTTTGGAGAACAGTTAACATTGGACTAGCACACAAAGCAGTGAGACTCACCTGAGTTCAGGGAAACTTGCATCTGCCTGCTAATTTTATAGGTTTTATAAACCACAGAGAAGCCTGGATTTCTCATTCCGGGGGATAAATAGTTATCTGTGTTCTGGAAAAAGTGGTCCGGTTAAAAACCTAAGCTATGTATGACCTACCATGTCCCACCACCATCACAGCAGAATCATTTATCCACAGTACATTGATTTTGAGACCACCACTCAATTTCTCACAACTGTCTTTTCTAGCTTATAAGTAGGGCTCCCGGTTTTCCGTTTAAACGGATTTTTACATATAAATACAGACGGAAAACAAGTTTTCCTTTGTCTGTATTTATATGTAAAAACGGGAAAATACTAGTACATTTTGCGGCGCTGCGGTGCTCCAGCAGAGAGTTGCAAAACAGGATGGTATGGTGATTGTTCACAAAGTATGGTCTCTGGTGTTATCAGCATTTACAACAAAGCCTCGTTAACAAGTGAATGGTCTTTTAAAGACCTGCGAAGTACTCGGGTGCGGCTGGTAACTATGGGAGATTTGAACATCAGGCGGCACACGTGTGATGACATTTACTCGGGAGAGGGGGGTTGAAACCCTGCTATTTTCTAGCTGTGTGGTCTTGGTAACCTATAGGAATTGACCTTAATGTAAAGAAATCAACGCATCTCGGCGTCTGTTACCATGTCTAATAAAAGTGGAAGTGCTTTAGAAACGTTAGCACCTGTAGTAGGCGCTAGAAGCGGCATCGGCGGGTGGCGTGGGTGGCAGCTGATAGACAATATTTAGAAAAAATCATTGGTCCAGTGCGTTAATGTAAAGCGCTTTTACCCGTTTAGGTAATTAAGGTTCTCTCCTTGGAGTACACATTTGAAACACCCCTGGCAACGTTTTTTCATAATGCATGGTGCCAAGATTGTGGCTTCTCGTCGTTGCACGGGTTTTGCCAGCTCCGCGATGGGAGCACCCCGTTAGTTTCCAGCTGCACCCTACCATGAAGCACAGTTTCATTGTATCGGCATTTTTCACTGTCTGACTGTTGTAGGTAATTAAACAGCGGCCAAAGGCGCAGCCCCTCCAGATATTAAATCTGAGTGAAATAAAGGGCAAGTAAAATTCTGAGAAAAGTGAGGGCAGTAAGAGCGGGGCGGTGTCTTCTGCAGTGACCCTGAAACTGCCCCTTAGTTTTTATTATTTTCAGCATGGTTCAGCAAAGAATTTAAGTGCAATGCTTGTGTTTAAAAGTTGCACGGAGAACCAGCTCAGTTGTGCTCCTCGGCAAATTCCCTAACCGCCCCTACTTCCTTTAGCTACGAAAAACTGAAGCGCTCGGAGGCAGCATAAAGCACTATATCAAAACTGCAAACTTGAACACAATGACTGGATTAGCTCAAAAGTGAAGATCGATTTCCAAAAAGTTTAACTTTTAGAATTGAGTCACTTGAAATGGAGCACCCCGCCCGAGTCTAAAGGAGTGACAACATGGGATTATAGGATTTTCTCTAGAGTGCAAACAGAGTCCAGTCCCACGCAGGGCTTCTGGCCAAGGTCGAAGGCCTGTGCCTCCTTCCCTCACACACACACACAAACTCCTGATTGTGGTCGGCGCCGAAGCCACACTTTGTCGGACCTGCCCATCTTATCCCGATAGGGTGGTGTTTTCAAGGTCTCCTGCGCTTTCAGGCAACCGAAGGTGCTGCTTGAAACTGGGCTGCACGAGTTGGTCTATAAATTGGGATACCCCCAGAAAAAATTATCTAAACGTCACTGCCTGGGGTGCATTGTAGCCCCCTAAATCTACTTCAAGGGGGGGCGCTACTGGGGCAGAATACAATGTTAACAAGACCCCCAACTTTGACCTGGGTATGGGGGCACACAGGCTAAACGAGGTGACGGAGAAATTATTAAAACCGAAACGACAATGTAAAAAGGTGAGAGGAAAATTGAACGAGGGTGCAAAGAAGGGAAAAGCGTGTCAAGGAAAGGCATGCATGAAATACAGAAAAAAGGAATCCGAAGGAAAGAGGATACAATTAGAAGGGGGCAAATGAAGATACAATGGAAAGAATGGCTTCGAGGAAAAACTCAAATAAAATAAATGGAAGGGAAAGAGAAGGAAATGTACATGTATCAGTGCGGCTCCGTAGGAAGGATCAGGACCGCTCATTCCGTAGTACAGTGTTCAAACTGGGGGAAAGTATATATATATATATATATATATATATATTTATTTTTGTTTTATGTAGCGCAAACTAGACCCCAGACATCGGGCATCAATCAGAGCACTTCACATGAGCACCTGTTTCGTTACACAAGGACACATTCATTTTGTTAGGCACTAGGAGATTAAGTGATTTGCCCAGAATCACAGGATGTGGAGTCGAGCCCGAGACTCGAACCTTGGTTTCCCAGCTCCAAAGTCGACAGTCTAGCCGTGAGACCACATCTCTGTTACCAGAGACACCAGGTGTTAAGTGAGGGTGCTTGCATTAGTTGAGCTATGCATATCAGCACAGAAGGGATAAGTTCAGGGCTCGAGTCGGGGCACCACGCAGGTGGACGGCATTCCCCCACCTATTTTACCAGGTTTTTACCGGGTGGACGCAGTCCCCCCTGCCCAAAAGCTGGACTTCACTCTTTGGCCTCTCTGGAGCGAGATCAGAGCTCATTCAGAACGTCTGTCTGCCTGCATTCACTGCGGGGGGATTAAACGCAGCCTCCACGAGGTAGGGTGCAGACCACCTTTCATCTAAAGGCATATGAATACCCATGAGATTCCGGTCGTGACGTCACTTCCGGTGACAGCGTCCCCCCACTTCTTTTTTTAGGACTTGTGCCCTGGATAGATTTGATGGATAGGAGGTACTTCCTAAGAATGCGTAACTCGCATGCCAATAACCTGTTTATTGCTCACTGAAGGCTGTTTCTTAGCGCTGGAGTACATTTACTAATAGGCTGCACCTTATTGCTCTTCCTGCTGGTCTGATTCCACTGATCTCATCCT
The DNA here is from genome assembly GCF_964204655.1 of Triturus cristatus. NCBI lineage: Eukaryota > Metazoa > Chordata > Amphibia > Caudata > Salamandridae > Triturus > Triturus cristatus. The sequence goes on along the minus strand of NC_140581.1, from coordinate 919,201,881 downwards.
CGAACACAAAGCCTGCACGATCTGTTTCTTCTGCAGCAAAGTTACATTTATAACAAGTCTGTCGCTTTTCAACTGCGTCCGGTGTGTCTGAAAAGGTGGTTATTTCATGTGTGTCTATTGAAGACTTTATTAAATCCACCGACTTGCAGTGATGGCAAATATTTATTTTAGGTCTGAGAAAGGAGTCTGTGTGAAAGAGCACCTTAATTCAAGGGGTCAGTATTTCAAGTGGTCAGTGTAGTGGCCAGGGTTTAAATAAATGTGGAAAAATACTAGCTGTAGCCTCGTCTTTTTCTTGTGGGAAAAATAAATGTGGATAAATACAGATAAAATGCCCAAAAAATAAATATGGATAAATACAGACGGAAATGGCAAAAAAATAAATACCATTAAACCGGGAGCCCTACTTATAAGCCTACTTCATAATATATGAATTAATCTTCCATATTCTATGCTGGTCTTTTCCCTCCGTTGACTCGTGTAATGTGACATGAGTTGTTAGTGTGATTTGGCATTATGTCTCTCTTTCTCTTAGGACAGTCATTTGTGTATGTTCTTTAGGGTGCAGTCGTTTCACAGGGCCAGAGCTATATGCCTTTTGTGTGTGTCTGCTTATACTTCGCTTCCACTCCCATATTTGTCAACAGTCGCTCATAGTGGAAAAGTGTATGGCACTTTTTTGACTTGGCAGCACTTCATAATATCCTTATTCTGATACTCCTACTCACTTGTGGGTGTGATTCTTTGTGACCCAGTAATACACTTATTTGACAAATTGCCCATTTTTTTGCATTTGTTTTTACTTGAGTTAAAAGATCATTTGGAAGTACAGTATACTTTGCGTGAATCTTCATTTTTTTAGTCTATTGCTTTATCCCTTGTCGAATTACACAGCTGATATTGTATTTCACAGATGTGTAGCACTGTTTCGCCAATAGAATGGCCCTGTAGCAATGTCTGGCTTTGGTACTTCCATGCCCTGGTAGCCAGGTTTCCACCACAGACTAGACTCCATCTCGTGGAGAGAGTTATCCTTTTGAGAACAGGACTAACTCTCCCTGCTGCTAATTGTGAAGTACTATGGCATGTAATTCACAGTTGATTGTTAAAAGAAGTGGGTTGAATCAAAGCAACCACACCACAACTCTTGGTGCAGCGCCATATTAATACATTCAGTTTGCTTATATATACTTGGTTCGTCTGCAGTGCTTGTAATCTTTGTACACTGCTTCTTGAGAAGACCTAGTCGCCTTGCCTTGTCCACAAAAGAGGTTCTTAAATGTTTTTCCTGTTGTGGGCTGAGCTCCCCGCCTTCCTTCTGCTTGAGCTTGTCTCTGTTTCACTTGTCTCTGTCATCTTCTGACCCTTTATTATGCTCATAGCTATTAGACCTTGGCCGTCTTCCAGTCCTCAGTCACTGATTATAGTGGAGGTGGTAGCTTAAAGGATTTATCTTCAAGATTCACTGTTGTGGGCGCAAGGAGTTACCAGGCCACAGCTGTAAATAATATTCATTTTCCTTTCCATTATATATTAGTAAGCCAAGAGGAGCATTTGCTCTAATAGTTGACAAGGGCACTGTCGCAGTTGGCCCGCCTGGTTTTCCTGTGGTTTCCATTTTGCTTACATGCCTGCTCTCGTATTCAAGATTGTATTTATTCTCTTTCTTTAATGCTTGCCTGAGGATTGATTTTGCAAGACGAGCACCGATGTTTATATCGCATTGAAGTATTTAAAAACCTTTTTTTTCCACATATGCCTTCCACATTCTTTTGGCAAAACCGTTGTAGAAATGAAGATGCGTTGTGTGCGTCAAACAAATCGAAGAGTACAGTTTATTCAAATTCCATGATTTCTTTTGCGCAATTATTTACCTTCCTCTTTAAAAATACCCCTTAAATGTTTTATATTTTGTGGCGGGTTTATAGCTGGACCTTATTAGTATTGAATTTTGGTGTTTTCCTTTTTCAGATTTAATTTTTATGTATGTTTTAGCAGACTAGCATTTTGAACAGACTATCGAATAAAAAAACATGATTATGTTAAACAGAGGGTAGGTAATGTGCTGTTTTGTGGTAAGAAACCAAATGGACCTGTGGTCCATGGATGCAGCTATCTTGGAGGGTAAGCAGCAAAGGAAGACTCCTGTTTAGTGATAAAGGAGCCAACTTTCAGCACTCCTAGGTTTACAGCTGTGGAGGAGGGATGGGGTTTTTCGGTGAGGAAAGATCGAAGAGGCATTGAGAGATTTAAATTATTGGAAACCGGGACGAAGATTTCAATTTTCGGAGTTGACCCTGAAAACAGGGATGAAGATTTCAATTTTAGGAGTTGACCTTGAGGGTGCACAGCTTCATTCCATGAATGTTGGTTATAAGACAGATTGTGTTTATAATTGAGAGTATAGGTGAAGGAAAGCGAGGCTGCTGATGATTGATCTGACATGGTCTTCATTTGCGCAATCATTTGTTGAGTAGAATATGCCAGTTACTTTATTGTTAATGTTAGGGGCTGGTGGACGAAAACAAGTGGAGTATTGTGATAATGGGTATGGCAAACCCCAAATGTACTAGTAATGAATCAGTCTCTACTTGCATACTAAGCGGTTTTTATACAAAAAGTATATCTCTTGTACAGTCAGATGCTCTTTTTTTCAAGGGCATTTGGTCTGTCCTGAAAATCTTGGTTTCAAGCCAATAAGTGCAAGCCTTGACAAAAACAATAAGTCTCACCTGCATGCACGGTGGCCATCTTGTAGTGATTTGTCTTTTGTATCTGATAAAGACATGATCTAGCCCCAGATTCCTTACCAGCTGTCGGACTTGATCCAGAAGATTTTTCTTTGAGCAATACCCCTGCTCCCCATGGATCAGATCCGGCGCCGGTCGTGCAATTGCGCCCTTCCACAGCCCTGACGCCGATCCTGCCGGCACTGCTAGTGTCGTTCTCACCCCCGCTTGGCTTTTATACAAAAAGTATATCTCTTGTACAGTCAGATGCTCTTTTTTTCAAGGGCATTTGGTCTGTCCTGAAAATCTTGGTTTCAAGCCAATAAGTGCAAGCCTTGACAAAAACAATAAGTCTCACCTGCATGCACGGTGGCCATCTTGTAGTGATTTGTCTTTTGTATCTGATAAAGACATGATCTAGCCCCAGATTCCTTACCAGCTGTCGGACTTGATCCAGAAGATTTTTCTTTGAGCAATACCCCTGCTTGCCAGTAGGTGACATTGGTCAGCTTGGCGTAATGTTTTCTGCATCGCCTGCACCGGAAGTGACGTCTTCGTTACCCATATTGATGCCCCCTCTGCTCGCTGAAGTCAGCTCTTTTCGTGCCTGTCGAGCTTTGAGCCGTGAAGAGAGCTGCCGTCTGGATTCAAACCGTGCGGCGCCTGTCACCGTGCCATGTCTGTTTTGTGCTCTGATTGACGGACCATGCCTCCGAAATCTTTGAGGGAGCATTCGCTAAAGCTACTTGCGGACCGGCACTAGGCATAGCCTCACACGACTCCTAGGAGGTCTTGTTCACGGTCCCAGTCATGAGGAAGGTCCAGGTACCGCTCTGGGAGTCCAAAGTCCTCATCCTCCCACTCCGTCATTGGGTAGGTCAGGTAAGAGGCACAAGAAACACAAGAAGTTGATGCATGCTACGACTTCTCCCCGTTCGTTGGTCGACGCGATGGCCGAGCCTCTGCGATCTAGGCCTCGTTCTTCAGAGCCTGTGCCTGGGTCTACTCTGTGCTTCCCTGCCTTTCCGGGAGCCGGAGCGATCCCCGCCCAACTTGAAGAATTTTTTTACACCTTGTGCCTCATACTTGCGCTGCTTGACCCTAACGATTCGCCTTCTGGCCTCATTGGCCCGGAGGGGGCTCAATCGGGTTCCACGCCTGCGGCTCTGGTGCTGGTGCCCCCCATGGATCAGATCCGGCGCCGGTCGTGCAATTGCGCCCTTCCACAGCCCTGACGCCGATCCTGCCGGCACTGCTAGTGTCGTTCTCACCCCCGGTTGGCGGCACCAGCCCTATTCTGATTCCTGTTAACCCAGAGCCAGGATTATGTCAACCGGCGCGGACAGGACCTCCAGGTCCCAGGTCGTTTTCTGAGCCCTTTTCCAAGCAGCTAGGAGTGAAAGAAGATTAGGAGAAGTCACTGGACCCATTAGAAGACCAGCTTTATCATGAAATGAACTTGTGTGAGGAGTTGGGTGAGGCCAGTGGACTGGCATGCTTTCCAGATTCTAGCATGCCCCCCACTGTGGCTATGGAGGAGGGAGCGTCATTTGCTATGGTGGTGCAGAAAGCAGCTGAGGACCTGGACCTTCAGCTCGCTTCGGTGACTGTCAAGACTAATATCTTGACTGAAGTCTTTCAGCCAGGTGGCTTCTCTTCGGAACCCTTGCTATCCTTTAATGAGGCTTTTAAAGATGTCCTACTGGGTACCCCAGCAACTGTACCACGTAAGTTCCACAACCTCTGCACAGTAGAGGGCGTTGCTTGTTCTCACCCGTGGGTCGGGCGGCCAGAGGTGTGGTCAGTCCTCTAATCCCCTAGAGCCTCCAAACTCTCCTAGACTTTGCCTTCTAGATCATGGGTGGCCAGTTGGTGGCAGATCAGCTATCATCTCCACCACTAGCAGACCATCACGTCAGACAGGTGGGTCCTCCAGGTAGTCGAAGGGGCTACTCCCTCCCCTTCGAAGCCACGCCTCCCTCCCTCCCTCCATCCCTCCATCCCTCCATCCTACGACTCGCTGACTGAGTATCATTTGATATTACTCCGTGAGGAAGTCCTGGATTTTTTGCCCAAGGCAGTCATAGAGAGGGTTCCGGAGCCCGAAGTAAGCTGTGGTTGCTATTCCCACCACTGTCTGGTTCCGAAAAACGACAAGGGCCTTCATCCTATCCTAGACCTATGAGACTCACTACTCCCTCAAAAAGAAAAGATTCAGATGCTCACTCTAGCTCAGGTCTCGTCTGCCCTGGACATTGGAGACTGGACGGTAGTGTTGGACTTGCAGGACACCTATTTTCACATTCCCGTCCTGCTTGCCCATCGACGCTACCTGCGGTTTACGGTAGGCCATGAGCATTTTCAGTCCACCATGCTCCCCTTTAGCCTTACCAGCTGGTCACCAAGGTGATGGTGGTGGAGGTCATCTGTGCAGATCAGGGGTGCCAGTCTTCCCCGATCTCGAAGACTGGCTGTCAGTCTTCCCCGATCTCGACGACTGGCTGTTGAAGACAGACAAACCAGAGCCTGTCCTCTCTTACCTCCAGACTATGGTGGACCTTCTGCATTCGCTGGGGTTCACAATCAATGTGCCTAAGTCACACCTGACTCCCTCTCGGAAACTCCGTTTCATCGGTCTGGTTCTGGACACACTGCAGTTTTTCGGGCCTAGCCTACCAAACGGCGAGTCCGGGATATTCATTCTATGATACTGTATTTTCAGCCTCTGTCTTGGATTTCGGTGAGAATGACTCTGACGCTACTGGGCCTCATGGCCTCCTGCTAGCGGCACATGCCAGATGGCATATGCAGGCTCTGCCGTGGGACCTGAAGTTTCTGTGGGCGCAGTATCAGGGGAATCTCTCTGGCATGGTCCAGACCTTGGAGGTACCTGCATGAGACCTGCAGTGCTGGTTAACAAACTGCGATTGGGTCAGAGGCAAACCCCTCTCCCTTCCACAACAGATATCACAGTAGTGTCAGATGTGTCGCTTCTGGGATGGGGAGGCCATCTGGGAGAGGTGGACTCTGGTCTCTGGCAGAATCCAGACTCCACATCAACCTGCTGGAGCTTCGAGCGATCCGATTGACATTGAAAGCCTTTCTGACCTCCATCAAAGGATGTTGAGTCAACTGTGATTATGCTTGACTGTGAAAAACTTTGCTAGTATTTTAAAGCTGGATACGCCACGCCTGACCCCAAAATGGCGCACCCCAGGGAAATACCACCGGAGAGGGAGGCTGACCATCAATGGGGTCCTGATGTATAAACTGGATTAAAGGCATAGCAGAGTAAAAGTCATCACAGAACTAGAGGCAAGAGCAGCTGCAGAGTCACGGGGATCAACAGATTCCTATAATCAGCGCTCTATACTGGGGGCATAGTGAGACCTGCTAATTCAAGGAATGATCAGGCCAGGCTTGCCTGACTCTAAAATGTCACCCAGAACAATTCTGCAATGTCTCTGTGGGGGCCTATAGAGGACTAAAATCTGATGAGGATCCGGTTTCTATGCAAAATTCCTCCTCAGTTTTACTCCCGCCAAGAGGGCTGAAGGCAAGAACGATTGGTTGTCCCACAACTCTGCAGACTTGGAACTGTCCCTTGCACCTCTCCTCTCCCCACTCTTGACCTGGGGGTGAGCTGGAGGTCGAGGCGGACGACACTTACAAGTAACACCAGGACCGGTGCTTTCGATGGAACTATGACGATGCCCCCTGGGCGGATACCTTAACTGTTTGTACTCACCGCGGAGCCCGAGCAACCTTGGCCGATGCCAGGTGGAGATGTCCTATGCAGCTATAGAGGAGTTTGGCTCTGGTTCACCTCCTCGGCCGTCACCTACCCAGCCGGACATCTGACATTGTTTTCCTAGTCTCCCCGTTGTGTTACCTTCCCTCTCCCACCTCCATCCTCCATGATTCATATTATTGTGTAATCTCATGTTTTTTCTCCTATGTCTATACTTGACTCCTGTAATTATGTAACATATAAATCGCTGAACCTCATGTAAAGCACTCTGATACCTCCGGGTCTAGCCAGCGTTATATAAAACTTTGCAAGTAAATAAATAAAATATTCCCTGTCAAATTGGCGCTTCGCATTAGGGCCTCTTTCATTCCAAAAGTGGTAACACCTTTCGACATGGAGAATCTCTCACCTTACTCACTTTCTATGCTTCGCCTCTTCCCTGTAAGGAAGCGAAGCGACTCCACCATCTGGACCCAAAAAGAGCGTTGTACTTCTACCTTGACTGCACACAAAAATTCTGTGTGGACGACCAACTCCTTGTGGGCTACGTGGGAGCAAAGAACAGTTGTGCGGTGCAGAAGAGGACTATCTCACAATGGGTCCTCTGCATCAAGATTTGGAACGCTCTGATGAAAAACAGCCTCCTGAAGGCTTGAGAGCTCATTCCACCAGAGCTAAGGATGCTACCACAGCTTTGCAACGTGGAGTTCCAGTCCTTGACATTTGTCAGGTCCGTAAGAATGCCTCTTTGGCTGTTCTCTCTTTCAGGACTTTCTTGTCTAAACCTGTCCGCAGTCCCTCCTCCACGGGTGGTTTTGCTTGGGTATCTATTCAAAGGGAAGGAATCTGCAGCTAGATGTCTCTCTCAGATGAATGAGTTACTTACCTTCGGTAAAGCCTTGTCTGGTAGAGACATGATCTAGCGCAGATTCCTTACCAACCGACCCACCCATCCTATCTGTGTTCCGGACAAGTTTATAGTGTCAGGGCTGTTCCCTTTCTGATGAATACACCGACCTGAGGATTCCTCAACTTTTGAATATCCCAATGTGCCAGCATTCCACAGAAACATTTCTTTACAGCCTTTGGCAAGTAAATTTTTTTCCTGTTCTCAGTTAGTGTAGCAATTTTGTCTTTTGTTGGTATAATGTTGTTACAAGGGACAATGTCTCGACCGAGGAAATCCAGATTCAAGTCCTGCAGAGAATGTGAAGGTCGATGTCTATTAATGACTTGCACAACGACTGCCTTTGGTGTCTTAGCCCAGATCATGTTAACATGTGTTTTTCCTGCCAGAAGATCAATCCAAAGGCGTTGAAAGAGAGGGAGGCAAAGCTTTTTATGGCCAAACAAGACATGATGAAAGAGGGCATCGTAAGTCTCGTCCTCCATCAACTTTTCAATCTCCCCACTCTTCAAAGTCGTCCAAAAGAGGAAGCTGTATCATGGTTCTCGATGTTGCTCTTCGAATTATTTTTCTCCAAAGTCAGTGTCGTTGACTCCAAGGGTCCACGGGCAAAGAGGTGCGATTTCTCTGACTCTGTCTCCATGGGTGGCTCTGGCGTCTCCTTGAAGTCCGAGAGCGGTGACTCTACCTGTGAGACTTGAGTCTATACCGGATCCATATCTTCCTCGGCCTCGTTTTGTGCCTCCTAGGCAGTAGCAGGAGCATCCTGCATTCTCGACTCCAGTGTCCAATCCGTCGAATTTCCTGAATGCTATATATAGCAATTTTGCAAGGGCTGCGCCTACATCTGGTGTGCCTGTGAGCCCCATAGGCCCACTTGCTTATTCTTTAGGCGGTTTTCTGGCACACTACCAGCAGGTGCTGTTTTTGCCATTTATGCCGTTGACTCTGTTGAACTGGCCTCTACAGGTGCTGGGAAAGGTGATTGTCGCCAGAAGAGGTGCGGTAGGAATCCCCAGCACTGATTGAGTCCTCACCGGCATAGGATAGATCCGGGTCTGCTCCACGTCCAGCTCCTCCAGTTCCTCATCCATCTGAGCCATTGCCAATGTCTCCGTTTCCGCCTCCACTGGCGCCACGGTTGAAATTCATGAGTTAAAGAGAGGCCCAGAGACTTATAGAGTAGGAGCAGGATTGTTTGAAGGAAATCAGGATTTGGAGTAAGGGAAGATAGTCCTTGGATCTTGAGTTTGAAGGCTTGGAGGTGGCAAGTGACCTTAATACTTCACTGGAGTGGGAGTTGGTGTCCCCTAAGGGTATTGCTCCACAAGAGGTCACCTTCTATCCTTCTGTGATCAGAAAAGCAGCAGAGATGCTGGAATGGCTTTGGCTGACGACAGAACTTAAATCAAATCTGTTGGCGGAAATGCTTCATTCTTCTAAGTCCCCATTAGAGCTTTTGTTTACTTTTAATGAGGCCCTCACTGCACCTATTCTTGAAATTTGGCACAAGCCATGTCCTCAGCGGCAGTGCCGAGATCTATTGCAAGACGGTATAAGCCTGCTCCAGGTGACCCATTGTTTTTGTCTATGCATCCTACCCCCCTGAGGCTGATAGTACGAGCGCCCTGCTCTTCAAAGTTGACACCTGGTTCATTTCCTATGACTCCTACTGGTAGGGAGTCTAAAAGGATGGAGCAATCTGCAAAGGTGATTTTCTCCTCTGGTAGCATGGCTCCGAAGTCTACCAATGCAATTTGTCTGTTAGGACATTATATCCATGCATTGATGGAGACAGTCAAGGAGGTGGTTCCGAAATTGCCTGTTGATCTTAAAGGAAATTTTTGGGAGTTGCTAAATGACAGCCAGGCTGCTGCCCACCAGGTAATTCAGTCTGGCTTGGACACAACAGACTCTTTTGCGAGGGCGCTTGGGTCTTCTGTTGCCACAAGGACACATGCTTGGCTTGGGGGGCTGGGGGGGACAGGGGCAGGGAGTCTAGCTTCTCACGGGATATTCAAGCAACATTGTGTTGGGTTTGCCATTTGATGGTTCACATATGTTTGGTGCGAACGTTGATTCTGCCTTAGAGAGGTTTAAGGACTGTAAACCAACAGCATTGTTGTTGGGCATTCAAACGAAACCTAAGGACTATAGGCAGTTTTGCAAGTTTCCGGGGTTTGGCTGGAACGTATCCTTTGGAGATGGAAGCCAATATCAGCTGCAACAGCAGCAGCAGGCATACAATTCGTTCTACGGCGATTACAGGGGTCGGGTATAGGCAGACAGCATGGAGCTTCTCATCAGCCTTATTTCACTTCCTCCTACTCCCTAGCCAATGTCTCAGGAAAGCTCTCGTAGTTCTGCCATCTTGGAGCATACTTGACCAGTGGGAGGACGGTTGACCTATATTCTACCTCAATGGAGATCTGTAACTACAGATATTTGGGTTTTGGACATGGTGGAAAATGGGTACTCCCTGCCCTTACAAGAGGTTCCCACAACTTTTCCTTCCCATCAGGGCTTTTGTTCAAAGGAACATCTTCTGCTCCTCCAACAAGATACTCAAATTCTACTCCAGAAGTGGGCAGTAGAGTTGGTTTCCTCACAGGGGGATTCCATTTATAATTGCAAGCACTGAATAGTCCCGCCCACGTGCGGGCACCCCAGACCAGTTCTTTAATATATCTTCTTGAGTGTGGAGCTTCTCCTTTCTTCAGGAAGGCCTGCAAAGACACTTAAGAAAGGGACAGATTATGCAGCCTAAATACCTAGGCTACAATAACCAAGTTCTTCATTATGAAGACAAAAAAGGGCCAGCATAGGATAAATGAGGACAATTTGAGATGATTTTTAAACACCATAAATCTTCTCACAAACCCTTTTTTATGATAGGGATGAAGGGGAGCATGACAGAGTAGCCTCAAATGCTGTCATTATAATGCTGAAAAAGAAACTGTGCCTTTAAGAGCCCAGAGTCCACCAGTATCCCATAATGCACAACAGGTGGCAGTTACTTTAGTTCTTTATTCTGGCTCCTGCTGACAGGACTCTTAAGCATTGAGCTTGACCTTTTTATAGTTTTTTTTTCTCTTAATTCTCTTAATAAATTTTCATAGAAATTGCAAAATTTCACCTTTACTTAACGTTTCTCATCTCTCCCTGCCGTTTCAGGTTTTTTTTTTTTTTTAAGAAAAGTGAGGTGTTTTGTCAAATAAAAGGCTATTTGACAAGTGCCCTAAATGCTGCAGGAAAAAGGCCCACACGACTCTCAGGAGGTCTGTATCATCTGCCTGCCTTCATCTCATCGTCTGGACACCTGTGACATTTGCAAGAACTTTTCATGCTGAACTCTGCGTAAACAAAAGAGGATTTACCTTCAGGGAACTGAAGAGGGACATAGCCTGCAAACAAGTGGGATCTCAGAGCAAGGGGGAGCTCAGTCTTCCACCAGGTCTCTTTTCTCAACCTCCAGAGGACATGAAAGGGCTGAGAAGCGTTTTTCTGGTAAAATCGACATTGGTCGCGGTCGACGTCGAGAGGATCGACACAAGGTACGACTCCGACTTGTTCACCGTCAGTGAGCTTGCTCGACGTCGAAGAAACGCCGCTGCTCGTCGTCAAGACAGCCCCAGTCGATGTTGAAGACACATATGCCATTGACTCACCGACCGCGTTCGACGTCAAGAAGCTTCTCGCCATCGACTTGGAAACGTCGAGGGAGGCCGGGGATGGCACCTGCATCCAAACGTCTGAACATGTCGAGGAGAGAACAGGAGTCTTGGAAAAAGAGGAGAATTAAATATTCCTCTCCTGATTATCAATATTCAAGAGCATACTCACCCTCTCTTTTGGAGCTGCCATTATCACCGTCTTTGTCACTAGCAGACTCTCCCCAGTGGATGACGTTACAACCTTCCATGAGGTTCTAGTTTGAGCAGCGGCCAAGCTCAACATTCCAATGTCTGTTCCTACCCTTTCAACTTCAGCAATTTTCAAAACGCTGCACCAATGTACAGCCTCAAGACCTTTCTTGGTTTGCGGCCTCCTCGAACCTGCAATAGAAATCTTTTGACCCCAGCCATAGTGAAGTCTGCTCCATCTAGTTTTCAAAATTAGTACCGACCACCGAATCAAGACTCTCTATTTCTTTGTTTGGATCCTCCACCGACTCTGTGGTCATCTTAGCTGCTAAAAAGTATAATTCCACCTCTCTATCAACATCTCCTGATAGAGAGTACAAAACTTGATTCAGCAAACCGCAAAGTCTGCTGCACAGCATCTACATCTGTGAAGGCAGCAAGCGCTACAGCTCTCTTGGGATTCCAATCAGCATTTCTCTGACCATCTTCCCAGAGACAAGAGAGGACTTCTGAGAAATAATCACCGAGGACGCAATGGTCTCCAATCAAATCATAAGCGCTACTGCTGAATCTTCATTACTAGCCGCTTATGCCTACTGCCTTGGGGGGACTCTAAGGAGACATGCTTGGCCCCGTTTTACATCTTTCCAACCAGAAGCTCAACAGCGCATTCAGAACTTGCCATTCTTAGCCTCTGCGTTTTTTGGAAGCCACACAGACGAGAAGATGGCAAGAATGAAAACTGAAATGGACAATTTAAAGGCTGTGGGTCTTGGAAAAACCAAAAGATCAATGGAAATCCTTCCTACCCTACCAACGTCAGTTCTACCCACAGAGCGTTCGAATCCCTCAATGGTCCACAGGTAGATCTGAACAGCAAAATCAGATCCCACAAACCACAGCGAAAACAAACAAGAGGATCCTCTACCTAACAGCAGTAAACAAGTGACTGGAAAGAAACCATGACCCCTCCCTTCCCCCTCTTCTGTTACCCATTCTGGTAGGTAGGGAAGATGTCTGGGACAGTGTGCACATGCAAGGCCATGCATAAATAACTGAAATTCATGAAAGAAAAAAGTTGCCAGAGTTCGGGTGGGTATGTTGGGGTACCCAGCAATGGACAAATCAGCAAACACAAGTGGCCAAGTGCAATTTGCAGCCGCTGGGCCATCTCAAAATGTTAAATAAAGATGTGGATGACAGGAAAGGTAGAGGAGAAAGCAGTGCACGCCCATGGAGTGCTGAAAGGAAATTAAAATAGTCACCTCAGGTCGGTCATGTCGGCAGTGGAGTGATGCAACTTTCATCCAAAACACGGTGAGTTTGAAATATTCCATGGCTGGGACAGACACTAATAGGGAGGAATGCCATTGAATCCTGAGCAAGGACCTGAAGCAGACCGGAAAGCAATCGCTTTGTGAGCAAGATTTTGGCACAAAGTCCTATATTGGATAAAGTAAGTCTCTTGGCTAACAGACATCTGAAGCTGTCTGTAGGAAAGACCTAAAAAGAACATTCGTGAACAAATCAATTTCACTTTGTTGGAGGGGTTATTGCTGTTGACTTTGTAAGCATTCTGTCAATATGAAGAGACTGTGCTAGTGCTCGACACTCTTGTCTTCCTGAAAAGCACCACTGCAAAGCATTTTTACAAAGTCTGCTGATTTGCCCTGTATTCATGTTTACATTTTAAAGCTTAAATGGGAGCCTCTGGTAAAAAAAAACCTGTTTTTCTGAACGAGGACTTTAATATAGACTACACACAATGTTAGTAGAAGTGTTGCTTTAATAACTCGGTGGCATACGGAACTTTAAAATATTGTTTTTCTTTGACGCTTTTAAAAGTCTACATTACCGCCAGAATGCTTCGATGTGATCAATACATGCATGTAACACCTTGCAGCAGACAATTTTTGGGAACTTATTGTGAGCTAGCTGTTGAGTGTGTATGCCTGCAGTTGTAAGTCTCAAGTCATTTTTATAAAGTACAACAACTTGAAATATTCAAGAGTGCTGAGAACATTACAGAAAAAGACCTCCAGTCCCATGTAGACTCGCCATTCCATATTTATTTCTTGACTTAGTCCTCCCTTAGTCATGTGAATTTCTGAAAGCGTCCAATAACTTTGTTGTTCATCAATCCTAGGATTTTCAAAGTTTTTGTCAATGGAACCATTTTTTATGTTACGTATTTTCACACTTTACTTTTCTCTTTCTGCCTCCTGAACATTTGAATGGTCGAATAAAGGCATGAAAGTGCTTCTAAGCATAGTTTCCAATATTCTGCCCTCTGCTCACATTATGAATATACTCCAATTGAGGGAGTGGTGTCTGTGTTCCTGCCTAATTTTTCAACCTGGGAGGTACCTTGCCAATGTGAAGATTACTAGAGAAAGTTGGTGGCCCTCTGATCAGAGAAAAGGACCAATTTTTCTTGTCCTGAGTAATTGGTTTTCTGTCCCTTATTCACTCTAGTAGACCAAACCCATTGAAAGCCAATGTCTTGGGGATATGTGTAAACTCCCAGTTTAGTTCTGTTTTAGCTCCTGCTTCCTCTGTTCGGTCACATGGGGACGTACAGCTTATGTATTGTGTCTGTTATTGCAGCTGATCACAGCTCCCTTCTCCAGGCTCATTTCCCACTGATGAATAAAAGTATGCTTTTTTTCCATCTTCTCCCTCACAGTCCCTATGGGGGACGATATTCGAATGATTTTCGTGTGGTGAAGAGGTCAACAGATGTCTCGTTTTGTGCTCATCACTGAACGAGACTAGAAGCAGGAGCTCCCCACGCCAAACCGAGATGACTCAAAGTAGAGCAATCTGATGAGGAATTGGGGATGTTGCCACCTGGGGATGTTGCCACCTGCTGATTGTTGGAGTGTGTGAGAAAAGTTGAGTGTCTAACTATTTGTTTCTACAAGTAGTGCTCATGGCTCTATGTGGGCTGTAAACATCAGAGAAGCATGAAATAAAAACAAAATTAACCAGGAATCGTTATCCATCATTCCCATAATGCAAATGCATAACACACTCGGCGGGGCTTCATAAGGTGAATTGATGCCAGGCCCCTTGAACGCAGGTAGACAGCCCGTGTGGGGAGGAGCTGCAATGCTCACTTGCAAGAGTAAGGAAGCTACCACTGGAGCGGGTCTCGTGTTGAGTGGCGACGAGTCCTCAAGTGGACAGTGTCTAATGCTACCATGTTGTGCCCTACCATACTGTACCTCTCCAGACCCCTTGTTCATTTTTTCAGCAGCTACAGCATTTATTGTGACTAGTCCCTGCCCAGGCATTAACCATTCCCTTCTCTTGCTTTTTTGCGGCCTCTGTAATAAGTCAGTTTCTTAGTCCCCCACACTCGGACCCCAGGTGCCCTCTCTCTATAAAACATATCTATGCTCAATGTTTCCGAGATTGGTCTTTTAACCTAGCTTTAGAATTTAATCAGGAGTGTTTTTTTCCTTTGTGGTGGTGCTGATAGAGCAGTTTGGTATTGTTATTATAACTTTAGTGATTTATTCCTGTTTCCATCTAAAATTGTCTTTGTAGCCATGTTGTTAGATGCTAATACATTTCATTTGTGGAGAAGCGTGGTGACCTTGATATGTTTTCACCACAACTGTTGGGATACAAGACCTTTTTAACAAGGTTAGTCCATTGCCCCTCCGGGTACATGATAATGTGCTGAAATGAGAGTTGCATGTTACCAGTCTGTTAAAAATCGCGTAAATGGTGTTCGTTAGTAACTAACTATATGCCATGTCATAAGCATCCATTTTGTGATAGTTACCTTTTTCTCTATTAGTTGGTCTTCTCAGGGAGTACTGAAGACATTTAATGATATAGTGACTAAAATATTAACTGGAGGAATCCAACCCCTTGAAACGCGCTATAGATAAATATAATTAAAACCTTGTGTAGAATGGTTTCAAAATCCTATCTTTATGTAATAATTACAGTATTTGCGCTTTCATTGAGCCTTGCTTTGTTTACATTTTGTATGCGTTTCTATGGGGCATTGCAGGTTACTATGGTGCCGATCATCTGGGGCAGGAGTCTAACTGTTCTGACCCAGAGTGCTTTGAGATTGAAAAGGGCATAGTTTCAGTCCAGTCGTAAACAGCCATTGGTATGCCTTTTTTTTTCTTTGTAAGAATACGTAATTGGAGTGCCATGGTAACTGTGTTTATTACAATATGTAATATTTTTGCATACACAAAAAGACTGCATGAGGTGTATTTTATAATATTTTCATATAGAGACTTGAAAATGTAACCTTATTAATATAAATGTATTCAATATTAGCTTTATCAAACAAATAATTATCTCTGTATAAACATGTTACAGGTAACAAGGAAATTGGTATTGTTTTTCAAACCGAATACCATTTATGCTCACTCATTCACCTATAGGGACAGAACTGCACAGTGAAGTGCAGTAGTCTTATAATGTTTGGTATGGATGGGCAGTTTATTCTTAATTTTATGTCATAGTTGGGGTGATGAGTGTGCTGTATCGGACTCACACTGATGCTTCAAATGTTACGCCTGTTTCTCATAACCCTGTTCACTTTCATCCTGCGAGGCGATCAGAGTCTTCCAGCACAGCCGGAGTAAACTCCTCAAAAGACTTGGGCGTTCACTGAGGGAAATGGTGCTTATGGAGGCCTGGCACACTTATTGGATGGGCTGATACTGGTAAACTTGAACTTGTGTTTTGATAACCTTTCTATCGGGGGTGGTGGTGTCTGAGTCGCTCTAAGATGACTGGGTGGTGTCACCTGTGTCTGTATGTTTGTGTGGACCAATCTTGTGTATGTACACATGTTTTTAGGTCGAGCCTGGGCAGCGCATGCGCTGCAAGTCATGCTGTTTTGGAGTATGGAATAGAAGCCCTGCCCACTCTCCGCCCATATTTGTCATTGGCTTGTGTCATTGTACTTCGTATATGCTGGCTTCTGATTCTTTAATAGGCTTGTTAGTCCCTCCATAGTACTGCCTTTACTTCATTCGTTACCTCCCATGAGGACAGGCCCTTTTACTCCAGTTGTTACACTGTGAGTCTTTTTTAGGCTGTAGGCAATATTTTCTTTAATGAGTTTCTCCTAATGCAGGCATTGCATGCTTTCCTGCAACATTCACGCTTTCCAAACAGCCCAGGACAATGGCGGCCGCTTCTTTTAAATTAAATAGATCTCGCATTTACAAGAGCTTGAGCTATTTGCATTGTAAATGACAATGCCTTTTAATTATGTGTTAATTATCAAAACATAAATAAAAGGCATTGTCATTTACAATGCCAATAGCTTAAACTCTCTCAAATGGGAGACCTATTGCATTGCAAATGCTTGTTGAGTTTGTGTGCTCTTTTCGGTGTGAATGTCTGCGAGTGCGGTGAGGCTGTAGTCAACTCCTTTGTGATACACTAGAACTAACCCGTGAGCAGCTTTATTTATGTGGTGTCTTACAATTCAAAGTTGTACAGCACCGACTAATAAAAAGTACACCAGTGGTGACAAGATCAGAGATGTGTCTAAAACGATTTAATTTCCTTGCTGCTTATGTTGTATTTGTTTACTGGTTTTATGAATATAATTCTTGAATACAGATACTCGTAAGCCTGCTTGCCACCTACTGCTTAGTACTGCTGTGTGGGAAAAGCTAACATAGAATCAGTGGTGTCACACGTGCCAGTGATTCTAGTGATTGACCTTGCTGATGAGTGCCCTTCATTTGTGCAGCAGTTTACCTAATACCTCAAGATGGTCCATTATCCTGCAATGCCCACTTCATTGGTTATTATTGGTTTTAATCACTCTGAGCAAAGTGCATCGTTGAACGAGCATGGTGGAGTTGCTCGGGGGAATATTTGGAAATGCTTCAGTCGTAATGAGTATCGCTGTGCGTTTTTACCTAGCTCTCGGTGGTAATTATTTTTAATGATAATTCAGTGTAATAGATGTTTATTTCTTAGCAGGATAGCGGAGTAATCCACGATCCCCATAATCTTTATCTCCCATGGCAGATAAACGACTGGTAGTTGTTCTTGGTCCATTCGTTTCTTCATGTGCTAAAGCCTATTTCTCATCCAGTCGGTGGACATTTTGTTTCTTTTCAGGTTGTGCACTGTCAACTACAAACATATATAGCTGTTTTCCACGGTAGCCAGGAGTCAGCTGCTCGTTTATTTTTAATCTGTTGATGTTTAGTATGAATTGCCAAACGTGCCATGCCGGTTTTAGAATGCTGGCGAGTAGCTTACTACTTTATAACGTATGCAGATTTTTTATTTATGGCTAGCATACTGAAATGTAGTGTGACTGGTAACTGCAAAGTTAACTAGCTCTAAAATCAACCAGTAAAATTGATCTGCTCGGATCTTTGTCCTAAGTAATTGTTTGAGGACACATTTTTATGTCTGTCCTGACAGCAAGGTGTTGCCATGCCTTATGTGATCAACAGAACAAGCATAAAAAATGCAATAGGCCTCGCCTTTTATTTAGTTAAAGCAATTTGCAATGGTATTATATAGCAAAGCAGATGGCTTTAACTTAATAAAAGGCGAGGCCTATTGCATTTTTAATGCATGTTTTTGTTGTTGCATTTCTATATAGCGCTTACTCACTCGACCCGAAGGTATTGGAGCGCTTTACATGAGCACCGGTTACATTTTACATGGACACAATCCTTCTGTTCGCTGAAGCTCCCGCCCTCCCTCTCTCTCCCATTGTGTGTGCTTTGCGCTTTCTGAAGCCGTGTTTTATCTCTCTCTGTACTCCCTCCAAGGTTCCTCCGTCTCCCTCTCCCCGCCTCGACCCTTCTCTCCCAGCCCAGCCTCTCCACAGCACCTTGGGTTCGGCTGTGGTGTGATTCGCATCCCATGACGAGGAACCAACCAATCAGCAGCGAGGAGGGGGGCAGGGTGACCTTGGCGCCTGTTCCATTCATGGGAAGTAACTTGTTCCCGGGGTAACTGTCGGTCATAGATGGAACACACAGGCATACCGCGCCCCAGCGCTCACACAGTACCCCCCAAAGAGCCCGAGCCCAGCTCACACCACAGACCCTTGTGTAAACACGCATACAGACCAGATCGGACCACCTCCGAAACCCCCTGGGGAAAGTTGGGCGTGTGCAGGAAACATTCAACATTCTTAGTAAAACAATTTAATGTGTTGTTGGAGCCGGCAGACTTGAACAACAAAACTGTATTTTTTTTTTTTTAAAGAAAGAAAAAAGAAAATGGGAGTCTCCTTCAAAATCTTGACCACTAAACAGTGCAAGCTGCAAAATTTAGTGGCTGAGTTCTGCTCAGAAGTCGCAGACACCTCAAATGCAACCCCTCCCACACACACACACACAAACCAGGAAAGCAGACGATCTGTTCTAACAAAAGTCGAAACGCACTTGAACTTTAACTTGAAAACTTAATTGGGGGATAATGTATGAAATGTCACAGCAGGGGAATGGTAATTGTACTGAAATGAATGAGGGGCGTGTGTTCCTAATGAGGGTTGTGTGAGGTCTGTTTCCCCACTAATAAAAACTACCTAAGTGAATTTGTGTACAAACACAAACAGGTGGTCAAACGTCGCAGATGTCTCGCCTTCGACGTCTCTCCTGAAATACGCCCAGAGGCACCAAACCCGGGACACTCCCCTAACACATGGCTCCTCCTACCCGAGCTCTCAGAAGATGCGTTGTCTCATATATAATCACGTCTTGTAAACTTCCCTGACGGAGCCTCTCACATTTATTCAACTTAGGGCGTCCCCTCTCGTAGACGCCCCCCAGATGACCCCTCTAAAATGTAGCCTAAACGGATGCTCCCATTTGATAGCAATCCCCTCTCCTTGCTCCCAGGACACACCCTCAGACACTCAAAGAAATCCCATTTTGTGAACTCCACTCAACATGGTGTTGCAACCGTTGGTGCACCAGGTGCAGTGGCACCAGGGCCCTGAATGGCCAACAAAATCCTGATTATTACTCTATTGTACACTTCTGAGCGCAGTATTAATGCCCAGTCCATCTGTCTCAGCATCCCAGGCAAATTCTCTTGCGCGTGCACCACTTGCCGCACACATCTCAGAGCAATCTTCTTCTAAACACACCAGACACCCCATGCTCATCCCAGGAAGCCCACTCACAGATGGCCCTTCTGGGGGGCCTCTCTCAGGTACCCCGTTGTGTACACCCTAAGGGCCCCCCGTCACTCACACCTCCCCTCGCACGTCCCTCTAGCTCTCACAGACTCCAGGTGCCAACTCAGTCAGGCACTCACAGGTGAGGCTGCCATCATGTATTTTGTAGCTATCTACATCCAGCGCTCTGAACCCCTGGCCTACTGGGTCATGTTAACGCTAGATAAGACAGCCAATTAATAAATGAGGAAGGTTCTTCTAAGACGTACACCCATTCCACAGATACCCTGCCTCGCTTCTTTGAAACACAAAGAGATCCCGTGACAGGAACTCCGTGAGCCCTCACAGACACCCCTCCACCCTCCAGGTGGAACGTCTCAACAAATGAGCCCTTTTCGAGATATTCTTCCGTGGGCTCCGGGACCCGGTATTACTGCACCTGCTGCACCGATAGTAACCACGCCCGAGGCAAATGCATTATCTCAGACGTCAGTGCTCACAGACGTCCACATACGTTCCAACTCAGGGACGCCTCACAGCACACTTGGAGGTTTTCAAACCTACAGATGTACAGCGCTCTGAACACCAAGAGGGTGAAGTTCGCGCTATAAATACCAAACAATAAATACAAACGAATCTTCGTTCACACGTGAATGCATTTGACAGTTACTTGCACCCCTTCTTCAAAAACTCTTAGACACCCTCGCTCGGCCATGAAAAGATACCGCCTTGGACCCATACCTGTAATGGCACCCAACACCAAGGCTCCCTCGGAGAGCACGTCAGGAGCCGCAAGCGCGTGTGCAGAAATGACATGCCAGAGGGGGTGGAATCTCGCCACGCCTGGCTGAACTAAGGCACGGTCGGCTTTCACTTTCCTCCTTCGCAAAGCTTTCTTGTCTTTATGGGGCCTTATGTTTGAAACACATGGCCCCATAAAGATAAGAAAAGCTTTTACCACAGACGTTAAGGAACCGAGCCAGTCCAACTGGGATGGCTCTAAGAGAGAAAAGTGTACGTCCCTAGACGCTCTTTTCCAATGGCTGGCCACCGTTTAGCATAAACGGTGACGCCAGTCAATGGAAAAGAGGGGCGGGGCTTAAAGCCCACTAGAGAAATCTACTCTAACTCATCAAATCTCGCCAGCGAGACTGCGCAGTCTACGCCAGGCGAGACCTAAAAAGAGCTTTCAGAGGAACTACTGATATAGAGGGGCTTAGGCTCTTCCCACATGTTGGTTTTCCTGAGTAGAGCATGTGATTGAACCGACGTGGTGTGCTTCCACTGAAATACTGACTAAATTGCACTTTATGCCTTGTGGGAAACCTATGCTCTGTGCAGCAGGATGCATGCAGTTGGTGATGGGAGCCAGACAAATATTTATGAAAAGTCTCCATGAAGGCAATATGTCTGGAATATTTGTTGTGAAAAGCATATGTTAATCTGTAGGCATTGTAGTCATCAAGGGTTTTGGTGTTGGTTACCCCTGCTGACAATCTGTAGGATTTAGACTTGCCATGTGATAATCCTTTTCTGATGGATACATCTGCCAGTGGATTCCTCACCTTGTGAATATCCCCTGCGCCAGCATTCCACGGAACTTTTCTTCCCCAGCATTCCACGTCGACGTGGGCGACGTCACAAAACATCGGCTCCGCACGCGACTCCGTACGACGTCATCGGAGCCATAAGAAGCCCACGTCGGCGTGATGACGTCAGTTCCCTTTTTTCCGCGCCGTCGACGCGCAACGGTTTTTTCCCAGTGCTCTCTAGATACTTTGTAATCTAGTGGTGTATTCTTGTTAAAATCGGAATGTCTTCGACGAGGAAGTCGGGCTTTAAGCCCTGTAGGGAGTGCGGAGGCCTGATGTCCATGACGGATCCGCATCAGAATTGTTTATGGTGTCTCTCTTCTGATCATGATGTGGATGAGTGCGGGTGCTGTAGGAGCATGAATCCTAAAGCACTGAAGGAGAGGAATACCAAACTCTTCATGAAGAAGATCGGTGAGGAGAAGAGAGGGAGGAAAAAGGAGAAGTCCAGGCGGGAGTCTTCGACTTCGAGGTCGTCGAAGTCGAAGAAGCACCATAAGAAGAGGAAGCATTCTTCTCGGCGTCGGTCCTCGAAGTCTAAGAGGTCGAGATCGGCTTCGCCTCGTCGACGTCAGAGCAAGATCTTGTCTCCTTCGCCTTCTCCGGATAAGTCTTCGAAGTCTCCCTCTCCGAAGCGGACTCCGGCTCGTTCCCCGACGCCGTCTCCGGCGCCGTCCAAGGCTTCGACTCCTGGTCGGGTGGAATCTGATGTGGAGCAGGAGCAGGAAGAGTCTGTCCCGGTGCCTGATGACTCCGTGGTTCCGGTGGAGGATTCGGAGGAGCCGACGCCGGTGGCTCCACAGGAGGATACAGGGGCAGTTCCTTATCCCCAATTCCCGGCTCCAGGTACGGATCCTTCGGGATTTCTGAATGCCATGTATGGCATTTTTCAGAGAGCATCCTTCCCATCCGGAGCACCAGCAGGTCCCGTGGGTCCGATGGCGTTTTCTTTAGGAGTGCCGCAGCAATACGCTCAGGCTCCTTTTCTGCCTTTTATGCCGATGGCGCCTTCTTGGCAGTTTCCGGCGCCGGTTGGGAATCCGGCTCGACCTCGGATGGATGGTCAATCTTCGGAGCCTTCTTTGACGCCGAGGCCGACTCCATCGACGCCGCATCCGGCGCCGCCGACTCCACCTGTAGCGCCTCCGACGCCGATGCCTTTGGCTCCACCGACGCCGCGTACGACGTCGACGACGCCGGCTCCCCGGAATCGATCGAGGCGGGAGGCCCAAAGGGTTTTGGAGGAGGAAAGATTTCGGGCTGAGGTGGAAGAAGGTGAAGTGGACTCTTCTTCGGATGAGTTTGGAGGTATAGAGGTAGCAAGTGGTTTGGATACCACCCCGGAGTGGGAGCATGCTTCTGCAAGGTCTTCTCCACCACAGGAATTGGCGCCCTACCATGTTGTGATCAAGAAGGCCGCGGAGTTGTTAGATCTGCAGCTGCCCTCTGTGGAATACAAGTCCAATCTGCTCACAGAGGTGTTGCACTCCCCGACGTCGGCTTCTGAGCCTTTGCTACCTTTCAATGAGGCTCTCTTGGAACCAGTATTGGAGGTGTGGAAGAAGCCTCTGTCAGCTCCAGCAGTTTGCAGGCAGGTGGCAAGGAGATACAGGGTTGCGCCAGGAGACCCGGATTTTTTATCCACGCATCCTTCTCCGGAGAGCCTAGTGGTGCAGGCTTCATGTTCTAAACATGCCTCGGGTGCTTTCCCCCAATCTCCTGCTGATAGGGAGTCGAAGAAAGTTGATCAGGCGGCCAAAAAGTCTTTCTCCTCAGGAAGTATGGCATTGAAGTCATCAAATGCTACGTGCTTGCTGGGGCGTTATGTTCATGCCCTGATGGACTCTATAAAAACTCTGGCCCCTAAGTTACCTGAGGGGGATAAGTCGTCCTTCATGGAGGTTGTGGCGGACACTCAGGCAGCTGCCAGGCAGGTGATCCAGTCTGGGCTGGATACGGCGGACTCTGTGGCGAGAATTATGGGGTCGTCCATTGCTGCGAGGAGACAAGCATGGCTCCGTTCCTCAGGGTTTTCTGCGGATGTCCAGGCCACGCTGGTGGATCTGCCCTTTGATGGACAAAAGTTGTTTGGGGAGAAGGCAGATTCTGCTCTTCAACGTTTTAAGGACAGTAGGTTAACGGCGAAGTCCTTGGGTCTGCAGGTTCCTGTGAGAGGTTCAACTTTCCGTAAGGCTAGGGGATTCGGAAGGTCATCCTTTCGCTCCTTTCGACAGCCACAACAACAGCAGCAACAACAGCAGCAGAATCCCCTCTATCGCTCCTATAGAGGGAAGCAAAGGGGTCGGAGAGGTTCTGGTCGTAACCCCTCTTCTTCCTCCTCCTCCTCTGCTCCAAATGAGGCTTCAGGGAAGCAGCCCTAGATCCCCCATCCCGGATCATGTAAGACCTGTGGGGGGTCGGGTGTCCTACTTTCTACGGGGTTGGAAATCTGTTACAACCGACCTTTGGGTTTTGAACCTCGTAGAGACTGGGTACGCCCTTCCCTTTCGGGAGTTTCCTCCCCCTTACCCTCCTTGCCAAGGTTATTGCTCGGAGGACCACCTGCTTCTCCTGCAGAAAGAAGTTCAAGCTTTGTTTCAGAAGGGCGCAATAGAGGTGGTTCCGGAGCAGGAAAGGGGTCAGGGATGCTACTCCCGGTATTTCCTGATCCCCAAGAAGGACGGCAGATTGCGTCCGATTCTGGACCTCAGAATCTTGAATTTTTACCTGAAACAGGAGAAGTTCAAGATGCTGACCCTTGCGCAGGTTCTTCAAGCGTTGCAGCAAGGGGACTGGATGGTGTCGCTCGACTTGCAGGACGCGTACTTCCATGTCCCAATCCTGAAGTCGCACAGGAAGTATCTCCGTTTTACGGTTGGGTCGCAACATTATCAGTTTGCGGTCCTCCCGTTTGGTCTTACTACTGCACCTCGAGTCTTCACAAAGGTGATGGCAGTGGTGGCTGCTCATCTCAGGAGGTCGGGGATTCCGGTTTTCCCCTACCTGGACGACTGGCTTCTGAAGGCAGAGTCCCCAGGGATGGTGCAGCGTCATCTGCAGGTGACAACTCAGCTGTTATTCGACTTGGGTTTTTCGATCAATGTGCCCAAGTCTCACCTGGTGCCCTCTCAACGCAACCTGTTTATAGGGGCAGTACTGGACACTACTGTGTGTCGAGCATTCCCTCCTCCTCAAAGGATTCTCGACATTCAGGAGATGGTCCCTTTATTCCACAGTGGAGCGGTTGTTCCAGTTCTGAAGGTCCTTCGCCTGCTCGGTCTGTTCGCTTCCTGCATTCTGTTGGTCAACCATGCACGCTGGCACATGAGGGCGCTCCAGTGGTGCCTCCGCAAGCAGTGGTATCAGCACAACGGGGATCTCGGGGAGTCGATCAAGATCTCCGGAGAAGCTGCAGCGGATCTGTCTTGGTGGAGCGTGGAGGGCAATCTGTCCCAAGGAAAGCCTTTCCATCTACCTCCATCGGTGGCCACAGTGATAACGGATGCCTCCACCCTAGGGTGGGGTGCTCATCTGGGGGATCTGGAGATCAAGGGTCTTTGGTCTCCAGAGGAGAGGTTGTTTCATATCAACCTTCTGGAGTTGCGGGCGATTCGTTTGGCACTCAAGGCCTTTCTCCCTTCCCTTCGCGGTCAGTCAGTTCAAGTCCTGACGGACAACACGACCGCGATGTGGTATATAAACAAACAGGGAGGAGTAGGGTCTCTTTGTCTCTGCAGAGAGGCCCTGCGTCTGTGGTCCTGGGCTCAGGACCATCAGATTTGTCTGATGGCAAATCATCTGGCCGGGGTGCTGAACGTGCGTGCGGACAGTCTCAGTCGGCAGTTCTCCGCCGACCACGAGTGGAGGCTCCATCCGGAGGTGGTTCGTCACGTCTTTCGGACGTGGGGGACTCCTCGGGTGGACCTGTTTGCCACCCGAGAGAACGCGCACTGCCCGTCATTCTGCAGTCTCCAGTTTCCGATGCAGGGGGCGTTGGGGGACGCGTTTCAGTTGAGTTGGGGCTCACGACTCCTTTACGCGTTTCCTCCCATACCCTTGATTCCTCGGGTTCTGAGGAAAATTCGCCAAGACCGGGCCCAAGTCATTTTGGTCGCCCCGGACTGGCCAAGAAGGGTGTGGTATACAGATCTACTCCACCTCTCCTCGTGCCCTCCGCTCCGTCTCCCTCTGAGGGCAGACCTCCTCTCGCAGTCGGAGGGGCAGGTTCTACACCCCCACCTCCAGAGCTTACACCTTCATGCCTGGAGATTGAACGGGGCAACCTGAGTTCCTTCTCTCTCCCACCTGATGTGGTGGACGTTATTTTATCGGCCAGGCGACACTCCACCAAGTCCATATACTCTTACAGGTGGTCTAAGTTTGTAAAATGGTGTGGGGAGAGGTCCATTGACCCTTTAAAGGCTCATCTTTCTGATGTGCTTCAGTTTGCTCTTTCCTTGGCTCAGCAGGGCTGTGCTGTGGCCACGGTCAAGGGCTACCTTTCGGCCTTATCGGCATTTCTGTGCCTTCCAGATCAGCCTTCGTTATTTAAATCTCCGGTTGTTCTGAGGTTCATCAAGGGCCTTACAAACATGTTTCCTCCTACTCCATTTGTAATGCCTCAGTGGGACCTTAATCTTGTCTTAACCTTTTTAATGGGGTCCCCATTTGAGCCTCTTCATAATTGTCCTTTGAGGCTGTTGTCCTTTAAGGTGGTTTTTCTTGTCGCCATAACCTCGGCAAGGAGGGTAAGTGAGCTTCAAGCTCTTAGTTCCAAACCTCCTTTTCTTACCTTACATGCTGAAAGGATGGTTCTCAGGACCAGGGCTGCTTTCCTGCCAAAAGTTGTTACTCCTTTCCATTTGGGGCAGTCTATTACCCTCCCTGTTTTTTATCCACCCCCTCATCCTTCCAAAGAAGAAGAAAGACTCCATCGCCTTGACCCGAAGAGGGCTATGAGTTTTTATTTGGACAGGACCAAGGACTTTCGTATTGATGACCAGCTTTTTATTGGCTACGTTGGTCGTTCTAAAGGTAAAGCGGTGCACAAGCGCACGCTGTCAAGATGGATTATACTGACCATCAAGATCTGCTACGCCCTGGCTGGTAAGACTCCTCCTGAGGGTATTCGTGCTCACTCTACTAGAGCTAAGTCTTCAACATCTGCTCTGGCCCGGGGTGTTCCTGTGGCAGATATTTGTAAGGCCGCGACTTGGGCCTCCCTCCATACTTTCGCAAAGCATTATTGCTTGGACTCTGAGATGAGGAGGGAGGGCCACTTCGCGCGCTCTGTCTTGCAAGACTTTCTGGTATAGAAAGGTGGACACCCTCCTCCGGGAGTGGGGACTGCTGTGGGAATCTATTCACAAGGTGAGGAATCCACTGGCAGATGTATCCATCAGAAGAACAAGTTACTTACCTTCGGTAACGCTTTTTCTGGTGGATACAGTATCTGCCTGTGGATTCCTCACCAACCCACCCGCCTCCCCGTTGTCCACCTTTTGTATACCATGAAATAGGTCTTGTTTGAAATGCTTGTATTTTCTCTTGTACATTTGTAGGAAATGCTTGTTTGATTAGCATTCCTTTGTTTTGTATGCTATGTATATGTATTGGTTTTCTATATACTGTGTATACTTGGGATTGTCGTTGGTTCACCTGTTCGCCTCGAAGGCACGGAAAAAATGGGTGGAACTGACGTCATCACGCCGACGTGGGCTTCTTATGGCTCCGATGACGTCGTACGGAGTCGCGTGCGGAGCCGATGTTTTGTGACGTCGCCCACGTCGACGTGGAATGCTGGGGAAGAAAAGTTCCGTGGAATGCTGGCGCAGGGGATATTCACAAGGTGAGGAATCCACAGGCAGATACTGTATCCACCAGAAAAAGCGTTACCGAAGGTAAGTAACTTGTTCGTTAGGCCCTTTTAGGAGGATTTTATATTCTGACAACTGTATTTTTTAACATATTTGTAATTTTATTACAGTAAAGTTAATGGTTGCCTTGTGAGAGAACCTATGCACATTACAGAAGGACAAGTCAATGATTAAAGTAATAGGCCCGAGTGGTTCACTGGAAAAAGTTACTTCAGATGCCATAGATCTGATCGAGTTATCATGAAACGTTGCGACAAATGCAACAGGTCTGATTTATTTATTTTGAAACATGTTAAACCTAAGAGGCCTTAAATGGTTGATTTTTACTGCACAATGCTATGGTCTACAGACTCGATCTTGATACATGAAATTTCACAGATTAACTCTGCAGGCAAGGATTGTTCGTACTGATTAATTGCCTCCTGTAATTACCCTAGAGGTAAAATAATTTCACTGTAATAATTATTGCTTCAATGTCTTTGGAAGCCCTGAGAGGCTTAGTTGTCTGCCAGGATATTGTAATGAAATAAATTCAATAACAACACACCCTGAAAAAACAAACATAAAAGTGGTTTTATTGTTAGGTGTTGAAATAAAGTAAAAACATTTCAAAATCAAACATTCTCTCTCTTGCTTCCATCCATTAGGTAATGGGTGGGTCCACTTCAATCACTGGCTGGTGGGAGAGTACTTTAGTTTATTTCTTAAATACTTTATAGGTCACCTTCCATTTCCACTTTGTTTATTTTAATGTTTTAGAGCATACTACAGTTGCTTAGACAGTGTTGAGTGGCTGCTTCTTTGCCACTTATATCTGCAGTGAGCTGCAGCCCACGTATCACTGTCTCTAAACCAGGCTACCGTCAGGGAACTGTATAGGTCCTAGTGTATCACTGTTTTACTATTCGAAGATGGCCAACACATTGGTTCTAAATGTTTTAGCCATGCTGTACATTTCTTTACAGTACCGCTGCAAGATAGTCACCCCTTGGTGTGTTTAATTTTATTTGTAATTGCATGCATATGAACACCATGATTAACCAGGAATAGGTTTTCCTTTTTCGACATGTATTCATCTTGTTATTGAGTTTGTGTGGGTGTTTTATTGTTGCTGTTTTAATGGATATGTGCAAACATGAGTGAGAGAGAGTGTTTGATGGCTTATTGAGTACCTAAACCCACCAGTGACTGAAGAGGCACATTAATAAGCCAGACCTGTTGGAATTGCCAGTGCTTGTTATGTTTGTGTTGTGATGCACTATGCATCACAAACAATTGGGGACCTAGAGCGCATAAAGGCCTAGCATACGTGCTCCACTGTTAATTCTCAAAAGTTAAAGGTAGGCTGTTCCTAAAGGGGACAAAGGGCAAAGGGGAGTAGGTCAGAGAAAAGGAGCCACTACAAGGGAAGTTGTTCCTTTTTGTAAATAGTGCTCTCACACACCCTAGTGTGTGTCATGCTTCATCGTCGGGCTTGCTCCTCGTTGGGCTGGTGCTTCAATGCCTTACAAGCACCCTCAAGGGAGCTCTTTTTTGGAGACCCTTTTTCCAAAGCTGTGATGTGAGGTTCAAGTTAAGGGCCCTTTGTGTAGATTGAGGAAACTTAGGTATTGGATGTAGTGATTAGTGACTTAAAGACTAGGCAAGTCTCCAAATTTTAATCCATGCATATATTGTCTGACTTATTAAAAATGTAATTTCACCAGTGGGGCAAGGATCCCTGGTGACTTATAAGGTCAACATGTTTCATACCATTAATTAGTCAAGATGTGATATAGGGCAATTCTTCAGGAGCGTAAAATGTACAACTAATCTACACAGTGTCTGGGACTAAGGATGCAACAAGTAGTCTCAAACACTAAGTACCCTATAAGTGTACCTGTAGAATGTAAAATCACTGACCTGGGGGAGGAATACAAGAAATCCTAAAACAGCGCCTTATAGAGCAGTCTTGTGTACTACTTGTAGAGGCATGCAATACTAGCATACGTAAGTTTGGTGATTGTAACAAGTAGTGATAGGAACCAAGTTAGACAAACACGTGACACATACATAAAAACATATAGGTAGTGTTTAAATACATTGTATTGTATCAAAAGAGGGAAAACACTCGCCCAATCATGGTGATGTCATCACCTCCTCAAGAGAAACACTGAGAAAAACACAAAAGGATTTTAGCGTGCTGTTGAGAAGTAAAATTTACATTTAAATCTTGTAAGTTAGTCCAGGGGGAGGAATAATAACCTCCGTTCACATGGTGGAAAGCCAAAGATCTGGTACTCAAGTCATCCATTGGAAAACTTCACCAACGACCGACTCCTTCTCATGTGCCTCAGGAGATGAGGACTTGGAGGTGACTGTTCGGTTTATAAACCCTCCATCCGGTCCTAGTTGGTAACAGGTGGTCCATATGAAGTGGTTAATTGCTGATCAAAGGTCAGCAGTGATGTGCTAGGGATCGTGGGCGCCATCATGTAGTGGGTTAGGAGCCCATGCATCATGCGGATTGTAGCAAGCAATTAATGTGAAAGGGTTGAAAATCATTGGAACGCCGGGCGTTCTTTCCAAAAAGGAACTATTCCCCTTGTAGTGGCTCCTTATTTCTGACTTACTCCCCTTTGTCATAAAACTGATAGTAATGGAAACACCTGAAACCGTATTAATTATTTCTAAATTTAATGTTTTATACCCCTATAATACAATATGTAATTGAAACGTAACATCACTTGGATAATTCAGTTTATAAATGTGCTTGTCAGTTAAATTTAATTTTACAAATAAGGTTCCAGATAAATTGTCTCTAAAGGCCAATCTCTGTATGGCCTCAATAACGAGTTTTTTTTAAATTTCAATTCTTGTTGCAAATAGATTTGAGTTGCATATCTCAATATGTAATGACGAAGCCTCACCATCCACAGTGGCCATGTCTTTTCTCTAGGACTTTTACGTGCAAAAAAGACAGCAAAGTATTTGTCAATATCAATGTGACAACACTATGGTCATGTACATCTCTCCCGCTGTAGTCACCAATGTCATCTTGTTCACGTTTCTGTATGCAACTAAGCATACACTTACCTATTGGATTTAAAGGTTCAAGGTTTTTTTAATGCTAGTCTGGTCTTTCAGACGTCCCATGGCATTGACAAAAGTGAAGAATATATGTTGGTAAATTATCGATATTGCTATAGAATCCTAACCCAGTATTTTCCTGCCTGAAACATGTATGTTTTTGTGGGGATCTTGTTATATATGCAGTTGTCATGCAAAATGCCGCCTGTTTGCTTCTACTGTGGCTTGTCATTGGTATCCTCACTAGTTATGGTGTATTCGGGTGTAATGTTGGTAGAACTGCTGGCTTGGTATGTCCCTGTTATTTCCAGTGATACAGGGGTCTTGCAGCTAAATTAGCCAGTTTTTGTAAATCTCACTTGCACTTTAGCGCAGTTCACATTGTGAATTTAATGCATCGTCATTTCTTTGGTTTGCTTGCTCCTGTGTCATTGCACTTAAACAAGTTTATGGTGTGGAAAATATATTTATGTGAAATAGTTTTAGTGAATGTCTCAGGTGATAGACTTGGCTGGAGAGTTAACCATAACCTAGACAAAACCATTCTTGTTCAGTTGTTGGTTTAGAGCATTAGGGTTGATTTATTCGTTTTTGTACTATTGTGTTTTTTAATGATATTATTTACTTTGTTGCTGAAACATATCAACTCCTCAAATGTAGCCTAGTAATAATTACTGGTACTGTTGTAGTTGAGGAAGGCACGTGGCTGGCAGTTGAGCAGTTTGCTGAAAGCTGTACGTATGACTTAAAGCATAGCTTCTGTATGCACATATTTTTCAAGAGAAAGCGTTTTATTTTTAAGGCAAATAGATTTTATCAAGTGTTGAGTGCCCTCTGTAGGAGACGCGATGTGAATTGTGAACCATTGTGAACCATTGCTTCAGGACGAGCGCTGCTTTGCTGCAGACTTAAAAGCACCTGAGACAGGTGCAGGCCGTATTGGGCTAGTTTGGGGCAAGGGGACTAACTGTAAACCCTTTTGTTTTAATTGTCGCAGGCATGACCGGGAAATGCAACCATTGCTTGCCTAGGGGGTAACAATGTTGCCTGGGGGGCCAGCAGGGGCGGCCGGGCAGTTTAAACAAAAAGCTTTCTCCCCTGATCACCACCTTACTGCCTGGCTGCCCCTGGTGACTGGCGATGCACTCCATTTTCCCTTGCCCTGGCCAGAAGCTATGTTAGCTAGTTGAAGAGGTGATATGTGGGTAGTGTCCGGCACTGGCATTCATCCTCCACATCGATCACATAGTTGGCAATGACATGCCAGCCATGGGCAGAAGGACCCTATTTGAGAACTTGATGGTGGAAATTTTGTGGCTGGCTAGGATGTGCCACGGCACAGTCTGCATGGTGACAGATCATTCTGAGAAAGGTTTGGAAGCGTGGCCGGTCGTCCAAGGAACTCAACAAATCTTTCAGGAGCATCAATAGTAAAATGAGGAGGTTGCTCAACACGGCTTGGCTTAGGACAATTCCCCACGGTTGCAACCAGAAGGAGACATTCTTTCACACAGTTGTGGTTTATTTACCAGCCACTGGCAACAAGTCGTTTGTAGAGAACCTGGCAGCTTTCGCTGTACAACATTTCTCGCGGCCTTAGGGGGAGCCCTAGCTGGTCGGGGAACCATCCAGGCCTGTGGCGGATGAAGAGCCATTTTTGCCACAAAACAGGTGGACAACCTTGGCATCGCGAATATAAGCGCAGGGCAACTCAAGATGGAATTGTTTTCACGCCATTTGCTCAACCTGGGGCTGTGGTACCACTGTCTCTGGGGCTGGATGCGTCTGCTACAGCAATTGTAGACAACCTGACTGGGTACTCCATTATGCCCCTGGGAATATTACGTGGGAAGGGCCAGTATCAGGACAACAAGATATGACCTGGTTGCCCATGTCCAGCTCCCGTTTGGATGCCGGGGGGATTCCCACTATTGGGAATCCCCCTTTGGCATGCATGGCTGTGTTTTGGGGGGGGACCACCTTTCATGCTGGCCCATACTCCCTCAATCTTGAGAGAGCAGGTGGATTTGCCTTGTAAAAGACTACTAATGGTGGGATCTGCGAGGGGGCTTTCTTTCCAGGCCCAAGTCAGTTGAATTAGTTGACACCGTAGGGACCTGATGGGTGGTCAGCCATGATACTGACAGTTGTTAAGAAGTATGAGAATGTTGGTGGGAGATTTTCCATGTATTACTGTTTCAAATCTTCAACCTCACTACTGTACATATTGTAAATATGACCATGGTTTCACTTAAAAATGGTTTTACTTAATATGTCGTGTTTATGATGTCTAATAAATACAGCCTGAGAATTGAATTTAACAGAAGAATGGCAATGAGACGTTGGTCATTTTGCAGGAATAACATTGTGGTTAAAAGGAGGAAGGTGATGTCTGATGCATTGGAGGTGGTGGGGGACTGGGGTTTGACTGGCCTCAATATGGTCCCCCTTCCTATTCACTAGCACAATTGTTTGTATCCCAATTTGAATGGAAATGACACGCCGCAATTACCTTACCCTCATCAGAGACTCAGAAATAAAGGAATTTCTTTTCGACTGAGAGGCGTCTCGATGAGCTTCACCAGAACCTTTAATTTTGTAGCCATATCCTTTCTTTTTCTGAGGTGCTTAATTGGTGGTGAAAAGTATGTGCCAAGTTCAGCACAGACATTTCTGCATTAATGGCCAATGTTGTAATGCCCAGACAGGGCTAGCAGGCCTGCCGAGAGCTAGACTGAAACTGCAAAATTAATTTCAGCTTTGATGTCAGGACTCTAAATTATTTAAGTAGAGGTGGAGCTTGCTACTTAGTGAAAATGCATGTTGTACCCTTGCAGCAGTTTAACTGATGTAATTAAACTTAGTTGAAGATATGCCACAATAGTCCATAGGGGAAACAGCCATTTCAACGCGGATTTTACCACACAATACCATTACATCGCATGGGTTACAATGCATGCGATGTAACAACGCGTAGCCATTACTACGCATACCATTACATCGCTTGCGCTTTTACAGCGCATGCAATGTAATGGCTGTCCACATCGTTGTAAGGAAACACGGCTGTTTCCTCATGACGTGCACTGACCCTCAGACAAAGCTGGAAGCAGGAGAGAGGAACCACGAGGAGAGTGAGGTAAGGGGGATTGCGCTTGGGGTGGGGGTTACTTTTATTGTGTTTAGGGTAGTGTCAAAGTAGTGTTGTAATGTTTGTGTTGTGTAGTGTTTTAGGGTAGTGTCTGGGGGTAGTGCAGGATAGTGTTTTAGTGTAGGGACCGGATTGGGAGTAGGGGCTGAGTTGTGCTGGGGGTAGTGTTTTAGGGTTTAGGGTAGTGTTGTAGCGTTTGTGTAGTGTAGTGTTTGTGTAGTGTCGGGGGGGGGGGGGTCATGCAGGTTAGTGTTTCAGTGTAGGAACTGGACTGGGGAGGGTCGTGCTGGGGTTAGTATTTTAGGGTTTAGGGTAGTGTTGTAGTGTTTGTGTAGTGGTTTAGGGTAGGGTCGGGGGGGGGTGGGTTGTGCAGGGTAGTGTTTCAGTGTAGGGACCGGACTGGGGGTAGGAGCAGGGTCGTGCTGGGGGTAGTGATTTAGGGTTTAGGGTAGTGTTGTAGTGTTTCGGGTAGTGTTGTAGTGTTTGTGTAGGGTAGTGTGTTAGGATTTAGGGTAGTGTCGGGGAGTCGTGCAGGGTAGTGTTTTAGTGTAGGGACTGGACTGGGGGTAGGGGGAAGGGTCATGCAGGGGGTAGTATTTAAGGGTTATGGTAGTGTCGGGGGGTCGTGCAGGGTAGTGTAGTGTTATTGTAGGGATAGGACTGGCGGTTGGGGGAGGGTTGTGCAGGGGTACCACATTAGTGTTTAGGGTAGGGTATGGTCACTTACCTTGCAAACTTTTACCATGAGTATAGCTTTACCACGAGTATAGCTTTACCACACATGCCTTTGCGTTGTATTGGCATGCGTGGTAAAGGCATAGTTGTGGTAAAATTTTGCGATGTAATGGCATGTCGTCATTGACATCGCATAGTAATACCCGCACTGTAATGGCACATTCGTCCATTGACTCAATGTTTTCTTTTTTATAGTTATTGTGATACATTGCAAAACATGATCACAACAAAGTATATCGCAGTCTGGAAAACACCGTTGTAATTGCACAGAGTATCTACTTGATTGTCTCTTAGAACCCAGTGCTCACATCCTATAGCAAGTGATGTGTTGTACACACACTTTAAAAAGTCTATACTTGGAGTAGGAGTTCCACATCTAGTGTTTCTGATCATTATTGCTGGTTCCCTTTGCAATCTAACCAAAAAGGCCAATAATAGACCTTGCAACGGTTGCTCTTTTGGAAGCCAATAGTGGGAGGGTGCTTGGGCGGTCAGTTTGATGTTTTTGTGTGTACTTCAGCTCTTTTGTTTTTGCTTACACAGTGTCAAAGATACTTATCCCTGATAGTCTCGAGAGTATCAACTTCAGTGATGTTTGACTCTTTAGCCGGGCCATAGTATAAATTTACCACTGTAACAGCCAATCCAGTGCAGCGTTAATGTTGTGTACTGCACATGAGCTGTATAAAGGGCTTTCTGTCGTTTTATTTCCAGTGTCATTACAGTTTAACATACTCCTATTTTGTTCTAGTATCCTGTTTGTCCTTTCTGCCCCATCTCCCCATATTGCTTTTATGTTCCGTGGTTATAAACTTTTCTTTTCGCTCATTTAGCACAGCTTTTGCATTTAGCTGTGCAAATTGAGATGATCTCATCCGATAAGGACAACTGGGCAGTTATGATTGAGTTTACTGGTATATTGTTACTTAGCACTCGCAGTGTGCAAGAGCGAGACTAGTTTCCACACATACTGCTAAAGTGCCTGCTCTACACTTGTAGTTAGCTGGACATTTCCCTCGTAAAAAACCAATGAAATTCCCCCGTTATAGTTAGTGCAGGCAACTATAACTCACGCGACCGCAATCCTCTGCTGATGACGTCAGATATTACATCACTGTATTTAGACACCTATTTACCCATGTCTTCTTCCATTAATCTTTAGCTATACATATATTACAAATATTTATTTTTCAGAAAGACACATATGTAATCAGTGATGTAATATCTGACGTCATCAGCTCAGCAGAGGATTGCGGTCGCGTGAGTTATAGTTGCCTGCACTAACTATAACGGGGGAATGTCATTGGTTTTTTACGAGGGAAATGTCCAGCTAACTATAACATGTGTGAAACCTATGGTTTTATAAGTATATATACCCGTCTACAAACGTATCCTTCAGCACCTCAGGGCAATCACAAACCAAGATAACACCTACCCGGTTGCACGACATTTTAAAGAATGTCATCTATCTGACAATCGCATGGTAAAATACTTTGTAATTGACACTGTACCACCGAGCAGAAGGGGTGGCAATCGAGAGAACAAACTCAGAAAACTTGAAACTAGGTATATTCTACAATTAGATACCAAACACCCTTCTGGTCTTAACGCTACTGAAGACCTGTACACATGCTTGACTTAACCTAAGAAAGATAAGATTGGTCACCATTTGATTAGAACTGATATAATCAGAAAGATATTCCCCTCACAAACTTAGAATGTTCAGTCTTAAAACCAATTGATGACACTGGTGGCTAGTAAACAATAATTTTTTAACACACTGGTTTTAACTTTACTGTCCTATTAACTCACAAATGCAACACATCAATTATTTTTAGTGTCATTCCAAAAAAATTAGCGGTCATATATTTTGTACAATTATTTTAAGGTATTTATGAGATTTTTTTAAAATCTTTTAACATATTTATTGTGGAATTTGCTCTCTAGTTCGCACCTATCTACATGTCTCATTACAGAGAGTAGGTCGACAGAGAAATGGTATATAATTTTTGATAAAGTATATTGTTTAATAAAGTATGTTTTATAAAGTATTTTTAATTAAGTAATTTTAAAAGGTACTTCAAGGT
The DNA here is from genome assembly GCF_964204655.1 of Triturus cristatus. Lineage (NCBI taxonomy): Eukaryota > Metazoa > Chordata > Amphibia > Caudata > Salamandridae > Triturus > Triturus cristatus. The sequence goes on along the minus strand of NC_140581.1, from coordinate 919,165,978 downwards.
ATTTTAACACCTTTTATCCATTTTTTATATATTTATCAGCAAATTTGCACAGGTCTACGACTTTGACTGGCACACTCCTTATTAAAGTCTGTCAGTATAATATATTCAGTCGTAGACTAGCCTTACTTTGTACAGATTATACAACTGCATTGATGCACACATCGGATTCCCGTTGAGATAGGACTTAACCGGTGTCTCTGTAAGATAAACACATCCACCTTACTCTATTCTCGGTGCACTAGGGCATGAACACTGTTCCAACAAAACATAGTCAAATTAATTTGACCAAAGCATATAAGAATGAGGGGACATTACCATCTATCTTTTGACCCATCTACTGATCGTACTGCTTTCATTTTCAACATATGTAACCAAGATAACCAAAGAATCTAAATGTAACGCTTTTTGCACAGTATACACTTCTAGGCTGTCCTTGCACATTTTTTGCACCCCACACTCAAGCACTTTTTTCATTTAACAATGTTGGTTTTTTATTGTTATTGATTTTAAATGTGATCGTGACGTACTAATTAGATGATAAGATAACGTTGACGTTTTATAACAGCATACAAAGTTTCTAAACATATGACAATATTTATCAATATTTTATGAGAGTATTTTTAGTCATTTAGGTGGATATGACATTTTATCTAACCTTACCTGTTTGGTCATTTACGAATGCTATGTCTGTTGTTCATGTCTATGACAGGATTAGCGGAGTATGCTGATCACGTGGTCACGATCTCAATTGCACTGTCACTTTAAAAAGGTGTTCATTCTCTTAGTCCACTGTCATGTGATCAAGGCTCAGGCGAGCCGAAACGCGTTATGGCGACAGAGAAATAAAAACGATTATTGCACTACAAGTTGGGTCCGTGCCTCTCTCTCTCAGAGAATCGAAAGCGGGGAAAAGCTACGGAGGACGAAGCGTGATTTCATTGGTCGTTTGCCTGTCTCGCACGACCATTCACGGACCCCTTTCTCATCAACGGTCGACGGCACAGCGAGACTTCTCTTCCCGGGTGACCCGGAAGTTCAAACTCATCCCGCACAGGATACTCGCCGCTGGACCCCCCGCAACCCTGAAAATCAGCCCGGAACACCTGACGATCTTGGTAGGAGGCGAGTCGGAGGACTCGACGAATACGGAAGGTAGCAGGTAGGCGCTTAACTGGGTATTGCGGGGTGAGGAGGCATGCAAATACTCCATTAAACACAGCCACAAATAAAACTGGTTTAACCGGAGTATCTACGTATTATTGGTCTCATGTCGGCCGACGTGGCAAGAGCACGGGAGGCTGCAGCTACAGAGATGTTCTCGGACGCACTCCCATCAACGAGCAATACGACAGAACCTAGAGTAAATAAAATCATCGTTAACAACTCAATAAGGGACATATTCAAAAAATTGGAGAAAAAAATGAAAGCAGAGATGACCAAGTGGTGGGAGTCTAAGTCATTACAAGGATATATTGACGTCAATAGGATCCCACGAGGCCTGAGGATATTAACGGCACCCAGTTACGAAGAACCTAACCCCGATTTAATGAAGGAATGGGCTGAGTGCAATCTTGAATCTTCAAGGAAACTAACCCTTATCCTAATTAAATACGCGGATATTGACAGAGCCAAGCTACTGGGGGAAATTGATGCCATAAATGAAGAGCTGGAAAAGTATGAAGATAAGGATGAACAAAACAAATTAAGAAATGAAATGATGGTCCGCTTATCAAAAGAGGAGGAAAAAATCAAATCAAGAAAGGCTTACAAATTTCAAAGAGACAGAACTGACTATGAGATGGGCCAAATTTTTACCTTTGCCAAACGATATGATGCACTGAGGAAATCAAAATTCCGCAATTTGCAAGCGCCAACAGTCCCAAACGCAACCGAAAACCGCGAGCCTAACACCATCCAATCAGAAGGCAGCTCTGGGACTGGCAGCGAGTCAGAATCGGAAATGCGCTCAGCCGCAATGATGGGAGCCAAGTCGAAGCCATCCCCTGGTGAGGAACTGAATTTTTTATGTCAAGAGCGCAGACAAACTCTGCGCCCAAGACCCCAGGCAAATCCAGCTACAACAACTTCAAACGGAGACAGAGGCGCAAGGCAAACCGGAAACGAGCAAAGACAAGGCAAAAGGAGGGGACGGGGATACTGGCGCAACAAACAATAATGGATGAGCAGGTTGAAAATACCATAGTGAACTTATCCAATATTGAACTCACGTCACAAGAAAAAAATATTCTAAGATTGGGACTTTCATTTGCTCCGCGCAACAACTTTGATTATGCTAGAACAAGAATTGATGTATACAAAGGAGTACGCAAATTAAAGCTAAAAAAGCATTTCCTTATGAACACACCCAACCAAACAACTTTGGGGGAGATTCCCACTCCAGAGGGACAACGGGTAACAAATTCTTTAACCCAATCAGATGCACCTCTTTTACAAGTTATACAGGATCTCAGCAATGAAAGCAACTCAACGAACCCAACACTTAAAGCCAGCCCATTCAAACCCAAATCCTCCTATAACCCAATCATGATCAGAGACTCTGTTGATATCTTCCATGAAGCAGTGACCACCCAATTGAAGGAATTGAATACGAAAATACAATCCAAAACAAAGCATTATAATAAAGCTGATTGGCAATACAAGCAATTAACATACAAACTACAAAAAAACAACAAGGAGATCGTCATTCGCAACAGTGACAAAGGTGGAAATATTGTCATCTGGCCAATGAGTGCATACAACAAGGAAGCATACAAACAACTGAATGATCGCACTTGTTACATAAGAACTACTATCAGTGACATGAAGATCACTTACAAAAACTTCCACCTCAAGCTCAACAAATGGAAAAATGCCAGTCTGATTAACAATGATGAATTCAAATTCCTAAAAAATGACAGTCCTACTACACCAACTATATACTTCATACCGAAGATTCACAAAGACTACAACAACCCGCCTGGTAGGCCTATCATCAGTGCCAGAAATAGTCTGACGGAACACACTACCAAATACATCGACTACTATCTGCAGGAGTTCGTACAGAAATTACCGTCTTATGTAAAAGACACCAGTGACTTCCTCAGAAAAATCATGAACTTTGGGTGGCAGGAGAATTATTTACTAATTGCATTAGACGTAACTTCTTTATATACTAGCATAGAGCACACAGATGGCTTAGCAGCGATCCAACATTATCTCGCACAAAGATCGAAGCAACATCTAGAACATAATTGCATGCTGGTTGAAATGACAGAATTTTGTTTACGAAATAACATTTTCATGTTTAACAGTCAACTTTACCAGCAAACTAGAGGCGTTGCTATGGGGGCCAGCTTCTCACCGAGCTACGCATGCCTGCATATGGGCAGATGGGAGGAGCTGGTCCTCAAGCAAGAACACCATGAAGTTGTCAATAGTAATGTCAAAGTATGGCTAAGATATATTGATGATCTTTTTGTTATATGGGAAGGTACTAGCCAGCTAGCTTATGACTTCATTGAAAGTATCAATGCCAACAGCATGAATTTACACTTTACTGCCACAGTCAGTGCCACAGAGATTGAATTTTTAGACACCCAGGTATATATAAAGAATGGCAAAATTGAAACTCGTCTTTTCAGAAAGAGAACGGCAGGCAATTCTACACTTCATGCGTCAAGTGCGCATCCTAAACATCTAATTAATAGCATCCCCTATGGGGAAATGCTAAGGATTAGACGCATTTGTAGCAACAATGATGATTTAGTGGTAGCACAAGAGGCGAGCAAACTTCGCTTCCAGCAACGAGGCTATCAAAATCAAGTCATTGACAATGCCATCAAAAAATCCATGGCATTTTGTAGAGATGAAGCCATAAAGGACAAAAATCCAGTTAACGTCCTGCCCAATGCTAATTCCTCAAATTCTATGAGCACCAAGACTGAGGATAACAGTGTGTTCCGCTTAATAGTGCAATACAACCAACAGCACAAAGCATTAAACAAAATTATTCAGCAGAACTGGCCCTTGGTACGAAGTGACCCCGTGATAGGACCCCTGCTACCGCAGAGGGTGTCCATCACATATAGCAGAGCTCCCTCAATGAGGGATGTGCTTGTCAAAACTAGCCCTGAGGTTATTGACAATAGCAGTTGGATACAAACCATGAAAGGATTCTTTCGATGCAAAACATGTAAAGCATGCATCCAGGGAGTAAACACGAATACATATCAAACACCATTCAGCGAACATAAGCATGTTATCTCAAAACTACTCACATGCAAAACTGAATTCGCAATATATGTATTGACATGCCCCTGTAACCTGCGCTATATTGGCAGCACTAAGTTACCCGTCTACAAACGTATCCTTCAGCACCTCAGGGCAATCACAAACCAAGATAACACCTACCCGGTTGCACGACATTTTAAAGAATGTCATCTATCTGACAATCGCATGGTAAAATACTTTGTAATTGACACTGTACCACCGAGCAGAAGGGGTGGCAATCGAGAGAACAAACTCAGAAAACTTGAAACTAGGTATATTCTACAATTAGATACCAAACACCCTTCTGGTCTTAACGCTACTGAAGACCTGTACACATGCTTGACTTAACCTAAGAAAGATAAGATTGGTCACCATTTGATTAGAACTGATATAATCAGAAAGATATTCCCCTCACAAACTTAGAATGTTCAGTCTTAAAACCAATTGATGACACTGGTGGCTAGTAAACAATAATTTTTTAACACACTGGTTTTAACTTTACTGTCCTATTAACTCACAAATGCAACACATCAATTATTTTTAGTGTCATTCCAAAAAAATTAGCGGTCATATATTTTGTACAATTATTTTAAGGTATTTATGAGATTTTTTTTAAATCTTTTAACATATTTATTGTGGAATTTGCTCTCTAGTTCGCACCTATCTACATGTCTCATTACAGAGAGTAGGTCGACAGAGAAATGGTATATAATTTTTGATAAAGTATATTGTTTAATAAAGTATGTTTTATAAAGTATTTTTAATTAAGTAATTTTAAAAGGTACTTCAAGGTATTTTAACACCTTTTATCCATTTTTTATATATTTATCAGCAAATTTGCACAGGTCTACGACTTTGACTGGCACACTCCTTATTAAAGTCTGTCAGTATAATATATTCAGTCGTAGACTAGCCTTACTTTGTACAGATTATACAACTGCATTGATGCACACATCGGATTCCCGTTGAGATAGGACTTAACCGGTGTCTCTGTAAGATAAACACATCCACCTTACTCTATTCTCGGTGCACTAGGGCATGAACACTGTTCCAACAAAACATAGTCAAATTAATTTGACCAAAGCATATAAGAATGAGGGGACATTACCATCTATCTTTTGACCCATCTACTGATCGTACTGCTTTCATTTTCAACATATGTAACCAAGATAACCAAAGAATCTAAATGTAACGCTTTTTGCACAGTATACACTTCTAGGCTGTCCTTGCACATTTTTTGCACCCCACACTCAAGCACTTTTTTCATTTAACAATGTTGGTTTTTTATTGTTATTGATTTTAAATGTGATCGTGACGTACTAATTAGATGATAAGATAACGTTGACGTTTTATAACAGCATACAAAGTTTCTAAACATATGACAATATTTATCAATATTTTATGAGAGTATTTTTAGTCATTTAGGTGGATATGACATTTTATCTAACCTTACCTGTTTGGTCATTTACGAATGCTATGTCTGTTGTTCATGTCTATGACAGGATTAGCGGAGTATGCTGATCACGTGGTCACGATCTCAATTGCACTGTCACTTTAAAAAGGTGTTCATTCTCTTAGTCCACTGTCATGTGATCAAGGCTCAGGCGAGCCGAAACGCGTTATGGCGACAGAGAAATAAAAACGATTATTGCACTACAAGTTGGGTCCGTGCCTCTCTCTCTCAGAGAATCGAAAGCGGGGAAAAGCTACGGAGGACGAAGCGTGATTTCATTGGTCGTTTGCCTGTCTCGCACGACCATTCACGGACCCCTTTCTCATCAACGGTCGACGGCACAGCGAGACTTCTCTTCCCGGGTGACCCGGAAGTTCAAACTCATCCCGCACAGGATACTCGCCGCTGGACCCCCCGCAACCCTGAAAATCAGCCCGGAACACCTGACGATCTTGGTAGGAGGCGAGTCGGAGGACTCGACGAATACGGAAGGTAGCAGGTAGGCGCTTAACTGGGTATTGCGGGGTGAGGAGGCATGCAAATACTCCATTAAACACAGCCACAAATAAAACTGGTTTAACCGGAGTATCTACGTATTATTGGTCTCATGTCGGCCGACGTGGCAAGAGCACGGGAGGCTGCAGCTACAGAGATGTTCTCGGACGCACTCCCATCAACGAGCAATACGACAGAACCTAGAGTAAATAAAATCATCGTTAACAACTCAATAAGGGACATATTCAAAAAATTGGAGAAAAAAATGAAAGCAGAGATGACCAAGTGGTGGGAGTCTAAGTCATTACAAGGATATATTGACGTCAATAGGATCCCACGAGGCCTGAGGATATTAACGGCACCCAGTTACGAAGAACCTAACCCCGATTTAATGAAGGAATGGGCTGAGTGCAATCTTGAATCTTCAAGGAAACTAACCCTTATCCTAATTAAATACGCGGATATTGACAGAGCCAAGCTACTGGGGGAAATTGATGCCATAAATGAAGAGCTGGAAAAGTATGAAGATAAGGATGAACAAAACAAATTAAGAAATGAAATGATGGTCCGCTTATCAAAAGAGGAGGAAAAAATCAAATCAAGAAAGGCTTACAAATTTCAAAGAGACAGAACTGACTATGAGATGGGCCAAATTTTTACCTTTGCCAAACGATATGATGCACTGAGGAAATCAAAATTCCGCAATTTGCAAGCGCCAACAGTCCCAAACGCAACCGAAAACCGCGAGCCTAACACCATCCAATCAGAAGGCAGCTCTGGGACTGGCAGCGAGTCAGAATCGGAAATGCGCTCAGCCGCAATGATGGGAGCCAAGTCGAAGCCATCCCCTGGTGAGGAACTGAATTTTTTATGTCAAGAGCGCAGACAAACTCTGCGCCCAAGACCCCAGGCAAATCCAGCTACAACAACTTCAAACGGAGACAGAGGCGCAAGGCAAACCGGAAACGAGCAAAGACAAGGCAAAAGGAGGGGACGGGGATACTGGCGCAACAAACAATAATGGATGAGCAGGTTGAAAATACCATAGTGAACTTATCCAATATTGAACTCACGTCACAAGAAAAAAATATTCTAAGATTGGGACTTTCATTTGCTCCGCGCAACAACTTTGATTATGCTAGAACAAGAATTGATGTATACAAAGGAGTACGCAAATTAAAGCTAAAAAAGCATTTCCTTATGAACACACCCAACCAAACAACTTTGGGGGAGATTCCCACTCCAGAGGGACAACGGGTAACAAATTCTTTAACCCAATCAGATGCACCTCTTTTACAAGTTATACAGGATCTCAGCAATGAAAGCAACTCAACGAACCCAACACTTAAAGCCAGCCCATTCAAACCCAAATCCTCCTATAACCCAATCATGATCAGAGACTCTGTTGATATCTTCCATGAAGCAGTGACCACCCAATTGAAGGAATTGAATACGAAAATACAATCCAAAACAAAGCATTATAATAAAGCTGATTGGCAATACAAGCAATTAACATACAAACTACAAAAAAACAACAAGGAGATCGTCATTCGCAACAGTGACAAAGGTGGAAATATTGTCATCTGGCCAATGAGTGCATACAACAAGGAAGCATACAAACAACTGAATGATCACACTTGTTACATAAGAACTACTATCAGTGACATGAAGATCACTTACAAAAACTTCCACCTCAAGCTCAACAAATGGAAAAATGCCAGTCTGATTAACAATGATGAATTCAAATTCCTAAAAAATGACAGTCCTACTACACCAACTATATACTTCATACCGAAGATTCACAAAGACTACAACAACCCGCCTGGTAGGCCTATCATCAGTGCCAGAAATAGTCTGACGGAACACACTACCAAATACATCGACTACTATCTGCAGGAGTTCGTACAGAAATTACCGTCTTATGTAAAAGACACCAGTGACTTCCTCAGAAAAATCATGAACTTTGGGTGGCAGGAGAATTATTTACTAATTGCATTAGACGTAACTTCTTTATATACTAGCATAGAGCACACAGATGGCTTAGCAGCGATCCAACATTATCTCGCACAAAGATCGAAGCAACATCTAGAACATAATTGCATGCTGGTTGAAATGACAGAATTTTGTTTACGAAATAACATTTTCATGTTTAACAGTCAACTTTACCAGCAAACTAGAGGCGTTGCTATGGGGGCCAGCTTCTCACCGAGCTACGCATGCCTGCATATGGGCAGATGGGAGGAGCTGGTCCTCAAGCAAGAACACCATGAAGTTGTCAATAGTAATGTCAAAGTATGGCTAAGATATATTGATGATCTTTTTGTTATATGGGAAGGTACTAGCCAGCTAGCTTATGACTTCATTGAAAGTATCAATGCCAACAGCATGAATTTACACTTTACTGCCACAGTCAGTGCCACAGAGATTGAATTTTTAGACACCCAGGTATATATAAAGAATGGCAAAATTGAAACTCGTCTTTTCAGAAAGAGAACGGCAGGCAATTCTACACTTCATGCGTCAAGTGCGCATCCTAAACATCTAATTAATAGCATCCCCTATGGGGAAATGCTAAGGATTAGACGCATTTGTAGCAACAATGATGATTTAGTGGTAGCACAAGAGGCGAGCAAACTTCGCTTCCAGCAACGAGGCTATCAAAATCAAGTCATTGACAATGCCATCAAAAAATCCATGGCATTTTGTAGAGATGAAGCCATAAAGGACAAAAATCCAGTTAACGTCCTGCCCAATGCTAATTCCTCAAATTCTATGAGCACCAAGACTGAGGATAACAGTGTGTTCCGCTTAATAGTGCAATACAACCAACAGCACAAAGCATTAAACAAAATTATTCAGCAGAACTGGCCCTTGGTACGAAGTGACCCCGTGATAGGACCCCTGCTACCGCAGAGGGTGTCCATCACATATAGCAGAGCTCCCTCAATGAGGGATGTGCTTGTCAAAACTAGCCCTGAGGTTATTGACAATAGCAGTTGGATACAAACCATGAAAGGATTCTTTCGATGCAAAACATGTAAAGCATGCATCCAGGGAGTAAACACGAATACATATCAAACACCATTCAGCGAACATAAGCATGTTATCTCAAAACTACTCACATGCAAAACTGAATTCGCAATATATGTATTGACATGCCCCTGTAACCTGCGCTATATTGGCAGCACTAAGTTACCCGTCTACAAACGTATCCTTCAGCACCTCAGGGCAATCACAAACCAAGATAACACCTACCCGGTTGCACGACATTTTAAAGAATGTCATCTATCTGACAATCGCATGGTAAAATACTTTGTAATTGACACTGTACCACCGAGCAGAAGGGGTGGCAATCGAGAGAACAAACTCAGAAAACTTGAAACTAGGTATATTCTACAATTAGATACCAAACACCCTTCTGGTCTTAACGCTACTGAAGACCTGTACACATGCTTGACTTAACCTAAGAAAGATAAGATTGGTCACCATTTGATTAGAACTGATATAATCAGAAAGATATTCCCCTCACAAACTTAGAATGTTCAGTCTTAAAACCAATTGATGACACTGGTGGCTAGTAAACAATAATTTTTTAACACACTGGTTTTAACTTTACTGTCCTATTAACTCACAAATGCAACACATCAATTATTTTTAGTGTCATTCCAAAAAAATTAGCGGTCATATATTTTGTACAATTATTTTAAGGTATTTATGAGATTTTTTTTAAATCTTTTAACATATTTATTGTGGAATTTGCTCTCTAGTTCGCACCTATCTACATGTCTCATTACAGAGAGTAGGTCGACAGAGAAATGGTATATAATTTTTGATAAAGTATATTGTTTAATAAAGTATGTTTTATAAAGTATTTTTAATTAAGTAATTTTAAAAGGTACTTCAAGGTATTTTAACACCTTTTATCCATTTTTTATATATTTATCAGCAAATTTGCACAGGTCTACGACTTTGACTGGCACACTCCTTATTAAAGTCTGTCAGTATAATATATTCAGTCGTAGACTAGCCTTACTTTGTACAGATTATACAACTGCATTGATGCACACATCGGATTCCCGTTGAGATAGGACTTAACCGGTGTCTCTGTAAGATAAACACATCCACCTTACTCTATTCTCGGTGCACTAGGGCATGAACACTGTTCCAACAAAACATAGTCAAATTAATTTGACCAAAGCATATAAGAATGAGGGGACATTACCATCTATCTTTTGACCCATCTACTGATCGTACTGCTTTCATTTTCAACATATGTAACCAAGATAACCAAAGAATCTAAATGTAACGCTTTTTGCACAGTATACACTTCTAGGCTGTCCTTGCACATTTTTTGCACCCCACACTCAAGCACTTTTTTCATTTAACAATGTTGGTTTTTTATTGTTATTGATTTTAAATGTGATCGTGACGTACTAATTAGATGATAAGATAACGTTGACGTTTTATAACAGCATACAAAGTTTCTAAACATATGACAATATTTATCAATATTTTATGAGAGTATTTTTAGTCATTTAGGTGGATATGACATTTTATCTAACCTTACCTGTTTGGTCATTTACGAATGCTATGTCTGTTGTTCATGTCTATGACAGGATTAGCGGAGTATGCTGATCACGTGGTCACGATCTCAATTGCACTGTCACTTTAAAAAGGTGTTCATTCTCTTAGTCCACTGTCATGTGATCAAGGCTCAGGCGAGCCGAAACGCGTTATGGCGACAGAGAAATAAAAACGATTATTGCACTACAAGTTGGGTCCGTGCCTCTCTCTCTCAGAGAATCGTAAGCGGGGAAAAGCTACGGAGGACGAAGCGTGATATATATATATATATATACTTAACATGTTTATGGGACAACGCATAGTTTTCATATGTTATTTGATTAGATGCTTATGGGTCTCTGTTTTATTTATCTATCACAATATGTAAATATTATCATAACTATTTTATCTGCAGGTGATTCACTATTCAAATATTGAGAAAAAGATCAAATTAAAAAAGTTATAAAAATACACAAATTAGCTTCAAGTACAGCAACACTTGAAAGTCTGAGTTTATACAATACAACTTTAAATGTTCGATATATTATCTTTCTTATACATCTATACCCTTTCGATGTAGTTATGAATCTGTATAGTTATTACTTTACTCCTACTGTAGAAGAAGAAAAGAATAACTCCTTTGAATCTCTCAAATACAGTGCTCCATCTCACCCTATACCTCCACTCTCTGACTCACTCCAAACCTCATTTTACTACCATGATCTCCCAAACAAATCCTTTCTAAATTGTTCCCTCATGTATCCTTCCTTTGACTCATCCCTAACCTCATTTTACTACTATATTTTCTCTAATCCCTTTCTAGAGACTCTTCCTCCTCCATAGCATTTGCATCACACTCATTCCAAACCTCATCTTACTAATATGATCTCCCATATAACACTTTCTTCACTCTCTCCTCTTCTATCCCTTCATTATCCTATTCAATCCAACTAACAGACTCGCATGTCCACCACTCAGGTTAACTGATATTTCCCTATACTAATCCACCACTAATCCTTTTTGGGTTCGGGATCAGCGTGCTATTCGCCAAAAAACACTTGGATGCCTTGTCAGGGGTAGTAAGATAGATAGATAGATATATTATACATATGTACATTTCTTTTGTTAACAGGAAGCATTTGTGATTGTTACAATGATGCCAACAATAAATAGTCCTGCCCACAGTTTTAGGACCCTGTTACTCGCATAGCAAGCTTAATTGGCTGAAATATGCCCCTTTTGTACAAACTGTAAATTTCATACTCAGTAGTTCCATGTGATGTCACTAAAAATACATGGGTCACTTCATTGCAGCCTTTAAAAAACAAATTGACCAGAATTGCGAGGGAATGTATATATTCACATTCTTGTTTTTTTCCCTCCCATAAGAGTTCTTCTGTGTCTCCATCGGCCAGCTTTAGAGGTACAGAGAAACACAGGAACTCGACAGATTACTCCTCTGAGAGCAAGAAACAGAAGACTGAGGAGAAAGAAGTGCCAGCCCGTTACGTATGTGTGCTGTTTAACTTTTTTCATTGGCATACAAACCTAAAATTTGATACCACATGGTCCATCCATTGGTAATATTTCTCTAGCTAACTTTGACCGCCTCTAGTTTGGATTTTTTATTCTGGCGGGTAGAATATGCAGCACTCCTTTCTCTTTAAATGTTGGAGAGGAATTCTTGAATTTCTAAGGCTTTGAATGGATTAGTAGCAAAAATAAATCCAACATTTTAAAAGATATCCAAAGTTTTAAAAATGTACTCCCGCTTTGTGAAATTATACTCTAACATTATGGGAATTGACTAGGAGATTGGAACTGTAATTCCCTTTACACAGTAATAAGTGTTCGATTTAAAGATACTAGCTGTTCTGCCATTACGCATTTGGGAACATATTTGGTGGCTTAACAGACTGATTGACCTTTACCTTTATGATATGGAATTGCCTGGTGATCGTTTTCATTTGTTTTTGTTGAAGTATGTACTGTGTGAGTACAATTTGTTTTCCATTCTAGGACAGTGATGCTGAAAAGAGTGATGACAACTTGGTCGTTGATGTTTCCAATGAGGTTTGTTTTCTGTTTCGTCTAACTTCAGAATTGCTTACTGCTCTCCATTAAACTTAAGACCGATCTCTTTGGGTGCTAATGCATGATTTTGTATACTGGAATGTTTACTTTGAATACACCAACGACAACCAAACTCTTGGTCTGACACTTAGAAAACAGCTGTATCTGATAATACTCTTGCATGTTGTGTTCTCTGTTACAGTTAATGTACTCTGACACCGACTGTTAATTTTGCCAACTAAAATTAAGGTTTACAAAAAACTGCGAAACTAAATGTCGAGCAAGGGCCCAATACTGCCTCTAATTAAAAGCAATCCCAGATCCTTTTTACAAAAATCCCTTGAACTTTCTCAAACTGCCTTCAGATCATTACAAAGAGTAGCCCACCTTAATTTACTACTCCACTCTCTGCAGTAGGATATCAAGCTCTTAAGTTCCTCAGCAGACATCGCTTTGTCCCATGGACAGCAATTCATAAAAATGCCAGGGGTAGCAGAAGTGATGGCCTACACCATTTAAACTTTACTTTCACTCACTCACACACACATACACACACATTCACTCTTACATACACTTCTCTTTCACATAAGCACACTTTCACCTGCAAGCGCACAATGGTGTACATTTAAAAGCATTATTTTTTATACTTATTCCAGCTTATCATACTCCATTTTTTTTATTACACTAATAGTAAGTCTAATACAAAAAAAGCTGACTGAATACAAGGAAAGTGGATCCCCAACCGGCGGCCAAAAGGACCAGCTCCTTTGTGCTCCTGGCACTGATTTTGCCAACTCAGGTCAGGAGTGGTAAATGCAGTGCCAGGAATCTCAAGGGGCACCCAGGGGTTGCAGCTATGATGCCTGGCGACCCCTAAGTTACGTCCATTCTTTTTGCTTTAATTCTTTGAGAAGTGCACTTTGTAGCAGACTTTTTTTCCCCCCATTTCAGAATGTCTAGTGTCTAATTGTTTCAAATGCCAAGTGTACTCTCCAAATCTGGTGATCTGGCTGTGGGAAGACCATAGATTGGATTTGTAAGTGTATTGCTTGTTGAGCTGCACAGTTTTAGCCCGGTGGATCGTTGCAGTACGACCCAGAGCTCGTAGAGCAGTACGGATTACGGTGTTGGATTATCTGGTGCCTTCTCCATGATGTGTGCACAGGCTATCAGATTGGACCTATTGTGATTGTGTCATTTATAACCAAATTCAAAGTGTTTAAATGGTCATGTTGGTAACCTTTCCACTGTAGGTTTTCAGAGATCTACTGGGCAAAAAGACCAGAATATTTTTGCAGAGGTACAACCTGTAATATAACTGCGATCATGCTCCTCGAGGTACTCTTTCTTACTTAATGGCAAGGTTTCATGTGTCACATGGCACTGGATCTAGTTGGTGTTGTCGAGCAGATGACCATACTCCTAAACCCTAATGTGAATTGTTGTATATTTTTTCTTTTTTGCTCTTATGCGCAACATGCCATATCTGGTCATTTTGATGGGTAATTCAGACACACATGGATTTCAGTCTCATAGATGGAAATGAATGGCAATGGCTTTAAAGGAAATGCCTGCTTCGCTTTATGCACGTCACCAAACACCCCCTGCTTGTATTTTGTATTTTGTTGGTTAATTGATGGTGGAAGGGATATTGTGAACCACATGCTTTGAAAACCCTTCATCAGACGCTCAGCAAAGAGATGATTGATGAATGCGTTTTATACTTCCATCTAACAATTTTACGTTTTCATAATATAAGTTCAAGTGCTCCCAAATGTTATTTGCTCGCTTTTAGATAGTGTGTTTTGCATCTCATCCAGGTATTAATTGGTTTATAGTAGGTTATGTCAATACTTTGAGAAGATCTACTTTTTAAGTCTAACTTGACAGAGCAGTTGTTTGAAAGATCTAGTGTTGCCAATACTTTTAAATGTTCCTATAATGGACTTTGGCTCTGCCCAGATGAATATTCCTCTTTCACATCATTCTAATGACTATCCTCAAATATCACTCCACCTGCTATGGAGTGATTGTTTTGTAATGCATGAGGGGCTTTTTTATCTCTCAAAAGTACACTAAATCAATACACATTATAACATGTATCTCATAGATACATTTATACAGACACCAGTCGGTTTTTGTTTTGTTTTTTCACTGCAACCAGCTTTTTGAAAAGTTTTAGTCTGGACTCTAAACAGAAGCCAGACATACTGCTAGCTTAATTATTTGTCATTGTTGAAGTCTGAAATTGTTACATGCTTAATGATTATTTTAATAGTCTAGAAATAAATAGAAATATGAAATGAGCTTAGTGTGTTTTATGGCCTCTCCTTGCGCATATTTATGCTGATTAATAGGGCTATAAACCTGTAGTGATATCAAAAAGAATAGTATATATTTTAAGATAACAAAAGTATCCATCAGTGTATCACAGGCACACCCTTTTCATGTGATGTTTAATCAATATGTGGCTTGGCCCAAAGTTTCTAAACTTCAAAGATCTCGGGTTGCTTTGCGTGTTCTTCGTCTTCACCATATCTTCATTGCCTCCATGTGTTTTATTTCACTGCTCCTGGAAGTTTTGCAGTAGACCGTATTCTAGTATCTACATAGACTAGGAAAAAAGAGTGACACATTTTTAGTATTCTTACCCAAAATGTAAAGGGTACCAGCAGCTCTGCAAAGTACAATTTCATCTTACTATGTCCTATTTTAGGTTCTTCCTGAAGGACAACTTTATTCCACAGAATCCATTGTTTACTCTAAGTGGGTTCCTTATTTGTAAAACCAGTATCTATAAACACCTTTAAAGAATGATTTCATTATATTTACAGTGGAGGGATTTGGCAACAAAGAGTTTTGTGCAATTTTCGTTGTTTAATTTGATTAAAAAAAAAAAAACGTTTTTGTTGTCACGGTTTTGGAGATTGAATTTTAATGTAAGCTGTTTGTGGTCTTCGAGTTAAGAAAAGGAGATGGAATGTGTACATTGCATTAACATGATACAACTCTGCCATTCCTGTCATGTTTGAGGTACGATAAGTACCAAACATCAGTCGGAGGGTTTATAACATAATTATCTACTGATTAATACATGATTTAGATTACCTAGCTTGATAAAGCACAGCATTCGCTTTTATTGTTATTTAAGCTCCTAGTGTGACATTACCCATAGAACGTACAGCTTAATGCAGCGCTATTGTCAGTCTAGAGCCATATGTTACGTGGGTGTTGTTCCAGGTAGGAAAGTCTTGATTTTAGGTAATCAATGAAGCCTCTGAATGTTCCGTTTGAAGCACCATTGCAGGTTTTCATTGATGTTGGATGGAATTGCATCATTCTTTGGTGGTGGTAGATTTGTTAGGGTAATATTTATTAATAACCAGCCACAAGTGTGCTGAGCCAAATGAAATGTTGTAATTCGTATCTGAAGGAGTTGTTATTGCCCCCCCCCCCCTCCCCAAGCTCATTGTTTGTTTTGCCTTATGACTTTTATAGAAGTATGGACCTTGCCATTAAAAGCCCCTGGGGAATAACGGACAACATTGTAACAGTTAGAACATGTACATCATAGCGGAACCCTTTTACCCTCTGTTTCCATCAATTCCAATATATGCTAGGTGTCTTCCTCTGGACATTTCAGGGTACTCTTTGTACCCAACGCTTGCTTGGTACATGGTTTGTTGAGATATTCCATTTAAGGATCTGCCTAAAGTTTGTCAGGCTTTGTTCTACGGTAGCATTCAGTTGTATCACTTATGGTTTGTGAAGCAAAATGTACTGCTTTGATTTTGACCATGCTAAATAGTGGTTGGAATTTCTTAATGTTTGTTAAATATTGAGCTGCAACTCCGTGATTGTAGTTCAGTTCTCGTTGCTGTAGCTGTGCTCATTGAGAAGTGCTGTTGTAATAGACACCTCATTCTTGGCTGAGAAGTAGCGAATTTGCATTAAGGAGACAGAACTATCCTCCATGGCAGGGGTAGATTCGCACGTTTCGAATACCCGAGGCATTTGTTCTGTGAATGTAGGTGTCAAAGGGGAAGGGCCATTAGAGCCTTCTTTAAATGCAGGGACAGATTTGTGGGCAATGGGTTATAAACGTTAGTTATAAATGTTTGTATTTCAACTTTCGGCAAACTTTTTCACAGTTCCTGAATTTATCACCTCTAGATTGTTGCATCGTGTCCTGCTGCACATCGTCATTTGGTCGTCTGGAAAGAAACCTCTTGATTCTTGTGTGCAGTCAGAAAAAATATAGAATGTTGCGACAGAGCTCTTAGTATGCCTCAAGTAAGGCACGAGTAGCTTACCTAGTCATGGTTTTGTCTTCACTTTCCTTGCAGTTTTACTTTCACCAGTGTAAATGGAGGACCAAAAATGGCAAGAGCAAACTGGAGTGGATGAGCCATGCACGCTTGACACATAGCTCTACTTTGTCTGATATTAAGGAAATAAACCATTAGTTTTTTTGTTTGCCAAGTTAAAAACAAGTGTGTTGCGCTTCTAATGCATGATTTTCTTCATTGTGCAGGACCCCACTTCCCCACGAGGTAGCCCAGCACACTCCCCAAGAGAGAACGGCTTGGACAAAGCTCGCCTGCTGAAGAAAGATCCGCCAATCAGCCCAGCCTCTATAGCATCTTCTAGCAGTACACCCTCATCAAAATCCAAAGAACACAACCATGTAAGCCTTAGATTATTTTTTTCGAGGTGTGATCATAGCGGTGCAATATATGGAATGCCATGTGGTTGGGTTAAGAGAAATGCTCCTTTCTATGTCATTATTTTACTAAATCTCCCTAAACGAGCCAAGCCCCCCAGGTTTTAGGTTTGGCATGTTTTCTGTGTTTGTGGTGATGGCCTTGATTTAACTACTGATCCGATGCCATAAACCATTCAATACTGATTACTCACACTTGCCCAGAGTAATAAGTGTGTTTAATTGTACCCTCATCACATTTTTGAGGGACGCCTTGCCTTTTACAGCATGATTCCACTGGTGAACATGTTTTTTTATACTTCTGCCATCCAGAGTTCAGATCATGAAAAGTTAGATTTATGAATGACCATAAGGATCTAGGCATGACGTTCTCTCTCTCTAGCCAGTCCCTCTATGGTTTTGAACAGTGTGCCAGAATGCTCTGTGATACAATATTTTGTATTTGGGCATTTTCACTATCAATAACAAATAGACTGTGCTACTAAAACGCCAGACTAGGAGAGAACTATCCATTGCCATCGTAACAAAATGTTTAATTACTGTAAAATAGTGCGAAGTATCCATCATAGTAACTTAATAAACCAGTTGCAAATATTTTGTTTGCAACTAGCTGGTGTCTTGTGGGCTATGGATTCGATCATATATTGGTCAAAATGGGACATGAAGGGAGTACCTTTCTGTTTTCTGGTACTGAGAACGGAAGGAATCCTGTTTAATTGCCTAATGTAGACTGGTTTCTGAGCATTTATAATTGGAGGCTGGTCAGGGAAGGGCAGCAGTTAAAACTACTGCACACATTCCTCTAAACCATTCACATACTGTCTTAATGTTTTATTGTACCCTGGATAATCATTTGCAATCCTACAGGTTTGTTGGTTAGGGGTTGAATATAAAACCAGCCTTTCCACTATTCATTTTTAACTCTGCTTTTGTACCTGATAACTGCCGTGGTTTACTCTGTAGCTAACTATGCAAATCAATATAACTGTGTCCGCAACTTTTGCTTGCAGAATTTGCATGTTTGTTTTCAGGTCTGGACTTTGAGTGTCAGAAATGTGGCTATTAATTTAAGAAGGGTTCACCCATACCAACTCAAAAAAATAAAAACACTCCGGTTCAGTCACCAATGCTCAGTTGTAAGAGAATCTGTGTTCAGTGCCTGGTAGCTATAGCAATGCACCAGCCAGGCACCTAAAGGTGTGTGCTTAATTCACACAGCACCAACAATTGTAATGAACATAGCACGATAAATTCCCAAACTAATTTAGGAAATAGATAAAAATATAATAAGTAAATAGACACCAAGATTGTCAAAATGTGTTAAGGCAAACCATAGAGGAGGCGCTCTAGAAAAACTACAGTTAGACTGAAACCTAGGTGCAAGTTCAGGCCGACCGCAATGAAGCGAAGTTTGTATACACCAAGCTGATTTTCCTTTCCTAGTCAAACGTTTTACCTTTAGACTTAATCTCCAACTGCTGGGAAATCTTCTGGGCGGAACAGCAACCCCTAGTGCCTCAGGGAGGGCTTATGGGCAGCAGTTCTCTTCAACCAAGTCTCTTGCAGGTTCTAGTCATCTTAAGTCAGCTAAGCCCTCCTGGAGTCAGAAGTCCTGCTTTTTGTTTCTCTGAAGTAGACGAAAAGGAGGCCAACCACATGATGCACCAATAACAATTCAAGTTCCCAGGTGCCAGAATGTTCTTTGGAGGTGATGGTTGAAGTGACAGCTTTATCCTGTGCACTAGCTAGTGATTGGAGAAAATCTACGACTCAATCCTAAATATTGTCCGCATTCCCCCTCCTCATTTTGCAGCACTTTCACTTTGCCTTACTGTAAAATTGCCCAAAATCCCCTGTTAACATGGCAGCACACAGCTACCACAACACGTCAGGCCTGTCTTCAACCTCTTGGCTACTTCCCTACTTGGCAAGGTCAAAACTGGGTTTTCCCCCTAATGAGGCCGGGGCTTGACAGTCTGGGAGGGTCGTGGGAATGAATAGAATAATCCCTCTTTGGTAGGTGGTGCTGAAGCTGCCTTTTGTTTTGCCAACTGCTCCTGTCCAGTCCCAGATAGCTAATGCCTGCTAAGTGTTTAATAGTTAATACCCATTAGCCTTTCCTGAGCTCCGAGGCAAACCATTGTTCTCCAAGCCAGAATCGTTAACTCACCCACCCAAGGATGTGTATGTACTCCTTCTCTGGAGGTGTGATGAGTGGTAGAAATGGTTTAAGCCAGTTGTGGCTCAGTCAGCCAAGAGGACAATTTTGCTTAGTTACTTTTCAAAAATCTGATTTCACCATAAAGTCGGGTTTTAAAAACTAAGCAGAAAATAATTTTGAAGCATTTTTCTAGCCCTCCCCTAAGCTGAGGTAGGCAGTAAAGATTTTAATCCCACTCGGGCCTAGAATTCCTAGCCTGGCCTACATAGTGAAATCGCTTTGAGTTTTAATTGACAGTGAGGGCATACAAACTGCAATATGTAGTATTCCTTATTTTTAAATATTAGCATCCTACCCTGTGGTGATTACAATGTATACTTTAGGGGTAACATATGGTGTTTATATACAAGAAATTTATTTTTCCCTGCCATGTGTCACTGCAGTACATTTAAGCTGCAGCCCAGCCACTGCACAGTGGTGCTTTTAGCAGCCATACATTTTTGTCTCATCTGTGGATGATGTAAATACACACTGCAGCCACATATGACTGTTTTCTTTCCATGCCATTGATGCACATTGTGCTCATTTACAGTTGGCAAATAGGGAAATTAAATAGGCCAAGTAGGAAGTTCTAGTGTATAGCATATGATTTATAGGGGGTAGAGGCACTTTACTGCTGTTTAGCCCTAGAAAGAGCACTGAGTCCTAAAGCCAGCAAAAACAAGGTTGCGAAAAATCCCCAAACTCTTGTGTGACTATTCAGAAAAGACAGATTTGCTACACAGAGCAACTGTCAACCCAACCTGACCTTCTGCTTATAATACACATAGAGTTGGTTTTGTTTCAGCCCGATTCAACCTCTGGCTACTCTTGACCAGCCTCTTACAGCAATTAGCTTAAGACGTAGTCAATTTATTTCATTAAGCTGTTTTTAAAGCACAAAATTCACTCTAATAGAGTCACTTGGAATTATGGGAGATAGGTTGGGCGAGAGTTGAAATAAAAACGTCACCTTATCAGGTATGAAGCCAAATATTCGGGCTTCACTTGATTTTGTACAGGGAGGCCTCGGGTCCCGATTTCTTGCTCTCGGGAGGCTGTTTTTTCCCAGCTTGGTATGTTTGATAACAATATTTGTCTTGTGATGTGTGGTTCCGGGTGTGAGTGTATTTGTGGCATTTGTCTACAAAAATGTTGGTCCTCTTTTGTGGTACATTTTATGAGAAATGCAGTTTGATTTAGGTAGGATCCTCTTACCTATTGAGGCAATGAAATTGGCACAAGTAATTGGAGACAGAAATTAATCTTAAATTAAATCCATATCTACCCAATGTATTCGGGATTTTCCCTAGATGCCAAATGTCTTTTCTCATTAGTTCAAGGCAGGCTGAATTGCCATAGTCCAGTCAGACTATGTAGAAGTGTTGGCTACTGTCAGTGCGTGAAAAAGAGAAAGTTAGTGCAGGTCACATAGTCTTTGTGACTTGAGTAATTTGCATGTCTATTTTAGCTCGACATCTATGAGAATGCGGAGATCCCTCACTATGTATGGGGCGAATGATTTTTTCATTATTCCATGGTGGGCAAAATTGCCATATCTCTGTTTAGACTGTGAAAAGTACTGGCTCCTGTCACTCTATACAAGAAGAATAAAAAAAAAAGAAAAAGGTCACAAAGTAGATTGGGGCAGGTCTTAGTGACTTAAGTAATTTGCATGTACTTTTTAGCTCAATACCTATGTATGCTGAGGTCCCTCACTATGTTGAAAGGGGCTGGACAGACTTCCATTGAGACTGTGAATAGTACTGGCTCCTGTCACTCTGTGCAAGAAGAAATAAAATAATCAGAAAAAAGTCACAAAGTAGATTGGGGCAGGTCTTAGTGACTTGAGTAATTTGCATGTACTTTTTAGCTCAATACCTATGCATGCTGAGGTCCCTCACTATGTTGACAGGGGCTGGACAAACTTCCATTGAGGTAGGCAGTAGAAGGGGTGCCCACTGGTAGATTTTGCAATGAATTGGAGAAGATTTTCTGATTTCTAGGGATTCAGTTTAAAGATAGACTTTGTTCATACGTGTGTGTGTGTGTCCGTGTGTGTGTGTCCGTGTCCGTGTGTGTGTGTCCGTGTGTGTGCGTGTCCATATATATCTCCCCACCAGGAAAGTCGCGTTAACTCGGGCCTCTGGAAATTAGGAGTATCCGTCCGGCGAGGTAGCGAGCCTCGAATATTCCAAAACAGCTGCAACACTCTTCACAACTCTTTCAATATGAAGAAAAGCACAGAGCCGGTACTCTATTTGTGAATCGCATATTTGATAATCCACACACAAGGCAACCAAAATCAGAAAACCCAACGCGTTTCGGAGTTCACGCACTCCTGGTCACGGGTTAGGCAAGTGCTGACTTCCTGCCATTCTTAAAGTGACAGGTAGTGTGTTAACATAAACAAAGTATTTTCTTTATGTCCTTACTTCCTTTATTAAGATTTCATAAAAAGTATCGATAGAATCTCTCGTTGAGACCGGGATACACTTTGATCGAGATATATATATACACATACACATATACACACACACACACACTCTCGCACTCAAAAGAAGGGATGAGGGGACCACTGTGTGTACGAATTCTGGTGAACTATTCATCTCTCACCTACTGCTATTGGCTTTTTAAGTGTCACCACTGCTCCGTGCTTCTATTGAACTGCATGAGAGACTACTTTGCAACCATGGCCCTTTCTGTCTGCTTCTTCTGGGTCCCTCCCGTGTGTTTCACACTAATGTGCTAACACTGCATAGTGTAGCGCGTTAAATCCAGAGCGATTGCCTTTGCCAACACGTATTATTTCTGAGGCTCGAAAGTGGTTTTTGTTTCATCAGCCAGGCGGGAAGGTACTGTTGTATCAACGATGCATTCTAAATTTTTATGTCCATGCTTGCATTTTAAATAGACTTCACTTTGCTCAATTAAGATGTAACTGCAGACATTAAAATCTGACATTTCATGTTCTTGAATTGCATCCCGTCTTTGGTAAATTGCTTGCACTGAAGTCATTCGCCTTGGTCTCTTGACGTTTTAGCCCCTCCTCCCCTGTGCAGTTATTGGATTATATCTTTCCTAGATACCTGCATCACCTGTACTGTTGGTATGTTGTAGATGAAGCGCTGATGTGACCCACATGGATCTTTCTGCACGGCAGCAAAAGTGAAGGAAAACTGCATAAATGTATTCTTAATTAATTTGGTGTCCGATTTCATTTATTTACAGGATGGTTCTGGTTCTAGTGCTATATTGTTGTAAGGTTCTTTGGAAGTGCTTCAGGAGTAGCATTAAAGGATGTAATACATAATGGTAGCCTCCGGTCTTGAAATTAAATGTGGATTTTTCTTTGCAATTACGAGAATACAATACAGAAAACCATTTACTCCTCTTCCTCATACTAGCATTTTGTTGAAAATTGACTGTTGGACCTTTTTCTTCCCACCAAGAATGAAAAGTCAACCACTCCAGTATCAAAGTCGAATACTCCAACACCACGAACAGATGCTCCAACCCCAGGGAGTAACTCCACATCAGGTCTGCGACCGATACCTGGTAAGCAGCTATTAAGTTAATCTTTAAATAACTTTGACAGTGTGTTCAAAGTGATTTACCATGGACACTGAGCTGATGGAGCTCGTCCCCAGGAATTGTTTTCGGTAGGGCTTGTGATTCAAAATTTGGCTAAAATGTTCCACCCCTATAATTGAGTTGCCCTTTAACTCATCCATCTGTGTTGATTCCAGCTGCAAGTTTGAGAACCCCTATGGCGGTGCCATGCCCGTACCCTACTCCCTTTGGGATTGTGCCACATGCGGGGATGAATGGAGAATTGACCAGTCCAGGAGCAGCCTATGCTAGCCTTCATAATATCTCGCCTCAAATGAGTGCTGCAGCTGCAGCCGCAGCAGCTGCTGCCGCCTACGGAAGGTCTCCTGTGGTAGGTTCATGCTTTTGTGATGTATAGATATATTTTATTTATGTCTACGGCACTTGATGTGTATGTTAATGTTTTGGACTACATTTTTAAATTGTTCCTGAATTAGATGTATTATTTTGCCATGAGATCTATGATGCAGTGTATTCTTCTGCTTTTCAAACCGACAGGTTGGTTTTGATCCACATCATCACATGAGAGTGCCAGGAATTCCTCCAAATCTGTCTGGAATCCCTGGTGGAAAACCGTGAGTTTCTGCATTATTAAATGAACGTAAATATAATGGATTCATTTAATTGTTTTTGTTGTCACTTGGAGAGTACCTGTTTCTTCCATTATTTCCGAATCTGACACCTAGGTATTCCACCGCAACACATAGTTTTCCTCTACAACTTCTAAGACTCGTCCCCTTAGAAGCAACCATTTTCTCCCATGTGCTCTCTTTTCTGCGTCTGCCTCCATTACTTCCACCCCATTTTATCCATCTTCCCACTTTTCTCATCTTTGCTACTCACATATTTTTTTTCTTTTTTATACCTGCCTCCTGTCCTCCCCATGCCTGCTTGCTTTCTTCCCCTTTTCCTTCCTATGAGCCCCTCTTTTTCTTCTTTTAGCGCCCCTACAAATGTGCCCATTTCTTTTCTCTCCTTGTAGCCCTTTCCTCCCCTCCGGCCCTCTCTCTTCTAGTATTTTTTTTCACTCCTTCTTCTTGTCCTTTTTGTCCCTTCTCCCCCATGTCCACCTCACCCCCCCCAAATTGGTTAGTCATGTCCTTCTTCTTTGGTCCTTTGTTTCCCCATTCCTCTCTCTCCCTTCTGGCTTCCCGATCGAGGCACTCAATGTTTCCTCCTTTTCTTCCTTCTCCTCCTGTTGCCTTGTCTCCCATGGTCCTATTCCAGATCATCCTCATAACAGATTATTATATATTGCTTGTTAATGCAGTCCTCCCATTTGCAAGTACATAATAGGTGGTATGTTACCAGATTATTTGTACTCACAAGCGATTGAATATAATAACTTATTCCTTTGAATACCTTTTTAAACACTATAGTAGCCATGAATTCGACAGGGCTACAACTCTCCTGTGAAACTGTAATCACGAGCATAAAATTGATTAATCCAAGTAGCAAATACAGTGCCCCGAATATTCCATAAAACTGTGTGCCTCTCCTTCACTTTACCACAATTTTTTTATATAAGTTCCTTCCATATTGGAATAGGTACCTATCTCTTCGGTTTGCAGCCAAAAAGGAAGTAAAATGGAGTAGTGCTGCAGCTTCTTGTGCATAGTTATGGATTTATTGCATGTGTCATGTAATCCTGCCTCTTTTGCAAAATTTCAACAAAATAAATGTTTCTAGTTCAGCTGAAGCAAACATTGCTTTAAGTGCCAGGTGTTGCAGACCCTTTGCAAAGAGTAACTGATTATGTTTGATTGCTAATTGTTGTCTTCAGCTGCTAAACTAGTGCTAAGGAGGTAACACCTTTTCTCAGACCGTATTATTGTGTTAAAATGTCAAAATATTGAACTAATACTGCCACTGCTACTGAATGGGTCATTTATGCCACATAATTCACCTTTGCTTGCAAAGTAATTTACCCAAACCCGCTACATAATTTGGTTCTCCTTTGCCACATCATTCCAGTAGCCCAGATGATATGCAACTATGGCGCTGTGATTGAATGCTACATGAGTACTAGCATATTTTGATAATATATCAGTTGGTAGTATGATGAAAAAGGTCTCTTGCTATGGGGGACATAAAAAGCTGCTGATACGATTTAAAAGCTTTTTCTGGTCACTCTTTAATGCTATATTCTGACAAGTCACTGACCGCTTCTGTCAAAACACAGCATGATGTACACGGAATACAATTGCGACACAGAAACACGTGCCTATGCTCTGTTAACTTACAGGTGGCTTTTAAATATTGTCCTGAAAAAAATACCCGAGCATATTGCTTCTTCGCCATCGGAAATGCTGATTTCCTCACTGTGAGACAGAAATCGGTTTACCTCTACATTGCTGGTACCTAATATCGGATTTTACCTCTTCCCACCAGTTGTACGTAGATTCTCTTCACAGCAGACAAGAACTATTTTTTCTGAGCAGAATGTTCTCCTAACGATCAGCGGCTCAATGTAAACCGCTCTGTTTTTTGTTAAAAATCTGTAAACACTGTGAGCTTTCAGATGCTGGAAGAATCTAACTTGGTTCAGCTGTGTTATAGACCATACCAGTCAGAGGTTCTGAGTAGGGTCAACAGATGCTTCAGTTACAGATGCTCAGCATGGCTGAAAAGCTATTTCCAAAAGACAGCCAGCAGTGGTGTTTCTGGATAACAGCGGTCAAATATCTCATTCTTATAGTTCTCTTATGACCACTCCTGGAGTTCTGACTGTCCACAAAACTCAATCCTTGGTAAATGTTTGCACAATATTAGGAGGGCAACCTAATTTCCTTTTTCACATTGAACTTTCCCATTCGAAATGCATGCATCTGTAATCACTCTTTTGTTTTCAATTATTTTCCATATTTTGTTTTCCAATTAATTTCCAGAGGTTGGTGTCTTTTTTCATAAAGTTATTTTTTATTAAGTATCTAATTCCATCATACTTAAAACAGACCCAGCCAACACGATTCATCCCTTATAGGGACTTCATCAGGGCCTAAATATTTTTTTTTAAAGAATGTAATCAATACTTTTCACTCATTAAAATCAACGACTCTGGTTCTTATTTTTACATTAACATGTTGGTTGTGTCTGTTTTAAGTGTGTTGGAATTGGATACTTAACTGACCTCTTCAGAGAACACTAATCAACTCCAGTAGTAGTCTGTATCATTCCCTGGAGGGGGTGGAGGAATTAGAAAGGGGGGGGGGGGCTTTACTTGCAGTTTGCCAAAAAAATAACAAAACTGTAGTGAGATATTTTCCTTTGAATACTTAATAAACAGTTTCCATAAAAATGCACTAATTCAGAGTGTACCTTAAAGACAAACTTTTCACCCGTGTCCATCGTTGACTGTTCACTCAGGTTGTTCAACCGTATTTCCATGTTTCAAGTCACGCGCTCTGCTGCCCTCTGACTTATAGTCCACACTGCATTAATATGTATACACAATTAAAGTAGCCTGAGGACACAGCTCCTTCATGGCCGCTAGGCCTCCTAAGGACTGACACACTCTAATCTAGCATGGACATGCACCATTGGTAAAGCCACTCTGTACACTAGGCGCTGGAAGGTTTTTATACCGAATTCCTGCTTTTCCCATCATTTCCTCGACATCTTCCATGCTTGTTAACAGGGGATCGGGGCTGTATTCCACAGGCTCCAATTACATGCTGGCAGCTATAGCTGTCTCGCCCAGACGGCATGTCATGTGTTCGCTGCAGTGAAGTGGTATTAGAACAAGAGTTTTCTTCTGGAAAATGTCAAAGATTGATGCTGTAAAGGTTGACACTTGTCAGGCAGCTGCTTGTAAGCAGGTAAAGTTGGCAAAGTGCACCACAACATTCTGCTCTGAAACGTGATTAAATGAGAGATTGTGTTGGTGTCGGCTGTTCATCGGACTCTAGTTCAAGCTGATTTTTTGTTTTTAATGCTGAGTAGTGGGAGTAGAATTCCGATAAAGAATCGCCCAATGGTTTTGTGGTTTTCAGTCCTTTGTTTGTTTCGCTTAATCCAGGTATAGTATGTGCTCTGATTTGAGATAACGGGATAGCTGAGTAAAACCTGCCTCTCTGACTTTGAAAGGGCCTATTCGTTTCATGTCAGCGCCGATGGCCAGATGCAGCCGGTTCCATTCCCTCCCGATGCTCTGATTGGACCCGGAATCCCTCGACACGCCCGTCAGATCAACACGCTCAATCACGGGGAGGTCGTGTGCGCAGTCACCATCAGCAACCCCACGCGGCACGTGTACACGGGCGGCAAGGGATGCGTCAAAGTCTGGGACATCAGCCACCCTGGGAACAAGAGCCCCGTCTCTCAGCTGGACTGCCTGGTACGTAGACAGCCAATAATTGGGGTGATGTATTATGGCGCTGCGCTGAAAGCTGGAAAGCTCTGTCGACCTGATCAATGCGCATTATGCCGCATTGACGAGCGAGGAATGCGCCTGGGAGATGTGCTCACTGTGTTGCCACTGCAGCTATTATTTTTAGCACCTGGGTTCCTTTGGGGAGAGAGAAGATGCGCCCATCTGGGGATTGTCTGCAGCCGTTTCTGACAAATGGGCTTTGGAAACGCTGCATCGGGTTTCTTGTAAGTCAGGTGAAAGGTAACCGCCACCGGCTCATGTTCAGAAGTCGACTTCAGTGTAAGCAGCGACCTCCAAATGTGTGTGTGTACAGGCGTTAAGCTGATCTCCTTTCGAAGCAGTATCGAACAAGGTGTGCCCTGACATTAGCACGCGCTTTGAAAGAATGCTCACAAGAAGGCGATAGTTTATTGGGTAAAAACCAGCTGGAGTAGTGTATGGCTATGTGTTATGAAGTAAAGGTCAACGGAGTTTAAATTATTTTACTGACCTCTCTGGTTCCTCTCCTGTGAATTTTGTCAGCTTTTATTAGTTTAGCTATAAAGACAATGCGCCGTTTTGTGCGTTTGTGTTTTAATGAGCAGTTTGCAGCCAGCTCAGTAGTTTAAGTGTAGATTTAAATTCATGTTTTTTTGCGGAGTCATTTTTCTTGCCACAGACTGATTGTGTAAGCAGTACTATAGGTACAAAAATATGACTCGTCTTAAACAAACATCTGTACTTTTAGAAACCTTTGTAGGCACGTGTCGACAATAACTCCTAGGCAGTGATGGGTTAAATATGTCTTGTCTAGAACGCAAATGAAAAAGCTAATATCTTTGCAAGAGAATGTTGGATAGTTGGAGGTGGGTGAATGTCTTTGCATTGTTATACTAATTAAGATTAAAGATCTCGGTGGTGAGATTTGTAGATCGGGTTTTAAGTGCTTGCTTAATGTCCGGTAATTTCCTGGTATTAATTCACTTTGTCATTGTCATATGTAGGAAACCATTACAACTAGAAGGAAGGGGGTGGGGGTTGTTTTATGTGCTTCTCCTCTAGTGCTGGTGTCGGTGTTCTTTTCTCATGAGAAGCTGCTTCATGTGCTTTGTCTCTGCAGAACAGAGATAACTACATCCGTTCCTGTAGATTGCTCCCTGATGGTCGCACCCTGATTGTCGGCGGGGAAGCCAGCACGCTTTCCATTTGGGACCTGGCAGCTCCGACTCCCCGTATTAAGGCAGAGCTGACGTCCTCCGCTCCGGCCTGCTACGCTCTGGCAATCAGCCCCGATTCCAAGGTCTGCTTCTCCTGCTGTAGTGATGGCAACATTGCAGTGTGGGATTTACACAACCAGACGCTGGTCAGGTGGGTTAACTGAAACCGATTGCCCGGTCATGGTTATTGACTTGCATATGCTGTAACCGAAATGGGTTTCATCCACCACCAGTGCTTCATTATTGAGGTTCCATTGTTCTCAATCTATGATGTGCCTAGAGATTTTTTTTAAACATGTCATTCACTGTTTTTATGTTTCTGGAGATTGTATTTTATCTAAAGATAGTCTGTTCCTATGTTATGAAAATTGTTAGCGGTTAGAAATGCCTTCTCATTTCGTGTAACGTAACCGAAGAATAGCCGCTTAGTCCTCTAGTTTTGGAGGAAAAAAAGAGAGAATATAATAACTCTTCCATTAATGCCGCAATATTCTCTTCTTTGTCACATTCCTTACTGTGCAAGATTGTCCACCTCCCACATACAGGTACACAGTTTCCACTCAGATATTTATTCCAAATGAAAACTTTTCCTTCCATGGAGACCTTTCCTCTGCTGTGGGAGTAGCCTACAAGTAGTGGCCCCCATCCTCTACCTTCTCAAACATCCTATGTAACTACCCTAGTTCCCTTGGCATTGAGTGAAATACATCAATGAAGGAAGTATGTGTTGGAAGGACTAGACTGGGAAAGGGAGAATCCGAATAATCATGATAAGTCACCTAATAATTGCTTCCTCAGCTTCCTTCCTCACCCTAGACTTTCTTCTGAGCAGAAGCTAACATATATGTCTTTTTCTGAAACTCATAGACCTAACAAACGTACTACAAATTCCTGCTGTACACTAACACAATCAAAATTGTTCAGCTGGAACACCACCAAACCAGCTCACCTTTGGGAGAACAGCAAGACCAGATCCCAGCCTCTTTTCACCCTCCACAGATCGATATTAATGCGTGGTTTGACACAACCTATCCCATGGCTTCGATGTTAATACAGATTTAAGTAGCCGCGCACCCACAAGTGATCCAGAAACCTTTTTCGTGCTCCAGAGCATTCAGCAGGAGAAATCTTGCTTTCTTCCAAGCCCTGCGACTTCTTGTACATGCTCCAGACTACAATAAAGACAAATCTAGTTGGAGGGCTGCTGTGCAAGCATAGATGGAACTGCAAAGCAAAATGGTGAACTGTAGCAACGAGAGAGGTCTATTATTATTATGCTAGTCGTTTGGATTTCCAGAATCCGAATGTACTTCTGCTCTGTGAATCACTATAGTATCTTGACTGGGAAAATGGTGCAAGAGAAGCTATCTTTACTAAAGTGAGAAAAGGAGCTGTTCTGATGGGTTGTAAAAACATTACACACTCATGCCAGCAGTTGTTCCCAATGCTTTACGCAGCACAATGGTTCCTGTATGGTCAATAGGTTATATGTATGTTAACAATGAATGAAAATACATAAAAATACCGATGTTCGGTTCAGTGAGTCAGTGATAGCAGAATATGACAGGATTTTAATTTTTGAAATTTTTTAAAGAGCAAAAGTATTAAACTGCACAACAGTGCATCAAAAAGTGTGCTCTGTGCACATCCTTAGTACAAATTTAAGTGTAAAAATAGCTACAGTATGGCCACATGATTGTAAATCTAAAATCATTCAGCAACTATGCATACGTTTCCTTCAATTAATGGTAGAAGGTAGTGGGTGAAGGAGCTACTAAGCGATTGCGTTTCGACCCATGAAGGGATGTAGGGTAATCATCAGGCCTAAAGAAAAAAAGCAAGGCAGAGAGATAGGCTAAGGGAGAATGTAAGAAATTAAGAAAAATATGTTGCAGAATTGTAAGTTCATAACATAAACAGGAAACTGTAAGCACCAGCTTCCTTATTTTTGGAATTGGTTTTGGCAACTAGACTATCTAGATTAGGCAACCCCATCCGTCTCCAGTGCTCCTGCTGAAAATTAATTTTAGCCCCCTGCTGGGGCCCCGTGGTAATAATTGTTTTTGTGGGATTCTGCTTACACTGGTAAGACCTCTTTTGCTCATTCCTTCCCATTTTTTTGCATTGTCACATTAGTTTTCCTTTTCCCAGTTAATTTTTACACTGTCAGGTCGTACATCAGCACCCGTGCTTTCCTCCTGTTTTGCACCATGAACTTATTCTGAATTGACTTGCTGTGTAGTATTCTGCAATCTAGTGGTTGGTTCAGAATTTTTCTTATTTTGTTCCTCTTAAGAGGTTAGCAAATCACGCCATAATGCAGGCACAGAAAAAAGAGCAAGTTTCATTCAGGGACCTTTGCCTGTCCAGCGGTGATGAAGAAAAGCATGGAGGAAAATTAGGTAGTACAAGGTTATGGGTTCAAACTCAAGAAAGGCATTGTTGGACTAGAAAAAGCAGATGTACCGATGAAGGCATCGAGAGAGGGCGACAAGAGACCTGTTCAGGTAACACCTCAGAAGCACAGTGTGAGCGGGTTGGAAGGATGACTCAAGACGCGACGTCTAGTCAGTGAAGGTTTTATTTTTAAATAGTCCCTTTTTTTAGACGCAGCCAGATTGTGATAGACCGGTAGGATTTTGTAGCCTCAACGGGAATACGTCTCT
This sequence comes from Triturus cristatus, assembly GCF_964204655.1. Taxonomy (NCBI): domain Eukaryota; kingdom Metazoa; phylum Chordata; class Amphibia; order Caudata; family Salamandridae; genus Triturus; species Triturus cristatus. Next base: position 919,134,356 of record NC_140581.1, on the reverse strand, counting down.
GCCTCTTCGCGGTGGTTTCGGTTGCAGCTTCGGACCTTTTGAGGGTTCATCTCCTGGTCAGCTGGGGAAGAGTAGAGGACTCCGGAGTGCCGTCAACCCAAAAGAGAGACAGAAGCAGAGGCGAGGGTCAATAAGCAGTCCCTTCTACTTTTCACACAGGGTTCGGAGAGGTGAGGACAACACTCTGGTGCTCAAGTGCCAAGTAATACACTACGGCCGGCGTGCAATGGGGAATCAGTGCAAGTGAGGGAGGGGGAATGTTAGCTCTCCTATGTACAATCGAGTCGGCGAGCGCCGTTACTTTAGTTCTCCGCCTTCTCCCGCCTCCCGACCCAACCCGTGAAGCGGTCACGTACCTGGGTCAGCCACGCTCCTCCGTGGGCGCGGCTCGGCGATACGTGGTTGCGGAGTCCTCCTGTCTCCGGCTTCTCCACCTTCAGCGTACTGCCTCGCTCCTCCTGGCGTCCTCGTTCTCCGTGCTCTCTCTCTCTCTCTCTCTCTCTCTCGTTCTCCGTACTCTCTCTCTCGTCCTTCGTTCTCCAGTTCTCCCGCTCGAGTGTTCGTCCACCCTCCGAGATGTTCCTCGTGCGGTCTTATTGGCTGCTGGACTGTGGCGTCAGCATACGGGGCGGGGTTATCCGGGAGTATATCCCAGTTAAAGGGGAAGGCGTCTGTTGTTGTGTCCTCGATTCTCGAAGCTGTCCACTCGTCTCCCTGCGGAGTATAAAGCATATGGTCCGTGAAATCCCGAGCCTCCCACCACTCAGCCCCTTGTTGAATGTCCTCCACGCTCTCCTGGTGACACACAGTTTGTCTGAGACAAAGCATTCGGGCTCTGAGACCCTGAAGACACCCTCCACGCCAAAATCATCGACGGTCGGTCAAAACAAAAATAACCTCACTGGTCCCAAGTGAGGGCATTGTAGGAGGGTGTCCATTGTACACAGGTTCGACACTGAGAGGCAATCGAGACCATGAGATGGAGAAGGAATTGAAGCAAGACACAGACTGTGAAAAGAAAGGCTGTATCCACCCTTTACACAGAACAAAGAGCACTTGAGGATGAAAGAAAAACTGATGCTTCAAGGTCGAAATGACAGCAATCATCCAGACAAGGTTGGATTTTAATGAATCCGTGAAAGAATATCAAATCCCTTCAAGACTGGTCAAGGACAAACAAGTCTAGTTACAGCCACCGATAACACCTGAACCCAAGGAGAAAGAAAAGGAAGTCTTGGAGGAGGAATATATGTATGAGCAGGTGTTTTTTCCCCCACCTTAGTAGCACTGCGAGAGACATCAAAACAATCAACAGAGGAGGGCATCTAATCCTACCCTTCGTGGCCTTCACTCCGAGGACATCGAATGCACAGCAGCCTGGTAAAAAAAAAGCTGCAGACAAGTAAGAGGTGTAGCTAGAGGAAGAACAGTTACACGTTTTTTTCCTCTTCAAAATTCTCTTGCCATAGAAAAGATAGTCTGTATCTTCATATGCTCCCTAGCATCCTTGATCAGGGTTTGGAGGTTTTTAGGAAATCAGCATTTTGTAAAGGAGTACCTCCAAGGATGGAGAAAAAATATAAACACTCTTTAAAAGACCCCTTATACATAAAAGACATTGGGGGCCCGTACTCCACGCACGCCGTGAGGGGAACCGCAGTTGATTTGCATTACACCGGAGCGCCGTGAGGGGAACGGCTTTACTACATTGCCCAGCAGTCCCGGGGCCGGCGCACAGTATTGACGCCATCAATGCGCCTGGAGGCGCCTTAAGAACTCGGTACGCCTCCTGCGTCGTTGTCCCTATTTATAAGAAAGGGGACAAGGCGGTAGCTAGTAATTATCGTCCGATCAGTCTGCTTGAATCCTCAGTAAAAATTATGAGCAGAGTATTGTTATTTAGGCTGGAAGAGTGGGCTGAAGCAAATGAGATCCTGGCAAGCTCGCAATATGGCTTTAGAAAGGGACGTGGAACACTAGATCAATGCCTGAACTTAGACTTAACTAGTAAACCTAGTGTTGATGGCTTTGCCTGTTACAGCTTGGAAGCCATAGAATCGAGACATGGTAGAGCAAAGGGCGGTTTGCTTTTTCTGTTGTCCGTGGATTTATCACTTACAGTTGTTAAACATATAACTGTAGGAACACACTCACAACTTCTGTGGGTTAGAGAAAAGGACGGTCACGAGGTGGTATTAATAAATTTTTATGATAACATTTTTAATAACACCCGACATCTAGTTATTGAGGAACTAGAAAGGGCTCTCATGAAGCTTGTTATCGAAGCAAAATGTTCTTTTAACTTCATCTGGTTAGGTGATTTCAATCTTACCATTTGTCCTTTGTCACTTTCTAGGGCTTGTGGAGTGCTAGACAATAGTGATAATTATATTTCACATTTTCCCCATAATGCATATGGTGACGCAATTACCAATCTCATGGCAACTTATGATTTAGAGTTACTGCAACCTGCTAAGGATGCAGATGGCCAACCTATTCCCACTTATACGGGAAGGAACTTTAATTCCCTCATTGATCATGTTATGGTGTCATCATTTATTGTGCCCAATTTTCAGTCATCAGTAATACAGGATCCTACACTTAGTGATCATAATCGTATTGTAATGATAACTGAGATATGGAAGTGTAGCAGACAACAGGTGACCAAAAGCCGGTGTAACATTGAGTCGCATAGGCGAAATGGAACACGGTTAAGATGGAAGGGGGAAAAATCGGCAGTTGTCATGAGCATGATCGTATCCAAATCCTTGGTTGAAATTGAAGGCATTCTGAATATGGATAGTACATCTACTGTTATCATGAATAACTTAATTATAATTAATAAAACTATTGAGGGTGTCTTCACCACTAGTAGAATTGCCAAGTCCCATCAGGGAAAGGGTTGGTTCGATCATACATGTACCTCTATCTTAACCCAATTGAAACAGGCCCTAGTAGTTAAGCCTAGGGATAAAACCTTGGTTGCCTACTTAAGATCTGAATATAAATTGGCATTGTGTAGGAGGAAGAAGGATCTACAACAAGAAGCGTGGGATAACCTATCGCAGGCGGCTGAAACTTCAGATAACTGCCTGTTCTGGTCCACGGTTAATTCTCCTTTTCTCAGGGACGATAAAAATGTAAATTGATACTTGTATAGCGCACTACTCACCCGCAAGGGTCTCATGGCGCTTGTACGAATACCTCTGTGGAACCCATCCTGGCTTTCCCTGTGAGGTGTCCACTCCTGGGCACCCCCAAGGTGGATGCCAGGCATCCTTAGCATTGTGGGGGCCGTTGTGGAGATTAAGCAAGCTATTGCCCAGAGTTGCAGAGTGGGACTCCATGATTGGAATAGGCACCGAGGCGAGAATTATCAGGTCCGTGGAATTTTGAGCCCAAGACGCGCCGAGGTGGGGAATTGAACCCTGGTCCCGGGCCAGACCTCTACATCAGGGTCTGCCGCTCTAACCATTGAGCCACACTACCACACCTTGTAGCTAACGTTGGTAGTGAGGCCTGGATTTCTCATTTTACGGCCATATTTCAAGGAACAGGCCCTATTGATGTCGAACCAAGAATTTGGCCCATAGTCACTCTAGACATTACTCGGTCAGAAGTTGAGAACAGTATTAAGTCTAGTAAGGGGGGAAGGCGCAGGGTCCAGATGGAGTACCCATCGATGTGTATAAGACTGTACCACCGATGTGGGGACCCATACTCACCCTGGCACTGAATGCTGCCGTAACAACCCTGATCCCACCTACGTGGGGAGACTCGATCATTGTCCCTATTTATAAGAAAGGGGACAAGGCGGTAGCTAGTAATTATCGTCCGATCAGTCTGCTTGAATCCTCAGTAAAAATTATGAGCAGAGTATTGTTATTTAGGCTGGAAGAGTGGGCTGAAGCAAATGAGATCCTGGCAAGCTCGCAATATGGCTTTAGAAAGGGACGTGGAACACTAGATCAATGCCTGAACTTAGACTTAATTATCGGAAAGTATACCAGGGCCAAGCCAGGCACATTATTTCTTTGCTTTGCCGATCTAAGCAGTGCATTTGACCTAGTGGACCATTCCATCTTATGGCCAGTCCTGTTGGAACTTGGCGCACCAGAGGCTATCATTTTTTTCTTAGCAAGATTATATGATAGAATGCAAACATGTGTGCGTTTCGGGGCAGGAGGGGAGTGTACCCCAAATTTTGACGTAAAACGTGGGATAAGACAGGGCTGTGTCTTAGCCCCTTTTCTGTTTACTCTATTTATTAATGCGGTCAACTCGGTCCTGAAAACAGTTAAAGCAGATGCTCCCCAGATAGGTGGCTCAGGCGTCCCATTTCTGCTTTATGCAGACGACGCTGTGCTCCTGTCCCGGACCCCGATAGGTCTGCAGCGACTAATGGACCAGTTCTCAGACTTTATCAGTAAACGGAGGCTAGTCATTAATAAGAGTAAAACTCACACTATGGTCTGTGGTACCAGGGGTAAAAAAAATCATGCCTTTTTTATCGATGGGGTGAAAGTTCAGGATGTGGACAAATTCTGTTATCTGGGTGTTATCTTTTCTCATGACGGTAGTTGGTCCCATGATTTAATGAATGTTAGGTCCAAAATGAAGAAAAGTGCCTATGGTATTTTTAAATTTGCCACTAAGATCGGCGACAGAAGAATCAGTGACATGATCCAAATATATAATGCCAGAAGTGTTTCCATCGCCTTATATGGGGCTGGGTTGTGGGGCCATACTAATGTTGACTCCTTGCAAAGGGAAGAAAACTGTTTTGTCAAAAAACTGCTTTGTGACCCCCACCTCAGCCTCCACTGATTTAATCCATAGAGAAGTTGGGGTTGCTCACTTAAGTGACCTGATTTTGTTAAGGCCACTAATGGTATGGCGTGCAATCTGGACTAAGGAGGAGAGAGTTTTTAATCAGTCTGTCATCGAGGACTGCCTTAAACTGGACTATTTTTTGAATATACCATGGCTCAATTATATTGTGGATAGTTTTGATACTATATTTGGACTCGATATAGCGGCAGATCCTGGTTCTGCTGGTAATCTTTCAAAGTTAGATATGAAAAATACTTTCAGGACGTATCGAGCCCAAAAACGTGCAGTTTTAAGTGGACGCCTCACCTCAGTTATTCTGTACAATAAATATATGTATAATGATGGCTACCAACTGTATTTGAGCCTGGTAACTAAACCAGCTCATAGGTTTGTTCTGACTAGACTTAGACTTGGGATGGCACACGGGTTGGTGGCTTTTCCACAACTAAAGAAACAGCCAGTTGGACCGTGCCCATGTGACGGTCACTCAAAACAGAGCACCCTGCACTTTATGCTAATTTGTACTCTTTTCTTGAACATGAGGATTGTTTATCTAAAACCAATTTTTAAAAAATATGCTATTGTCAATGTGGAGGATGCTATGAACTTGATTTATGAATTGAATTCTCCGGACAAATGTTTTTTTATTGCCACGATTTTATGTAAGTCTATTCAGCTTAGGAAAAGCATGATTTTTTAATCTTATGTGTTTCTTTTTGTACTGCATTTTGCTTGTGTGCTTTTATGGTCATTGTTTCTTTGAATGTACCGAATAAAGCTTCATGAAATGAATGACCCCTTATACATAAAAGACATTGTAGTAGAGAACACCTTAATAGCCAGGGCCAGAAAAAGAGCCAGTGAACCAACAGCAATGGGTCCGGTCCGCCACTGGAAAACGAAAGAAAACGAGTGAAATGCAAGACCGAAAGAGTGGCTTCCACACAATTAAAATAGCTAGTTCTAATGCTCCCCTCAGTTAATATGGCCAACAACAGTGGGAGGAATGTGGGGAGCTGATGATGCACATCCCAAAACATTACACGAAAAGGCCAAACACCGCCTTAGAATAGGGCAATGCTATTTCCAAAATCACACTTAATGCTGTGGTTTCTGCAGACACAGGTAGCAGACCACTGTATACTAGCACTACCCTTAAGAGACATGCTTGGTTATGTATCTCCGGTATTAAGCACAGGGTACAGTCAACCTTTATAAACACTACCTTCAAAGGCGAACATTTGTTTGGAGCTACCATGGATGACTCCCATCAACAGATAAATTAGGTTAATAACCCTGGAAATGCCATTGGAGCCCTGCAGTTCCATGGCCTCATGAAAAAGGGGTATTGCTGCAATGGGAAGGTGGTCAGGAAGAGGAGGTCTTCAAATCACTACTCCACAGACATTCTATCATGCAGGTGTACAACAATCAGCAGACTTGCAGTGCCAGTTTCCCTCCACATCTCATCAGCCCTTTTGAAGCTGCGCGAGGAGAAGAAACCAGCCCCCAAATGGACAGGCTGATCGAGGAAATGACTTCAGAGAGAGAGAACCCTGCCACATGATACCGGGGGGGGGGGGGGGCAGAATAGCTATCTTCTAGGAATAGAGGCCCATCAACTTTAACCAAAGCTTTTTTAAACTCTTTAAAAAAAAAAAAAAAGTCCGGCCCAGAGCAAGAAAGAGCAAAATTGCTTGCAGCTGGAGGTTGGGCAACTCCTTCTAAAGCATGTGACAAGTTACCACGGGAGGAGAACATCCAGGGATCTCCCATTTTTATTTCCTGGTACCCAAACTGGATCACTGATACGTTTCTTCAGCCCACTCTGCCACCCCAGTTCAGACATGGCCATATGCAAATCAGTCTGACCCTGTGCCTCATGGGAACAGTCCAGCCCGAACTGCCAAGCCATGCCTTCCCTGGACCGGAAACAAGCTTCCTAGGACCGGTTTCTGGCATTTCAGCCGTCTTCAGCCAGGCTTGCTTGAATCCAGTGGCAAAGTGAACAAGGGACTCACGTCTGAGCATACCCTGCCAACTTATGGCGACCAAAGCGGTACAAAAGGGGGTGGTCTCCAGTTAATCAGATTTATAAAGGTACAAAAGTTGAAGATGATAACACTTTAGCATGTCATTCCTTTTCCAGTGGAATAGCCCGTCGATAGACTGGGTAGGGAAATTTGCATATGCTTTTTCTCAATTAACACTGATATTGCTGGTGATAAACAAGTGCAAGCAGCCACCCATGTTGCTAATCTTAACACTGCAATGAGCAAGACCGACATGGGTTCACAGACCAGATGGAAGTTTTGCAGGGAAAAATAATAGCGCTACTTGCATCGCAAGACCTGCTGTCAAGGCAAAGAGAACAGATCTATCACTCAGAACCAACCAGCACCAATCTATTATTCTAGCTCCTGATTTGGAATGTGGACATCTGGGACTCCCAAGCAGAACCAAGGACATCTTGAGGGAAGCCAGAAGATCAAGCACAAGGAAATGCTATGTTGCAGGGTAGAATACCCGTGTCCACTGGTGCAACAAAAAATGTCTTGTGGACAGTAGAACACAGGACAGTACAGTCATTAGATACCGAACATACCTGCCAGTTAAACAACTCACCTTCACTTTGGTCAAGGTCTGCCTGTCGGCCATAGTAGCATATATAGGGGATAAGTAGGTGGAATTTTCTTCAGATTGCCAGTTGTCAAAAGATTCTTAGAAGGAGCTAAAAAGATAGCAACACCCAGATCAGCACCCACACACCTGTGGAATCTAAACTTGGTGCTCACACAACTAATGAAGGAACCCTTCGAACTGCTGCATAAAGCAGTACAAAAATTTGCAACACTAAGAACAGCATTCCTAATAGCAATAACGTCATTGTAGAGGGTAACCGAACTACAAGTACTTACAACACAGAAACCCAACTTGCAATTTCACAAAGACACATTAGTCATGCAAACTAACCCATATTTCCTGTTCAAGGTCCTATCATACTTCCATGTGAACCAAACCATCCAACTGTCCGGGTTTATCCAGCAGCCAAAGACCTATATAGAATGACTCCTCCATGTGTTAGATATCCGTAGGGCAATCATGTACTACCTGGACAAGACTAAACAAATAAGGAAATTCCTTGCTTCCTTTCCACCTGCAAGCATCAGGTCACCAGTGACAAAAGTAACTGTCGCGCAATGGATAGTCCAAATAATCAGGACTCGTGTTAGGTGATCTGGAATACAGCTGCTAAAAGAAAAAGCCTAGAGACAACCCAACAAGGAACATGGGGGGGGGATGATCTTTCCTTTCCTAGCAAATATTTCATTTCAATTAACTACATATGCATTGCAACCACTTGGTTAGCCATACACACCTTTACAAAACACTCTTGTGTTGACATTCAAATCCACAGAGAAGCACAAGTGGCTATTGGAGCAGGATATAGACTGATTTGCATATAGCTGGGTCAAAATTCAGGTGGCCTGGTGGGCGAAAAACAATGGATTTTGAATGTGACTCAAGCAATTGCCAGTGACTGAGATTAATTCAAGCATTCCTTCCATCACGTTGTTCTTGTTGCAGTTGACCAAATATAAAAAAGCATCTGTTTGAGCACGCAAACTCTTTTCAAACCAACCTCCAAAGAGAGGATACTGCTACAAAATCAGTACATGCAGGTGAATCTAGAAATGATTCATGCTGCAAAACGAAATGGTTGCTTACCTGTAGAAGTAGTTTTGCAGCTTGCAGAATTTTCTGGATTTAATAGCAAGCCTCCCACTGCCTGAGAAATGCGGTGCCTTACAAAAAAACTACGGAGGGGTTTAGATCAGTTTCCCAGACTTTGGGTCACAACTCTTTGGTGGGCTGTGAGATGGTTTTTGGTGGGTTGAAAAAATGTGAGCAATAAATGAAAATGCCTTTAAATTCTGTTTATCTTGTCACATTTGCAGTGTTTAAACAACAGAGGTCAAATCTCAGGCTACATCTTCTGACTAATGGCTGCCTGTTCTTTTAGTATGGGTTTTGTGTTTACTTTTCTTTTTCTGACTGCACACAGTGAGGGGAATTTTTAAAGTGAATTATGTGACAATCATAGGATGTTGTTTTTTTGCAACACACAACAAAATGCAAATACCTGTAAATTTACTTTATGCATTCAGCAGTTAGGAAATCTAAAATAAAGTACATTTTTGTAATTCTGAGGTGTGCCTGACCAATATTTTAATAGGATCAAAACAGATAAAGCCACTTTAATTGGTGATGTTACAAATGATACATTTTCACAGAAACCCCATTTCCACACATTATCATTTGAGTGTTGTTTGCTATATTGTTTTATCAGTAAAACTGTTTTTGCAAAGTTAGTGGCTATTTCAGTTGAAAACCTGCAGTCTGTAAATTACAGTGCGCAACCACACAAAGATCTAGTTACATTACAAAAAATCACCCCTCTTCATGTCTATTAAAGGTAGGTGGGTCGCAAAAGCTTGTCATTCTAAAAAGTGGGTCGTGGCTCAAAATGTTTGGGAACCACTGGGTTTAATTGTTCACACAGTACGCATAAGGGCACAAAAAGAAAAACCCTTGGATGGACAGAAGCTCACCAAGGGGAAAAAAGAATCTGGAGCTGGCAACCACACACGGGCTTACGGGCCACACATCTTGATGTCACGAGGAGAAGAACATACCACAAAATGGTCGTCGACAACACCTACAAGAAAAAAGCATTTGCAATGCAATCGGTCTCGCCTTTCTGAACTTATAAGTATTTCGCTATGTAGCACATTATTGTGGGCACAGCAAAATGTACTGTTCTACTGTGCACGAAGCAGTAAAAGGGTGCAAAATCACAGGCGGTCACTAGGTATCCCTTGGAACCTCTATTGGCAACATAAGGTACTGCACCCTGCAACATTGTTAGAGAAAGGTTATGGCGCAGCGGTGAAAACTGCCAGCTGGGGATCCGCATTTGAGTCTGGTGTCGACTCACCATCCTGTGATTATAGGCTGATCCTTTAATTTCCTCACAAGCGCCTGGATAGCTGCTCTATATAAATGAAAGCTACTAATTTAAAATAACGCTAAAAAATCAATGCAGCGATCTCTGAGGTGAGGGTGCAGTACCACAGGCTATGATTAGGTGTCCCTTGGAGCTCTTGTGGTCACATGAGGTACTGCACCCTGCAACATGCATAGAGAAAGGATATAGCGCAGCGGTGAGAGCTGCCGACTGGGGAGCTGGGGATCAGTGTTTGAGTCTGGTGACGGCTCGACATCCTGTTATTATGGGCTGATCCTTTAATTTCCCTGAGCGCCTGGATAGCTGCGCTATATAAATGAAAGCTACTAATTTACAATAACTATAAGAAATGAATGCAGCAATCTCGGAGGTGAGGGCGAGCAAGCATTGATGTGCGAGGGGGTGGGGGAGATGGCAAACAGATTAAAATGAGGGCACTGCACTGCAGATCATGCATAAATTAGTCAAATGAAAAAACAAGCAAAATTGGCAGTAGCCTCGACGGGGTGGTAGGGTCCTACAAGCACTGTTGTGAGAGGGGTGAGGGGGAGGCATGGGGAGATTAAGGGATGGCAAGCAAATGAAGTGGACCGAAGTTTCATTGCACAAGTAAACAGAACGCTTGACAAGCAAAGAAGAAGCCCAACCAAAAAGAGTGCTCTCAAAGCATAAATAACCTGAAGAGTAAGATCACGTGTAACATGGGCAGTCCTCATGGGAGGATACAAAATTCCAAAAGGAGGGACTACTAAGTGTATTCACCAATGAAAAGCCTAAAGGACACTAACTGGAACCAATGGAAAAGATGGGTGAATTTTGAAGCCCATATCCTAGATACAGCATGTCTCTGAGAGACAGTTCATGCGCTGCTTAGGCAAGACTTAAAAAAGACTAGAAAGAGGAAAAACTCGGATCCAACCACTAGATGGTGGAATAATGCATAGTATGTGAATCCAGAAAATTCTTTAAGCTGCAAAATTAATCCTACAGATAAGTAACCATTTAGTTTGTGAGGATAGGGCCCCCTTCTCTCTTACTTACAACTGTTGCAATGCCCTTATTTTTGACTTTATTTTCATTTTACATTCTCATGAAGTCTGGGTCCTTGACTGTAAGTTCCTTATTCTGATGGTCTTGTTCTGAGCTTCCAACTGAACTTATTTTTCTTAATTTCTTACTTTGTCCCCTAATCTCTCTCTTAGGGCTTGCTTTTCTCTCTAATCCTGATGATGACCCTACATCCTTTCATGGGTCAAAATTTTTATCATCAAGTTGAAGAAAACATCTGTAAATTCATTAAATGACTTTTCATTAGTCATGTGGCCATAATAGAGCTTTGCTTTATATACTTACATTTTCATTAGTGTGAGCACCGAACATGTGTTTTCATGGACTATTATATAATTTATTTCTTTTTCTGTTTTAAAACTTTTGAAAAATGTTTGTATTTGCAGCCTGTCCTATTCTGTTCCTACTAGCTCCGCGAACCTAACGCAATTATTTTTGATGTATTTTAATTTATTGTTCATATATATTTCTCCTTTACCTATTGGCCGTACAGGGACCGCTGTGTGACCTTAGGAATGATTTACTCCAGGTTCCTGTTTTATCTGGGGTTTACGCATGTGCCTAGTAAATAGTTGTTTTATCACGACCTAAACAATGAATTAAAGTAAATGATTTCTCAAGGTATAAGCAATACCAGCAAAAGAAATAACTGCTCGCAAAGAAATTAAAGTGCAATTGTGAACTGCAAATACCAAAATGCACTGGAACCACTGAGAAATATTTTGGGAAGAGGCTTGGCTTGGCTTTCGCCACATTTGTTTGTTATTTCAGTACAAATTGGTGTTATAACTGTTTAATCTCTAGCAATAGGTGTGTTTTTGTTTACCTGTATGCGTTTTGTGGCTTTAGCTGTTCTTCAGTTGTGTCTGCTGTGTGTGCATCCAAATGTGTTTTCTCAATAAAACCACCAGCACCAATTTTTCACATCTATGAAAGAAGATTGTTTACGCCACAAGCATCAAGTGTCAAACTAAATGGCGTGTAGCGGCCCATGTGGAGCTGACTATATCAATTACTTTCATGTACATTGATTTGAAACGATGTTCTTTAAATGTCCTGAATTTTTTTATATGGTTGCTTCCTCCTGCACAATCCACTGATGGGTGATCTTAGCCTGTGAGTAATTTCAGAATATTTGGCTGAGGAATTAGTGGTAACTGAATGAGTCTGGCTTCTTTAGAATGAAAGGCACAGCAGTACGTGTTTGGGCACTTCCAGAGGATGAATCAAATGTGTATTGCCCAATTGTAGGGAGGTGCAGTAATTAATTATGTGTGCCTGGCTGGTCTCAGATGCACTCCTATTCCACTAAGCCTCCCCACCCAAAAAGGCAAAGCTCCAGTTCTCTTGGGTTGTCCACAAAGGTTTGCTACATATAAACACCTTAATTAAATGGCCATAAAGCAAATAGTCTTTGTTCCTCCCACCCCCACTTTGTATAATTTACTAGCGTCGTCCAGCCATTGTGAAAGGCGGATGTGTGGGAGCATGTACAGGTCTGTGTGGACCTGCCCAGCTATGGAAAACATTGCAAATTAGTAGTGTGAATGAGCAAGGGCTCAGCGGGATACTGCTCCTCCTGTAAGTGCTTTGTATTTGACTTTATTAATTATGTTTGTCGCTTTTCAAAAGCTTCTAAGGAAAGAATGTAATGTTGAGAACACAGAGTAGGTAGTCAGAGTTGACAACTTAACATGGGATGAGATATTTTATAGAGAGAAGGACTTAGTCTGTGGATTAGATGTTAGAGGCAATGTCTGGCCAATAAAGATTCTCCTGTTACTTCCCTCTTCTTTCTTTTGAGTGCGCTCTTCACCTGCTTTCTCAGTCAGTACAGGTTGCACCATGGAAGTTACGCAAAACCTTTTTTTTCCTTACTGATATTTATTTGTATTGTACGTTGCTTTATCTGTCCAGTTTTTGTCCCTCTTGATTTAGTTTTCTGTGTGCACCTCTTAGACGCCACTGTACACATTTCTGTTCTGGATCACATCTGAAACTTGTGAGAAGAGGTGGCAGCCTAAACAAAACAATTAATGAAAGTGTGAATTCTTAATATCAAAATTACAGTCAAAGTGGTGGATCTTATCCTTGCGATCCAGCTTCTTTCTACAGTTTTAAAACTGATTGATCAAATGTAGCTCCTCTGTGGCAGAGTTCTTTCCAGCCCTGCCTCCCTACAGTGTTCAAATTCTCAGTGCCCTAATCTGTGCACTCGTTCTTACAAGTTCCAACTCTTTTGGATAGTGCTTCATTTATGAAATGTACTCTTGAAGCTCAAGTTCTTCATCTTTGCAGCTACATGGCGTTGTTGCTGCCCAATAGCATTCTGTTTGCCTTGGAATATCCAGAATAGTCGCTCAGTTACCACTGGAGACCTTCTTAACAGTATGTGCATTGACCATTTCAGAGATATAGTGCTTGTTATAAGCAAGCATTACTGGTGTAATGTGTGAGTATCTCAACGAAGCCTGGGGTTCCAATTTAGCATTATAAGGCACATAATATTTGATTTCTTGCCTTTCTCTCCTTCTAATGTTTTTGTTGTAGTATATTTCATAAGAACTATAAAGTATGTATATATAACCTTTTTCACATTTAATTTTGAGTTTTAAGAACCCATTACTATACAAACCTAACATTAGTGCATTGCATTAGGATTGGACAAAAAGAGTAAAGGAAAAGTGGGAGGACACATGCGTGGAGGGTGTGCAATGGCACAGGGGTGAACACTACATGAGGGAATGACATAAATGGCATCTCTGTATTTCCGGCAGGGGGACCACAAGGTGTCAGTTAGGTGTCAAGGATGTCTGCAGGATCTGTGGTGTACTGTTTAAAGGGCCAGACATTCTATGGAAACCAGTCTTCCTTACTAAATCAGGAACATGTCATGACATTCCTCAGCCCCCAGTCTGAGTCTTACTATGAGTCTTAAATGGCTTCCAGGTCTTTTCAAATTCGGTCAGTTTATCTGCCAATAATGCTGTATATTTTTCCATTTTGTAAATGTGCCAGACTTTGGAACATTACAGCCCGGTGTGGGTGAGACGGTCTACTTCCAGCAGTGGCATTAGGTTAATCTACCCGCTAAGAGAAATTGTGTGATTAGTTGCCCCATAGGAGAATGCATAGGGTACACCCTATCTTCCCCCACATGGCCCAACAGGATCACTATTAGATCGGACAGGAGAACAATTCTTGTAAGATTGAGCCTGTGGACATGACCACCAAATGTGGGCCAGTGTGTCCCTCCGCTGCTATTTTCTCCAGCACATATCAGTGGTTCCGAAAATAGCTTTGAATCTAACCAGAGTCAAATACCACCTAGTGAACACCTTGAATACATTCTCCTTGTATTTGGTGAACATGAAAGCAGTCGCCACCTTTTGCTACATAGCCTTCCACACTTCATCTATATCCCTTGCCGGGTCCTCCTCCCATTTGTCATATATTGGTGACTCATTGGCTCTGTGTCCAAAATAGCGAAGCCAATGCGTTTCACCTTACAAAAGCTTCATCAGGGCAAGAGATCTGAACCACTGGGAAACTCGAGAATCTTTTTAACACAAGATAAATGGTGTTGTAGGCTGTAGTTAATATTGAATCGCATGCGTTTTCAGACTACAACACGTTGGGTGTGCTATTTTGGAAATACATAATAAAGAAAAATACTTCATCAATAGTCAAGACCCACGAGCATCTGTTTAATGTTAAATGTGATCTTCCATATCTGTTCCTGTTGCCTCTCTATTTTTGATATAAATGTAGTAACTTAGCTACTAGTCTGGATTTATTCACTATGCTGCAGGAAGCAGCCAAAGTAGTACAACAGCAGAGTATCTTTCGGTTCAAACCAAAGTAGCAACTGATTTGAAACACTCCGAACAGATGTAAAATGATACTTTGTATACAGTGTGTTCTAGGATGCATGTTACCGAGCAATAAAGTAACAGTTGGAGTAAACATACAAGTGTGAATATGCTCTTGCATGGTGCATTATGTAACGACTCAAAACACCATATGAAATCCAACTTCTTCCTTCACATTTATCTTTGAGCAACTCCAGCTGCTTTCCATCTTTTCTGATCTACTATTGTTAGCCTCCTCGTCGGCACTGCTGTTTTTAATGTCCTAAAAGTGGCCTGTAGTGAAAGTGGCATAGCCTCACTTGATCAGTAGCTCCCATTTTCAGTAGCTAAATAAAATATGTAGGAGGAATACCTTGGTGTGTTTGATTTCTGACTTTTTGCTAAAGCTACAGGTGCTTTGATTAATTTTGCAACGAGGTTGGGCAAGCACCCTATTGATGACCTCCTGGTAATATATAAAGCCAAATGTATCTCTGTTGCCTTGTATGGGGCTGGCATTTGGGGCCTTGTAAATGTGGAGCCACTCCAAGTTGAAAATAGTTTTCTGAGATACCTCTTGGCTGTCCCTGATAGCACAGCTACTAACATCTGCCATGCCGAACTGGGCCTGCCATACCTGTCTGACCTTATTAAAATCCAGCCGATTTTATTATGGCACATGGTCTGGACAGGTGTGTCTACAGGCCTAAATCGGGAAGTGATTTTAGATTGTTTGAAACTGTAGCAGGTAAATTACATCCCCTGGCTTGCTTATATTAAAACATTTTTCTGGTGACCTTGACCACATTGAGTTGTTTGACAATCCTGACTCCATGCTTCATATCTCGAGGAAGAACCTAAAAACATTGTTTAAATCACCTGGAGACGGATCAGGCTGTCTTCTAACATTATGAAACAGACAGTCCGAGCCAATTACTCTTGATTCAAACAGGGATGCAACCGTATTTATTATGTACCCCAAGTAATTATGATAGGTTCTTACTGAAGTGCCTACGCTTAGGCAACTTTCACAACCTGGTTACATTTCCCCAAATAAACGACTGGTCATGCTCTCTCTGCCTCTGTCCTTGTGACAATGTATCTAATCAGTCGACAATCCACATTGTTTTTTTTGTAAATTTTATACTGTACTTAGGAGAAGATGGATTGTGTCTTATTTGAATATGGTAGGCTTAAGGCAATGCCAACCCGCATTTATATGGCTTCAATCTCTAGCTGATGAAAATGTCACTAGTCACATTGCAAAATATCTGAAAGGGGTGGTCAAAACAAGGTCATCGATGCAAGGTCCAATTCTTGTTGAAACTGATTCACATGATGATTTTGTTACTACATGAGCATGTGGCTAACACCTTGTAATCTGTCTGTTATTTCATACCTATGGTAATTGTAATGGATTTTAATCAGTTTTTAGTTTGATAAACTTTTAAATTATGAATGCTTATTTGTAAATGTTGAATGATATTTCTTGTGCTTTTATGATTTAATACTTGAATCGAATAAAGCACATATTGATTTCTGACTCTTGCACTGTTCCCTAGTTACAGAAATTGATTCTTATTGTCAGCATTACTTGCTAAAAGTAGTTAAATAGAAAACATGTATAGTAAGAAGCAGTACAGATATGCAACTATTATAGATTAAGTTAATGCTTCTGTAATGCTCACACCCCAATATCTATTTGGTTGATGCTCACCCTGCTTCTTGTTGATGTTTAGGCAATTTCAAGGCCACACGGACGGAGCCAGCTGTATTGACATTTCAAACGATGGCACCAAGCTGTGGACGGGAGGCCTGGACAACACGGTGAGATCCTGGGACCTGAGGGAAGGACGACAGCTCCAGCAGCATGACTTCACGTCACAGGTGCGTCACTTTGTAGCATGGGCATGTTTTTGACTGTTCAGTTGTTTACATATTGCAGGTGAACACATGCTGTGAAAAATTAGAGGTGGCAATATCTTGAGCACATCTGATCCAGTTGTGTCTGTCTGCATTTTTCTTGACTACTTTTTAGTAACATGAGAACTACATTGGGAGATTTCTGACTAATAGCCAACACAAGTATAGGAGGATTTTGTCCATCTTTGCCGTTGCCTGGCTGTTTTCATACTCAAACGGGACAGTACCATAACATGTGTTTTTTTTAAATTTGTTTTTAATATAACAGACAAAACATTCAAGGCGTGTTATAGGTTCAAAACCTGACACAAATATATGCCATCCTGCGCAGTCAACCACCTTCCACTGGAGTGAGTTATCCAGGCTTTGGGCAGAATTTAGGTCTTTACAGTTTCTTAATATGGGTCCATTTTGTTGAAAAAAATAATTTTATCAATATGCACAGGGCCAAATCAATCATAGATTTGTATGGTAGTACCATAATTAAACCACAGCCTGCAATTAGCTACAACGCTGACAATTAGTCAAACAAGTTATTTTATCTGTCTGCAATGAGGTGTGTATGTTGCTATTCTTAACAAGAGGATGATCTAGTGTTCTTAATACAGAATTCTTGTCTGCTAAATCGGTGACCTATTACATGGTCTCCTTGCAGCCTTCCTGCAGATGGCAGCAACTACAAATGAAATAGATATTTGTTTGCTTGTCCTATTTTATCTTCAAGCTTTGGTCTTAATAAGAGATAAGGCAAATATAATTTCTTCAGCTACAGTAATTAATTTAAACCTACCAGCAAAGCTTACAGCGCTCTCATCTAGGATCCCAAACGTTACATTCAGGTTCATCCTGTGCAGATGTGGGAGCTGGCGTGAAACACAAAGATCTTATTTACTCTGTATCACAGTGAAGTGTAGCCACGGCGTACCAACCAGGTGAAATACAAGGTCTGCAACATTGCACAATCCAAAGAATTCAATTAGGAGTAGCCAGAGTTAACATTATAATTTTGTTACTGCAACTCCGTTGTTTACTTTAAAACACCTATGATTTCAAATACCTAACACATAGCCTGATTAAAAGCTTCAATTTTAATACGTTTAGCTTAGTTGTTGAGCCTTTTATCAATGTCTGATTGTAGTCTTTGTTGACATGTTGCATCCTATAGTTCTCAGTCAAGATTGTTTTTGTTTGTTTTGTCTGGTATCATTGGGTTAAAAAGGCATGACATGCCACTTAGAATCCACACGGCTAGCAACATCTAGTATGATGATATCCATTTAGGTGGTTAACACTTTGCAAGGCCTGCTGTTTTCTTGTTTTTCTTTGAGAGAGTTATGTTCTGCAGCGTGAATCTCTTCTGGTTTCACATGATGTGCCTTATTACGCTATCCAGTAGGTGGGTCCAGAATACGATTCTTCTCAGTCCTCCTTGCATAAAGAGAGAGCATTGCATAAACTGTGTAAAGTTTTACACTTTTCTTAGTTGTAGTGAAGTACTGTGGCATTGATTACAGTTCTTAATGACAACGTTCTGCACCTTATGCAGGAGTCAAGCAATCGAGCAGGCTTTTGTGGTTCATTGCCCTTTCTCATTACATTATTTAAATACATTTATAGGGTGATAGTTTCTTGTGGAAGTATATTAATTGTTATTACAAGGGACTGCTTGTGACATGACTTAATTCTACACTGGTGTTTATTGCATGAGATGGTAGCAGTGCAGATGTGGTCGTGGAAAGAAGTGGATTAAGTGACATATTTTAAGGGGATGATTATGATCAGCGATGCTTTAACATAAAGCGCATGCCTGTCTGAGGTTCCTCATAATGTGCAACCAAAAGATCCCTAACTTTTCTTTTTTGAGTATCATTGCATTTGGCAACAAATGCAGCAAAAAATGCCAACTCCTTGAGGAGCAAGGGGGTTTCTTTCCGACTATTTATAGTGCTTCTACAGCCAGTCGGTAAACAGTGCGTACCTACATTTCGGGTGATACTCCAAACGTTTCAATGGGTTGTGGCATGTTGATGCCATTCTGGACTGCTTGACGTCGTGCACCTGTACAGCATTTTAATGTGCTGTGTGTGCAGGGCTGTTTGTCCAGTCCAGAGTGGTTGCTGCTCAATTCACTCAATGCTAAGACTGGATCCTGTAGAGAGACCGCGCCCTGAAACCTCCCTTCTGGATCTCATTTATGAGTCATTCTAAGGATAGTTTCAGTTTTTGTATGAATTACTGTGCAGGATCCAGATACAGTGTTGGGGGGGTCAGAAAAGCAGATCATGCTTGGACACCTAAGACCTCAGACGAGATGAAATGTGGTGACATTGATCTCTTACGTTATCAAGGTAATTAAAGAAGATTTCAAACAAAGTTTTGTAACGTTCCGCTGAGGATATGGGACTTGCATTCCCCCAATGGATAAAGTTTGTACGCTTGTGGTCAGGATGTGGGATTCTTGTTCCCATACGTCTCTTGATACTTCTATTTTATTTTGTTGACAATTTAGTTTTTGTTCAGACTCTCTGCTTCAACATGTCTAATGAGCCATTAAGAAAAGAAGTGCATGTTCCTTGGTTCTAAAAGGTCACGGTCCACAGTTGTAAATACTTTTTAAAATTAAACATGTACCTAGATGACACACGGATACCTATTTTTCTTGGACATGTTTTGTTTGTTTTCAGGCTAGGTATAGTTTTTTTTGGGGGGGGTGAACGGGACAGAGATAAAAAGTCATGGAACTATGACTGTGAGGTTGAATCTAGCTGGTTTTCTTGTAGTTTTAGTTTTATATAAAGAAACAGATCAGACCCACATATAATATGTATCGCTGATGGATACATCTACCTGTGGACCTTTTGAATTACCCCTTGTGCAGCAATACACAAACTTTTTTCATAGCTCTCCCACGTTGACTAGGACGTCACAATGGAACGGCTCCGCTCGAGACTCTGTGTGATGTCATCAGAGCCATAAGAAAACCTCATTGGCATGCTGACGTCTGTTCCCTTTTTTTCCACGCTGTCTACGCGCAACGGTTTTTCTAGGCCCCTGCATTTCTTAGTAGTTTAACATTGTTAATCGTCTGTAATTGTAGCAGTGCGGTGGCTGCTCAGAAAATGTCTGGGTTTAAACCTTGTAGGGAATGCGGGGGTCATATGTCTATCATGGACCCCCATTATGATTTTGGTGCCTGTCGTCTGACCACGACGTTGAGGGATGTTCTACGTGTCAGCATATGAATCTGAAGGCCCTCAAGAAGAGGGAAGCTAAACTGTTCGTGGCCAGGGCGAAGAAGCAAAAGAGGGGCCGGAGAAGGACAAGATTGAAGTCACCGATGCCGCACACTTCGAAGTCGTCGAGGAAGCACAAGAAGAAGCGGCATCATGGCTCCAGACGTCGCTCTTCTAAGGACAAGTCGCTGAAGTCGAGGTCCCTATCTTTACGGTGTCAAAGGAAAGATGAAGTCTCTCCTTCCCCTTCACCTCAGGTGACTCCGGCTCATTCTCTGACTCCGAGGGGCACTCCGACGTCCAGGAAAGCGATGCCTCCGAGCAGTCCGCCCCTGACTAAGGTGTCTCCGGCGCCTCAGCCAGATCCAGCCTTACAACCTTGGGCTCCTCCTGAGCAGGTGGTCCCGGATCCGTACCCACCTTTTCTGGCTCCAGGTAAGGCTCTTTCGCGTTTCTTGAATGCAATGTATGGCATGTTTGCCAGTGCGGCTAACCCTTCTAGTGCGCCTGTTTGCCCCATGGGACCGCTGTCTTTCAAAATGGGCTTACCACCCCATTATGCCCAGGCACCCTCCATGCCATTTATGGTGATGACCCCAAATTGGCCTCTCCCGATGCCAAGGTTCTTGACGCCGATACCATCCCAGGAGGGAAGGATGGATTATTCTCCGGTGCCGCCGAGCTCCGGTCTGGCGCTGTCTCGACTTAGTGCAGCACCTCCGACCATCCCTGAATGGCCTCCATCAATGCCGGCTCCAAAGTCACCGGTGCAGCGTCTGACACCGATACCCAAGATAAGGTCAAGAAGGGAGGCACAGAGGCTTCTGGAGGAAAAAGAATTCTAGGAGCCAACAGGAAGAGGCTGAGGAAGGGGAAATAGTGAATCCCATGCATGAGTTTGAAGGGCTACTGGGCTAATACGTCACTATTGTGGGAACTATCTTCTTCTAAAAGTATTCCTTCACAGCAGGTCTCTTCCTACCTCTCAATCATCAGGAAGGCAGCTGATCTTCTGGACTTGCAGTTGCCCACTGCAGAGATGAAATCAAACATCCTGACTGAGGTTCTTCACTCTCCTTCATCGGAGCCAGAGCCTCTGCTCCCAATTAATGAGGCGTTAACATAAACCCATACTAGAAGTATGGCAAAAGCCTATGTCTGCCCCAGCTGTGTCCTGATGGGTGGTATGACAGTACAAAGTTGTGCATGGAGATCCAGCTTTTTTATCTACCCACCCTTCTCCTGAGAGCTCGGTGGTTCAGGCGTCATGCTCTTCAAAACAATCTTCTAGCTCTTTTCCATCAGCACCTGGAGATAGGGATTTAAAAAAAAAAAAAGAGCAATCGGCTAAAAAGGTATTTTCATCAGCCAGTATGGATTTAAAGTTGACAAATGCAACGTGCCTGCTGGGCCACCACATTCACATTCATGCGTTGATGGATTCGGCTAAGGAGGTGATCCCAAAACTCTCCGAGAATGTCCATGGCCACTTTGCAGAGGTGTTGTTGGACACTCAATCTGTGGTCCATCAGGTTATTCAATCTGGGCTTGACACAGCTGACTCTGTTGCTAGAGTGATGGGTTCCTCAGTGGCAGCTAGGGGGCACACCTAGCTGAGAGGTTCTGGTTTCTCTCTGGATGTTCAGGCCACCCATTTAGATTTACCTTTTGATGGCTCTTGACTTTTCGGAACCAAGGCGGACTCAGCGCATCAGTGCATTAAAGACAGTAGAGCCACCTCTAGATCACTAGACATGCAGTCTCAACCTAGGGCCTTTGGTTACCGAAGATTTTGGGGCTTTGGAAAGGCTACTCCATTTCGGGCCCAGCCGCAGCAACAGCAGGCGAACCCACTGTATAGACCATAGAAAGGGAAAGGTAGAGGTTGCATGTGAGGCTCAGCTCGACAACAAGTCTCCTCCTCCTGTTCCCCCAACTGGTTCCGCAGGGAACCAGCTCTAGATCCTCCATCTTAGATCATGTGGGAGGTCGGTGTCCCATTTTCTACAAAATTGGTAATCTGTTGCATCAGATCTCTGGGTCTTGGATCTCGTAGAAAATGGTTACCCCCTTCCTTTCCTGGAGTTCCCCCTCCTTTTCGGGAGTTCCCCCTCCTTTCCCCACTCATCAGGGTTGGTGTTCGGAGGACCATCTGTTGCTCCTGCAGCAGGAGGTTCTGGAGCAGTAAAGGGGTCAGGGATGCTACTCCCGGTTGTTCCTGATCCCCGAAAAGGACATGCTATTGAAGCCAATCCTACCTCATGATCTTGAATTTTTACCTCAAACAGGAGAAATTCAAGATGTTGACCCTAGCTCAGGTTCTTCTGGCGCTGCAGCAGGAACACTGGATGGTGTTGATCGATTTACAGGATACTTATTTTCACATTCTCATTCTGAAGTCGCATCGGAAGTATCTCCATTTTATGGTGGGATCTCAACATTACCAGTTTGCGTCCTTCTGTTCGGTCTTGCATCTGCACCGGGGTCTTTACAAAGGTGATGGTGGTGGTAGAGGCACATCTCAGGAGGTCAGGATTCTTGTTTTCCTCTATCTGGATGACTGGCTGCTCACCAGAGATGGTGCTGCGTCATCTGCAAGTGACAACGCGGCTGTTGTTCGACTTGGGTTTTTCGATAAATGTACCCAAATCTCACCTTGTGCACTCTCAGCGCGACCGGTTCATAGGGGCAGTACTGGACACTACTTTGAGTTGTGCATTCCCGCCTCCTTTGAGGATTCTAGACATCCGGCTATGATTCCAATGTTTCAAGATGGAGCGGCTTTCCAATCCTGAAGGCTCTGCGCTTGCTTGGTCTGTTTGCTTCCTGCATATTGTTGGTCAACCATGAAGGCTGGCACATGAGATCACTCCAGTGGTGCCTCCGCAGGCAGTAGTTTCATCGCAACGGAGATCTCCGGGAGGTGGTCAGACTTTCCAGACATTGCAGTGGAGCTGTCATGATGGAGTGCGGCCATTTCAACCTCCTCCGGTGGCCACAGTGATAACGGATGCCTCTACTCTGTGTTGCGGAGCACATCTGGGGGATCTGGAGGTCAAGGGCCTTTGGTCTCAAGTGGAATGATTGTTTCACATCAGTCTTCTAGAATTGCGGTCGATATGTTTGGCTCTCAAGGCCTTTCTTCCCTCCCTTCGCAGTCAGTCAGTTCAGGTCCTGACGGACAACTCTACTGCAATGTGTACATCAGCAAATGGGGAGGAGTAGGGTCGTATCGTCTCTACAGGGAGTCTCTGCCACTCTGGTCCTGGACTTCGGACCATCAGATTTGTGTAATTGCAAATTATCTGACGTGGGTGCTGAATGTGCATGCGGTCAGTCTCAGTTGGCAACACTCAGCCGATCACGAGTGGCATCTTCATCCGGAGGTGATCCATCACATTTTCAGTATGTGGGGGTTTCCTCAGTTGGATCTGTTTGCCACTCACAAGAATACGCACTGCCCATTGTTCTGCAGTCTCCAGTATCCGGTGCAGGGAGTGTTGCGGGACACGTTTCAGTTAGATCAGGACTCTCCGCTTCTTTACGCGTTTCCTCCCATACCCTTGATCCCTCTGGTTCTGAGGAATGTTCGCCAAGACCGGGTCCAAGTCCTAATGATCGCTCCGGTTTGGCCAAGATACAGTGGTACACAGATCTACTTCACCTCTCATCGTGCCATCCGCTCCATCTCCCTGTCAGGGCAGACCTCCTCTTGCAGGGGCAGGTTCTACACCCCCACCTCCAGAGCCTGCACCTTCATGCCTGGAGATTGAACAGGGAAACCGGAGTTCTTTCTCTCTCCCACCCGATGTGGTGGACGTTAAATTATCAGCCAGGAGACACTCCACCAAATCTGTTTATTCTGGTAAGTGGTTCTGGTTCGTTAAATGGTGTGGAGAGAGATAACATTGATCCTTTGCAGGCCCATTTATCTGATATTCTGAGTTTCGTTCTTTCCTTGGCTCAACAGTGTTGTGCAGTAGCAACTGTTAAAGGCTACTTGTCTGCCTAGTCAGCCTTTCTTTGCTTACCAGACCAACCCTCTTTGTTTAAGTCTCCCATAGTCATGAGGTTTATTAAGGGTCTCACTAACAGGTTTCCTCCCACTCCATTTATCATGCCTCAGTGGGATTTAAATTTAGTTCTTACTTTCCTGATGGGGTCCCCCTTTGAACCACTGCACAGTTGTCCCTTGAGATTGCTAGCGTTTAAGACAGTATTTCTGGTTGGAATTACTTCTGCCAGGAGGGTTAGTGAGCTGCAGGCTCTTCGTTCTTCGTTCTATGCCTCCTTTTACCTCAAACTCCTCTGTCTCACTTATAGGGCCGTGCAGGCTGGCCCCTCAAATGCGTTGGGGTCTCTGCTTACTCGATATATTCCTGGCCGGTCTTTGCGTTCTGCAGACTCTAACAAGCTTGTGGTCCCTCGCTCTAAAAAATCCAGATGGGGGAGCAGAGCTTTTTCCACCGTTGCGCCTCTACTCTGGAATGGCCTTCCTCTAGAGATTAAGGCGCTTCCCTCTTTGTCTTTGTTTAGAAAAGCGCTTAAAACCTGGTTTTTTATAAAGGCATATCAGTAAGCTCTCATGTGGTCTTCCAGTCAGCTTTTATTTTAGGCGCCTTGACGCCCATTGGGCTAAGTCTGCGCGTTACAAGTTCCGCTTCATTCATTCATTCATTCTATTCATGGGGATAAGATGATTCTTGGGACCAGAGCTGCTTTCCTGCCCAAGGTGGTCACTCCCTTACACCAAGGACAATCTATCACTTTACCTACTTTTTATCCTCCTCCTTCTAAGGAGGAGGAGAGACTTCATCATCTGGACCCTAAGAGGGCGGTCCGCTTCTACCTGGACAGGTGTAAAGACTTCAGTCTGGATGACTAACCCTGCATTGGTTATGTTGGAAAAATGAAGGGCAAGGCTGTCCACAAGCGAACGCTGTCCAGGTGGATTATCCTCTGCATCAAGATCGGCTACGTCTTGGCCACGAAGGAGCCTCCTGAAGGTATTCAAGCTCATTCTACCAGAGCGAAGTCGTCTGCAAGGCGGCAACTTGTTCTTCCCTCCACACTTTTGCGAAGCATTACTTCTTAGACCCAGAGCTGAGGAGGGACGGCCACTTTGTATGTTCTGTGCTGCAGGATTTTGAGGTATAGGTAGGCAGGCACCCTCCTCTGGGAACTGGACTGCTTGGGGATTCAATTCAAAAGGTGAGGAATCCACAGGCATATGTATCCATCAGAAGAACAAGTTACTTACCTTCGGTAACGCTTTTTCTGGTGGATACAGTATCTACCTGTGGATTCCGCACTGACCCATCCACTTACACCAAAAAGGTTTTTAGGACGAGCTGCTTATATTTCAATGATTTTTAAATGTTGTGATGCTTGTCACTAGGAAATGTCTATATTTTAGAATTTTCAGTTTTCTTTTCTTCTTTATATAGTATTCTATATACCTAAGGAAATGTTGTATACTCTGTATACTGGTGAAAGTTTGTCGGTTTACCCATCCGCCTTGAAGGCATGGAAAAAATGGGTGGAACGGACGTCAGCATGCCGACGAGCTGAGCCGTTTCATTGTGACGTCCTCGTCAACGTGGTAGAGCTATGAAAAAAGTTTCAGTGGTATGCTGCGCTAGGGGTAATTCAAAAGGTGAGGAATCCACAGGCAGATACTGTATCCAACAGAAAAAGCGTTACCGAAGGTAAGTAACTTGTTCGTGTCTCCGAATTCATAAGGATGTTTGTTTTTTGTATCCATAAAGTTATGCTTGCTTGATTTCTTGTAAGCACTCTTTTTCTGCTCACAGATGTAGATGTAGAACATTTCAACCCTCACAACTGATCTGTCTTGTACCAGATCGATATCCACATACTCTTTCTTGTTTGTATTCTAGATCTTTTCACTTGGATATTGTCCAACTGGTGAATGGCTGGCAGTAGGGATGGAGAACAGTAATGTGGAGGTGCTGCATGTTACTAAACCCGACAAATATCAACTACACCTTCATGAGAGCTGTGTGCTGTCCCTCAAGTTTGCTCACTGTGGTAAGTTCTTATGCATTTCTCTAAGGTTTGCATGTGTTATGTCCTCGTCCCTTTACATATATTCAGTTCTGTATAGCTTTTGTCTAGTACTGAATTGTTTTCCAGCAAAACACATCAGTAACTTGTAGTACATTCTTTTGGCATTCTCAGTGGAATACAGATTTGTGAATCGGATGGTGCATAGATACTAAATATTTATTGTCTTCCTATCAAGTATACCCACACCCTTGTGGGAAGATACAGTAACTAATATTTCCTTGGCATACAGTATGCCCACATTCTTGTTGGAAGTGAAAAATAAGACCCAATATCTCATTGTCATGCTAACTCTACCAGTGGTTCTGAGCTGCTTCAAGATGTAGTCACTTGTATCTTCTATGCTATGGAAAGTACCTGATGTGCAACAAGAAATTAAATGATTTCTGAAAGTATTTACTGACCAACAACTAGAATAACTCAGCAAAACATGGTTGGTCAGATTGAATCCGAATATAAGACTCAGGGTAAGTAGCTGTCACAAGATCTCAGATATTGAGGAGTATGATTGGCTTTAAGTGGCCTTCCACGCTCTGTTTTTATCTGACTTTTAAGAAGAATCAGCTTTCAGGATATATCATACAGTGGTTGGAAAGT
This sequence comes from Triturus cristatus, assembly GCF_964204655.1. NCBI lineage: Eukaryota > Metazoa > Chordata > Amphibia > Caudata > Salamandridae > Triturus > Triturus cristatus. The sequence continues at coordinate 919,107,735 of NC_140581.1, read as the reverse complement.
GTGGTTTGGATAGAATATTTGGTTACAGCTGTCCGAGTGTCACATATGAGAGTGGCAGGGATACTAATACATGTATATGATGATTTCCAGTTGCAAAAGTGGAAGGGTGTAGAACTCCAGGGACTTGCAATTGCATAGCCAAATTCTGCAGTCTTTGGAGCCATGCAGTCAATTGGATGGAAGAGATAGGTAGAATATGTTGCTGCAGTCCAAGAGGCTGGTGCTCCCCATTACTTTGACCTGATGTATTCAAAATAATGATGGATGGAATGCTAAATACCATAAATGCCTAATGCCTAAACACCAAATTCAACCTTTTTGTGTGTCCTGTTCTTCAGATCATGGGGAAATCTGTGACCAACGGATCTATTGCCAGATCATGGAAAACATTTAGTTATGTTAGCCATTGTTGAGGAAGATGTTACACACAACGCCAAGAGCTCATTTTTATTAAGAAGACAGGTGCATGACTGAATTTAATTGGAAATGTTTCTTTGGGTGACATTTGTAGAGGGGCAACATGTAATACACTTTTGTGATTCCACATTGTGGATGTTTAGCCAAGAAAGGAAGTAGCTCTTTAGGTTGTTGTTCATCAATAAAATTGTTATTTAAAAAAAAAAGGAAGTAGCAGTGGGACAAACGGGATTAAAACATTAGTTTGCTTCTATTTGTACTTCATGCCCACTTCCACAGGTGGACTGCTACTACATAATTAATGCCCAGCATGGGACCTTTTAATAGCTTAACATTGCAAAAGAAGCAAGTTACCTACGATATTTGGTTTGAAACTTGAGACAATTCTCATGTCACATTACATGCTCTGCATCAAAAATGTAGACCAGTAGTGCACACAAACAAATACAAATGTAATTAGTATCCGAAGATGTAATTTCTACATACCTAGGAAAGGTATTAGCCTACCCTCGCACAACACAGTGGGAAAACAATATCTGAAGATGTTTGTCACATAGTGGGGTATTGTGGACTTGCGATCAACAGCCTCATGTCTCATTAACTGTGCCTATAGTCAACCCACAAAACAATTTTTTTTTCAAAAAAAGTATTGTGACAAGTAAGCAACCTGTTTGTTTTATTTCTTTGATACCATTTTACGTGTCCCGTTTTTGCTGGTAGTGAAATGGACTGTCTTACTCATTAGGAAATGGCCCATTCATTTTAACCGCTAGTGTTTGATAATGTCTTTCACCGCTGCTGTATCAATGGAATCAACCAATGAAGACCATATTTGTTTGCCCTTAATTCTTCAGTGTTTTCATTTTGTAACTGTAAAGACTTTTTTCAATGTAGTATTTATATAAACATAGTATATTTATTAATCAAGTCTGTCGGAGTTTGTGGATTTATTTTACTAATATATTCACTTTGTTTCAGGCAAATGGTTTGTGAGCACCGGAAAAGATAATCTTCTTAATGCTTGGCGAACACCTTATGGAGCCAGTATATTTCAGGTAGTGTTTCTTAAATTTTTACTGCCATTTACTTAATGTGCCAATTTGCAAGTGCAGGATTGGAAAAGTGGTCTTTCTTAGGTCTCTTTGGTGAATGGACTAAGTGGAAGGATGTTATGTTATAGTGTATTTGTTAAGCGCAACATTTACCCAAGGGTATCTTGGCGCTGCTTCAGCATTATGTAGGCTGTTAGATTAATGAAACTGTGGAAACAATAGTTGTTGAAAAGCCAGGTTTTTATAGCCTTTCTGAAACGCAAGTGACCAGGAATGGATTTAATGTAAGCTGGTTGAGAGTTTCAAAGTTTCTAGGCATTAAGGATGAAGCCTCACCCTCCCCAGGAAGCAAGTCTGTAGCTGGGGATCAGACGATTTTTTTCACTTCCAGAGCATAATTGTCTGGAAAGGCAGTACCATTTAAAGCCTTGCTGAAGGTATTCTGGGCCTTTCCCATAAAGAGCCCTATGGGTGATGCCAAGGGTTTTGAAGGAGATTCTTTAGCAGATCGGTAGCCAGTGGAGTTTGCTGAGCGGTTGTCTGGTGGAAAGGTATTTAGGAAGACCTAGAAGCATGCGGACAGCAATATTCTGCATGACTTGGCGTTTGTTGAGGAATTGTTTTTGAATATTCAGGTAAAGACCATTACAGCAGTTTAGACAAGATAAGGCTTCTAACCACTAATTTCGGTAGCTCCTCCGGGAGATGTAGTATTTGTTCCACTACTTTAACGGTGTAAAAAGCAGAAGAGATTACTGCTTTTACTTGGTCGCCGCAGGCGAATTTATTGTCAACCTGTATTCCTAAATGTTTCACTTTGTCAACTGGGACTGTGAGAGTGCCCATTTCTTGTGGCCGCCAACTAGAAGACCAAAAAGAGGTATATCCACCGAAGAGGACAACCTCTGTCTTTCCTGAGTTTAGCTTAAAGCAATTTGAACTCATCCAATCATTGATGAGTCACACAGGTATTGAATCTAGTGTTAGTTATCATTGCTTTTGGTCTGAGATACCACTATTTGGCTGTCATCCACGTATGACGTGAGTGAGAATCCAAAAGTTTTCACAAGAATGGGCAAAGATCTGACGCATATGTTAAATATTGTTGGACTAAGCAAAGAGCCCTGTGGGACTCCACATGGTAAAGAGAAGGAGTAGGAAGCGAAGGATCCAAAACGTAGTTTGTTTTCTCTCCTTGAGAAAGGAGCTGAGTAGGGTCTGGGCTTTCTCGCCTAATACCAATTTCTGCTAAATGGTCCACTAATAATTTGTTGTTGACCGTATCTAAAGTCGCTGATCGATCAAGCAGTATCAGTACTGCTTTCCCTCCACTGTCTCGTGTGGCTCTGATTCGTTCCGTAGCTGGTCTACACCCCTATGCAGTTTATTCGGATGATGCAATACTTCTTCTCAACGATAAGGTCATGAATTACTTAGAACACTCTTACATGTGTTAAACAGTGGATTACTAACTTTATACAACTATTCTGATCATCCATGTCATATATATGTTAACAATTTGTACGATTATATTGGAGTGGAAACTTGTATTCTGACAAGATAGGGCACACATGATACTGTCTAGTGGCAAGCATCCTAAAGTACATAATTTTCCTAATACCTCTTTTAACTTTCTATAAAGAAACTGAGCTAATGGGTGTACTCTACCTTTACCTTACTGCTCTCTTGGATACTTCCATTACTTTTGTACTCTAGAGACAGCGACAGATATTTAAGCACTTGCAAACCTTGGTCTCCAGGAGCACCTATACTATGTAGGGATAGCTCTTATTTATTGACCCCTTCACAGAACACCTTCCAGAAGTCTTGATGCATTTTTTGATCAACACTTCCCCTTTCCCCTTTTAAAGGGTGAACTAGAAGACCCCCGGTGGGGTGTTTAAACTCATGCGAAAAAGTAATTCCTCAAAATTGTTTTTGAGAAAAGGCAGAAGGGGTGTGTAATCATTAAGTCCAGGTCATACAAAGCACAAAATGTCCCTTTGACCATTGTTGCTGCTAAACTGAAGGCAATTAATTAGAAACTCATGGGTATAATTCTTTGAAAGAAAATCAGACCCTTATATCATATTGTTTGTTCTTTAATAGCGAATATGCTGAGCTCCGCTTTAAAATCCTCAAGAGGTGCTATCCGGGACTAGACCAGCTGGCATTCTAGTTATATAATGTCTTGGATAGAGACTGGTGGCTATGCAGGAGATATGACTCCTTCATACCCATCTATTGGTCCTGCCCCCTTACACAGAAATGTAAGATGAGAAGTAGGACTAAACTTCAAACAGGTTTATCTAATATATTGTTTTTAAATCAGAAGTTGTTGCAGAATTGTCCCAACCCTCAAAATAGCTTCTCCACTTCTTGTCTGCAGTTACATGTTTGCTTATTGTAGGTTCATTAGCTTTGACATCAAGAAGGAAACGTACAAGCATGCCTAGGAGGTAGGAAAGGAAGATTGTGACACAAAATCTCTACCATGGAAAAGCTTTAATGTGCCAGAAGGAACAATGCATCTAGTGACTACTAGAACAATGGGTTTCAGTTCATCCAGTCCAGCTTTTTTCTTTACTTATTACTACCTGTGGTCCTCAGTCTATAATGTGATAAAGAGGACTAAAAGTATCATAATTAAAATGAAAAGTCTGGACTGGGTCAGTTACGTAAGACACTGGTCATATTTTTAAAGCTTTGTTAGGTTGGCTAGACTTTTCTTAATAGTGCTTTGCGGACATCATTAATTGTTTATTGACCTTTATAGAGCCGCAGCATGATGTACACTTTTATGAAACATTACAATGTTGATGTTTAGCCAAGACCGGAACTAGCAGTGTGACTAACAGCATTAAAGCTTTAGTTTGCTTCTATTTGTACTTCAAGTCTACTTCAATAGGTGGAATTCTGTCGCATGATTCATACACAGCATATGAATCTTGAATAGATTCATACTGCAAAAAAGTACTTATCTATGATATTAAATTTGAAGCTTGAGACTATTCTGTAGTTACATGATACTGTCAGCTTCAGGGCTGAAGAGCAGTAGTGCATATGAATAAATAAAAATGTAAGTAGTTTACTGCATACTTAGAAAGGTTATTAGCCTTCCCTCACACAAAACAATGCGAATCTCATCACAAAGGGTTGTATGATGATAAAACACAGCCAATTACCACACATTTTTTACCACACATTTTTACCATGCATATGCCTTTTCCATGTATTTCTTTACCACGCATGGAAAGTCTATTGAAGGAAAGTATAAATATATATATAAAACACTTAGCTTAATTATACTTACCTTAAATGTGTGTATAAGTATATATATTTTCTTATTATAAAGGCACTATCCCGGATTTTGCTTTCTTGGTTACTGAGAGCGCACCATTGGTTGTTTGTGGGGATATTTACGAGCCGGCGTGCTCCGCCGACATTTGCGCCACCTCTCTCGGGTTAAGCAGTCCAGAAGGAGCGACTTTGGACATTATATATATATATATATATATATATATATATATATATATATATATATATATATATATATATATATATATATATATATTACCTACTGGCGGTCGCCAGTAGGTAGTTATAGTTAGGACCACGTTTCCATAGGAAATCCGCAACATTCTATTTTGAATAACTTTGGCGCCGGTTGACGAATCCTCGCGAATTTTTCAAAATAGGTGGGGCGCTACGCTCCGCTCCTACCCTGAAAGTCTCGGGGGGATTCGTCAAGCGGGGGCTGAGATAAAAGGGGGGTCCCAAAACGCGTTTTCCCATGCATTTTTCCATAGGACCTTTAGACACAGCTACAGCCCGAACGGCTGAACAGAATTACTTGAAATTTGGCAGAGAGGTAGTCCTCAGGTCAAGGAAGTGCCTTTTGTAGGTTTGGTGTAAATCTGTTCAGTAGATTCTGAGAAAATAGCCTTTAAATCAATATATATATATCTGAGCCAGCTTACGGTGCGCTTACGGTGCGCTTACCGTAAGCGTACGGTGGCGTGCGCGAGCGCGAATCTGATTGGCCCTTAGATCTTAGTAAACATTCGAATCGGTCGAAACCAGGAAGCGGCGGCCGCCATTTTCTCTCTCGCACTCTGACAGGGGGTTGAAAAACCAAGTGCAAAAACATGTAAAGGGGCTGTTTACACAGCTCCCAAGCACCTAGCCATGTCGAGGGAGTCCCCAACGATCCCCCTAGTGAAAAAAGGCAATTTAAATTTTTTCGAAAATTTCGCCGATTACGCTTACCGTACGCGTACGGTTAGAAATAATAATAAAAAAAAAAAATAGCCACATTCTCCCCACCCCGTGTGCAAAAGGTGCCCGAAGGGCACCTTTTGTGCATGGCTTAATAGCGCAAAACAAAACATATATTTTACCTGTCACAACGATGCTCATCATATGTCCTCCATGTGCGCACGGTGCGCGAAGCGCATCGTGCGTTCATGGCCCATCTAGCGTAACGTGGGCACGCGGTGCGCGAAGCGCACCGCGTGCTCACTGTGCGCGCACGGTGCGCGAAGCGCACCGTGCGCGCACGGAACGAACTGCGTTAAGTGGGCGCGCACGCCACAAATGGCGTAAAGTAACTTAGCATTAAAAAAACCGTACAAATTCACTGAAAAAACCATAGGTTTCACACACGTTATAGTTAGGAATTAGCATTTAAAAAACCTTGCAAATTCACTGAAAAAACCATAGGTTTCACACATGTTATAGTTAGCTGGACATTTTACTGATAAAAAACCAATGAAATTCCCCCGTTATAGTTACTGTAGGCAACTATAACTCACGCGACCGTAATCCTCTGCTGATGATATATGTGTCTTTATGAAAAAAAAATATTTGTAATATATGTATAGCTAAAATTTAATGGAAGAAGACATGGGCAAATAAGGGTCTAAATACAGTATTAGCATCAGCAGAGGATTACGGTCGCGTGAGTTATAGTTGCCTACAGTAACTATAACGGGGGAATTTCATTGGTTTTTTATCAGTAAAATGTCCAGCTAACTATAACATGTGTGAAACCTATGGTTTTTTCAGTGAATATATATATATATATATATATCTCCACTTCGAAATTCGCGCAGAAACCCCCAGCCACTTGCAGCGGCGGGCCCAGACAGGGTCGCGACTCCCAAAATCCAAACTAATCGTATCAAAGTTTCAAGAAACGATGTCCAGGCCACAAAATAGTTGTCAGCGCGTTTTTTAATCTCAAACGCCCAGTCACTCAGATATATATATAATATTTTTTATATTTAGGGAGAGACCCCCCAAACTCCACTTTTTTATTTACCCTCACTGCCCGATACCCTTACTCAACCCTAAACCCTAAAAATACCCTTACCACCCAATACCCTTTTCCACCTCTAACCCCTAAAAACATTTACCACCAATACCCCTACCCACCCCAAAACCCTAAGAACACCCTTACCACCCAATACCCTTACCCATCATAAACCCTAAAATACCTTTACCACCCTATACCCCTACCCATCCCTAAACCCTTACGCACCCATAACCTCTATCCAATCCTAAACCTAAAACCTTAAATGTGTGTCTGTATGTGTATACACACATACGTTTATACGTACCTTAAATAGATTTTCCATGCGTGGTAAAAATGTTCGTGGTTAAGGCTCTGCATGCTAAAAACTGCGTTGTAAAGGTCGTTTCCCTCTCAAAGTAATGCAAGCCTATTATCTGTATGTATTTCTATTCAAGCTGGTATTTATGTGCCCTTTAGGCATTGAGTAATTGCTTTATTTCTATTGAGTATTATAAATGCTATTTGTATTATAATATTGCTTTCTTTATTCTCACTGCTACCCATATATTTTTGATAAGATATCATAAAAATAAAATTCTTCCATCTTTATTTAGATGTTCCCTTATAAGACCTTTCTCCTTTTTAAATTTATCTTTTGGTTTTATTTAATTATTTGTTCTTGGAAGTTTATAAGTTTAAAATATGTTATGGATCATTATTGAAGTTACACATTGGTATTACAAAGATAAGAGGCACACCTTTGTTGTCTTTACCACTATTTCGCCAAATGTCATCTCTCTAGAAATAATAAATGTTCCTATTCTTTTGTTTAACTGACATCTGGTGGAATTTGTAAAGAATAGCCAAAGTATCCCAATCTTATTTTGTGGAAAATCAAGGTCACAGCGTGGTTTAATGTTGGATATTGAATTGCGCCTTGTTTCAACAATTTTATAGTGAGCTGATTTTAGCAGTCAATTCATCTGGCTGTTTTCCCTCTCTCACAAGTGCAAGCAGTTTCCAGTGTGCTGTTGATGCATGGTCGACTGTCAAATATCACTTTATGTTGTAGCTAAAATAAAATCCATTATTGTAATGGATGCTCTCTTTTTGTTTCCTTTAGTCCAAAGAGTCTTCGTCTGTGCTCAGTTGTGACATCTCGGTGGATGATAAATACATAGTCACTGGCTCCGGTGACAAGAAAGCTACAGTTTATGAAGTTATTTATTGAGAACTCTTTGTACAAACAAAACTCCTACTAGTTGCACTTTTTTCTGTACATTTTTTTTGTTGAAAAACATTGACTATAGATGCTCATTCTCCCAGATATGGAGATTATTTTTCCTTCCACCAAACCTGCAATTGGATTCTCATTGCTTGCCTTCAGACCTTGTCACAGCACATCGTCAGATCATTTTCTTGGAAGAAGCATCCGCACCAATGGACTCTGAAGCTTTTAATTGTGTAATATAGTTGTAATATATTTATTTTGTTTAAAGAAGACTTTCTAACAATGAAATGACCTAATAAAGCTGTCTTCCCCTGCTGTGGAAATGAAGGTGCGTTTCCTTTTATTCAGACTTAATGTGATGGCTATCTGTATGCATGCACTAATATGCCGGTTCTAGCTACCTGATTTATTATTGTCAGAACAAAACAAAATGTTGTATCACCCAGTTAGACAATGTATAAAGACTGAGAGTCCCTCATTAAGTATCTTGAACAGAACTAGTTATGTTGAATCATGTGAAAAGCCTGTTGCGAGCTTACAGTGTGCTTATAGCCTCCCATTGCTTACCATTAGTTAGCTGTATTGTCATTCTCATTTGCTTGCTTCTATAGCCATCCCCTGGAGCATAGCCTCTATATCACTCTTTTGATTGTTTGACTTCTATCCGTGCACTGCCTACATTTAAGTAACTGATTTCTTTTTTCCGTTCAGCACTCCACGAGAGTGCATGCATTTTTTAACTCTCAACCTTGTTTGCTGCTTCATCCCTCATAAATCAGCCCATGCTGGTATTTCCCACTCCTCCTAGCTTGTCTGTAAAAGCACAGCAACAGCAATATTTTTGCTAAGGTATGGCTGAAGAGCAGACTTTTAGGGTTGATTTTGTTTGTATCTCCTGCATTCCACGTATTGCATGAAAGAGCAAGCTTTGGCGTACAAAGGTTTTATGGTGCTAGAGGAAGGGCCATATGCTGTACTCATACAGCTGGTGCCTGAGGCAGAAGTTGTTCTTAGCATGACATTTCTCATGGAGGACCATACATCTGCTCCCAGGGCTACTGCAGAAGAGGAAATGGCCGATTCCTGCAGAAAGTAAATTAGGCCTTGGCAAGCGTTTCTTCCATATTCTTTTAATAATTCTATGTAGAGTTTCCTGAGTTAAAGGTATTTTAAAAATACACCATGCCATTTATTGAAATTTAAATAGACATTCAGTTTTGAGAAACCATAACATGTTTGCTGTTTTATTTCTTTTACATTTTATTTTTCATAAACAATCCCTTACCGACAAACGTCAGTGAAGCCAACGGCTCCACACTTGCCTAATAAAGACACAATCTATTGGATTTCCCAATGCTTGTTTTTCACTGGGTTACTTTCTTGATTGCTTTTTGTGGCGGTATGGTGACGCCTTTCTATGCAGGACAGACCTATTGCTCAAGAGCTTTCCTTCTTTTGAAGTGACATGACCCAACAACTAGATTTTGTTGAGTCCCAGCACTGAGAAAGGATTGTTAAAGTAAATGTTGACACTTTGTTATATAATTACATAAGCTTTTAGAGGCACTTTCAATGGTACGGTGATATTTTATCTCTAATATGCAAGACCTTTACAGGCAGGTGTTCCTGAATGTGTTTAAATCCTGCCCTGAAGGTGGCTACATTTATCTAAAAATGTATTTCTGTTACAAATTTGTCTCATTTGTCTACGTTGCATCTGGCCAAAATGTTGCAGTTTTGAAAGCTCATGTGATGATTGTTGACCATTTCCGTATGATGGTAGCTGTAGAGGAGCTCAAGTGACTAATATAAATCCAGATTTTTACTTCTGTGCTGCTTAGCAAAACTGGCTCCGCACCCAGAGTTTTGCCAACCTTTACCCTGCTAACATTTAATTAACATAGTAAAATCACCTTGAAGATATATTTCATGATGCTCTCAATTGTTCTCACTGTAACCAGTTTTGTCTCTCCTCCTAATGTTGCAAACTAAAAGAATGTTTCTTATTCCCTTGCAGACTAATGTTCGCATAGTGCTCCAGGATTTGGCATATCCCTCTTGAACAAATTTACCACCTTCTATTTCAACTGGGAAGATTATGTCATCTTTGAGTCTGTACCTGCATACAAGAAGACATTGCCTGTTCACGCTTTGGCATCTGCACCGAAAAGTTGGTTGTCCCCTCCAAACTTGAGCTAAAATTCAGTGCAGATGAGAATGAAACCTCTTTCTGGAAACTTTTTCTTTCCTATATGCTCCCTCTAAAATCACAAATGGATCTGAGCCCATTTCCCAGAAACAGTGCTTTTTTTCCTTTTCCTTTCCCCCCCCCCCGTTTTTTTAAAGCCTTTGCTGTTGGTCAGTTTTTTCCAAATGTTTAAAAAAAAATCTAAGTCTGACGTCTGTGGATCTGCTGATGTACAGTGCCTTTGCTGCTATGGATCAAAATCTTAAGAAACTGTGTAGATAATCCTTATTGTATAAGTAGACCAGACTATTTACTAAATTTCGTAATAGCAATGGTTTCATGCTGCAAGCTGAGATGGACTGTTTTATTGGAGTTCCAGATGTGGTAGCGAAAATGGTGTCTTAAGTGCTTTGTGTTTGATGTCCTTAACAGTTTCGTAATACTCTACAGTGTAGAATGATTTTTATACTAAACTGTGTCCTTGTACATAGTTCTAATGCATTGTATTGACCACTGGTACTTCTATAAAAGTAGATAATTGTTTTGTGCATTCAGAATTTTAAGCATTAAACATAAGTAACTTCTAGCTGTCGTTTCATGGTGTTCTTTGGTGTCATGGGCATGTTTAGCCTTTTCAATCCAAGATCAGTGAATACACAGGAACGATCCAATGTCAATCTTAAAGGAATACTCCAGCAATAAACCAAATTTGTGCAGCAGGATCAATCATGCCATTTAGCAACTGATTTTCTGAGGAACTTTGAAGTTCATTCTCACTGTACAGATAACATAACATGATTTGCTTATTTTTACAGATAATAGATTAAATGCATAACCTTTTTACTAAACCTAGCGGTCACCTTATGAAATATACACGTTTTGTTGTCTCTTGTATTATGGAAAATGTGGTTTATAACTGGATTGGAAATTGAGTTGGATTTGTTGTTTAAGATCGGATCTGTAGAAGAATTTATTTACAGAATCATATATTTCATTTGATTTCTCCATCTCTCCTCCTGTGGTATTGTGTGCAATTCAGAATTAATCAAAACGTCTCCACTTTATTGTAGATCAGGCGTTAGTATGCACAAGGGCAAAGTGAAGTTTGTGTCAAGCCTGCTGTTGATCTTACTAACATTTTTTTCAAATCTTCAAGAGTTTCTGAGCAGTTAATGTTAGTTTTCCTAAAATATTTGACAAGAAACTCATCATGTCTGTCAAAGGCCATGTTGAATCGGTCTCCTGTTTGTGAATGGTGTATTTGGAGAATGTTATCCCTAGTCAAGCACATCTTGGTGTATCTGTACATATTTAACATCCCTTCATCGGATGAGCAGAAGAGATGGAGCTTAGCTTCCTGTGCTGCTGAAGATCATCTTTGACAGTTTCTTCAATAATTCACCTACATAGTCTACTTCTTGAACCAAGAGTTACTGAACATAGCCCTTGAGAATTCATGTTTCTTCCGGTATTTGGATTACACCATTTCTAACTCACTGCAAGACATTTTCATGTCAAAACAAATAAATGTTCTTAGTGTTAGCGAATGATTTTCTATCCTTGCTACAAGAAAACACTATTGCAGTGTGCTTTTTTTTAAGTGACATTTCGCAACATGTATAAGCAGGCCAAAAATAAGCATTACAAATTAATGTTTTTTGTGTAATATTTTGAGACACATTTTCCACTGTATCCACTCACCCATCCATGGTTGACTTTATTTGTAGCAGTACTATAAAATAGTTACAATTAAAGCGTTCATGCTCAAATTATTCTCTCCTCAGATTGGCAAAAAGTGTATTCTTTAGAGGTGCATTTAATTCTTAAGCAAGTTGGTTCATTAATGTTTTTTTTGTATTTTTGAATAACATTTTTGGAGGGTTTATCTGTTTTACGTTCTCATACCGGGCACATTTTAGCAATCAAGTATTTGGACTTGGAAATAATGCCTTCTTTTTGTGTAAATGAAAATGTTGATATTGAGAATAGATGTCTATAATGACTTCGTATCGCATTGACTTGAAGCCCACAATGATCCATATATAGCCCTATTTTCAGATTTATTTCCATCATATGAGATAGCCTTTATAGAATCAGATGTAGGCACTCTCAGACGGAGAAATATATAACCGTTGATGGTTTGATAGTCCAAGGAACAGTTTTTAGGTTTAGCCTGAGTCACCAGATGCGCTGATGGTGACATTTTTTAAACTAGAGCCCGCCCATTACTTACCTTACTTTCCATTGGTTGGCTTCAATGTCACTCATTTCCTTGCTTCTTTTTGATCAGAGTCTCCTACTTCCCCCTGGGGCTTCAGTCTGTGGCCAGTGTCCTTCCACTGGTCGCTCACTTCTGCAGTTACTTCTTTTTTTACTTTTCTTCTTGCACTCCGAGTGCATGAGTCTGCAGTCTGTCCTCCCTCTCCCGCTGTCTGTGATTTTTCTAGCTCTTTCACATCTTCATCCCTCCTCCCACGATCTATGCTCTTGCCCCAACATCCCTTTCCTGTGCCCTCCTGCCGCTGTCCAGTGTGTTGTTACTCCTTTGTCCTACCATCAGTGTTTTTGCCCCAGACTCCCTCCCGCACACCTCCACATCGCGCTTGCCCCCACCATCGTTTTGCTGCTTCCTCCCTCCCACTATCTGTGTCCTAGCCCCAACCCCTCCTTCATGTTCCATGTCCTCCTGTGCTCCTCCCAATGTTCGTTGTGCTGCTGCTTCCCTGACACCAGTTCCTTCTGCCCCCTCCAAACCTCCCGTTTGTCACAAAAAATATTAACAATGCCAAATAGCAATTGGATTATCAAGAGCCATTCGGCTTTGTCAGTGTGTTTTGCACAGCAGTGCGGACTGCTGTGAAACATGACTTAAAGTAAAGGTAAAAAGCACTGTGTCGCTGTCAGTGCTGGCTTCTACCTAGCATTTTTATCTTTGCTTTAAGCCATGTTGTACATACCTAAATACATTTACAGAGCCAATACATCTTGCATAGGCGAAACCTATTGGGTCTGTATATGAGAGGAGGTAAAAATGAAGAATTTCAGCTTATGGGTTATCTATAGAGAAAAGAAATATCCTTTTGATATACTGAGCGGTTCAGGTGGATCAATTTGCATGAACAGTGTAATCTTTGCTTGGCACAGAATAAGGAGAACTCAAATTGTAACACATTTATGTGTTTTCAGGTAGTTTCTAAAACCATAAAGTGACTTTTTCCAGTAAAGTGGCACAGGCTGAGTGGTGTTTCATCTGGAGAGTAGAGGCATACATGAGGCTGTGTTTTCGAGACACCTACAAATACTTATTTGAATGACAAATATGCTGAACGTGTCAAACACCTTGTAACTGAGCAAATAAACATTTTGCTGTTCATTTCGTCTGTGAAAAATGCTTTGGGTGTAAACAAAGATCATAAAGAGAATTCAACAGTGTGTAAATCAGGGGTCTCCAACGAGTAGCTCGGGAGCTACTGGTAGCTCGCCAGTACCCTCAAAGTAGCTCTCAGAGGTGAAGTCAATCCCAGCATCTCATTCAGAGAGTCTATGCAGAGACTCTAAGCATATTAAAAAAGGCAGCACTTCTCATCTGAAGATCTTTAGCCAACCAGCCTACGGCAGGAACTCATATTAACAATCAAACACGCACTGTGTCGGCCTATTCAGTCTGCCACATGGTCACCTTTATCCAGTCTCGGAGTAAGTCACAAGGTGATTAGCCATGTGGTAGTTCCCTGCTTTATCAATTTCACCGTGTGTGAACAGTGGGACATAAATGAAGAGTGGCAGTGGTAGCCTGAGCAGTAATCATTGCTGACCCACTAAAGTGTGGGACTGCAGGAGTCAGTGAAAATGTTTCAGTTGGGTGCATGAGCAGCCAAGGGCTAAGGAAAGTTATGATCCTGAGCAGAGAAAACGAAGAGCCTCATCTGCATTCATCTATGTGTGCGTCCATTATAAACACTGTTGGTTCCTGTAAGCTACACCTGGGGTCAAGGACTACCAAATGTGTATGCTAGCCCTCATCATATGGGTTTTGTCTGTGGCACAATTGTGTCAGTTCATGTCATAATAGTGACAATGACATAATTATGGCCATACTTTACTATTTTGGGTATTCGTGGTCTAGTTATGGTATACTGGCAGCCATCAGTGACACTGCACTATATTTAGTTGTCCCTGATATAATTGTGGCTGCCCCTTGCATAATAATGACCATGACTAATAATATGGTGGCCATCCTGGTCCTTATGGTGTCCAGACTTGGCACACTTTATACTGGTGGGCATTATTTGCATTATACAGTCGCCCTCTGTGCTACGGTGCCATGGATTATGACTGTAATACGTGAGCATTTGAAGCAGTCTGTCCATGTGAGGCATTTGTACAATGGAGTGCCCAATTAAAATGACTAGCTGATGTTTGGGGACTATGTATTTCCTAAAAATGAAAACGTGTATTTTAAAGGCATTTTTTTCATACAAGGGTTTTCTTCAGGAAAATTTAGTTTGTTTGCCCAAAATGGAAAGTGGTGATAGAAAAATCTGTGTATTTTCAGAAATTGATATGCAGTTGAAGACAAAAGGTTGCAATTCCAAAATACATTTAAAGTTCATACTTGAAAGATAAGTCAAGCTGAATTGAGGAGACTTGGTTATGTCCTTTGTGCCACAAGGCATGTGAAGATTTGAATGTTACTTTATCAGTCAGGTGGGGGCATTTAGCATTTAATATTGATAAATGTCTCCCTAGCATTTCTTCTGGTGAAACTATGATAATCCTGCTTAGGGTGGTCATAGTTTAATGTTTGCATGTGCTGTCAATAATTTACAGTGATAAAATTTGCTAGTAGCTCAACAGGACTTTTCTTGAGCTGAAGTAGCTCTCAATACAGAAAAGGTTGGAGACCCCTGGTGTAAATACTAATATCTTGCATAAGTAACAAAAAAAAGGGACTCTTGTTATCCTATTGCATGTCTAAACTGTTGCCTTATGTAAGCTGAAAAATCTTATCTATGAATAGCCAACTACAGGGCAGATTCACCTTTTGAGGAAGTGATCAAATACTTTGTATTAAAAACCATTTTCGCATGGTGAACTCAACATGTACAGTAAAATCATTAGGAGTTAGGGGTGGACCTAAATGAGTTAAAGGTGATTAGAAGTGAATTAGGCTAATTTCTCAGAGTCCGATGCCACTCCAGATTTTTAATAGCTTCATATGCTTAGCAAACTCTAATATTCTACAAACATATCTTTCAAGTGGTTAGTGACTGTAAGATGTCACACAGAAAACCAATAATAAATGTAAAAAAGTGTCACATGACCCACTTTTAAAAGGAGGGTTCTAAATCAGATCCTATCAAGTGAAAATTGTGAATAAAAGATTAGTAAATCTTAGCAGAATTTTAAGATGCACACAAGAAAGGGATCGTTGAAGGACAGTGGAAGAAAACTGAATTCGAACAGCAGGGGCCATGCAGATGGTCAACTCAACTGGCAACTTTGAGAGAATGCAAAAGAGCTCATTAATAATTTGTTCAGTTGAAATAGAAGAACAGTAGATGCAATAGTGCAGGAAGTCAAGGTAACAACTAACCTTTTTATCAGAATATTCTAAGATGCAGCATATAATGCTACTGCAAAATTGGTAAATTGGCTTCGAGTACCTGTTTAGAGTTCTTAGGGGTGGGTGTGCCACTGAAATAAATCATTAATCTGAAAGAAACACGTTAGTTAGATTCCTCACCTTAGAATATCCCCACGCGTCAGACTGGATCCGGAAGATTTTTCGTCAGCAATACCCCTTGTGCGTCACTAGGCGTCGTCTGCGGCTCCGCGTCCGGCGTCGGCGTCGTGCGCCGGAATGACGTCGTCGGAATACTTAGACGCCGCCCTCGCGCGCTGACGTCAGTTCTTCTTTTTTCCGCGCCAGTAAGCGCAGATCCGGGAGAGCTACCCCTATTAGTCTTTTTTGACTACGTTTTTTTGATCCTTTTTGATCTTGTCTCGACTCCGGTGCCGGTAGGATGCCTGGTTTCAAAGCCTGTGCTGACTGTAACCGCTTGATGTCGGTTACGGATCATCACCGCCGGTGCCTTTACTGTTTGGGCCTCGACCACGACGCGGAGTCTTGTTCGGACTGCAAAGCCCTGACCTCGAAGGCTAGACGGGAGCGGTCCCATAAGCTCCTCGAGATTTGCCACTCGGCTCCGCGCCCCTCTCGATCCCGGTCCAGGAGGAGGTCCAAGGATCGGTCGCGGAGCCGCAGCCGACGTCATCATCGCTCGTCTGGCACCAAGTCTTCGGGTAAGTCGAAGCACTCCAAGAAGTCCAAGAGGCGACACCGCTCTTCGGACTCCCCTCGCCGGTCGCGCGACTCGGCCGAGGGTCAGGGTGGTTCCACCCCCGCGGCTCCAGCGGAGCCGCAGGCGCCGTGCAAGTCCCCATACCCGCCGGTCCCTGGGACTGACGCGACGCCGGCGGAAGTCAGTGCCTTCCTCTCGGCCATGAGGAGCCTGGCTCCGCTGTCGACACCCGCTGGCACGCCTTCGGGCCCCGCGGACCCGACTAGGCAACCTTGCATGCCGGCGGCGCCGTCGCCGGCTCCGGCCCCAACGCCGCAGGTTCCCGAGGGACTCGTCCCCGCCGATGCCGGTCGAGCTCGTCACGCCTCCTCCGCCGGCGTCGACACCGGTTTCACCTCCGACGCCAGCTCCGCTCGGCGTCGAGCCCCAGTTCAGCCCCGCTCCGGATCCGGCACCGTTGCGGCGTCGATGGACGCCGCGTACTGCGCCGTTAGAGACACATTATGTCTATCGTCCGGCTCCGCTCCTTCCTCCTGTTTACCAGGAATCGGATGACGGGGGCGAATGGGAGGGGTCCGAGGATCCTATGGCCGTTCAGGCTCAGCTGTCACAGGACTGGGCAGATGAACTGGGGGAGGCCAGTGGTCTGGATACCTCACCAGACACTGGATTCATCTCTCCTCCGACTGTGGCTTCGGAGGAGGGTGCTGCTTTCTCTGTGGTGCTGCGCAAGGCGGCCGCAGCCCTTGGGCTCGAGCTGCCTGCCGTGGCTGTGAGGACTAACGTCCTCACTGAGGTGCTTCAGTCGGCAGCAAGCTCCACTGAGCCTCTGCTGCAATTCAATGAGGCCCTCATTGACGTTCTGCAGGGCACCTGGTCCAAGCCCTCCACAGTTCGTCCTGTGGACAGGAACGTCGCCAGGCGCCACCGCCCTGCTCCGGGCGACCCCAGTTTTCTGTCCCAACACCCCACCCCCGAGAGCCTGGTTATCCAGGCTTCTACCTCCCAATCCTCCTTCCCGACCGCTCCGCCGGACCGGGATTCCAAGAGACTGGAACAGTTTGGCAAAAAGCTGTTCTCCTCCCTTAGTTTGGGTCTGCGGTCCTTGAACACCGCCTGTCTTTTGGACCGTTATTCCCACTCTCTGTGGGATACGGTGGAGGACGTGCTGCCCCTGTGCCCGGAGGAGGCCCAGACACGACTTACCCAGGCTCTGGCCGATGGGAGGGATGCAGCACGACATGCAAACCGATGTGGGCTTGACACTACGGACTCGCTGGGTAGGGCGATTTCTACCACGGTGGCGCTTAGACGTCACGCCTGGCTCCGGTCCACGTCCTTTTCGGGGGATGTCCAGAGCACTCTCATGGACATGCCCTTTGATGGCACTCGCCTTTTTGGTGAGAAAGCGGACAGTGCGCTGAATCGCTTTAAGGACTCCCGGGCTACGGCCAAGTCCTTGGGCCTCTCGGCCCGCGGTCGCAAACTTCCGCCTTTCGCCCTTTTCGTGGCCAAGGAAGGGGTGCCTCCTCACGTCCGCCTAGCCACCAGCCGCAGAACCAACCAGCGCGCGGTCGCGGACGTGGTTTCCGCCGAGGCGGTTCTGGAGGACGACGCAGTCAGCCCACATCCACCCCGGCAGCATCCGCCTCCAAGCCTTCCTAGTCCGAGCTTTCTGGCCCATTCCTCGCCAGTGGGCGGCAGAGTTCGCCATCACCTGCTCCACTGGCGTACCATCACTTCGGACAGGTGGGTGCTGCAAATCGTCCGAAGGGGCTACTCCCTCCCCTTCGAGATGAACCCTCCAGCCATGCCACCGCAGCACCACCGTATCTCGGAGGATCATTTGAATCTTCTGCGAGAGGAAGTTTCGGCCCTCTTGGCCAAAGAGGCCGTCGAGCGCGTTCCGAGCCCAGAAGTAGGCCGTGGTTGTTATTCCCACTACTTTCAGGTTCCCAAGAAGGGCAAAGGGGGCCTACGCCCTATCTTGGACCTCAGGAACGTCAATGCCTTCCTCCGGAAGGAACGGTTCAAGATGTTGACTTTGGCTCAGCTTCTAGCTGCCCTCGACCCTGGAGACTAAATGGTAGCGTTGGACTTGCAGGACGCATATTTCCACATCTCCGTCCTGCCGGCCCACCGGCGTTACCTGCGGTTCACGGTGGGCTAGGAGCATTTTCAGTTCACCGTGCTCCCCTTCGGCCTCACCAGTGCCCCTCGGGTGTTCACGAAAGTGATGGCGGTGGTCGCAGCTCATCTGCGCAGATCAGGGGTTCCAGTCTTCCCCTATCTCGACGACTGGTTGTTGAAGGCGGGCTCGCCCCAGGCAGTCATCTCCCACCTCCAGACTACGGTGGATCTCCTGCATTTGCTGGCGTTTTCCAACAACGTGCCGAATTCACACCTGAGTCCCTCTCAGAAGCTCCTCTTCATCGGAGCGGTTCTCGATTCGGCGCAGTTCCGGGTCTATCCACCGGAACAGCGGGTCCGGGATATTCAGGCCCTGATTCCCATCTTTCGGCCTCTATCCTGGGTTTCGGTCAGGCTAGTGTTGCGGCTTCTGGGGCTGATGGCCTCCTGCATCCTACTAGTGCATCACGCCAGGCGGCGCATGCGGGCTCTGCAGTGGGACCTGAAGTTTCAGTGGGCCCAGCATCACGGCAACCTGTCCGACCATGTCTTGATCTCGGAGGGCACTGCACAGCAGTTGCAGTGGTGGCTCACGGACCGCGATTGGGTCACGGGCAAGAGCCTCTCCCTTCCCCAACCGGAGCATGTCGTAGTGACGGATGCGTCCCTCCTGGGATGGGGTGGCCATATGGGAGAGGCGGAGATCAGAGGCCTCTGGTCTCCGGCGGAGTCTCGCCTCCACATCAACCTGTTGGAGTTGAGAGCGATCCGACTTGCACTGAAAGCCTTCCTTCCCTCTGTCAGGGGAAGTGTCGTGCAGGTGTTCACGGACAACACCACCGCCATGTGGTATTGCAACAAACAGGGCGGGGTGGGGTCGTGGACCCTTTGTCAGGAGGCTCTGCGCCTCTGGACGTGGCTGGAACACCAGG
Organism: Triturus cristatus; assembly: GCF_964204655.1. Classification (NCBI taxonomy): domain Eukaryota; kingdom Metazoa; phylum Chordata; class Amphibia; order Caudata; family Salamandridae; genus Triturus; species Triturus cristatus. The sequence goes on along the minus strand of NC_140581.1, from coordinate 919,088,184 downwards.
GCGTCACCCTAGTGGTTCAACATCTGGCGGGCTCTCTGAACGCCAGAGCAGACGAACTCAGCCGCCGGTGCATGATGGATCACGAATGGCGTCTGAACTCCGAAGTGGCGCAAGGTCTCTTTCAGCAGTGGGGAGAGCCTTGGTTAGATCTATTCGCCACCGAAGAGAACGCGCAATGTCAGCAGTTCTGCGCATTGGAATTTCCAAGGCGCAGTTGCGGTCTGTTGTACGCCTTTCCGCCTATACCACTTCTGCCCAGAGTGCTGAAGAAGATCAGGCACGACCAGGCCCAAGTCATCTTGGTGGCCCCGGATTGGGCACGAAGGTACTGGTATCCCGAGCTACTCAGTATGTTGACCGATCCTCCGATACGTCTGCCCCTTCGGGAGGATCTTCTGTCGCAGCAGCAGGGGACGGTCCTCCACCCGAACCTGTCCAGCCTCCACCTCCATGCGTGGAGATTGAGCGGCGGCAGTTGATGCCATTTGACTTGCCTCCTGAAGTCTGTGATATCATTCTGGCAGCCAGGCGTCCCTCCACAAAGACGGTATACGCCTGCCGGTGGAACATATTTGTGGCATGGTGCACAGCAAAGGCTGTGGATCCCCTTTCCGCCCCTCTTTCTGAGGTTCTCCTCTTTCTTCTTTCTTTGGCCCGGCAGGGCTCTGCCCTGGGCACCTTGAAAGGTTATTTTGCTGCCCTCTCTGCCTTCTTACGGCTTCCTGATCAGCCTTCTCTTTTCAAGTCCCCTGTGGTTCAACGCTTTCTTAAAGGCATTACTCATACATTCCCTCCTGTTCCTTTCGTAATGCCTCAGTGGGACTTGAATCTTGTTCTCACATTTCTGATGTGCGCTCCCTTTGAGCCTCTTCACAATTATCCTCTTCGTCTTCTGACGCTTAAGACTGCTTTCCTGGTAGCCATCACCTCGGCTAGACGGGTGAGTGAGCTCCAGGCTCTATCGTCCAAGCCTCCTTTTCTCTCTGTTCATACGGACAAGGTTGTCCTTCGGCCTCGTCCTTCTTTTCTACCGAAAGTGGTGACTCCCTTTCATCTTGGGCAGTCTGTCACCTTGCCCACCTTCTTTCCGCATCCTTCCAAAGAGAAAGAGAGGCTCCACCGTCTGGACCCAAAGCATGCGCTCTCTTTTTATTTGGACCGCACAAAACAGTTCCGGGTGGACGACCAACTTTTCGTTGGATACGTGGGTGCTAAGAAGGGAAAAGCTGTGCACAAATGGACCATCTCCCGGTGGGTCGTTTTGTGCATCAACATGTTACTCCTTGGCGAAAAAGGACCCTCCTGTTGGGCTGCGCGCCCATTCCACTCGGGCTACAGCGGCTACTACTGCTTTGCGACGGGGAGTCCCGTTGCAGGACATCTGTCAGGCGGCTACGTGGGCTTCGCTACACACGTTTGCCAGGCATTATTGCCTAGACAGCCAAGTCCGGAGGGATGGCTTCTTTGGCCGTTCTGTCCTCAAGGACTTTCTGGTGTGATCTTGGTTCGCAGACCCACCATCGGGGATGGTATTGCTTGGGTATCTATTCTAAGGTGAGGAATCTAACTAACGTATTTCTTTCAGATGAACAAGTTACTTACCTTCGGTAACGATGTATCTGTAAGAAACATTAGTTAGTTAGATTCCTCACCGACCCACCCATCCTCCCCGTTCTGCGAACTGACATCTAGGGTTAAGGCTATCTCTTTCAGGGCCCTAGAATTTTTTGGCACCAGTGTCGGTATCTTGCATGGCTCTGCGTTCCTGGCGCGGAAGGCTATGTACAAGAACTGACGTCAGCGCGCGAGGGTGGCATCTAAGTACTCCGACGTCATTCCAGCGCACGACGACGGACGCGGAGCCGCAGACGACGCCTAGCGACGCGCAAGGGGTATTGCTGACGAAAAATCTTCCGGATCCAGTCTGACGCCTGGGGATATTCTAAGGTGAGGAATCTAACTAACTAATGTTTCTTACAGATACATCGTTACCGAAGGTAAGTAACTTGTTCTTTTGTAAAATTGACGAACCAGTTTTCAAACATATAAAGGAAAACGATTCAACCAGGTCAGTAAATGCATTTCATAAGAGATTGCCCACCACCATAAACTTGCTTTACGGGGATATTCCCAGAAATCTAGTTTGTCCTACTACATCGCCACACGGCATCAGAGCCTGCGTCCATAAAGGGACTCTTTCAGACAGAATGCAAGACAACGAGAAGAAGGTAACACTGGCAGTGGTATTGCCCTATGAAAACAAGGTGGATTGTTTATCTTTCCATCACCAACTACTGCCTAACACAGACACATTCCTGGTCATTTTGCAAAGGATGGTAGAGAATTGCATCTGGTGGATAGGTTCTATAATATCCTTAGTTCTCTTCCAGGGGATTCTTCTCATCATTAGTCATAATCACTGAATTGTTCCACACACGTGAGGGATCCTGGAGCACTTCCAAAATTGATAACAATGTACAGACTAAAACTTTCCAAATTTCATTTTTTTAAAGTAGACACACTAAATCACTACATCAGATAAATCTATCTAGCAACATCTCTTACAGACCTTTTTTTTTTTTTAAAGAATGGAAATGAATGGCAATGTTCGCAGATATGCTACACTATGCACAAAAGCAAAAACGTGCATAGTGCCTTTAAGGGCCTCCCCATCATGCAACACAGGTGACAGTTCAGTTAATTTTTATAAAATCCAAAGTTTCCTGGCTGCAATAAAAATAAAACGGTATAATGGGATTGTTGCCTATGACTTTGAGGATTCACCTGGAAGAGAACTAGATTGTTGTTTAAGTAACTTTTCCTTTTCTTCCAGGGGATCCTCATCAGTACTTATAAGCAGTGAATAGAGTAGCAAGTCCATGCCACTAGAAAAGCCAGAAAAAAAACATTACCCAAACAGAACATTCAAATCTCACATATATGCAGCCATCCTGGATTCAGTCAGTCATTTTTGCTGAAGTGTGTACATAGATCGTATCAAATAAAAATTCAGTTCTACTCTTTTGGTCGAAATTAAATGTTATGAAATTTTGCAGACATTTTTGTTGTAAGCAGTAGTAAAGAGTATGGTATGTAGAGGCCTTAAAAAAAAAAGTTAATTAATCTGCTTTTAAGGGCTTTTTCAGGCTAACATCTAATAAAAACTTTAGGAATTCCCTAAACTCACAATCTCACTTCTAAGTTGAAAGAATAAAGTAATGCCTTGCTCAGGGAATGCTTAGCCATCAGTTAAAACTTTGTTCTCTCCAAATGAATAAGGTATGAGGTAATTACATGCTAAATAGCATATTTAAACTTGGTATTTACAACTAACCTTTATCAGCCTAGCTAGAGCAAATGTCCTTACCATTTTAACAGCTAATCACGTAGAAATTAAATTGATAATTAAACTTGCCTTAAACATAAAGTGCTCAAAAACTTTCACTCGCTGGGAAAGAAAATTATCCTTTGTTAATTTCTGCAGGGTCGACACAATTGTTTTCTCCTGAACCCTATTTTGGCTGGATATAGAATTATGAGCACTTTACCCCTGGTAAACAGTGGTAAAGTTCCTGTGCTCCTCCTTTCAATATGTTAACATTGGTATACTCTTTGGCATATTTGTTATCTAGAAGTCCCTAATATATGGTACCAACAGTGTATCCAGGGCCTGTGAGTTAAATGTCACCACTGGCTTGCAGCACTCATTTTGCCAACACCCACAGTGACAGAATAAAGCATGTCTCCAGGTCTACCACTGTAGCCAGTCTGTGCAGCTTTAGACTGCTAATTTGACCTATCAAAATAAACCGTGTTGACAGGCTTGAGCCTTCCTCGTAAATATTGTCAGGCGCTATTTCCTATAGAATAGGCTGCATGGTATTTTAAAGTAGCACATGTATAAGATTAATATTCTATATGATATGTCCATACAGTAAAAAAAAATCTTAATCTTTTTTTACTGTAGCAAGGCTGGCTGTTTCCGTAGGGAAACACTGGATTACATCATAACACTTCATAATGCTAATTTCCGATTAGTAACCGTCGGATAGATACTTCAAGGGCTCTTTTTAATAGTTAAACAAAATTTAATGATCAATCAGAAATTTGTCCATTACAGAAAGGTTGCTTCAGAAAAGTTACCTTTTGCCTGCCTAAATCCACTTGAGGCCTTTCTGTAAGTATTCAATGGTCACCTTGCATGGCTCCTCTTGGGAGCACTGATAATGGGCTGTGTAGCCCTAACAGTTCCCCTCAATCGTGATGTTGCCCGATATGATTAAGTAGGGGTGAAGTATGATTATGCAGCTCCACCGGGTGCCCCAGAATTAGGCAGAGTTTAATGGTGGGTCCTTTCCTCCCCCCCCCCCCCCCCCCCCCCTTCCGACTTTGCAAAGGGGAGTTTTTCCATCTGTAGCTTTGCTGGACTTTGACTGCCTTGTTCTCACTGTGGCCTATTCTATTGCTGTGTTGCCAATGGAGTATGTATCATCCGAGTTCATTCCCTGAGTGGTACACCTGCTGCAAAGCTTACTGTACAGACTTTATGACCCTTAGGTTTCAAGAAAGTGGAAATAAAGTTTCTAAGTAGAAAGCAATAGATTGAGGTCTTATTTTTCGCTAGGAAGTACCGGTATACTATCGTCAACCAGGCAGTGTTAGCGAGCTGGACTTACTGCAGAATTGTCTCCCTGAGTGGGCGCCCAATAGTTAATTATAATTTTTTTTACCCAAATGAGGATAAAGTATAGTAAAGATATTTTGAAGGCTAAAAGAAAGTTAACCATTCATTCATTAAACCGTATTTACCGGCCTCTGACTAATTACTAATCATTTGCTTGGGCCTGCCAGGTGTTACCCAGGCTGGCTAGATTAGCAACTTCTTACACCTTAGTTGCAGCCTTTCTTTCCAGGTGCCTTTAAAGGTCCTCTGTACAGTGCTTTAAATGGGCCGGCACTCCTCTACTGCCGAGGAGAGTACCGGTACTCAAGAAAGGGTAGGCACATTGGCTGCTAGTGTTTGCCTGTCTCTTTGACAGCCAAAGCACCTCTGTAGTGCGGAGCCCCCGCTGAACTATTCAGCGCTGGCTCATTTGCATGATAATCCGGGTGTTCACCATCATGCTGTATTGCAAGGAATCGAGGCAGCCCAGTGACAGCGCAATGAAGAAAGGCATGGGAGATAAGGCTAAAATGGCTTTAGACCCACCTGATTCTTTGGCGTGAGTGTCTGCTTATGTTTGTCTGTTTACCTGGTTAGCTGTGCGTGTTTTGTGTGAGAGGAATATTACAGCACAAGGAAACGTTAAAATATCACTGGTTTTGGATTTTGTTTTGTATAACAAATTGACCTATTTTGGTTATAGAAACTAATTTCTCATGTGTTTTGGTATGTGCTGCAACTTGTATAGAAGTCATTAAGTATCGGCATGTCTTGCCTTTGGCCCCGTCCATTCGCCATATTTAAATGAGTACCTGCACTATTTTTTCCCCATTTAAAGCACTTCCTCTGTCGGCTACGCAGGGCCTTAAGTGGGCTGGGTGCTCAGCATCGGCAGTTTTTTAAAGGGGGCCTCGAAACGGGTCTCTACCGGGCTGTTTTGTGCCCTGGCACAGGCGGTCCATTTTTCTCCTTACCGCAGTGACAGCAGGGCCTTCAATGTGAACGTGCTCACACTGCTCACCTCTAACTAGTGGAGAAGTTAAGGCATGACGTCATGCCAGGTGAGCGTTGTAGGGGAAGGGAAATCCTTTAAAGAGAGTAATTTTCTCTCTGGATTTCCCTTCTCTTTTTGAAACTCAGGAGCAGCAACATTGTTGTGGTGTCACCAGGGCTTTAAGTGGAAGCTTTTTCAATAGTATATATAAGCCATAGTTGCTGCTTATTTATTGTATGCAACTATCAACCATTGACAAAGCCAATAGTCCTGGCTTGTTGTAGGTATGATGTTACTTGTATCATATCTGGATGCAATGACAGAAATAGCAAAATACAAATCGGGTGGCACACCATGCTAAGCTCAGATTTTTAGCTTACATGCTTTTAAGTCACGCCCTTAATGACATTGGCCAAGCCCCTTTGAGAGATAACCAAGTGTTTTCAGTGCACTTAAAGCCTTGTGGCTACGCATGTCTGTTTTAAATATCCAGTGACTACTAGAGGCCCTTCTCCATACACAGGTAATGAAGCAATTGGTTGGGAGTGTGCTGGGCGTGCAGACACCTCACCCTCCACAAACTTGCCTGTCTCTGCACTCCACTGTTATTTGTGGCTTCAGTTACCGTCCGTTGTGCCCCCGTGTTCTGGGGCACTCACTGCACTCTTTTCCCTCACAGTGGGACACAGCATGGTCAGCGGGGCACAGGCTTTGTGCTCAGGACCGCATCCTGACTCACTCTCCAGGGGACGGCAGGGTCCAATCAAACTCTGAAGGCAATGCCTCAGCAGAACTGGCATATTGCAGTACCAACGGCTGTGCTGTGGTGATGCAGGGCAAGCACATGAATGGTTTGTGAGCAGGGAATCGGAAAGCAAGAGCCAGACAGTGCTCGCTGTATTTTCAGCAAGTGCTGCTGGACAGAACCTGCTCTCCATAACCCATATGCACCAAAGCCATATAGATAGCAAAGCACTGCCACAAAAGAATTTGCGTGCATCACTCTAGCTTACACTGAGGAACATATAAAACTACCATAAATATCACATACCACTACACAAGTACCATGGCATCATGAGACCTGGTTTGTGCTGTCTATGTGAAAAGCAGTATACTCGGGCCAGGCAATGGGCAACTGATTTAAATTCTCTCGCCCTTACTGAAAGAAAACAGTAATTAGGCACACCCACCCATACACGTAAAACACTAGAAAGATCTTCATATCACTTTACTTTCACACTGGTACACACAACTCATATCAAAACTTAAACTCTCGTAACCACGCAGCCAAACATCAACAGAACAACATACACTGTTACTACTAACCACAAGTGACGTAGAAGCGTACTCCACCGGCACTGTAAGAGGTATTGTAAGGGAGTGGATACACCCTCCCAAATTAACTACAACAAACGTAAAGTATCTAGAACCATCTGAAAGAAACACGTTAGTTAGATTCCTCACCTTAGAATATCCCCAGGCGTCAGACTGGATCCGGAAGATTTTTCATCAGCAATACCCCTTGCGCGTCGCTAGGCGTCGTCTGCGGCTCCGCGTCCGGCGTCGTGCGCCGGAATGACGTCGTCGGAGTACTTAGACGCCGCCCTCGCGCGCTGACGTCAGTTCTTCTTTTTTCCGCGCCAGTAAGCGCAGATCCGGGAGAGCTACCCCTTTAGTCACTTTTTGACTAACTTTTTCGATCCTTTTTGATCTTGTCTCGACTCCGGTGCCGGTAGGATGCCTGGTTTTAAAGCCTGTGCTGACTGTAACCGCCTGATGTCGGTTACGGACCATCACCGCCGGTGCCTTTACTGCTTGGGCCTCGACCACGACGCGGAGTCGTGTTCGGACTGCAAGGCCCTGACCTCGAAGGCTAGACGGGAGCGGTCCCGTAAGCTTCTCAAACATTCGCCACTCGGCTCCGCGAGCCTCTCGATCCCGGTCCAGGAGGAGGTCCAAGGATCAGTCGCGGAGCCGCAGCCGACGTCACCATCGGTCGTCGGGATCCAAGTCTTCGGGTAAGTCGAAGCATTCCAAGAAGTCCAAGAGGCGACACCGCTCTTCGGACTCCCCTCGCCGGTCGCGCGACTCGGCCGAGGGTCAGGGTGTTTCCACCCCCGCGGCTCCGGCGGAGCCGCAGGCGCCGCGCAAGTCCCCATACCCGCCGGTCCCTGGGACTGACGCGACGCCAGCGGAGGTCAGTGCCTTCCTCTCGGCCATGAGGAGCCTGGCTCTGCCGTCGGCGCCCGCCGGCGCGCCTTCGGGCCCCGCGGTCCCGACTGGGCTGCCTTGCCTGCCGGCGGCTCCGGCCCCGGTGCCGTTGACGGCTCCGGCCTCGACGCCGCAAGCGCCCGAGGGACCCTTTCCCGAGTCCCCGCCGACGCCGGTCGACCTAGTCACGCCTCCTCCGCCGGCGTCGACACCGGTGCCACCCCCGACGCCGACTCCGCTCGACGTCGAGCCCCGGTTCAGCCCCGCTCCGGGCCCGGCGCCGATACGGCGTCTATGGACGCCGTGTTCGGCGCCGCTGGAGACACATTATGTCTATCGCCCGGCTCCGCTCCTTCCTCCTGTATACCAGGAATCGGATGATGGGGACAACTGGGAGGGATCCAAGGATCCTATGGCCGTTCAGGCTCAAATATCACAGGACTGGGCAGATGAACTGGGGGAGGCCAGTGGCCTGGATACCTCTCTGGACACTGGATTCGTCTCTCCTCCGACTGTGGCTTTGGAGGAGGGCGCTGTTTTCTCTGTGGTGCTGCGCAAGCCGGCCGCAGCCCTTGGGCTCGAGCTGCCTGCCGTGGCTGTGAGGACTAACGTCCTTACTGAGGTGCTTCAGTCTGCAGCAAGCTCCACTGAGCCTCTGCTGCAATTCAATGAGGCCCTCATTGACGTTCTGCAGGGCACCTGGTCCAAGCCCTCCACAGTTCCTCCTGTGGACAGGAACGTCGCCAAGCGCCACCGCCCTGCTCCGGGCGACCCCAGTTTTCTGTCCCAACACCCTACCCCGAGAGCCTGGTTATCCAGGCCTCTACCTCCCAATCCTCCTTCCCGACCGCCCCGCCGGACCGGGATTCCAAGAGACTGGAACAGTTTGGCAAGAAGCTGTTCTCCTCCCTTAGTTTGGGCCTGCGGTCTTTGAACACCGCCTGTCTCTTGGACCGTTATTCCCACTCTCTGTGGGATGCGGTGGAGGACGTGCTGCCCCTGTGTCCGGAGGAGGTCCGGACACGACTTACCCAGGCTCTGGCCGATGGGAGGGATGCAGCGCGACATGCTATCCGATGTGGGCTTGACACTACGGACTCGCTGGGTAGGGCAATTTCTACCGCAGTGGCGCTTAGACGTCACGCCTGGCTGCGGTCCATGTCATTTTCGGGCGATGTCCAGAGCACTCTCATGGACATGCCCTTTGATGGCACTCGCCTTTTTGGCGAGAAAGCGGACAGTGCGCTGAATCGCTTTAAGGACTCCCGGGCTACGGCCAAGTCCTTGGGCCTCTCGGCCCCGCGGTCGCAAACTTCCGCTTTTCCCCCTTTCGTGGCCAAGGAAGGGGTGCCTCCTCATGTACGCCTAGCCACCAGCCGCAGAACCAACCTGCGCGCGGTCGCGGACGTGGTTTCCGCCGAGGCGGTTCGGGAGGACGACTAGGTCAGACCACATCCACCCCGGCAGCATCCGCCTCAAAGCCTTCCTAGTCCGAGCTTTCAGGCCCATTCCACGCCAGTGGGCGGCAGGGTTCGCCATCACCTGCTCCACTGGCGGTCCATCACATCGGACAGGTGGGTGCTGCAAATCGTCCGAAGGGGCTACTCCCTCCCCTTCGAGACGACCCCTCCAGCCATGCCACCGCAGCACCACCGTATCTCGGGGGATCATTTGAATCTTCTCCACGAGGAAGTTTCGGCCCTCTTGGCCAAGGGGGCCGTCGAGCGCGTTCCGAGCCCAGAAGTAGGTCGTGGTTGTTATTCCCACTACTTTCTGGTTCCCAAGAAGGGCAAAGGGGGCCTACGCCCTATCTTGGACCTCCGGAACGTCAATGCCTTCCTCCGGAAGGAAAGGTTCAAGATGTTAACTTTGGCTCAGGTTCTAGCTGCCCTAGACCCTGGAGACTGGATGGTAGCGTTGGACTTGCAGGACGCATATTTCCACATCCCCGTCCTGCCGGCCCACCTGCGGTTCACGGTGCACTTTCAGTTTACCGTGCTCCCCTTCGGCCTCACCAGTGCCCCTCAGGTGTTCACGAAAGTGATGGCGGTGGTCGCAGCTCATCTGCGCAGATCAGGGGTTCCAGTCTTCCCCTATCTCGACGACTGGTTGTTGAAGGCGGGCTCGCCCCAGACAGTCGTCTCCCACCTCCAGACTACGGCGGATCTCCTGCATTTGCTGGGATTTTCCATCAACGTGCCGAAGTCCCACTTGAGTCGCTCTCAGAAGCTCCTCTTCATCGGAGCGGTTCTCGATTCGGCGCAGTTCCGGGTCTATCCGCCGGAACAGCGGGTCCGGGATATACAGGCCCTGATTCCCATCTTTCGGCCTCTATCCTGGGTTTCGGTCAGGCTAGTGTTGCGGCTTCTGGGGCTGATGGCCTCCTGCATCCTACTAGTGCATCACGCCAGGCGGCGCATGCGGGCTCTGCCGTGGGACCTGAAGTTTCGGTGGGCCCAGCATCACGGCAACCTGTCCGACCATGTCTTGATCTCGGAGGGCACTGCACAGCAGTTGCAGTGGTGGCTCACGGACCGCGATTGGGTCAAGGGCAAGAGCCTCTCCCTTCCCCAACCGGAGCATGTCGTAGTGACGGATGCGTCCCTCCTGGGATGGGGTGGCCATATGGGAGAGGCGGAGATCAGAGGCCTCTGGTCTCCGGCGGAGTCTCGTCTCCACATCAACCTGTTGGAGTTGAGAGCGATCCGACTTGCACTGAAAGCCTTCCTTCCCTCTGTCAGGGGAAGTGTCGTGCAGGTGTTCACGGACAACACCACCGCCATGTGGTATTGCAACAAACAAGGCGGGGTGGGGTCGTGGACCCTTTGTCAGGAGGCTCTGCGCCTCTGGACGTGGCTGGAACACCAGGGCGTCACCCTAGTGGTTCAACATCTGGCGGGCTCTCTGAACACCAGAGCAGACGAACTCAGCCGCCGGTGCATGATGGATCACGAATGGCGTCTGAACTCTGAAGTGGCGCAAGGTCTCTTTCAGCAGTGGGGAGAGCCTTGGTTAGATCTATTCGCCACCGAAGAGAACGCGCAATGTCAGCAGTTCTGCGTGTTGGAATTTCCAAGGCGGCACTCGCTCGGCGACGCTTTTCGTCACGAGTGGAGTTGCGGTCTGTTGTACGCCTTTCCGCCTATACCACTTCTGCCCAGAGTGCTGAAGAAGATCAGGCACGACCGGGCCCAAGTCATCTTGGTGGCTCCGGATTGGGCACGAAGGTACTGGTATCCCGAGCTACTCAGTATGTTGACCGATCCTCCGATACGTCTGCCCCTTCGGGAGGATCTTCTGTCGCATCAGCAGGGGACGGTCCTCCACCCGAACCTGTCCAGCCTCCACCTCCATGCGTGGAGATTGAGCGGCGGCAGTTGATGCCATTTGACTTGCCTCCTGAAGTCTGTGATATCATTCTGGCAGCCAGGCGTCCCTCCACAAAGACGGTATACGCCTGCCGGTGGAACAAATTTGTGGCATGGTGCACAGCAAAGGCTGTGGATCCCCTTTCCGCCCCTCTTTCTGAGGTTCTACTGTTTTTTCTTTCTTTAGCCCGGCAGGGCTCTGCCCTGGGCACCCTGAAAGGTTATCTTGCTGCCATCTCTGCCTTCTTGCGGCTTCCTGATCAGCCTTCTCTTTTCAAGTCCCCTGTAGTTACACGCTTTCTAAAAGGCATTACTCACACGTTTCCTCCTGTCCCTTTTGTAATGCCTCAGTGGGACTTGAATCTTGTTCTCACATTTCTAATGTGTGCTCCCTTTGAGCCTCTTCATAATTGTCCTCTTCGTCTGCTGACGCTTAAGACTGCTTTCTGGTAGCCATCACCTCGGCTAGACGGGTGAGTGAGCTCCAGGCTTTATCTTCAAAGCCTCCTTTTCTCTCTGTTCATCCGGACAAGGTTGTCCTTCGGCCTCGTCCCTCCTTTCTTCCGAAAGTGGTGACTCCATTTCATCTTGGGCAGTCTGTCACCTTGCCCACCTTCTTTCCGCCTCCGCATCCTTCCAAAGAGGAAGAGAGGCTCCACCGTCTGGACCCAAAACGTGCGCTCTCCTTTTATTTGGACCGCACAAAGCAGTTCCGGGTGGACGACCAACTTTTCGTTGGATACGTGGGTGCTAAGAAGGGGAAAGCTGTGCACAAACGGACCATCTCTCGGTGGGTCGTTTTGTGCATCAAAATTTGTTACTCCTTGGCAAAAAAGGACCCTCCTGTTCTACTCGGGCCACAGCGGCTACTACTGCTTTGGGACGGGGTGTCCCTTTGCAGGACATCTGTCAGGCTGCGACGTGGGCTTCGCTACACACGTTTGCCAGGCATTATTGCCTTGACAGCCAAGTCCGGAGGGATGGCTTCTTTGGCCGTTCTGTCCTCCAGGACTTTCTGGTGTGATCTTGGTTCGCAGACCCACCACCGGGGATGGTATTGCTTGGGTATCTATTCTAAGGTGAGGAATCTAACTAACGTGTTTCTTTCAGATGAACAAGTTACTTACCTTCGGTAACGATGTATCTGTAAGAAACATTAGTTAGTTAGATTCCTCATCGACCCACCCATCCTCCCCGTTCTGCGAACTGACATCTAGGGTTAAGGTTATCCTTTTCAGGCCCCTAGATTTTATTTTTGGCACCAGTGTCGGTCTTTGCATGGCTCTGCGTTCCTGGCGCGGAAAGCTATGTACAAGAACTGACGTCAGCGCGCGAGGGCGGCGTCTAAGTACTCCGACGTCATTCCGGCGCACTGCGCCGACGACGGACGCGGAGCCGCAGACGACGCCTAGCGACGCGCAAGGGGTATTGCTGACGAAAAATCTTCCGGATCCAGTCTGACGCCTGGGGATATTCTAAGGTGAGGAATCTAACTAACTAATGTTTCTTACAGATACATCGTTACCGAAGGTAAGTAACTTGTTCATCAAGCTCAAAAATGGACTTACATGGCGTACTCCGCTTGTATGCGGGAAAGGAGGCAACTCTTTTTTGTTAATTAATCCTAACACACCCTATTGCTGCATTGCTTCATCATAGGGTTCACCCTGTCTCCTAAAGGTCAGGGTGGGCTCGACTGTTTTTCAGGGAGCCTTTAGAAGATTTAGGCCAGGGGGGTCTGAAGATAAAAATCCTACTGCATTCCCCAGGTATCCCTTTATTCTTGGGGACGTAGCGCATATTAAAATAAATATATACAAGGGGTTATTTGAAGGTAATGGTCCTATGACCCTAAGGACGTGCCAACATGTTTCAGCCCTAGTTTAGTGGCTTGTTAGGTCCTGGTCTTTCTTCAGGGCAAAACCAAGTTCCCTCCCTGGTATTAAATAAGGAATGTTCCTATATATGTTTAATTTGACGGAACAGTAAGCGGTTCCCTCATGAAAAGTATATGAAGGGTATACTTATCTCTCCATCCAGAAATAACGCAAAAATTCCACCTTTAAGGAAAAAGTGAAAGGAAACAAAAACAGCCAATGTTTTGCATTTCATTACATCACATTTTTCATAATTATGCACTCCCAATGTGCTCTGTGTGCTTTCATTCATTTCAGTCTGTGATCTGTAACCATGTGAATGAGCTGTTCTTGGGTATACTTAACCCCAAACTGCCACTGGCAGTATGCGACCAGTGCTAGCATTCAACTTTCTCTTGAAAACCGTGACCACCTTATTCCAAGTTAAAACAGAAGCAAACTCCAATAATCCAACTCCACTATATGAATGCTTTGGTGGGACTATGTATATATGCAACACTAATCACTCTACTTTTTTGTCAAATATCTTTTCATTGGTTTTAAAGATATCGAAATACACAAAAATGCAAAACAACCTGTAGGGGAAGGAGGCCCCAATGCGTAATATCAGCCGAACAGTACAGTGTGCTAACAATTCTTATACAGTTTGTGAACTAGCAATCAGCGATTTTTGAATAACCTTAACAGTCAACCTTCGCCTCACCCCTACCCCCCCCCACCGGACCATAAAAACATGAGAACTTAAACTAAGGTGTCACGTTCAATAAAGAAACATCACAAACCGTTGTTGGTAAAGGTCACTGTCAAAGGAGAGGGAAACCCCTCCGTCTTTGAAGTCCTTTCGGCAACTCGAGGGTGCCAGTTCTAGATATGAAAGAGATGGAGACCTTGTATCCTTGGACCACATGCAAACCGGGGCAGTCCCTCAGGTAAGTATTCTACCAGGGGGGCCCACGCATAGTCAAATCCCTTACGGGTGTCCTCTACAATGTCTGCCATGCTCTCCATTGCTTATGCCCGCCACAATCTGGTGTGCCATTGCGTGAGGGCAGTGGCCTCTGATTTCTTCCAAGCTGCCACTACGGCCATCTTGGCTGCCCCTAGGCAGAGCCACATTACTGAGCGGTCCCCTTGCATCTGATGCTTCAAATTGGGATCCTGTATCCCGAGGAGTGTGTTCTCTAGCGTGTCTGGAATCGGGTAGCCCAAGATCTGTTTTATTTGAGCTATAACCTTCTTCCAGAAGGGCTTGATGAGGGGGCAATCCCACTAGATGTGCCTAAAGTCACCCAGCTGCCCACATCCCCTCTAGCACCTGTCCGAAGCGTTAGGGAAGATGGTGTGAAGCCTCTGAGGGTGTAGGTACCAATTATACATAATTTTGTAAGGGGCCTTCCTTAAAAACATAGAGCAGTTAAACTTGAAAAAATCCCTATATAGTGAGGACCATTGTTTTTTCTGTAGTGGGGTGCCCAAGAGTGTATCCCAGAACCTTTGATGTCTCCAGGGTGTGTGGGGAATCCCGCGCCTGTAGAAGATAGTAAAGAAAGGAGATGGTTCCCTTCGAGGAAGCCCCGGATTGGGCACATTTGTCAATGGGAAGTAACTCCCTGGTGGCAGCCTGCCGTACCTGCGGTTGAAGAGCCCAGTGTTTAAGCTGCAAATAGTGGAATTCCTCAGCAGGTTGAAGCTGAAATGCCCGGGAACATTCTGGGAAAGAGAGCAGTTTCTCCCCCTAGAACAAATGAGAAAGTATAAGGCAGCCCCCCTCCCACCAAGCTTTGAAGGGACCTTCGTGTAATGCCATGGGAAATTTGGGGTTGAAGTGTATGGGCGTGTACGGGGAGGGAAAGATGGTGAGGGGAGTGGTTTTGTTCAAGATATCCCATACCTATAGGGTGGTTGCCGTGGGTGTGCTGATGTAGGCATTGCATGGCTGATGCTGTTTGTGTTTCCACAAGAGGTCCCAGATCGTTCTCCCTGTTATTTGTCTATCCATATGGAGCCAGAGTTTTTCCGACACTCGAAGGGACCACTCCGTGATCACCCTTAATTGGGCCGCCCTATAGTATCCCAAGAAGTCAGTTAAGGCCAGCCCTCCCTCTGCCGCATCAGCATTCAGTTGGAGAGCATTGCCCTCTGCGCTGGCCAAATGAACTTGGTGATCATTGCTTTAAATTTGGATAAAATCGCCCAGTCCACGGGGATCGGCAGGCCCTGGAAGAGATACAGTAAACGCGGGAGAACGTTCATTTTTATAGCATTTATCCGCCCTATCCAGGAGAGGTAGGCCGTCCGCCATCTGGCAAAGTCTGCTTTAAGTTGGCACAACAGAGGGGGGTAGTTTTCCCCACAGAGGTGCTCCAGTTTGGGGGTGAGTTTTATGCCCAGGTAGGTAATGTCTTTGTGGACACTATGAAAGGGGGTCGTGCCCTCGATAGCCCGCATGGTAGCCTTAGGCACTGTGAGATTAAGGAGGAAGGATTTCAAGAGGTTCACCTTGAAGCCCGAGGCCTGTTCGTATGAGGTGAGTTCAGCCTGTATCGCCGGGAGGGAGGATTGCGGTCTCATGACTGGTAGGAGCACATCATCCGCGAAGAGGGATATCTTGTGTTCATCCGTGCCAAATGGTACTCCCCCTATGTCCGGGTTGGATCGAATGTGCTCCATGAAGGGATCGATGCTGAGCGCAAATAGGAGGGGGGATAGGAGGCAACCCTGATGAGTGCCCCATGAGAGATTGAAAGATTCCAAAGCAACCCTGTTAACCAGGACCTTAGAACGCGGCGCATGGTAATTCGCTCTGACCATTCCAAAAAAAAAGTCTTGGCGAAGCAAAAACAGACTGGTCAAAAAAGCCCAATACCCTCGATCAAAGGCCTTCTCCATGTCCAGCACAAGAAGGACTGTTGGTATTGCCATCCTTTGTGCTTTCTCGATGATGTGGACTACTCTGCGTAGGTTGTCATGGGTTTGCCTTACCTTGATAAAGCCTGCTTGATCGGCCTGCACCAGGAACGGCATAATGTTTTCCAGGCGGGTGGCCAAAACTTTTGAGTAGAGCTTCACGTCCAGGTTTAGGAGCACTATCTGCCTGAAAGAGGCGCAGTGGGAAGTGTCTTTCCCTTGTTTGGGGATGGCAGAGATCAGGGCCTCGCCCATCGAGGGGTCACCTGTTGCGTAGTGGCTATTTCATTGAAGAGCGTTACCCGGCAGGGGACGAGTTCAGGAGCGAATGTACGATAGAAGTGGGCGTTAAGGCAGTCAGGGCCAGGCACTTTTTGGAGCTTAAGCGAATCGATCACCTTCTGAACCTCCTCAGCGGTGAAGGGGCTAATCAGTACCTCATTGGTGGGGGCAGGAACCTGGGGCAGGGTGTGGCCCTTCAAGTATTGGTCTTGGGCTTGCGAGTTTGGTGGGTCTGCCGTGTACAAGGAGTGGTAAAAATCCCCCAAAACGTTGGCCTTTCCCGACTCACTCTGGTGGAGGACCCCCTCCCCATCCTCTATACTCTTGATGTAGTTCTTCTGTCGGGTTTGTAACTGGCATGCCAATAACAAGCCCACCTTGTTTCCACCCTCATAATTATGGGTTTGGAGGCGTAAAAGAGTCTTTTCGGCCCCATTAGTGTAAATCTATTGGAGTTTCCCTTTAACCTGAGTGACCTTACCGAGGGTTTATACCAAGGGGGAAGCCTTATGGTCATTCTCGGTGGAGCGCAGTTTGCTCTCGAGAAGGAAGTGTGCTCCCTTGCGTTGCGTCCTAAGCTCGGCCTCCAATTCAATTTATTTCCCTCTAATGACCGCTTTTAAGGCGTCTCAATTTTTGAGGTAAAAGAAGTCTGTGATTGCTTTTCGTAGCTTGTCTCGGAGGAGTCTATCTCGGCACAGGTAAGTAGGGAAGTGCCACCTGGTAAATTTGGAGCGTGGGCGGGCTAATCTCGGGTCAGCACTAGTGGCTCGTGGTCTGAGAGGAAGATCGGGTGAAACTGGGTTCCCATCACCATATAGAGGAGGGACTGGCTTATGAGGGCATGATCTATTCGGGAGTATGTCCTATGCGAGTGGGAGAAGGAGTAATCATCTCGGGTCGAGGGATGGGCATTCCTCCAAACATCTACCAGGCCCAAGCCCCGTAAAGTTGCTTGAAGTGGTTTGCTGAAAACTCTCTGCTGCCCTAAGGACGTGTGTGGTGTCCGGGGACGGGTCCAATACCAAATTGAAGTCCCCAAGCAGTAAAATAGCACCTCTTGTGACCCCCGGGTAGATAAGAAAGAAACTGAGGAAATCCTGTTGCCCTGTGTTGGGTACATAGATTGCTGCAATCATGCACGGTCTGCCCCGTATATCCCCTCTCACTATCACAAACCTCCCCACCGTCCTATGTAGTGTTGTGAAGAAAGGGGGTTGAAGTGTGGAAGAGCAGCGCCACCCCATTATGTTTGATGCATGCCGAAGAGCGGAAGATTTGAGGGTATTCCCTGTATTTCAGTCGGTGTTCCTCTTTGCGGGGGAGGTGTGTCTCCTGGAGGGCGGCAATTTTAATCTGGTGATTATTTCAGATCCGTTGCGTCTTGTTGGGGGAGTTAAGCTCCTTTACAATCCATGTCAGACAGTTAATCCCCATCATTTGTCAGCAAAACCAGGGCAGCTTGGCCCCTCCCTACCTCCTCTGCACATTGCCCATCACGTTCCCTCATTCCTCCACCCTGCCTAAGAAACCTAATAATAAAAAAAGCAACAAAGTAGACCATGACACCAAGAAACCAAAAAGAAAAAAGGAAGAAAAAAATGAACCGTGTCAAACTTCGTTCAAAAACTTGCTCTCTGAGGTCCGAGATCACAAAGGAGAACCTCATTATGAGCAATATCTGGGGCGGACCAAATTCCGCCGCCAAGGCCCAATATCAGATTCGTACCTGCTGAAAAAAGCCTGTATCTAGCAAGCTCTTTGTTGTGGCTGGCATCGTAAGTTCAAACCTTTCGCCTCACCACATTGGTATTAGTCATAGCATGAATGGTACCAAATCATGAGTATCTCAGGGGCCCCTTAGGGGCATGTGAACCGCAGTACTGTCCGATCGATTCAGGCGAAACAAGTCTCTCCAGACATTAGAAAGCCAGGAGCTTGTCGACCCACAGAGTTTTTGCTTGGTTTTCGCTGCTGACGCCAAGGGCCTCCCCCCTGCTTCTAAGGGCCCGTCGCCCCCTCTGCCCTCTTTTGCAGCGTGTGTTGTGTTTGGCACTTCAATTCCCAGGATAGTCGCCGTCTCCTCCAGCTCCGTGCAGTGATAATTATTTTGTCCAGTGTGAATGCAAGCCCAAAGGGGTATGTCCAATGGTACCTCACCTTGCGTTCTCTCAAGGCTGCAGTGACGGGTCTGAATTGATGACGCCGGGCTAGTGTGGCTTGAGCCACATCTTGGTAAAGCGAGCACTCTGTTCTGAAAGGATACCTTGTCCAGGGCTTGAGCTTTCTGGAGGACCATCTCCTTAGTTTTGAAGGAGCTGAGTTTCACCAACACATCTCAGGGCTTTCTGGCATCTCCTGGACTTCGAGGCCCCACTCTGTGCACTTTCATTAGGTGGAACTCCGGTTCAGAATCTCCCGAGTACTGTTGAGAAGAGCCCCACCGTAAAGGCCTCCAAGTCCGGGCCCTCGCACCCTTCCTCCAGGCCTCTCACTTGTATGTTCTCCCGGTGGGAGCGGTTCTCAAGGTCCTCATTTCGGAGCACCGTGACTTTCAACTGTGTGCGGAGGTCTTCGGAGTGGGTCTCCAAGGGTCTCAGTCGGTTCTCCAGTTCTTGATGTTTTGCCTCCAGGTCAAGAGCGCGTGTCCCAATTGAGTCTGCATCAGATTGCAGGGTCACCAGCCGCCCCCCCCAATTCAGCCTTAAATGCATCAAAGGAGGCCCCCATGTTGGCCTTTATGTCGTCCCTGAGTTCCTGCCTGAATTCCCGGAGTGAGGACCGCAAGTCCTCTCTTGTGAGCACCATACTGTCGACTGACCGCATTGGTTCGTTGCTAACTGCCCCCTTGGTAGCTGGGGAAAAGAAGCAAGAGACCTTTGAGGGCTGTGCTTTTTTGGGTGGCATAGGCACCTGCGCGCCCCTCCTGTGTGGGCTTTCCTCGCTGTGGGAAAGGCCATGGGGAATTTGGCGCTGCAGCGATTTGTCTCCTTTGCGCTGCCGAGCTGACCAGTAGAGTCCCCCCAACACCGGTAAGAGGGGTTCGGCTGCATAGAGGCTAGGTGTTGCGGAGGCCAGGGCTCATCACTGTGGGGGAGGGGCGGGCATGTAACGAGTGTCCCTCCCCTTCACGGGTCTAGACCGTTAAGCGCAGGACCAAGGGGCTCATGCGATCCCGGGACCCCCACTTTGCTGCTGGAATTGGTATGCAGTTTTAAGTGAGCCGTTGAGACCAATCCTGGATGCAGCACTCCTTTGGACCCTAGAGGGGCTCCTGTGAATGTCACCTCAGCCTTTCCCCTCTATGCTGCCCAAAAGACTGTCACCTCAGGGTCAAATAGGCAGATCCAACTGGTGGAGAGTCGACTTTTGCAATAGGGCCCCCCCTAAGGGCATTGACACATCGCTGTGCTGGTGAGAGTCATCGAGGGTGCGAGGCCTCCAGCCTGGGCCTTCTCACGAGGCTCTGAACTGGTGCCTGGCCACCGCCATCTTAAGGTCAGGCACCGCTTTTTGCATCCTCAGTCAGCAGGCTGTTGTGATGAGATGGGGGGCCCCCTTGCTCTTCACCGCTGTTATCGAACTCCTCCGGGTGGGTCTTCATGCATCTACTGCCCCTCGGGGGACTCCGCTCCGTCCGCCAGAGTTGCTGGTGGGAGGGCACGTCTTTCTGCGCGGCCCCCGACACCCCCCCCGACACCCCCCCGACACCCCAGCCTGAGTGTGCAGTTAGCCCGCCTCCTGTGCTCGGGGACTTCAGCTGGATCCGCCGCACCGGCGCGAGCCTTCACTGTCGAACAGGGTAACGGCTGCCATCTTGAGCCGCCTCGGGTGCCGGTAAGAAAAGTCTCTGCCTCCTTGCACCGGGTGACTGTTCTCTCACTTTTTGTGCCTCCTCAGCTCTCAGGTGTGTAGGACGGGCTGTGGAGCCAGAATTAGGGCATTTGGTGCCCCCTAAGGTACTGGTTTACTAGGGCCTGGCGCAGAGCCGATCAAATTCACGGCTGGGAATGACTCATGCGGCATCATTCCCTGCGCGTGCCCAGCTTGCCCAGCTTGAACTACACATCCCACTAGGATCATGGGATTTGTAGTATTTCAGGGAGTTGGACATCGTATATATGATGATGGTGTCGTTTAACACTGAGGGACTATGCCATCCCTAATGGGTCATAGGGCTTATAGTTAACCAGTATAGGACGACAAATTGTTATAGTCCTGAGCTAAAATGACACTTACATGAATGTATACAAGACTATCACCTCAACCAATATGCTCTCATAGGTGAAAGTTAATCACCCTTCTACTCCCTATGTAGTTTGGCTTTCAGGGTGATAGATTAAAAATTCAGTCATCATATTGTTTGTGAATTAAGGGTTTGTTTCATAATGTATAATCACCGCGATGATATACCTGGGTGTTCTATGTCTATGGACCACACATGTTTAGCATGATACAAAACGACGGGAATGTACATGTTGCTATGATAGCTCGTGTCCTACTACCTTCTGCTTGGTGCGTTCGATGGGATAGTCATTCAAACCTTGATGGTCAGTTTTTAGTTTATAGACCCAACGTTGTTCCTTTTCCAAAAGCCTTTTTGAGATGTTGGGTCCATCTTTAACTCTTTCAATAATGATCCATTCCAGGTCGCTATCCGTGTGGCCTTTCTATACGAAGTGGGCTGTCAGTTTTGTTGCTGTGATGGCTCGTCTGATCGTACTTCTGTGTTCCTTGCTCCGCAATTTGACTTTTCTGGTCGTCATTCCGATGTATCTGGATTATGCACGGGCAGGTGATCATGTAAATTGCATTGTAATATTGCAATTCGTGTGATCTCTCTGTTCCCAATCGTATCTCAGGCCTAGGTTAATACTCGTGTGTTTGGTGAAAGGACATACCACACAGGTTCCACATGAGAAGTGTCCCTTTATCTGTGGTTGGTTCCACAGTGTGAGTTGTGTATCCCGTTTGGGATCCGAACTATCCGTGTGGATGAGGGTGTTCCTTATGCTCTTGTTTCGTCTGAATAAGAACATAGGTTTCTCAAATGTTAATTTATTTGAGGTCAGAATCTGCCAGTTCTTACTAATGATCTTTTTAATGTTGTTGGAAGGTGAATTGTGAGTAGTCACTCATATAAACGTCTTGGTTTCTGTTTTAGTATTTGTTTCCAACAGAGCGTCACGTGGTGTTTTCCGCGATCTTTTTCATGCTTGCTTGATCACTTTTTTGGGGAAGCACTTCTCTTTCAGCTTTTTCTTAAGTTTTTCCGCTTTCTTGTTGTAACTCTCCAAATCAGAACAGTTTCTCCGTATTGTCCTACAGGAAGGTTTTCTCTTACAGATCGGGAATGTGCCCTGTCAAAGTGCAGCAAACTGTTGCGATCAGTGGGTTTTGTGTAAAGTGTACTCTTCAATTTCCCATTTCTAGACAGGATGTTAATGTCCAGAAATGAGACGCAGTAGGATTTTTATCTTTAGACCCACCCTCACCTACTTCTTCTAAGCGCTCCCTGAAACACGGTCGAACCCACCCTGACATTTAGGAGTCAGGATGAACCCTATGAAGAAGCATGACACCAATAGGGTGTGTGAGGGTTAATTAAAAAAAGGAGTTGCCTCCTTTCCAACATACACTGTTGCCCGATGGGTCTGTAGTTCCATTTATGGCCTTCCCCAGCGCCACAAGGAATGTTGCTCAGATAGAGAATGTGCTACAATTCTATGATGATGACAGTGTTACACACATGAAAATTAAATATCTACGACTCCCAGTTGCATTGAATTATTTTTATATTTCTGTCTGTCGTTTTCCATATGTATTTTTTCTTCCTTGAAAGAAATTAAGTTGCAACAAGTCTACTTCCACATTTATTTCACTGATCAATACACATTCACACTTTGACATTGTAGGATTGGAGTGCGACAAATTGCCATGTATAGTAAAAAATGAAATACCTGCAAAGATTAGCAGTATAGCACTAGGATATGTGCAACTCTGCATCTATATAAGCTTTACTTGCAGATTCTATATTTTTTCCTAACTGTGGTAATTCTGCACAGTTGTTGGTCTGGCAGTCATAGACTAACGCATTGGAAGATACTTAATTTCTGCTTTCTTCAGTTTTTTTTTTGTTTTTTTATAGTTGTACTTTTATTTTCAATGAGATGGTCAGCAATGACAGAGCGTTACTCCAGCATTGCATCTTTCATAGATTCACATACTTGTATCTTCCCCACGTCGTCATGATGGGAGTCTTGCTGTAGTTAGAAAAGAAGTACATAGAAACCACCAAAAAGAAAGAAAAACGTTGACCTTCATCAGCATCTTTATGTAGGTCCAAACTTTGACCAGTCGGAGACCAGCCCGAGACCTCAACTCCCCAGTCAGAGCCACCAGACCTCAGATTTCTAACCGCACGTCTTGTGTAAGGAGTCTCCATGAGCTCTGCTCAGTTTGTCAGTGAGTGAACTTTTGACCCTGCTTGAATTCACCCCAAGGTATTGTCTTTCTACCTTCTCTACTTCAAAGATGTCTGAGGGTTTTAAGAAGAGGCTTTTCAGGCCCTGTAGATTCTGTGGGAAGGCAAGGCCTTTTTCTGAAGATCCACACAAAGACTGCCTTTACGGCCTTTACCCTAAACTTACAGCCAAGGACTGTAAAAACTGTAGAACCTTTTCAGCAAAAACTCTAAAGGATAGATAGGCCAGATTGTTATAACTCCCGAAGAAGAAATCAAAATCCGACTCTGGATCTGATGTTGAAGAGAGCCCTGGTCCATCCTCGGTTGAGAGGAAGCGTAAAAATTAGGGTTCTACTTCATTAAAGTCTAACTTAAAGAAATTAAAAGCAGAGAAATACTCCACTGCTGATCAAACAGCCCTTAAGCCTAAGGAATCAGGCCTGAAGAAATCCACTACTGCTTCTCTGCCTGTCACACCTCTCAAACATCGACGAAGAAAGCACCGTCGAAGGACCCTTCATCGAGGACTTCCACTAAATCCCCGACTTCCATGGCGACTACTGCATCATCGACGGCCGTGGTGACGGCATCGTCGACAAACATGGTTACGACGATTTCATCATCGATGGCTTCGATGACGACGGACACTGTGTCGATGATTGCATCTACAACTTCGTCAACGGGAACACCGTCGACGAGGGCGTCGATGGCCCCGTCGATGGGCAGTCCGTCGACGACAGTGTTCAAATCACCCTCTCAGCCAGTATCGACAACGATCACTATCTGGCATCTACTGTCGTCGACGGATCAAAAAGAGGATACAAAAAGTCTTCATTTGGTACCAAAATCTCCAGGATTGTCACCTTTACCCAAGATTTCACCATTGCTTCCATCTCACCTTCATGATAGAGAGGAATCGGGATGAAAGACTTTTTGGCCCTGCTTACAGCCCCTCACAGCTTAGAGTTAAATGCCAGGACACTGATGAGGAGGAGAAATCGCAAGGACAATCAGAATATATGGAAGGGGATTATTCATTCTCGGGTCGCTCTCAGGCCCAACGTTACGACTCTTTCCAAGAGCACTATCCTTATGAGGCTTACGAAGAGCATCAGGAGGTTCGGAGAGATTCCATGCTGGTGCCTGTCTACCTGGTCACAGACCTTAGGCGTATGTTGAATGACTATTATAAAAGATTTCCGGACTCTCACGCTCCGGTTCCTTTGATGCCTGGCGGCCTGAATATTCAAGTTGCTCCTCCACCAGTAGTTACTCTGCCGCCGCCTCTTGCGTAGGTTGAGAGACAGGCTTCTCGATGCTTAACAAGTGAGGACGCTTACATCAAGAGTGAGGCAGAAGATGAAGCCGAGGAGGGTGAGCTCACTCAGGATCCGGACCTACTTGGTCAGGAATGGGATTATTATGTGGATCCATCTTCGCCACCGCCTTCCCCCTCCTCCGGTGGCTTCCCCCTGGGAGATATTGGGGGCTTCCATGAAGTACTCGAGAGCCTCTAGATAATTCGATTTGCCTTTGCCTGTGGTGCAAACATATGTTTTATTTATGATTTTAAGAACGCAACAAAGAAATCGGTTTAATCCATTCAGATTGTGGATTACATTTGGAGTGAAGTTTTGAAGATAATGAAGAACCTAGCCTCCGTTCCTGCTGTGTTACCGAGGATGGAAAAGAAATACAAGGCACCTGATTCTGCTCCGGCATGTTTAATTGGCCATCCTCGTCCGGATTCAGTTATATGCAAGCTGCCCAGAGGTGTTCTAGGAATCCGCAATCTCCTTGTTTGGTGC
Source organism: Triturus cristatus (assembly GCF_964204655.1). NCBI lineage: Eukaryota > Metazoa > Chordata > Amphibia > Caudata > Salamandridae > Triturus > Triturus cristatus. Next base: position 919,063,608 of record NC_140581.1, on the reverse strand, counting down.
CTCCAGACAGGGAAGGCAAACACCTTGACTGCATTGGCAAAATCTTTGCTACTATGGCCGCTACTGCTATCAAGGCCTCTAATGCCTTAGCAATTGTAGGGAGGTTGGACCGTCAGTTAAGGTCATATCTGGCTCCTCTTCTCAAATACCTTCCCGAGGATAAAAAGAAAGTAACTAAGGACCTCCTGCAGGAGGGTGCTAGAGCATCTTCTGAGGGGATTGATTCTGCAATGGATTTGTCTTCAATTGCTTTCAGGCAAATGGCAGGTGCCGCAGTTCATCGTAGACAGGGCTGGCTTAGGGTGACGTCCTTCCGCCCTGAAGTTCAATCGAAAGTTCTGGATATGCCCTTCGATGGAGAAAATCGTTTTGGAAAGCACGTAGACGAAGAGCTACAGGGCATCAAAAAGGACACTGAGACCGCACGTTTTTTAGTCACGTTACAAAAGGCGTTTTCAGTCCTTTTGTGGAGGTGGAGGTGAAGGTAGAGGTAGAGGTTGAGGTAGAGGTCAGTTCCAGCAAAGACTGTCATACCAGTCATACAGATATCAACCATACGGTCAGCAGAGTTACAGAGCACAATATGGCAGACCGCAACAGCAGTAATCGGCTAGATGCAAGCCTGCAGGACGAGGAAAACTGCAGGATTTCTCAAGAAGTCGGTAACGTTTGTCTTCTGCCAGCCACCTCATCTCGTTTTCAACCTCTACGGTCCCATCAGCTCTCTCCATTTCTAAATCAATGGCAAGCCATCACGAAGGACAAATGGGTGCTGGACATCTTCCAACACGGCCACACCCTAGAATTTGTCTACAAGCCTCCTCAAACTCCACCTCCAAGAAAAATGCATCATCATCATTTGTCCTTGTTAAGGCAAGACATTTTAACTCTACTAAAGAAAGGGGCGATAGAGAAGGTGCATTTCGGACAATGAGGGAAGGGCTTTTATTCCAATTTCTTCCTAATGTAGAAAAAATGAGGGAAATGGAGACCGGTCATGGACCTCGGACAGCTAAACAAATACATCAAGAAGGGGTCGTTCAGAATGTTGTCCCTTCAAGAGATTCTCTTAATAAACTAGAGAGATTTTCTAGCGTCCCTCGATCTCTTGGATGCATACTTTCACATACCCGTTCATGCAAAGCATCACCAACTCCTAAGGTCCGAGGTAGCTGGGGATCACTTCCAGTTCAAGGTTTTGCCATTCGGCCTTTGCTCAGCTCCCAGAGTTTTCACAAAATGTATGGCCCCGGTAGCGGCTTTTCTGAGAAGGCAGGGACACCAGGTTTACCCCTACCTGGACGACTGGCTAGTGAAAGAAGCAAAATGTCACTCTACCAGAAAATCTACGCTGGCTTGTCAGCAGCTCTTCAAGTCTCTGGAGTCACAACTCAACGTGGAGAAGTCACAATTGATTCCAAGCCAGAAGCGTGTTTTTCTAGGGGCGTTTCTGAACACAAAGTCGATGAAGGCGTTTCCTCCTTCAGAATGGAAGCTCAAGATAATGTGCTTAGCATCCCTTCTACGTGCAAGAGAGTCCCCTTCTGTGAGAGTATTCAAGTCCTTACTGGGGATGCTGTCGTCATGCATCCCGTTGATTCCAAATTGTCGGCTGCACATGAGGCCTCTCCAGGAGCAGTTAGACAGGCAGTGGGTGCAGGCTCACAGCTCATTCCAGGACATCATCTCTCTCTCTCTCTCTCTCAGACAATGAAACAGGCTCTGCCAAGATGTGAAAAAGAAAGCAATATCTTTCCAGGCCTCTCGTTTCAACCAGCACAGCCTCATTATATTTTAACAACAGACGCTTCAATGGACGGCTAGGGGGGGGCGCATCTCCAGGGATTGCAAATCCACGGAAAATGGTCAGTTCAAGAAACGCTTTTACACATCAGTCTTTTGGAGCTGAGGGCGGTGTTTCTGGGGCTGCAAGCTTTTCTTCCCAGAATCCAGGGATCCTCTGTTCTGGTAAGAACAGACAACACCACAACAATGTTCTATCTTGCCAAACAAGGGGGCACCAGGTCTCTCACTTTATCAGAACAGGCCCAGGAGATTTGGTTGTGGCTAATTCAACACAACATAACATTGCAAATAGAGCATGTTCCGGGCATGGACAACGATTGGGCGGGTTTTCTAAGCAGAGCCAATTCCCAATGTCACGAATGGGAGTTAGACGTGGACCAGCTGAGATGAGTCTTCAAACTATGGGGCACTCCAAAACTGGATCTTTTCGCGACAGAAAGCAACAGAAGTGTGAAAAGGTCGCCAGCAGGATCCCTCAGAAACATTCTTGGGGCAACGCCTGCAGACGCACTGGACGGGGACGTTTGCCTATGCGTTCCCGCCATTTCCCCTCATCCCAAGAGTAGTGAGCAAGATGAAGAAAGAACCATGTCATCTCATTCTCATAGCTCCGGCATGGCCAAGGCAGTTTTAGTACACGGAGCTTCTCCTGTGCTCGATATCTCCGCACATTCTCTTTCCTCCACTACCAAACCTACTCTCAATGAACAACGGCCAAATTGTTCATCCTCAAATAAAATCTCTAAGTTTGTCAGATTGGAACCTCACAACTATGAATTCACAGATTTAAACATCGCTCTGGATTGCAGGTCCATCCTCCAACGGGCCAGAGCTGTTTCCACCAATAGGTCATATGCTGCAAAATGGAAGAGATTCTGCCACTGGTGTGGGGAAAAAGACTTGCATCCTTTGTTCTCAACCCCGGAACAGGTTTTGCCTTACCTACTTCACTTAGCTAAAACAAAATTGGCTCACTCGTCAATCAAAGTACACTTGGCGGCAATTTCCAGGTTTCGCAGGAAACCAGAACTCTCTTTGCGGTCAACAAGAATTGTTAAAGAATTTATAAAAGGGCTCTTTAGGATTTTCCCACCCTTAAAGCGCCCTGCAGTCCCATGGGAATGAAACACAGTGCTAGCCCAATTAATGAAATAGCCTTTCGAGCCCATAAACAAGGCTGATTTAAAATATGTTTCATGGAAAACGGCTCTCCTTTTAGCCCTCACATCGGCTAGACGAATCAGTGAAATTCAAGCTTTCACGGTAGCTACACCTTTCCTTCAATTCAGACAAGACAAGCTTTTATTGAGAACAAATCCTCAATTAATTCCTAAAGTTCCAACTTCCTTTCACTTGAATGAACCAGTTGTGCTCACCACATACTTTGGGAATCCTTCAACTGCCGTTGAAAGAGCATTGCACTCTTTGGATGTAAAACGCTGCATCAAGTTCTACATTCATAGAACAAAGACTTTCAAAAAATCGGATCAGCTATTTGTGTCCTTTACTTCGCCAAGGAAGGGCTAAGCCCTTTCAAGGAACAGTATTGCACGTTGGATCTCCTTTGCAATTGTTTTCTGCCATAGCAAAGCTGGAATACCTTTATCTGCAAAAGTGTCTGCGCACTCCACAATGAAGATGGCGGCTTCTACAGCCCTATTTGCCGGTGTATTTCTTCCAGACATTTGTAGAGCGACAACATGGTCTAACATGCATACATTCACTACGCATTACTGCCTAGACTCTGCATGGAAAGCGGACGCTGCAGTGGGTCAAGCTGTCCTGAGACATCTGTTTGCTTGAGGTATAGTCTTTCATATCTATCACTTCTATTTGTGTTGTGTATTTGATTTTCACAGATAACTTCACTATTTAACCATTTACTTGGATTTCATGGTTCATATGTATTAGTATGTTTAAATATGTTCTCTTTTATCGCATATGAAGTACTGCGCCTAGTCGCAAATTTAAGGAATCACACTGCTAACTACTCTGATACAAGCATGTGAATCTATGAAAGATTCAATGCTGGAGAAAAAATAAGTTACTTACCTATACACTGTGGTTCTCCAGTATTGATATCTTTCATAGGTTCACATGCAGCCCTCCCTCCCCCCGCCTAGACTTGCCACTTCTGATCTCATGTTACCTTTTAACCTTAGCACACTTGTGTGCAAAATCTGAGGTATGGTGGCTCTGACTGGGTAATTGAGGTCTAGGGCTGGTCTCTGATTGGTCAAAGTTTGGACCTCCATAAAGATGCTGACGAATGTCAAAGTTTTTCTTTCCTTTTGGTGGTTTCTATGTACTTCTATGGTACTTCTTTTCTAACTACTGCGAGACTCCCACCATGATGACGGGGAAGATACAAGCATGTGAATCTATGAAAGATATCAATGCTGGAGAACCACAGTGTACAGTTGTTACTTGTTTTTTTATTGATACACAGTCAATCAACACCCAGGAAATTGCCACGGTGTAAGTGTTTGTGAGCAAACCAGTATATAAACTCCAACAAACGCCCCCACCACCAACAAGCCGATCTCAAGCTCGTCAGGATATCAAAGTAGTGTAGAGATATTCAACAGCGGACGACCACAGTGAAATGGACAATATAATATTAATCCCTCATCCCAGTCTCGTTCATGCTGTTCACCGTTTATTACATCTACCAGAGTAGTGTGAAATTCATTTAGCCCATATTTTGTAAAACTTTCTGGGGCAGCCCCTGCTGAGAGCAATCCTATACATATCCATAGCATTTCTCAATTCTTATACTGTAGGGATCGCTGCAGATCCCCAGTGACAGGCTATTTCTCTTAGCCGCTACCATGGCAAGGTTTCAGACAACAACTGTGCTTGTGGCAGATCTATGTCAATTGGACATCCCCAGAATATTGAATTTAGGGTCCATAGGGAGGGGTAGTGTAAGCATAGTAGAGAGTTCCCCCGTGATGGTTCGCCAGTATATCTGTATTGGGGACAACTTCAGATTGTGTGGAAAAAGGAGCCCTCGAAGTCTGCACATCGCAGACAGGAGGGATCAGGTGCCTTCCCCATGGCATGAAGTCATCGCCTATCATCGTATATGTGGTGTTGGACTTTGAACTGAATCAACCAGAGCGTTACTTTTTTTTTTTTTTTGCTACTTCACGAGGATGCATCAGGGCAGTCTATCAATTTATATCTTCCATGTCCCCAACATCTGTGCAAATTCCGGGATTCACTCCCCAGGGAGCCCTTCTGCTTTCCATACATGTCTGAGTTGTGCGTATTTTAGAAATGCTAATGCTCCATTGGCTTACCGTTAAAGCAAGAGCACAATTTCAGGTGACTTGAATCAACAAAGTCAGATAATGTGCAGTATTTTCTTGACCCTTTAACCTTCAGAAAAGAGTGGTTTGTGACTCCATTATTTTCAAGCAGTGCAAAAAAATTTGGCACTCACTTACACCAACATTATGTACTGCTTTCTGTCTAAAAACATTGAAAATAGAACTGAGACATTTTCAGTTTCTATGGCAAATTGAGTCTGGTTGTTAATATTCTCCAATCTGCATACCTAAGCCTACTCGCCGTCCCTTACCTCTGCACAGTATCTTTAAAATTGGATTCCTCCTACAAGCGTTTTGCCTTGTCATCACTTCTGCTCCCTGGTTTTTACAAGTTTTGGTTTATTTCACTTCAATCAATCAAACATTTAGTTTATTAGTTAATAAAAACCATAAACATAATAAAAATCCGCTACATAATCACCAATACCGTGCATATAAAATCAATCAATCTGTACTCCAGGCAATCTAAGCACCGGTGTCCCCATCAGAGCCAAGTCTAAAAATCTTGCTTACAGCAGGATAAAAATATGGGTATTTTAACTAGTTTAAAACCATTGGCTTTCCTGTATCATAAATATGAGCACAGGAAGATCAAATAAGACATTGATAGAACACATAACTGAATATATGATCCTGAACTAACAAGGATCGAGCAACCAGTGAAGCGTGCAGAGATCCACAGGTAACTGTGCAAAGGGCAAAAGCAATATAACCAATTTGAGACATAACGGCACCTGCTAGCGTTAAATGCATGGCAATATTTGTTCCGGCTACTTAACGCAAACTGACGCTACTACACAAATGAGGCATTATCAAGGTTTGACATTACATTATAAGTGATCTTGAACTAACAAGGAGCGTGCAGAGATCCATAAGTAACTGTGCAAAGGGTAAAAACAATATAAACATCTTGAGACAGAACAGCAGCTCAAGTAGTCTGCTAGTGTTAAATGTATGACCACTTTTGTTCCTGATGCTTAATACAAACTTGACGGTTCTGTGCAAAAGAGGCATTATCGAGGCTTTACAGTACATTATATATGATCCTGAACTAACAAGGGTCATGCAGCCTGTGGAGTGTGTAAGAATCCACAGGTTACTGTGCAAAGGGCAAAAACTGTGTCAACATATTGGGACAGAACGGCACCGCACGTCACCTGCTGAGATTGTGTACACAAAAGCATTGTTCATGATGCTTAATGCAAGCTTGACGCGGCTGTGCAAAAGAGGCATTATCAAAACGTAATAGTACATTACCGCAATGTGTACAGGAAAAAGGACAAACTTGTTACACACACTTATCTGCCAAAGAGGCTTAAGTGCCTAACACAACCATTAAAACAGCTATGCAGGGGTGACATTTACTGTGCAATTATCATGTTGCACATATTATGTGTGCTCTCTTCAAGATAAAATTTCAATCTGTTTGTTAAAAGTTGCTAAAAACTGCACCAGGTGAACGTTTAGCATAAGATTCTTTGGATTTAAAGCCTCTATGGCCGCTGCCCTGCAGGTTCTAATATCTAAGGCTAAAAACTCCTTGTGCAGCAATGACCAGGGTGTACCAACATATTTGGGCACACAGAGGATGTGTATGAATGTTTCTTTTGCTTGACGGCACAAGCTGGGCCTCCTTCTGCCGCTTAGGGATGAAATCAAGGGTAGGGAGGAGTCCAAATTGCATCTTTATCAGTTCGCACTTGATGGTCATTGAAAAAAGCTGCCTCAAAGTAGGGCTGTTCCTTACTTGAGCCATATGAATTTATTACTAAGCACCCATGTGATTGGAATATAAAGCTGCACTGACAAAACAATCTGCTTTTCTGCTGTATGCATTTGTTCACATATTTCTTGAAGGTATAGCTACTCGTGTTAAGTTGCCATAAGTCGTGGATACAAATATTCTGTATACTTTCCTGCAGATATGTCCTTTTCCCCATGTCAGATTTATCAGACAAGTTTGGCCAGCCATCCTTCTGGGGCCCTCCGTAGCGGTGGTAGGACTTCACGAAGGCCCCTTGCCTACCTAGTGTTTTTTTTTTTTTTAACCAGGGCAAATTCTAACCGTACTTGGGTGGGAAAGGCTGACCTTGGACTCTGGAATGTACATTTATACGATCTTATTGCAAGCTTCTCCAGCAGGTCTGCATCTTCACCCAGCATTTTCTTGCCTCCATAAGATGGAGTTGGAATCAATATTGATTTGATAAATGTTATCAGCGCCTTTGGATTATACCCCCACAAACTTTTCCAAAGGTTTGAGAAGCCAAAGTTTAAAGCCACAGATTTTGCGATAATGTTTTTTTTTGTGCAGCAAAAGAATTTTGTGAGTCCAATTTAAACCAGTCTACAATAAAGAGCTGAAGGGGCAGAGAACAGGTCGTCCCCCACTCAATGAACTGTATACAAAAAGACATGTTCACAATGTGAGCGAGTGGTTCATACATCCGTAACAGTTGTCATACTGTGGAAATTTAGCTTGCAAACTGAACATTATCTGCGCCATCTTGCCTCTCCCCAGCGCCACGCACAGCGAATGCACGGCCGCCATTTTAGGCACCCCACTCTCTCCCCGCTCATTCTCGATCGCCAGCGTTTTCCCCTGGCGCTGCGAACATCCCCCGCGCGCCGGCCGCCCCCGCTCTCTCATACACGGGCCATAAACCCTCTCCTTCTGTGCGACCCTGCTACGGAACCACATCCGACCGACATCCCATACATGGTCATGCCTCTCCTTTGATAACCCCCTTCCTCTGCGCCCCATTGTCCGAACTGGTCCCAGGCCATCACCTAGCCCTGCGGATGCAGTTTATTGCCCCTACTGTAAGGGAAACACCCCACATCAAAGGTATTACAGTAGATCAAAGCCCCTACCCCCTGAGACCCGGCCGGTCGCACACACCCCCGGGAATTGGCGGAATTCCCTGCTGCGCGATAGCCATCTCCTACTGCGGGTAAGGTGGGAACTTCTACTGTAGCTATGTGTGGGATCGGATCTGAGCCGGGGCTTCAGGGGATGTTCTCTCATGCATCAAGGGAATCTCAAGAATGTACTATGTGTAATAAAGCAATAAACCGGTGTATAAGAGACCAGGTCTCAGAGATGCAGTTAGAGCACCTCGTGACGATACCTTGCTGTCTGATCTGATGTGTTCTGCTCCGACGGAATAAAACTTTGTTTCCTGCCTTCCAGTCTCCGGCGCCTGCCTCTTTCATTGGTAAATTATCGAGTGGTATGAGAGGCGATTACCGCCGGGCAAATACTTGAAAGGTTATCGACTGAAACTGCCGCTACCATTTAACAATTGGCGTCCCAAACGTGGGGCCCATCAGCGACACGTGGATCCAGTGGGAGAGGTCCCGACGACAGAGTGAACGACTGCAACGATCGGGAGAGCTCCTGCCCAATAGACCCTCGTCTGGCAGCCGATCATCCGAACTTCACTGGTTCCGAGCAGACCTCTCTCGAGTGATCTACGGTCCTGACTGGGAACCATCAGGAGTGCCGCGGCAAATACGGAGAGTAGAGGACGATCGGGCGCTGGAGGCGGAAGACGAGAAACTGTCCATGCGGTCCGGGTAAGGTCGTGATACACGACAAATTGGGAAATAATTGATTGATTGTTTGAAGCTTTGGAATACTAGTATTGCTCATTTATTGTGCTCATTGATTGTTCTCTTTGAGATATTCGCTGTCTACAAACGGGGAGGAGTAGAAATACTCTCTCTCCCTTTGCAGATAGTGAAGGGTAGGTAACGCAGACTTTTGCCCCCGTTGAAACCCGTCGTGCCTATCTTTATCTCCCCATTGATTGATTGATTGATTGTCCGAACACTAGTTGTTCGATATTGGTTCTTTGGAGGTATTCTCTGCTTACAAATAACGAGGAATAGAGATATTCTGTCTAGTCTTTGCAAGCAGTGAAAAGATAGGTAGTGCTGACTTTTGTCCCTGTTGAAACCCGTCATGCCTATCTTCTCCCCACTGATTGGTAGTTGGTTCTGCCCGGACCGCTTATTAGAGGTGAACCATCCGGCTCCACTGGAAGGCACCCCTAATAAGGACATGTTCACTAAATATGGACTAGTCGCCGTAGCTTATACCAAGCTATGGCATAAATATACAAAGAAGGACCCCGAGAGTCAGTGGCCACTGATGGGATCCTTCGACGACCATAAGATAGAAGTGCTAGAAATAGCTCTGCGTAGCAATAAGACGACGCCTACTATGCTTGACAGTATCGGCATGTGGCGCAAAGAAGCAACGCAACGGAAAAAGAGGGAAGAAGTAAAAGCAGAAAAGGAATTATGAAAGGCAGCCCACCTTGCCGCTAGAAAGTTAGAAGAAGAAATAAAGGAGAGAAGGGAAACTAAACTAAGACAGGAGCCCGAAACATCAGGCCAGTACGCTGTTAGGACCCCTTCTTTGCTCTACCCTGAGTTGTCCTCCAAGCAGCGAACGAATGACGAATTACTGTTAGGTCCCCCGATCATTTACATGCCCCCTCCATATGCACCCTCCCAGTCAGTAGTGCAACACCCACAACCCCCGAACACGAGCGAAAGCAGTACAGGGGCCTCGGTCCTCACGGCCTCCGCGCCGGCCGAGCCTCCTGTGCTGAACACAACGTCGGCAATAACGCTAGATGACCATGAGATGGGAAAGAAAGATTCCACCAGAATGAATCGATTAACGAAGGATGAACGAGCAGGAATTGATAAGATAGTAGGGACACTGGTGGAGCGAAAAGAAAGTGAGGAGTATATAACAGACGTGTATAACTCGTATGCCGACAGCCGCAGACGACACTTTGTCGTACGGCTCTGTTATCACGCCCTGAATGCATATGAGGATAGATACCACGATAAAGGTCCCGAAGGCTTAGCGGCCCTATATAGGAAGGTAGACATCGGAGAAGAAAGAGAGGGCGACGTGACGAACCTCTTCACTCGTACACTCGAGGTCTACCGACACCTTAAAGAACATAGGCAGACCACCAAAGCAGAAACCCCCATAGCGACTAAGCCCCAGGAAGGAAGGGCTGATGCCATGATGCCCATCAAAGCAGCTGCCCCCTACTGGGTCCCCCCACGAGGTCAGGGAACACATGACGACATCAACCACCAAGATGCGAAGGGAAGGGTTGTATATAACTGGGTCTACCAGCCGTGGGACCGACAAGATATTTTGACCTTTAGAAAAACTCTACCCGACTTGAGAAAGAACCCGACTGCCTTCTACACTGAACTGGGTACAGCCTTAGGTTCTACGATAATGACTTTAGCAGATATCGACTTGTTCTTTGGGCTATGTCTGCCGGCTGATGTGTGGAAACAAATCCGGAAAGTTGACCACGCTGAGCCGTTCGGATATACCTGGGTACAACTCGATACCATAGATAAGCAGCGAGAACCAGGACAGAAACCCCCGAAAGCCATATTAGAGCTCCCAGACAAGATTGTACTAAAGCTGAAGACTCTAATCCCAGAAAGAAAGGTAGACTGGTCGATAGTGACGGCTTGCCGCCAGAAACCCCAGGAGGATGTGTCTGAATACTTCTCCCGATTCGAGACTGTGTTTTCCGATTACAGTGGCCAAGACATGACCACCGCAACCGGACATCACCTCTTTGTCCAGAATTACGTGAAGGGTCTGTCACAAGAAGTTTCCCAGAAACTACAGACCAGCGAGAGTAGTTGGGCAGCCTCCAAACCCGCAGCAATTCTCCAGATGGCCCAATACTACGAAAACCAGAAGAACGAGAACGATAGGGCGTCAGAGAAGAAGAAAAAGGAACTAAAGGAGAGGGTAATGATAGCACAGTTGCAAGGGGTGACCATAGGAAGGGAACCCCCGAAAGAGAATTACCAACCAACCGCCCCTAGAAAGCTACCCCCTAGAGACCATACACCTGCACCCTACAACGGACGGAGAGACTTAGATGGGAACCAATGTGCGTTCTGTAGAGGGTTCGGACACTGGAAATCCCAGTGCCCGGTCCTTCTGGAACTGAACAAAAATAGGGATCCCAGAGACACAGCACATGACCCCAGAAATAGAGGACAGGGACGAGGGCACACGAACGACGCAATCAACGTCAGGCCAGGCAGACCAAACACCTTTGATCGCCCCCGACAAAACCAGTGTCAGCAGTCCGACTACGAAAGCACCCATGACTTCGCATAGGACCGCCAGGGGCAAGGGAGGGATCCAGTCGAACTCCGTGTTGACCAGCAAGGTCCTTACGTCACTGCTAAGGTCTTGGGCACAAAATCTCCGTTCCTGGTAGACACTGGGGCGACACGTAGTGCGTTATCCAAACGACTGATCCCTAGGGCACCCTTGTCTGGCTCACATGTAACCTCAATAGGCTTCGATGGAACGCCCTCCACTAACCCCTTATCAGCACCAATCTCCTTTGACTTAGAAGATAACACCACTGACACGACCTTTCTGCTCTCCTCCAACACCCCCGATACTATTATGGGACTTGATTTGCTAAAACATTTTCGAGCTACCATCAGATGCTCCCCAAACGGAGTTCGAGTCATCCTACACGATAACCCAGATCTGTCCAGACCCTGTCACACACGGCGTATGCTCTCTATAACCGATGCTGACATGTCCCTACTCGACACATTACCTTCACATCTATGGGCTAAAACCGACTCAGATGTAGGGCGCATGGTGATTGACCCAGTACACATAACCGTCCGACCGGACGCAGTGCTCCCAAAGCTTCCACAGTATCGGATATCACCCGAAGGCGCGAGAAGGCATTGGTGGAAATCATCGAGTCCCTAGTCGAGGCAGGAGTGGTAGAAGAAGTAGTCAGTAATGTTTGCAACAGCCCTATCCTACCCATTGTAAAGAAGCAAGGCGAGGGAGATGAGAAAGCCTACCGTTTCATTGTTGATTTGCGAGAGGTTAACAAAGTAGTCATACCCCAGTACCCCGTGGTCTCAGACATCACCACCATCCTCACCCTGATTCCATCCACTGCCACCACCTTTACTGTTATTGATCTCAAAAACACATTCTTCTCCATCCCCATCCACCCAGACAGCCGTTACCTCTTCGGCTTCACCCTAAAAGCCCGTTCATACAGATTCTGTAGGGCACCCCAAGGCTACACTGAGAGTCCCAGCATTTATAGCCAAGCCCTCAAGAGACAGCTAGATGCAGTCCAACTACCCGATGGAGTGGTGTTGATACAGTACGTCGATGACATTCTTTTGGCGGCCGACACCACTCCACTTGCCGTCACAGCCACCATTCACCTCCTCCGCTTCCTTGCGGAGAACGGTCACAAGGTCTCCAGAAAGAAATTGCAATTCTGCCAGCCCCAAGTAACGTATCTAGGCCACCTACTATCCAAAGACGGGAGGAAACTTACCCCTGACCGAATTCAGACCATCCTAGAAACCCCTGTTCCCAAAACTCAGAAACAAGTGCGGTCCCTAGTAGGCCTCACCTCCTTTTGTCGACAATGGTTGCCAAACTTCAGTCTTATCGTAAAACCTCTGCTTTCCCTGCTGGCTAAAGATGTCCCCTTCCCCCTCCCCTGGACACCCGAATGTCAATCCTCCTTCAAAGAATTACGAGACGCCCTCTGTTCGGCCCCAGTCCTAGGAACCCCAGACTACACTAAACCTTTCTCCCTCTACACCCACGAAAGGGAGGGATATGCGTTGTCTGTCCTAACCCAGTCCATAGGCCCTAAACAACGCCCTTGTGCCTACTTCTCTGCCACTCTTGACCCTGTAGCCAGAGCTTTGCCCGCATGCCTTCGAGCAGTAGCCGCCGCGGCTATCTCTATCCGGCAAAGCGAGGGGATCGTACTCTCAAACCCCCTCACAGTATTGGTACCCCATGCGGTTGACACCCTCCTGAACCAGACCAAGACTCAACACCTGACTAGCGCACGACTGACCGGTTACGAACTGACTCTGCTTGCACCCCACATCACATTGAAACGATGGACCACTCTGAATCCAGCTACCCTACTACCTCTCCCTGACACTGATCCCAATGCGTCCCCTATACACGACTGTGTGACCCTCACCGACGAACAGACCAAGAGTAGGGTCGACCTCCGAGATACTGCCTTCCCGGACCCTGACGGAGAACTGTGGGTGGATGGCTCATGCATCAAGCTCCCCGATGGCACCACCTCAGCTGACTATGCAGTCACCACAGCCCGAACAGTTGTTGAGACAGCCCGCATCACACAGCGATCCGCACAGGCGGCGGAACTAATTGCTCTCACACGAGCCTGCATCCTGGCAGCAGGGACAACCGCAAACATCTACACAGACAGTCAGTACGCCTTCGGGGTAGTTCACCACTTTGGGCTCTTATGGAAAGAGAGGGGATTCTTGACTTCTCATGGCACACCCATCCTGCATGGAGATCTAGTCTCTGCCCTGACCGAAGCGGTCCTCCTCCCCACACGGCTGGCTGTGATCAAATGCCAAGCACACAAGAAGGTGACAGACATTATAGGACAGGGAAATGCACTAGCTGACATTACTGCCTGAACCACAGCCGAGAATAGGTCCACGACCCGTATGTACGTGACCAGGTCACAAGCTGAGAAATGGAAGGATGCTGGGGAAACGATTAGGGACATCCAATTAGCCAGTACACCACACGAGTTGACTGAATGGGCACGGGTGGGATTGAAGGACGATGATGGTTGCTGGCGGACTAAAGACTCGAACAAATGGTTGCTACCAGACTCATACTTGATCCCCATGCTGACCATGGCACACTCCCCCGCACACATAGGGTCTGCCCCCATGATCGAACTCGTCTCCAAAGTCTGGCACAACGACAAGATCCCAGACTCAGCCAAACGTCTGGTCCAACAATGCCTAGTATGCCTCCAACACAACCCTGGGAAAGGAACTGCTGTACCCCGGGGAGGGTTCGGGGTCCCCAATCACCCTTTTGAAGTCCTACAAATGGACTATGTCCAGTTAGAAAGGTGCCAAGGTTTGAAGTACGTACTTGTCGTTGTGTGTGCCTTCAGCAAGTGGGTGGAAGCCTATCCAACCCACGACAACACCGCTATGACTACTGCAAAAGTACTACTGAAGGAATTCTTCCCCCGATACGGCCTTTGTCGAATTTTGTGGAGCGACAACGGCCCCCACTTCGTAGCCGAAGTTATCCAACTCATCTTAAAAGGGTTGGGTGTAAAACAGAAATTCCATGCGGTCTTCCATCCCCAATCTGCAGGCCTGGTTGAGCGACACAATGCCACATTGAAGCTTAAGATAGCAAAAATAGTCGCCACCACGGGACTAAGATGGCCAGACGCTCTCCCACTAGCATTGCTATCAATGCGTTCCACCCCCACCAAACACCACTTAACCCCCTACGAGGTCGTCTTTGGGCGGCCCATGAACCTTTGGACTGCACCAAAACCAACATCCATCCACGACGTCCCGGACGTCCTCATGTCTGACTATTTGTATAACCTAACTAAAACGTTGTCTGTTATCCATCAGCAGGTGCTGCACGCCATTCCCGATGTTTCCAGGGGCCCCGGACACGACATCCAACCCGGTGACTTCGTCTTAGTGCGTAACTTCCAGCGCACCAAGAGTCTGGAGCCCCGGTGGACGGGCCCCCTGCAAGTCCTGATCACCACCCGAACAGCTCTTCGAGTGGAGGGGAAACGCAATTGGCTGCATGCACACCACTGCAAGAAGGTATCACCGACCCTGACAACCACGGACAACATCACCGCCCAAGAAGAACTTCTGGACAAAGACCGACCATCCCTGAGCCGCTGCCCAGATACAGAGACACTCGAGTTAGTAAGATATCCTGATCCCACCGTGCCATCCAAGGAAGGGTATAACTTGCGACGAAAGGAGAGAACTTCGGCTAAGCAGACCACAGGCTAAGTGGAAATCTCAGAGTGGTAGCCTAGTCACCTCAAAGGCCACCAGGAGAGAAACTAAGCGAAGTCTGTGGTTCTGCCCGCTACCGAGTCTCTTGAAGGTGATGGAAGCGCCCGACATGAAGATGATGGAAGCAACCGGACGTCCGAAGATCCACTACAAAAACCCAAAGACTGACCGAATGCACAGCTTAAAGACTATCGCACTTTTCATTACCCTTCTCTTTTGCCTTCTCCTCGTGGTCACCTTCTGGATCATGGAGGAGGGCACACCCGCTCATAAGATATTGCTGACCACCGTTCAACCTACCACCATGAAAGAACACCATCTGATCTCACTTTCACCCCAACTCCGAGAAAGGCGTAAGGAGTTCTGGAATAACTCTTTTGTGCAGTTGCTCCACCAACACAATCTTGCTGCCAACGCCACTAATTGCTGGATCTGTGGATTGCTACCACATGCCACTGGACACTCTATCCCTTTCATCCCTTCACCTTTTTCTGTCCATGGTTCCTGCCTCGCCTGGCTAATCCTCCTGCAAGAAAGCTACAAGGACAATGCCACTTCCGGCAGAACCATGTCACACTTTGTGGTAAATAAAATATTACGCTCTCATAATTTCATAATATCAATAAGATCATGCATAAAGCAAGAGGCTGAGTCTGTGGTATCAGGTTCATAAAGGGCTTTATTCCAATAACTCGAGTCAAAGGGAGAATATTACCATCACCAAAAAGGATCTGGAAGGGGACTCAAAAGTATTCTCAATATTCTCAAAACATTATTCACAGAGTACAGTATATATACATTTCTCAATTGTACGTAAGCAAAAGAGCAAGAGAGAATGAGATAAGAGCATGTGGGCGTGTAAGTAGGCGTGAAGGTGGGCGTCCATGTGGGCGTCCACTTGATGATAATGGGTAATTTGTCATGTGTGGGTGGATACCTGGAGGGGGTTGCGTGATCTGCTGGAATTGTACTGGAACTTTGCCTTACTTGTGCTCAACTCGAGCATGACGTGTAACTGACGTGGGGAGGGTTGCTATGCAACCGGACAAGTCTGGAAGTGAGGCCTTCAGTGAGTGAGGCCTTCAGTGTCAGGACGACCAGCACATCTTGTATTATCTGATATCCGATGTCTGGAGCAGGGACTGATTTGTGACATAGGTTGCTCATCACCAAGAGCCGATGTGGCATCTATTTCTTCATTTACTTCATTTACTGCAGAGGCCTTACATGGGGGCTATGGGCTTTTTACTGACGTGAGCTTTGCAATCTCACAAAGAGAGACAGTAAGGCTGGGCTCCCTCCTTGCAGATGGGTCGCGTTCATTCCTCCTTCACCAGGCAAGAATGTGGTTTCAGTAAGAGTAAGCAGATAACCGTGCTCAATACTGTCTCGGCACCTCGGTCGGGGCCCCTTTGGCTGAGGCCCAAGTGTGCAAGGCCAAGGAGACGTAGCTGCAGCTTTCAGAGCGTTCTGAGGCATGAAACCTCTTTTCGGCTCTGGCTGAGCCATAAACATGGGCTTCATGAAAATGCAGGAAAACATGATGAAAAACGTGTAGGCCTCAATACAGATTTGTAATTTCTCTCATGGGAGACTGGATGATGGCAGGCCACGTTATAGCATAAGCATCATGATAGAAAGGCCATGGAGGGGAAATACATAGGTTACATGTATGTGCATATAAGCGTTTGGGGGGGGCACATGGGGACACATAGGCCTCATAGATTTTTATTTTCCTCATTCCCTCCTTGTACCCTAGTGAACCCCCTATGTAACGTCTATTTTCATGAGACAGTCGATCTGTTCTTGCAGCATTATTTTTCCATTTTCAATGCTTTGTAAATGGGGATGTGGAACACATGCAGTAGCACACAGGCCACAAATGGCCGGGCCACACTGCAGACATAGGCAACAACTGAATATCATTAATAGTATCAACCCACAGACGGTCAACACTTTCCATCCCCAAGCCGATATTAATCCCCAGAGCCAACCGGACCATGTCCACGTGCCTGGGTCTTGATGTATGTTTTGGGCAATCTTGTGGAGCCTTGTTATTGCTTTGTATTCTTTGGCATCACCGTTGATGGATGTAATGAAGGCAAACCATGCTCCGCAAGAACCATTATGGGAGAACGGAAAAGGAAAAAGAGGCAACACTCCCTTTACCTTCTGATACGGGGGAAATCGGCCACAGACCCAGCAGTCTGTAGCATTGCTAGTCTGATGTGAATGGTGCAGTATCTGAATAAAGGTATTGTTGCGTAAGGCAAGTCGATATGATAACTCATGGGATGGCAGATCACTAAACGTGTGTTTTGTGGCATCATTAGTGGAGGAGTGTAAAAGTGAGGCAATAGGAGGAAAAATAGCATGTAGTATTAAGCTGATACATATTATCGTGATGCACAGAAGAGATAGAAAAATTACAGTCACTATACATCTACCACGTAATATTTTACAGTATTTGCCTTTTATCTTGCTCTCTTATTTTTGCTTTATGTTATTGTCCAAGATCTTGTGCGAGCCAGAATACATGTTCAACCGCTTCACCACCTAGTGGACTTAATTGATCAAACGGGTTCTGACTTTTTAGATCAAAGTTTAGCTTTGTGGAAACTTCTGGGGAGTCTCCTCTAGAAAATGGTGTTCAAAGTCTTTCCTTTGTAAAAGAGTGGTGAAGGTGCAACCATCCTTTCCGCCCTTTGACTTTAACGGCCGTCCCCGTGGTCCAGAGCACTGACTTTGGCGCCTTCCATCCAGGAGCGATGGAGTATTCTTTGACCTGGGTGTTGTCAGGGAAGGCGGCAGCAACCTGCGAACAACAAGAGAGTAGTGCAGACATCAAGGAAGCCAGGTAATCTGTCAGCATGTTACTATCAACATCAGTAATCTTTTAGGCATTGGAGTGCCCCACATATTTGGTAGTCTACCAAAGATCACTTCATAGGGAGATAAGCTTGTTCTAGAATGGGCCACCATTCGCATGTAAAAGAGGGCAACCGGCAGGGCTACCATCCAATCTACACCTTTGTCTGCGCAAATTTTTAATGTCTGATTATGTCTTTCTACAAGGCCTGCTGCTTCAGGATGTCGCACACAATGGAATTTCCAGGTATACCCTAACAGAAGGGACACCTGCTTCATTAGTACCAGGACATATTTGTAACCTCTACATCTGTTTATTTGGATATAATCCATTTGGAGCACTTCAAAAGGGTGGTCAGGTGGATGGAATCCACCTTGTTCCATCGGAATGCCTTTACCTGGATTGAATTGGCAACAGATCATACATGTTCTGACCTTTTGTTTCGCTGCTGCACGCAGGTGCTTGTTGAACCATATATTCTGTAAGCTATCTATCATTGCTTTCTCTCCTAAGTGTGCAGGACTATGTGCGGTATTTATAATCACTTGTACCATCGAATCAGGAAGAAACCATGTGTATTTGCCCTTATTCATCCAACCCTGATCAGTCAGTACCCCTCCTTGTTCCGACCATTTCTTTAATTCGTCCATAGTAGCATGTGTCTGAATGTCTTGTACATCCCTGGAAGGATCCCAAACTGTCATGGCTTTGGACAGTGATAGTATCTGTGATTTTGTCATGTCTAGTGGGGTCTGAGCTGTCTGTTTAGCTGTTCGGTCTGCCAGATCATTGCCTTGGGAAATGGTATCTGTGGCTCTAGTATGTGCTTTACATTTTAGGATAGCTATGGCTGTTGGTAAATGTATTGCTTCCAGTAGGGCTTGAATAAGGGGGCCATGCTGTATCTTGGCCCCATGAGAGGTCAAGAAACCTCTTTCTCGCCACAGAATCGGTGTAAATGTTTACTCTCAGGTGCTTAGCTCTTATGCACGCTTGTGTCAGGGCGATGAGCTCTGCTGCTTGTGCTGACAATATGTCTATTCTTTTAGTCTCTATTATTACAGTATCAGTAGTCACTGCATATGCTGCCACTAATTCTCCCACCCCTGTCCTCATGCATGAGCCGTCAACTTATAGTGTTAGGTCGGGGTCTGGGAGTGCAACGTCTGTCAAGTCTTGTCTTGGTTTAGTCACGGTATGTATTACTTCAACACAGTCGTGTGGTGAAACGCTTTCTGTACTGGAGGGCAAAAGGGTAGCAGGATTCAGTATGTTGCATCGTCTGATCTCTATGTGTGGTTGAAATAACGTTGGCTCATAGCCTGTCAGTCTAGCTACAGTCAGGTGTTGTGTTTGTGTCCGGTTCAAGAGAACCTCTACTGCGTGTGGTACTTGTACTGTCAGAGGGTGGCCCAGCACTATCGAGTCACTTTGTCTTATGGCTAAGGCCGTTGCTGCAACTGATTTTAGGCACGCAGGCAAAGCCTGTGCTACTGGGTCTAATGTACTAGAAAAATAAGCACAGGGCTCGTGTTTTCCTGCATGATCTTGTGTTAGGACAGATAGTGCTGTTCCATCCCGCTCTGTCACAAAAAGCATAAACAATTTGTTGTAATCAGGGTTTGCTAAAACTGGTGCTTGACATAAAGCTCTCTTTAATTCTTCAAATGCCACAGTGTGTTCTTGTGTCCAAGGGAGGACTTTAGTAGAAACTGTATTAGGGGCTTGGACTAATTCCCCTGAAAGATCACAATAAAACATGAGAAAAAGGGGAAAGCACCATACCTATTTCCTCGGCTTAATTTCTAAGGGGGCTAATTTCTAAGGGGCTTAATTTCTTAAGGGGCTAGCGGGAAGCGAACCTCCTCAGGGGCCAGCAGAAAGCCAATATTCTCCTCCTTCCCCCCCTTTTTGACAGGAGGAAATCCGAAACAGATTTCACTGCTGTCAAACACTATCAAACCCTGTGTCTTGTCAACACTATTAATCCCTGTGTGTAGCTACTGGGCGTAAGCAAAATTATAGGAGATACACAGCGTATTTGAAACGGCGAGAAATCCTTCAAATTAATGTACAAACCTCATTGTGTTAGCTCATAAGCTGGCCAAATGACATCTCATATGCAAATGTCCCTATTACATGAACCTACACCAACCTGAAGTCAATATTAATGCTAGGAGGCCCTAATAGGAATGCTAAATTACCTAAATATTCGGAAAACCAAGTTTAAGAACAGTTGTTAATGTTGATAATTAATAATTCGTCTGCTAAAGAAATCAGTCATTTTGCAATAATTTCCACCTATACAATAAACAGCCTAATTTAAAAACAAGTCAACTTTTGGGGCCACTACTTACAAGAATGAGCTTACTAAAGCAAACTTTAAAAAGGAAATCCTGTCAGATATTTTCTCATTACCCTAAATACCGAGCCTCATTTGTCACTCTGGGGTGGCAGTCCTTATTTAAAACAGGCCTTTCAAGAGGTAAGATGCGAGTGCACAGATCATAATGGTTCCTTAATGTCCAATCTGGAAACATATGACCGAGGCTGCCTGTCTATAAGAGAAAGGCAGTCATGTGATACATATTTAAGTCTTGCATAACTATTTTCTTCTTTTATTCATCACCAATACCAATTAGACATACACTGATAACGTGTTGTCCGCTATTTTGACAGCATGATAAAGGTAATATCATGTCTGTGAAATTTAGTAATTGTGAACAAGTTCCAGCCAAGCGCAGCGCAAAGATATACGTCGTCACGTCCATCTCTGTAACGCCCAGGAGAACTTGTATTAATGCCAAACATACTGGTCAATACAACACAAAAACAAAACATATATAAAATACATATGCCAAGCCATCAGTATACCAAGCACAGAAAGCATAGACAATTACACTAACATATATAAATGAGCAGCGATGCGCAATTATAGTACCTACAGCTCAGAGGCGAACACTATGGCCTGCTTAATTTGTCAGGCTTATAATCAATAATTGATTTACCTGCCCTATACACCCCCATCTGAAATCACCGTGTCAAGTCTGACACACAGAATCAGCAATAATAATCACAAACGAAGAACACACGAACCTGTTTGTTTTCTTTTATAAAAATGAGCTATGCATCTTCGTCCACACAATGTACCCTAACGTCCCAGACGCAGACGCATCTCTCATCTCTCCTCACAGACTTTTAACCACCGGATCAGTCATTCAATTCAACTGGTGGCAGCATGTGGCCACAATTTAAAAATGTCCGAATTCGAAAATCGTTTTTATATAGGCATATAGCCCTTAAAATTCCAAGCAAGAGCAACATTTTACTTTCTGGCCAGAAGCAATATAACAATTGCTAAAAAATAAAACAAATCTTCTCCATAGACATTTCCTCGGGGCACTGGTTTAGCACAGAATAGACCAAGGGAATCTTTCTCGACTTACATTTCTCAGCTGCCCTGTCTTATCAGAGAAGCTAAAAATAGCCCCTCAGCGCGGCCTGAGCCTGGGCTGCCAGCCAACTTTTTTGTTGTTCCTACTCCTGGCCCCCAAGGCTCTCCGGCTGCAGGCATTACACAGATGCGATGTCAGAGAAGCTTTCTAAGCAGTGCCTCTGTTCTGCTCCTCTCACCGGCCCCCACCTACACTGGCTACAAGGTCAGAATCTGTCTCCGATTTCTGTATCACATACTGCTCTACACAGCCCCCACCTTCTCCTCACTCTGAAGCTGTCAAAGACAAAAAGACTACTCAATTCCATAAAAACTGCAATAATTCGCCCAATTGAAAAATTATTTTTACATACAATTTGCACTCAGGGGGTCACAATCTCACCGACTTGACCCAGCACATTGGCTCACTGGACCACCAAGAACACAAACCTGTATTCTTGAACAATTTGCAAATTCGAAATACCCACAATTCTGTTTTCAAGCTAAACTTTTCACTAATTATTTTTTCGTTAATACTTTGTACATTAGGGGTGTCATCAAATCACAGGTGTTGCTCCTTCTCTAGCTACACCCCTCTCAATTTCCTATTGACAACGTAGTCAAATGTTGGACCATGTAAACACCGGCTATGCGCTGTTCGTTTGGTGGGAGGCTCAAGAACCTTTGGGCTACTATATCATTATTATATGTATCGTGGTACTTGCGGTGGCACTCTAACTGGACCTTCTACTGGGGCCACTCTTGCTAGGTCCTCTGAAAGGACGGGATAAATACCAGCAACGTCAGTATTTCTTTCTCTGTCAGCCTGCGCTCATTTTACCTGCTCCACTTCCTCCTGTAACATCTTTTCCTTGGCTTTTCCAGACTCCAGTCTACTTCTCTCTGCTTCGTGAAACACTTACTCTGTCCTCCTATGTGACTCCTTGCGCCAAAACTCAATGGCATCCTTCCGAGCTGGTCTACATTTTCTCTTTCATAAGAGTGTTTCGTTGTCTGTCTACTTGTTCTGCTTTTACTCGGATACCTTCCTCAACTAATACGTTTTCTCGGACTTTGTCTGAATCCTCCCTACTTTTCTCTTCTTTTCTGAGCGCTTTCTCTGTGCGTCTATGCCATTCTTTACGCCATAATTCAATGGCATTTTTCTGTGACTGTCTGGCTTTCTTTTTCCATAATGCTTCTTCTACTCTCATGATGCAACTGCATCCCATGTCCCAACAGCGGGCCATCTCTGATTCTCTGCTAAATCCTTGGTGTAGTCCACCCACAAATCGAGATATAATACGGCATCTAGGCCATGTTTATGATACAAAAAGTACCCTGGAGTGTCCCTAGGTGGAATGGGAACAGCTTCCTCGAGTACCCCTTTTCTAGTTTTGATCTGTCTTAATTTTGAAAAGAACGGCATCTTTAAACTTTGCTACTTGATTTTGAACACAATAAATTACAATAAACACAATAATGAACACTCATTCATACCACAATTTTTAAAACATATTAAAACATTTAACATTTAACGAACGATGATAACTAATAGGAAACTAGTTACTGACATAATACTAACACTAGAGAATACTGAATTATATGCAAGACATACTAGATATACTGCTAAACAGTACAGATACACTGCTGAAACAGTGCAGACCGGATTTGTGTACCCAAACCCGTCTTGACCGGCACAACCTAATGTGCACGTCTAACTGCCTCCCCAGCAACGGTACTCACCGGGTAGCACGGAACGGAAGGCCTCGGAACTGAACTGGACTAGACCAAACTGGACTGGACTGGACTGGACTCGTGACTTGGATACTTCGGAACTTCGGAATCTGGTGGGCCTCTGTATACCTCGGACACAGCTCTCTCGCAGGTGGGCTCTGGGTAGGACAATCTGCGTTCCTCACCGCCTCGTATGGATGCCTGGTCGCAGTCTGTCCCCTTCGTTGGCCTGAGGGAGTTGGCGGGAAGACCCGCGACGTGCGCGCTTGAAGTCCGTCACGGCTATGGAAGGGGGCAAAACTGGACCTTCATCTCCGGCGTGTGGGGAAAGAGATGTAACTGTTCGGGCGCCATTATGTGGTAAATAAAATATTACGCTCTCATAATTTCATAATATCAATAAGATCATGCATAAAGCAAGAGGCTGAGTCTGTGGTATCAGGTTCATAAAGGGCTTTATTCCAATAACTCGAGTCAAAGGGAGAATATTACCATCACCAAAAAGGATCTGGAAGGGGACTCAAAAGTATTCTCAATATTCTCAAAACATTATTCACAGAGTACAGTATATATACATTTCTCAATTGTACGTAAGCAAAAGAGCAAGAGAGAATGAGATAAGAGCATGTGGGCGTGTAAGTAGGCGTGAAGGTGGGCGTCCATGTGGGCGTCCACTTGATGATAATGGGTAATTTGTCATGTGTGGGTGGATACCTGGAGGGGGTTGCGTGATCTGCTGGAATTGTACTGGAACTTTGCCTTACTTGTGCTCAACTCGAGCATGACGTGTAACTGACGTGGGGAGGGTTGCTATGCAACCGGACAAGTCTGGAAGTGAGGCCTTCAGTGAGTGAGGCCTTCAGTGTCAGGACGACCAGCACATCTTGTATTATCTGATATCCGATGTCTGGAGCAGGGACTGATTTGTGACATAGGTTGCTCATCACCAAGAGCCGATGTGGCATCTATTTCTTCATTTACTTCATTTACTGCAGAGGCCTTACATGGGGGCTATGGGCTTTTTACTGACGTGAGCTTTGCAATCTCACAAAGAGAGACAGTAAGGCTGGGCTCCCTCCTTGCAGATGGGTCGCGTTCATTCCTCCTTCACCAGGCAAGAATGTGGTTTCAGTAAGAGTAAGCAGATAACCGTGCTCAATACTGTCTCGGCACCTCGGTCGGGGCCCCTTTGGCTGAGGCCCAAGTGTGCAAGGCCAAGGAGACGTAGCTGCAGCTTTCAGAGCGTTCTGAGGCATGAAACCTCTTTTCGGCTCTGGCTGAGCCATAAACATGGGCTTCATGAAAATGCAGGAAAACATGATGAAAAACGTGTAGGCCTCAATACAGATTTGTCGTTTCTCTCATGGGAGACTGGATGATGGCAGGCCACGTTATAGCATAAGCATCATGATAGAAAGGCCATGGAGGGGAAATACATAGGTTACATGTATGTGCATATAAGCGTTTGGGGGGGGCACATGGGGACACATAGGCCTCATAGATTTTTATTTTCCTCATTCCCTCCTTGTACCCTATTGAACCCCCTATGTAACGTCTATTTTCATGAGACAGTCGATCTGTTCTTGCAGCATTATTTTTCCATTTTCAATGCTTTGTATATGGGGATGTGGAACACATGCAGTAGCACACAGGCCACAAATGGCCGGGCCACACTGCAGACATAGGCAACAACTGAATATCATTAATAGTATCAACCCACAGACGGTCAACACTTTCCATCCCCAAGCCGATATTAATCCCCAGAGCCAACCGGACCATGTCCACGTGCCTGGGTCTTGATGTATGTTTTGGGCAATCTTGTGGAGCCTTGTTATTGCTTTGTATTCTTTGGCATCACCGTTGATGGATGTAATGAAGGCAAACCATGCTCCGCAAGAACCATTATGGGAGAACGGAAAAGGAAAAAGAGGCAACACTCCCTTTACCTTCTGATACGGGGGAAATCGGCCACAGACCCAGCAGTCTGTAGCATTGCTAGTCTGATGTGAATGGTGCAGTATCTGAATAAAGGTATTGTTGCGTAAGGCAAGTCGATATGATAACTCATGGGATGGCAGATCACTAAACGTGTGTTTTGTGGCATCATTAGTGGAGGAGTGTAAAAGTGAGGCAATAGGAGGAAAAATAGCATGTAGTATTAAGCTGATACATATTATCGTGATGCACAGAAGAGATAGAAAAATTACAGTCACTATACATCTACCACATAATATTTTACAGTATTTGCCTTTTATCTTGCTCTCTTATTTTTGCTTTATGTTATTGTCCAAGATCTTGTGCGAGCCAGAATACATGTTCAACCGCTTCACCACCTAGTGGACTTAATTGATCAAACGGGTTCTGACTTTTTAGATCAAAGTTTAGCTTTGTGGAAACTTCTGGGGAGTCTCCTCTAGAAAATGGTGTTCAAAGTCTTTCCTTTGTAAAAGAGTGGTGAAGGTGCAACCATCCTTTCCGCCCTTTGACTTTATCGGCCGTCCCCGTGGTCCAGAGCACTGACTTTGGCGCCTTCCATCCAGGAGCGATGGAGTATTCTTTGACCTGGGTGTTGTCAGGGAAGGCGGCAGCAACCTGCGAACAACAAGAGAGTAGTGCAGACATCAAGGAAGCCAGGTAATCTGTCAGCATGTTACTATCAACATCAGTAATCTTTTAGGCATTGGAGTGCCCCACATATTTGGTAGTCTACCAAAGATCACTTCATAGGGAGATAAGCTTGTTCTAGAATGGGCCACCATTCGCATGTAAAAGAGGGCAACCGGCAGGGCTACCATCCAATCTACACCTTTGTCTGCGCAAATTTTTAATGTCTGATTATGTCTTTCTACAAGGCCTGCTGCTTCAGGATGTCGCACACAATGGAATTTCCAGGTATACCCTAACAGAAGGGACACCTGCTTCATTAGTACCAGGACATATTTGTAACCTCTACATCTGTTTATTTGGATATAATCCATTTGGAGCACTTCAAAAGGGTGGTCAGGTGGATGGAATCCACCTTGTTCCATCGGAATGCCTTTACCTGGATTGAATTGGCAACAGATCATACATGTTCTGACCTTTTGTTTCGCTGCTGCACGCAGGTGCTTGTTGAACCATATATTCTGTAAGCTATCTATCATTGCTTTCTCTCCTAAGTGTGCAGGACTATGTGCGGTATTTATAATCACTTGTACCATCGAATCAGGAAGAAACCATGTGTATTTGCCCTTATTCATCCAACCCTGATCAGTCAGTACCCCTCCTTGTTCCGACCATTTCTTTAATTCGTCCATAGTAGCATGTGTCTGAATGTCTTGTACATCCCTGGAAGGATCCCTAACTGTCATGGCTTTGGACAGTGATAGTATCTGTGATTTTGTCATGTCTAGTGGGGTCTGAGCTGTCTGTTTAGCTGTTCGGTCTGCCAGATCATTGCCTTGGGAAATGGTATCTGTGGCTCTAGTATGTGCTTTACATTTTAGGATAGCTATGGCTGTTGGTAAATGTATTGCTTCCAGTAGGGCTTGAATAAGGGGGCCATGCTGTATCTTGGCCCCATGAGAGGTCAAGAAACCTCTTTCTCGCCACAGAATCGGTGTAAATGTTTACTCTCAGGTGCTTAGCTCTTATGCACGTTTGTGTCAGGGCGATGAGCTCTGCTGCTTGTGCTGACAATATGTCTATTCTTTTAGTCTCTATTATTACAGTATCAGTAGTCACTGCATATGCTGCCACTAATTCTCCCACCCCTGTCCTCATGCATGAGCCGTCAACTTATAGTGTTAGGTCGGGGTCTGGGAGTGCAACGTCTGTCAAGTCTTGTCTTGGTTTAGTCACGGTATGTATTACTTCAACACAGTCGTGTGGTGAAACGCTTTCTGTACTGGAGGGCAAAAGGGTAGCAGGATTCAGTATGTTGCATCGTCTGATCTCTATGTGTGGTTGAAATAACGTTGGCTCATAGCCTGTCAGTCTAGCTACAGTCAGGTGTTGTGTTTGTGTCCGGTTCAAGAGAACCTCTACTGCGTGTGGTACTTGTACTGTCAGAGGGTGGCCCAGCACTATCGAGTCACTTTGTCTTATGGCTAAGGCCGTTGCTGCAACTGATTTTAGGCACGCAGGCAAAGCCTGTGCTACTGGGTCTAATGTACTAGAAAAATAAGCACAGGGCTCGTGTTTTCCTGCATGATCTTGTGTTAGGACAGATAGTGCTGTTCCATCCCGCTCTGTCACAAAAAGCATAAACAATTTGTTGTAATCAGGGTTTGCTAAAACTGGTGCTTGACATAAAGCTCTCTTTAATTCTTCAAATGCCACAGTGTGTTCTTGTGTCCAAGGGAGGACTTTAGTAGAAACTGTATTAGGGGCTTGGACTAATTCCCCTGAAAGATCACAATAAAACATGAGAAAAAGGGGAAAGCACCATACCTATTTCCTCGGCTTAATTTCTAAGGGGGCTAATTTCTAAGGGGTTTAATTTCTTAAGGGGCTAGCGGGAAGCGAACCTCCTCAGGGGCCAGCAGAAAGCCAATATTCTCCTCCTTCCCCCCCTTTTTGACAGGAGGAAATCCGAAACAGATTTCACTGCTGTCAAACACTATCAAACCCTGTGTCTTGTCAACACTATTAATCCCTGTGTGTAGCTACTGGGCGTAAGCAAAATTATAGGAGATACACAGCGTATTTGAAACGGCGAGAAATCCTTCAAATTAATGTACAAACCTCATTGTGTTAGCTCATAAGCTGGCCAAATGACATCTCATATGCAAATGTCCCTATTACATGAACCTACACCAACCTGAAGTCAATATTAATGCTAGGAGGCCCTAATAGGAATGCTAAATTACCTAAATATTCGGAAAACCAAGTTTAAGAACAGTTGTTAATGTTGATAATTAATAATTCGTCTGCTAAAGAAATCAGTCATTTTGCAATAATTTCCACCTATACAATAAACAGCCTAATTTAAAAACAAGTCAACTTTTGGGGCCACTACTTACAAGAATGAGCTTACTAAAGCAAACTTTAAAAAGGAAATCCTGTCAGATATTTTCTCATTACCCTAAATACCGAGCCTCATTTGTCACTCTGGGGTGGCAGTCCTTATTTAAAACAGGCCTTTCAAGAGGTAAGATGCGAGTGCACAGATCATAATGGTTCCTTAATGTCCAATCTGGAAACATATGACCGAGGCTGCCTGTCTATAAGAGAAAGGCAGTCATGTGATACATATTTAAGTCTTGCATAACTATTTTCTTCTTTTATTCATCACCAATACCAATTAGACATACACTGATAACGTGTTGTCCGCTATTTTGACAGCATGATAAAGGTAATATCATGTCTGTGAAATTTAGTAATTGTGAACAAGTTCCAGCCAAGCGCAGCGCAAAGATATACGTCGTCACGTCCATCTCTGTAACGCCCAGGAGAACTTGTATTAATGCCAAACATACTGGTCAATACAACACAAAAACAAAACATATATAAAATACATATGCCAAGCCATCAGTATACCAAGCACAGAAAGCATAGACAATTACACTAACATATATAAATGAGCAGCGATGCGCAATTATAGTACCTACAGCTCAGAGGCGAACACTCTGGCCTGCTTAATTTGTCAGGCTTATAATCAATAATTGATTTACCTGCCCTATACACCCCCATCAGAAATCACCGTGTCAAGTCTGACACACAGAATCAGCAATAATAATCACAAACGAAGAACACACAAACCTGTTTGTTTTCTTTTATAAAAATGAGCTATGCATCTTCGTCCACACAATGTACCCTAACGTCCCAGACGCAGGCGCATCTCTCATCTCTCCTCACAGACTTTTAACCACCGGATCAGTCATTCAATTGAACTGGTGGCAGCATGTGGCCACAATTTAAAAATGTCCGAATTCGAAAATCGTTTTTATATAGGCATATAGCCCTTAAAATTCCAAGCAAGAGCACCATTTTACTTTCTGGCCAGAAGCAATATAACAATTGCTAAAAAATAAAACAAATCTTCTCCATAGACATTTCCTCGGGGCACTGGTTTAGCACAGAATAGACCAAGGGAATCTTTCTCGACTTACATTTCTCAGCTGCCCTGTCTTATCAGAGAAGCTAAAAATAGCCCCTCAGCGCGGCCTGAGCCTGGGCTGCCAGCCAACTTTTTTGTTGTTCCTACTCCTGGCCCCCAAGGCTCTCCGGCTGCAGGCATTACACAGATGCGATGTCAGAGAAGCTTTCTAAGCAGTGCCTCTGTTCTGCTCCTCTCACCGGCCCCCACCTACACTGGCTACAAGGTCAGAATCTGTCTCCGATTTCTGTATCACATACTGCTCTACACAGCCCCCACCTTCTCCTCACTCTGAAGCTGTCAAAGACAAAAAGACTACTCAATTCCATAAAAACTGCAATAATTCGCCCAATTGAAAAATTATTTTTACATACAATTTGCACTCAGGGGGTCACAATCTCACCGACTTGACCCAGCACATTGGCTCACTGGACCACCAAGAACACAAACCTGTATTCTTGAACAATTTGCAAATTCGAAATACCCACAATTCTGTTTTCAAGCTAAACTTTTCACTAATTATTTTTTCGTTAACACTTTGTACATTAGGGGTGTCATCAAATCACAGGTGTTGCTCCTTCTCTAGCTACACCCCTCTCAATTTCCTATTGACAACGTAGTCAAATGTTGGACCATGTAAACACCGGCTATGCGCTGTTCGTTTGGTGGGAGGCTCAAGAACCTTTGGGCTACTATATCATTATTATATGTATCGTGGTACTTGCGGTGGCACTCTAACTGGACCTTCTACTGGGGCCACTCTTGCTAGGTCCTCTGAAAGGACGGGATAAATACCAGCAACGTCAGTATTTCTTTCTCTGTCAGCCTGCGCTCATTTTACCTGCTCCACTTCCTCCTGTAACATCTTTTCCTTGGCTTTTCCAGACTCCAGTCTACTTCTCTCTGCTTCGTGAAACACTTACTCTGTCCTCCTATGTGACTCCTTGCGCCAAAACTCAATGGCATCCTTCCGAGCTGGTCTACATTTTCTCTTTCATAAGAGTGTTTCGTTGTCTGTCTACTTGTTCTGCTTTTACTCGGATACCTTCCTCAAATAATACGTTTTCTCGGACTTTGTCTGAATCCTCCCTACTTTTCTCTTCTTTTCTGAGCGCTTTCTCTGTGCGTCTATGCCATTCTTTACGCCATAATTCAATGGCATTTTTCTGTGACTGTCTGGCTTTCTTTTTCCATAATGCTTCTTCTACTCTCATGATGCAACTGCATCCCATGTCCCAACAGCGGGCCATCTCTGATTCTCTGCTAAATCCTTGGTGTAGTCCACCCACAAATCGAGATATAATACGGCATCTAGGCCATGTTTATGATACAAAAAGTACCCTGGAGTGTCCCTAGGTGGAATGGGAACAGCTTCCTCGAGTACCCCTTTTCTAGTTTTGATCTGTCTTAATTTTGAAAAGAACGGCATCTTTAAACTTTGCTACTTGATTTTGAACACAATAAATTACAATAAACACAATAATGAACACTCATTCATACCACAATTTTTAAAACATATTAAAACATTTAACATTTAACGAACGATGATAACTAATAGGAAACTAGTTACTGACATAATACTAACACTAGAGAATACTGAATTATATGCAAGACATACTAGATATACTGCTAAACAGTACAGATACACTGCTGAAACAGTGCAGACCGGATTTGTGTACCCAAACCCGTCTTGACCGGCACAACCTAATGTGCACGTCTAACTGCCTCCCCAGCAACGGTACTCACCGGGTAGCACGGAACGGAAGGCCTCGGAACTGAACTGGACTAGACCAAACTGGACTGGACTGGACTCGACTCGTGACTTGGATACTTCGGAACTTCGGAATCTGGTGGGCCTCTGTATACCTCGGACACAGCTCTCTCGCAGGTGGGCTCTGGGTAGGACAATCTGCGTTCCTCACCGCCTCGTATGGATGCCTGGTCGCAGTCTGTCCCCTTCGTTGGCCTGAGGGAGTTGGCGGGAAGACCCGCGACGTGCGCGCTTGAAGTCCGTCACGGCTATGGAAGGGGGCAAAACTGGACCTTCATCTCCGGCGTGTGGGGAAAGAGATGTAACTGTTCGGGCGCCATTATGTGGTAAATAAAATATTACGCTCTCATAATTTCATAATATCAATAAGATCATGCATAAAGCAAGAGGCTGAGTCTGTGGTATCAGGTTCATAAAGGGCTTTATTCCAATAACTCGAGTCAAAGGGAGAATATTACCATCACCAAAAAGGATCTGGAAGGGGACTCAAAAGTATTCTCAATATTCTCAAAACATTATTCACAGAGTACAGTATATATACATTTCTCAATTGTACGTAAGCAAAAGAGCAAGAGAGAATGAGATAAGAGCATGTGGGCGTGTAAGTAGGCGTGAAGGTGGGCGTCCATGTGGGCGTCCACTTGATGATAATGGGTAATTTGTCATGTGTGGGTGGATACCTGGAGGGGGTTGCGTGATCTGCTGGAATTGTACTGGAACTTTGCCTTACTTGTGCTCAACTCGAGCATGACGTGTAACTGATGTGGGGAGGGTTGCTATGCAACCGGACAAGTCTGGAAGTGAGGCCTTCAGTGAGTGAGGCCTTCAGTGTCAGGACGACCAGCACATCTTGTATTATCTGATATCCGATGTCTGGAGCAGGGACTGATTTGTGACATAGGTTGCTCATCACCAAGAGCCGATGTGGCATCTATTTCTTCATTTACTTCATTTACTGCAGAGGCCTTACATGGGGGCTATGGGCTTTTTACTGACGTGAGCTTTGCAATCTCACAAAGAGAGACAGTAAGGCTGGGCTCCCTCCTTGCAGATGGGTTGCGTTCATTCCTCCTTCACCAGGCAAGAATGTGGTTTCAGTAAGAGTAAGCAGATAACCGTGCTCAATACTGTCTCGGCACCTCGGTCGGGGCCCCTTTGGCTGAGGCCCAAGTGTGCAAGGCCAAGGAGACGTAGCTGCAGCTTTCAGAGCGTTCTGAGGCATGAAACCTCTTTTCGGCTCTGGCTGAGCCATAAACATGGGCTTCATGAAAATGCAGGAAAACATGATGAAAAACGTGTAGGCCTCAATACAGATTTGTCGTTTCTCTCATGGGAGACTGGATGATGGCAGGCCACGTTATAGCATAAGCATCATGATAGAAAGGCCATGGAGGGGAAATACATAGGTTACATGTATGTGCATATAAGCGTTTGGGGGGGGCACATGGGGACACATAGGCCTCATAGATTTTTATTTTCCTCAACTTCTACCATGGGTTCTGGCTGAACAAAACTGGAAGAACTTCTGCCCTCTTCTGCCCTCTGAGATCGAACACTTCCTTTCACATGGACATCCCTGCCAAAGAACGAGTTGAAATGCAAGTGTTCAACAACCCAGCCAGACCCACCTTCTCTTACCTCCGGAAACGGACGGCCGCCACCCTAACAGTGGCCCTGTCCGTCATCAACATCACTGGATTTGTGTGCCTCGAAGGCCTGGGGGCGCAGCTGGTGGGCCACAGCTCCTGCCTCATCACCCGAACATTGGACTCAGTTGACCCACCCTCCTTTGTTGCCTCCCCGAATATGTACTTCGTCTGTGGTACTAAGGCCTACACCTGGCTTCCGAAAGGTTGGGGAGGCACCTGCTACATCGCCTTTGTCCTTCCTCCGACATATGTGGCTCCAGCAAACCATCACCGACAGAGGCGGGCCAAAGACATTGTGCAAGCCGACTCCGCCGGAGCACAGTTCATGGACGCAGTGAAAGGCCTTGTTCCACTCTGGGGTCCAATGGCAAACAGCCGTGCCATCCGCCACTTAACCCAGGCAGTCGAGACGGCGATGAACATTACAGCTGGCGCCCTCGCCAACAACACCGCTGAGCTTCAGGCCGTCCGCCTGGTGGCTCTTCAGAACCGCCTCGTTCTAGATGTGGTTCTGGCTGATCGTGGAGGAGCATGCCGCATCATTGGGTCCAGCTGTTGTACCTACGTACCGGATAACTCACCCTCAGTCTACAAAGCAATTGAACACCTCCACAGACTGTCCACAGAGGTCCATCAAGAGCAAGAAGAATGGTCACTGGGGAGTTGGTTTTGGGACACTATTAAAAGTTGGGGATGGAGGCTGTTTTCATTTATCCTCATACCAATTGTGATACTATGTGGATGTTGCTTGGGGATTCAGTGTCTGCCACCTTTATGTTCGCTTTTTATGAACTGCATCTGCCCTAAGACTTTGGACTTTGAAACAGAGCGAATGAAAGCTCTGTATGAGGTAGAAGTTCGGAGTATTATGGGGATAGATCCGAACTAGGCAAGCTGGCGAGATATGTTAAAAGGGAGGACTGTGGAAATTTAGCTTGCAAACTGAACATTATCTGCGCCATCTTGCCTCTCCCCAGCGCCACGCACAGCGAATGCACGGCCGCCATTTTAGGCACCCCACTCTCTCCCCGCTCATTCTCGATCGCCAGCGCTTTCCCCTGGCGCTGCGAACATCCCCCGCGCGCCGGCCGCCCCCGC
This sequence comes from Triturus cristatus, assembly GCF_964204655.1. Classification (NCBI taxonomy): domain Eukaryota; kingdom Metazoa; phylum Chordata; class Amphibia; order Caudata; family Salamandridae; genus Triturus; species Triturus cristatus. The sequence goes on along the minus strand of NC_140581.1, from coordinate 919,029,907 downwards.
TCTCTCATACACGGGCCATAAACCCTCTCCTTCTGTGCGACCCTGCTACGGAACCACATCCGACCGACATCCCATACATGGTCATGCCTCTCCTTTGATAACCCCCTTCCTCTGCGCCCCATTGTCCGAACTGGTCCCAGGCCATCACCTAGCCCTGCGGATGCAGTTTATTGCCCCTACTGTAAGGGAAACACCCCACATCAAAGGTATTACAGTAGATCAGAGCCCCTACCCCCTGAGACCCGGCCGGTCACACACACCCCCGGGAATTGGCGGAATTCCCTGCTGCGCGATAGCCATCTCCTACTGCGAGTAAGGTGGGAACTTCTACTGTAGCTATGTGTGGGATCGGATCTGAGCCGGGGCTTCAGGGGATGTTCTCTCATGCATCAAGGGAATCTCAAGAATGTACTATGTGTAATAAAGCAATAAACCGGTGTATAAGAGACCAGGTCTCAGAGATGCAGTTAGAGCACCTCGTGACGATACCTTGCTGTCTGATCTGATGTGTTCTGCTCCGACGGAATAAAACTTTGTTTCCTGCCTTCCAGTCTCCGGCGCCTGCCTCTTTCATTGGTAAATTATCGAGTGGTATGAGAGGCGATTACCGCCGGGCAAATACTTGAAAGGTTATCGACTGAAACTGCCGCTACCATTTAACAATACGTTTTAGACAATCTTTAAAGCAAGCGATTGTATCATCTATGCTATTCGTCGGTGTGGCTCACTTAGGAGAAGAAAAGGATAGACAAATATTTTGCATACGAGGTAAAGCAGAATGACTGTCAACAAGTCTAAAAACTTATGTCTCCAACACCCAAACGTGATGAAAAAAGAGTGAAAAGGAGTGTTGGAGCCTCACGGTAGCAACACCAAGGAGGGTTAAGCAGGATGGTACTCGCCTGCTACCTCAAGATCTCATCATCAGCTACCAACCCTCCAAAAGCAAGAAATATGTGTAGGGAAAACAATGATTGACTGTACAAGTGCTAGGGTGTGTAATTAAAGAAAAGAGAACTGTGCTATAGTATGTGCACCATATTGAACCCCATAGTGATATACGATATCCAAATTTGAGCTAGATCACACTGGCTTGCGTTTTTTATTCTAAGCTGCGTGATTGCTCATGTTTAAAATGCCGACATGTTTCATTGCCTACTAGGAAAACTCACGGCAACTTCTTCAGGGCGTGGGGTCTGTTCATTTCACCCTGCACCTCTGTTTGTCAATTAAAAACAATTCTGTTGGAGACAAAAGAAAAATAAACAAACAAAACAACACAGGACAAGCTTGGTTGGCAACCGGTTTACCACGGGACTAATACCCTATGTATTGCATGCTGAATCACACCATATCATATTTACCGGGATATTGCCCACCATGGGCATACCTTTACCCTTGAGTCCTTGTGGCTGTGTATACGCATTCAAGGCTCCGCTTATTCAACTCCAATCGTGAGTCTGTAATATATAATATACAACAACGATTGTGTGACTGCCAATATCAGATGCCTACCCTTGGTGGTGTCATCGATGATTAATACTCGTGCATCTCAGTTCTGTTAGGTATCTACCCAACATCTGGGTCCTTCCTTGAAACTTCCTTGTGTTTGGCATCCTGTTCGGTAAACTATAACCCCTTATAGTGGCATACCCTTTATAGAGTTCGTACCTGACCTATATGCGTTAAAACCTCCCGCTCCAACTGAGGTTGCCCAAGTTCCTATCTTTTAATGTTTTCGTACCGAGTGCCCCAAGTCAAATTACATAAATCGAGACTCACCATGGAAGCGTCTGTAACTGGCGTTTACTCAGCCCAGCAACAACGCGGCTGTTGTGTTTCGCGGTTTAAGAACGTGATCACGTTCGCCACGTGACCTGACTACAAAGATCCCGTTCTCATCAGGGAATTCGCGTAGTGTAAAAAAGGCTGCCATTTTGGAGTGGTGGGTTCCCTACTGTGCCACCCCCCATTAGCTTGCAATGGTTTTCTACTGCATATGATTTCTACACCCAACTGGTGGATAATGTCGAATGTATATAAATCGACCCATTTGTAACGTTTAAAACCGGAACCAAGGTCTTTCCATAAATACCCCTTCGAATGCATGGTACTTTGTTGTTTTTGGTTTTCTGTTGGAAACAGACCAAGTGGTTGATGGAAATACATTGCCGTGTCCGGTCCCTTCTACGTTAGTGAGAGATGAAGCTTTGAACTCTCATGTTCTCAAATTGTGGCAATGAGAGTTGTGACCCGTTGTAGATGCACTCTTTGGGTTGACTCAAGTCAAATTACATAAATCGAGACTCACCATGGAAGCGTCTGTAACTGGCGTTTACTCAGCCCAGCAACAACGCGGCTGTTGTGTTTCGCGGTTTAAGAACGTGATCACGTTCGCCACGTGACCTGACTACAAAGATCCCGTTCTCATCAGGGAATTCGCGTAGTGTAAAAAAGGCTGCCATTTTGGAGTGGTGGGTTCCCTACTGTGCCACCCCCCATTAGCTTGCAATGGTTTTCTACTGCATATGATTTCTACACCCAACTGGTGGATAATGTCGAATGTATATAAATCGACCCATTTGTAACGTTTAAAACCGGAACCAAGGTCTTTCCATAAATACCCCTTCGAATGCATGGTACTTTGTTGTTTTTGGTTTTCTGTTGGAAACAGACCAAGTGGTTGATGGAAATACATTGCCGTGTCCGGTCCCTTCTACGTTAGTGAGAGATGAAGCTTTGAACTCTCATGTTCTCAAATTGTGGCAATGAGAGTTGTGACCCGTTGTAGATGCACTCTTTGGGTTGACTCATTACTGAAAATTTGAACCTATTAGATGTATAATTCCCAAATTTTTGCTGTCTGGGATCTGTAATAAACTGAATGCTAATGACCCTTTGGTGGTGTAAGGGAAGGACTGGGCGATTTATGTGTTCACCTTATTCCATTCGATAAGGTCGTTCAATCCATTTTGATCCACACCCTCCTGGTAAATCCAACGTGCTTCCCTACTATTCAATCTGGATTCCATATTAAACTGATCGCCTGTAACTTTTTCCAGCACTACCCAGCGCAAGTCTTGAGGAGTGTGTTTATGTATCTGAAAATGTTGTACCAATTTGGTGCTCAATTTACCTGCGCGTAGCGTACTAAGGTGTTCTTGTATCCTTGATTTTACCTTCCTGGTGGTAAGGCCGATATAGTGGAGCTCGCAGGGGCATGTTAGTCTATAGATGACATAAGACGTGTTACAGTTGCTAAATTTATTTAGAAACCAGATTTCTTTGTTCACAAGGGTGACACTTTTAGTAGGTGATGTAAATGCACAAACAGAGCAGTTCCCACACGGGTAATGTCCCGGAGGGATGTTGGTCTCACGTGGACTTATTTTGGGTCTGGTATGGACTAGTCGATCTCGGATGTTCGCCGATCGTTTGAATGCAAAACGGGGTGGAGGCATTTGCATGTTGGTGGTACTAAGCAAATGCCAATGTCTGCGGATAATCTGCCTGATTTTAGTGGAGAGTGGCCCAAAGGTGGTGACCACTGGAATGCATTCACCTTTTTCCTTAGAGGTTTTTTCCAACAGGACCGCACGGGGCGTGTTATAGGCTCGTTTTTTTGCCTGTCTTATGACCTTTCTGGGGTATGCTCGATGTTCTAACTTGGTGGCCAATACATTGGATTGTTCAGAATATTCTTGTAAGGTGGAGCAGTTTCGGCGATATCTTAAGAACTGTCCCACAGGCAAGTTGTCGCGGAGAGCTCTGGGGTGGTATGATCTATAGTGTAGCAGGGAGTTTTTATCCGTTGATTTGTGATGCACCCTGGTCACGAGCTTCTCATCCTTGGCCTGAATATAAAGGTCCAGATATACTGCAGATGTTTTGCTCATTGCCCAGGTGAACTTTAAACAGCTATCTAGACCATTCAGCCAAGAAAGAAAGTCCTTTAGTCTCTCTTCCGTACCTTCCCATATGCACAGTACATCATCTATATATCTCTTCCAGAGGACAATGTTCCTCTGGAAGAGATTGGTGTCAGAATGGATGTGGTACGCTTCAAACTGGCCTACATAAATGCAGGCCAGACTGGGGGCGAATGTAGCCCCCATCGAAGTCCCAGACACCTGGAGATATACCTGATCCTTGCATGAGAAGAAGTTTTGGGTCAATGCGATCTCTATGCATTGTAGGACAAAAGTTTGTGGACAGTCATAGAACCATTCAGAATCCCTCAGGGCACGCGCTGCTGCCACCAGCGTCGCCTCCTGAGGGATACTGGTATACAACGACTCTATGTCAATGGTGACAAGGAATTGGTTTGCAGGATTGTATGAGACATTCTCCAATATTCTCAAAACGTCCGTGGTGTCCTGGACGTATGAGGGTTGAGTGATGACACATTCCCTTAAAAAGAAGTCTGCAAACTGTGATAGTGGTTCTAATAATGATTGAATGCCAGAGACAATAGGTCGTCCCGGGGGAGGCTGTTGTTTCTTATGGATTTTGGGTACAATGTAGAACGCCGGCATTCTCGGTTTCATGTTAATCAGAAATTCGGCTTCCCTGTATGTAACCCATTTCTTTTCTTTAGCCTCTGACACCAATTGGATGATGGTCGCCTGCAGGTCATTGGTGGGGTCCCGCGCCAAAGGTCTATAATTGCAGCGGTTCCCCAAAAGCCTGGCCACTTCTGTGTCATAATCGAGGGTATCCATCACTACCAACGCCCCGCCTTTATCGGCTGGCTTGATAGTGATAGTCTGGTTGTTTTGTAGACTTTTCAATGCCTGCCAGTCTCTGGAACTCATGTTACTGTGGCCCACAGTGTGCATATTATGTTCAATCTGGCTGATATCCTGTAAGATCTTCTGTTCAAAGACCACAGTTTCAGGGCCTACTGCATTTCCGGGGGGACAAAACTGGGAGGGACAACGTAAGTTTGTGGAGAAATTAGATACACTCTCCTTTTCCTTCCCATCAAAAAACTTCTTAAGTTTGATCTTCCTCATGAGACCATAGAGTTCTGCCCGGAGTTGGAACCCGTCATGCCGGGGGGTGGGGACAAACCCCAACCCTTTGTTAAGTACTTCAATTTCCATGTCTGTGAGAGGATATTTAGAGAGATTGACCACAATGTTGTTGTCATTTACAGTTAAAGGGGTGTTCTGCCTCTGCTGCGTGTAATCCTCGGGGAGAAGGATTGCCAAGTTGAGTTCGGGTTCTGACGAGCCCGACCCCGTCCCTGGCCTCTGTAATTGGTCCCCCTTTGATCTGCAGTGTTGTGTGTCTGTTGGCCTAAAAAAACCCTAAACATTGCTCCCAAATCCTCGTTAGTTCTGTCCTGGGGATTGAATCTAACCTTTTGGTTAGAGGTAGATGCTTGGGCAGTAGTCTCGTCATTTTCACTGCTTGTATTATCAAATGTCCAGTTGTTAGGTGTCCTTCTACCCTGTTGACGACCTCCTCTCCCACCAGGGAGAAACATGGGTTGTGGTTGAGACTGCTGGTAATACTGGTCTTCAACGTAGGGAAAAGCCCATTCATGGCTAAACCTCTCTAAATTGCGCTTGAGGCCTTTTATCTTTTGATTGACCATGTATGCCTGATATTCACTAAGGTCATTTTGAATTCTAGCTAATTGTTCTTTCGTGTCAGTGATGGTGGTGTCTGCTTTAAGGGTTTCCTCTATCTCCAGAATTTCTTTTAGGAGTTCATCACTGAGCCTCTTAGCTGTATTAATTATCAAGACAAGCCAATCCCGGGTGCACTTATTCGCTATGTAGCTCCAGTCCACCCGGAATCTCTTGTCTTCTAAAAAGATCTTAGGCTCCATGCGTACTAGGAGACTGGCTGGCGCCGCGCCTGCCCTGAGGTATTCCGTCATGAGTGCTCCGTGGAGTGCAATTCTTATTTGTCGTTTCCTAGTATTAGACAGTTTTTCCCATTCATCCCGGGCTGAAGTTGTCCCGTTGAGAGGAGCATTGGGTAGGAGGGAGGGGCCTGATAATATTGATGCTATGTGTTCATCAGTGAAGGCTAGACAAAACTTATCCATCCTCCCACCGTTATAGACCGTGTTAATGGTGTATTAACTAATGGGAAAGGAGGGGGAGAGTGTGTTCTGTTATGCAATTAAGATCTAACAACAGGTAACCAACCAAGTGGAAATGCTCTGTGTTGTACCTCGTATACAAATGAAAATCTAAAAAAGCTCTCACGGCTAAGCTGCCGTTCTCAAGACCAGTCTACAATAAGGAGCTGAAGGGGCAGAGAACAGGTCGTCCCCCACTCAATGAACTGTATACAAAAAGAACTGTTCACAATGTGAGCGAGTGGTTCATACATCCGTAACAGTTGTCATACGTTTTAGACAATCTTTAAAGCAAGCGATTGTATCATCTATGCTATTCGTCGGTGTGGCTCACTTAGGAGAAGAAAAGGATAGACAAATATTTTGCATACGAGGTAAAGCAGAATGACTGTCAACAAGTCTAAAAACTTATGTCTCCAACACCCAAACGTGATGAAAAAAGAGTGAAAAGGAGTGTTGGAGCCTCACGGTAGCAACACCAAGGAGGGTTAAGCAGGATGGTACTCGCCTGCTACCTCAAGATCTCATCATCCGCTACCAACCCTCCAAAAGCAAGAAATATGTGTAGGGAAAACAATGATTGACTGTACAAGTGCTAGGGTGTGTAATTAAAGAAAAGAGAACTGTGCTATAGTATATGCACCATATTGAACCCCATAGTGATATACAATGATATCCAAATTTGAGCTAGATCACACTGGCTTGCGTTTTTTATTCTAAGCTGCGTGATTGCTCATGTTTAAAATGCCGACATGTTTCATTGCCTACTAGGAAAACTCACGGCAACTTCTTCAGGGCGTGGGGTCTGTTCATTTCACCCTGCACCTCTGTTTGTCAATTAAAAACAATTCTATTGGAGACAAAAGAAAAATAAACAAACAAAACAACACAGGACAAGCTTGGTTGGCAACCGGTTTACCACGGGACTAATACCCTATGTATTGCATGCTGAATCACACCATATCATATTTACCGGGATATTGCCCACCATGGGCATACCTTTACCCTTGAGTCCTTGTGGCTGTGTATACGCATTCAAGGCTCCGCTTATTCAACTCCAATCGTGAGTCTGTAATATATAATATACAACAACGATTGTGTGACTGCCAATATCAGATGCCTACCCTTGGTGGTGTCATCGATGATTAATACTCGTGCATCTCAGTTCTGTTAGGTATCTACCCAACATCTGGGTCCTTCCTTGAAACTTCCTTGTGTTTGGCATCCTGTTCGGTAAACTATAACCCCTTATAGTGGCATACCCTTTATAGAGTTCGTACCTGACCTATATGCGTTAAAACCTCCCGCTCCAACTGAGGTTGCCCAAGTTCCTATCTTTTAATGTTTTCGTACCGAGTGCCCCAAGTCAAATTACATAAATCGAGACTCACCATGGAAGCGTCTGTAACTGGCGTTTACTCAGCCCAGCAACAACGCGGCTGTTGTGTTTCGCGGTTTAAGAACGTGATCACGTTCGCCACGTGACCTGACTACAAAGATCCCGTTCTCATCAGGGAATTCGCGTAGTGTAAAAAAGGCTGCCATTTTGGAGTGGTGGGTTCCCTACTGTGCCACCCCCCATTAGCTTGCAATGGTTTTCTACTGCATATGATTTCTACACCCAACTGGTGGATAATGTCGAATGTATATAAATCGACCCATTTGTAACGTTTAAAACCGGAACCAAGGTCTTTCCATAAATACCCCTTCGAATGCATGGTACTTTGTTGTTTTTGGTTTTCTGTTGGAAACAGACCAAGTGGTTGATGGAAATACATTGCCGTGTCCGGTCCCTTCTACGTTAGTGAGAGATGAAGCTTTGAACTCTCATGTTCTCAAATTGTGGCAATGAGAGTTGTGACCCGTTGTAGATGCACTCTTTGGGTTGACTCAAGTCAAATTACATAAATCGAGACTCACCATGGAAGCGTCTGTAACTGGCGTTTACTCAGCCCAGCAACAACGCGGCTGTTGTGTTTCGCGGTTTAAGAACGTGATCACGTTCGCCACGTGACCTGACTACAAAGATCCCGTTCTCATCAGGGAATTCGCGTAGTGTAAAAAAGGCTGCCATTTTGGAGTGGTGGGTTCCCTACTGTGCCACCCCCCATTAGCTTGCAATGGTTTTCTACTGCATATGATTTCTACACCCAACTGGTGGATAATGTCGAATGTATATAAATCGACCCATTTGTAACGTTTAAAACCGGAACCAAGGTCTTTCCATAAATACCCCTTCGAATGCATGGTACTTTGTTGTTTTTGGTTTTCTGTTGGAAACAGACCAAGTGGTTGATGGAAATACATTGCCGTGTCCGGTCCCTTCTACGTTAGTGAGAGATGAAGCTTTGAACTCTCATGTTCTCAAATTGTGGCAATGAGAGTTGTGACCCGTTGTAGATGCACTCTTTGGGTTGACTCATTACTGAAAATTTGAACCTATTAGATGTATAATTCCCAAATTTTTGCTGTCTGGGATCTGTAATAAACTGAATGCTAATGACCCTTTGGTGGTGTAAGGGAAGGACTGGGCGATTCATGTGTTCACCTTATTCCATTCGATAAGGTCGTTCAATCCATTTTGATCCACACCCTCCTGGTAAATCCAACGTGCTTCCCTACTATTCAATCTGGATTCCATATTAAACTGATCGCCTGTAACTTTTTCCAGCACTACCCAGCGCAAGTCTTGAGGAGTGTGTTTATGTATCTGAAAATGTTGTACCAATTTGGTGCTCAATTTACCTGCGCGTAGCGTACTAAGGTGTTCTTGTATCCTTGATTTTACCTTCCTGGTGGTAAGGCCGATATAGTGGAGCTCGCAGGGGCATGTTAGTCTATAGATGACATAAGACGTGTTACAGTTGCTAAATTTATTTAGAAACCAGATTTCTTTGTTCACAAGGGTGACACTTTTAGTAGGTGATGTAAATGCACAAACAGAGCAGTTCCCACACGGGTAATGTCCCGGAGGGATGTTGGTCTCACGTGGACTTATTTTGGGTCTGGTATGGACTAGTCGATCTCGGATGTTCGCCGATCGTTTGAATGCAAAACGGGGTGGAGGCATTTGCATGTTGGTGGTACTAAGCAAATGCCAATGTCTGCGGATAATCTGCCTGATTTTAGTGGAGAGTGGCCCAAAGGTGGTGACCACTGGAATGCATTCACCTTTTTCCTTAGAGGTTTTTTCCAACAGGACCGCACGGGGCGTGTTATAGGCTCGTTTTTTTGCCTGTCTTATGACCTTTCTGGGGTATGCTCGATGTTCTAACTTGGTGGCCAATACATTGGATTGTTCAGAATATTCTTGTAAGGTGGAGCAGTTTCGGCGATATCTTAAGAACTGTCCCACAGGCAAGTTGTCGCGGAGAGCTCTGGGGTGGTATGATCTATAGTGTAGCAGGGAGTTTTTATCCGTTGATTTGTGATGCACCCTGGTCACGAGCTTCTCATCCTTGGCCTGAATATAAAGGTCCAGATATACTGCAGATGTTTTGCTCATTGCCCAGGTGAACTTTAAACAGCTATCTAGACCATTCAGCCAAGAAAGAAAGTCCTTTAGTCTCTCTTCCGTACCTTCCCATATGCACAGTACATCATCTATATATCTCTTCCAGAGGACAATGTTCCTCTGGAAGAGATTGGTGTCAGAATGGATGTGGTACGCTTCAAACTGGCCTACATAAATGCAGGCCAGACTGGGGGCGAATGTAGCCCCCATCGAAGTCCCAGACACCTGGAGATATACCTGATCCTTGCATGAGAAGAAGTTTTGGGTCAATGCGATCTCTATGCATTGTAGGACAAAAGTTTGTGGACAGTCATAGAACCATTCAGAATCCCTCAGGGCACGCGCTGCTGCCACCAGCGTCGCCTCCTGAGGGATACTGGTATACAACGACTCTATGTCAATGGTGACAAGGAATTGGTTTGCAGGATTGTATGAGACATTCTCCAATATTCTCAAAACGTCCGTGGTGTCCTGGACGTATGAGGGTTGAGTGATGACACATTCCCTTAAAAAGAAGTCTGCAAACTGTGATAGTGGTTCTAATAATGATTGAATGCCAGAGACAATAGGTCGTCCCGGGGGAGGCTGTTGTTTCTTATGGATTTTGGGTACAATGTAGAACGCCGGCATTCTCGGTTTCATGTTAATCAGAAATTCGGCTTCCCTGTATGTAACCCATTTCTTTTCTTTAGCCTCTGACACCAATTGGATGATGGTCGCCTGCAGGTCATTGGTGGGGTCCCGCGCCAAAGGTCTATAATTGCAGCGGTTCCCCAAAAGCCTGGCCACTTCTGTGTCATAATCGAGGGTATCCATCACTACCAACGCCCCGCCTTTATCGGCTGGCTTGATAGTGATAGTCTGGTTGTTTTGTAGACTTTTCAATGCCTGCCAGTCTCTGGAACTCATGTTACTGTGGCCCACAGTGTGCATATTATGTTCAATCTGGCTGATATCCTGTAAGATCTTCTGTTCAAAGACCACAGTTTCAGGGCCTACTGCATTTCCGGGGGGACAAAACTGGGAGGGACAACGTAAGTTTGTGGAGAAATTAGATACACTCTCCTTTTCCTTCCCATCAAAAAACTTCTTAAGTTTGATCTTCCTCATGAGACCATAGAGTTCTGCCCGGAGTTGGAACCCGTCATGCCGGGGGGTGGGGACAAACCCCAACCCTTTGTTAAGTACTTCAATTTCCATGTCTGTGAGAGGATATTTAGAGAGATTGACCACAATGTTGTTGTCATTTACAGTTAAAGGGGTGTTCTGCCTCTGCTGCGTGTAATCCTCGGGGAGAAGGATTGCCAAGTTGAGTTCGGGTTCTGACGAGCCCGACCCCGTCCCTGGCCTCTGTAATTGGTCCCCCTTTGATCTGCAGTGTTGTGTGTCTGTTGGCCTAAAAAAACCCTAAACATTGCTCCCAAATCCTCGTTAGTTCTGTCCTGGGGATTGAATCTAACCTTTTGGTTAGAGGTAGATGCTTGGGCAGTAGTCTCGTCATTTTCACTGCTTGTATTATCAAATGTCCAGTTGTTAGGTGTCCTTCTACCCTGTTGACGACCTCCTCTCCCACCAGGGAGAAACATGGGTTGTGGTTGAGACTGCTGGTAATACTGGTCTTCAACGTAGGGAAAAGCCCATTCATGGCTAAACCTCTCTAAATTGCGCTTGAGGCCTTTTATCTTTTGATTGACCATGTATGCCTGATATTCACTAAGGTCATTTTGAATTCTAGCTAATTGTTCTTTCGTGTCAGTGATGGTGGTGTCTGCTTTAAGGGTTTCCTCTATCTCCAGAATTTCTTTTAGGAGTTCATCACTGAGCCTCTTAGCTGTATTAATTATCAAGACAAGCCAATCCCGGGTGCACTTATTCGCTATGTAGCTCCAGTCCACCCGGAATCTCTTGTCTTCTAAAAAGATCTTAGGCTCCATGCGTACTAGGAGACTGGCTGGCGCCGCGCCTGCCCTGAGGTATTCCGTCATGAGTGCTCCGTGGAGTGCAATTCTTATTTGTCGTTTCCTAGTATTAGACAGTTTTTCCCATTCATCCCGGGCTGAAGTTGTCCCGTTGAGAGGAGCATTGGGTAGGAGGGAGGGGCCTGATAATATTGATGCTATGTGTTCATCAGTGAAGGCTAGACAAAACTTATCCATCCTCCCACCGTTATAGACCGTGTTAATGGTGTATTAACTAATGGGAAAGGAGGGGGAGAGTGTGTTCTGTTATGCAATTAAGATCTAACAACAGGTAACCAACCAAGTGGAAATGCTCTGTGTTGTACCTCGTATACAAATGAAAATCTAAAAAAGCTCTCACGGCTAAGCTGCCGTTCTCAAGACCAGTCTACAATAAGGAGCTGAAGGGGCAGAGAACAGGTCGTCCCCCACTCAATGAACTGTATACAAAAAGAACTGTTCACAATGTGAGCGAGTGGTTCATACATCCGTAACAGTTGTCATACGTTTTAGACAATCTTTAAAGCAAGCGATTGTATCATCTATGCTATTCGTCGGTGTGGCTCACTTAGGAGAAGAAAAGGATAGACAAATATTTTGCATACGAGGTAAAGCAGAATGACTGTCAACAAGTCTAAAAACGTATGTCTCCAACACCCAAACGTGATGAAAAAAGAGTGAAAAGGAGTGTTGGAGCCTCACGGTAGCAACACCAAGGAGGGTTAAGCAGGATGGTACTCGCCTGCTACCTCAAGATCTCATCATCCGCTACCAACCCTCCAAAAGCAAGAAATATGTGTAGGGAAAACAATGATTGACTGTACAAGTGCTAGGGTGTGTAATTAAAGAAAAGAGAACTGTGCTATAGTATATGCACCATATTGAACCCCATAGTGATATACAATGATATCCAAATTTGAGCTAGATCACACTGGCTTGCGTTTTTTATTCTAAGCTGCGTGATTGCTCATGTTTAAAATGCCGACATGTTTCATTGCCTACTAGGAAAACTCACGGCAACTTCTTCAGGGCGTGGGGTCTGTTCATTTCACCCTGCACCTCTGTTTGTCAATTAAAAACAATTCTGTTGGAGACAAAAGAAAAATAAACAAACAAAACAACACAGGACAAGCTTGGTTGGCAACCGGTTTACCACGGGACTAATACCCTATGTATTGCATGCTGAATCACACCATATCATATTTACCGGGATATTGCCCACCATGGGCATACCTTTACCCTTGAGTCCTTGTGGCTGTGTATACGCATTCAAGGCTCCGCTTATTCAACTCCAATCGTGAGTCTGTAATATATAATATACAACAACGATTGTGTGACTGCCAATATCAGATGCCTACCCTTGGTGGTGTCATCGATGATTAATACTCGTGCATCTCAGTTCTGTTAGGTATCTACCCAACATCTGGGTCCTTCCTTGAAACTTCCTCGTGTTTGGCATCCTGTTCGGTAAACTATAACCCCTTATAGTGGCATACCCTTTATAGAGTTCGTACCTGACCTATACGCGTTAAAACCTCCCGCTCCAACTGAGGTTGCCCAAGTTCCTATCTTTTAATGTTTTCGTACCGAGTGCCCCAAGTCAAATTACATAAATCGAGACTCACCATGGAAGCGTCTGTAACTGGCGTTTACTCAGCCCAGCAACAACGCGGCTGTTGTGTTTCGCGGTTTAAGAACGTGATCACGTTCGCCACGTGACCTGACTACAAAGAACACCCCTTTAACTGTAAATGACAACAACATTGTGGTCAATCTCTCTAAATATCCTCTCACAGACATGGAAATTGAAGTACTTAACAAAGGGTTGGGGTTTGTCCCCACCCCCCGGCATGACGGGTTCCAACTCCGGGCAGAACTCTATGGTCTCATGAGGAAGATCAAACTTAAGAAGTTTTTTGATGGGAAGGAAAAGGAGAGTGTATCTAATTTCTCCACAAACTTAGGTTGTCCCTCCCAGTTTTGTCCCCCCGGAAATGCAGTAGGCCCTGAAACTGTGGTCTTTGAACAGAAGATCTTACAGGATATCAGCCAGATTGAACATAATATGCACACTGTGGGCCACAGTAACATGAGTTCCAGAGACTGGCAGGCATTGAAAAGTCTACAAAACAACCAGACTATCACTATCAAGCCAGCCGATAAAGGCGGGGCGGTGGTAGTGATGGATACCCTCGATTACGACACAGAAGTGGCCAGGCTTTTGGGGAACCGCTGCAATTATAGACCTTTGGCGCGGGACCCCACCAATGACCTGCAGGCGACCATCATCCAATTGGTGTCAGAGGCTAAAGAAAAGAAATGGGTTACATACAGGGAAGCCGAATTTCTGATTAACATGAAACCGAGAATGCCGGCGTTCTACATTGTACCCAAAATCCATAAGAAACAACAGCCTCCCCCGGGACGACCTATTGTCTCTGGCATTCAATCATTATTAGAACCACTATCACAGTTTGCAGACTTCTTTTTAAGGGAATGTGTCATCACTCAACCCTCATACGTCCAGGACACCACGGACGTTTTGAGAATATTGGAGAATGTCTCATACAATCCTGCAAACCAATTCCTTGTCACCATTGACATAGAGTCGTTGTATACCAGTATCCCTCAGGAGGCGACGCTGGTGGCAGCAGCGCGTGCCCTGAGGGATTCTGAATGGTTCTATGACTGTCCACAAACTTTTGTCCTACAATGCATAGAGATCGCATTGACCCAAAACTTCTTCTCATGCAAGGATCAGGTATATCTCCAGGTGTCTGGGACTTCGATGGGGGCTACATTCGCCCCCAGTCTGGCCTGCATTTATGTAGGCCAGTTTGAAGCGTACCACATCCATTCTGACACCAATCTCTTCCAGAGGAACATTGTCCTCTGGAAGAGATATATAGATGATGTACTGTGCATATGGGAAGGTACGGAAGAGAGACTAAAGGACTTTCTTTCTTGGCTGAATGGTCTAGATAGCTGTTTAAAGTTCACCTGGGCAATGAGCAAAACATCTGCAGTATATCTGGACCTTGATATTCAGGCAGAGGATGAGAAGCTCGTGACCAGGGTGCATCACAAATCAACGGATAAAAACTCCCTGCTACACTATAGATCATACCACCCCAGAGCTCTCCGCGACAACTTGCCTGTGGGACAGTTCTTAAGATATCGCCGAAACTGCTCCACCTTACAAGAATATTCTGAACAATCCAATGTATTGGCCACCAAGTTAGAACATCGAGCATACCCCAGAAAGGTCATAAGACAGGCAAAAAAACGAGCCTATAACACGCCCCGTGCGGTCCTGTTGGAAAAAACCTCTAAGGAAAAAGGTGAATGCATTCCAGTGGTCACCACCTTTGGGCCACTCTCCACTAAAATCAGGCAGATTATCCGCAGACATTGGCATTTGCTTAGTACCACCAACATGCAAATGCCTCCACCCCGTTTTGCATTCAAACGATCGGCGAACATCCGAGATCGACTGGTCCATACCAGACCCAAAATAAGTCCACGTGAGACCAACATCCCTCCGGGGCATTACCCGTGTGGGAACTGCTCTGTTTGTGCATTTACATCACCTACTAAAAGTGTCACCCTTGTAAACAAAGAAATCTGGTTTCTAAATAAATTTAGCAACTGTAACACGTCTTATGTCATCTATAGACTAACATGCCCCTGCGAGCTCCACTATATCGGCCTTACCACCAGGAAGGTAAAATCAAGGATACAAGAACACCTTAGTACGCTACGCGCAGGTAAATTGAGCACCAAATTGGTACAACATTTTCAGATACATAAACACACTCCTCAAGACTTGCGCTGGGTAGTGCTGGAAAAAGTTACAGGCGATCAGTTTAATATGGAATCCTGATTGAATAGTAGGGAAGCACGTTGGATTTACCAGGAGGGTGTGGATCAAAATGGATTGAACGACCTTATCGAATGGAATAAGGTGAACACATGAATCGCCCAGTCCTTCCCTTACACCACCAAAGGGTCATTAGCATTCAGTTTATTACAGATCCCAGACAGCAAAAATTTGGGAATTATACATCTAATAGGTTCAAATTTTCAGTAATGAGTCAACCCAAAGAGTGCATCTACAACGGGTCACAACTCTCATTGCCACAATTTGAGAACATGAGAGTTCAAAGCTTCATCTCTCACTAACGTAGAAGGGACCGGACACGGCAATGTATTTCCATCAAACACTTGGTCTGTTTCCAACAGAAAACCAAAAACAACAAAGTACCATGCATTCGAAGGGGTATTTATGGAAAGACCTTGGTTCCGGTTTTAAACGTTACAAATGGGTCGATTTATATACATTCGACATTATCCACCAGTTGGGTGTAGAAATCATATGCAGTAGAAAACCTTTGCAAGCTAATGGGGGGTGGCACAGTAGGGAACCCACCACTCCAAAATGGCAGCCTTTTTTACACTACGCGAATTCCCTGATGAGAACGGGATCTTTGTAGTCAGGTCACGTGGCGAACGTGATCACGTTCTTAAACCGCGAAACACAACAGCCGCGTTGTTGCTGGGCTGAGTAAACGCCAGTTACAGACGCTTCCATGGTGAGTCTCGATTTATGTAATTTGACTTGGGGCACTCGGTACGAAAACATTAAAAGATAGGAACTTGGGCAACCTCAGTTGGAGCGGGAGGTTTTAACGCGTATAGGTCAGGTACGAACTCTATAAAGGGTATGCCACTATAAGGGGTTATAGTTTACCGAACAGGATGCCAAACACGAGGAAGTTTCAAGGAAGGACCCAGATGTTGGGTAGATACCTAACAGAACTGAGATGCACGAGTATTAATCATCGATGACACCACCAAGGGTAGGCATCTGATATTGGCAGTCACACAATCGTTGTTGTATATTATATATTACAGACTCACGATTGGAGTTGAATAAGCGGAGCCTTGAATGCGTATACACAGCCACAAGGACTCAAGGGTAAAGGTATGCCCATGGTGGGCAATATCCCGGTAAATATGATATGGTGTGATTCAGCATGCAATACATAGGGTATTAGTCCCGTGGTAAACCGGTTGCCAACCAAGCTTGTCCTGTGTTGTTTTGTTTGTTTATTTTTCTTTTGTCTCCAACGGAATTGTTTTTAATTGACAAACAGAGGTGCAGGGTGAAATGAACAGACCCCACGCCCTGAAGAAGTTGCCGTGAGTTTTCCTAGTAGGCAATGAAACATGTCGGCATTTTAAACATGAGCAATCACGCAGCTTAGAATAAAAAACGCAAGCCAGTGTGATCTAGCTCAAATTTGGATATCATTGTATATCACTATGGGGTTCAATATGGTGCACATACTATAGCACAGTTCTTTTTTCTTTAATTACACACCCTAGCACTTGTACAGTCAATCATTGTTTTCCCTACACATATTTCTTGCTTTTGGAGGGTTGGTAGCTGATGATGAGATCTTGAGGTAGCAGGCGAGTACCATCCTGCTTAACCCTCCTTGGTGTTGCTACCGTGAGGCTCCAACACTCCTTTTCACTCTTTTTTCATCACGTTTGGGTGTTGGAGACATAAGTTTTTAGACTTGTTGACAGTCATTCTGCTTTACCTCGTATGCAAAATATTTGTCTATCCTTTTCTTCTCCTAAGTGAGCCACACCGACGAATAGCATAGATGATACAATCCCTTGCTTTAAAGATTGTCTAAAACGTATGACAACTGTTACGGATGTATGAACCACTCGCTCACATTGTGAACAGGTCTTTTTGTATACAGTCCAATTTAAACCCCAAGTACATATATGTTGTAACTTCGTCAATGCTTGGCCCATTTAGGCGCCAACTCCCATTTTTCATTATTCGTCATTTCAGCGGCATAACTTTAGTTTTATTGATGTTGATTTCCAACTGATTATTCACAGAGTACTCGGCGAGCCTGTTGATCAGCCTCTGCAGGCCCACACAGGTATTGCTTAACAGCAGTAGATCGTCCTCCTACTGAATGTTGCTCAACTGTTGAGACTCAAGACTAGGAGCGTGCAAAACCATTTCTGCCAGGGAAGCTGAGCGATCCCTGATGAGCAGGTTAAACAACTGTGGCGCCAATACACATTCCTGTTTCAATCCGACGGAGGTGTTAACCTTTCTGAATAAGTGGCACCCATCCTCCACCTTGATCTTTACCCATATTTTAGTGTATATCAGCTGGATGGCCCTTAAATGTTTTTGTGGAATTTCCCAGCGAGATAGTTTTTCCATTGCAGGCCTCGAGGGACGTAGTCGAAGGCCTCTTTGAAGTCCACAAAACATATGAAGAGTGGTGACCCGGTGTTGCATGCTTTTTTCAATATACGGTCCACAGCCATCAGGTTGGTGGTGGTTCCTTGGTTTTTGGTGAATCCTGTTTGCTTCATTGGCAGCCTTTTTGCCTCCTTTGCCCACTCCTGGAGTTCTTGCAGCAGTAGTGTTGAAAGTATTTGAGGTCCACATCGAGCAGTGATATCAACCTGTAATTGTTGGGGGATGCAGCTACCCTGCCCTTGAAGACGGGGTGAATCACTGAGCCTCTCAGCTTTCCTGGGTTCTTTCCATCAATCAAAAATATTTGCTTAAACATGGAGTTCAAGAACCCAGCCCAGGTTGTGACATTTTGCTTTAATAGCGCAGTTGGTATGCCATTAGGGCTGGGTGTGCAGCTGGAATGCAAATTCTCAATTATTTTTTACCAAGGCCTCCATTGGGATTTCTAGGGGTTCCATTGAATGGCCTGGGGTGTCAGGAACATCATTACTATTAGTAGTTAGGGTCACCAACTTTTGTAGGCTAGTGCTGTGATCTTTCGCATGTGGGGTCAAACCTGAGGCAGAATAGGTCATCTGTACTTCCCCTTGTAATGTGTTCTTAGATATTTGATCCATTCTTCCTCGCTTATGTTTGCATTGTTTTCTGCCATGGGGCCCTTATCAAGCTTGTTGGCTAGTTTCCAGAAACGTCTGTGGTCATTCCGATAAGTTGAACCGGCTTTGGCTGGATAACAGAATGCTTGTGGGTAATATTTTTACCTATCTCCGGGTTGTTGGTCGGATATCGTGCTGCAAGGATCTCCGAGAGGCACTCGCAAGCCTTATCAGATTTTCTTTGCTGGAGTTTTTCTCTTGCTTTCATTTTTCCTCATCTTTCATCCTTGAGACTTTCTACACCTGTTCTTCGGATTATATCTGTATAAGCAGTCCCTATGCTTATACCTTGATCCCTCTACATTTAAATAGTTGCTTTGTACTCTATTTACCAAGAGATTTCCCCTTGTCTGTGAATGTGATGGAGCTTTCAGATAAGGGGCTAGAAGTAATATGCACTATAAATGTAAAATTATGCAATAGCATTGAAGAAGGCAGCTATTCACTAGTACAGTCGAGTTCTGAAAGTTTGCCTCAGTCTATGAGGTACATTATTGCACAATTATTGGAGGATCTAACATCGGCTCATAATACCAGGAGCATGAACCTACTTTGAGAGTAATTGATACATTGATCATGTCTGACCCATTATAGAAACATCTGAAGTTGTCAAGAACAGTAATTCATCAGGCACTTTAGAGGCAAGTAAGGGAAATAGCAGGATGCTAAAGAGGAAAAAGGGCAGATCTGGAAATAAGAGCTTAAATGGACCTCTGGACCAGGGTAACATGTGAGGAAGAGCAGTTAAAAAATGTTAAGGAAAGACTAGTGAAGTTCAGAAGAATTGAAAAGAAAGGAAACAGGATTGTTTGTTTCCTGTACCTTGTCTCCACTATTAGGAGAAAACAAATAACACCGGGCCTGGTTTAGAGTTTGGTGGTAAGGGAAATTAGTTGCAATGGCAATAGAGTATCCTCTCTGCCAAATTGACAGTCTGACCACCCGATTTAGAGGTAGGTGGACCACCACATTTACACCAATGGAGTAACATTTACTCTGATGGCGTAAACCTTCCTCTGATCTGAGGGAGTAGGGACCATTAGAAATTAGCCATCCGACCATCAGCTCTCTTTAGAGTGGTGAGTTTGAGCCCTCTTTTATTGTCTGTCCCCGCCAAGTATATTCTGGCAGTGATGGACAGTTAAATGAGAAAAATGACCCCCACATCAAGAGTGAAAACTCTCATGGTTTGTGGATCATTATTTTTTTCCCAAAAACCAACTCCTGCTTGCGGGTTTGAATTTTAAAAATAAGGAAAAGTTTGATGTCCAACCTTCATGTTTGACAGAGTGTTCAGCAACATTTTCCTACATTGACAGGAACCACCATGACAGATGTTACTGCCAACGTCTGGGATGCTGGCGGACATCCCTAAATTTGGTGGGTGGAGTAAAGGCAGTGTGGTGGACATAAAGTCCTCTGCCACCGTGTCTGCCTTTACTCCATCCACCAAACCGTAAACCAGGCCCACACACTGAACCTGCCACATTAGGTCTAAATCCATAGATATTACCCTTTATAACTAAAACTGCATCTAAGTTGTCATGAGTAGGTAGGCAAGTGCGGGTCATGTCTAGTCTTAATTACGGTGTCATGCCTCATGGAGAGGAAATTGAAATGTTTGCCACAGTTTCACTGATAAAAGCAAGAGTCTGACAAGCCACCATACAATTCTTGAGGATGCATTTGTTGATTATCTGTTCTCATCCATTACATCAAGAAGTTATCCTGGAACCTATACACTATGTTCTTGTTTTAGGAGTGATCAAGACAGCTAATCTGAGGATGGCAGGATTTTAGAAATTGGAGCAAGGTCATTTGAATCCCCGCTGCTCAGGTGTTACATTTACTTCCTTGATATTGATTCTGTGTTTTTTTTCTTTTAGCTACCTGTATAGAAAGTAAGGCTAAATAGTTTGATCAAGCACTTAGCACTGTAAAGATCAGAACAGAGCTTTTTTTAATGCTCTCTGTATACATTCTCCACCTTGGCGCCGTTCATCAAAGCTAATTTCTCAGCTGCAGTTTAAGAGGAGCTACTGGGCTGACAGGACCACACGTGAAACAGCGCATCATATTTTATATAAATGGCTTTGGAAATGTACATAATAATCTCTGTATTAGAGAAACAACAGAGTTAATGTATTTCACATCTGGTTATCTGCTGTTGTATGCCTGAAAAACACAACCATCATACTTCAGCCACAACAACCATTTCTCAGATAAGCTGCTGCTTTAGATTCAGTCAGGACCCCCCAATGGGAAAGTCCTCCTCAGAGAGTCTCCTTATCCCAAGTCTGTATTTAATCTCTGCACATTTCAGCCTCTCTCTCTTTGATCTTGTTCTGATAATCCTCACAGCTATCTGTGTTACCTCTGAGTATCTATCACTAACCTTTAAGAAACACAAGGAGCTTACCGATGTCCACAGTAATGTTATGTTGTACGTTTACCAAAAACAATTAGAGGACTGTAAAGAGGAGGAGGACTAAAGAGGAGTTATAAAGCCTCACAAAGCCTATTTGAACCGATTGAGGTGCTGTTTCAGTATAGTCTTCACCAAGGATGCTATCAAAGTTTTATTTCTGAATAGTTGATGGAATAGTACTTTTTTCACACTGAAGTTGTTCTCGCCAAATTCTACGAAACTCTGTGACGCTTAAATTCTAACTTGTAGGCAAACCACATCATATAGAACTCTACCTTAACATATTGCTTAACCAACAACCCAACTTCTCATTCCATATGCCGTTTTAACTAAGTCCAAGCTACAAACAGCAACTTCGGCAGGATCGGACATGCCATATTACTTTCTAAACCCAAGTTACCAGCAGGATCTCACATTGAAATGGGTTCTATGCTTTCGCTGACAAATAATCCTCGTTCCAATTACATCTTGATAAACAAACTGTATACATACCGCAAGCTATTTCGAAAATAACATTTCACTCCTTAACGACCTTTTTACATGGCACATTTATCTTTCCTCTTGGCATGTTGTCCATAATTTAAAAACCGATCTGATAAGACATCTTTTTAATGTTTTTCCTTTAATTTCAGCAAAAAGGTCACTGGTGGTGTTAACCTGAGTATTTCAATTTTCCCATCTGGCCCAGTCTCTTTGGGACAAACGGAGCATACTCCAATTTTAGTTGTTAAATGTGATTTTAACACCGATATTACAAAAAAAGTTGACTTGTAATGTTTCTATCATGTTAGTGCAATGTGTGCATCTTCCCTTTCTTAGTTATCATCTCTGGAGAATGATGTAAAACCAGGCCTATGGGCAAAATGCCTTGGTGTACACAGGAAAATCACATTCCTGGATGTTTCAGCTTGAATAATTTTCCATGCAGCCACTATGAATGAATTCTAAATTCTACAAAGGGGTGCTGCCAATATGGCTGAGGAGTGGAGCGCGTCTCGCTCTCCTCTGCACAGGCCACCGCTGTTTGCAATCTCCCTCCAGCTTCTCACATGAGTACACAAAGGCAGACACTTTGCCACACCATGGTCGAATGCTCAGCAAAAGCAGGGACCTAGATGTGAGCAGACGGTAGCTCACCATTGACTGATCGCTCTTGATTGCACCTGAAGGCAGGTAAGGTCTCAAAACCCAAGAGCCTAGGCCAGGCAAGCTTAATACAGAAGCGAACAAAGCTGAGACCCCATGTGCACTGAACTGACATGCGGTGAGGCCTCTAATAAAAAGGGGCACACCAGTTTGTAGCAATATTAGCTTCCCTAAAGGACTGACAAATCCAACATGCAGCATTAGACTCGAACTGCGAGGTAGGCAAATCAGCAGCTGGTCCCTATCAATCAATCAGGGGATTTGTAAAGCGCGCTACATACCCGTGAGGGTCTAAAGGCGCTGAGAGGGAGGGGGGGGGGCGCCGCTACTGCTCGAAGAGCCAGGTCTTGAGACGTTTTCTGAAGGCGAGTAGGTCTTCAGTCTGACGTAGGTGGGTAGGTAGGGTGTTCCAGGTCTTGGCGGCGAGGTAGGAGAAGGATCTGCCGCCGGAGGTGGTTCGTTGGATGCGGGGGACGGTGGCGAGTGCGAGGCTGGCAGAGCGGAGCTGGCGGGTGGAAGCTGAGTCTGTTGTTCAGGTAGGTTGGTCCGGCGTTGTTGAGTGCTTTGTGTGCGTGGGTGAGGAGTTTAAAGGTGATCCTCTTTTCGACGGGGAGCCAGTGTAGGTATCGCAGGTGGGGGGTGATGTGGCATTGGCGGTGTACGTTGACGATCAGTCGGGCGGAGGCATTTTGGATGCGCTGGAGTCGTCGTAGGTGTTTGGCTGGGGTTCCGGCATAGAGTGCGTTGCCGTAGTCTAATCTGCTGCTGACGAGGGCTTGTGTTACCGTTCTTCTTGTTTCGGCTGGGATCCATTGGTAGATTCTGCGAAGTGTTTGGAGGGTGTTGTAGCAGGAGGAGGAGACGGCGTTTACCTGTTTGGACATGGAGAGGGTGGAGTCGAGGATGAATCCTAGGTTGCGTACGTGGTCGGTCGGTGTCGGTGCTGTCCCCAGAGTGGTCGGCCACCAGGAGGCATCCCAGGCTGAGGGGGTGGGTCCGAGGATGAGGACTTCAGTCTTGTCCGAGTTCAGTTTCAGACGGCTGCTCCTCATCCAGTCGGCGATGGCCTTCATTCCGTCGTGGGTGTTGAATTTGGCGGTGCGTGGGTCCTTGGTGAGGGAGAGGATGACTTGAATGTCGTCGGCGTAGGAGATGATGTTGAGGTTGTGGTGGCGGGCCACTTGTGCGAGGGGGGCCATGTAGATGTTGAATAGCGTCGGGCTGAGGGAGGAGCCCTGGGGGACACCGCAGATGATGTCGGTGGCTTCGGATCGGTACGGTGAGAGGCGGACGCTCTGGGATCTGCCGGAGAGGAAGGATGTGGTCCAGTCGAGGGCCTTCTCTTGGATACTGGCTTCATGGAGGCGAGTCTTTAGTGTGCGGTGGCAGACCGTGTCGAAGGCGGCCGATAGGTCCAGGAGGATGAGGGCTGATGTTTTGCCATTGTCTAATTGGCGCCTGATGTCGTCTGTGGCGGCGATGAGGGCTGTCTCGGTGCTGTGGTTTCGTCTGAATCCGGATTGGGACGGGTCCAGGAGGTTGTTGTCTTCCAGGTGGCGGGTCAGTTGCATGTTGACGATTTTCTCGATGACCTTTGCCGGGAACGGGAGCAGGGAGATGGGCCGGAAGTTCTTGAGGTCCTTGGGGTCCGCCCGTCCCTAGGTGCTTGGAGGAGAGTAGGCGCTGGCCTGAGGATACCTTTGACTCTAGCACCTGCTGAAGCGAAGGGAGGGGTAGCCACCACACAGTAGAGGTGCACAACTGACAGCAGGGTGTGAGTAGGTGAAGATGGGTGGGCTCGCCCCATGGTGGTGGCCCACTACCCAGCCCAGACAGTAGGGACTCGCTGCTGGAGAGGGCAGTGGAATTGAAATCGGACCCAGAAGTGGGAAGGGAGACTAGTTGTGGCACCTGAGGCATTACACAGACACAAGAGGATGAGGTAATCGACTCGAAGAGTTCCAGACCTTGCTGGGAATAGGAGGGTGCCATTGATGCTCCCATAGGTTTCCTGGGAAGCAGATCTATGGGGCACACAAAATGCACATAATAATGAAATCTGACATACCCACGAGAACCCTACACTCAGACTGAGGAAAACTACTTAAAAGATGGCTCAACACTAACCTACCACTGACTCCCAATTTAACAACCATTCTGTGAACAAAAGACTGAGGGCATATAACGAGAGGCAAGTGGAGTGGCCAAGAGACGTCATCAAAAGGAACTTAAGCCAATGCTCCAATAAAGCACTATAGACGGAGTGGACCCTGGTGGCACCACAAAAAAGAGGAAGGGCTTTTCCCCCCAAAGAGGTGTCAGAGTGCCCACCAGCAATTTAGCAAGCATGAGGTTGGCAGAGACTGTTCTTCTTGGCCTCGAAGAGAGCTAGTCATAACAAGCTGCAAACTAAGCTTCCCTGAAATACAAGTCCAATACGGCGGACTGCCAGTCTATTCTTGTGGTTACTCCAGGGCACCAAACCTTGTTACCACTGACAGTTCTAAATGGTTGTAAATGGTGACCAGTAAGCACAAAAAAATACCATCACCAACAACATGCTCATGCGGACTCCTACCTATTGTGGTCCTTCAAACCCAATGATCGACCATCCCAAAATAAAATCAGAAGATGATCTTATCACCAGGGCATTCATAGAATACTTTATCTGTAGCGTGAAGGAGGACTTCTCAAAATTGAAGGCAGAACTATCAAAAGAACCTCATGAAGTTAAGCAGGACTTATCTGATCTGGGGAATTAGATCCACATTGGAAGATGTAGGAGAAGCTAAAGAAGAAGAAATAAAAGCCCTAAAACAAGAAAGGATAATAGTTAAACAATAGAACATAGGTCTACAAGGGAACGTAGAAGGCCTTGATAACTGCTTGTGAGGAAATAACCTTAGAATTAGGGCAGTCCCTCCACGTGGAGAAGGGAATGACATTGAAGCTTACGTAAAAAGGCTCTTTCAGCAGATCTTACCAACCACAGAATGAAAAGACATCTGCTTAGATACAAACCACTGAATCGGCTAGAAAGATTAGAACGGAAAGGGATGCAGTCCTCCTAACTTATGTTCATGAATTGAAGCTTAAGGAGGAAAATATGGAAGCTGCTAAATTCAAAGGGGCTATTACGTTTGAGGCACTCACATTGTTCTTATATTAAGACCAGTCCTTATTCATGCTACACAAATGAAGGGGCTTCTATCCCATTACATATTTTCTCTGAGCCACAGAAATCAGATATAGATGGGGATTACCTCTTCTGCTTGATCATTTTATGTGAAGGCCAGCTAAGACATATAAGGGCCATATTGGATGCCAAGCAGCTCCTGGAGATCGTGGACCCTCCCTTTGGCTGTGTAGACTGACTCATTCCCCAAAAAGAGATATTGGAAAAGCCATCACTGCAGAAAAGTAACATGTTAATTAAGAAATGTAAAACCTGACCACCACAATGCCGTAGGAAAGACGAGCAATACTTGAGATGCTGAGAGAGGCCAGTAAAGCTGCTAGAAATCCACTGAGCAACGCGGAGGAAAAATTTAAAAAAAGCAGCCAAACTGCACATAAGAGTGGACACAGTCACCTCTCTGTAAGCAAGGAGGGACCAGAAACAGTTATTCATTTTGGTGTGGCAGGGCCAGGTGTAGTGGTGGGACACAGGTGGTACTTGGTGGGAGATGAGTCCCTTATCGAGATCTGGGCTGACCCCACAAATATGACTCTTTGATTAGTACTCGTTAAGATGGGGGGGAATGGTTGTCTATGTTAGGCTCTAAGGACACCAGATACGTGGCATCCAAAGACAATTGTTGTAGAAATCCAGGCTGATAATGTCATTAAAGATGCAAATTCAGAACAATCGCTTTAGCACCAACACACTTGGATCAAATATACACTTCCAATAGGAGAGATCAAACCCGCACTAATCAACCATGCTGAAGAACCTCGGTCTTATTACCTGGGGCCTAAATGCCCAAACTAAGTAAGCGGCTAGCAGTTCTGTTTCTATTACACGTAAAAGTCTGCAATATAGCTCTTTAATTTCCTGTTTGAGTTTCAATTGGGAATTCAGGCCTTTGTTGTTTTGATTCAGAATCTTAAAGGAATTGTATGATACTACATAGAATACCACTATATCTAGCACCCACTACAAACAAAACCACTTTATGGAATCCCCACTATAGCAACTTGGTTTGTTGTTATTGTAACTAGCCACTACATTTACCCTAATGCATCAATTAAATTAAATAAACCTTTATCCTAAACGTAATCCAACCCTAGCACTAATTTTACTGTTATCCTATCCCTAACTAATCCTAAATCTACCCCGAATCGAAGCCTAAAACTAGGATTTGTGCTCACCCTTTCTATGACACACTTGCCCTAATACCCATCTTAAACCTTAACCTAATCCTAATCATATATCTAACATTAAACCAAACGTTTAAACGAACACTAAATCATTTCCTAAATTTTAACGGTATCCTAAGTGAGAGACTAGAATTAAACCTGACCTAAGCCTAGCTCTAAGGCTACCCCTACATATTAATTTTACCTAAATATTAAAATAATCCCTCAGTTTGTTTCTAACCCTAAAATGTACTAGAAGCCTAAACCTAACCCTAAGCAAAAATGTAACACTAAATTTATGCCGCACCCCAACCCCACCATCAGTCAAACTTTACCCTAAATTTAACACTAATTAATCCCTATGTCCAAAGCTTACCTTAACCACCTAATGCAAGCTACATTCTTTTTGTCCTTCATTTCATATTTGACCTTAATGTCATGTAGTGCCATAAATGTTAAACAAGGTGGAGTTGTTTTTCTTAAAATAGCTCCTGGCCGCCAAACAGCCAATCCAGGCATATGGCACGGAAAACAAAGTACAAAACAAAAAAACCTTCTGATAGCATTGCATTCTAAAAATAGAATCTTACTGCTTGCATTGCATCAAGTGGAATAAAATAAAATAAAAATCCCTCTGACAGAGTCGTATGGGTGGAAGAAGTTAAATATTCGTGTTAAATTGCTCAATGTTTTAAGTGCATAATTGTTTGCACTAACCATGTTTTTTTTTAGCCGGAGTCACATTGATATATCTTATTGTTCACAGATTTTTTAAATATTATAAATGTCCTTATAACAACTGATATAGGGCCAGATATACTAAAAGACAATTTGTAAACATGATGATAAATTGCTCACTGCCTTTTGTGACCAGTCTTTAATTTAGCCATTGACATCACCAATAACTGTTGTTTGTGCCTTTAACTGGGGACACAAACAATTGATACCATATTGAATTTCAATTAGGAGGGAACATTCCTTTCACACCCCTTCTTAATTGCGAGTTGGTATAGTTGAGTAAACCCAGTTTGCGAGTTGAAAATTATTTTCTGACTAGCAAAATCGGTGTAATAGATGCCAAGAAGCCATTTTATGGTCGCAAATCCTGTATTTTTGCAAACTGCATGGGTTGTCCCTGCAAAATGGCTTCGTACATTTGGCCTGCAATTCTTAGATGGTAATGTTTATGTTTTAGATTATCTTCCAGAATATTACAATTCGAATAATGATCAATCCAGAACCCAAAGAGATGTGAGGCACAGATGCGTTACTTTTTATTGTTTTAAATAATCTGTCGGCTGGTTCCTGTTTCATTGTACAAATGCTAGATATATTGACCTAATTGTAATTGCATCACATTTATTACTAAAAACCAAAATAATAATTACCAAGATAATTAATGATTGCTCCATAGATTCTGCTATTAAGTAAGATAAGCCCACATCATGGCTTCATTAATCTGCGAATAGTATACATGAGTAGGCCAGATTTCTAAATAGACTGTTCATTTCCTAAAAGTGTCAACCCCACCTCCTCTCTGTTTTTTTCTGTCAAGACATTGAGAAGAAACTAATTTACACATGATAGACGCTAAGTCATCTGACAGCCATGATTCAGCAACAAATTACAAATCGTAAAAGGGCATTTTTCGGTCAGTCTGGAATTTAGTAACCATATTTGAAATTCATACAATAAAGGTTAATGTTTTTACCATTTTACGGTTACTACAATAAGGATGTCGATGGAAATTAGCTAATTTGCTTCCTTTAAAAAAAAATAGGAAAAAGTAAAAAAAAGAAGGCACTACATCTTTGCCCCTCCCCAAATAAAAACAGGAATACCCATGAAAGAGTGCTGCCAACTAAATACATGTAGAAAATAAATATTGAAATATAATTATCCACTATATTAACATCACTGAACTGAGAGTGCATTTCATCAACCCTAGCCCAGGTTGCATCAAATAAATCAAGGCAACACATATGTTTAATGTATTCCTTATTATTGGTAGAATTGTTTTTCTTATTTTTTCTTATTAATTTTGAAGTTATTTAAAGTCTTAGTCTAGTCAGAGGCATCTAGGCACTATCAAACATGTCAGCCTGTCAGCCACTATCCATAAACAAGAGGTTAGAAATGGTAAAACCAGATTTTCACAGTTTCCATAATGTCAACCAATTAGGCTCCTGGCTACTGCGTGCCACTTACTTGTTTCGTTTTAGGAACTTGCACCAAACACTGGCTGGCAGTCCTAAGGGAGTTTAATGAGCAATGCCATTTGGAACCAGCCATGGTGGTGTTTTTGTTCTGTCTTTCGTGGTTCATAGGTAGCCAGTAGAAGACCAAAGCTGGAGCCACGAGATCACATCTAAATAAACCTAATACCAATCTATCAGCTGCATTTTGCACCGGATGTGATCTAGGAGCGGAAGCTTTAAGTAAGCCCAGGTAGACTGCATTGCAGTAACCAATCCCTGAAGCAACGAAAGTGGTCCTGATCAGAATAGTGAGGCGGCAGAGCGAAAAAGTGAAACATTCTTCAGAATTTACGTAGTTTTACAAAGCAGGAACTAACAGAGCTACTCTGTGGTCGCATGGTCAGTTGTGAATCAATTTTCACACTGAAGTTTTACACAGGCTCTTGGCTTTGGAGGATGCCCCATAAATTGTGGCCAAAAAAGTCCCTGCCAAAGCAGAGCGTTAACGAGCCGAGAAAGTAATATTCATTGGTGATGTACAGGGCACTGCGGCGGCGCTGTAAAGCCCTTTGAGGAAATAAAACCAGCAGAAACTTCCAATGTGTTTTTTTTGGGTCAGAACAATGGAAGACGTAGGTTAAAGGCAGCCAATATGCCTATAAAATGCACGCAGTCAGCCGTGTTCCCCACTCCTCCGCGTGCTGTAATGGATTGTTTGTGTTAACTTGTGAAGTAGAAGCATATTTCTCTGTTTTCTACTTGAAATTCGGAGTGTTTGTCAGTCTTCAAGTGCCTGCATTCAAAACAGTGGATTACAGTCTGTGCGCATCCAAAACAGGCTTTCACCAAAAGCAGAGCTTATAATAATGACACATATAATAATGTGGCCTTACAGGAGTCCCCTGTCTAAAGTCTACTTTACTTTCAGGGATTGGAGAAGGGAGGAATAAAGAGAAGCGTACTCCCTTCAGAATGACAATCTTCATGGATGTAGTGGTGCATTTTAGGTAAAAATGAAAACGCTAATACTTTTTGTTGTTGTTGCAGTTTTATATAGCACGAAGTCGACCCAAAGGTATTGGAGTGTTTTACATGAGAACCAGTTACATAACACATGGACACATTCATTTTTTGGTAGGCGCGGGGAGATTAAGGAGGAGATATACGAAAAAGTCAGGCAACGCAGCCCAGCCCCTGCGAGGCTGCGATGCGTTGCGCAACAGGGAGGGAGAAGGTGATCTCAATATCTTCAAAAATATGGCTCTCTCCTCCCCTTTACGTTGAACCAGTGCTGATTTCAGCGGCTGTGCGCCATGCACACACCTTACGCCATGCACACATCTTAGCGCCATATCGTTGGGGTGTGTGCATGAGTCTAGCATAGGTTTTGTACAGGAAGGGTACTCTTCTTGTACAAATACTATGCCTAGACATGATGGAATGCTTTTCCCACTTTGTATGATTGCTGCACAGAGCAGCACGCATGCAAAGTCGGAAAAGCACACAGAGAAATGAAAGCATTTCTTCTGTTAGTGCATCCCTTGAAGTGGCGTTAACTTTTGGAGCAAAACAATGTCTACAGATCTTTGTGAACATGGTTTTGCATCAAAAGGCCTGGGTGGTTGCATGAGAACGCCCATGTTCCACCCATGTAACGCCAACTCGGCGCTAAGTAATGCAAACCAGTGCTTTGCGATACTTTGAGGGTGCTTTCCAAGGCAAAGCAAGTTTTGCGCTGGAAAGTAAATAGCAAAAAAACATTTTGCACTGGTTACCGTCACTTTTGTGACGCTAACCCAAACTAAAATGTTTGTAACCCTCCCCCTAAGTGATTTGGCCACAATCTCAGGATGTTGAGCTGACGCCAGACTGGAACCTGGTTTCCCATCACCAAAGTCGAAAGTTCTGCTGCTATAAGCATTGATCGATAAGCTGTTTTGTAAAGTGCTCATTTTATTGTTACCTCGATTTAAAGATAATTATTCTTTGGGGCTGTGGCTTTAAGAAAAAAAATACATTTTGAAAGTTGCTGGGTTCTCAAAGTTGGCGCAATATACCATGGTGATTTGGGTAATTTTGCGTGTGTATTTTATTGCTTATGCGTAGCATGATTTCTTATGCTGCACACCTTTCAATAAAGCCGCATGTGAAAAATTGTTTTTCTTATCAACTATTTTTACAGTTTATTCATTTCCAACTCCTTCCCTGGCTGTGAGAGAGTCTCAGAAATGTCTGGGCCTGGAGCCGGCCCGTCTGTGTATGCAGCTTTTCATATACAAACCTAAGGTGGCTCCTGGCACCTTCCCAGTTTATTGTGATGCAGAGAGCACTCTAATAAATGAGTATTTGTCATACCAGTTCCTACAGGCTGTGTTTGAGCAAGAGGTATTTACATAAAACATAGTTCTTGTAAATCCTGTTTGCAAAACAAATATGCGTGGACCATTATGTGAGCTCCTCATTCCGCATGTGGCCAGCACAATGTTATGCTGAACACATATCCCTGTTTAACCTACTTCTAAAAAGAACCACAAAATAATGGCATATTCTCAAAACCACCTTTTGCTTTGTTTACTTTTCGCCCTTTCAAAAGTAAAACATTATAGAGCTTTCAACTATAGCCAGTCACCCATAAAAGAGTGTGTAGAATAGCAACATGTGATTGTAAACCAACTCAAAGATGTGCATATCTGTTTTTAGGGTGGAGAACACTGACAACAGGTCATGGTTATCATTGATCTTACTCTGTTTAATTAAATGAAGTATTTCCGACTTTTACACAAACTAATCACATTGAAAAGTATTTTTAAAAAACACAAAAAAAACAGAGTTCGTATGTGCATTCGTATTATGTTAGACTTTTTCAATAAATGATACAAAACACACAAAGTGACATTGCACTGAAAATAGATTTATATATTTATATAGTTGGCACCATCATTGAAAGCACTAATGCGCTGTACCATGTTCTGTAATACATCTCATCCGAGTTATGGATGGCGAGGTATTCCTCCAAAACATTCATGAGACCTTCCAATCTTTTAATATAGTCTTAGCCATTAAAGGCCCGCTCCAGTGTTAAAGGCCCGACATTTCCCTGGATGAGTGGACCAAGCCCTATTTTTTTCTCTTCGAAATAGATTTATTGATGTATTAAAGAAATAGTGAAATAATAGATGATAAAAGTGAACAATAAATGTTAACACGTACTTTATACACAATAGTATGAAGATAATACTGAATGTAAAGGAAATTGTGAAAAATAGAACAAGACAAAAAAGGCAGGGTGGACATAAATTTGAATTTGAAATAAAATAGAAATGAATAAAATACGGACTCTAAATAATACAAGGTAAAAGAAGAAAATGATTAAAATCCGAACAAAAACTGATGATAGAAAATAAAGGACATCCTAGAGGTAAATTATATAGCACACAGAAATTACAGTTTTACAAGGATTTTAGCCATTTAATTAATTAAGGAATGGTAACTAAATACATCTTTCTTAATTTCATCAGAAACATTAAAAGTGGAAGCTGCTTCAGCTTTATGACTATCACAGACAGCATTCCACCTGGAACAAAATGATAACTTGAACAGGCCTTTCCAGCGCAAAGTTATCTCTATGAAAAGTATGGCAATAAACAAGTGTACAACAAGCTTATTATGAAATGCATCTTTACTAACAAATGCTTGGGAACCAAGTATAATGTGTTAAAGAGAATATTAGTAGCTAGAATTCCATTACATTGAATGCCAAACCTTTCCAGAAATTGAGGAGGATACTATCCTCAGCTGCGGCCCGTGCAGGCAATACAGATAAGACTTCATTTATGGTATTCAACCTGCATAAGGCCTTCCGGGGTGCTTTCATACTTAATGGGGTCATACTCGAAAGAGTTAAGGCCTTTGAATAGCTGGATGTTAAACTAACTGGTGCTATGTCTTGGGGCTTGCGGATACGCAAAAACCCATTGAAATTGCACCAATACAGTTTGGACTTACTAAGAACTCTTAAAATGACGTTGATAAAATTGTTTTCACTCATACTGCAAATATAGAATGTACAAGCATTTGAAGCAGTTTTATATGGTGCAGGACTGTGGAGCACTCCAAGGTGCCAATAGTGGTCAAAGTGGAAAAGCGATTCCTTAGGTCCTTGACTAATTTGCACCAGAGTACTCCATCTTTATCCCTCTAGGTGGATAAGGGGGTTAAGTGCATTGTGCAGAAAGCTAAAACCAGACCACTGCTCTATCAGAGGCGAATTTGGTGTACAGGGGAATTAATTTACTATAGAATGGCACTTGAGGAGTCATTTGCAGAGGACTCCTCTTGTACAATTCCTTGGCTGAAATGTGTTGAATCCCATTTAAACACCTTAGCACTGGTAGTGCAATGGGAGACCCTAACGAAGGCATGATGGATAACAAATGATTATATAAAATGGAAGCATTGGCTGTACACCCTGTGGAATGACTTTGTTGACTCTAGACACAGTAGTCTTACAACCACCTTCCTGGACTTTAAATCCACAAAAGATCAAAATAATTTGAGCCATTCCTGGATTTTGTAACCCCCCATCCAACCTGGTTAAATAGCTATATGCAATATTTAGTTATAGAATTTCTTCCCAAATTGTTTTTTTTTAATAGTAAATAGTCTACAGCAGAGCCAACTAGTGTTAAATGGCAAGTTTGCAGAAACATAGTTGAGACTGTGGAACATGTGCTCTTTTTTGTGATGTTTATTCCAATTAATGCAAAAAATGGCGTACCCCAACCTGTTGACAGATTGGAGTGCTTAATTAACCATTTTAAAAGTCCTGAGATCGGACACTAGAGGAAATGTGGTCTACATGGCATGTCTAGATTCCTCACATCTATGTGGCACCTCAAGAGGAAATGTTGCAAAACTACCAGTTATCAAGTTTTATCCCCTCCATGTTCTTATTAAATAATATGAATTTTGATATACTAGGTCATGATGTAATGTTATAAGTGTTTTGTCTAAAATGAACCTTGAGATCGGATTTTACTGTGTGCTTATTATTGTCTTATCGAAATCACACTTCAGCAGAGAACCCTCAATAGCAATACTATTAGAACTGTGCCATAGATTTCTGTGTATTAGGCTTGATTGATTGTATATGTTATGTTTTAAATTGTAATGATCTAATGTGTTTTAAGTGATTGTTTGGGGTTGAACCTCAAATAAACATCTCTGACTGGCTGACGAATTGCCTAAAATAACATGCAGAAATTTTAAAATGGTATCTTTATACCCCCACCAGGATACATGGAGGGGCCACAAAGATAGAAGTGAGGAAAGTTTGCCATTCAAAAAGGAAACATTATGCTCAATTATTTTATTAATAATAGAAGAGGATCAGATACCAATATATCCATCGAAAGTTAAAGCTATTAAGCATGTGTGTGAGAAAGAAATACGATTTAGTGGTAGGATCACAGTTTGAGCGAAATTAGGTTTATACCCTGAAACAATAGAATATAATAAAATCTCATCTGAAAATGTTTTTAAGGAAGTAGATGGGTCTACCAAATGCAAAAGGATATTATCAGCATAGACAGACAGCTTGATTTCTACATTACCAACTTAAGACCCTTAGTAGACAATAGATACTGCAATGTTTCTAAAACAAGGCTTAAGTCATACATTAAATAATAATGGGGCAAATGGCAAAACTTGCCTGGTATCTCACTTAAAATAAAACATGGACACATCAATATTAGGAACACAAGTTTTGGGACTGAGATATGAGATTTAATAACAATAATTGAACTTGCCTCCAAAACCAAGCCAATGAGCAGTTTAGAACATCTAATTCCAATTTATCCTATCAAAATCTTTTTCAGTATCCAAAGAAAGTGCAGCTTTAGATACATTTGAATCAGGTGTTGTAATAACATTCTAGCAGTATCTAATGCCAATCTACTTTAAACAAACCCAGAGTGGTCTGGTAAATTAAAATAGTGACTAACAGATTCCAGGTGACTGACAAGAATTTTAGAATCAATTTTGCAATCACTATTGATCAGGAAGCTCTATTTGAAATTAATAGAATATCTGTAAACCTTATCTGACTTAGAAATGAAAGGCACAGGGGCCTAAAAAATCATTTGCATGGGACTCAGATAAAAAATATTTATATATTTCTACTAATTCTGAAGCACAAAAAAAACTACAAGAAACAAATATTTAGCTAAATAGAGAAGTCATCTGTTCTAGGAGCATTTGTTTTTTGTAAAGAGTTTATGGAGTTTATAATCTAATCTAGGGTGATATCTTTCTCCATTATAGAAAAATAGGCAAAGCAATGGATTACATTTAAGAATGAAGAAAAAGAAGGAAACAAAATAAGATTGATATGAAATACTATCATCATATAGAAAGAGCTTTGCAATACTTTCTCATTAATATTTTGACATGTCAACATTTGAAATTGCTCTAGTCTTATCCTTTTCATTAATAATACAACTAATATCAGGATCCGTTTCAAGGCACTCTTCTTTGCTTTTAGGGCCTGCTACCACAAAGATCCCCTCTTTCTCTGGTGCCGCTTCAAGCCCTACATACAGGAGTGATCAATAAGATCCAACAAACTCAAACTCTTCCAGCTCCCCTGCATGCACAAGACCAGAGGAGGTAGATCATTCGTTTTTTTGGCCTCGAGCTCTGGAATGCTCTTGCTCTTGACCTGAGAAATAGCCAATCTGAAACCATTCTCAGAAAGAGCTTTAAAACATTACCCTTTGACTCTTTAGATTCTCTGCTGCTAGTCTCCCTGTTCGTGATCTTTCCAATAGCGCGGGGACGCCACCGCGGAGGAAGCTGTGTGCTCTACAAATGCATTGTATTTTATTTGTTTTATTGTAAATGACTGGCAAGCCTCTTGACTCCTTTACAATGACCAGTGCTGAATTTGAGCCAGTGATGTACATCGGAACTCATTTCTGGGGACCAGCACTCATTTTTCCTCATCAGACGTTTCTCAAGAGCAAAAGTGAGAGAAATACACAAAGCGGGAGTATGGAAGAAAAAAAAGACAGAAAAACTGTCACAAATGGAGAAAGCAGGCACCTGCAAGATTTATATAAAGTGGCAACAGTGTCTGGTACTGCATTAAAGAGGCATGAAGTGAATTCAAGACTCTGCAGATAATTTAATATCGTCAACTGAAGGCTTCAGAGCAGGGCCTCAGGCACTGACACTCATTGTTTTGCAAATTAAGCACTGAATATGACTACCATAATATTTGGATTTAATGTGCTATAACACAAAACAAGCAATGATATCTAAACAAAGCTGGTGATTTGGAGGCTTTGTGGGATTTGTTAGGAACAGGTCTAGACTCAGATTTCCTATCAACAAAGGCATATTGTAAATCATTGAAGTCACCTACTACAACAATATTATCATTAGGAACCCTAGGCATTTATCCCTTATGCAGAGCCACAAGGAGGGATCGGATTTAATTGACCACAAATATTTAATAAAGAAAAGTGGGTTTATTAGTAATGATATCAAGCAGAATCCATCAACCCTCTGTTTCATGCTTCTGGGATATAAATATGTCAAGAAATTTGTGAAATTGGTTGACAAACTCCCATTTTGTTCTAAGCAGAAGAAAATAACATTCTCTACCCATAATCTTTTGAGTGTAAAGGATTCCAAGTCATTGCAATGAGTGCCCTGTAAAACAAACAATATTAGCATTCAATTTAGAAACATGATAGAGACTTTTTTCTTTTGATGGGATTACCAAGACCACAGGCATGCCATGAGAAAACATTGTATTAAAAAACAAATAAAATAGAAATAGTAAATATGACAAACTATAGAGACAATATTAAAATAGAGAATAAAAGTCAGTGATAACAACAGTCCTCACAGGTGAGAGAAATGAGATAAGACAAAGGAGCTTATATCATAATATGAAGTGAAGCATATAAACAGAAGAGAGCTAAGAAGGTAAAGAGATGTGATACTCAACAATATTAAAAGATTATCAGTAGATCAAAGAACAGTCAGATTAATTTACTCCATACCCCAATTACTGGCACCAGGTCTTATATTTGACAAGAAGTTTGTGTATGTTTTATATATTCAAGAGAGGAAGGGTATGCTAAAGACCTGCAAATCACCATCTAATCCTCTCACCTGCCATTTAGTAAGTCCGAAAAGTTTATCCATGCTTGACTTGATCTGGCATAACAAGTCAAGTTGGAAATAAAGAGTTATTCTCGAAAGGCTATAAACGTATTCTTTACTCCAGTGTTTATGATTGGTTAGTTCATTGGTGAGTTGCTTTAAAAACGAAAGTCCAAACATACAGTAATAACTCAGGATTTACATGATATCCAGCCACATTTCTCAGTCATTTTCTGCAGGCACATTTCCTTTAGACCTAGTTGAATTCTAAGTGGCTCATGTATTGTTAAAAAATGGGGAACCATCTTTCAAGTGGTCTTGTCACACAAGTGTTGCTCTTACTTTGTGGTAAATATGTGCATTTGTTTAATGTTTCTGGCAAACTTAACATGAAATACTGCAGCATGCCAAATTCTGTTAAACATACACAGCCAGCTCACCTCAATCGTAAAGCATTGGTACATGCAGCTGCCAAGTTGGCTGGGACACTTAGGCTGAGAATCAATAAATATTAGACATTTTGGATCACAGAAACATTCACCTGGCTTACTATTGTAAGCCAGGTGAATGTTTACTTAGTAACAAAAGATGACAACAATGGACATCTTACCCATATTTGTGATGATCATTACTCTGATTCTGGCAGCACCGGTGCCTGAGCAGATGAGATCAGGCACACAGAATTGGAATGGTATTACTTGTTGCTAGGGAACCTGCCAGCATACACATAAGAGAGAATGCTGCATGTGCATAGAGTTTTTACATATCCTACAATATAATTGAAATTAAAATTGGTGTTGTAGCATAAAGGCTTAATTTCACGTTTGAGAGGCCATGTTCCATTCAAAGGTTGATTGCATGATATCCAGTATTGAATGTCATACTATGGGTCCTGCTAATATCAGCTCTAGAAAACAATGTGGTGGCCTGCTCGGATACAAATCCATCACCTGTTGATACATGTTTGTGTCCTGTCTAGTCATACAAGCATACAAGGATTTGTGAAAGTGACAAAGTAGTCTAAGTGTGAAGAAAACAGCAAAACTCACATTTGGTCTACCTCTTATTTAATCCATTGGCATTCACTCTAACACTAAAGACCTGTTTCTGTTCCTTTACATGCACTTTTTGGGTAATTGCAGTGGCATCTCTCCTGGGGATCAGTTTTAAGATAACTGCAAGTTTCCTTTCTTCTAGAGAATGTTGACTTTTTTGGTACTTAGAAATGCACATCCTCTGTGTTTAGGAGTATGGACATGCATCAATTTTGTGGTCATTGCTACTTAATTCAGCCCGCACTGAGATGTTACCATTTAGACACAACCAGGTATAACAAAACTGTAATTCCCAGTGAATTCTCCATCCCAAATCAATGATCTTTGTAGCTTTTGTCTGTTTGCACATGCCCCATGATTTAGACAGGCAACACATTTGAGCTGTGGGTTGATTCCACAATGCTTGTTGAGTTTCTTCAGTCATTTGTCCTGTTGGTCGGGCGTTTACTAGGAGATCTCTTAGGTTCTTCTCCATTTTTATCACAACAGATTGACACCCCAGTATTTAGTGATCCTTTTTTTAAATGTTTTGTAATTGAGATATAGGTAGTGGCACTTTTCTCTGCCATGTGTTTCGAGGATGGTTACCATATCATTGTTCCTGGTACTTTGCCAAAGATGTCTCAGGACTTTCATGGAATACGGTGCAGTTATCAGTTTAGAGTTTAAATGATTAGCTTGAATGTCATAGGTCTATTTATCTGAACAGTTATTGATGATCCTTAAGTACTGGCCAAAGGGTAGGATCTCCCTAAGTACCATGGGATGGTAGTTGGAAACTAAGCAGTGTTTTTTGTTTGTCTGTATCATATGAACCCTTGTAGGTAGACCCCTATCATGTGGTGCAGTCAGTAGGTCTGGGAAAACTAGTTCAGCCTTGCTACACATTGTAGTAAACATGAGGTGTTCATCATGCATATTGATCTAGGAAAGGCAGAGGCGAGTAAGTCATCACCTACCAAGATTGTAGTAATATAATCTATGGAGAAGATCCAACATATTATCTTGTCCATGAATGGCTATGCAGTATTGAATATTTTGCTCTGTTGAAAGGAGTGGACACTAGACAATGAGCAACAAGTGGCTACCTCAAGTGTGTAGGGGGGACAAAGGTAGATGTTCTATGTAGGCATGAACAGAGTATAGGGTTAGTTTCATTAGCTGGTTGGCTATCAATATTGAAATATAACTTTATTTTCCATAATAATTGGTTGAGCTTCACAAGGGTGGCAAAAGAGTAATATTTAGTGATTATTATGAACTCTAAGCCTTTCATGGGGACTTGTTATGTCAGGGGTTTATGCTGCCTCTGTTTGTATTGCCTTTTACTTCCCATTGAATCAGTTGGTATTGCCCTCTCCTTCTGCTCCTTCTGATCCTGTAGAGTCCAGCATTTAATGTCATGGCACTGTCCTCATGTTTCCCTTTCTCCCTGGTGGTATTACACCTCCTTTTGGTCCCTCCCCATTTCTGTTAAATAGCCTTCTCTCGTTAGGGTTGAATACCTCAATCTGAGGATTGCACTTCGTCCCAAAAATAAACCACGTGAGCTCAAGTTCCTCACTGCCTCTGGAGCCCATCAATATCATTCTTGTGGGGTTGGTTATTCTTGATTAATTTGTTCTTCTAATGTGATGTTGTGACTGAGTCAAATAGCTATCTTTCAAGTAAGGATATGTGGTAAAATGCAAGAAGTGCTGGAATCCTTTTTTAATTTAATGTCTTTTGATATTATTCTGTATTCATCTTGTCCAGATGTTCTTTATAAATGGTAATTAAACTTTAAATGCTTTATGCTGGTCATCTTCTCTGTAATGTCTACCAATATAAATATAACATATGAAAGCTTCTTGGCTATATTGATTATCAGGATTAAATTAGCCTCGGGTGCAACTTCATGCTATGTAGCTATTGCCATCTTTGAAAGCCTCCTGTTATATGATGATTCTGGTTCTGTGGCAGTACCGATTTGCAAAGATATAAATATTTCCACATATTAGGAATTCACAAAGAATTCCCATAAAACTTTTGACAGTCATAGATTTTGACGAACACTCCTAGATAAAGGTTTTGTGTGTGTGTCTCTCTCTCTCTCTCTCTCTCTCTCTCTCTCTCTCTCTTTCTCTCGCTCTTTCTCTCTCTCTCTCTCTCTCTCTCTCACTCTCTCTCTCTGTCTCTCTCTCTCTCTCTCTCCATTCTCATGGACCACTGCCTACCTTAAAAAATAAAAAGGAAAACAGGAAGCATTTGAAAGAAAAGATTGCTTTATTAAAAAACAATCACAGACGTGGTCTGCTGATGCCAGCAGGCCACCATCCCTTTAATGGCAGCAAATCCTAGTGAGTCACAAATTGCGACCTATCTCATTAAAATATATAGGTAGGTCTATTTGCGACCCACTACGAATCGCTATTTAGGGAATAAAGTCTCGATAACTTATTTGTACATTAGTAACAACAGATTAGCAAATAGCAAATTAAAAAAACATTGGTGTTTGGTAATCCGTGAAAATTGGATGGAGCTGAATACTGCCCCAGCTATCTAGCTGTTAGTAGCTTCACAATCTGACTCTTTGTTATATATGCACCTCACATACATTTTTAATACCATGCACACTGTGTTTATTTAACTGTTGAAAACATTTTACAGATGACTAATAAATCACGTTTGAAATGGCTCAATGGATACATTTGGCTTCAAGTAATATTTTAAATAGATGACACTAAAATTCTGCAATAGCACTTCTGTATCTTAGATGAATATGCTGTTATAAGACAAAACAAAACTAAAAGGGGATGATGGACGGAGTGTTGAACATTGAAAGCACTCACCCCCAGTCAACTGATCTGGGTTTAATCCATCATCATTCTTTAGCTTACTCCGCCACCCCAATTCAGACATGGCCATATGCAAATCAGTCTGACCCTGTGCCTCATGGGAACAGTCCAGCCCGAACTGCCAAGCCATGTCTTCCCTGGACTGGAAACAAGCCTCCTGGGACCGGCTTCTGGCTAATCACCCTTCATCAGCCAGGCTAGCTTGAATCCAGATGCAAAGTGAGCAAGGGACCCACGTCTGGGCATACCCTGCTAACTTAGGGCGAACAAAGCAAAACCAAAGGGGATGATGGACGGAGTGTTGAACATTTCAAGCACTCACCCCCAGTCATCTGATCTGGGTTTAATCCATCATCATTCTTTAGCTCACTCCGCCACCTCAGTTCAGACATGGGCATATGCAAATCAGTCTGACCCTGTGCCTCATGGGAACAGTCCAGCCCGAACTGCCAAGCCATGTCTTCCTTGGACCGGAAACAAGCATCCTGGGACCGGTTTCTGGCTAATCAGCCGTCATTAGCCAGGCTAGTTTGAATCCAGTGGCAAAGTGAGCAAGGGACCCACATCTGGGCATACCCTGCCAATTTAGGGCAAACAAAGCAAAATCAAAGGGGATGATGGTCGGAGTGTTGAACATTGCAAGCACTCACCCCCAGTCAACTGATCTGGGTTTAATCCATCATCATTCTTCAGCTCACTCCAACACCCCAGTTCAGACATGGGCATATGCAAATCAGTCTGACCCTGTGCCTCATGGGAACAGTCCAGCCCGAACTGCCAAGCCATGTCTTCCTTGGACCGGAAACAAGCATCCTGGGACCGGTTTCTGGCTAATCAGCCGTCATTAGCCAGGCTAGTTTGAATCCAGTGGCAAAGTGAGCAAGGGACCCACATCTGGGCATACCCTGCCAACTTAGGGCAAACAAAGCAAAATCAAAGGGGATGATGGTCGGAGTGTTGAACATTGCAAGCACTCACCCCCATTCAACTGATCTGGGTTTAATCCATCATCATTCTTTAGCTCACTCCGCCACCTCAGTTCAGACATGGCCATATGCAAATCAGTCTGACCCTGTGCCTCATGGGAACAGTCCAGCCGGAACTGCCAAGCCATGTCTTCTTTGGACCGGAAACAAGCATCCTGGGACCGGTTTCCGGCCAATCAGCCGTCATCAGCCAGGCTAGCTTGAATCCAGTGGCAAAGTGAGCAAGGGACCCACGTCTGGGCATACCCTGCCAACTTAGGGTGAACAAAGCAAAACCAAAGGGGAGGATCGACGGAGTGTTGAACATTGCAAGCACTCACCCCCAGTCAACTGATCTGGGTTTAATCCATCATCATTCTTTAGCTCACTCCACCACCCCAGTTCAGACATGGCCATATGCAAATCAGTCTGACCCTGTGCCTCATGGGAACAGTCCAGCCCGAACTGCCGAGCCATGTCTTCCCAGGACCGGAAAAAAGCATCCTGGGACCAGTTTCTGGCTAATCAGCCGTCATCAGCCAGGCTAGGTTGAATCCAGTGACAAAGTGAGCAAGGGACCCACGTTTGGGCATACCCTGCCAACTTAGGGCAAACAAAGCAAAACCACTGATTTGCATATGACTGGGTCCAAACTGCGGTGGCGTAGTGGGCAAAAGAACGATGGATTTAACCCATATCTTTTGACTGGAGGAGAATGTTTGACCTGGCAGTTCGGTCTGGACTGTTCCCATGGGACACAGGGTCAAGACTGATTGCATAAAGGCCTAAAAAGTACAAAAATAGGCAGGTAAAGTGCTATGGAGACAAGTGACTGCAAGGGATGTATGCAGTTCTGTCTACCAAAAAGAAAGTGAGATGCAATACAAATT
Organism: Triturus cristatus; assembly: GCF_964204655.1. NCBI lineage: Eukaryota > Metazoa > Chordata > Amphibia > Caudata > Salamandridae > Triturus > Triturus cristatus. The sequence goes on along the minus strand of NC_140581.1, from coordinate 918,987,331 downwards.
AAAAACACATTTAAATAACATTTAAAAAATGTAAAAAAAATGTATGAGTACCATTTCAGTTGGGGGGGGGGGGGGCAAATAAAAACTGATGAACCTCAACTTCCGAAGTTATATTATGTTACAAAAACATCAGTCTCAAAAAGTGGAGGTGTGCAGAATGAATATATGGGCATACAGAATCATGTGATTTATGTCTTGAACATGGTTCAGGTAAAGATCGCAGCTCCTCTCATCCTTCGGAATCCCTTCCTATGTTCCTGTGACAACTCGTAGAGGTAACAAGTTTAACCTTAATAACAGGACAATACTCCATACGTTATGTAGGAGATTCCATAGGAGATAGTATTGCTTTTTCTTTCATTTTTTTTTTTTACACATTCCACTTTCTATTATAGCCTCATTCATGACATACTGTAGGCATAGCAAAATATCCCTATTCCTTCTCACTATATACAGTGATTTTTTTTTATCAAGTTTTTTTTACAAAGGTGTTTGGAAATGGTAAATCCTCACTCTGGACAAACTCAAACTTTTCCAATGTTTTTTTTGTAGAATAAAATGCACTTCTTTCTTTCATGCTATGGAAAATTTCAAGTTTTAGTGCAGCTCGAATAGAACCCATTTTGTTACCCAGTACACCGTCCCCCCCCACTTCAGGACAGCTGCCATACAGAGCACAAATGTAAAGGGTGACCCACATTCAAGCCGAAGAGCAGCTGGAGAAACCAAAGAATTCAAATTACAAATTTGGAGGCATATACACCAATTTTCTTTCTCAAGAAAAGTCCTATGCCGCATGTCCATTACTTTACAGGTGTAGCTCAGTGTGGACAGGATTCCTGTTTTGTAAAACAATAGGACATGTGGAAAGTGCCTTTGCTCACAACACTTATACAATCTGTGGATGGCAGAAACCTGGGACAGCACCTTACTTTTATAATGATTTATATGATCCTACAACTTCCATCTTGGTACCCCCCCCAAAAAACAGTTAAAGTTGTGTCTGAATCTGACCCCCTTCATTCTGAAGAACATGACTTTACTCTTAGATATATCTATTTTAAAATGTTTTCCTCCACATATTTTTCCAAAGCACAAATAAGTCTTTGAAGGCATATTTGGGCTAGATCCACCAAAATAACATTGTCTGTGCAAAGGAGATAACCAACATTCATTAAAGCAAGTTTAGGAGGATCACCCTTTACCAGACCAATTCTGCAAGCCAAATCATGAGTATAAAGTCAGAAGAGGTGCAAGCAGGCACCCCTGCTTTAAGCCATAATGCGTCACCACTGTAGTATGCTTTTGGCAAATAATTTGCCTGTTGCATCCAGAAGGGCAATTTATCTATAACTGGAGGGGCAGACCTTCTGTCCTTTATATAAGGGACAGTGATACATCTATTCAAGGAAGATGGAATTTCACCAGACAGGAAACAGTGCTGAAACAATGAACATGAAAAGGTAGCCCAAAAAGAAGCATCCTTTTTAGTAAGTGCCATCGGGAATTCATCATTCATCCATAGCACCAAAAGTTCTTGCACTTCTAATAAATCCTTCGATCTCCTTGCCAGATGGTTGACCATATCATTCCACTGAATCTACCTCAGCACTTGGAACAAACTGGTCACTGCTACTTGACTTACAGTCATATAATTGAGAAATATACCATGTTCACATACCCAATATTGGGATTGCCTGGGCTGTGACTATAGAGGCGCAGTATTGGGCTATTAAAAATCTAAAACAGACTAATGAAATTCTGTCTTTTTTGATTCATGAAAATTCACATAGTTTTTGGGAAAACGTGGATAGTGCAAAAGAGAACATTTTACATGCAAATCCTTCCATACACTAATTAGACGATTTTGATCTTGGTTCTGAGATAAATATTTGAATCCTATGGAAGGCAGTGCAATAAAATGGGGCAGATTGCTTAAGGAAGCAATGTCCATATCTCAGTGGAATACAGCTATGTGTTTCTTGAAGAAGAATGTCTCCTTCATAAGGTATAAAAGATAGGACTTTTCATTACAATTTCAATATATGCTTTGATATATGCTTTGACATATTTTCAACTTTCATAAGAAACCACAAACATGTCTCGAGTGTTTAAGGTATTTAGGTGTTTTTTTCTGTACAACTAATATTTCGATTATCTTTTATAAAAAAGTTTCATCTGCCTAAGTAAGAAGAGATTACATTTCTAAGATGTTGTAGATTGTTGCGGTATGGCTTAACCATGTGACATTTTAGTCACTGTAGAAGACTATTATTGTTGATAAATACCTTTTATGAGAGTTATAGATCCAAGCTTCATGCAAAGCAGAAGTGCTATAAAGCTTTTAGAACATTCCATCCGGAGAAACCAGAATGTACTAAATTAAAAGGGAGAAACAGAAAGAAAAATATTGGAATATTGGAGCAGCAGGCTAGTTCTATGCATAATTTGTCCTTATTCACTCAGTGCTTCGTTTATGGCATTTTGGAGTAGGGCAGTACAGCAAGGCACCTTGCTGCACTGCCCAACACTAAAGTGAAAGGGCAGGAATGCACCATATTTAAGCAATACAGTGCAATCCTGTTCCTTCAGCCTGCGCTGGCACAGTTTAAAAAGCCTAGCACCAACGTAGGCACCCTTGCAGCATGGTGCAAGGGGGCCTCCATTGCAAGTAGGATTGTTTTTGTGCAGGAAGGTGCATCTTCCTGCACAAAATAATCCTAAGAGGGGTTTTCCTATTTGTATGTATGCTGCACAATGCAGCACATACTGACAGAGAAAAAAATGAGGAGAAATGAAGTTATTTCTCCTCGTTACGCCCAACCTCAGGAGGCTTATGTATTTGGTGCTTCCCCAGGTCTACATGTTTTTGTAAATTTGGAGCAGTGTCAAATTCCCTTGGTGTTGCGTGGGAAACCTCCTGCAACGTCCATGGAATGCCTCCCGGACGCAGAGTGCAGCAATGCAGAGATTTATGCTGCATCGCCTTAAACATCGTTTATGAGGCCACTCAAAGCCACGCAGGGTGGCTATGCATGGCTCCATAAATCTTTATGAGAGCCCTGAGTCACACACTTTACGTGATGCAAAAGGGACTCAGGGCTCTCATAAATAAGCCCCTCTGTTTCCTGCAACAGATCACTCTACATTCTAGTTTTACAGTTTAGCAATATAGCATCCTCATGATGGCTATATTGGTTGTTAAAGACCCTAAAACCAAGGTATAAGCCTGAGCCAACGCCTAAAACAAGGAAGAGAGCCTTTGACAACTGTTATAGCCTGAGGTAGAAAGAGTGTAAGGTTATTAGGATATTCTACTCACTGAGGGTAGAGTGTTTTAAATTAAAAAGTGAGAAAAAACCCAAATATTGCAATGTTGGAGCAGAAGACCTACACCACCCATTATTAGCACTGAGCCACTCTATTGTCATCAGTGGAGATCCCAACATTCCAGTGTTCTAATATAGCATTATAACCCACATTTGAGGTCTAAACTGATTATTACAAGACCAGCTACTGGAGTTGTAAGGAGGGAGAGTGCTAATATCAACTTTTATTTCCTGAGGCGGGAAGGGTATGCAGCTCAGGCCTATAATGAGGGGGACTGTCTGCAGTGGCTGGTATTAACAGAGGCGGGAGGGCTGCAATGCTATTAGAATAGTCCTCCTGTAGAATGTTCAAAAATATACAGGAAGACACACTGGAATGTTAGAGCAAAAAGGCCATTCAAGTCAATACTGGCCCCCTGCTCTTCCATATTTGCCGGTCATACAAATGTTCTATCTGTGATTAAGTCCCTACCAGTTAAACTATTTGTGCTGGGGTAGCACAACTTGTTTGTTTTAGATGTTTGAGAAATTCAGATAAATATTACTCAATAAGGGATTGAAAAGAAATATCATCTGAATAATCTTCTGTATGGAATTGTTAATATATGAGGTGAATGGTACAAAGCAGAACAACCAAAGAGCCTGGTGTTTCCCATAATGCTTCAGTATTTAAAACACCATTCTTAGGCAAGCATCTGCAATGCCCCAGTATACAGGACTCTGTCCTCAGGGCAGTCTCTGCAATGCCACAGTATGTTAAAATACTATACACTCAGGGCCCTTTTAACTAACATTACAAGCAAAGTTGCTGCGCTGTGTTGAGTGAAATGGAGAAAGTAGAACTGTGCCATATCTGCTAACATATGGTGCATATGGTGCATTTCTGCTGTCTTCTAGCACTGGTGCACCTTGCTGTAGCACCAATGCAGACACCCTTGCCCATGGGTCTAGGGTGCCTGCATTACAGGCAGGATTGTTTTGTGCAGGAAGGTACATTTTCCCAGACAAAAACAATCCTTAAAGGCATTTTCCTCTTCTCATTCTATGTGTGCTGCAGAATGTAGCAGTCATAGAAAGAGAACATAATGAGGAGAAATAAAGATATTTCTTCTCATTACACCTGGTTCAGGGATATTTTTGGCGTGATCCCAGGTTTACTTACGTTAGTAAATCTGAGTTTGGGTCACAAATTGGTACTTAGGAATACCCATTCTCCACCTATGTAATACTTCTCTAATACAAAGTAACGCAAGGCAGCGCTATGCTCTGTGTTGCATTATGTTTTGGGACAAATCCCATGAAAAGCCATGGAAATTTGATTTACATGGCTTTGTAAATCCCAACCATCATTTTGTATTGTGGCTGCGCCCCAAAAAAGGTGCAACCATGATGCAAAATGTAAGTAAATTAGGCCCTCAGCATGCAGGAAAGACAATGTTCCAGCATATAAAGCATTAATAGTATCCATTCCCCCTGGCCAGTGTTTTCAGTGCCAGAGTATAGAAACGTATTTGAACACAAATTATGTGACCCAATGGTCTCCTAGGAGACCGAGAATTAAACTTAAATTAAATTAAAAGTGCTAACTGAACTCTTGAAGGAATGGTTTAGAAATCAATATGTATAAATATTTGCAAAAAGGTTCATATCATATAAATCCAACCTACTCAACTAAATTGATTATCAATAGAGAACAGATTAATGTGAATAGGTGTATTTATTTTGATAACAAGTATTTTCAATATGTTCATAAAAACTCTAGTAGTGTATACGTACACATGATCAGAGATATCACACTCGCTGATATCTGCCACATAATTATTTTGCTCAAAGTCCTTACATACAAAAGTGGCATCAATCAGTGAACATTCCTCTGGGCCTTAGATAAAGTGTCCATCAAAGTCTTTGCATCATATCGAAGAAGGCACTGTGATGAAATTTAGAGCCAATGTGGAATAATCATTGACGTTTCAGTCTTGAAGGTGAACAGTACATGATACCATCCTCAGGACTGTGATATACTGCCAAAATGGCCGAACCCTTAAACCCAGAATGCCAAAAGTAGAAAGAAAAGAATCCCTATACATCAAAATGAGATGGCATCCAATAAATGTGTTCTTCTAAATTCAGGAACTCAAATTTGTACATATGATTTGTATCCTTAGCCTTGGAGTTTCTGGACAACAGCGTTGGGGAAACAATTACCCAGCAGTGGATACTCGAACTCATCAAAAAAGTGAAGGACCAGTGTATAAAGCAATACATTCATGCCAGTATCTACAGGCTCCCGAATGCCACAGATTTGTTGTTCTTAACTTCTGTGGGACGTCTTTTGGATTCTGTTGCATCGCACAGTCACCCGAACTCTGCCCTGCACTTTCAACACATTCATAATAATGGAAGAACCACAAAATCATACATCTTCATGCAAGACTACTGTTCTTATACAGTGGCATATTTATGGCAATGGGCTTCTTAGGCAGATATACAGATAGTCATGGGTTTGGTAAGCGCATGTGGGAGCAGATGGAATCAGGATGGTCAGTGACCAGGCTCGCGTTTAGTACAACATGGGGAATATAAGGAGTTAATCTTTCACATTTGTAGTATTTTAACTATAGGCCTCTTGTGATTTAGAGTTCACACTATCAGTGCAGTGATTGAATGGTGATTTCTTACTAGGATTTGTTACAATGACTAAATGAGATTTCTCCGAGCCCATTACGGTCTACCTAATCTCATCAGGTAATGAAAACTCTTTGTCAGGTGTTTTCCATCCACCTGAGCATAACAGTAGCAATAGTGTACATTAATTACTCACTGCCATCTAATCAACTAATCTTAGCATCTCTGGTAAAAACCTAGAAGGGATCCTCATAAATTCCAACATGTTTTACCCAGTAGCAGCTACACTTCTTGGCAGGACCTAGGGTATTTCTCAAGAAGTTACCAAGTTGGCATTAATATAATCTTATTTTAACAAGGATTACTAGATATGGGCTACTTGTCTTATACTAATTCAAAGTCCTTTGTTAACTAGTTGGTGAGATTTCTGACACAGTTTTTAACTATTTTGGCAAGTAACACACTGTTCAGCCTGCATATGCAGGGTTACTAATATTGAAACAAGAAAATAAAGATTTGATTACTAAAATCAGTAAGTTTCACCAGTTGGTCTCAGAGGCTGTATAGTAGCTACTGCATTTTCCCACTGTTTGAGAGACGATCTGATGGGCGCTTTGCCTCTATGACAACAGAGTTAATTGACTCCTCAAATAGATGCTCAGCAGCAGCGGAAGTTAGAAAGACCGCAAATTTCTCAATTAATTTGCATGTCCAGAAATTCTGAGCAGATCGATAATCAATGATGTAGCTGCCACTGATGATACTTTGCAGATCAAACTGACCGGGAAGACTGTCTCCATTTAGGATATGAGTGATGACAAAAATCAGGTCTCTGTTTTTATTGTGGAAAAGGAGGTCATTTAGTAAAAAGATGCCCCCAGCTATCGGACAGTGAGGCAGTTTGTCAATGAAAAAAGTCATCTGGGAAGAGCTTGCAAATTACAGAAGTGTCGGTTACAGAAAGGACACCTTTTTGTCTTACCAGTCTTAATCACATCTTCACAAGGGCTGATTACAGTGCACACTCTGATTGATTCTGGGGATTTTTTGATGCTTCATGGATAATAATTTCCAAATCAGATTCCTAACCCTGAGTAAGCGGGGAAAGAGGCAATCCAAGGAATTGACAGCCCTGAGTTGTCTTCTGGCATTGTATCGAACAAGAGTCTCCCCCAATTTATGGCTAGTCAAGCTGGAGATGTGGAGAAAATATCATTCGATCTCATTGATGCCCAACCATTTCTGACCATCCTCGGCATGACATGATTGAGAAGTTATAATCCACGGATCAATTGGGCTGCTCTGTAGATATTGCTAAATCAACATGTTGTAGGGACCTGGCTTTCTTCATCAATCAAATGAAGTCCAAACCTTTGACTTGATTTGCTCTGCAACCAAATTCAATTGAGATGGAAATAAAGATGTAGAAAACAGAGAATGATATTCCACCACAGTATGCTGAATTCTCTGACGTTAGCAAGAAGGGGGCAGGCACTTTCCATCCCATTGAGGATATCATTTTAGAAATAATTTGATGTTTAGAGAAGCCATTCCTCATGGCAAGATCTATCCCTGACCCTATTGGAGAACAAAACACTCCAACAATAACTGCAGAAAAACTTAGAGAAAGGTTTCACCCACAACTCTACATCGACAGCAGGGGCAACTATTTTCTTCATGAAAAAAGCTGATGGAGAATTTAGTTCATGTATTGGTTGCAGAGTATTAAATGTCATCACCATAACAAATCATTATCTCGTTCCTTACACATCTGTACTCTTTGATCAAGTGAAATCTGCCAAGAGTATTGACCAAACTAAATCTCACAGGGTGATTATACTCTGGTAAAGATACGTAAACAGGATGAATGGAAAATAGCATTCAACATGTCATAACTCTTATGCACATTTTGAACACCTTTTTATGCTGTTTGGCCTCAGTAAAAACCCAGCTGTCTTCAGCCCTCAATGAATTACATAGTTTAGATGCTCTGGATGGTTGGAATCAGCAAGGGATGGGGATTTTGAGACTTGTTTGTTTTTATAGCCAATTCATTACAGATTGTTTGACAAATGTAGCGTCCTGCCTGCCCAGGTATCTGCCAAGAACAGCGCCACACACAGAGTATTTTTGCATGTCTTTGTTCTCTGTGTGTAAGTCAGAACTCAACATTCTAGGCCTGCCTTCAATTCATCTCTCCAGTGGTTAAGTCACAGGCCTATGTTGTACAGCGGGAATCAAAAGAGTTCCAACACTCCTTTATTTATAAGACACTACATCTCCTGCTTTGTTAAAAAGTTACAACCTTTTCAAATAAATAAATAAACAAATAAATATATGAATACATACATGATTCAATACATAGATATACAGGCACATTCTTCAATGAATCATTGTGGCTCCTTAATCACACGTTCTGATCGGGTCACTGGAAACCGGAATCTGGCAGTCGAAGTGTCAGTGATCTGCAAAGGGGAGGTGGAATCAACAACAGACACAGAGTCATCATTAGTCTGTCTGGACCCAGTCTCTACACTGACATTGTTGTTTGGTGAGTGATGGGCCACATATCAAATATGAGAGGACTCTATCGTTAGGGACTTCCCAGGATGCTGGACAGTCACCATGTGTCCAGCCCTGTGTAGACATGTGGGGGGTAGGTATACTACATGAAGTTAGTAAGTTTGTATTAGCCCTGGAGGAGATAGTAAGATAGCATTGCGCCAATTTGCTTCATCTAGGGTTCCCGCCCATCCCTCCCGTTGGGTCCACAGATATTGGAGAGAACCAGGGGAATTAATTACGAGGATGCGGTAGATTTGCGAGACACCTCCACATTCCAGGTTACCCATTAGGATTTTGGCTTCAAGGGGATTAAACTCCGGGAGGTGTTCTGTGTCGCATATGTGGGCATGGAGGGCGTGTCTAATCTGGATGTTTTTGTAGAATGGAAAGCAGACTAGGGTGAATGATTCATGGAGGTTGGCAAAGGAACATATGTGTGTTCCTGTCCACACGTCCCCAAGTTGAGAAATCCCAATGGATGCTCTGCTCTGAAGCCTGTAAGTGTCATCACTTCCTTCAGCAAGTTGCTGTGCCATAGCTGGGTTTGTTGTGTGAGCTTGCCGTCCAGCTGCACATAACGCAAGGCAGTGCGCCAGACTAAAGGCACTACTCGTGTGACCGTAGGCAGGTGGGAGGGGTTGGGGGCACCATACAGCAGTGCCTGTAAAGCAGGGATACCAAGCCGTGCGAGTTCTAGTTTATAGGCCGGGTCTGACCACCCCCGTTGTACCAGTCGTGGGTGACAAGGAGTTTAGAGGTGAGATAATAGAGATATAGGTTGGACATGCCCAGTCCACTGTCATATTGGCTTTGTTGCCAGTGGGTGAGTGCGAGATGCTGGGTCTTCGGGACAATTCTATTGGCATGCTGGTGAGAGGCCAACCAATCCACCATTTTCCTATTCATGTTACCGCAGCTGTATATATTAGCCATCGTTGTGCGCCAGAGGAGTTTGGCCACTTCTAGAGAGTGAAGGCGTGTGTCCTCCTGGACAAGACGATCGAGTTCCCATGACCTGACCAAGTGTTTGCGAATCCACGAATGGTAGCCTTATTGGGAGACCAGAGCGTGCTCAATCGGACCACCGATCCGGAGTTGTGAAGGAAGTAGGATTAAAGCTCATTTCTCAGTGTTTGGACAAAGGTTAGGTCTTGAAAATACCACGAGTTAATGCACCACATGGTTCGTTATGTTGCGTGGTCATGCCCAGTCCAAGGAGCACGGGGGAGTAATCAGAAACTCCTCTGGGAAATATGTCGCTGGGGTTCAGGGACTGGCAGTCTGGGGCTGGCAGAAGGACCAGGCCGATACGTGAGTGCGTGTGAAGGGAGGCCAAGGTGTGTTGGGTGGCAGGATCACCAAACGGCACAAAGTCCCCAGGAGGAGAGCCAGTCTGTAAGAAGCTCGGTCCCAGGGCCCCAGGAGGCAGTGGGTCTGGTGCAGTCAAGAGTCAGGCTGGGAACAGCGTTAAAGTCGCCACCCAACACGGTGAGGCCTTGAGGGAGGTGGGTGATAAATGATGACATGGCTGTCAGGCAGCCTCCTAGGGTGGCCGGGGTGGCATAGATTGGCAACAGAATGATCAACTGTCCCTCCAAATTGCCCTCTAGTGCTATGAAACGTGCTTGGGAATCATGGGAAGTTTGGGAGACCACCAGGGGGAAGGAACGGTGCAGGAGAATGGTGACCCCCCTTGCTCCCTGCGAGAAACCGTGTGAAAGACCCTGTTGTAGCCTTTGCGGGAGATGAAGGGGCAATGCTTGCCGTGAAGGTGGGTTTCCTGCAGGAGGAGGACATCTGGCAAGTAGCGATGGGCAAATGCAAAAACCGCCGAGCCTTTGATCTGGTCTAGAAGACTGTTAACATTCCATGATAGTACCTTGAATGTGATAGGTTGCGTCAAGGCGGCGCATGAGGCAAGCAGGGTGTCCCAGAGGGGGCCACAGGAAGTCCCAGTGCATTAGAGAGGCTATAATAATGCATCGGATTGTGGGATTGTGGTTGTCAGAGAGAGATTACTGAGCGTGCCTGTGCCTAAAGGAAAGAAAACATCATAAACAGTAAACAATTATGCATAACTAAACCCCACTCCTCCCCATACTTCTACCCCAGAAGCATCTGTCGCCCAAGAGAAACAAAACAAGAAAGTTAACATAAGTTTTGCTTTGACGAGTCCACAGTAAGGGTTAGGGTGAACCAATGTGGTGACCGGATATTTTTACGTCAGCTGCTACTGATGAGTTGGTTTAAGTTCCAATTAAGGCAGCAAGTCAAGGGGTCGTTTGTGTGGGTGGGTGCCAGGGATTCATGGTAGCCACATCAAGCGACGTACTACAAGTCTGAGGCCGGGCTAAGTATGGGACTAAGGGACAGGTCCAAGTCTGGTCGGGGGGCCGAGGAAGGCGGAGGTTGTATGTTGTTCTCACAGTTGTTCCCGTCAATTGATCTATAGGTGGGGTTCCTTCAGCTCAGGGTGTTGGCCAGGGGGAGCCCAGCAGAGAGGCCGAGTGGGACCCACCATGTCACTTCTGGGAGTGGTAGCGTCATCCCCTGGTGCAGGGCTGGAAGTTAGGGGTGAGGTCCATCGTCTGGCTGTGAGTGCCGGTGAAGGGTCGCTCCCATAGTGGCCTTTCCTCTGTTAGCCATTGCCAGGCTGCCACGGGTGTATTAAAGAAGATGGATTTGTTTAAGAAGATGACCCGGAGTCTGGCTGGGGAAAGGAGGCGGTATTGCAGACCCATGTTTCGTAGTTTCTGTTTGACGCCTTGGAAGGATCGCCGGCATTGCTGGACCTCTTTGGTGTAGTCGGGGAATATCAGGACTTTAGTGCCACCGTATTGGAGATCCGGTCGGGTGTGTGCCACGCCAAGGACTGTGTCGTGGAAGTTCAGGATGCGAGTGATGATCAGTCTTGGGGTGGCTCCCGGAGGCAGCTTCGGCACCAGGGAGCGCTGCGCCTTCTTGACGGCAAACCAGGGGAACAAGTACTCCATGGGCATACAGGTCTTGCACCACTTTTCGATGAGGTCTGCCATTTGCTGCGGGCCGTATCCCCGATGGACTTAGGAACCTCCACGATGCAGACATCTTCAGCGCGCACGTGTAGCTCCGCCATGTGCACCAGAAGAGATGAATATTGGGATTTGAGAGTTGAGATGGCGTGCTCTACCATGGAGATCCGTGACTCCGTGTCTGTGATCCTGACCATGGCATTGCGGAGGTCCTGGCGGAGCAAAATGACGTCCATTTTCATTTCCCTGACTCTTGTCTCCACCGTGGCCTGGGAGCTTTGGATCACCTGCAGGGTGACTGAGCGGTCATTGGGCCAGGCTTCAGCCTTGTCCAAGTCTGCGAGGCCTGGGAGACTGGAGCCGGGACCACTGGAGCGGGTGGTGTAGTGGTCTATCGGCATCTGTGTGGATGCTGCATGTGCATTCCTGTCTTTCCCCATGGCCCGAGCATCTCTGAGCCCCATCGGGGCATATCCAGGCCTCAAGGCACGAAGTCCAGTGGGACGCCACACTACGAAGAAGGGGGCAACGAGGGGCCTCGGCCTCCACCCACTACGGGTGCTAGGGAGGGAACGAGAAGGAGTACAGTTGGCGGGTACCCCCTGTGGATGCGGGCTCTGCACCGATCTGTGCTGCGAAATAGCTTTGAGTATACTAGGTGAGCCTGGAGTCTGGTACAGGGGCCGCCCGTTAGTCAGCGAGAGCATGGGGCCCAGTCACCTCCGAAGCATCTGGGTCGTGCCTCCCATTGATAACAGGAAAGTGCAGTTGGGTCTAGGGGGTGGGGGACTGGAGGGACCAGCCACCAGGGGAGGGAGGGGGGGACGACCTGTTCAGTTAATGCCTGGCCCACGTCCCAGAGCTTTACTCTCCCACCAGGCTGGGGTAGGCTTAGGTGGATCAAGCATCAGGTGAGTCCAGTGTCCATGCGAGGGGGGTCCCTCAGCCCCGGAGCCTCAGATCAACTCTCCCCCTGTCGGCGCATATGCAGTAGCCCGGTGAGTGGCACAGGGCCCCAGGCACCACCTGATCCGTGCAGCAGGCCAAAGGCAGCAGCCTCTGGAAGGGGTCCTCAAGCCTCCACACCCCAAGCACCCCTCTGGCTTCTCCAGACCAAGTCAGGTCTCTCCTACCTCCAGTTCCGCAGCACTGCATCAGCCCTCCAACTCTGATGGGTCCACGCACTCCCTGCAAGCTCCCAGGGAGGTGTCCCCAGTCTGTGTCGAGACCAGATGGGGTGTTGAGTTGGGCCTGGTGGCCAGGCTCTCAGGAGTGGCGTCACCCTAGGCACCGATCTGTGCAGCGAGGCTGGGTTCAACGCTGCCTAGGGAGGAGGGCACCGGTGGTGGTTTCCAATGGGGCCCAACGCCAGTCTACATCCCCAATATTATGACCCGGGGCTGGGCCAGGCCTCTGCCCCTCCACCTCCGGCCACTTCGCCGTCAGTCCCCGGCCCCCACGGGGCCAGTGATCTGGCCCAGGCAGCCTCGACGATACACTGCCAGCTGCAGTGGAAGGAGGGGGCCGTCAAAGGTCCTGAGCGGGTGGGTCCTCAGGGCAGGCCCAGCTGTCAGGGCCGCCTGGTTGTCACAGTGTGGGCTCTCCGGGGCAATGTGCAGTCACACCAGCATGCGAGAGCCCCCTCCCAGTCCAGCAAAGTCTACGGGGGATCAACGAAGTCCCTGTACACTCTTTCACGGCCTCATGGCCTTGCTCCCCTCGCAGTTACCTTCTTGAGTCACACGTCCAGACCGGAAGGCCCAGAAGGAAGACGTGGTTGAGTGAGTCCTGTCCAGCCAGGACTCAAGCCTGTACTGTGTGCTTTTACTTATCAAGAGAATAATGTTAGCCACTTTTACTGCCTCCTCTCTGAAAATGGACTCCCTGCAGCGGGGGCCTATTGATATAGCTCCTTGAAGTACACTATAAAAGTTATACCTTTCATTGTAATATCATATAAATCTTTTTCTCCCTCTCGTAACCCTGCATAAATGTTAATAACATTCTCCTAAATAGCCCTCCATTTGTCAGCAATAGAGGGACTTAAGGTTGAGTATTCAACTAGTTAAATGTTCACAAACGTTTGCAGCTGGTGCATTTACCCTGGGGGCTATCCTTTAAACTTTCTTGTAAACAACTTATTTTTCTGTGACGGGCACACGTGGCCATGGCACATATGTAATCTTGTGTAGTATGCAGTCAGAGTGCTGTGTTATTTTCACTTCAGACTTCACCTCCCCAGGTGGGTTTGAGCACTATATAAATGTAATTACCATACAATATAAGTGCATGTTTGTTTCTTTTGCTGCTTACTTTCAACCCAACGGTTCGCGTTGTCTCCCCCCTGCTCTGCTGTAACACACAAAACCCACACAGGATATCACAGCTGGGTGAATTTAGTACTTTCCAGAAGCTGCTGGCATGAGCAAACCTTCTACCAGAGACACCTGTACTGCAGACAAACAGCCCCCATTTTAGTTCAATCATGCTCACAATCCACCTACATCCTACACACTCTCCAGTGGCAGGGTGCATAGTGCACAGAAGCCGCAATTTAGAGACATGCTTGGTGCTGTGCACCCACTCTCAGTTCTTCTCTACTTCTCCAGTAAAGCAGTGATCTGGTGGTAAACTAATGTAGATTTTATTAATTATGATGCCACGCCTTTACATGAAGTTAAATGTAATACAATGCATTTACAGCCCCAGAGCGTTCCAAACAGTTACAGCACAATTCTCTCGTAATGCCATGTACACTTTCACACATCTATTATTTCATCCTTACTGCATGCATTCGCTCACTCACATATATAAGCTCAAACTACCAGTTGTACAAACACATCCAATAACTAATTCTCAGTACAGTGCTATAATGTGCCTGTTAATGTCTTCTTTGTTAAAAAAATACACTTTTTAAAATATCAAAGAAACTTTATCATATTTTCATTAAATACCATCCTTGGGTGTGGGTGGCCATTCACTGGTGGTATGTGAAGAGACAGTAGATGTTGTAGCACTCAGGCTATTATGCTGCATGGCAAAATACTTAGAAGGACCCAAATGTGAGCCCTATTGACTATGCCAATACTTGTTGAGTAGGCGGTCAGTACAGTAATATGTATGATTTTCTTCTATTCCTGGTTTAGTGTGTTAAGATGTCAGAAAATGTACATGCACTTGAATTGTAATAAATATTGTGTTATAAATATATGTATTGTTAGGAACAGTAGAGTATCGGGTTTATTGTTGATGCAAATATGCAATATATGTCACCCGGTGAACCACCAGTTAGGTGGAATGTGTGGTTTGATGCTTTCGAAATATATCTAGAGGCTATTAAGGCCTCAAGATTTAGAGCTGAGAGGAAAAAGTGTTTGATATTACATTAGTTGGGTTTTGAGGGAAGGTCTATATCCAAGCAACTGCCGGATTTACTTCAAAATGAGGATGAAGGTGTGGATGAGTACTCTCAGGTAGTCAACAAACTCAAACTGTGTTTTGACAAATAACCAAGTTTGAGGGTGTTATGGCACAATTTGTAAGCGCCAACAAGGTTCAGAAGAAGATGTGTATAGAAAGGTGCTTTGCAGGTTGACAATTTTACTGACCAACTTATAGGGGATTAGTTTGTGGGTCACAGTAAGAACAAACTAATTAGACAAAAAACTGTTGGCAAATTGCCAAAAGTATAGAAGTTTCCCAAATTTCGGTTAAAGAACTGGAGAATAAGCCAGCCGATTCAGTAAGTACCATAAAAACAAGTAGGTCTCATCAGCCATCTACATATAATAGTCAAACATCTGCATTTATGAAAAAAAGTGTGGGTGCATCTAAAGCAGTAAGAAGTGAAAATCAGTCTTCAATGAATACTAACTTTTTGTTTTAGATGTGGCAATTCCCCACATTGTAAGGGCAATTGGTGACCGGCTGCAAATGTAATGTGCAATTTCTGTAAAAAAATGGGGCATTTTGCTAAAATGTGTCTAAAGAAAAAAAACATTTAAAAAAACGGTTGCATGTGTGTTGTTGAGTCGGATTCTGATTCAGATACTGAGTTAATGGATATGCGTGATATGGTGCTAATTGTAGGAGATGAAATTTCTTCCATGTAAAAGAAATAACACAGTAGAGGAGGCATCCTGGGTGGGAGACCCTGGTTTGTGTGTTGATCCGGTAGTGGACATTCAGGTAGGGTACAAAACCATGACATTTTGGTGCATTCTGGTGCTAGGATTACCATTCTCACATGTTGGTTGTTTACTGATACATGGGGTTTCACACTGTTACTTTCTCCTGATAGATCTTCTGACTCTTAAGAAGGGCGCCAAATTGAACTCATGTTTTTTTGGGAAATGTGTTGGAAGAAAGATCAAGGGCAAAATGTATGTGGTAGTGAAAGGTCTCAATATATTGGGCTGATTTCACCAAAGGCGTTTTGGAATGGTGCTTAAATCAGGTGCCAAAGAACAAATATTGGTGGTGGATTGTGAGAATGCAATCAGTGATTGGAGTAAAACATTTCCCACCATATTCAGTGACAAGTTAGGTAGAATTTGTGGGTTAAAGCACAAAATCAAGGTAAAGGAAGGAGCTGTACCTATTAAACACAAGCTTAGGGGTGTTTCTTTCAGTATCAGAAAGTATTGGGAAGAAGAACTCAAGTCATTTTGTGAGAAAGGAATTATTGAGCCTGCAGAATCCTCACTCTGCCTTTCACCCTTAGTGGTAGCATGCAAGAGGTGTGGTCAGCTAAGTGTTTGTGTGGATCTCACATCTCTTAATAAAAAGATTTGTGTTGATTCCTATCCATTACCCATGATCTTAGACTTATTTGCGAGTACTGCTGGGGCCACGTTTCTTTTTAATCTTGACCTGGCAAGTGCCTAGTATCAGATAGAGCTCCACCCAGACTCTAGACATCTCCCTGCTTTTATTTCTCATATTGGTGCATTTCAGTATCGGAGGATGCCGTTTGACCTTGCCTATGCAGCCTCAGTTTTCAAGAAAGTTATGAACAACATGTTGAGGGATGTTGAAGGAGTTCTGGTTCTTCAGGATGACATGTTGGTGTTTGGCAAGGACACAGAATCTCACAATGCTGAAATTCAAAAGGTGTTGAACATTTTCAGGGATCATGGTGTAGTGTTGAGACAAAAAGTGCATGTTTCACTGCAGGGAAGTGGAATATCTTGGACATTTTATTTCAAAAGATGATCTTGAATCTAGACCTGGATTAGTGGACTCCACGGTGGGGGTTAAGTCATTTCTGGGTCTGTGCAGGTTTTACTCATAGTTCATTCCTTATTTCGCCACCAAAGTCAGACCCATGAGTTACTTGCTTAAAAAAAGGAGTACATTTGTTTGAAGCAATGAGTGTGAACTGGCTTTTCAACGTATTAAAACTACATTGGGCCAAAGTGAGGCCCTTAAGCCATTTGACCCGAATCTGCTTGGTTGCATCACTGTTAATGTAGGTCAGGTCGGTTTGGGAGCAAGGCTTATGCAGAAAGATGGAAATAAGAATCATACAATAGAGTTTGCATCTAGGGTTCTTCAAGAAGCAGAATTGCAATGTTCCGTTATTGAAAAGGAGTTGCTAGCATGTTGTTGGGCCATAGAGAAGCTTCATGTATACGTCTGGGGAAGGCGTTTTAAGTTGTTAAAAAAACATAAACCTTTAGTTAGCATTTTCAGTGAGGGGGCCCAAGTGCTGTTGTCCACGTTTTCTTAGATTGTCAACTAAATTGATGCAATTTCAGTTTGATATTGCTCACATTTCTGGTGGTAGGAAACAGTGCAGAATTTCTTTCCTGTTTCCCCTGTACTGCTGGGGATGAGATTAATAGAATTGAGAAGTTGTCCGATTTGCTGGATGAGGAGGAAGAAGATTGTCTAGTGGCTTCTTTAGACGTCCCTGAGCTAAACGTTTGTTCAGAAGGAGAATGGTAAAAAGCTATGTATAAAGACTACGTTTTACAGCAAATCATCAAAGTGGTCAAGCATGGATGGCCCAGAGAAAAGGTACTTTCACCTCTAGTCCAGCCATGTTGCAAAGTAAACGATGACATTTCTGTTGAAGGTGGTATGGTGTTGAGGTCTGACAAGTTTATTCTCCCACATGTTGTAAGGAAATAACATCATAAACAATGCTCATAAGGGGTATCTTGGAGCCTCCCTTACCAAGAGACTCATATGTGAGTCATTTTGGTGGCCTAGAATGGACTCTGAGGTCGATGAGTTTGTGGGAAGATGTATAGTTTGTATGTTGGCTGACAAAAGTCTGAAGTTGACCACTCTACTCATGATGCTTATTGAATGTTCATCTGGTCCCTGGGAAAAACTAGGTATAGATATTGTGTAGCTATATGATACCCTCCCAGGAGTTACCAGGTTCATTGTGGTTTTGATGGACTATTTTCCAAAATGGCTTGAACTCAAAATGGTCAGGGATCCCAATGCTGGTACTATTGTGGATGTTCTGAGGGACATTTTCCTGAAGAAGGGGTTTTCCTAAATATCTGGTTTCCGAAAATGGTAGCCAGTTTGTGAGCAAGGAATTTCAATTGTTTCTTTTGTCATGTGGTGTCAATCATTTGAAAAGCTCCTTGTACTATCCACAATCCAATGGACTCGTAGAAAGGATGAACAGTGTAGTGGGTAAAAGCATTAAGTGGGCTGAGCGTGGTACTCTCAAAGTCACAAAGGCTATGCATAGCATGTTGTGGTTTTAGGGCACCACACCTCATTCCACCACCAAAGTATTTTTTATTTTGAATTCCTTACAGGTAGAAAAGCTAATACCAGTTTTTGTCCTCGGTGGATGTCGAAATGGATTAAAAGAAGTGAGTCAGATGTACAGATATTGTTTGAAATGGCAAAGAAGAATGTAGGACAAAATCAAGAAAAACAGAAAAGTTGGTTTGACAAAAAAAGTGTAAAGATATAATTGTAAATATTGGATATTTGGTTTGCATAAAGTCTTCCGTTCATGTGCAAAAAGGGAAATGTAAATTCAGTGTTCTTGTTAAAGTATAGAAAATTTGTGGGAATGCAATCAAAGTCATTGGTGGCCATTGGTGGAATCTGGCAAAAGTTGTATTGTTGACTTACCTAATCATTGTGAGGAATCTCATGATGGTGGTACAAGACAAAGTGGATTTCCTCACAATATTAGTTGTCAGTCTCAAATGTCTAATATTAGGCCAAGCAGGTTTTGCTCATGATTTAGTGTTAAGTCACTTTTTTGGGGGGGTTTTAAAAAATTTTTTTTAGTAGTTATAATGTATTGTTGTGGTATGTTTGCTTGCTCTCTTTCGAGTTTTGTGTGTGTAATGTTTATATCTTTAGAAAAAGGGAAGATGTGTTGTACTTTATAAATATGGTTGAGAGTTCAGTAGCATTGAACTCTCAGAACTGTGCATGCTGCAGTAGAATATTGTGATGTTGACACTGGTGGAATGTGCATTGTGTTGACAGTTGAACTGTAGCAGTAATTGTGCTGGCTGTGGAGGGGTTCCTGCATGTTCGCCCTCTGCTGTGTAGCTCTTTAAGTAATAAATGTACCTTTTCTGCCCTGATGTCTCTGGTTGTAATTACTGCAATTGGCCACATAAATCTTCTGTATTTAACAAGTGTCAAATATGCTAATATGTGTCATGCAGGATGGACACTATGCTTTTCTTGTTTCGACTATATCATCACATATCGACCTAGTAATTGACACAGAAAGGTTAACACTATCCCAACTGAAAGATCCAGAGGTTGGAAGCAAAGATGAGATGCTTGACATTCTGGCTTTCTCTAAGACTAGTTCTCAAAATATCCTGGATGTAGTCAGACAATCACAAAAGTATGTATGTCCTAAACACTCGCTGAAACAAGAACCCAAACTAAGAACTCTGATACATGGGTTGTTGTTTCACAGATAAGCTTTGTATATCCCTTGAAAGAGACTTTTGATGGGCAAAAATGACATCATATGTCAAAAGTATGTAGAAACTGCAGAGTCTGTGCCAAAGCTAAAGCATACCACACACCGGCAGCTTGAGTATTGCAACCCATTCCCAGACAGCATCTGTGAAACATGATCTCCTAGGCTTTTATCACAGGTTTGCCTCATTCTCAGGGTTACACTACAATACGTGCTGTAATAGACTATTTTACTAAGATGGGATACTTTATCTCTTAAAGAAACTCTTTACGTCAGTAGAACTGGCAGAAAGTTTCATCACTCACATTTTTCGTTTGCATGGACTGCCTACCCCGAGGAACTCAGTTCGCCTCCTTTTTTTTGGATTAAACTCATGAAGAGAGGCAGCACCAGGCATTTAAAATCAACTGATTTTTACTCAAAAACCTCTGGACAAGTGGAACCTGTCATTAGATCAATAGTTAAGATTTTGTGACCATCCAAATCCCTGGTACCACTCAATTACACTTGCTGAGTTTGCCCACAAAAACTCACTACATTTGTCCCTTAACAGATCTAATTTTTCTGCTCTTGTGGCTATCACTATCAAATGTTGCCCCATAAGTTTCACATGGCTCTGTACCCTATGTCACATCTTTGACAAAAAGAATTTAAAAAACTAGAAAGCTGCCAATAAGCAAAAGCAATGTACAAATACTTCACAGACTAACACAACTGAAAAGTCTCTGATGATCACAAAGTCTATTCATGCAGGGGCATATTTCTGAAGCTTTCGTGCAGCGCGTCTAGTCCCCGTGCTGCACAGCGCTGCGTGAAAGGGCAGGAATGTGGTGTATATAATACGACACATTATTATCCTATCCTTGCGCTGGCACCCTTTTGGCTGCCTAGCACCAATGCAGGATGCCTTGCACCGTGGTGCAACAGTACCTGTGTTGCAGATAGGATTGTTTTTGTGCAGGAATGAGCGCCTTCCCGCACAAAAACTATCCTCTGAGGATTTTTCCTTTTTCTATGTGTGCTGCAGAATATAAAATAAAGATATTTCTCTGAAGCATATGGATGCATTCCCAGGTTTACCAGTAAACACTCATGCTCCACCCATGGAATGTTTCCTTGGGGCACAATAATGCAACGCAGTGATTTACACAGCCTTGCGTTACTCTGGATTTATCAAGCCGTGCAGGACCAACTTAGGTTTTGCGTCACCCTTGCGCTCCCTTGAGGGTTGCAAGCACGACACAAAACCTACAAATATATACCCATAAATTCCTATTTACCCCAGGTTCACATCAAGGATTATAGAAGCATTTCTGATCATGGCAAAGAGGAAAATCAGCATTACAAGTGGCACACTCTTCAGAATAGCAGATACAGCTTGTGCTTCTTATGTCTTGAGTCAAATGTGCTATTGCTGTTACTCCCAGTAAACCTCCACCTATTCTAGTGGATTGCTCCAATGAATACCAGGTCGAAGAGATTGTTGATTGCTGTCCTTTCCATGGCCAATTGCAATGCCTAATAGCCTGGGACAGTTATGATGTATGACCATAGATTAGAGAAGAGATTTCATGAACACCTACCATTTTATGTTTCTGCTTCTTGCACTGCAAGAAAGCAGAAGTGTTTGGTTGCGGGTGGGTGGGGCTGCTCTACAAGCAGGGCTGGGCAGGGAATGTGTGGTGTGGGGTGCCCACTCATGAGTGAGCATGACTGGTTTGGTCGGCCCTCTGGGGCCACCCAAACCAGTCATGCACACTCTGCCCTTTCTCCACGCAGGCTGCAATGCAGCTTACGTGGAGAATATGGCCTCCCCATAGGCCCCTGGCTGGGTGGCTTCCCCACCAATCACAGCGCTGCCATTGCAGCGTTGTGATTGGCTTAGTGGGTGAGGGAGGCTGCCTGCTTCCTGTTCCTGCCATAGGCAGGAGAGCCGGAGCCGGAGCTGTACAGGTACGTTTTTTAAAATTATTAAATTTAGAACCCACCCCCCTCTGCTCATGACTCTATCCCTTTTCCTTCTCAGAGCATCAGAAACTCCGATGCCTTGGTAAAGGGAGGTCTGCAGATGAGTGCCCATTGGTGGAGGAAGCATGTAGGGACATTTTCAAAGCTGGACAAGCATCACTGGAGGTGCGTAACGGCCAGTTTCCGCTATATAAAACTCAATGGCGGCTGCTGTGAAACGTGGGTGGTGAGGCGGGGGATGAAAAATAAAAATAAAGATTACTTACCTGTCACGCCGCATGTCTCTCATTGTCCTCTGCCCTTCTTCGCTCCCGAAAGCAGGAAGCACCCAGGCTACCCTAAGCCAATCACGACACTGCTGTCACCATGACAGCAGCACTGTGATTGGTCTGAGCACCCTGGTTCAGTGCTCAGACGAGGTCTGCAAGCCTGTGCATGATCTTCTCTCAGGCTGTGCATTACAGCCCAGTGAAGAACAGTCTAAGTGCGCTAAACCAATACGGCCGGCTAAACTGTCATGCGCACTTAAGGTGCATATACCACTCTTCCTCCTGCACTGTGACAGAAGCCCAGCCCCGCCAGCCCAACCTGGCTCCATAGAGAAAAATGTTACTATATTAACATCCTGTTATTATCATTTTATTTTTCCTTTGTTGCACTGCTCAGAAGCAGTGGGGCGATGCGCTTCCACTTTAGTAGAGGAGCTGGAGCTCATAAAACTGCAATGAAGCACGCTGGGAAATCCCTAAGTATCCTGGTGGCCTAATCCACCATTATATGAAAATTATTGATAATGTATCAACCCATTCGTTTATAAATTTCAAAATAAGACTTCAATTAATATAACTAGTCTCTCTTGGTTACACCTCTAATGTGTAATTTCTTGTCGTTTAATTACAGTCCAAACATCTTGGAAATATGTCTGGTTTTAAAAAATAGTCAATATGAAAATAAAAATGTCTCGGTTAACTAAACTGTAATGGGAGCTTCACAGCATTAAATGATGTGCTCAATCATCAGTTATTGCAGATCAGAAGCAATTCATTTAGTTCGGCATTCTAAATTACTGTTATTGCTGCAACACTAATTGATGTAAGCAATCCTGATTTGTAAATCCTGACAATGCGGGGGCGACTATAGCTTTGTCAATAAAATAGATGCAGATTGAGAGGTTGTTGTTTAAAAATACATATTGTGTAGTCTAATTCTTCTTCAGTAAAGAACATATACGGGCCGAACTATTCAAAGTATTCAGGGAAAAACTAACACAATTTCTTGAAAGTATCAAAACGTACGGTTATTCTATTCTCGGATCATACAGTAACATAGGCTGTCTGCTCTTAAACGATGGATGATGTGTGCCATGGTGCAACACTCTCTATCTGTCAATTACACAGAAAATTCTCAGTTTTACAAAATTAGTGTACATTTTAAAATGCAGTCCTGTCAAGATTCCCATCAAATACTTTTTGGGAATTTTGCGTGGTGTGTGACAAATTGTATCCCAGCACCAACAGCTAGATTTACCTGCATGAGGCAATTTATTGCGTCTTCATTTTTGTGCATCAGAATGTCAAAATATCTTTATTTGCATGGTTAATTAAAATCATCTCAAATATCCAAGGTAATTGAAATGACATAGCTCATATAGCTCATAAACTGGCCCATTTAAGAGAAGCTATAAAATGTTTATCAGTAACAGAAAAAAGTGCCACTCATGTAATAAGAGCTGAAAATCCTCTGCAATAAATTAGATTAAACATTGTAACTAAAGGTATATGTAGCAACAAACTTTGCCCCTGGATACAACATTTCCATTGCTTGCATAAAGTGGTGCAAGTCTCACAGACATAGCAGAAGTGAAATCGCATGACCACTGATCCCACCCAATCACATCACAGGAAGTAACTATATCCTTTTTGACCTGGGTGACTGGCCAATGAATATTATTTTTCTTAATGGTGGCTGAAAATTGAGGTCTTCATTAGTTTGTAAACATTGACAACTGGCACACAGAGCCAGCATCTGGTTCACCAATACGCAATGATGACCATGTGACCATGTGGGATGCATTACAATGCCCCACCGAATTGCTGTAGTTAAGTGTGCAGCTCACTAAAGTGACAATGACTATGTCACAGTTGGAAAGAGATACACTGAAGAAGTAGCATTTTATTGTGCTCTAGTGGCCTGCACATTTAACAGAATATTCACAGGTGAATCTCATTAAGACTCTATCGTTTCAATGTTGACGTCTATGGCTGACACAGGGGAAGAACTTAAGAGTACGCAGGGAAATGTCACCGAGGCAGAACAGCAGTTATAGATCAGAGCAGGTTGTGGAAAGAATGCAAATGGCATTTGGATTTCAGCAGATGGAAGATCAGTGTTACCAGACAGGTTGTTACCACATATGACACAACACTTCCATGGTCCTACTCATTTAGGCAGGAACGCTAGCGTTAGGAAATTTAGACAGAACTGGTTTAATCCCAGATTCAGGATGCTTGTTGAGGATCTACTTCACCATTATGTAATACCCCAAATGATGATTGTAGGAAAATGAACCCAGGTTACACTGAGTCACATAGGGAGATCGGGAGCTCCTTTCAACATGATGCAAATGGATTTTAAAGAGATGCCTGTTTAGAATGGGCTGAGATAGATCCTGGTCATAGTGTGCATTTTTTATCGATGGGTAGAAGCCTACCCAACATGGAGAAATGACAGTCTCACTGTGGCAACATTTTTATTGAGAGATCTAGACCCACAGTATGGATATGCCGGTTTCTCTTGTGTCAGATAGAGGTACTCATTTTAATAATGAGACTTTCAAGATTTTGTGGGCAGCATTACAAGTGGAACAGAAGTTGCATTGTAGCTATCGACCACAAGCTTCTGGAATTGTAAAGCAATTGAACAGGACTAGATAGTCTTGATTGGCAATGTCTGTGTATCCACTTCACTTAAATGGCCTGATGCTTTGCCTTTGGTGTTGATGAGTCTTTGAAGTACACCTGACAGGAAGATGGGTTTATCCCCAAATTAATTTTGATGGGAAGAGCAATGAGACTGCCATCTATACCCACAAATGTACTTGTGAACATAACATGATACGCGACTACTGCAAAGGATTGACTAATATGGTGTATTCTGTTTCTCAACAGGCTGAAGCTGTCATATCCGCATCAAGAGCAGTACCATGATTTGAATGCAGGGGGCTTGACTGGGTACTCATAAAGAAGAATGTGGGAAAGTCCTATCTGGAGCTAAGGTAGAAAGGCCCCTACCAGGTGGTTTTTATCTTGAATACTGCTGTGAAGTGTGCTGGAATGCCAAATTGGGTGCAAAGACCCAGAGAACAAGAGATCCATACAAAGAAATAATGTTCTATGAGCCAGAACCGAGAAAACTAGTGAATGCAGGACCACATTTGGCACGGCAGCAAGGAAGAAGGGGTGTTGATCTGCACACAGGTAAACTAAATCAATTTCCTGATATCTCAGAGTGACTTTGCAGCTCGCGCACTATTTTGAGACTAGAAAGAACTCTCAGTGCTGAATGACCAAGAGTCTATAAGCAATTGAAGCTGAGATCTAGTGTGTCAATTGGACCAATACCACTCACAATCACTGAAGAATCAGAGTTAAATGGTATAAGCAACACCGAAAGTGATCAAGTGTCAAGGATATCCAAAAGAACAAGTCAAAGGTATTCTGCACCTCAATGGACTTATTACGTGAGCCAAGTACTAAATGTTCGAATTTTAGATTTATTTGACTGGAGCAGAGAATTGCCTGAACTCCCTTTAAATTGTCTGACTTTGGATTCGAAAAAGCCTTTGAGTAAGAAAATCAGCTAAAAGTAAAGACTGCTAAAGTTGCTAAGAAAATTTAAGAAGATTACCTAGGCCCAAGGCTGCAGTCGAAGAGTAGGGATATAATTTTGAGGGGGACACGGAGTAGGTTTAAGGAAGACTACACAAAGACTGCTGTAATTAAACTTGCAAGAAAACTAACAATTTCAAAGACAAAGAAAAATAAAGACTGTTGTGCGACAGAAAGGCTTATGAAAATAATTTAACATGCTTATGAGACCTTTAGAGAAGACACTTTTACTGTGCGTGCCTTTACCACGAATAAAGTATTTTACAGGTAAGTGTAAACCCCATATATATATATATATATATATATATATATATATATATATATATATATATATATATATATATATATATATATATATATATATATATATATATATATATATATATATATATATATATATATGTGCACCCATGACAGAAACAGACCACCAGGACAAGTCAATGGCAAGGTTCTTTTATTATTCTTTGTTCCTCATCTTATGACGCGTTTCGGGCATCAGATGTTACATGCACAGTCTCATTCGAGCTTCCCATTGGTGGGAGTGCAATATGAAAATGGCGAAGTAGGTTCAGCGCTTGCACACACCGTCTCCGTTAAAGCCTCTGAAGAGAAGCATATGGAGCTTCGAAACGCGTCAGGCAATTCCACTACGGAGCGGCTTCTACAAGCGGATCCTCGTCCATGCCTATCATAAACAAAGCTGCTGATCGAGTGCTGCTCACCTGGTGGACAACCTTTGGAGCAGAATGTAACACGCGGCCGTCCTGCCGCGGAGCTTGCACCACCCCGCAATGTTACGGGGCCACCTGACATGGTAACCATCATGTCAGTAATGTGGGCCAGCAGCGGCAAACAGGATTGAGGATGAGTCCACTTGCAGGGTCCATACAGGACAAGATTTGTGTGCTATCCGGACCATATTTTCCACAATGCACAGTCTCATTCGAGCTTCCCATTGGTGGGAGTGTAATATGTAAATGGCGAAGTAGGTTCAGCGCTTGCACACACCGTCTCCGTTAAAGCCTCTGAAGAGAAGCATATGGAGCTTCGAAACGCGTCAGGCAATTCCACTACGGAGCAGCTTCTACAAGCGGATCCTCGTCCATGCCTATCATAAACAAAGCTGCTGATCGAGTGCTGCTCACCTGGTGGACAACCTTTGGAGCAGAATGTAACACGCGGCCATCCTGCCGCGGAGCTTGCACCACCCCGCAATGTTACGGGGCCACCTGACATGGTAACCATCATGTCAGTAATGTGGGCCAGCAGCGGCAAACAGGATTGAGGACGAGTCCACTTGCAGGGTCCATACAGGACAAGATTTTTGTGCTATCCGGACCATATTTCCCACAATGCACAGTCTCATTCGAGCTTCCCATTGGTGAGAGTGCAATATGAAAATGGCGAAGTAGGTTCAGCGCTTGCACACACCGTCTCCGTTAAAGCCTCTGAAGAGAAGGATATGGAGCTTCGAAACGCGTCAGGCAATTCCACTACGGAGCGGCTTCTACAAGCGGATCCTCGTCCATGCCTATCATAAACAAAGCTGCTGATCGAGTGCTGCTCACCTGGTGGACAACCTTTGGAGCAGAATATATATATATATATATATATATATATATATATATATTATCTACTGGCGGTCGCCAGTAGATAGTTATAGTTAGGACCGTGTTTCCATAGGAAATCCGCAACATTCTATTTGGAATAACTTTGGCGCCGATTGACGAATCCTCGCGAAATTCTCAAAATAGGTGGGGCGCTCCGTTCCGATTCTTCCCTGAAAGTCTCGGGGGGATTCGTCAATCGGGGGCTGAGAAAAAGGGGGGGTCCCAAAACGCGTTTTCCCCATGCATTTTTCCATAGGACCTTTAGTCCGAGCTACAGCCCGAACGGCTGAACAGAATTACTTGAAATTTGGCAGAGAGGTAGCCCTCAGGTCAGGGATGTGCCTTTTGAAGGTCTTGTGTAAATCTGTTCAGTATTTCCTGAGAAAATAGCATTTAAATCAATATATATATCTATAGGCGCGCTCCGAGCGCGTACCGTAAGCTTACCGTACGCGCACGCCGCCGTGCATGAGCGCGATTCTGATTGGTTGTTAGATCTCAGTAAACATTCGAATCGGTCGAAACCAGGAAGTGTCGGCCGCCATTTTGTCTCTCGCAGTCTGAGGGGGTGAAAAACAAAGGTGGAGAACGTGAAAAGGGGGCAGGGTGGACAGTTCCTGACCCCCTAGCCTTTGTCAGGGGGTCCCAGAAGGACCCCCAAGGGCAAAAATAAATGTGAATTTTTTTTCGAAAAATTGCCGAATGCGCGTAGCGTACGCGCACGGCGTAAACGGAAAAATTCCGCGAGAAAAATTCTACGAACTTTGCGTAATTATTACGCGTACCGTGCGCGCACGGCAAAAAAAAAATTTCAAAAAGGAAAGCTTAAAAAAAAAAAAAAAATGGTGAGGTAAGGTTGGCTCTTAAAAGAGCCGTTGGGTTAATACAGGGATAGAGGAAAGAAAGAATGGGAATATTATGAGCGTCTACAAATGTGCTGGTCTATCTTATTGTTAATAAGGGAAACACTGGTCTCCCCAAAAACAATAAGACCGCAACACGTTGTACACCTCATTGAAACCCTCCGAAATCGAGGGTTAATGTCCAGAGGAGCAGAAGGAGGTGATGCTCCCACCTCAGAGGAAGGGCTCAGCTGAGCTGCCGATGATGTACTCGGCTGAGCTTCTGAGGTTGGGCTCCGGTGACTTACTGAAGAGTTTTCTTCAGTATGTCGAGCAAAGGTCCTGGGATGTTTATCCCTAAGGTGTCTCATCATAGAGTGATTTCCAAAGGAATACTTCTTCCTTGGATCTCCTCTAGATAAAACACGGTCACAAAGTGTGCAAGTGACCAATGGAGCATTGAGCTTTTTCTGCCCCTCTGGAAAAGTAAAATACTCCCACACAAAAGAATCC
The DNA here is from genome assembly GCF_964204655.1 of Triturus cristatus. Classification (NCBI taxonomy): domain Eukaryota; kingdom Metazoa; phylum Chordata; class Amphibia; order Caudata; family Salamandridae; genus Triturus; species Triturus cristatus. Next base: position 918,959,051 of record NC_140581.1, on the reverse strand, counting down.
TTTTGTTTCCTCCTTCTCTGTCTGATGATGGTGCTGCTAGGCTCACTCTCAGAAGAGGTCTGCTGCTCTGCCATTGTATCTCAATGTCAATTCAGCTCCTTCTCCTAGGGGATCTCAAGCAGTAATGAGGGGAATGGGTGTGGTGTGGGAAGTTTCTGGAACTGAAAGTAGTTTCAACCAATGAAAAGTGTTCTTTGTGGATCACATGACCTAACGGGCGCGCTCCGTAAGCTTACGGTACGCGCTCGTAAACAAGTATGCATGCGCGAACGTGACGCTTACGGAGCGCGTACGTAAGACACACTCACGCATGCGCATTACACGCCCCTGCGTAACCGCGACGTTGCTTCAGCGCAACGCGCATGCGTGTACGCGTACGTCACGTACGTATCATGTAAGCGCACTGTACTTATGACGTACGGAGCGCGTAGCGTCAGCTTACCGTACGCGCATCGTATCACGTAAGCACACTGTACTTATGACGTACGGAGCGCGTAGCGTCAGCTTACCGTACGCGCACGGCAAAAAATGCATAAAAAAAAAAATACAAGTTTCAAGAGTTGTAGAAGATAATAACTGTGATGTACAACTGTATGTAAACATTAATTTAAAAAAAATTAACCATTCCATAATGCAGGATATAGTACATATATTATTTTATACATAGGTTGGATATTATTTTTTACCAAAAATGTCAAAAAAAAATTTGCATTTAAAAAACCGTACAAATTCACTGAAAAAACCATAGGTTTCACACACGTTATAGTTAGGAATTAGCATTTAAAAAACCTTGCAAATTCACTGAAAAAACCATAGGTTTCACACACGTTATAGTTAGCAGGACATTTTACTCGTGAAAAACCAATGAAATTCCACTGTTATAGTTAGTGCAGGCAACTATAACTCACGCGACCGCAATCCTCTGCTGATGACGTCAAATATTACATCACTGATGACATATGTGTCTTTCTGAAAAAAAAATATTTGTAATATATGTATAGCTGAAAATTAATGGAAGAAGACATGGGTAAATAAGTGTCTAAATACAGTGATGTAATATTTGACGTCATCAGCAGAGGATTGCGGTCGCGTGAGTTATAGTTGCCTGCACTAACTATAACGGGGGAATTTCATTGGTTTTTCACGAGTGAAATGTCCTGCTAACTATAACGTGTGTGAAACCTATGGTTTTTTCAGTGAATTTGCAAGGTTTTTTAAATGCTAATTCCTAACTATAACGTGTGTGAAACCTATGGTTTTTTCAGTGAATATATATATATATACACATGTATATATATATATATATATATCCATTCATCCATCCATCCTTCCATCCATCCATCCATTCATCCTTCTGGCGGTCGCCAGTAGGTAGTTATAGTTAGGATCATGTTTCCTTAGGAAAAGCATTTTTTTGATTTGCCTATATCTTTGGCACCATTTGATGAATTTTCACAAAATGTCCCAAAAATTGCACCTGTGAATCTTGTTGTGCATGGTAAGGTTTGGGGCGATCTGTCAGTTGGGTGACTAAAAAAGTGGGTTATCCATGCTAATACCCATAAGACCTTTAGTCGAAGCTGCAGCCCAAACTGCTGGATGGAATTACACCAAATTTGGTAGAAATTGTCAAGTACCTTGGCCTGAACTTGGATGTTCCACAGGAGCAGACGACAGTTCCTCAATCCCCTACCCCACTACCATGAATATTATATTCACGAGAAGTAGAGAGGGGGAAAGGGGAGTTGGAAGAGAAAAGAGATACTGCACTGCTTCACTTCTCGTGGACTGGTCTTGTGCTGAATCTTCTGGAAGACCTAAAACCAAAGGCAGATTATAACATCCACTTCTTACTCAACTTAACTATCCTTACAGTACCCTCCGTAAATACCTGTTTATCCGCAGCGCCTTGCTGCTCTCTTATGTGTCTTGTATGGAGATGTGTTGTGTGCGCTTCAGTAATCTCCTGCAACATAAAATTCTGGTGAGAAATTAAACTTTACAATAGAGTGTTTTCATATGCATCTTTCTTCTACCTGAATTCTCCGTTACCTGTATAACCAGTTTGCGAAGCCCTTCCTTTTTCTTTCTTTATAAAAGGTTCCAATTAGAATTAACAAACTGGATTAACTCTCTCCTCATATGAGTTAGTCTTTCTTATTGTCTGTTCCTTCTTTGCTTGAACCTTTCTTCAAATCAGTTGGTAAGTACTATTATATCTAAATATATATATAACCATACCTACATGAAGATAGTAATGATGCTTGTATTTTGGATTTGAAGATACTTGTTTTCCAAACTGAATGCCCCAATTATATTTTAAGTTTCTTCGATAGGGGCGTTCTCAAAGTCAAAATTCTCGAATAAACTCAAAACTTACTCGGTGTTCAGGAACTCTCCTTATACCTCTCACCAAGTTATATGGACGACTTCTGAAGCGGGACTTGACTGACGCTCCAGAGAATTCTTCTCTGACATCACTCGAAAACTGCTCTGGTGTTCGTTCTCTATTCTATGTAGTTGCGATAAATAACAGAATGTCTAAAAATTGCCCAAACTGTTAAATGGTAGCGGCAGTTTCAGTCGATAACCCTTCAAGTATTGCCCGGCGGTAATCGCCTCTCATACCATTCGATAATTTACCAATGAAAGAGGCAGGCGCCGGAGACTGGAAGGCAGGAAACAAAGTTTTATTCCGTCGGAGCAGAACACATCAGATCAGACAGCAAGGTATCGTCACGAGGTGCTCTAACTGCATCTCTGAGGCCTGGCCTCTTATACACAGGTTTATGACTTTATTGCAGGTTTATTGTACATGGCACATTCTTGAGATTACTTTGATGTTTAAAAGAACGTCTTCGGAATCCCCACTTCGAACTTGTTCCCACACATATCTACAGTGGAAGTCCCCACCCCATCTACAGTAGGAGATGGCTATCACGCAGCTGGACATTCCGCCAATTCCCGGGGATGTGTGCAACCGGCCGGGTCTCAGGGGGTAGGGGCTTTGATCCACTGTAATCCCTTTGATGTGGGGTGTTTCCCTTACAGTAGGGGCAATAAACTGCATCCGCAGGGCTAGGTGATGGCCTGGGATCGGTTCGGACAATGGGGCGCAGAGGAAGGGGGTTATCAAAGAGAGGCATGACCATGTATGGGATGTCGGTCAGGCGTGGGATGTGGTTCCATGGCAGGGTCGCGCAGAATGAGGGGGGGGTTTATGGCCCGTGTATGAGAGAGCGGGGGTGGCCGGCGCGCGGGGGATGCTCGCAGCGCCAGGGGAACGCGCTGGCGATCAAGAATGAGCGGGGAGAGAGTGGGGTGCCTAAAATGGCGGCCGTACGTTCGCTGTGCGTGGCGCTGGGGAGAGGCAAGATGGCGCAGATAATGTTCAGTTACAAGCTAAATTTCCACAGTCCTCCCTTTTAACATATCTCGCCAGCTTGTCTAGTTCGGATCTATCCCCATAATACTACGAATTTCCACCTCATACAGAGCTTTCATTCGCTCTGTTTCAAAGTTCAAAGTCTTAGGGCAGATGCAGTTCATAAAAAGCGAACATAAAGGTGGCAGACACTGAATCCCCAAGCAACATCCACATAGTATCACAATCGGTATTAGGATAAATGAAAACAGCCTCCATCCCCAACTTTTAATAGTGTCCCAAAACCAACTCCCCAGTGACCATTCTTCTTGCTCTTGATGGACCTATGCGGATAGTCTGTGGAGGTGTTCAATTGCTTTGTAGACTGAGGGTGAGTTATCCGGTACGTAGGTACAACAGCTGGACCCAATGATGCGGCATGCTCCTCCACGATCAGCCAGAACCACATCTAGAACGAGGCGGTTCTGAAGAGCCACTAGGCGGACGGCCTGGAGCTCGGCGGTGTTGTTGGCGAGGATGCCGGCCGTAATGTTCATCGCCGTTTCGACTGCCTGGGTTAAGTGGCGGATGGCACGGCTGTTTGCCATTGGACCCCAGAGTGGAACAAGACCTTTTACTGCGTCCATGAACTGCGCTCCGGCGGAGTCGGCTTGCACAATGTCTTTGGCACGTTTCTGTCGGTGATGGTTTGCTGGAGCCACATATGTCGGAGGAAGGACAAAGGCGATATAGCAGGTGCCTCCCCAACCTTTCGGAAGCCAGGTGTAGGCCTTAGTACCACAGATGAAGTACATATTCGGGGAGGCAACAAAGGAAGGCGGATCAACTGAGTCCAATGTTCGGGTGATGAGGCAGGAGCTGTGGCCCACCGGCTGCGCCCCCAGGCCTTCGAGGCATACAAATCCAGTAATGTTGACGACGGATAGGGCCACTGTCAGGGTGGCGGCCGTTCGTTTCCGGAGGTAAGAGAAGGTGGGTCTGGCTGGGTTGTTGAACACTTGCATTTCAACTCGTTCTTTGGCAGGGATGTCCATGTGAAAGGAAGTGTTTGATCTCAGAGGACAGAAGGGGGCAGAAGTTCTTCCAGTTTTGTTCAGCCAGAACCCATGGTAAAAGTGTGACATGGTTCTGCTGGAAGTGGCATTGTCCTTGTAGCTTTCCTGCAGGAGGATTAACCAGGCGAGGCAGGAGCCATGGACAGAAAAAGGTGAAGGGATGAAAGGGATAGAGTGTCCAGTGGCATGTGGTAGCAATCCACAGATCCAGCAATTAGTGGCGTTGGCAGCAAGATTGTGTTGGTGGAGCAACTGCACAAAAGAGTTATTCCAGAACTCCTTACGCCTCTCTCGGAGTTGGGGTGAAAGTGAGATCAGATGGTGTTCTTTCATGGTGGTAGGTTGAACGGTGGTCAGCAATGTCTTATGAGCGGGTGTGCTCTCCTCCATGATCCAGAAGGCAAAAGAGAAGGGTAATGAAAAGTGCAATAGTCTTTGAGCTGTGCATTCGGTCAGTCTTTGGGTTTTTGTAGTGGATCTTCGGACGTCCGGTTGCTTCCATCATCTTCATGTCGGGCGCTTCCATCACCTTCAAGAGACTCGGTAGCGGGCAGAACCACAGACTTTGTTTAGTTTCTCTCCTGGTGGCCTTTGAGGTGACTAGGCTACCGCTCTGAGATTTCCACTTAGTCTGTGGTCTGTTTAGCCGAAGTTCTCTCCTTTCGTCGCAAGTTATACCCTTCCTTGGATGGCACGGTGGGATCGGGATATCTTACTAACTCAAGTGTCTCTGTATCTGGGCAGCGGCTCAGGGATGGTCGGTCTTTGTCCAGAAGTTCTTCTTGGGCGGTGATATTGTCCGTGGTTGTCAGGGTCGGTGATACCTTCTTGCAGTGGTGTGCATGCAGCCGATTGCGTTTCCCCTCCACTCGAAGAGCTGTTCGGGTGGTGATCAGGACTTGCAGGGGGCCCGTCCACCGGGGCTCCAGACTCTTGGTGCGCTGGAAGTTACGCACAAAGACGAAGTCACCGGGTTGGATGTCGTGTCCGGGGCCCCTGGAAACATCGGGAATGGCGTGCAGCACCTGCTGATGGATAACAGACAACGTTTTAGTTAGGTTATACAAATAGTCAGACATGAGGACAACCGGGACGTCGTGGATGGATGTTGGCTTTGGAGCAGCCCAAAGGTTCATGGGCCGCCCGAAAACGACCTCGTAGGGGGTTAAGTGGTGTTTAGTGGGGGTGGAAGGCATTGATAGCAATGCTAGCGGGAGAGCGTCTGGCCATCTCAGTCCTGTGGTGGCGACTATTTTTGCTATCTTAAGCTTCAATGTGGCGTTGTGTCGCTCAACCAAGCCTGCAGATTGGGGATGGAAGACCGCATGGAATTTCTGTTTTACACCCAACCCTTTTAAGATGAGTTGGATAACTTCGGCTACGAAGTGGGGGCCGTTGTCGCTCCACAAAATTCGACAAAGGCCGTATCGGGGGAAGAATTCCTTCAGTAGTACTTTTGCGGTAGTCATAGCGGTGTTGTCATGGGTTGGGTAGGCTTCCACCCACTTGCTGAAGGCACACACAACGACAAGTACGTACTTCAAACCTTGGCACCTTTCTAACTGGACCTAGTCCATTTGTAGGACTTCAAAGGGGTGATTGGGGACCCCAAACCCTCCCCGGGGTACAGCAGTTCCTTTCCCAGGGTTGTGTTGGAGGCATACTAGGCATTGTTGGACCAGACGTTTGGCTGAGTCTGGGATTTTGTCGTTGTGCCAGACTTTGGAGATGAGTTCGATCATGGGGGCAGACCCTATGTGTGCGGGGGAGTGTGCCATGGTCAGCATGGGGATCAAGTATGAGTCTGGTAGCAACCATTTGTTCAAGTCTTTAGTTCGCCAGCAACCGTCATCGTCTTTCAATCCCACCCGGGCCCATTCAGTTAATTCGTGTGGTGTGCTGGCTATTAGGATATCCCTAATCGTTTCCCTAGCATCCTTCCATTTCTCAGTTTGTGACCTGGTCACGTACATACGGGTCGTGGACCTATTCTCGGCTGTGGTTCGGGCAGTAATGTCAGCCAGTGCATTTCCCTGTCCTATAATGTCTGTCACCTTCTTGTGTGCCTGGCATTTGATCACAGCTAACCGTGTGGGGAGGAGGACTGCTTCGGTCAGGGCAGAGACTAGATCTCCATGCAGGATAGGTGTGCCATGAGAAGTCAAGAATCCCCTCTCTTTCCATAAGAGCCCAAAGTGGTGAACTACCCCGAAGGCGTACTGACTGTCTGTGTAAATGTTTGCGGTTGTCCCTGCTGCCAGGATGCAGGCTCGTGTGAGAGCAATTAGTTCCGCCGCCTGTGCGGATCGCTGTGTGATGCGGGCTGTCTCAACAACTGTTCGGGCTGTGGTGACTGCATAGGCAGCTGAGGTGGTGCCATCGGGGAGCTTGATGCATGAGCCATCCACCCACAGTTCTCCGTCAGGGTCCGGGAAGGCAGTATCCCGGAGGTCAACCCTACTCTTGGTTTGTTCGTCGGTGAGGGTCACGCAGTCATGTATAGGGGACGCATTGGGGTCAGCGTCAGGGAGAGGCAGTAGAGTAGCTGGATTCAGAGTGGTGCATCGTTTCAATGTGATGTGGGGTGCAAGCAGAGTCAGTTCGTAACCAGTCAGTCGTGCGCTAGTCAGGTGTTGAGTCTTGGTTTGGTTCAGGAGGGTGTCAACCGCATGGGGTACCAATACTGTGAGGGGGTTCGAGAGCACGATCCCCTCGCTTTGCCGGATAGAGATAGCAGCGGCGGCTACTGCTCGAAGGCAGGCGGGCAAAGCTCTGGCTACAGGGTCAAGAGTGGCAGAGAAGTAGGCACAAGGGCGTTGCTTAGGTCCTATGGACTGGGTTAGGACAGACAACGCACATCCCTCCCTTTCGTGGGTGTAGAGGGAGAAAGGTTTAGTGTAGTCTGGGGTTCCTAGGACTGGGGCCGAGCAGAGGGCGTCTCGTAATTCTTTGAAGGAGGATTGACATTCGGGTGTCCAGGGGAGGGGGAAGGGGACATCTTTAGCCAGCAGTGAAAGCAGAGGTTTTATGATAAGACTGAAATTTGGCAACCATTGTCGACAAAAGGAGGTGAGGCCTACTAGGGACCGTACTTGCTTCTGAGTCTTGGGAACAGGGGTTTCTAGGATGGTCTGAATTCGGTCAGGGGTAAGTTTCCTCCCGTCTTTGGATAGTAGGTGGCCTAGATATGTTACTTGTGGTTGGCAGAATTGCAATTTCTTCCTGGAGACCTTGTGACCGTTCTCCGCGAGGAAGCGGAGGAGGTGAATGGTGGCTGTGACGGCAAGTGGAGTGGTGTCGGCCTCCAAAAGAATGTCATCGACGTACTGTATCAACACCACTCCATCGGGTAGTTGGACTGCATCTAGTTGCCTCTTGAGGGCTTGGCTATAAATACTGGGACTCTCAGTGTAGCATTGGGATGCCCTGCAGAATCTGTACGAACGGGCTTTTAAAGTGAAGCCGAACAGGTAGCGGCTGTCTGGGTGGATGGGGATGGAAAAGAATGCGTTCTTGAGATCAATAACAGTAAAGGTGGTGGCAGTGGATGGAATCAGGGTGAGGATGGTGGTGATGTCTGAGACCACGGGGTACTGGGGTATGACTACTTTGTTAACCTCTTGCAAGTCAACAATGAAACGGTAGGCTTTCTCATCTCCCTCGCCTTGCTTCTTTACAATGGGTAGGATAGGGCTGTTGCAAACATTACTGACTACTTCTACCACTCCTGCCTCGACTAGGGACTCGATGATTTCCACCAATGCCTTCTCGCCTTCGGGCGATATCCGATACTGTGGAAGCTTTGGGAGCACTGCGTCCGGTCGGACGGTTATGTGTACCGGGTCGATCACCATGCGCCCTACATCTGAGTCGGTTTTAGCCCATAGATGTGAAGGTAATGTGTCGAGTAGGGACATGTCAGCATCGGTTATAGAGAGCATACGCCGTGTGTGACAGGGTCTGGACAGATCTGGGTTATCGTGTAGGATGACTCGAACTCCGTCTGGGGAGCATCTGATGGTAGCTCGAAAATGTTTTAGCAAATCAAGTCCCATAATAGCATCGGGGGTGTTGGAGGAGAGCAGAAAGGTCGTGTCAGTGGTGTTATCTTCTAAGTCAAAGGAGATTGGTGCTGATAAGGGGTTAGTGGAGGGCGTTCCATCGAAGCCTATTGAGGTTACATGTGAGCCAGACAAGGGTGCCCTAGGAATCAGTCGTTTAGATAACGCACTACGTGTCGCCCCAGTGTCTACCAGGAATGGAGAGTTTGTGCCCAAGACCTTAGCAGTGACGTAAGGACCTTGCTGGTCAACACGGAGTTCGACTGGATCACTCCCTTGCCCCTGGCGGTCCTATGCGAAGTCATGGGTGCTTTCATAGTCGGACTGTTGACACTGGTTTTGTCGGGGGCGATCAAAGGTGTTTGGTCTGCCTGGCCTGTCGTTGATGGCGTCGTTCGTGTACCCTCGTCCCTGTCCTCTATTTCTGGGGTCATATGCTGTGTCTCTGGGGTCCCTATTTTTGTTCATTTCCAGAAGGACCGGGCACTGGGATTTCCAGTGTCCGAACCCTCTACAGAACGCACATTGATTCCCATCTAAGTCTCTTCGTCCGTTGTAGGGTGCAGGGGTATGGTCTCTAGGGGGTAGCTTTCTAGGGGCGGTTGGTTGGTAATTCCCTTTCGGGGGTTCTCTTCCTATGGTCACCCCTTGCAACTGTGCTATCATTACCCTCTCCTTCAGTTCCTTTTTCTTCCTTTCTGACGCCCTATCGTTCTCATTCTTTTGGTTTTCGTAGTATTGGGCCATCTGGAGGATAGCTGCGGGTTTGGAGGCTGCCCAACTACTCTCGCTGGTCTGCAGCTTCTGGGAAACTTCTTGTGACAGACCCTTCACATAATTCTGGACAAAGAGGTGATGTCCGGTTGCAGTGGTCATGTCCTGGCCACTATAATCGGAAAACACAGTCTCGAACCGAGAGAAGTATTCAGACACATCCTCCTGGGGTTTCTGGCGACAAGCCGTCATTATCGACCAATCTACCTTTCTTTCTGGGATTAGAGTCTTCAACTTATGTACAATCTTGTCTGGGAGCTCCAATATGGCTTTCGGGGGTTTCTGTCCTGGTTCTCGCTGTTTATCTATGGTATCGAGTTGTACCCAGGTATATCCGAACGGCTCAGCGTGGTCAACTTTCCGGATTTGTTTCCACACATCAGCCGGCAGACATAATCCGAAGAACAAGTCGATATCTGCTAAAGTCATTATTGTTGAGCCTAAGGCTGTACCTAGTTCGGTGTAGAAGGCAGTCGGGTTCTTTCTTAAGTCGGGTAGAGTTTTTCTAAAGGTCAAAATATCTTGTCGGTCCCATGGCTGGTAGACCCAATTATATACAACCCTCCCCTTCGCATCTTGGTGGTTGATGTCGTCATGTGTTCCCTGACCTCGTGGGGGGACCCAGTAGGGGGCGGCCTCTTTGATGGGCATCATGGTATCAGTCCTTCCTTCCTGGGGCTTAGCCGCTATGGGGGTTTCTGTTTTGGTTGTCTGCCTGTGTTCTTTAAGGTGTCGATAGACCTCGAGTGTACGAGTGAAGAGGTTCGTCACATCGCCCTCTCCTTCTTCCCCAATGTCTACCTTCCTATATAGGGCCGCTAAGCCTTCGGGACCTTTATCGCGGTACCTATCCTCATATGCATTCAGGGCGTGGTAACAAAGTCGTATGACAAAGTGTCGTCTGCGGCTGTCGGCATACGAGTTATACACATCCGTTATATACTCCTCACTTTCCTTTCGCTCCACCAGTGTCCCTACTATCTTGTCGATTCCTGCTCGTTCATCCTTTGTTAGTCGATTCATTCTGGTGGAATCTTTCTTTCTTATCTCAGGGTCATCCAACGTCATTGCCGACGTTGTGTTCAGTACAAGAGGCTCGGCCGGCGCGGAGGCCGTGAGGACCGAGGCCCCTGTACTGCTTTCGCTCATGTTTGGGGGTTGCGGGTGTTGCACTACCGATTGGGAGGGTGCGTATGGAGGGGGCATGTAAATGATTGGGGGACCTAATAGTAATTCGTCATTCGTTCGTTGCTTAGAGGACAACTCAGGGTAGAGCATAGAGGGGGTCCTAACAGCGTACTGGCCTGAGGTTTCGGGCTCCTGTCTTAGTTTAGTTTCCCTTCTCTCCTTTATTTCTTCTTGTAACTTTCTAGCGGCAAGGTGAGCTGCCTTTCGTAATTCCTTTTCTGCCTTTACTTCTTCCCTCTTTTTCCGTTGCGTTGCTTCTTTGCGCCACATGCCGATACTGTCAAGCATAGTAGGCGTCGTCTTATTGCTACGCAGAGCCATTTCTAGCACTTCTATCTTATGGTCGTCGAAGGATCCCATCAGTGGCCACTGACTCTCGGGGTCCTTCCTTGTATATTTATGCCATAGCTTGCTATAAGCTACGGCGACTAGTTCATATTTAGTGAACATGTCCTTATTAGGGGTGCCTTCCAGTGGAGCCGGATGGTCCACCTCTAATAAGCGGTCCGGGCAGAACCAACTACCAATCAGTGGGGAGAAGATAGGCATGACGGGTTTCAATGGGGACAAAAGTCAGCACTACCTATCTTTTCACTGCTTGCAAAGACTAGACAGAATATCTCTATTCCTCGTTATTTGTAAGCAGAGAATACCTCCAAAGAACCAATATCGAACAACTAGTGTTCGGACAATCAATCAATCAATCAATGGGGAGATAAAGATAGGCACGACGGGTTACAACGGGGACAAAAGTCTGCGTTACCTACCCTTCACTATTTGCAAAGACTAGACAGAATATTTCTATTCTACGTTATTTGCAAACAGAGAATATCTCAAAGAGCACTATTCTTCAAAACAATCAATGTTCGGACAATCAATCAGTGGGGAGATAAAGATAGACACGACAGGTTTCAACGGGGACAAAAGTCTGCGTTACCTACCCTTCACTATCTGCAAAGGGAGAGAGAGAGAGTATTTCTACTCCTCCCCGTTTGTAGACAGCGAATATCTCAAAGAGAACAATCAATGAGCAATACTAGTATTTCAAAACTTCAAACAATCAATCAATTATTTCGCAATTTGTCGTGTATCACGACCTTACCCGGACCGCGTGGACAGTTTCTCGTCTTCCGCCTCCAGCGCCCGATCGTCCTCTACTCTCCGTATTTGCCGCGGCACTCCTGATGGTTCCCAGTCAGGACCATAGATCACTCGAGAGAGGTCTGCTCGGAACCAGTGAAGTTCGGATGATCGGCTGCCAGACGAGGGTCTATTGGGCAGGAGCTCTCCCGATCGTTGCAGTCGTTCACTCTGTCGTCAGGACCTCTCCCACTGGATCCACGTGTCTCTGATGGGCCCCACGCTTGGGACGCCAATTGTTAAATGGTAGCGGCAGTTTCAGTCGGTAACCCTTCAAGTATTGCCCGGCGGTAATCGCCTCTCATACCATTCGATAATTTACCAATGAAAGAGGCAGGCGCCGGAGACTGGAAGGCAGGAAACAAAGTTTTATTCCGTCGGAGCAGAACACATCAGATCAGACAGCAAGGTATCGTCACGAGGTGCTCTAACTGCATCTCTGAGGCCTGGCCTCTTATACACAGGTTTATGACTTTATTGCAGGTTTATTGTACATGGCACATTCTTGAGATTACTTTGATGTATAAAAGAACGTCTTCGGAATCCCCACTTCGAACTCGTTCCCACACATATCTACAGTTGAAGTCCCCACCCCATCTACAGTAGGAGATGGCTATCACGCAGCTGGACATTCCGCCAATTCCCGGGGATGTGTGCAACCGGCCGGGTCTCAGGGGGAAGGGGCTTTGATCCACTGTAATCCCTTTGATGTGGGGTGTTTCCCTTACAGTAGGGGCAATAAACTGCATCCGCAGGGCTAGGTGATGGCCTGGGATCGGTTCGGACAATGGGGCGCAGAGGAAGGGGGTTATCAAAGAGAGGCATGACCATGTATGGGATGTCGGTCAGGCGTGGGATGTGGTTCCATGGCAGGGTCGCGCAGAATGAGGGGGGGGTTTATGGCCCGTGTATGAGAGAGCGGGGGTGGCCGGCGCGCGGGGGATGCTCGCAGCGCCAGGGGAACGCGCTGGTGATCGACAATGAGCGGGGAGAGAGTGGGGTGCCTAAAATGGCGGCCGTACGTTCGCTGTGCGTGGCGCTGGGGAGAGGCAAGATGGCGCAGATAATGTTCAGTTACAAGCTAAATTTCCACAAAACTACTCGAAGCTCAGGAAAATTGGCAGCGGGAACTAAGCTGCCTGTTCTCCTCAGAAAAACGGTTGAAGTGCGCCGCGCTAATGTGGAGCGCGAGCTATACAGCTGCAGAGAGAAAAGCTGCAAAACAAAAGACCGCCAACCACTTACTCCTTAGCGGCGGCCATCTTGAAATTCCGTGATTTGAGCGCGGCATACAACCGAAGCCACAATGCCACTTGCTTGACTGGAATGGATCTACACATCCTGGCACACAGGTAACGAAGACTTCTACTGCCTACAGAGCGGGCTCTAGCACTTAACTGACCCATCCTGACAGAAATGTAGATTTAGTTACGCAGATCACACTTTCAGTTATTTGGTGTAAATCCATTCAGTAGTTGTTTAGAACTTTAAGAGAAAACAGTCAGTGATATCTGCGACCGTGAGGACTCCTTGAATAATGATGAGTTTGTGCAGGGAAATGCAGAGCTGTGGTTAGCTGCAACGTGTTGCAGCCATCTTGTGACTCGCTTCAGTCCCACAAATCTTTTTTTTTTTTTTAAAAGAAAAGGGGCTGGATCGGAATACCCTGATCACCTAAAGTTGGTCCTGGGGTCCCAAATGGACAAACAAATTTGCTGTGTATTCACGATATTCACGAATTAGCGGGGGAAAGAAACAAGCACGGGCTCCTGTGCTTGTTTTTAACTAACCCCCCCACACAGTGCCTTGGGGGCCTGCGCAGCTCCCCATTGCTTTTGATTTAGCCCTGGGGAGGTGGTGGTCCCTGGGGTATATTAAAGCCCATGGAGGGGGGTATATGTGGCACCCCTCCACTAATTTAAATAAAGCCCCAGGGAGGTGGTGGTTCCCGGTGCTCAGTAAAGTCATAGGAGGGAGGTAGCAGGAGGTCTTCTTGGCCCCTAAGGATCCTCAGCAGCCAAGGAGACTTCACCCGCAACCAGCAGCGTGCCAGGAGGTGTGTTTGCAGAGTAATGGAGAAAGGGGGTGGGGCCTCCGGCAAGTTGCCAGCTTTTAAAAAAAGAATTGTATGTACTAGGAAGGACGGCTGTGTGGCCTCCCTTCCCTGGGCCATTTTTGGCCCTGGGGACCCCATCTACCGGTGCCTGCCCTCTCTTATTTATTTATTTTTTAAAGAGAAGGTGGGAGCGTGGCCTCCTTCCTGAAGGCAATTTCGGTCCCAGGGACCCCATCCCCCGGGGCCAGGCCTTTATATTTTTTTATAAAAGGGGAGGGGGCCACGTGGCCCCCCTCCCCAGACTGATTTCAGCCCCAGGGACCACATCCACCAGGGCAAGGCCATTTTATTTATTCATTTCTTTACTGAAAGGAAAGAGGGCTGAGCGTCCCCCCTCCTGGGCCATTTTTGGACCTGGGGACCCCATCCCCTGGGGCATGGTCATCTTTGAGACCTGGGGGGAGCCTGAAGGCTCCCGCGGCCCCAGTCGGCTTCCGCCTCCTGGGTGTAAAAAGCAAGGTGTGCTCCGCTTTCAGCTAGAGAGAGCATTGCCTTCTGAAACCAGAGCACACTGTTTGCTATGGGATGGTGGGAGCTGTGCTTCCGCCATCCCACCGCAAACTGAAATGTCCGGGGGGTGGACACCCTGGGACACAGCAGGAGCCAGCCCTAGGAGGTGGTGGTCCCAGGGCCATGTAAGGCTCCACTACAGGTCCCCCTCCCTTCTAAGTAAGCCACTGGGAGGTGGTGGTCCCTGGGGCAGAGGGTCCGAAACAGACCCTCTTCATGTTTGTGTCCCAGGGAGGTAGCAGTCCCTGGGGCTGCATGGGGGCTGTGGAGCCCCCCATGCTTCAATAATTATGTTAGCCCCGGGAAGGTGGTGGTCCCCTGGGCTGTGGGAGAGGCCATAGGGCCTCCCCCATACATTTTAATTATAAATATATGTACCCTGGGGACGTAGCATTCCCTGGGGTTGCGAGGGGGTCATGCGGCCCCCAGCATTTGACTAAATTAGACCCAGGGATGTGGCAGTCCCCAGGGCTCCATGGGGCCAAGTGGCTCCTCACACATTTCAATCAATTAGCGCAGTTAGGAGCGGTTCCCTGGGTTGCGGGGGACCATGCATTATTATTTGTAATTGCCTCAGGATCCTTCCCACCCGGGGGCCTAAATCAAACAAAGCGCAGGAGTCTGGCTTAGTTTTTCTTTTTACTTTTCAGCTGGATTCGCAGATCCACCGTGACTCCAGCCGAAAATGAAAAAAAATGCTTTTCTTGGACCCCCCGAACAGGCCTAAGGGATCAGGGTGTTTCTACCCTGCCCCTTTTCTTTTTTTCATGTTTTTGCTTGTGACTGCCAACACCTCCTAGTTTGAAGTGTTGGCAGCCAATCAGGTCTCAGGCACGAGATCAGGAGGGTTCGCAGATCCACCGTGGCCACAGTTGTATATGTGAGAAATCTTTCAATTTCTCAGGAACTACTGAACGGATTACACCATTTAACAAAAAGACTTCTTTATTGTCCAGTTCCGTTCAGCAGTTCAGGCTGTAGCCGTGTCTAAAATTACCTATGGAAATTAATATGGAGAAAAGGTGTTTTGGGACCCCTATTTTTCTCGGTCCCTGCTTGGCGGATCAGCCCGACATTTTCAAGACAGCAGCTGAAGTGATGCACTTCTTTGCTTCATGGAAGCAAGAGTATTGAAAAATGCACTTGATTCCACTAGAATTGCTTTTCAGTGGAGGGAGCTGGGAGCTGCATGTTTGCAGCTCAAAAGCAATGCCAACTCCCACAGGAGGTGGGGAGCTGGCAGGGAACACAGGGGCCTTGAGGCTCCCCTGGCTCTCGGGCGGAGAGGTCCCCTTGCATCATGAGGGCCTCAGGACTAAAGTGGACGTCATCCCCCAAGCAGCAGTGTTCCAGGAGATCTGTGTACAGAGTGGGGACGTGGCCTCTGACCACCTCAGCCATCCAGCTATGTGGGGCTTACTGGAGGTAACAGGAGGGCTAGGGGATCCAGTCCCCCTGCAGCCACGGGAATCGCCACCTCCCCAAGGCTATTTTTCATTATAATGCATGGGGGTGGCTCTAGCACCCCCATACAGCCCCAATGACTGCCACCACCCTGGAACTAACTGTTTGAAATGCAGGGGCCCCATGCACCCTGGGGACTGTCACCTCCCTGGAGCTATACTTAAATAAGATGTATGTGGGGGCTCCAGTTCCCCATGCAGCCCCAGGGACTGTCTCCTCCCCGAGGCTGTTATACTTAAATGCGTGGGGACCACGCGCCCCCGCTGCCCCAGGGACAACCACCTCCCCGGAACTATTTTCAATATGGGTAGGTGGCTGCGCAGCCCCCCTCCTGGATCTGTAAATGGCCGTGGGAACTGCCACCCCCAGGGCCGGCTCTAGCAATGTCCTGGGGTGCCCACACCTGGGACATTGCAGTTTGCAATGGGATGGCGGGAGCTTGTTCAAAGCAGAGCACACTTTGCTTTTTACACCCATGGAACTGCAAGTTAGCAGCTATCTGGGTGTAAAAAGCAATGCCAGCTCCTGCAGGAGGCCAGAGCCAGCCGGGACCGCAGGGGCTTCAGGCTCCCCCCACAGTCACCAAGGGGATTACCGTGCCCCCGGGAATGCAGTCCCTGGGGCCGAAAATGGAGGACCGCTCTGCTCCTTCCATTGAAATAAAATAAAAAATGGCCGGGCCCTGGGAAATGGGGGCCCCGGGAGGGGGGCTTCATGGCCACCCTCCCCTTCTAAAATATATATCTAAATAAAGACCTAGCCCCCCTGGGCAATCATAAGTAAACTGAATCCAAGGGGATTAACTTTAATTAATGGGGGGGGGTGCACGGACCCCCTAAGCCCCAGGGACTGCCAATCCCCCAAGGGTAATAACAATGAAATGTGGGGGGCCACAAGCCCCCCCCACACCCCTAGGGACCACAACATTCCCGGGGCTCAAATAATATAATGAAGGGGCCAGTGCACACACCCCCATGCTGTGGAACACCACCTCCGAAGGGCTAAATGAAACAAAGGAGGGGGAGCGCATGGCCCCCTCCTAGAGCCAAATATGGCCCTGGGGACTACCACCCCAAAGGCCGGCTCCTGGATGGGACATAGCTGTTTGATCTTGCTTGCTCAAAGCAGAGAACGATTGCTTTTACACACAGGGAGCTGTATGTACAGCAGCCCCCTATATGTAAAAGCAATGCTGGCTCCTGCAGAAGGCTGGGAGCTGGCAGTGATGACGGGGGCCTTCAGGCTCCCACCGCAGTCTCCAAACTAGTGGGCAGGCCCCGGGAGATGGGGACCCTGGGGCCAAAATTGGTCTGGGACTGGGGCGCATGGTTACATTGACGTTATAGTTAGGAAATAGATTTTAAATATCTTTAGAAATGTACAGAAAAAATTGAGGTTACAGGGATGTTATATTTAGGAAATAGAATTTAAAAAAACATAGAAATTCACTGAAAAAACAAAGGTTACAGAGACGTTATAGTTAGGCTCAGATTTTCCTCATACAAAATCAGCAGTTATAGATACCTGAGCTAACTATAACTTACGCCCCAGCAATGCTCTTCTTGGGACCTCACATATCACTCATGACATGGTCAGTGACATCACTAATGACATCACTGATGACATCATCAACAAAACAACTCTCACCCATATAACCTCTCATATGCCCACTCACACACCCATCCTATCACATGCACCTATTTACAGACCCATACCAGTACTCACATACCCACTCACTCCTCCACAGAGGCACTCACATACACACTCACTCACTCATAGAGCCACTCACACAACCATTTACTCACCCATACAGCTGCTCATACAACCAGTCACTCATCTATATAGCCACTCACATAGTCACATACCCACAGTTACTCACACACCCACTTATTTGCATACACAGTCACTCACACACCCACTCACTCACTCACCCTTACCGTTTTTCAACACAGCCAATCACTCACCCATACAAGCACTCACACACTCACTCCCACATCCACACAACCACTTACATACACATTCACACATCCATACAAGCACTCATACTTCTGCTCACTCATCCATACAGCCATTCACGCATATACTTAATCTACAGTACAGCCACTCACACATCAGCTCACTTAACCAAACACCCACTCAAACATCCCCTCACTCACCCATACAGCCACTTACACACCGAGTCACTCACTCATATAACCATTCAGATACCTACTCACTCATCTATACAGCCACTGATACACCCACCAACGCACAAGTAAAGCCACTCACTAAGTATCCCACTCACCCACACAGCTACTCACGCATCCACTTATACACCCATACACACAAGGATGCAGACACACAGTCACTCAAATAATATGTTAGAAGTAGGCTCACTTAGTAGTAGTGCACCTAGTATACAAATTTAACTTTTGTAGGAGGTTACTACAGATGTTTAACACCCATAAACTCTTAAGAACACTTACACTCACTTGATTATGTAATCAGTGATGTCATTTGAGATGGTAGTTTTTGGTTTTGCCAATAACTTTGGTGCCACATGACGAATCTCCACTAAAGTTTCTCAAAACTTCCCTTTTTTGGTTCTGTTGCTGTGTTGAAAGCTTCAAGGTGATCCATCAAGCGGGGCAGAGTAAAAAGCAGGGTCCCAAAATGCATTTTCCTCATGTTATGTCAATTGGGGATTTTTGAACACGACTTCTGCCCAAACCGCTGAATGGGATTGCACCAAATTTGGCAGAAAGCTAGATGTTGGGCCAGAAAGTGTGCTTTTTTCTGATTTGGTGTAAATCCATTCAGTAGTATTTGAGATATCGAACTTAAAAAATATAGATATCTGGGGATGCGAGTCTTTGCAGTGGACTTGTGAATCCTACTAAAATCTGATTGGCTGCCAACACTTCAACCAGGAAGTCAGCCATTTTGGGGCTCGGCTTGAAGCCGAGTCCCACAAACAAGGTAAAAAATAAAGAAAAGGGTGCAGGGTAGGACTACCCTGACCCAGATATGGTGGGGGGTCCCTCAGGGACCCTGCTGGGGTCAAAAGCATTTTTTTTTATTTTGCTGCAGACTCATGGGTGGATCTGCCAATCCATGGCAAAATATAAAAAAAGATGTGTGGCTCCTGTGCGTCTTCTTTTTAAAGCCCCCGGGTGGGCCAAATGCCAGGGGCATGAAGGGGGGGCTTATGGGGCCCCCCTGTTAGGCTTATAAAAAGCCCCAGGTACCGCCACCTCCCTGGGGCAATGAACAGAGCAAATGCAGGAGGGTCTGCATGCCCCCCACTGCCACCTCTCTAGGGCACATACATTATAAAAAAAGAAATTAGGGGAGACCCTATGGCCACCCTTCTGCCCCGGGGACCCTCACCTCTCCCGGGGTACAGACACAACAATAAAGGGGGTCAGTTGCAGACCACCACCTCCCCGGGGCTAACATTAAAATATGCGGGAGCTGCATGGCCCCCACTCCTAGAACCCCATGTCCCGGGGTGCAAAGCCCCAGTTCTTTGCAATTCGCTATGGCTTGGTGGGATCACCCGTCTCGCCAAGCCATAGCAAATGTGCTCTGCTTTATTTATTTTAAAGATTTGTAGTGTGCACAGCTACTAAAGACACTGAAAATCCTGAGGTCTGAAATGGCAAAGAGAAAAGGTGGTGTGTGAAATGAGGAACAAAAGTCTAATGTACGTGGTGTAATGCCAAAACCTTGGAAATGTG
Organism: Triturus cristatus; assembly: GCF_964204655.1. Lineage (NCBI taxonomy): Eukaryota > Metazoa > Chordata > Amphibia > Caudata > Salamandridae > Triturus > Triturus cristatus. The sequence goes on along the minus strand of NC_140581.1, from coordinate 918,939,639 downwards.
GTAGTTCTGTGGAAATATGGATTTTTAGGGTCAGTTATGTCCCCTATCTTGGACCCCAACGGTTTCATGTATAAACCATAAGTACATGTATGTTTCCTCCAGTTCCAGTTATGAAGACGCAAACACATGTGCGTCCACCGTCAACATGTCCTCTTTCAGATCCGCCATGAATGGGCCGGATATTCTATTCCTAAGTATGAAAGGCCACCGGCTTTATATGGTTCACTTATCCCATTTTACAGTTCAGACGAGTAGGCCCTGATTCTGCCATCAAGTCTTTTCTGCCTTCTGCCTCTGAAAGCTCCAGTCTGAGCTCGCATCTGTACCCATGAACTTTGTCCTACTCCCTGCGCGGCTAACGGTGCCTGACTCCAGCCTGTTGCCTGCCAAAAACTGTATTTCACCTTCAAGATTATCTGCTTTGCTCCACTCCCTATCCAATACATTCCTGTCTAGTAGTTTAAGTAAACATTCTCCCAGCTACCGAGCAAAGGGCCCGGCTTCTCTGTCTTCATGCAAGTAATTAATAGCCCTATTACTATGGAAGATTTCTGCCCTCACATCTAGTGTAGACACTTAGACGCTTGTACACGCACTAACGGACCGTATAGTCAGTATAGAATAAGATTCTATCCTAAGAGACCTTTCTTTCTGGATAACACAGTTCTTTAAACATAGGATATTAGATATGATCTGGGATTAGGTTGACATAACCCCAGACTTCTGTCTCCACATGTAGAGCTAAATGTCAAGTCCCCTTCATCCCCTAGTTACACGTCAATCACACGTCATGCTGCTGCGCGCGCATCTCTGCCAAGTATTTCTGCTGACATTGCGAAATTCTTTCATGGAACCACCCATTTATGACATCATACCTGATGACGTTCTTTAGTTACACCCACTTTAGTTACGCATGTATGTTCTTATCTTTGTTATCAACTGTTACGCCTCCGGCATCTGTTTCACTGTAATGCCTATTGTATATAAATGATTACTTGTCAATAAAGTGGGGTCCTTCACTTCCTGAACCTTCGTGGTGATGGAATATGGAGTCCTCAATTCGAATTGATTTTGGAATAAAGCCCGTTCCGAACCTCTAATACCACGGATTCTGCCTCTTATTTTACTGAGCTATTATTATAGATTTTCCGCATCAAATTAAGTCCCGGTAATTAAATTATTTACCACATATATGGCGCCCGAACAGGGACACTTTCTCATCTCACGCGCCGGAGGTGCGTTGCAGGCCCGGTCTCCTGTCACAGCTGGACGGACAACAACGCGTACCCACAGGATTTCCTGTATCTCCCTCCTGCCGAGCGGGGGTAACTGAGGCTGCGATCAACACCCAGACGAGGCGGTGAGAAGTGCGAAGTATCCCGACCAGAGCCTAGCTGAGAGAGCAAGATCCGAGGTATACAGAGGCCCACCAGTTCCGAAGTTCCGAAGTTCCGAAGTTCCGAAGTATCGAGTCGAGTCCAGTCCGGTCCGAGTCCAGTTCAGTTCAGTTCCGAGGCCTTCCGTTCCGAGCTACCCGGTGAGTACCATTGTCGGGGAGGCGTTCTGACGTGCACATAGGTTGTGCCGGTCAAGACGGGTTTGGGTACACAAATCCGGTCTGCACTGTTTCAGCAGTGTATCTGTACTGTTTAGCGGTATATCAAGTATGTCTAGTATATGAAGTCAGAATTATCTAGTTAGTATCGAGTATTATGCTTAGTGAACGGCCATCATTGTTGTTCATTAAATGTTAAATGTTAAATGTTTTAAATACGTTCTGCATATTGTGGTGTGAATGACTGTTCATTATTGTGTTTCGTTGTATTAAACGTGTTCAAAATTAGGTATCAGATCAGATCAGTTCTCAAAATGCCGCTCTTTTCGAAATTAAGACAGATCAAAACTAGAAAAGGGGTACTCGAAGAAGCTGTTCCCATTCCTCCTAGGGACACTCCAGGGTACTTTATGTATCATAAACATGGCCTAGACGCCATATTATTTCTTGATTTATGGGTAGACTACACCAAGGAATTACCAGAAAGTCAGAGGTGGCCCGCAGCTGGGACCTGGGATGCAGATTGCATCGTGAAAGTAGAGGAAGAATTATGGAAAAAGAAAGCTAGACAATCACAGAAAGACGCCATTGAATTATGGCGTAAAGAATCGTATAGACGTACAGAAAAAGCACGTAGACAGGAAGAGAAGAGTAAGGAGAATTTAAATAAAGTTCGAGAAAATATATTAATTGAAGAAGGTACTCGAGAAAAATCAGAACAAGTAGACAGACAACGAAATGCCCTTATGAATGGTATGTATCCTCTCCTGGCCGAAGGATTACCTAAGGCTACTCCGGAGATACCAAAAGACTTGCCACCCCCATTGTTTCCGATAAAGGTACATCCCAAAGGGCATCCCAGAACCGCAGAAGATGTTTTTCTTTCCTCTTATTTAGACGACGCAGCTCCCGAGTATGCTAATGCTGCGCCACATAGACCGCCTGCAGAGGGGGTTCAACGCCAAGACCCTCTTCCGTCTGTACCTCCGCAACAGCAAACTCCGACACAAGTTCAGGCAAGCACATCTGCTTCGACATCTGTATCCACACCTATAGTTGCTATATCACGTTCGACGAATCCTTTCACATCCAGCACCCCAGGTGGGGCTACCGGAGGTACATCAAACATTTTTTCCACGCCACCCAGAGTAAATAAACTTTCCTTTCAAGAATTAGCCCACCAACGTACGCCCAAACTAGTAACTCCCAACACGCTCAAGGAACTTCTAATAGATTGTAGATATGACCCTGTGCCCGGAAAAGGGGACGAAATGATGCTAGCATCATTACGTATCCGACGAGCTGCTATATATTTAGGGAAGCTACCAGGAATGACTACACACTTAGAAAATATATATCACTTTGTCCAGTCAGGGCGAGATTCTGAGAGTATTAACAGAGCCATGGAGTACCAAAAAGTGGAAATACAGGGGGAACTGTTACGTTTCCTCATAAATTGTGTGATCAGAAATCAAGACCAACCAGGGGTAAATCCGAAAGAAATGCAAATTCTTACCACATGGAGTCAGAATATATCAGAGGGGAGACATGATAAACGATCATGTATAGTAGCTATGTGCCGAAAGATCCGCAAAGAAATAGAACGAATACACGAAGAAAGATTAGCAGTAGACGAACCTGAACAAACCGAAGACGAGGAAGAATTAGAACTGCCCACAGGACAGTTAGAAACCATGGCCTATGTAGGTAGAGGAAGATCTTGCAATAATACTAGATGCTTCACTGATCCGATACGTCCGGTACGTCCAGATAATAGCAGAAATTTCCAAACTCCTATAATAAATATAAGGTCCCCCGAACATTCGTTCCAAGCCGCTGACAACCTACTCCGAGAACGAAGGGGTTATCATATACTCGATTCTATGGACGAACAAGAATTAGCCAGGTCAGCCGTTCATTGGGTTGATAGTCCCGGAAAATATAGTGATGATACATTAGCACACACGTTTTTGAACCTCGCCCCAGATGAACAGCGTTTAGCTGGTATCTATATGATTCAACAACTCCTTATATTATATAAAAGCCAACACTCCGACCCTGGTCCCTTACCTGATATATTGACTAAATTACTCACGAATAAATGGAGAGGTTCAGGTACTGAGCTAATTAGAGAAATACTAGAATCCAGAAAGCAGTACATTCTTTTTGTATGTCCCGAACATGTTTCACTGCCCATCAAGGAAAGAACGACGTACTATATGGATAGACAGAATCCCTTACGCGAAGTGCACCCGATAAAAGGTGAGGACAATCAGTTTAAACGTGTGTTTGTATACACACCCATATCTAAAATAGAACTATTGGAAATGAAGAAGGTGGTACCCAGTCATGACAAAGACCCAGCGGGTTTCCACCGAGAAATTAAAGACATGTTGCTCATGGGAGAGTATACCTACCCCGACATTATGACAATATTGAAGGTATTAATGCCTGCGGGCATTTATGAAAAACTCAAGGAAAAGGATTGGGAGGTGGGAGACCAAAAGATAGATTGGACAGCATTAGAAAACGAAGAAAAAGCTCGAGGTCCAGGTGCAGGGCTTGGGGAGAAGACCAAAACACTACCAGGTTTACTAGTACAGGTACTGCCACGTTTATTAACTACGAAAAAGGAAGACTGGGGTGCAATCTCAGCCTGTAAACAAAAACCAGACGAGGACACTAGTGATTTCTACGCCCGATTCGAAAAATGTTTTGGTATAAATAGTGGAATAAAAGCAAGTAGCGAGTCGTATCCACATCTGTTTGTGACAAAGTTAGTTGAAAATTCTTTGCCCCAAGTTAAGAATAGAGTATTGAAATTCGAGAGTACCTGGCAAGGTAACACTCCGTCACAAATGTTACAAATGCTACAGTACCATCACAATAGAATTAGAGAGGAACAAGAACATGAACAAAGACGCATGAAAGACACGAAAATGAAAATGCTAGTTTCCCAGACAGTTCCAGCTGACGGTCATAAAAAGGGTATGACACAGTCCAGTGTTTCACCAGGTCCTGTAAAAGGGACATGCAACTATTGTAAACAGCCAGGTCATTATGTACACGATTGTCCAGTTTTAAAACATAATATCGCCATAGGTAATACAAAAGAAAGACCACGGCCACCTAGACAGGATCAGAACCAACAAGGAGCCCCGCAGCATGCACAGTCCATGCCAGCTCCGCAACAGTCTCTGCCGGCTCCACCATCGCAGCCTATTGCTGCCACACAAACAACGACACGACAGATGTACCAGACCGCACAGTATGACTATCCTGATTATCAACGATACTCATGAAACAGCCTAGAGAGGGAAGTTGGCTTACCCCTTATTGAGGTCCCTGTAGATCAAGAAGGACCTTATGTACACAGTGAACTATTAGGCCAAGATAGAAAATTTTTACTTGATACAGGGGCAAGCCGAACAACAATAAAACGTAGTGAAGTTCCAGGGGCACCCCTCTCAGGCTCACAGAATATTTCCCTTGGCTTTTCAGGAAAACCTATCGTTAACGAAGTATCACAGCCTCTTCCCCTTACGATTGGTCCTTTGACACGAACTACAGATTTATTGCTTACTAAATCATGCCCAGAAAACTTGTTAGGTATAAAAACTTTGAAAGCTGTAGGAGCTATAATATGTTGTTCTCCGGAAGGAGTAAGATTGTTTTTACGTGATTTCAAAGGGCACTATGTGTCCCGAGACATGGATCACCGACTGCAGACTTTACCCACACATTTATGGGCACAAGGCCCTACAGATGTTGGTTGCATGAACATTACACCATATCGAGTCACACTAAAGGCAGGAGTGGTACTACCACGAATGCGACAATACAAGTTACCACCAGATGCTGTAGTGGCTTTACTGCAAATCATTGACGAACTTATTACCCAAGGAGTGGTTGTGGAAACAGACTCCAATGTATGTAATTCACCGATAATTCCGATTCTTAAACGAACTGATCCAAAGGCCCCGCCAGTATATCGATTGGTCATTGATCTGCGCGAATTAAATAAATGTATTGTACCACAATACCCCGTAGTTCCAGACATTTCTTCATTACTGACAGCTATTGATTCCGAAGCAACATTCTTTACTGTAATTGATCTCAAGAATGCCTTTTTCAGCGTCCCAATAGATCCGGAAAGCCAATACTTGTTCGGATTTAGTTTAAATGGACGAAGCTTTAAATTCACACGCGCACCCCAAGGATTCACAGAAAGCCCCAGCATCTATAGCCAAGCACTGAAACGAGAACTTGACAGTATACACATGCCAGTCAACACTGCCCTGCTTCAATATGTCGATGATCTGCTGATCACCGCTAGAAGCGAACCTGAATGTGAAAAAGCCTCACTGACGGTTTTACATTTTTGGGCCAAAAAGGGGCACAAGGTGTCCCCTTCTAAGCTGCAATTCTGTGTCCAGCGAGTTGTTTACCTTGGTCACTCGCTGTCCAAGGAGGGAAGGCAGCTTACACCAGATCGCATCCAGTTAATTGCTAACATGCCAATACCCAAGACACAAAAGGAGGTGCGGGCTTTTATAGGCCTCACTTCATATTGTAGGCAGTGGATCCCTCAGTATGCATTTCTAGCAAAACCACTCATTCAGTTGACAACACAGGAGGCAGCCACATCGACTGTCCTCCCTTGGACACAGGAACATACACAAGTTTTTGAAAGCCTAAAGAAAGCTTTATGTCAAGCACCCGTTTTAGCAACACCATGTTACTATAAACATTTTACACTCTTTGTTACAGAACGCGAAGGTACTGCTTTGTCAGTACTCACTCAGGAACAAGCAGGATCACACAAACCGTGTGCTTATTTTTCTAGTACATTAGATCCCGTAGCTCAGGCTCTGCCTGCGTGCCTGAAATCAGTGGCAGCAACAGCTTTAGCAATTAGACAAAGCGATGCCATAGTGTTAGGACACCAATTGACAGTACAAGTACCACATGCAGTAGAGGTTCTCTTGAACCGCACACAGACACAACACTTGACTATAGCACGACTCACTGGTTACGAATTAACATTGTTTCAGCCACATATAGAAATCAGACGTTGTAGTACATTGAATCCTGCCACACTGTTACCAGTAAACGGAACAGACCCACTTGCACATGATTGTATTGAAGTTATCACTATCACGACGAAACCTAGACAAGACTTGACAGACGTCCCATTGTCAGATCCAGACCTGACGTTGTATGTAGATGGGTCATGTATGAGAACAAGTACAGGAGAGTTAGTGGCCGCGTATGCAGTCACAACAGATACTGAAGTTATTGAAACAAATCGCATAAATACCTTGTCCGCTCAAGTAGCAGAGCTCGTCGCTCTGACACAAGCCTGTATTCAAGCTACGAATAAAAAAGTCAACATATATACTGATTCACGTTATGCATTCGGAGTTGTACATGACTTCGGCGTGCTGTGGCGAGAGAGAGGTTATTTAACTTCTCACGGTACCCACATTCAGCACGGACCCCTTATTCATGCCTTACTAGATGCAATACATCTACCCACTGCAATATCAATTATGAAATGTAAAGCTCATACGAAAGTTACTGATATCATTTCCCAAGGCAATGATTTAGCTGACAGAACAGCTAAACAGACTGCTCAAACCCACACGTCTGACATGACAAAGACAATAGTTCCGACACCAACACATTGCATGACGGTTAAGGATCCCGCTCTTGACGTAATTGACATACAGACACATGCTACACCAGATGAAATAAAGAAATGGACTGAATTAGGAGGGACCCAAACGGATCAAGGATGGATGACGAAGGAAAAATCTGTGTGGTTCCTTCCTGATTCAATGGTCCAAGTTATCATTAACACTGTACATAGTCCAGCGCACCTAGGAGAAAAAGCTATGCTAGACAGCATTCAACACATTTGGTTCAACAAACATTTACGAGCAGCAGCTAAACAAAAAGTCCGTACCTGTATGATCTGTTGTCAGTTTAACCCAGGTAAAAGCATTCCCGTAGAACAGGGTGGATTTCAGCCTCCTGATCACTCTTTTGAAGTCCTCCAGATGGATTATATCCAGATGGAACGATGTCGAGGATTCAAATATGTTCTCGTAGTTGTCTGTGCTCTTTCCCGTTGGACAGAGGCATACCCGGTTTCAGATTACACTGCCCCGACTACTGCCAAACAGTTGGTTCGAGAATTCTTCCCACAATACGGTTTACCACGTGTTGTCTACTCAGATAACGGCCAGCCGTTCTCCTCCGAACTAATGAAACACGTTTCACTTTTGTTAGGCTATCAGTGGAGATTTCACTGTGTCCGACACCCCGAGGCAGCAGGTCTCGTGGAACGACATAATCAAACTCTGAAAATTAGATTGTCCAAAATATGTAGAGAGAAAGGTGTCGACTGGGTAGTAGCCTTACCAGTTGCACTCTTTTACATGAGAATGGTAGCGCACTCTCGAACAGGGCTATCCCCTTATGAGGTGGTCTTTGGTAGACCACCAAATATGTGGGGGACGCCTATACCACGAAAAATAACTGATGTTGACTGTAACATGCTGACAGATTACTTGGCTTCCTTGATGTCTGCACTACAATCTTGTCGTTCACAGGTAGCTGCAGCCTTTCCCGACAACACCGAGGTGAAACCCCATGACGTAATTCCAGGGGATTTGGTGTTAGTGAGGAATTTTGACCGGAAGTCCCAGCTGGATCCTAGGTGGAGATCGCCTCAACTCGTACTGTTAACAACGAGGACAGCCGTGAAGATCGAAGGTCGAAAAGGCTGGATACATTCAAGTCATATCAAGAAATTTCATGGACTACCGTCCGATGTAAATGACACACCTTGCGTGTCTTCACCGATTGACTCAAAGCTTCCTTTGGTTGAACTGAATGACAAAGAACAATACAGACTAAAATTAAGGTCTACCAAGTCAGACAATTTGATTGTTTAAGTCCTCTCCAAGGTGAATCGGTCGAATTTGTCCCTGACATGAATCCCCTAGACCTGAATAGAGAAAGACACCGAAGGAAGCGAATGAAACAACATGCGTACTATAAATCACTGCGTAGTCATTGCACAGTGACGTTATTAATTTTGTTTTTCTTATGTCTTTTAATAATAGCTGCAAGTATATTGTTGCACATATATTATTCTATTTCTAAACATGTTCATAATGTTACTGCTGAACATTCTTTTAGTGAACTTCCCCCGCATGAGTTGTCATATAGATTTGCGCTGCGCAACAACACTTTTATTAGTATGTTACATCATTCCCATCAGGTTAGCAATGCTACAAATTGTTGGATATGTGGCCGACTCCCTCCCTATCAGAACTATAAAGGAATTCTGCCTCTCTTCCCATACCCGTTCACACACAATGGCTCCTGTGGAGCATGGTTTAGTCTAATTAATTCCCAAGATTCGAATTCCGCAGTTTATCAAGACAACTGGGTATGGGGAAACCTGCACTTAGTTTTACTTAAAGTCTGCTACCCTGACAAGAAGGGACTTCCCAAAAGAACAGGAACTGATCTAGAAAATGAAGTATATGGATTAGGTAATTTCACGCTTAATCTCATGATCCTGAATGTCGAATCCGAACCTGCACCAATTTTGCCCGCTATGTCAGTATTTCCAGTTAAAGGTAAATTATGTATAAAAAAGAATGGCTCTATACACATGGGCCACAGTAAATGCACCACTGTAATAGAATTCAGTGATCAAGGCAAGTCTACATTTAGAGCTTCTCGCCATTCCTACTTTGTATGTGGTCAGACTGCATATATACGTTTGCCTCTAGATTGGGATGGTACCTGCTACATTGGATTCCTTTTGCCACCTGTTTTCCTAGCTCCTCCTGATTATCATAGAAATACTTATTTAGTACACAATAGAGAACGGAGAGATCTCCCAATAGTCGATTACACTGAGACAGCATGGGAAAAATACACAGATTTCAATAAAGGTCTCTTTCCCTATATAGGTACAGTTACCAATAGTAAGCTGATACGTAGATTAACCAGAACCCTTGAAGCAGTAGTGAACGAAACTATTTCCGCCTTAGGCAATTTAACAGAAGAGCAGTCTGCTATGCGGATTGTTGTGCTTCAAAATTGTCTTGTCCTTAACGTCATCCTGGCCGATAGGGGCGGAGCTTGTAGGGTCATCGGATCAAGCTGTTGCATTTTCATACCAGAAAATTCGCCATCTGTATATAAAGCCATAACTCGCCTTCATAAGATTGTAAGCCAGATACACCAGAATCCAGGCACCTGGACTTGGTCCAGTTGGTTTTGGAGTGTATTATCTACCTTTGGATGGAGGGTCCTATCCTTCCTAGGTATTGGCTTTCTCATACTATTCAGTTGCTGTTTATGCCTACAATGTGGACCAGCGATTTGTGGTCTGTGTGCCACCTCGTGTATCCCACATCCAAGTTTTCATTCAAGATTCCGGAAGAAGAAAGAAGAACAAATGATGCTATATGAACAGATCAACGGATTGATGAAGATTGATATCTCTTAAGGGCAAGTAGGGGACAAGGAGGGAATGTGGAAATATGGATTTTTAGGGTCAGTTATGTCCCCTATCTTGGACCCCAACGGTTTCATGTATAAACCATAAGTACATGTATGTTTCCTCCAGTTCCAGTTATGAAGACGCAAACACATGTGCGTCCACCGTCAACATGTCCTCTTTCAGATCCGCCATGAATGGGCCGGATATTCTATTCCTAAGTATGAAAGGCCACCGGCTTTATATGGTTCACTTATCCCATTTTACAGTTCAGACGAGTAGGCCCTGATTCTGCCATCAAGTCTTTTCTGCCTTCTGCCTCTGAAAGCTCCAGTCTGAGCTCGCATCTGTACCCATGAACTTTGTCCTACTCCCTGCGCGGCTAACGGTGCCTGACTCCAGCCTGTTGCCTGCCAAAAACTGTATTTCACCTTCAAGATTATCTGCTTTGCTCCGCTCCCTATCCAATACATTCCTGTCTAGTAGTTTAAGTAAACATTCTCCCAGCTACCGAGCAAAGGGCCCGGCTTCTCTGTCTTCATGCAAGTAATTAATAGCCCTATTACTATGGAAGATTTCTGCCCTCGCATCTAGTGTAGACACTTAGACGCTTGTACACGCACTAACGGACAGTATAGTCAGTATAGAATAAGATTCTATCCTAAGAGACCTTTCTTTCTGGATAACACAGTTCTTTAAACATAGGATATTAGATATGATCTGGGATTAGGTTGACATAACCCCAGACTTCTGTCTCCACATGTAGAGCTAAATGTCAAGTCCCCTTCATCCCCTAGTTACACGTCAATCACACGTCATGCTGCTGCGCGCGCATCTCTGCCAAGTATTTCTGCTGACATTGCGAAATTCTTTCATGGAACCACCCATTTATGACATCATACCTGATGACGTTCTTTAGTTACACCCACTTTAGTTACGCATGTATGTTCTTATCTTTGTTATCAACTGTTACGCCTCCGGCATCTGTTTCACTGTAATGCCTATTGTATATAAATGATTACTTGTCAATAAAGTGGGGTCCTTCACTTCCTGAACCTTCGTGGTGATGGAATATGGAGTCCTCAATTCGAATTGATTTTGGAATAAAGCCCGTTCCGAACCTCTAATACCACGGATTCTGCCTCTTATTTTACTGAGCTATTATTATAGATTTTCCGCATCAAATTAAGTCCCGGTAATTAAATTATTTACCACAGTTCACTCACCCAGGGTAACGAAACCCATCACATGGGATTCTCATCCCAAAGAAAAATCTCGAACTCTCAGGGGGCAGCAAGCCCCTCAACGAGAGATAAGACCTTTTGTTTTGCTGTTTGTGTTGTGCACCTAAAGGTGGAGTAAATCCACATGTAAACTGGGTATGAGTGGGGGGTGCAGTGCTGATGAAATAGTAGTGCAATAGGAGTGTGTTTAAAACTAGTTACGGGACGGCCAGGAAGACTCTCTTGGACACTGCCGTGCCGATGCTAGATTAAAAGAAGTGAAAGCCCCACTAATTCGATGTAATCAATGGAGCAATATACAAAATGGTGGTCAACATGTTTCAGCCGTGGCGCCTAGGTTGGCTCGGCTTTCATCAGGACCTTATAAGCTACTGCAAAAATGAAAAATGACGTAACAAAGGATACAAAGGGCACCCTCAAAATTGCTTGTAGGGTGTGCGTCTCCTCAACGATACAAACATCACCTAGACAAAAAAAAAGGAAGGCTCAGTGTAAGAAAGTGGGTCATAATTGCTCAGTAATAACAGGTAAGAATGTGTAAACTAAAAGCAATTGCCACTCACCCGTGTAAACTGGGTGGAAAATGGACCTTCACCTGGCAACCGCTCAGGAAGGAACACCGCTCTGAAAGAAAGAAGATGTAAGGCTGCTAAAGGAGGGAGAGCTTACATATCATGAGCGAGTGTGAATGAAAGTGAGTACGTCCTCTAACAACGAGGGAGACTGACAGAAACAGCGTATGCACGAAATGCTGTTGGGTGCAAGAATGATTACTTGTCAACAGGAAAGGCCAGTTAGGGAGACATGACCCCTCCTGTATGATCGTGAAATGAATAGAACTTGTCAAGACAAGTGTAAAAAGGATGTCTCGATCTCAGCCCAAACTTATCGCTGGAAGGTGAGGGGATGGTCGCCTTCGTAGAACAATAAATTAAATAGAAAAAACTGAAAGGAGGGACAGTCTGTGCCCAGCGTCAAAAGAATCTCACCTCTCCGTCGGGGAACCGGGCTGGAATGAGCCTGCAGCTGAAGGTCCCGCGGGGTTGGGCGGAGGCGGATTAAGAAAAGAAATGTCAGCAGTTGCGGACCAATCAGGGGAAAGGTTACTCATGCCGTCGAGGGGGAGAACCAATCAGAAGTGTTAAGCCACTCGTGTGGCAGTAACCATGGAGACTGTGGTACAGCTGACAGGTTGCAGAAGAAGGCAGACGAGATAAAATAGTACTGTTCTGTCCTGCCCTACTTATCGACAGCTTCACCCTCTCTTTTACTTCCCGGTGAACCGAATGCCATCCCAACCAGCGTCGACCGCGCCGCTGAGACTGATGTCTCACATCCGTTCATACCCTTTTCATTCAATTGTTAACCATTGAGTGATTCGCGCTCCATGAGCCAGCGCTGTTTTATCTCGTCTGCCTTCGCGTGGATTATACAACATTTGTTTATTTCTCCACGCCTCTGACTCCTTTTCCATCTATTTACCATCTATTTACCTTGTTAAGGAGCCCCCCACCGCTTCGCTAATTAGTCGCGGCGGACAAATCTTTGATTTTCTGACAGCGTCTTCTGCAACCTGTCAGCTGTACCACAGTCTCCATGGTTACTGCCACACGAGTGGCTTAACACTTCTGATTGGTTCTCCCCCTCGACGGCATGAGTAACCTTTCCCCTGATTGGTCCGCAACTGCTGACATTTCTTTTCTTAATCCGCCTCCGCCCAACCCCGCGGGACCTTCGGCTGCAGGCTCATTCCAGCCCGGTTCCCCGACGGAGAGGTGAGATTCTTTTGACGCTGGGCACAGACTGTCCCTCCTTTCAGTTTTTTCTATTTAATTTATTGTTCTACGAAGGCGACCATCCCCTCACCTTCCAGCGATAAGTTTGGGCTGAGATCGAGACATCCTTTTTACACTTGTCTTGACAAGTTCTATTCATTTCACGATCATACAGGAGGGGTCATGTCTCCCTAACTGGCCTTTCCTGTTGACAAGTAATCATTCTTGCACCCAACAGCATTTCGTGCATACGCTGTTTCTGTCAGTCTCCCTCGTTGTTAGAGGACGTACTCACTTTCATTCATCACTCGCTCATGATATGTAAGCTCTCCCTCCTTTAGCAGCCTTACATCTTCTTTCTTTCAGAGCGGTGTTCCTTCCTGAGCGGTTGCCAGGTGAAGGTCCATTTTCCACCCAGTTTACACGGGTGAGTGGCAATTGCTTTTAGTTTACACATTCTTACCTGTTATTACTGAGCAATTATGACCCACTTTCTTACACTGAGCCTTCCTTTTTTTTTGTCTAGGTGATGTTTGTATCGTTGAGGAGACGCACACCCTACAAGCAATTTTGAGGGTGCCCTTTGTATCCTTTGTTACGTCATTTTTCATTTTTGCAGTAGCTTATAAGGTCCTGATGAAAGCCGAGCCAACCTAGGCGCCACGGCTGAAACATGTTGACCACCATTTTGTATATTGCTCCATTGATTACATCGAATTAGTGGGGCTTTCACTTCTTTTAATCTAGCATCGGCACGGCAGTGTCCAAGAGAGTCTTCCTGGCCGTCCCGTAACTAGTTTTAAACACACTCCTATTGCACTACTATTTCATCAGCACTGCACCCCCCACTCATACCCAGTTTACATGTGGATTTACTCCACCTTTAGGTGCACAACACAAACAGCAAAACAAAAGGTCTTATCTCTCGTTGAGGGGCTTGCTGCCCCCTGAGAGTTCGAGATTTTTCTTTGGGATGAGAATCCCATGTGATGGGTTTCGTTACCCTGGGTGAGTGAACTACCACATTTCCAAGGTTTTGGCATTACACCACGTACATTAGACTTTTGTTCCTCATTTCACACACCACCTTTTCTCTTTGCCATTTCAGACCTCAGGATTTTCAGTGTCTTTAGTACTTTGTTTGGGGATCCAATCCTGCGCGGTCTTTAAACTTGTTCCCTTTGACCCTCCGGTATTTAACCGTTTTGTAATTAGTGTGCACAGCTACCCCAAGGGGTTTCCTGGTGCAGGACAGAAGCAGATAGGTTGTCCAGCGACTGGCCGCTAGAATAACCAAGTCTTCAAGTTCTTGCGAAAAGCAAGTAAGGAATTGCAGTGCCTAAGAAAGGCAGGTAAAGAGTTCCACATTTTAGGACCTAGGTAGGCAATGGAGCAGCCCTTCATATGGGTTAAATGAAACCTAGGTATGGAAAATAGTGCATGGCTCGAAGATATCAAGAGATGAGTAGGCGAATAGGGAGTAACAAGTTCCTGAATTTATAAAGGGGCTAAGCCATGTTTGGCCTCGAACATATAGCACAATGCCTTAAACTAAATGTGTTTAGAGACCTTGAACCAGTGCAATGCCTGAAGCAGCAGGGAGACTGAGGTATTGCGAGGTAAGCGAAAGAGCAGCCAAGCAGCAGCATTTTGAACCAATTGCAAACAGTCGAACTCTTATCCGCAGCCAGGTACAGCACATTGCCATTGTCTAATTTGGACATGACCAGCGCCTGAATAACAGTTCTTTGAGCCACTAAGGGAATTAACCAAATAATCTTTTTCAGTCAATTAAGGACTCAGAAGCAGATGGCAGTGACCTTAGTCACCTGTGGTTTCCATAAAATGTATCATCTATGATGAAACCCAGATTTGTAACCTTAGTGGATGGGGTGGGCAGAGACCCTAAGGTATCCGGCCGATGTCTAGGGCTTCAAAGGGTGGTGTTGTTACCCAGGACCAAAACCTCAGTTTTATCACTGTTGAGCCTAAGTGCATTCTTATTCATCCATAAGGAAAGGTTCCTCGGACCAAGGTTCAGCAAAGATGACTCATGGCGCTGAGCTGATGATAAAGAGAAGATGATCTGTGTGTCATCGGTTTATGAGAAAAGGGCAATGGCTGCTCCTTTGCTAAGGCGGAAGAGCATTGCCCCACTGCTCATAAGGAAAAATAAATGACAATAACGTATCATTATTATCACATTCGTTTTCCTATTGAGTCAGTGGCCCTTGGGCGGGTCAGGACTGGCCAGAGAAGAGGGAGGAGGGGTTTGCACTCCCTAAGTGCGTAAGACTGCTTGGCCAGTCCTCTTTGGGCAGCCAAACAGTCATGCGCACTCTGCATCTTTCCCTCCAGGCTGTAACATCTTGCTGAGGATCACGCCCAGCCTTCCATTCCTTATCTGAGTGCAGCACTGCATTGCAGCGTTGCGATTGGCTCAAGTGAGCCTGGGTGGTTCCTGCGGCTACCTGCTGCCGGACTGGAGACATGAAGAAGAAGACAGAGGAGAGGCGGAGGTTGGCCGTTTTTAAGTAAGTGTTTTATTTTTATCCGTCTGCCCCCCCACCCCACCACCTGGGTCCGGTAGCAGTCGCTGGAAAAAGGGTAAGCCTACATTTCTCTATTAAGACCACTAGTGGTTGGACATAGACGTTAAAAAACACAGGGCTCAAAACAGAATCCTGTGGAACACCAGAGGTCAGGGCTAGAGGATTGGATCTTGCATTAGCCGAGGAGACCTGAAAGGTGTGGTCAATCAGGAAGGAGAAAAGCCACCTCAAGGCTGAACCTTTGAGGCCCAAGGACTCAAGTCTGCCAGTCAGGATATCATGCAACACTGTGTCGAAAGCAGCGCTCAGATCAAGCAGAAAGAGTGCGGCTGTGCCTCCCGAGTCCAAATGCTATTTGGGACATTCTGTTAAGCCAAGAAGGGCGGACTCAGTGCTGTGTGCAGCCCTGAAGCCAGACTGTGAAGGATGAAGAAACAAATGGGTCTCAATGAACATAGAGAGCTGGGCTTTGACATGTTTTTCCAAGATTTTGAAAAAAACTGGACGAAGGGAGATAGGGCGATAGTGAAGGACTGGGCTATTCTAGGGCCCAGCGGTGCCAGGGGACAACACCTGAAACCTTCGTGGGTTACCTGTTCCGGCGTACAAACACAGAGACTCGGGACACTTCCGGCGGCGTCAAAGATCAGCGTTTATTTACTGCAGGGATACAGAAGTCGCAAGAAGTACACAACGTGTAGGTTCTGGGAGACTGCTTCAAATTGCACAAGTGGATCGCTCCTTTTATACGCATTTTGGTCATAGAACAACATGGCAAACAAAGGTTACAATTCAGTTCCCACAGTAAACCTCAAAAGGGTCGCATTCATGTTTCAGAAACCCGGAATACAATTTCAGCTCCATTGCCGGTTCCCAACTGTAAAAGCAGGTCACCCCCACATTAAGCACATTCCATTCTGACTGTAAACACATTAAGAGGAAGGACAGAAACAGATGCAACGGAAGAACAAGAATGCACAACAGATTAGAAACGAGTGTAGAGGGTAATAACGGAAACCTAATCGCAGAATCAAAGGCCTCGTGACTAATGCAGGCATGGCTGAAACAATAGACCAGTATGGCAAGATGAGCCCTGAGCGGGGCCATCTGCCTCTGCCGTGTCATTTCCCTCATCATAAAAGACACCCCCAAAGGAACACTTGTCTTCTGTGGAAGCTTGGGAATCCCAGGGTCACAAAGCGGACAAGGTCCGTTCGCTGGCTACTTGAGGGCAAGAGACAAAATGGATGCCGCATCTAAAATGGAACCCGAGGGTTCAAATGGACATATCTAGAAATGAGACGATCCGTACGTAGTAGCGTAGCGAAAACGCGTACACCCACTAAACTCGTCATTTGCGGTTCGCAGATACCAGATTCGTCCATATTCAAATACCCCAAAAAGGTGTCGTTCCAATTCCCACGGAACCTCAGACGCTCCTTTTGCCCTCATGTAGGCAAGCACTAATCGAGATCGGAGTCGATTTCGATACTCATCAGATCGTTCAGCTGCTGCTGGAACATCATTCTATCCATCAATGTCTCCTTGGTAGCAGATGGCCGTCTTATACACGTTGTAGCACAAAGACTACATAAGGCAGGACTACACTGTACACAAAGACAACACGTAAATAGAAACGTTACAACAACCCCTACGATCATCAGAATCTTCCAACCCCAAGTGGATATCAGGCCCCAAAACCATCCGAGAAGTGTCCAATTACCCTCGTCCACGTGTATGGACTCGGAAATCTTATGCAACTTCGAGATGGCTTGGTAAACAGTTGGAGCGTTATCAGGAATGAAAATGCAACAGCTCGAATGGATAACTTTGCACACACCACCTCTATCCGCCAGAACAACGTCGAGAACCATACGGTTCTGCAACGTCATAAGTCTACCCGCCTGAAGTTCTGCTGTTAAATTACCAAGAGCACTCGCAGTTATGTTAGCAGTCATCTCTACCACACGAGTCAACTGTCTCAGGTTTCTACTATTAACCATAGGTCCCCAAAACGGCAAGAAACCCTTAAAGAAGTCTCCTGCTTCTTGACCAGCAGTATCCTCTGCACTAATAACGCCTCTCACAACTCTAGTCTTGTGATAATCCGAGGCGACTGTAAAAGTCGGTGGCAAAAGATTCGCGATATAACAGGTACCCGAGAAATCACGGGGCAACCACGTATATGCACGTTCATAACATACAAAATAGGTACCCTTGGCAGTCAGAAAAACAGGGGAAGAAAGCATCGGGAGAACATATGTCTCAGTGCAAGCACTGTTCCCGAGTTGCGCTCTTGGATTTCGACCAAGACCCTTTAAACAGAAATTACCGAGGTGGGGTACAACCCATATTGGAGATGAGCTCTTGAGCTGTCTATCACCCACTGATGCACTATACTCAGTTTCACTCAGGTCCTTGTAGGCTTGCACCTCTTCATCTGGAATAAGCGATGCATCAAAAACATCTCTATCTAAATCCGCAATCGCTATCACCAAAGGCTTGTGGTACGGACCAGGACCAAAATTTACAGAGCGTGGCTCTCTACTGGGGTAGGAGTCTAGTGCACTACGGAACATAGTTTGGAATGCTCGAGCTGACCCTTGGGAACTATACGGAAGAATTAGATACGGAATACCCCTATCCATGGTATGTGGCATTAACCCACACACCCAACAGTTGGTAGTGTTCATTACCAACTGATGCTGATGTAGGAGCTGAACAAAGGAGTTATTCATGAATTCCGCACGTCTAACCTGTTCATGTTGTGGCAGAGGATGAAAGGAATGTGGAGAAACAGTGGTAATAGAACTTGGTTTAGGAGAAAGAGTAGGTGAAATGGAAGGCAACAACGACTGTATTCCGAAATACACTCCACCCACTAATAGCATAGAAACAGTCAGAAACAGCAGGAATACCTGAAACAAAAAACACTTCGTTCGCACAATCTTATGCAATTTTGATCTTTGCGCCGACATCCTTTCTTCTTCCAACAGCTTAGAGAATGCCATCCTCTAAAAACCGTCCGTACGTCCTTGACGCACTTTGTTCTGAGTAGCGATTATCAATTCCCAGGAGTTCCCAGGAGTCGACAAAAAGTAACCGACCTAGTGTCAGAAACCTGCTAAACAGAAGGGAGTACCCGCACGGCCCTACGGTTAACCCGGATGATAGGTTTTCCTAAACACGCAGCTTAATACAAATCTCTTCAGCTGTGAAAAGCATACATAAAAACTCAAAAATGCAGAAAAGGATGTAATTGTTCGTAATGTTCTTGACAATGGGAAAAGGAAAAAATAGAAGGAAAATTTTATTAGTCTCTGTTACGTGGGCGAAGAAAATATCGATTTCTTCCAGGTCGAGTCTGTTCATCAAACAATGGTTCAGTTGGTGAAACAGTGTTCAGTCGATTGGATGACGATTCAGACCTCGAATTCTCTCCAACTGACGATTCAACAGGTGTGTCTGACTGCGATGGCAATGAATTGTCCCTTACAGGCTGAGCATCGCTGAACGGCACAAAACATAAAGGGGTCTCAGTTTCCGTTGCCGCTATACCAGTTCTCACCCAACTATCGGTTGGGGAAGGGATCGGCACCTTTTTGGTATGGCCGGCGTGTACCCAATTCTTTCTGCCTTCCAACCGAACTGCAGTCCTCGTGGCCAATAGCACTTGATAGGGTCCCAAGAACCTCGGCTCCAGGTTACGTTTTCGGCCAAAATTTCGGGTAACGACCCAGTCACCCGGTTGAAGCCGATGTCCAGGACCCTCTGTCTGTGCTGGCAAAGCTTCAAAGACCTGTTGATGAATGGACCTTAGTTTAATAGTCAGATCATGAAGATAATCAATTAACATTGGATACTCAAGACTATCAAAGGCCTTGGGTCTCGGAACTCCCCAAATATTCGCAGGGCGGCCGAACACAATCTCATAGGGACTGAGCCCTACTCGAGAGTGTACAGTCGCTCTGGTCGATAAGAGAGCCAGAGGCAAGGCATCAGGCCATGATAAACCAGTCGTAGCCTGTATCTTTGCAAGTTTCAGCTTCAGGGTACCATTGTACCCTTCAACTAAACCCGCTGCCTGGGGATGATTGGCACTATGGAATTTCTGTCGAATTCCAAGGCCCTTACACACACTCTGCATCACACTTCCCACAAACTCGCTTCCATTATCTGACCACACAATCCTTGGCATTCCATATCGCGGAAAGTATTCCTTCAGTAGCACTTTCGCTGTGGACAGAGCAGTATTATCCTTAAGAGGATAAGCCTCGATCCATCTGGAGAACGCACAAACCACAACCAAAACGTACTTCAGATTGTTGCATCTCTCCATATGGATGAAGTCCAGTTGGATAACCTCAAAGGGACAGGCAGGAGGAGCAAAATGACCAGGTGGAGTGGGAGTGCCCTTGCCAGGATTATGCATCAAACACACCATACAACTCTTAACCACCCTTTCAGCACACTTAGCAATACCATCATTCTTCCATACAGGGGACAATAACTTACATATACCTTTTGCACTACTGTGGGACAACCCATGAGCCATAGTTACGACAGCTAATACATACGCATCCGGCAACATCCACCTCTGGCTTTCCGACAAATCAACCCAACATCCATGCATGTCCAACTTTCCCGTACTTTCTTTCCACTTGGTTCTTTCAATTTCAGTCGCCTCATTATGAATTGATTTCACACTCTCAACAGTGTCTTCACACATCCCAGTCTCCGTCGGCCATCTCACTGAACCCGTAACATACATTCGGGTTGCAAGATTCTTGGCCGTTTCCTTAGCAATCTCGTCTGCAAATGCATTACCACGACCAACATCATCCGTAACCTTTTGATGCGCACTACATTTAACAATCGCCACCTGTTTAGGCAATGTCAGTGCATCCAAAAGATCATTCACGAGCTGCCCGTGTTGGATCTTCGTACCATGCGACGTCATAAATCCTCTTTCTCTCCACAATCGCCCAAAACTATGCGCCACACCGAATGCATACTGGCTGTCAGTGAACACATTCACCCGCTTTCCTTTAGACAAAACACACGCTCTTGTTAGCGCAATCAATTCTGCTGCTTGCGCTGAATTCTGACTCAATCTCGCGGTTTCCACAACCGTACTCAATGTCACTACAGCATACGCAGTTGTCACATCACCATTCGGCAACCTAAAACACGAACCATCAACATACAAAGTGCCATCAGGATCTGTCAACGGAGTGTTTTTCAGGTCTACACGACCCTTCGTTTCTTCCTCAGTTCGTAAATAACAATCATGTGGTGGTACACCATCTAGTTCCATATTAATCGGCAACAATGTCGCCGGATTCAGCACATTGCAACGCTTCATCTGTATATGACTTGCCAAAAGCGTCAACTCGTACCCTGACAACCTTGCACTTGTCAGATGTTGAGTTTTTGTCCGATTCAGGAGAGTGTCAACTGCATGCGGAACCATCACTATGAGCATATTATCCATGACCAGACCTGCAGATTGTCGAATAGACACTGCAGCTGCCGCTGTCGCCCTCAAGCAACTGGGCAACGCTCTAGCTACCGGGTCTAAAGTCGAGGAAAAATACGCACATGGACGCTGCTTACCACCGAATTGTTGCGTCAGAACGCTCAACGCACAACCCTCTCTCTCGTGAACGTATAGTGTAAACGGCTTACTGTAGTCAGGAGTACCTAACACAGGGGCCGAACACAACGCATCACGCAGTTCAGAAAAACTCTTCTGACATTCTGCCGTCCATGGCAAAGGAGTCGAAACATCCTTGCACGTGAGAGCTATCAATGGCTTCGCTAACAGTGAAAAATTTGGAATCCACTGTCTGCAATATGACGTGATACCTAGGAAGGCACGCACATCTCTCTGAGTTGTTGGCACAGTCATTCGAGCAATTGCTGCGATTCTTTCAGGGGTCAACCTTCTTCCCGCCTTTGACAATAAGTGACCTAGATAGGTTACTTCTTGACAACAATATTGCAGCTTAGAAGGTGACACTTTGTGGTGTAAAGCACAAAGATGCTGTAACAGTGACACTGTAGCAGTTTTGCAAATCTGTTCAGTGTCAGCAGCTACCAACAGATCATCGACATACTGAATCAAAGCCGCGCCAGCCGGCAATACAAACGCATCAAGTTGACCCTTAAGAGCTTGACTGTAGATCGATGGACTCTCACAGTAGCCCTGAGGTGCGCGTTTGAACTTGAAGCTGCGACCACCTAATGAGAAACCGAATAAATCTCTGCTTTCCTCAGCAATCGGAATGCTAAAGAACGCATTCTTAAGATCGATTACCGAGAACCAAGAGGCAGAAGCCGGAATCAGCGTCAGCAAAGCTGTAATGTCAGGCACCACGGGAAACTGTGGAACAACAATTTTATTGACCTCCCGCAAGTCAATAACAAAACGATACACAGGAGGCTGAGAGGGATCAGTTCGTTTCAAAATAGGCAACACAGGACTATTACACACGTTACCCCGCGTCTCCTCGATAACATCTTTGTCGATCAAATCGAAAATGATCGCTAAAAGTGCTCGTTCACCATCAAGAGAGATACGATACTGGGGAATGCGTGGCAATCGCACGTTTGACTTCAATTGAACAACATAAGGTGGTATGTCCCACAGGCCCACGTCATTGGGACCTGTCGCCCACAAAGAATCAGGAAGAGAACTCAATTCCGGTGGGAGCTTATCAGTCGACAGATACATGGGAGAGATCACTCTCTGACCTAGCGTAAGCTCCACTCCCGCAGGGGAGCAGTACAAAGTCGCATATAACCGCTTTAATAAATCCAAGCCCAAAAGATTCTCACCACAACCAGTAGTCAAAATCAAAGGAGCTTCTAACTCTCGAGACCCAATTGTAAGGGGCAAAGGGCTAGAAACCGGATTGGTAACGGGGGCGCCAGAGAATCCAACGGAAACATTCGTTAAGCCAGACAAGGGTGCGCCAGGGAGTTTCGAATGCATGATGGAACTTTTCGCCGCACCAGTGTCCAACTGAAAAGGCTCAACTACGCCCAATGTGGCAACTGCGACATAAGGCCCTCTCTGATCAACCGGAACTGATACTACTCCCTTTCTATGTCTATGGCTGTCCTAGTAAATACCGCCCGCATCAACATCATGCTCGACGTAATAGTCGTCCACATGATACTGTGCAGATCGCCCAGACGAGGGATCGCGCCGATCGAAACAATTTTGCGAATCTGATGAAGTGACAAGACGCTCGTTCTGATTCTGAGTAACACCACGACCTCTACCACGTGATGCTTGTTGGGGACCACTACGACCTCCTCGAGCCGAAACACCATTGTTGCGGTCACGCAGCACTGGACAATTAAACTTCAAATGACCCTCGCCCCTACAATATGCGCATTGATTATACCCCAACACAAACCGAGGTGTAGAGGAGTCAGTACGCAGCTGTGATCTAGAGAACTGCGATTGTGATCGATGTGGCTGCTGCGAGTCATTTTGACTCGAGCGCGGAGGATACGCTTGCTGCAATAAGACCTTAGTTTTAAGATCCTTCGTTTTCTTATCTGCGCGTTCGCTTTCTTCCTTCTCTCTATTTTCATAGTATTGGGCCGTGGCCAATATCTGAGCAGTTGTAGAGACGGCCCATGAACTTTCAGAATTCTTCAACTTGATGCTTAGTTCAGGCAACAAATTCGATACAAATTTATCAACAAACAGTCGCTGACCTCCCTCAGAGCTCATATCCTGACCACTATGATCAATAAATGCCTCCTCAAATCTTGTAAAGAAATCGGAGACACTCTCATCTTTCTTTTGTTTGCACGCAGACAATTTGTCCCAATTAACACGTATGGCGGGCATAAGTGTCTTCATAAGTGTAATTATCCTCTGGGGCAGATTCTCGATGAGCTGTTCAGGTTTAGCTCCACCAACTTGCTGTGCGTCAGCCGCCACCAGAGCAGCCCAATCACCGCCTAGCGCAGCTGCGTGATCCTCTTGGCGGATTTTCGCCCAAATCGGTTGAGGTACTACATTACCAAACAACATGTCGATATCTGCAAGATTCATAACAGTAGCGGCCACTAATTGAGACAACTCCTTATAGTAACCTGCAGGATTTTTACCGGGGGTCGGGCAGGGTTTGCTTCACCTGCAAAACTTCCGATCGCTTCCATGGGAGGTGTATCCAAACTCTCTGAAAGTGAGGTGGAATAGCAGGATTAGCATTAGGATTGCCTGGCATCCATACTGGGGGAACTTACCGCATAGGATACTGACCAGGTTGTGCCATCCACTCCGCAGTTTCATCCTTAAACAATGCTCGAGGTTGTACCGCAGAGCGAAAAGATAATAGACGCTCTAGAGCATGTCGAACGTTATCACCTACAATCGTACCAGTCGAAAATTGATTCTGAAGCTCAGTTATCTCGGACGGTACATTATCTACCGCATCATTATCCCACTCTTCTCTCAAGAATTTACACATTTCCTCATACACAAATCTCTGTGTGGGCTCATTAAACTGGGAAAACGTCTCGAAGACTATACGCGACGAATACTTTGCAGGATACCTAATCCATTTACGCGCCATTTTCACTAGCGACTCGCGTTCCCTACCATCAGGAATTTGACTGCGCCTTTGAGCAACATCAGAAAGATTGGACCCAAGGACTGGTCCAAAAAACGGAGAATAAAGAGTAGCAACAGCATTAAATAGTCGACTACGAACAGAAGGGGATGAAGAAGAAGGTACAGGAGCAACAGCAGTAGGAGTAAGCGAAGAAACAGGAGCAGTAGTCGGGGTAACAGGAGTAACGGCAACGAAAGGCTGGTGAGGTACCGGTAAAGGAGCAGTAGGGAAAGGTGCTGGTAAAGGAGGATGGACAATCTGTGGCACAAGGGGATTCGGAAGAACAGGAGGAACGGCGGGCTGACCAGCAGCCGCCAGAACAACAGGTTGAGGAACAAGAGGAATCACCGGACCCACAATATCCGGAGCATAAGGAGGTGGTGATTTCAGGAGATAAGATAATAGGGGATCCTCCATCACCTCCTCTCCAGGTTTATCAGAACTAGACGGCAATGCCGGATAACATCTATCCACCGCCATATGATGAAGTCTAGCACTAACTTCCTGCTCCTTCTCATCTTTATCTCGCTGATACTGTTCTGCATTCCGCATCACCGTAATAACACCTTCTCTCTTATTTTTCTTAATCTGTTTGATTTCTTTCTGCTTGGCCTCTTTGCGCCATAACCGAAAGGAATCAAACATGGCCGGCCTAGCCTTCTTTTTAAACAATTTAGCTTCAAGATTATCTAGGATTGCAGTTTCGAAACTACCATGTGATGGCCAACTAAGAACACCATCATTTTTAGTGTAACGAATCCAATATTCATTATATACAATAGGACCCACGCCATGGCGACTATAGAGCTCATAAATTGGAGTTCCAACCGGAGGTATCGGGCATGAATCCTCTAGTCGGGAATCCGTGCTGCAACATTTAAGGAAACCAAACAAAGTACTACGGCCAGGCATCGTGCACACTAACCGAGTTTACAAACTTCAAGGGCTATCAAATAACGATGTCCTCGCAAAAATGCAAGACCCTCGGTTTTTGGCAATTGCAATCGTCAAATAAAACCCAACAACTAAGAACCAACAACTAAGAACCACAAATGCAATGGAACCATGCAAACAACCAAGTTTAACCAAGAACTCTGGGAGCGACCCACAAATACTTAACTGAAAGAGCAATGGCGTCACCAGGAAGGCCCGTCTATCGTCTCGCCGTACAAAGGACTACGCCAGGCACCAAAACAGGTCGACAGTCAGGGTATCAGTCCGTCGCAGCCGTCAGGAGGCGGGAATCTTCACGGGAAAAGTCTTCGGGCCACTTATGTCGACAACTGGATCGATGAAGCGGGGTGCACCTCCCCTCGGAGATTTCACACGAAGTTCCTCACGATCGTCGGGCTTTGGACCGGTACCGCTGATGTCACCCCACGTTGGGCGCCAACTGAAGGACTGGGCTATTCTAGGGCCCAGCGGTGCCAGGGGACAACACCTGAAACCTTCGTGGGTTACCTGTTCCGGCGTACAAACACAGAGACTCGGGACACTTCCGGCGTCGTCAAAGATCAGCGTTTATTTACTGCAGGGATACAGAAGTCGCAAGAAGTACACAACGTGTAGGTTCTGGGAGACTGCTTCAAATTACACAAGTGGATCGCTCCTTTTATACGCATTTTGGTCATAGAACAACATGGCAAACAAAGGTTACAATTCAGTTCCCACAGTAAACTTCAAAAGGGTCGCATTCATGTTTCAGAAACCCGGAATACAATTTCAGCTCCATTGCCGGTTCCCAACTGTAAAAGCAGGTCACCCCCACATTAAGCACATTCCATTCTGACTGTAAACACATTAAGAGGAAGGACAGAAACAGATGCAACGGAAGAACAAGAATGCACAACAGATTAGAAACGAGTGTAGAGGGTAATAACGGAAACCTAATCGCAGAATCAAAGGCCTCGTGACTAATGCAGGCATGGCTGAAACAATAGACCAGTACGGCAAGATGAGCCCTGAGCGGGGCCATCTGCCTCTGCCGTGTCATTTCCCTCATCATAAAAGACACCCCCAAAGGAACACGTGTCTTCTGTGTAAGCTTGGGAATCCCAGGGTCACAAAGCGGACAAGGTCCGTTCGCTGGCTACTTGAGGGCAAGAGACAAAATGGATGCCGCATCTAAAATGGAACCCGAGGGTTCAAATGGACATATCTAGAAATGAGCCGATCCGTACGTAGTAGCGTAGCGAAAACGCGTACACCCACTAAACTCGTCATTTGCGGTTCGCAGATACCAGATTCGTCCATATTCAAATACCCCAAAAAGGTGTCGTTCCAATTCCCACGGAACCTCAATAGTTCGACCAGCTACAAGGATCCAAATTGGCTTTTTTTAGAAGGGGAAGAACCAAAGCATGCTTCCTCCTCTGAGGTACGATTCCATCCCTGAATAAAGTATTAAAACAATCTGAATGTTAAAAAATAGGGACTGGCCCTGGGGAATGGGGTCCCCAGGGCTAAAAACGGCCTGGGAGTGGGGCCGTGGGACCCCTCCGTTTTGAAAAATAACCCTAAATGTTAAAAATTAGGGGTAGGCTCTGGAGGATGGGGTCTCCGGGCCTCAAATGGCCCAAGAGGGGGGCCCCCTTCCTAAAAAATAGATTTATTTTTTAAAAAGCTGGCAACTCGCCTTAGACCTTGCCCCCTTTCTCCATCACTCTGCAAACTCACCTCTTGGTGCACTGCTTGTTGGGTGATGAAACCGTCTTGGCTGCTGAGGGTCCTTAGGGGCCAACTAGACCTCCTGTCACCTCCAGTAAGCCCTACACAGTGAGTTGCCACTCTCCCTTTCTCCACCACTCTGCAAACATGACTCTCGGTGCACTGCTGGTGGGGGGATGAGGTCCCCTTGCCTCCTGTGGGCCCCAGGACTAAAGTGTACTCCTTCCCCAAGCAGCAGGAGGTGCATTTGCAGAGTGGTGGAGAAAGGGTGCATGGCCTCTGATGACCTCTCAGCAGTCCAGCTGTGTGGGTCTTACTGGGGGTGACAGGAGGGATGGTTGGCCCCAAGGACCCTCATGGGCCAAGGGGACCTCATCCCCTTGGCCCAGTAGGCTTGTTTGCAAAATGGTGGAGGAAGGGGGCATGGCCACCAAAACCCTCTCAGCAAACCCACTGTGTGGGACTTGCTGGAGGCAACAGGAGGGGTAGTTGGTCCTGAGGACCCTCAATAGCCAAGGGGACTTCATCCCCCTACTTGTAGTGCACCAGGAGGCACGTTTACAGAGTGATGGAGAAAGGATAGCTGAGATCTGATAGCAGGGCACACCCCTTTCTCCATCACTCTACAAATGCACCTCCTGGTGCACTACTAGTAGGGGGATGAAGTCCTCCTGGCTATTGAGGGTGCTTGGGGACCACCTACCCCATCTACTACCTCGAGTAAGTCCCATACAGCAGGATTGTTGAGATATGATAGCAGACCACACCCCCTTTCTCCACCACTCTGCAAATGTGCATACTGGCAAACTACTATTTGGGGATGAAGTCCCTTTGGCTCATCAGGGTCCTTGGGGGGCAACTAGCCCTCCCGTTAACTCAAGTAAGGCCCACACAGCTGGATAGCTGAGATGTAGTCAGACATCACACCCTTTTCTTCACCAATCAGTGACCAATCCTCCTGGTGCACTGCTGCTTGTGGGAAGTCTATTTTAGTCCTGAGGCCCTCAGAAAGCAAGGGGATGTCATACCCCACCAGCAGTGCCCTGAGAGGTGTGTTTGCATAGTGGTGGAGAAAGAGGGCATGGCCTCTGACCACCTCTCAGCAATCTCACTGTTTGAGGCTTACTGGAGGTAACAGGTGGGCTAGTTGGCCCCTTAGGACCCTCAGCAGAGAAGGGGACTTCATCCCCCTACGAAGAGCATGGCAGGAGGTGCGTTTGCAGAGTAGTAAAGAAAGGGGGCGTGGCCTTCGGCGAGTTGCTGACTTTGGATTTTATTTTAACTTTAGGAAGGGGTCTGTGTGGCCCTCCTTCCCTTGACCCTTTTGGGCCCGGGGACCCGATCCCCCTAGGCCTGAGCCATTCTTTTATTTTTTAATTAAATGAAACGGGAGGGGAACAGGCCATTTTCAGCCCCGGGACCCAATCCCCCCGCGGCATGGCTATCTCGTTGGGACCACGGGGGAGCCTGAAGCCCCTGTGGTCCCAACCATCTCCCGCCTCCTGCGGCAGCCGGTATTGCTTTTTAAACCCAAGAAGCTGCTAACATGCAGCTCCCTGGGTGTAAAAAGCAAAGTGTGCTCCACTTTGAACAAGCGAAAGCAAAATGCTCTTGCTTGCTAAAAGTGGAGCACGCTTGTTTTCTATTGGAAGGTGGGAGCACAAGCCATAGCAAACTGCAATGTCCTGGGGTGGGCACCCCGGGACGTTGCTGGAGCAGGCCCTTTGGGGTGGTGGGTCCCAGGGCCATTTACGGCTCCAGGAAGGGTGCCGCGCTGCCCCCCTCTCCCATCTTGAAAACAGCCCACAGGTGGTAGTCCCCGGGGCAGCAGGGGGTGTGTACCCCCCGCATTTAAGTATAGTGCCCTGGGGAGATGGTGGTCCCTGGGGCTGCATGGAGCCCCCATGCATATTATTTATAAATGGTCTCAGGGAGGTGGCAGTCCCCGAGGGCTACGGGTGTCTGTGTGGTCCCTCTTCAAACAATTAGCCCTGGGGAGATGGCGGCCCCTGGGGCTGCATGGGGGGCTGGAGCCCCCCCACACATTCTAATTAAAAATCGCCCTGGGTAGATGGTGGTCCCCGTAGCTGGGCAGGTGTGGCCCTCGCTTATTTCAAACAATTAGCCCCAGGGAGGTGTCTACTCCCGCCGCACACCCTACCATGCACACCCATCATCTGAGGGAGAGGTCTTGAAGGAGAGACCTGTCCCTCCACACACCCTACTATGCACACTTGTCATCTGGTAGAGAAGTCTGACAGGAGAGCCCTGTTCCTCCCGACACCCATCATTACAGAGAAAGTCTTAGCAGAGAGGCCAGTTCCTCCACACATGCTCCTACACATACCCATCACCCAAGAGAGAGGTCTGAGCAGACAGGCCAGTCCCTGTCCACACCCTACTAAGCACACTTGTCACCTGAGAGAGGGGGTCTGAAAGGAGAGGCTACTTCCTCCCACCACCCTATGCACACATCTGAGGGAGAGATCTTGAGGGAGAGGCCAGTCCATTCACACATGCTACTACGCACACCTGTCATCTGAGAGAGAGGTCTCAAAGGAGGGGGCAGTCATCTCCATCCACCTACCCTGCTATGCACACCTGTCATGTGAGAGAGACATCTCAAAGGAGAGGCCAGTCATTCCCCATACACCCTACTATGCACACCTGTCATGTGAGAGAGACATCTCAAAGGAGAGGCCAGTCATTCCCCATACACCCTACTATGCACACTTGTCATCTGAAAGAGATGTCTCAAAGGAGAGGCCAGTCGCTCTCCATACACCCTACTGCACACACTGATCATCTGAGAGAGAGGTCTCACAGGAGAGAGCAGTCCCTTCCCACTCACTAGTACACAAACCTGTTTTTTTCAGAGAAAGGTCTCAAGGGAGGGGGGTTTGGCTGCAGGCCTGGCTGCAATCCAAAGGCAGTGCATAGTGAGGGGTTGCATTTCCGTATGGTAATTAAGTATTACTTTACATTTAAAAAACCCTAGAAATTCAATGAAACTGCTTCCAGCTTGAGAATGCAAATGCAAAGTCGGAGGTCTGCAGTCCCTTGCAGTGGCGGTGCGTCCATTGGGGGCGTTGGGGCGTTGCCCCACTAAGCTGGAACAGCCCCACGCCCCAACGGATGCACCGCCACAGCAGCTTCTGTCACTGTGGTTGAATAAAAAAAATTTGCAGCCGAGCATCGTCGCAGTCTGTGCCTGGGTCGGTGTGGGGGCGGGGCTGGGCTGCTGCTGACGTCACGTGGATAGCGGTGCGCAGCAGTCCAGCAGACAGTACAGTGGTGGGCAATGCGCATGTCATGTTTTGGGCTCTATTCTGGGATCCTGGCCCGAACATGCGCAGATGTGTGTGTGTGGCACTTGAAACTTTTGACTACTACACGACATGACTGGGACCCGAGGGTGCTTCTCCTAACGCAGGCCCCCGGGTCTCATTATGGGCAGGGACTAACCCTGCTCTTAAGCCAATCCTGGCGCTGCTGGCACAGTGGCGCTGGTAATACAGCACCAGGATTGGCTGAGTTTATTCACCGCGGTCCTGCAGCAGTTGGAGTGAGTCATGGTGCGCCGTGCGTATGGTATGGCCAATCACACTGCGGCAATGTGAAGCCATGCAGTAGTGATTGGCCATTCCAGTCTCTACGCTGTTCGGCGCACCACGTCACCGCGCCAGTGCCTGTTGTTGCCTGCCACACGAGACGGAGACGACATGACCACGAGGTGCGAGGCGAGGACTGAGAGTCACGGTCACCATCAGAGACAGACAGAGTCAGACGACGAGCAGAGACGAGACACACACAGTCAGTGCCGGAACCAGCAGCGAGTCAGTCAGTTTTTGACTCTAGTATGTATCACGACGACTATCATTGTGGAGGCTTAAATTTTTGTATTTTTTATGTAATGTGTTGTTCGTGTAGCCCTTTCGACTGAGGCCCAGTCCCTGACCTGACCCTTTACATAAGAACCCCTCCTCACTTGCACTTACCACCAGGCCATGAGGCCAGCACTATTCACGTCACGCCTTGTTGTGCGGAGTTGCGAGCCCCGAGCACCTTTGCCGCTTTGCGCAGTTACTATATTGCGCAGTAACATCTTTTACACGAAGGCATTCATGTGGGAATTGTGTGCCTTCTTATTAATTGAAAAACAAGGATTGTAAATGAAATTTTTGAAAATGGCTGGCTGAACCCAGATGTTTCCTCACTTCACTCATGGTCAGCGCTGGACAGCGGTCAAATTGCATCCAAATGCTCCGCTAAATTGATATTTTTGTGTGCAGGTTTTTTCTTCCTCATATTGAAAAGTTGATGTATGGAGCGCGCGGGAGTGTGCCAAAGCTCCATGGCGCTGAAAAGGGTATTTATTTGTCAACCAGTTTTTCCTTCCTCTGGGTCGGGGGGGCTGGGAGCGACTGAGTATGTGTGTCTCAGTCTGAGACACATCAGTGCTGAAACCAATCTTGGCATTTCCGAGGGAGCCCCTATAATCACGGGTTGCAACTTGTCATGATTCTATAGTATTACAAATGGAAAGAAATTGGCAGGGTAGGTGTATGCAGTGATCTTAAAAAATATATAGATGCCACAGGCGATAAATGCATTAGCCGTATTTGAAAATCATGGAAACTCGCCCGTTAAGAAATGCACGTACTTTGCCGGAAACTTGACAGCTCTTGTGCCAAGCAGCTATAAATAAGTCAGAAGGGTCTTTTTTAGTCGGCGAATTTGCCTCCTCGTGTTTATGTTTCGTAAACGTATCACTTTTAATCAGTTTTTTTTAATTGCCAGGAGGGAGTGGGTCCCTCCCCCCTTAAAATAGTCTGGTCCCGGTCCGTCTAGTGCTGGTGTCCCGAGAGGGGTATTTTATTTCTCGTGATGTGGACGTACATGCTCACTGCGGCCTTGTGGTCTGTTTGACGTATGCTGCCCACAGCTCAGCTTCCAATCAGAACATGATGTGCACAAGGCCGCGGTTTGCACACAGGCGAGGCCAAGCCACGAGCTACTGAGACGACTTTAAAAACTGCAAATATATATGAACTTTCCTTCGCTTTGCCGCGTTCAAAGAGTAATTAAAATAACAGCATCCTACATGTTATTGTTATTATTTTGTTATTATTTTAAATATGAATTGCCTCTTGCGTTTGGCTATGTGTGTCACACAATGCATGTGTGATGGAAATCCTTAGTTTCTGGCATGTAAGGGGGGTGCGTTGCAGCACATTTCATGATTTCACAGTAGAGATAAAAAAGGATGTAGAAAGGAATGGTGAAGGGGGGGCAAAAGAAGAGACAGGGGAGAGAAAAGATGAAGTGCAAAGGTGAGAGACTACAAGACAGAGAGGGGTGAGATGGGGTAGGACAAGGTCAATAAGATGAAGAGGAAGAGGAAGGAAGAAAGCAATTACGAGGGAGTAGAATGAGGAGCACGCGAGAGGAAGAGAGGCGAAGAAAGGGAAATGTTGCTATACATGTAATGTAAATGCAGAGATGAGAGGAAGTGTGAACGAGTGGTCTATTTATTTTATTCCTTGCCCCTTTCCTTCCTCACAGTGAGCAATAAAATAAATAGAGAAGGAGGGGAGACAAGAAAATGGAAATACAATGGAACGGAGGGAATTTCTCAACAATTTAATTTCAAGCCTATGGTCAGCATTTTTTGCATGTTTAAGCGGGAACCTGTTTTAATTTTTTTCTTCTCAAGTGTTGTATGCTAAAACACTGCTTCAGCGAAGTTCTTCCCAGTGGACCACCTTATTTATTTGATAAGATAACGCAGGCTGCAGCGCACACCACACACCAGAGTCTTAGATTCCCTCATGAATGCTGCCTGTGCAGTGCCACCCTTCTGTCTACAGTACAGTCTACTGTCTGATGTTGTTACACCAAGGATATTGCTAATGTTTTTCCTAGAGAGAGATCAGAGTTTTGTGTAATGGAAGTTTTGACTCATGGAAAGGTAGCGCAGAACTTCAGAAGGTTAATGTGCCTGCAGCTGCAAAGAACTGATGTGGTTATACTGAATAAGCAGCTACCTATGTTATATGACATGATCTCTTTATTACTGTAATAACTGCACTTTCTTCATTGCTTTATTAACCTTTCTGCTTTCTCAAATTTGCTTGAAAATGCACCATTTTTCCACTCTTTTTTCAAAATTTTCTCGGGGGGAGAAGCCCCCAGAACCCCCCTTAGGTTGTTCGGGCTCGCTCGCTACGCTCGCTCGCTATGCTGAAGTATGCCAAACATTTTACGCCCCACCACTTTCAAATGTCACCGTCCGCCACTGGTCCCTTGCAGGCTTTCATCATTGCAATCATAGCCATTCATGGGTGTCTCAAATGTACAAAGGGCGCTACAACCTATTAGTACATAATGCATAAAGTCAATTTTATTCTCGTTCACAAACCAGCCTGTGAAAATTGCACAAACCTGGTTTTCAATGGGAATAGTACACCAGGCCCCGAGCGTCTGCACCGAGTCATGTTAGTGAGTATGTAAGATGCATTACAGCTGAACCATCTGCTCACCTGTGTTGCATTTTTTCACCTTTCGGCCATCGCCCATTATAATAGATACTTACCAAGTGAAAATGATGGTGCTTTTTTCCTGTCGTCTTGTTGTTTTGGGCAGTTCACGATTGCGGGTGTTTTTCGGTACGTTGACTTTCCAATGCTTGCTTCACCAAGTGGTAGCAAACACTGATCACATTCAAGTGATAGCAGTATAAAAGCCTTACATGAATATCAGTGGCCTGGTTTGCTTCCAGAGCACCCTTGATCTGTGGGAGCAAAAGATTTCATAATCTAGAGGTGTTTTCAAAAGGCATGTCGGTGGCGCTGAATCCTTTACTTTTAATGCTACAAACGAGAAACCATGAAGGGTTTGGCATGGCCCCAAACTAGAAAACGCATGTGCAATATGCCTGTTAAGTTATTTCCAAAGCTAACATTTTAAGATAGCCGACTTTGCTGCAAGCAAAGCAAACATACAACTTGATTAATGAGCTTCCAGTTTTATTTCACTGTGCTCACGCCAATAAATCAAATTAAACATGTAACTTACAGCATATTTTTTTTAAATTTTAGAACTTGCACTTTCTCAAGACATTAGATACTTTGGGATGGTTGTAACCCTTTATTGGCTCAAATACAAAGTACTACCTTCACAATTAAATAGAATAATACTGAGTATATTAAGGCGAGGCTTATGGTGCAGGTAAAGTTCTTACCTTGCACTCCATAGAAATCTGAAAAGTGGAAGAAGTGTGGAAAACCCCTGACGGGGATTGAGGCACCATTTATATTAGCAAGTTTGGAAGCCCCCCCCCTGTGGTTTATTCCTCACCTTAAAAGGGCTGGTGGCGGATGGGAGGAGGTTCTGCCACCTTGCTTCTGATATCTATGCGCCATGTGCGGGAATCCGAATGGGAGAGCTGGTGGTGGACGTGGGTGGTTCTGCTGCGTTGTTCTGTATCGTCTTATCGTACGTGAGAATCCTGCACAACTTCCAGGGCTTCACAACGTGGAGAAAATCACTTGCGGTCCCTGATAACACAGAGACGTGTGGTCCCTGTCCAACAAAGAGGCCTAATGCCTGGGACTCAGGATATGCAATGGGCGGATAAACACCAGGCTTTTCAATTGTGGCTTATAAAACTGAGATGGCGGTACTTAAAACCCACTAAACATCATTATTTTATGTCCAGAAAAATACAAGTTCACATTAAATCGTGTCGGCTCAGAGGCTTATGCATGACGTGGCTGGGAGGTTAGAGTATCATATGTTATTATATTGTTTAGAGAAATGATAGCTGGTTAGAATGTGGGTTATACAGAAAAATCATTTTATATGAACAACTGCAGAAATTTGCAAAACCCTCTGTAAGACCCCACTGTTAAAGTCAACGCTGTGTTTCTTTGCTAAATGCTACCAAACTCTCCTTTTTTCACAGTATTGCCTTCCTCTCAGTTTCTTTTCATGCGCAAGAGTTGTCCACATTGTTTAGCACCCTGGAGCTTCATCTAAATTGCCCATGATCAAACACCTTTGGCAGCACAGCTGCTTCACAATAGATTTCTTATACCTACCAAATCTAGTCACAAAGAGCCTCTCTGTTATTCCAAACAGGAATCTTTCAATTGCCTTTGGGATTTCCTGAAATTAAAGACAATCTTCTAAAACTTACATTGCTACTTGATTTTAGTCAATGAAACATTACTTATCTTTCTTAGAGGGAACACGTTTCTCTTTAATATCTTTACCAAAGTTGCAGCATTATGAATTGCTGATAGATGCTTTAAGAGTGACCTTCAGTCCCCCAAAATTGCATTACTACTTGGAAATTATTATCACTTTCTTTGGGTGACACAACTCTGTTTCAATAGTTCTACCCAACTGTGAGAAAATGGGTTACAGGCTGAGGGGGCTGAAAATCTACTCAAGCAGTAACCACAGTCCTTGTCAGAGTGAGACACAAGTAAACCTCAAATTAATGTGTGTTTTACCATCTGGCAACTTGGCACAGAGCAGTCAGACTTATCTAAGAGGAAATGTGTAAAGTATATTGCTGCACTTCTAACAATAATAAAGTGAAAACACACCACAAGAAAAATCCCACACCAATTCAACAAAATGGAGCATAATGTAATAAATAAATCAAGATCAAAGTGACATAATTTCAATCAGGAGAACTGGAGATATGCAATTTTAAAGATATAAATGGAAATAGCGCCAAAAAGCCCAAAGCGCAACTCGCAGCTATCTGGTGGCGAGTCCAGGAGAAAGTCATAATTTCTGGATGACCGCGATGCAGCACGGGTCGGATACAGGGACCAGGTTAATTCCACTGAAAGGTTACCTTCTCAGTCCAGCGCAAAGAGTCCTGTTCACTAGGAGCAAGAAAGCTTTGAGGACGGTCATAGATGAAGTGTAAAGAGCAGGCCTGGCATGTTGGATGGTCGTTGCTGTAGTGCAAAGATCCTGTTGTCGTCGCAAATTGTCAGGATGGAGCTTCACAGTGGCACTCCCCATGAGCGTGAATGGTTGGGTTGACGGAACTTTGTGTTTATAGGCAGTGCAAGTGAAAAGTTTTGGCACCAACAGGCCTTTTCACGGGCGTGAAGAGGCAAAAAACTTCAATTCGTCTCCACTGAGGCCACACCAAGTGTCCAGGACCTGAAGCTTCCACTTGGGGGGCATGAGCTTACTCTAGCTAGATACGGGTGCTGGCTCAGATGTTTGGGAGCCTGTTATGCCCCTGTGATTCTGAACAGGAGGCCAGCAGACAAGTCCTTTGAGTCACTCTTGGAGTCCAGGGTTCAGGTGCGGGTCCAATGCCTCTGACTCAGGCAGAAGGGCAGCAAGGTAGCAATCCATCAAGGCAACAAACCAGCAGCAGTGCAAGACAGTAGTCCAGCAGGGCTCAGTCCAGCAGAATGGCAGTCGTTTCAGTAGCACGAAAGTCCTTCTTCATGGCAGAGTCTCCAGTGGTCAGAGGTGTTTCAAAGAGTTGGTGTTTGAGGTACAATATATATACTAGATGCCTCCTTTGGAGTGTGAGAAGCTTCTAGAGGTTTCCTGTTGAAGAGCACAGGCTTCCTGCCTCCCCTGCCCTGTATCCAGATTAAATACGGGGGTATGCTGCCCTTTGTGTGGAGGCTGGACACACTCTAGTCAAGTGTAAGTAGGGATGTGCCCATTTCCGCCTTCCCATCCTGTCATTAATGGCTCATCCAGGCTCACCTGAGCTCATTATTGTGTGTGGCTGTCTAGGAGGAATAAACAAAGCCCAGCTGTCAGCTACACCCAGTCATGTGACTCAGAGACAGGCTGCAGGCACAAATAGCTAAGGCAAGAAAATGCCAACTTTCCAAAAGTGGCGTTTTCAAAGTTGTAATTTAAAATCCGACTTTAGCATAAGAGCAGATTTTTCAATGCAATTCCAAAGACACCAAAAATGAACTGGTTACCTGTTCCCATCTGGAAGGTACAATTTACTAAACGTAAAATAACTCCAATGTTAACCTATTGAAGATGTAGGCCTTGCAGTCGTGAAAAACAAATGTAAACATTTTTCACTGCCAAGACATGTAAAACTTTAAAATACATGTCCAAATTTTAAAGTACACTGCACCCTGCCCTCTGGGCTGTCCAGGACCTTCCCTAGGGATGACTTATATGTTTAAAAAAGGTAGGTTTGGGCCTGGCAAAAAGTTTATTTTGCCAGGTTGAAATGGCACTTTAAAACTGCACACACAGGCTGCATTGACATGTTTAAAGGGCTACTCAAGTGGGTGGCACAATGAGTGCTGCAGGCCCAGTAGTGGCATTTAATTTACAGGCCCTCGGTACATATAGTGCCACTTTACAAGGGACTTACTAGTAAATTAAATATGCCAATTGGGTACAAGTCAATTCTCCCATGTTTTCAGGAGAGAGCAGAAACACGTTAAGACTGGCTAGCAGTGGTAAAGTGCGTAGAGTCCTAAAAGCCAAAAAAAGGGTTCAGAAAACAGGAGGGTGAAGGCAAAAAGTCTGGGGATAGCCCTCCAGAGAGGGCCAAGTGCAACATGTATTTAACCAAGAAAACACCACTATTATTCAAAGAAGGTTAGACTGTCCGGTTAGCCATTTATATATCTGCCATTGATAGATATTTATTTCCTGAAGAGTTTCCATCACTTACGATTAATCAGTGTCCTACAAACCATCTATGCAGAAAACGTTGTATAAATTCACCAGTCCAGATAATTCATTAGACCCTTAATCAGAGACTTCATACTCAACACGGTTTCTCATAATATCTCGCTGGATGGGTTTCACCGAGCTGCTCTATGAGGTATGGTTCTTGATTGGTTTAGCTTCTTTTTAGTATTAAATCAGTTTATTGATGGCCAAATATGAAAACATAAAATGAAAATGCCTACAACCCAATAGGCCGGCCACGCAATGTCACTGTAAGCAGGCGAAGATACAATGCCGGAGAGAAATACAAAAGGTTATACACAGCAAGTTGCCTACAACCCAACAGGGCCGGCAGCGTCTGAAGGACTAAAGTGACCAGAAGTCAGTTGTAGAGAATATCAGTCACACAAGTGTAAAATCAAGCGATGTCGGAAGTGCTGGCGATCCCGGTGTCTGTAGGCACAGCAATGGAGGCCGCATATGAACAAAACCCCAGAACTTAGCAAACAAAAGAAAACCCCGACAAAATCCCCCCCACCCCGCTCCCTGTCTCCTCAGTAAGTGAGCCCCAAAGGGAAAGAACGGAAGTCACCACGTAGGACTGAGTGTGGGAAAGGGCCGGTCTGTGCGGGAGCCAGCAACATGACCTAGGACTAGTGTGTCAGGGGAGAGCAGAAGCACCTTCCGGGACCAATTTGAGAATGCGGAGGTATTGCGGACCAGACAGTTCTCGGAATTCTGCCGTGAGTATAGTTAGGAAGGGGGCCCAGGTCTTGGCATAAGCCGCACTCTTCCCCGTGGCTGCCATAGAGAGCTTCTCCATGGCCAAGAGATTCCCAAATGATGGACCCAGTGAGTATGTGCCGGGACCCTGTCCGATCTCCACCTCACCAGGATGACTCTCAGAACTGCACTCCATTTGACGTCCTCTAAGCGAGCGCAAGGGGAAGGTGAGTGTGTTGGGGAGACCCAGGAGAACATAGGCGGGAGGCAGGGAATGAAAGTGTCAAAGGCAGTGTCTATATCATCCAGAATCTTATCCCAGTAGCGGGTGAGTTTGGGGCAATGCCAACGCGAATGAATCAAGGTCCCTGGGCTACCGCATCCCCGCCAGCAGAGACCGTCGCATTGGGGTTGCCATTTAGTGGGCCTAGCCGGAGTATAGTACTAGTAGGTCGCGATCTTAAAGGCGGTTTCGGTGTGGCCTGAGGAAAACGTAGCGCGGTGTGCACGGTAATACACATCTTCCCACTCTTTGTCCGACAAGTCGCGTCCAAGTTCCTCCTTCCATCGCTTCTGACCCGTGGTGCGACGTTGCGGAAGGGCGGAAGAAAGGAAAGAGTAGATTTCAGAGATGAGGTGTTTGTCGTCCTTCTTAGACAGGAGCCATTTCTCAAAGGGCAAAAACGGGCGGACCGCCAGAGGACGCGTCTCCGAGCTGGTGAGCCAGTGTGTCATTTGCGAGTGCAGATAGAGGTCAGACGCAAGCAAGTTGTAGTCCGATTGGAGTTCCCGAAAGGGAATAAGGCCTCCGAGGGCAAACAGATGCCCTAACCATTTGCAACCTCCCGCCAGCCAGCGCGAAGCGGCGCCATTATGCATCCCTGGTGGGAAGGCAGGGTTCATGAAGAGCGGGGTCAAGGGAGATGGAAACGTAGTCAAGTTTGCCTTACGAGCGAGTCTGTCCCAAGCTCGTAAGGTAGGGCGCGTAACCGGAGAGGAGTAGAAGCTCCAAGCACGGTCTGCACGTGGCAGCCAAGCGTCCCGCCAGATGTGGTGGCCCACCACCGTCTGGTCCATAATGACTCAGTATTTCTCTGTCAAGGAGCGATTCCACTCCACCAGGAAACGTAACTGCGAGGCGTTGTAGTATTGAGATAGGTTAGGGAGGGCAAGCCCACCAAATCTCTTGGGCCGCGGCGCAGACGGGCCCCAGACAAAACCCTTGTTCGCCGATTGCATTAGTCGAAGGGCCTGTGGGAGAGGCTGTAGCGGGAGTGTCTGGAAAATGTACAGGACCCGTGGCAGTATGGTCATTTTAACCGCCGACAGTCATCCAAACCAGGACAAGGGAAGGCGGCGCCAGCGGTGGATGTCAGAGCGAATCCGGTTCAAGAGGGCCGTGTAGTTCCGCTCAGCAGTCCGCACCAGGCTGGCGTGGAGGGAGAGCCCCAGGTATGTAATGCTTTCCGTTACCCACTCAAAAGAAAAGCGGGTGCAGAGAGTGTCCTCTACTGGCGGAGAGACCATGAGGTTGAGTATTTGAGATTTCGCCATATTTATTTTGAAGCCTGAAAACTGGCTAAACAGTTGAAGGTCGTCGACGATCGCCGGTAGGGAGGTCAACGGATGAGCCACCGTGAAGATAAGGTCGTCGGCATATAGGATAACCAGGTGTTGGTCTAGGCCAAAGGGAATGCCGTGAGCTTGCGGGTTATCCCGGAGTCTCTGGGCCAGCGGCTCCATATAGAGGGCAAAAAGTAGGGGTGAGAGGGGACACCCCTGCCGCGTACCGCGCCCCACAGGGAAGTGGTCAGGCAGAGCGCCATTAACCCGCACCGCCGCTTGCGGGGCACTGTAGATACTCGCGATCCACCTCCGGAACCGCTGCCCCAGGCCAAAGTGCTCAAGTGTGGCGAAGAGGAATGGCCAATGTACCCAGTCGAAAGCATTCTCGGTGTCGATGGATAGCGGGAGGGCTTCCTCCTTCGATCGGTGCACCTTGTCGATAAGATGACAGATGCGTTTCGTATTGTCCCTGCATTGCCGCCCCGTAATGAAACCCGACTCGTCCGGGTCCACGAGACCCGGCATGTGGGGCTTGAGACGATGAGCTAATATGCTAGAAAAATCTTGGCATCTATATTTAAGAGGGAGATGGGCCGGTAGGAACTACAAAGTTCCGGGTCCTTACCCGGTTTGGGAATGACCGAGATGGAAGCTTGTAGCATAGATGGGGTGAGGGATCCAGTGTCTGCAAATGAATTGAACAAGCGGGTGAGGAAAGGGGCTAGTTCTACGCAAAAGGTTTTGTAAAAGAGGGCACTAAAGCCGTCGGGCCCTGAAGCCTTCTGCAGCATTAGCCGCGCAATAGCGAAGATCACTTCTTCAGTGCGGATGGGCGAGTCCAAAGCCTCGGACTCACCCGCCGGCAAGGGGGTCACCACTGCACTGCCCAGATAAAGAGAGTTCAGCGTGGAGTCAGCAGCGTAGAGGGAGCTATAGAAAGAGCGGAAAGAGGAAACTATATGCGAGGTATCGGAGAGAGAACGGCCGTCCTCACCGCGACGAGACCGAATGGGCCTCCTGCTGGCTACGGAGGCAGTGCGCGAGTATACGGCCCCCTGTGTTGGAACCCACAAAATACTTATGCTTAAGCCAAACCACCACATGCTCCGCTTGATCCAAGTCAAGTCATCGAAGCTAAAGCCTTACCCGCTCTAACGCCCGCCAGACCCGAGGGGCGCCAGTGCATTTGTGGATAGTCTCGAGCTCCTTTACAGACGCCTCCAGGTCAGCGTGCTTCGACTGCCTAGTCTTATTCTCAAAGGCCGCTTTCACACTGAGGGCTCCACGCGCCACTAGCATAAGCGCCTCCCAAATCGTGGACAACGGCGTATCTGCCCGGTCGTTGACCATCAGACAATCCACGATGCAACACCGAAGGGCGGTAACGATGTCAGGGGAGTGCAAGAGTGAGTCACGAAGGCGCCATCGCATCGCAGCAGGTGGGGGCACAAGGGGGAAGCGCAGGGATAGAGTAATAGGCGCATGGTCTGATAAGGCCCGCGCCTCAATGGTGGAGTCCGCGACCCAGGGCCAGGCCGCCGGAGTAACTAGGAAGTGGTCCAGCCAGGCATAAGTCTTGTGCGCGGTGGAATAATAGGAGAAATCCCTGGTAGACGGGTGTATGCAGCGCCACGCATCCCTAATCCCCACGTCACGTAACCAGTCCTGCGCCCCCCGAGCAGGAGCCAGAACGATCAAGTTCCCCATTCATCACAAGGTTTAGGTCACCCCCACGGTCACAGCGGCATCCGGGGAGTGCAGAACCTCTGCACAGGCATCTAAGAAGAATTTCTCTGGCCTGTCATTGGGGGAGTAGATAGATGCAATCATGAACAGGGAGGCGCCGACCTGGAGGCGGAGTGCCAGGAGGCGCCCCTTAAGTTCTGCGGCTGTTCCCAGTACGGCATCCCTGAAGTGCCGAGCTAGGAGTATGGCAATGCCGCCCCGCTTGCTGTCAGTCAAGGACCAGTATTGTCGTGGGAAGTGGCTGTGGCGCATGCGATGAGTGTCAGCCGAGAGAAGGTGTGTCTCCTGGAGGAGGAAGACATCCCCCCCGAGTTTTCCAGGAGGGACAGAATCGCCCTACACTTAACAGGGTTATTAAGACCCCGCACATTGAGGCTATTGACTTTAATCCCCAGGCTGTGGAAAGTAGGGTAGCAGAGCGCTGGGTCGGGGCTTACCGTCCCACGTGAGGGAGACTGGGTCAGGGCCGAAATGATGAAAGACAGTCAGACCAGCGTGGGGGTCTAGCGGGAAGGTGATAGAAGAGCTTACTGAGGAGACGACCCACCCAACCCAAGAACAAACCCCAAACAAACCCCCCCCCAAGAAAAACAGTCAACTAAAGACCTGTAAAACACCCGAAAAACATGACCAATGTTCGTAATTGAAGGGAAGTCCTGGAGGGACGAAGCCCAGGGCCGTCGAGCACCCCAACCAAAGGGGGAATCTGGCCAGTCCGCCCGCAGAGACAGCGCGGTGCCATCCCCCAGCCCAAGAACCTCAAGGGCCTCAGACAAGGAGCGGAGCTGGAGGACCTTTCCTCCATGCTTGAAGATGATGCAGAAGGGGTGGCCCCCGCGTAGGGATCCCCCGCTCCCTGTGGTGAGCCGTCACTACCTTGAATTCACGGCGCTTGGCCAAAGTAGAGGCCGATATGTCCTGGTAGAGTGCCGGAGAGTGGCCTCTGAACTGTAGGGACTGTGCCTCCCTTGCCTTGCGCACAATACGCTCCTTCAGCTGAAAGTCATGGATGCAAGCTAAAATGTCCGGCGGCGGGGAGTTGGCACCTCGAGGGAGGCCCACCCTGTGCACCCGGTCCATTTGGATATCAAAGGTGTCCGGCCCCTCCAGGACGTGGCGCAATAAGGCCCCCACGTAGCTGCACAGATCATCGCCTTCCGCTTTCCACGGCACTCCCCGGATCCGCATGTTGTTGCGCCGGGACCAATTTTGAAGGTCCTCGGCGTGGGCCTGTAGGTCAACCTGCTAGTCATGCAATCGCAGAATCTCCTGCTGCAGCTGGTGGATGTCCTCCTCACGGCTCACGTCGTGCTCCTCCAGGGTGGTTACCCTCTCCCCTATACCATCCACGTCATGGCGAACCTCACGTAGGTCTGCAGCAAGCTGGTCCCTGAGGTCCTGGATATCTTCCTTGATCGCCCCTAACAGCTCTAGCATAAAGGCCTTCGTGGCCGGCGCGTCATCACCCCCACCCAGGGCTTGCGGTGCCTCCCCCGCCGTGGGGGCCCCCACAGGTTGTTTGAGAAGCATGTCCTTTAGGGTCTTCTCTCTTCGGTGGCGGGCTGCCGCCATGGCTCCCTGGTTGCCACAGGACCCGCGCGGGTGGAGCCCCGGTAGTGGGAATGTAAGGAAGAAGAAGGGCACCCCAGTCTGGGCCCACATGACCCAACGTAGGAGCAAGTGTAAGGTGTCACTGCCCAAGGTGTGACGGCCGTGCTAGCTGGGGTGAAGCAAATCACCTCAACGTCCCCCAAATGGGCAGAGCGCTGCAGGTCACGGTAGCCCCGCAAACATGCAGGGGTGGGCACCCCATGGCAGGAGGGCAGCCCCCCCTCAGGACTCCGGCCGGGCGGCCTTGATTTTAGCTCCCAAATGCGCTTCCCCGCAGCTAGCCACAATAGTCCAGTGGCACCAGTCGTCCGGACCCACGGGCAGACAGGAGAGCACGCCAAACTCGCAGCAAAATGGCAGAACGCCACTAGGTCGGGCCCCCCAGCACCACCGTGCAGCGCCCCTGCAGTACCTGCCAGGGGGGGCGGGCGACGTGTCGTCACTCGAATCAGGCCCGAACCTGTAGAATCCGCCACACTCCTCTTCCTTGCAGCCACCACGGGAGGAACAGCAACCTTCGGACGGCGATGTGGTCCAGCAGGGTGAGGCACAATGGCCGCCGGGTTCCGCAGCGGGCCCAGCGGAGTCCGCACCATGCCGTCCGCTGCCGCTGTCAGGGCTAGGGGTCACTCAGCGGCACTGCAAAAGCGACCGCACACCCCTCTGTCTCAGGCTCCAGCCCCTGCCGCCACAATCACCACTGCCGCGGCTCCGGGATTTCTTGCCGCCGAGGCCCCTAGGCGCTGGCCCC
This sequence comes from Triturus cristatus, assembly GCF_964204655.1. NCBI lineage: Eukaryota > Metazoa > Chordata > Amphibia > Caudata > Salamandridae > Triturus > Triturus cristatus. Next base: position 918,895,585 of record NC_140581.1, on the reverse strand, counting down.
TCCCGGTTAGGTCCGATGTGCCGCTGGAAGCCGGCAGTCCACAGGGCCGGGAGCTCGCCCCGCTGAAGTACTGGGTATTTTAAGCCCAGCGGTGCAGGGGAACACACCCTATGACTTCGGGGTTCTTCCTGTTTCAGACCTACAGAAACACAGAGTCTTCTGGGTGAAGTCAAAGATCAGTTTATTGGCTGCAGACCAATTACAGGTATCCTAGAAGTACAACAGCGTGTATGTTCTCAGGAGACTGCTGAAAATCACAGAAACGGGCTTCTCCTTAAATACAAAATATCCTGCCTCAGGCATACATTCTTTAGTTTATTACATGTATACATTTCAAACGAAAAGGCAGAGTCATGATGACCATCCCACATTCCAGTTAAGCCAGCCCGTAATTATTTACACAGCAAAGCTCAGATCCCACATCGGATATCGATAGGCCCCAATAAACATGAGCATCTCCTGTTTTGGGAAACAAGCCATAAAGCAGGAACAGTCAGGTGTGAAAGAGATTAGCTGGAGGCTTGTGTAGGATGAAAAGACTTTATGGTGTGTCAAGCCCTGATGCTAATCACAGATGGCCAGAGGACGGGGAACTCGTGAGACCAGTTTGACCTGGGGCAGCGGAGCCAAGCTGCCCAGGTCACAGAAAGGTCAAAGAAAGGCACATGTGCTCTAAAAGGCCCGTATTCGCTTCATGTTATATAGCCTATGTGAGGGCAACCATAAGATGGCCACCGATACAAAATGGAACCCACGTAGTGATGTGAAATAGCGTATACACAGTGCATTCATAGCTAAAACGTTACAAAAAAGCACTTGTACATACCGCATATACCATTCGCGGTTCACTAATACCGGGATAGACAGGGGTAGGGCCCTGCCTCCTACGCGGTCCCTAATTCTAAAGTACGACAGACCCTCCTTTTGCCCTTACATAGGCAATAACTATACTCATTTCAATCCGAGTCTAGGTCAATATTTATGAAGTCATGGAGATGTTGCTGTAGCATCATCCTATTACTTAGCTCGTCCCTCGATACAGGTTTCCTTACACATAATGTAGCACAGAGGCCACATATCGCAGGAGCACACTGTATGCACAGACAGAACAGGAAAAGGATGGCTAAGATCATTCCAATGACCATCAGAACTTTCCAACCCCAGGCAGATATCAGTTCCCAGAACCACCCCACCAGTGACCAATCTCCTTTATCCACGTGTATGGACTCAGATATTTTATGTAGTTTGGAGATGGCTTGATAAACTGTTGGAGCATTGTCTGGTATGAAAATGCAACAACTGGATTGGATAACCTTACATACCCCACCACGATCTGCAAGTATGACGTCTAGAACCATGCGGTTCTGCAAAGTCATGAGGCGATCCGCTTGGAGCTCAGCTTTCAAATTACCAAGGGCACCAGCCGTAACATTAACAGTGGATTCAACCACACGAGTCAGCTGTCTCAGGTTCCTACTATTGACCATAGGTCCCCAAAACGGCAGGAAACCCAAAAAGAAATCTCCCGCTTCCTGACCGGCAGTATCCTCCTTACTAATCACGCCTCTCACAACTCTGGTCTTGTGATAGTCGGAGGCGGCAGTAAATGTTGGCGGTAGCAGATTTGCAATATAACATGTGCCCGAGAAGTCAGGGGGCATCCATGTATATGCTCGATCATTGCAGATAAAATATGTACCCTTGGCAGCCAAAAACGCTGGGGAAAACTGTGACGGAAAAGTGTACGTTTCAGTACAGTCACTTCTTCCCAGTTGAGCCCTAGGATTCTGACCATTACCTTGCAAACAGAACCGACCTATGTGGGGTACGACCCAGATTGGGGATGAGATTTTCCGCTGTCTTTCACCTAGACTAATACTATACCCCGTCGCGTTCCACCCTACGTAAGCTCTCAATTCTTCTTTGGGAATGGATGAGTATGCATCGATATCTCTGCTCATATCGGCAACTCCTTTCATTAAAGCTTTATTATTGGTGCTAAGTCTGATGGAACGCGGTTGTCGCGGGGAGTACGCATCTAGTGCATAGAGGAACATGGTCTGGAATGCCCATGACGATCCATTGTAACTATACGGCAGCACTAGATAGGGAATACCCTTATTAATGGTATGTGGCATTAAACCACACACCCAACAATTTGTTGTATTCATGACTAGTTGGTGCTGGTGCAGGAGCTGAATAAACGAGTTGTTTACAAATTCAGACCGTCTAGCTTGTTCATGTTCAGGCAGAGGGTGAAAAGAGTGTGAGGAGACAGTAGGAGGAGGTATAGGCTGTACAGTGGGTGCAATGGGCTCTTGAGAGGAGAAGAATACAAATCCTACAGTAAACATTACCATACTACATAATACAAACAGGCATAAAAATACAAAACGTTTGCTCCTCATTACTTTACACATTTTTGCTTTAAAGTTCATTTCCTCAGTGAGTCTCTCCATCTTACAAAACTCCATCCTCTAATCGTGCCGCTCGCGGCGGGTGAGTATCTTCTGCTAAGGAGTACGCCTGTCAGTCTAGGGAACGCCCTAGACCAACCAGAACCGTCGACCTAACGTCTTCGGCCTGTACCCCAAAGTCTTGGCACCGCGACCCTGCGGCTGCACCCGGATGGTGGTTCGAAAAACAAAAATCAAGAAAGTCCTTCAGATGGGAGAGCTCTGGTTATCAAAAAATAAATGAAAAGGTAAAAGAAAAAGAATATTTATTTGTCCATGAGCCTTGGCCTTAAATGGAGGCGGCCAGGTACTGTTTGATCTTGGAACAAGAGTTCAGGCTCTGCAGTGTCCAATCGAATTGACGGTGGCACAGCTTCTTGCAAAATATCGTCACTTTCCTGCACTGAAGTTGTGCCTTTTATGCGTGCATCACTGAACGGCACAAAACGAGGTACAGTGTCTGTTTCAGAGTCTACGATACCCTCCTGGACCCACTGGTCATACGGCAGAGGCAAAGGGATCCTTTTGATGTGGGCGCCGTGGATCCAGTTTTTCTTCCCCTTCACTCGAACAGGTGATCTTGTAGACAGTAGTACGAGGTGAGGGCCAATCCAGCGGGGCTCATCGTTGGTTTTCCGCTGAAAATTTTTCACCAAGACCCACGTGCCAGGGTCGATAGGGTGTCCTGGAACCTCAGAGTCCTGGGGAAGAGTATCGTGCACCTGTTGGTGTAAAACACGCAGTTTAACCGTCAAATCATACAAGTAATCAAGCAGTACTGGGTGTTCGATTTCACTGAATTTCGTCGGTCTTGGCACACCCCATACATTGGCCGGGCGGCCAAAAACGACCTCGTAGGGACTAAGTCCCACCCGTGAATGCACGGTCATTCTAGTGGACAGGAGTGCTAGAGGCAGAGCGTCAGGCCATTTAAGACCTGAGCTCGCTTGGATTTTGGCCAGTTTGAGTTTTAGAGCGCCATTATAGCGTTCTACTAATCCAGCTGATTGGGGGTGATTTGCAGCGTGGAACTTTTGCTTTATACATAGTCCCTCACACACATTCTTCATCACTTTACCCACAAACTCACTTCCATTATCACTCCACACCATTCTTGGCATTCCAAACCTAGGGAAAAATTCCTTCACAAGGGCTTTGGCTGTGGACAGAGCAGTGTTATCTTTTAGAGGATAGGCCTCTATCCATTTTGAGAAAGCGCAAACAACCACCAATACATATTTCAGGTTGTTGCATCTTTCCATGTGGATAAAATCTAGCTGCAAAACTTCAAATGGATATGATGGAGGCGCAAAATGACCAGCTGGAGTTGGGGTTCCCCTACCAGGGTTGTACTTCAAGCATACCATACAATTCTTGACCACGTTCTCTGCACACTTAGGAATTCCAGCATTCTGCCATACTGGAGCCAACAACTTACAGATTCCTTTCGTACTGATATGTGCCATTCCATGTGCCATAGTAACCACTGGAAGCACATATGCATCAGGTAACAACCATCGCCTATGTTCTGACAAATCGATCCAACAACCATTCTCATCCAACTTACCCATACTTTCTCTCCACTTGCTTAACTCTTTCTGTGTGGCTTCAGCTTGAAGGGACTTTACACTCTCTATTGTGTTTTCACACATTCCAACATCACCAACCCATCTGGCAGGGCCTGCAACATACATTCGAGTCTTTACATCTTTTGCTGTTTCTTTCGCGACTTCATCAGCAAACGCGTTACCACGACCAACATCATCAGTGATTTTCTTGTGCGCACTGCATTTCATAATTGCAACTTGCAATGGCAGGGTCAGCGACTCAAGGAGATCATTCACCAACTTGCCATTCTGAATCTTAGCTCCATGCGAAGTCAGGAACCCACGTTCCTTCCACAATCGCCCAAAACTATGAGCCACGCCAAAGGCGTACTGGCTATCAGTGTATATGTTCACTTTCATTCCTTCAGACAACACGCATGCTCTCGTAAGGGCAATCAATTCTGCTGCTTGAGCCGAATTTTGTGGCACACGCGCAGTTTCCACAATCGTGTGCAAAGTCGTGATAGCATATGCAGCAGTCGTATCACCATTCGGAAGCTTGAAACACGAACCATCCACCCATAAAGTACCATCACACTCAGTCAGGGGAGTATCTTTAAGATCTACTCTTCCTTTCGTCTCTTCTTCTGTTCTGAACAGACAGTCATATTGCTCAATCTCATCTAGGTCTGCTGGAATTGGCAATAATGTAGCTGGATTCAACGTGTTGCATCTCTTTATGTGTATATGGTTTGCTGACAGTGTCAGCTCATAACCAGATAATCGCGCACTAGTTAAGTGTTGTGTCTTGGTCCTGTTTAACAATGTGTCCACAGCATGTGGAACCATAACAATCAATGTATTATCCATCACTAGTCCAGCAGACTGTCGAATAGACATAGCTGCAGCGGCTGTGGCTCTCAGACAACTTGGCAATGCCCTCGCTACCGGGTCCAAGGTTGACGAAAAGTATGCGCATGGACGCGGTCTGTCGCCAAAAGGCTGTGTTAACACTGATAATGCGCAACCATCTTTCTCATGAACATACAATGTAAAAGGCTTGCTGTAGTCAGGGGTACCCAACACAGGAGCTGAACACAATGCATTACGCAATTCCCAAAAACTTTTCTGACACTCTTCAGACCATGGAATAGGATTTGGTGTGTCTTTGCATGTTAATGCTAACAAAGGTTTTGCTAACAAGGAAAAATTTGGTGTCCAATGCCTACAGTATGAAGTAATGCCCAAGAAAGCACGCACTTCTCTCTGTGTTCTTGGCACACTCAACTGTGCAATGGCTTGAATTCTTTCTGGGGTCAGTTTCCTTCCCTCCTTCGATAAGAGATGACCTAAGTAGGTCACCTCTTGTCGACAATATTGCAGCTTTGAGAGAGACACTTTGTGATGGGAGGCAGACAAATGACGCAACAATGACAATGTAGCTTCTTTGCAAATCTTTTCAGTATCCGGGGCGATTAGTAAATCGTCGACGTACTGAATGAGGATAGCGCCACTAGGTAAAACAAGTGCATCAAGCTGCGCTTTTAAAGCCTGACTGTATATTGATGGACTTTCACAGTAGCCCTGGGGAGCGCGTTTAAAGCGGAAGCTGCGACCTCCTAAACTGAAGCCAAAAATGTCTCTGCTCTCCTCTGCAATTGGGATGCTAAAGAAAGCATTCTTTAGATCGATTACTGAGAACCATGCAGCGGAGACTGGAATCATGGTTAACAAGGCAGTTATATCGGGGATAACTGGAAACTGTGTTACAACAATCTTATTAACCTCTCTAAGATCAATCACAAATCTGTAAACAGGTGGCTGTGAAGGGTCCGTTCGTTTTAAGACAGGTAAAACAGGACTATTGCAAACGTTGCCTCTTGTCTCTTCAATTACACCCTTTTTAATCAAATCAGTGACAATTGCTAACAATGCTTTCTGACCTTCATTGGAGATCTTGTACTGGGGAATGCGTGGCAATCTGACATTGGCTTTTAAAGTGACCACATATGGCGGTATTTCCAAAAGACCCACATCATTGGGACCAGTAGCCCAAAGGACATCCGGAAGGGATGACAATTCAGGTGGCATTGCGTTTTTAGACAAATACATTGGAGAAATCACTTTCTTACCTAATGTAAGTTGTACTCCTGAGGGAGAACAATATAGCGTTGCATGCAATCTTTTTAGCAAATCTAAGCCTAGCAAATTTTCACCACAACCTGTTGTTAGAATGAGGGGTGCTTTTAGCTCACAAGGTCCAACAGAAAGTGACATAGGACTAGAAATCGGGTTCCTAACTGGGGCACCAGAAAAACCTACTGAGACATTCATTTCGCCAGACAAAGGCGCGCCAGGGAGTTTTGAATGCATGATTGAACTCTTTGCAGCACCAGTATCCAGCAGAAAGGGCTCCGTTACATTTGCGGTAGTTACTTTAACATAAGGTCCGCTCTGATCCACTGGCACTGAAACAACTCCCTCTCTCTGTCTACGGCGGTCCTAGTAATCATCATCTTCTACCTTGTCGTCTTCTGCATAATAATCATTATGGTAGTACTGAGCTGTATTACCAGTCGCATTGGCCTGCTGATCAAAGCTATTTATGGTATTCTGTGGTGGAAGAGGACGCGCGTTCTGGGGAGCATTTCCACGCCCTCTGCCTCTAGGAGCTTGCTGACCACCTCTACCTCTTGCGCCATACGCATTACTGTTACGCTGCATTAATTTAGGGCAACTATATTTAAAATGACCTTCCTCTTTTCAATATGAACATTGGTTGGGAACTACAGGGATTCGTGGTTGATAATACCTGTTCATTGGCTGATTACCCTGAAACTGTTGGGGCTGCTGATAGATACCTTGTGTTTGCCTATAATTATTCTGTCCTCCACGTGGCGGATAGGCCTGCTGCAAAAGGACCTTTGTCTTTAGTTCTTTCGTTTTCTTATCTGTTCTATCCTTCTCATCTTTGTCTCTATTCTCATAATACTGTGCAGTAGCCAGTATTTGCGCTGAAGAGGAAACAGTTCAAGAACTTTCTGAATCTTTTCATTTCTTACACAACTCGGGAAGTAGATTCTGCACAAATTTATCAACAAATAACCGTTGGCCACCTTCAGTGCTCATGTCTTGACCACTGTGGTCGATAAACGTTTCTTCAAACCTGGTAAAGAAATCAGACACTGTCTCATCTTTCTTCTGCTTACATGCGGATAATTTATCCCAATTTACGCGCATCGCAGGCATTATAGTTTTCATGTAGGTAATAATTCGACCAGGGAGCTCCGCTACCAAAGGCTTAGGTTTCGCACCACCAACTTGTCTAGCGTCTGCGGCAATAATATTAGCCCATGTATCACCCAATTCTGCAGCGTGATCTACATTACGGATTGATCCCCATAAAGGCTGTGGAACAACATTCCCGAATAACATATCTATGTCAGCCAAATTCATGACACACGATTCTGCAGTTTGTGATAGCTCCTTATAATATCCTGCAGGGTTTTTACGGGGATCAGGCAATGTCTGCTTGAGCGCTAACACCTCAGATCGTTTCCATGGGACATGCACCCAAACACGCTGAAAATGTGCTGGAGCAGCAGCAATACCTTGAGCGGCATTAGCCGCAACGGCTTCTTTCCATACCGGAGGGACTTCTCTCATAGGGTATTGTCGCGCTTTTCCCTTCTTCCCCCCAGGGAATTCCTGTTCGAACAATGATTGCTGACAATCCCCATTTCTGAGGGACAGTAAAGTCGCAACTGCTTTATCTACATTGGGGCCCACAATTACACCTGTTTCAAAATCAAATCGCACTCGACACAATTCCTGTGAGTTTGGGTTTGCACCATTATCCTCCAATTCCTCACAGAGGAATTCACACATCTTATCAAAGACATACCTCTGTTTTGGGGCATCCCATTGGTGAAAAACGTTAACAACCGATTCCACATCATAGAGTGAAGGGAAACCAATCCACCTACGCGCCAGATGATCTAACACCTCTTTCTCTTCGGGACCAGGTAGCTGACTGCGCAATTGCTTACATTGTAAACCAGGAGTCGCACTAGATGACCAAAAGAGAGGCGACATTAAACTAGTAACTACATTAGCCAGTCGTTGTCGTGCTGAAGGAGAAGTTGAGGCGAAAACGGGGGGATAAACAGAGGGAAGAAAAACAGATTCAGATACAGGTACCTGGGTAGTATAAGAAAGAGCGCCAGGGGAAACCGCTGGCGTGTTAGACAAAGTCGCAGGAAGCGCGGGGGTAACAGGTAACAAAACCGGCGGCCCTTGAGAGGGCTGCCCTGCAGGGATAGGAGCCAGCTGAAGAGGAGCTGGCGGCTGCGGGGAGACTTGCGGCATATTTACTGGAGGCTGCACATTTACAAGCTGTGGAGGTGCTGTGGCATTTTGCGCATATGGGGGTGGCGAACTTAACAAATGGGACATTAGGGAATCTTTCTCTTTCTCTTTTGTGTCATCTTGCACAAGGGGTGACAAAACAGGGTAACATTTATCAATCCCTAGTTTGCGCTGTCTGTGCAACTGTTCCCTCATTTGTTCCTCCTCATTATCTTTAAATTGCACAGCTGCTTGCATCACTGACATACCTCTCTCTCTCTTATTTCTTTTCGCTAGCTTAATTTCCTTCTGTTTGGCTTCCTTTCGCCATAGGCGGAAAGAATCAAACATCGACGGCCGGGCTTTCTTTTTAAACAATTTTACTTCCAAATTATCTAAGATATCTGTATCGAAACTACCATTTTGGGGCCATTTTAAAACACCGTCCTTTCTGGTGTATCGGATCCATATTTCATTATATGCAATGGGGCCCACGCCATGTTTTACATAAAGCTCATAAGTTGGAGTTCCAATTGGAGGAACCGGACATGAATCCTCCAACTGGAAATCCCTTCCACAACCCAAACAAAATAATCTTCCAAATACACTAGCACCAGGCATCTTTGCTCACTAGTCTAGTTCCCAACTTCAAAGGATTATCGATTACGATAGTCTCGTGAATACACGAGTCCTCTGGCTTTGGGGTTTGCAAACTCCAAATAAACCAAAATTATCCCGAAGGATACCAAACAAATTGGGAGACGCTCCACGTATACTTAACTGAATATCGATGATCAATGGCGTCACCAGAAGACTCTCTCGGTTGTTTCGCTCTACCAAAATCGTCCAGGGTCCAAAACAGGGCGATTAATCAGGGCAGCAGTCCTTTGTAGCCGTCGGGACGCGGATAACCTCGCAGAAAAGACCTTCGGACCACGTCGACATGCAGGGGTCGATGAAGTGGTGGCCTTCCTCCAGAATTTCCACACGAAGCTCCTCACGAACCTCTGGCTTGGACCGGTACCGCTGAAATCGCGCCGAGTTGGGCGCCAACTGAAGTACTGGGTATTTTAAGCCCAGCGGTGCAGGGGAACACACCCTATGACTTCGGGGTTCTTCCTGTTTCAGACCTACAGAAACACAGAGTCTTCTGGGTGAAGTCAAAGATCGGTTTATTGGCTGCAGACCAATTACAGGTATCCTAGAAGTACAACAGCGTGTATGTTCTCAGGAGACTGCTGAAAATCACAGAAACGGGCTTCTCCTGAAATACAAAATATCCTGCCTCAGGCATACATTCTTTAGTTTATGATATGGCCATTACATGTATACATTTCAAACGAAAAGGCAGAGTCATGATGACCATCCCACATTCCAGTTAAGCCAGCCCGTAATTATTTACACAGCAAAGCTCAGATCGCACATCCGATATCGATAGGCCCCCAATAAACATGAGCATCTCCTGTTTTGGGAAACAAGCCATAAAGCAGGAACAGTCAGGTGTGAAAGAGATTAGCTGGAGGCTTGTGTAGGATGAAAAGACTTTATGGTGTGTCAAGCCCTGATGCTAATCACAGATGGCCAGAGGACGGGGAACTCGTGAGACCAGTTTGACCTGGGGCAGCGGAGCCAAGCTGCCCAGGTCACAGAAAAGTCAAAGAAAGGCACATGTGCTCTAAAAGGCCCGTATTCGCTTCATGTTATATAGCCTATGTGAGGGCAACCATAAGATGGCCACCGATACAAAATGGAACCCACGTAGTGATGTGAAATAGCGTATACACAGTGCATTCATAGCTAAAACGTTACAAAAAAGCACTTGTACATACCGCATTAACCATTCGCGGTTCACTAATACCGGGATAGACAGGGGTAGGGCCCTGCCTCCTACGTGGTCCCTAATTCTAAAGTACGACACCGCGGTGCCCGATGCTCTGCCTTGTCGAAGCAGGGCAGATGCGGGGGGAAAAGCTGCAGGGGATAGGGGCTAAATTAAAGCTAATGTTCGGCGGGAGCGGAGGGACCCAGAATCGCGTCCAGCTATGCCGCCATCCTGGCCACGCCCCCCCTTAGCTTCTTTTTGAACTCTTGCTCACAGGCAGACTTACTTGAACTGCACTCCCCCAATCTCCATAGGCCAAGGGTATGGAGCCCTCAGTGGTCTTTTCTCAGCTCAAAATCATTCAACCTCTACATGGCTCCACTAGAAGAACTCATTTCACATTTCTGCTTCAAATTCTATGCTAACACTGACGACACTCAGCTAAAAATGTGCTTTGAAGATAGATAGAACTTCCAAGACTGCTTTAAATCTTGCATGATTGAGGTTGCTGATTAGATAAGCACCAACTCATTTCAACTGAGCTCAGAGAAAACTGAGGTCTTGGTGTTTAGATACTCTGTGCTGATCTGGGTATTACTCATGCTGTACATAGGTCTTCTTTACCTTGAATTTGCCAATTGATGTCAGCTCACTAGGAGGTTCACAGTAAACCACAGCAGCAGTTGAGTCTGTTGAAACTGCTGACATTGCAGCATCAGGCTCCTCAATGAAATCTGGCACTTAGTATAAAGCTGGAGACACAGCAGGCTTAAGAGTCCCCGGATTAAGAGTCAACCTATCAGCATTGCTGTACTCTTCTAGGGGTAGCTGCATCAGATTAGGGGGGTTGTGAGGCTCTCCTCCAAAGGCTTTTTGTATCATAGGTGTCAGCTGAACAGAATTGGCCATGCAGTACCTTTTAAGGTAATCAATGGACACCTTTCTGTTTTTCTTTGAACAATGTAATGTAGTCAAAATTACAGCGTGTGTGCCTTCTACCCCAAGAACTGGAATGGGTGTTTTATAGGATGGCCCAAATACTTGTTTATCAGTCAATTCGATTCCATTCATCTTTATTCGATCTTGCAAAAGCAGATCACAAAAGATACATACAATAGTGAAATCATACAAATATAAAACACATGTTAAAAGCATCCACAATCTTAAAAAAAAAATGGTATAGATCAATTTACAATTTGTAAAGTGACAGTGTGCACAACTTAATTACGAAGGCATCAAATCTACTGAAACAATGTAATAAAAAGGGTGTAAGATGCCAGGAACAAAATTTCCACTTTTCAATATAATACCCACAAACATAAAAGAGAAAAGAATATAAAAACTATTTCATCAGAACAACATGCTCCTTCTTTTAACTAAGATACTCTTCAAGAAGCTAGCAACTGTATGGCATACACAGTGGTCATTGAGCTGCAACAGATAGAATAAAGCAGCTTTGCACTTGGAGAATTTTTGTCTGCGTAGAAGTGGTAATAAGAGCTTTCTTGTAAACGGCAGATAAAATTGACTTAAGAAAACAAAATGTAAAATAGTTTGGCTGGATTGCTTAGTTCATGGACAAGTGCAAAGAGAGGCAGAAGAAAACTGACCTAGGGGAAAAGGTATTAACTAACGGAATGACCCTAGCCTAAGCCTTGCCAACAGTGTCCTCTCGTACACATTTATCACAAATAATAGGTAAGGGGCAATAGTAGGTGCCATTTGAATAATACAATAATCTCGAACTGAAGGTTTGGACACTTCTGTTTGTTCCCTGGTAACTTGTTTACGCTTACGGAAACAGTCCTGGACCCAGTTTTTATCTTTTTTCAGGATGGTCTTTGAGTGCTCAAACAAGGTAGCGCAACCCAGTGTCGTAAAATAATCCTTGATATATTTTACCCATGGAATGGCCAGACCGTGGACACAAGACAAGTAATCTCTGATAACTGCCCGAAGCTCAGCTTCTTTAATGTACCAGATTGAACACCAGAGGGCCAGCGGAGCGACATTAATAGTGTCTTGGACATACTCCGGGCTTAGCTCCAGGTGCAATGGAAAATGCGGGGTTGATGGAGGGACGCCTAGTAGCCGATGACAAAATCTATACTCTTCCATCTGTATTACAGGAGCAACCCAACATCTCCAAATACCCATTCCATACGTTAAAGTTGACAGACCTTTCCGTTTATATATCTCTAGGATAGGGGCAATGCTTTTTTGGCCAATAGACATGGCAAGCACGGAAGTAGCACCAACGGCTTGGGTAAAATGCAATATCCTGTTTTAGTACATGTAGCCCAAGTACAGCAATCATCAAAGTCCATCCCCGGATATAAAAAAGAGCTAGACTTTTCTAATGATTTACCATCAATATTTAGTGTATGGGTTTTCGTTTTTTTGGGCCCGTATACCATGGTAAAAGTTTTCTTAAGGTTAGTCTCTTAGCCCAGGTCTCTCATGAAACTGACATAGCTAAAAATAAGCCTCTTAAGACAGTTGGTCGTCCTTGCCAAGATCACCGCATCATCGGCATATAGGAGTACTGGTACAGGTTTCTTCTCCACACACGGCACATCTGCCCCTACAGATACCAGAGCTTTTTCCAAGTCATTTGTGTAGAGGAGAAAAAGAATTGGGGCGAGTACGCATCCTTGGTGCACCCCCGCTTAATGCTAAAAGATTCTATACATTCACCAGCACTACCATATCTAACTGTTGCCGGTAGGTCATGATGTAAGTAAAAGTCTTAAAAATGAGACCAGCACATTGTTAAACACCCATATTCTCTAAAATGGTCCACAGCTTTACTCTAGATACACAGTCAAAAGCGCTTGACCGGTCCATAGATGCCAAAAGTGTTGAGGCTCCCTTTGCATACTTGTATTTAGCCACAATCAGGTGAAGATTGAGGCACTGTTCAATAGTCCCAAGCCCCTTTATAAACCGATATTTGCTAGGAGCAAGTATTCTATTTTTATTAATTCAGTTGAGTATGCTATCCAGGACTACCCTCCCAATAATTTTACGGTGGAATCTAGGAGGGATATTGGGCGGTATTTTAGATGTGCGCCATGAAACTGGGCACGCCCAAACTACTAACAGAGTTAAAAACAGAAGTGAGAACAGAAGACCAAAATCCTGGGCCCTCCCTAAGAAAATCAAGAGGGACGCCATCCGGACCTGGAGCCAGTCAGTCAGTCAGTCAGTCAGTCAAAACACTTTATTCGATTAATTAAAATCATAAAAGTACAAATTTCATACAAAAATCAAGCAAATGATCCAAAACATAAAATAAACCAATATGATTGCAGCAAATCCGCACAGTTAAAAATGCCATACATAAAAGGCAAACATTAAAAAAAGTTGCTCACTGGTTACATAGGTTGGGAAAAGCTTTCGCCTTACAGCGCATAGCAGCCACCAGGAAATTTGCCACACTGAATATAATACGAGTGCTACTCAGCTGCTGAAGAAATAACAGTGCAGGTCTAACTTGTAAAAAGCCAGCTTCCTTCAAAATTGGGAGCAGATATTTTTTGCGGCTTACAGAGTAGAATTCGCAGAATATAATAAAGTGCATAGTGTCTTGAGATGAAAAATCATCACAGTGGCATGGCTTACTACATTCAGGCCTGCCCCAGGACGGATAGAAACCAAGTGAGTGGAGGATCAGACCAAATCTAAATCTCAACAATAAAAATCTATGGTATGAATTGGAGACAATACTTAAATAAGGTTCCAACGAGGGAGATAAAAGGAGCATGAAGTGCGCTCTAACACAGGGTTTTAGTAGTTCACACTCCTCACGATCCAATTTTACCCTGTCTTGAAAAGACTGTTTAATCCAAGCGATGTCTGCCTTGACAATATGTGATGGAGACGAAAAAAGCTCAGGGCGCCCAAGGCGAGAGAACGCCTCTCTGACGTACTCCAGCCAAGGTATTCTTTTAACATTATCCAAGGCTAGGATGTTGTTAAGGATCAGATGGTTAAGAGTGATTTCCTGATTTAACCAGGTTTTCACCCAACACAGCAATGGGGCCATCTTAAGCTTGTCTGTAACATAACCAAACCAACGTCCGCATGAATAGAAAAAACAGGAGTCGATTGGGGAACAGAAAGCAAATGTCACAGGAATCTGTTTTCAACTACTTGGATCAAATCCTGCGTAACATAACCCCACAAAGCCGCGCCATAGGTGGCAATAGCCAGGCTTTTCGAGGTATAAACTTTCAGCAGGGCCTCCATTGGTCTTGCCCCCAGCCTTTTAGCAAAACTCAACAGCGCTGAGGTAGACCTTGCTACAGAGTTACGTTTGTGCTTAATTTGCGGTCCCCAGGTACCATTCTCATCGAAGAGGACTCCCAAATAACAAAAAACCTTTACCCTGGTAATCTCTTCTCCATTACAAAATAAAGATCTAGATTTGGTCTTTTTGCTCTGTTTCCCTACCACCATAAAATGGGATTTCTTTATGTTTACCTTAAGGTCTAGAGCGGCCATAAAGGCACCGAAGGCATCCAACAGTCTCTGGAGCCCCACAACAGTGCGGGCCAACAGGACAGCGTCGTCCGCATATAGAAGAACCGGTACAACCTGTTCCACCACACGCGGCGCGTCCGCTCTCGGGACCCCCAGGGACCTTTCCAGGCCGTTGATATAAATAGTAAAGAGGAGTGGGGCAAGGATACACCCCTGCCTCACCCCTCTCTCTGACCTAAAGTGTCTAGTGCATTTCCCATCCTGGGTGACCCTCACTGAGGCAGAAAGATCCTGATGTAGTGCTGCTAAAAAACTTACTAAAGGGGGAACAATACCTAATTCCGTCATGATGGCCCATAACTTACACCGGTTAACCAGATCGAAAGCAGATGACAGGTCCATAAAAGCCATGAAAAGGGACCCGTCCTTCGCCACCGTGTATTTACTAATCAGAAGCTGTAGGTTTAAACATTGATCCAGTGTCCCCCTATTAGCTCTAAAGTCTAAACCCATATTGCAAATTAGACAAAATGCCCTGACTGTCTAAGGCATCTCTGAGTTTATGGAGTAAGACCCTGCCCAAGATCTTAACCGCTGAGTCTAACAGGGAGATGGGTCTATAGCAGGAAGGATCACCACGTTGGCCCTTTTTAAAAATTGGAATAATTAGTGCCATAGGCCACGAAGCAGGGAACCTATAGCTTGAAACAGCATTAAAGACATTGACTAAAATCTTTGCCCATAGACTAGGCGAGTAGCCATATAGATCTGCAGGCACTCCGTCAGGGCCCGGCGCCTTATTACTAGCAGAGTCTTTTATGGCTCTCTCCACGTCCATCAGATCAAAAAATAAACAGGGCAAGGAATGGGGTACTAGAGAAGTGTTACCACCAGCGGGACTTAAACCACCTACCCCATATATTTTGCTAAAGTGGTCATACCATTGCTCAACCGGGATTATACAGTCCTGGGCAGTGCCCTCAGAGCCCGAGAAAAAAGGGTGGTTAATTGTAGCCCAAAACTTCCCACTGTCCCGAAGGACATCAATGGATAAAAGATTGTCCCAGGCTTCTAGTTTTATTGACTTTTTCCTTTTGGCAATGGCCTCTTTGTAAGCCCTACTCGCTGCTGCAATTGCCCCCTTATCCTCGGGCTGCTTTTTAACGCCTCGAACAAAATCCTGTGGGCCCTAGAGCAGCTCCCGTCAAACCATCTAGGGGGGTTACTACCTCGGCGAGTGTTGGTGGAAGTCAAGGTCAAATCCCTGGAGATCTGTGCACAGATAGCCTCAAAGGCCTCCACCACCTCCTCTGCAGTCGAGTTATCATTCAGGCAAATGGCCCAGGGCCCAACAGTTTTAGCACAAAGCTCCTCCTGAAAGGTTGCAGGGACCACCTTGGCCCATTTGACCCTACAACCCTGATCTTTCACAATCAGGGGAAGATCTCTTTGACAATCCTGGCGCAAACCACCCGGACTCTCCGGCAAAACCAGCTCCAGAAATACCGGGTTATGATCACTGTGGGCAGACGGGACAACTTTATGAGCTATAGCCCTAGCTAAGGCTAAGGCAAAATGTAATCTATTACTGATCCCAAGGTAGAACCTTCAAACGTAATAGCCCTGCCCCCAACCTCTATAAGATTAGACTAAAAAATGTTGATGGTGGCAAGAAAAACCTCAAGGGCCTCCCCCTGCTTAGTAGGCTCAAAATGGGGCACCACAGCACCTGAGGGCCCCTCAGGAGCTTCATGGGACCTCAGATAACAGTCACCAATACAAGAATGAACATTAAAATCGCCCATAAGGACGATCTCGAAGCCAGTGTTTTGTTTTTGACTGTATTCTAACATAAACATTTGCAAGGCGATCACATGTTGATTAAAATCAACACAGTCCCTTGAATTATAAAAATTAATCAATAAAACTTTCAAAGAGTGGGAAACGAACCATTCAACACAAAGAAAATTATTGGAATCAGACACCAAGCGAGTGAATGTGCCCACCAGATGGAGTGCAAAAAGGAATATTAGGCCCCCTTTCGCTCGTCCTGCACCACCCCTAACTGCCGGTACCACAAAACTAGAATAACCATCCAGAAAAAAATTACTGGAGTGATCCCAAGTCTCCTGCATGGCAATAATGTCATATTTGCCTAGGAAATCGAGCCAGGACGCATCCTCTCTTTTGACTCTGGTCCCGGCCACGTTCCAACTAATTAATTTACAACTAGCCCCTCCAACCGGCTTTTCAATACAGAAATCAGGTAGCCGAGCCGAGTTTGTCAGTCAATCATTATCTTCCAGATTTGACAGTGGGGTATAATAGTTGTTCAAAATCAAATTAGAGGGACGGGGCAACAAAACATTATTAGGAAGCTGACAGTCTCCAGGTATTAACGAAACCCCAGAACTTGCCACCCCGCCTGATAAGGCAGTCTAGGCGGAGGATCTTGCCCCAGGGGTGTGGGAGGAGTGTTTTTAACAATACGGGCTTCAGCCCGGTGACTGTGTAGACCGGATAGAATTTTAGATGGGGGTGGGTAAAAAAACCCTAGGGGGACTGCTCTAATTCCCCCATGCCCTACCTCAGACCCATCCCAAAACAATCTATCTGCAATATTCGGTCTGTTAAAGTTAACGATTACACAATCACCCACAAGCCGCTTCTTACACTTACTATCCATAATCGCTTTAAAAACCTCCTCCTCACTAAACACCAGTTTAGAACCCAGTGGGACCAATGGATGGAGCACATCATCGGCCCCACTGTCAGTAGAATGCATCCCAGCAAAATTTACCAACCAAGCCTCAGCCGGGATATGGACCGTTACTTTATCACGGTGTAATAGGGGAGATAAAACAGATCGCACAGCTTGCCAAAAGGCCTGTAAGTCTTTCAGGTGGCACGCACTGACTATACATTTCCATTTCTCCTCCCTTATTGCCTGTTTCCTTCTCCTTACTGCTTGCTGGTAGGTTATTCTGCTAGCTATAATGGCACTCTGGTCTCTAGGCAATTGCTTTAAAGCCCTACGTAGGGATACATTAGCTGTCCTACTTTCTTTATCAAACCCTGATTTGGCTTAGTAGCAAGACTGAACAATAGTTCTGGGGAGCTTTTCCTTTATCCACAATAAGAGGTTTATAAAATGAGTAAAAAAAGGGGACGGTTTGCTAATTACAGAATTACAGCTATTCACCAAGGCTGTGCCAGTACAAACTACCTGGGACATAATAAGCTTCAGATTTGCAGTTTGCCAGACCAATTTCCACCCTGCATCCTTTATTATTAACACCTGGGGCGGTGGTAACTTGGACCTTATGGTTCTCAAAAGGAGTCAGTAGTTGCGCAGCAATCGGGTTATGGTCACTATAAGTCTGGGTAAAGACCTCACGGGAAGGCGGCAGGCCCTGATGGCCTACCAGGCGATTTGATCCTCCATGACCCCCTTATATGGGCAGAACTTATCACTAATGTGATGAACTTACTGCTAAGAGGCCATGCTATCCCTGATTCATGGAAGGGTGCCGAGGTAGTCACAATCTATAAGAAGGGGGCGAGAGAGGACCCTGCCAACTACAGGCCAATAAGTTTAATTGATGTCATCCAAAAGGTGGTTGGCAGGGTTCTCAACTCGCGAATGTGGACCTGGCTTGAAGAGGGAAACGTCTTATCACATTTACAAGCAGGGTTTAGGAAGAAAGTGGGCACTATGGACCAGGTGTTCAGATTCCTCGCCACAATTGGAAGACTGTCCTGATTGGCGGGGGATCTTTATACCTGGCCTTTATCGACCTTAAAACTGCATTTGATCTCGTTCCCCGGGCCAAACTTTGGCAGGTTCTACATGGAATGGGGCTGCCACGATACCTTTTGGAGTTTATCAAAAGACTGCATGAGGGCACATATGCAAGAATTAGATGGGGGAGTGAAGGCCAATTGACTGACCGTATTCCTGTCCAGAGGGGGGTTCGCCAGGGATGTGTGATGGCTCCGACACTGTTCTCCCTCTTTATTAATGGGGTGGTAGACCATTTGAGGGAGGACCCAGCGGATGCCCCCGCCCTGGCGGGGGAAAAACACCCACCCTCCTCTTTGCAGACGACACACTCCTCATGTCTAAGACCCCTATGGGTCTTCAGAAACTGCTTGACAAGTTCTGTACCTTTTGCGACAATCGTGGACTTACCATCAATACTACTAAGACCAAATTGATGGTATTATCTAGAAACAAAAAACACAAAAAAACCACTGTCGCACTAAATGGCACCCCCTTAGAAGAAGTGGATGCCTTTGATTATCTGGGGGTTAGGATAAACTCTAGAAGGAAATGGGATTCGCACATTGTCAAAATGACTTTAAATCTAAAGAGAGTGACAGGAGCAATCCTTAGAGACCACCGTTTATCATCTACTAAGCCTATTAGCCCTGCCTTATCAGTATACGAGGGCAAGGCATTGTCTGCTGCTACTTACGGATCTGAATTGTGGGGATCGGAAAGAGTTGCTGATTTTGTCTCTGTAGAACACAAATTTATGAGAGAATTAGTGGGTCTCCCAGTCTCCACCCCTACTAAGCCGTTACTTTATGATTTGGGACGTCGTTCCATCAAAGACATTGTTGGCCTCCGGCCCGTTTTATTTTGGGTCCGGCTTAGGAGAACCCCAGAACTGAGCAATTATGCAGCCGCCCTTGACGAACTTATTGCTTTAAATGGTTCCAGACTAATCCCATGGTTGAAAAATCTGAGGGACATGGTAATTAAGCTAGGGCTAAAAGAAGAATGGCTCTTGCAGCAGCCCCCGCAAAAAGATATTATTAAGAAACTATATTGGTCAAGCGTTGAGGGAATGGCTTTGACAGACCCAAAGTTGGGTGCTCTAACTGATGCATTCATGACCTGCAAGCCAGCTCCGAAGCTGGAACCATTTTTAGATTTCATCTCTTCACCAAGGGACAGAGCTTTGTTCCTCAAAATGAGGTTTGGCACGCTACCTCTTAATGTTTTTACAAATAAATGGAAAAATTCTAAATCCAATCACACAGCTTGCCCGGGATGTTCTAATCCCACCGAGTCACTGGGGCATTTCCTGTTTGCCTGGAAGGCGTACAGGGCACCTAGAAAGCGCTGGTTAACTCCAGTTTGTAGTAATCTGGGAACCAGGCAGTCATCAGTGGCCCTCTGTATTCTAACGACGGACACTACATCCTTGCTGGTAGTTTGTGGGGTGGCCAAATATCTTGGAAAAGCTTGGATATTACGATCTAAGCTGGTTGAAGCAAGCTCCGCTTAGACTGCCATCTTGTCTCTCCTTACCATCTACATCAAACAATTTTTTATAACTGGATATGTATCCCTTGCCTTCATTCTCTTACTCCTCTGTTTTACTTAATCTCCCTTTTTTTTTAATGTATATTTTTATATGTTATTATTCCTGTGGTCGTATTTATGTTGAATTGAAATGTAATTACTTTTATGATACCTTGTTATCGAATAAAGTATAAAAATGGTAATGGTAAATGGTAAAGACCTCACTTTTTTTAGTGATAGAGGACATACTTCAAGAGGTGAAAATGTAGTCAATAGTGCTCTCTTCCCCCCTCCCTATAAAGGTTGATTTATCACAGTCAATAGAGTTAGTAGCCTTATTGACAAAGCCCTGTTTAGCCAATAAAGCAAATAGAACCTGCCCCTTAGTATCCATCACATTACAATCAGCTTCACGATAAACAGTATCAAAGGTGGTTGATGATACCCTAGTTTGGCATTAAAGTCACCTGACACCAACAGATTTAGTTGGCATTCTGCCCAAGCATCTTTTTCCAACAGCATATCAATAACTGCCAAGAGGCTCTGGAAATTACAACCGCTCTTGCTGGAAAAATTATTGTTGTAAAAATTAACCATGTAGATCTTGAATTTATCATTCCAGCTAAGGCAAGAAAACTGCGCCTCCCCCTGATCCAGGAAAAGGGGAGAGATCGAGCAACCAATACTTACTTTGAAACAAGCTGTCAGCCCCCCTTTGGCTCTTCCCGCTGGAGATGGTACCGCTGGCAGACTAAAACAAGTAAAACCATCGAATTCTATCTCTTTCACATCCCAGGTTTCCTGCATAAAGACAATGTCATATTCAGGATAAAAAGTAGCCAGTCTTCGTTCATTATTTTTGAAGCTAAACCTGCAATATTCCAGCTTAAGAATTTGATACAAGCCCGGTCTGCACCACCTTCGGTCAGTAAAACACTCGCTACTGGACCTTTTGGAGAATTGATCTGAGCTGAGTTAGAGGAGAATTGTCCAACAGAGATAGACCTAAGAGATACTCTGCCCTCTTCCAGGGAAACAAAGCACTCACTCTCCTTGCTTAAACGTCAATCATTGTCCTCCAGACCAGATAATGCTGTGAATCTATTATTCAAGGGTAGGAAGGGATGTCAGGGAGAAACACTCTTTGGGGTGGCTAACCCCTCAAAATTACGTTGTGAGATAATGAGGTGCCTATAGAAAAGACCAAGTGGAGGTATCTTAACAGCGCTTGTTTTACCCATACCTGTACTAGCTTGACACAAAATTTCCTTTACAACCAATGGGTTACAAAAGTTAATGACAATATCATCACCCTTCTACCCTTTCCCTTTCCCTAGCCCGCCAAACCCCCTACACGTCTCGCCATCAATATCTCTTTTGATACATCCCAGTGTCCAGTCACATTCGTACTCAACCAGTGTATGCTTTTATTCACAAGACCCCTTGTAGATTCTATCTTGCAAGCTGTGAGAATGGGTAGACAATAACGTAGGGAGCAGACGCAGGAGGCAAGTTAATCTCCGGAAGCCACTGAAGGCTGGGGTCACATATTTCTGGTTGCTGGACCACTTGTTTATCTCTTATGGGAAGCACTTTATTATTCCTAGCTGCTCTAATAGGAGCTGGGCCGATGTCAGAAACCAAGACCCATATAATTAAAAGGATGATTTAAGAGGGGAATAGAGGTGCATTGGGTATCCTGAGAGCGGGTTCTTGCCCTAAATAGAGATAGCTCTACTAGTTTAGCTTCCAATCGTACCAGGCGATCAATGATGGGGTGCATGTTAACATGCTGTAGATCACCTAACCTACAACTTAGTTGATCCCAAGTATTCTCAGCAGCTGTAAGTGCTGGCAGGAGCACATCCTTGTTACAAGGCCTTTTCCTGTGGTCCATTTTGACTTTAGCACCTGGGTATTTATTTTTTAAATTTTTCCTCCTGCGCTTTGGTTTTGGACCCCTCTCTGAATCAGTCTCACAGTGGTGGTCACTATCCACTGTGCCAGACGGGCTACGCTCTGTAGCAATGCACTCAGCTCCCTTTGCTTTTACTAAAAGTGCACCCCTGGGCGAGCCATCGGTGAAGCCATTGAACCATTTATAGATTGTCCCCTCTCCACAGGGTGGACATGACCAGATAGACCACCAGATGGACCAAGGCGCTAGGGGGCTCAGCCGGGGGAAGGCTCAGTTGGACTTAGGATGTTAGGCTGATGCAGGGGTCCAGCTAAGGCAAGCTTCTAAGAAAGGGGTGCCGCTCAACCATCCTTATTTAATTTGTTACCAAATCTACGGCCCGTGTCAAATAATTGTCGATAGTAGAGCAAGTGCATGGTGGTGGTAGCGTACTGGAAGTTCCACTGGATCCTTCTTTTTGACCATGCTCAAGGATTGCTGTAATACAGATCAAAGTGGAGGGGGCAGAAAAAAACCTCAAGCCTCCGGGCAATTATACACAAAATAAGAAGAGAAAGGCAAATGCACAGTACCTTTGATGATGGAGATGAACTTAAGGGTCATTAGCCATTTTCAGTGATGTCCAATGGAAGATCGCAGAGGGGTGGCCCAGCCCAGCCTATTCTGGGCTGTGACGGGCCAAGACGGGCCGGGTGTGCCTGTGCGACACGCACAGTGGGAAGTCTCAGCTGGCTTTGAGGCACTCCGGCCCCAAACACAGGCTTCACCACCCCTCCTCCTCTGCTCAGGGACTGTTGCAGGGTTTCCTTGTCCGTTTGTTTATCAGTCTCTTTTATGGACCTAGATCACCTACTTAAGTATCCACCTGTCAGCAGATTTAACAATATTCTCTTCCCTGGTGGAGGATTAAGAATGCTTCAATTTAGATAGCTTGTCTCTGACTTCTTGGATGCTCAGTAAAACATTAAAACAGTGGTCTAGTTCATACTTTTTGTCTTCTTTCATGTTTGCAGTATTATATGGGTCAGGTACATACATAGAGACTTAGAAGAAAATCTCATATGTAGTTTGATCACCTAATACCCCTCAAGACAAATTGTTTAATGTTCTCTGGCCTCAAACTGATTTTGCAGCCACCTCAGTCATGTGCTTAACATTCTAGCAGTTAAGGCTTGTTTATTTGTACCATTGGTACACTCTAATAACTCATTGCTTTCTGCGCAAAAGTGATACAAGTAATGCAGACATACTCCCAGGGCAGATAGAGTATCCCCGAATGCTTTGCAGCATCTGCAGGAGTTTTGTCTGAATGAAAGGTATGAACTGCGCCCATGGCAACTAAACTCTGCAAGTCTTTTATGACCACTCAAGCATCAGAATTTCTTTGTAGCCAAACCCATAGGAATCAGGAGCATGAATCAATCACAATCCATATTTATATTGATTAGCCAATATGATTGGCCCAAAATTAGAAAGATAAATTGTACCAAAAAGGCAATTGGAGATACTAAGGGTTGTCGGCGCTGGTCTTGAAATGGCAGAATGTTCAATTTGCTCACAGTTGTTATATTGCAGCACATAGTTCTTAGCCTATTTAGGTAAGTATCACAACCAGTATCTCTGCTGGAGCATTGCTGCAGGAGCACTCATGCCAGCATGGGCAGATGCTAATTCCTCATGATCTGCTTTAATTAGATCTAGAATAACCTGCTAATTAAGTATTATTCTATCTCCTACTCCAAGAAAAGATACCAATGTAGGGCTATCTGAATTGATGGTGTAGAAATACTTACAGGGAAAGCAATTTGGAGGCTTTTATTCTTCAACCATTGCTTGGGAAGTCAACTAGAAAAACATGTGCCTGTACAGCTCATGCATGACTGTAGGCATAGTGTCAGTCAGAGAACCGTTGACCAAAGTGTGACAAAAAGGATCTCCTCCATGAACTCATCCAGGGACCTTCATAAAGTTTTGCAGAGCAGGCACACATTTTTCCAGCTGACTTTACAAACTCGGTACTGTATGGATGCATGGTGAGAATTAATGAGTATGAATAGCTAGTGATCCCAGTCATGACGAAAGCCAGGCTCCCGAGTCAGGGGCCTATAAAAGGCTCAAACAAATTGACAAAGAAGATCTAGGGATAATTGACTCCCCCAGGCATCAACATTTATACGTTTTTAACTATTTCAAGACCTTCCTAAGAATAAAGAGAATGCTTTGGGAAGCATCTGAGATTTTTAGCTCATATCTTGGCTTCCACATCTCCACTGCCCATCATAAGTCCTCCCTGTCAACACAGGGGGCTCACGAGCTTCTACACTTTTCTTTTGCAAGTGTGGCGGGCTGACCATGTAGCATGACACCCAGGGTGGTGTGTGAGGCCTTGCCTTACAATTATATAAACATCTTTGGTCCTTATGAAAAGGGAGATACTCAGGACTTTGGGTATCCACAAACTAGGTTAAGGTTTCCTCTGATGGATACTGTAGTCTCAATGCACTCCTCCTGTCTTTCTGAATGCCATGAAAAGATGTAACTCAAAAGAAGCACTTCTGAGGTGCAATGCCCCAGAACAGTGAAAATTCCACTAAACAGTCACAGCAAGTGTCGCCATAGCAAAGCAATACATATAATTGATTTGTCACATGAACCACAAGTAAGACGAGACAAATTGATGAACAGATAGGGGGCAATTCATGAATTAAGCTCAACAAGAAGGAACCTACACGTAATGCAAAATCTGAATTCAAAAACAGCAAATTCCTAGTTTCCAACAGCACATTAACTTAAAGGAAGTAATATGATGCTAGAGACAAGCAATGAAGAAGACCAGGACAAGTCTAGATTAAGCAACCTCATAGCAGAAGTAGTGGGTGTCACATGAACAATTCTGAAGGAAAATAGACACTGGTAGAGATTCCTTAAAGACATTGCTGTTATTTGATCACATAAAAATACCAAAATGCATGAAGGAGAGGTTGTCAAAATCTAAGGACAACAGGCTTAAGATTGTTTTGTAATCACCACAGTTATTTTGTGTTCCAACCCTTCTACCGGAAGTAAGATTTGAGTGGTTGGGTACTCCTTGGTCTCAAAGTGAATGCAGATAATGGGACTGACACCAATTTGAAGACAACCACTATCTACCAACTCCTCAGTGGTCTTTCAGTTTATACTTAGTGGATATATGAATGATCTCTGTGTAGTTGCTACAATTGTGTATCCATACTAGATTCAGATACGGACAAGATATTCCCACTCCCCATAACATAACCATAACACTGTGCCCTGTGGTGGTATTACTCCCATGTCCATAATTTTTTTCATTTCAGTTTGTTCAGCTTCCTTCATTCTCTGGCTAACCAATGTTGGTGATGCGCTGGTGTTTGATTGGGCTAGAACTGAGGCTATTTTCCCATGGCATGCTGACAGGAGCTTGGCAGATCTATCACTCCCTCTAAGGTTGGATGCAGGTGCTATTTCACTAGCATTGCATAGATCATGGAAGGGTCTCAATAAACTGTTTAATATGAATTTAACTATGATTTCCTACTTGTTGGCTCAAGTGGCTCACAACCACTGGGTCATATAACAGAGTTCTCTAGGGTTTTCATTTGTATTAAGTAGAAGAGTACAAATCTGTAAACTGCATGCCTCTTCATTGATAGCCAGTCGCTCCAGCACTGTTTTCTATGGGAATTGTATTGTATTGTATTCGGACTTATAAAGTGCACAGTAACCCTACGGGTATCCTGGCGCTGTGGTATATATGCACTGTCACTACAGTTCCGGAATCAGCATGTTACTGAGCTAAGCCTGTACTCTAGGGAATAGCCAGGTTTTAACCTTCCCCCTGAACTTCATCAGATCCTGTGACTGTCTCAGGTCAGCTGGGAGACTGTTCCAAAGGCGTGTTGCTGCATAGCTGAAAGTTCTTCTGCCAGATTTACCTCTCCTAATCTTGGGTATATTCACCAGATTGGCCGACGAGGAACAGAGGCTGCGGGTGGGAGTATACCCGCTGAACTTAGACTGCAGCGGTATGGGCCTCAACCTGTGCAATGCCTCAAAGACAATGCAGAGTGCTTTAAACTGTATCCTCTGGAATACAGGAAGCCAATGTAGCTCCACCAGCGTCAGAGATGTAGATGACCGTCGTGGTCTTGATAAGGCTAGCTTAGCCGCCACCGTCTGGATACTCTGGAATCTCCTGATCAAGTACCTTGGGGACTTAAGCAGTAGTGCATAGCCATAGTAGAGCCAACTCAAAACGACGCTCCTTACTACTTGTGCTCGTACCTGATTTGGGATAACGGGAGAATCTTCCGGAGAGCCCTGATAAGCGAAAAGCTGCTTCCCACAATTTTATTAACTTGAGTTTTGAGGTTCAGCTTGTCATTGAAGCTGACCCCAAGATTATGTACCGTCGTAACGGGTAACAGGGGTGTCTCTGTGGGAGTGGGCCAGAAGCCCAGAGGGAGAGAGCAAGGGATTTACCTGCAGCACAGCAGAGTATCTCAGTCTTTGCGCCATTACATTGCAAGGAATTGTTTTTCAACCAGTGCACCATTTCTTGCATACAGGCATGAAAATTATCCAGCGAGACCGCTTGGTCTCCCTCCAGTGACAGAATGAGCTGTGTATCGTCAGCATAGTTTACCAAGCTGACCCCATATGACTTAATACTCGCAATCAGGGGACTCATATAGGCCAGTGTTTCCCAAACTGTGGTCCGCGGACCCCCAGGGGTCCGTGACACATTCCCAGGGGGTCCGCAGGAGGCAGTTTTAAAAGCACTGCAAAGTTCCTTGTCTAATTAGCAGTTTTCGAGCAGCAATTAAAGTGTCAAAATAAAGCCAGTGATTAATGCACCTGCTGGAGAGATGAGAGTTTGTCCAGTGGCAGCTTTGAGTTATCTAGTGTAGCACAGAGGGTTAATATGCCTGCTGCAAAGAATGTGTACCATGCATTTTGAACAACAGTATTTTATGTGCATAGGTGAGTGTGTTACTGCTTTTGTCACAGAGATTATTTTGTTACTGTGCAGTGCATAAGTGACAATCAAAATCTAGCACAGTGACCTATAAACTGTCATCAAAGAGCTGCTTGCAAACTGCATGGTACAAGTTAGTAACCTATGTTTTTTCCCAGTCTTTCATTATCCCGATGCTGCTAAAAAGGTTTATTTGGGCGGAAATATATTTTTATTGTTAAAGTCAATGCAGACCACTGGGTGAAGAGAGGCACTGTTGAAGGGTGATAATAAGGGAATCGTTGAAGAACCCCAACAAAGAATGTCGTATCCTAGTGTATAGTAAGGTCTTCATTTACTATTCGTTAAAAGCTAATACAATTTAATATATAATGATAAATGCATTTTAGAATGCACCATTGTTTCCTACACCGTATGGCGACTGGTTTGAAAACATTTGCCAGGGCTGCTTTGGGTTTCCAGTCTGGCCCAGGGCTGCACCATATTTACAAGAATATGGTGCAGCCCTGCGTTTCCCCCAATGCTGGCGCTACACTTAGCAGTTTAGCGCCAACGCAGGCTCCCTTGCACTATGGCAAGGGTGTGTGCATGCAGGGGAAGATTCTTTATGTACAGGAAGGTCCCCCTTCCTGCACATAAACAATCTTGAAATGCCGTTTTGTCACTTCTATGTGTGCTGTCTAATGGCATTTTTTTAAAAGATTGTTTATGTGCAGGAAGGGTCACCTTCCTAAACTTAAACAATTCAAGGCGTTTTGCTTTTTCCATGTGTGCTGTACAAGGCAAGCCACATGGAAAAAGCAAAAACGAGGAGAAATAAGGGATTTCTCCTTGTTTTGCCAAGTTAAGACCTGTTTTTCCCTGGTCTTAATTTTGGTGCGGCCTCCTATTTATGCTGCCCTTGTAAATAGGGGGCAGTGTCAAAATCAATGGGTGTTGCGGTGGCATTGCCTGACAGGGGGGCCTTATTTAAAAGGCAGCATTAAGCCATGTTATGTGGCTTAACGCTGCCTTGTAAATAAGACAAAGTCTCTATCTACACGATAATGTCGCAAAAAGTGTGCACATGTGTGTTTATTTTTTGGGAATTACTGTTTTAATTTTGAGAAATTGCTTGGGGGTCCCCGACTTCCAGTGGTGACTCAATGGGGGTCCTCAGGAGTCAAAAGTTTGGGAACCACTGATATAGGCATTAAACAGTACTGGGCTAATTGCCGAGCCCTGGGGGACCGGAACCATTCCAGGGCTACTACCACCACCCCTACTGTCTGCAACCTTGCTAGGAGAACTGTGTGGTTGACCGTGTCGAATGCGGCAGACAGGTCCAGTAAAATCAGTATAGCTGATTGTACCCTGTCTGCTCGTATTCGAGGATCATCCAAGACGGTAACCAGAGCTGTCTCCGTCCCATGACTTGGGCGGAACCCAAACTGCACATCCTCCAACTTGTTATTAAGCTCCAAAAACTGAGAGAGTGCCCTACTAACCAGGCGCTTTATGATCTTTACTGGGTAGGGGAAGAGGGATATGGGTCTGTAGCTCTTAGGGCATGCTGGATTAAGCGCAGGTTTTTTCAGCAGAGGTGTTATAGTTGCTTGCTTCCAGCTTGCCGGTACCATCCCACTGCTTAGCGATTGGTTCTACTTGGCAATCTAGGGTGGCCACCTAATAGGCAGCCTGCATACCTCTAGGTGT
Source organism: Triturus cristatus (assembly GCF_964204655.1). Lineage (NCBI taxonomy): Eukaryota > Metazoa > Chordata > Amphibia > Caudata > Salamandridae > Triturus > Triturus cristatus. The sequence goes on along the minus strand of NC_140581.1, from coordinate 918,867,005 downwards.
GCTGGTGGTGTCACATACTGACCCCATTTTCCTGTGCCCATAAAATGTTAAAGGCAAGACTCTCAAAGGTGCCAAAAGATACTCCAGCTCATCTTGAGGAGTGCATATTGGTAATATCAAAGATAGTGTATTCTGCTGGACCTTCGCCTCAGCAATTATATTGTTAATTGAAGTGATCTCTTAGTGCAACTCATGAGTAGCTATTTCTCTGGCCCTTGCAATTGTTGATCTTGTAAAACATCAGCAGTCAGCCTGTGTGTGTCTTTGACTGTTGTTGGTAGACTTTTAAAGTTCGAATCAGTTGTTACTGTTCTTCTGTCAACTGTTATAACAGATTCTCCATGGCCTGACTGCTTCTTTGATGACCCTATTTGTGATACCACTATACAGAACTGTCACTGAGCAAAACAGGAAAATACATAGTTCAATACTGTTTTTATAATTTCATAAGATGAATGTAGACTAATATTCATTGAGTCTTTTGCAATGTTTACAGTGTCCTATTGGGCTCTCCAGTTTTTACTTCCAACTAGGCTGTTCTCATATTTCCCGACAGCTCCAGTCATGATTCTTCAGCATCCTGAAGGGTGTCTAATGCTGGGAAAGAGACCAATGGATAAAGGTCCTGACCTCCTTCATATAGGGCAAAGATGGTGACTCTACCCTCTCTTGTCTGAATGGTCCCTTGCCTAAGTGACACATCTCTGTCTTTCTCTGAAAGGCACTGATTGGTTGGTGAAGGCCTAGGCTGAACCTTGCTCCTCACCCCTTAGATACAGCCCACCCTCCATCTACCCAGAATTTATCCAAGTGGAAACATTTATTCTTCAAGTAGGCAACAATCGATATTTCTAGTCTGCCCCTATGTTGCTCTTGGTCTGTTTGCCTAAAGCCACTCTGGGACTTCATCATCTCATCTTGTGGACCCAGAGAATTGCCTGAATTTGTTGCTTTAGGTGCCACTTTCCCCATTGTGAGAACCAATGAAGCATGTGGTGCTGCACTGAAGGTTAGCATTGGCTTGCACAATATTGAAGTTATAGGTATTCCCAAGGGACTGGGCTGATAGGGAGCTAGTGTGTTGGGACGTCTGATTAGTCTGACTTGTTACACACAGCGAGAATCTCCATCACAATATATAAGTACAGTACAGGAGGTAGATAGACAGGGTCATACATGCGCAATCTGGTAGCATGCACAAGGTTTTTACACTCCGCTCTTTGCAGGTTAAAAACACTTTATGTAGCATTTCCATTAAAGTCAATCAAAGTCAACAGTCCTCATGTATATGTATATGACCATGCAAGCATGAACGTTAGAGATACTCTAGCTGGTATCAGAGCACAACCCACACAGTCATTGAAAACAGCAGACTAACAAATGAGGTAACTCACTAGTTTCAGCAAAGCATAGTAATGGTGGGAGAAAATAATTTAACTCAGAAGAACAAAGCCAATCCTGCTCCCTATCATTGTTAGGTGAGATAGGAATGTACAAAGAAAATAAAAAAGGGATGAGGTACTTGAATAAACATCTGCCACTAGTAATATTGCTCGATATACCACTATTGAAAAAACCAAACATTTCAAAATTAACTGTTGTCCTACTCCAACAGGGCAGTCAAAACCTGAACTGCTGGCCCCTGCCCCCTCTGAACAACCAACTGATCTTTTTCTGTTTTGCTTGGTATCATTAGAAAGGTACATTTCCAATGAGGCTGGATTCCTATGATATATTCAGCTACTGGGTCCGCATCTAGACATACTCATCAAACCTACAGCATCACACTAAGAAAGACAAAGTACATAATTGGTCAAGTTCTGATCTATCACAACCAATGGTTATTACTCTGGGCTGCATTTAATGCCACAATGTTTGTTAGAAATTGGGTTTCTGGTTTGCAGAGGTATGCATCCTTTCCAAGCAAGGATCACAATCCAAGTCAGGGTAAGTCACTACACACCCTAAATTATCCTGTGCTCACCTTCTGGTATCTTGGCACAGGGCAGTCAGGCTCAACTTAAGAGGCAATGTGTAAAGTATTTGTGTGACACTTCAAACAGTAACACAGTAAAAACACCACAGAAAAACTCCACACCGTGTTAGAAAAATAGAGATCATTTTCATGAACAAAATAAGACCAAAATGGTAAAAAATCAATAAGTAGAATGGGAGATATACATTTTTACAGAATAAACTGAAATGTAATGCTTAAAGGCATAAAGCGCCAACTGGGGCTATCAGGTTATGCTAGACCGGGTCAAATCCAAAAGTTCAGGCCGACCGCGATGGAGCACGGGTTGAATACAGGGACCAGTCTTGGCCCGCTGCAAAGTACCTTATTTGGGTTGAAGGAAGTAACCGGTTTAGGGTCACCCGGGTCACTAATGACCACCTCTCAGCCTTCCGTACCAAATGAAGAGTTAGTCAGACAGTAGAGAATACAAACCATTAACCCTTTTATTTGTATACACTCAGAGCAGAGCCCCATCTGTTCAGTTGCTAGAAGTACTGAAGAGGGGAACTGAAATCAACAAGCATAAAGATACATTATGTACGTTTCGTAACCGGGCAAAAACACGCCCACAGTGGAATTTTCCAAGCAGGTGCAGGTAAACAGCGAAATACAGAAAAAATGGTTTCAGTGCTCATATCTTTACACAAAGTAACAGAGTCCAAGGTCTGGAGCCAGCCACCAGACAAGGGGGAGAGGACCTATATCTAGTGTGCAAGGAATGTGCTAATATGAACAGTGCACTCATTACTGAAACAAAACCCAAGAGAAGAAATGAAACCCAGAGAGGAGCATTTCACGGAATTAAAGTAGATCAGTTTCACACAGCCTAAAATGGCGCCCAAATCGAAAATGGCGCAGCTAATGCTAACCTAATTAAAATAGCATAAGCATAAACAATTTCTATTTTAACAGACTGTCCTTGTAGCATGAGCTAAAAGATTTTCTAATGGCAATAAGAAGAAACAGAACTTTAAACAGTAATGAGAAATCTCATTAATAAACAATTACGAACACTCCATATTATCAACATCAGGAGACAAAACAGTAAGGAGTGAGAAATTGTTCAAAATTCCTTCATCAATATTCGTCAGATCCTCAATATCTTTTTGGATCATTATAGCAGCATTTGTGTCATGAATTGAGATCTTATTTTTAGGGGAACGAATAGTGGTATAATAGGGAAAGCAAAAGGGAAGACACTGAATAATGGCACAACAGAGCACCAATATCACAATTAGGTAAATCACCTTTTCAAGGATCTAGCCCCAACTACCAAAAAGAGACCAAATACAGTTCCCGCTTTCTATTCCCTTTACGTTTTCAAGTATATCTAGTATGTGTTTGGTAATATTCTTCTCCATAGTCTTGATCCCGACCACACACTGATCGCCCACTACCGTGCATACACCACCACTCTTAGCTAGAATAAAATCCACTGCATATCTGGTCTGTTCCGAATATATTGGCATACCCTCCAACTGAGTGGTGATGTCACGCAAAGCTGCTACTGTGGTATTAGACAAAATTTGTAGCCTACACCCAAAGTATTCTCTAGCTTTCTCACCCGTGGCCATGTAAGTGCCACCCAACGTGAAAATAGAAGAAAGGATGTAAACAAAGGTAATCCCATTACTATAATTATTGAGCTCTACATCGGTCACTCCCTCACAAAATTCTTTTGTTAGAGTCCTTTTAACCCACCTAATATTAGGCTTATTTACAAGGGACACCCAAGGGCAGTACCATTCCAAGAGCTACATCATCTGTACCATTGTAAACATTCGGATACGTCCCATTAGACAAAAATAAAAACCCTGGGTGTGCATAAATCAGTCCCTCATAATCCACTGCTGCATACCTGGAGTTCATTCCAAAAGTACTGGGGTCCTCAGCATTTATCAAAGGAATCGTATTTTTTTATATCACTATTCCTGAACAATTTATAAACAGCAAAGTGTCAGTACTACTCACAATGGGGCAACAGGCAGGTTAATAACCAGCCTCTCGGGTAACTATCAATTCCTTGTAATGCCAACCCACCAATGTGACAATCTGTTTTTCCATATAAAAATGATCTCAATATGTATTGTTATCACAACTTGAATAACCCATTCCCAATAGCTTTCTATGGTATAGACATGGCCCCAGATAACCAAAACCAAACACTTCTTTCACTTCTGTGAATTGGGGTGGCCGAGTGTAAGTATAGTTTACAATTGACAATGGATATGCAGTCCACAAACTAGTGACAGATTCAGTGGGATAACAAGCAGTCCCTCCTTCGAAGAACCTATTATGTGTCTCCAAAAATACATTGCTCGGGGCTGTTCTTTTGCTCCTTTTCATGGAAAGAACCTTACCCTTGCTGCATGAGGATACGCTTTGATCATGTTCCAAAACCCATGACACTCTACACAATACTATTATCAGAAGAACCAAAAAACAACACATATGATTTTGTTTTTTCGTGACCACATTATATTATGCTGTACAAAAAGAACCATTGGCTTCTCTTCGTCAACAACCCTTCTACCAAAGGGATGCATAATGAATTACAAGAGAAGGCGAAAATCCAAAAGAAATATACAAGTGTCTGTCAGAGCCTCACTGGTACAGGCTCTTTTTGTCCATCAATCAGTTGGCTCTCCTGAGCACCGGCGGTGGAGCTTGCTCAGTCCTAAGCTCTTTTAATGTATCCCACATTGATTCAGATGGTATTAGATGGTATACCTTCAAGGTATACTTCTGTTCACCCTAACTAATTGTTCAAACTACAAGAACACAGTAAGCACAACATTCTCCACTAATTTCCGTTAATGCCGTTGGTACTGTAACTCAGTGCTACCTATCTTGCGTATTCCAGCCCTAATCTTTTTTCTCCTTGGGCTCAGTATTCCTCAGCCGAGGGTGCAAATTGTACCTGGTAGCCCCAGGCACCGTGTGATCAACAAACAAAGGCTCTTGGGTAGCTCTTATTTCTGGGAGAATAGCCTCATTCAATACATCCTCATTCTCCTTATCTGTCTGGGTCCAGCACTCTGTGTCGCCCAAGACCTCTTTCACCCACTGATCATATGGTAATGGCAAAGGAATCCTCCAGCAGTGGGTGGCATGCACCCAGTTCTTTTGACCAGCAACCTTTACAGCCGTCCGTGTCACCAACAGGATCACAAACTTTCTGTTAACTGGCCAAGATAATCAAGCAACACAGGATATTCAATATCTGAATACTTACGGGGACGCGGGACGCCCCAGACATTTGTCGGGCGTCCGAACAGCAACCTCATAAGGTGACAATCCTGTTCTAGAATTAGCTGTTGTTCTTGTTGACAAAAGAGCTAATGGTAGAACATCTTGACATTTTAACCCTGTGATCTCTTGGATTTTTGCCAGTTTCAGTTTGAGAGTACCATTGTACTTCCCAACAAGGCCAGCTGACTGAGGGTGGTTGGCAGCATGACATTTCTGCTGTATGTATAAACCTTCAAAAATCAATTTAATCATTTTGCCATTAAAATGACTTCCATTGTCACTCCAAATATCTCAGGGCAAGCCGAAACGAGGAAAGAACTCCTTAAGGAGCACCTTCGCAGGTGTGATGGCCATATTATCTTTAGTGGGATTGGCCTCAAACCATTTACTGAACGCACATACAACCACCAAAACGTACTTATGATTATTGGATCTCTCTAATTCGATGTTTTCCATTTGAAGGACTTCAAAAGGAAAAGTATGTGGTGCAAAATTCCCAGGAGGTATAGGAATACCCTTCCCTGGATTATGCATCATACAGACCATACAGTATTTCACCCAATGCGCAGCTTTCTTGGAGATGTTATGATTATGCCAAACAGGAGCTAGCAACTTACAAATGCCTTTCGCACTAATATGAGCTGGACCATGTGCCATAGTAACCACGGGCAGAACATATGCACCAGGCAACATCCATTTCCGTTGCTTCAATTTATCTATCCAACACCATTCCTCAATCAACTGTGCTGTACTCTCATGCCATTTTGCCAATTCCTCTGTTGTATCTCCGTTACACTCTCAAGCATAGTCTCAAACACAACAACCTCACAAACCCACATTGCTGGTACTGCAACAAACATACGTTTCATTTTACTTTGGGCCATTTCCTTATCTACCTGAGCTGCAAAAGCATTTCCTCTACCCCATCATCTGTAACCTTTTTATGGGCACTGCACTTGATTATTGACAATTTCTTGGGGAGCCTTAGAACAGACTAAAGCCGCAATATAAGGTGACCATGCTGAATCTTGGTACCATGGGAGGTAAAAAACCCTCTCTCCGCCCAAAGCCGCCCAAAATTCTGCGCGACCCTGAATGCGTACTGGCTGTGAGTATAAATATTGACAACCAGTTCTTCACTCAATTCAGAAGCTCGAATAAGGACAGCCAGCTCAACAGCCTGAGCTGACAGGTAAGGGACCCGTGATGTCTCTACCACCGTACGCAATGTAGTGGTAGCATAAGCTGCAGTGGTGGTGCCATCTGGTAATTTAAAACAAGACAGTTTTATCAATGGTGGACGAACCCAACTATGTGTGGTACGGTCTCTGTAAGATAGTGTTTGGGAACCCACAGGGTAAGTTAAAAGACCCCTCACACACCAACCTGGTTGGTGTCATGCTTCATCATCGGGGTCCCAACCGGGTGGCCGAATGCCCCCCTGTTGTGCTACAACGCCTGTCTACAGCGGAGCTGGTGTGGTGCAAGAGTGTGATGAAGTGAATGCTAAAAATATCTCTGAGAATCCTTGCCGTAGGGAATTTATTGCTGGCGGCTTAGGATATAAATAAAAACAGGATATGTGATGCAACTACGGAAGAAATAATTATCTACTAGTTGTCGGTGTTGTAGGTCTACATGTTTCAGCTCTCATGGCAAAGTGAAAGGTGCCACGTGATAAGTGAAAAAAATAGTATAAAGGTTGTTTAGCTACACACTCGCTAAGGTGTGTGGACCCAGTGTCTGCGATGTTGCCGACACTGCAGCGAAAAATACACTATGACTGAGTGGATACGCTGCTCAGAAAACGGGAGGAGGGTACTCCTCGCGCAAATTTTGGTCGAGAAGTTACCAGCGCCTGGCACCTAATGGGGTCTCCCGAAGTTCCAATCTTTTGATTGTGATATGTTTAGCAAACAATGTCAATTCATACCCAGTAAGACGTGCGCTGGTGAGGTGATGTGTCTTTGTCTTATTCAAAAGTGTATCCACAGCACGGGGTACCATAACTGTGAGGTCTATATTAAGAACAAGGCCAGCTGACTGTCTGATCAAAGTGGCCACAGCCACGACCGCTCTTAGACAACTCAGGAGGGCTCTTGCGACAGGATCATTGTTAAAAGCGTGGTGATATCAGGAGCCACCGGAAACTGCGGAACCACAATTTTATCAACCTCTTGCAAATCAAACACAAAACGATAAACAGCATCAGAGGAACCCAAAAGTGTCCTTTTAAGGACCGAAAGAATAGGACTATTACAAATGTTGGCAGATGTTTCCTCAATTACTCCCTTACGTAACAAATCCTGATTAATCTTGTACTGAGGAATGCGAGGTAGAACAGCATTATCTTTAACTTGGATAGAAACTTGGGGTGTATGCAACAAACCTACATCTGTATCACCTGTGGCCCACAATGTGGGAGGTACCCCAGCAAATTCAGCTGGGAGAGATGCATCCTGAGACAAACACTGTTTAGTACTCACATCCGGACCCATAGTTATATAAACACCTGCGGGGGAACAATAGATAGTAGCATGCAAGGTCCAAACCCATCAAATTTTCACCACAGTTAGATGTTAACAAGAACGGAGATTCCACAGTAAAAGGACCAACAGTCAACGCAAGGGGTCGTGAAATGGGGCTTACAACCGGTACATCTGAAAAACCTACCCAAATATTATTGTGGCCAGAGAGAACTGCCCTGGGGACCATATGTCGAGAATCAGAACTCTTTGTCGCACCTGTCTCCACCAAAAATTCCGTAGTCGAGCCTTGCAAATCTGCTGTGACATAAGGACCACGCTGATCTACAGGTATCTGAACTGGTCCCTCATTCTGTCCCTGGCTGCACTGCTTTCAGGGGCAGAAAAGACGGAGCAAGAACGAGTCATGACCTCAACTCCTCGAGTTTATGAGGAGGCCGCCGTGTGATCCGCAAGGAGGCACAATAGCAGAACAAAAAGTGATAGGTACTATAGACCCATAACACCAGAGAAGAAGGGTAAGTGCAATAACTTACATACGCACACCTCCAACTAGGTAGTGTTCACACCACTGGTCCTGAAGAAAGCCCCCAACCCTCATAGGCACCGCAGGGGCTAAAAAATGTTGACCACTCACCTTTTTTAACAAGAAGTAGGTGCTATAGAACAGTAGCACTTCTATATTTGCACCGCTCTGAGTTTTTACCCCTTGCCCCATCTCCAACAGATTAAAACGCAGCATTGAGAGATTGAGGTAATTTTAAATTCACTTTAATCACACCTTCATCATCACTGGTCACTACTGTAATCACCAGTAGGTCTACCTCCAGGGGGAGGAAAGCATACACAAAAAAGACCCAATGATGATGCTTTTCACATAAGTAAAAAGGCGAATAATCAAGATATACCGCCACAGAACCTACCATGTGAATGAGGGTTCTTTTTAAGACGGCCACTAGACCCAGACCCTGGTAATAATACAGGACAAGTGATCCATTCCCTTATGATAATTTGTCCTAACTATAAGACATACCTGTCACATCATCCATATCATAATCATCATGATAATACTGTCCATCTCTTGGGTCATCAAAGTATTTATTATCAGTATGGCCCACAGAAGTCGCGGCATTCTGATTTCTGTCTGTCCCACGACCTCTGCCACCAGAACCTCGCCCTCTGGAGGGTGCAACCTTCTGTAAAAGCACAGGGCACTGGCTACACCAATGTCCTTCCTCCTTACAGTATGCACACTGATTCTGCCTAAAAGGTGTTGTTGAAGGTTGCCGAGTATGTGGCAGCTGTCGAGCAGGACCTTCTTGTCCCCTATTATTTCCCCTAAATGCTTGCTGCAACAGCACCTTTGTCTTTAAATCGTTATGCTTCTTATCAGTTTTATCCTTTTCCTCCTGATCTCGGTGTTCATAATACTGAGACATATTTAAAATAACAGAGGTAGAAGACGTAGACCAAATACACTCAGACGCCTGATTACGAGTTATTATTTCAGGAAAAAGATTAGTAACAAACCTATCAACAAACAATCGAACTCCCTGCTCAGTGGACATATCTTGCCCACTATAATCCAAAAACGTGTCTTCAAACCGAGTAAAGAAATCAGACACACTCTCATCCTTCTTCTGTCGAAAAGCGGTCAATCTGTCCCAGCTGACCTTCTTGGGTGGAATAAGTGTGTGCATATATGTAATAATACAACTGGGCAAAGCAAATATCTCAGCATGGGGTTTATCACCTGGCTTCCTGTCCTGATCCCATCCTTTAATCACATCCCATGTACCGCCCAACTCGGCGACATGATCTTGGGTATGCACCTGTCTCCAAATATGAACCAGAACAAGAAGACCAAAAAACACTTCAATATCAGTATGAGTCATTACAGCAGAAGAAGCAGCCTCTGTTAGTTCCTTATAATAAGCTGAAGGATTTTTCCTAGGGTCGGGCAAAGTAGTCTTGAGGGCTAAAACCTTGCTCCTTTTCCATGGAGTATAGACCCAGTGTTCCTGAAAATGAGCGGCTACAGCTGCTCTAGGTACATTACAGCGCTGATCCTTTAAATCATGTATTTCTGAATGATATATAGGATGAACCTTCACGTATAGGGAAATGAGTAAATTTAGTGGGACTCTTTTCATACAATCAAACTCTATAAGAAACTATAGTGGCAATATTTACGAGCACCTGTCCTGGGGCTAAATCAGCTGTATAAACACGATCCTTAATATCAAATAACACTTGTAGAGGGATGTATGACGTTACAACGCATACTTTTACAATGCATGCACTTGCAATGCAATTTTTACATCGCAACATCCACTACAACGCATTCCATTACATCGCATGACACTACAACGCATTTCAAAAAACTACCTTTACAACGCATTCCATTACATCGCATACTACCTTTACAACGCATACCATTACAACGCATACTGTTACATTGCATTTAAGGTAAGTATTGGATAGTATAGGGGTAACAATTACTATTCTAACTCCAGGGGGTGCAACAGTAGGGTAAGTGTTGGATAGTGTAGGGGTTAAAAATTACTATTCTAACTCCAATGGTATGCATTGTAATGGTATGCGTTGTAATGCCTGTGTTGTAGTGACATGCGATGTAGTGTCATGCGTTGTAATGGTATGCGTTGTAATGGTATGCGTTGTAGTGTCATGCGTTGTAATGGATGTTCCGTTGTAATGCCTGCGTTGTAAGTGTACTGCGTTGTAATAGTTGCGTTGTAAAGGTTGTTTCCCCTTGTAGAGCCTCGATTTTAATGTATATTCGCCAAAGGTCAATCAATGTAGCGGACATGTGCTGAAGAACGTGCTGCTGTAAAAAAAAGGCTCAAACTCACGCACAGCTTGCCAAATTTCCTCAGTCTCATAAACCGGATTACTAGCCCACTTCGTAGCCTGTCTCGCTAATAGATCCTTTTCATCTTCACCTACTCCAGAAGGCACCAACAGACCCAGTCATTCCCTACATTTTGCCCTATACCTGTCCTCAAACCCTTGTACAGGTGTTCCAGCATCCAGAGATACCAGAGGATGAATAACCATAGGAGAAGAAGCAACAGAAGTTGTAGGTACAACCGTAGTCAATGCTTGCACCGGAGGAGAAGAAACAGAGGGCACAGGAGTTGAAACAGTGGATGTACTAGAGGTCGGAAGGAAGTGGCCCGATTAGGGCCACCTGGGTCACTCGTGACCACCTCTCAGCCTTCCATACAAATGAAGAATTGGTCAGACAGTAGAGAATACAAACCAAGGTTATTTATTAGTCATGCACTCGTGTGGAGTCCAGTCTGACCAGCCTCCTTGGCTTGCTGCAGAGGGACTGACCCCCGCCAACATGGTAATACAAGATATACATTTCCAGCACTTCTAAAGACCCGCCCAGACTGGAATTTTCCAGTCTGGGCGCTGATGAACCAAGAAGGTACAGAAGGATGGGCTTCAATCCTGAGACTGAGTACATGCTATCTTGGTTTTGAGGTTACTCTGCCCGTGCCGTCTCTCTGAGAGTGGGAGAAGGCCTACCTACTGGGAAACAAAACAAGCTTTCCCTTCTGTGCTAGAATTATTTTGATAAAATGGTATGCCCTGAACCAAAACCCTCAAAACGAGTTTCTAGGGATTACAGTTTATTTGATTGCATTTGTTATATCAATATTAACATAAAAAAGTTTAATTATTATTCTCACATTTCATTAAAATATGTTTAAAAAATAATTTAAAAAAGAAGGATTAAAAAAAGATTTGGCTTAGTCGATGGTTTCAAATTTCCTGAATTCCAAATCTTTATCACTTTACATATAGAAAAACACTTTCTTCCGTATTCATACACTTCTACACACACCGTCAGTGTAAAGATTTTTATTCCCTTTATACTTACTTATGGAACCCGAAGCTCAACACGCCATCAGCGAATAGAGAAAACGTAGATCTAATTAAATTGAATCAAACAATCAGACGTATTTCGGGTCAGAACATAAAGAAGTGGAAGTGATAAATCACTCTGAAACAAGTAAAGTAAACAAAGATTGATTAATATAAAGGGAATAATAATCTTTAAACTGACTGTCATACTAGAAGGGGTTCTGTGGAATTTATGAGATGAGCCTGCCTTTCTATCTCAAGACACCATAATTAGAAGAATAAAATGTGAAGAGTATATCTTCCCAAAAAACGTGCACCACAACTGAAAGGATACACACGTTTTGAGAAATTGACCGCTTAGGAGGTCTTGGAATTTATGCTTGGTTTTTAACAAGAAATGTATTGTATTGAGTCCTGAAGAAGGCGGAGGAACATTAAAAGAACCGCTGAAACGCTGCTTCGACATTAGTTTGTTTACAAATCGGACTCTACAATAAAGAAATTCGTACAGTTTTTAAAGAGAAAGTCGTTATAATTTGTGTGTAGAATTGTATGAATACGTAAGAAAGTGTTTTTCTATATGTAAAGAGTGATATAGATTTGGAATTCAGGATATTTGAGACCATCGACGAAGCCAAATCTTTTTTTTGCCTTCTTTTTAAAATTATTTTTTGAAATATATTTTACTGAAATGTGAGAATAATAATTATGCCTTTTTATGTTAATATTTATATAATAAATGCATTCAAATAAACTGTAATCTCTAGAAACTTGTTTGTAAGGTTTTGGTTCAGTGCACACTATTTTATCAAATTAATAATGGCACAGAAGGGAAACCTTGTTTTGTTGCAATATATTGACCCAGTTCCTTTTGGCCCAACTGGGGGAACTCTCTTATTTGCAGGACTACCTACTGGGAAAGGCATGCAGTGACAGAACGATCTATTCATTAGTGCAGCGGAGCTCAATCTTGAATAATAATGAGAAACAATCAAGACTGATTTCTGCTGAGGCAGGCAGTATGAAGCAGAAGCTTATTTTTGATCATGATACAAAATGGCGGCTGAATACAAAATGGTGCAGCAAATGCTAACTTAACTCGCACAATGCTAGAAGGAGTAGATTTCAGTCTAACAGACCCTCCTTTTAGCATTTGCTAACAATTTTGTCTAATGCTCCGAAACCAATACCTGCTCCCATATTCAGAAGACCATTATTACATGTAAATACACACATTATCAATATTAAAAAAATACCCACATCTATGGATATAAGGTCGTGGACAGCCTGTAGCATCATGGCCGTAGACTTGGCATCACATATTGGGGCCTTCGGTGTGGGTGTCAATTTTCTAACACACTAAGCACAACAAGCAGGAAGGCAATGTATGCACAGGCAACATGTGAAAATGACACCTGCCATTACTATCAGGAAGATAAGAATCTTCCATCCCCAGGATGCTATTAAACCCCAGAACCAATCCGAAAGACTCCAGGTACCATTCTCTTGGTGGATGTCAAATGCGAGCTTATGCAACTTCTGTATAGCAGCGTAAACATTAGGCGCGTGGTCCAGTATATATACTCAGCATCTGCTGCCAATGATGCAACAAACCCCTCCCCGATCAGCAAGTATAACGTCTAACACCATCCTGTTCTGAAGAGCAGCAAGCCTCGTAGCCTGGAGCTCAGCTGTAATATTTGTCAAAATCCCTGCTGTGGTATGAATGACCCCTTCCACAACTCTGGTGAGCCGACGAATGTTAAGGCTATTGGACATAGGGCCCCAAAAGGGTAAAATACCCTTCATAGCATCCGTGAACTGCTGCAGAGTGGTGTCTGTCTGGTCTATGTCGTCTGTGTTAATAACCCTTCTAACTCGGGACAGATGGGCACTTATACGCTGCAATCAATGGTCCTTATGATAATTGGACGGTGCTATGCACGCTGGGGGAAGGAGGAAAGAGAGGTAACATATACCTGACCATGCCCTAGGAAGCCAAACATTAGCTTGAGATCCACAAACAAAGTAGATATTATACGGTGGGAGCAAAGGCGGGCTATTACTCATGCTCAATGTATATGTATAGTTGCAATTACATACATACAGAATACTTTTATTTGATTTGTTGAAATCATAAAAGGGTGGAACTTACCACCATGTGACAAACATCAACGTATTGAATCAGCGTAAAACAGCATAAAACATGCACCCGTGTCCTGGGCGACTTTGCACAGATATACATGATAAGTAAAAACAGGGAGAGTGTATTTAAATGTACAAAGGTAAAAAGAAACCGGGGTAACACTTTTATAAGGCAATTACCCTCTTATTAAAAGATTGGGGCCAACAAATGACGGTTATAACAGGGGGTGCTGTACACATAAGGGCTTATATTTGATTAGATGTAACTGTCCCCTCTTGTCTCAAATAAAATGCTTGCGGTGTCTTAAAATAAACGAGAAGGGGAGGTTGAGGAGCGTGGCTGTAAAGAAAATGAAAGAGGATCTGGGTCCGGCTGCTAGGTGTCCATATGTCCTAGTTCCTCTTTTACTGCTACCTTTTTTTCAAGCTCTTGAGCAGCTAATGTCAGAAATTGTATCGTTTTACAGGAAAGTTGTATAGTTGCAATTACTCTCACTCACTTTCCCCTTCCCAAACCCTCGAACACAAAACCCAGCTGTTGTGTTGACTGCTGGCACTGGCATTGCCTCATCCTGAGTAATATTGCGCATCTGGAATGAGCGAAAGTATTCAGTGACATTAAATCCCTGGATATACAACATTTCATTTTGAAGCCATGTTACATTTTTCTCTTTAATACACATACATGCAGGCTGTTGGGGACAACGTATCGGGGGTCCCTTGTTCTCCCGGGGTAGATCCTTGGTGGACATGTATATATTCTAACACTGTGAGGTAATCGGCAGATGTCATATTCATAGTACAAGAATGATAATGAATGTATACCATAGAGAACAATTCAAACCATCCCTCACAACTGGCTAAAGAAGACATAGGCAGCGACAACAGGCTATCACTCTTATGTGTAATAGAAGGGAGCAGTCCACATATCCAACAGTCTGTAACGTTAGATGTATCATGGGCTTGGTGGAGTGTTTGCAAAAACACATTATCTGCGTACTCTTTTCTGTGTTCACCTTTATGGGGGACCAAAGTAATAAACGTGTTCAGAGGGAACAGGCGTTGTACCAATCAAAGAGTGCACAGGATATGTCTTCTCATGGAACCATACTATTCCAAGTACTGCTATCAGGGTAATCAGGACAATTACCATTACCATAAAAACTATTTTACTCTTGGTAGACCAACTGGACCAACCAGACTCATTCTGTCCAATACATGGGGCTGCAAATGGCTGTTCCTCCTCCATAATGGGGCGACCAAATGGATACATTTTAACCAGAGGAAAGGACGTGCACTGGAGCCCATGACAAGAAAACAAGAAGGGGCAAATGTTCCCAGTGTCCTTCAGAGCCTCACTGGTAGACTCCTATTGTTCATCAGTGTTGGCAGTGTTGAACACCGGTGGTGGAGCTGTCTGATAGCTCTTGAAGAATCCCACGTTGCTCAGGATAAGGCACCCCCCCTTCCCAGGGGAGCACGCTCAATCAATCCTGTCCAATGTCCAAACAATGCACCAATCTCGTCTCTCCCTATGCTACTATTGCCTGCCATCCCTGCTAATCTGACTTTTCCTTTGGTGCACTGTTCCTCTGTTGGGGGCACAGATTATACCTAGCTACTCCAGTGACAGAGGGGTCAGCAAAAGGGGGCCCAGACACAGAGGGGCCAATAGACTTGGGCTCAAGCACAGATGGGCCAGTAGACTGGGGCTCCTGGATGGCCCTGATCTCAGGAGACACTGCCTCGTTCAACACTGCGCTATTTTCTTCCTCTGTTTGTGCCCACGTCAGCCGGGCATTTGAGAAAGGAACGAAACGGGGCACCTGCTCAGTTTTAGAGTCACCGACTCCGTCAAGCACCCATTGGTCGTAGGGAAAAGGGAGGGGCACCTTGCGGCATTGCTGGGAACGTTTCCAATTCCCTGCGCAGCCCCCTTCCACCGTGGCTCCAAGCTTCCTTTCCTCTTGAAGTGTCTGGTCAGCACAAAATCCCCAGGCCGAATATCATGTCCTGGCCCCTCGGGTGCTGATTGCAAGGCTTCATGGATCTGTTGGTGAAAATAATGCAAGCTTTTAGTACAGATAATCCACCAGCAAAGGGTATTCAATGTCCAAAAACCGTCGAGGTCGCGGGACGATCTAGACATTCACCAGGCATCCAAACACGACCTCGTACGGTGACAACCCTGTCCTAATGTGAGCCGTAGCTCTTATAGACAAAAGAGCTAATGGTAAAGCATCTGGCCACTGCAATCCTGTGCTCTCCTAAATCTTTGCCAATTTCGGTTTGAGAGTACCATTGTACTCCACAACCAAACCTGCTGACTGGGGGTGGTTTGCAGCATGACATTTTTGTTTGATGTGCAGACCATCACACACCAACTGGATAATCTTTGAATTGAAGAGGCTTCCGTTGTCACTCCAAATCAAACGGGGCAAACCGAACCGAGGGAAGAACTCCTTTAGGAATGCCTTTGCCGTCGCCATGGCTGTGTTCTCTTTAGTAGGATAAGCCTCAACCCATTTACTAATTGCACAAACAACCACTAACACATATTTCAGATTGTAGACTCGCTCCATTTCGATAAAATCCATCTGAAGGACCTTGAAAGGGAAGGAAGGGGGAGCAAAATTACCAGGGGGTGCAGGGGTGCCTTTTCCAGGATTACACATCATGAACACCAGACAGTATTTAACTAGATGGGCAGCAACCTTGGGAATGTTGTCATTCTGCCATACAGGATCTAACAGTCTACAAATACCTTTTGCACTAATGTGGGCTGGCCCGTGCGCCATAGTGAACACAAGGAGGACATATGCATCTGGTAACATCCATCTCTGTTTTCCTGACTTATCCGTCCAACACCCATCCTTATCTAAGCATGCTGTGCTTTCCTGCCATACTGCTAACTCCTCAATCGTTGCCTCACTTTGGATCTCCTTCACATTGTCCAGCGTATCCTCAAACATAGTGACCTCTGGCACCCACCTAGTGGGACCCGCTACAAACCTCCTCTTCATCTTTGATTGAGCTGTCTCCTTAGTTGTCTGGTCTGCAAATGCATTCCCCCTTCCCACATCATCAGTAATTGCCTTGTGGGCAGTGCACTTTACTATAGCCAATTTCTTAGGAAGTGTCAAGGTGGACAGAAGCCTATGTATCAGAGGGCCATGCTGGATACGGGCCCCATGGGAAGTAAGGAATCCTCTCTCTGCCCAGAGCCACCCAAAATGATGGGCGACCCCGAAGGCATACTGACTGTCAGTATAAATATTAACAGCCAGTCCCTCACTCAATTCACAAGCTCTAATAAGAGAGACCAGTTCAGCTTCCTGAGCGGACTGATAGGGAACTCGTGATGTCTCAACTTCCGTATGCAGTGTAGTAGACGCATACACTGCAGTGGTGGTGCCATATGGTAATTTGAAACAAGAGCCATCAACATATAGCTCCCCTTGGGGGTCAGATAAGGGAACATCAGTCAGGTCTACCTGTCCCCTCGTCTCTTCCTCTGTCTGAAAAATACAATCATGTGTGTCAATTTCCTCACTCTCAGAAGGAAGGGGTAGTAAAGTGTCTGGGTTCAGAGTGGCACATCTTTGTATCGTGATATGCGGGGCAAAGAGAGTTAGCTCATAAGGGTGTTCACAGTATGGGGCACCATGACTGTGAGGTCAGTATCAAGTACGAGCCCAGCCAATTGCCTTATGGAGACGGCGACAGCCACGACCGCTCTTAGACAGCTTGGGAGGGCTCTGGTGACTAGATCAAGCAGAGCAGAAAAATAAGCTCACGGCCGTTGCTTACCTCCAAAGGCCTGTGTTAAGACAGAGAGTGCACAGCCATACATCTCGTGTACATACAGCATGAACGGCTTCAGGTAATCAGGAGTACCAAGCACAGGTGCAGAGCAAAGAGTAACATTTAATTGCTCAAAAGACTGCTGACATTCAGGCGTCCAAGGCAGGGTCTCATGCACATCTTTAGTGGTTAGCGCAAGCAAGAAATTTATTAATAATGAATAATTAGGGATCCAATGGCGACAGTAGGAAGTGATGCCAATAAAAGCACGCACATCCCTCTGAGTTTTAGGGATAGGAATTTTAACAATGGCGCTGATGCGCTCAGGGGTCAATCTCCTACCCTCCTACGACAGTAGGTAACCTAAGTAGGTGCCCTCCTGTTGACAGTATTGAAATTTAGAAAGGGACACTTTATGTCCATGGTGAGCCAAATGTAGCAACAACTTTACCGTACTGTGTTTGCATTCCTGTTCAGTGTTAGAGGCTATTATTATGTCATCCACATATTGAAGCAATATATTACCTGGGGAAAGCGTGAGGGAGCCCAATTGGGCTTTCAAGGCTTGGCTATATATACCAGGGCTCTCAGTATAGCCCTGAGGAGCGCAACAGAATCTAAAGCTTCTGCCAGCTAGGGTAAAACCGAACAAATGTCGGCTGTCAGGATGGATCGGGATACTAAAGAATGCATTTTTCAAATCAATGACAGAGTAGAATTTAGCAGAGGAATGAATCATTGTCAGAAGGGCAGTAATGTCAGGGACTACTGGGAACTGAGGGGCCACTATTTTATTAACTGCGCGTAAATCATTCAGAAAACGATAAACAACTGGGTGGTCATCGGGGGAGTCTGAAGATGCCTTTTTTAGAATAGGAAGAATAGGACTATTACACACATTCGCCGTTGTCTCTTCCACCACTCCTGACTCAATCAGATTTTGTATGATTTGCATCAAAGCTCGCTCTCCCGCTTGTGGAATATTATACTGGGGAATACGAGGCAAAATGGCATTGTCTTTAACTTTAATGGAAATTGGGGTGATTTGCAATAGTCCTACATCTATGTCACCTGTTGGCCACAAAGTGGGGGCATATACTTAAACTCAGCAGGAAGGGGTGCATTTTTGGACAGACACTTCTTAGAGCTGACCACATTCGGACCCATTGTCATGTAAACACCTTCTGGAGAGCGATAAATGGTTGCATGCAACTTCTTTAGTAAATCGTGGCCCATTACATTTTCTCCACAGCTTGATGTCAATAGTAACAGTGAATCCACGGTAAACGGACCAATAGTCAAGGCAAGAGTTTTGGAAATGGGGCTTACAACCAGTAGACCAGAAAATCCTACCAAAACATTATTTTGGCCAGCATAGCTGCCCCAGGGACCCGCGAACGAGAAACAGAGCTATTCATTGCACCTGTATCCACTAAGAATTTCTTAACTGAGCCTTGCAAATCTGCGGTGACGTAAGGACCGCACAGATCTACAGGTATCTGGACTGGTCCCTCACCCTGCCCCTGGCTGTCCTAGCTGTGAATGGATGGATTTAGCGCACACCTAGTCTAAACAATGATAAAATGAATCATGCAGTACGCTTGTATGCATGCCAACCAGCCAGAGGGTGTCTGCCTCTCAATAAACCAATATGCAAGTGACTGTTCACTTGAATGCCGGATGCACAGCGTGTAAATAAAATGTTTCACTTGATCCTTGTAGATAGCACAAATTTCACACTGAATTATCACAACAAATTTAAACACATATAATCTATATATTATATATTTAAATATTCTAACCTTTATTTGGCTTCTTATACACATATTTTCAATATTCTCAACCAAAGTCGCAGTATACAAAAAAACGCGAACATAGGAACATGATGATTATATTCGAGTCAACATAAATATAAAGTCATCTTTAGATTATGTGCCCAATGCATTTCGGGATTTCAAAACATCCCTTCTTCAGAGGCCACTGTAAAAATACAAACAGACCATAATAACTAATATAAACAAGAATATGTATATCTATGATCAGCAATGTACAGCAGAGGCGGGAGAAAGTGGTAAACCTCTTAATGTGCTCATGCATGGCAATAAGAAAATTTGCACTGATGAAAACAATAGCAAACCCGAAAGGTGCATGAAAACAGAAATTCAAGTGAGTATACCACCATAGAATAAGTTCAGCAAAGAGATAGAAAAGTTGAAACAATTTCTGTGTGTCTCCCATTAGAAAACTAAGAATGTATCTAAGCATAGTGAGTCACCTAGTGAAGTGAAGAATGAGATAGCTAAAGACTTACATGAAATTGACAGTCAGGTTCCTCTATGAATAATATTAAAACCAATGCCACGATCTAAACAAGAATTGAGTGAAATGCACAACTAAACTGCTGTATTGTCATAATGCAGATGCCTGAATTACTAACTGAAAAAACCTCATTACCTCTCTAAGCATCTGTATAAGACATAGCACTGTATACTGAAAATCTTCGTTGAATCAACAACTTTTCAGCAGCGTGGAATAATGAAAATGAAGACCCAATTTAAAAGCCAAAATGAAATGCAGCTGTGAACTAAGTACTCCTTGAATATAACAACAAACTGTGCTGTATTATATAACAGAATGCCTGCAATCATGTGTAGTCAATCCGAATAGGTCGGAATGTAAGCCAGGACGCCAATACACTTCCGTGACAATATCCTTCAATGATAGACAAACTGTATAAAAACATGGAAACCCCTCGTAAACATAATGCGAGAGTCTAGCTAGCATGGAATGAAGTGAACTAACGCATAACTTTGGACTCTCCAGAATTCTCAGAATCGCCTGATCACCGTGGGACTCATACCTCTAAAACTCTACAAACAACCAAGAGCCGTGCGCCGAGTTTAAAAATGCAACGACGTCCTCAAAATGGGCGACAGACTAAATGCATAAACTCAACCAGGCTCAGACATCTGTGAAGGTAGGCACCATCTTGGAGAATACTAAAAGCGATCTATTCACTGTGAGACCAATGTCGATTGAGCTGCAATACTGGTGCACAGGATTAAAAATGTGTATGCGAATGTCTTAACCTTGGTAGAAAAACTGTATGGACACAAAACGTGCTGTGCTGAAAATGATGGGATAATCCGAGAAACCGGTATTGAATACAAGAACCAATATGCGAATTACACGCTACCGGTAGTGAACACCCTCTTAGAACATGCTAACAATGGTCTGTTCACTGTGAACCCTGTTATCTAAAGTTGCACAATCTAATGTACAGGATTAGGAAGTGGGAAAGTAACTGTCTAAACAATGATAGACGGATTAATGTAAGCATACTGTAAATACCAAACAATCGGTAATGATAAATATAAAATGGACCAAGAAACTGGTGCTGAACTGAAGGAGTAAAATGCAATTACACGCTGCCCGTGTCCTATCACAACCACTAATTCCGTATTATATCAGACACAGTAAACACAAGATGCATATACTATCCTGTGCTTAGATAAAGCAAGCCTGCCAGAGACAAGAAAACATATGATAAATTAAGAAAGGGAAAGGAAAGAGGAGAACAAATCAACTTGAAAGAATCTTAGACTCAAGTGAACAACACCAATGGTGAATGCACTCAGTGTGAGAAAGAATAAAGTTTTGAGATGGGTGAAGCCCATTGTACAAACTGAGGTGAAAGGAGTTGCCAACAATATGACAATACGTTACATGGTTTATGAAAACAGTGAATACAGGTTACAGGCGTGAATAACAAAAATAGCAGACATGAGAATCAAGAAACAAGACACATCCAATTTGTCATTTAAACCTGCAGGGGTCATGGTCTGCAGTGACTTCATCCACCACACTTCACGTTGGGAGAGCAGTTTAGCATTATCTCTACCAGGTATACACTGCCACACTTCAAGGATCGTAAATCTAAGTTGTGTAATATTGTGATGGTTCTCTAACCAGTGTGTTTCTTGGTACGAATTCAGATTTTTAGTTCGAATTGTACTCTTGTGTTCTGTGATTCTGATCTTTATTTTAGGCTCAGGTTTACCTACATATAATGAACCACAGGGACATTTTATGCAGTAAATGACATATGAAGAGTTACAATCTCCTGAGTATCTAAGATGAATTTGTTTTCCAGAGTGTGGGTGGTTAATGGTGTTCCCTAGCATCACGTTGTTGCAGTTGACCCAGTTATGGAATTTATGCATGCCAGTGTCTATGTGTTTGGTATGCAATGTGACCTTAGTAAGCATCTCTTTAATATTTCTGCTCCTCATGTGAGCAAGCAAAGGTTCTTGGTCAAATAGCCCATTAAACTCTGGTTCAGTTCTCAAAAGCTCCCATCTTTATTTTATGATCTTTTTAATGGACAACGATCTGGTAGAGTATTTGGAGACAAACACCATGCAGTTTTGTAGTGGCTTGGGCTTAGTTAAGAGTAAATCCTCTCTGCACAAGGTTTTAAATTTGTCACAGCTTGGGTTAAGGTAAAAGTTGGATACCCTCGATATCGAAAGTTAAGGCATTGACTCCCCATGGGTGTTGTCAAAGCATTGTCATCGGATGGGATTCTCTTGGTTCTCAGCATCTGTGAAAATGGTAAATTCGGTAGCAATGAAGGTGGATGGAAAGTGGAAAACAACAATAGATTGTTCCTGTCTGTAGTGTTTTTTGCATACAGTGGTTTCCAATTTGTTAAGGCCTTTGGTGATTAACATGGCCAAAAATGATAAACTGGTAGCACTGATGGTGTTTGTAAACTGGATGCGGGGATTCTTCTGATTGAGTTCTTGGATTCTTGAATCCAGCTGGGTGGCAGAGTCGTTCCAGATTTAAAAGATATCGTCAATGAATCTGGCATGAAAGATGAGATTAGAATTCCAACGTGTATCAGAAAAAATGTGATCATGTTCGAACTTGGCCATAAAGATATAGTACAAATTTCAATTTAACAAATGCTTCATGGAAAAATGGCAAGCAGTTCTCAACAAATGTTCTTTAGACCTGATTTTCTATTGATTGAGGAACTCTCTAGCACGATTAGAGACTTGGAAGAAGAAGCAGAGACTATCAAATCAGACTTGACAACACAATGTGAATCGGATTATTGGAAGATCACTTTAGATGACCTGAACAACGAACTAGATGTCTACGGCGAAGAGATTCAGGAAAGAAAATTAAGGAAATTCCGCCGAGACACAATAGACTACAAATAAAACAAGGTATACACCTGGGCAGAGGTGTATGCCCGAAGGAGACCTTTTCAAAAACCCCTCTCATCATTTCATGAATCTATGGTTTCAGATCAAGAGATGGAAGGAACACGGACTCCTTTGGATTCCCAACAACAAACAGCCGGTCCAAGTACCACAATCAGCAGGAGCTTCCTTATCTGAAACATCAACAACATCTCACTTGATGCCTTTTTTAGCCAGTGGCCCAATTACTGGTCGCCCACTAGACCCAAGCAGTTAAAAAAAAACAGGAGGAGCAAAAGAAAAAGAAACAGATGCACGCAATTTAAGAAGCAAAACCAAGACCTTATCATAAATATTTCCTGCATTCAATTGACGCAAGCTCAGCAACAAACTTTAAATAAAGGCACTTCCTTTGTACCTGTGTATCACACCAATGCCTTAGAAATTGATGTGCCCGCGTTCAGATTCATGAGGAATTTACACTTACGTCATTTCTTCACTAATGTACTACCTTCTCTTGATTCGTCAGATTCAACAAGCATTAATCAGCAGGAAACCCAGTACAAGGAATTTAAACCCCAGAGTACATACATGGCACTTGTGTCACATAAATTGCTCGACACATTCGAAACCATGATGAAAAATGATTTTGCAAAACTTAACCTACAGCCTAAAGTGAAACCCAATTTCATGAGGTCCGAGGCATGCATTATTAATCAATTTGCTAATAATCCTAGATTGACATTTCAGATGGCTGACAAGGGTGGTGCCTTAGTCATCATGGATACTTCTTTTTATGAGAATAAAGTGTTTGAACATTTGCAGGATTCTAATACTTACCTTAGACTTGATAGAGATCCCGCACAAGAAATCTCAGGGACTCTGAATAGGATTCTAGGCAATGCTGTGGAAATGCAGTGGGTTTAAAACAATACCCCCAAGTTTCTAAGTGTCCACATCCCAGGCGACCACGACTCTATATGATGCCTAAAGGGCACAAAAATTTGCAGAACCCTCCCTTCATACCTATTTTCTGGATTTGATTACCTTTTTGCACCCGCAGGCCAATATGTGGATCAATTTTTACTAACTATCGTGCAAAACTGGAAGAGCTACATTAAAAACACAACACACTTCCTTCAACTACTGAACATAGTCAGAACTTAATTCAGCACAAGTTGGCTTTTATGCTCAATCGACGTTACAGCATTGTACACCTCTATACCTTTACAGGAAGGACTAGATGCCTGCGTATGGGCTTTGCTCCAATTGCCTGAAATAGGGTCTAATCAAATCTTCATCTTGGAACTCCTCACCTTCTGCCTCCAACAAAGTTACCCCGAGTGGAAGGACCAATTCTTTTTGCAATATGGCGAACATCAATGGGCTTTTCCGGGGCTCTGGCCTACGCCTACATCTTCATGGCTAATCACATTTTTTCTGATGCACGTTGGCATTCTAATCTCATCTTTTATGCAAGATTCATTGACAATATCTTTTTAATCTGGAACGTCTCTGCCACCCAGCTGGAATCAAGAATCCAAGAACTCAATCAGAAGAATCCCCACATCCAGTTTACATACTCCATCAGTACTGCCAGTTTATCATTTTTGGACGTGTTAATCAACAAAGGCCTTAACAAACTGGAAACCACTGTATACAAAAAAACCTACAGACAGGAACAATTTGTTGTTGTTTTCCAGTTTCCATCCAACTTCATTGCTACAGAATGTACCATTTTCACAGATGCTGAGAACCAAGAGAATCACATCAGATGACAATGCTTTGACAACAATTATAGAGAGTCAATGCCTTAACTTTCGACAACGAGGGAATCCAGCAGTGACCTTAACCCAAGCTGTGACAAAGATTAACACCTTGCGCAGAGAGGATTTACTCTTAACTAAGCCCAAGCCACTACAAAACTGCATGGTCTTTGTCTCCAAATACTCTACCAGATCGTTGGCCATTAAAAAGATCATAAAATCAAGATGGGAGCTTTTGAGAACTGAACTGGATTTTAATGGGCTATTTGACCAAGAACCTTTGTTTGCTCACACGAGGAGCAGAAATATTAAAGAGATGCTTACTAAGGTCACATCGCTTACCAAACACATAGACACTGGCATGCATAAATGCCATAACTGTGTCAACTGCAACAACGTGATGCTAGGGAACACCATTAACCACCCACACTCTGGAAAACAACTTCATCTTTTATACTCAGGAGATTGTAACTCTTCATATGTCATTTACTGCACAAAATGTCCCTGTGTCCCTTGACTTCACTGGGTGACTCACTATACTTAGGGACATACTTAGTTTTCTAATGGGAGATACCCAGAAATTGTTTCAACTTTTCTATATCTCTGCTGAACTTATTCTATGGTGGTATACTCACTTGAATTTCTGTTTTCAGGCACCTTTCGGGTTTGCTATCATTTTTCATAAGTGCACATTTTCTTATTGTCATGCGTAAGAACATCAGGAGGTTTACCACTTTCTCCCGCCTCTACTGTACGTTTCTGACCATAGATTTACATATTCTTGTTTATATTAGTTCTTATGGTCTGTTTGTATTTTTACAGTGGCCCCTGAAGAAGGGATGTTTTGAAATCCCAAAATGCATTGGGGACATCTTCTAAAGAAGACTTTATATTTATGTTGACTCGAATATATTCATCATGTTCCTATGTTCACGTTTTTTTTTATACTGCGACTTTGGTTGAGATCATTGAAAATATGTGTATAATAAGCCAAATAAAGGCTAGAATATAAATATATAATACATAGATTATATGTGTTTAAATTTGTTGTGATAAATCAGTGTGAAATTTGTGCTATCTACAAGGATCAAGTGAAACATTTTATTTACACGCTGTGCATCCGGCATTCAAATGAACAGTCACTTGCATATTGGTTTGTCCTAGCTGTGAGACATCCCTGTCTCCTCGTCCAGATCATAATCATTGTGAAGGATGGGCTACAATCCTGAGACTGGGTCCCTTGAGGGTCATCAAAATAGTTCTGGTCTGAGCGACCTTGCGATGTCCTATCCTCCCGAACCTTATCTTGAACACTTTCTTCACGACCCCGTACAAGAGAACTCTGTCCTCTAGGGGCCACAACTTTCTGTAATAACACCGGACACTTGCTACGCCAGTGCCCCTCCTCCTTACAGTACGCACACTGATTCGGCCCCACAGGCGCAGCGCTCCTACTCGTACGGGAAATCCTGAGACTGGGTACATGTTATTTTGGTTTCAAGGCTATTCTTCCCGTGCCCGTCTATCTGAGAGTGGGAGCAGGCCTACCTACTGGGAAAGGCATGCAGTGACAGAACATTTCATTAGTGCAACGAAGCTCAACCTTGAATAATAAAGAGAAACAATTGTGACTGTTTTCTGATGAGGCAGGCAGTATGAAGCAGAAGCTTATTTTTGATCATGGTACAAAATGGCGGCTGAATACAAAATGGTGAAGCAAATGCTAACATAACTCGCACAATGCTAGAAGGAGTCAATTAGACGCTTTTTTCAGTCTAACAGGTCACAGTCATCAAAGATGGCGAGGACAGAGAAGAAGCAGGTGCGCCGTAGCGAAAGCCGTAGATAAGGGAACAGCAGCAGCAGATGAAACACGCTGCTGCGACTGTAAATGAACAGCGGGATATTTCCTCTGTGGGGCAAAAGGAGGTGGGTGTTGAGTATCCAACAGCTCCACTACAAAAGTATCATTTTCCTCTTTGGCCTAATAAGACTTGTCAATATGCAACCAAAATCTCCTGTTTTCACATTCAATTCCTGACTCCTGCTTTTCTTTATCATATGCTACAGCTTTCTGTGTCAGTGTTTGCATTTTCCCTCTCCATCTTTAAACACCTCTGTCTAGAGTCCTTCTTCCAAATTCGGAGAGAATCAAACATTGACTGTCCACTTCATCTCTTAAATAACTGTTCCTGAAAAAAACCCAATCTTTTGTTCATCAAAGGCCACTGCAACTCAGCATTGTCCCGTGTATATTTGTGCCATGATGTACTAAACATGATAGGGCCAAGGTCATGCTTCACATACATATCAAAATTAGGGCTGCCCTCAGGAGGTGCAGGTTGTGCTTCTTGCAATCGAGCATTGGAAGAGCAACAACGACAAGACAAAGTCCAAAATTTACTTAAGCCAGGCATTTCAAAAGAAAAACATATCCTTAGTTTGACCTGGCAAAGTATTTGCAAATACTTTTTATCGAAACAGTCTTTTGACCATACCAAACTCGAACCCAAACAGTACCCTATCCACAAAGAACCAAAACAAACTCATATCAGTGATGCAAACAAACCAGTTCTCCACTGCTGACTCTTCAGACCAAACGGTTAGATCCAAGGGTTTCTCTATTCAGGACTCCAATCAGGATGACCACTGGGCGAGGCACCGTCTGGCGCTACAGAAGGAGCAGCTGCGAGCAACTAACACTCTTCTTGCAGGGATCCCTGAGACGTCAGTCCGACCTGACAATGTCCTCGGCTGCCCCTGTCTGTGGAAAGGGGATGGATCAATCACCCAAAGGAGTCCCTGTTCGGGCGCCAACTGAAGGAAGTAACCCGTTTAGGGTCACCTGGGTCACTCATGACCACCTCTCAACTGTTTATTCGTATACACTCTGCCCAGTCGCTAGGAGTGCTGCAGAGGGGAACTGAAATCAACAAGCATAATGATACATTATGTACGGTTCGTAACCGAGTGCAAACACACCCACAGTAGAATTTTACAAGCAGGTGCAGCTAACCAGCGAAATACTGAAAAAAAAGGTTTCAGCGCTCAGTTCTTTACACAAAGTAACAGAGTCCAAGATCGTTCCATCCGGATTCCGCGCCCGGACATTGAGGAGAGGGCCGCTATCTAGTGAGAAAGGAATGCGCTAAAATGAACAGTGCACTCGTTACTGAAACAAAACCCAAGTGAAGAAATGAAAACCAGAGAGGAGCATTTCTCTGAATTGAACTAGATCAGTTTCGAACAGCCTAAAATGGCGCTCAAATAGAAAATGGCGCAGCAAATGCTCGCTTAATTAAAACAACATAAGCATAAACAATTTCTATTTTAACAGGGTCACCAGTGAGGGAGGTGCGAGAAGCAGGGGAGGCGATGTGTGGTCGGTGATCCTTAGGATGGAGGCGATGCGTCGGCTCTGAGCTGCAAAAAGTTAGAGCTGCACAGCACAGTCGGCGATGCGATGCACTAGATCCTCGCAGCAGCGGTGATTCAATGCGCTTAACCTCTTCGGTGCCCGTGACGAGCTGGACTCGTCATGGGCCGCGGTGGCGCTGTGCCCATGACGAGTCCAGCTCGTCACAAACCCCGCCCGCTAATGTAACGGCCGGCACAGGGCGGGGAAAGGGGCGGGCACCGAAGGGGTTAATGCTTGCAGCAGCGGTGATGCATCGTCGTCAAGGGAGATGCGCCGGTTCTGAGCGGCGCAACAGCATCAATTAGGGGATTTCTGCTGAGGCAGCACTTTATACCCATTTCCAAGGGCGCAGGACTGGATTGGTGCCACAGGGGCTGGCAAGAGGGTTACCTTGCCAGGTAGACATTGCAGTTTCAAAATGCCCACACTGGCTCTGCAGTGGCAGGCCTGAGACATGGTCAAGAGGCTACTTAAGTGGGTGGCACATTCAGTGCTGCAGCCCACTAGTGACATTTAATTTACAGGCCCTGGGCACATGTAGTGCACTTTACTAGGGACTTATAAGTAAATTAAATATGTCACTTGTTTATGAGCCAATGTTACCATGGTTAAAGGAGAGAGCAAATGCAGTTTAGCGCTTGGTAGCATTGGTAAATTGCTCAGAGTCCCAAAGCCAACAAAAACAAGATCAGAAAAAGAGGAGGAGGAAGGCAAATGGTTTGGGGATACCCTGCAGAGAGGGCCATTTTCCAACAATGTTGCTAACTGTGCCACATCAGAAAGAGACCAACATTTATAAATCAGACTGGGTGCTGCTCTTGTAGGAACAGTTTAACATCATTGGCTACGACATGTCCGAACTAAACAGAACTCATGCAACTGATCCAGCGCGAAGGACAAAATGTACATCTTCTCCTTATGTCACAGATTCTTATTCACAAAGGTTCATTCATACATTCATTCATTGATGGGGCCCACAACACTAATACGCTTCTCATCCACACAAAACTCACTCGAATCTGTACACTGGAGAAGGGGCTGCTGGACCTTATTACCTATCAGGACTAATTTTCTACTATTTTATATATACATTCTATAAACAGTCTTCAGAATCTTGACTTTATCATCAAGGCACTCCACTGTTTGGTCGATGAACCTACTAGTTGGAATGGTTGATGGTGATTTAGAACCAGCTAAAACACAATTAAAGTCTGGAAAATATTTGATATCTTCAGTGATTAGTTTAAGAACCACAAACTCATTTCTTGTTATTTCAATTTTGTTTATCTAAATCATTAATCAATCCCTTTAATCTTACATTTATATTTTACAGCTCATGATTTGTAATTTTAGATTTATTAAAGAGCAATTAAACATTAAGAAAACTCATTTAAACATGAATTTAGGAAAATGCAGCAAATCATTTACCAATGAACAGGCGACGAATAGCTTCAGGTAGAACCACTCAACAAAAACTCCCTCTCAAAGAATAACTCAAAGACAAACACAGCCACAGCTCCAACTGCAACTCTCGAACCCACTAACTCCAACTCCAACCAATTCTAACTACAAAAAAAACCCAACTGCAACTGCAACTCCCGAACTTCAACAACCTAATAACAAACCTGTAATGACAGATGAGGGGTTATTATATCTTTCAGGGCATTACTTCATACAAAATATGGCATCTTTAGGGGCAGACCAAATGTTCTGATTGGACAGTTTGGGGTTATCAATAGTTCATTGCATTCTTCCCAGTGCAAACTGGTTCTGCATAGTGACTTGGCACAAGAGTTCACAAGTTGTCACAATCCTTCCGATTCCCATGCGGGGACCAGCAAATGTATCTTTTCAAGGCAAAATGGTCTTATTGACAGGTTCATTCTTTGTCTCTTCTGTGGTTCTCATATAGTCATCTTCTGGCTTGCGGTCAAGTCCCCAACACATCGACCTTGGCAAGGAACACGATGTCAGGAGTTCATGTCACCTCTTGATCTCAAGAACCATCTGGGCATGAGCAGAAATCATAGCGCGCACAGGGTGGCATCTGCTTCAGAGAACGTCATCTTGAGTACTGCGGCCTAGTAGGCCCGAACGTTAGCTAAGCGAAAATAGACATAGAAGCAATTAATATATAGACATGAACGTTCTAATATTCAAACCCACACTAATCCCAATATATTTTAGTATTTTCCTAGCTGCAGCAACATTTAAAGCAATAATACTTACCATACGATAAATTTAAGCCACAATACAATCACAAAGCAATATAAATCATGCAATTTTACCATCTCACCACAATCTAAGGTTAGTTTGCGTACCATTGTTAAATATTTAATTTTGCCATGCAATCAGCAATTTAGTCCCACGTGTATTTGTGTTTATCAAGGTGCAATATTGATTAGTACCACTTCCACTGCAAACATGTTATGTAAATTAATTTTAGAATGATTAGGTAATTAATTTTATGCAAATTAGAGGAGGTATACAAAATGTTGTTTTACCTGCTCCATAACAACCACAACTATGCGGCCTTCAGTTTATCAACCCACATGGCCCCATCCTGAAAAACCAAAAAATAAAAAAGTAAATTAGTGTAAGTTTCCGCAACATGACTCAACCTTACAGTGTGAGGACTATCATGATGAAGAGAGACAAGGTGGCAATGCAGGCGGAGATCATTTCTTTTTTTTTCATTTCAAAAGAAGCGCAATATGAAACATAAGATACAGGCCAAAGTGATACAATTGATATCGGACAATAAGGTAATAAATACATTATGATAAAACTAATTAATAGGGAAACAAATCAATGTCATTCATTAATCTGCAGATATCAGATAAATAAGTTACTTAAGGAGGGAAGACCCAAAATGATATCTGGCAAAGAAATATATCAAAAGTATCACCCACAGATGGCAAATTAGGGAAAAGAGGGAAGAGAAGAAAGGAAGAAAGCAAAGGCGGAAAGAGTAGGAAAGAGAAGAAGAAAGAGAAAGAGAGACAGAGAGGAGAAACGGAAGAGGAGAGGATTTCCAAAGGAATCACCCAACACAAGACAACACTAACCAGACAAATCAAAGGGAAATTGCGCCACCAACCCTTCAGAGGCCAACTCCATGTATGAATCTAAGGCTTTCCAAACACCAGAGGAAATAGAAGGAGAAAGATGAGCATGGTCCACTGACGTATGAGCACTACGTAGAAAGGAAACCCAAGCCCACCAAGTATGATAAGAGACGGACGAAAAGGATTTCCACTCCATGAGAATTACTTTGACTGCAATAGTTAACAAGAGGTCCAACAACTGTAACTCCATGGGATCTAAAGGCAGAGGGACTGGGGACGCCAACGGACCCAAAAGAATTAATGGAAAAGACAGCTGGAATTTGATGTTAAAGATGAGCATGAGGTGTTTGTGAACTAAATCCCAAAAGGAATGGAGAAGGGAACAATCAAGGAACATATGTTGAAAATCACCTGGTTAAAGCCCGCAGCTCCAGCACAAATTGTCTTCTTTAAGATTAAGTGAATGCAGACGAATGGGAGTCCAGTGAAGAAGATTAATAGAGAAAAACTTAGACTGCGTTAGGGAAGGGGCAATTTTGTTACGAAGAGAAAATTTACCAATATTTTGCCAGGTATCAGGAGAGATATGAGCAGTAACACTCTGATCAAAATGATGTACCCATTTTTGCTGTGTGACAGTTTGGGAGGGGAGTGAAGAGGACGATAAAAATTTGTAAATCCGAGACGCAACGTGACCAGTCCTAATCCAAAGCTGAAAAAGCGTAATCGTAGGGGAAGAAGGATGAAGGTGTAATTTAGCAAGTGCAACCTTAATCTTAAGAAAAGTATAAAAATCTAAATTAGATAAAGAGAAATGTTGAGCAAGGGATGAGAAAGGGGAAGGATCGTTATTAGAATCATAGAGATGTTTAACAAGTGAAACACCCTTCCCAGCCCAGTAAGACATCAACTCAGGGTCAATATTAATTTTGATTTTAGAATTGCGCCAAATAGACGACCATCTAGTTTTATGTAATGGAATTGCTACTCTCTTATCAACCTTACGAACCGCAGCAATAGTGTCTAAAATAATAGAGCGAGAGAATGGAATAGAAAGGGTGTTTGTGGTTAAAAAGGATGCAGTCGGCAGTGGGAGGCCAATTCCTGTTCTATTGTCAACCATGCTGGAGCATGAATAGATGTAGAAGAAAACCAAAGGGCACCCTGGGACGCCAGAAAAGCAGTTTGATACTTCCCCCAATCAGGAAAATTACAGCCGCCCATATCATAAGATTTCCGTAAAAATTTATAAGCAATCCTAGCCCTTCTATCATTCCATAAAAATTTAGAAGTAAGCAAATCAAGTTCATGAAAGAAGGAATCAGAAAGCCTTACTGGAAGCATAGAGGAAACAAAATTAATAATAGGAGTGATCATCATTTTAAGGGTCTGCATACGGCCCCACCAAGAAATATGCTTCGGAGACCAATTTTCTAAGAGACGTCTCACCTTAAGAATAGTTTGGGATTCATTGTAAATAGCCGTAGCATATAGGGTGGAACAGAAATGGATACCCAGATATTTTAGCTGTTTAGATTGCCATTTAAAGCCCGCCGAACCCATATGAGAGGAGAAGCAATAAGCATTTAAAGGAAACATCTCTGTCTTATCTTTGTTCAGAGTGTATCCTGAGACTTTTGAAAAAAGAGCAATCGTATCCGAAATAGCAGGAATGGCCAGTGCAATATCATCAGAAAAAATGAGAACATCATCTGCGTATGCAGCTGTTTTTAATTGATGAGACCCAAAAGAGAACCCCTTAATATCTGGATGCGAGTCAATCATTCTGAGGAGAGGATCAATGGATAACAAAAATAAGAGAGGGGACAAAGGACACCCTTGTCTAGTGCCCTGACACAGGTTAAAAAAGGAAGACGTAGCACCATTCACCCGTATATTAGCCCTAGGACGGGAGTAAAGAGACATAACCATACGAATAAAGGACTCACCAAGATTATGTGCACATAGAACAGCTCTTAAAAAAGGCCAAGAGACCTTATCAAAGGCCTTTTCAGCGTCAAGGGCCAAGGCTGCCGCCGGAAGATTAGATCGCTTAGCGGCACCAAGAATATGACAAAAAGTACGAATATTATCCCGTGCAAGACGCCCCTTTACGAAACCTGTTTGTGAAGGATGAACCAATTGGGGAATAAAGGACTCTAAACGTTTAGCTAGAATTTTAGCAAAAATCTTGGCTTCCATGTTAAGAAGGGAAATGGGACGAAAATTTTTGGGATCTGCGTGATCCTTCCCTTCTTTGGGGATAACTACAATAGTAGCATCAGCCGCGGAACCAGACACAGAACCATCCTTAATAAAAGCATCAAAAACGGATTGGAGTTTCGGGACAAGCACGGGAATAAAGGTTTTATAAAACGCAATAGGATAACCATCAGGACCAGGAGCTTTACCAGACCGAGTAGCTTTGATCGCGGAAATGATTTCATCAGAAGTAATCGGGCAATTTAATGATTGATTATCTTCCTCCGAAACAACTTTCAAAGGAACCGACTTCAAGAACTCCTGACATTGTTCAAAAGAAGCTTGAGCCGACGGGGTATATAAGTTATTTTAAAAATCGCGGAAAACATCAAGGATTTCTGCAGTTTGAAATTTTTTCTTACCAAGCTGGTCAGTAATAGAAGGAATTTGGAAAGTATTACAAGAAGATTCCTGAAACTTTAAAGTGGCTGCAAGAATCTTGCCCGCACGATTTTTTAACAACAGTCTCTTAGATTTCTGAGCCTGCAGGCCAATATGATCTCTCTTAGTGACTATAGTATTGTACGAATACTTTAAATTCTTATTAGATTGGAGGCCGGTCTTGTCCTGAGAATGTCGAAAAAGGGATTCCTGACGTTTGATCTCATCTGCTAAGTCCGTGAGTTCCTTTTTAGTGGCTGCATTTCTCCTTGACATGCATTTAATGACCTGACCACGGAACGTACATTTGAAAGAGTCCCAAAGAACAACAGGGGAACTGACCGACCCAACATTCTCAATAAAAAAAGTCTCAATGTCATTAGAAAACTCTCGCACCAAGGACTCATCATGTAAGATTTCTGTGTTGAGTCTCCACGAACGAGCTCGTGCCCTAGGGACAAAGGACGTAAGAGTAAGTGTCACTGCGGCGTGATCAGAAACTAAAATAGGGTGGATAAGCGGAGAAGAAGAAGATTGAACCAAAGAAGAGTGAACCAAAAGATAGTCAATGCGTGAATGAGGGGAAGAAAAAAAGGAGAAGTCACTACCAGTGGGATTATGAAGACGCCAAACATCCTGAAGATGGGTAAGAGAACACATATTAGTCATTTGTTTGTGTGCTTTAGGGGGACGAAAGTTAAAGGCAGAATTCCTATCCAAGATAGGGTCCATTGGCAAGTTAAAGTCACCACCTACAATAAGATTGCCAGAGTGAGGGGTATCCTCGAGCTTTTTGGTGATAGCATTCCAAAAGGACGGGTCATCCTTGTTGGGGGCATAAATATTCATGACAAATAAGTCAGCATTACCATTGGACACCTTAGATAGTAACCAACGTCCCTCTGAATCCTGTTCAGAGGAAACGATAGATAACCCAGAGTGTTTAGAAACTAAGGTAATTACCCCATTCCTTTTACCACAAGCATCCGAACAAGCAACATCAAAGACCCACTCTTTCTTCAAAAACAACGCCTCCTTGGCAGAGAGCTTTGTCTCCTGAAAAAGGACGAGATCCGAAGAAAGAGACTTACAGTAGTCCAAAATCTTTGACCTTTTTACTGGATGATTTAACCCTTTAACATTAAGGGAAAGTATATTTAGTCCAGACATAGAACCAATATTAGGAAAAAAAGATATTCCATATGTGACATATGAAGCGCAACAACCAGGAGAGCTAACCAGCAGACATCAACAGCCAACACACAACAGGGTGAGACCAAAGAGGAAATCCGAAGAGAAAAAAGGAAAGAAGAGGAAAAGGACAGCAAGAGAATACGCAGAAAGAGAGAGAGAAGGGCCCATCCGGCAGGTCTGGAAGAGACCAAAATCATACAAGGGGGGACATGGGAAAAAGAGCGAGGGCCAACAGGAGGAGTAACAACAATGGCATAAAAAGCCCCAGAACAGTGCATAACTGATTATACATTAAAAGGGAAGACTATCTAAAAGCTAAGAACTGGAATTAATGATAGCTACTTAGAAAACAAAGCTAAATGAGAGACTATAAAGGCAACACGTTTGACCAAATTAATGTATACATAACAACTAAAATGAATCATAAAGAACGGTAAGAGCAGGAAAGATAGAGAAAGAAAGCACTTTCAGGCAATAAGAGCTGATGGAAAGTGAACTAAAAAATAACAATATTATAGGTAGAACCATACCAAAGCAGACTCTATCAAGAGAAAAAGGAACATAATGAAGAAAAAGAAGAAATACAATCTAAAGCATACTATATGATACAATATGAGAAAAATAAGTGAAACATAGTAAAAAACGGTATATAACCTTCTATCAATATTACAGTCAATGAATCCCTATGGCAGTTAAATAAGAGACCTAATACTATATATAAATGTGTAAAATCTATATGCAATCTTATAAATAACTGATCATGAGTAAATAAAGCCATATACACACAAATTAGCAGAATAAATATGCTTGCCTAAGTAAGAGAACATGTAGGTAAGAGAGGCATAAATCTATCAAGTACAAGGCATCTATAAAAAACTAATCTACTCGAAAAAGACAATTAATAACACAATGTAATCAAAACACTCAATGAAAAAATCAATAAAGTAGGTATAACTAGCAACTATATGAACATCACATATTAACTCTAAATATTGCCATAAATAAACACCTAGTAAACATATATGCTTAAAACACCTAGACACACCATACAACAACACGTTGATAACGCAACGGAAAACACAATGACCTACTCCGTAAAATACGGAATAACAGGAAACAAACATGAAGCAAAAAGACCGACCACAAAGGGATAAGATAAACCAACTTTACCACAAAAATCGACGCACCTAACGAAGACATGCAACGGGAGAGGAAAAGGACCATGACCTAATACGCCGAGAGACAAACCGGGGAGGCAAGGAGTAACAAGACGACACGCGAACAGGAGTGAAGTCAAGCCGACAAGAAAAGCTACCACAAAAAATTAAAAGGTTTATACAGTAAAACTAACAACACTAAAGACCAACACATCATACCGATAATAGGGAAACACCAAGAGACGACAAAAATACGTCAAACCCAATGAGCATAAAGACCACCGCGCAGATCTAAAAGCAGCTAGACTTAATAGATCTGACAAAGACAAAAAACAACGCAATATATATAGCCACATCAGGTGCCAGAAGAACCAGGAACATGTGAAGACCCTGTTTGAAGATCCATCTGCAACTCCATCTGATTATCCAAAAACGAGGCCAAATCCGCAGGTTCGTCAAAAATCCTGACACGACCTTTGAAAGTAATGCGGAATTTTGAGGGACCAGCAAAAGAGAAGGGGATATTCATCTCAGACAAACGCTTCCGGAGATTAAGAAAACCCTTTCTCCTTATCACCGTGTCCCTGGCAAAGTCTTGAGAAATTGAGATACGATGGCCATTCCAAGAGACAGCTCTAACCTTCCGCATATGGGCCAAAATCTGCTCTGTATGTTGATGACGCAGCGGTTTAAAAATTATCGCCCTTGGTTGCGTAGCAGACTTGGGGCGAAAGGAGGGGACACGGTGTGCCCGTTCCAGTTCAAAATCTTTATTGAAAGAAATTTGTAGTGTAGATGGAATCCATTGATAAAGAAACTCAATCATGGAAGATGAATCTTTCTCAACCTCCTCTGGAAGACCAAAAATACGCAGGTTGGATCTACGATTACGATCCTCTTGTTCAGTGAGGTCTTTCCTCAATGCTGCCATGGAACGCTCTATCTGCGTGAGAGATCTAGAGTGCTTTTGCATGGTATCCTCTGCGCCACTAATCCGTGCTTCTGTACCTGAGACACGAAGGGAAAGGGCCTTGAAATCATTCCTGATGGCTAATACCTCCACCTGCAGTAAATCTGTATTTGTCTTAGTAGACTGCGCAATTTCATAGACCTCATTAAGGCGCGTCAGGATGGACTCAAGAGTCGAATTAGCGTCTTTAGGAGCAGACTCAGGAGTTGGGGATACCTGTTTGGACCTCTTAAGAGATGCTTTAGAGTCCTTAACGTCTTTAGCATTCGGTGAAGGGGCCATATTCTCAGACATAGGGCAAACCACCTCCACAGGAACAAAATACACCTCCACAGATAGAGCGAGAGCAAGAAATGTCAGGGGCTGTAAAACACTCAATGTGCGAGAGGAAAAATGAACAGGAAGGAATAATGTACTTGCATCAAAAGAGCCGAGTAGAGATTATGGCAGGCGATCCCCGTCAGAAAAAAACACCACACAAAAAAAAAAAAAACTCACGTGCTGCAGGCGCCAGTAGGCACACACCGACACCTGAAAACAACCAAAATCAGGCCAAGAGCAAGGAAGTCTCACATAGGGAAGTGGCAGTGCGTCTGATGAAAAATAAAGTAGCAGAACCCACAAAAAAAACACGCAGTGGGCAGCACTACAATAGGCGGCAGAAAAAAACAAAATAAACTCAAGAAAAGTGAAAAAATGTCACCAGCTCCTGTATGCCTCCATTCCTGACAGGACAGACCAGTAGCGTCGTCGTGAAGAGGTGATAGTACAAACTCCCTCACAGAAGAAACAAAATGGCGGCCGCTCGTGCAGACATGAAGCGCCACCTCAAAATGCCGAAATATGGAGTCTGGCCACTCTTCATCACCAGAAAAGACCCTCGTGGCGTACACGGCAGTTTCCCAGGCAGGATGTCATCCTCTGCGCTGAACAGGGCATTCCTCAGCGGCAGAAATGTCTCCGTCGGCCCCTGCTCTTTACGGAGCTCAAGCGCGATCCGCCATCTCGCAGCGGCGCGCAAGCCACGCCCCCGGAGATCATTTCTTTTGATAGAAGACCCCGTACTCCAAAGATATGTGCTGCTTGGGGCGTTATTTAAACTGATGTGCCAATTTATCAAGAAAGAGAATGCCATTTTAACGAAGTAATACAGTAATTATTCAGTTTTTGTTACCAAAACTTTGCTTCTCTGTTTCTAAAACAATTTTTTATATTAAAGCTATTTACACACCCCTATTTCACATCACCAGTCCTCAACATAAACACTACTAGATGACCACACATGTTCCTACCAGGGCACAGTTGTTTACTATTAATTTTCACCAGAAATGTAACATTTTTCTTTTTAAACATTTTTTGTGGTTTCTTTTATCACAACAGTCCATTACGTAACTGGCAGGGGAGGGGTGGGGGACGGCACTCTTTTAGGAGGCAGCAGAGGTGAGCAAGTCTTGTCTGTTGACTACCACTATCCCACACGAACAAGTCATCTGTCGGCCGCCAACCCCCCGCCCCCCGCCCCACAGAACAAGTCGTCTGTCTGCTGGCACCCCAACCTCTCTTACCTGCAGCGG
This sequence comes from Triturus cristatus, assembly GCF_964204655.1. Lineage (NCBI taxonomy): Eukaryota > Metazoa > Chordata > Amphibia > Caudata > Salamandridae > Triturus > Triturus cristatus. Next base: position 918,828,401 of record NC_140581.1, on the reverse strand, counting down.
ACAGCAAATATAGGGCCAGCAGGTCTAGCTATGCCACTGCAATAGTCAACACCTGATTTTCTTGTGATATCTCTAGTAAAAGGAAAATTCTGAAAGTAACTTTTGATGATGGTCTGCTACTGAAATATGGTTAATGTATATTTAAAGTATTATTAAATCAAGCAGTGAAGTCCCATTCTCATACCATATGAAAAGTGTACTTTAAATCATGTATGCCATTCAAAATATAATGGAGATTAATTAAAGAAGTTTTGACTTTTTCATAATTCATTAACATTTGCATCAACTTATTCTTTTGTCTGTTAATTTACTGTTTGGCTGCGGTTACTTGCACCCCACTCTGCTGCCTTTACGCCTTGGCATGAATGATGAAAATATGTGAATGAATACATTAATTAATTACAGTTCCTCGTTTTGAATTTAAGAACACGAGGCATCCCTTTTCAAGAATATAGCCCCCACGGGCCTGCATGTGTGCCAACATGGGTTCCAATTTCTCCACAGTATGTCAGATGTATGTCAGATTAACAAGTGATTAATAAGATATGTAACTCTCAGAGCCTGTCTCCTATCCCTTTTTTCACCGCTTTCTTTCCTGCCTTTTTCTGTCTGCCTTTCTCTCATTTTCAGTAAATAACGTTATGTGGGTTTAGCTAAACCAAACACCTCATAATGTCTCAGGACACTGTTGTATAAACTGCGACTGGCTAACCTTGTAACAGAATTGCTTTTGTGTTCTTGTATAAAAATAAATAAAACACTTTGAAATAAAAAATAAAAAAAAAGCATATGGATCAGGCTTTATAATGTAGAGCACTTGGAAATAGCCGCATAGTGGCTTGCTGTGCTTTTGGCTAGAACTGACTATCATTGATTCACTCATGCATTCATAATAAAGTAGAATAAGTGGTACACGACTGAGGATGCCGGGGACTGTCACTCACAGCACTACACAAAACACCAGGAATTAAAAGGCTTTGCTCTTCATACATGACTGCATGTCTTCCTGAAGCTCACGCTTGCCACAAATACATGGGCTGCGAAAGTCAAGCAAATTCATAATCACGTCTCCTCTCAAAACAGGCCTTTGCTCATCAATTCAGACTAATAGGTTTTGTTAGCTCTCGGAGTCTGTTGGTCAGATGACATTTGGAGTCCATTAAAATTCCAGTTCAGTGAATTAATGTAACAGCCTCAAAGACTTCTGAATTACAGTCCTGCTCGTGTGCATGGGAGGAAGGCAGCGCCACGAGCATCCGTTTAAAGCTTCTTCTTTTTTTTTAAGCTGGGCAGCCATCTACAGTTTCCACAGTTCTAATTATTTACAACAGAAATTGTGCCAAGTCTCTAAATATTTTGCATATATTATGCCTCCTGAAACAGGCACACATAATGGGGAAGTGTGGTGATGGACGGTCGCCTTGGAATTCTAAAACTCTCCAATTTAGGAACGTGAAATAATCCTTCGGTGCCACAGCTATGTTTGTAGACTTTGTTTTTGTAAACTTTTTTTTAAAATCTAGATTTCCAGTAAAGAACTGAAATTCCCCCATTATAGCTATCACAAATCTCTATAACTCCTGCCCTAAATTAACCAAAGCTTGCGCCCCAACCATGCACAGTGCTGTCATCAATGACGTAATTTTAGAGGTTGCAGTGACGTTATCAATGGTGTCAGCGAACATGCCATGAATTATGTAATATCTAATGTAATAAGCAGTGCATGGTGAGTGCACGAGTTACAGTTATTTTAGGGCATGTGTAATAGTTACCTGAGATAACTGTAAGTAGTTAATTTCAGTGGGTTTGTTAGTATAAAATGGTATGGTTTTATTACAATTGGCTTTATCACTTCAAAATGTATAATGCTGATTTATGGCTTTATCAATAAAAAACCCAGAAATGTGTCAATAACTCTAATCTAATGTACTTCCATATATCTAGACAGCAATGATCAATGTTAATCCATGTCACATAATAAAGCATTTGTCTTCAAAACAACCATAAACATCTGTTTAGTCTTTGTTTAGCATTCTACAAGCCACAAATTGCAACCATAGAACTAACCACAAGGGGTCCCCACACTCTAGCTGAAGAATATACAGCAGCAGTACATACTGCTTTCAAAATTAATGGTATGCTTTCCTGGGGTCATGCATTTAATGACCCAGAAGACTTACAGTTAAAAAAAAAATCTGGGGGCTGCGGTGCTCTTGCAGCCCGTCACAACCCTTTTAATCCCAATCCATCGTTATTCTGCGCACACCATGTCACTACTTTAGCATTGGAATGGATAGAGAGAAGTTTTGTCACCAAAAATCCATGAGAGGTATGAAACAAATTTTACTGAACAAAGGAAAGAGAAAATTGTTAAAATGCTAGCAAAATAGGATTTTTCTTGCAATGTTCTTCCTGTTCAATATGCGGTTAGCACAGTAGTCTAAATGATATGCAGAATCTCAAAAGCAATAACTTGTCATGCTGCATCAAACATTAATTGCTGAATAAAAATATATACAATACACATTGTTTTTCAAAATATTGATAAATACACAACCTAGCAAGATAATTCTATGCCTGAATTACCTTTGAAATCAAGTACATTAAAGTGCAATAATACAGAAAAGGATGGGGCAGATTTACTTACATTTCACGTAACACAGGGCAGCAAGCAAAGTTGCTGCGCTGTGTTGCATGAAAGGAAGATAGCAGAAATGCACCATATCAACTAAGAGGAAGTAACAAGGAGAAATAAGCATACTCTCTGCCACGCCTGGTTAAGGGAGGCATAACACTGTGATGCATTCCCAGGTTTACTAGCTTTCGTAAATCTGAGAATGCACCAAAACCCATGGGTGGATTCATGGGAACGCCCATGCTCTATTCATACAATGTCTCCCTAACACAAAGCCACGCAAGTCGGATTTGCATGGCTTTTTTAAATCAAAAATAACACTAAGCATCATGGCTGCACCAAATAACTGTTGCACCCAAGACGCAACATGTTAGTCAATCTGCCCCATATGTATATTTATATTTCAAATCCTATTCAATCACATAACAATATTTTTGAGTCTTGCAAATTTACACAGATTTCCTAAATTAAATCTCACCAGCAATTTTAAAAGTACAAATTCCATGGCAGATCTTATAAATATGTTTACTTGGATGTGAACTCAGTTTGTGTTTTCATGTAATTGACAATCTGATTTGTTTTTCTTTTTTTTTACATTTCTTTATTGAGGGTAATAAAGTTGGTACAAAGTGAGTTTACATAGCATCCACAGATAGTATTACATAACCAAAAGCATGAAACAGCAAATAAGTAGGACATAGCACAAGGGATCAAGAGGGTAACAGATAACTCCATTCAAGCCTGTCGAACGTGTTTTTTGGCAACAAAAGATGCCGCCAGCTGTTCATCATTATCATGACGAACACTCCAAAGGAACTGTGTCAGAGTGGGGAGAATGCCAACGTATAGTGGGGAACAACCCAACTAGGTCCTTATGTATAAGAAACGGCATGACTTGTTTAAGTCTGTCTGCTAGAAGGTTAGCCAGCACTTCCGTGTAGACATTCAGCAGAGATATTGGACAGTAGCTGGCACAGTTCAGTGGGTCTTAGTCTGGTTTAGAAATAAGTGTAATTGAGGCTCTGTTAGCTTCAGTGCTGGTAGTGTGTGGATGTGTGTCTTCAGTATACACCTTACTGAGCAAGGGGGGTAAAATGTCCTTGTGCATTTTGTAGTATTTGGATGGATAGCCACCCAGTCCAAGTACTCTGCCATTCGGTAGGCCATCAATTGTCTCAATGATTTCCTCAGGGGTGATATCTGCCTCTAGTCTGCCATGGGATGTGGAGCCACATATCAATCCAAGAAGGCTGCAATGCTGTCAAGGGTGCATGTGGTGTCCGAGATGTAAAGGCCTTCATAGTAAGTCTTGAAGGACTTTCAGATATCAAGTAGTGTGTGAGAGGTTGTCCAGCATCCCACCTGATGGCTGGTATGATGCGGGAAGAGTTGTGCTGTCGCAGTTGCATTGCCAAAAGATGGCCAGCCTTCTCTCCACTCTCTTTTTGTCTTTGTTTAATTTCAAACAGTGCTGTTTCAGCTTTTCAAGTATGCAATGTGTAGTGCTCGTATTTGGCTTGCAGCAACGTCTGTAGTGTGGACTGCGAATGGGATTGAGAGTATGAGTCTGTGAGAGAGGCATGGGTGGATTCAATTTGGACCTGTTTGCACAAGGCTTATGCTTCCATTGGGAGGTGTCACGCATTAAGACTCCCATTATTGTGGCCTTACCAGCCGCCCAAAGGTTCTGGGGAGTCTATCAACCTCGCATCGAGATCTAGGATGGTATGCAGATAAGAACACAATCTTTCCCTCTCTGCAGGAGTCCAATTGCCCTCCAGGAGAAGTGTTGTCTTGGGTTGCTGGTGAATGATCCTGACTAGAACAGCAAACGTGGCTTTCTTGGAGTCGGGCGGGGCATTTCTGGAGCCTAGAAGTGGCCCTTGATCATGTATAGAAGCATTAACGAGTGTGTAATGGTTGTAAGGATCTTGAGGGTTTTCATCATAAGGTGCTTAGCCAACAATATGGCTATACCACCTTAGGTGAAGTTTTTGGATCGAGTTTCACCCACCCCAGTTCAGTTTAACGGGCGTGGTATTCCCCCTCACCCCCCATTCCTGGTAGAGGTTTTGACTTTCCACATTAGATAGATGGGTCTGCTGTAGGAGAGCTATGTCAGGTCATAGTGATCTGCTATAATTAAAAATCCATTGTGGCACTGCGCTGATTGTCTGTGGTGGTGTTCACTGTTTGCACTGGAGCTGATCCATAAGAGCGAAAACATTTGGCTCAATCCAATGGGTCACTCTGTATTCTTGTGGCACCTAGTGGTTAGCTTTTCTTTGCTGCTTGTAGGCCAAACGTGTGACACCTTGTACTTTTAGCTCAAATTGCTGCACTTTAAATGTATGCATTTCAATTGTTTTGAACTGCTTCAAGAGCTATTGGTTATCATCTATTGTGTTTTAGTAAGACTAGCCTTAGGCCTAAGGATGGATTTTATTAATTTTGTAGGTTCAAAAGTCTGTTGTCATAGTTTTAATTGTTACTTTTGTACAAGGCACAAAATGGATTTGTGAATTAGCTATGATCTTGATAACAATGTCCATCTTGAATGTGAATGTTTTATATATTGTGCACTGTCCAGTCTTATTGTTTTTATAGCCCACATTTTAATTTTTGGGAATATATGATATGTGTGTATTATGTATGATTTTATTTTGTGTACTTTTATGTTTATTTTAACTGAATAAAGATATTATGATATTTAAAAATCTTCTGCTGTTTTATGTAGTGGGGGAGACCATTTGAGGCAAGATCACTGTGAGATGGTGCCTCTGCGATGCGTCCACCGATGGACAGTGTCTGTTAAGGTGTTTAGGGAGTGAGTGTGCCTAATGTCAGTATGAAAGGTAAGGGAGAAGGTGGTGGGGAGACCTGAGGTCCGAGAAAGGGAAGCTAACTTTGGACGGGCCAGAGGAGGTGCACCGTGGTGTTGGGATAAAGCAACTGGGGGCTTCTCGGTACATCAGTGTGTGTAGGAGTCTAGGAAGGCCACCACGGATTAGGCCACTTGGTGTGGGTAGTGGGTGAAGGAGTAGAGTATAAGGTTACAGTGTGTGTGGGGTTGCAACCTTATATGATATTGTGCTGCATGTCATACCGACCTTCCTCTGCAGTTGCATCATGGGTGGGATGCAGTGTCTGCAGGAGCAGCAGTCTTCAAGGGGGAACATGATTTGTCGCTCAGTTGGGATTCTTTATGGGTGAAGCGAGGCTTGGTACCTCCGGACCCTAGTCTGGTGACTTCTTCCAGCCGCTGTCGTCCATCTGATGGGGGACCCAGTAGGCCAGCCTCCGTGTTAAGGGGCTGGCTATCCATGTCACCGACAGTATGTTCCAGGTTCATATCAGCTATTGAGCCCGGGTCCAGGTAAACTTCCGATTAGCCGCGGGCATGGAACTTGTTGTCATGGGTTTTTAACATTATTGCCGGGTCTAGGAGCCTGTACTGAATGTTAAGTTGTTTGAGTAGAGGGTGAAGCTATAGAAATTGTTTGCGGGTGGTCTAGGTTTCCTGAGAAAAGCCTTGTGATATGAATATCTTGTGCCCATCTGACAGAAAAAAGGCAGTTTGTTTTTTCTGCCTGAATCACTTGCCTCGCCTATCGATGTCTTAGGAAGCATGCAATAATCTGCCTCGGGCCTTCACTAAGTGGTCGTCAGCACTGGCATATCCTATTGGCCCTTTGGAACTCCAGGGATGGGTTGAAGTCAAGTTTAGTGATTGTCGGCTGCTGAAAGCGGGTTAAAAAGCCCATAATGTCATCCCACTTCATCATTTCCGGCTACCCCGATATCCGAAGGTTGTCACCGTAAGACCAATCTTCCAGTTCCACAAGCTTCTTTTGAAGGTACCAGAGGTCTGTTCCCAGACTTTCAAGGACGATAATCTGTTATTAATCAGACCTAGTCTAGATTCAGGCATGCACAGTCTAGCATTATAGGAGGCAATATCCTGGCAGATACTCTGTATGTCTGCAGAGGTTTTGGAGGTATTTTCTACCACCTCCGAGAATGTGGTCTTGAGTGTCCCGAATTCCATCACGATGACGTTCAAGGCCGAGTCTTGTGGCGGATCTGCATCTTTTACTGGTTTGGTCTGTTTCCCTGTCACTGCTTCTGTAAATAGGAGCTGCCTGGAAGGCTTTGACATGGTTGCGTCAGCAGGGATAAGAAAACCAAGGTCCTCCTCAAAGATATCAAAGTGCACTTCCTGTGCAGGGTATTGAAGGCAGAGGGTATGACCCATGGTCCCATTACTTGGGGGCAGGGTTGATTTTTCAGGAGCTAGCCCTTGTTGAAACCCCCACTCCAGAGTGTCCACAACCAATCTCACTCATTGGGGAGGTCTGGACACACTACTGTATTAATAGCCCTCTGAGGTGGTAGTCCAGGGCAATGCACATCCCTGGAGGCCCCTTTGGGCTGCAGTGGAAGTTCAGAAGTCGGAGGAGGGGCAAAACACAGACCTGTACCTGTACTGGTGTGCCTAGCCATAGGTTCTTCTCTGGGCCACCTGGTTCAATTTGTCTCTGCCAGGCAATATTGCAGGAGCTGGTTGATAATGGTTCTCCGCTGATGTGTATATGAAATATTGCAGACCTTGTTGCCGTGTATGCTTGCCGCTCTTAACACCTTGGAAATGCACCCTGCAGAGGTGGGTTGACCCCAAGGACTCAGGCACTCAGTTAGGCGCCCACCCATCAGGTCGAGGAGGCAGGCTGCGGGAAAGGAACCTGAGAGGATCAGTCAGTAGAGTGGTGCCATGGTCTGAACCATGAGCGTGCGGCCTCACCTTTCGGCCATGTCCCAGGCTGCTTCTGACCCTCTGCGGGCTGCGTGCCATACCAGTCCTCACGTTGTTAGGGCACTCCCCACCCTTCTGGTGGGTTAGAACCCTGCCAGTCCAGGGCGTCGGCCGTTTGTCCCGTGGAGCTGTGCTGGGGCTGGTGAAGTGAAGAAATGTCATGGGATCGGCCCGTGTCCATGAAGTGCCTGCTGAGCACCGGTCCATGCGCTGGTGGATTCAGCCTTGCTCCGTTACAATGCCACGGTTGGTTTCTGTGGCTCCCAGTGATGGAGAAGGGCCTTATGGTGGTGGGTCCTCCATTTACAGGTGGAGGTACCCTGTCCAAAATGTAGGAGAGAGCCCGGTTTCTACTAAGGAGCCGCCAATTTACCCAGGTGTTCGGCTCCACCCCTCAACTTGTATTTATATAATGGAAACAGCACCCTTATTAGTAATTAAAAAACTTGTTAAGTTGACATCCATAGTTACAAAGGTAAATAAACACTTAATGTATGCCTTACAAGTCATATCTTGTGCTGTTGAGAAAAAAGGTTATCTGCAAGTCAAACCATGAAGTTCGGGTTTAAGCTAAATAATGAGTAAAATATGTTTGTTGAGCCGATTTTATATATCATGAAGTGGGTAATTAATATGCTAAAGATGTATGCTTTCAATTATGTATGTAAATATCAGATCACAATATATTTTTAAATAATCAAAGTTAAAATGCTTTTATTCCTTTTCAATTTAAAACAGGGCAGTCAAGGATGGCCAGATGTATGGGATGTATGGGATGTATGGGATGTATGGGAGATTTTCAGTTTAACCTGATCCTATGTGTTGAGAATCATTGTATGTCAATTTATACTATAAGGATATCTTGAAAACCTGACATAGATCTGGGCCTCTGGACCTTTGCTGGACAGTATTGATTTGAATGATTTTCTTTGCTCCAGTCAGTCATCTGCTGCAGGTTCATGTTTGCAAGAACTGAAATCCAATGTTTTGCTGGGTGCTCCCCATTTTGCTGGCTCTGATATTTTGTTTCTGGAGTAATAGAGGCCTGTCGTCCAGGCCTCAGTTACTTATGCTCGTCTTTGCAAAAGACCCACTTTATTCTGAGGCTGTCAAAGCCGATACTTTGGTAAATCAACTATAAATAAATGTGCAAACGCATTTTGAGCGGTTTCACTAAATTTAATTATGGGGAATAGAAATGAAGGGCAAGTTTACCACACTTAAACCTAAAAAGATAACGTGTTTTAGACAATGCATATTTATTTGAGCCAATTGCACGCCATGAACTAAAATAGATATAATTAATAACAAAACTACACTTACCTCACTTCAGATAGTACATCATTTTAAACCAGGTTTCAGTTTAAGCAAATCAATAGAATGCTTATAAATTCAATATTTTTTATCTAATCCAAGTTTTTAATGATTAAATATAACTTGCATGAAGCTCAGCTTCTTTATTTAGCAAAAGGCCATCCATATTTCTATGTGGCTTCCTGTCCTTGTCACACAGGCTCTCATTTAGAGCTTTGGCAGAGGAACCCAGTAGCCTGCCGCTGACTGCCGATTAGAAGGGCATTGGCAGAGAATGGGATAGTGTCAAACAGATGGCATGTTCTCCATCTCACCCTCTGCAGTGCCAGCAGCCCTTCAAACACCCTCCATGACAGAAATGGTGGGTGGCATTTGCCACGCGATTCTGATATAGATTGGGTGGAAGATAGATGAAGGTTCAATGGGGGAGGGGCCCACTACCTTACAGCTAGCAGTAGCTCTCGGTAACCCACATCTAGAGTTTCAGGAAATCCCTGTCACTTCCCCCTATTGGTCTGCCTCACACGTGTGGTAGGCTGGGAGGGATCCCAAGTATTTCATTAGCTGTGGAGTGTGACAAAGATCTTTCATCAACGTTGCCGATCACGCAACCTTGTTAATTACGTGGATTATCTTCCTTGGGTGCACCCGTATCGCCTGACAGGGAGTTTCTTGCAGGCGTGGAACACCCATTGGCCACGGGGGGCTTCAGCCCCCCTCCCCACCCCATCAGCCGCAGTCGGCTGGGCTGCCTGGGCTGGAGTTGGTGCCTGCCAGCCTGACCTTCAGGTAGGGTGACCAACTGTCCGTAAATTTCAAGGGCCGTCCGTGATTTGGACCTCAACTCCATTGTCTTTGATGATATCTTTTACGGACGCCTTTTGTCAGTAATTTTGGGCATTGTGAACAGTACTGTTTCCCTGCGAGAAGCCTCAGTACCCTGATGGAGCCACCTTACACTCATCCTCTGAGCCCAATAGCAGCCCCACCCCACCCATTGTCATTCTGTATGCTGCTGATTGTCACGCACAGAATGACAGTAGGCCAGTCTGGGCTGTTACAGCATGTGCTGGGCCTCCTCCTGCCTTGGTCTAGCACAGGGCATTCTGTTTTAATAGTACACAAAGACAAATTTTGCACCTCATGAAATGAAAGAAATGTACAAAATCCAGTTCATGTAAAGAAGCCGGCGAAAGAAGTTAAAGAGAAGGGGTTATGGGTCTTTCACAGCCTCTTCATTTTAGAACTGAAGCATTTTCAATATTATATACAAAGAAGCCATAGTTGCTGCTTTTATATTTTATGAAACTAACAACCATTGACAAAGCCAATGGTCCTGGCTTGTTGTAGGTGTGATGTATTATATATCTGGATGGAATAACAGAAGTAGCAGAAAACCAGTCGGGCAGCACACTATGCTAAGCACAGATTTTTAGCTACCGTGTTTTATGCCATGCCCTTAATTACATCGAACACGCCATTTGGAGAGATCCCCAAGTTATTTCAACCCACTTAAAGCCATGGAAACAACACCATTTCACAGTCACCTTATGTCCTGGCACTGTGCATCATGCATGACTCATGACTTCCAAGGTTTCAGATTGCCTATGTGCAGGGGCATAGAGAACGCTCCCCCGCCCCAGCCTTGCTTTGGAACAACAGCAAGGGTGAAGTTCTTGATGGGACTCTTCCGTCTAAAACTCTGCAGACAAAGGTACAGCTCATAATTAATGTCAAAAGGTGAAAGAGTAAGTAAGTGAAGCAATTGGTGAATGGCTGGATGGATTAGTGACGGGATGAATGGATTAGAAAAGGGTGAATGGATGGATGAGAGAAAGGATGGATGGGTGAGTGGGTGGAAGGATGCATGAGAGAAAGGGAAAATAAATAGATGTATGGGTGGAATGGTGGATGTATGGGTGGAATGGTGGATGTATGGATAAAAGGGTGGATGGATGGGCAAGAGCCTGAATGGATGGGTAAAAGGCTGGATGGATGGGTAAAAGGGTGGATGGATGAATGAAAGGATGAGGTAAAAGGGTGGATGGATGGATGGATGGACAAAAGGGTGAATGGATGGACAAAAGGGTGAATGGATGGGTAAAAGTGTGGATAAATGGGTAAAAGAGTGTATTGATGAGTGAAAGGGTGGATGATGGGCGAGTGAAAGGGTGGTTGGATGAGAGAAAGGATGGGCGGATGGATGCATGAGTTGATGAGTGAATCAATTGTTGGGTGTATGGATGGGTGAAAGGATGGCTAAGTGAAAGGAGGATGGAGAGAGAACGGGAGGATAGATGGATGAGTGAAAGTATAGATGGATGATTAACAGGATGGATGGACGAATGGGTGTATGGATGAGTGAAAAGAAGGATGTAAGGATGGATTAGTGAAAGAATGCATAGATGAGTGAAAGGGAGGGTGAAGAGCTGGAAGAAAGGATGAATGGATGAGTGAAATGGTGAATGGATGGATGAGTGACTGGGTGGATAAATGAGTAAGTGAAAGGGTGGCTGGATGGGTAAGGGGATAAACGGTTGGATGGATGAGTAAATGGATGGATGGATGAAAGGATGGATGGATGATGGATGAATGAGTAAAAGGGTGGATGTGTGAAATGATGAATGGAAGGATAGATGATGGATAGGTTTGGAAATGGTTGAATAGGTTTGGATATGGATGGGCACACGGATGGAAGGACAGAATGAATGGTGAAAGGCTGAATAATGGATGAAAGAATGAATGGATGCCACACCCCCGGGTATCTCAACCCACCATCCCAAAACGACACATGACGTCAGACAGCAAGTGTGGAACTCGGGCTTAAAATGCTCCTTCTACCTGTTAAAAAGCAGAAACAAATTCCTTCTACTGCTCCGTGGTACCACAAAAGACATTTCACTGTTGTGCCACTGGGCGGCGCTGCTCTCATGCCACCTGGAAACAGCACAAGCAGCTGCCACTTACCCCGAGGCCATGAGATATGCATGATGGCTCTGTGCAGCCCTTCTGTGAGTTTAGGTGTGCAAGAGAACATAACCTGCACTTGCAGACAACAGCACTGACGTGACTCGAGTCCCTTCCACCACAAAGTATTTTTTTCTTTGAAAAGTTTGCACCCCTAAGAATATTGCACCTGGGCAACCACCCCTGTGGCACCCGTTCACACTACGCCACTGCCTACCAGTATGGATGACATCTGACTCTTACACCTTGTAGCCCTTAATGTCTTTAGTAACATTTCCTATACATTGACTTTCACATTTAATGAGAGTAATTGTCTCTGTATAATATGTGTGTGATGTAACGCACTCCATCACCCTGCTATACATACTTTGGATGAGTAGCCCTCATTTCAATTTTGATGCCACGCAAAGTTACTTGCATGGCTTTGAGTGGCCTCATAAATCATGATTAAGATGATGCAGCGCAAATCGCTGCGTCGCCTTACTCAGCCCCCCGGAGATGTTCTATGGGTGTCGCAATGGGTTTTCCCAAGCAGCACCAACGGACTTTGATGCTACCCCAGATTTACACAGTCATGTAAACCTGGGAAGCGCCCAATCCATATGCTTCACAAAAAGATGCATAACAAGGAGAAATATGTTAATTTCTCCTCATTGTTTCGTCGTTCTATGTGTTCTGCATTATATGAAAAGGAAAACACATATTAGCATTGTTTTGTGCAAGCTGTGCCCCTTCCTGCACAAAAACAACCCTGCATGCAATGGAGGCACACTCACTCCATGGTGCAAGTGGGCCTGCGTTGGTGCTAGGCTGCAGAAACTGCACCAGCGCAGCGTGAAAGGAAAGGAATGCACCATATTGCAAAAATATGATGCATTCCTGCCCTTTCACTTTGGCATAGGGCAGCACAGCAAGGTGTCATGTTGCATTGCCATATGCCAAAATCCCATATATAAGCCACTAAGAGGCAAGAGAGATGTCAAGTGCACCATAAATGTGACCTAGGTTCCTATTATACACCTAGAAGCATTATAGACTTTTAAATCAAATGCAAGACATTTTTATACAGTGCTCACGTATTTCAAGGTGCTGCCATGTGCAATAATAAAAAGAGGTATGGTGAAATTAAATATTGCCTAGGATCACCCAGTTTAGTCAAGCGAGGAAACTGGGATTGAACTCGTTTTTTCTGGTTTCTCATTGTGAGTTTCAGACACTAGATGGCTATTACTTCCTCCTGTTTTACATCACAGGTCAATGCTTTGTTTTTAATTTTTACTACATGAGGTTAGAGTGTGAGTGGCAGTGAAAAGCCTCAAGCAAACTTGGCTCGTTTTGTTCCTAATGGTCTAAGAGGACCTCAAGGTAAGCCAGAGCAAGGCATCTGTCTCGAGCCTGGCTTGAACCTGCAGTCACTCAACCAACTACAAAGCCCGCCAGACATGGATTTGAATTTGAATTCCAACAAAGGCATCTTACCTTTTCATTATTCTGGGATCAATAAAAGGGCTAACCCAATCCCGCAAAACTATAAAATATCCTGTAGCCTGTGTAATGTAGAACACAAATGTATATATTTAACTTAAACAGTTTTCAAGCAAATCTAAGTTTACAATGTGTTGTATACTAGAACCCCTAGAAATAAAAGTCTCAAAAGTACAGAAGGGCATCAATCATGTTGCTTTTTTAAATCACAGCACTTGAAGATATCTTAATTATGTTGTGTGCTGTGGAGCAATGGTTAGTCATTCAGAATTAGGTACATTCTAATTTAGCCCCATCGTTCTTATTAGAGAAAAGACTCATGCATCCAAAGTTCTTTCTGGGATTACTTTGTCATACTGCTATTAAGCTTCCATCCCAAGAAGTATTTATTTCAAACCTCATTTGCTTCACAGAAGAATTCAACAGAAATCTGCAAACATTTTTATCAGTAAATATATTCTCATTTTTCAAGCACTGTTGCAAATTATTTTCATGAATGTTATTGCTATTTAATAATCTGCTCCCATTTGTGTTCAGGGGTATGTTGCAGGTTTGAATGTCAGCCCTGAGCTGCCATGGCATTTAGTGACTAAAATGGCAGCATAGCTGTAGTGGCATCAAAGGTTGATCCCTTTACCCATGTTTAGCTGCACAACAGCTTCATATTTGCTGCCAAGTTGCTAGGCAGAAGGACTGAAATGTAAAAAATACATAAGACTTTTAAAGCTCTGTTTATTTTCTGATCCTTTCACTTAGACATGGGGCTTCTGTGTGCAGTGTGATGAGTGCCAAATGGAAAACTAGGTCAACATCTCCCATCCTTGGTAATTCCAGATTGACACCCATCTGTGATGTGGGGGGTATCATCTATAATCAAGCTGGGGTGCTCAGTTGCTATCCTTAATATGTGTTATTAGAGAAAATCTTATCACACATAGGTTGTGTTTCTTGCTAAATGACTACCTAAGCATTTCAAATTCAAAAATATTTGGTCGGAATTGTCACAAAGTCCCAAATAATATATATTCAACATTCTTTGTGCTATAGAGCTAGGATATGTGGTAGCTTCCCCCAAACAGTTACAAAGCTATTTACTATACTAATATCATATTCAGAAAATAACATACAAGTATTGTGTGCAGGTAAATGAAGCATGAACATAGCAGTAACTAAATAAACATGCTTAAACTGCAATATTTGCTTCCGATTTTTCAAACCTTTCTTTGGTGGATAGATGGTGGCATATCTTGTAAATAAAAGATTTGTTTAAGACTACTTAGGTTGACACCACTGGCCCAGAGTATTTGGAGAGTATGTTTTGTCAAAGATTGTGATGTAAATTAAAATCTGGTGTTTCACATTACACCAGGTTTACTGGCCTGCCTAATGTATATTAAAATAGAACATTGTGCTAAAAATTCCTTGAGAGCCCCAAAATCATATTATGCCGAGAATAATGTTACTGACTCTGTGTGCTTTAAAATGCACTATGTGCCACTTGTAGTCTCAAAGAATGACTCGGTGTCTTACGCACCACATCGAAAAAGCAAAGGGAGCCCCCCACAAGTAATTTTGATTCGGCTCTTATGATGTCTCTGTCTCGACTAATCCATGTGTTAGCCTCCCCCCCCCCCGAAGTTTGAGTCTAGTTGCACCTCTGGTCTATCGTCAACACCAAACGCAATCCCAAATGGAATCCCCTTAAAAGGGGATTCCATTTTGGATCTGGCTTGCAAGCAGTGTAGGCAGTCTTGGAATGGACCATGTTAGGCTTAGGTGAGCTTAAGAGCTTTGACATTACCAGTATGTCTTGGGACTGCACTTTCCATGGAATCTCTGTGGAAACCCTTGTAAATACTTCATATTCTGACTAGGCAGCCGTGCCGGGGTTACAGTGACATCTGTAAGCAGTGCTTGCACTGCCCATGCTGATGACTCATCAACTAGAACAATTGATAGATGAAAATGACTTAATCTAAATCTCTAATTTTTGTGGTCTGTCATAGACAAAATTGTATCCAGCACTCTGTCCTTCAACTACAGTAGCTTTGCTTCTTCCTCAGAATTGCATATCTTTCGTATCTTTGTCATATTCCTGCTTCTGGTTTAATGTTCCACCCTATTCTTGTATTTGTCAAGACCCTAGAGTTCTTTCACCCTGCCTTTGGTCTGGTTGATCATATCCTTCCATTGCTGACAACAGGGAACTATATTTCTATTTGTATTTTCCTGTGCCTTTTGAACTTTAGCACTCAATTGTCCTGCTCCTTCCTTTTTCTTTCTTTCTTTCTTTCTTTCTTTCTTTCTTTCTTTCTTTCTTTCTTTCTTTCTTTCTTTCTTTCTTTCTTTCTTTCTTTCTTTCTTTCTTTCTTTCTTTCTCTCACTTTCTTTCTCCATACCCTCTGTCTCTTGCTTTCTCTCACCCATGTTTCGTTTTCTCCACCCTCCTACTCCCCAGCCACCCTCAGTTCTACACCTATCCAGTTATCTTTGGTTTCCTGCCTGCTTCCGGTTTGCTCTCTCCCTCTCCCTCTGTTGCTGTTACTGAATACTGTTCTTGTTGGGTCTCTCTCTCTCTCCTCCCCCACGTCTCTTGTTCTAACATTTGCCCTCTTCCCACCCCTGTCACTACTGGCTTTGCAAATGGTTGTAGAATTGCATCGGTATTAAAAAAAACAATAGTGGTGGGAAGCCATCTTGGAATTACATTTTCTGTCCTTGCAAGATGGCATTCATATGGTTGCCACCTTGGTATGGCATAACAATAAGTATATGATGGGACCAGGAATGTTCGCTGCATGGGAAATAGACATGTACACTTGCCTTGGGGGACCCAACTGCACGTGTACCCTGTCCAAGCAGGAGGAGAGACTGTCCACGAGGAGGAGCTCAGCCATATTTCAGGTGTGTGGAGCACCCAGAATATCTGATTTACCCCGGCAGTGTAACTGGCACTGACCTGAGCTGTATGGGGTCTCGTGTCCTCCCAGAGTGGTTCATGAAGCAAACTGCATGAATATCTACAAACCTGTGCAACAGAGTGCTTTTTGACATCCCTGCAGCATGACTGGAGGGATTTGTCCTGCTGTTACCAAACTCTGCAACCTGCAAGAATTAACAGATCTGCTATCCTGTAGGACCTGCCCCACGGCTCGGCAGTCGCAACTGCCGAAGAGAAGTATGCAGTGACCAAACCTGCTGCACTGTTTGATCTCAAGGGTCTGAGTGAGAAGTAAGGCTTCTGCCCATGATCCTGTGGACATTGATGGAGAGCTAACTGTGCTATCAGAAAGAGAACCCCACCAACATCCACACCAAGCCACATCCCAGCAAACAAGTAACACAGTGGTGCCAATTCCGATCCGGTAAAAAAATTCCCCGTCCGACTCGTATCCGGATTTTTTTCCGTCCGAATCGTCAAAGTAGCGTACAAACTGCCAAGTACGATTCGAACGGAAAAAAGTCCATACGAATCGCATTGGGAAGATTTCCCCACACGTCCTCGGGTCGGGAAAAGTCACCGACACGTCCCCGGGCGAGAAACCCACCGTGCGGAAAAATAAAGTCCGACTGCGCAAGTACGATCCCTCCCGTCCTCCCCATTTCACAACCGTACGCAAAAAACACCGTCCGAACCGAACTCCCATAGCAACCATGGAGACATGTGCCCGCATACGCGCCGAACACCCCACCACCCCCCGCCCGCGTATGTACGCCCCGAACCCCCACCCGTGTATGTACGCACCAAACACCCACCCGTGTATGTACGCCCCCGAACCCCCCCCAGCCGTGTATGTACGCACCGAACCACCAGCCGTGTATGTACGCCCCCGAACCCCCCCCAGCCGTGTATGTACGCACCGAACCACCAGCCGTGTATGTACGCACCAAACCCCCCCCCCAGCCCTGTATGTACGCACCGAACCACCAGCCGTGTATGTACGCCCCCGAACCCCCCCCAGCCGTGTATGTACGGACCGAACCACCAGCCGTGTATGTACGCACCAAACACCCACCCGTGTATGTACGCCCCCGAACCCCCCCCAGCCGTGTATGTACGCACCGAACCACCAGCCGTGTATGTACGCACCAAACACCCACCCGTGTATGTACGCCCCCGAACCCCCCCCCAGCCGTGTATGTACGCACCGAACCACCAGCCGTGTATGTACGCCCCCGAACCCCCCCCCAGCCGTGTATGTACGCACCGAACCACCAGCCGTGTATGTACGCACCAAACCCCCACCCCAGCCGTGTATGTACGCACCGAACCACCAGCCGTGTATGTACGCACCAAACACCCACCCGTGTATGTACGCCCCCGAATCCCCCCCCCAGCCGTGTATGTACGCACCGAACCACCAGCCGTGTATGTACGCACCAAACACCCACCCGTGTATGTACGCCCCCGAACCCCCCCCAGCCGTGTATGTACGCACCGAACCACCAGCCGTGTATGTACGCCCCCGAACCCCCCCCAGCCGTGTATGTACGCACCGAACCACCAGCCGTGTATGTACGCACCAAACCCCCACCCCAGCCGTGTATGTACGCACCGAACCACCAGCCGTGTATGTACGCACCAAACACCCACCCATGTATGTACGCCCCCGAACCCCCCCCCCAGCCGTGTATGTACGCACCGAACCACCAGCCGTGTATGTACGCCCCCGAACCCCCCCCCAGCCGTGTATGTACGCACCGAACCACCAGCCGTGTATGTACGCACCAAACACCCACCCGTGTATGTACGCCCCCGAACCCCCCCCCAGCCGTGTATGTACGCACCGAACCACCAGCCGTGTATGTACGCCCCCGAACCCCCCCCAGCCGTGTATGTACGCACCGAACCACCAGCCGTGTATGTACGCACCAAACCCCCACCCCAGCCGTGTATGTACGCACCGAACCACCAGCCGTGTATGTACGCACCAAACACCCACCCGTGTATGTACGCCCCCGAACCCCCCCCCAGCCGTGTATGTACGCACCGAACCACCAGCCGTGTATGTACGCACCAAACACCCACCCGTGTATGTACGCCCCCGAACCCCCCCCCAGCCGTGTATGTACGCACCGAACCACCAGCCGTGTATGTACGCCCCCGAACCCCCCCCAGCCGTGTATGTACGCACCGAACCACCAGCCGTGTATGTACGCACCAAACCCCCACCCCAGCCGTGTATGTACGCACCTAACCACCACCCCACCAGGGAATGTACGGACCGCACCCCCACCAGTGCATGTACGGACCGTACTGACGCCAAAAAAACACGTACTGAACCCGGACAAACCATATTTACACAAGGAGAGTCAAGTAGAGTTTCCCCACACCACCAAACAGGCCCAACAACCCCACAAACATCACATACACTCACCTGCAACTGCCAAACTGCCAAACAGAGGCCCAAAACTCAATCACTCCTCATAACACACCCACACAAATTTCAAACACAGCCACACCCACAAATGGACCAATAAAAATGGACCACACACACAAACCATGAGCCTTTGCAACAGACCCACTGCTGCCAGAGCCCACAGACGACCCACACCACCATACTTGAACCTCACACTTGCATACCTTCACACAACCACCTACACAAACACCCCCTCATCACATTCACACACACACCTCCACTACCACACCCACACACCCACAGCCATCCACACCCACACCCCCACAACCACACCCCACGCCATGTCCACCACCAAGAATCCAAAGTTCACAAAGGAGGAGCTGGAGATCCTTGTCGACGAAATCCTCAGAGTCGAGCCACAGCTCTTTGGGACATTGGTCAGACAGACCAGCATATCCGAAAAAACCGCCATGTGGCAGAGGATCGTCGATTCTGTGAATGCTGTTGGGACAACCAGAAGGACCAGGCACGAGTGCCAATCCAGGTGGTACGATCTGCGGAGGACGGTCAAGAGGAAGATGACTGACAATCACAACCAGGGGAACATCACTGGAGGAGGGCCGCCCCCCAGACCGGTACAATACCATCCCTGGGAGGAGAAGGTGATGTCCACGCTGGCGGTGGAGGGACTACACGGACTGCCAGGACTCCCAGACCCTGGTGAGTACACAAACAACTCACCTCACATGGGGGGGATGCCATACACAATCAATCATGCATGCCACCCCCCCCAAGCCACCACCGGACACAACAACACTCCACAAACACACACATGCCACTGGCACCTCCATGCCCCATGCATCAATCAGGGCCATGCCAAGTCACAGGCCACACAAAACACCAACACAACACAGGATGTGGTCGATGCTGGGAGTGGGGGCAGCAAAACTAACATTGAGCAACTCACAAGCACACAACAATGCCCTCAGCCCATATGGCCCAGGGCACAGCCATACAAACTGTGTGTACCCACACAGTACTGTCTTGCCTGCAAATGATGGCTGCCATGCAGGATGCCATGGGTCTGAAGGCACAATTTGCACATAACAGCAGACAATGAAGATGCATCGCTCTGATAGAGTCTCAGCACACACCGCCACAGCAGCAGCCTACACTCAGACACACTGCCCAATGGGTGCCCGGAGAACAGGGACTAACTCACATGAACAAGCCAATGGCCATTCAAAGACCGGCTAACTGTGTGTGCCCAGGAAGCTGGCCTGAGGTGACAGAGAGTGACAAAGAGAGGGAGGGAGAGGGGGAATGAGAGGGAAGGAGACAGAGGGGGGACACAGGGAGACAGACAGAGGGAGGGAGTAGGGTGACAGAGGGAGACCGACAGAGGGAGGGAGGAGGGTGACAGAGGGAGGGAGGAAGGGAGACACAGGGAGACTAAATCACCCTTGGGTGGTGTGGCCATGTCCACTCGTCAGCCGGTGGACTGTGTGCATGCAGACCAGGTCTGGCAGTGCCTCAACCCCCCCTTCCGTAGATGAAGACCGGTCCATGTGTCAATCTGTGCACGAGTCCATCCGTGCTGCAGGCACAGACCTAACCACACACCCAGTATACCCACCCACCGTGTCGGTAAGAACCCTGTCACAAATGCTTCAGTCCCCTACCTGCAACATCAAATTGCCTTGCCAAAACACCATTTGGCCACGTACAGTGCAACACGTAAGGCGCCTCTGCATGGCTCGCTACGCCCGCACACCACACTGCTGACTGTGTACCCAAATAGATGCATCAACTAAGATTGTGTCTCACACATGCGTAAAGCCCTGACAGCTGTGGCCAAGGGACATAGCCATGCACAAGTGCACTGTGAGAGGAATGCAGGACAGATCCAACTACCCAGAGGAAGAGTGCCAAATCAGAAATGCATGCAACATGGATGCCACATGTGACACTGTTAACATTGTCTCTCTCACACACAGGTCAACGTCGACGAACACCCCCCAACACTGGGGGGGAAGTCACACAGGACCAGGCTCCGCGGGATGATGACCCCACCGCCAGCGATGACTCTCACCACTCCGTGGATGACCCAGACCAACCTGGCCCCTCTGGTGTCCAACCACCTGCAGCACCTGCGTCAGGTACAACTGTGCCAACCACCACCCCCATTCCTGCCACATCCCAGGAGACGTCCAGGAGCCCTGCCCGCACACGACCACCCAGCCAGTCTGCCCAGGAGGGACACGGTCCTCCGGGCACCCAGGAGGAGGCAGGCGGCAACGCAGATGCCATCCCTCAGGGGTCCCGGAGACCCGATGCACCCACAACGGCAGGCCAGGTGCACGTGGGCAGGGGTGGCGGGAGTGGAGGACGGCGGAGGCGCGAACCTGACCAGGCAGCTCAGGACCCGGTAGTGTCCCAGGTCAGCAACATCCTGGATACATACCGGCGTGACACCAGGGGCATGGACCAGATTGCGTCCACCCTCAATGACATCAAGGGGACCCTCCAGGAGATGAAGACCCTGCAGTCCCAGCAACATGCCTGTCAACTGCAACACCAAGGAAGGATGGAGGATAGACAGGCTGAGCTCGTGGCGGTGCAAACCCAAATGACCGGTGTACTCCGTCGGATTGCCGACAACATGGGCAACCCTCCCTGTGGCACCAGGCGAAGGCCATTACCAGACACAGGGAGGGATCAGGAGGAGGAGGATTCATCCGACGGAGCGTCACAGACATCGTCACGGACTGCTTCCGAGGGTCCCCGCAGGAAGGTGGGTCGTCCACGAAAAAGACTGTGAGAGTCAGCAGAACATCACCATCTCCCAGGTCACCTGGCCTGGCACCTGGCCCTCTGGCCCAATAGCAGCACATGACATTCTCTGCCACATGGACTTGCTGGTCACTGTCTGACCTATGTTGACGAAGACTGTGGCATGGACTCTGACATTTTGCTACGACAAGGATACCAACTCCCCCAGTGAACTTTGGATTCTACACTCCCGCTGTGCACCTCTTGTCATCCCCACAAACCCGTACCCCACCACAAATAAATTAATCACACTTACAAGATGATGCCGTGATTCTACATTATTACAATACATGTGTGTGTCGTACAGTCAAAGCATGCCTGATCTCAGAATTAACTCCAACCATCCAAACCGTGGGGTCGCAGTCTTGCCCAGGACACACATGGGTCCCAATGTCTCATCTGATACAGACATGGAGTACCAAACTCACCTGTGCTGGGCCCAACCAGCTGAGTGGTTCCCGCACAACTGTGGCTACAGACACATTCAGGGGAGCAACAGTCATGCGCAGAGGTCAGGGATCATGTGGAGTGACCTGGCTTGCCGCTCCCAGGTATGTCTAGACATGTGTCCCTACAATGTGCAGCATGCTTGCGTCAGGCGGATGTTGAGAATGGTGGCTAGGCCAAGGTTGGATGCATGGAGATGCCAGAATGCAGTTTAGGATCACTGTGCCACATGGTTGTGTTGGGGTTGTGGGCTGCATCATGAGTGTGGGCGTGGATCTAGAAGGTCATCCTGCAGCTGGCTGTGAAACATTCCCCCCATCCCGTTAGGACGTTGATGTGGCCTGGTTGCCCGACGCAGTAGCAGAGCTGTGCAGATGCACTCCGGATATGGACAAGTACCATGGGAGTCGTGAGGCACATGTCCGTAGACTGCAGGGTAGGATTCTACACAGATGTTGTAGTTTCCCTGGGGGATGGTCTCTCTTGCCTTGAGGTGGATGGAACTGTGCATCTTGTGCATAATACAGTTCCCACTCCCTGACAAACCCCTAGCATCTTGTCACTCTACACATAGACACATATGCACCACCTATGAAAACTATGCCAGACCTGCGGCACGCACAGTGGCAACAGGGCACCATTGACAGGGAAGAGGCACCTTGGAGACAGAGGGACAAATTTATTAGTCATGTGTGTTGGAATGACAATGATACTCTGTCAACACATACACAGGTCATGTGGATGTACATGTGGGAGCAACACTGGCACCCCCCATTGCAACACAGATGCTGGCATCCCATTGACCTGGCACACAAGTGACGGATAACAGCTAAACACCCCCTGCTGCCACGGAGAGGCCGCTATACACCATTGAGGCCCTGATGGGGCAATCACACACCATGTCAACCCGGTGCAACCTGTATGTTTCCGAGGCCAGTGTTACACACAATGATGGCCTCATCACAATCCCCAATCCCCTGCCACATGACAGTCACCAAGTCTGAGCATGGCTCCAGGTGAAGCCTGCCCCATGTCATGTTCCCCATGTAGGATCACCATGTATGCAAATGGAACACACATGAACCGGAGAAGTGCACACAGACTACAAACAATTCACACACCCAAAACGACGTGAGGCATCCCTTACCCTGAGGAGATTTCAACACTTGCCCGTGCATGTGACGCTGAATCAGCACATGTCGCTGTGTTCATGAGGAGTAGCAGGAGCACAACAATGCCACCAGCAGACAGCATGCACATGGACCTGTGGAAGAGAGACACACAAGGATTCAGCACAAAGGAGCACATCCGCAAGCATGTACTTAACACGTATCATGTTGTTAACATGACAGGTGACAATGATGACCCTCAGACAACATCCTTCCATTGCGCCATCACTTGAGTGACACTTCAATACACACCACTGACTCACTTGGCAGACATGCAGATGGACACACACATTGCAACACATGCCACACACGGCCCAATGCGTGCACACTCAGACACTGGAACTCACCACTAAGCAAAGAAGTTGCGTATGAGCCGACTCCGCATGTCCTCCACAGCCTCCTCCTCCTCCACATCACTTGCCCCGTCACCAAGCCCTTCATCCTCCACGGGTGGATGGTCCTGGTCATCTTGATCCAGTATGAGTGGAACAGCTTCCTCCACTGCCATGTTGTGCAGCATGCAGCAGACGATGATGATCTTGCACACCTTCACCGGGGCATATGGGAGTGCTCCGCCGGTCTTGTGGAGGCACCGGAATCGGCTCTTCAGAAGTCCAAACGTCCTCTCAATGACTCTCCTGGTCCGCCCATGTGCGTTGTTGTAGAGGTGCTCGGCAGCCGTGCTGGGGTTGCGGACAGGCGTCATCAGCCATGGCATGTTGGGATAGCCAGCGTCCCCTACAAGGAAACATCATGGACAGAAGTGTGTCAGCACAGGCAGTGAGATTGGAAGATGACGCCAAACACTGAACTGCCAGAGTCTACCCACCAACAATACATGCTCGCTCGTTCCGCAGCTGCAGCATCATTTCTGGCACCCTGCTACGCCTCATGATGAAGGCATCGTGTGCTGATCCTGGAAAGCGAACACAGACATGTGAAATCACCATGTTGGACAGACACACCACAAGGGCATTAATGGAGTGATAATGTTTGCGATTCCTATACACCACCTCCTGTGCCTGTGGTGGTACCAACGCAACATGTGTCCCATCTATGGACCCAATGACATGGGGCATCCCTCCCAGGGCATAGAACTCACGCTTGACATCTGTCAACTGCTCACGATTTGGGAATTTAATGTACTCATCCAGGTGAACCAACATGGCCTCTAAGAAATCATGCAGAACACGGCTGAACATCGTCTGGGACATGCCCCCGACATCAGCAATGGTATGTTGGAACGTACCCGTGGCAAGGAAATGTAGGGCTGCCATCACCTTCAACTTGGGTGTCAGTGCACTTGGATACCTGTGGCGCGGGAGGAGTTGTGCTTCCAGCCGGCCAGTCAACTCATCAATCAACCGTTGGCTGAATCTGTAGCGGCGTATACAGTCCCGTTCATGCAGGGCAGCAATGTCTGGCATACGTCGAGGGAGAGGCGGAGCCCTGCAGTGAAATGGAAGGAACACCTAAGAGTGAGCACTGTACAACAACATCGTCAATGCACTGAGCACATGTTACACAGCCAATACACATATGCCACGTTGTGAGTCAGGTCTGTGCCACAGTTCCTGGACACGAACGCCAGTCAGGTTACACTCCTACCAAGGGACAGCCACTAACGGAGGGGGGCAAGATCACGATGACATGGCATGAGACTAGCTGTGGGCCAGTGTAAGTGAACATGCACACGCATCACAGGATTCACAGACATCCACACATGTGCAGAGGTAGTATGCGTATGGTACAGACAGGTAGTTGGATGCGATATGCACTGGTCACATGTCATAGGAATAGGACAGGCCACACACATTGCCTTTGAGGAGTACATGTCGAGACAGAACATACATAGGGAGCATGTGGATATGTACTTGTGTTGATACTCCGTGTAGTTGGATACATACACACCTCATGGCAAATCACATATGTGGGCTGGTGTGCGGAACAGTGTGCCATGCCCATCGACACACAGACACATGTTGGCAGCAGCAACTGCTGACACATTGAATCACACACCTACAGCAAAATCATGGAAAGACATGCCACACACATGACATGGTTGCAGCATGCAACGCAGCCATACACGTGTCATATGTAATATTCCGTGTACCTGGCATCAGGGGACAGGTGCGGGTGTCCGTGACTGGGACATGCAAGTGACTCATGGCTCCACTAGTGTGTACGACATGCACACATGTCAAAGGAGTGCAGGGGATGTGTGGTACAATGCGCACCATCACACACGACATGTGTACACAGCTCATCGTACATGTGCTTTGCCCACACCTCAGGGGTAAAGTGCCACATCACATCCTGACACACCTGTGTCACACACAGGTGGTATTGCACAGACAATGCATTGGTGTCCACCCTTGGCAATACCTGTCCGCTCCATTCCTGTCTGTGTGCCGCCTGTCACCACTGACAGTTGTTATACGCACCGTACATACGCTCGGAGCGCGTGTATAGGGTCCCTGGGCCAATATTGCCGCTGGCGTATGCGTACGCCACAGTAGTACGGACTGTACACGCGCTTGTGCGGTCCGGATCACAATATGGGCGCTGGCGTATGCGTACGCCACAGTAGTACGGACTGTACACGCGCTTGTACGGTCCGGATCACAATATGGGCGCTGGCGTATGCGTACGCCACAGTAGTACGGACTGTACACGCGCTTGTACGGTCCGGATCACAATATGGGCGCTGGCGTATGCGTACGCCACAGTAGTACGGACTGTACACGCGCTTGTACGGTCCGGATCACAATATGGGCGCTGGCGTATGCGTACGCCACAGTAGTACGGACTGTACACGCGCTTGTACGGTCCGGATCACAATATGGGCGCTGGCGTATGCGTACGCCACAGTAGTACGGACTGTACACGCGCTTGTACGGTCCGGATCACAATATGGGCGCTGGCGTATGCGTACGCCACAGTAGTACGGACTGTACACGCGCTTGTACGGTCCGGATCACAATATGGGCGCTGGCGTATGCGTACGCCACAGTAGTACGGACTGTACACGCGCTTGTACGGTCCGTACTACTGTGGCGTACGCATACGCCAGCGCCCATATTGTGATCCGGACCGTACAAGCGCGTGTACAGTCCGTACTACTGTGGCGTACGCATACGCCAGCGCCCATATTGTGATCCGGACCGTACAAGCGCGTGTACAGTCCGTACTACTGTGGCGTACGCATACGCCAGCGCCCATATTGTGATCCGGACCGTACAAGCGCGTGTACAGTCCGTACTACTGTGGCGTACGCATACGCCAGCGCCCATATTGTGATCCGGACCGTACAAGCGCGTGTACAGTCCGTACTACTGTGGCGTACGCATACGCCAGCGCCCATATTGTGATCCGGACCGTACAAGCGCATGTACGGTCGGTATCACTGCTTGTGGGGTGCCCTAGGGCGTGGAACGCACCGTACCTGTGTGTAAATGTATGAAAACACATAGGGGACACATGAGGGACAAGTATAAGGGCCTAAATGCCTGATGGTTGCCATGGAGACTGAGTTAAATTTTTGAATTTGAGCACCAGGTGCACAGCAGAAGTCAGTTTGAAAGAATCTACATTGTTGCAATGTGGATGTTGACTTGACATCATTATCAAAACTGAAACCATGCAAAGCCACACACTGGGGTAGGTTTGAAGGGATTGGATGAAACGTAGGATGCTAATGTGACTGACCAATCAATCTGTACTCCTATACATGAACAGGCCAGCCAGGCATATATAAGGCAGCCAGGTCCCATGAGAGAGCACTTGCCTGCACATCCATTCATCCATGACCACTGCTGCTGATAGTGATTCCTCTGGCACCATGTCCAGGACTGTGGAGAGGTCACAGCCATTCACCCAGGAGGAGAACCTTGCCCTGATAGATGTGATCCTCCCACAGTTCCAGAGCCTGTATGGTCGACCAGGGGTTCAGGTGAGTGCAGACTCCACTAGCTTAGACTGTGCCCCTTTTGTGTGACAGTGACTTCTGGCATTGTGTCCATGTGTGACAGACATGCACTGTTGTTTGGAGTGGGTCCCAGGGTGTGGAAGGCCTCATGTCACCCATGCAGAGCATGCTGTGTTTCCTGTGTGCACTCCTCACTTGCATAGTGCCTACTGTGACAATGAATGCAAGGTGCATGCCACATTCTGCCTGCATACTCCTCCTGGGGATGTTGTTTCCACAGTCCTGATGTGATCCTGTGTTCCCCCCAGTGTGACAGGTGTCAGTACCCATGGATGTGTGTTTGTTCAGTGTACCTGTGCTGTGAGTGTCCAAAGGCCGTGTTCGTCCCCTGCACATTGGTGTGTGTGTTAGTCCCCTGTCATGTGGGTGAGTGCATATGGGGAGTGTTGCACACAAGCAGCATGAGGGATGGATATGGCCTGGCCATCGGATGTGAGCAGGGAGCAGTGCTGTGTGCATGCCGTGCTGAGCCAGCCCCACACCTGTGACACCCCCGTCTACTGGCACATGGGCAGAGTGAGGTGTGTACCCGCAGTTGGCAATGCCATGTGATTGTCCTGTACCTGTGTGTGTCTGTGTACTCTGCTGAGGTAGCATCAGTGTGCTGGGGCAGGTGACTGCTGTGAGGTGCTGTACATAATCCTGGTGTAGCCTGTGAGGCACAGTGTGATCCCTGGTCAGTGAGTGTGTGGTACCCCTCATGCCACCCGTGTGCTTCCACTGGCACGTAGTGCATTTGGCCTTCCACAGTGGATAATGTCCCTATGACAAAGGTGCAATTAGTTGCATGCATACCATGGCCTGTTCATAATGAGGATTGTTCTATATGTGTGTCTCTGTGTCTTTGCTCATGTGGATTAATGTATTCTCTCTTTTGCATCCTCACAGGTAGGCGCCATTGCCAAGGGGGAGATCTGGAGGGAAGCCGTCAGTGCCGTGAGGGGTACAGAGGGTCGGAGGCGGAGCCTGTCTCAGGTGAGGAAACGCTGGCAGGACATCCGGTGCTGGACGAGGAGGATTGCACGGCTCCTGCTGGGGGACTCACCTGAGAGCCGTAAGAACCGTGGCCGCCGTCGTCTGACCCACATCCAGAAGCGTGTGCTGGCGGTGGTCTTCCCCGATATGGACAGGCGCCTACAGGAGAGGCAGCAGCAGGAAGGGGGTAGGTACATGTGTGTCAGTTGTGTGTCCCCAGCCAATGTAAGTGTGCAGTTGCATGGATACACTGCCAGGGTTTGATTGTGCAGTGCGTCAACTTCTCCACAAAGTAGCACAGTGCTGTTCTCACTCCCTCCCTTCCCCTCCTTGCAATGTGTTCCCTGGTCTGTCGCCACTCTTGCACAAGGTTATTTATGCAGGCAGTTCATGCAGGTGCCCTATGCTATCAGCATCATGTGTGGGGGTGATGTGCCACAGGTATGGGGACCTTGCGTGTGCCATGGCCAATTTCAGTCATTGTGGTGTCCATGTCACTTGGCACTGATTGTGAATCACGACATAGGGGTGTGTCTCCAAAATGTACAGCCTTCCAGCATGCATGTCCAATTGTGTGCCCTCTGACATGATGTGCCTGAGTGGGAGGCCTGCTAAGTGCAGGGACGGTTGCTTAATTTGCAGTCATGTCCATCCTGGACCATGGAGGAGTGTGGGCACTACTGTGCCCTGGGGCACCTCTTCCTAGGTATCATGTGCGTCATCCAACAATATGGCCATTCACTGTGTCTTTGCCATGGGTTGCGTAGGGTGGCATTGTACCCTGGGCTCAACTGTTAGGACCTACAGGTTGCTACATGTGTCCACTGTACAGGGGGACCCATTTTGCTTGTGCATACTCACAGTGGGCATTACCTGTGTGTGTTGTTGAGACAATCTGATGATGTTTGCCTGTCAATGATGTGTGGACATGGCCACCAGGGGCTGTGTGTTTACAGTCATGAATTAGTGGAGGCCATGTGTTTCCATCCCAGAGTAAGAGGTGTACATACTTTCTCCGTCTCAATGAGATTGTCTCAGGTGTGGGTGGTTTGTGCGTACAAGGCCTACATGTCAGAAGCTTCATCCTCCTTGCTGGGTTTAGCCTGTGTGTGATGTTTGACTGGACATACGCTCAAGGTGCAGTGACCCTGTCATGTGTGGCCTGGTTTCATGTATTGCCTTTGCAGCATGCGGCAAGAGTAAATGGATATGATTCATGCTCATCCCTTTTTGACGACGCAGTGTGGTGCAGGTGCTGTGCACATTTGTCCCCAGAGGCTGACTCCTCTCTAAAATTTCAGGTGCAGTGATTTGCTGTTGTGTCATGATCTCCATTGTGTCTCAGTGGCATGGTGGGTAGAAAAACTGTGTGTTCCATGGCCTACATGTGTACATTGTTTTGTAGGTGTTACTCCTGTTGCTTTTCAGGCTATGCAATGTGACCTATGTATATTTGACTCATGTGACATAAGTGTACAGGTGTCTGATTTTCTCCTGTCTCTTCACCTTGCCCACAGCATCGCCGGGGGACACGGAAGGAGACACTAGCACGGACCGGGAGGAGAGATTGAGCACCAGTACCAGCAGTGCTGTCCTGTCTGGCACATGGAGTGGCACGGAGGCCGAAGGGAGTGAGGCGGAGGACCTGTTGACTGCCAACACAGACTATGACGCAGACGGGTCCGAGGCTGAGCTCCCAGAGGTGGCGGAGTCTGCCCCCCCAGCTGATGGCAGCCCTCCACATCCCCCCGCCACCTCAGGTTCCATCACCGGCCTCCCACATGCTCGTGGCCCTTCCCTCCGTGCTCGGTCCCCACATGTCTCCTTCCTGCCAGGCACCGCACCCCCTGCCCCTGTCACCACTGCTGCGGTGAGTGCGGAGTCTGTGGACATCCTGAGGCAGTTGCAGGTTGGTCAGACTGCGATGCTAAATGTCCTCCATGCCCACACCCAGGTGCTGACCCAGATGGAGGCATACATGGAGGGCATGTCGGCTGCGCAGTCTGACCAACGGCAGTTGCTGAGGTCCATAGACTCCACACTGACTGCAGCACTGGATCTCCTGCAGCGCTGCGTAACACCCCCTACCCCTGCCCCATCCACAATTCCCACTCCCGTGCCTGTCCCACGCACATCCAGACGTCAGCGTGCACGCACCCCAACAGACACAGGCACCACACCACCAGGGAAGTCGAAGCGCACACCTCCTGTCACGCACACACAGGGTGAGGAAGGCACACCCACTGGGTCGGGGGGGAAACGTAGAACACGCAGCCACAGTGGGAGTCCGCATTCCACACAACCCACTCCCTCCAAATCCACTCCCCTTAGCTCTCCTGGCCAACAGTCAGTGACAGCATCATCCACTGCGAGTGTGCCCCCCAGCCCCAGGATGACACCACCCCGCAAGCGGTGGAGGCGGGACCCGGCCAGGGGAGTTGAGTCCCCCACCCTGTCCACACCCTCCCCCAGTGGCGCTGCGACCCATCCCTTTGCCCCCCCCCCCTCCTTGGGGCCTGTGGTTGGATTGGGTACGGGGGAGTCGCTGGGGGAACTTGCCGACGTGTGCAGCGCCATTCTGTCCTCCACCTTTGGCGCTGGCACCCCCCCTGTGGCAGATTCATCCCTCCCTGCACCCACAACACCTACCCTTTCCCCTCCTGTCCCTGCGGTGCCTGTTTCCACCCTCCCCCCTGATGCCCCCTCTTCTGTGGATGAAATGGACTTGTGAACTGTGCAGGCAAGCTAGGGGACACACGTCCCGATGTGTACCCCCCCCCCGGACATTGCTGCTGGGCTGGCCCATGGCCCTTGTACATAGTGGACATTTTCTCTGATATATTTTCCTGCTGAATAAAGCCTTTTCTTTTTGTTTTGCACACTGATGCTTTCCTGGACTTGCTGTTGGTGCTGGTGCTCCCTGCGTTGGGGTGGTGATAATGTGTTAGGGGTCTGTGAAATGTTGGAGTGTGCTGCTCATGGGGTGTACCCTGCCATCTGCGTGCCATCACAAAGGTCTCTGCAAATGGTATTTGGTCATGTTTGCTCTCACTGTATGGTGACATTGTCCCAAGGTGTGTTCCGTCCTCTGTGGCCCAGGCCATTTTTCCTGCAGGGTGTCTCCCAAATGCTGTGCTGTGCTGTGTCTACATTTCCTGGATGTGTGAGGGTTGCCTTTCAATATAGCCATGCTGGCTCAGCGATGGCTCCGCCTGCATCTGGGGTATCACCCTTGTAGGTCACTGAACTTGTTGATGGGGTATATTGTCCGATGTCTGGGCACTGCTGGGAGTGATAGGTACACACCCCTCCTGTGTCTGGGCACTGCTGGGAGTGATAGGCACACACCCCTCCTGTGTCTGGGCACTGCTGGGAGGACCCTGCACCCACCCCTCCTGTGTCTGGGCACTGCTGGGGGTGTTTTGCACACCCCATTCTTATAGCAGGTTCGGTGCGTACATGCACGGGTGGGGGTTTGGTGCGTACATACACGGGTGGGGGTTCGGTCCGTACATACACGGGTGGGGGTTCGGGGCGTACATACTCTGCTGGGGTGGGGGTTCGGTGCGTACATACACGGGTGGTGGTTCGGTGCGTACATACACGGCTGGGGTGGGGGTTTGGTGCGTACATACACGGCTGGTGTGGTGGTTTGGTGCGTACATACACGGGTGGGGGTTCGGTCCGTACATACACGGGTGGGGGTTCGGGGCGTACATACTCTGCTGGGGTGGGGGTTCGGTGCGTACATACACGGGTGGTGGTTCGGTGCGTACATACACGGCTGGGGTGGGGGTTTGGTGCGTACATACACGGCTGGTGTGGTGGTTTGGTGCGTACATACACGGGTGGGCGTTTGGTGCGTACATACACGGGTGGTGGTTTGGTGCGTACATACACGGCTGGGGTGGTGGTTTGGTGCGTACATACACGGGTGGGGGTTTGGTGCGTACATACACGGCTGGGGTGGGGGTTCGGTCCGTACATACACGGGTGGGGGTTCGGGGCGTACATACTCTGCTGGGGTGGGGGTTCGGTCCGTACATACACGGGTGGTGGTTCGGTGCGTACATACACGGCTGGGGGGGGTTAGGGGGCGTACATACACGGGTGGTGGTTTGGTGCGTACATACACGGCTGGGGTGGGGGTTCGGTCCGTACATACACGGGTGGGGGTTCGGGGCGTACATACTCTGCTGGGGTGGGGGTTCGGGGGCGTACATACACGGGTGGTGGTTCGGTGCGTACATACACGGGTGGTGGTTCGGTGCGTACATACACGGCTGGGGTGGGGGTTTGGTGCGTACATACACGGCTGGTGTGGTGGTTTGGTGCGTACATACACGGGTGGGGGTTTGGTGCGTACATACACGGCTGGGGGTTCGGGGCGTACATACCAGGGTGGGGTGGGGGTTCGGGGCGTACATGCACGGGTGGCGCTTGGGTGCGTACATACACGGGTGGGGGTTCGGGGCGTACATACCAGGGTGGGGTGGGGGTTCGGGGCGTACATACACGGGTGGCGCTTGGGTGCGTACATACACGGGTGGCGGTTCGGGGCGTACATACACGGGTGGGGGTTCGGGGCGTACATACACGAGTGGGGGTTCGGGGCGTACATGCACGGGTGGGGGTACGGGCCGTACTTCCACGGGTGGGGGTACGGTCCGTACATACCCCTGCCCACGCTCTGCGTGCCTGGGTACGGGCCGTACCCATGCCTTTGGTGTGTGGGTACGGTGCGTCCCACCATTGTTGCGGGCCGTGGGGTCCGCACCGTACACAGGCCTTGGGGGCGTGGCTACGGGTCGTACCACGCGTACCCCTACATGACCCCAGCAATGCTGGTACGAGCTGTACCAAGGCCTTTCTGACGTGGGTACGGGCCGTACCGCTATTGTTGGAGTGACGTAGGGGGACGCGTGGTACGTTCCGTACCCACGCTCTTGCGGCCTGGGTAGGGTACGTACCGGTTCGCGTGACCATCCACTTCCGTTGTGGCGGACGCTTGCGTTGCTGGCCTTGCCCCCACCCCCTGGAAGTGACCAGGCCCTGATGGTCAGGTATGTCCAGGCCATGTGTGATTTGGTACCATGTGTTGGTGTTGTGTGTCCTGCCCCTGCCCCCCCCTTTGCCCCTGGTTGTTGTGCTGACCTTCTGCGGCGTCTGCGTCGGTTCCTGTACGCCAGGTGGACTGCTAGGAGGGCAGGGATGGCACGTAGGTTCGGGTCCATGTCTGTTCGTCGCGTCCAGCTGCTCCTTGCGTGTGTCGTCCTGATTTCCCGGCAGTTTTTGGCAGCCGGTAAATATTTTCCGTGCGGGATGACGTCGGTTCGAATCGTACTTCCTGGTTCGTGAAACGTAGGCTGGATGCGTACCGACGTCACGTCGGCTCCTTTCAGGATCGGAATTGTGTTTAGTTTCTGTTCGGTCGGTGTTTTGTTCGAATCGTACGGAAATGGTGTTTCCGTATGAATCGTACTTGCATTTTCGGATGGATTTCGCACCGGGTACGAGTCGGACGGAGAAAAGGCTCCGTCCGACGGTTCGTACCCGGTTTTTACCGGATCGGAATTGGCACCAGTGTGTCTGTTATTTGACTGTTTGAGTTCTGACTCTCTGCCCCTCCGCAATACTTCTCTAGGAAGTCTTTGACTGCTCACCCTCAATATCATGAGAGTCAAGTACAGAAAGTTATGCACTTTGCCCAGTTTTCAAAGCTATGATAGGATAGGTCCCAAGATAATAGAGGGAAACATTCCTTATCACCACAGTGTGGTCCAGTGGCCCCTGACGGCTATTTGGCTCCTAAGGTTATCTGGCAGTTTAGAAAATAATATTGTTACACTGATCAAATTTGGCTACCAAATTTCATATAGATGCAACGTGGCTGTCAACTTGGAATGTCATTGTGTATATGTATTCTTATGCCATTCCAGACCATCATGCTGCATCTAATTGCAACATGATGGCCATCTTGAAAGTATACAAAATAACATTTCCAAGATGTCACCCACCAGTACTGGGTATGCCAATGCTTGCACTGCAATTCTGCATTTGGTGGCTAAGTCAATATGATCTCCAAATAAGCATTGGACCAATTTTCTTTGCCAATGCCTGTTTAGATTGTCCGTGCCCTTATTTAAGGAAATTATTCATATGTGAATTAATGTTGCCCTGCACTAGCATTTCAGGCTGGATTGTTGATTTTGGAGGAGGGACCTGCAAATAGTGTAAAATATGGCATACTTGCTTTCAGGTCAAACACGTTGAGCTGCAGCTTCTCTAAAATCAGCCATCTGGTGTGGTTTATTCTTCAGAATGTAATATATACCGTTAATTATTATTTAGGGATTTCTAGCCACTAGAAGAGTTGATTTTAGGGTCTTTTGTACTGTGAACAGGGGTTTCTGGAAAATGTAGCCTGTTCACTTGAAAAATCATCATCAATATTAGCCAGCTAGAATTCTAAAACTAGAGGGCCGATTACAATGTCGTTAGGAAGGGCTCCGGATGGGATTCGGTATTGTCGAATTCGATTCGGAAACCTCGTTTCCTACCGAATCGGTCACCTTTCCGGACGACCAAGTATGATGCAAGGAAGCGGTCCCGGTTGTCCGAATCGGTTCCGAATGGGATTCAGGCAGCCCGAGTCATTCGGAGCCAAATCGTTCAGCCCAATGAAGGCGGATTCCGGACAAGCAAGTTCGAAGACCAATTCGAAAAGCCATTCGTCTCAATGGGTGTCCGACCGAACTGAGTCTGTAACCATCCAGATTCCAGACACATCGTAATCAGTCGGTAGGACTCCCAGAATATGAACCATTCGGAAAGCATTCCTAACACGAATCGGTCGGAATGCCGGAAATCAACTTTAAAGTTGTATGACTCAAGTGATAGAGGCGTAAGATAAGATCACGAGGTCCCCTGCAGAATGTGGTGAGGGACCTCTGAGATTGTGGTAACTCAGAGCTATTTAAAGGCTTTCAGTTAAAATGAAGGCCCTCATTAGGTGTGTCCCTACACCACAGGAGCTGCAGGGTCCTGTGTTAATTCCCTGGCTAGAGCCACATTAATACCAATTCCACGGCACATGGAAGCACCAGAAAGGGCCACAAGGGGGCATCAGTTGCAGCAAATAGAATTCATAAAATCTTCTTAGTAGGTGAAAAGGAGTACCCAACCGCCAAAATACTATTGTGCCTGGTGTTCTGACAATGATTGCACTGCAGTGCACTTGAGGCAGATTGTTGGGCTTCCGTAATTATATGGAAAGCAGATTTTGAATGCATCTGAGCAATAACGGACCTCGTTTGTTTGGATAGAGCCTGAAAAACATTATGTTAATGGAATGCCATGAAAAATAATCATATTTTTGTGTTTCCCGGATTTACATGTCCTAAGGCGGCCTTTTGTACAGTTTCTATGCATACATTGGCATGTTTTGTGAGGGTAACATTCTAAAGTAGTTTAATTTCCCTACATGCAATGCATCTGTTGATAAAAAAAAAAATGTAATCAATTAATCTTATATTTTTCTTTCTGATTGCGTCACAATGGTTGAGCGTTCCTGTGGAAGTCTCCACTTTCCTCTCCTGAGACACTGCCTTTTAGCAAGCTGTCCACAAAATTGCAAACAACCTTTTTTATATCGGATACATAAGCCAGCGGTCAGCACTGCTGCTAAATATCCTTTCGGCGCTGCTCCTCTCTAGAACAGAACTGTGAAAGAATAATCCATACAACGTGAGCAATATCTGTACTGGCAGTTGTCCAGGGGCAATCTTTTTGTGATGCTCAAAAAATACACAATGAAAGTCTGCTCGCAGAAGAGAAAGTAACACTGGCCTTGGGGAAAGTATCCTGCTGTGTGGAAATCCAATTAAATACGACCGTAGATCATTCTCTTTTCTTTCATATTAAAACAACTTTTTAAGTGGTCTACATATTGAGGCATCGAAGTCGTTTTGGGGTTTTAGCCGCACGTTGTAGTCAGAGAAACAAGGGACACTGTTTCCGCTTGTACATTTTAAATGAAAAAAAAACCATTCATTTTTTAAAAAACTCATGACTTGTTTACTTCCCAGCCGCAAATAAACAGCTGGATACTGGAAGCGAAGAAAGGAAGCGGAAGGTGGAGGGGGAGAGAGAAAGAGAGAGAGAGAAATAGAGAGAGAGAGTGCGAGAGGGAGTGAGAGAATGAGTAGGCAGGTGTTTTCTGATGGCACGGGAGAAGGGCATCCAAAGTACAATTTGCCTCCTAATCTATCATCAGGAAACATGTTTAGACGACCATTGACCCTCCACAAGAAGCCCTTCTCCACACCCCACAGGTAATATCAGGACCTGGCTTTAGCACTGGTGGCGCCTGGTGCAACAATCTTTTTTGGCCCCCCCACCCCCATGACCTGCTCTTTGGATTCCCTCACTACTACCTGGCAAAAACTGCCCTCATCTCTCCATAGCCCCTCTTTCACACACATTTCATTTGTTTGAAAGCGCTGGTAAAGGCTGGCTTTGCTAATTCACGCAGCTTTCCACATAAAATACATATCTTTTCATTCCAGCAGGCATATTAACTCTCTCTGCTACTTTATGACAAGTCAAAACTGCCACTAGACAAAATCCCACATCACTCTTTAGAAGGAACATTAATCACAAGATTTATCTGGACATTTTTATTGCTGCCTGAAATCTGGATGCGCAAGGAACTCTGCAGCAGCTGATTTTAAACTGAAAGTTATTGCTAAACACAGCGCCCCACCCCCTCGAGGTCAGTGCCTCCCTCCCCTGGTCAGTGCCCAATGTGGCTGCACCG
The DNA here is from genome assembly GCF_964204655.1 of Triturus cristatus. NCBI lineage: Eukaryota > Metazoa > Chordata > Amphibia > Caudata > Salamandridae > Triturus > Triturus cristatus. Next base: position 918,791,598 of record NC_140581.1, on the reverse strand, counting down.
GTCGCACCACCCTAAAACCGGCCCTGGATAAGACGGTTTATCATTGTGCTTTATGGTAGGCATTATGTTGCCGACATTGGCATCTTGCTAATTCCAGGAAATGTATTGCCAATGTTGGAGGTATGTCCCAACTATTATGTAAAAAAGTTGTTCAAAAGAACCCAGAGAACTGTTAAACAACGGCCACAATATATTGAACATGTATCCAAGGTTGAAGATTTACAGGTAGTGAACAATAGCAGCTACTGGAATTTCGCTATATCCAATACCATAAGAGGTGGTAGATTGTATCCAGAGAAAGAAGGCACCAACACATATTCACAATAGCTCTCATGGTGATAAGGCCCCCAAAACAATGTCAAAGAAACCAAGAAATTCTCAAGCAGACACACGTTTGAAGTGTTCAGTGCAAGTAGTGAAACAAGAACCAGGGAGATACTCAGAGAAATCCTCAAGCACACAGATGTTCAAAGTGTTCATCAACACATCCTTCGACACCGCCACCTTCCCTGAGAGCTGGAAGCACGCCGAACTCAGCGCTCTTCTCAAGAAACCCACAGCGGACCCCACCGAACTCAAGAACTACCGCCCCATCTCGCTCCTCCCGTTTCCAGCCAAAGTCATCGAGAAGACCGTCAACAAGCAGATGGCCGCCTTCCTCGAGACGAATGGATCCCTCGACCCCTCACAGTCCGGCTTCCGAGCCAATCACAGCACCGAGACCGCCCTCATCGCCGCCACCGATGACATCCGAGCCCTGATGGACAACGGAGAAACAGCGGCCCTCATCCTCCTAGACCTCTCCGCGGCATTCGACACTGTCTGCCACCGCACCCTAGTACAGCGCCTCAGCAACGTCGGAATCCAGGACAAGGCGCTGGAATGGATCATCTCCTTCCTCGACGGAAGAACACAGAGAGTCCGTCTATCACCGTACAAGTCAGAGGCCACCGAAGTCATCTGCGGCGTCCCTCAAGGATCCTCTCTGAGCCCCACCCTCTTCAACGTCTACATGAGCCCCCTCGCGGCCATCGCACGCCAGCACAACCTCAACATAATCTCCTACGCCGACGACACCCAGCTGATCCTCTCCCTGACCAACGACCCCGCCGCCGCCAGAGCCAACCTGCACGAAGGGATGAAAGAGGTAGCCGAATGGATGACGACCAGCCGCCTGAAACTGAACTCGGACAAGACGGAGGTCCTCATCCTGGGCTCCTCACCCTCCGCCTGGGACGACTCCTGGTGGCCTCCCGCCCTGGGCACCGCACCCAAACCGACAGACCATGCACGCAACCTGGGCTTCATCCTGGACTCCTCCCTCTCCATGACCAGGCAAGTCAACAACGTCTCATCGGCATGCTTCAACATCCTTCGCATGCTACGGAAGATCTTCTGGTGGATCCCCACCGAGACCAGGAAGACCGTCACCCAGGCCCTCGTCACCAGCCGACTGGACTACGGCAACGCCCTCTACGCCGGTACCACCGCCAAGCTCCAGAAGAGACTCCAGCGGATCCAGAACGCCTCAGCCAGACTCATCCTCGACATCCCACGAACCAGCCACATCTCCGGACATCTGAGAGACCTTCACTGGCTCCCCGTCAACAAAAGAATCACCTTCCGCCTCCTCACCCACGCACACAAAGCCCTACACGACCAAGGCCCGAGCTACCTCAACAGCCGAGTCAACTTCTACGCTCCCAAACGCCACCTCCGATCAACCAACCACGCCCTCGCCGACGTCCCCCGCATCCGAAGAGCGACTACAGGAGGAAGGTCCTTCTCCTACCTGGCCGCCAAGACCTGGAACTCCCTCCCGACCGACCTGCGCCTGACCCAAGACCACCTCTCCTTCAGGAAGAAGCTGAAGACCTGGCTGTTCGAGCAGTAGCGGCACCCCCCCCCCCAGCGCCTTGAGACCCTACGGGTATGTAGCGCGCTCTATAAATGTCATTGATTGATTGATTGAGTGCAAGTAGTGAAACACACTTCAGGTCTAAATTTAGACTTCAGGTCTAAAGTTAGACTTCAGAGCTAAAGTTAGACTTCAAGTCTAAACTTAGACTTCTGGTATTACGCATTGTCATATTTTGCGCCGGGGGAACCTTTTGTAAGGTGCGCTGGGCACAAACAATGACAATGCGCCCTATTGCAATGTATGCGCTGCCCCCAGGGCAGCTGTGAACTCCTGCTGCCCTAGGGGCAGTGCATTCATGTGAAAACATGGAGCGGCTGCTGATAGCCGCTCCGGGTTTTTGCAGTGGAGGCGGCAACCCGCCTGCACTTTTAAAGGGGATTAGGGATCCCCTTGCAGGTGCGTGCAGTCAGTAACTGCACCCGCCTGCAAGGGGATGTCTGGGGGATCCCTAGGACCCCCTTTCTCCCCTCCAGAGGGCTGATTGCAGGGGGCGCCCTCACGGTGTGCCACCTAGGAGGCGCACCGTGAGGGCGTCTCCTGAGTGCTTCTTTGCCTCTGCGCCCGCATCTGTAATATAGCGTGGGCGCAGAGGCAAAGGAATTTCCTCTTTTGCATAGGGCACACCCCATGCCAATGAGGGAATGGCCTCTAAAGGTAGCGCTGGTGCTTTAAGTGCACCACCACTATCAGTATTACTGAAGGGGATGCACAAGCGTCTGCCCCCCCTTCTGTAATACCAAAGTGCCCCGGGGCGCGCAAAGCAGGCGCAAATGCCCGTTGCGCCCGGAGGAACTTATTGTAATACGGCCCCCGTTCTCAATTTAGGCTTCAGACCTCAACTTAGATTTAAGGTCTAAACTTGGACTTAAGGTTTAAGTTTACCTTTACGAATCGGGTCCACAGAGAATAGGAAAAAGCAGACCTGTCAGATAACCAGAGAAACATTAATGAGGGTCCTGGAAGATGGGCAGGACTTTCAAGGATTCAAGGCTAGAAAGCCTTGCACAGTAATGGTGTAGAGCCACCATGAGGCCGATTTACCGGCACTATACAGGTCCATAGACTTTGTTCACTAGCAACATAGATGAGAGAGACAAAGATGAGTGGTGGGAGCCAGGACCATATGATTTCTACCAACAGTAAGTAAACAGAAGCTAATTCTATGGCATGCATGCTTCATAGTGGTGCAAAGCTTCCTGGCTTTCCTGTGGTGGCATTCAAGGCCAGGGGTTGAGTCTTTAGTCACTAGTATCTCCCTCTTTTTTGAGCTATGAAATCATTTATATTTAATTGTTAGGAAGGGCTGTCATATTTCTTTATAATTGTGATGACATGTAAGAGAAATATTGGAGACAATCTTTATACTCACTGAATGCAATACTAATGGGGAACTGTTAGTGTTACCTTGAAACCTTTGCCAACATCTATTTGTATTTTCATTGACCTGTGTATGCATATCTTCAAGTGGTGCTCAGTCACTCTGTAGCCTCTAATTATTTGTTTTCAAATTGCTAGTATCATTGTTATGTCATTTTATAACACATGGCATTCTGTAATACCTGTATAAATGTCAGTCTCTAATTTCTTCATAATCAATGACTTGTGACGCACCCAGTTGCTGATTATAAGGAAAAGATGTCAGAACCCAACTATTATAGGTTATTAAAGTCAAGCTCTGACATCACAGTGCTTCTTGACAGAGCCAGCTCCCAAGGTGAAAGGCAGGTCAGGACTGAAGCAGCTGTTTAAAGCCCCGAAAACGGAACACTGCTTTTCCTTCTTCTGCTTTATTTTTCTAGCGTACAATGACAAGCAGAGAGAATTTTTTTTTTGCTGTTCTTAGAGAGTTAGAGAAATGTAGTAGTAGTAGTAATACTTCATTTGATTCACTTAATTAAAATTGTTACAAAAGTTAACACTATGCATAAAGTCCGAATAAAAACAGACGATGATACTGAGGAGGCTTCGGGCATTGTCTTTTGTACCATAAAATGAATCCATAATAGGAACGTTAGCTGATGTGCAGTGAATTTCAACCATAGCTAGGGCACCTTAAAGTACCTTTTATATAAAAAGTGTGAAAACTAAGAGGGGCGAGTGAACGAGATCTCCTAATGTACAATATCAGCTGACAGACACCCTTAAGTTGCTCATACTTTGAGCAGCCATATCTAAAATGCAACATGCTATCTGGTGTATTACTGTGCTAACCAGTCCAAGTCTTTTCGAGCAGGTGTGTTCTTTTGAGTCTTATGGAGGCTGGTAGGATGCACAGTATCTTGTGTTATATCTGGTCCTTGTCTGGCAACTTTCTGTTTCCCGCTGAATGCACACAGGTTTGAGTTTGCGGCCCTAGTTGCAACACAGGCTTAACTTAAAGTGCGATGTGCCAAGTGTAGAAGCATTGAGCCAATTATAGTGTTACTGTTCTGGATCTTGTTGAGTTTAAAAGGTATTAGCTAGGCCAGCAGTATTTGTAAGTGTCTGGGCGATTAGCAGTTTTTGAGTTAGATCATAGAATTTGGCAAATCTTGCCATTTCTGCTGGAGCCTGATTAAACTGCAGCTTCCCTGCACGAACGGGCACCATAATTTAAGAAGAGTGGCTTTAATAAAGAGTGGCATGCATTTAGGAGAACTGGGCACATGCAGATTAGATGATCCAAGGATTCCTCCTTTAAATGGCAGAGTCTGCATGTATCAGTATTTGCGAGTGACTTCCAGCGGCTGTTTAAATCTCTGATTGAGAGTCTTGTGAAGAGGATCTGCTTCAGTAATGGCTTGGATAATGCCCAGTCTTAGTATGGCTGGCAACGCTTTTCTCTGGCCAAATTTAAGTTGGAGCCGGCTGCATTCAGATAGTCTGACCAGGGGTTCTTCTCATTTGTGAAGATATCTTTCAGGATCGCTTTCATTGTATAAGGAGGTGAAGCACAGACTGCAGTAATACTAGACAGTGGCTGCTCAGTTCTCTAGAGATTGTTTATTTAGGTCAAACTTGAGGTGCACCAAAGGATTGTGGAGGTGGGAAGGGATTTGGAAAATGCATTTCTAGTCCCAACTTTGTGCCCGCTCCATGGTGTCCACTAAAGGCTGTTTGACTGTAGCCGTTGGTGGGTAGGAGTTTAATGCCTATGGCTTTCCTTATGGCTGCGGTAGTTGGGCTGTGTAACATTGAATTCAATTTACACAAGGCGTAGGTCACTGCCTTGCCTTGTTCTTCCATGCAGGAGGTGTGCAGCTTGGGCTTGCCGTTGCTCGTAAACCACCCGCCTAGGTAATAGCAGTTGGGAACAATCTTTATTTTCAAATTTCACAATCTAAACTTCAGCCCGTGCTTGTTTCGGTAGCACTCAAATACCATGACTTTTGTCTTCTTGCAGTTCGTCACCAATTTGTTGTTGATATTGTTGGCATTTAGCGCATCCAAGACTCTCTGAGTTCCCACTTTCATATGATTCATTAGTATCATATCATCGGCGTACTGCAGCAAGAAAAGTCGCTCTTGGCCAATTTTAAGCACTAACAGAGTTAGAGAAAATCTAGAATCTTTCTGCATGTTTCTACACATTCTAAGCTACTGCAGCTTCTTTTTATTTTTTTAAACCTGACGTTTATTGATCTGTTTCTAATATCTGTTTACAACAAATATCTAACAGGTTTTTATGTGTTTAATTATGCACTAGAGGTTTTAATTTGTATTCTTCATGTTTGCAAACATTCTCCTTCTTTCATATTATAGATCTATGCACCAAGGTTTTAATTGATTTGTAGGAAAGGTGAGGGTGTGACCATGTGTTATACAGAATAAAGTACCCCATGATGTACATGGTAAGGATATTGTAATTCATCTCGGAGTCCCATAACCTTATAAAGGAACTCAGACTTCGGCCTTCTTCCTCTCTATGGTTATGGACTTATAATATCCGCGTAATGTATGGCAGGGGGTTCCTTATCCCTTATATATTTTTGACAACCCTCATAAGTAGAGTTGCTAAAGATCACCTTTTGACTTACTGCATATGGAACAAATGAGGAAGTATCAGTGTTCCAACCAGGAACCATTTAGATCAGATTCTGTGTGAGAGTCTGCAAGAGTAATATGTTTAACCTTACTAGTAAAAATGCTTGTGTTTGCAGCAGCGACCCCCACCCAGGAAATGTCCACAGAAAATGACAAATCTACCAATGTGAAACCGAAAAAAGCTGCCGTGGGTGGGTCAAACAAAGAATAGGGATGTAGGATACCAATAAGCGCAAGCAACTGAGATTGACTTGAAAAGCAGCTAACCGTGAGTGAAGGTTGACTTGGTGAAGTATTGCATACAATGCTATCTGTGAGAGGCAGCTGGAGAAGTTTGTAGTGAGACCACAAAAAGGACCCAAAAAAGATCAGAAGAAGGTACAATGAGCTTCAAAATGCATGGATATTGTTTGATATTTTGTGAATGAAGAGCAATTGGAATGAATTTCGTTTCTTTAAATTAACAAAATAAATAGTAAATAAAGATCAGATGATCCAAGGATTTCTCCTTTAAATGGCAGAGTCTCCATGTATCAGTATTCACGAGTGACTTCCAGCGGCTGTTTAAATCCCTGATTGACAGAGTCGTGTGAAGAGGATCTTCTTCAGTGGCGCAACAAAACTTTAGGGGGCCCCCCTGCAAAGTACATGGAGGGGGGGCCCCCTATTCTCTGCACCAGTCAAGAGCTCTCAGGCCAGCGACCCACCATACTGCAGGGGCTACGGGGCTTTTGTTTAGCCACTGTTTCCAATACAGCTGTTATAAGTAACCCTGGATGGTGGAGTTAATAGTTGGGCTTAGTTTGCCGGCAGTCTATCATATGTGGTGGTCTATCCAGTACAGGGTCCCAGCCATTAGTACGCCAGGGAAGGTTGCCCTATTTTAGGTGGATTTCCTGATGTAGACTCCTGTCATGATATACAACATTGGGCCCACTCATCGTTCACTTTTGCCAAAAGTGCATCCACTGCTCCTTCTCTTTCTCACCTCCTTCCTCCCTCTTGCTTTCTATCTCTTCCTTTCCATTATTTCTGAGCATCCTATCTTTTCTTCATTCTCAACCCAGCCTTTTTTTCTGTTCTCTGTCACTTTTATCTCCAACTTTTTCTCTCCCATCCCGTTATAATCATTCCACTATGCTTTTCCTATCTCCTGTGCAGTATTTCTCTCCCTTTCTCTGCTCTTTTTATGCTATCTGCTTTGTATTTCCTTTGTCCATTTTCTCATCCTCTCCATCCTCTCCATTCCCTACCTCTCTTTTCTCTTTCCCTCTCTTCCTTATCATCTTACCAGCTTTCCAGCTGACTATAGCACCTGGTGATTTCTTTCCTTCATACTTCTCACTGCGTCCCTTGATTAGCCCTTCCAGTCCATTCTTTTCTATCACTATGCTCTACATCAATCCTGTACAGACCTTATTGCCCTTCTTCTTTCTCATATTCTCCCAGCAAGCCTAGGATCAAAAGCTGTATTTATTTACTCCAGAGTCTTCACTGGTGTCTCTAGAGAGGCCAGATGGTGCCAGTTCCCCAGTGCTATTTGTCCTGGCTGTCGTAGTGCCTACAACTACAGCTGCTCAATGTATTGGGTGACGACACCGAAAAAACAGACCCTGCACCTTGCCACACACATTCAATTATCCAACTACCTTTTCTATCATAGCAGTGTTGTTTGATTAAAATGTTTGAATCTCTTTTTCTCTCTGTCTATATACACACACACACTCACACACACATACAAAAAGGCCACTGATGAAGGAGAGGATTTTGCTGTAGTGGGGGACACATCCTTACCTCTGACCCACCACAAGCATTTTTTGTTTTGGACCATGTATAATAGCCTTGTTCAGGCCCCTTCATTTACATTTTCACACATACAGCATTCTTGTTGTTTTCTGTACAGTGACATAGCAAAATTGTTGTGGACTCTTATGCAAACAAAAGCCCCCAGCAGGTCAATACTTCATATAAAGAGACATCCACATTAACACAACTCCCAAAAACCCCCTAGGCATATTCCAACATAGGTAAAGGTAAAAAAGAGTATAATTCATGAGGTGCATCATTTAGGTCAGCACATTGCCTTAAAGAGAATGTACACTTTTCTACGTTTATCAACATTTTCCATCAGCTGTGACATTAGTGAACCTGGTCTTCGAATCTCTGCCTGCTGCTTTTTAATTTTGCTAATTCATTGGTGTCCACACTCTGATTACAAATTGTAAAAACCAGGCAGGGCTAAGGTTTTTAAAACATGCAACTGTCTGTTACCATTCTTGGACAGATGTATTTAACCAGTCCATTGTTGTATTTCCTGGATGTTAACAACTTCCTCTTGCTTCTTTTTCAACTTCCACAACACTACCTCACAAAGTAATTTCCTGATAAGCACCATTATTGATCAAGGACAAAATCACCCCAAAAAATAAGCTGTGTTCCAACCCCACACAATCTTTCCAATAACTCACTTTAAAATACTCTGCAGAGGGCTGATCCATTAAATGTTTGACAACAGCCCTTGAAACAGACTTACTGTAGAGCATCACAACCCATCCAACCTGCTACTGGTCAGAGAACAACTCAAGGACATCCTGCCAATACCCAACCTACCAACATGTGATGCCGCTACTCAAGACTCACTAGTTTCCTCAACTCCTGACTTATTGATCATCAGCCCAAAACTAAGACCAACCTCTTTCCCCAACCTACTGTCCTGCAGAAACAATCCAAGGTGTCGTCCCCAAATTTCTCTAAATCTATAAAGACCAAGACAACCAGTCACAAACATAACCTTTCACACTGTGCAGCATTCTCTTCCAGGGTGTCTGAGAGACTGACAGACAGACACATTTTCACTGTAGATTGAGTCTCAGCACTTCTCTTGTCAATTGACAGAGACAAGGCATTTGATCGAGTGCACTGGCCTTTTTCTGTGGGAAATACTGGATAAGGCGGGTCTGGGTACATGATTCAAAACATGGGAATTGTGCAACTATTCTAGCCCCGCAGCTTGGAAGCTGAACTGGACCTTCCCTTCATCCAAAAGAAATGGACCGACATACTCCACAAAATGTACACCTCCTCCATTCTGTGGCTCGGGAAAAGAAGCAATGCTTAAGATTACACACTATTGGTACTACACTCCAGCCAAAAGGTGAAATGGAAACTCAACAGTCCTAATGGCTTTTAACGCAACTTTGGCCACCTAGACACACTGATTCATCTCCTCTGGCTCTTTCCCAGACTCAAACGCTACTGGTAGGCCATGCTGAAAGATATCAATGAAATGTTTGCAGTAGATATACCCTGTCTTTCTAGCTACGTCCTACTGAGACTCCCCAATGCCGACACACCCTCTACACTCTAACAAAGGGAAGGCAATGATAATGGCTTTGGCTTTGTGTGGGGCTAAACATGTCATCAAAGCCAAATGGGGAGCTTATACATTGTCATCTCACTTTGAATGGCTGCATAAACTGTGGGACCTTACAGGGATGAAAAAGCTTACTGCTTCCCTGCAGAACAAGTTGCTACACTTTGACAAAATAAGGGGCCCATGCATCCAATCTCTGGCACAGGACTTTTGGGAACTTACTAGGCCTCTTTACTTATGAGTACACCAGCTTACAGGACGAGGGGGCACACCTGATCAGCAAGACAAAGACTGACCGCAGTGGGTATGACGCACTAAAAGACCCAGCCTGATGACACTGAATACGTTGCGAAAGAGCTCGTTCTGGTGAGAGAGGCTATGCTCCCTGGGTGACAACCCCTGATATTTTATCCCTCCCCTCCGGCCGTGCGCAGTCCCCCCTGGTATCCTCCCTTCCTCACCTTCTTTCTGCTTCTTCTGTTCTCCCACTTTTATGTCCCACTGTTCTACCTCATCTGCCTTTGGATTTAGGTAAGAGTATTTGTTCCTGGATAAATTAATAGAAAGATCTGAACCATAAAAGAAAAAATGGGTCTGCAAAATATTTACATTTTAACATTGTTAATATAATATTTCATCAACACACATGAACTTCAAAGTGGTGTACGTCAATAAGAAGCACTATTTACAAAGAGAATAAAGTGAGTCAAAACGTTTTAGGGAAAAAGCCAAGACCTCATTCTTTGAAGCAGAATAGAATATGCCACCAAATACTTAGATATTTTATAAACAAAGATATTCTAATTGCTCCAAGATTGAAGAAAAGTACATTCACATTGATTAGTGTGATAGTGAATGAGAGCCTTAAATGGCAAATCATCAATGTATTAAGAGTTATCAGCTTGGGAAGTTTAACCCTGACACAAAGTTGTATTTTAATTATGGAATATGCAGTAGTGGTCCATGAGCCTTAATGAATGAACCTCGATCCCGCTGAGCAGTCTTGGAAGGTAGAACTGTTGGGGGATACAGGAGTTGCTGATCAGACCAGTGTGAGCTATTTACACTTAACGCGAGAGCTTCAAACTCTGTGCTCACACTCCAGCACATCACACATGCACTGAACACTGACAACCAACTCATGTAAAAGGAATACTGTTCTCCTCTCCCTCCAGTGTTTCCTTTATCTAATTTTATTCCTGTGTGTCTCCTTTACCCATTGTTTCAGTAGATTTCTCCTTCCACATTATTTCTCTCTCTTTTGCAAAGTCTTAATACTTTTCAGAAGCCTTCTCCCTTTTCCCTTTGTCTTTCACCATTCTCTCTCTTTTACTTTTTCCCTCTCTGTGGGTTCCCGGTCTCTTCCACCTATTTTCCAATTTGGGATCTTTTTACCCTACATTTATGGAGCTCTTTATTTCTTTCTCAAATATTTTTATCACCTCTCTCTTGGCTTGTTTCTTTCACCCTTTCTGCCTCCCTGATGCCCATACTATTGCTCCCTGAGACCCTACTTCATCCATCGTCACCCCATCTCTCGGTCTATTTGAAAGGATTTCTTTCACTCTCTCCTAGGTTGTCTAACATTACTTTTCTTTCTTTGCTCATCCTCTCTTTATCAATCCCGTGACAGCGGTCCACACAACACAATCAACCATCTCCGGCTTCTTTAATTTTCTCTGCACAACATATTTTGATGATGTTCAACAGAAGGAGAACGTATTGTATTTCAGTGATCCTTACCAAACTCAAAATTCATATGCTCCCTCTCTCGTGGCTTAGCTGTCTTTATCCCTCATTCTCAAGGGTGCCTCGTTTGCTCTTGCAGGTCTCTTTCACTCTTTATATGGCTCTCTGAGTTTCTCAGACTGCTTTTATATTTTCTCTTTGGGGCTCTCTTTCACCTTTTGATCTTGTATTCTTTCATACACCAGAGTGTTTCTTTTCCGAAGATCAAATTGATACATTTTCCATAGCTCTAATCTTGTTTTCTTTCTCACATGCACACATTTGTGCTCTTTAAAGATTACTTTTTTCCTCTCTGTTTATATATTCATATCTCGGGGTGCTTTAAGGTTTCTCAGATTCGTGGTCTTATATTTTTACTGTTACTCTCAAACACTGTAAACTTATTTTACTCTCCTTTGGTCTGCAGAACTCTCTGATAACCCTCTTCACCTCAAGGCACCTCTTATTATAAAGTGTTTCTTTGTTCTGTATTTCTACAGTACCAAAGGCATTACTGTACAAATTCACCAACCTCAAAAAGATGAAACTATGACTCAAATTCATGAACAAAAGATCACAAAACATGTATCTTTTCTCTCACTTTCCCCCTCTCTCAAAGTCTTCTTCTTCTCTTCTTAGTTCTCTCACCCATTGTCTCTCTTTCCCTCTCTCTCTCTCTCTCTTTCTGCATCACTTACTCTCATTCTCTCCATTTATCTCCTTCTCATTATCTTGCTGCTCCTCTGTTTTACGTTCTAGTTTTCCTCACTCTCTCGTTCTTCACCCCTTATGCTCTGCTTCTGTCACCTAATTTTTTCTCTGGCTTTTCACATTTCTTTCCCCTCATATTGTTACACTTCTCAATCACGTTTCCCGTCTCTCATTCTCTTGCTCTGACGGAGGCACTCTCAGCTCTAATTTCATCTTCAACTCTGTCCCTTATATTTCTCTCTGAGAGTTCAGATTTCTTTATGTGTAGACGTCTCACTTTGCACTTGAGAGTGAAACTATAAATTAAGCTTAGAATCCCATACCGTAGTAATATGTTAAATAACTCCAAGGGCTGCATCACCTCATGGGTAGGCAGCATTCTAATATAACACTGCATGTAGGTTTTATAACATAATGCGATCTGAAAAATGCAAATTGCAGCATTTTTACCCCTACTCTCCAATATGCACTGGCCGGCGCTTTCTGTTCTTGGGTACTCTGCAGTGTTTATCCTGGAGCTCAGGTCAAGGAACCTTTCTTCAGCACAAGTGCTGTCCCCAAATGGACTGCTGTGAATCTAAGCCCATTTTTAACATTGTGTTAATGAGCTCTGGCATCCCCCCAAAAATGGAAAAGATGTTGCACCCCAGGAGGGACTGTATGTACAGGCAACAAACTTTAGTTTAATGCCAAGTAAGTGTCTAAGTTTCGAGAACAAGAACAGAAGCACTCACCTTCGTTCACCCTAGAAAATCACTTTGTCCTCCTTAGGTGTCTTTATTTCAACTTGCCACTACGGGTTCATTTTTATAAGTTCTTCTAGCTTTTAGGGTAAAATATGCATATAGAAATTGAGCTTGGGAGTGGTGAGCAGGGCCGGCTTTAGGGCAGTGTGACTGGTGCGGCCGCACTAGCCGCTGACCTGGAGAGGGGCACTGTACTCAGGAGGGGAGTTGTGCTTAGCAGCTTCTTACCATTTAAAAACTCCTGCTGCAGAGTTCCTTATGCATCCAGTTTTCGGACAGCAATAAAAATGTCAAGATAACTCTTGTAATTAATGTTCCTGCTAGAGAAATAGATCAGAGTTGTGTGTAGCAGCAGTTTTGACTGGCCATAATGTAGCACAGAGGGTTAATATGCCTGCTGCAAAGAACAGATCTGTATTTTATTAGGCTAGGTGAGTGGATGAGTAAAACCAGCCTTTCACAGTGCTTTAAAACAAATTAAGGGGTATATTCACAAGAACGTGTGAAAACTACGGCAAGAGTAGCGTAACGCAACTTTCAATATCGCAGCCTATCGTGGGAAAATAACCCTGTGTCAACATGGAATTCACAACAAGGCGGTAGCATGCGATAGTCACCAGATAACGCACCAAATCAATGCCACGCCGCATAAATGCGATACACGAACGCAAAAAAACATGCAATGATGCCAACCGCGGTACAAAAAGTAGCGAAAACCAGCCACAGGCCTGCAAATCCCACGCGTCTGGCGGAACAATGCACCATAAAAAACCACAGAAAAAAATACACCAAAAACAATCCAAAGTGCGTAGCAACATGGATGCACCCTGACACAGCGCAGGTGCCAACTCGAACCCCACAACCCCCACAGACTACCAGCAAGGAACAACGGGGTCGGGGAAGGACAAGGAGAAGAGGGAGAGGAAGACAGGGTGCAGACAGCAGGAAAACAGGACCAGCGTCACGGAGGTGACAGATCACTACCAGCAACTGACCCACTAGCAGACCACCTGGATTGCAGTCGCAGTGCCGAGGAGTCCAATCCAGGAGGCCAAGAGGCACCGCCATGACGTGACTACCTAAACCAGACACAAACCCGCTGCCAACAGGAAGGCAGCAATGGCGACAGGAGGTGGCAGTCCAGCGCCACCAGAGGAGCCGAAGGAAACCCAGGCCACAGTCATCAGTTTGAAGACGGTGCAAGGAGTAGGGAGTACGGACACAGCTCGAGAGGACCTGACACAACATCAACAGGGAGTGCAACGAACAGGGACTGGGGGGGACGGGGGGAGTGGGCACAATGGCATACATACACAACGAGGTGTAGCACACTGCACACCCACAATCACCCAGGTCCATGGGCCCGATCCCCGTGGCACACTGGAGCACACACACATAGCATGAACAGCACACCCACATTGATGACAACGAGGAACAACGCGCATAGCCGACACTGCAGAACAGAGGACACAACTGGGTCTGCACATGCACAGAAACATGCCTTCTACATCTGACGGAGCTGGAAACTGTGAAATGGAAATGTACGCGTACGACATCACATCCATCATGTAGACCAAATGTACACTGTCCCGCAGAAGAATCCAGCACCCCCAAACAGTCACAATGTACAATGCGCCAACATATATGTCAACATAAAGTCAATACGCACCTCCCCTTCACATCGCAGAGGGGCACACAACACCTTCAGCAGAGCACAGAATACAACACATCAGTGATGCCGGAGAGGACCAGCACACCATCGACACCGACGCCCTACAACAGCACATGGATATCCCACGCAACCCCCCTACCAGGACCTGGACAGCAAAGCTACTCAGAGGAGAACACTGAGCCTGCAACAGACCACACAGCAGAAAGCACCCGCAAGCACAGCTGGCTCACGACACTTCACCCACCCACACATCGCACCCCAGTGCCATGTTCCGGCATGCCAAAAGGAGGTGGCCCAACAGGTGTGGGTGGGGAACGAACCCATGGAATGTGAACCAGGACACATACGTAGGGGCCACCAACACCCCACCAAGGAGACCCACACTGCCATAGAGACACATGCAGATTCACATTCACAGTACAGAACCACGGGCAGGGGCGCTCAAATAGCAGTCACACACCCATGTTGGCTTTGCGTATGACAGCCCTGGCCACTCCCCTTACGAATTGAGTGGGTGACGACAAAGCTACATGTCCAAGCTCCAACCCACTGCCTGCTGTGACACGTCTGCATCCGATGTACACAGCACAATATAATGCCGTAGGGCCCAGGGCCCTCATGCATACAACAAGACCACAGGGACACACGCAGATATCATGTTGAACTGGCTACGGGCACATGCTCTCAGCCCCTTTATTGGCAGGGCCACATGTACAGTGACGCCTGTGCTGGATGTGTGTAGTGTGAGTGTAAGCCATTCCCCAGGGAATGTCTGGTGCTGGCAACCACTAAGAACATTAGACACCAATGCAACGGAAACAGAAAACACATGCATAAAAGAGTCAACTGCTGAGCAACATGGAGTGAGCCAGAGAAAGTCCAGAGCACAGCCAACATGCAAACAGAAGTGTCCATGAGTTGCAGTGCAATGGGGATGGGACACTAGAGATGAGCGCGCCCATGTGAAGAAAAAGTCTCTGATTGTGTCCCTCCGACAGATACCTGATGCAGATGCAGTGGGGTGTGTCATACCTGCATCATCTTCCCCGTCAACGTCTCAGGGCCCCCACACTGTTTGAGGTGACATAGCTGTGCAACCTCTCCACAGCTCAAAACTCAATCAGTAATGGACAATGGCTTGCGAAGCACTGAGTCACTGGCACCTGGAGTGCTGAGCAGGGTATCAGGCCGCTGATGGCATCCACGACAGGTCTGAGCAACTCCGTAAGTCTGTCAGGACCACCGTGTCGACTGTGGCAGATGGCTGTTGGAGGTGGTCCTTGCAGTGGTGGCATGTGCCTCCTGCGGTGATCCCACGTCCGGTCCGGTCAGGACTCGATTTGGTGTGTGAGCCCTGGTGGGACGCTATTGGCCCCAGAGGCTGCGTACAGTGCAGGGCCACAGAGAAATGGCATTGATGACCCCAAAGCCAACGCTTCAGGGGCCATCCAATATCTCAGAAGAAGGGGTCCCGGACCTGACACGTACAGTTAGTGGCCCCGGATGCACAGGGGCCGGCACAGGCACCCAGCCACGGGACAGTGACTTGCAGTGCAGTCAGATGGGCCATGCGACCTGAGCGGGTCACCATCAATGTCCGAGGTGCATGTTGCAGAGGGTTTCGGGGGACAATTGAAGGTGTCCTCCGGGGCATGACGCCGAAAGGTTTGATTTTATCCGGAAGCAGCAAATGGAGGAGTGGAATGAGACAGCCTCGTTGCCACCACCATTTCGGTATCAGCTACATGAGGATGAGCTATAGACTCAGACGTCACCAAAGTTCGACCAGAGAGTGTCCATGATTGTCAGGGAACAGACTTAGTGGCACCGGGGCTGAGAGGGGATGCTGTCTGCGATGATGCCGGTATGCTGATATGAACTCAGGAATTTGAAAATGAAGAGTCTGTGACCTATTGGACCGTAGTGTAGGCCGGAAGCAGCGGTCAGCATTGGCCCACAGCCACGTGTCGTTGGCTGGTGAGGCACAGAGTTAGTGACACAAGAGCAGTTGCCGGTAGTGTTCGATCACCTCCATAACGATGATCTTGTTCCCTCCGGACTGCAAAGCGTCATCCCCTTAGCCCTCTCCGTGCATGCAATGATATTTATTCTGCCTTTTGAATAACCGATGTTCAGTTCCAAATCTGTGACCCACTCGTGCGCAGCGTAGGCTGAGGGCAGTAGTCCGCGTAGGGCCACAGACACGTGTGGTTGTGATGCCATGCACAGACTTGTTGGCACCACATCGAAGTGAATATAGTGACTTGTCATATGCCTTAAATGGTGTTCACTGCCATGGTGTAATCAAGACTCGGTTCCAAATGTGTGACCTACCTGACCGTGGTGTAGGCAAGAGGAAGCGGTCAGCACGGGACATTCACCAAGTGTCACCGGCATAGGTTGGATGGCCCCACCGGCCTGCGTAGTTCAGGTTCAGTGGCACCACGTGTTCGGACACCTCCGTGTATGTGACCTGGGTTTCGTCCGGACTGAGCCGCATCTTCCTCTTATTCCTCTCCGTGCGACCACTGGTGTGATTTGCACCTAGGTGCTGGATGTGGGACCTACTGGTCCACAGGGTAGTGCTGGTCCCTCATCCACCTATCGCCGGGTGGCATTGAACAGGGTTAGTGGCACCACGTGTCGCAGGCTGGTGTTGAAAAGGGTTAGTGGCACCACGTATCGCCGGGTGGCGTTGAACAGGGTTAGTGGCACCACGTGTCGCAGGCTGGCGCAGAACAGGGTTAGTGGCACCACTTGTCACCGGCTGGTGTTGAACAGGGGCAGTGGCACCAGGTGTCACCGGCTGGCATTGAACAGGGTTAGTGGCACCACGTGTCGAAAGAAGCCCATATGGAACTATGCCTCACTGATCGGGTGGGGCCTGTTGCTGTTGCCGCTGAACCGGATTTGGGGTCACTGCCATTCATGACTCAGGACACAGTTTCACACATGGGACCTACTAGGCCGAGGAGTAGGCCTGAGGTGGCAGTAGAGTACGTCAACGAAAAAGGACTAAAGCAGGCCCGTGTCGTGGAGGCCTTGATGGTCTGAGGAGGCTGTCAAGGTCGTGGGACTCAGGCCTGGAGCTTGCGCCAGAACGTGGTGAGCCCTCCTTGACACAAGCCAGTGTTGGCAGGTGATCAGTGAGGCCTGGCTGTGCAGGGACGGGCCTGACGGGTTCGTGGTCCAGCGTGCTGGGGTCCGGCAGGCGCACAGTGTTGAAGGCAAAACCGCTCTAGAGGTCGGCGTCGGCCTCGTGGCTGGGTGAGAGGCACCACCCTGGCAGAGACGTTGGGCTTTCCGGACGAGGACCACGCCCAGGGCTACTTGCTTCTTATTCACGCCCCTATGCTGGCGTGGCGTACGCCGGGCCATCCCACTCCAGTCACGCTTAGGGGGGCATAACAGGCAAGATTTCCCCGAGGTCCCCCACTGGCTGTGGTGACATGGTTGCGTCCACTGTCCACTACACTTTATGTCGCCATGGATATGGGTGTTTGCTGCATACTGCGGTCTGTCCGGCACATCCCCGCCACTCTCGGCATTGTGTACTTTCCCAATCATGGTACTACTGCATTCTTCACACATGCCTGTTTGCCACCTCTCCCCTCATATCGCTGTTGTGTGGCTGAGGTGCCATGCCGTTGATAGCTCATGTTCACGGCTTGGCCAGGTAACCATTGTGAGATGTTCTGTCATGTCTGGTGGGTGGGCATGTTGTTGTGCATGTTGGTTGTGATTTTGTGACACGGGCATTGCCAGAGTTGTGATTTGCATGGTTGTGGAGTTGAGGTGAGTGGGGTGTTCATTTGGAATTTGCCAAGGGGCTGTGCATTTCCATTGGTGCCATCCTGGGATGGCTGGTTGCTGATGGTCTGTAGGAGGAGGGAGGAATCATGCACACTGGCTGTGTATTTGAAGGCGACATTGTTGGAGGTTCCACGGTGTTCTGTTGTTGCCTGCACATTGGGGTGGGACATGTGCTTTCTGTTGCGGTGATTGTGTGCTGTGTCACCAGGGGTCACAGGTGGGACATGTGTGCTGTGGATTGCCCCCAACACGTGTGTGCATCCTGCTATGGTGTATGGTCCTTGCTTGGTCTCCAGCGTGACATGGGCATTGTGTTGGGAGTATGGTGACTGGGGTACCAGGGTGATGGTGATGTCCAGGACAGGTGTGAGGGACTTGCATGTGGCTGGCAGTGAGACTCCTCCGACTCTGGCGGGTGTTGGTTGGGGGGTGCTAGGGGCCAGCAGGTGCAGCCAAGCCAGCAGCTTGGTGTGGGGTGAGATGTTGGTTGTCCGCTGTGTTGGTGCCGTAGGCCTGTTGGGCAATGATGGTCGGGATGCGTGGGATGGTTGTCCCTTTCAGCCTGTGGTGGACGGTGACATTGTCAGAGGTTGGTCTGTGCGGCTGGTACGCTTCCTGGGGGTCCGCTGTCTTTGTCTGCGCTGCGTCTGTGGTTGTCCGGGGGGGGTGTTCAGCGTGTGGGTTGTGGTCCTGGGGTGGTGTCGGTGGGTGTTGTGGCCATCTTGGGTGTCCGTGCAGCATGATGGGTGGCTCCATGGCATCTGTTGCCCTTCCGATGTGGCCCTGGGCTGTGCTCCCTTTTGTTGTGCAGGCTGCTGTCCGACTTTATACCAGGTCAGAGCAGGTGTAGATTTCCTAGTGCTAACGCACCTTATTGCCTGTTTTGTGTTTTTATCCCAATTCTGTCTGGTCATTGAGAATGCTGAGGTGTGATGTTGTCGCGGCTTTTGGCACGGGAACACCCACTCTGCATCTCATTAGCGATAGTTAAGGGGGGCCTCTGTGGCGATGTTTTTTGCGGCTGCTATCGCGGGTAAACTGGTGCTGTGGGCTGTTAACACCAGCTTGTGAATGGGGCAATAAATTTATCGCGACTTTGGCTGCGATAAAGTGTCGTTGACTCTGCAATAGTTCCTTGTGAATATGTCCCTAAATGTGTGTGAGAGAGGGGCTATGGAGAAATGATGAGCACTTTTGCCAGATGGTAGTGAGGGAATCCGAGGGGGAGGTCATTAGAGGACGGGTGCCATAAAAGACTGTAGCACCGGACACCACCAGAGCTAAAGCAGGCCCTGGTGGTGAGTGAGGAACTGAAAGGATTGCATGTGCCGAAAGTGCTTACCCTGCCTTCTCAGCACCTCCTCTAAAGTGTCTTGATTATGAACTGCTCTCTCATTGGATGGCTGATGCTGTGCCACTCACTTATAAAGCATCACAGCTTCTGACAAGCAGCCAGGGCACCATCGCAATATAGTCTCTCAGAAATAATCTCCAAATTAAACCACTCTGATGCTTATCTGCGGCCGGTCTGTTTTTTTCTACTTGCACTTCCAGTTTCTTTCTCTCCAGCGAGTGGAAACGGAGAGGTTGGTGCAGGGAAGATACAAGGAACAACACTGATCTGAGGAGCCAACAAGTAAAATAACTGCAGTCTACACAGGCAAGATGCCCTCCCTCACTCCTGAACCCCGGTGCCACTGCACCAGCTGCAGCACTGATAGCTCTGCCCCTGATTTTGTGCCTTTCCAATGCATCCCAGCAGAGTCCTGTTCCTAGAGCAGCAAACCTTCTCCTGCACCAGTCAGCACTATTCTGCCTCGTCCCTTCTCAGCCGAGCAGTGCCCTGTGGAGAATGCTCTCTCTGAGGGCCCCCACCCTTGTCAGGGTCCTGGTGGGCTCTGACTGAAGAGAAACAATGTAAGTTGTTACTTTGTTTCTCTTCAGTCCTTGGTCAACGCAAGGAGCTCAGAGCAGGCTGCACACTGCAGCTGCTTTAGAGCAAGACACACACAGCTCTCTTCAGATGAGCTCAGAGGGGCCCCCTTCATGTACTAAAGACTGCGCCCCCCTGCACTGCAGGGGCTGCGGGGGTGTTTGTTATGCCCCTGATCCTCTTAAGCAATGGCAGTGGTGGCTCCTCCACGTGGGCGTCGGAGCATCGTCGCACTGTTTTCTCGCACTACGAGAAAGCAAAAGAAGGGTATACCTGGATGGGGGCGTGCGGGTGGGCGGGTCGGGGAGGAGTGGCTAGCCCAATGTTATGGGCGCCGACTGGGCCCCTGGGCCGACCAAACCAGTCATGAGCATTCTCCCGTTTTCTCCATGTAGGCTGCATGCAGCCTTCATGGAGAAAACGGCCTCCCCATAGACGCCTGTACGGACGACGTCCTAGCTAATCACAATGATTGGCTTAGGGGAGGAGAGGGAGGCTGCCTGCTTCTGCTGCCTGTGAGCAGAGAGCAAGCAGGAGACTCGAGCCAGGAGTACAGGACCGGAGTCGAAGGTAAGTTTAATTTTGTTTAAAAAATAAATTAAATCAACCCCCCCTCCCCGTGCGACCCCCCGCACCCCCACCAGCGAGTCATGCTGGACGCGACTGAGCAATGGCTTGTATAACACACCCTCTAAGTATGGCTTGCAATGCTTTTCTTTGACCAAGTCTAAGAGGATCTGGATGTTACGAATGGACTATTCAATGTAGTGCGTGAAAACGTAATAAATCTGCCCCTTTATGGTTAACACCTCAGATAGGGTTTCTTTCGTGCAATAGTGTGTAGTATGAAAACTTTGTTGAAGTCCATATCCAGACTTCACACGAGGGTAGGGACAAGTAAGTCTTAAAGTAAACCCCTTTAAGTAAGGGAAAGTGCCTAGCAATGAGCCCACATTTACCCATTTGGCCAACGAGGGGCAGGCAACCAGCCAGGCTTCGTTTTCTAGCATGGTCTCTATGCTTAATTATGAAAAGAGAATCAAACTAATCTTTATAATTCAGCTGCATGCTCCAATCAATCACCTCCTGTTAAACACACACCTAAATCCAATAAGTGACTACAGAACAGCTTTGTTCTGAAACCTGCACCTCACATCTATTTCTTTGCTCAAAACACATGAATTATTGCCCAACTCAGCGCGTGATCAAGATGGCCGCGTGAGCCTAGAGCTCCCGAGACCCTCGCTCCCTCCGGCGGCTATCCTGTCTATTATCCTGCTTTTGATGCCCGGAATATTGGAGGGGAGCTGTTGCTGAGGCGAGAGTCGCTGTCCGGATCGAAATCGTCCACCGGAGACCGAAGTTGTACTGACTGGAAGTTTGTGGCCTACTCCCCGCACGGTGCCCGGGCCTTGCGTTGGCACAGTGCCCGTGCACTAATTGAACAACAACGGCCGGGCTGGGGACGGGTCGGCGGAGGGAGGGTGTTTCCACTTTCACTTTCACTTTCGCCTTCCAGTCTCCACAGCGCCCGGGACGGGGCGTGCGTAGTGCCAGCCACTGGTCGCATGGTTGATTACTTCGTATGGGCAAGGAGAGTGTATACAAGGCAGATTGCGATGTCGACCAAGTCGGACGCCGACAAACAGAAGCCCAAGAGTACCAGACGGGGCAGTTACACCCAGACTAACAACATGGACCGGTATGCCCACCAGAAGGGGTCTCCGGGCGGATCGGGCCCGATACTGGACGCCCCGAAGGACGCGACACCTCCCCCCACAGAACTGACCCTTCAAGATATTATGGGGGCCATCGAAGGGATGAAGTCCTCGATTGGGCAACAATTTGAGACCCTGGCACAAAAAGTGGATGCCATATCGATTGACGTCAATCTGGTTCGGGCAGACCTGGGGAAAACTAATGAGCGGGTTCAGTCCTTGGACCTCAAGACTGCCGGCCTCCTGGGCGACGTCTCCGGCCTTCAGCAGGAAGTCCGTACCCTGCGGACGGCAAATGACCACTTCGCCCGACGGTTGGAAGAGTTCGAAGGCCGTGCAAGGCGCAATAATGTGCGCATCATCGGGGTCCCGGAAAATTCGGAGGAGCAGTCGGTGGACCTGTTCGTGGAGGACCTGGTGGTGAACCATCTGGCGCCCAAAGGCCTCAGTAAGTTCTTTGCTGTCGAACGGGCCCACAGAGTCCCTGGCGGGAGGCCCAAGGTGGGGGCCCCTCCGAGGCCGATTGTCGCCAGGATTTTTAACTTCAGGGACCGAGATGCCATTCTGCAAGCATCGCGGGTGGCCGGCCCGCTGCCATTCCAGAACACTACTGTAAGTTTCTATCCGGACTTTACCCAGATGGTGCAGAAGCAACGGCAAGGCTTCCTGGCGGTCAAGAGAAGATTACGTGAGATGGGACTAAAATATGCCATGCTTTTCTCGGCCAGGTTGCGGGTGGTGTTCGAAGAGCGGACTTTCTTTTTTGAGTCACCTGACATGGTCGGAGACTGGCTGGACACATTGCCCCAAGGACGGTCTGGCGTGGAACGCTCCGGTGGCGCAGATGGTGGTGGAGATGAACACTGAGCCAGGACTTAAGTACTAGGACTCCGGTTCCTCCGGGAGGTTGATAATCCGGGGGGTAGCGGGGGCAGTAGGGGAGCCTTTTCCTCCTCTGGGGTTCTTTTCGTAGATTAGTAGTTTTAAGGGGCGACAGGCACACTGCAAGTTGGGGGGCACTTTAGAGCTTACGCAGGGGTGCAGGGTGGGGGGTGGATGTGGGTTGTTGTTGGGGTTGTTGTTGTTTTTTGTTATGCAAGGCGTAAAGATGCAAACTGCTGTGACTCGGGTCTGGTTCCACGCGGGGGGTGGTGGTCTCCTTACATGCTGGGATGGGGGGTAGGGGCCTAAAAATACTCAGTTGGAATGTAAATGGCTTGGGGGATCGTATAAAGCGTGGGATTGTCCTGCAATTTCTGAAGCGATGTACCCCTGATATTGTCTTATTGCAAGAGACGCACTTGATTGGTAACACGTGCTATGCACTCAATCGTAAAGGCTATAAATTTGTTGCACATTCCGGGTTTTCCTCGGGTTCTAGAGGAGCGGGAATACTTGTCAGGTCCTCTCTGCCATTCGAGGTTGACTCCACTACCGTTGACGATAGGGGACGCTTTGCGGCAGTAGCGGGGCGGTGGGAGGGCAGGACCCTGGTCCTGGTGTCGGTTTATGTCCCCCCTGCATTGCAGCCTTCTACACTAGCGGACTTAGAGAGGACATTGTTGGATCTCCCAGAAGGAATGTTGGTGGTGGGTGGCGACTTCAATGCGGTTGGCTCTGGCCTGCTCGACAGACACCCGCAGAGGAGTTCCGGGGGGGCTCAGAAGTGGCTTCCTGATTTTATGGATACCCTTGGGCTAGTTGACTGTTGGCGATTGTTGCATCCCACACAACGACAATATACTTTCCACTCAGGGGCGCATGGCAGTCTCTCTAGAATCGATTATGTCCTTACCCTAGCTGCACACGCCTTCTTCGTCTCTGAGGCCAGGCACATGGCACGAGGTATTTCTGACCATTCCCCGGTGTGGATCTGTATGGATGTTGGCAGAGGAGTGGGTGGTAGGGTGGCCCCAATTAACCCGTGGTACTTCAGGGACCCTGCGACTCGTAGTGCGGTATTGAAGGCGGTCGACCGTTACTTTCAAGAAAACCTTGGTTCGGTCACGTCGGCGGTGTCCTTGTGGGAAGCGTTCAAAACAGTGATTAGGGGTGAGGCCCTCTCCTTGATAACAGCGGCCAAGCGTCGTAGAGACGCGGAGGTCGCCCAGCTTGAGGCGGAGATTGCGGATCTAGAGTTGGCTCTGGAAGGGGAGGTCACGTCGGAGGCGCTGCACAGGTTGAGCCTTAAACAATCGGAGTACAGGGCCCTCGTGACGGATGCGGCCAAAGCCCTGAGTAGGGAACAGCGGGGCCGTCTGTACGACGTCGGGGACAAGGCCGGGAAATTGATCGCGTGGCTAGACAAAAAGGAGCGGGCCAATCGTGTAGTGCCGGACCTTGTGACGGAGGATGGCGTTATGGTCACGGAGCCGGACGGCATAGTCCAGTGCTTTGCGGATTACTTCCACACGGTCTATACCTCCGTGTCTGATAGGCCAGTGGAGGATTCATGTGAGCTCCTGCGCGATCTTGTCCTGCCTTGCCTCTCCGACATAGACAGAGACGATCTTGATGGTGACATCACAGTCGACGAGATTGCGGGGGCTATCCGCTCTTTGCGCCCGGGCAAGGCCTCGGGTCCGAATGGCCTGCCAATTGAGCTTTACAAACTCCGACCGGCAAGATCGCTCCGCATTTGCGGGCTATGTTTGTGGAGGCGCGGGAGATGGGCTGCCTCCCACTTGACCAGCGCCTGGCAACGATCGTGGTCATCCATAAAGATGGCAAGCCCAGGAACCGGTGCAGCTCATACAGGCCGATCTCGCTCCTTAATGCTGAGCCGAAGATCCTTGCCAAAATCCTCGCAAACCGGCTGGTCAGGGTGGTCGGGGATCTGATCCATCCTGACCAATCTGGCTTCATCCCGCATCGTAATACCGCGTTGAATCTTAGGCGCATCCATGGAGTGATCGCGAGGGTGGGGACGATGCGGGAGCCGGCCATGGTGGCTGCACTCGACGCAACAATGGCATTTGACACGGTGGAGTGGGCATACCTGTGGGCTGCGCTTGCGAAATTCGGCTTCGGGCCCGGATTTGTGGGCTGGGTAAGGCTATTATACGAAGAACCTCTCGCCAAAGTTGCAGTTAACGGTAGGGCGTCCCGTCCCTTCGATCTGGGGAGGGGTACCAGGCAGGGTTGTCCTCTATCGCCGTTGCTGTTCGCCCTCGCCCTTGAGCCGCTGGCGGCCTGGATACGCTGGCACCCAGACGTGAGGGGGATTCGTTGGTCCCCTGACCACGAAGACCGCATTTCCCTCTATGCCGACGATATTCTGCTCTATCTTACTTCACCCCGGAAGTCCCTTATAGTTGTTTGCGACATACTGACTTCTTTCGGGAGGAACTCGGGGCTAACCATTAATTGGGGTAAGTCATATCTGTATGCCCTGTGTGGGGACGTCCCGGTTCCCCCGCGGAATTGCCCGATCCAGATTGCCCGGGAGGGTTTCCTGTATCTTGGGATTTATATCTCTGCCGACCCAACGGTGCGGTATGAGAGGAACCTGCTCCCTCCGTTGGCGCGCCTGCGGCGGGATGTGGCGGGCTGGCGGCGGTTGCCGCTTTCCCTCCTCGGCCGTGCGGTGCTATTCAAAATGATGTCTCTTCCCCGTTTTCTCTATGTCCTGCAGAACACCCAGGAGCTGGTTCCGGCCAGCTACTTTCGGGAGGTTGAGAGTCTGCAGCGTTCGCTGCTGTGGGACGGCCGCCCGCGTATAGCGATAGCAAAATTAACTCTCCCTTGGTACGATGGGGGTATCGCGCTTCCCGACATCCGGAGATACTATTGGGCCTCCCAACTGAGCGCGATCAATCATGGAGTCTACGGTCCGGCGCTTGGCCCAGGCTTTGCTATGGACCGGTGGTTGCTGCGGGGTGGTGGCTATTATAGAGCACTTTATTCGAAGCCATCGGCTGGGTCCCTCACGGGGCCGACCGGGGTGGCGGTGCACGTGTGGAAGACAGTCACGAACTCCCTGGGATGGAAGGATAGGCTCACCCTCGCCACTCCGTTGTATGACTCGGACATGTTGGGGAACCTCTGGCACTCTAAGGGATTCGACAAATGGGATCTGATCGGCATCTCCAGGGTGGGGGACATGCTGACCAAGGGGCGGATTAAGTCGTTCGATGAGCTGCGGTCGGAATATGCGCTTGAGGGCACGGAATACTTCCGGTATGCGCAGGTGCGCCATGCGCTGCAGTCGGTCCTCGTTCAGGGGGAAAAGGTGCCTGAGTCCTCTCCATTGGAGGACCGGATCCTGGACGGCCATATGCCGGAGAGCACAATCTCCCTAATTTACAAAAAGCTTGTGAACGTTCGGACCGATCTCCTCCTGGGGGTGCGGGACCAGTGGACTAGAGACGGCCTTGAGCTGGACGATGAGGATTGGCAGTACGCGGTCTCCTCTCCTAAGGAGGTCGCAATCCCCGCCAGGTTGCGGCTTGTCCAGCTTAAGATACTCCACAGAGTCTATGTCACTGGGCCCCGATTGGTCCATATGGGTTTTTCCGAGGACGGGCTGTGTAAAAGGGGCTGCGGGATGGTGGGCACCTTTCTGCACATTATATGGGAGTGTGGTGTGATTGAGGAACTATGGAAGCGGATTCACGTTGTTATGCAGGAGGTCACGGGCATTGTATTGCACCCAGAGGCGCGGCGCTGTCTCTTGAATGTGTGGGGTCCTACAGACTACGACGCGGCGCAGACTCAATGGGTGACCCTAGGTAATATGGTGGCAAAGCGAGATATTGCAAGATTGTGGGGATCCCCTAGCCCTCCCACCCTGGATGCTTGGAAGGACAACATGGACTGGTGCATGTTCCGGGAGAAAACGGTGTATAGTGCGCGGGGTAGGCCCAAGAAATGGCATAAGGTATGGGGAGGTTGGAACCAGTATAGGGGGTTCATATGTTTGCCTCCTGCCACTGAACCACTAGAGGAGCAACTTTCCCCCTAGCCTCGCATCCGACTTGGGTATCTCTGATGCACCTCTGCTAGAATGTTAGCGCCTCTGCTACTCCCTCCTCCTCTCAACCGGTGGCATGAACTGATGTTGGAAATGGGGCCGCCCCCTCGCTGGGAGCTGACGCGAACTTATGATGTATATTGCCTTGCTTGTTGTGTTCATTTTTAAAAACAAAAAATTGGAACCTTTGTTTTTTTCCTGTATGAGAGCTGTAGATGATTGCACTTGTAGATTGAGGAGCTGCCGAACCTCCGGGTTGTCGGCTGAATAGCTGTGTATCTGAATTATACGAATAAAGGTTTTTAAAAAAAAAAAATAAAAAAAAAAAAATTATTGCCCAACTTGACCGAAAAAGGCTATCGTGTTGGGAAGCTAGCATCATCTCTAATTACAACCAAAAATTGCATGTTTGCATCTGATGAATAATGTTTTTTTGAAGACAGGTTTTGGGCTGCCTAGTGTTGCTTTCCATGTGTTCGGTTTCAGCCGTAAAAAATATAATCAAATTGATAAACTTGAATTTCCATCAACATGCATGTGTAAAAACACTGCATCATTTTTAATGTGTATTTTCATATTTGCAAATTGTCTCTTGCTGTAACTAATAGAGACACTTAAGTATGCTTGTTTCCTTAGATTCGGAATTCCAGTGGCAGATAAGGCCAATGGAATTCAAAGACTTATTTGCTGTGAGTGGAAGTAAGAGACAGAATTGATTTCTATAGAACTGTAAATTAGGAAACATAGATCATGATTGCTTTAGAGTTTATTTTGCCTATTTTGTTTTATGGGGAATTTGAAATCGTTTTCATGATTTGGAAGGGTTATTCACGACAATCCCCCAACATGACAGGAGTCCCGGAAGTGACATTACTCCCCAATAACATCACACGACCTTTGATCCTGTCACTACCTACATGTTAACAATCAAATTGTCCATGCACAGTGATGAAAGGAAGAGATGGGCCTTGATCTAATACGACTTCGTCCATCTTCCTGAATGCAGTCCTTACACTTGAGATACTTTCCTTTTCGACAGAACCAATTCTCTAGCTGAAGCAAAATGTTCCTCCAAGATGGCCCCCGTTACCCAGGAGCCACAACAAAAGCAAGGGCCATCAAGGTGCCCAAGGGAGTTGGGAAGCCACATAAAGGTCTATTTGGGAATATGGCTTCGGTTAGACCATGTATCTTATGGAGAGTTTCCAGTAAGAGAGAGCTATGCGTAGTAAAAGGTGTCCCTTGATGGGCAGAGATGAGCCTGGGCAAAGTAGTTTGTGCAACTGTCCACAGCGGAGCATGCAAGTGGTATTACTAATTTCCTCCAGGTTTTGAACCACCAGCCAATATGCTAACCACTGTAGTTGTCCCACTATACAATAGGCCTTCAGGTTTGAGGCACCCATGCCACTCCCGTCTATCGGTGACTGCATCTTCGCCAGGCTAAGTTTGCGACGACCGGTGCCCCAGATCAGATTGATTAACAAGGAGTTTAGCATGCAGAACACTCAAAGCCTGACTGGGGTCCGTAAATTCACCAAGTAGAATAACAGACGAGGAAGCATAAGCATTTTGGACAATGCCACCCAGCGGGCCACCGACAGAGGCAACGTGGTCCAAAAACCTACTTGTGATCTGAGTGACGTGATCGTCAGGATAAGATTACCATCTAATATGTCTTCCAATTCATGGTACCCTTGCACACCGAGATAGCAAAATTAGTGTGTGATATTCAGAGGCTTGAACGGAACCGAAAGATACTGATATGTATCGCTAAGGGAAAATGCATAGGATCTACCCACATTCATCCGGAGACCCGATAGGTCACCGAATTCAGCCATCAACTGGGCTGCCCCACTCAGGTCATCCCATAGATCGTTAAAGTATAGGACCATATTATCTGCATCGAGCAAAATCAAATGGAGTACGCACTCTATAGAGATCACCCACTGCACAGCATCCTGACATAAACACTGTGCAAGAGTCCCCACCGCTGAGACAAACAATAATGAGGATAGTGGAAACTTTGTCATATCCCTGTGACACCCGATACAGGGCTGAAATATATGATCCCATTTTAGCTCTTGTCGTAGGGACCGAATATAAAAACTGCACCCAGCGTACACATGCTGGAGGTATCTGTTGTAATCAAAAGAAGTTCCGGGCTTATAGCGTAGATTAGTTAAGTTCTTTATTTAAGTTGTTACAAGTATAAATCAGGAAAACCCCACCAGGAGCAGCTGTCCTGCTGCTCAGCCCATACCCAACTGACATTCACAGACATCCAACATTCCATCCATCCAACATTCCACAACACACTCATTCTGGCTGAGCAGCAGGGAAACCTAAGTTACAACATATCTCCCTTCTTTACGGGAAACAGATGCATTGTGAAATAGTTTAGATGAACATTTAAAATAATGACCATATGGCAAATAGCATATAGTCAAGGAATTAAATACAATGCACCAATAATAAGAAAAATCAAGCAATACAATATAAACATCTCACATCACAACCTGTCACACCATACTACCTCTCATCAGACTTACAAAAAAAAACATCCTATCACAACATACTACATCTCATCTCGCATACAATGAATAATTAAAAGAACACTCTTCCACACCATACTACATTTCATCTTGCACACAGTGAATAATTTAACGAACCAAAAGAACATCCTTTCACACCATACTACATCCCAACTCACACACAGTGAATAATTAGCAGCAGGGAAACCTAAGTTACAACAGTATCCCATAAGCAGTGTGTGCCAACAGCATGAAGTCCCAGCTGAGGGAATCAAATGCTTGTCTTATATTGAGGAAGTGGCATCCAGCGAATGGGCAAAGATCCCCCACCGCGTCCATCATGTGAAACAATCGGTGTATATTCAAGGAGGTACTGCATTGGGGGATGAAGCCACATCGCTCCACATGCAGTAAAGGTGGGAATCGAGGGAGCAGTCAGTGCACTAGGACCTTGCCAAGGATCTTATATTCAGTACTTAACAACAAAAGGGGCCTATAAGAGGATATGTCATCATGTGGTTTGCCGGGATTGAGAAGGATGTTACTGGCACCTCACGGGTCGAAGGGGGAAGCACACCCTCTTCCAGGAAAACATTGTATAGTTTGATGAGGCAGGGAATCAGACTTGTGGTATATGTGGAGTAAAATTCCACCGTTAGTCTGTCAGTGCCCGGTGTTTTATTACGAGCCAGTTACTTGATGGCTCCTCATATCTCATAAGGATTTGGGACCTCCAAGAGCTTCACGATCGGTCGCCGCTACCTGGGGAGCGTTAACTGACTTAGGTAGGAGGTTATTTCAGATGGATCAGCGGAGGGTGGAGCGGTGTATCAATCAGTACAACAGTCCCAAAATGCATTATTGATTTCTAATTGTGTTGTAACTGGGCTGTGTCACGGTGTATGTATTCAGGAGGGAAGGCACAGGTAGGCGTATGCAACAGTTTGGGTTTAATCAAGCAGACGAGAATAGTGCCTGACTTATCCGGTTCTGTATGTGTCCTCTGGGTGTAATTTCTGTGGTCTATGAGCAGGAGGCATTCCAGAAGTTCTGCATAAATCACTTGTCCGTGAAATATGAGTCAATGGTAGTTGCCAGTGTGTCTCAGACCACCAAATCTTCAAGCAGCAGTGGTTGAAGGTGCCATGTGGGGATCAGAGGCAGAACCTGGTCCCATGACAGTGTGATCTTTAGCGGGTTATGGTCTGATAGTGTCTCACCAAGGTATGTGGCATGGGCAAACTGAGGTTGTAGAGAGGAAGTACCGAGAAACCTGTTGAGGTGGGAATGTAGTGTATGTGGGGGGGAATAAAATGAGTATTCTCTCAAACATACATTGCGAATGCACCTGACATCACCAAGGTCCCAGCCCATCAACCACTTCCATAAGGCCTTGACCTGTTGGGTCAGGCACGCACTGGGAGAGGCGAGCCTAAAATAGCGCCCATCACTGCATTGGAATCTCCTCCCAGGCACCCAGGGGAGGTCCGCCCAATCTGCCAGCATCACAGATAAATGGGATAAAAACATGTCTTGTTCGTGATTTGGTGCATAAATGCATCCTAGCAGAATCTGTGCTCTATTCACGGAACCACGTAGCAGTACGTTGCGACCTTGGGTGTTCGTTCTGGATTTCTGGACCAGGAAGGGGACTCCCGCCCACACTCAAATCACAGATTCCCTAGCTTAAGCGGAGCATGAGGTGTGAAAAAGCTGACCCCTCCATTTTTTGCATACCTTCTGGTCTTTAAACATGGTGAAGTGCTTCTCCTGGAGGTAAATTATGTGTGCTCTAAACTGATGTTGGTGTGCTAATACCCTGGACAGTCCCAATGAGTATGTTATAAGCATTCAGTAAAGAGACCTGATATTACGTGTTCCAGCAACTAGACTCAGCCCTCCACTCTTGACACATGGCACCCCACATGTTAATCATTGATGACAGACTCAAACATAAAATCCAATTTCCCAAAGACATTGTCCTGCGATTGAAATTTGTTCAACCAGACAATCATATAGAGCAAAACATGAGAAACAAAGAAATCCACAGGCCTACGCTCATGGGGTACATTGTAGGGGTAGGCGGAACTTGCAGAGTTCAATTCCACGGAATTCTGTAAAGTTATCTAAAAACTCAGGGAAATTCCGTGGAGTTCCAGTTGTGGCAGAATTATGCAGTCCGGTCCAATAAATGTCACATGTATGGTGTAAAACAGGACATGGAAGTGGGAAGGTACATGGTTTTCTATGAGGTCTTATGCCGCACTTCCTAGTCTACAGGAATGGCTTTACGGGGGCTCGCAACACATAATATGAGTTGTAAAATCTATTAAGAGCTGATATGATGTTGGAGTGTAGCCTCAAGAACACATGATGTGCAATTTATGCAACAAGCAATAAAAAAAATAGCCCACATGAACCACTGGTGAGCTGCCAATTAAAATCTACTGCTCAGAGAGCATGATTACATGAAGATACTCGACTAAGGCAACAATAACAAGGTGAGCATTTGGTATTACCTCTGTGCCCACTAAAACTCTACTCCAGCTGCGGCTGCCATATAGCTCAACTCAGCAGCAACACAAGCCTTCGCACATCCAGGCGATCACAAATGCATGCCGGAAGTACCGATGCCGGCTTGTCAAGCAAGGCATGCTGGGAATTTGTACTGACCCACAGTGCCTGCAAAGGGGAAGTGGGCGCTTTTAGCAGGAAAGAGACAGGCACCAACAGCCTGGGAATTGAGCTTTTTTTCCCCGGCAGTAGCAGCTCCCACCTCCAGAGTCACTTTCTTATTTCTCTTTGGACAGCCGCCTCCTCCTGTAGGTAGCACTAGAGCAGCCTTGCTGAAAACTCACACGTACCTGCCTGTCTCCTGCCACACAGAAGGCCTTGGTGCTGTTTGCCTGCAAAGCTCTACCTGCGTATGTTCAGAGTCAGAATAGGAAAATAAACACAGGCTTGAAACATACAACAGTATGTACAAGATCAGCATACTAGTCAGTCATTACTAAGGGTTGTCCTCTAATGGGAAGTGCTAGCTCGCTTCCTCCAGCAGACCAAGTGCAGGTGTCCTGATAAATACAGCATGCCAGTCACAAGCAGTGCAGGCTCCAGAAGTCTCCACGCTGTGGGTACTGAAAGTGAAAATCTCCGCAGAGGGACAGCGCTGTGCTGGCTGAGGTTCAGAGGTAAGAAAGACGCAGCTTCATTCATCCTCCAGTCATCCAACATCAAGGAAATGCTCTTACATTATCCGACTTCTATCATGTGAAGGTTATTTTAGGATCATTAAAAACAAAAGCTGAAAATATATGAATTTAAGGTGAAAGAGTAAGCTGCCTTCTTAAAAGAGTCTGCTCTTGTGAGTGAGTGCCTCGCCGCTCTGTTTTTTTTTGCGCCAAAAGTTGGGGTGAGTGCGGGTAAACTCCACTACATGGCAGTCCACTAAGTTTTTGCCGAACTTTGTGCTCCAAGTAGAGTCGTAAGTTGGCAAAACTTTGTGATCCTTGAAGTCCCAATCATTGATCACAAGGAGCTGTGAGGCCCAGTAACATTTCAAGATATCCAGAATTGCCAACCCCCCATCGTAGACTCCCCACTGCTTTTCTAGGGACCCACTGCCATATTGACCGATGGACCACTTGGCCTATTCTCTTAAAGACTTGCAGAGGGATTCTGTAAGGCGTGCTCTGCATGACATAAAGGAATTGCGGCAGGCCCATCATTTTGGACAGGGCCGCTCTTCCCATCAATGTCAGCAGCAGGCTGCCCAATGTGTCACGTCCCCCTTGAGCCTCTCTAATTGGGGAGATATATTCCCACAGAAAAAACACAGATTCCGGAACTCATCTGGAACCACTGCAGCCCGACAGGTGAGGGGTCACCCCTTATAATGGGTATATCATTGGCTTGGACCAATTGATCTTGTAACTCGATGGGTTCCCAAAGATGTGAAATACCTGTCTATTGAGAAGTGGGGGTGCGTGACATAAAGGAGAACATCATCAGCATAGAGGGAAATCCGCTCCTCCCACCCCTTGGTTGCCCCGATGCCCTATATCAAGCAATCCTGGTGGATTAATGCCACCAAGGGCTCGAGCATCAGGGCAAACATCCTGGGAGAAAGCGGGTAGTCCAGGTGAGTGCCCCTCTGCAGCTCACAGCTATGGGACATCACGCTGTGCACACACACCCTGGCCATGAAACCTTGGTAAAGTAGTCTGACCCACACACAGAACTTCGGCCTAAAGCCCAGCCTCACCAGCAACGCAAACATATAGTTCCATTCAACAGAGTCTAAAGTCATTCTGGCATCCAGGACCATTAAGACCACCTTTTCCTTTGTTTGTAAGTCTGTCATGTGAAGCACTCCATACAGTCATCTGAGGTTAAGCCAGGTACTTCTATTGGGCATAAAGCCCGACAGGTCAGGATGAATGAATGATCGAGGAAATGACCCCTCGCAGTCGAGTCACCAGGGCCTTAGCCAATACCTTGGCCTCCACGTTCAGTAGGGAGATCGGTCTTTAGGACCCACAGTCCGTCGGCAGCTTGTCCCCTTTGTGTATTATAACTATAGTCGCTGTTCTCTGGTCTTCAGGGAGGCAGCCCTCCTTACTCGCTTCCAGGACCATTGCAAGCATAGGTTTGGTTGGGATGTCTGCCAGCCCCTTGAACAGCTCAACCGGCAGGCCACTAGGACCCGATGCCTTCTCGTGCTGGAGCAAGCACAATACTTGCACCAGCTCCTCTTCTGTCAGGTCGGCCTCCAAGGTATCACCATCTTCTCGAGTTATTACTTAAAGGTGGACATCCTTAAGGAGGTCAGTGCAATCCGCACCCATCATGGAGGTCTTAGACGCGTAGAGGGTCTTATAGGAGGCGGCAAAGGCCTCCGCTATGCCTGCATTTGCTGCATGAGTATACCCGGTTGCATATTTCAAGTAAACAGAAGGAGATGATGGACGAAGCACTGAAACTTTTCAGACACTCACCCCCAGTCACAGATCGGGGTTGAATCCACCATTGTTCTTTAGCTCACTTCGCCACCCTGGTTCAGACACAGCTATATGCAAATCAATCTTGACCCTGTGCCTCATGGGAACAGTCCAGCCCGAACTGCCAAGCCTTGTGTTCCCTGGACCATAACAAGCATCCTGGGACCGGTTTTGGGCTAACAGCCCTCATCAGCCAGGCTAGCTTGAAACCAGTGGCAAAGTGAGCAAGGGACCCACGTCTGGGCATACCCTGCCAACTTAGGGCGAACACAGCAAACACAAGGAGATGATGGATGAAGTGCTGAAACTTTTCAGACACTCACACCCAGTCACAGATCTGGGTTGAATCCATCAACGTTCTTTAGCTCACTTCGCCACCCCAGTTCAGACAGAGTAATATGCAAATCAGTCTTGACTCTGTGCCTCATGGGAACAGTCCAGCCCGAACTGCCAAGCCATGTCTTCCATGGACCTGAAACAAGC
Source organism: Triturus cristatus (assembly GCF_964204655.1). Taxonomy (NCBI): domain Eukaryota; kingdom Metazoa; phylum Chordata; class Amphibia; order Caudata; family Salamandridae; genus Triturus; species Triturus cristatus. The sequence continues at coordinate 918,756,971 of NC_140581.1, read as the reverse complement.
ATCCTGGGACTGGTTAGGGCTAACAGCCCTCATCAGCCAGGATAGCTTGAATCCAGTGGCAAAGTGAGCAAGGGACCCACGTCTGGGCATACCCTGCCAACTCAAGTACCCAAGTATCTTTCTTTGTCACGCTTGTCAAGCCATGCCAAGAGTTTACATTCTTTATCCCCCACATCATATAGGTGATGCTGATCGCCAGTGTGTGCTTGCGTGCCAGGGCTTCCATCAAAGCCCGCAGGTTGCTGGCAAAGCTGTAATCTATGGAAGTTCTCCGACCTCCCCAAGTTTCATGCCCGCCCCTCCAATTCTTCTATTTCCTTCTTGATGGCCGAGCATTCCAGTCAAGTTCTTTCTTCTTCCCCCTAATTAGTGCCTGAGCCCCCCTCTGATCACAGACTTGAATGCCTCCCAGAGGGTGATCACTGACCCGACCGAAGTCTGGTATTCTTTGAAGTACAACTCCACACATTCATGCAGTTTGTCTCCCGTTGTCCTGTCCCTCAGATACCAGGTGTCTAGTGTCGGGGGCATTTGAAAGTCTTGGATCGGGCAGAGGAGTTGGACCCCTACCAGAGAATGGTCTTATATACCCCTCTCAAAGTGTATCGCGTACCTAAACCGAAGCACCTGGACCTGAAGCAAGAAAATATAGTCTATCCCAGAGAAACTCCTGTGCGGGGGTAAATACGTGTATTGGCACTGTTGAGGGTTGAGCTCCCACCACATGTCTACCTGATCCTTTGCAGCCACAAATTGAGACAGGGGCCCGTCCCCCAACCCTTCAGCAACTCCACTTGCTCTGTCAGACCCAGCATCCATGACTGCATTCATGTCTCCCCCAGCCACCAGAATCCAGGAGGACAACGTCAACAGCAACTCCCCCAGGTCAGGAAAAGTCATACTATGGAGTCTTGGCAGGACATACACCAAGCACAAATTAAGTGCGACACCATCCCAAGTCCCATTGAGCGCCACAAGCGACCATGCATATCGTGCTACACTCGGTGAGGAGTGAAGGGTACTGATCTTTTGATAAGGATGCCCACTCCTCTGGAGTCGTTCATGTACCCATCATGAGCCTTCAATTTATAGACAAGCCTATCTAGGGCTCTGCAGTGGTTACCCCAGAGATGCATCTCCAGTATCAGTACTATGTCGGGCCCATGACGTCTTAAGTGTTGCAGGACTAGTGTGCGTTTGATGTTACTGCCTTGCCCATTTACGTTCCAGGACCACGCACTCAAATTACGTAAGGTGTAGGGTGTGTCCCAATCATTGCAATCGTACCGGGATTCCTTCCTGTGCCACCCTGCCGGCTACCTCCTCTCCAAACCCCTCTCAAACTGTCTTGAAAACCCCTAGTCTCTGCCCCTCCATTATAAGGGAGAAGCCTTGTATTGCTGAAGCTTCCATAAACAAGAACCAATAGGTACTTCCCCAGAACAGCCCCCAGCCCACTATCTTGCATTGCGGGTTCTGAACTACCCACACTCCCAACTTGCAGAGTGACTGTCACCCCAAAAGGAACTAGTGGTGCGGCGTGGTTGGGTTTTGAGCTTGCCACAGGCTTGCAGGGGGGTCAAAGCTTCGGAACCCCCTGAGAACTAGCACATTTCTGCAGAATAAAAGGATCAATTACAGGGGACTCCTCCAGGGCAGCCTTGGAGTTCTCCTGGCTAACGTCCATTTTCATCAGTGGCTAGCCACACCCCCTTTCCAATCCAAATGTAACCACATTGGGGAAAGTCATAGATTTTAAACAAAATTCACTTTAAAACCAAATTATCACTATTTGTTTTTAAACAGATAAATTCCAAAATTATAACTAGTAATAATAATAACTAAATTGCAAACTGATAAACAATTTATACATAAAAAGGTACATGCATTCAAAACAACATAAAAGCAGTTAGCTAAAAATATATTATAAAACAATATTAAAATCATATATATTCTAAAATAATTTAATATGCACAATTAAAAACAATTAAAAAGTACCAAAAAAAGAACAAATACAAAAGTGTTTCCACCATTTTTCCCTTCTTACCCCATGAACCATTCGTAGACTATATATAATAAAAAATATATAGTAATAAATAAATATGGAAACAAATGTTGTTTTAACCCTTTTATTTGGAGTCATCTTGAATTGACTGTTTTCCACTTGCTGCCATTCCGCTGTCCAAAAAGCCAGAGTCTATGCTGTTGCTCTTTTTCTTTATTATCCTTTTAATACATTTCTGATTTTGTTTTCCTCCTTTGTTGTAAATGTATTTCATCACCAACCTGACAGTACAAGTGTGTGCAGTTCGACTGATGGTATGATTAAATAGACAAGGATCAGATAATGTTATGTATTATTGTGATGTTAAATGATCCTGAGGATCTTTAATGATTATGAATATTGAGGAAAAAACTGATATATGACAATACTTTTCCTAATGAAACTATTTTTTGGGGATGTCTTCTCGTGAACACGTCTGAATTCCTGAAAAATATCCCTCAGCTCCTGTTAGTGAGCATGTTTTATGAATTTTGACAAGGTCTGATAGGAAGGACAATTTAAGTGGCTGGCTAATGGAGTTTGGTATGCCCCCTCGCGACTACTACGTTTCTGTACACTGGGTGGGATCTCAGTGGCATGTTTATAAAACTGATGCTCTCCCGATGGAGGACCAAGCAGGTGCACAATGGCAAAAGCTTTCTGGCCTACCTCCCAACTCTTGATGTTCCCTAAACCTGTGACACTGACGAAGGACAATCAGGGAACAGGTGGTGCTATAGTCTGGATGGAAAAGGAGCAGATTCTGAAAAATAAAAATCCCATCTGCAGTCATTTGTCGGCATGGGGAAAAAAAAGAAAGAAAGAAATCCCTCCAACAGCCAGGCACTCACTGGAAACCAGAAGTAGGAGCACCTTCACTTGAACCACCTCACTGCCTTCAAGTCCATCCACCAGTACGCACACTGACCTACCCGACTTCTCAAAATCCAGTCCTGCTCCATCATCATGGCATGAATTTTCCCCTCACTGTGCACACCATTCTTCTACCACCAGCCCATCAGAAGGTCTATATTTTTCATCCACTTCCAGGCCGAATCATCAAAATACCTGGGGCAATCGAAAGATGGTTCCTGAGCCGAGCACACCACAAAGCCACACCTGCCACGACACAATACCAGGAAGAAGATGAACCAATTGAGATCCTGTTAAGAAGTACTGTGCATGTATCCTGTGTATTAATACATACATATTTTAAACAAGCATTGGCAAAGCCAATAGGCCTAGCCTAGGAGGGCTATTGGTTTTGGCAATGATTTTAGCCATGATGTAGAGCTGTGGTGCTGCTGTGCAGTATGACTAAAAATTATTTTTCTTAAACACTGTAACGTAACAAAATGTCTCACGACAGACATTGATTGTGCTGTCTTAGGCAATACTTAAAAGAGGCATAATTGGGGTGCAGAGTGTCCATCGCACCCATGTGCCCTAGTGTCGCTGTACCAAAGATAGCTAAGTGTCTTGATGTACTGTGGAGCAATGTCCCAAGATGTTTTCTGCTTTGAGCCCACCTACTTATCACATCCTGGTTCTTGCAGTCTTAACCAGCTCTCATGCTTTATTTTCACACATCATGGTACCTTTGGAATCTTTGAGGCTAGTGTGTGTGTGTGTGTGCGTGTGTGTGCGTGTGTGTGTAATCTAAGGAAGGTGAAACCTAAATCCTCTCAAAGCAGTATGGAGCGAGATGACAAGATGAAACTACCTGCTGCTGACAAAAGAAATGAGTGTGACGAAGAAGCCAGCCAATGGTAAGTAATGGTTAGGCTCTGAACTTTTTGCATTTTTTAAGGAACAATAGATTCACAAGCAACAGCGCCTGTAATGTCTCAGGCGAAACGTAAAAACGTGTGCAATCTAATGCAGGTTATGCGATAAAACATACACTTACCGTGAAGTCGTTTCCACCATGCACTCTTCACAATGCTTTCATATGACTATTTTATGACTATAGATCTGCCTGAGATGAGCCATCCTTTTCAGAGAAGGATAAAGTGGTTTTGAATGCTGAGCCGTGCATCTCATACTCTTAACAACTGCTTTCTCAGCATCGAGCACCGCCCAGATGGGATTTTCCGATGCACATAATAGCTGTAATGTAGATACAAACACTTTCATTGTAATGGTGGGCAAATCTAGATAGGCATTTTAATTGCAGAATCTTTAGTTTTTGATGAGTCTCTCATCTTGCAGCGCACACAGGCATTTACTGATGAAAGAGGAGGGGAGAAGAAAGAACATTTCAATTCCAAGGTCTATAAATGGACTCTGGTTGTGACATTATTGTCTAACATTTATATTTAAACCACGAACCTGTGGTATGTTATGTTAAGAGCATTTCAACAGCACTAAAACCTCCCTAGAGCACACTGGAGCATTCAACAGCAGTAAAGTGATCTGTTTCCAGTCTATTCATAGCTGATGGGATGTGCGGAAAAAGTGGGTCTTTGATTGTTTCCTAAAGACAGCAATTTCCTCCTGCAAATAATATGTGAAGCTATTGTGAAATATTCAGCCAAGACAGAGTGCACAGAGGCAACCTGCAACTCCATACTCTGAGTCACACACATCACTCATACAATAGCGACACACACACAAAATATTAGGATGGAAATGTCTTCTGCATGGTAATACAGATGTGCATCCCTGCACTGGGTGACCTCAGCCCGAAGTTATCTGCTATCCTAACAATTGTTGGCCCAGCACATACAATAGGCCTTGTAACTAACCAGGTCCTGGCTCTGAGGTCTTGAGAGGGGCACAAAGTGCACTCTCTTCTTAGTATGACTCCTATCCATATGCTGGGACATAAAATGTAAGTGATGGTGACAGTATATCATAAACAGACCATTTTGATGTATAGATATGAGTGTGGTGGAGACAAGCCCAACTCGACTAAAGTACTACATGATAGTAATGCCAAGACCCTACATGGTGCATGCAGTGGTTAGGTGACTGGTAGCAGGACTAGATGTTTTTGTGAGTGTATTGTCTCAGATACAGAGGGATTTATTTTGGATACGTCTGGTGGAGCAGCATAAGCTGGAGTTTGTCATACAACCTCACCAGCCAGACATGGCGTATTGCTCACATTCAAGAGTAGAGGGGAGAAGCCTCAGACACTCAAGTATGGGAAGATTGAGACACAGCTGCTTCAGAAATGTAGCAGTGGCCCATGTTTGCAAGTGCCGCTTGATTACCCTTCCTGAATACTATCATTTGGCTGATGTTGGGTGTGGGTAGGTGAGGAAGGGGCTCTCATTCGTTGCACAGAGGGAATCGCCTGGGCAGAGGCTGAACATTTGTCTCTCCTCAGATTGCTACTCCAGAAGGCTAATGACCGGCAGGTACAGTGTCTACACACTTCATTGTGCTTATGTTTTGGGTGTTCCAATTTGGTGACAGCATTTTCGCTTCCTGTTGTGAGAGAGAGCTCCTTCAAGAAGTCAGTCTTATCTTCAGAAGGAGACGGTATATTTGTATGTTTCAAAAGTAACTGTCTCAAACTGGTTCCAGGATTTTGACAGTCGAATCAACATTCGATGTCTGTAAAATGATTATAAGAGTAGGATCCACATTATGTCATTTGTTTCCAGTTCCAAGTTCTTCTTGGACAAGGGAGAACATGCTCAGCAGAGTTCTCAAAGTACTACTGAGAGGCAGGACTGATGTCCTTGACAGTCAATCACCTGAAGTTTGCATCATCTTGCTGGAAGAGATGGGATATGCCAGACAACTGGGAACCTGTCTGGCCTGCTGAGAGAGGGTAAGAGGTGCTCACCCCTGCAGTGAGATGACAGATCCAGGAAGAGAAGCCCAGCTGCTGTGCTTGGAGTGGAAACAACACAGAAGAGTAGACTTAATCAAAGGAGTGTAACCAGTACCGATCTGCGTCAAGGAGTGTATCTCACGGCCTAACTGCACATTCCCTGACCATGATTTGTATCGCTACCCAGTTAATACCCTCAGAGCATGACCATCAGCGTGCTTGCAATGTTGCAACTTGTTGACAGGAGCAGACAGACTATGGCCCAAGGATCTGTGACCATCAGCAGTAGAGGGGCATCTTGTTGCTTAGCTGGAGGGCGCTACTGAGCCTGTACTGCGCTTTCCCGAGCTACCGTATTCCTCGGCTGACACTGGGAAAAGGAGGAGGGGATGCCCGACCATGCAGCTGCTAGAACCGCAAACAGGACAGCTCAGGTTGTTGTTGTCTGTTGTGCCCATGCTCAAGATTCCTAAGTGTCCATACTTTAGGTAAAGTAACCAAGTGACCTTGATCATTGACTCTGCCTCTACTTTTAAACTGAATGGGTATTTTGTATAACTTTTTAACCCCTTCGGTGCCACGCCCTTTCCCCCTCCTGTGCCGGGCGTTTCCTTAGTGGGCGGGTTTCATGACGAGATAGTCTCGTCAGGGGCACAGCGCGACCGTGCTCCATGACGAGACTATCTCGTCATGGGCACAGAAGAGGTTAATAGGGAGGCATGACTAAACTGCAAGCTCCTGTGCCATGAAGTCACTTAGTCATGTTCTGTGAGATTATTACCCCTTAGTACCCATATTAAATCTCAGTGCCTGACTGACCGTACTTTTTGTACTGTCATGGTTTTGGAAATTAATAAAAGAACCTCTCTTTTCTATATGGAAAAGCAAGGGCTTGACATCATTCATTGTCTTTGCTGCTCTGTTGCATAGCTCTTTGGGTTCTGAGTCGCTACTATGCAGGCTACCACCTGAGAAGCCTTTGACTGCCGCTGCCCTGAGAGTCAAGTGCTGAAAGGCGCCGTTGGTGCCCAGTTTGCAGTACTATAAGAGGTCAGACACTGGGATATCAGTGACAAAAGGCTCCAACCACCGCGGTTGAGGAACAGCCCCTGAAGCTGCTTTGGCACAAATCAAATTTTACAAATCCTGACAGAATATCACAATGGTTAAAAAAAATGGTTAAACTTGTATTTCAGCCAGAAGCTTCACCCTACAAACACACTAACAGACTCTCTCATTCATCACAAACACATACTTGCACATGCATACACAATTTTATAGTCCCATACAGTGCTCACCAACACAATAACCAAAAGTGCAAATCAAATACAATTTTAAGGTCTGTCAGGCACATACCCACAGATCTAGCATTGTCACATACAATGACACAATCCCAATAATTGTTCCTCTATAATACCTTGTTGCTCTTATCTGTTCAATGAGCTTTTATTTACCTTATTAACTAATCTGCGTTGTACCCTATCGGCAAGCAGGAATTGGTAGACAGATATTTTGACCTGCCTAAAATGGCGTTGAAGAGCGGCGACATCCACTTGTCTACTTCGAGTACAACATAGCAAATCTTATAACCTGATTAATAACACAAAGGCAGAAATGTTGCAATTGACTTCCACGTTCGTTTGACCCAAGAAGAAGAGAACATACCCAATCTTAATATAAAGAATGCCCTGAATTCCCTCCACCATTCTATCCATATGGTGGAGGCAATTCACATATTAGTGTTCACAATGCGCGGAGTTCTCTTAACTAACCCTAAGCCATTGCAATTTAACAAACAACAAATGTTGCCCCTTCTTGATTCACTGGTCAGCGTAAAAGAGTTGTATACGTAGCCACCACAAACTTCAATTGTCAGAACTACCGACGGCAAGAAATACAAATATTTTTATACACGTGTGGGAAACATCACTCTCACCCTTTTATGGTACTTCCTAAAAACAAATGTGTTCTTCTGCAAGAGAGCTCCCTGATCAATTTTCAGATCGTTTGTTTAAAAATATTATTACTTGTTTGAACAAGGCAAAAACGTGATCAATTTTTAACCCCCACCTACGGACTAAACGAGAGTCATTGGAGAATGAAGCGAAGTGTGGTGGCACTAAAGTATGTTCCGTTCTGCTAATTGTTACAAGACAATTTAGACCATCACCAAAGTTGCAAATTGCATCCTCTGAAAACTGGGCAGCATAATATCAAAATCATGTGGTAGCACACTGACCTGCGTTTATTGGGGAACGCAGTATCTTCATTGAGGACACAGTGCACCCTGAGATCTACATTAGAACTTTGACTTGGAAAGCATGCTAGAATAGAGCAGGAGTTTCAGCGCTTGCTTTGAATAGCTGTGGCCTCCAGTTCATGCGCTGATTTCCAGCAATGTCAACTCACTCTTCACACAATTTGTGTACCATTAAGTTGACTATAGCTTTCTCTTTACAAAAGAAATAGTTTAAAATAAACAATTAGGTTAGATATGAACTACAGCACCATTCAGTTCAAGGAGCATAATGAGCCTATTACTTACTGGTAATCATCATCATCATCATCATCATAGTCTTTATTCGAATTTTAAAACAATTCATACAAGACACAAACATGTAAAAACACAAAAGTATCACAAGTCAATTTCCTCTAAAATACATAAAATCATCCATTAAATATCTAAAAGTTGCAGTTAAGACAAGAATTAAACATGTCGACAGACTAAAGATGAAAATTTAATACAATTCAGAATAATACTTCTATTCATACAAGGGGATTTACAACCAACATCCCAAGAAGCCCTACGGGGGTGTTCCCGGAGTTTCCCTAAGGGCCTTAAGCCTTAAGGACCAAGCCCAACCCAGGTATTTAGCTAGGGCAATTGAGAGAACTGGGAGGGTACTTGTGCATAGAAGTCTTAGGGCAACGGCAGAACTCCTTGTGGCCAAGGCTTTAAACAATGGGGACAGCCATGTTCGTCTAGGGTTAGCATATGCAGGGCAGACAAACAGGAAATGGGCAATTGTTTCTTCATGGAGGCCACAAACGGGACAAGTTCCTACACTTACTCCAAACCACCCGTTAGTAAGGGCCCTGAGTGGAAGAGAGCCAGCTCTAAGTTGGAAATAAAGTTTCCTATCTCTGGGTTGGGTGATCAAATCCCAGTAGGGTTCGAAAACAGGGGAAACCTTCTCCTCCAAGAATCGGCTAGTCATCGTGGGGGAGACAGAGTCACTCCAGACCCGGTGGTTTACCCATTCCCAATAGAGCTTTTTCAGGTATCTCTTCTGGGGGAAGACGGCAGCCACTGGGTCACTCCATAGCCCCTCCAACCCCAGGTCTATCAAAATTTCCCGGAGGTTCCTCAGCCACCCAATCTTATGGAACGTATCGGCCTGTATTACATCCATAAGGCCCATTGCATATGAATGGAGCTCCGGGGTGGTCCAGAGTCTCCTCCAGTATAAGACCGGGCGGAGTTTGGCTAAATCCTTGATAGCCTTCCTACCTAGATCGTAGCGTAGAGGTACCAAGGGCGTGCTCTGCGGGAGACCAGCTATGTTACGGTAAAACTTGTTTTCAACGACTACTAAAGATGACAATGCGTCGAAACCCCATAGCTCGGCCCCATACAACACTGAGCTTAAGGCCTTAGCCTCATATACTTGAAGCACTGGTTTAATGGGCTTGGTGTAGGATTTTTTATGTTCACTAATCAGAGTTCCAGTTATCTGCCTGAATTTCAGTGTAGACATTTCCAAATGTCTATTCCACTTATTATCATGTGTCACATGCATGCCCAAATAGACTAAATTTTTAACTTCCTCGAGTATTTGCCCATTCATAATAAAGTTTCCTGCTCTATAACTTGGGTGCGGGTTGAAGGCCATAAGTTTTGTCTTAGTGACGTTCACCTCTAGGCCATGATTCCTACAAAACTCATCAAAAACTAACAATGCCCTTTGCATACCACTCGGGGTTTTGGATACGATAAGAGTATCGTCAGCAAACATCAATATTGGAGTGATCACTCCAGCCAACTTGGGAGCATCGGTGTTGACTCGTTGCATATAATCTACTATTCCATTGATGTACAGGGAGAAGAGCGTGGGTGCCATGGCACAGCCTTGGCGCACTCCTCGCTCAACCGGGAACTCGGGGGTAATATCCCCTGAGGCTCCCCACTGAATTCTTGCAAAATTAGGCTCATGTAATCGCCTAATTAAAGTCAAAAGTTCAGAGGAAAGCCCGAGCTTTTCAAGAACCCTCCACAGCTGCTCTCGAGGGACAAGGTCGAAGGCAGCTCTTAGGTCCACAAAAGCGACATAGAGACTGCCTTTACCTAGCGTTACTACCTTCCAGTGCAGTTGTACAAAGCGGAACACCTGGTCCACCGTGCTGGTAAATTTACGGAAACCAGTTTGAAAACAGGAAAGTATCCTATTGTCTTCAATCCAATCCAATAGCTCATTCAGGACCATCCTCCCGATGACCTTTTGGATTGTGTCTATTAGACTAATAGGTCTATAGTTTCCTGGGAGGGTTTTATCTCCCTTTTTAAAAATAGGGATTATAATTGCACCCCCCCCATGATTTGGGCACTGGAGCGCCTTCGGCCACAGCATTAGCCACTAATGTGATATACTTACTCCAACAGGGCTTGTTGTTAAGGAAGAGATCAGATGGGACTCCATCCAGACCCGGTGCCCGCCCAGCAGCTACACAAGCCAAGGCTACTAAAACGTCCTTGGGGCTAAAGTGACCATGCGAATAAAAAACATATGGTGTCAGCCCCGGGCATTTGTATAGGGGATTACATGCATATTGTGGTTTAAAGTACCCTATCCAGTCTTCTTGTGTGACATGATTAGATGGACTGTCAGGCGTGCCGCCTCTATTCCACTTAATCACGTTCCAGAACAATCTGGAGTCCCTAGCATAACATGCCTCCTTCAAATCTAGCCAATACGATTCGTCTCATCTTTTTTTGGCTTGGGCAAGGCACTTCTTATAATAGTATCTGGCTAATTGAATACTTGTCTTGCTCCCACTAGAAAAGGCTTGCGTCAGATTGCCTCTGGCTCGTCGGCACTCCTCATCGTACCATCTTAGTCGCTTGAAGAGTGGCTTGTTGCCCTTGCTTATTGGCTTATAGAAAAAACCGCGTAGTTCCTCAAAGAAGGACTGATGTAGTCTAGTGACTTGATTGCTGCCTTCTTTAGTCACCAGAGCGTCTTCCAGTTTCCCAATAGTTTGGGCAAGCTCGTCGTCTATGCTATTGGCATTAATCTTGACCTGGGACCACTTGAGTCTTCGCATGTCATTGGTAGGGACACAGTCAGGGTAAACCAATTTTGGTTTGTCTCTCGCCATGCTACGATCCCCCCACCAACAATGAGTAACACAAATGGGGTTATGGTCACTCTCGACTCTTGGTTCGACCACCATGTCTATAACGTGCTGCCACAACCTCATGCAACAAAGAACATAATCAATTCTACTGGCTGAGCGGCCATTGTCAAAGGTAAATGCACCCTTCTTGTCCCCTAAGGTCCTTCCATTCAAGGCCCTTAGGCCTTTCTCGTAACATAGTGCATTTGCCTGAACTGCTACTGTAGACCACCTTTTAATTGGAGTAAGCGGTAGGGCGGGTATTCCCCACAGCCGGTCCTCTTCGGGGTCTAGGCCCCAATCAGAGTCCGGATCTAAGAGGGGTTCAACTGTAACATTAAGGTCACCCGCTACAATCAAATCCTTGTTGCTCGAGTTGGTTTCAATAAGACTGGTCAAAATATCCAATACCCGTGACTTTTCCCTTTTGTCCCACGGAGATATAAATTGTAAATGTCTAATGTGTGCGTTAGACCAAAAGTTAATCTCACTAATTGGATTGTCCGGGGAACCCGTGTCGATCATGACAGTTCTAGAAAATAAATCCTGTCGGGCCCAGATGGTTAATCCACCCATGGGGCGGCCTTTTGGGCCCTGAGTCGCTGGGACATAAAAGTTCAAGTAACCCAGCAAAAACTGAGCCTCACAGGCCCATGTTTCCTGTAAAAGGCAAACGTCATATTTGTTAACAAAGCCCACCCATTCAGGAGAATCTAGTTTATTCTTAATGCCAGCTAGATTCCAAGATAGCAAAGTACCTAGTCTATTGCCAAACAGTGTGTCCTGGTGTGCGACGGCCTGACTTAGCTCACTTGACTTTACACTCATCCTGCGGTGGCTTAGCAAAGAAACCCTGAGTGAGGCAGACACCCCTATTGGAACCGGGGTGACAACGTCACAACCACAAGTGAAATCACTTTCAGTTGCCCTCAGAACTTTAGGAGGTGTAAAATTTGGCTTGCAGTCCGGTTGTCAATACTGAGAACCTAAGTTGTAGAAATGATGTAGATTATGCACCTCTATCCCTGATCTAGGCCTATATGGTGTGTGATCAGTGATAAACCTCGGGATTCGTGTATCTTCGAAGTTGACAATGATACAATCTCCTGGAGTGTTTTTAGGAGTTGAGCCTACCCATTTTACTCTCCTTACAAATAAAATTCTCCCATTCAAATTATTAGGAATTGGCCTGTTTGTATTTAGCCAGTGACTTACTTTATTTTTTAATTCCTGGAAGGATTCAGTTTTGCTACCAGTTAATTCTGGAACACCAGTTAAAACTACAACGTAAGGGAGGGATTCGGGTGGTAAATGAATTTGAACTAAGGGTAAACTTAATGGATTGGCGGGAATAACAAGATTAGCAGCTTCTCTCCCTTCCGCAGTATCTTTTGTAGTATTACCCTTAGGTTCCTTACTTGCCCATCCCGCCCGCCCTGACAACTGATGGGTGTTAGTCACAGAATTAGGTGGACCAGTGCCTGAACCCATGTTAGATGATGAGGGATGTTTTTCAATTTGGGGCGGTACAAAAGTCGAAGAGTTTGCAATATGGGGGCAATTGGTTTTGACAATGTCTCTAGTGGACATTTTGATAACATTCTTTAATGAGCAAAAGTTGTCCAAAATGGTTTGTTCCAGCCGATCAACTTTTTCAGTAACTATCTTAACCCTTTCTAGAAGTGGTAAAATTAGGGAACGAACAGCCTTTTCTAGCTGGGAAATCATGTCGCAACCAATTGACGAAAGGGGGGTACTTGTGCTGGCATCCTCCTCATTTGTACAATCCTGGGTGCATGGAGTGTCGGGTAATGCAATATTTTTAGAGGTTTTTAACATTTTCGCCTGCCTGGTACCGTCCGTAATCCCACCCCTTTTCCTTTTCGAGTTGGCAGGTCTAGAAATTTTGGTCGCAGCCCTTGTCTGAGGGGGAATAGCTTTAGAGTTAGATGGGGCCGTTACTGTCACTGTAGTTGCACCATCAATCGTAGCGGAGACTTCGAGCAGCCTATCTGGAGATGTTGACACGTTAAAAGGTATTTCAGTCTCAGTAAGCGAGGGTACGTCCCCCCGAATCCGCTCCCTTGATTTAATTGGAGATTTAGAATGAGCCAATAGGCCTAATGAGGAGCGTCTTGCATGCATAGGATCTGTAGAAAGGCGCCTCTCGGTGATAGCGATTTCGTGCTCTAAGACCGAGACTACTCTGGTGATATATTGATCCATGGTGCCAGACACTGATGTAAGAGTCATAGCGCGCTTCCCCTTCCCAGCCATATGACACAGTACTAATGGGTTCTTAGTGAGTGTGAAGAATTGATAAGCAACACAAACGACACTGTTCATACGACGGTTCCACCGCCGGCTTACCTCAAGCACTCACTTACAGAGGGATTGCCCAGCCCAGCCTTGGCCAGCCCCGGACGGCCACAGACGGCCCGCCCTCTGCCCGGGCTCAGCCCGGCGCCGCCCGCGTGTGTGGCCCGCGACGCGGGGTGTGTTGTTGTATTTAAAGCGCCTCCGGGAGCTGGACAGGTGAGACTGCGTCCGATGTGGGCCCGGGGATCCTGGGTGATGTAGTCCTCGCTCACCCTCCCTCCACGCTGCGGCCACGAAGGTCTAAAACGCGGCGGCAGGAGGGGGGGCAGGACGGTGCAGCAGCGGCGAGATGGCGAGGAGCGAGGTCGGCAAAGCCCCAGATGCAAGCAGGGACAGTTCAGAACAACAGCAAGAGAGACACCCGCTCCACCGGGTGTGTTGTTGTATTTAAAGCGCCTCCGGGCGCTGGACAGGTGAGACTGCGTCCGATGTGGGCCCGGGGATCGTGGGTGATGTAGTCCTCGCTCACCCTCCCTCCACGCTGCGGCCACGAAGGTCTAAAATGCGGCGGCGGGAGGGGGGGGCAGGACGATGCAGCAGTGGCGAGGAGCGAGGTCGGCAAAGCCCCAGATGCAAGCAGTGACAGTTCAGAACAACAGCAAGAGAGACACCCGCTCCACCGGGTGTGTTGTTGTATATAAAGCGCCTCCGGGCGCTGGACAGGTGAGACTGCGTCCGATGTGGGCCCGGGGATCCTGGGTGATGTAGTCCTCGCTCACCCTCCCTCCACGCTGCGGCCACGAAGGTCTAAAACGCGGCGGCGGGAGGGGGGGCAGGACGATGCAGCAGCGGCGAGATGGCGAGGAGCAAGGTCGGCAAAGCCCCAGATGCAAGCAGGGACAGTTCAGAACAACAGCAAGAGAGACACCCACTCCACCGGGTGTGTTGTTGTATTTAAAGCGCCTCCGGGCGCTGGACAGGTGAGACTGCGTCCGATGTGGGCCCGGGGATCCTGGGTGATGTAGTCCTCGCTCACCCTCCCTCCACGCTGCGGCCACGAAGGTCTAAAACGCGGCAGCGGGGGGGGGGCAGGACGATGCAGCAGCAGCGAGATGGCGAGGAGCGAGGTCGGCAAAGCCCCAGGGACAGTTCAGAACAACAGCAAGAGAGACCTTGGAGAATGAAGCGAAGTGTGGTGGCACTAAAGTATGTTCCGTTCTGCTAATTGTTACAAGACAATTTAGACCATCACCAAAGTTGCAAATTGCATCCTCTGAAAACTGGGCAGCATAATATCAAAATCATGTGGTAGCACACTGACCTGCGTTTATTGGGGAACGCAGTATCTTCATTGAGGACACAGTGCACCCTGAGATCTACATTAGAACTTTGACTTGGAAAGCATGCTAGAATAGAGCAGGAGTTTCAGCGCTTGCTTTGAATAGCTGTGGCCTCCAGTTCATGCGCTGATTTCCAGCAATGTCAACTCACTCTTCACACAATTTGTGTACCATTAAGTTGACTATAGCTTTCTCTTTACAAAAGAAATATTTTAAAATAAACAATTAGGTTAGATATGAACTACAGCACCATTCAGTTCAAGGAGCATAATGAGCCTATTACTTACTGGTAATCTTCATTACTCCTGGTTCTTTGTCCTCGTCCCATTCTTACTAATGGAGATTACCCCCAGGTCCCTCCAGTCATCATCCCATTCTTACTAATAGAGCTTACCAAAGCCTGAAACCCGGCCTTCCGAACTCCCAAGAACACAAAGGACATCACACCAAAAAGCAGCATCCCAAGAGAAGAAAATGGGAGAACCACAGAAAAAACAAAGACATGAGCACACAGCCCGCAACGCCCCGAACCAACCAACGGGGCGAACTCCCCAAAACATGCAGGTGATGACAAAGAAGATCAAACAAGCATTGGCATAGCCAATAGGTCTCGCCTTTGGGACCTTATAAGTGTTTAGCAATGCAACAGTTGCATAACTAAATACTTATAAGGTCTCAAAAGCGAGACCTATTAGCTATGCCAAGTGGCCGTGCGGCAGCGAAAGTGAAAGTGATAGCGATAGCGATCACAATCAAACATCAAAGCGGCCGTGCGGCCGTGAAAGTAATTGCGGTAAAGAGCTGCGCGCGCGCACGCGCACATGCACTGTAGCTCTAGGCTGGCCTGGTAGCACTTTTTGGAGCCCTCTCAATAAGTCTCGCCAGACCAGCGCATGCGCTGGGTCAGGCGAGACCTAAAAAAAGCATCCAAACCACAGCACCGCCACCCAAAGGGCGGACAACCCACACCAGGAACACACCCGAACCAACCACAGAGAAGGAGCACCCAACAAGGAAGCACCAGGGACCGTCCACACCAGAAGGACAGCGGAGAGGCCACCCACAGAAGAACACCCAAGGCGACCACACACACCAGAAAGCCAGGGTCACACCAACAGGGTTACAACTAAGGACTGAAAGAACAGGCACAGCAGAAGTAGAAGGCACCAGTAGCACAAAGGAGTCAAACAACCTTAGAAAAACAGAAGCAGGGCATCCACACCCCACCAACTCAAGCACCTCCAAAAGCGGAAAGCGGAAGGGAGCCAGCACCGAAGACGACAAGGCAAAGACAACCAGCCAAGGCTGAAAAAGGAGACAAACCACAGAGACCAGAAGCCCAAAGGCGAGCCCCCAGAACAAAACAGCGGAACCACTCAAAGGGCACAAAAAGCCTGGAAGGGTGCCCACCTCGAGAGAAAGCCACCAAGCCCAGGAACACCACGCAGCTCCACAGACCAAGCAGCAGAACCGACAGACAGTGACCCCCTGTAGACAAGGGAAGAGCGCCGAACACCGCTGAAAAAAAAAACCCAATGACCACACCAGAGACCCGAGGGGAAGCAAGGAGAGACCCAACAGGCTCAGTCCAAAGCAGGAGACAAAGGGTGACACGGCCAACCACAAGACTAACCCTAACACACCCGGGGAGGCCCACAGCAGACCAGCCTAGACAAAAGGGAACAAGGTCAGCAGACAGAGCCAAGGCGCTGACACAGAGGACCCCACAGAGAGCAAACCAGGAAGATAGGGTGCATAGACCAAGAACAAGCCTCTCCAAATCGACAGATCTGGCCACCAGAGAGCCCAGAGGACCCCATTACTGAAACCCCACAGAGGAGAAGGACTAGGCCCTAGGGCAGGAACATCCAGCACCAACCACCAGACAACAGTCCACACCATCAAAACCGGGAGAAGGAGCTGGGACACAGCGACAGGCCTACAAGCCAGGACCGAGGCAACAACCCCGAACGCACGAGATACGGGGACACAAACCCGGCACACCGCCCAACAAAAGCAAGGGAGGATAAAGAAGGAAGCAGGAACGCCGAGCACCAAAACACCAGTTGCCCAAAGACCAACCAGAAGTACCAGGCAAAGACACACAGACCCCAAAAGGATAGTCAATGGCAGGGGGAGAACCAGAGGGCAGAACACAGGAAAGCACAACCCCCTCACCAAAACGAGGCCAACAACATGACCCCACCCAAGGGAAGGCAAGAGGGGGACCGCAGCAGACCCTGAACCAGACCAGGGCACAGCACCAAGAGCGGGGAGAGGAAAAACCCCGAAGACCTCAAGACCAGGGGAACCCAAAGACCAAACAGGACCAACAGGAAAGACCCTGCCCCAGGAAGGGAGGAAACCCCCAACCGAACCACCAGCCGACCAACCGGCCCAGAGGACAAAGGACGACAGCAAGGAACCACACCAAGAGAGTCCCAAGACCAGCCGCATAAGGGCCACAAGAACAGGAGAGACAAACAGGGAGGCCCACAGCCCAACCCCTCAGATGCCCCACAGACTCCTGGGATGCCAGCAGACTGAAAACAGACACGCGAGCAAGACACAAGGTCACCATATGGCACCACCACCAGCCAAGAAGGAGTGGCAGAGGGCCAACAGCCACAACCCTGAGACCCCCAACCACCGAGGGCAGAGAGAAAGTCACTGGAACCAGCCACAGCCAGGCCACACAGGGAATACAAAGTGGCAGGAAGAAAGGGAGGAAGCCAAGCATCCCACACCGGCATGCCAACGCCACAGCCTAGCCCACGCCAGGGTAAGGCAGGCACAGAGGAAGGGCCAGAGGAGAGGGCATGGAGGCCTGCCTGGCCCCAGCTACACCAGACACAGAACTGCCAACCACCAAGGGGCCGAAAGATCCACACCCAAGCAAGTTGAAAAGCGACCAGAGAAAGGGAGGCCAGACAGGGGTCACAGGCTGACACCCAAAGGCGACTCCGAAGGCACAAAGGCACCAAGTCCACAATGGCCTTAGCTTGACACCAACCAAAGGCATGGCCCCCGCACAACCAGAAAGCCCCCAACCCGGAAACAAGGGCAGAGAAGGCACCACCAACCTGACCCGCACAGGCCAACGAGGGGCCAACTGAAGGGACAGCAAGGCCAAAACATACAGAGGCAAAGCCAAGGCCCCACCATTAGACCAAAAGACTTGTGGCGACACCACAATCCAAGGAGGAACGAGCCCAGATGGCCCACAGGCGCACAACCCACAGAGGAGGCAGGGACGAGAAGAGGGACCGGGCAGAATCCGGGCCCACGTGGACACAGCAACAGCCACTAAAAAACCCAGAAAAACCAGGGACAGGAGACACCAGAGGCACAAAACCAGCCCCTGAACCACAACACACTGACCAGAAAAAACACAAGCAGGAAGGCACGCAGGAACACCAAAGGACCAAGCACAAATGGCAAGCCCAAAGCGAAAAGTGACAGGACCAGGCCAACACCACAGGAACCCCACAAACCGGGCCAACGGCAACCAGATGCACCAGGGGCACCCAGAGCACAGCCCAACATTGCTGCCGACCCAGGGCCACAGAAAAGCCAGCCCAGAGAAAGGGCACAACCTGGAGAAGCGGAACAACAGGGCTGCCAAGCAGGAGCGAAACCTGGAAAAGCCACAACGCAGCACACACCCCCAGGGCAAGCCGACACCAGATCACATTGGCTGCCACACCAATGCCTCCACCAACCAGCCCAAAGCAACAGGGGAGAAACAAAGGAGCCACAGAGGCAGAAGCGAAGCACGACCCACAACACCCAGCCCCCCCTGGCGGTGCACGACCTGGCAGCAGGGAGGCAGAGGACCCCCAAAACTGCCCAAGGAACCCGGAAAGTAACAAAAGAGGGGAAAAGAAACCGCAACACTGAACTCACCCCTCAGAAGCCAGCCCAAGTGTAACCCACAACCCCTGCGCAGGGCCACAGGCAAACACCAACACTGGAAACCAGGCACACCAGGGGCATCACCAGCTCAACCCACGAGCCATGAGCCACCCAAGGACCACCGCTAGAGACCAGGGAGAGGGTTCAGCATCACAGTGCACCAGTGAACCCCAGAGCCAAGGCCCACGCCAGGCCAGAGAGAGGGCACAACACCAAGCCCCAAGGTGAGAACAGACCCAAGAAGCAGGGAGGCCGGGAACATCAAGGGCCTGCGGAAGCCCGCAAGAAGTGCGACAGACACACAGAAGAGAAAGAAAAAGAGGGATGAAAAACTGCCCAGCGTGACTCACCCCCGTGGGAGGCAGAATCCACATAACACTGTTAACCCCCACCAGCCAGCCCAGGCACAGTCCATCAACACAGCACCGGGAAACAGGCCAGCTGGAAAATCCCCCTAAAAGAGAGAGCCACCAAGAGCGGGGAGACAGTACATGTATTCCAAGCAACAGGGAAGCCGGGGACCAGAACATGAGAATAACCGCTGTGCGGTATTCACCCCCGGGGCAGGCAGACACCATAAAACACCGTCTGCCCCCACCATTCAGCCCAGTCACAGACCATCAACTCAGTGCCAGGAAACAGGTAATCCAGAAAATACCCCTGAAAATAGAGAGCCAACAGGGACCCTCTAGTGCCATAGAGCCGGGACAGGAAAAAAAATGCCATACTGTACTCACTCCTGGAGCAGGCAGACGCCATAACACACCACCTGCCCCCACCAGCCAGCCCAGGAGCACTCCACCAGTCCAGCCCGGGGCAACAGGAAACGGCTATACCAGCCCACCAGGCACTCCAGGGGCACCACCAAGACCGGCCCTGAGTCACCATTCAGCTGTAGCAGCGCGTCCTCCAGCCCGGCCCAGCCACCAGGAAGACGTGCCCTTCCACCCGGAATACACAGGGAGGGCGGGCGCAACAACAGCCGCAAAGGGCTGCCTGGCAACAACCGCGGATCCCAGCAAGCCCAGCAGGCCGAGAGGCACCACGCAGCACATCGAGGAAAGACCAGCAGCCTGACGGGATCCAAAGTAGACTGCTGCAGAATACTGCAGGAGGTAAGTAGAACCAGCAACCTCGTCCCATTCTGTCGACAGACAGAAAAAAGATGAGGCAGAATGCTGGGTAGGTACTGCTTACGTACTCCCAGTGGGAGGGGGGTGGAGTTAGGTGTTCCAGAATTCCCCTTTTCTTTTTTTCTGTCGTGGAGATGGTCATCTCCATTAGTAAGAATGGCATGAGGACCGGAGGGACCTGGGGGTAATAGTAGACAATATTTAGGAACATGCACATATCCCAGACCGATTCTAAATAAAACAAAACTCTACACCAATGAGGCATGCATCAAAAACATGCATTAAGTTCTGCAAGAGCAAGGCTGAGCAGGCAAGTTGTTGCCATTGTTAAAGTTTTCAAAATGGTCCAGCTACAACTTCTGCTCCTGTGCCTTTTGGAAACGAAACAGTCACAAAATACTGCTCACTTTTGCAGTCCAAAGCCAGGGGTCATGTCTGAGGCCAACACAAGGAGATGATGGACGGAGCACTGAAACTTTTCAGACACCTACCCCCAGTCACAGATCTGGGTTGAATCCATCATCGTTCTTTAGCTCACTTTGCCACCCCAGTTCAGACCCAGCCATATGAAAATCAGTACTGATCCTGTTACTCATCGGAACAGTCCAGCCCAACTCCCAAGCCAGGTCTTCCCTGGACCAGAAACAAGCAAACAAGCTTTGAGGCAGCTAAATCACATTTTCTTATTTCATCATCATCATCATTTGCTTTATTTCAATAACTGGTATCATAAAGCATCAAGCAACACTTTAAAAAGAAGTTAAGAGACTACGAGTTAACAAGAGGTATAAAGATAGAGCTAATCCAAGGAATGTGTTCAGTCGGGACATGTGAGCACATTATTGCATGGCAGAAGATAAAACAGTTATAAAAAAAAAACTATACAATAAAAATTTCTAAAAGTTCATTGATGAGATCATGAATACTATGAGTAAAAACAGTTAAAAAGTACAATCTTAACAGACCAACCCAATGGGTGAATAAAAATGTTTTTTTTTTTTTTGCAATGGATAGGCATTCATCATGGGCTGAAGTGATTTCTATATGACACCTAAAATATGAAGTTAGACCACCCCACGCAATGCTTTTTGCCTAACTATACAGGCGTGGCTTAGGAACATGGCCACCCCACAGGCAAAGAGGGCTCTTGCGCCAGACTTCAGGACTTTTCTTTTTTACTAAACCCTATTTTTTGATTCAGAAACGTTTTTCAGAATTGCAAAATGGTTGAGAAATTATTACCGGTTTGCAATTTGGATGGAGCATGTTTTGGGCATTACTTCCAAATTGTGAATCGCTGTCATATGTATCAATTATTTGTTACCCTAACTCCATTGATCTCTCATCGATTTTAAGTTGGAGTGCTAACTAATTGACAAGGAGGAATGGGTCATGTTTAGAGACCTTGCCCTTTGGGAATCATGGTGGCAGCGCTGATGGGAGGAAGCAGTGTTTTTCAAAACTGAAATCTTTTTTTTAAAATGTCCACTTTTCTTCAATAAAATCGGACTGCGTTAAAAAAAAGTTTTCACATTTTAAATGCATTGACTGGATTAGTGAGCTGCTGTTCCTTGAAGGACATAATGGCTTTAATTACAGCCAATCCCACAAGGTCACAATTGCGACCTGCCTAATAAATATTAATTAAGCAGGTCTTTCATGAACCACTGCAATTGTCAATATTGCAAACTGACTTATTAGAACATAGGTTGGTTTGGAAAGTTAGATATTGGTCGTAAAATATCAGGTCGCAAATTGTGATTACTTTTGTGACAAGTATCTTAGTACATCTGGGATATGATTCACAATTGATTTACAATACTGAGTAAGAATTTGAAAACTATAAACCAGACGTAGATAATATAACCAAGAGTACTGGAGAGAGCAATTGGGAAGATACTGCCAGAAAAAAAAAGAAGCAAGTTCTTCAGTAAAGTCATTGATGAATTTGAGGAGTAACTGATAAAAAGATGACAATCACAAATTAAGGAGATATTAATTTCATTATCAACTAGGACAGCCAAGATACCACACTGAGGGACTGCAATGTCACTCTATGAGACCAATCAAGAGCACACAGGAAGGAACTAGAGAAGTCTATACACCAAAGCAACTAATGGTGATCCTTTCAATTACCACTCTCAAATCTACCAAGTTGATTTACTAAACAGAGGGCTCTCCTTCTGCCCAATCACATTCTTGGGTTTAGTACGAATCTAACTTGAACTCTATAAATTCAGTAGAATACTTAATGACACTTTTTCAAATATAAACCTAAGGAAGTAAACAGATATTTTCTTATACAGACCACTTTTAGATTAATTAGAAGGCAACCTCTTGATTTTTACATTATCAACAACAGAACCATACGATCGATCAGACCTTGAGGGTATGGCGCAAGATTTAGGTATACCTGCAAATTATCCAATAGAAAGCAGTTTTAAACAGAAGTCAACAATCACACCTTTTTGATCGCTTGGAAATACCATTAACCTCTTTTTGTACTGCCATTATTGATGATTTAGAAACCCACTTTCAAAAATTTAGTGTGGAAAAGAAAAACTTATCAACCAACATCAATCATGCAGAAAGAAAGGGCTACCAAAATAATGAGGAACAACTGTGAAATTATCATAATGGAGGCTGACAAAGGAGGGGATGTAGTAATTCAATATCCAGATAGCGACTTAAAAGGAGCCCAGAGAAAACTTTCCGATGCTACATGCTACCATAAATTGAAACATACACTGCCTTCTAAGACACAATCTGAACTGCATATTAGTGGCTTATCAACATTGGAAGAAAAAAGTACTTTTTTTAATTGAATGCTCCAAAATGGCCACGATCTGTTTTTTGCCCATTCTACATAGCAGAGTCCTCCTTTTACATGATACCCTATCATATCAGGCATTAATTCCATTTTCTCCAGACTTGAAAAATACATAGACTCCCACCTCCAACCTTTCATCGGGAGTTACCTTGTTGCATATGGGACAAAAAGGACAATGTCAATGATTTAAGATATTACATGGCAACAATACTATCTGTTGATCATAAATGTGAGAAGCCTCTGTTTCTCAATCAGACAGTGGCATGGCATTCAAGTCATACAGAAAGCAGGTTCACCCACTCCTGGACTATGAACAGTATGTACATTGAAATGCTTGATTTTGATAAAGACAATCTCCCTTAAATTTCAGGGGATGGCGATGGGAGCCAAATTACTCCCCCATATTCCTGTCTCTTTCTATGCAAAGCACAAAAACGTGGGTTCTGGAGTGGCAAATTCCTTGGTTATATGCATATGTAACATTTGGGGACGATTCATTGATGACGCAAACACAAGGAAATGATGGACGAAGTGCTGACACTGTTCAGACACTCACCCCCAGTCACAGATCTGGGCTTAATCCATCATCATTCTTTAGCTCACTCCGCCACCCCAGTTCAGACATGGACATATGCAAATCAGCCCGACCCTGTGCCTCATGGGAACAGTCCAGCACGAACTGCCAAGCCATGTCTTCCCTGGACCGGAAACAAGCATCCTGGGACCAGATTCTGGCTAATCAGCAGTCATCAGCCAGGCTAGCTTGAATCCAGTGGCAAAGTGAGCAAGGGACCCACGTCTGGGTATACCCTGCCAACTTAGGGCGTACAAAGCAAACACAAGGAGATGATGGCCGGAGCGCTGACACTGTTCAGACACTCACCCCCAGTCACAGATCTGGGCTTAATCCATCATCATTCTTTAGCTCACTCCGCCACCCCAGTTCAGACATGGCCATATGCAAATCAGTCTGACCCTGAAGACATGGCTTGGCAGTTCGGGCTGGACTGTTTCCATGAGGCACAGATTTGCATATTACTCTGTCTGAACTGGGGTGGCGAAGTGAGCTAAAGAACTTTGATGAATCTGAATTGGTGCTTTTTCTAGTGTCTGAAAAGTACATTAGGTTTAATAATAGTATGGTAGTGTTAAGCACATGCTTGAAATTGGTTAAGATTATTGCAGGATATGTGTGTTGTCTCAATGTGGAACACTAAAGATTCTCTTACAGCAGTCCAATATTGAAGGTATCAATATCTAAAACAGTCTTAACTATTTTGCACGCACTATCCATTCCCACACAGGACTCACACCCCACATACCCACATGCACCATCCGGCATTACAAAAAAGATCTCCGATAAAGTGACCCTTCGGCGGACCCATAGGGGATTGCAGCACCGGCCCTACGAGGAGCAAGTGCCCGATGATGAAGCATGACACCCCCGAGGGTGTGTGAGGGCAACAGTTGGCAAGACTTGTTCTTCCCCCTTAGTGGGTCCCATTCTCACCTAGGAATCTTTATTTATTATTTTTTTCCTCTTTTTAAGGCGCATGAGTGACTTTTTGCACCCCGCCACAGGAACAGTGTCCCCCTTTTTTGGAGATTGAATACACATCAGCACAGTCACAAATCTGTTTCTGATGTCATCTTAGGTATTTTGGGGCCCTGGGCAAGGCATACTGTAGACGCCCCTGTCCAAAAGAGATTTGTATTTTATTACCATTTTCTTCAAATTCAAGCCCCATGATGTCAAGCACTATTGAATAATACATTAAAGATTGAAATAGAGAAATAGACAGATGTGAGATAAAGAGAAAGTTCACTTCCACAGGACACCCCTTGGAAGATGGAGACCTTAGACAATTACCCATTCTGTCCCTTTCTTAAAATGTCTGTGTATGTTCCTGTTACTTGAAATTGTACACAAGACTCTAGTACTTTCCTTTGTTATTTCATCAAGGTTGAAATAGGATTATAGTCTTCACCAGGCATTACAGTCATACCTCACCATTCATACCCAACCAATTCCCATTTTTTAATTTAGATTTTTGATACAGAGCTAGCTTAACTCTATGCTTTACAGGGAAGATTTTATTGCCACAGGGTTATCTCAGACTCGAGCTGCTGGACACAGACCAGAATTGTATGTGTGAGTACTGGATGAAACCTTATTAGGAAAACAAGAATGTGAAGTAAATGGGTTAGGAATTGTAACTGGGATGGTCCTAGATGCTTTTGTATCCCATTCATTTACTTATGCAGGACAGAGATAACCATTTTTTGAAGGCTCATGAATACAAAGCTGTTTTCAGTCTATCACTGAATGTTCTTCTGTGCTATTGTATACATCTCAAGGCCTGTCGTGCTATAATTAGGGAACTGAAGTGCCTCATTAACTTCCTAAATAGAAGCACCCTGAGCCATATCTAGGGTTGTCACCTGGCTGGTTTTATACTGGCATGACCAGTATCGTAATGCTTCTGCTCGTTCAAAAATTTGAAAAATCACCTAAAGCCAGTATTTTCCCCTTCCTTATCGATAAATACTATAAACAGTAAATATTAGAAGAAAACTCTTTAAACTATGTTCTACTGCTACCCTGATGACCTCTGATTGATAATTAAATTAGACAAAGACAGAAATACCATATTAAGACTGAATCCAGAGATTTCATGTAAAATTCTGCTTAAGAAGCATGTCCAGGCATTTGCAGAATCTTAAAATGTGAAGAGATTGCCGGCATTTTTCTCTGTGAAAGGTGGCAACCCTGGCCATATCATGCTCTGATTTTCTGTGCTGCGCTGGCACATAAGGGATCTCTGAGTTTCTTTTGTACATCTTCTGCCCATATGTTAACTCAAAAAAGTTCTGGGTTAGTGCATGTTTTGATGAAAGCAGAGCTCAGAAACATAAAGTGTCGATTAAAGCCCTGTGTTTCAAGCTCTGCTGTCTGTTGCCTATGCACTAACTCAGAGATTTTTTCTTGAGCTAATGTATGCGCTAAAGACACAAAAAAGAAGTACACATACTGTTCCTGCACCAGTGCAGTGCTGATAACAATATCATGATACAGCCACATTTCTGTAGCATCTGTGAATTAACATATGTGATTTGTTAGTTTGGTTAGAACATGCATCAAAAACCTGTGTTGAGTATGGCATGGACATTTTTAAATTTGGTGTTTCTATTTTATTTATTAATTCATTTATAGTGTTTTATAAAGTTTGAACATGACCACCACGGTATCAGAGAGAGAGCTGATGAGGGTTGCAGTACAGTAAAAACACTTGTCCTATCAGAGATGTTGTACATAGAGTTCTGAAAGCAAGGTACAAAACAATAATATACAATATAGAAAATGGTAAATGACAGTTTCAAAAGAGGTCTCTTATGACACATATTTTTCTAGTAGTAAGGCTTTAGAAGAAATGTTTCTCCTGAGGTGGAGAGAGAGATTTGGATCGAAGGGATTGTTCCTGCACTTTGAAGGTCCCAAATCACAGCTCAATTGTAAAAGGACTTTCATCCTTGAAAACGATTGAATGTATGCCCGTAAGACATTCACAGAAAGTGACATTGCAGATGTAAATGCATTAATTCCAGCTTAATATTCATCCACTCTTGTATAATATTATACAGGAGTACATGTCACACGAGGGGTGGGGTGTGGGTGTATCAAGGCACGGTTTGCATTGAAGGTTTGGGGAAAGGATGTGGTCGAACAGCTAGGGTGGTCGACCTCAAATCTGGTGAATCGGGTTCGAGTCTCGTCAATGACGCTCAACATCCTGTGATTCTGGGCGAATCACTTAATCTCCTGGTGCCTAACAAAAATGAATGTGTCCTTATGTAATGCAACTGGTGCTCATGTACAGCACTCTGATACCCAATACCTTCAGGTCAAGTTTGCGCTATATAAGACTCTGAAGAAAAAAAAAAGGTTGCGATACCCCATAAACACATCTGTTCCTGATCATTGATAAACTACTGTCTGACCTATTCCCTCACTAGAAATAGTAATAGTTTTACCCCAGTAATTGTCTGAGGTCAATCCTTTTCCATGGGGGAAGTGGGAAGATAACTCATCCAAACCTTGTAGCGGTGGACGGAAAAGATTTTACCCACTGGGAAAAACATGTTTCCCCATGAAGCAAAAAAACAGAAACTACATGCAATTGCACAGTAGAGCTCCCTTTCTCTAATACAACATTATACTGTGCTTACAATTCCACATTGTGACCTTGCCAGAAGCTCAAGTGGAAACCTGCTACTGGTGCAGCTTTCCAGCCTTCTCTTATAAAGGTATGTGAATTTCCAAAAACATGAAAGTACAATCAAGACGATGTCTAAAACTCCAAAGGTATGTTCACTTTACTTTAGAGCTGTCAGAATGTAGAGGTGCCTCACTAAGGGCCTGATTAAGAGTTTGGCAGTATGGAGCTGGGTCTGGCCTGCCGCCCCACTGCTAAACCTGTGATTGACCCGCCCGCCAGATTCCGAGTGTTTCTCATATCTAGTGGGCTTTTTTTTTACGTTCCCACAGTGGTGTTAAAAAAATGGGCACCACAATGGGAATGCCAAAAGCAGTCTCTGCATGGCATGGACTGTAAAGTCCATGCCGTGCAAGAACTGGGGTGCATGCACACAGGGAGGCACATGTTGTGCCCTTCTGTATGCACTCCATGGCCCAGAGGTAACAGGGGGCCTTATCGGCCCCCCTTTGTTTCCTCACCACCACGGTTTTCATGGAGGAAGAACCACTATGAAAACCGTGGCAGAGGGGAAACTTGTAATATACTTGGCGGGACTGTGGCGATACCGCAAGCATATTGCTACCTCTTTACGACTGCACCATCACCAGGGAACAGCGGTTGCCTGGAAGTTGTGGCGGGAAAATGGCGGTCTGACCGCCTTAATTGTCGGAAGATCGCCACCGTCAGACTCGTAATTGAGTTCTAGGTAAGTTGCTTTGCAGGCTAGTGCAAGTACTTGGAATTTGAACTAGAAGGTTGTGCAATCTTCGTTGTGCAGGGCCCCCTCTCTCTAAGTATTCTGCAAAGTAAAGGTGGGTGAGCCAGAAAATGAACAGGGAGAGCCGAGATAGAGTCAAGCCAATCGTGAATCAGGCGTGAAGAGATCGTGCACAAGGCGAGCCTTGAAAATATTTGGTCTGTAAATCCTGCAACAAACATCAAGTTCAAAACTCAAAAAAGTATATTCTTTAAACATGCAGAAGCATTTTACCTAAGTACATCAGATTATATCCCTGCATTGAGAAGCGTTTATCAAAATTGAGAAACATTCTCCCATCAGGATAACAAGGCTATTAGTGATGTAAGAGGCAAGTCAATTGTCATGCATATCTTATATGAAGATGAAATTCTTATTATAGAAGGTGCAACATTATAAGCTATTAAATCAAATACAAGAGAGATTTTTGTACTGTGCACATCCTGAACTCAGGTATTTGAAGGTGCTCTCATGTGTGATAATGAATGAAAAGGAGGGTTGGTAAAATAAAGTATTTGTCTAGGTTCACAAAATTTGGTCAAGCACAAAAGTCGGGATTGACCCCAGGTTTTGTGGTATCACCCTGTGTAATTCAGCAACTACAAGGATTTCTTTGAGAAATGGAGTTACTGGTTGACTAGGGTGTTGTCACGAATTCCCAGAACATAGGGAGGGTATGGACGAGTTACAGGACTGGTGGAGTGTACCTCACGAGTCCGGTCCTCTGCTCTCTTTATTGCAGGAGGACCCACCGGACTGGACTTGGAGTGGGGAACACGCAACGTTGGAGGAATCCGCTGATTCCCAACAGGGTTCCTTTAACTGGGACTCGTACATCGCAAGCCCTGCCCCCGGACTCAGCGTCACGGCGTCTGAATTATTGTTTAAAGAGGACGATGACGAGGCAAGGGGGGTGTGGCCCAAAGCAGGAAGACGAAAGAAGGAAGAGGACACCGACCGAGAAACGCTGAGAGGAGCTTCGCCTTCACGAGACGCCGAGCCCCTGCTGTTGCCCTCCCGAGAAGCGAAGGACGATGTGCAGAGAGAGCAAGGAGGCCAAAGACCCCGTGCTATGCCCAGCCACACTCCCAGAGGAGTGGGGCTCAGTCAGGTGCGTGCAAGGTTCACAGGGTGGGTCGGGTGGAGGGGGAAGACCAGCGACTAGCGGATTATCGTCTCACCGCTCCAACCCTATGGTACCCTTCCCTTTGCACTTCTGCACATTTGTAGCGCCGAACAAAGGCACTGGTGGCCCCTCACTCCCATTTCCCCGAAAGTTTCAGATAGAGTAACCCTACTCACGGTTCCTCTGTAGTTTTTGTCTCTCTTCTTGTTGCCGTCTTGAGGAGACACAGGTCGCCTGGAGGAGGGAAGAGACCAGGAAAGGATTCAACCCAGAACTCATTGATATCTCAACAATTAAACAGACTTGACCGGGTAGAAGCCTGATAGAGCTTCGGGAATAAGACGTATTATTCCCCTGTGATCACTGGCATATGTCTGTTGCCCTTTTAAGACCAATAAAGAGCACAAAAGACATCTTGAATAGCCGTCATTTCTTGCAATTCCTGACAGGTGTGAACCCTTGTCAAGCAGCAGCAACAATACTTATCAGGGTAAGGCACACTTCAAATTAACCTGTGTTTAACCCCCTGGTAGCTCGAAAACTGAGCAGTCAGGCTTAACTTAGAGGCAATGTGTAGAGGCAATGTGTAAAGTACTTGTGCAACACTTCAAACAGTAACACAATGAAAACGTCACATAAAAAGGATCCCACACCAAGTTAGAAAAATAAATCAAAATTCAATAAATAAAACTTGACCAACTGTGATGGAGTGCAGGTTGGATACAGTCCCCAGATTAGTCCCGCTGAAGTTTTACCTTCTGAAGACAGCGCAATAAGTCCCATTCACATCGGAGAGGTGAAGAACCAGAACCTTTTGGACCTGGCGGCGCAGGGTACCAGATCAGATTTATTAGCTGCAGCTAGTACAGTTGTCCCAGAAGTACATGAGGTAGGTTCTCAGGAGACTGCCACTTCACTCCGTGGCGCACAATCTTTTATAGCATATATGTAAAATATACATTAACCAAATACACACCCATAATACATAAGAAAGAGCCAATAAGGAAAGTTGGAAAACAGGACAGAACCAATAGGAAAGGTTTAAAAACAAAGTATCAGATGACTCGAAGAAGCCTTTCCTTCAACTGTGTTTGTCACCCCTCCTTCAAACGAATTCATTAACAGATCCACAACTAACTTGCAGGTGGCGAGATACGTTTGTGTGTATTGGAGGACAGTTGTGAAACGAGAGAATGCTAGCAGAGGACAGTGAAGGCCAGAAGATAAGATAAAGTCAGAGGAGAATAGTGTGAACCAACAGATAGTTGAGACGGGGATTAGAAAAACCAGACAGGGATTAGTGTACTCGGCCAAACCTAACACCAGCTTTGCAAATAGAGGCAGAAGGTTAATTTTGACACAAAGCTGCAGAAAAAGCAGAAAAAGACTTCGATCGTCGTTCTGCCTGAGTGAGGGCAACACAAGATGGCGGCGGAGCACAAAATGGCGGGTCGATACGATCACAATCGAAAATCGAAGTCCCTCAGACCCTCCTTTTGCCAGAACTCAGGCAAGATACTCAGGCTCATATTAATCTGAGTCAATGTCGATGGCCATAAGGTCATCGAGCTGTTGCTGTAGCATCCTTCTGATATTCTCTGTTCTTTGTGACTTGGGTTTAGGGATGCACATAGTGGCACAGAGGTCGCAGATGGCGGGGCCACAGTGCATACAAAGGCAACAAGAGAATATGATGGCTAAAACTACTCCAAGGAACGTCAATATTTTCCAACCCCATTTGGACAGTAGCCCCCAAAACCACTCCAATAATGACCAATCTCCTTCGTCCTGATGAATCGACTCAGAGATCATGTGTAACTTAGAGATAGCTTGGTATACTGTCGGAGCGTCATTTGGTATGAAAATACAGCAACTTGACCCGATCAATTTGCATACTCCACCACGGTCTGCAAGAACAAAGTCTAAGGCAACTCGATTTTGTAAAGTCATGAGACGATCTGCCTGTAGTTCTGCCGTGATATTACTTAAGGCTCCTACAGTGATGTCTATGGTTGTTTCTACGACACAAACCAATTGCCTTATATTTCTGCTGTTGGCCATTGGACCCCAAAAAGGAAGAAATCCTTTGAGGAAATCTCCTCCTTCTTGTCCTGTTGTGTCCTTGGAATTAATAATCCCTCTGCCATATCTGTTTCGATGATGATTTGCAGAAGCGGTGTATGTAGGGGTAAGAAGGAAAGCTATATAGCAAGTACCGTAGAAACCCGTTGGCAACCACGTGTAAGCCGTATTATAACAAATGAAATATGTGCCTTGAGACGGCACTAGAGGAGGCGAGTTTTGAGAGGAATAGACATATGTGTGGGAACAGCTATTTCTTTGTATAGTGTCAGCAGACTGACCATTTATCTGTAAACAGAAATTGCCCTGATGTGGTATAGTCCAAATCGGTGAAGATTTTCCTTTTTTAACTTCATCACTAAGGCTAGTGACATATTGGGTGACGTTCCAGTTATTGTACGCTTTTCTTTCGTCAATGGAGATCTTACTATTTTCCATGATTTTAGCCATAGCTACCATTCCCTTTATCAATGAACTATGACTAAAATCCGGATCACTAGTACGTGAAATAACGGATCGTCTAAATTTGCTTTGATAGGCATTGGAGAAGATGACAAAATAAGCCCAAGCAGAACTTTCATAGGAGAACGGAAGGACTAAATACGGCATTCCTTTTTCTACGGTATGTGGCATGAGTCCACACACCCAACAGTCAGTTGTATTGATCACTAATTGATGTTGATGTAACAACTGGATAAAGGAATTGTTGTAATATTCAGTTCTTCTAATGAGTTCATGTTGAGGAAGGGTATGAAATAGATGTGGAGAGACAGTAGAAGAAGACAAAGAGGTAGAAGGAGAGACAAGTTTTTGCTGCAGGGTAATAACAATCCAATTTATACATGTCAAAAGAATACATAATAATATAATAATACATAAAGCAATACCACAACGACTATACATTGATTTACACTGATTCATTTTATCTTTACTTTCTCTTTTGCCTAATGTAGTTTCCATCTTTCTAAGTGGATGCTCACGGCAATCTTCCTCAATCACTTAATCACGATTGTCTGCCGTCCTATGACACTGCAAGTCCTGCAGGCCTATTGTCACTACTCAGGTCGCAACTAAGACTCCTACCGTGACCTTGCAACCGGGACAGAATACTACATAGGAGAGAGAAATCTTAAGAGTTCTTTGGTCTGGGTCTCAAATTATAATGTTCTTTATCAGGTGTAGTTTGATCTTGAAACAATGTTCGTGGATTGGTCGTATTCAAGCGACGATGTGATGGTATTGCTTCCTGAAGAATGTCGTCGTCCTCTTTCTCAGACAATGTTCCATTCAGGTGTGCATCACTGAAAGATACGAATCGTGGAACTTTTTCACTTTCTGAGTCACCAACACCCCTACGAACCCACTGATCGAAGGGTAGAGGCAAAGGCACTTTCTTACAATGCACACCGTGAATCCAATTTTTCTTTCCTTCGACTTTGACTGCTGTTCTCGTGGTTAAAAGTACCAACCGAGGCTCCTTCCACCTGGGCTCCAAATTTTTCATCCTTTGGAAATTCTTGGTACAGACCCAATCACCTGGTCGGATGGAATGACCTGGGTCTGTGGAAACCTCCAGCAAAGCACTCTGAACCTGTTGATGGAGGACACGCAATTTAGTCGTAAGGTCATGCAGGTAGTCAATTAACATTGGATATGGTAAGTCTGAGTATTTCTTAGGGCGAGGGACTCCCCATACGTTAGCCGGGCGTCCAAAAACCACTTCGTAAGGGCTAAGTCCCAAACGAGAGTGTACTGCAGTTCTGGTGGACAGAAGAGCTAATGGCAAAGCATCGGGCCAGTTGAGTCCTGTACTAGCCTGAACTTTTGCTAGTTTTAACTTTAAGGTTCCGTTGTAGCATTCTACTAAACCCGCTGACTGTGGATGATTTGCCGCATGAAACTTTTGCTTGATACCAAGACCTGCACAAACTTTTTGCATGACTTGGCCCACAAATTTGCTCCCATTGTCACTCCAGACAATGCGCTGCAAACCAAACCTGGGGAAAAATTATGTTAGTAGAACTTTAGCTGTGGATAAGGCTGTGTTGTCTTTTAGAGGGTATGCTTCTATCCAACTTGAAAAGGCGCATACTACCACCAGAACATATTTGAGGTTGTTGCATCGCTCCATATGAATATAATCGATCTGCAACACCTCAAATGGATATGTCGGAGGAGCAAAGTGACCTGCTGGAGTTGGGGTTCCCTTTCCCGGATTGTACATCAAACAAACAATACAATGTTTCACTACATTGTCTGCACACTTTGGGATTCCTTCATTTTGCCACACTGGAGCTAGAAGCTTGAATATACCTTTTGCACTTAGGTGAGCTGGACCATGTGCCATAGTGACTACTGGAAGTACATAGGCATCTGGTAACAGCCAACCTTGGTGTTCAGACAATATCACCCAACAACCCATCTCATCCAACATTCCTGTACTTTCTTTCCACTTGCTCAACTCTTTCTTTGTAGCCTTTTTCTGAATTGCTCTTACACTTTCCACTGTATCCTCTACATTCCTCTCTCTCTAACCCAATTTGCAGGACCCGCCACATACATTTGACTTGTTGCGTCTCTCGCTGTCTTTTTCGCTACTTCATCTGCAAATGCATTTCCTCGACCAACATCATCTGTAATCTTTTTGTGCGCACTACACTTCACAATTGCTATTTGAGCAGGCAAAGAAAGTGACTCAAGAAGATCAGTCACTAATTGACCATGTTGTATTTTAGTGCCATGAGAAGTAAAGAAAACCCCTTTCCTTCCAAGACGCCCAAAATTAAACGCTACACCAAAGGCATACTGACTGTCGGTATACACGTTTACTCTCTTTCCTTTTGACAACACACATGCTCTCGTTAAAGCTATCAATTCTGCTGCTTGAGCTGAATTGTGTCTAATACGTGCGGTTTCCACAACTGTATGTAAAGTAGTAACAGCATAGGCTGAAACTGTATCTCCATTAGGAAGCTTGAAACAAGAACCATCCACCCATAGAATTCCATCTGGATTCTCTAGAGGCGTATCTTTCAGATCAATTCTTCCTTTTGTCTCTTCCTCGGTACGGAGGAAACAATCATGTTGTTCTTGGTCATCTTTGTCCACTGGAAGAGGCAACAAAGTAGCTGGATTTAAAGTATTACATCGTTTGATGTGTACGTGACTAGCCAAAAGTGTCAACTCATATCCAGACAAACAAGCACTCGTAAGATGCTGCGTTTTTGTTCGGTTTAGTAAGGTATCCACTGCATGCGGCACCATAACAATAAGTATGTTATCTAACACTATTCCAGCAGACTGCCGAATAGAAATCGCTGCTGCTGCTGTTGCTTTGAGACAACTAGGCAATGCTTTAGCTACTGGGTCTAACGTAGCCGAAAAATATGCACATGGTCGCTGTTTGTCTCCAAATCGCTGCGTTAAAACTGACAACGCACAACCTTCCTTTTCATAAACGTAGAGCGTGAAGGGCTTGCTGTAATTGGGAGTACCCAATACAGGAGCGGAACATAGAGCAGTGCGTAAGTCAGTAAAACTCCTCTGACATTCGTCAGTCCATGGAAGGGGCTGAGGCGTATCTTTCAAAGTGAGTGCCAACAAAGGCTTGGCCAACAGAGAGAAGTTAGGGATCCACTGCCTACAATAAGAAGTAAAACCCAGAAAGGCACGTACCTCCCTTTGTGTGGACGGCACAGACATTTGCGCAATCGCCTGAATTCGTTCTGGGGTTAATCGTCGTCCCTCCTTTGATAGGAGATGACCCAAATAGGTAACCTCTCTACGAACGTATTGTAATTTTGAAGGTGAAACCTAATGATTCAGATCAAACAGATGGCGTAACAATGCAGCAGTCACATCTTTACAAATATCTTCTGAATCAGCAGCAATCAACAAGTCATCCATATATTGGATAAGAGCAGCACCAGACGGCAAATGAAAAGCATCATGATGACATTTTAAAGCTTGACAGTAAATAGAGGGACTTTCACAATAGCCCTGAGGTGTGCGCTTAAACTGGAAGCTTCGGCCTCCAAGAGAGAAGCCAAAAATATCCCTACTGTCTTCAGCAATGGGAATACTAAAGAAGGCATTCTTTAGATCGATAACAGAAAACCAAGTCGCTGTAGAAGGTATCATTGTCAACAAAGCAGTGATATCTGGTACTACGGGAAATTGCGGCACAACAATTTTGTTTACCTCCCGGAGATCAATTACGAAACGATATACAGGAGGCAGAGAAGGATCAGTGCGTTTAAGAACAGGAAGAATAGGACTATTGCATATGTTGCCTCTCGTTTCCTCAACCACACCCTTCTGAATCAAATCATGAATGATTTCCAAAAGCGCTTTTTCGCCTTCAGTAGAAATTCTGTACTGCGGAATACGTGGCAATTCAACATTAGGCTTGAGAGTGACAACATAAGATGGAATCTCAAGACAACCCACATCGTTCGGACCCATGGCCCAAAGCGTTGCTGGAAGAGAAAGCAAATCAGGTGGAAACTGATCTTTGGACAAATACATTGGAGAGATCAGTTTTTGTCCTAGAGTAAGGTGTACACCAGAAGGAGAACAATATATCGTAGCATGCATTCTTTTCAATAAGTCCAGACCCAACAGATTCTCACCGCAACCATTCGTCAAGAGAAGTGGAGCTTCCAAATCATAAGGGCCAATGGAAATAAGCAAAGGGTAAGAAACTGGGTTACGAACAGGGGCACCAGAAAATCCTACAGATACATTTGTTAAGCCAGACAAAGGTGCCCCAGGGAGTTTGGAATGAATGATAGAACTTCTCATCACACCAGTATCTCGGAGAAATGGCTCTGAAACACCCATTGTAGTAACATTAACATAGGGTCCATTCTGATCTACTGGAATCGACACAACTCCCTTACTTTGTCTATGGCTGTCCTAGTTAGTGTGAAGATTTTCATTCTCGCTTTCAACATAACAATCTTCATTATAATATTGCGTAGACCTAACATTTTGCTGATCAAAAAAGTTCACAGAATTGGGAGGAAGAAGGGAACGTTGTTCTTGGGTTGACATGCCTCGACCCCTACCTCGGTTTGCTGACTGGAGGCCAGCACGACCTCGTGGAGCAGATGATGCTCCATTGCGCTGCAATAAAACCGGACAACTATTTTTAAAATGACCTTCTTCTCTACAATAGGCACATTGATTAGGTCCTAACAAAGGTCGCGGAATATATGGCTCAGGTTTTTGATACAACCTCTGAAACTGTGGAGGCTGCTGAAACTGAGGCTGAACATAGCGAGGAGGATAAGCTTGTTGCAAAAGAACCTTTGTTTTCAATTCTTTCGTCTTTTCTCTTGCTTTTCTTTTTCTTCTTTATCTCTGTTTTCATAATATTGTGCAGTAGCCAATATCTGGGCAGAAGAATAAACAGCCCATGAACTTTCAGAATCTTTCAATTTGTGCGACAACTCGGGAAGCAAATTAAATACAAATTTGTCCACAAATAATCGCTGACCACCCTCTGTAGCCATATCTTGACCACTGTGATCAATAAATGTCTCCTCGAAACGAGTGCAGAAATCAGAGACACTCTCGTCTTTCTTCTGTTTGCATGCTGCTATCCCAGTTAACTCTCAAAGCAGGCATCATCGTTTTCATTAATGTAATAATCCTACCAGGGAGTTCCGAAATCAAAGCGTCAGGCTTTGCACCACCCACTTGGTCTCTATCTGTGGCAGTTGAAATATCCCAGTTAGCACCTAATTCCTGGGCGTGATTCTCTTTACCAATCCTAGCCCATATTGTCTGTGGAACTACATTTCCCATCAACATGTCAATATCAGCTAGATTCATGATGCAAGCATCAACTGTCTGTGATAATTCTTTGTAATAACCTGCAGGATTCTTATGAGGATCCGGTAGAGTCTGCTTAAGAGCCAAAACTTCAGATCGTTTCCATGGAACATGTACCCATATACGTTGGAAATGAGCAGGAATAGCTGGAATATTACCTACTGCTGCAACCTCTTCCTTCCATACTGGAGGAACCTCTCTCATGGGATAGTTTTTCAATGTCAGTCTAACCGACGGATCGGAATCAAGGAAAGCCTGAGAGGACAATACGGATCTATAAGAAATAAGTGTCCTTACAGCTTTCTCAACCTTAGAACCCACAACAAGTCCTTTATCAAAATCAGCCTGAACATCTAACAGACCTTTTGGGATCGGACTCGAATTCACATATTCCCATTCTTTAATGAGAGTATTGCACATTGCATTAAAAACATATCTTTGCGTAGGCGCATTCCATTGTGAGAAAGTAGGCATAATGTCAGGTACACGATACTGAGGACCTTTCTTGATCCATTTACGTGCGAGAGAGTCCAACCTTTCTCATTCTTCAAAATCTGGGAACTGACTGCGAGATTGTCTTCGAGCAAAAGCCGGAGACACATTTAAAGCTTCAAAGAAAGGAGATAGAATACCAGTGACGGTGTCTGTGAGACGCTTACGCACAGACGGAGAATTAGACATAAGAATAGGGGACAAGGTATTAGGCGAACTAGTGGAAGGAGAACCGATCATTGCAGAAGGAGCAGAAGGCAAAGGAGATCGAAGATTGGAAGATGAGGGCAAAGAAGTTGAAGTTAAAGGCAAAACTGGCAGAGGCGGTAATATTGGAGGAGGCAAATGCGGAAGAGCCGGAACAGGCGGAGGTACTACTGGCAGTTGAACAGGCTGTAACAACTGGGGTGCATTAGTACCTTGTACATAGGGCGGAGGCAACCTCAATAAATGGGACATTAGGGGATCTTCTTTTAAATCTTTCTTATTATCGGAAGGGGAAACAGGCAACACCGGATAGCATTTATCTATCACCATACGATGCTGTCTTTCTGAAATTTCCATCGCATTATTAATTCCATCATCCTTGAATTGTTGGGCAGCCTGTATAATTGTCATACCCTGTGCTTTCCTATCTCGTTTTGCTTGCTTAATTTCTCTCTGTTTGGCTTCCTTACGCCAAAGGCGGAAAGAGTCAAACATTGCCGGCCGGGCTTTTCTTTTTAATAGAACTGCTTCCAAATTATCTAGCACATCAGAGTCGAAACTACCATTTTCTGGCCATTTTAAAACACCATCTTTCTTCGTGTATCGGGTCCATGCCTCGTTAAAGGCAATGGGGCCAACACCATGTTTTGAATAGAGCTCATATGTGGGAGTTCCAACCGAAGGAATCGGACAAGAGTCCTCAAGTCGGGAATCCCTATTACAACCAAAACAACAAAGTTTTCCAAACTTAGTCAGACCAGGCATCTCGTGATTTCACCTGACTGTTCACAAACTTCAAGGGGGTAAAACTCAGTTTACGCAGCACAGATGCACTTACCCTCGGCTTCGGCTATTGCAATAGTCGAATCTAAGGACCAGAGGTACCAAGAAACAAAGGACACAAATTGTGGGCGCGACCCACGAAAATACTTAACTAAGGACGTCTTCTTACACCAACAGAGGCCCGTCTATCGTCTCGCCTTACCATACATCATCAAAGGAAGGGCCAAGGCAGGGCGGCAGTCAGGGCAGCAGTCGTTAGTAGCCGTCAGGAAGGAGTAACCGTGCTGCAATAGACCTTCGGACCACTTTCGACATAGAGGGGTCGCTTGATGTGGCTCGCGATTCGTCCAGAATTTTCTTGCGGGGTTCCTCACGACCTTCGGGCAGAACCGGTACCACTGAAGCTGCCCCTCATTGGGCGCCAGTTGAAGAACCAGAACCTTTTGGACCTGGCGGCGCAGGGTACGCCTTAATCTCCTGGGTTCTCCTGCTTAGCTACACAGAGACACGGGGACACTCTGTCGGCGTAAAAGATCAGATTTATTAGCTGCAGCTAGTACAGTTGTCCCAGAAGTACACGAGGTAGGTTCTCAGGAGACTGCCACTTCACTCCGTGGCGCACAATCATTTATAGCATATATGTAAAATATACATTAACCAAATACACACCCAGAATACATAAGAAAGAGCCAATAAGGAAAGTTGGAAAACAGGACAGAACCAATAGGAAAGGTTTAAAAACAAAGTATCAGATGACTCGAAGAAGCCTTTCCTTCAACTGTGTTTGTCACCCCTCCTTCAAACGAATTCATTAACAGATCCACAACTAACTTGCAGGTGGCGATATACGTTTGTGTGTATTGGAGGACAGTTGTGAAACGAGAGAATGCTAGCAGAGGACAGTGAAGGCCAGACTATAAGATAAAGTCAGAGGAGAATAGTGTGAACCAACAGATAGTTGAGACGGGGATAAGAAAAACCAGACAGGGATTAGTGTACTCGGCCAATCCTAACACCAGCTTTGCAAATAGAGGCAGAAGGTTAATTTTGACACAAAGCTGCAGAAAAAGCAGAAAAAGACTTCGATCGTCGTGCTGCCTGAGTGAGGGCAACACAAGATGGCGGCGGAGCACAAAATGGCGGGTCGATACGATCACAATCGAAAATCGAAGTCCCTCAGAGGGCAGTGAGGAGAAACAAGAGTCACCAGAAGCTGTTAATGTAGTGCTTAGAGCAGGATGGGCAGCACGTCCAGGCGTACAGGAACTAACTGTGCTTTACTAAATGTCTTTTTGTAATCCAAAAAGAGTTTCCAAAAATTGTCCTTCTCGTGCGCGCTGTTAGTTTGTGCTGTCTTGCAGAGGGCGCCATATGTTTACAAGAATTGAGAAATAACTTAGCTTTCTTTCTCTCCTTGTTGCAGGAAAGCTGGAGTACAAGGAATCCGGAAAACGCTCAGGTAAGCAGAGAAGATGTCACCGCAACTGCAGTCTGAAGGCTAAGCGCCTTCTGTAACTCGGGTGTGGCTTTTATAGCCCTGCCACACCCGAACCGCACCCAAGTGACTGCTACGTTGCACGCGTTCTGACGCGAGGTAACGTGCAGTCGAACCAAGTCTTTCCAGGAGCAGTCTTTCGTGCGCGCGTTCAGCGCGAGGCTTTTTCTGCAGTTTTGTTTTACGAGCAACAAAGCTCTTCCTATAATTGAAGCGCTGTGATTACTAATACGGAGCATGCATCACAAAATACGCTGGAGTAAACAAACAAGAACACGTATCACAATATACACTTGAGTAAACAAGCAGTGATAAAACCAAGCAATATACACTTGAGTAAAGAAGCAGTGATAAACCAAACTAAATATACACAACACTAGACTTACATTTATTTGGAGTGCTGGATGCACGGGATAGGGGTGGGTTTTCATCGGGAATCTATAAAGGAGTACACACCCCGCAGACTCTACGTCTGTGCTGTCGTGTAAGGGCCTTTAAGGTTATATTTTGGTGCTATAATGTAAGGGTCTTACTACTGTCCAGGCATGAAATCATGACAGTACCCCCCTCGCAAAATCCCCCCTAAGACCACTGGTATGGGTTTTGGTTTATCAGGGTACCGGAGATGAATGGCCTTGACCAGTCGTAGGGCATGTTGTAAATTGGCAAGTGGTTCCCATGAACGTTCCTCAGGACCATAACCTTTCCAGTTCACCAGGTAGTATACTTTTCCCCGAACTCTTTTTGAATCAAATATTGCTTTCACTTCGAATTCTGGAACTCCATCAACATCAATGGCAGAGGGAGGTTTGGTGAATCGTGTCAATGGATGAAAAGGTTTTACCAAGGAAACATGGAATACTGGATGAAATCGATACTTGGGTGGAAGTGTTAATCTTCCACAAACAGGGTTAATCACCTTTTCAACAACAAAGGGTCCAATGAGTCGTGGACACATTTTTTACAACTTTTAATGTGTACATTTTTGGTAGATAACCAACCTTGTCTCCTACAGCATACGATGGTTGTATGGTACGATGCCTATCTGTAGTTCTTTTTTGGGTCTCTTTTGCTTGTGCCAAATGATATTGTGCCTGATGTTGAATGGATACCAGTTTGTCTACATAGTCATTTACTGACGGAATCGTTAAAGGAGAATTATCTTGTTCAAAAATGGCTTTAGGATGAAACCCATGAGTACAAAAAAAGGAGACATACCTACAAAAGAATGGTCCATGTTGTTATACGTGAATTCCATAGCCCATAATATGTCTAACCATTCTTTTTCCCAGGTAGCTAACATGCAACGTAAATATTGCTCAATAGTCTGATTCGTGCGTTCTATTAAACCATCTGTTTGTGGATGGTAACTAGACAAAGTGCGTACTTCCATGTTTAATGATTTTCCAAGGTGTTGCTAAAAATGAAAAATGAATTCAGCATCTCTATCAGAAAGCAAAACAGAGGGAATTTCATGTAGTCTAATGATTCCCTTCATAATGATTTGAGTCATTTCAAAAGCAGTAGGTAATTTCCGTAAAGGTATGAAATGAGCCATTCTTGTAAAATGATCTATGACAGTCAGTATTGTGGTGAAACCAGTCTTAGTATGTGGTAAATCGACGATAAAGTCAATAGATACAGTATGGCATGGTTGCGGGGTAATGGTAAAGGTTGCAACAGCCCACTTGGGGCATGATGTGTAGGTTTGTTCTGTGTGCATGTGACACAGGTTTCTACATATTGTTGAATATCATTGAACATGGAAGGCCACCAAAACTTTTGCTTAATTAATTGATAAATTTTAGTAACCCTTGGATGTGCAGACAAAGGTGTATCATGATGGGCTTGCATAGTTCGATGTTGTAACTGAGATGATGGTAAAAACATGTGTTCATTCATGAATAGAAGATCGTCTCTCTATTGCAATAAAGGATATGTTTGTTGCCATTCCTGCTTTGTTTTTATTTCTTCTTTAATGTCTATGATGACATCAGAGTCGATGACTCCCACCTGGAAACATTGTGATGGCAGAATTGGCTGTGAGGTTTCTGGTGTTACGCTTGTATCATCAGTCATGCCAATACGTGAGAGAGCATCCGCTTTATTGTTCTCTTTCCCTGGTCTATAGGTGATAACAAAATTATAATCATTGAAGAATAAAGTCCAGCGTAAATGACAGGCAGATAGGGCTTTGGCTGATCGTAATGTTTGTAAATTTCGGTGATCCGTATAGATATTAATAGGGTGACGAGCACCTAACAAGTAATGTTGCCACTCTTCAAAGACAGCTTTTATAGCTAACAATTCCCTATCAGTGATTGCATAATTTTGTTAGGCAGGGGACAATTTCCTAGAATAATACGCTATGGGATGCATTTGACCAGTATTTTTGTGTCTTTGAGACAAAATGCCTCCTATGGCGTATTGTGAAGCATCTGCTTCAATTATAAAAGGTTGAGAGGGATCCGGATGCATTAGAATGGGAGCTGAAGTGAATTTTTCTTTTAAACTCTGAAAGGCCTGCTCAGCTTCATTATTCCATTCAAATTTTATATTTTTTTCGTAATAGTCCTGTAATGAGAGTGATAAGCTGTGAAAAATTAGGAATAAATCGTCTATAAAAATTAGCAAACACCCAAAAACTTTGGATTTGCTTAACAGACGAGGGACTAGGTCAAGTACAAATAGCTTGAAATTTCTTTGGGTCCATTTCAATTCCAGATGGACTAATTATATAGCCCAAAAAATCAACTTTGGTGACGTGAAACATACTCTTCTCCAGTTTTACATATAACACATTTTTCAAAAGCTGTTGAAGAATGGCTCTTACTTGTTTTACATGTTCTTCTGTGGATTTTGAATATATCAGTATATCATCAATGTATACCACACCACACAACATATGTCCAGAAATTCCCTCAACACTTCATTTATAAAAAACTGGAACACGGCCAGAGCGTTGCAGAGTCCGAAGGGCATCACTTGGTATTCATAAAGGCCAAATTTTGTAAGGAAGGCGTCTTCCATTCATCGCCCTCACGGACTCGTACTAGATGGTGAGCTCCGTGTAGATCCAGTTTGGTAGAAATGGTTGCATCTTTTATCTGATCCAATAATGTTGGTATTAATGGTAAGGGATACCGGTTCTTTATAGTTACATTATTGATTGCACGATAATCGATACATGTGCTCAATTCACCCCCTTTCTTAGGTATGAAAAAAAGGGGCGATGAAACCGGTGACTTGGAGTGTCTGATGAAACCGTTGGCAAGGTATTCTTCTAAGTAATTATGCAAATTCTCATTCTCAGACTCTGTTAAAGCATAAATACGACTACAAGGTGATGTGACGCCAGGAGTCAGGTCAATGCAACAGTCGTATTCCCTATGTGGTGGTAGAGAGTTTGCTTTTTTTTTGTCAAAAATGTCTATGAGATCGTCATACTCTTGAGGAACTCCCTCTAAGAGTAATACATTCTTGGACTCCATAGGGAAGTCATAACCTTGGACTAAATGCTCAAGCACTTGGTTGTTGTAGACATTTAGAAACACAATGCTCTGATTTGAATAGAACAGTTTGTCGTGACCAGTCAATATGAGGGTTATGTAACACTAGCCAAGGGATTCCTAGTATCAAGCAAAACTGAGGGGCATCTTTTATGTCAAAAAATATATTTTCGCTATATTTTGTGGAACACGTCATGGTGAGAGTCTTGGTGTGGTATTTTATGGGACCGGAGGTTAATTCCTTTCCATCTACAGCTCGTACAATTTCTGGGGTTTTCTTTGGTACACTTTTCAGTCCTAACTCGCACATTAAATGTGCATTGATAAAATTGCCTGTGGCTCCAGAATCAATTAACGCATCCACGGACCATGAGCTGGTTCTGTCTTCATGTGATTGTAACAACACTCGAATGCTGATATGGCACTGAGGTGTTGTTGGGGTAGTTGAGGCCAAGCTAAACTGTTTACTCAAGAAACCGACCTCGTTCTTTGTCGAGCAAGCTAGTTTTCCGACTGTTGAGAGACAGCCACTTCATTTACCTTAACTCTTGGTTTTGTAGGTCTATTGGGACATTCTTTTACAAAATACCCAGCCTTTCCGCAATATAAACATTGGTTTAACTTCCTGCATTTATCTTTCTCCTCTTTGGTGAGAGGGCCCCTAAGGGTTCCGATCTGCATAGGATCCCCCAGATCGGTCTTGTTAACTGACTAAGATTTATAATTACATTTCTCTTTAAATTGGAATACTTTATGATCGGTTCTCCCTTCCTCACCCCTTCGTTCAGATGAACGATGATTTAATTTTACTACAAGGTCTATGAATTCCCCACAATCTGTTGGGGGATCCAGAATTTGGGTGACCATGTCTTTTAGTTCGTCTTTAAGACCTCTGTAAAACAGAGAGACAC
The DNA here is from genome assembly GCF_964204655.1 of Triturus cristatus. Classification (NCBI taxonomy): domain Eukaryota; kingdom Metazoa; phylum Chordata; class Amphibia; order Caudata; family Salamandridae; genus Triturus; species Triturus cristatus. Next base: position 918,712,753 of record NC_140581.1, on the reverse strand, counting down.
GCTTCTCTTCTGGCCATTCAGCCTCAATCACTAGTCTGTTAAACACTGAAATATAATGTAATAGGTCAGAGAATCCTTGCTTTAGACTTAGTAATTCATGGTCTGCTGATTGCACGAAGACATGCTTAACAAACAACTTTTTCATTGTGTCTTTAAAACGTCTGAGGTCATAAAGAATTGGATCATTCCGTTCTACATTAGGCACTGGCCATAAAGCCGCATCCCCACCTAAATAGGATAGAATAAAAGATACTTTGGATGAATCGTCTGGAAAAGCGGTAGGTTTTGCTACAAAATGAAGATGGCATTGATTAAAAAATATTGTACATTTACTGCTATCCCCATAGAATTTCCCAGGGGGTGCTAAAGGGACAGAGACCGGTGTCACTACTTGAATCTGTGTAGGCAGGGCATCAGTGCCACTGCTCTGTAATTTCTGCATATGAGGTTGAAAACTAGGTGGTTTTAATATTGGTTTGTTTGCAGATGGGAAGCTCCAAGGCTGTGCTCTAGCTGTATCAGATGTTGATATGTTAGCTTGTAAAACTGAAATATCTGCTTTAATATCTGGTAAAAGAGTAGCAATATGCTGTAACGAGATCTGTGATGATTGGTCCATAGCGTCTGGGCGAAACATATACGTGGGCTTAGCCTTCTGTCAGGTTACCAATACACTCTTACCTGCAAAATGTTGCTCTCTTACCTGTAAGGTGCTTGGTTGGGTTTTGCAGAGACTCTATGAGCCAACCTCCCAGAACCCCTAGAGTATAACCAGTGATTTATGTGATACATTATGGCTACAAAATAGAAACTAGGGAGGAGGGCCGGATTCGGACACTGATAAATTCCTGTTGTCGACCTGCAAGGCAACAAGAAATACTTTTTAGGGCGTGTTGTCCGTATTGTCCAATGAAGAGCACTATTAATTCTACAATCCTATCTTTTAAGTCTGGGGAATGAGTAGTGTAAACGTCCTACCTGAGAATCTACAGGAATGGTCTTAGCGTCCTGGTTGTCATCGTGTGATGGAGGTTGTCTTCGTAAGTGCAGTCACGATGGATGCTGTCCTCGTAAGTGGAGTCATGATGGATGTGTCCGTAAGGAGGTGAATAATGTTTTCCTCTGTTTTGTAGATAAAAGAAAAATATGAGTTCTTTAATTCTTTTACACAAAAGGATTACATCACATGTTTTTTTGACCTTTTTACATTCCGTTCTTGTCTCTAATCACTTACTTAATATATTCTTCTTTCATGCTCCTTTACTCCATCACTCGATGTTGTACCTTAAAAAATTATATGCACCAAAACATAGAATCCTTTTTTGAAATGTTAAAACATTCCTAAAATTATCGGTTCTACAATTTAACACACACTAACTGTGCTTTACTAAATTTCTTTTTGTAATCCAAAAAGAGTTTCTAAAAATTGTCCTTCTTGTGCTCGCTGTTAGTTTCTGCTGTCTTGTGGAGGGCGCCTTATGTATACAAGAATTGAGAAATAACTTAGTTTTCTTTCTCTCCTTGTTGCAGGAATCGTGGATGCTGCAGAAGCTGAAGTCCAAGGAATCCGGAAACGCTCAGGTAAGCAGAGAAGATGTCACTGCAACCGCAGTCTAAAGGCTAAGTGCCTTCTGGAACTCGGAAGTGGCTTCTATAGCCCTGCCACACACGAACCGCACCCAAGCGACTGCTACGTTGCACGCGTTCTGACGCGAGGCAACGTGCAGTCGAACCAAGTCTTTCCAGGAGCAGTCTTTTGTGCGCGCGTTCAGCACAAGGCTTTTTCTGCAGTTTTGTTTTATGAGCAACAAAGTTCTTCCTATAATTAAAGCGCTGTGGTTACTAATACGGAGCATGCATCACAAAATACACTGGAGTAAACAAACAACATCACTTATCACAAAATACACTTGAGTAAACAGGCAGTGATAAAACCAAACAATATACACTTGAGTAAACAAGCAGTGATAAACCAAACTAAATATACACAACACAAGACTTACATTTATTTGCAGTGCTGGATGCACGGGATAGGAGTGGGTTTTCATCAGGAATCTATAAAGGAGTATACACCCCGCAGACTCTACATCTGTGCTGTCGTGTAAGGGCCTTTAAGGTTCTATTTTGGTGCTATAATGTAAGGGTCTTACTACTGTCCAGGCATGAAATCATGACACAGGCCCACTGGTGGCATTAAAATTACAGGCCCTGAGTACATGTCGTACCATTTGACTAGGGGCTTATAGATGCCATGTTTTAAGGAGAGAGCACATGCACTTTAGCACTGGTTAGCAGTGGTAAAGTGTGCAGAGTACTAGAGCCAACACAAACAGGTTCAGGAACAAGTTGGGGGCAAAGACAAAAAGTTTGGGGATGACCGTGGCCAAGTCCAACAGTGTCTCTTTCTAAGATCACAGGTTAATGCATTGTCTTTAATTGTTGGTGCATGAGTTGATGAATGAGAGAATCTCTATTTTCTACTTTGGCAGTTTTACACAACTCAAACCTTGACCAAGGACATAAGAGTGCTTCACAACAGCCACACATTATGTTGCACCTCTTTTTCGGCACAGGGAGATTGCCTGGGTTCACAAGATTCTGATCTGTGGCTGGGAGTCGACCTTGGTTTCCCATGTTGCCTAGTTGGCAGCGCTAGCTGCTAGGCCACAATGCCTTATGTTGTAAGTTGGCTTGTTTTGGGCTCGAGGTTCCAAGAGGACCTCGAGCTGAGCCCGAGCAAGGCATCTGGCTTTAGCTTTCAGTGGCTCACTCACCTCTACTGGCAAACTTGAAGTGTATGAAAATTACTATTTACTGTCTCTATTAGTATATTGCAATAATGGATCTTGGAACAAACTATTGTTATGACTTTGGTAGTGCAGTTTTTATGCGTATATATAGACACATTTTCGGCAGAGTTTTCATGTAGTAGTAGTTCGACAGTTACGCTTCTGAGTTCGTCAGATTTTTTTCCCGGACATGGCTGCTCCACATGACATAACAAAGTGATTTCTGTACTAATCACTTGATACTCAAGATGACAGAGCTGGTTTTACATGAGATTAAAGAGATCATCCGGTGAATGATGTTACAATAGATCTCAAACCCCCAGCTGGCAACAAACGAAAATTCTAGAATGCTTATTTTAGTAATTAACAGAGAAGCATGACTAGGACAAGAGAGCTATTTTTTTCTGTCCACTGCGTGGCATATTTAAGTTTTGCTTTGTACATGCGCTTTAAATGAAGTTACACATTGAAGTCCTCGTGCCACGATGAAAGTACGGTTTGGAGCTATTTCTGTGCTAAACTATCACTGGAATGTTGGTAATTAAACACAACCGTCCCTATGACGCCACTCGAAGCTGTACTGGAAGCAGTAGTGATGCTGATGTGCATACAGTTTGCTGCTCAAACCTTTTACGCAGAGTTTACAAGGGTGGCACCCCATTTGCCCCCTTTTTTTTGTGCAGTTTTTATATAACACTAATTTGGCCCCTAGGGATTGGAGCACTTTGCATGAGCACCAGTTATGTTACACAAGGATACATTCATTTTAAGTCTCACCTAGAGCGGAGCTTGGAATCACTTCAGACTTCCAAGAGCCTTCTCCGCGTGGGTCTGCCTCCTCCCACACATCCCATTGGCGTGTGCGTGTTGCTTTCAATAATTGAAAGTGCGCAAATGGCCTAAGACGGGTGCATGTCCCGCCTCTCCTCAAAACTTTCACTCCCATGGCCTAGGGGTCTCGGCAGCGCACAGGGTGCCATCTGTTCTGGATCAGGTTTCACTTTCATGTGCAGCGACGGGCCCGATGGCAGCTGCATTCCTTACAGCGCGCGCGCGCACCACTCGCGGGCTTGTTTTGTCTGGGAAATGTGCCCCACAGAGTAATTCTCCATTCTGTGGGGTTCTACTTGTAATTGTGCAGTGCTGGGACGATTTCGCCACGTGGAAATGGTAAAATCACACAGTGTATTAGAAATCACATACCCAAAGGGCTGTGCAGCTCGTAATTCTGGCTATAGCAGGCATCGGTCTCAGCACACATGTGTGCTTGCCTCAGAGCGGCCTCCTTCCAGTGGCGCAGTTTCACCCTCTGCGAGAGCTGCGCTTGTCTCACATGTGTGATGCTGTTGCCCTTTGCGGGGGCGGTGGGAGGGGGGGCTGTATTTAGTCTGCTCCTAGGTGCTATTGTTTACTCGAGTGCGTCAGGGCACTAACTATGTGCTCTGGACGGTGTGATTTCCTACAGCAGGCGAGGGCTGCTCTAATTGTCTCCCCCGGGGAACATCCTAGTCTGTGTCTGATGCCGTTTTCAGCGCCACGCGAGGACTGCTGCTCTTGCCTCTCTAGGGACCGCAATTCCCCTGAGGCGAGTCTGGGGTTGTTGTCTCCTCCTTGAGCAGCGGATTCCTTCTGCATTTGAGGGCTTTGCTGGTGCGATCATTATCGACCTCGTAAGTATCGAAGGGGTTGAGCTGGTAGGGATTAATAGCAGACGTCAGCTGCAAGCGTTTCACTCACCGAGCCGTTTTGCGGGATAAGGCATAAGGCACTGACTTGTGTCACCAGTGCAGCTTCCAGAACCAAACCAGGAACATTTCATTCAGCAATAAAGCTAACTTGTGGGCAGAGAGGCACCTACCGAGGCTTGCTGTCACACCCCATATGTGGGCAAATATATGGAGTGCATTTTGGGCCTCCCTTGCAGTTTTATTTATGAATCGTGGAATTTTACCAATAACTTATTTCCGTCCTCAATGTGGTACCTCATAAAATCTCTCGAAGTGACTGAAAGGAGGCGTTCATTTTATGAGCATTCATCAAGCTGTGACGCAACATTACGCTACCCATATTTTCGAAAGCACCGACATGCCACCTTACAGCCGCTTCAAAGCCCTTAAGAGGCATTTGTACTTCATTGGACCGACCGCCCATGTAGATCTCATGTTATCGGCCCCTTCAAGGTGTGTTGCTGTGAAGAACTATTGCCCCTGGGGTCCAAATCACAAGCTTAAAGTTTAGGAATATTTCACAAGTCTCTCTGTAGAATTCAGAGTGAAAGCGTTGGCTTCTTGGACAATATGTGTAGACAATTGTGCTATAAAGTGAACTATTTGAACACATTTTGGAAACATTGTACACTATGTGTTCAAGGTGTTTCTCCATTGCAGAGTCTAAGCTGTGCGAAGAGGCATGTGTTGTAGAGAAGAAAACAAACATGCAGTGCACACAAGCAAGCTTGCGTTTCACAAATGTCTTTACCAGTTTCATTATCACCACAGTGAATCCGCCGCAAAGGGGTTGCACAGGGCGCACCAAACAGGCGCCCCTCCACCAATGGAACAGATGCAGCACCAAGGCAAGGATTGCACGGCGTTTCTTGTGCGCAAATTCGAAACCTTTTCGAAGAAGTTAGCACCTGTGGACATCTTAAGGATGCTAGGGGCCCTGGGCGAAACATATTCTGGGGGCACCAATTCAGAACAGCTTTGAATTTACAATTAAATGTCAGCTCTTTCATGCACTCTTTGGCCAGGTCACTGACAGTGCACAGGCGCACTCCTCCAAATTCTAAATGTGTTTACATCTAATATTCGGGAATAGTGACGTGTTTTTAATATTGTATCACAGCAGCAGTTCAGGAATATTACTGCAAATAATCTCTTTGATACCCTCCCATTCCTCATATGTGAGGTCCTGTTTAGATCAAAATCAACTTTTTTATGGATGCTGCATGCAACCTGAGCACAACATTTCTCTGCAAAATGTCTGCAGTAGACTCTCACACATCACCCACATTAAAAATCTGTTTATGTAGCATATTTTCAATGTTAGTGCTCTGTCTGGTAAACAGCAGCCCAGTCCTGCTGTTGACCAGATGGACATACATAAAGGTCCGGAGGGCCGCATGCGGCCCCCGGGTCATACTTTGATTATTACTGCCCTAGATGCTCAGTTTTGAGTGACAGCGTGCTTTTTTTTATTTCAATACTTCTTATTGAGATTTTGTCATAAAACAAAAACAATACCAGCACACACAAAGCTAAACATTTAGTCATACAAAAACATAGAACATGCACAGAATCCGTGAACACTATATTCTACGGTACCCCCCGTTTCCTTTTATTTCTTTTATAGTCTACCCTTCCCCACTGTTCTAGTAAAGAGTCTAGTTTGTGTAGAGAAGAGATAGGGGCCTGAGCTGCGTTAAGTTTATAGGAGCATAGATAGAAAGAGAGAGCTTGGTAGTTTGTTCTGACAGCTATTAGGCTGGGATAGCACCCGCTTTTTTCATGGGGGTTCGTATGGGCCTATGTATTTGTTCATAGATTTAAAAGCAGAAGATCATTAATTTACTCATTCATAAATGTATTGTTAGTGAAGTGAAGCACTTCACTCATGTGATCAGCAACAGCTTTCAAAAGGACAAGCATTGGCATAGCCAATAGGCATCGCCTTTGGGATGTTGTTGCACCCAGGATATTGTGCTGTGTAACTAAATACTTATAAGGTCCCAAAAGCGAGACCTATTGGCTATGCCAATGCTTGTTTTAGTAGGCAAGGGGTGATTAAACGACTTGCCCAGAATCTGACACCGAGACTCGAACCTGCGTTCCCCAGTTCCAAAATCGGCAGCCCTGACCGTTATGCCACTTGCACACCATGCCGTATCTTTCTCCGAATTAAATCAGGACTCCACAACCAACCGTTTCAAAGGTTCGGTCGATATAAAAAGAAAAAAAAGCTACTTTCCACCAAGAATGGCCCTTCTATTATATCCGTCTCGAGCAGCCTCTGAACATGACACTCGTCGCAGAGAATAGAGTACTTTGATGAAAACTAGATTAGCACTGGCGGGGCAAGTGAAGGGCCACCTGTTGCCAGAATGCCCGTATCCCTCGTTGGCTGTCTCGAGGCTGTCATCACTTCGACGCAATCCGTGCCTGACACGCTGGAATATAATGAGCGGGTCAGGAGTTGGAGGTCGGCCATGACAGAGCTTGAAAACTTGGCTCGCAGGCAGCGTCAGCGTGGAGGCCCGGCCTACCCTTCCCGAGAAGCATTTCTGCGCCTCTTGAGTTTGTTTGCACAGGGCTTGTTGCTGTTGGACGGAGCAAAGGCATGGAGAGGCTTTTTGACAGCCCATTCAAACATGTTCGGCTGCTTCCTGTTTCACGCTCTCAGGTTTATAGGGGTGTGAATGCCACTTCAGCTGATATTGTGTTTGCTGCGTGCTTTCCATGTGTGTTCTCGCGGTTGCGTGAAGAGATTAATGCAGAGCGTTAAAAGTGTTTTGACTAGCTAAGAGAGATAGGCGCGGGATAAGGTACAGGCGCTGACCCTGACGCCTAAGCTGGTTACACTGTCAGTGCTACAATTACTTAAACAAGCATTGGCATAGCAATAGGTCTCGCCTTTGGGACCTCATGAGTATTTACTCAGAGCTTTTGGCTTTGCCAATGTTTTTAAGCTACGTTGTAGAGCACTGTGGCGGCTGTGCAGCATGTTGAAAAGTTATAATAGTGTTATACGCATTTACTTTTATTTCCTTATATATAACCACAAAGACATTATGTACAACTGAAAGACCCAATTAAAACAAGCCCAAATTGCATCCATTAAAAAAAATTTAAATAATCAGCACACAAAATAAAAAGTGTGTGCCAAATTGCAGGCACGTGATGTGTGAAGCAAAGTAAACAGATGAAGATGAAGGTATCACCCATCCCACCCTGGGAATGGGGAATTGCCCATTTTAATAAGGGTGAGTGTGCCAGAAGACCCAGTAGCAGTGGCGTAGCAAGGGGGGGGGTGGTCCGCCCCAGGTGGTATGAGTTTTGGTGGCAGCGGCCTCTCCCCTCCCCCGCTCTTACCTGTGGCCGTTGCATGTGGTGGCCGCAGGAATCGTTAGCACCCCCCACTCTTGCATTCGGCTGCAGGCGGCAAACGCAGGGGCCGCCACGTGCGGCATAAGGCCTAGCTACACCATTGGACCAGAGTGGACTAGGCAGGGGACTACTATGAAAGAACTAGGGACTGTGTATGAATAGAGAGCTGAAGCTTGTATACGTCACAACTAGGAGGAGTATATCCAAGGAACCATCGAGGGCATATAAAAGGAGACCAGAAGGTATATAAACTGGACAAGGAGTATATACTAAAAGGGATGAATAATCAAAGGTGGCAGGGACAGAATATGAAAGGGGGCTGGGGAACACACAAAAGTGAGAAAAGTGTATTTAAAATAAGAAACCAGGAAGAATAAGTGCATAAGAAGTGACTAGGCAGGACATGTAAATGTGGCAGTGTTGAACCCATAGACCACAAGCAACGCTTTGAAGTCCAAGAAATAAAAGTAAACCATCCCTGTACCACATAATTACTTGTACTATACATCCATATTGGGAAAGTGCGAACATTTCACCCCCTTAACGGTTTCAAGACGCTGGGGCTGTCGGGGAGATTAAGTGAGCTATTGCCCAGAGTCACATGATGCTAAGCTGCCGCCGGTGATCAAACTGTGAGCCCCGTGCTCGGAGTAAGCCGCTATGGCCACTGCACCACACCTCTCCCACACTTTGTACACATCAAGCGTCAGCTCAAGAGGCATGGCTAGGTATTAATATTACTAATAAGGATGGAGAGCCATCCTTATAGCACAGAGCTTCTTGTACACACCAAGCACCAGCTTTGGCGCCATGGCTAGGTTCTAATGTTTTCAGTAAGCATTGAGACTCATCCTTGTACCCAGTTCTTAATTTGAGCCAGTGGTTTCCAGTGCTCGCAGAACCGTTTCACCTTAGTACATCAGATTATATCAGTGCAGTGAGAATTTTTTGGGTAAAAGTGATAATTTTCAGACATAAATTTAGAAACATTCATTCTTGCCGCCTCCACCCCCCACCACCCCTCCCCCCGGCAACAATGCCAAGAGTGATCTAAGAGGCAAGTCAGTTATGTGAAGTCTTTGCTTGTCCTGTGTTTCTATTATACATGAACAAAATAGTTTATTAACTCAAACACAATTTTGTAACACATCAGAAGTCATTTTTTGATAATGAAGACAAAGGAGAGAAAGTGAAATAAAATATTTGCCTAGGATCACACAATCTGGTTAAGTGGAGAAGCTGGGATTAATCCCAAGCCTTTGGTTTCAAATTGTTCACTTCAGAATCTATATGTATATGCTTCACTTCCCTTACACCCACATTGCCATAAAACAACCCCTTGCCACCCACTTCTTGACCACCACCCTGCTGGCATCAATGCGGCCCTTGGTCACATCACAGACCAAACTTTGTGTCCCCTGGGAAAATGTTTGTGAGTACTCATGCTCTGAAGTATCTATTCCACATACACATAGAGTCAGAGGCGCAACTAGAGGCACATTTCGGGGGAGCTAAGAAAAGATTTCGGGGGGCTGACTCTTCCAGCAATATGCAGAGTGGAGATGCAGGGGCTCTAAGAAGGGGTGAAAAAACAACAAAGCCTCATAAACAAGCAAATGGTCTTTTAAAGACCTGTGAAGTACTTGGGGTGCGGCTGTGTGTGTGCCCGGGAAGCTATCTGAGCCCGGGTTGCCATACACGATGGGGGGGGCTGAAGCCCTTAGAGCCCAATGTGCGTTGCGCGCCTGCATAGAGTGCATCTAAAGTTTATTATATTACAACGGGTCCACAGTCATACAACACCTACTTCAGAAGCTGGGATCTGGCATCTTTTGAAGTCAATTAAAAATATTTTACGTGTTTCACATTTTACAAATTGGCTGCTAGTCTCGACCAGTTGAATTCACCAGCCAAATGAAAACAAAAAACTACATGACTGCTTGGGTCACTGATTTGTGGTTATTTTCTACATATGAATAAGATTAGACGAAAAGACACTAAGGGGTACAATTATTAAAAAAATAGTCTAATGCAGAGCAGGAAACAAAGACACTTTGTTGCATTCCTATCCAGCCATGGTCCATGCAGGTAACAGCGGTGGGGCCGGGTAAGGGAGAATTTGGAGGAACAATGCAGAGGGAAAGTTATTATTTATTTAAATTTCTCTCTGCATCGTCCCTGGAAATCCCCCCTTACCTGGCCCCACTGCTGTTACCTGCACGGACCGCGGCTGTTCCTATCTGGGGTGCAAAGGTATGTGCATGATGTCTAGTATAAGTTTTGTACTGAAAGGATATCTTGCAGTATGTAATCCTAAACCTTGACAAACTTTTAAAAATGTCACCCAAGTATCACCATTGGGCTAGTTTGAGGGCGACCTTTGTACACAAAAAAAGTTTAGTCCGGGAAAGTAAATACTTGGGTGCAGATTTACCAAAAATTTGTACTGGGTTTGCATCTCAACATTTCTGCAAACTGGTGCAAAATGTTTACTTGGGAATTACTTTCCAGTGACAAACTTGTTTTGCACTGAAAATTACCTGAAAGTAATGTAAAACAGTGCTTTCAGTGCTTAATGGTGCTTGCATTACTTTGCATCACAGGTGCGTCCCGTGGGATGTGCATGGGAATTTCCATATAACAATACATGGTTTTGATGCAAAGCCCTATCTACTAACAACAGTAGACAATGTTTTGCACCAAAAAATAACACCTCTTTTAGGCAGTTGTTAAAAAGGAGAAATGTTTTATTTCTCAAAATCTTTGAAACTTTGCATGTGTGCTGCAATGTCCAGCATACATCCAAACTGGGGAAAGTTTTAAAGAATGCCTGAGCATATTATTCTGAAAGCCACCCTTTCAGTACAAAACCTATGATAGACATCACGGAGACACCTTTGCACTAAGGTGCAAAGGTGCGCATGTGTGGCATTAGGCAGCCTGATTATGCAGCAGCGCGTGGGAAGAGAATAGGAACACCATATCATAATAGACATGCTGTTGTCCTTCTTTCGGCCTCTCAAGCTGTGCAGCACATCAACTTTGGCTGCCGTGCTGTGTTGCATGACAACTTTGTATATCTGCCATAGGTTGTGAAGGATTTGTTCTTAAACGCATGTGACATAAGTTGCTCTTTGATCCTAAAATATCTGCAGTTGGCCAAGATCACTCTAGGATATTTTGCATTGCTAGGTCGAACTGTTAGAATCCGATGTGCTCAGGTGATTGTTAAATCCACTCCTTTTGTCACTTTATCCAGTAGTATATACGTGAAAATAATGTCTGATATTAGCGCTGTAACGGTCCGACCAGCCTCGTGGTCCTTTAGAATTCCCTCAAATCTTAAGTTTGCACATTAAGACCTATTTTCCACATCATTCAGCTTAACTGAAGTTCTACAAGCTCCATTTGGATTTCGTTATTTACTTTTTGCTGCTTATTACTTGTGTCTTCAAAGACTGAGACCCTTTGCTCCACCTGTGTCATGCGGGAAGACAGCCGTTGGATACTGGTATTGATCTGCCCCAACTGCTCATTTATTACCTATTGGCCTCGTTTTGGGACAGTTTCATCTCCTGCAGTACTCTTAAGATCTATTTCAGTGTTATCTCGATTGAGGGCATCTGGAAACAAGATATGGGGCCTGATTCTGATGCGATTAGGAAGGCCTCCAAACGGCATTTGCTCTGTCCAAATTAGATCAGGAATGTGTCTTTCCAACCGACTCGGAGAGGTTTCCAACCGACCGAGTACGATGCGAGTTAGGCATTAGGAATATCCCAATCCAAACCCAATGTCATTTGGAATGACCGAGCCGTACGAAGCAGAATTGTATGTCTCTCCAGGTCGCGTTTCCAAATGACCAAGTACAATTATGGATTTGGACAGCCTTTCTGAATCGTGCCATCCGACTCGAATCTGCAGTCGGGATCAGGCTTTGGGGGCCCATAGTGGGCCCCCTGCACCTGGAGCCTTCCCAATCTGGCCCATGGGGGTACCCATGGGTCTTCCCTTACCAGCCATGCACAGTGTGGCAGGCACCAGGGGGTGCCCACCCCAGGGTGCCCGATTTTCCCCAGCCACCCCTTTCTTCAATGGAAGCCTCTGTATTCGGTTGGAACAAAGGCTCCCATAGAAGTCAATGAGAGTCCAACCAGATTGTATCTGGAAGCATCTGGATGCATCGTACTCAGTTGGTTCGACTCTCCCAATCCGATTCGGTTGGAAACTATTCCCAAACCCATTCAGTTGGGAAGCTTTCCTAACCGCATCAGAATAGGGCCCATAGTCGTTGTAGGAGAAGTCATGGTTTGATTCATGCTTGAGATTGCTAGAGAGGGATTTAATGTCCCATCCGTAACTGGCCCAGTCATGTCACAATGTTCTCCGCCCTTACTTAATGCTTGATCGGCCAGCCTGGTCTCTCTTTGAACCACTTTAGGGTCTCCAATTGAAAATAGAGGGCATGTCGGTTTCTCCTTACTACTGGGTGACATAACTGTTGTGGATGGAGGTTGATCCGGAGATTGTGCTGCCGTTGCCATCGATTTTGGCTGATAGACAGTGTAAAAAATTTGTGGGACTGATTAACGAATTTAAGAACCATATAGACCTGTCACACATCATCCAGCAATTGAAAAATTAAAGGTTATTGCAAGGACTGTGTACAAATTATTCAATCTGTTGAACTTACTAGACATTTCTTGTATTTATCAAGAAGGAGGCAGGGGTAAGAAGTAGTGCTTCTTGAAGTAGCAGGTTTGTTCTAGGAAGTAGATTGCTGTGAATGATTACTGGGGGGCTGTCTCTCTCTCTCTCTCTTCTTGGGGCTGGTTGCAACTACGGGAGGCATTTTTCCCCCTTGTTTGTTTGTTTCCTTGTTTGCTTTTTTTCTTTTTCTTTGGTTTCCTACTACTATTTTACTAGAAGCACGTCTTGCGTAACTTCCCCGCCAGTGGGTTCTAAAAGTGCCATGCCAAGGCACTCATATAGGGAGAATAGGGGAGGAAAGGGAAGAGGATAGGTTGATGGGTCGGGCCTAGGACCGGTCGGGCTCCAGGCCGGGGAGTGGGGGGAGGTATGATCACATGGGTGTTTGAAGGGGAAAAATTGAAATTTCCGGTAGCCAGATCAGGATGAGACAATACTTTCTAAAAGTTGGGTCTAAATACTGTATTAATAGGAAAGAATTTACTTCTTTTTCAAAAAGGTTCAACTCAGCCTCTAGGATAGACTTTTTTAAATCTCCTATCAATGGGTCAGGACCAATTCTAATATACTGTCAAACCCCTTTTTAGATCATTCAGTCCCTCTACAGAAATAAATGCTGGTGCGGATCAGCTAGAAAGACCGCACTGGTCACTTGACAAGTCACTATTAACTGATACAGGCTGGGTCGTGGTGATGCGATCCAACATTGAGGATTTTTTTGGTAAGAAGCAAGGGATCGACTTCTGCATTCTCGGTTTGGGATGCATGCAAGGCATATATTAGAGGTGAAGCAGTTGCCTTGAAAGCCCAAGTATCCAGGTTAAGGAAGGGAAAAAGGTCAAACACAGCAACTCGATCTGGGTCAAGCAACACAGGGTTATCAGTCATGTCTCTCTAAGACTTCAGGCCTTAGATTAATAAAGGTTAGACAGGCCTTGAAAGACCACTTTTCAGTTCAGACAGTAATTAATCAAAACTGAAGCTTCCAGCCTCATTACAAAGAGAGTGAGCATGCCGGCCGATTCCTGGCATGGTCTGTCAAGAAAAGGTGTAATAATGGAGTTTCTTTTAACACACTATTCTAGTTGTGTAAATCCTCTTCTACGGCTCTGTTAAATGCAGTAAATGAATATTTAGGGGCTATTAATCTTCCCTCTTTGAGCAGAGAGCTGCAAACAAAAGTTGTGACCCCCATTATGTTTACTGAGGTTCAGGAGGCCATCAGGACATCCCCTATTGGTAAAGCTTGCAGGAATGATGGGCTGCCAGCCAAGATGTATAAAACATGTTTTGGCCCAGATCACAGCATTTCTGGTTAAACTATTTAATGAAATATTCGAGGGGTGTAAAGACCCTAGTTCATTTACCGAGGTGCTAATTATTAGCTATTTGAAAAAGGGCAAAATGCCAGATAAACCTGGTTCATAAAGGCCTAGCAGTCTCTTGAACAATGATTATAAAATATTTACCAAGATTATTGCTTCTAGGATAACTCTTTTGGCTCAAGAGGTGGTTCATAGGGACCAATAATCTGGATTTCTACCATGGAGAACTATCTCGGTGAATGCTAATTTCTTATTACAGGCCATCGACCTCTTTTCTAAAAACAAAGTTAAAGTGGCTATCATTATGATTGATGCAGAGAAGGCTTTTGATTTGGTTCAGTGGGAGATTCTCTTTGCCATTTTATCTAAGTTTCGCTTACGTTCAAAGCTAGTAGGGCTTTTAGAAAATCTCTATTGAGGAGCTGAAGCCAGAATTATGGTTATTCTGTAGAGACTCTTTCGGTCAGTCATGGAACTCGCCAGGACTGCCCCATGTCCCCGGTGTTCTTTGCTCTCTTCATCAAGCCTCTGGCCTGAGCTCTCCGGCAAGATGCTTTAATAAAAGCACCTCTCCAGGGTGCACCCAAACTGAAATTATTTGTCAATGATTTGATAATTTCTCTAGGACATTCAACAAAATCAAATATTTTTCTCTACTGGGGGGCTATAGAATAAATCACTCTAAGTCAGAAGGTCTTTTGTCCAACTACTCTGGACTAATACTACCAATTGAATGCAATCTCAATTTTAGTCTTCAAACCTCATTAGGTACTTGGGCATGCTTGCTTCCCATGATTTCTCAGAACTTTATCAACTTAACTAACTTCCCACTCTAGTTAAAGCCCAGAACCTGCTACATCAGTGGCAGTCGTATCCGCTAACTATCATCAGAAGAGTAGCATTAATCAAGATGATGATTCTGCCCCATTTTCGCTTCATCTTCTCCAACATTATAATCAAGGTGCTCTAGCGATTTTTTAGTGAGCTTGACTAAACGTTGCCCCATTTTATTTGGTCTGGGAAAAAACCCCGTGCAAAATTAGAAACTCTGGAATTACCCGTTGAAGATGGCGGGCTAGCCTTTCTAAACTTTAAAAAATACTGTCAGGCCTCCTTTTTAGATTGGAACCTTTATGCTGCAGATCGCTCAATTGAAGGAAGAGTATCTTTCCCCCGAATGTCATTCAGATATGCGATTGAACAAGTGTGACCTAGGTTTCCAGGTAGATAACGGGCTCATTCGCAACTGGGAGAAAGCAGTGATTCTCTGCATTAAGGATTTTTGTGCAGCTGGAGCTCTGAAATCCTGGAGCCAGGTGCAAATGAGCAATATGGCAGTCTCTGGTTCCTTGTTTTTATGATATCTCAAGTTCCATAATTTTCTACAAACATTCCATCCCCCAAGGGACTCCTCAGCTTCCGCTATGAGCTACGTTTACTATGTTAGCAAACAGATCAGTGTGGGCAACTGGTATTGTACTTTGGTGCAACAACTACAGGTAAAACTGGTACTGACTGCTCTCAACAAGATTAATGTTTCTACAGGGTGTCGGATTGAACCCTCTAACTGGAAACAGTACAATCTGTGGGCCCACAAAGCTATTAGCAGGGTGACTTCGAAAAGAATGGCCTTTTCTCCAAATGCATGCTCTAATATACACTGGACTGTCTGCACAAAATATTCACTTTGACAGCCGGTGTGTGTTTTAGATGTGGGCTTGCTATAGGAGATTGGCTTCATGTTTGTTTCACATGTCCTGCACTAGCTGACTTTTGAACCAAGATTTTTCAGTACTTCACCACAACACTCCAAGGTCTTATCACACCGAATATATGTTGTTACTTAGCAGACCATTACTTCGCAAGTTTTTACTACGATGTTTTTACATCGCATATACCATTACTATGCAAGATTTAACTACGCATGCTTTTAGTTCGCAAATTCGTTTAAAATGACTAAATAAGCAATTACTTCGCAGTATATTACTAAGTATACAACTTCGACACATTTTTGACTCTTTTTAACTATAATAAACCCAGTAATAGAAACGTATACACTGTTACGGGATAACATGGTAATATGGGTTTAGGGTGGGGGAATATTTTAGAAAACGACAATTAAATCAATATTCCTTTTTAAAATAAATACCCTTTTTTTAAATAAAAAAATTAAGTATTTCTTGCATTACACAAATTTAATATGCCCTTCACCCTTTACTAAAATTTAAAAAAAGATGATTTTTTTTATAATTACATTAATATTTAATTCTAAATTCCCGAAACAAACACACAACGTATATATCATTATGCAAACAATTTAAAATTTATTTATGTTAAGAATACAATTTCTTTTCAAACTAATTTGTACCACCTTCCACTATTTCTACACATTCTCAATAACCAATAAAATCGCAACACTACCCTTACCCTCATACACTACACTACCCTACACTACCCAAACACCACTACACTACCCTAAACCCTAAAACACTACCCCCTACATGTCCTACCCCCTTACCCCAGGCCTGTCCCTACAATCTTACACTAACCTGCACAACTCCCCCGACACTACCCTTAACCACTATGCTACACTACACAAACACCACACTACTACCCAAAACCCTAAAACACTCCCCTACACTAAACAAACACTACCCTAAACTCTAAATCACTACCCCCTGCACAACCATCCCCCTTCCCCCATTCCACACACTACACTCAAACACTATCCTGCATGCCCAGTCACTTCCCTAAAGCCTTAAACACTACCCTACATTACACAAACACCACAACACTACCCTAAACCCAAATACACTACTCTACACTACATAAACACAACCCTAAAACCTAAAAGACAACCCCTTGCACGACCCCAAAAACTACACTGCCCCACTTACCTCTCTCTCCTCGTGGTCCTTCGCTTCACAGTGCATCCTCTCTTCTCCTGCTTCAGGCGTCGTCAGAGCTTCACGTCGTTGTTTGGAAATGGAAGCGCCTCCTTTTCCAAACAACGATGTGAATAGTCAGCAAAGTAATTGACTTTGCGAACTAACGGTATATGCGAAGTAGAAGCATGCGAACTTAAAGCATGCAAAGTAAAAGATCCTGCTAAGTAAAAAATGTGTAGTAATGGTAAGTCGTAGTAGTGGCCGTGAAGCAATGGTAGATTACCTATCACACCTGATCCTTTGGGAACCCTTTTTGGGATTTGCAATTCTATGAATCTTTCCGTTCCTCAAAGGCGGCTGTTTTTTTTATAGCCTCTCTTGTGGCAAAATCTCTTATTCTTCAAAAAGAGAAGTCAAGGAAAGCTCCTTCATATTGATCTTGTGTTTTTAAAATGCAACAGGTGAAAGCAAAGGGAAAACTGTTTGCTTTAAGGATAGGGGCAGTACGGAAATTCCCAAAATATGTGAGGGGGAGGATCAGTACTCTACTGTATCTTTCTGGTATGATTGAATTTTGCGTTTGTAAAAGTCACCTTCTATTGATAGAACCTTGATTATTAACTGAATCAGTGCATTAGCCTTGTCCTTTGAATACTTTTTACTGTATTTTTTTTATCTACCTGTACTACTAAATAAAAAAAGCTTTGCATATCTGCCCCTAGATCAACACTTTGTTCATCTTTGCATCACTTTGAGGTGGAACAAAGTGTTAATACATCTGCCCCTCTTGCTTTGACCTACTAGGAGCTGTGATGAGATTATCGTAACAATACACATTTTTATACTTTGCCTAAATGCCTTTTTAATGGTAAGTAAATTGTTGTAATGCTATGCGCCGCTCTGGGTTGCTCTATATAGCTTTATGCCAAGTGAGTGCCCACACAAAATGCTAGTAAATAATTCCCTTTGCCTCTTATTTAGAGCTATGCATTAAGTTCTGAAATTTGTGACAATGAAATAATTTCTACCATAGCCTTCTGTTTCAATAAATGCAAAAATGATGCAAGTAGTGATTCTGCATGCAACGATGCACATGTGGAGAAAAAAAACTCACAATCTCAAAAAAGTATTCAAAATAAACAGAATTACCTTATGTCCAGTCTGTAGCACTCAATTTTCAAAACCACAAATAAACTTCGGAAAGGGCAACATCCAAAAACGTACATGCTGGAATCCTCTGCTATCACTCCAACTACTGCTGTGCACGTTATCAGATGTCACAGCCATCTCTGCGTGTTGTTTACCCACTGCAGATCACCAGTGTGCACTGTTTTTAAATATGGTTGGACGTGTAAAATCACCATCTGTGTTACCTCATCATTACTTAATTCGCTGGACATTATTGCATGTGTGTTAATGTTTAATATTGATACTGCCGTACAGTATCTTGATCTCTCCTCTACAAATCTAAAATAGGCTGTTTACAATTGGGAAGCAAACTTGAGAGGGGAGGAGGAGGGGGGTGGAGGTGCATTTGTGTAATAAAGGAAAAGTGAGATTCTGATGAAAATAAAACCCTTCTCTCAAGTGCCTTAGCCTTCTCGATGGCATCCATGCTTCTCCCAACAGAAAGTCGGGTGCTGCACACAGCTTCCCCTGGCCTAGTCAAAAGCGCCTGCAGCTGTCTGCAAGTCATCAGATTCAGGATAACATCGCTGAACATTGCTGGCAGATTCTTGCTTCAAAAATCACACGACTGCAGAATTGTGACACATACACTGACAGCTGATGAGCCAGATAATCCTGTTGATTCTCCGCGCCATGGGGTATTCCTGAGCTAAGTCTTTTTAAGCAAGGGGCAGCCAAAAGAGTAAAAAGCCCCCACTTTAAACTATATGGCTGACCCTGAGTGAGGCAGAGAAGTGTGTGATCCCAGCCTTTTTACGTAGGGTCCCCAGGAATGGTTTGATTCTTTTGCACACCTTGGCCTCCACCCATAAGTGTGTCATGGTAATTTCTTTCTGTCATTTATTTGTGCTTACGTCTAGTCACAGTTCAAAGTTAAGAAGAGCCTACAAGACAATTTAATTTGCCAAATGACACCCCCACTAGAGCCGGTGTAGCAGGTGCCCCCCCTAACTCCTTGCATTAAATGGTAAAATGAAGGGACCTGGGGGAGCATTGGGCGCTGCCATTATCTGCCCTGGTGGTTTCGTGACATGGAACGAGCCACAAGACTAGGGCAGGGGATAGGCTAGGTGACAATGAAGTGGGCGGGTTTAAGGGACTAGGTGTTTAGGGACAGTGAGGTCAGGAGTTTAGCCTCTTGATAACTCTATCACCACGTGGCTGGCAGGGATAGTTTTTGTCATGAGAAAAAGGTGGGCAAAGTGTGATAGTTATTTTCTTTTTTACCAGGGATACATATTTAACATTTTGAAATCAGAAAGGGTGTTTTTTACACTTAACTGAAAAAAAGGTAAAATACTCTTCATTATACAGGACAGCGAGACAGGCAGTGCACACTTTATGTGCAGCAGGGAGGGAAGACTTCATTAAAACCCGTGTCCTGAAGCAGGCATGGGTGGGCGCGGCACACCCATTGAGACAGCTTTCAGGGGGTGTGAGGGCTGCACTAGCCACTTGCTCTCCTCCTCGAGGCAGGGCTGAGACTAAACAGACAGCGGTGAAAACCATCACAGTGCTGCTTGCTACTACTGACACAAAGCCTCCATGCAGGAGGTATGGCTTACCAGCATTTGAGGGCTGTACAAAGTCAGAGGGGGAGCGGCTCACATCTGTAAGGAGAACTGCATTAAAGAGTTAGTTGAGGGAGGCATGATGGGACTTCAATTTCCTTTGGAAACAAGCACTAAAAGCAGTGTTTTCTGGAGGAATCAGCCCCAAGAGAATTAATAAATGTCCGGATGTGGAAATAGAGGCAAAAAGTCATGGGCAGAGTCAATTTAAAAAAAAAACCAGAAGAAAAAAGGGAACACTTGTGCAAATAAAGGGAGGTCGTAGTAGAACTAGGCCTGGGCGGTAAATTCCGTTCCACTGGCGGAATTTGGGTAATTTGGGTAATTTCGCGTTCCGCGGAGAACGCAGAATTGCCCAAAATTCCGCGGCTTCGCAGAATGTTTGCTTGTTTGCGCTTTCAAAATGCGTGTTCACGAGATATTTCCCTCCGAGCATGCAAACACCGTTCGCAAACAGGTAAAAAAGCATCGCGTACGGGCGGAACAAGCAATTCCGCATGTTCGCGGAACTCTGCGTGCTTGCGGAGATTTTTTCCATTTCGCGGAGCTTTGCGTATCGCGACTACGCAAATTCCGCCCACCCCTAAGTAGAACAAGGGCACACTGACAAGGTGAGATGTACACAGGAGGTTTCAGAGGGCAAGAAAATGTTACAAGAGGCCCTGTCGCCCAGTAGAGTTAAGAAAGGGCAATGGTTATGAGTCCAAGAAGCAGATGAAGAGAGGTTAGGGACAGTCAGATCTGTGACGGGTCAAGGGACCCATGGTGAAGGAGGTCCAGTAGGCTTGTGCAGCATAGAGGAGGAATTTTCAACAATGGCAAGAGGAGAGTTTAGCAAAGAGGTGGCGAAGTCAATGGAGCATAGAACGGCTTTTGGTCATTGGCCTGAAGAGATGGGAAGGTTGTCTGCAGCCCTGCCTACACCACGGGATTATTCAACAATGGAACACAAAACAAGCCAAATTATTGTGGATGCTGAATTATTTGCAAAAGAGGGAAGGATTGAGGAACTTTCTTGTGTGACTCATGGGGGACGTATGGTGAAGATGACTTGGTTTTAGATTACAGTGCGGAGGGGACAGTGATATAGATGAATACAGAAAAGAAAGATGGAACAGGGTTAATTGGCATGAGGGCGCTTTGGGGTTTTTCAGCGGTCATGAGCAGACAAAGGAAGCACCACAGATTTTCAGAAAGGAAAGAGTATATCCGAAATCAGGAAACAAAGAAGCAGAAGAGAAAGATTTCCACAAGGTGCTAATGAATGGTGGTTAGTGAGGGATATCGGGGACACAGAAAAAGGGCAAGAAAGGAAGTATATCAGTTGGTGTGGGGGAAGGAACTATTGATAATGAAACTGAAAGAGATACTGAAAAAGGGAAGTCACAGTTGGGGGGTTGCAAGCCACAAGATGCCTTTGACCAAAATGATATGCGATAAAGAGATTCAAAGTGATGTGAAAGAAGATGATAAAACTCAAGAACATAAAGAAGGAGAAGAAGACAAGGAGGGTTTGCTATTTAGGAAGAAACTTCCCTTATATGAGTTTAGTGATGCCTTTAGTGTCACAAATATTGGAAAAGACAGTAAAACATATTTGGAAACACAAATTTCTGGATGTTTTCAAACTGCTGCATAGGGACATTCAGGTGAAACAGGGATCCAAGGAAGAGGAATGGGAATAAGCCAGGCGGCCCAGGGTACCTATCAATATGGAAAACTGAACATCTGCATTTTTGATATATGCCAGTATCTATTGCGAGAATCATATGGACAGGGAAATAGCAATATTCAAGTCATGGATATCATGAGGAAAGCTAAAATGCATTATGGGGCA
The DNA here is from genome assembly GCF_964204655.1 of Triturus cristatus. Lineage (NCBI taxonomy): Eukaryota > Metazoa > Chordata > Amphibia > Caudata > Salamandridae > Triturus > Triturus cristatus. The sequence continues at coordinate 918,691,340 of NC_140581.1, read as the reverse complement.
TATGCTTGGCTTTCATATGACGAGGAGTTTAGGGCGATACCCGGTGTGAATTTTGAAAAAACCATGGGGGGATGTGGATTCAGAATTATGGTTACAATGGATGTTTCCTACACAGCCATCGGCAACCACATACATGGCAAGTGGCCTTCCAATAATGTACTGGCCCTTTCAGTATTGCTCCGTACAGCAGAGGGCAGGGAAGTTTACAAGAGGAAAAGGGCAGAATATGGGGACATGCTGGAATTTCAACAAGGGTTTTTTCCTCAGGCAGGTCTGTAAATTTAAACATGAATGCTCTAAATGTGGGGGTAGGCACCCCATTGCACAATGTTTCACAATAGCCAACACTTGGGAACAATGAAGGGCTCCCAGAGGGAGAGCATATCAGGTGCAGACCACATCAAAAGGCTGCTACACCAGTTAAAATTGTTTAACTTACTCAATTGATGAAAATTTAACCCGATCGGGGAGAAGCCTTGAAACTCAAATTAAGATATCCAGGTCTCGGGGTGCAAAGGTGGGCCGGCAGTTTGCAATATGCAACAACTTTGAATCAAATTGTAGCAGCTAAACTAGATAAAGAAGTGATGGAAGAGAGAATTGTTGTACACAAAAAATTATCAATCCCCTTGATCACACCATGTGTTACACATAAATAAGAATTACCCTATATTAGGTGTATATGTAAATGCCACAAAAAACAGTCACAAAATATTAGTTATAAAATACCAAATACAAATCTTGCATGTGGATTGTAATTTATTTTTTTATGAAAAACATACCTATTTAAAAATCACAAAATGGAGTCACAAATCTGACTCGAAATTACTAAAATCTAGTTAATACAATACAGAGGAAAATAGTTCAATTAGGATTACAACACATCGTTATGACCAGCATAACAGAGACAACAACACATATTAGACAAAACACCTTGTAATTTCCTATTGCATATCATATGGAATTATAATTACTAGAACATAGATAGTGACACATTAATATCCTTAGTGTCTACAATTCTGTGTTAATCCTTAGATTATGCTTGCAAAAGCGTCGACGCGTTTCGATGGTTATATTTATACTCCCATCTTTATCAAGACCATAATGAATGTGTTTTCTCAGAGTGTTAATTCTGGTATCACCCCCCTCTATTCTGTGATGTTAAAATGTCACGTGTTATACTTCCAAAATTCTTTCAACTCCGGCGGGCCCCGGTGTTCTATTTCGGTACTTTTAAAACTTTGGCGGGCTGTTGAGGTATTAAATCTCCCTCTCTCGTTTGCCGTCTTAAATCGTGCAGTTTAGCCGGGAACTCAAGTGTCTTCTTGACAGAGAGAATTGTTGGTCATTTTCATAAATAGCCCATAAAAAAAATTGATAATATCTTCACTGGGAGTAGTTCCTAAAAAGAAGGAAGGGGAATTTCGACTAATTCATCACTTACCTTGACTAGAAAGGTAACCTGTAAACGACTTCATAGCAGCAGACATCACAAGGGTGGTTTATGCTTCAGTGGATGATGCTCTGAAATTGGTACGTCAGAGCAGTGAAGGGGCGAATTTGCCAAATGTGACATCAAATTTGCATTTAGGCTACTGCCAATACATCTGGCCAACTTTCCCCGTGTAGGCATGCAATTGTGGGGGCTATTTATGTGGATAGAGCTCTGCAATGGTCTGTGCTATATCTAGCTCACTTTTTGAGACATTCAATAAAAGGAGTGGGCACATGTTTAATTTTTTCTAGATGATTTTAGTCTTTTGGACGGAAGAATGCAGGAGAATGTCAGAAAGCTTTAGAACATTTTGAACAGATGCCACTGAATCTAGGTGTAACTTTAGCCCCCGAGAAAACTGAAGGCACATATACAGTTGTGTCTTTTTGGGGCATTGAGTTAGATACTCAGGAATTGGTGACATGGTTGCCACTATGCAAAGCCGAGCAGTGGCCAGAGCAATGGCTGAGACAAGGAAGATGTATTGCTTTTTGGGGAATTTTTTCCCTTAGTTGTTCCACTAGTGGTATCGGGTAGAGAATTATCCAACAGATTAGTAATGTTTAATATGGATAACAAGACAGTGGTAGAGTTAGTGAACAAAAAGAAAGGGTGTGACCTTAGGGTGCTATGTTTGTTAAGACAGTTTATGCTGATGTACTTTCAACTAAACATTGTTTTTTGGGCAAAGCATGTGCCAGATATGAACAATAATGTAGCAGATACTTTATCTCATTCCCAGTGGCAAATATTTCGAATGCTGGTGGCGGGTGCAGAAGAACGGAAGAACCAGTTACCACATGGCATTTGGGTGTGGGGGAATGACAGTGATTGAACTGGTGGAAAGGTCGATAGCAGAATCTACAAGACATTGCTAACATGCTTGGTAGAGGTTTAGGAGCTTTGAGAAGAATGCACAGGGACTTTTGAAGATTATGCAAGCAATCATTGTAGAGTAATACATTTTGTACTGCATTTAATTGACAATTTTCATCGCCCAGGACACTAGTGGGGTGAACTGGCTTGATTGTCTTTCTATAAGAAATTACAGTGAGCTCTTAAGGAGAGTTTCGAGTGTTTTGGGGAGAAAGCAGGGATCTAGGTCACTGGTTAGAGAGGCAATAACATTTGAGCTATTGCAGAACATTTTGGAAAGTTGACCAGAAAGCTGTTATGACCTTTTTAAAGTTACTGTTTTTAGATTATGCATGCTGCGGATGTTCTTTGGTGCTTTTAGGGTGTCAAAATTATTAGGCTCTCAGAAGAAAGTCTGTTTGGAGAAAATGCCATTGTGGATATGGTTAAAAGACTCAAAAACTGGCCAGGCTGTTGGGTAGATGGGTAGGGTTAAGTGAGGGAGGTTTGTCTGAAGCTTGTCTGGTGAAGGAATGGGTGAGATTTCAGTTGTGGTCTGGACAGAGTCATGAAGAAATTTGCTGTCAGGAAGGGGAAAGAAGGGTTACAGCCTTTCATTTTCCTGGTAGTGTTGAAATTGGCCTTAAGGAAATTGGGTTTGACCCTGGGGAAATATGGGACACACTCCTTTAGAATTGGTGCCACAGAAGCAGCAAATGTTGGTTGGGGTGGGGAAAGATCCGAAGGATAGGCAGATGGAAATCCAAATGTTATGAAGGATATATGAGAAAATGAGGGCTAGAGAGTAGCTGCTAGGTAGTTTTGTGGTCATCTAATAATGTTTTTGTTTTTGCCTCAGGGTGTGTGCACTACCATGGAGGAGTAAGATGTTGACATGGATAGTGGGACCTTTTTTGGGCGTTTGGCAGCCAAAACTGCAGATCAGCAAATCTATGGTAGAAGTCTTGGACTATCAATTGGCAGACATGAGGTGATATGGTGGAGATGGAGTGGGATGCGATGGGGCAGCTTATCACCTTTTCTAGGCAATCTGGTTACTCAGAGGGGTTGCCCGGATATGCTTTTACTTCACCTGGGGGAGAATGATTTGGTTAGACTGTAAGGTTTAACACTTTTGCAATAAATGAAGGAGGATTTATAGTTGATAAAGAGAAAGTTAGCAGGGACATTTTTTATTTGGACAGTGTTTGTGCCCAGGAGACATTGTAGAGGAGCAAAAAAACATGCAGCTATTGACAAGGCCAGGAGCAAATTGAACAGAGTTATGAGAGTTATTTGCATGTCTAGTAGGTTTTATCCCACAGTGGTATCAAAGAAGAAGTTAACATTTTGTTCAAGGATAGTGCATGGATGTAATTTGAGAATAGTCAGGGGTCGCAGCTGTGACCTTTAGCTTTCTCTCTGCTACTTCTGGCACTTCCTTTGAACCCCGGCAATACTTACTACATGATGGAGTAGAGAGATGTCAAAGGGAAGCTGTGAAATGAAAAGGCGTGGTGTAAAGGAGTTTATGAATAAAGGTGAATACACCAAGTTTTTTCTTAAGGGGAAAAAACACCCTTTAGGTTTTCCTAGATGGCGGTAGTTTGGGGGATGGAGACACAGGTGTGGGAGTATCCATGCCTCGTTGGGGTAGCACAGGGGTGTGGAAGATGCAGTTTGGGGCTTTGGAGCAGGACAGTGATGCTTCACTTGGGAATGCTTGGTAAGGTGAGAGAGAGAGAGAGAGAGAGAGAGAGAGAGAGAGAGAGAGAGAGAGAGAGAGAGAGACTGGGGAACGCAAGGGGGTGGAAAATGAAAGATGAAGAAGGTTCGGGTATGGGGAATTGTTTGGCGAATGGTTTGTACACCTTGGGGATTTGTTTTAGGAAGGGGGGTTGTCAGGGATTTGATGTATTAGTGAGGTTGATAAGATGTTGCATTTGTATTTGAATTAATATATCCAACTACAAACCTGTCCTAAGAAAGTGGCCTATTATGATACATTTTGGTTTGTGGTGTGAGATTCTTTCACGTTGTATTTGAATCGATGCTTGTTATCTGGCCTTTTATGACACATTTTGATTTGTGTTGTGAGATTATTTCACTATGTATTTGAATTGATGTTAATTATTTGGTGAAAAGGCAGTCTTACCCATATGAAGACACCTATTCTTTGAGGATTTTGTTTGCCGGAGATTTCCGTGAAGACTTTCTTCTGTTTCCCTGTTTTGAGTATTACTATTAATAAATTGAGATTTGGTTCTTTAGCACTCGGTGAATGGTCGATGGAAGGTCAAGTAAATTAATTCTGGGAACGAGTAGAATAAAGAAACACTTATTCAGTGTGTTGTATGGTGATTAATTTGAGCCGGTGGTTGCTATTGGGGACCCCATGCACTCATTTTTGGGGACTGACACTTTTTTGTCCCTCATTAGACATTGACCGTGGGCAAGAGAGGGAAAAACACTGGGGAAATAAATAGGAAGAGAAAGACGTAAAAAACATCCTGAAGGGAGAAAGCAGGAACCTGCCCAAGTGAGATAAAGGGGCAGAAAGTGTCTGCTGGCAGTGGAAAGAAGAGCCATGAGGTACATTCAAGTCTACGCAGCCTTGACATTCAGTGCCCTCCCATATAATAGCACCAACCGCCAGCTTCTGTGAAGAGCTTTGGGAACCGGGAGTCATTCCTTAACAAATTAAGCACTGGTGCTGTGTAAGGAATCTGTAGTAACTTATCATAAAATAAGAACTTTATTAATGTAACATTAAGTGTATCTGTATATTTCTCTGGTCTAATCTGTTCTAAACAAGCTGATGATGGTGAAAGTCTACTTTCACAACACAGTGCTACCAATGGTTTACTGTTACTAAAATAGCAGTGCGTAAAGCACGGACGATGGTTTGCTGGCACAAGAGTCTTATCTTCTCTGCTCCTTCCTCTTTATACCTGCCTCTTGTCATGCAACCCAATCAGGTGGCATGGAATCCCTTACATTATACATTCACGGTTCACAGAGTCTGTGACATGGCTGCCAGAGATATGCAATCAAGCCCTACATGACTGATTCATGCATGCTAACATTCCATCCCCTACACTGCCACACTACTGAGCTATGGAGGCAGTATGGAAGTGGGGGAGGCATGAACTCCACCACTCAGGGACAGTGCTGCACACTTGGCTATGGTAAACAGCTATCTCCACATTGTTGACCGCAGGCTCAAGATGCACATGGAATCCAGTAAACTTTAATAAGTGGGTTTGGGGACCTGTATAGTTGTCCACATGGCATGACTTGAAACTCTCTGTGCCTGACTCATAAAGGGACTTAGCGACTCGTAAAGTTATGAGTGCAGAGTCTACGCACTTGTGGGGGAATCTCTGCACTGAGCACTGCAGTGCGGAGGTTCCGCCCTGAGTGTGGAGATCCCGCCACGAGTGCGAAGAATCCGCACTCGTACCTTTACGAATCAGAGGTCCATTGTTAATCAGGCAATATGTGCATACTTGTGCCTAGATGTACCTTCACAGACCACCATATGTACTCCAGTACCCGCTAACAGTTACAGTGCTCTTCAGTGGACCATACACAGTTACAGACGGAGCATGCCATAAAAAAGGAAAGAAAACTCATTAGCATTTCACTTATTGCAGGGTGTTGTATTAGCACACTGCAGTAACAGGGAGAACAGTGCAGATTGTACTGTCTTTAAATCATTTACCCTTGATCTATTTGCCTCCATAATTTGTAACTGACAAGCTTGTCCTCTGCATGCGTCAATTCCGGAGTTCAACTGTCGACCCAAATAAACAACATAAGCTGCCTTCACACATTCCAGGGGTGATATTTATATGGATTGGGTACCATTAACATGACACATGTCTGCGGTAGGGGACAGCTGGGAGGCCTGGCCAGCCCTTGGCACACAGCTTCATTTAGAGCCGCAGGCCCGACCCAGGGAAGGAGCGGGGTGCCCAATGCAGATGGCAGTTCTTAAACCTGCAGTGTTTAGAGACAAATGCAGGGCACGCGTGGCATAATGTTAGCCTAGAGGACGTAGGGAATGTACTACGATTTGAGAGAACGAGATACTTGGGGAAAGTGGCGGTAGCGGCAGCACTATTGAAGAAAGAATGTGGCTGTGGACAGAGTGAGGGCGCGAGCATTTCAGCTGCGAACTCATGTTTATAGCTTTGATGTTGGCACTCTCTCGCTCCAACATTTACTGTGGTCAGGAAAATATAGAAAGAGCTCAGGTTACACTTGTCTGCAAAAAGCATTGATGGTGAGGATTGATGACGTGCAGACAACTCATGCAGTCGTACTTGCAGTATGTCATTCTTTACACTTGTCTGGCCGCAAACATTGAAAAGAGACACTTTTCAAATATTGTATTATTTTTGTTTATTTAAATCTGTCATCTTCTTCATGCTCCTGCCACCATGCTTATGTTTTCCTAACATGTCAGGTTTCAGGTTCAGATTTCATGTATCAGTTGCAGTGATCCGAGCATCTGAAATAGGGGCCTCATTTAAAGTTTGGCAGGTTGTCTGCCAAACCAACCCACAGTGGAGACCCTTCCTCTGCCAGCCATGGGGAAGCCTGCCTGCCAAATTTTGAGTTCCCCACTGCTCTGACAGGGAACTTCCCCTGGTGCCATTACATCATGGTGGCGCAGCTGGAGCTTTTTGTTTTATGGAAACAAATCCCCAGGATGTTCACCAAGCATGGTCCACTGAGTTCCATGGATGGAAACCATGCCATTTTTAGTGGATTCTCAGTTTGCATCCTTGAATCAGGCCATAATTCAGAAATGAGCTCAAAGTGAGGGGTGACCACTTTCCACTTTCCAGTTGACATTAGATAAAGGGAATGGACACACATGGCAGATATTAGTCTGTCATCGAACTGGACAGCGGACATGCTTGGTGTCGTTGAAGGTAGCAGCACCTGGGGGAAGGCATTCCTTACAGGTCGAGTTCAGAAAACGTGGTGAGAGTGCACTTGAAGGTCTTCAGGTGGCAGGAAGTTGGGATGACATCACAGATGACTGCTTGGTACCTACTGGACCTTCACCATAAAAACGAATTGACGGCTGCTATCAACTGCTCCTCGCCTCAGAAGGCCACAATAAAGATGGGACACAAATGTAAGACAGTCAGAGAAGGTAGATACAATGAAGGCCAATGATACCTCTGGGCTATTTGCCAATAAAGGAGGCCCACTCCCAAACTACTTACAAGGAAGGAGGAGGGAACATGTGCTGGATACAGAGTTACTGTCATGAGAGGTGATCAAAGAGGAGAAAAAGTAAAAAGTAACAAACATAAACTGATACAGGCAATGAACTTTGACAGAGAGATTTATGTGACACTCACAGCAACCAATCTGGGTCTGCAGTCTACTTTGCAGACCTTTAGACTTGGGGTTGGTACCACTTGAAAACCTACATTTCTCATTTTTCACAATCACCTGTTGGGTTTCAACTTCTATTTTCTGTTTCCGAATTGTACCAATTGGTAGAATTCTTTAGCAGTACTAGTGATTTTCAAAATTGAGGAAGGGCATCCACATTTCGTACACTGCTCTCACTGTCATTAGAAGTTGCACAACTTCTGATGCTAGATGAGTGGAACTGGTCTGTAAAGATGGTGTGCAGGTGCACAGCCAGTATGGATGTCATCGAGCCAATATGCCTGCTTCTGTCTTATTTCTCTGCCACGTGATGATCAATTTTTCTTTCTATTCACTAGTTATCGTTATAGGCCTTGGTGCACTACCTGAATAGCATCATTCAGGAAAAGCAGTTTTTCTTTTTTTACATCTTTTTTATTGATGAAAAACACATCAAAGGACACCACACAAATCAACAAAACAAATCATCATCAAACTGCACAATAAGACATTAAAATAGGAAGTAGTCCAATAAAATAATTGGAGACATTACCTAAAACATACCAGAATGGAGCCCAATTGTAGGAGTCTTATTCATAAATAATTCCAATGAAGCACAATTACAAAGATTCGTTATCAACCGCAAACGCGGAGTTGACATTAAAGGGGGCGCACAGCCAACCTCAGTTTTTATTACAGGGGGCCCAAATTCTCATCCATTTACTTGAGCAACCTCTACTCTCGTATACCACACTCTCAGCCTGCATGCACCAGTCCATATCGGACTCCCAATCAACGCATTTCAAATCAACCCCTCCTTTCCAAGTTCTAGCGATTTTCCGCTTAGCCACCATGCATCCCAAAGTGACCCACAATTGCTCCGGTCTAGAGAGATCAGTGGCATCCCAAATGTTCAACAGACACAACCTTGGGGTAGCCTCCACTTCTTTACAGCAAGTCTGAGATAAAACGGAGATGACCTCCCCCCAATATCTTTGAAGAGTCGGACAGTCCCACCATTGATGCAAATAAGTACCTACTTGGCCGCAGCCACTGGGACAAAACAAAGAGTCTAAATGGCCCATTTTAACCAATACGGAGCTGGCGTAATAGGCCCTATGCAATACTTTAAGTTGAATCAATTTTAACTGGGATCTAATCGAAACCTCACGGGGTGACGCCAGTGACTCCCTCCATTCCTCATCGCAGATCTCACCCACGTCAGAGCACCATTTCTCACAGACTTTATCAAGGGGGTCAGGTGAGTTATTGAGGAGTTTATGATACGTGAGAGATATGGCTTTGTTGGGGAGATTGTCATGCAATAACCTATCTTCCAAAGGAGAAGACACCGGCAAGTCCTCGCCTCTAGAAAGCACCTTGTTCAGTACACTGCATACCTGAAGATAGCGGAACGTTTCCCCCTCATGTAGTTGGTATTGTTGCTGCAAATCACTGAAAGGCACCATACCGCCCCTAACCCACAGGTCATCCACCCTAGACAGACCAATCAAATCCCATTTATCAAACCTGGGTTGCCGCCCAAGCGTACCCAGGCAACAAGAGTCAAACAATGGAGTCGCCTGCGTAATTTTGCCCTTCCAGCCCAACGCTGAGTTCACAAGGTGCCAGATGGAGACTGTCATGGAGGTCAGGGTGAACTTGGGCTCTTGTTTTGGCCCACCATACAAGGCCCTTAAGTAAGTGCCAGGTAGCATATTGTGCCTATCCATCAATTGGCCGATGCATCCAGTGGGTTCGACAATAAGTTGTGACGCCCATTAATATGATCTGATGGATGGCAAAGCTATGCCGCCATCGTACCAGCTTCTAATAAGTTTGGCAAAGGCGATTCGGGGTGTGCCGCCGTTCCACAAGAGCCTGTGAACTACGGACTCGATAGAAGTGAAATACTGAGTTGGGAGTAAGTGTGGTGTATTTTGCAATGCATAGAGGAAGCGAGGATGGCCATCCTTTTAGACAGCGCTGCTTTCCCCAAGAGTGTAAGAGGGAGAGCCCTCTAATGTTGTACATCTGCCTTAAGATGTTGAAGGGGGGGCAGCAAATGACACTTATAAAAGACCACCTTGTCTATTGTGACGTAGATTCCTAGGTATTGGAAGCCATCAGTAACAATTTTAGCATCACAACCCGATGGGAGACGCGGAGGATGTCCAATCAGGATATATATCGGATTTATCCCAGTTAATAGTATAGCCGGAGTACTTTTGAAATAGGGTGAATACATGGAGTATTTCATGGATCGAAGATCGGGGTTGGGCAAGATAAAGCAAAATATCATCCGCGTAAAGGGACACTTTGTTCATCCACTCCGGTGACCAGTTTAGTCCCCGAATCCAGGGGTCCTCCCTGAGCCATATAGCAAGCGGTTCAAGCGCTAAGGCAAACAATAAAGGGAACAGTGGGCATCCCTGTCGTGGGCCGCGCCCCAACTAAAAAATGGCCGTCCTACTTCCGTTCACCACAATTCTGGCCCAAGGGTTTCGAATAGAGGAGACGTCCCCACGACAGAAATTGGCCACCAAAACCATATCTTTCCAGCGTTGGAAAAAGAAAAGGCCATTCGATCATGTCGAACACTATTTTGGCGTCCAAGGACATAATGACGAGTCCTTTTGGATAGTGGAGGCCCGTCCAAAAACCCCAAATAAGCTACGGAGATTAAGTGCTGTGTTCTTGGCCGGCATAAAACCGAACTGATGAATCAATTTGTGAAGGAGGGGTGAGAGGCACAGAGCCAGTACCTCAGCCAAGATTTTGACCTCAGGGTCAAGGAGGGAAATAGCCCGGTAGGAAGAGCATTGGTCTGGTGGTTTGCCTTACTTATGAATGATGACTATATTAGCCAAGCGTTGCGTGGCTGGGAGAACACCCTCTTGCACACTTGCATCGTACATTATCAGCAGATAAGGGGTAAGAAGGGAAGTTACGGTCTTATACAGTTCAATCGGGAGTCCACTAGGAGCCATGGCCTTCCTGGACTGTAGGGAGCAGATGGCCTTAGAGATTTCATCAGTCATTAGCGACTTATCTAGTTCCGCGACCTCTTGGGAGTCAAGACACGGTAGTGGAAATGTAGCGAGTAGCTCTGCCGCCTCCTACTGAGTAGTGGAGGACATGGTGGAGTAAACCCTGGCAAAATAAGTGGCAAAGGCGTCTGCCATATCTATTCTATCATGATGATGGGCGGGAGTATCATCCACAATTTCAGTGACCCATCTATGCGCTAGTTCCCTCCTATCAAGCCAGGCCAACAACTTACTAGCCTTATTGCCAATGTCATAGATCCTGTGTTGAGTGGCCCTATAATGAGTCCTAGCTGAATCATCTGCGATATCCCTGTATTTTTTCTGCTTAAACGCCAGTTCATGCTAGTTCTCTGATGACCTCTCAGACACCAAGTCTTGTTCAAGGGCCGTAATCTCACTTTCAATAGTCTTGAGTTGTTGCTGCTTTTCCTTCTTATGTCCTGCCACAGCCGCCACTCCACACTCCCGTATCACAGTCTTGAATGCTTCCCATAATACCACATCAGACTGGACCGAGCCCACATTTTCCTCAAAATAAGTTTGGGTGGCCTCAGTCAGTTTTGAGCATATTTCTGGAATTCTAAGATACCAGGATTGAAGAACCATATCCTGTCAGACGGTGGGGGGCACGCCACCATAATACGTCACAATTGGTGAATGGTCGGAGATCACCCTGGGAAGAAGGGATAATTTATCGAACATATGAAGCTGAGTAGCCTTACAAAAGAGGTAATCAATGCGCGACAGACTGCCATGCACACCAGAATGAAAGGTATGTTGTTTCTCAGCGGGATTGCAGACTCTCTAGACGTCTATGATACCAAGAGCCCTCAAAACTTTGGCCAACAATTTACCCGATATTTTGCCCAGTCTAGGGGATAGACAGTCCCACATTCCTTCTAAGGCTGCGTTACAGTCACCTCCCAATAGCATGTCCCCTTCGGGCAGATTCAACAGGTGCGTACACAAGTCATTCAAGGTGGTGGTGTGAAGCTTAGGAGGAATATACAAGGATGTTACATTGAGAGATCTACCCTCCCATATCCCCGAGACCGAGACAAAACGACCCGAAGGGTCACATGTAACTTTCTGAACCTGAAAAGGAAAGCAGTTGTGTGCCAGGATGCCAACCCCCCCTAGAGTCACGAGTATGACCTGCGTGGGCTATGAGTTTATATCCCCACCTGTTGAGCACACAGTAAGAGGGACCCTGGATGTGAGTTTCTTGAAGAAGCACCAGATCGGGAGTCTGTCGTTTAAGATACTGCAAAATTACACCTCTCTTTATCCGATCTCCCAGACCATTGACGTTCCAGGAGAGAAGTTTGAGACGGCCCAGTGGCGGACCCGCACAATCAACCACACTCATCCAGCATAGCTAGAGGTGCGGCCCCCAAGGCCCCCAACACAGAGGAGAAATATTTGTGGCATAGCGGAGATTTGTCCCGGTAAAGACCATCCCATAAATGATATGTGATTAAATTCGAAATAATCATGTGCTCCTACAAGTAGACGGACCCTGATACATTTTAGACTCTTAAAATCGACCACTTGAAATACAAAAAATAAGAAAACACACAGAGTAAACCCCGGAAGCTACTCAAAAAGACCCCCCACACTGCCTCCCTGCAACTTGGACTTAAAACTGCCCACCCCCCAACCTCGCAGAGCGCCTGTGTACCAAAACACCAACAGACCATGTAGAGGGAAACGCTACTCAGCCCAGACAATGCAAGAGCGCCGCCCATTGAATACAATTTCCCCCCCTTTTCAAAACCACAGACTTGCCCAATATCAAACAGTATAGCGAGCTTCTCATCACAATTGCCCAACGTCGTTCAGCAATACTAAACCGCCCCCCCACCCCCGCCAACCCCTCCGAGCCCCGACCAAACACCCTAAGGAAGAAACAGTGCAACTAGGCCATCAAGAGACTCCTGTAAACTGACAAGTCTGCTATAACTCGCACCAATTCAAAACTGAGCAGGAGTCTTCATTAACCTCCAGCTGCACAACCCAACAGTGCATACATTTCTACAATACTCGAGGTACTGTTCACACCAGTAGGGCCCTCAGGGCGTCACACCTCTCCAGAGCAAGGGTTTCCAGATGGGGAGGAATGCTTCCGCGCCTCGGCTTATCTCCAACCCTCCAACCATTCCCAAGCGTCCTCATGGATTTGGAAGAACCATGTCTTCCCAGCGTCCTGCATCCGGAGTTTCGCAGGGAACAGCATAGCGTACTTTGAATTGTGGCCCCGGAGTGCACGTTTGACTTCCAAAAAGGACCGACGCTGTAGTTGTACTTTGTAAGTGAAGTTGGGGGAAAAGGTTATGGTAGAATTGTCGAACTTACTCAGTGGAGCAGCCCTCGTCGTCTGAAGGATAGCATCCCTATCTCGGGAGTTGAAGATTTGAGCCAGGAGAGGGTCGGGAGGGTCCCGGGTTTGGGGGGCCCCCTGGGGATCCTGTGAGCGCGTTCCATGGAGAACAATTTCGACAGGGATCGGGGCTGCAAATGCTTTTGAACAAGGTCCTCCACAAAGAGATCCGCCGTCTGCCCCTCCGCCCTCTCTGGAACCCCCAAAATTCGAACCTTGTTCCGGCGCACCCTCCCTTCATAGTCCTCCAGCTTAGCCGCAAGATCTGATGTCTGCGCTTGAAGGTGCTTAATCGTGGTTTCCATCACTTTTGTAGATTGTTGAAGGGTGGAGATGGAACCCTCGTTTGTCTTGACTCTATTCAGCATGTTTCTCAGGTCAGCGCGGATCACGGTGATCTCGGTAGTCACTGTGTCAATCTTCCCTTCCAGTGCCGTGCGAACTCCCTGGATCGCCGCCATTACATCGACCAAGGTCAGGGCATCATCTTCCGAGTGGTGTTTTTCGTCCGGTGAACCCTTATGTCCCTCAGCCCCATCCGACCTAGTATGCGCATATTTGGCGAGCCGTGCAGCAGGAGGCTGCTTGGAGCCCTTAGCAGTGGCCATTCCTACAGTTTTCAATCACAAAAGGAGCTAGAGAGGGAAAAACGTGCCAGAACGCCCTCCAATCAACAATAGTTTCAACAACAAAGTACTGGCACACTGTAGCAAAAATTTCCTTGTTATTCTGGACTAGGTAGGAGGAAGTGTGTTTTATCACAAACCTCCAACATTCATTTATATTGTATGGAGACAACCCATCCAGAATGCTACAAATTTAAAAAGTTAGGTGGATAAGAAAAGTGAGAAAAAAGGAGAATGTGCAGTCAGTCCACAAAAAGATACACTCTACAGAAACCCTCAATTGTAAAGAGGTGAAAAAATGTGTAGAGAGAGAGAGAGTACCTCACGTGCGCACCACCAGAGGAGCTACTGGTTGGTTCTCACCAGCTTGCCCACGTTTATTTCATCATCGGTCACTCTCTCTCAAGAAAAAAGTGTGCAGTGTCCAGTGGAAAAACACATAACACAAGACAGTGTAGTGTGAAAAACAAAGAAACACATAAACTGTGCAGACAACGACAATAAGAATTGGTGAGGGTATATAGACTCTCAAATAATTGTTTTATTCTGGTTAGGAGTCTATCCCCCTGTTTAAAAACACTGCATGTTGCATACCTTAATAATGACGGCCAACATGTTTCATTGCCAATAAAATTTGTGGCAAATTCATCAGGGCAAGAAGGGGTCAAGGATCACCTTCTCTGGACACACACCTTTAAAAGGACTGACAAACACAAATAGACAAACATACAGCATAATCAGTACGGAGAGGGATGTATTCACTGACCATCCTGAAGGTGGTGATGGTAACAAGCTTTAATTCATTACCTAGTTGGGGCTATGGGCCCACATACCAGCCACCAACCAGTCGCAGGGGCGTTCTAAACTTAGTACTATCGCCTTCCTGCTCTGCAAAGCACGACCGTCGTTGGTGCCTGCACCTGTGGAAAAAATGTATAGACCATCTATACCTGGTTTTATCCGGCACAATCTCTGTGTGTTTACTCTTCCTCGATCTCTAAAAGATCTTTCACCTCGCAGTTTGGTAGTTCTACTCCATCATTTGTCCTTACAACGACTGACCCGTTAAAATCTGATGTATCACATCAGCACAATTCGTTACCGCTACCGTTTACACAGCTCGCCTGACTTCAAAGATGAAAACCGTCTTATTCATGCCATGCTTACAAAATGTATAAACCATGGTCTCTACATACCGCAACAGCCACGCAAAATCACGCTGTTAGTTGCTCCAGTGTTGAGGTACCGCCTGGGTGTACAAGTGACAGGGTAAGCCTGGGGTGTATGAGCCACTGAAAAAAACGCTGTTTGCACCCTCTGTTTTTGCGTGGCTGTTGCGGTATGTAGAGACCATGGTTTATACATTTTGTAAGCATGGCATGAATAAGACGGTTTTCATCTTTGAAGTCAGGCGAGCTGTGTAAACGGTAGCGGTAACGAATTGTGCTGATGTGATACATCAGATTTTAACGGGTCAGTCGTTGTAAGGACAAATGATGGAGTAGAACTACCAAACTGCGAGGTGAAAGATCTTTTAGAGATCGAGGAAGAGTAAACACACAGAGATTGTGCCGGATAAAACCAGGTATAGATGGTCTATACATTTTTTCCACAGGTGCAGGCACCAACGACGGTCGTGCTTTGCAGAGCAGGAAGGCGATAGTACTAAGTTTAGAACGCCCCTGCGACTGGTTGGTGGCTGGTATGTGGGCCCATAGCCCCAACTAGGTAATGAATTAAAGCTTGTTACCATCACCACCTTCAGGATGGTCAGTGAATACATCCCTCTCCGTACTGATTATGCTGTATGTTTGTCTATTTGTGTTTGTCAGTCCTTTTAAAGGTGTGTGTCCAGAGAAGGTGATCCTTGACCCCTTCTTGCCCTGATGAATTTGCCACAAATTTTATTGGCAATGAAACATGTTGGCCGTCATTATTAAGGTATGCAACATGCAGTGTTTTTAAACAGGGGGATAGACTCCTAACCAGAATAAAACAATTATTTGAGAGTCTATATACCCTCACCAATTCTTATTGTCGTTGTCTGCACAGTTTATGTGTTTCTTTGTTTTTCACACTACACTGTCTTGTGTTATGTGTTTTTCCACTGGACACTGCACACTTTTTTCTTGAGAGAGAGTGACCGATGATGAAATAAACGTGGGCAAGCTGGTGAGAACCAACCAGTAGCTCCTCTGGTGGTGCGCACGTGAGGTACTCTCTCTCTCTCTACACATTTTTTCACCTCTTTACAATTGAGGGTTTCTGTAGAGTGTATCTTTTTGTGGACTGACTGCACATTCTCCTTTTTTCTCACTTTTCTTATCCACCTAACTTTTTAAATTTGTAGCATTCTGGATGGGTTGTCTCCATACAATATAAATGAATGTTGGAGGTTTGTGATAAAACACACTTCCTCCTACCTAGTCCAGAATAACAAGGAAATTTTTGCTACAGTGTGCCAGTACTTTGTTGTTGAAACTATTGTTGATTGGAGGGCGTTCTGGCACGTTTTTCCCTCTCTAGCTCCTTTTGTGATTGAATACGTTGAACGGCGGATCAGCCGTGAGAGCTTAAACTAGATGTTTTTTTTAAAAATTCCTGTCAACATCAGCTGATGTGTTTCTGGCCTGGGATTGTGTTTACTCACTGTAGACCGCAGTATATATCCACTGCTGGTCTTTGTTGGTGCCTGCAACTGTGAAAAACTCCCTTTACCCGTTTTTGGTTTTGCCTTAGGGGGCGTTACCACTAAGAGGATCTCTTTCTCTTTCTCTCTCTTCTTTCTTCAGACTTCTTGATTGAGGGGAGTTGATTGTGTTAAGAATGGATCGAAATTGTCTGGCTTTTACGGATGACCAGATTGCGGCCATTCTGTCTGGCCCCTCACTTTTTCCTGATTCATCCCTATCAAATACACTTTCTGCTAGAGAGGAATGGGAGAAGTTAAGTGGCTTAAAGAAAAGGCAGGTGAGGGTTGCATTGCATGGGGCCCTAATGACCGAATACTACCGGGCAGGGGCTGCTCCTGCTAGTTTATTGGTTAGGATTGAACCAAGGATCTTTCTAGAAGATAAGCAATTCCGGGTCGATTGGAGTTACATCGCTAATAAATGTACCCGGGATTGGCTCATCTTAATTATTCAGACGGCAAAAAGGCTGAGTGACGCCCTATTGAAGGAGATTCTTGATTTAGAGGAGGTAATAAAAAATGACACAACCCTCACTGATACAAAGGATCATCTACAAAGAATCCAAGAAGACTTGACCGAATATAAAAACTATATGGTCAATCAGAAAATTAAGGGACTCAAAAGAAATCTAGAGAGGTACACACATGAGTGGGCTTTCCCTTATGTGGATGATAAACACTATCAGGCAAGCAGTGAGAGTATTCCTCCATCTAGATATCAGAGAGGGGGGCGTCAACAACCTAGGAGAACACCTGGGAATTGGACCTTTGATAACACCTCCAGCGAGGACGATGAGGCAGCTCCACCTACAGCCCAGGGGAAGGTCAGATTCAATTTGGAACCACAGGCCAATCAAGAACTTGACTCCCTGATTCGTTCTTTTTTGGGCCAGGCTCAACAAGGCAACAGAGGGGGAGGTCACAGGGGACGGGGCAGAGCCAGACAGAACCAGTCTCAGAACTGGCAGATGTTTTCCCCGCGCCAAACTCGCAGCCGAGGTCGAGCCCCGATGTAGATGTGAACAACATTGTTGTGAACCTTTCAGGACATGAACTAACAGCAGGTCAATTGAAAGTACTGAACCGTGGCCTGGGGTATGTTCCAACTCCCAAACATGACTCTTTTAGATGCCGGACCGAACTCCATGAAATGGTGAGAAAAATCAAGATCAAAAAATTCTTTGCAAATAAAGAACAGACTCCTGCTTCAGTTTTTTCCACGGATTTACACCGTCCCTCCCAGTTTTGTCCACCATTATCCTCAGTTGGTCCTGAAGTGGTAGTTTTTGAGAACAAGGTTCTGAATGAGATCAGACTTCTGGAGGAATCACAACAGGCCAACACCTTTAACAACATGAGCAGATTAGATTGGGCTGCAGTCAAATCCTTACAAGATAACACTGCACTCACCATCAAATCTGCTGATAAAGGGGGCGCTGTGGTTCTTATGAATACCAGCGACTATGAGGCGGAAGTTCTGAGGTTGTTGAGCGACAGGAGGAACTACCGTCCTCTTGCACGTGATCCCACGGCTGAACTGCTACAACAGATCACCACCATTGTGGCACAGGCGCGGGAGAAGAAGTGGATCACTGTGAAAGAGGCGGAGTTCCTCGTCAACGCCAACCCCAGGACACCGGCATTCTATATTCTGCCGAAGATTCATAAGGCCCAGCGCCCACCCCCAGGCCGTCCCATTGTATCGGGCATAGCCTCGGTATTGGAGCCCCTCTCCCAGTTTTCTGATTTCTTCCTCAGGGAATCTGTAATCACCCAACGGTCGTATGTGCAGGATACTACCGATATCCTCAACATCATTAATGAGATGGACTTTGATCCCTCCCAGCAGTTACTTGTGACCATCGACATCGAGTCCTTGTATACTAGAATCCCCCAGGACGCGACGCTGGTGGCAGCAGCTCGCGCCCTGGGGGCCCAGGAGTGGTTCTACGACACTCCCCAGTCCTTTGTCATGCAATGTGTGGAGTTGGCCCTCACCCGTAACTATTTCTGTCACAAGGATGCCCTGTATTTACAGATCTCGGGGACATCGATGGGCGCCACATTTGCGCTGAGCCTGGCGTGTATTTACGTCGGCCAATTCGAGGAACACTACCTTGACCACCCCTCTAATCCCTTCCAGGGGCACATTTGCCTCTGGAAGAGATATATAGATGATGTTCTATGTATTTGGAGGGGCACTTAACAACATCTCTGTGAGTTTCTGGAATGGCTGAATTCACTTGACATCTGTTTAAAATTTACCTGGCAGTACAGTAGGGAGGTGGCTACATACCTCGACCTTGATATCACTGTGGTGAATGATAAACTCAGTACCAGCGTTCATCACAAGCCCACTGATAAAAACTCATTATTGCACTACCAGTCGTACCACCCCAGAGCTCTGAGGGACAACCTCCCGGTGGGTCAGTTTCTGAGATACCGCAGAAACTGTTCCTCTACATCTGACTATTTACATCAATCAGAGGTGTTGAGCATGAAATTGGAACAACGTGCGTACCCTAAGAAAATCATCACCAGAGCCCGCAAAAGGGCTCACAATACACCTAGGGAGGCATTGCTGGAGAGGAACAAGAAGGAAGCAAGGGAGAGTTTGCCAGTGGTTCTTACATTTGACCCGTTGTCTAATAAGATCAGACAAATAATCAAGCGACATTGGTCACTGTTATCCACCAGTGACTTTCAAATGCCCCAGCCCAGATTTGCATTTAAAAGGACTCAAAACCTTAAGGATAGACTGGTGCATACAAGACCTGCCCATGTTCAGAAGAACGTAAGTCTTCCTCCAGGACACCATCCCTGTGGGAGCTGTTCAGTGTGCGAACTGACGGAGAAAACAACTGAGATTACACTAGGTAGTGGGAGGACCTGGTTTCTCCGTCAGTTTACCAATTGTAATACATGCCATGTAATTTACAGACTGACATGCCCATGCGGACTACATTACATTGGTCTTACATCCAGAAAGGTCAAGGTACGCATACAGGAACATCTGAGCACGATTAGGGCTGGCAAGCTCACTACACGACTGGTTCAACACTATAAAGACCAGCAACATCAATTTGGATCCTTAAAGTGGGTCATTCTGGAGAAAGTTTGGGGCGACATGGGTGAAATTGACAAGAGATTGGCCGTGAAGGAGGCCCGCTGGATCTTTACTGAGAAGGTGGACACTATTGGTCTTAATGACCAAATTGAGTGGAACAAAGTAAGCAGATAGGTGGTTATTACCGAGCTGAGTACAACATCATGTAATTATGAACATACTACCTTCACTTACCCTTGATGGTCCATTGTTAATGTAGTTTTGCCCTTGCAAAGTAAAGTTGTATGTTCCCTAATGATCTGGCTGAGATTCACCTGCTCCCCGTTGTTTTCACCGGGTAACAAACGGGCTATGTGTTTAGATTTCTCCATGGCATTATTGGCGGGGCGTTGTATGTAAAATGTTAATGGTGCACATATGCGCTCCACTTTGCATTCTGGAGGCCTCTTAACTTTTCCCTAATTTTTCCCTTGTTATCATTTGCGGACTGACTTCCTCTTATTATACACTACATCGATCCCTGGCAAGATGGCTGCCATGCTGTTCCTTTTTCAAGCCTAGATCTGCTTGTAGACTGGTTTGGAGTAGGATTACGTCCTTCATATATGGGACGCTACCCTGTTGGATTTGGGCACATGATTGCAACCATTTGGCATAATCACCAACTACTCTGTCGCTAGAGTAGTTTGTTCCATTTGATTTCGAAATGACTCGAAATCGGGATCCTCGACCACTTCAAGATGGCCGCGGCATTCATCAATGTAGATTGATACAATCCGGGGACTCGCGTAGTCTCGCGAGATGGCGCTAGAGCCTCCCTTTGAAAATAGACACAGTCGTGCTGTCAGTTGCTCCAGTGTTGAGGTACCGCCTGGGTGTACAAGTGACAGGGTAAGTCGGGGGTGTATGAGTGACGGGGAAAAAAACGCTGTTTACACCCTCTGTTCTTGCGTGGCTGTTGCGTTATGTGGAGACCATGTTTTTTTTATATATTTTGTGAGCGTGGCATGAACAAGACGGTTTTCATCTTTGAAGTCATGACGCTACCCTGTTTGATTTGGGCTCATGATCGCAACCTTATGGCATAATCACCTACTACTCTGTCGCTAGAGTAGTTTGTTCCATTTGATTTCGAAATAACTCGAAATCGGGATCCTCGACCACTTCAAGATGGCCGCGGCATTCATCAGTATAGATTGATACAATCCGGGGACTCGCGTAGTCTCGCGAGATGGCGCTAGAGCCACCCTTTGAAAATAGACACAGTCGCGCTGTTAGTTGCTCCAGTGTTGAGGTACCGCCTGTGTGTACAAGTGACAGGGTAAGCCTGGGGTGTATGAGCCACTGAAAAAAACGCTGTTTGCACCCTCTGTTTTTGCGTGGCTGTTGCGGTATGTAGAGACCATGGTTTATACATTTTGTAAGCATGGCATGAATAAGACGGTTTTCATCTTTGAAGTCAGGCGAGCTGTGTAAACGGTAGCGGTAACGAATTGTGCTGATGTGATACATCAGATTTTAACGGGTCAGTCGTTGTAAGGACAAATGATGGAGTAGAACTACCAAACTGCGAGGTGAAAGATCTTTTAGAGATCGAGGAAGAGTAAACACACAGAGATTGTGCCGGATAAAACCAGGTATAGATGGTCTATACATTTTTTCCACAGGTGCAGGCACCAACGACGGTCGTGCTTTGCAGAGCAGGAAGGCGATAGTACTAAGTTTAGAACGCCCCTGCGACTGGTTGGTGGCTGGTATGTGGGCCCATAGCCCCAACTAGGTAATGAATTAAAGCTTGTTACCATCACCACCTTCAGGATGGTCAGTGAATACATCCCTCTCCGTACTGATTATGCTGTATGTTTGTCTATTTGTGTTTGTCAGTCCTTTTAAAGGTGTGTGTCCAGAGAAGGTGATCCTTGACCCCTTCTTGCCCTGATGAATTTGCCACAAATTTTATTGGCAATGAAACATGTTGGCCGTCATTATTAAGGTATGCAACATGCAGTGTTTTTAAACAGGGGGATAGACTCCTAACCAGAATAAAACAATTATTTGAGAGTCTATATACCCTCACCAATTCTTATTGTCGTTGTCTGCACAGTTTATGTGTTTCTTTGTTTTTCACACTACACTGTCTTGTGTTATGTGTTTTTCCACTGGACACTGCACACTTTTTTCTTGAGAGAGAGTGACCGATGATGAAATAAACGTGGGCAAGCTGGTGAGAACCAACCAGTAGCTCCTCTGGTGGTGCGCACGTGAGGTACTCTCTCTCTCTCTACACATTTTTTCACCTCTTTACAATTGAGGGTTTCTGTAGAGTGTATCTTTTTGTGGACTGACTGCACATTCTCCTTTTTTCTCACTTTTCTTATCCACCTAACTTTTTAAATTTGTAGCATTCTGGATGGGTTGTCTCCATACAATATAAATGAATGTTGGAGGTTTGTGATAAAACACACTTCCTCCTACCTAGTCCAGAATAACAAGGAAATTTTTGCTACAGTGTGCCAGTACTTTGTTGTTGAAACTATTGTTGATTGGAGGGCGTTCTGGCACGTTTTTCCCTCTCTAGCTCCTTTTGTGATTGAATACGTTGAACGGCGGATCAGCCGTGAGAGCTTACACTAGATGTTTTTTTTAAAAATTCCTGTCAACATCAGCTGATGTGTTTCTGGCCTGGGATTGTGTTTACTCACTGTAGACCGCAGTATATATCCACTGCTGGTCTTTGTTGGTGCCTGCAACTGTGAAAAACTCCCTTTACCCGTTTTTGGTTTTGCCTTAGGGGGCGTTACCACTAAGAGGATCTCTTTCTCTTTCTCTCTCTTCTTTCTTCAGACTTCTTGATTGAGGGGAGTTGATTGTGTTAAGAATGGATCGAAATTGTCTGGCTTTTACGGATGACCAGATTGCGGCCATTCTGTCTGGCCCCTCACTTTTTCCTGATTCATCCCTATCAAATACACTTTCTGCTAGAGAGGAATGGGAGAAGTTAAGTGGCTTAAAGAAAAGGCAGGTGAGGGTTGCATTGCATGGGGCCCTAATGACCGAATACTACCGGGCAGGGGCTGCTCCTGCTAGTTTATTGGTTAGGATTGAACCAAGGATCTTTCTAGAAGATAAGCAATTCCGGGTCGATTGGAGTTACATCGCTAATAAATGTACCCGGGATTGGCTCATCTTAATTATTCAGACGGCAAAAAGGCTGAGTGACGCCCTATTGAAGGAGATTCTTGATTTAGAGGAGGTAATAAAAAATGACACAACCCTCACTGATACAAAGGATCATCTACAAAGAATCCAAGAAGACTTGACCGAATATAAAAACTATATGGTCAATCAGAAAATTAAGGGACTCAAAAGAAATCTAGAGAGGTACACACATGAGTGGGCTTTCCCTTATGTGGATGATAAACACTATCAGGCAAGCAGTGAGAGTATTCCTCCATCTAGATATCAGAGAGGGGGGCGTCAACAACCTAGGAGAACACCTGGGAATTGGACCTTTGATAACACCTCCAGCGAGGACGATGAGGCAGCTCCACCTACAGCCCAGGGGAAGGTCAGATTCAATTTGGAACCACAGGCCAATCAAGAACTTGACTCCCTGATTCGTTCTTTTTAGGGCCAGGCTCAACAAGGCAACAGAGGGGGAGGTCACAGGGGACGGGGCAGAGCCAGACAGAACCCGTCTCAGAACTGGCAGATGTTTTCCCCGCGCCAAACTCGCAGCCGAGGTCGAGCCCCGATGTAGATGTGAACAACATTGTTGTGAACCTTTCAGGACATGAACTAACAGCAGGTCAATTGAAAGTACTGAACCGTGGCCTGGGGTATGTTCCAACTCCCAAACATGACTCTTTTAGATGCCGGACCGAACTCCATGAAATGGTGAGAAAAATCAAGATCAAAAAATTCTTTGCAAATAAAGAACAGACTCCTGCTTCAGTTTTTTCCACGGATTTACACCGTCCCTCCCAGTTTTGTCCACCATTATCCTCAGTTGGTCCTGAGGTGGTAGTTTTTGAGAACAAGGTCCTGAATGAGATCAGACTTCTGGAGGAATCACAACAGGCCAACACCTTTAACAACATGAGCAGATTAGATTGGGCTGCAGTCAAATCCTTACAAGATAACACTGCACTCACCATCAAATCTGCTGATAAAGGGGGCGCTGTGGTTCTTATGAATACCAGCGACTATGAGGCGGAAGTTCTGAGGTTGTTGAGCGACAGGAGGAACTACCGTCCTCTTGCACGTGATCCCACGGCTGAACTGCTACAACAGATCACCACCATTGTGGCACAGGCGCGGGAGAAGAAGTGGATCACTGTGAAAGAGGCGGAGTTCCTCGTCAACGCCAACCCCAGGACACCGGCATTCTATATTCTGCCGAAGATTCATAAGGCCCAGCGCCCACCCCCAGGCCGTCCCATTGTATCGGGCATAGCCTCGGTATTGGAGCCCCTCTCCCAGTTTTCTGATTTCTTCCTCAGGGAATCTGTAATCACCCAACGGTCGTATGTGCAGGATACTACCGATATCCTCAACATCATCAATGAGATGGACTTTGATCCCTCCCAGCAGTTACTTGTGACCATCGACATCGAGTCCTTGTATACTAGAATCCCCCAGGACGCGACGCTGGTGGCAGCAGCTCGCGCCCTGGGGGCCCAGGAGTGGTTCTACGACACTCCCCAGTCCTTTGTCATGCAATGTGTGGAGTTGGCCCTCACCCGTAACTATTTCTGTCACAAGGATGCCCTGTATTTACAGATCTCGGGGACATCGATGGGCGCCACATTTGCGCTGAGCCTGGCGTGTATTTACGTCGGCCAATTCGAGGAACACTACCTTGACCACCCCTCTAATCCCTTCCAGGGGCACATTTGCCTCTGGAAGAGATATATAGATGATGTTCTATGTATTTGGAGGGGCACTTAACAACATCTCTGTGAGTTTCTGGAATGGCTGAATTCACTTGACATCTGTTTAAAATTTACCTGGCAGTACAGTAGGGAGGTGGCTACATACCTCGACCTTGATATCACTGTGGTGAATGATAAACTCAGTACCAGCGTTCATCACAAGCCCACTGATAAAAACTCATTATTGCACTACCAGTCGTACCACCCCAGAGCTCTGAGGGACAACCTCCCGGTGGGTCAGTTTCTGAGATACCGCAGAAACTGTTCCTCTACATCTGACTATTTACATCAATCAGAGGTGTTGAGCATGAAATTGGAACAACGTGCGTACCCTAAGAAAATCATCACCAGAGCCCGCAAAAGGGCTCACAATACACCTAGGGAGGCATTGCTGGAGAGGAACAAGAAGGAAGCAAGGGAGAGTTTGCCAGTGGTTCTTACATTTGACCCGTTGTCTAATAAGATCAGACAAATAATCAAGCGACATTGGTCACTGTTATCCACCAGTGACTTTCAAATGCCCCAGCCCAGATTTGCATTTAAAAGGACTCAAAACCTTAAGGATAGACTGGTGCATACAAGACCTGCCCATGTTCAGAAGAACGTAAGTCTTCCTCCAGGACACCATCCCTGTGGGAGCTGTTCAGTGTGCGAACTGACGGAGAAAACAACTGAGATTACACTAGGTAGTGGGAGGACCTGGTTTCTCCGTCAGTTTACCAATTGTAATACATGCCATGTAATTTACAGACTGACATGCCCATGCGGACTACATTACATTGGTCTTACATCCAGAAAGGTCAAGGTACGCATACAGGAACATCTGAGCACGATTAGGGCTGGCAAGCTCACTACACGACTGGTTCAACACTATAAAGACCAGCAACATCAATTTGGATCCTTAAAGTGGGTCATTCTGGAGAAAGTTTGGGGCGACATGGGTGAAATTGACAAGAGATTGGCCGTGAAGGAGGCCCGCTGGATCTTTACTGAGAAGGTGGACACTATTGGTCTTAATGACCAAATTGAGTGGAACAAAGTAAGCAGATAGGTGGTTATTACCGAGCTGAGTACAACATCATGTAATTATGAACATACTACCTTCACTTACCCTTGATGGTCCATTGTTAATGTAGTTTTGCCCTTGCAAAGTAAAGTTGTATGTTCCCTAATGATCTGGCTGAGATTCACCTGCTCCCCGTTGTTTTCACCGGGTAACAAACGGGCTATGTGTTTAGATTTCTCCATGGCATTATTGGCGGGGCGTTGTATGTAAAATGTTAATGGTGCACATATGCGCTCCACTTTGCATTCTGGAGGCCTCTTAACTTTTCCCTAATTTTTCCCTTGTTATCATTTGCGGACTGACTTCCTCTTATTATACACTACATCGATCCCTGGCAAGATGGCTGCCATGCTGTTCCTTTTTCAAGCCTAGATCTGCTTGTAGACTGGTTTGGAGTAGGATTACGTCCTTCATATATGGGACGCTACCCTGTTGGATTTGGGCACATGATTGCAACCATTTGGCATAATCACCAACTACTCTGTCGCTAGAGTAGTTTGTTCCATTTGATTTCGAAATGACTCGAAATCGGGATCCTCGACCACTTCAAGATGGCCGCGGCATTCATCAATGTAGATTGATACAATCCGGGGACTCGCGTAGTCTCGCGAGATGGCGCTAGAGCCTCCCTTTGAAAATAGACACAGTCGTGCTGTCAGTTGCTCCAGTGTTGAGGTACCGCCTGGGTGTACAAGTGACAGGGTAAGTCGGGGGTGTATGAGTGACGGGGAAAAAAACGCTGTTTACACCCTCTGTTCTTGCGTGGCTGTTGCGTTATGTGGAGACCATGTTTTTTTTATATATTTTGTGAGCGTGGCATGAACAAGACGGTTTTCATCTTTGAAGTCATGACGCTACCCTGTTTGATTTGGGCTCATGATCGCAACCTTATGGCATAATCACCTACTACTCTGTCGCTAGAGTAGTTTGTTCCATTTGATTTCGAAATACCTCGAAATCGGGATCCTCGACCACTTCAAGATGGCCGCGGCATTCATCAGTATAGATTGATACAATCCGGGGACTCGCGTAGTCTCGCGAGATGGCGCTAGAGCCACCCTTTGAAAATAGACACAGTCGCGCTGTTAGTTGCTCCAGTGTTGAGGTACCGCCTGGGTGTACAAGTGACAGGGTAAGCCTGGGGTGTATGAGCCACTGAAAAAAACGCTGTTTGCACCCTCTGTTTTTGCGTGGCTGTTGCGGTATGTAGAGACCATGGTTTATACATTTTGTAAGCATGGCATGAATAAGACGGTTTTCATCTTTGAAGTCAGGCGAGCTGTGTAAACGGTAGCGGTAACGAATTGTGCTGATGTGATACATCAGATTTTAACGGGTCAGTCGTTGTAAGGACAAATGATGGAGTAGAACTACCAAACTGCGAGGTGAAAGATCTTTTAGAGATCGAGGAAGAGTAAACACACAGAGATTGTGCCGGATAAAACCAGGTATAGATGGTCTATACATTTTTTCCACAGGTGCAGGCACCAACGACGGTCGTGCTTTGCAGAGCAGGAAGGCGATAGTACTAAGTTTAGAACGCCCCTGCGACTGGTTGGTGGCTGGTATGTGGGCCCATAGCCCCAACTAGGTAATGAATTAAAGCTTGTTACCATCACCACCTTCAGGATGGTCAGTGAATACATCCCTCTCCGTACTGATTATGCTGTATGTTTGTCTATTTGTGTTTGTCAGTCCTTTTAAAGGTGTGTGTCCAGAGAAGGTGATCCTTGACCCCTTCTTGCCCTGATGAATTTGCCACAAATTTTATTGGCAATGAAACATGTTGGCCGTCATTATTAAGGTATGCAACATGCAGTGTTTTTAAACAGGGGGATAGACTCCTAACCAGAATAAAACAATTATTTGAGAGTCTATATACCCTCACCAATTCTTATTGTCGTTGTCTGCACAGTTTATGTGTTTCTTTGTTTTTCACACTACACTGTCTTGTGTTATGTGTTTTTCCACTGGACACTGCACACTTTTTTCTTGAGAGAGAGTGACCGATGATGAAATAAACGTGGGCAAGCTGGTGAGAACCAACCAGTAGCTCCTCTGGTGGTGCGCACGTGAGGTACTCTCTGTCTCTCTACACATTTTTTCACCTCTTTACAATTGAGGGTTTCTGTAGAGTGTATCTTTTTGTGGACTGACTGCACATTCTCCTTTTTTCTCACTTTTCTTATCCACCTAACTTTTTAAATTTGTAGCATTCTGGATGGGTTGTCTCCATACAATATAAATGAATGTTGGAGGTTTGTGATAAAACACACTTCCTCCTACCTAGTCCAGAATAACAAGGACATTTTTGCTACAGTGTGCCAGTACTTTGTTGTTGAAGCCATTCCTACAGTAACAGGGCTTATGATGGGGATAAAACACGTGTGACACAACCACATGCAGGGGACAGTAGACAAAAAGAGTACCGCAAGTCCTCAGTAGCGGGCTCTCCAATCCGCAAAATGACAAAAAGCATCACTGGCCAATTTCACTCACCACCTCCACGGCCACACAAGGTACACAGGCCGATGATTCGCCCAGTAAGGGCCACCACTAGTGCATGTAGAACGAGCCAGTGTCTGAAATGCGTCGTAGAGGACGGGGGGAAGCAGGCAGGAAAGCCCCCAACTTATAGTGAGTCCTGATAAGTGACACTACTCCCGCAGGGTTTATTTACAGGGGGCCCCCACAGACCACAGTTCACTTGGTACACCAAACCAGAGGGAACGAGGGACCCGAACGGCCCGACCCGTACCAATCAGGAGGGGGAGGCACAAAATGGCGACAGCGCCAAATGCTGTTGTGATCCTCAAGGTCCAAATGGCGAAGCACCATGGGGGGAGGCGGGAACCCAGATCCAGCCCACAGCACTCACCTCCACACAGGCGTTCAGTCGTATGGTTGGCCGATATCTTGTAGGACCCCAAGGTCTGAATTCCTCGATGTTCACCGCAACTCCCGAGAGCACTGAAGCGGTGCATCCGCAAACAATACTGGATCCACGGGGGTCTCATGAGTGGCACTGCCACGGGGGTTGTAGAAACACGGCCGACGTGACTCCGGATGCCACACTGGGTATCAGCTCGCAGCCCGCCGCGGAGAGCCGTGCGACGTCACGGCCGATGCTCCATCTCCGCAGCGGCTCAGGACGTTGGGACCGAGTTCTTCGGGTCCCGACCATCAATTCGCTTCGCTCGAACGGCAAGTGAGAAGGATTGCCAAGGGGTCTCAGTCGTTCATGCAAGAGCACGCAAACGGATGTTAGTGACGGATATGGGGGATTTTAGTTATGCTGGCGGCCGGAGCTCTACACAAAGGCGGCCATCTTGGGTGTTGGCAACCCACGCCCCCCCCCCCCAGTTTTTGTTTTTATAACATGTGGCCCAGCAGTTAAATTGTTACATCAGTGGTTGTGTATTTGGCGTGGAATGCTCCTGTTTTTCTTTATTTGACCAAAAGCATGTTTCTTCATTCTTTGAATGCACTTTCGGAACTGAAAGACTCCTCTCTCCTTGAGGCTATAGTTCTTAGGAATGTCACCATACTGAAAATCAGAGCGGTGGGACAACTCCAACCAATGAATTATGATACACAATGATTTATTTGTGCTGTTTAATTTTAAATTATGTTTTTTCGCATTTTTTTAGATGTTGAACGCACTTATATGATACTCAACACTGAGCTTCAAGTATTATTCATCAAAGAAACGTGGCTAAATGATGCTGATGTTAATGACTTAATATGTATCACTTTGGCTCCTCTTCACTTTCTGATCATATCCCTAATTAGACCCAGTAAAGAGAGAAGTAGGTGGTGCCTCTCAATCTGTAAGCTTGAACTGTCTGCCGTTGACAGAGCTACTGTATCTAGTACACATATTCTTGGAGTGCGATTTGGATGAGCCCACTCCAAACCTCTGGCTTTTGTGTTCTTCATCTTATAGCATTTGGCTTGAGGTATTGTAAATCAAATCTTAGTTCAACACAAAGATCAGCAGCGGCCCTTGCAGGTAAGAGGGAGTGGGCCGGGTGGGAAGGGTGGATTTTGACAGATGATGACGAGGGAAAATGTACTATTTATTTAAATTTATCTTGAGGTGGTCTGTCGAATACTCCCCCAACCTAGGCCTACCGCCCCACCGCTCTTACCTGCATGAGCCACACCTGCCAAAGGTAATTGGCTCTCTCACCTCATACCATAGGATGTTTGTGTGTCATCAGCCTCCCTATAGAGTCCTTGCTTTCAGTGAATGAGGGACTATTTTTTCTCTTGACTTTCTTTTTATCTCTGCTTACCTATGCAACCCCATGCTCTCCCTCCCCATTTCACTCTCTATCGGGCTCTTGCCTGCACTGTCTCTTCATGCTTCACCCCCCCTTCCCCCCAGTTCCACCTGTGCTCTTTTGCCCTTCACCTTCAGGGCTGTTTTTTCATTGATGTCATCTATGGGCCCTTCCTTCTCAACCGACCGAGAACCTTTGATGTGTGAAGAATAAACTATTTCTTTGACTCCCTAAAAGTTCACAGTAACTCAATGATTGATAAACAAAATATTTTGCTGGTCAAATTTACTGAGATAATTTGTTCAGACAACACTCATGAAGTATAGTTAATTTCTCTTTATTTAGTTTTTTAAATGTCTATGCATCTAATATGGAGACATGGCCACTTAAGTCATCTGACATTTTAGAATACTTTCCACACCTCTTTTACTGTTATTTAGGAAAATGAATAAACGCTAAGCAAATGGCCCCACAGAATGTGCTGGAACATCGCAAAAACATCGCTCTGGATAGGAAAACGCCTTTCCCCTGCTGTTAAGAGCCAATTTTAATTGCTTAAACTATTTGGAACACTGGGAAGTTCTCGGCACTATGTGCCTGCATGTTCTCAGCACTTTAGTAGAGTTTAAACTTGTGATAAAAGCTGGGTATTGTCTCAGTTGAAAAAGAACTTGCATAAGGAAGGTAATTATGGAGAAAGGGCAGAGCAACTTTTCAGCTCACTGTATCATCTGTAATGAGCATGCTGCAACTATCATAATATTATAACAAACACTGACAATGCCAGTAGGTCTGGCATTAAGGGTTGTGTGGTAATGTCAAGCATTACAGGTACATAGCTTGGGATGAATGTCACTGCAGGCCTTCTTTTTGTCTTACCACACTTTTCTACTTTAACAATAAAGATGAGTTCATCAGACTCCATGCACTTTGTGGCACATAGGTTGGATACCTATCCTTAGAAAGAATTTAAGGAAGGTAGCCATCTTTGAGCATCAAGACCATTCCAAACAATCAGGATTTCATTCTCACCAGGACTGAGATTGTGTTGCTAGATGTAGCTAACAAATTGCTTCACCTGGCTGATGATGGAGTGGATTGGGCTGGTGGATCTAGTGAGCAAAGATCTTTTCAGCCCCCTAAACAGATCCGACAATCAAGATCTGCTCCGAGATCTTCAAACGGAAAAGACATATCCAGCAGTCTGGTCTGTCCATGTTTATAGAACCTTCAATGGGAGTCTGTTGTGTAGTAGTATAACCCATTCATTTTGATCGCATTTGATACAGTCAGTGCTGGCTCAGGTGCATTGTCAGAAACTGAGGAGGAGATAACTCGGCCTATCCAACCACCTGAGACATGTTTAAAGGTCTGCTTAAATGGGTGACACAATCAGTGCTGCGGGCCCAATATTAGCATAATTTACACTCCTTGGGCACATCCAGTACCACTTTACTAGGGACTTACAAGTAAATTAAATAGGGCAATTGGGTGGAAGCTAATTTTATCATGTGTAAAGCAGAAAGCAGAAGCATTTTAGCACTGGTTAGCAGTGGTAGAGTACACAGAGTCCTAAAAGCAAACAAAAAAGGGTTCAACGGGAGAGTGAAGGCAAGAAGTTTGAGATGACCCTGCCGAAAGGGTCAAGTTCAACAATAGTCCTTGTGCATTGAAACTGTAGCAGATTAACAATTATCGGGTGCGGTGGGCCTCAGGTCACTAAGTTATGTTGTATTGTAGTGTGTGCTCTATGAAACTCTAATGATGGCAAGAACATCAGTCTCATATGTGTCGGTGTGAAGCTTTCTCTCTTCTGTCTCTGTAACCACAAAGATCCTTATTTAATTCCTTCGGCAGCATTCTTCCTGTTCCATAAGTTTCTTTTGGGAGTTCCATAAGTCCGTGCTCCATTCCATTGTTTCCTTTACTTTGAGATCCATATCATCTAGTCATTTATCTGCGGAGTCTAACCTTTGTCACATTTGTAGTATTTGCCCTTCGAGTACCTTCAGTTCTGCATTTGCTTCCCTGGTGGAGGGTTTCACTGTAAATATTTTGGGCTGGATATTTTTCATGATAGTATTTAACGTCAATTCGGCTGTAGCCAAATCTATGGAGGTGAGCATGACTTTTTTTGTTTTGGGTGGCCATCTCAAATTTTAGTTGTTGGGCTTGCATAAATATTCTGCATCAATCCTGTACAGCAGAGCAAAGCTGCAGAGTATGAAAAGTAGAGGGGGTGGTAATAGACGCAGTAATTCCCTTAAAGCAATCTTGTTACACTGGTATATCAGGTCTGCTACATCAGTCATATGGCAATAGTAAAGATGTGCATAACAATTAGGAGATTCCAGCCAGGTCAGGAAAGGAGGCGCCATGTTTTCCTACAGGAGGAATAAGGAGCTGTGTGGTAACCTTTCAACAGAAGGCTACTAGATCGCAGTAGGTGCATCATTTCATTAGCAGGCATGGTATTAACTATACAAGTCAAGATGGCGGGTGCCATCTGGGGCCACTCGTGTGCTGGTAACCAGTGGGAGGAGATGTGCCCCTCCTGCAGGTCCCTCTTCTGTGTCCCATAGGTGTTCCTCAAGATAGAGGGGTCTTAGCAAGGTCCCACAGTGCTGTCAGGGGGACTGCAAGGTACGGTGTGAGTGACCCATGAGGCTGCTTGCCACCAGGGTTTATGGAGGCAGCACCAGCACCTTCTGAAAATAGAGACAGTCAATATTTGCTTAGCGGGAGGCTACTCCCATATTAATTTTGGCCCCTGGCACCAATGAAGATGATTGGAGGATCGAGGGGGTCTCCACACCTTTGGTAAAGGATTAGACCTTTGAATTCTCCAGGTTGGAGCAGTGAGTGTTGCATCAAAAGGTGTGCCTCTGTTTCATCCACCATCCCCTCACTATAAGGTTGCACACACCAGGGACCATACTGTTGTGGTCAGAAGAAATTATCTGGCTGTTTGAAGGCTCTGTATCGGGTGGATGTTTACAGAGGTGCACTAGGGAGTGGCTATTAGCTTCTCGACATAGCTCCACCCCACAAAGTGTTTTTTAACCTTTTGTCTAGTAACAATATTTTCACTTTAACTGTGGTGTTTTATATGAATTTCTAAATTTGTGTTATACATATCCTGTGGGTTATAACTAATACCTCACTTTAACTATAGTTTTTCTGTGAATTTCAGAGGTTTTATGATGATATTCGACATCCAATTGTTTTGTACTTATTACGTTCTCCACTTTGCACAGCCTTCAGCCACGGACAACATGGATTGGGGGTTGTCCCTGCCCCTGGTCTATGGCCAGAACCTGCACCCAACACACCACAGGCAACTGTGCAGTTTATAAAGCTATGCTATTTCATTGTTTTTGGCAGGCTGTTCTCAAACAAACCATTTTTGTTTGTTTTGATGTTTTTGGGAGATTGGTGGCAGATTTTATTTTCCTGTTTTTTTAAATAAATGTTGTGGAAAACGTCTTCTAATGTATATATTTTATTTATGGGGCTTGCGGTAACTTTTCTTTCTCAATTGATGGGTTAGGCTCTCTACACCACACGTTGGTCTTACACTCAATACAGTATAGTGCAAATATCCTCAGTGCAAATTATTTTCTTCTTGAGCTTAATTCTGCATCGCTGCTGGAATGTTTTGACAATTTGGGCATTTGTTACTTTTGCAGTCAACCTCTCCTGCTGAAACCTGAAGTACTCCCTTTCATGCGATGACCTGAAATGTCTCTGCATGTTTGACGTCCAGAAGGAGTAATGTCCTATCTGATCTCTACAATGCTTCTGCTCACAAACTTTATATCTGACCATCCTGGCATTCGGGTTTATTCTCAGCTGGGAGTTGACTGACGCATTCCAGTATGACAAAGCAGTAGAGTTTCTTCTCAAGTTGCATCCTATTCTCAATGCAGATCGCCTCTTGCTCTTTGAATGCCGAAGCAGGTTTACAAGCTTATCCTGCGAGGTCTTTGTCCGCCATTGTATCCCATCTTCTCAGGTCCAACTTCACAGGTCTCCTATGCAAATGAAAATGGATACCACCTGTTGCCTTCTGTTGCTATTGGATAGGCACTTTCAGATGTACTCGAAGGTTGTCCGGGCTCTCAGTCAATGAAAATCTCAGAATGCCCCTAGAAATTTAAACTAGTATGCAGACCCAGCAGTAGTCCAGGGATCACAGAGGACGTCCTGCCCTGATGCTAGGTGTGCTGGGTCCACGGTCATAAAATAAAGACCACAGACTTGGCACACAAAAAAATCCTAAGTCTGCTATGATTGCCCCCACCTAAAAATGACTCTGATTGCGGTCCACACATAGGTGGACATTTTAATGAGGTTAATCTTTGGATTTTCGAATTTAACCAACCTCCCAAGTTATCAGTAGTCTCCAGACTATTTTCTGAGATTGCAAATTCCTCACCTAAAATGGTTCTCAGAATTATTGGCTTAGTCAGACCTAAAATTGATGATGAAATAAAAGGCTCCATTGTTCAATAGGATTTATTTCAATATAGTCCACAAACGGCCCTCAAACTAGGGTTCTAGAACAATTCATGGCTGAGGGTTCAGATAGCATTAACTTTTTAACCCTTTGAAGCCCACCCAGAAACACTGTTTGAACACAAATTTCTTGAAAACTACTGATGGATTTCTGAACCGAGGTTGTCATTATGATGAGGAAATCTATATTTTGCAGGCAACTGTGAAATATTTTCAGTATTTCATAGTTCGTGGTGAAATATTCGTTTTTATACTACTGCATTTTCTGCAATAAAATCACAAAAAGATTATAGACCAGCAATACCTGCTCAGCTTTACAAAAGAAATGGTTTCACCTATGTTGCATCAAAAATAAATGTATATATAATACACAATAGTGCATTTATAGTTGGTCATAGGTAGAGCATTTTTTTCTTTGCTAATAAGTTTGTTGCCATTTTCCCAGACGTGGGTCCTGTGCTCACTGGGTCACTGGAACCAAGCTGTAATAGGCTGCTGAGCTCATAATCAGAGTGAAACCAGTCCTGGGTTGCTTGTGTCCTGAATCAGGGATGACCTGGCTTGGCAGTACAGGCTGGAATGTTCCCATGAGCAACATAGTCAAGACTGATTTCCATATGCCTGCGTTCAAATTGAGGTGGTATGGTGAGCAAAAGAACGATGGGTTGGAGTGCTATCGCAAGCTATTGCCAGTTGTTAGATTTATTGCTAGCAGCCTCTCATCATGTTTTGTGTGTTTCATGTACCGCCATAAGTGACATGAGAATGCCCAGATGTTGGTCCCGTACTTCTTGTGTCACTGGAACCAAGCTGTACCCGGCTGATGAGCTCGTAACTAGGGCGACACCGGTCCTTGGTTGCTTGTGTTCTGGTTCAGAAAATGCCCTGGCTTGGCAGTTTGGGCTGGACCGATATTAGGAGGAACAGGGTCAAGAATAAGAACAATGGGTTGTAGAGCACTACCCCGAGCTATGGCTAGTGGTTAGACATATTGCAAGCAGCCTCCCATCAACATTTGTGTGTGCCATTAGAAGACCCTTCACAAAATGTTCCCAAGAAAAGTTCATCCACCCCCAGCTCCGTCACAGATTATATCAGGTTGATCAGGCCAAGAAAAATGGGTGTCCCAAAACCTTAACTTCCCATATTAATTCAGAAAATAAATTTTGGTTGGAACGATATTCAGAAAAAAAGGGTGAATGGAGTTAAACCAAAGTTGTCAGGAAGTTCGAATTTTACTCAGAAAGTGTGCTTTTTTCTATTTGGTGTAAATCAGTTCAATAGTTTATGAGACATTTGTGTTTAAAAAGGTGCTCTGGGTTGTCATAAAGCAGTTACAAAGTTAGGTATATCTGGACTGTCGGTGTCCAGATATGCTCTGATTGGCCTTTATAAGGCAAGCTAGTGAGTTCTGACTAGCTGGTAGTGGGGGAGCAGATTTATAATTAACAAGAAAATAACACTGGCTCTTAATTAATGTGTAAAATAAATGTGCAAAGCTTGATGAAATAACGTATTTAGAATGCATAAAACTGTAAAATGTTTATGTACTAGGCCTCAATAATGGCTAAAGCAATGCTGCTTGAAAAACAAGCTTGAATTGAAAATACTGAATGCATATCAAATATTTAATAAATTGCATCCTGAGCACACCAGGAACTTTTGTATTCATGAACAAATAAGTTTCAAGTATTCCTGCAGAATGTTTCTGCATATATAAAGATCCTTGCTACACATAACTATTTTTGTCAATTAATGAGCCAATGAGTAGTTTAAGCATTGAATTGAAAAGTTTAAAATGTGAAGTTGAGTTTCTAACATACTTATTCTCCCCCCTCATGATGGTCCTGCAGAAATGTTTTCTATTTATGAAATAGATGTTTAGATTCTTACATAGTTTACCGGTTAGAAGCTGACAGTAGCAAATTAAATAACATTGTACATATGTGAGAAAGCCTGACTGAAGAAAGTGGACTCCATGTGAAAGCATAGTTGATAATATATTATTGAGAGTGCAACTTTATCATCTAAGGTGTATTGTATTTGTGTCAGAAGACGAGGAGTGATCCTGTTCACGGGAGAGCATTAAAAGCTGATTGGCTGGTGGAAAGACAAGATGTGAAACATGTTACAAATTCATGAAATGTGGAGTCAATAATAGTGCGTTTTCCTACAGTAGGTTAACACACTCCATTTACCACTTTCTTTTGCCCGATTTTCCCATTTACCCAGATCTAGACTTTATTGTATTGATACTCTACTGAGTTTTTTAACTATTGTTGATGGGGACTTCCTGCTTTGATATTTTTGATCTATTTCAGCTGATTTAAATGCTGAAGCTTTATGCTTTCTCTCACTCTCCTGATTTAGAACCCTTGGGGCATATTATCAAGCCAGGCGATCAAATTATCGCCGCTTTAGCGGCAGAAAACTGGCGCTAAAACGGCTATAATGGGCTTGATAATATGCTCTATGGAATTCCAATTGAAGCCCAGGTTAAATGTGAAGGACGTCTAACATGGGCTTCAATTGGAATTCCATAGAGCATATTATCAAGCCCATTATCGCCGTTTTAGCGGCAGTTTTCTGCCGCTAAAGCGGCGATAAGTTTATCGCCTGGCTTGATAATATGCCCCAAAATGAGCTCTGACTAACTCACTTTTCTACCCACTTCTTAGAATACGGATTCAGTTTTTTCTGGAACACGCTTTGATACAATATTTTTACTGAATGGATTAACCATGATTGATTTTAAATTTCTGTCATATAGTGATGATTGAGATTAATCCAAATTTACCTTGTGATTTTCAATAAAGATGATTTATTAAAAGATTTAATTAATAAAACCCTTCAAACCTTTAACAACTCTTGTTATTGACTAAAATTGTTAGAATAGTTTTTGTAATTATTTCTGATCAAATGTTTTAACCCTCTTCTTCTCAAATACAATGGCAGTAGGTGACAAAGGGCCTGATTTAGACTTTTGGCGGACGAGTTACTCTGTCACAACAGTGACGGATATCCCATCCGCTAAAATATAACTCCTATAATATCCAATGGGATTTATATTTCAGCGGATGGGATATCCTTCACCGTTATGACGGAATAATTCACCTGCTGAAATCTACATCAAGCCCATAATGGTGGGGGTAGCCCTGTTGATGGTAAACCGGGTCTTTTAATCCCTGTTTCTGCTTTAACAGTCCCAACCTGAACAATATGTTGTGGCAGCCATTTCAGTACTTGGTGGCATGGTCCCCTATGAAATGCATTATAGTGAAAGCCTGTTGAACAGGGCCACAAAAGGAGCACACATAAAGGGCAATTTCAGATTTTAGACACAATATAAATCATTTGTTGGCGGTACTACTATACTCGTTTTAAGATTTGTGATGTGTTCTTGTAAATTGATTTTACTCAGTGAAAAATGGTGATCCTCTGCTAGGATTTGATTAACCAGATTTGAAAGAAAACTGGTTTTCTCATGTTTTCATAGAGGTTATGGAAGGTGCTACAGAAGCTAAGATGACATTTTCAACAAATTCACGCTATCTTCCTCCGCCATGAGAGAATAAAATCGGATATTCTGAGTAAAACATTTAATTCCATCAACAGCAGAAGCCTATCAAGTGCTTCCCCAGTGTTCTACTTCAGCTTCCCACAGTTTTCTAATGAATAACTAGATTGCCAACGTTCTGTATTTATGACAAAATTGTGGCACGCCTAAAGCCATCTTGATGGAAGCAAAGCTTAAAAACATAAAGCATTTCCTTTAGAAATTAACAATATTAGAGTGCCATTTCTTCATAGAAAGTAGTGCTCTAGAGAGCTAAAATAAAGACACATTTTCTATGAATTCCCAGATATCTTTCTCATCCATTATGTGAAAAACATTTTGCCATGCAGACTGAAACATGTACTTTTAACACAAGCAGCAGACTGTGAGTGAGCTGTCCAGTGATCAAATGCAGGTTTACCACAGAGTTCTACTGAGAAACAAGAGAAGTAACATTTTTTATTCAAGACAAAAGTGAGGCACTCCTGAATGCCATATTGTTGGAACTAAAAGCATTTACTGAAGAGCAGGCTGAAAGAAATAAGTATTGAGATACTAATTTAGGAATGAAAACATGAAACCAGAGAGGTAAAAATATGAGGGAAGGTCTGAGTTTTTAGTTATTTGAGGCATCATGTATTTTTATTGGGGTGAGTAAAAGAGTGAGATGTCTTCATAAATCTAACACCCCCTTTCCACAACTGTTTATGCATCATTTCAGTTACAAATTTGACAAGTATATAATTTTGAGGTAAATAATCATCAATCAATCTTTTGAGCAGTATTCACGCTTTAATAAATTGCTGATCACGTTAATGGCTACAGAGGCATTACCTGGGCAAATTACAAAGGTAAATTAAACACTTTTGAGTAATTTACATGTATGAGTTTACTCTTACATAAATCATGTTCATTCTACAGAGATATTATTCTTCTTACGTACCTAAAAACCAGTATAAAAATAGAACAATATCTACTATATGTGGATGGTTTCATGGATATGCTTCATTTTCTGCATGTTGCGAAAGGTTACAACCTTTAGCACTTCAGATATTATGGAAACTTGGGTCTAGATGTGACGCGCTGTATGCCTTGCAGTATGAAAAGTGTATAGCGAACTGTCACAGTCATTTTAATGATGCAATTTGAGATGTCATCAGTTATGCCATCAATGAGGTAATTTGAAATGTCATCAATGATGTAATCTGTGAGATCATAAGCAGTGCATGGTAGGGGCTTATTGAACTATCACTGGTGAATTTCAATGCTATTTTTATCTTATGAACATATGTTTTAACCCATTTCAATGCCTAACTATATGGTAAAGTTAACCTTTGTTCTTTTCAGTGAATTTCTGTTTTTTTAATGAAAGGGAATATTATATTACCATACCTAGCTATAAAACTACAATTTGAAAGAATTTAAACATCAGGAACATTCTAGTCCATTCAATGGACGGTAGCTCATATTAATATTCTTGCATTTCGTCCAGGGACATTTCACAATACCTTTTCCAGCTTGCCTGCATTTATTTCTTAATTTGTTCGTCTGCTTGCCTATTTGTAAGATCTGCGGAAATAAAATGGTTAACAGCTTTGTGAAAAGAAGTGAGCAACCAAATGAAGTTATGAAGACGGGGACAGTGAGGAGGAAAGTGGTAGAAAACATATGCAAACACTACTAGGCAGAAACTATTAACTTTACAGTATAATTGGTCAATATCATATTCACAACTTGAGAAAAACATATTTGCTTTTAGTTTCTCATCAGTGGCATCATATTAGAGTAAAGACATGTGTAATGTTCCAGGCAGATTTGCACATGTTGAATATTGGGCTCAGCTCAGTTTGAGGCAGAACATAAGAGAATTAGATTTTTTTTTGTGGTAGTTTAAGGCTTACTGTAAGAAATTGGTGTATTAGTTGAAGAGGGCGAGAAGCCACCTCAAACAAAAATTACGTCTTTGTCAGGGTGAACTCAAAAGTCACTAAATAAATGTGAGCTTAACTTTCTGGTAGCTTAGCACACAAGCAGTTAGGCTAAACTTAGAGACCATGTGAAAAGTATTTAAGCAGCACTCAAACAGTAGTAAAGTGAACACAGAACACAAGTACAATCCCAAAACAATTCATATAAATAGAGCAAAGTTTAATAAATACAATGACACCAAAATCACAAACTCCCATCCTTATTGGCATTACTGCACATACAATGTCTAAGAATTGGCTTAGATACTGTAGGGGTACAGAGCTCATGCACCTTTACCCTCACCGCTGGTATAGTGCACCCACCTAGAGGGGTGGCTGATCTATTCCAGGGCAGTGGGTTGTAGGCATGGCACACAGGGATGTGTGCCATGTCGACTCTTCACTTTGTTTTGCACCAAAACACGCAGTCTGCAAAGGCGGTGTATGTGTGTAAAGGTACAGGGCCTCTAAAAGTGGCACAATAAGTGCTGCAGCCTTAAAGGCCTTCCCTGGCCACAGAGCCCATGGTACCTGTGGTACCATTTACAAGGGGCTGACCTGTGGCCAGAG
Organism: Triturus cristatus; assembly: GCF_964204655.1. Classification (NCBI taxonomy): domain Eukaryota; kingdom Metazoa; phylum Chordata; class Amphibia; order Caudata; family Salamandridae; genus Triturus; species Triturus cristatus. Next base: position 918,650,881 of record NC_140581.1, on the reverse strand, counting down.
AGTGCCAATTGGGTTTTGTTTCAATGCAATTTTAGGGAAAAAACATAGGCCCTGGGTACCTGTTTGGCTGGAGCTCAGGGCACACTCAGTCAAAGTACATTATCAGTTTAGCAAAAAGTGGGGGCAACCATGCAAAAAGAGGGCACTTTCTGACACCATGTTAAGAAATGCAGCATCTTATGTATCTCATTAAAAGACCATTTTTTTCTTACCATAAACTTTTAAGGCAATACGTAAGCCAATTTTTCACATATTACACAGAGTTCTGTGTTTCCTGAAAGGAAAGGTAAACATATATTAAATATACATCAGAAACTCGAATAAATGCACCAACCATAGTACCCGTAAACCATTTCACTAAAAAATAATACACTGCTTACCAAAAATGAATTTTTTGTCTATGGCCAAAACCTGAACAACGTCAGTGCACATCAAATTCTAGTCATCTCCAAAGACATTCATGGTAAAGTGTATTTGGAGTCAATCAAGCATGCACATTTCTAAGGTAATCTACACCCCAAAAAATAATAAAAAAATGAAATAATTTGTATAAGCATCCTATAGTTACTTAAAACATATTTGCTTCCTAAGACACTCGTTTAAGCTGAATGCAAGTAGGTGATCAGATTTCCCAGACCTTGTTTGTAAAATGCTGACAGTACAACATCTACAATGTTGGTCCCAAATTAAATGAACAAGGAACCCCATACGAGGTACTCCACTGTTAAGAAATGTCACAAACACATAGCAGCTATTAGTAAACAGAGTACCAGCGCCACATACCAAGCACAATAGCCCCGAACTCACTCTTTAAGCACTCCACAACTAAGCACATTGCAATTATGGTTGCCATAATACCACTCAATGGTTAGATTGCAATCTGGGTAAAACAGTCAAGCTAACCAGCCAGCGTATCACCCAAACTTAAAACATCAATTTACCTTGCTCCTTGCCCCCATATGTTTCAACCCAACAGACACAAAATGTCAGAACACATGTATCTGAAAGAAACCCAACAAACCTCTCCTCTGGGCACCATTTAAATGGTGGAGCAGGGTTTTCACATTGAAATGTGCTTAGTTTTAGAGCGCTAACAGAGTGACTTCCTGGTTGAAGTGTTGGCAGCCATCTTGGGACTTGGCTTGAAGCTGAGTCACAGAAATAAATGTTTAAACAAAAAAAAAAGGGGCAGGATAGGAGTACCCTGGCCCCCTTGGCCTGGTCTTGGGGTCCCTCTGGGACCTTGCAACCCTTAAAAAGCATATTTAAAAATAAAAGTGCTTTAGTCGCATAGGATTCCTGACTCCCGCTGAGAAGTAAAAGAAAAACAAAGTGCAGGCTTCCCAGCTTCCTTTATAATTAGCCCCTGGATGGACCAAATCCTAGGGGCAACTTCGGATTTAAAAAAAAAAGAGGGGGGCACACGTGCCCCCTCCTTGGGTTTAAAGCGGCCAAGGGGATTGCCACCTCCCAAGGGCATAATTAACATATACGGGGGAGTCACGCCACTTCCCTGCTGCCCTAGGGACTGCCATCTCCCCGGGGCACAGTTTAAAAAAATAGCAAGGGGGTGTGCGGACCCACCCCTAGTCCCGGGGACCGCCACCTCCCCAGGGCTTCATATAGAATAAATGCAGGGGCAGAGCATCCCCCACCCCGCTGCCCCGAGGGCTGCCACCTCCCAAGGGCACTATTGAATAACAAATGGAGGTTCATTGCGGATCCTCTGCCCGGGGGACCACCACCTCCCAGGACAATAGAAAACAAGGGAGGGGGTCTGTCCGCCCCCCATGGAACTATAAATGGCCTTGGAATCCGCCACTCCCCAGGGCCGGCTCCAACAATGTCCCAGGATGCCCACCCCCAGGAAATTTAGGTTTGCTATTGCGGTCCTCCTGTCAAGCCATAGCAAACACTTATCCGCTTCATGCAAGCGAAAGCTTGCACGAAGTGAAGCAGAATTGCTTTCGGACAGATGGAGCTGCATGTTAGCCGCTCCCTCTGTCTAAAAGCAATGCTGGGTCCCGCAGGAGGGGGAAAGCTGGCAGGGCCCGTGGCGGCCTTCAGGCTCACCCGGCAGTCCCCAATAGAGAGGCCACGGGTAATGGGGTTTCCAGGGCCAAAATCGGCCCCGGTGGGGGGCCGCATGGCCCCCCTTCCTTTAGTTTAAAATTAAAAAAAAAGAAAAGAATACGCCCGGCCCTGCTGGATTTGGTCCCCGGGGCCGAAATCAGCCCGTGGCCCCCCTCCCCATTCTAAAACTGCCTGGCCCCTTGGGATGGTGTTCCCGGTGCCAAATACAGCTCAGGGTAGGGGGGCCACACGGCCCTCCCTTCCTTAATATTTTTTTTATTGATACCAGCAAGATGCCAGAGACCCCGCCCCCTTTCTGTAACACTCGTCAGTCGCGCCTCCTGGTGCGCTTCTGATTTGGGTCTGAAGTTACCTTGGCTGCTGAGGGTCCGTAGGGCCAAAATGACCTCTTGTTACCTCCACTAAGTTCCACACACTGGGATTGCTGAGAGGTAGTCGGAGGCCACGGCCCTTTTCTCCACCACTCTGCAAATCTGCCTCTCTGTGCACTGCTGGTGGGTCCCCGCAAACACATTCACCAGCAGCATGTGGTCAGTTATCACTTTGAACTCACATCCATATAAATACAAGCAAAAAGAGTGACAGGCCCATTTAATGGCTACAGCTTCAAGTTCGATTGGCATGTATCGCGCTTCCATGGCTGGTACTGCCCTGTTCGCGAAAGCCAGAGGAGCCCACTCCCCTGGCTCCTGTTCCTGAGTCAAGACGGATCCTATGTCTTCTAAAATCGGATCCATCACCTACTCTATCTCTGTTTCAGGGTTGAAATTGGTTATTGTAGCATCAGCTAAAAGAGCTTCCATTATTCTGTCCAGAGCAGAAGTTTTAAAACTGTGGGGTAAGCCTCCTTGGAGGGCCATGGCCATATTACCAGTGGGGAGCAAACTCCTCATTAAGAACTTGTAAATGAAAATGGCCCAGAAGCGCAGATTTGTTTTCTATACCGGGCTATCTTCAGTTCCAAGCAGCAGCTGAAGTGCATGGTAGGGTTAAAGACATGATTAAAAAAAACTAAATATTCTGTAACTATTTTGTTCTATTTTTTATAAATAACGCTTACTTTAAATAAAAAAAGTAATTTCAAGTTAATACTTATGGATCCTCAATTGTTTAATGCAATCACTGCAGATGTCTGTGTGTGAAGCCAAAGAGTTACAGAATTCAATCCTGATGGGTGCAGTAAGAAAAAGGGGTTTAAGTGTATATATAGTGCTACGATGTCGCAGCCTGTAACAGAAAGCACTGTGAATATGAATATATAAATCATTTTTTAAAACTGTATTACACCCAGTATAAGATAGACTACTGCAGAATGGTTTAGTCAAAGCCACTAGCATTATGTGTCTGGGGACAGCAAAATTATGCAGCAAAGTTGACAAATTTATGCAGGAAAAAAGGCAAATTATGTGGAAGAATGTGGTGTATTTTTATAGGATTACTTCATTATTTTGAACTTTTTACACATGGTAATATTGTTTGGGCAAAGATTGTACATAATTAGTCCAGTTTAACAACCAAATACAGAAATAAGCAAAGGAAAGATGACTAATTAACGTTTGTGAAGGGCGTTCCACTGGGTGGAAACATATGTTGCCATATTTTTGTAACTTTTGATGTGTTTGAGTTAGAAACATTTATTTTTCTAAATTCTGCAGCTTATACATCAGGTGATGGATTATGTGGTAGTTCCATAATTAAGTGAAGAAAAGACACAAAATCGCATAGTTCCAGTGGCTCTGGGTTTAGTGTTTAGGATAAAAATGTGTCCTTTCATAGCATACATTTGGTAATAGATAATCAGACTGTACCTAGTAAAAGCATTTTCATAAGCATCCATTAAAAAGAAACTTTCCAGAACTCAACTCCCCTATGTCACTTGGCATCATGAAACTTCCAGTGACCCCGTCAATTAAGGCTTATACTACGTCCCAAGAAGCCCATACATTTAGTGATTCACCAATTACACACATTTACATTTAATTCAGGTAGCAGTCACCTTAGGGAGAAGGCCTATTTCTTCTTTACAGCTCTGTCTTACCCTCATCTTCACAACAAATGAGAGCCTCACCCCTCCCCTTTCACTTTCACCCAGAGGCACTGCAAGGTCTCCATTAACCATTCAGGAATAGCTGTTTCTCTTATGTTTAACAAAAATATGTCAACTATTTTTGTGAAATGAAATAAACATAGACACATGGATTCCTACAAATCCTGTCCACTTCGACATGCAGATGTCCTTTTAGGTAAGTTGAAGGGCGGCCTACAGGGTCACATTCAGAAGTAGAGCCCTAATCATCTGGATCCCTGGGACTTTAGAGTGATGGCCCAGCAGACAGAGAAAAAGAGCAGATCCATGGATAACATTTTAGACAAGGCCATAGGACGGGTGTTGTCTGGGGGCTAATTTTTCTATCTATAATTGGACAGGCATGTGAGCAATGTGTGGAGGCTGTTTTTTAATGAAAGGGGCATTTTCCTTGCTACTATTAGGGCCCAGGTCACACTTGTCGCACAGGGAGCAAGGCATCAGCACCAAAGAAAAAAGGGGGCGAGTGGGGGCGGCGAGATGTGGGACTTTGTTCCCTTTTTTATTACACAAAGGGACAGACAGAGTACTCTGAGCCTCAATCTTAGAAGTAATAGCTTTGTGCAGTGGGCAGAAGACAAAGCCTGTTTTGTAGGGCTGTAGGTATCATTGGTGCTGCATGTGCAATGGCACTGAGGCCCAGTGATGTGAGAGGCCAACTAAACCTAAATTAAGGCTGTTTTACTATCTTTTCTTGTTTGCATTAGTCCCCAGTGCACCCTTGCTGTACCAGTATTTTTGGAATCATACCAATAGTCTAAACCTAGGTGAATATTGAAGGATGGGATACAGCTTTGCTTGGGCCTCAGAGAGATGATAGAAGGGATGTGCAAGATGGGTACATGTTTTTAACAAAGAGCAGGGAAGACTGCTTGTATCTCTAGGCTGTAGCTCTCAATATTGAAGCAGGTACATTGGCACTGGATCCCAGGGGGCTGAGCAGCCCACAACATCAGAACCATGGCTGTCTTACTTTCCAAAAGAGGCATGGGGACCTGCTATCATTAGAGCTGAGCAAACCATTGCTGCAAAGTGGGGGCAACACCTGGCAGCTCATTTTTTCTGAAAGGGACAGAGAGTCTGTTTCAGGACTGGAGTGATGGCCAGGCATGGTGGGAAAGGCAGGGAGGCCGCCTGCTACTCAGGGCTTCGGCTATCATTAGTGAAGCAGGTACAGTTACATTTGGGCCCAGGAGTTTGCGGGGCTCACAATACCCTAATCATATGGGGCAGAGGTTTTTGGTAATTTTTTGTTTTTGTGTTACGAATTTGCTCTTTTATAGTTCTCACATTTGGTGTGGTATTTGAGTTACAGAAAAGTACCCTGAAATTATGTTATACTCCTAGCCCCCTGCGCATAGCCTTACCACTCCCACTCCCACTCCCACTCCTCCAAGTCTTGTCATAAAGTTTTGGATGGGGGCTGGCTTCAAAACATTTTCCTTATGGGGGCTGAGAGAAAAAAAGTTTGTAATCCTCTGGTCTAGAGCCACCTGTTCTTGTGGGCCCCATAACCATCTTACCCCAGTCTTTTTGAGCATCCTGAGCGGCTCTGATAGGGTAGCTAAATTGGGCAAGAAGAGGTCACAGTAGGTTTCCATGAGATCGACCAATTCAGACTTAATGACAAGCAACTTCAGGCAAGCAGTGTGCCCAGCCCCCTTGCTGAGCGTGAGCACCATCTTGTCTGCTTTGGCACTGGATAGGTTATACATGCAGCCAGAAAAGGCATGTCTTCCATTTTGATCACCAACTAATGGAGGATGAGTCTTCTTAGATTAGCCGATCTGTATCCTTGTATGAACTGCGCCCTGACCTCCTTCTGCTGGTCATCATCCATACAGGTGGTGGCTAAGTCACTCAGGTGTGTGTAGAAATTATCTATCAACTCCCCTTCCCTCTGACAGGCTTGGCGTAGTTTAAAGTGTTGAAAATCAAGGTTTAACTGGGGGTCAAAATGTGCGTTGGGGGCGGTTATGACTGTGTCATAGTAGTCAACCTCCCCAGTGTCCAGGTGTTGGAACAGTTTATATATCTCTTCCCCAATTAAATGCAGCAACAGCGACCTCGTGATCTCATTGTCCCTCTCTTACTCGTGGCCCTGAAGTAGTTCTCTAGCCGCCCCACCCAGGTCTTTCACCTGGGGGCCGCCATGGTCAGGCCCACCAGCTTGCTGAAAGGTACCGCTGCCCCTATGGTCGAGTGGGCACTCCTGGGTGTACTGTTGACCACAGCCTGTGCCCCTTTGCTTTTTACAGACTGCGCCTCGTCTGCCATCACTGCATCACTGTTCCAAATTGTATGACCTCCACCTGCCCCCATGCTGCGTTGAACAACCCCTGTACCAGTCTGGCAGCAGTGTGTGTCCTGGCCGCTCAATGGTGCCCTCTGGGCGCGGTGAGGGTCTTCTCCTCCAGCTGGCTCTGTGTCTCCAACTCCCTTTAAGGCCTTCCATGGCTGTGCGCTATCAGCGTGTTGAGGGTCTTCCCCTCAAGGTGGCACTTTGCTCTGCTCAATCGGGAAGACTTCCTCTCCTCAATGCTGCAGCGCCGCGGGAACTCTGTACCCCCGACACCCACAGCCGATGCCAGAAATGCACACGCTCCCCTGCACATCTCCCCTCTCTGTGAAGCATCTCACCAGCCATGTGTGCCAATTCAATGGGAGACAAGCAGGCCCACGTGGAAGGAATTAGTCAGAAAATTAAACTTCTGATGACACCGAAGCAGCAACACAAGTAAGCGCAGCATTCATAGACGGGTCCCCTTCACCCTTTCATCCTCCCTTCCATCCTTTCCCCCTTCCATCCTTTAACCCATCTATTCTTTCACGTTTCATTCGTCCATTCACCCATCCAGCCTTGCACCCTTCCTTCCTTTGTTCTGTTGACCCTAAATGCCTTCCACTTTTCCTTTTACGTTTCCTTTCTTCCATATTGTCTACCTTTGACCCTTTCTTCCTTTGCCTTTTTTCCATTTTATATTCTAACATTGTTTTCTTTCTTACCTTTCTGTTCCTCATTGATCTATTTGCTGCTGTCTGACTTTTTTATGTTTTCCTCATTTTTGTCTCCTTCATTGTACTTGGCTCACTTAGCAGCCGTTCTCTGCAGAGTGCAGACAGAAGAGTGAAAAGACACACAGAGAAGGCCTTGAGCGGCCCCAGATTACAGACAAAGGTGATCCGATGAAGTCACCACCCCCTCGTAAGCTGCTAAAGGGGAAGGGGGCATTCACGTCGCCACTGTCCATGTGCTTCAGCAGCCCCACTGGGTAGATACTGCTCTGTGGGCTGCAAGGGTCATTCCTTCCTCGTCGCCAGTGTGCGTGGACGGGGTGGGAGGGGGCGGGGGGCTAAGAGGGTATCACCAGGCCTGCCCCCCGCCTAACTCAGCCCTGCGCGCTGCTGACGGGATAAATGGATACACACACAGGGTCTCCCCAGGACTGAACCTCGAGCCGCGCCTGGCCAAGATGTTGCGTGCTGACATCACGACTCCTACAGAGGCCAAGCTGGCTCAGTACACACACCTGCTCAACATGCCACAGTGTTCAGTCCCAATGCTTGAAATGTAATGGAGACCGGATCATTTTCCTTGGAGAAGCAGAAATGAAATGTGTAAATCATACAGGTGAAACGCTCTCTAATTGGCTTTAAAGATGGGAGGTTGTAGCCTCTGCGTGCTGCTTCTCTGAAAAGCAGATTCCTCTGTAATTAAGATTCCCTTGCACATGTCAAATATTTTTTGCTTTTGATTTATTTTTCAAATACTGCCCCTCAAATCCTAACCTCTCGCCATACTTCACAGTGCCCAAGGTCAAAGTTCAATGAGCATTGTTCAGGGTCACAAAGTGCCTTATGAACGGTTTGCACATGCCACCACAACCAACATCTTTGACCTTTTGACTCCGTGGGACGCTAAAAGCAAGGGTTGACCCCTGCCCTTGGGAAATGCTCGTCTCCACCTCTTTGATTTTGAAGTTCGAGCTCTCCCTGCGGTTTAAAAGGTAAACTTGAAGTTTTACCACAAAACGAAAAAAAAAAAAACTGAATTTACAAAAGAAGGCTCTTTTGAGTGTGCCATTTATACTCCGGCAATTTCCTCATATGTTATTTTCTCCCCTCCTCTCTCCGCGGAGAATTTGATTGGTCTCCAGTGGCTAGAAGGTCAAAATCATAGATTGTGACATGCCCTTGCTACCGCCCCCTTTAGAGCAATTCCATTTATGATAATTTGCTCCGCCATTATGTGGTGAGAGTCGATTCCGTTCCTTTATTTAAGTGCTTTTCTGTGCTAACATAAGGTCGCTGGGAAAATGGCATGCATGAATCAGTATGTGAAAGTCACTCCCACCGTGCCCACCGTGTACAAATAGCTGTTGATGAGTTTGCCATGCTCACTGAACTGAGTAAGTATAAAAGCTTTTCTTGTGCATTGCTATTTCGGCCCCAGTGCGGTGCGTTAACCTTCGAATATCAAATCGAGCCGGGGGCGGGGAGGAGAGCCGTCTGCGCCGCGACTCGAGTGACACTCTTGATTACGCATCTTGGTTCGGGTTTCAGACCGGTCCATCACGCCTTCGCAGCCTCTCACCTCAAGTCCGAGAATGGCTGAGCCATCAAAAGAAGCGTCAGATGCCCTCCCAGCCATCTCGCGCAGAAATGCAAAGTCGGACGAACCCTGCATAACTGAAACTAAAATTGTGACGAAGAGCATATTACTTAGTTGGTGACATTCTCCCGCCACCAGCCCCCCTTGGCCGGCCCAAATAAACAGCTCTCAATAGGGTGCTCGGCACACTGCGTGTCAGCGCATATTATACAGTCTGGCGCTGAGTGGATGTGTCAGCTGCCCATTAGACCACACTAAAATAGAATTGCTGGGAGCCTGGAGCGTGAAGCATGATATTAGATAAAGTGATGAAATTTCACTCGATTAAAGACCCAGGTCAAGGACAGTTACCTCAGGAAATTCCTTTTTTTTTTTTCCCTCCCGGAGTATATTTGCAGATTTGAAGAAAATATACTTCCCCCCCTGCATGCTTATTTCCGATTTCCGTTTTGCCAATGAGAATTTGAGGCATAAACGCGTGTCAGCATACACTAGCCATTAGCTCTCTGAGATGGTAAATTAGTTTCGTTCTAATGGGATGCTATTTCTTCAAGTGGAGGAGCAGCGAGAGGGAAAGCAATGGTGGCTGCTGGACCGTAAGAATGAGATTGCAGGTGGCAATAAAAATACAAGAACAGGAGCCCGTGAACTCTGCGAGCTCCCTGCACGCTCCATAGATTGGCTCGTCTGCTTTTCCACGGTGTGATTCCCTTCACTTGTCCAGTGCAGGTCAATTCGTGCTACAGCGTGGCTTTTATCTCCAATGAAACTTAATTGTCTTGATGATTGAAAAGCATAATGTGACACAGGTCAGCATGCACATCCTATAAACACACTGTTATGTTACTGTATGGCGCAGCATTCGCTAATTTTTTGGCCTCTCGGTGCTTAACCAGATTATGATCTGCATTTGTGATTCATTCCGCCGTGTTTTTTTTTTACTGGAGAAGTTAATTTTTGAGTCAGCTGTGGTGCGTGAGCACGCTTCGGAAGATGACGTTTACCCTTATGGAGTAGTTCCATAAGGGAGATGGTCCTTGCGGACTTCAAACATAACCCGTGTGAGTGTATTGTGGAACGCCTCTGCATGTTTGTGGGTATTCGGGACTTTCTGTCGTCCCACCTGCCCCTTATCGGCTGATGATTGCCTGACAGAAGTTTGCTTCAGAGGAACCTTGTGTGTCTAGCGAGGGTTGTATTCCTCTATTAGATGCGTGGTACTAAAGTGGGTAGTTCTACTGTGGTAACTCTACTTGGGATCCACTCTGGGAAGGAAGTATCCCGGTGAAGCATTAACATTAAGGGCCCCCTTACGATTGCGGGCAGATCACCACCGCCGGGCCGGCATTGCTCACCGCAAGCCCGGCGGTGGCGATCCGCCCGCCATATGTCCCTGGTTATCCCCCCGCCATATTAGTATGGCGGGGGGCACTGCGACGGGCGGAAAGACTGTCTGCTGCTTTACGGCTGGTCGAAATCTCGACCGGGCGGAAAAGGGACACAATATGGTGGCGGTGTCTGCAAGACACCGCCATCCATATTATGATGTAGGCGGAGAATTGCTTTTCCATGGCGGTGATGCCGCCATGGAAAGACATGCGGTTTTTGACATTGGGGGCCTGTTGCAGACCCCCATGGTGTTGGGGGGGTGGGGGGTGTACATGGGGGGTACCTATGGTACCCTCTCATTGCAATGTGCTACCTGGCAGGCACCATGTGGGGCCTGCCTTGTTGTGCACTGGAATGCTGTGCACAGTCCTTTTACATTGCGAGCGGGTCCGCAGCCAGCAGATCCACCCGCAATGAAAAAAAGGCCCAGAGTGCGCCCGCCAGTGTGGGGGGGCCGCATCCTAATGTGCATGGCGGGACCGCCCCAGCATCGGCGGTCTGTCCCACGCTCCGTCCGCCCGCCATCGTAATGATGCCCTTAGTCTTATTGACTACTTCTATGATACTCCTTGATGTCCTGACTGTCAAGTATTATTCTTGTGAGGTTGGATCCTATTTCTCTTCCCAGAGTCCCAGAGTTTCTTTTTTTAATCATTTTTCTGAGTGTCGATTGCCCACACAGGGCTCCCTAAAGCTGGGTAAAATGTGTTTGGTATTTGGTACAAAATATCTCCTGCATTGGGAGCTCGGAAATTTCAAGGGGAATTTAAGAATGCTGACAACACGGATGCGCGTTCGGGTGATTAGAGATCACAATAATCGGGGCGGGAGCTTATCAAGGCTGTTTGAGGAGTGGAGTAGTTTTAGACCTTTAACTGTGGCACTAGGACTGACGGTTTTGGAGAGAAAGCTTATCAGGGACCTCCGGAGACGTGACTGGGGCCAAACTTGGACTTTCGTCTACAACATTAGACGCCGCGTTTTTCTACATATAACATTCCATAAACGAGAGGAAGCACACCAAATACCTCGCTTTGTTCATATGGCATTATCTGGAATGGTGCCACTACAATGGGCATTGTGAAATGTCGACACCACTCCAGTTCATAGTGATTACAGCCTTCAAATAGATTGTTCTGGATATTTTGCGTTCTGATATCTTTCAGACGTCGCTGCGTGAATCCTCGCCTAGGAGCGTCTTGACTTTTTTCGTACAATCGCCTTGAAAAAGTCTATGATTAGACAAAACACGTGCTGGCAAAATCCTTGCTGGGAGTACCAAAAAGAATAAACCAACAAGTTGAACACCAATTCCTTGGATTATTTGTGACTTTATATAGTTTGTGACAATATATCATTGGCCTTCTTTTGAATACTGCCTAAATACGAAGTGAAAATTGTGTTTGAATATTAAACTTATGATGGTCAGACTTATCCTATACACTTTGGATTATTGTATTAATGAATGGGAGTGCTGAATAGAGCTCTATCTTTGTATACATGTACACACATTAGGCTGCTAATGTGTAAGTAGCACCTTTGGTAGTAGGTGACTTGAGCTCCAATAGCACCTCAGCCAAATTGAAAATTGATTTTTATTGATTCACACAAGACTTGACTACACCTATAATGATAACTTTTTGATTGTGCGGTATCTCCCTTTCAGGGACCACTACTACCTCACCTGATTCTATAAAATTTTGAAATGTCCATCGGCATGTTGGACATTGCAAGCATTGACAGGAACCACCATCAAAAAAGTTAATTCCAATGCAATTGTAACTTTCGCAGACGGTACAGCGAAGTTACAATTTTTTTTATTTTCAAAAAGAAAATCTCAAAGCGGGATTTTCTTTTGAAAATAAGAAAAACAATACCCTCCTCCCCCTGGGAGATCCATTCCATGGAGAGGGGGACATTGTGCACTTTTAAAATTCCCCTTGTTGGACTTGGCCCTTTTGGCAGGTTCACCCCAAAACTTTTTGCATTCTCCTAGACTTTTTTTGTAACCTGGTGTTGGTGATTTTAGGCCTCTGGGCATATCAGCACTGTGGTCCAGTGTAAAGTGCATGCGCTCTCTGTGTACATTAGTGAGATTGGCCTGTCCTCCCATAGGAATGCATTGAGGATTCCCTGATCAGTGTGTGTCAGTGGTAATTCATGGTATGGGAGGAGCAGAGTGGTCGAGTTTGGTATGTATGAAATTGTGAGAATAAATGCTGCGCAATGGTGTGCGCAGATTTATTATGACTATAGGAGAAACGCCACTTTTAGAAGTTGTCATTTCTGTGTGCTATGTGTCTGTCTGCCTGATGTGAATTGCATGTCTGGCTTGTGAGTGACAGGGGCTGGGAGGTGTGTGTGGCTCCAGGAGGGGCAGGGTGAGTCAGTGCTAGGCTGAATGGGACATCTGTGCTGGGAGTAGTGGGAGGTGTAATTCCCTGACTCTGAATAGGAGTGTGCCTGCCCTGTACAATGCTGGCTCCGCCCCCTGTGGTGTGTCTGACAACCTAGCCCCCACCTGACAAAGGGGAAGAGGAGCTTGCAAAACAAAGAACTCCAAATTCCCCTTGAACCAGTTGTATCTGGTTCCCCCATGCCCTGCACTACAGACAAAGGAAATGTTGGTATACATATAGGGGCTGTGACCCCATGAACATGTTAAGTTCTGTGCTTGTTCTTGACTTGCGGGGGCTTGCTGCTGCTGGGGCCCAGGAGGAACCGCCATGGGGGCTTGCCTCCCTGCTGGAGGGCCCTGTGTGCTGGCCTCCCTGGACCCAGCCTTGTGCCCCCAGAAGTTTGCCTTGGATCTAGCGCCTCGTGAACGCTTTGCTTTTGGGACCTGGAAGCTTTGCTTGGTGTTGCTGGGAGGAGCTGGCATTTGCAGCGCTGGGCTGCATCGTGAATAATTGCCTGAAAGAAGAGAAGCCTCTGGGCACTGCAGCGCTGAGCTGCTCTTCAACTCGAGGGATTCCCGGCGTGGGGATTTCTCCACCCTGCCGTGAAACCGAGCTGGAGCCCACCCCACTGGTTATGCTGATAATCGCAGGTGCCCACCCTGCTTACTGCTGTTAAGGAGAGCGGGTGCCCACCCCGCTTTTTGTTGTTATTTGATGGTGGGTGCCCACCCCACAGTTACTTTCATTGCAGGCGGGTGCCCACCCCGCAATTGCCTGTATTCTACGTGGGAGCCTACCCCGCATTGCCACTTTGTGGTGGTTTCGAGCGGGTGCCCACCCCGCAGTTTTGTCCATTTTTATCACGGGTGCCCACCCCGCTTAGGCGCTGTTTTGGCAGGTGCCCAACCCGCACTTGAGGAAGGAATCACCGCCGCAACCTGGCCAAAGCGAAAGGAATCTCCGGGTCGCTTCTGAATGCGACCCGGAAGTCAGGCAGGACGAGCCTGACGTTGGTGGGTCCTGCCGGTGAGACAGGAAGTCGCCTCAGCCCACAGCAGGGCTTCCATGAACTGGTGGGAGCCCCGGGTGAAGAACGGAAGCATGTGCCCTGTGCGAGAGCAGGGGCGGGTGGCCGATGTTGACGGAGAAGCCAGGCAACAGTGCCGGAGGGGAGGCGGGGCTCCCATGTCAGTGAGGGAAGCCCCACGTGCAGCAGAAATGAGGAGAAGAACCTGCAAAGTCCAGACAGAGTCCCGGTAAGCGGGGGCTCTTTGATGGAAGCTGGGGCTCTTGGATGCAAGCAGGGGCCCTTGAATGCATACCGCCAGTGCCACGAGAGGAGTCCCGGTGCTGGGGGGCTGAGAGCGGGCCGCTCCAACGATGGGGCTTACAAGGCACAGGGGTGCCCATGCCATTTCCAGCTTCCCTGCGAGAGCGCAGGCAGCTGCCACATTTGGGGGCAGTTTTTGATTGCAGGAGTACCAGTGGGGCTCACAAGGCACAACGGTGCCAGTGCTTGTTTACTCAGTTGCGCCGCCATAGCGGGCAACTGCATCATTGGGGGGCATTTGTCTTAGAGAGTCCCAGGGGGGACTCCAGAGGGCACAGTTAGTGCCAATGCCTGGTACTTTTACTTCTCATTACAGCTGCACAGAAATTAGTGGCAGCTGCACCATTTAGGCCTGTGCCAGTGCGCACCTTGCTTTGGGTGCATAGGCAGCAAGAGGGCCAGTGAGAAGGTCCCAGGATTAAGCCCGGACTTTGCTGGACATAGGGCATTGGAGCCCTAGAAAAGGCTAGTTGGCCTAGGGGTCAGTTGAAGGTTGGTAGGGCGCAAGGCCCCACTGTGGTTTATGCCTCTAATAATGTGATTTAGATGATGTGATTTATGCACCCTGATTTAGACCTCTAATGATGTTTATGGTTATAAGGTTATGGCATAATGTGTGTATGCTGGTGAGGCCTAGTGCGTAATGTGTTTATGCTAATGAGGTTAGGGCCTAATGTGACTTATTGCCTAATGTCATGTTAGGATATTTTAGGATGGTGTCTAATGCTAATGTGATAATGCTTAGGTCATTGTGGTACCAGTAGTTACTGGTTGTGTTTTGCATTTACTTACCTGTTCTGATGGTTCTGACCGTGGCCCGATTGGCCTGGCCCTGTATATAATCCCCTGTGAATATTGCCTAGTGCCAGTTGGCACAGTGTAAATGTGTGATTAAGTCTCTAATGTGTTTATGATAATACAAAGGCTATTTTTGATATAACCTTGTGTGGAGTTACTTTTGTAGAGTGCCTAGTGTGTTGCTGCTCTGTGTGTGTGTTGCGCAAACGCTTTACACATTGCCTCTGAGATAAGCCTGACTGCTCGTGCCAAGCTACCAAGGGGGTGAGCAGAGGTTATCTTCAGCGTGTAACTCCCTTGCCCTGACTAGAGTGGTGGTTTCTACCTGGCTTTGACGAAAGCCTTAGCCAACCAGAAATCCCATTTCTAACACCTCTCAACGGCAGCTTTTCCTTGGTGGTGACAAGCATTAAAAAACAGCTATATATCCGCCCATCTAAATTAGGTGAGTGGACATATAGCCAAATCTCCGACAGCCCTTACTCTGTTGGGCCTTCAGAGAAATTTGACAACGGTGGAGACGGCTTAGTCTCTGCCGTTCAGTGCTTTAAATGGAAAGGTGCTGTCCGTTACTGAGTACCGCCACATTTTTATTTTGAGAGGGAGAGCATCTGCACTTCGCAAGAGAGACATAATACTTTTAATTGGAGAGTACCGGCACTTCTCAGAAACATGCTGGTGCTCTGATACAGAGTACCTGCATTTCTATTTTTCCATTTCAACCACTGCAGCTGTCATCAAAATATGGTCTGCCTGAATCATAATCGCCATTATGATGGAGTTCCCTCCGCCACCAACATTTAAATCAGGCCTTTAATCTCCCTGTTCCTAAAAAGTGAAGCAAATGAATACCCTAATATTGTGCACTTGTAAAGTTACCTAATAACCTGTGGACAGGATTGTGTTATAAACAACTGCAAAAAAATGTATATGACTTTTAGGGTGGGTGTATGTAGATTTGATTGCAGATAGGTATTACTTTGTAGTTGCTTGGGCTGGATGTTTCATTGAGTTTGTGGGATGGGAAAGAGAAGTGGATTATGCTGTAAAAAAAGGAGTAAAGTAAAGGAGAGGTGTTGGGGGTGTATGCTTGTGTTGGATGTTTCATGGAGTATGTGAGAGAGAAGAGGGTTGTATCATACAATAGAGATAAGTAAAAGGAGAATTAGTGACGGCAAGGTGTTTGACTTATTTTGCGTGAGTCATGTTTTTGGATTATTGGAGTGAGGGATAAAGAGGTTTTTATGTGCTTTCAGAGACAGGTTTTTAGAGTCTGAAGATTTGGTGGACTGGGGTTGAGTTCCAGAGGTCAGCAGCGAGGAGAGTAAAGCACGAGTCTTCCTTCCATTTCTTCTTAAATGTTGTCTTTTTGATAAGATGTGCACCGTTAGGACTAAGAATGTGAGTGTTTATAGTTTCAATGTTTGAGTTGGAGGAATTCAGGTCTCTTGGAATAGTAGGCTCTGTGAGTGATTCAAAGGGTTTATTGTGTTATTGTTTTGACTTTGTGTGATAGAGAGCCAATATAAACTTCTCAGGGTGGGGAGATGTGCTCCCTTCCTGTGAGTTTTTTGGGAGGCCCCGGATGAGAGTGTTTGAGTATTCTAGTCAAGAAAGGCTCAGTGACATTATAGCCTGAAGTCTTTGAAAGTATGCCAGATAGAGGAATATGCAATGGAGGGCATGGAGATGATGCAAACACATTTGAACTACTTTGTGGACATGTGGCCCTAGGGAAAGTTCTGAATCCACAATTACTCCAAGGTGTTTAGTGTTTTGTAAGATGGGAAGGACATGTCCCCAAGCTGAGTGGCCAAAGTAAGGTTTTTAACATGCTGATCATGCTTAGGTAGCTCAGGATGGCAGTTTTGTGCACGTTAAGTTAAAGATGAATCTTGGTCACTCAGAAATTGACCTTGTGCAGTCAGTTAATAAGGGATTTAGGTTTTGATTCTGGTAGCTCTACTACTTTGAAGATGATCTATCCAGAAGGATGAGGATCCCTTTTGTTCTCAACACCTGGTTTGGCATTTAGATAATCCCAAATGGACATCAGTGTTGATTCTATCTCTCTCATAGGCCGATTCTTACTTGTGCTGGATCAAAGAGTGGATGAGAATCTGGGTGTAAGAAGGACTGGTTGAAGATATAGGGTCTTATTACAAGCCTGGTGGTCACATGGGCCGCCGTATTGGCGGTGGTGGTCCGAGCGTGGACTGCTCATTTGTACAACTGCCATATTATGAGTTGTGTGGATTGGCCTAGGGAAGAGCACCACTGGACTGTTGAGACCACCTGCAGACCGCCAATCCCCGGGTTCTCGGATAGGGAAAGGCAGCTGCCATAAGTCAGTACGGTGGAGCTGCACCGTAGTGCGTATTATGGGTTGCCTGATCCACGAGAGAACCGCAGTGGTCCGACCTCATGCATCAAGGTGGCTGTGATGAAGGATTTGGGGTGCGTAATCACCCCTTTATTCTTCTTCCAGGCAGAGTTCGATGTAGATCCATGTCTCCAGGTCCCACTTCACAGTAGGACCTACACCCGAGGACTTATGAGTTTGTGTGCAGCGATATATAGCTGAGTCTTTTTCTTACCATATATGCATCACCAGGACTGTCCACATATGGGCTGAACTCCAGTAATGGGTATATGGTATGTTTCCACATATGTCATGAATATGTGTGCATACGACACATATGCAGTCGAAACGCACGCACAGGCATCGATATATTTGCAAAAAGTACTCACCACTGCCGCAAGATGCCTGCCTCCACACGGCCGCCCCATGGACAACTCATAATATGGCGGTCTTTGGACCACCAGCACAGTTGGCTGCAGGCGGGTGCGGACGCAGTTCTATGGCGGTCGGACTGCCAAAATTATAATGAGGCCAAAGTATATAGAAAAAATAACAAGTTCAAAATATCAGACAACAGAAATATTGGAAAAAAGAAATTATGATGAAAAAATATTGTGATGCAAAAATATCGTTGTCAAGAATATCTTGTTTTGGCTAAGTAATGTCTTTTTTACGAATATTGTTGTTTTTAATAATATTTTCAGTAGTATAGTTGTAAAAATGTTTTTATATGTATTTGTTTGATTGTGTTTTAGTTAATATATTATTTTATGTGTTATGATTGTTTAAATGATATTGATTTATTAAAATATAGTTTGTCATTTTAAGTAATTTAGAATTTTTATTTAATTGTTATTAGTAATTTATAGTGTTGAAGCTGTATGTTGATTTAAAATTTAGGTGCAGAATGCTGGGTTTGTAGGGGTAGAGGCAGGGGAGATAACTAGTTAATAATTAATTTACAATTATTCATTTTATTAATACTTTTGCATGATTGTTTAATACTAATATATTCAAATAACTGAATAACATATCCACCACTCAAATGACTTCATATTTCACTATACTAATTTTCAACAGTAATCCTTTATGGGTTCCCGAGTAGTGTGCTACTCACCAGAAAAGCGCTTCAACACCCCTTGAGGAGTAACAAGCGCTATACAAATGCAAACCTTTCTCCCCCTTCTATCCCTCCACTATCCTTCGCACTCCAAATAACTGACTAATATCCACCACTCAAATTACTTTCATATTTCACCATACTAATTCACCAATAATCCTTTATGGGTTTCCGTAGTAGTGTGCTAGTCGCCGGAAAAGCACTTCAACGCCTCGTCAGTGGTAGTAAGCGCTATATAAATACAAATACAATACAATACAATACAATACAATATATTTTAGGTGCAGGCTGCTGGGTTTGTAGGTGTACAGGGTGGAAAGTTAAGTAATAATTAATTTACAATTATTTGCCACTTGTTAATTAATTATTTAATTGCTTATTAATTATGTAAATCGTTTAATGCTGATTTATTTTAGTTACATTTTAGGGGTGGGCTGCTGTGTTTGTAGGGGAATAGGGTGTAAAATTACATTAAATGAAATGCAGGATGGTGGCGGTCCCCAGGGCCATCGAGGGCTCCTGGAGGGGGGCTGCACAGCCCCCTCCCAATGTGATTGCAGCCCCAGGGAGGTGGTGGTCCCCGGGGCTCGGGGGTCAATAACGGACCCCACATTTTACATTTTTAGTGCCCCGGTGTGGTGGCGGTCCCTGGGGCATGTGGGGGGGCTCAAGCCCCTCACACAGGTTTAATATTTTTTTTTAAATGCCCTGGGGGGTGGTGGTCCCCGGGGCTGCGGGAGGGCCGCGTGCCCTCTTGCATATAATACACATAGTCCAGGAAGGTGGCGGTTCCCAGGGCCTCCGCTAATATTTTTTGGCAATGGCCCATGGACCTGACCCAACCGGGGGCCTCATTAAAATGAAGCGCGGGAGCCAGCGCTTCATTTAAAAAAAAAAAAAACAATCGGCGGGATTCGCGACCCCAGCGCAACTTTCGCTGAATGTTTTCTGAGCAGGCCAGGTGGTCAGGGTGTTTATACACTGCCTCCTTTCCTTTTTATTCACCTTATTTACTGGAGGTAATAGGAGGGGTAGTTGGCCCCCAAGGTTGACCTTGGGGGCCCACTACCCCTCCTGTTACCTCCAGTAATCCCCACACAGTGGGATTGCTAAGAGGTCTTCGGAGGCCACGCTCACCTTTCTCCACCTCTCTGCAAACACGCCTCCTGGGACAGTACTGGTTGGGGTATGAAGTCCATTTTACTCCTGAGGGACTTTGGCAGCCACGTAGCCCTCCTGGTACCTCCTGTAAGTCCTACGCAGCGGAATTCCTGACCCCTGGTCAGAGGCCCAGGCCCCTTTCTGCACCACTCTGCAAATGTGACTACTACGTTATAGTTAGAAATTAGCATTTAAAAAAACCTTAGAAATTCACTGAAAAATCCAAAGGTTTCAGGGACGTTATAGTTAGAAATTAGCATTTAAAAAACCTTAGACATTCACTGAAAAAAACCACAGGTTTCAGGGACGTTATAGTTAGTTGGACATTTCACTCATACAAAACCAGAGAAATTCGGCCGTTATAGTTAGTTTAGCTAACTATAACTCATGCACCCGCAATGCACTGCTGATGACGTCACATATTACATCACTCATGACATGGTCAGTGACATCATGTTCCACAGCTCTCCAAGGAACTCAATCATCACACAAGACTCAACTGAATTAACAACCTTGATTTCAGGCCACTGAGAGAACATATCAATGCACACAATGACATAGCGGTCCTGAGTTTTAAATTGTACACAAACAAAAATGTGTATATAAATGTCCGTCCATGGACCGGCAGCTTGTTCTCTAATAGGCTGTGTCCTGCATTTCAGAACCCTATCGGAGCATGCACACTGTTAGACTTGGCCTCTTTTGGTGTGTTTCCCCTGAGTTTTTTGCTTTTCTGACCTCCCTGTTCTGACTCTGTTTGTGCTGGCTTAGTGTTTCTGCACACTTTTCTCACTGCTAATCAGTGGTAAAGTGCAAGTGCTCCTGTGGTAAAATGTGTTATGGATTGGTGTTTCAATGATTGGTCTGTATGATTTATGTGTCAGTCCCTAGTAAAGTGCACTGCCTGTGCCAGGGCCTGTGAATCAAATGCCGTTGGTGGGCTGCAGCACGGGATTGTGCCACCCACACGAATAGCCTGTAAAAGGTAACTCAGACCCGCCATTGCAGAATCTGCGCGCAGTTTGTAACTGCCATGTCGACTTGGCCAGTGCACACACTTGCCAGTCCCTGATCTTCCCTTTTCTTACATATCAGCCACCCCTAAGGTAGGCCCAAGGTACCCCTGATGGCCGGGTGCAGTGTATGTGAAAGGTAGGACATGCCACACACACCAGGGCATAGTGAACTACGGCCAATTTTGTTTTTCGCTATTGCAAGGCTACCTGTTCCCCATAGGACATAAAGGGGAGTTTGTTTATAACATCTTATAAACATAACTGGCCCGGGGAATTAGGTAGGAAAATAAAGTTTAGTATACCTAAACTCAGAATCTAAAGATACATCTTTTAGTGAAGGTGATTTTTACATTCTGTGTTTGAAAATACCACTTTTAGAAAGTAGGTATTTTCTTGCTCAGTCATCCCATGTGCCTCTCCTGGAATGTGGATTGCCTGTCTGGGTTTTGGATGACAGAAGGCTGGGGAGCAGGAGTGGCTCCAGATAGGTGGTTCAGGAAAGGGCTGCATAGACCTGGGCTGCAATTGGGGAAGGGGGAGGAGATTTCCCTGTACCTCAAAAGGCCTGGTCTGCCTCTGACCATGCTGTCTCCAACTGCTGCCAGGAAGTCACACCAGAGAAGGCAGAACTGGTTCTGGGTGGGCACAGACACTCTCTGTCGAAGAGATTATAGGATTTGGGGATATAAATATTGGGGCCCAGACCCCTGACTTTTAGAACTCTTTTGGACCAAGAAGACTGCCATGAAGAAGAGCTGGAGAAGCAGTGAGAAGGAATTACCACTTTGCTGTGTGCTTTGCTGTGTTGGCCTGCAGTGGCTGCTTCTGTCTTGGGCAGTGAAAGGACTGAATTTTCTGCAATCTACTTTTGTGAATTTCTCCAAGGGTTTGAGGTAGAGCTTGCCCCCTGTTCAAGAAGTCTCAGGAACAACAAAGACTTCAAGCTATTCTGCCCTCAGCACTGGGAACTGTGTGTTTGGTGCTAAAACAGAAGAAAAGAAACCGGATGACATCTACGACGCCACTGCCAACTCCGTGTCCTGAAGGCACTGTAGAGGGCACCGCCGCAATGCCGCACTGTGACCCTGGTCTCAGCGACGACACCTGCTGATGCCGCCACCAAGCCACTGCTCGCACCGTGACCTGTGGGCACCGAACTCCGCATCGCCTCGCTTCAAGGCAATGTATTTCTAAAAGGTAATGTTTCGGGTCTTCCCGACACTGTAGCTGGCCTGCGATGCCGCGGTCAGCCAGAACTGTTTGGATTTGTTTGCTTACTATGCGGTGATAGCCCCGTACGGAGCTATAGACATCAAGGAACTATTGTTCAAGCACATTATGATAATTGAAGATTTTTAAGTACTGTATTGTGGATTGTTATTGTTTTTGGTCTTGTCTTAAATATATAAAAATATTGGATATTTTTCTAAACTGATGTGGTGTCCTTTTGTAGTGCTTACACTGTATTACTGTTGGTTATGTGCAAATGCTTTACACACTGCCTTTAACCCCTTCCATGCCCATGACGGAACGGTTCCGTCATGAGCATCGGTTGCGCTGTGCTCATGACGGAACCGTTCCGTCATGGGCCCGCCCGCGCTCGAACCCTTCAGCACCGCGGGGGAATTCCCGCAGCACTGAAGGGGTTAAGATAAGCCTGACTGCTCGTGCCATGCTACCAAGCGGGTGAGCAGGGGTTATTTTAGGAGTGTAACTCCCTTATCCTGACTAGAGTAGTGGTTTCTGCCCGACTTTGGCATATTCCCTAGCTCACCAAAAATCCAATTTCTAACACACACTCTGCGCATTCACACATCAATCTCTCCAATATACATCCATGGCTGGCCACCAGCATGCCTCCCTGATCCTTTCCTTTGTTTTTGCGATCCCCATGTGTGACGCATGAGCACTTTCATTCAACTTGTTCCTTAGGGTAAGTGGCGGAATACGTTTGCTACCACGCATGAGGAGACCATCCACCACAGTGAGATCTTCCCTAACATTCCAAAACCCCTTGAGCTCCTCCTCACAGTCATTCTTCTCACACCAACCACCCGTGACCAAGAAGATGACCTTCTGTAAGACGACATAACACACAAGGCTTTCCCTCCATTCACTCTCAGAAAGGAGTCCTTCACTGATCAGGCACACTTTAACTTCTTCTTCTAGCTCCTCACCACCTCACCACTCAACATCATCCATCAAATTACTATCTTCACAGCGGAAATCCAATTCTTGTAAGGCTACCATCCATTTCCGTATGCGATGGGAGACGAAATCTATTCCCTTCTTTGAAAAAACATCCTTAAGGGGTTTGTGGTCTGTAAATATCTTAAATTTCTTCTCCCACAAGAACTTTCTTAGCTTGTGCACTGCCCAGAACACACCAAGAGCCTCCTTCTCTACTACTGAATAATTACACTCGGCACCCCTCAACGGCCTGGAAATAAACAAACTGGTTTTCTCCTCTCCATCAACCTTCTGCAACACAACAGCACCCAAACCACTTGCACTTGCATCAATCATAAGGTAATCAATCTTTGTAGGGTCAAAGCTACCTAGACAAGGCGCATCATTAAGGTGTTTCTTGATGCAAACAAACTCCTCCTCACAGGTCTTAGACCAAACAAACTCACTACCCTTCTTTAGCAGTGATCTTAGACATTCAATCTTCCCAGCAAAGTTTGGGACAAATTTGCAATAGAACTGTGCCATCCCCAGGAATTTGACTAACTCCTCCTTATTTGACGGGGCTCGCAGATTGTTGATGGAGCTTACCAAAGATGCCTTGGGCTTGATGCCTGCAGCCGACAGAGAATGACCAAGGTACTCTATCTCTTTGACATCAAATTTGCACTTGTTCGCTCTAAGGGTGAGACCTGCATCATGGAACTTCTTCAAAACAGACTTAAGCCTTGTGTCATGTTGTTCCAGATCCACCCCAAAGATGAGCATGTCATCCTGGTACACCTTGATACCGTGGAGGCCTTTAAGAATGCCCTCCATTGCCCTCTGAAAAACCGACGCAGCAGAAATGAGACCAAAGGACATTCTCAGAAACCTAAACGTGCCACAAGGTGTCACAAAGGCTGTGAGATCTTGAGAAGCGGGGTGAAGCTTGACCTGGTGGTTAGCAGAGGTAAGATCTAGTGAAGAGAAATGCTTTGCCCCTTCAAGGGAACACAACATCTCGGTTATTTTGGGCAAAGGGTAGTGGTCAACAATAACGGCTCTGTTAAGCTCTCTTAAGTCCACACAGAGCCGGGCCTCTCCATTGGCCTTTTGAGCCATCACAACTGGAGAGACCCACTCTGTTGCTTCAACTTCTCAAATGATCCCCCTGGCTAAGAGTTTATCCAACTCAGCTTTCATGCTCTCCCTTACCAACAGGAGCACATTTCTAACTTTGGCAATCTTAGGAATAATATTAGATTTGATCCTTATGCGATGCATATAGTTTTTAAGACACCCTAGTCCACCAGCGAAAACTGAAGGAAATTCTTTGATCCAATCTCGATTGGAATCATTCACCACTCTGAAAGAAGATAGTTCTTTCAAACAAACTGAGGGGCACTCATTGGGGTCAAGAAACAAATGTAAGTCTCTATGATGAAACAAACTTATAAGTGAATCACCCTTCATTGAGCCATACATTTTCCCATGAATCACCCTTCCTGTGAAGTCGATTGTACCCCAAAAATAACTAAGCCACTGTATTGTTACTCCACCATATCCTTTCGGTCTAATGTCTGGTTTCAAAACAGTAACTTTGCCCAACAAATTGCTTTCATAATAGGTCTTGGGAACCAGTGTGATCTTGGCACCAGAGTCGAAGAGCATGTTGACAGGAGCATCGTTGACGAAAACAAGTTCTTGTGGACCATGGCTTGTATTCCCTGCAACTTGGAGAATCTCAATTCCCTCCACATCTTCCTCATAAAAATCAACTTCTCTGATATTTTTATGTTCTTTGCGTGACCGACGGCATTTGGAGACATGCCCCTTTTTCCCACATGTTTTACAATCAGCTTTCCAACCCGGACAGTTTTTGAAATTAGCCCAGTGACCAGGGTAACCAAACCTGAAGCACCTCCCTTGAAAGCTTTTTGGGATGAGCACATTTTGAGTAGAGTAAGTTTTGGGTTTAGCACCCCTATCCACAATCACTTTAACATCAGTGTTTTCCTTCTTGTCACTTGAAGAGTCCTTATGTATTACATCAATACAAGCCTTGGAATGTTCATGAGTTTTGGCTAAGGTAAGAGCTTCTTGGAGAGTGGGAGAGTCTTTTTGCCACAAGGCATCCCTTGCTTTATCTAGTGTACATCCTAACATGAATTGATCCCTTAAGCGCTCCTTCAAAGTTGAGCCAAAATTGCAGGTGGAAGTCCACTTGCGTAAAACAGTTATATATTGCTCAACAGACTCATCTTGTCTTTGCATTCTTTTTCCGAAATGGTATCGCTCAAGGACAGCTCTTACTTTAGGAAGATAGTGTAAATCTAGTTTTTTTATGCATATTTCATATTCATTTTGAGAGGCAGAGTCATCTTCGGACAGGTCTGGGAGATGTTCAAAGATTTCTTGTCCTTCAGATCCCAAGCAATGCAACAACAAGGAGGTATGTCTTTCTGCACGTAAGGAGGTACCACAAATGCGAGCATAATACGAGAACACTTTTTTCCATTTAAGCCATGGGAGTGGAGGATCACCAGGGGAGGTTAAGAAGAAGGGAGGGGCAGTAACCTTTTGCATGGTACCAGTGGTGTGTATTAGTAAAGTAGCAAAATGTAGTGCTTCAGTGATTAAAATAATCACTTTATGGATCAAGCTGTGCACATCAGCGATTAATACCTTAGCTGTGCACATAAAGAACAATTAATTTTGTTGTTTGAAATGAGCCATGATGTAACAATATGATGAGCTGTGCGTGTCAGCGAGAAAGGTGAAGACACCCAGTGAAACATAAAAATTATGTGTAAGGCTGGGCGCATCAGCGATCAATTTCCAAGCTTTGCGCATACACTGCAAGATGAATTGTAGATCACGGATGCGCAAGAACTGCTGTGCTCATCAGCGATATGTACTACAGATAGGTTGTGCGATTAGTAATAAAAGGATGAGCTGTGCCTGTCAGCGAGGAAGTAGACACCAGAAGACACGCCGTGAAAACAGAAGATAGAGGATTAGGCTTTGCGTATCAGCGAACCATATCTAAGCTGTGCGCATACAAAGAGAATATCAGCTGTGTCCCGGGAAGACGTGAAGACAGCTGTGCAAAAAGTTTACAAAAGCAAACACATCTTCCTATAGAAACAGCAGACTTGCGGAGAACTTTTTAAAATGGCTGCACGCAACGTGACAACGTTGAGTGAGCGTGGCACCAGGCGGACCAGGCAGAGGAATCAAGAAGAAAGGCTTCTCCATGCGCTGAGGAGATTGTGAAATGGAGCAAAACTGTGGAATTCTTGTGCCTCTCCACATGCTGAGGAGCTTGCGCGTGCGACTCCTCTCGTGCCCAGAGACCCCTAAATTGTGAGTGAAAAGGGGGCCACAATAAAATGAAGACGGGCGCAGGACAGTCCCAAACCAACAAGCGTTCCTCCTTACTTGTGGACTTGCTTGGAGTTCTAGGTCGAAGATCAGTGAGTGACAATTTCAATGAAGATGACGGGTGAGTTTAAATAGTGGTTAAAGTCAAAGAGTTTGTGGATTTGCTGGGTTTGTCATCCGTGAAGAGGTTTTCTGATGTTCCTGATGAAGTTTAAGGCTGTAAAAGTGTTAACTGTTGGGGTCTCTTGTGTCAATAGTGTAGATAGCATTGTGACAGCTGCGCAGGTAGATCGTCGCCTAAATGTAAAGGTGGGTCCCCTCACCAAGCATAGTAGGAGACACAATTAGGAGGTAGAGATGCTTTATTCAGACACAAAGTCCAGTCAAAGGTCCAGGCTAAGTGCCAACACAAGCAGTTCCAAACCCACTGCCTGGCAACCTTCCCCACATTCCAAAACATGGAGAATGTGGATGACCAGAAGGTTCAGGACACCACAGGGACATTATAGTTATAGTTAGCAAATAGAATTAAAATAAACCTTAGAAAGTTAGGGTCAGATTTCACAGTGAAATTCGTCAATTAAAGTTACATGAGCTAACTATAACTTATGTCCCTGCAATGCACTGCTTATGACCTCACATATTTCATCACTCATGACATGGTCAGTGACATCCCTGATGACATCTCAAATTAAATCACTGATGACACCATCAAGTGAGTGTAGGTATTTTGTAAGAGTTTATGGGGCCAATTTACAGAACTACTCTGAGATAAAATCCTAAACTAACTACTTTTGGTATTCACAGAAAGCATTTTGCATTTAGTAGTAGTAAAGTTAGGACTCCTAACTTTAATACTACTAAACTGAGATAAAATCCTAAACTTACTACTTCTGGTATTCACAGAAGGCATCTAGGAGTAGTAAAGTTAGAACTCCTAACTTTACTACTACTAAACTGAGATAAAATCCTAAACTTACTACTTTTGATATTCACAGAAGGCATTTAGTAGTAGTAAAGTTAGGACTCCTAACTTTACTAATACTTTACTTTACTGACCCACTCAGACACTCATACACCCAGTCAGAGACTCATGCACTCACTGACAGACCTACTAAGATACATGCACACACTCATAGACCCACTCAGACACTCATGCACTTATTCACAGACCCACTCAGACATTCATGTATCTACTCGCAGACCCCCTAAGAGACTCACACACCAACACACATACCATTCTCTGAGACTCACACACCCACTCACAGACTACTTTAAGAGACCCATGCACCCACTCACAAACACACACAGACACATACATATCCACAGGCAGACCCTCTCAGAGAGTCATGCACCCATTTGAAGACCCACTCAGAGATTCGTGCATCCACTGACAGTCCCACTTAGACACTCATGTACCCACTCACAGATCCAATCAGACACTCTTACACCCACTCACAGACCCATTCAAATACTAACACACCCAGTCAGATACACAGAGGGGTATATTCTCAAGAACGCGTGCTAACTATCGCAAAAGTAGCTTAGCGCAACTCTCCACATCGCAGTCTATCGCGAGAAAATAACACTGTGTTAACGTGGTATTCACAAGCCGGCGGTACCATGCGATAGGCTAACAATGATGCGTCAAGTGTCCGCGATAAACTCAACGCGACACTGCAAAAATCCCAAACACGAACGCAAAAAAAGTTGCGATGAGGCCAAGCGCGATACAAAAATCTGTGGAAACCAGCAAAAGGCCTGCAATTCCCACGTGTCATGTGGGAAAATACACTATAAAAGCTGAGAAAAAAGGGGGAAAAAAGAAACTGCATAGCACCATGGATGCAACCAGACTGAGTGCAGAGGCCAACGCAAACACCACAAGCCCCAGAGACCACCAGCACGGAACCTTGTGGTCGGGGAAGGCCAAGGAGAAGAGGTAGAGGCAGGCGGGGTGCAGTCCTCAGGAAAACAAGATCAGCGTCACGGAGGTGACAGAACACAAACACCCACTGAACGTCAAAATGACAAACGTGAATGCAGTCGGAGTGTCGAGGAGGTCAATGGAGGAGGACAAGAGGCGCTGTCATGATGTGAAAAGCCAAACCAAGCACAAATCCGCTGCCAACAGGAAGGCAGCAATGGCAACAGGAGGTGGGAGTCCTGTGCCACAGGAGGAGCTGGAGGAAACGGAGGCCACAGTCATCAGGGTGGAGACAGCGGTAGCAGATGGGAGTCGGGACACAGCTCAATGGGACCTGACACAACATCAACAGGGTGAGTAACGACCAGGGACTGGGGGGACGGGAGGAGATGGGCACAATGGCACACATACACAAAGATGTGTCGCACACTGCACACCCACAATGACCCTGGATCATGTCTCTGATCCCCGTGGCACACTGCAGCACACACACAGCAATAACAGCACATCCGACGACAATGTGGCATGAAGTGCAACACTGACACTGCAGAACAGAGGACACAACTAGGTCCACTCATGCGCAGAAACAGGCCAATCACATTTAACATAGCATGAAACTGTGAGATGGAAATGCACGTGCATAAACTCACATCCGTCATGTAGTCCATAATGTCCACTGTCATGCAACAAATATACAGCGCCTCCCAAACAGTCACAATGCACATTGTCATACAGTCATGTTAGCTGTCATAAACTAGAAAAATGTGCCAACATAAATTCCAACACAATGTCAACATGCATCTCCCCTTCACATTGCAGATGGACAAACAACACCTCCAGCAGAGCAGACCAGACCACCCATCAGTGATGCTGGAGAGGACCACCACATCTTTGACACCAATGCCCTACAACAGCCCATGGACATCACAGGCAACCCCCCCCCCCCCTGAGCAGGGCAGCCAAGCCACACAGAGGAGACCCCAGCCCCTGCACAGACCACACAGCAGGAAGCACCCGCCACCACGGCTGGCTCCCAACAGGCCACGTCTCAGAATGCCAAAAGGAGGCAGCTGAACAGGTGCGGGTGGGATCAGAGCTAATGGAAGCCGAACTAGATCACATACCTACACCCCACAAAGGAGACCCACACCGCGACAGATACACATGCATGTGCACATTTCCTGCAATGAACCACGCCAAGAGCCAACGAATCATCATTCACACCCCCACGCTGGACCTCCATACCACAGCCCAGTCCACTCCTCTTACGCAATTTAGTGGCTGACGACAAAGCTACATGTCTTAGGTCCAACCCGCTGCCAGCGGTGACATGGTTGCGTCCACTGTACACAGCACAATGTGATGTTGGAGTCCCCTGGCCCCTCCTGCAAACATCATGACCACACGGACACACGCAGATAGTTTGTGGAAATGGCTACGGGCACATGCACCTGGCCCCTTTATTGGCAGTGTTACATGTACAGTGATGCCTGTGCTGGATGGGTGTGGGGTGAGTGTAAGCCAGCCCGCACAGAGTGGTTGATGCTGGCAACAACTTGAACACTGAACACCATTAAAACGGAAACAGAAAACACCAGCAAAACATAAACAACCGTGAAGCATCATGGTGATAGCCGGAGAAAGTACAGTGTTCACCTAATATGCAACCAGAATGGTCCATGAGTTGTGGTGCACTGAGTTAGTGGCACCTGAAGAGCTGAGCAGGGTATCAAGCTAATGATGGCACCCACGGCAGGTGTGAGCAACTCCGTTAGTCTGCCAGTACGGTGGTTTCCACTCTGGCAGTTGGCGTTTAGAGGAGGGCCTGGCAGTGGTGGCGTGTGCCTCCTGTGGTGATGCGACATCCGGGCCGGTCAGAACTTGATTTGTGAGTCATGGTGGACCGCATTCGAGTCCGGAGGCAGCGGACAGTGCAGGCCCACAGACACATGGCGTTGAGGACCCCAAGGCCATCATCTCAGAGGCCATCCACTATCTCACCGGACAGGGTCCCTGACTTGAGCTGCACAAAGTCAGTGGTCCTGGATGCACTGCGGCCGGCACAGGCACACCACCACAGGACAGTGACTTGCGGTGCAGTGAGATAGAGCCACACAAGCTGAGTGGGTCCTCATCCATGTCCAAGGTGAATGTGGTGGAGGTTTGCGGGGGACAGTGGAAGGTGTCCTCCAGGGCATGATGCTGAGGGCAGAAGCCGTCCGGAAGTGGCAAATGTAGGAGTGAAATGCTACAGCCTCGTTTTTGCCACAAAGTCAGTATCACCGACATGATTATGAAGACAACCCCCAGTCCATAGACTCATTTGCCACCAAAGTTTAACCTGAGAGTGTCCTTGGATGTCAGGGAACAGACTCAGTGGCACCGGAGCTGAAAGGGGATGCAGTCTGCGATGAGGCCAGTACAATGTAATAAAGTCTGCTATGAATAAATCAAGGCTGAATTACCAATGTGTGACCTACTCAACCACAGTGTAGACCCGAGGCAGCGGTCAGCTGGGGCCCACAGCCATGTGTTGTTGGCTCACGATGCGCTGAGTCAGTGACACCAGAGCAGTTGTTGGCAGTGTTCGATCACCTCCGTAACAGGTATCCTTTTTTCCTCCGGACTGCACCACGTCTTCCTCTTACTCCTCTCCATGCGTTCAATGATATGAACTCTGCCATACACAAATCAAGACTCAGTTCCAACTGTGTGACCTACTCGACCGCAGTGTAGGCCAAAGGCAGTAGCCAGAAAGGGAGCACAAACAGGTGTCATGCAGGATGCTATGCACAGAGTTGGTGGCACAAGATCGAAGGAAGTATAGTGACATAAACACAGCCACATAGTGTGTACTCTGCCATTGCGTAATCGACTCAGTTCCAAATGTGTGACCATCCCGGCAGCTGCGTAGGCCGGTGGAGTATGTAAACGAGAAAGGAGTACTGTGGGCCAGTGTCGCGGAGGCCGTGATGGTCTGAGGACGCTGCTCAGCTCGTGGGCCTCGGGCTTGCGCCAGCACGTGGTGGATCCTCCTTGAAACACGCTGGTGTCGGCAGGTGAGCAGTGAGGCCTGGCTGCGCGGAGGCGGGCATGACGGGTCGGGGACCAGCGGCCAGGGGTGCAGCAGTTGCACATGTTCGCAGGCAACACCGTTCACGGCGACAGCTTCATCCTCGTGGTGGGCTGGGAGGCGCCACCCTGGCAGAGACATTGGGCATTCCGGAAGAGGACCTCGCCCAGAGCTACGTGCTTTTTATTCACACCCCTACGCGTGCCTAGCGTACACGGGGACAGCCGACTCGGCACACGCTTACAGGGGGGACGTCACAAGCTACATTTCCACAATATTATCCACTGGCAGGGGTGACATGGTTGCGTCCACTGTCCACTACACTCCATACACCAGCGGTGTATGTGGACATGGATATGTCTGTGGCCTGCATACTGCAGTCTGTCCAGCACATCTCCACCACACTTGGCATTGTGTACCTCCTCATTCATGGGTCACTTGCCTCCATTGCACATGCCTGGTTCCCACCTCTCCCCACATTCCGCTATTGTGTGGCTGGGGTGCCATGCCGTTGATGGATCATGAACATGGCTAGCCCAGGTTGCCGCAGTAAGTTATGCAGTCGTGTCTGTTGGGTGGGCATGTTTGGCATGTTGAATGTGAGTTGGTGGCGTGTGCATTCCCAGAATTTTGCATGATTGTGGAGATGGGGGTATGGTGTGTTTATTTGGTACTTGCCAACGAGCAGTGCATTTACGTGGGTGCCATCCTGTTGATGGCACCCACGTATTCCCACGATTCCCAGGTGTTCCACTGTTGCCTGCACATTGATGGAATGCGTGTGCTTTCTGTTGAGGTAATTGTGTGCAGTGTCACCAGGGGGCACAAGTAGGACATGTGTGCAGTCAATTGCCCCCTGACATGTGCGGGAAGCCAGCTATGGCATAGACGCCTTGCTTGGTCTCCAGCTGTTCATGCACAGTGTGGGGGGAGTATGGGTACTGGGGTACCAAGCTGATGATGGCATCAGAGACAGTTGTGATGAACTTGGATTGTGCTGGCTGTGAGACCCCTCTGACTCTGGCAGTTGTTGGTTGGAAGGTACCAGAGGCCAACATGTGCAGCACAGCCAGCAGCTTTGTTTGTGGGGGGAAGTTGGTTGTTCGCTGTGTTGGTACCGTAAGCCTGTGGGCAATGGTGGTCAGGATGCGTAGGATGGTTGTCCTTTTGCGCCTGGAGTGGGCAATGACATTCTCTGGTGTTGGGTCTGTGAGCTTGGTGCGTTTTCTGGAGGTACGTTGTCTTTATCTGCGCTTTGTGGTGGTCTGGGGGGGTGGAGGGGGTAGGGGGTAGGGTGTTGTGGCCCTGTTGGGGCTCCGATCTGTATGATGAGTAGCTCCATGGCATCTTGTTCTTCAAGTGTGGCTATGTTCTTTGCTCCCTTGTCTGGTGCCAGTTGTCGTCCGACTTTGCACCAGGTCAGATCAGGTGTTAATTTCCTACTTCTAACGTACCTTATCACATGTTTTGAGATCTTATCGCCGATCTGGCTGGTCATTGAGAATGTTGAGGTATGGTGTTTTTGCAGCTTTTTGCTCGGGAACGCCTACTATGCATCTCATTAGTTGCTGGGGTCATCCGTGGCGATGTTTTTTGAGGATGCTATCGCCGGAAAACTGGTGATATCAGCTGTTAGCACCAGCTTGTGAATTGGCGGTAAATTTATCGCGACTTTGGCTGCAATAAAATGCCGATAACTCTGCGATAGCTCCTTGAGAATATGCCCCAGAGTCACTTCCACAGTTGTGAATTTGAAATGTGCTGGTGTACATTGAATGTCTGCTTTTGTTTTGCATATTCACGACATATTTGTGAATTTAAAAAAAAAAACTAAAAGAGGGATTTAAAAGGAAAATTAACCAGTGTTTGGGAAATTGGGTGGCTCTGAGAAGAGCCTTTGTATTTATTGTGTATAGATGATGACTACGCATAAAACAGGATGCAGTGTTTTTTGGTTGTGGAGGAACATCCTGTTACTTTTCTATGTGAAGTGAACTCCATCACTTCTATATATACAGCTCCCATGTCAAAACACAAGTTGTTTTTGTAGACAGAGCCCATGTTCTGGTCTCGGAGGAATGCAGAAACTGTTTTATTGACATGTTTCTTGTCTTTGTCAATCTGTGAAAGACACACAATGACAATCATGAAACTGGTCATAGGATGCTTGTTTCCAGTCCAGGGAGGACCTGGCCTGGCAGTTCAGGCTGGACTGTTCCCATTGGGCACAGGGTCAAGACTGATTTGCATATGGCTGGGTTCAAACTGGAATGACATGCGGAGCAAAAAAACAATGGATTTAGGCCCAGATCTCTGTACTGCAGTGAATGTATGACATTGTTCGGCTTTCTGTCCATCAACTGTTCTTTTTGCATCTGTCAATCTGTGGACAGACTCGTTTGATCGCTTCCATTTCTGCTTTTGGCATATGTTAGAGAATACCAAGGCAGTCTGAGAGAAAAGTGCCATTAGTTGAGCAAAGGTATCCATTATTATATTTTCCAATCCTTCCACAGTAAGTTTGCCTAGGCCATTGCCACCAGAGTGCAAAATTATGAGGTCAGGTATTTGGAAAACCCCAATGCTTTTTACCAAAGGTAGCAATTGTTGCCACTTTAACCCTCTCAGGCCAATCCAAGTAATGTCCACATTAGGCAAACCCAAGTCCCTGTCAATACCACTCTTTCTACCACACTCTCTAGCCCAAAACACAAAGCTGTGACCCACATTCCACACTGTAGCCATTTTGAAGGCAAGAAGGAGTAGCACACAGGAGGCGGCTGGGGCAAAAGAAGGCAATTTTAAGAATGAAAAGCAGTTAAAATGGAGGACAGGAACTGTTTTTAAAAAAGGACATATTTGTCTGGATGGTGTAAATCTGCATGTAGTTAAAATTAGGTAGTGACCTATAATAAAAAGTAAGTTAATCTGTGATTGGCTCTGGTGAAAAAAAAATCTAATGCAGTCTTGGAGATGCCTAATTGCAAACAGTGAACCACACCTGCTGAAGTTGAGTTGGAAAGTAATGTGCTGCTTCTAGACTGTGTTGTAGTGAACTTGTGACCTACTGGTTCATGAGGATGTTCTAAAGGGGGTTGCTATGGTAACTGTCCTAAGAGAGCGCGTGGGAAGGGGATTAAACTGACAGTAGTCGGTTTGTTAAAATTATAGTGTTTTACACTCATTATTTATTTTCTTAGTGGCATGTATGTAACAAACATTAGGGAAATTGCAAAGTATGAAGAGTACGAAGCTAAATATGTTTTTGGATTCCCGCAGTAATTCGTGTTTGAATGTTTTTGTAGGTTTATGAATGTGTGTGAGTGTCTCTAAGGGTGTGTGAGTGAGTATGTGAGTATCCTTCTTTGTCTGAGAGTAGGTATGGGAGAAGTCCTTTAAACATGTGTTGTCCTGGAACTGTAGAGTGTGTGTGTTGTTTTACTGCATTGTTGAGTTGGCTTTAAAAACTCCTTGCTGATCTTTAATCTTCTGGTTTACTATGTACTAGTTGCCCCTTTGGTAGGGTATAGATAAGTCTTAGGGACGGGTGGTATGTGCTTAGAGGGTTAGACTGCACTTTAAAGTCTCACTGACTCACATGTGTACTTTGAGATCCCTAGCCATAGTTAAATATAAATCTTTCACCCACACTGCATGTTATGTGCATATTTACAGAATTAGAGTTAATGACCTTGCCTGTAAGAGAGAGACAGAGGCATGTAGATATTCAGTGACATACCCATACAGCGCTTATGTATGCAGCAGTAACAGAGGCAGTTGCATACACATTTATAAAGTCATCAAGAAAATGCCACAACGATGAGGGTCCCACACTTGTGCGCACAGGGAGTAACTATATTATTTTAAATTATCTCAAAATTATTTAAACTGTCGGTGCTCACTTTAAAATGGTCATCTTTAAACCATTCCCAAATTGAGATAAATTCACACTTGCAAGGAGCACTCAAATTAAACACAATATTTCCAAACAAATATCTTTGATTTAACCCATAAACATCATTTATTCTCAGTTCTCATATTTTTTCCAACATGAAGAATATCACATTGATTCCATGCCAATTTCCTCTTAATTTTATGCCTTCATTGGTCCTTTATCCTTGTTCCATATCTAAGTCTATTTTTTATTATTGCTCAAATATTTCCTTTTGATCCATCAATCGTTTTTTCCATCCATTTATGATCCAATCATCTTATCAAGGATAATACTTCAATTCCTTATTTCAAATACTCTCAACAGCCGACGCGTTTCGTCCCCTCCTGGGACATCATCAGGGCTGTGAAATAAACAAGAATATTCAATCAAAATCTGGTCCCTCCTATATACATATTCGCACCCTCATATCCTCATAGATCATTTCCTACCTATTTAACAAGCTCCGTGATTTATCAGGATGTTTGAACAGATCATCCTTATTTTTAACCAACATCGTCTCAATCTTCAGCATGACACAGTTCAAAATTTAAAAAATCCCCATTGTTAATATTCATTTCATTCTTGAATTGCACGTCCCCATTTCATTAAATACAAGCAATTTAATTGCCAAAACCTATTTTATGTGGTCTATTATATCACAGCTCTCTCCTTTGCCTCAATTCCTTAATCCCTCCAATAGATCTAAAACAAAACCATGTTATCTTACTTCTGTTATCTCAACCAAGTACTCAAACAACTGTGGTTGAATCATCTTCCATACGCAAATTCTACCTCCATATTTGACCCATGACTATTATTCAATGCCCCCAACCCCACAAATCAAACTTGTCTTTATTCAATAATATTGGTGAGCACATCCAGGGTGCATTATTTCATATGCAGTCTGTGAAGTTCAACTAAAGCAAATAATTTCTGCATAAAAGACAAAGGAGAAAACTCATTCTAGACCAGTTCAATAAATGCCCTCATTTTTCAAAAGCCTTCTATCTAAACTCTCTGACCAGGTACCTGTAAGTATTCAAGCGTCTTCAATGCCCGAAACGTCTCTCACCGCGGTCTGTCTGAAACTCTCGCTTCACATATTCACCCGCCCCGCTCTTCTGGTTATAAAAGGCAGGGCAGCCAATCACTATGCATCGTTTCTAATTAGTTACCAAGTTCCCTCTCTGGTCCGCTATTTGACCAGTTAATCACTGTGCACCGTTTCTAAACCGTTGATTAATCACCAAGTTCCCTCTCTGGTCCGCTCTTTAACCCGGTACGTCGACCTCATTACTGGTCGTTTCAAGTCCGATATTCCACCTAATACTGACATGATTCCTGTTATGTTCATGATCCTAATTCTGTATAAATTCCTTTAATTTTAGGTCCGCTATTTCACCTAATACGTAGGTTTCATTACCAATTCAAAAACCTGCTCTTCGTATTCATGCTGTCATCCAATCCACTTTGTTCTCCTATTCGCAATGGCCAATCACAGTGCGCCATTTCAAGCCGCGGTCTATTTCACAACATCATCCACCCCGCTCTTCTAACCATGACAGACAGGGTAACCAATCACTGAGCTACATTGCTAAACCGTACATCAACTGCCCAGTATCTTCTCTAATCCGTGTTCTTACCGGTGAGCAGCCGCCCTGCTCTTCCGTTGAATTCCTATACTATCGATGATGCCACCCATTATATCAATTCCTATTCCTCACAGGTCCGCTATTACAATTCATGCATGTGTTTCGTTACCAAAGAATAGCGGGCCTCATCCAATCCAATTTCTGCCTTTGATCCCTTGTACCAATCACAGCGCATCCATTCCAATCCAACCATATTGCTACCAATGCCAGGCTCCCTCTCTGGTCCGTATTATTACCGGAGAGCGGTAGTTCTACTCTTCCGCTATACTCCTATTCAATAGGTGAAATCACCTATTATATCAGTTGCTTTGTTCACATATCCGCTATTCACATCCATACTATATTCCAATCCACTTTATGCCTTTGAATCTTTGCTGACTATTACCAATCACAGCGTACCCCTTCAGATAAACCAATATTACTCTAAAGTTCCTATAGGGATTGTTGTCTCACCTCATTAATCTGTTACAATCATCTTAAATTCATTATTCCACTCCTTATCCTCTCTCAGAATATTCTGACATTTCCATCAGTCCGTTCCCCTTCTATTCACCATCAGCTTCTAACCAGTCTACTTTCTCCCCCTCCATGTCTTCCCTTCTGAAATATACATCCTGCGCAACGGTGGCAATAGAAAAATAAAATCAAGTCATTCGCAAATTAAAAAGGACCCATAATATATCCTTTTTAAATCCTAATATTTCATTACTTCTCATTTTCCTCTTCGGAGCGCCATATCCAATGGATTCCTAACGATCTGCTTATCCATTGAACAATTTTTTCCCTGATTATTCATTCATAGAATTCCTATCACAAATTCATGCTTGTTCCATCCTATATAGGCAACCCCCGCTTTATCTTAAATGTCACTAGTCCAAATAGAAGCACAGAGTACTGGTCAGATTATATAGATTTAACCTCAATCCTCACTGCCCAATCATCATCAATCACTGAAGTTTCCAAACCCTTTGCTCCAGTAAACATCGTAATTAAATTCAAATCCTTAAGCCAAGAAATAATGAAGTTCAGTATCACTATTTAAGCCCATTGTCACTGCTCTGCATTTACTGATCCATTTTGCTTCTTCCTGTCTAATTCGCAATTCCCAGTCTCCACCTCTATTACTGGGAGAAATCCTCTGTATACCATGAAATCTAAAACCCTGTTGGGAATTGTGACATTCTTTGATATGCACGTACAGAGGTGATCTAATGTCACGATTAAGGATTGCACGCCTATGTTCCTGTAGTCTAAGTTTCAAAGTTCTTTTCGTACTGCCAATATAAATCTTTTTACAAGAACATATAATTGCATATACTACTCCTGTGCTATTACAGTTGATGAATTCTCTTATAACATATAATTTTTTCGTATTATACATAAATTCTTTAATTTTGTTGATACCCAATTCACAAATATTACAAATTCCACACACGTAAAAGCCTCTTGGTTGCTTAGGTAGCCAATTCAGCCCCTCCGTTACATCTGATGGTACATAGTTCCTTGTGATCATATTTTCTATAGTTGCACATTTCCTGTAGATTACTCCTGGTTTATCACCTATTGAGTTTATTAATCCTGGTACACCTGTCAATAAGCCCCAGTTTTTCTTAAGGGCTTTGTATATTCCAGTTTTCTCAATAAAATGCGTGGTCACAAATGCTACTCTTTCTTTAAATTGTCTTCTCTTCTTTTGAACAAGAGTAGTCTTCCTCTGTACCCCCATTACTCTTTTCTTAGCCTCTAACAAATCGGTCATTTTATAGCCTCTATTCGATAATCTGCTATGCAGACCATCCAACTCTTTCATGAAATCCTGTTCAGTACTGCAATTTCTTCTTAATCTAATCATCTCCCCATAAGGGATCCCTTTAATCACTGATTTCGGATGAAAGCTGTCTGCACACAAAATAGAGTTGGTAGCCGTTGTTTTTCTATATAACTTACTCTTAATCAGATCATTTTCCTGTAAAAAGTTCCACATTCAAAAATGCTAACCTCTTTGAGCTATGATTTATTGTAAACTTTACATTGAATTCATTCTGATTTAGGAAATCAAAATATTCACAGAGTTCGACCATACTCCCCTTCCATATCATTAAAATGTCATCTATGAATCGGACCCAAAATAAAATGCAATCCGTCCATCTAGCTGCCCCTTGGCCCCAGGCATGCTCCTTCTCAAAAAACCCCATAAAAAGGTTGGCATAAGAAGGAGCAAACCTGGATCTGGAAGGGGAGTATGGTCGAACTCTGTGAATATTTTGATTTCCTAAATCAGAATGAATTCAATGTAAAGTTTACAATGAATCATAGCTCAAAGAGGTTAGCATTTTTGGATGTGGAACTTTTACGGAAAATGATCTGATTAAGAGTAAGTTATATAGAAAAACAACGGCTACTAACTGTTTTGTGTGCAGACAGCTTTCATCCGAAATCAGTGATTAAAGGGATCCCTTATGGGGAGATGATTTGATTAAGAAGAAATTGCAGTACTGAACAGGATTTCATGAAAGAGTTGGATGGTCTGCATAGCAGATTATCGAATAGAAGCTATAAAATGACCAATTTGTTAGAGGCTAAGAAAAGAGTAATGGGGGTACAGAGGAAGACTACTCTTGTTCAAAAGAAGAGAAGACAATTTAAAGAAAGAGTAGCATTTGTGACCACGCATTGTATTGAGAAAACTGGAATAGACAAAGCCCTTAAGAAAAACTGGGGCTTATTGACAGGTGTACCAGGATTAATAAGCTCAATAGGTGATAAACCAGGAGTAATCTACAGGAAATGTGCAACTATAAAAAATATGATCACAAGGAACTATGTACCATCAGATGTAACGGAGGGGCTGAATTGGCTACCTAAGCAACCAAGAGGCTTTTATGTGTGTGGAATTTGTAATATTTGTGAATTGGGTATCAACAAAATTAAAGAATTTATGTATAATACGAAAAAACGATATGTTATAAGAGAATTCATCAACTGTAATAGCACAGGAGTAGTATATGCAATTATATTTTCTTGTAAAAAGATTTATATTGGCAGTACGAAAAGAACTTTGAAACTTAGACTACAGGAACATAGGCGTGCAATCCTTAATAGTGACATTAGATCACCTCTGTACGTGCATATCAAAGAATATCACAATTCCCAACAGGGTTTTAGATTTCATGGTATACAGAGGATTTCTCCCAGTAATAGAGGTGGGGACTGGGAATTGCGAATTAGACAGGAAGAAGCAAAATGGATCAGTAAATGCAGAGCAGTGACAATGGGCTTAAATAGTGATACTGAACTTCATTATTTCTTGGCTTAAGGATTTGAATTTAATTACGATGTTTACTGGAGAAAAGGGTTTGGACACTTCAGTGATTGATGATGTTTGGGCAGTGAGGATTGAGGTTAAATCTAGATAATCTGACCAGTACTCTGTGCTTCTATTTGGACTAGTGACATTTAAGATGAAGCAGGGGTTGCCTATATAGGATGGAACAAGCATGAATTTGTGATAGGAATTCTATGAATGACTAATCAAGGAAAAAATTGTTCAATGGATAAGCAGATTGTTAGGAATCCATTGGATATGGCGCTCCGAAGAGGAAAATGAGAAGTAATGAAATATTAGGATTTAAAAAGGATATATTATGGGTCCTTTTTAATTTGCGAATGACTTGATTTTATTTTTCTATTGCCACCATTGCGCAGGATGTATATTTCAGAAGGGAAGACATGGAGGGGAAGAGAGTAGACTGGTTAGAAGCTGATGGTGAATAGAAGGGGGCGGACTGATGGAAATGTCAGAATATTCTGAGAGAGGATAAGGAGTGGAATAATGAATTTAAGATGATTGTAACGGATTAATGAGGTGAGACAACAATCCCTATAGGAACTTTAGAGTAATATTGGTTTATCTGAAGGGGTGCGCTGTGATTGGTAATAGTCAGCAAAGATTCAAAGGCACAAAGTGGATTGGAATATAGTATGAATGTGAATAGCGGATATGTGAACAAAGCAACTGATATAATAGGTGATTTCACCTATTGAATAGGAGTATAGCGGAAGAGTAGAACTACCGCTCTCCGGTAATAATACGGACCAGAGAGGGAGCCTGGCATTGGTAGCAATATGGTTGGATTGGAATGGATGCGCTGTGATTGGTACAAGGGATCAAAGGCAGAAATCGGATTGGATGAGGCCCGCTATTCTTTGGTAACGCAACACATGCATGAATAGTAATAGCGGACCTGTGAGGAATAGGAATTGATATAATGGGTGGCATCATTGATAGTATAGGAATTCAACGGAAGAGCAGGGCGGCTGCTCACCGGTAAGAACACGGATTAGAGAAGATACTGGGCAGTTGATGTACGGTTTAGCAATGTAGCTCAGTGATTGGTTACCCTGCCTGTCATGGTTAGAAGAGCGGGGTGGATGATGTTGTGAAATAGACCGCGGCTTGAAATGGCGCACTGTGATTGGCATTGCGAATAGGAGAACAAAGCGGATTGGATGACAGCATGAATACGAAGAGCAGGTTTTTGAATTGGTAATAAAACCTACATATTAGGTGGAATAGCGGACCTAAAATGAAAGGAATTTATACAGAATTAGGATCATGAACATAACAGGAATCGTGTCAGTATTAGGTGGAATATCGGACTTGAAACGACCAGTAATGAGGTCGACGTACCGGGTTAAAGAGCGGACCAGAGAGGGAACTTGGTGATTAATCAACGGTTTAGAAACGGTGCATAGTGATTGGCTGGTCAAATAGCGGACCAGAGAGGGAACTTGGTAACTAATTAGAAACGATGCATAGTGATTGGCTGCCCTGCCTTTTATAACCAGAAGAGCGGGCGGGTGAATATGTGAAGCAAGAGTTTCAGACAGACCGCAGTGAGAGACGTTTCTGGCAGTGAAGACGCTTGAATACTTACAGGTACCTGGTCAGAGAGTTTAGATAGAAGGCTTTTGAAAAATGAGGGCATTTATTGAAC
The DNA here is from genome assembly GCF_964204655.1 of Triturus cristatus. NCBI lineage: Eukaryota > Metazoa > Chordata > Amphibia > Caudata > Salamandridae > Triturus > Triturus cristatus. The sequence continues at coordinate 918,609,378 of NC_140581.1, read as the reverse complement.
TGGTCTAGAATGAGTTTTCTCCTTTGTCTTTTATGCAGAAATTATTTGCTTTAGTTGAACTTCACAGACTGCATATGAAATAATGCGCCCTGGATGTGCTCACCAATATTATTGAATAAAGGTGAGACAAGTTTGATTTGTGTTCGGGTTGGGGGCATTGAATAATAGTCATGGGTCAAATATGGAGGTAGAATTTGCGTATGGAAGGCAATGAGGAGACAGATATTAGAGAGAGTTAAGATGATTCAATGACAGTTGTTTGAGTACTTGGTTGAGATAACAGAAGTAAGATAAAATGGTTTTGTTTTAGATCTATTGGAGGGATTAAGGAATTGAGGCAAAGGAGAGAGCAGTGATATAATAGACCACATAAAATAGGTTTTGGCAATTAAATTGCTTGTATTTAATGAAATGGGGACGTGCAATTCAAGAATGAAATGAATATTAACAATGGGGATTTTTTAAATTTTGAACTGCGTCATGCTGAAGATTGAGACGATGTTGGTTAAAAATAAGGATGAACTGTTTAAACATCCTGATAAATCACGGAGCTTGTTAAATAGGTAGGAAATGATCTATAAGGATATGAGGGTGCGAATATGTATATAGGAGGGAACAGATTTTGATTGAATATTCTTGTTTATTTCACAGCCCTGATGATGTCCCAGGAGGGGACGAAACGCGTCGGCTGTTGAGAGTATTTGAAATAAGGAATGGAAGTATTATCCTTGATAAGATGATTGGATCATAATTGGATGGAAAAAACGATTGATGGATCAAAAGGAAGTTTTTGAGCAATAATAAAAAATAGACTTTGATATTGAACAAGGATAAAGGACCAATTGTTGACATTGATATGGAACAAGGATAAAGGACCAATGAAGGCATAAAATTAAGAGGACATTGGCATGGAATCAATTTGATATTCTTCATGTTGGAAAAAATATGAGAACTGAGAATAAATGATGTTTATGGGTTAAATCAAAGATATTTGTTTGGAAATATTGTGTTTAATTTGAGTGCTCCTTACATTTATAAAGTCCAACAGTCAGGAATAGAGGCAGTAAGTAATATATACAGCCACTTACATAGATATAAAGAGATTGTGACTTAGGTACTTTCACATCCAGTGACACAACCAGAGAGGGACTGATACACCTATTTAGATGTTTACTGAAGTAGTGATACCCCTAGTCACTCATCCAGATTTGTAGACCTCTAAATAAGTGGCCTGCCTGCATTTGCAGAGGCTCTGTATCCAGTTTGACTGCCAAGTTCAGTTGGCATTTTAATCTACTTACCACCCATATAGAACTCACATACCTATTAACAAAAGAATATATGCACTCACCCACCTAATCAGGCAGAGACAGAAGCACTTTCACATTCAGTCACATGCCCATACGCACTTATGTGTCCAGCAGTTACAGAGCCACTTGCACCCTCAGTAATAGAGCAAATACGTAATATATACAGACACATAAACAGTCATAGAGATACTAAGACAGCTAGTCATATAGTGACATAGTTACTTGCACGTCCAGTGACACATCCAAACAGGCACTGATGCGCTTATTTAGGTTCATACTCAAGTAGTGACTTTGAAAGTACCTATCCAGACAAGTAGCTCTTTAAACAGGTGGTGGACTTGCTACTGCAGAGCCTATGTGTTCAGTTTTATTGCCAGGTTGACTTGTAACTGATAATCCCTTATCAGGCCTTAAACTTTTCTTCTACTAGATAAGTCACCCCTAAGGTAAGGGGTATGTAGGTCATAGGGTAGGGTGCTATGTCCTTAGAAGGTAAGACATGTACTTTGAAGATTCGGTGAGTCACATGTGAACTTCTGGATCCATATACCCAGTTAAACATGCAGTCTACCACCCATACTGCAACTCACACATGTACTTACAAAAGGAGAGTCATTCACCTAGTCTGCCCCACAGAGACAGAGGCACTTGCACATTCAGTCAGATGCCCATACAGCACTTATGTATCCAGCAGTAAGAGAGCCAGCTGCACACACAATTAAAAATCTCAACACTCAGTAATAGAAACAGTAAGTAATACACACAGTCAGTTACATTCACATATAGAGACCCATAGAGAAACTAAGACAGCTAGCCATATAGCTTTATAGTTATTTACACATGCAGTAACACATCCAGGAAGGGTCTGATACCCTTATTTAGATTTGCACAGAAGTACTGGCACTCCTGGTCAGCAAGCTACACAAGTAGCCCTTTAAACATATGTTGAGCCTGCTGCTCCAGAGACTATAGGCCTAATTTATGAAAAGTGACGCATCGTTGCGTGAAAACAGCGATGCGTCACTTTTCATTGCACCCTCCTTGCGACATGCTGGATGCATCATATTTACAATATGACGCATCATGTCGCAAGGAGTGACAGATACGTCAGTATTTCTGACGTATCTGTAGTTGCAAAAATGACGCATTACTGGAGTGTGTCACAAAAGTGACGCAACTCCAGCAATGGGTCATTACACATGGGCAAGTCCCATGTTAAATGTGCCTGCATCAGTCTTACGCCTGCCATGAGGCAGGAGTAAGATATTAACGCATTTGCGTCCTAGAAGTGGCGCAGTGAAATCTTATAGATTTCACTGCGTCACTTCTACGACCCTTTCTTGCATCAGAACGCCCCCCGCATACATTATACCTGGTGCAGGTATAATGTGGTGCAGGGGTTTACAAAGTGATGCATCTACCTAGATGCGTCACTTTGTAAATATGGAGTAACGATGCATATTTTTTACGCGGCGGCGGAGCAAAAGTGACGCAAGGGCTCATAAATAAGCCCCTATGTGTGCAGTATAAAGGCCAGGTTGAGTTGGCATTGATAACTGCTTCTAAAAGGAGGAGGAACCAAGAGCTTTTTTAATGAGGTCCTGCACCATGCTCCGAGGAGTATAGACCAAAACCAAGGGGTGCAGTTCCTCTGGGGGGGGAAAAAGAGGGGGGGGAAGAGCGGTAAGTCTCTATATAATGCCCTCACACACCTAGCAAGGTGTCATGCTTCATCATAGGGCTGTGCTCCTCGTCGGGCCGGCGCTGCAATGCCCGACGGGCTCCCGCGAAGGGGCTCTTTATCGGAGTTCTTTTTAAGAGACAGCCGTATGGGTGCGTGGGGGTCAGTGCAACAAGTGTAGTGAGTGGTGGTGTAGTGAGTTAAAATAGGTGTGGTATTACCAGGCAATGTGTCAATTTATTCTGATGGTATACCAGCCTAAGTAAAAATATAAGTGATCCCAAAGGGATTATGATGGTCCCTAGGGAACTCAAACGGTCAACATGTTTCTTGCTCTATGCCCAAAGGGTCGGTGGCAATTCATCAGGACCATTGTGAGAAAGTGCTCAAAGAAAATTGTGAAAACTCTACTACATAATTCGTGATGCAGAAATTATCAATACATCACCATGCAATCCAATGGGGTCCCTAAGGAAGTGGACCCGTTGTTGCAGTACCCCTATTTGGGAGTTAACTTTCCGTACGGGTTCGCCTGGCGGCCAGGGAGCGCCTGCCAAAGTGTCGGCGCATTCGCTGCCGGATACCTACTGCGGCTCAGGCTTCCATCATAATCCCTTTGGGATCACTTATATTTTTACTTAGGCTGGTATACCATCAGAATAAATTGACACATTGCCTGGTAATACCACACCTATTTTAACTCACTACACCACCACTCACTACACTTGTTGCACTGACCCCCACGCACCCATACGGCTGTCTCTTAAAAAGAACTCCGATAAAGAGCCCCTTCGCGGGAGCCCGTCGGGCATTGCAGCGCCGGCCCGACGAGGAGCACAGCCCTATGATGAAGCATGACACCTTGCTAGGTGTGTGAGGGCATTATATAGAGACTTACCGCTCTTCCCCCCCCTCTTTTTCCCCCCCCAGAGGAACTGCACCCCTTGGTTTTGGTTTTGATTGATAACTGCTTACCAAGTCTTAAACTTTCCTTTTTCTAGATATAACGTCTTTAGAAAATGAGACATGTAGTTTGATGTTTGAGTGATTCACAAGTGCACTTTCAGACTCATATGCCCAGCTAAACATCCAGTGTCTCACCCATACTGCAACCTACATACCTGTTTATAAAAGTATAGTGACACTCACCCAGCCAGTCAGACAGAGCCAGAGACACGTTCATTTACATGCCCATAGAAAAAGTTATGTATCCAGCAGTGATAGTTCCAGTTGAATGCACAATTGTAAACCCCAATACTCACTAATACATCCAGTAAGTAATCCATACAGCCAGTTACATACACATATAGAGACCCATTGACATAAAACGGTACCTAGTCCTATAGGGACACACTCATTTACATATCTAGTGTAACACTCAGAGAAAGACTAATATAGTTATTTAGATGTGCATTGAAGAACTGATAGTTCTAATCACCGATGCAGACAAATAGATCTTAAATACTTTTTGGGCCTGCTACTGCACAGTCTATGTGCACAGTTTTACTGCTAGGTTGAGTAAACATTTACAATCCCTTGCTAAGCCATAAAGTCCATTTTTTACAGTTATGTCACCCCTAAGGTAAGCCAGAGGTAGACATACCATTATACATACACACCCAGCTATGCTCTAATGCATATAGTAGCACTCGCAGGCACACACTGATGCATATTCTAACACACTGCAGCACACACTCATGCGTACACTAAGATATCCAGTATAAACTGATGTATACAGTAAGTCAAGTAGGAAGTCTTATGCATACTTACTTATTGAGATTTCTGCAAAAAAGACTCTAACCAAAAATTTCTGCAGCTTCAGCTTCAAAATACTTTCCTATAGAGAGATGGGGTCCAAGAGCACTGTGACCGGTTAAGCTCTACCAGTTTGTGATCGAAGTCAAGGGGTGTTGTTTGGGTAGGTCTAAGCCTAACAAGCATGCAAAATACAGTGCTAATGTCTTTCCCAGAAAATCAGTACCTAGCAGAGTTCGACCCGGAAAGTACAGACATTGTGAAATCAAATATGTTGGATACGTACTATCCAAGAATGAGTCCACATCTAGAAAACATGTGCCCTTATGAAGTACTTCAACATTACAGATATAATGTAACTAAAAACATAGAAGAAAGGAAAAAAGCAGTAGTTGTATGTGACAGTTGTTTGGTGAGACACGCAAAAAGAAATCTAATTAGCCACAGAAAACTTAGGGGCTGATTAGGATGGTGGTGAGACCACCACAGACGGCCACATTAGGATGGCGGGCCGTTTGTTGGGCAAGACCGACTGCCAAGCATCAGATGAGCTCCTTGTGCCCGCTGGTGCGGCAGAGTAATGCCTACAATGGTGGTGGTGTCTGCCAGGCACCGCCGTAGGCATTACTTTGTTCCTTTCTGCCGGTCCTTTCATGGCCTTGAACCGGCCATGAAAAAGCAGGTGGAAACGGACATTGGGGCTTGTAGAGGTCCTCCTTACCCTCCCGGGCCACAATTTAGTTTTTTGGGAGGGACATTGGGGGCCTGTAATGGGCCCCCCTTGCCCTCCTGGGCCTCAGTTTTGTTTTTTGGGGCACCTTGTGGTGCCCCCCTACATAACCTTGCACCATGTGGCAGGCAATGCATGGTGCCTGCCACGTAGTGCAGGGATGGGTACAAGGTGCGTTCTTTGCATTATGGTGGGTGTTGCAGCCAGCAGCACCCACCGCAATGCAAAGAATACATGGTGCGACCGCCTTGCAGGCAGTCACATCATAATCCCTATGGCGGGACCACCGACGGCTAGTCGGTCGGTCCCTATTTTGATCAGCTGGATGTAAGTCCGCCCGCCATCCTAATCGGGCCCCTACTTGCTAAACTCCAGATAGAAACGAGTTTTTGTATTTGGTACTTCTTCAACTCTTCAAGCTTTGGCATGCTGAAACAGAATTACTTGGAGAATATGACTGCTATAAAGATTCTTTCAACACTGTGAAAGATACCATTCGGTGTTCAGTCTTCCCAAACTACTTGCAAATCTTGAATGATAAGATTGAACAGGAGGAAATGATTGCTGCTGAGATAGCTAAGGAGAGTTCCCAAAAGCAAAATTCAGCACCACCTTGTCAAGATCTTCTTGGACAACGCATTATTGAAAATGAAGTTGCAATAGCCATGAATGAGGTGGAAACTCTAATGGAAGAACCGAGACAGGAAACGTTTGATTTTGAACAGTTAGTTGGACAACTGAATGACGAACAGAAAGAAATGTATAAAGAGGTAAAAGAGAAATTGAGAAAGAATGCAAATGCTCATAATTTAAGCCTAAACTATTATAAATCAGTGGTGAAGATAGCACTGGGAAAAATCTTTTTAATTAAAATTCTCATTGCTTACTTAAAGAGGATAACAGAATCAAATGTATCATGTGTAGTAGCAGCACCAACTGGATTAGCTGCATACAACATTAAAGGGACTACTTATGCTACCTGTTGAATATGACAATAAACTGGAATACTAAAAGTTATCTAGTGAAGCTCGTCATGAGGTGTCAAGAGTATTGAAGAAATAAACTTTTAATCATCGATGATGTGAACATGGTCTCAAACTTAATGCTTGCCTTCATACACTTGAGAATGCAAAAGATTTCAAAAGTATGATGTGCTGAGTTTGGAGGAAAGCATTTCATTGTCTTTGGTGACCTCCTGTAACTTATCCCCATCAAAAGACAGTCTGTTTTCAAGACACTTCTGCATGATGAAACTCGGTATTCTTTGGGAAGTATTCACAATGTACACGTTTTGCTAAACTTCCAATACTAGGAACTACTAAAGAATAGGCGTCATGCATCTGACGTGGAATACAGAAATATGCTGAAGGACATTAGAGTAAGAGTTCTGACAAAGGAAGGGAAACATACCTTAGAAAATAGACCTATTAAGAAACTATTCTTCTCTGAGAACACAGCAGCACAGCTAATATTCAATGGTAATTGAAGAAGAGAAATCCATAGTCTGTTTAATGCTTACACTTAGAGTGCTCCAATTTTAATGAACAATTACTAAACTACGTGAAAAAAGAAATTTTCAAAGTCGAAGCTATTGACAAAAGGGAACACAAGGGAATAACACTACTGCTAAGTAGAAAGCTACAAGCAAAATTTGACTCATTGGAGAAATCTGTATCCAGGACTGCGGTATTAGAAAAGTGTTTACGCATGCGCAAAAAACGGAGAGTAATTTTGCAGCGTAATTTAAATTTTGAAGAAGGATTAGTAACTGGTGCAATAGGTAAAGTTCTTGATTTCATTAATTTTCCAAATAGGGATGAGGTTGAGCAATGTCCCTGTAACCTTTGCTTTTTTTAAATGATTGTTTCTGTGAGTGGGTGCATGAGTGCTTATGAGAGTATCTGAGTAGGTCTTTGAGTGGCTGTATAAGTGGCTCTGCGAGTGGGTGTGTGAGTCTCCGAGTGACTTTGCGAGGGGTTTATCAGTGTCTGAGAGAGTCTCTTAGTGGCTGTGTGAGTACCTGAGTGTGTGAATATCTGTGTGGGTGTGGGTGTGTCAGCAGCTGTGCCAGTGACTGGGACACGGTGGAACAGCACCTGCCCCTTTTTTGAAAAAGAGTCCACAGTATTGCATAAAATATCTGCCCAAGTGGAGTACTTACTAGTGGTTAATTACTAAGTGGTTCCTCCTTGGGTAAATATCCAGTATGTATTCTACACTACAACTGCGTAATGGAGCATGAGGAAATGTCACCAGTGACGCAATGTTGTTCTTTCTCATGTGTCTCTATCCAGAAATTTGTGATAACATGAATCTTCCAATAGAAAAGTCAACAAGAGTACAAAGAGAGAAATCTCCACGAAACAAGGGTCCTTTTTCTTAACTATATGACCAAAGTGCATTTCAAAGTCTTTGTCGGTGACTGAGTGGCGTCTTGTTTAACTGAAGCAATTGCAACTATTCTTTAATTTGTATTGTATGCATTAAGCAACCTGTTTTTAATTCATTCCAATACTTGCTAAGTAATGGCCTCTTCCCCGACAGAACCGCTGTAGCTTCGCATATACGTACCCAGGTTTTGAGGGACACAGGGTCACCCCATTGTGTTTATACCTCCCTATGAGCAACAGCAGGAACTTTCTCCTTCAGGCACTGCCCATTCCACTGCAGCACAGAAACCCAGGCTCCAGAAGTTCCACCTACCACCACCACCACTGATCAACTCCAGTGCCTGCTAATCAACACCCGTTCACTCCACAAGCATGCTAGCAAGATCTGGATGACATCACTTCCCCCATGCCTGACATCATCTTTCTAACTGAGATATGGCTTCTCCAGGAATCAGCACCCAACATCGCCACCACGAACACAGTGGTGAAATAGCCCTCATCCACAAAGAATCCCTCAACTGCACAGTCACCCCCACCCCCCCACCCCCATCAGGGAACACCTCAATTTCCAGATCAACACCAATGGCAAAACAACAATCATAGGCACTCTCGCCTACAGACTGCCCGGATGACTCTCGGCCTTCTGCAATGCTATCTCCGACTTTATCACCCTACTAGCCATGAACTCCAAAGACTTCCTCTTCCTCGGGGACCTCAGCTTCTACCAGGAAGACCCCAATGACACCAACACAGACAACCTACTTGAGAGCATGGAGGTCCTCAGCCTCTCCCAACTGGACATGGATCCCGCACACTTCACTGGACACACCCTTGACCCCATATTCACAACCAGCGATAGAATCAAATACAGCCACTCCACCAATTTCACCTGGTCAGATCATTCCATTGTCCACTTCCACATCTCACAACCACACATCAACACCTGCTGCCCCCCAACACCCACTACAGGAGCTGGAGCAAAGTAACAGAAGTCCTCTGGTCAACTCCCTCATCACCTCGTCCCCCCATGACACCACCACCAACATCGAGGTGACAGAAACTTCAATGCATAGATCAACACAGGTGCCAACAAAGTAGGCCCCTCACTCCACCAAAACTGGAAGATCCTCCAAACACCACAGCTGGTTCACACCAGAGCTCAAATCCCACAAACACTCCTGTAATCAACTTGAGAGGATTTGGCGCACCAGCAAAACAAAGACAGACCTGATTAACTTCAAACTAGCCCTCAACAGTTACCACCACCAGCTCAAAACTGCCAAAACAAATGCCTTTGCCCTTTGCCTGGATGCCAGCTCAAACAACAGCAAGGAAGTATTCAGCATCATCAAGGAGTTCTCTAACCCCACTGCCACAGAGAACACCTTCACCCCCTCACAGGAGCTCTGCAATACCCTTTCCGACTTCTTCTACATCAAAATCGCCACCATCTACGAGAACTTCAACCCCCAACAGCATTAACCGAACTCAAAGGCTCTTCAGCAACCACCAGGAGAGATCCCTAATTACATGGAAACCTCTCTCTGTGGACCTAACTGCTGTCCTCATGAGCTCCATCAACTCAGGAGCCACCCACCACATGCTCAACCTAGGACAAAGCACCATCAGCAAGGAACTCAACACAATAATCAACACTTCCCTCACATCTGCCTCTTTCTCTGAATGATGAAGACAAGCAGAAATCAAACCACTCCTCAAAAAACCCACCACAGACCCCTAAGACCTAAACAATTACTGTCCCATCTCCCTACTGCCTTTTCCAGTCAAAGTGCTAGATAAAGGAATAAACCTCCAACTCAATACCCACCTGGAAAAGAACAACCTTCTAGACTCCTGATCCAGATTTTGCTCAAATCACAGCACTGAGACCGCCCTGATTGTGGCCACAGATGACATCAGGGCCTTCCTAGACAGTGGAGAGACCGCCACCCTTATCCTGCTCGATCTCTCCACAGCGTTAGACACTGTGTCCCTCCACACCCTCCTGTTCGTTCTCCACCAAATGGGAATTCAAGGGGAAGCCCTCAAATGGGTCTCTTAATTTCTTTCTAGCCATAACCAAAGTGTTTCCCTCCCACCTTTCAAATCATTACCCCAAAACATCATCTGCAGCGCCCCACAAGGATCCTCTCTAGGCCTAATCCTTTTCAACACTTATATGGCACCCTGGTCAGATCCCATGGCATGATCATAATCTCCTACGCTGATGACACTCAGCTCATCCTCTCACTCTGCTCAGACCCAACAAGCATGATCATAATCTCCTATGCTGATGACACTCAGCTCATCCTCTCAGTCTGCTCAGACCCAACAAACACCAAATCTGACTTCCACAGGTGCGTGACCAGCACTGCAGGCTGGATGCATAGTAGATATCTCAAACTCAACACAGACAAAATATAAATACTCATCTTTAGGAGCAGCACTCCCTGTTCGACGACTCTTGGTTGCCAATGGAGCTCACCCTGCATGTACACCCAGAGAGCATTCTAGAATCCTTGGAATAATACTCAACAGAAAGCTTTGGCTGAGGAAGCAGATAAACACCATCTCATCCTTCTGCTTTTCACCCTGTGCTTACACAGAAAAACCATCAAATGGCTCTCCTTCAAAATCAGATGCACCATTACCCAAGCCCTCATCACCAGCCACCTGGACTACGGAAACTACCTCTATGTGGGAATCACCGCCGCTCACCTACTAAACATACTCCAGATCATCAAAACACAGTAGCCAGGCTCATCCTCGACCTCCCTAGGCAGACCCATATCTTCCCCTCCTTCAAAGCCCTACACTGGCTCCCCGTCAACAAATGGTGCCAGTTCAAACTGCTCACCAATGCCTGCAAAGCTTTTCACAACAAGGGCCCAAACTACCTCAACCACAGGGTGAACTTCCACCAAACTACCTGCATACTTACTTCCTCATCCCACTTCCTGGCCCACACCACCCGCATCCACAGAAGTAGGAACAGTGGCTGAACCTTTTCACACCTGGTGGCCTAGTCCTGGAATGGCCTCCCCTTCCACCCCTGTACTTTCCCACCACGGCAGGAGTTTAGAAGGGACCTAAAGACCTGGCTCTCAAAACTAACTCATCTCAGCAGCAGTATCCACCCCCCCCCTATGCCTGGAAACCCTCAGGGGTGAAAAGCAGCACTCTATAAATCCTATTTGATTGATTGATTGATGTCAAGACCTGTTGGGATTTTCAAGTTCAGCTCAATAATTAGTCTTGATTCCAATCTCCTTTAATGCTTTCTCTCTTCTTACAAAATTCTTCAGATCTTTATTATTACTGTTGTGGATCTCCTCAAAATTACGAGCGATTGGATAATTCCTGTTCTTTTTTGTGATTGCTTGTATAAGCTGTAATATTCTTTTACGTACTTGGAGAGTTGGAGTACCCACATAATGCAGGTTACAAGGGCAATGCAGTATATAAACCACGTGATCACTGTTACAATGGTATTTCCTTCTAATTTTTCTAGGTTTGCCTCTAAAGTGAGAGACATATTCAACTTTATTTAATCCATATTGGCATGCGTTGCACTTGCTACACTTTTTAAATCCATGATTTTCATGCAACCACATGCCTTTCTTGGTTATCTCTGGGCTGCTCTTCACTAATTGAACTCTCATGGACTTAGCTCTCCTGAATGTCATCCCAGGCTTCCGAGGTACTAACTTGGCTAAAACTGAGTCGCTCTTAATTAAGTGGCAATATTTCTGTATGGTCTTTGTAGTAGCACCCTGCTTTTTGCTATAGGTTGTTATAAATCTCACACACTGATCGCCATCTCCTTTCTTTTTCCTGTTCATATTTTTCATATGAAATAGAAATTTCTCTCTCTTGTCTTGTTTTGGCCTATCTTAGCCTCTTTTATTATTTTCAATATATATTTTCCCTCTCTGAATCTTTCTAACAGTTCTCTTTGAGCCATCTCCATTTCTTCTTTTTCAATTCAGTTCCCTATTATCCTCAGGCTCTCACCATATGGTATGCTGTTCATTATTTTTTCTGGATGGAAACTTGGAGCATGAAGGATTGTGTTGCCAGCTGTTGGCTTTCTATACATTTTAGTTTCCATCATCTTGTCCTTTACATGCCCTGTTAAATTTAGAAAGTTACCTCAGTTTTAATTTGGGACCTTCCCTTGTTGCAGAGAGTCGTTTAGAGGAACAGAAAGGTCTCTGTGACACATGGGAGTTCCATCAGGTCTTTACAGGAGCTTATGAAAATTCTGCAGGCCTTCTGGAGTGTATTAGTTTATGCAGAGTGGCAAGTGACAGGGGGTAATTCTACTGGGTGTAGGTGTAAGAAGCGCAGTTGGAATCACCAACCATGAAGGTCTCCAGGTATCTTCAGGTAGTTGCAGCACTAGTTGTAGCCTATTCACCTATTAGTCAATTTAAAAAAGCAAAGCTCTAGTTGTCTATGATGTTACTCAGAACTTTGAGGTGAAAAACATATGCTATTCACTTTTAACCCATAATTGTATAATCTGCATGTCCCCCAAATCATCTGCTAATGCTTTCAGCATCTGCATATTGGGACTGGCCATGTATAACAGGTTCCCCCTTCCCACTCCCTACATAAAAGATTTAAAAAAACTTGACCTCCTGCCCCCCTCCACCACCACCACCCTCTATGCTACCCCCTTCCCCCCTCACAAACTAAAAAAATATCTGCCTTCCTTCCACCCACCCTTGCCACCCTGCACATTTAACCTCCTGTTCCCATTGAGATATATATATATCAGGAAAGGGTTCTAGCATTGCTGATCACTCTCACCAGTCGGGGTGAATGCGAGATACGGGCGCCGGAGCCCATTATAATTTTAGAGGAAACCTTTGTATTTTCGAGTATAATACAAAGAAACACTTGCACTCCTGGATCATGGTTACAAAATGTGTTATATTTGTATTAACAGCAACGCGTTTCGACCACATGGTCTTTTTCCAAAGCCAAATTGCACAAACTTAAACAGCCATTATATAATGTTTACATAAAGTGACATAGATAACAGACAATGCATTTCCGACTGGGCATACACGCATGGAAAACAGACTCGTTTGTCAACCTGCGGTTCCACAGGAAATTAATTATTAAACATTCACAATTATTCATGGTATGTCCACTATTCATTGTAGTTGCCTCAATGTATACACATCAGAATTTATAAATTACAATCCATGATTAATGTCACTGGTATTATCTCATAACAGTTTCAATAAAATCATAATTCTCCTCCCAAAAATCATTAGAGGTCTGAAACTGGAATCACCCATTGTGGGTTTAAGGTTAAAGAGGCTCCCATCACTAGCTAGCCTCACCATCCTCACTTTGAATGGCCAATTCATGTGATCAAGGCCCGCACAGGCCGAAACACGTAATGGCTAATAAACCAACTATCTTGCACTCATTGTGTGGTCTGTACCTGTTTTGCCCAGGTATGGCGGAAAAGAGCAGAAGAATCGTATATATAAATATATATCAAAGCTCCAAGGTTCCCACCTGTGGAGACACACTCTGACATCCACTGTAGCAACCTTCATGAGGTAAAAGCCGGGTCGGCGAGCGGATCCAGTTTACAGCATGCCTGTCGATTCACGCCTGACGCATTTCGTGCTCATTGCACTCTTCAGAGGCGCGACAGTCATTTTGGCATAGAGGCCACACCTCCCACTTTGAAATATGAGCCCTCCAATGGGCGACTCGAATGAGTCTACGTTGGTTTGTGGGTCTAGTGGTGTGTGCCTCAGTTATGTGCCGCTGTCTGAGATATTTCAAGCCCACCAATGGGCCTCCACTTGCACATCCGGCTTGTCAATCCTCCATGGATGCCTCCACATTGAGACTCCGTGATACAGAGCTCCGTGGCCCCAAATTTTCGGGTGATGCATCTCCCGCGGCTGGGAGGCCGCGTGTACATCAAAGCTCCAAGGTTCCCACCTGTGGAGACGCACTCTGACATCCACTGCAGCAACCTTCATGAGGTAAAATGTATAATATATATATATATATATATATATATATATATATATATATATATAATATATATCTGGCCTCAAGTCCCACATCCATACCGCCTTCTATAACATTCCTCACCCAAAGCTGCACACTTTACTCTCACTTTGAGAGCTGAAAGCCAGAGCCACACTGACAGCAGTTCTGTGAGAGATGTTCTTAGTGTAGCATGTTTTTTCCTGTGAGTGTGGCCCATCCGCTTTGGCAGGGAAAAATGGAGAATAGCAAAGACAGTACACAGCCCACAGTCTTCCACACACAACCCTACCCCTTAGTTCTCTGAAGACAGGCAGATTGTGGAAGATGTGTGAGACTGCCTTTAGAGATTCTGCCACCTCGTTCTTGTCTCCAAAGACCCAGGTGATGCTGCAGAATATAGGGGAAGCAACTCCTGATGACATCACAAAAGTGGAAACTAACTTTTGTTTCCCACTGTTGTTATGTTTTAGCAGTGAATTCAGGTGCGGCCGGCACAGGTAAGAGCACAGGGATGGGGTCAGGGTGGAGCAGGGAGCAAGTTGACAGATGGCGGGATAGGTAAAATAAAATAAAACAATTATTAAAACCACTTACCTTGCTCTCGCCCAATTGCTGACTCCGCGATTGTGCGAGAAGGGAAGAGCCTAGAAAGTGTTATTTGAGAGATCATAGTAGTAAAATGAGGTTTGGGATGAGTCAAAAGAGGGATAGAGAAGGGAGGAGCCTAGAAAGGTTTACTAGGGAGCTCATAGTAATACAATGAGGTTTGGGATAAGTCAGAGAATGGAGGTAGAGGGTTTATTTAAAGAGATTTAGGATGACAGAGTAGGGAACTGAAGAGACTTGAATGTTTCTTTCCTACAGTAGGAGTTAAGTAATAAGTATATAGATACAGAGATAGAAGGTATACATGTAAATTAAAAATAATAAAGAGATCTAAAGTTATAGTATATAAAGTCCCATCTGTACATGAATGGGTAAATGGTCAGAAATGTAGACTTTCAAGTGTTGCCCAAATTATAGCTAATTTATTCATGTATTTGTATTAATATTCTTTTTGGGAAATGTAAAGTTTTTTTATTTATTCATATATTTATTTTATATTTTCCCCAATATTTCAATAGTGTAGCACTTATAGATACAATTGTTATTATCATATTTACACATTCATAGATAATGCAATATATCCATAAGTAATCTACCCATTTGTAAAGCAGACCTATCAGAATATCTATATATTTTTAAACCACAAGGGTGAAGATTTGCGTGTCTTATATGATTTGGCTGTGGGGCCTTTTCGTGGAGTACACTCACAAATACTGTCTTGGGTCCAGTCAGGCTTGTTTACTTAACTATAGCTCAACCATGAGTAGCTCTGGCTGTGAGCAGTAAGGCTTGGCAAAGGAACTTAGTGTAAAGCATTTACCAGCACCAACCAACAGAGTAAGAAAGTCACACAACACGTAAGAAATCTGACACCAATTTCTGAAAATAGGGTGTATTTTTAAACACATTGATCATGAAAATCCAATGGAGGGTTCCCAAGATACAGATTTTAGATATTTGTATCACTTTTCAATGCAACCACAAACAAGCATTGGTCAACAAAAAGTTTGAAACATTTCAAAAGTTTGAAAGAGCTAGTGTGAGTAATCTCACCCGGGTTGAGCGACTAAATCTGGCAGGGAAAAGGTCAAGGGTGCCAGAGAGGATACTTTGGACAGTTACCTGACCGTCAGAACATTTTTAAAGGCAAGTTCCAAACTTTACAGGGTGACCTCCATGGACATCAATGGAGTGGTCCTGATGCTGAGGATACAGGCAAAGGATGCTCTGGTTGAGGTTCGGTCGACCGGGGTGTCTTTGTGGTGGTCTGTAGGAAAGTGCTCTTTTTACATGTTTAGCTCCCACTTTTTGCCTGACGTGATGTGCCCTGGGTCCTGGCCAATCAGGTTCCCAGGACCTGTGTTCTTTCACAAAAATGTACCGGTGTACCCACAATTTGCACATCTCTTGCCACAGGTAAGCCACTTGTAAAAGGTAACATGGGTACCAAAGGTACTGTGACCGGGAAAGGGCTGCAGCTCCTCTTGTGCCACACTTAGAAGCCCTGTGCTTCAACTCCCACACACTGCCATTGCAGTCTGCGTGTTTAGGTACAGAGAAAGTGAAAAGCTGCCATGCCTACACCCCACTGCCTGAGGCCTAGGTAAGCAAACCCTCTATCAGGGTGGACCAGTCCTCACATGAGGGTATAGTGGCTTGAGCACTGTACCCCTACAGTAGCCAAGTTCATTCTTAGAAAATTGTAAGTGAAGTAAAGCCATAAAGAGTATATATGGTGTTGGTGTTGGTCATGACGAACTCCACAGCTCCATAATGGCTTTACCAAAACCTGGAAAGTTTGGTAGCAAACTTCTCAGCCCATTAAACTCGCACTGATGCCAGTGTGGGATTTAATGTAAAATGCACTCAGAGGACATCTTAGAGATGGGCCCTGAAAAACAACCAGCACTGGTGTGGTTCCTTAATGGCTGCCCGACATTTGCCACCACCAGACAGGTTTCTGGACCCCTAAGTAGAGGGACTCCGCTCTCTGGGTCCAGAGAGAAAGTCCATCCTGGGCAGAGGTGTCATGCCTACTTCCCCAGAATGGACTGGGTCCATGAAGGGGAAGCTTCAAAGGCCTGCTGCGTTTAGAAGTTGTCCCTGCCTTTTGCTGCCCCCAGCAACTGGCTCCCATTTTAGGTGGGAGAATTGGCGGGAAAACCAAGCTAGGAAGAGAGGTGTGCCCACCTTTGCCAACCCCACCCCTCAGGTGGGGGAGGCGAGGTGAAGTGCACATCTCAGTCTCCACCATCTTGAAGATGAGGGGACTCAGCTAACTATGGAGAGGCTCATGCCCCTTCCAAATGGAGGGTGACATGATAGGGGGTGTACCCACCCCAAGGAAGGGACCCATTGGTCCCAACCTGCATGCCCCTTTTAATGCCCCTAAAATTAGTATTTAGGGGACACCCTGAACCTTGCCTCCTGAAATTCGAGGAAGAAAGAAGAAGGACCGAGGATGACCCAGGAAGAAAGAGGACACCTAGTGCTTTGGACCCAGCCCTACCAGCCTGTCCTGCCTCCAACCAGCCTACAGCAAAGAAACTGGCATTTCCAGCAGCCAGTAGCCCCCCAGAGCCAAGAGGACCTGTCCTGCACTCACCTTACATACTCTGTCTACCGTGAGCACTGGATTTGCTCAACCAAGACTCCAAGATCAGAACCTGGACCCAGGTGGCTCTGCGGTTTTGCACCATTCTGCACCCGACTCCCACAAGCCAAGTTCGAGTGGCCCAACACCATGAGGAGGTCTCCCCACAAGTCAGATCTGTTTTTTCCCAACATCCCTCAAGCTTCAAGACAACACCTGCAGACACAACCTGAAGGGTCCCCCCGACCACGACCGGAGCTGGTAAGAGGGCCAGACACCAGAAGATACCCCTGCACCAGACGCCCCACAGTCTTGCGTTGCCCAAATGATGGTGTCCAGGCATCTTTCAAGAACCCAACTTGCCTTTCCAGCTTGTGGTTGCCTTCAGGAAGTCTCTCTTCCTGAGCCTGCAGCCTCTTTGCCAAACATAAGTTCTCAATTGGAAACCACAGGGTCCCTGACGTCTTCATGGCACACTGCACCCAGCGGCTCCTGCGCCGCTGGTGGTGCAGCTCCTGTGGTGATTGTTGGCCACTGCAGTGCAAACCTTAACCCCAGGGGCTTTGCTCCCACACCCGTGTGGCCTGCTCGTAAGCAGTCCCTAATCGAAGGCCCTCTTAGCCCCATTGGCTAACATTGGGCCCCTGCACTCTGCACCAGTCGCCTCAGTGCCGTTGATGGTGCAACTTGAGTGCCTACCTAGACCTTGGGGAACCTTGGTCCTAATACCCAAAAATCTCACTTGTGAGCCGTTTACTTATCTGTGAAACCGATAACCATTTTTCTCCCATAGGAACATTTGTCATGAGATTTGGGGCCTAAAAGGTTCTAAGTGTTGAACTGATGTTTGTGTGGAGAAAGGATAGCTAAACTGCAAAGTCCAAAGAGTCTTACCTTGTATTGTGAGAACCCTCGGTGTGGTATCTAGGCATACCACCCTAAGTAGTCAATGTATTCTGAAAGTAATCTAAAAGTGTTCTAAAAGTAATTACTGTGTAATTTAAATTGCTTTTTGAAGACATACCAATCTGTAACAATTGCAAATCAATTCGCAATTGCATTTCTGTGTAAAGGTTTACAATTGAAAGTACATTTTACCTACCTGTACTAAGTCCTGCTTGGTTCTAAAAATAAAATAAAAGTAGACCTTTTTTATACTTACCCAATTGGTCTGGGTTCCTTCTCTGAGTGTGTGTAATCAGTCCTTGAATGAGTGAATACAATAAATGCTTAACACACCCTCTGGATAAGCCTAACTGTTTGCCCACACTACCACAAAGAGAGCTGTTAGTACTTACCTAATTTTGTCCCTACTATACCTCAGGGGACTCCCTGGACACACTATACCTTCCTCGGGTATAGTATATACAGAGCCAGCTTCCTACATGATCCCTCTGTCCCAGTGGCGTCACTAGGGTTGGTGTCACCCGGTGCGGGTAACTCATGGTGTCACCCCCTCATGACTTACCACATGGACCTCCTCCGCTCCGAGTCCGCCAGTGGACACAGTTGTCAAATAACGGGACCATAGTGAGAATGCCAATAGAGACGAATCTGGTTGATTGCCTGTTGTGAGATGGATAAGTTCTTACACCTGTTGTTATTTTAGGCTAAGAGAAGGGTTGCAATTACCTGGATGGTTCAGGCTGGTCCCAGTGTGGAAAGATGGGCGAAGGATGTGATTGAATGGGCTGTGGCAGATGAGGCGCACCTAACAAAATGTAGCCGTGATGAGAAGGCAGAGAGGGACTTGGGAGTATGGGGGGTAACTTCGTAGACCTGAGGGGCTCACAGGTACTCTCCTCAGATGACAAAGTGAAATCTAATGATACAGATGCCTGGTGACTTATTCCGTACTTTTGACCTGGGAGTAATACGCCAGTGTTATTATATGAGAAGAGCTATAATGACCTGCTTCTCTATGTCAAATGGTTGGAGATGGCTTTTGTTTCTGTATTTGTTACTGGTATTTTGATAAAAACCAATAAAAGATGTCTATAGAAAAAGTGCATCACAAGCATGCATAATAACACAGTAAACTCTACCATAGGCACCTTTAGTACAGGAAACTCAGGTTGGTCAAATGCGCTCATTCCAGGATTTATCTAACATGTGGACTCCCAAATCGGGAGGCTTATAGGTAAACATCTTACATGTGCACTTGTGGAAAGGCTTTTCAAGTTTTATGTTTCAATAATAACGTGTACTATGCATTCTTACACATGATTCTACATGTATAGACATATTGACATAATTGCAATTGAAACTAATTTCTTCTGATGTCTAGAAATGAAGTTATTAATGTGGTTTAGATAGGCCACATATTTGTGTAAGCTTCCATTTTGAAGGAAATGTCTGCCATCTCTGTCACTCACTCCTGCAGATATGTCAACCCTCCCGATTCAGGCGGGAGACTACCGATTTCAAGGCTAGTCTCCCGCCTCCCGAATCAAGAATCCAGAAACCCGATTCCTCAGCGTTTCAGCTGACAGGGCTTGGTATTGTATAACGTGCTAATTCTTCCAGCAATAGTCAGTGGCGATGCAGGGGCTCTAGAAGGGGTGAAAAACCATCAAAGCCCCATTAACAAACGAAAGGTCTTTTAAAGACCTGTGAAGTACACGGATGCGGCTGCTACACACGAGGGGGGGTTGGTGTATGCACTGCCAGGCAGCAACCTGCCAGGCCAGTGCACAACACTTGCATCACCCTCTCTCTGCCTGCCATTGCGCTCCATGCTTCTGAAAGGTAAGACTAAAACGTACATTTGCGTTTCAAATTTCCGATCCTGCAGCAACTCACTTCCAAAGCCCATATATGACAGGAACCCAATTCAAGGCCACATTCTCCCGATTTTTTCCCAAAAACTCCCACTTTGCTCTTCTGAAATGTTGGCATGTATGCACTCCTGGTCCCCCCCTGCACATATCATCTCCCCACAGGCTTCACAGAGTACAGCCAAACTGATATCATAATAGTTTATTTCCAGTGCAGGAGCTGTCCTGCTCACTCGGAATCACCCAGGAACGACGTGCTCGTGGCGGCATACAGACCTTCCGCCAGGCTGATCACCAGAGGTGAGATCCTTTGTGTTTTCTTACCCTCATAGGGTGCCTACAGTCGTGGCAGGCCCGGCTGCAGGAATTTTTATTTGGGTGGGCCAAGGGTGCATTTGGGTGGGCCACTGCGGGCTCGATTTGTCGCATATATGTCTAGACAGGCCTGCTTCAGGGCCCTCCTTTATCTCTTCTTAGTCTTACAAGGCCCAGTAAAACTCACTCTTTTCCAAATCTCTTTCTAAATATTATCACTCTCAAAAAGTGTTTTTTCCATGTAATGTCCCTTTGATGGGAAGAGGAGGTTTCTGAGGTGGGAGTATCAGGCAAGTGACACTTCTCAGGCTCCATTTCTGCAAGCCTTCAGTGAGAATCCCTCTTCATTACTACCTCCACCTGACCCCGGACTCAGCAACGCACTCCCTTACAGGCTTGATTATCCACTACCCCTCTCCAGCGCACCTTATCTCACAGCGGACCTTGGGCCCCAGCCCCATATCAGGTACCATCGGGCTCCACTTTCATTTTTCCCTCTAAAAACATTAGTAAAATCACCTTCAAACGTAAAACATTGAATATAGCGGTAAATATAATTAGCACGCACTTTAAAGTATGTTCCACAGTTGCCCTAACGACCCGACTGCTAATTAAATAAACAAAAACAGAAAGGCCATGACAGGGCCGGCTTCAGCACTGATGCGAAAGTCTTTTTTGGCGCCGCACTAAAAACCTCTTTCTCCGTAAATACCTTTACTACCACCTTCCAACAGGGCCCCTCATCCCTCCATGGCCCCCCTATTGACCTCCTCCTCTTATTCCCTCACTGCCACATGCCACAAGTGCCCCTCATCTCCCCATAGCCCCCCCTTATGACCTCCTCCTCTGATTCCCTCACTGCCACCCTCCAACAGTGCCCCTCATCTCTCTGTAGCCCCTCCCCCTATTGACCTCCTCCTCGGATTCCCTCACTGCCACCCTCCAACAGTGTCCCTCATCGCTCCATAGCCCCTCCCCTATTGACCTCCTCCTCAGATTCCCTCACTGCCACCCTTCAACAGTGCCCCTCATCTTTACGTAGCCCCTCTCTCATATGCATTTCATTTGTTGTACAGCGCTACTCATATCAGTGTAGTGTGTGTCAGTACTTTACACCACGCACACATTATACAGACAATGAATCATACAAGTATGTAAATCAGTCTATAGGGAATGCCACATAAGCCAATGAGTATTACAGGGTGTATGAATCACATGTCATCCATACTGGCGGGCAGTATATTTTAAGAGGGTTTGGTCTGGAGAAACACAACCTTAGGATTTAAAGAGTATTTCCATGGGGGTCAGGTTTACTGATACAAATGTATATCTGCCCAAACATACTCATTTTAGCAACATTAGAATAATGAAAGTCTGGGGAAGTTCTAAATATATTACAAAAATTGAAAGAGAAGTTGTAAGTATACCATTCATGTTTGTATGCAGCTCTTTGGTGACAGTTCATTGGTCACTGTCCTATGTTAGGATTGTAACTTCTGAACTGCAAGGAACACAAGGATCTCTGTGACAAAGGCAGTAACCCACTGAGCTTCCACATAAAATACAGTTCATCTGCATTTAAAAAAACTAAATAGTAATGACACATTCTCTTACCTACTCCATTAGACAAACTTTGTGTCACAGCCTGATGTGATAAGCCGCTGCAGGGGTCAGGAAAGGTGAATCGGAATAAAGAAACTTATTTTCTCCTGCGCTGCATAGAAAACGAAATATCCACGCAGCAGAACATTGTCGCCTTTGCCATGTGGAGATGAAGGGGTAAAAAAAAAAAAAAGCCTCGTTAACATGTAAATGGTCTTTTAAAGACCTGTGAAGTACTCGGGTGCGGCTGCGATAATCTCTAAAACTGTGTGTGCGCGCGCCCGGGAAGCTGCGCGCCTGCCTTCAAGTCCTCACTGCGAGGGCCAAGGCTCCTGTTTGGGTGAGCCAGGGTCTAGAACCGGGCCTGAGTCCGTCGTGGGGGTATTTCTTTGGGGGTTAAAGCCTCCCTGCCAGCAAGGGACCCGACCGGAGTGCTAACAGGGAGCCGCCGGCGCTTTTTATTCTCAGCAGCTGCTCCACCACAGGACAGCGGGCAGCTGCTTTTACTGGGAATTACAATTACGTGTGGGACGGGGGCGGTGAGATCTCGCTGAAGTGCTGCAGCACCCCCCCCCCTTCACTGTGGAACTTGTACCGTGGGGATACTGCAGGGCGGAACCAACAACGGAGGCAGTGAACAGGCACAACGATCAACCATAGATTAAAAAGGCCATCTTTAATTATAAGAAGGAGCCTTACCTGAAGGAAATAACGCACCGTGCGGCTTGAGAGCACGAGGACCCAAGGCGGGGGGCAAGAAACCCGGAAGGACTAGCGGGAGCCACGTGAGTGACGTGTTTCGAACGTCGACGTCACCTCACGTCGTTATAGCCTAATTGGATAATAATCTCTTGGCCCGGCTAAGGGGTTCCTCCTGATTATAAAGCAAAGGCGAGGCTGCGCTGCAGAGAGCTGTCTATTGATAGAGTGGAGAAAGTTTGGCCAGCACTGCAGCCAACACAGCGTAACCACCCAGATTGGTGTCACCCCATGTGAGGGTGTCACCCGGTGCGGTCCGCACCTCCCGCACCCACCTAGTGACGCCACTGCTCTGTCCTTAGTAGATGAGGGACAACTTTGGCCACAGAGATCAGAGTCCCTCGAAGTCCTCTACGTTGCAGTAGTGGGCCAGTCAATTTATTTATTTATGAGTTTTATATAGCCTAGCTGGACCCGAGGGCATCGGAGCGCTTTACAACAAGTGTCATATATGCAATCAAGCAGCGCAGAGATCATAGTAGGACATAGTGATTTGTGACGAGTAGGATCAAACAAAAGGAGTGGCAAATAGAAAGAAAAGAAACATGAGTACTGGTCACACAAAACGAGTAGCCGATAGGTTTTCTTATTTGGGGAGGAGGGAACAAGGTAGGGGTCTGGGAGGTAAAGGAGGTCAAGGAGGTCAAGGTCACAGGACACAGGACACAAAGTCAAAGTCAAGTGGAGTGCCAGCTAAGGCACTTCAGTGGAACCTATCGGTTCGCTAGGGAGCGATTGAGGAAGAGGACTTTGAGCAGACTTTTGAATTTTGCAAAAGAGGGGATCGTTCTGATGTGGGGGGGAATAGAGTTCCAGATTTTGGGCGCGTTACCAGCAAACGACCTGGCCGCGGTTTTTTGTTTGCGTGTTTTCAGCGGGATGAGAAGCAGAGTGTTGAAGCTCCTGAGGTTCCTGGTCTGGCTGGCTTTTTTGAGTTTGGAAGCCAGGTATTCCGGTTTGCCTGTGTGTAGAGCTTTGTGCGTGAGGCAGGCTGTTCTGAAGCTGGCCCGCATTTCAATTGGGAGCCATTTTAGTTCTCTGGGTGTGGGCGAGATGTGGTAGAATTTCTTAGTTCCGGTGACCATACTTGCTGCTGCATTGAGGGTTGTTTTGAGGGGGGCGAGGTGGGATTTTGCTGTACCAGAGAGGGCTGCATTCCCGTAGTCTAGTCTGGACAGCACCAATGCTTGAGTGGCTTGTTGAAGGTCCTTGTCCAGGTTCGGGTCTAGGGTGATACCTAGAGATTTTACAGAGTCCGCCAGGGTGAGGTTACCATTTAGTGCATCAATAGATTTAAGCCATTCCGCAATTTGGGGGTTCTCTTCTTTGTTGGAGATGAGAAGTATTTCCGTTTTCTCTTGATTGAGTTTTAGTTGATTACTTGAGAACCAGTGTTGGACACCTCTTAGCGTGGCGTTGAGTTTCTGGATGTCCTCAATGGAGGAGGTTTCCAGATAGATTTGCGTGTCATCTGCATATAGGTGGAAGGGGATGTTGGATTTTTTGAGTAGGGTAGTGAGGGGTTCAATGTAGATGTTGAAAAGTTGTGGGGGGAGCATTGACCCTGTGGAACACCCCTGCTTACAGGGTGTAGGTCGGGCTCAAAGTTTTAAATTTTTATTGTTTGGGAGTGGTTGTGGAGGAAGGAGGAGAACCAGTGTAGGACCGTCTCTTCAAGACCTGCCATTTCTGAAGAACCTGTATGAGAAGTTTGTGGTCGACCGTGTCGAAAGCTGCCGATAGGTCTATGAAAATGAGAAGGCAGCATTGGTCCGAGTCAAGTGACTTGTGAATATCATCTATGACATTGAGGATCGCGGTTTCAGTGCTGCAGCCTTTTCTGAAACCCGATGGTGGGGATCAAGAAGGTTGATACTGTTCAGGTGTTGGGTCAGTTGTTAGAGTAGGCATCTTTCCAGAATTTTGGATAGAAGAGGTAGGTTCGAGACAGGTCTGAAGTTGTTTAGATCTTTTGTGACTAGGCCAGGTTTTTTCAGCAGTGGCGTGACTTGTCCGACTTTGAGGCAGTCTGGTACGACTCCGGATCTCAGGGAGCTGTTGATGATTTTGCACCAAAGCGGGGCTAGGACGAGTTTCAGTTCATTTGTCAGTTGAGGAGGTAGCTGATCGAGGGCGTGTGATGAGGGCTTGGCGCTGGTGATTAGTTTGACTATCTCTGCTTCCTGAATGGGATTCAAGGATGTCCAGTGTTTTGGAGGGTTCATGGGTGCGATGTCATTAATTCCAAGCGTCCGGCACTCGGTGGAGGGGATGTGGTTCGTGACTAGTGAGAGTTCGATCTTGGAGATTTTGTCATTGAAAAAGTTGGTGAAGTTGTCGCACAGTTCTTTGGATGCCTGAGTTGCGGACGCAGCGGGCTTGGAGGTTTGTTTCCTGATGATGTTAAAGAGCTCTTTGGGTCTGTTTTTTGCGTTGTCTAGCGTGGTGCAGAAAAACAATGTCTTTATATTGTTAATGTGTTTTCTGTACTTCCTGCGCACTGCTTGGAGTTGATTGTGGTGGAAGGCGGAGGGGTTGTTCCTCCAGAGTCTTTCTGTGGCTCTTAGTTGTCTCCTTTTGTCGTTGATGCCAGTAGTAAACCATGATCTGGATGGAATGAATGCTGGCCTACTGCTCTCCGTGCACTGCGGTTGGAGCTAAATCCTTATGTACGATGAATCCAGACTTTGATAGCACTACTGGGTCTGGTAGACATGGGTGCAACTTTTGGGTATCTCAGATTTGTCTTCTTGTGCAATTGGTATCATCAAAACATCTACGGTGGCTACCAACTTGTCAGTTTGTGCTTCTTCAGCTCTTTTGTCCCTGGAGCTGGTTCCAGGGGATCAGCTGACTCATACTTAGAGTCACTGCTGTAGTTTGGGGCTGGGAATCAAGCCAAGAGCCGTAGGCACAATCTAAACTTTGCTAGCCCATAGTGCAGCATGTGCTGTCCTTCTGACAGTGCAGCCTCTCTGTGTGCAGTTTCACGGACAGCAGGGCAGTCCTTCTTCGGTCCTCTCTCTGATTTCAGCACGATCTGAGGGAAGATTGCCAGGGCTGCCACCTTTTTCTCAAAGAAAGAGCCCAGAGGGGACCATGATATCACTACCCAATGGGCCACTGGGTCCCCTCTTTCCTAGTGGCATTTTTCCTGGGCGTGTTTCCTACAATGTGTGGCATCTGGCTATCCTAGAGTGCCCCATTCTTGCGTCTTTCAAAATGGCACAACCCTTCCTTGGTGGGCAGTAGCATGGTAACCCACCCAAGAGGTATGGATACCAGTTGGCTACATGCCCATGGGAAAACGGGTTTGGAGGCGGGTTTTCACTCTCTTCTGCTGTTTCTCCTATTTGTCTGCAGGAACAAAAGGCATCCTGCGCAGAAGTATTGTTGCAGTGGACCTCCCCTTTGAAGCTTGCCTTTTGAAATAACACCCTGAGTGGAAATCCTGAGGGAGGAGGGCACACCTCGCTCTGAGGCAACTGCTTTTGTTCCTAAGGCCTGGAAGGTGTTCACACGTCTCCCCAGGCAGGCAGAAAGCTGTCTGTGTGCCAGGGCCTTAATGTGGCTGCTGGACTAGCTGGAGTGCAGAGTGGCAACTTTCTA
This sequence comes from Triturus cristatus, assembly GCF_964204655.1. Lineage (NCBI taxonomy): Eukaryota > Metazoa > Chordata > Amphibia > Caudata > Salamandridae > Triturus > Triturus cristatus. Next base: position 918,583,221 of record NC_140581.1, on the reverse strand, counting down.
AAGTGTGCTTACTTTAATAGTGACATTAAATTCGACATGGGCCTCAGGTCAGGTTTAATGCCACAATTAATTTGATACCTTACATGACCCTGGTAATTAGTCCCATTCAGAGATTAGCCAGGCTGGGATGCCAGATGGTAATCCTGTGCTAGCCAATGGGGCTCCTAACCTTTCCACAGCAAAACAATAATTTGAAGTGTTGCTGTTATGACATATAAAAAATGTATGTCCTACTTAATAATATATAGCTCCCTGCCATAGAGCTCTATAGGCCTTCCTTATGAAAGACTTATGTATCTCATTAGTTGTAATTGGAAGGTCGAACTAGCAGTGTAGGCACTGCTCTTTCAGTCTGCAGTGGCAGGCTGGGATCCATTTAGTCCTGTGTCATATTCAGGGTAGCACAAATAGTGCTGCAGCCTCGGTGAACACTCTGCCTTACATGCCCAGGGTACACTGGGTACCATATACTAGGGACTTATGAGTAAGTCAGTACTTGCCAAATGGTGTATTTAATTCCGCATGTCTTTTTTACATGGTTAGAACACTGTTGCTGAGGCCTGGTTAGCAGGCCTCAGTACACTCTCAGAGTCGTAAAAAACTGCAGCATCAATTCAAAAATGTGGGGGTAAACATGCAAAAAGACATGCAGATATCTAAATACATACATACAATCAAATTATACATGTTTACAAACACAGGCATATGTTGTACATTTGTGTTTTGAGTACGGTGGTCAAATGGGAAAGAGCCAGCTATTGGGTAGTCTTCTGAAGATAGGATAGTTATATGTGGATCTTATTTCTGGAAATAGTCACGTTTGGCTGCTTGAGCAGAGAAAGATGTGCCACTCATGTTTTTTTTTCTTGTATGCTGGGGTGTGGAGGCGAGGTCCCAATCTGGAGTTGGGTACCTTTGTTGTATGAATTTGGTGTTTTTATTCCTAATGAAAAGTGGTCCTGCTACATGTATTGCTTTGCGGGTGATACAAAGCAGCGTGAAGGTGGATCTTCTGGCAAATGGTAACCAATGTAGGGCCCTCAAGGTAGGGGAGATGTGGGCTTGTCCCTACATGTATGAGTAGTCTGACAGCAGAGTTCTTAATTCGTAAAAGTCTTTTTATAATTGATAAAGGTGTCGTACTTTAGAATTTGGGACGGTGTAGGAGGCAGGGCCCTACCCCTGTCTATCCCGGTATTAGTGAACCGCGAATGGTTAATGCGGTATGTACAAGTGCTTTGTGTAACGTTTTAGCTATGAATGCACTGTGTATACGCTATTATACATCAGTACGTGGGTTCCATCTTAGAGCGGTGGCCATCTTATGGTTGCCCTCACATAGGCTACATAACATGAAGCAAATACGGGCCTTTTAGAGCACATGTTTAAACACGAGCCTCCAGCTAATCTCTTTCGCACCTGACTGTTCCTGCTTTTTTTCCAAACAGGAGATGCTCATGTTTATTGGGGCCTATTGATATCTGATGTGGGATCTGAGCCTTGCTGGGTAAATAATTGCGGGCTGGCTTAACTGGAATTTGTGGGATGGTCATCATGACTCTGCCTTTTCGTTTGTAATGTATACTTTATATGGCCATATCATAAACCAAGGAATGTGTGCCTGAAGCATGATATTTTGTATTTAAGGAGAAGCCCGTTTCTGTGATTTTTAGCAGTCTCCTGAGAACATACACGCTGTTGTACTTCTAGGATACCTGTAATTGGTCTGCAGCCAATAAACTGATCTTTGACTTCACCCAGAAGACTCTGTGTTTCTGTAGGTCTGAAACAGGAAGAACCCGAAGTCATAGGGTGTGTTCCCCTGCACCGCTGGGCTTAAAATTCCCAGTACTTCAGTTGGCGCCCAACTCGGCGCGATTTCAGTGGTACCGGTCCAAGCCAGAGGTTTGTGAAGAGCTTCGTGTGGAAATTCTGGAGGAAGGCCGCCACTTCATCGACCCCTGCATGTCGACGTGGTCCAAAAGTCTTTTCTGCGAGGTTCTCCGCGTCCCGACGGCTACGAAGGACTGCTGCCCTGATTAATCGCCCTGTTTTGGACCCTTGACGATTTTGGTAGAGCGAAACAATCGAGAGAGTCTTCTGGTGACGCCATTGATCATCGATATTCAGTTAAGTATAAGTGGAGCGTCTCCCAATTTGTTTGGTATCCTTTGGGATAATTTTGGTTTATTTGGAGTTTGCAAACCCCAAAGCCAGAGGACTCGTGTATTCACGAGACTATCGTACTCGATAATCCTTTGAAGTTTGGAACTAGACTAGTGAGTAAAGATGCCTGGGGCTAGTGTATTTGGAAGATTATTTTGTTTGAGTTGTGGAAGGGATTTCCAGTTGGAGGATTCATGTCCGGTTCCTCCAATTGGAACTCCAACTTATGAGCTTTATGTAAAACATGGCGTGGGCCCCATTGCATATAATGAAGTATGGATCCGATACACCAGAAAGGACGGTGTTTTAAAATGGCCCCAAAATGGTAGTTTCGATACAGATATCTTAGATAATTTGGAAGTTAAATTGTTTAAAAAGAAAGCCCGGCCGGCGATGTTTGATTCTTTCCGCCTATGGCGAAAGGAAGCCAAACAGAAGGAAATTAAGCTAGCGAAAAGGAATAAGAGAGAAAGAGGTATGTCAGTGATGCAAGCAGCTGTGCAATTTAAAGATAATGAGGAGGAACAAATGGAGGAACAATTGCACAGACAGCGCAAACCAGGGATTGATAAATGTTACCCTGTTTTGTCACCCCTTGTGCAACCTGCAGCAAAAGAGAAAGAAAAAGATTCCCTAATGTCCCATTTGTTAAGTTCACCACCCCCATATGCGCAAAATGCCACAGCACCTCCACAGCTTGTAAATGTGCAGCCTCCAGTAAATATGCCGCAAGCCTTTCCACAACCGCCAGCTCCTCCTCAGCTGGCTCCTATCCCTGCAGTGCAGCCCTCTCAAGGGCCGCCAGTTTTGCTACCTGTTGCCCCCGCGCTTCCTGCGACTTTGCCTAGCACGCCAGCGGCTTCCCCTGGCGCTCCTTCTTACACTACCCAGGTACCTGTATCTGAATCTGTTTTTCTTCCCTCTGTCTATCCCCCTGTTTTCGCCTCAACTTCTCCTTCAGCATGACAACGACTAGCTAATGTAGTTACCAGTTTAATGTCGCCTCTCTTTGGGTCATCTAGTGCGACTCCTGCCTTACAGCGTAAGCAATTGCGCAGTCAGCTGCCTGGTCCCGACGAGAAAGAGGTGTTAGATCATCTGGCGCGTAGGTGGATTGGTTTCCCTTCACTCTATGATGTGGAATCAGTTGTTAACGTTTTTCACCAATGGGATGCCCCAAAGCAGAGGTATGTCTTTGATAAGATGTGTGAATTCCTCTGTGAGGAATTGGAGGATAATGGTGCAAACCCAAACCCACAGGAATTGTGTCGAGTGCGATTTGATTTTGAAAAAGGTACAATTGTGGGCCCCAATGTAGATAAAGCAGTTGCAACATTACTGTCCCTCAGAAATGGTGATTGTCAACAATCATTGTTCGAACAGGAATTCCCTGTGGGGAAGAAGGGAAAACCGCGACAATACCCTATGAGAGAAGTCCCTCCGGTATGGAAACAAGCCGTTGCGGCTAATGCCGCTCAAGGTATTGCTGCTGCTCCAGCACACTTTCAGCGTGTTTGGGTACATGTTCCATGGAAGCGTTCTGAGGTGTTAGCACTTAAGCAGACATTGCCTGACCCCCGTAAAAACCCTACCGGTTATTATAAGGAGTTATCACAAACTGCAGAATCATGTGTAATGAATTTGGCTGACATAGATATGCTGTTTGGGAATGTGGTTCCACAGCCTTTATGGGGATCCATTCGTAATGTAGATCACGCTGCAGAATTGGGTAACACATGGGCTAATATCATTGCTGCAGACGCTGGCCAAGTTGGTGGCGCGAAACCTGATCCTTTGGTAGCAGAACTCCCTGGTCGAATTATTACCTACATGAAAACTATAATGCCTGCGATGCGCGTAAATTGGGATAAACTATCCACATGTAAGCAGAAGAAAGATGAGACAGTGTATGATTTCTTTACCAGGTTTGAAGAAACGTTTATCGACCACAGTGGTCAAGACATGAGCACTGAAGGTGGCCAACGGTTATTTGTTGATAAATTTGTGCAGAATCTACTTCCCGAGTTGTGTAAGAAATTAAAAGACTCAGAAAGTTCCTGTGCTGTTTCCTCTTCAGCTCAAATACTGGCTACTGCACAGTATTATGAGAGAAAGATGAGAAGGATAGAACAGATAAGAAAACGAAAGAACTAAAAACAAAGGTCCTCTTGCAGCAGGCTTATCCACCACGTGGAGGACAGAATAATTATAGGCAAACACAAGGTATCTATCAGCAGCCCCAACAATTTCAGAATAATCAGCAAATGAATGGGTATTATCAACCACGAATCCCTGTAGGTCCCAACCAATGTTCATATTGCAAAGAGGAAGGTCATTTTAAATATAGTTACCCTAAATTAATGCAGCCTAACAGTAATGCGTATGGCGCAAGAGGTAGAGGTGGTCAGCAAGCTCCTAGAGGCAGAGGGCGTGGAAATGCTCTCCAGAACGCGCGTCCTCTTCCGCCTCAAAATACCATAAATAGCTTTGATCAGCAAGCCAATGCGTCTGGTAATACAGCTCAGTACTACAATAATGATTATTATGCAGAAGATGACAATGTAGAAGATAATGATTACTAGGACAGCCGTAGACAGAGAGAGGGAGTTGTTTCAGTGCCAGTGGATCAGAGCGGACCTTATGTTAAAGTAACTACAGCAAATGTAACGGAGCCCTTTCTGCTGGATACTGGTGCTGCAAAGAGTTCAATTATGCATTCAAAACTCCCTGGCACGCCTTTGTCTGGCGAAATGAATGTTTCAGTAGGTTTTTCTGGCGCCCCAGTTAGGAACCCGATTTCTAGTCCTATGTCACTTTCTGTTGGACCTTGTGAGCTAAAAGCACCCCTCATCCTAACAACAGGTTGTGGTGAAAATTTGCTAGGCTTAGATTTGCTAAAAAGATTGCATGCAACGCTATATTGTTCTCCCTCAGGAGTACAACTTACATTAGGCAAGAAAGTGATTTCCCCAATGTATTTGTCTAAAAATGCAATGCCACCTGAATTGTCATCCCTTCCGGATGTCCTTTGGGCTACTGGTCCCAATGATGTGGGTCTTTTGGAAATACCGCCATATGTGGTCACTTTAAAAGCCAATGTCAGATTGCCACGTATTCCCCAGTACAAGATCTCCAATGAAGGTCAGAAAGCATTGTTAGCAATTGTCAGTGATTTGATTAAAAAGGGTGTAATTGAAGAGACAAGAGGCAACGTTTGCAATAGTCCTGTTTTACCTGTCTTAATACGAACGGACCCTTCACAGCCACCTGTTTACAGATTTGTGATTGATCTTAGAGAGGTTAATAAGATTGTTGTACCACAGTTTCCAGTTGTCCCTGATATAACTGCCTTGTTAACCATGATTCCAGCCTCCGCTGCATGGTTCTCAGTGATCGATCTGAAGAATGCTTTCTTTAGCATCCCAATTGCAGAGGAGAGCAGAGACATTTTTGGCTTTAGTTTAGGAGGTCGCAGCTTCCGCTTTAAACGCGCTCCCCAAGGCTACTGTGAAAGTCCATCAATATACAGTCAGGCTTTAAAAGCGCAGCTTGATGCACTTGTTTTACCTAGTGGCGCTATCCTTATTCAGTATGTTGACGATTTACTAATCGCCGCGGATACTGAAAAGATTTGCAAACACGCTACCTTGTCATTGTTGCGTCATTTGTCTGCCTTCCATCACAAAGTGTCTCTCTCAAAGCTACAATATTGTCGACAAGAAGTGACCTACTTAGGTCATCTCTTATCGAAGGAGGGAAGGAAACTGACCCCAGAACGAATTCAAGCCATTGCACAGTTGAGTGTGCCAAGAACACAGAGAGAAGTGCGTGCTTTCTTGGGCATTACTTCATACTGTAGGCATTGGATTCCCAATTTTTCCTTGTTGGCAAAACCTTTGTTAGCATTAACATGCAAAGACACACCGAATCCTATTCCATGGTCTGAAGAGTGTCAGAAAAGTTTTTGGGAATTGCGTAATGCATTGTGTTCAGCTCCTGTGTTGGGTACCCCTGACTACAGCAAGCCTTTTACAATGTATGTTCATGAGAAAGATGGTTGCGCATTATCAGTGTTAACACAGCCTTTTGGCGACAGACCGTGTCGATGCGCATATTTTTCGTCAACCTTGGACCCGGTAGCGAGGGCATTGCCAAGTTGTCTGAGAGCCACAGCCGCTGCAGCTATGTCTATTCGACAGTCTGCTGGCCTAGTGATGGATAATACATTGATTGTTATGGTTCCACATGCTGTGGTCACATTGTTAAACAGGACCAAGACACAACACTTAACTAGTGCGCGATTATCTGGTTATGAGCTGACACTGTTAGCAAATCATATACACATAAAGAGATGCAACACGTTGAATCCAGCTACACTATTACCAATTCCAGCAGAACTAGATGAGATTGAGCAACATGATTGTCTGTTCAGAACAGAAGAAGAGACGAAAGGGAGAGTAGATCTTAAAGATACTCCCCTGACTGAGTGTGATGGTACTTTATGGGTGGATGGTTCGTGTTTCAAGCTTCCGAATGGTGATACGACTTCTGCATGTGCTATCACGACTTTGCACACGATTGTGGAAACTGCGCGTGTGACACAAAATTCGGCTCAAGCAGCAGAATTGATTGCCCTTACGAGAGCATGCGTGTTGTCTGAAGGAATGAAAGTGAACATATATACGGATAGCCAGTACGCCTTTGGCGTGGCTCATAGTTTTGGGCGATTGTGGAAGGAAAGTGGGTTCCTGACTTCGCATGGAGCTAAGATTGAGAATGGCAAGTTGGTGAATGATCTCCTTGAGTCACTGACCCTACCGTTACAAGTTGCGATTATGAAATGCAGTGCGCACAAGAAAATCACTGATGATGTTGGTCGTGGAAATGCGTTTGCTGATGAAGTCGCAAAAGATGTGAAGACTCAAATGTATGTTGCAGGCCCTGCCAGATGGGTTGGTGATGTTGGAATGTGTGAAAACACAATAGAGAGTGTAAAGTCCCTTCAAGCTGAAGCCACAGAGAAAGAGTTGAGCAAGTGGAGAGAAAGTATGGGTAAGTTGGATGAGAATGGTTGTTGGATTGATTTGTCAGAACATAGGCGATGGTTGTTACCTGATGCAGATGTGCTTCCAGTGGTTACTATGGCACATGGAATGGCACATATCAGTACGAAAGGAATCTGTAAGTTGTTGGCTCCAGTATGGCAGAATGCTGGAATTCCTAAGTGTGCAGAGAATGTGGTCAAGAATTGTATGGTATGCTTGAAGTACAACCCTGGTAGGGGAACCCCAACTCCAGCTGGTCATTTTGCGCCTCCATCATATCCATTTGAAGTTTTGCAGTTGGATTTTATCCACATGGAAAGGTGCAACAACCTGAAATATGTGTTGGTGGTTGTTTGCGCTTTCTCAAAATGGAAAGAGGCCTATCCCCTAAAGGACAACACTGCTCTGTCCACAGCCAAAGCCCTTGTGAAGGAATTTTTCCCTAGGTTTGGAATGCCAAGAATGGTGTGGAGTGATAATGGGAGTGAGTTTGTGGGTCAAGTGATGAAGAATGTGTGTGAGGGAGTAGGGATAAAGCAGAAATTCCACGCTGCAAACCACCCCCAATCAGCTGGATTAGTGGAGCGCTACAATGGCGCTCTAAAACTCAAACTGGCCAAAATCCAAGCGAGCTCAGGTCTTAAATGGCCTGACGCTCTGCCTCTAGCACTCCTGTCCACCAGAATGACTGTGCATTCACGAGTGGGACTTAGTCCCTACGAGGTCATTTTTGGCCACCCGGCCAATGTATGGGGTGTGCCAAGACCGACGAAATTCAGTGAAATCGAACACCCAGTACTGCTTGATTACTTGTATGAATTGACGGCTAAATTACGTGTTTTACACCAACAGGTGCACGATACTCTTCCCCAGGCCTCTGAGGCTCCAGGACACCCTATCGACCCTGGCACGTGGGTCTTGGTGAAAAATTTCCAGCGCAAGAGCAACGATGAGCCTCGTTGGATCGGCCCTCATCTCGTGCTCTTATCTACAAGATCAGCTGTTCGAGTAAAGGGGAAAAAGAACTGGATCCACGGCGCCCACGTGAAGAGGATACCTTTGCCTCTACCGTATGACCAGTGGGTCCAGGAGGGTATCGCAGACTCTGAAACAGACACTGTACCTCGTTTTGTGCCGTTCAGTGATGCACGCATAAAAGGCACAACTTCAGCACAGGAAAGTGACGATATTTTGCAAGAAGCTGTGCCGCCGTCAATTCGATTGGACACCACAGAGCCTGAACTCTTGTTTCAAGATCAAACAGTAGCTGGCCGTTTTCATTATAATCTAAGACCAAGGCCCATGGACAAATAAATATTCTTTTTCCTTACCCTTTTTGTTTTTGATAACCAGAGCTCTCCCATCTGAAGGACTTTCTTGATTTTTGTTTTTCAAACCACCATTCGGGTTCAGCCGCAGGGTCGCGGTGCCAAGACTTTGGGGTACAGGCCGAAGACGTTAGGTTGACGGTTCTGGTTGGTCTAGGGCGTTCCCTGGACTGACAGGCGTACTCCTTAGCAGAAGATACTCACCCGCTGCGAGCGGCACGATTAGAGGATGGAGTTTTTCAAGATGGAGAGACTCACTGAGGAAATGAACTTTAAAGCAAGAATGTGTAAAATAATGAAGAGCAAACGTTTTTTATTTTTATGCCTGTTTGTATTATGTAGTATGGTAGTGTTTACTGTAGGATTTGTATTCTTCTCCTCTCAAGAGCCCATTGCACCCACTGTACAGCCTATACCTCCTCCTACTGTCTCCTCACACTCTTTTCACCCTCTGCCTGAACATGAACAAGCTAGACGGTCTGAATTTGTAAACAACTCGTTTATTCAGCTCCTGCACCAGCACCAACTAGTTATGAATACAACCAATTGCTGGGTGTGTGGTTTAATGCCACATACCATTAATAAGGGTATTCCCTATCTAGTGCTGCCGTATAGTTACAATGGATCGTCATGGGCATTCCAGACCATGTTTCTCTATGCATTAGATGCCTACTCCCCGCGACAACCGCGTTCCATCAGACCTAGCACCAATAACAAAGCTTTAATGAAAGGAGTTGCCGATATGAGCAGAGATATGGACGCATACTCATCTATTCCCAAAGAAGAGTTGAGAGCTTATGTAGGGCGGAACGCGACGGGGTATAGTATTAGTCTGGGTGAAAGACAGCGAAAAATCTCATCCCCAATCTGGGTCGTACCCCACATAGGTCGGTTCTGTTTGCAAGGTAATGGTCAGAACCCTAGAGCTCAACTGGGAAGAAGTGACTGTACTGAAACATACACTTTTCCGTCACAGTTTTCCCCTGCGTTTTTGGATGCCAAGGGTACATATTTTATCTGCAATGACCGAGCATATACATGGTTGCCCCCTGATTTCTCGGGCACATGTTATATTGCAAATCTGCTACCGCCAACATTTACTGCCGCCTCCGACTATCACAAGACCAGAGTTGTGAGAGGCGTGATTAGTAAGGAGGATACTGCCGGTCAGGAAGCGGGAGATTTCTTTTTGGGTTTCCTGCCATTTTGGGGACCTATGGTCAATAGTAGGAACCTGAGACAGCTGACTCGTGTGGTTGAATCCACTGTTAATGTTACGGCTGGTGCCCTTGGTAATTTGACAGCTGAGCTCCAAGCGGATCGCCTCATGACTTTGCAGAACCGCATGGTTCTAGACGTCATACTTGCAGACCGCGGTGGGGTATGTAAGGTTATCCAATCTAGTTGTTGCATTTTCATACCAGACAACGCTCCAACAGTTTATCAAGCCATCTCCAAACTACATAAAATATCTGAGTCCATACACGTGGATAAAGGAGATTGGTCACTGGTGGGGTGGTTCTGGGAACTGATATCTGCCTGGGGTTGGAAAGTTCTGATGGTCATTGGAATGATCTTAGCCATCCTTTTCCTGTTCTGTCTGTGCATACAGTGTGCTCCTGCGATATGTGGCCTCTGTGCTACATTATGTGTAAGGAAACCTGTATCGAGGGACGAGCTAAGTAATAGGATGATGCTACAGCAACATCTCCATGACTTCGTGAATATTGACCTAGACTCGGATTGAAATGAGTATAGTTATTGCCTATGTAAGGGCAAAAGGAGGGTCTGTCGTAGTTTAGAATTTGGGACCGCGTAGGAGGCAGGGCCGGTATTAGTGAACCGCGAATGGTTAATGCGGTATGTACAAGTGCTTTGTGTAACGTTTTAGCTATGAATGCACTGTGTATACGCTATTATACATCAGTACGTGGGTTCCATCTTAGAGCGGTGGCCATCTTATGGTTGTCCTCACATAGGCTACATAGCATGAAGCAAATACGGGCCTTTTAGAGCACATGTGCCTTTCTTTGACTTTTCTGTGACCTGGGCAGCTTGGCTCCGCTGCCCCAGGTCAGTCCGGTCTCACGAGTTCCCCGTCCTCTGGCCACCTGTGATTAGCATCAGGGCTTGACACACCATAAAGCCTTTACATTAAACACGAGCCTCCAGCTAATCTCTTTCGCACCTGACTGTTCCTGCTTTATGGCTTGTTTTCCAAACAGGAGATGCTCATGTTTATTGGGGCCTATCGATATCTGATGTGGGATCTGAGCCTTGCTGGGTAAATAATTGCGGGCTGGCTTAACTGGAATGTGGGATGGTCATCATGACTCTGCCTTTTCGTTTGTAATGTATACTTTATATGGCCATATCATAAACCAAGGAATGTGTGCCTGAAGCATGATATTTTGTATTTAAGGAGAAGCCCGTTTCTGTGATTTTTAGCAGTCTCCTGAGAACATACACGCTGTTGTACTTCTAGGATACCTGTAATTGGTCTGCAGCCAATAAACTGATCTTTGACTTCACCCAGAAGACTCTGTGTTTCTGTAGGTCTGAAACAGGAAGAACCCGAAGTCATAGGGTGTGTTCCCCTGCACCGCTGGGCTTAAAATTCCCAGTACTTCAAAGGTGAAGCCATTGGTGTAATCAAGATTAGAAAGTTCAAAAGAGACCTTGTGCGGAAATCCTAGGTGCGGGAGAATGTGTTGCAGAGTTTTCATAGTAATGAAGGTTAATTTTACTAACTTTTCTATTGGTGCATTCATTGATACCTTGGAGGCCAGAGTAATTACAAGGTTTCTTACTTCCTTAGATAATTTAGGGGGTGGTCCCACATTTTCAGGCAAGACGCAGAATAGGTCACAACTTTCCCAGTCGCATATGTGAGTATTTCCGTCCTAGATGCATTCAATTTAAGATAGTTCCATGTCATCCACTGATCAATTGTTCTCAGGCAACTGAAGATTTTTGAGTTTCCAATTTCTTTGGGGATTTCCAGTTTAAGAAGTATTTCTGTGTCATCTGTGTTATTATAGTATGTGAGCTAATGTTCATTAATCATTGCCAGTAATTACTTCATGTAGATGTTAAAAAGCATGAGGGAGATGATGGAGCCTTGAGGGACCCCAACTTTTGTGAAATACGGTTAGTATGAGAAAGGGGGGAGTATGCATGACATGTATTCTGTTTTGCAGGTAGGGTGTGATCCAGTCGAGAGCTTTGAATTAGAGTATCATGATCAACTGTGTTGAATCGGCTGCTGAATGGTCCAGGACAAGTAGAGCAGCGACCTTGTTCTGGTCTACTGTGTTTTTAAGGTTATCCAAGATGGCAATGAGGGCAGTGTCTGTGCCACTTCCTGGGCAGAATGATGTTTAGAAGTTGTAAAGTAAGGAGTTATCTTCAATGAATTGTGACATCGGAGTGAATGCTGCTCTTTCTGTTTGCCCAAGAAAGGTACATTTGTAAATGGTCTGTAGTTGTCTGGGTCATATGGGTCCAGGGTTGCTTTCTTATATAATGGGCAAATGTATGCCTTTTTTAAGATTTCGGGAAAGACATTTGTAGTTAAAGAATTATTGATGATTGTTCTGACTGGTGTGGTAGTCGAGGTAGTAAATAGAATGTTCTTAAAAATTTGAGATGGACAAGGGTCAGAAGGACTGATGGCTGTCCTGCTTGCTTAGACAAGATCCATAAATTCACTTTCTGATAGTTGTTTGAAGGAATGTAGAGACTGGGTTAGCCTACTCTTGGAGAGGATTGTTGGAAATGGATTGATGCTGGTGGTTTTCCTTTGTTTTAAATAGGAGTCCTACATGCCTGCTTTGGTTGTGTAATGGTTTGCTAGTTTGTTAGTAAATTCTTGAGAAATGGGATGAGTTTATACTGTGCATTTAAGTTTACAAAATCCAGTGAGAATTTTATAAAAATGTTTATTTGCGGATTTAGTATTTTTAATTCTGTTTGAATAGTACGTTTCTTTTGAGCTTTTTTGATTGTTGACTTGTATATTCTGCTAAGTTTGTGTAGGTGAAGTTTTTCTTAATTGTTATTTGTTTTGAGCCAGGTGTGTTGCTGCTTTGCAGTCTGTTCTTTTATCTTGTTCAGTTCTGCATTCATCCATGGTGCTTGTTTTCTTGTGTCCTGTTTTTAGTGGCATTAGGATATCTAAGCTTCATGGAGCAACTGATAGAGTTTAACTGAATTTAAAGTGTTTAGATCTGTGTTGACTGTTAGTTGTGTTTCTAAGTGTTCAAAATGTAGCTTGTTCTATGGTTGATATGTGGGTGGATGTAAGGTTGCCTTAGGTGTGGTGTTTTGGGTTGGAAAGCTACAAGATGGTGGTCTGACCATGTGACTGCAGTAATCCTTTGAAAGGTAACTAGTTCTGAATTTGCAAAAATTACATCTAGGATGTGTCCAGATATGAGTGTGGCTTTGTGGATGATCTAATGAAGGTTCAATGTTTCTTACCCAGTGATGATAATTCTTGGATGGGGCATATTGGGTTTGTCAAACCATATGTTTAGGCCACCAAGGAAGCATAGCTTTGAGTGTAGTGTCATAAGGTTTGGAACTGCATCCAGAATTTTTTGGGGGAATGTTGCATTGCTAGGCGGTGGTCTGTAAATAAGGAGGAAGTTACAGAAGGAAGTTTGTGTAGGGTTGCATCTGGCGATGAGGGCCTCACAACCTTGTATTGAAATGTCATTAGCTTTGGTTAGATTGATAGTTGCTTTGAATATAACAGCTAGTCCGCCGCCTCTTTTGCCTATGTGACTTTGTGTGACAGATTGATAGCCTGGAGGAACAGCTTCATGCAATACTCGAGTCATGTCGCCTGCCAACCACGATTAAGTTATGAAGAGTAAGTCAGGTTGTGTGTCAGTGAGTAGGTCATAGATGTGGTGCTTGTTTTTAGAGAGGGATTGAGCATTTATTGTTAGTGAGTGACCTACAGGCTGAATTTGTGGTTTCCAGTTCATGACTGGACACCAACTTGATATGGCCTGCAGCCATCACCCACACAGAAGCTGGGAGGGAGGTGCCTTGGTGAGACCCAGACACAGCCCTAGCCATGGGCCTACCTCTGCACAAGGGCAAAGCAGGAGGTCAGGCCCTTGGCAAAGTTGAATAGGTCATACATTTGTTGATGTATGGTGGTCCTTTATAATGCAGGGCTTTGTATGCGTAGGTTAGCATCTTGAACTGGCATCTCTTCTGGATTGGAAGCCAGTGTAGGTTCTTGAGGTGGGAGTGATGTGAGTTCATCTGGGGAGGTCAAGAATAAATCTGGTTACTGAGTTTTGTATTGTTGGTAGTCTTTTCAGGAGGTGTGCGGTGATTCCTATGTAGAATGTGTTCCCATAGTCCTGTTGTGTGGTTCCTAGGAGTCCCCAGGACCTGCACATTTTGGTTGACCTAAACTGAGGGCTTGGTGTCCCAACAGACTCTGGACACGCCCACAGGATATGTCAGCTGTTAGATCAGCTAGCTCTACAGTGCCACTACCACCCCCCTGTATCTTACAGTGGTATAGGTAGTTTCTGGCAACCACTGAACAGGACAACCCCGATTCCTCAGGGATTATGGAAAACAGTACAGTACTTTTCATTCAGACACTTGTGCTTACTTATTCTCAGAAAATACACATGATGGCGATTAGGGCATTTTCAATAATTATTTACTGGTCCAGCATCAGTCTTGTGTAAAACATATGTGTTGCGACAATCAGGAGACAGAAGCATACAAAAGAAATCACAAGTAAAATATGGTAAACAGTAGATGCATTTCTGCCATAGTGCTAAGAAGATGAACACATACAGTTCAGATAAGACAGTGGCACTTGCATACTCATATAATGCATGCTCTACATAATTCTTAAATCTACCTAGCCTAAATATGTAGGTGTAGCATGTATATGTGCATATATGTATGTAGCCAAGCATCCCCTAGGGAAGCTCCAAACCCTCACCTGATGGTAGAGAATGAAGGACCCTGTCTCTGCTCTGAGGATGACACCCTGCAAGGGATGTCAGACCGCTGCATGTCGAAGATTTAGCATGCAGCACCCCGTGTCAGCGTGGAAGGAATTCTCCTCTAATTTGCAGGGGGGAATAAGTGTATTATATACTAGAGTGGTCACTCCAGGGTTTCTTCTAGCATCAATATGTGTTGAAAACAATCATAAATACTTTGCAAACAATTCAAAATGTTTTTCAAAACAATGCAATCATGCACAGCGGGAGTGTTGGCCAAAGATGAAAAAAGTGGTGAACTTTATACAGAATAATAATGTAGAGCCTGAGGACATGTTTCTGTATGTCAGGTACAGGGATTATGATAAAATATAAGAGCCTGCTCACGAAGAGACAGAGCAAATTACTAGGTAACAGGTCACCATTCAAAACCGTTATTGTCGTGTGGAAGGGACAATGTATGTAAAAGGGGAAATACATGACAGGACTAGCCTAAAGGACATGACATCCACTCCTCATCAAAAGGTAAACAGGGTCAGCTAGGTAATAATAAAGTTAAGGCCATTAAAAAGGATAAAAATAATTATAATTAAAATACTGAAAGCACTTTATAAGCCTAATAAAATGTCCATAAGAGAAACATAATTTCAAAGTGAAAAAAGCCCTCTTTCCTAAAAGCATGCAAAAGGTCCTCTAAACTTGTATGTGTGGTTATAATTTCACTGAGCACCTTGAAAGCCATTATGCTCAGTTAGGGCAGAGAAGGAAAAATAAAAAAAAGTCAGTTTCGACCTTCAATTTGGTAAATGTTTTAAAATCGCAGAATCGTTCCCAGCACAGGGAAGGCCAGATTGATTATTAATCCCGTGCTGAAGACTCAATATCGCTGAACATTACATTCGGAGGTGGCAATCCCTCCAGCAATTCCAATGCCATGTCAAGTGAGCAAAGATGGCATCTCTGCTTTCCACAGCAGCCGCCGGGGAAGAATTCGATGCCTGCACGCCTGGAACCAATGCCAGTACCTATGGAGCAGACAGCCTTGGCCCATGCAGGTTAGAGCGGTGAGGCCCGGTGAGGGAGGATTTCGACAGACGATGACGAGTGAAAATGTATTATTTATTTAATTTTCCCTCTTCATCATCTGTCAAAATACACCCCACCGATCTTACCTGCTCAGGCCGCGGATGGGAGCATAGTTGATTTCCCTTCCAACAGGAGCGGAAGCATCCCTTGGAGGCTCTAAAAATGCCATCATCAACATGGGGATATGCTGTGGACAACTGTTCACATGGGCCTTTAAGGGCTCCAGTAGCACTTCTATGTCCGGTGGCGCAAGCGATGGAAGTGTCAGACACAGGTCCAACGTGCATCTAAAACTGCAGAAGAGACAGCGGAACACAGGCAGGACATAGTCTAGCCAGACTGATTTAAAAGGCATTAACCAATGCTCACTTAGCTCTCAAAGCAGAGGCGTACCCAGGTAGAATACTATATGCTCACAACAACATCGTTCCAGCAGTGTTCTCTCCATGTCTTGAGGGATTGAGACATCCATTGAGAAGCAATAGGATTAAAATCAGGATGCCCATCACTGGAATCAGGACCAGAGGAAGCCCCTCTAAAACGCTTCCAAGTACGGAGAGTATGAAAGCTGGAATTCCTCCGAAGATGGTCTGAAAGGTGGTTAACAGACCATATCCAATACGCTTAAATAAGTGTACGATCCCCTCGCATCAGACATGTTAAAAACATGATAAACCATTTCTTCGATATGGAGCAGGAAGTTCGTACGGACCAGGGCCTGTATCTCTGCCGAAGACCTTGCAACCTGGAGATCAAAAGTCTCTCGAGCTGAAGTTAAGGCCACATTTTACTGAAACAGTATAGCTTTCAGTCTGCTCAGGAAATCAAACCTTGTACTGGAAACATTCAATGAAGGCCACAGTGGTACCTAACTATGCAAGCTGGGGGAAACAATACTTGCTTACCACAAACAACCCTGGAGTTTACTGTGACTAGATAAGTGATGCCTGGTGCCATCCCGCACCAGCCTTGATCATTCAGCATTAAATAACTCACATTTGAGAGTAACTCGAAAACCAGATATCTCAAGGCAGCTGGGGAGCCTTTTAAGTAGCAAGATACGTTTGCTATTGAAGCATTACACGCTTCGTGAAGTGAGACCTCCTTGAACACTAAAAACCCACTTAAAGCCTTCTCACAGTCTGTACCACTTAAGAAAACTTCAGTGTCCTTATTTCTACACCTATATCAGTACCGCAACTCCCAGATTTCCCTTATGTACCCTTCACCCAATGCTTCCTACCTGCCTACCTGGTGGTGTCTAAGGCAGTATTGTAACTGGAATGTTGTGATTGGCAATGGGATATAGGCACGCATTAACCATTCTGTAGAATGTGACTCTGCTACTGTAAAAGAAAACTTCTCTAATTTTTCAATGAGCATCATGATGTACTTTGCATCTCTGCGTGCCATGGTCATCTGTCTGTTGGTCAGAATATAAGCCGAAAACAAATTTGTGCCATTAATGTACCGCCATGGCACGTGGCCAGAACACAATGATTGTAGCGTCCAGCTTTAAAGCATATCATAAGAAGATTCTTGTTGGCAGACTTTCCATAGTTCATTGTAGATGGCATATACGAAGCGTTTTTTACTCAGTTTCTTGGGACCTAGCAAGAAATCCCTAAGATCCATGTTATCAGACTGAAGAGACAAGTGTTGTTTCACCTGTAATAGTGTTGAGGTCTTTAGCCACTCTAGGCATAACTTCCCAACACTATAAGAAGTCACTACCCCTGGGTCGTCTGTGTGTACATAGCGTATGTCAGACCTATGGATACTAAACCCTTCCGGTGGTACCCTGGAATCTTGATTGACACCTATTTGTGTCGATAGGCCTAACCAACCATCCCTTCCAATTGGGAGCAGATGAATTGTATGTACCATTTTGTATCATTGTACCCAGTACCTCTTCATTTGTCAGTGTATCATTCGATATACCTCCAACAGGTGGGGGCCAGGTGATGCATGGTGTTTTCAGGTCTTCTGCTTTTGCAATCCCATAGCAGGTAGTCTGTTGCACTGTTCTGTTCAGGAAGATTATCTGTAATTGTGTAAGGCAAGCTCTAAATAAAGCCTGAGTTCCCTGAACCTGCCATTCTTTTGTCCCCCAGATGGATTGTGTGTCTATCGTGTCCCACCAATAGTCAAAACCCTGTATAGACAGTTTGGAGATAAAAGGTGCTGAATATATAGGCTTGGTGTTTATCAGCATAATTTTCTTTGCAGTTGCAATCAACTGTGCAAGCTTATAGTAGTACGACGCTGGGTATGATGTATAGAACCCTGAAAAGTATGCAATTTTCTGTGTGAGTGGGTCAGAACTACCTTTCGGTAGTATTGAGCAATGTTCCCATTGGTGGGAAGTGTTAATAGTGTGTGGAACGCTTGCTTTGTGCAAAAAGTGATACCATAATGCTGGTAACAATACATGGTGTCAAAATCAAAGGTATCATCAAACAATTCCCTGTAAGAAAATGCAGCAGATTGTTCTAAATCTGAAAGCATGATATTGACAGTTTCAATGTCCAAATCTTCAGAGAGTGTACTGGGGTAATAAAATCATTCAATTACATTTTAAATACATATGGTATTTTCAAATGTTCAGTAGGACCAAATACATCATATGAAACTCTATACCAAACTATACCATCAGGTACTGGAACTGCTGTAATGTTAACTAGGGATAGGTCTCTCTGTTCACGGTGTGACGATGTATGAGGTTTTAGGACCAAGTTCACAGGTTGTACTGCAGAGTGGTGTGGGAGGTAATGTCCATTCAGTAGCAGGAAAAAGACAGTTACTATACCAATCAAGATTAAAAGGAACAGGATCCCTAATGCAAACCAAAGATGCAGCCAAGGGGACACAAAGTAAGTCTTTTTCAGCTAGAGGTAGAATTGTCAAAATTTCTCTTTGTTGGAAATGGGTGGCATTTGCTCAGTTTCATTTGGATCTGAGGAAAAGTCATCGAAGTTGCTAAAGTAACCAGACACAGTATCGTCTATCTTTGGTAGCTCTGCAGCATTCGTAGAACTGGCAAGCGTCTCTTGCGGATGCACATTGATGTAAATGTCATTGTCATGCCTAATTGCAATTTCCGTTTCATTCATGTTTGGATTTTGTTCAAACTCAATTGGCGTTATTCACACTCCATTATTCAATACTCCTGCACTATGTGCAGGGGAGTCCTGAAATGTTATTATCCTTTCCAACTGAACTTCCTGTATAGTAGCAAGAGGAGATCTGCAGCTACTCATGATCCCATGCAGCCTACTGTTGAGAATCGGTAATAGTGTGGTTTGATCAGGTAAATGGAGAAAAATCTACTTTCTTTTTTGCCGGCAAGAGACGGAAGAAGTACTGTTCTTGTTCCTTCAGCTCAAACACAAGGAGATGATGGACAGAGTGCTGAAATGTTTCAGACACTCATCCCCGGTCACAGATTTGGATTGAATCCATCATCGTTATTTAGCTCACTTCGCCACCCCAGTTCAGACCCAGCTATATGCAAATCAGTCTTGACCCTGTGCCTCATGGGAACAGTCCATGAGGACTGGAAACAAGCATCCTGGGACTGGTTTCAGGGTAACACCCCTCATCAGCCATGCTAGTTTAAATCCAGTGGCAAAGTAGTCCTTCGGCTGGCAGGACAGGTACGGGTGCTCTGTAAGATGGCCCGAATTCCTTCTTGTCCAAAATCTTTTCTCTAACCAAGTCCCCAATCCTGGGGACCCAGGCAGGTCTTCCCGGAACTGGTTTCACTTCCCCAGTTGCAATGTGTTTTGCTTGGAAGTAGCTTTGTAATGCCCGGAATTCATTGAGTTCCTGTAAAACAGCCAAATGATCACACAATTCAAATGGTTTTGCATCCACCACTGTGCTGGCACAATTGAGATCAAGTACCGACATTCTTGTCCCAAATATGATCTCATCGGGGGTACGGCCTCCCAAGGATTTTCTTGGCATGTTGTTAAGTGCCCTCTGGACCCCATACAGGTGATTGACCTATCTGCCCCCGCACCTAATACCCTTGCTGTTAAGGATTGCTCTAGGTCCCGGTTTTTCCTCTCCACCACTGAATTTCCCTTGGGATGGTAGGGGGAGGAGTACCACAAGGCCATGCCCCTGCATCCCATGGCTTCCTTGTAAGCCTGTGAGCTAAACCAAAGGCCATGGTCGGAGTGTAACATGCCAATTGCGTATGTCCCAATGAAGACTCACAAATCCTTTATAACAGTTCGGGCGTCAGCAGAACGCTGAGGCCCAACCCATGGAAATCTAGAGCATGAATCCACTGCCACCAAGATGTACTTGAAGGCCCCATCTGAATTCAGGGGACCGCAGTGGTCCAAACAGACACATACGAGAGGTCTGTCTGAAATTAGTAGTTGTGGTGGCCGTGTGATCGTGGAACCTTTCATCTGCTGACAGATGTCACACTTTAGGACATAACCCTTGGTTTGTTTAGACAAACCTGGCGACCAGTATCGCTGTTCCAACAATGAAATTGTTGCAGTGACTCCTGCGTGTGCTGAGACCAGACCCTCGTGTGCAGCTAGAATTAAACCTAATCTGCTATCCATGTTTGGTATAACTCTATCCCCCACTCCTGGAATTTGAGCATACGGTGTGTTTTTCACATCTGATTTATAGGAGTACTTGAGTGGAAAGCTCTTTGGCATGCCAGAGCTATTTTTCGAGGCGTTGACAGCTATCAGCATATCTCCATCTACCCTCATGCTAGAACGAGTGATTGCAGCAACAGCAGCAGTTTGCACTGTCACCTTGGCTGCTTCATCAGCATATGTATGAGTATAATCAGTAAACGAGTGAAAGGATGGTAGATTTCTCCCATCATGTTTAAACAACGAATACAGGCAAGTATATAAAATACATGACAGTAGAATGCATACTCCTATGATGCGACCCTAACTAGATGTACCTAAGTGTACCTAGCATGTATGTAGGTGTAAAAGCCAAGATTCCCTCTAGGTCAACCCCATTACCTGAAGTGAGAGACTATGGGACCCCGTCTTGGTCTCAAGATGGACACCCTGCAAGGGATGTCAGACCACTGTGAGCTGGAGTGTCTGCGTGCAGGATCCTCAACGTCTTGCGTCAGTGTGTCGGCATGGAAGTTCTTTTCTCCTCTGACTACCTCAGCAAGATATGGTGTATATATACCCAAACTGGTACCCCCTGGAGATATACATTGCTGTATCATGTCGGACTAGGATGACAGAAGGAATGACCCTTATACATAGTTATTATGCAGGAAATGGTAGGCCTGCTGTCCTGTTTGATTCCAAGAATCCTCATGCATAATGAATGAGGCTTAAGCTTTTTGGAGAAAACCCCATGTCATCTTTGGACATTACCGTAACTAGGTAAAAGGTCAGTACTAAGAACAGTTCTGTAGTGTAATGGTAGGGGAGAATATAGGTGAAAGGTTAGGTGACTACCTGAGCCTCTATTGGAGTACCTATATGAAACATAACAGCTGAGCAGAACCATCAGTGTAAATGATGTATTCATATTTTCCTAGAGGCAAGATTTCATTCGGGAGAGGGTATTCTTGTTTGTACTGCAGGAATGCTTTTGTTTTCAGTGTAGGATCATACTTGTAATCTACGTCTGCTGCAATGAGAGAATTAGCCCATTGTATCAATGTGGATGCAGTGCTTTTGCATTTGGAATGCTCGCTTTGGTAACAGCTTCTAAAGTTGGTACCGGGGTTACAACGATTGTGTGTTTCCCCTGCGCTAGTGCTCTTTCTCTCACTACAGCAGCCTGTACTGCTGTCGGTATCTTTCCTGTGGCCGCAAATCGCATTTCAGCATTTGTGTATAAATGTGATTTGTATGCAATTGGGACTGTCTCACCTTCATTGAAAGTGATGTATGTATATCCTGACAAACCCGGGGCTACCCTGATCACCAAGTTAGTAGTGTTTACACATGTGCAAATGTTTTGATGCTATTATGACCACCTGAACTGAACGGAGAGTATCTGTATGTTCCTGTGTCCACTGATGTGGTGTGAAATCAGGTCTGATTAAGTCGTAAAAAGGTTTTACTCTTTCTGCATAATCTAGAATATATGTTCTGCCAAAATTTAGAAATCCTAAAATGGATTGCAAACCTTTGGGAGTATTTGAAGGTTGGATCAGAAACACTTTTTTAAACAGTTGGCTGCCAGGCTCTTGCCTTCACTTGACAGCACGTATCCCAAAAATAGGACACTGAGATAGGCAATTTTAGATTTCTTCAATTAAAATTTGTAGCCCAAATTGGCAAATACCACAATTATGTTGTTCACCCTGCACAAGTGTTCAAGCAATTCATCATCCGTCAGATAGATGTCATCTACATAGGACACAGCCTCCTGGTCACGTTTGTAATAATTTTGACACTCTTGCCGAGAATAGCCCCGGGATGTTCTTATACCCTTGAGGCACACAACAACAATTTTGCTAAGTGCCCAGTGTGGAAAATGCTCTCAAAGATCTGCTTTCTGGAGCTATATTCTGGCAGAAGAATCCATTCAAGATACCTAATGTTATTTTGTGTTTCTTCCGCACAATGTTATTCATTATTGTGGCACGGTGTGCGTTTTGAACTGCAAATGTTCATGTGCATGTGTTCAAGTGTCGGTAATCTAAAACTAGACTATATGAATTGTCAGGTTTCATTACTGTAAACAAAGGATTATTCATCGGGGAGGTGCAAGTATCAAGTTCACCCTGGTATTCAAACTGGCCTAAGATATCTTTGACCTGTCTTTTTGCATTGTTTTTGATAGGGTACTGTCTCTGTGGATTTGGAGTAGATTTTAATGGGATTTCGTGGTGGGTAGACTCTACGTGGGTAGACTCTACGTCCCACCCTACATGGTTACGGTGTAATGCCGGTTGCTAGCGCTAGTGCCCACTCCTGCGCGTATGAATGTTTTAAAGAAACGATGTCAGAGAAAGCAGGCAAAATTACACTTTCCCCCTTTGGGCAATCCATCAGGCTGCCAAATTTTTCTGTTAGCATTAAGTCATATCCATATGTTAAGTTCACCCAAAAGAGACCTTTAACCTTTCTTAAGTAGTCCCTCTCTATTTGGAATGTAATTTCATATAGTCTATATGGGACACTTACTCTTGTATCAGATAATTCCACTGTGATATGTTAATTCAATACTACTGTCAACAGAAAATCCTTCAGGTTCTGGTGAGCTATTTTTACTTCTGCCACGCTGTCTAGCATCATCAGATCTAATTCCCTGTTCAGAAGCTGAGTCTTCAGTAACCTTGTCATGTCTAATTTTTAAGCCAGCTACTTTCTTCTTTTTGAATTGACATTTTGCTTTAGGTTGGTCTTCCTGTTTGATAATGTTATCTGAATTACGCTGTGTTTCACTTTTCTCTCTTGATTGATCATCTGTTTTTTGTTCGGATCGCCCGTCCCTCTCCGAGTTTTTTGACGAACCCTGAAAGGAACGAAAGGAAAGAAAGGAAAGTGTATCAGTGTCCTGTTACCTATCAGGTTTCCTAATCTGTTCATGATTACTAAGGTTATACTTCTTGTCGAGGACTCCCTTTGGGGAGACCCACCCCTTGATTGTGAATTATTTTGTGTATTATTATTAATAGGTTGTTTGTTATCCTATTTCTTCTTAGAAGAAAATGTTGCTTTCTTCAAGTGGTCCTTGTCGGGACTACCCGCCATTTGTGGCTTGCCTGGTTTGGCTCCCAAACTATCTCTACCTAATGTAGAATAGGTTTCTACAATAATTTTCGGTAACTCTTGTTTCTTAATTATAGGAGCTACTTCCCTCAGGCGGAGGTGTATAGCCACTTCTGCTGCCTCCCCTTTTATGTTGCTCAGCATTATTGCAGAGACTTGGTCAAAATTTCCCATTAGTTTCATTCCCAAGACCAAAGCAGGACTTGCCCTGTACTCATTCTGTATCTGTTTCAATACCTCTGGAACTAGTGCTATTGAAGGGGTACCGTGTATTCTAATGTATATGGCAGCAAACATTGTTCCCCATGTGCTACAATCTTTGATTGAGGGAATCATCCCCATTGGCAAGCAAATGGTTAGCATTCTAAATTTTTCCGTTGGACCTATATGGGGAAACACTGCTTCCAGCTGTGCAATTTTCTATGCTATCCAAAACGGAATTTTGTCCCATTTGAATTGCATTATCCCTATTACTGATGTACAGACTTCATCCACTGGTAGTGTATCTATCTCTGGATGTGGAGTGTATGTTGCTAAGACCGGCCAGGCTGCTCCTTTTGTGCTGAGTGGACCAAGTCTCACGGCAGATGTTGTGTGTGGGAAGGCGCCTTTAAACCAGTTTCTGTGTTGCTGGTAAGTTAACGGGACTTCAATGTCTTCGTAGGGAATGTATTCTTCCGGTGCTTCTACTGCAATGTATGTGTGAAACAATTTAGTCACCGGATCTGAAGGTGGGAACTGAACCCAAGAATAGAATACCTCTGATCTGAACATCTTGTGTGCCTCAATTATGAAGGTAATACAGCCACCTGTTAATGATACGCTGTGTTCTAAAACTTTTATTCTTACTGCATGTCTGCAGTTCTCTCTAATGTTAAGAACGTTTGCAACTTCGTCTTCCCCCGAGCCCGAACCACTTGCATTTCTCAAAAGGAGAAGAATAAAGAATTTTTAGTAATTAGGAGTTTTGCACAATGTCGGGAACTTTTTATCCTTACAAGTTTGTTAAAACTTCAGCCAATACACAGGGTATATCTGCTTAGCTGAGGCGGCTCTCCCTTCCCACTTCAGACGTCTCTGAAAAGTGTGAGTAGGGCTTCCTGAGAAAGCACGACTGAACTACTCAGATTTCACAGTTAGTATAAGAACCATACCAACGTTGGGTGCCATGTCGTATAGTTCCTAGGAATCCCCAGGACCTGCGCATTTTGGATGACCTAAACTGAGGGCTTTGTGTCTCAACCGCTTACGGACACCCCCACAGGATATATCAGTCATTAGACCAGCTAGCTCTACAGTGCCACTACCACAGTGGTGTAGGCAGTTTCTGGCAACCACTGAACATGACAACCCTGATTCCTCAGGGATCGTGGAAAACAGTACAGTACTTTTCGCTCAGGCACTCGTGCTTACTTTTTCTCAGAAAATACACTGGATGGTGATTAGGACGTTTCACTAAATATTTATTGGTCCAGTGACAGCCTTGTGTAAAACGTATGTGCTGCAACAATCAGGAGACAGAAGCATACAAAAGATTGCTAGTACCAATATAGTAACTAGTAGATATGTTTCTACCATAGTACTAATAAGATGAACATAAGCAGTTCAGATAAGAACAGTAGCACTTGAATATTCTCAAGATTCGCGCCCTAAGTAATTTGCCTAAATGTACTTAGCCTAGATCTATATGTGTAGCTTGTATATATGGAGCCAAGAAACCCTAAGGAAGCTCCAACCCCCTCACCGGATGGTTGAGAATGAAGGAACCCGTCTCTAATTGGAGGATGACAGCCCGCAAGGGATGTCAGACTGCTGCATGCCGAAGATTCAGCATGCAGGACCCCGTTTCAGCTTGGTAGGAATTCTCCTTCAATTTGTAGGGGGAAATGAGGGTCTTATATACTCGAGTGAACACTCCATGGTTTCTTCTTGAATCTATATGTTTTTAAGACAATCATAAATGTTTTGAAAACAATCATAAATGTTTTTCCATACAAATGCGATCATGCACAGTGGGGTGTTGGCCAAGGATGAAAAAAGTGGTGACCCTTATACAGAATAAGTATACAGTGCCTGGGGACATGTTTATGTACGTCAGGCACAGCATTGTTATGATAATATACTAACAAACTGTTTATGAAGAGAGGGCTAACTACTTGGTAAAAGGTCACCCCTCAGAACCGTTTTTGTCGTGTGGATGGGACAATGTATGTAAAAAGGGATATACATGACGGGACTAGACTAACGAACATGACACCAGAAAGCTTGCCATTAATCCCGGCTTCCCAACTTGATTAAATTCTGTGGTCCCAGGCAAGTATTTTTTATCCACTGAGCCACTTTTTTCTTCATGATCACTTATGTGAGCACATTGAAATATGTCAGTTCAGGATGTGCAATGTGCAAAAACCTCTTGTGTTTTGATTTAATAAAATAAAATGTTGCTCAATGTATCATTAGAATCAATGCCACATATATGGCACAGATGACACCTGAATTGCCTGTTACATCACTAATGATATTGTTGTCAGAGTGGGGGAATAAATGATCACTTTTAATTAAAAAAACTCTCAATGCAGTGATATGATCTGATGTACACATGTAAAACGCTTCTTCATGTTAAACGAATTCACTTCTGAAATGTGAATATTTTTTAAATATTTTTACATGATCATTGGTGCAGGATTTAAATGCCAACTATTTTCAGGAATTGGCTTGCATAAGGGCTCTTAGAAGCAGGCCAGACTCTTGACTCGCCTCTAGCTTGGCTCTCACTTTTTTTATGCTGCCTCGCCCACCCCTATTTACCATTGGGTCACGATGGTATGGTAATGATATGGTAATGATATGGTAATGGTTGGAGGGCGGCAGGAGTATTGCCTTCTTGGAATTCTTTTCCTTGGTAGTGGCTGTCACGCTGGGGGGGGCTTTGTTGGCACACAAGAGGGTCACGTTCAGGATTGACAACATGGCTGTGGTGCAGGTGGTCAACAGGCAGTCGGCATGGGACGAGCAGGTGCTCAAGTTGTTGAGGGTTTTTGTGCTGGGGTGTTTGAGACATGATATGGCGTTTCGCGCGGTGCATGTGCCAGGTGTGGACAATTGCAGATGCCTTGTCTCGTTCGCAGTGGGGGAGATTCCGTGGGCTCGCCAAGGACGCGGACGTGAACCCGGACAGAATGCCGAACCAACTATGGGAAGTAGGCAACACCGGATGCTACAATTGGTTTTAGGCTCATTAGCACAGTCTACGCGGTTGGCATACCGGGCGGCATGGGAGGAGTTTGTCCGTTCGGGGGCGAGGTGGCAGGCTTCCGGGGCAGCCAGACAGGAGGATGTTGTGCAGTTCATATTGGACATGGTGGAAAGAGGCCTGACGAAGGTGACGATTGTGGGCAAGTTAGCGGGGATCGCTTTCGTCGGGAAGTTGTTGTGGGGCTACGCCCCCTCCGCAGGGGAACTGGGGGCACGGATTTTGGAAGGTTGGGCACAGGAATGTGGAAGCACTGCTCGGGTGAGGAAACCATTGTCTTGGGAGCTCTTGGAGGGGGTGATGGGGGTTCTGCCCGGGGTGTGTTTGGATGACGGAGAGGCCATCCTTTTTTCTACACTCATGTCCTGGATGTTTTTCGGGGCCTTTCGTGTGTCGGAATTGTTGGGGTCTAAAGGGGATCAGGGCCTAGCCTGGGGCGAGGTCTCTTTCGGGGCGGAGGTGGTTAGTATTTGGCTCAGAAAGTCTAAAACGGACCAAAAGAGCCGGGGGAAATGGGTTGCTTTGAAGAAGGGGAGCTCGCCACCGGTTTGTCCGTTTCGGTGGGGCTTGCGTTGGAAATCATGCTCGGGGGGGCTGGGGGACTTGGTCTTTTCACATCGGCAGGGGCGGGGCGTTAAGGCTTCACAACTGCTGGCAGTGCTGCATAAAGCGCTGCTGAGACTGGGTGTAGAGGAGAAGGGTTTTGGCACGCATTCCTTCCGAATTGGGGCGGCATCAGAGGCACATGCGAGGGGTTGGGAGAGTGGGGACATCATGAAGTTGGGTAGGCGGTCATCGAATTGCTATCAGCGGTATGTGCGCAGCGAGACTGGGGGTGGGATGCTGTAAAAAAAAAAACCAAATAATAAAAAATAAAAAAAAGAGTTTTTAGTTGGTGTTTTCCTGGTCTTCATTCTTGTTTTTCTTTTCAGGTTCGGTTATGGGACCCCTCGCCAGGGAGATGTCCATTTGGATTGTGGGGCATTCGTTTGTGAGACGGGCGCAGGTCCAGGCCCGGGAGAGTTACTTTGGGGACAACCTGGGGTTCAATAAAGATTTATTCTCCGTGGCATGGAGGGGTAAGGGTGGCATGCGCTGAAAGGAATTGGTTCCAGTGTTGAACGGGATTTTGAGGGCGGGAAGGTGCCCGGATGTGTTGGTTTTACATTTGGGGGTGAATGACATGGTCAGGGAGACAGGTTTGGCGCTGATGCGGGCTATGAAGAAGGACCTGGTATTGATCAAGGAGAGATGGGCGGGGTGTTCCATTGTCTGGACAGAATTTGTTCCCCGGAGGAGTTGGAGGGGGGCTGTACACCCTGGGGCAGTGGATAAAGCGCAGAGGAAGTTAAACACGGAGATGGTGTGGTTTTGTCGTCAGATGGGGGTAGGACGGTTGGCGCATAAGGACCTCCGTTATGATGCACGGGAGCTGTTTCAGGATGATGGGGTACACTTGTCCCGGATGGGGATGGACCTTTATCTGTTGGAGTTGCGGGAGGTCCTTGCGCGGTTGCTAGGGGTTTACAGGCTTTAAGTGTCTCATGCGGTTCCGCGGGGTTTTGGGAGGGGGCAGAAAAAAGGGAGGAAGAGGCGTATCCGCCTACACTTCCCCCTTTTTTCTGGATGGCGGGGTGGTTGACAGTTGGCCGGGATTGGCTAGAGTTTGTTGTTATAGGTTTGGTAGTTTGGGTCCAGGAACAGGGAAAGGGTAACCAGTTTGGATAAGTTTAGATTAGAGGTTGGATAGTTACAGTTGCACAGAAGGCAGGTAGGGGTTACGGTCAGGGGAGTTTGGGAGTTGGAAAGGCTACATGGTGTAGTATTGGGTTATATGTTGGTTATGGAATGTTATGTTGTATTTTGGGGGATGGGGGAACTGATGTGGGGATCGTAGGGGTGGGGTGGAAGGAACAAGGGGTCAGGAAGTTATTGTATAGCGAGGTGTTAGTTTTGTAAGGCAGTGGCCAAGAAGTTAAAATTGTGATATGCACCTGTTTCAATAAAGCGGCCTTTTTCACACACAATAAGTGGTCCGGTGTCGGCTTGCCCCCCCCCCCCCCTAAATCTCCCAATGGGAGCTTGGGGGGCAGCCGAGCACAGCGAGGTCTGCCCCCCGGGCAGATTGGGAGGGGGGAGGTGCCGAAGCGGCCATTTTGTAAGTTTTGGGCTACATTTGGGGATAGCCCAAATGTAGCCCAATTTTCGTAAAAGTAGCCCAAGGGCTATATATGCCAGTTTCGCGCTTTCCCAGCCACCATATTAGGTTTGGTGACCTGGTGGCTGGGAGCGCTAGTAGCAGGGAAATAATGATAACATTTAAAATTCGAGTATATATCATCACCAACATTTAACTTCCACTTTTAATTAAAGGAGAAGGTCGGAATAAGGTAACAGTTAAGACCACATGACCTCGGAGAGATGAGGGAACATAATAATTTAAAGAAATTAAGTACTAGGTAGTGGAAATTAAGTACACATTTTAGTTTGTGGAGATTATGTAAGAAATTTACAGCGAGGTTATCATTATGGTGCATTACACATTGGCAACTATATATGTGCAATAGAAAACCAGTCATGCAAGTGGGAAAATAAAGAATTATTGAATGAGTGATTAAGCTGGACTTTGTGAAAAGCTATAAGTTGTGAGAGAAGTAAAATAAGCAACTTCCAAGGCTCTTCTTGTGAGGAACTGTATGTAAAAGCAAGCCCAAAAACAAAAATGTTGAGCTACAGCCATAATTCCAATTGACTGTTTCCCCAAATACAGCTCCAGTCCAAAGAAGACCCTGATTCACTGAGGTTTTGGCACAAGTGTAACTTTGTATAGCTAAAAGTTGGTGCTGTGTTTATAAAAATTAAATCTTAATTCGAGATGGCAATTTACTCATGCAGAAAAGAGCATTTACTTCTGGAGTTTTCCGTGTGTGTAAGTGAAAACAAAAGGTTTGCTATACTTACCCAATATTACTGTTGGTCGGATAACAGATCTTATGGTACAGTCAAATAATTGAAATAGCTGCGCTGTAAAGCAAGCAATTGACGTAACATATATGAAAACAACTTTGTAATCTGTCAAAAAGCGTTTCTAATAAATATATTGGTTTACAAAATATAAGAATTATAAGCGTAATATATGCTTTCAGATTACATAGTTAAACGTTCTTGCACTCTTGAGTGCATTAACTATTCTCAATTGCGAACTCAGCAATTATGTGCCCTAGTTGAAGGTTTGTAATAAAGACCAAAAAGGGAGAATAACAGTTGTTAACTTTATACTTTTAAGGTAATAGAACAAGTCAACTGTGCCAACTGTTTCTAAAGGCAGAATGCAAGAACTATTTAATTTTAAGAAATCCGACGGTTTGGACCAACTCGCCATCCTCTATATCATTCTAATTCCATTTGGCGCATAAAGGATGTTAGCTTTAGAGTGTAATCCATGGGACCGGCGAGAAGTGCTTGATGTTCACATGGATGTCCACCTTCTGCAGCCTGTGTGAAAAACAAAGAAGGCATGAAGGCGTAAGAGCAGAGTCGCAATGAACAATTTCCCACTCGCCTCGCCTCGAAAGTCAAAGGTTCCGCAGAGGCCAGTAATTACACACAATAAAGAGATGATGCTCGGAGCAGGGTGTCACGGTAGCTGTAATTTGCCCTCTCGCGGAGAGACATTCGAAAGCTCTGGCAGGCGGCGGATTAGCACTCCCCCCTCCGCCGTTCGAGCACGGAGGGCAGGCATCCAACTCACAAGTGCGGGGATGTGGGCTGCCAAGTATCCACTTGACATCCTCGGCTGACACGCTGGCACACTGATCAAGCACAAATGGTGTCCTGATCGTTTCCTGCTCTGAAGACATTTAAAAAAAAAAAAGGCAGGCGTAAAAAGCCTTCTCTCAGATTGATTTGCTCAAAGTAAATTGTAGCGATCCCATCGTTAGCCCCAAAGGACAACCGTAATCACGTTGTCAAGCAGAGAGAGCTTAGCTGGATTGTTAACAACTCCGAAAAGTTGTGCTGAGTGACTTTTTACAGCTCGTGTTGGGAAGGCTAAAATGCTTCTTTCTTTTACTGTAAGGCTCTTTGATAAGCGGATAGCCGAAGGGCCTGGCATTTTGATTAGTGTTACATCATGAACCAAGCAGAGCCGTGCCTGAGGGGAAGTTGTGGGTAATTGTTTCGACTAAACTGAGCATTGCAGTATTTTCATGCCCAGCTTCCAGCCTCTTCAATAGACGTGGGACTGTCTGAAATGAATGCAGAATCATTCTCTCACCACACCTGGCTAGTGTAAGTGTGGGCTGTGACTCCTGTCAGCATGACCCAGATAACTAAGGGGCATATTATCAAGGTCCGGCGTTAAAATGGCGATAATGGGCTTGATAATATGCCGATGTGAATTCCCATAGAAGCCCATGTTGACACCAGAACATGGGGGCTTCTATGGGAATTCACATCGGCATATCGCTTTAGCGGCAGTTTTCTGCCGATAAAGCGGCGATTATTTTAACGCCGGACCTTGATAATATGCCCCTAACAATAGCCAGGGTGTTCTTGAATCAGGGGCGGAGTATAGGGCCCTTCACTTGTAACAGGGCCAATTCTGCTCCCAGGCCTTTGCAGGTCTCTGAATCGACTAGCATTTTCAGAAGCCACTCAAGGGGTCTGTGAAATTTGTTAGTTTTTTCTCATGAAATGATGTGAAGACTAGACAAAATTATGTAAAAATTAAGGTTTTAGCATTGAATGTGGTTTGCCGCTATCTTGCATGATTTTTTTCACTTGATGTCACAGTTTGCCTAAAAAAGTTCTGGGTGATTCCTGAAGCAGACTGGTTCGCGCAAAATATGTATTTTGTTGAGATATTTTCTGAATGAACCAGTCTCCCGCAAATTACGCAAAATCTCATAATACAAATTTTGAGAAATTGCCTAAATTTCATATTACAGTCATCAACGTAGCTGAGCCTTCAGCACAGCCCAACTTTTGATTCACTAAAAAATTAAGATAATATGGCAAGGGATCCTTCATTATATTCTTGGCTTTCTTTTTCTAATATCGAGACTTGCTTGTTGTCCATATAAAAAAAAAATAGGAAACAAATATCTGCGGGAACAAATGACAAGCTACTGGGAGCTTCAGTTAACATACCAGTGGCAAGAGGAAGGGTTGGGTCCAAGAAATAACATACAGGGGAAAGTGGGAGTGGTTGGAGGAAAAAATCTACCGGGCTCCAGTGGCACCAATGAAAGCTGCCAGGAGGTTCAATGAACATGCAAAGGGACAGAGAGAGAGGTCAGAGGGAGGAAGAAGGAGCAGTGGTAGGCCAGAGGAATGAGAAGTAACATGCAGGGAAAACAGGGAGGGACAGGGTAACGATGAGACAGAGGGTCAGCCCAGAGGAACAATCAATCAATCAGGGGCTTGTAAAGCCTGTCTTGTCACCGGTGAGGGCCTCAAGGCGCTCAGGGGGTTGGGGGGACTGCTGGTCCGTTTTGGTAGGGGTCATTCGAAAGAGCCAGGTCTTGAGGACCTTCTTGAATTGGGTCAGCAACGCTGATTTCCTGAGGTGGATTGGCAAGGAGTTCCAGGTCTTGGCAGAGAGGTAGGAGAAAGAACTTCCACTGGTTCTGGTCTTGTGGATCCTGCGGACAGAGGCTAGGGCGAGTTGGATAGAATGGAGTTGTCTGGCGGGTATGTGGAATGCGAGGCGGTGCTCAGGTATGCTGGCCCTTTGTCATGGAGAGCATAATAGGCATGTGTGAGGAGCTTGAAGGTGATTCTCTTGTTAATTGGGAGCCAGTGGAGTTGTCAGAAGTGTTGCATGATGTGGATGCGGCAGGGGATGTTGAGGACCACTCTGGCTGCGGGATTTTGAATGTTCTGTAGTTTCTTGAGCTGTTACTGGGTGACGCCAATATAGACTGCGTTGCCATATCAGAGTCTGCTGGATGTGATTGTGTGGGTGACCATCTTTCTGGATTCTCTAGGGATCCATCTGAATGTCTTTCAGAGAAGGCAGAGCTTGTGGAAGCAGGCTGCTGAAACTGTGTTGATATGGCGGTTCATAGTGATCAGTGAGTCCAGTATGATGCCAAGGTTGCATGCATGGTCAGTTGGGATGGGAGGGAATCCCAGAGCGGCTGGCCATCATAATCATTCCAGGCTGAAGGGGTGGGTCCCAGGATGAGTACTTCGGGCTTGTCTGAGTTGAGCTTAATGCAGCTGTCTTTCATCCAGGTAGCAACAGCCTTCATTCTGCTGTGGAAGTGGGATCTGCCGGTTGTGGGTTCGTTGGTGAGGGAGAGGATCAGCTGGGTGTCTTGGTGTAGGAGAGGATGTTGAGTCCGTGGCTTCTGACGATGGCTGGGGGGGGGCATGTAGACTTTGAAGAGTGTGGGGCTCAGGGAGGAACCCTGGGGCACTCTGCAGCTGATCTCTGTGGGATCTGAGAGGAACAGGGGTAGTCTAACTCGCTGTGTTCAGCCGGTGAGGAAGGAGTGGATCCAGTCCAGTGCCTTGTGGTGGATGCCAACGTCATGGAGTCTCGTGATTAGGGTGCAGTGGGAGACGGTGTGAAATGCAGCTGAGAGGTCCAGTATGATGATGGATACAGTCTTGCCCCAGTAGAGGAGGGTGTGGATGTTGTCGGTGGCGGCGAGGAGTGCGGTCCCTGTACTGTGGTTGCTTTAGAAGCCGTATTGGGAGATGCCCAGGACATGGTTTACTTCAAATAACTTGGAGAGTTGGGCATTGATGGCCTTCTCGATGACCATGTCGGGGGCAGGGGAGGAAGGAGATGATCTGAAGTTCTTGAGGTCTGTTGGGTTAGAGGACAGCTTCTTTAGCAGGTGGTTGATCTCAGCGCGTTTCCAGTCATGGGGGAAGGTGGCAGTTTGATGGAGCAATTGATTGTGTTGTGAAGTTGTGGGGCGACTGCAGCAGCTGCTCTGTGGAAGATGTAGTTCGGGCAGGAATTGGAAGGGGCTCCTGAGTGGATGCTCTTTATGGTCTTGAGTCTGTCCTCTGTTGTGAGTGGGGTCCAGCTGAGCACAGTCTGTTGGGGTGAAGCGTGGTTGCGTACACTGGTGTCGGGCATAGTGTCAGTGTCTAGGGTGTCAAAGCGGTCATAGATTTGCCTGATCTTGTGGTGGAAGAAGGAGCCGAGTTTGTTGCAGAGGTCTTGGGAGGGTGGGATGTCTATGGTCTCGCTGTTGGGCTTGGTGAACTCCTTGACAATGGTGAAGAGTTCTTTGCAGTTGTATGCGCTGATGTTGATTCTGTCTTTGAAGGCCATTTTCTTTGTGGTTTTGAGGAGGAGGTGGTTTGCGTTGATGGTGATTTTAAAGGCTGTGTGGGATTCCGGAGTATTGTTGTTCCTCTAGCTCTTCTCGAGTCATCTGCAGGTGCGCCTGGACTTGTGGAGGGCGGGAGTAAACTAGCTGGGTTTCTTTGAGAGTTGCTTACCTGGTCTCTTCTTGAGGGGCGCCAGAGTGTCGGCGCAGTTGGAGATCCACCATTGGAGGTTGCATGCTGTGGAGTTGGCATCCGCTGGCGTTAGCGGAGCGGTTGTACTGAGCTAATTGATGAGAAGTTCTTTGGTGGCCTTGTTCCAGCTGCGATGGGGAGGAGGATGGTGGGTGTGACGAAGGCGAGATGTACGCAGTACTGGTCCAGGAGTTCGGTGGTCTGGCTGTAGCTGATGTTCCTGCTGGCGCAGAAGACGGGGTATATGTATATCCGGCTGTGTGGGTCGGTGCAGTGACTAGCTGCTTGAGTCCGATGTTGGCGAGGTTCTCCAGTAGGGAGGTAGTGGCGGTCAGGGCGTTGGGGGACGGAGCTCGTGATGTCTGGTCTGGAGCAGGGGTTGGTCTAGGTTTCTGTGAGGAAAGTGATGTAGGGAGAGGTGACATTGAGGAGGTCCTAGATTTCTGTGGCATGTTTGTGGAGGGATCGCACATTGAAGAGGATACAGTTGAGGAAGTTGGGTGCACTGTTGGTTGGCTCGGTGGCAGAAGGAGCTAGCGTGTTGGCTTGGGTGAAGGTGCGGTTGCAGTTCTAGCAGGCAAAGGGTCCATGGGCCTTCTTCGGTGATGCTAGGTGGTAGGCAGTGTGGCATCCACGTTTGAGGGATAGGAGGGTGCTGATGTCGTAGTGCTGGAAGGTCCCAGGGTCCCTGGTGCTGGGCATGGTTCAGGTGCAGGCGGGCGCAGACGGGCTTGCATTTGGCATACCAGCGGTGCGGCTGCACAGCAGCTGCCTTTAAGTAGTGCTGCAGGGGGGTAGGGATAGCTGAGGGGATATCTGAGAGGTGGGAAAACACGGGAGCGGAAAGAGACACTGGAGGGGGGGTGGGGTCGCATGGGTGATGGGGAAAACAGGCGGGAAACAGGAGAGGAAATCCAAGAGGCAGAAAAATAAAATGTAAAGGAGAAAAGCAGAAAAAATGTAAAAGAGAAGCAGAAAAAATGTAAAAGAGAAAAGCAGAAAAAATGTAAAAGAGAAAAGCAGAAAAATGTAAAAGAGAAAAGCAGAAAGTGACAGACAAAGCAGAAATAGGGACAGAAAAAGCAGAAATAGAGACAGAAAGGCAGCCATAGCAGTAATACAGTGACGCTCTAACACTAGACCACCAGGGATGAGGTGCAGGCAGGAGCATGTGGGTTGAGGAGGACCTTGAACTCCAGACCTCTGGGTCAGCAGTATTAACGGGACAGCAGCAGCTACCAGACGGAGCTGTGCTGTGAAAGGGGCAAGTCCACTAGAAGGAACCCAGAGGAACAAGGAAAGAGGAAAGGTGGTAAGGAGCAAAGAGGAGTGGATGTACGAGAGGAAAGAGAAAGGTGCAGGAATGAACAAAGAGTTGCTGATAGAGGGAGAGGCCAGGGCGTGGCTTTTGCGCCGACGCAAGATGGCGGCATACCACTGAGCTCCGTTGCTTCACGGAGCTAACCCTTTATTTATTTATCCTTTTTTGGCCATGCTCAACATCCCCTGAATTGGTCTCCTTTTCCCTGACTTTCTTGCACTCTAGTAGTATACTGGACTACACTTCACCATTCAGTGGCTGCCATTAAGTAGTGCTGGGGGGGTTGGAAAGATGGGAGGTGGGAAAAGGCAGGAGTGGGAATAGATACTGGAGGGGGCAGGGCAGCAGGTCAGCACAGCGGCAGGGGTGATAAAGGGGAAAACAAGTGGGAAACAGGAAAGGAAAGCCAAACGACAGAGGCAGCAAAATGTAAAAGAAAAGCATAAAAATTTAAAAGAAAAAAGCAGAAACAGTGTAAAAGAGGAAAGCAGAAAAATGTAAAAGAGAAAAGCAGAACAGGGACAGAAAATGCAGAAAGAGAGACAGAAGGGCAGCCCTAGCAGCAGAGCAGTGATGCTCTGCTACTAGCCCAGCAGGGATGAGGCGCAGGTTGGATCCTGGGGGTGTAGGAGGACCTCAAACTCCTGCCCTCCTGGTCAGCAACAGCAACGGGGACAGCAACAGCTAACAGACGAAGCTGCACTGTGGAAGGGGTAAGTCCACTAGAAGGAACCCAGAGGAACAAGGAAAGAGGGGAGGTGGTAAGGAGCAAAGAGGAGTGGATGTATGAAGGGAAAGAGAAAGGTGCAGGAATGAACAAAGGATTGCTGATGGATGAGAGAGGCCCGGGGCTTGGCTTTCGCGCCGAAGCAAGATGGCAGCTTACCACTGAGCTTCGTCACTTTACGGAGCTAACGCTTTATTTATTTATCCTTTTTTGGCAATGTTCGACGTCCTCTGAATTGGTCTCCTTTTCCCTTGCTTCCTTGCACTCTTGAAAGCCGGTGGGAACCTCAGGAGACCAGTCCACACGAGCGGCCGCCATTTTGTCTGCGCTCTGCTCGTGTTATTGATCTTTGAGTTCAGGAGTTTACTAAATGGACTGCGTAAGCTTTTAATTCATTATGGAGTTCTTTTTTGGTCCCTGGACAACTAGAGACTTTTGAAGCTCTGAATATTTTATGAAATGCCTGCTAAATGATATCATATTGTCCCAAATAATTTTAACAGTTGGGATGGAATGTGCTGGTTTGAAGCTGCCCTAATATTGTGGTCCCTTTTGCAGAACATGTTGTATAGAAGATAACTATATTTATGCGCACTGTGTTACGGATGAGACACAAAGTTCTATGAGAATGAAGGCAAGATTTCATGCTCTACTTGATTTCATGCACAGGCACACATTGGCTTTGAGGATATTGTTCTTCTTCTTTATTATTGGATTTGTATACCCTATGCATACACACCGATTTAATAAATGGAGCTATAAGTTGTTAAGCAGATCCTCAGGGTGTCTTTTGTTTCCTTCCTTCCTTGTGCATTCACAAGATGGTGGGAAATATTGAAATTCCTTTCTTTTCCAGCCTGCTGATGTGTAGGTGATCTTCAGTCACACGAGGAAGGCCACCATTTCCTTAGCACATCGCTTGCATTTCTGAGGTTTGTACTACATTACCTCAATGGTATTTACTCGTCACTACTTTGCTGTATGGGCAGACTTCGATCCTCTCAAAAGCTCACTCAGCGTTCGGTGCATTTTATCATAATGGCCAGTAACTCCCATATTACCACTAAACCATTGTCTTCTGGCATTAAACCAAAGACAGACAAAAATTACTCTCCATCTCTGATCCAGTCATCTCATAATCTTGTTTTAGATTCATATCTTGGATGAGGAACATGCCCTTAAACCTTTCATGAATACTACCAATAAAAAGTTACAACAAATTGAAGATCGTTGGATTGTTATGGAAGGCAAACTGTTCAATATGGAACAACGTGTAGGTCTCCTTCGGGATATGGCTACCAAAATGCCCGTGTTGGAATCCAAAATTAAGAAGCTTAAATTAAATACTAAGGATCTTGAGAACCGCAATAGAAGGAATAATCTTCATCTTTATGGTCTACCTGAGAACACTGAGGGTCCTGACCTTCTTGCCGAAAATTCTATCTGATCTTCTAGACCTTTAGTATTCTTCTCTAAATATTCAGCTAGCACACCATCTGGTCTCCAGCCTCAATCTACTAGACCATGTTGCATCATAATGTTATTTTTGAATTTACTGATTTGACGCGTGTCTTGAAAGCCGCCAGGGAAAAACTTTGTCTTGTATTGTCTGGCCACAACATCATCTCTCAAGATATCTCCAATGCAACCAATGCCAGGTGTAAAGAATTCTTAGCTCTTCATCCACAACTGAGACATCTGAACATTTGCTGTGGCATCCTACATCCTTGTCTCTATAAAATTACCTACGAGGGAATCTCCCAATCTTTTGAAGATCCAGTCAAATTAAATGTTCCTACAAAGTATTATGAAGCAGCCGATGGATATCAATGCACAATGCTGTTAAACTGTTAGTAATGCACTGCCGCTCTCTCTTTTTTTTACCTGTCTTTTTATCTAATTTATATGGCTTATTTATTTCTACCATCTTTTATTTTTCTCCGTTGTCGTTCTTGCTTTTGGTGCTGACATGCCTAATTTTTCTCCCTTTTTACTTCAGATCTGGCTTTATGTCCTTGATTTGTCTATTTATTCTTTTCTTATTCTAATACTTCTTTTCCATTCTTCTTCTATTTTTTATCCCATTCCACTTCCCTTTTACCTTCTTTTCCTTTCTACTTTTTCTATAATTGTAGGAGTGTCTATTTGTTTTTGCAATTTTTGATGTATGGTATCTTCCTGTTTCCTTCATTGTTTTTGCAGTATGTCATCACAGTTCCTTGTCTCTACCCCAACATGTTTAATGTCATCTCATGGAACGTTCTTGGTCTGGGTCACCCAGCCAAAAGGTACTTTCATGTTTATCAAACCTTAATTGTCACATCACTTTTTTACAACAGATTCACTGTAATGATGCTGAATCACTCAAGCTTAAGTGTCAATGGGTGGGTCAAGTTGTCTTTTCTTCTGCCGTCAATTGTAAGGGTGCTGTAGCTATTTTATGTCATAAATCATTAAATATCCAAGTTTTATGACTTGAATGTGATACGAATGGATGACAGGTATTCCGCAATGCTACTATCTTTAAAAAACAAATAATTATTTTTGATATTTATGGCCCTGTTAAATCTGATCCTGACTTCTGGCATAATGTTAAATTAAAACTATCCTCCATTACTAATCCTAATATTATTGTTGCACGTGACTTCAATGGTTGGTTTGACCCATTTTCTAATAGGAAATCCAAATGCAAATTTAAACCTGATAAATCACAAAGTTTTCCAATCTGCTATTGCCTCTCATCCATTCTACGCTGTATGGAAAACTTGTAACCCTAATACATATGAATTAATTTTTTTTTCTAATGTTCACCATACTGTTTCAAGAAGTGATTATATCTTAGTCTTCAAATCTTTACTCCCTTCTATTCAATCATCAGAAATTGGCTCTATATTCATTTCTGATCATGCCCCTGTGTTATCCTCCTTTGACTTATCCTTTAACAATACAAAACATGCTTGTTGGTGATTCAACAATTCCTTGTTATCCGTTCAAACTTTTATTTTGGAAGCTACCCCTTTTATTAAATCATTTTTTTAATATAAAAAGACTATGGACACTTGTGCTTATACCAACTGGGACACCTTTAAAGCTTCATTTAGGGCCTTTACTATTGCTTACACTGTCAAAAAGAAAACATTATTAAACACCCTATACCACTGCACTCTAAAACACATTAAGACACTTGAACATGCTTACTTTGCTTCTAAATCCCCCTCCCATCTGCGGGATCTTATCAATGCCAAATCATCCCGGAATAAACTGACTACTGTTGATGCATGTAACATCCTCCTCAAAATAAAATCTAAATATCACTGGAGTCAAAATAAAGCTAGTAAAATGTTGGCAAATTATCTAAAAGTTAAATCGAAAAAGAAAAATATTGGGCCTATTCAGAATGACCATACAAAAATTATTTTACACTCCAACTCTGATATTGTTAACACCTTTCAAATCCCATTATGAATCACTATATACAGAAGATATTCATCCTTCTGAATATAATATCACATTTTTTTTAAGTGGTCTCCCTAATCCTCCTTCTATACCGGACATTCTGGCTATCCTGGAAAAGGACATAACCCTCCAGAAGATTTTGGATGCTATTAAATCTTTAAAGAAAGCCAAAGCTCCTGGCCCTGATGGTTTTTCTATTGAACTATTCTCGTCTATTTAATCTATTTTTGCTCCTAATTCACTTGAACTCTCTACTTCTTTTTTTAAATTAATATCCAAACCAGAAGGCTCTTTTTTAGATGCACTCATTGTTATCATTCCTAAACCAGATAGAGATCATACCCTTTGTAAAAATCATTGTCCAATCTTCGCTAATTAATTAGGTCTGTAAAATGTTTGCAAAAATTCTTGCTTCTAGACTAGAAAATGTTATCTCTATTAATGTGATCTGTCTGGTTTTCTAAAAGGTAGACTCGCCTCGGATAATGCTAGGATGTTCTCTAATATCCTTACATTGGGGAAAGATTACCCTTCCCCCTCTCACTGCATTATCTCTTGATGCTGAAAAAGCATTTGATTGTGTAAATTGGAAATTTATGTTTAAAACTCTTCAGTGGTTTGGTTTTGGCCCTAAATGTATTTCATTTATCAGACTACTATATTTAGAACCACATGCTTGTGTTTTTGTCAATGGATGTTTTCCCCTTATTTCAAATGACATAGAACCACTAGACAGGGTTGTCCCCTTCCACCTCTACTAATTCATCTTTGTCTAGAACTTTTTCTTGAACGTATTCATTGTAATCCTTCTATATCAGGTCTCCAACATAACTCTCTCCAAACCAAACTCTATGCTTATGAGGATGATGTTTTGGTTTATTTATCTAACCCCCTGACCTCCTTACCTACCATTTTGCAGGAGATTGATTTATATTCTAAAATATCTGGCTATAGATTAAAGTTCTCTAAAACTGAAATTGTACCATTACATTCTTTATGCTATCAGTTTAAGTTTTATAATACCAATTGTATGTTGTGTCCTTCCAGATTAAATACTTAGGTGCTTGGTTCTCCTCCAATAACTTACACACTCTCACAATTTTAATGATGCTCTAAAACTTAAAATCCAATACTTATTCTCTACTTGGTCCCCTCTCCATTTATCCTGGAAGAGTAGATTGGAAACTATTAAAATGATGATTGTACCTCATGTCCTTTTACTACTTTCTATGTTACCCTTCAAAATTCCTAATTATTACTTTAGCCAAATTATTTCCCTTTGTACCAAATTTATCTGGAATAATAAAAATCCTTGTATTACCTTAGCTAAGTTAACTAGACCTAAAAATGAAGGTGGTGTACGTTTTGCTAATTTTAAGTCCTATCATACTGCTTTTTTAACTTGTCGAATGTATGCTTTGACCAGAAATGATCATGACTCCCCTATACCTGGCTGGATCACCTTTGAAAATACATTATTACATGGATTTTTTTTTCAGGATGTTATTTGTATTACTAACTGTACATTTATTTCTAAAAACTATTTCAAAATATTCCCAACATTTAATTAATTCGCTGTTTACCCATGGCACCGATTTTTATCAAGCATTTCTTGCCTCCTCTATTTGGTATAATAAATTTATTACGTTTCGTCATAAGTCATTCTACTTTAAACACTGGAAAGAAAAGGGTATCCTATATGTTCTGAAAGGTTTCAGCACTCCGTCCATCATATTCTTGTGTTTGCTTTGTTCGCCCTAAGTTGGCAGGATATGCCCAGACGTGGGTCCCTTGCTCACTTTGCCACTGGATTCAAGCTAGCCTGGCTGATGAAGGGTGTTACCCAGAAACCGGTCCCAGGATGCTTGTTTCCGCTTCAGGGAAGACATGGCTTGGCAGTTCAGGCTGAACTGTTCCCATGAGGCACAGGGTCAAGACTGATTTGCATATAGCTGGGTCTGAACTGAGGTGGCGAAGTGAGCTAAAGAACAATGATGGATTCAACCCAGATCTGTGACTGGGGGTGGGTGTCTGAAAGGTTTCAGCGCTCCGTCCATCATTTCCTTATGTTTGCTTTGTTCGCCCTAAGTTGGCAGGGTATACCCTGTTGTGGGGCCCTAGCTCACTTTGCCACTGGATTCAAGCTAGCCTGGCTGATGAAGGTTTCAGCACTCCGTCCATCATCTCCTTGTGTTTGCTTCATTCACCCTAAGTTGGCAGGATATGCCCAGACGTGGGTCCCTTGCTCACTTTGCCACTGGATTCAAGCTAGCCTGGCTGATGAAGGCTGTTACCCTGAAACCGGTCCCAGGATGCTTGTTTCTGGTTCAGGGAAGACCTGGCTTGGCAGGTCGGGCTGGACCGTTCCCATGAGGAACAGGATCAAGACTGATTTGCATATCGCTGGGTCTGAACTGAGGTGGCGAACGATGATGGATTCAACCCAGATCTGTGACTGGGGGTGAGTGTCTGAAAAGTTTCAGCGCTCTGTCCATCATCTCTTTGTGTTTGCTTTATCCTATATGTTCATCAATTAATCTCCCAAAATTCTGTTTTCCCTTCCTTTTCACTTCAAGAATGCTATAATTTACCCAGCTCTTTCTTACCCCAATATTCTCAACTTTCTCTTGTACTTCAATCATTTTTACTAACCAATAACTTTCCTCCTGACTCTATTCTGTTTATTCCCTCGAACCTCTGTATATAATATTGCTTGTGATTCCAATCCCAAAGCATCCCTCATATATAAACTTTTATCCACATCAATTTCAGGCATACTTAAATCCTCTCCTGAATTGACATGAAAGCAAGACCTTCCTGTGTTGCTTTCTGTTCGACAGTGGGGTACATTATGACATAAAAAGCTGCCAAAATTACCCAATCTTTATTTTTTCTGTATAATAGAGCTGTTTTTACACCTATTTTTATTCATAAAATTGACTCAACCACTTCATCTTTATGTTAGTCTTGTCTTCCCTCCAATGGTACCTTACTTCATTTAATGTACTATTGTCCTAATGCTTTACATTTTTGGAAATCTATTTGGTCTATATGTTCAACAACATTTCAATGTAATAGTCCACTCTCAATTCAAAATGTTTTTCTTGGAACAATGTCCGATCATTTTAATGACCATTCTCCGAAACCAATGTTATTTAATCTTTTTATTGCGCTTGCTGTTAAAGTTATACTCCCTTGTTGGAAAGATTATTCTAAAATATGTCAGTTAATATGGTGGAATCTTATTTGTGATGAGCATTGAATGTCTACAGTTACTTCTTCATCGTTATCTCAAAAAATTAAATTTGATTTACTCTGGTTACCTTTCACTACTTTGTCTTCGAACTCATCTTTATCTTCATTTCTATACCTCTTTCTTTTACCTTTTCTATCTCTTCTTTCTTTCCATCTTATTTTCCTTTAATCCTCTCCCTTTACTCACAATCCTTTTTGTATAAAATATAACATCAATTATAGTTAGACATGTATTTTGCTCATCTTTTTACATTTCAGTATTAGATTACATTTTATAATTTAGTATTTTTATATTATTTCATCCATTAATCTCTAAACTATGTATTTTGATACATTGTTTTCCTTCATTTTGATGACTGTAATCTTTATTTTTATTTTCGATTCTAATAAAAAAAATTAAACTAAAAGAGGGAGAGGCCTATAGTTATAAACAGTCCTTCATACTTTTCAATGCAAACATTCCAATAGAGGCAGATGGATGTAGCCACTAGGCAATAGTATGAGGCAAGAGAGAAATATACTCCTTAGGGCTGAGCCAAGGTGTGAGTGGCAAAATCTCAAGCCTTTGGCTGAAACATACAGGTCAAAAAAGCCAATTGTTGAAGCTGGGCAGACCCAAAGCCACTCTTTGTGTATTGTAAGCAATATATCTGGTTGACAGCACTTCTGAGAAAACCAGTCTGAAAAAGTAGACAGTCTAATGGAGGGCTTGTGGACATTTCAGTTGCTAAAGGCCATATTCCTTGCTGGTGACAATTTATGTCAGTATACATCACTGAAACCT
The DNA here is from genome assembly GCF_964204655.1 of Triturus cristatus. NCBI lineage: Eukaryota > Metazoa > Chordata > Amphibia > Caudata > Salamandridae > Triturus > Triturus cristatus. Next base: position 918,539,589 of record NC_140581.1, on the reverse strand, counting down.
TTGTGTGATAAGCCAACAGTAACGCAAAACGAACAGAGGCAGAAAGCAAATTTTATAATTTTTATAAAACTAATACGAATCCAAATGATTCTCTTTTTCTGACTGCTGTCGCTTTCACCCATGTCTTGTGTGTCAGACGTCATATTTGGAAGCAATGATGTGGTTTCCTTACTTTAGGTGCATGGTGCTTCAGAAGCTTTTGCATTAATCAGTGTGTATGTCCAGCAGCGTAGCATGAGGTCTGCATTTTTCCCACAGGCTGTAAAGTGTTCTTTGATCCCCATTGACTACGTTGCAGAGCAAGAGGAAGAATGGATTACCATTCAAACAATTTCGACATATTGTTAATGCATTGTTCCTTTTCAATGACAGTGTCGAATGTCATAACCGGTGCAAGATTTATCAATCTTTCACGCATTGCAACACAGCAGGACAACTTGCTGCACTGCATGAAAGGGAGAGGGCAGGAATGTGCCATATTTACCAATATATGGTGCATTCTTACTCTCTGCCTGCACTGGTACACAATCTGCTGTCTAGTGCCAATGCAGGCACCCTCGCACCAGGATTGTTTTGGTGCAGAAAGGAAGACCTTTCTGAACAAAAACAATCCTCTGACGCTTTTTCCTCTTTCTAAGTGTGCTGCAGATTCTGGCACACTTAGCAAGAGGAAACAACAAGGACCTATTTCTCCTTGTTGAGCCTGCCCTGGGAAGGTGTAGCATTTTGATGCATTCCTAGGTTTTCCAGTCTTTGTAAATATGGGACTGCACCAAACTCCATGGGTGAATGTGTAGGAGACACCACACTCCAACCATGAAACACCCCACCTAGGACAGAATGACTCCAGATTTACCATGCAACGATGGGCCATTCAAGATGGCCTTGCGCTGCTTTAGTATTCCGTTGCCCTTGCAACACCATGCGTAACACAAGGGCAACACAATACTATAATAAATCTTTGCCCCCAGTAATTTCTATTACAGGGCACTCCAGGACGCATCTCCTCATGTGTCCTGCTTCTCCTTTGGCTGATTTGCTCATCACATGCTGCTGCTGGTTACATGCTCTATGTGATTCTGCAATTTCTACACGTTGCTTCTGATTTGTATGCTGCTGCCCTTTGTAGTTAATTTGACATAATCTCATTTTTATCAATGTTAGCGCCAATTTCCATTGGGCACCATCAGTGAAAAATTGTTCACCTCTTAAACTAAGGACACTAGAAAATCTATGCAAGTTTTGACTCAGCAATTAAAGTCCCAACGCGACCTCAACTGTGTCCAATTTTTGATGAGCATTTTTGACGAGCATATATGTAGGCCGGAGGAGCAAATTCGATAGAAAACCAAGTTTTCTGAATGCTGTGAAATTCTAAAACTACTTTCCTGTAATAGTTATATTGAATCCGACTTTGGCAAGATACTGGATTTATTGCAACCATTATTTTGATTGTTTGAATGATAGGGCTAGCTTGCTCAAAACAAAAAGTTGGAATTTGTTAAGTTTAATAAAGCCTTCCCCATTAGCCTATGGGGCTAGGAGCACTACAATACGGAAAAGCCACTTTGGCTGTTTTTCCCTACCAGGGCATAAAAACATCTTTTATAATGTCCCTATGTTTTACAACTATGCACTCTGTACAGACCTTAGGGGTGATATAAGTAATTGGACTATCAATTCCAAAGTTGAATTTGGACACAGTTTTACTTTAAAACCAAGCCTACAAGACAAGCCTGGTTTTAAAATGACATTGGACATTACAGCAGTGCACACTTAAGTGCATGAAGTCCACTGGGGCCTCTAAACCTACATGCCCAATGTATACTGGGGCATTACAGGTAGATTGTCTTTGTCAATTAGAATGATACCAATTAACACACACTTTTTAGATGATGGTGCACTGGCCCTGGGTGTAGTTAGAAGAAAGCAGGGAACTTTCAGAGTCAGTAACCACCAGCATCAGTTCTAAAGTTGGAGGGTATCAGGGCAAAAAGGGTGGCTTTTCTATACAATTTCATCGTTATTTTGAATACCATGCCAATTCAGTCTGGACCCACTCATGTGCAAATCAGTCTTGACCCTGCTCCAATGGGAAAGGTTCAGACAAAACTGCCAGACCAGGTCCTCATGAACTGGATCACAAGCAACCCCAGACCAGTTTCACCCTTATTAGAGTTTATCCTTCGGGTATAGCATTGATTCTAGTGGCACAGTGTTCACAGGACCAACATCTGGGAATTCCCGTCCCACTTAGGGCGACACACTAAAGCGTACAAAAAGTGATGGATGGATTGCTTGAAGTAATCTCAATCACTGTGAATTACATGGGGCAGCATACCAGTCCATTGTTATTTTGCACACCATGTTACCTCAGACACAGCATTTGTGCACAGTGATAGCTCTCCATTGAAATGAGAAAATTCTCCCAGTGTAACTTCATGATGTCCTGTAGTTTTCTGTCAATGTTTTACAAGATCCATGTTTGTCACTCCTTCAATTTTGGGAGGTCCTCCGGGGGGTGGTGATGATGTGCATGGTCCCCCTATTTCACAAATCTCACCCCCATAGAGGACATATTCAAAGAACTGATCCTGCGATGCCAATCCCTTGCATGTGCATCGTCTTATAGAGTCAACTAGTTGACCTGCACATCAATGGTTGCCACCTGTTAGGTTAGGGGCCGGAGTTTGTTCAATGTGAGGACAGTTTGCCTCACCTGGGGTTTCCTCTCCGAGAGAAAATGGCTAGAAGACAGGAGTTGTATTTGGGTCAAATGATGGAGCAAGTGAGGTAACATAGGTAGCTGGAGGATGAAGGCTGGTTGTAGGGGAATCCTGCAAAGTTGGAAAAAGCATTTGTGGCTTTTGTGCTGGTACCTGGGGACCTGCTATTCAGAAACATGCACAAGGAGGGAGAATGCTAGCTGGTAGTGAGGTGGTATTTGAGGTGATATCCTGCCTGGGGCAAACAATCTCCTCTTCCGCTGCAGCGTTGGAGGCTATAGAGATGGTAGTTAGCAGAAAGATTGGGTTTTATCCCAGAACTGCATTTCATCTTTCATTCGTGCATCGAATGGTATCAAACTCAGGCTGTTTGTCCCCAGGTGGTCACAAGAAAATGCACTAGGTGGGAGAATGCTAGCTGGTAGTGAGGTGGTACTTGAGGTGCTATCCTGCATGGGGCAAACAATCTCCTCTTCTGCTGCAGCGGTGGAGGATATAGAGATGGCAGTTAGCAGAAAGATTGGGTTTTATCCAGGAATTGCATTTGACCTTTCATTCATGCATCAAATGGTATCAAACGCAGGCTGTTTGTCCCCAAGTGATGCTATTGTGCACTGTAAGGTAAAGTCACAGATGGAACACAGTAATGACATACATTGGTAAAAGGTTTAATTTTTTCCCATGGCCAAAAGATAGCATGTGTCTTACCTGGGAATGTCAAAGGTTCTTACTGTGTGGATGGATCCCTTGATTCCAACTTCCCACCAACAGTCTCTAAAGAGAGCTGTAGACATGCCCTCCCTGAAGCAATAGTTGCAGAAAAGAATTTAAAAAAATAGAATTCTGGTAGTGTGACTGAGGACAACTGTGATAGGTGTAACTTGTCTTGCTGCAGATACATATAAAACAGGGATATGACATGTATTTCACTTGGACAAAGTGATAAATTGACATGCATTTGTTAGCAGTGAGAAAGGAGGTCAATGAGATGCAGATGGGTTTAGATGTTATTACGCACAGCTTTACATAATTGAGGGATGGTAGAAAGTTGATGTGCTGCCTGCTGAATGCCCCCTAATGTGGTGTGATGGGTGGACATCTATTCCTCACTTCTGGCTGTACTCAGCTGAAAACTCAATATTTTAAAAGGGCAACACTAATAATCATCATGACTATCATGTTATTGCTCTTCTAAAGGCTGACACTTAAGTATACAAAAACGTGATGAATGGAATTCTTGATTTAAGTTCAGCCATTGGTAATCACTCAAGGACACACCCCATCCCATTGTTATTTTGAACACCATGCCATATAGAGCATCGAAATATCACAACATAAAAGATCTGAGGGTATGGGAACATTATAGCATTAGACAGTAGTTGAATATCCGCAGTCATGTTCTGGGTGATAGCGTGGGAATGGGTTAGTTAAAGTCAGACATTAAGGTGATGTGAGAGATTGTTGGGTAGTATAACAAAGAACTTATCACTCTATGATTTGCTGTAATTGGATCATGGGTAGATGTTAAGGAAGTAGTTAAAATAAAGAGGTTATTTTTTAACATAAGGATGCAGGCATTAGCTCTGTCTCTTCACTCCTTATACCAGTTGGTGAGATATGCTGAACATCAGGTCATTATTGTGTTCTAGAAGCATATCGTAAATATCTTCACACTAATGCAGAGGGAAAGATGCATACATATTAAAATATTGCTCTTTATGTTTACTTATCAGGCTCTGCCATCCATCTGCATACTGGCTCAATATGTGTCAGGCAATGCCAATGGAGGGATGGTGGTGGCAAGCGGCTGACAGCACAGGATCTGGAAAGGAGAAAATGATATGATGTAGATTAACATATTTGAACCATAATCAGTAACAATATAACTGTTTTGAAGACATTGTCTCCGAATTTGTAGACAAGATACGTTTAGGGTAGTGTGAAGTTATGACAATGAAATATGTACACTTCTCAAGAGTGTGGTTGTGGCATTAATAGCAATGAGGCATACATGGCTGGGTAATAGGGATGCATAAAGGTGTTAGTCCGGTTTATGGCCCTGCCATAGGAGGTTCCGTTGCTGCTTAAGCTATTCCCTTTACTGAACCAGACACTGTGAGAAATGGGGTTATGTGTTAACCCTGCTCAAGGAACAGCCACACTCCCTGTCAGGGTGAATTACTAAAGTCACTAAATTAGTCTGTGCTTAAACCTTTTGTAGCTTGGGACAAATCAGTCAGACTTAACTTAGAGGCAATGTCTAAATATTTATGCAGTATGCAAAAAGTAATAAAGCGAAAACACCACACAAGAAAAATTTAGAAAAAAAGAGCAAATTTTAATAAAGTATTCAAAGCCAAACAGCAAAAATCCAAACAGTAGAACCAGAGTTATGAATTTCTAAAGTTTAAAGTGAAAACTAACACCTAAAAGATCAAAGCGCCAACCACAGATATCTAGTCATGTGAGACCGGGTCTAAGTCGAAAAATATGGCAAATCGCAATGGAGCATGTGTTGGATAAAAAAAGTGTATTGGGCCAGGTAGGCACTTACCCTTCGGACTTTAAAGAAAAAGTATCAGAGAAAGTTCAGCGTGGCAAGGTAGGGAGTAAGTGTCATCATTGGGAAGCTACTGGACGACATTGCAGTGCAGACTTCCATGTTCAGACAATATCCTTTTTGGAATTCGAAAATCTTCAGCGGGACGAAGCTGGAAACTGTAGCTGAGGAAAGTTCCAATAGACGATATGGCATGCTAACTGATCTGAGAATATGGGGTAGCCTCTCATTATGTAAACTTAAATTTGGATTAAAAACACGATGTTTGTTATTTTGGCACATATTTTGCGTTACAAGTACACTGATGGTTTTGATTTTCTGTTTAGGTCACGATATGCAATGTTTGATTTATGCTATGTAAAATGTTCATGCTTCACAGTTATGCGTAATGAGCGATTTTGAGTATGGGGGAATAAGCGTGGGTGGTTTCTTTGTTTCTGTTCAGAGGGTAGAGTGCATTATGGGATTGATGGTTTTCGTTTCATTCTACGTGCACGTGTAGGTGAGTTTGATGCAAGGGTTCTTTTATTTAATTAGTTTCACGTGGGAGTACCGTTTAAAAGCGGAGCCAATTGGGGAGAGAGAATGATGTTTGATCTTTCAGTCAACAGTGCGGCATGGAAAGGTCGAGTATGTCGGACTCAGCATGTTTAAGGTAACAGGGGAATTGTCATTGTTATTTTTATGGAGTGGGAAACTGAGGAGAGTTGGTTTAAAATGTATTTCTTTTTTAGTTATGGCAATGGGGCGGTGATAAAAGTTTGGGAGATTTAAAGAAGTCAAGCTTGAATTAATGCAAGTTTTGATAACATCTTTTTAGATTCAGAGAGTTTATGTTTGTACAGTCAGTTTAAGAGTCATTTTCGATTTTCTTTACAGCAAACCCCTGACGAAGAACATAATTGTTCGAAATGCATTGGGTTATTAAACGTGTCCGCATCGAAATTTGATTGACAGCACGTGCTAATGTATAAGCCTGGATGGGCGACAGAAGGCATTTGAATATGCGAAAATAAAAGATTCTGGTCAATACTGCTGTCTCCGGAGTGATTCTATAATTAGAAGCAGAGATGGATTAAAATATGGTCTATTGGATGGTTCACAGTGGATTACTTGGTTTACATTAAGATGGACGACAAGGTTCATTTTGGCATTTCTTCTTTACAAGCTGTGCGGCAGTTTGGTGCATGAATTAAGGCACTTTTTGGCAGAAAGTTCCAATAGACCAGATACCCCTTTGGTAAAGGACCTCTGAACAGTATTTGCTGCTGCGCAGAAGAACGTAGCGGAAGCTACTGCAAAGTCAGGCTGACTGGTGATGCACCCTGGGCAGACAGACAAACAGGTTGGCCCCAGTCTCCTCTTGGTTCTCAGAGCAGTTTTTATCCAAAGATTTTCTAAGTCCCAAGTTTTGGATTTTGGCTATCTGGGCACGTTTACTACCACCACCAGGGGTCGGGACTGGAGAGGCACCACTTGGATAGTTAGGACTCACTCAGTGTGGGTCCAGGTGCAGGTTCAAGATAGCTAGTTAATTTCTGTCCTTGAGGCTCTGATCAGGAGGCCACCTAACAATCCCTTGGAGTCACTCTGGTAGTGATTGGTTCAAGCATTGGAACAGGGCTCAAGCAGCAGGGCAGGACTCCAGGCAGCTAAGCAGTCCTTCCAGATGCAGCAAAGCAGCCTTTTGGAATATACAGCAGTCCACAGTAGCATGCAGTCCTCGAAGAGTCATTTCACAGGTCTGGAAAGTGAACTGAAGAGTGGGTCTGAGGGTCCTCTTTATATTTGGTGCCTTCCTTGAAGTAGGAGAAGTTTGTAAACGATTCCCTTTGAAGTGCTTGAAGTTTCCTGCTTCACTTGCCCTGGCTCCAAGCTCGCTGTATTAACAAAGCTGTGGTGACAAGTCCTTTATCTGAAGGCAGGGCACAGCCTATTTAGTTGCAAGTTGGGCTGGTCCCCCATCATGCCAGCAATGGCCCATCCAAGCACACCTAATAACTCTATTGTGTGGCTGTCTGGGAGGAATAAACAAGGTCCACCTGCCAATAGGAACACCCTGCAGGCACCAAATATCCAGGGCAGCAAAATCCCAACTTTCTAAAAGTGACATTCTCAAAATTGTAACTTAAAATCCAACTTTGTCATAAAGGGGGAATTAAATTACAATTCTCAGGCACCAAACATGAAATGTTTACCTCTTCAATTGCTATTAAATGTAATAATGCATCCTAATGTTGAAGTACCGGGGATTTTAGGACCCCAGCGGTGCCAGGGGTAGCACCCTATGACTTCGTTTTCCATGTTGGCGTAGTATTATAAAATTCCACTCTCATGGTAATATAACAAAGAACTTGGCAAATAAGCTGAAATATGAAAAGACATCTTTATTAAACTCAAATGAGTGAGACTACGTTGCACAGAAGCCTTAGCAACTGAATGAGGCAGTCTCCAGAACAAAAACCAGTCTTCTCTTTTATGGAGAATATTACGCTCTGGGCAACACCGCCCTTCTCTTGCAGTTGGTCATTCACATATTTTACTTCAAAGAACAAGCAGAGTCATGATTACAATCCCACATTTCAGTTCAGCCAGCCCGCAATTATTTACCCAGCGAGGCTCAGATCCCTCATCAGATATCGATAGGCCCCAATAAACATGAGCATCTCCTGTTTGGAAAACAAGCCATAAAGCAGGAACAGTCAGGTGCGAAAGAGATTAGCTGGAGGCTTGTGTAGGATGAAAAGGCTTTATGGTGTGTCAAGCCCTGATGCTAATCACAGGTGGCCAGAGGACGGGGAACTCGTGAGACCGGATTGACCTGGGGCAACAGAGCCAAGCTGCCCAGGTCACAGAAAAGTCAAAGGAAAGGCACATATGCTCTAAAAGGCCCGTATTTGCTTCATGCTATGTAGCCTATGTGAGGGCAACCATAAGATGGCCACCGCTTCTAAAATGGAACCCACGTAGTGATGTATAATAGCGTATACATAGTGCATTCATAGCTAAAACGTTACACAAAGCACTTGTACATACCGCATTGACCATTCGCGGTTCGCTAATACCGGGATAGACAGGGGTAGGGCCCTGCCTCCTACGCGGTCCCAAATTTTAAAGTACGACAATGTTATCCTTTGGAAGAGATAGGCCACACGGTAGTGAAAAGCGAATTTTGAAGTTTTTTACTACCAGGACATGTAAAGCGTAAAAGTACATGTCCAGCCTATTAATTACAATACACCCTGCCCTATGGCCTACCTATGGCCTACATTATGGATGACATGTGTAGTAAAAGTGAAGTGTTAGGCTAAGCAAGGAGGTTATTTTCCCAAGCCGCATTGGCAGTTTAAAACTGCATTCAGGATGAAGTGGCAGACCTGGGACATGTTTTAAAGGGCTACTTAAGTGGGTGGCACAATAAGTTATGCAGGCCCACTAGGGAAATGTAATTTATAGGCTCTAGGTATATGGTGTATCACTTTACTAGGTACTAGTGAGCAAATTAACTATATCATGTGTAGGCCAATTTTACCATGTTTTAGAAAGTAAGCACATACACAAAAATGTTATCACTGGTTAGCAGTGGTAAAGTGCACTTAGTCCTAAGGCCAACAAATACAAATTCAGGAAAAATTGAAGAGGGAACGCATAAGGTTTGGGGTTGGTCCTGAAGAGAGCCAAGTCCAAAAGTCACTGCAGAAAGAAAGTTTAAGGTGTGAAAAGGTGTAAGATGTTAGATCAGTTATCACTTTAAATGGAGGAAGAATCTGTGTGTGAGGAGCATGAAGGGGGATGTTTATTGTTTGAGGACAGTATGCAAAGAATGTCGAGTTCAAATGTATTTGAAAGATGGAGGTATTTTGTTCTTTCTTGACCTGATGTTGGGATTCTCATGAACAGGCAGGCAATATATAGCAGGTCATGGAAGGCAGTGAAAATGATATACTCATCAAGCGAGGTAAGGTACAAGTAAGATCTGAGGATGCCGTGAGGTAGAGGCTTTGCCACCTGTGTACTGCAAAATTTGCAACTCACCCACCTTCTCTCATTCTGCCATATCTTTAAATTCCCCCGTAGAGTGTACTTCCAACTCCAATGCTTTTACCGTGTCAGTGACTGCTTGTGACATGGCCACCTTCTCTACTCCACTGAGGATGTGTGGATGCAGACCATGTAGTTCTCCGCAGTGATCTAATACCAGTTAACTACCAGTTCTGTCTCCTCCTGGTTTGCGCTCCTCTTTCTCTTGAGTGGGAGCAGCTGCATCCTGGAGGCTGTACCGGTTTGTATCATCCATAACTTCTTGCTGTAAAACAGAAAGAGGGTAGAGCCAATGATGTAGTCTGTATTTATGAACTTTCTCTAATAATGTTTGTCAAATGTGTGTGATTTTCCTCGGGTGATGGTTGTTTTGTGTTCCATTCAATTTGTAATTCTATGTAGTGTAGGCAGAGATCTGCGCCTACGCTGCATAGCACTACACCTATTAATGTAGCTTAAAATATATTTTTAATATTATTAGAACTGTAAATTTACAAGTGATAATGTTTTTTGACATTTAGTCATACACGTCATTCATGTCCTCAAGTGTTTATTCCCACTTAAGGGGGTGGAGACAGATCATCCCACTACTAGGCAGAAATATCCACCTTGTGTTGCTAGATGGTAAGCAGTTTTAGATTTTAGCCATGTGCAGCTAGAAATCTCCACAAGCGGATTAAGTTTAGTGAATAGGTCTGAAGTTTTCAGTCGTCAGCAAATCACCTTAGAAATTCTAGGAAATCCATGTAGAAGATTTTAATCACGTTCAGGCGTACAACAGTCATCCTGTAACCACACATTATATGTTATGTAGTAAGAATCACTAGAGCTAGTAGCAGGCCTCTATTTTATTAATTGTGCTTTTAATTTTGGCATCTTATTAGTAGTATTCATGGAACACAGAACTAGCTCAAAACATCAGCGGTGTGCTGTCCACTGCAACAACAATATGTATTTCAAATGTGTAGTTAAAAGACATGGAGGTATGTTAATAACTTGTTAGGGAGGGTGCAGACTAATTGAAAGGTAAAGGGAAATTAGTGAAGACAGGATATCTGGCTTCTGGTTGGGTCTACATGGGGATGTATGGCTAATGATACAATGAGATGAGGGTAAAACACTTTGAAGGTGGGAGAAGACATCAATCCTTGGGTGAGTAGGAGTGCCAGGAACATCCCCACAGTTTACATTACTTGTCGTCAGAGTAGAAGAGGTTTCGTCACAGGGGCTAATCAAATTAGATGGACATAGGCATAAGTTACAGCTATGGTTTTTTATATTTAGTCATTGAGAACATTTATATCTTGGTTTCACAAAATGTATATCAAATGCAGATGTAGCAAATTGAAAGGGGCGGTTTTAGGTCGTCCCTTCCAGTTTGCAATTTTCTTACATCATGTATCAATAGTTTATGACAGTATTTGTGCTGGCAAATCATTAATTGGTTACCAACACTTCAAAAAAAGTGGTACCTCCTCCTTTTGGACCCTACCCCTTTGTCAATGTTGTAAAACATTTTTATGGAGTCTGCAGTGGTCCTTGGGATCAGTTCTTATTCATAAAAAAAAGTTTACTGAAGCTTTTATTAAAAAAAATGCATCCTGTTTGCTTTTATGGAAAAAAACTTGCATTAGTAAAAAGAAAATTGTTTTATTTAAAATAAATCACAGACATGGTGGTCTGCTGACCCCAGCAGGCCACCATCCCTTTGTCAGTAATTCGCAGTTGGCTGAAATTACAACCTCTCTCATGCATATTATTCGGAATTTTATGAACCACCATGTTTGAACATATATCAGTTCACAAAAAAACAATGCATTCAGTTAAAATCAGTGCACACATTGTGGCCACTTTTACCCATGCTTTGGACAAACATATGGCCCTTGGTTTCCTAAACTTATTATAAATTGCATTTAATATTATTCAATGTAGTGAAGGGATTAGGCTCTGCATGCGTATGCCATCACACCAAATAAGAGTTAGGGCCTGATTATGAGTTTGGCGGTCGTGGGGTGGGCTGCCACGACAGCGCCCCGCTTCGGGACTGCCAAACCTGTAGTTAGACCATCCACCAGATCAGGAGCTTTCTCTTGGTCTGGTGGGTGGTCCTTTGGCATTCCCATGGCGAATGCTTAAGGGCTGTTCCTGCACTGTAAAGTCCATGCAGTGCAGGAAAGGGGATGCATGCAGACAGGGGGGCACTTGCCTCACTGCATGCATCCCATGGCCCTGAGGCAATAGGGGGCCCTGAAGCCCCCATAAGTTTCCTCACTGCCGCACTTATAATGGCGGGTTCACCGCCATTGAAAGTGAGGTGGTCAGGAAACTCCTAATATCCTGGTGGCGCAGTGGCCCCATCAAGCATATTCAGACCTCTGACATCCACACCACTGCTGTGGGGTCCATGATCCCCGGTGGTTGTGGTGGTTCTGTGGTGGTCCCACGGCCATATTTGTAATATGGCGAGTGGACCATTAATCTGGCGGTCCAGGGTATGCCACCACAGGTTCGGCAGTCTGATGGACTGCTGAACTCGTAATCAGGCCCCCAGACTTTAGGCTAACATTTCATATTATATGTTGCTGTCAAACATTTATTTTCGCAAGCTGCAGAGCATTTCTCAACTCCAAAATGTATGCTGTACACAAGTAGTTCAGTTCAGAAGTGTACATACTAAATGTTGTTTGTTTATCCTCTTCCCAAAGAGTGTGCCACGCAGTGATGTGTGTCATTTACAGTTCCTCTCTCCTCCCATGTTCTTGGGAGATGCTTTTTAGCCTCTTATTTATTTCCATTTCAATTTTTTGATTTGTAGAGCGCATGGCACAGATTACAAGATGCGCAATTTGGGGCAGCATCCAAGTCCAGAGATTCCTGCAGTGGAACCGTGAGTCTGGCATCGAGGTGGTTAAGACATTTTTGAAAATAATTTTATTTGAGGTTTTGCACTCTATATTAATTCAGTAACCAAAAATGTTACATGATGCAGTCTGAAAATGGTCTGTAACACCAGATCTGGGGTGCAGAGTAGCAGGAGCACTGCTAAACAAATTAGGTTCACAGCATTTTTCAATATTTTCAATCCTGTTGCCTTAGGGTGTCATATCTTGTACTTTGTCATTGTCTAACCCACTGACCAGTACCTTTCAATGTACAAGTCCTCCTTCAGCTTTGGGTCCATGTGTTCTATTTTAACCCTTACTTGCTCTTTCAGCGACCATTCCTGCATGTTCTTACACCAAAGGTCATACACAGACCACACTGGCATGTATCCATTGCATGGCAGTGCATCCATTGACCGGGCTGAGACCCAGAGCAACCAGTAAGAATTGTAGTTTTCCCACTGCCTACTGCAGGCACCCAACCCACGAGCTCAACACACCTGCACCACCCCACAAGACCATACTATATGTAATAAATCTTATGTCCTCTGTTGGCATTTTGCACAGCTCTCCAACACCATGTGATAAAACCCATTTGAAATAGTGGGAGAGACATGAACAGTGTAAATAGTTCAAATGTATTAGTTTGAATTTACAGTCACTTGCAATTGTTCTGGTGTACTACATCGCCTACATCAGTTTTTGCTCCTCTTTGTCTTTCAATTGTGCTCCACAGTCCTGGACCCAGTTGTTCCTGGCTGTCAGTCCCTCCTCAGACACTCCCTCCGTGATGCTCTATAGAGGAGTGATACTGGCATTCTGCACTGGACCAGGGACAGCAGCTGCATAAGTATATGTAAATTCCAGATATCTGCCCGGGAATCTTCCCACTCATCATGGGCAGCCCTGCTCCGTCCTGCATACAGCAGAAATTGCCACCCTACCATGCCCTGCAGCTGTCTAGCTTCCTCAAATATGAGCATCTCCTCCTGCTTATAGCGGTCATTCATTGTCTTCCATATCTCTGTAACCCACACCTCCACCTTAGCTTCCTGGTATAATTTACAAAACTCCTGCGTCTCGTGAAAGGGGGTACTTCCAACAAAGGGGGTGTTTTTTAAGATCCTTGTGGTTACTCATTTCCAGTTATTCAATGTCACAAATAATCTGTAGGAGAGTGGCATCGACTGCATAGTTGCCCCCAACTTTTTGCTGATGTTTTGACTGTTTTATGACACTAGCCAGGCTGTGGCCCTGCTATCCAGGACCCCAGCCTATCTGCTTCTTCTCTAAACTGATGTGAGTACCCTAGGTACCTTCCAATTGGATACTGAGGACACCCTGTCAGCCCCTTGTAGATGGTACCCTAGGTACCCAGGGCTTGGGCCCCTCAGAGGCCTACCAGGGGCTACAGCACTTATTGTGCCACCCCTGGGACAGCCATACCAAATGACACCGCCAGACCACTACTGTAGTCTGGGTAAGGTGGTGCTTGCACTCCTTACAGGGAAATAGGTATCCTGTATCCCACTTAATACAGCACATATATCCTCATAGGTCACCCCTAAAGCAGGCCTTGCTAATCCTACAAGTCAGGGTGCTGAGATATGTGTGAGGGGGGACCCCTACCTGAGTAGGGCCCCTCTGCAACCTTCATAAAACCATTGCTGGGTTGTTTGTAGTGTAGCCATACCATATACTCTTAACCGCATTATAAGTAAATCGCGATAGCGTGATAACTTGAGAATAGCTACACAGAACCATATTGTGTTTGGTGTCAAACATGTAGGAATCATACCCCCAATCCAGCCATGGGACTGAGGGCATGACTCCCCCCTGCTAGAAGGGCGATATGGGAAAAGCGGCAGAATTTAGACACCAATTTAAAAGTGCACACGTAGTTCAAAACCGATGCTACCCGCCACCCACACGACTCTGGCTGCCTGTTGCTGTGCAGAACTCCAGCCACGGCAGCTGGACAATAGGGATCTTGTTGCAGGGAGGTGCTCCCACCTCCCCAGACAGACTATGTGGATTGGAACTGGGTGGGTGCACCATAGGATGTCTTTCAGACTTGCACGTAGGCTTCTCCAGTGCCTACTTCTGCATACACCACCTCAAACCGGTTCAGGGGCATCCTGTCCCCTGCCCAGGCGGGAAACCACACAAAGGGGAGAGGGTGTAGCCACCCTTTCCCGCCTGACCTCTCATTGGTGGGCTCTGAGCTGGACACTCCCCTAATCTTTGGATAAAGGTGAATACAGGGTCCCCAGAGCCTCAGATTATTCTTGAACTTCACAGACTTGAACTTCGACTTGCTGCCGCACAGCTGGCTGAAGAAATCTCCGTTGGGGTAAAGGAGTTACCCCCCTGCTTGGCAGGCACCTGAAACACTGCAAGTGACCTGGTTAGAACCTCGCTGCTCCTACGGACATCGACGGTTCTTTCCTATCTTGAGGTGGGTTTCCAAGCATCCCAGAGGCCAGTGAGTGTACACAGCAAAGCTCAGCACCGTGGACCCCGTGGGTGCAGAGATCCCCAATACCCCAGGACACCAGCCACCTCTTGCACAGCACCCGATCCTGACAAGTGGGGAAATTGTGCTTTGGCCCATTATTGAGCAAACCTCTCAGCATTATCTGTGCCAAAGATCGACACCATAGCCTACTCCGGCAACCCGTGGGCGGATCTTTATGGACGCCAAATTGCTGCCTCCCACGGTCCCTTGTCTCTCAACTGGTGGGCTCTAGCGGAGGTCAATCTTCAATTCTAAGAGTTCCTCTGGTTGCTCCAGGCCTGCTCTTCAATTTCCTTGCTGAAGACCTCGCTCAGACCTCGTGGGTCTGCACCAGTAGCAGTTTTGTGTTTCTTGCATGGGTTGTAGTTGCCAAGGCTTAGTGGATCCAATCCAGACACTAACACTGCAGCGACCCTCATCTTTTATGGGACAGTTGTCCTCCAGAAGCTGGTCTTCCTTGACGCCTCCTGGACCCCGTCGCTGATGATCCAAGCTACACCTCTTCTACCTGGAAGCACCCGACATTGAAGGGCTCCTTCTCTTGAGCCCCCTGGTCACTGTGCCATGACCCAGACTCTGTCCCCTCTGCTTTCAGGTCCTTCTCTTCAAGATCTACATTTTCATTCTTCACGACATCGACGACGCTTCTTGCTAGCAGCACTTCTTCACATTTTGCCATTGAAAATCAGTCCGCGACCCGACATCGAAAACGACCTATGCACCCGGCTTCCCTGGGGCAGGTAACAGTGGTACCTCGGTACTCTCGTGGGTGTGGGCCCTTCAAAAGCTTAACTCTAAAGTATTGAACTTGAACTCCTGCTAGAAGTGTTTTTAATCTTGTAAAATTCAACCGCAACATTCTCCATAGGCTTTAATAGAGATCCCGACAGTAGCTTTAGCCACTGCACGCGTCTCCCGTGGGTCCCCTTCCTTACTACCTTGGGTGGTTTTACAAGGGGCCAGCGACCCTAAATGCCTTAGGCATTGTCTGTAGAGTTGTCGTGGTTCTTATACCACTTTTTTGATATATGGTTTGGTCCCCCCCGGGGCCCTATGATTCCAGTGCTATTTATTGTATCTATCAATGCTTGTTTGAATTGTATCTTCACCCCTAGCCTCATAAAGAGACTAGTGGGGTTATTCCTAGAATAAATACATATATTTTATATATATACCTGTGTGGACTACTCTTTCATTTGGTTATTCAAGAGGTTATCTATGGTAAAACAATAAGCTTAACACTCCTTCAAGACTTAGCCTGAAGGCTGCTCTCCACAGCTACCACTAGGATAGCTTTCTTTAAAGGTTGTCTTTAACCTATCACCCTAAGAGTCGAATTGGACTGGTACAAGGTGTCCCCTATAACTAGAGGACAGCATATGCCAGGCCGACTTCTCACATAATCCTACACAGTTCATTATTTATAGACTGGAACATGTATTTAAGTGCCATAGAGTTGTGGTAGCCCTTTAAAACCTCCTGTCCACACCAGGCAAGCCACTGTGGAAGGTGCTGCAACTGGGCATCCAAGCAATAACATTCCAGGTACGATACTCCTAGTCCCAGAAGCTCATATGCTTCTTTAAGCATATCCAGTTTTATACTCAGCATGCTCATTCATATACGAGGGATATCAACAGTCTATCTAATTCTTGAAGCAGTGCATGAGGCCGTAACCATAATAACCACTGAAACACATATGGACATGTAGGCAAGACCACCATATCATGGAGAGGGGCAGTTTATTCCAGAACTGTATGGAGTACTGGATACAAACAATCACACTTCCCATGTTCCGACCAATATAGTCACCCATATCATGGGACAGACCGGTCCTCATATATTGCAGTGTTTTTATGTGCCAATGTAGGCCAGGTCCTGGCAAACGTAAATTATGAGCTTGCACCCAGCAGCCTATGGGGAACATCCTTGATTTTGCACTGTTCGTACGGAGTCTTAACCATCTGCCAAACTCCCTCAGAATATCCATAATGTATAATGCAGGCTGAGTTTGGTCCTTCAGATATATCAAAGTTTCATCGGCATACTGGGATGCTATTTGATTAATAATCCCTACCCTTACACCCCAGTATTTCAGCCTATGTTTTACCACACATGCTAGACCAGCACAAATAAGGTCAGGGATTATGGGCATGGTATTCCACCTTAGGGCCCAATTATGATCCCGTTATTAAAGCCTCTAGACTAGTTTCGGAACGAGCAAATCCGATTCTGAGCCTCTGTTTCCGGACGAATTGTCCCCTGTTCCGAACGACTAAGTACGATGCGAAGATCTTGCCTGCGCTGACCAAATTATTTCCAAACCCGATCCTGTGAGTCCGAGTCATTCGGAGCCGAAACGTGCCGTGCAATGGAGCCATCTTACGAACAAGCGAGTACAATGCCCGATTTTGACAGCCGTATCGACTCGGTTTGGGCGAGACGAAAAAGCTTTGAGAATCGGACTTCATGGGGCAATAGCAGGCCCTCTTCACCCGGGGCCCTCTGAATCGGTCGCAGGGGGGTGCCCATAGGTTCCCCCGATCCAAGTATGCACAGTGTATCGGGCACCATGGGTTGCCCACCACAGGGTGCAACCTTTTCCCCCACCCACTCCTTTTTGCAATGGGATCCTGTGTACACAGGCTCCCATTAAGTTCAATGGGAGTCCGAGCGAACCGAGTCCGCCACTATACGGATGCATCGGAATCAGTCGCACGGGCTCCCAGAGCGTGATTTGTTTGGAAAGTTCTCCAGAACGGAGTTGTTCAGAGGGCTTTCCTAACGGGATCGTAATCGGGCCCTTAACGTTGACTCAAAAATTCTGGTTGACTATAAGATTGTTTCCAAAATATTGTGGTGTCCGGAGCATCCTGAGTTATCATACTAAGGGAGGAATATTTTTTTTTTTTAAAACATTGTAATAATATTATTTATAATATTGTTTAATTTGATATCATTTTAAGTAATAATTCTCTTTTGCTTTATTTTTGTAAATTATATTTTTATATTTGTTTTCTTTAATTTTTTTTAGTTTGACTTATTATTTTGGTTAATAAATATGTTTATTATTTTTTGAGAATTTGTTATAATTTTAAGTTACAATATTTATTAGGCAAAATGATTTATATTTACATTTTTTATAATTGGAGCATTTGCTTATAATTGTTTTTCAGATTGTTGGGTTGATGGGGGAATAGCAAGCGAAGGGTTTTAAAACAAAAATAGTTGCATATTTTACTTATAATTAATTAATTTGTGTATTAAGTAAGCAAATAATATATTTTTATAATTTTATGGTTTGATATGGGTTGTTGTGTTTTTTGCGGAATAGGGTGGACAGTTTTTTAAAACATTTAATTAGTGATATATCAGAAAGTTGAGCTTCGGAAGAAAGCAAAATGGCGGGCGCGTAGCTGCATCACTGCATCACGGCAGAGCTCGCTCCCTCGAATACTCTCACCCCCCCTGCTTACCGCTACCGCTTGACTCTGTAGTTGACTGTTTGACCCAGCGGCGCCCTCCTCGAACTGCTTGGCATCTCTTGCTTTGCCCGATGCGGCATGGTGGCACAATTCACTGCCATGGGGAATGCCGCGAGGGAGCCTGTTGGCATGTTTGCTTCGCTCCTGTTGCGGCTGACATGGACGTGCTACTTAGCACTATGCAAGTTGGCGGGCTTTGCGAAGAGAATTTCTGGAGTGGCTGTTGGCTCCTGCACTGGCTCTACCTGGTTGTTTGCGGCTGTCGACATGGCTCCAAAGGCTGCTAGACACCTGAAAGATAAAGGAGAAGTGCCTTCCTCTTCAGCACGGTCTGCTGTACTTGTGTTGGAGCCAAGACAGGAGTCTCCCTCAGACCATTGGGGGCACAGGTAAGCCGATTGACTCTCGCTCGTTTAAATATCGGCCGGAGAGCCTGGGTGTAGGGAAAAGGCAGAATCAAGTGCTGGCTAAGAAAACTGGATTGTGCCTGGCTCCTGTAGAAGGACTCTCTGGTTCCAGCATAGACACTCAATCTCTGCCTCAACCACAGCTGGTAATAACAGAAAGTTTTACAGTCAAGGATATTGGTTGTGGTCCAGCCCACCTGGACTCCGCTGGGAAGTGGGATGAGTCAGCCCCGAGCGCTGTCCCGGTGCCTGAAGCATTGATTTGGGGGCCTTTGGTACCACTAGCTATGCTAGTTCAGCCAGATCGGGCAGACTCTTGTGGATTGACTTTGTTGTCACTGGAGTAGTCCTTAGAATGTGTGCTAGATGAGTAGGGTGCACCTGCTGGTGACCCCATAGCTGTGGATCTTGTTTCTCCTGGTAAAGTGGGTAAAACTAAGCACACTCCTCGGTCTTCCACTTTTGGGGAGGCAGGGGGCAGCAAGGACTACTGTATAGATCAGATTGACTTGGCGGCAGTGGATCTTACAGCTGATGGGACGGACACATTTTTCTCTCTCACAGATGGTTCAGACTCAGAGGATTCTAAGTCTTGTCCCAGCAAGACCAAAGCACTCGTATCTCTCGTACACTGGAAGTTCCTGAGACAGCTCTCAAATGCTCAAAGCATCAAAATGGTTTTAAGATAATACAGACTCCCGGATGAGGAGAGCAAAGAAGTCTGTCCGAAGCGGGATGAAATGGGATTATTCCCATACATAAATACTTGGGACCCCGAAGGCAGTGATGGCACTGGATGAAACAGCCCCGTCCACCTCACAGTCAGTGGGGATTGCAGCTTTCAGCCCCGCTTTGGGTTTCATTTTGGAGTCAATCAAAGTGCATTGGGCTGTAACCCGGGTGGATGGCAAAAGAGCAAGGCAGCCACGAAAAAGCTGTAAGGCGCCATCCGGAAGGTTGGGAAGGCGTGCTCTGAGTTTGGTGAGCGCCTCCGCTGGATTGAGGATAGGACCACAGCTCTGGAAACTGATGTTGTAGCTGTAAAAGAACAAGATAAATCGCATGATTCCCAAATAATCGACGTGCAGTGGTAGTTCGAGGACTTGAAAACCGTCAGCGTAGGAATAATCTATGCTTTCTTGGAATTGATGAAGGCCTGGAAGGGGATGATATTCGATCCTTCATGTTGGACCTCTTAAGGAATGCCTTCCCCGAACTTTCTGGATGGAACTGGGAGTCAGATGTCCAAAGAGTTCACTGATTTCTGGTTGCTCAAATAAGTCTGTCAGGCTAGCAAAGATCTTAGACAGCTGAGGGCTATTTCAGTCTTTTCTGATTTGCCAAGCCATTTTTGAGAAAGCTCGCCCGAATGCAAGACGGATATACCAAGCATGGTCCTGGTTTCTGCCATATAACTGTGGAACGTAGGTGGTGCCTGCGACCGGCAATCAAGCATTTTCAAGATGCTGGCTTTGAAGCTTTTTTGCTGACTCCTGCCAGGCTGAAAACAATTTTCAGAGGGACTGTTACATTTTTTACCTCCGAAATTCAAACTAAAAAGTATCTGTGTCAGGCTTTGGCAGATAGAAGTAGTGCGTAGTTATGGGGCCCTCTCTATGAATGGTTTTGTTTAGTTTAATATAAGGGATCTCTTTTTTCTTACAGTATTGCACTATATAACATTATTTCATTGGTGTGGGGGGGGTTGCAGTAGAGGGGGTTTGGGGGAGGGGTCCGCTGTGCCAGCCATCGATCTCCATCACACAGACATGTGTGGTCTGGCTGCTTTCAGAAGTGGGGATGGTGGGGGTCTGGTCAATGGGAGGGGGGATTTCTGGGTTTTTGGAGGTCTGGGGGTTGTCGGGGATGGGTGGGGGATAGGTTGTTGGGTGGGGTGATAATTAAAGTGCAGCAAGTTTTTGTAAGTTTAAACATGTACCTTGTGTTATAGAAAGAACAGCAGCATTGTGGCTGTGAATGCAGTTAGGGGAACATTTTTTCAAGTGGCAAAATGCAGGTTTATGCGAGGTTAGACCTCGCTCAATTTACATGATCGGGAAGCTGCTTGGTACCTGTTACATATTGGTGGTATACCCTGCTGGTTATGATATTTGTTTATGAGAAATGGCTAAGCTTTGTATAGCATCCATTAACATCTGTGGGCTAAACGATAAAGGTAAAAGGAGACAAGTTCAAGAGGACCTTACATTTTTAAGAGCAGGTGTATACTGTTTGCAGGAAACCCACATTGCCCCGAATGACAGTGTTATGTTATTATGTTATAGAAGTTTATAACATGAACAGCTACTTAAAAGAGTGTCTTGGTGCGAGCCCAAAAGAGGAAAAAGCTGAGGAAAAGACCGAACAAGAAAGGAGAGAAAGTTAATTGAATAGAAACGGTTTGAGTCTCTTTCTAAATTGTTTGGGGTCCTGCAGTCTGCGTAAGTCAAATGGAAGTGTGTTCCAGGCCTCAGCCGTCGTATAGGCCAGGGAACTGCCACCTGTCCTTTTAAGGCGGAATCTGGGGGTGCAAACCCTCAGCATAATGGAAGAGCGCAGTTGCCTGGTGGGGGTATAGGTGCATCAATAGAACCTCTATCTAAGTATATTGATATTTTTCTCAAACCCCTGGTGAGCCTTCTGCCTTCATACATTAGAGATACTGACCATCTCATCTCTAAGATAGAAGGTATTCCATTCAAGAATCACAATGAAATACTGGTCGCTATGGACATAGAGGCCCTGTATAATAATGTGCCCCAACAACAGGCACTTCAAGTGGCCCAAAGCTATCTGATTTTGGCTGGGTTGAAACAGAACCAAAAACTTCTTTGAATTTGATGGGGAACTATACAAGCAAATCAAGGTTGTTAGCATGGGGCAGTCTGTGCCCCCTGTGTAACCAAACTATACATGGGTAATTTTGAAAAACAGTTTATCCATAACAAGATTGCACCCTTCTACGAAAATGTTCCAGCTTGGCATTGATTTATTGATGACATCTTCTTCGTGTGGCATGGCAAAGAGGATAACTTAGACCAATTTCTGGAGTGGGTCAACCTATGCGATAACAGTCTTAAATTTACCTCCAAGAAAAGCAGAGACAGGGTCTAATTCCTTGAAGTTTAGATAGAGCACAAGAATCAACACATGTTTGTGTCTCTCTATACCAAACCCACCGCAAGAAATACGATACTCCACTACAGCAGCTTCCATCCGCGCTGTCAGAGAGATGGTATCCCCCTTCAGCCAATTCCTACGTAGACGTAGAAATTGTACCAACATTCTTGAGTTCACCAGACATGCAAATATTCTTAAAAACAAACTGCTAGCTCGAGGTTACCTCAAAAGATTGGTGCGTGACTCATTTAAAAGAGCTAAATACTATGATAGGGAAACCATGTTTACTCCTAAGAATAACATCACTGAAGAGAAACTAGTTTGCGTTACCCGCCACTCCAACCTTAACCAAAAAAAAATCAAACAGGCCATTTACTCGGAGTGGCACCTCCTTGACATCAGACAGGACGGTCACAAACTATCTAGACCCACTTTCGACTTCCGACGAAACAAGAATCTACGGAACTTTCTAGTGAGGGCCAAATCCAATACAGAAGACACCTTCCTTCAGAAATCCATTACTGGAGGCAACCCCATAAAGGGCAACCATAGATGCGGCACATGCCAGGCATGTGATAATGCCATCACATCAGACGGCATTGTCATTGGATGTAAGACCATCAAACTTAAGAATATGACCAATCGCAGGACATCCAATGTGGCATATTGTGTTCTCTGTCTTTGTAACCTCTGTTATGTAGGTGAAACTGGCAGAGAGGTGAGAACACGTATCGGAGAACACAAGTTGAACATCCGCAGCAAAACAATCACTGCCCCTGTGGCCCAACATTGACTGGACATGGGGCATACTGACAGGGACCTTAGATGGACCATCTTAGAAAAAATTACAGCTATTAGAGGACATAACAAATTTAGTAAGATGAGGGAGGTATTCTGATCTTTTTCCATAACTCACAACGACAGGGACTGATCAAAACTACACCTTTGGAACAGGCTATCTAACCTTTCCCTGATGGCTTCTTGTTCTCTCGTGTTGCGTCCTACCTTCTAGCATTGTTCCCATGTGTTCTTCTCTGATAGCTTATATATTTGATACCCTTTGTTCCATTTCTTTGTGTGCCATTGTTCCGTCTTGGCCACACCTCTGTTGTTTTGACCTTCTCTTTATTTATCTATTTGACCGCGTTGTCCCTGTCCATATTCATTATTCCTTCCCTGCCCCCTTCATCTTAAGAGTTCATATTTACACCTAGGTTCTTTGTCCCCATTATTTGTCCATATATTCTTTTCTTTTTGCTCCGTGCTGTAGTGCTTTACTTTATTTTATTTGTTATTCTCATTGGACCCAGCTATGTCATCTTTGCTTGTCTTCTTTTAACTCTTTATCATGTGATGCAGTCTTGGTTGTTTGTTCGTTATCTTCTTTATGTGAACAGAACTTAGTTATACAACGTATAACTTTTCCACCTAGCTCCAATAGCATACTGGGTTTTCACTGTGACTAAGGCGTTTACGGCCATATTTGCGATAAAATTATTTTTACAGTTTTTTTGTTGTATTTGTGTGCCTTCATACATTTTTTTAGTTATGTTTTTTTAACTTTTTGATTACCTTTATTAGATTTCTTTCAGTGGCATATTCTTCATCTTGCTTTCCTTGATTGAGCATTTAGAACACCATCTATTGAGCTTCTGTTACTCTGTATGCTCCTTTGGACTTTCTTTATATTTGAGAGATCGAGCTAGCTATCCGCCCCCTATGGCCACTGAAACTTTTAATTTGCCAACAGCATGGGTTGATGCTCCGGATTATATCTGATTGGGCGTGTCACTAGACGATAAATAGCTTTCGCATTTCCGTCCCTCCACACTTGACTTTTCTGAAGCGATCGCATCTGCCGATTTCTTCGAAGAAATGCCAAGGACTAAGACGCTCCGCACTCAGCTGATTCCATCGAAGCAATCTCTTTCATTTCTACCAACAGACGTACAAGATCTTGAGGCTCCACAGCACTACAGTAGAGTCCCCGCCCCAGATCTGTACTGGAGTGCGCGGTGCCGCATCTTGACAGGTAAGAACGCTGGGCCGTATGCAATCCTGCTACTGGTCATCCTTCTCTCCTCATCCTGTCCATTTCCTTCTGTAGTGCACGCAATCTGCGCTGCTCTGTTTGGTAAGCGCAACTATTTCCATGCGGCACCAGACACCCGTTCTTAATGTTAGGACCCTGGGATGTCCTTTTTACATACACCCTTAGGGATTCAACAGCGGTAGCATATGCCGTGTGTTTCACATTCAGTCTTTCCTTTTGGGCACTTCCCAGGACCACAGCCTGTGCGCGAATTAATCTTTCTGTTTTGCTAGTGTCTTCTATCTAGTGGGAGCCATTTTCCAGCGTTATTTACTTTTTTATTTTCCTTTTTTAAGGCCTAGCTTCCTGCTCCTGGACCCACGTTATTTCTATCTGCAGTACCGAACATCGTCCTCGTCCTGAGCTGAACATCCACCGGCTGAGCCATAGAGTTACCTTTCTCCTTTTGTACGCGGAGACTGTATTCCTCCCTCGAGGTAGTATTGAGGGGGCCTTTTACCAGTTCATGATATTAGTTGAGCTTTGGCAGGACTGTGAATAGAGAATAGCGAGTGGCCTTCTCATATATATTTTGGTATGTTTATCTTTTCCATTAGTTCATATTTTGATGTGAATTTACACTAGATACTGACAGTTGGAGTCAGCACGGACTGATCATCCAACGCCGAGAGATACCTCTTAAGGGAACCCTGGACCCAATTTCACGTTAGATATGTAAAAATGTTCTTCCATTTTCCCCCTGACCATCACGGCTTACACCTCGGATTGCATCTTGTTTGCGCCCTGAAGAAGGTGACGGCTAGAACATAGCCCTACACCGAAACGTGCGTCGGTACCGTGCTTAATTGGAACCACACAGTGGTACATGTAAAAGAACTATAAAGAACAAAGGGTTCCAATGTACCTTTCTCCATCCATTTCTGTAACAATGCAAAATTAATGTCGCTAAACTGACTATATATTGTATATGACATCTCCCGAGCAATAGTGGTTGGATTTGTATATTCCAACTATCTTCTGAATCCCAATTGTCTCATTAAGTTGCTCTTCTTTGATACAGCTTGAAAAACTGTGCATGATACCACTGTTTTCTTCATTCGAGTTTCCTGTCTTTATACATATGCAATTCTTTTAATGTGCAACTGTGTTAGTGAGATAGTAGTGTGGATGTGATTACGGTATGCTTGACTGTTAAGATTGTGTTAGGATGCAACTGGTATGAGGATGTTTTAATTGTTTTGCCACAATTTATCCATTTTGGGGAAGCCACATTACCATTTGTTTTCAATTGCACAGAATATATTTATGGAATTATGTTAATTGTTTTGCTCTAATACTCATGTATATATAGAAATAATTTTAAAATTGTATTAAATGTTTTCAAATTGCAACATTTTGAATAAAATAAAACTTTTTTGGTATCTACTACTTTGGAGTGTGTGTAGATAGGCACATTCTTAGATGTTCGTTGTATTTCTGACTCTGCTCCCGTACAAGAGATCTACCTTTGCGCTCTGTTCTATTCATAGACAGGTCACACCTTTTCCCTTCCAGTGGAGGGTATAGAACTGAAAGTGCTTCCTAAGATACACCGGACCAAGCCTATAGAGTGCAGCCTGTGCCATTACTAGGCCTGGGCAAAAATTTCGTTCCGTTCGCGGAAATTGCGATAATTTGACATTTTTGCGTTCCGCGGAGAGCGCGAAAATGTCAAAAATTCCGGTTTCCGCAGCTTGGCGATAATTTGTTTCTTGCTCGCGCTGTAAAATGATACATTCTCGCGCGCGCGCGATCGCCTTACCTGAATCCCTGCGTTCGCCGACAAGTTTTCTTGATCCGGTCGCGTTCTCCATGAGATGTTGTATTGTTTTTAGCCATTTGCGCTGTCTCGCGACAGTTCGCGCCCGCAGTGACGTCATGCGTCGCGCGATCACGTCTTTCTTCTCGCGATCATGCACCGCGAGAACAACTCAAAACAAGATGGCCGCGCCCGCAAGCAACCACATGGGTAAGTTGGCGACCCGCAACCATGCAGAAAATCTCGCGAACATGCCGGAAAAAAACTTCCGCATCTTTGCGATATTTCTGCTTGTTTGCGATAATTTTAAACATTCTCGCGATAATTTGCGAAGGTTAATTCCGCAAATTCCGCCCACCCCTAGCCATTACCAGGGCTTTGAATTTAACTCATGCTTTCACAGGTAGCCAGTGCAGGATACGCAGGTGCTGCCTGCGTAACCTGCACTGGCTACCTGTGAAATTCTTTAGGGCTGAAGGTAGCTTGTCATACAACACGGGACACTAAGACCAAGGGGGTAGCCATCCAAGTTAACGGAAACACTCTTATCCCTTGTTGAAAGGCAGCAGACAAGTTTGGAAGATGTGCAATATTAGAGTGCAAAGCGGGTATTGGCTCCATTACTTTATGTTCAATTTATGCCCCAGTATTAGAAGACCCTGGTCTGTTAATGTTTTAGCAACCAAGCTGCCATCTTGGCCTGCCCCATTTATAGTGTTTGGGGATCTTAATTTAAATAGTTCTAAAGGGGGTCTTATTGGCAGGAATGGAAGCTGTGCCAAGCATAAACTGCAATTATTTAGATCTCTGGGGAATTTGCTGATGGATATTAGCTTGATTGATGTTTGGCCCTTTTTTGAAGGCTCCTGAGCATGGATACACTTACTACTACAATGTTTCCAGGCTTTACTATTTTTTGGTTTTACCTACATTGGTCAGCGGGCTCAGGTTGACCTTGGACCATAACCCAATTATTCTCGAGCTCTCTATAGCTGGGCTAGGTAGCACACCCAGAACATTGACTTTTGAGAGGGGTCTGCTGTTGGACCCTGAATATGTAAGACAAATGAAGCCTTGGATTCTGATTTTGTTTTTTTTATTTGAATAGAGGGAGCTCCTCTCCGGGAATATTTTGGGACGCATTCAAAGCTGGGGTGAGGGGGAAATCCTGAGTTTCACCATTACTGACCAGAAGCAGGATCTGGGACATAGTAAAATAAATATATCAAAAGCTAAGCGTCTTGGAGGCAGAACTAATCAGTGCTGTAGAAACCGGGAAGGATCTTGCCCCTGTGCTGATAGCTGTTACCAAGGCTTGCCTAAATGAATCTTCCGCCGAGAATATAGCTGGGAAATACCTGGCCAAAGATCAGGATTGCTATGAATATAGCGAACACGTGGGGTGCTTCCTCGCAGTCTGGGCAAGGCAACAGCAAGCTGCAGGGTATATCAGCAAGATACGGAATATGCAAGGCAGTATGGTTTCAGATACAGACAAGGTTAGAGAGGTGCTGGAGCAGAGTTTTCATTTAGAAAATTCAGGGGCTTTTGAAGCTCTAGTATGTCTATGCGTTTTATTAATTATTAATAAATAACAAATTAATTATTTGTCTTGTGCAAGTGTGTTTTTATTAATCAATCCGTTTGTCTTAACATAAGAGAAAGTTACACGAGGGTTAGCATGCGTGTGCTGTTTCTGTTTTCTAAAAAATAACGTGCAAGTTTTCATGTTTAAACGTTGCTGTGTGCTGTTTATTTTGAGCACAAAACGCTGTCTGAATTAATGCTTTTTTATGTTGCAAAAGCTAGATAAATGCATACACATAAGGGTATTAGTGGGGTTAACACTGTTTAATCATTATGCTGTAGTAACGTTTATTTTGTCTCTTTCATTAAAGATGGTCTATTGTGGCTTATGGAGGCTGTATTAAGATGGCTGAATTTTGAAGCCTGGCCTCGAGTGAATATGTGAAAGACGTGACGAGGGAGACCCCTGCTGGAAATGGTCTTGAAGTTGACTGACCATGGTCCTTCTATAAAACTTTCCATGAGGACAGCAGCAGTTTTGGGAGTTCTCCAAGAGAAGTGAAAGTGTCCTTGGCAATCTCGAAAGACAAAGGAGCCTTAGAGGGAAACTCTGAACTGTGGCTCGATGGCCGAGGAGAAGCCGGATTAAATGTGATACATGTTTTATTTTCTTGGTTCCTGTTCCGTAGTCTTCGCTATGTGTATTTTTCCTGAGCGGAGGTTCACAAATGTTACAATGTTGCATCCTTTCCTTCTCGCTCTGCTCAGTGATTCAGTGTATTTTGCAAACTTGATGAGTGTTTCCATTGTAATTTTTACTATAAAAATTGTTAGCCTAGGGAGGGCTTTGCCACTTGCCATTTTACCTTTGCCGCGTGAGGTTGCGTTGCTGAGGATTGATGCTGAGGACTTCGTCTTGAGAGACTTTACCGAGAGACTTGTCCTGACCCGTTCTGACACTTAGTTAGAATAGGTAACTATGAGAAATGATTTATTCTGATTGATTTTACTTTGACTAATTTTAGATAAAGCAATATAATTTTAAACATGGTGTTGAATTTTCTTTCTTGTCAATTATTGGGTTTATATTTTTGATCATTATTGTATATGTTGTGTAGATTATGTTATTGATTAGGACAGTCACTAAACCAGATCTGATCGACCTGATATTGATGCAGGGTATTTAGGTATTTTCTTTCCACAGGTTTATTGCTGGTAGAGTATTTGAGCGTATGTTAGTGAAATGGGCCCTAGCGTATGATGAATGTATGTGCGTGTAACTGTGTGATTACTCTATCCGTGGTAGTGGGCATATTTAGATACCTTGATCTCTATCAATTTCCTGGTAGCAGAGGATGGTTTTAGATGGTTGTCTTGATCTGATAAGATTGCTTGTACATTGGCTTATTGATTATTGATTTTATTTTGTCAATATTGGTATATGGACTAATATTATATGTTGAAGTCGTCATGTTGAGTTATATGAAGTGCTTCTGGAACTTGGAAGCTGTTGTAGCAGTTCCGTAGTAGGGCAGAGGGAAGTATATGCTGCTCTCGGGAAAGACGGGATTGTAAGGAATAACGTGTGACAATTGAAGTTGCGCGTTCACATTGTCTGGGTTCGGAATCAGTGACATCGTCGTATGTTACTATTAGAATATATTTCTGGTATGTAAGGAGTGTGTATCGTAGTGAAGGTTATCTTTGAAACTCTGGTCTTAAGTCCCAGGGATCCGTAAGGATTTCCGTTAAAGCTTATCGCGGGAGGAGTAATAGGTATTCTCTGAGCTTGTTTGAGGAACTGGGCGAAGTTGCTTAGTTAATGTATGTTATAATTCTGTAGTGGGACAGATTGTGCGCTGCTTCCCGAGAACAGGATTCTGTGTGCATGTACTATATTTCCTTTGTATGAATGTGCGTGAAAGTTTGTACATTTTGTTGATTGTAAGACTCTTTGGATAAGTCCTAGAGGAAACAGTTAATGAATGTATGTTAGTAGGGCAGAGTAGAAGAAGTGCTACTGTGTCAATGAAAGGTTTCTTATGAAAATAGACTCTCTTTTACTATTCTGTGGTTAGCGAAGCAGACAATGGAGATGTTTTTATGTTGTAACTAATAGATTTTGTAGAAATTTTGACACGAAGTCTACTGAGAGATTTTGTAAAGGAGGGGTAGACGAGAGACAGAAGACAGAGACAAACTGCAGCGACTGTTGACGTCAGAAAGTCCGCGCTCTGATTGGATAGTGGATCAGAATAGGGTTCGCGCTAGGATTGGTGCGTTAGTGTGAGTCGCGCAGGGATTGGAAGAGCTGTTTAGTGACGTAGACGCTCCAGGATTGGTGCGTTAGTGTGAGTCGCGCTGCTATTGGTTGAAAAGCTCGTATTGTATATTTATAATACGGAGAGAGTAGAAAGTTTTAGTAAGCGCTAAAATGTATTATCAAGAGGAGAAAAAGAAAAAAACATTCTTTGGGAAAGTTAAAAAGTGGTTTACCAAGGATAAAGAGGTTAAAACGAGAGAGGGTGAGTTGCTACCTCCAGCGAAAACACCTGCATCCTTCATGGTTGCGAAATATGGATTACATACCTGTATATGGTTGCAGAATTGGGTTAGGTATACTAAAGAAGATGGTGTTTTAGCATTTCCAGAACATGGTTCATTTAATTTGGCCGTGTTGAGAAATTTACGGGAAAAGATGGTACGTCTGGACCCGAAGCCGAGACCTACGCAGTTCGAGGCTTTAGTGGAATGGGAAGAGGAAGTTCATGAGCGAGAAAAGCAAAGATCTGGAGGGTATTACAGGAACATGTTTGGGAGGAGACATGATCGTGAAACGCATCATGATCGGATGAAAAGATGGCGAGATGTTAATATGTCAGAGGGATTATATCCTATGAGAACAATTGAAGAGGGAGCAGTTGGAGTTAATGAATATGATGATGAGGTCTTAAATGACATGATTTACAAGAGACCACCTCCATATAGACCAGAACCAGATGAGAGTACACCAGTTGTTTCTCCGATAAGAGATACAGTCTGTATTATTGAGAAAGAAAAAGTGACACCTGAATCAAGAAGTAGTAGTTCTTTCAGGGAGAGAGAGAATCGAAGTAGTGAGGAAAATGCCAGAAAATTAGCAAAAACGACAACAGAACTGACTGAGAATATTAGGGAGTTAACTAAGAATCTGGAAGCTGTTACGGTGCCTGTAACAATAGGTCCGGTTATGCCTGTGTTTGACAAACAGAGAGCAGGTGAGAACGGACTAGTGATTCCATATGTTGGGAATAATTTGACAAATTCAGTTGGTCCTTCAGGAGATTCAGATAAAAGAGCAGAAAGAAGTGACCTGAGACAAACAAGACATGACACATGTAGTGAACTATTGGATGCTAGTGAACCTAGTTGTTCAGGGATGCCAATTTTAGAACCGCAGAAAAGAGTGGTTCCAGTGAGAAAAACTGCTGAAATAACAGTTGATGATTTGAATGATTGGATGAAGGTTCTTCAGAAAAAGGATAAGGATTCACAAGTTATTGATGTGGCTAGGTTACGTATAGAATTAGAAGAGCTTGTGACAGGAACAGTTCCAATAGAAATCCTGAAGAGTCATCATGATGGTGAGCTGTTGTTTATGTGCAAAAGTGTTACTTGGAGAGCAAGGAATACACATGATAGGCTAAGAGCAATAGCAAATGAACAAGGAGTTGACATTGATAAAGTGAAAGCTTTACAGAGAACTTACAGGATGGATTTTACTGAGAAGGACATTGAAAATTTGAATGCTTCTGGTAGAACAGGACAGATTAAAGAAATGGTGGCATTATTGCGAAGATGGGGTGATGTTGAAAAGTGGAAGGATAGGTGGTATAAGAAAAGAGAGGAATCTGTAGATAGAACAACTTATTCAGCATTTCCAGTAAGAGAAAAAGAGAAACCAGTGGATAATTATCCTATGAGAGAAATACCTGGAGGAGGATATGTACATGTTCCATGGACCAGACAGGATATTTTATCATTTACGAATGATTTCCCTCGATTGAGAGAAAAGCCCGTCGAGTGGTATAGGCAGGTAGATAGGTTTGTGAAATTGTCAAAAGTGCTGTGGGTTGACCTGAATAGTCTGTTTGATATAATTGTTCCAGCAGACTTGTGGACTGAGTGTAAAATAGTTGTGAGTTGGCCTACTGAGGAATATCCAAGAGATCCAAGAACAGGGGCACCAGATCCAGAAGTAATGAGGAAGTATGATCAGGTGATGGTATACCTGAAGAGTAAAGTTCCTCCAAAAGAGACAGACTGGGTTAAGATAGATCGAACACAACAGGAAGCAAAAGAATCAGTTCATGCTTTTTACGAGAGGCTGATACTGGCATTTAAACAATTCAGTGGAGATGAACACCTGGGTGACAAAGATTTGAGTCACTTTGTATATAGATTTGTATATGGTTTAAGACCTGAAATTGGTGAGAGAATTCGTGAACACACAGTGGATTGGCAGAGTAAGAAAGTAGATGAGATCCTGAGACATGCACAATACTTCAGTGATGAAATTGAAGCAAAACAAAGAGCTGAAAGAGAAAGCAATGTGGGCACAAGTGAAAGTTGCAGAAAGACAGGAAGCACAGTTAGTGGAACAGGCGAATAATCCAGGAAATAATGCAGGAAATAGACCCAGATTTGCAGGAAAAGGGAAAGGAAGTCTTGAGGAAGCAAAGAAAAAGTTCCCTTGTCACAACTGTGGCCAGCTGGGACATTGGAGATCTGAATGTCCTAATCCACCATTAGTGAGTAATGAGAGTAAACCTTTAAATCAACAGGTGCAGAACCAGAATGAAGGGAATAATCAACAGCAACAACAGAAAGTTGTGAGACAGCAGAGTCAAGAGCCAAAACCCCCCTTGCCGCAGAATAGAGGGGTACAAAAGTATAATCAGGATTCAGGATTCTACAATGATGAGCAGGTAAACAAACCAAGACGTTCTAACAAAGTACAGCAGTACTTGTTAAAGAGTGAAGGGAGTGAGTCTGAGGGTGATTATTGACGGTGCCGAAGAGAGGAGGAAGAGTGCATACTTGGTGCAACTCTAGAAATAGACCAGGCAGGACCATTTGTGGATGGGAAAATAAATGAGGAGAGTGTTACCTTTTTGGTAGACACAGGTGCGACAAGATCAACTGTCAGGTCAACAGATGTTAAAAATCTTCCTCTCTCGGATGAAGCAATCCAAGTAGTTGGTGTAGCCAATACACAAATCAGAACACGTCTTACTGAACCAGTAAGAGTACAGATAGGGAAATTTTCAGACATGCACAGATTTATTGTCTGTGATACGAGTCCAGTGAACCTGTTAGGTAGGGACTTATTGTGTAAGATGAACTGCACAATTTTTTGTACACCAGATGGAATAGCTTTTGAGACACCAGATGATGATGTTTTCTACCGAATGACTCTAGAAAATAGAGAAAGTGAGTTAATTGGTGCATTTGCTGTGTTTAATCCGGAGGATTTGCCTCAAGAGCTGAGAGACACAGTGAAAAGAGCAGTTTGGGATTTTACAGGAGAGGATGTGGGATTGATGAATAATGTAGATCCAGTGAAAATTGCAGTGAAAGAGGGAATTACATATCCTAACATTCCTCAGTACAAAATGACACCAGAAATAATTGAAGGGATAACTCCTATAATTGAGAAAATGATTCAGCAAGGAGTTTTGAGAGAACTATTGAGTAGTCCGTGTAATTCACCGATAATGGGACTGAAAAAGCCTAAAGGCAAATTTAGGATCGTGCAAGATCTGAGGAAAGTTAATCAAATTGTGGTGGCATGTTGTCCTATTGTGCCAAATCCATCAGTGATTCTGTATCAAATTCCACATGATGCTGAGTGGTATACAGTGATTGATTTGTGTCATGCGTTCTTTTCAATTCCATTGCATCATGACAGCCAGCCGATTTTTGCATTTAGGTTTGGCCAGCGTATCTTAGCATGGTGTCGAATCCCACAGGGGTATACAGAGAGTCCTTCGATATTTAATCAGTTATTGAAAAAATCGTTGGAGAGTTTGATTATGCCTGAAAACTCAGTGTTAGTGCAGTACATTGATGACCTACTGGTGGCATCAAAGACACGTGAAGCTTGTGAAGTGGATACCATAGCTTTACTGAATCATCTGGCAGATGGAGGGTTAAAGGTATCTCCAGCCAAATTGCAATTTTGCAAGAAAGAGGTTCATTATCTTGGATACAATATTGAAAAAGGTCTGAGAAAAGTGACTACTGACAGGATCAGAATAATCAGAGAAATGAAAGCTCCAAAAACCCAGAGAGAAGTGAGAATGTTCCTGGGTATGGTGGGTTATTGTCGTCAGTGGATAATTAATTTTTCCCTGATAGCTAAGCCACTGATTAAATTGACAAAAAGTGAAATGACAGATCCATTAGATCTGGATGCAGAACAATTGGCAGCATTTGAAGAGCTCAAAAGTAAAATGTGTGAAGCTCCAGCTTTGGGTATGCCTGACTATGAAAAAGAATTCGAGCTGTACTGCAGTGAGAGAAATGGATGTGCACTTTCAGTGTTAATCCAGAAACATGGACAATTGAGAAGGCCTATTGCGTACTTCTCATCAACACTTGACCCTGTAGCTGTGGGTTTACCAGGTTGTCTGAAATCTGTGGCTGCAACATGCAGGAGCCTAGAACAGAGTGAGGGAATCATAATGGGATATCCTGTAAGGGTATTCGTACCTCACAATGTGGCAATTCTTTTGACAAGAAGCAGAACTCAGTACATGTCACATAGTCGGTTGACTAAGTATGAAAAAGTGATTCTGGGAGCATCAAATGTGACTCTTGAGAGATGTGTGAATGTGAATCCAGCGACACTCTTGCCGGATATTGAAAATGTGGGTATAAAGATGGAAGATGATCATGATTGTTTGGATGTGCTTGAGTACTGTACGAAACCGAGACCAGACATAAGGGATATTCCCTTACCTGAGAATGACCATGTGTTGTTTGTGGATGGATCATGCTTGAGGAATGATGATGGTGTGTTATGTGCAGCATATGCGGTGTGCAAAGTTTCAGAGGTCATGGAAGCGTCACCATTGAAAGGAGTGAAATCTGCGCAAGTTGCTGAATTAATAGCATTGACAAAAGCTTGTGAGATTGGGAAAGATTTGAGGACGACTGTGTTGACTGATAGTCAGTATGGATTTGGAGTGGTGCATGATTTTGGCCAACTTTGGCTACAAAGAGGTTTCTTGACATCGAGTGGAACTCCAATAAAGAATGCTGAAATGATTGGAAAATTGCTTGAGGCGATACAGCTGCCTAAAGAGTTAGCAGTTGTAAAATGTGCTGCCCATGGTCAAGGGGAGGATTTTATAACGATTGGAAACAGGTACGCCAATGATGTTGCGCAGTACTGTGCCAAGACAAATCAGTCCATTAACAGGGAAAGAGAAAGGGAAATGTCTTTTCTTTCTGTGATGTTTACTAATGTCCTAGAGACCTGGGATGAAGTGAAGCAGTTACAAGATGAGGCAGGAGATGAAGAGAAACAAGATTGGATTAAGGCAGGATGTGCTCCAAGAGAAACAGACCATGTTTGGGTCTACAGAGATGGCAGACCAGTGATGCCTAACTCTATCTTGTCGTCAATGGCAAGGATGTATCATGGCCAGGGACATTTGGGGAGAGACGCGATGGTGAGGTCGTTTAAGCAGACCTGGTATAATGCAAAGTTCAGGACAATTGCAGAGAGCATCTGTCAAAGGTGTTTAGTTTGTCAACAATTTAACACTGGGAAAAAGACAGTGGTGAGTCTGGGAACAATAGGCAGAGAAGGAGGTCCTTTTACAAGAATGCAGATTGATTTCATTGAAATGCCCCAAGTGAACAGACTGAGGTATGTTCTAGTGGTAGTCTGTTTGTTTTCAAGGTGGGTGGAAGCTTACCCGACTAGAAGAAATGATGGATTAACAATGGCAAAGTTACTGTTGAGGGAGTTGATTCCTAGGTACGGGTTTCCAGTTACAGTTGAGTCTGATAGAGGTAGACACTTTCAAAATGAGCTCATGGGTTTGATTTGTGAGGCATTGAAAATACAGCAGAAGCTACATTGTGCATACCGACCAGAGGCTTCTGGTGTGGTTTAGCAGATTAATGGCACAATCAAGAATAGGATTGGAAAGATGTGCTTAGCTACTGGTATGAAATGGCCAGATGTTTTGCCTCTAGTTCTGATGACAATGAGATCTACTCCAGATAGAACTACTGGTTTGAGTCCGCACGAAATAATCATGGGACGTGCTATGCGCCATGCATTCGTGCCTGTCAATAAGTTGGTGACAATAACTGATGACATGATTTTGGATTACTGTAAAGGCCTGGCTGACGCAGTTCATTCTGTGTTTCACCAGGTTGGAGAAGAAGCTACCACACTTGAGAAGAAGCAAGCCCATGATCTGAGTCCAGGAGACTGGGTGAGGATTAAGGTACACAGAAGAAGAAATTGCTTGATTCCAAGGTGGGGAAGGCCGAGACAAGTCATTCTGACTACGACGACTGCAGTAAAGTGTGCTGGAGTGAAGCACTGGGTACATGCAAGTCATACTCTGAGAGTTCCAAATCCAAAAGAAGGGACTGGTAAAGAGTATTTTGAAGAGTCAGATTCCAGTGATGATGAAGATACTGAAGATACGGAATCAGTGAGAAAAGAAGCAGAGAGAGCTTCAAGAGAATCACTGCGAGTATCAGAGAGAAGATCAGATTCTGTAAGAGAGCCTGAAGTTTCAAACAGCAGTGAAGGAAAAAGAAAAGGAAAAAGAAATCACATAGAGACTACTCCTGAATCAGAAGAGGAGGAGATTGAAGAACCACTTGAGATTATACTTGAAGAAGTAGGGTCAGAAGAAGATAGAGAGGGACAGATTGCGGAAGACCCCCGAGGAGGTGTAGGGAACATTCATGAGGAGCTAGGTGAAGGGACAAGTAGACAGCAAGAAAATTGCGTGTCGGAGACCCGAGGAGGGACAGGAGTAGGGAAGTCTCAAACAGTGGTGAAAAAATCTGTGGAGAAGAAGAAAGCTGCTGGAAAACGGAAACAAGAGGCACTTGAAACAGATGATGAGGATGAACAAACAGAGGGTCGAGTTCTAAGAAAGAGAACTTGGATTGGAGAAAGAAGTAATAAAGAAATAAAGCCGAAAAAGGTGTTAAGAGGAGATCGTTGGCCTAACAACAGAGTTAAGAGGCTGAGATACAGAGTAATAAGAGCAAATTCATCGAAAGCTGAACAAGTGAATGAAGTTTCGAGTCAAAGTTCAAAAGCTGAAGGAGAAGAATTAAAAGAATCAAACGAACCAGTGGAAATAAAAAGAGTAAGAAGACCCAACCAAAAGTACAGATCACCGGAATGGTCTTATGTGGCACTGTCTGAAGGAGGAGAAGAAGAAACAGTGACTCGAGATAATCCGGAAGTGGTCTTGAGAGAAGTGGTTGAGGAAGATACTGGTGAAATTCTGAAAGTACTCTTGACTGACATTGGAGAAGAGTCGAGTACTGAGGATCTTGACGTTGGAGATCTGATACAATTTGATGTTGAAGAAATTGAAGTGAAGAATGACAAGTATCCAAACTGAGTGAAAGAAGGATTCACTTGGATCAAGTGAACGAAGAGATCATTTGGATAAACTGAAAGCTGAAGAATTGCTGAAGAATTGAAGAAGTTCAAACAGTAGTGGAGTAGTAGAGGCTAAACTAAAATGGCTAACATAGAGGATAATAGAAATAGATGTGCTTTCTTTAAGAGGTGGTGTAGAATGTGCTGCTGTTGTACTGGATTATTAATGCTTCTATGGGGTGTTTTAATTTTATTAGTTACTTTTAGAGTAGAGTTTGGAATGAATATAGAAAATGTGACAAATGTAGAGAAGAATTCACAAAAAGTAGTTCCAATTGGAAGTAGTAGTTACATACATAAAGATAGGTCCATTAATAATTTTTCTATTTCTAGTAATGTTTTTTCTAAACTGTTATATGAATATGTGAAGACAATGGAAGTAAGGGATTGCTACGTCTGTATGCAATTACCTGCATCCGTCTCAGAGGGTGTTACTTATCACCATTTACCAGCTACATATGGTATTTCCTGTAGTATTTTAAGTAGTGTTTTTTATTTGTTAGGGAAAATAGATTATAAGATGTCTAACAGAGATAGTATTTTTGGGCACTTGCCAATGAACAAAGAGCTGAATCCAGCTAAAGAAGCTAATACTTTTGGTGAGATTTTTATTGAAGAAAAAGGATTAACATTAGATTACATTTTTAAGAATAATTTAACTTGCAGTTTGAAAGAAGAGGAGAGAGCTTTCCTGGATATGGTAGAAGAAAGGAGAGTGAACATGCATGAGAAAGGGGGAAAATATGAAGTGAGTGAGACAATTTGGGACATTGAGATGGGAAAAGAGTTGAGAAATGGGGCTAGTCCAACTTTAGCTCTAGATGCGCCACAGAAGGGTAAACTTTGCATTACCAGAAGGAAATCCCAATATGATACATATTTTGTGGGAACTAGTGAGTGCCATGATACATACTTCATTGCGACAGGTTGGGGTTTCAGAGGTGGAGAAGATACGATTTTTCCGGGAGTGTACTATGTTTGTGGGAACAAGGCTTATTACAAGTTGCCTGACCATTGGTATGGCACGTGTTATGTGGGCCTGGTTTTTCCTAAGATTTTTCATACAGATAAAATAAGAGATGTAGAAGATATTAACTTATTAACACGTTTTAAGAGAGAAACTTGGTCTGAAATTGTGGGTGATATTTTTGGGGTTTTGATTCCAGCAGTGGGAATTTCTTTAAATGCTTATGGAATTCGGAAACTGTCCACAGTGGTTGATCGCTTATCGACAAATACCGCAGGAGGGTTTCTTTTGGTGAATACGGAATTAAGTGCCGTACGTGCCATGTCTATGCAAAATCGACTTGCCCTTGATATTCTATTGGCCAAGGAGGGTGGAGTTTGTGGAATATTGAAAGTTCAACATTGTTGCACTTACATTCCTGACGAAAGTAAAGACCTAAAGGTCTATATCAAAAATATTACTGATTTGCATGAAGAATTAGTACCACTTGAAGCTGGGAGTTTGTGGACTAAAATAGCTAATAAAATGATAGCTGTTAAGGATTTTATTGCAAAAATAGGTAGTACAATTATAGGTAGAATATTGTTTCCTTTGTCTTGTATAATTGTGGCTTTATTAATAATAAGATTGGTGTTTACTTAGAGACAAAGAGAGATGATGACAGAGTGACTGGTTTTTAATGTTGTGTAAGGGGAAAAGACATTTCTGATTTCTCCTAAAAAGGGACTACATTTTCACTAATTTGTTTTTTTGGGTTTATTTGGTGATAAAATCACCAAAGGGGGGATTGCTGGAGCAGAGTTTTCATTTAGAAAATTCAGGGGCTTTTGAAGCTCTAGTATGTCTATGCGTTTTATTAATTATTAATAAATAACAAATTAATTATTTGTCTTGTGCAAGTGTGTTTTTATTAATCAATCCGTTTGTCTTAACATAAGAGAAAGTTACACGAGGGTTAGCATGCGTGTGCTGTTTCTGTTTTCTAAAAAATAACGTGCAAGTTTTCATGTTTAAACGTTGCTGTGTGCTGTTTATTTTGAGCACAAAACGCTGTCTGAATTAATGCTTTTTTATGTTGCAAAAGCTAGATAAATGCATACACATAAGGGTATTAGTGGGGTTAACACTGTTTAATCATTATGCTGTAGTAACGTTTATTTTGTCTCTTTCATTAAAGATGGTCTATTGTGGCTTATGGAGGCTGTATTAAGATGGCTGAATTTTGAAGCCTGGCCTCGAGTGAATATGTGAAAGACGTGACGAGGGAGACCCCTGCTGGATATGGTCTTGAAGTTGACTGACCATGGTCCTTCTATAAAACTTTCAATGAGGACAGCAGCAGTTTTGGGAGTTCTCCAAGAGAAGTGAAAGTGTCCTTGGCAATCTCGAAAGACAAAGGAGCCTTAGAGGGAAACTCTGAACTGTGGCTCGATGGCCGAGGAGAAGCCGGATTAAATGTGATACATGTTTTATTTTCTTGGTTCCTGTTCCGTAGTCTTCGCTATGTGTATTTTTCCTGAGCGGAGGTTCACAAATGTTGCAATGTTGCATCCTTTCCTTCTCGCTCTGCTCAGTGATTCAGTGTATTTTGCAAACTTGATGAGTGTTTCCATTGTAATTTTTACTATAAAAATTGTTAGCCTAGGGAGGGCTTTGCCACTTGCCATTTTACCTTTGCCGCGTGAGGTTGCGTTGCTGAGGATTGATGCCTAGGACTTCGTCTTGAGAGACTTTACCGAGAGACTTGTCCTGACCCGTTCTGACACTTAGTTAGAATACGTAACTATGAGAAATGATTTATTCTGATTGATTTTACTTTGACTAATTTTAGATAAAGCAATATAATTTTAAACATGGTGTTGAATTTTCTTTCTTGTCAATTATTGGGTTTATATTTTTGATCATTATTGTATATGTTGTGTAGATCATGTTATTGATTAGGACAGTCACTAAACCAGATCTGATCGACCTGATATTGATGCAGGGTATTTAGGTATTTTCTTTCCACAGGTTTATTGCTGGTAGAGTATTTGAGCGTATGTTAGTGAAATGGGCCCTAGCGTATGATGAATGTATGTGCGTGTAACTGTGTGATTACTCTATCCGTGGTAGTGGGCATATTTAGATACCTTGATCTCTATCAGAGGCTTTAAGGGAATTTTATGCTGATGTTTACAAAGCCCCTCCTGCCAGCAGACCTGTGGTCATAGACCATGGTGACTCAGGGTGCTTTGGTGGAATCACCCTGGAGGACAGGTCGCTTATAGGGACAAGCATTTTACCAGAAGAGTTTCAGGTGGCACTTTCTGATTTCCCTTCGGGGAAGGCAGCTGGTGGAGACTCTATTCCCCTTGAGTTCTACAAGGTGGTGTTCTATGCAGAAATTCACCAGAAGCTACAAAGAACTTCAACAATCCTGGGTATACGTATTTTTCCTGCCCACATAAAAAAATACGTTAGGATCGAATATTTCTTCAGTACAAGGGATCTTGTTGAGCCAGCCAGGATTAAGAAACTCCCTAAAATAATCTCTGACCATAATCTCCTGATTTTAGAACTTGAAATAGCCAGTTTTACAAGACCACGAGTAGGTGGACTTTCGACATGAAACTTCTTGTGAAAAGTGAATATATTATACATATGAAAAAATGGGCACAGGAATTCTTTGATATAAATAGGTTCAGTGCTAGTAGGGGGGTGGTGTGGGACACATTCAAGGCGGCCTTTCGAGGCGAGACCATCTCTTTTGCTATTAGGTCTAGAAAGCAGCAGGAATTAAAAAAGCAACAATTGATGCAAGATCTAGTTAGGGCTGAAGAAGAGCACATTACGCAGATAGCACAGGGACTGGAGGGAGATTTGACTCAGTATCGAATTATCGCATTGAAAGCAGAGCTTACTAACTGGCTAAATCATAAATCAGCTGAGGAGCATCAGTCACACCGTAATAGTGTTTACGAAAACGGAGAACAAGTCGGCCGGAGGCTAGCGCTTCGCACTAGCCAGAAGACAGCGTTAAGCGCTATACCTTTAATTAAAATTGGTGGACAAGCCTATACCGATCCGGAAGACAATTAGGGAGTTCCAAAAATACTACCAGGTTCTTTATCAAGATGATATTAATAAAACTCGAGAAGAGGTCTCTCAAGGTATGGTAGGGCTGTTTGCAGGCATTACTATTGGTGAAGGGATAGACGGGCTTATGAGAGAGGAACTAGAGGCAGAAATAATGCAAGTTGAACTTCAAGTGTAGTCAAGGTTGGCATCAGGAAAGGCGGCGGGCCCCGATTGTATACATCTCGAGGTCTACAAAATCCTGGGATCAACTATTACACCTTTGCTTTTAGATCTGTTTAAGGGTGTACAATACAGTGGAGCCCCCCCTGAGTCTTGGAAAGAGACCGCCATTGTAATCTTTCCTAAGAAAGGGAAACCGGTGGATAATCCATCGCCCTAACGCCCGCTTTCCCTGATTAATTCTGATATAAAAATCTACTCAAATATTTTGGCCATTCGGCTAGGGAGGGTCATAGAACATCTGGGTTTATCCCGGGCAAAGGAACAACGGACCATACCCGTAGAGTTGTTTCTCTTTTCGACATCATGTCCAGGGTGGGGGGCCAGATGGCTGTGATCCTTCTTGATGCCGAAAAGGCCTTTGATCGGGTGTCGTGGGAGTTTTTATGGCTGATATTAGAACAGAACGGTATTGGTCCCCAGTTCATAAAGGCTAGTTAACAAACTGCTACAGACCAGGCGTATTGCACCAATAATTACGAGTGGGTTCGAGACAAAAGTATTGGCGTACGCCGATGACATCGCGATCCTTACTCCCGATCCTGCCGAGGCGATCGAATAAATCAGTGAGATTGCTGAGGCCTATGGTCGCTTCTCTGGCTATGCTCTAAATGCTGGGAAAACAATAGTATTAAACACAGATAACCTTGATTTTATTGACTCTAGGAGAGCAACTTCAGCTGTCTACCTTGGAGTCCGAATAAGTGCCAAGGTAGATTAAATTAGCAGAATCAATTTCATACCTTTGATTAAAAATATAGGAAATGATTTAAGGAGGGTGAACGGGCTTCACTTATCTATTATCGGGAGGGGGAACTATTTAAAAATGACCATATTACCGAAAATATTGTATTTTTTTCACTCCATACCATTGGCTGTAGATGATAATTTATTGAGGACACTGGAAACAATTTTCTCTAATTTCATATGGCAATATGGAAAGGTTAGAAGAGCACTCAAATATTTAGCACTGCCCCAGGATAGGGGAGGCCTTGCAGTTCCTAATATCATGATGTATTACTGGGCAGCCCTCTTATATCAGATGACTACCCTCTTATCGGTGAATAATATCAAGGAACGTGCACAGGGCTCAAATATACCCACAATTTATGAACTTTCGATGGGGAAGGAAGCTTCCGGGCTGCTATTGAGACAATTGGAACCCAGCTATTATAAGAAGGTGCGGTTCAAAGTAATCTATGGTTCGTGGAGAATTTGGAAGCAGGTCTCCAAGGTTATGGCAATCCCAAGAATTTCTAGATATACCCCTTTATGGCTATCATCATTGTTGCCTTACTTGACGAACGATGATATGGGAATAAAAAGTGGGAAAAATATGTGGTAGGAATAGGGGATCTCTGTGGGGGAGTGCAAGATGCTCAATTCCCTAGGCTACAGCGGGTGTTTGGCGTTCTAGATAATCAATATTTTAAATTTCTCCAGATCAAGAATGTCCTTACCACATGGAGACCAAAGATTAAACTGGAGGAGATCCCGCTTTTAGAAGCGGTAACCAAGGAAACAAGCAGAATTAGGGATTTTTATAAAATACCTGTCGATAAAAGCCCCGGCGACCTGGAAAAAACTGAAGCATCCTGGGTAACTAAATTGGGCAATCCTGATGTGGATATCTACATGAGCCTTTCCCTAACTGCAGAAATGTTCTTAACTTCGAATTTAAATGCTCAAATATATAAAACGATATTCCATCTCTACTTTACCCCTGCTAAACTCTATCAGTGGGGGAAGAGGGTTGATGACAAATGTCCTAGATATGGGTTTGGACCTGCCACTTTGATACATATGTTTTATGGTTGCGACAAGTTGGCCCTACTTAAAGAAGGCCGGTCAGGTTTTTGGGAAGTATTGTTTGGTTTTAGACCAGAATTAACTCCGACCCTGCTGATTCTCGGATATGATAGTACTCTGGGTCTCAACACCGAACAAAAACATAGTTTGTTCCTGGGGGCAGCAGGATATAGGTTATTATTGGCCACAAGATGGAAAGACACGGAGCCACCAACCTTTCATATGTGGCTTGCTAGGCTCCTTGGGATATACAAACAAGAGATGTCTATATATGCTTGTAGAGGCAGACAGGCCAGGAACAGGGGCAGGAAGATCTGGGTGCATATCGCTGAATGGAGCAGAGATGTGAGGACGAACTAGTTGAGCTTCTCCACGCACCTTCATTGATAATTCTGGGTAAACTGAACTGGAATATCGGTTGTTCTTTCTTTTGTTTGTGTAAAATGTTCTCAATCATCAACGTTTTTCGTATTTTGTAAACTGTCCCCATCTTAATTTAATGAACTTGTATGTATTTGTGTCTATTAAAAAAAAAAAAAAGGAAATATTATTTAAAAGCACTGGCCCCTCCATTACACAGCTATATGGCTGTTGGCTGGAAGGGGTCTCAGATGATCTGGACAGGCACAATGCAAAATGGCAGGAGAGGCTCGAGTTGGTGGACTCTGGCTTCTTGGAATCACTTGAAATGGGAGGGTCAATCTTCTGTGCCTTGAACGTACAATCACAACATTACAAAATGATGTTCAATCTAGAAATAACACCAGCAAAGATGACTAAATAGGGCGGTGACGCTGAGACATGTCCCAGATGTCATGCCTCTAAAGCGGATGTGGTCCATTTGTTCTCCTCATGCCCTAGGCTAAAACCACTTGGGTTGGAAATCGTAGGTTTTTTAGGGGAGGTCTTGAATGTGAATATCTCCCTATCACCTCAGCTTATGTGGTTGAGGTAGACAAGTCCCCTGCTGGGTCTGGGTTGGAATTAATATTCATAGCCATGACGGTTTTTAGGCTTTCTATCTCCTCGTCTTGGCTCAACCCTCTACCTCCGACCTTTCAGCAATGGAAAGGAGGTTTTCTACATGTTTACATTTTTTAAAATGCACTTTATGCATGCAAACACAGGAGGACAAAAAGCAAAGGGAGAAGGATCTTGGGGGCGCTCTCGACCTGACTCTCTTTGTTTAAGTACATTTAACAACCAGGAGCTTGGTGTAGACTGTGTTGGTCTACGGGTAGGAATGCATTATTAAATTTGTGCTGCTCCTCTGCTGTATTCTAATTTTTTGGTCAGTTTAATGAATGTGCATGTAACTTATTTATGTATACTTGCTGCTGCTGTAATGAAGTATCGATAAAAGGAAAAAAAGAGAAAGTTGAAGAAGGAA
The DNA here is from genome assembly GCF_964204655.1 of Triturus cristatus. Taxonomy (NCBI): domain Eukaryota; kingdom Metazoa; phylum Chordata; class Amphibia; order Caudata; family Salamandridae; genus Triturus; species Triturus cristatus. Next base: position 918,495,315 of record NC_140581.1, on the reverse strand, counting down.
CAGTTTGAAGAAATTCAACGGAAACACCTGTTTCCCCGCAGGCTTTGAACACTGCTGTTAAAGAAGAAAATACATTTAATGTTTAATAACAAAAACTATAATAAATAGTGATATATATATACTTTATTTATTAATAATTAATCAATTAATTAATAATTTGTTAGATTAACTAGTTAGATTACTCATTTTCACTGATTATTACAGGTTGCTGACCTTGTACTGGAATAGAACAGAAAGCCTTTAAATTAAATGTAAGTAAATGTGGTAAATAATATTTTAAATCTATTGATTTATTAAATTGTTAGTATTAATAATCAGCCAATTTATAAAGCCTAACTGTAAACATTTTAAATTATTGATATAGTATTATTAATGTTTGATATAATTTAAAGTTTATTAATCCTTAGGTTTTATTTTATTTTATTTTAAAACCTAAACATTTTATAAAGAGTTTAGATTATGATTATTTTGTTTTTTTTCTTTTAATTGGGTTGGTATTGAAAAAAAAATTATGCTATGTTTGATTTTACTGAAGTATTTTTTAATTTAATTTTATGTATTTCATATTGGATTAACTACTATTAATATATGCAATCAATATCAGGATTGATGTGTTTGAATTGAATTAGGATATTAATATTGTTAGTCAAGGAAATATTAACAGTACAGAATTAAGTATTATTATACACACACAGACACAGACACACACACACACACACATACATATATATGCATAGGTACGTAAGAGAGTAAGTGATGGCTACCATAGGACAAATGTTTTTCATTTTGCTAATAAATTTGAAGCCATTTTAAGAATCTGCACAAAACTTTCCCAACAAAAGTTTATCCACCTTATCTTCTTCCTGGAAAGTTTTGGGATGATCCGTCAAGTGGGAGCCAAGACAATTGGGGGTCCCAAAGCCCTTTTTTTCTCATGCAGTTAGGGATTTTTTTTTAACAGTGATATAGGAGAAGACAGCTGAACAGAATTACACCAAATGTGTCTGATAGAAAGGTCTTTGCTCAGAAAGCTTGCTTTTTGTGATTTAGTGTGAAGCTTTTCAGACATTTTGTAGAAATTAGGGCTAGAAAATAGAAATATTTGGATGATTGGTGTGGTAAGACTCCTGCAAATGGAAAAATAGAGCATTTTGATTGGTCTAGAGGGCATTTTTCCCCATCGGTCAGTTTGTTCCCATGGGACCAAGCGGTCGAATGAGACCCAGCAATTTAATTGCTTGGCGCAATATAAAAAGAAAATGTTGTGGCTACCATTACAGGACAAGCATACTTGGTAACCATTTCATCAGGTATTTTTTATAAAACACATACTTGGGCAGGGTAGGGGTACCCTGACCCTCTCCCTGGCCTTTGTGGGGGTCCTGGAGACATCCTTCTGACCCCAAATTAATTTTTCAGTGCACTGGCCCTGAGGTATTCTTGACTGAACTTTAAAGAAAGAGAAATGTGGGTATCAAAGCAGATGAGAAAATGTTCTTAAGGTTTGAGGAGGAAGGATATACCATGAATGGACTCTTGAGTCACACATAAAGGTGGGATACAAGGGGTTTGATGATGTCCTCTTCAATAAAAGAGAAGCTAAATATGTGAACAACCAAATTAGGTTAATCATAGATTATAACAACAAGTTTAGCAATTTAAAACAATTGATGAATAAACACTGGATCATTCTTAGGTCTGATCCCATAAATAAGACGCACAATAGGTGCACATGTATCTGCTACTTTTAGGAAGTCACAAATGAAGAAACTGTAAGGCTTGCAAATATAGTTGCAACCAAGACACACATGTTTTACCTGATAGAAAAGTAAGAAAAATAACCCAGTTCATGAATTGTACATCAAATATCTGTACATATATTTAGGAATAATCATGCTCATTAAACCATATGGGCAGCACTATTTTTCCTTTAAAGAAAAAGAATATTGCAACATGAATGCACCATTATAATTCATAATGTGTCATATCCTCTAGCCAGAATTGTTCATGAACACCATGATCGCAAAGTAGACTTACTTCAATTGTTTTGAGATTAAAAGGATTGGACTGATGCCATGACCTGCAGGCAGAGAAAATTCTGAGAATTATGGAATCCTGCCAGATCAATGATTCGAGTACTAAAGCATAAAATAGATTAAATAATGATGAGGAGCTATCAGTGCACCAGGGATAATCATCTGGTCTTACAGAATACTTAAACTCTTCTCCACTGACTAACTTTACCAGTTTTGCTATTGATAACTTATTTGCCACGATCTAGGCTTTATACTGTTCCTTCTTTTCTACACTCGATTACTATTGTGCACATGATAGGCATAATTGACTTCGTTTGGTGGACCATAAATACATCAGGTTTTTGTCCCATCTTAGTAGTTGATTGATGATAACTACTTGGGCAACAATTTAGACAGAATCACCCCATGGAAGGTTTGCTACATCTATAAGCTGCAGTCCCTCTTGTTATCTTTTGACCAACGCCCACTTCGGCAACACCGACACAGGCCTTACTGTATAACAGTTTAATTAATTTTCTATTCACACATTTACTGTGTTTAGGTTCCTGCTAGCTTGTCATATTATCCCCTCTTAACATGCTAGAATGTATATCATACACAATATATTTCCCTATTATGTTCTGTCTGTTACTTTATTAAATAACTCCTTGACTGTTTATTGATAAATACACATATATTGGCGCATATACATATATGCCCCCTTAATAGAATTACAAGAAACATCTCAGCACAAGGTATTGATTAGAAATTCAATACAAGACAATTCAATACAAAGGGCTTTCAAGAGAGCAAAGAACAACCCAAGGGAGATGCTCCTGCAAACATATCCAAAACCAATTGCCACCAGATTGGCCTGCGTGAATACCTATGGCACAGAATCTAATGTGGCGAAAAAAAATTCTTAGGCCATTGGAAAACTCTGAATTCAGGAACTCTAAGGCTAGAGAGACCTTTATATGCCTACAAAAGAGGAGGATCTTTGTGAGATTCCATGGTACACACACGCCCAAAGAAAACAAATAAGAGTGGCAGGACGTAAAATACCCTCTGGAACCTACCGGAGGTCGTAGGCCATTTCCCATACGGAAACTGTGGCATATGCTCGCTTACGAAGGCCACCAAATAGATCGACTTGGGACAAAGAACACCATGAGTGCAAAATACATTTTCCAACTGCAACAGCAACAATGTGGTGTACATTATTACATGTAAATGCCAGTTGAATTACATTATGTAAACATAGGGGGGGTTTAGTCCTAAACACACCAGGTATGGACGTATAAATCAATAGGACAAAAATAAGGTACCTGGTCGTTAATTTTACTCCACTATTTATTTAGGCGGGAAAAACAAAGACGGATAAGTTCTTGTGTTTTCAGAGTGAACTTCACATTTCTTTCGTAATGAGTTCAGAACGTATTTAGTATAAACATTTGATTCATGTCTGAGATTCCATACATTTCAAATGCATGACACATGACTGACATTCATCAATGATATATAAGTGAACAAACAAACGTGCAATTGTATTTACAAAAGTAGTGATTAATTGAAAAAGTTCATAAAATTGCACCAGCAATAAACAACTATTGACAATTCCACACAATCTTAGCGTTAGACAAAAAAATGTTTGGGAACTGCAGCCACATGGGAAGATTAGTTCTCCATGGAGTGCATTTGACATTGTCCACCCTCTCCGGAGATATAGAGTTTTCTAATTGCCCTATGTGGAAAAAGATGAAAGTAGCTGACGTGTCAGGGCGTGAGGGCATGGTGTAACCTAAAGGTGAAATTAAATAAAAGTGGGTACCTAAAAAGTAGGGCATCTCCCTATCTCTATTTTGTGGTTTTACCATTACAATTCAGAGTGTTGTACCTGAAATTGAAGATATCGCATCAATGGAGATTGAGTTTTTTTTATCAAGAGTCTCACATAACAGGACCTGAAATGACCAGGAAAATGTCCGTCACTTTTATTGTCTATGTTACTATGTGTCTCATGACTGTTTATGTATATTTCATACGACTTACGATTAAAGTCTGCGGAGGGCACCGGAAGGTTATTTTCAAGTTGTGTTCGCCAATCAACAAGAGGTTCAATAAAGTTTTTTACTTCTAGCGCGATTCCTTTGCAGCCAAGGAGAAAAGAGGAGTAAGTGAGAACTTGTTATAATTACTCCTTATTAAACCAAATTTACAATGAGCATGTAATGTTGGCAACACTTACTTAAAAAACGATTAATTTAGAGCCGAGATGAGTTAAAGACTTCATTGTTGTGCCGCATGCACCGTGTTTCTGAAAGAGAAACAAACCGCGATTATTCCGCTTGTTTATTTCTTACTTTCCGATGGTATATCGGAAGCGGAGCAGTTGAATGAAGAGCGGGCATTTTACTTACTGAGAGGTGTTTTTTGTTCCGACAAGGAATCGTCCCGCAGTCAAATGACATGAAACTAGTTACAGGTGTTTGATTAATCTATATCCTGTCACAGCAGGAAATGTATGGACCCTCCTTACAGATGAATTATGGGAATTGTAGTTTTTTGTGCTTAAACTGACAACGTAGCAACAGTACAAATACGGTCAAGTTTGTTTCAACAACAATTATGCTTTTGACAGTGTATTTCTTGACAGAGGACCCAGCGCAGGGCTAAATGCAGTTATGTCATCTCATTTAGACCATCTTCAAAACAGTTGTATTTCATAATGAGATATGTCTCTTTTTTCCGCAGAAGTGTTCCAACCTCCCCACCTCTCGGTGGTGGTTTAATTGCGGACAAAACCGTCCAGACAAAATCTTTTTCGGAGTGTTGTTTCTCGACGAAATGTGTGACCATAGGTGCTGTTAGAATTTTTTGTTTGATTCTAGATTTGTGTTGAACCATCCTCTGATTTATTTGTTGTGTGGTTTTACCAATGTGCAGCTTTGGACACGGGCATTTGATGGCATATACAACGTTCTTGATTTTACAGTTTGTAAATTCCTTGTGTATCCATTTAATAGAATTAAACACAAATTCTGAACCTTTCTGTAGTGTTGTTGCATGCAGAGCATGTACCACATTTGTGGTGTCCCACGACTGGAGTCAAGTTCCATAATGTTCTTAAGTCGGGCTGAAATTTGTTCTTTCTAAGGTCAGCACGTATGATTTGCTGTCCAATGCTTTTATTCCTTTTCATTGCAAAGAGCGTTTTTTCCATCTGACATGCAAGTCCGGTTAACAAGTGCCAATTATTCAGGATTATCTTTTTGAATTTGTTTGTATTTGGGCCAAATGTGGATACACATACAAGTTGGTCCAAAGGCTTCTTAGTTTTTTTGCCCAATAATTCTTCTCTGGGTGTAAACCAGGCCCGTTTTGTTGAATGTATCAACATTTTTTGGGGGTATCCTCTCTCTTTGAGTTGCTCACAAGGAATTTCTGCTTGGACAATAAAATCTTCCTTGCGGGAACAATTCCGCCGGAGTCTTAGTAGTTGGCTGTATGGTAAATGATCTTTCTGACTTCGAGGATGGAAACTAGAATAGTGTAGAATGGTATTTCTGTCCGTAGGCTTGTGATGTAAAGCTGTAATTAACCCTGGGCGTAGTTTGCGTAGTAGCGCTATGCGTAGCTACGCAAAGTGCGCTTCGCACTACACGAGATACGCGTAGTGCTACGCAAACTGCGTAGTGCGCTGTTCAAGATGATTGCACAGTGCCGGATGCTTGTCCGCACTGTGCAATCATTGAAAACGGCATCTCGCACAGTGCGAGCTGTCGTTTTCTACCACTCGAGTCGATTTTTACTCTAGCGGCAGCTTTCTCAACGCGGACTGGTAGTTTCTCATCGCGATGAGAAACCTGACCGCCCCGCTTTGAGAATCTCTCCGGGACGTTTATTTTCCAAGCTCGTGATCACCAACTTGATGTTGCTGATCGCAAACGAGGAAAAAGTCTCGCCGGGATGTCATTTTGCTCGCTCGCGGTTGCCAACTTGACGTTGAGGACCGCGAGCGAGCAAAAAATGGCAGCTACGCATTTTTGCACTGTGCTACGTGCAATTCGCGGATCGCAAAGTAGCACAAACTACGCGAGCGTAGCGTAGTTGGCCGCCTAGTGTTAGTTGTAATTAACTTATCATCTTGTATGAATACCTCCACATCCAGGAAAGTTACTCGGGTCTGATTTTTAGTCATGCTGAATTTTATATCTGCGTGTCTGCTGTTTAACCATTCAAAGAAGGATTGTAGTTGGTGTTCTATGCCTTCCCACTGGCACCAGATATCATCAATACAGCGGTACCATGATTGAAGATTACCGCTATATGGGTTGTTTTTATAGATAAACCGTTCCTCAAACAAGGCCATGTAGAGCACTGCCATTTCTGGGGCGTAAGGACACCCCATGGCGGTGCCCTTGACCTGCATGAAGAATGTATCTTCAAACCTGAAATAGTTCCTTTTTAAGGATATTTTGGCTAAATCCAAAATGAATTCAGAAGGGACCCTTTGGGGTTTTGGTCTCATTTCTAAGAAGTCCTCCATGGATTCAAGGCCTTCGTCCTGAGGGATCTGTGTATATAGAGAATTGACGTCAAAGGATACCATCCACTGTTGATGTTGATTAAATGTTTGGCCTTCTGTCTTGGTGATAAAGTCTGTGGTGTCTCTAAGAAAAGATGGAACCTGCTTTTAAAATGGCTTGAGGAAGACGTCTACGTATTTTGCTATCGGTTCAAGTACTGAGTCAGAACCCGATACAATCGGTCTACCTGGGGGTTGTTGTAGGTCTTTGTGGATTTTCTGGAGAAAATACATGACTGGAATTCTTGGTTGTTTTTGATGAGATACTCAAATTCTTTGGGACCAATGATCCCTTGTTCAAACCCACATTTGATTTTGATGTTTATTTATTTTAGATGAATTACATTGGCATGATTACACGTAAAATAAAAGTCAGACTCAATGAACACCGCAGCACCTTCCGGTGCAGTAAAACAATCACAAAAATGATGCACCATTTTCAATAGGCAGGGCACAACAAAATGATTTTTCATGAACAGTAATAGAGAAATTATCAAATGTAGTGGGGGGAAAAACAACTACTCAATTTGGAACAAAGGTGGATCTACCGCTTATCTAGTTCATTACATGGGCTAAATGAAGATGTACCGTGAACAATTTTAGCATAAATCTACCCTACACTGAATATGATGAACTCATTCAAGCTGACAGCACAATGAAAAAAGAGGGATCTCCCGCCCTATATGCAATACGCTAGGACGGGTTCCACGTGTCTTACATCACCCAACTGATAAACACGAGGTGCAGACTGAATATATAGAAACCTGTTCCCTTAGATATAGAACTCACTAGGGAGGCGCCCCATGCAAGTCCTTTGATGGGGCATTAGCTCAAATGAATAAATTAGCAGTCAGTCCAGCACCGTATACCAGAGACGTTTTGCTACAAAACATCAGCTAAAGACAATAGAGACTAACAGTGGAAAGATGACCAGAATCACCAACTGCTCACAAAGATTTTACCCCGCATTACTTAAATAGTCAACACAAAACCCATTGATACAACCATTTAAACACTGAGGAAGACTCTATCTCCCAGTGTAAATTGGCTCCCTGTGACAGTCCCCGTGTGAGACAGTACGAACAATAAGCAAAAAAGCAATCAGCCCGGTGCCCAAAATTGGGGGTATCTGGCATGAAACTTCATCCAAACATTGCAGATATAGAGCGACAATATGATCGGAAAAATACTTTTTGTCTTGAACAGCGGAGAACAAACTACTTGGAATAACTACCTAAACTCTGAGAAAAACTACATTTCCCAGCATACCAAGGCTTTACAGCGCCTGCTCACCGTTATAACGTATGTAAGAATCAGAGCCTGATGGGTATTTCTAACCCCGCCAACACCAAAAATCGGTGACGGTCACAGTGAGATATTCAGGTACTCGGTGGTGCTCGATCTTTGATGAAGTAAGTGGGAGACTTCAAGGGGGCGGAAAGGCCTATAAAGATGCATTGTACTATTATGATGGGGTACGTGAGCACGAACACGCACTAGTGATCGTGCGATGTATGGCAACAAATTTGCCTACGGCAACAGGCTGTCAGTAAAAAATCTCTCCGTTTAGTAAGGGAAACAAGAGTACCCAAGTTTTTGTATACAGCGGGATTCCTGTGGTGTCACATTACCCATGATGGTGTGGGGAGCAGCATAGATGGGTCATACCAGGGGCTCTCCTTTTAACAAATCACCATCTATCACAGAGGAGACCATCACTTTCATACATTGGGGTGGCAATATCTCATTGTAATATCGCACCCACGGGGGAGAAACCTGGGTCCATTGAAACGTTACGTCCTGAGAATGAAATGTGTAAGAAGGGCGTGAGCAATGTCTGAACTCGATATAAAAAACTGACCATGCCTCACAATGGATTTGTGATTGATCAAGATTGCATAGAGTTTATACTTTGGGTGCGAGTAATGTCTGAACACTATATAAGAAACCAACCATGCCTCACAATTGATTTGTTATTGTTCAAGATTGCATAGAGCTCATGCTTTGAGGATACCGTAGTAAATACAAATATTAACAGTGTGTATATAATGAACCAATGAAAGAAATAGGTCATGGATAATGTGGTACACATGACACACTCCCTTTCTTATAACAGAGTGTAACTACAAGACGGCACCAATCACGTGATCCGCATAGAGCAAAACAAGAAACTTCCAGTAGGTAAGCATAAGAGTTGTGCTCCTACAAATAAATTAGAGGTACACGTAGCATTAAGGTACAAACAAAATTGTTCACCATTGCACCTAGCCTTTACTATTGGACCTTATGTAGCACCACAAGATGATAACATCACAGAACAGAGGTAAACCTAGCGCCCAGTCTATCGAGAGATCACTTATGACAATTCCAAATAGTGCATGACCGAAACGAGCACAATGTAGTTTTGCGAGGGTTAAGTGTGCACAGGAACACACCCTACACAATAGTTGCTAAAATATAGTCAACACAGTCCAGTGTGTAGTCAGGGGAGGTATCACAGTGTAATCAGCCTAGAGATTGGAGCTGGTTAGGTCAAATAACCCTGAATATATTTTCTTGTCGCTGATTTAGAAAAACTACTGGAGGACATAGTGAAGACAGGTGAGCCCATTAGGCTTCATGGTAGGGCATGCAATTCATGCACCTCACATAACGCAGGGACATTTAAACAAAAACCTAGCCCTGACGAAGGCCCCAGACCCATGTGGGCTCAGAGCGCGAGCCGAAACATGTTGGCACTTTTTAATGGGGTACAACTGAACGGATTATAGTCAGTATAACCCCGAACTTTACACATTTTTAATTGTACCTCAGGTACCCTCTTAATAAACATAGTGTTTGGATATACCTGCAGGTATTTTTATGATCACTCTCTGGTTCCCTGCATAACCAGCTTTTGCTTTATATAAGAACTCCCATTACACCTTTGGTTGAGTCCGCCCGGGTAGTACCATCTAACCCGGGTGTGGATAGACGCCTATGATGAAGAATGTCACAATAAGTGAGTGAGGCGTCTAATCCAATATCTTTGGATACCCCGTTACCCTGAGGTCCGACAAGGGACAACAAAAAAATGACTTCAGGACCGGGCACATCATCGTGCTTGTCTTTAGGGAATGCTTGAGACCTGGTAGGGAACTCTTGCAACAACAGTTGCTTATTTGTGATAAAAAGTTTTACTGGGAGATTGCAAATGATCTGCTTCTCTCTCACTCTCTATTGTGATAAATAACAATCCACAAACAAAACATGATCCGACTCAGGCAACAGAGTATCTCAGAGGTCAGGACGCGGTTTGGCACACAATTCTGTCACATCAAGACAATCATGATCAGCTTTTTCCATTACAACTTCCTGTCCTGGCAACGGCATCAAGGTAGCTGGATTTAAACTCATAGATCTCGTCACAGTCACATTTTCTGCACCCAGAATCACTTGTTCATATTTTGTTAACCGACGACTCGTGAGATGCTGTGTTTGAGTTCGAGTCAACAAAATCTCAACAGAATGTGGCACATACACTTTCAAAGGATGACCCATCACAATGTTTTCACACTGCTCCAAACTCACACATGTCGCAGCGACAGCTTTCAAACATCCAGGTAAAGCAGTATTTACAGGATCTAATGTAGCTGAAAAATATGCAACAGGTCTGCGAGCATGTCCATGCATTTGCGTTAGAACCAATAGTGCACAACCTTCGCGCTCACTTCAAAACAGAGTTAAACTCTTGTTAAAGTCGGGCATTCCCAATGCTGGATCTTGACACAAACTGTCTCTCAGTTCAAGAAAAGAGTGCATGCTTCTTCATCCCATGGAATAGGATCCAACAAGTCTTTGTGTGCCAATCTCTGAAGTGGCTTGGCTATCAGAGAAACATTTGGTATCCACTGCCTGAAATAACCAATCATTCCCTAAAACATACAAACTTTCTTTTGTGTACTCAGTGGATTCAACTGCAAAATAGCAGTGATTCGATCTTGTGACACTTTTCAGACTCCTTTTTCAATGTGGTGTTCCAAATAGAAAACCTGTGTTTTACAAAACTGAAGTTTTGTTGGTGACACCTTATGTCCACTCACTGCCAAATGATTCAGTAAGGCAACAGTATCAGAAACACAAGCTTCTTTCATTCTTGATGCGACTAATAAATCATCAATGTACTGCATCAGCACAAAGTGATTCGGCATTTCCAGTGATTCCAAATTTCGCTTCAATATTTGATTAAAAATTGAGGGGTTTTCCGTATACCCTTGTGGAACTCTTAGCCATTCCAAAACACAGGGGCATATTATCAAGACAGGTGATAAAATTATTGCCGCATTAGCGGCAGAAAACTGCCGCTAAAACGGCGATAATGGGTTTGATAATATGCTCTATGGAATTCCAATTGAAGCTCAGGTTAGATGTCCTTTACATCTAACATGGGCTTCAATTGGAATTCCATAGAGCATATTATCAAGCCCATTATCGTTGTTTTAGCGACAGTTTTCTGCCGCTAAAGTGGCGATAATTTTATCGCCTGTTTTGATAATATGCCCCACAGTTTCTGAACCGAAACGCAAACAAATATTGGCCATCCGGATGCAAGGGAATGGAGAAAAAAGCTTGACACAAGTCAATCACCGAAAACCATTCAGCTTCACATGGAATCTGATGTGTAATCACAACAGGATTTGGTACTATTGGACAACAAGGTATCGCAATCTGATTAATTTTCCTCAAATCCTGAACAATTCAATATTTCCTGTTTGGTTTTCGTATGCCCATGATAGGTTAATTACACGAACTGCCCAAAATCTCTCTCAAAATTCCTTGCTCGATCAGAGTCTCAATCAACGGTGTTCTTCCAACAATAGTTTTGGGGCTTAAAGTATATGCTGGAGTTCTTGGGTATTCTGCATTTGGTTTTACTGTGATTCAAATTAAATCTACTCCTCCCATCAATCCAATGTCATTACCTGTAAAATCCCACACTTCTGGTAAGACTGTGTCTCTTAACACAGGAGGTAAGTCATTTTCAGTCAGTAAGGGATACAAACCCTTTACTTCTGTCTATTGTTTAGACATTTCAAACACTGCATCCTTATCTTTAGCATGAAATTCTATTCTCCTTCTGGAGTACAATAAATGGAACAATTCATTTTGAACAACAGATCTCGCCCTAACAAATTTACCGGACTAGAATCACCTGCCACAAATCTATGTAAATCCTCCAAGGTTCCACTCTGTACTTGCATAGGTTCTGTCACTGGGGTTGAAATCATTTTATTTGATACTCCTGCTACTTGGATTCTTTCTCCAGAGAGGGTTAGGTTGGGAATTTCCATGGTTCTCACATTGGATTGGGTATCACCAGTATCTACAAGGAATGAAATAGGTGCTCCATTTACCTTGCCATCTACATAAGGACCATTCTGATCTACCTCTAAGGATGCGCCAAGTACGCATTCCTCCTCCCTTCTCAGGCACCGTCATTGAGATGCATCTGAGTCACTGTCATCCATCTACAACAAATATTGTGATGCCACTTGAACATTTGGATTTACTCAATCATTTGTATGGAAACCCATATTCACATTGTATTTCAGTACCTGTCTATTCAAATTTTGCATAGGAGCTTGAGGCATATTTTGATTCTGACCCCTTACATTCAACATCTGCTGATTCATCATACCATTATTCATCTGTGACTGTACCATTCCAGCTACACATGTCACAATTGTCTGTCCATTTACCTGATTAGCCAAATTAGACATACACTTGTGCTTCAAATGCCCAAACTTGCCGCAACTGTGACACAGGTACATCTTTTTCAATGTCTCTATATTTGATCCTTGTCCCTTTTTCTTGCAGGCATTAAATTTTGCTCAGGATTTACCATCACACCTTTCATTTCAGTGGCAGTCTGATCATTTCCCTGTATTATGTCTCAGAATCACAACTCACAAATCCTTTCTTAGCTGCTCTCATTTGTACCAACATCAATTTCTCCTTTAACTTTTTGTGACACAAATCAATATCATCTCCCCAGTACTTAGCATAACAACATATTTCATCTATGGATTTACTCTGCCAACAAATTAAATGTTGCTGAATCATTGTACTAATCTCAGGCGTCAAACCATATACAAAATGATACACAAAATGCCCCATATCTTTCTCTGACACATTTTCAATTCCACTATACTGTTTGAATGTTTGTAAAAGTATCTAATAGTATGAATCAACTTACTCTTTCAATTTTCGAGTAGTCCTATCTATTTTTAACCAATCCGTTTCTGTCAGGGAAATCTTTCCTTTCAAATACGTAATGACCTGATTGTACTTTTTCATTACTTACGCCAATGGTGCACCTGTTTTTGGATCTCGAACAGCTTCTCTCTCTACCTCGGAAAATCATTGGTAAAGGACAATATGTCCTGTCTATACCAAGAGACATGTACATACCCTCCTCCTGGTACTTCTCTCATGGGATATGCTGTTACATCTACCCCACCCTTTTCATTTTCTATCATTGGGTATAAGGGCGGGAAAAATAGTTGCCCATCTGCCTTCCCATCTTTCTACTTCTCCCCATCGCTTCAAAGTAGTTATTAGAGGGATTCTAACTTGCTAAATCTCTGTCACTGAAATCCCACCAATATGTTTTCTGTAAGGCATTGTATTTTTCTACATCCACCCCAAAAATTCTATGCAATCTCTGCCAATTTCTAATGGGTATTCCTTGCTTTTTATGTTATATCCTTACACATAAATAGTAAGGACTCATCAAGATATTTTGATAATCTCTGGATTATTGTTCCCAATATAAGTTCTTATAATTCTACTTTTAATTTGCCTACCTCCATGTTCACGCCTCGATTTGTATTACTTTGTACACTTCCAGTAGGTGCTATATCGCTAATCCAATCAAATCGTGAGTCTCCTGAGGCGGAAGCCGGGAGTGAACCTGTCTTTTTAAAAACTTTGCTGTGTGATACTTTGCTCATTTTAATCACTCACCCCTTGCACTTAAACAGCGGATCTAGCGCTGCAACGAACCATCCATTTCGCCATCACTGAGGGCGAGGCGCCACGGCGGACACGCCCACCTCCGCTGGCCACGCCCCCTTACTCGTCCTGTGGTAAATAATTTTCCTTTACCGGGACTGAATTTGATACATAAACATAATAAAATAGCTCAATAAAATGAGAGGCAGAATCCGTGGTATTAGAGGTTCGGAATGGGCTTTATTCCAATAATCGATTATAATCGGATGCTTCAAGTTCCATCACCCCGGAGGTTCAGGAAGTGAAGTACATACATTATTGACATGAAATGACTTTTATAGTACATATATTACTATGAAGCGAATGCAATAGGCGTAACAATTGATAAGGGAAATGACGAGTTGTCTGCGTAACAAAAGATGGGTGGAACAAGGGGTAAAGAGAAACATAATTGGTTGTGATGTCACCTATAGGTGGATCTATAAGATAATACTTGGCATAGATGCGCGCGCAGCAGCATGACGTGTAATTGACGTGTAACTAGGGGGTGAAGGGGACTTGACATTTAGCTCTACATGTGGAGACAAGAAGTCTGAGGGGTCAAGTCAACCTAATCCCAAATCATATCTAACATCCTATGTTTAAAGAACTATGTTATCCATAAAGAAGGACTCTCGGACAGAATCTATTCTATACTGACTGTGCGTGCGTGTACAAGCGTCTAGGTGTCTACACTAAATGCGAGGGCAGGAATCTTCCATAGTAACAGGACTATGAATTACTTGCATGAGGGCAGAGAAGCCGGGCCCTTTGCTTGGTAACTGGAAGAATGTTTACTTAAACTACTAGGCAGGAATGCATCGGCTGAGGGGGAAGCAGATAACTCGAAGGTGAAATACAGTTCTTGGCAGAGAATAGGCTGATGTCAGGCTGTGAGCCGCGCAGAGAATGAGACAAAGTTCATGGTCACAGATGCAGGCTCAGACTGGAGCTTTCAGAGGCAGAAGGCAAGAAGAGTTTGATGACAGAATCAGGGCCTACTTGCCTGGACTGAAAAATGGCATAAGTGAACCATATAAAGGCGGTGGCCTTTCGTACTTAGGAATGGAATATCCGGTCTATTCATGGCGGATCTGACAGAGGACATGTTGACGGTGGACGCACATGTGTTTGCGTCTTTATAACTGGAACTGGAGGGAACATACATGTACTTGTGACATGCACATAGAACCGTTGGGGTCCAAGATAGGGGACATAACTGACCAGAAAAATCCATATTTCCACATTCCCTCCTTGTCCCCTACTTGCCCGTTAAGAGATATCAATCTTCATTAATCCATTGATCTGTTCATATAGCATCATTTGTTCTTCTTTCTTCTTCCGGGATCTTGAATGAAATCTTGGTGGTGGAATACACGATGTGGCACACAGACCACAAATCGCTGGTCCACATTGTAGACATATACAGCAACTGAATAGTATGAGAAGGCCAATACCTAGGAAGGATAGAACTCTCCATCCCCAGGCTGATATCACACTCCAAAACCCACTGGACCAAGTCCAAGTGCCTGGGTTCTGGTGTATCTGGCTTACAATCTTGTGAAGGCGAGTTATAGCTTTATATACAGATGGCGAATTCTCTGGTATGAATACGCAGCAGCTGGATCCGATGACCCTACAAGCTCCGCCTCTATCAGCCAAGATGACGTCAAGGACAAGACGATTTTGAAGCACAACAATCCGCATAGCAGACTGCTCTTCTGTTAAATTGCCTAAGGCGGAAATAGTTTCATTCACTACTGCTTCAAGGGTTCTAGTTAATCTACGTATCAGCTTACTATTGGTAACTGTACCTATATAGGGAAAGAAGCCTTTATTGAAATCTACATACTTGTCCCATGCCGTCTCAGTATAATCGACAATTGGGAGATCTCTCCGCTCTCTATTGTGTACTAAATGAATATTTCTATAATAATCAGGAGGAGCTAGGAAAACAGGTGGCAAAAGGAATGCAATGTAGCAGGTACCATCCCAATCTAGAGGTAGACGCATATATGCAGTCTGACCACATATAAAGTAGGAGTGGCGATAAGCTCTGAATGAAGATTTGCCTTGATCACTGAATTCTACTGTAGTAGTACACTTACTATGGCCCATATGTATGGAACCAACCTTTCTTACACACAATTCACCCTTCGCTGGGAATACTGACATGGTGGGTAAGACTAGTTCAACTTCGGATACGACATTTAGAATCATGAGATTAGGTGTAAAATTACCTAATCCATATACTTCATCTTCTAGATCAGTTCCTGTTCTTTTGGGGCGACCCTCCTTGTCAGGATAGCAGACCTTGAGTAAAACTAGGTTCAGGTTTCCCCATACCCACTGATCTTGGTAAACTGCTGTGTCTGAGTTTATGGAATTGATTAAACTAAACCATGCTCCACAGGAGCCATTATGTGTAAATGGGTGTGGAAAGAATGGCAGGACTCCTTCATAATTCTGATAGGGAGGGAGCCGGCCACACACCCAACAATTGGTGGCATTACTAGTCTGATGGGAATGATGTAACATACTAATGAAAGTGTTATTGCGCAGCGCAAGTCTATAAGACAATTCATGTGGAGGTAAGTCACTAAAAGAATGTTCTGCAATAACATTGTGAACATTTCGGGCAATAGGGTAATATATGTGCAACAACATACTTGTAATAATTATTAAAAGACTTAAGGAAAACAAAATTAATAATGTCACTATACAATGGCTACGCAGTGATTTACAATACGCCTGTCGTTTCATCATTTTCCGGGTATTTTCTCTACTCAGGTCCAAGGGATACATGTCAGAGACAATTCAACCGCTTCACCTTGGAGAGGACTTAAACAATCAAATTGCTCGACTTGTTGGGCCTAAGCTTTAGTTTGTAAAGTTCGGTTTCAGTTTTTTCAACCAAAGGAAGTTTTGAATCAGTCTGTGAGGGAGTGCAGGGCACAATGTCTATATCCGAGGATAGTCCATGAAATTTCTTGATATGACTTGAATGAATCCAGCCCTTGCGGCCCTCGATCTTCACGGCTGTCCTTGTGGTCAGCAGGACCAACTTGGGTGTCTTCCACCTGGGCTCCAGCTGAGTCTTTCGGTCGAAATTTCTCACAAATACAATATCCCCCGGAACTACGTCATGGGGTTTCACCTCAGTGTTGTCGGGAAATGCTGCAGCTACCTGTGAACGACAAGATTGTAGTGCAGACATCAAGGAAGCCAAATAATCTGTCAGCATATTACAGTCAACATCAGTTATTTTGCGTGGTATGGGCGTCCCCCACATATTTGGTGGTCTGCCGAAGATCACCTCATACGGGGATAGCCCTGTTCTAGAGTGTGCTACCATTCTCATGTAAAAAAGTGCAACTGGTAATGCTACTATCCAGTCGACCCCTTTCTCTCTGCATATTTTGGACAGTCTGATTTTCAGTATCTGATTATGTCTTTCTACGAGACCTGCTGCCTCGGGGTGTCGAACACAGTGGAATTTCCACTGATATCCTAGCAGAAGTGAAACATGTTTCATTAATTCGGATGAGAACGGCTGGCCGTTATCTGAGTAGACAACACGTGGTAAACCGTATCGTGGGAAGAATTCTCGAACTAACTGTTTGGCAGTGGTCGGGGCAGTGTAATCTGAAACCGGGTATGCCTCCGTCCAACGGGACAGAGCGCAGACAACTACGAGAACATATTTGAATCCTCGACATCGTTCCATCTGGATATAATCCATCTGGAGGACTTCAAAAGGATGATCAGGAGGATGAAATCCACCCTGTTCTACGGGAACGCTTTTTCCTGGGTTAAACTGACAACAGATCATACAGGTACGGACTTTTTGCTTTGCTGCTGCTCGTAAATGTTTATTGAACCAAATGTGTTGAATGCTGTCTAGCATAGCTTTTTCTCCGAGATGTGCTGGACTATGTGTAGTGTTAATTATAACTTGGACCATTGAATCAGGAAGGAACCACACAGACTTTTCCTTCATCATCCATCCCTGGTCCGTTTGGATCCCTCCTAATTCAGTCCATTTCTTTATTTCGTCTTGTGTAGCATGTGTCTGTATGTCAATTACGTCAAGAGTAGGATCTTTAACTGTCATACAATGTGTCGGTATCGGGACTATTGTCTTTGTCATGTCGGGAGTTTGAGTTTGAGCAGTCTGTTTAGCTGTTCTGTCGGCTAAATCATTGCCTTGAGAAATGATATCAGTAACTTTCGTATGAGCTTTACATTTCATAATTGATATTGCAGTAGGTAGATGTATTGCATCTAATAAGGCATGAATGAGGGGTCCGTGCTGAATGTGGGCACCGTGGGAAGTTAAATAACCTCTCTCTCGCCACAGCACGCCGAAGTCATGTACAACTCCGAATGCATAACGTGAATCAGTGTATATGTTGACTTTTTTACTTGTGGCTTGAATACAGGCTTGTGTCAGAGCGATGAGCTCTGCGGCTTGAGCTGACAAAGTATTAATACGATTGGTTTCAATGACTTCTGTATCTGTTGTGACTGCATAAGCAGCCACTAACTCTCCTGTATTCGTTCTCATACATGAACCATCTACATACAACGTCAGGTCTGGATCTGACAATGGGACATCTGTCAAGTCTTGTCTGGGTTTTGTCGTTATAGTAATAACTTCAATACAGTCATGAGCTAGTGGGTCTGTTCCGGTTACTGGCAAAAGTGTGGCAGGATTCAATGTGTTACAGCGTCTGATTTCTATATGTGGCTGAAACAATGTAAGTTCATACCCTGTAAGTCGTGCTATAGTCAAGTGCTGTGTTTGCGTTCTATTCACAAGGACTTCTACTGTGTGTGGTACTTGAACTGTCAATGGATGTCCTAACACTATGGCATCGCTTTGTCTGATTGCTAAAGCTGTCACTGCTACTGATTTCAGACATGCAGGCAAAGCCTGAGCTACGGGATCTAATGTACTAGAAAAATAAGCACATGGTTTGTGTGCTCCTGCTTGTTCCTGTGTGAGTACTGATAAGGCAGTACCTTCGCGTTCTGTAACAAAGAGTGTAAACTGTTTTCTGTAACATGGTGTTGCTAAAACAGGTGCTTGACATAAAGCTTTCTTTAGGCTTTCAAAAGCTTGTGTATGTTCCTGAGTCCAAGGGAGAACAGTCGATGTGGCTGCCTCCTGTGTTGTCAACTGAATGAGTGGTTTTGCTAGAAATGCATATTGCGGGATCCACTGTCTACAGTATGAAGTGAGGCCTATGAAAGCCCGCACCTCCTTTTGTGTCTTGGGTATTGGCATGTTAGCTATTAACTGAATGCGGTCTGGTGTAAGCTGCCTTCCCTCCTTGGACAGCGAGTGTCCAAGATAAACAACTCGCTGGACACAGAATTGCAGCTTAGAAGGGGACACCTTGTGCCCCTTTTCCGCTAGAAATGTTAAAACTGTCAGTGATGCTTTTTCACATTCTGGTTCGCTTCTTGCGGTGATCAGCAAATCATCGACGTATTGGAGCAGAGCAGTGTTAACTGGCATGTGGATACTATCTAGTTCTCGTTTCAGTGCTTGGCTATAGATGCTGGGGCTTTCTGTAAATCCTTGAGGTGCGCGTGAGAATTTAAAGCTACGTCCATTTAAACTAAATCCGAATAAATATTGGCTTTCCGGATCTATTGGGACGCTGAAAAAGGCATTCTTGAGATCGATTACAGTGAAGAATGTCGCTTCGGAATCAATAGCTGTCAGTAATGACGAGATATCTGGGACCACAGGGAATTGTGGCACAATGCATTTGTTTAACTCGCGCAGATCAATAACCAATCGATAGACTGGCGGGGCCTTAGGATCTGTTCGTTTAAGAATCGGAATTATTGGCGAATTACATACATTGGAGTCCGTTTCCACGACTACTCCTTGGGCAATGAGCTCGTCAATTATTTGCAGTAAAGCCACTACAGCATCTGGTGGTAACTTGTATTGTCGCATTCGTGGTAGCACCACTCCTGCCTTTAATGTGACTCGATATGGTGTGATATTCATGCGTCCAACATCAGTAGGGCCTTGTGCCCATAGATGTGTAGGTAATGTCTGTAGTCGGGGATCCATGTCTCTAGACACATAATGACCTTTAAAATCACGTAAAAACAACCTTACTCCTTCCGGAGAACAACATATTATGGCTCCTAGAGCTTTCAACGTTTTTATTCCTAGCAAGTTTTCTGGACATGATTTAGTAAGCAATAAATCTGTAGTTCGGGTCAGAGGTCCTATCGTAAGTGGCAGAGGTTGTGACACTTCATTAACAATAGGTTTTCCTGAAAAACCAAGGGAAATATTCTGTGAGCCTGAGAGGGGTGCCCCTGGAACTTCACTACGTTTTATAGTTGTTCGACTTGCCCCTGTATCGAGTAGAAATTTTCTATCTTGGCCTAATAATTCACTATGTACATAAGGTCCTTCTTGGTCTACTGGGATTTCAATAAGGGGTAAGTCAACTTCCCTCTCTAGGCTAGTTCATGCGTAACGCTGATACTCAGGATATTCATACTGTGCGGTCTGATACATTTGTCGTGTTGTTGTCTGTGTGGCAGCAGCAGGCAACGGTGGTGCAGCTGGCACAAACTGTATTGGCTGTTGTGCGGCTGGCATGGCCTGGGCATGCTGCGGAGCTCCTTGTTCATTCTGATCTTGTCTAAATGGCCGTGATCTTTCTTGTGTTTTACCTATGCTGATATTATGTTTCAAAACTGGACAATCGTGTACGTAATAACCTGGCTTTTTACAATAATTGCATGTCCCTTTTACAGGTCCTGCTGAATCGGAATGTGTCATACCCTTTTTATGTCCTTCAGCTGGAACTGTCTGGGAAACTAGCATTTTCATTTTCGTGTCTTTCATGCGTCTGTGTTCATGTTCTTGTTCCTCTCTAATTCTATTGTGATGGTACTGTAACATTTGTAACATTTGTGATGGAGTGTTACCTTGCCAGGTACTCTCGAATTTTAATACTCTATTCTTTACTGGTGGCAGGGCATTTTCTACTAATTTTGTTACAAACAGATGTGGGTATGATTCGCTACTTGCTTTTATGCCACTATTTATACCAAAACATTTTTCAAATCGGGCATAGTAATCACTAGTGTCTTCATCTTGCTTCTGTTTACAGGCTGAAATTGTACCCCAATCTTCCTTTTTCGTAGTTAATAAACGTGGCAGTACCTGTACTAATAAACCTGGCAGTGCTTTAGTTTTATCCCCAAGTCCTGCTCCTGCAGTTCGGGCCTTTTCTTCTGCTTCTAACACTGACCATTCTATCTTTTGGTCTCCTACCTCCCACTCTTTTTCCTTGAGTTTCTCATAAATACCAGCAGGCATTAATACCTTTAATATTGTCATAATGTCGGGATAGGTATACTCTCCCATGAGTAACATGTCTTTAATTTCTCGGTGAAAACCCGCTGGATCTTTATCATGACTGGGTACCACTTTTTTCATTTGTAACAATTCTATTTTCGATATGGGCGTATATACAAATACACGTTTGAACTCGTTGTCCTCGCCTTTTATTGGGTGCACTTCTCGTAAGGGATTCTGTCTATCCATGTGATACGTAGTTCTTTCCTTGACGGGCAATGAGACACGGTCTGAACATACAAAAAGAATATACCGCTTTCTTGATTCTAGAATTTCTTTAATTAATTTAGTACCTGAACCTCTCCATTTATTCATAAGTAATTCAGTCAGTATGTCAGGTAAGGGACCAGGGTCCGAATGCTGACTCCGATATAGTATAATGAGTTGTTGAATCATATAAATCCCAGCTAACCTCTGTTCGTCTGGGGTGAGATTCAAAAATGTGCGTACTACTGTATCATCACTATATTTTCCGGGACTGTCCACCCAATGGACAGCTGCCCTGGCTAAATCTTGTTCATCCATGGAATCGAGAAAATGATAACCCCTTCGTTCTTGGAGTAGTTTGTCGGCGGTTTGGAACGAATGCTCGTTAGACCTTATATGGACTATGGGTGTTGGGAAACCCCTGTTATTGTCTGGACATATCGGGCGTATCGGGTCAATGAGACATCTCGTACTAGTGTAAGATCTTCTTTTACCTACATAGGCTATAGTGTCCGACTGTCCTGTGGGCAGTCCTGACCCTTCTTCCTCGCTTTGTTCGAACTCGTCTACCTCTAATCTCTCTTCGTGTAGGCGTTCTATTTCTTTACGGATCTTTCGGCACATGGCTATTATACAATTTTGTTTATCATGTCTCCCTTCTGATATATTCTGGCTCCATCTTGTAAGAATTTTCATTGCTTCCGGGTCTACCCCCGGTCGGTCTTGATTTCTGATCACGCAGTTTATGAGGAAACGTAACAGTTCCCCCTGTATCTCTACTTTCTGGTATTCCATAGCTCTGTTAATACATTCTGGATCTCGCCCTGTTTGGACAAAGTGATATATTTTATCTAGATGTTCAGTCATTCCTGGTAACTTTCCTAAATACACTGCGGCTCGTCTGATACGCAATGATGCCAGGGTCATTTCGTCCTCTTTACCGGGCACCGGATCATATCTGCAATCTATAAGAAGTTCCTTAAGCGCACGGGTACTTATGAGTTTCGGTGTACGTGGATGTGCTGACTCTTGAAAAGTAAGTTTATTTATTCTGGGTGGCGTAGAAAAAATGTTGCTAGCACCTCCCGTAGCCCCCTCTGGGGTGTCGGGCGTGAAAGGATTCGTCGAACGTGACACAGCAACTACAGGTGTGGAAACAGATGTGCTTGCCGGAACTTGTGACTCGATTTGTTGCTGTAGGGATACGGGCACTGGATCTTGGCGTTGAACCTCCCTGGTATGCGGTCTATGTGGGGCGGAATTAGCATACTCGGGAGCTGCGTCATCTAAATATGAGGAAAGAAAAACATCTTCTGCGGTTCTAGGATGCCCCTTAGGATGTACCTTTATTGGGAACAATGGGGGTGGCAAGTCTTTCGGTATTTCTGGCGTAGCCTTAGGTAATCCTTCGGCCAGAAGGGGATACATACCATTCATAAGGGCATTTCTTTGTCTGTCTACTTGTTCTGATTTCACTCGGATACCTTCCTCAATAAATAGATTCTCTCGAACTTTATTTGAACTTTCTTTATTCTTTTCTTCCTGTCTACGTGCTTTTTCTGTGCGTCTATGAGATTCTTTACGCCATAACTCAACGGCGTCTTTCTGTGACTGTCTGACTTTCCTTTTCCATAACTCTTCTTCTACTTTCATGATGCACTCTGCATCCCAGGTTCCCGCTGTGGGCCACCTCTGACTTTCTGGTAATCCCTTGGTGTAGTCTACCCATAAATCAAGAAATAATATAGCGTCTAAGCCATGTTTGTGATACATGAAGTGCCCTGGAGTGTCCCTAGGAGGAATAGGAACGGCTTCTTCGAGAACCCCTTTTCTAGTAGTGATCTGTCTTAATTTCGAGAAGAGCGGCATATTGAGAACTGACCCTATACTTGACTTTGACCAACTGACCTAATACTTGGGTTTGAACAGACTTAATACAATAAACACGATAACGAACAGTCATTCATACTACGATATTCAGAACATACTTAAACACATTAAACATTTAAACATTAAACCTTTAACTGAAACAACAATGATGATCGTCTGCATAACTAATCACCAAGCTTAATTCTTGACAATAACTAGATACTTCGGAATACTTGATATACTGCTAAACAGTACAGATACACTGCTAAAACAGTGCAGACCGGATTTGTGTACCCAAACCCGTCTTGACCGGCACAACCTATGTGCACGTCAGAAATGCCTCCCCAGCAATGGTACTCACCGGGTAGCTTCGGAAACGGAAGGCCTCAGTAACTTGAACTTGAACCGGACTGGACTCGACTCGACTCGTCGGACACTGGGCTTGACTTCGGACTGGTGGGTCTCTGTGTACCTCGGATCTTGCTCTCTCAGCTAGGCTCTGGTCGGGATACTTCGCACTTCTCACCGCCTCGTCTGGGTGTTGATCGCAGTCTCAGTCGCCCCCGCTTGACCGGAGGGAGATACAGGAAATCCTGCTGGTACGCGTTATTGTCCGTCCAGCTGTGGCAGGAGACCGGGCCTGCAACGCACCGCCGGCGCGTGAGATGAGAAAGTGTCCCTATTCGGGCGCCATTCATGTGGTAAATAATTTTCCTTTACCGGGACTGAATTTGATACATAAACATAATAAAATAGCTCAATAAAATGAGAGGCAGAATCCGTGGTATTAGAGGTTCGGAATGGGCTTTATTCCAATAATCGATTATAATCGGATGCTTCAAGTTCCATCACCCCGGAGGTTCAGGAAGTGAAGTACATACATTATTGACATGAAATGACTTTTATAGTACATATATTACTATGAAGCGAATGCAATAGGCGTAACAATTGATAAGGGAAATGACGAGTTGTCTGCGTAACAAAAGATGGGTGGAACAAGGGGTAAAGAGAAACATAATTGGTTGTGATGTCACCTATAGGTGGATCTATAAGATAATACTTGGCATAGATGCGCGCGCAGCAGCATGACGTGTAATTGACGTGTAACTAGGGGGTGAAGGGGACTTGACATTTAGCTCTACATGTGGAGACAAGAAGTCTGAGGGGTCAAGTCAACCTAATCCCAAATCATATCTAACATCCTATGTTTAAAGAACTATGTTATCCATAAAGAAGGACTCTCGGACAGAATCTATTCTATACTGACTGTGCGTGCGTGTACAAGCGTCTAGGTGTCTACACTAAATGCGAGGGCAGGAATCTTCCATAGTAACAGGACTATGAATTACTTGCATGAGGGCAGAGAAGCCGGGCCCTTTGCTTGGTAACTGGAAGAATGTTTACTTAAACTACTAGGCAGGAATGCATCGGCTGAGGGGGAAGCAGATAACTCGAAGGTGAAATACAGTTCTTGGCAGAGAATAGGCTGATGTCAGGCTGTGAGCCGCGCAGAGAATGAGACAAAGTTCATGGTCACAGATGCAGGCTCAGACTGGAGCTTTCAGAGGCAGAAGGCAAGAAGAGTTTGATGACAGAATCAGGGCCTACTTGCCTGGACTGAAAAATGGCATAAGTGAACCATATAAAGGCGGTGGCCTTTCGTACTTAGGAATGGAATATCCGGCCTATTCATGGCGGATCTGACAGAGGACATGTTGACGGTGGACGCACATGTGTTTGCGTCTTTATAACTGGAACTGGAGGGAACATACATGTACTTGTGACATGCACATAGAACCGTTGGGGTCCAAGATAGGGGACATAACTGACCAGAAAAATCCATATTTCCACAGTCCTTATAAGTGCGCGCAGCTGGAAAGCGCGTCACTTTAAATCGTGAGTCTCCTGAGGCGGAAGCCGGGAGTGAACCTGTCTTTTTAAAAACTTTGCTGTGTGATACTTTGCTCATTTTAATCACTCACCCCTTGCACTTAAACAGCGGATCTAGCGCTGCAACGAACCATCCATTTCGCCATCACTGAGGGCGAGGCGCCACGGCGGACACGCCCACCTCAGCTGGCCACGCCCCCTTACTCGTCCTTATAAGTGCGCGCAGCTGGAAAGCGCGTCACTTTAAATCGTGAGTCTCCTGAAGCGGAAGCCGGGAGTGAACCTGTCTTTTTAAAAACTTTGCTGTGTGATACTTTGCTCATTTTAATCACTCACCCCTTGCACTTAAACAGCGGATCTAGCGCTGCAACGAACCATCCATTTCGCCATCACTGAGGGCGAGGCGCCACGGCGGACACGCCCACCTCAGCTGGCCACGCCCCCTTACTCGTCCTTATAAGTGCGCGCAGCTGGAAAGCGCGTCACTTTAAATCGTGAGTCTCCTGAGGCGGAAGCCGGGAGTGAACCTGTCTTTTTAAAAACTTTGCTGTGTGATACTTTGCTCATTTTAATCACTCACCCCTTGCACTTAAACAGCGGATCTAGCGCTGCAACGAACCATCCATTTCGCCATCACTGAGGGCGAGGCGCCACGGCGGACACGCCCACCTCAGCTGGCCACACCCCCATGACGCCCATTTCCACAGACATAAATTATGTGTCTCGCTAGGAAGCGCAGCGGACGGGCGCAGCGGGCGCGCCGTCAGCGCGCCGAAGGCGCGCCAAAGGCAAGCCCGTCTGGGCCCGTCCGGGCCTGGACCGGGCCCAGGGCTAGACCCCCTGCTTTTTCCACTGACTCTGTCCGTACGTGTTGGACCAACACCCAACTACACCTACTAAACCCCCACCCTTGCTCGACTATCACTCGCTGCATCCCAAACCACCTTGAGTCTGCTCATTTCCTTTGCCCGCAATGCAACTTCACTCTCCCGCCCTACCAACCTTGTCTCCCTCCTCGTCCCCCATCACAGCCACCCTCCTCTAATCTTCGGACCCTGAAAGCTGGCTTGATTAATTGCCGCTCTCTCCCCCGTCATGCCAATGACATCTGGATGTCTATCTCCTCAGACGAATGGGATATTTTATTCCTCACCGAGTCCTGGATCACTGACTCCTCCTCTCCGGATCTCTATCTGGCCATTCCCCCAGGATATGATATAAAATGCTTGAACCGGGCTGGTGGTAAATCTGGAGGCGGTCTAGCCGCCATCCTCAAATCCTATCTCCAGTTGACCTTTACCAAACTTACTAATATTGGTATAATTGAAGCCATGTACTTCTCTATATCGGACTCCGCGGCAGTTATCCTGGCTGGCACATTAGTTTACAACCCCCCCACCGCCACCTCCCCTTCTCTCACTGCCCTCTTCCACCAATTGGCTGATTTATCCCTCAAACACCAATATTTCTTAGTCCTTGGTGATTTTAACCTCCACGTAGACAACCCTCTCTGCGTGAAGGCAAACAATCTGTTGGAAACTATGGAAAGCCTAAATCTCAAACAATTAGTTGTAGGTCCCACTCATGTGGCTGGTCACACCTTGGACCTCATATTTGCCAATTTCTCGAATATTACTGTCCTCCCACCCCTCCCTCTCACCTGGACTGACCATTACCTCATCCCCTTCTCTCTTGCTCTCGGACGAAAAACTGCCCCCCTGGCCCCTAGGAACGAGTTGGGAAGAAAGTGGCACAAGGTTACATGTGCCACCTTGGACCCGGTGTTCCACTTTCAGACGGAGTACCTCTCCTCTGATATAGATGAAAATGTCTCTAGGCTGAATGCTGCTGTCGTCAATGCGATTGACTCCATTGCTCCTCAGAAAATCATCACCTCCGCCAGATCGCGACCCTCCGCTCCCTGGTTTTCTACCCCCCTCCGTGAGGAGAAAAGCAGATGTAAAGCTCTCGAACGCAAGTGGAGACTAAACTACGACCCTGAAGCCAAACTTTTATACAGATCTGCCCTGAAAAAATTCCTCAAACTAAAAAAAATCGCTATGAAAGATCACTTTTCCTCTCAAATTACCAAGGCCAAAAACTCATCTAAAACCCTTTTTAACATTGTTAAAGACTTTATTAATCCTCCGGCCAGGGCTCCTCAGAACACCGCGAGTCAGGCTCTATGCGAGGGACTTTCAGACTACTTCCTCGAAAAGGTAAATAAACTTTGTGTCTCCTTTCCCATAGGGCCAGCCCCCCTGCCTTCCCCCACTAGTCCCCCAGACTCTCCGTCCTTTCTCTCTTTTAATAAACTCAACCGGGATGATGCTATTAGGTTACTCACCCTTTGCAAATCCGGCGCCCCCTCCGATCCTGTCCCTGCGAAACTCATGGGAGAACTGGCGCCTTCGCTGGCCTGCTCCTTCCTTTCCATCTGGAATGCCTCCCTCCACCATGGCTTCTTCCCTACCACCTGGAAGGAGGCCTTGGTGATTCCCATACTAAAAAAAGCGGATGCAGATCCCACTGTTTTTGCTAACTATCGCCCCATCTCCCTTCTCCCTAAACCCGCCAAAGTCCTGGAAAAAGCCGTGCAGCTGCAACTCACGGAATATTTGGAAAACCACTCTCTACTGCACGAATCACAATCCGGATTCAGAGCTGGATTCAGCACTGAGACGGCATTGTTGGAAGTATCCGAAACCATTCGGGAATGCGTGGACAGGGGCGAGGAGGCCATGCTGGTCCTCCTCGACCTGTCCGCAGCTTTCGATACGGTCTCCCACCCCATCCTCCTTGACCGACTTAAACAGATAGGCATTGGCGGCACTGCCTTCAGCTGGATCGAGTCCTTCCTCTCGACAAGAAGTCAGAGGGTTTTGCTGCGGCCCTTCAAGTCAGAGAAATAACCCCTGTCATGCGGGGTGCCACAAGGTTCCGCCCTCAGCCCCCTGTTCTTCAACGTCTATCTTGCCCCACTGGCCGACGTTGTGGAGTCCTACGGAGTCAGGGTGGTCTCTTATGCTGACGACACTCAGCTGGTGTTTTCCTTCAGGGACCACTCGGACTCCGCATTCGCCAACTTCCGCCAGTGCCTCAACAACATCAGTGTCTGGATGACCGCTAACCACCTCAGACTGAATGCAGACAAAACGGAGGTTCTGTTTTTCAATCAGAAAGCTTCCATCCCCTCTTCTTGGTGGTGGCCCACGGCGCTTGATCCCGCCCCCTCTCCCGTTCACTCGGCTCGGAATCTGGGTTTCCAGTTTGATGACTCCCTTTCATGCAAAACTCAGGTTAATAAAGTGACCTCTGCCTGTTTCATGAAGTTGCGCATGATCAGAAAAATTCTTCCCTATCTCCCCCTGGATTCCCGCCGTACAGTTACCCAAGCCCTCATCACGTCCCACCTGGACTATGCTAACAGCCTCTATGCTGGTGCCCCCCAGTATCTGGTAGGCCGGCTGCAGATTGTCCAGAATGCTGCGGCCAGACTGATTGGTAATATCCCCTACCGCCAATCTGTTTCTGCGTATCGTAAGGAACTCCACTGGCTACCAGTGGCTAGACGCATCCAGTTCAAGGTCCTTACCCTCACCTATCGAGCCGTCAACGACCGCGGACCCAACTACCTGAAAAAACGTGTCTCGATATCCCGCTCCACCAGATCCTTGAGATCCAATGACCTCCGCCTCCTGATCTCGCCCCGTTTTAGATTATCTAGAATGGGTGGCAGAGGGTTCAGTGTCATTGCTGCTAAACTGTGGAACTCTTTACCAATCGAGTTGAGATTCTGTCCCTCCGAACCCATCTTCCGAGCCAAACTCAAAACCTGGCTCTTCTCCGAACTCTGAGTTACCCTACTGTTTCTCCTTGCTCTATGCTCCCTCTTCTCTCTTGGAGGCTCAGGTTTTTAGCGCCGGGACACCCCTTCGGGGGTAGTTGTGCGCTCTATAAACTACATAAAATAAATAAAATAAAAATAAATAAATCATCAAGTTCTTCCGGAGATGGCCCTATCGATGTACTCATTTCAGATCTCTGAGATTCTCCACAAGCTTCTCCTACCTTTTGCACTACGTACAATTTTGTTTTCTGATTTCCCATTTGCAGAACTCTCCCAATAATTATTCACTGACCCCTACTTGGTGTTTCAAGACTCTTTTCTGTAATGCTTATTAATGTCTCTATTTCCTCTACTAGGGTAGAATTAATTCTATTACGCATCTTCATACCACTCTCATCGGTTCCAGTTCTTTCTGGTGTAGATAATGTTGCCTGATCTCTCACGTTCTTGTTCGTCTCATGTAAGGAATGAGTTTCACCTATTGTTCCAGTTGGAACTGTTATTGCATTAGTCTGTGAAACTCCTCATCCTATTTGATATAGAGGAACAATCGGAACTATGGTTACTGGAACTGATAATGCAATGGGACTATTTGTCATGACCACATTTGAAAATCCTGCTCTCTCAGGAGTCTGATCTCCATCCAAGAAATTACTTTT
Source organism: Triturus cristatus (assembly GCF_964204655.1). NCBI lineage: Eukaryota > Metazoa > Chordata > Amphibia > Caudata > Salamandridae > Triturus > Triturus cristatus. Next base: position 918,465,803 of record NC_140581.1, on the reverse strand, counting down.
GTAGGCTGGATCTAAATTTGCAGGTGTGGCTTCTGGCTTTAAACCCACAAATGGATTTGTCCTTGAATTATTGTGTTCTTCATGATAAGATAGAGGTCTATTTAGTAATAGTTCGCTCAATAATTCATCATCTATATCTTCCAAACTCTCATCTGTCAATGTGAGTACTTGAGCTATTGGCTCTTCAGTATGTTTCTTTTTCTCCTTACACTTTTCTCCTTCCTTATTTTCAGCTAACATTACAGGATACATTCGTGCTTCCAAAGCAACATCTTGTCTCCATAATTTTTTCTGGGAATCCCATTTTGCCTCTGCATATCGAGTCAACATATTTCTGTATCTCCCCTGACATTTCTCTTTGTGTTCCCATTCTTCAAGGGCTTCATATAGTATGGCTCTAGGACTAGGTTTCAGATCATCATCTGTCTCCTCAAATTTTCAAAAATCCTTACATTAAATGTCCCGTATTGTGGAAATGCTAAACGACCATCATTCTACGTATGTTTTACCCAATTCTCCAACCAGGTATAAGTATGATATCCTCTCTCTATTGATATCTGCAAAGCTTGGGTACCTTCCGGTGTTGCAGCGTGGAATGTCAAACCCCCCCTTCGTCACAGACCAAATATCGCAATAACACATGAACTCAAATACATTCAGTGGTGGGACCCATAACACCAACACTCACACTTCATTGATCTGTTTCCCTAGAGGGATAAGTTTCCAAACGCTGACATGAAAGGAATATCTTTTCACGTAAACCCTAATATACATTGGTTGCCTTTATTAGCTTCAAATCTAGTGATATTCCCCTCATTTGGCGATGAATCAGTTAGTTGTTTTTGTAATTTGGTAATTCAATTCTTTTATTTATGCTCTTCTCTTAATCTAATTTTTTCAAATAATCAACACAACAAATTTGTCTATTAATCAAAGTATCATTTATCTAATTAAATTGCAAATTTTAGAAAATCATCGTCCAAACCGCAGAACATCATATTTACCTAATTCTGGCTATTAGTCGTCCTCTAAGTCAGTCAAGTCGTGGAAAAATCTTTAAATTCATCAAAGTCAGGCCGCAATTCAGTCTCTCAAAGATTCAATATAACAGCTGTCCAGCAGTGTCACTGTCCTCTCCGTCAGCATAACGTCAGGAAACTCGCAGCAAGACAAATCGAACGACAGGCTTTTTGAACTCACTATTCTACTGTCTTTTATAATGATTTTAATGTCAAAATGTATCAAGAATGAGTTTTATACAGTCCTGATTGGTGGATTTGGGGTCACTCGGTAAAGTTCTCACATAGTCCGTTAGATTAAGTCATCGCACTTGCTGGTTCCGGTTTTAAAGGAAGGTCTTTGTCTTGTGGTCCTGGCAACTCTCCCAGTATGACCTTGGTTGGTACATCTTTCCTGGGGTCAGGACGAGGCCATTGTTGCTGGCGGTGGCGCAGGCGCACTTCACCCAAAACCTCGTGGGACTGTAGCAGTCGCGTCGTGTGTCTCAGTCGGCCATCTTTACGAAGGCTCAAATGGTCAACTTAAGTAAAACAAACACAAAAACGTAATTAAACATTGAAATGGCTAATAAAATGTTTAACCCTCACTAATTCCCCTATGTGTAAGTAATTATCTAGCATAATAGCAACATTCAAAGCGTTTATATTCACCCAGTGATGTCATCTGGTGCAACTTACAATTACATCACAAAAGCAACATATATCATGCAATATTCTAATTTTCTACCATTAGTATGCGTACATATATTAGTATACAATTAGTTTAGCCATGCAAAATGCAAATCCCACATGTAATTCTTTTGTTAATATAATTGGTGAGTTATCACTTCAAACGGATTAATAATATTACCATTAATTGATTATTCGGATTAATATAAACATGCAGAATGGGGGGTATACAACATTTTGTACTACCCGCTCCAGCAATCCCCCCTTTGGTGATTATATCACCACACCAACAACATTTTGTATCCCTTTTATGGAATTTCAAAGTGATTTCTTGTTTTTATTCAAATTTCAGTTTCCCCTGTTTCTTCTCTTTTTGCTGATTTATACATACTCTCCTTGATTTCCTCCAATTCTATTTCTTCAAATTCTCTTTCTTGTTTCTTATCTCTTCTCCTTAAATTTTCTCTTCTTAACTTTTTCTGGTTTTTATCCTTTTTATGACAAATACACCCTAATCTAATTATTAATACTATGAAAATCACACATGTTAATGGAAATAATATTTTACCTAAAAACGTACTACCTAGTTTTAATACAAAATATTTAATAGCTAGTAATTTCTTTCCAATCTATTCCCACACACCTTCAACCTCCAGTGGTGCAATTTCGTCATGCAATTCAGTAATATTTTTAATATAAATTTTCAAATCTTTACTTTCGTCAGGAATGTAAGTACAACAGTGTTGAACTTTCAGCATTCCACAGACTCCACCCTCTTTTGCCAATAATATATCAAGGGCAAGTCGATTTTGCATTACCATAGCACACATGGCAACCATTTCAGTGTTTACCAATAAAAATCCTCCAGCGGTGCTTGTTGACAAGCGATCCACTACTGTTGAAAGTCTTCTAATTTTGTTTGCATTCAGAGATATTCCCACTGCTGGTATCAATGCTCCAAAAATGTCACCCACAATTTCTGTCCAAGATTCAAACTTACTACGTGCTAAATAACCACCTAAACTATGTACACCATCTTCTTCTCTATCCATATGAAAAATCTTTGGAAAAACCAGGCCGACATAACATGTGCCATACCAATGGTCTGGCAAACGATAATATGCCCTGTTCCCACAAATGAAATATAATCCAGGAAAAACTGGATCTTTTCCACCTTTAAATCCCCATCCACCCATGATTCGGTATGTATCATGGCACTCACTATTCCCTACAAAATAATTATCATATGCAGTTTGATTCCTCCTAATACATAATTTGCCTTTCTGAGGCCAATCTAAAGCCATAGTTGGTCTGGTTTACCCTTTCAAGTGTTTTTCCATTTCTACATCCCATACTGTTTTCTCCACCTTTCCTTCTGAAGCCTTTCTTTGCATTTTCAGTCTCCTTTCTTCAACCATATCTAAAAATGTATTTTCCTCTTTCTTTAAACTGCAAGTCAAATTATTTCTAAATATGTATTCTAATGTTAGCTCTTTAGTCTCTAAGAAAAATTCACCTAATACCTTTGCAGGTTTTACCTTGTTTAGTTTGTTAATTGACGGTACTTGTGAAAATATAGTATCTACATCTGAAACATAATACTCTAATTTACCTGTTTGATAAAATAAAGTAGCTATTACACTACATGTTATTCCATAAGTTACTGGAAGGTGGTGATAAGTCACTCCCGCCGATACAGAGGCAGGTAACTGCATGCAGACATAGCAGTCCCTTACGTCCATTGTCTTTACATATTCATACAACAATTTTGAAAATACATTATTAGAAAAATCAGCTATAGACCTATCTTTATGTAAATAGTTTTTATCTATTCTAGTCGGAACTACCTTTTGAATCTTCCCTATATCAGTTATGTTTTCACTATGTCCTTCTAATGTATCTATATTAACTTTAAATGAGATCAATAGAGCAAGTATACTCCATAGAAGCATTAATAATCCTGTACAACAACAACACATTTTACACCATCTCCTCAAAAATGTACATCTACCTTTGCTACTATCTATGTTTGCCATCTTTGATAAAATGGACCGTGTCTTTTGACTTAGCCTCTTCTATTTTACAACTAGTTTTTCTAACCCAAGGCTCTAAGCACCTACTTGGTTCTACCAGTTTTTGTCTTTTTCTATATTTTAATTGTCTTTCTCTCAGTTGGGTTCTTGTCTCATTTCAGTTTGGCATTTCATCATTTTTCACTTTTCCTTCGTTTTCGGTATACAGAATGTCCTGAACATCCGCTTCTTCTCCAATATCGGACAAGATAACTCTCAGGATTTCCGATTCTTCGTCTTCCTCAACCACTTCCGGTACAACCACCGCTGGATTTCCTTAGCTATCCACCTCTTCTTTTACTTCAGGCAATGCCACATACGTCCATTCTGGCGATTTAAACTGCTGGTTAGGTTTCCTTGTTCTTTTGCTTTCTTTAACTACAATTGTTTCTTCTTCTTTTGATTTCTCCTGACTCGTCACTTCATTCACCTGTTTAGCCTTTGGTGAATTTACTCGTGTCAGTCGATATCTCAATCTCTTTAGTTTATTCGGCCAAACGTCGTCTTTTGCAGTTCTTTTCAATTTACTCCCTTTGGGGCATATCAACAAGGGCTTTATCTCTGCTTTTTTGGCTTTAAAGGCCAAAAAAGGAGAGATAAAACTAGCGCCCTATCAACAACAGGGTGCTAACATGCAAATTTGCATGTTAGCACCCTTTTACTCTACGCTTCCCCTTGCATCTCTAATGAGATGCAAAGGGGGCGTTCCAGAGTAAAATAATAGGAGAAATGTCGCTAAGCGACATTTCTCCTATTATCAAGAATGTCGCTAACCCTGTTAGAGACAAAAAAAGCAGCGCTAACCGCGGTTAACGCTGCTTTTTTACGTCTGGTATTTTTCTGACTTAGCCATGCTATCCTATGGAAGGAGGATATCATGGCTAAGTTTGCCTGTCCCTATCAACAAGGTAACGTGAGATTATCGCTGGGTTTCCAGCGATAATCTCACGTTAGCCTGTTAGCGTGAGGATTTTTATCGCTATTGAGATAAGCGTTGCAAATAGCACGCTATCTCAGCGATAAAAATTCACGCTAGCCGGCGATAATTATCCTAACGCTAAGTGCGCTTAGAGATAATTATCGCCGGTTGTTGTTGATATGCCCCTTTGTCGTTCTTTTCAGTTCTCCTAGCTCTCTTTCTTAGAACTCGACCTTCAGGTATTTCATCTTCGCTTTCCTCTGACTCTGTTTCGACTTGCTTTTTACTCTCAACAGTTTCTTTTTCCACCACTTCTTTTGTTTTCCCTACTTCTGTCCCTCCTCGAATCTCCGACACGCAATCTTCCTGCTGACTACTTGTCCATGCTTCTAACTGAATGTTGGAGTTCCCTACACCTCCTCGGGGGTCTTCCGCAATAATCTTTCCCTCTCTCTCCGTATCTGGCACCTTTCCATCTAAATGTGTTGTTTCAGGTGGAATTTCTCTCAATCTTTCATCTGGCACTTCCTTTTCATGAATCTCTTTTATTGTCTCTTCACTGTCTTTTTCTTTGTTCTTTCCTGGAAGATTGTGCTCCTTGTTCTGTTTCTGAGTCTGAACTGGTATTAGAAATCTGTAACCTTCTCCTCAGGGAACTACTTCTGGGGACAAAAGTTAAACTCGGTTCTGTTTTTCCCCTTTCAGGGTTTTCTTTGTCTTTTGGCTCTCCGTCAACTGACTCAGTACTGGATTCTGATTCATTAAAATACTCCTTTTCTGTGCTGTCTACTGGATTTGGAATTCTCAAAGTATGGCTTGCATGGATCCAGTTCTTCAATCCAGCACACTTCACAGCTGTTGTTGTGGTCAAGATGACTTGTCTTGGTTTTCCCCACCTGGGAACCAAACAGTTTCTTCTTCTGTGGACTTTTATCCTTACCCAGTCCCCTGGACTTAGTTCATGGGCTGGCTTCTTTTCAAGGGTGGTGGCATCCGCTCCAACCTGATGAAACACAGAATGAACTGCGTCAGCCAGGCTTTTACAGTATTCCAACACCATGTCATCAGTTATAGTCATCAGCTTGTTGACTGGAAGAAACACGTGGCGCATGGCTCGTTCCATGATGAATTCATGGGGGTGAGAGAGGAAGATTCTTAACATCAGCTGATCTAACAGTTGATCGAGTAGCACCAGTATCAACTAGGAAAGTAATATTTTCATTATTAACTTTTCCATCTACAAATGGGCCTGTCTGGTCTACTTCTAGAGTTGCGCCAAGTACGCACTCTTCTTCCTCCCTTCGGCACCGTCAATAACCCTCTTCTGAATCACTCTCATCCTGTTGCAGCCAATACTGCGAAGCAGCGCTAGCGTGCGGCGGTTTATTTACCTGTTCTCCGTTGTAGAATCCCGTTTCATTACTATACTTCTGGGAATTTTTGCTCTGTGGAAAAGGTGGTTTTGGCACCTGATTCTGTTGTGTTACAACCTGCTGCTGTCGCTGCGGTTGACCTCTCACCTCATTCTGCACCTGTGGATTCAATGATGCATTTTCATCGTTAGTACTCAGGGGAAATTTACACTCGGATTTCCAATGCCCTATCCTACTGCAATTATGACACGGAAATTTCTTCTTAGCTTCCTCTATATTTCCTTTACCTTTCCCAGGATTACATTTTTGTCTTGATCCTGTATTATTCGCTTGTTCGGCTAATTGAGCTTCCTGTCTCTCCGCTACCTTTACTTGAGCCCACATAGCCTTTTCTTTCAATTTTTGCTGTTTTGCTTCAATCTCATCACTGAAATATTTAGCATGTCTCAGTACTTCGTCTGTTTTTTTATTTTGCCAGTCTACGGTATGCTGTTTTATCATCTCACTAATTTCTGGACGCAGACCATATACAAACCTGTATACAAAATGACTTAGATCCTTTTCACTCAGATTTTCGTCTCCACTAAATTGTTTAAAGGCCAAAATTAACCTTTCATAATACGCATGTACTCACTCCTTGCTTTCCTGATGAGTTCTGTCAATTTTTACCCAATCTGTCTCTTTAGGAGGTACTTTGTTTTTCAGAAACGCAATAACCTGTTCGTATTTCTTCATTACCTCGGGGTCTGGAGCCCCTGTTTTTGGATCCCTTGGGTATTCTTGTGTTGACCAATCTATCCTGATTTTGCACTCTGTCCATAGATCTGCTGGTACTATTTTTTCAAACAGGCTGTTTAGATCAATCCACAATACTTTGGACAATTTTACAAATCTATCCACCTATCTATACCACTCAACGGGTTTTTCACGTAGTCGAGGGAAGTCATTTGTAAATGAGAAAATATCTTGCCTAGTCCATGGGACATGCACATATCCTCCTCCTGGAATTTCTCTCATAGGGCATTCTGTCACTACCTTCTCTTTTTCTCTAACAGGGAAAGCTGAAAAGGTTTTATCTGAAATATCATCTCGTTTTTGATACCATCTACTTTTCCATTTGTGCACATCTCCCCATTTTCTCAACAAAATAATTATTTCCTTAATCTGACTCATTCGTCCTGTGGTATTCATATTTTGAATGTCCTTTTCAGTGAAATCTACTCGATATGGTTTCTGTAGGGCTTTTACCTTTTCAATATCTATACCTATTTCATTTGCCACTTCTTCTAATCTTTCATGGAGACTTTTTGCTCTCCACGTTATACTTTTACATAGAAATAACAACTCCTGATCTTTATAGGTTTTTAACTTTTCCGTAGGGATAGTTCCTACTATTAACTCTTCCAGTACCATTCGTAGTTTGGCCACGTATATTGACTGAGATTCTTTGTCTTTCTTCTGCAAACTTCTCAACCATTCACTTAATTCCTCTGTAGATGGCCCTACTGACTTCTCTACGTTTCATTGCCCAAAATCATTTTGTGTTTCTAATATTGACTCCACTGTTGTTATACGCCTTTCTGCATAGTTCTGGCCTACAAACGAATTATTTGAAACATTTGGTTCAATCATACTTATTGTCTGTCTCCAAGGATTATCATTTTGACTCAATTTTGGTTGTTCAACCTGTTTATTGCTTTTATAAGGGACCGTCAAACAATGTTCGCTATTTTTCTGTTTATCAAAAATAAGCATTACTGGACCTATCGTTACTGGAACCGTTACAGCTTCCAGATTTTTGGTCAATTCTCTTATTTTCCCTGTTAATTCTAGGGTTGTCTTTGCTAGTTCTGCTGAATTTTCATCTTTTATTTTACCTCCGGACTTCTTTTCTACCTCTCTAATGGAATTGTTTTTTCCCAAATTTTGGAACTCTGGTTCCGATTTTATGATTCATACTGTGTCTTTCATTGGGGCACTTGGGGTTAATATTTCTGGTTCTGGCCGATATGGGGGTGGATTTTTATAGAACATGTCATCAAGAACATCATCCTCTGATTCATTCACTCCATACCATCCGATTCCACATTATGCCTCTTTTATACGCATTTTCTTCCTTCATTCTCTCCTGCAGCTCTTACATAAAACAAACCCTCAGTCATACTCGCATTCAGCCACCTTCTCATTCGATCATCATGATTCTCATGTCCGTACGACCTACCAAACATGTACCTATACCTTCCGCCACTTCTCTCATCTTCCCATTCTGTCAATGCTTCAAATTGTGTCGATCTAGGTCTTGGTTCTAAATTCATAATTTTCTCTCTTAAATTTCTCAAAACTGCCAAATTAAATGAACCATGTCCTGGAAAAGCCAACACTGCGTCTTTCTCAGTATACTTGACCCAATTGTCTAACCAAATACAGGTGTGATATCCATATTTCGCAACCATAAAGGATGCGGGGGTTTTCGGTGGAGGAAGTAACTGTCCTTCCCTAGTTACAATCGGTTTGTCCTTTTTAAACCACTTTTTAATTTTACCAAACCAGGACTTTTTCTCCTTTTCTGGTAGATCGTAATACATTTTCCTGTCTTCCGTATATCACTAGTCTCTCCTTACAACTGTACTGCTGTTCTGTCCAATCGTAGTGCGATTCACACAAACTCACCAATCCGGAGCGTTTACGTCACCTTTGCAATTCTCCAATCCCAGTGTGACTCACACTAACACACCACTCCGGAGCGTCTACGTCACCCTGTGCGTCTCCACTCCTAGCGCGGCGTACACTAACGCACCAATCCGGAGCGCTCTACGTTTCCGACTGACTGGCCAATCCCAGCGCGGTTGTTCTGACGTCAACAGCCGCTGCCGCAGCTCCTGCTCCTGTCTACCCCTCCTTTACAAAATCCACTCAGTAAGTTTTGTTTCAAATTTACAATTCTGTTAGTAACAACACAAAAACACCACCATTGTCCGCTTCGCTAACCAAAGAATAGCAATAGACCTTTCTCATGAGAATTCCGTCTTTCCCGAGAGCAGCGCTTACCTCTGCCCTACTACGGAATCGTTACTTCCGTTAATAAAGTAGCACATCCCTCTACCTTACCCTTCTAACAAGCATTAGCTAACCGTTTCTCCAGAATTAAGACACATGGTTGGAGACCCAATGCTCCTGAGAAATAAAACTAGAGTTTCACAATTAACCCGAATGCCTTCACATTCACGCACTTTCATACGAGAAAATGTAGTACATTCACACAGAATCCTGTCTTTCCCGAGAACAGCGAACAGTCTGTCCTACTGCAGAATTGTGACATACGTTAACAAAGTAGCACTTCCCTCTACTTTATCCTTCTAGCAAGCTTAGAGAACACCTGTTACCTTTCCAGTGATAAGCGTTATCGGAATGCCATTTGGACTCATGGTACCTAAGACCAAAATTTAACAGGTTACCTTTGCTATCATACAAACTTCTCGCACACAGAAAATGTCTCTAATGGCAACACACGACGATGTCACCAAATCGAACCCAGACAATGCGTCGTGCAACTTCAATCGTTACACGTTTCTCCCTGTGTACCTACAGGGCAACAACAATCCCGTCTTTCCCGAGAACAGCGCTTACCTCTGCTCTACTACGGAACCGTTACAAACTTCTGACTTCCTACATCCCAGACGACGTGCAAACAACATAGAACTCAACGCGACTCGACATAGAGTGTTAATACATAAACCAATATCAATCAATAACCAATAATCAATAAGCAATTTACAAGCAATAATCACTGAACCTAAACAATAACAACCATCATTCTGCTACCAGAAAAACTGTTGCAGCGTGGAATGTCAAATCCCCCCTTCGTCACAGACCAAATATCGCAATAACACATTAACTCAAATACATTCATTGGTGGGGCCCATAACACCAACACTCACACTTCATTGATATGTTTCCCTAGAGGGATAAGTTTCCAAACGCTGACATGAAAGGAATATCTTTTCACCTAAACCCTAATATACATTGGTTGCCTTTATTAGCTTCAAATCTAGTGATATTCCCCTCATTTGGCGATGAATCGGTTAGTTGTTTTTGTAATTTGGTAATTCAATTCTTTTATTTATGCTCTTCTCTTAATCAAATTTCTTCAAATAATCAACACAACACATTTGTCTATTAATTTAAGTATCATTTATCTAATTAAATTGCAAATTTTAGAAAATCATCGTCCAAACCGCAGAACATCATATTTACCTAATTCTGGCTATTAGTCATCCTCTAAGTCAGTCAAGTCGTGGAAAAATCTTTAAGTTCATCAAAGTCAGGCCGCAATTCAGTCTCTCAAAGATTCAAGATAACAGCTGTCCAGCAGTGTCACCGTCCTCTCCGTCAGCATAACGTCAGGAAACTCGCAGCAAGACAAATCGAATGACAGGCTTTTTGAACTCACTATTCTACTGTCTTTTATAATGATTTTAATGTCAAAATGTAACAAGAATGAGTTTTAGACAGTCCTGATTGGAGGATTTGGGGTCACTCGGTAAAGTTCTCACATAGTCCGTTAGATTAAGTCATCGCACTTGCTGGTTCCGGTTTTAAAGACAGTTCTTTGTCTTGTGGTCCTGGCAACTCTCCCAGTATGACCTTGGTTGGTACATCTTTCCTGGGGTCAGGACGTGGCCATTGTTGCTGGCGGTGGCGCAGGCGCACTTCACCCAAAACCTCGTGGGACTGTAGCAGTCGCGTCGTGTGTCTCAGTCGGCCATCTTTACGAAGGCCCAAATGGTTAACTTAAGTAAAACAAACACAAACACGTAATTAAACATTGAAATGGCTAATAAAATGTTAAACCCTCACTAATTCCCCTATGTGTAAGTCATTATCTAGCATAATAGCAACATTCAAAGCGTTTATATTCACCCAGTGATGTCATCTGGTGCAACTTACAATTACATCACAAAAGCAACATATATCATGCAATATTCTAATTTTCTACCATTAGTATGCGTACATATATTAGTATACAATTAGTTTAGCCATGCAAAATGCAAATCCCACATGTAATTCTTTTGTTAATATAATTGGTGAGTTATCACTTCAAACGGATTAATAATATTACCATTAATTGATTATTCGGATTAATATAAACATGCAGAATGGGCGGGTATACAAAATGTTGTACTACCCGCTCCAGCACCCGAACCACAGGAACTCCTTCCCTTGTTGGCATAGGGTCATTTTTGCATATTAAAACTTTTAATCGCTTAAAGAATTTCATGATTTCTTTATTTCAATTCACTGTTCATTCTAAACCACCAATATCAGCGTGGGTTCACACTAACCACCAATGGGGAACAACCTTTACAACGCAACTTTTACAACGCACTACACTTACAACGCATTTTTTACAACGCACAATCCATTACAACGCATGACATTACAACGCATGACACTACAACGCATTTTTAAAAACTTCCTTTACAACGCATTCCATTACAACGCATACTACCATTACAACGCATACCATTACAACGCATAATATAGTAATTTTTACCCCTATACTATCCAACACTTACCCTACTGTTGCACCCCCTGGAGTTAGAATAGTAATTTTTACCCCTATACTATCCAACACTTACCCTACTGTTGCACCCCCTGGAGTTAGAATAGTAATTTTTACCCCTATACTATCCAACACTTACCCTACTGTTGCACCCCCTGGAGTTAGAATAGTAATTTTTATCCCTATACTATCCAACACTTTCCCTACTGTTGCACCCCCTGGAGTTAGAATAGTAATGTTTACCCCTATACTATCCAACACTTACCCTACTGTTGCACCCCCTGGAGTTAGAATAGTAATTTTTACCCCTATACTATCCAACACTTTCCCTACTGTTGCACCCCCTGGAGTTAGAATAGTAATTTTTACGCCTATACTATCCAACACTTTCCCTACTGTTGCACCCCCTGGAGTTAGAATAGTAATTTTTACCCCTATACTATCCAACACTTTCCCTACTGTTGCACCCCCTGGAGTTAGAATAGTAATTTTTACCCCTATACTATCCAACACTTACCCTACTGTTGCACCCCCTGGAGTTAGAATAGTAATTTTTACCCCTATACTATCCAACACTTACCCTACTGTTGCACCCCCTGGAGTTAGAATAGTAATTTTTACCCCTATACTATCCAACACTTACCCTACTGTTGTACCCCCTGGAGTTAGAATAGTAATTTTTACCCCTATACTATCCAACACTTACCTTAAATGCAATATAATATTATGCGTTGTAATGGTATGCGTTGTAAAGGTAGTATGCGTTGTAAAGGAAATGCGTTGTAAAGGTAGTTTTTAAAAATGCGTTGTAGTGTCCTGCGTTGTAATGTCATGCGTTGTAATGGATTGTGCGTTGTAAGTGCATGCGTTGTAAGTGCATGCGTTGTAAAAGTGTGCGTTGTAACGACATACATCCACCACCAATACCAACACAGCACTTGTATGACGTCAGTCTAACTCCTCACTGCGACTGACCCTCCCTTCAAAAACTCTTCGTCATCTTTTTCTCTTTCGTCTTTTTAAAACAAATCTCACAAAAAACAAATACAACATAAAATAACTTTGTCTGCTCCACTAAAAGAATTATAGATACCCACTCATTCAGAAAATTTGTATTCGCTTCCAGTGAAACCTCAACCAGCATGATCTCACTCTCTATAATTAAAAATCTTTAAGTTCTCTCCTGGTGCGCTTTCCTGAAGAAACTTCAACCAATTCCAACTTTCACACTTCAAAGTTTTCTTTCTCAGTACTGGCAACGACGTCTCATACACAGTACTCACATAACAGCAGACAAACACACTTAGTGTATGCCACACTAAGACCTGCCCGTTGGTGTATCCCGGGATCTTAGGCCACGACGGACCCATACTCACTTTGGCCTCGACGGCCCTAAACTCAATACAACATAGACATACACTTTTTACAATATGACATAATACTTCTGTGATCACAAGTCCATTTCAGTCCTTATCAAATCAAGATTTTACCATCAGTCTGAACTGTACTATTTCTTCTTAACGAAACTACTAAAAACACATTTTAACCACGTCTCCTCATATCCTAGTTTAATTAGTCAAACTAACCATCCGAAAGGCTACCAGAAGACTGATGCAGTGGAAAGCTTGGTGTAATGTATCTCTCTCCAATAATTCAAATCATCATCATCCAGCAGGCCCATAAACATAACACCTTATCTTATTTCACAAAATAATCACCATCCTAGTTATCAAATATTTGTACTCCAATGGATCTTTGTGTTGAGATAACAGGGACTTGGATATTTAGAGAGCTTTAGGGCTCTTTATGAGGACTTGGAATAAAGAAATGCCAAATACATGCCTATTTCATAACCAATACACAGTTGTCACCAAATCCTCGAGGGAGGGGAGGTGATGAGGAGCTGCAGTAAGCCAATGGGAAGCTCTCTCCAAGAACAAATGACCAATAACTGGACCCAATAAGGGGATAAGGCAGCAATAGGCAATGGGGCAAGCAAAGCAAGTCAGACACAACTAGTCCAAAGCAGTCCAAAGGAGGCGGACCGCAGGCAGACAGATATGAGTTGGGCTCAGAGCTAAAGAAGTGCTAGGAACCAAGCGGACCCCTACCGGTCTACCAGGTTCCCCGCAAGCCGCACCCAGTCCTAACTGGGCTGCACCGCAGGGGACTGGGCTTACTCTGGACTTACTTTCAACTACTGTGATTAGTATCATGCTGCACTAGCTCACCCCAACCACCATTGATGCTGCTGTCCAGTGTATCCCTCACTCACCGTCCTCTGCCTGCCTGCTTCTCCTCCACTCCTCCACTGTTTCTTCCTCCTAAGCCCAATAGCTTCAGCACCGGTACTGGTAACCTCCACGGTGCTCCACGTCCTTGCCAATCTGCTCCTGCTGAGTTCCGCTGTGCTTGATCTCTCCACTGCTCTGCTGCATACCCCCGCCCTCTGCCGTGAAGGAGTACTTGCACCGAGATGGTGATGGCAGCAATAATGATGTAATACAATGCGAGCGGTGCTCAGCTACCGGTTCAGCTACCTCTCCATCCCACTCGCTTTGTACCCAGTTCTCCACAACTCCGGAGCTCCCGAGGTTCAATCCCAGCTAGGTGAGGACACAGGTGAGGACACAGACGGGTGCCGCAAACATAAACAGGATCCGCAACCATCAACGTCAGCACCGCTCTGCACCGAACTGTCACCAAATCCACAAACCTTAGACAAGAATGTTTAATTCCAAAAAATGATGCACTTACGACAATGAAAACGTTTATCTAAAGCCTCAATTTGAATGGTCAGAAGCATTTCATTATCAGATTTAATAGCAGTTAATTAGTGCAAATAGCCACACTATACAATACAGATTTAATAAGAACATTTGCTGGTTGCCTAGAAAAAGAGTGAATACATGAGAAAAATCGAGACTCAGCGTTTAGATCCTACAAACCAAAGATGATAGAGATATTGTCTGTCTTCGATAGGGATCTGATTAGTCAGAACTGAAGCACAGCGTGCCACAGAAAGGAGTCAGTTAGCCCTTCAGCTGAAAAGTTATTTCCTGCTCCACTTTACCAGCCAGCAAAATCAGCAGATCAGTCAGGAAAGTTCAGTTCAAAGGTTTAGCATTAAAGGAAAATCCGAAGTCAGTCCGACAGCATGCCAGGCAGGGAAATTGGAAAATGACAGCCAGCCCCGGCTCCTCCTCCAAGGGGCAATTATACTTCTAAAGGTTCACGGTTTAAACCCACAAAGTATCTTTACCATTGGCCGATATGGTTTCCATTGGTTGTTTACAGTGGGCTGCTTATGGTGTGATCAATGCCTCACTAAAAAATACGGAAGCATTAAGTAACCCTTTTGCAAATTCATCAAGTTCCAATTATATTGTATTTCTGTCCTTTCCTCTGGAGTAAGAAAACTTAACTTTATTCACAGTCTGCCCGTTCTCATGTACTCTCTCTGGGTTTGCAATAGTATTGATACATTTCTGTCAAATGTGTTGCTAAATCAAAAGTGAGTCCATTGTGGTAGAATACAGAAAAAAACTATACAAAACATCCTTGCAGCGTCTAAAGTGACTACTTCAGCTAGATTCTGAGGCCTACATGAAATGTCGCTGAACTATTACCATGTTACGACTTTCTTCACTAATTAAATCATTATTCTTCTTTAAAGTTGATATTAGGCACTACTAAAAAAATAATTTGCATGTTTATCATTTTTCAAAAAGAATGTTAATGTGTCATTCTGAAGAACACGATTTTATCATAGAACATTAGAATAAGCTGTGAGTTTGCCTACTATTGATTATTTCTGAATTAAGCATTTTATTCATTTCAGGTGCATTATTATGCAGACATTATTTCATTTTGACATATTTTTGAAGTTATCGTCACCACACTTTCTATGTTAATTAAGTTTGGTTACTCAAACCACTTGATTACTTGCATAGGTAACTATTCATTGTTTCTCTCTCTTTGTTTGAGTTTTCACATTTCTATGTTTCAAACACTTCTGCATGCTTTTACAATGCAGAATGAAACCTCATGTTTTTCCACTTAACCAGTGTACATGTTTTCATCAAGAAATATTTATCGTAAATCTCTTTTGTTCAGGAGAATTGATAGCGGCAACTGTCATTTAACAATTATGCTCCATCATCAGTAATCTATTTAATTAATTCTAACATTGTGACAAACTCATTGAAGGTGCTATTCCTCTGAGGCATACAGAAATCTGCTTTTATTTATTGCTGTGCTCAGCAGAATTGAAGCTACTGGAGGAAGTTTCAAACATGATACCATTGAGACTGTGAGAAAAACATATAAGATGTTTCATGTTTGCAAATATTATAGCTCTTTAACTGGCGAGTCGCACTGTAATCAGTCCTTCACAATGACTTGTGCAGCAGGTTGTTTGAGCCCATGAACTCTACTAAGATGAATAGAGTATTGTTCCGCAGCAGCCATTTTAAAGTCAATGTAGCAGTGGTCTTTCCCGGCGACAAACAAGCGCAGCAACATGACACAATTGCTGTGGTGCTTTTAATGCATAGAATTGTCATCTAAACCTAGAAAAGTAATGATCATTAATACTCAAATAATGTATTTATTGAAGATGAAAACAACTGTTTAACAAGAGTTAGTTATGTCAGTCGAATGTATGCAAGTTTTGTCGATCCATTTATGGACTGAAATGGTAGGTCTTAATTCAAATTCGTGTCTTCCTCCCTCAGCGACTAATGAGTCCTCTTCCTGTTAATTTATGTTCCGTATAATGTGTCAGGCAGTGTCTCGAGTTCTTTATCCAGTGACTTATTTGTTTGCTCAGTTAAATATATCATTGGAGGAGAGATGTATTACTAGTATGTTACACCAACCACTTCTTCATTACTCTAACAAAATATAAATTCTTCAATAATTATGTCTCAATACTTCAATATTTTCGTACAGTTCCAGTCTTGTCTGAAAAAGAAAGAGTCAGCAAATGCCCTCAAAATCTATGATACACTTATTAATAACTTAACTGTTTTTTAAATAACTAATTGAAAGAAAACTTAATATAGTTCAATATAATTTAAAATATAACTTGCTATTTTGAGGGCTTTCCTGTGATGGAAGAACTACATGTCCATCTTTCCATGATGTGGGCAGAGCACAAAAGGGCATACACAGCAGCAAGCAAAAGTGCACATGCACAGCTGTCCACGAGCATAACAGTCATCAAGGTCAAATTTTCTACATTTTCTTTTGCTTGCTCAGGGTGAAATTCTCAACTTTAATTTAATTGTTTTATCTTACGTCCATGTAATCAATGCAGCAAATTACTCTATCAGTGTGCACATTTCTACTAATCATTATTTTGTGTCTAAACTTTAAATCCCCTCCATGTTGTACTCAAACCAATATTGTTTTGCAATTAATTCAAATATATCTCACTTCCATTCTTTCATTTCGCACCTTCATAAAGAAATAATAAAAATCGTCTGGGTCCTGCTGCTGCAGGTCGGTCAGTTTTCGTTCAGAAAGTCATTCATGTATCACTAGATTTACAAACAATGTGTAATTCATACAAATATTAACAGCTCATTTAGACTTCTTCTTAATTGTATCTCAGCCTTTTGAGGAAGCAACCGTGTTGTCCGTAAATGATTATTAAATGCTTGTTAAGGGAACTTCAGCTCTAGTACAGATATCCTTACCCAAAAACTCAGATTATTATTGTTAGGCCTGACTTCCTTAGGGTGGTCTTCCCCCAACTTGTTGCCTGCTTACCTCCACCTTTTGCTGTATCTTCTTTGTTGGCCTTAGTACTCTGAGCACTTCACCACTGCTAACCAGCTCTAAAGTGCATGTGCTTCTCCCCTAAAACAGGGTGACATTGGTGTATACCTGATTGGCATATTTCATTTACCTGTAAGTCCCTTGTAAAGTTGTATACCATATACCCAGGGCCTACAATCTGAATGCTATTAGTAGGCCTGCAGCACTGGTTGTGCCACCCACACAAGTAGCCTTTCAAACCTGTCTCAGGCCTGCCATTGCAGGGCATGTGTGTGCAGTTTACTGCCACTTCAGCTTGGCATTTAAAACCACTTGCCAAGCCGTAAACTCCCATTTTATTACTCATAGGTAACCCCTAAGGTAGGTAGCACTAAGGGCAGGGAGTTGTGTTAGTAAAATGTAGGACATCTACTTTCAAGGTTAATATGTCCTGGTAGTGGCAAACAGCTAAAATAATTTTACACTAATGTGAGGTCTAACTTTTCTCATAGGCTAGCATCGGGAATTGCTTAAAACAGTTTTTACCTGTAATTCCTGATTATAAAGGAGTAGTTGAATCATGTTTTTAAATCTTTAGAATAGTAATACTAAATCCTCTTTAGTGGTAAAGTTGAATTTGACATTACTATATTAAAAATGCCAGTTTCAGAAAGTTGACATTTCTCTGCTCTTAACTTAGCTCTGTGTGCCTGCAACCTGTCTTCAATACAGGTCTGGGCTGGGTGACAGCACAGCTACACTTTGTGCAATTTCTCTAGACAGCCACAAACACAGGAAGGGTGCATGTGACAGAGGACTCATCTGAATTCTGACACCCTTCCTGGGCAGGAAGGGGAGGAGGGAGATCACGCTTTCATCTGACTAAGCTGTGTCCTGTCCTCACACAAAGGACTGATTACCCCCCACAGATAGCCTGGCAAACATGGCTGGGATGAAAGGGTAACTGTGCACTTCAAGGAGCAGCTTTGAAGTCACACCCCACAAAGGCACATTTGGGTATAAGTACTGGGGCTCTGACCCTCCCAACACAGTACACTTCCAGTCCTGGGAAAAACTCAGTTGGAGTAAAGACTGCTGTGCTGTAAAGATTGCCTATTTGCCTTGAATGACTGTTCTAAAGAACTGCTTCTCTGCTTTGCTGAGCTGCCCTGCTACCTGCTGATGTCTGTCCTGCTGAGGACAAGGTTTTGACCCTTCTCAGTTGAACCCAGAATTACTCCAAGGGCTTGGTGGCTTGTCTCCGGCTTTCTGAAGTCTCCGGGACACCAAAGACTGCCAGAAATCTGACTGTGCTCCAAGACTGTACAATCTGTGACTACTACCTTTGCCTGAGGTACCGCCTCCAGTCCTTGACCTCAGAAGTGGGTTATGCAGCTGATTTTTTACAAAACCGACGCATCGTCACCACTGCGTTGATTGGAACCAACGCAGTGCCGATCCAAAGAAACACTGCACGGCTTGATGACGATGCAGAGCATATCCGAGGTACTGCCAGCGAGGTTCGACTCCGAGGCAACACTGATCTGAGGTCCCGAGTGCGAGGCTCAAGCTGGACACATCAACCCGAATGTGTGAAGTGGAACTGAAGGAGCGGAATCTTGACAAAGACGCTTTGGTTCATCCAATGTACTTTTTCTGTGGACCCTGCATGGTGTCTGTAGCCAGCCTGTCCTCCATAGCTGTCAGCCTGAACTTTGGATTTACCCCATTCCTCTCATTCTCAAGCAACCTTTCAGTGAATTTGACTTCATAGCACTGTTTTTGCATTTATGCTTTAAAAATTAATCTCGTGACTTCAACTGATTGGATGTTGTCATTTTGTCTTATTTTACTCAGAGAAATATTCTCTAATGTCCTAAACCTGTGTGGAGTCTTTTGTGGTGTACTCATTGTGTTACTGTGTGTTTGTGTGTGTGTATGTGTGTATTGCACAAATACTTTACACTTTGCCTCTTTAGATAAGCCTGACTGCTCTATGCCAACCTACCAGAGGGTGAGCACAAGGTAACTTTTAGTGTGTATCTAGCTTAGCCGGACTAGGATTGTTGTCTCTTCTTGGACAGGGTACATACCTCTGCCACCTAGAGACCCAATTTCTACTAATCATTTACTATAAATTCAGTTAATTGTCCTGATCAAGCTCATGCGGGGGCTATTGGATGCATACTATCTGAAATCTGTTCTGTCTTCTATTGTCCCTTAAAATTGATGAATCTTGGGTGGAATGATATTGAGGAAGGCTGAGGAGGATTGACATGGACTCCACTGTGACAGTATTGTATGGTGTATATACTGTAGCTAGAAAAGTGTACTTATACAATAGAGCATCTGTTGCTGGATGAGCAATCACATATTAAGTACGATCATCATTCTTGATCACCTCACTGAAGGCCGGTAGTCCACAAAAAAGTCTGTCGATCTTTACTTGTGTACCTACGCTATTGAACTGGCCCAAGGACAGTGAGAACGCTCAATAACTTCCATGTCCAAAACTTGCTGAACTCATTGTACACATGGACTCGTTTAGACATCCTCTATACCTCACAATTTACTGGCAAGCTATCCCCTGTATATGTCATGTACACTGATAGGTCAGGAACATAGAAGAGAAAATCACCCCAGCATGTCTCTACACTCTTTTGACTACACAGTCTGCAACGTGTTTTGCCCTTGGTCTGCTATTAGAATCCTTGCTGTATTTTTGTGTACATTGTCATTTACGTATATATCTTAATGTGCATGATTTTGAATGTTTTCACAGTACAATGCGGCTTATGGGTTAATAGTGCATCACTAGTTCCTATGATATATGTTACCACAATATGATATTTAGAAAGACATGCAGTAGTCTTAGAAAAATGTGAAAAAGAATTCACAAATTTATTTTCACACTTTCCAGCACAAATCAGGAGGCTTGCTTTTCTCATTGTAATGCAGAGAAACAGTACGTGAGATTAAAACAAGAAGCACTTGGTGAGAGTGAAGCTTCAGCATTCAGAGAGGTAGCATTGAATTCATAAACAGCATTGAATTCATAAACAATATCCGTGAAGGTTTTACATTGGCGCTCAATGGCCTCGCTGGCTGGCAAGTTATCTGCTTCTTCTAAGAAAAGTGACATAATGTGTTGAAGACTAGCCTTGGTTACCAAGCAGGATGTAGACTGAAAGAAAATTGGATTAGGATCAGGTATGTGCTACGCAGGTCATTTACAAGACCCCTTCAATGGCATTTTGATGGCAATGCAAACATTTGCTGGGGTCTGGAAAAGAAAGCATTCCATCACAGATTGATGTTGTCTAAATACTGCCATCTAATCTGTTGCCAATTTTTTTTTTTTTTTTACGTCTTTCAGTTATTCTATTCCCAATAATTTACATATCTCCAAATGCGTTTATTTATATACTCTGCACTATAATAGGGCCTTAACTGACCAACAAACATACAGTCTTTTACACTGTAGTGCACATTTCATGTGTGTGTTCCTCTTTTGGCAAAGATGTTTGAGTAAATATATTCCTGCAGTGTCTGCAGGACTGATCATTACCCAATACAGTAAATTGTGAATCTCAAACTGTCTTTCCTGCTCAAGTTGGTAAGTTAATTCATTTGTGCAGTTGCCTGTGGGCAATGGAAAGTCTAACTGGGCTGTATTTAACAGTGGACCTGTAAAAACATATCAAGGTATTAACTGAGGGTCAAGTTGTACCCCATTCCGAGAACATCACTATGTAGTAGGTCAGGAAGTGGCCCGCTATCTTCCTCAACCTTCTTTGTCATTGCCATATTTTCACTGTGAAGTCTCTCTGTTTCACATGAAACACATTTTTTGACTTCCATGTTACATGTGCACCAACACCTCCTGACCCACATGGTAGCCAGCTAGCTTTTGGCTAGCAAGAAAGAATTTCTGTGCCTGACTCTAAGTGCTATTAGTAGACCTGTAGCACTAGTTGTGCCACCAGGTAAGATGTTTTAGCACATTTTTTTGTTTTAATTTTAAACATTAGGTTATGGTAATTTTTTTGTAGTAATATATATTTTTATTAATTTTTTATTAGTAATTTTACCCTATGTTTTTCAAATATTTCAATATCTAATTTTCTGATTTTAATTTGTTATAATTACATATTTTTATTATTTAAATATTAGTATTATTATTTTAATTGTTATGTCACTATAATGTCATCAATTTAAAGTATAAATTATTTATATTCATAAATTATATTTTTATATATTTTATGTTAAAAGTATATTTTTAAAATTGTAATATTTTTAAATGTAATATATGTTTTCAAGTTAATAAGGTCAATAATATATACAATGCAACATATTTGCCTATTTTCTGAAGATATTCCCATCTACATTTTTGTTGCTGATAATTTTGACTTTACATGCAAGGTATATAAAGTCGATTTTGTGTTCTCAATATTTTTTACACAATATTGTTGTATCTGCTATTTCTGTTCTTTTTATTCTGTCATACAACCTTACATCGCATAGATTATACTTGGTTGAATTGGTCCCTTAATTCTTCCAGGACCTACTTAGCAAGCAGTTGCCAGTTATATCACTTATCCAAATATAAGACGTTTGATCATAACTTAATTGAGGCATCTTCTAGAGGAATTAATGACTATGTAAAAGCAACTAACATTGAAGTTTCTACAGCTGTGAGGACGGGGTGAAGAGGCAAGCTTCTGGCTGTGACTTCTTTAATTATGAAGACGAGCTACCTAAACTTATTCAAGACATATATACATTCATAGGTTGGGATACCTTGGGTACTCACACATTAAAGCCACAACGTACCTCAAAGACGGAGTCAGAGGGGGCTATAAAGGAGAAAGCTCCAGAAACCAAGACAAAATAAAAAATTAGACGGAAAACCAGGACTGGATTTCCTTCAAAGCAGGAGTCTAGAAGGGGTTGTTATAATTTAAGGGACCATAATCAGTCTTCCCTCTTAGCAGGACTCTGAAGACGGTAAATGTTTAGAAAAAGATGAAAGGAGAGGATGAACTGAGTATTGTAGGAAAGATGGATATGCAAAAGAGAAGTGTGAGAAAGGACAACCACGCTACGTTGAGCCTAGTGTAAAGAAGGAAGAAAACAGTTTGGAATCCAAGGCTCATTAGAAGAAGAAGAAGACAACAGTGGCTAGTTTGACAAAAAAGAAGCATGCATCATAGGCTGCAAGTATTTCTGAGAAATGGAACAAAGACAGCAGCGCTTTTGGACAAAGCAGTGAAAGTAACTGTAGTTCAATGGTCTATCAAAGAGCATTTGGACTCAAATCAACTAAAGAATATATTCATATAGACAACAAATGGACATGTAATTGTCTATAGCGTAGAATTACAGATACATGGTGATATATTGTGCACAGTAAAAAGTGTGGATGGTCACATTTATCTGATGCCTATGACATAATCAGGGATGAGGATGACTGGCGTTCACCCTTTGTAAGAGATGCAATTCAAGTAGAGGAGATAATACTTGAAGTGTTTTCCTCCTTGTATCACATGATCAAATATGCACATGCCTAGAATTTAAAGGAAGCCCCAGCGTTTTATTGAAATCTAGTGGGGTGGGATACACCCTCTTTACCACGTGTTCTCCCTTAGGAGTGAGCCACCGGTACAGGCTCAGTATCTATTAAAGCCTGAGGCAAACAGCAATATATGGGCCATCTTGGATTAGTTACAGTATCGTAGTGGGAGAGTGCCATGTCACTTGACCATGGGCACTCCTCTTTTTTGGAAGTTGAAACCAGACAATTCCTGTAGAATCAGATTGGATTATAATAAATAATTTTACACCTGTGGTGCTCACTACTCACAGTACTTGACTGATGAGAAATGTAGCTAGGAAAAAAGCTATAATTTCTTTAGACTTTTCCAGTGGATTCGTTAGTCAGAATATAACACCTGAATCACAGTACTTCTCTGTCTTTAAATGTGGTAGTGCTTAATATTCTAATTCAAAACTCAGAGAGGAGGACTTTTTGCAACAGAAATTATTGCTATTTTACAAGAAAATCTTGAAGCGCTGTCATGCATCCATGGCTTATATATCACTAAGTATAACTTAAATGAGCACCTACCTAGATTGGGCAAAAAGAAAAGTGACTGTCCTACTGCAACAGGGATACAAAACAAAAATTGCAAATCACAAAATGTGTTTCTCATGTGATCTTTTTAGGATATTAGTTATCCAGCAAGAGTAAAGGATTGACACCAGATTTATTGCAGAAATGTGCCGCCATACTGCATTCAAATATATTGAGAAAATTATAAGCGTTTATGGATTTCTTGAATTTTGGAATAACTTATTTGCCACACTTTGCTGAGCTAGTGAAGCTCTGTTATGATGTGATGCTGCCCCTCTTTTCTGAAAGAAATTGGACAGAGACATGTACAGCCATATTACTTGGACTACAAGCACAAATGTTGGAGATCAACTGTCTCCAGACATAAGACAAGTAAAATGGACTAATTAGTGTGGTTGTTTGTACATCAGGCTTCACTTATTTAGTTCTAATGAGGGACAGGAGACCACAGCAGTATTAATCACATTTGTAGCCCACTATAGAAGAATAGTCCCAGTGAAATAGAGTTTATCTATGACCCTCTTGTCAGAACGCAGGAATTCCCATAGAATCAACAGGCAATTCCACAAATTCCACGTATACTACCCATACATGAGTATTGGAGCATGCTCTACATGGATGATTATGCAAACCCTTTAGGTTGTACTAAACAAAAATATTCTATAGCTTGTGCTGCAGGCCAGGGATGCCTTTCAAACTGTAAGGCACTTAAGGCACTGCAAACTCACACTAAAACGTTAGGTGATTCTACTGCACAAAAAGCTGAGATTCATGCCCTTCTCTTTGCCCTTTCGAATTCGTTTCCAATATTGTGTCAAATTCAGCATTCTGCATACAGGGTTACAATGCAGACTTAACCAATTGGTGCTTCAACAGATTCAGAGATTCAATAAGTATATCGATAAAAACAAAACAGCTTTGGAGAAATGTTGCTGCCCTACAGAGCAAGCTACCTCTGTTCCACACACAATATATAACGGTCCATAAAAGTGAAGTACGTCACAGTAATGGGAAATATGCAATTCACTCTGCTGCAAAGACATTTGTGCCAGCCTGCAAGGTTGCTTCTCTGACTCAATCTCAAGTGAAGCTTGATGTAGATATATTATAGGGGCAATACAGTCAACAGTAAATGCAGAAAAGGCCCCTGATATAGTCCCTTATAAATATTTGCATATGTTCACGAAATTCTATTGAGCCTATTTGCAAACTGCACTTTGTAGTATGTTCAGTAGTATTACCATAGTACTATTCATGTACTACAAAATGCAATTCACAAATTTATATGTGTACTTCTACACCTCATATCATTTCTTTGTGGACATCTCCGCCCCTAGTGTACAGATCTTTCTACCCACGTGCTTTTGTTTCTGTGGAAAATGTGGAAGGGGCAGGGAGAAGTGGCTGGAAAATGGGAAATACTTACTGCAAAATAGGATGGGTTTAGGGAGGGGAAATGTGGGGTTAATTTGAAATCAAATGAATAGTTCTATAGCATTTTTCATTTTGTTCTACATTTAACATAATGACATAAAATTAATAGACAGTAATATTTAATGTAAAAAGAAATGATCTTTAATTTGCATTACAAATGCCATAGGGAGAGCTCCAATCCGGTGGTGGAGACTCTCACCTACATGTGAAAAGTTACTAGTAGTATCTTTACACTCACAAAATTTGCTTCACCCCTTGATTTCAGGGGTGGGAACATGTAAGCTGGCAATGCGCCGTACACTTACACACGAAAATGGTGAATAGCCAAAAGTAGTACATTTACACATATAGATCTTCTCACATCTAAATTTACCTTGGTGAATAGAGCCCTCTGAGTCCTTGGATGTGAAATAGAAGAGGGATGCTTTTCCATGAACCACAGCTGTAAAGGATTCTTTTTCCCACCCCTTTAGAATTCTTGGTACCTTCCTTTGGAGAAACGTAATATTTGTTGACCTATTTCTTCCCTAAAAACTGGTTCTCTGATGAGCGATGGATACTGGGATATAATGTCCATGTTTTACCCTTGGGTCTCTCTTCAAAGTGTAGATGAACATAGATTCGTGCATGCATTCTTGGCAATAATTGCTCAGTGTTCTGTCTGAATAGCTCAAAAGTATCCATTCTGTTTTCGACATCCACGACCCCCATGAAATCCATGTCTCGTCTCAAGTCTTCTATCTTCAAGCCCTTGCAAACTTTTTCTCAATATTGCTTTTAAGTTCTGTAGCATCCTCCTCAGCCTGGTAGCATGTAATGAATCCTGCCACACACTGAGCTCGGTATCACATGTCTTAATTTCTCAACATGTAATTGGTAACTGACACATACTGCATCATAATTTTTTGTAGCTACATGCAATCACTTATGTTACTAGGCTACGGAGTCTGTTAGGGACCATTGGGACCCACGCTCCATAACACTCCAACCACATAACCCCCCTTTGTAAATTAAAAGTACAAACAAATAAAACATATGTATACATTATAGTTCCTCACTGAATTGTTGAGGCGCTCGAATCACTCTTCCAGATCAAGTGGTGTGAGGCTGAGGAAACACAGGAGAAACAACCACAGTAGGCACTGATGATCTACACACTGATGCTGTTTTGGGGATCTGCTGGCCATCTGATGACAAAGTCTCAATCCGGATGTCTGGAGCCGACAGACTCTGAGGCAAGTGATTGAAGTGTGAGGAATCCCTCGTAAAAGACTTTCCAGGATGGTGAGCAGTCAGCATGTGTCTCTTACTAGTCACAGTCAGATTTATGTTTCCGCCTCTGCTTGACAAGAACACAGTCTCCTTTCTGAAATGTAATGTCCCGACCACATCAACGCTTATCTGAATAAGTCCTCATTCTGGACTTCAGATATGAAGTAAGTTGAACTTTCTGAGCATCAATTGTTCTTTCAGTGGTCCACTGGGGCAGCTTGGTACCAATGGCTCTCCCGAACATCAGGGTGGCCGGGCTTTCGTCGGTTGTAGAATGAGGAGTAGATCTATAGGTGCGAAGCGTAGAGTGAAAAACTGACTGGAGCTCAAGTTGTTCTCGAGCAGTGTACTGGACAACTTTCTTAAGAGTACTCAGAAAGCATTTAACAAACACCATTAGCCTGTGACCATATAGGTATACTTTTCTGATGCTTGGTATTTAAGTGAGTAAGTAAGTCTGTGATTTCCAGACCATTGATGGTGTGCCATTGTTGGATTTTAGAATGGACGGATCACTCCAGGTTGCAAATATACCTTTTAGTCTTTCAATTACTTGATGATGAGTGATTGACGAGAGGTCTTCCACCAGAAGAAACCGGGAGTACTCATCTACAATTACCATGAGGTAGTGCCTATTTTCATGCGGCCCAATAAAGTCAATTTATATTTATTCCCAGACGTGTCTTGGAATATTCAACATGTTCAATGAATGCAGTGTTGTTTTGAGAGATAGTTACAAAAATGACAAGCCTGGAGCTGTCTCTCAACTTGCTCATCAAGATGGGGGAACCAAACATGGTTTCGGAGGGCTAGCTTTGTGGTGACAATTCCACAATGTTCTGCAATGAGACACTTCAGTGACTTGCTGCTGTAGCCTTATAGGAATGACCATTCTTTACCCTTGCTAGATAATCCCTTCTTGGGTAATGGACAGTTCATCATGCGCATTCTTTAATTACTGATATTAACTGTAATTATCAAGAGGTCAAGCATACGTTCTCTAGGACTGATGCATAATGTTTTTAAGGATGAGCATATTCCTGTCTGCATTAGTAGCAGCACTTATTTGCACCATGGACACAGCGGCAGGAGTGCTGTATCTGATAATAAGTTAACTTGGGCCTTGGCCAATTTGGAAGGGGTACCCTGGCACTGCATGGGTACTCAAGAAGTAGTTGGCAGGGATTTTATCTTTTCCCAGCCAGTGCACAATGTTGAAGTCATACTCTTGCAGTCTCAGCCCCCACCTCTCAATACAAGGGCGCATCTTGGCCTTTGGATTGACAAAGATAGTAATCAGTGCTTTGTGATCAGTAACAAGCAAAAAATGTTTCCCATACAGTAACACATGGAAGTGTTTGCAAGCCCATACAACAGCTAGGCTTTCTTTCTCATTCAGTCTGTGACAAACTTCGGCTACAATATGCCCTCGTGCATTTGCATGTCTACTATGTTGGGCAAAAATAGTGCCAAGCCACACTGGACTGGCATCTATACCAAAGTGTGCGTGCCATTTTGAATCAAAGTAAGCCATTTAAGTAGCATTTTCAAATGCATGCTTAATCGCCTTCAAACTCTGATCGCACTCCTGTGACCACTGAATTGAAACATTCCGTTTTGTTAACTCTCTCAGTGGGGCAGTCACAGTGGCAAATCACAAATGTACCTGGAACTGTAGCTGGCCATACCAAGAAAAGAACGCAGAATGGTTACATCTCGTGTACGGGAGGTAGATGACAAAGCCTGAACCTTGGCTGGATCTGGAGTAATTCTCCCTTATGAGAAAATGTGCTGAAAGAAGTTCAGTTTTGTTTTGTGAAATTCATACTTTTCAAAATTTCTATGTAAGGCTTGCATCAGTAAGTAGAAGTAGATGGCACACTTGCATAAGGGCTTTTTCATGTTTCTTTTGTGGCCCCAAATACTAATATATCACCACAGTAATTGAGCGCATACTTGACAGGCTATATGATGCGATGAATGACATATTGGAAAAGTTTGGTAGCTGAAGACAATCCAAAACACAATCATTCGTATCTGAACAAACCAACATGAGTTGAAGAGGTAGTAATGTGCCTGCAATGTTTTTCCAATTTGAGCTGATGAAATCCTCTGCTCAGATCAAGGCTCGAAAAAACTCTGGCACCATTCAACTAGGTAATAATATTGGCAATGTGTGACTTGGGGGTTGTTCTCTTTCTATTGCCGTGTTTGCTTGTTGCATGTCAACACAGATTTGCACAGACTCTACACTGTCCTTTTTAGGTACCACCACTATCGGCAACACCCATGGAGATGGACCAGTAGAGAGCTCAATGATATCATGTTTTAGCAAAAGTCTCAATTTCTTTTCAACAGCCTCTTGTAAATGAAAGGCAATTCGACAATGTCATTGAACAACAGCATGGATGTTCTCATTAATGTGGGCTGCACTTTCATAGTCTTAAGTTTTCCTAACCATGAAACAATGATGGAAACTGTTTCACTATGTCATGATGAGCATGGACATTGTAATTCACAGAAATTAGTTCCATGTCAGCAGCAGTGTTGAAGCTAAGCAAGCATTCACTTGACAAACTGTCCTGAGGTACATGGATTGGGGGCTTGTACCTTTGTCTTTTTATATTTCATAGTCGCCATAAATTAACCTTGATTTTGCAATGGTGTAGAGGATGCCCAAGTGTATACTTTTGTTTTCGATGGTGTGAGACGGGGCACCGGAGATAGTTCACGGTACTTTTCGGCTGACACGATATTTATTAACGCACCACTGTCTAAAATAAATGGTGTATAGCAGCCATTAACCTTTAGTTTTACTTTGGTACAATGTTCAAATAAAGTTTGTGATTTCACCTCTTGATTCTTTCCCTACTTGTATGATTTCTTGCAAGAAATCAGACCTACATGTGCACATCTTTCATTAGACAGCATCGACATCGCACACCCATCTTCTTTACTGTCGCTCAACAGTGACATTGAAGAACCTTTAGAAAAGGAATTAGATGACAATTGGCCTCTTTCAGTTTCTACTTGCCTTAACTGTCGTTGCTGTTTATTTCGGTGGGCGTGACTGGAATGCTTCTGGATCTTTCTGGAATCCATGTTGCATTCACGATGTGACGCGCTGGCAGCCATTTTGTCTTCAAAGCGTGACACACTCACTTTTTCTCTTGCTTTGCAAACTGTTGCAAAATGGTTCTCTTTATCGCAACCTTTACATATCTGCCCAATGGTGGGACATTTACCTTCATGTGGAAAAGAAAATTCACATCAAAACCACAGATTCTTCTTTAGAGACATCACTTTGAGACCCTCTACCTTGTGTTTTTTTCTTGCTTTTCACTCAACACGGATTCACTCTGAAGCTCTTCCGGCCTCAATGTCAGTACCCTGTTTTTCGGCATGTTCTTCAGCTCTGCCTGCCATGAGCACACGCTCCAGACTGAGCATTTCATTCAGAATTTGGCATCTGAAGAAATTGGACAGGCAGCCATCTATGACTCTGAGATGAATGGCTTCTTTGCCACTGAATTCGTTAAACACACAGTGTTTGATGAGCATTTCAAGTCTTCCATCATTTCGCCATCTCTCTGTCTGTCCTGATTGAAGATGTACCTTTCAATGTCAATGTTCAACAGCAGATTGAACTTGTGTTAGAATGCCACTTTGACATCCTGGTAAGATACTCTGTCCACCTGTGGTATTTTCTTTATCACTTCTTTTACTCCTTCTCCTGTTTTATTTTTAAGATATTTATTGATCTTTTTGTCATCTGTTACTTCTAGCGTATCAATGAAATCATCAAAGATGTCGATTCAAATAGTCCACCGGGTGCCAAGACTCTGCTTTTTGGCAGTATTAAATTAAGACGTAAATTTTAAGAAAACAGCGGCATAATACTTTGTGCTGTTTTCTGAAGCTGCTGCCAGGATTATATGCTGTTCAGGCCACACTTGACCTATAGCGTCTTCTGGACCGGTTTCACCATTGTGAGCATCAGCCTGCTGACTAGTGCTTGGACTGTCCTGCCCAACCAGAGGTGGTGAGGGATCATCGTCTTCTTTGGCAGTGAGTAGCGGATTTGTCTCTTGCTACTGTTCGTCATCACTCTCAGCCTTCTGCATTGTAATTGGTTTTCTCTGCCTTTAGCCTTTATTTGAGTTTATCTGCTTCCCCTCACAGTGTTTTTCTGCATCTGGCTGTTTGACGCTTATTGCACTTCCTGTACCTGGTGGTCACTGCCCTTAGCCTTACCATACTGTTGGAAGTATAGCATTGTGTTAAGTTCTGGCATTGCACTTCTTATCTCGGTTGTATGAGCAATTTTCTGACCTATGATAAATAAAACTTTAAGTGGGGCATTCACTTTCTTTGAAGGTCTGTTACTGGCTGGAGTTGCTCTTTGACTCCACATATGCCAACCGCTGATTCTCCACTTCGACTGAGGCGCACATGGCGTGCATGAGAAGTTTGCTGGACTTTGGCAAAACTGTCTGGGAAAGCACTCTTGACTCTTCGGGTTGTGAGTTTTACGTATTCCATATCTCATCGCCAGTTGTAGTGTCATCTCCAGCCCGGTAGCATGTAAATGAATCATACCACACACAGAGCTCGGTATTGCACGTCTTCATTTCTCAGAGTATAACCAGTAACTGACACGTCCTGTGTCATGAACTTTATTAACCATACCAATCATTTACTTCACTGGGCTACGGAGTCTGTTAGGCATAGGGGTCCCGCGCTCTATAACACACAAGAAACAACAAGTTTTCTCTCAATTCCTGTTTCAATAGCGCAGGCTCAAGGTTTGCTTGAGTAAGAGCCATGTTAAATTCTTGAAGTGTATTAGAGAAAAGCCAATGAGGTTAGAAGCACCACAGCTGGATTTCGACCTTCTCCTTGTAGTGGCAGGTAAGACAACAGCCCTTATGGAAGCTTAGTTTTTTGGTGGCATTCATTATTCACTGCAAGATGTTGTTGCTCTCAGATATTAATTCCAGTTAATGGTGCTCCAGCGCTTAATACTACAAATCCACTCGCTACAGACCAAACCACTGATCTTCTTTGACAACCACATTCATTCACTCATTCACTGGTGGGGCCCATAACACCAATCATTCATTCTAATTTCCGATCAATGGTCCTCGAGAGAGGGGTGTCTTTCTCTAATTCATGCGCTGGAAATGGGAGGAGGATTGCACCAATTACCTGATGAGTAACAACAAGTTTACCTATACCTCCCTACCTCACCAGGGTCTTAATACATCTAACCTAGCAGTTCCTCCCATACTATTGGCTATGGATCAGCTAGTTGCTGGGAATAGCAACACTTAACTCTTCTAAACAATATACATTGAAATACTTCAAATAATAACCCGACACAGTTCTTAAATGAATTAAAGTTTTATCTAATCAAGGCATAAGAAATCATAATACATTCAATATTTTGGTTCGCATATTTACCTAATCTGGCTAAATGGCGTCCTCTATGTCAAAATCAAATCTTTCGTCTCTATGCCCATAAATCAAAGAATCAGTTCGTAAGTTAATTGGGCATCTGATCAGTCCATCAGAGTCTCTGGTAAGCAGCTGTCCAGCAGTGTCACCGTCCTCTCCGTCAGCATAACGTCGGGCAATCTGGTAAAGTGAAGGTGTGCGATCTACTTCTACCCTCTCTAGTCTACTTTTATAGTAAACTTTTAACAACAATGTTTCAATACATGTTTTAGAACAAATTCAATTGGTTGAACTGGAATCATTCTTCCTGATTCCCATACATTAAATGTTGCATTAGATGTAGTTCTCAATTTAATAAAAAATGGTAACAGTTTCTAGTCCATCCAGGGTATGCCGATTCCCATGCGGGTTTGTGTCCTTTAGTGTCATCAATTATAACAGTTCATTTTTTAAGGAAGTTCATTGTTTGAGGCTTGGCACTCCTCCCAGGATGTCCTTCACGAGTTCAGTCTGCCTGGGGTCAGGAAGAGGTTAGTGTTGCTCATCTTTTAGCGCAGGCGCACTTCACTCAGTGACTTCTGTGTCTTGTCTGTGCGTCAAAATAGGGATGGCAGCCATTTTGTGGCCACTCCAGTAAGGTCAACTTAAGCAAAGAGACACAAAACGTAATTAATACATGGAAATGACTATTAAAATGTTATTCCCGTACTAAACCCTCTATGTGTGTGTATTTATCTAGCAACACGCATTGCGGTTTATACTCACAATTTGAAGCACGATTCACAAATCACATCATAAAAGCAACATATAACATGCAAATTTAAATATCTGACATTAGTATGCGTACGAAATTAGTTTACATATCAATCAGGCTATGCAAATGCGATTCCCACGTGTATTTTCTAATTAGTAATGTTGATTAATTAAACACACAGCAAACCATTATTGCTATTAATGTTAATCAATTATTCACGTTAATTCAAAATGATGAAATGGAGGAGGTATACAATTCTTAGGGAAAACCTCGCTCCAGCAATCCCCCCTTTGGTGATTTTATCACCACAAAACACCCAAATTTAGAACCCTTTTTCGGAAATTTGAATTGACTTCTTACTCAAAGCTCAAAATTCAGTTTCTTCACATTCATTTCTTTTTGCTTTCTTATACATACTGTCTTTCCACTCATCTAAGGCTATCTCTTCAAAATCCTTTTCTGGATCTTTCCCTTTTCTCTTAAGTTTATCTCTTTTTATTTTATTATTTGTTTTCTTTTTCCTGCAACACATACACCCTAATCTTATCACTAATATTGCAACTATCACACATGTTATTGGAAACAAAATTTTACCTATAACAGTACTACCTATTTTAGCTAAGACATTTTTAATAGCAGCTATTTTCTTTCCCATTCTTGTCCACACATCTTCAACCTCCAGTGATACAAGTTCATAATGCAATTCAGTAATATTTTTAATGTAAACTTTTAGATCTTTACTTTCGTCTGGAATGTAAGTGCAACAATGTTGAACTTTCAGCATTCCACAGACTCCACCCTCTTTTGCTAAAATAATGTCAAGGGCAAGTCGATTTTGCATCACCATAGCACGCATGGCAACCATTTCAGTATTAACCAATAAGAATCCATGAGCAGTGCTTGTTGACAAGCGATCCACTACTGTAGATAATCTTCTAATTTTATTTGCATTCAGAGTTATTCCCACTGCCGGTATCAATGCACAAAAGATGTCACCCTCAATCTCTGCCCACGATTCTCTCTTTCTACGCACTAAATGACTATTTAAACTATTTACACCCTCTTCTCTGTCCATGTGAAAGATTTTTGGAAATACCAGGCCTACATAACATGTGCCATACCAATGGTCTGGCAAACGATAATATGCCCTGTTCCCACAGATAAAATATATTCCAGGAAATACTGGATCTCTTCCACCTTTGAATCCCCATCCACCCATGATTCGGTATTTATCATGGCACTCACTATTACCTACAAAAAGATTATCATATGCAGTTTGATTCCTTCTTATACAGAGTTTTCCTTTCTGAGGCCTATCTAAAGCTATTGTTGGTGTTGACTCTCCTTTTGTCAGATGTTTCTCCATTTCTATGTCCCACGCTGTTTTCTCAACCTTTCCTTCTGATGCCTTTTTGTGCATCTTATGCCTTCTTTCCTCAACCATATTCAAAAATGTATTTTCTTCTTTCTGCAAACTGCATGTCAAATTATATTTAAACACAGCTTCTAATGTTAGTTTACTAGTCTCTAGGAAAAACTCACCTAAAACCTTGGCAGGTCTTACCTTCTTTAACTTATTATTAGCAGGCACTAATGCAAAAATGTTATCTACATCTGAAAAATAATACTCTAATTTCCCAATCTCATAAAACAAACTAGCTATTACACTACATGTTATTCCATAAGTAGCTGGAAGGTGATGATAAGTCACTCCCTCTGCCACAGAAGCAGGTAACTGCATGCAGACGTAGCAGTCCCTTACGTCCATAGTCTTTACATATTCATACAATAATTTTGAAAATACATTATTAGAAAAATCGTTAATAGACCTATCTTTATGCAAATGAATGTTTGTTTCTACAGTCGGTACTACCTTTGAGATTTTACCTATATTAGTTTTGTTTTGACCATTTCCTTCTATGGTATCTATTGCGACTTTACATGATATTACAAGAGCTAGGATTCTCCATAAAAGCATTAATAATCCTGTACAACAGCAACATGTTTTACACCATCTCTTCATGAATGTACATCTACTTTTACTACCATTTGTGTTAGCCATTTTCTAAAATAGACCGTATCTTTTGACTTAGCCTCTTCTACTCTGTGACCAGTTTTCTACCCCAAAGCTTCTAAGCTTCTACTTGGTTCTACTAGTTATCTACTTCTTCGTTCTCCACATCAACAGCTTCTTTGATTATTCAGTTTGGCATCTCATCATCCTTTGCCTCCTTCACCCAATCAGGATACAGAATTTCCTGAATCTCCGCTTCTTCTTCTCCAATGTCGGACAAGAGAACTCTCAGGATTTCTGATTCTTCTTCTTCTTTAACCACTTTCAGCAAAGCCTCCTCTGGATTTCCTTGACTATCTGCCTTTTGGGATCCTTCAGGCAGGGCCACATACGTCCATTCCGGTGACTTATACTTCTGGTTAGGTTTTCTTGTTCTTCCGGCTTCTTTTGTTACAACTGTGTCTTTTTCCTTTGATTTTTCCTGACTCGTGACTTCATTCACCTGTTCAGCTCTTGGTGATTTCACTTGAGTCAATCGATATCTTAGTCTCTTTATTTTGTTCGGCCAAACTTCTGGTTTTACAGTCCTTCTCAATTTACTTTCTTTGACATTCTTTTCATTCTTTTCTTCTCTCCAAGCTCTCTTTCTCAGAACTCGACCTTCAGGTATTTCGTTCCCACTCTCTTCTGATTCTGTCCCAACTTGCTTTTTCTTTTCACCAGTTTCTTTATCCACCACTTGTTCTGGTTTCCCTACTTCTTTCCCTCCTCGGATCTCCGGCACGCAATCTTCCTGCTGACTACTTGTCCCTTCACCTAACTGGATGTTGCAGTTCCCTAAACCTCCTCGGGGGTCTTCCGCAATCTGTCCCTCTCTCTCTGTAACTGTCCCTTCTTCATTCAAATCTATTAGTTCAGGTGGAATTTGACTAATATGACTTTCTCATACTTAGTCAGCCGACTATGTGTCATATACTGAGTACAACTCCTTGTTAAAAGAATCGCCACATCATGAGGTACAAACACTTTCAAAGGATATCCCATCACAATTCCTTCACTCTGCTCCAAACTTCGACACGTTGCAGCCACTGCTTTTAGACAACCAGGTAAACCTACAGCTACTGAATCAAGCATCGATGAGTAATATGCAATCGGTCTCCTCAATCTTCCATGCTTCTGGATTAACACAGAAAGTGCATATCCATTTCTTTCACTGCAATATAACTCAAATTCCTTTTCATAATCAGGCATACCAAATGCTGGGGCTTCACACAATCCATCTTTCAGTCGTTTGAATGCTGCCAATTCTTCCTTGTTTAATTCAAGGGGATCTTTTACATCACTCCTTGTTAGCCATACCAGAGGTTTTGCAATCAGCGAAAAGTTGCTGATCCACTGGCGGCCGTACCCTACCATTCCCAAAAACATTCTCACTTCCCTTTGAGTCATGGGAGCTCTCATTCCTTTTATGATTCTGATTCTGTCCATTGTTATTTTCCTCAGTCCTTTTTCAATGTTATGTCCCAAATACTGTACTTCCTTCTTACAATACTGTAGTTTTGCTGGGGACACTTTTAGTCCTCCATCCGCCAGGTGATTTAGTAAAGCTATAGTATCTACTTCACAAGCTTCACGAGTTTTCGACGCCACAAGGAGGTCGTCGATGTATTGCACTAGTACTGAACTCTCGGGCATCTGCAGACTTTCCAAGGACTCTTTCAACAATTGATTAAATATTGAGGGGCTTTCTGTATACCCCTGTGGGATTCGGCACCATGCCAAAATACGGTCTCCAAACCGAAATGCGAAAATTTGCTGACTGTCGTGATGCAATGGAATGGAAAAGAACGCATGACACAAATCAATTACTGTATACAATTCTGCATCATGAGAAATCTGATACAAAATCACTGATGGATTCGGCACAATGGGACAGCATGGTACAACAATTTTGTTTACCTTTCTCAGATCTTGCACTATTCTGAATTTCCCATTTGGCTTTTTCAGGCCCATTATGGGTGAATTACATGGACTGCTCAATATTTCTCTCAGAATTCCTTGCTTGATCATTTTCTCAATTATTGGAGTTACCCCTTCAATTATTTCAGGTGTCAATCTATACTGGGGAATGTTTGGATAACTAACTCCATCTTTGACAGTAATTTTTACTGGGTCCACGTTTCTCATTAGCCCTACATCTTCTCCGGTGAAATCCCAAACCTCTGCTTTTACAGACAGTTTCAATTCTCTGGGCAGTTCATCTGGATTGAATACTGCATATGTTCCAATAGTCTCACATTCTCTGTTAGCTATGGTCATTTTGTACAATACATCCTCATCTGGTGTTTCAAAAGCTATTCCATCTGGAGTACAAAATATAGTGCAGTTCATCTTGCACAGCAGGTCCCTACCTAGCAAATTCACAGGACTGGTGTCACACACCACAAATCGGTGCATGTCAGAAAAGTTCCCTATACTAACCTTTACGGGTTCTGTAAGGTACGTTTTTAACTGTTGGTTAGATACACCAACTACTTGGATTGTTTCATCCGAAAAAGGAAGATTCTTAACATCTGCTGATCTAACAGTAGCTCTAGTAGCACCAGTGTCCACTAGGAAAATAATGTTATCATCATTAATCTTCCCATCTACAAATGGTCCTGTCTGGTCTACTTCTAGAGTTGCGCCAAGTACGCACTCTTCTTCCTCCCTTCGGCACCGTCAATAATCCATTTCTGAATCACTCTCATCATGTTGCAGCCAATACTGCGAAACAGTGCGAGCGCGTGATGGTTTATTTACCTGTTCTTCATCGTAGAATCCAGATTCTTTACTATACTTTTGTGAGTATCTGTTCTGTGTACAAGGTGGTTTTGGCACCTGATTCTGAGAAGTAACCACCTGCTGCTGTTGCTGCAGTTGACCACCCACCTCTTTCCGCACCTGTGGATTTAATGATCGATTTTCAATATTAGTATTTGGTGGGTTCTTACACTCGGATTTCCAATGCCCTAACTCACCGCAATTGTGACATGGGAATTTCTTTTTAGTTTCCTCTATATTACCTTTCCCTTTTCCTGCACCAAATCTTGGTCTTACTCCTGGATTGTTCACTTGTTCTACCAACTGCGCTTCCTGTCGTTCGGCTACCTTTACCTGTGCCCACATTGCCTTCTCTTTCAGCTTTCGTTGTTTTGCCTCAATCTCATCGCTGAAATATTTTGCATGTCTCAAAACTTCATCTATTTTCTTATTTTGCCAATCAACTGTATGCTGTTTTAGCATATCACCAATTTCTGGGCGTAAACCATATACAAACCTGTATACGAAATGGCTCAAATCTTTATCACTCAGGTTCTTATCTCCACTGAACTGTTTAAAAGCCTGAATTAGTCTCTCATAATATGCATGTACTGACTCCTTCCTTTCCTGTTGGGTCCTGTCAATTTTTACCCAATCGGTTTCTTTAGGGGGTACTTTATTTTTCAAAAATGCCATAACCTGCTCATATTTCTTGGGATACTCCTGAGTGGGCCAATTTATCATCAGCTTGCACTCTGTCCACAAATCTGCTGGTACTATTATATCGAATAGACTATTTAAATCTATCCATAATACCTTTGCCAATTTTACAAACCTGTCTACCTGCCGGTACCACTCGACGGGCTTTTCGCGTAGTCGAGGGAAATCGTTTGTGAAAGACAAAATGTCCTGTCTTGTCCATGGAACATGGACATACCCTCCCCCTGGAATCTCTCTCATGGGGTATTCTGTCATTACCTTTTCTTTCTCTCTAACAGGAAATGCTGAAACTGTCCTTTCTGTGATATTATCACGTCTTCTACACCACTTACTTCTCCATCTGTCAACATCTCCCCATTTTCTCAACAAACCAATTATGTCCTTGATTTGACCTATCCTTCCTGTGGTATTTATGTTCACTATATCCTGCTCAGTGAAATCAACTCGATAGGATTTTTGCAGTGCTTTTACTTTGTCAAAATCTATTCCCATTTCATTTGCAATTTCCTCTAATCTTTCATGCAGGGTTTTCGCCCTCCAGGTTGCACTCTTGCAGAGAAACAACAAATCCTCATCCTGGTAATTTTTCAATTTTTCAGTAGGGATAGTTCCTAC
The DNA here is from genome assembly GCF_964204655.1 of Triturus cristatus. Lineage (NCBI taxonomy): Eukaryota > Metazoa > Chordata > Amphibia > Caudata > Salamandridae > Triturus > Triturus cristatus. Next base: position 918,427,224 of record NC_140581.1, on the reverse strand, counting down.
TATTAATTCTTCCAATACCATTCGTAATTTGGCCACATCTGTTGACTGGGATTCTTGATCCTTTTTTTGTAACTCTCTGATCCATTCGTTTAACTCATCTACGGAAGGTCCCACTGAATTGTTTGCATTATTTTGTTCTGGGGCCTTTTGTGGTTCTAATAATGTTTCCATTGTCATTCTGCTCTTCTCAGCATAAATCTGATTTACAAATGGATTATTTGAAACATTCGGTTCAAACATATTCATTGTCGGTCCCCACGGATTGTCAATTTGACTCCGTTCAGTATTTTCAATTGTATTCTGGCTTCTGTATGGCACTGTCAAACAATGTTCAGTATATTTTTGTTTCTCAAATATGGGCATTACTGGACCTATCGTTACTGGAACGGTTACAGCTTCTAGATTCTTGGTCAATTCTCTTATTTTCTCAGTTAATTCTAGGGTAGTTTTGGCCAGTTCTACTGAATTCTCATCATTTACCCTACTTCCTGTTTGTTTTTCTATCTCTCTTGCAGAGTTACTTTTCCCTAGTTCGGGTGACATGGTCTCGTTTTTAGTTATTCGTAATGTTTCTCTCATTGGGGCACTTGGTGTCAATGCCTCTGGTTCTGGTCGATACGGTGGTGGGTTTTTGTAAAACACTTCATCAAGAACATCATCTTCTGATTCATTCACTTCATACCCACTCGAATCCACATTGCACCTTTTCTCAGTGCATTTTCTCCCTTCATTCTCTCCTACCATTCTCACAGGATACATACCATCAGTCATACTTGCATTCCGCCACCTTTTCATCCTGTCGTCATGTGTCTCATGTCCGTATGATCTACGGAACATATATCGGTAACCCCTACCACTTCTCTGTTTCTCTCATTCATGCATTTCGTCTTCCCATTCCGTCAATGCCTCAAACTGTGTCGGTCTAGGTCTCGGTTCTAAGTTCATCATTTTGTCTCGGAGGTTTCTCAAGACAGGCAAATTAAAGGAACCGTGTTCTGGAAACGCCAGGACTCCATCGTCCTTGGTGTATTTTACCCAATTATCTAACCAAATACAAGTATGGTACCCATGTTTCGCAATCATTGTAGATGCGAGGGTTTTCGGTGGAGGAAGTAACTGTCCTTCCCTAGTCTCAACTACTTTATCTTTCTTGAACCATCTTTAAATTTTTGCAAACCACGATTTCTTCTTTTCTGGTGGTTGGTAATACATTTTCTCGGTTTCCGTGTACCGTTTAGGCTTCTTACAATGGTACCGCTATTCTGTCCACTCACAGCGTGACTCTTACTAACGCACCAGTCAGGAGTGTCTACGTCACTATCTCAATCCTCCAATCTCAGTGCGACTCACACAAACACACCAATCAAGGAGGGTTTACGTCACCCTGTATTCTTCCACTCCTAGCGCGGCTTTACACTAACGCACCAATCCAGAGCGTTTTACGCCTCCAATCTACTGTCCAATCCCAGCGCGGTTGTTCTGACGTCAGCAGCCGCTGCGGCAGCTCTGCTCTTGTCCACCCCTCCTTTACAAGACCGCTCCGTGAACTCTTACTGTAACTTTTACGATTCGATTAGTAACAACACTAAAACATCTCCATTGTCTGCTTCGCTATCCAAAGAACAGCAAAAGACCTTTCCCACAAGTATTCCACCTGTCCCGAGAGCAGCGCATACCTCTGCCCTACTACGGAATCGTTACTTTCGTTGATAAAGTAGCACATCCCTCTACTTCACCCTTCTAGCAAGCATTAGCTTATTGTTTCTCTGGTATTTTAGAAATAACCTAGAGTTTCGCAATCAGCCCGAATGCCTTTTCATTCACACTCGTTCATACAAGAAATGTAGTACATACACACAGAATCCTGTCTTTCCCGAGAACAGCGAACAGTCTGTCCTACTACAGAATTATGACACTTGTTAACAAAGCAGCGCTTCCCTCTACTTTGTCCTTCTAACAAGCTCAGAGAACACCTGCTACCTTTTCAGTGATAAGCGTTATCGGTATGCCAATTGGTTTCCTGGTACTTAAAGACCAAAATTTCACAGGTAACCTTCGCTATCATACACACTTCTTTCACACAGAGAATATAACTAACAACAACACACGACGACGCTGCCGAATCGAACCCAGACAATGCGCCGTGCAACTTCACTTGTCACACGTTTCCCCTGTGTACTTACAGGGCTACAACAATCCCGTCTTTCCCGAGAGCAGCATCTACCTCTGCTCTACTACGGAACTGTTAAAACTTCCGACTTCCTACATCCCAGAAGCCGTGCAAACAACATATAACTCGACGCGACTCAACATAGAGTGTTAGTACATAAACCAATACCAATCAATAATCAATAAGCTATTTACAAGCAATCGTCGCTAAACCCAAAACAATAGCTAACCATCATTCTGCTACCAAGAAAACTGCTCCAGCGCTTAATACTACAAATCCCCTCAATCAATCAATCAATCAAAGCATTTATATAGTGCACTACTCACCCAGAGGGTCTCAAGGCGCTAGTGGAGGGGGGTCCGCTACTGCTCAAGCAGTCAGGTCTTGAGTTGCTTCCTGAAGGCGAGGTGGTCCTGGGTCAGGCGGAGGTGGGTCGGGAGGGAGTTCCATGTCTTGGCGGCGAGGTAGGAGAAGGACCGTCCCCCTGTGGTGGCTCTTCGAATGTGGGGGACGGCGGCGAGGGCGTGGCCGGTCGATCGAAGCTGGCGTTTGGGGGCGTAGAAGTTGAGGCGGCTGTTGAGGTATCCTGGGCCTTGGTTGTGTAGGGCTTTGTGTGCGTGGGTGAGGAGACGGAAGGTGATTCTCTTGTTGACCGGGAGCCAGTGCAGGTCTCTCAGGTGTCCGGAGATGTGGCTGCGACGGGGGATGTCCAGGATGAGTCGTGCTGAGGCGTTCTGGATCCGCTGGAGTCTCTTCTGGAGTTTGGCTGTGGTTCCGGCGTAGAGGGAGTTGCCGTAGTCCAGACGGCTGGTGACGAGGGCCTGGGTGACCGTCTTCCTGGTCTCGGTGGGGATCCACCGGAAGATCTTACTTAGCATGCGCAGGATGTTGAAGCACGACGAGGAGACGGCGTTGACTTGTCTGGTCATGGAGAGGGAGGAGTCCAGGATGAAGCCCAGGTTGCGTGCGTGGTCTGTTGGTTTGGGTGCGCTGCCTAGGGCAGGGGGCCACCAGGAGTCGTCCCAGGCGGAGGGTGAGGATCCCAGGATGAGGACTTCCGTCTTGTCCGAGTTCAGTTTCAGGCAGCTGTTCTTCATCCATTCGGCTACCTCTTTCATCCCTTCGTGAAGGTTGGCTCTGGCGGTGGCGGGGTCGTTGGTGAGGGAGAGGATCAGCTGGGTGTCGTCGGCGTAGGAGATGATGTTGAGGTTGTGCTGGCGTGCGATGTCTGCGAGGGGGCTCATGTAGATGTTGAAGAGGGTTGGACTGAGCAAGGAGCCTTGAGGAACGCTCCTTGCTCAGTCCAGATGACTTCGGTGGCTTCAGATCTGAACGGGGGGAGGCGGACTCTCTGTGTCCTTCCGGCGAGGAAGGAGATGATCCACTCCAGTGCCTTCTCCTGGATTCCGACGTTGCTGAGTGGCAGACAGTGTCGAAGGCCGCGGAGAGGTCTAGGAGGATGAGGGCTGCTGTTTCTCCGTTGTCAAGCAGGGCTCGGATGTCATCGGTGGCTGCGATCAGGGCGGTCTCGGTGCTGTGGTTGGCCCGGAAGCCAGACTGCGAGAGGTCGAGGGATCCGTTCGTCTCGAGGAAGGCGGCCAGCTGCTTGTTGACGGTCTTCTCAATGACTTTTGCAGGGAACGGGAGCAGCGAGATGGGGCGGTAGTTCTTGAGGTCGGTGGGGTCGGCTGATGGCTTCTTTAGTAGAGCGCTGAGTTCGGCGTGCTTCCAGCTCTCCGGGAAGGTAGCGGTGTCGAAGGAGGTGTTGATGATGTCCCGCAGGTGGGGTGCGATGACAGCGTCGGCCTTGTTGAAGACGTGGTGAGGGCAGGGGTCGGTCGGAGATCCGGAGTGGATGGAGTTGATCGTGCGGACGGTGTCTTCGGTGCTGATCGGGGTCCAGGCGCGGAGGGTGGTGGTGGGGGGCGGTGGTTCGGTCGTGGCGTTCATCGGTTGAGTGCTGAAACTGTTGTGTATGTCCGCGATCTTGTTGTGGAAGTAGGAGGCGAGGGAGTTGCAGAGGTCTTGCGAAGGGGTGATGTCGTTGTTTCCTGTGTTGGGGTTGGAGAGCTCTTTAACGATGTTGAAGAGTTCCTTGCTGTTGTGTGCGTTGTTGTCCAGTCGTTCCTTGAATGCAGTTTTCTTGGTGGCGTGGATAAGTTGGTGGTGTTTTCGGGTGGCGAGCTTGAGGGCAGTCATGTTGTCCGGTGTAGGGTCTCTGCACCAGGTTCGTAGAGGGCTCGGCAGTTCTTCTTGGAGCTCTTGAGTTCGTCGGTGAACCATGGGGCTTTCTTGCTGCCGGGTCTGCTAGGCGGGGTCCTCAGTGGGGCGAGGTCGTCTGCGCAGTCGCTGATCCACTTCGTGAGGTTGGTGGCCGCTTGGCTGGGGTTCGTTGCGCTGGTGGGTGGGTTCTTGCTCAGGGAAGTCGCGAGCTGGTCGGCTGTGATCTTGTTCCAGCTTCTGCGTGCAACCTGTTGCTGGTGGTGGTGGATCGTGGTCCTTCTGAAGCTGAAGTGGACGCAGCTGTGGTCCGTCCAGTGGAGTCCGGTGGCGTGGATGAAGGTGATGTCCTTGCTGGATGAGAAGACGGGGTCGAGTGTGTGTCCGGCGTAGTGGGTGGGGGTGGTCACCAGCTGCTTGAGTCCGAAGTTTGCGAGGTTGTCCAGCAGGGTGGTGGTGTTGCGGTCGTTGTTGTTCTCCAGGTGGAAGTTGAGGTCCCCGAGGAGGATGTAGTCAGCGGAGGGGAGGGCGTGTGGGCTGATGAAGTCGGCGATGTCTTCGCTGAATTGTGTGCGTGGTCTCAGGGGTCTGTAGATGAGGGTGCCTCTGAGGGTGGTCTTGGGGTTGATGTGGACCTGGAAGTGCAGGTGCTCGGCGGGTGCGAGGGTGTCGTCGGTGTTGGTCGTGATGCGGATGGTGTTCTTGTGGATGATGGCGATGCCTCCTCCAGTCTGGTTGATGCGGTCCCTTCGGATGATCTTGTAGCCGTCTGGGATGGCGATGTCGGGCGCTGAAGAGGCGTTCATCCAGGTTTCCGTGAGGAAGGCGACGTCTGGTGAAGTTGTGTCGAGCAGGTTCCAGAGCTTGACGGCATGTCTGTGGACGGAGCGGGTGTTGAGCAGGATGCATTTCAGGTGGCTGCTGCTATTGCTCGTCTTGGTCTTGGTCGGTGCTGGAGTAGTGCAGGTCCGGATGCAGGTGGGTCCGTGGGTGCGTCTCGGTGTGGCTCGGTAGCAACCCGGGGTTCGGCCGGCGTTGAGTGCGTTGAGTTCAGTGGTGTCGTAGGTCCGGCGGGTGGGCTGGTGACTGCGGGGGCCAGGGGTCCTGGCACTGGGCGCGGTCCAGGCGCAGACGGGCTTACCTTTGGCGCACCTTCGGCGCGCTTCGGGCGCGCCCGCTGCGCGTCAACGCTGCGCGTTTGCCACTCTGCCATATGAGGAGAGTGGGGGGGTGGAGCGAGGGAGGGGCAGCTGGGAGGCGGGAGCGGGGCGGCGAATGAAAAGGGTCCCAGGTGGAAGGGGGCGGGGCCGCAGGGGAGCAGCGGCGGGGAGCGGGGAGGTGGCGGGAAACGCAGCAGGGGCACAGCAGACCAAACCACTGATCTTCTTTGACAACCACATTCATTCACTCATTCACTGGTGGGGCCCATAACACCAATAATTCATTCTAATTTCCGATCAATGGTCCTCGAGAGAGGGGTGTCTTTCTCTAATTTATGCGCTGGAAATGGGAGGAGGATTTCACCAATTACCTGATGAGTAACAACAAGTTTACCTATACCTCCCTACCTCACCAGGGTCTTAATACATCTAACCTAGCAGTTCCTCCCATACTATTGGCTATGGATCAGCTAGTTGCTGGGAATAGCAACACTTAACTCTTCTAAACAATATACATTGAAATACTTCAAATAATAACCCGACACAGTTCTTAAATGAATTAAAGTTTTATCTAATCAAGGCATAAGAAATCATAATGCATTCAATATTTTGTTTCGCATATTTACCTAATCTGGCTAAATGGCGTCCTCTATGTCAAATTCAAATCTTTCGTCTCTATGCCCATAAATCAAAGAATCAGTTCGTAAGTTAATTGGGCATCTGATCAGTCAATCAGAGTCTCTGGTAAGCAGCTGTCCAGCAGTGTCACCGTCCTCTCCGTCAGCATAACGTTGGGCAATCTGGTAAAGTGGAGATGTGCGATCTAATCCTACCCTCTCTAGTCTACTTTTATAGTAAAATTTTAACAACAATGTTTCAATACATGTTTTAGAACAAATTCAATTGGTTGAACTGGAATCATTCTTCCTGATTCCCATACATTAAATGTTGCATTAGATGTAGTTCTCAATTTAATAAAAAATGGTAACAGTTTCTAGTCCATCCAGGGTATGCCGATTCCCATGCGGGTTTGTGTCCTTTAGTGTCATCAATTATAACAGTTCATTTTTTAAGGAAGTTCATTGTTTGAGGCTTGGCACTCCTCCCAGGATGTCCTTCACAAGTTCAGTCTGCCTGGGGTCAGGACGAGGTTAGTGTTGCTCATCTTTTAGCGCAGGCGCACTTCACTCAGTGACTTCTGTGTCTTGTCTGTGCGTCAAAATAGGGATGGCAGCCATTTTGTGGCCACTCCAGTAAGGTCAACTTAAGCAAAGAGACACAAAACGTAATTAATACATGGAAATGACTATTAAAATGTTATTCCCTTACTAAACCCTCTATGTGTGTGTATTTATCTAGCAACACGCATTGCGGTTTATACGCACAATTTGAAGCACGATTCACAAATCACATCACAAAAGCAACATATAACATGCAAATTCTAATATCTGACATTAGTATGCATACCAAATTAGTTTACATATCAATCAGGCCATGCAAATACGATTCCCACGTGTATTTTCTAATTAGTAATGTTGATTAATTAAACACACAGCAAACCATTATTACTATTAATGTTAATCAATTATTCACGTTAATTCAAAATGATGAAATGGAGGAGGTATACAATTCTTAGGGAAAACCTCGCTCCAGCAATGGCACTCCCACTTTCAGTTAAAAAGTCCCTGGAATAAGTCCCTGTTCTTCTGTATAGGAGTTCCACACGTCTGGGTAGTGCAATGGTCAATGTCCTGTGCTGGTTTTTCCTCTAGGTTTCTACCTCCTTTGCCACTGCTCTTCGCTGATATCCTCCAGCAACAAGGAGCGGCTTGGCCCTTCCTTTGTGTGGCTACTAAGAAGATCGCTTCCCAGTGCTACCCAGTGCTTAATTTGTGAAAGAAAGAGTGCCTGTGCCCGTAGCTCTGCTCAGAAGCCAGCTGTCAGTCCAATTAAATGTTGGCGTGTGAAATGCCAAGGGTGGTAGTCTTTAATCCACCACCAGACATTCTCTACCCTTTTTCTTGCCCTTGCTGTTTCCTGCTTTCTCCCTTTATGACGGTTTTGCCATCTTTCTTTTCCTCCATCTTTCCGATATGTGCTCTTGCCACCTGCACATATCTGATACAGAGAAATAAGGGCCAGTCCCCAAAAATAAGCACTGGAGCCCCCACCAGCAACCAACCAGTAGCTCAAATTAAGCACCACCCAATCCCACTTGTATGTCTATTCTCTCCTCTTGGCGGAGTTCTCACCGGGGCTAGCATTCCCACTGTAACCGTCACAGGCTGCCCTAGCTCTCACACTGTTCCTCCTCTGAATGCTCTTAGAAGCATGAGGGTTGTAAGCCTGACCTCCATGTTCAGTGCAATCCATCTCTGGCAGCTGTTTCAGGCAGCAATCCGTAAGGGGTCCTCAGCTCTCCTCAGGTATTACTCTCTTCAAAACTAGATCTAATAATTCTTAACCCCAATGAGAATGGATTTTTTGCTTTCTTCAACAAGGTGCAGGAAGTGAGGGTAGACCACACCCGCTCATGCTGCCACCATGGCCACGCCCCTTGTTTGCTCATTTTAAATAGTCTTCTGGTGTTTATGCCCATTAGCTGACTATCACTGGTATAGCGTGCATAAGTAGATGCTCTGGTTTTGTTATTTTGTATTGCATTGCCGTTTGATGATGCTCTTCTTAACATTCCACTTCGATTCTTACGGTAAATATATTTTCATACATTTTAAGAAATTTTTAAAGTGCTGTTTATTTATATATAACTCAGAATGCTGGTTGGTCGTTCACAACTTTATGGAAATGGTGATATTTGTAAGGAACTCTTTCCGGACTTCAGCCTTCAACAGTTCCTGTGGGGTAGGCCTTTGCTTGCTCTTTTACAGCCATCCAAAATGTCATGGTGGGTTAACAGGCCAACTTTCGTTCGCACACTGAGTACCCGCTAATGGAGAAAGTCAGTGTTGTGTCCTGGGCCCTAGGCCCACTTGCTGGGATAAAGACCACACAGACATGATAATGAATTACTGGAACTGTCCATGAGCACGTGCACCCGGGCCCTTTTATAAACAGGCTCACGTCACTCGTTTGTTAACCACTCCCCAAGGGAGTGGTTAACAAACTCTGTGTCTGCTGAGACACTAGAACGTGCCCAGCAGGACACAATATTCCTCCCAAATTTTAATGAAGACAAAACAATCACTAGTCAAACCTGTAGGGGTAAACAACAATTAACCATACACCACAGGGTCCATCAGCTTCTCGTGTCAGGCAGCAGGAAGATAGCAGATGGGCTAGTGACTCTGACTTCAGCAGGACGATCTCGGCAGGCACTCATAATTTAACCTGAGTGTTTCAGGGCATGAACGCTGGCTTGGAGACGTCAAGTGCACTCTCATACCATGCCGTTGGAAACATGTCTCTTGGTCTGAGGTGGCTCCCCTTCGCTGACGTTAAGGATGGTATGTGGTGGGTGCTAACAGTTCATTAAACAGGGAGTGTCAATATCATGGTTGGAGTCCATGGTGAAAGTTCACGAAAGTGTTGCTGGATTGCCTGAAGTCTCTGTTAGACTATTTTGCTGAATCTGGTAACCTGTCGGTGGGGCAATGTCTCGTCCAACTCTCCCGCCTGGGGAGGCCCTTTGTCTGGTTTGCCATGGAACTGCTTGTGAGCTGCGCTGGGGCTGCGTGTGTGCTGACATGGGGCAGCTACAAGACCACCAAGGAGCCAGTACCCAGTCGCTTGCAGAAACTTCGGAGGTGAATGAGTCTCGGTCAAGACATGCTCTTGCTGCCGCAGTTCAGGCGTGAGCCCGATTAGCAAGTAGTCTCTGGGTCTTCTTGTTGGTGGGTTTAGCAACGCTGTAGGACTCCAGTCCATTGGTACTCGAAATAGTATTGTTTGACGCATTTGATGAGGACTGACGTGATGGCATTGCCAGCCGTGTGGTGAATCTGGACAACAATTGGTGATGAATTGCCGTGATGGTTGCAGGCCTTCAGTCTTGAGTCGATCACGTGGAGCGGGGGTGGCCAGGGGCCTCAATTTCCTTTGGGGAGGCAGTTACATCCATGTACTTGGACTTCTTGGGCTACTAGGACGTTGGTGACAGTGGCGTGATGGACACGCGGAGAAACGTGAGGCATGAGACTGTTCGTGCAAGCTTGCAGCTTACTCTCGGTCTCCCACTGGGCGGTCACCAGTTCATTCTCTAGTTGTCACCCCCTTCACTTGTTGTTGGTGTGTCAGGATGTGCTCCTTTAGCAGCTCGGGTTCTCTCCAACATCCGGCCCGGCCACTCACTGAACTTGGTCGGTTGTTCGATTCTTGGTGTAGACCCTCAGGTCACACTTCCACATTTCCTGCTGAGTGTGGTTTCATGCACATGGGAATGATGATATAGTTGCCATTGGACCTGGGTGACAGGTGGTGATTATCTTCTAGGAGAGGAGGTTCTTGGAGAGACTTCGCAGCTACATGTCTCTGCCTTGCTGAGGCTGTTCTTCCACCTCTGGCATCTGCGGTCAGGAGCAGGGATGCCATCCGACTTAGACTGCTGACACTCGGGATGGACGGTCGCACTCGAAAGTGTTGGGGAGAGACACGGTGAGCTTGCTACGGCTTATGTTCGGTTCTCCCATGTGGCTGTCTCCAGGGATGTCGGTCCGCATTGGTGGCTGTCTGGCGTCTCTGGGTGTGCTCTTGGCTTGTGGTGCTACGAGTCCTCGTGCTTCTCCTCTTGTTCTCTCTCACGCACCTGTGTTTGTACAGCTCTTCTCTGGGCCATGCGGGTGAGACCTCCTGTTGCTCTTCTCTTTTCTTCTTCCTGGGTGCGAAGTGGCATCTGCCTCTGCCTCTGTTCAGGCATTCTTAGGAGGGTTGGCCTCTTCGAGTGATGCGCTCCATGCTTGCAATCCGCATGTGGCATCTGCCACGTGTTGCGTGTCCTTGGAGCAATGTGGGGTGGTAGCAGCTTGCCACGTGGAGTGTGCGACTCTCCTCTTGCCTGTCTTGGGTCACCGATGACTCCGTCTTGAGGCAGTGTGAGGGAGGACACTCTGTGCTGTCTTTGGCCCACTGCAGGGCTTCGCTGGAGCAGTGGAGATGTGGATGTCCTTCTTGCTGCCTTCAGCAATTGCATCTTCTGTGTGGGGATGTCAGTATCTGCCGGGCTCCTGCCCGTGCTGTCAGGTTTTCGAGTGCAGCTCTCTGTGCACCTCCGGCTTCTGCCATGGTCGCCCTCTTCTGGTGCTTGCGTGCCCGCTCACCACTGAGGGCGAGTGGCGCAGTTTCCTCACATGCGCTGACGTCAGATAGCCACTGGGGGTGCATGCTCTATACACATTCTTTGTGTGCTTTATGTGGGCTGGGTGTCTTATTGGGCTTTGCTGCTCATCTCTATTTGAGGCTTGTCTGGGCTGGTGCAGCTTTTGGGCATTTTGGGACTCTTGCATTGTTTCTGCACCTTGTCTTTTCCAGGGTGCTCCCTGGTGAGCTAGTGCCTTGGATGCCTTTACCTTAGCTTGCGGTACTGGTTGTTCACCACCAGGAGCATTCAGCTATGTCTTCTTGACTGCGGTGGTGGGCGTTTTCTACTTTGCTGCACTATCTTCACTCACCTGGGACATTACTTGTCTACAGGTGGCCTCTGCTTTCTGGCCAGTATACATGCAGCGTTCTGTGTGTAGTAAATTCAATGTTCTTTGGGTGCTTGAGGCTGCTGTGGGGTACCACGGGCACTTCCACTGTAGGGGTTTACAGTCACTCCCCTCCAACCACTCGATAAGCACCAGTGGGGCATTCTTAGCTAGTCCCCCCTGCCTATGCCACTAACAAAGTCAGTACTTTTCTCTTGCTTTGGTTTTATGCCCTACAGATATCTTTTCTCCCTGCTGAGAGACAGGGCACTGTCAGTGATATGCTAGGTCTGCTGGGAGCAACAGGTGTTTGCTTGACTCTGGGGAGTGGGCATCACATGCAGCGCAGTTCAGTTGGGCAGCTTTCTTGACGACAGTGTGTGCTGTAGCATGCTCTTTGTCGCGGTGCACAGCGGGGTCTCCGTGTAGTGCAACATCACGGGGTGCCACAAGCTTTTCCCCATGCAGGTGGCCAGATTGTACTACCCTTTCTCCCACCCCAGCACGCGAGCCACTTGCTAATTGAGTTCTTAATAACAGGCTGCCACTGGGTGGCGCGGCAGCCACTGATTCCCCTCCGGCTGCAGAAGTTTCATTCACTTGCGGGCTATGGAGCTCTTGCGCATGCAGAGAGGCGCTGGAGCATTCAACACATGCAACCTCAGTATATTCGTTGCAGATGCGGGCTCAGTCTCATGGTGAGTAGGTGCCACGCTCACACAGTAATAACAGGTAAAAGTGCCTTCAAGGGATTTCGTTAAATATTCTTAGTCAAAGTTGTTCCAGATAATTACTTGTTGGTCTAGCCCCAACCGGTAGCTGACTATTGAACAATCTAAGACATCAATCTGCTTGTTTTCAAAGGTAAATACTCAACAACATATAATTTAAAAACACAGTTTTTTTTTTTCAAATGAAACAGTTTTAATCAACAAAATTCAAAAAGGGTACAAAAGGATACAACAAAACACCACGATAGAGGAAATACAGGAAATTATATAACCTTCAAATCATAGGTGTAAACATCTAATCCAAATAATATAAATAGAAATGTATCTGAAGATAACAGACGCCAGTTCCTAAAAACACAAAAGGATGTTGAGAGAGATGTACTTGTCGACGTTTCGGTCTGTTGTGGCAGTTTTTCCGTTAGACCATATTCAGGACGAATATTGGATTATAATATTAGTCCCCTGTATAAACATAATATAACATTACATACATAGCCTACCATGGTATAATTTAGAGACAAAAGAGAGAAGAAACAAACCCGTGTGAAAAAGAAGAAAGAAGGAGAAAAACACTATAATCAGGCGAAACACTCTGAGAAAGATATGCTATGGTGGATAGTAGAAGTAGCTAAACCATCGATTAGGCAGACAAATGTGGATCGGATTCTTACCTTAAAAGAGAATCAATCGATCTGCCGCTGAGACAATATCGCTAGGGGATTGAATTCAGTGACTGAATGGCAGTCTCTTGCATGCAATTGCTGATGGTTAAACAACCCTGATTTTAGGTTCTAAAGGCCGATAAATAGAAGACACAATTATGTTACGATATAAGTATTGGGATGTGATTGATCTTTTGCTCGACATTTGTATCTGCTTTCTGTAAATCCTTCCAGGAATGACTTGAAGCTTTTCTCTGTTGTGATTGAGTTCCTCGTAAACTTCTTTTTGTCACGTTTTTCTCTTGTTCCGCTGAGTCGAGTGAAGCACAAGGGGTCCACCTCTCGACGTCCCCGGCTCTGAATAGGGAAACAGAGTATGCAACACACAAACATAAACTCTCGGGTCTGAGCAACTTTAGAACTAGAGCATGAAAGGAGAGATACTATAGTCAAGCTGTGTCTAAAATGACAGTGAACAAATCAGAAAGGAAAGGAATCCCTTTAAGGATGAATGCCCTCACTCACCCGAAGGTGACATGCTTCATCATTTAGGCTTTCTCCTCTCAGTGGGAAAACCTAGTCCCACTGAGGGCTACAACCACCGCACTGAGAAGTGGGAGCTCAGAGATGTTTTTGTTTAAGATTTTAGGATACTCAAATCCCAAAGATGAGCACTAATGTGAGAAGAGGGCGCAGCGCAAAGAAATTCAAAAGTGTGTGAAGTGTGAGCTAAAACTGGCTAGCGCTATTGAAAAAATGATTTTTATTGACTCATTAGCCCTGCCAGAGATAAAAAACAGTGCAAAGCAGTTACTATTGAAAACTGCTAGATGACAAGGGTCAACATGTTTCAGCCAATGACCATCTCAAAAGTATGTGTGGCTTTCATCAGGACCAAAAAACAAAGCTGCTGCTAGAAAGTGTTACACACGTGCAAATAAAGTTTGAAAAAAAGACCATCCGGTTGCAATCTCTGTACATCGACGGAGTACTGACGGAGAGAGCGGGGCTCCCTTCCCTGAGTTGTAACCAGGTTGAGGTGGGCTCACTTGTCCCACAGATTGGACAAGTTCCAGCGAGATTGTATCCGCTAAAGCATTAAATGGTTTGGTCTTTTTTTCAAACTTTATTTGCACGTGTGTAACACTTTCTAGCAGCAGCTTTGTTTTTTGGTCCTGATGAAAGCCACACATACTTTTGAGATGGTCATTGGCTGAAACATGTTGACCCTTGTCATCTAGCAGTCTGGGAGTTGTGGTCCAACTGTAAATTCGGTAGGCGCCTTGCTCAGCGCCTGACACTTTTTGCCAGAAACTGGGATATACTTTTACCAACTGTATGCAATGTATGCTATAATGTACACTCTATACATCTGCAGTTGTAGCATATAGTCGGAAAACATTGTCTTCCTATCTATTTAGGTTGGCTTAAAATGGACTGATAGTGAGGATACAAGACGTCTATATAACATCATCTCTGTCTTTGTATTCAACTGTAGTAATGTCCTATATGGGACACATAGTGTCCTATGTCAAATCCTATCCACTAGTTTTTAAGTCCATTGGTTGCAATTTGATAGAATATTATAGGAACTTCCACATTATGCGTTCAATACAAGTACGAAACTCATAGGTTAGTCAAGAATCAGTTACTTTTTTGAAAATTAAAGTTGGTGTATTTTTCTTTATTCAGAATTAACTGGAACTTATGTATGTGCCATTATGCGTTTGTTTTAAAAAATTCAATATGGAATAATTACATTTTTTAATGAAAGTCTGCACAAAAGTGTAAATTGTTTTAGAATTTGTGCTATTGATGTAGGTGGCAAATTATGTACTTTTGACTCTGAGCAAGGTCTTGAATTGGACAATGTATCCGCTAGCCCTTCTTAATATTTCCTAATTTCTTTATCTTCTTTCACTCTGTGGTTATTTCGATCTATTTAAGAAATAACTCTGCAGGCAGTGTATAGGGTATGAGCAACCTTTCTTTGTCTAAAATCATACATTTAAAGATGGCGGCTGGGTTACCCTCCATGAAAGTGGTAGCTGAATAGTCCGCTTTTGATGTTATTCATCGTGAGTGCAGCAATTTGTATTTGATGGCGCATTACCGACGTTCGGGATGCCGTCTACACTTGAAAACGGGACACGTGATAAGTCGTTCGGATTTTTGCATAGCTCGGGAAGGTCGTATGAACTTCTGCATCGTTCTATCCTGCTGCAATTTTTTACTCCTTGTAGTTAATGAATGGCGGGCTCTCTCTTTTTCTTCTGCCAGACTTTATTGATCAATATTTTGTGTATACAATCCCAGGCGGTAGGAGATTGCCACTCTTCCAATTTAAGTAAGCGTTATTTAATCTTTACCACTCCAGTAGTGGCTCACATAGGGCGTGCTGTGGGGAGGGGGAGGGGTGGGGGAGGGGGGGGGTTAGCAAACACGGACATACGACGGAACAGAGGAAAGTAATAATTACTTTCCACTGTTCCATCCTATATCCGTGTTTGCTACCCCCACCCTGCCCCTCCCGCGCCTCACCACCCCGCAGCACGCCATATGCGAGCCGCTACTGTACCACTCAGATCCTCATGGTTGCCCTTTGAATTTATTGTAGCTAAAATTTAAACAGGCTAAAAATGTCCCTCGAGGCTGACAGTTTCATTCCAAGAATATCGGTAGAATTAAATTACCAAAATTCGCCGTGCTCGATAAATGCCGGAATAAGTAATCCTATATGATTGACCTGTTTCATGTTGCCATTAATCGTGTCATGCGTAACAGTTAGCATGCTATGTTTCTTCTTTGTATTTTATTAATTGTGGACTAAAAGCGGGCTCCTTTCTTTCAACAGACTCTTTTGAGCATTGTTTTTTTATTCACCTGGACTGAGACTATAGCTCCACCGGCACTGGTAAGCCTTGTCACAAAGTGGTAGCATTACAATACTAAGTACCTGATGTTGCAGGGAACCTTTAGTTGCCCCGAACTTCAAAGACTATAACAATTGTAAATACATTTTTCTCCATGATTCATCTCTGATGTTAACTGTCTGAACACAAAGATTTCAATCAACTTGACTACCTTTAAGGAATAAATATGGCTCGTTAATGGTAAAGCATCTTTTTATTCAGGAAACCTGACAGTACCAGATATTACTATAGAAGTATAGTGTAATAGACTAACTGCGCAGAATATCATAAGGTCGGATTTTCATATGTTTCTTTAATTTAGTTGGCGGATCTTTAAAGGTTTCTTTAATTTAGTTGATCTATTTTTTGCACATCAGTTAGTTTTGTAACTACCGAGCACACTAAATGAACATGGCTTCATTTACTTACATTACGGGACGCATGTCTCGAGATACCTTATATTAATTGATCTCTTAAAACATCCTGAACAATATCAATCAGTCAGTTCATTTGAGATTAATAACTCTTTCTAGTGGCTCTTATGTATGAATCTTGGACACTTTGATGATAACAGAAGCGTAATATCCAGCGGTCCGTTGAAATTCCTTAGCATTATATATGATTGATGAATACACATCTTTTCTGTTTGTAGTGCTCATTCTTAGAAGAGCCTCTCTCACAAGAATATGTTTTAACCAAGACGAGATTCCTCTGGTTCCAACTTAAAACGAGGCCAGTCCATAGTAAGTCACTGCTTTGCAAACTAGTCACCTTAAATCTTCTCTGGAGGACTTATATTGTTGCTTCCCTTGACTATGGTTGGGGTTAAGGTTTGATTTACACTTAATGGTCCTGTTTTGTAATGAGTCCATATTTCTCTTTCTTTCTTCTTTTTCACACAGGTTTGTTTCTTCTCTCTTTTTACTCTAAAGTATGCCATGGTAGGTTATGTATGGAAACGTCGACAAGTGCATCTATCTCTACATCATTTTGTGTTTTTAGGAACTGTTGCCTGTTATCTTCAGATAAGTTTCTATTTATATTATTTGGATTAGATGTTTACACCTATGATTTGAATTTCCTGTATTTCCTTTATCATGGTGTTTAGTTGTATCCTTTTGTACCCTTTTTGAATTGTGTTGATTAAAACTGTGTTTCATTTGAAAAAAGACATACCTTTGTTTTGAAATTATATGTTGTTGAGTATTTACCTTTGAAAACAAGCAGATTGATGTCTTTGATTGTTCAATAGTCAGTTACCTGTTTGGGCTAGACCAACAAGTAATTAACTGGAACAACTTTGACTAAGAATATTTAACGAAATCCCTTGAAGGCACTTTAACCTGTTATTATTTGTTCTGCCCAAGCCTCCAAGGGTATATTTGGATTCCCCACCTTCTAGCTACACTCACACAGTAGCAGGCTGTATGGACAACAAAGCCACTTACCAGGCCGCCATTTCTTCTTGGCACCTCGTGACGTTTAGAAGGCAGGTGAGGCAAAGCAGTTACAAAATGTCTGTCGTCAATGTGTTTTACTGTTATTGGGCATTTCTGCTGCGCCGCTTGCAGTTATGATATTGTTAGAAGCCATGACACAACGCAATGGATGCAGTGTAAGCATAAAACAGCTAGGTGGCGCTGCGGCAGGCGTCATTAATTTCTCCATCCAGGCAAGTGAGGGTGATGCAGAGCTTGAAATTCGGGTGTGCTTCTGGTCCAGTTCTTGACAGCTTATTGATCACAGCAGTCTTCCTACGTACCACACGGTATTGTCCGTCCAGGTGGGTAGCTGCTCCACTGTGATGTGGCCACAATCTGAGGCCTGCGGTGCACACTTAGGTGTGCCTCTCGCCGGGGGTATAGCTGACTCTGTGGCAGCAGATGGGTGGAAAGGAGGTACAGGCCCGCCTCTCTGCGCAGGTAGTGGTGTTACCAGGGAGGCATGAGGGGTGCTCTCTAGCCACGCTGCAGATTCACTTCTTGTCGGGATGGATGTCGGCCGGCTCTGGCCTTGCCTGGCTGGGACTTGGTTGTAGTAGGCAAAGTCAGGGCAACGCTTCTTCGGCCCTTCAAATACGGAGGGTGCTCGAGTGTTGGCGCCGTGACTCGCCCCAGGCTTTGGGTCGGGGTCAGTCTCCTGTGGTCTCTGTCTGCCAGGTCCACGCCACAAGCACGGCGTAGACTTCCTTAGTTCCACCCCCTGGTCATTACAGAAGGGTCTGCGGGGCATGTGGGCAAGCCCTGAAGGGCATTGCTGTTGGGCGCCAGTACCTTGTGCCGGCTGTAGGATCGGGGGTGCCGCAGACTCAGGCCATTACAATCCCTACGACAAACCACAGAGCAGCCGACAGCACACACGTGGGGATCAACCCACTCGTCGACATTGTTGTGTCCTAGGCCCTAGGCCCACATGCCGGTATCATGACCACACAGACACGATAGTGGGTTACTGGAACTGCCACGAGCATGTGCACCCGGGCCCTTTTATTAACAGGCTCACGTCACTCGTGATGCCTATGATGGATTGGTGTGGGGTGCATGTGTGCCCACTCCCCCAAGGGAGTGGTTAACAAACTCTGTGTCTGCTGAGACACTAGAACGTGTCCAGCAGGACACAACAGTCACGCTTACCTTTGCTGATTTGACCCTGTGAGGACAGATTCGGGAAAAAATCGGCGTGTCATATTTTAATAGCATTAAAGTAAAATGTCCTCCTGACTCCAATCTCGTGCACTCAGTCAATCGCTGTTCTGCAATTCATAAGTGGGGCTCCCTACTGCATATATTATTTGAATATGAGGCATCTTTATGGCTCTTATATATTTCCATTGTACTATGAGTTTCATTACTTTAATTGGAATGTGGTGTAAAATAAGAATCCACAGATGACACATGGAAGGTCAATGCTGTGAACCCGCTTTTCTACATGAAAGTGCACTATTTTTTCCCAATCAAGGTAATGGCTGCCTGTAATGTAATCTTACCTTGCATGCCCAATTTTACTTCAGTTGCATGTTAAATGTTTTCTTTAGTAAAACATACCGATCATGAAGTCATGACATCAGAATTAAATTGAGTTTATGTTGTCCTGTCGACGATTGCTTAACCATTTGGCCAAACTTCTTCTAAGCTTTGCGGTTTTACATTACATCCAAAGAACACTTTAACAGATCGCTGTGTTTTTTTAAAATGGTGCTTGTTTGAGTTTTTCTTTCTTTTTTGGCCAGACGAAGTAATTGATGCAATTTGATATTTCTTTATGGTAATAGATTTAGAATGATAATAAGTGGGAATGTGCGCAATGGATCAGGTTGCCTTTTCAAAACGTTAGTTTTTATTTTTTATTTTATCACCATTCCCAACTTCGCAAACTTGCTAATTTAAGAATATCAGCGGGAAAAAATGCCACAAAACGTATTTTTTGGAAAGAGAATAAACCTGCAATACCTAATTCTATGCAAGACTCTTTTCTGGACACAGGGACCCTGTTAGTGAAAGTTTCCGAAGGTTATTGACATTTTTATGCACTATTGTAAAGGTGTGTTATAAATATACATTGCAACCCTAGGTTAATGGTGTAGTCAGTAGTAGACAACTTAGGGGCATATTCTCAAGAACGTGTGATAAACATCGCAAAATTAGCGTAACGCAACTTTGCATATCGCAGTCCATTGCTGGAAAACAATGCTGTGTTAACGCAGTATTCTCAACACGGCGGCACCATGCGATAGTCCCTCGATAACGTGTCAAATGACCGCGTTGAAATCAACGCGACGCCGCAAAAATGCGAAACACCAATGCCAGAAAAGGTGCGATGAGGCCAATAGCGATACACAAATCAGCGATAACCAGCGACAGGCCTGCAATTCCCACGCGTCATGCGGGAAAATGCACCATAAAAGCAGAGTAAAAAAACGGTGAGATGACAATGTACGAGCACAACCCCACATCCGTGATGTAGAACAATTTACCATTGTGCCGCTCGAAATAGGTATCTCCTCACAGTCGCAACATACATTGACATGCAGTCTGCATGTAAACTACACCAATGCTGAAACATGCATGGAACACACTGTGAAACCGCATCACCCCTTCACATCGCAGAGGGACAAGTCACCCCTCCTGCACACAGACGTGTCATGACCGTGATCAATCAATTATGAAAGCGTGGAGGAATGGAGGGGTAGAGACTCCCACTTATGTACATGTTGCCCATGCAGTGGGACTTGAGTCACAGGGGGCATCCCTGCATCATGGAGGTACATATCTGACCTCAAAAGAAGCCCTGTTGTCACCTGTAGGTCACAAATGGCAGCCAAAATGGAATGATTTGGGACACATGTGAAACGCCGAAGAGTGGGATTCCCTACTAACTGTGACACACAGAACTGGCACTTCGAATACGTGACACCATAAACAGCCTCTCTGCACAGAGGTGACACACCCACCATCCATGAACATCATAAAAATGTTAGCCACACTTGTCGCACCCACACCTGTCTGAGTGATGTGCCTGTACAGATGAGTGACATGCACTCAGGGAATGTGCTTTTGGATTGCATTTATTTATACATGCTGTGCCTGTGGTCATTTTGTACTGTCCCATGATTCCTAAGGACTGTCAAAATGTGACGTGCTCATGTGCAAAAATTGTCAATGATGATGTTCCTACGGGCTATTCCTGCTGCGGCTGCAGTGGGGTGTGGTCCACCTGCCTCATCTTCATTATCATCGTCCGGTGCACCTGGCACTTGTATCTATGGGGCATTGCTGCGTACACATATGTTGTGCAACACAAAACATGCAGCTATCATCTTGCACATGATGCCTGGGCTGTACAGGAGCCTTCCACCTGTGATGTCCAGGCACCTGAAACGTGACTTCAACACGCCAAATGTGCATTCCACGATGCCCCTGGTGCGTTTATGGGCCGCCCTGTACTGCATCTGGGCCTGTGTGTTTGGGGCTCGGAGGGGTGTCATCATCCAAGCGCAGCGTGCATATCCTTGGTCACCTGTGACAGTGCAGAGAGACATGAGTCAATAGTTGGTTCTGCATGATGTGTTGGGAGGCTCATTGGTATGTGACTTTGTGATTCCTGTATGACATGTACTGCTTGTTGCAAATGAGCGGCATCAATGTGTATTACGTAGCCTCACTGCTGCTCCTCCCTCCCCATGAACCTATTCACTAGTGTGCGCAGCACGGTTGCATCACTTGCACCCCTAAGGCACACCATTGTCATGCCTGTCTGCGCATCTCCACAAGCCTGACAACGACCCAGTGATGTTGTGCGCTGAAGGTGGGCGGCCACGTGTGTGCAGGCCTATGTTAAGGACAGAAGTCGAAAGGGGTAACAAGGGATCCCTACTCACAGCGGAACCAGGGTAGCTAGTTTATAACAGGGAAACAATAGTTCCTGTGGAATAGTGTATAATTATGTATAATTATATCAAAGCGCAATCACGATGAAAGGGTTGTAATGATGTCAAAGAAAGAGGGACCAGACACAGTAAAGATTTCCTTATACACATATGTTTGTATTATTTACACAATATATATCAACAATTTTAAAACAAAAAGAGGTAAAACACAGTGTGAATAAGTGTCCCAAGTGTAGAATGAACCTAACAGTGAGTGACCAGTGATGACAGTATTTACAAGGTTTCACGTAGTTTTTCACTGAAAACTACCATACTTATAATTTCCTCAAGGCATATACAGCAACTTTACACAATAATAAGTGCTGTGACAATGGCTCGTTTTCACAAAAATGTCGATGGCGTTTCGACCCTCTCTAGGATGTAGGGTCTCATCAGGACCTACAGTACTGGGAACATCTGGGTTCTAAACCGCACAGTGTACGTGGTGAAGAAAAAGTGAGGCCCACCGTGAGTAAATGTTTCCCTGTTATAAACTAAGTTAAGGACAGGGCGGACACAGATGTAGAGTTCATGCCTGGCTGAACTCGCCATGTGGTTGAGGGTAGACCTTTGGCTTATGCTGCGGAAATAGCGACACACACAACAGTTGGCATGTTTGATCCCGGACACCGAGCGGGCTTGCACTCCTTCATTTACCCCTTTGGCCGAGCCTGCACTCCGGGGGCATGCTACATAGCAACAATGTATATTGCGTGACGGGTGGCGCCGACACTACACCAGAGACACACGCATTAGTAACTCCTTGGCAAGGCCTAAACTCAACCACGCCCAGAGCCATGTGTTGAATGATCACACCTCTACGCCGTACTGCCACACGCCGGTCCACTCCCTTACGCTCACAGGGGGGTCCGACACAGCTACATGTCCCAGGTCTACCCCACTGCCTGAGGTGACAAGGTTGCACCCGCTGTACACAGCACAATGTAATGTGGTATGGCCCGGGGCCCTCATGCATACATAGTGACCACACGGACTCACTGAGATAATCTGTGGAACTGGCTATGGGCACGTGCGCCCGGCACCTTTTTTTGCCAGGATCACACGTCCAGTGGCGCCTGTGCTGTATTGGTGTTGGGTTGTGTAAGCCACCCCTCAGGGGTTGGTTGGTGCTGGCAACAACTACAATAGTGACCAGACAATCAGAAGTTCAAAGTACAAACAGCAAGGGTCCATGACTTGAGCTGCACAGAGTTAGTGGGCTCGGATGCACTACAGCCGGCACAGGCACACCCGCAAGGGACGGTGACTTGCGGTGCACTGAGATAGGGCCACGAGAGCTGAGCGGGTGCTCACTGATGTCCAAGGAGAATGTCGTGGAGTGTTACGGGGGACCATGGAAGGTGTCCATCCAGGGCATGATGCAGAGGGCAGAAGCAAGCAGAAACAGGCAATATGGAGGAGTTGAATGCTACATTCTCCTTTTTCCCACCATGCCAGTATCAGCTACATGATGATGAAGACAACATCCAGGCCATAGACTCAGACGCCACCAAAGTTCAACCAGAGAGTGTCCCTGACTCCCGTGGCACAGAGTCAGTGGCACCAGAGCTGGGAGGGAATGCAGTCTACGATGAGGCCTGTACAATTATATCAAGTCAGCCATGAATAAATCAAGGCTCAGTTCCAAATGTGTGACCTACAGGACCGCAGTGTGGGCCGAAGGCAGCGGTCAGCATGGGCCCACAGCCGCGTGTTATTGGCTTGCGATTCACAGAGTTAGTGGCACCAGAGCCTGTTGTTGGTAGTGTTCGATCACCTCCGTAACGAGGATCCTTTTTTCCTCAGGACTGAACCACGTCTTCCTCTTACTCCTCTCCTTGCGTACAATAGTGTGTACTCTGCCATTGCATACTCAAGACTCAGTTCCAAATGTGTGACCTACTCGATCGCAGTGTAGGCCGGAGGCAGAAGTCAACCAGTTCCCACAGACACGTGTGGTCAGAATGCTATGCACAGAGTATGTGGCACCACATTGAATGGAGTATATTGACATAAACACAGCCATGAAATATGTACTCTGCCATTGTGTAATCAAGACTCAGTTCCAAATGTGTGACTTACTTGTCCCCTGGGTATGCTGGTGGAGTACGTCAACAAGAAAGGAGTACTGCTTGCCTTGCTCGCTGAGGCCGTGATGGTCTGAGGAGGCTGCCAAGGTCGCGGGCCTCTGGCTTGGAGCTTGCACCGGAACGTGGTGGGCCCCCTTGGAGACACGCAGAAGTCAGAAGGTGAGCAGTGTGGCTTGGATGCGCAGGGGCGGGCACGACGAGGTCTGGTGACCAGTAGGCCTGGGGTGCAGCAGGCGCACAGGATCGCAGGCAACACCGCTCATGGTGTCGGCCTCGTGGAGGGGTGAGAGTCGCCGGCCTGGCAGACACGTTGGCCATTTTGGGAGTGAACCACGCCCAGGGCTACATGCTTTTTATTCACACCCCTACGCTAGCCTGGTGTACGCCGGGCCAGCCCACTCCGCACATGCCTTCAGGGGGACATTACAAGCTACATTTCCGAGATCTTCCCCACTGGCTGGGGTGACATGGTTGTGTCCACTGTCCACAACACTACCACCACCAGCAGTATATGTCGAAATGGATATGTGTGTGTTCTGCATACTGCAGTCTGGCCAGCACATCCACGCCACACTTGACATTGTGTGCATTCTCATTCATAGGTCACTTGCCTCCTTCGCACTCCTGCCTGGTTCCCAACTCTCCCCACATTCTGCTGTTGTGTGGCTGAGGTTCCATGCCATTGATGGCTCATGTACATGGCTAGCCCAGGTTACCGCAGTACGTTGTGCTGTCGTGTATGGTGGGTGTGCATGTTGTTTGGCATGTTGTATGTGAGTTTGTAACATGTGTGAGTTGTGAGTTTCATGATTGTGGAGTTGAGGTGTGTGGTGTGTTCATTTGGTACTTACCAACTTGCACTGCATTTCCGTAGGTGCCATCCTGGAAGCGCCGGTTGATGATGGACTGTCGGAAATTGTATGAGTCATGCACACTGCCTGGGTAGTTGGCGACGCCATTGGTGAAGTGTCCCCGGTGGTCCACTATTGCCTGCACATTGATGGAATGCGTGTGCTTTCTGTTGCGGTAATTGTGTACAGTGTCTGCAGGGGGCACAAGTAGGACATGTATGCAGTCAATTGCCCCCAACACGTGCGGGAATCCAGCTATGGCGTAGAAGCCTTGCTTGGTCTCCAGCTTTTCCTGTGCAGTGTGGGGGAAATATAGGTACTGGGGTACCAAGCTGATGATGGCATCCAGGACAGGTGTGAGGAACTTGGATAGGGCTGGCTGTGAGACTCCTCCGACTCTGGTGGTTGTTGGTTGGAATGTCCCAGAGGCCAACAGGTGCAGCAAAGCCAGCAACTTCGTCTAAGGTGGGATGTTGGTTGTCCGTTGTGTTGGTACAGTCAGACTGTGGGCAATGATGTTCAGGATACGGAGGATGATTGTCCTTTTGATTCTGTAGTGGGCAATGACATTCTCTGGTGTTAAGTCTGTGAGGCTGGTGCATTTCCTGAAGGTCCGCTGTCTTTGTCGGCGCTGCCTCTGTGGTGGTCCGGGGGGGCGGGAGGGGTCCGGAGGGCGGTGGTGGGCCTGGGGGTGTGGCGGTGGGTGTTGTGGCCCTGTTGGGGCTCCGAGCTGCATGATGAGTAGCTCCATGACATCTGTTGTTCTTCAGGTGTGGCTCTGGGTGTGCTCCCTTGTCTGGTGCAGGCTGTCGTCCGACTTTGCACCAGGTCAGAGCAGATGTTAAATTCCTGCTGCTAACGTGCCTTATCGCCTGTTTTGTGATCTTATCGGTGATCTGGCTGGTCATTGAGAATGTTGCGAAGTGGTGTGTTTGCTGCTTTTTGCATGGGAACGGCTACTCTGCATCTCATTAGCGTTAGTTGCCGGTGTCATCTGTGGTGATATGGGCTGTTAGCACCGGCTTGTGAATGGGGCGATAAATTAATCGCCAATTTGGCTGCGATAAAGTGCCGATAACTCGGCATTACGTCCTTGAGAATATGCCTTAACTTAGTTATATATAATTCACGCACTCATATAGAGATTCATACTGCAGGTAAGGTCATATAGCAACTTCAATGGTGAATTCACTTTAGTTCCCCCCTATCTTTTAACCTATTAGCCCGTTTTCAAACAAAATGAATGACATCAGATACTTTAGCACTGGAACATTGGGGGTGCAAATATGAATTAGGAGTGGAGAAAAATCTAATTTATATTATTAACCTGCGTAAAATAACCGTGCTGTAGTTTTCAGAAAGTTGCAGTGACACCAGGTCTCATCATTCTATAGCATGTTTCAAGACTTTCAGCACATTGTTCTTTAAACTCATTTACCTACCACATGAACACTATCTCTAAATTGTAAAAGTCGAAAACAGACTGGTGAAAGAGGCTGCAATATGCCATGCAGAATAATGAGTCTGAGCACCAGCGTCCAATTTCAGACTTTTTCTTCGGACATGTGACTTCTCTGTATGTAGTTGACTACTTGAGAGTAGGTTCACAGACACTACATTCAGTCGATACAAACTACTAGAGACCAGGCCATATCGAGTGCCCGCATTTACTTTTCTTATTGAAAAAGGTTTGGCTATTTTGAGCTTCATAATGTGTAGCCAAATTAGCTGTTCCCATGCTGCCCTGACCATGAGCTTATGTAAAATATTTATTTGAACCCTTCCCAGAGGAATCCAGCATCTAACATCTGAGATGTGAATAGCGTGTCCCTCCTTGACAGCAACTGTTTCATGTAATTAAATTTATGTGGAGTTGGATCCCAGAGATAATGATGTCCTACCTTCTGGGGTGCCAGAAGAACCATAATTATGCTAATATGCTTTAATAGGTTACAGTTATTCTAAATCGTCAACACCCTGAGGCCTACCATTCGTTGCAACAGTAGTCCAAAGACCCCAGATTGTCTTTACTTTTCTAAATAAAAAATGCTTTTTTTCTGTTAAGGGGCGGTAAGAATAACTTCATCCATACACCCATCATTTGTGAGTGGCTTACTGAAGCAGTGACATTGATGTCACGCTTACTTGACACTGCAATATTAATGGCATTGTTGAGATATTCATGAAAAAGAATAGAACCAAAAATAACGAAGAAGACTGACCAACAATGGGCCATTATTACTCCATCCACTTACGTTATGCTACGCTTTCACTGGGACCTACCAGACACAAGGTGTTGGTATTGAGCCTGGGACCACATTGTGGTATGCCCTGGCTTTGCCGAAGTCTCCTTCCTGTGTGTGAAAGGACACATGTCTTTACCAGTACTGATGCAACTCGGGCTGCGGGTTAGTTTAGGATCAACCCATCAATCCACAAGTGGCTGAACTTTGGAGCTCATCCTTTGTTGAGTGTCCCTGCATGCTATTGGCCAAAGAATTCAGCAATAGACCAGACATTGCTTGAAATGGCAACACCAAGAACATCCTAGTAACTTGCCAGAAACATCTGCTGAAAGTCCGTTCCATAAGATAAACTAATCCAAGAAGGAGGTAATTCCTTTTTTTCTATGTCTTTTCCCAGTCCATCATGGCTCTCCTAGTTTTCTGTTCCTCTGGGTCAGTTCCTAAATTTTCAGTATTTAAAGAGCCACACTTAGGACAATTTTTGCCTCTTATAGCTTCTATCTTTGACTGTTGTTCGATGCTCTTGTTCCACTTCTTCACCAGTATCCTGATTCTGCTTTCTTGTCCTTGGTCAGGGTCATCTCCTGCAAGTCCATCATCCTGCTGCCATCCAGTATCCCTGTGGAGGCTTTTCTGCCTTTGGCCCATTTCTCCTGAAGTCTGTGCATCCTGTCTGAGGGCATCTGGTATTTCCACAAGTTATAGCTCTGTGGGATCAAGTGGTTTACAGAGCGGCATTGATCATGGAGAAACAGGAATATGGCAAGGAAATTAACCTACACAGTTAATCAATTCATTCAGTTCTTTACACAGGTTTAATTTAAAAGAATATTTATATCACTCTATTATACAGTCAGTATCCTAAAGTAATTTAACAACTCTAAAGTTGTAAATAAAGCTAATAAACCTCGTTTTAATTGTGCATCACTCAGTCTTGTAAAATAGTTGTTCCTCTCATTGCTTATGACACAAAATTACCAAATAAGTACCAAAACTATTTGATTTCCAGCAGTTCAAAGAAAACGCCTCCCCTACTTTCCTTAGCCAGGGGCATCTGCATAATCTGTTTTTGTTTGCCTGTTTGCATTTTAGCTCTAGATGGCATAAACTACCCAATACATTTTTGAACACTCTATAGTCTCATATTGAGGACAGTCTCGTAACCAATTTCTAGATGTTTGTTGAGAGTTTGCAATATTCTTTTAAAAACACATGGAAGCCCCTTTTAAATCCAAATCAATAGCTTCTAGTTGCTCTCAGAGTAGCCGGGAGGTAACTAGCAGTGTTGTACTTCCAAATATCCTTCCAGGACACAGTAGGGGAGTGAAGATTTATATGTGGTGACAATTTTTGATTAAGATGTGTGAAGGAGGAATTAGGAGGAGCAAGATTTTTATAAGCTTTGGAGGCTATATGTCCTGTGCGACTGAACACATTAATACAAAACTCCAAACCAGGGGACTAAGACATAGAAAGCAGTTGCGGATAGGCATTCAGAACAGTAGTACATAGTAATGTATATTTGGTAAACTCAGATAAAGGTAAGTTATATTTAGCTTGAATAGCATCAAATGTGTAAAACATATAATATTGACATACATCAGCAACAAAACAATCACCATCAGCAATCCATAAATTCCAGAAAAAAATATGTTTATGATATTGGAGTTTAGTATTGAACCAAAGAGGAACTTTTTTAGTGGAAGTTATTGTAATAGAAAAACTAGTTTAGCGTATGCAATAATGGGGGAACGTTTATCAAATGAGCCATTTGCCATGGTAAGGAATGCGGGTAATGGATATGGAGCCAAAATATTCTTCTCCAGGATAAGCCATCTATGTGCATTGGAAGGAGAAGCAATATGAAAACATAATGAACATTTTGCCACAAGGAATGCAAAATGATATTTCTTTAAATCTGGATGACCAACCCCTCCATCACATATGGGCAATTGCAAACTTTTAAGACTAATTCATGCAGGTTTATTATTATTTATTTATTATTATTAAAAAAGTAGATGGGAAAGAAAAGGGTATCATGGACAACAAGTAAAGGATTTGTGGAGTTATAGATATTTTAATTGCCTCAATATGTCCTCACCAATTTAAATGAAGATTAGACCATCTATCCAGTTTCACTTTGGTATTAGCTAAAATTGTGGAACAATTGGTATCAACTGTATTTTTAACCGAATCAGTAAATGTTACACCCAAATATTTTAGTTTTTTTGGAGACCACACTATATCAGTATTTGCTAACATTGTAGAATTACAAAAAAAATGTAATGGAAAAAACTCTGTCTTATTAGCATTCAGGGAATGACCAGAAACATCAGCATACTTATGAATGATATTGAGAATAACAGGTATAGAGGTAAGGGGATCATTAACATATAGTAATACATCATCAGCGTATGCAGAAATTTTAATGTTAGTATTTTTCAAAATAACACCTGTGTATTTATCACTAACGCGGAAAGAGCATAAGAGGGGCTCTATAGCAATAAGAAAAAGTGAAGGAGAAAGTGGACATCCTTGGCGAATGCCTCTATATAAATGGAACGAGGAAGAGCTTGCACCATTGACACAAATGGAGGCTGTGGGAGCTGAGTACAACGCTTTATTCATATTAATAAAAATAGGCCCAAACCGAAATACTTCTAGAGTTTTAAATAAAAATTGCCAATTAACCTTATCAAATGCCTTTTTCGCATCTAAGGCCATTGCACCAATTGGAACACTGGAGTCTTTAGCAAGAGATAAGGCATGACAGAGCAATCGAGTATTATGGGCGGACACTCGACCTTTCATGAATCCAGTTTGATCTGGTTGAACAATATTGGAAAGCAAGGGAGATAATCTATTTGCTAAAATGTTGGCATATGTTTTACAGTCCTGATTAATTAGAGATTTGGGATGAAAATTTGATACTAAAGTAGGGTCTTTATTAGGCTTGGGGAGAACAATTATAGTGGCTTCATTAAAAGATCCCCCATCATGGAAGTACGCTGAAAATCTGTAAAAAGAGAAAGTAGGATAGGAGATAATTGGTCCTAATAACATTTATAGAATTCAGCCGAAATACCATCTGGGCCAGGTGTTTTTTTTTAGTTTAATGCATTAATTGCTGCAATTATTTCTTGAATGTCAATGGGATTATCTAAATTTAATCTATCAGTGTCAGAAATCTGAGGTAATTAAGGAAATCAATGATGACATTGTTATGAGGGGCGAGAGGTTCGTGGTACAATGAGGAGTAGAAGGAAAGGAACTCTTTCAGTATATCCTCAACATCTGTCAATAATGTACCATTATTTATTTGATGGCTGGGATTTGAATTCTGTCTCGCTTGAGACGTATATAGTTAACTAATAGTCGACCAGATTTGTTAGAGTTAAAATGAAAGTTTGATTTTTCTTTTGAAATAAGTAAACTTGCTCTTTTACTATGCATACAATTATAGTCGTATCTGTATTTCTGAAGTTGGGACTTATATTGCTTGTCTCTAGATGTGATGAAAAGACTTTCCACAGATGCTACATGTTTCTCTAATTTGGAGAGGTGGGAGTAAAATGATTTATTCTCATGCGCCATAATAGACATTGAAACTCCATGAATATAAGCTTTAAAAGCATCCCAATGTATAACTTTGGAGGTGTCGCATGAATTGTTACTAAAAAAATATACACTAATAGCTAAGGGCATTTTTTTTTTTAGAATTAGTTGGGTTAAGAACTATTTCAGAGTTCATTCTCCATTTTTAATTAAGAGTGTGAGGGTCAGAAATACATCAACAAAAGGAAATTAGAGCATGTTCAGAAACCGTATTAGGGTGTATAACTGACTCACTAATCATGTGGCATAGATTATGTGAATCCAGTAAGTAATCAATCCTAGAAAAAGAAGAGTGAGCATTAGAATAAAAAGTAAATTCTTTGTCCGTAGGATGTTCCAATCTCCAAAAATCGACCAATTTAGTAACAGAAAGAAAAGATCTCAAAGCAAAGAAAGCTTTGTTAGGCCGAAATTTAAATACAGAAGAATAGTCCAACAAAGGATCTTTGATGATATTAAAATCACCACCCACTATAAGGAACATGTTACCAATTTTGAGTATTTCAGCAGAGACGTATGACCAAAAGGCAGGATCATCAGATGTAGGAGCATATACATTGACCAAATTTAAAATGGGTCTGTCAATTTTAACTTGAGCATAAACAAATCTACCATCTGAGTCATTATGATGAGACAATATTTGTACATGAGCTCTATGTGAGAAAAATATAGGTACACCATTTTTACGTTTTGCAGCAGGAGATGAAACTATAAGCCCTACCCAACCTTTAAACATAGTATGTAACATTTTATCATCCACATGCGTTTCTTGTAAAAAACAGATATCTACATTACATTTTTTCAGATATTATAAAATGTTATGTCTTTTAACTGGGTGTCTCAAACACTTCACATTTAATGAAGCAACTACTAACTTTTGTGTCCTGGACATATTACCCTATAAGTAGTATAAAAGTGTAAAAGAAGGACAGTAGCCCACATAAAAAACAAAAAACAAGACATACAACATATATAGAGGTCAGTCTCCAAACCTCATACCAATAGAACATTGGAGACGGAGGTACAAAGCAAGAAAACCACCATTATTATATGCACCTGCTATAGAGAAAGGGTAACATCCTTCAATAAGGGGATACAATGTTAGCCTGCAAACCAGATGGTTGAGAATCCATAAGAATAGGATCATGCTAGTCTAAGAATCTTATTAAATCTGCAGGAGCTGAAAAAGACTTGGAGACATCATTTTTCCAGATGCACATAACCAAAGGGTCAAAGAGGCCATACTTGTATACAGATTCTCGCAAACGAGCCCTCAAATCTGAAAATTGGCATCATATTTGAAATGTCTCCTTTGCAAAATCCTGGTAAATAAATTTTAAACCATAGGATTAGGAGGTGCCTCAGAACTTTAAATATGATTTGTCTCGGTTTGACTTGGTGAGGTTTACGAATAGAGGGTATTCTGTGAGTTTTATCATTCTCAAAATGTTCTGGAAATTTGATATTTAAAAGTTTAGGTAGAAGGTCTTCCAAGAAAAGACGACAACTTTGTCCCTCAACTCCCTCTGGGACATTACATTTTGCGTAAGTTGTATTGTCTGTTTCTATTTTTCAAATCAAGTAATGTGCGTTGGAGAGAGGCAACCTGAGGAATAAGTGGAGCCATATCTGTAATAGCTTTAGTATTGTCACAAATTTTAATCTCATTATCTGCGACTCTCGTAGATAGTGAAGCCATATCTCTGTGAATATTTTTAATATCTGAAGAAATTGTGTCAGTATTAATATGAATAGCTTGGATTTCCTCCAAATGTTTTTACAATGAATTATCTTGTGAATCAAGAACTTTGGATTTGGTAGGAGGAGGCGAAAAAGCTTGTGTACGCTTTTTTGACACCATTTTGGACTCCATACTGTTAAACAGAGAGCAGGCAGGTAACAGAAAATAAATTACACAACAAATAGCAGAGTCTTTGAAGTGTGCTACGGCTTTCTGTCAGAATATTGTAATTAATTAAGAGAAAACAGATCCAATAAGACCCAAACGATGTTTCAATAAAGTTTCAATGAATAAAAAAGAACAACATTCCTTTAACCTTGTGAAGAAAGAAGTTGTAGCAAACCAAGAGGCTGAAAAAAATCCCTGTAAGGGCTAGGAAGGCTACTGAAGAGAGGAGGTGACAAGGAGGATATGTCCGCCTCCTCTCTGCTCACAGAGGTTACTGCAGACGACAAGAGCCCTCACTGTGCCTACCCCGCTGCACACGAAGGCACCAGACTTTTGAAATTCAACCTGACGCCTCCTCAAGCACTAAGGAACAGCTGGGCTGAAGATGAAGCCAAAATGAATCCCCTGTCATCGTAAAAAGATCGTCGATAAGGCAGGTGAGGACGGAGCTAAAAGCTCAGTGGCCATCTTGCTTCGCGCGCCCTGCCGACTCCCTGCAACTATCACTTTTGTCATTGTATTAGAGGCTGGGAAATGAAAACAGCTTTATGTCCAGCACCCTAGCACTTATATACAGGAATCATACATTGTTCTCTAGGGATTCCTTGACTGATATGCTGCAGACCTAATGCCAGCCCTAAAAAGCTTTTACCATGCCAACCCTGGCGGAGAGGAAGCAAAGGGGACCCTAGAGGGCTCCCTGTGCCTACTCCGCTTGCAAATACACAAAGGGGGGCATAACATGTGCCCTCCTGTGTGCATGCAATAGAGTTCCTGCACGGCATGGACTTTTCAGTCAATGCTGTGCAGAAACCTTGTGAGGCGTTCCCATTGCGGTGCTTTCTTCAAATGCACCGGAACCTTTAAAAGGGGCACCACCCTTGGAACGCCATACCACTTGCCCGCCAGACTACAAATCACTTGCAATCCCGCAGATTTGGTGGCAAGTCTCTCCGGAGCGGGGGGAGGTGGTGGGGTGTACCGGCTACCCCAGCACCGCTGAATCTTGGAAACAGACCCTTAAGCTCCCCATGCCTAAAAATGAACGTGTCTGTCTGTATGCAAATGGTGCTCATGTAAAGTGCTCTGAAATCTTGGGCCAAGTTCGCGCAATATAAAACTGGAACAAATAAAAAAAAAAGGCTTTTATGCACTGAGAGAAATAAAAGGATGCACAAGAATCGGGGAAGGGCACTGTGTGAATTCAGCTAGATTCAGGCCCTCATTCTGAGATGGCAGAATGAAGTAGTATTTTGTAACCCATTCCAGTCATTATCACCACCCCAACAACGGCCATTACGAGTTTTTGAGCAGCAATGGGGAATAACAGGACGGTCTCAGATTTACTGGACCCTTTCCTGCTCACTTTTTCCACATACTGTAAACAGGTGATGGAGTAAGCGGAAGAACATTTGGTTTACCGGGTGCAATTTCCACATGATGAGACTTGTGCAAAATGGTACTTCCACTAAAAACGTACAAAATTACCTGTCCTCAAAACTCGTGATGAAAACCTCAATGGATAACATACCACTCAAAATCAGAAACACACAGCCATAGATAGCGTTGCCCTGTTTTAAAAACAGATCAATTTTTGTATGATTTTTTTTAACAGCAGATATAGCTCATATATTCAATTCAGAGTCGATAGTCAGATTCTGAGCTGTTACTTAATGATTTGCAAGCTCCCTCGAACAGAGAGGTTACTTGGCGGTACCTGGAACGCTTGCTGAATACAAATTCTTTCATCTCAGCGCGTGTCCATTAGTACCCATGAAAGTGTGTATGTGGAAATCATACACATTAGCATTTAACCTCAAAAATGAAGTTGCTCAAAATTTACATAAAATCATGGCACAAACTCCAAACAGGTTGATAGGAAATGTGTAATTATGCTCAGCAGCCCTGTCAGCATACATAGAAACAATTCTCTCTCTAATCATCTTCTGCTCGTATTCGTGTAGGAATATATCATTAATGCTTCCACAGAACAATGACCCATAATACATGCTAATGCCATCGCAAATTGTAGTAATTCTCACCTAAATTAATCTGTGTGCATTTATGTCCTTTTAGCCTGAAGAGTAGGGCGGGTTACATAGACAGAACAGAGGAACTAAGTGGCGTATAAACTTTTTGAAAGATTTTGAGCATTTACAGAATGTTTTTTCCTGTGTTCGATGTTTATATTTGGCAGTTCGTGTGTCCATGTTTGACCCTTGTCCTCTTTCCTTCCATTTCCCCTTCCTGCCCAAGCCCTCACTATGAATGGTCCAGCGTTTATGCTGATATTAATCGGACCCTATAAAATCCAACCATGGCTTAGTTGAATTTTATCGGGTTCAATAAATAACTCTCGATTAAGAGTTAATTCCCAGTAATGGGGACTAACATACGGATTTTGGTGCATAATGCACCAAAATGGGGATCTCCAGGTAATTTTCGGGCGTTCTCCCCTGATAATTTTCCACACATTTCTGCAGGTTGGACCTGTCAAAATCTATGGGGATAAACAGTGGGAGGATGGTGCTAGCCACCAAGCTGCTTATTACGATATAGGCAGTAACAGGAGTTATGGCACATATCGCACTTAACCATGCCAATCGGAACAAGGGCCCTAGCGGCATCTTTACGAGCCTCTTGTACCACAGTTGCCTCAGTCTGTGTGATGTAACAGAGGCGCAACAACCAAATCATATTTATGAAGCCAGTTTTGTCCAAAAAGCAGAGGGGTGAAGTTGGTTAAAATAACAAATTCACTCACCAACTTGCATGCAGTTGAAATAAAATATGATTGTTTTGTGCAGAAAGGAGCCCTTCCCTGCACAAAAATAATCCTAAATGTAACGCAGGCATCTTTGCACCGTGGTGCAAGGGTGCCCGCGTTGGTGCTAGGCTGCAGAAACGGCACCTGAGCAAGGGGAAAGGACAGGCATGTGCCGTATGCCATAGATATGATGCATTCCTCCCTTTCACTTTAGCGCAGGGCAGTGCAGCAAGGTGACTTGCTACGCTGCCCTGCGCTACAACCCCACAAATATACCCCCCAGTGTATAAGTACGGGTGGGGCAACACATGCACATTTTATAGAATGTTGACACATGCATGGCAAGTGGGGACATTTATTGTGGTCAGTTGGACGACTCACCTTCCACACCCCGAACTGCCAGCTCCGCTCCGCGACCTCGCCCTCGCCACCGTCCCCCGCATCCGAAGAACCACCACGGGTGGCAGATCGTTCTCCCACCTCGCCGCCAAGACCTGGAACACCCTCCCCATCCTCCTACGGCAGACCCAGGACCTACTAACCTTCAGGAGGCTACTCTAGGCCTGGCTATTCGAACAGTAACAGGACCCCTCCCCCCAGCCCCTTGAGACCCTCACGGGTGAGTAGTGCGCTTTACAAATGCTCTAATTGATTGATTGATTGATTGATGTCTCCGACAGGCCTTACAGCACCAAGGCCGTGTGCACTATACTACATGTAAGGGCCTATCTGCACAACCAGATACGCCCATGTGCTCGTCAGCGCTATTGCTGCCAGTACACAGGAACAGGAAAGCCATTTTGAGTACATTTGCTAGACACTTTTGGAAACGAGCCCCCCAGCTACATGATGGCTTCACTGAAATATGGGGTGTTTGCTATCAAGCATCTCATATTAATAAACCCACACAGATGCCAGTGTTGGATTTATTAATACAAGCTCACAGAGGTCACCTTACAGGTACCCCCTGAAATTCTAACTGCTACTAGTGTGCTGACTGACTGTTTTTTGCCAGCCTGCCAGCAGAGATTATTTTCTGACCCCCCAAAGATTAGAGCCTTTGCTCTCGGGAGGCCAGAGTCAGGGCCTGCTTTGGCTGGGGGGTTGCCTACACTCCCTCCTACAGGATGAACTGCAAATTAGCATTACAAGGAAGGTGAGTTTCAAAAAGCTCACCGCCTTTGGTATGCAAATCTGGCTTCTCTCACAGGAGAGGAAGTCGATCTCCTTTGTCCTGGGGCCTTTGGCACCTGGACAGGTTGGAAAATTAGCTAGTCAGATAGGTGTGTCCACCCTCAGGCAAAACCACCCCTAAGATGGGCTACCAGAAGTGAAGGGGACGTTTCAGAGTTAGCCATTTTGGTGATGGCAAACTTAGGTACGGTGGGACAGCATTATTATTATTATTACTGAGTTTTGTATCGCGCCTGGTTACCCTTGGGCATCCCCGCGCTCTTCCAGAAAAAAAGACACCATAACACAAGACAGCGGCATTAAGCAGGGAACAGGTGGGTCTTTAAAAGTTTTCGGAAACGTAAAGTACTCGTTTCAGAGCGAAGGAATAACGGAAGGGAGTTCCACAGAGTTGCAACGTTTATGGAAAATCTTCTGCCGCCAGTCCTGGCCTTCCTCACTCTCGCGACTTGCAGCAGATGTTGGTGATCCGAGCGCAATGTACGAGGGGCCTTGTAGGGTTGAACCATCTCCCGTAGGATGGGTGGCCCTTTACCCTGCAGGATTTTGTGGGCCATGCAGAGTGCTTTAAAATTCACCCTCTCTCTGATAGGAAGCCAGTGAAGCGCCTTAAGCGCCGGGCGGGCAGATTGACGCCTGGGAAGATCCGTCAGGAGCCTAGCAGCAGCATTTTGTACTTGCTGCAGTTTGTTTAGGGTTGTTTCTGGGGCCCCCAGAAACAGCGCGTTGCTGAAATCCAACCGTGAGATGATGAGTCCCTGGATTAGCAGCCTCCTCGAAGCCATCGGGAGAAGAGGTAAGATCTTCCGGGCAGCCCGGAGCAGACCAAAGCACACGCCTGCTGTTATTTTAGCGTGTGTCCTAAAAGAGAGGTCCTGCTCCAGCCACACCCCCAAGCTCTTAATCTCCTGTTTGGGGGTGGGTGCCACTCCCAGGCAGCTGGGCCAGCTGCTCGGTTAAGCCTATCCACCAAAGGAAGTGACCATATGGGAGGCGTAGCGACCCTAGGGGCAAGTAACCCATTGGCTACTACCCTACACTCCCCTAACACCCCTAAATACTGTATTTAGGGTAGCCCCTGGAACCAGACAATCAGATATGCAAAAGCAGAAGACTGAAGAACAACTGACTTGGCACCAGTCATGCCGGCCTGTCTGCTTTGCCCCATTGAAAATGTGCCAAAGATGTATCGTCCTGCAGCTGTCATGCCTCCAAAGCCTGGGAGGATGGCCTGCCTTCAATAAAGACTCAGAGCTGCTCCCCTGCATCCTGCAGGCACCTCAAGAAGAACCATGAGTGCTCCAGAACCACCAAAACCTGACGCCACCAAACACCACTTCATCTGAGTCCCCAGCCCGTGTCGTAGTGTGCCAATGGAATCAGCGTGGTCCCCAAACCCTCACGAGACCGAGTCTACTTTGTGTTTACCCCTAATGAACTCTCTGACATCACCTGCAGCCTCTGTGTGCAGGCCCACTCAACTGCAAGTTCTCCTGGATGAAGAAACCTGACCTCTCAAAGACCCTCTGCACACGGCTGCCCCGGCACATGGAGAAGAGGATCACTGGTGTCTCCATGTTCCCTAGCATTGCAAGACTTGAACTCTCCTGTTGGTTCAACCTGACTGGCCTCCCGGTCAAAACCTGTAGCCACTTTTCATGCAGACCAATTCCCATTGAATAACATTGGGCACCGACACTGTATTGCACCACTGCACCCAGCCGCCCTAGTGACACTGAAGGTGACCTGCTGGTGCTGCCTAGGACCTTGCCCGACACTCACCTTAAGTCCCGGTGATTGGTCTCATAAGTCGCTGTACTGTACCTGAATGCCATACTTGTTTTTACTCAGATAAGATAACATTGCAGCTTCTGAAAAATGCACTGTGTTGACTTTAAAACGCAAAGTATTTCTCTTGAAAATCGTTCTTACCTGATCATATTGATTCTTGTGCCTAAACAAAGAAAGATATGTGTCATTTTTATGTTTGTGTTAATCTCCTTGAGATGTGTGCACCATTTATTGACTATTGTGTATATTCACAGATGTCTAACACTCCTCTCTCATAAGCCTAAGATTGCTTGACCACTACCCCCTAGAAGAACACCTTGGGTTTGCTAGAGCAGGCCCCTGTTCACTCATGATAAAACCCCTGGACTCTTTGCATAATACACCTCATTTTGTTATATCATATTAAGAGCCAACTTCCTACATTCATTCAGATATGTACTGAAGAACTGACACTACCAAGTCACCCAAGTGCCTCTGTGTGTAGTTTTACTGCCAGGTCAAGTTGGCATTTAAAATCCCTTGCCAAGCTTTAAACTTCCCCTTCTACTACATAGAAGTCACCCCTAAGGTAGGCAATAGGTAGGCCATAGGGCAGGGTGTTATGTGCTTAAAAGGTGAGACATGCACTTCAAAGTTTCAGTGAGTTACATGCACACTTACAGACTTATATGCTCAGTTACACATTCAGCCTCCCACCCTTAGTAAGAGTCACATACCTATTTAGAAAAGCATAGAGCCACTCCCACGCTCAGGCATCAACAGTGGTACTCACACATTCACTCAGACACCCACACAGCACTTATATATATCCAGCAGTAACTGAGCCAGTTGTAGACAGAGTAACATACCCCAGCATTCCCTAACAGAGCCAGTAAACAGTCCATACAGTCACTTACACACACATTTAAAGACCCATAGAGTTATTACGAGAGCCACTTATATACCAATATAGTTACTTAGACATCCAGTCACACACATAGATGGACTGATACTCTCACTCAGATATGCAGTCAAGTACTAACACAACCAAGTCACCCATCCAGACAAGTAGCCCTTTAAACAGGTCTCATGTCTGCTACTGCAGAGCCTCTATGTGCAATTTTACTGCCAGGCCAACTTGGCATTTAGCACACCATTACCACAGCTTAAACTCCCCTTTTTCTATATAGAAGTCACCTCCAAAGTAGGCCATAGGTACCTGTAGGGCAGGATGATATATGCTTAAAAGATAAGGCATTTACTTTTAAATTTCAGTGAGTTACACACACACTTATAGACCCATATGCCAAATTATACATGCAGTCTCCCACCAATACTATGGTCTCACATACCTATTTACAAAAGCATTCAGCCACTCACCCAAGCAGTCAGACAGTGACAGAGGTACTTACACATTAATTCACACACTCGCACAACACTTATCTATCCAGCAGTAACTGAGCAAGTTGCAGAGACAGTTACATACCCTAGTACTCACTAACACAGCCAAGAAGTAATTCATACAGCCACTTACACAAATATAATAAGACCCAGTAAGTTAAAAAAAAAGGCACTCATATACTGATATAGTTATTTAGTCAGGCAGTAAGTAACACACACACAGATGGACTGATACACTCACACAGATATGTACTCAAGTACTGACACAACCAAGTCAGCTATCCAGACAAGTAGCCCTTTAAACATGTCTCGGGCCTGCTACTCCAGAGTGTGGCAGAACAGTTGTACTGCCAGGCCAAGTTGGCATTTAAAACCCTTGTCACGCATTAAACTCCCCTTCTATTACATATGTCACCTCTAAGGTAGGCCATACAGTAGAGTGATATGTGCTTAAAGGATAAGAAATTTACTTTTAACTTCCAGTGAGTTACATGCACACTTACGAACCCATACGCCGGTAATACCTGTAGTCTCTTACCCACAATGTGAATTACATATCTATTTACAAAATGTAGAGCCAATAACACATCCAGTCTGTCAGTGACAGAGGCACTTTACACATTCACTCATGCACCCACACAACACTTATATATAAAGCAGGGCAAGCAAGCAATCCATACAGCCACTTAGAAAGACATTTAGAGATGCATAGAGTTACTAAGAGAGTCACTCATACACTGATATAGTTACTTAGACATCCAGTAGTACACACTTAGATGGACTGGTACACTCACTCAGATATGTACTCAAACACTGACACAGCCAAGTCAACATTCAGGCAAGTAGCCCTTTAAACACATGCCAGGCCTGCTACTGCAGAGTCTGCCTGTACAGTTTTGCTTCCAGGCTGACTTGGTATTCAACAGCCCTTTACAAACACTTAAACTGCCCTTTTTCTACATATAAGTCATATAGTGTAGGGTGCATTGTGCTTAAAAGGCAAGACATGCACTTTGAATTTTCAGTGAGTTACACACGCACTTACAGGCCTATACATCCAGTCTCCCACCCATACTGCGACTCACATTCCTATGTAGAAAAGCATAAGGCCACACAAACAGCCAGTCAGACACCGACAAAGGCACTTAAACATTCACTTAGACACCCACACAGCACTTATCCTTACAGCAAATAACTAAGCCAGTTGCACACACAGTTGCATACCCCAATACTCACCAAGACAGCAAGTAAGCAAATCATACAGCCACTTACATATACATTTACAGATCGATAGAGTTACTAAGAGAGCCAGCCATATGCTAACATAATTACTTGCATATCCAATGGCACAGGCACAGAGGGACTGATAATTTATAGCAAGAACTAGTGGATGTGAATACGGTGAAGAATGCTACATTTTACCTCAAAGAAAATAATGTGCATTACAAAAAAGTAGATTTTCTCATAGATGGTAGTTGTTTGGAGGCTGCAATCTTACCTTCAAGTAGACAGTTTGAATATCATTCAGATAAGTACTGAATAACTGATACTACTAAGTCACCCATCCAGACAAGTAGCCCTTTAAACATAGTTCAGGCCTGCTACTGCAGAGCATGTGTGTGCAATTTTACTGCCTGGCCAACGTGACTTCTAAAACCCCTTGCCAAGTTTTAAACTCTCCTTCTACTACATATGAGTCACGTCTAAGGTAGGCTGTAGGTAGGCCATGGGGCAGGGTGGTCTATGCTTAGAAGATAAGAAATGTAGTTAGAGAGGAAATAGAGCAGTTATGTTTAATATCTTTAGAATGGACTGAAATTCTGATGTAATGAATTGTGTAGGCATTTAGTTGCTTGAGGTATGTAATGTAAAATGTATACTGTATTTTGTTTTCGGATATCTACTTTTGTTCAAAGAGAAGAATCTATGATGGCAAAAAAAGAACAGAGGAGGAAAAAAACAAAAGAAACAGTACTACTTGAAAAAACTTAGAACAAAATAGGGATGATGGACTGAACGTAGTGGGGGGAAAAAACAACCGCTGGTAAGAGAACTAAGGAGTTTCTTAAAACATTATTTAGAAAAATTTTAAATGTGGGAAATTATTTCAATGAAAAGAGAGCTTTACCAACAACTTGGAAATGAAAAGAAGTAAGTGACGTGCACAGTGAAAAATGTTTTTAAAAAATCTCTCATCTAGAAGCAAGGCAAAAACAATTCAAAGAAATAAGAAGAATATTTAGAAGTAGGGTAATACAGAATTTGGTAAGAAATATAAATCGCTATAAGAGAAGAATGGCAACATTGAAGCAAAAAACACACACACAAAGTGTAGTAGATTAGGCATTTGCCTTAAGGCTGAAAGTATTTATCTTGATAATAAATAGAATGAGAACACTGGATAAAACAGTGTTGTGCATGAAAAAAAGCCTAAAAAAGCCTAATAAAAGTAACTTTTGTCACATATGCAGTTGAAACAAGTGGATGAGGCTATGAGGTAAAAGATGGTAGCTTTATGGCAAATGAGGATATGGTCCATAGAAATGTAGAGCAGGAGCTAGCTGAAGAGGTACAGAAGAGGTGTAGACATGCTCCTGTGTACAAGTGGGCCTGCAGTAGTATTTGTAGTGTTCGCCAGGAATCAATTGATATGCTAAGAAGTTTTCTACGTGAATTTCCAGGTAAAAGTGTGAAGTGAAAAATTGCAACATTGCAAGCTTTAGATCCATGCAAAGGGAGGAAATTGACTAATTTACAAGGACACTCTTTGACGTGCCTATCGAAGAAAGAATGCAGATGCACCTTTCACCACTTTTGAATGTTGGCTGTTCATCATTCAAAGATGCTAAATTTAGTTAGAAGGCTTTACTGTGTAAAAATTCCTGCACTGTGTTTAGGACAATTAAACAATGCACTTTTGTATGGTACAGTATCAGAGGTTCAAAAAGTTTGTGAGGATAATGAATTCTATTTCTTTGGTCCTGAAGAAGAGTCTGAAGAAAATTGGCAGTTGGTATGTGCAGGTGTAGAGGAACAGAACTCAGACATTAATACTGATGAGTCTGCACAAGAAATAACAATGTTGAATGCAGTTTATATAGAGAAACCAAACTTTATTTGTATGTGTTGTCAATGCACGCACTAAAAAACACCAAATTCGAAATGTAGATTTGCTATGTATTTATTTGTAGATGTCACAACTCACTCCCTGCATTCTCATGCCCAGCATCAGGGGGACTGAATTGTGGGGCTCTCCAGTGTTCTAACCTGCTTCCAGACCCTCCCCTTCATGCATACAGTGACTTCCAGTCATTTGGATTCTGCTTGCAAATTGCCATCCATTCCCAATTTGTGCGGGTTTTGTGAAAGCCAGCCTGCTCATGTTTGACACTCTCTTACCTAGAATTCCCTGCTCACTGCTTCATCTCCACCCCTGCAGGCAAAGAATGGGTAGAGTAATTCTGCTCACCTGTGGCTGGTTGCTGCAAGCCTGCTCACACTTGATTACTGTGAGCTCTGTTAAGCCCCAGCTCCCTTTAGACCCAGGTTGGTCATTGTAGCTGTGTACTGGTGAGACCGAACCTTGTTTCAAGTGTTTCCTGAGTGTTTGATATCCTTGTTTCCAGTGTTTCTTGAGCTTCAGTTATTGCTTGTTACTGAGATGCTGCTGTTGTTCTTCTACCTGAACTAGCACTGCCTGCAGTGCTACCTTGGCCCCTGAGCCTTAGCATTCCTTGTTCCTGAGCTGCAGCAGTTTTTCTTATTCCTGAACTAGCATTGCCTGAGGTGCTGCCTTGGCTTTTGAGCTTTTGCTAAATTCTTGTTCTTCCTCCAGCACAGCCTTCAGTGCTACTTTGTTTTCTTGACTCCTGTTCCAGCACTATTCTAGTACCCCCTTGTAGCCTTCCCTTCTATATATTTATGTCCAGTCCCCGCCTTTCTTCCCATATCCTTGGTTCCAATTCCTAGTTTGCTGTCTTTCTATTCTGCTGTTTTGCTTCTATTACCTTACATGTTTGTTACTTGCTTTCTGCCAAGTGTGCTCTGTGATTTCTTCCTTTCCTGCTAAGCACTCCTCCTTGTTTGCTCCTTGTCTATTGTGCTTGTGTTTAGTTCTACCCCTTGCTGTTACTGCCTTGCTTGTTTTTGTTTGATCTTCATGATCCGTGGGCACAGTTGACTGACTACCTAGGTGGTGTTTCTTGTTCACTGTGAGTATGATTGCTGGCCCATAGCGCCCTTGGACATTAGTATCACGGAGGTTTTAGGTAGCATTGGTGCTAGCAAAGGTGGAAAGGCCCAGGGCCCCGTCGGGGTGCCCATTGACGTTTATAAGTTAGTGCCGGAGGTATGGGGTCCTATGCTGGTTAAAGTTTTTAATGCCGCAGTCTGCTTTGGGGTGCCCCCAACTTGGGAGGAATCAATTATCATACCCATCTTTAAGAAAGGTGATCGGGGGGATGTGAAGAACTACCGCCCCATTTCCCTGTTGGATTCCTCTGTAAAAATAATGAGCAGGGTACTCCTGGTTAGGCTGGAAGAGTGGGCAGAAAATAATGGCATTCTGACAAATTGCCAGTATGGGTTGAGAAAAGGTCGCGGGACGATCGAGCAATGCCTGAATCTCAAACTTTTGATTGGGAAATACACCCAGGCTAGGAAGGGCTCTATTTATCTCTGCTTTGCAGATTTAAGTAGCGCCTTTGATTTGGAGGATCATGCTATTCTCTGGGCCAAGTTGATTGAAATGGGGGCCCCTGAGGGCATCATCTTTTTCTTGGCCCGTCTTTATGCAAAACTCCGAACTAGTGTACGTTATGGTTCTAATGGGGAGTGTACCACTAAATTCCGGATCGGGCGGGGCATAAGACAGGGATGTGTTCTTGCCCCCCTGCTTTTCACCCTTTTTATCAATGAAGTGGACTCTGTCCTATAGTCAGTAGTGGCAGATGCCCCTAGAGTTCATAACATCAATGTCCCGGTATTACTCTATGCGGATGATGCCGTTTTATTGTCCAGGACCCCGATAGGTCTTCAACGCTTAATGGATAGGTTTTCACAGTTTATTACATCTAGAAAACTAGTGATTAATAAAACCAAAACTTATACCATGGAGTGTGGTCCGGGGAAGAGTAAGCCTCACTCTTATTATATTGATCAACACAGGGTCAAACTAGTGGATAATTTTAGTTATCTTGGAATCACTTTCTCCAAGAACTGTAGTT
The DNA here is from genome assembly GCF_964204655.1 of Triturus cristatus. Taxonomy (NCBI): domain Eukaryota; kingdom Metazoa; phylum Chordata; class Amphibia; order Caudata; family Salamandridae; genus Triturus; species Triturus cristatus. The sequence continues at coordinate 918,383,234 of NC_140581.1, read as the reverse complement.
GGGCCAGTGAGCATACTAGTGTTAGAGCTAAGATGGCTAGAAGCTCCAATGGGGTGTTTACTTTTGCCACTAAACTTGGGGACAAACGGATAAGTGATATGCTCACGTTGCCTTTCCACCGCCCTTTATGGGGCGGGGATCTGGGGCTTTGCCCCGGCTGGGTGTTTACAGGTGGAGGAGAATGTCTTTCTGAAAAAATTGTTGAACCTACCCAAATCTGGTTCTAACGATTTAGTTCACAGTGAACTTGGTATCCCATTTCTAAATGATCTGATTCTCCTAAGGCCATTATTGTTGTGGCGGTCAATCTGGTTGAAAGAAGAGACGTCACTAAACAGAGCCATCATTAACGACTGTCTCACTGCTGATAATTACTTAAAGATCCCATGGATTAAATATATTATCAACAGTTTTCAGGAGATTTATGGTATTGATATCAAAGCTGATAGCTATGGGGCCACAGTAATTTCCAAGTCAGAAATGAAGTATATCTTTCTGCTGTGTAAAACTGAGAGTCGGATTTGTAACAATGGAATTCTATCTACCTGTGTGCAATATAGCACTATGAATGAATTGAAGGGTTATCAACCGTATTTAACGCAGGTGACTAGAGTCTCTCATAAGTTTGTTTTAACCAGATTCAGAATGGGGATTGTGCATAAACTGGTCGCATTCCCTTCGGTAAACAAGCAGCCCGTTGGTCCCTGTCCGTGTGACAATTTGTCAGCACAAAGCACGATGCACTTTCTTTTGTTGTGTCCATTGTATGGGAACTTTCGAGTAGCTTTTTTAAAACCTATCTTTTTAAAATTTGGTGTTAGGACAGTACATGATTCTTTTAAACTGCTTTTTAATTTACATCATCCTGATATTTGTTTCTTTACTGCAACATTTTTACTAAAAGCAATTAATGTCAGTATGAGTTTTTAAGTATTTATTCTCCCCCTGTCTGTATTATATGTCTCTATTTTAGTTATATGTCGTTAATTGTGATGTTCTGTATTGCTATCAATTTTTATCATGTATGTGCTTATATGGACATTATTTTTTGCTCCGAATAAAGCCTTATGAAATGAAATGATGAGTTACATTTATAACATCACCATTGGTATCAGCTCCATAGATCCTGCCTTTGCATGCATAGCCTATATATGGGTATTTGCAGTCAGTGTCAGTAACAGCAATTGTGGGTGAGGAACTCCCTGAGCTTCAGTCTTACCATGTGGAGCTCCCGAGTGCTTTACCCCACATTCCCTTTATTGTTAATGTTTTTTTATATGTAAGTGTACTGCACATTCGTCCTGGGAGTAGGGAGTCTGAATGCTGAACCGCCTCATGAGTGCCTGTCCTTTCTGAGTTTTGTCGTACTTTGCAATTTGGGACCGCGTAGGAGGCAGGGCCCTACCCCTGTCTATCCCGGTATTAGTGAACCGCGAATGGTTAATGCGGTATGTACAAGTACTTTGTGTAACGTTTTAGCTATGAATGCACTGTGTATACGCTACTATACATCACTACGTGGGTTCCATTTTAGAGCGGTGGCCATCTTATGGTTGCCCTCACATAGGCTACATAGCATGAAGCAAATACGGGCCTTTTAGAGCACATGTGCTTTCCCTTGACTTTTCTGTGACCTGGGCAGCTTGGCTCCGCTGCCCCAGGTCAGTCCGGTCTCACGAGTTCCCCGTCCTCTGGCCACCTGTGATTAGCATCAGGGCTTGACACACCATAAAGCCTTTACATTAAACACGAGCCTCCAGCTAATCTCTTTCTCACCTGACTGTTCCTGCTTTATGGCTTGTTTTCCAAACAGGAGATGCTCATGTTTATTGGGGCCTATCGATATCTGATGTGGGATCTGAGCCTTGCTGGGTAAATAATTGCGGGCTGGCTTAACTGGAATGTGGGATGGTCATCATGACTCTGCCTTTTCGTTTGAAATGTATACATTTAAATGACCATGCCATAAAACTAGGAATGTATGCCTGAAGCAGGATATTTTGTATTTAAGGAGAAGCCCGTTTCTGTGATTTTCAGCAGTCTCCTAAGAACATACACGCTGTTGTACTTCTTGGATACCTGTAATTGGTCTGCAGCCAATAAATTGATCTTTGACTTCACCCTGAAGACTCTGTGTTTCTGTAGGTCTGAAACAGGAAGAACCCGAAGTCATAGGGTGTGTTCCCCTGCACCGCTGGGCTTAAAATTCCCGGTACTTCAGTTGGCGCCCAACTCGGCGCAATTTCAGCGGTACCGGTCCAAGCCATAGGTTCGTGAGGAGCTTCGTGTGGAAATTCTGGAGGAGGGCCGCCACTTCATCGACCCCTGCATGTCGACGTGGTACGAAAGTCTTTTCTGCGAGGTTCTCCGCGTCCCGACGGCTACGAAGGACTGCTGCCCTGATTAATCACCCTGTTTTGGACCCTTGACGATTTTGGTAGAGCGAAACAATCGAGAGAGTCTTCTGGTGACGCCATTGATCATCGATATTCAGTTAAGTATAAGTGGAGCGTCTCCCAGTTTGAATTTGGTATCCTTCGGGATTATTTTGATTTGGAGTTTGCAAACCCCAAAGCCAGAGGACTCGTGTATTCACGAGACTATCGTAATCGATAATCCTTTGAAGTTTGGAACTAGACTAGTGAGCGAAGATGCCTGGTGCTAGTGTATTTGGAAGATTGTTTTGTTTGAGTTGTGGAAGGGATTTCCAGTTAGAGGATTCATGTCCGGTTCCTCCTATTGGAACTCCAACTTATGAGCTTTATGTAAAACATGGCGTGGGCCCCATTGCATATAATGAAGTATGGATCCAATATACCAGAAAGGACGGTGTTTTAAAATGGCCCCAAAATGGTAGTTTCGATACAGATATCTTAGATAATTTGGAAGTGAAATTGTTTAAAAAGAAAGCCCGGCCGGCGATGTTTGATTCTTTCCGCCTATGGCGAAAGGAAGCCAAACAGAAGGAAATTAAGCTAGCGAAAAGGAATAGGAGAGAGAGAGGTTTGTCAGTGATGCAAGCAGCTGTGCAATTTAAAGATAATGAGGAGGAACAAATAAAGGAACAGTTACACCGACAGCGCAAACTAGGGATTGATAAATGTTACCCTGTTTTGTCACCCCTCGTGCAAGATGAGACAAAAGAGAACGAGAAAGATTCCCTAATGTCCCATTTGTTAAGTTCGCCACCCCCATATGCGCAAAATGCCACCGCACCTCCACAGCTTGTAAATGTGCAGCCTCCAGTAAATATGCCGCAAGCCTTCCCGCAACCGCCAGCTCCTCCTCAGCTGGCTCCTATCCCTGCAGTGCAGCCCTCTCAAGGGCCGCCAGTCTTGTTACCTGTTACCCCCGCGCTTCCTGCGACTTTGCCTGGCACGCCAGCGGCTTCCCCTGGCGCTCCTTCTTACACTACCCAGGTACCTGTATCTGAATCTGTTTTTCTTCCCTCTGTCTATCCCCCTGTTTTCGCCTCAACTTCTCCTTCAGCACGACAACGACTAGCTAATGTAGTTACCAGTTTAATGTCGCCTCTCTTTGGGTCATCTAGTGCGACTCCTGCCTTACAGCGTAAGCAATTGCGCAGTCAGCTGCCTGGTCCTGATGAGAAAGAGGTGTTAGATCATCTGGCACATAGGTGGATTGGTTTCCCTTCACTTTATAATGTGGAATCAGTTGTTACCGTTTTTCACCAATGAGATGCCCCAACACAGAGGTATGTCTTTGACAAAATGTGTGAATTCCTCTGTGAGGAATTGGAGGATAATGGTGCAAACCCAAACCCACAGGAATTGTGTCGAGTGCCATTTGATTTTGAAAAAGGTACAATTGTGGGCCCCAATGTAGATAAAGCAGTTGCAACATTACTGTCTCTCAGAAATGGTGATTGTCAACAATCATTGTTCGAACAGGAATTCCCTGTGGGGAAGAAGGGAAAAGCGCGACAATACCCTATGAGAGAAGTCCCTCTGGTATGGAAAGAAGCCGTTGCGGCTAATGCTGCTCAAGGTATTGCTGCTGCTCCAGCACATTTTCAGCGTGTTTGGGTGCATGTCCCATGGAAGAGATCTGAGGTGTTAGCACTTAAGCAGACATTGCCTGACCCCCGTAAAAACCCTACCGGTTATTATAAGGAGTTATCACAAACTGCAGAATCATGTGTAATGAATTTGGCTGACATAGATATGTTGTTTGGGAATGTTGTTCCACAGCCTTTATGGGGATCCATTCGTAATGTAGATCACGCTGCAGAATTGGGTAACACATGGGCTAATATCATTGCTGCAGATGCTGGCCAAGTTGGTGGCGCGAAACCTGATCCTTTGGTAGCAGAACTTCCTGGTCGAATTATTACCTACATGAAAACTAAAATGCCTGCGATGCGCGTAAATTGGGATAAACTATCCGCATGTAAGCAGAAGAAAGATGAGACAGTGTCTGATTTCTTCACCAGGTTTGAAGAAACGTTTATCGACTACAGTGGTCAAGACATGAGCACTGAAGGTGGCCAACGGTTATTTGTTGATAAATTTGTGCAGAATCTACTTCCCGAGTTGTGTAAGAAATTAAAAGATTCAGAAAGTTACTGGGCTGTTTCCTCTTCAGCACAAATACTGGCTACTGCACAGTATTATGAAAATAGAGACAAAGATGAGAAGGATAGAACAGATAAGAAAACGAAAGAACTAAAAACAAAGGTCCTCTTGCAGCAGGCTTATCCACCATGTGGAGGACAGAATAATTATAGGCAAACACAAGGTATCTATCAGCAGCCCCAACAGTTTCAGAATAATCAGCAAATGAATGGGTATTATCAACCACGAATCCCTGTAGGTCCCAACCAATGTTCATATTGCAAAGAGGAAGGTCATTTTAAATATAGTTGCCCTAAATTAATGCAGCGTAACAGTAATGCGTATGGCGCAAGAGGTAGAGGTGGTCAGCAAGCTCCCAGGGGTAGAGGGCGTGGAAATGCTCTCCAGAACGCGCGTCCTCTTCCGCCTCAAAATACCATAAATAGCTTTGATCAGCAAGCCAACACGACTGGCAATACAGCTCAGTACTCAGACCTCGTTCATCGCGCGCATTGCATCATTTTAAAATATCGCTACTGGAATTTGTTTTTAAAACTTGCTGCCACACTGCGTTGCCGTCTATATTGGGGAGACAGTCAGGCTTACCTGCATGTTAAATTGTGGTGTCACCCGCATTCGGCGGGACTTAGTTAGCGGGGCTCCGGGTCTGTAGCGCTTGACCGCCATCTTGGGTGGGTCAGGGAAGGCTTGGCCATTGTAGGCGCCATCTTGGGTGGGTCGGACGCCATAGTAGGCGGATCCCGCGTATTGGAGAGCTATATTAATGGCTTCTCTGACACGGTAAGGCAGACCTCGTTCATCGCGCGCATTGCATCATTTTAAAATATCGCTACTGGAATTTGTTTTTAAAACTTGCTGCCACACTGCGTTGCCGTCTATATTGGGGAGACAGTCAGGCTTACCTGCACGTTAAATTGTGGTGTCACCCGCATTCGGCGGGACTTAGTTAGCGGGGCTCCGGGTCTGTAGCGCTTGACCGCCATCTTGGGTGGGTCAGGGAAGGCTTGGCCATTGTAGGCGCCATCTTGGGTGGGTCGGACGCCATAGTAGGCGGATCCCGCGTGGCATAATACATAAATTAGAATGGAGGAACAGGCGCGCAGCGTTAGCGCGCAGCGGGCGCGCCGTGGGCGCTTCGGAGGTGCGTCAGAGGTAAGCCCGGTTGCGCCCGTTCGCGTCCCGGTTGCTTCCGGTTCTACGGGCTCCAGTATTCCACACTTAGTATACTCCCGAAAAGAACTGTGTGCTTTGAATCACCATACGGCCCATAGGAAAGGACACACCATGCGCTCATCTACCCCGCCCATTATATCCTGTGGCCTTCTTAATGTTCGCTCCCTTGTAAAGCATTATGCTGAAATCTCTCTGCTAGTTGAGTCGGCTAAGTTGGATATCTTGTTCCTAACAGAGACTTGGACCAGAACAGATAGTGGAGCAGAGTTGGGGTGGGATTGTCCTCCGGGATATTTCATAAGACATATCCCCCGGACGACGGGAAGGGGTGGTGGAGTGGGAATTATTTGTAAGGATACACTCTCCCTCTTACAGTTCGCAGTGAAACAGGTGATAGGTTTTGAACTCATGGGCTTCTCCCTGATGGCTCACGGTGGCACTGTATTAGCAGGACTTTTGTGCTATAGACCGCCTTCTGGAACGGCTTCCTCTTTCCAGCATTTCATTGACCTTGTCTACGACCTAGCTAACTCACACTCTAACTTTATAGTGTTGGGCGATTTCAATTTACGACCCTCAGGCTCACAAGAACTAGCCTTTAGAGAAATCTGCCAAGCATGCAGTAATATTCAGCTGGAGCAGCTTGTGCAAGGCTCTACGCATGTAAAGGGGCACACCTTGGACTTGGTCTTTGCGGATAATAAGCTGGTCGCTATTAATGAGGTCTTGGACCAATGCTGGACAGATCATGCTCTGATCCTTATGTCTATTTTTGTGTCAGGAGAACAGCGTAGTGAAGATGGCCTGGTTAGGTATAAGTTTAGTAGACAGTGGTCCTGTTTGTTAAGGGGGTCAAGCCCACCTTCACTGCTGCCTACAACTTTCGCGGTGGAGGAAACCGTGGATAAAAGGTACGCTGCTTTTAGTAAACAAATCTTGACTTCACTTGATGAACTGATCCCTCTAAAGAGGGTGAAGACTAAACCCCGGAGAGTTAACGCCTGGTTTACTAGCGACCTTAGTCAACAGAAACTCCCTCCTTTGAAACCCCTTCACTTCCCAGGTGATAAAGAGGTTAAAGGGGAGCAACAGCAACTATCTTGCTTTCCCACCCCTTCCTTGGAGGAATTCTATACACTGGCTAATGGTATATCTTCAGGCTCCCCACTTGACCCGCTGCCGCCCAAAATATGGAAGACCCTCCAGACAGAATTGCTACCCCCGTTGTACACCATCTGCTGCCAGTCATTGGCTACAGCCTTGGTACCCGATAGCTGGAAATTAGCAATAGTGACACCTCTGTTAAAAAAGGCTTCTTTAGACCCGCTATGTCCAGCTAGCTATAGGCCTATCTCGTTGTTACCATTTCCTATAAAAATTCTAGAGAGGCTGGTCACAAGAACCCTATCCAACTTTTTGGAATCTAACTCATGTCTGGACGCAGTCCAATTCGGATTTAGGCCAGCACATGGGACTGAGACCGCCCTGATCACCGTGCTAGATGATCTGCGAACGCGTGTCGACATGGGTAAGGCAGCTTTTTTGGTGCTGCTGGACATGTCGGCCACGTTCGACACGGTGGATCATGGTGTCCTTTTGGATCGTCTCCAGAAAGCGGGTGTTGTTGGTTTGGCGCTGGACTGGCTAAAATCATATCTTGATAATAGGCAACAAGCGGTTGCACTACCACCTTTTCGTTCAGCCATACGTCAGGTGAAACAGGGTGTGCCACAGGGGTCTGCGATCAGTCCGATTCTTTTTAATCTTTACCTCCGACCCTTAATCAGTTTGATAAAATCTTTCGGCATCTCAGTTATCAACTATGCTGACGATACGCAACTGATCTTCTCCTTTGAGGGTAAGGAGGCGGTTTCGAGGGACACTTTCCATCAGTGCATGTCGGAAACAGCAGAATGGCTTCGGCTTAATTCACTCCAATTTAATGGGGTAAAGACCGAGGTGCTTCATTGCTCCTTGGACCGGCCCTCCCGCCCGTTACCAGAGGATTTCTGGCCGGCTTCCATTATGGGTACTGTGACAGCTGCTGAGTCGGCTCGTAACTTGGGGATCATGTTTGAACCTAGTCTGCAGCTAGACACCTCAGTAAACAAGACCATAGCAACGTGCATGGGCTTACTCCGAGCCCTACATAAAATCTTGCCGTTGCTTCCCTTGGAAGCTCGAGCAGAGGTGGTGCGTAGTACTATACTCAGTAGACTAGACTACTGTAAGGCACTGCTTCTGGGGGCTCCTAAGTCTTTGGTGTCTAGGTTGCAGAGGATCCAAAACATGGCAGCCAAACTGGCACTAACCCGACCACGTTCTGCGTCGTCTTCAGCAGCTTTATCTTATCTCCATTGGTTGCCTGTCCAGCAGCGTATTCTCTTTAAGGCCGCTTGTATTGTGTTCAGGGCATTGCACGGTCTAGGACCTCTGCCACTCCAAAACCTTTTCATTTGTTATCAGGCTGCCAGACCCTTAAGATCCTCCTCGGCTTTTTTGATAAAAGTTCCTAAAATCGCCAGAGTGAGGATGGGTGGACGCGCTTTTGGCTATGCAGCAGCTAAGTTGTGGAACACTCTTCCTTTGCTGCTAAGTAGTAAGCAAGAACTAACCTCCTTTAAAAAAGAGTTGAAGACCTTTCTCTTTTCAAAACCAATGTAGTGCATTAGATCTGATGAATTACTGAAGGTCAAGTGCCAGGATACCCTTGGGGTGGCAGCTGCGCTCAACAAGAACTCAATTCATTCATTCATTCATTTGTACTACAATAATGATTATTATGCAGAAGATGACAATGTAGAAGATAACGATTACTAGGACAGCCATAGACAGAGAGAGGGAGTTGTTTCAGTGCCAGTGGATCAGAGCGGACCCTATGTTAAAGTAACTACAGCAAATGTAACGGAGCCCTTTCTGCTGGATACTGGTGCTGCAAAGAGTTCAATCATGCATTCAAAACTCCCTGGCGCGCCTTTGTCTGGCGAAATAAATGTCTCAGTAGGTTTTTCTGGCGCCCCAGTTAGGAACCCGATTTCTAGTCCTATGTCACTTTCTGTTGGACCTTGTGAGCTAAAAGCACCCCTCATCCTAACGACAGGTTGTGGTGAAAATTTGCTAGGATTAGATTTGCTAAAAAGATTGCATGCAACGCTATATTGTTCTCCCTCAGGAGTACAACTTACATTAGGCAAGAAAGTGATTTCCCCGATGTATTTGTCTAAAAATGCAATGCCACCTGAATTGTCATCCCTTCCGGATGTCCTTTGGGCTACTGGTCCCAATGATGTGGGTCTTTTGGAAATACCGCCATATGTGGTCACTTTAAAAGCCAATGTCAGATTGCCACGTATTCCCCAGTACAAGATCTCCAATGAAGGTCAGAAAGCATTGTTAGCAATTGTCAGTGATTTGATTAAAAAGGGTGTAATTGAAGAGACAAGAGGCAACGTTTGCAATAGTCCTGTTTTACCTGTCTTAAAACGAACGGACCCTTCACAGCCACCTGTTTACAGATTTGTGATTGATCTTCGAGAGGTTAATAAGATTGTTGTGCCACAGTTTCCAGTTGTCCCTGATGTAACTGCCTTGTTAACCATGATTCCAGCCTCCGCTGCATGGTTCTCAGTGATCGATTTAAAGAATGCCTTCTTTAGCATCCCAATTGCAGAGGAGAGCAGAGACATTTTTGGCTTTAGTTTAGGAGGTCGCAGCTTCCGCTTTAAACGCGCTCCCCAGGGCTACTGTGAAAGTCCATCAATATACAGTCAGGCTTTAAAAGCGCAGCTTGATGCACTGGTTTTACCCAGTGGCGCTATCCTTATTCAGTATGTTGACGATTTACTAATCGCCGCGGATACTGAAAAGATTTGCAAAACCGCTACCTTGTCATTGTTGCGTCATTTGTCTGCCTTTCATCACAAAGTGTCTCTCTCAAAGCTGCAATATTGTCGACAAGAAGTGACCTATTTAGGTCATCTCTTATCGAAGGAGGGAAGGAAACTGACCCCAGAAAGAATTCAAGCCATTGCACAGTTGAGTGTGCCAAGAACACAGAGAGAAGTGCGTGCTTTCTTGGGCATTACTTCATACTGTAGGCATTGGATTCCCAATTTTTCCTTGTTGGCAAAACCTTTGTTAGCATTAAGATGTAAAGACTCACCGAATCCTATCCCATGGTCTGAAGAGTGTCAGAATTTTTTTTTGGAATTGCGTAATGCATTGTGTTCAGCTCCTGTGTTGGGTACCCCTGACTACAGCAAGCCTTTTACATTGTATGTTCATGAGAAAGATGGTTGCGCATTATCAGTGTTAACACAGCCTTTTGGCGACAGACCGCGTCCATGCGCGTATTTTTCATCAACCTTGGACCCGGTAGCGAGGGCATTGCCAAGTTGTCTGAGAGTCACAGCCGCTGCAGCTATGTCTATTCGACAGTCTGCTGGCCTAGTAATGGATAACACATTGATTGTTATGGTTCCACATGCTGTGGACACATTGTTAAACAGGACCAAGACACAACACTTAACTAGTGCGCGATTATCTGGTTATGAGCTGACACTGTTAGCAAATCATATACACATAAAGAGATGCAACACGTTGAATCCAGCTACACTATTACCAATTCCAGCAGACCTAGATGAGATTGAGCAACATGATTGTCTGTTCAGAACAGAAGAAGAGACGAAAGGGAGAGTAGATATTAAAGATACTCCCCTGACTGAGTGTGATGGTACTTTATGGGTGGGTGGTTCGTGTTTCAAGCTTCCGAATGGTGATACGACTGCTGCATATGCTATCACGACTTTGCACACGATTGTGGAAACTGCGCATGTGCCACAAAATTCGGCTCAAGCAGCAGAAGTGATTGCCCTTACGAGAGCATGCGTGTTGTCTGAAGAAATGAAAGTGAACATATATACGGATAGCCAGTACGCCTTTGGCGTGGCTCATAGTTTTGGGCGATTGTGGAAAGAACGTGGGTTCCTGACTTCGCATGGAGCTAAGATTCAGAATGGCAAGTTGGTGAATGATCTCCTTGAGTCGCTGACCCTACCAGCACAAGTTGCGATTATGAAATGCCGTGCGCACAAGAAAATCACTGATGATGTTGGTCGTGGTAATGCGTTTGCTGATGAAGTCGCGAAAGAAACAGCAAAAGATGTAAAGACTCGAATGTATGTTGCAGGCCCTGCCAGATGGGTTGGTGATGTTGGAATGTGTGAAAACACAATAGAGAGTGTAAAGTCCCTTCAGGCTGAAGCCACAGAGAAAGAGTTGAGCAAGTGGAGAGAAAGTATGGGTAAGTTGGATGAGAATGGTTGTTGGATTGATTTGTCAGAACATAGGCGATGGTTGTTACCTGATGCATATGTGCTTCCAGTGGTTACTATGGCACATGGAATGGCACATATCAGTACGAAAGGAATTTGTAAGTTGTTGGCTCCAGTATGGCAGAATGCTGGAATTCCCAAGTGTGCAGAGAATGTAGTCAAGAATTGTATGGTATGCTTGAAGTACAACCCTGGTAGGGGAACCCCAACTCCAGCTGGTCATTTTGCGCCTCCATCATATCCATTTGAAGTTTTGCAGTTAGACTTTATCCACATGGAAAGGTGCAACAACCTGAAATATGTATTGGTGGTTGTCTGTGCTTTTTCAAAATGGATAGAGGCCTATCCCCTAAAGGACAACACTGCTCTATCCACAGCCAAAGCCCTTGTGAAGGAATTTTTCCCTAGGTTTGGAATGCAAGAATGGTGTGGAGTGATAATGGGAGTGAGTTTGTGGGTCAAGTGATGAAGAATGTGTGTGAGGGATTAGGGGTTAAGCAGAAATTCCACGCTGCAAATCACCCCCAATCAGCTGGATTAGTAGAGCGCTACAATGGCGAGCTCAGGTCTTAAATGGCCTGACGCTCTGCGTCTAGCACTCCTGTCCACCAGAATGACCGTGCATTCACGAGTGGGACTTAGTCCCTACGAGGTCGTTTTTGGCCGCCCGGCCAATGTATGGGGTGTGCGAAGACCGACGAAATTCAGTGAAATCGAACATCCAGTACTGCTCGATTACTTGTATGAATTGACGGCTAAATTACGTGTTTTACACCAACAGGTGCATGATACTCTCCCCCAGGCCTCTGAGGCTCCAGGACACCCTATCGACCCTGGCACGTGGGTCTTGGTGAAAAATTTTCAGCGCAAGAGCAACGATGAGCCTCGTTGGATCGGCCCTCATCTCGTACTTCTATCTACAAGATCAGCTGTTCGAGTAAAGGGGAAGAAGAACTGGATCCACGGCGCCCACGTGAAAAGGATCCCTTTGCCTCTGCCGTATGACCAGTGGGTCCAGGAGGGTATCGCAGACTCTGAAACAGACACTGTACCTCGTTTTGTGCCGTTCAGTGATGCACGCATAAAAGGCACAACTTCAGCACAGGAAAGTGACGATATTTTGCAAGAAGCTGTGCCACCGTCAATTCAATTGGACACTACAGAGCCTGAACTCTTGTTTCAAGATCAAACAGTACCTGGCCGTTTTCATTATAATCTAAGACCAAGGCCTATGGACAAATAAATATTCTTTTCCTTACCCTTTTTTATTTTTTGATAACCAGAGCTCTCCTATCTGAAGGACTTTCTTGATTTTTGTTTTTCGAACCACCATCCGGGTTCAGCCGCAGGGTCGCGGTGCCAAGACTTTGGGGTACAGGCCGAAGACGTTAGGTCGACGGTTCTGGTTGGTCTAGGGCGTTCCCTGGACTGACAGGCGTACTCCTTAGCAGAAGATACTCACCCGCCGCGAGCGGCACGATTAGAGGATGGAGTTTTTCAAGATGGAGAGACCCGCTGAGGAAATGAACTTTAAAGCAAGAATGTGTAAAATAATGAAAAGCAAACGTTTTGTATTTTTATGCCTGTTTGTATTATGTACTATGGTAATGTTTACTGTAGGATTTGTATTCTTCTCCTCTCAAGAGCCCATTGCACCCACTGTACAGCCTATACCTCCTCCTACTGTCTCCTCACACTCTTTTCACCCTCTGCCTGAACATGAACAAGCTAGACGGTCTGAATTTGTAAACAACTCGTTTATTCAGCTCCTGCACCAGCACCAACTAGTGATGAATACAACCAATTGCTGGGTGTGTGGTTTAATGCCACATACCATTAATAAGGGTATTCCCTATCTAGTGCTGCCGTTTAGTTACAATGGATCGTCATGGGCATTCCAGACCCTGTTTCTCTTTGCTCTAGATGCGTACTCCCCGCGACAACCGCGTTCCATCAGACCTAGCACCAATAACAAAGCTTTAATGAAAGGAGTTGCCGATATGAGCAGAGATATCGATGCATACTCATCTATTCCCAAAGAAGAGTTGAGAGCTTATGTAGGGTGGAACGCGACGGGGTATAGTATTAGTCTGGGTGAAAGACAGCGAAAAATCTCACCCCCAATCTGGGTCGTACCCCACATAGGTCGGTTCTGTTTGCAAGGTAATGGTCAGAATCCTAGAGCTCAACTGGGAAGAAGTGACTGTACTGAAACGTACACTTTTCCGTCACAGTTTTCCCCTGCGTTTCTGGCTGCCAAGGGTACATATTTTATCTGCAATGACCGAGCATATACATGGTTGCCCCCTGATTTCTCGGGCACATGTTATATTGCAAATCTGCTACCGCCAACATTTACTGCCGCCTCTGACTATCACAAGACCAGAGTTGTGAGAGGCGTGATTAGTAAGGAGGATACTGCCGGTCAGAAAGCGGGAGATTTCTTTTTGGGTTTCCTGCCGTTTTGGGGACCTATGGTTAATAGTAGGAACCTGAGACAGCTGACTCGTGTGGTTGAATCCACTGTTAATGTTACGGCTGGTGCCCTTGGTAATTTGACAGCTGAGCTCCAAGCGGATCGCCTTATGACTTTGCAGAACCGCATGGTTCTAGACGTCATACTTGCAGACCGCGGTGGGGTATGTAAGGTTATCCAATCGAGTTGTTGCATTTTCATACCAGACAACGCTCCAACAGTTTATCAAGCCATCTCCAAACTACATAAAATATCTGAGTCCATACACGTGGATAAAGGAGATTGGTCACTGGTGGGGTGGTTCTGGGAACTGATATCTGCCTGGGGTTGGAAAGTTCTGATGGTCATTGGAATGATCTTAGCCATCCTTTTCCTGTTCTGTCTGTGCATACAGTGTGCTCCTGCGATATGTGGCCTCTGTGCCACATTATATGTAAGGAAACCTGTATCGAGGGACGAGCTAAGTAATAGGATGATGCTACAGCAACATCTCCATGACTTCGTGAATATTGACCTAGACTCAGATTGAAATGAGTATAGTTATTGCCTATGTAAGGGCAAAAGGAGGGTCTGTCGTACTTTGCAATTTGGGACCGCGTAGGAGGCAGGGCCCTATCCCTGTCTATCCCGGTATTAGTGAACCGCGAATGGTTAATGCGGTATGTACAAGTGCTTTGTGTAACGTTTTAGCTATGAATGCACTGTGTATACTCTACTATACATCACTATGTGGGTTCCATTTTAGAGCGGTGGCCATCTTATGGTTGCCCTCACATAGGCTACATAGCATGAAGCAAATACGGGCCTTTTAGAGCACATGTGCTTTCCCTTGACTTTTCTGTGACCTGGGCAGCTTGGCTCTGCTGCCCCAGGTCAGTCCGGTCTCACGAGTTCCCCGTCCTCTGGCCACCTGTGATTAGCATCAGGGCTTGACACACCATAAAGCCTTTACATTAAACACGAGCCTCCAGCTAATCTCTTTCTCACCTGACTGTTCCTGCTTTATGGCTTGTTTTCCAAACAGGAGATGCTCATGTTTATTGGGGCCTATCGATATCTGATGTGGGATCTGAGCCTTGCTGGGTAAATAATTGCGGGCTGGCTTAACTGGAATGTGGGATGGTCATCATGACTCTGCCTTTTCGTTTGAAATGTATACATCTAAATGACCATGCCATAAAACTAGGAATGTATGCCTGAAGCAGGATATTTTGTATTTAAGGAGAAGCCAGTTTCTGTGATTTTCAGCAGTCTCCTAAGAACATACACGCTGTTGTACTTCTTGGATACCTGTAATTGGTCTGCAGCCAATAAATTGATCTTTGACTTCACTCTGAAGACTCTGTGTTTCTGTAGGTCTGAAACAGGAAGAACCCGAAGTCATAGGGTGTGTTCCCCTGCACCGCTGGGCTTAAAATTCCCGGTACTTCAGTTTTAGCCATCTTTTTCATTCGTGCAGGCTTCCCCTTTGGATCCCTTTTCTCCTCCGACTTCCTGTGTGATTCTAGGCAGTGCTGTCTGCTTCATTTTCCACCCAGTTGGCAGTCTTTGCCCAAGTCTCTGACTGTGTCTCAGACAGTCTCAGACAATTCCTGAAAGTAGAGGAATGGTTCGATTTGTCAATACCGCAGATTATCTGTAAATATTGCTATGACAAATTGGAGAACAATAAAATGCCAGCAAGAGCAATACATAATATGTTAGAGTTTATTCAAATTCCAGAGGAACTTCATCATCTGAATATAATGAAACAATCCTGATACAATCCATAAACCCATTTCAAGCAATAGTTCGTATGGAACCAACGACTGAAAGACTACCATCGACTGAGCTACAGAAGAGCTTAAAGGTAGAGTTTTGTACTTATCTTTAGATTTTAAACATAATATTGAAACTGTGGGTGTAGATAGAGGTATAGATCAGCCTCTTATTGTTCTAGCCCACAAAAAACAAAATAATATGGCAAGAACTATTGCTACATTCTACCTCAAAGAAAATAATGTATATTACAAAAAAGTCGATTTTCTCACAGATGGAAGTTGTTTAGATTATGAAATCTTACCCTCAAGTAGACAGTTTGAAAAAGTAGATAGAACTAAATCTAAAGAAATCTTTGACTACTAGAGTATCCCTCCACTGCATTCCAAAGACATTATGGGAGATGCCCTTGAACTATACCAGATGAAACAAGCTAAGGGAGCTCTAATGAGTGTGTCGGTGAAAAGTTTAGAGGCTCGCTATTTTCTACAACTATTTCCAACTGCAGTAGACGGACACAATATGATTACCACCCAGTGAAAATACCAGCAGCTGAGTACAAATTGACCAGATAAAATTCTGAGGTCCCTAGATTTCATAAAAGTATTCCAAATATATCCCATCTGTTATTTAAGATTGATTTGTCTGGACTATTGTAAGCTGCTAACCATATTCTTAAGAGAGGAATCAATCTACAAAATATGTCCGCAAGAGACTTAGGGCCTTATGTAGGTGGGCTGGCATTTACCACTTCATAAATACCGAATCATACCGATTCTGTATTTATGAAGTGGTAAATGCTATGTAGGTATTCCTGCGGTAAAAATTACTGATTCGTAGGAATTCGGTAATTACCGAATCGGTATTTACCGATTCGGTAATGAGTAACCCCGGGCGTAGCACTACGCTTCGCCCACGTAGTGTACGTAGTGCTGCCTGCTTCGCACTTTCCGAAGTAGGCGAAGCAGGGCAGCGCTACGCACACGCCGAGGGCGAAGCGTAGCTGCTTGCCACCCGCCACCCACCTCCCGCCTGCCCTCCTTTTAATAATATAAGCATTGAAAAATAAATTAAAGTAAGTCGACTTACCCGTAAGCGCGGCGTCTCCGGGGCTCCCTCTTTCTGTTTCTAATTTCTTCTGGCAAATGCGCATGCGCGGACACCCGCGCATGCGCATTTCTCGCGAGAAATGCGCATGCGCGGGCGTCCGCGCATGCGCATTTGCCAGAAGAAATTAGAAACAAAAAGAGGGAGCCCCGGAGACGCCGCGCTTACGGGTAAGTCGACTTACTTTAATTTATTTTTCATTGCTTATATTATTTAAAAGAAGGGCGGGCGGGAGGTGGGTGGCACGTAGTGGGGCTACGCGAAGCGCGTAGTGTGCGTAGATTTGGGCACACTACGTGCTGCTTCACGTAGCCCCACTACGCCCACTACGCCCACCCTTAGTAATGAGGCATACCTTCCCATTGATTGAATCAATGGGAAGGTATGCCTCATTACCGAATCGGTAAATACCGATTCGGTAATGGGGGAATACAATCAAGGGTGGCAGGGTGTCACATTGACACCCTGTTGCACCCCTTATTCCTGCATGTGTGCACATGTGGCACACATACATGCCCTAAGGGCATGTATGTCTGCCACATTGCACACTTCTAAGCGCTTGAAAATGCATTTACAGAGCCATTCTTCATTTACCACCAACTATTAGTTGGTGGTAAATACCGACTCCACACGACACCCACACACTCCCCCTACATATCATTACAGGATTCGGTATTTACCGAATCGGTAAAATTACCGATTCGGTAATTTTACCGATTCGGTAAATTACCGAATCCTGTAATGTGCCCCCTACATCTCAAAAGCCCAAATACCGGCCGGTAACGGTATAATTACCGAAAATCGGCCGTTACCGACCGGTATTGGGCTTCCTACATGAGGCCCTAAGTCAAGAAAATTCATGGAAAAGATGAGAAGTTGGAATACAATTTGATAAACTTGATGGCATTTCAATGTGGCACCAATGAATATTGGTATTGTTGACATGGCAAACTGAAATGTAAAATTTGAAATTTAGGTGCACCAACTTGGTTTGTGACCCTCAGTAGTTCCGAGTATGCATGGGATGACTTACATGACTTTTTCACAGAAGCAAACTATAATATTAAGGACATCAGTCTGAAGACACCAGGAGAATTTTGCTCTTTGGATCCGGCAAACGTTTGTAGGTGTTTTAACCACCAATTTCAAGCCATTCTCGCTTTCATCTGCAACAAAAAAATCCCCTTTTTGGAGAAGACACTAATTTCTTTTGGCATAAAGAGTACCAAACAAAATGTGTTCCTCATAGTCATATGTTGTTGTAGATTAAAGATGCACCAGCATTTAGTAGAGATGAATCTTTACTTTCTTTCATAGAGCAGTTTGCTACATGTATCATCCCAAAAGACAGTGATGAAAAAGACCTAAAGCAAGCTGTGTGTTTTCAAACACATAGATGTGGAAAGTAAGGTTGGCGGAAGTACAGAGTGAAAGGAACATTTAACACTAAATGTCATTTTGGATTTCCAAGACCTGGTATTTCCAAAGGAAGAGTCAAACGTTTTTTTGTCTGCAGTCAGACATATGATTACTCAAAAATCACCCATAAACACCTACAACCTGAAGAGAACAGTAGCTTCAAAATATAACGACTACAATCCTGTAATGCTGAAAATGTGAAATGCAAATATGGATATTCAGTTTTCGGCGGCCAACTCCATAGCTGTTGCTTGTTATGTTACTTTGTATATAAAGAAATCTGAAAAGACAGAGATGAAGGAGAAGTGGGAAGAGATTTCTGCAGAAAAGTCTTTGACACAGAAATTCCACAGCTTCAGCTTGACGATGCTTTCACTTTGGGAGATTTAATTCTATGAATCAATCAATCAATCAATCAACAGCATTGTAAAGTGCAACACTGTCACCCCTAGGGGTATCTGGGCACTGTGTCTCCATCGAAGAGTGAGGTCTTGAGTCTCTTTTTGAAGTCTGCCAGTGAGGAGGCTGTACGGAGCTGGATGGGAAGGTCGTTCCAGGTCTTGGCAGCAATGCAGTAGAAGGACTGACCACCGCTATGACAGATGCGGGTGTGTGTGCGAGAGCCAGGGCAAGTGAAGAGGAGCACAGGTGTGGTGCAAGTTGGTGGAAGTTCTGTCGATGGTTGATGTAGGCAGGCCCTAGGGCATAGGGGGCTTTGTAGGTGTGCGTGAGGATCTTGAACTGGCATCTCTTCTGGATGGGGAGCCAGTGGAGGGGTGTCAGGTGGGGGGCGATATGGGTTCATTTGGGGAGGTCCAGGATGAGTCTGGCTGCAGAGTTCTGTATGGTCTGGAGTCTTCTGAGGATCTGGTTGGAGATGCCGGCATAAAGGGCATTGCCTTCTTCGAGGCAGCTGGTGATGAGGGCTTGAGTGACGGTCTTTCTGATGTTGGATGGGATCCATCTGAAGATTCTGTGGAGTATGTGAGTTGTGTGGAAGCAGGAGGAGGCAACTGCACTGATCAGTTGTCTGTCGAAGATGATGCCAAGGTTGCATGTATGGTCGGTCAGTGTAGATGTAGGTCCGAGTTCTGCAGGCCAACAACTGTGGTCCCATGCATAGGTGTTCTTCCTGAAGGTCAGTACTTCACTTTGTCTCAGGAATTGGGTCGGTTTTGGAACCTCTATCACAGTTTGCCAACCATTTCCTCAAACCCCTTGTACAACGCACACCTACGTACCTGAAGGACACACGTGACCTCCTCAATCAACTGGACAACCAGATATACAATGAGAACACTATGTATCTGGTGGGACTGGATGTAGAAAGTTTATACACCAGTCTCCCACAACAGAAGACCCTAGACACCCTAGAAAACGTGTTGTTCTCGGAACCTTGGACTCATTCAACACCGAGACATTTCGTACTACAGTGTTGCAAATTGGCCCTGACCGAGAACTTTTTTGAATACGAGGGTACTCTCTACAGACAACGCCACGGTACATCTATGGGCAGCACCTTTGCTCCCAGTGTGGCGGGTCTGTATGTCAGTGATTTTGAGCAAAAATACATTCACAATCCCGTCAACCCTTACCTGGCCAAAGTAAAATTCTGGAAGCGTTACATAGATGACGTCATAATGATTTGGGAGGACACTGCTGAGACCCTAGAGAATTTTCTTGGATGGATTAACTCCAGAGATGAGTGCTTAAAATTTACCTGCACTTCCGATAGACACAAACTTGACTTCCTTGACGTCACTATCTATTCAGAGAACAACCTCCTTCAGACAAAGACGTATCATAAACCAACAGCAAAGAACAGCTTGCTGTCTTACAATAGCTTTCACCCACGCCCTCTCAGAGACAATTTACCATTCAGCCAGTTTCTCAGACTGAAGAGGAACTGTGGCAATCTCCAAACTTACAAAACTCAGGCCAAAGAATTGGGCGAAAAACTAATCAAAAGAGACTACCCAGTTAAAATCATCAGGAAGTGCCAAAAAAGAGAACTGTATCAACCAAGAGAAAATCTTTTACAGATGTCCACACGGGCAGAACCAGAGGATCTTCTAACGTGTGTTACCACATATAACACCGTGTCCAACACAGTGAAAAAGATTGTGAATAAAAACTGGAGAATCCTAACTTCTGATACATTACAATGGCCTAAACCAAGGTTTGCGAACAAAAGGACGAGGAACATAAAATATCTTCTAGTACATACTAGACCAGCTCCACAAACAACTACAGAAACTATAACAGCAGCATGGAACCTTGAACCGATCACAGGACACTACCCTTGTGGGACGTGCTCAGTTTGCAATTTGACAAAAGTGACCAAAACTATCCAACTTCTTCCTAATCTGACATGGACACTTCGACAGCATACTAATTGCAATACCACCCATGTAATTTACATGATCACCTGCCCCTGTGACCTTAAATATATTGGAATGACCTGCCGAAAAGTAAAACTAAGGATCACAGAACATAAAAGCAATGTGAACTGTAAAAGAGCGACAACCAAAATGAGCAGACACTTCATAGAGAACAACCATGCCACCAGTGACCTAAAGTGGGTTGTCCTAGAGAGTTTGAGAACTGTTAACTATAATGCTGAACGTACTTTGTATGAAAAAGAACAACGTTGGATTGACCGTCTGTCCACGGACAAACAAGGCCTCAACGATAATATCCCTTGGTACACTTTGGCCTCATGAGTCTGTCATAACATGAACAATAGATCAAAGATGAAACAAACAAGATCGAAGCACTTGATTAACCGTAATCCTTTCTGATTAATCAGAGTACGCGAATTACACATAACAAATGTTTATCCCACCATCTGATCTCAGACCTACGAGGGTGTCATAGTTTCTCCACATCTCCATTAGAGTATCATATTCTAGCTCTGTTTGTTTCCCCAGGGAACATCACATATTAACAAAATGTCATCATAAAACAACAATGTATAAATTTACATCCCTAACAGTAATGTCTTCAATAGATTAACGTATTCACATCCCATAAAGTAAAATCTTTGAGAGATCAAAAACACGATTGCACTTTGCCAACCACGACAACTTGCCAATCTTTACCGTGCAACACAGAGTCCTTCTTTAACCTCTATCACCGTTGCACTTCTTAACGGTAAGCCTACACGGACGATTCTGGTTGGATGCACCGCGAGAAGAGGCAGATGCAGACAACGAACGTGCGAGAATCGGTAAGCTCCGATGGCCGCCGTTGTTTGGAACAACGTCTAAACTGAAGTAAGATCTTTCTAATTTACCTCATTTGTCTTTTTCATTTAACCATAGCAATGAATTCTCGGCCTGCCCCCGGGCATCTTCGAATGAATACTAATAATTCTGTCTAAGGTAAACACGCTTTGACACATTATCGTAGCATGTTTTGAAACACTAGTGACTTAATTATTGAAAGATGCGACTAAGCTCATATTACCTATGTCTTCAAAAGCGGCATCTCTAGCGACTCACAAATTCCATATTTATGATGACACATAAAGTCTATCGTAGAACCTTTAACTCGCCTTGAATGACATTATTCACAGCGATCTGTATTCTGTACCCACTATGTGTTTCCATTTACTAATTCGAACTAGTGAAAACTCTCACAATGATTCTTCAACTTCACCTCGCTAAGACAAGCATCCCTTAACCTCACGTAACCGCCCCTGGTAATCGCTTTTTTGCTTTAGATTATCTTCTCCTTCACTTACCTCCCCCATACAAGTAGTTGCCCCAGATGATCTCATGAAATAGCATTTCATGGTCTCGAATTAAGAAAATTTGGTGAATGTAACTCTTTCTACCTTTTCCAGGTACAGATACTATTGATCTGACCCCTTCACTCAGAACAAGTGATACGTTTTTTCACTTGAGGAGCGACAAAGCGCCTTCCTACAAATATCGGTCCTGATGAAAGCCTTTAGACCTTTGCAGAAGGCTGAAACATGTTGACCCCTACATCATGAAAAGTACGGCAGACCAGTAACTCCGTCTCACCCCGCACTTCTTTCTTTTAATTCTCTGATCAAGCTTTCAAGAATAAAGTCACTATGGAAACAATGACCAAGAGATTTTAGCTCACTAGATACGAACCCTCTCACATTCCCCTCCTTTGTTTTTCATGTCTGGATACTACTGTTGAACCAGAAAGTCTTCCTCCGGGTGGAGGGCAGCGTACATTCAAAAAAAGACCCAATGATGATGCTGCACTAATACACATAAGCGGTAACTCAGTTCATGCCGCCTTTTGTACCTGTGTATAGTTATGAGGGTTCTTTTATGAAGGAACTAACAGAGAAAAGACCCTGGCTACACAGGACAAGTGGTCCACTCTCTTTTTGATTTTTTGGCTTGAGTGACGGTCTTTCTGATGTTGGATGGGATCCATCTGAAGATTCTGTGGAGTATGTGAGTTGTGTGGAAGCAGGAGGAGGCAACTGCACTGATCAGTTGTCTGTCGAAGATGATGCCAAGGTTGCATGTATGGTCAGTCAGTGTAGATGTAGGTCCGAGTTCTGCAGGCCAACAACTGTGGTCCCATGCATAGGTGTTCTTCCTGAAGGTCAGTACTTCACTTTTGTTGGAGTTGAGTTTGAGGCAGCTGTCTCTCATTCATTTGGCTATGTTGGTCATCTGAGCGAGAGGATCAGTTGAGTGTCATCTGCGTAGAAGATTATGTTGAGTCAGTGGAATTCGCTGATGTCTGTGAAGGGGCTCATGTAGATGTTGAATTAGGTGGCACTGAGGGATGATCCTAGTGGTACACTGCATTTGGTCTTTGGGTGCCCAGGTGAAAGGGGTCAGTTGGATGCTCTGTGTGCGATCTGTAAGGAAGGAGGCAATCCACTTGAGGGGGACTTGCTGTATGCCTATGTTGTAGAGTCTGTTGATGAGGGTGTTGTGGTGAGACAGTGTTGAACGCCATTGAGAGGTCAAGGAGGATCAGGGCCCCAGTTTCTACATGGTCAAGGAGTGTTCTGATGTCATCTGTGGCGGCAAGCAGTGTGGTGTCAGTGCTGTGGGTGAGATGGAATCCTGATTGTGAGGTGTCCAGTTGGTGGTTTTGTTCTAGGAATTGGGTGAGCTGCTGGTTGATGGCTTTCTTGAGTACTTTGATTGGGTATGGGAGCAAGGAGATTGGACAATACATTTTGAGATTGGTGGGGTTGGTAGAGGCTTTTTTAGGAGGGGTCTGAATTCCGCATTCTTCCATCTGTCCAGGAAGGTTGCTGTGGAGATGTTGAGGATGCTGGTGAGTTGCATGCTGATTGGGTTCATTGCTAGGTTGTAGACGTGGTGGGGTTAGGGGTTGGTGGGTATCCTGGAATGTATGGAAGACATTATGGCTGAGGGGGTCAGGACATTGAGCGGAGACCAGGTGGAAGGAGTTTGGCTGATGTTCACTGGTTGGTTAAGGTCATTAGCTTTGAGGGTGGTGGGTTGGAGGTTAAAATTGTTGAAATTGCTGTAGATGTTGGTGAACTTGCTGTGGGAGTAGTCTGAGAGGGTGTTGCAGAGTTCTTGGGAGGAGTGGATGGTGTTCTCTATGGCTGTTGGGCTGGAGAATTCTTTGACTATTTTGAGGAGTTCCTTTGTGTGGTTGGCCGCGGAGTCGATTTGGGTGCTGATGGTTGCTTTCTTGGCTCCCCTGTTGTGCCAGTGATAGTTGCTTAGGGCTGTTTTGTGAGATTCTCTATTGGTGGGTATTCTTAGTGGCACGCCATCATTTTACCAGTTGGTGTCTCTTGAGCTTTGTGGTCCTGAGTTCTACGGTATACCAGGTGGCATGTTTGGAGGTCTTGTTAGACTTTGTAGGTTTCAGTGGGGCAACTCTGTCAGCTCTGTTGGTGATCTAAGCAGGAAAGTTCTGGACGGCCTGTTCGAGGTCTGTTGAGGCCTCAGGCTATGCTGTGATTGGTTCAGTTCAGTTAGTTTGCACTCTAAGTCAAGATTGTTTGTTTGGATGAGTCAAGGCCTAGCAAGTGAAATATAGTGTTGGAGACTTATCCTGAAATTCAGCACCTTGCGGAATTTGACCCAGAAAGTACACATATTGTCAAACATACTGGACACCTGCTATTCAAAAAGGAGTCCACATCTTGAAAATCTATGTCTTTATGAAATACTTCAAAACTACAGATATAAAAACAACATGACATAAGATGTAGATGAAAGTCAATTTGCAGTTTTTGGTTGTGATGGTTGTTTGGTACCACATAGCAAAGGCAGTCCAATTAATCAAAAAGAGTTTTTCTAATATGCTCTTTTGTGGCTATTTAAACCTTGGCGTACTAAATCAGAATTACTAGGAGAGTTGACTGCTACAAAGACTCTTTCAATGCTGCAAAGGATAGTATTGAGTGTTTGGTATTTCCAAACTATTTGAAAATATTACATGATGAGATTGAACAGGAACAAATGATTGCTGCTCAGATAGCTACAGAGAGTTCACAAAGCAGCCAAAGTTCGTGTCCTCTTATGCAAGATCCTCTAGGACAACCAATTATTGAAAATGAAGCAGACATTGCAATTAACGAACTGGAGACTGCAATGCAACAAGCAAGACAACAAAGTGTTGGACAACTAAATAGCGAGCAAAAATAAATATATATTGAGAGGTGAAAAATCAAAGTTGAGCATGGATTCCTTCATGAGAAGACACCAAGCTCATGGACATAATTTAAGCCACCACTGTTGTATGTCAGTGGTCAAGCTGGCACCGGTAAAAGCTTTCTAATACAAGTTCTCACTGCTTTCCAACAGAAGACTACAGAGTATAATTTGTCATGTGTAGTAACAGCACCCACTGGATTAGCTGCTCACAACATTAAAGGAATTACTTTACATTGACTTCTCATGCTGCCTGTGGAATATTATAAACTGGAGTAGCAAAAGTTATCCGGTGAAACCTGTCATGAAGTCTCAAGAGTACTCAAGAAGTTAAGTTTTAATAAATGATGAGGTGAGCATGGTCTCAAACTTAATGCTTGCCTTTGTACACTTAAGAATGCAACATTCTTTAGGGACAGACTATGATGAGCTATTTGGAGGAAAACACTTAATAGTGTCTCGTGATCTACTACAACTTACGCATGTCAAAAACTTTCTCCATGGAGAAACTCAAAATTCTTTGGTAAGTATTGGAAACGTAAACATTTAGTTAAACTTCCCATACAAAGAACTACTCAAGAAAATGTGACAAGCATCTGACATTGAAAGTTCAAATATTCTCAAGGATATTAGAGTATGTGTTCTGTCAGAAGAGGGGAAACATCACTTAGGAGGTTGGCTTGTTAAGATACTGGGACATATTTACAAGAAAATGTTGGAGCGCGGCGATGCGCCAAATTTGGCAAAGCCGCACTCCAACATTTTCATAATGCTTGGGTGCACCATATTCACAAGAAGATGGGGCACCCTTGTGTTTCCCCTAGCGCTGGCACAAATGTTAGCTGCCTAGAGCCAACTCAGGCAGCCTTGCACCATAGTGTAAGGTTGCCTGCGTTGCAGGGAATAATTGTTTTTGTGCAGGAAGGTGTGCCTTCCTGCACATAAACAATCACTAATGGTGATTTGTTACTTCTATAGAAGTAGCAAATAGTTAATATTTATTGATTGTTTATGTGCAGGAAGGCACACCTTCCTGCAAATAAACAATCATTGATGGCATTTTGATATTTCTATGTGAGCTGCAGAATGAAGCAGACATAGATAAAGGAAAAAAGATGCAAAATAAAAGTATTTATCATCGTTTCATCATTCTGGGGCAGAGGCAAAAGCCATGGGTGTTGCAGTAGAACACTGAGAGCAACACCCATTGCACGCCACTTTCAAGCTAAGTGATTTGTGGAAAGGGGCCTTATTTACAAGTCGGTTTGTAAATATGGAGAAGAGCATATCTCCAACAGAATGTCACTAAAAGCGACTTCCTGGTGGCAATATTCCCTTGTAGCTATGCACCTCAGTTTCTTACAAACGACACGGCAGCAGAGTTAATGTTTACTTTTATTCAAAAAGAAAATCCCTTGTGTGCCTAATGTCTGCACTTCAATAGTATGCCTGTTTCAAAGAACAATTGATAAAATTTGAGAAAGAAGATATTTTGCAACTTACAGTAATTGACAAAATGGAACACCAGGGTGTGACAGTAGTCCTAAATGGAAAATTATAAGCAAAACTGGATTCATTGGAAAAATCTTTATGCGGAACTACAGGATTAGAGAAATGTATAAGTGTTTGCAAGAACTGTAGAGTAACTTTGCAAAGAAATTTGTGTGTTGAGGAAGGATTAATAAATGGCGCTATGGGTAAAGTGATTGATTTTATTAACTTTGCTAATAGAAATGAGGTTGAATACTTAGCAATAAAATTTGATCAGGTTGATGGCATAAAGCAGATTGGAAGGTCCATTGTACGTTTTTTGCTTGTAAAAGGCTTGTATAAGCAGTGTGCAGTTCCTCTAGCATACATTGTGACATTCATAAATCTGAAGGTTTAAGTTTACATGCAGCTTTTATTAATATCAGTGTTACTGTGCTTTAAGAAGTTATGTCATATGTAGCACCATCTCGAGTTAGAATATTGTCCGGTTTGTTTTGGTTGCTTTTGATGACAGCGAAGTGCTGATCCAAGTTGTGTTAAAGAATACAATTGGTCCAGTAGTGTATATGCCCCTCATTAAGGACATTATCCCATTTATGAAAAATTGATCATCTGTCCAAAAACTTACAAAGCATTGTGCTGATGTTGATAAGAAGGAAAAGAAGGAGAACAAGGAAGCTGTTAAGAAGAAAAAACCTGATAATGAAGGAGATGTTCTAGGTTACCAGTTGCCAAAACCTTCTGGTGTCAACTGCTATGCAAATGTGGTTCTCAGTGCACTCTTTCAATTACTTCATCTTTTACATGCAATTAGATAGAAACCACAGAAGAGATTGTGTTGTGCAATTTCTAGTTTGTTGCAACGTTTAAGTTGTGATAGGACTGTAACTCTTTCTGCTTAAGGCATTCCAGACCTTGCAGATATGTGTAGTAGATCAGTACAATTTACTCCAAACATTTAGCAGGATGCACAGGAGAGTTTATAATGGCCATCCTTGGAGTTTTAGAAGAAGAAAAAATCTGTACTGATGAGTTATTTGGACTGGCTTATTCATAGAACCATGTGTGTGAAGATTATTTTTTCCCATCAAGTACACAAATAGATTCAGAGCAATTCCTTTATTTAACACTACCGGATTGCAAAACTGTGTCTTTTGACATATTGTTTAAAAAAGCTAAACAAAACAATACCTGCCTATATCGTTGATCTGATCTTATGTCACTATTACATGTATGAAGAAGTGGAAAGTATCTTATATTAATGCTACAGTGATGCAGAGCAGATGAAAGCAAATTAGGAAAAGAGATTACAGACTTCAAAGCAGGACAAATATCTATTTGTGGAATAACATATACTACTATGGCTATCATCTTTCATGAAGGACTCTGTATTTGGGCACTTTACAGTCAGTTTAGAAAATAAAAGTGAAATCGGATGGATGGAATGTAGTCACAACAACCTTATTTTCAAGCTAAAACTGCCTTTTAACCCCTTCAGTGCCCCGCCCTTTCCCCGCCCTGTGCCGGGCGTTACATTAGCGGGCGGGGTTCATGACGAGATAGTCTCGTCATGGGCACAGCGCAACCGTGCTCCATGACGAGACTATCTCGACATGGGCACTGAAGAGGTTAAAGTACCAACTTCTTATCTTTTGTTTCTTCAACCAAAGTTCTAAGGATTACAGTTCAAAATTTGGTATAGGGTATTTGTTCTAGAACCATTGTCAGCATTTATGACATAATTCGGCCTACCAGGAGGAATGTCTTTATAAGGCTTACCACATGCTGGTATTTTCTAACTCTATTAGGAGTTCTTATAATGAGGGTTTCTTTTTTAGCTTAAGATTTCACAAATTTGTAGTGTAAGTATTGGTATAACAATCGGCTAAGAACATTGCAGTGAGTGCAACGCAGTGTTGCTTAACTGCAATGACATAGTGTGTAGTTTTGGGGGTTTTCTGTACAATATATGTGATTGGTTTTCCCCTCTGTTCAAACACGATTATTTTAATAGTACATAATTTACGCTGTATAAGTATAGAACAGTAAAAAACGGAAAGTGAAATGCTTGTTTAAAATATAGCATACCCTTACAACATGCCAAATGTCTATTGATTTCTCACAATTATGTTCTTATGCATTGTTCAAATGGTAAGTTAGCTTTGTAATTCTACACATTTTAAAACATATTAATATTTGTGTTTTTTTCTTCTTTTTATTCAAATCAGTGGCACCATCTATTGGAGCAATGTACTTTACTAATTAGTTCTTGCAGTGCAGTATACGTCCTCATTTTTAGGGTACACACCCAAGCACACACTCATACAGCTATTGACACTCTCAGGTACACACCAGTGCAGCTACTCACACACTGATCTACACACAGATACAGGTACTCACACACACATGCACACACTGAAGGATTAATTAATACACCCAGGACTCATTGATACAGCCACTGACACACTCAACTACACACCGATACAGGCACTGACCATCCAGTCAAACACTGATACAACCACTTACACACTAAGGAACATACTGATACAGACACTGACACACCCAGCCAAACACTGATGCAGGCACTGACACATCTAGACACACCCTGTTATAGATATTGACATACCCAGACACACACCGATACAGACACTGCCAAATGGTGTCACTCACTCATATGAACATACCCAATCACTCACTCATATAGTCATGCACACACCCAATCACTTTCCTATACAGCTACTCACACAACCACTCAGACACCCATATACCCACTCACACAGCCACTCACTCACAGATACACTCAATCCTTCTTCCATACAGCTACTCACACAGTCACTTATTTACCCATACAACTACTCACACAGCTTCCTATGCTCCCATATAGCCACTGACTCAGCCAATCACTTACTCACACAGCCACTCACACAGGCACTCATTCACTTTTACAGCCAATCGTACACCCTCTTATTCTCCCATACAGCCAATGACATAGCCATACACTTGCTCATACAGCCAGTGATACACCCACTTACTCATTCATACACCATTCACACAACCACTTACTCACCCACTTACTCACTCATGCAGCCATTGACACAGCCAATCACTCTCCTATACAGTCACTCATACGCTGACTCCCTGACCTATAAACCCACATGCACACCCATTCACTCACATATATAGCCACTTACAGACTCATACACAGACCTAGACACCATCTTAGTCAGCCATACAGTCACTGACATACACACTCACTCATAGAGCTACTCACACACCCACTCACTCACATATACAGTAATTCACACATTCCCTCACACTCAATCATACAGATACTCAGAAATCCACTCACTCTCTTACATGGCCATGCACACACCCTCTCACTCACTCATACACACACTCACACACCTACTCACTAACTCATACAGCCACTGGCACATCCACTTACTCATTCAAACAGCCACTGACACATCCACTTTCTCACTCATACAGCCACTAACACAGCCAATCACTCTCTTATATAGCCACTCACATGCCAACACACTCACCCATAAAACCACTCACATACCCCCTTGGTCAGCTACTCACACAGCAACTCACACTTTTATAAAACCACTCAAATGCCTGCTTACTCACTAATGCCGCCACTTACACACACAATCACTCTTGTATATACTACAGCTACTCACACACATACTCACTCACCCATAAAGCCACTCACACAGCTACTCACTAACCTATATTGCCACTCACACAACCACTCAAAGACTCATACAAGTCCCCAGACACCCACTAAGTCAGCCATACAGCTACTGAGATACCCAACTCACTCATACAGCCACTCATGCAGGAACTCACTGACTCATTCGCTCACTCACACATCCAGCCACATACATGTTATCTGTTTTAAACCAAGAAAGGTGGTTCTAATAAGAAAAATTGTTTTTTTTTAGTTTTCCAAACTTGTTTTTTTTTGTGTTTTAACATTTTGTTTTGTCGTTGTTTTTTTTAAATTTCAAATGGCAACTGGAAAGAATGAACATCTAAAAGAAAATTCTCAAAACTTGTGGAACAAGTCTCATATAAATAACAAAAATTAACACTTGTGATTTCTGGCTGGTTCTGGAACAGCCGCAATAGACTCTTCACCAACATACAAAACCTTTTTGCAAACAGTGCAAAATGTGCAATTTTTTCTAGTTCTGGGGCTCTTTCTGGGAGTCATTGTTGTTCCGCTGGTGGAAGGGTGTCACAGGGTACAATTTGAATCGATGATGAGGTGGAAGGTTGTGACACAACCGTGACTCTCTCCGCCCTAGCCATGTGCCTTGGGTGTATAGTTTTCAAAAGTTTCAGCATGCTTGTTGTTCCATGCGAAAACATTTTGGGGTGTTCCTCTTATCACAGAAGTTACATTTTAATTTTTTTGCAAATACCTTCTTCTCTCCAGAAGGGATGCTGAAAAATTCCCAGGCTATTGACTGCATTGCAGGGCGTTCCTCCTCTGATGAATTAGCATCTCTCTCGTCATGGTATTCCACTGAATTTCTTCCAGAAGCCATTTTAAAGTAAAAAGGTGAAAACATTTAAAGAAAGTAATTTTTAGACCAAAACTGAAGCTCCACAAAATATAAGCTCCAATTTTAGCAATGACACTGAAAAAAGATGAAACTTCCTTTCCAGAATCATGAAAAGTGTTTTATCCAATGAAATCCCTTTATTTCATAGTCACGTAAGATTCGTGAACACCGACGGAATTGTGATTTTGGGAAAATTTAATAAAACAGTCTTTCAATATAAATTTACTTATTAAAATCTATGTTTTAATGCCATATTAGTGAAGCACTGATCTCAAACAATAATTTTGTAAGGTCTATATATGTTTTTCGGTGTTCATAAAAATCATGCTGATTCTGCGAATGTCAGCGGTTCCCAGAATGTAGTATCACAACTGTTCGGGACAAATTCACAATTAAAAAAAAATCGGAAAATAACTTCTGGGCACTGTCAACTGAGACCTTGTTGGAGGTGAATGCATTGATGATGTACTGGAGTGCAATCTGTAGTGACTGCGAAAAGTAGATTCTTTCTTAGTCTCTCCTGGTGAGAGCAGAGCACATGGTTCTTCCTTTAAAGTACTACAAGTATCCAAACTTACAAATCACTTGTAAGTACTTCCCGTTTCGCCCTGCCCCTGCCACCTTAGTAGTATGCATAGGTCTTCCAACCTTTTGCAAGGATGATGGACAGCTTACAAAAGGTCCCCCAGGGTGTTTCCCGCTGATTTTTGTGGCTCCTTCTTGATGCCAAATAATATGTATACATCTCCACCAAACAGAGAAACCCTTACTTTATATAGGTAAGAGGAAGTACCCTTATTTGGTGGAGAATCACCCTTTTGTACTCTGGTCATCCTCCCTATAGGAGAATTCATGTTGTGACACATTTTAGGAAGAAAACTCTTGTGGAACAATCACATTCCTGAAATTAAACACACAGAAGGTCATTGAAGACATTTCCTCCTGGTCCATTATGCAGCTATAGTGTAGATTATGCACTAGATAATATTGACCCAGCGACTTAGCACTTACTAATGAAGCAGTAGAATTCACTCCAGTTGGGTATATATTTTGTGTAATACTGTTGACACTTGTTGGCTAAAGGGGTAATTGAGGTTCTGTCCTGGCCCAGTCACTCACACAGCTACTGACATACCCACACACTCATTCACAGACCCACACAGCCACTCACACCCTAAAACTAAATGTTTTTTTCAGTGAATTTCTAAGGTGTTTTTAACAGTTAAGTAAGATGGCCATAGCAATGCACAGTGGTGGAGGGTTGAACACATGGCTTGGCCTGGCATTTTGCTGCCCCCACCCAAGCTTACTGCTCCTGCCCCTCTTCCTCCTTGCTATCCATTGTCCAAATCCATGACATTGCTCCCTCATTACAGCCTTGTGTGTCCCATTGTTCTGCCACTGCCCAACCTGCCTGCCCTAAACAGTTAGCTTGCTGCCTGATCCACCTCCTCCCTACCCTCTGTTGTCTGAGTCCATGCACCAGCCTTCTGCCTCCTGACCTGCATGGTCCAATGTGCTACCACTGCCCTCCATTTAGCTTGATGTCCCTGCACACGCCTGTTGCCCTCTGTTGTCCAATTCTATGTCCCATCATTACTCTCTAGATTAGCCTCTTTGATTAGCTTACTGCCCCTACTCTCCTTCCTCTTGCCCTCTGATGTCTATGTGCATGTTCCTGCTCCCTCCTTTCTGCCCACCGTATTCCATGGACCTTTCACCCTCCTATCCACTCTGCGTGTTCTGTTGTGCTGCCACTGCCCCTCCCACCTACTTTGCATTGTCAGAAGGCTGCTGCCTGTCCCTGCCACCTCCACCCTGCCTGTCCAAGTTCCCTGCCCCTATCTCCTCCCTCATGTCCTACATGGTGCATTTGCTGCCACTCCCTTCTGCCCTCCATGCTCTGTTGTGCTGCAACTGCTCCTTCTGCCTGCCCTGCATGGTCTGTTGTAAAGGCCCTTCCCCTGCCCTCTTTTGTCTGTGTCTAGCCCCTCCCCCTCCCATGTGCCCTCCATTGTCCTTTGTGCATGCACCTACCCCCTCTCTCTTGCCCTCCAAGGCTGTTGTGCTGCCACTAAACCTCTAGCATGCCATGCATGGTCTTCTGTGCTGTCATAGCCCGTCCCACCAGCCCTGTGTTGTCAGCTTGAGCCCCTGATCGCCTCCCATCTTCCCTCAGTTATCTGTGTGTATGCCATTATAGTTTCACTATTGCCCTCCATGTTATGTTGTGTTTCAAGTGCCCATCCTGCCTGCACTCCAAGGTCAGCTTGCTTCTCCTGTCCTGCCCCTTTGCCCCTGCACTCTGTTTTTCATGTGCAGACTTCTATTCCCTTCCTTCTGCCTTTTCTGGTCCATTGTCATCCCCCTGTCCTCTCCCTCCTGCCCTTCATGGTCCATTATGCTGCAACTGCCCCTCTCGTCTATCTGGTATGGTAAGCTTGTTGCCCTTCCCTCTTTCCCCTCTGCTTTCTATTGTCCTTGTGCATGGCCCTGTCCTCTCCCTACTGCTTTCCATTGTCCATTGTGCTGCACTGCCATACCGCTTGCCCTGTGTGGTGTATTGTGCTGTCCGAACCCTTCGATGACTGCCTTGTTAGGTCATATCCCTCCTGCCTTCTCTTAGCCGAGTCCATGTCCCTACCCCATTCCTCCTGCCCTTCATGATCCAATGTAGCTTAATTTCCACCATTTTGAACTTGGTAAGAGCGGGATTTTGAAAAAAACTGGGGTATTGATTCTCCCCATTGTCTCACATTAAAAATTAGGAAATTTTAGGCCGGAGACTGATAACATAAAGACCTTTTGGGCTTAAAAACATTGGGAGTCTCCTGCCTGAATTGGGTCTGTTGACATGTATGGTTGTACTGCCACTGCCTCTTACTTCAGCTCTCAGTTGTCTTTTATATTGCCACAGCTTCTCTTGCCAGTACTGCATGATTGTTTTTTTGGCCCTGTCCCCCTTTCCCCTTCCCTCCATGGTCCGTTGTGCTGCCACTGACCCTTCCACCTGCCCAGCATGGTCAACTTGGTGCCTCTGCACTCTCCTCCATGAGAGAGTCCTATTCCCATAGAAAATATGGCTAGTAGTCTAAACAACTAAAATGGGGACATATTTTCTAAGTTCTCAAATAGCCACAAAGCACTTTTAAATAATTGGCTATCTTTATTTTTTTATGCAGTTGATCACTTGATTATCTCTCATGCTTGAGGGAGAAGATATGGCATTATGGCTAGAGCTGCAGACTTTGCAACTGGGAAACCAGGTTTGAGTTTTGACGCCAGCTCGACATCCTTTCATTCTGGATAAATTACTTCCCCATGCCTAAAACAACAAGCATTGGCATAGCCAATTGGTCTCGCCTTTGGGACCTTATAAGTGTTTAGTCATCCAGCACAATATCCTTGGTGCAACAACATCAACTTTTGCATGGCTAAACACTTATAAGTTCCCAAAGGCGAGACCTCTTGGCTATTCCAAATGCTTGTTAGGTTTCTTTACCAGACAGCTTTAGCTGTTCGGTTGAGAAAGCCCTTTTGTGTACTATCCCAAAATTTTACAGGGGGCTTAGAGCCCGCCCATTGCTTCCATTGCCCGGCGTTAGTTAGTTAGTTAGTTAGTGTCACTTCTATTTCTCCATAGCATCAGCAAAAAATCAATTCTCTTTTTAACTATGTTGTACAGCATTGCCAAAACGCAAAGATAAGAGATTGCAAAGGCGAGGCCTGTGCTTTCCCAATGCTTGCCATGGTCTGCAATAACCAAGACCTTTTGATTTTCCCAAAAAAACTCTTTAATGGTACATACATATACATACAAACATACATATATATACAGGGGTTTTCATCTATTAGTATGTTGCAGTGTCATTCATTGTGTGTTTCTGCCCACCACAGCTTGCAGAATGGGCCAATGAATCAACCCAGTTCAACCATTATTGCGCATCAGTTTAAAAAGTATTTAGGGAACAATGTGTCCTTTTTCTATAAAAATGTATTTTTATTTATTCAGTGTTTTGCTTTTTTTATCTTGTGAGGGCCCGGAAGATTCTCAGAAACTGCTCCCCAACCTTTACTGCCATTTGTGTGAGAGATGATCATCTTGGAAATGGGATTTCAAAATCATACCAACACGTCTCCTTGAGCGTTAGCATTTGTGCTCATGTGTGCAGACTAGGCCTGGGCGGTAAATTCCGTTCCGTTCGCGGAATTTGCGGAATTTGGGTAATTTCGCGTTCCGCGGAGAACGCGAAATTGCCCAAAAATCTGCGTTCCGCGACTTCGCGAAATTTTTTGCTTGTTCGCGTTCTCAATATGCGTGTTCGCGAGATATTTCACCCCGAGCACGCAAACAGCGATCGCGAACAGGAAAAAAGTATCGCGAACAAGCAATTCCGCGTGCTCGCGGAATTTCTGCGTGTTCGCGGAGATTTTTTACCGTTTCGCGGAGATTTGCGTAACGCGATTTCGCAAATTCCGCCCACCCCTAGTGCAGACACATAAGCAGCCAACATTAAATGTTTTTTTGTTTTATACAAAACATTATTAAAAATCAGTCAAAGATGCATGAACATGAGTGGAGCTGCAGGGGCTCTAAGAAGGGGTGAAAAACAACAAAGACTAATTAAGAAGCAAATGGTCTTTTAAAGACCTGTGAAGTACTCGGGTGCTGCTCTGTGTGTGCCCGGGAAGCTGTCTCATCCTGGGCTGCCACACACGAAGGTTGGGGGATGGGGGGGCTGCCTATAGTCTGCATTGCTTTTCCTTGCCTCCTGAATAAGGTGAATAAATACGGCTGCCTGTGATGGCAGAGGGCAGTGTTCCCAATTTACCCCTACAGACATCAAGTAGTGATGCAGTGTCTGGAAAGTGAAATGAGGACTGCTGAAAGGTGACTCATAGCAGGGCTAGCTCCTGGAGCACAGGCGTCTGATTGGTGAGAGATATTTTGGGTTTATGGTAGGACCCTGTTGCCAATAAGCGAGGCGCCTGGAGGTTGTGTGGCCTGTCCTGATGACATTCCCGGCTCCCCGGGGCTCCCTCTGATCGGGACAGGATAAGCCTCGGTGTCTCTTAAGGAGGACCAGAGAATCACATTTTGATAGCGCCCACACGAGCAAGGCGCCTTCTTAGAATGTGTGTACGTTGTTTATTGCCCCTTTGTCTGATCATCTGGACGAGATAAACCAATCCATCTGAAAGGTTAAAAAGACAACTTTTTCGAAATGGCTTCCATCTGCTCAAGCAGGGCAGGACACGTGAGCTATCAGATGGGTGAGTTGGAGCACTCCTTGATAACACAAAGATAAGTCCCTATGGGGCCTGATTTACAAAGCTCCTCCCCCTCCCAACACCCCCTCTACCCCCCCTGTCTTTCTCACACTAAATTGAGGGAACAAGAGAATTTTGCGCTAGACCAACATTAAGGACGGAGTTAGCTCATGCGTAAAACGTGAGGTGCGCGCACTAGTTGCTTTACACCCATGCATCTCACCCCGTTGCACAATTAGTATCATCCGTCCTCGCTCCCCTTCTCGCCCCCCTCACCGGAGAGGAATTCGCAGCGCAGGAAAAAGAGACAAAAATATCTGCTGTTTCCGAACAAAATCCATGTAGCACAAAGTACTCAGTCGTTGCACAACGGACCACGTATCCTGCATTTTGCAGCCCTTAAAAGAGTTCCATGTCCTCTGCTGTCCTCACACAGTCTTTGTATCCTGCAGTGCTTAGCCCTTACACGTTGTCCTCGTGCAATCAGAATGCATTGTGCTGGTGCCAGTGGCTTTAGTATAATGGAAGGTAAGTCAGAAAGGAGCAGCAAAAGTGAAAGCCAACAAGTTTGACGAGAGGCAGCAGGGGCGAGGGGAGAGAGGAGGGGGCCTGCGCCTGTTTCCCTTGCGGGAGTGAGCGAGTTAATTACAAACATTTGGTTTGAAAGCTCGCTCCCGCAAGGGAACTGCCAAATGTGTGCACGCTGCTATTCAAAGCAATGCAATGTGTGCACGTTTTTGCCTGCAAAGCTGAATCGATTTAAAAAAAGGTATTTTCCTAAGGAGCGCATGCGCTGCGTAGGCGAGACCTAAAAATGAATGTATCCTTCTGTAATGTAACTGTTGCTTATCTAAAGCACTCCAATACCTTTGGGTTAAGTCTGAGCTATATAAAACTGCAAAAAACCAAATAAATTAAGTGTTTTGCACACTTCTCTCATTGGGCTATACTTGGGCTACATTTGAGTAATATTTGTACTATATTTGGACTCTTTTTTTCTCTGATGGCCATCTGGGATGCCTTATTTGTTATAAAGCTTCATAATTTCCTCATTTCCTGCAGTATTCTCAGAAGAAATGCTTTACGTTTTCTACTTCAGTCCATCAAGATGGTGTTCAGATGTGCCACACTTTTGGCATAAATTCAGAAAGTTAGCACTCTAGTTGCTCATTAGAGCACTGCAGAAAAATTGGCTATTCACCAGGGAGTTATCTGGCAATCTGCAGGTGATGTTGAAAGGGCATGTTTCTGTCTGCATGTCAGAATGTTTTAATGAAACAGAAGAGAAAGATATTTTAGAACTCACTTAAAATATGTCCTAATTTTGCTTTCTAAAGCACTAACTTCAGGTGTGTCATAGTTTTGTCATAAGAAAAACTATTAGTGCTCTTACTGGAGGTACCTGGTGGGCTAGTTGGCCCCCAGGGACCCTCAGTATTCAAAGGGACTTAATTCCCCAACTTAGAACGTGTCACGGGCTGCGTTTGCAGAGTGGTACAGGGAGGGGGCAGGGCCTCCGGCAGGATGCCAGCTTTTTAAAAAAAAAAAAAAAAAAAAACATGATTTTGGGGCAATTTCGGCTCCAGGAACCCCATTCCATGGCCAGCCTTCTTTAAAAAAAAAAAAATTGGGGGGGTGGGCGCGTTGCCCCCCTCCTCAAGCCAATTATGGCTCCGGGGACCCCATCCCCCAGGGCCAGCCTTCCATTTTTCTTTTTTTTTTTATTAAAGGGTAGGTCCGTGGTCAAGCCCCTTTTTACACCTCTCTGCAATGCAGCTCTGTGGCGCTTACTGGAGATACCTGGTGGGCTAGTTGGACCCCAGGGACCCTCAGGATTCAAGGGGACTTAATCTCTCAACTTAAAACGCTCCACGTTTGCACAGTGGCGAAGGGAGGGGGCGGGGCCTGATGTGACATGTGTGCAAACACGCCCTGTGGCGTTTTTTAAGTTGGGGGATTAAGTCCCCATGAATGTTTTGGGTCCCTGGGGGCCAACCAGCCCACCAGGTACCTCCAGTAAGCGCCACTGAGTTGAGTTGCAGAGAGGTGTAAAAAGGGGCATGGCCTCGGACCACCTCTTGGCAATGCAGCACCTTGGCACTTATTGAAGGTACCTGGTGAGCTAGTTGGCTCCCAGGGACCCTCAGGATTCAAGGGGACTTAATCCCCAACTTAAAATGCGCCACAGGGTGCATTTGCACACTTGTCACATCAGGTCCTGCCCCTCCCTTCACCACTGTACAAACAGGCCCTCTGGTGCGTTGTAAGTTATTGGGGGATTAACTCCCCTTGAATCCTGAGGGTCCCTGGGGTCCAACTAGCCCACCAGGTACCTCCAGTAAGCATCACAGAGCTGCATTGCAGAGAGGTGTAAAAAGGGGCGTGGCCTTCAACCACCTCTCTGCAAAGCAGCTTTGTGGCACTTACTGGAAGTACCTGGTGGGCTAGTTGGCCCACAGGGACCCTCAGGGGCGTGTTTGCACAGTGGTGCAGGGAGTGGGCGGGGCCTGATATAAGAAGTTAGCAATCCTGCTGTGTGGGACTTACTGGTGGTAATAAAAGGGGTAGTTGGCCCCCAAGGCTGACGTTGGGGGCTAACTACTCCTCCTGTTACCTCCAGTAAATCCCACACAGTGGGATTGCTAAGATGTGTTTGAAGGCAACGCTAACCTTTCTCCACCACTTTGCAAACGCGACTGCTATGTTATAGTTAGAAATTAGCATTTAAAAAACCTTTGAAATTCACTGAAAAGAACATAGGTTTCAGGGACGTTATAGTTTGAAATTAGCATTTAAAAAACCATTGAAATTCACTGGAAAAACCATAGCTTTCAGACACGTTATAGTTAGAAATGAGCATTTAAAAAACCTTGGAACTTCACTGAAAAAAACATAAGTTTCAGGGACGTTATAGTTAGTTGGACATATCACTTGTACAATACCAGATAAATTCCACCGTTATAGTTAGTTCAGCTAATTATAACTTGCGCCCCCGCAATGCACTGCTGATGATGTCACATTTGACATAATTCATGACAGCTGATCTAACTATAACAGCTGAATTTCTCTGGTTTTGTATGAGTGAAATGTCCAACTACTTATAACGTCCCTGAAACTTATGGTTTTTTCAGTGAATTTCTAAGGTTCTTTAAATGATAATTTCAAACTATAAGCTGCCTGAAACCTATGTTTTTTTCAGTGAAGTCCAATGGTTTCTTAAATGCTAATTTCTAACTAAACGTCTCTGAAACCTATGGTTTTTTAAGTGATATATATATATATTACCTACTGGCGGTCGCCAGTAGGTAGTTATAGTTAGGACCCTGTTTCCATAGGAAATCCGCAACATTCTATTTGGAATAACTTTGGCGCCGGTCGACGAATCCTCGCGAAATTTTCAAAATAGGTGGGGCGCTACGCTCCGCTCCTACCCTGAAAGTCTCGGGGGGATTCGTCAAGCAGGGGCTGAGAAAAAAGGGGGGTCCCAAAACGCGTTTTCCCCATGCATTTTTCCATAGGACCTTTAGACACAGCTACAGCCCGAACGGCTGAACAGAATTACTTGAAATTTGGCAGAGAGGTAGCCATAAGGTCAAGGAAGTGCCTTTTGCAGGTCTGGTGTAAATCTGTTCAGTATTTCCTGAGAAAATAGCATTTAAAAGCATATATATATGTGGGCGGAGCCTAACCACACATCTCATCCTGAGATCTGATTGGCTGTCAGCACTTCATCCAAGAAGTGTTGGCAGCCATCTTGGGACCAATATACATGATAGCACCTCATTAAAAAGCATTGCAGTTAATAGAAGGTTTTAAGACTTTAGTTACATTATAAATCATTTGTTGATGGTACCATACTCATTTTAGGAATTGTGGTATGTTCTAAGGTGATTTCACCATGTGAAAAAGCCTTCTGCTGGGATATCATGATTGAGAGAAAAATATTTTCTCATGCTTTTACCACAGAGGTTTGGAAGGTGATCTATAGGCTAAACTGAGAGCTTATTTTCTGTAAATTCACATTATCTTTCTCAGTCATGTGAGAATGAAGTCTGACATTCTCAGTAAAACATGTACATCCAACAAGGGCAGAGACTGTCAGTTGATTCCTTTGTGTTCTACTGCAGCTTCCCAGAGTGTTCCAAAGAACTACTAGAGCGCTAACAGTCCTACTTATGATAAACGTATGGCACACCTGAAGCCATCTTGCTTGGATTAAAGTGGTAACTCTTAAAACATTTAATTTAAAAAGGAACAAAATGAGGGGGTTCATTTTTCCATAAAAAGTATGATTAGTGCTGCAGAAAGAAAAATTAGGGCACATTTTGAGTGACTTCTCAAATCCTCTTCTATTTTATTAAAAAATTCTGACATGCAGACTGAAACATGCACTTTCAATACCAGCAGCAGTTTTCCCTGGTGAGCAGTAGCTTTACTACAGTGATCTAATGAGCAAAAAGAGTGCTAACATTCTGAATTTATGGCAAATGTGTGACACATCTGAATGCCTTCTTGATGGAATCAAAGTAAAAAACTGAAAGTATTTCCTACTGAGGAGACTGCAGTAAATAAGGAAATTAGGAAACTTCATAACAAATAAGTCTCCCAAGATGGCCACCAGAGACAAAAGAGCCCAAATGTAGCCCAAATATCACCCAGATGTAGCCCAAGTATAGCCCAATGACAGAATGTCCCAGAA
This sequence comes from Triturus cristatus, assembly GCF_964204655.1. Classification (NCBI taxonomy): domain Eukaryota; kingdom Metazoa; phylum Chordata; class Amphibia; order Caudata; family Salamandridae; genus Triturus; species Triturus cristatus. The sequence continues at coordinate 918,342,691 of NC_140581.1, read as the reverse complement.
TGTTCTTAAAAACAACTAGAGCGCTTACTGTCTTCATTATGACAAAAGTATGGCACACCTGAAGCCATCTTGATTGGAATAAACTGGTAACACTTAAAACATTTAATTTAAAAAGGAACACAATGAGGAGGTTCATTTTGCCATAGAAATTATGATTAATGCTGAAGAAAGAAAATGAGGGCACATTTTGAGTGACTTCTCAAATCCTCTTCTATTTCATTAAAACATTCTGACATGCAGACTGAAACATGCACTTTTAATACCAGGAGCAGACTTCCATGGTGCAGTAGTTTTACTACAGTGATCTAATGAGCAACTAGAGTGCTAACATTCAGAATTTATGGCAAATGTGTGACATATCTGGATACCTTCATGATGGAATCAAAGTAAAAAACTGAAAGCATTTCCTACTGAGGAGACCGCAGTACATGAGGAAATTAGGAAACTTCATAACAAATAAATCTCCCAAGATGGCCACCGGAGACAAAAGAGCCCAAATGTAGCCCAAAATCACCCAGATGTAGCCCAAATATAGCCCAATGACAGAAGTGTGCAAAACACTTATTATTTTGTGTTTTTGCAGTGTTATATAGTGCAGACTTGTCAGGTATTGGAGTGCTTTACATGAGCATTGGTTACATCACACAAGAACAAATTCATTTTGGTTGTAGACATGGGGAGACTAAGTGATTTGACCAGAATCACAGAATGTCGAGCTGAAGCAGAAACTTCAACCTGGTTCCCCAGTTGCAAAGTCTGCAGTTCTGGAAGTAACACCACATCCTCTCCCCTAAGTGCAACATTTAATCAAGTGGTCAACTGGATAAAAAAACATAAAGATAACAAATAATTTAAAAGTGCTTTGTCGCTATTTGAAAACTCAGAAAATATGTCCTTATTTTAGTCTTTTAGAGCACTAACCATAATTTTGATGCCAATAAGACCCTCTCATATATGTAATTTCTAAAGGAAATGCTCTAGGTATTACAGTTTTGATTACATCAAGATGATGTCAGGCGTTCCACACTTTTGTAATAAATATAGAATGTTAGCAATCTAGTTGTTCATTAGGATACTGTTGAGAGGCAGAGGCCAGGGGCACGGACTCTGAAAATTGAAGGCAGGTAGGAGGGTGCAAAGGCAACAATTTAACCACACTGAGCAGGCAGGAAGGGCTGTGGAAGCACAACAGACTATGGAGGGCAGTGGAAAGGGGGGCAGGGGCAACAAACCAACAATACAGGACTTGCAAGAGAGGCTGTTGGAGGGAAGATCTATTACGGGTCAAGGAAGCTAGGGGCGGTCCCCAGATCCCCGGGAGCCACCACAGAACTGAGCAGGAGAGTGAGTCAGGGACAAAAGGGGCACCTTAATTTGAGCCGGGGTGCCTAGGAACGCTTGCTCCAAAAATGAAGAAAACAGACATATGAGACATGGAATTGGAGGCAGAATACAATGGCAGTTTAATGAGAAGATGCAACTTCAAAGAAACCGCAGAATAGAGACATAAAGTACAAAATACAGAATCCAGATAATCATACAGCTGTCATAATATTCTCTGTATCTCAATTAATGTACTGACAGAGAGAGAGAGAAAACACATCTATAAATGCATCATGAGAAACAAGTTACACCAAGGAAAATGTTACCTAGGAACACTCACGTTTACTCTTAGAGCAAGCATTCCTGCAATTACAATACAAAATCTTTTAAATGCAAAAGTAAAGAGAACAATGGTTAAACATAACATGACATTTCATATAGGTAAAATAGAATAAGATACTTCAAGCAAAGCAGAGCAAGACATTTTAAGCAAAGGAAGACAAGAGCTCCCAGCTCTTGGGGAAAACCTGCACTGCCTGTTAACCTACATACAGACGGCGAGGTAGTCCGTCGATATCTGTGGGTGCTCCCTTTTTATATCATTTTGTGGGCTCCTTTGCACGCTACATCTACCTACGTATGCTACCCAAAAGCTTCGTCTGCAGATTTTACCAGACATTTCGTCATTTACCCACTTAATGCTGACAATGGACTGGGTGAAAAGGTCAGTCTCTCAGGCCAATCGCTTATCGTAAGTTCCATAGAGCAAGCAGAAAATAATGGGTATTGTACGGGAATTCAATATATTCATGTATAAAATCTCCTCAGTTCTCCTAACTTGACGCTCTGCGGTTGCCACTTCCTTAAAAGCGGGAAACCTGCCCAGGAAGCAAGTACCAGTCCAGGATGCAGCCTACTGTATGTCGACAGCTTCAGGGGGATGTTGAACTTTGATACCGAGCACGGAGCACTCGGGTAGGGTGGGGGCTACTAGTTTGGATCAGAAGGCCTCGCAGACCTGCCTTCAGACTGCTATACACTAAAATTGCAGAGCTATGGTCAGTTTAACAAAGAGGCCTACATATTGAACAGAAGGGCCTACACAGGGGTTTTATGCTGGCTGAGTGGTAAGGATGTCTCAGGATAATTATATAGCAACACAGGACCCGCTGGTCAATTTAATACGGCCTACAAATGCAGCTGGCAGGGCAAGGACAAGGGTCTCATACTTCAGGTGTGGACAGAACGGGCCAGGGGCCCCCTGTGATACAAAATCTACCCTCCTTCAAGGCTGTGGCAATGTAATAGACCATTGTGGGCAGAAGGAAGAGGCAATGGTAGTACAACCATACATGCCAACAGACCCGATTCAGCCAGGAAACGTCCAATGTTTTTAAGCTCAAATGGGCTTTATTTGATCTGTCTCCTGTCTACAATATCCTCTTTTTCAATGTAACTCAAAGGGGAAAATCAATACCCCAGTTTTTTTTCAAAATCTCCCTCTTACCAAGTTCAAAATGTTCGCAAGTATGGTACATTGGATCATGGAAGGAAATGGGATAGGGACATGGACTTGGATAACAGAGGACAGGAGGGACATGGAGAGGTGCACCAAACTGACCCTGCAGGGCAGGCATCAGGGTTTGCAGCAGCACAATACACCACACAGGGCATGCAGGACGGGAGTGCAGCACAACAATCCATAGAAAGCAAGAGGGAGGGGACAGGACCATGCACATGGACAACAGAGAACAGAGGGGCAAGAGGCAATGGTAGCTAGCTGACCATAATGGACAGACAGGAGAGAAAGCTGCAGCATAACAGACCATAAAGGGCAGGAGGGACGGATCAGGGGCATTACAATGGAACAGACAAGCCAGGAGGGAGGGAGTAGGGCTGGGGGCAAGGGGGCAGGGCAGGAGCAGCAAGATAGCCATGGAGGTCAGGCAGGATGGGCACTAGAAGCAAGACACACCATGAAGAGCAACAGTGAGACTGTGATGGCATACACACAGACCATGGAGGGAAGGTGGGAGGGGGTCAGGGGCAGCTAACTGACCACACAGGGAAGGTGGGAGGGGCCATGGCAGCACAGAAGACCATGCATGGCAAGTGGGAGGGTTAGTGGCAGCACAATGGCTATGATGGGCAAGAAGGAGGGTGGAGGGGCATGCACAAAGGACGATGGAGGATAGAAGGGAGGGTCAGGACCTGTGCACAGACAAGAAAGATCAGGAGAAGGGACCTCACAACAGACCACACGGGGCAGGCAGGAGGAGCAGTTGCAGCACAACAGACCAGGGAGGGCAGAAGGGTGTGGCAGTACAATGGACCATGTAGGACAGGAGGAAGAGGATAGGGGCATGGCATGTGGACAGGCAGGGTGGAGGTGGCAGGGACAGGTTACAGTCATCTGACAATGCTAGGCAGGTGGGAGGGGAGTGGCAGCTCAACAGACCACTCAGAGTAGATAGGAGTGGCAGGTCCATGGGACATGGTGGGCAAAAAGGATGGAGCAGGGGCATGCACAAAGACATCGGAGGGCAGGGGGAAGGAGAATAGGGGCAGCAAGCTAAGCACAGAGTTTAAGCAGGAGGTCAATGATGGGGCATAGAATTGGGCAATGGAGGGCAGGAGGAGTGGACTGGTACATCATACTAAATTGAGGGCAGTGGCAGCACATCAGACCATGCATGGCAGGAGGGAGGAGGCTAGTCCATGGATTCACACAACAGAGGATAGGGAGGAAGGGGATGGGGCAGCAAGCTAACTGTTCAGAGAAGGCGGGTATTAGGAACTTTATTGTTTTTAAAACATTGTGTCTGTGCGAACTACTTAAAATATGAACAAGTATGCAGCATAATCTCACTTTTATTCAGGAAGAAGAGGACGTTTGTGACTGTGACTCCGGGCTCACTTGGCAGAAACACCCCCTGACCCTCCACCCCCTATCGCAAAATGTAATGCCCGTGAAAAGGGTAGGTGAACACAGTGTTATATAGAACATAGTCCTGAGAGCACGATTGAAAATGAAAACAAGATATAGTGTATGGTATAAACTATGCACCAAAAAGTGTGATATAAGATGAACCGGGCGTGAAATATAATATGCAATACATTGTGCGCAATGACAGATTCATTGGAGAGCGCGAGATAGCACAGGCACTAGCGTGTGCTATGCGATATGCGCCTTGGAGTGTAATATGCACAGGGCAGTGTTGTGTAACCTAACTAGTCTCTAAAGTTGTAATATAAAATATGTGCTGGGGAGTGTAACGTTGCATATGCACTGTGACAAAGATATGGATCCCAGATTGTAATATGTATGGCATAGCACTGTGCGTTATAACATAGGCATCGAGAAAGGCACGTTAGATGAGGCAATATAACCCGTGCAAAGACAAGTGTGGCATGACATATTCACGGGGTGGTGTTACAGTGCACATGGGCTAGAGAGTGTCATAGCATATGCACTAGCTAGTGGAATACAACACAGAGGTGTGTGGCACTCGGCAGGCAATGGTGGGTGTAACACAGCATTGGGCTCTGTCAGGAGCACGCTGTGACTCTCAAGTGATGTTCGTCCCCTTTCCAGAGAGTAAAATAAAAAGTATTACACATCCGGCAGTGGATGTGTGTTTTATTAACCGTGAGGGGGGTTTCTTGCATAGTTTTGGTCGAATTTTTGTCGAATCCCCTTTGAATGGCTTGGTGTGCATGTGTATTAAATGTGCCCGTCAATAGCTACCCATGTTTGTATAAATAAACGACAAGGGTGTCTACCAGGATTAGGCACGGTAGGGCATCAGACATGTCAGAGCTTCACTAGTGGTGTAAATACATTCCACGTGGATTCATTGCATGCATAGTCGCCTTTTAATGAATATCACGCAAATCGTCATGGTGATAGGTACGTACGTTTTGTCCAGCATGTCCTAGGTGTGTCTATAAATATATATTTTTTAAAAATAATAAAAAACAGTGGCCGGCCCTGGGGATTGGGGTCAAAAAAATATAATTAGGAGACTGGCCCTGGGGGATGGGGTCATCAGGGCCAATAAATTAGAATAAGAAGGGGAACCAAACAGCCCCCCTTCTTAAAAAACTAAAATAAATAAAAGACTGGCATCGTGCCGGAGGCCATGCCCCCTCCGTGCAGCACTCTGCAAACGCGCCCCCAACAGGCATCTCCAGTATGCGCCAGGGAGCTGCGCTGCAGCCAGGTGTTCTGAGGCCAAGCCCCTTTTTACACCTCTCTGCAACGCAGCTCTGTGGCGCTTACTGGAGGTACCTAGTGGTCTAGTTTGACCCTAGGGACCCTTAGGATTCAAGGGGACTTAATCTCTCAACTTAGAACAGCCACAGGGCGCGTTTACACAGTGGTGAAGGGAGGGGACGGGGCCTGAGGTGACGTGTGCAAACACGCACTATGGCACGTTTTAAATTGGGGATATAATTTCCCTTCAATACTGAGGGCCCCTGGGGGCTAACTAGCCCACCAAGTGCTTCCAGTAAGCGCCACTGAGCTGCATTGCAGAGAGGTGGTCCAGGCCGTGCCACTTTTTACACCTCTCTGCAACGCAGCTCTGTGGCACTTACTGGAGGTACCTAGTGGGCTAGTTGGACCCTAGGGACCCTCAGGATTCAAATGAACTTAATCTCCCAACTAAAAATGGACACAGGGCGTGTTTACACAGTGGTGAATGGAGGGGACGGGGCCTGAGTTAACGTGTGCAAAAACGCCCTGTGGCCTGTTTTAAGAGGTAGTTTTAATCCCCATGCCCTATTATATACTAGGGGCTTACAGAGGAGGTCATGCTAATCACAGGGGGACCCCAACGCATAATGTTCCCTAGTGTATGTAGGTGTTTTCACTGTATTCTAAGTGTCTTTTAACATAGCACTGGCTCTAGGACTGGTTAGTCAGACTCAGTTACCACCAGTATCCGTCTGAAAAAGTTGAGGGTACAGGATGATTTTGCAACAAGGCTTCTTTCTGCTCTTCTTTTTGTTCTTTCTGCACGTTATCCTTCTTCCTGCACTTATCTTCGTATTTGAGGACTTCTGTTGCTTCTTTCTGCACTTCTTTTGTTTCTTTCTGTGCATTTTTTCTTCTTTCTTCACATGTCCTATCTCTGTAGGCATAGTTAGAAATTAGCATTTAAAAAACCTTTGAAATTCACAGAAAAAAACATAGGTTTCAGGCACGTTATAGTTAGGAATTAGCATTTAAAAAACCTCAGAAATTCACTGAAAAAACCATAGGTTTCAGGGGTGTTATAGTTAGCTGGACTTTTCACTTGTACAAAACCATTGAAATTCCCCCGTTATAGTTAGTTCAGCTAACTATAACTCGCGCGCCCGCAATGCACTGCTGATGACGTCACATATTACATCACTCATGACATGGTCAGTGACATCACTCATGACATCACTGATGACATCTCAAATGACATCACTGATGACATCACTGATGACATCATCCTTGTGATAGAGTGGCAGACCTCCTCTCACCCTAATATAACCTTTGATACACACATTCAAAAATAGAGACTAAAATTTTCAAAACAATGGACATACCAATACCAGTTACAACAACCTCTTCAGTAATTCTAAGATCCACATACACATCCACTCATTCACCAACAGTCCTATACAGTCACTCATACATGTACTCACTCATCATATGTACTCATACACCTATACATCCTGTTACACAATGCCACTCATCCATAGAGTTACTCACACACATAGTCACTCATGCTAATAAAGAATCAAACATACATTTACTTGCATATACAGTTATACACACACCACCATACTTACTTCTACGGAAACTTACACATACTTAGTCTTTTAAACAATCACTTAAAGAAACACATACTTATTCATACAGGAACTCTTTCAATCTCTCACTCTCACATATACTCACATATATACACCAATAGTCACATATACTAGTTTAAAACATATGTAGTTACTCATAAAGACACTATTGAGACAGTCATTCACTCACTAACACACCCATACACACACTCATCCACCCATACAGTCCTGCACACATGCTGTGTTCAACCCATACAAACAGTGAGTCACTCATTCATGCACCTATGCACTACGTAATACCCCCCACCGAACCATGCAGACACTCAGACTGATACTCAGAAAACCAACTAATAACCTATATAGACACCCATGTAGCTACTCACCAACCCATGCAGCCACTTATACACAAAGTGAGAGACTGATACAGATATTTACATATTTAAACATTACTCACTAAGCCATGTATTCACTATGATACACTTAATCAGTCAGTTACACAATCAATTTTTCAAAAACAAATCATCCATTTAGACACTTATATACCCATTTATTCTTCCATCGACCTTGAGATATACATATATAAAACATATTTAATTTTCAGAAAAACACACATTCACTGGATGATGTCATCAGTGATGTCATCAGTGATGTCATTTGAGATGTCATCAGTGATGTCATGAGTGATGTCACTGACCATGTCATGAGTGATGTAATATGTGACGTCATCAGCAGTGCATTGCGGGCGCGCGAGTTATAGTTAGCTGAACTAACTATAACGGGGGAATTTCAATGGTTTTGTACAAGTGAAAAGTCCAGCTAACTATAACACCCCTGAAACCTATGTTTTTTTCAGTGAATATATATATATATATATATATATATATATATATATATATATATATTATCTACTGGCGGTCGCCAGTAGATAGTTATATTTAGGACCGTGTTTCCATAGGAAATCCGCAACATTCTATTTGGAATAACTTTGGCGCCGGTTGACGAATCCTCGCGAATTTTTCAAAACTAATGGGGCACTACGCTCCGCTCCTACCCTGAAAGTCTCGGGGTGATTCATCAAGCGGGGGCTGAGAAAAAAGGGGGGTCCCAAAACGTGTTTTCCCCATGCATTTTTCCATAGGACCTCTAGTCCGAGCTACAGCCCGAACGGCTGAACAGAATTACTTGAAATTGGGCAGAAAGGTAGTCCTCAGGTCAGGGATGTGCCTTTTGCAGGTCTGGTGTTAATCTGTTCAGTAGGTCCTGAGAAAATAGCATTTAAATCAATATATATATCTGTAAGCACGCTCTGTGCGCTTACGGTAAGCTTACCGTACGCGTACGGTGCCGTGCGCGAGCTCAATTCTGATTGGTGGTTACATGACTGTAAACATTCGAATCGGTCGAAATCAGAAAGTATCGGCCGCCATTTTCTGTCTCTCGCACTGAAAAACAAAGGTTGATAACATGAAAAGGGGGCAACGAAGAGAGTTGCAGACCCCCTAGCGTTCGTCAGGGGGTTCACGAAGGACCAAAAAGTATGAAAAATAAATTTAATAATTTTCAAAAAAAATCGCGGAGTGCGCGTACGGTAAGCTTACCGTACGCGTACGGTAAAAAAAAAAAAAAAAAAAAAAAGAATTAACTATCACATTTAATATATAAATCTAAGGACCCCAAGGGAGAAAAAAACAATTGATATTTTGTAAAAAATGGCGAGGCGTGCACGGTACGAAATGCGCAAAGTGGGCGCTGGGTGCGCGAAGTGCACCGAGTGCCCACAGCGCGAGCACGGTGCGCGAAGCGCACCGTGCGCGCAAAAGTTTAAAATAAATACATAACTTAGCATTTAAAAAACCGTACAAATTCACTGAAAAAACCATAGGTTTCACACACGTTATAGTTAGGAATTAGCATTTAAAAAACCTTGCAAATTCACTTAAAAAACCATAGGTTTCACACAAGTTATAGTTAGCTGTACATTTCACTCGTAAAAAAACAATTAAATTCCACGTTATAGTTAGATCAGGTAACTATAACTTGCGCGACCGCCACTCTATCAAAAGGATGATGTCATCAGTGATCTCATGAGTGATGCCACTGACCATGTCATGAGTGATGTAATATGTGACGTCATCAGCAGTGGATTGCGGGCGCGCAAGTTATAGTTACCTGATCTAACTATAACGTGGAATTTCATTGTTTTTTTACGAGTGAAATGTACAGCTAACCATAACTTGTGTGAAACCTATGGTTTTTTAAGTGAATATATATATATATATATATATATATATATATATATATATATATATATATTACCTAATGGCAGTTGCCAGTAGGTAGTTATAGTTAGGACCAAGTTTCCATAGGAAGAGCATTTATTGTTTTGCTTATAACTTTGACGTTGTTTAATGAATCTTCATGAAATTTTCCAAACTAATTCTTTGTTCATATCAGCTCCTATGTGGGAAGTTTGAGGGTGATTCGTCAAGGGGTGACCAAGAAAAAAGGGGGTCCCAAAACGTGTTTTCTCTATGTTAATTTCCATAGGAAACTTTAGACAAGGCTACAGGTCGAACGGGTGAACGGAATTACCCCAAATTTGGCAGGGAGAAGGGTCTTGGTCTAGAAAGCATCCTTTTGTTTATTTGGTGTAAATCCGTTCAGTAGTTTTTGAGAAATATCAAAATTTACAGATATCGATATTTGGGAATTCTTCTCATTGGCTGAGGCGTTATGAGCACGAGCTTGCTGCTTATTGGCTGCGAGCGCTGCGAGCGGTTGCAACTAGGAAGTGTTGGCCGCCATTTTGTGATTTTGTCGAAGCAAGTATGGGGAAAAAAGGGCAAAAAAGTGGGAAAGAGGAGGGTAGGAGCACTGTAACCTCTGTGGGGTGTTTAGGGTGTGCTATAGACGGGGTGTAAAGTGAAGTATTCACCCGTAGCAGTGTCAAAGTGCTGGGCTATGGAAATGAAGTGAGGTATTGCCTAGAGTCTGATACTGCTAAGGTGAGCTGGTGCGGGAGTCGGGGATTAAAGCATGAGCCCAAATTGTGTGTCTTATGCTGTGAAGTCATGTGCCGTGGCCGCTGCACTACACCTGTGGAAGTAGTGTGAGCATGTGTTTATACCTTCTAGGACGAACTACTGACCTGAACTGGTCTGAAAGTCCTGGAATACGGAAAATATGTGAGGTATTGTGTAAAGTCTCATGGTGCTAGGCTGAGGTGCTGCCGGACTCGGGGATGAAAGCGTGAGTCCAAACTGTGTGTCATATGCTGTAAAGTCATGTGCTCTGGCCGCTGTGCCATATCTGTCCAAGTAGTGTCAGTATGTAGTTATACCTACTCGGAGGAACTTTTGTTTTGAACATTGTAATTTGTGTATGGTGCTTAGGGGGTGTTATACAGGGAGTGTGAAGGAAAATTTGCGTGTATCAAAACAATTCAGTAATTGTAAAGTGAAAACTACTCACTCCTACCGGTCTGAACGCGCTGGGGGTGTAAGCTGAGCTGCTGACAGACTCGGAATAAAGTCGGTGAACTACTGACACCTACTGGTCTAAAAGTGCTGGGTACGGAAATTAAGTGAGGTATTGCCTAGAGTGTCATGCTGCTAAATTGAGCTGCTGCTGGATTCGGGTATGAAACCGTGAGCCTGTGTTTGCTATGCTGTGAAATCATGTGCTCTGGGCACTGTGCCACACTTGTCCAACTTGTATATGGTGCTTAGGTGGTGTTGTATAGGGAGTGCGAAGGTAAATCAATACGATATTTGTAAAGCGCAAACTACTCACCTACTCACCCCTATGGGGGAGTAGACGTGGTGATCAAAGCGAGAGCTCATGTGCACAGATGGTCTGGCCGCTGCTTCACAGCTGTGTGGAGAATACATTTTGGCGAAGGTCTGGGAGTTGCCGTTATCTGGCCCTAAAAGAGCGGGCCTAAGTTGTCAGTTATAGGGTGGCTCTAAAAAGAGCCCTTGTGTTGATTAGTTGGAGCTACATATAAGTGCGGATGCACAGCTTTAAGTTATTCAGGAAAACTCGATTTCTGTGATCTGTGAAGTGTACTCCATCACTTCAGTAGATATCAGCCATATCAAAACGTATGTTGTTGTTGTAGATGGACCCCATTTTGTGGTATCTGAGGTATGCACACACAGCTTTGTTGAGTTTCTTCCTAGATTTTTCAATCTGTGGACAAAATTGTTTTGACCATTTCCACTTTTGTCTTTGGCATATATTGGAATATGCAAAGACAGTTTGAGGGAAAAGTAACATCAATTGTCCAAAGGTGTCCTTCATAAGCATTACCAAACCTACCCCAGTCAATGTGCCTAGGTCGTTTCCACCACAGTGCACAATCATGAGGTCAAGGTGTTGGAGATGCAAACAGGTTTTAACCAAAGGCAACAATTGGTGCCACTTCAATCCTCTCTGTGCAAACCATTTATGGTCCACATTAAACCTAGGTCTAAGTCAATACGTCTCTGTTCGGCATACCTCTTGCACCAGAAAATATAGCTATGTCCTACGATCCACACTAGCATTTTGAAGGTATGGCTGGAAGGTATGGAAAGATGTCTGTAGCTCATGCAGTTCCTTGGTAGAATAAGAGATAGGTTTAAAGATGGGGAACTACTTTTAATTGCCATACAAAACGATACGTGATTGGGAGACGAAAAGCATTCTTTTGTAAAAGTAGGGTGCACATTCATTTTGTGGAAAAGCATCTTTGTGATTGGTTAAGAAAAAGCAGTTTCAACGTGGAGTACATATAATAGGATAAAAGTTGTCAACTCAACCACACCTGTTACTTGCATTTGGAAGGCACTGTTCGAACTTAAAACAATTGTGAACTTTTAACCTCCACGTGCCGTTAAATGTTTGCAAAAAATATGGTTACGTTTAAAAAGATTGATGAACCTCTAACCTGCACATGTTGTAGAATGTTCTAGAAAGTGTGTTGATAGAATACGTTGCACTTCTGACTTCTATGTGTGAATATTTTAAAAAACTGTTTATATGGAAAATTAAAAAGAAACCAAGATAGAGAAGTGTTGACACCTAAATTTGTTCTTTACATGTATTAATGTGTGGAGCAACAAAATTATAGACAGAACAGCACCAGGAAGAGGAAGAAGCAGGGAGTGGGGGGATGGGGGGAGATGGGCAGAATAGCAGACATGCACAATTAAGTATAGCACAAGTATAGACAAACAATAGCCAAAATGAAACCACCAACAAGGAGCACAAGTCACACAACTCGCCAACATCACACCAGTGAACGAGCATAGAAGTGAAAACCATGCTGCATTCATAGAGTAGTGTACAAAGACAGATCGTTGGTGTTGTGGGATGTCTGCGACCGTGGTCATCATGGATGAGATGCCCAGCATGTGGCACATGGGCGAGTTCACTGTTTGTTACGTTGCAAACAGCTGCTCCTCACTCCCACGAGCTCCCACACTTTTGTACGGTGCGGTATTGTATCTTGTGCACTCGTACAGCACACCATTGTAATGCCTATTTGCGCATGTGCTGCTACACCATCAGAGTGCCGTTTGGAGGTGGTGCATGCCACTTTACAACATCGACTCTTGTGGCAGGCCACACCAGAACACAGAGACACACTTACCGCACTTCCTGTACACAGAGATGTCCGAGACACCTGGTTCCCGTTGTCGGATAGGCACACCCCTGCGCTGACCTGTGTACTCCGGACCAGCACATGCCGGTTGTGCATGCAGGAGGATGCGTGCATAGCTACATGTCCAGGCTCACTACCAACGCTGAGGTGATAGCACACTGTGATGTTGCAGGGCTGGTGCCTATCATGCTAACACAATGACCAAAGGGACACACTTGCTCAGATGCAGGTTTGGGGGGCGTTGGCAGTCCCAGAGTTGCTCCGAAGAGTCTTGTGGTCCTCATGGGTATCCCTGTATTATGCTCATTTATTCTATGGCACCTGTGGGTGTTCTGGTGTGGCTCTTGGCTGTGTTCTCTTTAATGGTGCAGGTAGTCGTCCTGCTTAACACCATCAGAAAGCAGGTGTAAAATCCCTGGTGCTAACGTGGCTTATCGCCGGAATTTGTTTCGCATTGCAGTTGGTGTGAAAGTTGTGATGTGATTTTTTGCGTGTGCAGGACAATACACGAACTGGGCAGTGTATCTCGTCAAGATCCAGCACCTGATGCCCGATTCCCAATCAATATAAATACAATGAGGTTTCGTAAATGATTTTGTGTGTACACTGTGAGTGCAGCCACTACGTCAGTGCAATTCAATACAGGATTTTAGTATTTAGAATAAATCGCAAAGGTGCACCTCGTGTCTTTTTGCGCGGGAATGGCTAGTCTGCATTTCATTATCAGCACTTTAATGGAAGTAAGGTTGAGATAAATCTAACACACTATTCAGTATTCCCGCGATAAGTCCTCCAAAATTTAAGACCATGGTGGACTTCATCAAATAACAGTAATAAGAACAAGAAAGAGTTACACAGCAGTTAAGAAAACAACCAGAAACTTCATGATTTTTTTTTTCAAACTTTATTTTTTTATTAACATATATCAACGATAAAGTAATAAACAAAATGGATAAAAAAAAATACAAAATAACAAGGTGGAGCACTGCTGTGGGGACCATGGATGTGGGCGACAGAGCCTGGAGAGAGACATAGAGAAAAAGAGAAGGGAAAAAAAAGCCAGAGGGAAGGAAAGAAAGGGAGTGAGAAAGGGAGAAGGAAGAGAGAGTTGGGGAGACAGAAGGAAAAGAAGGGAGAGAGAGAGAGAGAGGGAGAGGGGGAGAGAGGGGGAGAGAGAGAGAGAGAGGGCTAGAGAGAGAGAGAGGGAGAGAGAGAGAAAGAGAGGGAAGGAGAGAGAGAGAGAGCGAGAGAGAGAGAGAGAGAGAGAGAGAGACACTGCCGCCCCTGCGTACCCATGAGCAAATAATTACCTGGTGCTACCGGAGTGTGCAGCAGTGGGCACTCCACGTCCCCGTCAAAACTCTGCGCATCCCAGATATGTCGCTGAGTCCTGAGTCCTGAGTCCTGAATGGCGGAGACCACATCAGGTGCTTGGCGGATCGCACAGATGTAGCTGAGTCATGAATGGCGGAGACCACATCATCTTCTCCACAGCCCGGCAGATCTCACACATGTCGCTGAGTCCTGAGTCATCAATGGCGGAGACCACATCAGCTTTTGGGACAACTAAGCCTGTGGAAGTTAATTTCGTGCCACGTGGTGGTTGGCCCCTGATGGCCATATGAGCTTCGGGTGGCACTAAACTTGTGCATCTGAATTCCGCGCCAAGGGGGTGGTAGTCCCCTGAGGGCTATACAGATTAGGGTGTGAGTAACCTTCTGCGCAAGTTTTGAAAGACTCTTTATGGTTGAGAAACGTGGAGCGTCCGGCATCTAGTTAGCACCGGCAATAAAGGATGTGTGTCAGAGCTCACCTTCAGCTTCTCGCTGGTTACCGTTGTCTTGCACAGGAACAGAAGTCGCTAGCTTCCCGACTCCCACTACTAATCACTCAGCCCCAAGAAATGTCTTTGGCTCTAACTGATCAGCCAGGGGGAAGGGGGAAATTGGATAAAATAATAAACGATAGAAGAGACTGGTTCTGGACCTTCTTGTTTTCCTATCTGGAATTCTTCTTCAGCTATCACTCTGCCTTCTGAAGACTCCTAAGGGTAACTAAGCACACAACAAATTATTATTCCTTCTCTACTCTATTCTGTCTCTCTTCTTCTCTTCTCTTATGATTTTTCTACCTACCCAGAATCCTGAACTCTGTGCCTCTCTTCCTGTTCAACTCTGTCTTTTCTTCTTTCTTGTTATTGCTGTCACTAATTATCTGTAAAACATATATCTTTTTATTGCACCTATTTATTCTCTGTTTTTAAACATCTACTAACTCTTTCTCTTTTAGACCTACCATTAATGTTTCTGTGTGTGTCCTTCTCTTTCTTCTCGTGATTTCTCTTCTTTCTTTTCTTGCCTCTTGCTATCTAAAAACTGTCGTCTTCTAAATTAAGCCTTGGGTGCCTTTAACGTTTTCTTTTTGCTTCCTCTCCTTAGGTTACTGCGGAGCTGCTATATCTTTGGTAAGTCTTTCTCCTAACTTTCCTAGTTAACTGTTGGTATTGTCTATTAATTTTTTCTTAGGAACCTCTTCTCAGTAAATCCTATAATGTTCTTCATTTTCTGTTACAGGACTCAGTATGCTGATCTCTGCTGACCTTGGTAAGTGTTATACTTATAGCGTCACCAAACACTGCTTACATTTTAATGAGAACGAATAATCTAGCAGTAATTCACTTAGCTTTCTTCGGTTTTCTTTTCAGGTGCGGCTTAAGTCTTCACTCATTTTTTCCCTGTAGAGACGAGGTGACTCTGTACTCGACTCCCGGTAATAGCGCACTACGGACTCTAGCGGCTTTACTGTCCTCTTCGGTAAGTTTCGGTTTCTTGACTCGGAACTACTCTCAAGCGTTACTCTGGAAAACTTCTTACTCAAAACTATTTACTTCAGAACTGGGAACACACTCAAACACGTCTTCTCTGAGGAAATGTCTGGGTGAAGTGCGCATTACTTCAGGCGTGCGCGCGTCACATCGTCTCTCTGGATTTGTAAACAACTAGACCGCAGACCCCAGCGCCTGAGCGGCCATCTTAGAATTGCGGGCATGCCACAAACTCGACCATTGAAGCTCATTTGAAACTGAAATGCCTATTGAACCAAGTTCCTTGCGCTTCGCTTTGGGATTCACATTAGGGATCCTGACAATGTGACGTTGTCAATCTATTATATTTGCGTGGTCACATGTCCTGTGACGCATGTGCCGGACAGGTGTGGGGTGTGTGCAAACCTGCCCTCAGGGAGTGGACGGGAGGTGTGGAGAACTAGACCACTGACCTGCACACCAACAGCGAGTACGCCTGCGACAGGTAGCTATGTGGGGTCATCGTCTGAACATAATCTGAGTGGCGTGGCATGGCGTACGACGGAACAGGGTAGGGATAGCTACAATGGCGCGGACGGCTCGTAGTACTGCGTCTGTGAGTGGAGTGGATCGGCCGCAGTTGTCCCTCTGCGAGCCTGGGTGCGAACTGTTCATAACTCACACTATATAAGTATTGAAAAATCATTTTGTGATTCAGTCCGTCATCTTGCATTTGTCCGAGGTATTTCTGAAAATATATCGGAGTTCTTTCTGTGATAGATACCCCTTTGAAACTGCCTCTCCCCACATCAGCAGGTAACGCACCCTCTTCCCACATTACCTTCATACCCCAACAACCTTCTTGTGCCCAGAAGTGTCCCTGTGCGGTTGGACAAAGAAGAGTCTTAGACATGTATAGATTTACTTATAAAAAAATATATTTAAAGAAAAGAACAAATAAGACTGAAGGGAGTCTGGTGTTGTGGTCGCTGCCTTGGACTTGGGCTCACTGCCATTCAGGACTCAGGACACAGTTACACATGTGGGATCGGCTTCTGTTAAAGAGGGTTAGTGGTACCAGAAGTATTGAGAGTGTATGAGCCTGTGATGATGCTTGGTGTGGACGGGCCACACTGGCAGCAAAGTGTCTTGGCTATAGGACTGCGTCATGTGGAATCACGACTCTATCTGAATTGTGAGGCCTGCTGATCGTAGTCTAGGCCAGAGGTAGCGGTGAGCAAGGGTCCACAGCTACGTGCATACGTTGGTGGCGTCACCGACCTGCATAGTGCAGGTCCAGTGGCACAACTTGTCGCCAGCCTTCAATATGAAAATACTCCTCACTAATCGAAGGGAGTGTGGTGGTGTGGTCGCTACCATGAAGATTTGGGTAACTGCCTATGGAAATATGTCTAACTGATCAAAGAGAGTTTACTGCTGCGGTGGCTGCCATTGACATGGGGTCACTGCCATTCAGGACTCAGGACACTGTTACACATGTGGGATCGGCTTGTGTTGGACAGTGTTAGTTGACACCTTGTGTCCAAAATTCAAATTGCGAGGTCTGCTGCCTGCAGTGTAGACTGCTGAGTGTTCGTTTGCACTTGAAAATGAATTTGGTGATTGTACTAAAGGTATAACTGATATAAAAAAAATTCAAGAAGAAAGGATACTAAAAGGATATTATGTAGATTTGAGGCCTGTAATAGTTACTTGCCTAGTGACTCTGTAGTTAATGAGTGAAGAAATAATTTGCATTGGGAGCCCTAGTGAGTGCAGTGTAGGCGTATGATGAAGAGATGAAATAAGTACAGAATGCACTAACGAAGTGTTGTATTTTCTGAGTACAATCTTGTTGTTAGAAAATAGCATGTAATAATCGAATTGCGAGCTGTACTGCCTGCAGTGTAGACTGCTATTCCATTTTAGTTTTTATTTGAAGATTAATTTGGTCATTGTAGTAAAGCTATAACTGATATAAAAAAAGTTCTTGAAGCAAGGATACTAAAAGGATAATATGTAGGGTGTAGGACTGTGATACCTACTTGCCTACTGGAGTCTGTAGTTGCATATGGAAATACCCCTCACTGATCAAAGGGAGTGTGAGGGTACGGAGTTGGGGTCACTGCCATTCAGGACTCAGGACATGGTTACACTTGTGGGATCGGCTTGTGTTAAAGAAGGTTAGTGGGACTACGTGTCGCTGGCCTTGCATATCGATATATACCTCTGTGATCTAAGGGAGTGTGGTGCTGTGGTCGCTGCCACGGACTTGGGGTGGCTGCCATTCAGGACTCAGGACACAGTTGCACATGTGGGATCGACTTGTGTTGAACAGGGTTAGTGGTAGTACATCTACATTCCTAGTTTGAATTTTATAATGAGTATGTCGGCAATAAATATACACATAGTTGGGATTTTCACCAGAAACTACTTTAAACTTTGTTATTTCTTTTTCAAACTTCAGAACAGTATTTTCTTCCGTTTGTTGATCAACACCTAGACATATCCAACTGTTATTTTCTGTACAGTTCTCTTGACTAGCAAAGAAACGTAAGTCTATATCATCACAAATTTGTTTTATAACATTTATATTAAAACTCGATTTCGTGCTGCAGGAAAACCTAGACTTATCCAGATGGTTCCTGTTGACTTTGAATATAAACTCGCAGATGTCTATCGATCCGAACATTGGTAGGATCCAATTTCTTGAAGCTGTACATTTTTTTCCTAAGTGTCTTCTCCTGTGAAATTTCTTCCCACATTTCTTTGAATTCTGTTTTCTCAGAGTTGGTAATATATGACGTGACATAGTGAGAAACAGCAATTGAGTTATGTGCATCATATTGTATGTTCATATGTGCATTTCACATCTTCAAAATCGCCGTATTGTAATCATTATTGTACTTCGGTGCTTCTGTTCTTGTTAAATTATAAGTATTTTTAGGTGATTTACGAGTGATGGTATGTCTCATTGCTGACATAAAACTGTTCACTCTTCCTTTGGAAATTACTGGACGTGGAAAGGGAAATCGACAGTTTGTGTAAAATGTATCTTTTGTGTTATCTTTTCGTCTGCAATACTTTCCACATTGATGACTTCGATATGCAAATACGCCACACTAATCAAAGGTAGTCTGG
Organism: Triturus cristatus; assembly: GCF_964204655.1. NCBI lineage: Eukaryota > Metazoa > Chordata > Amphibia > Caudata > Salamandridae > Triturus > Triturus cristatus. The sequence continues at coordinate 918,323,951 of NC_140581.1, read as the reverse complement.
TGCTGTGGTCGCTGGCAAGTTGGGGTCACTGCCATTCAGGACTCAGGACCCAGTTCCACATGTGGGATCAGCTTGTGTTGAAGACAGTTAGTAGTACCATTTGTCACCGGTCGCCCACAGTGTAGGGCAGAGGTAGCGGTGAGCTAGGGTCCACAGCCACGTGCATACGTTGGTGGCCCCACTGGCCTGCGTAGGGCAGGTTCAGTGGCACCACGTGTCGTCGGCCTTCCATATGGAAATACCCCTCACTGATCAAAGGGAGTCTGGTGCTGTGGTCGCTGCCATTCAGGACTCAGGACACAGTTACAGATGTGGGATTGGCTTGTGTTGAAGACGGTTAGTGGTACCATTTGCCACTGGTCACCCACAGTGTAGGGCAGAGGTAGCAGTGAGCTAGGGTCCACAGCCACGTGCATAAGTTGGTGACCCAAACAAACCTTGCGTAGTACAGGTTCAGTGGCACCACGTGTCGCCGGTCTTCCTTGTGGAAATACCCCTCGGTGGTCGAAGGGAGTGTGGTGCTGTGGTCGCTGCCATTGAGGACTCAGGGCACAGTTACACATGTGGGATTGGCTTGTGTTGAAGATGGTTAGTGGTACCATTTATTGCCGTTGCCCACAGTGTAGGGCAGAGGTAGCGGTGAGCTAGGGTCCACAGCCACGTGCATACGTTGTTGACCCAAACAAACCTTGCATAGTACAGGTTCAGTGGTACCATCTGTCGCCGCTCTTCCATGTGGAAATACCCCTCGGTGATCAAAGGGAGTCTGGTGCTGTGGTCGATGCCATTGAGGACTCAGGACACAGTTACACATGTGGGATTGGCTTGTGTTGAACAGGGTTAGTTGGCACCACGTGTTGCCGGTCTTCCACAGTGTACGCCGGAGTCAGCGGTCAGCAAAGGCCCACAGACAGGTGACATTGACGTGAGCTGCACAGATTGGGAGCATTTGGTCTTCTTAACCCATTATAGTCTCTTACACAATTTGCGTCGCTTCTAATGTTGAATTGTGAACCATGTAACTCCAGTGTAGGGCGGAGGCAGTGGTCAGGATGGGCGCACAGCCACCTGGCGTTGAGTTGAGCTGCACAGTTAGTGGCACCTGGAGTACTCAGCGTGTGCGCACCCTGCGATGAGACGTGGTCCCGGTGGGCCACACTGGGAGCAATGTGTTTTGTCTAATAAATTCTGCGTTAATAAGGCCACGTCTGAGGTAACATGGTTGCGTCAGTGATGTCATCTGAGATGTCATCAGTGATGTCACTGACCATGTCATGAGTGATGTAATATGTGACGTTATCAGCAGTGCATTGCGGGGGCACGAGTTATAGTTAGCTCAACTAACTATAACATGCGAACTTCTCTGGTTTTATATGAGGCGTGTTTTAGAGGCCCCGTTGCGCAAGTTGGCTGTAGCACTGCTGGTTTCTGCTGTTGCAGTATTGTGTTCTCCAAGGTATTGGATTTGCTTCAGCCCGCCCCGACGAGTGAGCAATGCAAGGGCATTTCTGGTTCACGGCCCGGCGGATACTCAGTTCTCAAGGCTGGGATGTAAAGGGGACTCAAGGAAGCACTTTTGATTATTTCATCCATCAGGACTATTACAATCCGACATACCGTGTTTAGTCCTGCCAAGCTCTAATCCATTTGGACTGTTATTATTGAGTCCATCCCCACGCAGCATCTGTCCCGGTAAGGTGAACTCTGGGAGTTGCAGTGCCTACAACACTGCCTCTGATGTGCGGTCACATGATTGGGGATTGTAAGTGCTTCCACCAATGGGATGGTACAGGACTATTCAAAACGCGAGTGGGGCAGCATCCTCTTGAACAGCGGCATCCGAAGAAGGCTATTTGAGCCGAAATGCATCTTGCCCTAAGCTGTGAAATAAAAGGCTTCCGAAGAAATTCCCTGTGTGGCCTCTACCTTTCTCGACTGGAGGGGTTCTGTGTAAATATATACCTATGGTTTTTTCAGTGAATATATATATATATATTAATGTATATATATATATATATATATATATATAATATATATTATATAAGGTTTCAAGGAAGGAACAGATTTGTTGGGCACCCACTTGGGTCATTTTGACTTTCAGTCAATTCAAACAAAGACAAATGCATTTCGGCTCCTCGCCTTTATCAATGCTAATCTCAATGGTGAAGCATGGCTACTCAGGAGTGCCTCCATCAACATCACAAACCACAGAAAATATTTAACAATATTTTCAGTGCCAAGAATTAAAAAATAATATTATCCACTGTTAATAAAGCTGAAAGTGAAACAACACCTTCACAAGTCATTATACAGTGACTATCCAACTGCTAACAGCCTTAGGGACACGTTAACAGTGAATAGTAATTATCATGTGTGGTTACTCAGTGGAAAACAAAATAATATGAAATAGAGGTGTAATAATATACAAATTAACACAGAACAATTGCAAAATTACTGATCTCTTTAAAAAATGATAAAACAATATTTGACTAGTCCGGGATTGAGAATGAACCAAGGCAAATAATGTATTAAGAAAAATAGTAGATTTTCATGTTTCTGGACCACAGCACTGAAAAACTAAAAAATATTAGGAATAGACCAAATTCTAGGCTCTTTGGAGTGCCAAACCAGTCAAAACATGAACCAATGGTATTCGAATTAAGTAAAACATATGATTCTGATTTACCACTTCTATTCATATTTTGTACACGAAAATAACAGACTAACCTCAACCACCAGAAAATGTTCTGCTTGTGGGGGAATGTGCTTTAGCACATTAAACGCGCACAAAACGTGTCAGAATATTCTATCTGATGACAAAATGGTACGTGTTTTATGGGTTTATTCTATCCAAATTATGCACAATTTGGTCTATGTAAATGAATGTAGAAAGTGCAGCCAACTTTAGTTTTGGTCTAGTTTGGCATTTTCCTATAGGTACCATTTAATATTTGGAACATCTTGCAAAATGTTTGTTTAGATTTATGTATCTAGGGCTTTATCTCAGGCAGTAGGCATGCAATTCAGCAATTTTTAGGGTTGAAATGTCACCATATATTTCCCAGAGAATTGTAAGGTTACTACTAGGATGACTGGACTTGTTTTCCCGGATCTACAAAAAGCAGTTTGGGACTGTAGGAAATGACCATCTTTTGAATGGTGTTCCCCACATGTATGCCCTATCTGTTTTTGCTAGCTGTATAAGTCTGTGCACTTCACGTTTGCTGATCAGTAGTGAAGTGACTTTGCTCCCCTTTTTAACATGCTTTAATTGATGCAATCCTATTTGGCATATATATCTTATGTATAAGTCCTTAGTATATTTTAGAGGGTGCATCTAGGGCCTGTAAGTAAATTCCTTCTAGTGGACTGCAGTACCTATTGTACCTTCCACTACTGTGGCAGTGCAAACATGGCTTCATGCTTACCATTGTAGTCTGACTTGAGCAGTTTTATAATTTTGAATTGACCACTCTAAATAAACCCTTTTGACAGGTCTAAACTTTTCTTTAAATATTAATGTAACCTCCTGAGTAGGCCTTATAGCCTATAAGGCAGGGTATATGGTATTTAAAAGTAGGATATGTAGACATTTAAAATTACACACATCCTTACAGTGACTAGCACTCAAAGTCTATTTTCACTGTAGCAACTCCTGCTGTTCCATAGAGAAACACTGGGATATATTAACAAATGTAAAAATGCTATCTTTGGCTGGGAAATGCCTAGAAAATGTGTTCTTGGAAACTTTGTAGCTATTATTAAAAGTCCAACTCATTGTCGGGTTTTTAATAAATATTAAAAATATGCTATGCTTAGAAAGTTAACTTTTTCCTACCTAAACCCCCAGGAGGCTAATTTGCATTAGCCTCCAGCTGCAGCCATTTGAATGCTTAAGCCTTCAATCAGATGTAAAAACTGCTCCTAGAGCACAGGCAAAGCCCTGTGTGTGGAGAGGGTTTTTTCTTCCTCTGGCATGTTTCCCATTTAGGCCATGCCCAGGAACTTAATTTACTTAAAAGGCGTCTACCATGTCAAAGGCAGCTATCAGAAAATATTGCAACAGGCCCCTTTTTTGTTTCCCGAGCCAGGCAGGCACCCATTGCAGTGAGGATGGATCTGCCCCAAGAAGAGGTTTGAAGTGACCACAGAAGTGGGGTTGCTCATTTTCTTGGCCACACCTCTGTGGGGGGCACACAGGCTATGCAAAAGGGGAGATGGCTGCCCGGCATTGCATCCTAGTGCACCTATTTTGTGAATGACTAAAATGTACCTAAAGGGGGAGTTGTAGGAATCTACTAGCACTTGTACACTTTTCTATGTGATTTGGACCGAAGGTGTTTAATACACACACTGACACAAACAGCTACGCTGCAGAAATGGCATACCAGTCTCTTCATACTTTATAGTACAGGACATACATTTATTACCATTGCATTTTTATTATTATTTTTATAAACAGAGTATCTCAAACATGAGATGCTCTGCTTACAAAACTATGGTTATGTAGGTGCATTAAGACTAGTTCAATTCAATTTACAAAATAGAGGCTGTTGCACGGGGGAAGGAACAAGTAACTGAGTTAGTACTAAAGGGAGCAATGTACAGTTTTTTTTATAGATTTGCTTTATTATATATAACAAACACATTTACAATTTGGAGGTACAGGGAGGCAAAGTAATTTTCTCAGAATCAAATAATATCTGTTGGTTTATTTATGTGTCCAATTGTGGATAGACAGCTAGGCTTTTAGTACATACCACATTTGCTGTGTAGTGTTGCACCTGCAAGTTGTGCCTAACACAATAGAAAGCCAGCACAGCACAGCACAATTTAGTGCACAAAAGTCTACCGCCTAATGAGCCATCAAGGCATTGACAAGATTTAGAAGTGGAGGAGGCTCTGGGAAAATTAAATATGTCTTCATGGGAGCAGTAAACAATCAGTTATACTCCTAGTAACATAATTGCTGATAGAAAAAACTACACAGAAGTTCATGTTTAGCACCCAGAAATGTAGAAGATTGGCAGGGTCATGTGCCACTTTTCTGTTAGAAAATACTAAAATATGTACAATGAGTTGCCATAAATTGAAATTTAAGCCCATTAGTAACATCTTTCAAAGTGGTGTGGTGATAATCATATACAAGTTACATAAATCTATGTTACTAAGTAATTACACTAAACGAAATTAAGTGGTAATGCCCACCAAGTAATACTACTCTATTTAGAACTTGAGTGGAGTAAATATGTATGGTTCCAGGTTACACTGAATTATTCAGCATGTTTTCCAATTTGGCAGAAATTCATCACTTTAAGATGCACCAAAGTTGCATTTGTTAATTAAAATGTGTGGAATCTGTAAAAATGTGCTGGAACATTATTGTACCTCATTCTGATCCTTGACTCTGACCTACTAATGAAAGGCACTGTTTTTAAATGTGTGCAAATAATCAAAATATCTTTTTATAAAGCAGGCTTTCATTAGAAGGATAGCAAACCCAACGAAAAAGTCAAAGGGTCTAATTTAGAGTATGGGGATGGAAGGCTGGTCCGCCAGGTCGGCAGAGTGATGCCCTCTTTCTCCACCAGAGAGATGGAACTTGATGTGCCTTCAGGAGAGCAGCCACTGCGGCAGCACTATTTAAGCCAATGAAGCTTTGCTGAGTGGGCATCATGTTTATGTGCCCACTGAGCAAAGTGGTTTTTTTTTTTTAAATTAGCTTACAAAGAGGTAGCAAAAATAACTTTCCCTGAAACAACAGGGAGAGTTCTCCAGTGAGTGAGGGTCTGTTCTTTGGATTCATGATTAGGACTGCAAGGGTTTTCCTGGTGCTCCAACCAGGAACAATGTATGACGAATTACCGTCATCAAGAGGGTGGATGTTCTGTCCTAAGTTAACCGATGGCCTAGTGATGGCAGCTGTCAAACTATGGTTTCCGCCAAGGCAGTGGCAGGAGAGGCTCTGACAGAAGAAACATGGTGCTCCTCCTGCAATATGAAATATGTGAGGTCATACACAGAGCATGGTGAGGTGCAAGTTATAGTTAGCTCAGTAAATATACTGTTGAATTTCAGTGTTTTTCTATTTTAAACATTAGTTTTTATATTAGTACAACCCCCAGCTATAAAATCACTTTTGCCTTTTTTCAAAATAAGCTAAAGTCTTATTACCTCACTTATGTCACTGTAAACTATGTATTTTATCAGTACATTTTAAAGGTTTTTTCACATATAATGCGATTTTATCACCATACCTAACCATAACGTCACTTTAACCTTTGTTTTTTTCAATGAATCCCTGTAGTTTTTGTAATCATACTTATCCAACAATCTTACTTAGCACACCTTTTGGCTGTACATGTCTGGGAGTTGGCCATTTGGCTTGGACTGCAAACAGGCCCTGCGCCCAACTCTCTACAAGTGCCATACTCCATCTGCAGAACAGAGTGTTTATTTTTTGGTTGTATTTTAGTGTTTTTTTACTTCTTTGTATTTTAGATTTTTGTTTGCAGTTTTCAGCTGCTGCTGTTTTATATAATCTTCGTAAGTAAGTAAGTAAGTAAGTAATTTTATTAGCATAGTTACTTAAAACCATTGCTGTACAAAGTTGATTAAGAACAGGTATGGTAAAAATACAAAAATGACAATTCTAAGTAAAAACTGAATAAAATTTGCACGCTTCATGTTAGTAGGGTTATTTCTTCTTTCTTTGTTTTCCTCATGAGTTCGTATGGTCAATAATGTCAGTCGACAAGCAGTGTTGAGTCAGTGATACAAGGACCATTATAAGATAATTTTTGGCATCTTTTTTTCCACTGCCTTCATAAGTTTTACAAAGCTGCAATTCATGCGAGGATCGTGGGAAGAAAAGCAAACCAGAATTGCCTTTCTACGTGTACGAATCCCTTGCTGGTTGAAATGATGTTTCAACAAGTGTTTTCGTTCGTCACGTAGTTTCTCACAGGAGCAGATCAGGTGCAGCATATCCTCTTGCCCCGATCCACATAGCCGACAGAGAGGATTGGTTTTTGTTTTGATCCAGGTTGGAAGATTTTGAATGCAGGGGAGCAGGCCCAACCTGTACTTTAAAAAGCACATTTTGGTGGATTTAGGATATCCCTCGCCAAAATAGTGCTGTGGTGCCTTCTTTAAATACGAATTTAGGATCATCCATCCATGCGTTCTTTTGGAAAGGGCTGCCTTGTCTTGAATCCATGATAGCTGTTTGATCGGTTTTTTGACCAGTTTTTTGAAAGTTGTATGATTTGATGGGGTATCCCAAAGCTGCTCTAAACCAGTGTTCTTCAGGCTGTCCCGTAGGAACTTGGCTGCTGCCGAGGACGGGTGTTGGGCTAACTCCATCCACAAGTATTCATTTAATGATCCTTGTATCGATTTCCTCACTTTATCCCAGGCTATCATGTAGGCTCCCTGCCTTGCCAGGATCTGTTGATCAATGCCAAATTCAAGCCTAATTTGAGCTGGTGAGGTTTGCTTGGGCAAGCTGAAGATGATCCTGTAGGCAGCTGTTATAGTATTATCAAGGGTCTTGGCATCTCTTCCTCTAAGCACCTCGCTCCCGTAGGTAATTGTTGGGAGAAGTTTAGCGCGGATAACTTGCGTCAAGGGCAGGAGAGACGGGCCAGAAAGTTTGTTGTTTAAAGATTTTAGAGAAATTGCCAAAGAAATCCCTTTCCCTCGAATACTTGTTTTTTGGGCGGAAAACTGCCCTCCGTTGTCAATCTTCACTCCTAGATATTTGTATGTTGGCGTGTCTCCGATTCTTATTTTATCCCAGTACCATGATGTTGATTTGTTTCTTTTCTTGCTGATGGTCATTGACTTGGTTTTCTCCAGGTTTATTGTGAGATCGTTTTTGCTTGAATAGCATTGTGTTGCGTTCAGGAGGTGCTGAAGTCCCACCTTGGTGTAGCTTATAAGGACGATGTCGTCAGCATAAAGTAGGCAAGGTAGTTGTAGTCCTCCTAGTTTGGGGGCGTGGGAGTTGCAACCATTTAAAATAGGGACAAGGTCGCTTAGGAACAGATTGAAAAGGGTGGGGGCCAGGACGCAGCCTTGTTTCAGGCCCTTGTTGGTCGGTATGCTCCTGGACAGGACGGATCCATCCCCCACCTTTATCTGTATCCAGGTCTCTGTGTGGAGATTAATTAACAGGTTCAAAAGGGGTCTAGGTATCCCCCAATCATTTAGTTTAGACCATAAAAGGTTCCGGTTTATGTTGTCAAAAGCAGCCTTGTAATCAATGAAGCAGAAGTGTATGGGCATTTTGTTAGATTCTGCCTTATCTATTAGCATGCCCATGCTCAAGATGTTCGTCATTGTCCCTACTGCTTTGGCAAAACCAGTCTGGTTTGTTGGGATTAAGGATCTCTCTGTTGCCCAAGCCGTCAGCTCTTCTAGTAGGATGCCTGCAAGATATTTTGCCTCAATGTCAATTAGAGCCACCAGTCGATAGTTTTGAGGGGAAGCCTTATCTCCTGCCTTGTGAATTGGGGAGATAATAGAGCCCTTCCAGGAGCTTGGCAGGATGTTATGGTGTCTTATCTCCAAAAAAAGTGGTTCGAGGGCTGTTGCCCAGCCTGCCACATCTTGTTTGTAGAGGATTGGCGGGATACCATTCGGCCCTGGTGCTCCCTCTCTTCTTCCCTTCTTGATTAAACGCTGAATGGTGTTTTGTAAGTTCGGCAGATTCTCTCTATCATTTTGAGACTGCCCTTCTGTATAATTTGTGTTGTCGCTCATTAGTGACTTTTGAGTGTCAAACTCATGGTCCTGGTTGTGACCCGCAGCCTGGTGAAAGTGGTTGCCAAGATAGTTTGCCCATTTGTCCTCTGAGATGTTAGATGAGACCCCATGGTGCATAGGTCTTGTGAATGTGTTTATTGATTTCCAGAACCTTGCCCCATCGTTCCGTTTGATGTCAGAGTGTAGTCTCGCCCATAGGTTGTCTTCAGCGGATTTGTTTGCTTCCCATTTTGATTTTTTCAGTGTTAATTTTAATTTCCGTAGCTGATCACGCTTTACTAGGTTCGTAGGATACTGTTGAAGTTCTCTCATTGTACGATAGATTGAGGTTTTTATGCCTCTGATTTTTCTTTTATGTTCTCGGGAGAATTTGCACGATCTTTCATTGCTTAATTGTGGTTGTATTTTAGGTCTTGTGGCGTACATGGACATGGTATCTGTAAAATGTTCCCAGTTTGTGATTTTACTGTATCCAGTACAACTACCAAAATGCTGTTTTGCTCTTTCCACTAAGGCTCCGTCTATTACTGCTGAATACTTAATTTTTTTGAAGTTGACAGTATGGGTTGACTCTTTTGGTTCTTTCGAAAATTCGAAGTTGGGTTTTGCAATCTTAAAGATGGTTTCTTGGGGGCAATGATCGCTGTCTCCGCTGCGACCTATCTTATATGATTTTAAAAACTGAAATAAAGGAAGAGAAATGAAGGTATAGTCTAAAATACTGCTTGCTCTTGTTGAATGAAAAGTTGCAGCTGGGGGATTGTCTCCAGATGTCCTTCCATTTAAGGCCCTGATGTTGAAATGAACCAGATCTTCCAAAATCTTATTACCTAGCTTTGTTTGCTTGGAGATCTGTGAAATCGCTTGTGGAGGAATGTCCCAGATTGCATTTTGAATTTGTGGGTCAACTTCTTGCGTGGCGCCCATGAGGTTGAGATTGAAGTCCCCAGTGAGAATAACATTTGTTGTGGGTCTTTCCCTAATGCAAGACTCCATGAAGCTACAAAGATTTTTAGCTTCTTTTCTTTTCTTTCTCGGGTGAATGTAGACATTGATTAAAGTAATATCATTTTCGGTGGGGCCTATTGTAAGTCGTGGCAAGTGAATGTTTACCGCCAGCAAGGCTGTGAGGGTTGGACCAACTTCTTTTGCTGTCAAAATGCTTGTGGCTGCTATGTAAATTGCTAGACCACCTTGAAGGTGCCCATATTTGGCTGTCCTTTTTGCAGCGGTGAAAAAGCGTAAGTAGCCGTGTAGATGCGGGGGGTCAGCAAGCCATGTCTCTTGGAATGCCACGACGTCGAAGTTCCTGATATATGTCATAAACTCTGAGTCTGATATTTTGGCGGCCAAGCCATTGATATTCCATGAACATGTTCTTAATGAGTCGTGTGCGGCATCCCCTGGCTTCGTGTTTTTCTATTTGTAACACTTTTTAACTACTGTATTTAAAAAAAAAATGATATTCTTTCTAACATTATTTGTTAACTTTTTTTAACACTACCTTTGTTTTTTGCCCAAGTCTTTGCGGTCTGTTTGCAGGTGCTGTTCCATGGGCCTTAAATACATTATTTTGTTTACTTCACTACAGGCTATGACTGTCTGCAGTATATCCTAAAATACTGCATGTTGTCATCGATTTCTTACTCTTCTTGTTGCAGTACTTCCTCTGGAGCAGTTGATTGTCTTTCAACTGCTCAGTTCTTTTGTACTTTTGCATGCGCTATGGTGTTTAGGTTAGGTCCATAGCCCTCAGGTGCTTCCACGTTTCATTGGTCCCCATTGAATAATGGCCATTTTTCGCTCTGTGGAGCAACTTTTGGCAAAAAGTGACATCACCTCCTGTACACTCATTTTTTTTCCCGCCAGCTGGAAGGTCCAACAATGACCACCCCATTGATTCCTTCACAGACTTGCTTTTTGTGGTTCTGCAGAAGACCTTGGGAGCACAATGGTGCCAATATCTTCCAATGGTGAAGCTTTGTTAGGCATTGTGAATGCTGCACTTGGTGTTTGCGGGTCTCCAGTTCTCTCTGGGGCCATGATGGCTAAGGATTGTATGTAGTGCAGGATGATGGCAAAGGATTTTAAATACTTCAAAATGTCTCTGCTAAATGCCAATCTAGTAATGGTGCTTACCAAAATCATTTGAGGTTGTTTCTAATGGGTGTGTTTTTTATGGTGTCTCCTGAGTGGCCAATCAAATGGCTGCTTTTATTTTTGACCTCCCGTAGTTGCTGCAGTACTCCTGCAGGGCCCATAGAACCAGTGAGAGGGTCCCACGAGTGTTTCATTTGGTTTTTAATTCCTGTTCTGCATCCCTCTCAAGTACCGTGGTACCGGCGCCAAGCATTAATCTCCGTACAGCAAGACCATGCAGGATTCAGTTTGTGAAACTTGCTTTGGTCTTGTGGTACTATTACAGTACCACACAAGAGGGGGGAGGGGGTGTCATTCTGAGTCCAGTGTAAGTGCCGCTGTACCTACAGAACAAAGATTGTTGGGCTTTGGGGGCTCTCTCTGGAAGAGAGAAATCTTTTAACTGTTAAAATCATGTAGTTACTTTAACATTAGTTCCTATGGGGTGCTTTTTTATTTCCCTGCCTCCAAAGTTTTCTTTGAGTGGTTGCTACAGTGCTTGTGAGTGGTCTTGTGTGGTGTTTGATTTACTCGAAGGCCTGGCTGGAACACATGTGAGCCTGTTTTGACACCTTTATACCTGTACTAACTCTAGAAGTGTGGTTTATGATTATGATAGCTGTAATCTTTTGTGGATAAGGGTTTGTATTGGCGTATCGCATCCTCATTAAATTTCCCTAAACTTCTCTGAATAAGTAGCAAGTATTTCCAATATATCAACCACTCCCCCTTATCGCTCCCACATTTACTACTAAAACATACACCTATGTGTGTGGAGATATCTGCCACTGGTAAGGAGATCTCAGCACAAACAAAATAGAAGAGGCGAAAGTCTCCGGCCATAAGTTTGTGAATAGCATTTTATAGACTCCTTTATGTACCACAAAATACAGTTTTTTAATCAGGTCATTGTTCCTGAGAGTTATTGATCGAATCACAATTATGGGGATATTCTCAAGAACGTGTCATAATTATCGCAAAATTAGCTTAGTGCAACTTTACATATCGCAGTCTATCACGGGAAAACAACGCCGTGTTAACGTAGTATTCTCAACCCGGCGGCACCATGCGAGAGTCTCATGATAACACGCCAAATGACCACGCAAAAATCAACGCGGCATTCAAAAAATGCGAAACACGAACGCGAAAAAAGTTGCAATGCCCCAAATCGCGATACAAAAATCAGCGACAACCAGCGACAGGCCTGCAATTCCCAAGCGTCATGCGGGAAAATGCACTATAAAAGCAACAAAAAAACAGACCAAAACCAAATCAAACTGCGTAGCACCATGGATGTACCCGGACCGAGTGCAGATGACAGCCAAACCCCACAAGCCACATGGAGGACCAGCCAGGAAACCCGTGCTCGGGGAAGGGCAAGGAGAAGAGGAAGACTGGCTTCAGTCCGCAGGAAGACCGGACCATCGTCATGGAGGTGATAGGACACTACCAACAACTGTTCGTCACCTCCACTGCGACATTGGCAACACAAACGAAAATATGGCAGTCCATCGTGAACAACATGAATGCAGTCGAAGTGTTGAGGAGGTCAATAAAGGAGGTCAAGAGGCGCTGGTATGATGTGCAAAGCCAAACCAAGCACAAACTTGCTGCCAACAGGAGGGCATCAAAGGCGACTGGAGGTGGGAATCCTGCGCCACAGGAGGAGCTGGATGAGCTGGAGGAAATGGTGGCCACAGTCATCAGTGTGGAGTCGGTGCAAGGAGATGGGAGCCCAGAAACAGCTCGATATGACCTGACCCAACAGCAACAAGGTGAGGAACGACCAGGGACTGGTGGGACGGTGGGAGATGGTCACAATGGCACACATGCACAATTATGTGTAGCACACTGCACACCCACAATGATTGTGGAACATGTCCCTAATACCCTTGGCACACTGCAGCACACATAGAAACACCAAGTAAGCCCCCGTCCACCATGTGCACAAAGGGGCCACCCTCCCTATCACCAATCTCACAACCTACCCATACACATGTCCTGAATCCAGCAAAGCAGCGGCTCTGTGAGTCACACTGACAATGCAAGTGACACCTCATGACCAATAGCATGGCTGCAGCCAAAATACATGTCATGGTGCATGACACGACACTGAGGTAGCCGAGTGTGGATCACATCCTCAAAGTAGCAGGTCACAGTCTGACACATCCACGTGCACATACAACCCCTGACGTCAACAACACATCTGAAGACAAACAATGCACAAGAGTACAAAAACTGTTCAAGAGCACAAATGACCCATCTCAGCACCCGAAAAGCACACAAGTCAAAGGCACACCGCCTCAAAGGGATAAGGGGCCGCTAAATTAGAGCTGCTGGGGCAACTCTCCCACAATGCAGCACACACACATAGCAATCACAGCACATCAACATTGACGACAATGTGGTACAAAGTGCAACATTTACACCACATGACAGAGGACACAACTGGTGCCGCTTGTGCGTAGAAACTGGCCAATCACATCTGGCATTGCATGAAACTGTGAGATGACAATGTACAAGTACAACCTCACATCCGTCATGTAGTCAAAATGTCCACTGTCTCCCATCAAATAGCCAGCTCCTCCAAAACAGTCAAAATGTATATTGTCATGCTGTCTGTCTGGAAAAATGTACAATGCGTCAGCATACATGGAACACACTGTTAACCTGCATCTCCCCTCTACATTGCAGAGGGACAATTAACACCTCCTGCAGAGCAGACCAGACATCTCTTCAGTGATGATGAAGAGGACCCCCTGGTCAATTGCTCTGACACCCTCCAATGGGTCGTAGACAGCCTCCTCACCCCACCTCCAGGAGCAGGTCAGCCCAGCTGCTTCAAGGTGACCCCACCCCTGCACAAACCACACAGCAGGAAGCACACACCACCACGGTTGTCTCACAGGACCCCCGACCAACACATGGAATTCCAACGCCGTGTGTTAGGGTGCCAGGAGAAGATGACTGATGAGCTGCAGGTGGGGTTCGACCTCATGGCAGCCAAACTAGATGCCATACGTGGGTGTCAAGTCCCATCAGGGACCACTTACAGTCCCTAACGGACACCCACTGTCCGCTCCATGCTCTCCAACAATCCTTGGCTGTCACCGCTGGGGCCATTACTCAGAAACAAGAACTGTCTAATCAGACAGGCTCCAGCGATGACAGCACAGAGTTGGCACAGATGTGGAGGACAATGGAGACCATGGAGCTGATGCAGGCTGGAAGCCAGCGAGATGTAGCTGGGATCTTCCATCCTCATCTTGCCTTTGCTGCCACAGAGCCTGTCCCAGATGACTGCTGCTGGAACTTTGACACAACACATCTCTGCCCCCTGATGTGTCATTGGCACACAGTGATGCAGCCCTACCACCTTCGGCCCCTGATGTGTCATTGGCACACAGTGATGCACCCCTACCACCTTCACCCCTGATGTGTCAGTGGCACACAGTGATGCAGCTATATCACCACCACACACACCTGATACACCGGACACAGAAGACATATCAGATGAATAAGATGTGGATCGTCATGACTGTGTGAGGAAGGAAGTAGTAGCATCCATCCCCGCCATATGGCCTGCCCTGCCTGGTTCAGCCCTATGCATCATGCCCTGGCCAACACCTCCCACTGTCCCCCAAAACACTCTGCGACATTCACACGACCCCGACATGGACTGCCATATCTGCTCTGGTTACCAATGACACAGCAATCCAGCTGCAGACTGAACTCTTCCTCTTCCGATTTACTTTTCATTCCCCAAAGGACTCTGGTTGGCACTCCACTGTGCAACCATGTAATGAGGGGTTGGCATGGCCATGTACTGCTCCAGCTCCTACACCCCACAGAATGTGAATAAAACATTCACAATCACACAGTTGTGTCATGTCTAAGTTCAATCAAGTTTAAAAGTATGGATGAATGTAGGGATAGTGATTGCACTAAAAGGTACAGCCTGGGAAATGACATCAATGCGCATGTTTGACCCTGACCCACATGGCCCATTAGATGACTGTGAAGGTGTGAACTAGCTGTGGCCTCATTGCACATGAACAACAATCTCGCAACCCCCCAACGTAGCCCCACATCCATGTCTTAAATAGGGCTGTGTGTAAAAATGTCAAAATCGGTAGCAGTCCTAAAGTAGTGTCCCCCCTCACATGTGACAACAGAATATCTCTTCGCATACCTACTCACACACATCTGTGTGGACACAGCCTGTTTTGATGGATCACATTGATCCACATGGCAAGAAGTCGGACACCAAACTCACATTGCCAAAGACACGTAAGAGCACAGGTCTACCAGCAACTATCCCAACCACAATGTCTGGCTCACAGAGGTGGAGCTGGCAATAGGGACTCACCCCCAATGGAAATACGTCTGTCAGTCCCTCCCTGTGTACGGATAATGCTCATTGAGGCACACGATTGGTCATTCTAATCAGCACTCATTACAGTTGAACACAAGTGAAGTTGCGTAGACTTTATTAGCATGTGCGTGTCAGTACGGGCAAGACAAGGGCCACAACATGCAGGCCAATGCTTAAGACACTTACAGGCAGCATAGGAACATGTCAAGGTGCAAGAAATGGGGAGACAAAAATGAACACCAATCATTACGGATGGCAACAGTCTCAGCCCACCTTGCCTTGTTGGACGAGTCATGTGATGTTTGGCGTCTGCTCATTGCCCCGTGTCAGGGGACACGACTCCCACCCCATGGGATCTGCATAGTGCTGTACCACCGGACTGCACCGACTGTCTGCTCTGCTGACAGTGAGCAGGTGAAAGGGTCCAACAAGGTCACATGTCATACTACATTGCCATGTGTGTACTCTCCCTCCAGCAGTATGTCAGATTTAGTAATGTTGCCAAACGACGCTGTGCAGCTCCGCCCATGGGACTGCATCAGCTTGCACAGGTGTGCGTCAACACGCGTAGGTGCACACACATGCATTCTGAGTCCATGCGAATGCAGACATGTCCACTGTTGTGGTGGGACATGTGACCATTCCTCCGAGATGCAACAAGGTGTTGGGACCTGTGCTCTGGGTTACAATCAGTTGTGGCTGCAGGAACGTAGTTACTCGTCCATGAATGCAAGCGCAGCTTCATGGGCAATCAGTTCCAAGAGTACGTCGTTGTCGAGTTCAAGGAACACGAGGGAGAGCCAATCCATTAACTGGTCTGGACAGCTGTGCTCCATCCACACCGTTTCACCAATCCGCAACACAGCCCAATAGGGGAGCGCCTCGATGTGGTCACTGCACACGAGGAATTGTGCAATCTCCCATCCCCAACTGCCAGCACATATGCCAAATGCCAAGGCATACCATGCACGGGTATCACGGTTGCACTCCTAGTCATGGGCCAACAGGGGGCACACACACAAGCCATAATCCAGTTCAGCTACCGTTGTGTTGGTTAAGCAGACATCCATGGGCCACTCGAATGTGCATGATCGACAGTGGAACCAGGGCTGGACGCAGGTGACGTACGCAAGACGGAAGCTAAGACGGTAACTGATGTGTAACACTTCTAGTGGCAGTGATCCCAACAGATGCAGGATACGTGCACGGTACAGGTCCACGTGACAGGGTTTGTGCATGTGTCCAAGATGGCCTGCCAGTGCGTTTGTTGGTCTCGTAGAACCGGCACTCTTCTGACCTGCGGCAGTTATGTGGATGATATGCCACAGCTCAGAGCAATGAGTCGTATGTGTGTGCAACGTTTGGACGTATGGTTTGTTTTTTACCTATGTGTCAAGGGCATCCCATGCAGGTGTACCTCAAGCAGGGACAACTGTGTGTGGGGTGTCGACACATTGGTCTTTCGTTAGCGCAGTTCGTGGTGTGGGAGTTGTCAAAATCTGGTATGGTATCAGAGGGTGCCAGCCGCATTCAAGACCAAGGTTGGAGATTCAGATGTCCTTCCGCCTTATGTTTTGAGACAAAGGAGCTTTCATACCTAATGTTAGTCTGATTACTGCTTGCATTTTTGAAATGTGATGTGGCCTTCGCGCTGCTATTGATGCCAGGCCTTAGACTTATGGTGCACCAATAGCGATACACACACAACAGTTGGCATTTATGAGCCAAGAGCCCGATTGGCCTTGCGCTCCTTGTACAATCTCTCTCTTTCTCTCTCTCTCTCTCCCTCTCTTTCTCTCTCTTTTTCTCTCTCTCTCTCTCCCTCTCTCTCACTCTCTTTCTCTCTTGACACACCTTCTTATCTTGAATTTTGTCTTGCAGGCTGTGACTTACAGATTGTCCAGGGAAGACCCGCCATGACTCTTCCAAATTGTTGTTTAGAGTCAAATTTGATTGTGATATTTTGTTTGTACTTTCAATGGTGAATGAATGATTCTCCTTTTTATGACCACACATGAATGTTAATTGTTGTAAATGTGCGACATCAGGCGAATGATTTTGTTCAATATTTCATGGTGTAGATGTGCAATATCTTGGTCTGGGGGGGCTGGAGGGTGCCCGGGGTAGGACCCCAGGGGGTGGTGGGGGTCCTGGGGGTGGTGGCGGTGGGTGTTGTGGCCCTCTTGGGTGTCCGAGCTGCATGATCAGTGGTTCCATGGCATCTGTTTTTCTTCAGGTTTGGCTCTGGGCTGGGCTGGGCTCCCTGTTATGGTGCATGTTGTCATCCGACTTTACACCAGGTAAGAGCAGGTGTTAAATTCCTGCTGCTAACGCGCCTTATCGCATGTTTTGTGATCTTATCACAGATCTGGCTGGTGGTTGAGAATGTTGTGACGTGGTGTTGTCGCGGCTTTTTGCACGGGAACGCCTACTCTGCATCTCATTAGCGTTAGTTGCCGGGATCATCTGTGGCAATATATTTTGCGGCTGCCATCGCAGGGGAACTGGTTATATCGGCTGTTAGCACCAGCTTGTGAATGGGGCGCTAAGTTTAACACCACTTTGGCTGAGATAAAGGGCCGATAACTCGGCGATAAGTCCTTGAGAATGTGCCCCTACAAGTCATGCAGGAACATTGCACTCGCAATTTGTTCCCCATCTTACGTTTTAGCAAAAAAACCTGGTGAAATAAACGTGCTAAAAAAAACTTTAGAATGATAGAAAAACATATACTATCGCTACTTAAAATCCAATTTCCACATTTGTTCTCATACATAAGTCCAAGACTCATGATATTCCTGTACTTTTTCACCCAGGATTTACTGTACCCCGAGTTATCAGCAAAACTAGGTGCTGGATTATCGATATGTGAAAACATATCACATGTAGTCACAGCTTCAGAAGCTTGACTTTATTTATTTTATATAACAAATAGATTCTCTCTGGCACAATAGTCAGAACATCTTGCTAATGCATGTGGTAAGTGATGCTCACTCCAGGCAAGGAAGAGCAGCTAGAGAGAGTGATGCCGTGGAGGAATGCCGACCAGTGCGGAAATGAGACGGAGCAGCCAAAGAAATGCAATTTCCCACAAAATAATTCTATGCAAGCTGTATAAACTTTATTTTCTCAAATAAATATTTTAAACCGCAAGGAATTTTCCAGTTCCAAGGAAACACTCTGAGTAACCTTTGTCAGTGATCCAGGTCTGGGCAAGCAGCCAGCAGGGTTATGTTTTCCTTGTTACCTTAAGCAGTAAACTTCCTAGTGTCTCTTGTTTCATGACCGCAAAGTGAATTTATATAAACTCACTGAAAAGTTTAACCAGGCTTGTCAAACAGGATTTAGGGATATAAATGCTTTATGGATGTTTACTTAATCACCGAGAGCTCCTGTTCCTTGTATGGTCAATATCTAATAAAAATGCATGGTGGTAAATAAACAGCACAGGCCCAGCGGGGGCCATTTCAGATTTGGCATCTACTTTCTTGGTTTTATTTATGGTCCCTCCGCCTAGGGAATCTTACAGGCTGCACAAATGAGTGTTGTCTACATTGTCCAGGAGGAACATGCTTATTGACAGAACAGGCACAAGGAGCTGTTTCATAATATAGCTTAGGTAAAAAGCAGGAGTTTCATTCCTCAAAGTCAAACCTGTTATAGTGGCAGCTAGTATTTTATGTGTGCGTTTTCAAAATAATTGAATGAGGGCGTTTGAGAATTAGTGGTGTTGATTGTTCATTGAACTGTTAGCAAAAATCAGGAAGATATTACCTTTGCCCTTGTGAACATTAACAATTTGTGCTTTGGGGTAGAGGACGCTGCATTGCAAAATGGCTGCAATTCGGCACAGCTCAAGTACTGCTTTATCCACTGAAGTGTGTTCTGCTACTGGGTGCATGTGTCTGGACCAAAGCCAGTGGTCTTGTCATAACCTATTGTGCACTCGCCCTCTGAGCGAAATACTCTCATACAAGTACAGCATTCATTCTGTGGAAGGAAATCCTGGCTATGCTTCAGAAATGTTGGTGCTGCTTGGCAAATGGTTTTGCATCGCTGGAGAAAGTTCTATGCATTGGCTCCTGAATGCAAATCAGAAACAACATTACATTTTCCGTGAGGCCACAGAACTCTCATAATGTTTGGAAATGTTGGTGCCCATTTAAAAGAAATTAACTGTAAGTGTCCAAGTAGTAAAAAACGCCCTTACTAGGCAATTGAGATATTTTCTTGCTGAAGATGCAACCTTGTTGCCAGACACCTGCTGTGTAAAATTTATAGGTAATGTTTCCCCTGAAACCATGTTTGGAAGTTGAAGCTGGCTTCCGAGGAATATTCCAAGACAGTAAGGGGCTCATTTACAACAACTAACGAATCGATGCACTGTGGCTGCGATGCGTCAAAATTACTTGCATTTTGCTACGTCATTGTCAAAAGCCATGGGTGCACTGTATTTATGGTACAGTGCACCAGGGCGTAAGATTCAGGCTGTGTCAAAAAAGTGTGATGCCCACGCGGATGTGATGTCACAACGAAAAGTAACACATTGGGAGCAAAACTGATGTAAGGCTGGTTTTCTGCACGTAATACACCACAAACCCCCTTAGCATCACTTTTCAGTGCATGAAGTGTCAAAATAAATGAATAAAAAAAGGTTTTGTGAAAAAAAATATTGGCAGACTCACAGAAGGCAGCCATTGAGCAGAAAGCATAGAGAAGCAGCCAGGACAATAACCCCTGTCAACCCCAGCACCAGCCAGTATGTCCAGACAGACTCACAGGGGCAGAGGAATTTCAGTGAGGAGAAGTATAACATCTAGATCACTGAGGTGACAGAGCACCAACATCAGCTCTTTGTCACTTCAAAATTGTCATTTGGGAAGAAAGAGGCCATTTGGAAGTCCATAGTTGACAATATCATCAGCGTGGGACAAGTGAAGGGGACAGTCACCTAATCCCAGAGGTGTTGGGGGCAGGATCTCGGGGAAAGGATAGTGCTGACTAGGAGGAACAACAAGACCTACAGAGTAAGTCACAACAAGGGGCGATGTGGACTAAAAAGGCCATGTTGTGCAGTGCAGCTAGCTATGTCCCAGCGCTCCACTGCGCTGTGTGTGGGGCAAAGAGTAGGAATCCGGGTCATGTTCTGTTAACCATCACATAAATGTAAGTCACACTGCACAGTTACAGCTCAGTCCAGCTCCATCACATTCCTCCCTTCCATTTGTGAAGTGCAGCACCAGTCCAGCTTCATCTTTGTATACTGGCACTTGTAGTGGAATGGATAACATGAGTCACTAGAACTACAAGTCCCACATTACAAAGCCAAAATACATAGACTGGAATGACACATTATGCACGGACACATGAACGCTGCCCAACCTGACTGTAACAAGGCAGGCCACGTTGCACTATGGGGCCACTGTGTCTGAATGGGGAAACATTGCTTAGCAAGGCTGTGAGAAGGAATTTTTGTACTGCTAGGTAGCCTTACCAATACACATGCACAGCTGTGTCTGACAGTGTCACCCTTGTGTCGCAAATCGGGAGGGACGGCAGTAAAGAGCCCACTGGGGTACTACATCCTACATGTGATGTGGTCCTGAGTGAAGATGTAGCATGTGGCAGGAGCGAATCTGAAGGCAATGGGCTCACCATTTGTTAAAGTAAGAGGATGCGAAACAGAGATCTGTCAAGTTATAGGATGAACTAATTTGCCACCACAAGGGGTGGGAGTCAGGGATGGTTGAAGGGTGAGGTGGATGGACTCAGTTGTTTGGCAAACCAGGGTAGCTCCATCATCAATTCCGGGACTACTACCATATGGTTTACAGCTTGATCTATAACCCTCAAAAAGCAATGTAAGTCCATTGGATATGGTCACACATATTGTTTGTGTTGTACACACATAAGCGTCAATGTATGATCTGGGTTCCATCAGTGTGTGGCAGTATGTTGAGTCCTTGGCCCAAACTGAGTATTGCCAGAGGAGGAAAGTACATGTACAAGTGATGGGGACTGAGTCAATGATGTGTGATACTCTACAGATAACCAGCTCTGGGAATGAAGTGCTAGCAATCTGACTAGTTTGACAGGGCCCATTCCCTCAGAGTTGGTAGACAACGCCCACTGTCCACGAATAGCCAACTGTGTGTGCAATGAAATCACAATACTATACACAAATAGGAAACCCATGGTAGATGCATGCCGTCACACATTACTGTAGTGTAGCAAGGTTGGAAGCTGTGTAGAGATGTGCAGGATATGTGTGAAAAACTCAACCCTTGGCCAAGTGAATGTACAATGTGCATGCAAGACAGCACAAAAAGGCAGAGAGCTGTGGTGTACTGTGTGAAAGGTGGACTGCAGGATCATAAGTAACTCATGACCAAACTCACATCACCTTCACAGGAGCTGTGGCCTGTGCACTGGTCACAGGGAATGCAAGCACCCTATGGAGTAGGTGCAAGGGGCACAGTAGTGGTGTAGGTACATCAAAACACAATCAGTATAGGCATCATGAAAAAGAAAGCAAATTACCAATTACCAATTACCTCATATATGAAACTTGTAGGAATGGCAAGCCCAGCGAAATGCATAACAGTGTTGCAATTTGTGTCATGACTCCATAGGTCAGCCTTCTCACACAGTGTTGTGCGAAGAATGCAAAGAGTACTGCCATCTGGAAGGCAACTGCAGTGCAACCTGGCCTCTATCGTCTGTGTAACAGATGTCCTATGCATCAATGATGAGCTGAAAGTGAATTAGTGGAAAGTCTGAACGTCAACCTCATGGCAGAATCTAACATAGATCACCATTAACATATTTCTATTTCATTGCAGAGAATGAAACAGCAACTCCTGACCAGCTACCTGTTCTGGATGAGAATCCTGCTTAGGATGACAGTCTGCAAACCCTCGACCGAGAAACCTTCCATCAAATCCTGGCCTCCATTCAAACTCCGGGCTATCACCCAACAAACACCACCCACCATCCCTGGACTCTGAGGACCCACAAGTTGAATTCCAAAGTTTTGCGTTAGCAGACCAGCAGGAGCTGGTAGATGAGGTGCAGGCAGGGATGGAGTCTGTGGCAGGCACCCTGGAGGGAGTCCGTAGTTGCCTCTATGCCAAAGGGACACCTTAGCAGCTATAAGAGGCACCTACACTCTGTTCCATGGCTTAAATCCGTCCCTGGCTGACACTGCTGGTGTCCTGATGCTGAGACACAAACTGCCCTGCCAAAGTTTCACCAGCGAAGTTGCCAGCCAGCTGGGGGCAATCTGCAATATCCTGGAGTCCATGGAGCGACAGCAGTACTCCTGTATAGCAACAATGGATGCCTTAAACCGCAATGTTGTTGCAGTGCTGGCAAACCAGCAGGCCCATTTTAGTGCTGTGCTGCCTCATATGGTCCATCTAGGTACTCCCTGTGGATTGTCATGCAGCATGTAAGACTGTAAAATCTATTGCTATACGCTTATGTGAAATGAGTAAATTGTAGCAAGTACACATATTGTGCCTCAGCAATGCTTTACTGTTATGGCAAATACACAAGGTCACACACATTAGAGCATACAAATAGTCTGTGCAAGGTAGTTAACACATAGATGGTGGGTGGCTAGCTACCTTCAAATCAAAAGACCTGTTGGACATGTCTCCAAGAATAACACATGGACTTACCTGGAATAATTTCACATAATGAAAATAGACCAATAGTATGTGGTCCTTTACATATCCATATGTCTGTCCATACATTTCTGTATGGATTGTTATCTAAATGCAAATCAGCTCATTCTTAATTCATGTGATGAGTGTGTGTGTGCATGATGTAGACCTTGTATATTTGAGTATATTGTGCTGTATATTGCAGGCAATTGGCCAAAAAGGTTAATGGAGACCATTTCTGTGGGAAACAGTATGGGTAAGGCTAGCAGTAGATGGACAGTTAAATGGCCCGTATGCTGACAAAACAGTGCATACATTGCATACATGCCTGTGGCACTTAACACATTGGCCTTATTCCTCACAAAACACTACAAAGGTATGGACATGTGCATATTATAGGGCATTGGGTATATGTCACATATTTTGGGTAACATGTCACTTTCTGACCATAGTACGGGTGAGAGAAATTTGAACTAATTACCATCAATTGGTTTTGGGACAGATGATGGCACATGTACCATACGCATCCACACCATAGCTAACACACAAATAGCACAGTAGATACAGAGCTATCTATCATGTGAGCTTACATTCATTGGAAATAATTTCACATAGCAATTTGGTCCTGTCAATTGGACATGCAACGTTGTCCTAAGTCTGTTGTAAATCTATATGTAGGGTAAAGCTGTTTTCTGTTGACTGATGACACCACTTACACATCTCACTGCAACTAATTTACAAGAACACACACAATCCTTACAGAGCACAGAAACAATCAGTTGGCATTCACTGGGAGAACTGGGATATCTGAAGCTGTCCACTTTGGGGCAGGTGTTTGGGGCAGGACCAGCTACAAGACAAAAAGATGGTACATTCCTCTCTGAATGCTGAAGAAGTACACTGTGTACACTTGAAGCACAGTACGTTGACTTCACAAATGAGGCATGGAAGAAAAACATTCCTAAATGCCCATGTGATTGGAAAGCTACTCAATCCACAGCTCATTTTTTGCTTTTTTGTGGGTTTTATGATATTAGTTATTTTTTTAAACTAAGAAAACTCTTGTTTTATCAAGATGCATTACATTTTATATGTAAACACTAAAAATGATGTTGTCTCAGGCTATATCTTTCAGGCAACCAAGAGGAGCATATCCCTTGCACATTTGGATGAATTGGTCTATGAAGAAGAAAGTAATTTATTATTAGGAAGTGGATACTTATGACTGTATGTCAAAATTATTCGCTTGACTTCCATGGATATGATATCAAGGACAACCTCCCACCTGACCTCTATTTCTTAGCTCTTTTAGGGCTTTAACAGCTCCTCTGAATTACTATATATATATATATATATTTTTTTTCCGCATTATGTGGACAGTACTGAAATCTACTTTGGTAGTTCTTCATGTCATCTGTAGAAATCCGGCTGGGTTTCATATAGTTGTTTATATCTCTGTGAATCCTACCATATGGTTGTCATATTCATTGATATGAGATATATTACATTTCATTTTTACACTTTGCATCACATTTACTTATTTATTTGTCCCAATAAAATATGTTGCACTATTCTTTCACTTATTTCATGCACTACTTTGTACGGTAAGGCATAAGGCGCTGTGACTTAAAATAATTTTTTAGTATTTCTATAACCCTATTTTGACTCTCTTTGCTTGTTTTTTTCTTTTATAGTCCTTTTGTCTTTTGTTCATATCAATCCATGCTACAACGATTTAGACTCATTATATCACGCAGTTTGTGTGTATATGTAATATCATTTTTTAGACTTTATCTATCAATGCTATACTTAGCAATCCATCCAATTGTACCAGGAGGTGGCTTCAATACTCTGTTTATTACTCTGTTTCGTCATTTGCCCTACCTTAGATGACCACGCATTATGCGGACATTGGGGCTTAGCCATATGGTACTGGTGTTATTATTATTTTTTGCTAACTGAGAGTTCACAGCATTATGCTATGATTGATAGCTTTTTTCATTATTGTTTTTTTCATTATTGTCTTTCAACATCTTTATTTAATGAGTCTGTCTTCCTATATTTTTAGGAACCTAACTCTACTATTTCTTAGGGCATTGAAGCTATGCATCGCTGTTTTACTACTATTTGCAACTTGATTCAGCTGTTATTTAGCAAGTCACTGCCTTCTATTTTTTCTTAATTTCAAAGGAAAGCATTATTGTGTATTTACACGGCCATATATATGTTTGTTTTACCGTTAAAATACTAGTATGTTTTCACTTTCTATTGGATTTCGCAACACGTTCTCACTTACCTGCCTATTTATGCTGCTACTTGCACGTAGCGCGTTCATGTGATCAAGGTCGCAGGTTAGCGACCGAAACGCGTCATGTGGACCGTCTCCGGCTTATAAAATAAATTTGGATTTCAACTGCTGCTGTGGTCTGTGCCCGTGTGTTCCTCTGTGCTAAGTTGAACCATTACGGGACTTTCTGCTGATATATATATATATATATATATATATATATATATATATATATATATAATATATATATATATATATATATATATATATATATATATATATATATATATATATATATATATATTTATTTATTTATTTATATATGTTGGCGCACACGAGCAAAGCACCAGCAGCATATTTAAAATGAACGATGACTAAGCCATTATGAGAGTTCGGTAATCACGCTCGTGCACACTGGATATAGGTCAAAGTCGGCATAACCCAATATCCAGTGATTTAGGAAAATGAAATAACGTACAAACAGGGTCTGAGGACTGTCCTTAATTAGTGGAGTGATTTGCAACTACCTGGCTAATGATAGTTTTTTGAAGAGAAACAGGGTGGTGAATTCTCTACTTTGTCAGTGGGGATTACAGGTTCAAGAGTCTCGTCTCTAGGGGCCCGATTCACAGAAGTAATCTGAGACAAAATCCTAAACGTACTACTTTTGGTATTCACAGAAGGCATTTAGTAGTAGTAAAGTTAGGATTTTGTCTTAAGTCTGCCTTAAGTCCGTCTTAAGTCTGTCCTAAGTTTGTCTTCAGTTTGTCTTAAGTCTGTCTTAAGTCTGTCTTAAGTCTGTCCTAAGTTTGTCTTAAGTCTGTCTTAAGTCTGTCTTAAGTATGTCTTAAGTCAAAATAAAGACAAAATCCTACCTTTACTACTACTAACTGCCTTCTGTGAATACCAAAAGTAGTAAGTTTAGGATTTTGTCTCAGGTTAGTTCTGTGAATCGGCCCCTAGAAGAGGTTACACACCCTACTGATGTGACATTCACATCAGTGCCTAATGAAGCAGTGGTGCCTCGGGAGATTTCTATATAGATTTCGCCAATACCCCTACTATTTGCCTAAAATTGGTAAAAGTGTACGGTCCTAAAGAAGGTGGATAAAACGTGTTTAAAACCACCAAAACGTACGTTGACCCGTTTGTGTCTGTACCCAACCCACAACACAGTCACGAAGACTTCAACATCCTTGTCCTTTGTTTGACCATTTTGTGGATGCGCTTTTGGGTGGGTTGTCAGTGTGGATGGTATGTAAGGGCTTGAATGTGGATGTAAGAAGTAGCATGAGTATGTGATAAAGGGTTAGGGGTTTCTTCAAGAAAGATTATTCTTGTTGTGCAAAAATGGTTATGATATTTGCATGTATACAAAGGAAGTCTAAATAAGGAAACATTGAAAAAAGTGTATATTTTATATATGGCTTTTAATTTTTTTTGTACACTAGTAATGAAATAATATGAAAGAAAACAATTTAAAAGAGAATAATAAAAATGTTTTGATAAAATATTATCGCGTTTGTCTCAGACAATATGGTAGTAATTCAGAGGAGCTGTTAAAGCCCTAAAAGAGCATAAAAATAGAGCTCAGGTGGGAAGTTGTCCTTATTGTTCTTTTTCCTTGTCCCCATTTTCTCCCAGACCTTAAATGCAACAGTTAGAGGGGGTCCCCTTTTTTGTAAGTATTGTATCTGAACGTTACTTCTTGTGGTTAATGCCAGTCTTTAACAAGATGTATATTTTTATATGGATTCCGGCAGGCTTAACTTGTTATATAGGATAAAACAAATGTGTTTTTTTTCTAGATGTGAACTCTACACCTTATACACATCAGGAAATATTATAAATATTTTGTACATTAGTGTTTTGCGCATTGGTTTACATTAAAAATGTAATAAGAAGATATAATTTGCCCATCTGGGATTTAGATATTGTCTTAAATGTATACATTTTGATATGTAATGTACAAATTATTTATAGGTTTTACATTTTTATGAACTTTTATGGATTAAAAAAATCTGAAGTTTATTTTGACTTTGCCGTCACAAATGCCTGGTATTGTCTGTCCATTGGACTTGTAGCATAAGTCAAAGTACGAATGCCCTACTGATGGACATATGTACGCCATCCTGAAGGGCTTCAGATAATGCCAGGCACATGAAGTGTCAGGTGCACAAAATGCAGACAAGGTCAATACCAGCCTAGCTTGCTACATGGTGCAAGGGTGCCTGGTTTTGATGGTTATGTCAACAGTCCAATTTGACTGACCACAGTTAGCTCAATTATTACTGCTGTTCTTTTTTGGAATGTGGCTGGGATTTGCTATAAGTGTAACACAACAGAGCAGTTAGATTTTGTGACCAGATTTCAAATTGTCTGGTTACAGAAAAACCTGGAGTGCTGAACCGATACAACTTAAAGGCTTCAAAACGTTTCACACCCCAGCTGTCTAATTGTGGCAGACACAAAGGTGGTATATGTACTTGTGTATCGAATAAGATGGCCTCCACTAATATTGTTGTGGTGCCAACTAAAGTCAATTGTCAAATCATCTCTATTTAGATTTCATCGTCAACTATGTTGGTGATAATAATTTTTTACAAAAAGGCTTCCAACTTGGAAATAACATTTGCCCTATGACAACTTGTTACTGACATTTACTCTTTATATACTAGTGAATTAAGAGAATTGATTATTTTATGGGGGGATTACTTTAATCTCCAACTGTGACCCTTGCCATCCAAAAACGGTTTGCTGTTTGGCCAACCCAGATCCCAGTGACATAGCACATTTCTCACATACAGATTATAAAGCTCAACTTAATGAGCTAAATTTTAAATATAACTTGGCAGTTTGCAATGAATTAAGCAACCCTCCGGTTAAATTTAACTGTACATTTAACGGGAGAGGGGAGAATAGCATAATTGATTTTTTGTTGTTTCCAAATCATTATTTTGCTCTGGTTACTAATTTTGTAGCACACGATATTGTAATAAGTGATCATCTCCCTCAGAGCGTTGATCTGAAACTCAATCTTATTAACCAACAGGTGGTAAATCATCGCGCTACAATACTAGACAATATTGAAATCTTGCGTTTAGACAGATATACTCTGCGATGGTCCATGATAAATCCCAATACATTTTTAGAACAGATAGTTGCCAACCAGCGCGATGCCTTTGAGATCTGCTTAGATGATACTATTGGAGCAAATAAAGTCATCAATGAATTTATGTCAATCACCAAGGGAATTGAAGAAGGGCTAACCTTGTACAAGAAACAAGAAGTAAAGTTGAACTGTGGCTTTTTCAATTCTGCTTGCACTAGGGCCCATTAGAGGTTAAAAGCAACCCTATGTAAGCAACCTAGGAACACTCAAGGAGTACAGGACTGTGGACATGTATATAGGTTAGCCTTAAAACGCTGTAAAGAAGGTTTAAGGGAGGAGGCCTGGGAAAATTTACATTAGGCATGTCTTAATGATGATAACACGGCATTCTGGTGTGTTATAGACTCCCCTTTTTTGAAAGAGATGGATAGCCCCTGAATTGAGATCGCTATCACAGAATCCGAATGGCTAGCTCACTTTTCTAATGTCTATTCAAACCATGGAGAGAGCTTAATCGCACCCTCCCGACTGGCATCTATGGCCGATCCCTCTATGATGGTATACCCTGTTGAACATATTTACCCTAATTCTATCCTCGAAGAGGTTAAGGGAGTAAAGCACCAGGCCCATACGGCATTCCGTTGATCTTTACAAATTCAATATTGACCTCTGGGGCCCTCTTTTAATACTTCTTTTTGAGGCTGCTGGAGTGCTGTTTTTTTAAATACCTTAGCAGAATCTCTTATAGTGACCATTTATAAGAAAGGTGATGGCAACAGCCCTGTGCAATATAGACCCATCTCTTTACTAGTCTCCATAGTTAAAGTGTCTGGCTGTATTCTTTTGTGTAGACTACAGGACTGGGCTGACTCCAACAACATCATCTTGGACCATCATTAAGGATTCCGCCTAGGAATAGGGACAATCGAGCAGGCTATTAATTTGAATTTATTAATTGGGAAATATGTGAATATTAAATTAGGGGACTTGTTTCTTGCATTGATAGACTTAACATCTGCATTTGATTATGTCATGCATGATAATCTATGGTCACTTTGGGCATGGACACAACAATAGTTCTCTTTCTTAGACACATGTACCTGTCAATTAGGGCCAGAGTACACTATGGTCTGAAAGGAGAATGCTCACTGCCATTTAGCATAGAAAGAGGGGTCCTGCAAGGGTGTGTACATGCCCCTTTTTTAAATTTACATATTAATAGTCTGGGCAGTGTCCTAGCAAGTAAATGTAACAATCTTACTGACGTTGGGCACCGACCGACTCATACTGGCCATCCACTATGCAGACAATGCGGTGCTTATGGCCCGCACCCTGCTCGGCTTACAGCGTTTAGTCACTGATTTTGTTAAGTATATGTAGAATCTGGATCTGCAAATTAATTAAGTAAAACATTTAGAATGAAACCAGGGAAAAGACTTACAAAATGGAGTGAAATTTTCATCGAAGGCACTATGTATGGGTCAGAGTTGTGGGGACATGCTAATGTCGATTCATTGCAGCTGGTGGAAAATCCTAACTTAAGGAATCCTCTTGCCCTTCCCAAAAGCTTTTCCACCTATCACTCGGAATTGGGTGCCCCCCACCTGTCAGACCTGATTAAGATTCAGATTATCCTACTTTTCAATCAAATCTGGTCATCTGAGTTCACGGAATTTACCACATTGAGTATTTTGACCACCCTGGGTCTTTCATTAATACCCCTAGGAAAACACTGAAATCAGAGTGCCTATCACTGCTTGATGATTTGAGGCTGTCCACAGAGATAATGAAACTCTCTGAACTCAAGAATCAATTGATCCAGACCACATACAACATGCAACCTTATTCAACTAACGTACACAATACTCGGCACAGATTTGAATTGACACGTTTCAGGTTGGATATTTTCCATCGTTTAACCAGTTTCTCTAACATGAATAATTGGTCACATAAATTAGAGAACTGCCCTTATGACAATGCATCCAAGCAGAATACCATGCACATTGTCTTTTCCTGAAAATACTATTCAGATCTAAGGAATTGCTTAATTAAGCCATGGCTAAAGCCTTTAAACTTTGTGCAATGTCGACCAACTTTTGTTTATTTACAATCCCTTCCAAAGCTCTATACCTGTGTTGTCGTATCACAAATTTTAGGGGCTATTATTATAACGCAGAAAGCTAGTAAATCTTTTTATTCTTCTTTCTGTTGCTTTAATGATAGAAGGAAAATGCTCTTTTCTCTATCTATTTGAATGGAATTTGTTTTTAATATTAATTTGTAGATAGTGTTTTTAGCTTTTCAACCTGAAAAATGTATATCATTTTTTATGTATGCTTTTATGATTCATTTTGTGATAACAAATTAAGATTATTTTTGATTCAATTTGAGAAGTGCCCTTTAAATGAAGAATGATTATTCAAGGCCTGTACAGGCTCATATAGAAATTATTTTAAAAATGTGTTATCTAAACGTATGTGTGTATGTTTTGGTGGTAAACCAAACACCCTGTTCAACCAGTGATTTGATGACATGCGAGTGCGCTCATACTCATCATATATGGTGGGAGGGCCTCACAGTTTGGATTCAGTAATGACCTAGCAGGCAAGTGACAATAATCCCTGCACTGTGCCAGATGGGTCTTGCAGCACCTATGTGCCTACCCTGCACTGCATGTTATGTTTTGGTTATTGTAATGGCCCTGTGGGAAGGCCCCTATGGCATGTTCTGGTAATTTAACTGTGTTAGCCCATATCATACTAGCCCATATACATATCTGGGCCTTCCTGAAGAAAAACTATTTAAAGATGTGTGCGAAGGCCACACAGCTACAAGCTCATGGCACAGTCGCTGCTCCTGCAGGTAAGTGTGGTGAGGCGGTGGGGTGGGGAGAGGGGGATGCCGACAGACTATGGAATAGGATTTATTTAATTTTCCTATTACCTCATCTGTAGACTTCAACCCTCCTGCCTGCCCTACTCCCCCGCACTTACCTGCAGGAGTACAGACTTTCATGGAATATAGGGACTTGCCGACAGACACACCAACTTCAATCCCCAGGTGATCAAGGAAATCTGCTTCCCGGCTGACAACATCTGCCCATCAATGCTTCAGTTGGTGTACGTCCCACTGGATAGTGAATATGTGATGCATTTGGAAGCGCACCTTTGCGCAATGCACCTGCCTCAAACATGTAGAGGAGCCCTGGCTCACCCTACCGCCACTGCTGATGATGCTTGGCAGGTATTGCGCCAACAACCACAGCATCCCACCAAACTCCTCCTCTGACAGGTTCTTGGATCTGCCCCTGCCAAACATCTCCCTACCCACACTAGCCAACCAAAATCCAAGAAACAGAAAAACTATCCCTTCCCCTAAAACTACTAACCCCTAAATGGTATTTGCCAAACAATACAGTGGACAAAACTTTACAAAATATAATTACAAAACACAAAAGACAGTTTATGTACACAACAGGGACAGCAGAGACACCAACAAGACCATAGAACACACCAATTTACAAGAGCACACACCAGAAGACTGTAAGCATAAGGAGCTTCACACTTCCTAGTCTGCAGCATGGCTGAGTCATTGCATCATTTCCTGTGTGGATGCATCACATTTCCTACTAAAGCGCCACATTTCTTACTAAAGCGTCACACTTTCTACTAAAGCATCACATTTTCTACTAAAACATCATGTTTCCTACTAAAGCGTCACAGTTCCTACTAATGCATCATGTTTCCTACTAAAGCATCTCACTGCCTCAAGCGCAAAATTTACTAATAAAGAGTCATCTTTTTCTACTAAAGCATTACCTTCACTGCTATAGTCTCTTGTTTCCAACAGCATCACCTTTACTACTAAAGCATTATGTTTTCTACTAAAGCATCACCTTTACTACTAAAGCGTCTTTTTTCTTAAAGCGTCACCTTGGCTACAAAAGCATCACTTTTACTACTAAAGGGTCTCGTTGCCTAAAGCATCACCTTTACTACTAAAGCGTCTCGTTCATAAAGTGCCGCCTTCACTAATAAAGCGTCTCATTTCCTAAAGCGTCACCTGTACCACTAAAGTGTCTTGTTTCCTAAGTGTCACCTTTACTTCTAAAGTGCCGACTTTACAACTAAAGCACATCTTTTCCTAAATTGTCACCTTCACTACTAAAGTGTTACCTTTACTACTAAAGTGTCTTGTTTCCTAAAGTGTCATCTTGACTACTAAAGTTCTGAAAAACAGGCATTAAATGGAGAAAAATGTTAATTTCTCTATGCTTTTCTGACTTTGCATGTGTGCCTATGCTAGACTCACGCACACACCCCAGCACTATGGCCCCAATGTGTGTGTGCAGGGCTCAGCAGCTGAAATCAGTGCCAGTGCTAGGGAGAGGGTAGGAGAGAGCCATTTCTATGTTAATATGGCACTCTCCTGCTCTCTCTCTGTTATGCAATGCAGCGTAACTTCTTTGGGTGCTGCACTGCATTGCTTGTCAGCTTTCAGAAACATGGCCTAAGGAAGAAAAATAGTAGTATGTTTTTGCAGCTGGGCTTGCAAGAGTCCTGTGAGCCTCCAGTGAGAGTGCAAAATCAAAAATGGAACCCTGTGATTGGTCCAAAGGCCTGTTTGTCCTGTGAGCCTTCAAGCTCTCGAGAAAGCGAGAGCCTATCATACACAGAAAATCCATCAACCTGAAAGGCCCTAATCCACAGGAGCGAAGAGGTGCCCCCACTCTCAGAAGTTAGTGCCTCTATGAGATTATTGCATAGCTAAATCGCAGGCTACTCTCTTCCGGGAGATTGGGGAAGAAATAATTGAGGGACCACCCCAAACAAAGAAGGCTGGACATTAGGCTTCAAAACAAGGCAGGGGTCCTTCCTTTTTCAACTGCAATAGCAATACAGAAAACAACCTGTTAGCACGGCATAGGTCTTCTATGCTTGTTACCCTCGCCTCCCCCCTTTCTGGTGTATTGTCTATGTAGAGTCCTACATTCACTTGCCATAAATTCTTCCCATCAATATCTTTAAAGAAATACAGGAGTTAATGTCACTCCTTAAAGGCTTTTTTGCATTTTCTTTCAGTCTAGACAAATTAAGAACAAGTTTGCTTTCAAAGGTAAGGAAATCCAACACAATGGAATATGGGGTCTTATTAAAAGGAATGCTTTCTCCAGTGCACTGATCTTGCACGCACACCAGCATTTGAAGATCACTATCAGGATTGGAATGTATGACCACAGGCTAAAATGAGGCACCAGCACTGGGTGCTGCAGTTCTGATGTAGGCACCAACAGTTTGTTCTCTTGATAAAATAAGCCCTTGTATATTCGATTAACTGGGTTAACTAGCCAATCTTGGGTAATAGCTAAACAAGCCAAAGCCAATCAATCAAGGAAGTCACTATTTTCCTCAATTTCTACATCCCTCACACCTATTATTTTTTGATTCAGTATTATAGGGACACCATTTTCTGAGTCAATCTTTTGTTCTTTACCCAACCTTCACAGGGCATCTGCTTTGCCCTGTCATGCACAAGGACAGTATGTAATGACAAAATCGCATTTTCAAAAAAAAA
Source organism: Triturus cristatus (assembly GCF_964204655.1). Taxonomy (NCBI): domain Eukaryota; kingdom Metazoa; phylum Chordata; class Amphibia; order Caudata; family Salamandridae; genus Triturus; species Triturus cristatus. Next base: position 918,290,028 of record NC_140581.1, on the reverse strand, counting down.
AAACATCTCATTTGTCTAGGTGTGAGTGCTCTAGTTGATCTAAAGAACTGCACGTTTCTGTGATCAGAATAGATGGTGATGGTGTGTGGTGACCCCAATAAATAGTGTCTCCATTCCTGAAAAGCAATTTTCAATGGCCAACCACTCTTGTTCGCCCATAGTATAATTCTGTTCTGCGGGTAGGAGGGTTTTTGAAAAGTAAGCGATAGGATGTAAACAACCTTCTTCTTGTCTCTTTGTGACAACACTTCCCCCACTGCATATTGTGAAGCATCCGCCTCTATAAAATAAGGCTGTATATTGTCTGCATGTTTTATCACTGGAGCAGATGTGAATCTTTTCTTGAGGCCCAAAAAGGCTTGGTCAGCATCATTAGACCACAAAAAAGAACTACCTTTGCACAGCAACTCAGTAATAGGAGAAATGATGTCTGAGAAATGGTCAATGAACCTCCTATAGAAGTTAGCAAAGCCAATAAAGGACTGTACTTTACAAACAGAACTGTGACTAAATCCATTCAGTAGTTTTTGAGATAGTAAGGGTAAAATAAATATAGATATTTGGACGGTTGGGCTTGTGAGCATCCCATGAGAGCACATATTAAAAAATTGAGCTCTGTGATAGGGTGAGAGGTCCATTTCTTCCATGGGCCATCACGCTCTTGCTGGAGTGAAGTCTCCTGCGAGTCTCGCAAGCGCTCTGATTGGCTGGCTGTTCGTTTCAGAAACAAAATGCCCTCCATTGCTGTTCACTTTGAAAAATTGTAGATGTTGTGGAAATGAAGTAAAAAAGCTGTGTAAGTGGGCAGGAGAAAGGCATGCTCTAAGGAATAACTACAGTGATAAAAATAAATGTATATTGTTTTTAAAAACAATTTACAATCTTACAGGACTCTGCGGTATTGTGAATAGTAAACAGGAGTAGGTGAGTACTCAATACAGTCTACTAGTAGGAATGCATATTATGCTCCTTGTTATAGAGAGGAAGTGTGTAAGAGATAAGTACTGTGATGAATAGAAGGTTAATACTTCCTTAACCTCTTCGCTGCAGCGCAAATTCCGCCACAGCGCTCCCGCAGTGCTGACATTCCAATTGCGGGCGTGGTCATGACGTCTCCCGGCCGTCGTCCGCACACGTCCCCCGTGACTCATGACAGCCGGGAGACGTCATGAGCATGGAAGAGGTTAAAAAAGTATTACAATTTTGCGAGTATCTTGTGGGATTGTGAAAAATAGGAAGGAGGAGGTGATTTTTTTTATATACTGTAGTATGTACAATTGTTACTGTAGGAAGGAGTCTCACTGGAGATGGTCTTTTTCTGTGTACACGATTTGCACTCATTGAACCTGGGAAGAGTTGTGAGTATTGTTATGGCTCCTCCCACACCCTACTGTGCATTCCCATCATCAAAGAGAGGAGTGTTAGCGGGATGAAGGTCCCTGGATACAGCTCACTATGCGTACCCGTCATCCAAGAAAGAGGTCTATCCTGAGAGGCAGCCTCTCCACACAACCTACTATGTACACCCCTCTTACAAGAGGGACCTCAGTGGAGAGACCAGTCCTTCCCAATATCCTACCATGCACATATATTCTCTGAGAGAGAGGTCTCAAAGTAGAGGCAAGCCCATTTACACACCCTACTATACACACCCATAATTTGAGAGATAGATCTGAAAGGAGAGTTCTGGCCCTCCCTACTCACTACTATTCACACGTGTCATTTGAAAGAGAGTTCTCAAAGGAAAGACCTGTCACTCCCCATGCACCCTACTACACAGACCAATCATCTGAGGGAGAGGTCTCGAAGGAGAGGCCAGTCCATCCACATACCTTACTATGCACACTTGTCATTTGAGAGAGAGGTGTGAAAGGGCAGGCCAGTTCCTTCCCACTCACTACTATGCATACCTGTCATTTGAGAGCATGGTCTCAAAGGAGAGGCCAGTCCATCCACTCACCCTACTATGCACACCTGTCAACCGAAAGAGGTCTCATAGGACAGACGTGTTTCTCCCCCTACACCGCACTTTACTTACTCATCACCTGAGAGAGAGCTATCAAAGGGGAGGCTTGTCCATCCATGCACCCTTCTACATACACCTGTCATATGAGAGGAAGGTTTGATAGAAGCCAGTCCATCCACACACTCTACTATGCACACCCATCAATTGATAGATAGGTCTCAAAGCAGAGGGTAGTCAATCCCCATACACCCTGCTATTCACATATATCATGTAAGAGAGAGGTCTTAAAGGAGAAGCCAGTCCATCCACACACCTTACAATGAACACCTGTCATCTGAGAGGGAGGTCTAAAAGGAGAGGCCATTCCATCTACACACCTTGCTACGCACACCCGTCATCTGAGAAAGAAGTCTCAAAGTAGAGGCCAGTCCCCCCTCACTACTACTCATACCCATCATTTGAGAGAGAGGTCTCAAATGAGAGGCCAGTCGATCCACACACTCTGCTACACACAGTAATCATCTGAAACAGAAGTCTCAAAAGAGAGGTCATTTGCACCCAATACACCCTACTACGCACACCCATTATCTGAGAGAGAGGTCACCAAGGAGAGGGCAGTCCATCCCCATACTCTACTATGCACATCTGTCATCTGATTGAGAGGTCTGAAAGGAGAGGCCCTACTTTGCACACAAGTTATGTTACAATACAAAGCCATTCCGTTTCTAAATAACATCCAAGCCCAGGATATATTCTTCAGTTATTCAACCATACATACACTAAAATAATAATTAATTTACCCAAAGGTTAAAGTAACGTTATAGTTAGGTGTGATAAAAATATCTTCTTTTTTAAACTTAGAATTTTACTGGAAAAAACAAAGGTTAAAGTTATGTTATAATTAGGTCAATTTACAAATGATATCACTTACATTTTAAATTAGAAAAAACACAGAAATTCACCAGTTATAGTTAGTAGTGCTAATTATAACTTGCTCCCCCGTTGTGTACTGCTTATGACCTCACATGTGACACCACTCATGACATGTTCTATGACATCATTTACATTTACATTTACATTTACATCTCAAATGACATCATTATGACATCACTCATGACATCATCCAATGAGTGTGTTAGTTTGTTTTATTGTTTACATAGTGGGAGGTAAGTACCATCTTAATTGTGTACGTAATTTTGTGCTCCTGGGTCCAGGTAATGGGTGCAAGTGTTTACAAAACACATGTACTGCTAATCCGCCATAGGAGTATAGAGGTACAACACATTATAAGTATTTGTATTCAAGAGTACCTCTGTATGTAGGTGACAGTTGACTTCTGTTCCTTATGGTCTACACAACTTTTTTGGTTCTTGTTTTAGTCAACAAAGATGATTATGTGCGCAAGTTATTACATGTGCTTGTTTTGCTTTTGAAGATGGGCTATCTGTAAAGGTTTCACCATAGTAGGAAGAATGCAGATAGCATAATCTTTACCACCTTCAGATCTTGGCTATTTTTTACAACATAGTGTATTTTTACAACTGTTGCATAAATGATGTCATAAATTATGTAATAGAATATGTCATGAGCGACGTCATATGTGAGATCATAGGCAGTGCATGGCGGGGGCACAAGTTATAGTTAGCAACTATAACTGGTGAATTACTGTGCTTTTGTAATGTTGTCATTGACAAATTCACCTAACTATAAGGTTACTTTAACCTTTGTTTTTTTAGTGGGGTATTAACCTTTGTTTGTTTATGTAATCTATCTATCTATCTATCTATCTATCTATCTATCTATCTATCTATCTATCTATCTATCTATCTATCTATCTATCGATCTATCTAACAAGTTATAGTTAGTTGAGCTAACTGTAACTTGCGTCCCCACAATGCACTGCTGATGACATCACATATTACATCACTCATGACATGGTCAGTGACATCACTGATGACATCACTGATGACATCTCAAATGACATCACTGATGACATCACTGAAGACATCATCCAGTGACTGTGTGTTTCTGTAAAGTTTAAATATGTTTTATAAATATATATGCCAAGGTGTATTGAAGAATGAGTGGGTGTATGAGTGTCTGTATGGATGACTTAGTAGGTGCTTGACTGACTGTATAAGTGAGTGATTAAATGTGTCTTACTGAATGCATGGGTTGGTGACTAAACTATGTGAATGTCTGTATCAGTCTGTCAGTTGGTGTGCATGCTGCTGCATGGGTTAGTGAGTAGCTACATGACTGTCTATATGGGTTATTAATTGGTTGTCGGTAGGGGGCATGTGACTCCGTGCATAGATGTGTGAATGTGGGATTCACTGGGTGTATGGGTTCAACAGTGCATCTGTGAAGGGCTGTATGGGTGGGTGAGTGTGTATATGGGTATGCTGGTGAGTGAATGGATGTCTCAGTGGTACATGTGTGAGTAACTACATATGTGAAAGGCAGTATATGTGAGTGTTGGACTATATAAATGACTATATGTGAGAGTGAGTGATTGTGAAAGTGGCTGTATGGATGAGTATGTGCTTGTGTCTGTGATTTTATAAGAGAGTAAGTATGTGTTAGTATCTGTATGAATAAATGAGGTTGTGCATGTATAACTGTGTAGCTGAGTAAATGGGAGTGTGATTGATTATTTGCATGACTGACTATGTGTGAGTAACTCTATGGGTGAGTGGTGGTGTGTGAGTGTCTGTATAGGTGTATGAATACATATGATATTGCTGTATTGATGAGTGACTGCATGTATGAGTGACTGTATGGCTGAATGAGTGGATGTGTGTGTAGTCCTAGGAGTCAGTAAGTGGGCATGTAGTAACTGGTATTGGTGTGTCTATGGTTTCGAGAATGGCAGTCTGAGTTGATGTCTCAAAGGTTATATTAGGGTGTGAGGAGGTGCATCATATTATCACGTGGATGATGTAATCAGTGATGTCATCAGTGATGTTATTTGAGATGTCATCAGTGATGTCATTAGTGATGTCACTGTCAATGTTATGAGTGATGTAACATGCGACGTCATCAGCAGTGCATTGCGGGGGCGCAAGTTATGGTTAGCGCAACTAACTATAACAGTTGAATTTCTCTGGTTTTGTATGAATAAATGTCCAACTAACTATAACGTCCCTGAAACCTGTGGTTTTTTTCAGTGAATTTCAAAGGTTTTTTAAATGCTAATTTCTAACTATAACTTCCCTGAATCCTATGTTTTTTTCAGTGCATTTCAAAGAATTTTTTAGATGCTAATCCATAACTATAACATCCCTGAAACCTGAAATGCAGAAAGAAGCAACAGAGGTGCAGGAGGAGGCAAGAAAAGTGTTGAAAGATGCAAGAGAGTTGTAGAAACAGGCAAAAGAGGTGCAGAAAGGAGCAAGAGCAGTACAGAAAGAACCAACAGAGGTGCAGAAGTAGGCAAGAGGGGTGTAGAAATTTGCAAGAGAGGTGCAGAAAGAAGCAAGAGCAGTGCAGAAAGAAACAACAGCGGTGCAGAAGAAGGAAAGAGGGGTACAGAAAGAGGCAAAAGAAGTGCAGAAACAAGCAAAAGAGGTGCGGAAAGAGGCAAGAGGGGTGCAGAAAGTGGCAAGAGAGGTGCAGAAAGAGGGGTGCAGAAAGAGGAAAGAGAACTGCAGAAGGAAGCAACAGAGGTGCAGAAGGAGACAAGAAAAGTGCAGAAAGAGGCAAGAGGGTTGCAGAAACAGGCAAAAGAGGTGAAGAAAGGCGCAAGAGCAGCGCAGAAAGAACCAACAGAGGTGCAGAAGGAGGCAAGAGAGGTGCAGTAAGAGGCAAGAGGGGTTCAGAAATTTGCAAGAGAGGTGCAGAAAGAAGCGAGAGCAGTGCAGAAAGAAACAACCGAGGTGCAGAAGGAGGAAAGAGGGGTACAGAAAGAGGCAAAAGAAATGCAGAAACAAGCAAAAGAGATACGGAAAGAGGCAAGAGGGGTGCAGAAAGAGGCAAGAGAACTGCATAAGGAGGCAACAGAGGTGCAGAAAGAGGCAAGACAGGTGCAAAAAGAGGTAAGAGAGTTTCCTATATAAATTAACATGGAGAAAACATGTTTTGTGACCCCCCTTTTTTCTCACTCAATGAATCAAGACAGGAGCTGACCTGAGCAAAACCCTTCGTTTTGAAACTTTTCCGAAGATTCGTGAAACTACGCCAAAGATATTGGCAAAAGACAAAAAGCTTTTTGAATAGAAACGAGGTCCTAACTATAATTACCTACTAGCGGCTGCCAGTAGGTAATATATATATTAATGGCGGCATCGATGAAATAAACACAGAAAATTTGGCACCAAGTTTGGGGTCCGTGTCCGTGTGTTGCTGAGAAAGCTGAGACGCTGCGGATTCGTTCATATATATATTCACTGAAAAAACCATAGGTTTCACACATGTTATAGTTAGCGGAAATTTTACTGATAAAAAACCAGTGAAATTGCCCCGTTATAGTTAGTGCTGGCAACTATAACTCACGCGACCGCAATCCTCTGCTGATGCTAATACTGTATTTAGACACTTATTTGCCCATGTCTTCTTCCATACATTTTTAGCTATACATATATTACAAATATTTTTTTTTCATAAAGACACATATGTCATCAGCAGAAGATTGCGGTCGCGTGAGTTATAGTTGCCAGCACTAACTATAACGGGGCAATTTCACTGGTTTTTTATCAGTAAAATTTCCGCTAACTATAACATGTGTGAAACCTATGGTTTTTTCAGTGAATTTGCAAGGTTTTTTAAATGCTAATTCCTAACTATAACGTGTGTGAAACCTATGGTTTTTTCAGTGAATTTGTACGGTTTTTTAAATGCTAAGTTACTTTACGCCATTCGAGGCGTGCGCGCCCACTTAACGCAGTTCGTTCCGTGCACGGTTTTTATCAACTTTAATAAGCCCTGTACATTTGGTGGCCTTCGTCCACCAAAAGCACAGGGGGTGGGGTCAATGTGGATAGTGTTTTTTTTATTTCGATTTTATAATTTCATGTTGCCAAAATTTAGTTTTTTTTACCTATTAATAAGCCCTGTACATTTGGTGGCCTACGGCCACCGAAAGCACAGGGGGTGGGGTAAGTGTGGATAGTGTTTTTTTTTTTTTTTTTTTTTACCGTACGCTTACGGTAAGCGTACGGTACGCGTACTCGGCGAAATTGCCGAAAAAAAAATAAAACCGTTTTTGCTCTTGGGGGATGTTTGGGGACTCCCTCAACATGACTATGTGGGAGGGAGTTGTCAAAACAGCCCCGTAACATGTTTTTGGCCATCATGTTTGATAAACAACACTCAGTGCGAGAGACAAAATGGCGGACGCCGCTTCCTGGTTTCGGCCGATTCGAATGTTTACTAAGATCTAAGAGCCAATCAGAATCGCGCTCGCGCACGCCACCGTACGCTTACCGTAAGCGTACGGTAAGCGTACCGTAAGCGGGCTCAGATATATATATTGATTTAAAGGCTATTTTCTCAGAATCTACTGAACAGATTTACACCAAACCTACAAAAGGCACTTCCTTGACCTAGGGACTACCTCTCTGCCAAATTTCTAGTAATTCTGTTCAGCCGTTCGGGCTGTAGCTCGTTCTAAAGGTCCTATGGAAAAATGCATGGGAAAAACGCGTTTTGGGACCCCCCTTTTATCTCAGCCCCCGCTTGACGAATCCCCCCGAGACTTTCAGGGTAGGAGCGGAGCGTAGCGCCCCACCTATTTTGAGAAATTCGCGAGGATTCATCGACCGGCGCCAAAGTTATTCAAAATAGAATGTTGAGGTTTTCCTATGGAAAAGGGGTCCTAACTATAACTACCTACTGGCGACCGCCAGTAGGTAATATATATATATATATATATATATACATACATATATATATATACACATATATATATATATATATATATATATATATATATATATATATATATATATATATATATATATATATATATATATATATATATATATATATATTATGTATAAACTTTAAAACACGAAGATTAGAGAGATGTTATGCTCAGATTTCACTCGTACAAAACCGGTGACATTCAGCAGTTATAGTTACTTGAGCTAACAATATCTTAGACCACCGCAATGAAATGCTATGATCTTACATATTACATCCCTCATGACATGATAAGAGACACTGATGGCATCTCAAATGACATCACTGATGAGATCAACTAATGATGTATTATGTGTGATCATAAGCAGTGAATTGCGTGGTGTAAATTGTAGTTAGCTCAGGTAACTATAAATAGTAAATTTCACTGGTTTTGTGCATGTGAATTCTGAGACTAACTATAATGTCCCTGTAACCTTTGGTTTCTTTGTGTAAATTTCTAAAAATGTTTATGTTATTTCCAAACTAAAACATCACTGTAACCTTTGTTTTTTTAAGCGAATATCTAAAACTGATATCTAAATCAGTAGGTCTGTGAGTGGGTGTGAGAGTATCTGAGTGAGTCTGTCAATGGGTGTGTGACTGGGTCTGGGAGTAGCTGCATAAGTGGGTGTGAGTCTCTGAGTGGGTCTTTCACTGGGTGAATGGGTCTGTGAGTGGGTCTGTGAGTGGGTCTGTGAATTTCTGAGTTGTCTGTGAGTGGGCGCATGAGTGGAATTACCAGCTGAGCTGTTTAAAGGGGTGTAACACAGGCCCCTGCACCAAAGGGGCTGAAGGGGCCTGTGTTATGCTCTTAATATTCTCCACTGCTCCATCCAGGATTCAATTCTGTGGCTTTCTGGTTACAGACACAGACCTCTGCAATGCATAAACTGATAGAGGTTTCATAAAGCACTACCTTAAAATATATTTCTTTTTTAATTTGTGAGGGGGATTGCGTGTCCCCCCTTCCTGGCCGATTTTGTCCCCAGAACCACATCTCCCAGGGCCCGACCTTAAATGTGAACACATTAAATGGGGGAGGGGAGCCACGTGCCTCCCACCCTGGACCAATTTTGGCCCTGCAGACCCGATCCCCAGGGCCTGCCCAAGTCTCCTTGGTGCCCTTTGGTACCCAGTGTGCAGCATCAGGACCGCAGAGGCAGCCTCAAGGCTCTCACAGTCCCAGACAGCTCCCTGCCTCCTGTGGAAGCTGCCATTGCTGCTGCACAGAGGGAGCTGCTAGAAAGGCAACTCCCTGCATGAGTAATCATTTCATCTCTTTATCTGCCCGCATATCTGCGAGCAGGGAAACAAACTCTGCTTCCAGCGGGTGGGAGCACTTTGACAGGTTCCACCCAGAGTGTTTGCTTTTGCTTGGTGCGAGCTGTCAGATTCTGCCAAGCAAGAGCAAGCAGCTATATCCCGGGGGTGGGTACCCCGGGACGTAGCAGGAGCCGGCCCATGAGGTGGCAGTCCCCAGGGCCATTAATGGCTCCGGGAGGGGGCCCACGTCATCACCTCTTTGTTGTGCTTGAGTAGGCCCTGGGGAGGTCGTGGTCCCCAGGGTCATATATGGCCCCCTCTAATTTGTTAAAGTTATTTGCCCTGGGGAAGTGGTAGTCCTCAGGGCACGGGGGTTCTTGGAGGCCCACCATTACTGTCCATTTAGCCGCAGGGAGGTTGTTGTCCCAAGGATCTGGGGGGGTCTGAGAGGCTCTCCATTTCTTTATATTTAGCCGCCCCAGGGTTGTGTTGGTCCCTGAGACTTATAAAGCCTCAGGAGGGGGGTCCATGCACCCCTCCATTTGTATAAATAAGCCATTGGGGGGTGGTGGTCCCCAGGGCTCCAAAGCCTCAGCAGGGGGACCCCATGCATCCCCCTCCCTTACTTAAACTATTCCCTCAGGACCAGTCCTAATTTGGGACTTTTTCCAAAACAAGCACGTGAGCCCACGCTAGGTTTTTGTTTTCTTTTCACCAGTGTCATGGATCCACTGCGATATTTAGCAAAAATTCGAATAGCCAGAGTTAAGAGATCAGGGTATTCCTACCCTGCCCCCTGCCCCCTGCCCCCGTTCCCTTTTTGCTAATGTTTTTTCTAGGACTTGGCAAGGTGGCTGCCAACACTTCCTCCTTGAAGTGTTGGGAACCAATCAGAGCTCAGCATGAGATCAGCAGGGTGTGTGGAGCCTGTGCATCCCTAGATATCTAAATTTGTTTTTTTCTCTAATATCTCCCAAACTACTGAATGGATTTACACCAATTCACAAAAAAGTCTTTCTGAGTCAACAGCTACCTTTCTGTCAAATTTGGTGTAATTCTGTTCAGCAGTTCCGGCTATATTTTTAAAAAAAGTCCCTATGGGAATTTGCATGTGGAAAAGAAATTGGGACCACCCTTTTTTCTCGGCTCCAACTTCACGGCCACCCCAAAACTTTAAAGACATCAGCTGAAGTGAGCGCCATACTAATTCTGAAAACTTCGCAAGAATTCATCAAATAACGTCAAAGTGTTTGACAAAACAGAAAACACTCTTCCTATGGGAACATGGACTGCTAGTAGGTAATACATATATACATATACATATACATATGTATATGGTTGAAACGCGTCTTTGTTTGTGCCATTAAACCTGGAATTTTGCATCTCTAAAATCAGAGTGGCTCGTTCTTCACACCGGAGCAGCGTGAGGGCATGAGGGAGTTCTCTTGCATATCTATCTATCTATCTATCTATCTATCTATCTATCTATCTATCTATCTATCTATCTATCTATCTATCTATCTATCTATCTATCTATCTATCTATCTATCTATCTATCTATCTATCTATCTATCTATCTATCTATCTATCTATCTATCTATCTATCTATCTATCTATCTATCTATCTATCTATCTATCTATTTATCTATCAATCTATATAGCTAAAGGGCAAATGTTCAGTAACAATGTAACGTTTTAAATTCTCAAAACCATAGAAATTTACTAGTTATAGTTACAGCTATCTCAAGTACCTATAACTCGTGCCCTAAGGTAACTATAACTTTTGCCCCCACCATGCACAGCTTTCCCATCAATAATTTCATTGTAACTTTTTATGCTGACGGCACACAAATTGTGCTGTCGCTGACAGAGGGAGCTGAAAAGGAGGCTGGGGACCGCTTCCATGATTGTATGAGTGCTATTTTGGTCTGGATGTCCTCCAATTGCTTAAAATTCCACCCAGACAGAGGTTTTAAAATTTGGCAACAATCCTCGGGTGTGGACACCAGATTGGTGGCCGGAGGATCTGGGCTTATGTCCAGTACCCACAAGATAAGCCAAGAATCTCGGAATTTTGATGGACAACAAACCCACTTTGGGGGACCAAGTAAATATGGTGACCTCAGCCTGCTTTATGGTTCTCAGAATAATCAAGAAAATTACGTTTTTCCTGTCTGAGAGTAACCTTAAGACAGTGGTGACAGCACTTATAATGTCGCGTCTGGACTACTGCAAAAGTTTATACCTTAATGTTCAAAAACAACATATTAACAGGTTGCAACTGGTCCAGAACGCAGCGGTTAGAATTCAGACCGGAACACCTACGTTTGTTTCTGTCAAGAGAGAACTCAAGAAACTGCACTGGCTCCCAGTAAAGCTAAGAACACGCTTTAAGGCATTGTGTATCGTCTTTAAGGCCGTTATTGGAACAGGACCTGAGTATCTCAAATGTAAACTTCAATGGTATGTTCCTGGTAGACTATTACGGTCAACTGGGGCCAAACAAGTGCAAGTCGCTTCATTAACAAAAAAACAATTGGGGAGGTAGAAGCTTCATTCTTTGCGCTTCTAGAGCGTGGATGAACTCCCTTTCCGGCTCAGAAATGCCCCAGATCTCCTTTCCTTCCATAAGGGCCTGAAGACATGGCTCTTTTCTCAGTAGTATGCCCTCAGCTTCTCCAGGTAATCAGTACTTAGTGCCAGGACACCCAAGGGTAATCGTGCGCTCTATAAGTATAAATAACATAACATAACATCAATGAAGTCATATGAGATGTCATGAGTGATGCAATGTGCGAAGTAATTAACAGTGCAAGGCGAGGGCGTGTGCAATAGTTACCTTAGGGCACTTGTTATATTTAGTTGAAAAAACTGTAACTATAGCTGGTGAATATCTGTGCTGTTTAGGGCTTAAAATGTTATGTTGTTACTGAACTTTCCTCCCAAAGCTAACATTATTCTAACCTTTGTTTCTTTCAGTGAATTTCTAAGATTCTTCTAATATAAAGATATAAAGTAATAATACTTAATATACTAATAATAATTAACATACTTAAACAGAACCCTCTGCCACATAAAGCCTTTGGTCATGCACAGAGCCAGGGTTGGCTGTAGGGTCTGGCCTGCGGCCAGGCCTTGTAGCCAAGCTCTACCCACCACCCATCACCCTATATATAAAGCAGATATATAATTTTCCCCAAAAAATAGCAATCATTTCAATCAAATGTGGAGAGAGGAGTTGGCCTAACGGCTAGGGCGCTCGACCTCGGACCTGGGGACCTGGGTTCGAGTCTCAGTAATGACGCTGAACATCCTGTGATTCTGGGCAAATCACTTAATCTCCCCGTGCCTAAAAAAAAGAAGTGTGTGTCCTCATGTAACGTAACTGGTGCTATGTAAAGCGCTCTGATACCTGGATTCGGGTCAAGTTCGCGCTATATAAAACTCTGCAAAAAAAAAAAATGTATTTGTCAATAATACACACAATACCTTTTTATTATTATTGTTTACCTACAAAAAATCGGATAACATTTGTACATTGATTCTTATTAATACATTTTTGGGGTGAAAAATGTTAAAATAAGTAGTCAGAGATATACAAATTTTTCCTTAAAAAAATAATGCCAAATAAACAATATCCCTTAGTTCTACTTTTTAACATTTTACCTCCTAAAAATACAATCATGAAAGCAACCACATTAAGGCCTTGTAATTTATGAGATACACTGTATCACATAAACTGCAACCATACAACCAGCCTCTAGGTGGCACTACAATTCTAGCTATAAAGCTAAAGTTCAAGCCTGGAAAATGTTTTTGAAAAATATAGTTCTCCTGGGGTCATGGTTTCAATGACCCAGGAGACTTACATTTGTTTTTCTAATGTTGCTTGAGGGCTGCAGAACTACCTACAGCTCCCCATTGTTGTGTGTCGACTTAGATACCGTATATAGGTTTCCCGATTTATGTCCTTATATAGGAACAGTTCGCATTGCCCATATTTAGGCATAGAAATCCTACCCTTATTTAGGCATTATCCATGCTAACTGAATACAGGCATGGCAACCTACATCCGTTTATCTACGTCACAACGAGTTCTTGGAAAACCAGACTCTTAAGCCTTTAGGACATCCCCTTGCTTGGATATTGATTTCTCCAAGAACTACTTATTATGCAGGAACATATATTCCTTAGGGGCTCATTCATGACGTTCTTCTGTCCGACATTTACATCAATACTGGCATTCCTAAACACCTTCAAGGTATAAATATACCTTCACTTACCATGGCAAACCATGGTTCGGCTACCTACTTGCACGACGCGGCTCGCCACGGTGAGTTTAGAAGGAAGTCAAGTCCCTGCCTGACGCACTGACCAGACGCTGTCATCTTCCTTGCAGAGAATCCAGCTCCAGTGTTTCTGACTCCCCTTGCGGGGTGTTAGAGATCGAGACTCGGAAAGAGATTGCAACCTCACTCATTCTAAAGGTATGGAGCGGACTAGAACCTAGAGGGACGTTTGGCAAATCTTGGCAACTATAGCTAAACTAGACTATAGACAAACAGCACCTACTTCTTACCTCATACTACACTTAGGTTAGGTACACTGGGGTAGAACAAGCTAGAAGCATCAGATGAGTATTAACATTTTAGCCTGTGTTATTTATGTATGTATTTTTATGAATATCTGTCATAGCTATAAACCATGCTATTGCAGTATTATTTTATCTTACTGCTAACGCTGTACGTATTATACTTCACATCCTGTCTTACGATTATAGCAGTTCATATCTCTTGCACGAGAAATAAGACTGTTCAATAAACCCTTTTTATTGAAACGCCCGTCTATCCATTTCTGTGTAACTCTGTAGAAACGAAGCATGCACGATTGACTGGGGTGAAACTGTTATCTATTGTTTCCATGATTCTGAGATTGTTCCGATTCTAAGGGAAACAAAGTTGTCATGTTTATGCGGTTGTCAGAAACGAATTCCTTCTTGTTTATTCGAGAAGTTTCTAGTGACCTCTGAGTTAGCTGGCACACAAAAGTAATTAAGTTTAATGTACTCGATAGAGACATACTGACCTCAGTCCTATGTCAAAACTATAGTGTATATTATTCCAATGCGCAGAGCCTATCAGTAATATAGGAACTACACTACACCACAATATAAAAAGAATAATTGGTGATGTCCCTGCCCCTTCTAGGGACATCGCCAAAACCAAAACATATCTGAATAACCCTCCCAGGGCATTATGGGACGCTCCTAGAAAAAGCAGTGAATGATAAATGAGCAGCTGTGGCCGCATATTTATTATTCACCTTTTCATAAAAGGGACTGGTACGCCCACTGTTTTTCTTTAAAATGGGCCATGAGGAGAGCCCAAGGGCTCCCGTGGCCCTGCCGGCTCCCTGCAAGCGGTGCCATGTCACAGGGCCACTCAGGAGTTGACATGTTTTTTATCTATGCGGTGCCCCGGTGTGCACATGGGCATGCCACCCCATTATTATTTTTGGGAATGCTGGGGGATTACCAGGGCTGCCACGCCCCCACTGGCATTTTCTTATTTTCATAATAAATTGTTGTGTCCCGGTTCCACCCAGGGCACTCCACAACTATTCCTGGTCTTTTTTTGTAAGTGGGGTGCCCTGGTGCCCAACCGGGGCACTCCATAGTCTGTTCATCATTGGGGTTGTAGAGGGAGGCCCAGGGCCACCCGAACTCCACCAGTTCCCTGCTCTCACAGAAGACAGCATGTTTTTGCTGAAAGTGGTGTCTCTCAGTGTGCACCAGGGTCACGCAACAACTAATCCCTTTTTTATTTAGTGGGGTGTCCCAATGCCCACCCTGGGCGCCCCACGGTCCTTCCCTTGTTGAGGGCTGTGGGGGGAGGCCCAAGACCCCAGCAGCCCTGCCAAACCCCCTGCTTTCAGACATTCGGCATGCTGTTCCTGGAGTGTTGAAAGCACTGTATGGACCCTGGCCTGGCAATCTGTTTTCTGCAGTATCATTTCTTGCTGGTCCTGCTTCCCTTTCACTTCCTATTATTCCCTCATTGGTTCCAGACTTCTGCTTCCATTATTTCACCCTCCCTGTGCTCCCTGCAATTGTTCCCTTACCTTATTTTGGATACCTACTGTTCTTGTCCAATAGATTGTCGCAGATGACTTCTGGAAACCTATAAAGGAGAGAAACAAGAAACAATTCTATCAGGTCAGTGCCCTGAGCACACAGCTTCACTCATACAAATGATAAAGAAAGACATTCGTGAAAAATACCTGTACAACTTGTGAAGTAACAATGCTCTGCAAAAAAGTTGTAAATTGTATACAGACTACCAATTGAAATCATGGGACTAGATACCATTGTGTACTATTTCTACCTTCTAGCATTTGGCTTTTGCTTGTGTATTCTACGGGTGAGTTGTGCCCCAGGAAGGAGATAAGTGGTAGGGGAGATAGTATGGTTGTTGGTTCTTTTCTCCTCTAATTCTTGTATCTCTTGTTTAAGGTGGCAGCAGTAAGGAGAAATTGGACTTCCTTCACGTGTGTGTCTGCGGTGGTCTGGCACTGGTAGTGTATCTTTTCTTCCCCTTCCCTATCCTATTTCTTTACACACTGCCCCCCGTACAATATTTAGAACATATGGTTAGTGCTGAATATTTTTCCTTAGTGGTACTGGGAGGACTATCTTCACTCCTGCAGTTTGCAGGCCACCAGGTGAATGTAGTCCTGACGGTTATCATGCACTGTATTTACCACAATGCATCTGGGTGAATTGTGTGCTGATATGCTAGAATGATGCTCTGGGCAGGCTCCAATTTCTAGCCTCTTGTATTTGCAGTCCACCTTTCCTGACCCGTTACACAAGTTTGAACAAGCTGATTGGTATTCAGACCTTGGCACTAACGGGATAAAGCCTAAACCAACCAGTTACCCTTATAGGTGACACTGCAGGGTAACATCTGAGGTGAGGCCCTGAGGCATGGCAGGCCTCCATGGAGAAGGCTAGGACATCATGAGCAGTGGAAAATATGTTTGAACGCTGGTGCAGGCAGTTCTGTGGCATACACCACCCTTCAGACAAATTTCACTACCTCGACAGTCAGTCAGTGGTTTGTAAAGTTTACTAATAGTGAATACTAGTCTGTTATTTATTATTTAGTACTAGAAAATATGGAGGGAGCAGCCTTGATGCCCTCAAGCTGACCATTTCAATATTCCTTCAAAGGTGGCAATTTATTTGTGCTCAAGTGTGTTCAGGCATTATTTCACATGAACCCCCACATGAAGCAGAAATTAGCAAGATCATAAGTAGTTCTTGTTCAGAAAACTTACTGTTTACAGAGTCCGTTTTGTGAAAAACTGGAAGAGGCTTGTGTAGTAATCTGTATTATATTTATTTGGTTACTTTAACCCTAGCTGCTCAGCCAGTGTGAATGTGATGCACGGAATGTTGGTGTGATGGTCTTGAAAGGAATGTTGGGGTGCCTGGATGCTTGAGTGTGACAGTTGTAGTATGGGCTGAGCAGCAGGCAGACTGCTCCTGGTGGGGCTTAATCTCTACAACTCATCTTCTTGTAACTGAACTTAATAAATCTTCATTAAACCACATCCTGGCAATGGACCTCATCACCACAGCTCGCAACTGACATGCTAGGGCTTATTGGTACCACCTTACACACAATCTGTCAAGACTAGACCATTGAAAAAATATTCCTCATCACACTTGTTTAATAAGGAGTGCCACCAAATTCCTCCAAAAGACGCCCAAGCCAATGACAGGTAATTTGAAAAGGGGATGTAAAATCCATTTTATTTCTTGGAACTTGAATGGTTTGAGATGCCCGCGTAGGCAAAGGTTGATCCTAAAGTACTTAGAACTCCCATCAGCACAGGTCTGCCTGTTGCAGGAAACCCACTTAAATCAAACTGAGTCACAGATAACTTTTTCCAAAATTCCCTGGATACAGTGTTTCTGTTTTTCTCAGCAATCAATAAGCAGTCACGGGGTAGCAATTGTAGTGAAGAAAGGGGTTCCTTGTAGGATTAAATCAGTTCAGACAGACCAAACAGGTATATGGATCGTAGCCCTATTGGATTTTGAGGGGATGGAAGTGACTTGTTCATCTTTCTATGGTCCAAATACGGATGATCCTGTCTTTTTAGTTAAATTACAAGAAAGTCTGATTATGACAAACCCTCCCTTGGTAATAGGAGGTGATTTTAACATCCGGCTTGACCCTGTTAAAGACAGATCCAACCTGAGTCATGTAATAGAGACCCCGAGATCACGCAGGGTTTTGAAAAATGTAATACTTAATATAAATCTAGTAGATCTATGGAGGGCTAAGATGGGTGGTGCCCAAGGTTTTACTTTCCATGGTAAAAAATACCACCATTCCTCCAGAATAGATTATGTGTTGGTTAATAGAGAAATTTTAGACAACTTTACTAATATATCGATTCTGCCGAGTCTTTTGTCTGATCATGCCCCCCTTTTGTTTTTATATTCCATGGACGGCAATGGCCCACAATCTAGATGGACGTTGAACAGAACAATATTATCAGATCCAGGAATTGTTCAGTCCATCAGTGAGTCCTCGCTTGAATTTTTTACTATTAACCTAGGATCTACTTCAATAGAACACGTATGGGATGCCTACAAGGCCAGCTACATGGCCTAATATCCTCCAAGAACCGAATAAAGATCTTGGAATTACAGACCTTGGAGAGTAGGATATCCACTCTAGAATTGGAAAGGGGCAACACAAACCCAGAGGATATAGGAAAATTGAAGCAGATAGGAAGGAACCTGGAGGAGGCCAGGCAGGACCTTAGGTGTTTCCTAGATTTGAAATGTAAGGCCCAATGGCAAGCAAGAAATATGGAAATCTTTGAGTATGGGGAAAGAGGAGGGGCCTTATCGGCTTGGACGGAGAGGATAGACCGGGCAAAAAATTATATCAACAAACTCATCATTGATGGTAGTGGGAACAAATCTAGTAAGCCTGAAGAGATGCAAAAATGCCTCTTATCTCTTTTTTCAGATCTGTACAGGGAGGACCTAGACACCCCCCCCCCCCCCCCGGGTCAGATATTCTTCTAGCTAAGGGATAAATCTCTACCTGTTCTCACCGATGCTTCCAGTGATGTTCTTGATGCGCCCATAGCCTGGGAAGAGATCAGGGTTCAAATAAAGAGATCAAAAAATAAAAAAGGCTGCTGGTTTTGATGCTCTCCCCAATGAAGTATATAAACTGTTACTTGATTAACTTTTACCGGTACTCCATACTTAATTTAATTCAGTTTATTGCTCCAATGGGGTGATACCCAGATCCTGGAAGGAGGCCACGATTGTTTTAATACTGAGGCCAGGAAAGGACCCTCTCATGGCCGACTCTTACCGTCCGATCTCCCTGCTGAATACCGATTACAAGATCTTTATGGGCATTCTGGCAGGGAGGTTGGCGAAATTGGCACCAAACCTGATCAATACCAATCAGAAAGGTTTTATGGTGGGGAGAGTAATCCAGGAACACACCCAATTATTGATAGGCAACATCGATCTGGCTGAGATAAGGGCGGACCCCTTGGCAGTAGTGGCCTTAGATGCTGCTAATGCCTTCGACCGGGTGTGTTGGAGGTACCTTTGGGTGGTCCTGGAGGTCATGGGCATAGGTCCTATTTTTGTGCAGACTTTGAAGAACTGTTATTTAGGCGCATTTGCGAAGATCCTCCTGAACGGTTCCCTGACCCCAAGTTTTGACATCCAGAGAGGGACAAGACAGTGGTGTCCCCTATCCCCCTTTTATTTAATATTTACATTGAGCCCTTGGCGCAAACTATCAGATTGGATAACATTATCAGCCCGTTTAAATCATTAAATTATGAATGTAAATTAGCATTGTATGCTGATGATGTGATAGTATACACTAGGGATCCAGAACTTTCCATTCCACGACTCGAAAACAGGCTGAAGGAATTCGGTTCGATCTCTGGGTACCTTGCCAACTCGGCCAAAACTGAAGTTATGTGCTGGAATGCCGTGTATAGAGGCAGCCCTACCAGCAAGGAATTTAGGTACCTAGGTGTTAAAATCGTTAAGGACTTGAACAAAATCCCTTTGATAAATCTGGGGAAAATTGAAAAGGAAATTGATGACCTTTTTGCCAGATGGAAAAACCTCCCTTTGACCATCTATGGGAGGGTAAATCTGGTGAAAATGTGTGTCTTACCAAAGCTGACGTACATTTTTAATGCAACTCCCTTAACTTTCCCCCACAAGAACATAAGTAAGATCCAGGGGAAAATTGGTAGTTTTATATGGGACAAAAAAGTTCGAGGATGTCATGGGAAAAAATAAGAAGGAAACTCTTAAAAGGTGGGTTGGCCCTACCAGACATCAACTGGTATTTGATGGCTTTCCAATTCAAGGGCATTGGGATGCTGTTGACTACCCCAGAGGAAACTACGTGGGGTAGACTATTGGGCGAAATGGCATTGGTTGAGGGAGGTAGTGGACAAGGAGGGTTTCTATATAAATTTGGGGCCCCAAGGTTTTTTAAACGGGTTCGCCTTAAGGTTCTCAAGACTGCCTTGACGATCTGGTACAAAGTTAGACGCACTTGGGGCATAGGTTATTTTTCTGATTTTGCCCCTATTTGGGACTCTCCGGGGACCCCTCTTTGCTTGTGTGATAGTTTAGCTGCCCCAATTAAAAGTGCCGGTTTGGTGAAGTGGTTGGATCTGGTGGATCCAGATGGGATTCTTCCATGGGAGATCTTACAAGCTAAGATTGGTCCTACATTTTCAAGGTTTAAGTTCCTCCAATTAAGATCATAGTATGAGGCAGAAGTGGGCGAAATCATTGGGAGTTGGGAACTCGAGCAGATACTACAAGACCCCCTGCCAAAAAAGAAAGAAATATCTTTTTGGTACACAAGGTTCCTTGAAGAAGAGGATCTCGAGATCCCCCCCTCAAACATCGGTTTGGAATCAAACATCAATTGCCTATGGCATTGAAGATTTTTTTGAACCGTCACTTAAGTTACTTTATAAATATATAAAGCCCGCCAGTCTAAAGAAGAACCACTTTTTTGTGCTCAATAGGCTCTACTATACTCCGGCCAAGATTGCCAAGTTCTCCCCG
Organism: Triturus cristatus; assembly: GCF_964204655.1. Lineage (NCBI taxonomy): Eukaryota > Metazoa > Chordata > Amphibia > Caudata > Salamandridae > Triturus > Triturus cristatus. The sequence goes on along the minus strand of NC_140581.1, from coordinate 918,269,746 downwards.
GTCCCGGCTCCAAACTGTCCTAGATGTAAACTTGCTACTGCTGACGATATTCACATCGTTTTTGAATGTCCGGAGTTAAGCTCCTTTTGGAAAAATGTGGGATACTCTTTAACATCTATTTTTGAAACAGACATAGAGATGGATCTCCACTTGGTCATTTTCGGTATAAATGATTCTACCAATGGGGTGCTCCCACAAATCCACATGGGCTTGTTGTTATACCTGGTACTGTTGGCTAGGAGGGAGATCTGCATAAGGTGGAAAGATCCAACTCCCCCAGGAAGAGAAGGCTGGCTTAAGCTGCCCTGAGCATGGCACGTTTAGAGCTTGATGGTAGAGAGGATAACCTAAAAAATATCTGGCTTCCATTGTTAAGTTGGAACCAGCGCCTGCGATTGTTAATTTGTTAAATGGTGGTCCTCCTCCCGGGTCCTATGATTACACCAGACCTCAAATACGTGAGGACGGCCATGCTGGTCTAGACTAATGCAGTTAGCCGAAGGGCCCCCAGTAACAACAAAAAGTCGGCTTGTTAAACCTGCCAACGTCTTTGGTGAGATGAGGACAAAAAAGAAAAGAAACATTAGAAAAACAAGAAAATTGTGTCAAGCAAGCTTTCTTCTCTATTGTTCTTTATTCATCTACTTAACAGTGGAGGGCAGTGTTTTAGCACTCGCAACCTAGAAACGCAGGTACTGTGGTCCATATTTATTTTGTCAGATACCTAAAACCGAATAATTCATTCTAGGCTACTTTTTAACAGTCTTCCATCTAATCTATAACTGCAAGATTGCATTCCATGACATAGATTAATCATTAGAGAATATCTCATGTCTCTAGAACATTTGTCTATGGAGCATTTTGATTGATAACCTGCAGACAGACTGAACATTTTCTTCTCATACAGCTTGTTACACCTTTGCCCCAAAGCTCTGAGATGGCGGCTATGTGTTATGTAACACTTTGGAAAAGGCCTAAATAATGAATTCTTCCTCAATGTCGATTGTTTGATGTTTTCAACCATTCTTCCATCAAATTATATTTATTTATTTACTTATTTGTTTATTTTAGTTATGCAATGATATATAGCACAATCTGGACCTAGTGGCATTAGTGAGTCCTGCAATGACAGTTCATGCACAGTAGAAAATTATAAAACAAGACAACAGCACATTTAAGATATCACAATGATAGCACAAAATGAGATAGGATCAAAACACTGGGGGACTTATTTACAAATCCCATGCGCCGCCGGTGCCTCCCTTTTTTCGCATATTAAAAGTTACCCTGGATTGTGATGAGTTGACAGGGGTAAAACAATTGTGGGTGGGATAAAGATACCAACCAACAGACAGTAGCTGTAAGGTAGGAGACAGACAGGGGAAAGAAATGTTAACATGCAGGAGATCAAAAACAGCGTCTGTAGGGTAGGCGCACAGGTAGAGGTAGATTAGGCAAAGGATGGAAAATGTCTTTTAAACTGCATAGGTTTCAGCTCCTCTTTGAAAGTAGGCAAGAGATGGAGGGCATGGAAGGGGAAGGGAGTTTTTAAGTGTCAATGCCCTACCAGTGAAGGATGGTGACACAGTTGTTCTCTTTTAAAAGCAGGTGTTTCAAGTCCAACAAGTTGGAAGTGAGCAGGTGTTGTCCAAAAAAGTTCCAGTGTTCCAGTAAGGTAGCAGGGGGTAGCTTTGTCTAATGATTTGTGGGAGATACCATCTAATAAACTGTAATCTAACCTTATATGGAAATCCATTGGAGCACCATGAGTATTGGAGTGATAGTGACAAAACTTTTACTTCCAGAGATAAATCAAGCAACCACATTCATCACTTCTGTAAGAGAGACATGGTGGGCTTTGGGTGAGCCAGAAGGGAGTGAGTTGCAGTAATCCAGCTTGAAGAGAACAAGAGATGAAATGAAGGACTTGAGACCGTCTTCAGGAATACGCTCTCCAATACCGCAACGTGTATGGGACTCAAGATTAGGGTCCTCATTCATGAGGTTTGCCGTAGGGCAGCGCTGCAGGCCTTCTTGCGGTTCTGCCCTATGCCAAAAGAAAAGGGCCGGAATTCACCGCATCTATAAAATATGTCACATTCCTGTCCTTTTCCCCTGCGTCGGACCCCAATGGGCTGTTTTGCGCAAACAGAGACACTTTTGCACCATTGTGCAATGGTGCCTGCGTTGCGGGAATCATTATTTTTGTGCAGGAAGGGAAACCTTCCTGCACAAAAACAATCACAAGAGGCTTTTTTATATTTCTATGTGTGCTGCAGAATGCAACATACATAGAAAAAGGAAAAAGGAGGAGAAATAAAGATACTTCTGCTCGTTGTGCCTCACTTACGCCTTCCCTGTGGATGTGTATATTTTTGGCGCAGCCTCAGATTTACGATTTCTTGTAAATCTGGCCAGTGTCAAAAAGCCATGGATGCTGCACCCATTGCATGCCCCTTTAACACAGAAAACGGTGTTAAAGGGAACAATATTAACGAGGCAGTTTTAAGCCAAAAAAAGTGGCTTAGTGCTTCCTCATAAATATGGAGCAGGCTCCTGCGTCACTGAAAGTCACAAAAATTGAGGTTCCGGTGGCGCAAGGGGCCTCTCGGCCCTGAGTCTATTAATAAGGATGACTCCAAGTGATTTGACATGTTCCATGATAATGGGGTGGCAATTCCAAAGGTGAAATGGATCCATTCATGAGGGCACAGGTAGGTGAGGCAAACAGAATTTTTGTAATTTAATGGTTGAGTTTAAGGTTGAACTTGGACATCCGCCATTGAATTGTACCAGATCTTTAAGCAAGGAAGGAGATGTCATTGTAGGAGGGCATTTTGAGGCACAAGTGAGTGTAATTCACATATTGGTGATAGAGGGTACCTGAGTTCATAAGGACAACTCCCAGAGGCTCCCAATAGAGACTAAACTAGTTAGGAAAGACGATGGAACCTCGAAAGGCACCTTGAGGTGTCTTTGCATCATTGGAGAGAGAACACTCAATTTTAACCACCTGTGACTGGTTGAATAAGTAGAAAGTGAACATTTTGAGAACTACTTTCTCAATATCAATTCAATCTTTAAAGATATTGAACAAGAAAGAGTAATTTGACATCCTGAAAGCTGCAGAGATGTCTAAGAGCACCAAGAGGCAGGAGCTTCTCACTTTGAGGATTCTAGGAGCATTATCACTGCTTGAAGGGGGGGTGTTTCGAGGCTGCAACCCTGCCATAAGCCAAATTTACAATTTTAAAGGAGATTCTTAACCGTGATATGCTGCAAGAGCTGAGAGGAGACACAGCTTTCTGGCACCTTTCCTAGGAGGGGTAAATTTGATGCAGGATGAAAATTGGTGAGATCATAAACCTCCACTGAAGGCTTCTGTAAAAAGGTGAGGCTGGACATATTTTTAGACGGTCAGGGAATGCTTGTTGTGAGGTAGACAAGTTGATTAAAAAGGTCCAGTAGAGCAGGATCCAACAGCACAATTCCTTTGCAGTATTGCTTGGTAGTGCGTCAATGAAGTGGTTATTAACTGATTTCACACTAAGGATGATGTTCAGAAGAGCATTCCTGGGTTTTGTTCCCTCTTTTTTCGTTTTTGTCCTCATATCATCTTGAGTAAGCAAGCACCCTCTTGATCTATCCAATCCCTTGCTTATATAGGGGTTCTTTTTCAGGCAATGTCAGGGCCGAGGCACCACCTGACACCATGCACGTGAGACAGACCAAGAGTTATAATCATCGGACTTCATTAACAACAATCCGATTCCACCAAATTCCAGACTGACCCAGGTTTTGCCTTACCCCTATTCTGGCTGGCCTTTTTGTCCAACTCCCTAAAGTATCTTACTGTGTTCTACCACCTCATCCCGGTTGGAGGTAGATATTGACACCACTGCTTACATATCTGTCTCCTTGCAGAAGAATCAAGTAAAATATAAACAGGCTGAAATATAAACCGGAATCGCCCTGCACCGCACAAAACATGACCAAAGTGAGCCTTGCCTCTACATCCTATCGCAAGATGTCAGAAATTGTCTATCCTATGGTCTTCCAAAATTCTGCCAGGGTGGGGCAGCTGGCGAACATATGAGCATAGTCTGCTTCACGGACCCCACATCCCCTGCATCTAGATTCCCCATTACCTCTTATCTTCGCCAGCTTCACAGGGGTGCAGTAGACCCTATGCAAAGTGAAGAAGTGGTTTCTCCTTAGGGTAGCAGGTTTTATCACAGTATAAAGCATGCTTACAGATACTTCCATAGTTCTTCGATCTCTGCACTCGACAAGTATCCTTTTCAAACCAAAATGGAGGGGTCGCATGCCTTCTTCCCATGCTGCCACCATGTATCCATACCAGCATGAGACCTCCTTCTTTCTTGGTTTCGGATCCTGAAGTTCCTTTTCCATAGATGTTAGAAATGGGATTTCTGGTTGGCTAGGGCTTGCGCCAAAGCCAGGCAGAAACCACCACTCTAGTCAGGGCTGGGGAGTTACACGCCAAAGATAACCCCTGCTCACCCCCTTGGTAGCTTGGCACGAGCAGTCAGGCTTATCCCGGAGGCAATGTGTAAAGCGTTTGCGCGCGCACCCAGCAACAACACCCGAGGCCCACCACAAAAGAAACTCCACACAAGGTTATATATAAAAATAGCCTTTGTATTATAATAAACACATTAGATGATAATCACATAATTTACACTGTGCCAACTGGTACTGGGCAGAATTTTACAAGGGACTATTTACACGGGACAGGGCCACATGGACCACTGTCAGAATCAGCACAAATCACCAATTGTACATGTAGAACATATACTATCTGTAACACAAATTATCACTGTAGAGCACAACCAGTAACTACTGGCGCAATAATGACCTCAGCATCATCACAATAGAATCAGGTATAAAACCTATCCTGTATCCATCACAGGGGCATAAACACATTATGCAATTTCTCAGAAGTCTAACGCATTAAACCCTACCACCTAAGTATAATTACACTAGGGGCGCACATCACACAGGGAAGTATAATCTCCCTAACATCAACCTAAACAGGTAAAACAACCTCCTATGCAGAAATCCTATCTAGAGGTATAAAACACCGGGTGCGCAAAACATGCTACACACAGTACATTTCCTAACACCCAACGCACTAGTATATAAAGCACAGTAACACCTAAATCACATTAGGGTCCAGGTTGCGCCAAAACCTAAACGTAGCAGCTGCCCACTACTTGCTGGGCAGCTGGGGACAAGAACAGGGTCTAAACGCTGCAGCTGGCACTAAGTGCTGCGCAGCTGGGGAAGTAAAATGAGGCCTGGGCTCTCAATGGCCCTTGAAATAATGTCAAAAACGTTGGAGCCACCTAGGCTCTAAAACAACATGTCCCCCCCCCCAGTACTGGGGAGCGCACTGGCGCTTTTAAACTGGAAGGTGCCCCCAATGTGGAGCGCACTGGCGCTGAGAACATCTGTATACAGGACGGAGCAACCATGGGCCCCTATGGCCCTTTGAAACAATTCACGGTGGAGCAGGCTGGCTCCTAAAACGAAATCATGTCCCACAAAGAACTGGCCCCCACGTTGGAGCCATCTGGCGCTCGGGAAACATTAGTGCCCATCGTTGGAGCCACGGGGCTCTTAAAATAAACCTGCCCCTGTTGGAGCAGCCCACTGCCAGGCGGGGCCGCTCTGGCTATGCCTCTCCCCACCCGGACTCATTCAGGTAACTCACTGGCTGGGGGGGGGGCGGAGGCAGAACTCGTTCTCCGGGGACTCCGGAGCGGTGCCTTCCATGCGGGGCTCTCTGTCTCTCCTGAGAGCCTCGCTTGCGTCGGACCGACGACTTCTTAACCCGAGCTCCCTCCTGGGACCCGGGACTTTGACATGGAGCCTCCGAGTCTCCGGGCAGCACTCTCTCCCTCTTGCGTCCCTGGCGGGCGGGACTTCCGGTTCCCCGGGAAATGGCCGCACTACCGCTTCCGTCCGGCGGCCCCGCCCACAACCAGGCAGGCCGCGGACTCGGCGGCGATTTTTTAATGCGGCTCATGCCGCGGCGGTGAAATCTTGCCAGCAATGAACCGGCAAAGCTCCTCAAAGAAGGCAGGGTGGGCACCCGCCTTTAAAATAAAGAAACAAGCGGGGTGGGCACCCTCAAGCAAAATAAAGGCACCAGTATGCGGTGTGGGAACCCGCGATCTAAATACAAAAACAAGCGGGGTGGGCACCAGCCGATCCAAAACACCATAAAGCGGAGTAGGCTCCCGCTAGTTGAAACAACGCCAAAGCGGGGTAGGCACCCGCCATCTAAGCATAAATGGGGGAATCTCCACGTCAGGATTCCTCCAGGACACGCCGCCGCCCAGTGCTGCAAGGGCAACCAAAGGATAGCGCTTTCAGGTGCTAGATGGAGCCAAAGTCCTGGGGGCATCAAGGGGGCAATGTAGGGCCCAGGGGCCAGCACACAGAGCCCTCCAGCAGGGAGGCAGCCCCCATGGCGGTCCCTCATGGGCCCCACCAGCAGCAAGCCCCCCTCTGTCAGGATCCAAGAGCAGAAAAAATGTTTGGGGTCACAGCCCCTTCTTTTATACACCATTTCCCTTTGTCTCAAGGTGCAGGAAAGGGGCGAACCAGATGCAACTGGTTCTTGAGCACTTTGTTTTGCTCAGCCCCCCTCCCTTATTCACAGGACAGGCCAGGGACATTAGACGCACCACAGGGGGCGGAGCCAGCATTGTGTGGGGAAAGCCAGCCCTATTCAGGTCCCAGGTGTACTCCTCCCTGCCATCAACATGCAGATCTCTCCACCCACCACCGGGGCAGACCCATCCTGACTCCTGGAGACAGACACACCAGCCAATCACAAGCCAGACAGTCACTGCACATTTATTATACAGACAGGCCAGCTTCTAGAAGTGGCACTTCCACACGAGACACCGTAACGCCGCACACATCATCGCGCAGCATTTAACCTCACGAGTCCGCACATACCAAACTCGACCCTGCACTCCTCTCACATCAGGACTTAACACAGTCACTCAGATCCCCCATGCATTCCTATGGGAGGGCAGGTCAGTCTCACAGAACCATACACAGAGCGCACGCTCTTTCCACTGGGACACAGTGTGAAAGCGCCTAGAGGCATAAAACCACTAGTACAACACAGGAAAAAGGCTAGGATAATGCAAAAAGTTCTAGGGGTGAACTTGCCAGAAGGGCCAAGTCCAACAATAGAGTTTCCCTCAACTTCAATGTTCTCCTCTGACTTTTAAGCCAAGCGGAAATCTGGTAGAACTTAAACGATGACAGTGCTCTGTTGGTCAGTTCCTGCCATGTTTCCCAAGAGCGTAACATGACCCTTTCCATCATCTGTCCCCATTACTTTATACCGCCCCCCTCAGGGGTGTTGCTAGACCATCTAGCAAACGTTCCAGAGCACCCGGTAAATCCCACACTGATGACCACATTTATTATAGTAAGGAATTCCCGTGAGGGACCAAACCTTATGCCACATTCTCACCGCTGCCTTCAAGCACTTCAACCTCACTTTCTTGAAGAATTTGGGAGCCCCAAAGTTGTGCATAAAGCCAATCTCAGGCAGATCATTCAACATTGCTCTATACATAAGACACACCAATGAGCTATCCGGGTAGAGCATAAGCATCCAGCAGTTCTTCAGTTGATACGCCCAACTATACAGTTGAAAATCCGGAAGCCCTAATCCTCCACTCACTATGCTTATTCTTAGCTTCCTCCAGGAGAGTATGACCCCCATATTGGCTCAAATGAAAGATGTAATTCTACTTCTACCATGTATCTTCATAAGAACTTTCTTGTCAAACTCTGAAAGTATATTATCAAATAGACATGAAAACGTGGGTAGTATGGACATCTTGACCAGATTTACATGGCCATACAGGGTCAGGGGAGAGCATTATTGTTGACATCAGTGTTGTTACTCCAACTTTGCTGAGCTTTACAAAGCAGGATGTGGACACATGTGGCAGCAGTTATAGGGATAAGTTAGAGTTCAATAGATTTTGCTTTGTCAAAAAATAAGGACAGCAACTCTTCAGATGTGCTACTGGAGTCCTGAAATGTGATAGTAATAGACAGATTTTTAGATGATTTGACAAAATCCTAAATTAATTTTTTGGAATAGTTACCCGAGTTATTTATAGTTACAGAAGTTATTTAATAAAGATTTAATGTAAGTGGACAAAGCCTTAAGATATGCTTTTTTGTAGATGATCCTTGTTGGGCTGAGATGTGCTAATCTGACAATGAAAGGTGATTGACAACATATAAAGATTGACACATGGGATCAGGCAAACCCAGGCAACCAATATGAAATTAGAATCTTGGAAGACAAGCATTGGCGATTCATTGAAAGCTGAATTCAAGAGTAACAGGCTTCTTGATATAGCATCTCTGCAATGATTTCTACTAGACCTGAAATATTCCATGAATCAAACTATTCCTTTATTGACTTGTTCGATTTGAACGTCTTATTTCAAAGGCAAAAAACAATAAGGTTGATGAATGGAATGCTTGGATTTATCAAAGGTCATCCTTATGCAAAATGATGGTCAGAAATGCACCCATAGTAATTATAAGTGGTTGGAATTAATTCAAGCTTTCCACCCATCACTTTTTTTGTATTACTCAATGTGACACCCTAAGTATGCCTGGTATGTCCAGACGTGGGTCCCGTGCTCATTGTACAAATGGAACCAGGTTGCACCCTACTGAAAATGTCCAAGTAGGCCAACACTGGCCTGAGATTGCTTGTGTTTTAGTTCAGAGGAGACCTGGCAGTTCAGGCCAAACTGTTCTTATTGAGCAAAAACCATGCTGATTTGCATATGGCTGGTTCCTGTCTGAGGTGGCATGGTGGGAATAAAAACAATGGACTGGAATGAGGCCCAAAGAAATTGCCAGTGGCTTAGAATAATACAAACATTATATGATATATGTATCAGTGGATGTTTAATACTTTATAGTCCTCTAGGCTACCTGGGACCAATATGTTTTATCTACTGAATGATGTTGTTGAACACATTTCTGCTCATCACTTATTTTACATAACATGCCTGGCAAAGAAGATTTTTCTATTATTGTCCAGAATAAGAAAGCAGTCATGGATGCTGGTCTATGCACAGAAAGCTCACAGTGCCTGTGATATGTGCAAAGCAGCACTAAATGGCAAATGACTGTTGAAGGCAGCAACAGTCTGCTGCGCAGACGCACAGTTCAAGACTGCATAAAAGCACACAAGTGCCAAAGGTCCAATCACAGAGCTCGAGCTAACACACTATTCTTTGAATTGCGACTTTAAGGCCCTAATTGGGTTGCCCTGTGAACTCAGCCTTGCGAAGCCTTTAGTTCACTTTCGAAAGCAGCTGCAGGCTCTACACGTGCACCTTTTCTGTGCACAGCCTCAGCCGGTTTTACTAACTCAGCGCATGCATCCTAAACTTTACAGCGAGAAACCTCTTCACCCACTGGGTATTGTGCATTTCTTTAGGGCATTAACTGGAGTGTGGGAAGTCTGCAGGACTTTTCCTGAATCCTCAATCCATCTCCTCCACACAGAATGTATCTGCACATCTTTCGTAATGGAATCACAAACAGGATTAACTGGATTCCGCTTCTTTGAGTGGAAATGTCTCTATTCAAATGAGAAAACAGCCCATAGAACATGCACAGGCATCAGAATAAGGACTGTGCATTCAGAATTAATGCAATAAAATTGTGCTGGAAGTTCATACACTTGGGGTGTAATTCATAAATAGTTTTTTGTAGTACATTTTGAAGTACTACAAATTGCAATTTACAAGCTACTTGTAGAGTTTTACGCCTTTGCATTACCTACATTTAGGTGTGCATAGTTCTCTGCCCTGACTGCGTAATCTCTGCTTATGTAAGTATATGTATTAGCAGTAAATGTAAGAGAGACACTGGAGTTGCTTTAAGAAGAGGCACAGCTACTACAAAAGGGATGGGATAAGGAAGGAGTGAGAGGGTTTTAAGGGTGTTGGTGTGGGCAGTCCACCAAAACACCCATTGCTTTTTGACACTGCCCCAGATGTACAAGGCTGCGACAGCGTCACAAAACACATGGCACAATGAGGAGAAGTTGTTACTTTCTCCTCTTTTTTTTTTTGCTCTCTCCATGTGTGCTGCAGAATTAAGCTGCAAATCACTGTTATTGATTGTTTATGTGCAGGAAGGTGTTCCTTCCTGCACATAAACAATCGTCCCTGCAGCACAGGCACCCTTGCAACATGGCGGCAAGATGCCTACGCTACGCAGCTTTTTTTGCGCCAGTGCTAAGGGAAACACAGGGGTGCGCCATATTCTTGTGAACACGGCGCATCCCTGCATTTTGAAAATGTCAGAGTTTAGTGCTGCCAAATTTGGCGTAACACTGAGCTCCGACATTTTCTTGTGAATATGCCCCTCTGAGTGATAAAGGCGGAGGAGGAAAGAAGACTTCTCACCCAAATACATTTTATACGTGCGTGTTTTTTTCTCTCCTGTGCTATTCATGTTGCCTGTGAAAGAATTGAATACAACCTTGCCAGGCTAATGGCGACCGAACTACCCCCCCTTCACCTGACATTATGACTCACAGGCGCTCTATCTGACAACCTATAATCATGCAATGAAGTGCTCTAGCAGGTAGGGATTACCAGCAGGGGATTAAGCTGTCACTTTGTAGCAGTTTAGACCAATATGAAAACCCATTTACGAGTCTCCCTCTAAATTTCCCCTTTGTTTTGCCTAATTGCCGGTTTGAATGTATTAGGCTCATCAGAGGGATTAGGGTTAATAAATGTTTGGTCACGCATAACACGCAGAGGAGGAATCTGATACGCGCGCTTGAAATTTTAACTTAATGAGCTTAGCAAATGTTTGCCATATTTTTAATGAACCCTGGGGCTGTCATTTAGAAATGCACAGCAACTGCTTTTGCACTCTTGAAAACAGTGCAACCGAAGAACATTAGCAGTATGCACATAGTAAATAAAGGTCGCTATTTAAAGATGGCAGGCAGAAGGCGGGAACTGACTGGGTCATTTTCTCTGCAGAAGCTAGCGACACTTACCATTAGGGAGTGTGTTCGAAATGTGACAACATATTTGGCCGTCTTAAGTTTCCTTTAGAGGGATCGAGTAGTGTTTTTGTGCAAAAGTAAAACTTGTTTACGATCCAGCATTCTAAATTATGCCTCTATTTTTATTGCATATTGCTTCTCTCCTTTGCATTGCTCCTTCACCCTTCTCGACCTCGCTCCATTTAAATTGCCAAAAGCTCAGACAGAATTTTGAAAGATGCAATTACTTGTCTGAATCGGTTTTCGCGAAGGTCCCTGGCTTTGCTATTAAGCCGTCTGCCTGCTGAATTCAACCATGCAGCAAAGAATTGGCAAAGTCTGGGACTGATTGCACTCTAATGCAAAGAATTACTATATTACCCAGTAATCGTTTAAAAAATGTAAGAAAAATCAGCTGATCCATTTACCTTAAGAGAACAACTCTATGGGCTTCGCACCCGAGAGAGGAAAGTTGCCATTGCAAACCTTCCAAAGCCCTGAAAAGGCGAAGTGCACAAAAGAAAAAACAGGAAGTGTTGGGGGGTGAGGTATTTTGCAGCTGAATCCTACCCAGCATATAGAAAGAGAAGATAGATTTGGAAATGGTGACAGCTAGGACGAATGGACCTATTCACTCGATTCGTAAGGAATGGGACGAGGAAGGAGATGATGAGGTAATAGAGAATAATTAGAGGTGCTTGGCTGTCATGTTTTGGTGCTCTAGGTGGGCCTGACAGAGTTAAGGCTTTTTTCCTGATGAAAAAGTCAGATTTGATATATTCGGGCAAAAAATTATTCAGTTAGATCTATCTTAGAAAACAATTAATACATGTCAAGACCTTGCCAAAGATGCAAGAGCTCTGCTTTTCAAAGTAGAAATTTTGTACTTTTAATATGGTCTAATGGAAGACATTTTTTCATCAAAACCAAACAATATGCCTGTTTGCACCGATTGCAGCTAGTTAAAGTTTGCTCATCAATTAGTGATAAGTGTAAGCCTAAGCAAGAGTTTGAAAATATGTTACAGTTATGACTTCTTTTTCTATAGCTCTTCATACCACGTCTGCTGTTTGTAAGCAATGAAAATAGCAGATGTCACTGTTACCCAATTTACGGTATTTAAAAGACCTAAAAGAGCCAGAAAGACAGAAGGCCGCCATTCAAACCTGTGTCTTTTGCATCGCCCTCTTAGTCAGTTCTGAATGTTTCGTTCATTTAGGAATCCCCACAACTCCTGGTCAAAGAGTTACCTTCCAACTTAAAAATTTCCAAGAAGTTAGAGTCAGGGCAAGGCTGCAGGCTGTGTCCAAAGATGGGCTTGTCGATCAGAGACTGACAAAGGACAAGGTCCCATTGAATCCTTTGAGGAAGGTGAATAAAGCTCTGAGAGGGGGAAATGCAGAGTTCGCTTCTAGGAAATCATCAATGTCGAGCAGATGCTGCTTGATGTCAGGCCCGGTGAATTTTTCTGCCTTCGGAGTGAGACTCTTTCCTGGAAATTGAATTTCCTCAGTGGGACGAGGTTGCTGGCTGTAGCCGGTCATCGACAGGACCACTGAATTGGATTTGCTGCTACAGAGAAGAACATAGCTGCTGTGAAGTCAGGCTCACCGTGATGGATCCTCTGGCAGATTGGTACTGGTCCTAGAAGAATTCTCCAGGTAGATATTGGGCAAAAAGATTATAAGCCCCAGATTTTAGAGTAAGGAAGAAGGAGTACACCCTGACTCCAGCCATGGGTTTCAGGATTTCAGGAACAGGACTTAGGGGTCAGTACTCATTCCAATAGAAGCCACCGGCAGGGTCCAGGGAAAGTCCAGTGAAACCTGTAAAGCGGGCTTCTTGCAGCTGTTGTGTCCCTGTAGCTTAACGGGTGGTCAGCCAACTGATCCTTGAAGTCCACTTCGTTGTCCTGGGTAAAGTAGGAAAGGGTCCAGCACTTTTCTTCTCACAGGTCTCAACAGCAGGTGCAGTCCTTTTTCTGTCTTCCATAGGTCCAGTAGTGTTCGAATGAGGCTGCCCAGGTGTGTCACATTTATGCCTGGCACTAGCCTGTAGGTGGGGTGACTCCTGGACCCTCCCTAACCAAAAGAGGAAACATTCCCAGGGGTAACTCAACCTAGTTTTACAGTGGTTCTTGTTTGCCCTAGTGCAAACAATTCCATAGTGCCGCTCTGTATTTAAAACTAAGGTAAAAGAACCTTTCTTCCATTGTGCAGAGCTCCAGTGCAAAACTTAGACATGTGGGCAGGAAAATGAGCAACACCCTGCTCTGAGGTCACTTAAAACTGGTTCTGGGACACATTCTCTCCCAATGGGATTGATGCCAGACTGACTAACAGGCCAAAACAGGGGGGAGGCCCATATGTTAGCAACATCTGCCTTTGACAGGGTAGAACTTTTTGAAGATCATTATGTTCCTGGGCATTGCCCAGATTGTTGTCCTGTCAGAGGAACACAGCACCCCCCCCCCCCCCACATCCAAGGCCTTTGTCTCAGCTCTTGGAGCAAGTTCACACCACATCAAGGAGCTATTCAGCTCCTGGGTGACAGTTGGACGTTTATGCAAATGCATTTAAGAGCCTTTAGGAAGGCAAAATGTCACTTTTTAAAAGTATCTTTGATAAAAATATTTTGGACAAATCGGACTTTACCAAGAATTGAATTTGTAATAAATATTTTTCAAAGTACAACTTTTTAGCTGTTTACCAGGTGGAGATAACATTATTTAATTTTATTATTAACTCCCAGTGCTTTCAATGGAACTGCTAACTCTGCTACAATGGAAATAGCTTTGGGCACCTTGTCACTGTAAGGCCATGCTTTGCATGAAACCTTTACATGTCCTTTTTTAAATATCATGGACTCTGATCTACTGGGTAATAAGGATACTTTGGGTTGGCATATTCATATTTAAAAGAAGGGTTTAGGCCTGTCAAAAGGGGCTATTTGACAGGTTGAATTTGCAGTTTAAACCTGTGCAGCCAGGTTACTGGTGGCAGGCCTGCAATCATGTTTTGCATTGTCACTTTAGAAGTGGCACAATATGTGCTGCAGTCCACTAGTGGCATTTAACCTCCAGGCCCTGAGTACACTATGAGGGCATTCGGGCTTGGAAGTCAATTTATCGCACTGGATCAGACACTATATAGGAAACCTGTGACTAAGGTCATGTTGAGTGGTAGTTCCTCACCCCTATTCTCAGTGCATAGGGGGATGCGTCAGGGGTGTCCACTTTCCCTGTTGTTATTTGCTCTATACTTGCTGTGCAGAACCTGGTGTGCATGCACACAAGAGGGCACATGTTGTGTTCTCCTGTGTGCATCCACATGGTATGAGACATTAGGGGGCCCTGTAGGAACGCATTTGTTTCCTCTCCGCCATAGTTTACATGGAGGAGGAACCGCAATGAAAACTGTGGTGGAGAGAAAACTTGCAATATGCTTGATGGGACCGCAGCAGTCCCACCAAGCTTATTACTGCTTTTACACCACCGCACCACCGCCACGAAACAGCGGTTCCCTGGCAGCTGCACCGCAGCAATGGCAGTCTGACAAACAAAATTGTAAAAGGGTGGTTGGGAGACCACCACCGCCACGACTCAGCGACTCTAATAAAGCCCTAACTGTTTAGTGACCACTTGTACATGTTCACTATGTATGGGAATTTTCAACAAGCACAGCTTAAACAACTAAGAGCATTTGCCCTATTCTTGGACTGATGCCTCCATTCAAAGGACTTCGTAGGTGTACAGTCTCTTTGTGCCTGTATAATTTTGCCTGGAGCTGGTGTCCATTTGTAGGGCTGTTAGTCTTATCTTCCAAGCCAGAATTAAAAGTCTTAGGCCTTATTTCTAGGCCTGGACATAAAACTCTACTCCACTCGCAGAGTTTGCGGAGTTTGGCAACTCCGTGTTCTGCGTAGAACGCGGAGTTACCGGTAAAATCCACACTCTGCAACGGAGTGGAGTTTTTTTGGTTACGACGCTCACAATGTCCTTTTGCATGTGCTCATGATCACCCACGAGATTTCAGAGGCGTTTGGGAGCATTACTAGATTTGCTAGCTGGGCGCATGCTCCCACAAGATTTTGAAGTCGCCAACATGTCATGAGGATGTTTTCTGATGTACACGATCCCGAACGTGCGGGATCTAACATGGTTGCAATCCGGGGAAGATTCTCTCCTTGAGAATCATCAAAAACTTCCGGAAATGACGATTTGGAGTCAAAAACCTACTCAAATGGATGGTTAGCGTTGGATTTTTTTGTGCCAGGAGTCCTTTTTTTGTTAACTTTCGTTCCAACAGGAAGTAAGTTCCCCGGAGTCTCCAACTTCCTGTACCTGTCCAGCAAGCTCTTACCAGTGCTTTGTCCCTCTCTTAGTCACTGATCATTGAGATTTGGAGCTGGAAGGATCACTCTCCTTGTCTACTGCATATATACCATGGAATTTAAGGACTTTGTGTTTGAGTTTAATTTTAAAAACTGCAGTATCAAAGTGTTCTTTGGTTGATTGGGGGCACGAAACTGGTTTTAATTGTACTTTTAATCAATATTTTTAATTTATTGTGGTGGGTGGCCTGCAGTTTCAGTAGGGGCCTAGTTTTTGTTTTACATGTAATTTGTATGCTTTTATATAAAGAAAAAATCTTGCACAGTTTATTACATTTTCTCCATGATTCGTAATATATTTGCAATATCAATTTAATTCAATATTTGGCCGAGTCTGCCATTAGGCTTTCCAGCCTGTTGGCCTTGTGGTAGTAATGGGTACATGAAACAGCTGTTTCTGTGGCGTCTGTTGCATTTAAACGTCATTTATGCCATGGATGACATTGGATTAAAATACAAAATGTGTTTTTTTTATGGTATTTCATTTTGTTTTTCTGCAAACAGTGTATAGGTGAGTTAATGCCTTTGGAGGATGTGTGTTGTTGTAAACATTTTTAGGCCTTTTAATTTTAGTTTTTGTCATTGCTGAATTAATGCTGTGTTCTCTGTGTTACCAATGCCTCCTCTGTCTGATCGGTGTGTGTGTTTGCTATAGGATACCATTTGCCTTTGTTCCCCATGCAATGTGGTCTGGGGCCATTTTGTATAGTCAGTGTCCATAGACCTGCATGTGTTCTTTGTTTTCTCTGTTTTCCAGGCCTCCTGCTTCTTGTTTTGACCATGTGGCTGGCAGCCATTTTGAGCAGGCAGCCAGTGTGCTTTTGCCATATGCTTGCATGTCTTCTTTGTTGTGGCCATGACTTCTTGCTGGTTGTTGTTGTAACCTTGTGGTTGGTGGCCATTTTGTGCAGCGAGCCAGTGTACTTATTTCCATAGGCCTGCATGTCTTGTTGTGGCCTTGCCTTCTTGATGGCTGTTATTGTGACCATGTGGTCAGCCATGGTCTGTAGTCAGCAGTGTGCTTTTCCCATAGGCCTGTATGTCTTCTTTGCCTTCCAGGCCTCCTGCCTATTTGTTGTGACCATGTGGCTAGCGGCCATTTTGCATAGGCAGTCAGTGCGCTTTTGCCATAGGCCTGCATGTGTTCTTTGTTTTCCAGACCAACTGCTTCTTGTTGGGACCAAGTGGCTGGTGGCCATTTTGCGTAGGCAGTCCATGAGCTTTCTAGTCCTCCATGTGTTCTTTTTTTTGTGGCCATGCCTTCTTGCTGGTTGTTGTTTTGCATGCAATTTTTCTTATTTTATAAAGGAAAAAATGTTGCACAGTTCATCATATTATCTCCATGTTTTTTTAAAATAAACCTGCAATATTGATTTAATTCACTATGTGGCCTAGTCTGCCAATGAGACTTCCATCCAGCCAGTAGGCCTAGTGCCTGTCATGGGTGCATGAAAACAACTGTTTCTGTGGTGTCTGTTAAATTTAAACATCATTTCGGGCCATTGGTGGCATTGGATGACAATATAAAATGTGTTTTTTTGTTGTATTTCACCTTTTATTTTCTCCTACAAACGGTGTATAGGTGGAGTAATGCCTTTGGAGAAAGTGTGTTGTAAATGTTTTTAGCCCTTTTTATTTTTCGTTTTTGGCATTGCTGATTTAATACTGTGCTCCCTGTGTTAGCAATGCCTCATTTGTCTGGCCGGTGTGTGTGTGTGTGTTTGCCATGGCCATCATTTACCTTTGTTCCCCATGCCATGTGGCCAGGGGCCATTTTGTATAATCAGTGTCCATAGACCTCTATGTGTTCTTAGTTTTCCAGGACTCCTGCTTCTTGTTGTGACCATGTGGCTGGCAGCCCTTTTGCATAGCCAGCCAGTGTGTTTTCCCCTTAGGTCTGCATGTGTTCTTTGTTGTTGCCATGCCCTCTTGCTGGTTGTTGCTGTTGTGTGACCATGTGGCTGGTGGCCATTTGAGTGGGCAGCCAGTGTGCTTTTGCCATAGGCCTGCATGTCTTCGCTTTGTTACGAATTCCTTCTTCCCCAGTGTTGTTGTTTTTGATGACCATGTGGCACTACAGCCATGTTGTGCATCCAGCCAGTGTGGCCCTTTACTATAGGCTTGCATGGATGGTTGAGAAATGAGATAGCAGTATAGCACATTATATATGCATGAGATTAATTCACCTTATTGAACATTGAAATTATTTTAAATGTTACTTTTTTCATTCACATTTTTTTAGTTTTCTTTTTCTTTTTTCATTTTTCTTTTTGTTTTAAATTAGTATTTTATATATTTTAATTTAGTTACATTTTTTTATTTATTTAATGTAACATTTTTGTAATTACATTTTTGTAAAATGTTTTACTTTTTTTTTTAACCATAACATCTGGCATCAATGAATAAATCTCTGGGCCCCTGTTTGCTATAGGTGCCTAGTACGCAACGGCATTCATTGTCAAGAGATTATTCCATTGTCATCATTTGTCAGTTGCACCTCCCTGAGTGCCACATCCCACATGATACACATTTAGCAAACAGTTACATATGTATGTTTGTTGTTGCTCTTTTTTTTTATCCTTCCTGAGTGTACACACCAGCCATGAAAGTTTATGTTGGTGTGGTTTTACAAATGGATAGTGGATAGACTTTATTGCTAATTATTTATAATAACTTAAGTAACCAGTGACCACAGTAAATTATATTGTTTGTACTACTAATTGAACTGCTACAAACCCACGTTTCACGGATGTTCTTCTTGCTTGTTTGCTTTTAGGTGCACAAGAGACAACATCACCCACAGTACTGCCAGATAAAAGGCCTGTGCACAATGTGAAGCGTGACCACACATCATGGACATCTCTTCAACTTGCCTCTGGGGAGCAAGCTTGGGGCAGTATCCCCGTATCAATGGAAACCTCAACCTTGGTCCAAACCCATGTCTATCACAGAGGCAGCCAGTCTTATTACGACAATGCTGATGAGC
Organism: Triturus cristatus; assembly: GCF_964204655.1. NCBI lineage: Eukaryota > Metazoa > Chordata > Amphibia > Caudata > Salamandridae > Triturus > Triturus cristatus. Next base: position 918,251,267 of record NC_140581.1, on the reverse strand, counting down.
AGTGACGTTGAAGGTTACTTATCTCTTTCGCAAAGTAGTACCCAGTTGTTGCAGGAAACTGAGATAAATGGACAACAACAACAGTCGCAACAACCAATAGTAGTAATTGACTAATTCAGCCCCACCGTCTTCGACTCATTTTCTTTCCGGATTGGAGTTGCCCCAGTGTGCGGTGGAAGCCTGTTTAAGTTACCTGTATTCATTCCTTTGTTTACTTTTCCTCCCATAACAGATTTATGATGGTTGGCTGTTCATTGCCCAGATGAATGCTGTCCTTGTGTAGTGCTTGTCTTTGGCAAACCTTTTTCCAGATCCCCCTTCACATCCATTCATCAAACTCCTAACCCTCTTTCCCTGGGCATTGTGATTTATTGAGGTGTGACTTAAAAATTAACACTCTTAACCCCTTCTGTGCCACGCCCTTTCCCCCTCCTGTGCCGGGCGTTTCATTAGTGGGCGGGTTTCATGACGAGATAGTCTCGTCATGGGCACAGCGCGACAGTGCTCCATGACGAGACTATCTCGTCATGGGCACAGAAGAGGTTAATTGATCACACACTTGTTGGGGCAGATGTGGTGAAAGCAACACCAACTCAGTGCAGGATCTTCAGTATAGCCCACACTTGCTTACTTTACACCCCCACGCATAAAAAGAGTGTTCGATATTTTCAGGAGAACTTCATTGCCAGCATCATTATTCCGGCACTGTGTTGCATTAAAGCTTACCCTTATCCACTTCAGAGTTTGAGTCCACTTAATTTCGCAACTTTTACTAGTTCGCCATTGTTCTGAATAATTCAATTTAGCATTGCTTATTATATTTTCTCTATTATCTCTCTTCTTGTGCACGAATAGTCTAGTCTGGTGACTGCCTCAATTGTTTGTAAACCTTTCATATAATAATATATAACCCATTAACTTAGTTATTATTTCAATTTAGTTAGCTCCGTGCGATGAATAGTCCTTATCCTACAGCTTGAGTTCACTTAGGAGGGAGTGGGTCCTTGCTTCTGATGCCTTCACTGTTAGTGCGCAAGCATCCTACCACTACCACCACATGGCACCTGGGGAAACCATGCAGCCCTTGCTCCATCTATTCAGGTAAGAGAACTGTGGAGCATTGTTATACTGCAATATAGACAATGGCACATCACCCCCACTCCTTAGGGGTCAATATAGTTGCAGACTGCAGAGACTAGGAGGAGGAGAGTAGTAGGACAAGGTTGCCCCATGACTAAATTGTTATACACTATCAGAAAATTTCAAAAACAGGCTGTAGCAAAAGCAGCAGTATGAAGTAAAACACACCAAAAAAGATTTAAATCATAATGTAACATTTTTAAATATTTAATCTCCAAACAATATAAACTAATCCCACCACTGGCCCACTACTCCCCCCAAACTAATCTCCCCATCCCCAACCAATGTCCCAAAAGAAGGTTGTATCCAAAGTAAACTGTAGTAAGACTCAAAATGAAATTATCCAGAAAAATAATCCAAATGTCCCAACTAGGGGAAGGTGTGGCTCAGCGTCTGACTCCAGAGAGCAGGCTCACAGTTTGATCCTGGGATTGTGGCAGCTCAGCTCAGCATCCTGTGACTCTGGGCAATAGCTAACTTAATCTCCCCGATGGCCCTCAGTGCCTTGAAACCTTAAGGGGTGATATGGTCACGCTTTACAAATATGGATTATTAAAATTATTAACTCCCACATTCACACCCTCTCCCCCACAACAAGTTCCACCCACCAAAAAAGTATTGAAAAAGGGGCAGAAGAGGGCACAAACAGCGGGCTAGGAACTTCTTCAGGTGCATATCCATTAGTTCCTGCCTGTCTTCCATGCATGCCAAAGTCTGCATGAGATGTTGCTCAAATGAGTGGAAATTGGGCAGGCAGCAGTGATGGAATGGTGTTGGGTGACTGCCATCAGACTGTGGCACCGGTGGACTGGAGGCACTGGGGTCAGACTGGGGCCCTGGGCATCTGCAGCTGCTGCCACCTCTACCTCCCCCTCGATCACCAGCCACTGGTATTGTGCCCTGATGGCCTCCAGTTTCCTCTGCCACGTCCAGGCTGCTATCGCCTGCCTGTTAGGACCAGCAGAATTAGCTATATCAAGAAAGAAAAAAGACAAATTGCAGACAATCCAGAACACATAATATAGTGGCACAGTAGCTGTACATAAGCTGGTATCTTCGGGCCATTTGATTTTGATGTGGTTAGAGTTTCCGACATCAAGCACTATGGAGTACACATGTATTCTTCTCTCTCTTGTAGTGCTAAATTAATGGAAGCATGCTTGCTCAGCTGGCGCCCTAGTGATTCTAACGTTACTTTGCTACTGTCTGCAGGTGGAACAGCTGTAATAGAAAATGATATTATTACTATGCCCATGCCCTGAACAAAATTCCTTTTAATTTTATGCTGGCTACAAGCCAGATAAATACTATGAATGTTATACATCACTCACATGACGTACTATAAAACCAATCATGCAGACATCCTCCTGTCTGCCGTAAGTAGATGGTGGGAAAAGTGATGCACTAAAGTACAGGGAAAAGATTAAGAAACAGGATATTGTATTTGGCATGTTTGTCACAGACTATACCATCCACGAATGTCAAAGTGCTTACTCTTAGTCCTACTTTACTCCCTGGCCTCACCCTCCGTCACAACACTTTGAAATAACTTTTTTCCAACAAAATAGATTTGACTGGCAGTAAGGAAAGGAATTATTAACTTATCTACTGTGGGTAAGTTAGAGGGATAAGGCCAGGTAGGTAGATGTTTTACTGATCATCATCATCATGTGCCTAAGCCTTGGCTAATAGTGAGGCACAGGTTGGCAAATGTTGAAATGGAAAAATTTGAACAGCTATAATCTGCTATGGAAGTCATAATCAAATATATCACTTGGCCAGAAGAATGTGGCGCCTGCAAAGAAAGTTTAAAAAAATGTTTTGCAAGGCTGGGACAGAACTTAGGAAAGGAGTCATGTACTAGGAAGTGACTTAGTGGGCACTGGGAGGGAAGGGAAGCACACCTTGTTTTTGCATTGGCAGCAATGCAATGCCGCCCTTATAATCCATGCAGCCGTTAGGTCACCATGGGTGTCACTGACGAAATGCCATGGATAGGGAGGGAGGGAAGGTGATTGAGGATGGGTGGGTAGGAATCAGACACTTAATATATGTTGCGCTTGAATACTACTGTGAGTCAAGGGAGTAGTCAGAACTACCACGTCAACCCTTTGAATCAAAGCCTTGTTAAAACCATTCCAAGCAAGTAAAGTAGGTGAGGAGAATACACCTCCAGAGGAGCTCCCTAGTTTCTTCCTCATTCCAAGCATTTATCTTTTTATCATTGCATTGTTCTTCTAATATTATTAGTCTTCACCCTTGGATTTGCTACTCGTTGTTTAAGTTTTACATTCTCTCATCCAGACTTCACCATTGAAAACCATCCATCCATATATCCATCCATCCAAACATGGCACTCAGTCTCAAAGAACCTTTCACCAGCATACATTTACCCACCCAAGCATCCATTCCTTTTACCCATCAAACCCACTTGAGGATTCCTTTTACCCACCCAGGCAGGCATCCTTTCACCCATACCCTTTTACACACCATGATCAGCATCCATTTACCCATACCCTTTCACCCACCCAGGCAGGCATCCTTTGTACCGTATACCCTTTCACCCACTAATGCATCCTGTCAACCACCTAAGTTATGCATCTTTTTGCACCCGCATCCTTCCCTTTCACTCAAATTACATTCCACTCATCCTTTCTCCTTCCATCCTTCTTTCACTTTTCAATCAACCCATCATAGTTAATGTTCATTATGAAACTTTGGGGCATATTCACAAGTAACTATTGCCGAACTAACGTCACTTTATCGCAGCCAAAGTTGTGATAAAAATACCTGCCCATTCACAAGCCTGTGTAAACAGCCCACAGCACCAGATTACCCGCGATAGCAGCCGCAAAAAACATCGCCACAGAGGCCCACCGCAACTATCGCTAATGAGATGCAGAGTGGGCGTTCCCGTGCCAAAAGCCGCCACATCACACCTCAACATTCTCAGCGTCCAGACAGAACTGCAATAAAAACACAAAGCAGGCAATAAGGCGCGTTAGCACCAGGAAATCTACACCTGCACTGACCTGGTGTATAGTCGGATGGCAGCCTGCACCACAAAAGGGAGACCAGGCCACGGCCACATCGGAAGGGCAACAGATGCCATGGAGCCACCCATCATGCGGCTGGGACACCCAAGAGGGCCACAACACCCACCCACACCACCCCAGGACCACAACGCACACCCGGAACACCCCCAGCGGACCTCCAGGAAGCGTACCAGCCTCACAGACCCAACCTCTGACAATGTCACCATCCACCACAGGCTGAAAGGGACAACCATCCCACGCATCCCGACCATCATCGCCCAACAGGCCTACGGCACCAACACAACAGACAACCAACATCCCAGCCCACACCAGGCTGCTGGCTTGGCTGTACCTGTTGGTCCCTAGCACCCCCAACCAACACCCGCCAGAGTCAGAGGAGTCTCACTGCCAGCCACATCCAAGTCCCTCACACCTGTCCTGGACATCACCATCCCCCTGTTACCCCAGTACCCATACGACCAACACAATGCGCAGGTCACGCTGGAGACCAAGCAAGGATCATACGCCATAGCAGGATGCACGCACGTGTTGGGGGAAATCCACAGCACACATGTCTCACCTGTGCCCCCTGGTGACACAGCTCACAATCACTGCAACAGAAAGCACACATCCCGCCCCAATGTGCAGGCAACAACAGAACACCGGGGAACCTCCAACAATGTCGCCTTCAAATACACAGCCAGTGTGCATGATACCTTCATCCTCCGACCGTCCATCACCAACCAGCGTACCCAGGATGGCAACAAGGGAAATGCACAGCCTCTTGGCAAGTTCAAATGAACAACCCACTCACCTCAACTCCACAACCATTCAAATTACAACTTTAGCAATGCACATGTCACAAAATCACAACCAACATGCACAACATGCCCACCCACCAGACCTGAAAGAACAACTCACAATGGTTACCTGGCCAAGCCGTGAACATGAACCGTCAACGGCATGGCACCTCAGCCACACAGCAGCTGAATGCGGGGAGAGGTGAATTGCAGGTAAGCTTTAGGCTCTAGGGTCACTTTTTAAGTTGGGTTTTATCTAATTAAGTATCCTTGTGCACAACCTTGATCCACCCTTCCCTTTTAACCTTGTAGGTGTATGACACGGATACCTGACCTGTATCCAGGTTGCTCTACTTCTGTCCTGCGGAAGACCCGCAGGCCAAGGTCCCAATTATCCCTTTGCGCTACAAGACGGGTCGAAACGTCGACGCCCATATCTGTCTAACCTGGATCACAAGCCTCTAACCCATATGTGCTATGTGATGATATGTCTATGTACTACAATAGTGAATACAAATGAATTCTATTGATTTATATTGTGACCATGTTTTATAAGATTGATATCTGTTATCAGTCTGATTTATTAATAATTGTAAATTCCTTTTCTGCTTTACCTTTTGGAATTTCTTTCCATTTTCTCTACACTTGAGCACTCTCTTTGCACGTTCTTTTGGAGCAACCTCCCTCCCTTGCCTTTCTTAATTTCTGTAAGTAAGATATTTACTGGTGTCTATTTATGATGAAATAAAAACTTTTGTGATTGTTGGACAAAAAGTTTGGTTGTTGCACCTCTGGTATATTCATTGCATTTAATGGTTGAGAGCTGATAAAGAGCATTCTCTTGAAGACAGTGCAGCCTATGTTAAATTTTACCCGCTTTCTAACAGGGAGCCAGTGGAGTTTGTTGAGGAGGGGAATAGAAGCCGTTCTAGGTGGGGCGTTTGCTTCAAGACGGGCAGCTGTGTTCTGCACCATTTGTAGCTTATTTAAGGAGGCTTCGTTGGCCAATGATAACAGAGCATTACAATAATCTAGTCAACTTAGTACCAGAGCTTGCATCAATGTTTTTTTGGTAGAGGAAGGTAGCAGGGAGAAGATCCTTCTAAGTAGACTGAGAGTGTAGAAGCAGGTGCCCACAGTGGTATTGGCATGAGGATCAAGAGTTAGGTTCTGATCGATCCTGATGCCTAAGTTTTTGACCACTTACTTAGGGGACGTGGCATTACCCAGTTCCTCGGGCCACCAGCTGGGCGACCAGCTTTATAGCTGCTCCTCCAAACAGCATGATCTCTGATTTCTCGGTATTTAATTGGAGGAAGTTAGTCCGCATCCAGGCAGCAATAGCCTTCATGCCTTCAGAGAAGATGAATTGTATGTCTGGTCTGTTTTTGTCAAAGGTGAGGGGGAGCTGGGTATTGTCCGCGTATGATAGGGGATTGAACCCTAGGTTCCTCATGAGTTTAGCCAAGGGGGTAACATAAATGTTAAAAAGAGTGGGGCTCAAACAAGAGCCCTGCAGGACCCCCTTGGTAACTTAGGTGGATTTTGATCTGTAAGTCCCCAGAGTGACAGTCTGGGTTCTATCATTTAGGAAGTCCGTCATCCACTTCAGTGCAAGCCCCTGTACCCCGATGTCTCAAAGTCTCTCCAGTAGGATCTGATGTGAGATGGTATCAAATGCTTCCGACAGGTCAAGCAGCACCAGAAGTGCCGCCTGACCATTGTCCAGAGCCATTCTGATGTTATCAGTTACCTAGAACAGAGCCGATTTGGTACTGTGTTTGGCCCGAAAACCTGACTGGGAGACATGAGAGAATTCGATGAAATCAGACAGATGTCTGTTTATATGTCTTTCAATGAGCTTGCTCTGAAGGGGGAGCAAAGATATGGGGCGATAGTTAGTCAGCTCAGTAGTCGGAGTTTTGGGGTTTTTGCGTATAGGAACTACTTGAGCATCTTTCCATTCAAGAGGGAGTCTGCATGTACTCAAGGAGCTATTAAGAATGGAACAGATGGGTGTGGCTAGCTGTGCAGAAAATCTAGAAGAGATTTTAGCAGGAATGATATCAAGGGGAGAACCTGATTTAGTTATGGTAAGAAGGGATATAACTTCTGTTGGAGTGAGGGGGGGAAGCAGTGTAGTTGCGAGGAGGTGTTGAGGTGGCTGGGATATCCAGCTGTAGAATGGGAAGAGGTAGCATTGGACGAGATAATTTTCTGGTATATGTTTTCAATTTTTGGGTGAAGAAGGAGGCTATATTGTCGCACAGAGATTGTGACAGATATTCCGCGGTTTCACAGGCTCTGGGATTTGTGTAAGATTTTAGGATCTGGAAGAGGGTTCTGGAATTTCTTCCAGCTTGCTCCAGTTGATCAGTGATGTGAAGTTTGCGAGTGGATTTGATATTTTTATGGTAGGATGACAGTGCGGCCTTATATCTTGCTTTATCTTGCTCACTATGAGAGAGTCGCCATATCCGCTCGAGTTTTTTACACAGACTCTTTTCAGTACGTAAGGCTGGGGTATACCAATTAGTTGGGGTGGGTTTAAGGGAATGGGTCTGTGGCTCCATAGGGGCTACCTTATCTATAGTGTTTGAAATGATGGAGTTAAAATGGGATAGTTGTTCTTCTACACTATAAGTGTCAGTGTCGGTGTCCCAGGAGAGAAAGGGGGACAGGAGGTGGTCGGGCTTCAATTTATGCCAAGGTCTATACCAGCGATTAATGTGAGGTGTGGGGGGGGGGGGGTTTAGGACTCAAGAGTTGGACGTTCACCAGAGAGTGGTCAAACCAGATGAGAGGGTATGTTTCCCCGCATAGGATATTATGGGAATTGGATAAGATGAGATCTAGAGTGTGACCAGCTACGCGGGTGGGGTCGTTGTTGATCTTTAAGAGTCCGGAAATGGCCAGGTCTTTTAGGCAAACTGTAGCATTACGGATGAGGGTATCTTCACTATGAATGTTGAAATCCCCCAGGAGGAGGAAATTACGGGTGGCAATAACATGAGGAGAGATAAATTCTAGCAATTGACTGATGAAACCTAGTAGCGGGCCAGGGGGTCTGTAAAGAGCCCCTTTCCAGCTATATTGGGGGTGAAGGTCAAGTCTGAAGATAAGGCATTCAATTTCATCAATGCATAGCTGGTCTAAAATTGAAACGGATATAGATTCCTTGTATATTAAGGCTATTCCACCACCAGCTGGTCCAGTCCTGTCACGTTTTTGGATGCGGTATCCATCCGGTAATGCCAAAGCAATAGCAGGGATGGAGGAAGGTTTTATCTAAGTTTCCATAAGGAATCCAATGTCCGGGTCTTTTTCAGTTAAGAGATCCCATATATTGGTAGCATGATTGGGGAGGGATCTGACATTAGCGAGGAGGCATTTCCAGCTTGTGATATTGGGTGGTGATTGGGCACAGCCGTGAGGAATATTCCTAAGCTTGGACATGTAGCTTTGTCGTCACCCACTCAATTCGTAAGGGGAGTGGCCAGGGCCATCGTACGCAAAGCCAAAATGGGTGTGTGACTGCAATTTGAGCGCCCCTGCCCGTGGTTCTGTACTGTGAATGAGCAACTGCATGTGTCTCTATGGCAGTATGGGTCTCCTTAGTGGGGTGTTGGTGGCCCCTGAAGGGTGATAGACACCTACGTATGTGTCCTGGTTCACATTCCATGGGTTCGGCCCCCACCCACACCTGTTGGGCCATCTCCTTTCTGGCGTGCAGGAACATGGCATTGGGGTGTGATGTGTGGGTGGGTGAAGTGTCGTGGGCCAGCTGTGCCTGCGGGTGCTTCCTACAGTGTGGTCTGTTGCAGGCTCTGTGTTCTCCTCTGATTAACTTGGCTGTCCGGGTCCTGGTGGGGGGTTGCGTGGGATATCCATGTGCTGTTGTAGGGCGTCGGTGTTGACGGTGTGGTGGTTCTCTCGGGCATCACTGATGTGTTTTATTCTGTGCTCTGCTGGAGGTGTTGTGTGCCCCTCTGCGATGTGAAGGGCAGGTGCGTATTGACTTTGCGTTGACATGTATGTTGGCGCATTGTGCAGGTTTGCATGCAGACTGTATGGTACTGTACATTGTGACTGTTTGGGGGGTGCTGGATTCTTCTGCGGGTCAGTGTACATTTGGTCTACATGACGGATGTATTGTCGTACGCGTACATTTCCATTTTACAGCTTCCAGCTCCGTCAGATGTAGTAGCCATGTTTCTGTGCATGTGCGGAGCCAGTTGTGTCCTCTGTTCTGCAGTGTCGGCTATGCACGTTATTCCTCGTTGTCATCAATGTGGGTGTGCTGTTCGTGCTATGTGTGTGTGCTGCAGTGTGCCAAGGGGATCGGGCCCATGGACCTGGCTGATTGTGGGTGTGCAGTGTGCTACACCTCGTTGTGCATGTATGCCATTGTGCCCACTCCCCCGCCCCCCCAGTCCCTGTTCATTGCACTCCCTGTTGATGTTGTGTCAGATCCTCTCAATCTGTGTCCGTTCTCCCTACTCTTTGCACCGTCTCCTTACTGACTGTGGCCTGGGTTTCCTTCAGCTCCTCAGGTGGCACTGGACTGTCACCTCCTGTCGCCGTTGCTGCCTTCCTGTTGGCAGCGGGTTTGTGTCTGGTTTAGGTAGTCACGTCATGCCGGCACCTATTGGCCTCCTGGATTGGCCTCCTCGGCACTCCGACTGCAATCCAGGTGGTCTGCTAGTGGGTCAGTTGCTGGTAGTGTTCTGTCACCTCTGTGACGCTGGTCTTGTTTTCCTGCAGTCTGCACCCCGTCTTCCTCTCCCTCCTCTCTTTAGCCTTTCCCGACCCCTTTGTTCCTTGCTGGTAGTCTGTGGGGGTTGTGGGGTTCGAGTTGGCCCCTGCGCTGTGTCAGGGTGCATCCATGTTGCTATGCGCTTTGGATTGTTTTGGGTGTGTTATTTTCGGTGGTTTTTATGGTGCATTGTTCCGCCAGATGCGTGGGATTTGCAGGCCTGTGGCAGGTTTTCGCTACTTTTTGTGCCGCGGTTGGCCTCATCGCATGTTTTTTTGTGTTCGCGTATCGCATTTATGCGGCGTGGAGTTGATTTTCGCGCGGAGATTTGGCAGGTTATCTGGTAACTATCGCATGCTACCAACTTGTTGTGAATTCCACGTTGGCACGGGGTTATTTTCCTGCGATGGGCTGCAATATTGAAAGTTGCGTTACGCTACTCTTGCGGTAGTTATCACACGTTCTTGTGAATATACCCCTTTGTCTGCTGAGTTGGAGATAGAAGATGCCACTAAATAATCAACTCCCGCTGTACCTGCTGAAGAGGAGTGTTTACAAGTCAATAGTACTCCCTTGCAGTGAGTATATTATTAATTGTCAATAAGCTATCAATATGACCACCGCCCCCACTGCCGCTGGCGCACCCCTTTGGGCCCCTGCAGTATCTGCTTGGCTGGCACCGTCCCTGCTGGCCCCGGCACTGGTGGTCAGTGCAGCTAGAAAAAACATTACTCATTTTTTAGATGCCAGATACGCCTCCCCCTATTAATTTTTTTTATACCAAAATACTACCACAATGCATCACTATAATTCAGTTACAGTATCATCTATCAAAAATATCAGGTTGGGCATTTTGTTGGTGGCTATTTTTGAAACGTCAGGTAGCCAAGACAAACATAACTTTTTGTAATGGAGTGACAGAAATATTGATGAATCTGATTTTTTTTAAAGAAATGTAAAGGTGGAGAACTGGACATGTGGTCTTGGTTGGAAAATGCAATGGCGCCATCCTGCTCATACTTCCTTCCAGTAATGGTGCACGGTCATCATCAACTGCTGTTATACTATAATAAAAAATACATACACAGCATTGGAGTGTACAACATGACCATGGCCACTCTCTCGTTTTACTGATTGAGCATGAGCAATTAAAAGAAAGCCTTCTCATCTCAACAAACATGTGTAGAACTCCTTACTTGGGCATGCAATCTTCACGACAGAGCAGCAGTACATGGCCAATGGGCTCTCTGAGTCTTACAGTGCCACCACTAGGCATTCCACAAGATATATAAGGGGAGAGGAAAAGCAGACTGACAAAGCAGAAGAAAGGAAGCTACAGACAGACTAGTACAGAGACAGTTTTAAGTAAAGTACAGAAACTTGAAATATTGAAAATAAGTAAATAGGATAATGCAGGGATAACATGAATTTAGAAACGGATAGATGAAATAGGATTTGAAACAAAATTAGTAGACAGGCACAAATAAATAAAAAAAAAAGGAGCAACAAAAGTTAGGGGAAGAAATATTAATGTTAACAATAGGAGGACTTCTTATGAACAGTAAGACCTACTTAGGGCTGACTTAATGTTTATAGGAAGGTTTAGGCAGTCAAAAGAGGTTATTGTGGTGGGTTGGATTTTCAGTTTAAACTTGTGCAATCAGGCTACACATGGCAGGCCTGCAGTCAGATTTACACTGTCACTGTAGTGGATGGTGCAGTTGGTGCTGCAGTCCACTTATGACATTTAACTTACAGGTCCTGGGTACACTTTTGTACCATATGCACAAGACACATACAAGGAAGAAATAGCCTCAAACAATTGTTTTTGTGCAGGAAGGAATGCCTACCTACACAAAAACTATCCTGCCCACAACGTAGGCACCCTTGTGACATGGCGCAACTGGTTTTTGCACTGGCATTAGGCAGCCACAGTGTGCCAACACTAGCAGAGCGTAGAACTGCACCCTTTCTTTGAAAATATGATGCCGTTCTGCTCTCACCCTCTGTCAAAATGCAGTGCAGCAACTTCATTTGCTGTAGTTCATTGCATGAAATGTTGGTAAATATGCCCCATGGGCTTCTAGATTGACATTTAGGGGATTATTTATGAGAGGCTTTTGCAGCTGCAGCATAATTTTTTTTTACTCTTCTGTGGCGCAAGCCTCTCAATCATATCTATGAGGCAATTCAAAGCCAACCTGCGTGGCTTTGCATTGCCTCATAGATATGGAGTAAGACAAAGCAGCACAAGTCACTGCCTTGCCATACTCTGCGTCAAGGAGGCGTTCCATGGACACCTCCCTGCAAATACCATCGATTCTGACACTGCACCAGATTTACTCAGTCACGTAAACCTGGTACAGCGACAAAACCTTACGTCTCCCCAGAGCGGTATAGCGGGAAATATTTTTATTTCTCCTAGTTTTTGCTTCTTTCCATGTGTGCTGCATTCTGCAGCATACATGGAAAGAGGAAAACGCCTCTGGGGATTGTTTCTTTGCAGTAAGGTGCCCCTTCCTGCACAAAAACAATCCTGCATGCAAGGCAGACACCCTTGTGCCACGCTGCAAGGGTGCCTGCATTTCCATCTGCCAGCAAATTGTGCGCCAGCGCAGGGGGAAAGGACAGGAATGCACTGTATCGTATAAATACGATGCATTCCGCCCCTTTTACTTTGGCTTAGGGCAGTGCAGCCAGATGACTTGCTGCACTGCCTTATGCCAAATCAGCAAAATTGGGGCCCTAAATTAGCTTTTAAAACTCAAGTCAACCAGATAGCCAGGAAGTGCTTTTCTTTTTATTACGAATGCTGAAGAAATTCCTTCCTCTGATCCCAGATCAGGGCTGGCTCCAGGGAGGTACGACTGCACTGTGCACCGACTTTTGGTGGGGGCATCCTGTTAGTATATTACGTTTTATTAAAAGCATGTTATTTTCCATATAAGTACCATAATATAGGCCCAGGTAACTTTGTTACCCTTCACCTATATTCTTCCCTGCATTACACTTATAACGGTTTACAGGGACTGACCTTTTACCTAGATACGACACTGCATTCAGAACGCGGGTTTTTCCTAGTTCGAAATCTCATACATTATGCATGAGGATTCTTGGAAGCACAGCAGGACTACCATCTCCTGTATAATGTTTATGTATAAAATTCATGTCCGACGTCATCCTAAGACTGACACAGTAATACAGCGAGGTAGGACCCCTGGGGAGACCTATGGGCATATATACATCACATCTTGATAAGATAGATAGAGGAAACCAGGACTTCCCGGCCGACACACTGACCAGAGACGCTGAGCTTCCTGCATGCAGACATTCCAGCTCGCAGTGGTCTAAACACATCCCTCGTGGGGCGTCCAACCCAAGACCAGGATGGGGTCCCACAGTCTCTCACTTCAGGTAATGGAGTTGAGTTTATCCTAGAGGGATTCTTGTCTTAACACCTACACATGCTTGGTACACTTAGGTACATCTAGTTAGGGAGGCAACGTAGGAGTACGCATCTTTTTATTATCATGCATTTTATATACTTGTGTGTATTCATGATTACTGCAAGATGGTAGAGTTATTCCATCCGTTTACTTTCATAATACTGCTAATCATTTATATCTTTTACTGTCTAACGATTATTGCAGCTCATCTATTTTACACTAGAATAATAACTGTTCAATAAATACTTATTGAAAACGCCCAACCGATTATTCTGTGTATCTCTCTAAGACAGACTAAGTAAGCACGAGTGACTAAAAGAAATGTGGTATATTGTTTCCACGGTCCTGAGAGATCAAGGTTGTCATGTTCGATGGTTGCCAAGAACTATTCTCTCCTTGGTAAGAGGAGATTCTAGTGGCACTGTGAGCTAGCTGGCACAAAAGGCCAACAAACCCGGTGGGGGTGTTCAGAATCAGTCTGACACCAATCCTACAGTGTATGCTGTCCGAACACAGAGATCCTGTATAGGTTTTATAGGAACTACATGACAAACCTGCTGCCACGCTCCTGGCCTCCAGCAATTTTCAGGCAACAATAAAAATGGCAAGATAACTCCGGGGATTATTGTTCTTCCTAGAGAAATATTAGAGGTTTGTCTAGTGGAACCTTTGACTCACTGTAAGGTAGTGCAGAGGGTTAATATGCCTGCTGCAAAGAATGTTTACCATTCAGATCACAAAGTGCATATAATGTGATTAGGTCGGTGGGTTACTGCTTTTGTCTGCGAGATTATTTGTTACTTGCAGTTTATAAGCTATAAACATAGAGCAGTGAGCTATTAACTGTCATCAAAGAGCTGCATACAAACTGTAAAGTATATATTAGATCGTTATGATTTTTTCCCCTGCCTTTCGTTATCCTAAAGTTGAAAAGGGGGTTCATTTGGAAAGAAATCAATTCTGATTATTAAAGAGAACCCCCAACCATGGTGTTACATTTTAAATTCTTAGTTTCCTGCTTCTTCAGACCATGCACTTTTAAACTATCCTGCCTACTAGTATGGATGATATGTGACTACTACAACTTGTAGTCCTCCGTCTTATGTACCATTTCCTATACACTGATTTACATACCTTTGATTGTCTCTGTGTAATGTGTGTGAGATGTAAAGTGCTCTGACATCCTACACTGGAATAAGTGGCGGTGGTGCTATAAGACGAATTAAATGCATCTGAGAGAGAGCTGTTATGGAGACTTGAGGAACAGTGCTAAATAGTGGATGTGAGGGAATCCGTGGTGGAGGGGGTCATGGGGGGATGCCAACAAATATTGTCATACTGGGCGCCACCAGCGCTAAAGCCGGCCCTGTCCCAAATTCAGTAAGACTTACAGCTCTATAAACTCTAATCACCTCTCGATTGGCCTACAATAATCCACTATATCTCTGTTTAATAAATTATCTCCCACACCTGGCTTTTCTTTACTCGTTCTTTCTCTATTAGCTCCAGAATGCCAGAACACCCTTGTTGGAAGTCACACTCTTTATCAATATCGTAACATAACATAATAGTGTGTTATCCAGTTACCTCTTAATTATTCGATCCATCCCCATTCCCCATTACGTTCTGGGTTCTATAATTCAGGCTCAACTGAACTGACATGCTGTACAATTCTAGGTACAGACTCTCACATTCAAGATTCTTTTGCTATAATACATTTTTTACCAAATAAGGTTTCTGCTACTCCTTATAGTTGTGCACGCTCGTTTAAAAAAACTTAAACATGTTAAATTACAAATTGACGCAAAAGCATTTTTAATATAAAAGGAGCACACATTGGTCACATTAAATAAAGCATCTCTCACAGTCAGAGGAAATGCTTAAACACAATTTTATCAGCCAAAATAGTGACTCAATGCATACCCCAAATTGATTTTATTATGAACATACATTGCGATATGTACCCCTTGTATCTATTATCCATGTTCATAATTTTGATATACTGACTGTCTTACATTTTTACCGGTAAGCTTAGTGCTCACGATATTAATAATTGTATACAGCACTTCAAACTACACTTCTGCATTTCATAAGTGCTGAAAATGACAGGCTGTTTCTATTACCAGTCTTACTCAAATTATTGACCTTGGAAAGGTGGAAGGCCAAGATGGCCGTCAGGATTCCAGCTCATAAATGCAGATTACAGCAGAAGGCGCCTGCACTTGTTTATCGCACTGAACCATCTGGCTGGCAGGTTCATCAAATTTCCATTCACTCTGTAACATTTCTGCCTCTGTCCAAGGTCACAAGGCAAGAGAGTGGCTTAATGGCACTACACAACTGATACTGCATTCGAGAGCAAATACAAATGAGCTGCAGCATTTTGCGAGATCTGTACAAAACATATAAGTTGTCCTCCTGGCTTGCTTGAGGTTGATTCATAGGTTCTCTAATGCAGGGTGAAGGAAAAAAGCGTCTAAGTACGACACATAAGTTACTTTAAAAAGCAAATTATTTGTAACACATTCAAACACATTCAGATAGATTAAGATAAAACAGTTAATGTGCATCTCTGCATGGGATGGTAACAGGACGAAACTTTTTGGCCAGAAAATTAAAATAAGGAGCTCCAGGTGATTTCTCTTTTTTTGTTTTTGGGGAAATAAAGAATGTTTCATGGTTTTCCATTTTCTCTCATACAAATCCCTTTTTCATGCAATTTCTGATGAGAGCTGCCATCATAAGCCTTTATAAGCATCTAGACTTCTGTCACTGATGCTCGCGTCCTGCTTTTGTAGCAAGTACAGCCTACTGCCTACTGCATAACTAGAGTCCTACCGGAATCCGGAGAGAGATCCCCGGTGCTGAGGCTCCCTGTACATTAAATCCATTCTACGAAGGGCCAAGTCTTCCTGGAATGATCCTCTGGATTAAGTCTGCCTTAGTCCTCTTGACTGTCAGACAAAATCCCAGAGCTTCTTAAGTAGACCATCTTTAACCCAGATAATGTAATATAATACTGAATCCCTGCCTGAACTTCTTTAAGTCACTGTGCTTAACAGTGACTTTATCATTCATCTACACAAGGATGCAGGGTAACGAGCAGCAACAGCCACCAAGAAGCATTAAAGGCCCACACGTACCACAGGAGGATAACTAACAAAGTGTACCAAACATTCTCTGACATTCAACAAACTCTGCTACCAATAAACAATGAAGTATTCCCTATTCCTTACTCATGCAACAGATACTGAGATAGCAGTGCTGGCTCTTGAATGCATGAGAAATGACCTCAGCGGGTGTGATTGTGGTGGACACAAGTCGAACTGTCAAGCTGTTTCCTTTTAAGAAACGTGTACATCTTGGCATACAACTTGGTGCCCAAGTTATTAATGTAATTACAATTTTGTTAAGTTACGTTTCCTTAATAGCAAATGTACCAGTGTGGTTGGTGCATTGCCTCACTTAAAGGTAGGAGCAGACGTCACTTACATGCCAGCCTTTGTGATCCATTGAGTCACACAGAACTCTGCAGACTGTCTGCGCGTGCGCAGATGTTCATTGTTCCTGGGGGGGGGGGGGGGGGGGGTCAAATCGCACAAGTGCTGCTCAGTGGGCCTAGAAAGTATGACAAACCTTCTAAGGTTATGGGGTGCGGACAAGAACAGTGCCACCCTCTCTGTGGCTTCTGGATCTGTGCCAGATTCTAGTGGGGGAGGGGCAGCAGATCACTAGTGCAGTGGCAAAGATGCAAACTGTTGGATTCACTGAAGGTGATCTTGTGGCAACCATGAAATGTAACTCAAAAGTGACTTCCATGCACCTTCAGTAATCACAGGGTCCCATGGTTGTAGCTTTAAACATAATTCATTGCATCCAATATAGTTAACAGAGTTTGAGGGTAAAGTGTTCTCTAAATCTAACACCCTTGGCAGCTATACTCACTTAATTTCCAGCTTCCTGCTGATTTTGAGTCAGATTAATGGAAACTGAAACCATATGAACAACAATCTCTTTTCTCTGGAGGAAGGAAAGATAGCCTGGAGAAGATGTATGCGGTCATTCTAAGACAAAAAGCGAGATGGGTATTTAAAAACTTGATTATATAAGAAACCACAAACTATTTAATTCATATGGGGTTCTCCTTTCAAGGGTGAAGTGAGGTTGCGACTCAACATTTGGTAGATCAAAATGTACTGAAACTCTGCTATTATTTTTATAATGTATAATTTGATGCAATTCGGGAAGGATGTCCATAGAACACTTATCATTGAATTTTCACAGTGCTTTGGACAGAATTCAGAAAACAAGACCAACTAACACTGTGTATTTAAGTATATAGTCGCACATAGATTTAATGCTTCATTAAAAAATAAAATGTATCAACTATTTGTTAACACTGGTCCTGCCAGGTATTGTACTTTTCAAAACTTTTTTTAAATTCTCTTGTTAATTCTCTAGACCAGTATATTCGAGCTCCGCCTTCTTGCAAGTGTACGTGCTTTAAAGTCAGTTTGAAGTACAAGTGTTTAGCCACTAAAAATAGTAATCTGATGGAGGAAAACTATATACATTAGGTTTGAACTAAGGGCTTTATTCACAAAGGTAACTAAACTTCTGGGGAAGTTACATTTGGAATAAGGTTACTACCTTCAGTATGCACAAACGCAGAGTGTAAACTTACTACAAAAGTGTAAGTTACAGCTCTCCACCCTCTGAAATTGAAAGTGACTTACTTTTGTGTGGTTGGGGGACATCTCTACTTAAACCCTTCCTTTGCCCTCCCTAAAACCAGGGGCGGCTGGTGACATTTGAAAGTGGTGCGGCGCAAAGTTTGTGGTGAGTGCGCGGTGGCGAGCGAGCGAGCTCCAATGTCATAGGGAGGGTTCGGGGGGTTCTACCCCCGAGATTTTTTTTTTAAAAGAGTGAGCAAATGGTGCATTTTAAAGCATATTTGCAAAAGCAAGAAGGTTAATAAACCAATTGTCATAGTGTCTTTTCAGACTCACAAGCCTGTCAATAAATCTGCCGGCACTGCTCCAGCTCAGCTGTCCTTACAGACTCCTGTACACCCTTTAACACTCCCAGGCCTGCCAGTAAGTCTAACATCACTGCCCCAGCTCCACTATGCTTTCATACTTCCAGGCCTGCCTGTAAGTCTACAGACACTGCTCCAGCTTCACTGTCCTATCAGACTCCCAGGATCGTCAGCAAATCTACTGGCACTACGCCCAGTTTCACTATCCTATCTTTGCTCTCTCTCTGGCAGGAGAGGGCCCTGATCCAAGTGCATTAGCTGGGAACTTTTAAGGGATTTGAAATCACTCTTATTAAATGGGATCCTCATGCACCTGGCAGTGCCATGGGCTGCCAATAATGGGTATCAGGAGTGGGACACCCCCACCACCAGAGTGCGGGCATTGGGGACATTAGCGGAGACTGCCTTTCCTATCACAGGCACTAGGAGGGAGAGAAGGCAAGAGGCAAGAGAAAGAGAGGGGGAGAAAGGAAGCGCAAAGGAAGAAAAGTGGAGAAAGGAGGGAAGAGAAAAGGAGAAAGTGAGTCAGTGGGGACAGACAGACGAGAGAGGACAATAGAGAGAGAGAGCGAGAGAGAGAGAGAGAGATGGGGAGAATGAAGAAAATAGAGATAAAGAAGAAGGAGTAGTGCGGGAGAGAAAGGGAAGACCAGAAAGGAGTAGGAGAGAGTGCAAATAAAGTGATAGTGAGACAGAGTCAGTGAGAGGGAGCCAGGTGCAACAAGAGAAGGAATGAATGTGGGAGAAAGGTACGGAGATGAAAAAAGGAAGACGCAAAAACGTGTGCAACTGTCTCTGGAGCGCGAAACAGTGTTTCAAGGACCTCACCTTGAGAAGAAGACACACCAGAGTGAGAGGACAGCTCAGAGTCGAATACAAGGAGACAGGGCTGGGTTGGCCCTACAACATCATCCATTAGCAACAGGCCAGCCCAGACAAGAAACAGAAGTGAGGCACAGACACCACAGCTGATCTATGAGACCTGACAGTCAGCAGTCCTAAGCTTTTTGTTGCCCTTGACAAGAGTGCTCTAGAGAGAGACATCTAGCAGCCACCTCTCTAGTGTGCGCACATGAAGGAACAAGTTATTTTACTTATATGTGGTGACCTGATGCATTTCAAGGTGCATCCAACGCCATACTTGCAAACCTATCTCAGAAGAGAGAACCACCACCCTGTGCCCCTAATCACCCACCGCACAGCTTCAGAAATGAAGCGATTCCTTTAAGAAATTAGACTTTATTGATGTCATTTCAAATTCAAACTCACCAAATCGATGGCAGGGATACATTACAGACAAACGTGACATTTAAAAGGCTTGATGCTACCTCCTAAGAACCTGAATACTATGTAAAAGCGAGGAATACATTAAACACTCCTCCGCAAAGAAATATGCAATGTTCTTCTATTGTAAATGACAGACAAGATTATAAACGAGTCTAAAACTTACTGATATTAAATAATGTCGGAAGAAACCGGAAGTTGTCTTGTTAGCACTCTTGAAGATGCACTTTTATTGTCTCAGTGAAAGTGCACCTTGAGCAAGTGAGCAGTGCAGCCTGCTATTCACTTAGCTGCACGGACTGAAATGATACTCACTCACTGGTACAGCCAGGAACAGGCAGGTGAAGCAATTAGATTCAGAAGGGGCACCGGAGGGCAGTGGAAAGTGTGGAGGGGGCCTTGCAGCAAATTTACCGGCAGCACTGACTAGAGATACACATAGAAAAACGCAGAAGGTGAATGCTGCAATGTCAGCATGATTTGCCTCCTGTACAGGAGCAGCACACAATTATCATACTGACAAAGACTGTGTTACAACATAATGCTGACAACATGGCTTTACAAATAATTATTCCTATGCAGATGGAAGACCGCACTAAAAGACCTGTTGACAGTAGGCCCCTTTTATTACATTTTATAGGCAAACAAATCAATCTGTGGACCATCATGTCTGGCTGACTGTCATACAACATGCCATGGCTTCAGGTGTTGCAGCTGGCGCGTGTCATGGACGTACAGGCAAGAAACGGAATATATATTAATGTGAGCAAGCACGTTCTCGATGTAATTTTGAAATCTACCCTAAGATGTCTTTTTCTAACATACTTTGCGCACTTCTGAACATCCCTTAAGCCAAAACTAGGGATATGAGAAGGAATAACACATTTTATTTGTTTTATTTGTTGCTACAATTGTATGTGCAGTCACCAAGTGTATTACATATAACACAAATACCCGTAACGGTATAAACATACATGGAAGTTGCATCCGAGACACACTCGGTTATTACTACCTCAACCAAGCAAGCAGCGCCAATGAGAAACAACTGATTAAGCTTAGGGCCAATTTAAAAAAAATAAAATTCATTGAATTTTGAAGTACAGAAACAAACAGAAAGCTGTGCAGTCTCTGCCTCTAAGTAAGTCTAAGTAACCATGGCAAGGGTTATGTACTGATGTTAGAGATCAGGGTGAATATATTATCCCTACTTCCACGGATAGAGTAATTTCACAGTTACACGCACATACATTCATCATACACTAGGGCCCATCTCACTAACATACGCTCAAATACTCTACCAGCACTGAACCTGTGGAAAGAAAACTCCTAAACACCCTGCATCTATATCGAGGTCGATAAGACCTGGTTATTGTAACTGCCCTGAAACATAATCTAAACAATCTATACCATAATAATCAAACATAGTACTCAATAATTGACAAGAAATAATAACCAACACCGTATTCAAAATTATAATGCTTTATCTAAAATTAGTCAAAGAAAGTAAATCAAAATAAATCATTTTTCTCATAGTTACCTATTCTAGCTAAATGTCAGAACGGGTCAGGACAAGTCTCTCGGTAAAGTCTCTTAAGACGCAGTCCTCTCAGCAACGATCCTCACCAACGCAGATTCGGGAAGGAAAGGCAAAATGGCAAGTGGCAAAGACCCTCTCTAGGCTAACAATTTTTATAGGGATTCAAACAAAGGAAAGATACAAAATTGTTCATCTCATCCGCTGAGTCTCCGAGCAAAAGCGAGAAGGAAAGGATATAGCTTCGTTACATTTGGAAAAATCTCCGCTCAGAAAAATCACAAAAATAAAAAGACAGAACAGGAACTTAACATCTCAAAGTATCTTTTAACTTCCACACGTTTCCCTCCGATGAGCTCAGAACTCAGAGTCTTTCTTTAAAGCTCCTTTGTTTTCCAAGGCTACCAAGGCTGTCGTCCCAGAGCATTTGGAGACAAGCCCAGAACTGCTGCTGTCCTCACGGAAAGTTTTAACCAGGCAAGGACTGTGGACAGATGACTCTCATCCATTTTCAGCAAGGCCTTTTCATTTCAACCGTTCACTCGACACCAGGCTTTAGATGTCGACCATCTTTTTACTAGGCCTCAATAGGCCACAATAGACCATCTTAATTAAAAGAAACAAAAACAACGTTACCACAGCATAGTGATTAAACAGTGTTAACCCCACTAATACCCTATGTGTATGTAATTATCTAGCCTTTGCAACATAGAAAAGCATTAATTCAAAAGCGTTTCGTGCTTTAAAAATAAACAGCACTCAGCAACGTTTAAATATGAAAACATGCACGTTATTGTTAATAAGCACACATATGCGTTCCCACGTATAATTCTCTCGTGTTAAAACATACAGGTTGATTAGTATAAAACATTTACACAAAACAAATGATTAATAATTAATAATTAATAATTAATATGACAAATAGACAAGCCAGAGCTTCAAAAACCAATGAATTTTCAAACAGAAAACTCTGCTCTAGCAATCCCCCCTTTGGTGATTTTATCACCAAATAACCCCAAAAAAAAAATTAGTGAAAATGTAGTCCCATTTTAGGAGAAATCGGAAATGTCTTTTTCTCCTTACACAACACTACACACCAGTCACTCTTTCATCATCTCTCTTTGTTTCTAACTAGACACTCTCCCTCAATTCTTCTAATTCAATTTCTTGTGGTTCTCTTTTGAAAATTTTATTTCTCTTTTCAGGTTCTCTTTTAAATTTTTTTTTCCCTCCCCTGTTTTTACAACACAAACACACCAATCTTAGTATCAATAGAGCAACAATTATACAAGTTAAAGGAAACAATATCCTACCTATAATAGTACTACCTATTTTTGCAATAAAACTCTTAACAGCTATCACCTTATTAGCTAATTTAGTCCAGACACTTTCAGCTTCAAGTGGTACTAATTCTTCATGCAAATCAGTAATATTTTTGATATAGACCTTCAGGTCTTTGCTTTCATCAGGAATGTAAGTGCAACAATGTTGAACTTTCAGCATTCCACAGACTCCACCCTCCTTGGCCAATAGAATATCAAGGGCAAGTCGATTTTGCATAGACATGGCACGTACGGCAATCAATTCCGTATTCACCAAATGAAACCCTCCAGCGGTATTTGTCGATAAACGATCAACCACTGTTGACAGTTTCCGAATTCCATAAGCATTTAAAGAAATTCCCACTGCTGGAATTAAAGCACCAAAAATGTCACCTACAATCTCTGACCAAGTTTCTCTCTTGAAACGCGTTAGTAAATTAATATGTTCTACATCTTCTATTTTATCTATATGAAAGATCTTTGGAAAAACCAGGCCCACATAACACGTGCCATACCAATGGTCAGGCAACTTGTAATAAGCCTTATTCCCACAAACATAGTACACTCCTGGAAAAACTGTATCTTCTCCACCTCTGAAACCCCATCCTGTTGCAATGAAGTATGTATCATGACATTCACTAGTCCCAACAAAGTATGTATCATATTGGGATTTCCTCCTTGTAATGCACAGCTTACCCTTCTGTGGTGCATCTAGAGCTAAAGTTGGACTAGCCCCATTTCTCAACTCTTTTCCCATCTCAATGTCCCAAATTGTCTCACTCACTTCATATTTCCCTGCTTTCTCATGCATGCTCAATCTCCTTTCCTCTACCATATCTAGAAAAGCTTTCTCCTCTTCTTTCAGACTGCAAGTTAAATTATTCTTAAAAATGTAATCTAATGTTAATCCTTCTTTCTCAATAAAAATCTCACCAAACATGTTAGCTTCTTTAGCTGGATTCAGCTCTTTGTTCATTGGCAAATGCCCCAAAATACTATCTCTGTTAGACATCTTATAATCTATTTTCCCTAACAAATAAAAAACACTACTTAAAACACTACAAGAAATTCCATACGTAGCTGGTAAATGGTGATAAGTAACACCCTCTGAAACGGATGCAGGTAATTGCATATAGACGTAGCAATCCCTGACTTCCATTGTTTTAACATATTCGTATAACAGCTTTGAAAAAACATTACTAGAAAAATTATTAATTGACCTATCTTTATGTACGTAAGTATTACTAATTCTATTTTGTGAACTCTCTGTATGCATCCCAAATGTACTAAAAGTAACTAATAAAGCTAAAACACCCCATAGTAGCATTAATAATCCAGTACAACAGCAGCACATCCTACACCATCTTCTTAAGAAGGCACATCTATTTTGGTTATTCTCTATGTTAGCCATTTTATTACTTTGACCGTGTCTTTTACTTAGCCTCTACTACTCCACTACTTGAGACTTTTAAATTCTGGATTACTTCAGACAATCAATTTCAGCTTTCTTCTTTTTTTCACTTTTCCAAGTGATTTCTTCTGTTCACTCAATTTGGATATTCATCATTTTTTACTTCATTTTCTTCAACATCAAACTGTATTAAATCTCCAACAATATCCTCAGTATCCGACTTTTCATCAATATCAGTCAAGATTACTTTCAGGATTTCACCAGTATCTTCCTCAACCACCTCTCGTACGGTCTCCTCTGGATTTCCTTGACTTTCTGTCTCTTCACCTTCAGACAGTGCCACGTACGTCCATTCCGGCGACCTATACTTCTGGTTAGGTTTTCTTATTCTCTTGATTTCTTCTGGTTCTTTTGACACTTTTCTCTTTTCACCTCTTGCTTGATTTTGACTCGTCACCTCATTCACTTGTTCAGCTTTCGAGTCATTTGTTCTTATCACTCTGTATCTCAGCCTCTTTATTCTGTTGTTAGGCCAAAGATCTCCTTTCACAACCTTTTTCGGTCTTGTTCCTGTATTGTTTCTTTCTCCAATCCAAGTTCTCTTTCTCAGAACTCGACCCTCTGATTTCTCATTTTCATTTTCATCCGATTCTGTTTCAAATGCCTCTGATTCTTCAGCAGTTTTCTTTTGCTCCACAGTCTTTTTCACCACTGTTTGAGACTTCCCTACTTCTGTCCCTCCTCGGGTCTCCGACACGCAATCTTCTTGCTGTCTACTTGTCCCTTCACCTAGCTTGTCAAGAATGTTCCCTACACCTCCTCGGGGGTCTTCCGCAATCTGTCCCTCTCTATCTTCTTCTGACCCTACTTCTTCAAGTGTAATCTCAAGTGGTTCT
The DNA here is from genome assembly GCF_964204655.1 of Triturus cristatus. NCBI lineage: Eukaryota > Metazoa > Chordata > Amphibia > Caudata > Salamandridae > Triturus > Triturus cristatus. The sequence goes on along the minus strand of NC_140581.1, from coordinate 918,226,605 downwards.
TCAATCTGCTCCTCTTCTGATTCAGGAGTAGTCTCTGTGGAATTACTCTTTCCTTTTCTTTTTCCTTCACTGCTTTTCAGAACTTCAGGCTTTCTCACAGAATCTGATCTCTTCTCTGATACTCTCAGTGGTTCACTTGAAGCTTTTTCTGCTTCTTTCCTCACTTGTTCTGTATCTTCATCATCACTGGAATCTGACTCTTCAAAATACTCCTTACCAGTCCCATTCTTTGGGTTTGGAACTCTCAGAGTATGACTCGCATGTACCCAGTTTTTCACTCCAGCACACTTTACTGCAGTTGTCGTAGTCAGAATGACTTGTCTTGGCCTTCCCCACCTTGGAACCAAGCAATTTCTTCTCCTGTGCACTTTAATCCTCACCCAGTCCCCTGGACTCAGATCATGAGCTTGCTTCTTCTCAAGTGTGGTAGCTTCTTCTCCAACCTGGTGAAACACAGAATGAACTGCGTCAGCCAGGCCTTTACAGTAATCCAAAATCATGTCATCAGTTATTGTCATCAACTTATTGACAGGTACAAATGCATGTCGCATTGCACGTCCCATGATTATCTCGTGCGGACTTAAACCAGTAGTTCTATCTGGAGTAGATCTGATAGTCATCAGCACTAGAGGTAAAACATCGGGCCATTTCATACCAGTGGCTAAACACATCTTACCAATCCTATTCTTGATCGTGCCATTAATCTGTTCAACCACACCAGAAGCCTCTGGTCGGTATGCACAATGTAGCTTCTGCTGTATGCTTAATGCTTCACAAATCAAACTCATGAGTTCATTATAGAAGTGTCCACCTCTATCAGACTCAATCGTTACTGGAAACCCGTACCTAGGAATCAACTCTCTGAACAGTAACTTTGCCACTGTTATTCCATCCTTTCTCCTAGTCGGATAGGCCTCTACCCATCTTGAAAACAAACAGACTACCACTAGAACATACCGCAGTCTGTTCACTTGGGGCATTTCAATGAAATCAATCTGCATTCTTGTAAAAGGACCTCCTTCTCTGCCTATTGTTCCCAGACTCACCACTGTCTTTTTCCCAGTGTTAAATTGCTGGCAAATCAAACATCTTTGACAGATGCTCTCTGCAATTGTCCTGAACTTTGCATTGTACCAGGTCTGCTTAAACGACCTGATCATCGCGTCCCTCCCCAAATGTCCCTGGCCATGATACATTCTTGCCATTGACGACAAAATGGAGTTCGGCATTACTGGTCTGCCATCTCTATAGACCCAAACATGGTCTGTTTCTCTTGGGGCACATCCTGCCTTAATCCAATCTTTCTTCTCTTCCTCTCCTGCCTCATCCTGCAACTGTTTCACTTCATCCCATGTCTCTAAGACATTAGTAAACATCACAGAACAAAAAGACATTTCACTCTCTCGTTCCCGATTAATAGACTGGTTTGTTTTTGCACAGTATTGCGCAATGTCATTGGCATACCTATTGCCAACTGTCACAAAATCCGTTCCATGACCATGAGCAGCACACTTTACAACTGCTAACTCTTTAGGTAACTGTATTGCCTCAAGTAATTTCCCAATCATTTCAGCATTCTTTATTGGAGTCCCACTCGACGTCAAGAAACCTCTTTGTAGCCAAAGTTGGCCAAAATCATGCACAACTCCAAATCCATACTGACTATCAGTCATCACAGTCGTCCTCAAATCTTTCCCAATTTCACAAGCTTTTGTCAACGCCACTAATTCAGCAACTTGCGCAGATTTCACTCCTTTCAATGGTGATGCTTCCATAACCTCTGAAACCTTGCACACCGCATATGCTGCACATAGTACACCCTCATCATTCCTAAGGCATGATCCATCCACAAACAACACATGATCACTCTCATGTAAGGGAAGATCCCTTATGTCTGGTCTCGGTTTTGTACAGTAATCAAGCACATCCAAACAATTATGATCATCTTCTGTTTTCACACCCACATTTTCAATATCCGGCAACAATGTCGCTGGATTCACATTCACACATCTCTCAAGAGTCACATTTGATGCTCCCAGAATCACTTTCTCATATTTAGTCAGCCGACTATGTGACATGTACTGGGTTCTGCTTCTTGTCAAAAGAATTGCCACATTGTGAGGTACGAATACCCTTACAGGATATCCCATTATGATTCCCTCACTCTGTTCCAGGCTTCTGCATGTTGCAGCCACAGATTTCAAACAACCTGGTAAACCTACAGCTACAGGGTCAAGTGTCGATGAGAAGTACGCAATAGGCCTTCTCAGTAATCCATGTTTCTGAATTAACACTGAAAGTGCACATCCATTTCTCTCACTGCAGTACAATTCAAACTCCTTCTCATAGTCAGGCATACCCAAAGCTGGAGCTTCACACATTCTACTTTTCAGCTCCTCAAATGCTGCCATTTGTTCTGCATCTAGTTCCAATGGGTCTGTCATCTCACTTTTTGTCAGCTTAATCAGTGGCTTTGCTATCAGCGAAAAATTAATTATCCACTGACGACAATAACCCACCATACCCAGGAACATTCTCACTTCTCTCTGGGTTTTCGGGGCTTTCATTCCCCTGATGATTTTAATCCTGTCATCAGTCACCTTTCTCAGACCTTTTTCAATATTGTGTCCAAGATAATGCACCTCTTTCTTACAGAATTGCAATTTGGCTGGAGATACTTTTAACCCTCCATCTGCCAGATGATTCAATAAAGCTATAGTATCTACTTCACAAGCTTCACGTGTCTTTGATGCCACAAGTAGGTCATCAATATACTGCACTAGTAATGAGTTTTCAGGCATGATCAAGCTCTCCAATGATCTTTTCAATAACTGATTGAATATCGAAGGACTCTCTGTATACCCCTGTGGGATACGACACCATGCTAAAATACGCTGGCCAAACCTAAATGCAAAAATCGGCTGGCTATCATGATGCAATGGAATTGAAAAGAACGCATGACACAAATCAATCACTGTATACCACTCCGCATCATGTGGAATCTGATACAAAATCACTGATGGATTTGGCACAATAGGACAACATGCTACCACAATTTGATTAACTTTTCTCAAATCCTGTACGATCCTAAATTTCCCATTTGGCTTTTTCAACCCCATTATCGGTGAATTACATGGACTACTCAGTAGTTCTCTCAGAACTCCCTGCTGAATCATTTTCCCAATTATAGGAGTTATTCCTTCAATTATTTCTGGTGTCATTTTGTACTGAGGAATGTTAGGATACGTAATTCCCTCTTTCACTGAAATTTTCACAGGATCTACATTATTCATCAATCCCACATCCTCTCCAGTAAAATCCCAAACTGTCCTTTTTACTGTGTCTCTCAGTTCTCGAGGCAGATCCTCCGGATCAAACACTGCAAATGCACCAATTAACTCACTTTCTTTATTTTCTAGAGTCACTCGGTACAAAACATCCTCATCTGGTGTCTCAAAGGCTATTCCATCCGGTGTACAAAAAATTGTACAATTCATCTTGCACAATAGGTCCCTACCTAACAGGTTCACTGGACTAGTGTCACAAACAATAAACCTGTGCATGTCTGAAAATTTCCCTATCTGCACCCTTACTGGTTCAGTAAGACGTGTCCTGATTTGTGTATTGGCTACACCAACTACTTGGATTGCTTCATCCGAGAGAGGAAGATTTCTAATATCTGTTGACCTGATAGTTGATCTTGTCGCACCTGTGTCTACTAAAAAAGTAACACTTTCCTCATTTATTTTCCCATCCACAAATGGTCCTGCCTGGTCTATTTCTAGAGTTGCACCAAGTATGCACTCTTCCTCCTCTCTTCGGCACCGTCAATAATCACCCTCAGACTCACTCCCTTCATTCTTTAACAAGTACTGTTGTACCTGGTTAGAACGCCTTGGTTTGTTTACCTGTTCATCATTGTAGAATCCTGAATCCTGATTATACTTTTGTGACCCTCTATTCTGCGGCAAGGGCGGTTTTGGCTCTTGACTCTGCTGTCTCACAACTTTCTGTTGTTGCTGCAGTTGATTATTTCCTTTGTTCTGCACCTGTTGATTTAAGGGTTTACCCTCGTTATTCACTAATGGTGGATTAGTGCATTCAGACCTCCAATGTCCCAGTTGGCCACAGTTGTGACATGGGAACTTCTTCTTTGCTTCTTCAAGATTCCCCTTTCCTTTTCCTGCATATCTAGGTCTATTCCCTGCATTATTTCCTGCATTATTCGCTTGTTCCACCAACTGTGCTTCCTGTCTTTCCGCAACCTTCACTTGTACCCACATTGCTTTCTCTTTCAGCTTTCTTTGTTTTGCTTCAATTTCATCACTGAAGTATTTTGCATGTCTCAGAATCTCATCTATTTTCTTACTCTGCCAATCCACTGTGTGCTCAGGAATTCTCTCACTAATCTCAGGTCTCAGGCCATATACAAATCTGTATACAAAATGACTCAAATCTTTGTCACCCAGGTGTTCATCTCCACTGAATTGTTTAAATGCCAGTATCAGCCTCTCGTAAAAAGCATGAACTGATTCTTTTGCTTCCTGTTGTGTTCGATCTATTTTAACCCAGTCTGTCTCTTTTGCAGGTACTTTACTCTTCAGGTAAACCATCACCTGATCATACTTTCTCATTACCTCTGGATCTGGTGCTCCTGTTCTTGGATCTCTTGGATATTCTTCAGTAGGCCAATTCACAACTATTTTACACTCAGTCCACAAGTCTGCTGGAACAATTATATCAAACAGACTATTCAGGTCAACCCACAGCACTTTTGACAATTTCACAAACCTATCTACCTGCCTATACCACTCGACGGGCTTTTCTCTCAATCGAGGGAAATCATTCGTAAATGATAAAATATCCTGTCTGGTCCAAGGAACATGTACATATCCTCCTCCAGGTATTTCTCTCATAGTATAATTATCCACTGGTTTCTCTTTTTCTCTCACTGGAAATGCTGAATAAGTCTTATCTCCAGATTCTTCTCTTTTCTTGTACCATCTATCCTTCCACTTTTCTACGTCTCCCCATCTTCGCAATAATGCGACCATTTCCTTAATCTGTCCTGTTCTACCAGTACCATTCAGATTCTCTATGTCCTTGTCCGTGAAGTCCATCCTATAAGTTTTCTGCAAAGCCTTCACTTTGTCAATGTCAACTCCCTGATCATTCGCTATTGCTCTTAACCTGTCATGTGTATTTCTCGCTCTCCAGGTAATATTCTTGCACATGAATAACAACTCATCTTCAGGACGATTTTTAAGAATCTCTGTTGGAACTGTCCCTACTACAAGCTCTTCTAATTCCACACGTAACCTAGCCACATCAACCACCTGTGTATCTTTATCCTTTTTCTGAAGAACCTTCATCCATTCATTCAAATCTTCAGCTGTGATTTCTGTAGTTTTCCTCACTGGAACCACTTTCTTTTGTGCCTCTAAAATCGGCATCCCTGAACAACTAGCTTCACTAGCATCCAGTCCTTCACTACATGTGTCATGTCTGGATTGTCTCAGATCACTACTTTCTGTCCTTCTTCCTGAATCTCCTGAGGGACCAGCTGAACTTGTTAACTTATTCCCAACATATGGAATCACCAAACCATTTTCACCTGTCCTCTGCTTATCAAACACAGGCATAACCGGACCTATAGTTACAGGTACCGTAACAGCTTCCAGATTCTTTGTTAATTCCCTAATCTTTTCAGTCAGCTCTGTTGTAGTTCTGGCTAGTTCTCTTGTATTTCCGTCAGCACCTTGATTCTCTCTCTCCCTGAAAGGATTACCACTTCTTAACTCAGGTGTCACATTTTCAATGTTACTCACTATATCTCTTATCGGAGAAACAATTGGTGTACTCTCGTCTGGTTCTGGTCTATATGGAGGTGGTCTCTTGTAAATCATGTCATTCAAGACCTCATCCTCATATTCATTAACTCCATATCTTCTCATTTCTGACTCAGGAACCCTTTCTGCTCCCCCTTCAACTGTTCTCATCAGATATAATCCCTCTGTCATACTAGCATCTCGCCATCTTTTCATTCGATCATGATGAGTTTCACGATCATGTCTCCTTCCAAATATGTACCTATAATGTCCTCCGGACCTCTGCTTTTCTCGTTCATGTACTTCCTCTTCCCATTCCACTAAAGCCTCAAACTGTGTCGGCCTTGGTTTTGGGTCAAGACATAACATCTTTTCCCGTAAATTTCTCAACACGGCCAGATTAAATGAACCATGTTCTGGAAATGCTAGAACACCATCCTCTTTGGTATACCTAACCCAATTCTCCAACCATATACAGGTATGATACCCATATTTCGCAGCCATGAAGGATGCAGGTGTTTTCGCTGGAGGTAACAATTCACCCTCTCTCGTCTTAACATTTTTATCCTTATCAAACCATTTTTTAATTTTTCCAAAGAATGTCTTCTTCTTTTGCTCTTCTTGGTAATACATTTTAGCGCTTACTAAAATTTTCTAATCCCTTCCGTATTATAAATATACAATACGAATTTTCAACCAATAACAGCGCGACTCACACTAACGCACCAATCCTGGAGTGTCTACGTCACTAGAATAGCTCTTCCAATCCTTGCGCGACTCACACCAACGCACCAATCCCAGCGCGAACTCTATTCTAATCCACTATCCAATCAGAGCGCGGTCTGTATGACGTCAGCAGTCGCTGCAGTCGCCTGTCTCCTGTCTCCTGTCACTCGTCTACCCCTCCTTTACAAAATCTCTCAGTAGACTTTGTGTCAAAATTTCTACAAAATCTATTAGTTACAACATAAAAACATCTCCATTGTCTGCTTCGCTAACCACAGAATAGTAAAGAAAATCTATTTCTCAAGAATCAACAACTTTCATACATCCCTTAACTGTTTCCTCCAGGACTTGTCCAAAGAGTCTTACAATCAATTAAATGTATAAGCATTCACGCACATTCATACAAGAAAATATAGTACATACACACAGAATCCTGCTTCCCGAGAACAGCGAACAATCTGTCCCACTACAGAATTATAGCACACATTAACCAAACCAAGCAGCTTACCTCTGCCCAGTTCCTCAAACAAGCTCAGAGAATACCTATTACTCCTCCCGCGATAAGCTTTAACGGCGAACCTTACGGATCCCTGGGACTTAAGACCAGAGTTTCACAGATAACCTTCACTACCATACGCACTCCTTATATACCAGAAATATCTAACAGTAACATACGATAATGTCACTATTTCCGAACCCAGACAATGTGACGCGCAACTTCAATTGTCACACGTTTTTTCCTTACAATCCCGTCTTTCCCGAGAGCAGCATATATACTTCCCTCTGCCCTACTACGGAACTGCTACTAGCTCCCAAATTCCAGAAGCACTACATATAACTCAACATGACGACTCCAACATATAGTATTAGTACATATACCAACATCAATCAATAATATATAATCAATAAGCTAATATACAAGCAATCTTATCAGATCAAGACAATCATCAATAACCATCACAACTCTGCTACCAGGAAATTGTTAGAGATCAGGGTGAATATATTATCCCTACTTCCACGGATAGAGTAATTTCACAGTTACACGCACATACATTCATCATACACTAGGGCCCATCTCACTAACATACGCTCAAATACTCTACCAGCACTGAACCTGTGGAAAGAAAACTCCTAAACACCCTGCATCTATATCGAGGTCGATAAGACCTGGTTATTGTAACTGCCCTGAAACATAATCTAAACAATCTATACCATAATAATCAAACATAGTACTCAATAATTGACAAGAAATAATAACCAACACCGTATTCAAAATTATAATGCTTTATCTAAAATTAGTCAAAGAAAGTAAATCAAAATAAATCATTTTTCTCATAGTTACCTATTCTAGCTAAATGTCAGAACGGGTCAGGACAAGTCTCTCGGTAAAGTCTCTTAAGACGCAGTCCTCTCAGCAACGATCCTCACCAACGCAGATTCGGGAAGGAAAGGCAAAATGGCAAGTGGCAAAGACCCTCTCTAGGCTAACAATTTTTATAGGGATTCAAACAAAGGAAAGATACAAAATTGTTCATCTCATCCGCTGAGTCTCCGAGCAAAAGCGAGAAGGAAAGGATATAGCTTCGTTACATTTGGAAAAATCTCCGCTCAGAAAAATCACAAAAATAAAAAGACAGAACAGGAACTTAACATCTCAAAGTATCTTTTAACTTCCACACGTTTCCCTCCGATGAGCTCAGAACTCAGAGTCTTTCTTTAAAGCTCCTTTGTTTTCCAAGGCTACCAAGGCTGTCGTCCCAGAGCATTTGGAGACAAGCCCAGAACTGCTGCTGTCCTCACGGAAAGTTTTAACCAGGCAAGGACTGTGGACAGATGACTCTCATCCATTTTCAGCAAGGCCTTTTCATTTCAACCGTTCACTCGACACCAGGCTTTAGATGTCGACCATCTTTTTACTAGGCCTCAATAGGCCACAATAGACCATCTTAATTAAAAGAAACAAAAACAACGTTACCACAGCATAGTGATTAAACAGTGTTAACCCCACTAATACCCTATGTGTATGTAATTATCTAGCCTTTGCAACATAGAAAAGCATTAATTCAAAAGCGTTTCGTGCTTTAAAAATAAACAGCACTCAGCAACGTTTAAACATGAAAACATGCACGTTATTGTTAATAAGCACACATATGCGTTCCCACGTATAATTCTCTCGTGTTAAAACATACAGGTTGATTAGTATAAAACATTTACACAAAACAAATGATTAATAATTAATATGACAAATAGACAAGCCAGAGCTTCAAAAACCAATGAATTTTCAAACAGAAAACTCTGCTCTAGCACTGACGCATTTTTAATGTGTTAACGGTTTGTTAAGTGCGGCCCTGCCTTGAACAGCGCGTTGCTGCGCATCATGCTATACCTACTAACGCACATACATTCATGACACTATACTGCGGAGGTCTTCAAATTGAATTTTAGGAATAACTGACACTCAAAAGTGACTATTTTCTATATTAACCTGTTATGTGACTCCGCCGCTTTCTTCAATACTTTCTTCCCTGGCAACCGTTTCTTTTCATGTCAACAGGAAAACAAAACCTCCCTGACTCCTTGCCATGCCAGATGGTCTTGACCCGGTTACTTTAAGATCGGTGACTTCACCTTTGTACTTGAAGCATTTACTCATCCGAGGCGCTGGTACAGACTGGGGGGCGGGATGCACTGTAATCCTGTTCTAGGGGCTGGGAAGCGCGCCTATAACCATGTTCTAGGGGACAGGAAGCGCTATGACGTCCGAGAGAGGAAATCCTCCTCTCCTCTCTGGTTGAACCTCTGAGCGATGCTGCACTACTGTCTCCTCACACTGATTTTGTCCTGATCAGGTGAAAAATGAAAACAATTATGGTTTAAAAATGAAGTCTGCATGCAAATTGCAAGGGCCTGGTTAGTGCGTCCTTTTTTGTGTAAGTGGCAATCGCGGCTTGCATCGCAATACTCGCGGGGGGGGGGGGTCACGCGGGGGTGGGGGCCGGGGAATAAAAATAAATAAAATAAAAAGTAAGGAAACTTACCAGACCGCCGGTCCGTGCCGCATCTTCTGGGCCCTTGGCGCCTTCACTGGAGTGGCAACCCCGTCCTCCTCAGCCAATACTGGTGCTGGAGCAGCACCAGGATTGACACAGGTCACAGTTACTCTCCGCCCGCCTGCCCATTAGGAGACCGAGGTTTGAGCCTTTGCTCAACCCTCGCTCTCCGAATGGGCATGCGCCAACCAGAGCCATGTGCCATTACTGGGCACGGTGCGAAAATTCACGGTGCAAGTTCGGGGACGCCGAGGGAGCTGCGGGTGCGGGCGGGGGGGCAACGCCCCAGTGCCCTAATGGACGCACCGCCCCTGTTGCACGCCCCTTCACTGCAGAGGACTGCGATGTAAATGGGCATATTTACAAGGTGGCGTTAAACCATGTTAAGTGGCTTAGCGCCACCTTGCAAATATAGAAAATGGTGCTGCGCCACAGGAGTGTAAAAAAAAATTACGCTGTGGTGGCCTGAGGGCTTGTTAATTATACTTTTGGGGAGTATGGCAAATCTGTGGTCTTTCACTCAGGTGAAATACTTGTGAGAAACGTGGGAATCTGCTGGGTAAATCAGATTTTTGCATGTTATTTCTCAGCAAAACAGTAATCCCAGGAGAAGGAAGTAATGAGAATTATTATTACCCATAAAGAGGGCCACAAAAACCAGTGTTGTGTAGGAAAATATACATTTCATTTAAGGGCCAAATTTGAATGTCCACAGGTCTAAAATAGGGAGGTTATTGTCCTACATGTTTAAATATTATGTTAGCTTGTACATAATGTAATTCCATTTAAAATGAACCCGCCACTCAATGAGCCTCAGCCTGGATGGTATAATTACTTCAGCTCCTCTTCCTGAGAGGGTCCTGGTGTGGCAAACACACCCTTTTTGATCATGAAATCAGAAGTACAAACCGGAGTCTCTAAACCCCCCTTTCTATTTAGATACATAAGTATAACATACATCCCTTCCTTTGATATGAATCTTGCTTCATTTAGGAACTTGCAAACAACAATCTACGTATATCAGACTTAAACTACCTCATTTGTAGGTCTTGTTTACAGACAGCAGAGAGCTCACATCATCACATCGTCACACACAACACACAACAAACATATACAAACAGTGCACAATACATAACATACACATACTTATACTTACAGAAAGAGGCTTTTGAACATCTTCTGTCATCCACTGGCTAACGTTGTTAAGCCAGTTTTAGGCATTGGCAAGTGCCAGGGCCCTCACCAGGTAGCCACTGTGTATTGCACCACACATTGCCCTGCCAGCTCTGCCAATGGCTGTACCCACACAATTACTAATCATCACACTCTTACAAGAGTGACAATTCAGCCTATTCCAGGCCCCTAAAGATATAAGCATGGCTTGGGTGGCAGCCAATAGCAATGTTTAATGAACATTGAATTAATAAACAACTATTGTTGTGCTCATCTCTAAATTATACAGACGGCACCACCATGCGGTACACTTGTACAATCCCAGGTGTTGACAATTAAGTGCCAGTGCCGAGCAACGGAAACCACCGGCTCAAATTAAGCATTGCTTTTGGGGTTTAGTTTGTATCAACCTAGAGCATTTTGTGGATGTGACCTACTTAACACTCGTTCACATACACAATACATAGGTGCCTTTTATATTAGCTTGTGAGTATTATGTGCTAAAGATGCACCTTTCAGGCCACACCTCTACATGTTTTTTTGTGGCCTTTCATCACCAATGGGAAGCGTCTGAATTGCTGTGCAGACAGGGCCGCTTTCCATATCAGGCAGCATGCAGAGACAATAAATACTGCTTTGGTGGCCAGTGCAACATTGCTACCAGACATGTGAGCTGGGTCACCTGCATAGAACTCTCATACCTTTCAACTACAGCAAGTCTATCTGACACACATACCTAGTAGCCATATTGGAAATTAGATGACTGCGCTCGGGATGCGCATAAGTCCTCACTAGTAATAATTTGACATTTTTGGAGGTAGCACAGTTGTGTATTTTTATGTCATCTTTTTCCTGGGAATGTGCTAGGAACATGAGTGAGTAGTGGAATGCTGGCTAAAAGTAACACAAATAGTCCATAGCGTCAAGGAGTTCCATGCTACCAGTCATGGTTTTTGATGCAAAGCGCTATCTACTAACATTTGTAGATGCTTTGCACAAAATAACTACGCATCTAAAGGCAGGTGCCAAGTAAGACAAAAGTCATTTGTTTCCAATCTTTTCAAACTTTGCAAGGGTTGAGCAATGTACAGCAAACTTTTAAACTATGTCTAAACACAGAAGTTTGCATTGGGCTACTATCCTTCCAGAGCACAATCGGTGCTAGACATTACACAAGTCTTTACACTATAATGCTGAGAGGTGTGCATGGCGATTTACAATGTGAAAGTGCACCAGTGCTTGGAAGAGAGAATCACCACAAGATCTTACCTCTCTTCCTCTCACGCAATGCAGTGAAATATTTGTACACTTGCCTCTAATCCTCAATGCTCGTTCCTACAAGCGATGTCAGTCTCACCTCTACAGGCGACAGTCCTTCTCAGTGCCATTACAAGTGAAGATTCTGCATCCCTGTTCTTATGGAAAGGTGCCAAACGTCATCTGTGTCTGACCTTACAGCAGAGAGTGAAGGTGTATGGGGTTGACAGTCACTCCCCCCATATAGAGAGGACCTTTGAAATCATCTGTCAGGGCCATTGCATATGGAAAACATGCTTTGTGCTCCAGATACCATCAAATTAGACCCAATCCACCATCCAGAAACATAACTGCTTTCAATTCATTCACATTTTACTGTAAACCCTTTGTGCTTCCACCATGGCTTCTGGCTTCCACCATCTTTTCAATAATATTAATGCTGCCATCATCTTCCAAGACAAAACCATATTCTTTAGGTATGGACAGGATAGCCCATGATGAGATCTTTGAAGATGCAGGTGCAATGCTAAGGAAAGAAAAGTGCCCATCACAAGGAAGGAGTTTGGTACCTTATTGAAATTACAATATAAAGGTAATATCAAGTTGACCAGTAAGGTACAGAAAGACAAAATCAGAGGTGGCTAGGTAGTCATCATTCCCATCCCATCTTTGTGTAGCATGGACAATAAACCAATGTTGCAAAGTAACCCATCCACCCAACTGGGAGCCCTCTCGTCGTATAGAATGACATGCACAAGGGGTTAGAACACTTAGCTACCATTTGGCCTTCGTTAGAAGTTCCACTGATGGTAATGAGAGAGGGGGCCGCACAAACGTAAAAAACACAATAACACAAAATTCAAAAGATGAGTGCATTAGAGTAGAATATGGTCTGTTCCCCCATCAGAAATATATAGGAATCCTGAGTTCGGTTTACTTTTGATGCCTTTATCCTGGCAGATGCTGAAAGGTTTTCCATAGTCAATCAAATATAACTTTTTGGTTCACTAACTCTAGATATCATGGGGCATTAAAAGGAAATGGCACAGCCCGGTGCTTCGGCAAATTTTGCAACGCCGCGCTGCGTCATTTCAAAAACATTGGGATGCACCCTATTTACAAGAATACAGCACACTCCTGTGTTTTCCCTTGCACTAGTGCTAAAAATATCTGCCTAGCACCAACACAGACACCCTTGCACCATAGTGCAAGGGGGCATGCATTGCAGGGATGGTTGTTTATGTGTAGGAAGGTGTCCCTTCCTACAGATAAACAATCAATAATGGTGATTTGCTGCATAGAAGTAGCAAATCACCATTAGCTAATGATTGTATTTGTGTAGGAAGGGTCACCTTCTTGCACAAAAACAATCATTAATGGCATTTTGCTCTTTCTATGTGTGCTGTGGAATGTAGCAAACATAGAAAAAGCAAAAACGAGGAAAAATAAAAGTATTTCTCCTCATTGCGCCAATCTAATGCCTGCTTTTGCATTGTGTTAGTTCTTGGCGCTACCTTGGGCACTGTCAAAAAGCAATAAAGTGTTGCAGTGGAACGTTCACTGCAACACTCATTGCACACCCCTTTCATGCAGAAAACTGCTTGAAAGGGTACCATATTGACAAAGTGGCGTTAAGCTACTTTGCATGGCTTAACGCCACTTCGTAAATATGATGTCGGGCATTGAGCCACAGGAACATCGGAAAAAGTGATGTTCCTGTGGCAGAATTCAATTTAAATATGCCCCTATGTGTTCACAGGTGACCATTTGTTAATAGTTCAGACAATATTTTAGCTTGCTTGCGTAATAGGGCTTTCCCCCAATATCTCAAGGCAAAATTTTGGAAACAGCTAAAGATGTTTCTATCCATCTGTGCCTGTGAATGGACGTTTCCACTACATCTAGAATGTATGAAGAAAGCACTGGTATCAGACAGTGTACCCCAGATAGTGGTCAAAAATTACTTTTGGGACTTCTCTATTTGACATGCAGTAAATCATATTTAGATTGGTCATGCTTAAGCGATTGGAATGAAGTTAAAGGATAATGATAAAAATGTGGGAACTGGTTAAAGCCAGTTTTGTAAAGTCTTTAAATATTAGACCATGGACCCAGCTTCCATAAGGAATCTGTTAGGTGATAGGAGGAATGTGGTCCAGCCCCCTCATACTTTTCAGGTTGCAAAATACATTCCAAAAGTTGCCTTCAGGTATTTTCTGCAATGATGGAGAAAAAAAATGTCAATGACACTCTTTAGAATTTTAACACCTCACCTCTGAGCAATGTGCATAAATACTGTAGTGTAAGTGATTCTAGTAATACCATTGGGAACAGACCTAGAAGTCTCAGAAGACAATGAGGTGAATGACCGTATTCCCAAGTATGTTTAATATTTAAACAAATTTGAGCCACATGGTGTGGAAAGGTTTGAGTGATGCCTCTTCACTGTTTCTGATCCTCTTTTGTCCCTATCATCCAATTTGCCCATGGAGCCACCAATTAGTATCTCCCTATTGTGCCACACTGTGGTGGAATGAGGGAGTAATGGGCCTACATTGAGTTTCTTCTCCACGGATTTCCAATTGACCAGCGTGGCCTTACCCTCGGTGTTCTCTAACTTGGGTGTGAGAGATCTGAACATGTTAAAAGAGGATAGATCCTAGTTACTATGATGTTCATCATGTTCAAGCCCAGTCCACATAAGTTGCTATGCAGTCCGAGAGGGAAGGAAGACAAGTGAGGCTCCCTTATGGCCTCTCTGGCTTTATGTGTGTTTAAAGGGACTTTATTAAGTTGGCAGGAACACTAATGTGATGCGATATTTATTTTACTTGAGTCAGGTCCTGCTAGCACCTCCAGTGATTTTTATTTTACTTGACATTTTCCCTCATATTAAATTTTAGTGGAAATACTGCTAAACCGCATTCTTGTTTAGAAACAAATATGTGATTTCACACACCCTAACAAAAACTCACATCAAATCTGTAAAACACTTCAGTTGCAGGAAATATACACTTAGTACCCATAACCTAACACAAATGTCTGCATTCATGGATGGATGACTACACATTATATGTCATGCCATGTCAATCCTATTTCTAATGTACGTGTACACCAAATGGATTATTGGCACTTCAGAGAAATGGGTTCCACTATTTAGTCCTCCTAGATTATTCTCTTTTTAGTCTACCTGGTTTAAAAACTTCTACCATGATTGAGTTTCACTATCTGAGCCTCACTCACTGTAAATTCTATTCTAATGAATTTGGAAAGCTTACTGCCAGTGTCGCCTTTTAAGATGAGGTCTGCTGTGGTGACGCTAGGGTAAGAAGCTGTGGGATCCTTGAATGTAAAGACATATGCACATGCATGTGCATACGTGCATGCTGAGTGAGTAACTCTACCATCTAGCTCAGCATGGTATCTGTACACAGGATGCTTGTGCAGAAAGGACCCTTAAGGGATTGGTGCAGACCTGGGGTAGGCCATATATTGTGAGTGGGCATTAATAGGGAGACTAGGAGCATCTGTAGTGATTTCTGGAGATTTGTGAGCTTCACTGTATTATACGCTACAGGTGAAATCCTTACCAAATGACAGTTTCACCATCTTGAGTCCTAGAGTCTAGCGTGCCGCACTGATCATATGGTAAAAATGGACTATAAGGGCATATACAAGCTTGCTTGTGTCATATCTGCACTACTGCAGCTTGAGGATATGTCATTTTTCTCTGACGCAGCTTCTAATGAGAAACCATGTCTTTGTTCCCCCTGATGGGCCAAGTTAATTACTCTGTTGACCAACTGCACATTAGGATCCTTAGCCAGTAATTAAGCCTGCTCCAAGGAAAGGAGATGGTGGGAATGAAATCTGAATGTACTAATTACCTGCCTCACTGCAACTGACCAGGGGAGGGCCACCCCACATAAACAAGAAGGGTAGGCAGCCCTTTTTAGCGCCAAACATAGGATGGAAACCCCTTTGAAGTTCTGAGAGGAAGTGGCCAGGCAGCTGTGGCAGCTAGGGGTATGGTTTCAGGCTCTTAGAGAGGTCTTTCAACAGACAACTTCAAATGCTGTGCAGGAGGGTTGAGTGTTCTGCCATCCTAGGACTGGACAGAGGTTCCTACCTTCTAGAGCATTTCACCCTATTTAAAAGCCACTGCATAAGGGAGAGAGTTTTGCCTGGGTCTGGGGGGAACTGACTGGAGGGATGCTCAGCTGGAAGAAAAGAGAACACCTGACCTCTACAGCAAGGATGGATTTAAGGACTTCTAACCTAAGTTGGCAGCCAGTAACTTGGATTTGTTTCTCCAATGCCAGTAGTCCTGGGCCTCTATACCCACTGAGGAACAGTGGAGAGATAGACCTGGTGATGAGACACGGGAGGCCCCCCCTGCTCTTCTGTGGACTGGTGGGCAGGTGTCTGATCTCAAAAAGGAGGGTATCCCTGATTTCTGCTGACAAAAGATACATTGCACGTGGATAGGAAGCCATGGGACCTGAGAAGAGTAGACATGTATAGCAACTTCATTTTGGAGGGCTTGGGTTGCTGCTGGTGAAGACCCTGGCCCTAGAAAATATCCCAGGTGCCCAGAAAAGATCCTGCTCAAGGAGGGATCACAGAAAAGAGATCAATACACTACACAAATGTGAAAATGTAGAGGCCAGGAGGCCTTAAGAAACCTCTCCTGGTGGCTAGAGGTGGCCACCAGAATCAAAAGGACACCAAAAGTTTCCAGATTGCCCTACGGTGTCAGATAAAACTCAGAAAGACATCTGGGCCCTAAAGGGACAGGCCCGATCGAGGCACACATAGGGCTATGCTCTGTGAAGTTCAAACATACCCGGGGGAAGTCCAAGAGCCTTAGGGGTCAGCATGAGACAGGAGACAAGGTGCGGCATGACCAGAGCCCCCATGCATGAGTTCTTTTGCTCCTGGGGGTCCCATCCCCCTGGCAGCCAACATGGCAAAAAAAGAACAAAGCAGAGAAAACATGAGTGTTGTTGTACTCCTGACTGATGGAGGCCCCAATCGTGCTGGACACCCCTCGCACACCCTGTGCCCATGTCTGGGGAAGGACAGGGGCACCCAACATGAAATCGCCCGACCGTGCTGACCATGGGCAAATAGAATGCCTCAAATGCTCCAGTGAGGAGCAGAAGATGGAGTTGCCTTCCGCATGACGCTGCAAGGCAGTCTGGTGGAGATGCGCAGGGTGCCTTTAGGCACCCTGAGGACTTTAATGGTCCCCTAGCGCCCTTATGAAAATCCCAGATGTCTCAACTGGACTGGGACAGCCTCTAAAAAGAGTGCAAAATTAAAGGCATTTGGAAAGGCAAAGCTGCTAATAAAATAGATACACTTAAGGCATCAAGCTCCCTTGAAGCATCTGGGCACTCTAGGAATTTTCATATTTATTTTCTGTGGTGTCCCAGGAAGTACAGGGAAACCACAAACGTGTGGCAAAGTGCACTAGGGGCTGCCAAAAGTGCAGCAGCCTCCAAAGTAGCCACAACATTATTTTCCTGAGATGTCGTCCTAAGTCTTCTAGGAGTTTATATTAATGACGTATCATTGGTTTCCAAATTTATCTTGGAGCTGGTGCTTTGGCACAAAGTTTCTGGAGTGTGGGGGCTAGGCCTGGGTGGAATGTACCTTTTACACAGGCAAAACTTGGGTGATTTCAGGAATTTCGTGCTACGCAAAATTACCAAAATGAGGCCATCACACCAATTCATCTTATTATGTGCTTTTTGTGGTAACATTTTACCGCAAATGTGTCATTTGTGGTATAAATTTACTGTAAACGCACAGGAACAACAGAACGGAAGTGGCTGTTTACGGTGATTTTGTTTTTTGCGCTTTTTGATTAGAGCAAAATACATCCTTGCGTCAAAAACCCATCTCATGCTAAAATATACCACAAAAAGATGTATTTGCATTAAGCATAATTTCATACAACGTTGCCAAAATTGTGCGTAAATATGAGAAAGCAAACTACGTGAATTTCCTAATCAGACCCTTGTTGGTCAGGTCCTAATACTGCGCTGGCAACATGTTAAACATTAAACAAAGACTCATGCGCACATTCTATTAAAATGTAAATGCTTTACTGACAATGGCATAGCTATCAGTGAATGATTACATGATTAATGGAAATCATAAAAGGATTTATTGACAAAAACAAAAGGTTAACAGTGAGTAATGACAGGCCTTAATGAAAGTCATTGTATGATGATACAATCAACAGTTGTTTAATGGTTTGCACTAGTCTTGTATGACATATTTCTACTTTTATGAATGTGGTGATACTCTGACAAAGCCTGTAGGCCTGCCAGTTGATAAATGATACCTTTATATTTTGTCTAGAATATGTGAGCGGTGTTATAGTCCTAGAGTTCAGAGGTTCCTAAGGCCATGAATTGTTAGGAGGGTGTCACAATAAGTATTTAAACCTACCATCATGTATTTGTTTGCAAATTAATGTGTAGTATTGAGAAGTGTGTGTAGAATATAGTACTTTTGCTTTTATAAGAAAAAGCATTGGGCAATGATTTATTGGGTGTTTATTGTGTGCCTGCCGACCAGCAATGGACTCCTCTGTCTCACTATCCTGAGACAGTCCAATGCAACTGATGTAGCGGAATTTGCATTTTATTCGTAGTGGTGCATCATGATCACATGTGTAGAGAGTACCCGCATATAATCCTTTGTTGTAATAAGTGTTAGGATTTTGAAATATATTAACTTGAAACGTGATGTGCTTAGGTCTTTCAAAAGTAACATGGAGAATTAATGTAAAAAGTTCATGTACTAACTTCATTTATTAATTGTGTCATTTTACACGTAAGTAAATGCATTAACTGAATATGCCTTATTTTTACTATGCAGATTTATAAAGCTCATATGCTGGTTTCTTATGTTAGCCGAATTTTGTAGGCCTGAAATGCATTTTGTTCTGGGAACTCTCGCTTTAATTAACAACTGAAGTTGTTTGTGTGCTGTGGAATTTCTTCTTTCTCAAGTTTTGTATTAAAGGTGAAAGAAGCACTCTTGTTAGCTGGAATAATGTCTTTGTTTTATTAGTGAGGCAAGGAGAGAATAAGTTACATTTGCATAGCCTGAGTCAATAAAGGAAGTTCGTTGTGCTTCACACAGAAGAAGGCTTGTGAGCAAAGGACAAACTGTTGCAAGAAGAACACCGTTATCTCATGGAAAACTACCTTTAGGATCGTATTCAGAGTAGATGGCGTGACCCGCAAAGACTCTTGGGAAATAATGTGATGTTGGGAGTAGGGAAAGTGACCACTTCTTCTTCTGCCTTTGGAGAGAGAGCATCTGAGAACAAGCTCTGTCTGGGTAGCTTTATGCTACATGACCCATCCAACTGTGGAGAGACTTCTAAGGAGGACTCCACATGCTGACAGCGTTATCCGTCCTTCATGAACATGCTTGAGTAGGGATGTCATCTTAGTGTTAGTGTACAGATAGATAAATGCTCTTTACTCAGCATGCAGGGAAACTTGGACTCATGCTTTCTGATCCTCTGCATTCTGTTTCTTGAATTAAATGTCTTGTTTATGCTACACCGACTCAGTTAGACATGCAGATTTGGCTTTATGCTAGTTCCAATGTATTTTCACACTCTCATCTTGAGGTGTCTTTAGGTTCAGTTATTTTTTGGCTTTGTAATAAACCAAATAACTTTCCTTAGTTGTCTGTGGTTACTACGTGTCCCACAGAGCTTTTCTTTTGTGGTTGGCTTGTTAATGAATTTCCTCCCTCTACGCTTTCATGCTGCTAATAAGAACCATCGGATTGTGTCTCTAGAATAAATCCAGAACTCATGGGTCCGGCACTTTCACTACAACGTGGGTGGTTCTCAGTAGGTGGAAGGTTCTGACTGATTACTTACAATGGGCCCATATCATTTGCAGCCAATAACCCACTTTTTTACAGCGCCATTCTGATTTGCAAGTGCTTAGGTTAAACACAATGGTTGCAGACTATAAAGCTTGTGAAAAAGTGAGAGTCTGAGAAGGAAGATGATTACAAAGGAATAAAGAACAGACTATTTGCACTTCTTCATTTGGAGAATTGTGGGTTGACTAGCAGGTTTTCTGTGAAGGGTCATAGCATACGCCCTGTAGTGTATCGAGTTATTTTACAAATGATAACGTCAGGAGACTTTCCATGAAGGGCTTTAAATGTAATACCGAGTGCTATGAATTGAATTCTTTGTTTAATTTGAAGACAATGTAGCATTTGAACAAGGGGACTGGCATTACTCATTTTGGCTGACTTCAGGATCGGCCTTGCTGAGTCATTTTCGATAACTTAGAGTCTACTTACAAATGAAGAAGGCATACCAGTCTAGAGTGAATTGGAATAATTCACTCAAGAGTCAATAACTGCCAGGAAGGCAGTAGTTTTCTAAGAACTGAAAGGTGAAAGAAACAAAAAGAAACTACTTCTGAAATGTGCTGAGAAATGAACTGGCAATTGTCAATGTTCACACCAAGCCTTTTCACTACAGGCGGTGGTGTACGCAGGATACCCATTTCAGATGGCCAATAATTGTTGAACCATAGATCAGATTTCCCATTAATGATTAAAATATAAATCTGCATTTATTTTCAGTCTATTACTGCCCATCCCATTCCAGACAAATTACATTTATTGTTTTAGATGTAAAATCCCTGAGACATCCACATAAATGTAAATTTTAAGCCTATAGACCGGGAGACTTTAACCAGTGGAGGTTACCTAAACACTAGAATGATGTGGGGAGAGGCCAGAGCAGAGGCACCTCATAAGTTAAGTGTATATTATTGGCATTATAAGGGACAATATTGCTGCTTGTGAGTGATTGGTCAAAAACATTTTTAATCATTTAAATGCATTGCCATCCAGAACAGCTGCAGCCTCATGACTGAGTTAGATGATGTGTTCAAACATATTGAAGTCTGTGAACTTTTCAAGAGGATCAGTAGTTGATAAGGCCCTGATCATAATCAAATCTCAGCTCATCAAAGAATAGGATGATCCCAGAATTGATGTTGGGTGCAGTTCGAATACTGGCTTGAAACTATCAAGAAAATTAGTCTCCTTCAGATGTTCACAAACGATTTTGCCCACACGCTTCTCCTTAATATTAGCAAAGGTAAGGGGGAAAGAAATTGGCTGATAGTTTTAGGGGTTAATTGGGTGCGTTCCAGATTTTTCAACAAGGAGAAGACTACTGCCTCCTTACAGTTTAAAGTGATTATGAAAGTCTTATGTTCTAAAGCAGAATTTAAAAGAGTATAAGGGACTAAAAAAAGATTCCCAATAATTGTTTAAGGCCCATATAAGGACAAGAGTCCATAGGAAAGACAGATTTTCTTGTGGCTAATTTGGTGAGATCTCACTTCTTGACATTAATTCAAATGAGGAAAGTTGAATTAAGTTTACTTCTATGTCAATGGTTGCTAGGGTGACCTTCCCATAATCAATTTCTAACCCAATATGGGTGATCTTGTCCACAATTCACAATTATACATTTAGTTAATTAGAAACAGTTTTATTGTCCTAGGCAAGAAACAGTTGAACCTACAACAAAAAACTGTTAAACTAATTTTTTCCAAACTTGGGTACCCTATTCTAGCTCATGATCCTTTTCTGATTTGGAAAAGATCTGGGGTTTTTTTCAAGAAAGCACAAAACATAGTGATTAAATGCAGTCAAAATTAATTATTAGTATTGCTATTGATTTTTCACATCAAGAAAAGCAATTTATCAAACATGATTCACAGGTGACACTCCACATAATCTCATCCAAAGACTCAAAACATTTTCAATAATTTGGGGAAATTCTGCCTCATAAACTTTTCAATCATCACACACCTGTCTGTATTAGAACACCAGTCAATAACCCAGCACCCTCATCTCCTACCAACATCCTGACATGCCACAGACAAACCAAGATAATAGAACAATTTAAAATGTCTTGAGGAGGGGTAAGGTCATTCCGAATGGTCACTAACATAGTGCATGAATCCCTTTCCAGTGGCATCTCTGTGATTCTGGCCTGTGTAATACCAGCCCATACCAAAACTGTATGCAATTTGGGGCACATCTAAATGTTGTGACAGGATTATCCAAATTGCCTGCAGCCCGCCCTTGACGTTAACTTGGGGGAATGGCGGCGCTGCACCGCGCGTAGCCTCAGGTGATTCTCCCATGACCCCGCCCCCCTGTGATGGCGATCGGAAGCTCCAGCATGCGAAACTAGCGGCAGCAGTGGCCGCGGCGGATCTGTTTTCACCATTTTTTACTGCGATGGTGAGGCTTCCCTATCAGCGGATTGTCTGCAGAAATGTCATTGGTAAAGGGAGACTCAAGAAAAGACGGCGTGACGGCCCTGGCTTTCCTGAGAGAGGGGTTCCTCTGCTCTGGAGTGCTGGACGACTGGTCGGGTGACATGCAGATCCTCTACAGAGAATTATCTGAAGAATAGAGGCAAAGTGAGGTGAGGTGGCTGCAGCCGAAGGGGCTAAGAGGATTTGGCCTTGTAGGAGAGGTTTCTTTTGTGGAAAGTTACAGCTTGGACAAGGGAGCATTTATCCGGACTGTCTTTGAAGCCTGGAGGTGAAAATGCTCAGCTGTGTAGGTCTGCACTCTGTATAGCCTTTAGAGCTGCATTCTGGGCATTGGAGTCCGGTAGAGATTTGCTCAGCTTTATAACGACAAACCTGCATAAGGAATCAGTAAGCTGCTGAGATGAAGGCCCAATAAAGATATAACCTTGTCAGGACTCTGGTTAAAGGACTTAAAGGCTTGAAGATTTAAAGGCTCAAAGGCTCGGACAGAGTAATCTTACTACCTATCCTCGGGGGTAGGCCCTTTGATACTCCCCAGTGGCATACTCCACAGCAATTATTGCGGGCGCTCCAGGGTTGAAAACTCGATACCGGTGAAGATGTCTCAGTGAAAAGTGTGTGGCGGAATAGAGAAATCCAGTCAGAAAGAGCGGTTACCCCTGTTCCTGAAAGAGGACTTTAGGTCGTCATAAAATCCCTGAGCCTGAGCTTCTAGAGATGGGAAAGTTACTGAACACCCGCCTGGAGAAAGCGAAGACCAGCCGACTTCTTGCTAGGGAAGCAAGAGAGGCTAAAAAGCAGCCCGTTTAGTCGCTGTAGAAGGTACCTCTCCCTCTCCACCTTCTCAATTCACAGACTCTACGGCTGAGACCTCGGAGGGGGAAATAGAGGAAGAAAGCTCAGCAGTTGATAGGCAACAGCTAGCCTTTTCAGATCAGAGTGCTGTTAAAAATTCAGACACTACAAATATTGCTGCCCCTTCGATAAGTCTACAAGCAGAAGGCGAAGGCAGTATACAGAAGAAATCGAGAGACAAAAGCGACAAAATGGCGACCAAGCAATTTCCACTCTTTCAGAAAAAGGTCACCAAAGATACAGAAAGCCCTCAATCGCCTCATGAGCCCATGATCTCTCTAGATCCTGCTCTCCCTACACTACCAGCCGAGTTAATTTATTGTGCTCCATCTAGTGTTCTAGGCGGGGGTCCGGACTTTCCATCTATTACTCAGAGCCAAGAGCTCAGTGGTGATCCCCCGGAGTTAAAGAAGGGATTAATCTCGGATCAGAGATTTGATAAGCAGGCTAGCTCTGCCAAGAAAGCGGGGTTAGTTACATCAACTGTGGCCCAAGTACAACAGGAGGAAGTAGTTTGGGAAGTAGTTCAGGAAGGGGAAGCAAGATCTTCCCCACCTTCCCCAGGGGCCACAGCTGTAATGCTGTCATCTACTCCCAAAGTTAATACTGTTCTGGACCCTAACCGACTTATAGACGTGTCTGGAGATTTTCAGATGAGTGTCAAGGACATGTTAAATCTGATTGTAGAAGAAATCCGAGATATGAAAAAAACTCAGAAGGTGGAACTGGACTCCTTGAATCAACGTTTCGAGAAAATGGAAAATATTATGGGTCGTCTCCCTGTTAAGCTCCAGGAGGCAGAGGAGAGAATTTCCGTATTGGAGGACCATTTACATAAAATGACAAAAGAGGTCAGAGTAGGAGCTAAAAGCAAACACGTGTTGGAATCTAAACTGGAGGAGCTGGAAAACCACTCACATAAATCTAACCTTCGCCTGGTAGGCGTACCTGAAGGAATGGAAGGGTCGCAAACTTTAAGCTGGGTCAACACCTTCATCAAACAAAAAGTTATTCCGGACCTTACAATTATGATAGCCCATCGCATCCCTGCTCATCCTTTCCCTAATTCAACCCTTCCACGCACGATCTTGATCAACTTTGCAGATTTTCGTATAAAGGAAGCAGTTCTCACAAAGGCTATTCAGCAGAGACAGTTTTCAATTAACGAGACTATTAAATGTAGAATCTTTTCCGACGTGTCTGCCGCTGCTGCCCGCCGCAGGAAGGGATGTGTGCAAATGCTGCAGTTATTTAAGGCGAAGGGGGCACAAGCGTCAATTGCACAACAATGTAAATTGCGAGTATTAGTGAAGGGAAAGTTTTTTTTGTTTACGGATGTTGATGAGGCACAGGGTTTTCTGGAGAAGATTACGAGGGATTAGAATGGTGTTAGGTTGATATAGTCAATGTTCTATATTCGGCCCTTTTCCAAGATTTATGGAAATAGGAGTAAATTCGATATAAAGCTCTTCCTGTAAGGAGAAAAATTAAAAACTTCCTTTTCTCCTCTTTTCTCTTCTCTCTTCCCTTTCTTCTTTCTTTACTCTTTTTGTTTAGGGAGATTAGCTTAGAGGGTTTTATCACAATAGCAAGGCTCCTCAGAAAATTGAACCCTGGAGGGCAAAGGAACACGCATCACAGTGTTGGGGGGCGGGTAAGTGGTAGATTCACCAGGGTGTAATAACATGACACCCAAATTGAGTGGGGGTTGGGGAAAGTGGAAGGAGCGGCGGAGGGGGGATAGTCTACTTTTCTGGGGGTGGGATGGGGGGCTAAAAAATAGGGAAAATGTAGCCAGTAGTTTCAATGATTGGTCGGTTATTTTGTATGTTACATTTGTACTTTTTTTGGAATGTTACATTGATTGGTTCTTTGGATTTTTTTTTTTAATGGCTAATAGGCTAAAAATAATTTCATTCAATGTTAACGGCCTGAATAATCGTAAAAAAATGCGGGCTATTGAAGCATGGCTGAAAACCGAAAATCCTGAAATTATTCTGTTACAAGAAACTCATATCTCGACAATAAAAATTTTGGAATTTTCAATGTTTAAAACCTGGGCCATCTACAGGGGTTTTTCATCTGCCTCTGTATCCCATAGAGGGACTGCTATATTTATAAAAAAAGGCTTACAAGTAGAGTGTATTAATTCGGGTAAGGATCAACTCGGGAGGTGGTGTTGGGTGACATGCTCTTTTAGATCCAAGCCATGCCCTCTGACATTTGTAAGTTACTATGCACCCGTGGAAGATGACGCCAAAGTATATGACGATCTTTTTCTCTCTTTAAATCATGTTGTAGGAGATTTGATTGTGGGAGGGGATTTTAATATATTGATGAATCCACATTTGGATTCCACAGTCCAAGGGAAAAGGCAGACAAAGCCTAGGTCTCTTAAAACATTGAAAGGCCATTCGGATATGCTAAAGCTACAAGATCCTTGGAGAACAGCATTTCCGACCTTAAAGAAATTTACATGTGGATCAGGACGGTTTGGCTCTTCCTCACGCATTGATTTTTTTCTGATCTCCCAGAACTTCGATTTTTGTCAACAAAATTTCTTTTTCAATGGGTTTTTGGATCATGCAATGCTATCTTTGGAAATCCACGTGGGCCCTGGTTTAAAATCACCTAAACACTGGCTATTTAATAAGTTGCATCTGAATGATGCAAAGTGGGTAAAATTTATGGATTCTGAGATCAGATAATTTTTAATCCAGAACATTCATTCCGCAGAACCAAATATAGTCTGGGATACACTTAAAGCCTTTATCCGGGGACTAGTAGTAAGCAAAGAGGCAGTTACTGCCAAAAACGCTAGGGTCGAGAAATTAAAATTTGAAGATAAGATCCATATGTGCAATGCGGCCTTTTTAAAGAATCCCTCTTCCACTACCAAAGTACAGCTTGAACAAGCCAAGCGTGAGCTCTGTACTCTATATAGCACTCAAAGTGAGATCTTTTTCCAACAGTCTCAGCAGAAAATTTATGAAGAGAGTAATTTTACTGGTAGGTTACTGGCGTGGCAGGCCAAGGAACAATCAGCTACGAATCAAATCAAAGCCTTGAATTGCCCATGCGTAGCAGGCTTTACGGAGAATCCAGGTGAGATTAATAGCATTATGCTCGCACATTATCAGACCATTTATGGCCAACTTCAGTTAGTTGATGATCTGTTGTTGAAAAAGTTTCTGCTTGAATATCAACCGCCCATGTTGATGGAAACAGATACAAATCTTATGGCCCGCTCGTTTTCAATAATCGAGTTGGAAGAGGTGATAAAGAGCTTACCTAACGCTAAAGCATGTGGTCCAGATGGCTTAGCCGCCGAATTTTATAAACATTTTTTAAGGCGTTCGGTGAATTCTTTCTCTCCTTGATAAATTCTATGCTAGAAAGGGGGGGTATTCCAGAATCTTTTAAACAGGGAAATATTGTTAGTTTTCCGAAGAAGGGTAAAAACAAAAGGGATCCCAACTCTTATCGCCCAATTACACTGCTGAACTCGGATTACAAAATTGTCACAAAACTTTTATCTCTCCGGTACAACAAATATGCTGCAAAACTGATACATGTCGACCAAAATGGATTGTTGGCGGGTAGACAGTTAGCTACCAACACCCATTTTCTCGCAGAAGCTTTGGATTTTTTTGAAATTCAGAAGATCCCCGCGCTAGTTTTATTGTTAGATGCTGAAAAAGCTTTTGATTTGGTGGTTTGGAAGACGTTGTTTTGTATTTTGAATTCTTTTAAAATTCCAACGTCTTTTATACTCTTAATTCAGGATCTGTATAAGAATGCAGTGGCAAATGTAATCATTAATTCGACCGTGGTAGGGTCCATTGATTTTAAGCGTGGCACTAGGCAAGGTTGCCCTCTATCTCCAGTACTATTCGCCTTTTTTATTGAACCCCTGGCAATTGCAATACGGAACTCCCCAGATATCCTCCCTCCAATTCCGACTATGCCGTCTTTAAAACTTTATGCAGATGATATTATGCTTTTAATTAAGCCTACAATAGAAGTACAAATCAAAGTCTTCAAACTATTTGAGGACTTTGAAACATTAGGAGGGTATCGAATAAACTGAGCTAAGACGGAAGTTATACAATGTGGGAGAGCTGCCTTCGACTTACATCCAGATATCCAAGGCTCAGTAAATCTTAACCCAAAAAGATATCTGGGGATTCTCTATTCAGCGTCGTTCGAAGATTTATTTAAACTAAATTATATGCCACTTTTAAGGAAAGTTCAAGGGTTATTGATTCGTTGGAATATGCTTCCTCTATCCATGTTAGGACGTGTTGCTCTTATCAAGATGTCTATTTTACCATTGTTTAAATTTCTGTTTTCTTCAATAACATGCACTTGATCAGCCTCGTTTTTCTCTCAGGTTGAGTCCATGTTTACAACTTTTGTTTGGGCAAAAAAAAAACACGTTTAGCACTTGGCACTTTATATGAAGATGTAGATCATGGAGGGCTTGCACTCCCGAATCTGAAATATTACTATGATGCATATTTTGCACAGTATGTATCTAGGTTCAAGCCTCTACCACAAATACATTTTTATTGCAATTTTTTTTAAAATTTAATTTGCACTGAAACTCAGAATAACTCTCCCATGTTATTGTTCAGGTACCCAAAGCTGGTTCGATGTAAATGTCTCCTATGTATTTTTAAAAGACGGCAGGCCTTCTTTAAAAAATATTCTATCCCAGCAATTTATTCAGCCACCTTAATAGAAGAAATCCTCCCCTTAATAGGAATTAAACATCCTACCCACCTGACATTAAAGTGGGCGGAAGTCGGGTACCTTAAAGTATCAGACTTCTTAAGGGATGGTAACTGGATGACGGTAGCAGAAATATCTCTAGGGATTGCTAAGGATTTTATTTTGGTTAACTCTTATGGTTGTCTATATAAATATCTAACAGAAATAAACCCCACTTCTTTTATGACCCAAAATCAACTTGTAGATGATTTGTTAGTTAAAGCAGTGAATTAGAATCCAGGTGCTTGGAAAACATTCCTGGCTTCTTTCAAACAACCGGATCTTGAGTCAAAAGTAATTAAGAAATGGTTAGATCATGAGAACTGTGTAGTTTCTCCTCAGATTTGGTCTACAATTAATAAGTTAAATTTATGCACTCTAAGAGGGGCTAATTGGCGTAGGATGTTATTTTTTAGTAAGTGGTTATTGTATCGAACTCCGTTTTAGCTAGGATGTTCACTAACCAGTCCTCTCAATGTTTTCGCTGTATGAATTATACACACGCCAACTGGTCAAATATTATGTCGAGTTGCCCAAATATTCATATTTATTGGACTGAGGTATTTTTTTCCTTAGAACAAGAGTGCAATATAAAGCTTGAGGTTAATAGTAGGCTAATTTTACTTGGACATGACCCAGATCTTCCCTTCTCGGAATCCATGACGAGGTTGCTCTATATAGCAACAGCGATCGCAAGATCGCTTCTGCTACAAAAATGGCATTCGGATTCCATACACTCAGTTATGAAATGGGTTCAGAAGATGAGGAGGGTCAAGAAGAGCGAATATATCTATGCCGCACGCATTGGAGGCCTTAAGAAGTTTGAGAAAATATGGGGTACCAAGTTCGATTTTGATTATTAGCCAAGGGAGATATATTAAATTGCTATTGAAAACTGATTGAGTTATGGGAGGCTTGAGCTTTTTATGAATTTTACTAAAGTTGCCTTTAAGATAACTTTCTGTCTTAGATTGTTAAATAGGCTGAGGATTTGTAATAGTCTGTGATTCTTTTTTTTTTTTCGTGTT
The DNA here is from genome assembly GCF_964204655.1 of Triturus cristatus. Lineage (NCBI taxonomy): Eukaryota > Metazoa > Chordata > Amphibia > Caudata > Salamandridae > Triturus > Triturus cristatus. Next base: position 918,197,551 of record NC_140581.1, on the reverse strand, counting down.
GTAATATAATATCATGTGTTTACTCCGGCTGCAATAAAAAAAAAAAAAATTGCCTGCAGCCCTTAATACATAAGTCATTTATCTTCCCTACCTACAATCTAAGCAATTGTATTCACGTTTAGTAAATACTGTGTACTGTCTTAATTTGCATCAGTCCAAACCCTGCTCTTAAGTCCACTTCACAATGATACTCCAAGAGCTACTCCAACTGCGAGCCATCTTATTCTCCTAAGTGTAGGACACATCACAAACTTACGCGATCCAGTCAATTCATTGTATTGTTTAGCAATTACCTATGGAACATGGTCATATTTTACCAATTTATAAGAAAACCCGAATATAAACCATTTCAAATATATAAATTATCCTATCCAAAATTGTCCAATGCTGAGCAACATACAGCAGAATATCATTCACATTGACAGTATTCTAATCAGGCTGTCACTCTGTATTCAGCAGGCCAGTGTTCTCAATGCTACGGTGAACAATAATGGAGAGAGTGAGACCCTTGTTTCTTTTCTATAGAGTGAAGTGATCGGTTAGAACCTCATTGACTCTCTCTGGCTATCAATGCCATGTTAATTAGTCTGAACCAAGACAAAAGATACCCATTTTTCTCAGGATTGCGAACATATATAGTAATTCAATCAACTTAAAAGTGATATCTGCGTCCACTAAAAAGTACCACTGCAGGTTCAGTGAGAGATCACGTGCACTCCGTGAAAACAAAAAGCCCTTGCTGCTTCCTTTCATAAAACCATATTTATGGTATGGTCTAAATACTCAGTCATCCTATAGATGTGATTCACCAGTGCCTTAGCAAGAACTTTGATTTCAATATTCAATAGCACTGGGGGTATAAGAGATGTGGGCAGTTTTGGGCTTATCCACCTTATGAATGAAAATAACATTGTAATTTCTTAGGTCATATGGTAGGAACTATCCATTCTAGCTCTTTCCAACATCAACAAAATATGCCCTACCAATTTACCAGATAATTGTTTAAAACATTCAGGGGGAGCCATGAGTCTTACCATTCTGTAATTGTTTAATAGGCTCTGAAAACTCCTCTACTCTGAACTCCTACTCCAGTGCCTCATGGTCCTTTAAAATCATCCCTGGATTCGACAAGTCTGCAAAAATAACCAGCAGGTCTATTGTATCATGGCGCGCCTTTGCAATACAGAGGGACAGTCCATGTATTTCCTGTTATCAAAGTTACTACTTCATCTTCCTCTACAGCCAATCACCTAATCCCCACACCACGCTTACTAAGCCTTGCAATAAGTTTCCTATGCTTTATTTTAAAACTCATTCAGGCACATGTGCATGGCAACATAATGAGCACGAGCAGCATTTTCAGTCAAACATGGATTGTCCTAGTTCTTTAGTTGTAGCCGGTGAAGCACCTTACCATTTTTGTTATCCAACTATCATTGTTCTAATTCATTGAGCTTCCATATCAGTTCTTAGACTCACTCTCGTCTTTTTCATCACCTTCGGAAATTGCCTGACCCCTGCAACAGTTTTATATGCTGCCCAAACACAGGCTCTGAGAGAACTGGCCCTTTATTTTCTTTAGAGAAATGTTCTATCGAGTCCTTTCCTTTGTTTAATAATGTTTTATCCTTCAATTCCCAAGCATCAATATTCCACCCCATATTGTCAAAGCACTTACAAGTATTGAAAACCCCCCACTACCAATATGGTCAAGAGTATGAAATACCAGGAGTAATTAATTGGCCATCATTAGATTAGCGTAGTGGCATTTGCAGAGTGAAGAAAATAGTCAATTAGGAAGCATCCCTGACACTTGATAAAGATCTCTCTGCGCTCCCATCCATTATGAAAATTCAGATCTCCATCCATAATCACCACTCTGGCTAGAAAATGCAGCAAAAAATAGTAATCTTATTTATAATATTCGTTTGCAATGTCAGTGAGAAGTAAACCGCCAACAAAATAACATATTATAGTTCATGGTTATGTCATTCAGTGTGCCACCTTGGATGTGCAAATCATGTTAATTAAAATTAAGGAATCTGTTTGGAACAGAGAATTTTTTCGACTTAGTCCTGTACAGATTCTCCGATTCGTACAAGATCCATGAATGCAGCCCATCTGAGTAGCTGAACACAACTGACATTTTTTGTTTTTTTGTTGCAGTAGCAATTAAATGAGGTGAGATAGTGAAACATGTATTCTGTGCAAAGCATCTGGGCACTCAAAATAGGAGACATCACTTGACTGCAAAGATGATGTAGGGAGTGACTAGAGAAGCAAACATGCCCATCAAATAAAATGAAAACATTTTGTTTGCATGGAATTTGCAAATCTACTTTTGGAATCGCAGATCTTGTGAGCTAGCATTTAGTATTGGATTAGGCTTTGTGGAGGATTTGTGGTAACCGATCCTTAAATCCTGAAAATAAATAAGTTTTAAAAAAAACCTCTACAACTGTGCATGGACAAAGACTGAAGGAAATGGGGTGATGCTTTATGCTTTTATGGTCTTACCAATGGCCGTAAGCTTCTTCGGGTGCTCCAAATGCAGGGAACATGGCTAGGATTATCCTCCTATACAGTCTCCCCTTCTGTGAACCAGGCACTCACTTCACTTTCCCTCTCTGAGTCAGTCGGCAGGTTTCTAGGTACTAAGTGGACACTCAGCTTGTAAGCAAGTTGGCCAGACTTCAAGTGAAGTCCCCTGACCTTTGGTAGACAGGCTGTCATGCAGACACCAGGCCTGGTCTCTTAGTAGTGCTTCGAGTTCTCTGTCAAATATTTAATTCCTTGGTCAGTGAAGCAGCTTGGAAATGGAACGAAGTGGGATGGATTGGTGCCTACTTTTAGACTCATTTTCCAGACAGACAATATTGATCCACTGGCAAAATTCTCAAACGTGTTTGAGAAGGTTCAATTTCAAATGTAATTTTCTGTTTGTTGTGCAGACAGATCCTTTGTGCAAGGAGATTGCTTTCACATAAGGTAGTGATGATGTTGGCTTCGAACTGGATTATCCAAAACATGGGCACAATGAAGTCTGAAGACAGTACAGATGACTGCCATCAGCATTCCTAAAGCAGCAATCAGAAAAAGAGAAAAGCACAGGCCCTTACTAGAAACTTCCCCACCCTGAGTCAGAAAATCTGTGGACACACCCCTTCTCCCCTACCAGATAACTAATGGTGGTGCTCAATAAATCTATTCAGCAATATGTAGCTAAAGGGTTCTCATAGAATGTATAAGGGCCTATATCCATTCTCACTCACTTCAATGCCTAGTTCTCCATGCTTCAGCCAAAGGAATTAAAGTAATACATTTACACTTTCTAGGCAAACTACATTCACACTCCGTCTTGTATCATGCTAAGCTGGAGGCCATCTATAATGGATCCCACTAGTGCCAGCAATCATATCTTTACTACACACAGAGTCTTGCTACCAAATGTGTGACATATATCTACCATGCATACATACTCATTCAAGGGTCTGTGTTTTACATTTCAAAGGAAATGTACATGAATAGGGCCTGTAAACCACACACCCTCATGAAACAGAAAATGGGGTCTGCTACGGGTGATTATTCTACAAAGATTAATACGCTGCCACCAGTGCTTTATTTCAACATCCCAGTATAAGGACAACAATTCCATGTCAGTAAAGAGGGCACATTTGGTGCCCCCCCCCCCCCCCCCATGTCATTGAACAGGTTCTGGACCTTAGTGTTAACATAGCAAGACCTAGGCATCAATTCACACACTAGATTAGTGTGTGAGCTAGGCCAAGAAAAAGTCATGATATCATTTCCTCATGCTGTCACGTCGCTTGAAATGGCATACATGCCCTTAGACCATGCAGAGGACATTTCCATCCCAGCATCCAAAAACAAAAAGCAACACAACATTTGCTATTGAACTGTATTAGGATTTTTTGTGTTCTAGTGTTATATTCTTTTCTTGCTCTGTTGTGCTTTTCTTTTGTTTTTTGTGTTGTATTTTGTCACATTGGAATGCTGTTAGAAATGCTCACTATGTGATTGTGGTGTATTATGTTGGTGTATTTGTTGTTTCAATGTGTTCTGTTGCTAATGTATTGTTGTGGTGGTGCCCTGTTTTCTATTGTAGTGTTGGATTTTATTTGGTGGTAATATGCTGTTTTTTTATTTCTTGGGCTTTTGTGTATCTTTATCGTATTGTGTTGGTGTTGTGTTGCAGAACAGTTTGTTGTGCTCTGTTGTGATTGCTATGTTGTATTGTGTTCTGCCCTGTTGTTTGTTTGTCGTGTTGTTATTTTGCTGTGTTTTTTACTGTTGTGTCGTGTTATATAATTACTTTGAAGATGTTAACAAATGCTGCTATATTTTCAGACAAAAGCAGCACTTTCTTTTAACATTCCACTAAAAACAACATGATAATATTATCAATATTAGGAATATCGATTAACTATTGTTTTTTTCGCAAATCGCAATTAAGTAATCGCTACTCCTAACGTATGACACTCATGAAGTTTCATTTACCGTTACATAGTCGGTCGCAAATCGAACCTACCTCATGAATATTAATGAGTTAGATTGCAATTTATGACCCATTAGGAATTGCTAAAATCACAGTGGCCTGCTGGAGTCAGCAGACCATCATGTCTGTGACTGCTTTTAAATAAAACAACCATTTTTTAATGCAACCCATTTTCCTTTAATGAAAATGGGTTGCGTATGAAAAAAGAAAAAACAAAAGGTTTCTTTTCATTCTTTAAGAGCAGAGAGTGGTCCGTGGGACCACTGCCTTGCTCTTACAAAACATTTTTATGGACATTCACAAAGGGGAAAGTCCGTTTGCGAATGGGTTACCACCTACTTGAAGTAGGTGGTAAAATGTGAAAGTTTAGCAATCGCATTTCGTTTGATAAACAGTCTAACATACCACTGCCATTCGATATTAGGAATGGACGCCCTAAACGCCCCTTCCTATTTTTGAATTGGTATGTATTCACAGTTCTAAACTGCAACTCAGTAACATGTTACCAAATCGCAAGTAGGGAATGATACATACCAAAATGCAGTTTTCCATTCGCAAATGGCCTGATTTGCAGATTCGGGCTGTTTGCGACTAGAAAAATTCTTGATATATTATGCTCAAAATTCTGTCTGAAGTGATACCATACTGCTACTCGAGCTCTTCAGCTACTTAAGACACCTGGAGGCCCAAAACTGAGGTGGGGGCTGTGCCTCAAATTAGCACATACCTGATCGTACCACAGAAGGTGAGCACTGAAGTAATTTTTTGTTTTCAAATACTTTTACTGGAGAAAAATCATCAGCATATGATACAGTAATATTGGCACATACGACGAGTTAGCTACAACTAATCAAAGATATAACAATTGAAGGTATAAGTGTATGAAGATATAAGTATATGCTAGGTCCTTTACAGCAGAGTAAGGACGAAGCACTGAAGTAATAATTTAAAATTGGCCTCTGTCACAGTTTCAGGCTGATTGGTTTCTTAAGTAGTTGAGGAGGTAAAGCAGCTCCTCAGAGAGCGGTAAATTGTTTTTCACTGTAACTAAAAAGGAATGTGTTGATCTTGGCTGGAAATGTAGCAGCATAGGTATTATGTGTCAAGTAAGCCGCAAATCATACCACAATAACATAACACAAAGCCGCATATCAACACAACTGAAACTCAACAAGGCACAGCACAGAAAAGCAGTCAAAACAATTTGCAACACAACAATCACAGTGCAACACAGCTAGAACACAATGCAGTAATGCAGCACAAAAACAGCAGAGCACACAACCACAACCAAATGGTACAAATAAAATAGGCACATGCCTTCTTGTCACACGTTTCCACCTCTTGAAATCTGCTTTCTTAGAGTTGCGAAGGGTGTTTGCACACAGCACTGTCTTACTTACCCCCACATGTAATAGTTTCAGTCAATACTGCAGCTGCGGCCGCCATGAACACAGGGCGGTGGGGCGGGTGGTATCGCCATACATACACCCATACAATATTTTAAAAATATAAAAATTACCTTTTGCCACCTGTGCCGGCCGCCTCCAGCATCACATTCGCTGGCAGACCCTGGGACCCAGACTCCCATCCAATCCCCGTGCTGCAGAGCAGCGCTGGAGTTGGTCTGAGAAGGCAGGGAAGACGCCCTGCTCAGAGCAGGGAGTCTGTGGGGTTTCTCCTCAATGGATCTGGGCTTGAGAAAACCTAAGTGCACATGTGTGATTTGGTCGGCCTGAGATGGCCGGCCAAAACAAATATGCGCACTTAGGGAGTGGAGTGCATGTAGCACTCCTCCTCCCCCCTTCCTTGCCTAAGCCCCGTCTCTCCCAACACCGCTGGCAGGGCCGGCAAACGTAAAATAGAATGATGCTCTTTCATCGTTTTATTTTACGTTTGCTGGCTTGGAGCCAGGCAGTGGGGCAATGCTCCTCCGCCATTGCGGGGGAGCCGCCACTGCAAAACTGATCTTCCTTCCTGCCCCTAGTGTGCCCTTTATGTGGTCTTACACAGGCCTTAAAAAGGCACTTTCAGACCTCATCTAATAGGATCCTTTCTAACACTGTAACACAACTTTGCCACACAATACATTTCACCTACTTTTCTATCTGAGTGTTACCTTCAAACACCCAAGGCCTCTGCCAAATACACTGTCTCTCATTCATTACAACAAACTGACATGGCAGAGAGACACCACCGTCTGCAGTGCAACGCACATTTTCTTTGCTCCGTGATGCTCCAGCTAAAATTGTTGTGTTCCAAACGCAGGCAATAATGCTCATTTAACCATAATCTGTGACTGGAATACATTAACTTAGTAAAATAAATGATGCTGTTACGAATGCAGCCCGCCTGTGCTGACTGCAGGACTAATTAACCATGGCGAAAGAATTAACAGCAACGTCTGCTGAAATGCAATTCCTTCCACCTTGCTGCAGCGGGACAGCGTGCAGTACTGTAGCAGTACTTTCTGAAAACGTGTACTGGAAACACCAGGAGGACACAAGGCGAGATATATGCCATGCTGCTGTTAATGCTAACGGAAGTGTGGCTCATTCAGGCAAAGCAAAATAACCGCTTGGGGAAGGAACATGAGTGCGCCGCTTCACTAGATAATATTGGAGTCAAGCGTTGTAATTTCTTTCCAATTATGCTCTTAGTACCATGATGTCACAGCATACATTTTCCCTTTTACACGCAGCTCATGCTGCTGCGATGACAGCCCTTAAAACACTGAGTGATCGTGGGCCGTCAGCTCTGCATTAGTTTTACATGCTGCCTTTATTACTACTCCAATAAATGCCATTTCTCCAAGGTGGCATTTGCAAATGAGCTCATTTCTCTGCAGTTATATAATTGGGCTGCTCTATTTTCTGGTGAGGGGAAGGATGGCTCACAGCCGCTGAGGTAACGTGGGCCACTACTGCAAAAACAGTGCCCCCCTCCATCTCCGCTGGTAGAGAGCGGTGAAGCAAGTTACTACGGTAATACTTTGTGTATACGTGCTAGCTCACACTTGCGCTAGTGCTTAATTTGAGCCTGAGGTTTCCGGTGCTCAGCACCAGCACCTTTAATTGTCAACACTGACACTATGACAGTCTGCCACATTGTGGCACTGTTTGTCCAATTTAGAGATAAGCACAACAACAGTTGTTTATTAATTCAATATACAATAAAAATTACTAATACCTGCTACCCAAGCCACCCTTACAGCTTTTTGGACTTGGTAGAGTTCAGCTTAAGATGTTACACTATATCTGCAAATTACTATTATAAATTACACCGTGTGATACAAGAGGGTGATAAGCATCCACAAGGGGCAGAAGCGCAACTAGTCGCAAACTTTGGGGGGGCTGATATCTTGAATTACCTGGCCAGAACCATCTTCAAAGCCCGAGTCACAATTAAACATGAGCTCTCCCTTCACTATTAATGTTGCATATTAATAGTCAGTGGGCGACTATACATGGAAACACACTGGGCCTAGTTGAATAGAGTAAAATCTTCTGCAAGATATTTACAATAACACCTAACAAACCCAGATATTTTATAAACATTGGTAACCAGTGGTGCAGCCAGGTACATTTCTTTAATTATCATCTCTTCATAGTATATTTACCAGCATAGAGTACCTTTAATTGTAATACTGGATAAACTGGATATCAGTATTTGACAGAACTCTCATCATATCATGCGGAGCTCGACTTGTGTACAGGGTCGGTTTTACATACAATGCGGACACTCCTAAGTGCAACATGGTAATCATGCAATTTAGTTTTCATCAAATTTTATTGATTTTGAACTCCAATCAAAGTTTGGATAGATGTTTGCTGTAAAAAAAGAAGCTCAGAAAGCAAGCACAAAGTGTTACCATCCACAGTGATCCCACAGCAAAAACAGAGACACAAACATCTAAGAAACCCATGAACATAAATATCAACAAGCAGCGACGGCTGGCACAGATTGGAGTGGGGTTGAGCTGGGAGAGGGGGTAAAGAATAAAAAAAAGTACACCCTCACCGTGTCTCGCCACTCTCTTCATCGTTGTCTCCGTAACAGAGCACACAGGAAGCATCCCAGGCTCCCCTGAGCCAATCACAATACTGCGATGTAGCGTTGTGATTGGTAAGCACCCAAGCTCCCCTGAGGCAATCACAGCACTGCAATGCGGCGTTGTGATTGGTCTGAGCTCCGTAGTTCGGTGCTCAGCCAGAAAATTGGGGACTCGGCATGTTCTCTACCTAGGCTGTAATACAGCCTGGGGGGAGAACATGTAATGTACGCATGAATATTTGGCTCTGGGGCCAGCCAAACATTCATTTGTACCTTTGGGAGTGCCAACCATACCTCCCCTACCCTGATCTGTCAGCAGAGCAGCCCCGCCCCGTTCTGCCCTAAAGCTGCTGCAACAAGAAAAAGAAAATATGATAATAACTTACAGTTATTATCATAACTTATAGTTATTATCATTTTATTTTTCCTTCAGTGACACTGCTTAAAAGCAGTGGGGCGACTCTGCCTTAGCAGAGGAGCAGTCACTCAACAGAATATAACATAGTGCTACTCTGTGAAAATAACTGCTGGCAGTGGCTGAAGAATAAATAATGTTCAATTCAAGCCTGTGAATAGTTACATGTTTTAGTGGCTGCATTGTGAGTGTGTTTCATTGTGATTCATCAGGACAGTGAATATGCAATAAAGCTCTTGGGGAATACCCCAAAGTGGCATAACAGAGTTTTTGCAGCACTAATGGTCAATTTATAAAACTGCCCTGGGGCTTAATAAGAAAGATAATTGAAAAAGTTTACAGACATGCTGGGTTCTACTTTCTTGCAGCAAGCCGGGAAGTGTGAATAATAATCAGGCCCAGCAATCTCAATCCAAATTCATCTGTTTTAAAGGGATCTGTGACTGTGTATTCTTATGTAAAAGTAGGTGTAATACAGCAAATACCTGCACTTAGTATTTTCTATTTTGAGCACTGCCCTCCTGCTAACATTGCATTCCCCTTCTAACTGTCTTAACTCATTGTCCACTACCTGATTTCTACATTCCAATGGTCTATGTTCTCCTAGCAGCCTACCCCCCCTACATTTCCTTCTTCAGTTCTGGGCACATAGTAAAATGTGAGTCATAGAGGAAGGATCATGGTAGGACTACCTGTTGACACTGTGGAGCAGGTGGACAGGATCCTGGCCCTCTCGGAGTCTCTCTCTACCTTCCCTATAATCTCCTGAATATTGCATATATTTCTAGCTCTCTGTTAACTCAGTTCCTCTGATTGTCACCTCACACATCTACTTCTTCCCCTCTCTTTCATTCTGCCCATTGATTTCCCCCATTATTACTCCATTTTCCCTCCCCCACCTGTTGGTCAAATGCATAGTGTTGGCTATCTGTGGGCAAGTGCTTCTTCTGCCACAGTGAAGACCACTCCATTCTAGTTACAAGGCGGCTTTCTCATTTGCTCTATTGTGCCTCCTTCTTTCCTCTCTTTATGCCTGTCTTTTCTATTTCTAATGACCCTTTCCCACCTTAAAGTGACCCACGGTTGCTTAAAGTGCATTATTCTTGATGTGTTTACTGTTGACATCATGTTTGTGACTTCTGCAGAGAACACAATAATAGTAAAAGTAGCAGTAGTATAATACATGTACTTCCAACCTTGTTAATTACATTTAAGATGTTCGTAGGCCGGCAGATCTATCAGCAGACTACAAATGATTTTTGCATCAAAATGTCACACAAATCCGGAAGTTTGGCCAATCTAAGTAGAGGAAGTATAGGTTGCCATATGGTAGCAATGCCCACTGCCAGCAGCTAGCTCAGAGTTCATGGGTTTCTGGCTGGAATCTAAGAACCCACAATGTCCACTGAGAATGGTCAGCTGAGTGCAGTTTGGTTCTATGGCTATGTTCTCAGGACAAACAAAAAAAATTAGCTATTACAGAAATGATTACTGATTTGTATTAGCTTGAAAAGGAAACAAAATCCTTTTTAAGTAGAACCCTCACTCACCAACCTAGTTGGGGACATGCTTCATCATAGGGTTCCCACCTGAGGGGCCGAATGCCTCCCTGGTGTGCTGCGATGCCTGATTACAGTAGAGCGGGTTTTTTTCGTGTGCAGAATGAAAAGAGAAAAGTGATTTAAGATTCTCTCTATGCACCGAGAAATTTTAATCGTGGGGTCATCGGACAAGATTAAAAACGTAAGGTGATGTCCTCTATGGTATCATTGTCCATAGACATCCATGGGGTTTTCTTTTGACAAGGTCTACATGTTTCAGCCTTCTCAGACGTAGTCACAAGGCTTTCTTCAGGACCAGTGAAACGAGTGTGTGCACTCGCTAAGGTGCACACTTGTTAGGCGAGACTGACTGCCAACTTACAGTTCTGCTCGTGCTTATTGATTTCTGAAAAACAAGACACTGCATGAGGTTAAATACGTTCAGTTCCACTCAAGCAATACATTGCAGTAATACCATTCATCGGCGCAAATGGTGAGAAATAACGATCCACGTGCCTGGATCTTAGTGATTGTATCTCATCACCCGTGTCGCTCAGTTTGTGTGACGGGCACTCATGGATTCAGGAGGCCCTTCTCAATCTTACGGCAAGCAAATGCTTATCTACACACCAGTGTGACAGTGCCGTGAGGTGTGTAATCTGGAGGGAACCAGAACATATTTCAAGGATTCTCACTGTTTTATCATACATGCTGGTTCAGCTGTGGTATTTTTTTTAAAGTGAATAAGTGTTCTAAATTCATTTTTTCAACAGGGGAGGGTCCGTTAAATCGGGCACCTCTGTCGTTAGTCAAGAGACGTATGTGACCAGTAAAAAACTAAAAGGTGATTCCTGCTTTTTGAAACATCATAGTGCAGGCTATGTTATGTCAACAAACATGGCAGAGGCCAAAAGGTATATCAGCTTACTTAAAACACCAGTATGCTGAACCTCATGGATCCTGCTGGTATTGTCAAACCCTTGAGTAAAGGAGTAAAGATATCACACAAGCCTAGAGCATACTTAGGCGTGCGGGGTATCAGAGCCCCTACATAATTCATCAAGAATCAGAGCCCCTTACTTACTTCATCAAGGATCAACGTCCACATTGGCACCTGTTGTAGTCCCGGCTCGGGATCCGGAAAATAGATGGTTTCCCTGGCCGGGCATCTCAAAATGCCTTGGAGTTTGCCTGGTCCAGTACGCGTCATCATGCGTGGTGACCTCTGGCTGGGTCATGTACGCGTCACCACGCTCAGAGTGATGATGTCAGATTGGAGGAGTGTACCATGTTAACCCCTGGTATTCTTGCGTTCATGAAAAGGATTGTGTGTACAAAAAACTTTATTTAGCTGTTTGTGATGTGCAAGCATAGACCCATAGACCAAGTGTCAGTGCGAGTAACCTCATCGGGCAATTTACACATAAGAAATTTGTCTACTCGATGTATGGCGTGCAAACCCTTGGAGAAAATGTCTGAACAGTATGATATAGGATGTTTCCAGCTCATTCTGAACTGGCGGTCAGAAGTAAATGGACAATAGAATTTCCTGTATTTTATAAAGAAGGGAAAAAAACTTTTGTGTATTCGCTGGTCTCAATTTGATAGATCAGCAACTATCACTAACCTGCTTTTAAGTAAAACTTGAAGGTTAGACCTATGGTGTGTATTCAACATCCATACAGCACATCCCCATTTGAGCCTAAAGGGAGACATTCAGCTGCACATAATCTTATGATGGTACCGTCTTCTAATGTTAAAGACGTGGTTAGGGTAGGGAAGTGTACCATGGAGTCAACAGTGTGTTAAAAAAAAGAGGGGGGTCTAGGATCTAATAGTGACTAGTTCCCTATAGTTGCATGGATGTGGGTATATGTTATGTTCCTTCTATATATACACGAGGTCTCGCTCAGGTCCAGGATTCCATGTTGTAGTGTCGCTCCTATATCATGAATGACGCCGACACTATATTTCATGTAGGAGCTTTATTTCCTTGCTTCTCTCTCATTACTAACCCTGCTCTACTCTGCCCTTTCCTCACTCCTCCTCTTCCGCCGCCCCTCACTCTCCTCCCATCTCCCCTTCTCATGTGCTGGTCCTAGCGCCCAGCACATGTCACGACATTACATCTTCCCCCTTCTTAAACAATTTTAACTGTTTTACCTGTGTCCATGCATGTCAGATTTACAGTGTAATATAAAACAATATAGTTACAGTTCTTCAATTAGGCGAACTGGTCTTCGATGAGTTCGTTGCGGCCGGAGATGAGCATTTCGATCCGCCTGTTCCCTTTCGTCAGGAGGCATGGACGGTCGATGATCGCTTACTGACCCAGATGCATCTCCTGTTTCTACACTGATGGGTGCAGTCAACGCTTCTCGGACATTGGACGTGCATTTCTGAAAATGCGTCACATTCCTCATGACCCTCTTGTTCTCCGACTCAGCCGTAATCATGGTTCCTTTTTGTTTTGTCACCACGAGTGGGCAGGCTTGATATCGACAGTATGCTTTTCTCTGTTGTTCTTGTCTCACCAATACCCAGTACCCTTCATGGATAGATGGCTGTGCAGCTTTTCTCCGTCGGTCTGCATATTCCTTCATTTTCTCCTTTTTAAGTTTGTCTGTGGCTGCTAATTCTTCATGCTCAGAGTCTTGAGACAAACCACTAGTTGCATCTTCCCAAGTTGGTATTCTGGTGCGCACGGTGCGACCCAACATTAAGGTTGCCGGACACTTGCCTGTGGTCATATGAGGTGTGGTTTGATAGGCGCTTAATACTTCATTTAGAGCCACTTGCACATCACACTTTGAAAGTTCTGCCTGCGGGATGGTCTTCTTTAAAGTGGCCATAAATCTTTCCACCATTCCATTGGCCTGGGGCCACAGAGGCGTGATCTTCCAGTGTTTGAAATTGAGGTGTTTGGCAAATTCAGCGAAGTCTTGTCCATTGAATGGAGGGCCATTATCTATTTTCACGACCTTCGGTATGCCCCATGCTGCGAATACCTCATCAAGTACCGGTATAACAGTGGCAGCTTTGGTTGACGCTATGAGGTGCGCAATAGGGAAGCGTGAGTATTCGTCCATTATGACTGGGACATACTTGCCGGATTGTAGCGGTCCAAAAAAGTCCACTGCGACATGATGCCACACACCATCCGGCAGTTCAGACATCTGAAGCGGCGCAGGGGGATCCTCTCGACTTACTAGCTGACACTGTGGACAATCTTTCAGTGTAAGTTCCACCATCTGATCCAGCATAGGGAACCAGACCCGTTCCCGCAACGCTCGCTTTGTGGCTACGATGCCTCTGTGTCCTTCATGTGCTAGGTTGATGACTCCTTGATGCAGCTGTTTCGGGATGATGATCCGCTTGTCCCTTAGTATGAGACCAACGGCGGTGATGGACAGTTCCTCCTTCACATGTTTGAAAGAGGACAGTTACTGATTGTCGATCCGTTCACTCTGTCCCAACTCTTCCAAGTGCCTCCAACTGTTTGCCCGAATGCGATGTTTTACATCTTGAAGTGTGACATCTTCATTAGTAGCTTCAAGGATGGCCTCTAAGGGAACTGCGGGCAATTTGGCGTGAGCCACTACAAAATGGATGTACTCCTCAGCCAGTGATTAATTGGATTTGGACGTTGCCTTGGGATGTCGAGACATGTAGTCAGCAGGGTTTGCAGCTTTTCCTGGCTTGTGGATTATAGTTAGGGCTCCCGGTTTTATGGTATTTATTTTTTTCACATTTCTGTCTGTATTTATCCATATTTATTTTTGGTCAACTTTATCTGTATTTATCCATATTTACTATTGGTTTGGTGAAAAAAATAACGCTGAAACGGGTATATTTTCACATTTATTTAACCAATAAATACGCAATCACGCTTGAATGCCTGCCAGGTTTCAGGGATAGGAACACCTACAGAGATAAATTAATGCACTTATATGAAAATATGCACATTTCAGTATCAGCCTAGTGCGTATCTACTGCTGTTTAAGCCTCTTTACTAAAATTCCTTTTATTTTTAACCCCCTTACCTATCGGTCCACACAGTTTTTGGCCTGGCAGTCATGGCAAAGTGTCTTTATAATCACTCAAAAAGCACACAATTTCCGTTTTTATCCACATTTAAAAATAAATACAGACAAGAAATTAAATGGTTTTCTGTCTGTATTTATCTGTAAAAATCAGTAAAAACGGAAAGCTGGGAGCTTTAATTATAGTATAAGTGTATTCCTGAAGGCGGATGCCCCAGCGCTCTATCCTGGGTGGCATTTTGCCTGGGGGATTTCCGAAGATGGTTATTAGGGCTTGATGATCCATGATAAGTGTGAACTGCTTCCCATAGATGAAAATGTGGAAATGCTCCCAGACCCAGACTACCGCCAGGCTTTACTTTTCAGGCTGAGAGTAGGCTCTCTCTGTGTCCGTGAGGCTCCGACTGGCATATGCTACAATATACCGTTGGTCACTCTCATTGTCATATTGTGCTAATATCGCCCCCAATCCTACGGGACTTGCATCCACAGTGATTTCAGTTTTTCTTCTTGGATTGAAATATGCAAGATTTATGGCAGATTCAACCGCAGTTTTGATTTCATGAAAGGCTTGATCACATCTTGTGGTCCATTGAAATGGGTGTCCTTGTTTGGTCAGCTTTCTCAGAGGGTAGCTAATGGTTGCATAGTCCTTGACATAGCGTGCACAGTAGCTTGCCATGCCTAGGAAGGAGCCAGAGCGGCAATCTTTTCTGGATCTGGTTTCATTCCCACGCCTGAGAAGATGTGTCCGAAGAATTTCAAAGTGGACTTATGGAATTCACATTTGTCCTTATTTAAAGTGAGATTGGCCTCCAATAAAGCGTGGCAGACTCGGTCCAGCGCTGTGTCGTGTTCTTGCATGGTTGCTTCATATACCAGGATGTAGTCACTGTAATTTAGAGTGTTGGAAATGTGATGGATTACCTTTCTGATGGCCTCCTGGAAAATCTCAGCGGCTGAAGAGACCCCAAAGCTGAGTCTTTTGTATCTAAATAGGCCTTGGTGGGTCGAGAAGGTGGTAATATATCTCGATTTTTCATGGAGTTCCAATTGGTGACAGCCCTTGTTGAGATCTAATTTGGAATATATTTGCGCACCATTGAGTGACGCAATCATGTCGCTAATATGAGGTCCCGGGTCTCTTTCTCTTTCAATGGCGGTGTTTGGCACCCTCATATCGACACAGAGGCGCACTTTGCCAGGAGTGCCCTTCTTAGGCACGACGACCACTGGAGAGACCCAGGGCGTGGGTCCTGATGTTCTCTCAATAATGTCAGCCTGGAGAAGATCCTGTAGTTCCTCCTCTACAGACTGTTGAAGGTGAAATGGAATTTTCCTGTGATGTTGCGCTATAGGAGTCACTCGTTCGTTTATGTGCAGTCGAACTTGGCAGTGAGCCATCTTTCCAAGGCCGGTGAATAATTTTGGAAACTTGTGAACTATGTCCGGTTCATCATCTACTTTATACAAAATGTCCACTAGTCTAAGTCGTTCCGCCGTGGGCAAGCTAAGAAGACAATCCGCGTCAGGACCATCAATGACATGGATGTGAGCTGGAATAGTTCTGTCCTTGTATGTAAGATTAGTCGGGAATTGTCCTAAACACGGAAGAGGTTTCTTCGACATCCAGGTGTACACTCGCACGTTGGCTTTATCCAAGTGTGGTGGTGGACTCATTTTCTTGTATTCTGCAACGGAAATGTAGTTGAGAGACGCTCCACTATCCAGAACAAATTTGGCCCAGTGTGTGTCCATTTTACTATCTAGTTGCGGGTATTTCTTCAGCCGGTCCGGGTCAGCAACCATGGAGACGTACTCATCGCTGTCTTGCGATAATGGTGACAGCAACCTTGACTCACGAGATTGTGATCGACGAGATCGATATGTCCCATGAGACTGACGACTGGACTGTGAAGAGCCAGTGGAAGAATCTCTGAAGTCCCACACTGCTTTGGCATGATGGCGAGTGTTAGACTGTCTGGATTGTCTCTGTGGGTGTCTTTGCGAGGGGCTTCGCAAACGTTTTCAAAGTGGTTCTCCCGACCACACTTCCTGCATTTTTGACCTAAGGCAGGGCATGTCTCCTTGTGAGGGAAGTCATATCCACAGCGATAGCATTTAAGTTGGCACTCATGTCGCTTATCAATCCGGCTAGAACTGCGACGTCGGCGACTTGTATAATAGGACTGAACTTTGGATCTGAAAGATCTTTGCTTTGTAGGGGAGGACCTGTTGGTGTTACATGACTGGAGCCGAAATGCTTGTTCACGTTTTTCGCCTCTTCCATTTTCTTGGCATGTTCTTCTGCCTGATCATGTACTCGCGTCATTTCTTCGATCTCATCCAGCGAGTAGCTCTTCTTTAGCAGACGTCTACGTAACGACTCAGACTGGCATCCTTCTATGATTCGAGGCGAAGTGCATCTTCCATCGAGAAAGAATCAAATTCACAGTAGCGGGCCAAACTTCAGAGTCGCGTGATGAAAGTATTCATGGGTTCATCTTTTTCTTGCGGAGCCAAATTGAATGTATATCTTTCGTAGTCAACATTCCGTTTGTGAAGGAATTTTCTGTTTAGTGCGTCACGCATATTGGCATAGGACGAAGCAGCATCGGCCGGAAGCTCCTTTATAATCTGACCAACATCTTTCCCAATTAAATTGCGTAATGCAATCAGTTGCTGCTCTTCCTCGGTTACATGAGACACTTTCATGAAGTCTTCAAAGTCTTCTAGCCACTCCTGCCAGCGAAGGCCCATACCTCCCCCCGATATGAGGACCAAGGGTTCGGGTGGGCGTAGAAAAGAGACTCCGATCAAGCTGAGTCTGGGTCCAGCCATGTGCGCTGAAGACGTAGACGAGTCCGGCCTGGTGCTGGCGCTGGCAGAGGCATGTCCCTGTCTTGACGTTGGTGATCCCGACATGGCATATGAAAATGGAGAAGCAGATGCTTTGTGAAAATGGGCAAGTCACAGGGGCCCTCCAGACGCCTGCCACTCAGTCCAAACTGGCACGGTCAACGCCCCTCTTTAATGGCGCTAGTATGTAGGGTCAGTAACAGGGCGCCTATGAAGTAAAAGAGCAGTCCACCAGCCACTGGACAGATATGAATGGTCACTTGTATCACTGGACATTAAGGGTAGGCAACTAGATGTGCAGGCTGTCCCATACGTCTATTAAATGGCCTTGAAATTGATTATAAGCACCAGAAATCGTCTCACATAGCCATTTGCCAATGCTTGTTGGCAATTGCAGCAAACGCCTGACCTTAAAATGGCCGCCGGGCACTCCTCGCAGGGGATTGGGTGAGGTGCCTGACTTCAAGATGGCCGCCGGTGAGATCTCGCTCCTTGCGAGATTTGGGACTTAATTCTGTGAGAGCAGCCATGCAGGCATTCACACGGGCAGCAGGAATTCAGGCAGGACACAGCTTTATTTCCTTGCTTCTCTCTCATTACTAACCCTGCTCTACTCTGCCCTTTCCTCGCTCCTCCTCTTCCGCCGCCCCTCACTCTCCTCCCATCTCCCCTTCTCATGTGCTGGTCCTAGCGCCCAGCACGTCACAACATTACACATGTCTTTAACTTTATTTATGATACAGTGAGTTCCAGGGAATGTTGTCATTCAAACCCTGTTTATGAGTCGAGAACCTATAAATCCAGCTTTGTTCATTTTCTAAGAGGAATTTCTGTGTGTTCCCTGAGGTTTTTATTTGTTCAATGATCATCCATCTTAGATCTTTAGTTGTGTGACCTGTCTGTTAAAAATGTTCCGTCATTTTCGTTGTGTTCTCAGGACCCATGGGGCATATTTACAAACAAATGTCGGAGCGTGGAGCTGCGTCAAATTTGGCAGCGCCGCGCACCGACCTTTTGAAAACACAGGGATGCACTGTGTTCACAAGAATACGGTGCACCCCTGTGTTTCCCCTAGTGCTGACGCAAAAAGAGCTGCCTAGCGCCAGCGCAGGTGCCCTGCTGCCATGTTGCAAGGGAGCCTGCGCTACAGGGATGATTATCAATAACCAATAATGGTGATTTTCTCTTTCAATGTGTGCCACAGAATGCAGCACACATGGAAAGAGAAATTATTTCACCTCGTATCATAATTCTAATGCCTGGTATTCCATGGTGTTAGGATTTGGTGCCGCCTCAGCATTATAAAACTGAGGCAGCATCAAAAAGCAATGGGTGTGGAGGTGGAATGCCCACAGCAACACCAATTGCATGCCCCTTTTCTACAGAGGACTGTGGCGGAAAGGGGCATATTTAAAAGGTGGTGTTGAGCCATGCTAACTGGCTTAGCACCACATTCTAAATTTCGAAATTGGCACTACGCCCCTGGAGAATCAAAAAAGTGGCGCTCCGGTGGCGACAGGAGCATGTAAATATGTCCCATGGTGCCTGAAGTGGAAACCGTTCCCCGCAGCACAGAGGCCACAACTGCTGAAAGAGAGCTGTCTCACTAATCAGGCCTGCTGCACTGTTCAGCTCGAGGCTCAAGTGAGGTAGCCATCTCCGGTCCCTTGATACTAAAGAAGACGATGATGGTGCAATCCGTAGAAGTGCACCATCCAGCCCTACACCAGCTGTCTCTGCGCTAAGCATGTCATTAGAGACTCAGAGCTCTTAAGACTGTGAGACTATGTCTTGAAGCACAAAGATAATCCTACAATAAAGAAGTGAATCTTTTGCCAGTGTGAACTCTATGGCTCAGGAACTATTTTGATTGAGCTATAAATGGTAATGTGCGAATTGCTTAGTGGATTTGCACCTATGATTAGTTTTTGACAATGTTCATATCTGAGGGAATTTGCTGTATATAATGGGATAGCACACTGTAGTAAGAGAAGGCCCTGTAAAGAGTAAAATGCTTGACCAAGAACCCATAGATGAAATTGCACACTGTAGCTGTACCCTCATCGGATGGTGTAGTATTTCATTTTGCTGTGATATTAAAGTAATTGCTTTTTTTAAAGACAAGCACTAGGGTGCACAGTGATATATTGGGTTTGTTGTTCTACTATTTGACATCTGATTCTCTGCCCATGCAATACCTCCCTGCGAAGCTTTTGATTTCCTGCCCTCATACCCCTGAGAGTCAAGAGTAGAAACAGGGTCTACTTGGACCAAGTTCTAAAGCCATCGTACGATGGCCCTCAGGTCGCCAAACACAAACTACCCCAGCCACCACAGCCGTGGCCCAGTAACTCCCTTCTGCCCACGGGTCCTTGACCAGGGTCAGACAGGGGCACACCTAACATCAACAACCTATTTTCATGGGACTTGCTTTTTCTCTGTTGTTTCTTTGTGATATGTTTACTCTCTCTGGGTAATGGAGCACAACACCATTGCTATAGGTGGAAGCTTCAGTATCAGTACTTCGGACACCTGCCAGGAATTCAACCTGTGATCATTGTGTCAAGCACAGATCCCCAGAACAGACACATTAACCCACAGAGCGAAAGGAAGAGCTGCTACGGTGCATATTTATTGTAACCTTCAGTTTCATTCTTTAATGTAACAAATAACTTTCTGGAGCAAAGCCGGGCAAGTGCTTCAGGGATGCCTATTTTGTCAATCACAGAAGAAGGAACAGGTGAGACGCCGCTTCCAGAATTCCGACCTATGCCTTCTAGGTCACACATAGATAACTATAGAAGCACAAGCTCATAGATTTCTTCTAGATAGACAAATTGGTTCTATCATATCATTGTTTTACTCTCTTAATTTTATGTTGATGAGCTGGTATTTTAGGCTTTTGTTGTATTCTTGGGTGCAGAATTCCTTAGAAGTCACTCAATGCGGTGGAGCAACCAAATTTGCTGCATTGCGTGAAAAGGAGAGTGCAGGACAGCACTATTTCTTCAAGATTGCAGCTGTTGCGCTCTCCTGAGGCACTGGCGCACTGTAGGCTGCCTTGCCCATGAACACACACTTCCCTTACAGTGCCACAGTGTGTATGTAATGTCTAGCATAGGTTTAAATGAGAAGGGTGCCCTTGCAGTAGAACATACCATGCTTAGACATTGTTTAAAACTTTTCCAGTTTTGTATTTGTGCTGTACAGTGCAGCACACATGTAAAGTTTGAAAACTTTGATGTACATAAATCTTTTGTACAGCTTTATGCTTGCCTTGAGTAGGTGTTACATTTTGTCTGAAAGCCCATGCTACAAATGTTAAAGGATAAGGTTTTGTGTCAAATGCTCATGTACCACCCAATAGATATCCCTTTGATGCAAAGCAGCACATAGCACTGGAAAGTAAATCCCAAATCAATGCTGGCTTGCATCACCTATGGTGTAGATACATTTGTCTAAATGTGGACAGGACACCGCTTCTGTGAATTTGTTTTTCATTTAGGATGAACTATCCCTTTCTAATAGTTACCATGAATAGGGACAGATCAAGCTGTGAGACTGCGGTGGCAAGGTTCACACAAAGCAATAACAAATTAAACTCTGCAGATTGGCAGCGCTAGCCCTGCCTGCTAGCCCAGCCCAGTTCACAGTAGGTGTCAGGCGGAGTGGGGAGAGTGGTAAAGCCCTCTTAGCTTAATGGACATTGTGCCCCTGACAAGGGAGACATCATAAGATTCTCAGCAGAGTGTCATTGCCCCTGAAAACGAGGTCATCTTGGTATAGTGTTTGGCACATGACTTACGTACCAGTTCCCCCCAAATACTACTCATGGTCCGCCACTCACAACAAAACAAGTACCCTTCCAAATCACTCCTCATCTAACTCATCCTGAACCACTCACATCCTCGGTCTTACATCAAATGGTATCTCTGATCCTCAGTCACTAATAGAAATATTCAGCCTATGCTCCTCACACATTAAGTCACAACTGTCTATAATATAATTCATCCTAACACCACTCACACTGCAGCAATAACTTGACTGACAACCTTCAATATTATCACTTAATCATAATTATTCCAAACACCTCCAACCCTCAGTAAGTCTTGCCTCTCAAGCACGACCAACCCACCCAGAACACATTTCTACAAACCTCTCACAATATGAATCACCCACAGCTAATCACAGTAAGACTCGCCCACATCACTTGCATTACTTAACACTTACCTCAACTCATGTTGAGAAACCAACAGTACATTTCAACCAATCGCTCCGTGCACCCACAGCTGCTCATTGTGCCATTCAGCTACTGCTGCAGAAAATACAACTCAATAACAGTCAATGATGTATATCCTATTGTCACTCAAAACTTGACTCACCCTGAACAATTCAAAGCAACCTCTTAGCACAACTTTCACAATGAGCTTGTCATTAACTCAGATGCACTCACTACATGACTCACCCACAGTACCTGACAACACCATTTGTCCACAAATACGCTACACCCTGTCATGCACAGCCACTCACAATTGACACCCAGACTCAAACAACTCTACTCCCAATCACACATAATAATAATACCGACATTTATAAAGCGCAAACAGCTTCCTCAAACAGAGGTGTCCCGGCGCTCTAGCAGTAGGCAGTAGGCTGACGGAAAGCTCAAAGCATAGACCCTAAACTACTACTCTGACCTAAAGAGCCAGGTCTTAACTACTTTCCTAAAAAGAGACTCTGAATCAATGTGACGGAGATTGCTTGGCAACTGAGATTGCTTGGCACGGAGTGCCACAGTATGGCAGCCACGACCGTGAAGGACCTGCCACCTAGGCGAGCCTGCCTAAAGCGAGGGGTGCAGAGCAGCTTTTGCGAATCGGACCTCAATGAGCGAGTTTGCTTATAGCAGCTTAACCTTTGTTTTAGGTAGCTAGGGCAGTTTCCATGCATAGCTCGAAATGCCAAAGTCAGAGCCTTGAATTCAATTATTTTTGCTACTGGTAGTACTGGTACACATGATGACACTTACCGATAACTTCTTGCCTACAATCAATCTCCTGCAATCAATTACCAGCCCCCTCGCCCCCTACCTTTAGGAACTTTACAACAACGCCTCACTAAGCAGCTTACTATCAGCTGTCCAACATGAAATTAATTTGCACTACAGATTAGCGCTGCTCCCTCAAGCTACTCTCAAAACCTCTGAAATACACTACAACTCACACCAAAATTCATCCACTTGTACCATTCACCTACAGCCACTGATTATACAATTCACTCACTAGTAGTAATTACTAACTTCTTCACAAAGCACCTCTCGCTAACAGTTGCTACCTACTTTATTATAAATCTGTGCACAAACTCTAAATGTTAACCATACAAGCACTGCCATTTATCCATCAAGAACCTGTAATGATATTCAACTAGACTTCAAAACAGCTGCCAGAGTTGCCTTGCTAAGTGAAGCAGACTAAATGAATGTGTGTGAACCAAGGGCCAGATGCATCATTCTTTCACACAATGCAGTAAAACAACTTACAGTGCAGCATGGAAGGAAGGGGGCAGGAATGCATCATATCCATCAAAATATGGTGCATCCTGCTCTCTGTCTGCACTGGTGCCTAATGTGCTGCCTAGCGCCAATGCAGGCACCATTTCACCATCGTGCAAAGGTGCCAGTGTTGTAGGCAGGATTGGTTTTGTGCAGGAAGCTATAAGTATAATGCACTTATGGCTATACCTTATGGCCAGTGCTCAATTAGTAAAACAATAAATGATAATGCCCTTGTCAGGAGGTCACTGCATTTTTCACCATCCACTGCCCCTGCCAGCTCTGCCACTGATAGTAGCAACACAAATACTAACCATTACACTCCTGCATATGTAACAATGCAGATTATTCTGGCCTGCCCAAAGCTGTAAGAGTAGTATGAGCTGATTATATTAGTCATTTTTAATGTTTATTGAATTATTAAACAACTGTTCTCATTTTAAAATTAAACAAACAATGCCACTCTATGACTGACTGTCATAAGTGCCGGTGTTGACAATTAAGGGCATGTGCCGAGCAAGGGAAATCACCATCTCAAACTAAACACTGCTTTTGACTCAAACACAAATAGGACAAGCTTTGCCAAACTAGAGGTATGTCAAGTGAACACAGATGCTAGTGGTATAGATGCAGGTGGGGGAGGTTGAGATGAGTTGGATGAATGGATAGAAGTGTATGGGATTGGGTGGGATTTTGATGGGAGTTTGAAAGTGCTTTTGGGAGTTTTGGAGACACTGGAGGAAGGTATAAGGAGTTAGTGGGGATGAGGTAGAACAGGTAGTATGTTTTTTTTGCATGTTTATTGTTTTCAATAATATACATCTTCATCAACAAAACACAGCTTTGTATCTCTGGGTGTTACACATATCACAATACAACATTTCCCTCATCTATATGCACCCTTCTTGAGGTTCGTGAAATGTAGTATATTGCGATACAATACAGGATTGGCAGTTACCACAGATCAAAAATGCTTTGAAACAACTTGAATAAACAAATTAGCTAAACCCAAACCCAACAAACCAATCATCCTTTCAACTATTGGGACTCTGATCACAATGTTCATGCTGATAACAGTGGGTGCTGCACACTCTTATTGCCCCTTCTCAAAGGTCGAGTCCACTACCAGCATCTGCTCTGGCTGTTCAGACTGTTCCAGGAGCTCACCCCACACCTCTGCCATGGGTTACTTTTGGCACCCCCTGCTGTCTTCTAGATTTAATGCCATTCACTCCTTGCCCACTGGGCCAACAGGTTGGATGGTGTTGACAAAGGTTTGGAGCTTGACTGGAGAGCAGGAGCTCGAAAAGGATAAATGTGTCATAAGCATGACTAATGGCATGCGCGTGCTACAGTACATGGACCTATGCAGCACGTGAATGAGCAAGGAACTTTTCCTGCCAAGATATAGATCCTCCATTGTGTGATCAAGAGCTTTGTGGAATGTTACATCGTTCAAAACAGTCACAAGGCACTGTGTTAGATAGCAAGGTGAGATTCATACAGCCACGTGAGATGGGTCTACTGCATAATTATTACAGGGAGGGATGGGCAATAAGTCTTAGTGCCTGTTGCTTCAGCAGTTTAAAAGTGTTTGTGCATCTTGCACGCAGGTTGCATGCAATGTGCCTTATTAGTCCTCCTCTCACTGTCCGAAGACCCGTCCGCCACCAAAGCCAACTTCCACAGATGAATGTTGAACATCGCGGATCGGAAAAGGACAACTGTCTTAATCTGTCTTGAACTCAACACGGACAACACAGAAGTCCTCATCTTTGAGAACAACACCTTGCCATGGAACAAATCTTGGTGGCCGGCGAACCTCAGCCCACCTCCCGCACTGACAGACCACGCCTGTAACCTCGGAATCATCCTGGACAGAAAGCTATACATGAAGAAACAAGTCAATGCAGTTTCTTCCATCTGCTTCCACACCTTTTGTATGCTATCCTAGATTTTTAGATGGCTCCCAGCCAATACCAGAAACATCATCATGCAAGCCCTCATCACCAGCAGACTGCACTATGGAAACACACTTTATGCAGGAATCACCGCATGGCTCCTCATGAGACTCCAGACAATGCAAAATTCAGCAGCAAGACTCATCCTCAACTTCCCCAGAAGGAACAACTCAACCCTTGTCTCAAGAAACTACAATGACTCCCGATTCAGAAGAGATGCCAGTTCAAAATGGTGACCCACACGTACAAGGCCCTGCACAGAGAAGGACCAGCATACATCAACAAATGCATGACCTTCCACCAACCGACCAGACATCTTCAATCCACCTCTCTCTACCTCGCTGACAACCCATGGATCCACTGAACCAACAGCAGAGGACGCTCCTTCTCGTACCTAGCAGCCAAGGCATGAACAACCTCCACCTGCAGCTCAGGACCACACATCGGTCCAGCAATTCAGAAACAAAAACCTCAAGAACTGGATGTTCGAATGATTAGGTGAAAATGTACCTCCAAGATATGTGCTGTTTGTGAGGGCTGTATGTTGTCACCACAGTCCACTTTTGCAACATTTCATCTATTTGAGGCCCTTCTAATTTCACTAGTCTAGCTTTGCTTTGTGGTTGGTGTGCCTTTCAACCGATTTCACTGTGGCAGTTTTCCTCTGCCAGATGCCATTGCATCACTAATGTATACATTCTGGTCTCAGTTTCGACTCCAGGGTCTTTGGAGGTGAGTTAAAAAAATGTGGTGGCAACATGTCCTCTCTTTGCAAGGATGCCAGCGTCAGGAATTGCATTCTTGGTCAAACAGATGTTTTTGTGACACAGTTTCCTCTTCCAGTTGTTATACTGAATGTTTTGTGTTACCTTGGAAGTAAACCAGGAAGTGGGATTTCAGAGTTTCTTCTTCCAGCATGGATTCCGTGATGACATGGTTGGATGGTGCTACTTCTGGTCCAGGCTGAAGTAGCAGAGCCATACGTTAATCAGTGTGGATGTAAGTTATTTTAGTACCGAAATCTAACTGTTTATAAACCCTCTCAATGAGTATCTGTTGTCAATCTTGAACAGTTCATTTAGGCTCATTCCAACTATCTGCAAATGTAAAATAGAGTGTGTCTCCCTGCACAGTAAGAATTGCTTTATGTTAGCCCCTCTTCTAGGCCTATGGTTCCAACACAGTACATCTCAGGTCTTTCTCTAAAAGTTCTCTTTCCAGGAAGTGATTCACAAGGGGTGCAACTGTCATTTTACTTATTTATTTGGACTTAAGTTGAATAATTCATGCATCCATCTCTTGACTGATTTTGCCAATGTAGGCCAAATCATTTTTGGTATTGAAATTAGTGACTTTCATGAATGATTGTATTGTCATAGTATTCATGGCAATGTATAGCTATGATAGACACGCTCTCCAATGAACTGTTTGCACTCTACATAGGGCCAGCATTTGCGATCACTCTCAAGTTGAGCATTACTCTGAGCGAAGAATCACCTTATTTTCATTTCACACTTGAAGTCAAGTCAAGTCAAAAGATTCTTTATTTGGCCAATCAAGGCCATAAAAGAATGCAAATAAAAACAGTTGTAACAGAGACACATAAATACAAAGGCTTAAAAACAGACCATAAGTACATAGCAGGTCCAGTTAACATGAAACAAATATCTAAGACTATTTATACAAACAAGTAAAAATTAAACTCACTGTTGAAAAGAGTATGGGAGGCAGCTCGGAATATAAAATTCAACAGATAAAGTGCAAGTGTGACAGTGCATTTGCGTGATCAGGAAGCAACTGGTTCAAGCCATACAATATACCATCATAAAATAAGCACAGGTAATGCCCAAGGAACGCTAAACGGATTCAGGCCTACTAGACCATGAGCATCTTCTTGCTGAGTCTTGAAGTTCGTGAAATGAAACTTGCGACACCGAGGCAAACCATAGGGAAGAAAGGCATTTGTAAATGCAAAATAGTACAGGCTTTCCTTGAACAAATCGGCCAGATCTAAGGAGCGGAATGGTGATTTTCTCCACAGGGGGTCATAGAACTTGCAAAAAAATTTAAAATACAGAGTGTCCAGATCAGAGAAGTTGTCACATGGACATGGCTTTGTGGCACCAGGCGGTGGGAAGACTTTAGGAGAGGCCAATAACCAGTGTATGAGATTGAATCTTAATCTGGTTAGCAGGATGCGATGGTGAGCATTGTTAACAGGTGACAAATAGGGCTGCGCCTGTGAACTTGAACTTAGTGTGATCTATTTTTTCACCGAAATTACCCTCCCTTTTCCCCTGCTGCCTGGCTAGAAACAGATGTTTAATATTTCTAATGTGAATTGGTCATAAGGGCCTTGCAGTTGTATACAAATCAGGACAGCCTAGCTACCTCGCCTGCTCCATGATATACCTTAACCAAGAATATACAAGGCCCCCTCAAGTGCAGTACAGTCCACTATTACAAGTTGATTTAAAATGTGTGCTGGGCATGACCAGATTCTCATCCAGCGCATTAAAGGCACAACTGCAAAATGATCAGAGATATATCTCAGACCAAGGTCCTCGCGCACCATGAAGGCAGGAGTGCAGGGGGGGGGGCAGTTTGAAGTCTGCGCATGAATTTGTTTTCCACCATCTGCAAGTCTCTCACATCCTTGTACCCCCACACATCGAATCCCTAGGTGGCCATTGGAATACATTTATCTCTATACACCTTGAACAGGGCGGGTACAGGCTGTGTCCCTAGTCTTTCTGCGAAGTCCTTTGTTGCCCCCACTGCCCTTGCCAAAACATTATTTTTGTGTGTTCTTTGCACAAACCATGACCCTCTGTCATTAAACATCACACCCAAGTAAGGGAAGATTGACACTTTAGATAGTTCTACACCCCCTTCAGAAGAACTTACGCCTAATAGCCTTTTGGGTACCAATCGTCATAGTATGGGATTTAGAAAAATTAGTCGCAAGGTCGAGCGAGTCCATAAAATCTATAAAAGCATTTAGGAGTTTTTGAAGACCTACAGCAGTCCTGGCAAACAACACTGTGTCGTCTGCGTATAAAAGTGCAGGAATAAGTTTGGGGCTGGCTCTCGGATGTCTTTACTGATTGCCGAGAGGACATCCCCCAGTTTGTTGATATAAAGCGTAAAATGCAAGGGTACCAATATACACCCCTGCCTGACCCCTCTCCTGACCTCCCAAGAGGCTGACATGCAGCCGTCCTCATTATATCTCACCGCAGCAGTGATGTTAGTAGGGGTGAAGTGTAGGAAAGCCACCAAATCTACATCCTAACCCAGATCCAAGAGAGTAGACCACAGGTTGGATCTGTTGATGATGTTGAATGCCGAAATTAGGTCCATAAATGCCATGTGCAAGGAACCCCCGTTGGCTATTGTGTATTTCCCCACAACCGAATGCAAAATAATGCATTGATCTAACATCCCTCTGCCATGTCTGAAACCATATGGTAAGTCTAAAATAACCTTAAAATTACCTAACCAGGAGGTTAAACGCTCCCGGATCTCCTTTCCATAATTTTTGCAGGTAAATCTAAGAGAGAAATCAGTCAATATCACGCTGGGTCGTCCCTCCAGCCTTTTTTAAAAATAGGTGAAATGATGGCCTTTGACCAAGAGGAGGGGAAGCCACACAGACAGGCTGCGTTAAAAACCCATGTCAATATCCTGGCCCCGGCCAGGGGGGTCAGCTTTGTACAGGTCTGAAGGAACCCCATCCAGACCCGGCGCTTTTCTCCCCAGGATGACTTTATGTACCTCATTCGTGTTAAAATGCAATGGTGCAGTAACCGTGCTGAACTCCCCGGATACATCGGGCCCTCCTAGTTAATCACCACTGTACATTCCTTCAAAGTGGTGGACCCATCTCTCTGCATCTATAGTGCAGTCTATTCTAGAGTTTTGCTGTATCTGCAAAAAGGGACTATTAACCACTTCCCAAAACTTGGTGCCATCTGTCAAAACACTTGCCTGGCCTAGGGCCACCCAAGCCTGTTCCCTGATAACCTTCTTCCTCTGTTGGATTGTGAGTTTGTAGGCCTTCCTACAAGGCCTGACCCCAGCCTTATCCCTCGGAATTCGCTGAAGGGCCAGCAATAAATTGCTGTGAGCCTTTGATCAGGAGCCATCAAACCATTTTTTCTCCTTAACTCCTTTGGACCTGCAATTGGTGGTTAGGTTGTCTGCTATCTGCTTAGTTTGTTTGTTAAAAGCATCTAGAACAGTTCTGTCCTCCATTACCATGCCCTGAGAGAGAGAAATCTCGTCTACACACTCTGCATACAGATTATCTAAAAAAGTCTCCAGTATCACCTTTTCCCATTTTAACCTGCACATTTGCAGGCAGATGCATCAAAACTTTTTGCAATCGCAAACGGTGCGAATCGCTAAAATCGGTCGTTTGTGAACACAAAATTAGCTTTTGCGATGCATGAAACAACTTGCCACTCTCAATCTAAGAAATCACAATTATTTGCGGTTTCTTAAATTGTGATTGTATTTAAGGAATCGCAAATTGCGATTCCTTAAATGTAATGCAAGATGCCTTTTAAAATAGCGATTTCGCTATTAGGGCCCGCTATTTACCGCGAAATCATACCAGATGGTAAATAGCGGAAACTTTGAAAAATGCACTAAAGTGAATTTTTCAAAGTTGTAGGTTACACACACACATGCCCTTGGGACATGTGTGTGTGCAACATATGTGCACAGATCAATTTCAGGGGTGCAACAAGGTGTCCTTTTGACACCGTTGAAATTGCATGTGCAATTTGCGAGTACCTATTGGTACTCGCAGATTACGCATGCAATTACCCATTCATTCCTATAGGCCAGTAGGCCCATAGGAATGAATGGGAAGCCATTCCTTATTTGCGACTTGCAATTTGCGAGTCGCAAATAAGGAATGTGTAGGAATCGCTATTTTTATAGTGATTCCTACATTCATAGCCCTTGCGAGTCCTTAATTGCAATTCCTTAATAATCGCAATAAAGGACTCACAAAATCCTACCTTGATGAATGTGCCTGTTGGTCTTTTGTGCTGAAAGAAGAATTAGAAATGCTCCTTCCCCCCCCTCCGTGTGAGTCAAAAGATTGAGCCAGTTCCAGCATTAGGGGATTATGATCACTATCGCTGCTCCAGGAGACACTCACACTTGAAGAACCAGGTTCTTCTTCTGAAATCTATTCCTACGCAAAGCGAATATAGGTTTTGTGTTGAATTTAGAAAGGGATTCTAGATTGTTGAACCATACTCGATATGATTCATTTCAAACTATTTGTTTTACTATTACTTGTGGCTACACACACCAGGGCACATGATTCCTGCCTTTGTTTTTCAGTCAGTATGACTTCCCTTGGAGTACACCATGCTCACTCAAATGATATTTTTTAGGAGTCTGTAGGGGGCAATCCTTTTGCATCAACTTCTCGATTAATTTAAAAGCTTTTGAGAATGTAACTTTTTTATAGATACACAGATGTGCCATGTCATACTGCATCAAGCTGTTTTTTGTCAGCAGTTTCTTTAGTATAAAGCGATCAATGAGCCTTCACAAAGAATAATATTTAAATCGAAGCAGTTTATGGAATGGTGGAGGTATTTCAGGTATGCGCACAAGTTATTTTCAATTGACAAACAGCATTATGAATTGTAATGGACATATTGTGATCCATTGCATTTCACAAGGGAAAGGGGGTGACCAACGAACATTCCTCCCCTATTGTGACTCATGATTGTATGAACATGTACTTTACAATCGTTTTTGCATTCACAAAACATGTTTTGGTCGGTGCCTCTGAAAGACAGGTGATACCTCCTTGCAAGCTGACATCTATCAATATTTGACCACTTACACTATGACTGTGCAGGCCAGACGAGTGGACAGTGGCACCACAGACCATTGCATGCAATCCCTGCTGTCTCAAACAGGCCCCCATCTTAGCATCTGCTAATTTTTACAGTGCGTGACAAGCCGATTCCAGTCCAAAAATATTAATGAGGTGGGTGGATTGCAAATTTCGCAAAAAGTCCCTTTGCATGGCGAGGGATATGAATATCCCTTGTACTGCAAAGGGTGAGTGAGGTTAGCCATTGGACAGTTCAAAACATTGGGCTGCGATAACCTTTTTGTGTGTGAGGAAAACAATAAATTGGCATACTGAAGATTGAAACAAAGAAAGATGGTGGGCGTGTGCTCATGAAGGAAATGCTCTGTCATGGCACCCAACCATGGGGGAAGCGTTGGTGCTCCCTCCATGGGAAAGATGGAAGCGACCCTTTGGGCAAGGGTAGCTTCCAAGGGGGCAAATTAATTTTATGTTTTTTCTGTCCCCAAGGGGAGGGGGCAGAAAGCCCCACTAGGCACCAGAGCTTCTTTTTTATTGTAGATGGAAGTGACCCCTTGGCCAAGGGTGGCTTCCAAGGGGGTTAAATTATGTTTATGAATTTGCTGCTCACTTGGGGCAGATCTGCCTCTTTTTTGGCCTCTCAAGCCCTAGGCAAAAGCAGGGGGAGGCAGAAAACCCTACTAGGCACCAGGGATCTATTTCTTTTGCAAGCGGGTACATTTCTGTCAGCTGTTTTCGTCCCCACCTGGGGAACAGATCGACCTGGCAGAACACCCATCCCGATCCCTTTTTTCTCAGCCCCATTTCAAGGCCCATCTGGCAGACTGACCATTTGGGTCGTGAAATACCGTGTTATAATGTTAATTGTTTTATTTCTTGTGAATTGCAATTGTATTGTTTTATTTCTCTTTTTTATTCTAGTTCAAGGCTTTTGCTCGTGTTCCAGGTTGCGGTTTTGTTACTGGTAATTCTGCAGTTTCTGTAATTGCATGTGTTTGGTAAGAGAATTTTTTTAATACTATTTACTCTAAATGAGTTTTATTTCCCTGCATTAATGTGTTTTTTGCAAAGGGTGTAATAATAGCAGTATGTTTGGCTTCTGTTTTTTGAGTGACAAAATCTTTTTGTATTTGTCTTCGATGTGTATTTTGTTGTCTTGTGAGTAATTGATTTTGTTTTTTGTTTCTAGTGGGTAATTGTTGCTTTTTGCTGTGTCTCTGCAGAGTAGGTGCTGGTGAGTTTAACTATCTTTGGCAAGTGAGTCATATTGTTTTTGCTTATATAGATCTTTGTGATAAACCCACACTTTGTTTATTACTTCTTTTGCACAGTGTTGGTTGTTGTTGACTTGTTTGTGAAGTCTTCTTTCTTTGTAAGGATTATGACTAGCTGTAGAATTACTGCTCAGCAGGTTGTTGGTATGCTTTTTGAGTCTTCCTTTGACCATGGTTCAGAGACTGACTCTGCATCTGAGGCAGAGAAGTCAGTGGAATATTCTGGCGGTGAGTTTTCTGTCCACGAGGAATCCACAGATGATGGAGCCACTCTTAGTGCAGATGAAGGGCCTGTCTTAGAGGAGAACATTGATGTGCCACTGCTGATAGTGAAGCAAGAGGCATCTGGGTTGCAGCCTAGGGCTGCCAGGCCTCAAATTGGAAGTGCTGACCTCTGGGTTGCCCCAGGCATGGTGCAGCCGACATTGCCACACTTTACTGGTGTTCCAGGATATAGAGTGGATGCTTAAATCTTTTTGCCTATACATTTTTCAGTTGTTTATGGACTATTTATTTTTGGCAGACTAATTTGTATGCTGAACAGTATTTGAGAGACAACAGGGCCAGCATTAGGCCCCACTCTAGAGCTACCCGGTGGACTCCCATAAATCTGGAAGAGATGAAGAATTTCTTGGGTTTAACTTTTTTGGTGGGCTTGGTAAGGAACCCATTGATGCCTTCGTATTGGTCTACTAGGCCCTTGATGGCAATAGCTATATTTCCAGCAGTCATAAGTCATGATCGGTATTTGCTTCTGCTTCGGATGCTGTATTTCATCGATAATGGTTTAGCTTTGTCACAAGATCGCCCCGATTGTGGCCGTCTTTTTAAGATTCGGCCTGTCATTGATCACTTGTAGATCGATTTTCTGAGATCTATGTTCGCATTGGTCTTGTTCAAGGGCTGCTTGTTTTTTAGGCAATACATTCCTAGCAAGAGAGCAAACTATGGATATAAGATGTATATGCTGTGTGACAGTAGGACTGGATATGTCTCTAATTTCAGGGTGTATACCAGTAGGAATTCCAGGATTGACCCCCCTGGTTGTCCGTCCACTTTTGGAGTGAATGAGAACATTGTGTGGGAACTTGGTAGAGGAGTTTTTAACAGAGGTCACCATTTATATGTAGATAACTTCTACACTGGTGTGAAGTTGTTCAGGGAATTGGCCAAAGTGGCCACTGTTAACTGTGACACAATGCGCTCTAACCATAAAGGTTCCCCAAAAGAACTTGTTTGTCAAAAGCTTGTGCAGGACAGTGCAATGCGTTGCGTAGCGAGTTTGCAGACAGGAGAGATGCCTACATGCTGACCACCATCCATGATGAAAGCACTTCATCTGTGACTGTTTGGGGTCTGGTTGCTGAAGTGCGCAAACCTGTGTGCATTTTAGACTATAATAGGCACATGGGTGGTGTTGATAGAGTAGATCAGAGGTTGGAACCTACACTGCTTTTTGTAAGGCTTACATTTGGCATAAGAAGTTGTCTATCCATCTTTTCCACTTGGCAACCTTTAATGCTTTTGTTGTATTTAAGGATTGTTGTCCTGAGTTAAAGATGACTTTTGCTAAGTTTCAGGAGTCTGTTATAGGCAGCCTTGTTGTAGTTCCTCCCACGCCCTCAAAAGATTTTCCTAGAAGGAGATGTAGAATCTGTTGGCGAAGAGGTACGTGGAAGAAGACTCCTATGTACTGCCCCAAGTGTCCTTCTAACCCGGCACTGTGTGTGCCTGCTTGTTTTAAAATGTACCACATGCAAAATAATTTTTGGGAGCATTCATGAGTGGTAAAGTGAATTTCCTGGTATGTATTGTTTTTTTTAATTGTTTTCAGTTTCAAGGTTGGCATTAGTGCAATTTATTTAGTTTCAGATTTTGTGTTAGTAGATTTGTATCTATTTACAATTTGTTTGTGTTTTCTTTTTTGTACAAAAAACCCCTAAATGTGATGGCGGTGTGTGGAGTCTGGCGCTTGGCTGGTGGTGTGCATAGGCTGACG
The DNA here is from genome assembly GCF_964204655.1 of Triturus cristatus. NCBI lineage: Eukaryota > Metazoa > Chordata > Amphibia > Caudata > Salamandridae > Triturus > Triturus cristatus. The sequence goes on along the minus strand of NC_140581.1, from coordinate 918,163,473 downwards.
CTTGGCTGGCGGTGTTCTTGGACTGGCGCTTGGCTGGTGGTGTGCATGGACTGGCGCTTGGCTGGTGGTGTGCGTGGACTGGCGCTTGGCTGCCGATGTGCATGGACTGGTGCTTGGCTGGCAGTGTGCGTCGACTGGCGCTTGAATGACAGTGTGCATGGACTGGTGCTTGGCTGCTGATGTGCGTGGACTGGCACTTGACTGGTGGTGTGAATGGACTGGCGCTTGGCTGGTGATGTGTGAGTATTGAATTGCTGCTTTTTTGGCCCTTCCCAGCCACAGGCCTTTGGCCCACCCACACAAGTGAGGCATCATTTTACTCGGGAGACCAACGGGAACGCTAGGTGGTAGAACATTTGTGCCGGCATGGTGCTTCCACACAAAAAGTGATTTATTTAGCTGAACTTGAGGTTTGCAGGGGTTTATGGGTAGGAAAACTTTGGAGGACCCGCACAAGCCATACCTCACTAGACTCCCCAGTGTGTCTACTTTGCAGAAATGTGTGGGTTTGGTAGGTTTCCCTAGATGGCCGCTGAGCTTAGGGCAAAAAACCCAGGTGCCCCCCTTGCAAAACCAGGTTGTTTTATGTTAGGTAATTCTGAAGTCTCCACAATACGTTTAGTGCCTTTGCCTGTCGCGGGTACTTGACCCACTCACACAAGTGAGGTTCCATTTTTATCGGGAGACTTTAGATAATGTGGGTGGGTGGAAGTTTGTGAGCTCACGCAGATTCCAGAACTTTCCATCACAGAAATGTGGGGGAAATGTGTTTTTTTGACAAAGTTTGAGGTTTGCAAGGGATTCTGGGTAACATAACCTGGTGAGAGCCAGACAAGTCACCCCATCCTGGAGTCCACTGGGTGTCTAGTTTTTGAAAATGTATAGGTGTGCTAGGTTTCCCTAGGTGCCGGCAGAGCTAGGGTTCAAAATCCACACCTAGGCACTTTGAAAAAAGGGCCAGTTTTCACTGTAAAAATGTGGTGTGTCCATGTTGCGTTTGGGGCCGTTTCCTGTCGTGGGCACTAAGCCTAACCATATAAGTGAGGTACCATTTTTCTCAGAACACTTTGGGGAATGTGGGGTGGGTGGAATTCTGTGGATCGACACAGATTCCAGAACTTTCCATCACAGAAAGTTTAGGAAAAGGTGTTTTTTTTACAAAGTTTGAGGTTTGCAAGGGATTCTGGGTAACAGAACCTGGTGAGAGCCAGACAAGTCACCCCATCCTGGAATCCCTTGGGTGTCTAGTTTTCAAAAATGTATAGGTGTGCTAGGTTTTCCTAGGTGCCGGCAGAGCTAGGGTTCAAAATCTACAGCTAGGCACTTTGCAAAAAAGGGGTCAGTTTTCACTGTAAAAATATGGTGTGTTCACATTGCGTTTTTGGCCGTTTCCTGTCGCGGTCACTAGGCCTACAAAAACAAGTGAGGTACCTTTTTTCTCACATGACTTTGTGGAATGCAGGGTGGGTGGAATTTTGTGGATTCACGCAGATTCCAGAACTTTCCATCACAGCAATGTAAGGAAAATCTTTTTTTTTTTTTTTTACTTTGAGGGTTGCAAGGGATTCTTGGTAACAGAACCTGGAGAGAGCCAGACACGTCACCTCATCCTAGAATCCCCTGGGTGTCTAGTTTTCAGACATGTATAGATTTGCTAGATTTCCCTAGGTGCCAGCAGAACTAGGGTTCAAAACCCACAGCTAGGCACTCTGAAAAAAAGGGTCAGTTTTCACTGTATAAATGTGGTGTTTCCACTTTTTGTTTTGGCCCATTTCCTGTCGCGGGCACTTAGCCTACCCACACAAATGAGGTACCATTTTTCTCAGAAGACTTTGGGGGATGTGGGGTGGGTGGAATTTTGTGGATCCATGCAGATTTCAGAACTTTCCATCACAGAAATGTGAGGAAAATGTGTTTTTGTTTTACAAAGTTTGAGGTTTACAAGGGATTCTGGGTAACATACCTGGCGTGAGCCAGACAAATCACCCCATCCTGAAATACCCTTGGTGTCTAGTTTTCAAAATTGTATAGGTATGCCAAATTTGCCGGCAGAGCTAGAGTTTAAAATCCACAGCTAGGCACCTTGCAAAAAATGTTTTTTTTTCACTGTATAAATGTGGTGTGTCCACGTTGCATTTTGGCCCATTTCCTGTCGCGGGCACTAGGCCTACCCACACAAGTGAGGTACCATTTTTATCAGGAGACTTAGGAAAACACAGAATTGTGGAGCAACTGTTATTACCTATTGACTTTCGATGCATTTCTGCCTTCTAAACGAAAGACAATGTGTAAAAAAGAAGTCACTTTTAAAAATGTCCTATAATTCACATGCTAGTATGGGTACCCACAATTTTGGAGAAGTGCAAATAGCTACTGTTTCTAAACTCTATGGGGCCTATTATGATCGCGGGCGGATTGCCACCACCCGACCGGCGGTGGCGATCCGCCCGCCAGATGGCCATTTACCCCCCGCCACATTAGCATGGCAGGGAGTACTGCGGCAGACGGAAAGACCGTCTGCTGCTTTTCCGCCGGCAGGCAATCGTCACGATTGCCTGCCGGGGGGAGAAGGCCCACAATATGGTGGTGGTGCCTTGCAGGCACCGCCATCCATATTAGGATGGGTGGGTGGGGCATGCCTTTCCAAGGCGTAGACTCCACCATGGAAAGGCATGTGGAGAATGTTGGCACCAATTGCTGTATTTTTTCAACTCATTTCAATTTTCAACTGTTAGTTTCTATGAAAAAAAACTTGAAGGATCTATAAAAATGACCCCTTGCTGAATTCAGAATTGCGTCTACTTTTCAAAAATGTATAGCTTTCCAGGATCCATTATTGCTTTCATACCCATATCTAACATTAACTGGAAGAAGATTGAAAGAAGATTGAAAGCACAAAAAATAGGCTATGTCCCAGTAATATGCCAAAACTGTGTAAAAGATTTTGGTTTTCAAACAAGTATGTCAGTCCCTGAAAGCTGGGAAGATGGTGATTTCAGCACCATAAACCCTTTGTTGATACAATTTGCAAGGAAAAACCAGACACCTTAGTTGCAGTACTTTTTCCCATTCCCCACCCCCCAAAAAAAAAATGAACTGTAATTTGGCAAATTTCTGGGTCCCCTCCAGGGGAATCAACAAACCCTGGGTACCTTTGAAATCCCCATGATGTTGGAAGAAAAGGATGCCAATTTGCCATGGATACCTTAGGTGGTCAAAAAGTTACATGGACCTAAGTGCGAACTACCCCAAATAGACAAAAAAAGGCTTAGCACAAGGGGGGAAAGGCCTAGCAGCGAAGGGGTTAATAAAAATGTTTGAACACAAACAAAAGCATGGGTGATTGCAAGGGAAGGCCCATGTACCTCTCATAAAACACCCCCTTAACGCTCATAATGCAAAGCAGTGCTTCGCATTATCTAAGCAACATTCCAGCACAAGACAAAGTTTTGCGCTGGAAAGTAAACAACAAAGATAAATTATGAGCTGGTTTGTTTCACTTTTGTGATGCAAACACAGCACAAAATGTTTCTAAATTTTGGCCACTGTGTTTAATTTGGAAGGTTGCAACAACTCCCTCTACTTTTCAAAACACCATTGTAGGGAGACCCCTAATTTTGCAAAGACAGATTTACACAGGCCAGTGGAAGGTTGACATGACCTCCTCCCCTGCCAGAGAGATCCTCTGTCATGTGCCTTGCACAATTACAGCATATGCAGATTTTGCTGCAGACTGGAAGCTGAAAAATGTTACCTAAAAAGAAAGGTACTAACTCAAGAGGCCTGCCTTCCTTGACTTGTCCACATGTGAGCAGGATTCAGTTTAAGATTCTCGCATCTGTCACTCATGTCTTAGTATTCTCTTGCTCTGGTCCTAATATACATATAATTCCGTTTTGTTTTGTATTCTTTTCCCATATCTCCCCTGTCTCTTCCTCCTGTTCCCAAGTGAGCTAGATTCAGATGTATCTCTTCTCATCCGATGCTTCTATCTTCTACCGTCCTATCCCAAGGTGAGTCAGAATAAAACTTCTCATGTCTCTTCCCCTTGTCTTCCGCTTATCTCCCTCACATGCCTAGGTGAGCAGAACTCAGTTTCTGCCATCTCCTCCCCCACATTTCACCCTGTCTTCAGTGAGCTGCATCAGATTTTCTATTCCCCCACTTCGATGTCTCCCTCTCTTCCTTCAACATGTTCCAGGGCAGTAGTATTCAATTTTCTGTAATCTCATACCATGTCTCCCCCCGCCTCTTATCACCAGGTGAGCAGTAGTTACTTTTCTCTTTCATCCCTCTCTCCTTCGCCCGTTCCCGAGTGAGAAGGATCCATCTCATCTCTATGGATAGTGAAGGGCTCACCTGCTCGAAAACGTCTCAGTGAGCACCTAAAATGGGTGTTTTTGTTGGGCGAGGCAAGGCTCTGCAGCTTTGTTAATCCACCTTAGAGAATCAGTGACTTTCACACTGGCAATAGTGTCATACGTTCAAACCAGCTGCAAGAGAGTGAGATGTGGCAAGGTCACTCAGGGAGGTCATATTCATATTTCAAGAGAGCACCCAGCGAGGGCAGGGAGGGATGAGAGGGGCAGAGTCTGCTCCCCTTTTGTACCGCTCTGTTCGCCACAAGTTGGCAGGGTGTGCTCAGACTTGAGTCCCTTGCTCACTTTGCTACTCGATTCAAGCAAGCCTGGCTGAAGACGGCTGAAATGCCAGAAACCGGTCCTAGGAAGCTTGTTTCTGGTCCAGGGAAGGCATGGCTTGGCAGTTCGGGCTGGACTGTTCCCATGAGGCACAGGGTCAGACTGATTTGCATATGGCCATGTCTGAACTGGGGTGGCAGAGTGGGCTAAAGAACGGTGATGGATCAAACCCAGATCTGTTGACTGGGTGTGAGTGTTTGATTGGTTCTGATGCTCCGTCCATCACCACCCCCTTTTGTACCAAATAACTACAGGATACATCAAATGATGGGGGAGTGTTGAGCAACACTTTTATCTAAAAACTTATTACATGTATTAACACGTTTGCTGTGTATTTTCTGGTACATTTGATTTTTGTGACTGGAAAGGGAAGTATAGTTGTGTGAGCTTCGGGCATGGTGTTCAAAGAACAGTGGGCCAGATGTACGACCACTGGATTTAGCGCCTCATAATTTGCGATAAATTGCGAGTCGCAAATAGCAAGGCGCTAAATCCAATGTACAATAGTGTCCAAGACACTGTTAGCGATTCCCAATGGGGTCGCAAAATTCGAGGCTCATCAATATTCATGAGCCACTCCCAATTTAAATTTTAACATTTTTATTGTCTGTGACTGCTTTCCAATAAAGCAGTTTTTTTTTTTTTAAATGCAGCCTGTTTTCCTTAAAGGAAAACGGGATGCATTTAAAAAAGAAAAACTGATACGTTTTTGTTTCATTTTCTAAGGGCAGGTAGTGATCCCTGGGGACCCCTTCGCATTTGCGAGTGCTTTACGGTAAACTGCAACTGTTATGTGGCCGCAATTGCGGTCTCAAAAGAGTCATTCATATCTGGAGGACTCGCTATTAGGAAGGGTCGCCCTCGAAACGCCCAGTCCTAATAGCTCATCACTATTCCTATTTTGCGAGTCACAAATAATTTGCGACTCGCAAAATGGGAATAGTACATGGCCAACTTGTTTTTTGCGGTCGCAAAGGGGTCAGAAACCCCTCTGTGACCTCAAAAAACGGTTGTACATCTGGCCCAGTATGAGCTGAATGTGAATGATGACGTCAGAGGTAAAATGCTGGCGGTGGTTTTTTATGCTGACACGATGGGGTTTCTATGATTGTTAGTGTTGAGGTTTCACTTTTTGTGAGATGTCCACACTCACAATTCAGTTCTAAGCACCTATAGGTCACTGTTCTAGGAGCAGCCCCACTTGTGTGTAACATTATATGTTGGAGGCTGGCTAGCTCCTGGCGCCCTGTGCCTCTAGTTCCCTCTCCCGGTTATACACTGGGATTAGTGTGGTTTATATGTTGCACAGCTTGTGGCTGTGGGAACACATTAAGGGCGATAATAATCAATTGTGAGAGGAGGCCCGACCAACCCAATATTGGCCCCCAAAATTAGTAGTCCAAAACAAGGACACTTGAATAATTGAGTATTTTAAGTAAAATACTCATACCTTCTTACCCGAGTACCAAACATGAGTACCAAACTCACGTTCAACGAGAATACATACACGGAAATCCTTAGAACCCCGTCACTGCTAGCTGAAACGGTTGTAGCACAAACTATAAAAAACTCTGATGAATGGGAGGCACTCTCAGCGAAGAAGAAAGAACAGATTTGGACGACCCTACATGGAGCCTTTTTGACGGAATACCCAAGGAAGAATACAGCTCCCTGGGGTCTCGTGATTACCAAAGAACCGAGACTCTTTCTTAATACCAAAGAGTTCCACATCAACTGGTCGAGCATGGCCTGGAAATGTACCAAAGACTGGCTAGTGTTGATTATTAACACAGCCAGACAACTAGCAGACACACTTCTGGTGGAGATACAACAAAGCGAGAGCCGACTCAAGACCACTGTACATGTCACTGTCTTCAAGAAAAAACTGGAAGAAATAAATAACGATCAGTCAGAATACAGAGACTATCTTACCCAGTCAAAGATTACAAAATTACAGAAAGATGTGCAAAAGTTCAGCCGCAAGACAGTATACCCATATACTACTGACAAATATTATGAGAGACCACAACAACCCCAATTGGTTAGGAAACAACAAGGCTTCAGGCCTAACCCTCAAAACTGGACCTTCAGTTCAGATGGCATAGACTAACAAATATTGTGAATCTCAGCAACTACGCAATTAATAATGATGAGGAATCTGTCCTCTCAAAAGGACTTGGTTTTCTCCCTAATCCTAACAATGACCCCTTCGTCCTTAATGCAGAACTAGCATAGTTCTTTAGGAAAATCAAACTGAGGGACTACTTCGGCGATACCCAGAAGGACCACAAGGGAAATCCCAACACGGGCCTCCGGAGGAAATTTACCTTCTCACCACCTACCCAGAATATCTCATGCAATGTACTAGCATTCGAACAGTCAGTCCTAAAAGAAATCGAGGAAATTGACTTTAATAACACCATGGGATTTCAGAACCTAACGAATGGAGAAAGAACAGCACTCCAGAAACTCAAGACCAGCACAGAGTTAGTCGTCAAGCCGGCGGACAAAGGTGGGGCCATCGTCCTTATGAGCCAGATGATGTACAAAGAAGAATGCATTTGATTATTGTCAGACACAACCAGCTATGAGGTACACCGAAGTGACCCTACCCCACGGATCATGAATAAGATAAAAAGCATGGTCAATGAGGGACTTATGAGCGACTGGATTACCAAACACGAAGCAGAATTTCTTACAAACAACGATCCCAGAACACCGAGGTTTTACATCCTACCCAAAATACACAAGAATAAGATGCCTCCACCAGGAAGACCGATAGTCTCAGGGATTGGATTCATATTGGAACCTCTCTCGCAATTCTGCGACTGATTCCTGAGACCGATTGTGCAGAGATCACCCTCATACCTAAGAGACACACAGGATGTCCTGTGCCATCTACGAGACATGGAAGTTAATCCCAATAACGATCTTTTTATAACAATGGACATTGAGGCGCTCTACACAAGTATCCCCCAGAGACGCGCACTTGCTGTCGTCAAACAGATCCTTCTGGATCGGGACTGAGAGTTCATGACTCCGAGACATTTTATTATGGAATGTGCAGAGGTGGCATTAACCGAAATTTATTTTCAATTTGAGGAGGTCATATATAACCAGGTCAAAGGCACGTCCATGGGCAGCACCTTTGCCCCAAGCATGGCGTGCCTTTATGTACACCAATTTGAGGAGGATTACATCTTCAACCAAAACTACCCCCATGCGTTGCAACTGAAGACCTGGAAGCGCTACATAGATGATGTTTTCATCGTGTTGCAGGGGATGCCAGAAGATGCTACAGCATTCGTCCAGTGGATCAACACAAAGGACGAACATCTTAACTTCACTCACTCTATCAGTAAAAATCACGCTATCGTCCTGGACCTTGACATCACAATGACCGACACAGGGATTTACACTACGGTACATAACAAACCAACTAAAAAAAACAGTTTACTCTTGTATGAGAGTTACCACCCGAGGGCCTCACGTCAGAACTTACCAGTGGGACAATTCCTCCGAGTACGGAGGAACTGCTCTGACATAGAAGCATTTAAGGAACAAGCAGAACAACTTGAAGGTGAACTCCTGGAACGACACTACCCAAAGAGAATGATCAGGAAGGCCAAGAAAAGGGCTAGAACAACAATCAGGAAGCCCTGTTGGAACCTTCACCCAAAGAGAAAACTGAGAGAATGGTATGTAACGACATACACCCCAGTATCGAATAAGGTCCAAAGTATTATAAAGAAAAAATAGCATATTCTAAACTGGACAGAAACAGTGGGAACAACCTCTCTTCACGTTCAAAAGAAGTAGAAACCTACAAGATGACTTGGTCCATTCCAAAACACAGACCCAGAAAGAAGCAGTACAGATCACACTTTGGAACTAACAAAGACCTACAGGACATTTCCCATGTGGGAGTTGCATGGCTTGCGCACTCACATACACCACCAAAGAAGTGAACATAGGTACAAATAACCCGTGGAAGCTGAAGGACTTCAGCAACTGTAACACCGAGAACGTGGTTTACCCAATAAAATGTCTGTGCAACCTCATGTACGTGGGAATGACGAGGAGGAAAGTAAAGACCCGTATCAATGAACACCGGAGCACTATCCGTTGTAAAAATTCTAACACCAAACTTACGAAACACTTTTTGGAACATAACCATAAAGACTCTGAATGAAAATGGGTTGTCCTAGAAGTGATGAGGAAACAAAAGACGGATATCACAAAGAACTTACATATCAGGGAGCAACGCTGGGTGTTCCACCTGCACACCTGGGATACTGGCTTGAACGATGAAATCCCATGGCTGTAGATGGGACGATAATACATACCATACATCCCATCTATTACCACAGGGTTTAGTAATCGCTGTGATGCCTACTGTTAGAACCGGCGGTCTCTAGTTGGCAGAGGTATACACTTCTGACAAATAGGGACCAACCAACTCTAGTCAGGGCAAGGGGATTACACACTCAGATAACCCCTGCTACCCCCTTGGTAGCTTGGCAGAGCAGACAGGCTTATCTCAGAGGCAGTGTGTTAAGCATTTATGACCACATACAGTAATAGAGTGAATACACTACAGATGGACACGACACAGAAGTTATTATAAAAATAGTATTTTTATATAAGACTTAGCACAAGACCAAATAACGACAAAAATATACCACAGTCTTAATAAATACTCTTTGGAAGGAAAAATAATAGTTCAAGTAAGGTTTCTTCTTGGCAAATAGTTCTTTAGCAAAGTATTCTTCTGAGCACAGTTCTTTGGCAACAATGTAACCCCCACAGGAGTCACACGACGTCGAGTCTACAAGATTCCCAAGGTTCGGCGTCGACCGCGAGGAGCGCTACGTCGAGCCTGGAGTTGCAACAGACCCCACAAGTACAGTACCTTGAGAAACGAAGAAAACGATGATCCACGGCGTCGAGGTCGGCGTCGATCGTGCCTCGGAGTCGGGTCAATCCGCAGCGGCGCCGAGGGATGTCGGGCCGGAGCAGCGCTCACGGCGTCGAGAAGGGCGTCGAGTCGATGCGATCAGCAGCGGCATCGGGACGGGGTCGCTTGGAGGTAGAGCCGATACTCACTCCTCACTGGCGTCGATACCGGCGTCGAGACGGGGTCACTTGGAGCTGGGGCCGATACCCACTGCTCACTGGCGTTGCTGCTGGCGTCGATCGGGCCCGGCGGCCGGCGTCGAAGGCTCGGGACACTGGAGCCGTTACTCACGATGTCGAGCTGGATTCGGCGGCGTCGGCGGCGTCGAGACTGCAGATTTTCCCTTGTGTACTGGAAACAACACTTTCCAGCAATTCAGCAAATGGTGAAGTCCTTTGGCCCTGTGACTTCAGCAGGAGACTGGCACTCTTCCAGTCCTTGGAGATTTCCTAGCAAGTGTTCAGAGAGTACACACCAAGTTCCTCTCTCCTTGTTCCTTGGCAAAAATAAAGAAGCAGCTTTCAGGTTCCTCCACAGCAAAACAGCACTCTGGCAGAAAGGGGAGGCAAGTCCTTAGATCAGCAGGCTTCTTGTCCTTGGTACAGGTTTCCTTGTCAGAAGTGATCTGAGTTCTTGGTTCAGGGGTCCTTCTCTTATACCCCTTTTTCCCTTTGTTCCCTTTGTCCAAGCAGGGCGATTCCCACCATCTCAGGTTTGTTGTGGGTGTTGCCAGGCAGAGGCACCTGGCCTATTCACTGAGCAGGGCAGAGTCCTCAGCCGCCCAGCAGGAGGCGGAGGTAGTATTGTCACTGGTAGGAGCAGGGCTATCAGTCGCCCAGCAGGAGGCGGGGCCAGTATTGTGTCAGGCAGGGCAGGCTACTCTTCCCTCACTCTACGTGTAAACGCCCCATTCACCCCACACTGACTCACTCAGACCTCTGGAGCCACTCAGCCCCTGACACACACACCAAACCAGCAGAGACCGGTAGATAGTTGGACAAGAAAATAGCCACTTTCTAAAAGTGCTATTTTCAAACATAGAATTTAAAAACCATCCATCCTAAAGGGTGTGTTATTAAATTCTGAGTTCAGGGATACTAAACTCGACTTGCTACCATGCTCCCTGAGTCAGATAGATTATAATGGAGTTAATAATCAGTCTGCCCAGTCTGGCCTATTGGAGGCAGGTAGCCCTTCAATAGTGAAAAACGAAAATGGCTGTAATTCACTATTAGGTCATGCCACACACATCAGGGCATGACCTACCTTTTACCAACAATGCACCCTGCCCTAGGGCCTACCATAGAGGTGTCTGAAAGGTGGCAAAGTGAAGGTTTAGAGACTGGCAAGTAGGTTTCCTTACCAAGTCGACATGGCAGTCAGGGACTGCACGCAGGCGCCGCGGTGGCAGGCCTGAGACACATTTTGCACGCTGCTTCTGTGGGTGGCACAACCAGTGCTGCAAGCCCACCAGCAGCAGTTAACTTACACGCCCTTGGCACGCGCAGTGCACTAGACTAGGGTCTGAACAGTAAGTCAACCAAGCCAATCATGGTAACACCAATCAACGTAACAATTTAGCATAGGGAGCACTTGCACTGTGGCACTGATCAGCAGTGGCACAGTGCCCAAAGCAATAATCCAGCAAAAACATCGTAAACAGAGGAGGCAAACAGAAAAAAATGGAGGAGAGACTCATGCCAATGATGCCAGGTCTAACACGTGTCCCCTCCAGCTGAAATGTGGGGAGAACTACCCTTCACCCAGGGAGTCCTCATCACTAAGGCGGAAAAATCTGGACAGACCATCAGCATTGGCGTGATCTGTACCAGGGCGGTGTTCCACCGTAAAGTCCATCCCCTGTAGGGAAATGGACCACCTCAACAGCTTTGGGTTCTCACCCCTCATCTGCATTAACCATCTGAGGGGCCTGTGGTCTGTCTGAACCCGGAAGTGAGACCCAAACAAGTAGGGTCTTAGCTTCTTCAGCGCCCAGACCACAGCAAATGCCTCACGCTCTATCGCACTCCACCTTTGTTCCCTGGGAAGTAACCTCCGGCTGATGAAGGCTACAGGTAAGTCTCGGCCCTCCTCATTCATCTGTGCTAGAACAGCCCCCACACCATGCTCTGAAGCGTCTGTCTGGACAATGAATTCTTTTGAAAAGTCGGGTGCCTGGAGGACCGGTGCTGTACACATTGCAGTTTTCAGGGTGTCAAAGGCTTTCTGACAGGCGTCAGTCCAGATCACAAGTCTCGGCTGCTTCCGGGAAGTCAGCGAGGTCAAGGGGTGCACAATGTTGCCATACCCCTTGACAAACCTCCTGTAGTAACCCGTGAGACCCAAGAAGGCTCTCACCTGAGTCTGGGTTTTGGGCGGTTCCCAAGCCAGGATGGTATCTATCTTGGGTTGCAGGGGGGCCACCTTGCCGCTCCCTACTTGGTGCCCCAAGTACACCACTGAACCCTGCCCAATCTGGCACTTACTAGCCTTGATTGTGAGGCCTGCTCTGCGCAGGGCCAACAACACTTCCTGGAGGTGGCGCAAGTGTTCCTCCCAGCTGGCGCTGAACACTGCTATATCGTCCAGGTAGGCGGCGCTGAAATCTTCCAGCCCGGCCAATACCTGGTTAACCAACCTCTGGAATGTGGCAGGGGCATTCTTCATCCCAAAGGGCATCACACGGAACTGGTAGTGCCCATCTGGTGTGGAGAATGCAGACCTCTCTTTTGCCCCATCAGTCAAGGCGATCTGCCAGTACCCAGACGTTAGATCAAACGTACTAAGGTACCGGGCAGCCCCCAACCGATCGATGAGCTCATCAGCTCTGGGGATGGGGTGCGCGTCAGTCTTGGTGACCGAATTGAGTCCTCGGTAATCCACACAGAACCGAAGTTCTGGTGAAGCACCAGGCGCTGCAGCCTTTGGGACCAAGACCACTGGGCTGGCCCAAGGACTGCTAGAGGACTCAACCACCCCTAAGGCAAACATCTTGGAGACCTCCTCCTTGATGTATGCTCTGACCTTGTCAGTCACCCTGTAGGCCTTGTGCCTCACAGGAGTGCTGTCCCCGGTGTCCACATCATGGACACACCACTGAGTGACACCAGGGATTAAGGAGAACAGATCAGGGAATTGTACCAACAGATGGCGACAATCTTGCTGCTGCTCAGGGGTCAGTGTGTCAGAGAGGACAACACCATCCACTGACCCATCTTTTTCTTTTGCACACAGGAGGTCAGGAAGAGGCTCACTCTCCTCCTCCATCCCAGCATCTGTGGCAAGGAGCATGCCCACTTCGGACCTTTCTAAGTGGGGCTTTAACCGGTTGACATGCAGGACCCTTAAGGGGTTCCTGGGAGATTTCAAGTCCACCAAGTAGGTGACATCGCTCTTCTTCTCCACAACCTCAAACGGTCCAGTCCACCTGTCCTTGAGCGCACAAGGTTCCACAGGGGCCATGACCCAAACTTTCTGACCAGGTTGAAGCTCAACCAGAGTGGCATTCTGATCGTACCACCGCTTCATCTCTTCCTGGCTGGCCTCCAGATTTGCCTGAGCAAGATCTCTGAAGCGCCGAGTCTGGTTCCTAAAGGCCAGCATGTAACTATATACATCCTGGGGAGGTTTCCTGGGAGATTGCTCCCAGCCTTCTTTGACCAGACTCAAAGGTCCTCTTACCGGGTGACCATACAAAAGCTCAAAGGGGCTGAACCCTAGAGACTTCTGTGGCACCTCACGGTAAGCAAACAGCAGGCATGGCAAGAGGACGTCCCATTTACGCCTCATTGGTTCTTCAAGACCCATGATCATGCCTTTTAGGGTCCGGTTGAATCTCTCAACCAGCCCATTACCTTGAGGGTGGTAAGGAGTGGTAAACTTGTAGGTTACCCCACACTCCTTCCACAGAGACTTCATATAATTCGAAATGAAGTTGGTGCCCCGGTCTGACACCACCTCTCTGGGGAACCCCATGCGGGAGAAAACACCCATCAGTGCCCGTCCCACCACGGGGGCCGTCACTGTTCGGAGAGGGATGGCTTCCGGGTACCGGGTGGCATGGTCCACCAAGACCAGGATAAACCTGTTGCCCATGGCTGTCTTGGGGTCCAGTGGCCCCACAATGTCAATTCCCACTCGCTCAAAGGGGGTACTGACGACGGGAAAAGGTTGGAGGGGAGCCTTCTGCTTCCGCCCACTTTTCCCACTTGCCTGGCAAGTTTGACAGGTCCTACAATGGATATCTGAATCCCTTCTCATCTGGGGCCAATAAAAATGGGTGACAAGCCTGTCATAGGTCTTGTCCTGCCCCAGATGTCCAGCTAACGGAACGTCATGAGCCAACCCCAGTAGGAAGGCTCTGAAGCGCTGGGGTACCACCAGCACACGGGCTGACCCAGGTTCAGCAGCCTTAGGCTCGCTATACAGGAGATCGTTCTCCCAGTAGACCCAATGTGATCCCGACTGATCACCTGTCGTTTGGGCTGAGGCCTGCTGCCTCATACCCACAAGAGAAGGGCACACTTTCTGTTCAGCACAAAATTCCTCCCTGGAGGGACCCCCATCCTGCTGCCAATGGGTCAGCTCGGGCAGGTCTCCCAGTTCGGCCACTTGTTCTCCTGTCGGTTCCAGGGCATCCCCCTCAGGGTCTGCTCCCTCCTGGACCGCGGGAACGATGGGGGACGGTTTCCCGCGCCCCCTGCCTCTTCTCTTCACGGTTGGGACCTGGGCCATACTTTCAGGCTCCGGGCCCCCATCAACACCCTTACTGACTGACATGGACCGGGTGGTCGCACACACCCACTCAGGCAGACCCAACATTTCCAGATGCGCTTTTCTCTCCACCTTAGCCCAAGGGGAGTCCTCCAAATCATTGCCCAAGAGACAATCAACAGGCATGGCGGGCCTCACAGCAACCTGAAGAGTACCTGAGACCCCCCCCCACTCAAAAGGAACTTGAGCTACCTCACACTTACTCTGTGAGTTGTCAGCAGCTACAACGGGGTAGAATGCATGAGGGACCACCTGCTCTCTGGACACCAAGTGACACTTGACAGCTGTCACACTCGCTCCGGTGTCTCTGAGAGCTTCCACCCTATGGCCATTAATGGTCACCCACTGCCTATATTTCTTAGTGTTACTAGGCAGAGGGGTTGGAGGGACCATTTCCACGTCTCCTAAAGAGACCAGGGACATTTCTGCGGGACCCCACCCACCGGGGGCACCCATCTCCTCCCCTCCCAGGGCTACACTCGCTACCTGACGAGGGGGTGCACGCGGCGGTGCATTCGAATCCTTCATGGGACACTGGGGATCATAATAACGGTGTCCCACCTGCTTACAGGCATAGCAGGTCATGGGGCCCCTGTGAACAGGTTTACCTGTCGGGGCCTCTGGTTTCTTTACAGGGGGAGGCTGGGAACCCTTCCCTTGGTTCCCTTGGGGACTACTTTGGGGCCCTTTCTGAAACTCCCTCTGTTTACCCCTGTCCCCCCCACTCTTCTGCTGGGGACCCTGCCCACCCTTGGCTGAGTCTCCCACTGGACCCTTGTGGACCCTGGTACTGACCCAGCGGTCCGCCTCCTCAGCAAGTTTTCTAGGGTTAGATAGCTTGCTGTCAACAAGGTGCTGGCGTAGCTCTGGAAAACAGTTATTAGACAAGTGCTCCCAAGCAAACAAATCATAAAGAGCATCATAACTATCGACCTTGCTACCCTTTATCCAACCATCCATGGTTCTGCAGAAAAAAGACACATATTCAACCCACGTAGTACCAGGCAACTTCTTACATTCTCTAAAGGTTTGTCTGTACTTTTCTGGGGTTAAGCCATATCTCAGCATTAAAGCGTCTTTCATATGAGTATAAGACATCCTATCCTCAGCAGGAAGGCTCAACAAGGTATCTCTCCCCTCGTTTGTAAAGCGGCTCCACAACCCCGTTCCCCAATCCTTCTCAGGGACCCGGTGGGCCAACAATGCTAACTCATACGCTTTAAACCATTGGCTAATATCTTCATTCTTACTGTAATCCTTGATCACATCTTTAGGAAAATAAAACCTACTTTCTGCAGGCACAGATGGAGTGCTGCCACCAGAGGGATTCAACTCTAAACTCTTAGTTTTAAGCTCCATCTCCCTCACCATCTTCTCACGTTCAAACGCTAATTTCTCTCTCTCAAAATCTAATCTTTTGCTCTCCATTTCAGCTTCTCTCTTGCTTCTTGCATTCTCTAATTCCAACTGCCCTCCTAATTTAAGTTTTGCCATTTCTAACTTGTACCCCCTCTCCTTCTCCCTGTCTTCTAATTCTTCGGGGGAAAGGCTCCTAGAGGACGCACTACTGCCTGGAGATGACACTGGCCCACCTGTGGGCTCTTCCTCTTCCTCTTCTTCTTCCTCTTCCGGTACCACCACCGGATCAGAGGGATTTCTGGCCTCTAACCAGGCCTTCAGTGCTTTGAGGAAGCCCTCTTTCTTTGAGACACCTGTGGTAGGAACTTTAAACTGCTTGCAAAATCCTTTCAGATCTTTTAGCGTGTAGGAATCTATCTTCTCCTTATCGAATTCCCCCACAACATTCTCCACAGGTGTAGTAGCTCCGGCATTCTCCATGGTCAAAACTGGCAGTGTTTAAGAAAATAAGCTCCAGGAAAGCGGAGAACAAAAATAGGCAATCCTACCAAACAGATTGTGGCTGCGTTATGGTCTGCTTTCACTATGTAGCGTACACTAATCACTGCACATGAGTCATAAATGCAAAGTTCAAATCCTCACCGCTGACCACCAATGTTAGAACCGGCGGTCTCTAGTTGGCAGAGGTATACACTTCTGACAAATAGGGACCAACCAACTCTAGTCAGGGCAAGGGGATTACACACTCAGATAACCCCTGCTACCCCCTTGGTAGCTTGGCAGAGCAGACAGGCTTATCTCAGAGGCAGTGTGTTAAGCATTTATGACCACATACAGTAATAGAGTGAATACACTACAGATGGACACGACACAGAAGTTATTATAAAAATAGTATTTTTATATAAGACTTAGCACAAGACCAAATAACGACAAAAATATACCACAGTCTTAATAAATACTCTTTGGAAGGAAAAATAATAGTTCAAGTAAGGTTTCTTCTTGGCAAATAGTTCTTTAGCAAAGTATTCTTCTGAGCACAGTTCTTTGGCAACAATGTAACCCCCACAGGAGTCACACGACGTCGAGTCTACAAGATTCCCAAGGTTCGGCGTCGACCGCGAGGAGCGCTACGTCGAGCCTGGAGTTGCAACAGACCCCACAAGTACAGTACCTTGAGAAACGAAGAAAACGATGATCCACGGCGTCGAGGTCGGCGTCGATCGTGCCTCGGAGTCGGGTCAATCCGCAGCGGCGCCGAGGGATGTCGGGCCGGAGCAGCGCTCACGGCGTCGAGAAGGGCGTCGAGTCGATGCGATCAGCAGCGGCGTCGGGACGGGGTCGCTTGGAGGTAGAGCCGATACTCACTCCTCACTGGCGTCGATACCGGCGTCGAGACGGGGTCACTTGGAGCTGGGGCCGATACCCACTGCTCACTGGCGTTGCTGCTGGCGTCGATCGGGCCCGGCGGCCGGCGTCGAAGGCTCGGGACACTGGAGCCGTTACTCACGATGTCGAGCTGGATTCGGCGGCGTCGGCGGCGTCGAGACTGCAGATTTTCCCTTGTGTACTGGAAACAACACTTTCCAGCAATTCAGCAAATGGTGAAGTCCTTTGGCCCTGTGACTTCAGCAGGAGACTGGCACTCTTCCAGTCCTTGGAGATTTCCTAGCAAGTGTTCAGAGAGTACACACCAAGTTCCTCTCTCCTTGTTCCTTGGCAAAAATAAAGAAGCAGCTTTCAGGTTCCTCCACAGCAAAACAGCACTCTGGCAGAAAGGGGAGGCAAGTCCTTAGATCAGCAGGCTTCTTGTCCTTGGTACAGGTTTCCTTGTCAGAAGTGATCTGAGTTCTTGGTTCAGGGGTCCTTCTCTTATACCCCTTTTTCCCTTTGTTCCCTTTGTCCAAGCAGGGCGATTCCCACCATCTCAGGTTTGTTGTGGGTGTTGCCAGGCAGAGGCACCTGGCCTATTCACTGAGCAGGGCAGAGTCCTCAGCCGCCCAGCAGGAGGCGGAGCCAGTATTGTCACTGGTAGGAGCAGGGCTATCAGTCGCCCAGCAGGAGGCAGGGCCAGTATTGTGTCAGGCAGGGCAGGCTACTCTTCCCTCACTCTACGTGTAAACGCCCCATTCACCCCACACTGACTCACTCAGACCTCTGGAGCCACTCAGCCCCTGACACACACACCAAACCAGCAGAGACCGGTAGATAGTTGGACAAGAAAATAGCCACTTTCTAAAAGTGCTATTTTCAAACATAGAATTTAAAAATCATCCATCCTAAAGGGTGTGTTATTAAATTCTGAGTTCAGGGATACTAAACTCGACTTGCTACCATGCTCCCTGAGTCAGATAGATTATAATGGAGTTAATAATCAGTCTGCCCAGTCTGGCCTATTGGAGGCAGGTAGCCCTTCAATAGTGAAAAACGAAAATGGCTGTAATTCACTATTAGGTCATGCCACACACATCAGGGCATGACCTACCTTTTACCAACAATGCACCCTGCCCTAGGGCCTACCATAGAGGTGTCTGAAAGGTGGCAAAGTGAAGGTTTAGAGACTGGCAAGTAGGTTTCCTTACCAAGTCGACATGGCAGTCAGGGACTGCACGCAGGCGCCGCGGTGGCAGGCCTGAGACACATTTTGCACGCTGCTTCTGTGGGTGGCACAACCAGTGCTGCAAGCCCACCAGCAGCAGTTAACTTACACGCCCTTGGCACGCGCAGTGCACTAGACTAGGGTCTGAACAGTAAGTCAACCAAGCCAATCATGGTAACACCAATCAACGTAACAATTTAGCATAGGGAGCACTTGCACTGTGGCACTGATCAGCAGTGGCACAGTGCCCAAAGCAATAATCCAGCAAAAACATCGTAAACAGAGGAGGCAAACAGAAAAAAATGGAGGAGAGACTCATGCCAATGATGCCAGGTCTAACACCTACTATGCATTAAAACACCATTGCTGAAATGAAGATCTTCCCACACACCATTTAGAAATCATGTTGGTTGCTTGCATATAAAATTGATTAGGAATTGGCTTTTATAGTGACTCCTATACACATTGAGCTTGCCTTATTAATAGCTTTAGGGCATTACAAGATTGGGATAAAGATGCCTCTCTGCTTATAAACATTACCGCTAAGCACGACTGTGAATACAGTTTTGCGGTTTATGTCCCCCGCAAGAGCCAGATCATTCTTCTGTAATTTTGTCACACCACCGTTAATAATATCAAACACATTGTGCCAGCAAAGTGTTGCTTCCCTGCTTATAGACATAATTGCCAATACGACTTCAAACAAACCTTTGCAGGTTATACCTCCCGCTAACTCGGATCCCTTTTCCCCTAACGTTATAACATCTTACATTATAAATATGGAGCACATTATGCCAGCAAAGTCCTTTTCCACATAGGGCTCCATAACTGATTAAAAACCATTCGAAGTCCCGATGGTTGAAGAGGACCAGGCAATGCCTGACCCCTGTAGGTGGGACAACGTGTACGGTCCCTTGACCGCGGCCCTGCCTTCAACCACGCCTCGAAACAGAGAAACGCCTGCTCTGTGATCGGGCAGACTTGAGATCACTGGATGTAGGTGGGATCGGAAACTGTTTATTCCTACTTCCCTTTTACTAATTAAAGTCAGGCGACCAGGCACATTGTTGTGGTAGGGCCTGCAGGGACACCGGATACCGCAAAGGGGAAAATAATCACGGCAGCATTATCACCAATTATCCACTTTGGAAACACTATATAAACCCCACGTACTCCATGACCATTCATCGACGGGGAGGAGAGACGGATGCAGCTAGGTTCCACAGCGGAAGGCATACCTTGACACAGTAAGAGTATGATTGGAGTGTGTGGTATGAGGGCAGATGCGCTAAATATACATAATGAGACCCCCTTTTGTAAAAAATGCAATGTGACTTTCAACCTGACAGACACACTTTGGTTTTGTCTTTTACCCTTCAGAGTGTGACTATAGGGGCTTCCCCCACCCCTCCCATGGAGAACGTTGTTTAGGATTCTTGAGTAAGATATGAGAGAGACCTTCTCTCAAAGCTTTTAATTGCGTGCGCACGTATGATTGACATGTGTCATGCACTTTTTACCACGAAAGCTAAGCAGTGTGGTTTTGGATGAGTTCATGTAAGTGACCAAGGAACACCTTCAATTTCTTGTTGTGCTTTTTTATTACTCCCACAGGCTAACTTGGAGCCCTCTCAAAGTGTGGAGTGATAACTGTCACTCCACCAAGTGGTTTATCTTTATCACCAGGTGGTAAAGACGGAGCCCACTTTATAACAGGTCCTGAAGAATGCCACGTACCCCTATGGGACACCAGGCAGAAACATGTTGACCCCATATTTTACGGTGATGGGTTAATAATTTCCCGAGATCAAGGTACACCTTTTTAATACCATACAGTTGCCCACTTAATTAAAATTGATTTGACAACTGTAATGGTTTTTAAATCACACTCACTACTCACGGGCCCCCACTTAGTTTAGAAGTGCATCCCTGTCGTCAGGTGCATGCCCGCCCTCTATCACACCAAGTTTTTAGAGGGCGAGGACGGCCAATGATGAAGCATGACACCAGGTGGTGTGTGAGGACAGTCCTTCACTTTTTGTGAGATGTCCACACTCACAATTCAGTTCTAAGCACCTATAGGTTACTGTTCTAGGAGCAGCCCCATTCGTGTGTAACATTATATGTTGGAGGCTGGTTAGCTCCAGGTGCCCTGTGCCTCTAGTTCCCTCCCCGGTTATAGATTGGGGTTAGTGTGGTTTATAAGTGTTGAGGCTTTGACAGCAAATGAGCTGAGAGAGAGTATTGAGTAGGGACAGAACCTGCAGACTGCTGTGAACAGTTTCACACGAGAGCACCCTCAGTGGAAGTGCTCTCAGCAAGGGCGTTTGTTTAAGTAAATAAACTTGGGACTTTCTCTTGGATACTCAAGAGAAAAGTACCTCATGAGTCTATAATCCTAGCCCATATCTAGATCAAAACCCTTACAGCAAAAGTTTTATAAGATGAAAGGTCGACCTCTTATAATAGGAACCTTGTTGAAATCAACCTTATTTCAAGGTTTAGGCACTTTTCACCATAGCAGGTAACTACCATTCTGGCTGGGAGGATAGAATGAATGAGAGAATGACTGCTGTTAGGTGTTCTAACTTAGAAAACCTAATAATTCGAAAGTTCACTGAAGTAGATTTGCAGGAGAATAAGGGTGACGTTTTTTTGGTATAAAACAGAGCTGCAGATATAACGGCCTTTACAGAGAACAGACAAGTACTTAAAAAGTCCCTCATAGTATTTAGATTTGCAAAGGAAGGAGAGACTGACTGACTAAAGCAGTCATTCTCAAACTTTTTGGAAGCAAGACCCACATTTTAGAGTGGCAAACTTTCGCAACCCACCTACCTTTAATGGACATGAGAAGGGGTGTTTTTTTTAATGTAATTAAAGCATCGTATTGTAGCGGTTTGTCATTACAGACCACACATTGCCAGTGAAGTGGCCACTAACCTTGCACAGACATAGATGGGTATATTCACAATGAAATGGTGCAGCGCTGTGGTGCGGCAAATTTAGCAGCGCCGCACCATTTAAAAAACACGGGGATGTGCCGTGTTCCTTACTGCTAAATGCATAGAGGTTGTTGGGTGTTGCAAAAATGACATCTTACCTCTGAGGAACTTCGATTTCCGATCGCGATCGAATCGACCCGCCATTTTGTGCTCCGCCGCCATTTTGTGTTGCCATCACTCAGGCAGCACGGCGAACAAAGTCTATTCTGCTTTTTCTGCAGCTTCATGTTGAAATAGCCCTTCTGCCTCTATTTGCAAAGCTGGTGTTAGGACTGGCCGAGTACACTAATCCCTGTCTGGTTTTTCTAATCCCCTTCTCAACTATCTGTTAGTTCACACTATTCTTTTCTGACTTTATCTTATCGTCTGGCCTTCACTGTCCTCTGCTAGCATTCTCTCGTTTCACAACTGTCCTCCAACACATACAAACGTATCTCGCCACCTTCAAGTTTGTTACGAATCCGTTAATGAATTAGTTTGAGGGAGGGGTGACAAACACAGTTGGAGGAAAGGTTTCTTCGAGTCATCTGACACTTTTGTTTTCAAATCTCTCCTATTGGTTCTGTCCTGTTTTCCAACTTTCCTTATTGGCTCTTTCTTGTATGTTCTTGGTGTATACTTGGTTAATGTATATGTTACCTATATAGTATATAAGATTGTGCGCCACAGAGTGAAGTGGCAGTCTCCTGAGAACCTACCTTGTGTACTTCTGGGATAACTGTACTAGCTGCAGCTAATAAACCTGATCTTCTAACGCCTAACAGAGTGTCCCGTGTCTCTGTGTAGCTGAGCAGGAGAACCCAGGAGATTAAGGCGTACCCTGCGCCACCAGGCCCAAAAGGTTCTGGTTCTTCACCACCTTTCTTTTCACACTCCCTGTACCCAAGATTATCACATAATTCAGTTTAAAAACTCTCCTCACTTTGCAGTCAATGAAAGAAATGAAAACAAAGTTCCACATGTCAAATAAATAAGCAGCAATTTGTCATAAGACAGAGCATTGCATTTGACCTCAGTCTTTGAAGCACCAGCAAAAATGAGAAGATTAACACAGAGGGGCATATTTACAAGGGGATTGCGCCATCGGAACATCCCTTTTCCGATGGTTCAGAAGCACAATGCCCTGCACCATATTTACAAAGCAGTGTTAAGCCACTTTGCGTGGCTTAACGTTGCTTTGTAAACATGGTACCCTTTCACACAGTTTTCTAAGTGAAAGGGGAATGCAATGATTGTTGCTGTAGGCATTTCACCACAACGCCCATTGCTTTTTTGATGCCGCCACAGAATACAAGGATGTGTAAATCTGAGGTCGTGCCAAAAACTAACACCATGCAAAAGCAGGTGTTAAGTTTGTTTCAACAAGGAGAAATACTTTTATCTCCCTCGTTTTTGCTCTTACTATGTGTGCTGCATTCTGCAGCACAAATAGAAGTAACAAATAGCTGTAAAAGATTATTTATGTGCAGGAAGGTGTCCCTTCCTGCACATAAACAATAATTCCTTGCAATACAGACACTCTTGCAACATAGTTCAAGGGTGCCTGCATGCAGGGATGATTCACTCGTGTATCTGTGGTGGCGCTAGGCAGCTATTTTTAGTGTCAGTGCAAAGGAAAAAACAGGAGTGCACCGCATTCTGGTAAATACGCAGCATCCCTGTTTTTTTAAATGACACAGTACAGCGCTGCAAAATTTGCGGCATTGCGCCATTATTTCCTTGTGAATATACCTCAGAATTTAAAGGTATCTTTATTTATTAGTCGCAATTTCACGACTCACCAGAAATCAGTTCATGGCCCACCAGTGAGTAGCGACCTACAGTTTCGGTAGCCCTGGACTAAAGTATAAAAAATACACGGTTGATTATTATATTTGTACCCAGGGTGGGACGTACCGAGGTCTGAAGTATTAAGGGAAGTGTACCATGACCAAGTAATAGAAAGTATAATTTCTGGGGAAAAAACCTGTTGTGATAAACCTCTAGAGTAAACTAAATATTTTTACAAGTTAAACTTAAATGGGTGGTTATTCACAGTGGGTGTGACAAGTCACTATGCCAAAGAATTGTTCTGTCGGCATTTCCATTAAAAGACAGAGTGGAGGCATGCACCTTTAAAATGAAAGTCATAGATGCTTATTTATAAAGTTCTGTCTGTGCATGCTATTTGTAGAGGCATGTAAAGGGCAAAACAAAGTTCATGGGCCAGCTTGACATCCTCAAGGAGCTGAGAGGGTCAGAGCCCCTCCTCATGAATATTACACGCAGATGACAGTGCCATAAACCTGATAAACCAAAAAGGGCCTCACAGGTATTACAGCAAGAGTGAGTCTAGTACTGAAAATATGCTTAATGTATTCCATAATATCCTAGAAAACAAAGAAGAGGGACTAAAACCATCCCAGCCGCAGGCTCCACATTAAAAATCCTGTCTTGCTTTTTAACTTGTGAGTTTATTTTGTTTCTTTCAGTAGGGATAGTATTTCTTTTCACTGTCATACCTCGATCTTTGGGCCAACATCACCTGATTTAATCAATCTTATCAGCAGCAGCAGATACACAGACAATTGTAAATAAAGATATTGGAGAACATATTCTAAAGTGATCTTGGCTTAGCTGTGAGAGAATCGATGTACCCACATGCAAGTGATTCATAGCTGCAAGAACAGTTAGTGCAGCCTCCATTTCTAGGTAACTTCCAACTGAATTCATGAGGCACTTTGTTTATGTGTAAATATTTTAGTGCCTTATTCATCATGTTCTGCTTTAAGAAGTCAGAAATCTACTTCTGTCCATTTTAATATCTGCTTGTTGCAGATTTGTGTCTTTTGGGGTAATCACAAACAGCCTCATGAGTTCCCCTGAAAATCTCTAAATGTCATATACATCCAAGAGTGATGTTGCTGGCCAAGATTTAGAAATTAAGATTTTTCACTAATCAAAAAATATGGATTAATGAGCCAAGGATTATGGGCATTTTACATTTAACATGTTTATTTCGACATGGTAAATATTTTGTGGACACAGCGATTGCTCTTCCTTCACCCATTGGATTTCACTTTATTAAGAACAGACCTACCCTTAGCAATAGCCAGAGTGCTGTACACAGGGATACATCTTAAGTAAAAATAAAACATGAGAATAAAATATAACCTGCATTGGCATGACATGGTCAGTGGCATCACTGATGACATCATTGATGACATCTCAGATGACATCAATGATGACGTCATCTACTGAGTGTAAGAGTTTCGAAAACGTTTCTGTGACTTAAAGATATATACTAATCTAGAGCATAAATTACATTACTATTCTTTCTATACTACTAATGAGTGATACTATTTCTAACATATGTTATCTGAGTGAGTGTGTAAATGTCTAAACCAAGTGTGTCTGAGTGACTGCATGGGTGTGTGAGTGGCTTTATAGGTGAGTAAGTGGGGGTGTGAGAGGCTGTATGGGTGAATGAGTGGATGTGTGAGTGACTTTATGGACGAGTGAGTGGCAGTATTGGTAGTTGAGTGGGTGTATGAGTGGTTTTATGGGCGAGTGAGTAGTTGTGTGAGTACTTGTATGGGTCAGTCAATGGGTATGTGAGTGGTTGTATGGGTCTGTGAGTGGTTGTCTAAGAGGTTGTATACGGTGTGAGTGGTTCTATGGATGATGTCATCAGTGATATCATCAGTGATGTCATTTGAGATGTCATCTGTGTTGTCATCAGGGATGTCACTGACCATACTCAATTTCAACAAAAGAGCAAGAAAAGAGGGAAATTGCTGGGGCAGCACGAGGCGAAACCTCTTTATTTAAAAGAACCCTCACTCACCAACCTAGTTGGTGACATGCTTCATGATTGGGTTCCCACCAGAATGTCCCCGTGGTGCGCTACGACACCTGAATTACAGCAGAGCGGGTTTTTTGGGGGGACAGTGTAAGTGTAGAGTCCGATTTGAACAATAACGTGAAAGTTGGTCAACATGTTTCTGCTTATGGATGCATTTTCAGCTAAGCATTCTGTGGGTTTTCCAAAGAGCCGCTGTACTGTGAAGGCGTTAATGGCTTCACTTCATGGGTTCCGGGAGGGGGTAAAGCTACTTTTTGTATGGTGCTCTCCCTCTTAAGACCTGCCTGTTGCCTGCTGCGGACCCGAATATATTCACAGTACAGCGGCTCTTTGGAAATTCCACAAGGCCGCATTGGTGAAACCGTGAGTTTTGCCTTGCACACCCCCCCCATAGATTAGGATACGCCTTAGCGTGCGTATACCGCCATGGGGTTTCTGGTCCTGAAGAATGATTAGCTAAAAATGCATCCATAAGCAGAAACATGTTGACCAATCATCACGTTATGTTTAAATCGGACTCTCCTGGTATACCTAACCAGCCAGCTCAAGTCCGTCTCACTTGTTTTAAACGATCACTGGTTCTCCACCATTAAAATTACTTTGGGAAATAACCAGCGATCTTTTAACCTGCACTACCCCTATACTTACACTGTCCCCCAAAAAAACCCGCTCCGCTGTAATTCAGGCATCGTAGCACACCAGGGGGCACTCAGTCCCTCTGGTGGGAACCCAATGATGAAATATGTCACAAACTAGGTTGGTGAGTGAGGGTTCTTTTAAATAAAGAGGTTTCTCCTCGAGCTGCCCCAGCAATTTCCCTCTTTTCTCGCTCTTTTGTGGTTATTAAGTATATTCGTCAGGGGGACGAAGAGTGACAATTCCCTCACTCTCTAGTTGTTAACATATGTCACTGACCATGTCATGAGTGATATAATAAGTAAGGTCATAACAGTGCATTGCATAGTGTAAGTTATAGTTAGCTTAGGTGACTAAAACTGCAGAATTTTACTGGCTTTGTAAGAGTGAAATCGGAGCCAAACTACAACATCCCTGTAACCTTTGTTTTTTTCAGTGAATTTCGAAGTTTTTTTTAATGCTGCTTCCTAACTATAACGTCCTAGCAACCTTTGGTTTTTAAGTGAAGTTTTAAGATTTTTTCAAATTTTATTTTCTAACTGTTAACTGTAATGTTTGAGAGTAGGTGTGTGAATGAGTGCATGAGTATCTCAATGGAGGTTTGAGGGAGTGTCTCTATGGGTGTGTGAGTGTCTGTATGGGTCTGTGAGTGGCTGCATAAGTGTCTCACTGGGTGTGTAAGTGGCTGAGCGGGTGCATGAGTATCTGAATGGGTCTGTTTGAGGGTACATTTGTCTCAGAGTAGGTCTGTGAGTTGGTTCTGTGAGCCTCTGAGTGGGTCTGTGAGTGGCTGTGTGAGTGAATGTATGGATCTGTGAGTGTGTGCATGAGTGTCTGAATGGGTCTGTGAGTGGCTGTGTGAGTGGCTATATGGGTCTGTGAGTGGGTGCATGAGTGTCTGAATTAGTGTCTGAGTGCATTAGTGAGTGGGTGTCTAAGTGTTTGTGTGGGTTTGTCAGTAGCTGTGCGAGTGACTTGGCTACAATTAAACTACATCTGCCTGTTTATCCAACAAGAGTCCACAGTTTTGTACAAAATATCTACCAAAGTGGTGTTTTTCTACTGGTTAATTACTAAGTGCTACCTCCTTGGGTAAATGTCCAGTATGTATTCTGCACTACAGCTGCCTGTATGCAAGAGCAATAGCTTCATCTCTTTCCCTACCTGCACGACTGCGGGCTGGGGAGGAAATGAAAACTCGGCTTCCAGCAAGCAGGAGCACTTTGACAGCTCCTGCTTGCTAGAAGCTGAGTGTTTGTTTTTGCTTCCAAACAAAAGCAAACAGCTATATCCTGAGGGTAGGCAACTCAGACGATAGCAGGAGCCGGCCCTGGGAGGGTGGGGATCCCCAGGGCCATTTGTGGCTTCAGGAGGGGGTGTTGAGGCCCCCTCCTTTGATATGCACGGGCTGTCCCCGGTGAGGTGGTACTCCCCAACCGTATATGTCCTGGGAACAGGGGCCACACAGGCCCCCTCTGTGAAAAAAATATATTTGGCCATGGGGATGTGGTGGTCACCTGGGCCGGGGGGGGGCATGCAGCTCCCACTATGTTTTTTTACAATTGTAACCCCAGGGAGGTGGTGTTCCCTGGAGCATAAATGAGCCCTTGGAGGACCCCATGTACCCCCACCATTTATACATACACCTCTGCATGCCTCAGGGCGTGGCCGATGTGGGGACTTCCTTTGAAAGCAAGCATGGAAGACTGCACTTGTTTTTAATTTTTTTCCATGAAGTTTTGTGATTTTGTGGCAAAAATACACAAAACATGCTTTTTTGCTCTGGCGCGGTCCCTCTGGGATCCCAGGACCAAGACTAGGGCATAAGGGTATTCATTTTTCTTTTTTTCTTTTTTTTTATGGGGACTCAGCTGAAGCCAAGTCCAAAGATGGCTGCCAACACTTCCTGGCAGCCAATCAGAGCTCTGCAGATCTCTGCACCAGCTCATTATTCGCAAAAGCTTCGCGACCACAGATACAGATTCGGATTTCCCTTAATTTCTTGCAAACGTCTGAGCAGGTTTACACCAGACAACTGAAAGCATTGGCAATCCCCCCCCCCCTCCTCCCTTGACAAATTGGCTCAAAGCTTTCCATGCACAACTAGAATCACTGGAGCACTTTTTTGGGGAACATTTTGTTAAGATTCGTGAACGGCGCCAAAGATATAGACAAGCCAAAAAACGCTTTTCCTATGGAAGCATGGTTCTAACTGTAACTACCTACTGGCCTATAAAATATAAATACCTATCAGTAGTTATAGATAGGACTATGTTTCCATAGAAAAAGCATTTTTTAACTTTACTATATCTTTGGGGCCATTTGACGACTCTTCACAAACTTTTCCCAAAAAGTGCCCCGGTGATTCTAACAGTGCATGGAAAGTTTTGGGGTGATCCGTCAAGTAGGGGCAGAGAAAAAAGGGGGGGTCAAAAAAAGTGTTTTTCCCATGTTAATTTCAATAGGAGACTTAAACACGACTACAGCACAAACCGCTGGATGGAATTAAACCGAATTTGACAGAAAGGTAGCTATTGGTTTGCAGGTCATACTTTCAGCTATCCGGTGTACATCTGTTCAGTAGTTTGCAAGAAATTAAGGGGAATCCAAATTTGTATATCCATGAGCGTGGCTGAATCGCGAAAAATAATGAACTTGTGCAGAGATCTGCAGAGCTCTGATTGGCTGCCAACACTTCAACCAGAAAGTGTTGGAAGCCATTGTGGCACTCAGCTTGAGCCAAGTTCCCTAAAGAAAATGAAAAGAAGAAAAGGCTAGAAAAGAAAAGAAAAGAAAAGAAAAGGCTATAAAATATAAAATAAAATAAAATGAAAAGAAAAGGCTAGGGACCTCCTAGCCTTGGTCTTGGGCTCCTAGAGGAACCCAATCAGGGCAAAAAAGCATTTTACCACAAATTTATGAATTCATGGCAAAAATAGTTTTTTAAAAAGAAGCATGAGTTCCCGCGCATGTTTTGAAAAGGGCCCCCTGGCAGGCCAGGTCCTGGGGCATTCTCTAAAAAAAAGTAGGGGACACAGGAGGTCCTGCTCCTGAGGCTCATTGAGCCCTGTGAACCACCACCTTCCAGAGAATTCTTTCCATAGAGGAGGGGATCCGCATGAACCCCCTTCCATGTGCTCAAATGAGCCCCTGGGACCACCAACTCCCTGGGGCTTTACATAAAAAAAGTGTGCTGGGGCCACGAGGACCTCTCCAGGCCCCGGGGACCATTACCTCTCCAGGCCTTATGTTAACATGAAGAAGGGGACACGTGGACTCCCCCGCCCACCTTCACGGAGCTGTCTGTTTTTTTTTCCAAAGGGGGGCCTGCTGCCTTCCTCCCTGGCTGTTCTTGGCCCTGGAGATTGCTACCCCGAGAGCCGTCTGTTGTTATGTCCAAGGTGCCCACCCCCGGGACATAGCTGTTTGCTTTTGCTTGGCAGGAGCTGACAGCTCTCGCCAAGCAAAAGCAAACACTCCGGTTCCAGAGGGCTGGAGCTGTCAAAGTGCTCCCGGACGCTGGAAGCAGATGTTTCCTCTCTTTTCCCACCCACAGACATGTGGGCAGGGAAAGAGATGAAACAATTACTCCTGCACGAAGGGAGCTGCCTTGCCAACAGCTCTCACCATGCAGCAGCAATGCTGGCTACCACAGGAGGTGGAGAATTGGCTGAGACCGCGGGGGCCATGGCCAGGCTGCGATGGATGGGGTCCCCAGGGCAAAAATGTATCCAGGGACGGGGGTTGTGTGGCCCCTTCTCCCATTTTTTAAAGGTCAGGTCCCAGTGGATGGGGTCTTCAGGGCCAAAATTGGCCTAGGGTGGGGACTGCATGGCCACCCATTCCCTACAAAAATATATATATTTAATGGGCAGGTTATTGGAGATGGGGCCCCCAGGACCAAAATCAGCCTGGGGAGGTGGCCTGCTCAGCCCCGCTCCACCACTCAATAAAGGCCAGGCCCCGGGAGATGGGGTCCTCGGGGTCAACATTGGGATGAATGAGAGGTTCTATGGGTGTGTGAGTGGTTCTCTAGATGATGTAATCAGTGATATCATTTGAGATGTCATCAGTGATGTACCTGACCATGTCATGAGCAGCACATTGCAGGGCATATGTTATAGCTAGCTCAGATAATTATAACTGCTTAATTTTACTGGTTTTGTACGAGTGAAATCTGAGCTTAACTATGATGTCCCTGTAACCTTTGATTTTTTCAGAGTATTTTGCCAGTAGGTTGTTACAGTTAGGACCTAGTTTCCATAGGAATAGCGTTTGACGAATCTTCGCAACATTTTTAAAACTAGTGGTCGGCTCACTTTAGCTGCTGTGTTGAAAGCTTCAGCGTGAATCATCAAACGGGTGCCAAAAAAAAAGGGAGGTCCATAAACGCGTTTTTGTCCTTGTTAATTTCCATAGAAAACTTTAGACACGGCTACAGCCTGAACTGCTGAACAGAATTACACCGAATTAGGCAAAAAGGTAGCAATTGGTTCAGAAACCTTTCTTTTTGTTAAATGGTGTAAATCTGTTCAGTAGTTTCAGAGAAATTTAAATATTTACAAATATCCATATATCCCAGCAAAGAATCTGCAAACCCTCCCGATCTCAAGCCTGAGATCTGATTGGCTGCCAACACTTCAGACCAGGAAGTGTTGGCAGCCATCTTGTGACTCATTTGAACCGAGTCACAAGAAAAAAGGTAAAAAAGCAAGAAAAGGAGGCAGGGTAAAAACGCCCTGACCCCCTAGGCTTGCTCAGGGGATCCCACAGGGACCTGGAGGACCAAAAAAGCGTTTTTTAAACTTTTCAGCAGGATTCACGCTAGGTGTGTGAATCCTGCTGACATTTTTTGCAAAATGAAGCACGGTCTCCAGTGCTTTGTTTCTAAAAAAAGACCCCGGGTGGGCCAGGTCCCGGGGGCAATGCTATAATTGTGATGCGGGGGCCGTGCCACCTGCAGCCTTAGGGACCACCACCACCTCCCTAGGGAATTTTTGTTTTAAAAAAAGTGGGTGTGGCCTCTGACCACCTCTCAGCAATCCCACTGTGTGGGGCTTACTAGAGATACCTGGTGGGTTAGTTAGCCCCTAAGGACCCTCAGTAACGACGGGGACTTCATCCCCCAACCAAGAGCATGAAAGGGATCCTCAAGAAAAAAGGGAACTTCATACCCCAACCTACAGTGTGTCAGGAGGCATGTTTGCAGAGTGGTGGAGAAAGAGGTGTGGCCTGCATCCACCTCTCACCAATCCCATTGTGTGGAGCTTACTGGAGGTAACAGGTAGGCAAAGGCACCTCCTGGCACACTATTGGTTGGGGGATGAAGTCCACTTTACTCCTGAGGGACTTTGGGGGCCAAGAAGCCCTCTTGGTGCCTTCTGTAAGTCCTATGCTGCTGAATTCCTGAGCACTAGTTTGAGGCCCAACCCCCTTTCTCCACCACTCTGCAAACACAACTACTAGTTAAACAAGCATTTGCAATGCAATAGGTATCGCATTTGTGAGAGTTGGAGCTATTGGCGTTGTAAATGTAAAAGTTTTTTACTAATGTTGTTTTGAGTGGAGTGGATGTACGTTGTGTGAAGTGGAATTATTTAGTATGTTGTGCAGTGAAATTATGTGGATAGAAAATCTGTGGTCTTTAGTGTATGAGAATTATGTGGAGTGGGATTTTGTGTTATGTAGAGTAATTATGTGGTATGGTAGTCGGTGTTGTGGAGTGGTAATCTTAGGTTTAGTCTTTCTCATTTCCATAGAAGCTAAACTATGAACTCAATGAGACACAAAAAGAAGCAACCACAGAAGAGAACTTTTGGATGTAGTCAGAGGTATGAGCAGGGCCACTGGACTTATGCGAATGTTCAGCCTTGAAGATTTTCACATAATTATACATTTTCCGCGTTTCCCACACTTCTGCGCCTTCATTCTCTTTTTGCACCTTCCTTCTTCTTTTTGTAGTTCTCTTTTTTCTTTCTGTACTTCTCTTGCTTCTTTCTGCACCTCTCTTGCCGCACCTCTGTCCTTCTTTCTGTACCTCTCGTGCCTCTTTCTTCACCTCTCTTGCCTCTATCTCCACCTCTTGCCTCTTCCTGCACCTCTCTTGCCTCTTTCTGCACCTCACTCTCTTCTTTCTTCACCTCTTTTGCTTCGCTCTACAACTCTATTTCCTCTTTCTACACTTCCCTTCCTTCTTTCTGCACCTCTCATGCTTTTTTCTGTGGCTCTCTTGCCTCTTTATACACCTCTCTTGCCTCTTTCTGCACCTTGCTTCCTCTTTCTGCGCCTTTCTTCTTCTTTCTGATCCTCCCTTGCCTCTTTCTGCACCTCACTTGCCTCTTTCTGTACCTCTCTTGCTTATTTCTGCACCTCTCTTGCTTCATTCTGCACGCCTCTTGCTTCTTTCTATACCTTTCTTCCTCTTTCTGTGCCTTCTTCCTCTTTCTGTACCTCACTCTCTTCTTTCTGCACATTTCTTGCCCCTTTCTGCACCGCTCTTGCCTCTTTCTGCACCTCTCTTTTCTTTCTGCACCTCTCTTGCCTCATTCTGCACATCTTGTTCCTCCTTGTGTACCTCACTCTCTTCTTTCTGTACCTCTCTTGCTCCTTTCTACCCTTCTATTCCCTCTTACTACACTTCCCTTGCTTCTTTCTGCACCTCTCTTTCTTCTTTCTTTGCCTCACTTGCCTCTTGCTGCAACTCTCTTGCCTCTTTATGCACCTTTCTTCCTTTCTGTGCCTTTCTTCTTTCTGCATCTCTCTTGCCTCTTTCTACACCTCTCTTGTCTCTTTCTGTACCTCACTTGCATCTTTTTGCACCTCTCTTGCTTATTTCTGCACCTCTCTTGCTTCTTTCTGCACTCCTCTTGCTTCTTTCTACACCTTTCTTCCTCTTTCTGTGCCTTTCTTCCTCTTTCTGCACCCCACTCTGTTCTTTCTGCACCTCTCTTGCCCCTCTCTGCACCTTTCTTGCCTCTTTCTCTACCTTTCTTCCTTCTTTATGCACCTCTCTTGCCTCTTTCTTAACCTCTTTTGCCTCTTTCTGCACCTCACTCTCTTCTTTCTGCACCTCTCTTGCTTCTTTCTACACCTCCATTTCTTCTTTTTACACTTCCCCTGCTTCTTCCTGCACCTCTCTTGCTTCTTTATGTGCCTCTCTTGACTCTTTCTGCACCTCTCATCCTCTTTCTGCACCTTTCTTCCTCTTTCTGTGCCTTTCTTCTTCTTTCTGCACCTCTCTTGCCTCTTTCTGCTCCTATCTTGCCTCTTTCTGCACCTCACTTGCCTCTTTCTGCACTTCTCTTGCTTCTTTCTGCACTCCTCTTGCTTCTTTCAATACATTTATTCCTCTTGCTGTGCCTTTCTTCCTCTTTCTGTACCTCACTCTCTTCTTTCCGCACCTCTCTTCCTTCTTTCTGCACCTCTCTTGCCTTTTTCTGTACCTCATTCACCTCTTTCTGCACCTCTCACTCTTCTTTTTGCACCTCTCTTGCTTCTTTCTACACCTCTCTTGCTTCTTTATGCACTTTTCTTTCATCTTTCTGCACCTCTCTTGCCTCTTTCTGTACCTCTCTTGCTTCTTTCTGCACTTCTATTGCTTCTTTCTGCACCTTTCTTCCTCTTTCCACACATCTTACCTATGTAGGTGTAGTTAGAAATTAGCATTTTAAAAAGGTGGAAAAACCACAGGTTTCAGGGTCATTATAGTTAGAAATACGCATATATAGTTAGGCTGACATTTCACTTGTACAAAACCTGAGAAATTCAGCCATTATAGTTAGCTGAGCTAACTATAACTTGCGCCCTCGCAATGCACTGCTGATGACATCATATATTACATCACTGAGGATGCCGCATTAAATGATGAAATTAGGTAGCTTCGTAACAAATACGCCTCCCAAGATGGCCACCAGAGAAAAAAGAGCCCAAATGTAGCACAAATATCACCCAAATGTAGCCCAAGTCTTGTCCTATGACGGAAGTGTTCAAAACACTTAATTGTTGTTTTTTTTGCATTTATATAACACAGATTAGACCGAAACATTTTGATGTGCTTACATGGACATCAGTTACAATACACAAGGACACATTCATTTTGGTTTTAGGTATGGGGAGATTAAGTGATCTTCCCAGAATCACAGGATGTCGAGCTGATTCTGAAACTCGAACCTCGTTCCACAGTTGCGAAGTCTACAGCTTTTTACATAAAGCCACGTACTCTCCCTTAAGTGTAACAAAAGAGAACTTTTGGATGTAGTCAGAGGTATGAGCAGGGCCACTGGACTTATGCGAATGTTCAGCCTTGAAGATTTTCACATAATTATACATTTTCCGCGTTTCCCACACTTCTGCGCCTTCATTCTCTTTTTTGCACCTTCCTTCTTCTTTTTGTAGTTCTCTTTTTTCTTTCTGTACTTCTCTTGCTTCTTTCTGCACCTCTCTTGCCGCACCTCTGTCCTTCTTTCTGTACCTCTCGTGCCTCTTTCTTCACCTCTCTTGCCTCTATCTCCACCTCTTGCCTCTTCCTGCACCTCTCTTGCCTCTTTCTGCACCTCACTCTCTTCTTTCTTCACCTCTTTTGCTTCACTCTACAACTCTATTTCCTCTTTCTACACTTCCCTTCCTTCTTTCTGCACCTCTCATGCTTTTTTCTGTGGCTCTCTTGCCTCTTTATACACCTCTCTTGCCTCTTTCTGCACCTTGCTTCCTCTTTCTGCGCCTTTCTTCTTCTTTCTGATCCTCCCTTGCCTCTTTCTGCACCTCACTTGCCTCTTTCTGTACCTCTCTTGCTTATTTCTGCACCTCTCTTGCTTCATTCTGCACGCCTCTTGCTTCTTTCTATACCTTTCTTCCTCTTTCTGTGCCTTCTTCCTCTTTCTGTACCTCACTCTCTTCTTTCTGCACATTTCTTGCCCCTTTCTGCACCGCTCTTGCCTCTTTCTGCACCTCTCTTTTCTTTCTGCACCTCTCTTGCCTCATTCTGCACATCTTGTTCCTCCTTGTGTACCTCACTCTCTTCTTTCTGTACCTCTCTTGCTCCTTTCTACCCTTCTATTCCCTCTTACTACACTTCCCTTGCTTCTTTCTGCACCTCTCTTTCTTCTTTCTTTGCCTCACTTGCCTCTTGCTGCAACTCTCTTGCCTCTTTATGCACCTTTCTTCCTTTCTGTGCCTTTCTTCTTTCTGCATCTCTCTTGCCTCTTTCTGCACCTCTCTTGTCTCTTTCTGTACCTCACTTGCATCTTTTTGCACCTCTCTTGCTTATTTCTGCACCTCTCTTGCTTCTTTCTGCACTCCTCTTGCTTCTTTCTACACCTTTCTTCCTCTTTCTGTGCCTTTCTTCCTCTTTCTGCACCCCACTCTGTTCTTTCTGCACCTCTCTTGCCCCTCTCTGCACCTCTCTTGCCTCTTTCTCTACCTTTCTTCCTTCTTTATGCACCTCTCTTGCCTCTTTCTTAACCTCTTTTGCCTCTTTCTGCACCTCACTCTCTTCTTTCTGCACCTCTCTTGCTTCTTTCTACACCTCCATTTCTTCTTTTTACACTTCCCCTGCTTCTTCCTGCACCTCTCTTGCTTCTTTATGTGCCTCTCTTGACTCTTTCTGCACCTCTCATCCTCTTTCTGCACCTTTCTGCCTCTTTCTGTGCCTTTCTTCTTCTTTCTGCACCTCTCTTGCCTCTTTCTGCTCCTATCTTGCCTCTTTCTGCACCTCACTTGCCTCTTTCTGCACTTCTCTTGCTTCTTTCTGCACTCCTCTTGCTTCTTTCAATACATTTATTCCTCTTGCTGTGCCTTTCTTCTTCTTTCTGTACCTCACTCTCTTCTTTCCGCACCTCTCTTCCTTCTTTCTGCACCTCTCTTGCCTTTTTCTGTACCTCATTCGCCTCTTTCTGCACCCCTCACTCTTCTTTTTGCACCTCTCTTGCTTCTTTCTACACCTCTCTTGCTTCTTTATGCACTTTTCTTTCATCTTTCTGCACCTCTCTTGCCTCTTTCTGTACCTCTCTTGCTTCTTTCTGCACTTCTCTTGCTTCTTTCTGCACCTTTCTTCCTCTTTCCACACATCTTAACTATGTAGGTGTAGTTAGAAATTAGCATTTTAAAAAGGTGGAAAAACCACAGGTTTCAGGGTCATTATAGTTAGAAATACGCATATATAGTTAGGCTGACATTTCACTTGTACAAAACCTGAGAAATTCAGCCATTATAGTTAGCTGAGCTAACTATAACTTGCGCCCTCGCAATGCACTGCTGATGACATCATATATTACATCACTGAGGATGCCGCATTAAATGATGAAATTAGGAAGCTTCGTAACAAATACGCCTCCCAAGATGGCCACCAGAGAAAAAAGAGCCCAAATGTAGCACAAATATCACCCAAATGTAGCCCAAGTCTTGTCCTATGACGGAAGTGTTCAAAACACTTAATTGTTGTTTTTTTTGCATTTATATAACACAGATTAGACCGAAACATTTTGATGTGCTTACATGGACATCAGTTACAATACACAAGGACACATTCATTTTGGTTTTAGGTATGGGGAGATTAAGTGATCTTCCCAGAATCACAGGATGTCGAGCTGATTCTGAAACTCGAACCTCGTTCCACAGTTGCGAAGTCTACAGCTTTTTACATAAAGCCACGTACTCTCCCTTAAGTGTAACAAATAATCAAGTGATCAACTAGATAAAAATACATAAAGATAGCAAATAATTTAAAAGTGCTTTGTCACTATTTGAGAACTCAGAAAATATGTCCTTATTTTAGTTTTTTAGAGCACTAACCATAATTTCTATGGTAATAACACCCTCTTATTTTTAGGTCTCGCCTAGCGAACGCAGCGCATGCGCTTCTTCACCTTGGTGAGACTCTATTGTCGTCGCTTTCGTTCGCGAAGGGAGACAAACCATGTGCGCGCCTGCCGCCGGACAGGCGATGTGCACGCTCATGGCGTCTCCCACCGCGTGCTTGATTTATTACGGCTTGGCCGCTCGCACCCTCCCAGCGCGCACGCTGTTTGCCTGCTCGCACGCTGTTTGCCTGCTCGTGGTTAACTTGCTTATGGAGGTTTGATGTGTTTTTGCGCCCCACCCCCGTCAAACTCCTCTGTTTGCAGCCATACTGAGTGCCGCACCACAGGCTTCTGGCCGGCTCTTTCTCTCGGTAAAGTTTAAAAGCATGACCCTATGATTCCGTGCACACAGTAAACAAAATAGTTTTACCCGACCGCCATTCCCCAGTGTCTCTACCCTGCTCAGACCTGGATACGGAGGGATTGGAGGCTGCCAGACTGTGCAGTAAGGCGGGGGTGGTGGAGGCAGCTCCTTTCCTCATCACTTCCCTTCACCACCCCACGCACGTAAACGTTTCCATTTTCTAATATTTTAGTTAATGCCCAGATTAAATTGCAGTGTTTTCTTTTTTTCGGCGCAATGCTTTAAATGACGTAAATGTAAACTTGGTGGTGCAGCAGGCAAGGAAGACAAGTAGACTTGATGCGCTTTGAGTCACTTATTTACACTTCAGTAAATAAACTCTATATGAAGAATGGCAAGTGTAATACAGCACACGTATATCGATGCTTATAGTATGTACTGTACATTGGACTTTATTCTTTTTTTACTTTGGAATCTTCTACACAGTATGTTCATTCTGGAGCACACACACACGCCTGGAATCAGTGGGGAATAACCTGAGGCACACTGGAGGTGTTAGAACGTTGGATGTTGAACCTGCAGCGCCGGTTCATGTTTGTGTGTGATGGCTCAGGCCCAGGTATCACTGTCAGTAGATGAGTAACAGCCCAGTGGAAAAAGGTAACACTTTCCTGTACAGTGGGGGAGGATCGCTGGACCTGGAGTGTCAAGGGAGTAGAGATGCTTCCTGAAGAAAAAATACACCTTCAAACCTGTTTTGGGTAGATAGCTTTTGGTATTTTATATTGAAATGCTTGTAGAAACATTTGGTATGGGCTCGGGTTCTGTAGGAAAGAAAGAACTGGTACATAACCACCTGATCGGCAGAAACCATATTTAATCATTAAGCGCACTTTAAAAATGCGCATTCGGAAATCGGTTTCTCAAATGAGCTGGTATTGTGGCGTTTTAGTGACAACAATCTTTTGTGAAGAATACGTTGGAACCACACTAATGCTTCAGTTTTACGAGCCGCTGAAGAAAGGTGGCACTAACTTGAAGTTCCCACTATTCTGAACCTCGGTTAGGACTTAGTGAAGGTAGTTTAGTGAAATTTAGAAGACGACTAGCATGTTGAAAAATCAGACACGTGGCTGGCTGTTGCCTTGGAAATGCCAGTTTAACTGGAGAAGAGACAGCCACGTGTTTGGCATGTAACATGTTTCTCAGAATTACATGCCTTGTAGTCGCACACCTTGGCCCTTATTCTTATTTTCCCATAGGCCTCTGCACTTCTGGTGATCCAGTGCCAACACACATATTTTGCTTGTGGCTTGGGTCTGCTGTAAGAAGCTTGCTCAAATATGTAGACATGCTTTGTGGTGTACAGACAGATTGACAGTCTGTGGTTAGTTTTCCAGAGACTGGAGTCATTTGGTTAATTTGTCGCCAAATGTTTCACTCCAAAAATATTTGTGATCAGCAATTAGTAATGCTAATGAGTTGTTTTATTTGAGTTGCGCCTTCAAAAGAGTGAATGCTACTCTAGTGTTGTTGAAGGCTTGTAAACATGGTTCTTTCCACAAACCTGGCTCAATGAAAGTAGTGTACTGGTTTGCCTAAGGTATGGCATGGGCATGCAGCATATCTTTAACAGTGACCCGATTAAGAGCAGAACAAATTGCAGACATTGATGCCGTAGTAACATTTCACCATTTAAAGTGAGTAAACAATTTAACATTTATTTGTGCAAATCATTCCACTATGATGCAGAGTGTCAGCAGTTTCACAGGTACTGAGAAAGGTAATCCTCCCTGTCTCCACCCCTCAGCATCCCCTCCAGGGGCAGCATGCACGTTAATAACAAGACTCAGTGGCGGTGTGCATAGCACTGGTGTTTGTCCTGCACTGCCGTATGTCAGCTATACTCAGGGCCACTGGAATTATATGTTTGTGCGGGCACTGCATTTTTCGTATAATTTGGAATTTGCCGCATCAGCCAAGTAATCTATCATCTACTGTATAATTCGCAGATTTTAACAAAAAAAATGTTCTGGCTTAGACGGTCCAATAGTTCTAAAAACGCAGCAACTCATGTTGCTGCACAATGGAAGGCCCTTTGCATAGGTTCAATGGTTACCTTTCCGCTGCTTATTACTATATTTGGGAGCTAAACCAACACTAACGCCGTACGACTATGCCTAGACACTGTTACGTGTAAAAATGAGAAATTAATTAATACTATCACAGAATGTACCACATGCTGCATAATTTGCCTTTCCTTACCACTTAATTTAGTAAACCTTCCCACATAAATTAGCCCCCTGTTGCCGCATAATTCCAGTGCCTCTGGCTATACTTCAGTTAGCCTCAGTCAGTGGTTCACAATTAGGACAGCGTGGCAGTGAACTACTTTAAGCAGAATGATTCCAATATATAACCAAAATACATAACTTGTGTGTTTTGACATATCTAATTTCTCTCTTTTGCAGTTTCCCACAAGAATGGTAATCAATTTCTCTACAACGTATTAATTTTGCTGATTGAAGAGCAACTCAATCAATATTAAATAATACTTTATAGTGTGGTACCTACTGTTGCTTGCCTGTAACTTTACATATGTTTTTATTTTAATCGTGCCACTCGACATGCTTGCAGTGATAAACAAGCATTTGCAATGCAATAGGTCTCACATTTACGTGAGTTTAAGCTATTGTCATTGTAAATGACATTGCCTTTTATTTATGTGTTGATTTTAAAAACATAAATAAAAGGCATTGTCATTTACAATGCCAATAGCTTAAACTCTCGCAAATGCGAGACCTATTGCATTGCAAATGCTTGTTGTAATTTCTGAAGAAAATGCTTTAGGTATTAAAGGTTTGATTATATCAGGAAGACGTCATGCATGCCACATTTTTGTAATAATTATAGAATTTTAGCAATCTAGTTGTTTGTTTGATTACTTTGGGGAGGCAGAGGTCTGCGGCACGGACTTGGATAATTGAAGGAAGGGAGGAGAGTGCAGAGGCAAAAAGTTGACCACCCTGGGCAGACAGGAGAGACAGGGGTAGCATAGCGGATCATGAAGGGCAAAGGAAAGGGGAGCAGTGGCAACTAACCAACAATGCAGGACAGTCATGAGAGGCTGTGACAATATAACAGGCCATTGAGGGCAGAAGGAAGAAGCAGTGGCAGTAAAACTATACATGCCAACAGAGCCGATTCAGGCAGGAGACTCCCAATGTTTTTAAGCTCAAAAGGGCTTTAATGTATCTGTCTCCTTTCTGAAATCTCCTCTTTTTCAATGTAAGTCAATGGGTAAATTCATTTCCCTGGGTTGTTTTTCCAAAATCTCCCTCTTACCAAGATTA
This sequence comes from Triturus cristatus, assembly GCF_964204655.1. Classification (NCBI taxonomy): domain Eukaryota; kingdom Metazoa; phylum Chordata; class Amphibia; order Caudata; family Salamandridae; genus Triturus; species Triturus cristatus. The sequence goes on along the minus strand of NC_140581.1, from coordinate 918,123,090 downwards.
AACATGTTGGCAAGTATGGTACATTGGATCATGGAGGTCAGGAGGAATGGGATAGGGACATGGACTTGGATAACAGAGGGCAGGAGGGAGATGGACAGGGGCACCAAACTGAACTTACAGGGCAGGCATCATGGGTTGCAGCAGCACAATACACCACACAGAGCAAGCAGCACAACAGACCATGGAAGGCAATAGGCAGAGAATAGGGCCATGCACATGGACAACAGAGAGCAGAGGAGAAACAGGCAAGAGCAGCAAGCTGACCAAACCGGACAGGCAGGAAGGGCAGTTGCAGCATAACGGACCATGAAGGGCAGGAGGGAGGGGGCGGGGCACAACAGACCAGACAAGGCAAGAGGGAGGGGATAGGGGCTTGTACATGGGAAATTTAGGGCAGGGGGCAAGGAAAAAGGGGGCAGGAGCAGCAAGCTGACAATGGAGGGCAAGCGGAATGAACATTGTGTGTACAATACACCATGTAGGGCAACAGTGAGACATACAAAGCAAACACAAAATGATGGATGGAGCGCTGAAAAGTTTCAGACACCCTAATTCAGACCCAGCCATATGCAATCAGTCTTGACCCTGTTCCTCATGGGAACAGTCTGTTCTTTAGCTCACTTTGCCACCCCAGTTCAGACAGAGCCATGTGCGAATCAGTCTTGTTCCTCATGGGAAAAGTCCAGCCCAAAATGCCAAGCCAGGTCTTCCCTGGGCCGGAAACAAGCATCCTAGGACCAGTGTCAGGGTAACATCCTTCATCAGCCAGGCTAGCTTGAATCCAGTGGCAAAGTGAGCAAGGGACACAAGTCTGGGCATACCCTGCCAACTTATGGAGGACAAAGCAGACACAAGGAAATGATGGATGGAGCGCTGAAACTTTTCAGACGCTCAAACCCAGTTAAAGATCTAGGTTCAATCCATCATCGTTTTTAGCTCACTTCGTTACTCTGGGGGGATTCACTGGTGGCGGCGTATCATTTCGATGCATTCCCAAGTTTGACAGCGTTAGTAAATTTGGGAATGCTCCACAATCCATGGGTGGATACATGGGAACGCCCATGCCTCACTGTGGAACACCCCCCAGATGCAGTGTAACGCAATGTAGCATAATGGGCTGTGCCGTGTATCAGTTTCTCTACTAGGCCACACAAAGGGGATACAAATGCGTCACTGCATGGCTAAGTTAATACCAAATAACATTTTGCGTCGTAGCTGCGCCAAAAAAGTGCTGCAACCGCAACACAAAATGCTTGTAAATCTGGGTCCTAGTTCCTAAGGAGTTTTGACATATGTAACAAGAAATAGGGCAACAGAACCCAGGATTGCAATTAAGTGGCAGGGTATAGTGATTGGGGCCTGGGTTTCAGGTCATTGGGTTTGAAGGAGTAGATATTACTACATTACATTCAAACAGGTGGATATATCCAAGGCCGCAACTGCGATGGATTGTCTCTGCTTTAGGACAGTCTTAACAGGCCTATTTCCTTGATCCTGAGCATCGGGGGCAGGGGTTGGGTTTCTCATTTTGCATCAATCCTTTCATTATTTAGCACGAGTTTAAGGGTTTAATTTAGGGGCATCGTCGAAGCACGCTTTCTTCATTGTGAAATAGCATTATTAATAACATTTTCGAAATCTGCATTATATCAGAAAAAGCAAGTAATAAACTTAGCAAATACGGTGTTCAGTTACAGTTGTCAGATACACGAGGGCTTCAGAAATCAATGTTTTCTAAAGTTCACTTCATAACGTTTATAGTTATACTTTAAGAAAAAAATCACACTTGTCCGTCGGATTCTTTATAAAAAACTATTATTATTTGAATTAAATATTTCTAAACCGATTTTATTATGAAACACTTTAAGAACAAGAGTTCCGCAAAGGGAGAGCATCAGGCAGATTCAACACATGCCCGGTGCGTTCAGAAAAACTGCCCGGTTCAGTATTTCCTAGGTTCATAAAACGGGGATACGCAGAGACGACCTTTCTCACAGCCCTAGATCCTCGGATGCTGTTGATGGTTTAGTCTGTGAAACTCTCACGCAGCCGCGCGTCGGGTCACAGTGAGTAAAGCGGGTCTTAGCTAGAGTGCCGGGAAACGGCGGAGCTGTACAGGAATGAAGTTCCTCGCGCCCTGATGCCCGCACTTAACATGACCTCCGTGTAAACAGTTATCTGAACTTACAATTGTTCCTCGAAATGCGGCTGCTCGGATGGAGCTGGCCTTCCAGCGGCCACGGAGCAGAGGCGGAGATTAAGTGAGCATTCTATCGCAGACAGCATGTGCCAGAGGCCAGCTTAAGACCCGAAGAAGAAACAGCAAAGATCTCGCAGAACAAAGGCTGTGAAGAGGGTATTGAAGCCAGGTAAAGGACGACAGCACATTCAGAGAATGTTTCTACACGGAATATGTAACCTTGAAGAGCTTATTCTTTTTAAAAACACAACCTTTAGCTACGTAAAAGCCAAACTCAAAGCATGGCAAAAGAGCCGTGTTCATTCAAAGTGAGTGCTGTGCTCGTAACACATAAAGGGGCATATTTAACAAGCTGGCGATAAAAAATTAACGCCGCTTTTATGGTAACGCGTGAAACCTTGCTTTAGCGTCAGGATTCCTAACGCCCAGCTTTGCATCTCTACTGAGATGCAAAGTGGGTGTTCCTGACCTAACATGACAGGAGAAATGTCGCTAAGCGACATTTCTCCTATCATCAAGCCCCACGCTATGAAGCATAGCGGCAGGAAAAGTAGCGATAACCCCTGTTATCGCTACTTTCCTTACGCCTGCTTCAGGACTGACTTAGCCATGATATCCTATGGAAGGTGGATATCATGGCTAAGTTTGTGAGTCCCTATCAGCAAGCTAACGCCACATTGCGTGAGATTATCGCTGGGTTTCCAGCGATAATCTCACGTTAGGCAGTTAGCATGAGGATTTTTATCGCTGAGGAGATAAGCGTTGCTAATAGCACGCTATCTCAGCGATAAAAATCCACGTTACCTGGCGATAATTATCCTAGCGCTAAGTGCGCTGAGCTATAATTATCGCCGGTTGTTGCTGATATGCCCCAAAGTGAGCACTGAAAGTGCTAATTTAAGACAGGCCTCTGCTGTAGTTTTGGACTGACTGATGTTCCAATTAGTTGAAGTGCTGAAGCAGGGCTATTTACCTCCCTACACAGTGACAAAATGGCTGCATGGCATGGACACTTTAAAGGTTCTGATGTGGAAGCATTTATTGAAATCACTAAAATAAATAACAGAACATAACAGGAACATACACAAAGCAGCATAACAACACAATTAACAGATAACTGGGACAACAGCAAAACAGTCAAAATGTGAACACAACACAACATCCACAGTAAAATACAATATCATCTTGCAATAATGCAGTACAAAAGTACAATAGCACAAAAACACCACCACCACAACACAATGACACTCCAGTATGCACAAGAGTTCTTGTCAGCCATTACTACCCCCAGAAAAAAGAAATAGGAGGGACTAAATAAGGCGTTGTATGTCTGAACAAACTGTAATCACACTGTTCATCAAGAAAAATCACTTACAAAAATTATGTTGATTAATTTTGTTGTACTGTATTGTAACAGTCATATAGCATTTGCCCTGTTTAGGACAAATATTCACTTTCCTACATGGGTATCATGCTTCACTGTGAAGCCTATGTGGTTGCAAGGGTGTTGTCATTGTCTTGCTCCTATGTAGGATGTGTTTCATGTTGTGCGTGATGACTGACAAACTCATGTTACAGGGTGCAGCCCTTAGCATCTGATGGCTGACGACCTGTGACAAACAGGAGTGTAGCTTAGGATATTCTGTAAACTTGCAGCTTCAACTCGTCCGTTTATGGTATTTCTTATTATCATAGTCCAGTAAGTTGGTTACCGCACTGGATTGTCCATTCTGAGATTTTTTGTTCAAGGGTTATTGTCCTGAATGGGCATAGGCGGGAAGGGAAGATCTGCTGGGATGGGTACGGTTACCATCATCCCATATATGATTGTCATTGTGAGATGTCAAGGGTTGGTCATAGTACATAGCTAGTTGGGACCTGCAGTGGTGGACAAAATTAGAGTCTTCCATTGGCTAGCAGCATGTGACAGATTTCATGCCTATTGAGTTGGTGATGAGTCGTTGATTGTTGTGGACTGGAACAGTACTGGGTGATGAACATGATCCATAGGTGTTCTATTGTATGCCAATGTAAGAGAGTCAAGGAGTGTAAGTGAGTTCTCATGCAGTCTGCTTGAACTGCAATTGGCTGCCTGGCCACTGACTGTTATGCCATTACTATTATTGAGTTTCAGGAGGGCTATATTAGTATTGACACAGGTCAACCCTTCATAACTTACTTGAGCATAGAAATTTATGTGCTGGTTGGGTTGTTCGACATCTGTGAAACATAGACTGCAGATTTCACATGAAGGTGAATTATTATTCCAGAATCTAGCCCAGGGCTAATGAATTATGTCATTATCTTGGAAACAGCCATGTTTTCACTGGGCTCGGGCAAAATTTATTTATGCCGGAGTAATGGGAGTAATTTTAATAATTTCGAGTTATTCTTGAGATGCAAAATTACCGTAAATTATGTGATTATGCCCACTTGAGTAATTTGGGAGAAAAATGCCTTCTGCAAGTGCACAGGAACAGAAATAGGCACCACAATGGGAACATCAAAAATAGTTCCTGCACAGCATGGACTAAAAAGTCCATGTCATACTGGAACGTCTGTGCATGCACACAGGGGTGCACATGTTGTGCCCCCCTTTGTACATCCACAGGGTGTGAGGGCCCCCTTTGCTTCCTCTCTGCCAGGGTTTTAATGGAGGAGGAACCTCCATGAAAACCCTGGCCTAGAGGAAACTCCTAATATGCTTGACGGGACCACAGCAGTCCCACCAAGCATATGCATGGCTCTGGACCCCACCGCTAAGAGCCAGGGAAGAGGCGGTTCCCTGGCGGTGTTGGTGGTCCCAGGGCAGCAAAACCACTAGGGTTGTAATGTGGCAGTCACAAGACCACCACTCCCACCCCACTACGAGTCTGGTGGTCTGATGACCGCCAGGCTTGTAATTGGCCCTTTAGTGCAATTCTCAGACTTTGCAATGTTAACCTATGAGAGGAAGAAAACATTCATTATACAGATAGGTAACATCGACTTACAAAGCCAGTCTTTAGGAGTTAATATCAGTATTGGGCAAGGTTCAGTTCAGCACCAACAGTACACCACCAGGGGCACAGGGGCGGCCAGGTGCAGGGTGCAAATACAGTGTCAGGCGCTCAATACAACTCAATGACTCAATGACGAATGGGGCAATTGGACAAAGGCTGCTTACAGATAAGTAGCAGCAGCTTGGGTGAATAGTCTCAGGGGGTTGAAGAAAGCACTGGGCAGGGTCCAAAGCAGCACCAACAGTATATCAGCAGCGGCACAGGGGCGGCAGGGTGCAGGGTGCCAACACAATGTTTGGTGCCCAATGTTTGGCAATGGAGAAAGGCCAAACCGGAAATGGGCTTCAGGCCCAGACCAGTAGGCCTGTTGAAGGAAACCAAGAGCTGGAGAGGAAGGTTTTGATGCTTGGTGACATAGGGACACCTTTGGTCTGCTTTACCAAGGCCCAGGGCCGGCGGGTGCAAGCTTGCATTTTGATATTGTAAAGGGTTTGCCAGAGCAGGTCATGGTTAAGGGGGTCTCTGTCCAAAGGCTGCAGGCGATGTCAAGGAGTCCAGGAGGGGTCAAGGCATGATGGACTCAAGCTCTGGACCCCTGGGGGACATCACTGGAACCAGTGGGCCACTTGGGCCGGAGGCGTCGGGTGAACTGGTGGAACTGGGAGCAGGGTTTTACAGTTCTTGAGGTCACAGAGGCCTTGCTTGAAGTATGTTGCTGGTAAACAGATCCGCTGTTTTCAGGAGATCTTGATCTTTGTCAAAGGCAGGCACACTCTATTATGCCCACCTCCTGTAGGAGAGGGACATAGCTCTAGCCCTAATCCGATAAGCCCCACCATCTTTAGAATGGTGGACACTGAAAAGTGTACTTCACCTCGTCTCCAGCATCTGAGGGGTGGAGTTGGAAAAGGGGGGTATTGCTCCTATTCTTGCTGAGTTTTCCCGGCTGTTGTCCCACTAAAAGGGGATGAGGACAGGAGATGCTGGGGTCGCATTACAAAGGTGACAAAGCCTTTCAAGCTCCCGGCAAAGATGGCTGTTCCTACCCAAGGGGAGGTTGTGAACACCTCCACCCAGGACAGGCATTGTTCTCCAACTCTGAGCGCAAAGGTGCTTACCCCATGAGGCCAGAACACTGTCTGGTGGTAGCAGGATGGCTTAGGCCATTCAGTGACCACACTAAGGGTTGGTATATTTCAGGGGACCCCTCTAAAGTGACCTCTGTGTGCACTTCTTAATAAATCTGACACTGGAATCAGTGCAGGTTTATTATGATGAGATGTTTGATACCAAACATCCCATACTTCAGCCATCATGGAGCTGGGGGACTCGTAATGATGAGTGTCCAGCCCATGTACTTAGTATGGCTTCCCTGATCACTCACAATATCCAGGAATCAACATGGATATTTCAGAAGCATATCACAGGAGAAATAGTGCACCTTGCCTTAGGGCTAAGGCCTGCTTGAGGGGTGTCATACCCATATCCCCTGTAGTGTCTATGGGCATGGAACACTAGGATGTGTGCCATGTCGACTCTTCAATTTTGCCTGCACCAAGACATGCAGACTGCAGTGGCAGTGTACATGTGCTTAGTGAGGGGTCCCTTAGGGTGGCACAATTCTGCTGCAGCCTTTAGGACCCCTCTTTGGCCACACGACCACTGGTACCCGGGTTACCTTTTATCAGGGACTTATATGTGAGCTAAAGTTGTGCCAACGGTGAAAGCAGTATATAACATTTAGGGAAGGAGCTCTGGCACAGGGGACCTGGTTGGCAGTCCCCCTGTGCACTTCCATTTAAAATCACATCATTTTTCTGGCAACAAATGGGGGCTAACCATGTCCAAAAGAGGTGCTTTCCTACACCCTTTTTGCATGGATATCCCCAAACTTTTTACCTTCCTCTTGTATTTTTCTGACCCTCTTTTTGTTGGCTTTAGCACTCTGACATATTTAATTTACCTGTAAGCTCCTTCTACAGTGGTATCCTATATACCCAAGGCCTGTAAAATAAATGCTAGTAGTGGGCCTGCAGTGTTGCTTGTGCCACCCACAGAAGTAGCCATTCAAACCTGTCTCAGGCCTGCCACTGCAGGGCCTGGATGTGCAGTTTGCTGCCACATTGACGTGGCATTTAAAGATAATTGCCAAACCTCACACTCCCCTTTTACAATATATAGGTCATCACTAAGGTAGGCCCTAGGTAGCCGTATGGGCAGGGTGCTATGTAAGTAAAAGTTAGGACATGTGTCTTTACTGTCTGGCATGTCCTGTTAGTGACAAACAGCCTTTGTGGTTTCTTCACTGCTGGGGGCCTACTCCTCTCATAGGCTAACATTTAGAATTACCTTAAAGGTCCTTAACTGGTCATTCCTGATCTGAAAAAAGTAGTGTGCCATGTTTGGTATGTTTGGAATAGTGGTGAGATATCCTGCTTATTGGTGTAGATGGATTTTTCATTACTATTGTAGAAATGTCACTTTGAGAAAGTAGGCATTTCTCTGTGCTTATGACTCTATGTGCTTTGCTGCCTGACTCCAATCTACATCCAGGGCAGAGTGACAGCTACATTTTGTGCCTACTTTCCAGACAGCCATCACACAGGGACGGTTGGGTGTAACAGGGTTGCATCTGCATTTGTCTACATACTGAATGGTCTTTCTGGGTTGGGAGAGGGGGAGGCCTCCATTCAGTATCCACCCTTTCTTTTAACCATCCTTTCATTAATCGATCCCTTTACCTTCGTAATCATTCACGATCATGAGTCATGGCGATGCCCATGTAGTTAGTGAGTATAATAGTAGTTGTCAATAAGCAAGCAATATACTTGCCAACGCCCATCCCTGCCGCCGCTTCTCTCCCTCTTACTGACTCTCCTCATCCTACAGCGGCACTTGAACCGGCGGCACAGGTGGTCAGTGTGGATAGAAAAACATCATACATTTTTTAGATGCCAGATTGGACCCCCTCCATGTTTTTATTTAAAAAAAATACAACCACAATTCTTTAAATACTTCACTACAATTTGGTTAGCACTGTAGTACCTTCTAACAAAAATATCACTCTGGGCAAAGCCATGTAGTGAAGCCAACCAAATACTTTTGGTACTAGAGGAGCAGATCTATAGCCTATGATTATCATGATGACTCTGAGTCATTGAAGCACAATGAAGGTATGGAATAATGGTTGATGAAAGACATATGTTGTTAATTGGCAAATGCAATAGGTCCGCATTTTTTCCAGCCATGCTACACTGTCATGGAAACTGTTGGTATACTGTATAAAGAATTACACAGCACAACATTGTGTGAGGCTGAGAGTGGGGGGGGGGTATTCAATGACCATGGACACTCTCTCGTTAAGTGTTAAAGCATGAGCATGAAAAAGAAAGCCTTCTCAACAAACATACACGATGAATATCAATAGACAGTAGAGTGCCAAAAATGTGCTCTTAGTCTTACAGTTAAATCAAGAAAGAGGGACAGAGAGCCGGGTTAGGAGGTCCTGCACACAGGCTCCGGGGTAAGGGCACGAATTATAACAGAGTGTGCAGTTCCTGTAAGGGGATGTGGGGAAGACAGGTCTTTCTTCGTAAAGCCCTCACACACCCCGAGAGGTGTCATGCTTCATCATTGGGCTGTTGCCCCTCGTCAGGCCGGCGCTGCAATGCCTGATGGGCTCCCGAAACCAGGGTTCTTTGGGGGGGATCTTTTGAAGAAGAAGCCGTAAGGTGGTTGCGGGTGTGGGGGCTGTGTAGTGCACAAGGGAGTGAGATAGTTAAAATAGGTAAGGAACAGTCCTATTGGGTTAAATTTTAATAGGCTAGGTAGCTCCCGCCTAATTAAAAATGGTGTGTGTACCCCTGTGTGGAAAATAATGTTCCTCAAGGGTCAGGTTATTTGTGAATGGTCAACATGTTTCGTGCCTAGTTTGCCCCTAACGGGTCAATTGGCACTTCGTCAGGACCGGTAACGTGTAAAGAAGTGCACTACCACCTGGTATTCAGTATAGTGACATAAATTACCAGGGAGGTAGGAAGGCCTAGTAGACGTGTACTGGGGCGATCAGTAGACCTGTAAAAGAAAGGAGAAACAAGAAGGGAAGGACAACCCAATAGGGCGTTAGGACAAAGGACAAAGGTCAGGTTGGATGAAATGTACTGCTAATTATAGCAATACAGCGTGATACTACATCTGGGTATCCAAACAATTAAATACAATTATGACAAGTAAAACCATAGGGTAGCTGGATCAAAGGAGTGGACTTCATAACTAGTGAACGGTCTGTTTTAAACTTAAGTGGGAGTATCATTTCTCATAAATGTGACAATGCAACTGTTAAGGTCATGGCAGCCGCTGGACAGTTAAAAAGGTTACATACAGTGAATGGTGACAATTGACCACCAAGTTGAGTTAGGTGCATACATAACGTGTAAGATGGTGACTAAACTTGCACGTAATATTACCCTGCTGTGCCTGCATCTGTACCATTATGCCAAGGCTGGTAGCATGAGTCTAGAAGTACATGGTGACATACGTGACTACTTCGTTCTAAATGTTAAAAATGTGGTCGCAGGAGTTCTGCACCACTGAACTAAGGCAAAAGCAAACCCCCCAAGTGCCGTGTTGGCAATCGAGAAAGTGTGCTAGTAGTAAAAGTTAAAACAACCGTTAACAAAACAAAACACAACCAAGGATAGACACAACACCAAAATGCAGGCGTCGGGTAGCCGGCAGTAAGGCAGTAAAACAAGGGTGCGTTTGGCTCACAGATGCGGTGGGCGCTCGATAAATGACTACAGGAGCAAACACATCCTCTCATGCGCCTGCAAAAGTGATAGGACACCGTCTACAGATACACATACAACTGTGAACATGCTTCCGATAGTCGCATGGACTCACCCCTAGTATGAGCGTCTGTGGCTGACCGGGCTGGCCAGAGTACGTTGTTGCTCCAGTGAACTGTAAAGGGACGTACGGAATATTTAGGTAGGGTTAAGAAGTGCTCAGGCAGCTTACCGGCAGTTTGAAGGTTCCTGCATTCAAGTCATACTTACAGGCTTCTAGAGGCAACTTGCCTGCATCCTACCCTTGCTCCGGATTCATGGGGAAGACTTCCGGATTGCACGTATTTGTACCAGAAGCTAGAGTGCTAACGCTTGGTCGGCCATCTTGGGAGGATGCGTTCCAGGCAACCTTATTGAGATGTACACTCGTTGTGTAGGGACAGACGAGGAAACAGAGAGGGATGTAATCACCACGGGAGAGATTGCCCTAGGTGGTGTAAGGTGTTCACTGAAGCCAAAAGGGACTGTAACGAATGTGAATTAATTGAAATAAAATTAAATTAAATTAAGTTAAATTACAGCCAAGGAACAAAGATTAGTGTAATGACCACGGGAACTTTTTTCTAGGTGGTGTAAAGGTTTAGCTGAAGCAGTGTACCAATGGAATTAAATGAATTGAGCTAAATGAATACTAGGGCGGGAGACTGGAGAGGAGGGGGAAACGTGTGGGGTGCTGATGTAACTCTTAGTTAGAGTTGCCTCGCTGAGGTTGGATTGCAGGTAGCTTGCGAGTGAGTGGTAGGAGGACAGCAGGTACAGTTGTAGGTCCTCCAACCTTAGATCGGGGCATGCTAGAGACACAGAGTGGAATCTTGTACAATGACTCTGTGGGGTCTTCAAATTGGGATGGCACATAAGGGGTCTAAATGACTATATCCCCTGGGCGGAACTCAATCACTAGATATCTGTGCTCGCCCCCCCCCCCCCAGAACCTTTTTACCTCTTTAACTCTGTATCCCGAGTGGGCTTAACCAACAACCCTAGAGAACCTGTGCCCTCCACAGAGTGATTGTACAAGATTCCACTCTGTGTCTCTAGCACGCAGGCGCACGGGGTTTGCTTTCGCCTTAGTTCAGCGGTGCAGAACTTCTGCCACCACGTTTTTAACATTTAGAACGAAGTATTCACTAATGTCCCCGTGTACTTCTAGACTCATGCTACCAGCCTTGGCATAATGGTACAGACGCAGGTACAGCAGGGTAATATTACGTGCGAGTTTAGTCACCATCTTGCACGTTATGTATGCACCTAACTCAACTTGGTGGTCAATTGTCACCATTCACTGTATGTAACCTTTTTAACTGTCCAGTGGCTGCCATGACCTTAACAGTTGCATTGTCACATTTATGAGAAAAGATATTCCCACTTTAGTTTAAAACAGACCATTCACTAGTGTTGAAGTCCACTCCTTTGACTCAGCTACCCTATGGTTTTACTTGTCATAATTTTATTTAATTGTTTGGATACCCAGATGTAGTATCACGCTGTATTGCTATAATTAGCAGTACCTTTCATCCAACCTGAACTTTGTCCCTTGTCATAACGCCCTATTGGGTTGTCCTTCCCTTCTTGTTTCTCCTTTCTCTTACAGGTCTACTGATCGCCCCAGTACACGTCTACTAGGCCTTCCTACCTCCCTGGTAATTTATGTCACTATACTGAATAGCAGTTGGTAGTGCAGTACTTTACACATTACCGGTCCTGACGAAGTGCCAATTGACCCGTTAGGGGCAAACTAGGCACGAAACATGTTGACCATTCAGACATAGCTTGACCCTTGAGGAACATTATTTTCCACACAGGGGCACACACACCATCTTTAATTAGGCGGGAGCTACCTAGCTTATTAAAATTTAACCCACTAGGACTGTTCCTTACCTATTTTAACTATCTCACTCCCTTGTGCACTACCCAGTACCCACACCCGCACGCACCTTATGGCTTCTTCTTCAAAAGATCCCCGCCAAAGTGCCCCGGTTTCAGGAGCCCGTCAGGCATTGCAGCGCCGGCCTGACGTGGGGCAACAGCCCAATGATGAAGCATGACACCTCTCGGGGTGTGTGAGGGCATCACGAAGAAAGACCTGTCTTCCCCACGTCCCCTTACAGGAACTGCACACTCTGTTATAATTCTTAGTCTTACAGTACCACAAGACAATAATATAGGAGAGAGGGAATGATTACCATCAAAGCAGAAGATAAGTAAACTAGAGACTAGTACAGACTGGAAAAAGTCAGCTACGAAAAAATAAATGAAAGAAGGAAAAAAAGAAAAAAAGATAATGCAGGGATTACAGGAAGGAAACAAAAATTAGATAGTGGAGTTAAAAAAAAAAAGAGACAGTATAAAAAAATAACAAGGCAAAATTCAAAAGTAGCATAGTGGGCAGAGGTAAAAGAGGTAATCCATTGTGCTTTGCATGTGCGGGTTCTTATTCTGTCCTCGTTGCCACATAAAAAGAAGACTGCAAGTAAGGATGCCAGAGCGACTTTATTTCTCTCCAGCAACACCAAACTCCAGGCATCAACTCAAGTCCTGGCATCCAGCACCAACCTTACAATACCCCAAGATTCAACCCTAAGCCCACAACAATCTTAAAACCCAACATTAGGGAATTAATAATAATAAATAACAGGACATACTAGGCAACGCGGATACCTTCAGCGATGGCACTGGTGTTTGGCGCCTTCTCCCCAGCTCTTCCTGGATCCTCCTCTGCACTGCCCCTCTTCTTGCCTGTGGGTGTTGATGTAAGAAATGAAGAAGATAAAAAAATAGATTAGCGGTAGACAGAAGTGGGAGGGGAGCACACTGCTTCAACTCCCAGCACAGTTCACCCTTTAGAATCCTGGTGAATGCAGTTCAGTTTAAATGCTTACTTGAAATTTTGCTGAAGTGTTTCACCAAAGTTGGTGCAGGGAACGCTGTTAATCTCTAGACATGTCTTTCTGGATATTATCCTTCATCAGTAGAGATAAAAACAAAATTCATCTGGGGTTGCTGAGAAAGCTGCCACAATCCTCTCAGGTCTCTGTACCCCTCCCTGGCACACACGTGCATCTCCAAGAGCTCATCAGCTCAGTGGCTCAAGGGAGCCTTTTTAAACAGAAGGGGATGGGAGCACACTGCTTCACCTCCCAGCACAGTTCACCCCTTAGCATCCTGTTAAATGCAGTTCCGTTTAAATGCTTAAGTGAAATTTTGCTGAAGTGTTTCACCAAAGTGGTGCAGGTTAGTGCTGTTAATCTCTAAACACATGTGTTTCTGGACACTATCCTTCATCAGTAAAGATAAAAACGAAATTCATCTGGGGTTGCTGAGAAAGCTGCCACAATCCTCTCAGGTCTCTGTACCTCTCCCTGGCACACAGGTGCATCTCCAAGAGCTCGTCAGCTCAGTGGCTCAAGGGAGCCTTTTTAAACAGAAGGGGGATGCACTTAAGCAAAATTGTAAGTAAGCATTTAAACTGAACTGCATTTACCAGGATGCTAAGGAGTGAACTGTGCTGGGAGGTGAAGCAGTGTGCTCCCATCCCCCTTCTAGATTAGCGGTAGAGTTAATCTCCACAAAATTATTATGACAGGCAAACACAGTCACATTGTACTTATCTAAAACAGATCTTCTATAGTACTAGATTCGAGTCTATCGACTGTCGCTGAGTCGGCCATACTAATCCTAAAATCCCTATTTCAAAGTTCCTTAACAAAACCTACATTAGGAACTAATGCATTGCAATTAATGATCTTTGAATCTATTCTGTTTTCTAAACCACCTTCATGGACCAACTCAGTCTCCCTTTTTTTGCAATGCCCAGATGCATACTACACATCACTGTGAAATAGCTTGGGGCTGTACAAGCGACATAACAATGGTCACAGAGAATGCTTACTCACTGACATCACTGATTCCCTATGGAGACAGGAGGACAGAAGAGTCTGCAATGGCCACCTAATTGATCATACACACAAATATGGGGAAAGGGGGTCAGAGGAGGACATTTTAAGACCTGCGGGGTTTGCTAAATATCACTTAATCACTTTCACCACTTCATTTATTTCTTTATATAAGTCCCACCATTGAATCCACAGACAAGAAAAAGATCACTGGTTTTGTATACCCTCTTACCTTTAACCATTTTCACCATTGTACCATGATTAAATATAATTGTGGACAAACTATTATAGCAAGCAGCAGCAGCACACTTTGGTCCTGACGAAAGCCACAACACCTCTATTGAGCATTGTTAGAAATGGGATTTCTGGTTGGCTGAGGCTTACGCTAAAGCCAGGCAGAAACCACCACTCTAGTCAGGGCTGGGGAGTTACACGCCAAAGATAACCCCTGCTCACCCCCTTGGTAGCTTGGCACGAGCAGTCAGGCTTATCTCTGAGGCGATGTGTAAAGCGTTTGTGCGCGCACCCAGCAACAACACCCAAGGCCCACCACAAAAGAAACTCCACACAAGGTATTATATAAAAATAGCCTTTGTATTATAGCAAAACATATTAGAGAATAAATATACACTTTACAAAGTGCCACTGGTACGGGTAGAATTTACAAGGGATATGTACAAGACAGGGCCACCTGGACCACTGTCAGGAATAAGCACTTTTTGGACATAGCACGTTTTGTAGAACTAGTACTTTGTAGGAATTAGCACTTGGTAGAAATAATACTTTGAGAACATAGCACATATAATCACTGTAGCATCAATTAGAAGACGTAGCGCACAATCAGTAACCACTGGTAACAGGTAAGTACCACCTACGCAACCCTAACCACCTTAGGAGAATCTCACGCAGGGAACCAGTACCACTATGCTAGGTAACACAACCTCCTAGGGATAAAAATACATCTAGAGGGGTACACAAAGCATGGTATAAATCATATTAGGAAGGCATCAAGCATCACAGCAATGCACAGGCGCAAAAGCGCCTAAGTAACAATGATCAGGAAAAGTTCCTTCTTTAGGAAATAGTCCTTTAGCAACCAATTTAGATATTCTTCTGAAACACAGTTCTTTGGCAACAATGTGACCCCCACGGGAGTCACACGACGTCGAGTCTACGATATTCCCAAGGTTCGGCGTCGACCGCGAGGAGCGCTACGTCGAGCCTGGAGTTACAACAGACCCCATAAACACAGTACCTTTGGAAAATGAAGAAACGATGGTCCACGGCGTAGAGAGGTCGGCTTCGAGGTCGGCGTCGTTCGTGCCTCGGAGTCGGGTCGATCTGCAGCGGCGACGAGAGATGTCGGGCCGGAGCAGCACTCACGGCGTCGAGAAGGGCGTCGAGTCGATGCGATCAGCAGCGGCGTAGAGACGGGGTCACTTGGAGCCGGGGCCGATACCCACTGCTCACTGGCGTTGATACCGGCGTCAAGACGGGGTCACTTGGAACTGGGGCCGATACCCACTGCTCACTGGCGATGCTGCTGGCGTCGATCGGGCCCGGTGGTCGGTGTCGAAGGCTCGGGACACTGGAGCCGTTACTCACGATGTCGAGCTGTATTCGGCGGCGTCGGCGGCGTCGAGACTGCAGATTTTCCCTTGTGTACTGGAAACAACACTTTCCAGCAATTCAGCAATTCAGTAGATGGTGAAGTCCTTTGGCCCTGTGACTTCAACAGGAAACTGGCACTCTTCCAGCCCTTGGAGATTTTCTTAGCAAGTTGTAGAGAGTACACACCAAGTTCCTCTCTCCTTGTTCCTTGGCAAAAATAAAGAAGCAGCTTTCAGGTTCCTCCACAGCAAAACAGCCCTCTGGCAGAAAGGGGAGGCAAGTCCATAGATCAGCAGGCTTCTTGTCCTTGGTACAGGTTTCCTTGTCAGAAGCGATCTCAAGAAAAGCAAAAGGTCCTAAAAGTCCTGGAGGTATCAGGGGGACAGAACAGCCCCCAGCAAAGGCAGAAGGGTCCCAAGAAGTCCTGGGCATAAAGAAATGGAGCAGAAAAGCTCCCAGCAAAGAAAGGTCCTCCAGCCAAACAGGGGCAGGGCAGGGCCCAGGGAGGCAAGCCTTCCCCTGAGCCCCAGCAGCAGCACGCCCCTGGTAGATTCAAGTTCAGAACAAGAACATTTTCATGGGGTCACAGCCCCTCTTTTATACACCAAATCCCTTTGTCTCAAAGGTGCAGGGAAGGGGCGAACCAGATACAACTGGTTCCTGAGCACTTTGTTTTGCTCAGCCCCTCTCCCTATTCAGAGAGCAGGCCAGGGTCATCAGTCGCACCACAGGGGGCGGAGCCAGCATTGTGTGGGGAAAACCCAGCCCTATTCAGGATCCAGGTGTACTCCTCCCACCCATCTAGCTGCTGATCTCCGCATTCACCACTGGGTGACTCATCCTGACTCTGGGGATTCCCTAGCCCGTCACCTGACCTCAACCAGCCAATCGCCAGACAAGGCACACATTTCATACTGCACACAGAAGTGCCCACTTCTAGAAGTGGCACTTCCACACTAGGTACATGCACGCCGCACACATCATCGCGCAGCATTCAATCCCACGAGTCCGCACATACCAAACTCGGGCCTGCACACCCCACGCATCAGGAACTACCAGGACACATACATTCCCCCATGCATTCCTATGGGAGGGCAGGCCAACCTCAACACACGCACGCACTTTACCCTGGGACACAGCGGTAAAGTGCACAGAAACCCCAAAATCACTACACCATGTTATCAATAAAAGCAAAAAAAGTTCAGGGGTGAACCTGCCAGAAGGGCCAAGTCCAACACAACCCCCTTCCAGCCAAAACGCAGGGCAGACCAATCACCACCGTGATGGTCTTCCCTGCTTGGGGCGATAGAACACGGACGCAGGCCCGCACTGCAGGGACACTCTCCGGTTCTATGCCATTCTCACTCAACATGGTTCCGTCTGAAAAAAAAAACAACCGAAAAGAACTCAGGCCCAACTAGGCTACCCCACTGGTACTACCTAGTTGTCCACGGCCAGGACCAGGCCCTAGGCCACCCAGATACCACTGGTCCTTGCCAAACCCAGAGTGGGGGGTAGTAACCCCTGGCATATAAACCATTCTCCACTCTCCCTCTCAGTGTAGTTCCCAACTACCACTGATCCTTCAACGTAGGGTCCGCACCCTCAGGCTGACCAGAGGTCACGGGCAAGAATGCCCCACCCTACCTCTACTTCTGGGGTTCCGCACCCTCCCAGGGAAGCACCCACCAGAACACAACTCTCCCACCAGTTCAGGACCTCTCTCCACCAACTGGTCTACCACCTGGGATCCAAGTTCACCGGCTGCACCGGGGTCAGAGGCGAGGCCGCCCTCCCTCTGCACCCCCTTCCAGAGTTCCGCACCCTCCAAACTGGAGTGGTACCCCTAGAAGGCAAACCGGCCAGGACACTGACTACAGTCGTCCTTACGTCCAGATCCGGAAACACCGGCTACTGGCTCCCCAACCGAGGGACGTACTCTTTGGTCAGATGCCTGGCGGACCAGGACTTCCTAAGGGTGACACATACCTAGCGTGTCGTGTGACAGTCTGCCTGGCGCAGAGCTCACAACCTCCTGTCCCTCTGACAGTGCGTGAAGATGCCCCAGCAACCTGGCGCAGAGCTCACGACCTCCTGTCCCTCTGACAGTGCGTGAAGATGCCCCAGGACAGAAGTGGCGTCACCATGGTCACTCATTGGTGGCTCAGCCCATCTGGCCGGCCCCCTGACCCACTGGTTCCCACTGGGGACCTCTCCCCCTCTCACCCCTCACAACTGTACCCCACCTGCTATCAGGGGGGTATCACCTCACAATTGCCCGGAGAACCAGGACTTCCTGGGAGTACATATACCCTCCCGAGGGTGACACATACCTAGCGTGTCGTGTGACAGTCTGCCTGGCGCAGAGCTCACGACCTCCTGTCCCTCTGACAGTGCGTGAAGATGCCCCAGGACAGAAGTGGCGACACCACGGTCACTCAGTGGCGACTCAGCCCTCCTGGCTGGTCCCTGACCTACTGGTTCCCACTGGGGAATCCCTCCCCCTCTCACCCCTCACTCTGGACTTCCACACCCTCCCAACTGGAGCGGTACCGCCAGACACCAGGACTACTGGAGCTCTGATTACAGACACTCCACGTCCTCTAGACACTGGGAGATCCTCCTCAAATGACCTATTGGTACAGCCTAGGCCCCCGACCTGATGTTCCCTAAAGAAACCATCCAGGCCCTGAGACTGGGTTTCGGGCACCTGGAGACACGCAGTCCCACTCACTCCTTCTCCGCAGAGACAGGACGTGAGCCCCTACACCGAGACCTAGCTGGGCTACTCTGAACCTCTTCCACCACGCTGGGCTGGAAGACACCTCAGCCACTACTTTTGGAATCACTCCCCAATGCAAGCTCCCTATCCCAGAGAACTCACACCCAATCAACCAGCAAGCTCCTTATTTCAGAGAACTCACACCATTCATCCACATACACACACCCCCCAGACTAGTAAGACAGTTTCTACCGCCCCTGATTTCTCAACCTGACCACCACGTGACACAGGTACTATCACTCTGGGAACTGGGAATGGGACATTCACATTCATCCAGCGCATTACACATTCATCCCCAAACCCCTCCCAAGACTGGTAAGACAGTTTCTACCGCCCCTGATTTCTCAACCTGACAACCACGTGACACAGGTACCACTACCCCTGGAACTGGGAATGGGAATACATGCACTGGACACACATCTGCTGCCACCACTGGATCCCACCCTCTGGTGAATCCAGAAACACACTGCACTAAGGGGGATGATCTACCCTCCCGAGCTAGGGACACCTAACTCACAGTGCACAAGAAACACATTTCCAAAGAAATTACAATTAAAAACAAACTTTAAACAATAATCCCTATACCATGTGATTTATCTAAATGCAGAGTTTTGTAGTGCGGCCAGTTGCTGCTGCGGTACAGCGCAAACGCAAGTCCAAATCCCACCGCTGATCACCAATGTTAGAAATGGGATTTCTGGTTGGCTGAGGCTTGCGCTAAAGCCAGGCAGAAACCACCACTCTAGTCAGGGCTGGGGAGTTACACGCCAAAGATAACCCCTGCTCACCCCCTTGGTAGCTTGGCACGAGCAGTCAGGCTTATCTCTGAGGCGTGTGTAAAGCGTTTGTGCGCGCACCCAGCAACAACACACAAGGCCCACCACAAAAGAAACTCCACACAAGGTATTATATAAAAATAGCCTTTGTATTATAGCAAAACATATTAGAGAATAAATATACACTTTACAAAGTGCCACTGGTATGGGTAGAATTTACAAGGGATATGTACAAGACAGGGCCACCTGGACCACTGTCAGGAATAAGCACTTTTTGGACATAGCACGTTTTGTAGAACTAGTACTTTGTAGGAATTAGCACTTGGTAGAAATAATACTTTGAGAACATAGCACATATAATCACTGTAGCATCAATTAGAAGACGTAGCGCACAATCAGTAACCACTGGTAACAGGTAAGTACCACCTACGCAACCCTAACCACCTTAGGAGAATCTCACGCAGGGAACCAGTACCACTATGCTAGGTAACACAACCTCCTAGGGATAAAAATACATCTAGAGGGGTACACAAAGCATGGTATAAATCATATTAGGAAGGCATCAAGCATCACAGCAATGCACAGGCGCAAAAGAGCCTAAGTAACAATGATCAGGAAAAGTTCCTTCTTTAGGAAATAGTCCTTTAGCAACCAATTTAGATATTCTTCTGAAACACAGTTCTTTGGCAACAATGTGACCCCCACGGGAGTCACACGACGTCGAGTCTACGATATTCCCAAGGTTCGGCGTCGACCGCGAGGAGCGCTACGTCGAGCCTGGAGTTACAACAGACCCCATAAACACAGTACCTTTGGAAAATGAAGAAACGATGGTCCACGGCGTCGAGAGGTCGGCGTCGAGGTCGGCGTCGATCGTGCCTCGGAGTCGGGTCGATCTGCAGCGGCGTCGAGAGATGTCGGGCCGGAGCAGCACTCACGGCGTCGAGAAGGGCGTCGAGTCGATGCGATCAGCAGCGGCGTCGAGACGGGGTCACTTGGAGCCGGGGCCAATACCCACTGCTCACTGGCGTTGATACCGGCGTCAAGACGGGGTCACTTGGAACTGGGGCCGATACCCACTGCTCACTGGCGATGCTGCTGGCGTCGATCGGGCCCGGTGGCCGGCGTCGAAGGCTCGGGACACTGGAGCCGTTACTCACGATGTCGAGCTGGATTCGGCGGCGTCGGCGGCGTCGGCGGCGTCGAGACTGCAGATTTTCCCTTGTGTACTGGAAACAACACTTTCCAGCAATTCAGTAGATGGTGAAGTCCTTTGGCCCTGTGACTTCAGCAGGAGACTGGCACTCTTCCAGCCCTTGGAGATTTTCTTAGCAAGTTGTAGAGAGTACACACCAAGTTCCTCTCTCCTTGTTCCTTGGCAAAAATAAAGAAGCAGCTTTCAGGTTCCTCCACAGCAAAACAGCACTCTGGCAGAAAGGGGAGGCAAGTCCTTAGATCAGCAGGCTTCTTGTCCTTGGTACAGGTTTCCTTGTCAGAAGTGATCTCAAGAAAAGCAAAAGGTCCTAAAAGTCCTGGAGGTATCAGGGGGACAGAACAGCCCCCAGCAAAGGCAGAAGGGTCCCAAGAAGTCCTGGGCATAAAGAAATGGAGCAGAAAAGCTCCCAGCAAAGAAAGGTCCTCCAGCCAAACAGGGGCAGGGCAGGGCCCAGGGAGGCAAGCCTTCCCCTGAGCCCCAGCAGCAGCACGCCCCTGGTAGATTCAAGTTCAGAACAAGAACATTTTCATGGGGTCACAGCCCCTCTTTTATACACCAAATCCCTTTGTCTCAAAGGTGCAGGGAAGGGGCGAACCAGATACAACTGGTTCCTGAGCACTTTGTTTTGCTCAGCCCCTCTCCCTATTCAGAGAGCAGGCCAGGGTCATCAGTCGCACCACAGGGGGCGGAGCCAGCATTGTGTGGGGAACACCCAGCCCTATTCAGGATCCAGGTGTACTCCTCCCACCCATCTAGCTGCTGATCTCCCCATTCACCACTGGTTGACTCATCCTGACTCTGGGGATTCCCTAGCCCGTCACCTGACCTCAACCAGCCAATCGCCAGACAAGGCACACATTTCATACTGCACACAGAAGTGCCCACTTCTAGAAGTGGCACTTCCACACTAGGTACATGCACGCCGCACACATCATCGCGCAGCATTCAATCCCACGAGTCCGCACATACCAAACTCGGGCCTGCACACCCCACGCATCAGGAACTACCAGGACACATACATTCCCCCATGCATTCCCATGGGAGGGCAGGCCAACCTCAACACACGCACGCACTTTACCCTGGGACACAGCGGTAAAGTGCGCAGAAACCCCAAAATCACTACACCATGTCATCAATAAAAGCAAAAAAAGTTCAGGGGTGAACCTGCCAGAAGGGCCAAGTCCAACAAGCATCAACAGGCTAAAGCATGTAGACCCCCTTTTCATCACCCACTTCCAGGTATATGTTACCACTGCCAGTGCTTTTGTTTTTGAATCTTGACACCAAGATGTGCTAATAAATGTAAATCACGTACTTGGTAGCCAGTTTTATCTCACTTTCTCACTAATGGTTTATTTCCTTTGCGCTGCGTATCTCACCCAACCTAGTTTTCCACTCATCATTGTTGGATTTAGTATATCCTAAACTAGGAATAAAACATCCCTGAGCTCCTCCCTTTCAGTGAAGGGGTTGTAGCCCGTGGCGGGACTAGGCTTTCCCATCACAAGGGGATTGATGAAGCATGCCACCTTTGGTGGGTGATGGATTTTGTCCTAATAAAGGGATACCCCAAAGGACATTAAAGGCACATCTTGGATGTTCTCTCTCTTCTTTCTGTTTTTTTCTCTTCTCTGTTTTCATTCCAGACCCGGGGGATCTATATAGTTCCTAATTATTCAGCAAAAGCAAGTGCCGATGAGTACGATTAGGTAGTGCTGAGCACCTGATAAGCTGAAACTAGATACATAATAATAATATTCTAACATAAACTAAACGTAATTTACCTCTGAGTGTGAGCAGCATGCTATTCAGGAATGTTTTGATCATTGTAGTACACCAACACATCAAATAATTTATACTCATTGACCCACGGAATCTCGACACCAAGCATGTCGAGTAGGTCCTGCTCCCGGTCAAGGATATCTGCCCAGCAGTGCGTCAGCTGCTGCACAGTGTGCCGAGCCAGGCTGGGTCACCTTCACACCCCGGCGCACCCTCCCCCAGCACAGCCAACGCTCCTGCAGGGGGTATCCACTGCCAGGCCTGCTGCCAGCATGGATGGGAGGTGACGTTGCACAAAAACCAGTGCTTCCACCTCACTGAAGATAGCCTGGGGCTGCACACCTGGGCAGCGTCACTGTCTGCAGGATTTGGGGGCCTGACGCTGCTGCACCATTGTTCTGACATGGTGCTCGGTATGGGAGGAAAAGAAAAACAAGTGAAGAATCAAAGGAAGGATGGATAGATGAATGGATGGATGGAATGAAATGAAATACAAAGGAAATAAAGGAAAAATAAAAAAGCACAAAAAGTCACAAAAAACACAAAAAATTGAAAAAAATACAAAGATAGAAAAGCACACACTAATACAATAAACAACAATTAGGGGTAGATTAATTAGAGGAACGAAGGATTGAAAAGATTAAGAAAGGATTCAAAAATAGGCCAGCACCATGAACAGAACAGAGAAAACAAGATGGCCGCAGCCATGCGACTTTTAATGCCAGGCGTTTGAGGTGAAAATGCAACACGAACGGGCGCACCGGGGAACTCCGCCCGATGGCGGAACTCTGCTCAGCATGGCAAAGTTCATTGGCCAAACAGGGGAGTTGCACATAGCGCAACTCTGCAAACTCTGCCCAGGCCTACTTGAGACCAGAGCATGTCTCTTACAACACTGCCCTGATCAATAGAAGCTTTGGCTGTTGGGGGAAGACAAGTATTGTGTGGCGAGGGCCACACCTCGCATTTGTGGACTGCTTCATCTGCTGACTCTGCGTGTGGGTCACCCAGCAAGGTCTCCCCACCAACGTTGGCAGTGTGTGTGTGCCCCCCCCTTTCTTGCGACATACGTTTGGTGTCCGAGCCCCATAATGGAGGCAGCTGCACCACATGTTCGCTGGCAGCTGCATTTGATTGCATCCAATGTGGGGACCAAGCGAGGTCTTCCGGCTGTTTCTATCGTGTGCAACCCTCCATGTTTTGCCATTTCTGTGGGGGCATTTTCAAGCACTGGAGCTGGTTGGTGACATTTCAGAGTGGATTCTCCACAGAGGTCCTAACTAGGAGGTTGCTTTCCATGGACCACTGTGATTATCGTATTCACCATAGTAGGCGCACAGCTACTTCTGCTCCCTACGTGGTTGACAGATTTTACTGTACAACACATAATAGGAGCACAGGTGCACTTTGCCCCATAGTGTCATATTGATTTATGCAGTTAATTTTCTGCTGCATTTTATGCCCTCAATGTTCACAGTTGTAGGTCAGCAAATCGAGTAGTGTATTATGTGACATCATAACATGCACAGTAATGGTGTTTTGGTGACATCTGCAACCTAGAAACCTTTCTTTTATTGCATGCATTGTGATGTTTGACCATTGCTTGTTTGACAAAGTGACCACTGGTTCATGTCGTTTTGGTCTACAGTTTACTAATAATATACTTTATATTTTTATATAACATTGTAAGGAGTCTATTTTGTGGTGTGTTTATTGTGTTACTGGTGTGAGTGTGCTGCGCAAACGCTTTACAAATTGCCTCTGGGATAAGCCTTTCTGCTCTTGTCAAGCTACCAAAGGGGTGAGCATGGGTTATCTTTGGTGTGTAAGTTACCCTGACTGGAGTGGTGGGTTCTGCCTAGTTTAGGTGCGTACCCTAGCCAACCAGGAACACCATTTCCAACACTCAGAATCTTGGCTGAGCTTAGTGGCTTGGACTGAAAAGCTGTTGTTCCTATGAATTACTTTTAGTAAGGTGTTATGATAATCTGTAGTGCAAGCCATGGTGTTTCCTATATGGTTTGTATTGATCAATTTAACTTGTAGGTATTGTGTCTTTTCCTTGAGGGGCTGTGTTGACGATGCAGAGTTCCTTGAACATTACTCATCTTGCTATCCCTTGCCAGCGTCGTGGCTGCAAGTCAGGAGTCATAGGTTATTTTGGGTAGAATGATTTTCATATCATGTGCATAGCTGTAATAGGTGAAATTGAATGATTTAATCAGGTCTAACCTAACAAGGGGTAGATAGCGCCAAGATGCCCGTAGGATGATAGCTGCGCTCTACAAGTACATCATCAAATCAAATCAAATCAAATCAAATCAAATCATAGGTGTTGTATAATAAAGGTGATTGGATAGGCCCCTGACAAATGTCAGTGTTGAGTGTGAGAGGTAGATGTCAAAAGGTGGAAGGTGTATCAAGGTATACCAAGCTTTGCCTCTCTTTATGGTAAGAAACAAACAATTTCAGGGCATTTTCACATATTTTAGGAGGATGGGTCTTTGTGGTAGCATGTGCTAGTCAACAGTGTCACATTCTGGTGATATGTCCAGAAATAACAGTGAGGTCACTCCATTCTTTCCACTGTGTGTTTTAGTTCAGCCAAATGCATACAAGGGCTGATTTTGTGCATCTAACTGTTCTTAATCCAGATTATTGTCTGACATCAAGTAATTTTCCTCTGTAAACTTGGAAAGTGGAATAGAAACTGCTCTTTTTAATATTGTATCTGGGGAAGGAACATTAGATATCGGTCATCAGTTTTCTGTGTCAGATGGATCGAGATTTTTCTTTTTGAGGAGTGGTCTAACGCAGGAGGTTTTCAATTCAGCTAAGAAAGAACACAAACACATTTTCCCATTCATACAGAAATGGAAAATCACTTTGATACATCAGACCCCTAGTTCCAAGGACCTTTTGAGTACGCTAATAGCTACCTCTTTTGCTCAGGGTATATGAAGGACATCTTTAAAGGCTTTTGGAGGGGATGACTCTGAAGGTGATCCTGACAGTCTGCTTGCAAACAGAATATGCAATTATTTTTGTGACAAGGTATTGAAAGTATTAAGTGGAGGAAGATTGTCCCCTTTATAGGGGTTGAGTCACCTGCCAAGGAAATGTTAGCTATGTTCTGTTTAAGACTGCTCTATCATTTATTTATTTTTAGATCAATTCAATAGAGATTTTGTCATAGAAGACTTGCGATTGTGACGTTTCTATGTTTTTACATTCTGGGTTGCGGATGTCTGCCAAAATACTAGGAGTTCCTTAGAAGGGCCATTGCCTTCAATTGTGCACATCACCTTTAATTGTGCATGTGGAATAGGGTTCTCTTTTTATGATTCTGATGGTTCTCTTTAGCCTAGTTATACAGGTGTAGTATGATATATTTTTCATCTCTTGATTTTCTCCACTCATGTTGTAGTATGTTGGGTTGTGTTTTGAATATTTTGATGATGTAATTAATCCATAATGTTTTTTTTCACGTGGCTAACCCTGGATGTGGTTATGTGCTTTTATTGGTATCTGGTTGAGCAGTCGAGATACAGTTGTAGAAGGTGTGTATGTCTTCAGGTCACATATTTATTGGGTTTATTTTGAGATGGGAGATTAGTCTTTTGAGGTCTAGTTTGTCCACTGTCTTTATGTGTGTTTGATGTTGGTGTTTGATGCTGTCTTTGAAGTGTTGTTATTGATAAGTATGTTGATCCAGAAGTTAAAGAAGTTGTGGTTGCACCCATATTACTAGGGCTTGTCTATCACTGTGGTCTGTCCCATAGGGCAAATATGGCATCCAGACTTAGAGTGGTTCTTTGATTAAACCACTACTTCCTAAACAACGAATTCATAAACCACGAATGCTGAACGATGAACAATTCTAAACCACTACATTTTTAACTACGATTTCCTGAACCACGAAAAATATACAATAGCTAATTATCCGATTATACCACTCAGTGCTTTCCTGTACTATTTACAACGCACACCTGTCCCTTCACTCGGCACAACAACACAAATATGTGCTTCAGTGAGTCGACTTCGCCAACTTTAAAGAAATGTCTCCAGTGCGACCTGCCATGTGTAAGCGAAGTCCATTGAGCAGTGCAATCAAATAGGAAAAGTAGTTCATCTGAGGTGGGTGCCGTTGTAAATAAAAGTACATTAAATCCGCTCGACTTGAAATTGTGTTAGAGAAACTTTGCTGCTGTGAGATGATATTGGAGTTCTTTTTGGTCCCGGTCCACGTTTTTGAATTAGAAATAAACAAGGAGCTTGAAAGGTCACTGTGTAACTCAAGTTCCCAGAGCCTGATTCTAGAAGAGATGATCTGTGCCCATTTTGTCAACACAGGCCTACTAATGTATGCTATGGCAGCTAGCATGGCGCTAATCATCCACATAATTTCCTGAAGCATGGATAGAAAAGGTACAGGCTCTGAAATCCTAATATGAAAGATGACTCGAAAAAATTCAAAAAACAGTTTTGTTTCCAAAAGTGTGTATTTTTCATCAAATACTTGAAGAGTTCCTATTCTGTAGAAATAATAATTCATTTTTTTTATTTCCCAGTTCTAATTTATGCATGACGGGCAGTGCTGCATACACTTTTCAAATAAATTAGTAAACAAATAATGTGGCTGCCTAACTACAAAATATAGTGGGGGCAGAACAATCCAAGATGAATTACTATCTTCACCCAGACATCTGCTTTTGTTGAGAATGTGTTTGGAAACAGAAGTGCGAACGCATGCAGCAGATCGAACCAGGTGGGTTTATTTTGTTGTTGATGTAAGCCGTGGTTTAAACAATTCGTTGTTCAGGAAATGTCGTCGTTAAAATTCGTAGTTTAGTACCGTCGTTGTTAAAGATTCGTGATTAAGGCTGTTTACCATCCAGAGTATGTCCAGCAAAGTGAGTTGAGGAAGAAACAATGTGTTGGAGGTTTAAGTCCTCAAGGATTTCTATGATGGCAATGCTTGGAGTTACATTCTTCTTGTCAAGACAGTAATTAAAGTCTTCTAGAACGTAAAGGTTGGGGTGGTTCAGAAGTAAGGCATCTTTAAAGTTGGCATTGCTAGGTAGTTGTCATGATTTTCAGAAGCAAACACCAGAGAGAGTTAGAAAGGGGTGGCATCTTAGCAAGGATTTTCAGTTGTTAATTTTTAGCTTTTCATATGTGTTACTGATAGTGATTTTTCTGTGGATGACTGTGCCTCCTCTAAAGGTGTAAATATGTTTGATGATTATACCAAATTGAACTGGGATGGCTTCATGGCATGTGGCTGTCGAGTCGTCATTGAGCCACCTTTCTGTAATGAAAGTGAAGGCTGGTATTTTGTTCTGTGAGTAGATCAAATATTTTGAAGGGTTTTTTGACAATGGACCTCAAATTGAAAAGTAAGCATCTTAGTTGTGGTGTCTTTCTTCTTGGTATCATGGTCTTTTGAGGGGTAATGTCCTAGTATAGGAGGAGGAGTAAAGGCATGGGGCTATAGGTAGGTGTGGGCTGGGGTTAATCTGATTTCAGCTTACGGTGCAAATGGAGGGTAAGTGTGTAGGGTATGAGAGGTAGGTGTGGGTTTGAGGGCTTTTTGTTCAAGGTGGAAGTATTGCAGCTGCTGTTTTGCATGGTAGTTTGAATAGGGTGTGGAAGGCTCTGGGAAGGAATGCACTAGTGGTGAGAAAGTGCCTCTTTTCTCATGGTCACCCCATATTTGTTGTTTTTTTAACTCTGCACAGTGGGGCACTGCTGTCCAGGCCCCAGTGTTTGTGCTCTGACCCGTAAACCATAGTAATATTGCCTAATCTCCAATTGACATAGTTACATTTACTATAATGCCATACTATATGATGCAGAGAAATACATAAATGGCATGGAAAGTTAATTGTTTCTTGTGGACTGCAGCAATTATTATGCCATCCACTAGATCGACAAACAAAATATGGATTCAGGCCTTCCTTTGTCACTTGATTTCAGTAGCTTGTAAATCCATAGGTAGACGGTTGAAAATAATCCTTTTTTACAGGTAATATCCCTGCGTTTGAACTTTAAAAGTCACCCTTAAGCAGGCCTTGTGTCAGGGCTCACCTTCAGCTTTTCGCTGGTTACTGTAGTCTTGCACAGGAACAGAAGCTGCTTGCTTCCCAACTCCCACTACCAACCACTCAGCCCCAAAGGAATACTTGGCGCTAACTGATCAGTGAGGGGGAAGGGGGAAAGTGGATAAAATAATAAACAATAAGAAGAGACTGGTTCTGGACCTTCTGATTTTTTCTATCCGGAAACCTTCTTCCGCCTTTGATCTGGCTAGCTGAAGTCTCCCTAGAAAAACTAAGCACACACCAATTATATGTTTTCCCTCCTCTACTCTATCCTACTTCATACTTCTACATTTTCCTTTGATATGCTACCTACCCAAGATCCTAAACTCTGTGCCCCTCTCCTTGGCTCTATGCTGCTTTATTCTCTCCCTGGTTAGAGTTGGTCTTCATAATCTGTAAAACATTTTATTGGTTATTACCTATTTATTCCTTGTTTCTTATTGTGTCCCCCTCCTACTCTTTAACCTACCAGGTGTGGATAAATTGGGTTTTTCTCTTTTACACGTCGTTGCTTCTTTCTTATAGTTTTATCTATTGTCTTTTTAGATTGTTTCTTTCTTGTCTCTTTATTTTTCTTGGTTCGACTTCTCTCCACAGGAATTCTCAGTGCCAGTTCTATTCTGGATTTTTCTCCTCAGGTATTATTTTTTATCCTTATTTTTAACTGTCTTTAATGTCTTTTTGATGTTGTATCTCTTAGAACTTCACACAACCAAAAAAACATTAATCTTCTCTTAATTTCCTTACAGGTTCCTGAACCTTTAAATCTGCTGTCAATGGTAAGAAACTACCTTAACGACATTGTATTCTTACAATTACTTAACATCTCTTATTACTCTTGAAATTCTCTCAGTAATTCACTTAGCTTTCTTCCTCTTCCTTTTTCAGGTTTAGCTGCTTCTCCGCTTGACTCGAAGGCGAAGAACAACGAAGCTCTGTCAGGGTGTTGGTAAGTATTTCTGCTCGGAAATTCCGAATGTCTTCTTTCTCTCACCTCGGATATCTATAGTGGTTCTATGACTAGAGCAGCAGGGTCGCTTGATTAACTCTCTTAAACTCGAGCACTAAGGGTAATAACGCTTTAAACTACGGAAGCTCCAAAAATCTGTCTTCTCTGTTGAAACGCTTCAGTGAAGTGCGCAATGCTTCAGGTGTGCGCGCGTCACGTCAGCTCGCTCCAGAATTTTGTAATCAACTAGATCGCAGACCCCAGCACCTTAGCGGCCATCTTGGAGTTGCGGACATGCCAACAACTCGACCACTGATGCCTGGTTTTCAACCCTGAATGATCACTAGTGTGTAACCAATTGCGAGCCTTTTTGGGACTGGAGCTAGGGATCCTGACACCTTGTGGTCCACAGGGTAAGGTGTCTAGTATTTTAAAGTAGAACATGTAAGAATTTAATGTTTACATGTACCCACTTTAACTGGTCCCCAAAAGCAATTTCCACTGTTAGGGCTTTCCACCACCAGTATTTGGCTGGCATAAGCAGTGACAAGAACTCCATTCTGTAAGACACCCTGGAAATGATTCCTGACACCTTTTGGGATCACCAGCTTACCTTGTGGGTCCAGCTCCAAACTAAGAGATACTAGGGCATGATCTATGCACTCCTCTGTGCAATGCTTCTACCCAAGTGGTAAACTGGCCACCCCGGTAGAGTGCGTATTTGTGAGCTTCTTGTGACTTTCTTCTTGGGCAGTTGGAATCACGCCGCTTGTTCCCTCATGCTCACTGTAGACAGCCAAATCACCTATTAGTCTCAAACGGTCTCTTCACCCCTTCCACCACTGTTACCACCTTCTTATTTCTTGGAGGGGTTTGGGACTCTTTCCTTAGGATTTTGGGGGCCTAAGGAGATTTTATGTTGAGCCTTGTTGCCCCCTCCTTTCCCTGCTGTGGGACTGTCCCCTTTTAGGATCACCCACCTGGGACCTAGTTCATACCCACAAATCAGTTTCCTTACCAAGCTTTCTGGGGTTAGTCAGCTTGGAATCAACTAGATGTTGGTGCAACTCTGAAGAACAATTACTCAATATGTGCTCCTTCATACCCAAATTGTATGCTCACTGTATTGCCCTTTACCCAGTATTCTAGTGTTTTCAATAATATGTCTTCAAAATCAACCCAAGATTGCTGTGACTCCTTCGCTGTATCTCAGAACATCTTATGACATTCATTCAGGGTAGGCACTAACACATCCTTCATGTGGGTGTATGACTCTGCTACCTCCTCTTCCTGAGTCAATAGTGTAGCCCTCCCCAGTGTAGGTACCAACCTCCACAACAATGCACCACAGTGCTGTTTGTCTACCCTGAACCTCTTCAATAATCCCTCATAAGAAGTGAACCATTTAGCAATGTCATCTCCCACCACCATCATCACGCCTTTGGAAAAGTGGGGGGTGCTTTTCCATAGACACCTCATCCCTGCTGCCATCATCTTGGTTGAACTGCACAAATCCCAATATGGCCTTCTTTTCCTTTAAGGCCAGATTCTTTCCTTCACGCACTATAGCTGCCAGTTTGGGCTCAAGCGCCCTCTCTGCCTGCTTGTTGCTGTAGTCCATCTGGCAGACTGTTTAGGCTGTTTAAACCTGCATCACCCCCAGCCCTGGAAGTGCACTAGAGAGTCTGTTTTAAGACAAGTTATTCTCTGCCTCTTTTTCTTCTTGGGTTCTCTCAACATCCTCATTCTACTCTGAGGTGGTCTGTAGCTCATGGACCTCTACTTAGATCATGAGGTCTTTGTGGAAATACTCCTCCATCGAGTCCCAACTTAGCTTCATCACCCTCTGATTGGACATGCTCCTCAGTTCTGTTGTGCTAAGGCTCTCCATGGTAAGCAGGCTCACTTCCATATTCACAAAACAATAAGGTGCAAAAGTTGGACTAAAAAATTTGTAAAAGAAAACAAAACGACCCGTTCAAATATCGTATGCCAATTAAAAATCCCAACTAAGTGTTGGATTTTCAATAGCGACCTATCAAGCTCACCTGATAAGTAGCACCTTCACAAAACATCACAAAGTGCCCATTTTCAGGTATTGGAAATTCCTGGAGTGAGATCATTGATTTCAGAGAGCAGAAACCCTCAGAAGAATGATTTGTGTGATGATTGTTGTGTGATGATTATGACAACCTTACAGCTTTCCCCTAATAAATTCCAACATGTGGAATAGTCTGTGTTACAAGTATATTCAGCACGATATGCCTTGTTTTCCTTTTGAAATCTCAAAATAGGCATACCTCACCCTAGGCTAATGGTATTGTGGTAAATACCCCACCCCTACTCCAACAAATATGTAATGAGCCCTAAGACCCTGATTATGAGTTAGCAGTAATTATATTTACTACATGCCAGGGTAAATAGTGCATGAATTTATCAACTCATCTGACCACCTCAAGACACCCTCAAAGTATGCCAACAACTCTTTCCTCTATCAGTGCATGCAGGAATTCACTTTATTTGACATACAGAATCAATTGCCATCCTCTGATATCTTCCATCATCATAACCAGAAACCTGGCAAATTATTTTATCATGGACCCAACAAGGAATTTAAGGTCAAGTGTATGGATCCTGAGCTGGAAGTCCTGGCCATGACCGTTTAATGTGCCATTGCATGCTGAAGATGTCATTAATAGCTATAAAAAGGGCAATCCAATAGGCCCATGGGACATGTTTAAACATATATCAATCTGTACAAAGCAATCATGTGGGACTTATTCGAAACCAGAGTATTCATCCAGGGGTATGAAGGCTCTGAAATCTACTTGACCACATTCAATACAAACTTAATTCAATGTGAAGAACATGATAAATCCTAAGTATCTAATAAACAATAATGATACATGGATAACAATAAATAATGTGCTGGACAAACAGAACCTCTGTCATATATGTATTATATTCATACATACACAAACCAATATAGATATAGTGTGAAAAAGTGACTCTTTAGTGCAGACGATTCAGTGCTCACATGATATAAATATAGACAATAGTTACAACACAAAATCACTGTATATTCCCCCATGGTTATTTACACTTTTAAGTCCTTAAGCATCCAGGGCAGCTTTCATAAAGTTAGCAAGCCTTCTCTGTTCATTAAAGGTGTCAAACATTCCGAGGTTTTTGTCTACATTTTGACCCCAATATCTTTGAGGGGTCTCCTCAGGATACTCTCATCCAACTACCACACCTATATAATAAATAAAAAAGCGGAAGAATGTAAGTCACAGCACACTTCACATGTTGAAGGCTATACTGCCCGGATCATGACTCACCACCAGGGTGTAGCTCTGTCCTTCCATCAATCCAGGACAGAATCAGAAGAGGCCAAAAATCACCCCACATGGGTACACTATAGTACATACTCAAAAAACATCAATATACCACAATCCAATTATGGAGGATTGTGCTCGACGTGGGTCTCATGGAAGACCACAATATAGTGTCAAATCCACCAACTACCTGATGAGTTATTTACACCTATTTAATCATGAGAATGCGCCTCTAATATAATACTCCTTAGGCATGCAGACATAATTCTGTGTAAAACGGTGGGGCAGGGTCGAGACTGATTTTCATATGGCTGGGTCCAAACTGTAATGGCATGGTGAGCAGAAAAATTATGGATTTAGGCCCATATCTGTGTTCTGGGGGTGAGTGTTTGGCATTGTTCAGCATTCCGTCCATCTTTTGATCTTTTTGCCTTTGTCCCCCTAAGTGGGAAGGTTATGCCCAGACGTGGGTCCCGTGCTTACTGGCCACTATATTCAAGCTATCCTGGCTGATAAGGGGTGATACCCCGAAACCGGTCCAGGGATGCTTGTTTCCGGTCCATTGAGGGCCTGGCTAGGAAGTTTGGGCTAGACTGTTCCCATGGGGATCAGGGTCGAGATTGATTTGCATATGGCTGGGACGAAACTGGGGAGGCTTGGTGAGCAAAGAAATTATGGATTAAACCCAGATCTGTGACTGGGGTGAATGCTTGATATGTTCAGCATTCCGTCCATCATCTGTTCTTTTAACTTTCTAAAAGTGGCATTTTCAGAATTGTGCCTAAAAATCTGACTTTACCATTAAATAGCATTTTATCATACAATTCTGAAGACACTAAACATGACATTTCTCTCTGCTCCCAAACAAAAAGTTATCACTTAGTGGGTAGTACATTTATAAATTTCTTTATTTAGATAATCAAGTCCATTGAAGTGCAAGCAAAATATTTTATACAGATCAAGCACTTGTTTCTTATACAAAATATGTTAAAAAGAAAATGTACCTCAGAACAATTACAAATATACCATGCAACTATCTGTTTACAGTTTCAGAAAATGATCATTGATCAAAAGGAAATTCAGCAGGTTCTCAGTTTTTGGCCTAATGATTCTAAAGGCTCAGTGACAACACATGATTACATTTGTCAGTGCCTACCAAAAAAACAGCACAAGTGGACCCTAAAATAAAAATACCACAAATACTCTATAAAACACTGTGCCCTGCAATGCTAAAGTGCTAGATTGGTCAATTTCTACCAAAAATAGCTGCACAAGTGCACCCTAAATTTAAAATACCACAGATGCTGTATAAAATACTGTGCTCTAAAGTGGTAAGGAGCAAGCCAAATGATTATTCTACATAGATAATGACTAAAGAGATAACAAATTACAGAAAGGACTCCTTGTCAAAGTGTATATTCATAACCTTATTGTGTGCGTAAAATGACTAAATACCTTACATTTAAAACTGTCATTGATCAGAGCAGAACTATAAAGAAATGTATAAAATAAATGTGAGCAAACAAACACAAAAACTTTAAAGCCTTGGAACTCTTAAAGCTACTGACTAAAGAAGCAATAATTATTCACTCTACACTAGACAGCTATTTAGTGATTATACTATTGATGGTGCCAGGATAGTTTGGGTTGTTGGCTTTAAAACAATCATCGGTGTGGTTTGTGAGAACACCAGGATAAAATGACATCCTTCCCTTAGCAGGCTAACCGCTATTGCCTCAGATAATTCTTTGTTCAGTGCATGACATCCGTGCGAGGTTGGGCTAAGTTGCTGAGGATACAATTGTTGGTGCAGTGCTCCTTAACCCTTTTTCTACTGTTTTTCGTTTGTAGTGGATGGAGAAGGGTTCAATTAGGTACTTTTGAATCCCTCTTTGTGCGTAGCTGTCGATGACCGAAGTGAGCATGCTTCTCTTAAAGTCATTTTGATCCTCCTTAAAAGACACCGTGTGAACCTCCTCATTTAAAGCTGCTTTAAACTGATGCTGAGGGAGTTGTTGATTCCGCAGAATAGCGGTGCCTTTTATTTCAAGGACTTCTTTGATGGCATCTGACCAGGGGCTACAGAACTTGCTTAAGTCCAAATTAAGTTCTTTAAAGATCCTGGGTCAGCAACACATGCTGTAGCATGCATTTCAAGAAGCTAGCTTTCTGGACGGATTGTTGGTCATTTAATTAGAATTCCATCCTGATCTGGGCCGGTGATGAATTATGCAGCAGCTGAAATTAGCTGTCCTTTATTAAAAAAAACTCCAAATCTACCTGGAAATGCCTCTGTGCCGTACGCCAACCTGAAAATTAATTTTGCGCTGATTATCTTCAAGATGGATTCCAGAGTGGGGCATTTTGCTGTTTTTAGCATTGTTTAAAAGGCAAATTGGAGGGATGCGTATTTGGCTTCAATTAGTTTTGATGTGTTGAATATGTAGGTAAGGTAACCTAATGTTATCCTAATGGAGGGGTAGGCCTCACAGTAGTAAAAACTAATTTGTGAGTTTTTCACTACAAGGATATGTAAAACTCAAATGTACATCTCCAACCTTTTAAAGGGAATGCACCCACCCCAATGGGTTGTTACCTTAGGGGTGACATATGTACTAAAAAGTGAGTTTTTGTCCTGGCAAGGGGTTTATTTTGCCAAGTCGAATTGGCAGTTTAAAACTGCTCACAGGCTGCAATGGCAGACCTGAGACATACGTAAAAAAGCTACTTAAGTGGTTGGCACAATAAGTGGTGCAGGCCCACTAGTAGCATTTAATTTACAGGCCCTAGTCCTATGTAGCACCACTTTACTAGGGAAGTATAAGTAAATTAAATGTGCCAGTTTGGTGTAAACCAATGTTACCATGTTTAAAGGTGAGAGCACAAGCTCTTTACCACTGATTAGTAGTAGTAAAGTGCACAGAGTTCTAAGGCCAACAAAAATTAATTCAACAACACAGGTGTGGTGACGGCAAAAAGATTGGGGGTGGTCCTGCAGAAAGGTACAAGTCCAAAATACATCCTCAACATGTCTGAGGTGGAAGACATAAAAGAGGGTCACAAGCTTGGAGGAATACAAGGTAATAGACATGAGAATTGTAATGGAAGCACATATGGTTGTTGGATTATGAAGGATTGATTTGTCTGACCAGTACGTTGAGGGTGATGTTTCACCACAGCCTGTTATAGTGGCCTAGAAGTCCTGCATCCATGGTGGTGTACTGCAGAATGGAAGTGTGAGCTACTACAATCAACTTGTGAGAGCGTTTCCTGGCCTTTGCATGGTATGGTCCTATGTGCAGGTGAGTGTGTGATTTTGTTTTTTCAGCTGTGTTTTTTTTACATTATTGTACATTTTCATATTATTTTACATATTTGCTTTCATTCCCTACAGTTTCTCGAATTGTTTCCACCTGCTTTTACCTAGAGGTTTTTTTAGGTGTTTTTTTCCATTGCTATTAATGACCTCTCATACTTTTAATTGCATGTTATTTACCACATGGGTTATTTTTCACATGTGGTAAATATGTGCATTGAATAGCGCATGTGATAAATTAGGCACATGGATTGTAGACATGAGGTATTTAGCACATGTGGCAAATATTATATGCAGTTTTTAACTTGTGATCAGACAATCAGACAAGTTGATGAGTTCATGCAATATTTACCCTGGAATCGAGTAAATACCATTATGGCTAACTCATTATCAGGGCCTCAGTTCCTCATTACAAGTTTGTAGGAATAGGGTGGGGTATTTAAAACAATACCATTATCCCAGGGTGAGGTATTTACTACTTTTGGAAAATACCCCCATTCCGAATTTTCAAAAGGAAAAAAAAAAAAAGGCATGACAAGCTGAATTGGTTTTCAGTACACCGAATTCCACATGTTGTGCTTTTTTCACCTGCTGGAATTTATTTGAGGAAAACTACAAGGGTGTCATAATTATCACACAACTCGTAATTATGATCACTGTGTAAAAATACACATTTGCACAAGGATCTGGATTTTGCCCTGAAGTCATAATGACAGTGGATGCCTCTGTAATGGAGGTTGAAATCCTCCAGCAGGGCAAGCTTGCAGGCTGTATCTGCCGAAGTTCACTCGAAGTTGTATAGCCAATGGATGAGGTCCCACTTAAGCTGTTGTTCTGGGTCGGAAGAGCTCCGAGCAGGAGAAATCCAAAATTCTAAGTGCTTACCTTGTGCGGATACTTTTTGTACTTTTGCCATGTCAATATTTCTGTCTTTGGACTGTCTTTTTTATGGAGCTGAAAAGCCACCAGTAGGGCAATACCGTAGCTGTATTCAGGACCACTGGAATTATGCCGCAGGGGATGCCCAAATTATGCCTTAGGGTTTACTAAATTATGCGTCAAGGAAAGCAAATTATGCACCATAATGTGCCACATTTGTTGATAGTATTACTTCATTATTTCCACATAGTGATGCTGTCTGGGCAAATATTTCACCTCATTAGGACCAGTTTAAAAACCAAATACAGAAATGAGCAACTGAAAGGTGACCAGTTAAACTTTGTGAAGGGGGTTCAACTGCGCGCAAATACATCACCGCCTTTTAAGTAGCTTTTGACCCATTTGAGATCTAAAACCATTTTATTGTTAAAATCTGCAGATTATGCAGCAGATATTGGATTATGTGGCAAATGTAGCATATCCATAAATATGTGATAAAAGCATTGGCTGCAGAATCACAATTCCAGCATCCCTGGCAATATATGATGAGAACTCTTTGAAATCAGACAACTTTGCTGCGAGGCTCAGCTGATGCTCCAGAGTCTTGGAAGTCGAAAAATGTATTAGGTCTCAACTTTTCAGACTTCTGTAGCATCAGAGAGTGTTATGATAAGCTGTGTGTGAGGTAACAGCCTTGTAGGTTTTCACTTTCCAGTAGGTGGGGGTTACACTTGAACACTCCCTAAACAATGTGAAATTTTTTCCCTGGGACAACCTGGACAGAATTGGCTTAACCACACCAGTCTTGGGGTCCTCCCCTGTCAGAGCAGGTAACCTCTGGCCCTCTGATCCTTCTACAGTGAGTGGTGCTCACCTCTCCCCCTTACGTTCTGTGTATAGTAATTTTAGGGAGAGTACCCACAGAGATCTATGGTGGGCCAACCTGGTTTCTCCTACCCACTGGTTTCCTACCCACTGGTGGTGGCTCATGGTCAAAAGATGCAGTTTTTGGGTAAGGGGGTCATATATGTACCTTCATCTGGGCAATTATCCCCTCAACTCTAAGGTGACCAAAGCCCCAGTGGGGTCAGACTCCTGCCACAGATATTTCTTACTGTACAGATCTCTCCTTGCAGGTACTGTTCTGGGGATACTGTGTTTTGCAACCACAATGGTCTGGCTGGCAAAAGTATCCTGCAGAGCAGCGGCAGAGTCCCTATTCACTATGATACTCTAAAAGGGATTCCTATCACCCTCTGGCATCACCAATGTACCATTTCTGAAGCACATACTGTTTACTTTACTTCAAACTATCCCATAGTGAGCTATTCTGAGGCAAATCCAGCATGGAAGAATCTTTCTTACTCAGAAAGGTGCTTGTGTACTATCCAGGGGTGTGTTTAGGGAAAGGTGCAGTCCACTCACCTACACCAAACTGATTCTGAGAACAGCTACCCCACACACTAGACTCATGCCAATCTTTTCGCAGATAGCCTAAAGAACAATAGGCTTCCCTTCCTCAGGTCTCCCTTTACAATTCACAATAAATAGGAGGGCTTCACCCTGGGTATGTCCCATTTAAGTTAATGATATTCCTGGACCAACCCCAGATGCCCTTCCCGGGCTCTGAGGAGTCACTTCCTCACCCCCAGGTCTTCCTGTGAAAATGCCAAAGCCTGTGTTCCTGTTCTGAGAACAGTTTTCACACCTCATTAAGGGGAATCACTGACAGGTTCCCCCTAAAGGCTAATGCTAATTAGTATATTGGAGGTTCAAACAGGTAAAGTCTATAGCTTTTTTTAAAGACGCTTTTCCTAAATATTTACTAAATCGGACCACCAATTAACTAGACTTTCGATAAATATAAAAAATAGTGGTTTATATGCCTCTGTAGTTTATCCCAATCCAAAGTTAGCAGGCTTAATTTTACCTGAACTTTAGTGTTTCTCAAAGAACACACATCCTATTGTCAAGTGCATTACCTATAGAGAGAGGGACCACCTCAACAGCTTTGGACCTTCCCTCATTATCTGACTTTGACATAATCACTGACACTCTGTCAAGCTCAGCCCTAGCCACTATCGTAACACATAGGGGACCCTTCTCATCTGCAGACCTCACCTGGGAGGAAACTATCCCTAGATTACCCATGGATGCATCCAAGCAGATGAGCATCACCACCATGGCCAACTAAGGGACATGACCTATTAGTCCCGTAGGTCAGACTTCGATTTTCAATTTAGGGGCAGTTTTGCCCAAAAGGCAACCAACCAACAGAGGCCTCTGACAGCTCTCAGTGTCAAGAAGCAGGCAACACTGTTAGGTGGATGCTTCAACTCCAGGCTTTGGGTAGCCCTCACGTCCAGCCGTGGGCCTGGCAAGAAGTCCCTCACTTGCTCATGAGGCCTCTTAGATGTCTCTTAAGGGGAGCTAAAATTTCAAGTTGCAGACACCCTCCTTCTACTCTAACTTCCACCATAGCAAGAGTAACATCCTGAAACTGACTCCTTAACTCAAGATCTGTACCTTGAAAGCGAACATGTGCCTGGCAGTCCCAGACTTCTAGGCAGACACAGAGGCCCCTTAAGGGTGACAAGCTCTTCTGGTGTCATAAAATTGTCTGCCTAGTGCAGGTCTTCTGTCCTCTGTATCTGTGACAGCACAGGCCGCACCTCCAAGTCAGAAGATGCCTCACCAGGGGCATTCCTAGGGTGTTCTCCTCTCAGAGCAGGTAACCCCTGACCCTCTGATCTTCCCACTGTGGAAGGCATCCACCTCCTACCCCAAAGTTTGTACCTGGGCCTCCGTACCCTCCACTTAGGAACTGTGCCCCTAGAAATGTGGGCTTCTGTGGCATCCCAGACAGCAGTCCATCCTGGTTCTTTTCTCATTGGTGGGAGCTCATTGCAAAGGATGCAGTCAATGGGCATCTGGAGACTGACAATAACCCTCCTCTGGGCAAGAACTACCTCCCATTCTAGGGCTACCATGGCCATTTGGCAGACATACTCCTGCTCATGGCCCTTCTTTACCCTACAGACCTGTCCTGGCAGATATTTTTCTGGGGAAATCAGTCTTGTTACCCCCATGATCTGGCTGGCTCAGGTATCCCACAGAGCAGTGACAGGGACCCTATTCACTGAGACCTCCTGGAAACGATGTCTACAACCCTCAGGGATTACCAGCTTTCCTTCTTCGTCCACCTCTCAGCTAAGGGATACTAAAGCAACTCAATACCCTCCTTCTGGAAATAATCTATGTCTAGGGCTAAACTAGTCACCAGTGGGTAGCTTCTAGGCACATGCAATGTCCCCTGTCTGTAGAAAGTTGTAACACTTGGATTGGTGATATGGCATCATGGGCTCCTTCCCACAAAAGCTCCCCTTCTGCTTGCGAGTGGACTGGTAACAACTTTTAGAAAAATTCTTTTGGAGCCCTTGGGGGACTTTTCAATGTTTTCCTAGCCTTCTTGTTCTCTCTGTGGAGGGAAACCTGAGCTGCCCTTCTCATGATCACTCCTGGGTACCTACCTGGATACTCTGGTGCTGACTCAGGGGCAGCTTCTTTCCCAAGGTCTCTGGGCACATTGAGTTTGCAATGTATCAGGTGCTGGTGTAACTCTGTAAAGCAATAACTCAAGATGTGCTCCAGCACAATCAAATTATACAGCCCATAATTATTCTTCACTTTATTGTCCTTAATGTAACCTTCCAGTGCCTTACTTGACCGGTCTAAAACATCCTCCCAAGAAAGGTGTCACCAGGCATCCCTGAGCTTCTAGCAGTAATTTTCTGGGGGTAAACCATATTTACCTATGAGGGCATACCTAACCTGGTCAGCTGTGTTTAGGGCCAACACTGTATCCGTCCAAATAATGGACATGTGCTTCTACAGTCTAACCCCCCCACTCCTCCACTGGGGCCATGTGCACCCACAAGGCCACCTCATATGCTGCAAACCACTTATAAATGTTACCTCTACCACACAACTATGCACCAGATCATTTGGGATATGGACTCTTTGTTTACATTTCCTAGGCACGTCTGAATCACTGCCGCCATCATCACTGGACTCAGATGCCCTTCATGACCATAAGTCCATCTTGCACTGGCCCCGGTCTTGGGTCAGCAAGGCCTTCATCTCTTCTAAGAGGAAAGTCAACATTTTCTCCTCCAGTGCAGGCGTTGCTTCTGCCGTTCTCTCCCAAATGACCAGGGCTGCAGCTGCCTTATTCTCCTCCGCAGCCAAGGCTACCTCTTCCTCATAAAGGGCAAGGGTATGCAGCTGCAATTTCAAGGCCCTCTCTGCCTGCCTGTCCTCCATCGCTGATGGGAACGAACTGTGAGAGGACACTCACTGATCCCTACCCTGGACAATGTAGGTGATGTTCCTCCTTAGGGAGTACACTCCCTGGTACTGGGGCTTCCTCAATGTTATCCTCATTTTCCTCCTCAACTTTCTTCTCTCTTTGAGGTGCACTGTAGCTGATGGGCTTCCTTCCAGGCACTGTGGTAATCCTCCTTCTTGGACTCCTTGTTCATCTTCATCCCTTGTTGCTTGCACATGCTCCTCTGCCATGCTAAGGCACTCCCACTTAGCCAGATCCATCTTCGTATTCCCAAAAACCTAAGGTGCACAAAACGGATTCATTTGAGGTTGGTGACTGCCTACTTCAAGGAATAATCAGAACTTTTTTCAGGATAAACAAAGCAGGCCAGCCTAACTTTGGGCAGTGGATAAGGTATTTATGCTGTACTGAAACAGTAATTAAGTAAAAATGCCTAACAGTTAAAAGCCCAAGCCAAATTAGGAAAATAAAGTAAAACTTAACCTCTTCTGTGCCCATGACGAGATAGTCTCATCATGGAGCATAGTCGCGCTGTGCCCATGACGAGACTATCTCGTCATGACACCCACCCACGGGGGAAACGCCAGGCACAGGAGGGGGAAAAGGCCTGGCAGCGAAAGGGTTAATAAAGAAAATGACAACAAAATGACAAAATTCAAATTGGGTATCGGAAATATGATTTTTAAAATTTTTAAGCTGGAACAGTGTTTAAAAGCTCTTGGTGCCAATGTTAGTCCATGGTTGTGGCAAACAAAGACCTAGGTGCAATTTCAGGCCAATCATAAGAATGATCTACTCATTTTTCAAAGAGAGGTTTTTACCTATCAAAAAGAGTTATTTTAACAGGTTGCACTGCAGGAGTCACACTGCAGCAGTCGGGCTACAAATAAAAGGCCTGAAGCCAGGTTTGTACTGCCACTAAAGTGGGCGGCACAATAGGTGTTGCAATCCACAAGTGGCATTTAACTTCCAGACCCTGGATGTACCTTCTGCAAACATGCACTAGGGACTTAAAGGCAAGTTAAATGTGCCAATTAGGAAAAAGCCAATTAAGCCATGTTTTGAGGGGGAGCACCCGCCCTATACTCCTGGTTAGCAGGGGTAAAGTGTACAGAGTTCTGAAGCTAGAAAAAATATAGGGTCCAGCAAAAACGGAAAAATCAGGGGTGACCAGACAGAAAAGGCAGATTTTCTACAGTTCTCTTGAATCTTGAAGTTTCTATAATCCAGAGGTGTACCCTAATTCATCTTTTCCCTTTTGTGTAGGAAGGATAGGAAACTAGGACTATGACAAGAAAGACTATGTAAGACTAAGTAAAAGTCATTTTTGGTAAGTATCACAGCAATATTTTCTTGTTTGTTTTCTTCATTCTAGTCCTAAATGCATTAGGCACAAAAATGTAAATTATTGGTGTGTTGATCCCAACATATGTCAAACAAAGATTTTGAAACTGCATCTCAGATACATAGGGTCTGATTCAGAAAGGTAAAATTACACTTTTGTGTAAGCTTACTTTTTTTGTATTCAACAAACTACGAGCTAGTAGTAAGTTTAAAACTGTGGAGACTCCACAGTTATTGCAGGGAACAGTCGCGGCTGCTCCTGCGAATCAGCAGTGGGGCGGGAAGGAGGGAGAAAATGAAAATTATATATATATTTACCTGCTGGCCGGCCGCCACCTCTCTTCCGTCCTCTTCCTGGCTTCTGTTGGAACAGGAAGCAGGATAGGCTTCCCTAAGCCAATCACAATGCTGTAATGCAGAATTGTGATTGGTCTGAGTGCCGTGGTGCAGTTTTCAGATGGAGAAGGGAAGCCTGGGCATGTTCTCCACATAGGCTGTGATGCCCAGTTGGCCGCAGCACAGATTTCCTTTAGCAAGGCCTCTCTGAAAATCTCTTGTACAAGAGTCAAACTGCTGCGTGGTCACTCCAGATATTCCCACCTGTTCTGGATGCTATTTTATTTACATTTGGACTCTGCACAGTGACACTGTTCAGTGCCATATTGTTTGTACTGTGGCCTTAGGTTATTGGTTTGACCTAACAGGTCTGTTTACTTTTCCAGTAAGGGCATGGTCTATGCCATTGAAATTGCTTCAGTAGGTTAGAAGTTAAATGTTGTATGTGAGATACAGTGTATCTTTTTCTGATCCACATATTTGCCAGGAGCACCACTACGCTTTTGTTGAATTGTAGTTTAAAAGCACTTCAGTGACACAATGGGCTAAATAAACATAACAAACAGGCACATGTACCACTTATACTCTTAATATAGAAAAGAAACTCAGCACAAATCAGTTATGCTTACCTGCTTTACTGTCTTAGAATCGTTTGCCTTCTGCCTCGCTACATGTGTGATGGAATGTTATCCTCACCAGGTTTCATATAGAATAGTGGGTTTGAAGTGAGGAACAGTTGGCAGTTAGACGTGGAAAGCGAGGATACCTGCGTGAACCTCTGAGGCAGCTCCTTATTCTCGTCTGTACTAAAAAAATATTAACAGAACATCTCCCTGCGTCGTAAGATCATCTGAGGTACAATTACTAACAATATTTTCTCCATAATTTATCATAATTTGAAGTTCTTCAGGGCCTTATAGCCCATATGTTTTTATTTAAACCACAATACGTAAATTTTATGTCCACTGGTATTTATACCAAGTTTTTTCATCAATTTGTTATCATCCTCTTATATGGAGTATGCAGTTAAATCATAGGTTCGTATTCTCGGAAATCGGCTATAAAGCCCTGAAGGCATTTAAAAAGTACGAACCACATCAATAACAACAAAAAGTGAATTTGTTCCGGTTACAGTCATATTGGTAGGGAGGTGAATTATGAAGGAAGAATCGCGTTTAATTCTATATTTGATCTTCGTGCGATCTGTTCAACCTGGAAAGTCTGATGCTTCTGTGTGTTATTGATTTACACTATGTAACAGCAAAGCTGTTTGGGGACTCCAAACCACACTTCACCATACATGGGGAAGGATTACCACAGCACTTATAGCGTGGCCCTGTAATCTGCAGGGTGGGATGCGAAGCTGTTGGGGGACTCAAAACCCCACATCACTGTGCACCAGGAGGTGCTTGCAGCACCAAGGGGTGTACTCACACATCGCTCATAGCACAGCCCTGTAACCTTCAGTATGGGAAGCATGCGGGACGTGCCTAGCATACGCCTGGGTGAAGACTGGTCCAAGACTGGCCAGTCTATGCCTGTCATTGCCCAGAAGAGACTGGACAGGGCCACAACTCTTTTCGTTTGACTTTGCCCGGTGGAAGTTGTCTTACTGACCTGTTTTGACAAGCTACATTCACCCTGGCTGCTTGGCGGGACTTCTTAAATTCAGTTTTTTATTTGCCTTTAAATTAATTTGCATTGCAATGGGGAAGAAGAAAATCGTCGGATGTACCTCTGTCCTTACACCTCCTGTACCTCTGTCCTCACACCTCCTGTTAAATGTACCTCCATCGTTCGAATACTGGAATCGTTCGAATACTGGAGCAAGCTGTGGGTGTAATCAACACAGAAATTGCCCTTACTAAAAG
Source organism: Triturus cristatus (assembly GCF_964204655.1). NCBI lineage: Eukaryota > Metazoa > Chordata > Amphibia > Caudata > Salamandridae > Triturus > Triturus cristatus. The sequence continues at coordinate 918,078,496 of NC_140581.1, read as the reverse complement.
AAGGCTCTCCTTAAAGCCTCTTCAAATCGCATTCTCCCGATCAGAACCATAGGTTCGCACTTAGATATCAATCGAGCTAGGCAATCCACATTGGCATAGCCATTTAGGGGCAGATTTTCAAAGAACTGATGCACCTGCATAGATGCGTCAGTTTCCTTGCGCCAGTGCCAAATGTCCTTGTGCCACCATGGATGCGCTGTATTTCCAATACAGTGCTCCCTCCATGGCGTAAGGATTAACAGATGCGTCAGAAATACTGATAAGGATAGGGAAGCTCAATACCATGGCTAAATTATATTTCAAAAGCTCTGTGTGCACCTGGACTGGCCACCCTGTTCATGACCCCTCTGAGCATTAAAAAAGTTGACAAGTTGAGGGTCAAGCAACACATTTTATAGCTTTGCGTGACAAAAGGCTGGATACTGAATTGTCGAAATGTTCTGTGCAGAGCTTTTATAGGCATTTTGCCTCTGCTGAACCAGCCTTTTATTTGTCTTCAGACCTTACGCCCATGTAAGAGATGTCTCTCCTCGTCCACTTTAGAGAAGGAAGAGTCTGGCGACTCCTGTGTTTTTGGGAAGACAATAGGCACTTGGGGGGACCTGCCCCGAACTGTTTGTCTGATGGCTCAGCAGAGCAATCATTGCTGCATTTCATGTTTTTTTGTAAAAAAATGTATTCTTTATTTCGTCACTTTCTTAAACCACTATTACTTAGTTTGGGCCATCATAAATGCAGGGAAGCTTTTTTCCATATGCAATTGGGGAACAGCCATGACATATGCTTGAGGGTCAATTCATTTCTCAAAGCCGCAGTGAGATGCAGAAAGTCAATGGAGCTATAGCTTTCTGGTGTGGCTTATTCATATCCATTGCCATTTAACAGTGATTCCTCCTTTTTAGCAATATCTGCTAGTGTGCTTTTATCCACACTATAATGTAAAGTAGTTGCTCTTTTATTAACCAAATTGCACTTTACAAATTATATAATGACTCTGTATTTGCTTCTATCAACTTTAATGTTTCCTGTGACCAATATTTTAAATTTACAAGCCACTTCCACTTTAAAACTCAGGGAATGACCAGTTGTCTGTATGTTACTTCACAAGCTTACCTGATCAGCAGTGCTGCTAAATTAATCTGATTGTACCCTATGATTTTTACATGATTTTAGTATTTATTTGTACCATTTGTATGTTTTTATCGTGTCTTATATTTTATTTGATGGCCTCATTTAGCTGAATAAAGATCTTTGAATTGAATTGAACTCATGTTTTAGGACTGATTTGTTCATTATATTTTTAGCGCTGAGTTTCTTTTCTAAATTATGTTATGGAATGGCCTTGGTTGTCTCGATGCAAAGGATAGTGTTTGCTGATCCCCGTTTAACTGTTGCACCATTCACAAATTTACAAATTGGTGTTTTTTGTTGATAACAATAGTGTACAGCTTTCTGCTTGGTTGGTAGTTTATGCGATATGTTGTGGTTGGCAGATTGCTTTATTTTTAGAATTTGAGGTGGCGTACTTTTGCCCTCGTCATGAGTCAGAAAAATAGCATGTGATGAAATTTCCTCACCATAGACTAACCAATACTGTTGGTACCAAAGCTACGGTGGTGGGGAAAATCCAGCACATTACAAGTTGGGCACTCAGGACACATCAACAAAACTTTCACGTAATGCAGGGCTGCAAGCAAAGTTGCTGTGCATCATTGCGTGAAAGAGAGAGGGCACACATGCTCCATATTTACAAAGATATGCAGCATTTCTGCTCCCTCTGAATAACAGACATTATACTTAAGTATGCTCATATGATCTTCCCTTCAATTAACCAAAACACAGAAATTCACTGGAAAAAGTTTCAAGTGATATTATAGTTACGTGTTGAAAATGGTTAAAAACAAATGTTTATAAAACACTGAAATTCACTATTTATAGTTCAGTGAACTAACTATAATTGGCATCCCCACATGCACTGTTTATGATCTCATGACATGTTATATTACATCATTGATGATATTATTGACTTCTCAAATTATATAATTTGAGAAAACTTGTAGGAAAAAATAAAGGTTAAAGTTACTTTATAGTTAGGTGTTGAACTAACACAAAAACTAACACCCATTATAGTTTACTGAGCTATCGATAACTTGCACCTATGTCATGCACTTCTTATGACCTCACATAAAACATTACTCCTAATATGATACATATCACCATTAATTACATCATTGATGACATCTCAAGCACCATCATCAACTTCTTATACCTGTCTCGTCTCTCCTCCACATTGCAAATGATATGTCAATATATTAAATATCAATCATGATTCTGATACCAAGTTCATGGATGCCTACAGCTATACCATTACTGATGTAGAAGATGAACTGGCACCTCTTAAATTAAAAAATAAAACAAAGTAGCTTGAATGGTGCTCAATGGTTTTCAAAAAAGCTACATGAAGAGACACAACTTTGAAGTGTGACAGATAAACTGTGGCATTGCCGTCCTCAGTTATAAAACTCAAGGCCCTAAGACCCTAATAGCAAGTTGCAAAACCTACAAAGGGCACATAATAAAGGTCAAAGCATCGTTAATGAAAAATGAATCCACTCTGGAAATCAAACGGCCCAAGAAAGTCTTCAATATCATTAAACAGCATGCCAATTCCTCAGGGTAGAATTGTCTTAAACCTAATTGGCGCCATTAATTAATTGTAAGTCCACAGTAAAGTGGTAACCCCTGTACCCAGAACTTGTAAATTAAATGCTACCAGTGGGCCTCCCAATTAAGCAGCAAAGTAAAACATGTCTTAGGCATGCTATTGCAACCTGGGCATGCAGTGTTAAACTGCCATTCTGTCCTGGCAAAATAAACATTTTGCCAGCCCTAATCCTTCCATTTTAATACATATAGGTTACCCCTGGGATGGGCCCTGAACATTCCAGAGAGCAGGGTGCAATGTAATTAAAAGGTTGCACATGTACATTTAGGTTTTACATGTCCTGGTAGTGAAATACTCTTGTACTCATGTTTCACTAATGCAAGGCCTACCTCTCCCATAGGATATCAATGGATTGTCTTATTACATTTAGTAAATGCTAATTTTTAACTAGGAGCAGATTGATACATTGAGTTTGGTGTCTACAGGATTTTTATTTCGAGCTCTATTTAATAATTAAGTCAGTTTTGAAGTCAAAATTCTGAAAACACCACTTTTAGGAAGTTGGCATTTTTTCCCTTAAAAACTGGTGTCTGCAGCCTGTTCCTAAGTCACATGACTAGGTGTAGCTGGCAGTATTTCTCTGTGTATTGCTTCCAGACAGTGAAGCAAAGGGAAGATAGATGTTGGCAGGATGGGCCACTCTGACATACCGAGGGGACAGAGCTGTCACCTTCTACACTTGCACATCACAAAGGCCATGCCTGAACACAGTCACAAAGGTTTTTTCACTAGTTTTTTGTATCACCAGACAAGCTGGGAGGAAGGGTGACATTTCAGGGGGGTAGAAACCTCCTGTACCTTTTTCCTCTTCAAAGTGAGCACCGGGTATAAATAATGGACCCTCAATCTCAACTATTTAGTACACATCTGGACCTGTTGAGGACTCAGGAGAAGGACTGTTGTGCTGCTTTGCTGCAAAAAGGACTGCCACTCTGCTGCCCTGCTGTGCTGCCCTGCTGCTTGAGTGAGAAGTACTGGACCTGCATCATGGACCCAGGACCACCAGAGTAATTCCAAGGACTAGTTGACTGGCCTCCTGATCAGAGCCTCAGGCACAGAACAGGCTCCAACAAATGTGAAACCAGCACCTGCACTTTGCCAATTGTGAGTCTTGCCCTCCCACGTGGTGCCAACTCATTCCTGGATCCTTCCAAGTGGGCCTGAAGTGGCTCTACTATCCCAGCTGTGGTCCCAGCAGAACCAATGCAATAGTCTCGCAAGACTCCACATCAAAACCGAAGTGCGATGCATTCCTGATTCAGGACTCCACATGGCAGTCCTGTAGCTCATCATAATTGCCACTACACCGCGCATATTCACGCAAGGACCTCACATCGCCCACCATCTCTTCGGAACCATTGCTGCGTGATGCATCTCCACATAAGGACGTCACATTGCAACTGTTCATAAGCGCTGCTGCATGACGCATCTCACCCAAGGACCCTGCATCGCCTCTGCTGCGCGATGCATCTTCAAAGTGGGACTCTACATTACTCCACAACCAGAACTTAAGGTACCGTGTTCAGCAGGCCTAACTGGGTCCCTGTAGCCAGCCCAAGTTCCATCATGGTCGGTCTGAACTTTAGGCTTTGTCCCGGTCTGGCATGGCCAGATAACCACAGTTGCCACTTTGTGCTTTTTTTGGCCCTATTTTCACTTAAATCTTTAAAATTGCATATCTCTAGATCTACTGATTGCATTTTTGTTGTTTTGGTCTCAAATAATTGATTAAATCTTACTCTGTTTTTCTAGATTTGCATGGGACTTTTCTTGTGGTATGTTTTAGCTCTATTTCTGTATGAATGCTTTACGAATTGCCTCTCAGTTAAGCCTGACTACTTCATGCCAAGCTATCAGAGGGTTCTGCACAAGTTAAGTTGTGGGTTTGCTTCTGAATTTACCCTAACAGAAATGGTGGCTCCTGCTTCAGCAAGGTTTCACCCAGCTCAACCAGTAACCCAGTCCTTGGTGCAGTAGAGACTAGTAAGTACAACGTTTCTTGTGTCAATACACATATACGTGTTTGTCTCAAAAACATATGTAGGTAATTTGTTATACCCCTTTTTGTTACATATTGCATGCCACACAAACAACATACACAAAATCTATTGAATGCACACCCACAGGCACAACACACTCAAGCACCACAAAAACATATCGTTTTAAGTGTCAATACAGGTGTGTTAATTTTTTCTTGATAAGTTGTGAAAATAAACACTACTGCATTACACATAAGAAAGAAAATTGTATGTAAGAGCAATGCAAAACTACACAAGGCTACAGCAATTGTCAACACACGATTCATAGTAAGGCATTTGTAAAAGTTGCCTACCTTATATCCCAGCGACAACAGAGTCATTTGGCATTGTGGTTAAGTCAGAGCAGCAAAGAAGGGACCTGGACGATTGGGTTCAAGACTGAAACGGAAGTGGAAAACAGTATAAAAGATATTCTTACCTAATTTCTGATGATTCTGCTAACTCAAAGTAGGAGTTATTCCTGCCACAGTTGTCTTGAAGGAAAACCAAATCATGATGAGCTCGGTGGTCATCTTGGCTGGAGTCCCACTGATAGCTACTTCTGTCAATGGTGCCATCAACACGGGTGAGAATTCCTGGCAGAATTGGGGGGACTCTGGCTGTCTTTTATCCATGGACCCACCAACATCTAAATTGAGTGGACGGACTGCCAAGTAGGTAGGCAGTGAATCTGTTGAAAAGTGACAGCAAGACCTTTACCGCCATGATCTAAATCAGGCCTTTAATCTTTCCCTCTCTAAAGACCTATCTCAAATGTTGTTTTACAACTGAACAGGTAAACAGTCACCAACATGGTCTTCCTTCCAAGAAGTATCAATATGGGACGTTAAGGAGACCGTCTCAGATCTCAGTCCCTCCTCTCACTTCTATGACCCAGTTCCAGCCAAACGTTTGATAAACATTATCAACTCAATCATCCTATTCGTAACCTGAGTGGTTGCTTCCTTGCTGTGTCAAGGCTTCAGCCCTGATTCCTTGAAAATTGCCCGTTCACCATTCCGCTTAAAAACCAATGAGAGAAGCTATAACAAACTTCCCAGGTCCTAGAAAGCTATGTTGTCAATCAAGTTTCCCTCAACATCAACATCAAGGATAACAAATTCATGAATGATCTACAGTAAAGCTTCAGAATTGGATGCAATGCGGAATCAGCCACATTTTGCATAATTGATGACAATGGAGGCTCTAACCTTCGCATCCTCCTACACTTGTCAGCAGCATTTTGTGCAGTCTACTAAATAAAACTATTACAAATCTTTGAACTATGAATGGATCTCATGCACTGTTCTAAATTGTTTGCCTCCTAATTAATCAATCACTGCCAGCAAATAAAACTAGCAAACTTCCTTTCACGTTTCTCCCCAGTTACCCAAGGAGTCCCTAAAGGGTCAATACTTTCCCCTGTGCTCTTCAACCTGTACATGGAGCCACTTTATTCCTTGCTCAAATACTAAAGCATATCCTTCCAACTCAAAGCAGATTACACACAACAGCACCTAAAAGTTTCCGCCCAAACAAAATTGACAACCTATTGAACCTATGAACATTGCTGAGTATATGTTTATTGTATGCTGTTTCTTCATGTATATATTTTGCCCAACTGTTTTGTCTTCGGCTTGTATGAACCCACTATATTTACTATTCTTAATTGTAAAGCACGCTAATTCCTCTATGGGTCTGGATCATGTTACACAAAAGTGCATATAATATAAATACAACACTGGATCATGCTGTGGTCCTTGTAAACTACCCTTGTAATTCATACAATGCCCCATTTAGAGTTCGGATGGCTCTGCAAATCTTTTTTGTTTTGGGGTGAATTCTAACTATGGTTTTACTATTGTATATCAACACCAACAATATTGGGGTAAAAGAATATCAAGGACAGAATGCAGAGGTACAAAATATCGAAAGGTAAGAGCATGTAGGGAAGTAGAGATTCACTATTCCGAACTCCACATCTACATTCCTTGAAGATATATATGTACTGCATAACTACATATATGTAGAGTCAGGTATAGAAAATCTAGGCTTACTTACTTGTCGATATTTTATTCCATATTTTTTCTTAGATACTCTGTTCCACGGATAGTGTGGGTTATTCAGGGTGCACAAACTAAATATGGAGTTGTCATCTGTGGCAGCGCTTTTTTCTGACAATAGTTTATGTTACATGCAAGACAGGCTTTTTTGATTGTACATATGGACACATTTAACTTAAGAGAATATGTGCATAGGGACAGGGCCTAGTAAAGCGGTTTAATTGTTTGAATGGTGATGCTGAGAAATACATGTGTGATCACAATGTTTTCAGTCTAGAAACTCCATTCTTTTTTAACACCATTCAAACTAGCAAGACAGAAAAAGGAAACCTTTACACTTCTCTGGAACTTGCATTGTAGTCACAGATTCAGGGAAAGATGGCCTTGAAAATTTCCAACTTGGACAGAAGAAGCAAAAGTAGCATTAGCTGCTATAGCTTCCATGTGTTTCTGCAAAGGAACATTGCATATTTGTGTAGCAGAGCAAGAGCTGAGCAAGAGTGACCCCTGTTCACTAAATAAGACAATATTAGCAATAAGAGAAAATAAGGTACCGCTGCAGGTGTGGGGATTCTCACATTGAACAGTTGCCTGGGGGACATGCTTAAGGGCTGAATTCCAACTGCTGATCCAATAACAACATAAGGTATGCAAGGAAACTATACATGACCTGCCATAATAAACAACTAATACAACTAAACGTCAAGCTAATTTGCATATTAATTGCTGAGTTGGTAATGATAATCATGAGTATACTATGCCTTAGCAGGATATTACCTTCTTTTGCGTGGTGGATCCCCAGATTTGAGCCCTGTCTGTTTTTACTGGCTGGAGAACTCTGTGCACTTTATCACTGCTAACCAGTGATAAAGTGTGTTTGCTCTTCCTTTCTACATGATGAATTTGGAATACCCTTGATTGGCATATTTACCTTTCCAATAAGTTCCTAGCATGTGGTATAGAGTGTACCCAGGGCCTATAAGTTAAATGTCACTAGTATACTGCAGAACCTATGGTGCTATCCACTACAGTGACAGTGCAAACCTGACTGTAGGCCTACAATTTGTTGTCTGACTGTTGCAGTTTTAAATAGCAAATTCTTCCTGTCAGAGTAACTCTTTATGACAGGCCTAAATCTTCCTTTTAAATGTCAATAAGACACCCCCAAGTAGGCCTTACTCTCCATAAGGCAGGGTGCATGGCATTTAAATGTAGGACATGTAAAAGTTTAATGTTAAACATTTCCTTATAGTGAAAAAGCCCCAAAAGCTATTTTCACTGTAGCAAGACTGGCAGTTCCATAGGCAAGCACTGGGATATATATTACATTTAATAATGCTAATTTCTGTTAGGAAACAGGTAGAAATTTTATTCCAAGACTTTTAAAAACAGCTATTCAAAATCCAATTTAGTGGTAAATCGCATTTTTAATAACTATTAAGGAATTATTTTTTTAGAAAGTTTGCTTCATCAAGAAATAATAATTGACTGTCCCTTGATCATGCACACAGCATCCCTTGGCTGAGATACTTTAAAGAACAGCTTGCCCTGTCAGGGAGAGCTAATTGCTTTGACAACCTGCAAAACATCTCGCTGTCACTAAATGCTAGTTAAAACAGGATTAGTTAGCCATATGTAAAAGATGCAGAGAAGCCTTGGTGACAGAAAGAAGAGGGTGTCCGGCTATCTTCCTTTAGTAACTACTGACTCTTTGGAGCCCTACCTCCTGTTTCCACTCCAACACTCCCAATGATTTTATCTGGTGAGGTTTAGGTTTAACATAGCCCACTTTTTAGTCTCATGCCCCAGCAATGCTTACTCTACCTATGAATTGTGCCTCTCTCTATGGTTCATGTTCAGTACAGTCTATGCTACACGTTTTCTTTTTCTGTATGCTATATGATACACACAGGATTTTTTTTTATTTTGCTGTTAAGGCCTGTTAATATTAGAGGGTGCAAACCCGCCCTGTTTTACTTTCAGCTCTTACAAACTGAACATATCTGATTTACAAATTCATCTCTGCAGCTGTGAGATTGAGGACTCTAGTGGGGAAATAGTATTTTATGGTGAGTTGTGCTGGTGGATTTGTGCTATTTGGTTATCTTAAATGCAAATATTTGCATTAGACATGCTTTAATGGAATGGCTTGGTGAAGGCTGATTAGATAAGCTCTCTCTTCATTCCTTCATACACTCTTTGCGTGATTTATGGATCAAGTCTTTCCTTTCTTTGTGCGCAGCTCTGTGATTACTTGCCAATTTGTGCTGGGATTTCCAGGACGAGAGTCACTCAACTAGTGCCTTAATTAAGATAAGCATCACATTTCAAAGTACTCACAGCTCATTACCGACTTTGTTGAATTTATCTTTTCTCTCTTCTGTTTTCCAGGAATCAATGGACCCTATATCATCGGATTCATGAGTCATCTGGAGATTCAACTCAGAAAGCAGAAAGTTGAAGCAAGAACCACTCATCAATTCAGATAAGCGATCACAAAGTCTCTTTCCCGATCGATGAAGGAAAGATAAACAGTCATTGCCAGGTGAGTGCGGCTTAAATAGCTGGCCAACCCACACCACAACCAACATGGCTGCTAAGTCCTGCGAGGCTTCTGAGCTCATGGGATTTCGGCTTGTGTGTACGGAAGTGCTGTGGAGACACCACTTGATTGCTGAATCAGAGGCGATCCCAAATTAATGTGCTATGCTCATTAGATTATACCGCATCAAGTAAAATAGTTTTAAGAGGTTGTTCATGTTTCAGAAAGTTACTGGATTAATCAGAACTGAAATGAATGTTCCATATGAACTTTAGTCAATAATTTGTTTGTGTGCCAAGCTTGATTTTGGAACTTGGGCTAGACAAGCCCAACAGGGTGGGCACACAGAATCAGCACAGGGGAGAAGGGTTTCACCATTTTGAATTTGAGTAGAGAAGGGTTCTTTGGAATTGTTGGCTGTGGGGCACACAGGAAGTGCTGCAAAAGTGGGTAGTGTGTAAATGTAATGGGGCAACCCAGTGTCCCTCAGAACCTGGGTATACGTATTTAAAAGAGAAAAATGGTTCTGTCGGGGGGGTCAATTACTTAGAGTACATAGCAATAGCTTATTGGTATCAAAATCAATGATTTGCAAAGAACAAAGTATAACACACACCAGGAAAATTGAGTCAATCAAAATTTTAAGAAAAAGATCAAAAATTGATCAAAGGCTGTCACAATTTACACTTTCAATTGCAAATGTGAAGTACGTGTCTGTGGTGAGCAGTGACATGTGGTGAATGGTGATAGAATACTATATACAAAAACAATTGTAAAGAATGTGATGAGGAGGGGGGAAAAATCATAAAAGTCCTTATTATTTTACACATATGCTTAATAATCCAATGGCGAATGGGACTGTATTCTTAAGCTTTGTGTGGACATAGGTAATACGCTGATGTTTCGACCCTGTGTATCGCGCAAAAGTGTATGCGTCAAGGTGGGTCTTCCTCAAGCCAGGAGGGGGAGAGATGGCAGCCCAAAAGTAGATTCTAACTTAACCCTGCGATGAAAGGTTCTTGGTCAGGTAAGTGTGAGAGAATAAATCAGAAGGAACTCCACCAGCCGGTTTGGAGCCTGATAGGAATATTGAATTAAGCATCCACCTGTCGGTTTTGGAAATTATTTGTGCCAGTCCGAAGTATTTCGTGATCTGGAATTTTAGAGCGTCCTTCCGTCCGTAAGTGTTTTCAGAAATCCCAAAAGTGGGAAGGGTAACCACTAGGAACTAAATGGGGCATCCACAGTACCATCCTTACAACACTGTGGTAAATAATTTCATTACCGGGACTTAATTTGATACAGAAACATAATAAAATAGCTCAGTAAATAAGAGGCAGAATCCGTGGTATTAGAGGTTCGGAATGGGCTTTATTCCAATGGTCGATTATAATCGGTTGCTCCAAGTTCCATCACCACGAAGGTTCAGGAAGTGAAGTACATACGTTATTGACAATCAATCACTTTTATACAATAGGCATTACAGTGAAGCAAATACAAGAGGCGTAACAATTGATAGTAGGGATAATATATTCATACGTAGCAAAGATAGGCGTAACTGGGTGTGTTTAAAGAACGTCATCAGATGTGATGTCATAAGAGGGTGGTTACATGAAAGAATTTCGCAATGTCAGCAGAAATACTTGGCAGAAATACGCGCGCATCAGCATGACGTGTGATTGACGTGCAACTAGGGGGTGAAGGGGACTTGACATTTAGCTCTACATGTGGCGACAGAAGTCTGGAGGGTCAAGTCAACCTAATCCCAAATCATATCTAACATCCTATGTTTAAAGAACTAAGTTATCCAAAAGAGAGGTCTTCTTAGAGTAGAATCTTATTCTATACTGACTATACTGACTGTTAGTGCGTGTACAAGCGTCTAAGTGTCTACACTAGATGCGTGGGTAGAAATCTTCCATAGTAATAGGGCTATGAATTACTTGTATAAAGACAGAGAAGCCGGGCCTTTGCTCGGTAGCTGGAAGAATGTTTACCTAAACTACTAGACAGGAATGCATCGGGCAGGGAACGGAGCAGATAATTTCGAAGGTGAAATACAGTTTTTGGCAGGCAGCAGGCTGATGTCAGGCTTCGTGAGCCGCGCAGGGAATGAGACAAAGTTCATGGTCACAGATGCAGGCTCAGACTGGAGCTTTCAGAGGCAGAAGGCAAGAAGAGTTTGATGACAGAATCAGGGCCTACTTGCCTGGACTGTAAAATGGCATAAGTGAACCATATAAAGCCGGTGGCCTTTCATACTTAGGAATGGAATATCCGGCCTATTCATGGCGGATCTGAAAGAGGACAGGTTGACGGTGGACGCACATGTATTTGCGTCTTCATAACTGGAACTGGAGGGAACATACATGTACTTATGATTCATACATGAAACCGTTGGGGTCCAAGATAGGGGACATAACTGATCAGAAAAATCCATATTTCCACATTCCCTCCTTGTCCCCTACTTGCCCGTTAAGAGATATCAATCTTCATCAATCCATTGATCTGTTCATATAGCATCATTTGTTCTTCTTTCTTCTTCCGTGATGAATGAAATCCTGGTGGTGGAATACACGATGTGGCACACAGACCACTGATCGCTGGTCCACATTGTAGACATAGACAGCAACTGAATAGTATGAGAAGGCCAATACCTAGGAAAGATAGGACCTTCCATCCAAAGGTAGATAATACACTCCAAAACCAACCGGACCAAGTCCAGGTGCCTGGGTTCTGGTGTATCTGGCTTACAATCTTATGAAGGCGAGTTATGGCTTTATATACAGATGGCGAATTTTCTGGTATGAAAATGCAACAGCTTGATCCGATGACCCTACAAGCTCCGCCCCTATCGGCCAGGATGACGTCAAGGACAAGACGATTTTGAAGCACAACAATCCGCATAGCAGACTGCTCTTCTGTTAAATTGCCTAAGGCGGAAATAGTTTCGTTCACTACTGCTTCAAGGGTTCTAGTTAATCTACGTATCAGCTTACTATTAGTAACGGTACCTATATAGGGAAAAAGACCTTTGTTGAAATCTGTGTATTTTTCCCATGCTGTTTCAGTGTAATCGACTATCGGGAGATCTCTCCTTACTCTATTATATACTAAATGAGTATTTCTGTGATAATCAGGAGGAGCTAGGAAAACAGGTGGCAAAAGGAATCCAATGTAGCAAGTACCATCCCAATCTAGAGGCAAACGTACATATGCCGTCTGACCACATATGAAATAAGAATGGCGGGAAGCTCTAAATGTAGACTTGCCTTGATCACTAAATTCTACTACAGTGGTGCATCTACTATGGCCCATATTTATGGAACCATTCTTTCTTACACATAATTCACCCTTTACTGGAAATATTGACATAGCGGGCAAAATTGGAGTAGCTTCGGATTCGACATTTAGGATCATAAGATTAAGCGTAAAATTACCTAATCCATACACTTCATTTTCTAGATCAGTTCCTGTTCTCTGGGGAAGTCCCTCCTTGTTAGGATAGCAGACTTTAAGCAAAACTAAGTTCAAATTTCCCCATACCCAGTTATCTTGATAAACTGCAGAATTCGAATCTAGAGAATTAATTAAACTAAACCATGCTCCACAGGAGCCGTTGTGTGTGAACGGGTATGGAAAGAGAGATAGAATTCCTTTATAATTCTGATAGGGAGGGAGTCGGCCACATATCCAACAATTTGTAGCATTGCTAACCTGATGGGAATGATGTAACATACTGATAAACGTGTTATTGCGCAGCGCAAATCTATAAGACAACTCAAACGGAGGTAATTCACTAAAAGAATGTTCAGCAGTAACATTGTAAACATGTCTAGAAATAGGATAATATATGTGCAACAATATACTTGCAGTAATTATTAAAAGACTTAAGAAAAACAAAATTAATAACGTCGCTATGCAATGACTACGCAGTGATTTACAGTACGCCTGTCGTTTCAACATTTTTCGGGTGTTATCTCTATTCAGGTCCAAGGGATACATGCCAGAGACAATTCAACCGCTTCACCTCGGAGAGGACTTAAACAATCAAATTGCTTGACTGATTGGACCTGAGCTTTAGTTTATAATGTTCGGAATTACTCTTTTCAACAAAAGGAAGTTTTGAGTCAATGGGTGAAGACACACGAGGTGTGGTATTCACATCCGCTGGTAGTCCATGAAATTTCTTGATATGACTTGAATGAATCCAGCCTTTCCTGCCCTCGATCTTCACGGCTGTCCTTGTGGTGAGCAAAACCAGCTGAGGCGACTTCCACCTAGGATCCAGCTGAGTCTTTCGATCAAAGTTCCTCACTAGGACCAGGTCGCCTGGAATTACGTCATGGGGTTTCACCTCAGTGTTGTCAGGAAAAGCTGCAGCTACCTGTGAACGACAAGATTGTAGTGCAGACATCAAGGAAGCCAAGTAATCTGTCAGCATATTACAGTCAATATCAGTTATTTTACGTGGTATGGGCGTCCCCCACATATTTGGTGGTCTGCCGAAGATCACCTCATACGGGGATAGCCCTGTTCGAGAGTGTGCTACCATTCTCATGTAAAAGAGTGCAACGGGTAATGCTACTACCCAGTCGATACCTTTCTCTCTGCATATTTTGGACAATCTAATTTTCAGGATTTGATTATGTCTTTCTACGAGGCCTGCTGCCTCGGGGTGTCGGACACAGTGGAATTTCCACTGATAGCCTAACAAAAGTGAAACGTGTTTCATTAATTCGGATGAGAACGGCTGGCCGTTATCTGAGTAGACAACACGTGGTAAACCGTATCGTGGGAAGAATTCTCGAACCAACTGTTTGGCAGTAGTCGGGGCAGTGTAATCTGAAACCGGGTATGCCTCCGTCCAACGGGAAAGAGCACAAACAACTACGAGAACATATTTGAATCCTCGACATCGTTCCATCTGGATATAATCCATCTGGAGGGCTTCAAAAGGGTGATCAGGAGGCTGAAATCCACCCTGTTCTACGGGAACGCTTTTTCCTGGGTTGAACTGACAACAGATCATACAGGTACGAACTTTTTGTTTGGCTGCTGCTCGTAAATGTTTATTGAACCAAATGTGTTGAATGCTATCTAGCATAGCTTTTTCTCCTAGATGTGCGGGACTATGTACAGTGTTAATTATAACCTGGACCATTGAATCAGGAAGGAACCACACAGACTTTTCCTTCATCATCCATCCTTGATCCGTTTGGATCCCTCCTAATTCAGTCCATTTCTTTATTTCGTCTGGTGTAGCATGTGTCTGTATGTCAATTACGTCAAGAGTAGGATCTTTAATCGTCATGCAATGTGTTGGCGTCAGGACTATTGTCTTTGTCATGTCGGATGTTTGAGTTTGAGCAGTTTGTTTAGCTGTTCTGTCAGCTAGATCATTGCCTTGAGAAATGATATCAGTAACTTTCGTATGAGCTTTACATTTCATAATTGATATTGCAGTGGGTAGATGTATCGCATCTAATAAGGCATGGATGAGGGGTCCGTGCTGAATGTGGGCACCGTGAGAAGTTAAATAACCTCTCTCTCGCCACAGCACGCCGAAGTCATGTACAACTCCGAATGCATAACGTGAATCAGTGTATATGTTGACTTTTTTATTTGTGGCTTGAATACAGGCTTGTGTCAGAGCGATGAGCTCTGCGGCTTGAGCTGACAAGGTATTTATGCAATTTGTTTCAATGATTTCAGTATCTGTTGTGACTGCGTAAGCGGCCACTAACTCTCCTGTACTTGTTCTCATACATGAACCATCTACATACAACGTCAGGTCTGGGTCTGACAATGGGACATCGGTTAAGTCTTGTCTGGGTTTCGTCGTGATTGTAATAACTTCAATACAGTCATGGGCTAGTGGGTCTGTTCCGATTACAGGTAAAAGTGTGGCAGGATTCAATGTGTTACAACGTCTGATTTCTATATGTGGTTGAAACAATGTTAACTCGTACCCTGTAAGTCGCGCTATAGTCAAGTGTTGTGTTTGCGTTCTATTTACAAGAACCTCTACTGCATGTGGTACTTGAACTGTCAATGGATGTCCTAACACTATAGCATCGCTTTGTCTGATTGCTAAAGCTGTTGCTGCCACTGATTTTAGGCATGCGGGCAAAGCCTGAGCTACGGGATCTAATGTACTGGAAAAATAAGCACATGGTTTGTGTGCTCCTGCTTGTTCCTGTGTGAGTACTGACAAGGCAGTACCTTCGCGTTCTGTAACAAAGAGTGTAAACTGTTTACTGTAACATGGTGTTGCTAAGACAGGTGCTTGACATAAAGTTTTCTTTAAGCTTTCAAAAGCTTGTGTATGTTCCTGAGTCCAAGGGAGAACAGTCGATGTGGCTGCCTCCTGTGTTGTCAATTGAATGAGTGGTTTTGCTAGAAATGCATACTGAGGGATCCACTGCCTACAATATGAAGTGAGGCCTATGAAAGCCCGCACCTCCTTTTGTGTCTTGGGTATTGGCATGTTAGCTATTAACTGAATGCGGTCGGGTGTAAGCTGCCTTCCCTCCTTGGACAGCGAGTGTCCAAGATAAACAACTCGCTGGACACAGAATTGCAGCTTAGAAGGGGACACCTTGTGCCCCTTTTCGGCTAGAAATTGTAAAACTGTCAGTGATGCTTTCTCACATTCGGGTTCGCTTCTCGCGGTGATCAGCAGATCATCGACATATTGAAGCAAGGCGGTGTTAACTGGCATGTGGATACTGTCGAGTTCTCGTTTCAGTGCTTGACTATAGATGCTGGGGCTTTCCGTAAATCCTTGAGGTGCGCGTGAGAATTTAAAGCTACGTCCATTTAAACTAAATCCGAACAAATATTGGCTTTCCGGATCTATTGGGACGCTGAAAAAAGCATTCTTGAGATCAATTACCGTAAAGAATGTTGCTTCGGAATCAATAGCTGTCAGTAATGACGAGATATCTGGGACCACAGGGAATTGTGGCACAATACATTTGTTTAATTCGCGCAGATCAATAACCAATCGATATACTGGCGGGGCCTTCGGATCTGTTCGTTTAAGAATCGGAATTATCGGTGAATTACATACATTGGAGTCTGTTTCCACAACCACTCCTTGGGCAATAAGCTTGTCAATGATTTGCAGTAAAGCCACTACAGCATCTGGAGGTAACTTGTATTGTTTCATTCGTGGTAGTACAACTCCTGCCTTTAGTGTGACTCGATATGGTGTAATATTCATGCAACCAACATCAGTAGGGCCTTGTGCCCATAGATGTGTGGGTAAAGTCTGCAATCGGGGATCCATGTCCCTAGACACATAATGACTGTCAGGAACCTGGTGAGTGCCCTTACCATAGGGCAGTGTTATCCCAAGAAACGTAGAGTGGTAATTAAACCGGCTACTGTAAATTATTGGGTTAATGTTAACCCGGTGAAAAAGACCCTTTCAAGATGGCCGCCGCGTTGCCCGCGAAGTATCAGAGGCCCCAGAAGAGACGTTCTAGTCTTGAAGGCGCTTCGGAATGAAGCGGCTCGCGAGCGCGCTCAACGGCGCACTTCAATTTGAATCTGAGGTAGAGAAGTTCGAATTCGAAGCGCGCTTCCTTTCAAGTAATTCAGTGGAAGCGGCGCTTATTCAAAGACATTATTCCTCAGAAGGAATTCTTTCCCATTCAAGGGTTAGTATTCTAGTGTCCAATCCTTAGTTGGGATATTAATAATTCGTCTCTTCAGAGGCCAGTTGTTCCAGCCTTCCAGGAGTTCCAAGAGTACAGCGTTGGTGAGCCCAAGAATCTTCATAGTCAAGTAAGCCAAGAATTTGCTCTGCCACAGCGCTAAGGAGACTGCAACTTTGGAGTAGCGCGTTAACCATTGTACCCTACCTTCCTAGCGTTCTTCCCTTCTCCTTTCCTTCCTCTCTATCCTTCCTTGATCCTTCTTGCGCGTACTTCCCTGAAGCCATTTACCTTCACTAAGTCAACGAGAACTGTTCCAGATTTCAGAGAAGAGAGACTTATGTGAAACTTCAATTTATTAGACAAATATTCTGAACTTTATGAGAAAACCTAAGTGATAGGTCGAGCTACCAGTAAGGTAGGAGAAGTCCCTTTCTCAGTTATTAGAGGAAAGGTTGAAAGTAGAGTTGTGATCCTAATGTAGTGTCTTCCATGTGTGCTAGGAAGCTCCAGTTCCAGAACAGTAGGAACTAAGAGACCTCATTACAGAAGAGGAGCCTACACTCTAGCAATACCTGGTAGGACAGTTAAGAAATGTTAGATATGTAATGAGCTGAACTGTTGAGTGTACTTGAATGCTTATTTCCCCTTATGTGCATTAGAATCTCTGAAGACAGAAAAACAGAAGACCAGGGATTTCAGGACCAGCTCGAGTGTCTTTCTCTTCTCTGTCCAACTCCCCTTTCCCCCTGCTTAGAGCAGCTGCTAAACGCAGTGTGTTCTGAGAGGAAGGAATTGGGAATAAGCATCTTCTGCCTCTGTGGAGAATCAACGGCCCTGACAGATTGAAGTGCCCACGATTTCACTCCACCCAGGCAGAATGGCAGAGGGTTTTAGTTTGAAGGCGTTAGGGGACATGTTAGAGAGAATTCAGCGGGATGTGGGACACCTTAGCGCAGAGAATAAGAGTCTTAAACAAGAAATGGTAGCTTCACGACAGGAAACAATGATGCTATCCCAAAGAGTTAGTGAGATGATGCCTTCAGGCTCTCCTCCTTCTGTAGCAGATGTAAAGGGTTCCTTGCCAGAAACTAACCCTCGCACAGTGGCCCAAGTTGTTCATTCAGTTTCACCCCTTATTCCTTTAGCACCACCTGAAAGGTTTAGTGGGGATCCTCAAAAGGCCCAATTGTTCCTCACGCAATGTTCCCTTCATTTCATGTGTCGCTCAACCCTATTTCCAGATGCTCAATCCCGAGTGGCTTTCATTTTGTCTTACCTTAGTGGGGATGCCGCCAATTGGGCTATGCCTCTGGTTTCCCGAGATGATCCTTTTTTATATGATTTTGAACGCTTCAAGACAGAGTTTCTTCGTATCTTTGACAGGAGAAGAATTTCCCAGGCCACTGACAATGAACTTTTGGAACTGCGTCAAGGATCCAAAGATCTCCTCACGTACTTAACGCAATTCAACAAATTGTTAATGGAAACTAATTGGCCACCTGAGAAGAGGGCTGCACTGTTTTATCGAGGCTTACGGGATGAGATAAAGGATACACTTGCACAAATTCCAAACCGACCTACAGATTTTACAGAATTAGTAGACTTAGTGTTAGAAATCGACTTTCGCTGTACGGAGAGAAAAGGAGAAAGGAAGTCTAGAGATATCAAATGGAATTTTTCACGTTTTGACAGACCTAGAGTTGAAGGGAGTAAAACTAATGGATCCACATCGGAGAGTGAACCAATGCAGATAGGAACAGTGAGGGGTCCCTTAAGTAAAGAGGAAAAGGAGTCGAGGAGAGCAAAGAAGTTATGTATGTACTGTGGAGCAGCAGGACATTTTGTGAAAGAGTGCCCAAAGAGACCTAAACCTGTTGTGTCGGGAAACTCTCAAAACCATCTGTAGGAGGGGCCGCTCAGATGGCGAAATGTGAAGAGAAGGTTCCAGAATCTCATTGCATAATGAACACCCTTCAAACTCAAGCACCGCATTTGATCCTACAGATGACGTTGAAGTTCCGTGAACAAGAAATCACAGGAGTAGCCATCATGATTGATTCCGGAGCTACGGGGAACTTCTGTGACATCAAGTATGCGAAGAGGATGGGAATCCAAGCGAGGTTAAAGGAAAAGAAGGAGTTGGTTCGAGCTGTAGATGGGACCAATCTTTCATCGGGTCCCATCACCCATCACACTGAGTTGTTAGAATTGGTCCAATCAAATGGACATCGAGAACATCTTCAGTTTAACTTGATTGACGCCCCACAGTTTCAGATCATTCTGGGTATCCCGTGGCTCACCACACACAACCCGACAATTGACTGGGAGAATCGGACTGTTGAGATGACTTCTGTGTTTTGTGCCGAACATTGTTTCTCCTCAGATGAAGAGAGTCTAGAACCTTCCACAGCCACCTTGTTGTCTTACACAGGAGATCCTATTGGGGTGGTCGAGTCCATACTTGTTCCGGAGGAATACAAGGAATTTGGAGATGTGTTCAGTGAATGTGAAGCGGAACGATTGCCCCCCCATCGCTCTTACGATTGTGCCATTGACCTTGAACCTGGGGCCGTTTTGCCCTGCAGTCGGATTTATGCATTAACGGAGGCCGAGAACTTGTATTTGAAAGATTATTTGGATCGTTACTTAGCTAACGGGTTCATTAGACCATCCCAGTCTCCGGTCTCCTCACCATTGTTTTTCATTCCAAAGAAGGAAGGGTCTTTGAGGACTTGCATCGATTATCGAGCCATCAACAGAGCAACAATTAAAAACCGCTATCCGTTACCTTTGATTTCCGTCCTTTTGGATCAGATCAAAGAGGCTCAGATATTCACGAAACTAGATCTTCGGGGAGCTTACCATCTTATTCGAATGAAGGAGGGTCACGAGTGGAAGACAGCCTTCAGAACCAAGTACGGGCTCTTCGAATATCAGGTGATGCCCTTCGGGCTGTGCAATGCTCCCGCAGCCTTTCAACATTTTATTAATGATGCCATGGGAGATTTGTTGGATAAGGTAGCGGTGATCTATTTGGATGACATTTTGATTTTTTCTAAGACTCCACAAGAACATGTGAGGCATGTGAAGTTGGTCCTCGAAAGACTTCGACAACATCAGCTCTATGTGAAACTAGAGAAGTGTGCGTTCAGTGTTCGCACTGTTGAGTTTTTGGGGTTTGTACTGTCACCAGACGGAATTACCATGGACACCAGGAAGGTGCAAGCTGTGGTCGAATGGCCATCTCCCACAGACGTCAAGGAGGTCCAGCGATTTTTGGGGTTTGCCAACTTCTATCGTCGATTCATTCAAGGATTTTCTCAAAAGATTCTCCCCATCACAAGATTGTTAAAAAAGGGAGAAAAATTTCAATGGACAGAAGAGGCGGAACAGGCCTTTGTCTATCTCAAGACCAGTTTTACATCGGCCCCAATTCTCCTTCATGCAGATCCTTCTGAACCTTTCTTTGTAGAAGCGGATGCCTCAGACCAAGCCATAGGTGGAATCCTGTCTCAGAGACACCGATCTACGGGACAACTACATCCAGTAGCTTTCAGGTCTAGAAAGTTGAATGCAGCAGAGCAGAATTACACTATTGCGGAGAAAGAGCTGCTGGCTGTAAAGGATGCGTTTGTGGAATGGAGGCATTATTTATTAGGAGCCCAGCATAAGGTCACAGTTTTCACCGATCATAAAAACCTTCAGTTTTTGAAATCAGCCAGAACCTTGACTCCTCGTCAACTACGCTGGTCCCTTTACTTTGCCGACTTTGATTTTGTGATTACTTATCGCCCAGGCAGTAAGAATGGCAAGGCGGACGCTCTGTCTCGAATTCAAACAGAGGCCTCAGAACATCCAGTGGAATCACGCCCAATTATTCCTGAATCCAAGATTGTATGCACACTTAGTTTCACGAACTATAAGGAAGAAATTGGAAGACAAATGACTACAGAGGAAATGTCCGAATGGGCAGATCAAGAAACAGACCGAGAGATTGTCAACTCCTTGCCTTACCATCGAGGTGCGTTATATTTGCCAACCAAAGCAATCCAAGAACAAGCCTTGAAAGACTGTCATGATCAACCATTAGCGGGGCATAAAGGCATGGCCAAGACACTTGACTTAGTCCAGCGATACTTCTGGTGGCCGAATATGAAGGCTCATGTGAAACGCTATGTGGAATCCTGTCACATCTGTGCTCGAGGGAAAACCAGTAGGCAAGCACCCCAAGGATTTTTACAACCCCTACCTACTCCCACAGAACCCTGGCACACAGTCACATTGGATTTAATCGTAGACCTTCCAGTGAGTAGGGGGTATGATACCGTTTTAGTAGTAGTGGACACCTTTACTAAAATGAGTCATTTCATTCCTATCAAAGGGGTTCCCACAGCTAGAGAAATAGCCAAACTTTTCAGTGAACACATAGTTAAGATTCATGGGGTGCCTAAGATCTTGATTTCTGACAGGGGTCCTCAGTTTGTCTCTCGATTCTGGAAGGCTTTCATGCTGGGATTAGGGACAGAAGTCAGGCATTCTACCAGTTATCATCCCGAGACTGATGGTCAAACGGAACGAGTCAATCAAGAATTGGAACAATACCTACGCCTGTTCCTTTTGGCTCGGGATGGTGAATGGTCAGACCTGCTGTGGATGGCAGAATTCGCGCACAACAATGCGAAGAATGTCTCCACTGGATTTACTCCATTTTTCCTCAATTTTGGAAGACATCCAAATCCCTTCAGTTGTAGAGAAGAGTTTGGGGTTCCGGCAGCAGATCAGTATTTGAAAGAACTATCCCGAGCTCACAAATCTGCAGAGTCTAATATTCTAAAGGCTAAGGAGAGTTATAAGCGACAAGCAGATAAACACAGAAAGAAGGCCCCTCAGTATCAGGTAGGAGATTCAGTGTGGTTATCCTCTCGACACCTGCGATTGAAGGGGAATAGAAAATTTCAACCACGGTATATTGGTCCCTTCTCTATAGAACAGGTGTTAGGGCCAGTGACAGTTAAGCTAAAGTTGCCTTCACAATTAAAGATTCACCGTGTATTTCATGTTTCCCTCCTTAAGCCAGCAGTCCCCTATCTTCGCAAGGGTACCCCTCCCCCTGCAGTGAGAATCAAAGGACACACTGAGTATGAAGTCAAAGAAATCTTAGACTCAAGAAGGATTCGAGGGAAACTATATTACTTGGTGGACTGGAAGGGGTATGGACCTGAAGAGAGATCTTGGGAACCGGCCTTAAATGTGCATGCTTCCCACTTAATTCAACGCTTTCATTTGCAAAATCCTCTCAAACCTAGACCGATGAATCGGTCATTGAGAGGGGGTACTGTCAGGAACCTGGTGAGTGCCCTTACCATAGGGCAGTGTTATCCCAAGAAACGTAGAGTGGTAATTAAACCGGCTACTGTAAATTATTGGGTTAATGTTAACCCGGTGAAAAAGACCCTTTCAAGATGGCCGCCGCGTTGCCCGCGAAGTATCAGAGGCCCCAGAAGAGACGTTCTAGTCTTGAAGGCGCTTCGGAATGAAGCGGCTCGCGAGCGCGCTCAACGGCGCACTTCAATTTGAATCTGAGGTAGAGAAGTTCGAATTCGAAGCGCGCTTCCTTTCAAGTAATTCAGTGGAAGCGGCGCTTATTCAAAGACATTATTCCTCAGAAGGAATTCTTTCCCATTCAAGGGTTAGTATTCTAGTGTCCAATCCTTAGTTGGGATATTAATAATTCGTCTCTTCAGAGGCCAGTTGTTCCAGCCTTCCAGGAGTTCCAAGAGTACAGCGTTGGTGAGCCCAAGAATCTTCATAGTCAAGTAAGCCAAGAATTTGCTCTGCCACAGCGCTAAGGAGACTGCAACTTTGGAGTAGCACGTTAACCATTGTACCCTACCTTCCTAGCGTTCTTCCCTTCTCCTTTCCTTCCTCTCTATCCTTCCTTGATCCTTCTTGCGCGTACTTCCCTGAAGCCATTTACCTTCACTAAGTCAACGAGAACTGTTCCAGATTTCAGAGAAGAGAGACTTATGTGAAACTTCAATTTATTAGACAAATATTCCGAACTTTATGAGAAAACCTAAGTGATAGGTCGAGCTACCAGTAAGGTAGGAGAAGTCCCTTTCTCAGTTATTAGAGGAAAGGTTGAAAGTAGAGTTGTGATCCTAATGTAGTGTCTTCCATGTGTGCTAGGAAGCTCCAGTTCCAGAACAGTAGGAACTAAGAGACCTCATTACAGAAGAGGAGCCTACACTCTAGCAATACCTGGTAGGACAGTTAAGAAATGTTAGATATGTAATGAGCTGAACTGTTGAGTGTACTTGAATGCTTATTTCCCCTTATGTGCATTAGAATCTCTGAAGACAGAAAAACAGAAGACCAGGGATTTCAGGACCAGCTCGAGTGTCTTTCTCTTCTCTGTCCAACTCCCCTTTCCCCCTGCTTAGAGCAGCTGCTAAACGCAGTGTGTTCTGAGAGGAAGGAATTGGGAATAAGCATCTTCTGCCTCTGTGGAGAATCAACGGCCCTGACAATGACCTTTGAAATCACGTAAAAACAATCTTACTCCTTCCGGAGAACAACATATTATAGCTCCTAGAGCTTTCAGTGTTTTTATACCTAACAAGTTTTCTGGACATGATTTAGTAAGCAATAAATCTGTAGTTCGGGTCAAAGGTCCTATCGTAAGTGGAAGAGGTTGTGACACTTCATTAACAATAGGTTTTCCTGAAAAACCAAGGGAAATATTCTGTGAGCCTGAGAGGGGTGCCCCTGGAACTTCACTACGTTTTATGGTTGTTCGACTTGCCCCTGTATCGAGTAAAAATTTTCTGTCTTGGCCTAATAATTCACTATGTACATAAGGTCCTTCTTGGTCTACAGGGACCTCGATAAGGGGTAAGTCAACTTCCCTCTCTAGGCTTGTTCATGCGTATCGTTGATAATCAGGATAGTCGTACTGTGCGGTCTGGTACAGTTGTCGTGTCGTGGTTTGTGTGGCAGCAACAGGCAGCGCTGGTGCAGCTGGCACAAACTGTATAGACTGTGGTGGAGCTGGCATGGACTGTGCATGCTGCGGGGCTCCTTGTTCATTCTGATCCTGTCTAGGTGGCCATGGTCTTTCTTTTGTATTACCTATGGCGATATTATGTTTCAAAACTGGACAATCGTGTACGTAATGACCTGGCTTTTTACAATAGTTGCATATCCCTTTTATAGGTCCTGTTGAATCACCGGAATGTGTCGTACCCTTTTTATGTCCTTCAGCTGGAACTGTCTGGGAGACTAGCATTTTCATTTTCGTGTCTTTCATGCGTCTTTGTTCATGTTCTTGTTCCTCTCTAATTCTATTGTGATGGTACTGTAACATTTGTAACATTTGTGATGGAGTGTTACCTTGCCAGGTACTCTCGAATTTTAATACTCTATTCTTCACCTGAGGCAAGGAATTTTCTACTAATTTTGTCACAAACAGATGTGGGTATGATTCGCTACTTGCTTTTATGCCACTATTTATACCAAAACATTTTTCAAATCTGGCATAGAAATCACTAGTGTCTTCATCTTGCTTCTGTTTACAGGCTGAAATTGTACCCCAATCTTCCTTTTTCGTAGTTAATAAACGTGGCAGTACCTGTACTAGTAAACCTGGTAGTGCTTTAGTTTTATCCCCAAGCCCTGCTCCTGCAGTTCGGGCCTTTTCTTCTGCTTCTAATGCTGACCATTCTATCTTTTGGTCGCCTACCTCCCACTCTTTTTCCCTGAGTTTTTCATAAATGCCAGCAGGCATTAATACCTTTAATATTGTCCTTATGTCGGGATAGGTATACTCTCCCATGAGTAACATGTCTTTAATTTCTCGGTGGAAACCCGCTGGGTCTTTGTCATGACTGTGTACCACTTTCTTCATTTCTAATAATTCTATTTTTGATATGGGCGTATATACAAATACGCGTTTAAACTCATTGTCCTCGCCCTTTATTGGGTGTACTTCTCGTAAGGGATTCTGTCTGTCCATGTAATACGTGGTTCTTTCCTTGATGGGCAATGAGACATGTTCTGGGCATACAAAAAGAATGTACTGTTTTCTTGATTCTAGTATTTCTTTAATTAATTTAGTACCTGAACCTCTCCATCTATTCATGAGTAATTCAGTCAATATATCAGGCAAGGGACCAGGATCCGAATGCTGACTCTGGTATAGTATAAGGAGTTGTTGAATCATATAAATCCCAGCTAAACGCTGTTCATCTGGGGTGAGATTCAAAAATGTGTGTGCTACTGTATCATCACCATACTTTCCGGGACTGGCAACCCAATGGACGGCTGACCTGGCTAATTCCTGTTCATCCATAGAATCGAGAAAATGATAACCCCTTAGTTCTCGGAGTAATTTGTCAGCGGCTTGGAACGAATGCTCGTTAGACCTTATATTAATTATAGGTGTTTGGAAATTCCTGTTATTATCTGGACATATCGGACGTATCGGGTCAATAAGACATCTAGTACTATTACAAGATCTTCCTCTACCTACATAGGCTATGGTGTCTGACTGTCCTGTGGGCAGTCCTGATCCTTCCTCCTCGCCTTGTTCGAACTGGTCTACCGCTAATCTCTCTTCGTGTAGGCGTTCTATTTCTTTACGGATCTTTCGGCACATGGCTATTATACAATTTTGCTTATCATGTCTCCCTTCTGATATATTCTGGCTCCATCTGGTAAGAATTTGCATTGCTTCCGGGTCTACCCCCGGTCGGTCTTGATTTCTGATCACACAATTTATGAGGAAACGTAACAGTTCCCCCTGTATCTCCACTTTCTGGTATTCCATAGCTCTGTTAATACATTCAGAATCTCGCCCTGTTTGAACAAAATGATATATATTGTCTAGATGCGTAGTCATTCCTGGTAACTTCCCTAAATACACTGCCGCTCGTCTGATACGTAATGATGCCAGGGTCATTTCGTCCTCTTTTCCGGGCACAGGGTCATATCTACAATCTATAAGAAGTTCCTTAAGCGTACGGGCATTTATGAGTTTGGGGGTACGTGAATGTGCTGACTCTTGAAAGGTAAGTTTATTTATTCTGGGTGGCGTAGAAAAAATATTGGTAGCACCTCCGGTAGCCCCGTCTGGGGTATCGGGTGTGAAAGGATTCGTTGAATGTGATACAGCAACTATAGGTGTGGACACAGCTATAGAAGTAGCTGTAGGAACAGATGTAGGAACAGATGTGCTTGCCGGAACTTGTGTCAGGATTTGTTGCTGTAGAGATACAGATACTGGATCTTGGCGTTGAATATCCCTGGCAGGCGGTCTATGTGGGGCGGGATTAGCATACTCGGGAGCTGCGTCATCTAAATATGAGGAAAGAAAAACATCTTCTGCGGTTCTAGGATGCCCCTTAGGATGTACCTTTATTGGAAATAATGGGGGTGGCAAGTCTTTTGGTATCTCTGGAGTAGCCTTAGGTAATCCTTCGGCCAGAAGGGGATACATACCATTCATAAGGGCATTTCTTTGTCTGTCTACTTGTTCTGATTTCACTCGGGTACCTTCTTCAATTAATAGATTTTCTCGGACTTTATTTGAACTCTCTTTATTTTTCTCTTCCTGTCGGAGTGCTTTTTCTGTACGTCTATGAGATTCTTTACGCCATAACTCAATGGCGTCTTTCTGTGATTGTCTGACTTTCCTTTTCCATAACTCTTCCTCTACTTTCATGATGCACTCTGCATCCCAGGTCTCAGCTGCGGGCCACCTCTGACTTTCTGGTAATTCCTTGGTGTAGTCTACCCATAAATCAAGAAATAATATAGCGTCTAAGCCATGTTTATGATACATGAAGTACCCTGGAGTGTCCCTAGGAGGAATAGGAACGGCTTCTTCGAGTACCCCTTTTCTTGTTGTGATCTGTCTTAATTTCGAAAAGAGCGGCATATTGAAAACTGATCTGATACTTGATTTTGAACAAACTTAATACAGTAAACACAATAATGAACAGTCATTCATACCACAATATGCGGAACGTATTTAAAACATTTAACATTTAACATTTAACTGAGCAACGATGATGATGACGATCTAAGGAAAACTTAATCACTAAACATAATACTCGACTTTAACTGAATTATTCTGAATTTATATACTTGATATACTAGATATACTGCTAAACAGTACAGATACACTGCTGAAACAGTGCAGACCGGATTTGTGTACCCAAACCCGTCTTGACCGGCACAACCTATGTGCACGTCAGAACGCCTCCCCAGTAATGGTACTCACCGGGTAGCTCGGAAACGGAAGGCCTCGGAAACTGAACTGAACTTGAACCGGACTGGACTCGACTCGAACACTTCGGAAACTGGACTCGACTCGGGACTTCGGAAACTGGTGGGCCTCTGTATACCTCGGATCTTGCTCTCTCAGCTAGGCTCTGGTCGGGATACTTCGCACTTCTCACCGCCTCGTCTGGGTGTTGATCGCAGCCTCAGTCGCCCCCGCTTGACCGGAGGGAGATACAGGAAATCCTGCTGGTACGCGTTGTTGTCCGTCCAGCTGTGGCAGGAGACCGGGCCTGCAACTCACCGCCGGCGCGTGAGATGAGAAAGTGTCCCTATTCGGGCGCCATTCATGTGGTAAATAATTTCATTACCGGGACTTAATTTGATACAGAAACATAATAAAATAGCTCAGTAAATAAGAGGCAGAATCTGTGGTATTAGAGGTTCGGAATGGGCTTTATTCCAATGGTCGATTATAATCGGTTGCTCCAAGTTCCATCACCACGAAGGTTCAGGAAGTGAAGTACATACGTTATTGACAATCAATCACTTTTATACAATAGGCATTACAGTGAAGCAAATACAAGAGGCGTAACAATTGATAGTAGGGATAATATATTCATACGTAGCAAAGATAGGCGTAACTGGGTGTGTTTAAAGAACGTCATCAGATGTGATGTCATAAGAGGGTGGTTACATGAAAGAATTTCGCAATGTCAGCAGAAATACTTGGCAGAAATACGCGCGCATCAGCATGACGTGTGATTGACGTGCAACTAGGGGGTGAAGGGGACTTGACATTTAGCTCTACATGTGGCGACAGAAGTCTGGAGGGTCAAGTCAACCTAATCCCAAATCATATCTAACCTCCTATGTTTAAAGAACTAAGTTATCCAAAAGAGAGGTCTTCTTAGAGTAGAATCTTATTCTATACTGACTATACTGACTGTTAGTGCGTGTACAAGCGTCTAAGTGTCTACACTAGATGCGTGGGTAGAAATCTTCCATAGTAACAGGGCTATGAATTACTTGTATAAAGACAGAGAAGCCGGGCCTTTGCTCGGTAGCTGGAAGAATGTTTACCTAAACTACTAGACAGGAATGCATCGGGCAGGGAACGGAGCAGATAATTTCGAAGGTGAAATACAGTTTTTGGCAGGCAGCAGGCTGATGTCAGGCTTCGTGAGCCGCGCAGGGAATGAGACAAAGTTCATGGTCACAGATGCAGGCTCAGACTGGAGCTTTCAGAGGCAGAAGGCAAGAAGAGTTTGATGACAGAATCAGGGCCTACTTGCCTGGACTGTAAAATGGCATAAGTGAACCATATAAAGCCGGTGGCCTTTCATACTTAGGAATGGAATATCCGGCCTATTCATGGCGGATCTGAAAGAGGACAGGTTGACGGTGGACGCACATGTATTTGCGTCTTCATAACTGGAACTGGAGGGAACATACATGTACTTATGATTCATACATGAAACCGTTGGGGTCCAAGATAGGGGACATAACTGATCAGAAAAATCCATATTTCCACAACACAACTGGACCTGTGGAAGATCAGGAAAGGATGGAACCTGCTGTTTGAGACCTGAGAAGAGCCTAGAGGACTGGACCTTATGACCTCACATAAAACATTACTCCTAATATGATACATTACACCATTAATTACATCATTGATGACATCTCAAGCACCATCATCAACTTCTTATACCTGTCTCGTCTCTCCTCCACATTGCAAATGATATGTCAATATATTAAACATCAATCATGATTCTGATACCAAGTTCATGGATGCCTACAGCTATACCATTACTGATGTAGAAGATGAACTGGCACCTCTTAAATTAAAAAATAAAACAAAGTAGCTTGAATGGTGCTCAATGGTTTTCAAAAAAGTTACATGAAGAGACACAACATTGAA
Source organism: Triturus cristatus (assembly GCF_964204655.1). NCBI lineage: Eukaryota > Metazoa > Chordata > Amphibia > Caudata > Salamandridae > Triturus > Triturus cristatus. The sequence goes on along the minus strand of NC_140581.1, from coordinate 918,049,279 downwards.
GTGTGACAGATAAACTGTGGCATTGCCGTCCTCAGTTATAAAACTCAAGACCCTAAGACCCTAATAGCAAGTTGCAAAACCTACAAAGGGCACATAATAAAGGTCAAAGCATCGTTAATGAAAAATGAATCCACTCTGGAAATCAAACGGCCCAAGAAAGTCTTCAATATCATTAAACAGCATGCCAATTCCTCAGGGTAGAATTGTCTTAAACCTAATTGGCGCCATTAATTAATTGTAAGTCCACAGTAAAGTGGTAACCCCTGTACCCAGAACTTGTAAATTAAATGCTACCAGTGGGCCTCCCAATTAAGCAGCAAAGTAAAACATGTCTTAGGCATGCTATTGCAACCTGGGCATGCAGTGTTAAACTGCCATTCTGTCCTGGCAAAATAAACATTTTGCCAGCCCTAATCCTTCCATTTTAATACATATAGGTTACCCCTGGGATGGGCCCTGAACATTCCAGAGAGCAGGGTGCAATGTAATTAAAAGGTTGCACATGTACATTTAGGTTTTACATGTCCTGGTAGTGAAATACTCTTGTACTCATGTTTCACTAATGCAAGGCCTACCTCTCCCATAGGATATCCATGGATTGTCTTATTACATTTAGTAAATGCTAATTTTTAACTAGGAGCAGATTGATACATTGAGTTTGGTGTCTACAGGATTTTTATTTCGAGCTCTATTTAATAATTAAGTCAGTTTTGAAGTCAAAATTCTGAAAACACCACTTTTAGGAAGTTGGCATTTTTTCCCTTAAAAACTGGTGTCTGCAGCCTGTTCCTAAGTCACATGACTAGGTGTAGCTGGCAGTATTTCTCTGTGTATTGCTTCCAGACAGTGAAGCAAAGGGAAGATAGATGTTGGCAGGATGGGCCACTCTGACATACCGAGGGGACAGAGCTGTCACCTTCTACACTTGCACATCACAAAGGCCATGCCTGAACACAGTCACAAAGGTTTTTTCACTAGTTTTTTGTATCACCAGACAAGCTGGGAGGAAGGGTGACATTTCAGGGGGGTAGAAACCTCCTGTACCTTTTTCCTCTTCAAAGTGAGCACCGGGTATAAATAATGGACCCTCAATCTCAACTATTTAGTACACATCTGGACCTGTTGAGGACTCAGGAGAAGGACTGTTGTGCTGCTTTGCTGCAAAAAGGACTGCCACTCTGCTGCCCTGCTGTGCTGCCCTGCTGCTTGAGTGAGAAGTACTGGACCTGCATCATGGACCCAGGACCACCAGAGTAATTCCAAGGACTAGTTGACTGGCCTCCTGATCAGAGCCTCAGGCACAGAACAGGCTCCAACAAATGTGAAACCAGCACCTGCACTTTGCCAATTGTGAGTCTTGCCCTCCCACGTGGTGCCAACTCAGTCCTGGATCCTTCCAAGTGGGCCTGAAGTGGCTCTACTATCCCAGCTGTGGTCCCAGCAGAACCAATGCAATAGTCTCGCAAGACTCCACATCAAAACCGAAGTGCGATGCATTCCTGATTCAGGACTCCACATGGCAGTCCTGTAGCTCATCATAATTGCCACTACACCGCGCATATTCACGCAAGGACCTCACATCGCCCACCATCTCTTCGGAACCATTGCTGCGTGATGCATCTCCACATAAGGACGTCACATTGCAACTGTTCATAAGCGCTGCTGCATGACGCATCTCACCCAAGGACCCTGCATCGCCTCTGCTGCGCGATGCATCTTCAAAGTGGGACTCTACATTACTCCACAACCAGAACTTAAGGTACCGTGTTCAGCAGGCCTAACTGGGTCCCTGTAGCCAGCCCAAGTTCCATCATGGTCGGTCTGAACTTTAGGCTTTGTCCCGGTCTGGCATGGCCAGATAACCACAGTTGCCACTTTGTGCTTTTTTTGGCCCTATTTTCACTTAAATCTTTAAAATTGCATATCTCTAGATCTACTGATTGCATTTTTGTTGTTTTGGTCTCAAATAATTGATTAAATCTTACTCTGTTTTTCTAGATTTGCATGGGACTTTTCTTGTGGTATGTTTTAGCTCTATTTCTGTATGAATGCTTTACGAATTGCCTCTCAGTTAAGCCTGACTACTTCATGCCAAGCTATCAGAGGGTTCTGCACAAGTTAAGTTGTGGGTTTGCTTCTGAATTTACCCTAACAGAAATGGTGGCTCCTGCTTCAGCAAGGTTTCACCCAGCTCAACCAGTAACCCAGTCCTTGGTGCAGTAGAGACTAGTAAGTACAACGTTTCTTGTGTCAATACACATATACGTGTTTGTCTCAAAAACATATGTAGGTAATTTGTTATACCCCTTTTTGTTACATATTGCATGCCACACAAACAACATACACAAAATCTATTGAATGCACACCCACAGGCACAACACACTCAAGCACCACAAAAACATATTGTTTTAAGTGTCAATACAGGTGTGTTAATTTTTTCTTGATAAGTTGTGAAAATAAACACTACTGCATTACACATAAGAAAGAAAATTGTATGTAAGAGCAATGCAAAACTACACAAGGCTACAGCAATTGTCAACACACGATTCATAGTAAGGCATTTGTAAAAGTTGCCTACCTTATATCCCAGCGACAACGGAGTCATTTGGCATTGTGGTTAAGTCAGAGCAGCAAAGAAGGGACCTGGACGATTGGGTTCAAGACTGAAACGGAAGTGGAAAACAGTATAAAAGATATTCTTACCTAATTTCTGATGATTCTGCTAACTCAAAGTAGGAGTTATTCCTGCCACAGTTGTCTTGAAGGAAAACCAAATCATGATGAGCTCGGTGGTCATCTTGGCTGGAGTCCCACTGATAGCTACTTCTGTCAATGGTGCCATCAACACGGGTGAGAATTCCTGGCAGAATTGGGGGGACTCTGGCGGTCTTTTATCCATGGACCCACCAACATCTAAATTGAGTGGACGGACTGCCAAGTAGGTAGGCAGTGAATCTGTTGAAAAGTGACAGCAAGACCTTTACCGCCATGATCTAAATCAGGCCTTTAATCTTTCCCTCTCTAAAGACCTATCTCAAATGTTGTTTTACAACTGAACAGGTAAACAGTCACCAACATGGTCTTCCTTCCAAGAAGTATCAATATGGGACGTTAAGGAGACCGTCTCAGATCTCAGTCCCTCCTCTCACTTCTATGACCCAGTTCCAGCCAAACGTTTGATAAACATTATCAACTCAATCATCCTATTCGTAACCTGAGTGGTTGCTTCCTTGCTGTGTCAAGGCTTCAGCCCTGATTCCTTGAAAATTGCCCGTTCACCATTCCGCTTAAAAACCAATGAGAGAAGCTATAACAAACTTCCCAGGTCCTAGAAAGCTATGTTGTCAATCAAGTTTCCCTCAACATCAACATCAAGGATAACAAATTCATGAATGATCTACAGTAAAGCTTCAGAATTGGATGCAATGCGGAATCAGCCACATTTTGCATAATTGATGACAATGGAGGCTCTAACCTTCGCATCCTCCTACACTTGTCAGCAGCATTTTGTGCAGTCTACTAAATAAGACTATTACAAATCTTTGAACTATGAATGGATCTCATGCACTGTTCTAAATTGTTTGCCTCCTAATTAATCAATCACTGCCAGCAAATAAAACTAGCAAACTTCCTTTCACGTTTCTCCCCAGTTACCCAAGGAGTCCCTAAAGGGTCAATACTTTCCCCTGTGCTCTTCAACCTGTACATGGAGCCACTTTATTCCTTGCTCAAATACTAAAGCATATCCTTCCAACTCAAAGCAGATTACACACAACAGCACCTAAAAGTTTCCGCCCAAACAAAATTGACAACCTATTGAACCTATGAACATTGCTGAGTATATGTTTATTGTATGCTGTTTCTTCATGTATATATTTTGCCCAACTGTTTTGTCTTCGGCTTGTATGAACCCACTATATTTACTATTCTTAATTGTAAAGCACGCTAATTCCTCTATGGGTCTGGATCATGTTACACAAAAGTGCATATAATATAAATACAACACTGGATCATGCTGTGGTCCTTGTAAACTACCCTTGTAATTCATACAATGCCCCATTTAGAGTTCGGATGGCTCTGCAAATCTTCTTTGTTTTGGGGTGAATTCTAACTATGGTTTTACTATTGTATATCAACACCAACAATATTGGGGTAAAAGAATATCAAGGACAGAATGCAGAGGTACAAAATATCGAAAGGTAAGAGCATGTAGGGAAGTAGAGATTCACTATTCCGAACTCCACATCTACATTCCTTGAAGATATATATGTACTGCATAACTACATATATGTAGAGTCAGGTATAGAAAATCTAGGCTTACTTACTTGTCGATATTTTATTCCATATTTTTTCTTAGATACTCTGTTCCACGGATAGTGTGGGTTATTCAGGGTGCACAAACTAAATATGGAGTTGTCATCTGTGGCAGCGCTTTTTTCTGACAATAGTTTATGTTACATGCAAGACAGGCTTTTTTGATTGTACATATGGACACATTTAACTTAAGAGAATATGTGCATAGGGACAGGGCCTAGTAAAGCGGTTTAATTGTTTGAATGGTGATGCTGAGAAATACATGTGTGATCACAATGTTTTCAGTCTAGAAACTCCATTCTTTTTTAACACCATTCAAACTAGCAAGACAGAAAAAGGAAACCTTTACACTTCTCTGGAACTTGCATTGTAGTCACAGATTCAGGGAAAGATGGCCTTGAAAATTTCCAACTTGGACAGAAGAAGCAAAAGTAGCATTAGCTGCTATAGCTTCCATGTGTTTCTGCAAAGGAACATTGCATATTTGTGTAGCAGAGCAAGAGCTGAGCAAGAGTGACCCCTGTTCACTAAATAAGACAATATTAGCAATAAGAGAAAATAAGGTACCGCTGCAGGTGTGGGGATTCTCACATTGAACAGTTGCCTGGGGGACATGCTTAAGGGCTGAATTCCAACTGCTGATCCAATAACAACATAAGGTATGCAAGGAAACTATACATGACCTGCCATAATAAACAACTAATACAACTAAACGGCAAGCTAATTTGCATATTAATTGCTGAGTTGGTAATGATAATCATGAGTATACTATGCCTTAGCAGGATATTACCTTCTTTTGCGTGGTGGATCCCCAGATTTGAGCCCTGTCTGTTTTTACTGGCTGGAGAACTCTGTGCACTTTATCACTGCTAACCAGTGATAAAGTGTGTTTGCTCTTCCTTTCTACATGATGAAATTGGAATACCCTTGATTGGCATATTTACCTTTCCAATAAGTTCCTAGCATGTGGTATAGAGTGTACCCAGGGCCTATAAGTTAAATGTCACTAGTATACTGCAGAACCTATGGTGCTATCCACTACAGTGACAGTGCAAACCTGACTGTAGGCCTACAATTTGTTGTCTGACTGTTGCAGTTTTAAATAGCAAATTCTTCCTGTCAGAGTAACTCTTTATGACAGGCCTAAATCTTCCTTTTAAATGTCAATAAGACACCCCCAAGTAGGCCTTACTCTCCATAAGGCAGGGTGCATGGCATTTAAATGTAGGACATGTAAAAGTTTAATGTTAAACATTTCCTTATAGTGAAAAAGCCCCAAAAGCTATTTTCACTGTAGCAAGACTGGCAGTTCCATAGGCAAGCACTGGGATATATATTACATTTAATAATGCTAATTTCTGTTAGGAAACAGGTAGAAATTTTATTCCAAGACTTTTAAAAACAGCTATTCAAAATCCAATTTAGTGGTAAATCGCATTTTTAATAACTATTAAGGAATTATTTTTTTAGAAAGTTTGCTTCATCAAGAAATAATAATTGACTGTCCCTTGATCATGCACACAGCATCCCTTGGCTGAGATACTTTAAAGAACAGCTTGCCCTGTCAGGGAGAGCTAATTGCTTTGACAACCTGCAAAACATCTCGCTGTCACTAAATGCTAGTTAAAACAGGATTAGTTAGCCATATGTAAAAGATGCAGAGAAGCCTTGGTGACAGAAAGAAGAGGGTGTCCGGCTATCTTCCTTTAGTAACTACTGACTCTTTGGAGCCCTACCTCCTGTTTCCACTCCAACACTCCCAATGATTTTATCTGGTGAGGTTTAGGTTTAACATAGCCCACTTTTTAGTCTCATGCCCCAGCAATGCTTACTCTACCTATGAATTGTGCCTCTCTCTATGGTTCATGTTCAGTACAGTCTATGCTACACGTTTTCTTTTTCTGTATGCTATATGATACACACAGGATTTTTTTTTATTTTGCTGTTAAGGCCTGTTAATATTAGAGGGTGCAAACCCGCCCTGTTTTACTTTCAGCTCTTACAAACTGAACATATCTGATTTACAAATTCATCTCTGCAGCTGTGAGATTGAGGACTCTAGTGGGGAAATAGTATTTTATGGTGAGTTGTGCTGGTGGATTTGTGCTATTTGGTTATCTTAAATGCAAATATTTGCATTAGACATGCTTTAATGGAATGGCTTGGTGAAGGCTGATTAGATAAGCTCTCTCTTCATTCCTTCATACACTCTTTGCGTGATTTATGGATCAAGTCTTTCCTTTCTTTGTGCGCAGCTCTGTGATTACTTGCCAATTTGTGCTGGGATTTCCAGGACGAGAGTCACTCAACTAGTGCCTTAATTAAGATAAGCATCACATTTCAAAGTACTCACAGCTCATTACCGACTTTGTTGAATTTATCTTTTCTCTCTTCTGTTTTCCAGGAATCAATGGACCCTATATCATCGGATTCATGAGTCATCTGGAGATTCAACTCAGAAAGCAGAAAGTTGAAGCAAGAACCACTCATCAATTCAGATAAGCGATCACAAAGTCTCTTTCCCGATCGATGAAGGAAAGATAAACAGTCATTGCCAGGTGAGTGCGGCTTAAATAGCTGGCCAACCCACACCACAACCAACATGGCTGCTAAGTCCTGCGAGGCTTCTGAGCTCATGGGATTTCGGCTTGTGTGTACGGAAGTGCTGTGGAGACACCACTTGATTGCTGAATCAGAGGCGATCCCAAATTAATGTGCTATGCTCATTAGATTATACCGCATCAAGTAAAATAGTTTTAAGAGGTTGTTCATGCTTCAGAAAGTTACTGGATTAATCAGAACTGAAATGAATGTTCCATATGAACTTTAGTCAATAATTTGTTTGTGTGCCAAGCTTGATTTTGGAACTTGGGCTAGACAAGCCCAACAGGGTGGGCACACAGAATCAGCACAGGGGAGAAGGGTTTCACCATTTTGAATTTGAGTAGAGAAGGGTTCTTTGGAATTGTTGGCTGTGGGGCACACAGGAAGTGCTGCAAAAGTGGGTAGTGTGTAAATGTAATGGGGCAACCCAGTGTCCCTCAGAACCTGGGTATACGTATTTAAAAGAGAAAAATGGTTCTGTCGGGGGGGTCAATTACTTAGAGTACATAGCAATAGCTTATTGGTATCAAAATCAATGATTTGCAAAGAACAAAGTATAACACACACCAGGAAAATTGAGTCAATCAAAATTTTAAGAAAAAGATCAAAAATTGATCAAAGGCTGTCACAATTTACACTTTCAATTGCAAATGTGAAGTACGTGTCTGTGGTGAGCAGTGACATGTGGTGAATGGTGATAGAATACTATATACAAAAACAATTGTAAAGAATGTGATGAGGAGGGGGGAAAAATCATAAAAGTCCTTATTATTTTACACATATGCTTAATAATCCAATGGCGAATGGGACTGTATTCTTAAGCTTTGTGTGGACATAGGTAATACGCTGACGTTTCGACCCTGTGTATCGCGCAAAAGTGTATGCGTCAAGGTGGGTCTTCCTCAAGCCAGGAGGGGGAGAGATGGCAGCCCAAAAGTAGATTCTAACTTAACCCTGCGATGAAAGGTTCTTGGTCAGGTAAGTGTGAGAGAATAAATCAGAAGGAACTCCACCAGCCGGTTTGGAGCCTGATAGGAATATTGAATTAAGCATCCACCTGTCGGTTTTGGAAATTATTTGTGCCAGTCCGAAGTATTTCGTGATCTGGAATTTTAGAGCGTCCTTCCGTCCGTAAGTGTTTTCAGAAATCCCAAAAGTGGGAAGGGTAACCACTAGGAACTAAATGGGGCATCCACAGTACCATCCTTACAACACAACTGGACCTGTGGAAGATCAGGAAAGGATGGAACCTGCTGTTTGAGACCTGAGAAGAGCCTAGAGGACTGGACCTGCTTTCTCTATTTTTTTACCCAGGCCAATAAAGTAGTCTCCAGGAGTTTTAAGGCTGGTCTGTTCAAGCTACAGGGACACATCATGCTACAAGAGGACTTCCCTGCAGGTGACCAGTTCCAACGGGACCTGCCCTACGCCCTTCTGCTGGCCAGTGCAGGAGTGAGTCATGACCAACGACCCTTGGCTGGGTTAAAGTGAATCCTCCTAAAATACACTAAAACCTAAACTTTTTGGCTCCAAAGGCCTCCGGAGGTCTTTAACCAACTAACATTGCCACAGGGATGAAGATTCAGATTGCTCCAGCTTATAGCTTGTCAACAAACACAACAAGATGATGGAATGAGTGCTGAAACTTTTCAACCACTTACCCCCAGTCAAGATATCTGGGTTTAATCCATCATTCTTTTGCTTACTATGCCACCCCAGGTCGGACCCAGCCATATGCAAATCAGTCTTGACACTGCTCCTCATGGGAACAGTCCAGCCTGAACTGCAAGCCAGGTCCTCCCTGGACTGGAAACAAGCATCCTGAGACTGGTTTCGGGGTATCACCCCCACCAGCTAGACTGGTTTGAATCCAGTGGCACAGCCAGCAATGGACCTGCATCTGGGCATAACCTTGGCCACTGAGGGCGAACATAGCAAACACAATAAGATGATGGGTGGAGTGCTGCAACTTTTCAACCACTCCCCCCAGTCAAGAGATCTGGGTTTAATCCATCATTCTTTTGCTCACTATGCCACCCCGGTTTAGACCCAGACATATACAAATCAGTCTTTACCCTGCTCCTCATTGGAACAGTCCAGCCCCTCCCTGGACCGGAAACAAGCATTCTGGGAGTATTTTTGGGGTATCACCCATCATCAGCCAGGCTAGCTTGAATCCAGTGGCATAGCGAGCAAGGGACCCAAGCGTGGACATATGCTTGCCAACTTAGGGTGATCATAGAAAACACAAAATGATGGACGGAGTGCTGAAACTTTACAACCACTCACAACTAGTCAAGAGATCTGGCTTTAATCTATTGTTCTTTTGCTCACTATGCCAACCCAGTTTGGACCCAGCCATATGCAAATCAGTCTTGATCCTGCTCCTCATTGGAACAGTTCAGCCCGAACTGCCAGGCCAGGTCCTCCCTGGATTGGAAACAAGCTTCCTGGGAACCGGTTTTGGGGCATCAACCCTCATAAGCCAGGCTAGCTTCAATCCAGTGGCACAGCGAGCAAGGGACCCACGTCTGGGCATACCCATGGCCACTTAAATCAAACATAGCAAACACAACAAGATGATGGATGAAGTGCTGAAACTTTTAAACCACTCACCCCCAGTCAAGAGATCTGGGTTTAATCCATTGTTTGTTTGCTCAATATGCCACCCCAGTTTGGACACAGCCGTATTCAAATCAGTCTTGACCCTGCTCCTCATGACAACAGTCCAGCCCGAACTGTCAGCCCAGGTCCTCCCTGGACCGGAAACATGCATCCTGGGAACCAGTTTTGGGGTATCACCCCTCATCAGCCACACTAGCTTGAATGCAAAGGCACAGAGAGCAAGGGACCCACATCTGGGCATACCGATGGCCACTTAGGGCGAACATAGCAAGCACAACAAGATGATGGACAGAGTGCTGAAGCTTTTCAACCACTCACCTCCAGTCAAGAGATCTGGGTTTAATCTATCTTTGTTTTCCACAGCAACAAATCCGATTGAATAGGACCTCGTGGAAAAGGTATCCAGCCTTTTGTCGTCCTCTTCAGCTACTGCCAGCAGTCTTGCCCACTGAAGAAATTCCAATCTCAAAAAGGAACTAAGTCCAAATGTAGAAATGTTCGTTAGGCAAAGGTGCTAAAAGTTTTCAGCTGGTGCTGAAAATTTGGTGGACATGAAAATCACATTTCTGCCACTCTGAGCTTTCCCGCCAAAAGTCAACTGCTTCATCGAAACCTCGCCCCGGCTATCTGATGATGTGGAACACTCTTTGGCCACAGCTGCTGCATTGCCCAGCGGAGGTTTTCTGACTTCTATTTCAGAGACTACGTCCGCAGGTAAAACGTCCGAACAGGTTAATCCTGGTTTCTGCATATGACCCACCCTCCATCATGGTCAGCCTTAACTCACCCATATGGATCGGTCAAGCGCAACCAGAAGAACGCAGTTGGTGCTTAATTTTTTTGGGCACTATTTTGAACAATAAACTTTAGAAATGTATCACACCAGTTTCCCTGATGGTGTCATTTTATTTATTAAACTAGTCCCTATTTTTCTAAATTGTTGTTTAATTTTTATTTTGTTGTGTTTTGACTTTATTATTGTTTTGGTACTACATTAAATAATGTACACATTCTCTCTATGTTAGGCCTGTCTTGTCTGCGCCATAGCAACCAGGAGGTTGTTCTCAGGTTAAACTATTGGCTTTACTGCTTCACCCTGATAAGTATTGCAGTTATTGCTTATGGTGGGTAACCACCCCCTCTTAACTAACACCTCCAATTTCCTACATTGTTCAGTGGTGGAATCCAGGAATAATGTTTTTGGTAGCACTCAGTGAGTTAAGTTGAAATAGAAAATTCCTTGTGTAATTTGAGGACTGGTTTTTATTAAGTCATTTTTTGATATTTTTCTTAAATTTCATTCATTGCCTCAATCTTTGCACTTATGACTTGTGAGGTAAAGGAATTGGATTTGAGCAAAATGGAGAGGCTCTGCAAGGCAGAGCTGAGGAAGATGTGCAAGGAAAGGAGCTGAGGCTGGGCAGAGAGTCTAAGAAGGAGGACAGCCAGATTGCTCTCAGAGTTTGAGGAAGTACACCTGTTTCAGTCTATCTCAAAGTGGCAAATGAATGAGAAGGAGTAGGAGGAGGAGGAGGAGGTCCCAGTACCAGAGGATTGTGAGCCCCAAAGAGCAGCCGCATCTGCATTATCCACCGCAGGGAGCAGTGTGTCCTCTCATGGTTTGTCCACATCAGATTTGGAAGACAAACAGGCAGATAGGGAATTGAAGTTGAATCTGGCTACCCTAGCTTTGGAGGAGAAGAAAGTAACCCAGTGGCATTGGATGAGAAGAAGGTCATGCTGGCCCATTAGAGTAGTCATTGAGAGTTGGACTTGAGGTCCCAGAGCACCTCTGAGTTCAGTGATGATAGTGTCAGTGAGGTACCTAGGAGAGGTATAAAAGTTCACAACCCCATAGACCTGGTGCCTAGCTATGTGGTGGAGAGTGACATAGTGGTGGGGAGTGAAATAGATAACTGACGTGCAGCATATGAAGTGGCCCTACATTTGCATTGAGTTCTACGGGAGGACTGGGTGGCTAGTCTCTGGAAGCACATGCCCATTGCACGTAGTCCTTGATATAGCTGACCAGATGACGTATGCCCCCGATGAAAGAAGCCCTTATCTGTATGTTTGATATGACCCCTGAGAAGTAAGACCTGAGATTTATATATGGTCAGAAATAGTCACACCAGTAATGGATAGACTTTGTGGATTTATCAAGTAATGCACCGAATAGTTGGGTGATGGGCAGCAAAGTAGATGATTGTGATGGCTGCACAATCTTATTTTGAGAGAGCACATCTTAAGTAAATGTTTTACTGAGTTACAACAGCATCTGATAGACACCAGGCGCTATGACTGTCTCCATTCAGGGCACAAGATCAAAAATTCCTCCTGTCCCACAAAGCAGCATTCCCCCACTGGTGGACCTACACCAGGGATTGCTAGTGTACATCTGGGGAAGGCATTGCTCAAATTAGGTTTATGAACAGTTCAAATGTTACATTAGTGTACCTGGTTGACAGGGAGATGGCACCCCAAGCCCATATACCTGGCAACACTAAGAAATACAGGCAGTGCCTGATCAGTGCTACAAGGAGTATGCAGTTCCTAAAGGGGACAGGGGAAGGACAGGTCTTTCTTCGTGATGCCCTCACACACCCCGAAGGATGTCATGCTTAATTATTGAGCTTTGCTCCTCGTCGGGCTGGCGCTGCAATGCCCGACGGGTTCACCGTGAACGGGGCTCTTTGGCGGAGATCTTTTGAAGAAGCCGTGGGTGCGTGCAGGTAAGAGGGCAAGGTTAGTGTAGTGCACAGGTAGTGGATATTAAAATAAGTCTAGAGCAGTCCTGTTCAGAAACAATTTTAACGGTTCGGGTAGTTCCAGCTCAGTTAAAAAGTAAGTGGATGCCTGACGTGAATGCAATGTTCCTAGAGGGCTATCGCTGTGTGATGGGTCGACATGTTTCGTGCCTTTATCGCTCCTAACGAGTCGTATGGCACTTCATCAGGACCTAAGTAAATAAGTGGTGCACTACTAGAGGTCTGGTTCCTGAAGTTTAGGGTGGTAACCAGACATAATAGAGTGAAGCCCTAGTAGACCTATACTGGGCAGTGGAAGACCTGTAGGGGGAGGCAAGGGGAGAAACAGATAACAACAATAGAGGTTAAAACCTGAATGAACAGGAGGTGTATCTTTTAAGTATGAGACCTCACACCTGGCTAAATAGTGATGGTTTTTAAACATGCACGGGTAGTGGTACTTGAAAGCATGCGAGTGCTAGAAAGCATGCATGCGAGTGCTTGTGTAGTGGAGGCATAGTAACATTGTATTGCACACACTCACTAGTGGTTATGGTAATAATGAACCTGGTAGTGACCAGTGCTAGTCACTTACATTGTACGTCGTGTGGTTCAAAAATGAGGCCCCAGGATGCCACGTGCTTGATTAAGATCGGTACATGATTGAGCAGAGGAACCCTCTACAGCCAACGTGCGATTCGTCGTGTTTAAGTGCATGCCATGCCGCAGACCAGACAAACGGAGGTTGCCCCACGCACTCGGTTGAAAACATTTGTTGCCAGTTTTGTCGGTAGTGTGGTAGCCAGGGTGTGCTGGCTCCCCGAGTTACATGCGCTTAAAAACATTGCACAAACATGCTAGGTCCCCCATGTGTGGTACACTGCAGAGGCTGAGGAAGTCACAGATAGTCATAACGCCTAACTACATGCTAGTTAGCAAACGCTATGGAAACCGACACCGACAGTGATATACATTTGATTGTAAGCGCAACATCGAATTTTGGCGGTGGTGCCGGAGAGGCCATAGTACGTGAATGGGCTAAGTAACGATCCTTATCAGCGTGGGATCTGTTACACAGGAGGCATGCACTCGATTGTAAGTGCACTCAAAAAAAACATTACTAGGTATGTGATAATATTGCAGGGTTTAGGCATCCTTGAAAGTTTGTCTATAAAAATACATATACATGCGTTACATATTTGGTGGCAGATTTGACAGCCCTCAGTTTGGGTCACCCACCTGAAAATAGTTGCTAATCATGGCTACTCACCCCCAGTATAATGGTCTACGGCCTGACGGGGGAAATACAGAGCACGTTGTTGCTCTGATGCTGGAATGGAAAGGAGTAGTCCGGTTTTAAAAACAATTAGCAACAAGTCTTACAGGAAGATTTCCAAATGCGGTGTATACTCACTGCTGGGTGGACGGCAACTAGCTGTAATCCTACCCTCGCTCTGGGCCCCGTAACTGCTGCTTCCTGGATCCACGTACTTAAGCTCAAGTGAGCGTCCAAGGGCTGGAGTGCTAACCTCCTCTGCCATGTTGGTTGAGTGAAACAAAACGTTATTTAATGTATGTGAAGTATGATGGACCGAAATTGCCGCAATAATATGCCTGGTGGGATGTCGTATGGAGAGGTACTCATAGGGAGTACTAGTGGCAACTGTTGCCTGTTTTTTTGCCACGCTGTTTTCCTTGGCCATTGGGGTGTGTGCGTGGTATGTAATGCCACAGTGTCTAGTGAGCATAAGAACCCCTCACAATTGTCTCATCAGAACTAAGAGGCTCGTATCAGGCCCGAGATGCACATGATGCCTGAATGTTTGTAAGTGAGTAATGCCACAGTGTCTAATGGGCATAAGAACCCTAACAGTTGCCTCATCAGTCCTAAGAGGCTTGTATCAGGCCAGTGATGCATATGATGTTTATGAGTGTGGGGCTTGCAAGATCTATGAAGACATTCCAGCACAGGAATCAGTTTGTGTGCGGTGTGTCTAGTTTCGGCGCGCTTATGAGGTTGGTTTTGTCAGGGGAATGCGCGTGTGTGTGTTTGGCGGTAGATCACCTGCCAAAAACGTGAGAAATTCACCTAGTATCAGTGAAGGGCATCGATGGTGGTGGTCCTATATCCTGTGGATTTAGCGGTTGAGTTCTACCCACGGGATATCGTCATTAAGGCCCCTGATATTGGATGACAGTTTGAAAACCCAGCGTTGTTCTTTTCTAAACAGTGATGTTTTTGCAGGATTCAAGAATGGTCCAGCAGAGGTCGTTAGGTGTATGATTAGCTTCTGCATAGTGAGTACACATCTTGGTGTTGTTTTTTTTTACATCTGATGTTACTCCTGTGTTCCGTAATCCTTGTTTTAACTGGACGTATTGTCATGTCAATGTACTGGCGCTGACAGGGACATGTGATCAAATAAACACAATTGCATGTGTTACAATTTGTGTGTTTGTTTAGTTTCCATATCCATGTGTCGGTCAGCGCGATGGTTTTTGTCGCTTTTGTTAATGGACATACAACACATTGTGGTAGTGACCTGTAACGGGTGGTAAATCCCAAAGTGTGTTCGGGGCTGTAGTGTGCTTCTTGGGTCTTGTATTTATGAGCAGGTCCTTGATGTGTGCTGTGCGCTTAAAGGCGAGCCTGGGTCTGCTAAATGTTTGCTCCCCTGCTTTTAGGATTTTCCAGTGTTTGTTGATCACTTTCTTGATCATGTTGGATTCTGGGGTGTAGGTGGTAACGCAAGTCAGTATGTCGGTTTTGGGTTTGGTTTGGGTTTCAAGAAGAGCCTGTCTGTTGGTGTTTTGGGCTCTTTTTTGGGCGTTTCTTATTTGATTCGCTGGGTATTGTCTCCGTACTAAATTAGTGCTCAGTTCAGACGACTGTTTCTTGAAGGCATCCATATTGCTGCAATTTCTGCGTATACGCAGAAACTGCCAATAGGGAAGATTTTCTCTGAGGGCTTTTGGATGGAAGCTCTGATAGAGTAAGGGGCAGTGGCTGTCTGTGGGTTTTTTATAGGTGGTAGTGACCATTCTATTTGGTTCTCTAGTGATCAGGAGGTCCAAGAAGGGGATTTCAGAAACCGAGCTGTTGGCTGTAAAGTTGAGGTATGGGTTGAGACTGTTGGTCCAAGTGAGGAAGGCAGAGATGTTGTCTCTAGTGCCTTTCCAGAACACTAGGACATTGTCTATATAATGTCGCCACTAGTGGACATTATCCCTGAACGGATTCATGTTGGTGAGCATGTGTTTGCCCTCAAACTCTGACATGTAGAGACATGCCAGGCTTGGGGCAAAAGTACTACCCTAGAGGTACCCTGGGTTTGGTGAAAGAGACTGTATTCAAATTGGAAAAAGTTTTCAATTAGTGCAATCTGTGCACATTCCATGATAAAATTGATGGGGGTAGGTGAGGTCCATGTGCCGCTGCGCAGAATGGAATCCACCACCTCAAGTGTGCTTTGTTGGGGGATGTTGGTGTAGAGGGCCTGTACGTCTAGCGTTAGTAGAACGTCTGGTAGTAGGCCCTCTTGGTTGGTAGTCTCAATTAGTTTTAGGACATCCCTGGTGTCCTGAAGGAAGGTAGGTGTGGTGCAGACCAAGGGTTGGAGGAAATGGTCACAGAATTTTGAGAGCAGTTCCAGAACCGACACTATGCCCGAAACTATTGGTCTGCCAGGGGTGGGCTTACCCCTTTGTGTATTTTGGGCAGAGTGTAGAAATAGGGTAGTCTGGGGTTGTTGTTGGTTGGGAAATATGCCTCCTGTTTTGTAATCCAAACCTGGTTGAGGGCTGCAGAGACCATAGAGTTGATCCGGGGGATGAAGCATGCTGTGGGGTCTTCAGTGAGGGGTGTGTAATAGCGCTCATTCCATAGTTGGCGTAGACATTCGTTTCTGTAATCGGTAGTCATCATGATTATGATTGCTCCCCCTTTGTCAGCCTCCTTAATCGTGATCGTGGGGTCATTGGCCAGGAGTTTGATAGCTTCTGATTCTGTTTTAGACGTAATCATGAAGGCATTGTTTGTGCATTTTTCTGCTATCTCTTTTAAGACGGCTTTCTCAAAAGTCAGGATCTCCGGGGGGACCATACTGGAGGTCGGAGTAAAGGTGGAAGGTTTTTGCAGTCCGTATCTTCGGGTATCGGTGTTGGTTGGTTGCCGAAGTAAGCTTTTAGGCGTATCTTCCTGAAAAGACTCTGGAGTTCGCAGTTGGTGCGTAAGTCATCGATGCTGGGTGTGGGTACAAACCCCAACCTGCGTTTGAGTATGGTGGTTTCCGCCGGGGTCAGTTGTCTCTCTGAGAGGTTCACGATTAGTTTTTCTTCTCCAGATGGCTCCTTAGTTCCATTTGCATTTGTTGGGTTTGATCCTGCTATTGCACCTGTTTTTGTTGTTGTTATGTCCCTCTTCTTTTTCTGCAGTGCCCTTTGCCCCAGCCTCGGCCTAAAAAAGGTTGTGGTTGGAAGGGGGTGAAAAGAGGTTGGGGACCATGCTGGTATTGAAGGTATTGCCACATCTGTTGGCCGTGGAAGGGCGGTGGTCCTTGGTAGGCTGGTAATCCATGGTAGGATGGTGGTCCATTTCCATACATCATGTTGCGTTGTTGTTGGTTGGCACCCCGGGTCTCAGTACTTGAATTACTGCTGGAGGTGTAGGTGCATCTGCATGAGTTGGAACTTTCATCAGACGAGTAGTCTTCTCTTGAGGGTATATAATCTTCCTTAAGGTATGGGTATACCTTTTCTTTGCTGAACCTGGCAATATCTTTTTGCAGTTTGGTCACTTTTTGTCTCATGAGGTAGTCCTTGTTATCATTGATGTCTTTTGTGATTTCTGCTAGTTTAGCCTTGAAAGCGGCGTTGGCGATGGTGGTTTTCAAGGCTCCTTCGGCTATCGCGATTTTGGTGATGAGTTCGTCGGCCAAATGTTTGGCTGTCCTGATAATTAAGACCAAAAGGTCCCTTGTACATTTCCAGGATACTAGTGACCATTCTTCCTTGAACTGCTTGTCTTCGAGGAAGATCCTTGGAGAGCTGGTCACTATCAGGCTGTTGGGGGCTACGTTGGTGCGTAGATACTCCGTCATTATGGCCTCATGCATAATGATTTTCATTAGCTGGCATTTCATGTTAGTTATAGTTGTCCAGTCACTATTGGTGGCGATTCCTCCATCTTGGTCGAGTAGCGATGGTGTGCGTAGTATCTCAGAGACTAAATCATCGTCAAAGGAGAGTCCCTGATTAAGGTTCATTGTGTCGTCGGATAGTAGTTCCTACAAGGTGGTAGGACTTGGTAGGGAAACGGAGGGTCCCTCAGCTGAAGACATGGCTTGGCAGTTCGGGCTGGAATGTTCCCATGAGGCACAGGGTCAGACTGATTTGCATATGGCCACGTCTGAACTGGGGTGGCGGAGTGAGCTAAAGAATGATGATGGATTAAACCCAGATCAGTTGACTGGGGGTGAGTGCTTGCAATGTTCAACACTCCATCCATCATCCCCTTTGGTTTAAGTCTGTATTGGCAGTCAGAAGGACCTGGAGCCTGAGATAGTGGCCCCAGGTGCCTGCCAAAAAGAGAAGGGGCATTGGGCATGGGAAGCTAGTCCCAAAGTTTTCCACAGTCCAGGGAGGTCCAACACAGAGGGGATGGATCTGTTTCCTACAGGGAAGATGTGTCTTACGTGTGAGACCTACCTAAACTGGATGAGTGGCAAGCTGCAGAGGAGCCTTCTCAGGTAGAGTTTTGTAAGGTGCAAATGGAGTGCCAGACTCTCAAAGGCCTTAGACAACAGGCTGAGGGCCAGACACATGGGGACACCTCTGGTAATCACTACATTTACTGGGAGAATGGTCTCTTGTATAATTGAACTAAGGTCCCTAGGAGTGGTTCAACAAGACTGTTGATGGTCCCCGAGTGCTACTGGGTCTTCCTACTGGAGTTTGCTCAAGACATTCTTGTGGCAGGACATCTGGGCAGGCCAAAACGTTTGACTGCCTAGTCACCCACTTTTACTGACCCCCAGATGAGGAACAAGTCATATGCATAGTACATGACCTGTGTGACTTGTCAGGCCAGTGGCAAGTGAGGATGGAAATGGAATTTCCCAATGGTAGGAGTAACTTTTGAGAGAGTGGGTAGACATTGTTGGGCTTCGGATGCCAGGGCAGTCCTAGGGAACAGGTTAATCCTGGTTTTGGTGGAGCATGCCACCAAGTACCCTGAGGTAATACTCTTATCACAGTTACTGCACCCATGGTGGCCATGGCAGGGATGGGTAGCTTTACCTGAGTGTGTTTCTCCACAGGAGGTAGTATTTGACAGGGTCACAGCTTCAGCTCAGACTACATGAAGGACATGTGGGATGAGTGTGGGGATACCTACAAGTTATTCAAACCATACCACCCCAGACCAATGGTCTTATTGAAAGCTTCAACAAGACCCTGAAAGGCATGTTTATGAGCCTTTCAGAGCCCTTGGAAGTAAGTGGGATGTCCTATTGCCATGCCTTTTGTTTGCTTACACAAAGATGCTACAGAAAGGAGTGGGCTTCAGCCACTTTGAGTTTCTCTTTGGACACCCTGTAAGAGGATCATTGAGTCTTGTAAAGGAGGAGTGGGAGAAAGCTCCCAAGGAACTCCCACAAGATGTTCTTGATTACATGTTAGCCCTCACAGCCAAACCAAGCCCTGGTACATATGACACAGATCAAAAATACTTAATGTGTAAGTATTTATGCAATTCCAAAACAGTAACAAACTCAAAACTCATCTGCACCATGGGTGCTACCGAATATTTAAAGACCAGCCAAGAAATGATAATGCAGTGGTATGACCAGAAGACCATGCTGGTTGAGTATCACCCTAGTCAAAAAGTGTGGGTAATGGAGCCTTCACAGATGCAAGCCCTTCAGGACTGGTGGACAGGGCCCTATGAATTAAAGCAAAGGAGAAAAAGAGTGAAGTCACGTACATAGTAGGCCTCCAGACACTCAGGAAACCCTTTTGGGTTCTGCATGTCAATAAACTGAAATCACACTTTAGGAGATCCGAGCTTACAATGTTCATGGGGACAGACAACGGTGAGTAGGAGGAAAGTGATGCCCGCCAAGACCTCCTATCACATAAAGAGCAAGATGGGTTGGTTGAGTAAGTAGTCCTTTCTCCCAGTCTGGCAGCATGTCAACAGCGGGACTGTTGCCAGTTGCAGGGGCAGTTTGCCTCTCTGTTCACCCTTACCCCAGGGCTCACCATTTGGTGTACCCATGACATTGATACAGGGATCAGTATACTTGCCAAAACCAAAATATAGGGTCTGTCTGACAAAGTGGGAGCCAACATGAAGGATAAGATGTCCAAGAAGTTGGAACGAGGGGTGATTGAACCCTCATTTAGTCCCTAGTCCAGCCTAGTTGTCTTGTTACCACTGGCTAAAGCTGTGCCCCCGCCAACCCCACCCCCGGGTACCACCCCAGAACTGAAAATCAATGTGGACTACAGGGACCTCAATTTAGTCACCAAGACTGATGCTCATCCCAAGCCCAGAGCTCATGAGCTTGTTGACAAGAACTTCCAAATTCCTTGGGACCTTTAATTTGACATCAGGGTATTGGTAGGTTGCATTTACTAAGGGTGCAAAGGAGAGGTCCTCATTCTCAACTCCTGAGGGATATTTCTACATTTCTATTTATGGATAATGCCTTTTGGGGTTTAAGAATGCCCCAGTCAGATTCCAAAGCTTAGTCAACTGGGTCCTGGGTGGGTTGGAGAACTTCAGTTATGCCTATCTGGATAACATTGCTGTTGACGGCTCCAGCTGAGAAGACCACCTGATCTACCTGAGGGAGGTGCTTCAGGCCTTGAAGCAGGCTGGCCCAACTATAGGCCCCAGTAGATGTCAGATGGAGCAGGACTCTGTGGTGTACCTAGGCCACAAAGTTGGTGGGGGACTCTACAACTTCTCCAACCAAAGATTCTGAGCATTCTCACCTGGGAGCTGACCAAGACACAGAAACCAAATGAGAACATTTCTGGGCCTCACTGTGTACTACAAGATGTTTGTGAAGGGGTATGGGACTATTATTGCACCCTTGACTGAGCTGATGTCCTAAAAGCAGCCCAGGAAAATAACCATGACAGAGGTGTGCCAAAAGATATTTGACATCTTGTTTACAGTACCAGTCCTCAAGGAAGTCATTGTGCAGACATATTCTTTAGAGCATGGGAATAAGGAGGGCCTAGACCAACCTGTAGCCTTTATTAGCAGGAGGTTAATACCCAGAGAGTAGAGATGAAGTGTCAATGAAAGAGAAACCACTGAAGTAGTCTGGGTATTGAAGAAGCTGAGACCGTCCCTGTTTGAGACTCATTTCTAGTTTCAGACAGACCACATGCCCCTGAGGGGCTGATTTGTATCAGCCCCTCAGGACTGATACAAATGCAGGGTGAGAATCCTAAACTTGTGAGGTTGTCCTTCTCCATAAAGGTATGGCCTTCACAGTGGAACACCATTCTGGGACTGACCATGAAATTGTGATGGTATTTCCAGGTTTTTCTTCTTTAGTGATTAGAACTCCCATGGGGGTGTGTAATTCTCCCCTCGTTCTGCTGAGGGACCCATGTAGGAAATGATCACCCTTTGTGTGGTGTACCCCAGATTGTTTTCCTAACTGTTTTGCTGGCTGTAGAACTGTGTGCACTTTACCCTCATAACCAGATGTAAAGTGTGTCTACTCTTTCCTTCAGCATAATAAAATTGTCATACCCTTAATTGGAATATTTAACAAAACTATAAGTCCCTAGAATGTGGTGCACAGTATGCCCAGGGCCTGTATTTGAATGTCACTAATAGACTGCAGCACTCATTGCGCAAACTCAGAGTGCAAATTGACTGCAGGACTACCACTTGTAGCCTGACTAGTGCAGTTTTAAACTGTAAATGTCACCTGTCAAAATAATGCTTTTTGAAAGGCCTAAATCTTCCTTTTTAATATTATAAGTCACATTTAAGTAGGCCTTACTGTCCACAAGGTAGGGTGGCTGGTATTTGAAAGTAGGAAATATAAGTGTTTATTGTAAAACATGTCCTCATGTTGAAAAAGCCCATGATATATTTCACTGCAGTAAGACTGGCTGTCCCATAGGAAAACACTGGGTTACATTATAAAATTTGATAATGCCTATTTAGGTTAGGAAACAGTTATTCAAAATTCAATTTTATGGTAAAATTGATTCTTGATACCTGTTAAGGAAAAGGTACTTTTGGAAGGTTACTTTTCCCTGCCTAAATCCTCTGAAGGTCTATTTGCATGAGCTCAGACTGTCAATTGGCAGCTGAATAGCCCCCTTGATGAGGTGCAAAAACTGCTCCCAGACCAAGACAAACACTTGAGTGTGGGGAGTTGTTTCTGTTCGTTTGGCAGTATTATCATCTGGGCTGTGCCCAGGAACTTGATTAATGTCAATGAGGCCTACCCTGTCACATGTAAATGTTAGGTGAGGCCTGGGCATGCCCATTCTTTGTTTCCCCAGTCAAGCAGGCACCAATCCCGGGGCAAATAATCTGTCTCAGAAATGAAGAGGGTCACCCCTCTTACAGTAGCTGCACTGCAGAGGCATAACCGAGGGACTTCAGGTCCAAGAAGAACTTGTGCCAGGAGGCGCCAGCTGTATTAGTGGAGGAGCGCTGTCATCAGGGGTACTACATAGCGCTGTGCTCACTTCGGCCCTGCGGGATGCGCGTGGGCCATGCCGGGCAAAGCCCGTGCCTAGGGAAGGCCCATCTTGGCCTGTCACCAGCCAGAGGAGGCTCAGTTGGACCAGGCCTCAGAACGTACAGTGTCTACATTGGCCCACCCTTTTTTTAACAGTTTGCTGTGCTACCACAATAAAACATTGACTTTTGTCTGTTTGCCTGGTACTGAGGGCCATCGCTTTACACACTTGCACCAGTCAACTGTCTGCTTTTAGTAAATATGTGTATTGCGGACCTGTTGCTAATCCAAATGCTAAAAGTACTTCTATAAACCGTATGTTGGAGCAAGCAGTGAATGTCATTAGTACGGAAATTGCACTTGCGGAGAGAAGGATCTCCCTAGGTACCAGCCGTGGTCAGAGCAGCGACATGTCAAACCCTTCTCCTGTGTACTGCACACTTGCTACCACAGTAGACATGCCAGGCAACTCGCCTTGCCCCTCCTCAAAGCCTCCCAACCTCCCAAAATGACGAGTTCCTGTTCTTCAGGGAGCTTAACCTCAACTTCAGTGCGTTTAAGAAAATATGAGCTTGGTGTTTGCCACAAGCAGCCCTGCATCAACACCGATATTAGTCAGAAGGCCCCTCCACTTGCCTCTTCACTGACTGCTGAGCTGGGAGTTTGTCATCACCCCATTGTCTGTACCCCTCAAGGGCAGAGGTCCTCTTGCAACTGTCCAGTGACAGATTATCACATTTATGGATGGTTACTTCGATTTAGTACATGGCTCAAATTTGAACTTACCTCTCTTAATTTGCATTTGGATGCCCTTGAAGCTCAATTAGCATCATCTTTGCTGTGCCTTGCTGTGTTCCTCTTCCCGCAATGGGAATGCCTGTCACCCATCTGGCCCAGCTCACATGAGCTTGAGCCTACCCCATAATGAGTCACCCGTTTTAGTACCTAGCCCAGGGGCGCACAGGGTTCAGTTTCCCTCAAAGAGTTTTTGATGAAGAGTGTGCCAGCTTGATTTAACAGGCGAGCTAGACAACTGGGCTCACGCCACGAGATACACCAGCCAGAGCCACAGTGGCTACAGGACCGGGGCCTCTTTTTAGGCCTCCTCTGTACCAAAGTTATTTAATGGATCTCCAGCGTCCAGGCTGGGGCCCAACAAAGCCATAGTTAACCTCCCACCTGCTGCTTGTCCCTATGTGGCAGTGCTCTCTGGGGTCCCCCCTGCATAGGGGACATAACTAAACTTACCAGGATGTCTTCAATAAATCCCTGGATTGGTTTGTGCAGCATAAAGGGTTCCAAATATTCCATGCTATAGACATCCTAATGGTACGCAGATGTGCCTGAATCCGTCCTGACTGGAGACCCGACAAGTGATTGTGTTACAATAAATTGTAGATTCCCATACTTAGTTCACTATTTATTGTTTGGCACTTAACCAATTCCAACCCCAAGGAGTCTTATCACCTTGGGTCCTTTGGGCTTTTTCTATAAACTGCCAAGTCAACACTATCAGGAAAGTGTTAGCTCCATGGATGTCACAACGAATCAACTTAAAACCGCCCACAACTCTCAGCATCTTCCTCTGCCTTCCTTCTTTGATTCCCACACAACTAGAATGCTACCCAGTGTCACTGAACAAGGCCCCACAGTCATTTCAGAGAGGCCTACCAATTTTTTTTACCATTCCCACAGCCAACACATTTGACGTTCTCGTAAACATTGATTGACTCAGTACCGTGGTAAATTCATCCATTGCCACTGATATCAAACAAACCCCTGCTTCCCCTGTGGGAGAATCCATTGGCCTTTGTGCGGTCTGCACATATCTTTTACTAAGTCTGAATGTCACGAGCCTCAAAGGGAAAATAGATAAACCTGACTGGTGGGCTTTCATCGATAATTATGACATTATTGTCTTGAAGGAGACATGGATTACCTCATTTTTTCTTTTTTTTTTACAGAGTTTTATATAGTGTGAACTTGACCCGGTATCAGGTATCAGAGCGCTTTACATGGCACCAGTTGTGTTACATGAGGACACATTCATGTTTAGGTCGAGCCTAGTGCAGCGCGCATGCGCTGTATTAGGGGATGGCCTCTTGGAATTACTCCAGACTTCCAAGAGACTTCTCCGCGTGTGTTGGACTCCTCCCACACATTCCATTTGCCTTTGCGTGTGGCTTTCAATAATGAAAGCATGCAAATGGCCAAAGACGGGTGCATGTCCCGCCTTTGCTCTAAACGTTCACTCCCATGGCCCTTATGTCTCGGGAGCGAGCAGCGGCGCGCAGGCTGGCAGCTGGTCATGGATCAGGTTACTAATTTAACATAGCACGGTCGCTTTCACTTTCGCAGCCATGCTTGTTTTGTGCTTGTTCTAATCCCGGGCTCCTCATTTATGCATATAAACAGTCCCCCTTTCTGTAAAGCACAGTGCCTCTAAGGAACTCTCCGTTTTCATGCAGAGCCGTTCTTTAAAGCTTGGTTCTTGTATTCAGAGCGTGTGCTATATATGGGGACACAGGCGACACGGGTATCGCAGCCTGCTGTCCACGTGAGGGTGGTTCTGCCGGGACAGACTTACAGGCACTGTGCGGACTCTCATCAAACTTTAATAACTGATATATCAGCCCTGTTTCCCTTCCTCTTCTCGATGGGACTTGCGCTGTTACCCCCAATCCCCCAGTCCCCCTTTAACAGATGGTGTATTTCACATGTACTCACTTGTCTACTTTGCTCCTGCCCCCCTTCCCGCCATGTTCACTATGCTCCTGCCCCCCTTACCACCGTGTTCACTATGCTCCCTCCCCGGCATACCTCCCACAGTGCCATAACCGGAGCCCACACACGCATTTGTCAATGAAAACAAACCACACCTGCCTGATCTTTCTTTATTTTTTGTGATTTGTTGGTTGACACATAGCCCCACGGGAGGCTTGTATTAGCAGCGCGCCGTGCGCGCTTTCACTTTTACAAAGGGTGCCCGCCACCCCACGCAGCACTTGCGGGATGCCGGAACTTGTTTAGCTCCTCTTGTTCGACGAGCAAATGCCCAAGGAGAATTGAGTCAAGGATATGTAGCGTATTTTGCTAAATTCCCCAAAGTTTTCAGAGTTAGTTCCATTGCACCTCACTCTGAATTCATACTCTCGGTCCACCCTAAAAAGTCCACCTCGACACTGGTGGCATTGACATTGTCCAGTTTGCTCCATTCCGTCTTGTTTGCATCTTTGTACTGGAGTTTATATACACAATCTATCCAATCATGGCAGACGGCAGAAGCTGGCGGTTTCCATTTTACTTGGAGAAGTGCATAAGCCCCTACTACACGGTGATTCAATAAAGTCCAGTTAAGGCCAATGGTGGGATCTGGTTGAACTATGTCTTCAACTGTGAAGCAGTATTCATCAAGAGTGGTGTTCTTATGTACAAGCCTAAGACAATATCCAGGCCCTATGGAGGGGTTAGATATGGGATTGTTGGTCACCTAGGGCATGTGCCAAAGTCAGGCACAAACCCCCACTCTAGTCAGGATAAGGGAGTTACACTCCTGAAATAACCCCTGCTCACCCCCTTGGTAGATTGGCACAAGCAGTAAGGCTTATCTTAGAGGCAGTGTGTAAAGCATTTGCACATAACCAACAGTAATACAGTGAAAGCACTGCAAAAGGACACCACACCAGTTTAGAAAAATATCCAATATTTTTATATATTTAAGACAAGACCAAAAACGATAAAAATCCACAATACAGTCCTTAAAAATCTTCAGTTATCAAAATATGCGTGAATAACAGTTCCTTGATGTCGATAGCTCTGTCCGGGGCTATCGCGGCGTCGTGAACAAACAAATCCAAACAGTTCTGGATGATCCCAGTGTTGCGGGCCAGCTCCGGTGTTGGGAAGACCCGCAAACAGTACCTTTTAGAAATGCAGGGCGTCGGCGACCTCTCGTTGAGCTTCCAAAAGCATGGTGTCCGCAGGCGTCGGTTCCGGAGGTCGGTGCAGGAGTCGTTGGGGCCCTTGAAGTCACACGCATTGCAGATCAAACTCCACTCTGATGAAGTCAGGAAAGCTGGCGTCAGCAGGCGTCAAGTGCTGTGTTGCGAAGTGCAGCAATGCTGCATGTGGTGGCCTCAAGTCTGGGTGCGAGCAGCGGCTCATTGGCGGCATCAGATGGCGTCGTCGGTGAGACCAGGGTCGCGGTGTGAAGTGAATGCGGTGCTCGTCGCGGTGCTGGCAGGTCATGGTGCAGGCAGCGGCATCGTCGTTGCTGAAGCGCTGTCTTCAGCTGACGAACTGGAGTCGATGGCACCAGCATCAGTAGGCCTAGGCTGCAGTGCGGGATGAGGGCGGTGCGTTGTGTAGCTTTCCGAATGGTGCCCTCGAACCACGGTGCAAGCAGTGGCATAGATTTTGGCGTGGAGTGGCGGCGACAGGGATAACCAGGTGTCGTCGTGAAGCGAGGCGGTGTGGAGTGCGGTGCCCACAGATTGCGGTGCGAGCAGTGACTCGGTGTTGCGTGAGCAGGTGTCGTCGGCAAGACCACGGTCACGGTGCGGCGTTGTGGCGATGCCCTCTGCGGTGCCTTCAGGACACGGAGTCTGCAGTGGCGTCGTAGACGTCATCAAGTTCCTGTTCTACTGTTGCAGCACAAAACACATAGTCCCCAGTGCTGAGGGCAGAAGAGCTTGAAGTCTTTGCTGTTCCTGAGACTTCATGAACAGGGGGCAAGCTCTACCTCAAGCCATTGGAGAATCTCACAAAGTAGATTGCAGAAAGTTCAGTCCAGTCCTTCCACTGCCCAAGACAGAAACAGCCACGGTAGGCCAAAACACAGCAAAGCACGCAGCAAAGTGGTAGGTCCTTCTCACAGCTTCTCCTGCTCTTTTTCTTGGCAGTCTTCTTGGTCAAAAGAGTTCTAAAGTTCAGGGGTCTGGGCCCCAATGTTTATATCCCACAATCCTTTGATCTCTTAGGCAGAGAGTGTCTGTGCCCAGCCAGAACCAGTTCTGCCTTCTCTGGTGTGACTTCCTGGCAGGGGGTGGAGACAGCATTGTCAGAGGCAGACCAGGCATTTTGAGGTGCGAGGAAATCTTCTCCCCCGTCCCCAATTGCGGCCCAGTTCTATTCAGCCCTTTCCTGACCCACCTAGACTATCTGGAGCCACTCCTGCTTCCCAGCCTTCTGTCATCCCAAACCCAGACAGGCAATCCACATTCCAGCAGAGGCACATGGGACGACTGAACAAGAAAATACCTACTTTCTAAAAGTGGTATTTTCAAACACAGAATGCAAAAATCACCTTCACTAAAAGATGCATCTTTAGATTCTGAGTTCAGACATACTAAACTTTATATTCCTACCTAGTTCCCACGGCCAGTTATGTTTATAATATGTTATAAACAGACTTCTCATTCTGTCCCATGGGGAACACGTAGCCTTGCAATAGTGAAAAACAAAATTGGCAGTAATTCACTATCAGGACATGCCACACACACCAGGGCATGTCCTACCTTTCACATACACTGCACCCTGCCCACAGGGGTACCTTGGGCCTACCTTAGGGGTGGCTGGCATGTAAGAAAAGGGAAGGTCAGGGCCTGGCAAGTGGGTGCACTTGTCAAGTCGACATGCCAGTACCAGACTGCGCACAGGCTCTGCAATGGCAGGCCAGAGTCACATTTAAGGGCTGTTTGGGTGGGTGGCACAATCCAGTGCCGCAGCCCACCAACAGCATTTGATCTACAGGCCCTGGCACACGCAGTACACTTTACTAGGGACTGACACATAAATCAAAGAGGCCAATAATGGAAACACCAATCCATAACACATTGTACCACAGGAGCACTTGCACTTTACCACTGATCAGCAGTGAGAAAAGTGCGCAAAATCACTAAGCCAGCACAAACAGAGTCAAAACCGGGAGGTCAGAAAGCAAAAACTCAGGGGAAACATGCCAAAAGATGCCAAGTCTAACAGGAGGTGTAGGAAGAGTTGAAGTAACCGCTGTTTTCACCAGCAGATTCATAATCAGGACAATCTATCATTATCAAATCATTCAAGGTTTATTGTGTATATAATGTGCTGCACGGCTAAACACTTATGCGGTCCAAAAGGCGAGACCAATTGGCTATGCCAATGCTTGGGTTGTTAGGCATGGTTGTGGCATTCAATGGATGTGCATATTACTCCTGTCTTGCAACTCCCTCTTCCCGTGGTCGGGCAATGAGAGTGCTTTAATGTTGGGTTTGTGTAAATCTGTGTGTGGAAGTGACACCTAGTGACTCTAGTCCACATCTTTTCAAATATTACAAATCCGAGATAGGTTTTCCTGATTTGCTGTTTATGTAATTAATTTCTATAAGGGATTTTAATGCTAAACTGGCAGGCCTAATTTGGAAGGTGGGGTGTCCTGAGGGGGACCCTCATGGAGAGCTTACAGAAGCAAAGGGAACGGAGTTGGCTAGATACCTGGCAGCCCAAGATCTGATAGATGTAGTCAGTACTCTTAATGGGGATGAGTATTCCCTGCCAACCTTTAGAGGACATGGCCGCCCAACAATTATCGATTATGTTTTTGTGACTAGGAAGCTTATATATTGATTTACCAAAAAGGAGATTGTGCAGACAGAGTGGGAGGACCATAATGCCTTGTTTGATTTAAAGCAGTTGTCCCCAAGAAGGCTCAAACCCACCCTAAAGATAATTTCTTCCACATCACTCTACAGATGAGCTTAGACTTGTTTGGCACCTTAAAAACTGTATAGATACCCTGGGCTATCATTTGAATCAATATCATGGGTTATTTCTCAGCTGCTTGCTCTGAGTTTGTGCTAATGTCATGTCGAAATAAATGTAAATCCAGTATTTGTAAACCTCGAACAGCCAACCGAAGGCCTCTCGGCACTGGGGGCGGTCAGGAAGAATAAGCAAGCTATTGCCCAGATTCACATGGTGCTGGGCTGACCTGTCGCCGGGGCCGGGGATCGAACCGTGAGCCCCAGATTCCAGCATCAGTCGCCCTGGCCGCGACGCCACACCTCATCCCTGTCAGCTCATTATGATGCCCTAAGCCAGGCCATCAAGCAATTTCTCTTTAAACCAGTGTGGGCAGATATGGGAGACCCATGATAGTTTGCTGAACATTGTTCGCCTGCAAATCGGAGACTAAGGCTGGCATTTGCTGTCTCCCTGAGAATCACATACGAGTTCTGGTCTGCTCGCCTAGCTTACAAGCTTGCTCTTAAAGCTAGGAAGGAAGCTGGACTGGGAAACATTGGAGTCGGCTGTGGTGGGCAATAAAAGTAAACACTTTTGGGATACCGTCAACAGAATTAGCTCAAGAAGTGTCCTTTATAGCTCTTTGTTGCAATGTAACATTCTAGGATCTGACTGGGTGGCACTCTTCTCGGTCATTTACCATCTAGAGGAAAACACTGAGGTGGCTAAATCTCTACATATTAGGTTAAAGATTCATCCATCTTTAACAATATCACTGTCTGAAGTGGAACTACCCATTTACCAGGGCACAGGTGGCAAAGCACCCGGCCTGATGGGGCTCCAGTTGATCGTATAAGATGTAATGTCACCCTCTGGGGCCCCTTGATCACCACTGTTTTTAACAGATTTCTCAACATGCACATTCCATGCTCATGGAAGCTTTCAACCATCATCCTTTTTCTTAAAAAGGTGATCGCATGTCCACGAAGTGCTATGGACCACTTTTTTTGATAGACAGCACAGTTACAATTATTGGCAGAGTGATCTACAACTATCTGCTGGCACGGACTCAAGAACGTGATATTCTCTTTCCCTTCCAACTTGGATATCGTCCATGAATGGTTATGGTGGAGCAGTGTCTAAATCTGAACATAATAGTCAATAAATGCCTCTTATCAAGCACTGTCCTCTGTACCTGGCCTTTATGGTCCTTTCAACAACATTTGACTCTAACAGATCCAAATTGTGGTTGAGGCTGTTGGATATGGGTGTGGAGGTATCCTTGGTAAAACTTCTTGTATAATTTGCACACTGATCTGAAAGTGAAAGTGTGTGTGAACCCAAATGGAGAAATGTCCCCTAAATTTTGTCTTAAGTGTGGGGTGCGCCAAGACTGCATTCTGGCCCCTTTACTTTTTATTTGATATATCAACGATTTCTGCTCACATATGATTTCAACCCTGGTGGATATGCCCAAAATAAATTGCTGATTTTCAGTTGCCAGCATTGAGCTACACTGACGACAAGGTTCTATTGGCCCGGACCCCTAATGCACTGCAGGCACTGGTGGACCGTTTCATCCAGTTTATGGGTAGCCTCGACTTGGTTACTAATTACGGTAAATGTCAGATTATGGATTGTGGACCAGGTAGAACTGATCTTCATATTTTTATTGTTAAGGGCCAGTCTTTGTGCAGCATAAAAGACTTTAGTTACCTAGGTGCATTTTTTAACTCTTTGGTTTCTGGTAGCCCCAGTTGTCTAGCTCATGTCTTAAGCTTAGCAGGTCAGCTGAAGCAATTTTTAATCTCTCAAGACAGGGCGGAAAGGACCATTTCACCTCTTTTAAAAGTGTACAATGCACAATGCATCCCAGCTGCTGTATATGGGGTGGGGATTTGGGGTTACTCTCCCCAAAGCAAGGGGGAAAGGGACCAAGAGCTCCCCTCTCCAGCTTGAGGAAAACTGCATATGTCGGAAGCTTTTATAGCCTTCTCTGACTGCATCCAGGTACATCGTCCATGTGGCATCAAACCAGTGCCACATCCAGGGCAGGGTTCAATTGGCTCCACTTTTCCTTTGGAATAGTGTGTGGGTCAACCTGCAAGCACAGCTTTGTATGGATGTCATCTTGGACTGCCTCAGTCTACATGAGTTGGAGCTGGCCTCTCTTTTTTTTTTTTAAACTTTATTTATGCATTTTCCAATACAATTGATCAGCTTAAACATAGTCGGACATTACAGGATACACAAGATCTAGACATCATAAGAGACTGTGACATTGAATCATAATCATCATATCTGAACCACACGGGTCTAAAAAGGAAGTGTTACGGCTTTGTCTTCACCTATTGGGGGAAGACTCGGAACAATGTGACGACAAAAAGGAGTGACTCTTATGGAATGAGTTGGGGCTGGCCTCTCTGTTTATCTCATCTAGAGTATAAAGAAACAAGACAAACCCTGGGTAAAGAGTCTCTTTAGGGAATTTTGTGTGGAGAGGAGGTTGCAAACTGAGTTGGCCAAAAGTACTGTGCGGGTTTATTATGGGCATTTTACTAGTGCTGAGTCCCCCTTTCATCTTTCATTAGATAGTTAGTGCTTAATTTTTATTTGGTGCTATTTTTATCGTACAAAAACCTTTAAAAAATCATATCTGTGGTATCCCTTACTGGATTTTTGGTGTCATTTTATTTATTCATATATTCCCTATTTTTCCCAAATTAGTTTCAGATTGTTCTTGTGCTGAGTTTTGAGTTTGTTACTGTTTTAGTATGGCATAAATACTTTACACATTGCCTCTAAGTTAAGCATGCCTGCCCTGTGCCATAAGGGCGTTGGCTAGTGTAGTGACTTTCCTGCTTCAACTTGAGAAAGACTGGTGTTATTGCTTATGGTGGGCCATCGCCTCCCTTAATTAATAACCCCAATTTCCTACAATCTTTATTTATGCAACTACTGCCTAATAAATAATTAATCAGCTCATTGTGTGCGGGTACTGGTACAGGGTACAAAGGTGGGTAGGGGCGTTCTACTGTAGCATTACCTGCTATTTCCGTCTGATCATTCTCCCCTAGAGAAGGAGTGAGCTACACCGGTAGGTTCTTTTCTCCGATAAAAGGTAGATTTACTTTAGAAGCTTTGGGGCATATTATCAAGACAAGCGATAAAATTATCGCTGCTTTAGCAGCAGAAAACTGCCGCTAAAACGGCGATAATGGGCTTGATAATATGCTCTATGGAATTCCAATTGAAGCCCATGTTAGATGTCCTTCACATCTACCATGGGCTTCAATTGGAATTCCATAGAGCATATTATCAAGCCCATCATCGCCGTTTTAGCGGCAGTTTTCTGCTGCTAAAGCGGCGATAATTTTATCGCCTGTCTTGATAATATGCCCCTAAGTGGTTCTACCGGGTGTGACCCCAGTAATATTGGTGGCAGCACAACAGAATGGAATCTTTTACTAGCAATATATGAAATATGAATAGAAAGTGAAGCAGGAGCGTACCTAATAATAGTGCAGCAGGTGCAGCTGCAAAGAGCCCAAAGGGTCTAAAGGGTCCATCGCACCTAAAATATGACTCTATTTCACCGCTGAACGGGAGGGGTGGGAGTGCCTGGGTGGTATAGCCCAATTCCTTAGCAGAATTAGGACCTTGACATCTTCGCAACGCCACTGAAGGGGCGTACTGTGGGGCTTATTTACAAGCCTCTTGCGCCGCCATTACGTCACTTTTTCCCATGTTAACAGTGACGCACTGGCGCGGTGGCGCAAGAAGCTTGTGAATAAGCACCTGTATGTTTTAACCGCCGTCCGCCGGACAACTTTAAAGTAACTTACCTCGTCACTGCTTACTTGTACTTTGAGACGTGACCTTGCTGCCACGTCGCCGAGTCTGTTTTGTTAACATCAGAAAATAAGTGAGTTCCCGCATAAAATGAAGTGCGGCTTCATATGCAATTACTTGGACCAAAATACCTTCTTTACTAAAAATAAAAAAAGAACTCGAGAAAAAAAACGTTGGATAGGAAACGCTGTTTGAATATCTTCCTAGAGGCGTAACGAGTGCTGGCTATGCTCAGGCGCAAGTCAGTGCCTAACAAAGACGGAACATAATCTAAGGACCCCCCCCACCACACACACACACAGACACACACGTTCTGTCCGCCGGATCAAGTTCGACGTGATGTGAATCAGTGCGAATGCTGCTGAGGCGCTGGTCAGCGCGTGAAGCAATGTGTCACCCCTGGACGCGGAGCGCAGAGGGTGACTGCAACTTGAAATTCACAGCACTTTAACACCTGTTTCCATAGCTACAGTGTATGTAATCCAGACATCCGAGAGGCTAGCATGCCACTGCCAGGCCCGTCATTTCAAGGAAATAAATGAAGAAAGTCAGATGACAAGGTCTGGATTATACAATTTCTTTAAAGGACAACTCGAAACCTAACCGGAAACACGGTCCGGGAGAAAGGGAGGGAGGCTATTTCCTCTAACCTTTGCGGGGAAATGTGACTGTGTTTTTTTTCTTGGTTATTTTCGTTCTCCCCGAAACATCAAATCATACTCTGCACCTGACAGCTATATTTATGGCACCGCCGATCCAGATTTGGCAAGGTCCTACTGTATCCGCGAACGAATATAGACAAAAAGAAACAGATGGAAAGTTGAAAGGAGGAGGGGGGAGAGGACACGGGGGAAGGGAAATGATGCAGGAGAATGCTAAAAGGGCAGCATCCGTGGTGCCAGACGCTTGCTGTATTTGCATATGTACAATACCTTTCTGCATACAAGCATATTTTCTCCAAGGTCTGTGTATATTCCCGAGTCTCCCCATTTGTCTGTGTCTGCGTTTGTGAGGCTATGAATAGCGTCGGGGTGTTTATGGGTGATTTATGGCCGTGCTTAGGACATCTCTCGTTAAATTCGCGCCAGCACAGGCAGATGCCTTGATACGTGATCATGTGGCTGGACCAGGGCGAGAATAAGACGGGGTTTTTAAACTTAGAAACAGACACGCAGGCAGTTCTTTTTATGGCCGCCTAAAGACATTGGGGGCATATTATCAAGCCAGGCGATAAAATTATCGCCGCTTTAGCGGCAGAAAACTGCCGCTAAAACGGCGATAATGGGCTTGATAATATGCTCTATGGAATTTCAATTGAAGCCCATGTTGGACGTCCTTCACATTTAACATGGGCTTCAATTGGAATTCCATAGAGCATATTATCAAGCCCATTATCGCCGCTTTGGCGGCAGTTTTCTGCCGCTAAAGCGGCGATAATTTTATCGCCTGGCTTGTTAATATGCCCCTTGGGGGCATATCAACAACAACCGGCGATAATTATCGCTCAGCGCTCTTAGCGTGAGGATAATTATCGCCGGCTAGCGTGAATTTTTATCGCTGAGATAGCGTGCTATTAGCAACGCTTATCTCAATAGCGATAAAAATCTACACGCTAACAGGCTAACGTGAGATTATCGCTGGAAACCCAGCGATAATCTCACGTTACCTTGTTGATAGGGACAGGCAAACTTAGCCATGATATCCTCCTTCCATAGGATATCATGGCTAAGTCAGAAAAATACCAGACGTAAAAAAGCAGCGTTAACCGCGGTTAGCGCTGCTTTTTTTGTCCCTAACAGGGTTAGCGACATTCTTGATAATAGGAGAAATGTCGCTTAGCGACATTTCTCCTATTATTTTACTCTGGAACGCCCCCTTTGCATCTCATTAGAGATGCAAGGGGAAGCGTAGAGTAAAAGGGTGCTAACATGCAAATTTGCGTGTTAGCACCCTGTTGTTGATAGGGCGCTAGTTTTATCTCTGCTTTTTTGGCTTTTAAAGCCAAAAAAGCAGAGATAAAGCCCTTGTTGATATGCCCCTCGGTTCTTTATTATTTTAATCTCATTTGATCGCCACACATTTGCAGCCGGGGACAGACAGTAGGTCAAGTGCTATCTGGAGAGGATGTGGCGTTAAGCTGCCCATTTAGCAGGGCCTGGGGAACCAGGTTCGAGTTTTGGCATCGGTTCAACATCCTGTGGTTCTGATGCCACAAAAACAGGAATGTGTCCTTGTGTAATGTAACTGGTTCTCACGTAAAGTGGTCTAATACCTTTGCTTCGAGCTCGCTCTATATAAAACTGCAAAAAACATTTGGCGAGGGCTCCGTCAGCGAGTGTATGAAATCACAAATTGCTTATATCCGCACACGCACATCAGCAGTAGTTACCTCTACATAGCGTGCCTTGTTTCAAATTACGTCGCCAGTCAGATGCCCCATTGGTAGCCGGGAGAATGGAAGACACTAGCTGCGTTTACCAAATGTCAGGTGTGTCATCAGAAGAAATACGGGGCACCGGATCATCTTCATGCTTCATTTACTCGATGCAATAAAGCTTGTACACGGGACCGGCTTTATCTGCTTTCCTCTCTCTACACCCTCGTGCCTGTCAGTGTGCTAGTCTTGATCTAATTCTAGGTGCTGAGACCAAAATGCCATATAGAGTCATTTATCATTCATTTTCTTTTTTTTTTTTTATTGTTTTAGGTAAGTGCTTGTGCAGTCAGACAATTGTTTCAAAGCACCCGCAACTAAAAGGGTAAAGGGTAATGAGAAGAAAAAAGGACTAAAATACATTTGACTGCCTCAGGTGAAAGCTTGATCGACGCGTGAGTTTTCAGGCGTTTGTGATCAGTTCAGTATTCTGCCTCTAGAGGAAGGTACAGCTGCAGGGAAATCCAATATATGAAATCTAGGGGCATTACCTCCTTGTCCCCTTTTCCGTCTCATTCCTTAACAGTGAGCAGCTTGTCTGCTCCCCAGAAACCTTTTACCTAGCAGAGTTTTGAACACTTCCCCCAATATGGCGCCACCTATCAGGTGAGAATATAGGGGGAAGTGTGTCACACAATATCCTGAGAATACCAAAGAAACCCAGAAACAAAAACAATCACAGAAAGAAAATGCAGGGAGGGAGGGAAGGGCTCAGGAATGGGACGGGAAGACCAGGACTAGGAGTTATGAAGATTACCCGTGAGTAACCGGGCATCATTACAAGTGCTTGTTCACAGCGATAATGAGCGCATATGATGAAATCCGACACGTTTTGCGTCCCAAAGTAAGGATCAGGAATATATTTAGTAAAGTTGAAGTTAGGCCTCTGGTTAGGTAGTAGGAGTTTTGGAAAGAAGTATTTGCCAAATCTCAGGTTTCAAATCAATTTCTGTTTCTGTCTCCCATGCATCTAGAATCTAGACTGGCCATAAAATTGTGAAAAATATTTATTAGTGATCAAGTGGTTCTGAATAATTTCCTCGGCTTATTGTTTTGAACTCCATGACCGCATTGTGTCTCAAATGAAAAATGTCTGATCTTGCATGTACTGAAATTTTGAAATACGAGCTGATTATGCAAAATGAATTGCTATAAATTCATTGTTAACCCAGAGATGACTTTCAGCAGCTATCCCTCTCATTATGGCTGAATTCCAGTATGATGTATTATGGAACCAATATGACTCATAGACGTGTGCAGAATGAGGCTTTGAACTTGAGAAGCTAGGTGGAGGGGGAGGTTGGCTGAAGTGAGCCTCCATCGTCGGGCCCTAAGCCTTCAGCCGTGCAGTGGGGCGGTGGCCTGCATGGCTTAGCCAGTGACCAGGCCCTGCACACTTACTGCTGTGGCGAGGTTGTGTTTTCTTTTTATTTGAACTGTAGTAGCAAATGTCCTGTGAGCAGGTCGTGTGCCAAACCTGCAGTAAGCTCTAATTCCCTTCAGAGCATGGAGTTTGACTAGGAATAGTGGGTGCCAAGCCCTGCAACTAACTCACCATGGGCTGTCATCCCCCTCTGCATGGCCATTGGCTGTGCACAGTAGGGGTTGGTCACATGGCAGAGCCTGCATCCAGGTCGTTTTCCCAAACCCCACTATGAACAGCATTGGCCCATGTGCAGTGAAGTTTAGGCACAGGGCCATGTTCGATGTCAGGCCCTGTTCCCAATTTTCTTTAAGCTTATTAGAAACAAGATCTCTATTAATTTTTTTGTAGGCGGTTCTTAAAATAATTTTTTTTGTTCCTTTTGGTTTTTTGTGTTTTTTTTAAAGGTTTTCTTTATTTTAACTGTAATGGCAAACTGACAGTTTTAAACGTTTTTCACTTATGGAACTTTTGGAAGTATTCTAAGTACTGTGAATCTGTTTTATTTTGTTCCCAGCACCAGGCCCGATTATGGGTATGGCGGTGTCTGACCGCCGTACTCACGGGACCTGCAGCCGCCACATTACGAGGTGGCTTTCAGGACAAGCCACCCTTGCGCCGGCTGCACCAGGGAACTGCCGTTCCCTGGCAGTGGCTCCACGCAGAGGGCATATATAATATGCAAGGCTGGACCGGTGCAGCCCACTGAGCATATTATGAGTTTCCCCTTCGCCAGCTTTTTCATGGAGTGCTCACCGTCATGAAAAGGCTAGCGGAGGAGAAACAAAGGAGCCTCAACTGAGCCCCCATCCCCCCACTACCATTGGTATGTATTAAGGGGGCAAAATATGTGCCCTTCCTTTTCACCTGCACCCAAAGTTCCAGGGCAGCATGGACTTCACAGTCCATGACATTCTGGAACTTCTTTTGCTTTCCCATTGGGGTGCCCATTTTCATGGCACTGCCGCGGGAAAGGCAAAAGAAAAGACAGGAAAAGTCTGCCAGACGTGAGTTCAACTCATAATCTGGTGGGCAGTCCCTGAATGGCTCTGGTGGTGCTGAGCTGGTGCTGAGCCAGCGCAGCACCGCCAAAGTCGTAATCGAGCCCTAAGACTTTATTCGCCATACAGTATGCAACAACAACCCTCAGGTGTGGCCTGACCCCTTCATCTTGATGAGTTAGCAAGTCCTGTGCAAAGGTAACAGACTTCCACTCTGCTCTGCCTCTGCCCCATCCCACTCATGATGGTACCCTAGGTGTTCCTTTTTATGCTTAGACCTTTGGTGCATGGATGATATACCATAACTGTACTGTCCTCTGTTGCCTTGGTAGATCTTTTGTTCACAGACATTGTTGGTCACTGTCCCAGTGTTCATTTTTTTTCAACTGCGGGATCAGTAAAAAATTCCCACATTATTGAAGTCTTCACTATTACCATCATGTGTAAATTTTAGATCACTTCCTCATCAGTCCTAGCTATTGCTGATCTTGTCTATGTTCCTTGCGCATCTTGCTCACTGTTACCTGCCATTCTCTCTCCTGGGAGTGACCTCTCCACTGAACAGAGTTTCTCAGGTCTTCTGCTTTGCCCAAAATCATGCTTCTTTCACTTGTTTCCAAGGAAGCTGCAATTTTACTTGTGAAGCTAGATTACCTGACTTCACAGCCAATCAGCATCTCTGAAGGGTCTTTAAATTGGAACATAGTCTAGGAGCTCTTTTTGCTTGGAGTGCCAGTCCATAGTTGCCCGGGCAATATCAAAGAAAATTGGTGCCTGCTTCCACCAGCAACACAATGGGTCCTGGCTAGAGAGCTGGCTGGTACTGTGGTAGCCTTGGAGCCTCCCCCCCAGCCTCAATAAAATGGCTATTGTGGGTGCCCTGGGATGGCACTGGGGCACCCACCAATAAAGTGAGTGGCCAGCTTCTGCTACGCCGTCACCCGTGGCCCCAACATTGAAAACATGTATGGGTGCCTTGGATGGGCACCGAGGGACCCACAAAAGTTTATAAAAAAAGATTTCTGCCTTTTGTAACATCAGTGTTCTACTTAAGTGATTTTGGCATTACTGTCACCATTTTCTGTTCAGATTTTTCTTTTCTTTCACCACTTTGTGTGGCTTAATAAGTTCCACTTTCATATACCACACATCTACACATATATAAAATATTACTCAGCTGGTCTACCAACCTATAAATAGTATTAAATACCCTTTACAGTAATATTATTTTGGAGAATAACTATAATTTATTACTATTTCAAGGTGATACTTACATTAGTATGGCAGTATATTGACACTCCAGCTGTTTTCCAAACAAGCTGCAGCGAAAACCCCTTACCACTATGAATATTTAGTGCTTCTTCAATACGGTGAGTGCACTGTATAATTTTTGGCCATCAACATCGGCAACACTAACACATTCACTCTCGACACTAGGTAGTCCCTATTAATGTTTCCATATCAGCTTCATATCAACCTGGGTATCCCCACCATGTTTTCAAATAACTACTGTTAGTAGGCTAAACATCTACTCCAATATGGCTGACAGTATGATTTATGGCTTTTAGGGGTTCATTACGATGTCAGACGGAGTCACTTGCACCCAACAACGACTCGGTCATGGGACTGACCGGCATCCGGTCGTCGGTACCGATCGCCCAATTATAATGCGACCGAACACTGTTCGGTCGCATTCCTATATTTCACTATTGGAGCATGCATTGTGGCCGTAAACAGGCTATAGTGAAATGGGAGGTGCAGTTCATCCCTCCACCCCATGGCAGGCACCTCGAGGTGCCTGCCACAAGGTGCAGGGATCAACATGGGGGCACCATGGGTGCCCCCCTCGGCCTCCAACCGGAGGCTGTGCACCAAAGGGGGCTCTGCTGTGGGCCCCCAAACACGCTTTCTGACATGGTTTCCATGTTGGACAGACTGGCATGGACACCATGTTGAAAACCGTGCATTGCAATCTCAAGGGCAGAAGGAGCCATCCTTGAGACTACAGACCGCATTCCGACTATCGGATGGGCTTACTGAGCCTGTTGGAATCCTGCCGGAATGACTGGTTGGATTCCTATCCGGCGGTCTCCATCAAAATAAGGCAGCCGGAAAGGAATCCGACCGGCCCATTACGATGTGGCCCTAAAGGCTCTGGCTGAAGATCGGTGTACCATTTAAAATGAAGATACCACATGAAGGTAAGATGTGGTAAGTGGGCATTATTAGGACACCTCATACACCGACTGCTCCACATCAACTGACACCACTTCACATGAAACTTCCCCCAGATTCTGTGCTCCAAGTTCTATAGAATCCATTACATAAACCCCACCCATGGCTAGATATCACACTTCTCCCCCTTTATAAAACACAATATAATTTTCTTTCAATACATTACAATTGATCAAACCCTCACTCACAAAACTAAACAGAAGTGTTATAGAAATTGCACAGTAAAGATGTTATGACGAGAAAAGAATAAACCAAGAGTCAAACTTATTTGATATAGTCCTTGAGATAATATGGAGTAATACTTTTACATAAGCTTCTTCTCCTTTACTGATCCGAACCATTCCAAAAAGAACTCTGATCTCTCTTACCACGGTACTGACTTTTATCCCTCTGCATCACACATCCACTCATTCTCTTACTTGGTTTGAGTACAACAATCCGACTTTTATTCCAAATCCTACCATCCATCAGCTTAACAGCATTTTTAAAACATTTTACAACTTTTGTAGGTTTTGAATACTTTGACCAGGTCATGGCACCCACTAGAGCTTTCGCTCGTACCCAATTGCCTATACTTACTACAACCTGCTTGACTTTCATTCTTTCATCAAAATGCTCTTTGTTCTTTTCCTGCAACCTTACTTCCCTTTTTCTACAATCTTCAATCCCATTGTATTTTATGCCTTTATCCCAACTAATCCATCATGGACATAACATGGTATTTGGTGCTCTACCTTTAAATAATTCAAAACGTGACTTCCCAGTTGTGGAATGGGGTGTCATGCGATGAACAGCAATACATTTCTGTTACTCCTCTTTCCAATTCAGAACATTTACCGTAGACAATTGAAATTAAATATTTTCTTTTATGACTCTATTAAACCTTTCCACAGCTCCATTTGTCTCAGGATGATAAATTGAACTCCTTTTGTGCTCAATGCCACATGATGTTAAAAAATCAGTCACAAAACAGTGGTCCATTAACAGATAGAATTGATTTCGGAAAATGTTCCCTTTTAAATACCTCTTTTAAAAACATAATGACACAATCAGAAGTAACCTCTCTCACACGAGAAACCTCCTCCCACCTTGAGTACAAATCCAACAACACAATCCAGTATCGAGTGTTGTGTTCACCCATTAGGGGTCCACCAATATCAATAGCCACCTCTTGCCACAGACTATCTGGTAATTTCCGGCACACCATTGGCGTGGTATGTGGTGTCAAAATCTTGTCACTGTTTCTGCATTGTATACTCTCCCTAACCACATGTTCAATACTTAAATCCGTACCTGGCCACCAAAAACCAGTTGTCAGTCTCACTTTAGTCTTTACAATTCCCAAATATCCTTGATGGGCTTCATCTATTAACTTGCCCCTCAATGTGTTAGGAGGAATTAATTTTGTTCCTCTCAAAAAAATACCTCCATCGACCGCTAGTTCATTGGATCTACTTTGCCACACCTTAGACAATGTCCTCACCTGCGCTAACCCTGACTGTAATTTGTTAATAATCTCCATTAACTGACTGTCCGTCAAGACTTCTTCTTTCCCTTCCTCCTCTGTTATCACCCCCAAAGTAACTTTACAATATCCTCCTCTTGTATATCTTCAAGAGTCTTTTCTCCTTCTTCACTTGAAACCAAACAAGATAAACAATCTGCTGACACGTTTGTTACTCCTGGCAAATGTTCAACTGAGAAATGAAAGTCCTATAAGGCAACCACCCAACGTCTTATCCTAGAGGATATGACATCAAGACCTTTCTTCTGAAAAATGTCCTTAAGTGGTTTGTGATCAGAGCACACCTTAAAGCTTCCTCCCCATATTAAAAGTTGTAACTTGTTTAATGCCCAGTATATAGCCAAAACCTCTCTATCTACAACTGAGTAGTTAAACTCTGCTCCTCTCAAACTCCTCGATGCATATGCAATGAGTTGTTCTTCCCCATTTCTCACTTGATTCAGGATTGCCCCCAAACCTTTTAACTGGCATCAGTTACTACGGTTGTTTCAATACCAGGAAAAAATGCTTGTAAATTAGGTGCATACTTCAACTCATTTTTCAGTCCTTCAAATTCTTCTTGACATTCTTGAGTCCATTTGAATTCCTTGTTTTTCCCAAGTAAAGATCTCATTTTGTTCGACTTACCTGCCAATTTATTAATGTATTTTCCATAGTATTCTACCATCCCCAAAAATGAAACAATTTCCTCCTTTGTACCTGGGGTGGCTAGCTTCATATTAGTAACAACTAATTCTTTCTTAGGAGCAACACCTTGACTAGTAATCAAATTACCTAGGTAATTTACTTAATGAGCAGAAAACTTACATTTCTCTTTCTTTAATGTAGCACTTGCTTTCATTAACATCTCAAAAACAATTCTTACTCTTTACGTCGTGCTCATTTTGTGACCCACCAAATATTAATAAATCGTCTTGATAGCAATAAACACCTTTCCCTCCCTTGAGAATGGAATCCATTATTCTCTGAAAAACAGAGGCTGCTGACACAAAGCCAAATTACATCCTCCTAAACTTGAATGCACCCATCGGAGTTATAAACTCTGTTGACTCTTGTGAACACTCTGCTAAATCCACCTGATGATATGCTTGTGTGAGGTCAAGCGTGGTGAAAATATTTGCCCCTGCCAAGGACGGCATAATCTCATCTATATTTGGAAGTGGAAACCTGTCTACTACAACTTCCTTATTCAAAGCTCTGAGGTCAACACTTAGGATGGCAGGCGGATCACGTCCGGCGGTAGTCACCGCTGGCCCGGCAGGGGTGATCTGCCCGCCATCCACACCTCAAATACCCCCTGCCATATTAGGATGGCTGGGGGGTCCGCGGCGGACGGAAAGACCGTCGGACGCTTTTCCACCGGCCGCCTTGTCAACTGGGTGGAAATCATGGTTAATATGGTGGCTGTGTCTGCAAGACACCGCCATCCATATTGTGTTTACGGTGGAGATCAGCCTTTCCATAGCGGCGTTGCTGCCACAGAAAGGCATGCAATCTTTGCTATTGGAGGCCCGTAGCGGGCCCCCCAGGAGGTTGATGGGGGTGGGGGGTGCAAATGGGGGTACCTATGGTACCACCCTGCATTGGCATGGATAAGGTGGCAGGCACCGCCTGGTGCCCTTCACCTTGTGTATGCCAATGCACAACGTCCATTCCCAGCATTGTGGCGTGTGGTGCTGTGAGCACCGCCTGCCACAATGCTGGAAAAAAGGGATGCCACCGCCACCGTGGCATCCTAATTGCAGGTGCGGGACTGCCGCACCCCTGGCGGACGGTCCC
Source organism: Triturus cristatus (assembly GCF_964204655.1). NCBI lineage: Eukaryota > Metazoa > Chordata > Amphibia > Caudata > Salamandridae > Triturus > Triturus cristatus. The sequence continues at coordinate 918,006,295 of NC_140581.1, read as the reverse complement.
GCATTCCGTTACAATGGCGGGAATCGTAATGGACCCCATAATCTGACGTTGCCACTAGCCTTGTTGGCCTCTACAATGGGAGCCAACCAGTCTGTTGCTTCTACAGGTGTTATGATTTGTCGACTAACCAGCTTATCTAATTCTTGTTCAACTTTACTTTGTAAAGTGACAGGAATTCTTCTAACTTTAGCTATTGATGAAACGGCCCCCTTTTTTAAAATCTTTATACAATGTTTGTAACCTTCGAAAGATTCTAAGCCCTCTTTGAATAGTAATGGAAATTCAGACACAAAATCATTAGATTCTGACTCCACACCCTGTATCTACATCTGTGGTTCCACATTAGGATTCAACGTAACCCCCAATAATCATTGATGTGGCCATCCAGGTAGATCATCACCTCTTTAGGAAACATACATTTTCCCCACCATTCATTTTTTTCCTAACTCAACTCATCATGCTTATGGGTTGTCCTCCATACCCACCAGGGCGAACATCCATGTTTTTTAGTTTATTTTTTGTTTGAAACCATTTTACTATATGTCTTTTTAGAAACAATTGTTAGGTGTGAACATGAGTCAAACTTAATCTCCAACTCTACCCCATCAATTTTCACAGTACCGGTTGGATGATCCTGTCCACCAGTCTCCTAATTCTGAAATACAATGTTATGCGAAACCTCCTTCACCTCCTTGTTCTGTTCTCTTCTTTGTTTGTTTCTACAACATTTAGAAAAATGCCCTTGCTTCCCACATGCATGACAAATAACCCCCATAGCTGGACATGCTCTTGAATTTGCTTTATGGCCACACTTCCAACAACAAAAACATTCAAACATTGATTTCCCACGGTCATCTTTCACCTGTTCTTTTGCGCTTCCTTTTTACTTTTTACCACACAAACTTTTTTTCATTCTTTCTTTTCTGTACTGGGATTATCTTTACTTTTCTCAATTTTAAATTCTGTCACACTTTCAGCATGTGCTCCACATTTTTCACAATTGAAATAACTTCTTTTAATGGTGGTTCATCTGTTAACCATAATTCTTCTCTTATTTTATCATCTCTGCACCTGAAAAGAAATTGGTCCCTTATACGTTCCTCACTGGACCCCCAAATCTATACATGGAAGAAAGTTTCTTAAGACTAGTTATGTACTCCTCTACTCTCTCCTCTTTACCTTGCTCTTTTAACCCAAAATTATACCTCTCCATAATGGTACTTACTCTTGGTAAATAATGCCTGTCAAGCTGCATTATACAAATGTAATAATCATTTAGCCCTCTTTGTTCTTCATCACTTTAATCCGGAAGGTTCTCTAACACCTCCTGTCTCTCACCACCTAAACAGGTGAGTCCATTCTCAGTTTCACTATTTATAGTCTTTACCCATTCGTGACAATTAAGAGGCATTATGCGACATGTATTATTTCACCACACAATTACAGATTGTTTTATTGTTAATGTTATTCTCTCACAGCGGGTTTTTACCGCAATCGTCATTTTTAAATATGCTTCAAAGTTGTATCATGAAGCTATTTGATCTGGACTATCTAGTCTTTCTTGTTTATTGCAGGGACATTCCTGGTTAATGTTGCGTGTTGATTTTTGGGCGTTCAATGATTGTTCAAATGATGCTTTATTGACAAACCTCCTTCAGTCCTTTACTTCCTGGGCACTCGAAGCTGGAACACACTTCTTTTGCATAGTGCGTCTCCAATAGCAGTATTTCCCTTTGTGCTCCAGCTCAGTGCTTTTAAGTGCTATTCATTTCATGCTTATTTGATTGTTCCAGTTGATACAGTTAATTGGATAGTCCATTCTGTTTTCATTCAATTTGCCACATTCTATGTCCCCACTCCTTATGGGATATATGACTTCCCTTCTTAAAGAGATAAGTGCTCATTTTATGATGCTTATACGCCTGTTCGTTTTACAGCTTTTCAGTAGTTCATACCAGTCCCTGCTTCACTATATTGTCCATAGTTAATTCCTGTGTTCCCTAAAGTTAATTTCTGTCTGTCGGTTCTTAATTGGCACGAATCGGTAAAGACTATAAATAGTGAAACTGAGAACGGACTCACATGACCGGGAGCAAGACCCATGGGGGTTGAAACGCATTTTTGGTGGTTTGATGGTGAATAATTGCATGTTTGCAATAAATCTTAAAAGATTCTGATCCTCTTGGAGTGCGGTGATTTCCAGTTTGAAGATATTTGGTGATACCATTTAATACGAGGGGTGGTCTGCCCTTGACACCGGCACCCAAATGTTTGTTGGTAAAAAAAAGAAATATATATATGATATGGAAGGGAGGACAACAGGAGGCAGAAAATTTCCTAACTTCAATCAACAAAAATAATCTAAATCTCGAATTTACAGGTACTATCAATAACTCATCTGTTAATTTCCTTGACACCAGCATATACATTGACAAAAACAAAATTGAAACCAAACTTTACCGCAAAAAAACAGCAGGAAATTCAACTCTGCATAATTCTAGTGCCCATCCCCGACACTTAATCCATAGCATCCCCTACGGGGAAATGCTCAGATTAAGACGCATAAACAGCGATGAGATAGTCCTTAAACAGGAACAAAAACTAGCCAAAAATAGATTCCTTGCTAGGGGATATTCTCACAAAACCATAGATGGAGCGATTGCCAAATCCATGAACAGGGATCGCTTGGACTTAATAAAACCCAAATCAAAGAAACAACAGTTATTAGCAGCAAATGCCACAGAGGACAATGCCAAAAGTGAATTTCGCTTCATTATAGATTATAACAACCAACACAAAGAGCTACGCAAAATCATAATGAGCAATTGGCCACTTATTCTAAGCGATCCAGTCCTAGGAGAATTTATGCCCAAAAAAGTATCTATTACGTACAAGAGAGGAATATCTATGAGGGATAAACTTGTTTCAACAACTCCTGAAGTAATTGAAACTTGTAGTTGGCTCAAAACCCATTATGGTTTTTATAGATGCAAAACATGCAAGGCATGCCAGTTGGGCATAAACAGAACTTCATACTCAACACCTTTCAGTAAGGAGGAAATCAAAATAAAAAAGCTACTCACATGCAAGACGGAATATGTTATATATGTTTTAATATGTCCCTGTGGGCTACAATACATTGGTAGCACTAAGCTACAAGCCCACAAACGGATCCTACAACATATAAGAGCCATTAACAATCATGATAATACATATCCGGTAGCCAGACATTTCCGTGAATACCATAACTCAAAAAGTCAGGATTTAAAATTCTTCCTAATCGACTGTATTCCCCAAAGTAGACGTGGAGGGAACAGAGAGGTCAAATTGAGAAAATTGGAAACACAATACATTTTGAACCTCGACACAAAGACCCCAGGTGGTCTTAATATCACGGAGGATCTGTACACTTGCATATAAATAACCTCCTATTTGTCTAGCATGTCTTCTTAGAAACCGAACAATATTTTTAAGATTTTTATGAAGTTTTATGAGGAATTTTGAAAATGACAAATATATCTATTTTATGTGTTGGTGTATTTATGTGCATATTTATATATTTATATATTTATTTATTTATTTAGGTATTTATATATGTGTATATACGTATTTATTTGAGCATAATTTTGCACCACATGTTTGAGATATCTGTTCAGTCTCAAAAAAATATCCCATATATGATGTAGTCTATACATGAAACCATACATTTCTCAAGTCTGTCTATATTTGACACTATTTTGATAAGACCAGAAAAAAACATCTTAAAAATATAACATATTTAAATGGCAATAGCTACTAACAGCAATATCGAAGTGACAATGAAACACATTTTTTACATATATATATATTTTTGCACATTAAATTTAAGCACTTTATAACACCATTTGCACATTATTGGATCCAGGTCTTCTTTTCTAAATTGTGGGTATTTTATACAACAGGATTTACAAAACACACTTTTAGTATGATCATAAAATTTACAGAAACCGCATTTAAGCATGTATTATTTTAAATCATACCATGTCATAATATATTACTATTATGAACATTGACAAACTGTAAATTATGATACCATCAAACGCAATGTATTATTGTTATGAAATGCATCTGTAAAACATACGAATGACGTGACAAAATCTACGTAGAATACCTCTACTATTTCCATAGAATTGTGCAAACCAATCACTGAGCACGTTGTTACTTTAAAAATACTTCAGCCGCAAAAGAACGTTACCATGTGAACAAGACTCGAAGGAGTTGAAACGCGTTATGGCGGCATCTGAATAAACACGCTAATTGGCACAAAATCTGTGGTCCGTGTCCCTGTGTTGCTGTGAAAGGCTGAGACGCTGTGGAATCGCATATATATATATATATATATATATATATATATATATATATATATATATATATATATATTTTTTTTTTTTTTTCACTGAAAAAAACATAGGTTTCACAGATGTTATAGTTAGGAATTAGCATTTAAAAAACCTTAGAAATTCACTGAAAAAACCATAGGTTTCAGGAACGTTATAGTAAGTTGGACATTTGACTCATATAAAACCAGATAAATTTGCCCGTTATAGTTAGTTGAGCTAACTATAACTCACGCGCCCGTAATGCACTGGTGATGATGTCACATATTACATCACTCATGACCTAGTCAGTGACATCACTGATGACATCACTGATGACATCTCAAATGACATCAGTGATGCCATCATCCAGTGAATGTGTGTTTCTGTAAAGTTTAAATATTTTTCATATATATCTATGCCAAGGTGTATTGAAGAATGAGTGGATTTACAAGTGCCTGAATGGATTATTTAGTAGGTGTGTGACTGACTGTATAAGTGAGTGATTGAACATGTGTTACTGAATGTATGGGTTAGTGACTAAACTGTGTGAAAGTCTGTATTAGTGTCTCAGTTGGTGTATAAGCGGCTGCATGGGTTGGTGAGTAGCTACATGAGTGTCTATATGGGCTATTGATTTGTTGTTTATCTGTATGAGTAGCTGAGTGTCTGTGTTTGTGACTGTGCATACATGTCTGAGTGGGTGATTCACTGGTTTTATGGATTTAAAAGTACATCTGGGAAGGGTTGTATGGATGAGTTAGTGTGTGTATGGGTGTGTTGGTGAGTGAATGAATGTCTCACTGGTATATGTGTGAGTAACTACATATGGTTTAAGGCAGTATATGTGGGTGTTGGAGTATAAAAATGACTATACATGAGAGTAAGTTATTTGAAGAGTGGGTGTATAAAATAGTGTCTGCTTGTATCAGTGATTGTATAAGACAGTAAGTATGTGTTAGTATCTGTATAAATAAGTGATGTGGTGTGTGTCATAAATAACGCAGTTGGTGTGTATAACTGTATACATGAGTAAATGGGTATGTGATTGATTCATTGTATGACTGACTAGGTGTGTGAGTAACTCTATGGATGAGTGGCACACTGTGTCTGTATGTATAGGTGTATGAGTGCATATTATAGCACTGTATTGATGACTAACTGCATGTATAAGTGAGTGGATGTGAGTGTAGACCTAGGAAATAGTGGGTGGTATGTAGTATCTGGCATTGTTGTGTGTATGGTTTAAAAAATAGTAGTCTGTGTTTTAGAGTGTGTGTATCAAAGTTTATATTAGGCCATCAGTATGTACATCAGATTATTTCGTGGATGATGTCATCAGTGATGTCATCAGTGATGTCACTGACCATGTCATGAGTGATGTAATATGTGACGTCATCACCAGTGCATTCCGGGCACGTGAGTTATAGTTAGCTCAACTAACTATAACGGGCGAATTTCTCTGGGTTTATATGAGTCAAATGTCCAACTAGCTATAACGTCCCTGAAACCTATGGTTTTTTTAGTGACTTTCTAAGGTTTTTTAAATGCTAATCGTTAACTATAATGTCTGTAAAACCTATGTGTTGCGTATGCGACGAGTGCACGCTGCCAGGCCCTGTGTTATGTCATAGACGTATGGTGTCTCGCCGGGTTCGCCATTCCCTCATTTATTTTTTTACTCAAATCTATATCTAAATAAGTTTAAAGTGTATATGAGAACAAGTGATAATCTAAAATATTTTAAACATTTATATACTTTCTAACTGTAATAAACTTATATTATGGTAAATATATTTTCTCAAAATTGCGTCGGGTGCGGCCTCCTTGCGGGCTCGGTGTGCGATTGCCATGTGACCTTAAAGAAAAGCATTTGATTGGTTCATAACATTTCCCATTGTAACAGTTGGAGGACCCCACCCATTTTAGTCATTCTCTCTACAGCGTTTGATGAGAGAGTCCTCTTCTGCTCAGAGAGCTTTTTTTAAAACTTTTTGCTATGTACACATATCTGACACTACACACAACATGCAACCATCATCTTCATCAATATTCATTCTCTGTAAAGTAGCCTTCCACCTGTGATAGCCATGCATCTAAAAGCTACATAACAGAAGTGTTCCCCACTGCCAGAGGTAACATGGTTGCATACCCTGTCCACAGCGCAATGTAATGTGGTACGGCCCAGGGGCAGTATCATGCATAGATAATGAATACACAAACACAGATAGATAGTGGTGAAGGGGTTGTGAGCGAGTGTTCCTTCGGTTATCTTATTTATCAAAGACGGATAATTCCTTACTTACAGGAATTCAGGTAGATTTTGGGTGAAGAAAACAGTTCTTTTTATTCATCATATTTCATTGTTTCAGTTTCACTCATTTTTAATTCTTTCATTAGAAAAAATTTGAGGAAATTTGAACAGCCGACACGTGTTTCACCCTACGTGGCAGGTAGAGCCAGGGCTTTCTCAAGGCTAATCTTCATAATCCAACAACATAGTGTCCACATTTAGTCTGTGCATTTTCAGATTTATAAAGAAGTTTTGTCATAGCATCCAAATTCTTCAATTAACGAACACGTGCGAAAGTTCTATCCTCTTTCCAAATATATAAATCTCCGAGGAGCGTAATTTATTTCCAAGAATAGCTTTCTGTTCCCTTAATTCCTTTTGACCTCAACCGCAGATGCTGAAAGAAACCATTAGTTCCACATGCGTGTCATGTTAGTGCAGCCGAGCTTCATGCTGCATTGCCGCCACCTGGGTGGGTATAACAGGCAAACTCTTGGTTTCGATGTTAAGCGGCCCCACCTGAGTCGCAGGAGAGGACCCGCTACACTGTTGTGTGGCCCAGCTGCAGCGTCAAACGGCGAAGTGGCATACGGACAAGGACACCATTGAAGGGATTTACGGATGCGGTGCAACAGCTCCCAGTTACATCGCAACCCACTGTGGTGACATTTGTATTTAATTTGGGAACGGCATGGGACACACTTGGGTAAGAGATGAAGCACTACAAGTCCCAAGACGCCACACCAATGTGGCCACGCCCACTGAGGCGGGGATTTTTATTATCAAAAGGTGGCTTTAAAAACTGCTGTGCCGTTTTACCAATATTGCTTTAACCCATGATGAAGTGCTGTGTGAGCACAAAACGCGTCGGGTGGTTTGAAGAATCTTGAGCGAAGTACTGTGAGTTGCTGTTCCGCTGCATCCTTCAGTTAATAAAAGGCAGATACTCACCTCCTTGTGTGGACTCTCCTTAAACAGGCAAACTCTTGGTTTCGATGTTAAGCGGCCCCGCCTGAGTCGCAGGAGAGGACCCGCTACACTGTTGTGTGGCCCAGCTGCAGCGTCAAAAGGCGAAGTGGCATACGGACGAGGACGCTATTGAAGGGATTTACGGATGCGGTGCAACAGTTTCCAGTTACATCGCAACCCACTGTGGTGACATTTGGATTTAATTTGGGAACGGCATGGGACCCACTTGGGTAAGAGATGAAGCACTACAAGTCCCAAGACGCCACATCAATGTGGCCACGCCCACTGAGGCGGGGATTTCAATTATCAAAAGGTGGCTTTAAAAACTGCTGTGCCGTTTTACCAATATCGCTTTCAGCCCATGATGAAGTGCTGCATGAGCACGAAATGCGTCGGGTGGTTTGAAGAATCTTGAGCGAAGTACTGTGAGTTGCTGTTCCACTGCATCCTTCAGTTAATAAAAGGCAGATACTCACCTCCTTGTGTGGACTCTCCTTAAACAGGCAAACTTTTGGTTTCGATGTTAAGCGGCCCCGCCTGAGTCACAGGAGAGGACCCGCTACACTGTTGTGTGGCCCAGCTGCAGCATCAAACGGCAAAGTGGCATACGGACGAGGACGCCATTGAAGGGATTTACGAATGCGGTGCAACAGCTCCCAGTTACATCGCAACCCAATGTGGTGACATTTGGATTTAATTTGGGAGCAGCATGGGACCCACTTGGGTAAGAGATGAAGCACTACAAGTCCCAAGACACCACGCCAATGTGGCCACGCCCACTGAGGCGAGGATTTCAATTATCAAAAGGTGGCTTTAAAAACTGCTGTGCCGTTTTACCAATATCGCTTTCAGCCCATGATGAAGTGCTGTGTGAGCACGAAACGCGTCGGGTGGTTTGAAGAATCTTGAGCGAAGTACTGTGAGTTGCTGTTCCGCTGCATCCTTCAGTTAATAAAAGGTAGATACTCACCTCCTTGTGTGGACTCTCCTTAAACAGGCAAACTCTTGGTTTATATATCTATATATATATCTATATATATCTATATATATATATATATATATATATATATATATATATATATATATATATATTCACTTAAAAAACCGTCATCAGCAGAGGATTGCGGTCGCATGAGTTATAGTTGCCTGCACTAACTATAACGGGGGAATTTCATTGGTTTTTTACGAGTGAAATGTCCAGCTAACTGTAACATGTGTGAAACCTATGGTTTTTAAGTGAATTTGCAAGGTTTTTTAAATGCTAATTCGTAACTATAACGTGTGTGAAACCTATGGTTTTTTCAGTGAATTTGTACATTTTTTTAAATGCTAAGTTATGTATTTATTATTTTTTTTTCAGGTTTTTCACCGTGCGCGCACCGTGAAATTATTATTTTTTTAAATCGCGAGGTGCGCGCGCTGTGGGCTTTCGGTGCGCTTAGCGCACCGAGCACCCACGGTACGTAGTGCGTGCCGTGCGCGCGGGGTGCGCGCACCTCGCGATTTAAAAAAAACAAAACACATTTTTTTTTCTCCCTTGGGGGTCCTTCTGTGACCCCCTGACCAAGGCTAGGGGGTCAGGAACTGTCCACTCTGCCCCCTTTTCACGTTCTCCACCTTTTTTTTTCACCCCCTCAGACTGCGAGAGACATAATGGCGGCCGACACTTCCTGGTATGCGCACGGTGAAAAAACGTTAAAAAAATAAATAAATAAATAAATACATAAATTAGCATTTAAAAAACCGTACAAATTCACTGAAAAAACCATAGGTTTCACACACGTTATAGTTAGGAATTAGCATTTAAAAAACCTTGCAAATTCACTTAAAAAACCATAGGTTTCACACTTGTTATAGTTAGCTGGGCATTTCACTCGTGAAAAACCAATGAAATTCCCCCGTTATAGTTAGGTCAGATAACTATAACTCGCGCGACCACCACTCTATCACAAGGATGATGTCATCAGTGATGTCATGAGTGATGCCACTGACCATGTCATGTTTACGAGTGAAATGTCCAGCTAACTGTAACATGTGTGAAACCTATGGTTTTTTAAGTGAATTTGCAAGGTTTTTTAAATGCTAATTCGTAACTATAACGTGTGTGAAACCTATGGTTTTTTCAGTGAATTTGTACGTTTTTTTAAATGCTAAGTTATGTATTTATTAATTTTTGTTTTTTCTGGTTTTTCACCGTGCGCGCACCGTGAAATTATTATTTTTTTTAAAAATCGCGAGGTGTAGTTACCGTTTTTCAACAACGTTATCTTTATTGGTCATGCTTTGTTCACCGAGCTGTTTAGTTATATCACGTTCACGTACATCCGTAGAAAGCATGTTAATATCTTTAGGCATGCTTCAACGAGAAGTTTATCTTCTTACACACATATGTCGATTATTGTTTGTAGCAAGTACAGTCACATACCATGATGTATGAAGTCATGAGGACCGTTTGGGTAAATTGCTTCTTCTGTTTGTTTATTTGTAGTACAAACTAATGACCCCTGACGAAGGGTCCGGATTTGACCCGAAATGCATTGGGTTTTGATGAACTAACGTCAGTTACAGATGACGCACGATTGTTTTACACTACTTTGATTTCAAATGAACCTTATTCGCATGGAATGAATGCAATAAAAAGCTTTGAAACATTGAATACTCACGCATGAGCATCCATAATTGAACTTATGCATTGGCTTAAATTGTTTAGCAACTTGTTTGCTGTGTCTACAGTGCTCACACCAGCAGGAGAGAGTTTCTCTTCATGCACTTTCGCTCATATTCAACCTTGGTTAGGGTCAGATCCAAATACCAAGACCTCCGTCTTGTCAGGGTTGCATTGTGGTGAGGTGGATTTGAGCCAACCCAATACTGCTATCATAGAGGCTGCAAAGTTATTCTTAGCCTCAAGGTCGTGTCTGTTGGATTTTAGCAGCACTTGGGTGTCATCCGTGTAGGAGACCACTTGGATGTTGAAGGATTCTATACGATGTTTCCAGTGGGATCATATATATATTAGAAAGAGTGGAGCTCAGTGCTGAGCCCTGGGGGACACCAGATTTGATTTGTTTTGTTTCTGAGTGGAAGGGTTTAAGCTGAATGCCTGTTCCCTGTGTTTTATAAAGGGTTATATATGTGAGAAAACATTTAGGAAACATTGTAGAAAGTGGACTTGTAAATATACATTTAAGAATCTGCAAACACCCAGACATTATTCCATATCAAAAGTCAAATTGTTCTTATTATTTTTTGGTAGTTCATTCTATTATAAAAATTTGAGAATTATTTTATAAAAAGTTATACTTTCACATGTATATCCATCACATGATTCTTTTCAGACAAATGCTACTCTATGTATTTCAGGCATGCTTGTGCATTCGTACCTGTCTGTCTAATGTCGCAAGTTTCATCAGAATTATGATTCTTCAATGCAAATACTGTTTAAGGATAAAACATCATCAGTGTATTTCTAATTAATCATTTCCATCACAACAGTCAAATCACAGAGTTGGATATAACTCTATTTGATGCTTTTCTCTATACAGACAGTATAATCTATTCAAAACATTGTTCCATCTTTTGACATCTGAAAATACATAAGATGAGCAAGGACATTCATATGTGCCATGGCTAGAAATGGAGTCCTACGCGCGTTTTGGCATTACGCCTTCATCAGGTAGCCATGTACGATATGAAACCTGAAATGAAAGGTTTACAAATGTCAGGGTTATATAGTATCAGTCCTACTTAAATTCATACATCTTAAAAAGATATTGTTTGTTCCAAGTGATTCTGTTGTCACAGGAAAAGGTTTACTCAAGCTTGGAGAGAATTCAGGTAGAAATTCTGTATACGTTAGAGTATTAAGAAAGAAGAGACAATGGTGTCGGAGTAGTGTTCACCCATGCATGTGACTACCATAATACAAAAAAGTTCCAAATTATAAAGTGCCTGTGCAGTAGTGCCTGTGAGGTTAGTAACTGAAGTCATACATGTACTTGATGGATTCAGGATTCGCGGTTACCTTAAAGTAATCAGAGAGTTCATAAATCAGAAACTTCTCGTAGAGCGTAATATTAGAATCAAGACTTGAAGATTTATTCTTCTTAATTTAATTGTCTTTAGGAACAGAAGATTGAAAGGAAAAGAGAAGAGTTGGTTGTAAATTCTCTTCATACTCTGAAAATGAAGCTAAGCTGCTAAGAGGTTTGCGATTAAAAAACTTATCCATCAAATAGGGCATGTTGGTATCTCTGTCTTGGTGTTGGCCCAATATTGGTTCCCTAAAAAGAGTGTATGTTATTGCCTATTGACTATGGCAGATCACTATTGTTATTATAAAACAAGTTAGTGGAACTTATTTACTTCTAATTTTCGGAATTGGGGTGGTATAGATCTGCCTCCGATACAGTTAAAACGGACATGTATTAATTATCAGGCGTGACTCGATTCATATATATACGCCGTGTAGCAGGTGGTGTAATTAATGCCTCATGTTTATTAGGGGTTGCTACAGAGTCTTAATTTCCGCATAATGTCTATTTTGGGGTGCCGCTGGCTGTGGCAGATATCTCTTACCCGCGGTCTATGGATGCAAAGCGTGCCCGCGTCTCTGAGGGGGGAGGCTGCTGCTTTAACCCGTCAAAAATGCAGACGCTCTGGTGCTGGTCATACGTCGCCATATTGCTCAGAAGCTCGTCCAAGCTTCTCTCTGCATCTGCATAGGTTCTCTATATTTACGGGGAACGGATCCTTGTGCGTTGAGGGAGTTGCTTTTTTATTCATGCACTGAGATGCCATTCCATCTGCTATGAGGACTTGCAAGGAGAAGAGTGTAGACTAGCGCTGCTTGGTAGTAGTCTCCCATTAGTACCCATGTCACCTGCAGTTCCTCTGACACACATTAACCTTCCTTCTCTCTCCGCAAAGTTTCACTTTAGGTGAGCCACCTCGACACCCATGCAGTTTCCCACAACTCCACCCAGTCCTTCTTCGGGACGTAGCAAGACGCAGCCGAGGAGGAGGAGTCTGCAGACTTGCGTGGCCGGCCAGGGGTTTCTGGGAGAGCCGGGCTGCTTTCCCGTTTTGCCGCTCACCCCATTCAACCCAGAGGCCTGAAGCCAGAAGCCTGCAGCCAGCCTTGCCATCCTTAATGCCTTTCTGCCGGTAGGGGCCTATGCTGCATAGATCTGTGCTGTGTGGTGCGGCACGGCGCAGTGCTGTGTGTTGTGCTCCCGCCAGCGAGTGCGAACGCCGCCAGCTGACAGCAGGACCTGCAGATGTGCGTGAGCACTGGCCGCTCCCTCATTTGCCCTTTTAGCACACCAGCCAGTTGGGGGTATCACCGTGTTTCCTGTCCTTTGCCCGTTGCCAGTGCGGCCCCCACAGTGGACATCACTGCCAGCGGAGAGTAACGGACAGCAGTTCTCCGTGGGATTGTGCAGGGCTAAACGTGCTGAGGGAAATTGAAGGTGCACCGAGGGCACTCTAAGCGCACTAAGCTGACCTGCAGCTTCCGACCAACAGTGTCCAAACAGCGTCCAACAGCGACCAAGAGCGACCAACTGTGAGTCAGTGAGCCAAGAGAGACCGAGAGAGTGGGAGTGCTGGAAGTGCTAAAAGGGGTCTTGGGTCCTGGGATCCGAGACCTGGTCCTGGGATCTGAGACTGGGACTGGAACTCGAGGGGTCTCCAGGAAGAGGTGAATAAGAAGTGAGCAAGGGCAGAGAGATTGGCCATCGCTAACGGCGCCCGCTGAGTGTGAGCCCGGCAAGACTGCGGAAGCGGCCCAACTAGGTTTGGGTGCGTCTTGCGGCCAGCCAGCGTGCCCTGTTCTTTGTTCCAACCCCTAACCTTCCTTTTTCGTGTATGTCTTGATTAAGCATCGATAATATTAGACAACAAGGGGGTTCCATGAGGTCCGGCAGAGTAAGGCAACCACTCTTAGGGCCAAAACTCAAATCAGAAAATAGAAAAACAGACCTTAAGGAAGTCTCTCAATAAGAGATGGTCCACGACAAAGACCATGACAAGACAAGTACAACTGTTCTCACAAAATCCAGTAGGGGTGCTCCCAAAAGCTCAACTGCAGAGGGGAGTGACATGCATAAAGCCTATGGCTCAGCGACAATCAATCTTCAAACCGCAACTGACTGTACACCACCACCACCTAGGGGTCAAGAACCAGAAGATCTTATAACCATCGAAGGGATCTCCCAAAGGAAAAAGTTATGTACTTATCAACCTAAATCTATACAAAACTTTCCATTCTGAAAGACCCTGGAACAGCAATCTACTCTAACACTGTGAACATAAAGGGGCTGTAAACACCTCTCCAACCAGGTAAACTCGATTGTAGACCATCGACTAACACCAAGCCAGCTGAGCCTTCATCATGTGTAAGGAACAGCTCCCAACATTCTCGCGGGAAAATAACGGCAACGGAGGACCTAGCCATCCTGACCAATGGTGAGGCTAGCAGCCTAATAGGGGTTAGAGTTGGTAGAGATGGCGACGAACCATCACTGAGGTCGCCTTGCAACATCAAGAACACGCCCTGTAGTGCAAAAAACAGTTTGTTGGGCTGTCTAAAGGCGAGCAGACCTCCCAAATTGGATACATATAGTCAATCAGACAAACGTATTGTGAAAAGCTCAAGTCAAACAGACACCAGTGACTGGGTGGACCCTAGGGACCATAGGGGCCCACCAGCCTCCACCTTTGAACAGGATCAGCAGGTCACCCACGCCGACCTAAAAGTATGTGACCTGCTCTCACAGCCAAAAAATAGTTCTCCCTTTCAAACGTAAATTATTCAAGTGGACGCCTGGGATGAACTGGCAGGGCACAACAACTCAATAGTAAGTACACCTCCAGTGCGCCGCACGCTGCTACCTTATGACGACTCCCACTCGACTTATACTGATATAACTTTCCTAGCTACACAGGAATGGGAGGAACTTGTTGCCTCTTACAATTTAAAACCCGTCCCGCAACTTGCATCTGAAGAAGCAGCCAACATCCCGCAGTTAGAGAAAGGTAACAACACTGTAAGTTTAATCAATTTTAAGTACCCTGAAAAACTCAGCCGCAGCACTACAATACCAATCTCATAAAATGGATTTGCAGCTTATGGTAACCAGCTACAAATACCTGGTAATACTTATGGACCATAAAAACACGTTCAAACCCCAACTGGAGTCCCTGCGGGGGAAGGGAATTGCGACGTACCTGGCGATAAAATCAATAAAGAATAAACTGCCCGACCTACCACTTGACCCTTTGTTACAGGTACTGCGTGCCAAACAGCAGCCAACTCTAACATTCGGGAGTGAATCCCTTCAAGGGAAGGATGCCGTGGTCTTGGATATAGTGATAGCCAATTCCTATAGAGCAATCTTCCACCTGCCAAAATACGTCTCACCAGTGCAAAAACGGCTGGAATTCGGCCTTCAAAAACAAATACTGGAAAGAAGGGGTGCGTACGTAAGCAGCTGGCACATGATCCGTAGCGCAGAGGTCGGATCCCTAAACTCCAATCTCTGGGAAGAGCTACTCCGCCACAGAAAATCTTCAGCCAGGGACTATCGGTTTGATTCCCTTAAAGTATTGGGATTGTCAGATCTTTGGAGTACCCCCACCGACCATTTGTCTTTTAAAAAATTGTGAAAAAATCAACACAAATCATATTTGCCATTGAGGACAAGGAAACAATTGCCAAAAGGGTACATGGCTGGATAACAACTACGGAATATTGCAGCCACAATCTTATTTTAAAACTGGAGTCAAAATAACGATAGTATCCAGACCAACGCGATGCCAAAGGGGATGATGGACGGAGCGCTTGAGCAAATCAAACACTCAACCCCAGTCAACTGATTTGGGTTTAATCCATCATCATTCTTTAGCTCACTCCACCACCCCAGTTCAGACATGGCCATATGCAAATCAGTCTGACCCTGTGCCTCATGGGAACAGTCCATGTTATAGAGAACAGTGGTCCCTATTCAGGAGGAATACAGTGTGATAGATAACCATACACTTAGAATAGAATGTATGTCTTTTGTCCAGCCGGACAAGAATTTATTTTCATAGTATTTTTCAAAAGTAGTATCAAATAAAACATTCAAATGACAAGTGGGCACAGCCGTGACCAACAGAACACAAGACAGAACAATGAACACAGAATTGGCCAAAAGGCAAGCCAAAATGGGTCTGTACAGTTGTTCTCAGTATAGACAGACACAAATTAATCATTTAACACCGTTGCACAATGTGTTATAGCTTGAGTCTAGTGCATAGGGTGTTTGGGTGTCGACGACGTTTCGATGCCACATTAAGTATAGGGCATCATCTTCAGGACAAACAAATAATGCACTGCTGTCTTGATAATATATCACACCTTTTTTACAATTCTAAGGTGGCAGAGAGTCGACAGTTCATTATAGGCGCAGGAGCGCTCAACATCTGGACTTTGGGGGTTGCTGACACCGGCGGGATCAATTCTGTTTGCTTTATGGCAGAAAGTCCTTTTGGGTGCTGTGTGCCAGCTGTTGGAGAATGCACGATCGCATTACTTCAATGAGCGTGGGCAGTATCGCCGCATGAAGCAGATGCGGCGATACTGCCCACGCTCGCTGTGCCCACTTGTCATTTGAATGTTTTATTTGATACTACTTTTGAAAAATACTATGAAAATAAATTCTTGTCCGGCTGGACAAAAGACATACATTCTATTCTAAGTGTATGGTTATCTATCACACTGTATTCCTCCTGAATAGGGACCACTGTTCTCTATAACATGAAATTGCCCAAGGTCCCTGTCTTAATTCCTTTGGGTTCCCTTGTTCTGTAAAATCATGAGAACAGTCCAGCCCGAACTGCCAAGTCATGTCTGCCCTGGACCGGAAGCAAGCATCCTTGGACCGGTTTCCGGTTCATAACCCTCATCAGCTAGTCTATCTTGAATCCAGTGGCAAAGTGAGCAAGGGACCCACGTCTGGGCATACCCTGCCGACTTAGGGTGAACACAGGGGATGATGGACGGAGCGCTTGAGCAAATCAAACACTCACCCCCAGTCAACTGATCTGGGTTTAATCCATCATCATTCTTTAGCTCACTCCACCACCCCAGTTTAGACATGGCCATATGCAAATCAGTCTGACCCTGTGCCTCATGGGAACAGTCCAGACCAACAGCGCTAGAACTAGCACCATTTTTGTACAGACACTCAAGAAACGTTAGCATCTTTATTGACCTGTGCAACTGTAAATAAAGTTTAAAGAGTGGAGTTTAGGACATCTACGGCTAGGTTATAGTTCTAGAAGCACAAGCACTTTAAAATCAGCCCAACCTAAGAAACTCTGTTCAGCTTATTAGACCATGAGGCGTAAGCACTTTAAGATTAGCAGAAGAACATCATGACGAACTGCGTAACCCAAATAAAACTCAAGTGGATTTTTTAATATTGACAGGTTTGCAAATGGTCATTTAATCCAGGATAACTACAACCAGCTCAATTGATCCAGGAAAATTTGTACTGTAGAACTGCCCAATCCAAAAAATCATGTTTAGCCATCGTAACCCAGATGCACAAGCATCTTATGAACTAATGATGAACTCAAAACCGAATTGTACAATTTTATATAATGCTTAGGGAAGGATTTTAAATTTTGTCTTGACTCTGTAAGGCACTGCCCAGATTAGACCAATTACAAACCGTTTACCTGCTTTAGAAGTTCAAGCACCTTACAATCTACTCGATCAAGATCAACCATAATTTGTTTGCATGACCTTGACGCACTTGCACTTTAATATTTACTGATGAGTAGCAATTGAACTGTGTAATCTTAAAGAAGTTGTTTAAATGAATTTTAATAATGTTTTATTGTTGCAAAGGTTTTATTTAATCATGCATAATAAACTTACTTACTTACTTACACAACTCCACTCCCATCTTTCTAAACCTGCATTCTGGAGCTTAAGCGGCATTCATCAGCCGAGGTCGGTAGTAGGAGTAACTGCAGGGCGGTGACGTGGGGAGGGGGAGGGGCAGGGTGGGGGTAGTAAACTATGGATTACGGAGGTTTACAGGTAAGTTAACTTATAAATTAATAAAACCAATTTCGTTGCGTGCACTGCATCCCCAAATGCGATGCAGTGCACGCAACGAAATTCGTTTTTATTAATTTATATGTTAACTTACCTGTAAACCTCCGTAATCCATAGTTTACTGCCCCCCATCCTGCCCCTCCCCCTCCAAACGTCACCTCCCTGCAGTTACTCCTACTACCGACCGCGACTGGCATTCATCCTCTGTGCACTGTCCCAAATCTGCAGCCCCACCCTCCCACTCCCACTGGCACTTAATTGCCAACACCGGCCATTATGACAACTTCCACATAGTGGCGCTGTTTGTGCAATAAAAATATGGGTAGAGCAGTAGTTCTTTATTAAGTCAATGTACATTAAAAACCACTAGTATCAGCCGCCCAAGACGTTCTTATAGCTTTGTGGGCCTTGAATAGTCTGAAATGTCACACTTGTAACTGAGTGGTGGTTAGTAGTTACGTAGGTACTGTCATTGGCAGCCCTGGGATTGTCAAAGGGTGGTGCAAGCTGTGGTGATCTCCTGACTGTGGCCCTGGCACTTTTTTTTTCTTTTTACAAATTAAGCACTGTGCTAGATAATAGCATAGATGTGTGGGCAGTGAGTAGTCCTACCACCCTGTTTCCAAGCTGTGCTGTCTGCAATTTATGTACAAACCCGTACAAATTCCGAGTTAAATGTAAGTACTTTAGATAGTGGAATTTCATAAAACAGGCTTACAAATGTGCCCTTTGCAAGTGCATGCATTCATGATATGACCCTTAATCGTCTCAAATTATAGGCAGGTCAACCTTTTGTATAAAGTATGTGACATGACAAATAGCATCGTTCCCACTCTTCCGTGAGCACTGCTCTTTTATGATAATTTTTTTGATGGATAAAATAAGCAGTTCTCTTGAGAATTATGGGGTTTGCGAGTTTTAAGCATAGGGCCGTTTTCATGAAAATTGGACGCTGGGTAGCAATGTACGAACGGCTTGCAATTTACCCGCTACAATGTATTGCCCATACCGATTCTGAACGCATGCGATGAACGTTTCTGTAGCACATTGCGACCGTTGCACACAGTACACTTGAAAGTTTTCGACTCAACTAAGTCTCGCACAAGATTATCAATGCAAGGTAGAGAAAACAGAAATTACGAGACGCATGAGATTACACTAATTTAATTTGAAAAAAAAATATGTTGAGCCCCAGTTTCATTAAAAACTCTCCATGTATTATTCTCAAATAATGTGGTGATTTAATCAAATAGATTAAATGATTAGTGGTGCCATTGCTGGAGTGAGGTTGACTAATGTTACAATCTTTTTCTTAATTTTCTTCGGTCCGAAGGACAACATAAGATTTCCAGCAAAGCAAAAAATGTTAAAGTTAGTGTTGTCTCACCGATTCACAGAAGAAGTTTGCAAAGTTTGTCTTTGCTTCTTTTAGAGTCTTAGCCTTTTGTACTTACAATCTTTCCGCCTGTCAGGCCTAATGATAACAACAAACCAGAATGACTTTACTGGTGGGATTGCAGTCGCTAGCTTTGAAAGAGAACAAACAAAATATAGGCCCTTTGAAGATGTGTTTTCACGAAGATTAAATGGGTTCAGTGAGTAATGAGAGAAAGAAAGTGAACCGAATTATGTTCCATTATAATTATGTTTTCACGGAGAAACTGATTAAAGGCCACACTCAGAGCATGCATATAATCAAGGGTCAAATTAATCTGTAAAATGAATCTTCAAACAACCTTAAATATTTGTGTTAGCAACTGGAAATCAGTTATGGCACTCTTTTAAATAGAAAATGCACTCCAGTATGGTTTATTATTATTGGCTGTGAAACTAACTCCATGAGTGCAGTGATGCAGTATTAAAGGAAATGCTGTCCCTAACAACATAGGCACTGTTGCACGTTTAATGCTTCATCAGGCAGCTTTTTTGGGGGGGCATTGATGCCAGGGTAATGGTTCATAAAAAGTGTGTCATTGCAATGTTTTCCGTTATGTTAAATTTGTCGTCTCAGCTGAAAATGTGATGTTACCTGTGCAGGGTTGTTAATGTGAACTATAAATTGCCCATTCAAAAAGAATAATCAAATGCTGCAAATATTTGAAGAAGGATTTTTTTTGCACACGAGGCCTCTCAATTAAAGGGGGTTTTATGCAAAGGCAAAAATTGTCAGTTGTCCTGGAGGGGTCACACATTGATGTTAATATACAAATATGGAACAGTCATATGCATGGCGACATGTCCAATGCAAAGCAAAGAATTCATGTTTGCATTATGGAACATGTGTTACGGCAAGTGAAAAACGTAGGTTATCCAAGAGGTGTGTTCTATATTTTACACCCCTTTGGGAGGGTATTTTGGCTTGAGGGGCAGGAATGGTCCCAAAGATTTTCCTCGCAATTTCGATAGAGGGGCTCGTGATCTTGGATAGAAAGACAGACAACAAGCACAGGAATGTGTCCCTGTGCGCCTCTTTTGAGGAAGTTTTTTACTGAGTCCACTCCCTGATTATGTTAGATACCATGACAACTGTTTTATTGAGCACTAACTGCCCAGTTTAAGCGCGAATTGGTGTACTGAAGAACTTCAGAATGACCGCACAGAATTGTTGAGCTGGATTAGTTATGGGTGGAGAGCAAACTGCACCTAGTTAAATAGGAGATACTAAATTCTGTGGCCCTAATTCCCAAAGCTATATACAGTCGAAAATCTACATTTACCGCTGAAAATACATTCGCAGAGGGGTTCCTGCCAGGTGTAAATGGTTTTATTAATGTGTAACTCTCTGCCAAATGTACGTACATTTTCAGTTATAAGTCCCACCCAAGGGGTTAGGGAGAGGCCAGATCAAGACAATCATGGAGTGGTTTGCCAAGTTAGGGCCCGATTCCGATCTTGTTCAGAAAGCCCTCTGGACGACACGGACCTGGAGAGATTTCCGAACAACTTGTACTCCGGGAGTCCGAGCGACCGATTCGGATATGTCCGTATAGTGACAGACTTGGTTTGCTTGGACTCCCATTGAACTCAATGGGAGCCCATATACCGAATGCGTACACAGGCTCCCATTGCAAAAAGGGGTGGGTGGGGAAGAGCATGCACCCTGTGGCAGGCACCCCATGGTGCCCGCCATACTGTGCATGCATGGAAAGGGGGGATCCATGGGTACCACCCCTGCGATCAATTCATAGGGCCCCGGGTGAAGGGGAGCCTGCCACGGCCCCCTCAAGTCCGATTCCCACAGCCGCTTCGTCCTGGCAAAACTGAGTCGATACGGCTGTCCGAATCGTTTATCGTACTCGCTCGTTCGGGAGCCATCCCCATTGCACAGCACAAATCAGCTGCAAACGAGTTGGACTGACAGGATCGGGTTCAGAAACAATTTGGTCGGCGTTGACGAGATAGTTGCATCCTACTTGGTCGTTCTGAACGGGGAACGATTCGGTCGAAAACACAGGCTCTGAATCGGATTTGCTTGTTCCGGAACCCATATGGAGGCCTTCCGAATGAGATCGGAATCGGGCCCTAAGTGTGATAGCACCCACTATTCATATATTTGGGGAAATCGCTAAGTCATATCTGCAGATTGTCAGAGTTTTTCTCCAGGAGAGAGCAAAATAAATTCCATTATATAGAGGGACACTGAGGGTGAATTTCCCCAAATTTTGTGGAGTATGAGAAAAATATTTTGCCTTTTGAGAAAAAAAAGAAGAAAAGTAAAAACTTACACTTTCATATTGTGTTGTTTTTCCACAGACCATAAT
Organism: Triturus cristatus; assembly: GCF_964204655.1. NCBI lineage: Eukaryota > Metazoa > Chordata > Amphibia > Caudata > Salamandridae > Triturus > Triturus cristatus. The sequence continues at coordinate 917,984,806 of NC_140581.1, read as the reverse complement.
TGCACAATAAGTACAAATCCACATTGGGGCAACAGCCTTTTAAAAAATCATTTGACATATTCTGTGGTACTCTGAAAAAGCTGTGATTGTTTGGCAGAGCTTTCCAGGTGTATTACTTAGTTTTGTGATTTTAGGAAAATCGTACAGCAGTACTCCTGAGTAATGGTACTTGTAGGAGTGCAGATTTAGGGTTCACTTTGCGAATTGGGCACTGATGCATTTCAACAAAAATTGCCTTCTGAAGGCAATATAGGGGCATATTATCAAGCCAGGCGATAAAATTAAATCGGCACTTTCCTCTCGAGGAAGTCTTAGAAATGGGCTTGTCAAATCTTTGGGGCTGATTCATAAAAGCATTTATTTACAATCAAGTAGCAATTGTGTAGTACCACTTCACATGCTCTTAATAGCCTTTTAGGAAATTGGCCCCAACGCATCAAAAAGGGGAATAAAATAGGAATATTCATGGATTAATCATATACAATTAGTACAAACGGAGAGGGCTGTCCCATCTGTACTTTAACTAATTGGGAGTTGGACATTTAAGGGCCAAATGCCTTTTTGAGCAGTCCCCATTGTTTATAGAGTAAATGCACATCTTGTAACGGTAAAAAATAGAATTTTTTCAAATATTATATAGCCAAGTTCTGAAAGCAGGAATTTTATCTGACCACTATATTGAGGCTGCATATTTCTATACTGTATAGAGAAACAGTACACACTCCAGAGAAAAGGTTAATAAGTGATGTAGTACAAAATAAGTTGATCTGTAGGCTGCAAATACACTATTAACCTTGTTGAGTTCTTGAAGACTGATAAATCTAGTCCAGCCACTGTGATTCAGGCAAATTCGGTATTTTTATAGAGGTGTATACAGACACACATACATACTTTTAATATGGATATTATGTTAATCCTTACTGATCAAAAACTTGTACTCATAACAATGTGTGCTAATAGGTTTGTTTCTCAAAAGATGGCTCGGGATTAGGGTCAGCAACCTCTTATGGGGCTAATCATAACTTACATTTAAGCTGCTCTTTGCTTTAAATATCAAAACACTTTTCATATGCGAAACCATTCTTTTTCTTTTGCAGGGCATATTAATATTATTATACACTGTTTTCTCCACAATACCTAAATCAGCACCAGATCACTCCATTGGTGGTTAATAAAGGCTTCTTCAGAGACGCAACTCAAAGACTTATATTTTTAATTTGGTTTGATAAATGGTTTTGCATAAGAAGAAATACATTTTTTTACCGCTGCAGTAAATGGTGAGTGGGTTCTGCCTTATCTGGTGAAGTACTGTACTAATGTTCAAATTTCAGCGTCTCAATTGAAACAGGATTTAAGTTCCAATATAGCAGTTTATGATTTAAAGGAATTTCTTCATTACTTAAAGATTTTGATAATTTACCACTGTAGTCCATCGTGAGGAAATTCAATTATATTTATTCATCACACATAGTCGATATGAACAATGGAAACATTGTGGTCAAAGTCCTATGTTAGTTTGGTTTGGCGGTTAGCTAAAATCTTTCTCCAAAGTTCATCAATTCAGCTCACCTCTGAAATCTTGCTTCTAAAAATATCTCAAGTTGGGGATTCATTTTGAAGAATGGATGAAAGAACCTGCAAGTTTTGTAACGTCAGGAGGAAGGGCCTTATTTCATAAACATAACGTGTATTTGTAAAGTGCATGTTCACCCAAAGGTATCTTGGCACTGAACAACATATGTTTATCGTTACCCAAGTCAATGGTACTCACTTTATCGACCTCAGAAGGATGAAAGTCTGAGAGGACCCACTGGGATTTAAACCTGTGACCATGAGATCAAACACAGGCCCTTACGGTAAATGAATTAGAACACTAAGCCCCCAGACCCGGCTTTTACTTGTGAAGGCCATTTTTATTTGTAGAGAAAATAATAACAATGAACGAATGCAGAAACAATGTTTAGTAAGTCAGTATTAATATTGATCTCCGAAGGTGGAGCTAATGTTAATGTTAATGTTACTAGGTATTTGTTGAGCGCATGGCTACTCCCAGGAGTGTCCCGGCGCTGACCACAGGACCCGTAACACAAGCCAAAACAGCTGAAAAGAAAGCTCTAGATGATATTAAAACAGCATTGTCTTTAGTTTACGGCGAAAACACAAAAGGTCCTTTTCCTGGCGCAAATCAACAGGGAGTTTATTCCATAATGACGATACCAGAACCTGAAAAGAGCGGCCGCCCTGTCGTGAAAGATGAAACCTGGGCGTTTGAAGCAGGTGAGCAGAGGAAGACCGTAGCGAACGTGTAGGCACGTAGTGTAAACAACGGGCTCTTAAGTAGGGTGCGCCGATATTGTGAGAGGCCTTAACCCCTTCAGTGCCCATGACGAGCTGGACTCGTCATGGGCTGCGGTGGCGCTGTGCCCATGGCGAGTCCAGCTCGTCATGAACTCCGCCCGCTAATGCAAGGCGCGGCACTGGGCGGGGAAAGGGGCGGGCATCCAAGGGGTTAAAGGCAAGGACCAAAGCCTTAAAAAAAATTATTTTGCGAATAGGCAGCCAATGTAGTGTTCTCAGAAGAGGGGAAGTGTGTGTGCGTCGGTCAGCAAGAAAAATCGCTTGTGCAGCAGCATTTTGAGCCACTTGGAGGCGGTTAAGAAGAAATTCCGGTATACCCAGATAAAGGACATTGACATAATCAAGTCGAGACAGGATCAGAGCCTGCACGACTATTCTTCTGTGGGGTTGAGAGAGCAGAGGGAGAAAATTCCGTAACATCCTGAGCAAAGCGAAACATGTGCCTACCACAGACTGTACCTGGGTGCTCATAGAGAGTTTACTGTCTAGTTTAACCCCTAGATTCTTTACCATGGTAGCCAGATTAGTAGGCGGGAGCATGTTAGATGGCCACCAGTCACGCCAATTTTCATCCGGTGAACCGCCAAAAAAGATCATTTCAGATTTATCTGAATTGCATTTCAGGTGATTAGTATTAAGCCAACTGAAAACTGCTGAAAGGCAAAGCTTAATATTGTTACCATCCAGGACTTCATCTCTGGCACACGTAAATAGCAATTGCGTATCGTCTGCATACGAGACGATGCTGGCACCGAATGATTCAGCCAACGTTGCCAGAGGTGCCACAAACACATTAAAAAGTGTAGGGCTCAAAATGGAGCCCTGAGGGACTCCAACATTCATTGCTTAAATGTGGGCCTCAAAGGGAGGGGACCAGACAGTTTTCTGTCTATTTGTGAGATAAGACCGAAACCACTGCAAGGCAAGGTGCCCGATGCCGCACCTCCAAAGACGATCTAGGAGAAGGTCATGGGGTACGGTATCGAACGCTGCCGATAAGTCAAGAAGGACCAGCACTGCTCGGCCGTCCCCATCCAAAGTAACTTTGATTAGTTCAGAGACCTCAAGGAGAGCAGTTTCAGTGCTAAAGTTAGCACGAAAGCCAGACTGGCTAGAATGTAAGATGTTATTGGATTCTAAAAAATCTCCGAGGATGTTATTGACATACTTTTCTAAAGTTTTGGATAAGGCAGGGAGCAGTGAAATAGGTCTATAATTACTCGCTATCAGGGGGTCAGCGGAGGATTTTTTCAGCAGAGGGAGAATTTTACCCAGCTTCCATTGCTCTGGAACAGTCCCCGTAGACAGCGAGAGATTTAATATTTTATTGACAGCAGGATTTATTATCTCAGCAATTGATGCCAGGATTTTTGCAGGACAGGGATCGGTCGGGGAGCCAGATTTCAGGGCGCGGAGAAGATGTAAAGATTTCTCCATTGGGATGGCGGGGAAATGTGTAAGATGGATGGAGGGAGGTTGTTCAAGCAGCCAATCCAGCTCTAAGACATGATTAGAGCTTATTGAGTCGAAAGAAGCTTGTATAGCAGAGATTTTATTAAAGAAAAACAAAGCAATGGCGTCAGTCCAAGCCTTGGTAGGGGAAAAAGGATTTTTTATGACATCTGGGGCCTCATGTAGGTAAATAAAATTTACCGGTTCTTAAATACCGAGCCGTACCGAATCGGTAAATTAGAATCGGTAAGTTATATGTAGGTAAAAATTCGGTAACAGTTACCGATTCGGTAACATTCGGTAATCACGAATCGGAATTCACCGAATCGGTAAATACCGAGGTGGTATTTACCGATTCGGAAAATACCGAGGTGGTATTTACCGAATCGGAAAATACCGAGGTGGTATTTACCGAATCGGAAAATACCGAATCGGTATGTACGGATTCGGTAAATAAAATCACATGACTTGACGAAACAGCTAATCCTGTGCAACGACAGCCCACCCAACCAGGAAGTGCCCACACCCAGGCAGGTGTACACAATTAGCCGAAGTGGCCACACCCAGGCAGGTGTACATAATTAGCCGACCCTGGAGAGGCTTGGAGTGCAGAGGAGAGGCAGGGAGCCGTTGCATGTGCGAGCGGGTAAACGAACAGCATGTCCAGCCAGAGAACACAGAAAGACGGAGGGGAAAGGAGGAGGAAGCTGAAATTTAGCCCCAAGGAACTCCAGGTGCTGGTGGAGGAGGTGGTGAAGCAGCACCAGAAGCTGTTTGGAAGGCAATCCCTGCAAGTGCCTGAGGCGGAAAAGCGCAACATATGGCTGGCCATCCAGGCGCAGGTCAATGCTGTGGGAGTGACCCACAGGGACATTGAGGTCCTCAAAAAGCGCTGGTATGACCTGAGGATTGTAACCAAGAGGAAGATGGTCGACATCCAGAAGGAGGCCAGCCAGACCGGAGGTGGAACCAACAGGGCACCTGCCCTCACCGAACTGGAGGAGCTGGTGGCGGCCACAATCCAGCAGGAGAGCGTCGTGGGTCTTGGGGACGCCGACAGCTCTGCCAGAGCCGCAACACACCAAGGTAAGACGAAAGCACAGCAATGTAGCCCCCCCTACCCCTATCCCACATCCCCCATTGTGAAACGAGAATCACACTGCAGTCCACACGTGTCAGTGCAGACAGGCAATGCATTCCGGGAGATGTAGTCAGGGCAACACTAACCATGACGTAAATGTTACAGGGCAACAAGGCATGTCACGCACTCGAGGCACAAGGAGACAGAGGACATATTGGAATGTGAAATGTTGATTGTGACGCTTGCAATGCAGCCCTTCGGGGACACTGAGCCAATGTTGTATTTCTGTCCACAGATGTGACATCATGCAGGACAGGGCATGCTGCAGGAGAGACGGCACACCGGCCACAAGTATCACCTCTAGCCAGCACAAGTACAGACCAGGGAGCAGGCCCACTGGCAGCCGCACCACCAACACAGCCAGCCTCGCCGCACCCAGAGCCAGCATCACCTCACCGAGAGCCAGCATCACCACAACCAGAGTCAGCATCACCACAACCAGAGCCAGCATCGCCACTCATGTTCGAATCACCGGCCACATCTCCGCTTGCAGGTGTGAGAATGAGGAGGCGTCCAGCAGCCAGGCTACGAGCCTTAGACACCTCGTCAGACGACAGCATGGGCCCAGAAGACCGCACCGGGCCCCAGGAAGGGAGCCATGCCACTGTGCCCCACACCTCACAGGCAGCACAGACGGGAGCAAGAGGGCGCCGCAGGTCGCGTGTCCAGAGTCCACCAGCACCCACTGACGGCCATGGTGTCTTCTTGGGTCTCGAGGGCCAAATGTTGAAGCAACAGCGCCTGCAATCAAAGGCAGTCATGTCAGTCCAGAGGCACATGCGGGTGATGAGGACAACATTAGTCAACATGGACAGTAACATTAGCGGCATGGCTGCGGGCATTCGGGACATGTCCCAGTCAATCCAGCAGTTGTGCAGCAAATTAGATGCTGACATCGAAGCACGGCGCCGGGAACGCCAGAGAAGGGACACTACCAGCAGGGCACTCAACCGTCTGGCAACTGCGACTTCTCTACTGTGCCGGCGCTCTGTGACGATGCAGGAGGGCCTAACACAGTGCTGCAGCGACCTGTCTCGGGGGATGGTGCAGGTGACAAGTGCACTAGGGGTGCTAATGACTAGTCAGGCGTCGACAACTGCTGCAGGGGATGCTGCGGAGAGCATCGACACCAGCAGCAGCATCACACCCCCCGTCCCAGAGGCACGCAGGAGCAGCAGGCGGCTTGGGGTTGGCTCTAGTGAGGATGCACAGGCCGTGCAATCCACCACTGCAGCGCGTATGCGCAAACATTGATGTAGCCCTGCTAAGCCACTTCCCATTGGGTGACGTAACCCTGGACATACTCCTTGTATAGATGGTATATTGCCTGATTGGCCTGTTCATGTGTTCATGGCGTGGTGCCACATTAAAACTACGTCAGTACTTCTCACAACTCGCTGTGTCCCCTCACTTACTCAGAAATAGTTGCATGTGATCTCTGCCCGTCTCTCTCTCCCATCGATTGCAGTTGGCACTCTAGCTGCGTTGCCCTCTGGCTGGCCTGACTCATCCTCGTTGTCCTCAAAATATGTTAGTTCCACATCTGTACCTTTTTTCGTGGCAAGGTTGTGCAGCATTGCACAAGTGGCAATTATCTTGCAGCAGGTGATGGGTTTGTACTGGCGTGCGCCTCCGCTCTTGTGCAGGCAGCGGAACCTGCTCTTCAGTAGTCCAAACGTGCGCTCCACCACATTGCGTGTTGTTTTATGTGCCACGTTGTATCGTCTCTCACTCTGGGTTGCTGGGTGTAGGTAGGGAGTGAGGATGAATGACCGGCATGCATATGCACTGTCGCCTGGATGAGTAAAAGGGAACCATCAGTAACATGCCTCTATACACTATGATTTGCAGGTTTCAAGGGGCGTCACTGTTACTTACCTAGCAGGTATCCCTCTCCGAATTCTCCGGCACTCAGTCGTGTGTAGATCCCACTGTTCTGGAAGATGTAAGAGTCGTGGGTGCTCCCAGGAAACTTTGCAACAATATCTGTGATGATGTTCCCTGCATCACAGATCACCTGCACATTGATGGAGTGGGTGGACTTCCTGTTCCTGTAGATGTGCTCTGTATCAGCTGGTGGACAGATTGGGATGTGTGTACCATCAATACAGCCGATGACATGGGGGAACTGTGCCATGTGATAAAAGTCTGTTTTTGTTTTCTGCAGTGCAGCCTGTGTGTTTGGGAAGCTTATGTAGTGGTGCATTCTCTGCATCATGGCATCCAGGAACTTCCTGAAGAAACGTGACAGGCAACTCTGGGATACCCCACCCACCGCAGCTATCACCACCTGATAACTGCCGGATGCCAACAGATGTAGGCTGCAGAGCACCTGCACATGTGGGGGTATGGCGTGCGCCCTTCTTATTGGCTGGTCCAGGAGTGGGTGAAGGTCCCTGATTAAGTCCATGATGGTTTCGGGGTGTAGCCTGTACCTCTCATGTATCTCTGCATCAGTCAGCTGGAATAGTGTGATGCGCTGTCTGTAGATTTGTTCCTCCCGTCGCCACACCCTCAGTCCTGCTGCCTGTAGACGTAGGCGCCTTGCAATGACGTACATGGCGGCCATGTTGTCCACGCTGTTGCATTTTGGGTTTGCCTATATGCATTGTTGATGGTTACCACCTGCTTTCGATCCGTGTTAATTACCGACTCTTATTTACCGATTTTCCTGGATTTCTTAATTACCGAGTGCTCCTACATGTCATTTTAAATTTTACCACTTCATATTTACCACTTCATGTTTACCGATTCGTTAATTATGTATTCGGTAAATCTGATTCGGTATTTTGGAATTCGGTAAATATGAATCGGTATTTACCGCCTCATATTTACCGAAAAGTGGTTTTTGGACTCCTACATCTCACTTGTCTGAATACCGGTCGGTAACGGCATATTTACCGAAAATCGGCCGTTACCGACCGGTATTTGGCTACCTACATGAGGCCCTTGGAGAGGTAAAATCTTTCACTACTTTGAAAAGTTCGGCACATTTGTTACCAGCAAGCTCAATTTTATGGTTCAGAAAAAAAGTTTTAGCTGAGCTAATTTTGCAGTTATAGGTTTTTAATGCATTTTTATAGGTTTGCTTTGCACAGGAGTCATAACCCTATCGCCATGACCTTTCAAGATGTTTACAATGGCTTTTGGTTTTCCTAAGGTCAGCCGTAAACCATGGTGCGGTAGGTCTTCCTCTATTAGCGGCACGACTTTGAAGAGGGGCCAAGTTATTGACACAGGATTCAAGCCAATTGTCAAAAGAAGATACATCAGCAGCCAGATTGTCATTAAATGAGGGGGGATGAAGTTTCAAAAAAGTTCCTACGGCCGCAGGGGTCATAGATTTAAAAGATCTGAAGCTGCTGGTGCGTGATGTATAAGACTTGGCTGTTGTAGCAGAGGAATCATTAATGCTAAAAGTCAGTAAAAAATGATCAGACCAAGCTACAGGGGAAGGAGAGACCATTTCAATCGGTTTATTAGAGAAAACTTGGTCTAATATGTGACCCTTATCATGTGTAGGGTGTGCCACATAAGGAGAGAGATGAAGCATATTCAGGGAATCGATCAATTTAATTGCCTCCGAGTTTAGAGGCGCATCCATATGGATGTTGAAATCCCCTAAAATTAAACAATGTTCATATTTAGTTCATATTTTGTAGGGAGATGCTCTAAGTTTTGTCACATTCAATGCATCTGCTTTTATTTACAGTTTTTTGTGCTTTCCTTTATGTAAAATATGCCCTTATTTTAACAAGAGCATATGGATGCATAAGTGTTATAGGCATTTGAGAATATATGATTTAGTATACTTTTTGGTGTGGCGATTTTGGGAAGATTTTTCTGGATCCCAGAATGGAAATTGGCCACAATCTAATGATTTTATTTACTATCTGCATGGTGGAGGTTCTATAATGAACTGTCCTGATTAGAAAGTGATTTTTAAACACTTTCTTTTAAAGGTTACGCAATTTTATCAGCTGGAAATTTGAGAAGATGTACAGCCTCCCAGCAGTAAAGAGAAAGAATGAAGTATGCTATATTTTTGGAATTTTAAAGTGCATTTGTGCTGTACTTAACAGATGTGACTTTTGATGGCCTTTACTTTGTAATTTGAAGTCTGTTGTTGATATTTCTTTGTTCAATTGATATTGCAAACTGGGAAATCAGTGTTAGAAAAAATGTGTATCTACTTCCAGTAAGGTTGTGTTGTAGGAAAGAAGGTTTTAGATTGATACTGGTCAGTATTACTTAGAGAACTAACAGGTTTACCTGCTCTTCCAAGCAGCTTTCCTCTGTTATAGATCCTTATATCCATATGTATTGTGAGATGCTGATGGAAAAGGGAATACGTGAGGGGTCAGTTCTTAAGGTTGTTAAACGAATTTTGTTTGTTTTTATTACAGTTTAACATTCACTTTTTCCATAACTTGTAAATGTTGTTATATAACTAGCATAGCAGCTCCTGACTTGACATGACGTTGCAGCAGGGGGGAAGGCCTTGCATCTCTTATTCCCAGGTTTCTGTAACTGGAATGTAAAATACCATGCACAATATATTAAAAATATGGTTACTAATTGTTTTCTCTTTATTATATCTTTTCATTGCATCAGATGATGAAACAGCCTTGAAAAAGCTTGCTTGCTTCGAAAGCATAGAGAGAAATGCATGTAAGCTAAGAGGAATGTCAGAATTGTGCAAACTATATACAACTGGATGAGAAGGACAAGGAACAATAAAAAAATACAAATTTAACAAGCCTAAAGAGTTACCCTCACTTATTTCCAATTCAATTAGGACCTCAAATTCAGTAAGGCGTTGCTTTTCTAAGAATAAATAAAGAAATGGTTCCCAGCATTTTCTTAAGTTTCTTCATAGCGTCATTTATGCTTCGCACATTCTACTCTTTGATCTTTAAAGCCCATGAAAGGCTGGGATGTTTCGCAAACTTTCCCTATGTCTGTTTCACGTAGGAAGGAGTGAGTGACCAATTAATACTGAAAAGATTTGTAATATCTTTGCACAGGAAATAATTTTTCTTTTTGACTTAACTCAGATGGGAGCTGGAACTGACTAGAAGGAAAAGGTCTATGCATATGAAGATGTTTCTAGAGGGAGATGATTGATACAAAGACACAGAAACAAAGTGGTGGGTTTCTCAAAGTCAGTTCTCCAGACAGCTGTCCCCATAAGAACAGGTCACACGCTGTGCTAGCTCATAGCAGAGAGTTATACACTAGAAGAAAATGTTTGAGCAGTGCGTGGAAGACTAAAGCAGGATGTGAGGTCCTGGGATTGACTCAGCTGTCACTCGCATATTTGTTGATGGTGGTGGTACTCTGTGCCTTAAGATGCTTTGAGCAGTCATCAATACAGGCAACACGTGAAAACAAAAAATTATTAGAATTATATTGACAAATCCAAAATAAAGAAATGTGAAAATACTATGCTTTAGTTTTACCGTAAAACAATGCAAAGCGACATTGAAATTATGTACATTTTTGATATTTTGAAAAATTACATTCTAAAGATAATTAAAAAGTATTTAAAGTTGAGGGACTCTGTGTACTACACATCCTGCAGTTGCCCAAGTGTTTGCATCCTATTACTCCACACTATACATGAAACAGGATGACATTACTATTGACCAAATTGAGGAATTCCTCCGAGACATACCCCCGAAATCTTTATCAGACCACATTCGCAAGCAACTAGATGAACCGATCAGAGTCGAGGAACTTAACCAAGCACTGGTGAGCCTCTGACCGGGCAAAGCTCTGAGCCCCAATGGGTTCCCGAGCGATTTCTGTGATCCCATATGTCCCTTCTGGGCTCATATGTTCTTGCAGCAATCCATAAAGCCCTAGAGCAGCACATCCTCCCCCCAGATTGGTGACATGCAGAAATTGTGGTGTTCCACAAGCCAGGTTGCCCACCAGAGGAGCCCTGCTCATGTCACCCTATCTCGCTCTTGAACTTTGAGCCTAAATTCTTGGCCAAGGTACTGGCAGACCGTCTACGCACGTACATCGCTGAACTTGTCCACCCAGACAAAGCGGGCTTCATGACACACAGAGCCACACGACACAACATCCGTCAGGTGCATAACACCATTGCGAAAGCCCCAGATCTTGGCCGCCCTGCGGCTCTTCTACTTGCCTACATTGATAAGGCCTTCGACTCCCTTAGCTGGGAGTATTTATTTCTCCTCTTGCAAACACTCAACTTCGGCCCACATTTCCTCTCCTACGTCAGCCTGCTAAACACGGGTCTCTCGGCATCAGTGCGGGTGTCGGGGATTTACTCAGCATGATTCCCCATCCACTAGGGCACAAGACAGCGGTGTCCCCCTTACTCTTTGCCTTAGCGATCGAGCCCCAGGCAACATGGGTAAGGAGAGATCCCCTGGTGCAGGGAGATGATTGGTCAACAGAATCTTCAGACAGAATCGCATTGTATGCGGATGATGTCCTGTGCTTTTTCACCGACCCCTGGTATTCTGGCCCACATATTCTGCAAATTTTGCGAGTATTCAGAGAAACCGCCAGGCTTAAAACTAATCCGGTGAAGTAAGTGCTGTTTCCGGACAATATTGGGATCTCAACACTGGGTAACGTAATGCTTGGGACTGTGCTCAAATCCTTCCAGCAACTACAATCAGAATTCCAGCTACACCGCAGTAAATTGTACAGATACCTTCAACTTAGGCAAGCACTGATGCTGTACATATGTTCCTTATCTGATCTGCCTGACTTCCAACCACTGGAGGGGCATTTACTGATGAGAGACCTAGGCTTACACAAGATTCGACAGATTTACCAAACCCTATTCACTCATAATCGCACCACATTAGATACATTGCGGGCGACCTGGGAGAGAGATATCCCAGATCTCACTGCAGACGATTAGACCGAATTTATAGCAAGCCCCCGTGGAGCTGCTATTGCAACCTGATATCGCCTTATCCAATTTAAGTACCTACATAGGGTGTACTACACTAGGTCCCGGCTGTGGTGAATGGGTGTGATCCCTCCCCCAATTGTCTCCGTTGTGGAGACGAAGAGGCAACTTTTCTGCACACGGTGTGGAGCTGCAAGGTGCTTGAGCCCTTCTGGCGAAAGGTGGCTTCCTGCCTAGAACAGGTCTTATCATGGCAACTAGCCCTAAACTCCAAATTATTCTCATTACACAGCACGGAGGGCATCAGGGGCAACTAATATAAGCAACATCTTTTTCTCGGAGTAACACTAGCTAAGCAAGACATTGTTCAACAATGGAAGGGGACTATACCGCCGTCCATGGGGGGGGTGGAAATGTGCCATGGATAGATGCATGGGGATGGAAGTAGCAGTGCACAAGGCGTGTGGTTGTCCACAGAAGCATTAAAAGATCTGGTCACGTTGGGCCATATACAGAGGTATTGATCTGCCCTAGATCCCTCCCCCGGGATCCTCCACAGTATAAATCACTCATTCATGTGGGTTTTGTGTCTTCCAAGGTCATCAGTTCTGATTCCACTGGACATTTGATTGGCCAACCATGGGCTGAGGTGGGGTGTAGTACTTGTTCCAAAGTAAGTTGTTACGGTTTACTTTCTTATCTGGTACTGGCTATACTGTTGTAATGTGTATGTAATTGGGCCGCAGGGCCAGAATGTACTGGTGAAAATGCCATTAAAATTTGTTATAAATAAAGAAAGTTAGGAATGGATTGCAACTATGGTAATAATTAGTATTAGGGGTGGGGTGATTTTCGGGAGTAGAGTTAAGGTAGACGTTACGTTTACCGCTAGGACTATGGTTTGGATTAAGATTGATACTATACTCCGTTCATAATGTAACACTGCATTATGGGGCAGTCATATGATCAGACAAACAAATGAAATGTTTTTCATCATCAATTCTTTATTGTGGAATTCATAGTTGATTCAGTTTTCCTTGTGTCAATCAAAGCAAGCGGAATTAAAATGTGTCTGCTAGATGGTGTAGACTTTTTTAGAATCTTCTTTTTTACGAAGATATACATAGTACTCCACAGGGGTATATTGCTCATGTGAGGTCATTAGCATTTATTGCTCTCTTATAAAGCTACATTGTGTAGCACATTTTTTGTATCTCCAATTACTTTGTACCAATTTTTTTCTTGTATTTAGCAACCTGAAGACAACAGCTACACACTTCAGGAAGGTATCATGATGTTTTCTTAGGAGGCCTTATGGACCTTTCTTTGCTGGCAAATAATTTTCTTCACACTCAGCTAGAAAATGAATACCACAGCTAAGAGGCTCTCCTCACAGTACTTCTAACCTTTTAAGGTCTAAAGGAAGTCAATCCTGTGAATGCAATAAGAAGACAAAGGCCCCTGACTTTTCCTGGAATCAATCTTCAGTCCAGCAGCGACTCAGGCAACACAGATAGTTAACCTAAAGTTCAGATGCTGTAACCCAGTGTGTTGTGGTGGTCCATATGTTGACATTATCTATTGAAATGTAACCTTCTGATGTAATTTTGAAGCAACATCACTAACTTTTTTAAAGCTTTCTTGCCAGTCACTTTTTTCCACTTCAAAAGGAGTTTCTGAGTTTCCACAGATCTCCTGTGTTTCATGGCTACACATGGCTCTTGCAAAGTTCTTGCCATAGGGACACAAATCACTGAATGAAGCAGTTATTCTGATGATGGTCGAGCAGTCTAGGTGCCTGTTCTGTAAAATATCCTATACATTCTGACCATGTTGTTATGGCTGGGCATCATCAAGCATCATTTCAGGGCTGGAATTATATTTTGCACCCATTTAAAGGGACTTTGCATAAATGATACATTAATTGTAGTATTGTTTGAATTACCCTCACTGCTCCTTTACACATAACCTACTGAATCTAGTCTTTATATCTTTTTATGCACATATGTTTTGATAAAGGATTGCCCTCAAAATTGTTGCATTGTATCTGATTTTTCACAAGCAAGTTTTATAGACAGTCTGATATAAATTGACATCATGCCTGTGTAGTTTAAAAAAAAAACAAACGTATTTTTATTAAACTTTTGTCAGTATCAATACACAACATCCTAGTAGGCAATCTTCATCAATACATCGTTATTTCCGCAGTATACAGTCTATTACATAGAAGCGTTATAACACACTCAGCTGTTCCATCCTATTCCCATGTCGAGACACGCCCTGCCCACCACTCCCTCCCGTTCTGAGCCCTCAGATATCTCCCAATTACCTCCATATACTTCTCATTGACACCCCCTGCCTTCATATACTGTCTTTTAAGCCGCATAGCACCAATCCATATCCCTCTTCCAATGTTTCACTGTCGGTGGCTGTATGGCTACCCAGGCATGGCAATATTTCTCTTGGCCACCAATGCTGCCACTAGCAGCCAGATTAGTTGATATTTAGGGCACGCCTGTTCCCCTGAAATGCATAGCACTTGCCACTTGGCATCTATAGGAACGTCCTGTCCCACGACTAAGCCTGGGCAAAGCACTACGCTACGCTCGCGTAGTTTGCGAAGTTTGCGCTACTTCGCACTACGCGAATTGCACGTAGCACAGTGCGAACACGCGTAGGGTTGCGTATTGCAGCGGTAATTTTTTGCTTGCTCGTGGTCCTCAACGTCGAGTTGGCGACCGCGAGCAAGCAAAATGACATCCCGGCGAGACTTTTTTCTCGTTCGCGATCAGCAACATCAAGTTGGCGATCGCGAGCGTGGAAAATAAACCTCCCGGCGAGATTCTCAACGCGAGGAGGTCAGGTTTCTCATTGCGAGTGGTCGCGTATGCTCGCGACCGCTTGTGATGAGAAACTACCAGTCCGCGCTGAGAAAGCTGCCGCTCGAGTAAAAATCTACTCGAGCAGCAGAAAACTACAGTTCGTACTGTGCAAGATGCCGTTTTCAATGATTGCACAGTGCCGGTTGCTTGTCCGCACTGTGCAATCATTGAAAACGACATCTTGCACAGTGCGAACAGGGTACTACGCAGTTCGCGAAGTGCTGCGCGTAGCTCGCGTAGTGCAAAGTGCACCTTCGCGAAGTGCTACTTCGCGAACTACGCCCAGGGTTACTTCAGACATTATCCACGTCACCCCGCCAATATCGCTGTATGATTGGGCACTCCCATAAAATATGAAAGAAAGTACCCCTGATTGCACACTTTCTGGCATTTTTCTGTGGGTATACGCCCCAGCTTGAACATGAGCACACTGGTGGAGTAGGATCCGTGTAAGATTCACAGTTGGACCAGTCTAAACCTAGCCCTGATCACCACCTCTCTAGGGCTTTGTTACACCCCCACCCAGTGGTCGTCCTCCAGCAGGCCCACATCGGATTCCCAGGTCTCCCTTAGTTTCACGAGGAGGTCTGGGGCATTATTGATAATCTTCTTATAGGTGCACAATAGTGTTTTTTCTGGGATGGCATCCAATAGTAATCTGTCCTCTAGTGGGCTGTACTCGGGTATCTGTGCCCCCGCCTTAAGGTGCCTGCCCAGTGCATGTTTCACCTGCAGGTACCTATAATGTTCTGTATCCACTAATCGATATTCTTTCTGCAGTTCTGAGAATGTGAGCATAGTCTGCCTCCGCCATACATCTCATAGGGCGAGAAAGCAAAAGACACACAATTGTTCTGCATTCTGTCCATCAACTGTTGTTATTGCATACATCTCTTAGGCGCACTATATCTAACAATTTCCATTTAACAAAACCCTGTAGCCTACCCACTTTCTGAAGTATATCACTTTCCCATAGGGGGGGTTTGTTCTGTCGGTCTATTGGCCCAAACCAAAAATCAATTCGCTTTTGTCCACACATTTACTGCTATCTGTGTATGGGATGGCATGTCTCCTTTTTTCCCCCCGGCTATTCAGCACTCTCGGGTGCCCTCAGGTCCCCATTGACCAATGATCCACTCTGTAAGCTGGGTCATTCCTATCCACAAATACCCAGTCATTGATTACCATTAGGTGCGAGGCCCAGTAGTACTTTTGAAGGCAGGAATAACCAAACCACCCTCATAGACTCCTTTCTGTAATTTGGTTAATTCAATTCTCGCTCCCCCACCGTCCCACAGTAGAGTTCTTAATTCGCTATCCACATCTTTAAAGAATTTGTAAGGTATCAGACAAGGGGTGTTCTGCACAACGTAGAGTATTCGTGGTAACGACATCATCTTAAAGAGGACAGCTCTCCCCATAAAAGATATCGTTAGTTTCCTCCAGTGGGCAATGTCACTTCATAAGCGTTTCAGTTGTGGTTGTAAATTCCTTGCTAGGAATCCCGCATCTGTTTTGGTTATTTGTATTTCAAACTATCATTGACCTGCAACCTATTGTCAGCACCGAGCATCGGAGGTGGTCCATCCGATAGCATATACAGTAGTGACTTATCCCAGTTAATTTGGTATCCCGAGTACCCCTCAAAGAGTTTAAAAATCTGCAGTAGCCGGTTTATTGCAAACCTTGGTCTTGTCGCGTATAGAAGGACATCGTCCACGTACAGCGATATCCTCTCTTCCCATTTTACCCCCTTAAATGCCTTTTATTACCAGATCCCCTCTCACCCATGCCGCCAGTGGCTCAAGCGCCAATGTGAATAGAATCCGTGAAAGAGGGCACTCCTGTCGTGTGCCTTTATGAAGAGTGAAGGTACGGGACACTGCACCGTTAGCTCGGACTCTAGCTAGGGGATGCGTGTACAGCAACTTAACCCATGACTGGAACTGTGGGCCAAACCCAAACCGCTTTACAACCTCAAACAGGTAGTGCCACTCTACACTATCAAATGCCATGCTGGCGTCCAGAGACAGGAGTGCTGCCTCCATCCCTGGGTTGGTCTTTACCAGGTGCATCACCCCGTAGAGTCGGCGAAGATTAAGCCTGGTGCTTCTCTGGGGCAATGAAGCCTGATTGGTCTGGGTGTATCAATGTAATAATTGGGACTAGGAGTCGATTGACTAGTACCTTGACCAGTATTTTGACCTCCATGTTTAACTAGGAAATCGGCCGGTACGAGGTACACTGATCTGCTGGTTTACCCGCCTTGGAGATTACCACAATAGTTGCTGTCCACTGATCAACCGGTAAACATCCCCACTCCTTCGCCTCATTAAACATACCTAAGAGATAGGGGGCCACTGTATTCACCGTGCATTTTAAGAGTTCCACTGGTAAACCGTTTGGCCCCGGTGCCTTCCCTGCCTGCAGGTCTTGTATGGCACCTACTATTTTCTCGGTGGTTATGTCCTTATTGATACTTTCTCTGTCTTCTTCAAACAATATTGGCAGCCCCATCTCCTCTAATAGTTCATAGTGATCCGTGGCTGACCTAGAAGGGTTAGACTCATATAATTCTACAAAAACCCGGGTCATATCCTCTCTAGTAGACCACTTTTGTCATGTATTTCTGCTACCCAACTCCTCTTCCTGTCTCTTTTTTCTAACCAGGCAGATCTTGCGGCATTATTCGCCATGTCCTTTAGTTCCCACCTTTTTAGTTCCAGTCGATGTGCCAATTCGATATCAGTTCTCCCACACTCCAGGTAAGTAGCCTCCATCTCCATTGTCGTCGCCTCTAATTTATCCCAGTGCAGTCTCTTTTCTTTGTTCTTACCCATTACAGTCTTGGATATGACCCCTCATAACTGGTTTAAAGGCTGCCCACAAGGTACCTGCCTCCTCAACTGTTCCCTTGTTTTCTTGGAAGTAGAGTTTTGCCTACTCCCGGACCTTTTAAGCATTATCTTTGCTCTTGAAGAACCATGAATTCAGCCTGGGTGGCAAGGCATAAATTTGATTCGATCCCTTCACCATCCACTGGCGAGTGGTCCGAGATACCCAGTGGACTGATTCTGGTGCCTGAGAACCATGCCTGTGCACCTCTGTGCGTCAGAATATGGTCAAGTCTAGAGTAGCTACCATGCGCAGGTGTATTGGCGAATATTTGGGGTTGGTTGGTGCCCGACTGAAGTAGCCCCTTCCCCAGGAGCCCATTCCCCCGCAAAATACGTAGATATGTATGCAGTAGCAACAATATGGATATATTGGTATGCCAAAAGTCTCAGTGTTTGATAGTTCTTGTTCTCAACATTTACCACCCCACCCACCACCATCTCAACAACAAAACCTGGTGTTCACAGTCTTCGACTCGGCGTCACTTCGAAGTCTCCTCTTCCAGACCCTCCATAATTCTCCCATCCGGTTATTGTCCATTCGTTCTCATTCTGATTTGTCTCTTGTCGTCCTGTGTTGCTCCCGCCACCTTCCTCGTTGGGCGTTTAAGCCGACGCTGCGCCACCCCCCTCCAACCATTCCATGGCCGGCTCCGGGGAGTTGAAGAACCATATTTTCCCTTCGGCCTCAACTCTTAACTTGGCTGGAAACATCATAGAATCCTTAAGTTCTTTGGCTCAAAGGTTTTTCTTTACGGACTCAAAGGCACGTCTTTGTCGTTGTACGTTTAATGTAAAATCAGGGAAGAAACGGATTACTGCATTCCCATGCTGCAAGTCCCCATTTTGACGTGCCGTTTGTAAGATGGCATCCGCATCCCTGAAATTGAAAATCCTGGCAATTATTGTCCTTGGTAGAGTGCCAGGTTTGGGTTTGGGGATGGGTGCCCTATGTGCGTGTTCAGTGGTAAAGTAGGTGGAGATATGTTTCGGTTTAAGATGATTCAGAATCAGGTCCTCCAGATAGAGGTCAACACTGGGTCCCTCCATACCCTCCGGCACTCCCACCACTCTGATATTGTTCCTGTGTGCCCGCCCTTCCTGGTCCTCCAACTTAGCTACCATGGCCTCCTTTTGTTTTGTGAGGGTCTGGACTCGTTCCTCCAGGCTCTTCGTGCTGGTCTGTAGTTGGGCCACCTCTTGCTCAGTAACGGCTACTTTGTCCGACATCTTCATAAAGTCCGCTCTCAGGAGATTAACGTCCACAGTGACTGCATCTATTTTAGGGTCAATCGTGCCTGTGTGGTCCGCATTTGCCGCCATGATCGCACTCAGCGATGGTTCCGTCTGTCCATCCGGGTGTTGAGTCTAGGATGTCACAGTTTGAAGTGGCACTGCATATTTATCCATTTTGTTCAACTGTGTCCCTGCTTGTCCTTTGGGCTTCATTTGCTTGGTTGCCTCCGTCTCTTGATGTTCTGAGACTCTGATTCTGAGCGGTTAACCGTTCGTCTCGTCTCCTGTATCGAGAACTGTGGCCTGCTCCCTCTTGTATGTTCAGGATGTATTACCTTCTCGCTTCTCGGGTCTCCGCGGGCCCTGTCCTTCTGATGCCCACCCACCGAATCTGCAGTGACACCCCTCCTAATACACTGGTAATACTGTACTCTGGGTGTGAGGTTCTACTATTCCGACTGTCAAGTCCACTGAGCTGGGATGAGTCCCCCCCGGCCAGGAGGTGCAGCCCACTTCTTCGTATCACACTCAGTAGGCCTTTGTACTTTGCTTACTCCTGCCCTGCCAACTTCTGGCCCTGCCTCTCCTGCTGGCGTTCAATGATGCGGAGGCAATGCTGCCTCAACATCCCCAGGTGTGTCTCATATGCCAGTGCCCCTCACTCAGTACCTCTGTTGCCCCTGGTCATTGCCGTGTCCTCCCGGGCCTCAGTGTCTAAAACAAAGCCCTCTTGCTGTAAGGGCAATGAGTGGCAAGTGAAAGATGCCTGTGTAGTTATCAAAAATGTAGCTGCGGGTTTCCTAATAATTAGATGTGTGAGTTTTTGATAGACCAACTGACGAGGAGGAAGTTTTGTATGGATGTCACCTAGCTTATCTATATAATGCAAGGGAGGGAAAGTGAAAAATTTGTCACTTGGGATTTAATTCCTATGTGACTTGTCAATTGCTCTGCAGACAAATGGTTGTGAGGTTCCAAAGTTGCCTCTGCCGTTGCTCTCAGGAGTCAGTGATGCAAAATTGCCACACAATGAGAAGTTTCAGTTCAGCAAATCATTACAATTGCAACACGTTCTCTTTTATGGTTATATTTCAGGATTGATGATATGTAGGAAAGCAGAGATGATACCCTCCTTTCCTGATCGATCTCTTAGAAGCGATGAACAACTCTTTAAATCAGTTTGTGCCATTGATGCCTAGAGTGAGGTCAGACCACTGTTTATGATCTCTCCATTTTTTAGCTAGCAGAAAATTAAGATCTGTTTCTTCACAAATAGGCAAAGATTATGTATGAGATTTTCCTTTCAGAATATATACATTAAATTCCACAGGTACACCAACTTTTCTTACGGTATGTTCAGCCAATGCAGCTAGGATTAGTGGATCAATGGACTGATGCCTCCACTGCAGGGATTGTGTTGACCACAGGTTTCAATTCCTGTGTGCCCACTTCATAAAATGACTACCAGTGGCATTGGGAAAATTTGCTATTTCAACACCAAGATATTGTTCATGTTGAATGCATAGTTTCGGCTACACATTATGTTCTTGCAAATATGCACTTCTCATTATGTATGCTGATGCATCTCTGCCTGAGGGCCATATTCTCAAGGAGCTATCGCCGAGTAATCGGCACCTTAACGCAGCCACATTTGCGATAACCTTACTACCCCATTCACAAGCTGGTGCAAACAGCCCATATCACCAGTTTTGCGGTGCAGCAGTCGCAAAAAACATCGCCAGGGATGACCCCGGCAACTATCGCTAATGAGATGCAAAAAGCCACGACAACACCACACTACAACATTCTCAAAGACCAGCCTGATCTGCGATAAGATCACAAAACTTGCGATAAGGCACGTTAGCACCAGGAAACTAACACCTACTCTGAACTGGTGCAAAGTCAGACTACAATCTGACCAAAAAAGAGAGCCCAGCCCAGAGCCACACCTGAAGAACAACAGATGCCATGGAGCCGCAGAACATGCATCCCGGAGCCCCAAGAGGGCAACAACACCCACTGCCATCACCTCCCGGACCCCACCTCCCCCCCCGAGGCCCCACTCCGGGCACCCCCCAACCACCCCCGGACAAAGATAAGTCACATCAACCACACGGAAACATATACCAAATAACCTGTATGATGTTGCACAATCACATCTGGTGACATGCATGTGTTGTCACAAAAATAGGCATCACACATTCACCTTCGAAGCAACAAATGAAAATGTATTAAAATAAACACAGAACAGAAATAAAGACACATGTCCGCTCCCCTCGGGACAATCCGTAGGTCACAGCCTGCAAGACAAAAATCATGATGAGAAGGTGTGTCCTGCGCACATCAAAGGACAGAGAGAGAGCGAAGGAGAGAGAGCGAAGGAGAGACAGATCAAAGGAGTGATAGAGCAAAGGAGAGGGAGAGTGTGAGAAAGTGGCTCTGTGTATACTGTTCCTAAATAGGTACAGGGTGTACAGAGTCCACAGTCCCCAGAGGTTTGGCAGAGGTTAAAGTTCGATATAACCTTACTCTCTAAAGTGGTAGCTTGGTCGAGCAGTAAGGCAGTATCAGAGGACAGTGTAAAGCATTTGTTGCACACACTCAGTCATCATCATCATCAAAATATCTTTATTCGGATATTGAAACATCCAAGAAAAGAGCAAAACATTTACACATTTCACAATACAATAATATGAGCAAATGATCTTAAAATATTTAAAATAAGTCATTTCTACAGGGTTTGTCCGGGGCCTTAATAACAGAATTACAAGAAAACTTATAAAGAGGCTGCAAATTCATAATATTTTAAAGTGCAGGGTGCTGACAGCTATGGAATACGAGATACCAACACAATAAAATTCTTTAAAATGCATGATCATAGCCAGTTTAAAACAATACCTTATAAAATAAGCTATATCATATTAAAACATCATAACACATCCCAAATACACTATACCATACATTTAATAATTTACATACATTCTCGGTAATGTCTACTGTTGTGTGCAAAATATATATACAAGTTTTAAGAGGCAACTTTAATCATAGAACCCAGCCCTCTGTGCCCAACATGCAAAGTTGCTTACACCTCACATCTAGACTTCCTTTATTTTGCAGCTAGTCTTAAAAAGTTCACGGTGCAAAACAAAGTAAGGGGTTCCGAGGAGAGTTTCAGGTATAAGAGTGCTACCCTTACCTGGGTACATTTATTCACTCTTAAGATGGTTTTTAAGAAAACTGCCCGTGGGTATTCATATAATGGACAAAAGAATACAAAATGGAGGGTATCCTGCGGAGATCCCAGATCGCAGCCGCACGGACCCTTTGACCCAATATCTCTTGTGAACCCTGCGGGAACAGCTAAAATGTGGTGTAAAAGATCCAGTCTGAATCTAGTCATTAAAAATCTATCATTTTTATTATATATCTGCGCCAGGTAGGGTTCTAAACCTGCTACAGATTTCGTTAATATGTGTGATCGCACTGACCCTTTCAGTATTTCACTGTCTTCCCGTGCGCAGGCTAGACGCCTGAGGTATTCAGCTTTTATAACTACTTTTAACTGGGGCATCAGGGACGTGGGCTCATCAAAATAACTAGCAAAGCCCAGCCACTTCAAAGTATCCTTCACATATTTAAGCCACGGTATCCTATGTCCTTTGTCCCTATTAATGCAATCCTTAATTATTTGTCTACTTATACTAGCCTCAGGGTTGGTCCAAATTTTAATCCAACACATTATTGGTTTAATGCTTAGTCTGTCAGTAATGTAAGGAAGCCCTAGCTCCTCGTGAACAATGTGGGCCGGTATACTTTGAGGGACTTGCAGAATCCTTCTAAGAAACTTGTTTTCCTCCAGTTGTATCATGGAAGTATTTCTGAATCCCCAAACCTCACTCCCATACATAATTTTGGAGCAACAAATTGAGTTATATAAATGCAGTATTTCGTTCGGTGACCAGCGGCCTAGTCTCGTAGCTCGATTCATGATTGAGCCCATTGTACTCGACTGATGTTTACATTTTTCTGAGATTAGTGTGTTAAAATTGAGGTGTTTGTCGAAAATTATCCCTAGATAATTAAAGACCTCGACCTTCTCTAATTTGTGACCCCCAATTTTGAAAATAAAATTCCTCGTTGGTCTTTTTCCTGCTTCCATAACATATGATTTTGTTAAATTGGGAGATAGGTCTAAATTTGCCATAAACCCACAGAAGCCATCAATAAGAGACTGCAGTCCCCTCCCTGTACGCGACAGGAGTACTGCATCATCCGCGTATAAGAAGACAGGTATGCTTCTATTGGCAACTCTAGGACAATCTACCCCCAACTCTCCAAGTGCTTTGTCCAAACCATTTATATATAGCGTAAATAAAAAGGGCGCCAAGATGCAACCTTGTCTCACACCCCTAGTACATGAAAAATGGTCAGTAAGATTCCCCTCATTACTGTATCTGACCTGAGCTGTTGTGTTCATATGTAATGTTTTTAAGATGAATATCAAACCTAAATCAGCCCCTAACAGCTCTAAAATCTCCCACAACTTTTCCCGGTTAACCCGGTCAAAAGCTGCTGTCAGGTCCATGAAGGCTAGAAAGACTGTCCCCTCGCCTGCCACGGTGTACTTTGCCACCAGGTTATATAGGTTAAGGCATTGGTCCGAGGTGGAACGGCCCATTCTAAAACCGTACTGAGTGTCAGTAATAATTTCATTTTCCTCTGCCCAGTCCATTAGGCGGTTTAGGATTACCTTCCCTAGAACCTTTGCTGACACGTCAATTAGTGAGATCGGGCGATAACATCGAGGGTCGCACTTGTTGCCCTTTTTAAATAGGGGAAAA
The DNA here is from genome assembly GCF_964204655.1 of Triturus cristatus. Lineage (NCBI taxonomy): Eukaryota > Metazoa > Chordata > Amphibia > Caudata > Salamandridae > Triturus > Triturus cristatus. The sequence continues at coordinate 917,961,101 of NC_140581.1, read as the reverse complement.
ATGCTAGCAGTTGACCAAGACCTGGGCATTCCCATTTCAACTGCCGTGTTAAAAACTCTCGTGAGTATAGGTGCCCATAGGTCGACCTGGGACAAAAATAAGTCGGGGGGAATCCCATCCGGTCCTGGGGCCTTGTTCCGTGTCAGGGCATATATTCCATCTTTAATCTCACCCACTGCAAACTGCGACCAAGAGCTTGGTAAAATGCCCACATCTGTGATTTGTCGGGCAGTGAGGCTGCCATGATTATACAGGTTCTTAAAATGAGATACCCATGCTTCAGGCAGGACATGGCAGGCCACCTTCTCATTATTCGGTGCCTGGAAACTTGGGTCATTAATCACCCTCCAAAATCTTGACATATCTCTCTTCTCAGGCCTCGTAGTAGATAGTGTGTTTCCTCTTTTTTATGGCCGATTTGTATTGAGCTCTGCATTCCACTATCCTACTCCTATCCTTAGGTACCGTTTTGAGTGCCCGTTTTAATTCTTTTTGGGCTCTGGAGCATGCTTTGTCGAACCATTTTGGTGAAAGATTAGGCATAGGCGATGATTTGGCCCTCAGTAACCTATCAATGTCCCTTGCCGTACTTTCAAAAACACTTATCAGTTCTTTACCCTCAACTTCCTGATTTAAGCACTTCCATATCCCACTTTCTGAGGATGCAATAAGTTTTTTATAAAATGCTTCCCCATCTATGTTGGTCCAACGTATACGCCTGCCCTGGTCTATTGCTTCTAATGTTCCCCTCATCATCCTATTCCTTGGCTGCATAGATAAATCCAAATCCCTCAGGGACAGCACCAAAGGGTTATGATCACTAAAAATACTAATTTCTATACTAAAATCTATGACCTTACATTTAAAACTATGTGAAACAAAGATAAAATCAATAATTGTATCCCTGCCCCTGCCTTTAAAAGAAGGATTAATAGTATTAAAGTTCCTGGGCTTGATTAAGTCCATCGTAGGGGCTAAATCATATATGCCCAGGATCTTACTTAGTTCGCTGCCTTCCGTTGTGTGCTCTAAGTGCCAATCCTTTATGGATGGGCAAGAGTCCCATTTTCCCCCTCCCCATTTCAAATATGGGCATTGGTGACAGTTAAAATAGCCCACTTAAATCAAATTAGGGTGGCTATTTCCCCTGTCGTGCACGTCTGCCAATCTGTCCTTGAGCTCATTCAACCTCTGCATTGATTGGCCCGCATTATAGAAGTTTATCAAAACAAATTTTAAGCCCTTCTTGCAATAACTGATACCCTGGATATTGTCCGAACTCCAGCCCAGGACATCCCAGGACCCTTGTAGGGAGAGAGACACGTACGTTATTAAACCCCCTTTAGCTCGGCCCATTATAGATTTTCGGGCAGGAACAAAAAACATTTTATACCCCTCTAGGGGCGGGGAACTACTGTCCATCTCCCACGTTTCCTGTAGGCAGATAATGTGGAAATTTCGACTGAAATCCAACAATTCCTTATTTTTTAATTTGGTTGAGATCCCTGAGATATTCCACGATACCACCCTAAGTTCCTCAGCCTCGTGATTTATCTCTCTCCTAGCTGGAATAGCCTGTGTTTGAGGAGAAAGTCCTGCTAGACTACTCGTTGCCAATACAATACTCTTGTCTGAGGGGTTAAGCAAAACCTCATTTGGGGGGATAACAGATGGAAGAGAATTTCCCATGGGACCCACAGTATCCCTTAGCATTGGGCTAACTGGGAGAGGGGGAATCTCCCTGTTCGCACCTTGGGCCAGTCAGTCCAGTTCATCCATCACTGCCGCATCAAACAACGGGATGAACCTGTTGATACTGAACCCAGTCTGTTGGCCCTTGTATTGGGAATTTCCCCTCTTCTGCGTGTCACTTGGCCTGACTCTTTTGAGTAGTCCCTGTAAAAAAAGTTCAGGGGGAGCATCTTCATGGTCGTCCCTCTGTCAAAAATCCCGTAACTGGAAATAAGCAGTTCTTTTACCAGCTCGGGGTGTCTGAAATTAACAATAACGCAGTCTCCTGCAAACTTTTTCTCAGAGGGTCCAACCCAGGCTACCCTCCTTGCCATAAGGATGTGGCTACTCTGTGGCTTAAACTCCTTCACATTATTATACATCCAATGATTGACCTTATTTATCAGGGAGCTTGTGGACTCTTCTCTATCCTGGTTATGGGCCGGAACCCCCACTAAGACTATCGTATAGGGACAAGAAGCTGGGGGTACATCCAACGTCTGCAGCCCCGGTGTACAATGCACCTGATCATCTAGGGAGCTATTGGCTGCTCCGAGCCCTTTTTTACTACCCTCGTGTTGTGGCCTATGGGGCACAGTAATAGGGGGGGTGCCTTTATCCTTACTGGGAGTGGGATCAACACTCCGCTTATTTCCTGCCAACCTACTTCTGTTTTCACAGGGACTAACAGGGCAAGGTGCGATCCCTAACCCTTCATGTCTCGAGCTCAGTGGGGGCACTGGGGGTTCACCGCTATTCTGTTCTAGAAGCCTACTAACTTTCTCCTCTATTCTCTTTATATGTTCCACTATGGGACCCAGATGTTTAGCAAAAAGGGCTTCCAAGTTGGCCTCTAATGTTTTCATTATCTCCCGCGACCATTCCACCCCATTTACAGAAGAGCGAATTTCGCAGTGTTGGCAGGCTGACCTATTAGTCCCGTCCTCAACAACTTTGGGTTCTTTTCTAGCCCCACCTCTTTTGGGTTTGTTATCTATTCTATTTTTGTTGGTCCCGTTGCTTTGTAAGATAACCGTGGTCCTTGTGACCTCTGAGGCAGCTGTTTCTAGGGGAGAAACTGGCACCAATAACGCTTTTTTTGAGCGGGTAACCACTTCCCTTTCCCTCCTTATTAATGCATTAGGCTCCCTCTCCCCTCCGGGTGTAATACCCCCCTGCTCTTGGTCTCCCTTTGCCCCAATTCCCGATGTTTCTACCACCAAATCTTCCTCTAATCTCACAGGGGAGAGTTCATATTGGTAGATGGTGTTTTCAGACCCCTCGGAAATCAGTAGCTCCCGTTCCCCATGTACAGGCATGTTGGTGTGAACTTGTGCCGTAGTGACACACTGGGTTACGCTATGGACAGGGAGTCCCTGGCCTGCTGGGGTGCTTACTCCTGGCGTGACACACTCAGATATTGTCCCCAACGACGAGCGTTTATGTGCCAGAAGGGAATCAAGGGACAGCCTGTTAGCTGTATTTCGTGGGTCAACAAGGATTCGGCTCGCGTAATGAATGCATCCAAAGTTCCCTTCACTCCACCCCCTGATCTAATTGTTTTTTTTTTGGATTGACCAATGTTACAACTTCAGGCTCACAAACTTACAATGTCGTTTATCTTCTTCCTTGGCCTACTAAATCACAAGAAGACACTTGGGACAAGCCCATAGAAATGTTACAATGAGTGCTAACCGGCGCTATCAACCCAAGTTAACAGGCGAAACACGAATAACAATGCACCTTGACAGGCCCCCTACTAGAAGTATGAATACCTGTATCTGGGGTTCTGTGTGCAAAACAATGGGTAGCCCTCGAGCCCCCTCCCTTGAGTTATCTCGAAAGTCCTCTTGTGAATACGAAGCTGCAGATGAGGAACTTGTATCGGGAACCAAGAGAATCGGCCCAGCCCGGCCTCCCTCGGCCCCTGACGGCCACAGACGGTCCCGCCCTTCTTCCGGGCTTCTCCCGGCGCCGCCCGCGCGCGTCCCGCGATGCGGGTGGCGGGGACAGTTAAGTAGCGCCTCCTGGCGCGCAAAGTGCGATAGTCCCGCTTCCGTATCCCAGGGGATCCTGGGTATTGTGGTCTCGTCGAGCGCTCCCCCCACACAGCGGTCGCGATGGCAGGCGACAGCGGGAGGGAGATGCAGGAACCAACACGAAGCCGGTACCCCCAGGAATCACAGGGCCACACAGGTCAGAGAAAGGGAACAAGCAAACGTGCTCCGAGAGTCAGAAAACAGCCCACACACTCAGTCAGCAAATGGTCTCACACACTCAATAACTGAACTCTAGGCCAGTGGTTTATATATAAAAAATATATGCTTGTTTTATTTTAGAACCAACAATAGGTATTAAAATATACTTTCTCAGGATGAGATGCTTTATATAAATATTTTTTCAATATGCAATTGACTTTTGTAGAAAGTTACAAGTGGTTGCAATAGGCAACACTATTTTAAACACAATAATGCATTGAGTTCAATGAAAGTTATTTTCAATAGATTACTTTTAGGATTACTTTTGTGATTCGAGGACTGGATCCTAGATTCAGTCCTGGGACAGTACTTAGAAACAAGTGATAAAAGTCGACTTAGTTACTGTTATGATTTTTAGACAATATTTTGCTATTTTAAAAGTTGACACAGAAAATATTTCATAGAAAACAGTCAATGATTCCCTATGGAAGAAAGTTCAAGTTGCAGGTATAGTAGGTTTCTCGTTACTTTTGTAATCCAGTACTGGGTGCCTAGACTCAGTACTGGGACCTTTATCCAAAACAGGTAAGTAATTAAGTTTTCACAATTTATACGATTTTTAAAGAATATTTCAAGTTTGCAGAAATCGACACTTAGAAGAAATTTCACAGAAAAATAGTCAATGGTTTCCTACGGAAGAAAATTGGGTTACTGGTAAGTACGGTTGTGAATATTCTTCAGAGTCAGTGCTGGGTATCAAGATCCAGCACTGGGAGCTCACCTAATAGCAGGTGGGTATTTTCGTTTTCCCTACTCGGCTGATTTTTGGTGAATATTTAAAGTTTTGAAAAGTCCACACAAGAAATTTCAGGAAAAAACAGTTAATGTTACCCTATGGAGAAAATTGAGTTATCGGCTTTAAGGTAAGTACTCGACTGGCAGAGTTAACGTTCTGGGCATAGACTCAGGGGTCTCCCAGGGTCAGGTAGGTACGGTTGTTACACCCACAGCGGCACAGGGGCAGCCGGGTGCAGAGAGAGTTAGGCCCAATGTCATCCTATGGGAGGCAGGGGGTCTTGGTTGGTGGCTGCTGCCTAGCAGGCCACGCGGCTGTGGGAGCTGGGCTCCTGGTCACTTGCTCAGGGCAAATGGGGAAGTAGATAGGTGTAGAGGTTACACTGCCAGGGCCACTCGGGCGGCAGGGTGCAGGGTGCTTTTGAGCCTTCGGGCGCTCAGTTGATTTCAATGGGAAAGCTCCGGTTTAGAAAAAGACTGCAAGCTCGGGGACGAAGATTCTTCAGGTGCCACCACCACTTCGAGAGGTAAGTTGGGTAGTTGTAAGATAGGTAGGTACCCCGGAGTTGGGCACAGGGGGCCACGGGGCGCCGGGTGCAAGGGTGCCTTTTGGTGTCGGGAAATCTTACCCTCTGTTGATCGCGGTTGGGGGGGCACCTGGTTCTAAGGCTGCAGGAGTCGCCAGGAGCGTCGAGGGAAGTCCTTGGGTGTTGGACTCTGGGTCACAGTCGCCATGGGGTCGTCCTCGTGGTATTTGTTCACTCTGGCACAGGCCAGGCTTGGCGGGTGCAGAGTGTGAAGGGTTTGCAGTTCCGGGCTGATGCCAGGGATTAGAAGCAGATTTTGAGTAGAACCTCTACTCATGGGAGTCCCAGGGGCTTAGAGCCAAAAGGTAGCCAGGTCCTCCGGGGTTTGTGAGGTTACTGGCCACAAGAGGTGCCGGGTTGGAGCAGGAGCAGGTTCGAGGGTCAACAGGCCGGTAGGGCTGGGGCCAAAGCAGTTGGTGTCTTCCTCTTCTTAGCAGCTGCAGAGCAGGTCTTCTTTCTTCTTGCTCTTCTTTGTATTTTGGAATCTGGAATCTGGGGAAGGAAGGTTCAGGGTGCCCCTCAATACTAGATTTAGGGGCGTTACAGGTATGTGAAGGGCAGGGACCAATGGGTCCCTGTCCTGGGGTGGATACACCCCCTATCCTGCCTCTCTCCTGTGGGAGGGGGCAGTAGACTAGTCCTGATTGGGCAGGGCTCCCTATCTTCAAGATGGCGAGAGCCCGGAGATGTGCTTTACCTCGCCTCCCCCACCTGAGGGGTGGGGTTGGCAGGCTGGCATATCCCCTGTCATTATTTGGGGTTTCCGGCCAAGCTTCCCACCAGAGTGGGGGGTTGCAGTGGCCTGGGGAAGCTCACAGAGGCGGCATGCCTTTGAAGCTTCCCCCTGCCCATCCTGGGGGAGGAGATCTAGCACCTCGCCCAGGATGTGCATTGTTGCAGGCCCAGGAGAGCAGGGGCTCTCCTACCCAGGGGTCCAGCAACATGTCTGCTGTGTGGCAGCCTAGGCAGCCTCTCAGACCAGACGTAGATTTTAGGTTAGGTTTCAGGGGGCATCTCTAAGATGCCCTCTGGGGTGCTTGGTACATTAAATCCCACACTGGCATCAGTATGGGTTTAATGTGCTGAGAAGTTTGATACCAAACTTCTCAGTCTTCAGTGTTGCCATTAGGGTGCTGTGGAGTTCGTGTTTGACGAGCTCACAGCACCATGTGCTCTTAAATGGCAGCACTGCACTTACAGTGCCCAAGAATGGACCTGGGTACTGTAGGGGCACAGGGCTCCTGCTACTGTGCCCACACCACTGGCATAGGGCAACCAGCTAGAGGGGTGGCTGATGTATGCCAGGGCAATGTAGGTGGTGGGCATGGCACACAAGGATGTGTGCCATGTCAACTCTTTGTTTTGTCCTGTACCCAGACACTCAGCCTGCCAGGGCAGTGTGTGTGTGTTAGGGTACAGGGCCTCTAAGGGTGGCACAATGAGTGCTGCAGCCCTTCGAGGCCCTCCCTGGTCACAAGGCCCTGGGTACCTAGGGTACCATTTACCAGGGGCTGACATGTGGCCAGGGTTTGCCAATTTGGGTTTTAGGTTTTTAGGGAAGGAACATAGGCCCTGGGCACCTGATTGGCAGGAGTCCAGGACACACTCAGTCAAAGTACATTCAGCAATTCAGCAAAAAGTGGGGGCATACCATGCAAGAAAGATGGCACTTTCTCACACAGAGCGAAGGAGAGAAAGAGAGAGAGTGAAGGAGAGTGAGAGAGAGCGAAGGAGAGAGAGAGCGTAGGAGATAGAGAGTGAAGGAGAGGGAGAGCGAAGGAGAAGGAGCGATAGAAAGACGGACAGAGAGGGGGAGCGAGAGAGAGACAGAGAGGGGAAGCAAGAGAAAGACGGACAGAGAGGGGGAGAGAGAGATAGACAGACAGAGAGGGATATACGAACAGATAGGTGGAGAGAGAGCTAGAGAAAAGAAGAGAGGGACAGGGAGAGAGAGTGCTGACACTGCGCACCCAGGCCACATTACCCACCTGCTGCCACCAGGTGTCTCTCCAATCAGCAATTTTAAGAATGGGTCCTCCTAAAACACAGAAAGAAGTCAGATTTTTTCTGGGAATGGTTGGATGCTGTAGCCAGTGAATACCAAACTTTTCTCTGGTGGATAAACCTTTATTAAAGCTGACACACAGAGATGTGCATGATCTGCTTCCATGGGACAACGAATGCAAGAATACTTTGCTAGCACCGAGGGAAAGTCTCTCTCATGCTCCGGCACTATGAATGCCAGATTATCCTAAGAGATGTACTTTGTTTAGCAGTGAGAGGGAGGGCTGTACTCTCTCAGTGTTCACACAGATATGCAGTCAGGCTAGAAGTGCATAGCATGCTTTTTAATTACCCTTGATCCCATCGCCGGAGGTTTGCCTGGTTTTCTGAAATCAGTAGCTGCGGTGAGTCTCAGTCTCGAGAGGTGTGAAAGCATAGTGATGGGACATCCTTTAACTGTCATGGTCCCTCATTCAGTGCTTACCAGAACCAAAACCCAATACATGGGGAGTCCCCTCTTACTAAATATAAGCAGCAAATTCTTACATCTGACAACGTGATGTTGAAACGGTGTCAAGTTTTAAATCCTAGCACCTTCCATAAAGATTTTAAAGTTCTGATGATTTTGAACATGACTGTCTAAATGTGATGGAGTTAGGCACTAAGCCAAGATCCAACATAAAAGATGTTTGTGGATAGATTATTCTTGAGAGCAAATTATGGTTCCCTGAGACCAGCTTTTTGCTGTCTGCACAACCCAAGGCATTGTTGAATCTTCCTGGTGTCAAGAATTCCTGTCATGCGAGGGGAGGAATACGGTAACCAGCGAAAACGGACTACATCTCCCAGGATGCTTAGCGGTTGAGAGGTTATGTAAACAGGAGAGCTGTTACATAACTCAAGGAAAACACGCCCTTATGTAAACAGGAGAGCTGTTACATCACTCAAGGAAAACACGCCCTTATGTAAACAGGAGAGCTGTTACATAACTCAAGGAAAACACGGCCTTATGTAAACAGGAGAGCTGTTACATAACTCAAGGAAAACACGCCCTATAAAGGGAGGAACCGGGAGGTACAACGCTGTCGGATATTGTGTTTACACCGACGTACCTGCTTAGTGAAGAGCAGTGTTCCGGAGTGGTGCTCCAGTAAGGCAAGAACGGAGGTAGGTCGAGTCGATACTCCCTGGGCCGTGTCTTGCCCCATCGTCACCTGTGAAGGACCCGGAAGCTCTACCGGATAACCATTGAGCTTCGCTTTTTGACTCGGCTGAGTCAAAGCGCAGTGGCGCTTTTGCTGGTTGGAGTCGTAACTCCCAGCCCGACCAGAGATACAGGGACTGCCAGCTGTAACGCACACCAGGAGGTGTTTGCCGCGTTACAGACTCGGAAGTCCACGGGATCGATCGAGCGGCTGCTCTCGGTTCAGTCTTCTTTGCTTGTGATTGGGGTATCGGTGACGCATCACCAGGAGGTGACTCCGCGTCCCGGTGCAGTCTGAGGAAGAGGTTGAGCGGCTGCTCCCTTCAGGTAGAGACCCCGGCTGGGTGTTTCCCTGACTCCTCGATTCTCCCCAACACTCTTCGTGCCCCTCACAGCCTACCGATTGGCATTGTCGGCCATTTCATTTCTGCCCTCTGTTGGCATACGCCGGGATCGGCGTATATGCAGAGGACGGTTAGGACCATCCGTGCTGTGGGCTGGTAACGTACTTAGCCTGGAGGATTCCAGTGACTATAACCTTTGTTTATTCCTTGTATTATTTTTGCCTTCATTAAAATAACTAAACCTTCACAAGTGGTTGCGTTCTCATTATCGTGTCTGTTAAACGATCCTGAGACGTTCAGGGCGTTACAAAATATCCGACCTTAATAACACTAACTGTCTCCCGGTCGATAACAGACATGGCAACACTTGATGATGTGCTGGCTGCTTTGGCGACCGTGCAAATTGAATTGGCTGCCTCCAGGCAAGAAACAGCCGATGTAAAAGCCAGACTGGATGCTATCCAATTGGACCCGCTCACGCCCAGCACCTCCCTCACGAACCAGACCCCTGCGGTAGTAGTGGAAATGCCGGTAGCCGTCCCCTTGGCAACACCAGAGAGGTACAGTGGGGATCCTAATACAGTGCAGGTATTCCTCACACAAGTGGCGCTACATTTATCGTGCAAACCAAGGGCGTTCCCCACGAGTCAGGCTCGTGTGGCTTTCCTTATATCCTATTTGGCTGGAAACGCGGCACAATGGGCCGTACCTCTGGTGAGCAGGGACGACTCCATCTTATGTGATTGGGGTGCTTTTCGCGAGGAATTCCTGAAGGTCTTCGACAGAAGGGCTGACTCGTACACGGCGGACCGTGAAATGCTTGAGTTGAGACAGGGATCCAACGACCTGGTGCAGTATCTCAACGCGTTCCGAAGGCTGGTTGCGGAAACCAAGTGGCCTGTTGCTAAACAGACGGCGCTCTTCCATCACGGGCTGTGCGATGAGCTCAAGGACGCCGTGGCTCATATTGACCCACAACCCAAGACATGTGAGGGCCTTATCAACCTGGTATTACGGCTGGAACATAGGCTAAGTGAAAGAAAGGGGGATCATGGGAGAAAAGGAAAATCCCTTCCATCCTATGTGACAGTGGGAAGTCCTGAAACTTCCACCGCATCTAAGGGAGAACCCATGGACATCGGCGCAATACGAGCGAGCCTCACAGCCACGGAGAAAGAGTCACGCCGTAAACAAGGATTGTGCCTATATTGTGGCAAAAAAGGCCACTACGTACGTGAATGCCCTGCCAAACCGAAGACGTCACGTTATCGGGCCAACCGGTCGGTAACAGCCGTGGTGGACGTACCGGCGGAAAACTAGAGGACTCCCAGACCAAAGAAGGGGCATCTCGGAGTCACTTATCCATCCCTTCACTTTCTAACTTGGTCACTAAGGGACAACGACACCTGTTTCTCACGGTGCACGTGGGAGTGCATGACCAGTGGATACCCGTTGTGGCCATGGTGGATTCAGGGGCCACTGGCATGTTTATGGACCACAACGAGGCATGCAGGCTAGGGCTAGTGCTTCTTCCCAAAGCTGTACCCGAAGACGTCTATGCTGTAGACGGAAGGCGATTGGTGACGGGGCCCATCGGGCAGCACACGGGGGTCCTTCCGATGAGATGTGGGAGGAACCATTTGGAACAAATCGATTTTAACATCATCCGAGCGCCCCAATATGGCGTCATATTGGGATTGCCGTGGCTACAGAAACACAACCCCTCTGTGGATTGGCCAACACATCGCATCGAACTGACGTCACCGTATTGCATCCTGCATTGTGGAATAAGAACGGAATCCCTTGACGCAGATGAGAGCGGGAGTCAGACGGTGGCTACAGCGGCAGAAAAAGATGTGGCTCTCCCCCAGGCTTATCACAGTTTTGAGGATGTATTTGATGAGGTGAAAGCAGAAGTGCTACCACCACATAGACAGTTTGACTGCCAGATCGACCTGGTGCCAGGGGCCAGCGTTCCCAGCGGCAGGCTGTATGCCCTGACGGAGCCTGAAAACGTGCATCTCCGGGGGTACCTGGATAAACTCCTCAAGCTAGGATTCATCCGCCCGTCCAAGTCTGCGGCCGCCTCGCCACTCTTCTTCATCCCGAAGGCTAATGGGGAGCTGAGAGCCTGTGTGGACTTTAGGGCATTGAATGCGATAACCGTAAAGAATCGGTACCCCTTGCCTCTCATCAGTGTACTTCTGGAACAGGTCAAGAAAGCTCGTATCTACACCAAGTTGGATTTGAAAGGGGCATACCATCTGGTGCGCATGAGGGACGGAGACGAGTGGAAGACCGCCTTTAAGACCAGGTTCGGCCTTTTTGAGTACCTCGTCATGCCGTTCGGTCTGTGCAACGCCCCGGCAGCCTTTCAGTACTTTTTGAATGAGGTATTCAGAGAGGAGTTGGATATCTACGTGGTCGTATATATCGACGACATCCTCATCTATTCGTCCAGTGTGGAGGAGCACGTCCACCACGTCAAAGCTGTGCTCCAAAAGCTGAGGGAAAACATGCTGTTTTGTAAACTCAGCAAGTGTGACTTCCACGTCACATCCGTGGAATTCCTCAGAGTGATGCTGAGTCCAGAGGGACAGGAGATGGCAGAACGAAAGATCAAGGCGGTGAAAGAATGGCCGGTGCCCCAAAGCATGAAGGACGTCCAAAGTTTCATTGGCTTCGCCAACTTTTACAGGCGGTTTATAGATGGATTTTCAGGATTGGTGGCCCCAATCACACAGCTACTGAGGAAATCCAAGGAGTTTGTCTGGTCCCCTGAAGCGAACAAAGCCTTTGAGGCCCTGAAAAGCACCTTTGGTAAGGCGCCGGTGTTGGCTCACCCCGATCCGGATCTCCCCTACGTGGTGGAAGCGGACGCATCGGATGTGGCGCTGGGGGCTATCTTGTCCCAACGCAACCACGACACAGGGGTGCTTCATCCCGTTGCGTACATGTCCCGCAAACTCAACGACGCCGAACGCAACTACCATATTGCGGAGAAGGAGCTTCTCGCAATCAAGGACGCCTTCACCGAATGGAGGCATTGGTTGATGGGGGCAAGACATGTGGTATCGGTGTACACGGACCATCGGAACCTACAGTTCATGACGGCCACAAGACACCTTTCTCCCAGACAGCTGCGGTGGATGATCTTCTTTGCGGGGTTCAACTTCCGCATCACATATCGGCCGGGGACGGAAAACCGGAAGGCGGACTCCCTGTCACGTCAATCTGCAGTTAAGGAACCATTGCCTGCGACCGAGCATTCCATCATTTCCCCGAGGATGGTATTGGGGGTTATCCAACCGGATACTTTCCTGAGGGGAATAAAAAGAGGGATCAGGTCATTCGCATGGCGGAGGTGGCTCCTCAGTCACAGAGAATGGCAGCTGAAGGATGGGATACCCCTGAAGGGCAGGTGCCTATTGATACCCACGCCTAGGCTAAGGAAACAAGCATTCATCTGGTGCCATGACTCTCCATGCGCAGGTCATTTGGGCTTTGAAAAACCGTGGCTAGCATGGGACGGCATTTCTGGTGGCCAACCATGAGAGTGGATGTCAGGAGGTGGGGACAGGAGTGTCCTACGTGTGCTACCATGAAGGCCGACCATGGCCGAACCCAAGGGCTCTTACATCCACTTCCGACCCCGGATAGACCATGGGATAGCATATCACTGGACTTCGTGGTGGGCCTACCGGTAGACCAGGGGATGACGGCAATACTGGTGGTGGTGGATTACTTGACGAAAATGGGGCACTTCATCCCCTGCAAGAGAGTCCCTACGGCCGGGGAATTGGCGTCACTACTCTTAAAGAATGTGGTACGACTGCATGGATTACCTGGGGTGATCGTGTCGGACCGGGGGTCGCAGTTTACTGCGCAATTCTGGAAGATTTGGTGCACTGCGCTGCATGTTAAGACCGCCCTGTCCACCAGCTACCACCCTCAAACGGACGGCCAAACCGAGCGTCTGAACCAAACGCTCAAACAGTATCTGCGATGTTTTGTGGACCAGGGCAGGGAAGAATGGGTCGACTTGCTATAGGTTGCAGAGATAGCCTATAACAACGCCACTCACAGCTCCACACAGTCATCTCCGTTCTATAGCAACTATGGCCAACATCCCAGGTTCTTGCCATTTCTACATCCGTTCAGAGAGGACAGGATTCCCGCCACAGCGGACAGGGTGGCACACATAAAAGACACGTTGATGCGCTCAAGGGCTGTCCTAATAGAGGCCAAGAGAAGATACAAGGCCGCGGCAGACAGGAAGAGAAGGCCCGGGCCACTGTACCACACTGGAGACTACGTCTGGATATCCACAAGAAACATGAGGTTTCGAAAGAACAGTGTGTTCCATCCCAAGTACATGGGCCCCTATCGAATTACCAAGTGTATGGGTCCCGTGAACGTGAAGGTGTGCTTGCCCCAGTCATTGCGGATACACCCTGTCTTTCATGTATCATTGCTCAAACCAGCACCCTCCAAGCCGTCTGGGACACCTAGGCCGGTATGCGTGGAGTCGGAGGTGGAGTATGAAGTGTCGGGCATACGGGCGTCCAAATGGCGCAGGGGGAAGCTGTGGTACCTGGTTGCGTGGAAAGGCTATGGCCCGGAGGAGCAGTCATGGGAACCGGCTGAAGGGGTTCATGCTCCGCGCTTGGTCTCCTTGTTCCATCGGCGTTTTCCTGCCAGCGCTGGACCCGGGGGGAGCCGCTGAGAGGGAGGATGTACTGTCAAGAATTCCTGTCATGCGAGGGGAGGAATACGGTAACCAGCGAAAACGGACTACATCTCCCAGGATGCTTAGCGGTTGAGAGGTTATGTAAACAGGAGAGCTGTTACATAACTCAAGGAAAACACGCCCTTATGTAAACAGGAGAGCTGTTACATCACTCAAGGAAAACACGCCCTTATGTAAACAGGAGAGCTGTTACATAACTCAAGGAAAACACGCCCTTATGTAAACAGGAGAGCTGTTACATAACTCAAGGAAAACACGCCCTATAAAGGGAGGAACCGGGAGGTACAACGCTGTCGGATATTGTGTTTACACCGACGTACCTGCTTAGTGAAGAGCAGTGTTCCGGAGTGGTGCTCCAGTAAGGCAAGAATGGAGGTAGGTCGAGTCGATACTCCCTGGGCCGTGTCTTGCCCCATCGTCACCTGTGAAGGACCCGGAAGCTCTACCGGATAACCATTGAGCTTCGCTTTTTGACTCGGCTGAGTCAAAGCGCAGTGGCGCTTTTGCTGGTTGGAGTCGTAACTCCCAGCCCGACCAGAGATACAGGGACTGCCAGCTGTAACGCACACCAGGAGGTGTTTGCCGCGTTACAGACTCGGAAGTCCACGGGATCGATCGAGCGGCTGCTCTCGGTTCAGTCTTCTTTGCTTGTGATTGGGGTATCGGTGACGCATCACCAGGAGGTGACTCCGCGTCCCGGTGCAGTCTGAGGAAGAGGTTGAGCGGCTGCTCCCTTCAGGTAGAGACCCCGGCTGGGTGTTTCCCTGACTCCTCGATTCTCCCCAACACTCTTCGTGCCCCTCACAGCCTACCGATTGGCATTGTCGGCCATTTCATTTCTGCCCTCTGTTGGCATACGCCGGGATCGGCGTATATGCAGAGGACGGTTAGGACCATCCGTGCTGTGGGCTGGTAACGTACTTAGCCTGGAGGATTCCAGTGACTATAACCTTTGTTTATTCCTTGTATTATTTTTGCCTTCATTAAAATAACTAAACCTTCACAAGTGGTTGCGTTCTCATTATCGTGTCTGTTAAACGATCCTGAGACGTTCAGGGCGTTACACCTGGCTTCTAGGTACAACCTCAGCACAAGCTGCATAATTGAGTGCCCTTACCAGAGCCTGCAGATTAACAGCTCAAATGAGAGTAACTATATTTACAGATAGTACGTATGGCTTTGATGTTGTCCACGAGGTTTCATGACATCATCTGGTTCACTGATTAGAAAAGGTGAACATGTAAGGAGGTTATTGGATGTGTTACAACTGCTCACTCTAATTACTGTTGCTAAATGTGCAGCTCACTGAAGTGACAATGTTTATGTCTTAGTCGGCAATAGATATGCTGATGATGTAGCACGATATTGTGCCATAGTGGCCTGACCATTTAATGGAACATTCACAGATGAGTCTCAGGAAGACACTGTCATTCAGTGTTGATGCCTATAACTTACACAAAGGAAGAACTCGAGAGCTTGCAGGAAAATGTCACTGAGGCAGACCAGCAAGGTTGGATCAGAGCAGCCTGTGAAAACATGCAAATTACATTTGGATTTCAGCAGATTGAAGACTAATGTTACCAGACAGTTTGTCATCTCCCATAACACAACACTTCCATGGCCCCATACATTTAGAAAGGGATGCTATGGCTAGGTCCTTTAGACAGAACTGGTTTAATCCCAGATTGAGTATGCTTGCAGAGGATCTATGTCACCATTGTGTAACATGGCAACAGATAAATGTAGGGAACCGATCACCAGTAACATTGAGACATAGGGAGATCAGGTGGTCCTTTCTTTTTTTTTTTGTCCTCATCTCACCATATAGCGTCTGCAAAACAAGCAAGAAGTCATCCTTCCAACCTGGGCACCCCAGACTTCTGCAACTGCGTTGGCTTTAGGCCTAACCAGGCCAGCTTCTTCGTTCGTTCGAATCTTGGTGCAATCATAGGACAAGAGGCAAAAACCCAGTCTCATTTCTCTACCCCATGATAAGAGCAGTGACCAGATGTTGATGTTATTATCATTCAAATGTCCCTGGTCCATACAGGCCATACCAAATGAAGCACTCAGCCAGTTCTCATATAATGGGGGCCGTGTATCTTTCCACAGTTTACAAATCTCCCTCCGAGCAATAAGAATCAAATACAAGTGCAAGGCTTTTTGAATTGCCAGCAACTAATTCATCAGTTCATCATCAATACCAAATATTACTATGGAGAGATTCAAATATATCTTGACTTTAAAAATGGCTCCAAGATCACGCTCCACGTTCTGCCAGCACCCACTTAGGTTAGGGCACTCAAAAAATATATGTATATCATCCCCCGCAGAAAAGTCACATCTTGGGCACTTCGAGGAGGAGAGAGGGGCGAATCTAACGTAGAAATGATTTTTTTTAAGGGATGCCGGTTTAACAAACTTATATAGTGTTTGAAGAGATAAGTCATACAAATCAACATCTATAGTATCCAAGGCTGATACATTCCACACAGCATACTGTGGAGGGAGATCTGTGCCGTCTGCATCCAAAAGTTTCTTATACCAATACCCAACCTCCTTTTTTATAGGGTTTGGATTTTGAAGGCGAAGCTCGATTTCCCAATTTCCACCAATAGACTCTTTCTCAGCTGTATACCAGGAGGACAGTTGTAGATATTTGCATTTTGGAAAAAAGCTTTCTATTTTAGTTTGTAATAACTCCCAAGGGTGGACTCCATCTGAGGATATAAGATCAGACCAAATCGCGATGCCAGCCTTTTTTATGGGTAACGCGAGACTATCCTCCAGACAAGAAGGTAACCTGGGGGAATCCCAAATGGGAGTGAACTCCAAATAGTAGCCGATGCCCCATTTACTTCTAACCCTATACCACACTTTAAAAGCTGTTTTTAAACTTTCAAGCTGACTTTTTTGAAAAACCTTGGAGCCCCAAACTCATATAAAAAAAAAACTCCCCCACCCTCAAATGTGGCCATTACTCTCAATATCTTCCCCCAATTAGTTTCCCCAGTGATAGTAAGTTGCATCAGAATGTTTTAAACTGAAAGGCGAAAGAATACCATAGCAAGTCCGGGAGAGCAAGACCTCCCTTCAGGAGATTACGTCTTAGCTTCTTCCAGGAGAGCCTGGCTCTTTTATTGGACCAGAGGAAACTGCCTATTTTGCCTTGGATTTTACTAATATCCTTACGGGGAAAATCAAGGGGGATGGTACTAAACACGTATGTCAATTTTGGCAAAATGACCATCTTTACCAAGTTGAACTTGCCATAGCGGTAGATTTTGCCATCTTAAAAAAAGGTGGTCTATCTCTTTCAACACCTTCATCAGATTGATCTGAGGAATATCATCCAGGTCTTTGACTATAGTTATCCCCAGGTATCTGAATTCCTTACTTATTCTGCTAGCCCAGTTGTTGATGTTCCAGCACATTACCTCTGTCTTAGAGGAATTGGCAAGATAACCTGAATATAAACCAAATTCCTCCAAGAGGGCTTCCACTCTTGGAAGTACCTCCACTGGATTGTTGGTATATAGCAGCAGGTCGTCTGCATATAGGGCTAACTTACTACTGTATTGATGGACGCTTAAGGGAGTGATTAATTCATCCATTCTTAAAGTTTGAGAAAGTGGCTCTATATATATATATCAAACAGTAAGGGCCAGATGGGACAGCCCTGCCTTGTTCCCCTTGTTATGTTAAAGCTTGATGTTAACATGCCATTTAACAGAATAACTGCGGAGGCGCCATGATAGCAGCCGATCAAGGTCTGTATAAAGATTGAACCAAATCCCATAATCTTTAGGGTTTCCCATAGGAAGACCCAACACACCCGGCCGAACGCCTTAGCTGTGTCAAATGCCGCCACGGCCAAAGGCTCTGACCGGGCCACTGCTAGATCAATACTGCCTATTAATTGCAGAGTCTTCTCCTGAATAAACCTCCCTGGGATGAAACCCTTTTGGTCTGTGTTTATCAGCTGCGGGACTAGCTTGACCAATCTCCCTGCCAAAATGCTCATAAAGATCTTATAGTCGGCATTAAGCAGGGAGATTGGTCTATATGAGTCGGCTTTAAGGGGGTCTTTCCCTGGCTTCAGGATGAGAACGATCGTAGCCTCCTTCCAAGATTTAGGAACTCTACCTTCTGGACTGTAGATGTAGTTGAATAGTTCGCACAGTCTTGGAACTAACTCATCCTGAAGGATTTTATAAACTTCACCTGGAAGAGCATCAGTCCCCGCAGCTTTGTTGTTCTTGATCTTATTTATGTACAATTTTATTTCGCTCTCAGTTATGGGGGCATCAAGAGAAACTCGGCTGCCCTCAGTTAATACCGGTAGTTCTTTATGCCGCAGCCACTTTTGAATTTTCTCGGAGCTAGGAATTATGTCTTCTCTATATAGATCTGAGAACAGGGAGAGGAGGCACCTTTGCATATCCTCCAGTCTATATGAGGTCGCCCCACTCTCATCGATGGTTAATTCACTTATATTATTTTTAGCTCGATCTACCCGCGCCTTCCAAGCCAAAAGGGCACCCGCCTTTTCACCGTATTCATAATTTTGCATATTATGAGCGGACCACTGGGCCTTTACTACCTTTTGTTCCAATTTCCCCCTATACTCCTGCTGCAGACGTTCAAGATCATTAAGGACTTGTGACAATTTTTCGGGATGGGTCTGGGGACAACTCACCCTTTCTCCTTCCAGCTTGCTTATCTCTCTTTCCAGGTTTTGAAATTCTAGGGCCTCTTCCCTATTCTTAGAGCATATCAAACTGTGTAGCTGACCACGTAAATGTGCTTTAAACGCGTCCCAGACAAATTCTAAGGAGGTTGAGCCTATATTAACAGCAAAATAATCAAATGTAGAAGCTTTAAGTGCACTGATTATTTCAATATTGGACAGCATTGCCATTTTCAATGTCCATCTAGGACTAAGACTTTGCCTTTTACCTAGATATGAAAAGGATACGATTCTGGAGGAACGACCGTGTTTTTTGCTGAAAAAGGTAAAGCCTGATTTATCACTCTTTTTAGTCCTCCATACATCAGCCAGCCCAAGATCATGGATCATATTAGTCATTGCCCTACGGATACGTAGGGCTCCGACATAATAACTATGATTAGATCTATCCCGTAAGGGATTGAAAAGGACGTTAAAATCACCTCTGATAATTATTGGAGAAGTGGTTTCTATTAATTTGGCTTGCATTTTATAGATATGGCGTGGTTCATCAACATTAGGGCCATAGAATGAAACTATAGTTAACTCTGACCCTCCGATTTCCAGCTGTGCTATAATCCATCTCCCTGACTGATCTGATAAGACCGATTTAATGTTAACTCTAGCTCCTGACCTAATTAAAATTGCCACCCCTTTATTATGAACTGCCTGTTCAGATGAACAAAAGTGCTCAAACCAGTGATATTTACCAAAGATGGCCCGGCATTCAGAATGGCTCAGGTGAGTCTCTTGTAGGAGACAGACCTGAGCAGATGATTGTTCAAGGAATTTCATAACCAATCTTTGTCTACAGGGACATCTGAGCCCATTGATGTTCCAAGAGATAAATTTGATTTTACTACTCATTAAAGCTGCAACATCTACCCGCTGACAAAACTTCATTCAGACATTCAAAGGATGGCTTAAATTTTAAAACAAAGTTGAGATTGAGGATATTTTTTTGATTTTTCCCCATTGCACCCCCACCCGTGCTCCCCCACTCCCCCTCTTCCCCTCCCTTCCCCAGTGACCCCTTCACCCCCTTACTACCCTGGGGAACCCCCCCTTCTCCTTCGAGCATAAGCCCTATGGGCAAGATCACCTGGACGTGACCATGACAAGAGAACTCGGTTTTATAGATAGTAAACCAGTCTCTCCAGGGATGCACAGCGATACAATCAATACAATCAATACAATCAGTACAATGAATGTTGGGTACGTGCTCCACCCCCTCTTCCTCCTATACCCCACTCCCGTTCCTTATTTTATCGATGAGGGCATCTACTTCCTCAATTTGACGCAAATTATGCATGTGGTTATTCCACATAATCCGGAGAGATGCCGGAAATCTCAATTGTGTCTTAGCCCCCAGTGAATTTAGGATTGCCATTCTTTTACCTAACTCCCACTGTTTTGTTGCTGTAGTGTAGGAGATGTCGGACCTAATAGAGAAAGAAAATGGCTGGAGAAGGAGTTACTTTTGACCAAACCTGCTTTCAATGCCAAGGATAAGATTTTCTCCGTTACAGAGTATGTGAGAAAATTAACTAACATTTTTCTTGGCTTTTGTTTTGCAAGATTCCTCTTGTATGGGTCCCGATGGACTCGCTGAATATCCAGAGCCAAATCCAGTTCCGGGAAATCCTTGAGGATTGTTTCTTTTAAGAGGGAAATCACAAAGTTTTTAATGTCTCCCCCCTCCAGGTGCCGATTCCGATCAGTTAAAAATATTCCCCGTAAGAATCGTATCCGGATTTTTTTCCGTACGAATCGTACAAGTCCCGTACAAACTGGCAAGTACGATTCGTATGTTAAAAACTCCATACGAATCGCATTGGGAAAATTCCCCGACACGTCCTCGGGTCGGAAAAAGTGTCCGACACGTCCCCGGACAGTTTTACGTACAAATCGGTAAACTGAAGTCCGAGCGCGCAAGTACGATCCGTCCCGTCCGTCCGAATGCACAACCGTATGGAAAAAACACCGTACGGAGTGATCTCCCATAGCAACCATGGAGACGTCCAAACATGTGCCCGCATACGTGCCGAACACCCCCTCAGCCCACCCCCCCAAGTACGCGCCGTACCCCCAGCCCCCCCATGTACGCGCCGTACCCCCACCCCACCCCCGTAGGCACGGAGCGTACCCCCACCCCGTAGGTACGGAGCGTACCCCCACCCCGTGTAGGTACGAAGCGTACCCCCACCCCCGTAGGTACGGAGCGTACCCCCACCCCAGCCCGTAGGTACGGAGCATACCCCCCCTAGGTACGGAGTGTACCCCCCACCCCACCCGTAGGTACGGAGCGTAGCCCCACCCCCGTATGTACGGTGTGGACCCCAGCGTATAGCGCTGGGGGTCCGCACCGTACCTACGGGGGTGGGGGTACGCTCCATACCTACGGGGTGGGGGTACGCACCGTCCATAGGGGGGTATGCACCGTCCATAGGGGGGTGGGGGTATGCACCGTCCATATGGGGGGGCTGGGGGTATGGCGCGTACATACGGGGGGCTGGGTGTACAGCACGTACATACGGGGGGCTGGGGGTACTGCACGTACATACGGGGGGCTGGGGGTATGTGCTGGGGGACGGTGCTTACATACGGGGGCTGGGGGTACGCACCGTCCATACGGAGTTGGGGGTACGCACCGTCCATACGGGGGTGGGGGTACACACCATACCCCCAGCACCCCGTATATGTACGCGCCGTACCCCCAGCCCCCCGTATGTACGCGCCGTACCCCCAGCCCCCCGTATGTACGCGCCGTACCCTCGCTTCCCGTATGTACGGCATGTACCCCCAGGCCCCTACACCCTGCCCGTGCCTGTACGCACCCTACCCCAGGCCCCTACACCAGCACCCTCACCCACCATTGCGCATGTACGAGTCGTACCAAGCCATAGCAAATGTGAGCACTGTACAACAACATGGCCGATGTACACACCTTACAGACGCGAAAAACACACGTACTGAACCAGGACACTGCAAAACACCACAAGGAGAGTCAATTCGAATCGCATAACACCACAAAACACGTCCAACAAGCCCAAATACATCCAATACACTGACCTGCAACAGCCAAACAGGTAAAGAGAGGCCCAAAACACAATCACTCCTTATAACACACCCACCCAAAGTTCGAACACAGCCACACCCACAAATGGACCAATAAAAAGGGCCCACACACACAAACCATGAGCCTTTGCAACAGACCCACTGCTGCCAGACCCCACAGACAACCCACAGCACCACACTTGAAGCTTGACTACACCTTACACTTGCACACCTTCACACAACCACCTTCACAAACACCCCCTCATCACATTCACACACACCTTCACAACCACACACACACACCCACAACCATCCACACCCACACCCCACACCATGCCCACAGACAAGAATCCAAAGTTCACAACAGCGGAGCTGGAGATCCTTGTCAACGAAGCCACAGCTCTTTGGAACATTGGTCAGACAGACCAGCGTAGCAGCAAAATCAGCCATATGGCAGAGGATCGTTGAGAGGGTGAATGCTGTTGCGCCCATCAGAAGGACCAGGCATGAATGCCAAGCCAGGTGGTACGATCTGCGGAGGACGGTCCGCCACAAAATGACTGACGGATATAACCAAGGGAACATCACTGGAGGTGGCCCGCCCCGCAGACCGGTACACTACCATCCCTGGGGGGAGAAGGTGATGCGCACGCTGCCGCCGGTGGGAGTACACGGAGTAGAAGGAGTCGCCGAGCCTGGTGAGTACACAAACAACTCACCTCACATGGGGGAACCGCATCAACAACCCAACTCCCAATAATGCACGCAACTACCCCAAAGCCATCACCGGACACAACCACACTCCAAAAACACGCACATGCCACTAGCGGCTCCATGCCCCATGCACCAAGCAAGGCCATGCCAAGTCACAGGCCACACAAAACACCAACACAAGACAGGATGTCCGTGATGCCGGGAGGGTGGGCCTCCAAAAAAACATTGTGCAACTCAGAAGCAGACACCAATGCCCTCAGCCCATATGGCCTAGGGCAGAGCTATACAAACAGTGTGTCCCGACACTGTACTGTGTCGCCTGCAAATGGTGGCCGCATCGCAGGATGACATGGGTATGAAGGCCCAATTTGCACATAACAGCAGCTAATGAAGAGGCATCACTGTGAAAGAGTGTCAGCACACAACGCCGCAGCAGCGCAGACTCAGAGACACTCTGCCCAATGGGGGCCGGGAGATTCTAAACAAAGCCACATGAACAAGCCAATGGCCTTTGAAAGACCTGCAAAGTGTGTGTGCCCAGGAAGCTGGGCTGAGGTGACAGAGGGTGACAGACAGACGGAGGGAGAGGGAGAGAGAGGGAGGGAGACAGAGGGCGACAGAGGGAGACAGACAGAGGGAGGAGGGTGACAGAGGGAAGGAGAGAGGGAGACAGAGTGAGACAAAATCACCCTTGGGTGGTGTGGGCATGTCCGCTCGTCAGCAGGTGGACTGTGTGCATGTTGACAAGGTCTGGCAGTGCGTGAAACACCCCTTTTACATTTGGAAATCACTGAGCCATGTGTCAAACTGTGCACGAATAGATCCTTGCTGCAGGCACAAACCTAACCTACCCCCAGTATACCCACTCACTGTGTTTGTTAGAACCCAGTCACAAATGCATAAGTTACCTACCTGCATTCTCCAATAGATATGAAAAAGCACCATTTGGCCACGTACAGTGCAACACGTAAGCCGGTTCTGCATCGCTCGCTATGCACGCTCGCTACACTGCTCACTGCGTTCAAACTTGATGCAACAACAAAGAGTGTTGAAAGCTGGGCCAAGGGACATACCCATGCACCATGCACAATGCACAGGGACTTGCCAAGTACAGACAAGGTAGATGACACTTGGCCCTGCTGTAGACAGCACAAGGCAATCCTGTGACCACTGTACACTCAAACACCAACTCCACATGCCACCTACCTACCACAGGAACTCACATTCACTGTCATGCCAGCATGCACCATGAGGAGATCGACACATCACCTGGTAGACCCAATGACAAATCACACCACACCCAACAGCATGCCCGGTCACACCCCCCCCTTACACAAGCACACACCCCCGGGGCAGCCAACGCAAATTGGCACTCCCACAATGGATATGTGACACAACAAGACCAATCCATAGCCAAATAAGCATCCCAACACTCATTAGACAGGCCAAATAACCAGGAGTACATATCAATCTGTCCCCCGCAACATACCCATCCACATGTGCACTGTGAGAGGAATGCTAGACATATCCAACTACCCAGAGGAACTGTGCCAACTTGAATATGTATGAAACATGGATGTTGCATGAAACACCATTAACATTGTCTCTCTCTCACACACAGGGCAACGTCGTCGATCTCCCCCCAACACTGGGGGGGAAGAGTCACAGGACCAGGCTCGGCGTGATGATGATCCCACCGGCACCGACGACTCTCACCACTCCGTGGATGACCCCGACCAACCTGGCCCCTCTGGTGCCCAAGCACCTGCGTCCGGTACAACTGTGCCAACCACCACCCCCATTCCTGCCACATCCCAGGATACACACAGGAGCCCTGCTCGCACACAACAACGCAGTCAGTCTGACCCCGCAAATGCCATCCCTCAGGGGTCCCAGAGACCCGATGTGCCCACAACGGCAGGCCAGGCTCAAGTGGGCAGGGGTGGTGGGAGTGGAGGACGGCGGAGGCGCGAACCTGACCAGACAGCTGAGGAACCCGTTATGTCACACGCCCGCATCAGCCAGGTAGTGGAGACCCTCAATGAGATTAAGAACCTGCAGGCCGAGCAATATGCCAGTCAACAGCAACACCAAGGACGGATGGAGGCAAGACTGGCTGAGCTCGTGGCGGTGCAAATGGACATGACCCGTGCACTCCGTCGGATTGCCGAAATCATGGGCAACCCTCCCTGTGCCACCAGGCGAAGATCACCACCAGCCACAGGGAGGGATCAGGAGGAGGAGGATTCGTCCGACGGAGCATCACAGACATCGTCACGGCCTGCTTCTGAGGGTCCCCGGAGGAATGTGGGTCGTCCACGCAAAAGACCGTGAGAGTCAGCGGACCATCACCATCTCCCAGGTCACCTGGCCTGGCACCTGGCCCTCTGGTGCAACAGCAGCACCTCATCCAATGACATTCTCTGCAACATGGACTTGCTGGTCACTGTCTGACCAATGTTGACAAAGACTGTGGCATGGACTCTGATGACTTCCAATGGCAAGGATCCCAACTCCCCCTGTGAACTTTGGATTACAGACACCCGGCGAGCACCTCTTTACATCCCCCCAAACACGAACCCCACCACTAATACAAATCATAAAAATCACGAGATGATGCCTTCATTTTGCATTATTCCATAACATGTGTGTGTTGGAAAGTCAAACCATGCCTGAGTTTTGAAGTAGCTCCAACCATGCATACCCTGGGGTCTGAGTCTGGCACAGGACACACATGGGTCACAATGTATCATCCAATACAGACATGGAGCACCATACTCACCCGTGATGGGCCCAACCAGCTGAGGGGGTGCCTGCACAACTGTGCGGACAGACCTATGTCGAAGAGCAACAGTCATGCGCAGAGGTCAGGGATCATGTGGAGTGTCCTGGGGTGGGAGTCCCAGGTATGTTTAGCTAGGTGGGAGAACTATGTCCTGCATGCTGGAGTCCGGTGTATGTGGAGAATGGTGGCCAGGCCAAGGTTGGATGCATGGAGATGGCACAATGGGGTCTTGGATGACAGTGCCACAAGGTTGTGTTGGGGTCATGGTCGTGGGCTGCATCCTGAGTGTGGGCGTGGCTTGTGAAGGTCATCCTGCAGCTAACAGTGATCCATTGCAGCTATCTCTGTTGGACGGTGATGTGGCTGGGTTGCCGGATGTTGAAGCAGAGCTGTGCAGATGCACCCTGGATGTGGAGAAGTATCATGGGAGTTGTAACGTACTTCTCCGTAGAGTGCAGGGTAGGATTAGATACGGATGTTGTAGTTGACTTGGGGGATGGTCTGTCTTGCCTTGAGGTGGATCGAACTGTGGATCTTGTGCATAATGCAGAGTGTGCTGAAGCCTGAGGTACAGATGCTGGTGATCAGTATAGCACATGTGAGCAAGCAATCCATGATGCACACCAGCTCGTGTGCGTGGACACTGTGTGCCTGTGCAGGGCCCTTGCGGGTGGGACACAAGCAGTTGACCCAGCTGTAAGGGGACAATCCACAGATGAACACCTCAGTCAGGTACAAGTCCAGCATCAGGTGGCCGATGTTCAGCCATCTGCCAATGGATACCATGCATTATTCAATATGAGAACTGGCAAGGACTGTGTCTTTGGAGAGGGTGAGGAGCACCTGGCTGGCAATGGGACACCAGATGATGATGAGATGCAGTGGGCATGTCATGGTGTAGAGGGGGATCCTGGACACATTGTAGACTGACACGCTGAGACATGATACCTGTGCCATGTGTCCCACAACGACACCATACTACATGCAGAGGCCTGGAGTACCACTCCCATGGCCTTGTTGGGGTACAGAGCCGGTGGGGAGTAGGAGGGACATGACCTGGTTGGTGTGACAGGGCCTGGAAGGCGTGCCAGTGCTGTGTAGGCAGTTGGAGGTGCACACTCATTATGCAAAGGTGTTGTGTGGGCGATGAGTGCATGCCTGAGTGCATGCAATAGATGTATTGGATGGACATTGCTTGGTGGGTGGCCTCAACATCATGGTGTAGCGTGATGTGGCACATGCAAGGACATGAGGCACGTGCAATGTGCATGTAGCATGTGCAGATGGTCCAGCCTTTGCCACCGCAACTGTGTCACACACAAGCAGATTACACCAAAATGAATGGGTGGAGGGAGGAAGGGGGGTGCGTCTTAGAGGCATGTGTGTGAGGGCAAATATAGAAACTCTGTGTGCCCTTGCTGCAGGGCCTGCAGCAGCAGGCGCCATGTCCTGAAAACCATGCCACAAGTTGCACACAAACACAAGCATGTCAGAAAGGACTACTGCAAAAGGTGTATGATAAGGAAGGAGTGTCTAGTACAACATGGCACACACACAGACAATGGATGCACATGCAGCAAAGTGGCCGTTGTGGGGACTGAGATGCCAAAATACCTACACAGCCATGTACATCATGCACAATACATATCATAATCCCTGACAAACAGCTTGCATCTTGCTACTCTACACATAGACTCATATGCACACTCTGTGATAACTATGCCAGACATGCCGCATGCACAGTGGCAAGAGGCCTGCATTGACAGAGATGAGGCACCTTGGAGGCTGAGGGACACCTTTATTAGTCATGTTTTCCGGAAGGCAAATGCATCTATATTAACAGATGCACAGGTCATGTGGATGAACATGTGGGACCTACACTGGCACCCCTCTTTGCACCACAGATGCAGGAAATCTATAGAACTGGCACACAAGTGACGGGTTAGAGGCATACACCCTGTGCTGCTCACGGAGAGGCTGCTATTCACCATTGAGCCTCTAATGGGGATGTCCCACACTATGTCAACCCGGTGCATCCCGTATGTTTCCGAGGGCAGTGTTACACACATTGATGCCTTCATCACAATCCACAATCACATTACAGATGACTGTCACCAAGTGTGACTATCAATTCAGGTGAATCCAGCTCCATGTCATGTGCCCCATGGTGATTCTACATGTATGCAAAGTAACCAAACATGAACAGGAGCAGTGCACACACATTCCAAACAAATAGCACACCCAAAAAGCCGTGCTGCATCCCTTACCCTAAGGAGAATTTTCGACATGTCCATGTATGTTACGCTGATTCAGCACACGTTGCTGTATTCATGAGGAATAGCAGGAGCACAACAATGCCACCAGCAGACAGCATGCGCAAATACCTGGGGATGAGAGACACACAAGAAGTGAGCCAAAAGAAGCACATCCGCATGCATGGGCATGTACTCGACACGTATAAGGTTGTCAACATGCTAGGTGAAAATAGTGTCTCAGGAAAGACATTCTTTTATTACACCATCACTCAAGTGACACATCCAAACACACCACTGACTCACTTGCCATACATGCAGATGGACCCACACATTGCAACACATGCCACACAAGGCTCAATGCGTGCACACTCAGACACTGCAACTCACCACTAAGCAAAGAAGTTGCGTATGAGCCGACTCTGGATGTCCTCTTCCTCCTCCTCCTCAACATCACTTGCCTCATCAGCAAGCCCCTCATCCTCCACGGGTGGATGTTCCTGCTCATCCGGATCCAGGATGAGTGGCACAGCTTTCTCCACTGCCATGTTGTGCAGCATGCAGCACACGAGGAAGATTTTGCAGACCTTCACCGGTGCATATGGGAGTGCGCCGCGGTCTTGTGGAGGCACCGGAATCGGCTCTTCAGGAGGCCAAAGGTCCTCTCTATCACTCGCCTGGTCTGCCCATGGGTGTTGTTGTACCGGTGATCGCCAGCCGTTCTGGGGTTGCGGAGAGGCGTGATCAGCCATGGCATGTTGGGATAGCCAGAGTCCCCTACATGGAAACATCATGGACAGAAGTGGGTCAGGAGAAGCAGTAAGACAGAAAGGTGACGCTAAATACAGGAGTAACAGAGTATACCCACCAACAAGACATGCTCGTTCGTTGCGCAGCTTCAGCATCATTTCAGGCACCCTGCTACGCCTCATGATGTAGGCATCGTGTGCTGATCCTGGAAAACGAGCACAGACATGGGAAATCACCATGTTAGCAAGACACACCACAAGGGCATTAATGGAGTGGTAATGTTTTCTGTTTCTATAGGCTACCTCCTGTGCCTGTGGTGGTACCAAAGCCACATGTGTCCCATCAATAGACCCAATGACATGGGGCATCCCTCCCAGGGCATAGAAGTCACCCTTGACACCTGTCAACTGCTCAGGAGTTGGGAAATGAATAAACTCATCCAGGTGAACCAACATGGCCTCTAAAAAAGCATGCAGGACACGGTTGAACATGGTCTGGGACATGCCACCAACATGAGCTATGGTATATTGAAACGTACCCGTGGCAAAGAAATGTAGGGCTGCCATCACCTTCATCATGGGTGTCAGTGCGGTAGGATACCTGTGTAGCGGTTGGAGGTGTGGTGCCAGCCTTGCTGTCAAGTTCCCAATCAACCGTTAGGTGAAGCGGTAGCGGCGTGTACAGTCACGTTCCCTCAGGGCAGCCAAGTCTGGCATTGGTCAGGGGAGAGGCGGAGCCCTGCAGTAATTTGGAAGGGACAACGAAGAGTGGGTACAGTACAACAACAATGTCAATGTACTGAGCACATGTTAAACAGCCAATACACATATGCTACATACCGAGTCATGTCTGTGCAATATATCCTGGACACGTATGCCAGGCAGGTGACACTCCTATCAAGAGCCAGCTACAAACGTGGATTCTCAAGCTCAACATGACATGGCATGAAACTAGCTGTGGGCCAGTGTAAGTGAACAGGCAGACGCATTACAGGAGTGACAGACATCCACATATGTGCAGAAGAAGGATGTTTATCATACAGACAGGTTGCGGAACACTAGAGGCACAGGTCACATGTCCCTGAAAAAAGGACAGACCACACACCTTGCCATGAAGGGGTACATGTCTAGACTGATCACACATACATTGATACTACGCAGATATGTCCTTGTCTCGCAAGTCCATGTTCGATGCATACACACACACGTTACGTCTGATTCCACATGTGTCCTGGTGTGCATAATGGTGTGCCATGCCCGTCTACACACAGACACATCTTGGATGCAGCAACTGCAGATGCATTTGACGGAACACCAACAGCAAGCTTATGGGAACACATGACACACACATGACATAGTCACATCGTGCCACGTCGGTAGTTACATGTCAGGTGTAATTATCCGTGTACCTGGCATCAGGGGACAGTTGCGGGTGTTGGTGACTGTGCCATGCCAGTGATGCATTGCTCAACAAGTCCGTACTACATGCACACATGTCAAAGGTGTGTAGGGGATGTGTGGCACATAGTGCACCATCACACATGACATGTGTACACAGCTCATCACACATCTATTGGGTTCAAACATGAGGCGATATGTGCCACATCACAGCCTGACACACCTAGTCCTGAGACATGTAGGACTGCACTGACAATGACTTGATGTCCAGCCTTGGCCAAGTATGACAGCTCAATTCCTTTCTGTGTGCCGCCTGTCACCAGTGTAAGCTGTGAAACGCACTGTACACACGCTCTGAGGGCGTGTGTAGGGTCCGTATCACTATGGTAGTGTTGCCGTAGGCGTACGCCATAGGGATACGGTCCGTACACGCGTGTGTAGGGTCCGTATCACTATGGTAGTGTAGCCGTACGCGTACGCCATGGTGATACGGTCCGTATACGCATGTGTAGGGTCCGTATCACTATGGTAGTGTAGCCATACGCGTACGCCTTAGTGATACGGTCCGTACACGCTTGTGTAGGGTCCGTATCACTATGGTAGTGTAGCCGTACGCGTACGCCATTGTGATACAGTCCGTACACGCGTGTACGGACCGGATCCCTATGGCGTACACATACGGCAACACTACCATAGTGATACGGGCCGTACACACGCGTGTACGGACCGTATCCCTATGGCGTATGCCTACGGCAACACTACCATAGTGATACGGACCCTATACATGCGTGTACTGCCCGTATCCCTATGGCGTACGCCTACAGCAACACTACCATAGTGATACGGACCCTACACACGCGTGTACGGACCGTATCACTGGAGTAGTGGTGCCCTAGGGGCGTGGAACACACCGTACCTGTGTGTGTATAGTGAAAGTACATAGGGGACACATGAGGGACAAGTATAAGGGCCTAAATGCATGCTGGTTGTCATGGAGACCGAGTTTCCAGTTCAAATTATTCATCAGGTGGCCAGCAAAAGTCGGTTGGAGACAATATACAATGTTGCCAAGTGGTTGTTGACTTGACATCATGCTCAATTTTTGAATCATGCAAAGGCCCTCACTGGGGAAGGTTTAAAGGGATTGGAGGAAACGTAGGATGCAAACGAGACTGACCAATCACTCTGTACTCCTGTAAATTAAACAGGCCAGCAAGGCAAATATAAGGCAGCCAGGTCCCATGAGAGAACACTTGCCTGCACAACCTTTCATTCCACACCACTGCTGATGCTTGTGATTCCTCTGGCACCATGTCCAGGTCTGTGGAGAGGGCCCAGCCATTCACCCTGGAGGAGAATGTGGCATTGCTGGATGTCATCCTCCCACAGTACCCCAGCCTGTATGGGAGACCAGGGGAGCAGGTGAGTGCTGACTCCACTAGCTGAGACTGTGCCCCTTTTTTGTGACTGTCACTTCTGGCATTGTGTCCAGGTGTGACAGACATGCAATGTTCTTTAGAGTGGGTCCCAGGGGGGGAATGGCTCATGTCTCCCATGCAGAGCATGCTGTAGTGCATGTCTGCACTCCTCACTTGCATAGTGCTTACTGTGACAATCACTGCATGGTGCATGCCACATTCAGCCAGGCTAATCCTCTTGGGAATGTTGTTTCTACAGTCCTGATGTGATTCTGTGTTCCCCCCAGTGTGACAGGTGACTCTACCCACAGATGTGTGTGAGTTGAGTGTACCTGTGGTGAGAGTGTCCAAATGATGTGTTCGTCCCATGGACATTGGTGTGTGTGTAAGTCCCCTGTCATGTGGGTGAGTGTCTATGTGGAGTGTTGCAGCCCAGATGCATGAGGGATGCATATACCCTACCCATCTGATATGAGCAGGGAGCAGTGCTGTGTGTCTGACGTGCTGGGCTAGTACAACACCTGTGACACCCCCCAGTCAAGTGGCACATGTGCAGAGTGAGGTTTGTACCCGCACTTGCCAATGGCAGGTGATTGTCCTGTGCCTGTGTGTGTCTGTGTACTCTGCTGAGGTTGCGTCAGTGGCCTGGGGCATGTGACTGCTTTGAGGTGCTGCACATAATCCTGGTGTAGCTTGTGATGCACATTGTGAGCCAGGATCATTGATTGTGTGGCACCCCTCATTCCACCTGTGTACTTTCAATGCCACGTAGTGCATTTGGCCTTCCCCAGAGGATAATGTCCCTATGACAAAGGTGCAATGAGTTGGCTGCATACTATGCCCTGTTCACACCAGCCAAATTGTTCAAATGTGTGTCTCTGTGACATGTAGCAGGTGTATTGATGTTGTCTCACTTTGTCATCCTCACAGATAGGCGCCTATGCCAAGGGGGAGATCTGGAAGGAGGCTGTCAGGGCCGTGAGGTCGGTGGAGGGACGAAAGCGGCACCTGGCCCAGGTGAGGAAACGCTGGCAGGATATCCGGTGCTGGACCAGGAGGATCGCCCGGGTCCTGCTGGGGGACTCATCAGAAGGTCATAAGAACCGTGGGCGCCGCCGCCTCACCCAAATAATGAGGCGTGTCCTGGCGGTGGTCTTCCCATAGATGGATAGGCGCTTACGGGAGAAGCAGCAGCAGGAAGGGGGTAGGTACATGTGTGTTTGTTGTGTGTCACCAGCTTTTGGAAGTGCCCAGTCGCATGGATACACTGCCAGGGTTTACATGTGCAGTGCATATCCTGTTCCCCCAAGTCAACCCGTGCTGTTATTCCTCCCTTCCCCTCCTTGACATGTGTACCCTGGTCTGTGTGTAGTCACTCTTTCACAAGGTTATCTAGGCTGCCAGTTAATCCAAGTGCCCAATGCTTGCAGCATCATGTGTGGGGGTGGTGTGTGACATGTGTTGGGACCTTGCCTGTGCCCTGGCCAGTTCAGTCATTGTGGGGTCCATGTTAGTTGCCACTGATGCTGAGTCCCGACATAGGAGTGTGTCTTACAAGTGTACTGCCTTACAGCATGCATGACCAATGTTGTGCCCTCAGACATGATGTGCATGAGTGGGAGATGTGCATAGTGCAGGGACGGTCGCTTCTGTTGCTGTCATATCCATAGAGGACCATGGAGGAGTGTGGCCACTACAGTCCCCTGGGGCACCTTTTCCTAGGTATCATGTGTGTCATCCAACAATGTGGACATTCTCTGTGTCTTCAGCATAGGTTGGGCTCTGTGGCATTGTACCCTGGCCTAATTTGTATTTACGTAAAGTGTGCTACATGTGTCCACTGTACAGGGTGACCCAATTTGGCTTGTGCATACTCACAGTGGCCAGTGCCTGTGTGTCTTGGTACAACTATCTGATGATGGTTGTTTGTCAATTATATGTGTGGACAGGCGCACAAGGGGTACTTTGTGTACACTCAGGATTTATTGAAGGGCATGTTTGTAATCCCCGAGTAGGAGGTGTAAGTACTTCCTCTGTCTCAATCACATTGTCTCAGGTAGGGCGGGGGTTTGTGCAGGAAAGGCCTACATGTCCAAACCTTATGTCTCCTTGCCAGGTCTGGCCTGTGTGTGATGATTGTCTGAACATACACTCAACATGCAGTGACCCAGTCATGTTGGGCATGGTTTAATGTATTTGCTAAGCAGCATGTGCCAAAAGTTAGGAGACATGGTTCCTGCTCATCCCTTTTTTGGCAACGGTGTGTGGTCCAAATGCTGTGCTCGACTGTCCCCAGAGACTGGCTCCTCTGTCTAATTTGATATCAAGTTATTTGCTGTTGTGTCATGCTCTCCATTGTTTCCCAGTGGCATGGTGGGTCAACCAACTGTGTGGTGCAGGGCCTCCATATGTGCGTAGTATTGTAGATGTTACTCATGTTGTTTTTCATGCTATGCACTGTGACCTATGTAGTTTTGAATCATGTGTCATATGTATACAGGTGTCTGATTTTTCCTGTCTTTTCACCTTGCCCACAGCATCGTCGGGGGAAACCGAGGGAGACACTGGCACGGACCTTGAGGACGGATCCAGCACCGGTGCCACCAGTGCTGGCGAGTCTGGCGCTGCGAGTGGCATGGAGGCCGAGGGGAGTGAGGTGGAGGACTTGTCCAGTCCCACCACCGACTATGACGCTGACGGGTCCGAGGCTGAGCTCCCAGAGGGGGCGGAGGCTGCTCCCAGAGCTGAAAGCAGCACTCCATCTCTCGCCGCCCCCTCCATTCCCATCACCGGCCTCCCACTTGCTCGGGTCCCTTCCGTTCGTGCTAGGCGCCAACATGTCTCCTTCCTGCCAGGCACCGCACCCCCTGCCCCTGTCTCCCCTGCTGCCCTCAATGCCGAGTCTGTGGACATTCTGCGGCAGTTGCAGGTTGGTCAGACATCACAGCTTAATGTCCTCCATGGCCACACCAGACTACTGACACAGATGGTGTCGTACATGGATGGCATGTCAGCAATGATGTCTGACCAACGGAGGTTGCTGAGGTCCATAGACTCGTCACTGACTGCAGCAGTGGGTCTCCTGCAGCGCTCCGTCCCCCCCCTACCCCTGCACCATCCACACTTCCCACTCCCATGCCTGTCCCAAGCACACCCAGACGTCCCCATGCACGCACCCCACCAGACACAGGCAGCACACCACCAGGTAAGGGCAAGCGCACACCTCCTGTCACGCACACACAGGGGGAAGTAGGCATACCCACTGGGTCGGGGGGCAAATGGCAGACACGCAGCCACAGTGGGAGTCCGCAGTCCTCATGACCCACTTTTTCCAAAACCACTCCCCTTAGCTCTCCTGCCCAACAGTCGGACCAAGAGTCATTCACTGCCAGTGTGTCCCTCAGCCCCAGTGTGGCACCACCCCGCAAGCGGTAGAGGCAGTGCCTGGCCAGGGTAGTTGAGTCCCCCCCCCCTGTCCACACCCTGCCCCAGTAGTTCTGCAACCCATCCCTCCGACCCACCCCCTCCTTGGGGCCTGTGGTTCATTCGGGTGCAGGGAGACGCTGGAAGAGCTTGCAACCGTGTGCAGCGCCCTGCTAACCACCACCTTTGGTGCTGCCCCACCCCCTGTGGTGGAGTCGTCCGTCCCTGCACCCACAACACCTACCCTTGCCCCTCCTGTTCCTGCGGTGCCTGGTCCTTCCCCCCCACATGATGCCCCCCCTTCTGTGGATGATATGGAAGAGTGAACTGTGCAGGCAAGCTAGGGGAGACGCGTCCCAAAGTGTCCCCCACCAGGACTTTGCACATGGCCTGGCCTATGGGCCCTGTATATAGTGGACATTTCTCTTGCTATAATTTTTTATGCTGAATAAAGCATTTTGGTTTTCATGTGCACACAAATGCTTTTCTGGTCTTGCTGTTGGTGGTGCTGCTCCATGATTTGGGGTAGTGATAATGTGTTAGGTGTCTGGAAAATGTTGTAGTGTGCTGCTCATGGGGTGGACCCTGGTATCTGTGTGCCATCACAAGTTATCTGCAAATAATCTTTGGTCATGTAAGCTCTTACTGTATGGTGACATTGTCCCAAGGTGTGTTCCTTCCTCTGTGGACCCTGACATCTTCCCTGCAGGGTGTTTCCCAATTGTTGTGCTGAGCTCTGTCTACATTTCCTGGGTGTGTGACGGATCCCTTCAACTTTGGCCATGCATGCTCAGCAATGTCTCCACCTGCATCATTTGCGGCATCCTTGGTGGTCACTGTACTTGTGTATGGAGTATATTGACATGACTTCATGTGGACATGTTCCCTTTTATGCACTATGCATGTGTGTACTCCCAGCCTCGCACACATGTGTTACATGTTCTGCAGGGTCTTTGGGCACCTGTCTGACAATTGTGGGCATTGTATCTGTGGGTACTCCACCCTTTTCTTTCCATGGGAGGCAACAACTTGTTGGCTGCCCCAGCACCTGTACATTCCTATCAGTCCTGGAATGTGCGTGACAGTGTGTGTTCCCTTTGGGTCTCTTAGTTTAGTAGGGTGGCACATGAATATACAGTCTTGTTGCATGCTCTCAGTGTGTGTATTGTGCTGCCAGTGCCAGGGGTGGGTAAGCATGTGTCATTTGTCATCACACCCACATGTGGTGTGTCATGCAGTGGGGGATGGACATCCACCCTCATGGGAGTAGGACACTGCTGTCAGTGATGTGTTGGCATGCCACTCTCAATATAGTCGCACTTTGTGTATGCCTTCATGCACCCATGGAGTTTTGCTAATTGTAGGATGGTGTACACACCACCATGTCTCTGTCCACTACTGGGAGGACTCTGCCCCCA
This sequence comes from Triturus cristatus, assembly GCF_964204655.1. Classification (NCBI taxonomy): domain Eukaryota; kingdom Metazoa; phylum Chordata; class Amphibia; order Caudata; family Salamandridae; genus Triturus; species Triturus cristatus. Next base: position 917,925,545 of record NC_140581.1, on the reverse strand, counting down.
CCCCTCCTATGTCTGGGCACTGCTAGGAGGACTCTGCCCCCACCCCTCCTGTTTCTGGGCACTGCTGGGAGTGATAGGCACCCACCCCTCCTATGTCTGGGCACTGCTGGGAGGACTCTGCACCCACCCCTCCTGTGTCTGGGCACTGCTGGGAGGACTCTGCACCCACCGCTCCTGTGTCTGGGCACTGCTGGGAGTGATAGGCACCCACCCCTCCTGTGTCTGGGCACTGCTGGGAGTGATAGGCACCCACCCCTCCTATGTCTGGGCACTGCTGGGAGGACTCTGCACCCACCCCTCCTATGTCTGGGCACTGCTGGGAGGACTCTGCACCCACCCCTCCTATGTCTGGGCACTGCTGGGAGGACTCTGCACCCACCCCTCCTGTGTCTGGGCACTGCTGGGAGTGATAGGCACCCACCCCTCCTGTGTCTGGGCACTGCTGGGAGTGATAGGCACCCACCCCTCCTATGTCTGAGCACTGCTGGGAGGACTCTGCACCCACCCCTCCTATGTCTCGGCACTGCTGGGAGGACTCTGCACCCACTCCTCCTATGTCTGGGCACTGTTGGGAGTACTCTGCACCCACCCCTCCTGTGTCAGGGCACTGCTGGGAGTGATAGGCACCCACCCCTCCTGTGGCTGGGCACTGCTGGGAGTGATAGGCACCCACCCCTCCTATGTCTGGGCACTGCTGGGAGGACACTACACCCACCCCTCCTACATCTGGGCACTGCTGGGAGGACTCTGCACCCACCCCTCCTATGTCTGGGCACTGCTGGGAGGACTCTGCACCCACCCCTCCTGTGTCTGGGCACTGCTGGGAGGACTCTGCCCCCACCCCTCCTATGTCTGGGCACTGCTGGGAGTGATAGGCCCCCACCCCTCCTGTGTCTGGGCACTGCTGGGAGTGATAGGCACCCACCCCTCCTATGTCTGGGCACTGCTGGGAGGACTCTGCACCCACCCCTCCTATGTCTGGGCACTGCTGGGAGTGATAGGCCCCCACCCCTCCTGTGTCTGGGCACTGCTGGGAGTGATAGGCACCCACCCCTCCTGTGTCTGGGCAGTGCTGGGAGTGATAGGCACCCACCCCTCCTATGTCTGGGCACTGCTGGGAGGACTCTGCACCCACCCCTCCTATGTCTGGGCACTGCTGGGAGTGATAGGCCCCCACCCCTCCTGTGTCTGGGCACTGCTGGGAGTGATAGGCACCCACCCCTCCTGTGTCTGGGCACTGCTGGGAGTGATAGGCACCCACCCCTCCTATGTCTGGGCACTGCTGGGAGGACTCTGCACCCACCCCTCCTATGTCTGGGCACTGCTGGGAGGACTCTGCACCCACCCCTCTTGTGTCTGGGCACTGCTGGGAGTGATAGGCACCCACCCCTCCTGTGTCTTGGCACTGCTGGGAGTGAAAGGCACCCACCCCTCCTTTGTCTGGGCACTGCTGGGAGTGATAGGCACCCACCCCTCCTATGTCTGGGCACTGCTGGGAGGACTCTGCACCCACCCCTCCTATGTCTGGGCACTGCTGGGAGGACTCTGCACCCACCCCTCCTATGTCTGGGCACTGCTGGGAGGACTCTGCACCCACCCCTCCTGTGTCTGGGCACTGCTGGGAGTGATAGGCACCCACCCCTCCTATGTCTGGGCACTGCTGGGAGTGATAGGCACCCACCCCTCCTGTGTCTGGGCACTGCTGGGAGGACTCTGCACCCACCCCTCCTGTGTCTGGGCACTGCTGGGGCTGATGGCCACACACCCCTATGTGTCTGTCCACTGGCGTGGTACGACCCGTACCCACGTCCTTAAGGGATGGGTATGGGCCGTACCCCTACGTCACCCCAACAATGGCGGTACGGCCCGTACCCACGTCCCAAAGGCATGGATACGGGTCATACCACGCCCACCCCTACGTCACCCCAACAATGGCGGTACGGCCCGTACCCACGTCCCAAAGGCATGGGTACCAGCCGTACCGCCATTGTTGGGGTGACGTAGGGGTGGGCGTGGTACGGCCCGTACCCATGCCTTTGGGACGTGGGTACGGGCTGTACCGCCATTGTTGGGGTGCCGTAGGGGTATGGCCCGTACCCATGCCTTAAGAGCGTGGGTACGGGTCGTACCACGCCCACCCCTACGTCACCCCAACAATGGCGGTACGGCCCATACCCATGTCCCAAAGGCATGGGTACGGGCCGTACCACCATTGTTGGGGTGACGTAGGGGTGGGCGTGGTACGACCCGTACCCATGCCTTTGGGACGTGGGTACCTGTCGTACCGCCATTGTTGGGGTGCCGTAGGGGTACGGCCCGTACCCACGCCTTAAGAGCGTGGGTACGGGTCGTACCACGCCCACCCCTACGTCACCCCAACAATGGCGGTACGGCCCGTACCCACGTCCCAAAGTCATGGGTACGGGCCGTACCGCCATTGTTGGGGTGACTTAGGGGTGGGCGTGGTACGACCCGTACCCATGCCTTTGGGACGTGGGTACGGGCCGTACCGCCATTGTTGGGGTGCCGTAGGGGTACGGCCCGTACCCACGCCTTAAGAGCATGGGTACGGGTCGTACCACGCCCACCCCTACGTCACCCCAACAATGGCGGTACGGCCCGTACCCACGTCCCAAAGTCATGGGTACGGGCCGTACCGCCATTGTTGGGGTGACTTAGGGGTGGGCGTGGTACGACCCGTACCCATGCCTTTGGGACGTGGGTACGGGCCGTACCGCCATTGTTGGGGTGCCGTAGGGGTACGTCCCGTACCCACGCCTTAAGAGCGTGGGTACGGGTCGTACCACACCCACCCCTACGTCACCCCAACAATGGCGGTACGGCCCATACCCACGTCCCAAAGGCATGGGTACGGGCCCTACTGCCATTGTTGGGGTGACGTAGGGGTGGGCGTGGTACGACTCGTACCCACGCTCTTAAGGCGTGGGTACGGTGCGTACCACAATTGTTGTGTTGCCGGTTCGCGTCCATGTCGACTTGCGTTGTGGCGGACGCAGGCCTTGGTGGAGACGCCCCTGCCCCCCGAAGTGACCATGCCCTGGGGGTCAGGTATGTACAGGGCATGTATGATTTTTAACTTGGGTGGGGGTTATGTTTCCTGCCCCTGCCCCCCCCTTTGCCCCTGGGTGTTGTTCTGACCTTCTGCGGCATCTGCGTCGGTTCCTGTACACCAGGTGGACTGCTATGAGGGCCGGGATGACACGTAGGTTGGGGTCCATGGCTGTCCATCGCATACATGTGCTCCTTCTGCGCGTCGTCCTGATTTCCCGGCAGTTTTTGGGTGCCGTAAAATATCCGTGCGGAGTGACGTGGGCACAGATCGTACTTGCTGGTTCGTGAAACGCTGCCTGACTCCGTCCGGACGTCACGTCCGCGGTGTCCCGGATCGGACTTGTGGGTGTGTGTTTTGTCGGTCAGTGGTTTTTGCGATTCGTACGGAAATGGTGTTTCCGTACGAATCGTACTTGCATGTTTGTAAGGTATTTTTCCCAGGTACGAGTCGGACGGAGAAAACGCTACGTCCGACGGTTCGTACCCGGGTTTTACAGGATCGGAATCGGCACCTTAATATTTTTAAGTTGTTTTTTCTGGCATGATTCTCAAGACGTTCTATGTCGTCTTTCAAATCCCTATTTTGGTGTGCTAGTGAGGATGAATGTAGTGCTTCCTTAATTTTAGGGCTTTCGGATTCAAGGATGTCCGTTCTCTGCGAAACCTCTTTAATTTTTTGCGCTAATTCCTTGCATGAGGCTTGAATTGCAGCTTGATTAGATTCTGAGATGGAGAATCTTCTCCCGATGTCCTCCTTTAGAGCTAGGAGGATATCTGCTAATGACCCAATCTTCACATTGTTAGGGGGTAGCGTAAGGGGGAGGCCAGGTGGTCCAGATGATTCAGTAACTAATTATGGTACAACATCCACCTTCTCTGTTGCTGGAAATATGCCTAACCCATTTTCTTGGTTATCCAAAACCGAGTATCTGTTCGATACTTCTACAGAGGAGTGAATAACCACTTGTTGGTTAACAGATGCATCTGCTTCATTGATTACTCCATGGGGAAATGGGACGGGGGGCTGGATAATTTCCTTGGGTGGGGGGGTTCGGTGAAGGGCCAGACTGTATACTAATAGATGCCATAGTGGGTTTTTTATTTAGTCCCCTAGCCGGTGGAGCAGATAGCACTTTATAAAATGTCTTCAGTGATGGGGTTATTCTGACTTTGGAAGACAAGACTTTCTTAGCCCTCCCATTCTCTTTTCCACTCGATGGAGATATATTCTCCATGATAGCTTTCCCTTTGCCCTGCCTAGCAGTGGCCCTTATTTCTGCAACCGGAGGCGAGACAGGTGAATTTAGTAGAGTTAGTGCCTAAATCAAATTTAGCAGCCCTGTTACGTAGAGTGTACCGACAAATAGCTGGTTTAGTAATCTGTTTAGTGGTGGTGCTGTGTGGGGCACTGCAAGGAACACTGCTTTCACCGTCCTCCATGCAATTCCGAGGACCCCCCCCATGGTGGAACAATCCCAGCCAGCCCTTTTAGACTCGTCTGCGCGGGAGAGACCACACTGCATGTCTCACAGGCAGTCCTAACAACAGGTAAGCCCCCGTTTTGAAGAGATTCCAAAGTCCTACCTTCACTTGGAAAGGCGGCGTGCTCGGAGGAGAGAAGGGAGCAAACTCTTACCTCACACCGACTCCCCAACAAACTCTCCCTCATCTGCACACCACACCTCTGGGGGACATGCACGTAAGTGCTGACTCTGCCAGCAAAGCAAATACTTTATTTTGATCATACGAACATCAAAGCACAGAAAATATAAAAAACACGGTACAAAATACATAAAATCGGACCAGCTGCTACCAAGAGGGGAAATACAAATATTAACACAAACTAATATATAAAAATACACTTCTATAAGCTAAAAACAGCAATCTGGAAGTTCATGTCTTACAAAAGCAGACTTCATCTAGCATATAAAATACAGAAAGTTCAATTTAGGGGAGTCACATCGACTCAACATCAACATAATTTTGTTAGCACTTAGTACGCCTTATCCAGAAGGCCATAAGATGTTTTGCCATGTGAAATACATGGATTAAGTTTGTGCTTTTTCTCAAAATTCTAAAGGTAACCTGGTGACATCTGGTGCCTAAATTCTTACAGAGGGTGACAATCCACTTAGCTTGGAGCTTACTGTACTGGGAGCAGAAAAACAATAGGTTTTTCAAGCTTTTCTTTTTCCTCTCCACATGCCGGGCACTGGTCGTCCCCCTCCCTCTCAACATGCCATTTGGAATGTTTTAATCAGGAGGATGCCATATCTGAACTGGAGATATAGTTTGTGTTCCAGTGATGGCAACATTTCGTCAATGGTTGCCTCATAGCACACATGGTTTAAAATTGATAAAGAACATTGTGAAACTCCTGAACATCACACGGAGTGGTATTGGACCACTTGAAGTAGAAGGAGGAGTAAATAATCCAGCAAAAGTGACAGTCAAGATACTTTCAGAAGAACAAGAAGATCCAGGAGAAGGAACAAGCCAAGAAGCTACAATCGAAAGAAGTTGAAGCCAAGTGTGTCAATTAGATCAATACCACCTACAATCATGGACGAAACAGAGTTGAGTGGTATGAGTGACACAGAAAGTGATCAGGTACCAAGGAGATCCAAAAGATCAACAGTACCTAGCCAAAGATATTCTGCAGCTGAATGGACCGACTACGTGATCCAAGTGCTAAATATCCCAATATCAGATTTGCTTGACTGGAGCAGAGAATTGCCTGAGCTCCCTTGAAACTGTTGACTTTATGTTTTAAAATGCCTTTTTAGAAAGAAAAACCAGTGGTTGACAAATTCATGAAATGAACTGTACAAATGGACTGAAATAAAGACTGACAAGTTGCTAACAATAATTAAGAAGATTAGCAGGAGAAGAGTGGGGGTAACATTTTAGAAGAACACAGAGTAGGGTTAAGGAAAACTATGCGAAGTGTGTTGTAAATACAGCTGCAAGAAAATAACTGAATTCCAAAGAAAAAGAAGAAAAATAAACACTGTTTTTGCAATAAAACAAAAGTACTAACTTGCTGCTACACTCATCGTTTTAAGAGATCTGATTTTTGATAAATCATATGCATTCTAACCAGAACTAGATGCAAGATTATTATAGGGATTACTTTCTTAGAAGTTGTATTAATACCCATAGCAATATTATTGGTTCTACATTTTACCCTTGAGAAAGAGCAATCTGTATTTTCATTAGATAACACATTTTCACATGATAAAGGTGAAGAGGAGCTGAAGGACACATTTGTAGATTACTTGAAAGAAGATTATTCAGCTAACGTTTATTCTAGATTAGTTCAAGAGCATACACATGCTATGAATGCTAAGGATTGTTATGTGTGTCCACTTGCCTTCCTCTGCTGAGGAGCAGGTGACATACCTTTCTGAAATGCAATTTTATGCAGCATAATGCTTGGTTTAGTTTATAGACAACAACACTTTGAATATTATTCTCCTAACTATGAATTGATCCTATCGAAAGTACCTTTATAAAAAACATGAACTAACACCCACGAGCAAAAGAGATGGACACTGCTTGGCATCAGGGCCGGACTGGGAACTGAAATCAGCCCTGGCAAACTGCTCGGCCGGCCCCCCTGGGGGGGAGGGGGAGGTTGCAGCCGAGCTGTTTGCTAGGGACGGTTTTGGCTGATTTTTGTTACAGGGGGCCGATATTGCCAACTCCCGGTAACATAAAGCACCTCAGGGGGCCCAAAAATGGCCCCGACCCTGGTGGCCCACCGGGGAAATGCCCAGTGCCCGCTACGGCCAGTCCGGCCCTGCTTAGCATTATTTTAGACCTTTCCTTCCTATTTACACTGTTAAGGCTTATGAAAATAAATTAACTTGCTTATTGAGACCCTTAGAGAAGACATTTATCATGATGTTAGAAGAAAGGAGGGCACACATTGCACGTGGTAAAAATAAGAATGTAGATGTTTTAATGGATGCATGGAAAAGGAAGTAGATGACTTTAGAAGGAAAATTACTTATCCAAGGTTAAGACTGAACAAAAGACAAAAAGGACAGTATGTGATTTAAAAATATAAAGAGACATGTAGGAAAATGTAACTGTGAACATACATTTGAGTCATCAGGAGGAACATGGCAGAGATTACAAGGTGACAATCCAGTAATACCTGGAGTTTATTTCATTTGAGGACAGGATGCATATTTCAAATTACCAGCTGACTGGGTGGGTATTTGCTATTTAGGCTTATTGTTTCCTAAGATGTATCACATACATAGCTTCAACGCTTCAACAATGACGCCTACAAACAAACATACTAGAAGTATAACTCAAGGAACAGAATTGGTCGGAGATATTTTTGGAGCTATTATTCCAGCTGTGAGCATGATACTGAATGAAGAGAAGATTAAAAAGCTGTCAAAAGTAGTGGACAAGCTTGCAACGAGTACCTCTGGAGACTTGCTAGTTACAAATACACAATTAGTGGCTGTCATATCAATGGTTTTACAAAATAGATATGCTTTAGACATTGTTCTTGCAGACAGAGGTGGAGTCTGAAAAATGTTAAAGTCAGAACATTGTTGCACATACATACCTGACAAGAGTAAGAAAATCAAAGAATATGCTAAGAACATTTCAGGCATCAAACTTGACCTGGAACCAATAGAAACTGCAAGCATAGAAAAAAGTTTCACAAAGGGGGTTTCCGTGATAGGCAATTGAACTGCAACAGCAGGAGGAGTAAACCTCAAAGCTATATTAGTACCTGTATTCATTACAGTTATCTGTTTCCTGAACTCGTTAGTAGTGTATAAGGCTATCAAAATAATATTGCAAAAGAAAAAGAATAGAGAAACATACAAACAGATAAAAAAGGTTAAGAAATAAGTGACCACATTAACAAAGAATACAACAAATTAAAGGAGAGAGAATACCTAAAACGAAAAAGAAAAGACTGAACTTAGGATGAAAGTGAGCTGCGAGTTGATCAGTGAATGTTATGTGATAGTTGGTGATGAGGCAGAAGGGGGAGGTTGCGAGAGCATTTTTGATTAATAGAAATTAATGCAATTAGCATGTAGAAATAATATGAAGGCCTCAAAACAAAAATCCACACATAAAAGGCAAGTGAGAACTTCAGGCTTTCATGGCTGAATAAAGTAAGTTAGAAAGACTTCTGAATGCATTTTTCCTTTTCCTTTTCTCTGAGCTAAGGTCAGGAATGTCAGTAATGAAAGTTGAAAGACTTTCAGTGATACAAAATGCTGAACTGAATATTAACTAATAGAAAACGTTAGATTTCAACATTCTGCTAGAGATATTTTCATAGAATACAATGATGTATTCAATTGTGTAGTTCAATTTCCCTAAAATGTTTCTTCAAGAGTAAAATTCACAAGTGAGAATGTGTGAGAATGGAAGGATTTCATCTGTGTGATGTAGAGACGTAACCATGATATGTTTGTCCTGTAGTAAAAATTAACAGTGGAAACCTAACCTCAACTTCCACAATGTTTATTAAATGTTCCGTTTTAGGAGGTAATGTCTCTAAGCCTTTTGTCTTGCACCACTTCGACAACAGAAGTTGTCCTGTTCCCATGATGATACCTCGAATGGCAGAGAAGATAGAAGAATGCAACATTTTACCTTAGTGATAGATATCAAAATGTTATAATAGTACATGTTCCTAGAGTAGTGAGAGCGATTCTTCGGATGCTTTCTAGACTCTTTGAAGAGCTCTTTGATGAGATATTTTCTGATTTTCTCAGAGAGACATATTATTTTCTCTTGCCTTAATCTATGCTGCTCAGAGATTCTACTGAATTTCGTGAACTTTTCCTTATGGGAAGTGCTAACCGATTAGGAACTGCTTAAAGCTTTATGCTTACACTTCTCAATTTGGAACTCCTTATGGGTTCAAAAGATATTTTTCTCTCATTTCCTAGACTTAGAATAGAGATTTACTTGTATGGAATGCGCTTTATGCAATTGTTTTGTATTGTATTACTGATGTATTGATTACCTATTTTGTGAAGTTATTAATAAAGAGATATATACTTAAAGACCAAAGACAATTGAACTATGATGTATAGATTGATATGATTTGAAGCTCCTGATTAATTCTTTACTTACGTCCAAGGTCTTTTGGCCAGTAATGATCAACGACTTTCCCCATACGAGTAAGAAATTGATACCATAAACCAAATATTTATTTGAAGTCCCTGCTCCACCATACCTATACTTATGACGGGTAATACTGCCCCAATAAACTCTTGTTACATGCAGGTTTTAGGGAATAATAACATTGCACAGGAAATTCTCCAGGCCACCACTCATATAATTAATTCTAGCTATCCAACAAGGAGTGGGGAGTTTTAACAGAGCCTACTGACCCCGCACGAAACCCCACAAAGAAGGGAGAAAAGCCCACTCACTTTGTATAATTAAGGAAGCAGAACGCTGCTTTGGCTGTGTAACTGGCATATATTTTCACAAGGGTATGGAATTCAAGCCTGATTTCATGTTCATTCTCCTCAGAAATGCAGTCAAGATGCACCTTCAGGTAGTGTTTGAAATGGAAGTATAGAAGTGCAGGTTCCCTATACCAGGAAACTTATATGCTTCTAAGAAATGAAAGTACTCTTCAGTTATAGGTACTGCACCTTTGTTGCGAAGTGCCTATACTCTCCCTCTCAACATAAAGAAGTGCAGTGCAAGTACCTGACAGTGCCGTCCCATTTAAAGCACTGCTTTCGGGGAGACTTAGTGGTATCCACAGTGAATCTTACAATTACAGTATTTCTCCCCCCTCTGCCTCTGTAATCAGTACAGGTCTGCTGCCCTATATCAAATTGCCGAGAGTGCGACTGGAAGCCCAGCCTGAAGTTCCAGAACAGGCAGAGGTGATGGACATTTATGCTGAGAAGGGTCTCCAGCTGTCTTGGGAAAAGTAAGAAACATTTCCCTACCTCAGTTACTTCTCAACTACTACAGCATCAACCAACTGCTGTCTTGTGCTTCTTCTACATCAAAAACTGCCTGGGAGCTAAACTAAGGGGTCTATTAGGATGGCAGGCGGATCGCCCCTGCCGGGCCGGCGGTGGCGATCCGCCTGCCATCCTACCATGATTGACCCCCTGCCACATTAGGATGGCCGGGGGGTCCGCGGCAGACAGAAAGACCGTCCGGCGCTTTTCCGCCTGGTTGACTCGGCGACCGGGCAGAAAAAGGGCATTATATGGTGGCGGTGTCTGCAAGACACCACCATCCATATCATGATGTTGGTGGGGATGTGCCTTTCCGAGGTGGCGTTGCCGCCATAGAAAGGCATGCGGTTTCTGCTTTTGGCGGCCCTTTCCGGGCCCCCAGAGTGTTGAGGGGGTGGGAGTACACATGGGGGGTACATTGGGGTGAACAAGGTGGCAGGCACCACGCGGTGCCTGTCACCTTGTGCATGCCAATGCAAAACGTGCATCCACAGATTCCACAGCATTGTGGGGGGCGATGCTGTGAGCACCGCCCGCCACAATGTTGTGGATGGGGATGCCACTGCCACGGTGGCGGTGGCATCCTAATGGCCACAGCGGGACCGCCGCACCTCTGGGGGACGGTCCCGTTCACCGTTACAGTGGTGGGCGGACAATCGTAATAGGCCCCTTATTCTTCTTTGGCACTCTCTAGTGGCAAATCAGCGTAAGTGAGCATAATTCTGTGTTGTACTGTTTTAACTGCAAAACACAATTACATGGTTGGTTTGGTTTTCACAGTTACAGTCGGGTTTTAACCACAAACTGGACACCCTACCTATAAAATATATCTATTCTACATTAAAAGAGAAGATTTCTAAGGTGAGAAATACTCTCTGCCTTTCTTCTGCAATTTATTATTTCAAACTGAACATCAATGAATCACTCAGGCACAAGTCGCCAACAGACCAGTATGTTTATTGCAAAGCAAATTAATAGGTAACTTTAGATGTTTGAAATTCATTGGTTCACTGACACAACATCGATGTAATATATATCGATGTAAAAAATATTGAGCAAACAATATAGACAAAAACATAGACTCCTATACTTAAACAGGTAAGTACAAAAATATTGTCTAAAAACATTGATGTAAATAATGTAGATATTTAAAATATCAACTTTGATATAAATATAAAATAAAATAAAATATATTAAATATTAAAATTCATTTTAACAAAATAAAATACATTTAATATACATTTTAATAAAATATAACAAATCAACTAAATAAAGAAGATAAACACACAAACATAATTATTTATACATATATATTCACTTTGAAGCAATTAATAAACTATTCATTTTAATTTATGTTAAAAGTTTAAAATTATAAAAAAAATGTAAATAAATATCAATGATTTAAAATATAAAAAAAGAAAAATCTATAATAAAATAAAACATTAAACTATTAAAAAAAATTAAACTTACATTTCACAATACAGTCAGTGCAACAGTAGGGAAAGTGTTGGATAGCGGAGGGGTAAAAAAAACTATTCCCACTCTAGTGAGTGCAACAGTAGGGAAAGTGTTAGATAGCGGAGGGGTAAAAACTACTATTCCCACCCCAAACAGTGCAACAGTAGTGAAAGTGTTGGTTAGCAGACGGGTAAAAATTACTATTCCCACTCCACTGAGTGCAACAGTAGGATAAGTGTTGGATAGCAGAGGAGGAAAATTTACTATTCCCACTCCAGTGAGTGCAACAGTAGGGAAAGTCCTGGATAGTGGAGGGGTAAAATTTACTATTCCCACTCCAGTGAGTGCAACAGTAGGGAAAGTGTTGGATAGCGGAGGGGTAAAAATTACTATTCCCACTCCACTGAGTGCAACAGTAGGATAAGTGTTGGATAGCAGAGGGGTAAAATGTACTATTCCCACTCCAGTGAGTGCAACAGTAGGGAAAGTCCTGGATAGCGGAGGGGTAAAATTTACTATTCCCACTCCAGTGAGTGCAACAGTAGGGAAAGTGTTGGATAGCGGAGGGGTAAAATTTACTATTCCCACTCCAGTGAGTGCAACAGTAGGGAAAGTCTTGGATAGCGGAGAGGCAAACATTACGATTCACACTCCAACAGAAAAACATTAAAAAATGTAAAAAAATTATGAACATAAATAAATAATATTGACAAAAATTTAAAATCAAATATTTTACATATGTAAAAAGAAAACACATTATAAAATTATTTACATATAACAAATACCTACAAATATTATATAAAATATTAAATACATTTAAAAAAAGTAATTCGATTAAACTAGAAAATATTGTCAAACAAAAAAATTGATTTATACATAAATGTATTTATTTCATGTCCTACCCTATAATACCAAAACAATAACAAAACACTTCAATACTTTAACCTCTTCAGTGCCCATGACGAGCTGGACTCGTCATGGGCCGCGGTAGCACTGTGCCCATGACGAGTCCAGCTCGTCATAGACCCCGCCCGCTAATGCAACGGCCGGCACAGGGCGGGGAAAGGGGCGGGCACTGAAGGGGTTAAATTACATTTACCTCCATAATTAACATAATTAATAAGCAATTAAAAAAATATTAATTTAACAAAACTAATAAACATTAATTAACGACAAACACTTTAACACTATTATATCCACAACACACACTTAAATTAAACTATAAAATAATAAAACACAATTTAATTTTTAAATTAAAAACTATTACTATTAACAACTAATTATAAAATAATTAAAATGTATGTAATACCCACTCTTTACCCCTTTAAAAGTAAAACCAACGCAAAAAAAGGTAAACAATTATTCAAAATAAATATCAAATATTTAACATTAATTAACCACTCTATATTAATTAATTAAGCACAAATGACTTCCCAACCATTACCCTTATAAACACCACAACACACACCTAAAATTAATTACACCATTGCCATAATAAATTTGTTATTAATTTAATTATTATCAATGAACAAATAATTGTTAATAAAAAAATACATAAACTACACCCTTTACCCATATGAACCCCAAAAGACACACCTAAAATTAATTAAACAATTACTATAATTAATTACCCATTAATTCATTATAATTAATTAACAACCAACTATTAATTCATCAATTAAAAATGAAACTACCAGACCCCCCAGGATATAGCGGCATGGATTCGCAAATTTAGCGGCACAAATATGGAAATTTAGCGGCACAAATATGGAAATTTAGCGGCATTTTTGCGGCACTTTATTTTACTCATAATCATTCATTTTCGGCCTTAAATCAATGGAAACTCTTTTAGCAGAGTATTCCACTTTGAATAGGGAACCTGGAATATGGAACAGAGGAAGCAGCCCACAGGCGAAGGCTGTTATCCTTTGGAAATGCAATTCTCCATTTGCTTTAGTATAGGTTGGTATTCGGCACATCCTTAACCCTTTTCTCGCCTGAAAGTCTGAGGGCGGCTGGACACCGCTTTCTTGGACAAGCCATGGCCCTTTGAGCAGGTCCGAGAAAGTCCACTGTGAGAAAAATAACTGACTTTATTAGTATGCAAACCTTTTGAAATCCTACCACTGCCCATTTATTTTAAAGCTCGAAATGATTCTGGTTTCTTCTTCCCACGTCCGAAAGCTAACTTCCTGATTTGCAGAAGGGAAGAATATTTGTAAAAAATTAACTTGTTTACTTATCCAGTATTGGATCTTTCATAGATTCACATGCTTTAATCATCCCCGCCGTCGAGGTGGGATGAGACCCCCACCTCAACGGCGGGTATGATAGAAGCATGGGACTTTATGAAAGAAGCAAACACAAAGAGATGATTGACTGTGCGCTGAAACTTTTCACTCACCCCCAGCCACCAATCTGGCTTGAATCCATCATCGTTTTTTAGCTCACTTCAACCCCCAGTTCAGACACAGCGATATGCAAATCATTCTTGACCCATCTGCTTGTGTTTGCTTTGTTCGCCCTAAGTTGGGAGAGTATGCCCAGACGTGGGTCCCTTTCTCACTTTGAACTTGGAACTTATGATCTGCAGGTAACACGAGTATTTCTGCATCAAAAAGAAGTGACACTTTGATCTATCCACGTAAGATGCAAACTGGTGTCCTGCATGTCACATGCTGTGGTTTGCAGCCGACGCACTAACTCTCCGCTCTGTTTGATGATGAGTCAAACCTGTGACTAAACCGCACACAATTCTATTCCATTCTAAAACTGTTTTTCTGCACAGTTGAAAACAGCCGTAAAAGTACAATACTGTATATCATCACCAAATATAAAACATCAAATGCACTGGTAAGAATGAAACGTGATTAAAAAACAGCAGTGTCTTCCCTTGTATTAACGTCTAGCATACAATACTTTTCCTGAGGTGTATTACCCCCTTATAAAAAGAGTAACATTTAAACATACAGAGGGGTCTTAAAGTCAAACAGATAGCATAGTACAATGTTGTGATCTCTGTCCAAGAAGAGTTGGTTTAAGATAATATCCTCTTAGATTATTATAAAATATCACAAAATAATATAAAGTGCTGGTGTGCTTTGCTTGGACCGACCTTCGCAGGGACACGGGATCATATCCGGTGGTCGTACCTTCGTATCAGAAAAGGCAACGAGGTGATGTACTGTGCCCAAGCGCAGCCTAGTCAGAGCAAAACCGTGCTATACCGCACAAGGATCGCTCCAGCAAGTGCATTAACCATCAAAGTTTTCTTACTGCTAGTCTACCCTGAAATTTGCTGGATACACAATGATCTCTGCTGCTGGTGCCTTATTCCGGCAAGCTATTTTAAAATGACCAATTAATTAATCCATTACAGACCCTCTATCAATAAAGGACCTATTTGGAGGCTCTGGTTGAAATGGCCGAGCCCATAAACTTTCATGCAACGCATGGGCACTCTCTGTTAAACGCACCTTAAATAACTTGGGGTTTATTTACTTTGGGACTAACAGCTCCACTCTGCCTATTGCTTAAAGATTCAGCCCCCCCCCCCAGAACATCAGGAGTTGTACATTGCCGATTTCGCAGGAAGTTTTGTAAAAATTGCGGCATTTTTACAAAAGTGCCGATTTCGCGGGCACTTTTGTAAAAATCGCGGCATTTTTACAAAAGTGCCGATTTCGCGGCATGCCGCAAAATCGCGAAATCGCGAAATCCTGGAGGGTCTGACTACTACCCCCTTTTCACCTATAAACACCAAGACACACAGCTAAAATGAATTACACAATTACCATAATTAATTACCAATTAATAAATTAAATATGAATTAACAACCAATTATAATTTCATCGATTAAAAATAAATTACTTCCCACCCTTTACACCTATAAACACCAAAACACCTAAAATTAATTACAGAATTACCATAATTAATTACAAATTAATTAATTATCATTAATTAACAACAACTTATTAGTGACTTAATAATCAGTTACTTTACACATTTAACACTATAACATATCAATTAATAAATACAAAATAATCAATTCATTTAATATAATTAAATTACTTCCCACCCTATTCCCCTTTAAACCCACAACCTGCTACAGAACTAAAAATGCAAAATTCAAATAAAAGAAAATTAATAACTACTAAAAATGTAACACATTTATTAAAAATACAAACAATTCTTATACAAAAAAATACATCATATTCATTTAAAACATATACTAAAATACATAACATTAATTAAAAAATCGATATTTTTAACAACTATAATTTTTGCAAATGATATCATTAAAATCGATATTACTTACCTTGAGTCGATATTCTTGATCATGATATTCTTGCTGTCGATATTTCTGAACCACAATATTTCTGACTCGATATTTGTGCAACTCGATATTTCAAACTCAATATTCTGTCTGCACACCAAATTCACTTTTATATTGCAAGTACCTGTAACATAAATGTGACTCTGCAATTTACTTTTGCCAATAGGCTCTAATTGTACTAAGTATGTTCGCTCTGTAGGTCCAAAGGAAGGCATTGTAATTCACTGGAATAATTGAAACAACTGTGAACAACTTTTACCATCTGGTATTTACCTGAATATATATCTCCTTATCCCTTTCCTTTAAAATGTTTCAACAACTGATGAAGTGATATAAGGAAAAGTGAGGCGTTGCTTATATTAATATTACAATTAGATAAGGACCATTCAAATTATATTTTGTTGTTTTTTGTTATGAAATCTCTACAGAATTTGTATCCCTTGCTCCAACTTTTAATTCTAAACAGTTTTAATATTTTGCATTTTTTTCTGAAACCTTTAGTCAGTTCAGTTCAGTTCATAATGCTTTATTCGGTTTGTTTGCACAACCATATAGCAGACATAAAATATAAAACAAACAGCAATCATATAAGGAAACAATAAAAGGACGGGGAATATGGACCAAATACATTAAATGTACACAAATCATACTAGCTAAGATGCAATCTCCTCTAACATACCAATACATATTGGAATTGTCAATATAAATACAAGAAGAGGAGGCTCTGATAAACTCAATAAATTAGCATGTGCTAGTTGCTAAAGTGCTAGGTGATGTGCAAAATACGCTATATAAAGTGCAGTGCTCATTTCAAAACATGTACAAATATCACTGTACTTAACAAAAATAGCAAATGCAACTGGCTAAAATACCAAGGTCCGATCACGATCCGGTAAAAAAATAGCCCGTACGACTCGTATCCGGTCTTTTTACCGTACGAATCGTACAAGTGCCGTACAAACTGCCAATTACGATTCGCATGGGAAAAAGACCATACGAATCGCATTGGGAATTCTTCCCCACACGTCCTCGGGTCGGAAAATGTGTCCGACACGTCCTCGGACGATTTGCCGTACAAATGTGAAAAGTGAAGTCCGACCGCGGAATCACGATCCATCCCGTGCGTCCGATGTTACAACCGTATGGAAAAAACACCATCCGCACCGAACTCCCATAGCAACCATGGAGACATGTGCCCGCATACGCGCCCAACACTCCCCCCAGCCCCCGTACGTTCGAGTCGTACCCCCCGTGTATGTGCACCCCCACCCGTGTATATACACCTGTGTACGTGTCGCCCCCCGTGTACGTTCGTGTCGTACCTCCCCCGTATTTACACCCGTGTACGTTCGTGTCGTCCCCCCGGGTATGGAGAGCTGTGTACGTGTCGTACCCCCGTGTATGTACACCCGTGTACGTGTCGTACCCCCGTGTATGTACACCTGTGTACGTGTCGTACCCCCGTGTATGTTCACCCGTGTACGTGTCGTACCCCCCCCTGTATGTACACCCGTGTACGTGTCGTACCCCCGTGTATGTACACCCGTGTACATGTCGTACCCCCCCGTGTACGTTCATGTCGTACCTCCCCCGTATTTACACCCGTGTAGGTTCGTGTCGTCCCCCCGGGTATGGACAGCCGTGTACGTGTCGTACCCCCCGTGTATGTACACCCTTGTACGTGTCGTACCCCCGTGTATGTTCACCCGTGTACGTGTCCAACCCCCCCTGTATGTACACCCGTGTACGTGTCGTACCCCCCGTGCATGTACACCTGTGTACGTGTCGTACCCCCGTCTATGTACACCCCTGTACGTGTCCTACCCCCCCTCTACGTTCCTGTCATACACCCGTGTATCTACACCCGTGTACGTGTCGTACCCCCCTGTATGTACACCCGTGTACGTGTCGCCGTGTATGTACACCCGTGTACGTGTCGTACCCCCGTGTATGTTCACCCGTGTACGTGTCTAACCCCCCTTGTATGTACACCCGTGTACGTGTCGTACCCCCCGTGCATATACACCCGTGTACGTGTCGTACCCCCATGTATGTACACCCGTGTACGTGTCGTACCCCCGTGTATGTTTACCCGTGTACGTGTCGTACCCCCCCGTGTATGTACACCCGTGTACGTGTCGTACCCCCATCTATGTACACCCCTGTACGTGTCCTACCCCCCCCTCTATGTTCCTGTCATACCCCCGTGTATCTACACCCGTGTACATTAGAGTCGTACCCCCACCCGCGTATGCATGGAGCGTACCCCCACCACAACATTCTAAGTACGGAGCGCACCCCAGGACCCAACATCACAACCGCATGTACGAGTCGTACCAAGCCACACACAAGGAAAGCACAGTACAACAAAATGGCCCATGTACACACCGTACACACGCTAAAATCGCACGTACACAACCAGGACAAACCAAAACGACACAAGAATACACCATTCGAATGGCACAAAGCCACTAAACATGTCCAACAACCACCAAAACAACACATTCACTGACCTGCAACTGCCAAAAACAAACAGAGGCCCAAAACACCACCACTCCTTATAACACACCCACCCAAAGTTCAAACACAGCCACACCCACCAATGGACCAATAAAAAGGGCCAACACACACAAACCATGAGCCTTTGCAACAGACTCACTGCTGCCAGACCCCACAGACAACCTACAGCACCATATTAGAAGCTTCACCACACCTTACACTTGCACACCTTCACACACACACCTTCACAAACACCCCCTCATCACATTCACACACACACCTGCACAACCACACCCACACACCCACAACCATCCACACACACCCCCCCACACCCCTCACCATGCCCACTAACAAGAATCCAAAGTTCACTAACCGAGAGTTGGAGGTCCTTGTCGATGAAATCCTCAGAGTCGAGCCACACCTCTTTGGAACATTGGTCAGACAGACCAGCATATCAGCAAAAACAGCCATGTGGCAGACCATCGTCGATGCTGTGAATGCTGTTGCGGACACCAGAAGGAACAAGCAGGAATGCCAAGCCAGGTGGTACGATCTGCGGAGGAGGGTCCGAGCCAAGATGACGGATGAACACAACCAGGCCAACGTCACTGGAGGAGGGCCGTCCCGCAGACCCGTACACTACCATCCCTGGGAGGAGAGGGTGATGGCCATACTGCCGGTGGAGACAGTGGAGGGATTAGGAGGACTCCGAGACCCGGGAGAGTACACAAACAACGCACCTCACATGGGGGGAACGTCATCCACAACCAAACTCACAAACAGGCACGCAACCACCCCAAGCTATCGCATGACTCAACCACACTCCATGAACACGCACATGCCACTGGCGCCACCATTCCCCATGCACCCAGCTGGACAATGTCAAGTCACAGGCCACAGAAGACACCAACACATGACACGGTAACCCGGATGGCGGGAGGGTGGGCCCCAAAAATCACATAGTGCAACTCAGAAGCAGACAACAATGCCCTCTGCCCATATGGCCTAGGTCACAGCCAGACAAACAGTGTGTCCCCACACAGGAAAGACTTGCCAGCAAATGGCGGACGCCTTGCATAAACACATGGGGGTGAAGGCACGTTTTTGCACATGACAGCAGCTAATGAACAGCCAACACTGTGAAAGAGTGGCAGCACACACCACCACAGCAGCAGCGCACACACAGACACTACACCCAATGGGTGCCTGGAGATCAGAAACAAACTCACAGCAACAATCAAAGGGACATTCAAAGAACTGCTAACAGTGTGTGCCCAGGAAGCTGCGCTGAGGTGACAGAGAGTGACACACAGAGGGAGGGAGAGGGGGACAGAGAGGGAGGGAGACACAGGGAGACAGACAGAGGGAGGAGGCTGACACAAAGAGGGAGGGAGAGGGGGACAGAGAGGGAGGGAGACACAGGGAGACGGACAGAGGGAGGAGGCCGACACACAGAGGGAGGGAGAGGGGGACAGAGAGGGAGGGAGACACAGGGAGACGGACAGAGGGAGGAGGCCGACACACAGAGGGAGGGAGAGGGGGACAGAGAGGGAGGGAGACACAGGGAGACGGACAGAGGGAGGAGGCCGACACACAGAGGGAGGGAGAGGGGGACAGAGAGGGAGGGAGACACAGGGAGACGGACAGAGGGAGGAGGCCGACACACAGAGGGAGGGAGAGGGGGACAGAGAGGGAGGGAGACACAGGGAGAGCAAATCAGCCTTGTGGTGTGTGGGAATGTCTGCTCGTCAGCAGGTGGACTGCGTGCATGTAGACAAGGGTGGCCAGTGCCAGCACCCCCCCTCTCCTCCATGGCAAAACACTGGGCCATGTCACAACCTGTGCACGAGCACAACGACAGCTACCTGCATCATATAAGTGTGTGGAACAACTTCATGTGCCCACGTACAGTGCAACACGGAAGGCGCCAATGCACGGCTCGCCACACCTGCCCACTCCACTGCTGACTGCAGTCACACTTGACGCAGCAAGTAACACTGTGCCACACATAGTTAAAGTCGCCAAAGCTGTGCCCAAGGGACATACCCATGCACAAGTGCACTGTGAGTGGAATGCTAGACAGATCCAAATTCCCAGAGGAAATGTTCCAACTTTGAAACTAATGAAACATGGATGTTGGATGGAACAAAATTAACATTGTCTCTCTCACACACAGGTCAACGTCGCGGTTCACCCCCTAACACTGGGGGGGGAAGACTCACAGGACCCGGCTCTGCGGGAGGCCGATCCCACCGTCAGCGACGACTCTCACCACTCTGTGGACGACCCCGACCAACCTGGCCCCTCTGGTGTCCAACGACCTGCAGCACCTGCGTCAGGTACAACGGGGCCAACCACCACCCCCACTCCTGCCACATCCCAGGAGACACCCAGGATCCCTGCACAACCACCACAAAGCAGCCAGTCTGTCCAGGAGGGACAAGGTTCTCCGGGCACCCAGGAGGAGGCAGGCAACACCGCAAATGCCATCCCTCAGGGGTCCCAGAGACCCGATGTGCCCACAACGGCAGGCCAGGCGCAAGTGGGCAGGGGTGGTGGGAGTGGAGGACGGCGGGGAACCGGTATATGCCCATGTCCGAAACATCCTGGACACATACCGGCAGGACACCACGGGCATGGCCCAGGTTGTGACCGTCCTCGAGGGGATCAAGACCCAGCAGGCCCAGCAACATGCGGAGCTACATGCCTATCTACTGCAACACCAACGGAGGATGGAGGACAGACAGGCTGAGCTCGTGACGGTGTTCACGGGAATTCACACTACACTCCGTCGGATGGCCGACAACATGGGCAACCCTCCCTGTGCCAGAAGGCGTAGAACATCACCACCCACAGGGAGGGATCAGGAGGAGGAGGAGGAAACATCCGATGGAGCATCCCAAACATCGTCACGGCCTGCTTCTGAGGGTCCCCGCAGGAGGCCGGGTCGTCCACGGAAACAACCGTGAGGGTCGGCGCTACAGCACCATCTCCCAGGACACCTGGCCTGGCACCTGGCCCATTGGAGCAACAGCATCACAGCATCAAAAGACATTCTCTGCCACATGGCCTTGCTGGTCACTGTCTGACCAATGTTGACAAAGACTGTGGCATGGACTCTGAGGATTTCAAATGGCAAGGACACCAACTCCCCTAGTGAACTTTGGATTCCACACACCCGGAGAGCCCCTCATGTCAAACCCCCCCCCCCCCACTAAAATAAAAAGTCACACCATGAAGAGAAGATGCCTGCTGGTTGCATTATTACCTTACATGTGTCTTGTAAAGTCTAACCATGCCTGAGTTCTCTTTTGACTTCAACCATCCACACCCTGGGGCCTGAGTCTGGCACAGGACACACATGGGTCACAGTGTATTAGGCAAGACAGACATGGAGCACCATACACACCCGTGATGTGCCCAACCAGCTGAGGGGGTGGCTGCACAACCGTGCCGACAGACATATTGAGTACAGCAACAGTCATGCGCAGAGGTCAGGGATCATGTGGAGTGTCCTGGGGGGCACCCAGGTATGTGTAGACAGGTGGCAGAACCATGTCCTGCAAGCTTGAGTCCGGTGGATGCAGAGAATGGTGGCCTGGCCAACGTTGGATGCATGGGGATGGCACATGTCACAATACCCACACAGTCATGGACATCATGCACAATACACAGTCTAATCCCACACAACCAGCTTGCATCTTGCTACTCGACACATAGACACATAGCCACTATCACGGAAAACCATGGCAGACATGCCGGATGCACCGTGGCAACACACCAGCATTGACTGAGAAGAGGCACCTTGGAGGCATAGGGACACCTTTATTACTCATGTATTCGGGATTGCAGAGGCAACTCGAAGTACACATGAACTGTTCATGTGGAGTAACATGTGGGTCCAAAACTGGCACCCCCCTTCTGCAGCACAAATGCGTGATAGCCATGGAACTGGCACACAAGTGTCGGCTAACAGCTAAACACCCCCAGCTGCTCACGGAGAGCCTGCCATAAACCATTGATCCGCTGATATGGAAGTCCCACACCATGTCAAGCCAATGCAAACCGTATGTGTCCGAGGGCAGTGTTACACACATTGATGCCATCATCACATTCCACAATCCCATCACTGATGACTGTCAACAAGTCTGACCATCTATTCAGGTGTACCCAGCTGCATGTAATGTGTACCATGGTGATGCTCCATGTCTGCAGAGGAACCAAACATCGACAGGGGCAGTGTGCATACATCGTGAACAACTGCCACACCCAATACACCCCTGATGCATCCCTTACCCTAAGGTGACTTCCAAACGTGTCCGTGCCTGTAACGCTGAGTCAGCACACGATGACGTGTCCATGAGGAATAGCAGTGCCACAACAATGCAAGCAGCAGACGGCATGCGCAAGTACCTGGGGAAGAGAGACACACAAGAAGTCAGCCACAAAAAGCACAGCCACTTGCATGTGCATGTACTCGACACATGTATGGATGACAACATGCTAGGTCACAATTATGACTGGGGAAATACAACCATCACTGGCACCATCACTCCAGTGACACACCCACACACACCTCTGACTCACGTGCCATACATGCAGGTGGAGACACACATCGCAACACATGCCACACGGGGACCAATGCGTGCACACTCAGACACTGGTACTCACCACTAAGCAAAGAAGTCGCGTATGAGCCGAGTCCGGATGTCCTCTTGCGGCTCCACATCCTCCACATCACTAGCCCCATTGCCAAGCCCTTCGTCCTCCACGGGTGGATGGTCCTGGTCATCTTGATCCAGGATGAGTGGCACAGCTTTCTCAACTGCCATGTTGTGCAGCATGCAGCAGACCATGAAGATTTTGCAGACCTTCGCCGGGGCATATGGGAGGGCGCCGCCGGTCTTGTGGAGGCATCGGAATCGGCTCTTCAGGAGGCCAAACGTCCTCTCTATCACTCGCCTTGTCCGGCCATGGGCGGTGTTGTAGCGGAGCTGGGCTGGCGTGATGGGGTTGCGGAGAGGTGTGATCAGCCATGGCATGTTGGGATAGCCAGCGTCCCCTACATGGAAAGCACATGGACATAAGCAGGACAGGAGAAGCGGTCGTGCTGGAAGTCTACGCAAAATACAGGACATACAGAGTGTACCCACCAACAACACATGCTCGTTCGTTGCGCAGCTGCATCATCATTTCAGGCACCCTGCTAAGCCTCATGATGTAGGCATCGTGTGCTGATCCTGGAAAACGAGCACAGACATGTGAAATCACCATGTTGGACAGACACACCACAAGGGCATTGATGGAGTGGTAGTGCTTGCGATTCCGGTACGCTACCTCCTGTGCCTGTGGTGGTACCAAAGCCACATGTGTCCCATCTATGGACCCAATGACATGGGGCATCCCTCCCAGGGCATAGAACCCACGCTTGACCCCAGTCAACATTTCAGGGGTAGGAAAATGGATGAAGTCATCCAGGTGAATCAACATGGCCTCTAAGAAATCATGCAGCACACGGCAGAACATGCTCTGGGACATGCCACCAACATGAGCTATGGTATTTTGAAAGGTACCCGTGGCTAGAAAATGTAGGGCTGCCATTACCTTCAGCTTGGGTGTCAGTGCCGTAGGATACCTGTGCAGCGGTTGCAGGTGTGGTGCCAGTCTCGCCGTCAAATCCAGAATCAACCGTTGGGGGAAGCGGTAGCACCGGATACAGTCATTCTCCCGCATGGCAGCCAAGTCCGGAATTGGTCGGGGAAGAGGCGGCGCTCTGCAGGAATTTGGAAGTGACAAGGAAGAGTGAGTGCACCACAACAACAATTAATAATTACTGAGCACATGTTAATCTGTCTATACACATATGCTACATACGGAGTCAGGTATGTGCCACATGCCCTGGACACGTATGGCTGGCAGGTGACACTCCTACCAAGACCCAGCTACACACGGAGATTGTGAACCTCCACATGCCATGGCATGGGATTAGCTGTGTCCCAGTGCAAGTGAACAGCCAGTCGCAAGACAGGAGTGACATACATCCACACATCATCAGAAGTCGGATGTAGATTGCAGAGACTGGTAGCGGAACACTAGAGCCACAGGTCACATGACATTACACTAGGACAGCCCACACACCTTGCCATGAAGGTGTACATGTGATGACTCACCACACATTCATAGAGAGGATGCAGACATGTCCTTGTTACGCTACTCCGTGTCCCATGCATACATACGCACCTCTCATCCGATACCACATGTGGCATGGTGTGCGGAACAGTGTGCAATGTCAATCTACACACAGACACATGTTGGTTGCTGCAACAGCTGCAGCTTTTGAGGGAGCTCCAACATCCACCTAATTTGAACCCCCCACACATACATGACATAGTCACATCGTGCATCGTGGGTAGTGACATGTCAGGTGTGTTAACCCCTGTACCGGGCCTCAGGGGACACTCCCGTGTGTTGGTGTCCGTGCCATGCCAGTGACGCTCATCACAAGTGTGCAGTATGACATGCACACATGTCAAAGGAGTCAAGGGCATGCCTGGCACACATCGCACCGTCACACATTACATGTGTACACATCTCATCATACATCTGGTGCCTTCTCGACTCAGGAGTCATGTGCCACATCACAGCCTTTCACACCTGTGCCCCACACATGTAGTACTGCCCAGACACTGCCTTGATGTCCATCCATGGACAAGTATGTCAGCCCTATTCCTTCCTGTGTGCTGCCTGTCACCACTGTGATGTGTGAAAACCACCGTACTGCTGCTAAGAGGGCCTGTGTACGTTCCCATATCACTATGGGAGTGCTGCCGTATGTGTACCCATAGTGATGGAGAGCGTACAGGCATGTGTACGGTCAGTAAGTACGCATACGCAAGAACACCCATAGTGGTATGGCCCGTACATGCGTGCGTACGTTCACTATCACTATGGGTGTCCTCGCGTATGCGTACTCGCAGTGGTACGGCCCGTACACACGCCTGTACGCTCACTATCACTATGGGTGTCCTCGCGTATGCGTACTCGCAGTGGTACGGCCCGTACACACGCCTGTACGCTCACTGTCACTATGAGTACGCATACGCGAGGACACCCATGGTGAGACGGCCCATACACACGCCTGTACGCTCACTATCACTATGGGTGTCCTCGCGTATGCGTACTCATAGTGATAGTGAGCGTACAGGCGTGTGTATGGGCCGTCTCACCATGGGTGTCCTCGCGTATGCGTACTCATAGTGATAGTGAGCGTACAGGCGTGTGTACGGGCCGTACCACTGCGAGTACGCATACGCGAGGACACCCATAGTGATAGTGAACGTACAGGCATGTGTACGGGCCGTACCACTGCGAGTACGCATACGCGAGGACACCCATGGTGATAGTGAACGTACAGGCATGTGTACGGGCCGTACCACTGCGAGTACGCATACGCGAGGACACCCATGGTGATAGTGAACGTACAGGCGTGTGTATGGGCCGTCTCACCATGGGTGTCCTCGCGTATGCGTACTCATAGTGATAGTGAGTGTACAGGCGTGTGTACGGGCCGTACCACTGCGAGTACGCATACGCGAGGACACCCATGGTGATAGTGAACGTACAGGCGTGTGTACGGGCCGTACCACTGCGAGTACGCATACGCGAGGACACCCATAGTGATAGTGAGCATACAGGCGTGTGTATGGGCCGTCTCACCATGGGTGTCCTCGCGTATGCGTACTCATAGTGATAGTGATTGTACAGGCGTGTGTACGTGCCGTACCACTGCGAGTACGCATACGCGAGGACACCCATGGTGATAGTGAACGTACAGGCGTGTGTACGGGCCGTACCACTATGGGTGTTCTTGCGTATGCGTACTCATAGTGGTACGGCCCGTACACACGCCTGTACGGGCCGTTGCTATGCATTTGGGGTGCCCTAGGGCCCCGGAACGCACCATACGTGTGTGTGAAGCTCAAATTCACATAGGGGACACATGAGGGACTAGTATTAAGGCCTACATGCATGCTGGTTGTCATGGAGAACAAGTTTTAAGTTTGAATTTGTTCTGGAAGGTGCACAGCAGAAGTCAGTTGGAATGAATCTACTTTGTTGCAATGTGTTTGTGGGGTTGACATCATGCTGAAGAAAAAAACACAATAAGAACCCACTGACTGTGCTAGGTTTGAAGGGATTGGAGGAAACATAGGATGCAAATGTGAGTGACCAATCACTCTGTATTTCTGTGCATGAAACAGGACAGCAAGGCTGATATAAGGCAGCCAGGTCCCATGAGGGATCACTTGCCTGCACATATTTCGATTCTACCACACTGCTGCTGCTCCTGATTCCCTGGAACCATGTCAAGGTCTGTGGAGAGGTCTCAGCCATTCACCCTGGAGGAGAACCTGGCATTGCTGGATGTGATCCTCCCACAGTACCCCCTGCTGTATGGGCGACCAGGGTATCAGGTGAGTGCAGAGGCTACTAGCACAGACTGTGTCCCTTTTTTGTGACTGTGACTTCTGCCATTGTGTCCAGGTGTGACACACATGCTATGTGCTGTAGGGAGGGTCCCAGGGGGGGAATGCCTGATGTCTCCCAGCCAGTGCCCAGAGACAGGAGGGGTGGGTGCAGAGTCCTCCCAGCAGTGCCCAGAGACAGGAGGGGTGGGTGAAGAGTCCTCCCAGCAGTGCCCAGATGCAGGAGGGGTGGGTGCAGAGTCCTCCCAGCAGTGCCCAGACGCAGGAGGGGTGGGTGCCTATCACTCCCAGCAGTGCCCAGAGACAGGAGGGGTGGGTGCAGAGTCCCCCCAGCAGTGCCCAGACGCAGGAGGGGTGGGTGCCTAGCACTCCCAGCAGTGCCCAGACGCAGGAGGGGTGGATGTGATGCACAGTGTGAGCCTTGATAATTGATTGTGTCTTTGCCCTCATTCCACCTGTGTACTTTCACTGGCACGTACTGCTTTTGCCCTTCCCCAGATGAGTATGTCCCTATGGCAAAGGTGCAATGCGTTGGCTGCATGACATGCCTTGTTGTAACCAGCTAGTTTGTTCTCATATGAGTCTCTGTGACATGTTGCAGGTGTATTGATGTAGTGTCACTTGTTCATCCTCACAGGTAGGCGCCTCTGCCAAGGAGCAGATCTGGCTGACCGCCGTCAGTGCCGTGAGGAGTGCGGATGGTCGCAAGCGGCGCCTGTCCCAGGTGAGGAAACGCTGGCAGGATATCCGGTGCTGGACGCGGAGGATCGCACGGGTCCTGCTGGGGGACT
This sequence comes from Triturus cristatus, assembly GCF_964204655.1. NCBI lineage: Eukaryota > Metazoa > Chordata > Amphibia > Caudata > Salamandridae > Triturus > Triturus cristatus. Next base: position 917,897,923 of record NC_140581.1, on the reverse strand, counting down.
CACCTGAGAGCCATAAGAACCGCGGGCGCCGCCGTCTCTCCCACATCCACAAGCGTGTGCTGGCGGTGGTATTTCCAGACTTGGACAGGCGCTTACAGGAGATGCAGCAGCAGGAAGGGGGTAGGTACATGTGTGTTTGTTGTGTTTCACCAGCATTTGTAAGTGCACTGTTCCATGGATACACTGCCAGGGTTTAATGGTGCTGTGCAGATCCTGTTACCCACAGTATTGCAGTGCTCTCCTGCCTCCCTTCCCCTCCTTGCAATGTGTTCCCTGGTCTGTGTGACGTCACTCCGTCACAAGGTTATGTAGCCTGGCACCTTCTCCACGTGTACAATGCCTGCAACATCATGTGTGGGGGTGGTGTGTAACAGGTTTTGGGACCTTGCCTGTGCCCTGTCCAGTTCCGGTCTTGTGGGTTCCATGTCAGTTGGCACTAATTCTGAGTCCAGACATGGGAGTTAGTCTTTAAAGTGTGAGGCCTTACAGCACGCATGTCCTATGTGGTGGCCTGTGACATGATGTGCATGAGTGTGCGGTACGCATAGTGCGGGGATGGTAGCGTGTGTTGCAGTCATTCCCATTCAGGAGCATGGAGTTGTGTGGTAACTACTGTCCCCAGGGGCATATTTTCCTAGGTATCATGTGTGTAATCCGTATATGTCGACAATCTCTGTGTCTACAGCATAGGTTGTGCTCTGTGCCATTGTCCCCTGGCCAAATGTATATTGACTTGAAATGTAGTACAAGTGTCCACTGTACAGCCTGACCTGATTTTCCTTGTTCATACTCACGATGGACATTGCCTGTGTGTCTTGTTACAATCATCTGATGATGCCCATTTGTACATGATTATTTGGACAGGCGCACCTTGGGTATTTCAGTGAGCCAGTCATGGTGGGCATGTTTTCAGTATAACCTATGCTGCATGTGCCTCTTGTTCCTGGATAAGGTCTCTGCTCATCCCTATTTCCTGCCACGCTGTGTGGTGCATATGCAGTGCTGGATTGTCCCCAGGGCCTTGCTCCTCAGTCAAAATTCCATTCCATCTCATTTGCTATTGTGTCATGCTCTCCATAGTTTTTCAGTGGCATGGTGGGTCAAACAACTGTGTCTTGCATGCCCTACATATGTACCTTGTTTTGTAGATGTACCTCTTCTTTTGTTTCAGGCTATGCACTGTAACCTATGTAGATTGGACTCATGTGACATATGTATACAGGTGTATGATTAATTTTTGTCTCTTCACCCTGCCCACAGCATCGTCGGGGGACACGGAGGGAGACATGGGCACAGACGGAGCAGAGGGGCCGAGCACCAGTGCCAGCGGTGACATCGGGGCTGGCACATCAAGTGGGACTGAGGCGGAGGAGAGTGAAGCCGGGGACCTGTCGACTGGCACAACAGAGTATGAAGCTGACGGGTCCGAGGATGATCTCTCCGAGTGGGCGGAGGCTGCACCACCATCTGACAGCGGCACAACATCGCACCCCGCCCCCTCCATTGCCATCAGCCGCCTCCCACTTGCTCGTGTCCCTTCCCAACGTGCCCGGTCACCACATGTCTCCTTCCTGCCAGGCACAGCACCCCCTGCCCCTGTCTCCACTGCTGCCGCCAATGCTGAGTCTGTGGACATCCAGCGGCAGTTGCAGATTGGTCAGGCTGCGATCCTTAATGTCCTCCATGGCCACAGCCAGGTCCTCAACAACATGGAGGCATACTTGGAGGGCATTCATTCATCGCAGGCTGACCAACGCAGCTTGCTGAGGTCGATAGACTCGACACTGACTGCAGCAGTGGGTCTCCTGCAGCGCTACGTCCCACCCCCTACCCCTGCCCCATCCACACTTCCCACTCCCATGCCTGTCCCACGTACACCCAGACGTCAGCATGCACCCACCACAACACACACAGGCACCACACCAGCAGGGAAGGTCCACCGCACACCTCCTGACACGCACACACAGGGTGAAGTAGGCACACCCACTGGGTCGGGGGGCAAACGTGTGACACGCAGCCAGAGTGGGAGTCCGCATTCCACCAAATCCACTCCCTCCAAATCCCCTCCCCTCAGCTCTCCTGGCCACATCTCCCCCAAAGACTCCTTCATGGCCGCTCTGTCCCTGAGCCCCACAGTGACACCACCACGCAAGCGGTCAAGGAAGTCCCCGGTCAGGGTGGTTGATTCCCCCCCGCCCGTCCACACCCTCCCCCAGTGGCGCTGCGACCCATCCCTCTGACCCCTCCCCCTCCTTGGGGCCTGTGGTTCCTTCGGGTGCAGGGGATTCCCTGGAGGACCTTGCTAAGGTGTGCAGCGAGATCCTGGCCTCCGCCTTTGGCCCTGCCCCACCCCCTGTGGTGGAGTCCTCCATCCCTGCACCCACAACGCCTACCCTTCACCCTCCTGTCCCTGCGGTGCCTGGTTCTTCCCCCCCACATGATGCCCTCACCCCTGTGGAAGACAACGGAATGTAACTGTGCAGGCAAGCTAGGGGACACGCATCCCACTGTGTCCCCCATCCAGCTGTGACTTCTGGACTGCCCTATGGGCTTTGTAAATATTGAACTTCCTACAAACAAGATTTTTTGGTTCATGCTGAATAAAGCAATTTATTTTTTTCCCTTGGAACACTACTGCTTTGCTGATATTGCTGTTGGTGGGGCTGCTACATGGTTTTGGGTGGTGTTCATGTGTTGGGTGTGTGGGAAATGTAGTAGTGTGCTGGTCATAGAGGGGACCCTGAGATCTGTGTGCCATCACACGGTGTTAGCTAGGATTCTGTGTTCATGTAAGCAGTTACTGCATGGTGAAATTGTCCCAAGGTGTATTCCTTCCTCTGTGTACCCTGACATCTTCCCTGCAGGGTGTTCCCAATATTTAGCGCTGAGCTGTGTGTACATTAGCTGGGTGTGTGACGGACTCCTTCAACTTTGCACATGCATGCTGAGCGATGTCTCCACCTGCATCATTCGTGGCATCCTTGGTAGTCATTGTACTTGTGTATGTGGACTATTGCCATGACTTCATGTGGACATGGTTTCTTTTCTGCGCTATGCATGCGTATACTCCCAGCCTCGCACACATGTGGTACATGTACTGCAGGGTCTTTGTGCACCTGACTGAAATTTGTGGGCATGGTATCTGTGGCTACTCCACCCTTTGCGTTCCATGGGCACTGCTGTGAGTGTTAGGCACACACCCCTCTTATGTCTGGGCACTGCTGGGAGGACTCTGCACACACCCCTCCTGACTCTGGGCACTGCTGGGAGGACTCTGCACACACCACTCTTGTGACTGGGCACTTCTGGGGGGACTCTGCACCCACCCCTCCTGTGTCTGGGCACTGCTGGGAGGACTCTGCACCCACCCCTCTTATATCTGGGCACTGCTGGGAGTGTTAGGCACCCACCCCTCTTATGTCTGGGCACTGCTGGAAGGACTCTGCACACACCCCTCCTGTCTCTGGGCACTGCTGGGAGGACTCTGCACCCACCCCTCCTGACTCTGGACACTGCTGGGAGGACTCTGCACACACCCCTCCTGTCTCTGGGCACTGCTGGGAGGACTCTGCACCCACCCCTCCTGACTCTGGACACTGCTGGGAGGACTCTGCACCCACCCCTCCAGTCTCTGGGCACTGCTGGGAGGACTCTGCACCCACCCCTCCTGACTCTGGACACTGCTGGGAGGACTCTGCACCCACCCCTCCTGTCTCTGGGCACTGCTGGGAGGACTCTGCACCCACCCCTCCTGTCTCTGGGCACTGCTGGGAGGACTCTGCACCCACCCCTCCTGACTCTGGACACTGCTGGGAGGACTCTGCACCCACCCCTCCTGACTCTGGGCACTGCTGGGAGGACTCTGCACCCACCCCTCCTGTCTCTGGGCACTGCTGGGAGGACTCTGCACACACCCCTCCTGACTCTGGACACTGCTGGGAGGACTCTGCACCCACCCCTCCTGTCTCTGGGCACTGCTGGGAGGACTCTGCACCCACCCCTCCTGACTCTGGGCACTGCTGGGAGGACTCTGCACCCACCCCTCCTGCGTCTGGGCACTGCTGGGAGGACTCTGCACCCACCCCTCCTGTCTCTGGGCACTGCTGCGAGGACTCTGCACCCACCCCTCCTGACTCTGGACACTGCTGGGAGGACTCTGCACCCACCCCTCCTGTCTCGGGGCACTGCTGGGAGTGTTAGGCACCCACCCCTCCTATGTCTGGGCACTGCTGGGAGGACTCTGCACACACCCCTCCTGACTCTGGGCACTGCTGGGAGGACTCTGCACACACCACTCTTGTGACTGGGCACTGCTGGGGGGACTCGGCACCCACCCCTCCTGTGTCTGGGCACTGCTGGGAGGACTCTGCACACACCACTCTTGTGACTGGGCACTGCTGGGAGGACTCTGCACCCACCCCTCCTGTCTCTGGGCACTGCTGGGAGTGTTAGGCACCCACCCCTCCTGTCTCTGGGCACTGCTGGGAGGACTCTGCACACACCCCTCCTGACTCTGGACACTGCTGGGAGGACTCTGCACCCACCCCTCCTGTCTCTGGGCACTGCTGGGAGGACTCTGCACCCACCCCTCCTGACTCTGGGCACTGCTGGGAGGACTCTGCACCCACACCTCCTGCGTCTGGGCACTGCTGGGAGGACTCTGCACCCACCCCTCCTGTCTCTGGGCACTGCTGGGAGGACTCTGCACCCACCCCTCCTGACTCTGGGCACTGCTGGGAGGACTCTGCACCCACCCCTCCTGTCTCTGGGCACTGCTGGGAGTGTTAGGCACCCACTCCTCTTATGTCTGGGCACTGCTGGGAGGACTCTGCACACCCCCCTCCTGTCTCTGGGCACTGCTGGGAGGACTCTGCACCCACCCCTCCTGACTCTGGACACTGCTGGGAGGACTCTGCACCCACCCCTCCTGTCTCTGGGCACTGCTGGGAGGACTCTGCACCCACCCCTCCTGACTCTGGACACTGCTGGGAGGACTCTGCACCCACCCCTCCTGTCTCTGGGCACTGCTGGGAGGACTCTGCACCCACCCCTCCTGTCTCTGGGCACTGCTGGGAGGACTCTGCACCCACCCCTCCTGACTCTGGACACTGCTGGGAGGACTCTGCACCCACCCCTCCTGACTCTGGGCACTGCTGGGAGGACTCTGCACACACCCCTCTTATATCTGGGCACTGCTGGGAGTGTTAGGCACCCACTCCTCTTATGTCTGGGCACTGCTGGGAGGACTCTGCACACCCCCCTCCTGTCTCTGGGCACTGCTGGGAGGACTCTGCACCCACCCCTCCTGACTCTGGACACTGCTGGGAGGACTCTGCACCCACCCCTCCTGTCTCTGGGCACTGCTGGGAGGACTCTGCACCCACCCCTCCTGACTCTGGACACTGCTGGGAGGACTCTGCACCCACCCCTCCTGTCTCTGGGCACTGCTGGGAGGACTCTGCACCCACCCCTCCTGTCTCTGGGCACTGCTGGGAGGACTCTGCACCCACCCCTCCTGACTCTGGACACTGCTGGGAGGACTCTGCACCCACCCCTCCTGACTCTGGGCACTGCTGGGAGGACTCTGCACACACCCCTCTTATATAGAGTTTCTAGCGACCATACATTTTAAAATATAAGTAGCTACATAAAAACATATATCTGCACTTCCCAAAGTAAACATTAACTGCATCGCATTCCTAGTAGACCTGACATTATACTTTAAAAAGATAGGTTTTAAAAATTGTCCTCTTAAAAATTTATAAAATTTACAGAACTACATAAAATGACAGCAACTCTGTTTGGATATGTCGTCACAGGGGCATAGAGTGTTACTGTGCTGCCTAATAATAGGGAAGGACACAAGGTGGTGTACTATACCAAACCGTAAACGGGTAAGGACAAAACGGTGAGAATTTCTTGAAACTTCCGTTAAATATGGCTGAAAACCTTCACTCGCATTATTTTCACAATAAAAAACAAAAGTACTTTGTTTTGCGCAATCAGGTTCTCTAGATTTTTTTGAATGGCATAAAAAAGTCACCTTGAGCTCTGTTTTAGAAATACTGGCAGCTTCGTCCGGCATTAAGAATGGGTGCAGATTAAAGAGAAGCTTATACCAGTGATAAATATGTCTGAGCCAAGGAAAGTGAAAACGATGGTCCAACCTTAGGCAGTCTCTAATTACTTTTTGGGTAAATATGGTTTCGGTTTTTGACCAAATAGATCGCCATAAGGCTAATGGCCGTAAAGCTACAAGATCTTTAATATAGTCTAGGCCCACTTCTCTGTGAATTAGCTCTGTAGAGGCAGATGCAGGGGCACACAGTAGACGTCTCAAAAATGAGTTTTCGTCAAGTTGAATACGATTGCCACAGAGGGCATGGTGGCCCCATACACCAGCCCCATACAAAGCGGAGGATAGACATCTAGCTTTGTAAATCAAAATCATTTCCTTAATTCTCCTATTCCCAAGCTTAGAGGCAAATCTAAATACGCCATTGTTATTCCTTGCCATTTTCAGGCGTACATTCTCGCACTCATGGTCCCATCACCGGAGAATGAAACACCAAGATAACAAAATTTATTGGTAGTTTGAATTTTTGCCTCGTCCAGATAAAAGGTCCTTTTTGCCCCGATCTTCCTCCCACAAGACATTACAAATGTTTTTTCTTTATTGATTAGCAGCTTCCTGCTATCAATAAACCGCAGGAAGCTGTCGATCAAGCGTTGGAGGCCGATTTGTGTTCGTGACAAGAGGACGGCGTCGTCCGCATACAGCATAATTGGGATTGGATCGCCATCCACTCGGGGGGCATCAGCTGGGACCTGTCTAAGGATTATGTCAATTTGGTTGATGAATAAAGAGAATAACAGGGGGGATAGCACACAGCCTTGTCTGATACCTCTAGACACTCTAAAAAAAAATGAAACCTTTCGTCATCACACAGGTTCCTTTATAAACACACCCATCCTGTTATATTACACTGATCACTTGTGCCAAGCATGCACATTTTTGATTGATGGTAATATATTTATTTTATTTATTTAAGCAACTTGTAGAGTGCGCAAATACCCTTGGGTGTCTCGGCGCTACGGACGGCTGGGCAAATGGAAGGCTAGGAGCGGGTGACTTATTGGTTGAAAAGCCAGGTCTTTAATTGTTTCCGGAAGGTAAGCAGAGTGGGACTGGTCTTAATGTGAAGGGGGAGTGTGTACCATAGTCTGGTAGTGGCAACAGTGTATCTTCTACCGCCCCAAGAGGCTTTCTTGGTTCTAGGGACAATCAGCAGGTTCGCTGCTGATGAACGCAAGGGTTTACTGGGCATGCAGAAACAGAGAGTTTTCTTCAGAAACTCAGGTCCTGTATTGTGGATGGCCTTGAATGCAATGCATAGAGCCTTGAACTTGGTTCTACTCCTGATGGGTAACCAATGAAACTGTCGCACCACCTTGGATATAGGTTTAAACTTGGGGGTGCCTGACAGAATCCTTGCTGCTGCATTTTACACCAGCTGCAAATTATTTAGGACTCTTTCCTGGGCATTAATAAGTAGACCATTGCAATAGTCTACCTTTGACATAACCAATTTTCTGATAAGAGTCCTGCCGGCGCTAGGTGGGAGAAAAGGTAGAAGTTTTTTTATCATCCTGATGACATGGAAGGATGAAGAGACAATTGCGTTGGCGTGGTGTTTGAATGACAACTTGTCGTCGAAAATAGCACCCAAGTTTCTGACCTTTGTGACGGGGACGGAGGTGAGCCTAACTTAGCTGGTCACCAAGTGGGGGACCAGCTAGGGGAGAGATTACCAAAGATCATCACCTCCGTCTTGTCTGAATTTAATTTGAGGCAGTTGTTTGCCATCCATGTACTAATTGCTAGCATTCCCTCTTGAAAGCTTGCCGTAACTGCCCCTCCGTCATTGTGAACCGCTAGCACCAGTTGTGTATCGTCGGCCTACGAGGTTAGTCGCATATTGTAAGATTTGATGACCCTCGCCAAGTCCGACACATATATATTAAACAAGGTCGGACTCAGCGATGATCCCTGTGGGACACCACACAGGAGAGCAAATGATGGGGAATTGAAGTCGCCAAGAGTCACTAGTTGAGTGTGATTAGATAGAAAGGCGGCCAGGAGGGCCTTGGCTCTATCTCTGATGCCGATGGCTGAGACACGGTCGACCAGGGTTGCGTGGTCGACCGGATCGAATGCTGCTGAAAGATCCAGCAGCACCAGGACCGCGGCACCCCCACGTTCAAGTATCATCCTGATTTTATCGGATGCCTTAATGAGGGCTGTTTCAGTGCCGTGGCATTTTCTAAAGCCAAATTGAGTGTCATCTAGAAGGTTGTTGTCATCGATGAAAAGGCCAGCTGAGTGTTCATCACCTGTTCCAAATTTTTTGCGGGGAATGGGAGACATGCAATTGGTCGGTATATATCTATAGAGCATAGAAATAGGATTGCAGCCCCTCTTTTTTAATAGACTATCAACAATGTATAAATATTGCATTTTTTCATACCCAAGGTCACATGAATGCAAATGTATAATCTAACTATAAAGCCATTAATCACATAGAAAAAATAATTGACAACACTTCTAGGGAGACCCATCTTAGAAGTTTATGTATGGATTAAAGGGTTCCAAATGAGTCAGCTCCTGCGGGGTCTGGGGGAGAAGAGTCGTGGGAATTGATGTCTGGAAGAGCCTAGGTTCTGTTCAGGAAGAGTATTTAGTATTCCCCTGAGGAACACAAACATATATCATGCTGAAAACTGTGCAGTGATTTTAATGGAAGAAGCCACTCTGTAAGGGATCATCAGTAACGTCTTTGTCAGTTATATATTGGCTGGGAGTAGGTGCAAAGTTGGGGATCCAAATAACCCTTGAAAGTCCCCCTGCTCCACTCTCCCACTCTCCATTTCTAATTAAAGACCACACAGTGGTCTCTCTTAAGGAGACCAGACTGCCAATACCATGCTGGCAATTGTGTATTTGAATGCATTTTGTAATGGGATAATTAAACATGACTGCATTTTTTTAATTGTTAAATATGTTGAGACTGCAAGGTGGCTGCACTTCTTGTGGAACACCTTCAGTTAGGCCAGTCCGGTTGTTTTAGCCAACAGTTCAGTGCATTTTGGAAATTGCAATATGACATTTACACCTCTAAAGATGGGAGGAAGATTTCCAGCATGCAAATTGCCAGCAGTTAAAATGCTTGAATTGGTTGGAAATATTGCACATGGCACCGAGCCAGTTGCCAGCTGGGTGTGATAGTGTGGCAAAATTAAAGGCAACAATAAACTTTCATTCTTATAAAAGAAATATTTGACTCCAAACACATTTTTTCTCTTTTGCTTACAATGTTTTTCAAATTTACATATGAGATATCTTGTAAGAAAGAAAAGAAATATAAAGCAATGCTATGATATGTTCCTCTGCCACTCAATATCATTTTTTAAATTGTTAGGCATGCATGCTCTATTTTACTCTGCAAACATTTACTGCACAATATGAAAACACACTACTTCAAATAATGTTTGCCTATATTGGTTAGAGCGTGTGCACCTTCAAACGCCCTCACAAGAACTCTGTGACAAACTAGCCAACCCTTTTTTCCAGAAAATTGAGTACATATACAACAGAATCATCAAAGACAGGGACCCTCCTAACTACATCTCCCAATCCAGCTTTCTTTCCCACTACACATTCTTGGACTGCTTCCTTCAACTCTCTATAGATACTGTGGAGTCAAATCAGGTTCCCCTCAGGATATTTTACCTGCTAAAATATCCTCCCAAATGTATTAACAGTTGGCTCCCACTATTTGCTCCATTCGCAACTCTTCCCTAAACAAGGGCTATCTTCCATCTGAATGGAAGGCGGCCCAGGTAATCCCATCCGGAAGAAACCTAACGCCTCTCAGGATGACCCTATCTCCCTGTTACCTTATTTGTTCAAACTTCTGGAAAAACATATCAACAAGCATCTCTCAGAGTACACTGAAGTAACAGGATGTCTTGACCCCTCTCAGTCCGGGTTCCGACCAGGTTTAGTATGAAGTCAGCGCTGATTGCAGTCACGGACAACCTTAGACACTCCCTAGATAATGGACATGCAGCATTACTGGTGCTACTGGATCTGCCAGCGGCGTTTGACACAATATCCCATTCCATCTTACTAAATAGACCAAGTAACACTGGAGTCCAGGGCCTCGCTTTCCAGTGGTTAGCCAGCTTCCTAACTCACTGCCGCACCCAAACCATCAATCTCGGCACCTTCCGCTCCCAAACATCAGAGCTGACTAAAGGTGAGCCTCAGGGATCCTGTCTCAGTCCCACTTTATTTAACATTTATGTGGCTCCCTTAGCAAATCTACTAAGGGATCTGGGCTTCATCCCAATTTCATACGCTGACGACACCCAGTTCCTAATGGCATTTGACAAAAACAATTCTCCCAACACCCAATCAACCTTCTGCGAAGGCATGATAGCTATATCGACTTGGATGAGGAACAATTTTTTTCAATTAAACGCCAGCAAAATAGAGATTATGCTGCTTGGAGAAGCGCCCCTACTCTGGTCCCCAGATTGGTGGCCAACTGACCTGGGTGCTGCCCCTGTCCCGAAAACAGTGGTAAGAAACGTAGGAGTACAGAGAGACCAAAAACTAACGATGAAGAAGCAAGTTACGACTGTTGAGGGCTATTGGTTCCACGCTTTGAGCCTCCTGAGAAGGGTTTTTCCTCTTCTCCCCATGACAGTCCAGAAAACTCTACTTCAGGCATTAGTAATAAGTCGCTTAGACTATTGTAATGCCCTCCTGACTTCAGCCAATGAATCTTCTCTTAACAGACTTCAGGTGGTCAAAAACACTGCTGCCCATTTAGTCTCCAACTCTCCTGGTAGGACCGCCTCTCTGCCACTTCTCCAGGGTCTATACTGATTACCTATCCACAACCAAATTCAATATAAGATCTGCTGTATAGTGCATAAGGCACACATGGAATTGGCCCTAGCTATCTAGCAGATAGACTCATCTGTTATCTACCTTCCAGAACTGTTCACTCTAGTTCTAAAATACTCCTCTTGGTCCCCCGTGTTAAGAAATCTCGCATCGGGGGAAAGCTTTTCACCATCTGGCCCCCTCACTGTGGAACTCTCTTCCCAGCCACCTCCGGAATTGGACCGATTATCTTCTTTTCCGCAAGCTCCTGAAAACCGCTCTATTCTGATCTCCTTCACTTGTTCCTCTATAGCGCTCCCGCAGCACGAAGATACCCTTTAGGGGGTGATTTGGGTGCTTTACAAGACTCTAAAATAAATGAGTATAATAAATAAACCCAGTAAATGATTTAGCTTGCTTGCAATCTTTGTATTGCATAGAATAATTCTAAGTAAATATGTTAGTCATTTGGGGGGGTGGGCCGGGCCAATGATTTCATTTACATATGGTAGCACAATAATAAAATGATTGATGAACATTCCTTTAGATGAGTTTACAGAGCCATTTTATCATGGATAGATTATGCAAGGAAAATTAAACCAACTAAGATGATTCGGTCAGATAGCTGAGGAAGACTTACCTTACCATGTTTCTCTAAATGGTGGGATTCTATTCTTTTTAAAGATCAAGGGAAATCCTCACATTGATTGCACATTTATTGATTTAGAGTTTGAGTTTGACATGATTCAAAGAGTATAAATTTGAAATTGAACAAATCTGGTGCTCCAGGAGTCATCATGTGGGGGTACATTTCTATCATACAGTAGTCACTGGGCATCAAAAAATATTGGAAGAGGGCTGGCCCATGCAAGCAATATTTTTACCATGAAAGGGCCAACAAGTTTGTCATTGCATTTAGGGGTCGATTCCGATCCAGTATTTTTTTTTTCCGCACGACTCGTATCCGTAATTTTTTCCGTACGAATCGTACAAGTCCCGTCTGACCCGTGAAGTACGATTCATAGGGGAAAAATACATACGGATCAGCATGATCCATACGAATCAGATCGGGAAAAGTTGTACGAGATGGACCCGGACACTTTTCCGTACGAATTGTAAAAATATAGTCCGACCGTAAAAGTACGATCCGGACCGGCTTTCCGATTTCCGATTCGTAAGGAAAACGTCCCATACACGGGGAATGCCTTTACACGCTACGAAGCAAACTTTGTACGACTCGTATCCCGGGAAAATTTGTTCCCGGGGTGCGAGTCATACAGGCCCCCCCATGCATATGTACGCACCTTACAACAACATCATGTAAGTACGCACCGTACATACGCAATGTTGGGGTACGCACCGTACATACGCAATGTTGTGGTACGCACCGTACATACGCAATTTTGTGGTACGCACCGTACATACACAACACATGGGCGTGTATGCCTGTACGACTCATACTCCTGTACAACTCGCACCCCTGGGGACTCTGCTTTTACGGCTGTTTTTGGCTCCCGTAAGAAAAGAGCCGTACGGAGTACCGTAGGGACGATTCATACTTGCTGGGCCGGAAACGCTGCTTAAATACGTCTGGATGTCGCGTACAGGCTGTTACGGATCCGATTCGTTGTTTTTTTTTACCCGTACGGTCTTTTGTACGATTCGTACGGAAATAGGCTTTCTGTACGAATCGTACTTCCTAGGTTGTACGTAAAGTTTACCGGGTACAAGTCGTACGGAGAAAACGCTCCGTTCAACGATTCGTACAGGATTGGAATCGGCCCCTTAATGTGTTCATAACTTTTATTTCTGTATTCAGCTCTTTTGCATAATATAAATCAAATGCATACACTATTATTAACTTAAAATGATGGTATGGTGATTATAGGAAATCCACCTTTTCTACATGGTCACTCTTGATTTTTCACAATTTTCTGGACTCTACTGTTGCTGGTTTTTTAACTTTGTACACTTTCCCCTGCTAAGCAGGAAAGAAGTGCAAACAGCCACTCACAAACCCACTCACTCACCCATACAGTTTCTCAACTGAGCCATTCAGTCACCCACACAGCCACTCACACACCCACTCACTCCCCAAAACGGCGAATCAGGCAGCCACTAACTCACCCATACAGCTACTCACACAGCTACTTATTCACCCATACAGCAACTTACACACACTTGTATTTACCTAGATAGCCACTCACACACCCATACATCCAGTCACATCCCCACTCACACACAAATACACACAGACACACACCAACTCATATAATATGTGTTAAAAATAGAATCACTCATGAGTAGAACACAAAGTAAACTGGTTTAACTTTTGTTGTCCCTTAGTATATATGTTTAACACTAAAACATGTCTTTTAACATAGCACTGGCTCTAGGACTGGTTAGTCAGACTCAGTTACCACCAGTATCCGTCTGAAAAAGTTGAGGGTACAGGATGATTTTGCAACAAGGCTTCTTTCTGCTCTTCTGTTTGTTCTTTCTGCACATTATCCTTCTTCCTGCACTTTTCTTCGTCTTTGAGTACTTCTGTTGCTTCTTACTGCATTTCTTTTTTTTCTTTCTGTGCGTTTTTTCTTCTTTCTTCACATGTCCTATCTCTGTAGGCATAGTTAGAAATTAGCATTTAAAAAACCTTAGAAATTCACTGAAAAAACCATAGGTTTCAGGGGCGTTATAGTTAGCTGGACTTTTCACTCGTACAAAACCATTGAAATCCCCCAGTTATAGTTAGTTCAGCTAACTATAACTCGTGCGCCCGCAATGCACTGCTGATGACGTCACATATTACATCACTCATGACATGGTCAGTGACATCACTCATGACATCACTGATGACATCTCAAATGAACCTATGGTTTTTTCAGTGAATTTCTAAGGTTTTTTAAATGCTAATTCCTAACTATAACGTGCCTGAAACCTATGTTTTTTTCAGTGAATATATATATATATATATATATCACAAACTCTGGAGCCCCCCCTGGGAAATCCGCCCGTAGTTCAGTGGCACGAGGTGCCGGTGGAGCAAATCCGGCATTACGATACACTACCAGTTGCAAATAACTCGCACTCTCAGGTTCCAAAGACAGGAAAGATTTATTACTCAGTAACACTTTCAAAAGACAACTTTCTTGATCACACAATGAGCTTCGTGGAAACAGTGCTATACATAGACAAGGCACTTAGGACACTGACATAGAAAGTGGACTGAAGCGACAATACATATGCAGAAAGCAAAAGTATATACAAGTGGAATCTGCTATGAAGGTTGTTGTAAATACTGTTAAGTCACAAATATCTACATATCACAACTTTTACAAAGGTAAAATGCATTGGAGTCAAGTGAGAGTAAAGCAAAAGTAAAGGTAAAAATAAGATAAGAGTTACTGGCTCCCTGGAAATACATAACCTCTACATTATTGGGGTATGTATGTGAGTTTTCCTATGCCCATACTGAGTGCACAACATATTTGCTGAAATAAACAGTATAGGGACTAAATCTCTTGCCCAGCCGAAATGAGGAAATCCACCTAGAACGCTTTGCATTATGTAGTCTGCAATCGGAGGGTTACACCAAGTGCAAGTGCACTTAATAAACAAGAAAGTGTGGTTCAAACCTCCTCAAATTAATGGTTAAAGTACCCAAAAGCATATGGTGCAACACAGGCACCTCGCGGGTTCATAAAGTTTAAGCCAGCATGATATATAGACATCTAAACTATCGGTTTCCATGTAGAGTCTAATCAAGCACCGTACTCCATCAAATCAAGTGTACATATGGCCCAAATCCATGACTGTGCACAAATAAACAATACTAGCGCCAAGTGACAGAAAAAAGTCCATACTGGTTGTCCTAGGCACCATGCAAAGCATCAGCGACAAAACTGAAAATTAAGTGAAAAATAATAAGAAAAATGTCTTATCTATCAGTAGGTAGTGCACTCCCGAGATATGGGGAAGAAAAGGGTAGGTGGCACCGTGAAGTGCCCGTAGTGAATCGGTGGGCCCCTTCCTTTCCTCCTGAGAAGAGAGAGAAAAAGAGGAAAACAAATTAAGATAAAAGATTGCAATTGTAAATACATGTGTATATAACAATATGCACTTAGAAACATGACAGTTTACATTCATAATGGAGGACATAGAATAGGAGGAAATATGGAATGATAAAGGATTGGCACAGGAGAAACAGAGCACATATGATACAACAACATATTGTTATTCATCAATAAGGTGTATTGCCAGTTCCTCATCAACATTATGTCCTTTGGGGTACCAGGTCTCAAGGTCAAGGATCTATTTGGATACCTTTTTCCTTAGTTTGAGTTCTCTGTTACCTCCTCTTGGGCCCACCAATATCTGTTCAAAGGCATAGTTGCGCAGAAGTGAGCTATTGGACAAGTGGTAATCAGCAAAATGTCTTGCTACCGGATAATGGGGGTCTTGTGGTGTTGTGCTGCATACATATCTTTTGTTACAAGGGCATTCTAGGATGTAAATGACATGTTGTACTGCAGGTAAGAAACTGTGTTATGGTTCTGTGTTTCTCCGAGTTAGGTATACTAAACTCCTTCACCATTTGACTCTTGCAACAAGCCTTGCAGTGGCCACATGGGTAAAAACCCTTAAGGTTAAATGTGCCGCTATTTCGATGTTCCGTGATGTCACCATGCATAAGTATGTCCTTAAGACTGCAGCCTTTACGATATGTGATTTTGGGTCTCTCACTTATGGTGGGTCCCACTATGTTGTCACTCTTCAAGATGTTCCAGTTTTCTGCAAGGATTTTTTTCACTTTCTGTGAGTCTGTATTGAATGTAAGGATCACCCTTGTTTCAGGGGATTTACTGCTTTCTTTTGCTTTGACTTGTACAGTGCTCTGTCTGTCAATGATTCTAACTTTAGACACTGCCCTATTGAGTACCCAATCTGGATACTCACGTGTCTTGAAACATGACAACATGACATTCTCCTCCCTGAGATAGTTTTCTTCGGTACTGCAATTCCTTCTTGCTCTCAGCAGCTCGCCGAAAGGAATGCTCCAATTTAGAGTGTCTGGGTGGCTGCTGAGACCATGAAGGAGACTATTGCCCGCTGTCTCTTTGCAGAACAAACTAGTTTCTAGTGTGTTATGTACAGCTCTGACTTTAACTTCCAAAAATTATATTTCTTCTCTACTCATGGTGTAAGTGAGTGCAATGTTATAGGTGTTAGAATTGAGTCTGGAAACACATTCTTTAGCTTCTTGTTCGTTCCCTTTCCATATCAGTAAAAGGCCATCTATATAACATAACCAGACTGCGACTTTTTCAAAGTCAGATGTAATTCCTATGTCTTTCTGTATCTCCTCCTCCCACAAGCCTAAGAACAGGTTGGCAAAGCTAGGGGCAAAACATGTGCCCATTGTTGTCCCTAGTACTTGCCTGTACAGATCCCCGTTAAACATAAAGCTGTTATTTTGGAGACACAGATACATCATGTCGATAAGCACAGTCGTATGATCAAGATACATTATATTTCTTTCTTTCAGAAAGTAAGTGCATGCACGAATACCCTGATCATGGTCAATTTTGGTATAAAGAGAGGAAACATTCAAGGTGCTAAACATATAGTTTTCTTCCCATTGGATGCCCTATAAGTTACACAAGAAGACCTTTGTGTCTTTGACATAAGAGGGAAGTGTTGTGACATAATTCTGTAAGAAATGGTCAACATATTTCGAAATGTTCTCGAAAACACTGCCTAAAGACGATACAATTGGACTTCCAGGGGGAGCTACAGGGTTCTTATGTATTTTGGGCAAAAAGTATATAATGGGAAGTTGTGGATAATCTTTTTTCAGAAATAGATATTCTTCCCATGTGATGATTGCCTCTTGTTGCCATTCTGAAAGTTTGCCCCAGGTGGTTAGGATACTGTCATTGTACATTTTAGTACTGCATGTACAGTAGAATTTACTGTTTTCTAGTTGTTTGTGTGCTTCATCGATGTACATATCTCTTGTAAGGAGCACAATATTGCCCCCTTTATCTGTTGGCCAGATTACAATTTCTTTATCGTTAGCAAGTTCCTTGATGATATCTTTTTGTTTGATAGTAAGGTTATAGGTTATAGCACCCCTGTAGTTCTTTTGATGTTTGCATTCAAGTAGGGCTTTTGTTACCAGATCATGGAATGTATCTATATTGCCATGTGGTAAGGTGGGGTAAAAAATGGATCTATGTTTGAAAGGGGTGGAGGCGGCCTTATTGGAGATAATGTTCAGAGTTTCATTTCTGATGGCTAAGTTTTCATTGGGCGAGGGCCCCGTCGTGAATTCTAATTCCTGCATTGTACTGAGTGTGTTAACGTCTCCAACAGTGAGATTCATGGGGTAGCTATACTTACATTTGCATCATTATCCACAGTTCTGCTGCCTTTAAGACTATGACATTTTGTAAGTTTCAGTTTCCTTATGAATTTAAAAATGTCTACACGTGTGGTGGAATGATTTAAAATTTCTGTGGGGCAGAATGCCAAGCCCAGACATAGAGTTTTCTTCTCAAGGAAAGACAGCGAGCGATGGAAAAGATTAATAACTGTCTTGTTTACCATAGTGCTATCCATCATTGTTGTTTCTTTATCGAACCTCCTTGTCTGGTTCCCACAGGCTTCTGTTCCTTTCCTTTTCTGGATCCTTTATTTACGTCTACTTCTTCTTTGTTGACTACTCCCCTGCCTCTTCCTCTTCCCCGCTGTCCTCTTCCTTGTGGTGTCGTTGGGGGGATAGATCTTGCCGCCCCATCCTCAGGGTCTGGTATTCGTCTAAAAAAGTGGCTGGTCTTGTAGTGATTTCCACTTCCGAGGACGTGCTTGCGGTGTTAACAGAAACATCGGAGTCTGGATCACTATTGCCCACCGGAGTCACAGCCGTGTTTTCTCCATCCTGTTGATTTATGTTCACATTGGTTGGTTGAAAGTTGTAGAGATGATCATATTTTCTACTGTAAGTAAAGATGCGCCCATTCTCGTAGTCCGCACAGTCGCGGTGAAGTTTTCTTTGTTTCCTTAACTTGATATCCTCTTCATGTTGACGTAGTCTATTTTTGAGGTCATCCTTAAACTTTTTTATAGTAGTTTGGTCGCTATTCGCCTTAAATTCTTTTTTCAGGTTCTGCAATTACTTTCATGATTGTTTCTCTATCTTCTCATGCATATTTAACTAATATACACAACCTCTTCGTTGAACTTGCGGCAGAATTCTCTGCCCATTCTTCCAGCATCCGTGGGTTGGGCAATTCGTAGGAGGGCGTAGTGTAGATCCGTAGCATCATGTTTTTGTCAACATAGTCTTGAAGGGAGTTTGCCTTCCACCACTTTGATGTCTCTGATTTTTTAAGTTTTGCATATCTTTTGAATTTGGTGCTGAGTGTGGTATCCTTACTTTGAGTCGCTATCACATTTTGCATCTTGCCTGGAGCCCGTGCCAGTAGTTTTTGTGCTGCCATTTATATATATATATAAATGTCCAACACAGTATACGCCCCTCCTTCTCCTCTTCAGTAAGGCCATAAAAAGGGCATGAACACCTCTTGTTACACGAGTTTCTTAATTTGTTCACCTCACAGACATAAAGTGGAGTGACCTTGATCACATATATATATATATAAATATATTACCGCTCCAAATTCCTTCCAAACGAGCAAAGTTACCCAAGGAAGACAGCACTCACGGGGGCAGGTTCCGAAGTTTATTTGAGGGACCGTCAAATTTTGCTCGTTTGGGAGGAATTAGGAGCGGTAATTGATATGCGGGAGCACCCGTCCATGAGTGCATCAACTATCAACTTGGTGCCTGTGGAGCTGCAATATATATATATATATATATTACCTACTGGCGGTCGCCAGTAGGTAGTTATAGTTAGGACCCCTTTTCCATAGGAAATCCGCAACATTCTATTTTGAATAACTTTGGCGCCGGTTGACGAATCCTCGCGAATTTCTCAAAATAGGTGGGGCGCTACGCTCCGCTCCTACCCTGAAAGTCTCGGGGGGATTCGTCAAGCGGGGGCTGAGATAAAAGGGGGGTCCCAAAACGCGTTTTCCCCATGCATTTTTCCATAGGACCTTTAGAACGAGCTACAGCCCGAACGGCTGAACAGAATTACTCGAAATTTGGCAGAGAGGTAGTCCCTAGGTCAAGGAAGTGCCTTTTGTAGGTTTGGTGTAAATCTGTTCAGTAGATTCTGAGAAAATAGCCTTTAAATCAATATATATATCTGAGCCCGCTTACGGTACGCTTACCGTACGCTTACGGTAAGCGTACGGTGGCGTGCGCGAGCGCGATTCTGATTGGCTCTTAGATCTTAGTAAACATTCGAATCGGCCGAAACCAGGAAGCGGCGGCCGCCATTTTGTGTATTTCACTCTGAAAAAAAGAGTGAAAACAAGAAAAGGGGGCAAAGAGGAGAGTAACAGATCTCCTTACATTTGTGAGGGGGTCAAAGAAGGACTGTAAAGTACAAAAAAAACATTTATTGATTTTTAAAAAAATCACGGGGTACGCGTACGGTAAGCGTACGGTAAAAAAAATAAATAAATAAATAAATGAAATGCAGAATTAAGAGTTTAGATATTAGGGAGCTCTAAAAAGAGCTGTTGTGTTTATGAAGTCATTTTTTTAAGTGGTACTTACAATTAAGTACCGATGCAGAGTCTAAGGTTCAAAAGGAAGACTCTGTTCCCTTCATCATTGAAGTGCACACCATCTCCTCTATAAATGTCTTGCATGTCATAACGCAAGTTGTTGTGGTAAATGGCACCCATACCATAGTCACGGAGGAAAGCAGAAACAGATTTGTTGACGTGCTTTCTTGCTTTGTCAATCTGCGGACAGAAATGATTGGACCAGTTCCATTTTTGCCTTTGGCATATGTTGGAAAACACAAAGGCAGTTTTAGGGAAAAGTGAAAACAGTTGTGCAAAGGTGTCCTTCATAAGCATTTCCAGACCTACCCCAGTCAAAGTGCCTAGGTCATTGCCACCACAGTGCACTATTATGAGGTCAGGGTGTTGGATTTGCATGAAGGATTTCACCAATGGCATCAACTGGTGCCACTTTAACCCTCTCTGACCAATCCATTTAATGTCTACATTTGGCAAAGCAAGGTCTCTCACCATATCTGTTTTCTCTGCAAACTTTTCACTCCAGAAGACATAGCTGTGCCCTACAATCCACACTGTGAACATCTTCAAAGGAGAACTGGATGCACTCAGGAGGTGTCTTTCAGTAGAATGGCAATATGAAAAGAAAGACAGTTTGGAAATGGAGGCATACATATTTTTTTCAAAACAAAAAGAACTGATTGGCTGTTTCATACCATTCTAGAATAAAAACTAGGCTGTATGTGTAAATTAATAGAAGCATGTTTTGTATTGGTACAGAAAAATGTGTTACCAAAGAACAGTACTATGGATTTGCTGTTAGGTTTGAAAAGTCAAGCACTCTTGCTCTGTGGAATTGAAACATTGTGTGGCGAACTTCTGACCTAACTCCACACAGCAGTGTTCCATGAGCTGTTGCTATGGTAGCAGGCAGAAGTCAAGTTGGGGGAAGGGTACTAGGCAGAAGTCAAGTTGGGGGCAGGGTACTTTTGGAAAAGGGTTGGTTTTCAACCAATAGAAATGTGTGATTACATTTGAAAAAAAGGGGGAAGCACTGAGATTTGAAACTTACATGTATATGTGTGGAAAAATAGAGGGAAAGTTTGCCATTATCAAGTTCTGCTGAGAGGAGAGAGGTGAACACAACAGAGATCCTGGCTCTGATAATCTGCTGTTTGAGTGCCACATTTCTTTCACAACTAACTAATTTTAAAGGTGAGTTATGAGTTTGAGAGGGGATGTATGTGGTAACTTAAGAAATGAATAATAGAAATGGAAATTCTTTTTGTTGAAGTTGCGTTTATCATTTTCTGTTTTGGGAGAAATTTAAATGTGAGGAACATGTAAAATAATATGGACTATGTTTTCACAATAAATTAAGGTGTACTGGAAAAAAAAAGAATAGTTTAAGGGTTTGAGGTTGGACTCAGTAATGCAAATACATTCAGCATCACTAAGGCTGGTTGCCCTTGCTGGAATGTAGGCAGCCACCCAGGTTACACATGGTGGTGGTCTGAAAAAGCAGTTTGGACATGTGCATTTAAGAAAATCAAAAAAGTGGTTTCATAATGTGTCAGTCTGTAAAAGTGATTTTCACTTGCCAAAAAAAAAAGAGCAGTAAGTGTGCTTTCAAATTGGCAAAGAAATTTCGTTTTGTGACTAATGTGAAAACATGACTCTGTGTGCAAAGAGGAATTATAGGTAGAGATTTATTGCGTTTTTTTCTGGTGATTTCACAGTTGCATTAGTAGGAAAAAGGGGGAGCGATTTTTTGGGGGAAGAAGCAGACTCTTAGCACACACCCATCTGCTTGCCATGTATAATCATGCACAGTATTTACAAGCCAGTGGGGTTTTTAGGTTTCAGCCTGTAATGCAAATACATTCAGCATCACTAAGGCTGGTTGCCCTTGCTGGAGTGTAGGCAGCCACCCAGGTTACACATGGTGGTGGTCTGAAAAAGAAGTTTGGACATGTGCATTTAAGAAAATCAAAAAAGTGGTTTCATAATGTGTCAGTCTGTAAAAGTGATTTTCACTTGCCCAAAAAAAAAGAGCAGTAAGTGTGCTTTCAAATTGGCAAAGAAATTTCGTTTTGGGACTAATGTGAAAACATGACTCTGTGTGCAAAGAGGAATTATAGGCAGAGATTTATTGCGTTTTTTTCTGGTGATTTCACAGTTGCATTAGTAGGAAAAAGGGGGAGCGATTTTTTGGGGGAAGAAGCAGACTCTTAGCACACACCCATGTGCTTGCCATGTATAATCATGCACAGTATTTACAAGCGAGTGGGGTTTTCAGGTTTCAGTCTGTAATGCAAATACATTCAGCATCACTAAGGCTGGTTGCCCTTGCTGGAGTGTAGGCAGCCACCCAGGTTACACATTGTGGTAGTCTAAAAAAGAAGTTTGGACATGTGCATTTAAGAAAATCAAAAAAGTGGTTTCATAATGTGTCAGTCTGTAAAAGTGATTTTCACTTGCCAAAAAAAAAGAGCAGTAAGTGTGCTATCAAATTGGCAAAGAAATTTCGTTTTGGGACTAATGTGAAAACATGACTCTGTGCAAAGAGGAATTATAGGCAGAGATTTATTGCGTTTTTATCTGGTGATTTCACAGTTGCATTAGATGGAAAGGGGGAGCGATTTTTTGGGGGAAGAAGCAGACTCTTAGCACACACCCATGTGCTTGCCATGTATAATCATGCACAGTATTTACAAGCGAGTGGGGTTTTCAGGTTTCAGTCTGTAATGCAAATACATTCAGCATCACTAAGGCTGGTTGCCCTTGCTGGAGTGTAGGCAGCCACCCAGGTTACACATGGTGGTAGTCTGAAAAAGAAGTTTGGACATGTGCATTTAAGAAAATCAAAAAAGTGGTTTCATAATGTGTCAGTCTGTAAAAGTGATTTTCACTTGCCAAAAAAAAAGAGCAGTAAGTGTGCTATCAAATTGGCAAAGAAATTTCGTTTTGTGCCTAATGTGAAAACATGACTCTGTGTGCAAAGAGGAATTATAGGCAGAGATTTATTGCGTTTTGCTCTGGTGATTTCACTGTTGCATTAGATGGAAAGGGGGAGCGATTTTTTGGGGGAAGAAGCAGACTCTTAGCACACACCCATGTGCTTGCCATGTATAATCATGCACAGTATTTACAAGCGAGTGGGGTTTTCAGGTTTCAGTCTGTAATGCAAATACATTCAGCATCACTAAGGCTGGTTGCCCTTGCTGGAGTGTAGGCAGCCACCCAGGTTACACATGGTGGTGGTCTGAAAAAGCAGTTTGGACATGTGCATTTAAGAAAATCCAAAAAGTGGTTTCATAATGTGTCAGTCTGTAAAAGTGATTTTCACTTGCCAAAAAAAAAGAGCAGTAAGAGTGGTTTCAAATTGGCAAAGAAATTTCGTTTTGGGACTAATGTGAAAACATGACTCTGTGTGCAAAGAGGAATTATAGGCAGAGATTTATTGCGTTTTGCTCTGGTGATTTCACAGTTGCATTAGATGGAAAGGGGGAGCAATTTTTTTGGGGAAGAAGCAGACTCTTAGCACACACCCATGTGCTTGCCATGTATAATCATGCACAGTATTTACAAGCGAGTGGGGTTTTCAGGTTTCAGTCTGTAATGCAAATACATTCAGCATCACTAAGGCTGGTTGCCCTTGCTGGAGTGTAGGCAGCCACCCAGGTTACACATGGTGGTGGTCTGAAAAAGAAGTTTGGACATGTGCATTTAAGAAAATCAAAAAAGTGGTTTCATAATGTGTCAGTCTGTAAAAGTGATTTTCACTTGCCCCAAAAAAAAGAGCAGTAAGTGTGCTTTCAAATTGGCAAAGAAATTTCGTTTTGGGACTAATGTGAAAACATGACTCTGTGTGCAAAGAGGAATTATAGGCAGAGATTTATTGCGTTTTTTTCTGGTGATTTCACAGTTGCATTAGTAGGAAAAAGGGGGAGCGATTTTTTGGGGGAAGAAGCAGACTCTTAGCACACACCCATGTGCTTGCCATGTATAATCATGCACAGTATTTACAAGCGAGTGGGGTTTTCAGGTTTCAGTCTGTAATGCAAATACATTCAGCATCACTAAGGCTGGTTGCCCTTGCTGGAGTGTAGGCAGCCACCCAGGTTACACATGGTGGTGGTCTGAAAAAGAAGTTTGGACATGTGCATTTAAGAAAATCAAAAAAGTGGATTCATAATGTGTCAGTCTGTAAAAGTGATTTTAACTTGCCCAAAAAAAAAGAGCAGTAAGTGTGCATTCAAATTGGCAAAGAAATTTCGTTTTGGGACTAATGTGAAAACATGACTCTGTGTGCAAAGAGGAATTATAGGCAGAGATTTATTGCGTTTTTTTCTGGTGATTTCACAGTTGCATTAGATGGAAAGGGGGAGCGATTTTTTGGGGGAAGAAGCAGACTCTTAGCACACACCCATCTGCTTGCCATGTATAATCATGCACAGAATTTACAAGCGAGTGGGGTTTTCAGGTTTCAGTCTGTAATGCAAAAACATTCAGCATCACTAAGGCTGGTTGCCCTTGCTGGAGTGTAGCAGTCTGGACATGGGCTTTTTAAAAAATCTGAAAAGTGGTTTCATAATGTGTCAGTTTGTAAAAGTGATTTTCACTTGCCCAAAAAAAAGAGCAGTAAGTGTGCATTCAAATTGGCAAAGAAATTTCGTTTTGTGAGTATTGTGAAAAGAAATGTAGTAATATATTTAAATAAAATAAAGGAATTTTTTTTTTAGTTTTTTTCAGGTATTGCTGAAGAGCAGTGAACAAAATTTAAGATGCCTACAAAATCCAGAGTTCAAAAAACGCTAAAAAAAAAACTATATTTGAAGACAACTAGAGGATCAAAGTTAGTAGAAGATGCTGATGTTGGGAGGAAGAAAAAATCTTCTGGTAAGCAAAAAAAAGATTTTCTAAGGAATATATTCAAAAAAAGGAAAAATGTACAAAATGTCTGTACAGGAAAGAATGATTTCAAACAAAAAGGACAAGAAAAAATTGAGAATTTAGTTAATGCAAATATACCTTCTGCAACTAAAAAGTTAAACTTAAACAGAAAAACAGCGTTTAAAGAGATACGTAGAAAAATGTTTCAGAGAAGAGTTATGTCCAATTTGATAAAGGATGTGAAGAAATATAAGCAAAAGGCAAAGTTTTATAAGAGAAAAAAAGAAATTGAAGCCATTGCAGCAAAGGCATTAGAATTAAAAAGGAAACTATTCATATTGATTTTGAATAGGATGCGTACATTAGACAAAATGGTTAATGTACTGAAATCACATAGCAAAAGGAAAAGAGTAGTGAACAGAACAAACTTTTGTAAAGTGTTTTTAGGAAAGTGGATGCATAGTTCAAGTAGTGAACCTTTTTTTAATGAAGAGAGCTATTTTCAAAGTAATAGTTTGCTGCATGCAGTTGACACCAGAGGTCGTTCATACGAAGTAAAAAATGGTTGCATAATGGAGAAGGAGATAATGGTTCCAAGAGATGAGGTACAAGTGATGGCAGATGAGGCAATGGGGAGACGTCCTAAAGCCCCAGTGTACACTTGGAATTGTAGTAGTATTTGCACTGTGCGTCAGGAATCTATTGACAAATTTCGAGAGTTTCTAAGAGAATATAGTAAAAAAAGTATAAAACAGAAGATTAAGGTGCTTCAAAGTCTGGATCCATGCAGAGTGAGAGAGAATACTGGTTTGCAGGGTCATTCTCTGGCTTGTCTATCTAGAAAAGTGTGCAATAGTGTTTTCCATCATTTTAGGATGCTGGCTGTTCATCATACTGAAATGAGAAAGTTTGTGAGACGGTTGTATTTTGCCAAAAGTCCAGCAATAAAGTTAAATGAATTGAATAGGGCTCTGTTCCGAGGAACGGTATCAGATGTAGAGAAGGTTGTTGATGAAATTCAGTTTTGTTACTTTGGTCCTGAACAAAACAGTGCAGAGAAGGACACAGTAAATGAGGAAGAAGTGGAAGAGAATGTAGAACCCTCTGTAAGTAATACATTTAATGATCACATAACAAAATTTGCAATAGTCTCTAATGAAAGACCAAATTTTACTTGTATTTGTTGCCGCAGAACTCATTATAGAAAACAAACTAGGAATGTTGATCTCTACAGAAAGAGTGAAAATGAAGATAATTATAAGTGGAAGGATTTTGCCACATATATATTTCTAGAAAATTGTTTTGAATTGGGTGAAGATCAGCGTATTTGTAAATACTGTTACAACAAGTTAGAGGAAAATAGAATGCCGACCAGAGCTGTACATAATAATTTAGAATTGGATGCTATTCCTGCTGAACTTTCTGAATTAAATACATATGAGTCTATACTCATTCAATGTGTTCATCCGTTCCAGACCATAGTACGTATGGAGCCCAAAACTGGTAAATTACCTCCTTCAGATTTACTGAGAGGTTTAAAAGGTAGAGTGGTGTATTTGCCCTTGGATTTGAAAAAAAATATGGAAACTATTGATGCGGATACTTTGGAAACTGAACCATTAATTATTCTGGTTAATGGTGTACCTACAAAGAATAAGAAGATTTGGCAGGAGCTGGTAGATGTACGGAAAGTACAAAAAGCAAATTTGTATTTGAAAAGGAATAACAAATGGTATGAATCAATTTATATAGAAGAAGAAGAAGAAGAAGAAGATTTACAAGAAGACACAGAAACACCAACTGGACAAATTGAAAAAGTGGACAAGTCAAAGGAAGAAGAAATTTATGAACATTTTAGCATACATCCTCTTCATTCAAAAGAAGTTATGGGAGACAATATTGATCTCTTTCAGATGAAGAAAGCAAAAGGAACTCCCGTGAGTGTATGGGAGGAGAGCTTGGAAGCTCGATGTTTTCCCCAGCTGTTTCCTAAAGGAAAAGGAGGACGATACGATGAACGTCCAGAACAGATTCCAGCTTCTGAGTATCGGACTACAAGACTATATGCTGAAGATCCCAGATTTCGACAAAGTATTCCTTATTTGTTCCATCTTTTATTTGAAAGCGACTTGTCTGCACTGTCTTATGCAGTAAATCACATTTTAAAAAGTGGAGTACATTTACAAAATGTGTCTGCTAAGGATTTTATGGAGAAAGTGCAGCACCGAGATGATCATTTGGAAACACAACTGATCAATCTGATGGCTTGTCAGCGTGGGACAAATGAATATTGGTACCGACGCCATGGTGAACTAAAATGCATGTTACGGAATTTAGAAACACCAACATGGTTCCTTACCCTAAGCTGTGCCGAGTACGCTTGGGATGATTTACTGGATTTTCTACGAGAGGCCAATTCAAACATTAAAAACATCGAATACAAGACAGCAGGAGAACTGTGCTCATTGGATCCGGTTAATGTTTGCAGATATTTCAATCATAGATTTGAGGCTATGATGTCCTTCATCTGCAATAAAAAAAATCCACCTCTTGGAGAAGTAGTGGATTTCTTTTGGAGAAAAGAGTACCAGGCAAGAGGTGCTCCTCATATTCATATGCTGTTGTGGATCAAGGATGCCCCAAAGTTTGGAACAGATACTGATGAAGCAGTGTTATCTTACATTGAAGAATATGCAACATGTGCTATACCAAAAAGCACAGAAGAGAACAAGTTAAAGGAGCAAGTTTTACGTTTCCAAAGTCATCGGTGTGGAAAATACTGTCGACGGAAATACAAGAGCAAAGAAAAATACTACACTAAATGTCGATTTGGATTTCCTAGACCTGTTCTTTCAAATGGAAGAGTAAACAGTTTTATGTCAGCTGTGAGACATACTATCACAAGAAAATCACCTAAGAATACCTACAACCTTAAAAGAAAAGAAGAATAAAAAAATATAAATGACTACAACCCAGTCATTTTATCCATGTGGAACGCTAACATGGATATACAGTATGTTGCTGACAATTCCATTGCTGTTGCTCGATATGTAACGTCTTACATTACGAAATCAGAAAAAACAGAATTGAAGGAAATGTGGGAAGAGATTTCTCACGAGAAGACTGTCAGTAAGAAGCTGTACAGTTTCAGTTTGAAGATGTTATCGCATCGAGAAATTGGATCCTACGAATGTTCAGATAGGTTATCTTCTGCAAGTCTCTACTCGAAGTCAAGAAGAATAATTTGGGCAAGTTTAGGCCTTGCAGCAATGAGAAATCGGGTACTGAAATCTGTAGGAGAAATTGAATATTTGGCCGAGAATGACCCAGAAAGTACAGATATTTTGAAATCAAACATGTTGGACACTTATTATCCCAAGAGAAGTCATCATCTGGAGAACATGTGTCTCTATGAAGTGTTGCAGAACTACATTTATTCACGGAAAGCTGCAGAAGACATCAACAATGGAAAATATAAAGTCGTTGGTGAAGAAGGATGTTTGGTGAAGCAAACAAAAGGAAGTTTGATAAATCACCGGAAGCTGAGTTGTGACACTACTGACAAGAAGGAATTTTACTACTTGGCTCTTTTACAGTTGTTTAAACCATGGCGTACAGAGGATGAACTACTGGGAGAATTTCAAAGCTATGAAGATTCTTTTAATGCTTGCAAAGACAGCATACAATGCAGTACATTCTCAACTTATCTGCAAATGTTAAATGAAGAAATTGAACAGGAAACTACAATTGCAGCAGAAATAGCTAGAGACAGTTCTCAGGACAGCCAAAGTTCAGGAACACTCAGTCAAGATCCCCTAGGACAACCAATCGTTGAAAATGAAGCATCAATAGCCATGAATGAAGTGGAAACGGCTATGAATCAAGCTCAAGAAGAATTTATAGACTTAGAAAATTTGGAAAGACAACTGAATCAAGAGCAGCAACAAATTTATGAAGAGATCAAAAACAAAATTGATCACGGATTTCTACATGAAAAAAAAGAGTGCTCATGCACATCATTTCATCCAATCAGGATGTATGTAAGCGGACAAGCTGGAACTGGAAAAAGTTTCCTAATAAAAGTCATCAGAAGCTACCTAAAGCAAAAAACGGATTCTACTTTGTCTTGTGTGGTTACTGCTCCAACTGGGTTAGCAGCATATAACATAAAAGGAATCACTTTACATCGTTTGCTAATGTTACCAGTGGAGCATGAGAACAAAATACAATTCAACAAGCTAACTGGAGAAGCATCCTTGGAAGTTTCAAGAGTATTGAAGAAGATGCAAGTTCTCATTATTGATGAGGTGAGCATGGTATCAAACTTAATGCTTGCCTTTGTGCATTTAAGAATGCAGCAAATTTTGAAGACAGACTATGACATGTTATTTGGTGGAAAACACGTCATAGTTTTTGGAGATCTTTTGCAACTTACTCCAGTTAAAGGACAACCAGTATTTAATACTATCACACATGAAGACACAAAGAAGTCACTGGGAAGCATCGGAAATACAAATATTTGGTCCTTCTTTGAGTACAAGGAACTTACTACTAATATGAGGCAAGCAAGCGATGAAGAATATGGAAGTATTCTGAAGGATATCAGAATTGGACTACTCACAGAAGTTGGCAAAAAAGCATTACAGAGTCGGCTGCTACATAATTTATTTCCAAAGGAAGAAATAGTTGCAGAGAAGATATACAAGAACATTGCAGAAAACAAAAGTGTCATCTGCTTAATGCCAACTCTACGTGAATGCTCAATATTCAATGAGGAGCTTTTGAAATTGGAAAAGGAAGAGATCAGGAAATTGGAAGCGGTGGACAAAATTGAGGATGGAAGAATTACTGTCACAGTAACAGGCAAAATGAAAAATAAATTGGACTCACTAGAGAAGAACATCTCCAAAACAGCTGGATTAGAAAAAAATCTATCTGTTTGCATGAACTGTAGAGTATTTTTAAGAAGAAATTTGGATGTTGAAAAAGGTTTAGTTAATGGAGCTATGGGAAGAGTTGTGGGTTTTATTAATTATCGGAAAAAAGAAGGAATTGAATGTTTAAAAATAAAATTTGATCAGATAGAAGAAGTTAAAGATATTTGTCGTTGTACAGTTCGTTTCATGCTTGTGAAAGACTCATATGTACGTAGGAAGCAGTTTCCGTTTTCTCTAGCATATGCTGTAACTATTCACAAGTCTCAAGGATTGACTGTAGATTGTGCATTTGTGAACATTGGTTCAACTGTGTTCAAAGAAGGTATGGCATATGTTGCTTTGTCACGAGTGAAAACATTATCAGGTTTATTCATGATAGAGTTTGATGACTCAAAAGTTAGTGCTGATACAAACTGTGTAAAGGAGTATAATAGATTAAGAAGAAGCTATGCTCCTCATTTAGGTCAGTATCCTGTGTTAGAGAAACGTGTAGTTTCTCGTAAAAGAAAAAATGACAATATCTGTAATGAAGATGTAGAGAAGAGGAAAAAAAAGAGGAGTGATGTAATTGCAAGCAAAAAGAAAAAGGAAAATGAAGAACAGGTTGTAGGATGTCATTTTGAAAATAGCTCTGGTGTCAACTGCTACGCAAATGTAGTGCTGAATGTTGCATTTTATCTGGAAAGTTTGCAAGAGCAGATAATAGTAAATCAGGGAAAAAGATTCTGTTCAGAGCTGAGTCTCCTTTTTCAAAAGCTGAGTAAAGATAAAACTCAAATAGAAAGTGCTACTGAAATTAGAAAACTTTTAGATGTATGTTCAGGACGAACACAGTTTTCTCAAAATGTACAGCAAGACGTACAGGAATTTTTGATGTATTTTCTTCAGGTAGTGGAAGAAGAAGGAGTTCCCATTGACATTTTTTTTGGTCTCTCTTATAAATGGGAACATAGTTGTGATGATTGTTATAATATATGTGGTTCTAATGTTGATAATGAAAGGTTTATTTATTTGACATTGCCAGAAAGTAAAACAGTTACTTTTGCAAAATTAGTTAAAGATGCTAATCATAGCATGAAATGTGGTGAGTGTAAATCTGATATGTTTTCAACATTAATTTTAAAGGAATACGGACAGTATGTAATTTTAATGATGCAACGATGTAGAGCTGATGGTTCAAAATTGGATACTTTAATAAAGAAGTTTACAGGACAGCAATTATCAATTTCAGGAAAAACTTTTGTAACTGTTGCAATAATTTTCCATGATGGACCTACTGTTACTTCTGGACATTACACAGTTTATCTTAAATGTGAAAAAGGTTGGACACTGTGTAATGATTCCCAATTGATTTTCAAACAACGTTTGCCTTTTGATTTAGCAAATTCCTATCTAATCTTCCTGAAACCTAAATTTTAGACAGATTTGGCAAGATCTGGACAAAATAATTTTACCATTTTACTGGATTACCATTGCAATTTTGTAGAAAAAAGATTTTTTAAATTATCATTTGGCCTAATGGAAAGATAACCAATTGTAATGTGGACTTTTTTAATTTTTAATGAAACTTTGAAAAACCAATAATTTAGAGATAATCGGTAACATCTGCACAATTTAAATTTTGGAATGTTATTGGACTGCCATTGGAATTTTTTTCAAAAATGATTTAAAAAATTACTATTTGGCCATGCGGAAAAGTAACCAATTCTATTGTGGACTTAATAAATTATTCCAAAAATTTTCGTGAACCAAAATGTAACAGAGAATCGGTGAGATCTGGACAAATTAAACTTTAGAATTTTATTTGATTACTGTTGGAAATTTGTTCCCAAAAAAATTTTTAAATTACTATTTGGCCTAAAGGAAATGGAATCAGATGTATTGTGGAGTTATTTGAGATATAATATTGTGATTATACTTCTGAAACAAACATATCAGACGGTATTTTAAAGAAATAACTATTGGTATTAGATGATATTTTTTTAGAATATTATGCATTTCTATAATGTTAAGTTTAAGTAAAAAGAGATTCTGGGCTTTTTTATTACAATCTTTGTGATTGTTTTTTTCTTTGCCCGCTGTAAAATGATGAATGCAATTGCTTTCACAATTTATAGTGAAATGCAATATATTCTGAAAACAGCAAAAATAAGGCAAAAATATTTTTTGGAAAAAAATGTAAATATGTGTACTGTATTATAAAATGTTTTAAAAATATTAATACTTTTTTCTTTTTTTTCAGATTCATATAGAAAATTTTCGAAAACTAGAACCATTTTTAAAGCTATTTTTAAAAAAAACAAATGAATAAATCTTTTTTTGAGTGAGTATGGTAAGTCAATAATAATAATTGTAGTCTCTCAAGGACCTTGTAATGTGATAATTGATTTTTAGTGTTTTTTTTAAAAAATAAAAAAAAAGTACGCGCACCGTACGCGTACGGTAAAAAAAAAAAAAAAAAGTTTTTTAAAAAATATATAAAAAATAGATGAAAGGTAAGGTTGGCTCTTAAAAGAGCCGTTGTGTTCATGCAGGGACAGAGGAAAGAAAGATTGGGAATATTAGACGGTACGACAAGTGTGCTGATCTATTTTACTGTTCACTAGGGAAACACTGGTCTCCCTATAAGTAATTAGATCGTGACAATGGGCGCACCGTACTTCAACCCTCGCAAACCGAGGGTTAATTTCCAGAGGACCAGAAAAAGGAGATGCTCCCCCCACAGATGAAGGGCTCACCTGACCTGCAGAAGAAGGAGTCAGCTCTGCAGATGATGGTCCAGGCTGAGCTGCTGTGGATGTACTTGCTTGTCTTTCTGAAGAGTTACCTCCAAAAAGATGACCATGTGTCCTTCTGTGTACATCCCTGAGGTGCCTCATCATGGTATGATTCCCAAAGGAATACTTCCTGTCAGGATTACCTCTAGAAAGTACACGCTGACACAGCCTGCAAGTTACTAAGGGTGCATTCACCTTTTGCTGGCCTTCAGGAAAAGTAAAATAATCCCATACATAAGAGGGCTTTTGTTTCCTCGATCTCTGCCTCAAGACAGTGCTGCTAGTGCTAGCCTCACTCTCAGAAGAGCTCTGCTGTTCTGCCATCGTATCCCAAAGACAAACCAGCTCCTTCTCCTAAGGGATCACAAGCAGAAATGAGGGGAATGGGTGTGGTGTAGGAGAGTTCTAGAACTGAAAGTAGTTTCATCCAATCAAAAGTTGTGTTTCATGATCACATGACCTACCGTACGCTTACGGTACGCTTACGGTGCGCTTACGGCAAAAGTACGCATGCGCGTAAAAAAGACACGCGCTTGCGCGCATGCGCATAACAGTCACTACCCGACACTTCCGCGTAACGTGCGCGTGTAGCGTACGCGCGCACGCGCCCCACGCGGAGTACGCGCGGCTACGCAAATTGCGTAACTATACGCAAGCAGCGTGGATGAATTACGGACGTAGCGTAAACCGTACGCTTACCGTGAGCTTACGGTACGTGTACTAAAAAAATAATAAAAAAAATAGAAAAAAAGTACTGCAAATAAATTTTACATGTTTATTTTAAAAAATATATTAAAAAAACATATTAAAGAATTTTAAAAATTTAATCATAGTCTTTATAAAAGGTAAGAAAATTAAAATAAAAATATGTTAGAAAAAAAAGAAGAAAAAAAAAAATTAGCATTTAAAAAACCTTGCAAATTCACTGAAAAAACCATGGGTTTCACACACGTTATAGTTAGGACTTAGCATTTAAAAAACCTTAGAAATTCAGTGAAAAAACCATAGGTTTCACACACGTTATAGTTAGGAATTAGGATTTAAAAAACCTTAGAAATTCAGTGAAAAAAACCATAGGTTTCACACATGTTATAGTTAGCTGGACATTTTACTCGTAAAAAACCATTGAAATTGCCACGTTATAGTTAGTTCAGCTAACTATAACTCGCGCGCCCGCAATGCACTGCTGATGACGTCACATATTACATCACTCATGACATGGTCAGTGACATCACTCATGACATCACTGATGACATCTCAAATGACATCACTGATGACATCACTGATGACATCATCCTTGTGATAGAGTGGTAGACCTCCTCTCACCCTAATATAACCTTTGATACACACATACAAAAATAGAGACTAAAATTTACAAAAGAATGGACATACCAATAACAGTTACAACAACCTCTTCAGTAATTCTAAGATCCACATACACATCCATTCATTCACCAACAGTTCAATACAGTCACTCATACATGTACTCACTTATCATATGTACTCATACACCTATACATCCTGTTACACAATGCCACTTATCCGTAGAGCTACTCACACACATAGTCACCCATGCTAATAAAGAATAAAACATACATTTACTTGCATATACAGTTATTCACACACCACCACACTTACTTCTACGGAAACTTACACATACTTAGTCTTTTAAACAATCACTTATAGAAACACATACTTATTCATACAGGAACTCTTCCAATGTCTCACTCTCACATATACTCACTTATTTACACCAATAGTCACATATACTAGTTTAAAACATATGTAGTTACTCATAAAGACACTATTGAGACAGTCATTCACTCACTAACACACCCATACACACACTCATCCACCCATACAGTCCTGCACACATGCTGTCTTCAACATATACAAAGAGTGAGCCACTCATTCATGCACCTATGCACTACGTAATACCCGCCACCGAACCATGAAGACACTCAGACTGATACTCAAAAAACCAACTAATAACCCATATAGACACCCATGTAGCTACTCACCAACCCATGCAGCCACATATACACAAAGTGAGAGACTGATACAGATATTTCCATATTTAAACATTACTCACTAAGCCATGTATTCACTATGATACACTTAATCAGTCAGCTACACAATCAATTTTTCAAAAACAAATCATCCATTTAGACACTTATATACCCATTTATTCTTCCATCGACCTTGACATATACATAAATAAAACATATTTAATTTTCAGAAAAACACACATTCACTGGATGATGTCATCAGTGATGTCATTTGAGATGTCATCAGTGATGTCATGAGTGATGTCACTGACCATGTCATGAGTGATGTAATATGTGACGTCATCAGCAGTGCATTGCGGGCGCGCGAGTTATAGTTAGCTGAACTAACTATAACGCGGCAATTTCAATGGTTTTTTACGAGTAAAATGTCCAGCTAACTATAACATGTGTGAAACCTATGGTTTTTTTCACTGAATTTCTAAGGTTTTTTAAATCCTAATTCCTAACTATAACGTGTGTGAAACCTATGGATTTTTCACTGAATTTCTAAGGTTTTTTAAATGCTAAGTCCTAACTATAACGTGTGTGAAACCCATGGTTTTTTCAGTGAATATATATATATATATATATATATATATATATATATATATATATATATATATATATATATATATATATATCTCCAAAACACTCCCTCCGAAGGAAAAGAGTAGAGGCCACTCTGGGGACTGATCGGAAACAACTTTAATGGAACAGATGCGGCATAATGCATTTCGGCCTTGTCCGGCCTTCCTCAGATGCCTTAATGACAGGAGGCGTTGAGAAACCTTGAGTTTTAATTGTCCTGCAACATCCTCATTGGTGGGGACCCGCTCCGCCCCCTCACCTCGTGCTCACTCACCAATCCGTAATTCATAGGAACTACAGGTCCCAGAATTCCTTGATAGTCCAGGTAGGTGCTGTGGAGGGGAATTTATTAGTCCAAGTGGAATCGCGGGGTACAGGACATGCAAGGGGAATCAAACATGCCAATTTCCTGTAGGTAATTTCCCAGGCATCTCCTCCGATCCCCAACACCGCTTCAGCCCCACACACCAGGCAACAGTTTCGATGGAGGCAGGAGTGGCAATGCAACCCGCCCTACGTATCACCGCCTTTTGTGTCCTGATGAGAGAGGCGTGCCACGGACTTTCCGATACCTCGGAACCCCAAGCAATGCTGCAGATGCAACCACCAGCAATGTCCGCGGCCAGCTTATGAAGCGGGTGCCTCTGAATCACGTCGCCGGCTGACGTGAACAATATCCAAAACACTCCCTCCGAAGGAAAAGAGCAGAGGCCACTCTGGGGACTGATCGGAAACAACATTAATGGAACAGATGCGGTATAATGCATTTCGGCCTTGTCCGGCCTTCCTCAGATGCCTTAATGACAGGAGGCATTGAGAAACCTTGAGTTTTAATTGTCCTGCAACATCCTCATTGGTGGGGACCCGCTCCGCCCCCTCACCTCGTGCTCACTCACCAATCCGTAATTCATAGGAACTACAGGTCCCAGAATTCCTTGATAGTCCAGGTAGGTGCTGTGGAGGGGAATTTATTAGTCCAAGTGGAATCGCGGGGTACAGGACATGCAAGGTGAATCAAACATGCCAATTTCCTGTAGGTAATTTCCCAGGCGTCTCCTCCGATCCCCACCACCGCTTCAGCCCCACACACCAGGCAACAGTTTCGACGGAGGCAGGAGTGGCAATGCAACCCGCCCTATGTATCACCGCCTTTTGTGTCCTGATGAGAGAGGCGTGCCACGGACTTTCCGATACCTCGGAACCCCAAGCAATGCTGCAGATGCAACCACCAGCAATGTCCACGGCCAGCTTATGAAGCGGGTGCCTCTGAATCACGTCGCCGGCTGACGTGAACAATACCCAAAACACTCCCTCCAAAGGAAAAGGGCAGAGGCCACTCTGGGGACTGATCGGAAACAACTTTAATGGAACAGATGCAGCATAATGCATTTCGGCCTTGCCCGGCCTTCCTCACATGCATTAATGACAGGAGGCGCTGAGAAACCTTGAGTTTTAATTGTCCTGCAACATCCTCATTGGTGGGGACCCGCTCCGCCCCCTCACCTCGTGCTCACTCACCAATCCGTAATTCATAGGAACTACAGGTCCCAGAATTCCTTGATAGTCCAGGTAGGTGCTGTGGAGGGGAATTTAATAGTCCAAGTGGAATCGCGGGGTACAGGACATGCAAGGTGAATCAAACATGCCAATTTCCTGTAGGTAATTTCCCAGGCGTCTCCTCCGATCCCCAACACCGCTTCAGCCCCACACACCAGGCAACAGTTTCGACGGAGGCAGGAGTGGCAATGCAACCCGCCCTACGTATCACCGCCTTTTGTGTCCTGATGAGAGAGGCGTGCCACGGACTTTCCGATACCTCGGAACCCCAAGCAATGCTGCAGATGCAACCACCAGCAATGTCCGCGGCCAGCTTATGAAGCGGGTGCCTCTGAATCACGTCGCCGGCTGACGTGAACAATATCCAAAACACTCCCTCCGAAGGAAAAGAGCAGAGGCCACTCTGGGGACTGATCGGAAACAACTTTAATGGAACAGATGCGGCATAATGCATTTCGGCCTTGTCCGGCCTTCCTCAGATGCTTAATGACAGGAGGCGTTGAGAAACCTTGAATTTTATTTGTCCTGCAACATCCTCATTGGTGGGGACCCGCTCCGCCCCCTCACCTCGTGCTCACTCACCAATATATATTCCAACACAAATTTCTCCATGAAAGGAGGCCCCCAACCCTGGCAGGGCGGCCTCGGAATGCAGGAACGGAGTGTCCTGCTACTTGCATCCAGCAACATAAACAATTCAGCCCAGGCTCGACTTCAGAGACAAAAGTGCATTAATAGTGCAGGGCGGCAGCCAATCACTTCCAGACGCGTTTCAACTGTTCATTCAGTCTTAATCATTGGAGAGCCTTCTCTGGTAACCAATGGGGATGCACTACCTGGTGTCTCAATCCTCCATTTCCCAGGATGCACTGTGCAAGCGAAATGCAAAATTCTTTTCAAGCTGCCAAGCAATTATCAAATGTAAATATTTCTATGCAACGCAGTCTTGTAATACAAATTAATTTATGCACTCACAGGGCATCTTTGCTCGTTGTGCTGCCACAGATAAAATGTCATTAGAAAAGCTCCCGTCTCCATAGTCAGCTTAAGGAAGTGGAATACTCCCCAAGCATCCCTTGCTCGCCTCCATGCGGTAAAATGTATCAGGGAAATCCTTTCTTTCCGACTTGAAGGCGGGCGGGTCATGCCCCCTGAATTAGATTCCAACACTAATTTCTCCGTGAAAGGAGGCCCCCAACCCTGGTAGGGCGGCCTCGGAATGCAGGAACGGAGTGTCCTGCTACTTGCATCCAGCAACATAAACAATTCAGCCCAGGCTCGACTTCAGAGACAAAAGTGCTTTAGTAGTGCAGGGCGGCAGCCAATCACTTCCAGACGCGTTTCAACTGTTCATTCAGTCTTAATCATTGGAGAGCCTTCTCTGGTAACCAATGGGGATGCACTACCTGGTGTCTCAATCCTCCATTTCCCAGGATGCACTGTGCAAGCGAAATGCAAAATTCTTTTCAAGCTGCCAAGCAATTATCAAATGTAAATATTTCTATGCAACGCAGTCTTGTAATACCAATTAATTCATGCACTCACAGGGCATCTTTGCTCGTTGTGCTGCCACAGATAAAATGTCATTAGAAAAGCTCCCATCTCCATAGTCAGCTTAAGGAAGTGGAATACTCCCCAAGCATCCCTTGCTCGCCTCCATGCGGTAAAATGTATCAGGGAAATCCTTTCTTTCCGACTTGAAGGCGGGCGGGTCATGCCCCCTGAATTAGATACCAACACAAATTTCTCCATGAAAGGGGGCCCCCAACCCTGGCAGGGCGGCCTCGGAATGGAGGAACGGAGTGGCCTGCTACTTGCATCCAGCAACATAAACAATTCAGCCGAGGCTCGACTTCAGAGACAAAAGTGCTTTAATAGTGCAGGGCGGCAGCCAATCACTTCCAGACGCGTTTCAACTGTTCATTCAGTCTTAATCATTGGAGAGTCTTCTCTGGTAACCAATGGGGATGCACTACCTGGTGTCTCAATCCTCCATTTCCCAGGATGCACTGTGCAAGCGAAATGCAAAATTCTTTTCAAGCTGCCAAGCAATTATCAAATGTAAATATTTCTATGCAACGCAGTCTTGTAATACAAATTAATTTATGCACTCACAGGGCATCTTTGCTCGTTGTGCTGCCACAGATAAAATGTCATTAGAAAAGCTCCCGTCTCCATAGTCAGCTTAAGGAAGTGGAATACTCCCCAAGCATCCCTTGCTCGCCTCCATGCGGTAAAATGTATCAGGGAAATCCTTTCTTTTCGACTTGAAGGCGGGCGGGTCATGCCCCCTGAATTAGATTCCAACACAAATTTCTCCGTGAAAGGGGGCCCCCAACCCTGGCAGGGCAGCCTCTGAATGCAGGAACGGAGTGTCCTGCTACTTGCATCCAGCAACATAAACAATTCAGCCGAGGCTCGACTTCAGAGACAAAAGTGCTTTAATAGTGCAGGGTGGCAGCCAATCACTTCCAGACGCGTTTCAACTGTTCATTCAGTCTTAATCATTGGAGAGCCTTCTCTGGTAACCAATGGGGATGCACTACCTGGTGTCTCAATCCTCCATTTCCCAGGATGCACTGTGCAAGCGAAATGCAAAATTCTTTTCAAGCTGCCATATATATATATGTAACCCTATTTTGCATTAGTTTTTTGCAATAGACATCTGTAGCCAGTTTCTCCTTTTATCTTTATTATACATGTGGAGTGACGTTTATATGGCACTTATGTTTAAATTTTGAACTCTTCACATTTAAAAACCATACTCGGCCTTTTGGGGTTTTAGCATGTTGTCCCATATAATTTTAACAGTAGGGGAATAACAATTTTTTATGTGCAAAACTTGACTCCTGTTTGTTGTCTTCTCCAGGAATTATTACGTATTTTACATGTATAAGGAGGACTATTTTAAACAACAAATGTACAGTTGTTTGCGTATTTTGCACAGTTATTTTCATCCTATAGCGATATTCCTAAGCTGTTTTCTATGTCCATTGTTATGATGTCATTAATTATGTATGCACTTGCACTTTAAAAGGTCAGGCTTCTGACAGCAGCGTCATGTGATCAAGGCCTCCCGTAGGCCGAAACGCGTCATGGCGGCTGTGTAAAGTTTTTGTCCGAATAAAAATTTCCAGCTCTTACTTTGGGTCCGTGTTCGTTTCTGCGCATTGAAGCTGCGTAATTGATGAGGCGATTCCTGGTGACATATATATATATATACATATATATATATACATATAAATATGTATATATAATATACTATATAGTAGTATATTATATAGTATATAGTATATAAATATACTATAACTATCTACTGGCCGCCAGTAGATAGTTATAGTTAGGACCGAGTTCCCATAGGAAATCTGAAAATTCTATTTTGAATAACTTTGGCGCCGGTTGACTTATCTTCGTGACATTTTCAAAACTAATGGGGCGCACTGCTCAGCTCCTACCCTGAAAGGATCGGGGTGATTCGTCAAGCAGGGGCTGAGAAAAAAGGGGGGTCCCAAAACGCGTTTTCCCCATGCATTTTCCCATAGGACCTTTAGTCGAAGGTACAGCCCGAACGGCTGAACAGAATTACTTGAAATTTGGCAAAGAGGTAGTCCTCAGGTCAGGCATGTGCCTTTTGCTTAAATGGTGTAAATCCGTTCAGTAGTTCCTGAGAAAATCAAAAGTAAAATCACATATATATCTGGGCGGAGCCTAACCACACATCTCATCGTGAGATCTGATTGGCTGTCAGCACTTCATCCAAGAAGTGTTGGCAGCCATCTTGGGACCAATATACATGATAGCACCTTAAAAAAAAGCATTGCAGTTAATAGAAGGTGTTAAGACTTTAGTTACATTATAAATCATTTGTTGATGGTACCATGCTCATTTTAGGAATTGTGGTGTGTTCTAAGGTGATTTTACCATGTGAAAAAGCCTTCTCCTGGGATATCATGAATCATGTTTGAGAGAAAACTATTTTCTCATGCTTTTCCCACAGAGGTTTGGAAGGTGATCTATAAGCTAACTGAGAGCATATTTTCTGTAAATTCACATTATCTTTCTCAGTCATGTGAGAATGAAGTATGACATTCTCAGTAAAACATGTACATCCAACAAGGGCAGAGACTGTCAGTTGATTCCTTTGTGTTCTACTGCAGCTTCCCAGAGTGTTCTAAAGAACAACTAGAGCGCTAACAGTCCTACTTATGACAAACGTATGGCACACCTGAAGCCATCTTGGTTGGAATAAAGTGGTAATTCTTAAAACATTTAATTTAAAAAGGAACAAAATGAGGGGGTTCATTTTGCCATAGAAAGTATGATTAGTGCTGCACAAAGAAAAATTAGGGCACATTTTGAGTGACTTCTCAAATCCTCTTCTATTTCCTTAAAAAATTCTGACATGCAGACTGAAACATGCACTTTCAATACCAGCAGCAGACTTCCCTGGTGAGCAGTAGCTTTACTACAGTGATCTAATAAGCAACTAGAGTGCTAACATTCAGAATTTATGGCAAATGTGTGACACATCTGAATGCCTTCTTGATGGAACCAAAATAAAAAACTGAAAGTATTCCCACTGAGGGGACTGCAGTAAATGAGGAAATTAGGAAACTTCATAACAAATAAATCTCCCAAGATGGCCACCAGAGACAAAAGAGCCCAAATGTAGCCCAAATATCACCCAGATGTAGCCCAAGTATAGCCTAATGACAGAATGTCCCAGAGTGTTTTTAAGAACAACAAGAGCGCTTACTGTCTTACTTATGACAAAAGTATGGCACACCTGAAGCCATCTTGATTGGAATAAACTGGTAACACTTAAAACATTTAATTTAAAAAGGAACACAATGAGGGGGTTCATTTTGCCATAGAAATTATGATTAGTGCTGAAGAAAGAAAAATTAGGGCACATTTGGAGTGACTTCTCAAATCCTCTTCTATTTCATAAAAACATTCTGATATGCAGACTGAAACATGCACTTTTAATACCAGCAGCAGACTTCCGTGGTGAGCAGTAGCTTTACTACAGTGATCTAATGAGCAACTAGAGTGCTAACATTCAGAATTTATGGCAAATGTGTGACATACCTGAATACCTAATTTTGATGCAAACAAGACCCTCTCATATATGTAATTTTTAAAGGAAATACTCTAGGTATTACAGTTTTGATTACATCAAGATGACGTCAGGCGTTCCACTCTTTTGTTATAAATATAGAATGTTAGCAATCTAGTTGTTCATTGGGATACTGTTGAGAGGCAGAGGCCAGGGGCACGGACTCTGAAAATTGAAGGCAGGTAGGAGAGTGCAGAGGCAACAATTTGACCACACTGGGCAGGCAGGAAGGGCAGTGGCAGCACAACAGACTATGGAGGGCAGGGGAAAGGGGAGCAGGGGCAACAAACCAACAATACAGGACTGGCAAGAGAGGCTGTGGCAATATAATAGACCATTGTGGGCAGAAGGAAGAGGCAGTGGTAGTACAACCATACATGCCAACAGACCCGTTTCAGCCAGAAAACGTCCAATGTTTTTAAGCTCAAATGGGCTTTATTTGATCTGTCTCCTGTCTACAATCTCCTCTTTTTCAATATAACTCAAAGGGGAAAATCAATACCCCAGTTTTTTTTCAAAATCTCCCTCTTACCAAGTTCAAAATGTTCACAAGTATGGTACATTGAATCATGGTAGGCAGGAGGAATTGGGGTAGGGACATGGACTCGGATAACAGAGGACAGGAGGGACATGGAGAGGTGCACCAAACTGACCCTACAGGGCAGGCATCAGGGTTTGCAGCAGCACAATACACCACACAGCGCATGCGGGATGGGAGTGCAGCACAACAATCCATAGAAAGCAATAGGGAGGGGACAGGACCATGCACATGGACAACAGAGAACAGATGGGAAAGAGGCAATGGTAGCTAGCTGACCATAATGGACAGACAGGAGAGAAAGCTGCAGCATAACAGACCATAAAGGGCAGGAGGGACGGATCAGGGGCATTACAATGGAACAGACAAGCCAGGAGGGAGGGAATAGGGGATCTGCACATGGAAACAGAGGGCTGGGGGCAAGGTTGCAGGGCAGGAGCAGCAAGATGACCATGGAGGTCAGGCAGGATGGGCACTAGAAACAAGACACACCATGGAGAGCAACAATGAGACTATGGTGGCATACACACAGACCATGGAGGGAAGGTGGGAGGGGTCAGGGGCAGCTAGCTGACCACACAGGGAAGGTGGGAGGGGCCATAGCAGCACAGAAGACCATGCATGGCAAGCGGGAGGGTTAGTGGCAGCACAATGGCTATGATGGGCAAGAAGGAGGGTGCAGGGGCACGCACAAAGGACCATGGAGGATAGAGGAGTGGGTCAGGACCTGGGCACAGACAAGAGAGTTCAGGGGAAGGGGCCTCACAACAGACCGCGCGGGGCAGGCAGGAGGAGCAGTTGCAGCACAACAGATCAGAGAGGGCAGAAGGGTGTGGCAGTAAAATGGACCATGGAGGACAGGAGGAAGGGGATAGGGGCATG
The DNA here is from genome assembly GCF_964204655.1 of Triturus cristatus. Classification (NCBI taxonomy): domain Eukaryota; kingdom Metazoa; phylum Chordata; class Amphibia; order Caudata; family Salamandridae; genus Triturus; species Triturus cristatus. The sequence continues at coordinate 917,854,970 of NC_140581.1, read as the reverse complement.
GCATGTGGACAGGCAGGGTGGAGGTGGCAGGGACAGGTTACAGTCATCTGCCAATGCTAGGCAGGTGGGAGGGGAGTGGCAGCTCAACAGAACACTCAGAGTAGATAGGAGTGGCAGGTCCATGGAACATAGTGGGTAAAAAGGATGGAGCAGGGGCATGCACAAAGACATTGGAGGGCAGGGGGAAGGAGAATAGGGGCAGCAAGCTAAGCACAGAGGCTAAGCAGGAGGTCAATGATGGGCCATAGAATTGGGCAATGGAGGGCAGGAGGAGTGGACTGGTACATCATGCTAAATGGAGGGCAGTGGCAGCACATCAGACCATGCATGGCAGGAGGGAGGAGGCTAGTCCATGGATTCAGACAACAGAGGATAGGGAGGAGGTGGATGGGGCAGCAAGCTAACTGTTCAGGGAAGGTGGGTATTAGGAACTTTATTGTTTTTAAAATGTGTGTCTGTGCGAACTACTTAAAATATGAACAAGTATGCAGCATAATCTCACTTTTATTCAGGAAGAAGAGGATGTTTGTGACTGTGACTCCGGGCTCACTTGGCAGAAACACCCCCTGACCCTCCACCCCTATCGCAAAATGTAATGCCCGTGAAAAGGGTAGGTGGACGCAGTGTTATATAGAACATAGTCCTGAGAGCACGATTGAAAATGAAAACTAGATATAGTGTATGGTATAAACTATGCACCAAAAAGTGTGATATAAGATGAACCAGGCGTGAAATATAATATGCAATACATCGTGCGCAATGACAGATTCATTGAAGAGCGCGAGATAGCACAGGCACTAGCGCGTGCTATGCGATATGCGCCTTGGAGTGTAATATGCACAGGGCAGTGTTGTGTAACATAACTAGTCTTTAAAGTTGTAATATAAAATATGTGCTGGGGAGTGTAACGTTGCATATGCACTGTGACAAAGATATGGATCCCAGATTGTAATATGTATGGCATAGCGCTGTGCGTTATAACATACACATCGAGGAAGGCACGTTAGATGGGGCAATATAACCCGTGCGAAGGCAAGTGTGGCATGACATATTCACGGGGTGGTGTTACGGTGCACATGGGCTAGAGAGGGCCATAGCATACGCACTAGCTGGTGGAATACAACACAGAGGTGTGAGGCAATCGGCAGGCACTGGTGGATGTAACACAGCATTAGGCTCAGCCAGGAGCACGCTGTGACTCTCAAGTGAGGTTCGTCTCCTTTCCAGAGAGTAAAATAAAAAGTATTACACATCCGGCGGGGGATGTGTTTTTTATTAACCGTGAGGGGGGTTTCTTGCATAGTTTGGTCGAATTTTTGTCGAATCCCCTTTGAATGGCTTGGTGTGCGTGTATATTAAATGTGCCCGTCAATAGCTATCCATGTTTATATAAATAAACGACAAGGGTGTCTACTTGGAGAGTACCCACCGGCGGGGGCGCTGGGATTAGGCACAGTAGGGCGTCAGACACGTCAGAGCTTCACTAGCGGTGTAAATACATTCCATGTGGATTCATTCTATGCATAGTCGCCTTTTAATGAATATCACGCAAATCGTCATGGTGATAGGTACATACGGTTTGTCCAGCATGTCCTAGGTGTTTCTATAAATATATATATTTTTAAAATAATAAAAAACAAAGGCCGGCCCCGGGGGATGGGGTCCCCGGAGCCATAAGTGGCCTGAGGAGGGGGGCAACGCAGCCCCCTCCTAAAGAAATTAAATTAAAAAAAGGCCATGACCCGGGGGTTGGGGTCCCCGGGGCCGATTAAGGCATTGAGAGGGCCAAATTTATTGTTTTCAACAAAAAAAATAGGGTGCAGGCCCTGGGGGATGGGGTCCCCAGGGCCAGTAAATTAGAAAAAGAAGGGGGGCCACACAGCCCTCCTTCTTAAAAAAATAAAATAAATAAAAGACCGGCATCGCGCTGGAGGCCATGCCCCCTCCTTGCATGACTCTGCAAACGCGCCCCCTGGCCAGTTGTAAGTTGGGGAATTAATTCCCCTTCAATACTGAGGGTCCCTGAGGGCCAACTAGCCCAACAGGTATCTCTTGTGTGCGCCAGGGATCTGCGTTGCAGACAGGTGTTCTGAGGCCACGCCCCTTTTTACACCTCTATGCAACGCAGCTCTGTGGTGCTTACTGGAGGTACCTAGTGGGCTAGTTTGACCCTAGGGACCCTTAGGATTCAAGGGGACTTAATCTCTCAACTTAGAAGGGCCCCAGGGCACGTTTACACAATGGTGAAGGGAGGGGACGGGGCCTGAGGTGACGTGTGCAAACAAGCCACGTGGCGCGTTTTAAGTTGGGGAAATAATTCCCTTTCAATTCTGAGGGACCCTGGGGGCCAACTAGCCTACCAGGTGCTTCCAGTAAGTGCCACTGCTCTGCGTCGCAGAGAGCTGGTGCAGGCCGTGCCCCTTTTTACACCTCTCTGCAATGGCGCTTACTGGATGTACCTAGTGTGCTATTTTGCCCCTAGGGATCCTAAGGATTCAAGTGGACTTAATCTCCCAACTTAAAAAACGGCCACAGGGCATGTTTACACAGTGGGGAAGGAAGGGGACGGGGCCTAAGGTGACGTGTGCAAACACGCCCTATGGCGCGTTTTAAGTTGGGGAAATAATTCCCCTTCAATCCTGAAGGCCCCTGGGGGCTAACTAGCCCACCAGGTGCTTCCAGTAAGCGCCACTGAGCTGCGTTGCAGAGAGGTGGTCCAGGCCGTGCCACTTTTTACACCTCTCTGCAAAGCAGCTCTGTGGCGCATACTGGTGTACCTAGTGGGCTAGTTGGACCCTAGGGACCCTCAGGATTCAAATTAACTTAATCTCCCAACTAAAAACGGACACAGGGCGTGTTTACACAGTGGTGAAGGGAGGGGACGGGGCCTGAGTTAACGTGTGCAAACAAGCCCTGTGGCGCGTTTTAAGTTGGGAAATAATTCCCCTTCAATCCTGAGGGCCCCTGGGGGCTAACTAGCCCACCAGGTGCTTCCAGTAAGCGCCACTGAGCTGCGTTGCAGAGAGATGGTCCAGGCCGTGCCACTTTTTACACCTCTCTGCAACGCAGCTCTGTGGCGCATACTGGAGGTACCTAGTGGGCTAGTTGGACCCTAGGGACCCTCAGGATTCAAATGAACTTAATCTCCCAACGAAAAATGGCCACAGGGCGTGTTTACACAGTGGTGATGGGAGGGGACGGGGCCTGAGTTAACGTGTGCAAACAAGTTCTGTGGCGCGTTTTAAGTTGGGGTAATAATTCCCCTTCGATCCTGAGGGAGCCTGGGGGCCAACTAGCCCACCAGGTGCTTCCAGTAAGCACCACTCCGCTGCATTGCAGAGAGGTGGTCTAGGCCGTTCCCCTTTTTACATCTCTCTGCAACGCAGCTCTGTGGCGCTTACTGGAGGTACCTAGTGGTCTAGTTGGACCCTAGGGACCCTCAGGATTCAAGGAGACTTAATCTCCCAACTTAAAACGGCCAAAGGGCGTGTTTACACAGTGGGGAAGTGAGGGGACGGGGCCTGAGGTGACGTGTGCAAACACGCCCTGTGGCGCATTTTAAGAGGTAGTTTTAATCCCCTGCCCTATTATATACTAGGGGCTTACAGAGGAGGTCATGCTGATCACAGGGGGACCCCAACGCATAGTGTTCCCTAGTGTATGTAGGTGTTTTCACTGTATTGTGAGTGTCTTTTAACATAGCACTGGCTCTAGTACTGGTTAGTCAGACTCAGTTACCACCAGTATCCATCTGAAAAAGTTGAGGGTACAGGATGATTTTGCAACAAGGCTTCTTTCTGCTCTTCTGTTTGTTCTTTCTGCACATTATCCTTCTTCCTGCACTTTTCTTCGTCTTTGAGGACTTCTGTTGCTTCTTTATGCATTTCTTTTTTTTCTTTCTGTTCGTTTTTTCTTCTTTCTTCACATGTCCTATCTCTGTAGGCATAGTTAGAAATTAGCATTTAAAAAACCTTTGAAATTCACTGAAAAAACCATAGGTTTCAGGCACGTTATAGTTAGGAACTAGCATTTAAAAAACCTTAGAAATTCACTGAAAAAACCATAGGTTTCAGGGGCGTTATAGTTAGCTGGACTTTTCACTCATAGTCGCCGCGCGTAGCTGCACGCACCCAGGATTCGCTCCACTCACCGTGACCCCCATTGACTGCATCGAGTGCCGCATGGATTAAATTAAGATTCTCGGCATCGAAAACCCGCCTCAACTCGCTGAGCAGGCATGATTACACTCCTCTTTTCAGCAACTTCTTCCTGATACCTGATTGAATAATTTTCGGCACTGACACCGCGCCTCCATTCATTGAGAAGGCTGGACCTAGTGTGTTACTTCAGCTATTGATTCACATCAAGACGTTCACTACCGCGACGAGCACGGTTTTTACTGACGACTACCCCGTCACTTTACCGCTCATATGCTCAAGTTCATATGCTCACATTTTGTCCTGATGATGAACTCAAATAACTGAGTTCGAAACGCAGTCGACCCTATGCAACTCGAACCTATTTTGTACTAATTTTACTAAGAAAAAATGGTTCTCTATTGTTGCCAATGCGATGTTCCTTTTTAAAGAGTCCACCCTCACCTGCATGTCACGCTCTCTTGTCACTAAATATGTGAGCACTTGAATTCAATCTTTGTTCAATAAATAAGTGTCATACATTGACCTCTCCTGTCCCCTGTTTCTCTATATTAAGTATCACTCTCCAATATGAGTCCTTGGACCTATACTAAATCATCTCGCCCTCCAAAGGGTTTTTCATTTCACCGGACCTTCTCAGGCCATCCCGAACCATTGTTCTCTTCCACATTATATCACCCCAGGTTCGCATAAGGGGTACCCTTGTCCTTTAAAACACTTAAAACATCTAAGGGCTTTTACAATGTGCCAAATGCAAGGCGTGCAAACATGGCGTGAACACCAGAGAGGTTCAAATGCCCTTACGACAGTCCCCTTATGTGATCAGAGGTAGTTACACATGTAAATCTGATTTTTCGGTTTATGTTTTGAACTGCACATGTGGCAAAGTGTACGTGGGTAGCACCATCCACCCAGTACACGTCCGCATTTTGCAACACCTCAGGGCCATCACTAATAATGACCCTACCTATCCTGTCGCTAGACACATCAACACATCCCATAGTGGTAAGGTGCAAGATCTATCCTTTTATGTGGTGGATACCGTCCCCAAAAACCCAAGGGGAGGCAACAGACAGCTCGCACTTAGAAGGCTAGAATCACGTTATATCATCCTCTACAATTCCAAGATCCCTAATGGAATGAAGGCGGATGAAGCTCTAACTGTACACTTATAAGCTGTCCTTTGCTACTTGTCCCGCTCCAGACCTAGTCTCTGTAATGTCAGGTCACAATCACTTTTTAGTTCACGTTATGTTTATTTATTTTTTCACCGTTTGCCACTGACAATAGAGCCTGCTTGTTAGTGACATTATATTGAACACTTTGTACATAGCGCCCGCACACCCGAGTAAAAAAATAATATTTTAGATTCACGGTCAGGGGAGAGTTATGCCGCAAAACAACCACAGCCCACAGGGGCACCACAGTCTGTTGTTATGGCTACCGTGCACAACCATTGCCGCTACACATATCATATGCTTACAAACATGCCCGCCTAACATGTGCACAGTATATATATAGACCCTAGCAGGGAGTAGCAAGCCGCTAGCAACCACAGCCCACAGGGGCTTTACACTCAGCTTATGAGGCCAACGTGCACACCCAGTCCTGTCAAATGGGAAATATGCCCAGTCTTGTAAATACAGTCATGTACACACTACCCCAGTAAGCCCGCCTAGCTTAAATATGTTTTTATTCGGTAATGCACCTGCACGCATAATCTCCCAGACACTCTCGATCCAATTTTGCATTTGCCACGGGAAACACGGGCCGGGTCATCTCTTCCATGTCTATACATGAGGATAGGCATGATGTCACGTATATGTTTTTTAAATCTTTAAATTCACATGCTGTTTTTCTATCACTATTTATTTATGCATTGTTGTGCATGAAATGTCAAAATACATTAACAACAATTGTATTTAATTTTGCTTTAAAATTGTGCTTCAAACAGTAAAAAATATGCATTGTCATGTAGGTATTTACATAGGAACTCTCTATGTCTATTAGGCCGATGGTTGCTGTGACAACCACGTTGGTGCATATAACCCAGTAATTGAGATTGTACCTGACGTAGTGACCAGGGCGGTACGCCGTCGAAACGTGTCTAGGTTGTTGTGTGGATTAAAACTTCTTTGCCATCATATCACGGAGTCAGTGCCTGTCTGTTCGCCACCGTCAGGATTGGATCGTTATATATATATATATATATATATATATATATATATATATATATATATATATCGAGCACGATCCAGCATTAATCCATTGAACGAAAGAGCAGGAACGGACCACCACACAGCCAAGTATTTTTTCAAATTACAGTGCTTTATTCCATATTTTCAGCCAGCATGACGCGTTTCGACCGGGAAACCCGGTCTTGATCACATGACATGCCCCGATCACCTACGTGTTTAAATACAGGTGTAATTGAACATTAGCCCCTCCCAGGAGTAAATAGAGACAACAGACTAAAAACTCTCGAGTTTTCTTGTTGCATAGTCGCTGTTATGTGTACACATCTAATCCAAAATATAATTTTTTATAATTGCAGGAATAGATGTGTGAATACAGACAATTATAAATATAATTATAAACATAATGGTTTTTAAGTTTTAAAGTTTTAAAGTTTTAAAGTTTTAAAGTTTTAAAGTTTTAAAGTTTTAAAGTTTTAAAGTTCTAGTGGGCAAGTGCCCATAATTCAACATATATATATTTGTTTGAATCAAAAAGGAAGCATAAATATGCATATCAAAACAAATATAAACGTAATAACAATTATGTTATAATGGGCAAGTGCCCAATATTTAACATATGTATCCTCGTCTGTACACAGGAAGGGGAGCATGTATATTTATATACCTGCATTTTCTCTCTCAATTGCTTTTCTGATATAAAGTGCCAAGTGCAAAAACCAAAAATGATCTAAGTACAACACATTAAGAGTTTCTTCATAGGGGTTTAGCATTAATACTAAGATACCTGTGATTAAATTTATAACTGATTATTTCAGCGAAAATCATGTCTCATGTTCAGTTTCGCTAATTCTTTTAGAGCTCCTTAACAGTACAGTGCATGAAAATGGTAAATAAATAAGGATAAAAAACCGTGTGCAAACAGCAATTAACAAAGCCACCCACCTCATAAATATCAGATAAAAACCAGTAAAAACAAGTAAAACTAGTTAAAATCCAATAAAATGAAGATCGTAGCTCATATAAAAATCATTCTTACACGATTAAAACATCAATCCTAAAAACCATTATCATAAATAATTATTAATAGACTTCTAATTCTTTGATCAGGTCATTTGCAGCAGGTTTAAAATACAACGTTCAAAGACCAAATTTTTTGCCCTCTCACGAAGTCCTTAAATAAAATTGTACAAAAGATACTCCATAAATTATCTACAAGAAGTTGTGCAGGTCTTCCCCAGTGTTTAAACCGTTTGGCATTTTAGTATCTAATTGTACTATATACTGGCTTTCTAATCTGCGTAATTGTTTCTCTCTGTTACCACCCCTGATGGATTTTGGTACGGCATCTATGACAAAATACTTAAGGTCATTTAAATTGTTCTGATGCACTAGTTTAAAATGTCGAGCCACAGGGTAGTTGGAATCAGAGTTGACAATAGCCCGTAAATGCTGAAGAATGCGGTTAAAAACTTGAAGTTTAGTACTGCCCACATATTTTAATTGACAAGTGCATTCCAGGACATAGACCGCATAGTCAGTTTTACATGTAAACTGCCCTTTAATTTTACATGTGTTTGTGGAGAAAGCGTCTAAAAACTCCGTTTTATTAATGCCAAATTTGCAAGCCCTGCATGAGCTACATCTGTAAAAACCTGTCTTATTCGTTAACCAGTTTGTTTTTTCTTTTTGTACTTCTGGGCTAGTCTTTACAAGTGCATCCCTCATAGAGGGTGCTCTTCTAAATGTGATAGATGGTGAATCCTGTATTTCTGATGATAATGAAATGTCAGATTTTAAAATAGGCAAATTTCTTGAAATAATACCTCTGAATCGTTTATGATGACAACTATACATGGTTATTAATCTGACTAATGATTTCTCTTTATTGGATTCATCATTGGTGCTCGGAGGAATCACATCTTTTTCAATATTTGTTGTTGTGTCTGGAGGGCTTTGTATTTTGGCTAAAGCAGTTTTAAGATCATGCATTTTATAACCTCTTGTTAAGAATCTCTCTACTGATTCATTTAGGCAAATAGTTAGGTCTTGTTCATTACTGCAAATTCTTTTAATTCTAAGAAATTCCCCATAGGGAATACTTTTGATCAAATGTCCAGGGTGGGTGCTGCTAGCATGGAGAATCGAGTTCCCCGCAGTTGTTTTTCTATGAAGTGTTGTGCCAATAATATTGTTAGTAATATATATCTCAACATCCAGGAACTCAACTCTCTCTTTGCTAATGTTTGCTGTAAATTCCAGGTTAAGATTGTTGATATTGATAGTATCAACAAATTTTTGTGCGGATTCAGTGGTGCCATGCCATATTATGCAGACATCATCAATGAAACGCCACCATCTTACTATGTTAGATATGTCTGAATTTTCCAAGATGTGTTTTAGGACATGCTCCTCCCACCAGCCTACATGGAGACATGCATAGCTGGGGGAGAAGCACGCTCCCATCGCCACGCCCCGTAGTTGTTGATAAACTTCTTTGTTGAACAAAAAATAATTGTTATTTAGGCATATATGTATCATAGTCAATAACATTTTGTTATGTTCATTGAATTTTACATCCCTGCTTTCGAGATATTGTTTTGTGGCTTTAAGGCCATCTTCATGATTAATGCTGGTGTAAAGGGAGCATATATCCATCACAATAAAACAATATTCACTGTTCCATGTAATCTCCCTAAGTTTGTTTAAAAAGTGGCCAGTATCCTTTATATATGAAGGAAGCATTTCTACAAAATCTCTAAGAAAAAAATCAACATACTTGGACATAGTTTCTAATAGTCCATGTTGGGCAGATATTATAGGTCGCCCAGGTACTGGGTTTATTTGTTTATGTACTTTAGGTATGAAGTACAATGTCGGAGTATATGGGTGATCAGTTTTCAGGAAATTATATTCTTCTTTGCTAATAAGACCCATTCTTTTCCACTGTGCTAGTTCCCTAAAGACCAGATCTTTTACTGCTCTTAATTCAGAAAAAGTTGCCTTCCTATAACATAATGGATCCCCAAGATGTCTATAGGCTTCTTTAATATAGGCATCACGTGGCCAGAGCACAATATTGCCCCCTTTATCTGCATTTTTCACAATTATGTTGTTATGCTCATTGATTTTCTTAATTAATCTCGAATATTGTTGTTCATTATAACTTCTGTGTTTATTTTCACATAATATATTTCTGTTCAACGTTTTCAATTCATCAACAACACAGTCACTGAAAATGTCTATAGCATCCCGTGGCATAATTGGAATGAAAGTTGATGGGGGACGGAAAGGGCTGGTGGCTGGGCTGGTACTGATAATCCCCATTTCACGAAGCTCCTCCTGTGTATTCCCCATTGTTTCATCTGCATGGCCTGCTAATGAATAGACATTTCTCAACATAGGCACATCTGATACCTGGAATTGATTACTCGGTTGATTCTCTATATTGATCGCTGTAGCTGTATTGGTTGCTCTCCTAAGTTTGTGAAATTTTACAAGTTTCAGTTTTCGTATAAATTTAAAAACATCAATTCGCGATTGTATATATTTAAATCCTGATTTGGGGCAAAATGAAAGTCCTAAGGCTAAGAGTTGAGTTTCTGCCTTGTCCAGGTTCAAGTCAGTCAGGTTAATTACAGTGTTATTATTTTCTTGATTTTCTTTACTTTTTACTTCTGGAGAGGTCTCCCCCTTCCTCTTTTGCCTCTCCAATTGCCTCTTCCACTTGCGCCTCTCATTGCGGCGCTTGTTTCGTTTAATCCTTTTGGTTTCTGTTGTAACCTGGGCCTTAGGGTATTTTTCCGGTCCTCTATGATAAACCCCAATTCTTCAGATGGAGTAAAACTGGCAGAATTGGTTATTCCTTCATTTGAAAGACTGCCTTCATCTGATTCACCACTGCTTACCAGAGAACTTGCATCTGTATCAGACAAAACAATAGCATTGTCTTTATTTTGTGTTTGGGTTGTTGGTGCTTTTTGACCCAAAGCTTGTTTTTTCACAGATTCAAATTTTTTGGAGAAAGTGAATATTTTTCCCATCTCATAATCTTCTTTGTCCCTGGCGAATGTAAATTTTTTTCGCTCCTTGATGACAGTCTCATGTTTATCTAAACGTTTCTTAATGTCCTCTTTTCCTTTTTTGATTACATCTTGTTGATCCATGGTTTCGAGTTCCTGATTTAGTTTATCTATTTGTTTAACTATTTCCGCTCTATCAATTTCCGCGTATTTTATCAGTATGCATACCATGTTCATTGATGCATCAAGATTGTTTGTGGCCCATTCTTGTAGCATTAGGGGGTTGGGGTTCTCAAACGATGGTGCAATTAGGACCCGCAACCCCCTTGGAACTCTATATATATACATATATATATATATATATATATATATATATATATATATATATATATATATATATATATATTCACAGAAAAAACCATAGGTTTCAGGGGTGTTATAGTTTGCTGCCCATATCACTCATACAAAACCATAGAAATTCCTCCGTTAAAGTTAGTTCTGCTAACGCGCCCGCAATGCACTGCTGATGATGTCACATATTGCATCATTCATGACATGGTCAGTGACATCACTGATGACATCACTGATGACATCTCAAATGACATCACTGATGACATCACTGATGATATCATCCACTGAATGTGGTTTAGTTTGAAATTTAAATATGTATTAGATATATACCAATCTGTATTGAAGATTGAGTGGATATATAACTGTCTGGATGGAGGATTTAGTAGCAGTCTGACCAGGTCAGCAGAGCTGCTCTAGAGCCTAAGACCTGTCAGCAGAGCTGCTCTAGAGCCAGAGAACCAGGTCAGCAGAGCTGCTGTAGAGCCAGAGAAACCAGGTCAGCAGAGCTGCTTTAGAGGGAGAGAACCAGGTCAGCAGAGCTGCTTTAGAGCCAAAGAACCAGGCCAGCAGAGCTGCTTTAGAGCCAGAGAACCAGGTCAGCAGAGCTACTCTAGAGCCAGAGAACCAAATCAGCAGAGCTGCTTTAGAGCCACAGAACCAGGTCAGCAGAGCTGCTTTAGAGCCAGAGAACCAGGTCAGTAGAGCTGCTCTAGAGCCTAAGAACCAGGTCAACAGAGCTGCTCTAGAGCCAGAGAACCAGGTCTGCAGAGCTGCTGCAGAGCCAGAGAAACCAGGTCAGTAGAGCTGCTGCAGATGGAGAGAACCAGGTCAGCAGAGCTGCTCTAGAGCCAGAGAACCATGTCAGCAGAACTGCTTCAGAGTCATAGAACTGGGTCAACTGAGCTGCTTTAGAGACAGAGAACCAGGTCAGCAGAGCTGTTGTAGAGCCAGAGAACTAGATCAGCAGAGCTGCTCTGTAGCATAAGAACTAGGTCAGCAGAGCTGCTCTAGAGCCAGAGAACCAGGTCAGCAGAGCTGCTCTAGCTGACACTGACTGACTGACACTGACTGACTGACACTGACTGATTGACACTGACTGACACAGATTGACTGGCACTGACACTGACTGACACTGCTTGACTGACACTGACTGACTGACACTGAATGACTGACTGACACTGACTGACACTGATTGACACTGACTGACACTGATTGACTGACACTGACTGACTGACACTGATTGACTGACACTGACTGACACTGATTGACTGACACTGACTGACACTGACTTGTTGACACTGACTGACACTGACTGACTACTCTCTACTACTCTACTACTGACTCTCTACTACTCTCTACTACTCTCTCTCTACTACTCACTCTCTACTACTCACTCTCTACTACTCTCTACTACTCACTCTCTACTACTCTACTACTCTCTACTACTCACTCTCTACTACTCACTCTCAACTACTCACTCTCTACTACTCTACTACTCACTCTCTACTACTCACTCTCTACTACTCATGCTCTACTACTCTCTACTACTCACTGTCTACTACTACTCTCTCTACTACTCACTCTCTACTATTCACTCTCTACAACTCACTCTCTACTACTCACTCTACTACTTTCTACTACTTTCTACCACTCACTCTCTACTACTTTACTACTCACTCTCTACTACTCTTTACTACTCACTCGCTGCTACTCTCTACTACTCACTCTCTACTACACTCTCTACTACTCTCTCTCTCTACTACTCTCTACTACTACTCTCTACTATTCACTCTGTACTACTCACTCTCTACTACTCTCTACTACTCACTCTACTACTCTCTGCTGCTCTCTACCACTCACTCTCTACTACTCTACTACTCTCTCTACTACTCACTCTCTACTACTCTCTCTCTACTACTCACTCTCTACTACTCACTCTACTACTCTCTACTATTCACTCTCTACTACCCTCTCTCTCTACTCACTCTCTACTATTCACTCTCTACTACACACTCTCTACTACTCGCTCTCTACTACTCACTCTCCACTACTCCCTCTCTACTACTCGCTCTCTACTACTCTCTACTACTCACTCTCTACTACTCACTCTCTACTACTTTCTACTACTCTCTCTGCTACTCACTCTCTACTACTCACTCTCTACTAATCTACTACTCTCTACTACTCGCTCTACTACACACTATTTACTATTCTCTACTACTCACTCTACTACTCTCTCCTACTCTCTACCATTCACTCTCTACTACTCTACTACTCACTCTCTACTACTCTCTCTCTACTACTCACTCTCTACTACTCACTCTACTACTCTCTACTACTCACTCTCTACTACTCTCTACTACTCACTCTGTAATACTCACTCTCTACTGCTCACTCTCTACTACTCTCTACTGCTCACTCTCCACTACTCATTCTCTACTACTCGCTCTCAACTACTCTCTTCTACTCACTCTACTACTCACTCTCTACTACTCTACTACTCTCTCTACTTCTCACTCTCTACTACTCTCTCTCTACTACTCACTCTCTACTACTCTCTACTACTCACTCTCTACTACACACTCTCTACTACTTGCTCTCTGCTACTCGCTCTCTACTACTCTCTAGTACTCACTCTACTACTCACTCTCTACTACTCTCTACTACTCACTCTCTACTACTCCACTACTCACTCTCTACTATTCACTCTCTACTACTCTACTACTCTCTACTACTCTCTCTCTACTACTCACTCTCTACTACTCACTCTCTACTACTCTCTACTACTCACTCTCTACTACTTTCTCTCTACTACTCACTCTCTACTACTCTCTACTACTCACTCTCTACTACTCTCTCTCTACTACTCTCTACTACTCACTCTGCTACTCATTCTCTACTACTCTCTAATACTTTCTCTCTGCTACTCACTCTCTACTACTCTCTACTGCTCTGTCTACTACTCACTCTCTACTACTCTCTACTACTCACTCTACTACTCTCTACTACTCTCTACTACTCACTCTACTACTCACTCTCTACTACTCTCTACTACTTACTCTCTAATACTCAGTCTCTACTACTCACTCTCTACTACTCACTCTACTACTCTCTACTACTCATTCTCTGATACTTTCTCTACTACTCTCGACTACTCTGTACTGCTCACTCTCTACTCTCTATTACTCGCTCTCTACTCTCTACCTCTCTACCTCGCTCTACCTCTCTCTCTACTACTCTCTACCTCTCTGCCTCTACCTCTCTACCTCTACACCTCTACCTATACACCTCTACCTCTCTACCTCTCTGTACATGCACACATATGCACATATATATATGCATATGAATTTATATATGTATTTGCATATATATATATATATATTCATATATAAACATATAAATATAATCTGCATATCTATATAAATATAAATGCATGCAAACATATACATATACATATATGCATACATATGCATGGTATGTACATGAAAGTTTGAAAAACTTTAATACAAGCAAAGCTAAAAAGACACCTAATTACAAACAGAATTGCTTTAACTTAAACGAGGGCGAGACCTATTGCATTTTCAATGCTTGTATACTTTGATTCCATCAAGAAGGCATTTAGATGTGTCACACATTTTCCATAAATTCTGAATGGTAGCACTCTAGTTGCTCATTAGATCACTGTAGTAAAGCTACTGCTCACCAGGGAAGTCTGCTGCTGGTATTCAAAGTGCATGTTTCAGTCTGCATGTCAGAATTTTTTAATGAAATGGAAGAGGATTTGAGAAGTCAAAATGTGCCCTAATCTTTCTTTCTGCAGCACTAATCATAATTTCTATGGCAAAATGAACCCCCTCATTTTGTTCCTTTGCAAATTAAATGTTTTAAGTGTTACCACTTTATTCCAATCAAGATGGCTTCAGGTGTGCCATACTTATGTTATAAGTAAGACTGTTAGCGCTCTAGTTGTTCTTTAAAACACTCTGGGACATTCTGTCATTGGGCTATACTTGGGCTACATCTCGGTGATATTTGTGCTACATTTGGGCTCTTTTGTCTCTGGTGGCCATCTTGGGAGACTTATTTGTTTTGAAGTTTCCGAATTTCCTCATTTACAACAGTCTCCTCAGTAGGAAATACTTTCAGGTTTTTTACTTTCATTCCATCATTCAGATGTGTCACACATTTGCCATAAATTCGGAATGTTAGCACTCTAGTTGCTTATTAGATCACTGTAGTAAAGCTACTGCTCACCAGGGAAGTCTGCTGCTGGTATTGAAAGTGCATGTTTCAGTCTGCATGTCACAATTTTTTAATGAAATAGAAGAGGATTTGAGAAGTCACTCAAAATGTGCCCTAATTTTATTTTTTCCGCACTAATCAGAATTTCTATGGCAAAATGAACCTCCTCATTGTGTTCCTTTTAAATTAAACTACTCACTCTCTACTACTAACTCGCTACTACTTTCTACTACTCACTCTCTACTACTCTCTCTCTACTACTCTCTACTACTCTCTACTACTACTCTCTACTACTCACTCTCTACTACTCTCTCACTACTACTCTCTACTACTCTCTACTACTACTCTCTACTACTCAATCTCTACTACTCACTCTCTACTACTCTCTACTACTCTCTCTCTACTACTCCCTCTCTACTACTCACTCTACTACTCTCTACTATTAACTCTCTACTACTCACTCTCTACTACTCTACTACTCTCTACTACTCTCAACTACTCACTCTCCACTACTCACTCTCTACTACTCGCTCTACTACTCACTCTCTACTACTCTCTCTCTACTACTCTCTACTACTCTCTACTACTACTCTCTACTACTCAATCTCTACTACTCACTCTCTACTACTCTCTACTACTCTCTCTCTACTACTCCCTCTCTACTACTCACTCTACTACTCTCTACTATTAACTCTCTACTACTCACTCTCTACTACTCTACTACTCTCTACTACTCTCAACTACTCACTCTCCACTACTCACTCTCTACTACTCGCTCTACTACTCACTCTCTACTACTCTACTACTCTCTACTACTCTCTATGCTACTCACTCTCTACTACTCTCTACTACTCACTCTCTACAACTCACTCTCTACTAATCTCTCTACTACTCACTCTCTAATACTCTCTCTCTACTACACACTCTCTACTACTTGCTCTCTACTACTCACTCTACTACTCACTCTACTGCTCACTCTCTACTACTCCCTACTACTCACTCTACTACTCACTCTCTACTACTCTCTACTACTCACTCTCTACTACTCCACTACTCTCTACTAATCACTCTCTACTACTCACTCTGTACTACTCTCTACTACTCACTCTCTACTACTCTCTCTCTACTACTCACTCTCTACTACTCTCTCTCTACTACTCTCTACTACTCACTCTCTACTACTCTCTACTACTCACTCTCTACTACTCTCTCTCTACTACTCTCTACTACTCTCTCTACTACTCATTTTCTACTACTCATTCTCTATTACTCTCTCTCTGCTACTCAGTCTCCACTACTCACTCTCTACTACTCTCTCCTACTCACTCTCTGCTACTCTCTCCACTACTCTCTCTCTACTCTCTACTCTCTATTACCCATTCTCTACTCTCTACCTCTCTCTACCTCTCTCTCTACTACTCTCTACCTCTCCACCTCTACGTCTCTACCTCTACGTCTCTACCTCTACACCTCTACCTCTCTACCTCTCTCTACCTCTCTCTACACGCACACATATGCACATATATGCATATGCATTTATATATATGTATGTGTATATATATATATGCACATACATATATAAACATATATATAATCTGCATATCTATATAAATACAAATATAAATGCATACATACATATACATATATGCATGTTATATACATGAAATTTTGAAAAACACTAAAAAAAGAAAAGCTAAAAAGCCACCTAATTACAAACATAATTGCTTTAACTTAAACGAGGGCGAGACCTATTGCATTTTCAATGCTTGTTTACTTTGGTTCCATTAAGAAGGCATTCAGATGTGACACATTTGCCATAAATTCTGAATGGTAGCACTCTAGTTCCTCATTAGATCACTGTAGTAAAGTTACTGCTCACCAGGGAAGTCTGCTGCTGGTATTCAAATTGCATGTTTCAGTCTGCATGTCAGAACTTTTTAATGAAATAGAAGAGGATTTGAGAAGTCAAAATGTGCCCTAATTTTTCTTTCTGCAGCACTAATCATAATTTCTATGGCAAAATGAACCCCCTCATTTTGTTCCTTTGCAAATTAAATGTTTTAAGTGTTACCACTTTATTCCAATCAAGATGGCTTCAGGTGTGCCATACTTATGTTATAAGTAAGACTGTTAGCGCTCTAGTTGTTCTTTAAAACACTCTGGGATTTCTGTCATTGGGCTATACTTGGGCTACATCTCAGTGATATTTGTGCTACATTTGGTCTCTTTTGTCTCTGGTGGCCATCTTGGGAGACTTGTTATGAAGTTTCCTAATTTCCTCATTTACTACAGTCTCCTCAGTAGGCATACTGTCAGTTTTTTACTTTGATTCAATGAAGAAGGCATTCAGATGTGTCACATATTTGCCATAAATTCAGAATGTTAGCACTCTAGTAGCTCATTAGATCACTGTAGTAAAGCTACTGCTCACCAGGGAAGTCTGCTGCTGGTATTCAAAGTGCATGTTTCAATCTGCATGTCAGAATGCTTTAATGAAATAGAAGAGGATTTGAGAAGTCAAAATGGACCCTACTTTTTCTTTCTGCAGCACTAATCATAATTTCTATGGCACAATAAACCCCCTCATTTTGTTCCTTTGCAAATTAAATGTTTTAAATGTTACCATCTTATGCCAATCAAGATGGCTTCAGGTGTGCCATACTTTTGTCATAAGTAAGACTGTTAGCGCTCACGTTGTTCTTTAGAACACTCTGGGACATTCTGTCATTGGGCTATACTTGGGCTACATCTGGGTGATATTTGTGCTACATTTGGGCTCTTTTGTCTCTGGTGGCCATCTTGGGAGACTTAATTGTTTTATGAAGTTTCCTAATTTCCTCATTTACTACAGTCTCCTCAGTTGGAAATACTTTCAGTTTTTTACTTTGATTCCATCAAGAAGGCTTTCAGATGTGTCACACATTTGCCATAAATTCAGAATGTTAGCACTCTAGTTGCTCATTAAGTCACTGTAG
Organism: Triturus cristatus; assembly: GCF_964204655.1. Classification (NCBI taxonomy): domain Eukaryota; kingdom Metazoa; phylum Chordata; class Amphibia; order Caudata; family Salamandridae; genus Triturus; species Triturus cristatus. Next base: position 917,837,028 of record NC_140581.1, on the reverse strand, counting down.
TAAAGCTACTGCTCACAAGGGAAGTCTGCTGCTGGTATTGAAAGTTCATGTTTCAGTCTGTATGTCAGAATGTTTTTAAGAAATAGAAGAGGATTTAAGAAGTCACCCAAAATGTGCCCTAATTTTTCTTTCTGCAGCACTAATCATACTTTCTATGGCAGAGAGTGAGTAGTAGAGAGTAGAAGAGAGTGAGTAGTAGAGAATGAGTAGTAGAGAGCGAGTAGCAGAGAGAGAGTAGTAGAGAGTAGTAGAGAGTGAATAGTAGAGTGAGTAGTAGAGAGTAGTAGAGATTGAGTAGAAGAGAGTGAGTAGTAGAATGAGTAGTAGAGAGTGAGTAGTAGAGAGTAGTAGAGAGTAGTAGAGAGAGAATAGTAAACAGTGAGTAATTGAGAGTAGTAGAGAGTGATTAGTAGAGAGTTGTAGAGAGTGAGTTGTAGAGAGTGAGTAGTAGAGAGAGTAGTAGAGAGTGAGTAGTAGAGAGTAGTAGAGAGTGAGTAGTGGAGAGTGAGTTGTAGAGAGAGAGTAGTAGAGAGTAGTAGAGTAGTAGAGAGTGAGTAGTAGAGAGTGAATAGTAGAGAGTAGTGGAGTAGCAGAGAGTGAGTAGTAGAGAGAAGTAGAGAGTTAGTAGTAGAGTGAGTAGTAGAGAGTAATAGAAAGTGAGTAGTAGAGTGAGTAGTAGAGAGTAGTAGAGAGCAAGTAGTAGAGAGTGTGTAGTAGAGAGTGAGTAGTAGAAAGTAGTCGAGAGTGAGTAGTAGAGAGTGCAGTAGAGAGTGAGAAGTAGAGAGAGTAGTAGAGAGTAGTAGAGTAGTAGAGAGTGAGTAGTAGAGTGAGTAGTAGAGAGTAGTTGAGAGTGAGTAGTAGAGAGTGAGTAGTAGAGAGTGAGTATTAGAGAGTACTAGAGAGAGAGTAGTAGAGAGTGAGTAGTAGAGAGTAGTAGAGTGAGTAGTAGAGAGTGAGTAGTAGAGAGAGAGTAGTAGAGAGTGAGTAGTAGAGTAGTAGAGAGTGAGTGGTAGAGAGAAGTAGAGTAGTAGAGAGTGAGTAGTGAGTAGTAGAGAGTGAGTAGTAAATAGTAGCAAGTGAGTAGTAGAGAGAGAGTAGTAGAGAGTAGTAAAGAGTGAGTAGTAGAGAGTGAATAGTAGAGAGTAGTAGAGAGCAGTAGAGAGTGAGTAGTAGAGAGTAAGTAGTAGAGTGAGTAGTAGAGAGTAGTAGAGAGTGAGTAGTAGAGAGTGAGTAGTAGAGAGTGAGTAGTAGAGAGAGAGTAGTAGAGAGTGAATAGTAGAGTAGTAGAGAGTCGTCAGTCAGTGTCAGTCAGTCAGTCAGTGTCAGTCAGCCAGTCAGTGTCAGTGTCAGTCAGTCAGTGTCAGTCAGTCAGTCAGTCAGTCAGTCAGTCAGTCAGTGTCAGTCAATCAGTGTCAGTCAGTGTTAGTCAATCAGTGTCAGTCAGTGTCAGTCAGTCAGTCAGTGTCAGTCAATCAGTGTCAATCAGTGTCAGTCAGTCGAGTGAGTCCGAACAGCATTGTGGGAATCAAAGAAAATTCCACAAAGCCTTATAAGACTGGAAAAGTATGGGATTACTTTCTAAGCACGAATTTGAGTATCTAAAAACAGACTATCCAGTAATACCACTGCTATACCTAATCCCCACGATCCACAAGAACCCAGTGGAACCTCCGGGAAGACGGATAATTGTAGCGATAGTAGGAATTGTTTGAGACTACGTCTAGATTTATAGACCACTTCCTTCAGCCTATTGTTTGTAACTTACCGGCATACATAAAGGATACAGGGGATTTTTAAACTAAAATCTACGATGTGAACTGGGATAGTGACTACTTACTAATGACACTAGATGTGAACACGCTCTACACCAGCATCAGGCACAAGGATGGACTCAATGCCCTGAATTACTATCTTGGTAAAAGACCTATGCACCTTTTTCAACACTCTATGATGATTGTACAAATGGCAGAAATGTGTTTAGATAACAATGTGTTCATATTTGATAAACTAACCTACAAACAACTGCAGGGTACTGCTATGGGTACTCGCTTCGCCCCCAGCTATGCTAATTTGGATATGGGCTGGTGGGAGGAGCAAGTACTCAGGACAACACAATGTGATGCATTTGAAGAAAAAGTGGTATTATATGTCAGGTACATAGACAACATTTTTATCCTGTGGAAAGGTTCTGCAAAAAGTGCCAAAATCTTCTCTGAAGAAATTAAAGAAATTAACAAAAACTCTCTTAATCTAACGTTCACATGCAACACCAGCGATAAGAGTATACACTTTCTTGACCTAGAGATCTATGTAGAAAATGGTAAACTGCAATCTAAAACTTTTAGAAAACCCACAGCGGGGAACGCGATACTACAGGCGCGCAGTTTCCATCCCACCACTTTGAAAGAAAGCATACCCTATGCAGAATGTTTATACATGAAGCGGAACTGCAGCACCACTAGAGGCCTAGACCAATCCACCAGTGAATTCTGCGATAGGCTAGAACGCAGAGGTTACAGTCCTGAAACACTCACGAAAGCTAAAAACAAAACAGCTAACGTAACTAGAAGGGATCTTCTGTTCAAGGAGACAAAAATAACTCATAAAGAAAAATAACCTATGAAAATAGACATGCCCAGATTAATAACAGGCTTTAACGCATACCATGCCAATGTGCGCAGAATAATACATAGGCATTGGATTGCAGTACGCAATGACCCAGTCATAGGCACCATCTGTAGCAAAACTCCCCAAATCACTTTTAGGAGAGCTAAATGGATGCAACAGGAGATAGTCAGCAAAGCGCCAAGCATGGCAAAGGGTGGCACATGGCTTAAAACATCTAAGGGCTTTTACAATGTGCCAAATGCAAGGCGTGCAAACATGGCGTGAACACCAGAGAGGTTCAAATGCCCTTACGACAGTCCCCTTATGTGATCAGAGGTAGTTACACATGTAAATCTGATTTTGCGGTTTATGTTTTGAACTGCACATGTGCCAAAGTGTACGTGGGTAGCACCATCCACCCAGTACACGTCCGCATTTTGCAACACCTCAGGGCCATCACTAATAATGACCCTACCTATCCTGTCGCTAGACACATCAACACATCCCATAGTGGTAAGGTGCAAGATCTATCCTTTTATGTGGTGGATACCGTCCCCAAAAACCCCAGGGGAGGCAACAGACAGCTCGCACTTAGAAGGCTAGAATCAAGTTATATCATCCTCTACAATTCCAAGATCCCTAATGGAATGAATGCGGATGAAGCTCTAACTGTACACTTATAAGCTGTCCTTTGCTACTTGTCCCGCTCCAGACCTAGTCTCTGTAACGTCAGGTCACAATCACTTTTTAGTTCACGTTATGTTTATTTATTTTTTCACCGTTTGCCACTGACAATAGAGCCTGCTTGTTAGTGACATTATATTGAACACTTTGTACATAGCGCCCGCACACCCGAGTAAAAAAATAATATTTTAGATTCACGGTCAGGGGAGAGTTATGCCGCAAAACAACCACAGCCCACAGGGGCACCACAGTCTGTTGGTATGGCTACCGTGCACAACCATTGCCGCTACACATATCATATGCTTACAAACATGCCCGCCTAACATGTGCGCAGTATATATATCGACCCTAGCAGGGAGTAGCAAGCCGCTAGCAACCACAGCCCACAGGGGCTTTACACTCAGCTTATGAGGCCAACGTGCACACCCAGTCCTGTCAAATGGGAAATATGCCCAGTCTTATAAATACAGTCATGTACACACTACCCCAGTAAGCCCGCCTAGCTTAAATATGTTTTTATTCGGTAATGCACCTGCACGCATAATCTCCCAGACACTGTCGATCCAATTTTGCATTTGCCATGGGAAACACGGGCCGGGTCATCTCTTCCATGTCTATACATGAGGATAGGCATGATGTCACGTATACGTTTTTTAAATCTTTAAATTCTCATGATGTTTTTCTATCACTATTTATTTATGCATTGTTGTGCATGAAATGTCAAAATACATTAACAACAATTGTATTTAATTTTGCTTTAAAATTGTGCTTCAAACAGTAAAAAATATGCATTGTCATGTAGGTATTTACATAGGAACTCTCTATGTCTATCATTAGGCCGATGGTTGCTGTGACAACCATGTGGAAATTGGTGCATATAACCCAGTAATTGAGATTGTACCTGACGTAGTGACCAGGGCGGTACGCCGTCGAAACGTGTCTAGGTTGTTGTGTGGATTAAAACTTCTTTGCCATCATATCACGGAGTCAGTGCCTGTCTGTTCGCCACCGTCAGGATTGGATCGTTATATATATATATATATATATTCACAGAAAAAACCATAGGTTTCAGGGGTGTTATAGTTTGCTGCCCATATCACTCATACAAAACCATAGAAATTCCTCCGTTAAAGTTAGTTCTGCTAACGCGCCCGCAATGCACTGCTGATGATGTCACATATTGCATCATTCATGACATGGTCAGTGACATCACTGATGACATCACTGATGACATCTCAGATGACATCACTGATGACATCACTGATGATATTATCCACTGAATGTGGTTTAGTTTGAAATTTAAATATGTATTAGATATATACCAATCTGTATTGAAGATTGAGTGGATATATAACTGTCTGGATGGAGGATTTAGTAGCAGTCTGACTGTCTTTTTAAGTGAGTAATTAAAAGTGTCTCACTTAATACATGGATTAGTAACTTAACTATGTGAATGGGTGTAGCACTGTCTCTGTTGTTGTATAACATGCTGCATCAGTTGGTCACTAACTACCTGAGTGTGTATATTAGTTATTGATTAGTTGGGTGAGTATTTGTATGGGACACTGAGTTTGTTTGTGGTTGGATGGGGTGTGTGTAACTCTATGCATAGATGTGTGAATGGTTGATTGACTAGGTGTATAGGTTTAAGAGTGCATGTGGAAACAGTTGTTTGGGTGACTGAGCGTATTTGTGTGTTGGTGAGCGAATATATGTTTTAGTTGTACATCTTCAACAAAGTAAAAAAATAAAAGGCATTGTATGTGAGAGTTGGTGTATATAAATAAGTATGTGTAAGAGTCAGTGATTGTGAGAGTAACTATATGAATGAGTGTATAATTGTAATGGTGCTTTTTTAACATATTAACGATGAGTTACTATGTGTTTTAAATAAATGAGGTGTTGTTGGATAATTGTGTAAGTGAGTAAATTTAAGTGCAATAAATTTTTTTCATGAGTGAGTAGGATGACTGCATAACCGACTAAGATGACTGCTGATGTGTCAATGTCTATATATGTGTATAAGTGCATTTGATAGTGTTCTATTAATTAATGACTGCATGTATAGATGATTCTGTTGTTGAATGGGTAGTTGTGTGTGTAGACTTAGGAATCAGTGAGTGGGTATGTAGTAACTGGTATTGGTGTGTCAATGGTTTCAAATATGGTACTCTGTATTTTACAGTGAGTGATGAAAGGTTATACTAGTGTATAATGAGGTGTATCAGATTGTCAAGTGGATGATGTCATCAGTGATGTCATTTGAGATGTCATCAGTGATGTCATCAGTGATGTCACTGACCATGTCATGAATGATGCAATATGTGACATCATCAGCAGTGCATTGCGGGCGCGTGAGTTATAGTTAGCAGCACTAACTATAACGGAGGAATTTCTATGGTTTTGTATGAGTGAAATGGGCAGCTAACTATAACAACCCTGAAACCTATGGTTTTTTCTGTGAATTCCTAAGGTTTTTTAAATGCTAATTTCTAACTATAACGTCTCTGAAACCTATGTTTTTTTTCAGTGAATTTCAAAGGTTTTTAAAGGCTAACTTTTAAGTGTGATAGTAGTTATATCTATTTTTTTGCACTGATTTTCTACAGTTTTTTAACTTTTTATTTATAAATATTTTATTCATTAAATAACTATATATTTTTCAGAAAATTGCAAAAAAAAAATTTTTTTTAATTAAAACTGAAATATTGATTCATTTTCTTGTTTTCACTTTTTATTTTAATATATTTATATTATTTTCTTTTTAAAAAAATCAAATTTTTTTCGGAGTCGCGCACTCAAAGTGTACACATCACGGTGGGTGCGTGCATTCTAGCTGCCATTTTAGAAAAGTCATGATCGATCCGCGTATGGTGTGCGACGGCTGCGTGTTTTTCAGTTACATCATATACATTCAATATCATGTGATATGCGCGATTGGTATGCGACCAGTCTGCGACTCCTGCTCCTGCACATTCGCAACACATGCGCATTACGGTACGAGATGTTTGCGCGGTTACGGGTCCCACGTGACTTCATATACGTGCTGGGGCGCGCTGGGTGCGCGACTCCCGCAAAAAAAAATTATGTTCCAAAATGATATGTATGTGTCTTTAATATACATATTAAGGCAAGAGATTATGTAAGATATTCATCAAAATAATATATTTGTACTTATAATAAACTTATATTATTTTTAAATATATTTTCACGAAGTCGGGTGCGTGCATCGTGAGTGCAGAAAACCAGGTCAGCAGAGCTGCTGTAGAGCCAGAGAACCAGGTCAGCAGAGCTGCTCTAGAGCCTAAGACCTGTCAGCAGAGCTGCTCTAGAGCCAGAGAACCAGGTCAGCAGAGCTGCTGTAGAGCCAGAGAAACCAGGTCAGCAGAGCTGCTTTAGAGGGAGAGAACCAGGTCAGCAGAGCTGCTTTAGAGCCAGAGAACCAGGCCAGCAGAGCTGCTTTAGAGCCAGAGAACCAGGTCAGCAGAGCTACTCTAGAGCCAGAGAACCAAATCAGCAGAGCTGCTTTAGAGCCACAGAACCAGGTCAGCAGAGCTGCTTTAGAGCCAGAGAACCAGGTCAGTAGAGCTGCTCTAGAGCCTAAGAACCAGGTCAACAGAGGTGCTCTAGAGCCAGAGAACCAGGTCTGCAGAGCTGCTGCAGAGCCAGAGAAACCAGGTCAGTAGAGCTGCTGCAGAGGGAGAGAACCAGGTCAGCAGAGCTGCTCTAGAGCCAGAGAACCATGTCAGCAGAACTGCTTCAGAGTCATAGAACTGGGTCAACTGAGCTGCTTTAGAGCCAGAGAACCAGGTCAGCAGAGCTGTTGTAGAGCCAGAGAACTAGATCAGCAGAGCTGCTCTGTAGCATAAGAACTAGGTCGGCAGAGCTGCTCTAGAGCCAGAGAACCAGGTCAGCAGACGTGCTGTAGAGCCAGAGAAACCAGGTCAGCAGAGCTGCTTTAGAGAGAGAGAACCAGGTCAGCAGAGCTGCTTTAGAGCCAGAGAACCAGGTCAGCAGAGCTGCTCTAGCTGACACTGACTGACTGACACTGACTGACTGACACTGACTGATTGACACTGACTGACACAGATTGACTGGCACTGACAATGACTGACACTGATTGACTGACACTGACTGACTGACACTGAATGACTGACTGACACTGACTGACACTGATTGACACTGACTGACACTGATTGACTGACACTGACTGACTGACACTGATTGACTGACACTGACTGACACTGATTGACTGACACTGACTGACTGACTGACACTGACTTGTTGACACTGACTGACACTGACTGACTACTCTCTACTACTCTACTACTGACTCTCTACTACTCTCTACTACTCTCTCTCTACTACTCACTCTCTACTACTCACTCTCTACTACTCTCTACTACTCACTCTCTACGACTCTACTACTCTCTACTACTCACTCTCTACTACTCACTCTCAACTACTCACTCTCTACTACTCTACTACTCACCCTCAGCTACTCACTCTCTACTACTCACGCTCTACTACTCTCTACTACTCACTGTCTACTACTACTCTCTCTACTACTCACTCTCTACTACTCTCTACTATTCACTCTCTACTACTCACTCTCTACTACTCACTCTACTACTTTCTACTGCTTTCTACCACTCACTCTCTACTACTCTACTACTCACTCTCTACTACTCTCTACTACTCACTCGCTGCTACTCTCTACTACTCACTCTCTACTACACTCTCTACTACTCTCTCTCTCTACTACTCTCTACTACTACTCTCTACTATTCACTCTGTACTACTCACTCTCTACTACTCTCTACTACTCACTTTACTACTCTCTGCTGCTCTCTACTACTCACTCTCTACTACTCTCTCCCTACTACTCACTCTCTACTACTCACTCTACTACTCTCTACTACTCACTCTCTACTACCCTCTCTCTCTACTCACTCTCTACTATTCACTCTCTACTACTCACTCTCTACTACTCGCTCTCTACTACTCACTCTCCACTACTCCCTCTCTACTACTCGCTCTCTACTACTCTCTACTACTCACTCTCTACTACTCACTCTCTACTACTTTCTACTACTCTCTCTGCTACTCACTCTCTACTACTCACTCTCTACTACTCTACTACTCTCTACTACTCGCTCTACTACACACTCTTTACTATTCTCTACTACTCACTCTACTACTCTCTCCTACTCTCTACCATTCACTCTCTACTACTCTACTACTCACTCTCTACTACTCTCTCTCTACTACTCACTCTCTACTACTCACTCTACTACTCTCTACCACTCACTCTATACTACTCTCTACTACTCACTCTGTAATACTCACTCTCTACTACTCACTCTCTACTACTCTCTACTGCTCACTCTCCACTACTCATTCTCTACTACTCGCTCTCAACTACTCTCTTCTACTCACTCTACTACTCACTCTCTACTACTCTACTACTCTCTCTACTTCTCACTCTCTACTACTCTCTCTCTACTACTCACTCTCTACTACTCTCTACTACTCACTCTCTACTACACACTCTCTACTACTTGCTCTCTGCTACTCGCTCTCTACTACTCTCTAGTACTCACTCTACTACTCACTCTCTACTACTCTCTACTACTCACTCACTACTACTCCACTACTCTCTACTACTCACTCTCTACTATTCACTCTCTACTACTCTACTACTCTCTACTACTCTCTCTCTACTACTCACTCTCTACTACTCACTCTCTACTACTCTCTACTACTCACTCTCTACTACTTTCTCTCTACTACTCTCTACTACTCACTCTCTACTACTCTCTACTACTCACTCTCTACTACTCTCTCTCTACTACTTTCTACTACTCACTCTGCTACTCATTCTCTACTACTCTCTAATAATTTCTCTCTGCTACTCACTCTCTACTACTCTCTACTACTCTGTCTACTACTCACTCTCTACTACTCTCTACTACTCACTCTACTACTCTCTACTACTCTCTATTACTCACTCTACTACTCACTCTCTACTACTCTCTACTACTTACTCTCTAATACTCAGTCTCTACTACTCACTCTCTACTACTCACTCTACTACTCTCTACTACTCATTCTCTGATACTTTCTCTACTACTCTCGACTACTCTGTACTGCTCACTCTCTACTCTCTATTACTCGCTCTCTACTCTCTACCTCTCTACCTCGCTCTACCTCTCTCTCTACTACTCTCTACCTCTCTGCCTCTACCTCTCTACCTCTACACCTCTACCTATACACCTCTACCTCTCTACCTCTCTGTACATGCACACATATGCACATATATATATGCATATATATGCATATGAATTTATATATGTATGTGCATATATATATATATTCATATATAAACATATAAATATAATCTGCATATCTATATACATATAAATGCATGCAAACATATACATATACATACATGCATACATATGCATGGTATGTACATGAAAGTTTGAAAAACTTTAATACAAGCAAAGCTAAAAAGCCACCTAATTACAAACAGAATTGCTTTAACTTAAACGAGGGCGAGACCTATTGCATTTTCAATGCTTGTATACTTTGATTCCATCAGGAAGGCATTCAGATGTGTCACACATTTTCCATAAATTCTGAATGGTAGCACTCTAGTTGCTCATTAGATCACTGTAGTAAAGCTACTGCTCACCAGGGAAGTCTGCTGCTGGTATTCAAAGTGCATGTTTCAGTCTGCATGTCAGAATTTTTTAATGAAATGGAAGAGGATTTGAGAAGTCAAAATGTGCCCTAATCTTTCTTTCTGCAGCACTAATCATAATTTCTATGGCAAAATGAACCCCCTCATTTTGTTCCTTTGCAAATTAAATGTTTTAAGTGTTACCACTTTATTCCAATCAAGATGGCATCAGGTGTGCCATAGTTTTGTCATAAGTAAGACTGTTAGCGCTCTAGTTGTTCTTTAAAACACTCTGGGACATTCTGTCATTGGGCTATACTTGGGCTACATCTCGGTGATATTTGTGCTACATTTGGGCTCTTTTTCTCTGGTGGCCCTCTTGGGAGACTTATTTGTTTTGAAGTTTCCAAATTTCCTCATTTACAACAGTCTCCTCAGTAGGAAATACTTTCAGGTTTTTTACTTTCATTCCATCATTCAGATGTGTCACACATTTGCCATAAATTCGGAATGTTAGCACTCTAGTTGCTTATTAGATCACTGTAGTAAAGCTACTGCTCACCAGGGAAGTCTGCTGCTGGTATTGAAAGTGCATATTTCAGTCTGCATGTCAGAATTTTTTAATGAAATAGAAGAGGATTTGAGAAGTCACAAAAAATGTGCCCTAATTTTATTTTTTCCGCACTAATCAGAATTTCTATGGCAAAATGAACCTCCTCATTGTGTTCCTTTTAAATTAAACTACTCACTCTCTACTACTCACTCGCTACTACTTTCTAATACTCACTCTCTACTACTCTCTCTCTACTACTCTCTACTACTCTCTACTACTACTCTCTACTACTCTCTACTACTCTCTCTCTACTACTCTCTACTACTCTCTACTACTACTCTCTACTACTCACTCTCTACTACTCTCTACTACTCTCTACTACTACTCTCTACTACTCAATCTCTACTACTCACTCTCTACTACTCTCTACTACTCTCTCTCTACTACTCCCTCTACTACTCTCTACTATTAACTCTCTACTACTCACTCTCTACTACTCTACTACTCTCTACTACTCTCAACTACTCACTCTCCACTACTCACTCTCTACTACTTGCTCTACTACTCACTCTCTACTACTCTACTACTCTCTACTACTCTCTATGCTACTCACTCTCTACTACTCTCTACTACTCACTCTCTACAACTCACTCTCTACTACTCACTCTCTACTAATCTCTCTACTACTCACTCTCTACTACTCACTCTCTAATACTCTCTCTCTACTACACACTCTCTACTACTTGCTCTCTACTACTCACTCTACTTCTCACTCTAGTGCTCACTCTCTACTACTCCCTACTACTCACTCTACTACTCACTCTCTACTACTCTCTACTACTCACTCTCTACTACTCCACTACTCTCTACTAATCACTCTCTACTACTCACTCTCTACTACTCTCTACTATTCACTCTCTACTACTCTCTCTCTACTACTCACTCTCTACTACTCACTCTCTACTACTCTCTCTCTACTACTCTCTACTACTCACTCTCTACTACTCTCTACTACTCACTCTACTACTCTCTCTCTACTACTCTCTACTACTCACTCTACTACTCATTCTCTACTACTCATTCTCTATTACTCTCTCTCTGCTACTCAGTCTCCAATACTCACTCTCTACTACTCTCTCCTACTCACTCTCTGCTACTCTCTCTACTACTCTCTCTCTACTCTCTACTCTCTGTTACCCATTCTCTACTCTCTACCTCTCTACCTCTCTCTACCTCTCTCTCTACTACTCTCTACCTCTCCACCTCTACCTCTCTACCTCTACGTCTCTACCTCTACACCTCTACCTCTCTACCTCTCTCTACCTCTCTCTACATGCACACATATGCACATATATGCATATGCATTTATATATATATATGTGTATATATATATATACATACATATATAAACATATATATAATCTGCATATCTATATAAATACAAATATAAATGCATGCATACATATACATATATGCATGTTATATACATGAAATTTTGAAAAACACTAATAAAAGCAAAGCTAAAAAGCCACCTAATTACAAACATAATTGCTTTAACTTAAACGAGGGCGAGACCTATTGCATTTTCAATGCTTGTTTACTTTGGTTCCATTAAGAAGGCATTCAGATGTGACACATTTGCCATAAATTCTGAATAGTAGCACTCTAGTTCCTCATTAGATCACTGTAGTAAAGTTACTGCTCACCAGGGAAGTCTGCTGCTGGTATTCAAAGTGCATGTTTCAGTCTGCATGTCAGAACTTTTTAATGAAATAGAAGAGGATTTGAGAAGTCAAAATGTGCCCTAATTTTTCTTTCTGCAGCACTAATCATAATTTCTATGGCAAAACGAACCCCCTCATTTTGTTCCTTTGCAAATTAAATGTTTTAAGTGTTACCACTTTATTCCAATCAAGATGGCTTCAGGTGTGCCATACTTTTGTTATAAGTAAGACTGTTAGCGCTCTAGTTGTTCTTTAAAACACTCTGGGATTTCTGTCATTGGGCTATACTTGGGCTACATCTCAGTGATATTTGTGCTACATTTGGGCTCTTTTGTCTCTGGTGGCCATCTTGGGAGACTTGTTATGAAGTTTCCTAATTTCCTCATTTACTACAGTCTCCTCAGTAGGCATACTGTCAGTTTTTTACTTTGATTCAATGAAGAAGGCATTCAGATGTGTCACATATTTGCCATAAATTCAGAATGTTAGCACTCTAGTTGCTCATTAGATCACTGTAGTAAAGCTACTGCTCACCAGGGAAGTCTGCTGCTGGTATTGAAAGTGCATGTTTCAATCTGCATGTCAGAATTCTTTAATGAAATAGAAGAGGATTTGAGAAGTCAAAATGGACCCTACTTTTTCTTTCTGCAGCACTAATCATAATTTCTATGGCAAAATAAACCCCCTCATTTTGTTCCTTTGCAAATTAAATGTTTTAAATGTTACCATCTTATGCCAATCAAGATGGCTTCAGGTGTGCCATACTTTTGTCATAAGTAAGACTGTTAGCGCTCACGTTTGGGTGGTATTTGTGCTACATTTGGGCTCTTTTGTCTCTGGTGGCCATCTTGGGAGACTTAATTGTTTTATGAAGTTTCCTAATTTCCTCATTTACTACAGTCTCCTCAGTTGGAAATAGTTTCAGTTTTTTACTTTGATTCCATCAAGAAGGCTTTCAGATGTGTCACACATTTGCCATAAATTCAGAATGTTAGCACTCTAGTTGCTCATTAGGTCACTGTAGTAAAGCTACTGCTCACAAGGAAAGTCTGCTGCTGGTATTGAAAGTTCATGTTTCAGTCTGTATGTCAGAATGTTTTTAAGAAATAGAAGAGGATTTAAGAAGTTACCCAAAATGTGCCCTAATTTTTCTTTCTGCAGCACTAATCATACTTTCTATGGCAGAGAGTGAGTAGTAGAGAGTAGAAGAGTGAGTAGTAGAGAGTGTGTAGTAGAGAGTGAGCAGTAGAGAGTAGTAGAGAGTGAGTAGTAGAGAGTAGTAGAGAGTAAGTAGTGGAGTGAGTAGTAGAGAGTAGTAGAGAGTGAGTAGTAGAGAGTAGTAGAGAGTGAGTAGTAGAGAATGAGTAGTAGAGAGCGAGTAGCAGAGAGAGAGTAGTAGAGAGTAGTAGAGAGTGAATAGTAGAGTGAGTAGTAGAGAGTAGTAGAGATTGAGTAGAAGAGAGTGAGTAGTAGAGTGAGTAGTAGAGAGTGAGTAGTAGAGAGTAGTAGAGAGAGAATAGTAAACAGTGAGTAATTGAGAGTAGTAGAGAGTGATTAGTAGAGAGTTGTAGAGAGTGAGTTGTAGAGAGTGAGTAGTAGAGAGAGAGTAGTAGAGAGTGAGTAGTAGAGAGTAGTAGAGAGTGAGTAGTGGAGAGTGAGTTGTAGAGAGAGAGTAGTAGAGAGTAGTAGAGTAGTAGAGAGTGAGTAGTACAGAGTGAATAGTAGAGAGTAGTGGAGTAGCAGAGAGTGAGTAGTAGAGAGAAGTAGAGAGTTAGTAGTAGAGTGAGTAGTAGAGAGTAATAGAAAGTGAGTAGTAGAGTGAGTAGTAGAGAGCAGTAGAGAGCAAGTAGTAGAGAGTGTGTAGTAGAGAGTGAGTAGTAGAAAGTAGTCAAGAGTGAGTAGTAGAGAGTGCAGTAGAGAGTGAGAAGTAGAGAGAGTAGTAGAGAGTAGTAGAGTAGTAGAGAGTGAGTAGTAGAGTGAGTAGTAGAGAGTAGTTGAGAGCGAGTAGTAGAGAGTGAGTAGTAGAGAGTGAGTAGTAGAGAGTACTAGAGAGAGTAGTAGAGAGTGAGTAGTAGAGAGTAGTAGAGTGAGTAGTAGAGAGTGAGTAGTAGAGAGAGAGTAGTAGAGAGTGAGTAGTAGAGTAGTAGAGAGTGAGTGGTAGAGAGAAGTAGAGTAGTAGAGAGTGAGTAGTGAGTAGTAGAGAGTGAGTAGTAGAGAATAGTAGCAAGTGAGTAGTAGAGAGAGAGTAGTAGAGAGTAGTAAAGAGTGAGTAGTAGAGAGTGAATAGTAGAGAGTAGTAGAGAGCAGTAGAGAGTGAGTAGTAGAGAGTGAGTAGTAGAGTGAGTAGTAGAGAGTAGTAGAGAGTGAGTAGTAGAGAGTGAGTAGTAGAGAGTGAGTAGTAGAGAGAGAGTAGTAGAGAGTGAGTAGTAGAGTAGTAGAGAGTCGTCAGTCAGTGTCAGTCTCTGTCTGTCAGTCAGTCAGTCAGTGTCAGTCAGCCAGTCAGTGTCAGTGTCAGTCAGTCAGTGTCAGTCAGTCAGTCAGTCAGTCAGTGTCAGTCAATCAGTGTCAGTCAGTGTTAGTCAATCAGTGTCAGTCAGTGTCAGTCAGTCAGTCAGTGTCAGTCAATCAGTGTCAGTCAGTGTCAGTCAGTCAGTCAGTGTCAGTCAATCAGTGTCAATCAGTGTCAGTCAGTCAGTGTCAGTCAATCAGTGTCACTCAGTGTCAGTGTCAGTCAGTGTCAGTGTCAGTCAATCAGTGTCAGTCAGTCTCAATCAGTCAGTGTCAGTCAGTCAGTGTCAGTAAGTCAGTGTGAGCTAGAGCAGCTCTGCTGACCTGGTTCTCTGGCTCTCAAGCAGCATTGCTGACCTGGTTCCCTCCCTCTAAAGCAGCTCTGCTGATCTGGTTTCTCTGGCTCTATAGCAGGTCTACTGACCTGGTTCTCTGGCTCTAGAGCTGCTCTGCTGACCTAGTTCTTAGGCTACAGAGCAGCTCTGTTTATCTGGTTCTCTGGCTCTACAACAGCTCTGCTGACCTGGTTCTCTGGCTCTAAAGCAGCTCTGCTGACCCGGTTCTATGGCTCTAAAGCGGTTCTTCTGACATGGTTCTCTCCCTCTAGAGCAGCTCTGCTGACCTGATTCTCTCCCTCTAAAGCAGCTCTACTGACCTGGTTTCTCTGGCTCTACAGCAGCTCTGCTGACCTGGTTCTCTGGCTCTAGATCAGCTCTGCTGACCTGGTTCTTAGGCTCTAGAGCAGCTCTGCTGACCTGGTTCTCTGGCTCTAAAGCAGCTCTGCCGACCTGGTTCTATGGCTCTAAAGCAGCTCTGCTGACTTGGTTCTCTGGCTCTAGAGCATATTTGCTGATCTGGTTCTCTGGCTCTAAAGCAGCTCTGGTGACCTGGTTCTCTGGCTCTAAAGCATCTCTGCTGGCCTGGTTCTCTTCCTCTAATGCAGCTCTGCTGACCTGGTTTCTCTGGCTCTACAGCAGCTCTGCTGACCTGGTTCTCTGGCTCTAGAGCAGCTCCGCTGACCTAGTTCTTAGGCTCTAGAGCAGCTCTGCTGACCTGGTTCTCTGGCTCTACAACAGTTCTGCTGACCTGGTTCTCTGGCTCTAGAGCAGCTCTGTTGACCTGGTCCCTTGGCTTTAAAGCAGCTCTGCTGACCTGGTCCCTTGGCTCTAAAGCAGCTCTGCTGACCTGGTTCTCTCCCTTAAAGCAGCTCTGCTGACCTGATTCTCTCGCTCTAAAGCAGCTCCACTGACCTGGTTCTCTGGCTCTAGAGCACCTCTGCTGACTTGGTTCTCTGGCTCTAAAGCAGCTCTGCTGACCTGGTTCTCTGGCTCTAGAGCAACTCTGCTGACCTGGATCTCTGGCTCTAAAGCAGCTTCTCTGACCTGGTTCTCTCCCTCTAAATCAGCTCTGCTGACCTGGTTTTCTGCCTCTAGAGCAGCTCTGCTGACCTGGTTCTATGGCTCTAAAGCAACTCTGCTGACCCGGTTTTTTGGCTCTAGAGCAGCTCTGCTGACCTGGTTCTCTGCCTCTAAAGCAGCTCTGCTGACCTGGTTCTCTCCCTCTAAAGCAGCTCTTCTGACCTGGTTTATCTGGCTCTAGAGCAGCTCTGCTGAACTGGTTCTCTGGTTCTAAAGCAGCTCCGCTGACCTGGTTCTCTCCCTCTAAAGCAGCTCTGCTGACCTGGTTCTCTGCCTCTAGAGCAGCTCTGCTGACCTGGTTCTCTGGCTCTAAAGCAGCTCTGCCGACTTGGTTCTATGGCTCTAAAGCAGCTCTGCTGACCTGGTTCTATGGCTCTAAAGCAGCTCTGCTGACCTAGTTCTCTGGCTCTAGAGCAGCTCTGCTGACCTGGTTTCTCTGGCTCTGCAGCAGCTCTGCAGACCTGGTTCTCTGCCTCTAAAGCAGCTCTGCTGACCTGGTTCTCTCCCTCTAAAGCAGCTCTTCTGACTTGGTTTATCTGGCTCTAGAGCAGCTCTGCTGAACTGGTTCTCTGGTTCTAAAGCAGCTCCGCTGACCTGGTTCTCTCCCTCTAAAGCAGCTCTGCTGACCTGGTTCTCTGCCTCTAGAGCAGCTCTGCTGACCTGGTTCTCTGGCTCTAAAGCAGCTCTGCCGACTTGGTTCTATGGCTCTAAAGCAGCTCTGCTGAGCAGCTCTGCTGACCTGGTTCTATGGCTCTAAAGCAGCTCTGCTGACCTAGTTCTCTGGCTCTAGAGCAGCTCTGCTGACCTGGTTCTCTGGCTCTAAAGCAGCTCTGCTGACCTAGTTCTCTCCCTCTAAAGAGCTGTGCTGACCTGGTTTCTCTGGCTCTACAGCAGCTCTGCTGACCTGGTTCTCTGGCTCTAGAGCAGCTCTGCTGACCTGGTTCTTAGGCTCTGGAGCAACTCTGCTGGCCTGGTTCTCTGGCTCTAAAGCAGCTCTGCTGACCTGGTTCTATGGCTCTAAAGCAGCTCTACTGACTTGGTTCTCTGGCTCTAGAGCATATTTGCTGATCTGGTTCTCTGGCTCTAAAGCAGCTCTGGTGACCTGGTTCTCTGGCTCTAAAGCATCTCTGCTGGCCTGGTTCTCTTCTTCTAAAGCAGCTCT
Organism: Triturus cristatus; assembly: GCF_964204655.1. Classification (NCBI taxonomy): domain Eukaryota; kingdom Metazoa; phylum Chordata; class Amphibia; order Caudata; family Salamandridae; genus Triturus; species Triturus cristatus. The sequence continues at coordinate 917,819,687 of NC_140581.1, read as the reverse complement.
GCTGACCTGGTTTCTCTGGCTCTACAGCAGCTCTGCTGACCTGGTTCTCTGGCTCTAGTGCAGCTCTGCTGACCTAGTTGTTAGTCTCTAGAGCAGCTCTGCTGACCTGGTTCTCTGGCTCTACAAGAGTTCTGCTGACCTGGTTCTCTGGCTCTAGAGCAGCTCTGTTGACCTGGTCCCTTGGCTCTAAAGCAGCTCTGCTGACCTGGTCCCTTGGCTCTAAAGCAGCTCTGCTGACCTGGTTCTCTCCCTTAAAGTAGCTCTGCTGACCTGATTCTCTTGCTCTAAAGTAGCTCCACTGACCTGGTTTCTCTGGCTCTACTGCAGCTCTGACGAACTGGTTCTCTGGCTCTAGAGCACCTCTGCTGACTTGGTTCTCTGGCTCTAAAGCAGCTCTGCTGACCTGGTTCTATGGCTCTAAAGCAGCTCTGCTGACCTGGTTCTCTGGCTCTAGAGCAGCTCTGCTGATCTGGTTCTCTGGCTCTAAAGCAGCTTCGCAGACCTGGTTCTCTCCCTCTAAATCAGCTCTGCTGACCTGGTTTTCTGCCTCTAGAGCAGCTCTGCTGACCTGGTTCTATGGCTCTAAAGCAACTCTGCTGACCCAGTTCTCTGGCTCTATAGCAGCTCTGCTGACCTGGTTCTCTGCCTCTAAAGCAGCTCTGCTGACCTGGTTCTCTCCCTCTAAAGCAGCTCTGCTGACCTGGTTTCTCTGGCTCCAGAGCAGCTCTGCTGAACTGGTTCTCTGGTTCTAAAGCAGCTCCGCTGACCTGGTTCTCTCCCTCTAAACCAGCTCTGTTGACCTGGTCCCTTGGCTCTAAAGCAGCTCTGCTGACCTGGTCCCTTGGCTCTAAAGCAGCTCTGCTGACCTGGTACTCTCCCTTAAAGCAGCTCTGCTGACCTGATTCTCTCGCTCTAAAGCAGCTCCACTGACCTGGTTTCTCTGGCTCTACTGCAGCCCTGATGACCTGGTTCTCTGGCTCTAGAGCACCTCTGCTGACTTGGTTCTCTGGCTCTAAAGCAGCTCTGCTGACCTGGTTCTATGGCTCTAAAGCAGCTCTGCTGACCTGGTTCTCTGGCTCTAGAGCAGCTCTGCTGACCTGGTTCTCTGGCTCTAAAGCAGCTTCGCTGACCTGGTTCTCTCCCTCTAAATCAGCTCTGCTGACCTGGTTTTCTGCCTCTAGAGCAGCTCTGTTGACCTAGTTCTATGGCTCTAAAGCAACTCTGCTGACCCGGTTCTCTGGCTCTAGAGCAGCTCTGCTGACCTGGTTCTCTGCCTCTAAAGCAGCTCTGCTGACCTGGTTCTCTCCCTCTAAAGCAGCTCTGCTGACCTGGTTTCTCTGGCTCTAGAGCAGCTCTGCTGAACTGGTTCTCTGGTTCTAAAGCAGCTCCGCTGACCTGGTTCTCTCCCTCTAAAGCAGCTCTGCTGACCTGGTTCTCTGCCTCTAGAGCAGCTCTGCTGACCTGGTTCTCTGGCTCTAAAGCAGCTCTGCCGACTTGGTTCTATGGCTCTAAAGCAGCTCTGCTGAGCAGCTCTGCTGACCTGGTTCTATGGCTCTAAAGCCGCTCTGCTGACCTAGTTCTCTGGCTCTAGAGCAACTCTGCTGACCTGGTTCTCTGGCTCTAAAGCAGCTCTGCTGACCTGGTTCTCTCCCTCTAAAGAGCTGTGCTGACCTGGTTCTCTGGCTCTAAAGCAGTTCTGCTTACCTGGTTCTCTGGCTCTAGAGCAGCTCTGCTGACCTGGTTCTCTGGCTCTAAAGCAGTTCTGCTGACCTGGTTCTCTCCCTCTAAAGCAGCTCTGCTGACCTGGTTTCTCTGGCTCTAGAGCAGCTCTGCTGACCTGGTTCTCTGGCTCCAGAGCAGCTCTGCTGACCTGGTTCTCTGGCTCTAAAGCAGCTCTGCTGACTTGGTTCTCTCCCTCTAAAGAGCTGTGCTGACCTGGGTCTCTGGCTCTGGAGCAGCTCTGCTGACCTGGGTCTCTGGTTTTAGAGCAGCTCTACTGACCTGCTTCTTAGGCTATAGAGCAGCTCTGCTGACCTGGTTTCTCTGGCTCTGCTGACCTGGTTCTCTGGCTCTAGAGCAGCTCTGCTGACCTGGTTCTCTGGCTCTAAAGCAGCTCTGCTGACCTGGTTCTCTCCCTCTAAAGAGCCGTGCTGACCTGGTTCTCTGGCTCTAAAGCAGCTCTTCTGACCTGGGTCTCTGGCTCTAGAGCAGCTCTGTTGACCTGGGTCTCTCGTTCTAGAGCAGCTCTGCTTACCTCCTTTTTAGGCTCTAGAACAGCTCTGCTGACCTGGTTTCTCTGGCTCTACAGCAGTTCTGCTGACCTATTTCTCTGGCTCTAGAGCAGCTCTGCTGACCTGGTTCACTGGCTCTAAAGCAGCTCTGCTGACCTGGTTCTCTCCCTCTAAAGAGCTCTGCTGACCTGGTTTCTCTGGCTCTACAGCAGCTCTGCTGACCTGGTTCTCTGGCTCTAGAGCAGCTCTGCTGACCTGGTTCTCTGGTTCTAAAGCAGCTCTGCTGACCTTGTTCTCTCCCTCTAAAGAGCTGTGCTGACCTGGTTCTCTGGCTCTAAAGCAGTTCTGCTGACCTGGTTCTCTGGCTTTAGAGCAGCTCTGCTGGCCTGGGTCTCTGGCTCTAGAGCAGCTCTGCTGACCTGGTTTCTCTGTCTCTACAGCAGCTCTGCTGACCTGGTTCTCTGCACTCACGATGCACGCACCTGACTTTGCGAAAAAATATTTAAAAATAATATAAGTTTATTATAAGTACAAATATATTATTTTTATGAATATCTTAGATAATCTCTTGCCCTAATATGTATATTAAAGACACATACATATCATTTTGGAAGATACATTTTTTTTGCGGGAGTCGCGCACCCAGCGCGCCCCAGCAAGTATATGATGTCACGCGCGACCCGCCACTGCGCAAGCATCTCGTACCGTAATGCAGATGTGTCACGAATGTGCGGGAGCAGGAGTCGCGGACTGGTCGCATACCAATCGTGCTTATTAAATGTATATGATGTGACTGAAAAACAGGCAGCGGTCGCACACCGTACGCGGATCCTTCACAACTTTTCTAAAATGGCGGCTAGAATCCGCGCACCCACCGTGATGTGTATGCTTGGAGTGCGCGACTACGAACAAAAATTGGATTTTTTAAAAAAAAACAAAATAATATAAATATATTAAAATAAAAAATGAAAACAAAAAAATTAAACAATATTTCAGTTTGAATGTTATTTTTTTTAAATTGTGCAATTTTCAGACAAATATATAATGTTATTTAATGAATAAAATGTTTATAAATAAACAGTTAAAAAACTGTAGAAAATCAGTACAAAAAGATAGGTATAACTACTATCACACTTAAAAATTAGCATTTAAAAAACCTTTGAAATACACTGAAAAAAACAATAGGTTTCAGAGACGTTTTAGTTAGAAATTAGCGTTTAAAAAAGCTATGAAATTCCCTGAAAAAAACATAGGTTTCAGAGACGTTATAGTTAGAAATTAGCATTTAAAAATCCTTAAAAATTCACAGAAAAAAACATAGGTTTCAGGGGTGTTATAGTTAGCTGGCCATTTCACTCGCACAAAACCATAGAAATTCCTCTGTTATAGTTAGTTCTGCTAACTGTAACTCGCGCGACCGCAATGCACTGCTGATGATGTCACATATTGCATCATTCATTACATGGTCAGTGACATCACTGATGACATCACTGATGACATCTCAAATGACATCACTGATGACATCACTGATGACATCATCCACGTGACATTCTGATACACCTCATCTTACACTAGTATAACCTTTCATCACTCACTGTAAAATACAGAGTACCATATTTGAAACCATTGACACACCAATACCGGTTACTACATACGCACTCACTGATTCCTAAGTCTACACACACAACTCCCCATTCAACAACAGAATCATTTATACATGCAGTCACTAATTAATAGAACACTATCAAATGCACTTATACACATATATAGACATTGACACATCAGCAGTCATCTTAGTCGGTTATGCAGTCATCCTACTCACTCATGAAAAATATTAATCACACTTACATTTACTCACTTACACAATTATCCAACAACACCTCATTTATTCAAACACATAGTAACTCATAGTTAATATGTTAAAAAATCACCATTACAATTATACACTCATTCATATAGTTACTCTCACAATCACTGACTCTTACACATATTTATTTATATACACCAACTCTCACATACAATGCCTTTTATTTTTTTACTTTGTTGAAGATGTACAACTAAAACATATATTCGCTCACCAACACACAAATACGCTCAGTCACCCAAACAACTGTTTCCACGTGCACTCTTAAACCTATACACCTAGTCAATCAACCATTCACACATCTATGCATAGAGTTACACACACCCCATCCAACCACAAACAAACTCAGTGTCCCATACAAATACTCACCCAACTAATCAATAACTAATATACACACTCATGTAGTTAGTGACCAACTGATGCAGCATGTTATACAACAACACACAGTGATGCACACATTCACATAGTTTAGTTACTAATCCATGTATTAAGTGAGACACTTTTGATTACTCACTTAAAAAGACAGTCAGACAGCTACTAAATCCTCCATCCAGATAGTTATATATCCACTCAATCTTCAATACAGATTGGTATATATATAATACATATTTAAATTTCAAACTAAACTACATTCACTGGATGATGTCATCAGTGATGTCATTTGAGATGTCATCAGTGATGTCATCAGTGATGTCACTGACCATGTCATGAATGATGCAATATGTGACATCATCAGCACTGCATTGCGGGCGCGCGAGTTATAGTTAGCAGAACTAACTATAACAGAGGAATTTCTATAGTTTTGTATGTGTGAAATGGCCAGCTAACTATAACACCCCTGAACCCTATGTTTTTTTCTGTGAATTATATATATATATATATATATATATATATATATATATATATATCCACAAAACACAAGATCGCTTCAGCTCGAGCCACTTTTCGACGGCGGGCCGTGACGGGTTAGCGAAACCCAAATATCCAAACACTCCGGGCCTTATGTAGGTAGCCTACCATTTACCACTTCATAAATACCGAATTTTACCGATTCGGTATTTATTAAGTGGTAAATGCTATGTAGGTAATCAGTTGGTAAAAATTACCGATTCGGAATTGGTCGGTAATTAAGAATCGGTATTTACCGATTCGGTAATGGTAACTGGCTTCCCATTGATTCCTATGGGCCAGGAGGCCCATAGGAATCAATGGGAAGCCAGTTACCATTACTGAATCGGTAAATACCGATTCGATAATGGGGGGAGCACAATCAAGGGTGGCAGGGTGTCACAGTGACACCCTGTTGCACCCCTGATTCCTGCATGTGTGCACATGTGGCACACATACATGCCCTAAGGGCATGTATGTCTGCCACATTGCACACTTCTAAGGGCCAAAAAATGCTTTTTCTAAGACATTTGTCATTTACCACCAACTTTTAGTTGGTGGTAAATAACGAATCCACACAACACCCACACACTACCCCTACATCTCATTTCAGGATTCGGTATTTACCGAATCGGTAAAATTACCGATTCGGTAATTTTACCGATTCGGTAAATTACCGAATCCTGAAATGTCCCCCCTACATACCAGAAGCCTGAATACCGGTCGGTAACAGGATTTTTACCGAAAATCGGCCGTTACCGACCGGTATTCGGCTACCTACATATGGCCCTCCGTTTCGGAAACAAACTTTTCCTTGTTCACGAGTATGAACAAGGAAAAGTTTGTTTCCGAAACGCGTAGAGTTGTTTGCTGAATAAACTCTGCCTTGAAGCATTTGGGAGCCGTGAAGCGTTGTCGTTTTTTCATATCACTGCAACGGAGTGTTTGGATATATATATATATATATATATATATATATATATATATATATATATATATATTCCATCAACTGCCACTCAAATTGCCGAACTCCATAGACGGGTGCTTCCGTGCCGTGCGTGGCTTGCACGTTGTGTAATTTATCACAAACTTACCAAAGGAAAACGGAGCACTCTGCGGGTTTCTTAAAAATGTACTTTTATTATCAATGTCCCCAGTATATATATATCACCATGCATGTGGAGTTAAGCATAAAAACAAGATATATGCAAATGTACAATATATATGCAAATGTATCTTGATATTTTGTCCCTATTCTGGTCAAGATGTTGTGATCATTCTAGATTAGGTCCTCGAGAATCCCTACCTACACCCTTAGTTACAGATTGCCAGGGAAAGTTCTGCTGGTCTTGCACTCGTTTTAGCAATGGGGAAAGTTTCACAGCCGTGCAAATTAGCTAAGGTTTACTTTCTTTGTTGTTAAAGTGGATGGTCTTCCATATTGCCACTTCCGAAGTGGATGATGCTCTTTTCAGGAAAACGTGAAAAATACATTTCCAAATTAGGGGTGTGCAAACAATTACCAAACAAGAGTTTGAATAAAGAATGCCTGCATGGATTCATTTGGAGGTAAGAGTGACAAGGACCTAATCAGGCACTATGAAGATAACCTTGTGTACTTACAGCAGCACATAATCCTAGTGACATCACGAACACAATCTGTGACACACATGGCATCCCCTGGAAACTGGATTACTTTCCCTAAACCATGTTCCTCAGCTGTTAGTAGAGATGTGACAGCCTGCACCGCAAGGGGCCGGAGTCCAGCCTCTAATTGCTGATGCATTTGGCTTGCGGAAAGGAGATTTTGAGTCTTAATCCTATTAACAGTGACTGTTGGGATTTACTCTTGATGCCTTCTAGGGGGAAAGCAAGCATCGTCTCCAGCGAACTCTCTTCTCCGGTGGTGTAAAAGACTACAGCAATATTCAGCCATTCCGTTTTTATACCACATAAGTGCTTTCGTTAAGGATCGGGCATTTTCGAAGAAAAAGATGTTTTCTTGTTTCCCACAAACACTGCACATTTTCCACTTAGCGGATCATTTTGAATGTTTTTTTTGTTTTTCCCCCCAATAGCCTTTTAGCAGATCTCCCTGAAATGAGTTTGCCAAACATGTCAGCGTGTCCCCTCTATTTTTCCCTATATCCCTTTCTCCCGCTACTTGTAATAAGATTAATTATGTGTGGTGCACCACTGCTTATCCCTCATGAAAGAAAATCTAAAACGGAGGATTTCGACTTCAAGAAGGCTATTTCGCCCTGTTTCCGATGTTCTGAAGGGATTAATTTACCATATCGTATAGCCCTGCAAGAATGTGAAAATTGAAAACATCCATATTCATCGCGTGTTCAAAGGGATCTGCCTGACTTTGAATGTAAAAAGTGCATTTTTAACCTGAACAGGGACCTGCATCTGGCATTGCTTAATCCTATTAGCCCGACAGTTCCAAAGCTTTAGTGTATAATCATTAGCCGGTGTTAATCCACAGACATGCCTTCAGCTTCAGCCTGTCAGGAGGAGTCCCTGCAGGGGAAATGTGGAGGTGCTGATAGCGCACCACCAACTAATCTTATCTTAAATGCTTAGCAGCAGCCACTATCTGTGATAGCCAGGGAATTAAAAACACATTTTTTATTGGCTCCTGCTATCACCTTACTGTCGGTTTTGCAGATCACCTCGCGCGTCCCTGTCAGGGTGGCGCGAGCACTGATGGCATTTAGTAGTGGTGGCAGGGGAGGGCTGGTGGAGGGTTAAATGCGTTTACTCTTCTGTCGTATGAACACCAGCGAAAGTAGCTAAAGCCGCCCAGGTGCTCTACGGCCCTTTTCTGCAGACGTGTCGTAATCCGATCTCGCGAGGCCTATCAAACACTTACAGTTTCAACATGGCTGCTGGTTGGCAGCTCGAGCGGAAGGGATTTAGGCGATTAAGACTTTAAAGCAATTGCAAAAAAATATAACCCTAAATGTATTTTGGTGATGTGTTGTGCCGTGCTGGCACACCTGTCAGGGCAACTAGCTAAAACCCATCAAGTTTGCTATTGGATTGCAGGAGCATGCTTTACGACGACAATCACTTTTCTCTGGCTGAGATTAGCCCGCCTTTCCGGTATGTTCATATCTCCTGGAACTATCACACATCTACAGACGTTAATTTACCAAATGCTATGGATAGCAGAAGGGACATCTCACACCCTTTGACCTTAATGATATTACAGAAAGTGACATCATATAACCTTAGACTCTGCATCTTACAAGCAAGTGATGTCACATAACCTTTACCCTGATGACATCACAATAATTGGCATCACTGAAGTTCCATAATATCTGCATTAATAGTATAACAACACAACACAGATACATATCTTTTTCAGAGACCATCCATATTAGCATGCTGATATAAGCATAACATGCCATGGGTACATTAATAATTTCTCTTATGATCATATGTAAAATTATGCGTTCTTCTTAAGAGGATATACACAGCTGCTTAGTTAACACTCTCCTCTATTCAGTCAGACGTGATTGGTCATTGATTCTGCGCATGCCTGCAGTTTTTATCCCTTCCAAATGAAACAAAAGATTTAGCTCTTCACATCTTTTCGACAGCTTATTAATGGTGCCGTGAACCAAGCACACTCGTAGAGGATAGACATTTGTGAACCAGTTTGCACACTATGGGGCATATTTCTCAAGGTTTTCGAGTCGCCCTTGCGCCATGCAAGGGGACGCAAGGGCAATGCAAAACCTAGATGTGATTTACCGAACCACGCAAGGCCACCTTGTGTGGCCCTCCCTGAGTGGCTTGATAAATACAGAGTAACGCAAGGCAGCGCAAATTTCTGCCTTTAGTTACTCTATGGCAGGGAGGCATTCCATGGGTGAAGCATGCATCCATCCATGAATTCTCGCACATTCTCAGATTTACCAACATTGGTAGACCTGAGAATACGTCAGAATTGTATGTCTCCACATCAGATGCGCAACAAGGAGAAATTTAGATTTCTCTTCGTTGTTTCCTCTTGTGCAGGAAGGTGTCACTTCCTGCACAAACACAATCCTGCCTACCACGCCGGCAGTCTTTTAGTATGATGCATGGGTGCCTGCGATGGTGATAGGTAGACTAAAGTGCGTCAGCACTAGGAAATGACAGGAATGTGCGGTATAATAGTAAATACAGCATTCCTACCCTTTCCCTGTCATGCAGCACAGCACAGCACAGCATTGTACGGTACGGAATAATGATAAATCTGCCTCTAATGTTATGAAAAGTATTTGAAATTGTTTTTGTCCCACCACGGGCACCTTTTCTATACTGGTGTATGTGTTTCCTTATTTCTGTTTTGCTTCAACAAGTTGACCCATTAATGTTCCATCTTGAGGTATGCCATTTTTTGTTCCCACTCCAATGAATGCAAGAGGAGGGAAAGTGTTGAATAGCGGAGAGGTAAAAATTACTATTCCCAATCCAGTGAGTGCAACAGTAGAGAAAGTGTTGGATAGCAGAGGGGTAAAAATGACTACTCCCATTCCAGTGAGTTCAACAGTAGGGAAAGTGCTGCATAGCAGAGAGGTAAAAATAACGATTCCCATTCCAGTGAGTGCAACATTAGGGAACGTGTTTGATAGCGAAGAGACAAAAATTACTATTCATGCTCAAACAGTTAAAACAAAAATAAAAAACATTAAAAATTATCAAAAATCATAAAAATAAATAAACAATATTTAGAAATGAAAAATCAAATGTATTAAATATATAAACAGAAAAATAATATCATATTAATTACATATAAAAACTACAAATAATATATAATATAAAATAATAAATACATTTATAAAAAATTCTTTTAAACTAGAAAATGTTTACAAACAAATAAATTAATTAATATATATATAAATGTATTTCCTTCCCTATAACACCACACCAATAACAGAACAATTCAACATTTTTAATTAATTTCCCCCCAAAAGTAACATAATTAATAATAAATGTAAAAAATATTATTAATATAAAAAACTAATAAACATTAATTGACTACACACACTTTAACACTAAGATATTCACAACACACACCTAAATTAAACTCTAAAATGGTAAAACACAATTAAAACTTATTTATAAATCAAAACCTATTACTATTAACAACTAATAATAAAGTAATAAAAATGTATTTGATACCCACCCTTTACCCCTTTAAAAGTAAAAACAACAGACAAAAAAATAAACAATTACCCAAAATACATCAAATAATTAACATTAATTAATAACTATATATTAATTGCTGGAATAGAAATTACTTCCCACCCTTTACTCCTATAAACACCAAAACACACAACTAAAATTGATTACACAATTGCCATTGTCTGCGAGTGTGTGCTTGTGTGTATCCATGAAAGTATGTGTGCTTTTATTTGCTAATGGTCAGAGAAGTACTTGGCGTCTTCTTTTGACTTTCCCATACATCTATTTTTAATGGAGTTTGTTAAATTGACGGCATCTGTCAATTATACATGGATCATGAGTATATGGTGTGCATATTCCCAAAGAAGAGGAAAACTGTGGTATCAGAGTGAGTAGTGCTATTTATTTAATATATTTATTTATTTTGCAGTTTGTGATATAGTGGACAAACTACTATTGTATAGATGCAGTTATGAAAGAAAAAGGTGCATTGGTTTAGCTACCTAAACAGTTTTACCCAGGAACATTATTTAAAACAGACATCTCACAAAATAACTTACACCTAACAGAGGGTTATAGTCTTTACTACGAACATTTGTGATGATGATAAAGCTAAACACAAAAGTAAAAAAGATGGTTAGGGAACCATTTTTACATCCAACCTGGCAGCTGTATTCATACCAAGAATGAATAGAGATGGTTGCAGTGAAATGACAGTCTAGCTGTTTTCTTTGAGATTTTGGCACATCATGGTGGCTTCCATGGAAATCACGATGGAATGGTGAAGCTGAAACAATAAGGCAACATCCACTGAGCCAGAGCTTCCTGGGCTGAAGAAATCATCCCCAAGTATGAAGGAGTGGGCAAGGATGAAGCTCTCATAGTTGGTGTGGCTGGGCCCCAACACATAGTGCACAGTGGAAGCCTGCAGTATGTTGCACCAAGGTTCCTTGGTGATTTAGTCCTAGTGCTGTGAGTTCTTAAAGGTCGGGTAGAACTTGTACTCTGAGATGTACCATGCTGTCTCATGCATGGGGCAGGCCGTAGTGGTCATATACATAGACATGCACACAGCGAATGGGCATGCTGAAATACTTCAATAAGCATGCTCATCATTCTATTTGCTTACCAACAGGCCAGGAAGCCCCATTTGGTGGGCAGGTGAATGGGGCCACACCTGTCCCTGGCTGTAGGCATTCTTAGGGAAAATAGATGCCAATCAGTCTTCTTCCTGGTGGTGAGGAAGTACTCCACAATGCACATCTACTCCATCCCCTCCATGGCTCAATCTGTTCCACCTCACACCATTAGCCTTCCAGTCATCCCAGATTCAGAAGCCACTTGGCAAACTCAGCCAGCAGTAATTGATTACGCCAAATCTATTCCCATTGGGCACAAACATAAAAGACATTTTGCTCAATTGTCTGACTGTTTTTTTGTCAATTGCCCTTCATTCTGAGAATGATAAGCTGATGTACTACATAATTAAATTGTATTCCTTAATCTATGTGGATCTCTCTCCAGAATGTTGAGAGGAGCTAGTGTCCTTGAGAAGCCACAGTTGCACCTGGTAATTCAGGTGCATGAAATATGTGCTGGGCTGAACAAAGGCATGGAACCAGCAATCTTAAAGTAAAGATTTACTAAGGTCCAGATGCTGCGCTGTCCATCATACAAAGGACGTGATGAAATCCACTAAACATATACGCAATGGATGTGGCAGTATTGGTAGGGGATGATGCAAGCCTTGAGGTCTTTGGGATGTGATTTGGGGATGTACACAAATCATACAACTGCTTACGTATACACATCTATACAACCTATACATCTCTTGAAGGGTATCTCATCAGGTGCTTTGCTGGATTGACTCAGGGTCTTGCGTATAGCAAAATGACAATCTCTAAATATATCATGACACCCTTCAAGGTGTTGCTGGATTACTATACAGAGCTTTCATTAAAGTTAATCTCATTATGAACCATATGAGTGGCAGTATCTGTCCAGGGCCTTCCAGGATCTAGTTGAGTCTTATGGAACTGGTACTAATGTCACAAAGTCCCCTAGCACCGGCACCCATGATTTCATGTGATCTCTCCTTCTCCATAACCATTGTAGGTGTAGTCAGTCTGTTATGAAAGACCACACCCAAATTACTGTTTCCAAGCGACAGAACCCTCTTTTACTCCAGTCTTCCTGATGAGCGCAGCCTTTCAGCACCAATGTATCTTGTATGACTCCAGATCCTTTCAGCAGAAATGCAGATTGTAGCATTCAGACCAATTGCCTGACACCAGTCTTCATAACTACCTGAGTCCAGTTTTCCAGGATCCCATGGTGGGTCTCACCAGTTTTGGCCTCTCATCAGGTTGACATTGGCCCAATACCTCTTTGATATGTAGTTAGCTAGAAAAGGTTTTAGCTAGTTACAAGAGAACCGCACAGAGTGCTAGCACCACCGTAGTGTGGTAGCTAGTGTTCATTTGATTCAGCTGTCAACCCAAGTTTTCTATTATCCAGGCTGTTCATCTATACTGGCATCTGCCTATGGTCAAAGTGCCTCTGAACTGGAGCATAGAACAAGGGTGATCAGAAGGCAGTCTGAGATGTGTGAGTGTTAAACCAATGGGCAATGGGAGGAGAACATAAAGTAGAAACCTATATGTCTCTCATGTCGTTCCCTTATGTTGGCCTTCCCATTCATGAGGGTATCTCCCACTTCTGTGACAGAAGACTGGGTTAATCAGATTTTCTCCTATGTATCCACACCTTCCACAAACGACAGAGTGCCTATAGGTGAGGGGATCCATGTCGCTCCTGCAGGATGTCTCTAGCTCGGAAAAGTAGGTTAGTGGCTGTGCCGCTCTGTACTCTGACAGTGACTTTAGAAAAGGCTGAAAGGCTCACAGAAGAAATATTTCAAAGTCTTGAAGCTAAACATTATCAGGTGATCTGAATGGAATTCTAACAGCTCTATTCTCAGTCCTTTCAACATGAATATGAGATAAGGCATTCGCTTTTTTTATCTATGAAACTTTCTTTAAAGTGACCACAGTTGAAGTCGAAGTTGAAGGGTTTGTCTGTGATCACCTGTTCATGATGTTTTCAAGAATGGAATGTTTGTATGCTCTTTAAGAACAGTGACGGAATGTTGTGTGTACTCCAGATAATGCCTCCATTGCATAATTTCCTCCTTGATATTTACAAGTTTTTTTCTCAAAGATCAACATTTTTCTCAGATATATTGACCTGTGATAACAAAACCAGATAGGAGATGCAGCAGGTCTGTCATCAGGTTACTTTGTGAGAGCACTACTCCAACTGCACTACTCTACTGTATGCTCTACTTCAGGATATGGTGCTTTAGAATTGGAGTTGTGGTAAAGCATTTTTAGCATTTGAAAGGCAGATTATCTAGAGGTTTGGATATGATATGGGCTATTCTTTTGCCGGAGTTGAGTAAGTGGAAGAATCATAAGTGAATGACGGCTTAGAATCACTAGAAAAATTGGCAAATCCTAAAAAAAATTGTAATTCTGATAAGGTTTATGGAGGAAGCCAATGTAGGTCAGTATGTTTTTTGTAGGCTCCATGTCAATCCCTTTGGGACGCAAAATGTATCCCAAAAAAGTAACTAAAAAACGAAATATTGATCAACTATATTACACTGTACTGGTCAAGAATTCTTGAACTACATTGTTTTAAAAATGATATTAAGAGGCAGGGCACAAGAGAGTATGAAGGGTATCACAATATACTCATACTATCCAAAACATTGTGTTATGCTGTGCATTTGAACTAGATTATAAGCCCTGTATGTCCAGCTAGCTATAAATCATTACTGTTTAACCTGATCCAATAAGACTAGTTTTAATGGTGGAGGAATCCGCTTTTGATTGTGGTTACCTTCAGTTGACAATAATCAATACAATATCTTAGCTTGGGCTTGGTTCCTTTCAGGGATGAAGAAGATAAGTGCATCTGTCTAGGATGTGGAATGTGTTAAATCACCACATGACACAAGAACATCCACTAATCAACCAAACAATCCAAATGCCTAGCTTTATTGCCTTCAGTGATAGCAGATATCCAGATATTAATCCATCAGTTGTCTTCTCTAATCTCACTGATTTGACAAGCAACACAAATTTCATACTCAAGTTAGATGTAGTTAGCTGGGAGCTGCTATGGTCAAGCTTTCCCACCTTCCTATGAAACATCTTTTAGGAATTAAATTGTCTATCCTCTGCAGCAGGCGTGTTTTGTCCATCATTTTAGATTGACTAGCATGCATCTGCTGCAATACACCTCACAGTGAGTCTAGTCCTAAAGCAGTTAATACATTTTTGTCTCTCTGTTTTCCTCACTCCATCAGATGATTTGACTGCATCTTGAGTTAATTTAACATTTACTAATCTTCACCCGGGCTAAGCAAGGGAGCCTCTACTCCAGCTTATGTGCAAAATGGGTAAATAACATTTTTTTTGTCTTTTTTTCTATCAAAAAACTATCATGACTTGACGAAAAACTATTTTATTGATTAGCACCATTGTCCATCTGCAGTACTAAGATGCCATCGAAAACGCCATAAGTATTTTAGACAAAACTTTGTGTTGACATGAACATCTAATTAACAATTAAAAAAATTCCAAGAGAGGCAGCACAGATACTGGGTGAGCTCAGTGGATGTTCAGTAAACAACTGATTACTGATCTTTCATTAAAAATTACATTAGGCATCACAAACTTTGCCTTACAAAATATAACGTACATTTGTAAATCACTTGTTGATTGAGTGCCATTTTGACGCTGACCAACGTATGCTTATTGTTACCCAACATAATTGTACTCATTTAAAAAAAAAATATTATCATTATTTCAAAAGAAAGAAAAAGAACATGAACAAGCAGAGGTCCAGTTCTAGTAGAGTATTCGGGCTACAATCAGTAACGATCTTTGGTAGCATATTACAAAGTAGCAATTGCCCCAGATTTCAATGTATATTACAGAGGGTACCAAAGAAAGGCACGTCATGTGCAGTCAGTGTTTGGGCCAGGTCATACATCGACTGGGGGGGCAATCTCTCGAGAGGGCGAGGAATCCCTTAGGGCTTGGGGGGAGCATAGCCCATCTGGGGTTATATTTTAGTCTATAAGACAGGATGGATAGCTGACTGGGTAGGCCAGATGTCAGCTGGGCAGGAGATTGATGGCATTTGCTCCCTATAGAGAGTCAGTTGTTTGTGGCAATATGCTGCATCATTTAGCCAATTAATGAGCATAGGGGTGGGGCGCCGTCCACAATGTATTGCAACTCTGTGGTTCGCCAAAAGAGACAGCTTTGTGGTAAGACATGGACATTGCAGGGGACCTCCTTCAAGTTGTCCAACAGGGCCATCAGGAGAGTCTTACCAGGGCAGTGGTCAGCGATGGTGTTGATGGTATCGTAGACTGTGGTCCAGAACGGAGCCACCGGTGGGCAGCCCCAAGCTAGGTGAAGAAAGGAGCCGTTGTCTATGGAGAGACCCATGCGTTACAGCTGGGCGGGGTTACAATACATCCAATGAAAACAGAGGTGTAGCAAGCGCAGTCTATAATTTGGGGAGAGTGCTTTGGTTAGCTTACAATAATAACGTCATTGGCCCTCTGTGAGTGGGGAATCGAAGTCCGCCACCCAACCATATAATCCTTGTGTGGTGCATAAAGGAGCATTGGTCTGCATAGTGACTAAAAGGTGTGTGATCAATTTCTGATGAGAGGGGGTGGCCAACATCATGTCCAGTACACAAAGAGTTGGGGGGCTTAGGGCACGTGTCGTAAATGGCTCTGAAGGCCACCAGAAATCTATAGTATGTGATAATGTCGATTGGGCTATGCTGCAGCGATGTGCGTTGATGGAAGTTTATGTGAGAGAGGCAGAAATACTTGTCCGAGAAAAAATCACCCATAGTGAGGAGTTGCAGTTGGTTAAGTTGATTGCACACGCTGGTATTTACAGCCACTGGTAGCAGAGGGTGGCCCTTTATGGGTATATTGGGTGAGTAGATTCAGGTTGCACAAACTTGAAGGTGTAGTTAGTTCCACGCACAGATTGTACATGCCAATTACTGTCTGCTGCCGGCTGACAGGAAGTAAAGGGCGGTTGGCAACTTGCAGGGTGCTCACTGTCTTCTTCAATAGTGCAATGTGGCTGCAAAAACGTGGGTGGAATCCAGTGCTCAAATTGTGTATGGGTGCAATAATAGTAGAGTTCCATATCTGGGGCACATAGGCCCCCCCATATGAAGGGAACAGTCAGAATGCTCCAATTAACCCTTGTTTACCAGCCCAAGCCTGTGTCACACAGTGAGGGCGGAGTTCACGGAAGAAATGCAATGGATGGGGTGTAAGGATATTAATGAACCAGCATAGGAATTTCGGAGGTATAATCATTGTTGCAATTCTGATTCTACCTGCCATAGGGAGGGGCAGATGGGACCAAATTGATATTCGCTCTTCAAGCCAAGTCATCAACACGCCATAGTTAGCCATCAAGATATCGGCAATGTCTGTGCTAACCGAAATGCCCAAGTATCGGACCGGTCCCTATGTCCATTGTGAGGGATATTCAATATCAAAGTGGACTTGCTTGGACCAGTTAATATGGACACCAGAGTGCCCACCAAAATGTTAGGGCATGGAGCTGTTTGTGCACTTGTGTGCAGAGACAAGTGATGCCTTGTACCTGCCAGGCAGGGACAGCTGTAGCAGCCTCTCCCGATTCCGTCGTGGACACATGAGCGAGAGTGTATATTTATATAGTGGGCTTTGTGTAAAGTGAACCGCCTCAGGATAGCGGGGTGGGTGTGTCCCCACGCCTGACCCAAACAGTCTTTCTCTTCCAGAATGCTTCCCTGCAGCTGCTGTGACTAGCTCATCTTGACTGTGTATGCTCTGCCACCAACGAACGGGCCTTTGATTTACTGCATCCCCACACGAGAGCGATTCCATATGTGATAAAAAATAGTACATGGGAACAGGAGTGTCTCCTGAGGGCTTGGTCTATTGCATCTCTTAAATAACACAAGCACCAACAGGGGTTGCTCGATTCTGCCTCGAAGCAAGCTGTGCCCCACTGCCTAGGACGCAGATCAATAATTTATACCAGCATCACTGATTCTTTCCTCACTGCCCACATCTCTCTCACCCTTCTCCACTCACACAATGCAGGACAATGAGGCAGGTTCCTGTAACTGCAGGAAGCTCAGCCCTGATGTTCCTGGGATAACACCAGTGTTTAATCAGACAAAAGAAAATGAGAGCAGAGCTGCGAATGAAAACTGAAAGTGATCCGTTGTTGAGTTGGTGCCCAGGCCTCTTGCTACCTCACTCGATGTACACGGAAAGGGAGGGATTTGGGGGATCAGCTGAAGCAGGGAGGGGGTGGAGAAACAGGGGAAATCCTCTAATTTTTAAGTCATAGATAAGACCACAGTTTACAGCCCTGTTTACAGAAAAGCTCATAGCTAGTAAAACACAATTACTCAGGAGAATTGCTCTTTTAGATGTAAAAAATAGCCCTCAAGCCAGTAACTAAGATGGGGCAAGTGGAAGCCTACAAGAAATTGGGGCCTGCTTCTTGGGAGGGATCAAACAATGAAAAAGAAGGGACAAATTGGAAAAATAGCCACTTAGAAGCAAGGGTTTTTAGAGGACACTGAAACAAACCAATGAAGGCAGTGGGCCGGCTGCAAGTCCACAGAGTGAATATATTATGTCTCGAAGACGCAAGCTCTGCCTAGGCTTGACCTAAAAAGCATGGATTCTTCTTGGTAAAATATGATGTCTCCAGGTCGAATTTTGAGGTGTTTTGTGTGTCACAAGCGCTAGGCCCAGTCTCACAAGTGAGGTACCATTTTTTCGGGATATGAGTGGAAATGCAGATTAGTAGACCATTTGTCATTATTAATTCGATTTCTCTTCACTAGTGCCTTCCAAATGCAATCCAGTGTGCTAGAAAGAAGGCCTTTTGCAAAATGCCATCTGAGTCACATGCTAGTATGGGTACCCATAAATACAGAGGTGCATAAATGCCCACTGCTCCTAAACAAAGAACCTGGTGTGCATTTATGAAATACATAGGTTTCTTTCATACCAATTTTTCACCCATTATATTTTACTATATAAATTTCTCTATACCTGGTAGGCAATGAAAAACCATTACAAGGAGCGGCTCAATTAATGGATCTGTATACCTTGGGTTCTTGGAGAACCTAAAAACCTTATATATACACACAACCACAAAGGTCTAGAGGACGTAATGGTATAAAGTTTTTATAAATCGGCCATCATGACAAGAAGTTCCAGGTGAAAATGTTGTCTCAAATGGCTGTTTTTCCAACTCATTTTCAATATTTGTTTATTTCAACAGTTAGCTTCCATGAGAAAATGTTGTAATCTTGGTATGCTCTGCCCCCCCTGTATTCCCTTCCCGGTTGGTACATTCCCCTGGTTGTTATGAACGTTCTATGCAGCCTCCCTGAGGCGAGTCACTGTGAGAGAATATATTGGACCAGTTGGTGATGCGCAATAAACGTTGTTCTTACCTGAGTACATTCTTCATTTTACGACACTGGCGACGAACACTGCGTGGGGGCAGTGCATCACCATCCCCAGCTTTAAGCAATTCTTCGTCCATCCGCTCCTTGCTTTCTGCCTTCGTGATCAGGACTCAGTCAGTCTGGCGCTATTCTAGTCAATCTGGCGCTATTCAAGTGAGTGGGGGATTTGGAGGTGGTGTGGCAGCGTACGACTTCCAGGAGGGTGTCGTCTGGCATTTTGCCTGTCTTACTGCTGGTTGTCCTTTCTACCCCTGCCACTCTCAGCTGTTCATGCCGGAGCTGCCTTGTTTACTTCACACTGCTGGGTGGAGTAGGGTGATCGCTGTATTGCGCTTCACCGAGTTCTATCTTGTGGCTATTGTGGCTGACTGCGACTTGTCCCCACACTGGGCTGCCGCTGCCCTTGCTTCCCCACGCTGCTGTGTGGCGTATGGTGATTGTGGTGGTGTCCTTCACCGGGTTCCGTCAAAGGGCTATCGCGGCTGGCGCCTTACGCAGCTACGCCTCCAGAGAAGTTACCTCAGCTTGTGGTGCAAGCGCTCTTATTCTCCTCAGCGAGGCTTAGTTTTGGGGTTTCACGTCGTGTAGAGGGTCGGATCGAGTGGTCTGCCGCCTGCAACACTCCGTATCCTTGGTGTCCTGAGGAGATCTTCGTCAGTGAGCGCCCCCGGTGGTTTTACTGTTGAGTTCAGCTGTTTCCAGTCAGAAAATAATTCGACGAATTTACTTCAGTTTCGTTTATTCAGATTCCACAGAGTTGAGTTCAACGCTGATGGGCACAGCTGTCAGCCTGTCTTCTATCAGAGTGTGATGGTCTTTTTGGGGCAGATTCCAGTCAGATTTTCTTTCAACAAAATATATCTGTTTCTGTACTTACATTTCTTCAACGCTGATGGGCACAGCATTCCGCCTGTCTTTCATCAAAAGTACATTCAAGGTGCTTGTGACTAATCTGAACACTGACAGGCACAGTTTGTTTTTGTCAACGCTGAGGGGCACAGCTTTTTAGCCTGTTTTGGGATTTTCTTTCTCAGGATTTTCATTTTAGTCGCATTACACGCTGCTTTTGTATTGCTGTTTTATCGCATGTACAATTGTGGTTTTTTATGTGTCATTCCTGCTGATCTAGTGTGTAAATTTCCACCAGTTGTTTTTGTAAACATTCCTCTGTGTGGGTTGGGGTGTCGTCTAGTCAGGTATGGCGGCATTAAATATGGCGTTACCTCCCTCTTTCCTCAATGAAGAAGGGGATCCTGCCATATGTTGGAGAGATTGGAGGGTCATTTTTGAGTCATACCTAGTTGCGATAGGAGGAGAAAAATTTTCTAACTTCAGAAAACAACATATTTTGCTACATAATCTAGGTATAGAGGGGAGGAAGATTTATAATAATTTGGAAGGACCTGATACAGAGGATGAAGGAGGTAGTGAAGGAGATTTCAATGTGTATTTGGCTACCATGAATAAGTTGGAGAAACAATTTGGGAAAGCAATAAATGTGGTATTGGAAAGACATAAATTTTTCTCAAGGGTTCAAGGCAAGAGTGAAAAGGTAAAATCGTACATTGCTGCTCTTAAGGGGTTATCCAATACGTGTGAGTTCGAAGGGTTAGCTGACTCCCTTATCAGAGACCAGTTGGTCAGATGTACTAATAACCATAAAATTCAGGAGAAGTTGTTGACAGGTAATCCAGATTTGAAACAAGCAGTGGACATAGCATTAAGTGTTGAGCACACGGCGGAGTGCATAAAAGAGATTAATGTGGGGGATGATACTAGAACTAAATGTCATGAAGTTAATGCTATTGTAAAGCAAGAGAGGTCTAAAGAAAAGGAGGTTAAACTTAAAAATATGAGCACCTCAAGTGTTAAATTTAAGTGTTACAGGTGTGGTAATCCCGCACATTTGGCTAATAGTCCAGCCTGCCCGGCGAGGGGTGCTACATGTCATAACTGTGGCAAGAAAGGACACATAGCCAGAGTGTGTAATAATAATTCTGTGACAGTCTCCTTAGTGGATTCAGAAAATGTGCCAGAGGACGTTAAGTTCACTTTTCAGGTAGTAGACAAGGACAGTACCGTAAATTTCCCGGAATGCACCATCACAGTTGACAATAAGTTGATAAATGTCCTTGCTGATTCATGTTCCCCATATACATTGTTAGATGGTAAAGTGTTCGAAGGGTTATTTCCCAACAAAGTAGGTACTCTGGAAAAAGCTGACATAAAACTTAGAGGGTATGGGGGAGACCCCATCTCATTGTTAGGTATGACCACCATGAGGATTGAGTATAAAGGCAGAAGCACGGTGGGGAAAATTTATGTATCAGAGAAAGGATCCAACTTAATTGGATGGAGACATCAAAAAGATCTAGGGATGAAGCTAGATCCTAACAGCACTGACCAAGTTCTCTTAGTGGATAGATCGGTGTGTGGTAAATCCGTCTGTGAAGAATTCCCAGAGGTATTCACTAACAAATTGGGCCAACTCAAGAACTACCAGCATTGCATAAAATTAAAAGACAAAGCCAAAGCCATTGCACATAAAGTGAGGCCTATTCCCCATTTAATGCATGAACCTTTACAAAAAGAATTAGACAGACTGCTGGGGTTAGGGGTCATAGAACCCATTGAATGTTCCCAATGGTTGTCTCCTATTGTTATCACGTCCAAGGCGGCCAGCAAGGACATTAGGCTTTGCATTGACCTTAGGGACTTAAACAAAGAAATTTGGGTAGATAGGCATCCGCTACCCAGAATACATGAAATTCTAACCTTAATCAAAGATGCCAGTCTTTTTAGTGTCCTGGACTTATCCTCAGCATACCACCAGGTTGAGTTACACCCGGAATGCAGACATCTGACCTCGTTTGTAACTCCGTTAGGGGCATTTCAGTACCGCCGCATGCCATTTGGGCTGGCCTCAGCAGCAGCTGCATTTCAAAGAATCATGCAGCATGTACTCAAGGAGGCCCCTGGCACGATGTGCTTTCAGGACGATATCTTGATATTTGGAAAGGATGAACTTGAACACAATGACAGGTTGAGAAGTACCCTCTCCAAATTGAGCCAAGCAGGTCTTACATTAAAAAGAGAAAAATGCCATATAGGAGTAAAGTCCGTAGAGTACTTAGGACACACCATTTCCAATGAAGGCATCAAACCTAAAATGAACTTAGTGGAGGCAATACAGGAAGCTACGGCCCCCACTAACGTTGAAGAAGTAAAGTCCTTTTTAGGGTTAGCTGAGTACTACTCTAAGTTTATTCAAAACTATGCAGGGAGGGTAGAACCGTTAAGGAATCTTCTCAAAAGTAAAGTGCCGTTTTTATGGGAGGAGAGTTGTAAGCGAGCTTTTGCTGACATAAAAGATTGCATTACCCGAGCTCCTTTCTTGGGTAGATTTGACCCTACTAAAACTACGTACCTTTCCACGGATGCCAGTAACAAAGGGTTGGGAGCCAGCCTTACTCAAAAAACAGGAAATACTGAACAAGTGATAGCATTTGCATCCAGAACACTAAAAGGTGCAGAACAAAACTACTCGGTCATCGAGAAAGAAGCGTTAGCTTGTTATTGGGCTGCTAACCATTTCAAGTTTTTTCTGTGGGGGATACCGTTTACCATCAAAACGGATCACAAGCCACTTATGTATGTATTCACGACCAAGGGATCTACTAGGCTAACCCCGAGGATAGCTAAGTGGATGATAGGGTTGGAAGGATTCAACTTCAGGGTAGAGTACGTACCTGGGAGAACAAATGTAATTGCTGACTTCCTGTCTCGTTCCCCTTTACAAGTCAACGATGATGGTAAGGAGGAGGAAAGTGATGTAATTGTATTAGAAGTAACAGGTTTGACTAAGGAAGAATGGGAAGAACAAAATGATCTAGACAAAACTTTGAAAATTGTAAAAGAATGCATACACAACGGTTGGCCAGAGCAAAAGAGCAGGTTGTCTGACATGGCGGGGAAATTCTGGGAAGTTAGACATGAAATGGTTGAAGTCAATGGAACTATACATAGGGGGGAGAAAATTGTACCCCCTGAAGGTATGAGGAGAAAAATCATTTCCCTAGCCCATGTGGGTCATCTAGGGAGGAGTTTAACCAAAAATAGAGTAAGAGAAGGTTACTGGTGGCCCAGCATGGACAAGGAAGTAGAGGAAATTGTGAAAAACTGTGAAGACTGTGCTAGGAGTGACAAGACTCTGTCTGCTAGGAAACCTCCTTTATCACCCGTGGAAGTTCCTGATCGCCCCTGGGCCAAACTAGCATTAGACATTATAGGACCATTAAACTTAAGACAAGCCTCGGGCCGCTTTATACTGGTCCTCATAGACTATCACTCAAGATGGGTGGTAACCAAGTGGGCAAATATGATTGATACTAAAGTCTTGATCCAGTTCTTAAAGGACACGTTCTATGAAGAAGGTATTCCGGATGCCATTGTAACTGACAATGGAGTCCAGTTTACCTCAGAGTTGATGAAGGAATTTTTGGCTGGCCTACGCATCAACCATTTGAAAACAGCTTTGTATTGTCCGAGAGCAAATGGTCTTGTGGAGCGTATGAACAGAGTCATCAAGGAATGCATACAAAGAGCAGAGGCCACTGGCATTCCAGCCAAACAAGCTCTACAAGAAATGATATGGTCGTACCGGACGGCACCCAACACCATCACTCATGTTTCTCCTTTTGTATCTTTGAAAGGAAGGAAGCCTAAGACCATTCTCACAGCAGGATGGTTGTGTAAGACCTACAACTGCGTGATAGACAGGTCGAACATTGCAAGGCAAATTGAGAAACAACAGGAAAAGTACAAGTTGAGATATGATTTGAAACAAAGCGTCAAGGTACCGTCAATGGTGTCAGGTGATTGGGTTCGTATAGACTTACCACCTGCCAGAAGGAGGAATGCCTCTAGGTTCTCTGAGCCTATCAAAATAGCAAGTGTTGGAAGGAACGTAGTCCATTTGGACAATGGACAAACATGGGGTATGGACAAAGTGGTAAAGTGTGGCCCTCCAACAATAGAAGGAGGTACTCACGCACTGTTGAGTAGGAACCACGGCCTGGGTCGCAGTTCTACTAGGAACACAACCAGTCCGGTGTGGCACAAAGACTATGTGATTACTTAGATTTCAGCTCTATTTCTGTTGCTGCATTTATGGTTGCCCAGGGAGATGTGTTGTAATCTTGGTATGCTCTGCCCCCCCTGTATTCCCTTCCCGGTTGGTACATTCCCCTGGTTGTTATGAACGTTCTATGCAGCCTCCCTGAGGCGAGTCACTGTGAGAGAATATATTGGACCAGTTGGTGATGCGCAATAAACGTTGTTCTTACCTGAGTACATTCTTCATTTTACGACAGAAAACTTTGAGGGATCTACAGTAATAACACCTTGCTGAATTCATAATTGTGTCTACTTTCAGCAGTGTATAGCTTTCTACGGATCACCCATGGGTTTCATACCTGTTTCTACCACAAACTGGAAGTTGGTTGAAAGCACAAAAATGGTGAAAAATGGACAACCTCTCAGAAAAGTCTCAAATCTGTGATTACATTTTTTTTTTTCATCAATCTGTGTGTGATCCTGAAAGCTGGGAAGGTGGTGATTTTAGCACAACAAACCTTTTGTTGATGCCATTTGTAGGAAAAAAAAACACTTTCTCCACAGCAGCTTTTTCCAAAACAAAATTAATTATATATCTTGGCTATTTTCTTGGTCCCCTGCAAGGGAATCTACAAACCCTGGTTACCCTTAGGATCACTATGATGCTGGGAAAAAAGACACAACTTTGTCATTGATTTCTTATGTGAAAAAAGGTTATGGAGGTCAAGCCCAAAGTACCCCAAATAGCCAATACAGGGTTCACCACTGGGATGTAAAAGTCTCAGCAGTTAAGAGGTTAAATGCCCTCTTTCTAAAATAGAAAGGGGCAGTATTGTGTGTTGTTGAGTTACTGAAGACAAAGCAATAGTTGTGGTTGGGTCTCCTAATGTAGGAGTTGTGTTTTGGCTGCATGCTGCGCTATCAACGTCTGTAGAAATGGTAATCACAGTTTAGTCTATTTCAGTTTCTTTGTAATAAGATGTTTCACCAACATCCTCTGTTTCTGGTGGTGTTGTAGGAGCACAACAAGCTGTTAAAATTCAAAAGACAATGACTATGCTCATTTAATATAAAAAATCAGCATATTTTCAAAATTACTCATACAAAATGAATCTCAACATTATTGTTTAATCTCTCGTTTAAGTTTTAATTCAAAGATATATGTTCTTTATTAAGATATTTTGTAATGGCCATCAATGTAGAAATGTATAAAAGGTTTTCAGAAATGTACATAAGTGTTTTAGAAATATATACAAGTGTTGTATGTAAGTATTGGTTTTATGCATATTGCCCACATTACCCATAATATATTATTTTGAGCACTAAGATGAACTTGAAAGTTAATAGTTTCTCAATTTTCATTGCATTTTTTTAAAGGAGAAACGACTTTGAGTAGTTTAAAAATAAAAATATTTTTTTGAAAACTTTCTAGTTTCACTTTTTTTTACAACATTTAAACCTAGTTATTAATCTAGATGTATTTATTCAAATGCATTGTAAATAACTGAACTGGAGCATCAGATAAAGGGGCTGAAGAGTCCACATTCAATACTCCAGACATGGCTTCAGGCTGGAATATAATCTCTCTTAATTCTTCCATAGGAGTGGGTGGTGGTTGAGGGTTTGGTTCTCCATCTGTAGCTGCTGCTTTTGTTCATCTGGTTTCTTCCTTCTCCTTGGTGTGGGAACACAATTCATACAGTGCTTCCTGATATTTGTGACCAACGTCTTTGTGACACACACAGCATTCATATGTTGTTGGATCCCTGTCTAAATTAATTTTTCTTACCGTTTGCTTCCTACTGTGGATTCTGACTGGGCATGGTGGTATCAGATTGCCCGCTGTAGGGAGAGAAGTTCTGTTTCTACTGTCCAGCTGAAATGAAATATACTTCCTGAAATTAGTTGGTCATCCTCTGTTGCTGTTTCAACAGTCCCAATTAACAATTTAAAAATACCAAATGGTTATGAATCACTAATTGCCTATAGGAAAGGTACCAAAATCGTATTTAGTATTTCTTATTTTGTGATTCTGTATTTGTCGTACTTTATAAAACACTAGGGGCCCTATTATGATGTCAGTCGGAAAACCTCCGACCTGCGGTCGTTGTTCCCAAATAATGCCAAAGAATCCTATGGAATGACTTGTATGCTAAAGTCACAATTATGCTATGAATTAAGAGCACTATGATTTGGGGTGACTACAGATATGCTAGTAGGTCCCACCACATGCCAAGGATGGCTCCTCCATAGACATTGAACACCCACTCAAACCTCATGTACACCCAGACACAGTGATGTAGAAATGCAAGTGTGGATTCATGTCTGCACAAACAAATGCTAACTTTATGGAATACCCAGACAGTAATGTGAATGTGGTAGTTATTATGCAATAGCTTCTTCTTAATCTGCTTGATGATCTCCATTCTAAAAAGTGAAATTGGGATACATGTCAACATGAAAGCTTGTTCACTTCTGGACTTCACATTGCCTTTAGAATAACTAATCATTTTCAGGGTGCAGTGTACTCATCATGCAGAAACATAATCTGTATATCGCATGTGATAAAGCAAATAAGCTTTTTGTTGATGTGTCATGTCCTGAGCATTTGTATAAACACATTCTGCCTTTAATAGGCTTTCAGATAGTCCTAATTTTGTCATCAACACTACAATCGAAATGATTGCTAAAAGTGTGGAGAGACTATGGGGCCCATTAGGATGGCGGGCGGACTTTAGTCTGCCCGCCACCCTAGCGGTGCTGGGATAGCCGGCCAGTGGTGCGGCGGTCCCGCACCTGGAATTAGGATGTCACTGCCACGGTGGCAGTGGCATCCTCTATTCCCAGCATTGTGGCAGGCGGTGCTCACAGCACCGCCCGCCACAATGATGGGAATGCACTGTGTGCATTATCATGCACAAGGTGACAGGCACCGCGAGGTGCCTGCCACCATGTCCATGACAATGCAGGGGGATACCATAGGTACCCCTCATGTGCACCCCCCAGCTCCCCTACCCTGGGGGCCCGCAACGGGCCCCCGACAGCAAACCCTGCATGCCTTTCGATGCCGCCACGGATAGGCATGTCTCCGCCTGCATCCAAATATGGATGGTGGTGTCATGCAGACACCGCCACCATATTGAGCACCTTTTCCGCTCGGTTGACTAGTCAACCGGCGGAAACCGGCGGACGGTCTTTCGGGCGGGCGGGGTGGCGGGCGGGGAAGGATGTAGGGCGGATCGCCACCGCCATGCGGGCAGTGGGGATTGCCCTACTTTCCATTCCAGTGACTCCCCATGCCAGAAATCTTTCATCAGCCAACCTGCACTTTATTTAAAAACTCACCTGTAGATGAAAGAAACACAGATGTAGATCACTGAGAGTCCTGGACCCCTAACTCAAAAATTATTTCAATCCCACCAGGAAAGCAGAGCACAACAAACACTATTTAAAAAAAACCTGAAAACCGAACTCTGCAATATGACATTTGGTTAACTACTTGCCATCAGTAGGGCAGGACCTGAAAACAGGCAGCCAGCAAGGTCCATCAAACTGGGGTCATGCCCCGCATTAACCTGGAATCCTTATATTGTGAAGAAACCTGAAATTCAATTCAGAAATGTATACCACTCTAAAATATTGTGCTATTTAAATCTCACAATATATGAATAAAATAAACATGAGCAACTAATTTTTTTTAGTATCATACAGTACATAATCATGACAAATGGGAGTGGGGAGGGTGTGAATCTTGATAGGTCCATGACTGCATAATCATGGTAATCTCTATAGGTAAATGTTCCCTTAGGGGTATGTTCTAAAAGTGTCCAATTCATAGATCGATAAAAGGCACCTTCATAAAGCAGTGCCACCCACCTGCTCCCTGCCATCAGGAATCCTGCAATAACGTCTGGAATTTTGACAGATGTGGACTAGTCAGTGTAAAGAGTCACAGGAGTCCTGCAGCCCAGTTACAAACATCACATATGTGTTTCCACCAGCCATTTTAGACAATTGTGCATGTTGGACAGCAACTGCAGCACAAATTAAGTCACTACTGACTGTTCAAAAAACCTTATGGTCTCATCATCCACCTGATGCAGAGGATTTCCTTCTATGTTTCTGTATTACAACTCTCATATATAGAAGCAAACTCACATAGACATTTGCTCATAGCAGATTGTTTCAGTCCAAACTTTTCAGCAATGTTTACATCACTATTCTCCATGTGTATAAGAACAAGATACTCTAAAGTGTGCTGACAGCATGTGAGTTAGAGATACAATGTGGCAGTTGTAGAGCCTGGTCATCCCTGAGTTCTTGCCTGACATCTGCAATACTCTGTGTCCTGATGGACAAACAAATGCAAAGGAGTTCAGTACACTGTTGCTACATTGGGTTCCTTAATGGAAGTGGGGCTCTGCAGTGTTATTCCTTGTCAGATCATGAGTAAGGCTTTCAGATCAGTGTGAGGGAACTCCCACAACACAATGAGATCCTCTGGAATCTGAAATGGAAAATGTCCTTGAAGTTTACCTTGGATGTTCTCATGTCCTAGGTGTATTTTGGGGACTCTCTTGGCACAAGCACAACCCAACATGTCATAACCATAGACATATTCCTTGTCAGCGTGAGCTTATCTCTTGAAGCTTGACTCAGTGGCATCCATTCATGGACATCTCCTCACACATTGCCCAAGTGGGAGGCAATGGATTTAACAGTGATAACTCTGCTGTTCACCATCGTTGCCCTTGAGTCTGGATTTCTGTTCTTGCATGACTGATCGGGCTGCAGGCACTCTTTCATGTAACACATCTGCACTTGTTTATGCCCTGAACTGCTAGAATCCTATACATGTCAGCTTATTAGGGTTGTTGCACTGCTATCCTCTTATTGTGAAAATTCCATAGTAGTGGATAAATCAGGAGGCTGCCCCACTTTATTGTCGTGCTCAAGAGCCTGTGCTATTGGAAGTCACAATGTACCATCACCTTATTTAGTGATAGATAGAGAGATGGCAGTGAATCCCATCCAGGTATATGAGAATATTACAATATGGTGGCTGCTCCTTCCACCCAGGATTGGAAGCCAGGGCCTTCTGTGAACTAAGCTGTTTGTCTTCTAACCATCAAACAACAAACTATTTATCATAGAAAGAGGCAGACATAGTGTTATAAGCATAGTTGCAGAAGGCTTGAAGTTTCTGGTACTGATTGTTGAAGACTGTTTTTCTCTTTGGTTGGTCACTTTAATTTCTGCATCAGATTTCTGCTGGACATTTTGTCAACAAGTACATTCTCTACTCGAAATATAGGGACCAATTTTTAGATCATTTGGAGCTTCTGCTTGGGTTTAATTGGTTTGCATGAAGAATCACAGGGATCTGTCTTGTGGGAAACAGGACATAGATGAGCTTTGGAGTCCCTATCAATGTGTTCCAACAAACAGTTTGGGAATGTTCCCTCCATAAAGGATAGCACTCACCAAGCTAGAGCAAATAAGGCCCAGATTTGGTATGATTTGTATCAGGGTTGCTTCACTTTTGTGCCACAGCCCCAACGCAAAATATTTTTGGGCATTTACTAAGCCACGCAAAGCCACTTTCATGTCTTTGTGTAGGTTAGTAAATCGAAAGAAATGGAAGGCAGCACATTGTGCAGCCTTGCATTTGCTTGCATTATGTTAATTTATATTATGTTATGTTATGTTATGTTAGCTGAGGTGTAGAGCGCAACAACTCACTCCCAAAGCAGTATCCTGGTGCTAGTATGGCAGATCTGAGTTAAAGTAGCTGAAGATGTTTAGAAAAGCCAATTTTTCGGTACCCTGGGGTGACGGTGTGGCAAGATGATGGCTGTGTGAGCATTGTGGGAAGCCGCTTTCCTACAACGGCAATATTTGCAAAGGATCGAGAAGAAGCATGCTGTGATTTATCGTTAACACGATCATAACTTACCCGGCTACTCCGGAGGCTTCAGGACGGAAAGCTGATGAGGCTGCTGATGGAGGCTGGAATTCTGACGGCGCGGGCATTAAGGATTTTTCTTTCGCCGGCGACCGCTGCAAAACGTGAGGTGCTCTGGAGGCCGAGAGAATCCCGCCGATATTTTGTAACCGCAAGAAGACCACCTGTGTTCAACGCTGTGAACGGTGAGCGATACATTGTTGCCACTGCGAAGGGGCTGACAGGTTTTGGACTCTCTGACATGCCGCCGACAGCAAAACCAGTAGTGAAAGACCCCAGCACGGCCGGAGCAGCTAAAGGGATATCCTTGAATCAGCGTGCTGCTACAGAGGGGAAAAGCCTGACTCCAAGCCTGGAACTGAATGACACTCCACAGGCTGATCTGAACAAGGACGGCTCGTCCAAGGAGAAACATAATGAGAAGTGCACCGGGGAACAGCGGACAGAGATGGCTACTAGACCCAAACAGCAAACTGTACCTGGGATGTTTGCTGGACGGGGGCCCACAATTACCTCGGGGGAACAGAAAGCAAATAAAGGTAAAGGCAACCTTTTTTCAAAAATAAGCACTGACAGCCCTAGGAAATTGACATTGACGGGAGTGGTGCTAAGCAATATCTCTCTCAATACAGACAAGACCCCCCCAGAGACTAAAGAGCTGGATAGGTCTGTTGCTGTGGCTGGACCTGCAGTTCTACCTGAGAATAATTCTGAAAGTATTCAGCAGGGCACGGATGAGGAGACGCCAAGAGCTGAGAGCACCGCACATCAAGGAGATATTTCTGATATCATGCAAGCTTCAGATGAACTCCCCCACACACCAGTCTTTAAAGGGAAACATGGAGCTATCACCCAGGTAGATGGCACATTTTTAGGGACTCCAGATTGTGAAAATTTGTATTCTTTGACAGACGAATCAGATTTGTCTAATAATAGCGAAAAGGACAGAACAGAAGATGACCTCACTGAGGAGGACATTGACAGCCCTCCCGTGAAGCCTGACACACAAAAACGTATCCCAATTTGCTCCAAGAAGAGCACAAGGGGGTCAGATAAAGACAGAGGCTTTACTTTGGACTACAGCCAGTCAAGCCAGTCAAAATGGGACTACTCTGCCTCCCAACAGAGGCTCCCGAAGTTGCAACAGAAATTTAAAGTACTACGGGGCACCATTTACTACACCCATCGATGGAATTAATATACTCAACGCTGAAGCAGATGCAGACGGAGGCACGTCATGAACACAAGAGGGCACATCTGACAAATTACAAGGAGCTGTGCGCAAAATTAACAAGGCCTGTACAGAAATCTCAGATCGTACCACGGCGCTGGAAGAACGCATCGTACAACTCGAGGCCAGTGCAGAAATTTCTGATCAACAAACCACGTCTAATGAAAGTAGGATGACTGATGTACTTTGGAAGCTGGAGGACTTTGAAAATAGACGGAACACCCTCTGACTACTTGGGATTGCAGAAAAGGCAGAGGGTGATGATATCCGTGGCTTCACACTGAAGCTACTTAAGGAGGCCTTTCCTGAACTAGTTCTCTGGAACTGGGAGTCTGAGGTACAGAGGGTGCATCGATTTCCTTTGATGCTTAAGAAGAGGCAAGGATGAGATAAAAAAAACAAGAACCATTCTTATATTTTTTGGTAACTTTCTCCTCCAACAGTCTATATTTGAAAAGGCCAGGCCTGATGCGAGGAGGGCGGCAGCGGGGCACTCCTTTTTCGCCCGGCCTGACTTTTGTCATGCTACGGTGGAGAGGAGATGGAGACTCCATCTGTTAAATACGCCATTTTAGAAGCTGGGATGTGAAGTCTTTTTAATGAACCCGGCAAGACTTAAGGTTACTTGTAAAGGCACAACTAGAGTATTATTGTCAGAGATTCAAGCCCAGGAGTACCTATAGGAACTCTCTAAGAAATAAGCTATGGTCAGAGAACTGAAAATGCTAACAAGTAACCAACTGGTTTCTTTCTGTCTTTTCTTTTGCCTTTTTCTCCACACTTCTGGTTTTTCGGTAGGAAGCGGCTAGGGGCACAACAACATGCAGGAGGCATCACAAGGGTCCTTGGACCTTTTTTTCCTTTTTGAATGGGATGGGGAGGGGGGAAGGAACCAAGGGGAGAAAGGGAGGGTTATTGGCACTGGGATTAGCATTTGCTATATGAGGTGGGTATTTTATAGATTGCACTCTTATCTTTTTTGGGATTATTGTATTTTCATCAATGAGGAAGCTTAGAATTGCCTCCATTAATATTTGTGGTCTGAACGACCCCTTAAAGAGAAGGAGAATTAGTCTCGATGTTCAATTTTTGAAGGCAGATATTTTATGTCTTCAAGAGACACACATTGAAGCATACAGGAAGGGGGTTTTGGAGATGGCGGGATACCAGCACTACACAAGAAACTAAGGCAAGAGGGGTGGCGGTACTGGCAAGGAAGGGAATGGGTAGTTTTCTAAGCTTATCCGTAGCCAAAATGGGTAGATGGGTAATTATGCAATGTTGCTTTGATAACAAGAGGTTTACTCTCTGCTCAGTATATGGTTCAGTGTTGGACGATCCAGCATTATTTGAATGGTTGAATATCAAGCTTGTTGGTTGGCCTATCCCCCTGATTCTCTGCGGAGATATGAATATTAATATGAGCAGTCAGGTTTCTAGACACAAAGGAGCATTGTATCAAGGTCGGAAACCCAAGGTTTTTAAGTCACTGTCGTAGCTTAGATCTTTGTATGGGTTAGTAGATGTATGGGCAGAACAACAGGGGAATGACCCTGGCTTTACGTATTTTTCCACACCACATCAAGTGCATGCAAGATTAGACTATTTTTTTGTGTCACAGGAGTTTTTTCAGGGTTGTAAGATAAGCAAATATCCCAAAGTTATGTCTGATCACAACATTTGGTGACAGAAATAAATATTCAACTAGAATCCTCACAGACACGATGGACATTTAATAGGGCTCTATTAAGTGAAGAAGAGTGCATACAGCACTTTGAGGAATGGATTTCTAGGTTCATTGGAGAGAATTAATATAAGCGTAGTATGGGATACATTAAAAGCAGGGTTTAGAGGCGAAACCGCTAAGTACGGCCGGGAGGCACAAAGGAAGGATAAAATCTTGTCATAAACCCTGTATGAGGAATTAGGTAAGTCAGAAGCCGAATTAATTACGGTACTGTCTGAAGGGGGAGATTCGAAGACAGCCCAATGAAAGATTATTTTTGCTAGATCTGCCATTACTGAGATTTCTATCAAGAAATAGACAGGAAAGTATATGGCATGGCGGAACAGGGTGTATGAGAATAGTGAGAGGGTGGGCCACTTACTTGCTGTACCTACTAGGCAGAAAATAATACAAACTCAAATCAGTGAAATTAGAGACCCTAGCGTATGTATGGTAAGTGAGCCTGAAGCCATCCTTAATGCATAAAAAAAATTCTATAAAAAGTTATATACTGAGGATATTCAAGATGGGGGATCAAGGAATTGAGGGTTTTTAAAGGGGGCACATTTTTTATCAGGTATCTCCTGAAGAGAAAGACAGCTTAGGTGCGCCATTTACTATGGATGAACTACAAGCAGCAATAGACTCAATACCATTAGGTAAGGCTGTGGGAACCGATTTGATACCAGGGGAATTTTATAAAAAGTTTAGGACACAGATTTTGGCACTCATGTAGGAGGTGTTTCACAGAGCACAATTAGATTTGTTGGCTCCCGATTCCTGGAAAAGCACTAATATTATAGTCTTTCCTAAAAAGGGCAAATCCACAAAGGAATTGGGTTTGTACCGGCCAATCACGCTGGTTAATAGCGATGTAAAATATTTTTCTAAAATCTTGGCAAATAGGCTAGCCATAGTTATTAAGAAGCTAGTATCCCCTTTCCAACATGGGTTTGTCCCGGGTAGGGGTACGACAGAACATATCTGGCGTATAATTACGTTATTTGACTATACAAAGGTTTCAGGAGACCTTATGGCCGCAATATTACTGGATGCTGAAAAAGCATTTGATAGGGTCTCCTGGCCCATTTTATGGCCAATTACGGAAAGGAAAGGTTTGGGCAAGGATTTTATTGGAGGTATCAGATGTATGTACCAGGAACCCGAGGCAAGAATAGCTATGATGGGATGCACATCTGAGCCAATGAAAATTACTCGAGGTCTGCAGTAAGGGTGTCCCTGCTCTCCGCTATTATTTGCCCTCTATATAGATCCCTTAATTAGAAAAATTGCGGAGAATGTCAAGATACAGGCCATCCATTCTATTGGAGGAGTCACTAAGATCTTAGCATATGCGGATGACCTCGCGATAATCACAACCAATCCATTAGAAGGTATTAGTGAGGTAGAAAGGGAAGCTAAAGAGTTTGGTAAAATTTCAGGATACTATCTAAATGAGAACAAGACGATGGTTTTATTGGGAAAAGAGACAGAGGAAATATCTAATACCTCTATTTATAGGCTAGTATTAGGGGCAGAGGCCAATGGCTGTCACATGCATCATATAGACTTCGCTTACTTCAAAAGAGTGAAATGTAAAATGTTGTTGGGAGCTTTTAAGGTCTGGATGGCAGTTACGAAGAAACTTGGAATAAGCAGGATACACGGATACTCCCCCTTGGCTGATAATGATCTATTGCTGGAAATTTTTCATCACGATGGATATATGAAAATATGAATGGACAAAGGTGTAAGGTTTATTGGAGACGTTATGGAGGACGATAAAATACTGCCCTTTGATTTAATTAGGAGGAAATTCGGGATAGGAAACAATCATTTCTTTAAATATTTACAAGTGAGGGATTATTTATCTAAGAAGGCAATTAGCTGTCATAAAGTTCCCTTACTGGATGCAGTATTAGGGGCTCCATCACCAATATCCAAATTTCGTAAATTAGTTAACAATATAATGGGGGATGACCTTTTGAAGAGCACTAGTCGCTTGCAGGATCTGCTGCAAGCGGTGATAGGGGAATGTGAGGATTCTTTGTTGTTAAGTCAGACTGCTTTTTTTTCGGCAAACTTACAAGAGCAATGTTTTAAAACCTGGCTTAACTTGTACATTACCCCCGCACAGATTTCTAAATTCAGAGGCTCTGCTGGTATACACTGTTCTCGTTGCGGTTGTCTGGCCGCTGACAGTGTGCATATGTTCGCAACCTGCCCCCGATTAACATCTTTGATTGCAGAGGTGGGTAAGTATATCAAGCATATGTTGGGTGTTCAGGCTATGCCTGGCTAGTGCCTGGTTAGAGCCTGGTTAGATAGAGAACCTCCTTCCGTACACTGTTGGCTGGGGAAATTGTTAGCCACTTATCGCTGGGAAATAGCGTCTATATGCGCAGGGGTTTAAAAGTCAAGAGAAGAGGGTGCGAAATATGGGCACCAGTTACTAATTGGATTAACGAGGTTTGAGCTAACTTAAGTGATTTGATTTATTGAGATAAGCTCCATTAAGCTGTAATGAGTTAATAAAGAGAGATCAAAATGAGATTTTACCACATACCAAACACCAAGGTTTAGGGCACATTAGTGTTTATCCTGAAATCTAATTTCCTTTGGTTCCGTTGGGAGGGGGGGAGGGGGAGTAGGAAAAGGGGGTGGGGGTGGTCTCAGTTTAGAGGGAGGAGAGGGTGTAAAAACAAATACCTGACATCTTGTACATACGTGTTGAAATGTATATTTAAATGTATCTATTGTAAATACAATGTATGTGTTGGATGTCTAAAATAAAGAATTTATAAATAAAAAGAAAGAAAAGCCAATTTTTCAGCAGTTTCTTAAACCTTTAAAAATCAAGACAAGAACAAATGTAAAAAGGAAGGCTAGTCCAGTGATGTGGTGCTAAATAGGAAAATGAATAACATCCGTATCTGTTTATTCGGATACTCTGAAGGTTAAGGAAGGCTTTATCAATGGACCTCAAGTTTTTTCTTTTTGTGTAAATATCTTTGTTGTGTTTTTCCATCATGACATAGTCTGTAAAACTAGATCTGGCAAGCAATAACAACACTCCATAGCAGAGGAAGGAAGTCAGATTAATTTCAAGCGTAGTTGTTCATGAAATTGCTCAATACAGTGTGCAGGGTACAGAACACCCCTCACTGAGACCCATTACCCTGGGAGGGCCAAAGCACCCGGCCAGGATTATATGAAGCACTTGTTGCCAATAACAAGTATAAACAACATCCCCTCACCAAAGAGAAGGCAGTTGCTGAAAGTACATTCACATCCCAATATGAACAATTACAAACAGGCATCAAATTTCTACCCGGACGGTACCAAAAAAGCCTAGTTCGCAGGTGTGCTTTGGGTAGGCGTTACATGAGTGGAGTATGGATGTAATGTATTTTGACACAAACCCAGAAATCCAGTTTTACAAAAACTTTGTGAACGTTGGTTTGCTCTAAAATGGTGCGCCTTCCTGACAGAGGCGTAAGGAGGAAAAATAGCTTTATTTCTCCTCATTACTTCCTCTTTCTATGTGTGCTGCTTTCTGAAGCACACATTGAAAGTGGAATATGCCTCTAAGGACTGTTTTGTGTGCATGACGGTAATCCTGCCTGTACCACAGGCACCCTTGCAATTTTGGGTGTGTTTGCACTAGGCAGGAAACAGTGTGCCAGTGCATTTCTGCTCTCTGCCCTTCACGGAACACTGCGCAACAAGCTCCCTTGTAATAATAGTAGGACTTGGCGGAGTATGCAGAGTTCTGTGTAAACTCCACTGTCCTACCCAGAGTTCCATAAGTGGCGGAGTGTGTTAGCTTGCGCCGTTCGTGGTGATTTTGTAGCACCAGGTGTTTGTCTGCTCTGGAAACCCAGCAAAAATGTCACCATACGCAGTACAAGAGGGCGCTGCTTCTTTCTGCCGCTTGAGTAGATGTTCTGCTCGAGCGGAAGCTTCCTCAATGTGAACAGATGGTTTCTCAAAACCAGTGGTAGCAGTCATCCACGACCGCCCTTATTGAGAAATCTCACTGGGAGGTGGTCTGGAGCAAGATTTTCCTTGCTTGTGCTTGCCAATTTAATGTTGGTCAGTGAGGAAAAGGAAAAAAACTCAGTTTTTTCGAACTCCGCATGGTACGTGGAGCAGGAAAAACTCTGTTACCTGCCCAAGTGAAGTAGAATTTCACATCCAGGCCTAAATAATAGTTAATGCATCCCAAGTTCCTCAAGAAGAAATTTATAAATATGTTTGTGAGATCTCCCGGAAATCTTTAAGGCAACTTTGTTGCTTGTTGTTGGACCTTGCCCTCTTGAAAGGGTCATCCCCAGAATGTTGTCTTCTGTTACAGACCTTGTTTCCATTGCCATTGGGACTCTGTACACTTTACCACCGCTAACCAATACCAAAGTACTTATGAACTCTCCTTAAAACATGGCAAAATTGGCATACCTGGCACATTTTATTTACTGATATGTACGTAGTAAATAGTACCACATGTATCCATGGCCTGTAAATTAAATGCTTCTAGTGGGACTGCATTATTCATTGTGCCACCCACTGAAGCAGCACTTTAAAATATATCTCAGGCCTGCCACTGCAGCCTGTAGTGCAATTTTTAAATGCAGTTTTGACCTGTCAAAATAAACCCTTTGCCATCTCTAACCTTCCTTTCTGAAACGTATAAGTCATCCCTAAAATTGGAGTTAATATCTTCTAGGGCAGGATGTGTGGAATTTAAAAAAGTAGGAAGTGTGGGTTTACGCTTTTTACGTGTTCCTTAGGTTGTTTTTTATTGTTACCAGGCTACATATCACTTAGTTACCTTATTACATTTCATAAAGGGTAACGTCAGATTGGGAGCAGGTAGGAAAATACTTCTTGGACTCTTTTCAATTGTAATTTGCAAACCTCTTTAATGGTAAAGTTGGATTTTAAGGTCACAGTTCTAGAAATACCACTTTTAGAAGCTTGGTATCTCTATGCTCAAACCTACAGTGCTTTCTGCCAGTAAACAGGGTCACATGACTATGGCTGTCTCTTCTGTGATGGGTTGTGTATTCCTCCCAGACATGGGGACAAAAGGGGCTTAGGTGTGACTGGATGGTCTATCCTGGCAGGATGGCTGGGGAAGTGTTGTACCAAGCACAACTACACTTCAAAGACATTGCCTGCAGCACACACAAAGGAACCTGACACTAGCCTTTTTTCACCTGGGAGCCAATCCCAGAAAGGGCAGGTGAGTGGGACAGGTGCTATCCCCCACACAAATACTGACACTGGGGATAAAAGTTGGCGATCTCAGACCCCAAATGTGCTCACTTCTTGGTCTATGAAAGTCTCTGAAGAAGGACTGCCCTGCTGATGGAATGACTGACCTGCTTCCCAGCTGCCTGTGTAAGGAAGACTGGAGCTGCTCTTGAGCCCAAGATCACCAGATTAACTCTGATGGCTAGCTATCTGGCCTCCTGTGTGAGTTACATTTACACAACAAACTCTAGAAACCCTCCAACCTACCTCCCCGCTGGAGAGAGACCTAGCCCCCAGGTGGTGCACCCCCAGGTCCTAGACCCTGGGTGTGGTGCTAAAGTGTCTAGTTCCCACCAAATCCCCAAACCTGATACTTAGACATTTTTTCAGTAAAAACTGCTCTGAGAATCTGAACGAAATTGGGACCTACGTGCAAGCCGATCCGACGAAGATGGGATTGCTTTCATCGCAGCTCCCTCTACTTTCTTATCTGCAACAGCAAATATTCTTCAGTAAGATCTCCGGATGATGGAATCTGGCCTTGTGGAGCTCTCTTTGGCTACAGCCCGAAATCTTATCCAGCTGGGTTAATCTGAGCTCGAGAAAAACTTCTAGGTCCAAAACTAGAAATCTTCACATGGCCCGACAACCACCAGCCCCCTATCAACAGCGACAACCTCCTCAGCGTGAAAATCCAGCTTTTCCCAACTAGAGCTTTTTCTTAGCATTGTTGTTGGTTTCACCAAGATGACCTGCTCTCGGCTACAGCCTGCTGCCATGTACCTGCTGGGGACTCTATCTTCTCCAGGAAATCTTCTAAATTTCTAAATTCAAAGGAAACTCTTGACCAGAGCGAACCTGGCACCTGTACCTGACTGCGCTCCATAATGGTTGACCTTAACTTGTGAATTGGGCCTGGTCTCGCATGACCATATACCTGGGGTTGGCGCTTTGTTCTTGTTGGCCCTATTTTTCACAAAAAAACAAAATAATTCACCACTCAGGCTCTACTGATTGTATTTAAGTTGTTTTGGTGTTGTTATTTTTATTCCAATTCACTCTATTTTTCAAAAATGATGTGGGACTTTTCTTGTGTTGTGTTTTCACTTTATTACTGTTTGTGTGCTGCATAATTGCTTTACACATTTCTTCTAAACTAAGCCTGACTGTTTTAGTGCCAAGCAACCAGAGGGTTAAGCACAGGTTAGTGACTTTTGTGGTTTACCCCAACAAGGATTATGGTTATTGCTTCCACCCCTCTCAACCAATAGCCCAAGTTCTTGCACTAGTGACCAATTGAGGATCCGAATGTCTAGTGAACTTCTCAGAATCATAATTTATAGTGAGCTTTTTAGGATCTAGGCCTAAATCTACTAAGGACTTACGTTGTCGTTGCATCACAGCCAAGGCAACACAAGTCCTTAAGTTATATGTAGGAACCATGCAAGGTGTGTTTTGCATCGCCTTGTGTGACTTTTGTTTAGAAATGTAATGCAGCTTGCACTATGCTGCATTACATTTCATTGTGGTAGGCATTCCATGGGTGGAGCATGGGTGTTTCTGTGCATCCACCCATGGAATTGGATGCAATCCCAGATTTCCTAAAATCAATAAAGCTGGGATTGCACCAAAATTCCACATCACATATTCAAAGAGGAAATTGCCACTTAGGATTTTTTTTGTGCAGGTAGATATGAGTTCCTGCACAAAACAATTCTGCCTGTAATGGAGGCACACTTGCATCATGGCACAAGTGTGCCTGCACTGTGCTAAGCAGCACACAGTGCACCAGTGCAAGAAGGGAACAGAAGTGCAACATACCTTAGTAGGTTTGGCCTGGTTTAATTTGTAAACTAGTGAGTTTAGGTTCCCCAAGTTCTGCTCAGAAACCAGTGGCCAGTGCAATTAAATGTTACTGCATTGAATACCAAATCTGTGTAGTCTTGAATTCTCCTCATGCCTCTTTAATCCAGGGCCAGACACTACCTTTTCCTTTATCTGAATCTTGCAGGTTTCTGCTTTCTCCATTTGTGAAAGTTTTTCAGTCTTTCTACTTTGTTTGTTTTTTCCTCTCTGTTCATTGGTAAATGCCTGATGTGGTAAAATAAGTGCTGATCCCTCAAAATAAATCCCGGTGCCCCCCATCGGCAATCACCAGGTCAAATTAAGCACTGAGAATGGCGCATTTCTTCTTTCCCTGTTTCATGCAATGAAGTGCAGCAAGTTCCTTTGCTTTGTTGCGTTGCATGAAACTCCAGCAAATCTGTTCCAGAGTGTCGCTATCCCATTGCCTGGGCCAGTGAGATGCTGCATTGAGATCAGTTCTCAAATTAATAAATATAGTCACTGTAAATCATGAATCGAGTATGCAGCTTTCTGCAGTAATAAGAAGGTCAGACCTTGACTCATGAGTGCAATAAAATCCACATTACAAATCACATGCAGGAATTTGGTTCTTTGCCAATTCTACTGCATGAGCAGCTAGTACTTCACAATGAATCAAGGTCTTAGTAAAAGGCGAGCACCAAATGTAGAGGCTTTGCAGAAGTTTGTCCACATAAGGAGTACTGTTGTTTTCAGTACACAAACTCAAAGCGATCTTAAATAGGCTTGATTTCCAATTACAATTAAAATATCAAAATTTAATATGGACAGTAAAAGTCCCTTTTGGCTCAGTCCTACCATTGCAGAGCCTGTGGGTGTCCTTTTAAACTACCATTTCTACCTGGCAAGTTAACCTACTTGCCAGGCCCAAACCTTCCTTTTTATTACATGTAAGTCACCCCTAGGGTAGACCCTAGGTAGCTCCATGGGCAGGGTTCAGTGTGTAGGACATGTACTTTTAGGTTTTACTTGTCCTGGGGGTGAAATGCTTTTAAATTGTTTTTCACCACTGCAAGGCCTGTCTCTCCCATAGGTTAACATTGGGGTTGCCTTAAACACCGAAGTGTAATTTCCAATTGGGAGCATATAGAAATGTTGAGTTTTGTGTCTCTGGACTCTAAATTTAAAATCACAACTTATGATGAAGTTGGATTTTGGATTGTAAACCTAAAAATGCCACTTTTACAAAGTTCTGATTTGGGGGTTGGGCCTATTTACTCAGCTAGGGAGGGCCACTTATAAATCATAATTTATTAAGACAGTGGTTAAATCTTGAAATAATAAAAGGAATCTGAAACACGTTGACCTTGCCGCACAAGTGATTTGGTGATAATTAACAACCACTCACATGCAATCCTATAAGGAACATTGGATACCTTGCTCTATTAAAATAGAATAATGGTTCTACCCCTCTAAACGAGCACAAATAAGGAGTTCCCACTTTGGAAATATTTTTGAATACGAAAACTCCACCTACTTCTTGAATTGAGGACTGGCATAATGAAATTGTATTTGTTATATTGTCTTTTATATTAATTTGATGTGTGATTTATGATTTATGTACTTTCTTATTTTAAGTATGTGGGCTTAAAACATTAACAAAAGTACTGTGTTGTTGTCCAAAGAATTTGAAAAGTGTACAGGTTTATGGTTTAAAATAAATAAACATTTAAAGAAATAAATATAAGGTAAAGAAAATTCAAAACTTGATCATTTGTCAAAAATTGTGTGGACAGAATAATTATCAGCAAAGGAAGTCATTGTTTTATAACTTTTAGAAAGTTGGCATTTTCTTACTTTAACTATTCTGTGCCTATGCCTGGCTCTGGACACATGTCTGGGTTGGGTGACAGCTGATATTTGCGCGTTTCCTCTAGACAAACAAACAAAGGGAGCTGGGGTGTGACATTTGTATTATGATGGCCCATCATCAGGCTGATAGGCTGTCCTGAGGTAGATTGGGAGGGAGTAACTGACATTTGCTCCTGAATAGGTCTGTGCCTGTTCCAACACAAAGAGCTGCATATCCCCCTGTAGGGTATCTGGAGCCAGGGTAGGAAAGGCGGGGACCTTGTGATCTTCAAAGGCCTCTTTGATGTCTCCCCCACATCGAAGGCACATTTGGGTATAAGTACTGGATTTCTGACACCACCAAATTAGAACTCTACTGAGGCCAAGGACATTCTGCCTGAAAGAAGATCTGTTGCGCTGTAGGAGGGACTGTTACCTTGCTGACTGCATTGCTGTGTTGGCCTGCTGCCTGCTGATTGGTGTGCTGTAGGAGGGACTGCCACTTTGCTACCTACTCTGCTGTGTTGGTCTGCTTCTTCTTGGCTGGGAGTGAGAGGGACTGGAACTGCTCTCTACATCCTTGAACCCACGATTCTCCAAGGGCTTGCTGGGTTGCCTCATTTTATTATGACATATCTGGGAAACAAAAGAATTCTTGCAAGTCTGCTGGGGCTGCTGTACTCTGCAATCTGTAAGCCCTCCCTTGCCTGAGGTGCCCCCTCCAGTTCTGGGCCTCAGAAATTGGTTCTGCAGCTGTTTTCTTTAAAAATCGATGCAGTGTCCCCTTTGTGCCAATCGGAACTGACACAGTGTCCTCCAACAAAGTGCTGATTCAACAACGACCTAGGTCCCGACTGTAAGGTTCTACAACGATGCAGCATCTATCCTTTGACACCGTATGCAAGGCTCAATTATGATGCAGTGCCGATCCTTTGACACCGTCTGCAAAGCTCGATGATGACGCAGTGCCAATCGTTTGACACGGTCTACGAGGCTCGATTCCAACCGGAATGCGTGGAAAAATCAGACGCATCTAGCTCTCGATGTCGATGCTTTGCTGCATATAAGGGACTTTTCAGCAGACTCTACATGGCTTCTGTAGCCGGCCTGCTCTCCATCGAGGTTGGCCTGAACATTGGAATTGCATTGGTCCATCGCGACCTCAAGTAACCTTTTGACCACTAGTGTCTTCTAAGCACTTTTTTTTCATTTAATCTTAAAAAAATCATATCTCAAGTTCTACTCATTTGATTTTTGTCATACTGGGCTTGCTTTACTCAGGTAAATATTCTTTATTTCTCTAAACCGGTGTGGAGTCTTTTTGTGGTGTTTTCACTATGTAACTTTAATTAAAGTGTGCACAAATATTTTAAACATTGCCTCTTAAGTTAAGCCTGACTGCTCTGTGCCAAACTTTCAGAGGGTGAGCACAGGTTAATCCACATTGTGTATTTGACTTGCCCTGACTAGGATTATGGCTCCTGCTTTGACAGGGTTTATGCTCTGCCAATCAGAAACCTCCATTTTTAACAGGGCTCGCCACTTCATGGCTGGCGGTGGCGGGCCTTCCGCCACCGTAATCGGCCCCATAGTTACAGTTCTGTAATAGAAGGATAATATGCTCCTTGGTTTAAAAAGATTACATTTCAATTGCATTTTGGCATTTGTATTTCAGAATCTGCAAGTATTGTTTCATAAAAGTAAGAGTCAAATTTTGTATATACATGTTGTTTATATGAGGTAGCAAATTTAAATACACATTATTAAGATTTAACTGACTTTAAATACATTTTTTATAGATTTTTTTTAAATTGCTTTCTAGCTGTGTTGGATGGAGAAACATTGTAAGTGTATCACTGTAAAACCAGACACTGCTGCTGGTACAAAGGTGCTTTCTATCATTTCCTCCACCTGATTTGCAGGAGGGACAGTGGAAGAGCCACCTCTAGTACACTGAGCATCAGGCATTCTTTGTGCCAACTTCTCTTTTCTGCGACATTGTAAGTCATACCAGCCCTAATGTATTTAATCAATAGTGGGCTTGGTGACACCAAGAACATTTATTTGTTCTTGCATTGGCACCCAGATTTGTTTTGTTTTTGGTGGACTCTGACTCATTCAAAGATATTTTTCCAAAATGTATGTCATTATTAGAGACACGTTCTTCAACCAAAATCTCTAATTCGAAATCTGACACTTCTGTTTCCTTTTGTGTCCAATATCCTTCTTGCCTTTATCCTCGCTGAGCATTTTCACCACTCTCCAGTTCACTCCTGGTCCTCAGATATGTGTGACTTACAAGTGCAATGTGAGCCAGGTCAGTCACTTCCTGCCTATGAGGTCATCAAATGCAGCCTGTGCAACATTCAAAATTAGCGATTCTCTATTAGCGACTAATTCTGATTCACTATTATAGATCAATTTTTTGTGAGTGTGAATGTGAAGAATTCGCAAATAAAGACAAATAATTATCCCTAAATATGATTTACCAATTCAATATTGGAGATTCTGTAATTATCGCAAATAAGAAATCAGTAAATTAGATGTTTGAATATAAGGCCCATAGGGGCACATGCATCAAGCAAGATTCTCAGAATCGGCCCGTTTGCAACCGGTAAAATGCTATTTGCGATGCATCAAGCCCAAAGGCATTCACAAAACAGGCAATCGCAATTTTTGTGATTACCACTTTTGAGAATACAGTTAGGGAATCGCAAATTGCCTTTCCCTAATTGCGATGCATTATGCAATCGCAAATTACCATCAACTTCAACTTGATGGTAATTTGCAATTCCTTAGAAAAATGCATAAAATTGCTTTTTTCTAAGTGCCATGTGGCGCACACACATGTACTTAGGGCATGTGTGTGCGCCATTTGTGCACACATGCATGCTTTGGGGGTGCATCAGGGTGGCCTTTAAGCCCCCTGGCACCCTTGAAATTGGATTTGCAATTTGCGAGTACTCACAAATTGCAAATGCTGTCCCATTTCAATCCTATGAGCCTCTAGGCCCATAGGAATGAATGGGAAGGCATTCCTTGATTGCGAATCGCAATTTACAATTAGAAATTAAGGCATGTATAGGAATCGCTAATATTTT
The DNA here is from genome assembly GCF_964204655.1 of Triturus cristatus. NCBI lineage: Eukaryota > Metazoa > Chordata > Amphibia > Caudata > Salamandridae > Triturus > Triturus cristatus. The sequence continues at coordinate 917,774,856 of NC_140581.1, read as the reverse complement.
AGCGTAACCTACATGCATAGGCAATTGTGATTCCTTAATAGCGATTCCTTAATAATCGCTATTAAGGAATCACAATTGCCTAGCTTGATGCATGCATTATTTAATGTATCTAACTGAACCCTAATAACACCTTAATGTCCCTTAATGCTCCCCATCCCTGAACCCTTAAAATCGCAAGCCACCCTTTAACACTGCCATTCATTTAACACTAAAATCCCATGGCTACCTTTTAACACTACCTGTCCCTGAACCACTCCTTAATGTTACCATTCCGTGAATCCTAAAAAAAATTACTACCTCTTAACTGTAAAAACTCATAAATACCGCTTAAATCGACCAATCTCTGAACCCTATCAACTCCTTACTCCCCCTAATCCTATTGTTGCAAAATGGGTTCCTCCCATTTAATACGCTCAGATGTTTTGCTTTTTGCGTCACCCAGTTTTGGACTTTATAACATGGGTGAAAACACTACATGTAATCACATGGCAAATGGGCTGTGTGTTTACCACTAGAATCCACCTTTTAAGATAAGTCTGAAGCAACACAGATATGGTGAGGGCATATGGCTGGTTACACAGGAATATGTGCACACGCATGTGCATACGTGTTGGGGCAGTGCCTGTGAGACTGCCATTGTGCACAGCCTGGTAACTGCATGCAGGTATCCTGGCATAGAGAGGACTCTGTGGGGTTAGATATTGACGTGGGATAGCCATTATAATATTAGTGGGAGCTTATAGGTAAAGTCAGTGTGGTTTACTGTTTTGTCTGCAGTGCCTCAAAGTGAGGTTTTGCTTTTCAGAGGCCTACAAACTCCTGTGAAGTATGAAACTGGTGTGGAAAAGATGTGCCCAGTTCCTATTCGCGGGTCACAAGACCATACAAGTACATCGTACGGGTCACCCATAATTGTCATATTTCTCTGGCTCAACTCAGGATCAGAGCCCAGGCCTTTTGTCACCTGCTGGGCCAAGTTACATTCCCCGGCAGAGGAAACAAAAGTACCCCACACAAAAGAAGTAATTAACAGTACTTCCCTCAGCTTCTGAGGAGAAAGGGTTGGGGATGAAAATCTGCATCTGTTATTACCGGTCACACTGTACCAGGAATGGGGACAGCCCAGGCCCCCTGAATAAAGGAGGAAGCTCAGACACTGGATACAAAACAGGAGAGGGCTCCTCTTTTAAGTTTTGGTGGAAAAGGCCCTGGCAGTGATGCCAATGAAGGGTTGAGCAGAGACCCCCCAACTGCAGATGTGACCAGTGACTCCTAGATTATGCCTTCATGAACTGTCCAAGCATGCTGTGCAGGAGAGTTGGGACAGGGGTGGAGAGCTGGTGTGGAACATTGGATTTGCTGGGGGTGAATGGCTTTTATAACATTCCCCCATTTTTTTAAAAACCCTTGCACGAGGGAGAGAAAGTGCTGTTTGGGCTTTTTACTACTGGACCCTGGGACTTTGACAGCTATGGAGACTAAAAGGAGAAACCCTTGATGTCCGAAATGGACCACGGACTGTGCCCCAGTTGATCACAGGACCAGTTGGTCTCTCCAAGGGCCAGCAAGGCAGCCTCCCTCACACCACTGAGGACCAGATGTGGGAAAGGTCTAGACTTCTGCACCCAGAGACAAAGACTTGGAGGAAAGCTAGTGCAGGGAGCCATTGGAACCAGCTCCCTGCTAAATACACTGAATTAGAGGTCATGGAGGAGGTCTGCTAAAACTACTTATGATAGCTAGAGCTCACCACTAGGAGCAAAATGAGCCCAAGATCGTCCATATCAACCCAACAGGGCCTGAGTTAGGGCTTTTTAATGTCATAACTCATAACCCTTTTCAAGAAATGGATCGTGTGGGGCTCTGCCATATCTTTAAAAATGAGCGAGGGTCTGGGGGTTGGTGCAGAATTAATTAATTTATTTTTTCAGGGAGCGGCCATGCATGTGCTTTAGCTTTAGCTCAGTGGCTGCCAGTAATTTGAGCAGGTGGGCAGCATGCAGGCCACACACCCACACACAGATATACTTACTCACACTCACCCATCTACATACACACTCACTGATATGTGGCACTGTAAAAATCGGAGCCGTGTAGGTGGCATGGTCCTGTGGAAATATGGATTTTTATGATCAGTTATGTCCCCTATCTTGGACCCCAACGGTTTCATGTATAAATCACAAGTACATGTATGTTCCCTCCAGTTCCAGTTATGAAGACGCAAACACATGTGCGTCCACCGTCAACATGTCCTCTTTCAGATCCGCCATGAATGGGCCGGATATTCTATTCCTAAGTATGAAAGGCCACCGGCTTTATATGGTTCATTTATCCTATTTTACAGTCCAGGCGAGTAGGCCCTGATTCTGCCATTAAGCCTTTTCCTGCCTTCTGCCTCTGAAAGCTCCAGTCTGAGCTCGCATCTGTATCCATGAACTTTGTCCTACTCCCTGCGCGGCTAACGGTGCCTGACTCGGCCTGTCTGCCTGCCAAAAACCGTATTTCACCTTCAAGATTATCTGCTCTGCTCCGCTCCTCATCCGATGCATTCCTGTCTCGCAGTTTAGGTAAACATTCCTCCAGCTACCGTGCAAAGGGGCCAGGCCTCGCTGTCCTCATGCAAGTAATTCATAGCCCTGTTACCATGGAATATTCCTACCCCCTCACATCTAGTGTAGACACTTAGACACTTGTACACGCACTAACAGTCAGTATAGTCAGTATAGAATAAGATTCTATCCTAAGAGACCTCTCTTTTTGGATAACACAGTTCTTTAAACATAGGATATTAGATATGATTTGGGATTAGGTTGACATAACCCCAGACTTTTGTCTCCACATGTAGAGCTAAATGTCAAGTTCCCTTCACCCCCTAGTTGCACGTCAATCACACGTCATGCTGCTGCACGCGCATCTCTGCCAAGTATTTTTGCTGACATTGCGAAATTCTTTCATGGAACCACCCATTTGTGACATCATACCTAATGACGTTCTTTAGTTACGCCTAGTTACACCCATTTTAGTTACGCATGTATGTCTTTATCTCTGTTATCAACTGTTACGCCTCCTGCATCTGTTTCACTGTAATGCCTATTCTATAAAAATGATTACCTGTCAATAATGTATTGTCCTTCACTTCCTGAACCTTCGTGGTGATGGAATATGAAGCCCACAAATTCGAATTGTGTTTTGGAATAAAGCCCGTTCCGAACCTCTAATACCACGGATTCTGCCTCTTATTTTACTGAGCTATTCTTATTAATTTTCCGCATCAAATTAAGTACCGGTAATTAAATTATTTACCACATATATGGCGCCCGAACAGGGACACTTTCTCATCTCACGCGCCGGAGGTGCGTTGCAGGCCCGGTCTCCTGTCACAGCTGGACGGACAACAACGCGTACCCACAGGATTTCCTGTATCTCCCTCCTGCCGAGCGGGGGTAACTGAGGCTGCGATCAACACCCAGACGAGGCGGTGAGAAGTGCGAAGTATCCCGACCAGAGCCTAGCTGAGAGAGCAAGATCCGAGGTATACAGAGGCCCACCAGGTTCCGAAGTTCCGAAGTTTCGAGTCGAGTCCAGTCCGGTTCAAGTCCAGTTCAGTTCAGTTCCGAGGCCTTCCGTTCCGAGCTACCCGGTGAGTACCATTGCCGGGGAGGCGTTCTGATGTGCACATAGGTTGTGCCGGTCAAGACGGGTTTGGGTACACAAATCCGGTCTGCACTGTTTCAGCAGTGTATCTGTACTGTTTAGCAGTATATCTAGTATGTCTAGTATATAATTCAGAATTACCTAGTTAGTACCGAGTATTATGCTTAGTGACTAGTTCCCTAAATGGCCATCATTATTGTTCATTAAATGTTAAATGTTAAATGTTTTAAATACGTTCTGCATATTGTGGTGTGAATGACTGTTCATTATTGTGTTTTGTTGTATTAAACGTGTTCAAAATTAGGTATCAGATCAGTTTTCAACATGCCGCTCTTTTCGAAATTAAGACAGATCAAAACTAGAAAAGGGGTACTCGAAGAAGCTGTTCCCATTCCTCCTAGGGACACTCCAGGGTACTTCATGTATCATAAACATGGCCTAGACGCCATATTATTTCTTGATTTATGGGTAGACTACACCAAGGAATTACCAGAAAGTCAGAGGTGGCCCGCAGCTGGGACCTGGGATGCAGATTGCATCATGAAAATAGAGGAAGAATTATGGAAAAAGAAAGCTAGACAATCGCAGAAAGATGCCATTGAATTATGGCGTAAAGAATCATATAGACGTACAGAAAAAGCACTCAGACAGGAAGAGAAAAGTAAGGAGAGTTCAAATAAAGTCCGAGAAAATCTATTAATTGAAGAAGGTACCCGAGTAAAATCAGAACAAGTAGACAGACAAAGAAATGCCCTTATGAATGGTATGTATCCTCTTCTGGCCGAAGGGTTACCTAAGGCTACTCCGGAGATACCAAAAGACTTGCCACCTCCATTGTTTCCGATAAAAGCACATCCCAAAGGGCATCCCAGAACCGCAGAAGATGTTTTCCTTTCCTCTTATTTAGACGACGCAGCTCCCGAGTATGCTAATACTCCACCACATAGACCGTCTGCCGAGGGGGTTCAACGCCAAGACCCTCCGTCTGTACCTCTGCAACAACAAACTCCGACACAAGTTCCGGCAAGCACATCTGTTTCTACAGCTGTACCCACACCTATGGTTGCTATATCACGTTCAACGAATCCTTTCACATCCAGCACCCCAGGCGGTGCTACAGGAGGTACAACAAGCATTTTTTCCACGCCACCCAGAGTAAATAAACTTTCCTTTCAAGAATTAGCCCACCAACGTACGCCCAAACTAGTAACTCCCGACATGCTTAAGGAACTTCTAGTAGATTGTAGATATGACCCTGTGCCCGGCAAAGAGGACGAAATGCTGCTGGCATCATTACGTATCCGACGAGCTGCAATATATTTAGGGAGGCTACCAGGAATGACTACACATTTAGAAAATATATATCACTTTGTCCAGTCAGGGCGAGATTCTGAAAGTATTAATAGAGCCATGCAGCACCAGAAAGTGGAGATACAGGGGGAACTGTTACGTTTCCTCATAAATTGTGTGATCAGAAATCAAGACCGACCAGGGGTAAACCCGGAAGAAATGCGAATTCTTACCACATGGAGTCGGAATATATCAGAGGGGAGACATGATAAACTATTAAGTATAGTAGCTATGTGCCGAAAGATCCGCAAAGAAGTAGAACGAATACACGAAGAAAGATTAGCGGTAGACCAGCCTGAACAAAACGAGGAGGAGGAAGAATTAGGACTGCCCACAGGACAGTTAGAAACCATGGCCTATGTAGGTAGGGGAAGATCTTGTAATAATACTAGATGCTTTACTGATCCGATACGTCCGATACGTCCAGATAATAGCAGAAATTTCCAAACCCCTATAATAAATATAAGGTCCCCCGAACATTCGTTCCAAGCCGCTGACAAATTACTCCGAGAACGAAGGGGTTATCATATACTCGATTCTATGGACGAACAAGAATTAGCCAGGTCAGCCGTTCACTGGGTTGACAGTCCCGGAAAATATAGTGATGATACACTAGCGCACACGTTTTTGAACCTCACCCCAGATGAACAGCGTTTAGCTGGAATATACATGATTCAACAACTCCTTATATTATATAAAAGCCAACACTCCGATCCTGGTCCCTTACCTGATATATTGACTGAATTACTCACGAATAAATGGAGAGGTTCAGGTACTGAGTTAATTAGAGAAATACTAGAATCCAGAAAGCAGTACATTCTTTTTGTATGCCCCGAACATGTCTCACTGCCCATCAAGGAAAGAACGACGTATTATATGGATAGACAGAATCCCTTACGCGAAGTGCACCCGATAAAAGGTGATGACAATCAGTTTAAACGTGTGTTTGTATACACACCCATATCTAAAATGGAACTATTAGAAATGAAGAAAGTGGTACCCAGTCATGACAAAGACCCAGCGGGTTTCCACCGTGAAATTAAAGACATGTTGCTCATGGGAGAGTATACCTATCCCGACATTATGAAAATATTAAAGGTATTAATGCCTGCGGGCATTTACGAAAAACTCAAGGAAAAGGATTGGGAGGTGGGAGACCAAAAGATAGATTGGACAGCATTAGAAAACGAAGAAACAGCTCGAGGTCCAGGTTTAGGGCTCGGGGAAAAGACCAAAATACTACCAGGTTTACTAGTACAGGTACTGCCACGTTTATTAACTACGAAAAAGGAAGACTGGGGTGCAATCTCAGCCTGTAAACAAAAGCAAGATGAAGACACTAGTGATTTCTATGCCCGATTCGAAAAATGTTTTGGTATAAATAGTGGAATAAAAGCAAGTAGCGAATCGTATCCACATCTGTTTGTGACAAAATTAGTTGAGAATGCCTTGCCCCAAGTTAAGAATAGAGTATTGAAATTCGAGAGTACCTGGCAAGGTAACACTCCGTCACAAATGTTACAAATGCTACAGTACCATCACAATAGAATTAGAGAGGAACAAGAACATGAACAAAGACGCATGAAAGACACGAAAATGAAAATGCTAGTTTCCCAGACAGTTCCAGCTGACGGTCATAAAAAGGGTATGACACAGTCCAGTGTTTCAGCAGGTTCTGTAAAAGGGACATGCAACTATTGTAAACAGCCAGGTCATTATGTACACGATTGTCCAGTTTTAAAACATAATATCGCCATAGGTAATACAAAAGAAAGACCACGGCCACTTAGACAGGATCAGAACCAACAAGGAGCCCCGCAGCATGCACAGTCCATGCCAGCTCCGCAACAGTCTATGCCAGCTCCACCACCGCAGCCTATTGCTGCCACACAAACAACGACACAACAGATGTACCAGACTGCACAGTATGACTATCCTGATTATCAACGATACTCATGAAACAGCCTAGAGAGGGAAGTTGGCTTACCCCTTATCGAGGTCCCTGTAGATCAAGAAGGACCTTATGTACACAGTGAACTATTAGGCCAAGATAGAACATTTTTACTTGATACAGGGGCAAGCCGAACAACCATAAAACGAAGTGAAGTTCCAGGGGCACCCCTCTCAGGCTCACAGAATATTTCCCTTGGTTTTTCAGGAAAACCTATCATTAACGAAGTATCACAGCCTCTTCCACTTACGATTGGTCCCTTGACACGAACTACAGATTTATTGCTTACTAAATCATGTCCAGAAAACCTGTTAGGTATAAAAACATTGAAAGCTCTAGGAGCTATAATATGTTGTTCTCCGGAAGGAGTAAGTTTGTTTTTACGTGATTTCAAAGGGCACTATGTGTCCCGAGACATGGATCACCGACTGCAGACTTTACCCACACATTTATGGGCACAAGGCCCTACAGATGTTGGTTGCATGAACATTACACCATATCGAGTCACACTAAAGACAGGAGTGGTACTACCACGAATGCGACAATACAAGTTACCCCCAGATGCTGTAGTGGCTTTACTGCAAATCATTGACGAGCTTATTACCCAAGGAGTGGTTGTGGAAACCGACTCCAATGTATGTAATTCCCCGATAATTCCGATTCTTAAACGAACTGATCCAAAAGCCCCGCCAGTATATCGATTGGTTATTGATCTGCGCGAATTAAATAAATGTATTGTACCACAATACCCCGTAGTCCCAGATATTTCTTCATTACTGACAGCCATTGATTCCGAAGCAACATTCTTTACTGTAATTGATCTCAAGAATGCCTTTTTCAGCGTCCCAATAGATCCGGAAAGCCAATACTTGTTCGGATTTAGTTTAAATGGACGAAGCTTTAAATTCACACGCGCACCTCAAGGATTCACAGAAAGCCCCAGCATCTATAGCCAAGCACTGAAACGAGAACTTGACAGTATCCACATGCCAGTCAACACTGCCCTGCTTCAATATGTCGATGATCTGCTGATCACCGCTAGAAGCGAACCTGAATGTGAAAAAGCCTCACTGACGGTTTTACAATTTTTGGCCGAAAAAGGGCACAAGGTGTCCCCTTCTAAGCTGCAATTCTGTGTCCAGCGAGTTGTTTACCTTGGGCACTCGCTGTCCAAGGAGGGAAGGCAGCTCACGTCAGATCGCATCCAGTTAATTGCTAACATGCCAATACCCAAGACACAAAAGGAGGTACGGGCTTTTATAGGCCTCACTTCATATTGTAGGCAGTGGATCCCTCAGTATGCATTTCTAGCAAAACCACTCATTCAGTTGACAACACAGGAGGCAGCCACATCGACTGTCCTCCCTTGGACTCAGGAACATACACAAGCTTTTGAAAGCCTAAAGAAAGCTTTATGTCAAGCACCTGTTTTAGCAACACCATGTTACAATAAACATTTTACGCTCTTTGTTACAGAACGCGAAGGTACTGCCTTGTCAGTACTCACTCAGGAACAAGCAGGATCACACAAACCATGTGCTTATTTTTCTAATACATTAGATCCCGTAGCTCAGGCTCTGCCTGCGTGCCTGAAATCAGTGGCAGCGACAGCTTTAGCAATCAGACAAAGCGATGCCATAGTGTTAGGACATCAATTGACAGTACAAGTACCACATGCAGTAGAGGTTCTCTTGAACCGCACGCAAACACAACACTTGACTATAGCAAGACTCACCGGTTACGAATTAACGTTGTTTCAGCCACACATAGAAATCAGACGTTGTAGTACATTGAATCCTGCCACACTTTTGCCAGTAAACGGAACAGATCCACTAGCACATGATTGTATTGAAGTTATTACTATCACGACGAAACCTAGATAAGACTTGACAGACGTCCCATTGTCAGATCCAGACCTGACGTTATATGTAGATGGTTCATGTATGAGAACAAGTACAGGAGAGCTAGTGGCCGCGTATGCAGTCACAACAGACACTGAAGTCATTGAAACAAATTGCATAAATACCTTGTCAGCTCAAGCAGCAGAGCTCATCGCTCTGACACAAGCCTGTATTCAAGCCACAAATAAGAAAGTTAACATATACACTGATTCACGTTATGCATTCGGAGTTGTACATGACTTCGGCGTGCTGTGGCGAGAGAGAGGTTATTTAACTTCTCACGGTGCCCACATTCAGCACGGACCCCTCATTCATGCCTTATTAGATGCAATACATCTACCCACTGCAATATCAATTATGAAATGTAAAGCTCATACGAAAGTTACTGATATCATTTCCCAAGGCAATGATCTAGCTGACAGAACAGCTGAACAGACTGCTCAAACTCACACATCTGACATGATAAAGACAATAGTTCCGACACCAACACATTGCATGACGGTTAAGGATCCCGCTCTTGACGTAATTGACATACAGACACATGCTACACCAGATGAAATAAAGAAATGGACTGAATTAGGAGGGATCCAAACGGATCAAGGATGGATGACGAAGGAAAAATCTGTATGGTTCCTTCCTGACTCTATGGTTCAAGTTATCATTAATACAATACATAGTCCAGCGCACCTAGGAGAAAAAGCTATGCTAGACAGCATTCAACACATTTGGTTCAACAAACATTTACGAGCAGCAGCTAAACAAAAAGTTCGTACCTGTATGATCTGTTGTCAGTTTAACCCAGGTAAAAGCATTCCCGTAGAACAGGGTGGATTTCAGCCTCCTGATCACCCTTTTGAAGTCCTCCAGATGGATTATATCCAGATGGAACGATGTCGAGGATTCAAATATGTTCTTGTAGTTGTCTGTGCTCTTTCCCGTTGGACAGAAGCATACCCGGTTTCAGATTACACTGCCCCGACTACTGCCAAACAGTTGGTTCGAGAATTCTTCCCACGGTACGGTTTACCACGTGTTCTCTACTCAGATAACGGCCAGCCGTTCTCATCCGAACTAATGAAACACGTTTCACTTTTGTTAGGCTATCAATGGAAATTTCACTGTGTCCGACACCCCGAGGCAGCAGGTCTCGTGGAACGACATAATCAAACTCTGAAAATTAGATTGTCCAAAATATGTAGGGAGAAAGGTGTCGATTGGGTAGTAGCCTTACCAGTTGCACTCTTTTACATGAGAATGGTAGCGCACTCTCGAACAGGGCTATCCCCTTATGAGGTGATCTTTGGCAGACCACCGAATATGTGGGGGACGCCTATACCACGCAAAATAACTGACGTTGACTGTAATATGCTGACAGATTACCTGGCTTCCTTGATGTCTGCACTACAATCTTGTCGTTCACAGGTAGCTGCAGCCTTTCCCGACAACACCGAGGTGAAACCCCATGACGTAGTTCCCGGGGACCTGGTGTTAGTGCGGAATTTTGACCGGAAGACTCAGCTGGATCCTAGGTGGAAATCGCCTCAACTTGTACTGCTCACCACGAGGACAGCCGTGAAGATCGAAGGTCGCAAAGGTTGGATACATTCAAGTCATATCAAGAAATTTCATGGACTACCGTCTGATGTAAACGATACACCTCGCGTGTCTTCACCGATTGACTCAAAGCTTCCTTTGGTTGAACAGAGTGATAAGGAACTATACAAACTAAAATTACGGTCTAATAAGTCAGACAATTTGATTGTTTAAGTCCTCTCCAAGGTGAATCGGTCGAATTTGTCTCTGACATGTATCCCCTAGACCTGAATAGAGAAAGAAACCGAAAGATGCAGTTGAAAAAACATGCGTACTGTAAATCACTGCGTAGTCATTGCACAGTGACGTTATTAATTTTGTTTTTCTTAAGTCTTTTAATAATTGCTGCAAGTATATTGTTGCACATATATTATCCTATTTCTAAACATGTTTACAATGTTACTGCTGAACATTCTTTTAGTGAATTACCCCCGCATGAGTTGTCCTATAGATTTGCGCTGCGCAATAACACTTTTATTAGTATGTTACATCATTCCCATCAGACTAGCAATGCTACAAATTGTTGGATATGTGGCCGACTCCCTCCCTATCAGAACTATAAGGGAATTCTGCCTCTCTTTCCATATCCGTTCACACACAATGGCTCCTGTGGAGCATGGTTTAGTTTAATTAATTCCTTAGATTCAAATTCCGCAGTTTATCAAGACAACTGGGTATGGGGAAACCTGAACTTAGTTTTGCTTAAAGTCTGCTATCCTGACAAGGAGGGACTTCCCAAAAGAACAGGAACTGATCTAGAAAATGAAGTATACGGATTAGGTAATTTCACGCTTAATCTCATGATCCTGAATGTTGAATCCGAAGCTGCACCAATCTTGCCCGCCATGTCCGTATTCCCAGTAAAAGGGGAACTATGTATAAGAAAGAATGGTTCCATACATATGGGCCATAGTAGATGCACCACTGTAATAGAATTCAGTGATCAAGGCAAGTCTACATTTAGAGCTTCTCGCCATTCCTACTTCGTATGTGGTCAGACTGCATATATACGTTTGCCTCTAGATTGGGATGGTACCTGTTACATCGGATTCCTTTTGCCACCTGTTTTCCTAGCTCCTCCTGATTATCACAGAAATACTCATTTAGTACACAATAGAGAACGGAGAGATCTCCCAATTGTCGATTACACTGAGACGGCATGGGAAAAATACATAGATTTCAATAAAGGTCTCTTTCCCTATATAGGTACAGTCACTAATAGTAAGTTGATACGTAGATTAACGAGAACCCTTGAAGCAGTAGTGAACGAAACTATTTCCGCCTTAGGCAATTTAACAGAAGAGCAGTCTGCTATGCGGATTGTTGTGCTTCAAAATCGTCTTGTCCTTGACGTCATCCTGGCCGATAGGGGCGGAGCTTGTAGGGTCATCGGATCAAGTTGTTGCATTTTCATACCAGAAAATTCGCCGTCAGTATATAAAGCCATAACTCGCCTTCATAAGATTGTAAGCCAGATACACCAGAATCCAGGCACCTGGACTTGGTCCGGTTGGTTTTGGAGTGTATTGTCAGCCTGGGGATGGAGGGTCCTATCCTTCCTAGGTATTGGCTTTCTCATACTATTCAGTTGCTGCTTATGCCTACAATGTGGACCAGCGATTTGTGGTCTGTGTGCCACATCGTGTATTCCACCACCAAGATTTCATTCATCCCGGAAGAAGAAAGAAGAACAAATGATGCTATATGAACAGATCGACGGATTGATGAAGATTGATATCTCCTAAGGGCAAGTAGGGGACAAGGAGGGAATGTGGAAATATGGATTTTTATGATCAGTTATGTCCCCTATCTTGGACCCCAACGGTTTCATGTATAAATCACAAGTACATGTATGTTCCCTCCAGTTCCAGTTATGAAGACGCAAACACATGTGCGTCCACCGTCAACATGTCCTCTTTCAGATCCGCCATGAATGGGCCGGATATTCTATTCCTAAGTATGAAAGGCCACCGGCTTTATATGGTTCATTTATCCTATTTTACAGTCCAGGCGAGTAGGCCCTGATTCTGCCATTAAGCCTTTTCCTGCCTTCTGCCTCTGAAAGCTCCAGTCTGAGCTCGCATCTGTATCCATGAACTTTGTCCTACTCCCTGCGCGGCTAACGGTGCCTGACTCGGCCTGTCTGCCTGCCAAAAACCATATTTCACCTTCAAGATTATCTGCTCTGCTCCGCTCCTCATCCGATGCATTCCTGTCTCGCAGTTTAGGTAAACATTCCTCCAGCTACCGTGCAAAGGGGCCAGGCCTCGCTGTCCTCATGCAAGTAATTCATAGCCCTGTTACCATGGAATATTCCTACCCCCTCGCATCTAGTGTAGACACTTAGACGCTTGTACACGCACTAACAGTCAGTATAGTCAGTATAGAATAAGATTCTATCCTAAGAGACCTCTCTTTTTGGATAACACAGTTCTTTAAACATAGGATATTAGATATGATTTGGGATTAGGTTGACATAACCCCAGACTTTTGTCTCCACATGTAGAGCTAAATGTCAAGTTCCCTTCACCCCCTAGTTGCACGTCAATCACACGTCATGCTGCTGCACGCGCATCTCTGCCAAGTATTTTTGTTGACATTGCGAAATTCTTTCATGGAACCACCCATTTGTGACATCATACCTAATGACGTTCTTTAGTTACGCCTAGTTACACCCATTTTAGTTACGCATGTATGTCTTTATCTCTGTTATCAACTGTTACGCCTCCTGCATCTGTTTCACTGTAATGCCTATTCTATAAAAATGATTACCTGTCAATAATGTATTGTCCTTCACTTCCTGAACCTTCGTGGTGATGGAATATGAAGCCCACAAATTCGAATTGTGTTTTGGAATAAAGCCCGTTCCGAACCTCTAATACCACGGATTCTGCCTCTTATTTTACTGAGCTATTCTTATTAATATTCCGCATCAAATTAAGTACCGGTAATTAAATTATTTACCACAGTCCCACTATGCCAATTTTGGTATCAGCGAACCGCAAATGAGCAACGCGGTATGTATGAGTGTTTTCGTCATGTTTCACTGATGAATTCACCGTGCATACGATACCACATATTGAACCCTCTGGGTTCCATTTTAGTACAGTAGCCATTTTGTGGTTGCCCTCACATAGGCTGCGCACTAAGGCCATGCCTAGGCCTAAAAGGACACGTACACCTTCTGTGACTTCTCCCTGACCTGTGCAAGCCGACTCCGCTGCCCGAGGTCGATCCTGTCCAGCCAGTTCCTTTCTCGCGGCCTAATGTGATTAGCATCAGGGCTCGACCCATCATAAAGTCCTTGTTCACACACGATCTCTGACTAAGCTATTTCACACCTGACTATGTTTCCTACTTTATGGCTTGTTTTACGAGCAGGAGGTGCCCGTTTTATTGGGGTCCGCTGTTATCTGATGAGAGTTCTGAGCCTTGCTGGGTACAATGACTGTATGCTTAACGAACTGAAATGTGGGATTGTCATTATGACTCTGCTATTTCTTTGAAACTAAAGTATGTGAATGACCGCTTGTAAAACAGGGGCGGTGTTGGCCCCAAAGCGTAATTTTGTGTATATAAGCAAAGACTGGTTTTTGGTTCAGGAGCAGTCTCCTGAGAACATACATCGTGGTGTACTTCTCGGATACCTGTGATTGGTCTGCAGCCAAAAAAATACGATCTTTGATTTCACCTAGAAGACTCTGTGTTTCTGTGGGTCTGAAACAGGAAGAATCCGAAGTCTTATGGTGTGTTCCCCTGCACCGCTGGGTTCTAAAAACCCGGTACTTCAGTTGGCGCCCAATGTGGGGCGATTTCAGCGGTACCGGTCAAAGCCAGAGGTTCGTGAGGAGCTTCGTGTGGAAATTCTGGAGAAAGGCCGCCACTTCATCGACCCCTGCATGTCGACGTGGTCCGAAAGTCTTTTCTGCGAGGTTCTCCGCGTCCCGACGGCTACAAAGGACTGCTGCCCTGATTAATCGCCCTGTTTTGGACCCTTGACGATTTGGTAGAGCGAAACAATTGAGAGAGTCTTCTGGTGAAGTCATTGATACCTCAGTTAAGTATAAGTGGAGCGTCTCCCAGTTTGTTTGGTATCCTTCGGGATTTTGGTATCCTTCGGGATCGCTTTGATTTGGGTCTTGCAAGTGCCAAAGCCAGAGGACTCGTGTATTCACGAGACTATCGTATTCAATAATCCTTTGAAGTTTGAAACTAGACTAGTGAGCGAAGATGCCTGGTTCTAGTATATTTGGAAATTTGTTTTGTTTTGGTTGTAAAAGGGATTCCCGATTGGAGGACTCGTGTCCGGTTCCTTCAATTGGAACTCCAACTTATGAGCTTTATGTAAAACATGGCATGGGCCCCATTACGTATAATGAAGTATGGGTCCGATACACCAGAAAGGATGGTGTTTTAAAATGGCCCCAAAATGGTAGTTTCGACACAGAGATCCTAGATAACCTAGAAGTTAAATTATTCAAGAAGAAAGCCCGGCCGGCGATGTTTGATTCCTTCTGCCTATGGCGAAAGGAAGCCAAACAAAAAGAAATTAAATTAGCAAAGAAAAACAAAAGAGAGAGAGGTATGTCGATAATGCAAGCAGCTGTGCAGTTTAAAGATAATGAAGAGGACCAAATGAATGAGCAGTTGCACAGGCAACGCAAATTAGTCATTGATAAATGTTACCCAGTTTTGCCACCCCTTCAACAAGATGAGTCAAAAGAGAAAGAGAAAGATTCCCTGATGTCGCATTTGCTAAGTTCGCCACCCCCGTATGCGCAAAATGCTACAGCGCCTCCGCAACCCGTAAATGTACAGCCTCCAGCTAATGCACCGCAAGCTTTCCCGCAGCCGCCAGCTCCTCCTCAGCCGGCTCCTATCCTGATAGCACAGCCTTCCCAAGGGCCGCCGATTTTATTACCTACCACTTCTGCGCCCCTTGCGACTTTACCTAGCACATCAGCTGCCTCTCTTGGTGCCCTACCTACTGCTACCCCTGTATCTGCACCTGTTTTTCTTCTCTCTGTTTTCCCCCGGTTCTTGCCTTGACTTCTCCTTCTGCAAGACAACGAATAGCTAGTGCAGTCACTAGTCTTATATCACCCCTCTTTGGGTCGTCTACTACGACCCCTGGTCCACAACGTAAGCAGTTACGTAGTCAAATACCTGGTTCTAGAGAGAAAGAAGAACTGGACCGCATGGCACGTAGATGGATTGTTTATCCTTCTAGATATGATGTAGAATCTGTTGTTAATGTTTTTCATCAGTGGGAAGCGCCACAACAGCGATACGTTTTTGAGAAAATGTGTGAAATCCTATGCGAGGAATCTGAAGATAATGATTTAGACTCCAGTCCGCAAGAGTTGTGTCAAGTGCGATTTGAATTTGGAAAAGGTACGATTGTGGGTTCTGATGTTGAGAAAGCAGTTGCGACACTGCTGTCTTTCAGGAATGGGGATTGTCAGCAGTCGTTGTTTGGACAGGAATTCCCTGAAGGGAAACAGGTAAAAGCGCAACAATATCCGATGCGTGAGGTTCCTCCAGTTTGGAGACCTGGTGATGCGAATGCTGTTCCACCTGTTCTGCCACATTTTCAGCGTGTTTGGGAACATGTTCCCTGGAAACGATCTGAAGTTTTAGCCCTTAAACAGACATTGCCTGACCCCCGTAAGAACCCTGCAGGATATTATAAGGAGTTATCGCAGACTGCAGAATCGTGTGTCAGGAACCTGGCTGACATAGATACGTTGTTCGGAAATGTTGTTCCACAGCCTTTGTGGGGATTGATTCGTAATGCAGATCATGCTGCAGAACTAGGTGACACATGGGCTAATATCATTAATGCGGACAATAGACAGGTCGGTGGTGCCAAGCCTGAGCCCGTGGTAGCAGAACTCCCTGGTAGAATGATTAATTATATGAAAACTTTAATGCCCGCAATACGTGTAAATTGGGATAAATTATCCGCATGCAAACAGAAGAAAGATGAAACAGTGTCCGATTTCTTCACCAGGTTAGAAGAAACATTTATCGACCACAGTGGTCAGGACATGAGTACAGAAGGGGCCAACGGTTATTTGTTGATAAATTTGTGCATAATTTGCTTCCAGAGTTGTGTAAGAAATTAAAAGATTCGGAGAGTTCTTGGGCCGTTTCCTCTTCAGCGCAAATACTGGCTACTGCGCAGTATTATGAGAATAGGGATAAAGATGAGAAGGATAGAACAGAGAAGAAAACAAAAGAGTTGAAAACGAAGGTTCTTTTACAGCAGGCTTATCCGCCATGTGCAGGTCAGAATAATTATAGGCAAACCCAGGGTATCTATCAGCAACCCCAACAGTTCCAGAATAATCAGCAAATGTATGGGTATTATCAACCATGTGTCCCTATCGGTCCCAATCAATGTTCATATTGCAAGGAGGAGGGTCACTTCAAAAATAATTGTCTTAGATTGTCGCAGCGCACAAATAATGCTTATGGCGCAAGAGGTAGCGGTGACCAGCAAGCCCCAAGAGGTAGAGGACGTGGAACTGTTCCCCAGAACGCGCGACCTCTTCCGCCTCAAAATACGATGAATAGTTTTGATCAGCAAGCCAATGCGACTGGCAAGACAGCGCAGTACTATAATAATGACTACTATGCAGAGGATGATAATACGGAAGGGAATAATTACTAGGACAGCCATAGACAGAGAGAGGGAGTTGTTTCAGTGCCAGTGGATCAGAGCGGACCGTATGTTAAGGTGACTACAGCGGGTATAACAGAGCCCTTTCTGCTGGACACTGGTGCTGCAAAGAGTTCTATTATACGCTCAAGACTCCCTGGCGCGCCTTTGTCTGGCGAAATGAATGTTTCCGTAGGTTTTTTCTGGCGCCCCGGTTAGAAACCCGATCTCAAGTCCTATGGCCCTTTCTGTTGGACCTTGTGAGCTGAAATCACCCCTCATCCTAACGACAGGATGTAATGAAAACCTGTTAGGATTGGATCTGTTAAAGAGATTACATGCAACATTATATTGTTCCCCCTCAGGAGTACAACTTACGCTGGGTAAAGAAGTGATTTCTCCCATGTATTTGTCAAAGAATGAATTGCCAGCTGAATTGTTGTCTCTTCCTGATGCCCTTTGGGCCACTGGCCCTAATGATGTGGGCCTTTTGGAAATACCGCCGTATGTTGTCATTTTAAAAGCCAATGTTAAATTGCCCCGCATTCCCCAGTACAAGATCTCTAAGGAAGGTGAAAAAGCGTTATTAGCAATTATCTATGATTTAATTGAGAAGGATGTAATTGAAGAGACAAGAGGCAACGTTTGTAATAGTCCTGTTCTGCCTGTTTTAAAACGTACTGACCCTTCTCAGCCACCTGTTTACAGATTTGTGATCGATCTTAGAGAGGTCAATAAGGTTGTTGTGCCACAGTTTCCAGTGGTCCCTGATATAACCGCCTTGTTGACTATGATCCCAGCTTCCGCTGCTTGGTTCTCAGTAATTGATTTGAAGAATGCTTTCTTTATTATCCCCATTGCAGAGGAGAGCAGGGATATTTTTGGCTTTTGTTTAGGAGGACGAAGCTTCCGTTTTAAACGCGCTCCACAGGGCTACTGTGAAAGTCCATCAATATACAGTCAGGCTTTGAAAGCGCAGCTTGATGCCCTTGTTTTACCTAAAGGTGCTACCCTTATCCAGTATGTTGACGATTTACTGATCGCCGCAGATACTGAGGAGATTTGTAAAGGAGCTACATCATCATTGTTGCGTCATCTGTCTACCTTCCATCACAAAGTGTCTCTCTCTAAGCTGCAATATTGTCGACAAGAAGTGACCTATTTAGGTCATCTCTTCTCGAAGGAGGGAAGAAAGCTGACCCCAGAAAGAATCCTAGCCATTACACAATTAAACATGCCAAAGACAAAGAGAGAAGTGCGTGCTTTCCTGGGCATTACTTCATATTGTAGGCACTGGATCCCTAGTTTTTCTTTATTGGCAAAACCATTGCTAGCATTAACATATAAAGATATACCAAATCCTGTCCCATGGTCTGAGGAGTGTCAGAAAAGTTTTGTGGAATTACGTAAGGCATTATGTTCAGCTCCTGTGTTGGGTACCCCCGACTATAGTAAGCCTTTTACCTTGTATGTTTATGAAAGGGACGGTTGTGCATTGTCAGTACTGACACAGCCTTTTGGAGACAGACCGCGCCCATGCGCGTATTTTTCATCGACTTTGGACCCTGTAGCAAGGGCATTGCCAAGTTGTTTAAGAGCTACAGCGGCAGCAGCTGCGTCTATTTAACAGTCTGCTGGACTAGTGATGAATAACACATTGATTGTAATGGTTCCTCATGCAGTGGACACATTGTTAAACAGGACCAAGACACAGCATTTAACTAATGCTCGATTGTCAAGTTACGAGTTGACGCTGCTAGCAAGTCATGTACACATAAAGAGGTGCAATACGTTGAATCCAGCCACATTATTGCCAATTTCAGCAGACACAGATGAGGTTGAACAGCATGATTGTCTGTTCAGAACAGAAGAAGAAACAAAAGGGAGAGTGGATCTTAAAGATACTCCCCTGGTTGAATGTGATGGTACTTTATGGGTGGATGGTTCATGCTTCAAGCTTCCGAATGGTGATACGACTGCTGCGCATGCTGTCACGACTCTGCACACGATTGTTGAAACTGCACGCGTACCACATAATTCAGCCCAAGCAGCAGAATTAATTGCACTCACAAGAGCATGCGTGTTGTCGAAAGGAATGAAAGTGAACATATATACTGACAGTCAGTACGCTTTTGGTGTGGCCCATAGTTTTGGGCGTTTGTGGAAAGAACGTGGGTTCCTGACTTCGCATGGAGCTAAGATTCAGAATGGTCAGTTAGTGAATGATCTTCTTGAGTAGCTGACCTTGCCATTACAAATTGTGATTGTGAAATGCAGCGCACACAAGAAGGTTACCGATGATGTTGGGTGTGGTAATGCATTTGCTGACGAAACCGCTAAAGAAACAGCAAAAGATGTGACAACCCGAATATATGTTGCAGGCCCTGCAAGATGGGTTGGTGATGTTGGAATGTGTGAAGACACGATAGAGAGTGTGAAATCCCTTCAAGCTGAAGCCACAGAGAAAGAATTAAGTATGTGGAAAGAGAGTAAGGGTAAATTAGATGAAAACGGTTGTTGGATTGATTTGTCAGAACACCGGCGATGGTTGTTACCTGATGCATATGTACTTCCAGTGGTTACGATGGCGCATGGAATGGCACATATCAGTGTGAAAGGGATTTGTAAGTTGTTGGCTCCAGTATGGCAGAATGCTGGAATCCCTAAATGTGCAGAGAATGTAGTCAAAAATTGCATGGTATGTCTGAAATACAATCCTGGTAGGGGAACCTCAACTCCACCTGGTCATTTTGCGCCTCCATCATATCCTTTTGAAGTTCTGCAACTAGACTTCATCCACATGGAAAGATGCAACAATTTGAAATATGTACTGGTTGTTGTTTGTGCCTTTTCAAAATGGATAGAAGCATATCCCCAAAAGACAATACTGCCTTATCCACAGCTAAAGCCCTAGTTAAAGAATTTTTCCCTAGGTTCGGAATGCCAAGGATGGTATGGAGTGATAACGGGAGTGAATTTGTAGGCTGAGTGATGAAGGATGTGTGTGAGGGACTAGGCATTAAGCAAAAGTTTCACACTGCAAATCACCCCTAATCAGCTGGATTAGTAGAGTGCTATAATGGCACCTTGAAGCTTAAGTTGGCCAAAATTCAGGCGAGCTCCGGTCTTAAATGGCCTGACACTCTGCCCTTAGCACTCCTATCAACAAGAATGACTGTGCATTCGCGAGTGGGACTGAGTCCGTATGAGATTGTGTTTGGCCGTCCGGCCAATGTATGGGGAGTGCCAAGGCCGACAAAGTTCTGTGAAATCGAATATCCAGTACTGCTTGATTACCTGTATGAATTGACGGCTAAATTGCGTGTCTTACACCAACAGGTTCACGATACTCTGCCCCAGGCCTCTGAAGCTCCAGGACACCCTTTTAATCCTGGAACGTGGGTGCTAATTAAACATTTTCAACGTACAAAGAATGATGAGCCCCGTTGGATTGGCCCCCACCTAGTCCTGCTATCGACAAGATCAGCAGTTCGAGTGAAAGGGAAAAAGAATTGGGTCCACGGCATACATTGTAAGAGGATCCCTTTGCCCCTACCGTATGATCGGTGGGTCCAGGAGGAGATCGCTGACTCCGAGGCTGAGACTGTGCCTCGCTTTGTGCCATTTAGCGATGCACGTGTAAAGGGGACAAATACAGAGCGAGAAAGTGACGACATTCTGCAAGAAGCTATATCGCCATCAATTCGATTGGATACCACAGAGCCTGAACTTTTGTTTCAAGACCAGACAGTACCTGGCAGAAACAGGTACAATTTGAGGTCAAGAACTAAGGACAAATAAAAATTATTTTCCTTTGATATTTTCAAAAGTGCAGCTCTCTCATCTGAGAAACTTTTTGACTTTTTGTTTTTCGAACCACCATCCGGGTTCAGCTGCAGGGTCGCGGTGCCAAGACTTTGGGGTACAAGCCGAAGACGCTAGGTCGACGGTTCTGGTTGGTCTAGGGCGTTCCCTGAACTAACAGGTGTACTCCTTAGCAGAAGATACTCATCCGCCGCGAGCAGCACGATTAGAGGATGGAGTTTTTCAGGATGAAGAGGCCCACTGAGGAAATAAATTTCAAGAGCAGAATATGTAAAATAATGAATAGCAAATGTTTTGTAGTATTATGTCTGTTTGTACTATCTAGCATAATGATGTTTTCTGTAGGTTGTGTATTATTGTCTTTCCAAGTGTCATTTGCACCCACTGTACAGCCCACACCTCTTCCTACTGTTTTCCAACACTCTTTCCACCCTCTGCCAGAACACAAACAAGCTAGACGTGCTGAATTTGTAAACAATTCGTTCATTCAACTCCTACACCAGCACCAACTAGGTTTGAATACAACGAACTGCTGGGTGTGTGGTTTGATGCCGCACACCATTAATAAGGGCATCCCATATCTAGTACTGCCATTTAGCTATAATGGGTCATCATGGGCATTCCAGACCATGTTTCTTTTTGCGCTTGAAACCTACTCCCAGCGACCACCGCGCTCCATTAGACCTAACTCGAATAATAAAGCCTTGATGAAAGGAGTTGTAGATATGAGTAGAGATATTGATGCATATACATCTATTCCCAAGGATGAGTTGCGAGCTTATGTAGGTTGGAACGCGACTGGGTATAGCATCAGTTTGGTGAAAAACAGCGCAAAAGTTCATCTCCGATTTGGGTCGTACCCCATATAGGTCGGTTCTGTCTACAAGGTAATGGTCAGAATCCAAGAGCTCAACTAGGGAAGAGTAACTGTACTGAAACATACACTTTTCCATCACAGTTTTCCCCTGCGTTTTTGGCTGCCAAGGGTACATACTTTGTCTGCAATGATCGAGCATATACATGGTTGCCCCCTGATTTCTCGGGCACGTGCTATGTGCGAATTTGCTACCGCCAACATTTACTGCCGCCTCTGATTATCACAAGACCAGAGTTGTGAGAGGCGTTGTTAGTAAGGAAGATACTGCCGGTCAGGAAGCGGGAGACTTTTTCCTGGGTTTCCTGCCGTTTTGGGGACCAATGGTCAATAGTCGGAACCTGAGACAACTGACCCGTGTAGTTGAATCCACTGTTAATGTAACGGCCGGTGCCCTTGGTAACTTGACAGCTGAGCTTCAAGCGGATCGCCTGATGACGTTGCAGAACCGTATGGTTCTAGACGTCATACTTGCAGACCGTGGTGGGGTATGCAAGGTCATCCAATCGAGCTGTTGTATTTTTATACCAGATAACGCTCCGACAGTCTACAAGGCCATTTCCAAACTGCATAAGATTTCCGAATTCATTCACGTAGATAAAGGAGATTGGTCAATGATGGGGTGGTTCTGGGGACTGATATCAGCTTGGGGATGGAAGATTCTAATAGTCATTGGAATGATTTTAGCCATCCTTTTTCTGTTCTGTGTATGTATACAGTGTGCCCCTGTAATGTGTAGCCTCTGTGTTACATCATGTGTAAGGAAACCTATATCAAAGGATGAGCTAAGCAATAGGATGATGCTACAGCAACATCTCCATGACTTTATGAATATAGACTTGGACTCAGATTAGTATAGTTCTTGCCTATGTAAGGGCAAAAGGAGGGTCTGTGGTACTGTAAAAATCGGAGCCGTGTAGGTGGCATGGTCCCACTATGCCAATTTTGGTATCAGCGAACCGCAAATGAGCAACGCGGTATGTATGAGTGTTTTCGTCATGTTTCACTGATGAATTCACCGTGCACACGATACCACATATTGAACCCTCTGGGTTCCATTTTAGTACAGTAGCCATTTTGTGGTTGCCCTCACATGGGCTGCGCACTAAGGCCATGCCTAGGCCTAAAAGGACACGTACACCTTCTGTGACTTCTCCCTGACCTGTGCAAGCCGACTCCGCTGCCCGAGGTCGATCCTGTCCGGCCGGTTCCTTTCTCGCGGCCTAATGTGATTAGCATCAGGGCTCGACCCATCATCAAGTCCTTGTTCACACACGATCTCTGACTAAGCTATTTCACACCTGACTATGTTTCCTACTTTATGGCTTGTTTTACGAGCAGGAGGTGCCCGTTTTATTGGGGTCTGCTGTTATCTGATGAGAGTTCTGAGCCTTGCTGGGTACAATGACTGTATGCTTAACGAACTGAAATGTGGGATTGTCATTATGACTCTGCTATTTCTATGAAACTAAAGTATGTGAATGACAGCTTGTAAAACAGGGGCGGTGTTGCCCCCAAAGCGTAATTTTGTGTATATAAGTAAAGACTGTTTTTTGGTTCAGGAGCAGTCTCCTGAGAACATACATCGTGGTGTACTTCTCGGATACCTGTGATTGGTCTGCAGCCAATAAAATGCGATGTTTGATTTCACCTAGAAGACTCTGTGTTTCTGTGGGTCTGAAACAGGAAGAATCCGAAGTCTTAGGGTGTGTTCTCCTGCACCGCTGGGTTCTAAAAACCCGGTACTTCAGTTACCCATACATCACAAACACGCACACATACACCCACCATTCAAAAGCAAATACACACGCTTGCACTCATTCACATATACAATCAATCAATGCACACATGCATGCACCAAACATTAATAAAAAGAAAACGTACTGGGCTGCAGCTTTGATCACAGGTGGCAGGAGGGATGCCTCCGAGGTTCCTAGAGGGTTGGAACGGCCACCTTCTCTCATGGGCTGAGGAAGTGGGCTGGGGGTCAGTAAAAATTGCTGACTACATCCCACTCTGTGGCAAGCGTCACTTATGGACACGCTGCGCTGTGCCCTTCAGGGCTTAAAACAGAATCGCCCAGATCCATGTCTATCAGTGACATGCCCCCTTATAATGAGCGTGGGGACATCCAAGCACTTTGCCAGGCTGATGAGGTCACGCTCAAGGCTGTGAAATCCTAAGCCTGGCATACTTCAGCTCAGACAGACAGCCAGACACCTGTGCATTTAGAGCATGTACACCACCTAGGTGCCTGACCTGCACATTATGAGTGTTAGTCAGGCTGACCTTTGTTGAGCCTGACAGACACTCTTCATGTTTGCAAAAAGGTGGGGGCAGAGCATGCTTTAGATACTGTGAGCCAGTGCACATCCACTGTGTGGATTCAGTCTGAGCGGGGACGTAATGGAGGCTCCCACATCCCCCGCAATGCAGGTGGCCCCCAGGGTTCCTTACTTTGAAGGGAACCCCTCACCTCCCAAAACCATGCCATTGCATGCCTTGCAGAATGTTTGCAATGGCACGGACTGAGAAATAGGTAAATGCTCAGTAAAGTCACTCTGCGTTCCCAAGCAAGCCACCTGCATCACATGTGGGCCCCAACCCTTCCGGGAGACCCTACTGATACCAAGCCCAATAAATCTCTGTGCGATCTGGGAGACAACGGGACACCTCATCACATTTTGCGGGAGGAACCCATCATTTTGTGTTACGCCACTGAGTCTGGGTCTGCCCACTGCACCAGCAGCATGGTAGCCAAACAGCCAGAGGCTTTATGATATTCTTACCCTCATACAGTTAAAGTTCACTGATGTGCCTGATGGAGGATTTCTTACACAATCGAGCAAATTAAACTGTTAAGAATACTCTCACACAAAGGAGTAAGAAGGAGAGAGCATTTAGCGGTGCTTTAAATGGGCCGGTACTGTCCGGTACTGAGTACCGGCACTTTTTTATTTTGAGAGGGAGAGTACCAGCACTTTTCAATAATGTTGTAATGCTTTTAATTGAAGCGTACCGGCACTTCTCAGAAACAAGCAGGTACCCTGGTACAGAGTACCTGCAGTTCTATTTTTCCATTTAAAGCACTGGGTACAGGACTAGAATTTTGAGGCTGAAATTTGCTGATCCATTGTGCTATGCAAGTGTGGGTTCGGAGGAAACTGGAAAGTTACAACATAAACTCTATGACGTATCTGGCTATGGCAGCATAAACTAACCTCAGGAGAAAGCTACTCGGGAGTACCTGGATTTATGTCGAAAGGCGAATGTAAAAGGAATATCCTTAGTAATTCCAAAATCATTATTTCTCAGTAAAAAATTGCCAAATAAATTGGCAGTCTCTTACCCATGCATTTCCATTATGAAGCCAATTGAAACATTTCCATGGTGTAGCGGCGCTGCTTCAAGACTGAGAGTGAGACAGAAAAACAAAAACACTGATCCAACCGCTTCCTGTCATTGCCTGAGCTAACATTTGGTAAGTGATAATTGCTGCGTGCAGGGGTACCGAGCTCTTGCAAATACTGAACAATAGATTTTAATTGGAGCTCTGGGGATGGAAATGTTCAGCTCAAGTTCCCGCGAGATTGTTTCTTCGACCTGAGGAGCAGTGCGCCGAGTAATTTTTGATCAGCCTGACTGTCAGGGCGGATCAGTGTCACCATGCTACTTACCTCACGGAAAATGCACCAGCCTACATATGAAAATAAGGGCATTATCTGACAAGCTGTAGTGGGTTTCAGCCGGAAACTAGAGTCTAATTGAGAGGGAAGGAAATAATAAGGATTACATGTAACCTGCAATAGAAATTGATGGAGCAGTGGAATAACCGATTCAGAGACGTGTGTAATCGAAAGGCCATGGAATAAATGTTCAGTTGCTAAACTCATCTTTTAACCCTTCATGATTAATAAATCAAAGATAATTTAATAAGTAATAATACAATTTGTCAATAGTGCTGTCTGTTCTGCAAATATTAATTTATGCTTCTCAAGGACACACATTTCGGCCATCTTACACCTTATGCCATGCTAACTAAAAGTATACATACAAACACACACACTCATTTTATACAATAGATATATAACAACACGCAAAATATGAATCATTAAGATGTACTTATGTAGCCTGTACTGCAATAATGATTAGTTATGATTCACAATCAAGAAATACCGAATTGCAATTAGATATTCAGATGCAGATTTATCAATATTTCACAAAACGCAGTGCAGCATCACCTTGCTGCGCTACGTGAAAGGAAGATGGCAGAGATGCGCCATATTTAACAATATTTAGCGCATTCTTGTCCTCTCTTTGTGCTGGCGCATTTTTGACTGCCTAGCGCCAACGCAGACACCCTTGCATGCAAGGGTGCCTGTGTTGCAGGCAGGATTGTTTATGTGCAGGAAGGGAGACCTTTCTGCACAAAAACAACTCTTAGAGGTTTTTTCTTCTTTCTTTCTATGTGTGCTGCATTCTGCAGCACTCATAGAAAGAGGAAAAATGAGGAGAAATAAAGATATTTTTCTCATCGCGCATCTCCTGTGAAGGTGCAGCATTTTGACACATTACCTGCATCTGGCAATTCACCAAAATCCATGGATGGATGAGTGGGAACAGCCACTCTCCACACATGGAATGCCTTTCCAGAACAGAGTAATGCAAGGCAGTGACTTTCACTGCCTTGCATTACTCCAGATTTTCTAAGCACCACAGGGCCATGCAAGGTGGCCTTGCATGGCTTGGTAAATCTGAATTTAGTGTTGCGTTGCCCTTGCGTTACCTTGCATGATGCAAGGGAAACGCAACACTTTGATAAATATGGCCTTGAATATATTGGTTCTGGCAGTCAATCGGTGAATCAGGAACCAAGCCGGGTTCAGTCTTAGAGGAGGGTGGAGAGGAAAAGCAACTCTAAGCTCTTCAATTATACCAGAAATCCTTAAAAATGGCAATAGTGATCTGAGGATGGTGGTACATAAAAGAGCACAAGTTCAGTTAGGCGGAATTAAAAATCCTGGTGGAGACTGTTGCTGAGAGTGACAAGCTCTTTGGAAAGTCATCTCTCAATGCACCAAAAGCAACAACAAATTTTATAGGGATGTTTCTGGGATGGTAGTAATGCTGTTGGAGTGACAAACAAGACCTCAGAAGAAATTAGAAAGTCAGTGGCGGCCTGTACTTTTGCCAGGGTGGGGGTGGGGAGCTACACACGCACACATACACACTCCCTCACACTCATGCATTCACACATGCACACACACACACACATCCATTCATAATATTCACTCCAAAATATTCACACGCACCAAACATTAGAAATAGAATCATACTTATCTGCTCAGCTCTGTCTCAGAGATCACAAGAGGTTTGGGACTGCTGCCTTCCCTCATTGACTGCCCCTGGTAACCCCACCCCACTCTGTGATGAGTGTCAGTGATTGACAGTTGACTCTGGGCACTTCAGAGCTTAGAACTGAAGCACCCAGGTCTGAGGCAATCACTGACGATCCCCCTCGGAATAAGGGGGAGGACCTTGAGGTACTTTGCCAGGCTGAGGATGTCACACCCACATGATCTGTGACTTCTTCAGCCCGGCAAAGTTAATCTCAGGCAGCCAGGAGCCTGCACATTTAGCGCTTGTCTAGCTTCTAGCTGCCTGACCCGAAAAGAAAGAGTGTCTGTCAGGCTGACCTTTGCTCAGCATTACTGACATTCTTTATTGTGGCCAAAATGTGGGGGGGCATGGCCCCTCAGTGCATTTGGACAGGCCACAGCTGTGGAAAGTCATATTAAGGAAAAGGTGGCAGTTAGAATAGTACAGCCTTCTGAGACTGGAGGTGGTTCTCGTAATGAAGTACCCCCACCACCAAACCAATGAAAGAAACAATTGCTTCAACATTTCTCGAAAATGGGATCACAGATATCTCTAAAATTGACACATCAGCCCCAACATCAGATCCGCCCGATTGTCCATCATAATAGGTAAGATACCATTGAAGTATGTCTGTGTGGTAAATATGGATATAATACAAAGTGGAGGCTACATGAAAAATCATCACTCACTCATGCAATAACTCACTCTCAATAACATAAAGTCACATCTCAAAGCTGACAAACATGCATCTCAAATGCCATGTAATGTAACACAAGCGCAATGCATCACAGGATTTGTAGTGCAAACATCCACATCAATTCATATTAAAAAAATACACAAAGTAATATTTTATGCTTAACAATCAATATTTATAAGTCTTGGACATCTTACAAGTTATCCTCTGATATAAATCCTAGTCATAATATATGAAAAGTGTTTTTTCTATATGTCTACGATTAAATATTATGCCATAATATGCACTTTGAGAAAATGGTACCACTCACCATGACTACTGCCGCTCAACACAGATCTATCTACATAAAGTATCGCTCTAGAGAGTGCACAGTCTACAACCCAACACAAGTGGAGTGAGTACATCAGATTCAGAAAGCCATAAACCAGAGGTATGGAGCTATCTATAACACCTTCAATCACTTTGGTAACAACCATACGACCCCAAATGCCTCAGTTAGTTTCACAGGACAAATCTCTACTGCAAGTCCACAAAAAAAGAGAACCACCAGGAACAGCAGACTACGGAGAAGATTCAGGAGGATTGGCACACCAATTTCAAAAGTTAAAAAATGCTGTTTTAGGAGTTCATAAAGAACATTAAAATGTCATTTGTGAACTAACCCATTGGGTGGAGAAATAAGAGAAAACTCAATCTGAAGACTGAGTTAGCTCAGCAAAATCGGGACCTAGAGGCACTGGGAGTAGAGGTTCAGGGGTGGCTGTATCACCCCCAAAATTAACAAGCTGCTGAATGAGTAATAGGGATGCCTTTAAATGTTGCTTTTATCTTGTCACAGAGTTTATTTGTCAGGCTCTATCTTTGTAGTCAGAGGATTTTTTAAAGCGATCTATATGACAATTTTGCTGGGAGTAGTCAGGTGTCGCAGCTGTGACCTTTAGCTTGATTCAATCACAAGAGAACTCCACACGATGTGTGGAGGGGGGAACTAGAGGCGTGGGGTTCTAGGAGCAGCAGCCTCCAATATTAAATGTTCATCACAAAAGAGCTGCTCCCAGTGTGATAACCCAAAGCGAGCTACAAGAACGTCGTGAGTGTGGGCATCTCACAAAAAGATACGGACTGGTCTCACACACCACCTGGTGTCATGCTTCATCATTGACCAGTCCTCGCCCTCCAAAACCTTCGTTTGATGGAAGACGGGCATACACTTGACGACAAGGATGCACTTCTAAGTGATGGAGTGGGGGCCCGTGACTATGTGAGTGAAATAAAAATTAAAAATCATTATAGTAGTCAGTAGCAATTCTTTAATGTGAAGTGAAAACTATATGATATTAAAATAAGAGTGACGGTAATTGGGATATTTATTGTTCCCAACCGTCTAGTGAATGATCTCGTGGATGGTCGACATGTTTCTGCCTGGGTGGCCCCGAAGGGTCCGCGGCATTCATCAGGACCTAAATAGAATAATAATGGGCTCCGTTCTTACCACAATTTGGTAATGTGTCACCACTGCGGGAGTGTGGTATAGGTCACAATTCACCGTCTAAGGGATGCTTCCAATAGTGAAGCCTGAAACAAAGTTTTAATAAGAGACAATGTAACTCGCTGGGTCAGTTGTACCTGTAAAAAGGAAAAAAGACAAAACAATGCATGCATTGGGTGTCGTGCGTGACACAGGTGTGTGCGTGACTCAGTGGCACTCTATTTGTGGATACTAGTGCGAAAAATTATGGTGGTAGACGATGCTGCCACCAGGCTTACCCTAATAATATGGACAAGTAGCCTCATGGGAGAAGAGGCGGAGAAGAGAACCACAACTGTGTTTCCTCTGTAAGAGAAAACATTTCAGGTAAAAGCGTTATGTGAAAAGGCGATTAGTCCTCATGTATAGCCAGCCTCAAAAGGCGAGTAAAGTTACTTCCACATTCCACATACTCATGCTGTCTTACTCGCGCTACCACCACACACTGCAGGCATACTCTTACTGTTACTCGCGATCATCGCGTCCTGCCACCTATGCGTCCGCTCATCGTTCTCCCGGATGTGCAAATGTCAGGGAGCGGGCGGGGTTTATAACGGCTGTCATCCCCGTGTCTAATTGAAGCAGTTAGCCAGAATCGATTTCACGTGGGTAATTCCCGGTGTCCCCGGCCGCCGCTGAATGGATCGTGAATGTCGGAATGGGGCGTGTAAAGGCCTCAATAGACGCTCGAGATACGAGGAGAGGGTTGGGTCCTGCCGGCCAATGGTTGGGATCTTGACGATCGTGCAGGCGATGATGTGCCGTTGGTGAGGTGCTCTGATTGGTTAAACTGTGAAGGGAAATCAAAGGCCCGCTCTGATTGGAGGAGTTAAGGCCAGGGGGCGTGACCGAATCGGAAAACGCGATGTAGCCCCCCTTCTTTTTTATTCCAGGGCAGGGGCAGAGGGAGAGGCCGACAAAAAAGAAGAAACGCAAGGGTCCAATGGGAAGACCAGCAACACCAACCACAGGGGATGACAACCAGGAGCAGAGGGAGAACGGAGATGCCCTCAACCAGCAGGGATTAACTAATATTGTTAATATTAGTACATACACACTCTCAACCGAAGAAAAATCCGTCCTCGAGAATGGTCTGGGCTTTGTTCCCACACCAAGAAACGACCCCTTTGGTCTTAATATGGAATTGGCCCAATTCTTCCGAAAAATCAAACTCCGCGACTTCTTCGGCGAAACAACAGAAACCAGCAAAGATGGTAGGAAATCAACAGGGCTACGTAAAAAATCAACTTTCCAACCTCCAATGCAGAGTATCTCGTGTGAAGTACTAGCATTTGAGCATGCTGTGCTCAGAGACATTGAGAAAATAGATTTCCAGAACACCAAAGGGTTTGACAACCTAACGGGGAGAGAACGTGTGGCCCTACAAAAACTAAAAGATAACCATGACATTGTTATAAAACCGGCAGACAAAGGGGGCGCCACCGTCATTCTGGACCACTCGATGTACCATGAGGAATGTCTAAGACTGCTAGCAGATACCAACAGCTACGCTACACACCAAACAGATCCCACTAAACGCATCATGAACAGAATAAAGAACATAGTGGAAGAGGGACTCGGTAACGATTTGGTTATGAGGCAAGAAGCTGATTTCCTGATCAACACGGAACCCAGGATGCCTAGATTCTACATCCTCCCAAAAATCCACAAGAATCGGATGCCCCCTCCGGGGAGACCCATCGTATCAGGGATTGGATCCGTGCTGGAACCCCTATCACAATTTTGTGATTGGTTCCTGCGGCCAATTGTGAAGGAGGCCGCATCCTATCTAAGGGACACTAAAGATGTCCTCTGCCTCCTAAGAGATTTGGAGATAGATCCCGTCAGTGACTGGCTCATAACTATGGACATTGAAGCCCTATACACAAGCATACCCCAACAGAGAACACTGGAAGTCGTAGAAAACATCATTCTACACAAGCAATGGGATTTCATCACCCCCCAACACTTTGTTATGGAATGTGCCGAACTGGCCCTTACAGAAAACTTTTTCCAATATGATCAAACCATCTACCATCAAATAACAGGAACTTCGATGGGGAGCACCTTTGCCCCTAGTATGGCCACTCTGTACGTCCAACAATTTGAGGATGACTTTGTCAACAATCCAGTGAACCCGTTTCTAAATCATCTCAAGGTTTGGAAACGGTACATAGACGACGTTCTGATTGTGTGGAGGGGAACAGAAGAAAATGCAACCGCTTTTGTACAGTGGGTAAACTCTCAAGATCGACATCTAAAGTTTACCCATTCCATCCACAAAAACCACGCTATCTTCCTGGACCTAGACATCACAATCATTGGTGGAGGGTTTTCAACAAAAGTCCACAATAAACCTACAGACAGAAATAGTTTACTTTTATACGAAAGTTACCACCCAAGAGCCCTCAGACAGAATCTTCCGGTCGGCCAGTTTCTACGGATAAGAAGAAACTGTTCTGAAAAAGAAATCTATACAGAACAAGCAAAACACCTTGAGAGAAAACTCATAGCACGGAACTATCCCAGAAAAATGGTTAAAAGGGCCAACAAAAGAGCAAGCAACAACCCCAGAGAAGCACTATTGGAGAACACCGAGCAAGTACAAACGGACGGACAAGTGTGTGTCACTACATTTACACCAGCATCAAACTCCATACAGAAAATCATCAGAAAAAGGTGGCACATACTGAATAGCGCTGGGAAACAATGGGAAACGCCCTTATTTGCGTACAAACGCAACAGAAACCTAAGGGATGAACTGGTACACGCCCAGATGACTACATTGGATGAGACTGAGCAACCCAGACTCTGGGACCAACCACGTGTAGTGGGTCATTTTGCCTGTGGCATGTGCAACTCCTGCAACCTCACAAAAAATACCAAAGAGGTTGACATAGGTACGGGCAAGCCCTGGAAACTCAACACATTCAGCAATTGTAACACGGAGAATGTTGTCTATCTCCTAACCTGTCCTTGCATGCTTCGGTATGTAGGTATGACTACTAGGAAGATAAAAACCCGTATCAACGAACACCGAAGCACTATAAGGTGCAAAAAGACCAATACTAAATTGACTCGCCATTTCTCCGAAGCTAACCATAAAGAAACAGACCTCAGCTGGACTGTACTTGAAGTCATGAGAAAAGGGAAATCTGACCTTACAACCAACCTCCTTTTTAGAGAACAACGATGGGTTTTCCGCCTCCGTACCCATGAGAGGGGTCTTAACGACGATATCCCATGGTTACAACTGACACGATAGAAAAGATGAATGTACTTAGTATATATTATCATTCTCCAATGATGCATACGTGTCTCCAAAACTCATGCCACAACAGAGATCTGACCCTCACACAAAACTCTAGCACCCCACCCATACGCAACACTCAGAATGAGCATCAGTGTGTGTGGGATGTGCATATTCTGGCTTAGACTTTTTTGAGGAGCTAGACACTGTTGTTAATACTTGGTTCACCACAGCACCATATGATTGCTGTATATATGGGAGTGATTATAACTTTTAAAACCATAGAAGTTCACTTGACGCGAGGTCGCTTCTGTGTATGACCGCTTCCTTGAATGACCATTTCTATGGACTCATAGTCATATTTTGCCATGTTTGCCACTTTGACCCTGCATGAAGTACAGTAATCTTTCTAGCACGTGGTTTACAATCTGCTTCGTACTTGCCCAGCATGAGACCCTCACAATGACCATCATATTCACTGCACAGAGCCACCTCCACTACGACCCTATCTTCAGGAGGATCGCGCAACCACCTTTCGAGAAATTATCCCTTGTATATCCCCATGCCAATGAATTCTGTGGCTACATCGCGTTTTCCGATTCGGTCACGCCCCCTGGCCTTAGCTCCTCCAATCAGAGCGGGCCTTTGATTTCCCTTCACAGTTTAACCAATCAGAGCACCTCACCAACGGCGCATCATCGCCTGCACGATCGTCAAGATCCCAACCATTGGCCGGCAGGACCCAACCCTCTCCTCGTATCTCGAGCGTCTATTGAGGCCTTTACATGCCCCATTCCGACATTCACGATCCAGGCAGCGGCGGCCGGGGACACCGGGAATTACCCACGTGAAATCGATTCTGGCTAACTGCTTCAATTAGACACGGGGATGACAGCCGTTGTAAACCCCGCCCGCTCCCTGACATTTGCACATCCGGGAGAACGATGAGCGGACGCATAGGTGGCAGGACGCGATGATCGCGAGTAACAGTAAGAGTATGCCTGAAGTGTGTGGTGGTAGCGCGAGTAAGACAGCATGAGTATGTGGAATGTGGAAGTAACTTTACTCGCCTTTTGAGGCTGGCTATACATGAGGACTAATCGCCTTTTCACATAACGCTTTTGTCTGAAATGTTTTCTCTTACAGAGGAAACACAGTTGTGGTTCTCTTCTCCGCCTCTTCTCCCATGAGGCTACTTGTCCATATTATTAGGGTAAGCCTGGTGGCAGCATCGTCTACCACCATAATTTTTCGCACTAGTATCCACAAATAGAGTGCCACTGAGTCACGCACACACCTGTGTCACGCACGACACCCAATGCATGCATTGTTTTGTCTTTTTTCCTTTTTACAGGTACAACTGACCCAGCGAGTTACATTGTCTCTTATTAAAACTTTGTTTCAGGCTTCACTATTGGAAGCATCCCTTAGACGGTGAAGTGTGACCTATACCACACTCCCGCAGTGGTGACACATTACCAAATTGTGGTAAGAACGGAGCCCATTATTATTCTATTTAGGTCCTGATGAATGCCGCGGACCCTTCGGGGCCACCCAGGCAGAAACATGTCGACCATCCACGAGATCATTCACTAGACGGTTGGGAACAATAAATATCCCAATTACCGTCACTCTTATTTTAATATCATATAGTTTTCACTTCACATTAAAGAATTGCTACTGACTACTATAATGATTTTTAATTTTTATTTCACTCACATAGTCACGGGCCCCCACTCCATCACTTAGAAGTGCATCCTTGTCGTCAAGTGTATGCCCGTCCTCCATCAAACGAAGGTTTTGGAGGGCGAGGACTGGTCAATGATGAAGCATGACACCAGGTGGTGTGTGAGACCAGTCCGTATCTTTTTGTGAGATGCCCACACTCACGACGTTCTTGTAGCTCGCTTTGGGTTATCACACTGGGAGCAGCTCTTTTGTGATGAACCTTTAGCTTGATCCCTGCTACTTCTGGCACTTCCTTTGCAACGCCTGGCCTCAGAGGGGAAAAGATTTGCCCCCTCTGAGGCAAGGGGTCGAAAACGAAGTGCCAGGAGTAGCAGTGAGCCTGCTATAGGTCACAACTGCGACCCCTGACTACTCTCTAATTACGTCCATGCTGTAGGATATCAATTCTTTTCTAACAAACAACAAAAAATAAATACTTGTAAATTAACTGTACAACTATTTCAAAACATAGAAGCAGTTATGAAAGCCCCAATTGAAGCACCTTCTTTTGTAATTCAGAAGCGTTTTGGAAGCAAAAATTGTTATAGGATCAAAACAAATCAAGATACTTTACTTAGGGATGCTCAATATTATTCACTGAAAATCGATTTCCACACATTATCGTTGAGTAGTTTTATCAATAAAACTGCATTTCTGTGCAAATTTAACAGACATGTCAATATAAAATATGCTGTCTGTAAATGACAGTGTGGTACCACACCATGCATTAGTAATCTATTTGCAGCTATGTGCTCCATAATGGACCTCCAGCCATATACAACACCCTTGCCACTCTCCTGCTGAATAGGCACAGCTACTTTTTTATCCTTGTTCTTGTGTGATGCTCAGATTTTTCACATTCCCTATTACTTCAGGCACTGAAGACTGATGGCAGAACCATCACTCTGAACTTTGTTCAAGCACCTCTATGGGGATCTAGCAACTTGGTATGTATTGATATATGGGCACCATAATCCAACAGACAGGTGAGAGAGACTGAGAGGGTGAATATGCAGGGACCTTGAACTATAAGACAACACATATGTATGTATGTATGTATGTATCCAATGCAGACCACCCCATGTGGAAGAGATCAGAGGACACAGCGGGGACTTTTCGGAAGGTTTTCTTTATTACGAGAGTGCAGGGCATAATGCATTTCGGCGTTTAGGTGTGCCTTCTTCAGATGCCCCTCACACGACAAGGATCACACTTTCACCTCCCTTTTGTGCTGCTAAGGTCCTCCCCCTTGGCGGGAAGTCAGGTGGCTCCTCCAGATTACTTGCAGCTGCCGTCAGGTGAGTAGAGACTACAGCCCCCATCATGCACCACAGTGGATAGTATTCTAGGCGGAGTCCATGCTCAGTGAGCACTGTAATACCTGGCAAAAGGGGGTTTTCTTGAGGAAAGTGAATCCACACTGAGTCACTCCAAGTCTTCCTTGGGTCCCCAACGTTCTGCCTCTTGCACCAGAGTCTGACCGGGCCACACAACACAGATATAATAATCCTGCTTATACGTGAAGTCACGCACTGCTCCTGGCAGAGGCCGTATGTCCGAACTGGTTGCTGAGGCGGGTCTGCGTGATCCGATACCTCTGAAGAAGAAAGTGTTTCCACTGATGCCAGCAATACGCAGTCCTCTTTAAGAACGGGTCCTCTTAGACGTGCTGCCAGCAAACATGTCAAAATATCCAATGCAGACCACCCCATGTGGAAGAGATCAGAGGACACAGCGGGGACTTTTCGGAAGGTTTTCTTTATTAGGAGAGTGCAGGTATGTATGTAGGTATGTATGCATGTATGTATGTATGTGGTATTTCTAAAGTGCAAACCTAGCCAAAAGAGGCAAGCTTAAAGTCAATGAATAATAGGAGAGGAAGCTGAGCTCTGGGCTGGTAATGCATTGTGGTGTATTGTTCTTGAAAGAGAGGAGTCTTCAGCTCTTTCCAAATTTGGAGCAGCATTGGGGCAGTCTTGATGGGTATGGGGATGGATCCAGCTCCATAGATGGAAAAGGCTTGTTGTTTTTTTTTTCTTTTTGCACTTTTTAGTCTCCACTCTGATGGTATCCTGGCTACGGGTGTCCGAGAACCACCAGCGATGATGATCTTGTCTGCAAGGAAAGTGGGGTGCTGGATGTGCTGGCTTTACAAAATGTGCGAGTCACCCAGTTTCACACTGAACCTTCAAAATATTGGAAATTCCCATTAAAAAATTACATAGAAATGAAAAGTCTATCACTTCTGCCAATTCAATTAAGAGAAATATGTAAGCAATTAGAACCAGAAAGGCAGGTTTCTTTTGCCAGCACGGAGGTTATTTTGCAACTTGCCAGAATAAAAGAAATTATTATCTGAAAAGCCAAAAGCCCACCACTAATCTGTAAACTATGCAGTCAAGAAGTATTCACATGTGTACTCAAGGAGATCTCAAGTTATCTTTCACTGTACCAATCTGCTATCTTCCTGAAAAGCTTTGATCATGACCCAGAATCAACTTTAAATTCAAGGCAAAGAACCATTCTATAAAAAGAAAATGGAGATGAAATGCCAGAAGATTCCTTAGCAAAGGGATTATTAAAAGCAACACTGGTCGAACATATGAAAATAAAATCTATACAAGCTCCAAACAATGCAAACTTTGAACATCTCAATCAGAGGTGGAAGAGGACAGAGTTACCCAGCTTGAATATGTTCTTAATACAACTCTGATGCATCAGGAGGGCCGACTTATGTTGTCTGAAAGGAAATGTGAAGATCTAGAAAATATATCTGGAGGAGTCAAACTCTGTATAGTTGGGTTTCAAAGAGGTCTGAAGGAACTAGTCCCATCCAGATTAGAGAGTGTAGTTAACAACTTGGTCACAGAATGTGTGCAAGAATATCTACTAGATGGTGACAAACATCTGGGTGTATGTACCACCTAACACATTTGAAAATAGTGGTGCTCACGGGGATGGGAGGCAAGATGGCGGCCCCGTAACGGCTGATGCAGTCGGGCAGCGAGGACATTGAGATGTGCTAAACCCCTAGGACGCGGACCCGACCCGACTCGACCCGATCCCGTTGGAAGAAAGTCCCGCGAAGCCAGTAAGGAGACCGCGATATGCCGACGGCACTCACCGGGTGCCGACTCTCAAGACAGGCTCTTCGTCTGGCGCTGGCCGCGTTCGCGGCTCTCAAGTCCGCTTACAGATTACGCGAGCTTCCTGAGAAAGGGAGGAGCCAGATCCGAAGATCGCGGAGAGCGCCGCCCTTCAGTCTGCGGCCAGGAAAGCTTGAAAGAGGCAGCCTTGACAATCTCGGTAGGAGATTCTTGTCATACAGAACACAGTGTGATACTATGGCCCCCAAAGTCGCTGTTGGCTCCAAATCGTCGTTTCATGGGGGAAAAAAACCCCAGAAGGAGGAAATTGAGGCTGAGAGGGCAGAGGACATGCGAGGACGCCAGTTGCCAGTAGGACAAACGAAAAAGAAACAGCAGGGGGGAGGCAGGCCCGCAGCAGCTTCAATTGCGGATATTTTTCCTAAAGCAGGCAAAGTAGGCAAAGAGAAGGAGAAGGAGAAGACTGTCGAAGTTGTTGAGAGCGTATCGGCGGATACTCTCTCTGGTAATTCTTTGTTTGTTGAAGAGCGTATTGACTCCACCACCCCTACCGGTCCCTCCCTAGTCAACATCTTAAGCCCCCTATCTGCTCCTGCAGAAAAAGAAGCCCCCCCCAGTTGAGCTTCTTCCCCTCGTTGAGATCGCAACAGCTTCTTTGGATGTGGAGAAGGGACGCCATAGTGCAAACAATGAGCCACTGAAAACTGACACATTGCCTATCGGTACGACTACCGAGAAAGTGCCGAGCGAATATTATTTCTCTGTCTCTGATGGGGCGGAATGGTCCGAGGAAGAAGAACATAGCTCCTATTCAGGCGCAGATTCGGACTCTGATGATGCTCCTCCGGTATCGTGGCCTCCGGTGGCTAAGAGTCAGTCTTCGAAAGTTGGTCACTCTACCCGTGAACTAAGCTGGGATCACTCACCTGACCTGGCCCTGCAAGGTGGTTCAGTGCCGGGTAGCCCTCATCGCTCACTCTTGGAGACTATACATCAGGAGATACTTGCTCATAGGGAGGAAACCCGCCAGGATAATCGCAAGGCACAGGCCGCCATGCGGAAGATGCAGGGAGTGGTAAGGAAGCTATCAAAAGTTTGCATGAATACTGCAGACAGAGTTACTAACTTGGAAGAGAGGGTGGTATCCACAGAGGCCGAGGCAGCTGCTGCTACTTGCAGTGTCAATGCCCAAAGCCTCCAGGTTGTGGACCTACAGTGGAAAATGGAGGAGATGAAGAACAGGCTTCGTAAGAACAACTTGAGGGTCTTGGGGATTCCGGAGGGGGTGGAAGGGTTGGACATAAGAGCGTTTATCATCAAGCTCTTCGAGCAAGCTTTTCCAGAGCTTTCAAGCTGGAATTGGTCTACAGAAATACAACGCGTCCACCGTACCCCCTTTAAGGTCCGCTCTAATGTCAAAGCAAGTGACAAACCTAGAGCCGTTTTGATTTTTTTCCGGCAACTTTATTTTGAGACAGTCCATTGCAGAAAAGGCTAGACCAGATGCTAGGAGGAGCGGTGATGGGTTTTCCTTCTTTGTTCGCCCTGATTATTGCCACACGACTGTGGAGAGGAGATGGCGGTTGAGGGAAATGATCAAACCCTTTCAGGAGAAGGGAATACAAGCCTATCTCATAAATCCAGCTCAGTTAAAGGTGATCAATGAAGGGAGGACCCTCTTTTTTCCATCGGAAATCAAAGCGAAGGAGTACCTGGCCTCTCTGGGCAAGAAGGCCGATTAGTTATTGGACTGGAAATAGGTCGAGAGTATAATCTTATACGCACTGGGTGCGGGTCGGGAACCGAGTTATTCTTGTTTGGAGCATTTAGCTTCAGTTAAGCTAAGGGGCTATAAGGGGTACTTTAAATTGTGTGTTCTTTTTTTCTGTCCTCACATGCCCACTGCAACACCATCATATGCTCAGACCGGGTCTGAGCACCTCACCAAGGAGGGGTTGGGGGAGGGCCAGCAAAAGGGGGGGGTTCACGGGTGGGAGGGGGATGGGTTGTGAGGGGGTGTGGAGTGGTGGGGGTCAACAGGGGGGAAAATAAGGGGAAAAAATGCAGTTTGATTAATCGTGTTTATTGTTGTAGCCAAGTATTGGTTTTTGAGATACAGAAGTTATATAAAAAACGGGTTTATTATTATGTTCAAATAGTGTATAAAGATGACTCGCATTAAGGTTTGTTCAATTAATATAGGTGGGTTAAACGATTGGAGGAAACGCTTAAGGCTAGCCCATTTTGTTAAGAATAATGGTATCGATATTCTTTGCCTGCAGGAGACTCACCTACCCTGGTCTAAAAGGAACCTTATGTCTCTTAGTGGCTTTGAGTTGGCGGCTTGTTCTACCCAATCCTCTACAAACAGGGGGGTTGCGATTTTATTAAAAATGTTTCTGGGAGGGGTTAGGCGGACAAAGTCGGATAGTCATGGGAG
Organism: Triturus cristatus; assembly: GCF_964204655.1. Classification (NCBI taxonomy): domain Eukaryota; kingdom Metazoa; phylum Chordata; class Amphibia; order Caudata; family Salamandridae; genus Triturus; species Triturus cristatus. The sequence continues at coordinate 917,734,918 of NC_140581.1, read as the reverse complement.
GTGGGCCTTAGTGGAATTAGAAAGGGGCTTGACACTCTGTGCGGTCTATGCGCCAAATGATGATGATCCAGAGCTTTTCGACCTTCTAAAACTAGAGTTAGCCTCTTGGCAAACCCCCATAATTATGTGTGGCGATCTGAATATCTTTTCTTATTGGAGCGACTCTGTAGTGTATCAGGGTCGAAAACCAAGAGTTTTTAGGGCTATTAAAGCCCTTATCGATTCGCATGGGTTAAAGGATGTATGGGGTATGAAAGAACCGTTAAATCCCGGCTATACTTATTTTTCAAATCCTCATCAGAAGTTTACTAAGCTGGACTATTTTTTTATCTCCTCTAATGAAATGAATAGAGTTGGAATAATGAAACTCCCAAAATTCTTGTCCGACCATACTCCCCTGATACTGACGTATGAATTAGCGGGGCAGCATCGGGTTGGGACCAGGTGGACCTTTGAGAGGCGTTTATTGTTGGATAGTAGATTCACCGGGCATATGTTGACATGGGTTGATGAGTTTTTTGCGGCTAATAGGTATAGCGCTTCCAGGAATGGTGTGTGGGAGTCGTTCAAAGCTGCTCTAAGGGGCGAATGCAGAAGCATTGGGGCCAGGATAAGAAAAGAGGATAAAAGGGAAGTGGAGGGGTTAATGGGTACTCTGTCAGCTGTAGAAGAGCAGCATATGAGAGATATAACCTCCGGAGGGGATAGTAGTAAGAGTCAGAGCGAACTGCTGAAAATCAGAGCAGAACTCCAGAAGCTGATTATTCAGAAGGCTTCGGGAGAGTACCAAACATCTAAGGCCAAACGCTACGAAACGGGAGAGCAGGCGGGCAGGGTTTTAGCTCTACAAATTAGGCAGGGGAAAGTCAGAAATACCATTTCTTTGATTGAAGAAAATGGGGAGGAATATACAGAGATAAAGGAGATAACTCTGGCTTTTGAAATTTTTTATCAACGTCTGTATGATGAGGAAAGGTGGGATGAGAATCAGGGGGTCGAGGTAGTCGATTATGGTCCTCGCCTCGATACTTTTGAGAAGGATGAATTGGATAAGGATATTAGTGGGGGTGAGATAATTGAGGCTTTGCGTGAGTTAGCTTCCGGTAAGGCCGCTGGTCCGGATGGGATCCCTTTGGAGATCTACAAATGTTTTGAGACAGTGATTATACCATTATTACTTGACCTATTTAATGGAATAATGTGCACAGGAGTGGTTCCAGCCTCCTGGCGAGAAACCAACATTGTAATTTTCCATAAGAAAGGGAAACCCCGTGAGAAACTAGGCTCCTATCGACCAATTTCGCTAATCAATGCGGATACAAAATTATATTCAAAGATTTGGGCAAAAAGGTTGGGCAGGATCATTGGTCGTCTGGTCTCCCCCTGGCAGCATGGGTTTATCCCGGGTCGCAGTACTACGGACTATATCAGAAGAGCTATAGCGTTGTTCGATGCCCGGGTGGCAGGGGGAGGCGAGATGGCTATGATCCTGCTCGACGCAGAAAAGGCCTTCGATAGGGTCGTATGGGATTTCTTATGGGGTGTGCTGGCTGGGAGAGGTTTTGGGGAGAAAGTTATCAGAGCTCTCAAAGCAATGTATGTAGATCCAGTTGCAAGGGTGGTGGTCATGGGTGAGAGCTCTGAGAAGATAGCTATTAAGAGAGGTACCCGCCAAGGCTGCCCTTGCTCCCCGATCCTCTTTGCATTGTACATCGACCCTCTTATTCAGAAAATTCTAGGGTCTCCCAGGATCAGTCCGGTGGTTTGTAATGGTCATTCTAGTAAAATTTTGGCTTATGCCGATGACCTGGCAATTATTACTACCAATCCCCAGCAGGCACTTCTGGCCCTGGTTGAAATCGCAGAGGAGTTCGGAAAGCGGTCGGGTTATCTTTTAAACAAATCTAAAACTCAAATCATATGTACCAGGAATTTATGTAAAAGCGACTCAAGATATGTGGATTCAGCAACATATCTAGGGATAAAGATCAACGCCTCAGTAGAGGAAATAATAGCCGAGAATTACCCTCCACTTTTGAAATCCATTGAAAAGGAGTTAAAAGAGGATAGATGTGTTTCATCTTTCCCTGATTGGGAGGGTAAATATGTTAAAAATGTCAATATTTCCTAGAGTGCTTTATTTGTTTAGAGCTATACCCCTATTTTTGGAGGACAAACTATTTAAAAGTTTCGAGTCTATTTTTATAAGATTCGTTTGGCAGTTTGGCAGGATCAGGCGGTCTACAAATTTTATGTCGCTCCCCAGGGAGAGGGGAGGGTTGGACTTACCAAATTTGAGATGATATCATTGGACCTGTCTTCTGACCCAAATGACTATTTTGTTTAAACATAAGGTTATGCCCGGTGTTAGCAACCTGACGGTCCAGGACCTACCTTCTATTTTCGAGTTGTTAATTGGGGAAAAGGCCATAGGGTTGCTTTGGCGCGAAGCCGACCGTAGATATTATAAGCGGCCACGTCTGAAGATTTTGGAAGGGTTTTGGCGGTCTGGAGGTCTATCTTTAAGTAATGCAAAATCCCCAAGGTAAATCGTTATCTCCACCTGTGTAACTTTAGTCTGCTTCCCTATGTGGGGGCCGATAGGAATTTGCAGGTATGGAGGGATCTGGGTATCAGGACCTTTGGGGATATCTGGTGGGGCCCTGAACCATCTAGTTTTGATGACCTCCAACAAAGGTTTGGTATCCCGGACAATCACTGGTTTTTGTTTAGTCAAGTTATATGCTCATTAAAGGCATTGAGACCAAAACCCATCTCAATGGAGGAGGTCCCCATAATCGAATTGTTAATTGTGGGACGTAGAAAGATTAAATGGGTCTATAAGCAGCTAATAGCAGAATCGAGAGATGATATGGAAAAAACGGAGGCAGCTTGGGCTTTGAAACTAGGAGACCCAGATGTAGATCTCGATTTGGCCCTTTCTCTGAACAGAAATGTTTTTAGATCTACAAACTTGAGGGCCCAGCATTACAAAACTGTATTTAACTTATATCATGCTCCTGCCAAATTATTCGCCTGGGGGGGTAGGGCAGATGATAGATGTCCCAGATGTAATGCTGGTCAAGCCGATATGTTGCATATGTTTTTTAATTGCAGCTCATTGTCCTCATTGTTAAGGGAAGTTGGAAAGTTTTGGGAGGGGCTGCTAGGTCATAAGATCGATCTATCCTCGACCCTGATGCTACTGGGGTGTGATCATAAGCAGCAATTGGCACAGGCCGAGGAAGCGCTGGTTTTTATGTCTGTGGCGGTGCTTCGGATTTTAATTGCTTCGGGATGGAAAGAGGTATCGCCCCCTTCATTTCAAATGTGGCTCTCTAGATTATTGAGCGTTCATAATAGTGAGAGATGCCTATATGAGTTGAAAAGTTAAAAAAAGCGGGATTTTGGAAGCAGATTATGGGCCCCAATAGCGACCTGGAGGGAGATAGGTAGTATTTAGGTTATAAGCTTTTAAACCTGTTTTTTTTTTTTTAAGTCTTTTTAGTCCTTTTTATAGTACTTATGGATAGTATGTATTGTATTCTATGTTGGCTTGATTTGTTCTTGTACTGATGTATTCAAACTGCAAATAAAATATAAAAATTAAAAAAAAATGAAAATAGTGGTGCTCCACTATTTGAGATCTCATATTTGAAGAAAGGATGCTAGCCAAAGTATAGGACAAAATACTACCTCAGTGGGCTACAGCTTCCTTGTATTCTCAGACCTAGCTGTCAGCACAGCCAAGAGACTAAAATATATGAGAATATTAATACCTCACTTAACACAGCTTGAAGTACCTGTATACATAACTTTGATATTCAAGCCTCATAGTTCACCATAAAGGTTCTTGCTGTGTACTTTAGGAGCTTTCAAAGTCTGAAACCTTCTTTAACAGATTCAGAAGGCTTTAGGAGGTGTAAGGGGACACATAAACTAAATTGCACATTATACATTTCCTGGAGGATACCAAATCATGCATTCCACCTCAATATGATCAGTAGACATCAGCCAGGACAGGTTTCAGATCCTGCCACTGTCTGTAGAGAAGGGAGGAGATGTGAGTAGGGTTGTCTTAAGACCTGACAAGCGACAGTGAAGTGGTTAGAGCAGAGGAAAAAAATAGCCAAAGAAATTCTTCCAAATATAATAACTTCAATAGAGTTAAATCGCAGACCTGCACTTGCTGACTATGACTGCTAATGACTTAGCCAATGATAAGAAATGCAACTGCTTGTTTCAGATTTTAATAATATTAAAACACAAATATTCATGCTCAAAGAGATACATATCAAAAAGGAAGGGTTCAATTGGAGACAGAAATACAACAGGATTCGGGAGATCCTATAGTCTCTTGTCTCCACTGTACATTGAGGCACTATCATTTTATTTTTAGACATTTAAACATTTTGATACAAAACCAGTATAAATGGAAGATGACTAGTAGCAAATGTTTGTGCAGAAAGAGTATATTTCATACTAGGCTTCTGTAATGGCCCAGTAACAAATGACTCAGAAAGTTTAATTCAGTTAAAAATCTAATTTACAGCTTATCTGCCTTGCATAATATTTGGAAGGCATTTTAACATGACTCTTACTGGTCATTAGACTTGGACAAAGGCATCTAGAAGAAATGTTATGACTCATTTACAGAAATCAATCAAAATATATGACCTGTTCAAAATCTGGCATGAGAGACATGCCCTGGAGCATGAATACATGCATGGAGGCATCAGATTTAAAACCTTAAGCCTGGCTCAAGTATTTTAATACAGCAGATACCTGATTACATCGGGTTGAAAATAACCCTGGCAATATTTTAGATCCCTCTCCTGTGAATATGGGGATCGTTTTCGGGAATCACCTTCTGAAAATTAATACTCCACGACGGAGGTTTTGAGGTTAATACTGTAGGTTTTTAGAGGCAAATTACATCCTGTATAGAGTCATACTTCAAGACTGACTATAGAAGCACACTACAGAAGCACACTCCCCTTTATAACAGGGGGTGGCTTTACATGTGTATTATGTGGGGTTTGCGTGTCATGGGGTATTCTTAAAGGACACTGAAAATGAGCTTATATTAATGAATTATTATTACAACTTGAACATGTCAGCACTACCTAAGTAGCGATACCCTTTGAGCAGAAATACACATTGTTTTGTAAAGGAAGGTAATGTGTCCCTCTAACTACAATCAGTGCATATATAAAAAAGCAAATAAGCATTGTAAACTCCTCATTTGGAAAGCTACAAGGAAGAACACCATAGAATAGATCCATTATGCAGATGACCCCTTGAGCCGCAACACAATACAGGGCCAGGATTTCTTATCCGCCATATTTTATCTATACTATGCAGCATTATTGCCAGAAAACCAAAAACCCCTCCACAAATTAATAAAGCTTTCCTCCATGATCTTCCAGTCCATACCATCAGCAGAGAGAAAGTGTCTTTATTAGAAAATCCAATAGAAAGACAGTAAATTGACATGTAATCAAGGAGCTGCTGGTTGGAAAGGCCCTGGACCTAATGGATTCAGCAATGAAATCTATAAACATTTTAATAATGCATTAACTCTCTTCTTACTTGCATTCTTTATTCATGTCTGGAAACAATGGGAGGACCCAAAAACCTTCAAAGAATGTGAATCTTTGTGAACCAATTTAATTTGTCTGTTACCACCCATCATAATCTTAAATGACAAAAATAAGATGTTTAGGAAGATAGTGGCATGGTGGGTAGTGCAGTGCATTTGAGTCTAAAGGCAATGATAAGCTAGTTCTGCAGACAAAAATAGAATGAATGGGAGAATCTTTCCAAGAGATCTTAATAGAAAAAAAAACAGGAGGAGGTTAGCTTGCTTATCTGGCCTGAGAAAGCAAGATTATGAAAGATATGTCTACGACATATATTCAACAATTAAATATTTATTCCTGCCTATTACTACTTTACTAATGTAGAAATAGGTATGGAAAAATTCCAGACCTAATACTTACCTGCACTGAATGGCATAAAGCAGAACACATGGAAACTGTAACTTTCTGCCTTTACCTTTTGTAAAGGCAGTCATTAGAAATCAGCTAATGATATGTCATCGCTATATACCTCAGGAGTATGGCAGTGCTACAGCTGCCACAGAGATAGCTAAATTAGAAACATTTACATGTATAAAATACTTACCCTACCTACCTGCAGTACCCAAAGAAGCATCTGTGCACCATAACATATAAACTTAAAAATGTTGTAATGATCCGACTGATAGTTATCGAGCAATGAGAAATACAAAAGTATGTGTAAAATGCATTGCATGTTACGCCCGTTAAAGGAACCCTTTTTTTTTCTTTGCAACCCCTTGATGAAATACTGCAAAACTTTCAGAACTCCATGAATTAAATGGGGGCAAGAGGTCTACAAAGCTTTGCAGACATATGTCAACAGGTGCAAAGTTATTAAGTGACAAAAAATAAAAAAAAATCTCTATCTCCAGTCACCCTAACAATAACTACAAGTTAAAGTAACATTAGAGTTAGGTCTGATTAAAAGATCTGTTCTTGTATAAAAAAAACCTTAGAAATTAACTGAAAACATCAAAGGTTAAAGTAACATTATAGTTAGGTGAATATATCAGTGACAAAAATAATGTCTTGAACTAAAAAAAGAACACAGCAAGTCACCAGTTACCATTATCAGAGCTAACTATAACTTGCACCCCCACCATGCACTGCCCATGACCACCTCACAATATTACATTACTAATGGCATGTTCTATGATATCATTTATGACATCACTGATGATATCACCGACGACATATGCTAGTTTATTTTCAAGTTTACATAGTGTCAGGTGACTACCATTATTACTACTCTAACTAATTTTGTGCAGGCTGTGTCCAGCAAAAAAGGTGTAAGTGTTTGCAAAGTACATGCTACTAAATCAGCATAGTTATGTGGAGACATTATAAATTGTTGTATTGAAGAGTACATCTGTGTGCTGATGACCCATTTATGACTTGTGTTCAGAATGTTCCACACCGGTTTTTGGTTCTGTGGAAAACTTTCTTTACAGGGAAAGTTTCTACAAAGTAGATCCTAAGGGCCTAATTATGAGTCCGGTGGTCCACGGACCGCCAAACTCATGGTAGAGCGGTGGTGGTACTGCACATGGTCACCGGGACTCCATCCCCAAGGGCCCGATCAATTTGTTAAGTTGAGAGGGGCACGTTGCTCCCTTTCTGATCAGTTTTTGCCCCAGGGGACCCCATCCCCTGAGGTCCCATGTGTTAATTAGGGGAGGGGGTTGAGTGCCCACCCCCCCATGCCTTTAAAAGGCAATGGGAACCCCATTCCCCCGGGCAAAGTTTGTTTAAGGGGGAGTGTGCCCCAGGAACCCTATCCCCCTGGGCCTGAGTTTAAAATTGGTGGGGGCATTGGTGCCCACCCGGGGCACCCACCATGCATAGCCTTGGGGACTGTGGGGCAAGCATCAGGGCTTCCTTGGCCCCAGCCAGCTACCGGCATGCTGCAGGAGCCAGCCTCGCTCTCAAATATTTTTTAACGTCAATTTCTCCAAAACTACAGATGAATTTACACCAAATCACAAAAGCATTATCTGTGGACCAAGATCTAGCTTTCTACCAAATTTGGTGTAAAGTTGTTCAGAAGGTTTTGCGGTAGTCCTTCCTAAAGAAATCCATTCAAAATACATTGGCATTTTGTATTTTGGTAGCCCCGTTTTTTCTCAGACCTCTCTTGACAAATCACCTGGAAACTTTCCATGCACAAACTAGTCAAAAAGTAGCACCTTTTTTGAAAAGTTTTGTGGAGATTTTTCTAACATGGTCAGCGGTATTAGCAACACAACTTTTGCTATGGAGCAGCTGACCTACCTATAACTACCCAGTGGTGACTGCCACTGGGAAATATATATATATATATATTCAGTGAAAAAACCATAGGTTTCACACATGTTATAGTTAGCTGGACATTTTACTCGTAAAAAACCAATGAAATTGCCCCGTTATAGTTAGTTCAGCTAACTATAACTCGCGCGCCCGCAATGCACTGCTGATGACGTCACATATTACATCACTCATGACATGGTCAGTGACATCACTCATGACATCACTGATGACATCTCAAATGACATCACTGATGACATCATCCAGTGAATGTGTATTTTTCTGAAAATTAAATATGTTTTATATATGTATATCTCAAGGACGATGGAAGAATAAATGGGTATATAAGTGTCTAAATGGATGATTTGTTTTTGAAAAATTGATTGTATAACTGACTGATTAAGTGTATCTTAGTGAATACATGGCTTAGTGAGTAATGTTTAAATATGTAAATATCTGTATCAGTCTCTCACTTTGTTTATAAGTGGCTGCATGGGTTGGTGAGTAGCTACATGGGTGTCTATATAGGTTATTAGTTGGTTTTTTGAGTATCAGTCTGAGTGTCTGCATGGTTCGGTGGGGGGTATTACGTAGTGCATAGGTGCATGAATGAGTGACTCACTGTTTGTATGTGTTGAACAGAGCATGTGTGCAGGACTGCATGGGTGGATGAGTGTGTGTATGGGTGTGTTAGTGAGTGAATGACTGTCTCAATAGTGTCTTTATGAGTAACTACATATGTTTAAAACTAGTATATGTGACTATTGGTGTATATATGTGAGTATATGTGAGAGATTGAAAGAGTTCCTGTATGAATAAGTATGTGTTTCTATAAGTGATTGTTTAAAAGACTAAGTATGTGTAAGTTTCCGTAGAAGTAAGTGTGGTGGTGTGTGTATAACTGTATATGCAAGTAAATGTATGTTTGATTCTTTATTAGCATGAGTGACTATGTGTGTGAGTTGCTCTATGGATGAGTGGCATTGTGTAACAGGATGTATAGGTGTATGAGTACATATGATGAGTGAGTACATGTATGAGTGACTGTATTGGACTGTTGGTGAATGAGTGGATGTGTATGTGGATCTTAGAATTACTGAAGAGGTTGTTGTAACTGTTATTGGTATGTCCATTGTTTTGTAAATTTTAGTCTCTATTTTTGAATGTGTGTGTCAAAGGTTATATTAGGGGAAGAGGAGGTCTGCCACTCTATCACAAGGATGATGTCATCAGTGATGTCATTTGAGATGTCATCAGTGATGTCATGAGTGATGTCACTGACCATGTCATGAGGAATGTAATATGTGACGTCATCAGCAGTGCATTGCGGGCGCGCGAGTTATAGTTAGCTGAACTAACTATAACGGGGCAATTTCATTGGTTTTTTACGAGTAAAATGTCCAGCTAACTATAACATGTGTGAAACCTATGGTTTTTTCACTGAATTTCTAAGGTTTTTTAAATGCTAATTCCTAACTATAACGTGTGTGAAACCTATGGTTTTTTCACTGAATTTCTAAGGTTTTTTAAATGCTAATTCCTAACTATAACGTGTGTGAAACCCATGGTTTTTTCAGTGAATTTGCAAGGTTTTTTAAATGCTAATTCCTAACTATAACGTGTGTGAAACCTATGGTTTTTTCAGTTTATTTTTTTCGTTTTTTTAAATGCTAAGTTACTTTACGCCATTCGTGGCGTGCGCGCCCACTTAACGCCACCAAAAGCACAGGGGGTGGGGTCAATGTGGATAGTGGTTTTTTATTTCGATTTTATATTTTTATTATAATTTAATGCAATTTTTTTTTATTTCATTTTTTGTAAGCCTTTTTTTAATAATTTATGTACTATATCCTGCATTATCGAAAGGTTTTTTTTTATGCATTTTTTTCCGCGCGCGTACGGTAAGCTGACGCTACGCGCTTGTAAAATACGCGTACGGTAAGCTGACGCTACGCGCTCTGGACGTAATTAGTGCAGCGCGCCTACGTGATACGTGCGTGCCATACGCGTATACCCGGAAGCAACGTCGCGGTTACGCAGGGGCGTGTAATGCGCATGCGCGATACGTGATACGTGCGTGCCGTACGCGTACACCCGGAAGCAACGTCGCGGTTACGCAGGGGCGTGTAATGCACATGCGCGAAAGTGACGTAAGCACTGCGTAAGCGCACCGTAAGCGTCACGTGCGCGCACGGTAGGTCATGTGACTTACAAAGAACACTTTTTATTGGTTGAAATTACTTTCACTTCCAGAAACTTCCCACACCACACCCATTCCCCTCTTTACTGCTTGAAAGAACACTTTTCATTGGTTGATACTACTTTCAGTTCCAGATTCTTCCCACACCACACCCATTCCCCTCATTTCTGCTTGTGATTCTCTAGGAGCAGGAGCTGGATTGACATTGGGATACAATGGCAGAACAGCAGGGCTCTTCTGAGAGTGAGGCCAGCAGCACCACCATGATCCAGAGAAGGAGGAAACAAAAGACTTCTTTTGTATGGGAGTATTTCACTTTTCCAGAGGGGGAGAAAAAGGTCAATGCTCCAAAGGTCACTTGCATACTTTGTGATCGTGTTTTATCAAGAGGAAATCCAAGTAGGAAATATTCCTTTGGAAATCACTCTATGATGAGACACCTTCAGGACAAACACCCAAGGACCTTTGCTCGACATACTGGAGAAAACTCTTCAGTAAGTCACCAGAGCCCAGCCTCAGATGCTCAGCCGAGTACATCATCGGCAGCTCAGCTGAGCCCTTCCTCTGTTGTTGGAGCATCACCTTCTTCTTTTCCTTTGGACATCAACCCTCGATTTGCGAGTGTTGAAATGAGGTGTACAAAATGTGGTGGTCTTATTGTTTTTGGGGAGGTCAGTCTTCCCCTTATTAACAATAAGATAGACCAGCATGTTTGTAGACGCTCATAATACTCCCATTCTTTCTTTCCTCCATCCCTGTATGAACCCAACGGCTCTTATAAGAGCCAACCTTACCTCACAATTGTTTTTATTTTTTTTTAAGCTTCCCTTTTCGCAAAATTTTTTTTTCCGTGCGCGCACGGTACGCGTAATACCGCAGGACGCCGTGCGCGTACGCTACGCGCATACGGCGATTTTTCGAAAAATAATTTTTTTTTATTTTTGCCCTTGAGGGTCCTTCTGGGACCCCCTGACCAAGGCTAGGGGGTCAGGAACTGTCGAGCCTGCCCCCTTTTCACATTATCCACCTTTTTTATTCACCCCCCTGACAGTTCGAGAGAGAAAATGGCGGCCGCCGCTTCCTGGTTTCGACCGATTCGAATGTTTACTAAGATCTAACAGCCAATCAGAATCGCGCTCGCGCACGCCACCGTACGCGTACCGTAAGCTTACCGTAAGCTTACCGTAAGCGCACGGTAAGCGCACCATTAGCTTCCACAGATATATATATTGATTTAAAGGCTATTTTCTCAGGATCTACTGAACAGATTTACACCAAACCTACAAAAGGCACTTCCTTGACCTGAGGACTACCTCTCTGCCAAATTTCTAGTAATTCTGTTCAGCCGTTCGGGCTGTAGCTCGTTCTAAAGGTCCTATGGAAAAATGCATGGGAAAAACGCGTTTTGGGACCCCCCTTTTATCTCAGCCCCTGCTTGACGAATCCCCCCGAGACTTTCAGGGTAGGAGCGGAGCGTAGCGCCCCACCTATTTTGAGAAATTCGCGAGGATTCGTCGACCGGCGCCAAAGTTATTCAAAATAGAATGTTGAGGTTTTCCTATGGAAAAGGGGTCCTAACTATAACTACCTACTGGCGACCGCCAGTAGGTAATATATATATATATAGAATAGTTAGGAATTACACAGCTTTGAAATGTTTTTCTCATTCTCACATTCTTTTGTTTTTAACTTGTTTATAACAGATATTTGATGTTCCCTTCACGCAGGGCTTTGGACATAACAAAAATGTGAATCTTGTGCCTGCATAAGAGCTAAGAAAAACTTAATTTTATCACATTTTGGCCCACTTGGGTATCATTGCTTTCATGTTGCTCTATGCAGATTTAAAAAAATATATATATTTTATAAAGTTAATGCACATAAGGTGTTGTGTCGGGAATTTGCGATGGGCTATGGAATTGAAAAGATTGTTAACTGTTAATATACACTATACAAATGAGAAAGTGCTGTTTCAATTGCGAGTGTTGATTGGATGACTGGATTGTAATTTAGTACAGGCAAACCCACTCGAGTTCAATATAATAAATCTAATTGCATTTGACTTGCTCCCTTATAACTACATGATTTTGTTGACAATCAATCAATATTTATAAAGTGCCAATAATCACCTGTGAATGTATCCAGGTGCTGGGCTCAGTCAAAAAGCCAGGGCTTGAGTCTCGTCCTGATTTTCGTCAGTGAGCATGATGTCCGCAGTTGGAGGGGGAGACCGTTCCAGGAATTGGCAGCAAGGTAGGAAAAGGAATGGCCTGTGCTTTGGCTTCGGCTGATGCACAGTGTCGGTGCGATGGAGGCAGAGTGAAGTTCTCTGGATGGTTGGTGGAAGTTCAGGCTGTGGTTGATGTATGCTGGCCCTAGGTCATGGAGGGTTTTATAGGCGTGTCAATATTTTTAATTGCCACCTTCTCTGGATGGGCACCCAGTAGAGGTTCCAAAAGTGTTGGGTGGTGTGGGTCTGTTTGGGCATGTTGAGGATGAGTCTGGCTGCTGAGTTCTGAATCGTCTGAAGTCTCCACATAAGTTTGATGGTGTGTTCTGCATACAGTGTGTTTCTTTAGTACAACCAGCTGGTGACTAGAGCTTGGGTGGTTTTCCTTGTGCTGATGGGTTGCCATTTGAAGATTCTTCGGCGCATATGCAAAGTGTAGAAGCATACAGAAGAATCTGTGTTGATTAGTCATTTCATGATTAGTTTGCTGTCCAGGATGATGTATAGAGTGTGTGTTTGTTCTGTCTGTGAGGACTTAGGAGTGAGTCTGAGTTCAGCGGGCTAGCAGGTGTTGTTCCAATGGGAGGCATTCTTGTCCTTTTTGCCCTGAGTGGCATGTGTATGCCCAAACATGGATCTCGTACTCGCTATAACATTGGATTAAAGCTAGCCTCGCTGATGAGGGGTGATACCTCGAAACCGGTCCCTGGATGATTCTTTTCCAGTCCAAGGAGGACCTGGCCTGGCAGTTCAGGGCAAACTGTTCTCATGAGGAGCAGGGTCAAGATTGATTTGCATATGGCTAGGTCCAATCTGGAATGGTGTGCAAAGCAAAAGAAATAATGGATTAGTCCCAGACTGAACTGAGGTGAATGTTTGACACTGTTCAGCATTCCTTCCATCATTTTTGTTTTGCAATGCAGGCCGCCAGTAGGTAATTATTGTTAGGACCATGCTTCCACAGGAAAAGCATTTTTTGAATGCCTTTATCTTTGGCACCGGTTGATAAATCATTACGAAATTTTCAAAACAAAGTGCCTCTGTGATTTTTGTTGTGCTTGGAAGGTTAAGGGGTCGAAAGCAAAAACCCTCAATCTTTCTGTGCAGAGGGACACGGGTGCTCAGACGATCTTAATTCAGGATGCCAGGGTGAACAGAGCGGGGGCAGCTGGAGGGGCTCCGATTCAGGAGAGAGCAGAGTTGGACGCAGCGGGGCAACCTGAAGTTATCTCTGGGATTACTGCTAATTTAGATACTGTTACAGAGAATCTTTTGGAGACTGGTGTTGTTGTTACTGAGATGCCTCTCCCATTGCCATTTACAGACTGCTCAATTCAAACACAGCAATCCCAATGCATTGTGGGAAATGAAGTCCACCCATTTGATAACCTGGAAACTATGGCTGTGGGCACAGCTCTACATACTAAAATGGCTGTTCAGAGAGAAGGCAATGAATTTAACTGCAGGGAGGAGGATGTCAATGAGAACCTTTTCTCTCTATCAGATCACTCTTACTCTTTGGAAGACGATTACCAGGATAAAGACTGGGCAGGCGACGGGAGTGATATGAGAAGCCTACATTGGGGGGAACACAGTGATAGATCCTTGGTTAATCTTGGTACGATAAAGAAACTTCCTGTCCTCCCTACTCCAGCTAATAGGGCAGAGGGAGCCACCGGCAGCATGATTTGGGATTACTCTTACTCGCCAAGTCTGGGTGAGATAGCTAATGAGGGAAAGGGAAAGGGAGAGTCATTGGCAGAGCCGGGTGCCATGCCTATTTGTTCCGAAGAGATTACGCTGTCCATGATTTACCAAGTGATTATGGCTCATCGAGAGGAAACAAGGGCAGAGAGTTCTCGGACACAAGGTGCCTGCAGAAAATTACAAAACTCTATTCGTAGAATTGCGAAGACTTGTGCTGACTTTGCCATGAGATTTGGGGAGGCAGAAACCAGGATTTCCCAACTGGAAGATGAGCTAAGCTCACAGAAGAAAAAGGCTGAATCAATGCAATCTTTAAGAGATGATACTCTGCTGAAATTGACCGATCTTGAAAATCGTGCCAGACACAACAATTTGCGAATTTTGGGCATTCCGGAGGGAAAGGAAGGGTCTGATGTTTCCCAGTTTGCGATTGATCTTTTTGGAGAGGCTTTTCCAGACTTGCCTCAATGGGATTGGGCAACTCAGATTTAACGGGCTCACCACTTCCCTTTCAATCAGCAGGGAGCAGGAGAACAACCTGATAACCGCCCGCGCGCTATTCTAATTTCCTTGAACAATTCTTTGGCCAGGGAATCTCTATATGACCTTGCCAGACCAGACCGGAAAAGGGCAGGGAAGGGTTGCAATTTTTTGTCCGGCCTGATTTCTGTCAGAAGACAGTGGAAAAATGTTGGCTCCTTTGTCGACTAATTCTGGAATTCCAAGCAAAAGGGGCTCAAGTCTTTCTTTTAAATCCTGCGAAATTGAAGATGGCCGCTCAAGGGCGTACCCAATACTTTCAATCAGAAATCCAGGCCAAAGAATTTCTATTGTCACTAAACTCAACTTGAAACCTCTTGGCTAGAGCATTGTGTTTTGTGCCTAGATGCCATCTGTCTTTCCTGAGCCTCGACTCTTAAGGACTCTATTCTATTCTATTTTTTCTTCTTTTTTCAGTTGTTCACAATCGCTTTCCTTTAAAAAAAATTTATGTAGAGTATATAGATTATGATTACGGGTCTAGCATACAGAGGGGTGGGGGTGTTTGATCAGCATCACTAGCGACAGTTGGTCCCCAAGTCTTATGCGGTGGGAGTGAGGCTGGAGGGGGGGTTCCCTCCTCAGAGTGGGGATCCAGGGTGAGGAATGGGGGAGGGGGTGGGGGTGTAACATTGTTGTTATTTATATTCTCTTATGATTCTTGCTGTTGAAGGAAACCGGTAAATATTGGTACAATTGGAAACTGTTCTCTGCTTTATTTGTTTAGGCTTGGTGAAGAATTTGGTTCTTTTAAAGATGACAGGTAGAAGGGGTTTAATATTTCTATGTTCGTGGAATATCTGTGGCTTGAATGATAGAAAAAAAGGGTGTTATTAGCCAAGTGCGTACAACTTATGAAGATTGATGTCCTTTGCCTACAAGAAACCCACATCCCTAGTAGTAAAAATGGCTGGCTGAAAGAACTTGGTCTGGATCTTGTGGCATATACACGGCAAAGTACCACTATTAGGGGGGTGGCTATTCTTGCATGACGTGGTTTAGGGACATGTCAGAGAGTTAAGGAGGATCAATTTCGGCGTTGGGTGATTGTTGAATTTATAATTAATGGCGCCCCCCTTACAATTTGTTCTATTTATGGATCCAATCTGGATAATCCTGAAGTTTGGAACTATTTAAGGATTGAACTTGCTACGTGGCCACACCCGTTAATTCTCTCCGGAGATTTTATTATTCACTTGGAGAGCAATTTCGATCTATCTAGCGACTCTTTATATCAAGGGTGGAAAATTATGACCTTTAAGGATTTACGAGAGCTAGTCAGGGAGCACGGGTTGGTCGATCTATGGTATAGACACAAATGGATGGATATGGGATACATTTTCTATTCCGCCCCTCATAATAAGTTGGTTCGCCTTGATTATTTTTTTGTATCATGTCAAATGGCAGAAGGAACCAGCATTAGCATACCCCCCAGGGTTATTTCAGATCTTATCCCTATAGTGTTGGAACTTCTGTCAAGCGGGTTTGTCGAGGCTCCGAGATCATGAACTTTTGAACGTAAATTATTGTTGGATCAGTCGTACTGTGAGCATATGGTTAAGTGGGTGGCAGAGTTTTTTGATTTTAATAGAAATTCGGCTTCAGGAACTAAAGTTTGGGATGCTTTTAAAGCGGCCGTATGTGGAGAGACTCTCAATTACTCCTGGTATCGCCGAAAGGCCCTTAAGGAGAAGCTGAGGGGTTGGGTGGAACAACTCAGGCTGGCAGAGGTGCAGTTGATGCAGAAAATTTGTGGTGGCCAAAATATTGAAGAATGTCAGCAGTCACTTGCCATTTCAAGGCTAAAATACACCAGCATTTTGGTGAAGAACTTGCTCTTAAATATGTGCAATACAGAACTGAAGCATATGAACTTGGGGAAAATACGGGTAGGGTTCTGGCTAAGCGACTACAGCAGAGGTAGGTCTCAAGTAGAATTAGCAGAATTCAAGATCAGTCTGGCCGAATTCAGGACTCCTCAACAGGGGTCCTGAAGGTATTCCAGAATTTTTACCAACAGCTTTATGCTGAGGGAGAAAGTAAAGGAGTAGACGGAAATGGGGGGGATCCCTTAGAGGGATTTTTTGAAGGTCTTCAAACCACTAAGGTTACATCAGACCAAAATACGATTCTTGTGGCCCCAATTACCTGGGAAGAGATAGAAACAGCTATAACTTCTCTTGCCACCAGTAAGGCTGTTGGTCCAGACGGGATCCCTCTCGAATTCTTCAGAACATTTTGGAATTTATTAAGATCAGATCTAACATCTTTATTTCAGTCAGCACAGAGGGGGCGTATTCCTGATTCTTGGAGGAGAACTACTATAGTCGTATTTAAAAAGAAAGGGAAAACAGAATTAAATCCATCATCATATAGACGCATTTCACTCATCAACGCCGACAGTAAGATTTATTCAAAAATCTTAGCATCTAGATTAGGAGGTATTATTAATCCTTTGGTCTCCAACCAACAGCATGGGTTCATTCCGGGGAGGGACACGACTGATTATTTTAGGAGGGCTATCTCCCTTCTTGACTGGGCACGGGCCGATCGGGATGATCCTGTTGGACTCTGAGAAAGCGTTCGACAGGGTCTCCTGGCGGTTCCTGTGGTCCGTCCTTCGATGGAAGGGGATGGCTAATGAATTTATTCAGGCAATCCAGGTTCTGTATCTGCTAACGGTGGCCGGGATTCGTATTTTGGGACAAGAGTCCAACACGTACAATATCATTAGGAGCACTAGGCAGGGGTGTCCCTGTTTTCTCCTCCAGTTTTCGTTATATATCGATCCCTTTTTGCAGAAATTAGAACAATGCAGTAACATCCAGCCAGTGAAGGTTAATGATACTGAATATAAGACACTGGCCTATGCCGACGATGTCCCGATATTAACATCTGACATTATCCCGGAATATCCGGCAGTTAAAGATCAGGCTGAGCTTTATGGTATTCATTCAGGATATAAATTAAAATCCAATAAGACTCAGATTCTCTTTTCAGGCAGGGAGTCTTTTCCGGATTTGCCAATTGTGTCAGTAGCAACATATTTGGGGGTTAAGCTTACTGCAGAGGTTGATCAAATCCCAGATATAAATATTGGCCCCATGATTAATACAAACAATCAGACATTAGAAAGGCTAGACCATCTACATCTGTCTATGTATGGGCGAAGTAATGTCATCAAAATGATGGCATTTCCCAAAATGTTGTATCTGTTCAGGACTATTTCTTTGGAATTTCCTGCTCCATGGTTTAAAAAGATCGAAAGGATGTGCTCCAGGTTCTTGTGGAGCTATCATAGATCCAGGAGGGTGGCCAGGTGGCTGACCCTCCCTAGACTGCGGGGGGGGGCTGTGCCATTCCAAATTTTTCATTTTATTATTGGGCATGCATGTTGCAACATATGGGGGTACTCCTAGTCGGAGATGAGATGCAATGCTCAGAGGCGGTCAGTCCAACTATTTATAAAATTGGTATGGGGATGATGCTAAACATTATTTGGTCAAGATTTTAGAACCTAGTTATTATAAAAAGACCAGATTCAAGACAATTAAGGCAGCTTATCTGATTTGGAGAATGATACGTAGCAGATTTCAAATCTTCAATATTAACAGCTACACACCATTTTCGGCTTCGGGGATCTTACCTCCAATTTTTCAAGATCACACCACACACAGATGGGGTAACCTCGGGATTAGTACAGTGGGGGATCTGGGACAAGAAGACAAATTAGCCTCCTTTTCATTTTTACAAGAAAAATATGGTTTGGATAAACAAGATTTATTTAAATATCGACAGATTTGTAGCTTTTTATATAGTAAAACACAAGGATCTGTTTTGAAATATGGGAAGGTATCATTAGTTGAATTAATTCAAAAGAACTCTCGGATAGGGGGAATTTATCAGATGATGTTGGAAACCCTCCCTGATGATTTATTAAGTCAAAATGATAAATGGGATCGGAAATTTGGGGAGGAGGGTATTAATATTGAAGATTCACTCGAATTAGCCAACCAGACTCTATTATCAGGTAGCCTTCGGAGCCAACATTTTATGTCTATTTTTGATCTTTATTATACACCGGCAAAAATTGCCAAATAGGGAGGTAATGTGGGTGGCTCATGTAGTAGATGTGGGTGCAGATACAGTACATATGTTTTTTTCTTGCCCTCTGTTAGTGACATTTTTGCAGAATGTTGAAAATGTTTTGACAAAGGTTTTAGGGCTTACAATTTCTCTCTCTCCAGATATGGTCATTTTAGGAGTAGCGAGAAATGTGAGCTGGTCGCGTGCTGTCATTGGGCTTGTCTTTCTGTCAATGGCCATAGTCCGATTGTGTATTACCTCCAACTGGATTAGTCCTGAACCCCCTACTTTTTGTAACTGGAGCTCTCAGCTTCTAGCTGTATATAATATAGAAGTCTCAGTTTATCGTCTAAAAGGATGAAGGAGACGGGAAAAGGGACAAAAACTGTGGGCCCCTATAATACATTGGCTTCAGTAACATGAGTAGCGACGGATATCATCAGCTGGTATTCCCATCAGTACATGATGTTGGGCACTAGGCGCGCTACTTCTAGTTGCACAGTATGCTCAATGCGCACACTTGTTATTAGCCCACTTAGGGTTCCTTTCCCATTTTGGGCACATACTTTGTTAGCTACAGACTCAGACAACAACTTTAATTTATTTTTACACGCTGGCCCATTGTATACAGCTTTACGTATATCTAATGCATTGTCTGTTACGCGTAATTGAGATAAATTGTCACATATTCCGTGATTCTTGGTTATTTCTATTTAGAAGTAAACAATATATTTTTTGGACAAGTATTCAATTATAATGGACCACAATTTGCGTAGTACTATACTTGTGACCATGTAGCAAGTGTATTATTTAGACTAATTTTACCATCTTAAGATGCCTGCCGAATCGACTGTATTTGTGTTGGTATACTGTGATGCTTTAATACCCTAGGGTCTTACTGCATTACCTACGTTGGGCACAACATATGATTGTTGGTAATGAGACTGCACAAACTTCATTATCATATGTATTTAAATATGAGTAGCTAACCGATTAAGGTTACATTATGGGATGTTTTTTGATTTCATTCACTTATTTGATTTAACTTTCTAAGATAAAGGGCTGCTGTATTTACTTTTAGTCCTATGTCTATTGTGGATGTTGTCATGGTTATGGTGAAAACTTTATTTAATGACTGCGTGAATGTGTACATTCACACGTGATCAAGGCTCTTCGCCAAAACGCGTTGCGTGAAATAAACACTTGGACCTATCTACTTGGTGTTTGCCTGTGTTTCCTGAGAGCGTACGCTACTTTATTTTGAAATTGGGACTTTGAACTTAACGGCACGCTCCGCCGGTGTGTATGCCACCCTTCGTGGGTCCCAGCATCCCGGAAGGAGCAACCTTGGTATATATATATATATATATATATATATTTATATATATATATATGTATATATATTATCTACTGGCGGTCGCCAGTAGATAGTTATAGTTAGGACCGTGTTTCCATAGGAAATCCGCAACATTCTATTTAGAATAACTTTGGCGCCGTTTGACGAATCCTTGCGAAATTCTCAAAATAGGTGGGGCGCTCCGCTCCTTCCCTGAAAGTCTCGGGGGGATTCGTCAAGCGGGGGCTGAGAAAAAGGGGGGGTCCCAAAACGCGTTTTCCCCATGCATTTTTCCATAGGACCTTTAGTCCGAGCTACAGCCCGAACGGCTGAACAAACTGCCAAATAAATCAAGTTTGGACTTATCTGAGTGTTGTGGCTTCTCTCCGCTGGGGCGTTTTGGATGAATTTAAATAGCGGTTGTTGCCCAGCCGCTTAGGAGAGGGGCCCGCCGCATATGAAGCGGATCCTGCGCTAGCATCTATCCATGCTGGCGCTCTGGAAGGAAACACCTTTCCGTTTGGCAGCACAAAGCAGAGACTGGTAATTTGGCAGACACATGCCCAGACCCACTTGGGAACAGACATTGTTTTTTATTTGCACTGAAGGAACGGACTCACTGTAGTCAATATGCCGTGCACTACAGGACCCAGAAGGCCAGGTGACTGGCCACGCCCACTGAGGCAGGTTCCCGGTTTAAAGAGAGTGCAGGCAATCTGTTCTTTTCACTCGCATCACAAGCCACTGAGGAAGGGAATATGAATCCGGAAACGCGTATGGCTGACACTGCGCTGTGCATGTCCTGTTGAATCCGGTCTGCAAACTGCCAAATAAATCAAGTTTGGACTTATCTGAGTGTTGTGGCTTCTCTCCGCTGGGGCGTTTTGGATGAATTTAAATAGCGGTTGTTGCCCAGCCGCTTAGGAGAGGGGGCCGCCGCATATGAAGCAGATCCTGCGCAAGCATCTATCCATGCTGGCGCTCTGGAAGGAAACACCTTTCCGTTTGGCAGCACAAAGCAGAGACTGGTAATTTGGCAGACACATGCCCAGACCCACTTGGGAATAGACATTGTTTTTTATTTGCACTGAAGGAACGGACTCACTGTAGTCAATATGCCGTGCACTACAGGACCCAGAAGGCCAGGTGACTGGCCACGCCCACTGAGGCAGGTTCCCGGTTTAAAGAGAGTGCAGGCAATCTGTTCTTTTCACTCGCATCACAAGCCACTGAGGAAGGGAATATGAATCCTGAAACGCGTATGGCTGACACTGCGCTGTGCATGTCCTGTTGAATCCGGTCTGCAAACTGCCAAATAAATCAAATTTGGACTTATCTGAGTGTTGTGGCTTCTCGCCGCTGGGGCGTTTTGGATGAATTTAAATAGCGGTTGTTGCCCAGCCGCTTAGGAGAGGGGCCCACCGCATATGAAGTGGATCCTGCACTAGCATCTATCCATGCTGGCGCTCTGGAAGGAAACACCTTTCCGTTTGGCAGCACAAAGCAGAGACTGGTAATTTGGCAGACACATGCCCAGACCCACTTGGGAACAGACATTGTTTTTTATTTGCACTGAAGGAACGGACTCACTGTAGTCAATATGCCGTGCACTACAGGACCCAGAAGGCCAGGTGACTGGCCACGCCTACTGAGGCAGGTTCCCGGTTTAAAGAGAGTGCAGGCAATCTGTTCTTTTCACTCGCATCACAAGCCACTGAGGAAGGGAATATGAATCCTGAAACGCGTATGGCTGACACTGCGCTGTGCATGTCCTGTTGAATCCGGTCTGCAAACTGCCAAATAAATCAAGTTTGGACTTATCTGAGTGTTGTGTCTTATCTCCGCTGGGGCGTTTTGGATGAATTTAAATAGCGGTTGTTGCCCAGCCGCTTAGGAGAGGGGCCCGCCGCATATGAAGCGGATCCTGCTCTAGCATCTATCCATGCTGGCGCTCTGGAAGGAAACACCTTTCCGTTTGGCAGCACAAAGCAGAGACTGGTAATTTGGCAGACACATGCCCAGACCCACTTGGGAACAGACATTGTTTTTTATTTGCACTGAAGGAACAGACTCACTGTAGTCAATATGCCGTGCACTACAGGACCCAGAAGGCCAGGTGACTGGCCACGCCCACTGAGGCAGGTTCCCGATTTAAAGAGAGTGCAGGCAATCTGTTCTTTTCACTCGCATCACAAGCCACTGAGGAAGGGAATATGAATCCTGAAACGCGTATGGCTGACACTGCGCTGTGCATGTGCTGTTGCATCCGGTCTGCAAACTGCCAAATAAATCAAGTTTGGACTTATCTGAGTGTTGTGGCTTCTCTCCGCTGGGGCGTTTTGGATGAATTTGAATAGCGGTTGTTGCCCAGCTGCTTAGGAGAGGGGCCCGCCGCATATGAAGCGGATCCTGCGCTAGCATCTATCCATGCTGGCGCTCTGGAAGGAAACACCTTTCCGTTTGGCAGCACAAAGCAGAGACTGGTAATTTGGCAGACACATGCCCAGACCCACTTGGGAATAGACATTGTTTTTTATTTGCACTGAAGGAACGGACTCACTGTAGTCAATATGCCGTGCACTACAGGACCCAGAAGGCCAGGTGACTGGCCACGCCCACTGAGGCAGGTTCCCGGTTTAAAGAGAGTGCAGGCAATCTGTTCTTTTCACTCGCATCACAAGCCACTGAGGAAGGGAATATGAATCCTGAAACGCGTATGGCTGACACTGCGCTGTGCATGTCCTGTTGAATCCGGTCTGCAAACTGCCAAATAAATCAAGTTTGGACTTATCTGAGTGTTGTGGCTTCTCGCCGCTGGGGCGTTTTGGATGAATTTAAATAGCGGTTGTTGCCCAGCCGCTTAGGAGAGGTGCCCGCCGCTTATGAAGCGGATCCTGCGCTAGCATCTATCCATGCTGGCGCTCTGGAAGGAAACACCTTTCCGTTTGGCAGCACAAAGCAGAGACTGGTAATTTGGCAGACACATGCCCAGACCCACTTGGGAACAGACATTGTTTTTTATTTGCACTGAAGGAACAGACTCACTGTAGTCAATATGCCGTGCACTACAGGACCCAGAAGGCCAGGTGACTGGCCACGCCCACTGAGGCAGGTTCCCGGTTTAAAGAGAGTGCAGGCAATCTGTTCTTTTCACTCGCATCACAAGCCACTGAGGAAGGGAATATGAATCCTGAAACGCGTATGGCTGACACTGCGCTGTGCATGTCCTGTTGAATCCGGTCTGCAAACTGCCAAATAAATCAAGTTTGGACTTATCTGAGTGTTGTGGCTTCTCGCCGCTGGGGCGTTTTGGATGAATTTAAATAGCGGTTGTTGCCCAGCCGCTTAGGAGAGGGGCCCACCGCATATGAAGCGGATCCTGCGCTAGCATCTATCCATGCTGGCGCTCTGGAAGGAAACACCTTTCCGTTTGGCAGCACAAAGCAGAGACTGGTAATTTGGCAGACACATGCCCAGACCCACTTGGGAACAGACATTGTTTTTTATTTGCACTGAAGGAACGGACTCACTGTAGTCAATATGCCGTGCACTACAGGACCCAGAAGGCCAGGTGACTGGCCACGCCTACTGAGGCAGGTTCCCGGTTTAAAGAGAGTGCAGGCAATCTGTTCTTTTCACTCGCATCACAAGCCACTGAGGAAGGGAATATGAATCCTGAAACGCGTATGGCTGACACTGCGCTGTGCATGTCCTGTTGAATCCGGTCTGCAAACTGCCAAATAAATCAAGTTTGGACTTATCTGAGTGTTGTGGCTTCTCTCCGCTGGGGCGTTTTGGATGAATTTAAATAGCGGTTGTTGCCCAGCCGCTTAGGAGAGGGGCCCGCCGCATATGAAGCGGATCCTGCTCTAGCATCTATCCATGCTGGCGCTCTGGAAGGAAACACCTTTCCGTTTGGCAGCACAAAGCAGAGACTGGTAATTTGGCAGACACATGCCCAGACCCACTTGGGAACAGACATTGTTTTTTATTTGCACTGAAGGAACGGACTCACTGTAGTCAATATGCCGTGCACTACAGGACCCAGAAGGCCAGGTGACTGGCCACGCCCACTGAGGCAGGTTCCCGGTTTAAAGAGAGTGCAGGCAATCTGTTCTTTTCACTCGCATCACAAGCCACTGAGGAAGGGAATATGAATCCTGAAACGCGTATGGCTGACACTGCGCTGTGCATGTCCTGTTGAATCCGGTCTGCAAACTGCCAAATAAATCAAGTTTGGACTTATCTGAGTGTTGTGTCTTATCTCCGCTGGGGCGTTTTGGATGAATTTAAATAGCGGTTGTTGCCCAGCCGCTTAGGAGAGGAGACCGCCGCATATGAAGCGGATCCTGCGCTAGCATCTATCCATGCTGGCGCTCTGGAAGGAAACACCTTTCCGTTTGGCAGCACAAAGCAGAGACTGGTAATTTGGCAGACACATGCCCAGACCCACTTGGGAACAGACATTGTTTTTTATTTGCACTGAAGGAACGGACTCACTGTAGTCAATATGCCGTGCACTACAGGACCCAGAAGGCCAGGTGACTGGCCACGCCCACTGAGGCAGGTTCCCGGTTTAAAGAGAGTGCAGGCAATCTGTTCTTTTCACTCGCATCACAAGCCACTGAGGAAGGGAATATGAATCCTGAAACGCGTATGGCTGACACTGCGCTGTGCATGTCCTGTTGAATCCGGTCTGCAAACTGCCAAATAAATCAAGTTTGGACTTATCTGAGTGTTGTGGCTTCTCTCCGCTGGGGCGTTTTGGATGAATTTAAATAGCGGTTGTTGCCCAGCCGCTTAGGAGAGGTGCCCGCCGCTTATGAAGCGGATCCTACGCTAGCATCTATCCATGCTGGCGCTCTGGAAGGAAACACCTTTCCGTTTGGCAGCACAAAGCAGAGACTGGTAATTTGGCAGACACATGCCCAGACCCACTTGGGAACAGACATTGTTTTTTATTTGCACTGAAGGAACGGACTCACTGTAGTCAATATGCCGTGCACTACAGGACCCAGAAGGCCAGGTGACTGGCCACGCCCACTGAGGCAGGTTCCCGGTTTAAAGAGAGTGCAGGCAATCTGTTCTTTTCACTCGCATCACAAGCCACTGAGGAAGGGAATATGAATCCTGAAACGCGTATGGCTGACACTGCGCTGTGCATGTCCTGTTGAATCCGGTCTGCAAACTGCCAAATAAATCAAGTTTGGACTTATCTGAGTGTTGTGGCTTCTCTCCGCTGGGGCGTTTTGGATGAATTTAAATAGCGGTTGTTGCCCAGCCGCTTAGGAGAGGTGCCCGCCGCTTATGAAGCGGATCCTACGCTAGCATCTATCCATGCTGGCGCTCTGGAAGGAAACACCTTTCCGTTTGGCAGCACAAAGCAGAGACTGGTAATTTGGCAGACACATGCCCAGACCCACTTGGGAACAGACATTGTTTTTTATTTGCACTGAAGGAACGGACTCACTGTAGTCAATATGCCGTGCACTACAGGACCCAGAAGGCCAGGTGACTGGCCACGCCCACTGAGGCAGGTTCCCGGTTTAAAGAGAGTGCAGGCAATCTGTTCTTTTCACTCGCATCACAAGCCACTGAGGAAGGGAATATGAATCCTGAAACGCGTATGGCTGACACTGCGCTGTGCATGTCCTGTTGAATCCGGTCTGCAAACTGCCAAATAAATCAAGTTTGGACTTATCTGAGTGTTGTGGCTTCTCTCTGCTGGGGCGTTTTGGATGAATTTAAATAGCGGTTGTTGCCCAGCCGCTTAGGAGAGGTGCCCGCCGCTTATGAAGCGGATCCTACGCTAGCATCTATCCATGCTGGCGCTCTGGAAGGAAACACCTTTCCGTTTGGCAGCACAAAGCAGAGACTGGTAATTTGGCAGACACATGCCCAGACCCACTTGGGAACAGACATTGTTTTTTATTTGCACTGAAGGAACGGACTCACTGTAGTCAATATGCCGTGCACTACAGGACCCAGAAGGCCAGGTGACTGGCCACGCCCACTGAGGCAGGTTCCCGGTTTAAAGAGAGTGCAGGCAATCTGTTCTTTTCACTCGCATCACAAGCCACTGAGGAAGGGAATATGAATCCTGAAACGCGTATGGCTGACACTGCGCTGTGCATGTCCTGTTGAATCCGGTCTGCAAACTGCCAAATAAATCAAGTTTGGACTTATCTGAGTGTTGTGGCTTCTCTCCGCTGGGGCGTTTTGGATGAATTTAAATAGCGGTTGTTGCCCAGCCGCTTAGGAGAGGTGCCCGCCGCTTATGAAGCGGATCCTACGCTAGCATCTATCCATGCTGGCGCTCTGGAAGGAAACACCTTTCCGTTTGGCAGCACAAAGCAGAGACTGGTAATTTGGCAGACACATGCCCAGACCCACTTGGGAACAGACATTGTTTTTTATTTGCACTGAAGGAACGGACTCACTGTAGTCAATATGCCGTGCACTACAGGACCCAGAAGGCCAGGTGACTGGCCACGCCTACTGAGGCAGGTTCCCGGTTTAAAGAGAGTGCAGGCAATCTGTTCTTTTCACTCGCATCACAAGCCACTGAGGAAGGGAATATGAATCCTGAAACGCGTATGGCTGACACTGCGCTGTGCATGTCCTGTTGAATCCGGTCTGCAAACTGCCAAATAAATCAAGTTTGGACTTATCTGAGTGTTGTGTCTTATCTCCGCTGGGGCGTTTTGGATGAATTTAAATAGCGGTTGTTGCCCAGCCGCTTAGGAGAGGGGCCCGCCGCATATGAAGCGGATCCTGCTCTAGCATCTATCCATGCTGGCGCTCTGGAAGGAAACACCTTTCCGTTTGGCAGCACAAAGCAGAGACTGGTAATTTGGCAGACACATGCCCAGACCCACTTGGGAACAGACATTGTTTTTTATTTGCACTGAAGGAACAGACTCACTGTAGTCAATATGCCGTGCACTACAGGACCCAGAAGGCCAGGTGACTGGCCACGCCCACTGAGGCAGGTTCCCGATTTAAAGAGAGTGCAGGCAATCTGTTCTTTTCACTCGCATCACAAGCCACTGAGGAAGGGAATATGAATCCTGAAACGCGTATGGCTGACACTGCGCTGTGCATGTGCTGTTGCATCCGGTCTGCAAACTGCCAAATAAATCAAGTTTGGACTTATCTGAGTGTTGTGGCTTCTCTCCGCTGGGGCGTTTTGGATGAATTTGAATAGCGGTTGTTGCCCAGCTGCTTAGGAGAGGGGCCCGCCGCATATGAAGCGGATCCTGCGCTAGCATCTATCCATGCTGGCGCTCTGGAAGGAAACACCTTTCCGTTTGGCAGCACAAAGCAGAGACTGGTAATTTGGCAGACACATGCCCAGACCCACTTGGGAATAGACATTGTTTTTTATTTGCACTGAAGGAACGGACTCACTGTAGTCAATATGCCGTGCACTACAGGACCCAGAAGGCCAGGTGACTGGCCACGCCCACTGAGGCAGGTTCCCGGTTTAAAGAGAGTGCAGGCAATCTGTTCTTTTCACTCGCATCACAAGCCACTGAGGAAGGGAATATGAATCCTGAAACGCGTATGGCTGACACTGCGCTGTGCATGTCCTGTTGAATCCAGTCTGCAAACTGCCAAATAAATCAAGTTTGGACTTATCTGAGTGTTGTGGCTTCTCTCCGCTGGGGCGTTTTGGATGAATATATATATATATATATATATATATATATATATATATATATATATTATCTACTGGCAGTCGCCAGTAGATAGTTATGACCGTGTTTCCATAGGAAATCTCCAAATTCTATTTTGAATAACTGTGGCGCCGGTTGACGAATCTTCGCGAAATTTTCAAAACTAATGGGGCGCTCCGCTCAGCTCCTACCCTGAAAGTCTCGGGTTGATTCGTCAAGCGGGGGCCGAGAAAAAAGGGGGGTCCTAAAACGCGTTTTCCCCATGCATTTTTCCATAGGACCTTTAGTCGAAGGTACAGCCCGAACGGCTGAACAGAATTACTTGAAATTTGGCAGAGAGGTAGTCCTCAGGTCAGGGAAGTTACTTGCCTTTTGCAGGTCTGTTGTCAATCTGTTCAGTATTTCCTGAGAAAATAGCATTTAAAAGCATATAAATATCTATACGTGCGCACCGTGCGCGCACGGTGCGCGAGCGAAATTCTGATTGGTTGTTAGATGTCAGTCAACATTCGAATCGGTCGAAATCAGGAAGTGTCGGCCGCCATTTTGTCTCTCGCACTGAAAAGGAAAGGGGGAAAAAAGGTGGAAAACGTGAAAATGGGGCAGGGAAGAGAGTTCCTGACCCCCTAGCCTTTGTCAGGCGGTCACAGAAGGACCCCCATGGGTGAAATAAACATTTTATTTTTTTTTAATAAAAATCGCGGGGTGCGCCCAAAGACCGCACACAGTGCGTGAAGCGCACCGTGCGCGCAAGGTGCGCACACGGTGAAAAACCTTAACAAAAATATATATATTAATAAATACATAACTTAGCATTTAAAAAACCGTACAAATTCACTTAAAAAAACCATAGGTTTCACACACGTTATAGTTAGGAATTAGCATTTAAAAACCTTGCAAATTCACTTAAAAAACCATATGTTTCACACAGGTTATAGTTAGGTGGACATTTCACTCGTAAAAAACCAATGAAATTCCCCCGCTATAGTTAGTTCTGATAACTATAACTCGCGCAACCGCCACTCTATCACAAGGATGATGTCATCAGTGATGTCATGAGTGATGCCACTGACCATGTCATGAGTGATGTAATATGTGACGTCATGAGCAGTGGATTGCTGGCGCGTGAGTTACAGTTATCTGAACTAACTATAACGGGGGAATTTCATTGGTTTTTTACGAGTGAAATGTCAACCTAACTATAACCTGTGTGAAACCTATGGTTTTTTAAGTGAATTTGCAAGGTTTTTTATATGCTAATTCCTAACTATAACGTGTGTGAAACCTATGGTTTTATAAGTGAGTATATATAAATATCCAAAGAAGAAACGGAATCCCGTTCGTGCACTCAGATCAGGAAATAAATCCACCAAATCCCAAGGTCATTCAAAAGGGTTTATCATTTTCATAAACCCGACGTGACGCGTTACACCCGCTTAGTGCTTGTTCACACACTGTGTTAGTAAATGACAAAGGCTTACATACCATATCAGTATCAGAAACATAGGCATAGAGAGGGGACTGGGCCAAATCAACATAAGAGCCATCTTGGAATGGTGTGTTTTTGGTAAACATTGCAAAAACAGTAATGTTACATAGATTTTGCAGCCATATGAGTAACCCTTCTTGATACTTTTTCGTTAACATTTATGTCATTTGTATAAACATACAGGATGCTGTTCTTTGAAAATATTAAGAATTGTATTAATGTCCCTTGAGCTCGAGGAGACTCAACTGTAAGTATGCCCCACTTCACGGCTTTGTGCCCATACTGTGGTGTAATGAATGTTAAGGCTGTGAACAGTCCATTCATGCTCAATTGTTGATATAATGTCTCTTTTCCAACAACATTTTTAGTAATTGTATATATTTGTTTATGTTCGTTATCTCCCTATCCCTGTAAAGGACTGAGTCTGTCGGAACAAAATACGTGATCCGAGCCCTGTGAGTGGGTTCGTAATCTGTATCTTTTTCTTCGCTCGCACTGGCACTCGGGCTATTATATTGACAATCATTTTAACATTATTGTTCGAAACCAAAAAGTCAAACCCTGATTAGTGGGTTGTCTCGTATTCATGCTACTTATCCGTGGTGATGTCACCCGCCCCCCATCCTTGAATACATTTCTATTTACTCCAGCGTAAGCCTGTTGTCAAGATTATTCCCTTTAAAGCCTCATTACAAAAACATGTGTTCAAAATAATATCACATAACTTAAATAAAAATTGGGGTTAAAATGAATGAGATCTTATCTGAACTCTGGGACTCAGTTGAAGAAAAGGGTAGGGAACCCCTGTCGCGACCTCGAGACATGGTCCCTTCCTTTCCTCCTGTAGAGATAAAAATACAGTGTAGTTTTCAATTAAACTTCTATATGAGTGCATGGTAATAAAATATGCATTATGTACATATGTTCATCGTTTGTTCCTGTGCGTCAATTTTGCACACACATATCTAAACACTCAAAATTAGCCAAACCAATAAAAAGAAAAGAAACATTTTTTGGGGCTTAACCTTACATCGTAACATCTCATGCGTACTGTACACAATCTGACAAATTTAAGAAATATATATGTGTATAAGGACACCCTGGATTATGAGCAACAGCAGCAATTGTTCTCAAATTTACCCATGGAGTTGTTTGCAAAAAAAATGTAAATTTCCCTCCGTTTATGTTGATTCCTGTTACTACTCTCATTCATTCTGAAGATGAACGGCCATCTCTTCGTCCATATTGTGCCCATTCGGATGGCGGGTCCCTATCCCTACAATATGTCTTGACTCCCGTTGTCTCAACCTAAGAGTTCTATTGCCACCCCTTCTGTTAGGCATTACCTGTTCTATGGCATACTAAGACAATTTGGTGTAATCTGAGAAATGTTCTTTCTCAAAATGGCGAGCAATGGGATACTGTTGATCTCTATTGGTAATTGCCCTCGTATGTTCGAGGACTCTTTTCTTCGCCATATGTGTTGTGCTCCCTACATATTTAAGTTTGCAGGGACACTCAAGTACAAAAATGACATTAGTACTGCTACATGTCAGGAATAGTGTGATACTGACCATCCTGTTAGTGCTACTATTCCAAAATTCCTTCTGCATTCTACTGTTTCCGCAGGCCTTGCAATGGCTACACGGAAAGAAGCCCCGTAGATCTATACTCCTTTTGTGGTTTATGTTGGGCAAATCACTGTGAACTAGAAGGTCTTTAAGGTTTTATCCCCTCCTGTAACTTATATTAGGTCATGTGGGTAAAGAGTTCCCTATGATAGGGTCTCCTTTCAGTAAGTTCCAGTTACGCGAAACTGTTTTGCGTATTTGATCTGAATGTCCATTGAATGTCAATAGCATGCGGGTGTCAGAAATATCCATTTCACCAGCAACATCTATTTTGGAAACAGTTTCCAATATAGTATCTCTGTTTACCGTTTGCACCCTTTCCATAGCTTTTTTAAGGACCCAACCAGGATATCCTCTATCCTTGAATCTTTGTAGCATGACTGATTGTTCCCTCAGAAAACTTGCCTCTGTACTGCAGTTTCTTTTAGCTCTCAACAGTTCCCCATAGGGGATGCTCCATTTTAGTGTGTTAGGGTGGCTACTTAGGGCATGTAATAAAAAGTGTTACCTGCCGTTGTTTTCCGAAAGAGGATAGTGGTCACTTTGTTCAGCTCAATCTTTACACATGTGTTAAGATACTCTACCCTATGCTCACTAATAGTGTATGTCAGGGTCAAGTTTTTGGTGTTTTGGTTAAGGTTAGTGATAAAAGAGTGCGCTTCCTGTTTGCTGCCTTTCCACACAACAAACAGGTCGTCGATGTATCTTAACCAGAGTTTCACTTTGGCAAACTCATTCTTTAAATTTTCTTTTTTTCTGACGTCCTCTTCCCGAGCTCCCATGAAGAGATTTGCAAAACTTGGTGCAAAACTGGTTCCCATTGCAGTACCAAGGGATTGTTTAAAGATATCATCATTAAACATAAAGAAGTTATTTGTCAAACAGAAACCAATGATCTCGAGTAACATTTGTGTGTGATCCCAATGTCTTAAGTGTCTGCGTTTGAGAAATCTCTCACATGACTCTATACCTTGGTCATGATTAATGATTGTATATAGGGAATTCACATCCATTGTCATTAATAAGAGATCTGAATCCCACTCAAGGTCATGGATTTTCCCCAGGAAGTCTTTTGTGTCTTTGACGTAAGAAGGCAGCGTAACCACATGTTCTCTCAAGAAATGGTCAGCATAGCGGGACAGATTCTCCAACACACCTCCCCTAGATGAAATTATGGGTCTACCCGGAGGGTTGTCTCTGTTCTTATGTACTTTGGGCAGTAGGTACATGACCGGGAGGATGGGATAATCTTTTTTGAGGTAACAGCATTCCTCCCATTCTACTAAACCCTTGTCTTTCCACTCACACAATCTTTCCCAAATAGTTGTGATGCTGTTATTGTATTCTGCCCTGTTAGACCTTGTATATGTGTTGGTATCGCTTAATTGTCTTCTTGCTTCGGCTTCATACATCACTCTAGACATAATAACAATATTACCCCCTTTGTCTACGGGCCGAATCACTATGCTGTCATCATTGGCTAGTTCTTGTATAGCTTTTTTCTGAGAGAGAGTTAAATTATGCTTGAAATTTTTCATTTTTTTGGGTCAATTTTTTTGTCTGAACTCTAAAAGCTCCTTTCCTACCTATTCTTGAAAAGTGTCTATGTTGTCGTGACCCATATTTGGTAAGAAAGTTGACTTACATTTAAAGCCTGAGCAAGCAGACGAGTCATACCTGATCTCCATTTCATCTAGGATACGATGGGCATCACTGCTGATGCTAGGACTCTCAATATCGTTTTGCAACTCATGTAATGCCACTAATGTGTTGATGTTGCCTATTGTTAGCTCCTCATTGAGCCCTGATGTTTCTAAGTGAATTTTCCCTTTATTCCTAGCTGGTTTCAATTTGTGCCATTTACTTAGTTTCAGTTTTTGACAAAATTTGAAAATATCAATTTTGTCATTCACGTAATTCATAGGGGTAGCTGGGCAAAATGACAGTCCTAGGCAAATAGTCCTTTTATCTCTATTGCTGATATGTCTGGTGGAAAGGTTGATGATAGTCTGATTTACCATGCTGTCGTCCATTACTGGTTCGTCACAGAGCGTGTTTGTTTTCTTCCCACTTGCTCTTTTCTTTCTCCTCTGTTGGATCCTCTTCTGCCTCTTCCTCTTATTCCCTTTGCTCATCCTCTTCCCCTTCCTCTCCGTATTGGAGTATTCTCCCTCTGATACTCTTGGGGTGTTGTTTTCGGTATTTGGCGGCTCTGTCTCATGAGCCGATATTTGTCTAAAAAAGTATTTCGCTGGTTAATATTATCTCCCTCTGACATTGATCCTTAAGATGTAGTTGTTTGCTCTGAGGCTTCAGTATTGGTGTCACTTATCTCTTCCAATTCCTCTTCTTGCTCTGTCTGTAGTGTTGTTTTGGATGGCACCTTGTTCTTATCTCTCTCGTACAGATGGTCATATTTCCTACTGTGAGTTAGGATTAGGCCTGGGCGAAAATTTCGTTCCGTTCGCGGAAATTGAGATAATTTGACATTTTCGAGTTCCGCGGAGAGCGCGAAAATGTCAAAAATTCCGGTTTCCGCAGCTTGGCGATAATTTGTTTCCTGCTCGCGCTGTAAAATAATACATTCTCGCGCACGCGCGATCGCCTTACCTGAATCCCTGCATTCGCCGACAAGTTTTCTTGATCCGGTCGCGTTCTCCATGAGATGTTGTATGAATCCTGAAACGCGTATGGCTGACACTGCGCTGTGCATGTCCTGTTGAATCCGGTCTGCAAACTGCCAAATAAATCAAGTTTGGACTTATCTGAGTGTTGTGGCTTCTCGCCGCTGGGGCGTTTTGGATGAATTTAAATAGCGGTTGTTGCCCAGCCGCTTAGGAGAGGGGCCCACCGCATATGAAGCGGATCCTGCGCTAGCATCTATCCATGCTGGCGCTCTGGAAGGAAACACCTTTCCGTTTGGCAGCACAAAGCAGAGACTGGTAATTTGGCAGACACATGCCCAGACCCACTTGGGAACAGACATTGTTTTTTATTTGCACTGAAGGAACGGACTCACTGTAGTCAATATGCCGTGCACTACAGGACCCAGAAGGCCAGGTGACTGGCCACGCCTACTGAGGCAGGTTCCCGGTTTAAAGAGAGTGCAGGCAATCTGTTCTTTTCACTCGCATCACAAGCCACTGAGGAAGGGAATATGAATCCTGAAACGCGTATGGCTGACACTGCGCTGTGCATGTCCTGTTGAATCCGGTCTGCAAACTGCCAAATAAATCAAGTTTGGACTTATCTGAGTGTTGTGGCTTCTCTCCGCTGGGGCGTTTTGGATGAATTTAAATAGCGGTTGTTGCCCAGCCGCTTAGGAGAGGGGCCCGCCGCATATGAAGCGGATCCTGCTCTAGCATCTATCCATGCTGGCGCTCTGGAAGGAAACACCTTTCCGTTTGGCAGCACAAAGCAGAGACTGGTAATTTGGCAGACACATGCCCAGACCCACTTGGGAACAGACATTGTTTTTTATTTGCACTGAAGGAACGGACTCACTGTAGTCAATATGCCGTGCACTACAGGACCCAGAAGGCCAGGTGACTGGCCACGCCCACTGAGGCAGGTTCCCGGTTTAAAGAGAGTGCAGGCAATCTGTTCTTTTCACTCGCATCACAAGCCACTGAGGAAGGGAATATGAATCCTGAAACGCGTATGGCTGACACTGCGCTGTGCATGTCCTGTTGAATCCGGTCTGCAAACTGCCAAATAAATCAAGTTTGGACTTATCTGAGTGTTGTGTCTTATCTCCGCTGGGGCGTTTTGGATGAATTTAAATAGCGGTTGTTGCCCAGCCGCTTAGGAGAGGGGCCCGCCGCATATGAAGCGGATCCTGCGCTAGCATCTATCCATGCTGGCGCTCTGGAAGGAAACACCTTTCCGTTTGGCAGCACAAAGCAGAGACTGGTAATTTGGCAGACACATGCCCAGACCCACTTGGGAACAGACATTGTTTTTTATTTGCACTGAAGGAACAGACTCACTGTAGTCAATATGCGGTGCACTACAGGACCCAGAACCCCAGGTGACTGGCCACGCCCACTGAGGCAGGTTCCCGGTTTAAAGAGAGTGCAGGCAATCTGTTCTTT
Source organism: Triturus cristatus (assembly GCF_964204655.1). Lineage (NCBI taxonomy): Eukaryota > Metazoa > Chordata > Amphibia > Caudata > Salamandridae > Triturus > Triturus cristatus. Next base: position 917,700,022 of record NC_140581.1, on the reverse strand, counting down.
TCACTCGCATCACAAGCCACTGAGGAAGGGAATATGAATCCTGAAACGCGTATGGCTGACACTGCGCTGTGCATGTCCTGTTGAATCCGGTCTGCAAACTGCCAAATAAATCAAGTTTGGACTTATCTGAGTGTTGTGGCTTCTCTCCGCTGGGGAGTTTTGGATGAATTTAAATAGCGGTTGTTGCCCAGCCGCTTAGACGAGGTGCCCGCCGCTTATGAAGCGGATCCTACGCTAGCATCTATCCATGCTGGCGCTCTGGAAGGAAACACCTTTCCGTTTGGCAGCACAAAGCAGAGACTGGTAATTTGGCAGACACATGCCCAGACCCACTTGGGAACAGACATTGTTTTTTATTTGCACTGAAGGAACGGACTCACTGTAGTCAATATGCCGTGCACTACAGGACCCAGAAGGCCAGGTGACTGGCCACGCCCACTGAGGCAGGTTCCCGGTTTAAAGAGAGTGCAGGCAATCTGTTCTTTTCACTCGCATCACAAGCCACTGAGGAAGGGAATATGAATCCTGAAACGCGTATGGCTGACACTGCGCTGTGCATGTCCTGTTGAATCCGGTCTGCAAACTGCCAAATAAATCAAGTTTGGACTTATCTGAGTGTTGTGGCTTCTCTCCGCTGGGGCGTTTTGGATGAATATATATATATATATATATATATATATATATATATATATATAATCCACAGGTGAATGGGAACACCCGTTGCCTCCAGAACGAAGGGCGCGTCGATGAAGAGACCTCCCAAACGCGGTCACAAATATTATCCAAAACTTCTCCAAGTTCAAGAAAAGCAATCGACGCCGTGTCTGTGCTGAAAATTATTTATTGCCAGCCGAAAAAGCTAGACACGTTTCGCCTGAGACGCGTCTAGCTTTTTCGGCTGGCAATAAATAATTTTCAGCACAGACACGGCGTCGATTGCTTTTCTTGAACTTGGAGAAGTTTTGGATAATATATATATATATATATATATATATATATATATATATATATATATATATATATATATATATATATATATATATATATATTATCTACTGGCAGTAGATAGTTATGACCGTGTTTCCATAGGAAATCTCCAAATTCTATTTTGAATAACTGTGGCGCCGGTTGACGAATCTTCGCGAAATTTTCAAAACTAATGGGGCGCTCCGCTCAGCTCCTACCCTGAAAGTCTCGGGGTGATTCGTCAAGCGGGGGCCGAGAAAAAAGGGGGGTCCCAAAACGCGTTTTCCCCATGCATTTTTCCATAGGACCTTTAGTCGAAGGTACAGCCCGAACGGCTGAACAGAATTACTTGAAATTTGGCAGAGAGGTAGTCCTCAGGTCAGGGAAGTTACTTGCCTTTTGCAGGTCTGTTGTCAATCTGTTCAGTATTTCCTGAGAAAATAGCATTTAAAAGCATATAAATATCTATACGTGCGCACCGTGCGCGCACGGTGTGCGAGCGAAATTCTGATTGGTTGTTAGATGTCAGTCAACATTCGAATCGGTCGAAATCAGGAAGTGTCGGCCGCCATTTTGTCTCTCGCACTGAAAAGGAAAGGGGGAAAAAAGGTGGAAAACGTGAAAATGGGGCAGGGAAGAGAGTTCCTGACCCCCTAGCCTTTGTCAGGCGGTCACAGAAGGACCCCCATGGGTGAAATAAACATTTTATTTTTTTTTAATAAAAATCGCGGGGTGCGCCCAAAGACCGCACACGGTGCGCGAAGCGCACCGTGCGCGCAAGGTGCGCACACGGTGAAAACACTTAACAAAAATATATATATTAATAAATACATAACTTAGCATTTAAAAAACCGTACAAATTCACTTAAAAAAACCATAGGTTTCACACACGTTATAGTTAGGAATTAGCATTTAAAAACCTTGCAAATTCACTTAAAAAACCATATGTTTCACACAGGTTATAGTTAGGTGGACATTTCACTCGTAAAAAACCAATGAAATTCCCCCGCTATAGTTAGTTCTGATAACTATAACTCGCGCAACCGCCACTCTATCACAAGGATGATGTCATCAGTGATGTCATGAGTGATGCCACTGACCATGTCATGAGTGATGTAATATGTGACGTCATGAGCAGTGGATTGCTGGCGCGTGAGTTATAGTTATCTGAACTAACTATAACGGGGGAATTTCATTGGTTTTTTACGAGTGAAATGTCAACCTAACTATAACCTGTGTGAAACCTATGGTTTTTTAAGTGAATTTGCAAGGTTTTTTATATGCTAATTCCTAACTATAACGTGTGTGAAACCTATGGTTTTATAACTGAATATATATATATATATAAATATCCAAAGAAGAAACGGAATCCCGTTCGTGCACTCAGATCAGGAAATAAATCCACCAAATCCCAAGGTCATTCAAAAGGGTTTATCATTTTCATAAACCCGACGTGACGCGTTACACCCGCTTAGGGCTTGTTCACACACTGTGTTAGTAAATGACAAAGGCTTACATACCATATCAGTATCAGAAACATAGGCATAGAGAGGGGACTGGGCCAAATCAACATAAGAGCCATCTTGGAATGGTGTGTTTTTGGTAAACATTGCAAAAACAGTAATGTTACATAGATTTTGCAGCCATATGAGTAACCCTTCTTGATACTTTTTCGTTAACATTTATGTCATTTGTATAAACATACAGGATGCTGTTCTTTGAAAATATTAAGAATTGTATTAATGTCCCTTGAGCTCGAGGAGACTCAACTGTAAGTATGCCCCACTTCACGGCTTTGTGCCCATACTGTGGTGTAATGAATGTTAAGGCTGTGAACAGTCCATTCATGCTTAATTGTTGATATAATGTCTCTTTTCCAACAACATTTTTAGTAATTGTATATATTTGTTTATGTTCGTTATCTCCCCATCCCTGTAAAGGACTGAGTCTGTCGGAACAAAATACGTGATCCGAGCCCTGTGAGTGGGTTCGTAATCTGTATCTTTTTCTTCGCTCGCACTGGCACTCGGGCTATTATATTGACAATCATTTTAACATTATTGTTCGAAACCAAAAAGTCAAACCCTGATTAGTGGGTTGTCTCGTATTCATGCTACTTATCCGTGGTGATGTCACCCGCCCCCCATCCTTGAATACATTTCTATTTACTCCAGCGTAAGCCTGTTGTCAAGATTATTCCCTTTAAAGCCTCATTACAAAAACATGTGTTCAAAATAATATCACATAACTTAAATAAAAATTGGGGTTAAAATGAATGAGATCTTATCTGAACTCTGGGACTCAGTTGAAGAAAAGGGTAGGGAACCCCTGTCGCGACCTCGAGACATGGTCCCTTCCTTTCCTCCTGTAGAGATAAAAATACAGTGTAGTTTTCAATTAAACTTCTATATGAGCGCATGGTAATAAAATATGCATTATGTACATATGTTCATCGTTTGTTCCTGTGCGTCAATTTTGCACACACATATCTAAACACTCAAAATTAGCCAAACCAATAAAAAGAAAAGAAACATTTTTTGGGGCTTAACCTTACATCGTAAAATCTCATGCGTACTGTACACAATCTGACAAATTTAAGAAATATATATGTGTATAAGGACACCCTGGATTATGAGCAACAGCAGCAATTGTTCTCAAATTTACCCATGGAGTTGTTTGCAAAAAAAATGTAAATTTCCTGTTACTACTCTCATTCATTCTGAAGATGAACGGCCATCTCTTCGTCCATATTGTGCCCATTCGGATGGCGGGTCCCTATCCCTACAATATGTCTTGACTCCCGTTGTCTCAACCTAAGAGTTCTATTGCCACCCCTTCTGTTAGGCATTACCTGTTCTATGGCATACTAAGACAATTTGGTGTAATCTGAGAAATGTTCTTTCTCAAAATGGCGAGCAATGGGATACTGTTGATCTCTATTGGTAATTGCCCTCGTATGTTCGAGGACTCTTTTCTTCGCCATATGTGTTGTGCTCCCTACATATTTAAGTTTGCAGGGACACTCAAGTACAAAAATGACATTAGTACTGCTACATGTCAGGAATAGTGTGATACTGACCATCCTGTTAGTGCTACTATTCCAAAATTCCTTCTGCATTCTACTGTTTCCGCAGGCCTTGCAATGGCTACACGGAAAGAAGCCCCGTAGATCTATACTCCTTTTGTGGTTTATGTTGGGCAAATCACTGTGAACAAGAAGGTCTTTAAGGTTTTATCCCCTCCTGTAACTTATCTTAGGTCATGTGGGTAAAGAGTTCCCTATGATAGGGTCTCCTTTCAGTAAGTTCCAGTTACGCGAAACTGTTTTGCGTATTTGATCTGAATGTCCATTGAATGTCAATAGCATGCGGGTGTCAGAAATATCCATTTCACCAGCAACATCTATTTTGAAAACAGTTTCCAATATAGTATCTCTGTTTACCGTTTGCACCCTTTCCATAGCTTTTTTAAGGACCCAACTAGGATATCCTCTATCCTTGAATCTTTGTAGCATGACTGATTGTTCCCTCAGAAAACTTGCCTCTGTACTGCAGTTTCTTTTAGCTCTCAACAGTTCCCCGTAGGGGATGCTCCATTTTAGTGTGTTAGGGTGGCTACTTAGGGCATGTAATAAAAAGTGTTACCTGCCGTTGTTTTCCGAAAGAGGGTAGTGGTCACTTTGTTCAGCTCAATCTTTACACATGTGTTAAGATACTCTACCCTATGCTCACTAATAGTGTATGTCAGGGTCAAGTTTTTGGTGTTTTGGTTAAGGTTAGTGATAAAAGAGTGCGCTTCCTGTTTGCTGCCTTTCCACACAACAAACAGGTCGTCGATGTATCTTAACCAGAGTTTCACTTTGGCAAACTCATTCTTTAAATTTTCTTTTTTTCTGATGTCCTCTTCCCGAGCTCCCATGAAGAGATTTGCAAAACTTGGTGCAAAACTGGTTCCCATTGCATTACCAAGGGATTGTTTAAAGATATCATCATTAAACATAAAGAAGTTATTTGTCAAACAGAAACCAATGATCTCGAGTAACATTTGTGTGTGATCCCAATGTCTTAAGTGTCTGCGTTTGAGAAATCTCTCACATGACTCTATACCTTGGTCATGATTAATGATTGTATATAGGGAATTCACATCCATTGTCATTAATAAGAGATCTGAATCCCACTCAAGGTCATGGATTTTCCACAGGAAGTCTTTTGTGTCTTTGACGTAAGAAGGCAGCGTAACCACATGTTCTCTCAAGAAATGGTCAGCATAGCGGGACAGATTCTCCAACACACCTCCCCTAGATGAAATTATGGGTCTACCCGGAGGGTTGTCTCTGTTCTTATGTACTTTGGGCAGTAGGTACATGACCGGGAGGATGGGATAATCTTTTTTGAGGTAACAGCATTCCTCCCATTCTACTAAACCCTTGTCTTTCCACTCACACAATCTTTCCCAAATAGTTGTGATGCTGTTATTGTATTCTGCCCTGTTAGACCTTGTATATGTGTTGGTATCGCTTAATTGTCTTCTTGCTTCGGCTTCATACATCACTCTAGACATAATAACAATATTACCCCCTTTGTCTGCGGGCCGAATCACTATGCTGTCATCATTGGCTAGTTCTTGTATAGCTTTTTTCTGAGAGAGAGTTAAATTATGCTTGAAATTTTTCATTTTTTTGGGTCAATTTTTTTGTCTGAACTCTAAAAGCTCCTTTCCTACCTATTCTTGAAAAGTGTCTATGTTGTCGTGACCCATATTTGGTAAGAAAGTTGACTTACATTTAAAGCCTGAGCAAGCAGACGAGTCATACCTGATCTCCATTTCATCTAGGATACGATGGGCATCACTGCTGATGCTAGGACTCTCAATATCGTTTTGCAACTCATGTAATGCCACTAATGTGTTGATGTTGCCTATTGTTAGCTCCTCATTGAGCCCTGATGTTTCTACGTGAATTTTCCCTTTATTCCTAGCTGGTTTCAATTTGTGCCATTTACTTAGTTTCAGTTTTTGACAAAATTTGAAAATATCAATTTTGTCATTCACGTAATTCATAGGGGTAGCTGGGCAAAATGATAGTCCTAGGCAAATAGTCCTTTTATCTCTATTGCTGATATGTCTGGTGGAAAGGTTGATGATAGTCTGATTTACCATGCTGTCGTCCATTACTGGTTCGTCGCAGAGCGTGTTTGTTTTCTTCCCACTTGCTCTTTTCTTTCTCCTCTGTTGGATCCTCTTCTGCCTCTTCCTCTTATTCCCTTTGCTCTTCCTCTTCCCCTTCCTCTCCGTATTGGAGTATTCTCCCTCTGATACTCTTGGGGTGTTGTTTTCGGTATTTGGCGGCTCCGTCTCATGAGCCGATATTTGTCTAAAAAAGTATTTCGCTGGTTAATATTATCTCCCTCTGACATTGATCCTTCAGATGTAGTTGTTTGCTCTGAGGCTTCAGTATTGGTGTCACTTATCTCTTCCAATTCCTCTTCTTGCTCTGTCTGTAGTGTTGTTTTGGATGGCACCTTGTTCTTATCTCTCTCGTACAGATGGTCATATTTCCTACTGTGAGTTAGGATTAGGCCTGGGCGAAAATTTCGTTCCGTTCGCGGAAATTGCGATAATTTGACATTTTCGAGTTCCGCGGAGAGCGCGAAAATGTCAAAAATTCCGGTTTCCGCAGCTTGGCGATAATTTGTTTCCTGCTCGCGCTGTAAAATAATACATTCTCGCGCGCGCGCGATCGCCTTACCTGAATCCCTGCATTTGCCGACAAGTTTTCTTGATCCGGTCGCGTTCTCCATGAGATGTTGTATTGTTTTTAGCCATTTGCGCTGTCTCGCGACAGTTCGCGCCTGCAGTGACGTCATGCGTCGCGCGATCACGTCTTTCTTCTCGCGATCATGCACCGCGAGACTACTCAAAACAAGATGGCCGCGCCCGCGAGCAACCACAAGGGTAAGTTGGCGACCCGCAACCATGCAGAAAATCTCCCGAACATGCTGGAAAAAAACTTCCGCATCTTCGCCATATTTCCGCTTGTTTGCGATAATTTTAAAAAAATTTGCGATAATTTGCGAAAGTTTATTTCGCAAATTCCGCCCACCCCTAGTTAGGATCCTGCCGGACTATAATATATATATATATATATTATCTACTGGCGGTCGCCAGTAGATAGTTATAGTTAGGACCGAGTTCCCATAGGAAATCTGAAAATTCTATTTTGAATAACTTTGGCGCCGGTTGACTTATCTTCGTGAAATTTTCAAAACTAATGGGGCGCTCCGCTCAGCTCCTACCCTGAAAGTCTCGGGGTGATTCGTCAAGTGGGGGCTGAGAAAAAAGGGGGGTCCCAAAACGCATTTTCCCCATGCATTTTCCCATAGGACCTTTAGTCGAAGGTACAGCCCGAACGGCTAAACAGAATTACTTGAAATTTGGCAAAGAGGTAGTCCTCAGGTCAGGGATGTGCCTTTTGCATATATGGCATCAATCTGTTCAGTAGTTCCTGAGAAAATTGCAGTTAAAAGTACATAAATATCTATATGCGTGCACCGTGCGTGCACCGTGCGCGCACCGTGCCGTGCGCGAGCGTAATTCTGATTGGTGGTTAGATATCAGTCATCATTCGAATCGGTCGAAATCAGGAAGTGTTGGACGCCATTTTGTGTGTGGCAGTGAAAAAGAAAGGTGGAGAACGTGAAAAGGGGGCAGGGGAGAGAGTTCCTGACCCCCTAGCCTTTGTCAGGGGTTCCCTGAAGGACCCCGAAGGGTGAAAAAAACATTTTATTTTTTTCAAAAAATCGCGGGGTGCGCGCACGGTGCGCGCACCCCCCAGCCGCCATTTTGAGTTTTAGAGGCAGAAGAGAGCTAAAAACACAAGTGGAGAATGTGAAAAGGGGGCAGGGTAGAGAGTCCCTGACCCCCTAGGTCTTCTCAGGGGGACCATGAAAGACCCCTAAGGTCCCACGGCGGCAAAAAATTCATGAAAAAAAAGAGAATCAAAAATCAAGTTTAAGTGTTTAGATGTTAGTTGGCTCTAAAAAGAGCCGTTGTGTTCATTGAGTGTTTTTTTGTACCTACAAGTAAGTACTGATGCAGAGTCTAAAGTTCAAGAGGAAGACTCTGTTCCCTTCATCTGTGAAATGAACACCGTCTCCTCTATAAATGCCTTGCATGTTGTAACGCAAGTTGTTGTGGTATATAGAACCCATACCATAGTCTCTGAGGAAAGCAGAAACAGACTTATTGACGTGCTTTTTTGCTTTCTCAAACTGCGGACAATATTGGTTGGACCAGTTCCACTTTTGCCTTTGGCATATATTAGAATATACAAAAGTAGTTTGTGAAAAAAGTGACATCAATTGCACAACGGTGTCCTTAACAGGCATTTCCAGACCTACCCCAGTTAAACTGCCTAGGTCATTTCCACCACAGTGCACAATTATAAGGTCAGGCTGTGGGAGATGTAGAAAGGATTTCACCAAAGGCATTAATTGGTGCCACTTTAACCCTCTCTGACCAATCCATTTAATGTCTACATTTGGCAAAGCAAGGTCTTTCACAATACCTCTTTTTTCTGCATACTTTTCACTCCAGTAGACATAGCTATGACCTACAATCCACACTGGGAACATCTTTCAAGGAGATCTGGATGCACTCAGAAGGTTCTTTCAGTAGAATGGCAATATGAAAAGAAAGATAGTTGTAAAATGGAGGCTTACATACTTCTTTTTTAATAAAAAGAGCTCATTGGCTGTTTCAGACCATTCAACACTAAAAACTAGGCTGTATGTTTAAATTTTTAAAAGTTTGTTTTGTATTGGTTCAGAAAAATGTGTTCCCACAGAAGATTACTTTGGATATGCTGTTAGGTTTGAAAAGTCAAGCACTCTTGCTCTTTGGATTAGAAACATTGTGTGCTGAACTTCTGACCTCTCTGCTCACACCAGTGTTCCATGATTGGTTGCTATGGTAGCAGGCAGAAGTCATGTTGGGGGTAGGAATCATTTGGAAAGGGTTGAAATTTGCAACCAATAGAAATGTGTGTTTCCATTAAAATAAATGTGGGAAGCAATGTGATTTGAAGTTAAAATGTATATGTGTGAAAAAAGAGAGGGACATTTTGCCATTTAGTGGTTTTGGTGAGAGGAGTACAGCTCAGAGATTCTGGCTCTGATAATCTGCTGTGTTAGTGGCACATTTCTTTCTCAACTAACTACTTTTAAAGGTGAGTTATGAATTTGAGAGGGGATGTATGTGGTGTATTTTGATATAATAATATAAATTTGTTTCTTCTTTTAAAGTTGTGTTTTACATTTTATGTTTTGGAAGATATTTAACTGCCTTGAACTTGTAAGATATTATGGAGTATGTCTTCACCATAAGTTAAGGTGTACTGGTATCACACGGGAATACTGTATTGTGCCTAGAATCACACCATGAGTCTGTGTGCACACAGGAATTGTTGTCAGAGATTTAATTTGTGTTGCTCTTGTTCTGTAAGACTTGCACTCGTAGGAAAGGGGCAGCTTGTTTTCTTGAACTGTGATGGTTAGCATTCAGCACAAATCACTATCTCAAAGATGAGCGACAAATGCTAACACATTTGAAAACAACAGGGTAGATTTTCCTTCCACACCTGCAATGGGTGAGGTAGTTCCTACATGTTCAAAACTCCAATTAACCCTTACCACAGGTGATCTTACATACATCTCTGCAGTCTTCATGCACTTGTGTAAGCGTCCATGCAGATCTCTCTTGCACCTGACAATACACAGTCTCCAGAAACACACTCTTAGCACACAGGCAGCTGTTTCTCCTGCACTCCCATGCTTATTATTCAGCACTGTGTGGTATTTCAAATAGCAGTGTGTAACGCTAACACATTCAACATCACCAAGGCTCATTTCCTTTGCTCTAGTCTAATCACTCACCCAGGTTCCACATGCTCATGTCTCAAGTAGCTGTTAGGACATGTGCTCTCTTCTGCCTCTCTAAACTATAAGAAAAATGTGTCAGGCTGTTACAGTAATTATCACTTGCTCTACCACAGTAGTAAATGTGCTTTGAAATTGCCAATCAAATATCGTTTTCTGCCTAGAATCACACCATGAGTCTGTGTGCACACAGGAATTGTTGTCAGAGATTTAATTCGCGTTGCTCTTGTTCTGTAAGACTTGCACTCGTAGGAAAGGGGCAGCTTGTTTTCTTGAACTGTGATGGCTAGCATTCAGCACAAATCACTATCCCACAGATGAGAGGCAAATGGTAACACATTTGAAAACAACAGGGTAGATTTTCCTTCCACTCCTGAAATGGGTGAGGTAGTTCCTACATGTTCAAAAGTCCAATTAACCCTTACCACAGGTGATCTTACATACATCTCTGCAGTCTTCATGCAGTTCTGTAAGCGTCCATGCAGATCTCTCTCGCACCTGACAATACACAGTCTCCAGAAACACACTCTTAGCACACAGGCAGCTGTTTCTCCTGCACTCCCATGCTTACTATTCAGCACTGTGTGGTATTTCAGATAGCAGTGTGTAACGCTAACACATTCAACATCACCAAGGCTCATTTCCTTTGCTCTAGTCTAATCACTCACCCAGGTTCCACATGCTCATGGTCTCAAGTAGCTGTTAGGACATGGGCTCTTTTCTGCCTCTCTAAACTATAAGGAAAATGTGTCAGGCTGTTACAGTAATTATCACTTGCTTTACCACAGTAGTAAATGTGCTTTGAAATAGCCAATCAAATATCGTTTTCTGCCTAGAATCACACCATGAGTCTGTGTGCACACAGGAATTGTTGTCAGAGATTTAATTTGCGTTGCTTTTGTTCTGTAAGACTTGCACTCGTAGGAAAGGGGCAGCTTGTTTTCTTGAACTGTGATGGTTAGCATTCAGCACAAATCACTATCTCACAGATGAGAGGCAAATGGTAACACATTTGAAAACAACAGGGTAGATTTTCCTTCCACTCCTGCAATGGGTTAGGTAGTTCCTACATGTTCAAAACTCCAATTAACCCTTACCACAGGTGATCTTACATACATCTCTGCAGTCTTCATGCAGTTGTGTAAGCGTCCATGCAGATCTCTCTTGCACCTGACAATACACAGTCTCCAGAAACACACTCTTAGCACACTGGCAGCTGTTTCTCCTGCACTCCCATGCTTACTATTCAGCACTGTGTGGTATTTCAGATAGCAGTGTGTAACGCTAACACATTCAACATCACCAAGGCTCATTTCCTTTGCTCTAGTCTAATCACTCACCCAGGTTCCACATGCTCATGGTCTCAAGTAGCTGTTAGGACATGTGCTCTTTTCTGCCTCTCTAAAGTATAAGGAAAATGTGTCAGGCTGTTACAGTAATTATCACTTGCTCTACCACAGTAGTAAATGTGCTTTGAAATTGCCAATCAAATATCGTTTTATGCCTAGAATCACACCATGAGTCTGTGTACACACAGGAATTGTTGTCAGAGATTTAATTCGTGTTGCTCTTGTTCTGTAAGACTTGCACTCGTAGGAAAGGGGCAGCTTGTTTTCTTGAACTGTGATGGTTAGCATACAGCACACATCACCATCTCACAGATGAGAGGCAAATGCTAACACATTTGAAAACAACAGGGTAGATGTTCCTTGCAGTACTGTAATGAGTGAGGTAGTTCCTACATGTTCATAAGGCCAATTAACCCTTACCACATGTGCTCTTACATACAGCTCTGCAGTCTTCATGCAGTTGTGCAAGCATCCATGCAGATCTCTCTTGCAGCTGACAATGCACAGTCTCCAGAAACACACTCTTAGCACACAGCCAGCTGCTTCTCCTGCACTCCCATGCTTACTATTCAGCACTGTGTGGTATTTCAGATAGCAGTGTGTAACACTAACACATTCAACATCACCAAGGCTCATTTCCTTTGCTCTAGTCTAATCACTCACCCAGGTTCCACATACTCATGGTCTCAAGTAGCTGTTAGGACATGTGCTCTTTTCTGCCTCTCTAAACTACAAGGAAAATGTGTCAGGCTGTTACAGTAATTATCACTTGCTCTACCACAGTAGTAAATGTGCTTTGAAATTGTCAATCAAATATCGTTTTCTGCCTAGAATCACACCATGAGTCTGTGTGCACACAGGAATTGTTGTCAGAGATTTAATTTGTGTTGCTCTTGTTCTGTAAGACTTGCACTCGTAGGAAAGGGGCAGCTTGTTTTCTTGAACGGTGATGGTTAGCATGCAGCACACATCACCATCTCACAGATGAGAGGCAAATGCTAACACGTTTGAAAACAACAGGGTAGATTTTCCTTGCAGTACTGTAATGAGTGAGGTAGTTCCTACATGTTCATAAGCCAAATTAACCCTTACCACATGTGTAGGCCTGGGCTAAATTTCCGTTCCGCTCGCGGAAATTGCGATAATTTGACATTTTCGCGTTCCGCGGAGAGCGCAAAAATGTCAAAATTTCCGCAGCTTAGCGATAATTTGTTTCTTGATCGCGCTGTAAAATAATACATTCTCGCGCGATCGCCTTACCTGAATCCCCGCGTTCGTCGACAAGTTTTCCCGATCCGGTCGCGTTCTCCACGAGATGTTGGATTGTTGGTAGCCATTTGCGCTGTCTCGCGACAGTCCGCGCCCACAGTAATGTCATTGGTCACGCGATCACGTCTTTCTTCTCGCGATCATGCACCGCGAGAAGAGTGAAAACAAGATGGCTGCGCCCGCGAGCAACCGTATGGGTAAGTTGGCGAGCCGCGACCACGCAGAAAATACCGCAATCGGACGGGAAAAAAACTTCCGCATCTTCGCGATATTTCCGCATGTTTGCGGAGGTTTTTAACATTTTCGCGATAATTTGCAAAAGTCACTTTCGCAAATTCCGCCCACCCCTACACATGTGCTCTTTCATACATCTCTGCAGTCTTCATGCAGTTGTGCAAGCGTCCATGCAGATCTCTCTTGCACCTGACAATACACAGTCTCCAGAAACACACTCTTAGCACACAGGCAACTGTTTCTCCTGCACTCCCATGCTTACTATTCTGCACTGTGTGGTATTTCAGATAGCAGTGTGTAACGCTAACACATTCAACATCACCAAGGCTCATTTCCTTTGCTCTAGTCTAATCACTCACCCAGGTTCCACATGCTCATGGTCTCAAGTAGCTGTTAGGACATGTGCTCTTTTCTGCCTCTGTAAACTATAAGGAAAATGTGTCAGGCTGTTACAGTAATTATGACTTGCTCTACCACAGTAGTAAATGTGCTTTGAAATTGCCAATCAAATATCGTTTTCTGCCTAGAATCACACCATGAGTCTGTCTGCACACAGGAATTGTTGTCAGAGATTTAATTCGTGTTGCTCTTGTTCTGTAAGACTTGCACTCATAGGAAAGGGGCATCTCATGTAATAGGATTTGAAAATCTCAAAAAAAATATAGTGATATATTTAAATTACATAAAGGTATATTTTTTTAGTTTCCTTTAGGTATTGCTGAACAACACAGAAATAAATTAAACATGACTATAAAATCAAGAAATTGAAAAGAACAGCAAAAACATCTATATTTGAAGACAACTGGACAACAGAAATTAGTTGAATAACCTCATGTTGGAAAAAAGGAAAAAGTCTTCTGGTAAGCAGACTAAGAAAATATCCTCAAACATAGAAAAAATGTAGAAAGTATATCCACTGCAAATAGTGTTTCAAGAAGAAAACAACAAGACAATAGAAAGAAATTACTAAATGCTAATGTACAATCAGAAGCAAGAAAGAATGACTTGAAAAGAAAAAAAGAATTTCAAAACATTCGTAAAAAAATGTTTCAGAGAAGAGTGGTGTTCAATTTGCTAAAGGATGTGAAAAAATATACTAAGAAAGCAATATTTTATAAGAAAAAGAAACATATTGAATCAATTGTTGCAAAGGCTTTGGAATTAAAAAGAAAACTATTCATTTTAATTTTGAACAGGATCCGTAAATTAGATAAAATAGTCAATGTAATGAAGTCAAAAAGCAAAAGGAAAAGAGCAGTGGAAAAAAAACCTTTTGTATTGTGTTCTTAGGAGAATGGAAGCATAGTTCAAGTACTGAACCATTTTTTAATGAAGAGAGTTATCTTCAAAGCAATAGTTTGCTGCATGCAGTTGACACCAGTGGTCGAAGTTATGAAGTTAAAGATGGTTGTTTAATGGAAAATGAGAAAATGGTTCCAAGAAATGAGGAAGAAGTGTTAGCTGATGAGGTTATGGGGAAACGTCCTAAAGCCCCAGTGTACACTTGGAATTGTAGTAGTATTTGTACTGTACGACAAGAATCTATTGATAAATTACGTGACTTTCTAAGAGAATATTGTAAAAAAAGTGTTAAACAGAAGATTAAGGTGCTTCAAAGACTAGATCCATGCAGAGTGAGAAAGAATACTGGTTTGCAAGGACATTCTCTGGCTTGTCTTTCTAGGAAAGTTTGTCAAAGTGTTTTTCACCATTTTAGGATGCTGGCAGAACATCATACTGAAATGAGAAAGTTTGTGAGAAGATTGTATTTTGCTAAAAGTCCAGCACTAAAGTTAAATGAGTTGAATAGTGCTCTGTTGCGTGGATCTGTATCAGATGTAGAGAAGGTTACTGATGATATTCAGTTTTGTTAATTTGGTCCAGAACAAGAAAGTGCAGGAAATGACACAGATTTTGAAGAAAATGTGGAAGAGAATGTACAACCCACTGTTAGTAAAAATTTTGAAGATCAAATGAAAAAATTTACTATCATCTCTAATGAAAGACCAAATATTACTTGTATTTGTTGCCGGAGAAGCCATTATAAAACTCAAACAAGGAATGTTGATCTCTGTAAAAAAAGTGAAAAAGAAAATAATTATGAGTGGAAGGATTTTGCTATATATTTGTTTCTGGAAAATTGTTTTGATTTGGGTGAAGATCAGCATATTTGTAAATACTGTTATAACAAGTTAGAAGAAAATAAAATGCCAGCTAGAGCTGTACATAATAATTTAGAATTGGTTGGTATTCCTGCAGAACTTAGTGATTTAAATATGTATGAGTCTATACTCATTCAATGTGTCCATCCGTTTCAGACTATAGTTCGTATGGAGTACAAAACAGGTAAATTACCTCCTTCAGATTTACAAAGGGTTTAAAAGGAAGAATTGTCTATTTGCCATTAGATTTGAAAAAAAATATTGAAACAATTGATGCAGATAGTTTGGAAACTGAACCATTAGTTATTCTGGTTAATGGTGTACCTACAAAGAGATTTGGCAGGATTTATATTTGAAAAGAAATATTAAGTACTATGAATCAATTTATATAGATGAATATGAAGAAGTTTTACTAGCAGGCACAGGAATACAAACTGGGCAAATTGAAAAAGTGGATAAGTCAAAAGAAGAAGAAATTCATGAACATTTCAGCATACATCCTCTTCATTCTAAAGAAGTTATGGGAAACACTATTGATCTGTTTCAGATGAAAAAAGCTAAAGGAACTCCCGTGAGTGTATGGGAGGAGAGGTTGGAAGCTCGTTGTTTTCCCCAGCTGTTTCCTACAGGAAAAGGTGGATGATATGATGAACGTCCAGTACAGATTCCTGCTTCTGAGTATCGGACTACAAGATTATATGCAGAAGATCCAAGATTTCGTCAAAGTATTCCTTATTTGTTCCATGTTTTATTTGAAAGTGACTTGTCTGCACAATCTAATGCAGTAAATCACATTTTAAAAACTGGAGTACATCTACATAATGTGTCTGCAAAGGATTTTATGAACAAAGTGCAACAGCGAGATGATCATTTGGAATCTCAATTGATTAATCTGATGGCTTGTCAGCGTGGAACTAATGAATATTGGTACCGACGCCATGGAGAATTGAAATGTATGATTCGGAATTTAGGAACTCCTACATGGTTCCTTACCCTAAGCTGTGCTGAGTACGCTTGGGATGATTTACTGGATTTTCTTCGAGAGGCAAATTCAAATATTGAAAACATCCAATACAAGACAGCAGGAGAATTGTGCTCATTGGATCCGGTTAATGTTTGCAGATATTTCAATCATAGATTTGAGGCTATGATGTCCTTCATCTGCAATAAAAAAAATCCACCTCTTGGAGAAGTTGTGGATTTCTTTTGGAGAAAAGAGTACCAAGCAAGAGGTGCTCCTCATATTCATATCTGTTGTGGATCAAGGATGCCCCAAAATTTGGAACAGATTCTGATGATGCAGTTTTATCTTTCATTGAAGAATATGCAACATGTGCTATACCTAAAAGCACACAAGAAAAAAACTTAAAAGAGCAAGTTTTACGTTTCCAAAGTCATCGGTGTGGAAAATACTGTCGACAAAAGTACAAGAGTAAAGATAAATTCTACACAAAATGTCGATTTGAATTTCCATGACCTGTTCTTTCAAAAGGAAGAGTAAACAGTTTTATGTCAGCTGTGCGACATACCATTACAAGAAAATCTCCGAAAAAAACCTACAACCTAAGAAGAAAAGAAGAGTCAAAATATATAAATGACTACAACCCAGTCATTTTATCCATGTGGAATGCTAACATGGATATTCAGTATGTAGCTGACAATTCTATTGCTGTTGCTCGGTATGTCACATCTTACATCACTAAATCTGAGAAAACGGAATTGAAAGAAATGTGGGAAGAGATTTCTCACGAGAAGACTGTCAGTAAAAAGCTATACAGTTTCAGTTTAAAGATGTTATTGCATCGAGAAATTGGCTCATACGAATGCTCAGATAGGTTATCATCTGCAAGTCTGTACTCCAAATCCAGAAGAATAATTTGGGTATGTTTAGGCCTTGCAGGAATGCGAAATCGGGTACTGAAATCTATTTGAGAAATTGAATATTTAGCAGAGAACGAACCAGAAAGTACAGACATTTTGAAAACAAATATGTTGGACACATATTACCCAAACAGAAGTCATCATCTTGAGAACATGTGTCTCTATGAAGTGCTGCAGAACTACATTTTTACACGGAATGCCACAGAAGACATCAACAATGGAAAATATAAAGTCATTGGCGAGGAAGGATGTTTTGTGAAACAAGCAAAAGGAAGTTTTATTAATCACAGGAAGCTGAGTTGCGACACTACTGACAAAAAGGAATTTTACTACTTAGTACTTTTACAGCTGTTTAAACCATGGCGTTCAGAGGATGAATTACTTGGAGATTTTCAGAGCTATGAAGATTCCTTCAATGCATGTAAAGATAGCATAGAATGCAGTACTTTCACAAATTATGTACAAATGTTAAATGAAGAAATTGAACAAGAAGCTACAATTTCAGCTAAAGTAGCTAGAGACAGTTCTCAAGACAGTCAAAGTTCTGGTACACTCAGTCAAGATCCCCTAGGACAACCAATCATAAAAAATGAAGCTGCAATAGCCATGACTGAAGTTGAAACAGTTATGAATCAAGCTCAGGAAGATTTAATAGACTTACCAAATTTGGAACAACAACTGAATGATCATCAACAACAAATTTATGAAGAAGTCACAAAACAAATTGATCATGGATTACTACATGAAAATAAAGAGTGCTCATGCACATCATTTGAACCAATCAGAATGTATGAGAGTGGACAAGCTGGAACTGGAAAAAGTTTCTTAATTAAAGTAATTAGAAGCTAACTACAGAAAAAAACTGATTCAACTTTGTCCTGTGTTGTTACTGCTCCAACTGGGTTAGCACTGCAGCATATAACATAAAAGAAATTACCTTACATCGTTTGCTAATGTTACCAGTAGAGCATGAGAACAAAATAGAATACCACAAGCTAACAGGAGAAGCTTGTTTTGAAGTTTCAAGAGTGTTGAAGAAAATGAAAGTTGTCATTATTGATGAGGTAAGCATGGATTCAAACTTAATGCTTGCCTTTGTGCATTTAAGAATGCCGCAAATTCTAAAGACAGACTATGACGTGTTATTTGGAGGAAAACATGTTATAGTTTTTGGGGATCTACTGCAGCTCACTCCAGTTAAAGGACAACCAGTATTTAATACTCTTGCACATGAAGACACGAAAAAGTCATTAGGAAGTATAGGTAATGTGAATATTTGGTCATACTTTGAGTACAAAGAACTCATTACCAATATGCGGCAAGCAAATGATGATGATTATGCAAGTATTCTCAAAGATATCAGAATTGGACTACTCACAGAACATGGCAGAAAAACTTTACAGAGTCGACTGCTATGTAATTTGTTTCCAACAGAACAAATAGTTCCAGAGAAAATATACAAGGAAATTGCAGAAAAAATACTGTAATCTGCTTAATGCCAACACTACATGAATGCTCTATATTCAATGAAGAACTTTTGAAATTGGAAAATGAAGAGATTATGAAAATGGAAGCCATGGATAAAATACAGCATGAAGGAATAACTATTATATTGACAGGCAAATTGAAAACTAAATTGGATTCTCTAGAGAAAAACATATCGAAAACAGCTGGTTTAGAAAAGATTCTTTATGTATGTACGAACTGTCGAGTAATTTTAAGACGTAATTTGAATGTAGAAAAAGGTCTAGTGAATGGAGCTATGGGTAAAGTTGTGGGTTTTGTTAATTACCAGAAAAAAGATGGAATTGAATTTTTAAAAATAAAATTTGATCAGATTGAAGAGGTTAAAGACATTAGTCGTTGTTCAGTTCGTTTTTTGCTTGTGAAAGACTTATATGTACGTAGGAAGCAGTTTCCGTTTTCTCTAGCATATGCTGTAACTATTCACAAATCTCAAGGATTAACTGTAGATAGTGCTTTTGTAAACATTGGATCTAGTGTGTTTAAAGAAGGTATGGCATATGTTGCTTTCTCACGAGTGAAAATATTATCTGGTTTATTCATTATAGACTTTGATGACTCAAAAGTTAGTGCTGATGCACATTGTGTAAAGGAGTATAATAGATTAAGAAGAAGTTATGCTCCTCATTTAGGTCAGTATACCATGTTCGAAAAACGTGTTGTTTGTCGGAAAAGGAGAATTGAGAATATCTGTAATGAGGATGTACAGAAGAGAAAACAAAAGGAGAGTGATGTTATTGCAAGCAAAAAGAAAAAGGACAATGTTGAAGAGATTGTTGGTTGTCATTTTGAAAATAGCTCTGGTGTCAACTGCTACGCTAATGTAGTGCTGAATGTTGTATTTTATCTTGAAAGTTTGCAAGAGCAGAAAATACTAAATCATGATAAGAGATTTTGTTCTCTGCTGAGTTTCCTTTATGAGAAGTTGAGTAACGATAAAACTAAAATAGAAAGTGCTTCTGATGTTAGAGATCTTTTAGATGTATGTTCTGGATGTACACAGTTTACACAAAATGTCCAGCAAGATGCACAGGAATTCTTAATGTATATGCTTATGGTACTGGAAGATGAAGGGGTAGAAATAGAAAATATGTTTGGTCTCTCTTATAAATGGGAACATTGTTGTGAAAACTGTATGAACACATGCAGCACTAATGTTGATTCTGAAAGGTTCATACATTTAACATTACCAGAGAGTAAATCGGTGACTTTTAGTAAATTAGTTAAAGATGCAAATCACAACATGGAATGTTCTCAATGTGAATCAGAAATGTTATCAACGTTATTTTTAAAGAAATATGGACAGTATATAATTTTAATGATGCAACTTTGTAGAGCTGATGGAACAAAATTGGACAATTTAATAAAGTAGTTTGTAGGAAATCAATTATCAATATCCGGAAAGACTTTTGTTGCAGTTGCAATAATTTTCCATGACGGACCTTCTATAACTTCTGGTCGTTACACAGTTTATCTAAAATGTGAAAAAGGCTGGACACTGTGTAATGATTCTCAATTGATTTTCAAGCAACGTTTGCCTGCAGAATTACCAAATTCCTACTTAATTTTTCTAAAACCAAACTTTTAGATACAAATTGCAGCATCTGAAGAAACCATGTTTTCGATTTTATAGGATTACCATTGGATATTTCACCTAAAAAGGATTTGAAAATTACCATTTGGCCTCATGGAAAGGTAAATGTTTCTATTGTGGACTTCTTTGACAGATATTATTTTGGTGTATGTGCTTAAGCAACAAGATTTACAGACGTTATTTATTGCAAATAGTTATTGTTCTTAGAAGATATTTTTAATATATATGTTACATTTCTATCAAGGTATGTTTTACTGAGGATAGATTCAGGGCTTTTTTAATCAATCTTTCAGATTGTTTATTTTGTTGCCCGCTGTTAAGTGATGAATGCAATTGATATCACTATTTTCAGTGAAATTCAATATATTCTGAAAACAGCAAAAAAAGGGCAAAAAATTACTTTGTTAAATATGAGAATATGTGTACTGTATTCTAAAATGTATTGTTAACTATTACTACTTTTTTTCTTTTTTTTCAGATCTAGAAAGAAAATTTAGGAAATTGAATCCATTTTTCTTGTAATTAAAAAAAACATTTATTTCTAATTAAGTTATTTTGTTGGTCAGGTAAGTTTAAAATATCTGTATTTCTCACCCCTTCACTTTCTTGCTCCCTTTTCTTCACTTCTCCTCACTCTGCTTTTCTCATTCCCCTTCCCTCTCTCTTCTTCCTTTACTGCTCTTTTGTAACTCCCTCCTTCTCTACTACTCCCCTAGGTTTACTGCCTCCATCACTATTTTTTCAGCCATGTTTCTCTCCCTGTCTCCATATGTCTCAGTCATTCTAACTGCCTTACTCCTTCTCAGTTACTTGTTCTCTGTCTCTGTTTCTGTCTCTCTCCCTTTGTCTGTCTTACCCTTAATTTCCTTAACATCTCTATTTCTACCACTGCTCCTCTCTCCATCACTCATTTTCCATCTATGTTAATTTTTTAACCTTCTCCGTCATTCTCCTTCCCTCACCTTCCCTAACTGTCACTATCCTTTACTCATAGTCACTCCTATTCTCCTACTTTACTTCCTCCTGTCTGTATCTCACACCCCTTCATCTTTTCGCATTCTTTCCTTCACTCTCCCTCACTCTCCTTTGCTCATTGAAATCCTGACTCCCTTTCTCTCACTCCAGTTTGCTAAATCCCTCCATCCCCTCACTCCCCATCTGTCACTTTCCCTTACCCCCTTTTCTAATCCTCATACCCCTTATCTCACCATCACTCCACTTCTCTTACTTTCAATCCCTTTACCCTGCTGTACTTCATCCGCTTCATCTGTTACTCCCTTTTCCTATCTCCATCCCTTACTCCCCTTTTCTCACTCCCCCTCCATCACTCTCCATTAGTCACTGCCATTCCCTTACTCATTCACTCTTCTTACCTGTATCCTCTCCCATAAGTCCTTTTGTTGCAGTCAGTCTTTCACTTCCCTTTCATGACTGATCATACTTTCCTTTTCTCACTCATTTTGTCTGTCCTTTCCTCCTCTTCACTCAGTCATTTCAATCATTTCAATCATTCATGTATACACTAGCCATTAATTCAATAAAATTACAACACAGTATATTAGGAATATAGCTCTTCTTGGAGAAGTGAAGTGAGTTCTGAAAAGAACAGTTTCTTTTATTTTTTTAGAGCACCAAAAAAAAAACTGGTAATGAAAAACTGTTCAACACGAACAAAAAAAAAATGAAAAAAATTATGGGCTGGAGCATGTGTGCTGCTGTATTCTGTTTTCAATCAAGTTTATACTGCTCTCACCGTAGCAAAGAACAGCATTGCACACATTGCAATGTATGTGCCCCTTTTGGAAAAGGGGGCGGATGTCCAGTGGCCTGGTACATGGTGAATCTGCGGCCGCAGATGATGTGCTCGGCTGAGCAGGTGGAGGGTTATCCCTTAGGGCTCTAGTTGTTTCACGAGCATAACGTACAGGATGCACTGTCTTAAAGTGTCTCAGCATGGAATAAATACTAAAGGAGTATTTCTTGCTGGGATCTCCTCTAGATAAGACACTTCCACAAATAGTGCATGTCACCTTTGGCGCATTCACCTTCTTTTGGCCCTCTGGAAAGGTGAAGTAGTTCCAGATGAAAGAGTGTTTTAGCTTGCTCTTCCTTGGTTGTTCCACAAAGGTCTCCTCCTCACTCCCTGAAGTTGACTGCTGTTCTGCCATTTTCAAGTAAGATTTCACTCGAGTAGCTGTTCAGCTCCTTGTCCCAGGAAGTAAGAAGAAATAGTGAGGGGAGTGGGTGTGGTGTTTGAAGATTATGGAACAGAAACTACTATGAACCAATGAAAAGAGTTGTTTCGTAAACACATGACTTGCCGTGCACGCATGGTGCTCGCACATATGCCTGCACCGTGCTCGCACGCATGCGCGCACGGTGCACGCACGCATCAGAAATGAATTACTTTTAATCCGATTTCTAAAACATGAAAAGGAGGCAGGGAAGACACTCCCTGACCCCCTAGACCTTCTCAGGGGGTCCCTAAAGGACCTCGTAAAAAAAAAAAAAATTTCCTTTAATAAAAAAATTGTGAAAAACCCTAAAAAAAAAAACATTTTAAACTGTTTATAAGTTCATAGACTATGCTGTTCAACTTTATCCAAATAAAAAAAAAAGAGCTGAGCCATTCCATATTACAGGATACAGTCAATCTATAACTATATACATAGGTAGTTTATTGTAAAATAAACATATAAAAAATATAATAATACATAGATAAATTAGCATTTAAAAAACCTTACAAATTCACTAAAAAAACCATAGGTTTCACACACGTTATAGTTAGAAATTAGCATTAAAAAAACCTTGCAAATTCACTTAAAAAACCATAGTTTTCACACACGTTATAGTTAGGAATTAGCATTTAAAAAACCTTGCAAATTCACTGAAAAAACCATGGGTTTCACACATGTTATAGTTAGGAATTAGCATTTAAAAAACCTTGCAAATTCACTGAAAAAACCATAGGTTTCACACACGTTATAGTTAGGAATTAGCATTTGAAAAACCTTGCAAATTCACTGAAAAAACCATAGGTTTCACACATGTTATAGTTAGCTGGACATTTCACTCGTACAAAACCATTGAAATTCCCAGTTATAGTTAGTTCAGCTAACTATAACTCGCGAGACCGCAATCCACTGCTGATGACGTCACATATTACATCACTCATGACATGGTCAGTGACATCACTCATGACATCACTGATGACATCTCAAATGACATCACTGATGACATCACTGATGACATCGTCCTTGTGTAAGAGTGGCAGACCTCCTCTTATCCGAATATAAACTTTGATACACACATTGAAAAATACAAACTAAAGTTTTGAAAACTATAGAGATACCAATGCCAGTTAGAACAACCTATTCAGTAATTCCAAAATCTACATACGCATCCACTCATTCGTCAACACTTCTATATAGTCACTCATACATGTACTCAGTCATCATATGTACTCATACACCTATACATCCTGTTACACACCTACACTCATACATAGAGTTACTCACACACATACTCACACATGCAAATAAACATCCATTTACTTGCATATACAGCTATACACACACCACTACACTTACTTCTACAGAAACGTACACATACTTACTCTCCTAAACAATCACTTATAGAAACACATACTTATTTATACAGGAACTCTTCCAATCTCTCACTCTCATATATCCTCACTTATATACATCAATACTCACATATATTAGTTCAAAACATATGGACTTACTCATAAAGACACTATTGAGACAGTCATTCACTCTCTTACTCACCCATACACACACTCATCCACCCATACTGTCCTGCTCACATACTGTCTTCAAAACACATACAAACAGTGAGTCACTCATTCATGCATCCATACGCTAAGTAACATCCCCCACTGAACCATACAAACACTCATACTGATACTCTAAAAACAAACTAATAACCCATATACACACTCATGTTGCTACTCACCAACCCATGCAGCCACTTATACACAAAGTGAGACACTGATACAGATATTTAAATATTTAAACATTACTCACTAATACTTGTATTCACTAAGATACTGTTAATAAGTCAGTTATACAATTAATTTTACAAAAAAAACATCCATTTAGACACTTATTTACCCATTTATTCTTCCATTAACCTTTAGATATATATATATAGAAAATATTTATTTTTCAGAAAGACACATATTCGTGAAGGCTGATGGTCTCATCCTCATTAGTCATTGCATTTAACAGGAATTTTTTAGTATATATATTTTTTTATTTTTTTGTTTATATATTTGTTACACATTAGATACACAATCACAATTTCAAAATTTTTAAGATGAATCATGAATGTACTTGGGACTACACTGTAGTATCAGCCCCACTGGGGGTATAATACGAGGATGAAATTCACTTGTAATTTATCCTTAAAATATGCAAAAAATATGCACTGAATTAACGGCCCACTAGGGCTTAACTCCGACAAGATTTCTTCTAGTTTAATGAATTTTAGAAGATATATTGTTTTATAAATAATGAGATTATGCTTTGTTAATTATGTATTGAAATGTATTAAGGAACAAGTGTCTATTTGTTTACCAAAACTGATATCCATATTCATGTAACGATCGTGATATTCAGTGCATGTATGCCATGATGAAAAACTACGAGTCTTTCTTCCAATACACTCTGTTAGTAGTCTTAGTCATGTGACACGTTGTGAACACTTTATTTAAAATGGCTCAAGAAACGGGCAAGTCGTTGGTGAACAAGCCTGCTAGTCAGGCGAAACGCGTCCTACCAGCCGATTGCAATAAAGTTTTTCTGACCAGAACACGGCGTCGTCATCCTTGCGGTACGAGGAATTTTCGAAATTTATTACGGACCGAGCCTGGGTGGTCCGCCTCGACGACGCACCCTCTGTTCAGGAGTGCGGTGGCAGTTACCTAAGCCTGGAGGAATCATATATATATATATATATATAATATATATATAGGAACGAGGATGCAACAATGAGCCCGAGTATTGAAATCACAGGATTACCAAGTACTGCATATAAAGCAACTACCACGTCTTTTAAACTTCCTTGCACCTTTAATCCCATAATGTTAAAAGACACGATTGATGCTTTCTACGAACAAGTTGTGGGCGACGTAAAGAATCTTAACCGCAAAATACAAAGCACCAACAGGAACAAAAACAACAAAAGTGAACTACAATATCATCAACTAATGACCAAACCTAAAAATAACAGTGAAATAGTTGTTAGAAATGCCAACAAAGGCGGGAATGTAGTATTATGGAAAAGAGAAGACTACATCAAGGAGGCCATGCTTCAATGAAATGATAACACCTGCTACTGTCACAGCAATGAACAAGCATTGAATATTGTATACAGTACCTATAACATGAAATTAGTGGCCTGGAAAAATGCTGGCTTAATATCGGTGGATGAATACAAATATTTAAAATTCCTGTTTACCAATATTATATTTCATCCCCAAAATCCTCAAAGATGCGACAAGACCTCCAGGAAGACCAATCATTTTAGCCAGAAACAGTTTACTGGAGAGAACATCGATTTATATTGACTTCTTCTTACAGGAATATGTCCAACAACTTACATCGTATATACGAGATACAGGGGACTTTTTAGCCAAAATTATCAACTTCAAGTGGCAAGAAGACTATTTTCTTATTACGCTTGATGTTACCTGACTTTACACATCTATTCGACACAAGGATGGCCTAAGGGCATTGCAATTTTATTTGTCACTTAGAGGTATCATGCATATGAAACACACTAACATGCTGATCAGTATGGTGGAATTTTGTTTTAACCCCTTCGATGCTGCGCAGATTCCGCCGCTGTGCTGACGGAATCTTGCGCGGGCGTGGTCATGACGGAATGGTTCCGTCATGAGCACAGCTCAACCGTGGGTCATGACGGAACCATTCCGTCATGAGCACCGAAGGGGTTAAAAATTAAATGTTCATGTTTCAAATTTTGTTATTCCAACAACTAAGGGGTGTAGCCATGGAGCCAGCTTCTCCCTTCTCCCCCAGTTACGCTTGCCTTCATATGGGCTGGTGGGAGGAGCTGGTTCTCATGAAGGAACATACTGAATTCATGAACAACAATGTGATGGTTTGGTGGAGGTTCATTAATGATCTCTTTTTGGTGTGGCAGGGCACTCATACAAGGCTGAAATATTCATAAATAGACTTAATAAGAACCAACTCAACCTACATTTTACTGCATCTATTAGCAAGACCATAGTGAATTTCTTAGATGTTGAGGTATATGTGAATAACGAAAAGCTTGAGACTAAACTCCACAGAAAACCCACAGCCGGCAATGCAATACTGCATGCAAGTAGTGCACACCCATGTCATCTGATCCAAAGCATACCCTACGGTGAACTGTTGCACTTAAAACAGATCTGCAGCAGTGAAAAAGATCTCAAGATGGCACAAATAAAGTGCATAACAAGATTCAAAGAGAGAGGTTATACTAAAATATGTTTTGACACAGCCCTCATGAAAAGTAATCTAACACCCAGGGAGATTCTTCTCACCAAAAAGAAACCTGCAGTGAGTGAGACAGTAAATTACCCTGGATATTTTAGATTTATTTTAAAATACAACAAACAGGAGAGAGCAGTTAAAAACATAATTAAAAGAAATTGGCATCTGATCCGGAGAGACCCTGTAATTGGAGGTTCAGTACCCAAGAAACCTGCTATAACATACAGTAGGGGTCCATCGATGAAAGATGTTCTGGTTAAAAATGACCCCAGTGGCCCACAAGTAAAAGGCATGTGGCTGAGCCAGAGATAAGGGCTCCACAAGTGCAAAACCTCTAAAGCCTGCCAACATGGAGTAACTACAACAGCTTACAGAACTCCATTTGGTGGGAAAGAGAAGAATATTAAGAAAGCGCTGAATTGCAAAACTGATCATGTAGTGTATGTGCTGGAGTGCCATTGCAACCTAAAATATGTAGGAAGTACCATCTTGCAGGGACATAAAAGAGTGCTCCAGCACATAAGGGCTATCAAGTCAATAAACTATGTAAATGTCTGTATCAGTCTGTCAGTTGGTGTGAAAGTGGTTGCATGGGTTGGTGAGTAGTTAAATGAGTGTCTATATTGGTCCCAAAACGCATTTTCCCCATGTTAATTCCATAGGAAACTTTAAACACGGCTACAGCCCGAACTGCTGAACGGAATTACACCAAATTGGCAAAAAGGTAGCCCTTGGCTCAGAAAGAGACCTTTTTTTAAATGGTGTAAATCCGTTCAGTAGTTCCTGAGAAATTAAAAAAAGAAAAATATCAATATCTGAGCACTGAGGAGGAGTCGCGACTCCTCCCGAACACGAGCTTCACTTTGATTGGCTGCCAACACTCCAAACCAGAAAGTGTTGGCAGCCATCTTGTGACTCAGTAACCGAGTCACAAGAAAAAGGGGGGAAAAAGTGAAAATTGAAGAAAAGGGGGCAGGGTAGAAACACCCTGACCCCCTAGGCCTGCTCAAGGGGTTCCACGAGGACCCCCAGGTCCCCAAAAAGCATTTTATTTTTTAAAACGGATGAATTCGTGCTGGCTGCGGGGGCACATGGCCCCCCGCAGCCCTGGGGTCTGCCACTTCCTCAGGGCTTTGCTTTACAAATGTGTCCATGGCCCCACGCTGCCCTGAGGACCACCACCTCCCTGGTGCACTGTTTAATTATATGTGGGGGGCCTCATGCCCCCCCAATCCCCAGGGACTGCCACCTCCCGGGACTTAATAAAAAAAAATTAATTAAGTGTGGGGGGTCCTGCTCCCCCACACTGCCCCGGGGACCACCACCTCTCCGAGCACTAATTATTTGAATGCGGGGGTCTGTTGCAGACCATCTCCCCGGGGTTATGCAAGTAGAGGGAGGGGGACCGCTCGATGGCCCTGGGGACCGCCACACCCAGGGCTGGTCCCTTCAATGTCCCGGGCCAGTGATGTCATTTGAGATGTCACCAGTGATGTCATCAGTGATGTCACTGACCAAGTCATGAATGACGTAATATGTGACGTCATCAGCAGTGCATTGCGGGGCGCGAGTTATAGTTAGCTGAAATAACTATAACAGCTAAATTTTTCTGGTTTTGTACGAGAAAAATGTCCAACTAACTATAACGCCCCTGAAACCTGTGTTTTTTTCAGTGAATTTCGTAAATTTTTTAAATGCTAATTTCTAACTATAATGTCCCTGAAATCTATGTTCTTTTAGTGTGTGTGTATATATATATATATATATAGAAAAATATCTCCAAAACCTTTTATGATAAAGGAGCCGGCACTCGTTGTCATGGGGTTTTTTGTCTGTTTATTGCGTCAGTCACATCGGACACAGGAACAAGCCCTTGTGCTTGTTCCTGTGTCCGATGTGACTGACGCAATAAACAGGGAAAACCCTGTGCCCCCCGTATGCATCCTCATGCACATGGGGAGCACTTTGTTTCAGGACTGCCAGTAATATACATTGTGGTACAGCAGTGGCACCACTTGCATATTACATAGACCCTGATTGCCCCGCTGCCAACAGGGAATAATGGCTCCCTGGCAGCTGCGGCAGTGCAATGGCAGTCTGACTGCCGAAGTCATAGTTAGGTAGTCAGACACAGGTGCGGCGGTGGCTGGAGCACCACCGCCACGCCAACATGAGTCAGGCAGTCCTAAATGGCTAAGGCAGGAAAATGCCAACTTTCTACAAGTGCAAAAGGAACAAATGATGGAAGGAATGCTGAACAATGCAAACTTTCACCCCCAGTCATAAAGATCTGGGTTTAATAGATCATTCTTTTGCTCACCACGCCACCCCAGTTTGGACCCAGCCATACGTAAATCAGTCTTGACTGGAAACAAGCATCCTGGGCCCGGGTTTGGGTTATCACCCCTCATCAGCCAGGCCAGCTTGAATCCAGTGGCGCAGTGAGCACGGGAACCACATCTGGGCATACCCTTCCCACTTTGGGGTCAAACTGGGGTGGCTTGGTGAGCAAAAGAATGATGGATTAAACCCAGATCCTTGGGATTAAGGGGTGAATGTTTGTATTGTTCAGCATTCTGTTCATCAATTGTTTCTTTTGCTTTTGTCACTCTAAGTGGGAAGGGTATGCCCAGACATGAGTCCCGTGCTCATTGCATCACCCGCAGCGCAAGAGGACACTGCTTCTTTCTGTCGCTTGAGTAGATATTCTACTCTAGCTGCAGCTACCTCAACACGAATGGAAGGTTTCTCAACGCGAGCGGTAGTGACCATACGCGAACGGAAGCATTGTGAAATCTCACTGGAAGGTAGTCTGGAGTAAGATTTTCCTCACTTGCTCTTGTCAACTTAGCGAGTGAGGAAAAAACTACACTCCGTGGAATTTTTCAGAACTCTGTGATCTATACGGAATGGAAAAAACTCTGCAAAATCCACAAGCAGAGCGGTATTTCGCGCCCAGGACCAGTTTCTAGCTCTTTGTCTTCAACTGAATCCAGGAACTAATTGCAGTTTGAAGGTGAAATACTCCTTTGCTAAATCAAGGAAAGTCTTCCACTTGCCCACAGGTCTAAGGAATACCTAATTTCAGCAATGAACAGCTTTTTAAAGTACTGCCGGTCGTCCTCTTCTAGCCTCAACAGCTGCACCAAATCAAGATATGGGTTGAGGTTCAGAGGTGGCACATCCTGTGCAGTTCTATAAACCTTGGTGAAAAAAGCAGTCACTTTCCCCTGTACAACCTCTGTCTCATACAGGTTCACACTACTGGTCATATTCTAACTCAACCATATAATCACTGGCCCAAGGTTTTCGATGAAGAGTGGCTAAGGTCCTACCAGCCCTGTCACCCTCCGCATAATGTCGGGTGGATGCCTCCTTGCTAAGGTACTTAGCCTCCCCTGGGTTGCCTCCTCATGTTTGCCCAACTTGCCTCCAATATCTGCTTTGAGGGATGTAAAACAAGTCTCAAAGTAGTGAAGTTCTAAAGCTTGAATCTCACCTTCAAGATGCACCAGCTCACTGTGTAGTGCCCTCTGTACCCCAGCCTGCTTTGCAATGCAGACCTCCTGTATGACAGCCTCAAAGGCCTCCCACAGTGCGAACTGTGATGACACTTACCCTTAATTTTGCTTAAAATAGTATACTATAGCAGATCAGATGTCCTCCCAAAATACCTCTTCCTGCAGAGCACCAGATGGAAGACGCCAAGCAAAAGCGCATGAAGACCAATCCGGCGGATGCAGCTCCAGCAGCACCGGAGCATGATCAGACAGCGTCTGCGGGAGGTGCTCAACCTCATGCTTCTAGGTCAAGCATTGCCAGCCAATAATCTATGCATGACCATGCGATGCAGCTATGCATGTGCCTTCCATGCAATGTGTGTTGTGCCCTCCAGAGGTCGGTAAAGTGTTTGCCTGTCATTATCAAGCACAGTGGCTCTGCTTTATGTGGGTGAGGTTGTCAAGATTCACTAGAGCGGACAGCCCAGGGATTCAGGATCATATTGAAGTCCCCTTCCCATAGTATTGCCCAGGGTCTCATTGTGCTCGCCAGTCACCATATTTCTGCAAAGAAACAGGGGTTGTCTATATATTTGGACGATACACTGAGATTAGTCTGATCGGGTGTCCATGTAGGGTCCCCTAGAGTACACATATGTACCCTGTATGTCTCAAAGGACCCTGTGCATGTGCCAAGGTAGCCCTTTTGTATTAGAGAATTGCCACTCTCCATGCGTAGTTGGAGTAACATGCAATATGGGATTCTCTGATCCAGGCTCTTCACAGGTGTATCCTAGTGCCCTCAGTGAGATGACACTCTTGCAGCATGCAAATATGTTTCTGATGTCACTGAAGGTATGCTAGCGCATGGCGTGCCTTAATGCCTTATGAGTCATTAAGGCCATGGATATTCCAGTTCACACATTTAGTTTGCTGCATTACATCCACAAGGTAAAGACATACATGCTTGCTGCACTTGTAGGAGGCATCTCAGTAAAGGTTAAAACGCATAGCCCTGAGTGGTTAGGGAAGGTAAACTTTAAGCAGCCGAGGGACTGCCAACTTTCTCACCAACCCATGTGACCTCCCACCTCCCACTTTGACCTCCCAATTAGGTCAAATGCTGCTATCTCTCCCATAACAGAGCCCAAAGGTAAACATCAAAGAAGAAAACAACTAGGGAATCATCCCCAGGGGCGGTGCAGAGGCCTAACTCACTACCAGCTTGCAACAGATGGGTGGCCGTAGCTGCAGTAGCTGAGTATCCAGGACCCATCCAGGTGGATCTGTTGCAGGGATTCTGCTCATGCACAGAACTATTCGCAGGAAACCAGGAGCTCAGTGAATTGCGGTGTACCAAAAACTCACCTCAGTACCCAGAACCCCTATCCGACTAGCATCAGTGTCTCATTCATTTTCCGTATCATCTCGAAGCTACCAATGATTAGACAACCCAGAACAAGCGACTTAGAGTACTCTCAGGAATGGTGGGAATACAAATGATTAAAAACAAAACCATTAGCATTGTTACAATACCATAGAAAATAAAGGGAGAAATCATATTACAAATGATAGTGGAATAAAGCCACCCTCCCTTCGCTTGTAAGCTAGTTTTATGAAACTAATAGAAGGTCTCTAGGCTTGAATGGGGAACCCCATACCGTAAATATCAGCTTAGGTGAATCACATCACAGGATCAGCTCTGCTCTGTGTCTGGAAAAGGTTTTCTCCAAGTGCCTGAATCATGCATGCAAATGCAATATTAAAGGCACCCGAGTTTCAGATATTTGCAGCTGTGTGCGTGTCATGGCTAGAGCGTGGGCCGATCAACATGAATTCAAAAGCATACATTGTTATTTGACCTTGACGGCTTCTGCACACAGTGTTCAGACTAAGGTCGCGGTGCACGTCTAGGGATGTGAACAACAGACCGTTCTCATGTGAAGAAAAAGCAAGCAAGCAGTTTTTCTTATAATAACAGCTACCAGCAGTGTCGTGTGCAAAAGCAGCAAAAAGTGGCAAGATGGTGTTTTACATCTAAGGCGCTTATGCTAACATAGCAATGTGTGTACATGGAACTCCGTCTCCACTACAGATCCCACAACCGGCATCTGGAGGATCCCCGCCATCAGCATCTCAACAAAATTACAATGCACGCTATTGAAATCTCATGGTGGTGTCTAAGCATGTAATCTCACCAAATTGCCCTACCGGACCAGCCATGTTTATGTGTTCCCTTAGTCATTGTCGTGCCCCATGTCCAAGTCGGGGGTGGCAGTGGATGAACGTGGTGACGTCTTGGACATGTGCTTGACAAATTTAGTGGCAACTTTCGGGTCTGTAAAGTAGTGAGTCTTACCTTGATAATGAATTTGAAGTTTGGCAGGGTAAATGAGAGAAAATTTAGCTTCAATTTTTTGCAAGGAGCTTTTGATCGGCAAAAAGTCCCTCCTGGCAGCCTGCACGGTGATAGTGAAGTCTGGCAAGGTAGACATTTCATTGCCCTGAGACTGGAGGGGCTTCTGATCCCTTGTGAGGTGCAAGACCGTTTCCCGATCTCTGTACTTTGGCAATCTTGCAAATATTGTGTGTGCCAGCTTGTCGAGGGGGGTCTCTGTCCAAGTGACTTGTGCCCTCACTCTATAATGAACATGGCCAAGAGTGCATTGCCAAACAGCGGTCAGAGCACCGTCTTGACATAGTCCTTCATAAGGCCCATCTTTGTTGACTCTGGCACTTCAATAACGCACAGATTATTTCTTCTCGAGTGCACCTCCAGGTCTTCATTCTTTCTGTGGATTGCCTGCAGCAATTTTTCCATCTGATGCAATTTCCCACCAGCCACATAATGTTCGTCCTCAGCCACGGCACTCCAGGTGATCAAGTTGTTAATCATGCTTAGCAACCTTGTCTTTCAGACGATCACATCTGTCAGCTAGCAGATCAATTTTGGTATCAATCCCCATGAAGCTATGCTTAAGCTCCAGGAACATAGTACAAATGTTTGGATGCTGAGAAGGGCCGCTGTCATCATCCTGACTTGCCTGCAGATCTTCAGGGGACAGTTCCTCTGCTATCATTTGTCTGCTCTGTTCAAAAGAAAGTTTTGCTTTCATGGCATTCCCCCTCCCCTTATCTGAGCCAGAGTAAAGTGAAGTGATTTAGAAAATCATCTGGGATTGCAAAGTAGGCCATTCAATAGTTCACAGCACCTCCAGGGCCCACCTCACCCCCAGACTGGGACAGCTGGGGAGGCACGAGTGTAGACCCACCGCAACAAATCTCGACACAGCATGATAATGGATGAGTGAAGCATCTGATGGAGCTGGTACGCTCTCAGGCATTTATAGACACTTAATGTATGGCTGTGTGATGACAGTCCAAGAGGCGATGACAGTAGGCTCCCTCTCACCCTGGGGAGACAAGAGCAGGTGTCACAAGCAGGCCAATGTCCCACTCGGCATGCAGGGCAGAATTGCAGACGAGGGCCAGATAGAGTAGCAATCCACAAATACCAAGCGGCAGGTGCTACGGGTCAATGGTGGGCTCCCCGTCTATTTTCGAGGCTTCATTTTCACAGCCCTGGGTTTGTGTGTGGCCAGCAATGCACAGTCACCCCTAGAAGACTATTGAGTAAATGGCAAAGTAATAGCTCCAAGTAGCCAGGGTTTCCAGCTGGCAAGCACAAGGAAGAGGCAGGGGCAGCAATCTCTTGTCCCCTTGGCCTGAACCAGGCAGTTTATATAATGCTCATTCTCTCAGGAAGGCTTCAGGGTCTTTCAGTCGCATTCACAGGTAATAGTATTAACGACGGCCTGCCCAATGCACAGGCAGGGGAACAAGGAGTCTTATGTCTGCTATATGTAGCGCCAATGAGACCTGGTTTGCACAGCCCAGGGGACCTTCAAAGTGGTGAGCTTCAACAGTTTAGGCGTTTCATATTGTCTCCGACAAGGCCTGTTCCTTGTGGCCAGCCATCAGACCAGCAGGGCTTTCCAGATATCTTCCGCTAGTAGCAGATGTCTTCCTGCCTAGGGGACAATGCCGCAGGTCAATAGACGCCCTACCTTACATTGTGGGCACCGGATGGTAGCTACCCTCTCACCGCCACTGCGCTGGGCCTCCACCTCTTGAGGCCTGCAACTCATGTCAGCACAGCTGGCAGGCCTGGCCTCTCGTCTCTGTTGCCAGCAGGGGGAGAGCAGCGCAGCGGTTTCACGACCCTCAGCCAGCCGAGACCGGAGCACTGCCATGATGCACGATGACCCGGTGCAGTTCCAATACTCTCCCTGATGTGTCTCTGCTAGCAGTGCCTGTGCTGCTCGTACGTTACTGAGATGTGCACCTGGGCCCCACTCACAGGGTATGTCCGGGCCAGACCCCGCTGCTCATCCAGTGGCAATCGACTACCCTATGACTTTCAGGCTCAAACTTTAGGGAGCTCCAACATCAGTCCAGTTAGCAGCACTCAGGAACTCCCAGACAGACCCCAATGCTTCAGCCACAGTCGGATAAACAATGGATAAAAGAATCCAACCAGCAGAGCCTCACACAATGGTGGCCATCTTGCGGTCAGGCTCCCTAGCGCCCCTTCAGTTCAGAACCCTTACAATTACTATATAGGAGGTCAGTCTCCCCGCAGATAAGGTCATCTCCAGAGGTGTCACTTGCTGCTTGGACTTCAATTTGCTGCTTCAAGCCCTCTACAGTGAGGCACCCTTTCTGTGCCTTGCACAACTCCTCCCTGGTGGGCCCACCCTCAACTTGCCATCCAGTAAGCTCAAGCAGGTCACCAAGGGCAACAATAACCTCCCAAGTAGGCTCAGGGACATCCTCCTCAGGTACCCCGTCAACCTTGAGTGATGGGAGGTTTAAGGGTTGGTTTCTAACGCCCCTTGCTTTCACTCTTCTTGGCAGCTGCCTGGGCAATTATTCCAGGCTCCAAGCGCACTTGACTCTATTCTCCAGCAGCCAGGGACCTACCCATTCAGGCAATTCCTACATCTCCAACCAGAGCCCTCCGGTGGATGACTCTCATATTTTACCGCAACTGTGCCTTACTGGAATAAATTAGGGAGGACCTTTTCTGTGCACACCATCTAACACCTTACAGTAGCCATGCTGGCTCCTGTGACCCTCAGAGCCTCCACCCATCGGTCATTGATGGTGACCCACTGCCTCTACTTAGAAGTATTTGCAGGCTTAGGGGCTTTTGACACCATCTCCTTATCTCCCAGGGACACTAGGATCATCTCTGTGTGATCTGTAAAGCTAACTGGGACCACCTCCTCCCCGCACTTGTCAACCCACGTGTCAGCCCACCGGTGGGGAAATGTGCCCTCTTGGGACATTTTATGTCTCCTGAGGAGTGTCCATGCTTGTAACACTCCCTGCATTTGGGGACAAACCTCATTAAGCTTTTCTCCCTGCTCTATATTCTGGTGGGGTCCCTGACCACCCTTTTGAGAGTGCCCCAGATGCATTTTAGATACTCTGGTGCTGACCCTGAGGTCTGCTTCCTCAGCAGGCTTCATGGAGTCCAACAGCTTCCTGTCCTCTAGGTACTAGAGCAGCTCTGGAAACAAAGTATTGAGCATGCGCTCCCTAAGGATCTAGTTGTACAGCCCACTGTAATCACTAACTTTGCTGTTCTCACTCAGCCATTCAGCTCCTCTTTAGAATGTCCAGGAAATCCAGCAAATACTGATTAGGGATTTTTTGGCTTTCCCTAAAACTCTGGAGATATTTTTCAGAGTTCAGCCCAAATCACACTAAAAGGATGTGGCTTTCATGGTGGTGTACCTTCTTTGGTACTCTAGTTTTACAGTCAGACGAGTGTTCCTCCTCGCTGGAGGCATGTACTGTCACAGACTACCCCCCTAGTGCTCTTCTGGGATCTTCTCTACTCTCAGGATCAACTCATAACTGAAAACCATTTATCAGTGTCATCTCCCTTCACATAATTGGGTACCAGGTCATGGGGTAGCGGGACCTACTTGTCTCCTTCAGACACTGAGGGTCGGATTTATCAAGGTTTTGCATCACCCTTGTACCAAGAAAGGGGACGCAAGAGTGACGCAAAACGAAAGTGAGATTTATCAAGCCACGGAAGGCCACCTTGCATGGCCCTGCATGGCTTGATAAATCTGGAGTAACGCAAAGCAGCGGAAATTGCAGCCTTGTGTTACTCTGCCCCAGGGAGGTGTTGCATGGGTGGAGCATGGGTGTTACCACTTATACACCTATGGATTTTGGTGCATTCCCAGATTTACCATTCATGGTAAACATGGGAATGCGTCAAAATGTTTAGCCTCCCTAGGTGAGGCGGAGCAAGGAGAAATACCTTTATTTCTCCTTGTTTTTTCCTCTTTCTACATATGCAGCATTTTGCAGCACACAGAGAAAGATGAATGCCTCTAAGGATTGTTTGTGTGCAGGACGGTGTCCCTTCCTGCACAAAAACAATCCTGCCTGCCATGCAGGTACCCTAGCACTATGATGCAAGGGTGTCTGCCTTGGCGCTAGGCAGTCAAAAGTGTGCTAGCACTAGCAAATGTCAGGCATGTGCAGTATTGTTTTAAATACAGCACATTCCTGCCCTTCCCCTTTCATGCAGTGCAGCAATTGTTAAAGTTCAGCAACAGTGTAACTTTCTAAGTTGGCAAACTCAAACTCTATTACTGCAGGTATAGTTTCAGACAGTCCAGTAGTAGGCATGAGATTTGGAATAACAAAATTATGCCAATCAGGAAGAATTTAAAAACTCAAATTGCTCTTAAGTTAATTATGTGGTGTGGTAGTGTGACACAAAATTACTGTAAGGCACTGTGCAAACACAAGTCACAATCCCCACTGCTGAAGACTAGTATAAGAAATTGTTTTACATTCACAACTGCGACCTCTGACTTTCCCTTTCCGACCCCTGGCACTCCCCTTGCAACACCACAAGGGCTCAAGGGAAAACAAACACAGTTCTTCCAGAGCCATATTTATGTCCTGCTGAACTTATTCAGCAAAGCAGACCCGTATAGGAGGAGGTGAGGAAAGTAACTTTTTCTTGATCATAAGAATAAAGTCCTCTGCCATGCGTTTGACACGTGAAGAGAGCTGCTGCAGATGGAGGGGTATGTGTAGTTCATCACGGTGCGATACAAAGGTTTGAATACTTTATAAAAATGGTTTATCAACTATAAAAGACAGTCTCTTGATGCTTGCAGTTGTGAAATCTGCCCCTGACGTTCATTAAAATGTCACCTATTGCATGAAGCGCAGATAACATTAACAATAATAATAATAATAAACAAAAGAAGAAGAAGATAAAGAAACACAATCTCAGTGAATGGATTGACCCCAGTCAAATGCTCAGCTCTTAACCCCTTGCATGCCCGCCCCTTTCCCCGCCCAGTGCCGCGCTTTGCATTAGCGGGCGGAGTTCATGACGAGCTGGACTCGTCATGGGCACAGCGCCACCGCAGCCCATGACGAATCCAGCTCGTCATGGGCACTGAAGGGGTTAAAACCAATATCACAAAGGTATATTTTGGGGATTTTTTTTTTTTTAAATTCTTTAAACTTTTTTTGTAAGTGTTTATAGTAGATGCGTGTTGGATTGCCATCCGTTTTCCCAATGTTAGGTCTGCCCCCTCTATCCTGGGTCTTGTCAATATCTTAACTGCACCCTAGTCATATTTCTCGGCCTATCCTGTTTTTATTGGGGGGAGGGGGGGAGGGTTTGTTGCAGATTTATATAGCACGATCTCGACCCGAAGGTATTGTAGCGCTTTACATGAGCACCAGTTATGATACACAAGGACACATTCATTTTTTTGGTAGGCAGGGAGAGATTAAGAGATTTGCCCAGAATCACAGGATGTAGAGCCGACCCTGAGGCTCGAACCTTGATTTCGCAGCTCCAAAGTCGGCAGTCTAGTCGTCAGGCCACATCCTCTCCAAAAGGAGAGGATGTTTACTGATGCTTCTGTTACAAGCACTGCTATGGCATACATTTATACATCAAATGCATTGGAATAGATCAGGACTATTTTATTGGGCCAAAATAACAAACTAAGGAGCATATTATCAAGAACGGCGTTAAAATTATCGCCGCTTTAGCGGCAGGCAACTGTCGCTAAAGCGGCGATAGTGGGCTTGATAATATGCCCTTGAGAATTCCTTGAGAAGCCCATGTTCTGGTGTGAACATGGGCTTCCATTGGAATTCTCTAGAGAGTATTATCAAGCCCATTATCACCGCTTTAGTGGCAGTTTGCTGCCGCTAATGCGGCGATACTTTTAACGCCGTTCTTGATAATATGCCCCTAAATGAGACTAACTTGGGAGCTAATATGCTATGCTTAGGGATCTACATTGTATGCTTTTTGAATTACGTGTCATTCCACTTGCAGGCAGGCACATTCCATTGTGGCACACGGGCGGTTTTGAAGCCCACTATGCTTGCAATTGTTTTTAATTCCTCAGGGCAATGGCTCAAGCAGGAAATAAACAGTTTTTTTACCATGTGCTTACAACGTATTATTTTGCCTCTGTTTCATCTGCAAAATATGTTAACCTCTTCCATGCTCATGACGTCTCCCGGCCGTCATGAGTCACGATGGGCGTGTGCGGACGACGGCCGGGAGACGTCATGAGCACTCCCTTGAATGCAATGTCCAGCACTGCGGCAGCGCTGCGGCGGAATTTGCGCCGCAGCGAAGAGGCTAGGTTCTTGGGGTGTCACGTCGTGCATCTACATAACTAAACACTTTGCATGGCACTCAACTGTACTGAGGGCACCACTAATGTTGTATTATTGGTCCAATTTGAGCTACTATTGAAGAGCACTGGAATAGATGATTACTAATTCAGAGCCACATGGAGAAACACATACTTTTTTGACTAAACGTTTGGTGTAGTGTTGGCAAAATGAGAGCAGTACTCTCTTATAAAGGTAACTTGAAAGTGAGGATGGCATGCGCATGAGACGTTCTAGCATACTCCAGGGCATATCTACGAGCCCCTTGTGCTGCTCACTTTTTGTGATGCTCCTGTGGCACATATCACAAAATCATATGTATGAGGTCATGCAAAGTCACTATGTGTGGCTTTGAATGGCCTTATACATATGGAATAAGGCATGGCAGTTTCCTTACTCAGACCTCATGATGCATTCCATGGGCTTTGTAGTTTTTTTTTACATT
The DNA here is from genome assembly GCF_964204655.1 of Triturus cristatus. NCBI lineage: Eukaryota > Metazoa > Chordata > Amphibia > Caudata > Salamandridae > Triturus > Triturus cristatus. The sequence continues at coordinate 917,660,887 of NC_140581.1, read as the reverse complement.
CAGCACCCATGGATGTTGACACTTCCCCAGATTTACAAGAGCATGCAAACCAGAGGAAGTGTCAAAACCTTACACCTCCCAAGGTGAGGTGTAACGAGGAGAAATAACTTTATTTCTTCTTGGTTTTCCAGCACACATAGAAAGAATGCCTCCATGGAGTGTTTATGTGAAGGAAGATACCCCTTTCTGCACAAAAGCAGTCCTACCAACAACACAGGCACCATTGCAGAATAGTGCAAGGGTGCCTGTGTTGGTGCTAGGCTGTCCAAACGTCAGCAGCAGGGGCAAAGGATGTAGCCTTGCGGCTAGTGTGGTCGACCCCGGACCTGGGGAACCGAGTTCGAGTCTCGGCAACGACCCTCAGCATCCTGTGATTCTGGGCAAATCACTTAATATCCCCGTGCCTAACAAAAATTAATGTGTACATCTGTAACGAAACTAGTGCTCATGTAAAGCGCTCTGATACCCGATGTCTCGGGTCTAGTTTGCGCTATATAAAACTATAAAAAATAAAAAAAGGACAGGAATGTACTGTATTTCATAATTACGGTGCATTCCTGCCCTTTCACTTTGCTGTAGGGCAGCGCAGCAAGTAAGCTGACTTGCTGCTCTATGCCAACTCCCCATTAATGAGTGTTCGAGTTCACAGTTGGCCAGATTTACATTACAATGCACCTGTCATGAATACAATGACAGCACATGTTGTCAGCAAGTCAGATATTATGTGATGTTATTATCTATTACGTCATTGGATCAATCATCCTGTGCTGTCATTTACTGTGATGCAAAAGACACACAATTGATCTGACGGAATGTAGAACAAATCAAAACATTCACCCCCCAGTCAAGAGATCTGGGTTAAATCCATGATTCTTTTGCTCTCCATGCCACCCCAGTTTAGACCTGGCCATACGCAAATCAGTCTTGACCCTGTGCCTCATGGGAACAGTCTAGCCCGAACTGCCAAGCCAGGTTCTCCCTGGACTGGAAACAAGCATCCTAGGACCGGTTTCGGGGTTTCACCCCTGTTCAGCCAGGATAGCTAGATTCCAGTGGCAAAGTGAGCCCAGGACCCACGTCTGGGCATACCTGGCGCACTTAGGGCGAGAAAGCAAAAGGCACACAATTGATGGACGGAATGCAGAAAAATCAAAACATTCACCCCCAGTCAAGAGATCTGGGTTAAATCCATCATTCTTATGCTCACTATGCCATCCCAGTTGGATTAAGGCACAGATCTCTGTACTGTATTAAATTGTTCTGCATTCTGTCCATCAATTGTTGTTTTTGCATTTGTCATTTACTGTGATGTCATCGATAGGTCAAAGGACATGTGGTGTCTCTTCTGCTGCCCCTGGCATTTTGGTAAATCGAAATCCATACTTCGCTGTTTCTTTTGCTTTGTTAGCTCTCTCTCTGCAATTGAGGTAGGGTATTTTATCTTCAGTATTTCCCTGATTTCCTTTTATTTTTTTTCAAATATATGGACTTAGATTAAAAAGAACATGCCTTCCCATATTTCCTCTCACCACGCACCCACTGCATGTATTAGCCAGAAGGACGACATGCTAATAATATGCAGGAGCACATCGCTGCCCCGAGCTGAGACGCCACTTTGATAATGCAACTGGGGCTTAATAAAATGGCTTGAGTGAGCACAATTTCCACAGAAGCTATTGCAGTAGTGCACAGGGCCAAATAAATGAGGCAGTAAAGCTGCATCATTTATTAAAGCCAATACGGATTGCAGCGGATGTAGGCCTCTTTATTATTGTTTGAAGGGCTTATTAAAAAATGCTTAATAGTGAAATAGGATATCAGAGAGCAGAATATTGGAGCCTGCTGGAAAGAACACGCCGTAGGCAAAACAAAACTCATTGCCCACTGCTTTTTGTTCCTTCCTCTTGAGGTGCAGGAATGATTCATAAACTATTATGTGAAATGCTTCCACCATCACTGCAAGCTGGAGTTTCTGACAGCTCCACGGCAAAGTGTGAGGACTAGGAATGCACATTTCAATCATGTTTCTCAATTTAAGATTAGAGAACATTAGCTGATCAGGTTTCCAGTTGTTATAGCATTTGAGGGCACATATTTGTAAAGGTCACATTTCATAACATGTGGCACAGAAAGTATTTCCTTTGTATCAAAATGCATTTGCAAGTATTCAGACGTGTTAAGAATTCTAATTTTTATTGGAATGGAGGACCACTGCATTATATGTACCTGGCATTCCTTCACTCCCCACCGCTTTCACAGTTTTACCAATCTCTCAGTTAACATACTGGCGAAAACCCCAGCAGTTGTGTACTCTGCATATGATTCGTTTCAGGGTGCCCGTAATAATATTCCCATAGAAGATATCCCTCTGGGCAATTACAAGTGGTCTTTTGTTTCCAGGCACTAAAATATCAGGGGGCAGATTTTTCATTGAGTTGCATCGTCCTGTGCCAGACAAGGGGGGCGCAAATATGGCGCAACTACTAAGTCCGATTTATCAAGCCACGCAAGGCCACCTTGCATGGCTTGATAAATCTAGAGTAAAGCAACGCAGCGCAAATCGCTGCGTTGCATTACCCTGCCACAAGGAAGTGTTCTATGGGTGGAGCGTGGGTGTTCCCATGCATTAACCCATGGATTTTCGGGCATTCCCAGATTTACCGTTACTGATAGACAGCAGCGGCTCCTCGAGGGAGTGCTGCGGGGCAGTGGGGCAGGGCGGGGGGGGGGGGGTAGTATTCTCCGGAATGCGGTCAAACGGAGCTGTGTATATAAATATTTAAATAAATCGAATTACATTGCACGCTGCAACGCTGATTTGGTGTTGCAGCATGCGCAATGTAATTCATTTTATTTATTTATTTAAATACACGACTCCGTTTGGTCGCATTCCCACCACCCCGCAGCACTCCCTCGAGGAGCCGCTACTGCTGGTAGACCTGGGAATGCATCAAAATACTACACCTTCCCCATGTGAGTCGTAACAAGGAGAAATATCTTTATTTCTCCTCGTTTTAAAATGTTCCTATGTGTGCTGCATTCTGCAGCAGACATAGAAAGAGGAAAATGTCTCAGAGAATTGTTTTTGTGCAGGAAAGAGTCCCTTCCTGCACAAAAAAATCCTGTCTACAACGCAGGCACCATTGAATCACGGCGCATGGGTGCCAGTGTTGGCGCTAGACAGCACATTTTGTGCCAGGTCAAAAAAAAGACAGGAATGCACTGTATCATGTTAAATACCGCACATTGCTGCCCTTTCCCTTTCACACAGGACAGCAAGGTGGCTTTCTGCATGGCGCAAAATAATTATAAATCCCCCCCCGGGTCCGGAAATGCCATACCGGGTTTTAGTAGATGCAGCACTGCATCCGATAAAATTGCAGCTGGAGAAGCGCATGTGTTGCAGGCAGAGGTGGCCGCCATCTATCTCCTTAAAACATTACGAGGGGAGGAGCCAACTCTTGCTACAGCCAGTTCACAGCCTGGCATGTACAGAGATGACTTCCTTGCCCCCAGGCACCTACTTCCTGATCCGCACGGGCCCACCCTTGTCATTGAGCACCTGCTCAGAGAAGGTGGTAAATGGCAACGCAGATCTCTCTGGAATGAGAGTAAACTACTGGAATATCGTTCTCAGACTTTTATTCTATAGGAATATCCTAAATAGATTTTCTAGTTTTTTTTAAATATCGCACTATTGGAGTAAAATTATAGAAAATCAACACCAAATGTGACAATATTTCTGTTACTCATATTTAGGTCACAATATTTATGACAGACAACATCTCTGTACATGAAATTCCTACATAGAATGGGTCATTCTGGGTGTGGCAGGTGATTCCCTCTTCTTGGGAGTTTAACTCATTATCCTAGTTAAACTATTCAGAGATACCAGCTGGAAAAAATAATTCCAGCTCAGGTGTCTACCTTTGGAATAAACGAAGAACTAGTGGCAATGAGGCCCAAGCGGGAATAAATAGAAATGCAATGCTAGAAATTGGTATGAAAATCCACATCCAGTGCTTGGGATAACAATGTTTTTCGCTCATGCACTGACTTAGGTAAATTGCCCTATGTTGCCGCTAGTCTCTCATGATGACACCTGCTGAATCCCGCAAGATTGACTACCCAGTTGCAGGAACCAAGGTTTTGTGGCCAAGGCAAAAATGTCCTGCTCTTGATCAGCATTGCTGCTACAGTCAATAAAGGACTGCCCTTTGGAACTCTCCAAGTTCCTGTTGCAGGTTTGTACAAGGAATCCTATGTACTAATCAGAACTCCAGTGCCATATCTTCATGATGTCTTTCCAGGAAATACACAGCTGCTGCTTCAGCTGCATCACTGGTTCCAAAGAAAATCTTAATGTACTTCTTGTAGCCCAAGCTTCATTTCTTCATGACTGTGTTCAGGTGGTAAACTGTCATGACGGAGCAATCAGCAAGAGGCAACAAAGCTTCATCCTCCTGCATCCGAACCGGAAGAAAGGATCTTACAGTGTTTACTGGACAAAGCCTCCCCTTGTTATCCCCCAACCTCCTGTGCTTGCCTGGTTTGCTTTTGATATGGAAATAAAAAAATAATCGTGTCCTCCTCCAACCATGATGATTTCACCATCCCTATAGTGCTGCTATCCTAGTATTTTGTGATCACCACCAACTCGGACATGCATATGGCCCTGAGTACATCAGTGCACATGAGTATTGAAAAAAGCCATGCTCATACTTTCCATACATATGTCTTCTACTGTCGGTATCAGTGCACCCAAGACTGGAACTGTAATGGCTTACCTCTTATCTGGCCATGTTTTTGCTCTTTAACCCAACCAAAAAACTTCCCCTGTCAAGAAACTCAGTGGTGTTTCAATCGCATTTCTTGAATTGGTGATAAATGTTCATTCTGAGATCTGATAAGCTCAAGACAATCTTCTCTTGTGCCTTTTCCTGCTCTAAAACATTAGACATGCACTCTTCTGACAGAAAATGTTTTCCTTTCATAGAACATTAGTCACAATTCCTATAGTCATTGAGATATTTTTTATATTTAGCCACTGTTTATTAGGTGAGTGATTGGATGGCTGCCTCTCTCATCCCATGCCCCCAAAATTCTAGCATGCATGTAGAAATTCTAAGATTTTCTCTTCAGTCTCTTGTTTCAGGTCACAAAACTTATTTGTCTTAAAATTGGAAAGCACATCCCCATCCGATATATAACTACTATAACTACTAGGGCACATTTTGCAGTCATGTCAATATGCTTCATCAAACACACAATGTGAGTATCCCTAGCAGTCTCCACATGCAAAGAAAATTTGGACATAGCTTTTTCTGAACTTAGACAATAAATCAGCTTTTAGACCATAATAGAATTGCTCTGTTAGTCGGCTCTTCACCAATATTGTGACCGTAACCACAACTGGGAACAGTCAACAACACTAAAGCTCAGTGAAGAGTGTGCTGTTTCCCCACTAATCAGGCCACTTCATGGCACCACAAACACTGTTGTATTTGGGTGGTTCCACTCGTAGGGTCCCTCCTGCCTAAACATGCCCGTAAAAGTAGCCTGTATTTTCTTCTTTTCTGGGACCAATGACTCAGGCATCTTTCAAGAAGTAGATGGTGCTGGTAGACTCAATGTGGGTTGTGGTGGGGCAGTCACTGTATGTCATGGTGTCTCCATCTCACTCTGAGTCTTCTTGTGCCATTGTGGATTCGCTAAGGTGGGTGATTTTGCTGGCACACAGCTGTGGACAGGGCTGGTTTGCATTAGAATGTCACCCTCCAATTAGTCATCATCACCTCCCACCATGATTGGACTTGTAGCTGATGTTCCCCGGCTCTCATCACCACCACGACCAAGTTCAGCAATTATTTTAAGGTGTTCCTCCCACCGGATTGCATGGTGTTTTTTCATATGGGTTGTCTGGCCTTCAGTATCATCGTATAAACCAGGTTTACCTCGACTAACATGTGTTTTGCAAATGCTGCATACTACAATGTGCTCCCCCTGAGTGCTAACCATAAAAAAGTGCCAGGAGAAGTACTTTTTTACTGTGCCACTGCTATTGCCAGAAGAAGAACTGGAGGTAGGTGGGTGTGTCGTCGATTGCCTTTCTACAGTGAATACTTCTCAGGTATGAGTTGGTGCATGTCTTGGCTGGGGCTTTGCAAATATGGGAGCTGGTGGTGCTACCTGTGCCACATCCCTCGGAGCAGGTTGAATAGGAATGCTGGGCTCCTCTGTGTCACCTTTCACAATGACTGCCTAGTCATCCTCCTCATCATCCCCTTCCATGAGTCTAAGGCTTCCAGGAACTTTCCTTTTCCCTTGCCGCTCCTGGTGTCTTCTGGACTCTAACGGGATCTATTCCATGTCCCTAACAGCATCATCAGAAGTCATGCTTGGAGAAGATGGTCGAGAAGTACCCTTCCTTTTCCATGCTGGAGATCTGGGAGACAATGATTCTAAAAGAGGAGGTTCTTGTTCAGAAGGAAGCTCAACCTCCTGTTCTGCTTAGCATCAGGAAAATGTACTGCTGCTGGCAACAGCTGCTGCTCACTTTGCTCTGTTTCCTAAAACGACTGAGTACTACTTTGCAAAAGGGACAAATCTAAGTCAGTGTCACTGCTCATTGACCTCACCATGATTGCAGTGGCCGCCTCTCTGACAGACATGATCTTGAGTTTAGGTTGGGGTGCTGCTGTTGATCCAGGAGTGCTGCTCTCAGCTTGCTCCACTGAGGCTGGTGCGGCAGGCACACAATGTGGTGGTCCAATAAAGATGTGGGGTGACATGCCACTGGTGGAAGGCTGCTCTTCTCACTGACCACTTTCTTGGAAGCATCTTCTTTGGGGCCATCTTAAAGCTCTCCTCAGTTGGCAGCTGCACTAAGCTGCACAAGCAGAAGAGATTGGAGGACTGACGTGTGACTGCACAGGCCTTCTGTTTGGCAGTACTGGGGATGATGTCCCTTCACTTGTGCACCTAAAAGCAACCAAGCAAGAAACACATTTAATATAGAACGTCATGTGGGATTGTTTGCCATTTGAATTAGTACCCACAAAGGCAATATTAGTGTGATTGTTTACTTAGGTAATAAATAATAACAACTTCAAAGTCAAACCAAACCACCATACCATAAAACATAATTTTCTATCAGAATAGCACACATAATATACAGAACGATAGACCTCTTACCTTTATGTACACCATATATTCTAAAGCAGACACCTGTGGCACTCAGGGAACTGCATGGGTAAATGGAATACTCCTTTTTTAATAAAATGGAGGTTAGTGTGTGCCTATGGCAGGCAATGTGATCCAGGGTGAAATGTAATAATCATCATTGCACAAATGGATGATGCCAATGTGTCTAAACGTGCACCGCAGCCAGGTGTCCAGGAGTAAATGGAATTGTATATCTAAAAAACTGAATGCTGTTGCGCGGATGTGTGCCTACGGTGGATGATGGATCGACCGAGGCAGAATGGGGGGAAAAAATGTAAAAAGAAATACATTAAAAAATTTTTTAAATTACAATAAAAAAATATATTGTTAAATAAAATTTTGAAAAATAAAACTAAAATAAAGCAAAATCACAAAAGATACAATGTTAAATGTAAATAAACCTGAGGAATTAAATTTTTTTAAATTAAAATAAAATAAATTAAATAAAAATAAGTGAATTTAAAAACATTGAAATTAAAACTTTAAAAGATAAAATAAAAATTATAATTAAAATAAATGACCACAACAAAGAAGAACACATGCAGGCCTATAGCAAAAGCACACTGGCTGCCCACACAAATTGGCAGCCAGCCACATGGTCAAACAGCAACAAACAGCAAGGAGGCATGGCCAAAACAAAGAAGAACACATGCAGGACCTTTGGAAAAGCACACTGGCTGCGTACACAAAATGGCCACCAGCCACATGATCAAACAACAAGCAGGAGGAATAGAAAACAAAGAACACATGCAGGCCTATGGCAAAAGCACACTGGCTGCCTGCACAAAATGGCCACCAGCTACATGGTCACATCAACAACAACCAGCAAGGAGGCATGGCCAACAAAAATAACACGTACAGGCCTAAGGCAAAAGAACACTGGCTACCTACACAAAATGACCACCAGCCACAGGGTTTCAACAACAACCAGCAAATAGGCATTGCCACAACAAAGAACACATGCAGCTCTATAGCAAAAGCACACTGGCTGCCTATACAAAATGGCCGCCATCCACATGGACACAACAACAACAACTAGCAATGAGGCATGGCCAAAACAAAGAAAACATGCAGGCCTATGGCAAATGCACACTGACTGCCTAGACAAAATGGCCACCAGCCACATGGTCAAACACCAAGTAGGAGGTAAGGAAAACAACGAACACATGCAGGCCTATGGCAAAAGCACACTGGCTGCCTAGACAAAATGGCCACCAGCCACATAGTCAAACAACAAGCAGGAGGCATTGAAAACAAACACATGGGAGGAACCTGCTGGACAGGAACAGAAAGTTGGTGTCTCTGGGGTAGTTCCTCCCTGTTGGAAAAAAAGGATTCTCACACAAAAAAACAACTCCAAAATAAATGGAAAAACTCCAGAATAAATCCGGTCAAAAAGCCTCTCAGCTGTTTCTCGAGCACATAAGCTGCTCAAGTGGTGTGTTCGCTAATGACACTACATTGGCGCCATCGGGGCTGAAAGCCGTACAGGCGAGCGTGAAGTATCACGCAAGCTCGCTAGCAGCCAGAGATTGTTGTGTCACTCTCGAGTGCCAAGACAAATCTAAAGCGTGCAAAAAGGAAAAAAACTTTGTTGCAGACCAGGGAAGACGGCAATCAGGAACCCTGTATTCTGCCATGGAGCACCTGAATTCCACAAACTCCACAAGCGAAGTGGAGTTTAGCATCCGGGCCTAGTATGTACCCCTGGAAATTACTGGGATACTGACTCAAATGAAAAATAGTAATTTAGGGAGAATAAAGAAGAAATTGGTGCTTGAGAAGTAATTGTTTCAGTTATTTTTCAATGGATTATAAAGAAGGATAGTGCCAACAGAGGGTGGAATGCAGTTCCAAACTTTTGTTTCACAGGCAGAGATCATTGATTCAGAGTGCGTTTTTGTTGAAGATGGAGATCTCTGGTAAGCGCATTTCAAACTGCAAAGATGAAGGGAACCCTCAAGATCTTAACCTATTTTGCTAGTTTGTGAGTGTTGTCAAATGTACGAGTTTATGTGTTAAGCAAGCCAGTTTGAATGTAGATTTCTCTTCAATGGCAAGCCAGCTCAAGCAGATCAATCTGTGGGTAATGTGGTTGAACCAGTCAGTTAGTAGCAGCATGAACTGTACATTTTGTCGTAAATAAAATATTACGCGCTCTGAATTTCTATATATCAATATGATCATGCATGAAGCAAGAGGCTGAGTCCGTGGTATCAGGTTCAAAAAGGGCTTTATTCAAATAACTCGAGTTATAGGGAGAATAGTTCCATCACCACAAGGGATCTGGAAGGGACTTCTCAGAACATTCTCAAAATTTTCTCAATATTCTCAAACTTTATTCACAGAGTACAATATATATACGTTGTAATAATATACGTAAGCAGGAGTGCTTCAGGCGGAGCAAGAGAGAATGAGATAAGAGCATGTGGGTGTGTAAGTAGGCGTGAAGGTGGGCGTCCACTTGATGATAATAGGTAAGTGTCATAGGTGGGTGGATGCCTGGAGGGGGTTGCGTGATCAGCTGGAACTTTACTGGAACTTTGCCTTACTTGTGCTCAACTCGAGCATGACGTGTAACTGACGTGTGAAAGGGTTGCTTTGCAACCGGGGAGTCTGGAGTCTGGAAGTGAGGCCTTCAGTGTCAGGGCGACCAGCACATCTTGTATTATCTGATATCTAAAGTCTGGAGCAGGGACTGATTTGTGACATAGGTTGCCCATCACCAAGAGCCAATGTGGCATCTATTTCTTCATTTACTGCTAAAGACTTACATGGGGGCTATGGGCTTTTTTCTGACGTGAGCTTTGCAATCGCACAAAAAGAGACAGAGAGGCTAGGCTTTCTCCTTTGCAGACGGGTCGTGTTTATCCCTCCTTCTCCAGGCAGGAATGTGGTTTCGGTAGGAGTAAGCAGATAACCGTGCTCAATACTGTCTCGGCACCTCGGTCGGGGCCCCTTTGGCTGAGGCCCAAGTGTGCAAGGCCAAGGATACGCAGCTGCAGCTTTCAGAGCGTTCTGAGGCTCTGAAACCTCTTTTCGGCTCTGGCTGAGCCACAATAATGGAAATGTGGGAAAACATGATGCAAAACGTGTAGGCCTCAGAGCAGATTTGTCGTTTCTCTCATGGGAGAATGGATTATGGCAGGCCACGTTTATAGCATAAGCATCATGATAGACAGGCCATGGAGGGGAAATACATAGGTCACATGTATGTGCACATGAGTGACAGGGGAACACACGGGGACACATAGGCCTTATAATATTTTAATTTCCTCATTCCCTCCTTGTCCCCTAGTGGACCCTCATGTCATATCTATTCTCATGAGACAGTCAATCTGTTCTTGCAGCATTATTTTACCATTTTCAATGCTCTGTAAATGGGGATGTGGAACACATGCAGTAGCACACAGGCCGCAAATGGCCGGGCCACACTGCAGACATAGGCAACAACTGAATATCATCAGTAGTATTAGTCCACAGACTGTCAACACTTTCCATCCCCATGCTGATATTACTTCCCAGAGCCAACTGGACCAAGTCCACGTGCCTGGGTCTTGGTGTATGCTTTGGGCAATCTTGTGGAGTCTTGTTATTGCTTTGTATACAGACGGTGCGTTATTAGGAATGAAAACGCAACAGCTGGAACCGATGACCCTACAGGCCCCGCCCCTATCCGCCAGGATGACGTCAAGAACAAGACGATTCTGAAGAACGACCATTCTCATAGCAGACTGTTCCTGGGTCAAGTTCCCCAGGGCTGATGCAGTCTCATTAGCAACTGTTTCTAGAATCCTTGTTAGCCTGCGGATAAGTTTACTATTCTGGACGGGACCTATGAAGAAAAAGAATCCTTTGTTGAAATCTGTATATTGCTCCCAAGCTGTTTCAGTCTGGTCAATGCCAGAGGCATCGAGCCCTCGTCTGTGTCTGATAAGTGCTAGTTGGAGATTTTGATGATAGTTCGACGGGGCCAAAAAAACGGGTGGTAGAAGAAATGATATATAGCACGTCCCACCCCAGTCTAAGGGCAGTTGCACATAGGCTGTCTGGCCACAAATAAAGTAGGTGTGTCGTGATGCTCTGAAGTAAGACTTTCCTTTGTCTTTAAACACTAGTGTAGTGTTACACTCGCTGTGCCCCAAATGTACAGAGCCTTCTTTTCTGACACACAAGTTCCCTTTTACTGGCAGGACTGTGATTGAGGATGGACCTAAATTGTGTATGGGCTTGACATTCAACACTATAAAGTCGAGGGTCGCATTTCCTTGCAGATACTCTTCATTTTCTAGATCTGTTCATTTCCTTTGGGGAAGACCTTCTTCATCTGGGAAACATGCTTTATTCATGACTTTATTCAAGTTACCCCATACCCAGTCGCCCCTACACTCCTTGTCTTGACATTCTTTGGCATCACCGTTGATGGATGTCATTAAGGCAAACCATGCTCCGCAAGAACCATTATGGGAGAATGGAAAAGGGAAAAGAGGCAACACTCCCTTCACCTTCTGATACGGGGGAAGTCGGCCGCAGACCCAGCAGTCTGTAGCATTGCTAGTCTGATGTGAATGGTGCAGCATCTGAATAAAGGTATTGTTGCGTAAGGCAAGTCGATATGATAGCTCATGGGATGGCAGATCACTAAATGTGTGCAATATAGTATCATTAGTGGAAGAGTGTAAGAGTGAGGCAATAGGAGGAAAAATAGCATGTAGTATTAAGCTGATACATATCATCGTGATGCACAGAAGAAATAAAAAAATCAAAGTCACTATACATCTACCACGTAATATTTTACAGTATTTGCTTTTCATCTTGCTCTTTTTCTCATCAGTAGTATCCAAGATCTTATGCAAGCCAGAATACATGTTCAACCGCTTCACCACCTAGTGGACTTAATTGATCAAACGGGTTCTGACTTTTTAGATCTAAGTTTAGCTTTGTACTCCTGCTGGGGAGTCTCCTCTAGTAAAGGGGGCTCAAAGTCTGAAAAGTTTATGTCCTTTTTAAACGAATCGTTATTTCCAAAGTAGCGTTTACAATGATGAAGATGAACCCATCCTTTCCGTCTTTCGACTTTAACAGCGGTCCTCGTGGTCAATAATACCAACTTGGGCGTCTTCCACCTCGGCTCAAGAGGGCTCGTTCTATCAAAGTTCCGTATTAATATGAAATCCCCAGGAGCGAGGGAATGTTCCTTGACCTGGGTGTTGTCAGGGAAGGCGGCAGCAACCTGCGAACGACAAGAGAGTAGTGCAGACATCAAGGAAGCCAGGTAATCTGTCAGCATGTTACTATCAACATCAGTGATCTTTTTAGGCATTGGAGTGCCCCACATATTCGGTGGTCTACCAAAGACCACTTCATAGGGAGATAAGCCTGTTCTAGAATGGGCTACCATTCGCATGTAAAAGAGGGCAACGGGCAGGGCTACCATCCAATCTACACCTTTGTCTGCGCAAATCTTTGCTAGTTTTATCTTTAAGGTCTGATTGTGTCTTTCTACAAGGCCTGCTGCCTCAGGATGTCGTACACAATGGAACTTCCAGGTATATCCTAACAGAAGGGACACCTGTTTCATGAGTTCAGAGGAGAAAGGCTGACCGTTGTCGGAATATACGACACGCGGTAATCCATAACGTGGGAAAAACTCTCGTACCAATTGTCTGGCGGTAGTTACAGCAGTATAATCAGGGACTGGATAGGCCTCTGTCCATCTTGATAGGGAACATACTACTACCAGGACATATTTGTAACCTCTGCATCTGTCCATTTGGATATAATCCATTTGGAGGACTTCAAAAGGATGGTCAGGTGGATGGAATCCACCTTGTTCCATTGGAATGCCTTTACCTGGATTGAATTGGCAACAGATCATACATGTTCTGACCTTTTGTTTCGCTGCTGCATGCAGGTGCTTGTTGAACCATAAATTCTGTAAGCTGTCTAGCATTGCTTTCTCTCCTAGGTGTGCAGGACTATGTGAGGTATTTATGATCACTTGTACCATCGCATCAGGAAGAAACCATGTTTCTTTGCCCTTAGTCATCCAACCCTGATCAGTCAGTACCCCTCCTTGTTCCGACCATTTCTTTAATTCGTCTAGAGTAGCATGTGTCTGTATGTCTTGTACATCCTTGGAAGGATCCCTGACTGTCATGGCTTTGGTCATCGATGGTATCTGTGATTTTGTCATGTCTAGTGGGGTCTGAGCTGTCTGTTTAGCTGTTCGGTCTGCCAGATCATTGCCTTGAGAAATGGTATCTGTGGCTTTAGTATGTGCTTTGCATTTCAGGATAGCTATGGCTGTTGGTAAATGTATAGCTTCCAGAAGGGCTTGAATAAGGGGGCCATGCTGTATCTTGGCCCCATGAGAGGTCAAGAAACCTCTTTCCCTCCATAGTACTCCGAAGTCATGGACCACCCCATATGCGTATTGTGAGTCAGTGTAAATGTTTCCTCTCAGGTGCTTAGCTCTTGTGTCAGAGCGATGAGCTCTGCTGCTTGTGCTGACAGTATGTCTATTCTTTTAGTCTCTATGATTTCAGTAGCAGTGGTCACTGCATATGCTGCCACTAATTCTCCCGCCCCCGTCCTCATGCATGAGCCGTCAACATAGAGTGTTAGGTCAGGGTCTGGGAGTGCAACATCTGTCAAGTCTTGTCTTGGTTTAGTCACGGTATGTATCACTTCAACACAGTCATGTGGGGAAACGTTTTCTGTACTGGAGGGCAAAAGAGTAGCAGGATTCAGTATGTTGCATCGTCTGGTCTCTATGTGTGGTTGAAATAACGTCAGCTCATAACCTGTCAGTCTCGCTACAGTCAGGTGTTGTGTTTGTGTTCGGTTCAAGAGAACCTCTACTGCGTGTGGTACTTGTACTGTCAGGGGGTGGCCCAGCACTATCGAGTCACTTTGTCTTATGGCTAAGGCTGTTGCTGCAACAGATTTTAGGCACGCAGGCAAAGCCTGGGCTACTGGGTCCAATGTACTAGAAAAATAAGCACAGGGCTTGTGTTTCCTGCGTGTTCTTGTGTTAGGACAGATAGTGCTGTTCCATCCCGCTCTGTCACAAAAAGCATAAAAGATTTGTTGTAATCAGGGATTGCTAAAGCCGGTGCTTGACATAAAGCTCTTTTTAATTCTTCAAATGCCACAGTGTGTTCTTGTGTCCAAGGGAGGACTTTAGTAGAAGCTACCTCCTGTGTCGTCAACTGTATTAGGGGCTTGGCTTGGTAAGCATACTGGGGAATCCACTGCCTGCAATATGAAGTGAGGCCAATGAATGCACGTACCTCCTTTTGTGTCTTGGGCCGTGAAAGGCCAGAAATCAATTGAATACGTTCTGGTGTCAGTCGCCTACCCTCCTTGGATAGCAAGTGCCCAAGGTACGCCACTTGCTGTTCACAGAATTGTAACTTCGAAGGGGACACTTTGTGCCCCTTGTCAGCTAGGAAATATAAAACAGTGAGTGATGCATTTTCACAGTCAGTTTTTGATCCTGCAGTAATGAGAATGTCATCTACATACTGTATCAGTGCTGTAGTGGTAGGCATATGAATACTGTCTAGTTGTCTTTTGAGTGCCTGACTGTAGATGCTAGGACTTTCCGTGAAGCCCTGTGGTGCTCTTGTGAATCTGAAGCTGCGGCCTTTTAAACTGAAACCAAAAAGATATTGGCTGTCTGGATGTATTGGGATACTGAAAAAGGCGTTCTTCAGATCGATAACTGTAAAGAACGTAGCCTTCGCATCAATGGCAGTCAATAATGAAGAAATGCCCGGGACCACAGGGTACTGTGGCACCACACATTTGTTTAATTCTCGCAGGTCCACAACTAATCTATAGACAGGTGATGCATTGGGATCAGTTCTTTTAAGAATAGGAAGAACAGGTGAATTGCATATGTTTGAATCTGTCTCTATCACCACCCCTTGTGCGACGAGTTCATCTATTATTTTCAGCAACCCTACTTCAGCTTCAGGTGGAATTTTATATTGTCTAATCCGTGGCAGCACCACTCCTTCCTTGAGGGTGACCTGGTATGGTGTAATGTTCATGATACCTACGTCAGTCGGGCCTTGTGCCCATAGGTGCTGTGGTACATTTTGAAGCCTGATGTCAATATCCTTCATAACAAAATGTCCCTTGAAATCACGTAAATACAGTCGCACTCCTTCTGGCGAGCAACAGATAATTGCCCCCAGTTCCTTTAACGTTTTTATGCCAAGTAAGTTTTCTGGACATGATTTAGTAAGCAGTAAGTCTGTTGTATGTATTAGTGGACCAACTCCTAAAGAGACTGGTTCTGAAACCTCGTTGATAATAGGCTTTCCTGAAAAGCCCAGGGATATACTCTTTGAGCCCGAGAGGGGTGCCCCTGGAACCTCGGAATGACTGATGGTAGTTCTACTCGCCCCAGTGTCAATCAAAAACTTTTTATTTTTTCCTAGTAAACGTGCATGCACATAGGGACCCGCTTGGTCCACAGGAACCGGAATAAGGGGCAAGTCGAATTCCCTCTCTGGGCTTCTTCATGAATATGCTTGGTATTCTGGATAGTTAGTCTGAGCGTGCTCATACATTTGTGTTGTGGCGTGGGCTGGTGCAGGTGCATGGACAGGCGGCGGCGGCGGTGGAAACGTATCTGATGTCTGATGTGTGTTATTTTCTTTGGGAGGATAAGGACGTGGCTTTGTTTTACCTATAGCTATATTGTGTTTCAAGACTGCACATTCATTTACGAAGTGGCCTGGCTTCTTGCAATAATTACAGGTCCCATTACTTTGTTTCGTGCTATTCTTGTTCGTGTTTGTGTTTGCCGGTGTCGATTGGGCCACCAGCATCTTCATCTTTGTGTCTCTCATGCGTCTCTTGTCCTGGTCGTGTTCTTCTCTAATTCTGTTCTGGTGGTATTGTAACATCTGTAACATTTGTGAAGGGCTGTTTGCTTGCCAAGTACTCTCAACCTTCAGTACCCTATACTTCACCTCTGGTAGGGAATTTTCTACCAGTTTGCTCACGAAAAGATGGGGATATGAATCACTACCGGGCTTAAGACCACTATTGATAGTGAAACATTTCTCAAACCTAGAGTAAAAATCGCTAGTGTCCTCGTCTGGTTTCTGTTTACAGGCTGAAATAGCATCCCAGTCTTCTTTCTTGGTAATTAGTAATCTGGGCAAAACTTGTACCAGGAGTTCAGGTAGGTCTTTAGCTCGGGGACCCAGACCAACCCCCGGGCCTCTTCCCTCTTCCTCTCTTTCCAACAGATCCCAGCTGAGCCTTTTCTCTCCCACCTCCCAGTCCTGTCCTTTCAGCTTCTCGTAAATACCAGCAGGCAATAGTACTTTTAATAACTTTAGAATGTCAGCATATGTATATTCTCCTAAGCGAAGAATGTCTTTTAGTTCTCGGTGAAAACCCCCCGGGTCTTTATCATGGGATGGTAACATTTTTTTCATTTCCAGTATCTCTAATTTCGACAAGGGGGTGTAGACATACACCCGTTGCAGTTCATTGTTTGCATCCTTTACAGGATGAACCTCTCGTAGGGGGTTCAGCTTGTCGTATGAATGTCCCTTAACCTGTGGTGGAGCGGGAAGCAGGGACCTAGTCACGTATACTATATACTTGTGTCGCTGATCCAGGATGACATTAATCAGTTCAGTACCCATGTTCATCCACCTGTCTAGTATTATGTCGTCCAGCAACTTATACAATAGACCAGGACCAGAATATTGACTCTCATATAACGTAATCAAATGTTGGACCATGTAAACACCAGCTATGCGCTGTTCGTTTGGTGGGAGGCTCAAGAACGTTTGTGCTACGATATCATTATTATATATATCATATTGGGATATCCACAGGGTGGCTGACCGTGCTAATTCATTTTCGGTCGGGGTGAGGGGCTGATCGTTACCTAACCATTTATTCACCGCTTTTTCAGTGATCTGGAACAAACTTTCAAGGGAATATCTTTCTTTTATGGCAGTTCCCTGTTTACGGTGATTGAGGCCCTTGGGCCTTTCGAATCGCCGGGCATGGCCCACATAATGTATTCTGTCTTTGTCCCCTGCTTCGTCATCAGATGATAACTCAGCCTTTTCGTTCGGGCCTCCTTCGTGTGACGCTATTATTGCCTTTCGAATTTTGGTCAACATGTTGTCTGTCTGGCCTGATTTATCATGCTGACCGGCATCCATGCGATCACTCCAACCAATATAACAACGGTCTACGTCCCCGTCGCCTTCGTCTTTTTCCCTGATCAGACAATTAATTAGGAAGCGAAGGATATAGTTCTTAATAATTACCTTTCTATTTTGTACAGCTTCTGCTATACACTCAGAACCTTCCCCTGTTCTTATGAATGTGTACATTTTCTTTAGATGTTTATCCATATCTGGTAATTTTTCCAAATCTGCGACTGCTCGTCTAAGCCGTAGTGAAAACACGAGCATTCTGCCCTTTCCTGGATCTGGGTCATATATACATTCAGAGATGTCCACTTTTACTGTCGGCCCTCCTCCTGATGTTGCCCCGGATCCTCCCTCCCCGCCGTCCTCGAGCTCCTGGAGCTGTTCTTGCGTTGGCAGAGCAGGGAAAAATCCGTCCACGTATGCTGGTGGGGATTCCTCTAGGTAGGTATTAATGAACCTTTCGGATGCTGTTTGTTTTATTTTTCGGGGTACTTGCGGTGGCACTCTAACTGGTCTTTCTACTGGGGCCACTTTTGCTAGTTCCTCTGAAAGGACGGGATAAATACCAGCAACGACAGTATTTCTTTCTCTTTCAGCCTGCTCTTTTTTTACCCGCTCCCCTTCCTCCTGTAATTTCTCTTCTTTGGCTTTTTCGGACTCCTGTCTACTTCTCTCTGCTTTGCTCTGTTCTTCTATGTGACTCCTTGCGCCATAACTCAATGGCGTCCTTCTGAGCAGGTCTAGAATTTCTCTTCCATATCTCTTCCTCTACCTTCATAATGCATTCCACATCCCACGTTCCCGTAATGGGCCATTTATACTTTGTCTCTAAATCCTTCGTGTAATCCACCCATAGTTCTAAAAACAACACGGCATCTAAACCATGCTTACAGTACATAAAATGTCCAGGTGTGTCTCTAGGCGGAATGTTAACTGGTTCCTCTAGTACACCTTTTCTGGTACATATCTTACGCAGTTTTGTAAATAACGGCATGTTGGAATGTAACCGAAAACAAAAATCACAATGAACAACAAAAACCAAAAATCACAATGAAACACACTTACACAAAAACCTGACACATTCAAACCTAACTGAACCTTACTAAGACAATAACATTCATACAGTTATATCGGTGCACCTGAAAACTTGGACTTTAATTCTTGAAACATTAATTCTTGAATGCATGCTCTTGCACATACCGGTCTCACAAGTGAGACACGTCTTTACCGTGTTCATTAAATGAACCCGTCATTATTGCAACCCCCATGAGAAACTCACCGGGAAGCAGAACTTGTACTTGAACTTGAAGGCCTCGGACACTTGACGCTGCGCAGGGAATGGCGTATCTTAGGTGGATCTCTAGAAACCTCGGACACAGCTCTCTCGCAGGGTGGGCTCTGGGTCGGGACGATCCGCAATCCTCACCGCCTCGTATGGATGCCTGGTCGCAGTCCGTCTCCTTCGTTGGCCTGAGGGAGTTGGCGGGAAAACCCGCGGCGTGTACACTCGAAGTCCGTCACGGCTGTGGAAGGGGGCAAAACTGGACCTTCATCTCCGGCGCATGGGGAAGGAGATTTGTCCCTGTTCGGGCGCCATTAATGTCGTAAATAAAATATTACGCGCTCTGAATTTCTATATATCAATATGATCATGCATGAAGCAAGAGGCTGAGTCCGTGGTATCAGGTTCAAAAAGGGCTTTATTCAAATAACTCGAGTTATAGGGAGAATAGTTCCATCACCACAAGGGATCTGGAAGGGACTTCTCAGAACATTCTCAAAATTTTCTCAATATTCTCAAACTTTATTCACAGAGTACAATATATATACGTTGTAATAATATACGTAAGCAGGAGTGCTTCAGGCGGAGCAAGAGAGAATGAGATAAGAGCATGTGGGTGTGTAAGTAGGCGTGAAGGTGGGCGTCCACTTGATGATAATAGGTAAGTGTCATAGGTGGGTGGATGCCTGGAGGGGGTTGCGTGATCAGCTGGAACTTTACTGGAACTTTGCCTTACTTGTGCTCAACTCGAGCATGACGTGTAACTGACGTGTGAAAGGGTTGCTATGCAACCGGGGAGTCTGGAGTCTGGAAGTGAGGCCTTCAGTGTCAGGGCGACCAGCACATCTTGTATTATCTGATATCTAAAGTCTGGAGCAGGGACTGATTTGTGACATAGATTGCCCATCACCAAGAGCCAATGTGGCATCTATTTCTTCATTTACTGCTAAAGACTTACATGGGGGCTATGGGCTTTTTACTGACGTGAGCTTTGCAATCGCACAAAAAGAGACAGAGAGGCTAGGCTTTCTCCTTTGCAGACGGGTCGTGTTTATCCCTCCTTCTCCAGGCAGGAATGTGGTTTCGGTAGGAGTAAGCAGATAACCGTGCTCAATACTGTCTCGGCACCTCGGTCGGGGCCCCTTTGGCTGAGGCCCAAGTGTGCAAGGCCAAGGATACGCAGCTGCAGCTTTCAGAGCGTTCTGAGGCTCTGAAACCTCTTTTCGGCTCTGGCTGAGCCACAATAATGGAAATGCGGGAAAACATGATGCAAAACGTGTAGGCCTCAGAGCAGATTTGTCGTTTCTCTCATGGGAGAATGGATTATGGCAGGCCACGTTTATAGCATAAGCATCATGATAGACAGGCCATGGAGGGGAAATACATAGGTTACATGTATGTGCACATGAGTGACGGGGGAACACACGGGGACACATAGGCCTTATAATATTTTAATTTCCTCAATTTAACGGAGTGGGGGGATTTCTGGTTCACTGTAGAGAATGGAATTATGGTAGTTTAATCTGGAAGAACAAGAGCTTTGAACACTTTCTTTGCGCCTTTATCAAGTATAAAGATTTAAAGCCTGTATGATCTGGTGATTGTCATTTCTGGCCATATACATGATATGATTGTGGAGATTCATTAGATTATCAAGAGTGAATACAATTGATTTGTCACTTTCAATAATGGATGGTGTACAGTCCAGACTATTAGTTATGCCCAACCAGTCTGGAACTAGTGTGGCTGAAAATTCAGAAGTAAATATGAACTCAGGGTTTCTTTATTAGTGTTTGGCAGTCAGTCTGCCATCCAGCCAGGGTGGTGAACATCATAATGTCTGCAAACCAGGTGTATTACAGCGTTTCATTTTTAGAGATCTCTATCTGCCTGACAGAGATCTCTGTACCTGTAGAGAAGATCCCCCCTGGTCAACACAGCAGCTCCTTTGAAGGCACTGTAGGTTTACCAAGTAGCTACCATGTTTTTTGCAGCCACATAAATAACATTGTGTTCTTCAGGAACAATCTTCCAAATTGGGAGTTTGTTTTAGAAAGAGAAACAAAAAATCAACCTGACACCCTGGGTGTTATCTCTGAAGATCATTTTATTTGTTTCTGTTTGAGACCATAAGACTATTCCTAGTGGTCCAAAAGAGAAAACATAGAAATCCACAACATCTTCCCTAAAGAAGGTGAATGGTCTGAAGTACTTTGACCGATGGTCTAATGTCCGTGGGCCGTCAGTCTTAAGGTGTTTGCTGGTGAAGCCCGCTGGCTGTCCACTGGTGGAAACCTGATGGGTTGTGCAACACTAAAAAAAGCAAACAAGCAAACCTTTTTGGGACCAGGGTACTCTCTAAATATCACCTTTAGTCTTATTTGGATTGCATTCATGGTGATGAGCGGTCATTTAAGATTGTGTGTCATCCATGGCTTGAGCACAAATACAGTGGGATTCCATCTCAATATTGGAGATATAATATTCCGTAATCTGTAATCTGTAATGATATAATCTAAAGGATGAAGAGTGGAAATGCTACAGCAAATCCTTGAGAATCCTTTTGAGGTACAGAACAGGGTTAAAGATTTAGCTGATTGTTTTAATCTCTTGCAAATGATTAGTAAAATGGGATTTGAACCAATCCAACATCTTTTCTTTGAAGCCCATGAAATCATTTAAAGTATAAATGAGAATGCAGAAGGCAGCCAATTGAGCAGTATCAACAGGCAGGCCTTATCATTGATCGGGAGAACTACATCCTGATCTGAAGCCAGATTGCCGATCTCCTAGAAAGTTATTAACATTGACAAAATATGCTATTTAATTGATGACTAACCTTTTAAGAATTTTGGTGAGGACAAGTAGACCAGAGACTAGCTATAATTTGTTAGCAGCGCCAGATTTGTAGTTATTTTTTTACATTTAGGGTACACTGGTCTACACTTGAACCATCTGTGTGTGAGTGAGAAATTGATAAAGTTGGAGGAGTATATCACAAGGTGTTTGCTCATCTCTTTAGATAGATTGACAGGTATCGGACCTGTGAAATAGTTAGAGGAATTGAGTTTGGAAAAGGTATTCAGATGGTTCTATCAGGCCTACCTCTTGAAAAAAGAGACCAGTTATTAGGGGATTTTCTACATACGGCTGGGTAGGGAATGTTAGTAGGTATCTTCACTGAGGGCTCAGCTATTTTAAATTTGTTGTCAAAATAACTAGTCAATTCCTTAAATTTCTTTTCAGGGTGTCATCCATGTATAGGAGAGGGGGATTGGTGATTGCTTTTACTATCTCAAGTATCATCTGAGTCTGTTTTTTTCCAAGTGAATTTGGAACCTAATGGACAAGGACTTTGCTGTGCACATATGTTTCTTAGAAGCTCTTCTAATAGCACAAAGGTGTTCTATATTGGATACAGAAGGAGTGTGACACTAGGAGCATTATGCCACTCTAAAACCTATCTTTTCCTCATTTAGTTCCTTGGAGAACCCAGGAACAAATGGTTTTCTTTATATTCTTATCTCCATCGAAAGAGACAAATCATTTATAACTTTGGTCAAGATTCCATTTGAAGACGCAGTTGTATCATTCATAGCCTAGTCTTCTGAAAAACATAGGAGACTGGCTGAAAAGCATGCAGTAATAATATTAAGATTAACATTCTTGGTCTGGCAAGATCATGTATTTGGTCTTCTAGGCTGTCCAAACGTCATGGGCTAAGAGATGGACATCAAAAAAGTAATTTGGTTGTGACCTAACCTGTGAAAATGGATAGGATAATCCACTTGTATAGAATCATCAACAAGTCAGCTGTTGTTCTCAATGATAACATCTAGAGTGGCCCCTTTGATGTGCATTTATTTATTTAGTAGCTTTATATAGTGCGAAGTCGCCAACAGGTATCCAAGTGCTTTGCAAAGTACAATGACCTGAGCACACTAAAGCATGTTTAAAAACAGGGGGGACTTTCAGAGTGCTGGGTATGAAATGGATAAGGGGTGGCAGGAATAGGTTTCAGAGATGGAGCAAGGGAGAGGCTGTAACCTCATAACTCAAATATCAAGATCCATGTATCAATCTCTAAATTCTCAAATACTCTTGAGGGTTGACCTCCATTTAGAACTTAAGATCTGAGGTATAAGGTCTCTCAACCAGGTTCCGTCAGAGAAAGGATAGGAAGTCTGTACAAATCTCGAGTGCAGAGGTAAAGGGTTCAGAGCACTTGGAGCTGGACCTAACGACCAGTCTATGCCTCGGCATCATTGAGCCAATGAATTCAGTGTGGGCATTTTTCATTTCTGGGCTATATCCCGCTTTGCAACCATTGAAGCTATGCCTATCGATGCATAATTTCGGTTCTTGTTTCCCACATCCCCTCAAAAATTACCAGCAGAGAAATCTTTGGGAATAACTCCACCTCCCAGACTAGAACCTGTGAGAGCACTCAACCTACCTCACAACAGTAACTGGTAATTATGGGGTACATCCATACCATATGATAGAACTCAGCCGGTTCATGGGGACACCTAAATCATGTGGACTGGAGAGACGACGTGCCCAAAATAGGTGATTGGGTGAGATAGGCGCAGTGGAGTTGGTATACTTGCACTAATCTAAAAAAAAAAATGAGAATGTTATGGTGCAATGAGCTATCCTAGCATCCTGCCAGTCCCCCTCCTCCATGGTTCCAAGCCAATCCTCCCACTTGGTCCACAGCGGTGCAAACTTGTCTGGGGCGTTAATGAACAGAGAACAGTGGATTTAGGAGACCCCCCTTGGGAAACACATCCATCAATGGCCTGGCCTCTACTGGACTTTGTTCAGAGAACTCCATGTTTGGAGGATGTGCACCCGTAGAGTCTTATTTATGATAGCCCTGCATCACTTTTGCACCATGTAAAGTAGTACATGCATGATGCAGGGTTCCCATAAAGATTTATGGAACTGTCCAGAAAGTTGAAAACATTAGTTGCAATCTTTCGATTGTGGTCAGAAAGGGAGATTTATTCAATAAAATTGTCTCCAGAGATACAACCAATAAACTAATTTATTATGGTATCCTGTGGCAGGATTAAAAGCAAAGAAAGTGATGTTTAGGACTAGGAGTGATAATTAGGACTCCGACATCTCATAGATCTACATGTTTCACCCAAGTTTAGTGCCAAGAAAGGTCAATTGGCCTTCGTCAGGACATTGCTTTGAAGCAAAAAGAGTGCAGAAACATACCATTTGTGCACAATAAGTTAAGTGTTAAGGGGTTTAGGGTCACGGTCCTGACGAAAGACAATTGACCTTTTTGTACACTACACTTGGCTCCACTGCTCCACATCGCTCCTAAATCCTTCCAGCAAGTTATGCAGCTTTTTATCTAGCAACACATCTTTGTCTTCCATGACATAAATTCCCAGATAGTGAAAGCCCTGCCTGTAGAGTTATGACTGTAACTGGCAGTTTACAGGTCATCTATGTAATTGTGGTGTCAACCAATTTAGTGCGTATGTGTGCAACCTTTATCCGTTTATTTTGTATCTGTAATATTTCCGAAAGTTCTTGAATGTTTGCAGCAGCCTAGCAATAGTTTGATCTGTCTCAGCCACATTCAACAATACATAATCTGCATATAGCAATGGTTGATACTCCCACGTACAGTCTCAGCTTAGTCCCCTACCATGGGGGAATCTTCCCTTACCCATATTGCAGCTCTGTCTGGTTCCTCTTCCCAACTAAAAGGGGCATGACAAGACACCATTTACTTTCACTCCAGCCATCGGCTGTTCAGATAGGAGTTTAACACACTGAACTTAGGCCCAAATCCCATCTTAACTAGTACTGCAAACATGTATGTCTGTTCTAAGGTGCTAAAATCCATTGTACAGCAACATCAAAAGTGCCGGTCCACGGATCATGTCCATGTACCCCATAAATCCATACAGTCTCTATAAGTTTAGACTCGTCCCCCTGTTAGGCATAGAGTAGATTGATCTGACTGCATTAGAGTAGTTATAACTCTCCCAAGCCTAGTCACCAACAGTTTAGCAAGGATTTTTCATTCAGTGTTAAGCAGAACAATAGGCCTGTAGGAGGCACTGCTATCATACAGCTTACCGTCCTTTAGTATCGTGACTATGGCAGTTAGCCACTGATCAAATGGAAGCCTGCTCTGCTTCCAAGCTGTCTTGTACATTGCCAGCAAGTAAGGTGCCAGTTTACTGCCCATGGTCTCATACAATTTTATTGGAATGCCATTAGGACTGCCCACCTTGCCCCTTATGCCGTTAGCTATTTCATCTACCACTAGTTCTGCTATTAGGCTCTGGCCATCTTTCAAAGTTTGGGGAGTGGGATAGCTTTAAGAAAATTCTCTGCATCCTCTGTCTTCTTAGCAGTAGAGGCCATGGCAGTAGTAATTTGACAATTCTTCTGCTAAATCTGTATCTCCTCTTATTTTTTGTCCCTGAGTGGACAATCGTTCCAGTATCCAGCTTCTGATTCTCTCTCACTGACCGAACCAGTCCAATAACATCCCAGCTTTGTTGCCTACATCAGGAGGCCAGAAAGGCTGTACATGCTATATCCTCGATCATACCTTAGTACTCTTGCTGCTTCAGTCGAAGACGGTGAGCCATTGTTTCATCCTCGCTAGCACGCAATACGCTTTCCAACTCATAGAATTCATATTCAATGGTATACAAATGTTCTCTCTTCTTTTTTCGAACACCTGTCACAAGAGATATCACCTGGTCCCTCAGCACAGTCTTATAAGCCTCCAAGAGTGCCAACTGTGCACTGGTTTTCAGTAAATTATTGTACAGAGTCTTTTCTCAACTTATTGGTAATCTCCTTATTTTTAAGATCTCAGTGGTCTATGTACTGCCCTTCCTTGGCAATAGGTTTGTTGCTCTGCATTTATTTCAAAGAAGAAAGATTCTTCATGGATCTAACAAGAGTAGGGAAGTGGAGGTCAAATTAATCAAGGCTGCCTTAAAGATGGAGATCAAAAGGTTGACTGTGATAGAAAACAATGGTGTAGTAGATAACATGTGTCCATGAGGGCATGGTAAAAGCGTGAGATTTACATTTTTTCAAGAAGATATCACTCCAGTGATATGTATCGTGAGAGAAAAGCATACAATCTGTTTTTAAACTGTTATTTCTAGCGCTATGGTTTTGGTCTATGACACATATTTTAAAAATATTTCACAGCTTTTTTGGAGAGGTTCCGTGGGTATACAATTTTATAAGAAATTTCGATAGAGCCTGTCAATGTTTTGGAGAGATTAAGTGGAGACAGGGTCACAGTAAAACATTTCAAGAGATATTGTGGCTAAAATAGAGGGAGGGGCAGAAAAAAACATTACATCATGTACCATGTGTAGAATATATACCTTCAGTGTAGAGCAAGAGGACATATCTGTTCTGAAGAGATTAATATATATCACTCTCTTGTTTGCGGCTTATGGAAATAATAAAGTACTCCAGGCTCAGAAGCATGCTGAGGCTGCAACAGAAATAGAGAACTATCTCCCCTGAGGTCAATAATGAAGCAAAGACAATGTAGGAGGTATCTGAAAATGTGAATCTCCATAAGGGCAAGAGTAATATCAGTTTTAAAGTGGCAGGAAAATATCAAACAAGGTTGAAGGAAGTCTGCTCTAATTCACAAGATGAAAGGAAAAAGTACTTCAGACATATAATTAATTGAGGGCCGGATTTAATTTGCAGAAGACAGGCTTTACTCAGTCCTCTGCTTTTAAAGATGTCTGACAGCCCTGTGGGCCCCTCTTAACTTTGGCAGCAACTTCCCTCACTACTGTTCCTGTCCGTGTGCTAAAATT
This sequence comes from Triturus cristatus, assembly GCF_964204655.1. Classification (NCBI taxonomy): domain Eukaryota; kingdom Metazoa; phylum Chordata; class Amphibia; order Caudata; family Salamandridae; genus Triturus; species Triturus cristatus. Next base: position 917,634,341 of record NC_140581.1, on the reverse strand, counting down.
TTGACAGATGGCTCCATCACACATGATGACCCCCCCATCAAACTTTTAACTTGTTTTTGTTTTTTCAAAAAACATAAACGAATCACCCCCACACCACGGAGTTGTCTCCCATCGTGTGGGGGTCATTTAAACTTTTTCCCTATCCCTTTCTACCAGATTTTTCATGGCAGTGATGGATAGGGAAAACAGGAAGTTCAACTCCCCTCTGTAAACTGAACAGGCGGTCTATAGACCAAAACTCAAATGGCCTGTACTCCATGTGCCTAAAAAATGTGAAACGTAATGTGTGTAAAAATGTATTTGTGTAATCCCTAGGTGATTTACAAGATATTGTGGATTGTCTCCTAACCCCTCACGTAATGTACAGTGCTCTATAGATTCCTAGATAGGTTTGTGCTAAATAAATACTAATATATACATACAACAAAGCATACCCTGGCCTTGCAGACTACTTGCACATTGATGGAGTAGCTGATGTGTCTGTTGCAAAATGCTGTTCCCTGTGGCATTGTGGCTGAGGTGCCATGGGGAACAATCAGTGGCCCGTGAGATATGAGGGAAGTGGACAATAGCATGGAACTTTCTTGACACCCATTGGGTTTCAACCAGTGACTGCAACATAGTGAGTTGCTGGTGCACATTCCTGGGGATGCATTCCAGTACCTGGCATAAGCACCATGATTGACTTGCCTATGAAATGACATCCATGTCCTCTGTAATTCTCTGGAAAAATCCACTGTCCAGGAAATGGACAGGAATGATTTGGGAGTAGGATGCAGGTGAAAGAAGACTCCTATTTCCAGTCTGCAACCATGTCAAGGATGGGAATCTTGAAATCAATGCTTCCCTGAACATGCCAACGATAGTGATCCTCTGCCTTTAGATCCTGACTTCTCCTCAAATAATTGTTCCCCAAAATGAGAGGCAAAGTGATAAACACTCTAATTGATGTGGTGCTACAATTGATTTCACAGTAGTGTCCCTACTGGTATTGTGAAGGTGTGTGTGTGATTGGCATTTAGTGTCTGAATTGTTGATAGGAGGGATAAAATCATAATTGTTGATTACCTCACCACATACACTGACTGTTGTGTAAACGATTATTTTCTATGTATGTTTAATGTTGTACACTTCTGTGTGTCTGTTTTGTTAGTATATTGCTGTTGGGATGGAGAAAGGTCTCCCTGCATGGCAGAACGTGCACCTCTGCCCCAAGTTCACCATAGCAAGGTGTAGTATTTGTGACCCAACCTCAGCGCACATGACAACCATAAGTGTGTATCCTGAAGCCTTTTTGTGGAACAAGGAGGGAGACCCAGATTGGGCACCTTCCTTGCACAAGTTTGTCTACTGTTGCCTTGCTGGGCTGTAGCAGACTAACAGTTTTAGCAAAGGTACCTGAATACACTACGCAGGGCAGGCCTTTTTACCTGTTGCCTTCTAGGAGAGGGCACACCAGCATCTCCCACCCCTTTTCTCAAATTGTCGGCTTGTCCTCAACAACCAAGTACATTGCCCATGAATTTGCAATATGAGTGGAGCATGGTTGAGGTGCCCATGTGAGTAACAGGAGTGCGTGGAGTATGTGTGGTGCATGTGGTCATGGGTACAGGGGCGTCCATTTTGCACATAGTGAAATCCAGTGGCACCGAAGATGGAGGTAGAGGAAGTGAGCCCAGACAGCTGATGTGAAATGAAGGGGTCTTTTCAGACATTCCAGATCTCGTGATGGGCCAGATTAGAGATTAGAGAGGATGCGATGGGGTTTCTTTGAAGTCACAGTTTCCCTCTGCCCTTTCTTGGTGTTTGTTCTCTGGGAGGGTGATCTGCCTGCTGGCTAACACAGGTAACTGATTGGGACAATCCATATATTCGTATGGTCTTGTTTTGGGTTGTTTGCGGGGACACCTGACTCCACTCACCTCCTTTCTCACACATTTGACAAAAATCATGTCTAGACCAGTCAGAGGTGAAATCATAAAAGTACAGAGTAGGCCACAGAAGTTATGGGCTGCAAGAGACAAAATATGTCTGCAACTTGGGTAAAAAGATGTGACAGAAGCTTCTAATCAGTGAATCAAGATTTCTGGACCAGAAGCTTGGGGTCCAACAGCAGTGGAAACTGGGAGAATTCTTAGGAAACCAGGATTGAACTAACTCCCTCCAGCTCCCTTTGACAGGCTCCTGGGAAAACTTGATAAGCCTGCCTGGAGAGACAGTCTGGTCCCTTCTAAAGGACAGAACCTACCAGCAGCCTTGGAGACATGCTGGAGGTGCCCTTGTATGAGGAAAATGCTGCTGCACAAGTGTGGGGCTGTGAAGGAGCCCAGTGAGATGGCTTGAAGCTGTTGCCATGATAATGGGAGATACCTGCCCCACTGTGCCATGAGTAAGACTTAGAGTCCTGCACACATCTTCAGCAGAGGCAGGTACACTGACACCTAAGTCAGAAGAGGTCAGGAAGGGGACTGGCCCAAGCAAATTCTGAAGAAACTTACCCCTAGTGCCAAGATGCATGTCAACGCTAGGAGAAGCTGACCGTCTTTGTGGACAAACCACATGAACAGACTCGCATCATCATAAAGAGAATGCATTTGATGGAAGACATCACAAATGCAACCAAGGGTGGACACCTGGCATACTTGGGTGGTGGTTGAATACTGAGCCCAAGAAAGAACCCAAAATGCAAGACTTCCCCAACCGCGAACACCACAACACAGACTCCAACTTTCTGGTGCTGGAACTGCTTTTATCGATCCTTTTTAGTTGTGCTGGTGCTGCCATCTTTGATCCAGAGGCGGGTGATGGTGCACTCAGCATGAGAGCACGTATAAGTTGGCTGGGCTGCTGTGGCAACACTAACTCCTACTCCACTTGATGTGATGTCTTGGGAACAGATTACTTGTGTGGATTACCCACACTGACAGCGACAGTAGGTGTGCCCCTCTCCATCAAAATCAACCAAAAAGTACTGTGCAACTGAACCCTGACAGGAGAGAAGGTGGGACTCACACATAACTGTGGAGCACATTTTGACCTGCTAACAAGAATCTAGAGCACCCCAGAGATTCTTGCACCAGGGTATTGACCCAAACTACAGTTACTTTTAACCTGTCTCGGTAATGGACATGGGCATTGCTCCCATTCGTACCCATTAGAATGGCCCGCTTTGAATTATGCCAGAATATTTTTGATTTAAAGAACTGGTTGGACAGTGATTTATTAGCTGCTGTTCAATGCTTATTGAGTGCTGAGTTTGGGTCAAATAATGGGGTCAAGTCCTGGGACATCAGTGGTAAATGGCTCTATTTCACAAGAACTGAGCCCAGTACGCTCTGCCCCGTGACTCCTGAAAAGGTTCCTAATAAATGCTGCTTTTATAGGTGTATACATATCATGGTGTGCTGAGTTTGGGTCTCTGCACTTATTTTATGTATTTTCATGTTCCCCTTTGCTCAGGTAAGGTTATTCCCTGCTTCTATTGTTTTGTGTTTGATTTACATGCAGTAGCTGTATGGGACATCCTCCAAAGCCTGGAATGGATTTGAGCCTGTTTGAGATGCAGTTGAGTTGAGTAGATATGAGTGTAACTTTACTGAATTCGAGTTGACTTACCCTTTGGTAGTTTTTTTTGTGTCTGTGCCCCTCCTTAATTTTCCCTTTTCTTCTCCCACTTTGCAGTATAAATGTCCCATTTTCTAACCACTCCCCTGTGACACCCCCAAATGTACTCTAAATGAAGAGAGTCTAGCTTGTTAAGCTGTTTACCCAGTGTTGTCACCCTCCAGCTGTTTAGGCAAAGGATAGGACAAAAGACAACATGGTTGGTTGTCTCAACTAGAGCGGTAAATGCTACATGTTGCTGGAATTGGGAATTGACGAAGAAGAGCAGATAGAATGCCCTGCATCAAGAATGCGGCTCTATTCAGCTCGGAGCCCGACACTCCATTACAGAGTGTTGCAAGGAGTAGTTTGGGAGGACCAAGACTGCTGATACTGCAAGCCTGCGATCACTGCCCAGCTGAACTCTTAGGGGCAGATTTACAAGCCCCGTGCGCCACTTTTGCGTCACTTTTAACATGGGAAAAGTGACGCAAAAGTGGCGCAAGGGCCTTGTAAATCTGCCCCTTAGTTTCCACTTGTGTGTAATGGCAGCAGTGGCATGCCACACCTTATATATCACACGTATGTAAAAAGACCCAGTCAGGTCAGAATATTCACGACTAGTAGACTTGACTTCTTTGCTGGTAAGAGACACCTTTTTCAGTTTCTGTGCATGATTTTCTGCATGCTATCTGAATATGCATTCCTTGTGATACTGCTATTCTTTTTCCTCGGGTTGTTGTGCAATACCTTTACTGTTGGTTTTATCATATGTATTATGTTGCACTGTATTGTATGATGTATTTTTCCACGATGTACACAAATTGTGTTTGGTGTGTACACTTTAATGATTTTTATCTAAAAATCGAATAAAATGTTTATGATATGACTAATAGGCTACTAGTGAGAACGGATTCAGCTGTCATCCAGTAGATTTTCTAGCATATATTTTATACCACCAATAGAAGGAGTGTCTCTTTCCTAGCGATGGGCATATGAGTGCCATGGTATTTCCAGCTTGTGAGTACATTGTGAATGAAGAAAAGTCAACTAAGTATCTATAAATTAGGCAGGTGTCTTTTGAGAGCTATCTCTGCCGTGCTTCCACCAGAACATGAATACTGCATGCATTTCAGGGCTTGAGGTGAAATCTCTCCTGCATTCATAGGCGTAGAACACATAAGGCTTTTTCAACTTAGTCTAAAAGCAAACCCAGCTGTAATAATGGACATCACCAGCACTTTCTTCTTAGTCTAACACAAGAACAGGCCCTGAATGCGAATTCCCCACAACAAAAGGGAAAGAATCAAATGGGGATTAACACAGCTGGGTATCTGAGCTGCCTGCCCCCCGATGCACCCTTGAATCACACAGCAGCCTGTACAAAGCTCAGCACTTAGTTCTGCCAGAGCTATTGAGTGTGACAGCAGAATTGCTCCAGCTCCTGGAAATGCAAGGCACTGACGAGCCCTCCCAATGAATTATTCATGGGAAGTGTCCTCAGCAAGAAACACAGTGCCTTTGATTCTGACAGCTTGCTGATGTCTCCAGTGTTTTAACAGACAGTGACATTATAATAATCTGCTGAAAGGAATGTCGTGCTTCAGGTGGCCGGACTACAATGCAGGAAAGTCGCCTTTTCGAGGCTAGTAAAATGAGACGATTTGGGATAAAACGCGAATATGTATACATATATTTAAGGTGATGGGGAACCATGTAAGGAATATATTGGGTCTGATTCACAAAGGTAAACTTGCACTTTTGTGTGTTTATGATTTTTTTCAATTCACAAAGTAATTTTACGAGTAGTATATTTAAAACTGCAAAGTCCCTGAATAGATTGTGGAGACTCCACCCAACTGTGCTTGATTCACAAAGGTAAACTTACACTTTTGTGAAAGCTTACAATTTTTTGCAATTTACAAAGCAATTTTACGGGTAGTGTATTTATGACTGCCTATCATTTTATGTGTTGAGTATCCACCTACAGTTAGGAGACTTCGCATGTAATACACTACTCGTAAAATTACTTTGCAAATTTTTAAAAAACTGTAAATTTACAAAAATGTGTAGGTTTACCTTTGTGAATCAGGCCTGTACAGTGTTTTGGCAAGGAGAAGGGCTATTCAGAGGATGTGCCCCTACCAAATTTACTGTATTATTTACACCTTGACATTCTTTGAAATGATGTTACTATATTTAATGATATAGAAAAGACTTCATGGAATTAGCATTCAAAAGGATCCATTGAAAATGGTAACAGTAAAGTTCAAAGGGTCTCACGTAACACAGTGCCTGTTGTTAGGTTGCATCAGAGAACTGTTTTATGCAACAATTTATGTATGAATCGTTGATATTTTTGTGCTAGGACGGTTGTACTTATCTGGAATGCAAAATGCCATTTGATAGTCCTGCCTTATATACATTCAGTAAACAAGCAGGATTCTCCCTGTGATATTCCAAAATAGACAGCTGCAAATGCAGTGATGTAGGCCTGCGAGGGGCAGCAGATCTCTGTCACAGCATTCACAAATAAAATTATGGCTGCAATCAAAGTAACGCCATGATGCGAGAGAACATAGGGGAAGCAGGTTACTCCCACCCCACCCCTTGATGTCCACAGCCCACATTCTCTGGGTGGGCACTGTCTCTGACAGACAGCTTCTACTTTGCAAATGAACAGCACCCCTGTAAGAGTTGGTATCCCTTCAGGCGTGATCGCCATTGCATCTGTTGCAATCTATCGGTTTTCCTTGAAAATCGATGTGAAAAAGACCAACTCGTCGTTTTTAAAGAAGCCTCTCACCAACACATAAATCCATGTTCAACTACTTTTCTTTACTTTAATCCAAACGCAAGTAAACCAATCATTGGCAAAGCCAAATGGTCTAGCTTGTGTGTTGCGTCCTGCAAAAATACTAAAATGCCTGCTATTGGGGGGAAAAAAACCAAAAGATTGCTTTCTGCATGTAATGCATCTAAGAAATAAATGATTTAAAGTGTGAGGAGTCATATTTTTTGGGATGTTAAATAGAATACCAAACATTGCTATACAAGCACTCCTAAGAGGTGAAATGATACACCATATAACCAACAGCACGAGGTGAGAGAGCATACTTATCTGGGCAGAACCAAGGACCATTCTATCTATATTTTAAGGAATTGGTGAATATCAGCTTTCAGACAACTGTGGTGCCAAGACAGATCTAAAAATGAGTTGAGAATTAAGAAGTCTCTCAAGTGGAATCTGTTAAGTCACAATATGCCAAATATTTCATCAGTACGAACACCATCAGCATTTGCTACATAATTTGATTATTTTGACGAAGTACAAAGTTAATCAAGTTCCTCTCCAAGAGAAAGCCAAGAGACAGAGATTTCATAAAGGCATTTCCATGGAAGGTAGCTGAGGCATATGGATCTGGACTTTGATTACATCAATGAATACTCTTGTGTTGTTACTTTCGTGAGGGGATACAATGTCACTTGGGTGAACCATTTTAGATACCACTTTTAGAATTCGGTTTTATTTGACCCAAGTAATTGTTGCTCAACAATGAAACATGTCTTTTGTTGAGTTGTAGAGTTATAGTGTTGTTTAGAGATGATGGCAGTTGTAGCAGCCACTAAAGGCTCTCTTTTTGATGGTTTGCTATTTTACCCTCATGACCTCGATACTATCATTAAGCCTCAGATATAAAATCTTAAACAAAGATATGTTAAAAGTAAATTTCCGATGCCATAGGAGACAGTTCTTTCACTTAGTTATATTACTAGAATTCTGATGTAACTTCCCCTTTAAGCGCTTTGTTCCTTGTTGGAATGTCAATGACATCAGCAGCTGAATGTGTAAGCCGCAGTCAGTGGGTGTTACAATAAAGTTCACTTAAAACGATCCTGGAACTATCATTTTATTACTGGCGACAGGAAGAGTGTACACCCACCGAAGAACCCAGCATGCCACAGAAAGAACCGGTGTGAGGTCATGAAACAAGAACAAACAAGAATAGCTGTGAGTGCAGCCCGATTATTTGATGAGACATTTCAAGAAACATGACAACAACACATCCCATGTATAGACTACTCAAGATAAGTTATTTGTTTTAATTTATTATGTTAATTTTCATCTTCAGTTTAGTTATATTTAACAACTAAAGCAGCAGCAGCAAGTGTACATATTCTGCATTTGGAATAGTTGAAAGGAGCAAAGCAGACATGGAATTGATTTGCAAACAAGTTTTGTTCGCTTGTTAGTTTTACTTATTTACATTAGACTGTTATTTTAAATCATAGCCTATTTTGTTAGTTTGTTAAGTTACTTTCCCTCTCAGCATTTCGACGTCCAGTGGTATGAGTCCACCCCCACAGTTTTTCAGTGAGCGAGGTGAGCCTGTCCTTCCTTGGAAGAAATGGAAACCGGTTTTTGATTCCTATCTCAAAGCCATTGGTGGTAAAAAGTTCTCTGCCGCAAGGAAACAAGCTGTTTTATTCCATAACCTTGGCATCGAAGGACGGAACATTTACGACAGTTTGGATCCCATACCAATAGGCAGAGGGGCAGGGGAACCAAGTGGTGTTTATGAAATGAGTATACTACAGCTGCAAACACATTTTGGACCACGCCTAAATGTGGTCATGGAAAGATAAAAATTTTGTATGCGTGTGCAGGCAAAGGAGAGAGAGTTGGCAACTATGTAGCAGCTTTAAAGTCATTGGCACAAACCTGTGAGTTTGAGCAGTTGACTGACTCTCTCATCCGGGATCAACTTGTGCGGTGCACAAATTACTTGAAGATCCAAGAAAAGTTATTATCAAAAAGTCCAAATCTCAAAGAGGCCATAACTATTGTAGAGAGTATTGAACATATCTCCCATTGGGTTAAGGAGATGCGCAGTAGCTCAGTTCCTGGTGATCCTGTTGCCAACATTAGCAAGGTTAATCATGAAAATGTGTCCCCTGACACACCAGTTGCAGCTGTTAGTAAAGCAAATGTTAAGCAAGAGAAGAGTTTTACTAAGTTTGACAGGCAAAAATTTAACTTTAATTCAAACAGGGATGGCAAGTTAAAATGTCCTAGGTGTGGAAGCCAAAACCATGGACCTAATTTTCCGAATTGCTTTGCCAAAAGTATCAATTGCAGAAATTGTGGGAAAAGAAGACATTATGCCCGGATGTGTAGAAACACTAAAGTGAACTTAGTAGAGGATGATGATGAGTTCTCTCAACTAGTAATTCATTGCATCACTGATAACACAACTGAGCCTGTGAATGATGTTAAACTGGTAGATACTGGTAATGTTCTCATGCCCAAATGTAATGTATACATTGGTGAAAAATGTGTTCCAGTTTTAGCTGATTCAGGCTCACTGTATACCCTGTTGAGTGACAAATTTTGATATTCCACCTTTGGGTCCAGCAATATAAAACTCCTATCACCTGACATTAACCCCGTGGGATATGGGGGCCAAAGTATTGATTTAATAGGATATTCTATACAAACCATTGTGTTCAAAGGAAGAGAAACTGTTGGTAAAATTTATGTTGCCAAGTGAGGTGATAATCGTCTAGGTTGGCGTCACCAAAAAGACCTTGGTATTATTTTGAACCCGAACGCGCCTGATCAGGTTATGCTTATTACACAACAGGGTGATGTTCAGGACATTGTAGGAAAGTATCCTGGGGTTTTCAGTGGGAAGTTGGTCTTCTTAGTGGTTTCAGCCATAAAATAATTCTTAAAGAAAAAGCAAAACCAGTTGTACACAGAGTAAGAAAAGTGCCCAATCTCATGATGAAACCCCGTCAAGAGGAAATCAACCGACTGCTTGAATTGGGAGTAATAGAGGAAATTGAGGCTTCCAAATGGTTGACACCCATTGTTTTAGCCCCCAAGGATAAAGGGAGCAAAATTAGGATGTGTGTGGACTTAAGAACCTTAAATAACTGTATCTGGGTTGACAGGCAGCCTTTGCCTAATTTCAATGAAGATTTGGCAAAGTTAGGATGTGCCTGTTTGTTCACTGTGATGGATTTATCAACGGCGTATCGCCAGATGCTACTTCAAGAAGATTCGAAACCACTAACTTCCTTTGTAACTCCTTTAGATGCTTACAGGTTCATTAGGATGCCATTTGGTTTGGTAAACGCTCCCGCATTCTAATAGAGGGTGATGAAAATGAAAAATCTTTTGAGTGGAATTGACTCTGTCTTATTTTTCCAAGACGATATACTTGTCTACGGGAAAGATAGAGTGAAACATGATAAGGTATTGTTTCGTGTCCTGTCAAGGTTGGAGGAACGCGGACTCACCCTGAAGAGTGAGAAGTGTAATTTCAGGGTTAGTTCTGTATCCTATCTGGGTCACTCCATTTCCAGTGAGGGCATCAGCCCTAAAATTGACCTTGCAGAAGCGATATTATGGGCGCCAGCTCCTTCAAACAAAGACCAAGTAAAGTCTTTCTTAGGCTATTTCGAGTATTACTTGAAATTTGTGTACAAATTTGCTGGCGTGGTGCAACCTTTAAGATTACTATTGAAAAAAGGTGCTGACTTCAAATGGACTGATGAGTGTGGTAATGCTTTTAACAAAGTGTCAACAATGAAATTGCATGCATGCCAACTTTGGGTCACCTTGATGTACATAAAAAGACTATTCTGACCACGGATGCCAGTGTGCTGGGGGTTGGGCGCAGTCCTATTTCAAATGGTTGATGGCAGTGAGAGAGTCATTGGTTTCGCCTCCAGCTCATTGAAAGGAGCGGAGGAGCATTACTCGGTGATCGAGCGTGAGGCTCTAGCCTGTATTTGGGCCATCAATCATTATAGATTTCACTTGTGGGGTTTACCATTCTTAGTTAGGACTGACCACAAGCCACTTGTGCACATGTTTTTCTGTAGAAATGTCATGAGCACCACAACCACGATCAAAAGGTGGGTTGAGGGACTCTGGGAATATAATTTTTCAGTAGAATACTTGCCTGGTCTAAAAGAAATTCCGGCCGATTTTCTTTCTGGGATGCCTTTAGAGAAGAATATCTCCGGCAGTCCTGACTTTCTTGTTTCCTGGGTGATAGAGTCAGCTCTTAATAAAGAAGATTGGGAAGTCTGTTATGAGAATGACGAGGCAAGAGGACCATTCATGGATTTTATTGTCAATGGATGGCCCTCTTTGAGTGATGTTCCCAAATGTGCCAAAGGCTACTGGAATGTTCGTGATGAATTGAACATTTTGCCAGGAGAGCTTTTCCGGGGTGATGGATTAATACCTCCCTTTCCGATGGGAGACAAAATTATCAACCTTGCACATGAGGGGCATCTTGGTTGCAGTTTGACAAAGGCGAGAGTCAGCGAATCCTATTGGTGGCCGGAGGTTGACCGCCAGGTGGAAGAGGCTGTTAGGGATTGTACGATATGTGCTGGGAATGACAAATCGAGAAAGGTGAGGACTATTCCTCTCTCACCGGTTGCCATACCTGAACGTCCATGGTCCAAGCTTGCTGTGGACATTGTTGGTCCATTTGACACTTTGTCTCCCTCTGAGAGGTTTGCTGTTGTCCTTGTCTACTATACTTCAAAGTGGGTTTCTGCCTCCTGCATGAGTTCTGTAGTGACAAAGAATATTTTAGAGTTTATCAAAAATGCTTTCACGTGTGAGGGTATACCTGACATTCATGTCTCAGATAACGGGGTGCAGTTCACTTCCCAGGAGATGTCGGATTTTCTAAAGGATCTCTCCATCACTCATCACAGAACTGCTCTCTATGCTCCCCAAGCAAATGGTTTAGTCGAGAGCTTGAATAGACTAGTTAGAGCTTCAGCCCAGACTGCGTTAGAGAAAAGAGTTCCTCTCTAGCCTATTCTTAGAGAAAAATTATGGGTGCACAGGAATACTCCAAACAGTGTGACTGGTTGATCTCCGTTTAACCCCTTGTGTGCCACGCCCTTTCCCCGCCCTGTGCCGGGCGTTGCATTAGCGGGCGGGGTTCATGACGAGCTGGACTCGTCATGGGCACAGTGCAACCGCGGCCCATGATGAGTCCAGCTCGTCATGGGCACACAAGGGGTTAAAAGGCTCAAAGGTAGAGCAGCTGGTTCCAAATTGAACCCCCCTTTGGTTGAGTGTAAAAGATAGGGGTTGTGTGGTGAACAATTGGAGAGTGAAAATATATTAAGATTACAAACACAAGTTTGATACAAAAATGGGGGCACGAAAGTCTGCTTGGAAAGTGGGTGATCTTGTGTTTGTATAAAAGGCAGTTTAGTCCACAAAAAGTGACACTAAATATTTTGGTCCTAGGCGCATCATCAAAGTAATGAGGAATATTGTCATGCTCGCTGGTGGTGATGTTTGGAGCATGTCTCATCTGTCAAAATATGCAAGGGAGGATGGTAGTATGAGGTTTCAGCCTCAGGCCAGTCATTCCCAGTGTTATGACAATAGAGTTCGTACTGACCCGGTTGCTCGTAGTCCTAGAGCTAGGAAGTCACCATTTATTTACAAGATTATTGCTTTAAGTATAAGTAGAATCACCATTGTATCTACAAGATTATTGCCTTAAGTATAAGTAGATGTGAATGTTTTATTTCTTTTCTCATCCTATGCCTTACTCTATTATAGCCCTGTTTCTTCCTTGTTCCACCCTATGTTATACTGTGTATTCTTTTCATTCTGTGTGTTCTCCTTTTCTTTTCTCTCTCTCAATATTATTATAAAGGGAAGATGTGTTGTAACTTCCCCTTTAAGCTCTTTGTTCCTTGTTAGAATGTCAATTACATCAGCGGCTGAATGTGTAAGCTGCAGTCAGTGGGTGTCAGTTGCAGTGTCTGCTGCTGGAGCAGGCTGTCCGGTGGGTTTTACAATAAAGTTAACTTAAAACGATCCTGGAACTATCGTTTTATTAAATTCCTATGCTTAATGATTACAAACCAGTTGTTTTTCCTACAGTGACTTAAGATCAGTAGTAATATTTTATAAGTCCAAGCATCCATGTTAAGACGCTTGGTGAAGAGGATTGAAACTGATCAAAATGTTGAGTCTTTTTTCCAGTTTTAGTTTTTGGTTGGGGGCAATCAATGCCACTGTTATTGTACTATGTTGCTTGGTCTTTCGGGAACCCACTTGTATTCTTTATAATATACATTGTGTAGGTCTGCACCTGTGGTTTTTATATGCAATAGGCAGCCATTATTTACAATGGCCAAAGATTTAATTCTCATCATTTAGTTTTTCTTGCTAGCAACTTTTCTTGCCCACAAGACAAGATCCCAGAATTATCCAACCATTTTATGTTTTTGAATGTAACTCCTGTCTTGCTTTCCCAATTTCAACAGTTCAAGCTTAACACTCGGCGGGAGCCACCATCTTTCTTCCTCCTTTATATTCTCAGACATAATACAAATGGAAAAGAGCTAAGCTATATCAATAGGACTAAAAGGGCAACGGAAAATTGAAATCTTAAAATCGTGACCCAAAAATACTATTGCAGCCAGGCTCACCATTGACATTGAATGTGCATCAGCATGCCCTATAGAGAATACTGCTTCAACTTCCGTGTGTCCATGACTCAATTAAAGCATGATAGATTCACTGTAAGCAGCAAAACACTAAGATATGTCAAATTCAATCTTCTAATCCTCACAGAAACTTGGGGTTAGATGTATCGACCGGACTCATCACTCACCATGAACCGACAGGTCAACTCTGTCACCACCAGCTGCTTCAACACCCTCCGCATCCTCCGCAAGACCTTCAAGTGGATCCCCCCTGAGTCAAAGAAGACAGTCACCCACACACTCATCACCAGCAGACTGGACTATGGAAACCCACTCAATGCCGGCATCAGCAAGTTCCTACTCCGCAAACTCCAGACAATACAGAACACCGCTTCCAGACTCGTCCTCGGCATCCCCCGACAAAAACACATCAGCCAACACCTACAGAGTCTCCACTGGCTCTCCGTGGAGAAAAGAGTAACTCTCAAAATCTTCACTCACACCTACAAATGCCTACACAACAACGGACCCAAATACCTTATATACAGAATCAACTTCCACATACTCAAAAGAAACCTCCGATCTTCCAGCCCCGCACTGGCCAAAACCCCGCGCATCCACAGAGCCAGAGCAGGCGGAAGATCCTTCTCTCACATTGCAGCCAAGACCTGGAATGACCTACCAGCAGACATCAGACGCGCCCCCTCCCTGAACACCTTCAGGGAGACCCTCAAGACCTGGCTGTTCGGCTAAACAGATCTGCAGACCCCCCCTCAGCGCCTTGAGACCCTCACGGGTGAGTAGCGATCTTACAATTCCCTGATTGATTGATTGATTATGTAGCTGTGGGTTTGCGATAACCTAACAGCAAATTTTTGCGATTCGCTTTTTGGTAAGCAGAAACAGCAATATACAAGTGTGTTTCACACATTTAGCAATTCCCAGAGGGTCGCAAATAGACCAACCTCATAAATATTAATGAGCTAGGTCTCAGTTTGCAACCCATTGGGAATCACAAAAATCACAGGGATGGGTGATAGCTTTTAAATAACGCAAGTTTAAAAAAAGAATGCAGCCCATTTTCCTTAAAGGTAAATGGGACGCAATTTTAAGAGTAGGCTGTGGTCCGTGGGACCACTGCCTGTTCTTAAAAAATGTGTGCACCAACATTCACAAAGGGGAAGGGGTCCCTTGGAGACCCCTTCCAATTTTTACCACCAACTCCGAGTTGGTGGTAAAATGGAAATGTTTTGTGACCGCATTTCAGTTGCAAACATTCACACATACCACTGCGAGTCTTTATTAGGAAGGGATGCCCTAAATACACCCCTTCCTAATCCAGAATCGCAAACCCAATTTGCGATTTGGTAATAGGTTACCAAATCGCTAATTGGGCCTTTGTATATAAAAAAGGCTGTTTTTGCAGTCGCGGTTGCCGATTCTGCCAATTAGGGCGGTTAGTGTCCACAAAAAAGCTTCTTACATCTGGGCCTTGGTTCTATACCAGTACTATAGTACCAAAAGAGGGGACAGGGGGTTTGTTTAAGGAGGTCCAATGTACATACCCCAGGAGACTATTTGCGAAGAAGGGTACAAAGTTCCTCATGTACAGTAAAGAAGAGATAAGGAAGGCGGTGGAAGGAAGGACTCGACCAACCGCTAGTTACCAGAAAGGTAACAAAGGGAAGATCGGGGGAATTCCCTTGGTGGAACTAGAGCTCTCACACACCCAGCGAGCTAGGTGTCATGCTTCATCATATGAGCACTGCCCCTTGTCAAGTCGGCGCTGCAATCCTTGACGGGCTCCCGAAAACGGGGCTCTTTATCGGGGATCTTTTGTTCCTGCCGATAGGTGCATGGGGGTGAGGGGTCTAGTATGTGTGAATGTAGCAGAGAGTGAGGTAAAAAGGGTCAGTTAGTCCTAATTACTGTTTTATTTGCAAGGTAAACTACCCTATTAAAATGGTGTAGAGTGGCTAGGTACTAGAAATAATGTGTCTAGATGTATAGCTCTACTCTAGGAGATCAACATGTTTCATGCCGTGTATGTCAGGAGGATCTGGGCAATTCTTCAGGATCAAAAAACTGTCTACACTACGTGGTGGAGTGAAATCTACATACCACGTCCTTAGATCTGTGACCTGTTGAAAAAGGCAACAATAAAACAAAAATGAATAAAACCAATCTCTTATTACTGTTCACTATGTATAATACAATGGTGTCGTGAAGATCACCGTACTCGAAATAGGTCAAAATGTATTCTATCTGGTGAAGTATCTCAGAGAGCAGTGAGGGAGTGATAGGAAAGGGGTTGTGGTGGTATGGAGGGGGATTAAGTAAAAATTATTCTACAGATAGTTATCTGGCGAGAATTTATGGAAAAACACAAGGACAAACTCACCTAATGATGCTACTAGATTTGCTAGCAACAGTGCTGGTGGCTATTAAAAGGACACCGGTTGGGTCCTGTAAGAGAATGTATAAAAAGGAGCCAGAAATACAAAGAATTAGATTACGCTTCCGCCAGTTGGTAGAAAGTACCTTAATTCAGATTAAAATAAGCGTTTCATCAGGGTACTGGCAGCGAGCTACAGCCATAATAATAATAATACTGGATTTTATACAGCGCGAACAGCTACCTCGCGAGGAGGTGTCCCGGCGCTAGTAGATCACTGATAACCTTAGGCATAAAAATAGGAGAGCTAGCGTGGCTGGGAGAAAAGCCAGGTCTTTAGCAATTTCCTAAAGCAGGGTTCGGAGGGGGCCTGTTGGATAACTTGTGGCAGGGAGTTCCACAGAGCGGAGACGTTGGCTGAAAAGGTCCGACCGCCTAGCCGGGCCTTTTTTGCCCGCGGGATGACCAGTTGGACACGGTCATTGGATCGTAGTGCACGGCTTTGAAAGTATCTAGGAAGGCGGTTTTTCAGGTATTGTGGGCAGGAGCCATACAGAGATCTGAACGCAAGCGTCAAAGCTTTGAATTTTATCCTGTTGGCTACTGGTAGCCAATGCAGGGTTCGAAAATGCGGAGAGACTGACTGCTTGAAAGGAATTCGCAGTAACAGTCTCGCAGCCGCATTTTGAACTACCTGAAGCCTGTGAGTCAAGTATTTTGGGAGGCCCAGGTATAAACCATTGGCATAGTCCAGCCGTGAGGTGACAGTCGCGTGGACAACCGTTTTTCTACAACTCTCCGGTAAGAGCCTTAGGATTTTTCGGAGGTTTCTCAGCTTGCTAAGACAGCACCCGGCCACTTGTTGGACATGGGATGAAAAGGACATATTATCATCCCATCTCACTCCAAGATTTTTTGCCGAGTGACTTGGTGAAGGGGGCGGGCCCATCTCCGTGGGCCACCAGAGTTCAGGGGCGGGGGGGGGACCCTTGCTGAAGAAGATGACTTCAGTTTTATTGACATTCAGTTTTAGTTTATTAGTGTTCATCCAGTGTGCTATATCCTGGAGACAGCCTTTGAAATTTGAGAAAGAATCATGCGTCATCTCCGAGTATGGAAATACCAACTGGGTGTCGTCGGCATATGAAATTGCCTTGACACCCCAGTTGGCAATTAACGTGAAAAGAGGAGCCAGGTAGATGTTGAACAGAAGGGGGCTGAGGGCCGATCCCTGCGGGACTCCACATCCAAGAATTTTGGGTGTGGAAGAGAACGTCCCAAGTGCTACCTTCTGCGTTCTAAGTGATAGGTAGGAGTTTATCCACCCTAGTGCTCTGTCCTGAATGCCTATCTCTGCGAGCCGGCTGAGTAGGCTGGCGTGGTCCACTGTGTCGAAGGCGGCCGACAGATCCAGGAGTACCAGCATTGCTGAGTCTCCTGCATCCATCGACCACCTCACTGACTCGGCTACCTCTATGAGCGCTGTTTCTGTGCTGAAACCGGGACGGAAACCCGATTGAGTTTCCCGTAGGATGTTATTGGTTTCCACAAATTTACTCAATTGTCGCTGTATAATTTTTTCCAGCATTTTTCCCGGGGCAGCAAGTAGGGATATTGGGCGGAGATTCGTAAGGTCGTCTGGGTCCCCATTGGGTTTCTTCTTTAGGGGTAGAAGAGTAGCATGCTTCCAGACGTCCGGGAAAATGCCCGAAGCAATGGAAGAATTCCAAATACATTGAAGTATCGGGGCTACCGAGTCTGCAATGGCACTCCATAGTTTAGCTGGGCAAGGGTCGTCAGGGGAGCCGGATTTGCATCGGCTAAGTTCTTGCCTTACCTCATTCAGTGGAATATGCATGAACTGGGTAAAAGTCTCTTCTAGCTCGCCTTTATTCGTTATGTCCTGCTTCACTGTTTTTGTTATTGGACCAAAAGAGTCGTAGACTTTTTTAATTTTATGATCAAAATACTCAGAAATTTGCTCACATAGCGTAGCTGTGGGTACAACCTCTCTTTCAATGCATTTTGGCTTAAAAAACGACTGTACCACTTTAAAAACTTGTTTGCTGGACTGATCTGCCTGAGAAATTGAGTCCGCATAAAAGCGCTTTTTGCTTTTCCTAATAGCTTTCCGGAATTGTTTAGAAGCTTCCTTATACCTAGCTTTTTCTTCCGGACCGTAGTTTACTCTCCAGAGTCTCTCCAGTTTTTTACAGACCGCTTTCTCATTCCTAAGTTCCTGCAAGAACCAGGGAGCTGAGGGAGAGTCTCTTTTAGATAGGGCCCGGGAGGCTGGAGCAATGGAGGAAACCATCTTTCCAATCCATTCATTGAGAAGTGTAGCATCCGTATTGGTATTATTTGTCAGGGAAGGGATGGTTTGCGCAAGGACCGGGCACATGGTATCAGGGGTCAGTTTTTTCCATTGCCTCTTCAGGAAGTACCGTTTACTCGAGACAGGGGTATCATTCGCAATATTCAGTGTGAATGGGACGAGTGCGTGATCTGACCATGTCAGAGGCAAAGGTGTCTCAGACTGCACATTCTTGATGTTAGAAAAAATGAGATCAATAGTGTGGCCCCCTGTGTGAGTAGGGCCCTCATTGATCAGTCTGAGACTGGCCGTATTTAACGTGGATCTGAGCAGCTCTGCCATGGCACAGTCGGGTTTATCCATGTGGATATTGAAGTCGCCTACCACAATAAAAAGGGGGTGGAGGAGCGAACTCTGGACAATCGTGTCCAGTAGAGTAGTAAGGTAGGGGTCTGTACCAACCGGGGGGCGATAGAACACTAGTCCTGCTAGTGACAACTGAGGGCTCACTTGGAAGCAAAAGTGGAGGCCATCAATACCTTGAATAGCAGTGGGGGCAGAGGATGTCAAAATTAAATGCTCTTTAAAAATAATGGCTACACCACCGCCTCTTTTTGTCCCAGGGCGGTTGGCGAGGCATATTTTAAATCCCAAAGGGACTGCAAGTGCAATGGAGGTCAAGTTGTCCTCCTTGATCCAAGTTTCAGTTAAAAACAATATATCCCATTCCTGCTCTTCAAGTAAAAGCCAGACATCGTCTGCGTGTTTGGCTAAGGATCTGCAGTTAAGAAGGCCCGCCCTGAGGTTTGTTTGAAATAGGGATTTGGGCTTAGGGGATATCACAGAGGCATCGCTGCCAATAGCTATCCCACAGTTGTTACAGATCTGAGGGAATTCGAGGGTCACAGGGTCAATACAATGGGGGCAGCACTTGGATGGGGGATCGAGCGCCTTTAGGTCTTCACCTGACCACGCTATCCTTCCAACTTGTTCTTCGCTACCGGCAGCATGTCTGGCCCCGGCCGCGATCTGGTCGCGGACGGGCGCAGACGGGCTTGCCTTAGGCGCGCCTTCGGCGCGCAAACGGCGCGCCCGCTGCGCACGTCCGCTGCGCGTTCTGGAAATGCACATTTAAATAGTGGGCCGTTTAGGGCGGGAAGGGGGCGTGGCCAAAAGTGGGCATGGCCAGCGGCGAATGGAGCCGGTCGAGGGTGTCACGTGACAGCGCTAGGTCCGCTGCACGTCACCTTAAAGTGCCAGAGTGCGAGTTAATTAAACACAGAGTACAAGGTTTAAAAGCACACAGTACAGGGTTGCAGAGCAATACCCACTCGAACACGAGAGTCTGCCGGATCCGGTGCCCAGGCGAGGGGTGTGTCAGCCAAGGTGCACGGTAGCCGGTGTGGTCGGTAGGGAAGATTGGAATGCATGGGAGGCCTCAATCACCAGCAGGCAGGTGCTGCTTAAAGAGTTACGAACAGTCATGGAGACATGTTCTCACCAGCGTGTATTCGCGCTAAGCCGGAAGACCTACCCAAACCGCCAGGAACCGGGGTGGTGAGGAAGGGAGATTAGAGCGGCAAGATATACTCTACGGGGAAGTCAATGTTACGTGAGCGTCGTGACGTCTAAGGTGCTGGGCAAAAAGTCACGTAGTGACGTGTCCAGTTGCTAAACAACTAGGTGTAAACAATTGTGTGGGATTGGCTATCACGCCGTAGGCAAAGTCACGTAGTGACGTATCCCGTTGCTAAACAGCTAGATGTACACAATTGTGTAGGATTAGCTATTACGCCGTTTCAGTGCATATGCTCTCTGTGTAAACTGTGTTTTGATTGGTGTTTCCATGATTGGCTATTTGGTTTATGTGTCAGTCCCTAGTAAAGTGCACTGCGAGTGCCAGGGCCTATAAATCAAATGCTATTGGTGGGCTTGAAGAACCAGAACTTTTGGGCCTGGCGGCGCAGGGTACGCCCAAGGTCTCCGGAGTTCACCTGCTTCGCTACACAGAGACACGGGACACTCTGTCGGCGTTAGAAGATTGGATTTATTTAGCTGCAGCTAGTACAGTTATCCTAGAAGTACACAAAGTAGGTTCTCAGGAGACTGCCACTTCACTCTGTGGCGCATCAGGTTAAATACTACACAAAAATACAATTCTTAACGAAATACACTCCCAGAGCATATCAAAAAGAGCCAATAAGGAAAGTTGGAAAACAAGGCGGAACCAATAGAAAAGGTTTGAAAACAGAAATATCGGATGACTCGAAGAGACCTCTCCTCCAACTGTGTTTGTCACCCCACCCTCAGGCTAATACATTACAGATTCATAACTAACTTGCGGGTGGTGAGATACGTTTGTGTATATTGGAGGACAGTCGTGAAACGAGAGAATACTAGCAGGAGACAGTGAAGGCCAGTCGATAAGATAAGGTCAGGAAAGAATAGTGTGAGCCAACCGATTGTTGATACGCGGATTAGAAAAGCCAGACAGGGATTAGTGTACTCGGCTAGTTCTAACACCAGCTTTGCAAATAGAGGCCGAGGGCGTATTTCGACACCAGGCTACAGGAAAAGCAGAATAGACTTTGTTCGCCGTGCTGCCTGAGTGATGGCAACACAAAATGGCAGCGGGCCACAAAATGGCGGGTCGATTCGATCGTGATCGAAAATCGAAGTTCCTCAGACCCTCCTTTTGCCAGAACTCAGGCAAGATAGACTCATGTTAACCTGAGCCCACGTCAATAGCCATAAGGTCATCGAGCTGTTGCTGTAACATCATTCTTATGTTTTCCGTTACTTGTGGCTTGGGTTTTGGGATGCACATAGTAGCACAAAGATCACAGATAGTGGGACCACAGTGCATACAAAGGCAACAGGAAAATATAATGGTCAGGATTATACCAAGGAACATCAATGCTTTCCAACCCCATTTGGACAGTAGTCCCCAAAACCATTCCGTTAAAGACCAATCTCCTTCGTCCTGATGAATAGACTCAGAGATTATGTGCAACTTGGAGATAGCTTGGTATACTGTCGGAGCGTCATTAGGAATAAAAATACAGCAACTTGACCCGATCAATTTGCACACTCCACCACGATCGGCAAGAACAAGGTCTAAGGCAACTCGATTTTGCAAGGTCATAAGACGATCCGCCTGTAGTTCTGCCGTGATGTTACTTAAGGCTCCTACAGTGATGTCTATTGTAGTCTCTACGACACGGACCAATTGCCTTATATTTCTGCTGTTAGCCATGGGACCCCAGAAGGGAAGAAAACCTTTAAGGAAATCTCCTCCTTCTTGTCCTGCTGTGTCCTTCGAATCAATAATACCTCTGCCATATCGGGTTCGGTGATGATTTGCGGAAGCAGTGTAAGTAGGGGGAAGAAGAAAAGCTATATAACAAGTACCAGAGAAACCCGTTGGTAACCAAGTATAAGCTCTATCATAGCAGATGAAATAGGTGCCTTGAGAAGGCACTAGAGGAGACGAGTTCTGAGAGGAATAAACGTACGTGTAGGAGCAGTTACTCTTTTGTGTAGTGTCAGAAGAGCGATCGTTTATCTGTAAGCAGAAGTTACCCTGATGTATAGTCCAGATTGGCAAGGACTTTCTTTTTCCAACCTTACTATTGAGACTCGACATATATTGGGTGACGTTCCAATTGGTGTATGCTTTTCTTTCGTCGACGAAGATTTTGCTGTTTTCCATGATTTTAGCCATAACTACCATACCCTTAATCAAGGAACTGTGACTAAAATCCGGATAATTAATTTGTGAACTAACAGATCGTCTGAATTTGCTTTGATAAGCGTTGGAGAAGATGACCAATTAAGCCCAAGCAGAACCTTCATAAGAGAAAGGAAGGACGAGATATGGCATTCCTTTCTCTGTGGTATGGGGCATAAGACTACACACCCAACAATCAGTTGTATTAACCACTAATTGGTGCTGATGTAATAGCTGGATAAAGGAATTGTTATAATACTCAGTTCTTCTGACGAGTTCATGTGAAGGGAGAGTATAAAAGAGGTGTGGAGAGATAGTAGAGGAAGGCAAAGAGGAAGAAGGGGAGGTATTTCTTGGCTGCAAAGCATAAATTATCCCACCAATAATCGCCAAAACAATACATAATGATATAAAAACACATAAAGTTATACTAAAACGACTGTACATTATTTAACAGGATGTTTTCTTCATTTCATCTCTTCTTTCATTATTACTTAGTGTAGTTTCCATCTTACTAATGGATGCTCACGGCAATTTTCCTCAATCACTGAAGTCACGATGCTCTACCGTCCTATGACACTGAAAATCCTGCAGACCTATTGTCACTACTCAGGTCGTGACCTAGACTCCTACCGTGACCCTGCAACCGGGACAGAATACTACACAAGGGAGAAGAAAGTCTTAAATGTTCTTTGGCCTGGGTCTCAAGTTGTAATGTTCTTTCCCTGGAACATTCTGATTTTGGAACAATGTTCGTGGTTCAGTCGTATCCAAGCGACGTTGCGATGGAATTGCTTCCTGTAAAATGTCGTCGTCCTCTTTCTCAGACAGTGTCCCATTCAGGTGTGCATCACTAATAGGCACGAATCGTGGAGTCTTTTCGCTTTCACAGTCACCAACCCCTCTACGAACCCACTGATCAAAAGGCAAAGGCAAAGGCACTTTCTTGCAATGCACACCGTGAATCCAATTTTTCTTTCCTTCGACTTTAACTGCTGTCCTTGTAGTCAAAAAAACCATTCGAGGCTCCCGCCACCTGGGTTGTAAATTGCTGGACCTCTGAAAATTCTTCACAGACACCCAGTCACCTGGTCGGATGGAATGACCTGGGTCTGTGGAAGCCTCCGGCAGAGCACTCTGAACCTGTTGATGAAGAACACGCAATTTAGTCGTAAGGTCATGCAGATAATCAATCAACATTGGATATGGCAAGTCTGAGAATTTCTTAGGGCGAGGTATTCCCCATACGTTGGCCGGACGGCCAAATACCACTTCGTAAGGGCTAAGTCCCAAATGAGAGTGTACTGCAGTTCTGGTGGATAGCAGGGCTAACGGCAAAGCATCAGGCCAATTGAGTCCTGTACTTGCTTGAACCTTCGCTAACTTCAACTTTAAAGTTCCATTGTAACACTCTACTAAACCCGCTGATTGTGGATGATTTGCCGCATGGAACTTTTGCTTGATACCAAGACCTGCACAAACTTTCTGCATGACTTGGCCAACAAATTCGCTCCCATTGTCACTCCAGACAGTGCGCGGCAAACCAAACCTGGGGAAGAACTCTTTTAGTAGGATTTTAGCTGTGGATAGGGCTGTATTATCCTTTAAAGGGTATGCTTCTATCCATCGTGAAAAGGCGCATATTACCACCAGAACATATGTGAGGTTGTTGCATCGCTCCATATGAATGTAATCGATTTGCAACACCTCAAATGGATATGTTGGAGGAGCAAAGTGACCTGCTGGAGTTGGGGTTCCCTTTCCTGGGTTGTACATTAAACAAACAATACAGTGCTTTACTACATTGTCTGCACATTTTGGGATATTCTCATTCTGCCACACTGGTGCCAGAAGTTTGCAAATGCCTTTTGCACTTAAGTGGGCTGGACCATGAGCCATAGTAACCACTGGGAGAACATAGGCATCTGGTAACAGCCAACGCTGATGTTCAGATTATTCCACCCAACAACCCATCTCATCTAACATTCCCGTACTTTCTTTCCACTTGCTCAACTCCCTTTCTGAAGCCTCTTTCTGAATCATTTTCACGATTTCCACTGTATTCTCACACATTCCTCTCTCTCTGACCCAATTCGCAGGACCTGCCACAAACATTCGACTCTTTGAATCTCTTGCTGTTTTCTTCGCTATTTCGTCTGCAAATGCATTTCCTCGACCCACATCATCCGTAATCTTCTTGTGTGCACTGCACTTCACTATCGCTATTTGGGTGGGTAAAGCAAGTGACTCAAGGAGATCAGTCACTAATTGACCATGCTGTATTTTGGTGCCATGTGAAGTGAGGAAACCCCTCTCCTTCCAGAGACGCCCGAAATTGAACGCTATACCAAAAGCGTATTGGCTGTCAGTGTACACGTTCACTCTCTTCCCTTTTCGATAATGCACAAGCTCTAGTTAGTGCTATCAATTCTGCTGCTTGCGCTGAATTGTGTCTAATACGTGCAGTTTCCACAATCGTGTGTAAGGTAGTTACAGCATAGGCTGAAACCGTATCTCCATTAGGCATCTTAAACCAAGAACGATCTACCCATAGAGTCCCATCCGGACTCTCTAGTGGTGTGTCTCTTAGGTCAATTCTTCCTTTTGTCTCTTCCTCAGTACGGAAGAAACAATCATGCTGATCCTCAACACTCTCCTCATTTGGAAGGGGCAACAAAGTAGCTGGATTCAGGGTATTACATCGTTTAATGTGTATGTGACTAGCCAAAAGCGTCAGCTCGTAACCAGTTAAACGTGCACTCGTAAGATGCTGTGTTTTTGTTCTGTTTAGCAAAGTATCCACTGCATGTGGCACCATGACAATGAGAGTGTTATCCAACACCATTCCAGCAGACTGTCGGATAGAAATTGCTGCTGCTGCTGTCGCTTTGAGACAACTGGGCAATGCCTTAGCTACGGGATCCAATGTAGCCGAAAAATAGGCACATGGCCGCTGTTTGTCTCCAAATTGCTGTGCCAAAACTGCCAATGCACAACCTTCTCTCTCGTGAACATAGAGCGTTAAAGGCTTAGTGTAATCTGGAGTGCCTAGTACAGGAGCAGAACACAGAGCGGTACGTAAGTCAGTGAAACTCTTTTGGCACTCATCAGTCCAAGGAAGGGGCTGAGGCGTATCTTTTAAAGTGAGTGCCAACAAAGGTTTGGCGATCAGAGAGAAGTTAGGGATCCACTGTCTACAATAAGAAGTGATACCCAGAAAGGCACATACTTCCCTTTGTGTGGATGGTACAGACATTCGCGCAATCGCCTGTATTCGTTCTGGTGTCAAACGTCGTCCCTCCTTTGAGAGGAGATGACCCAAGTAGGTAACCTCTCAACATACATATTGTAGTTTGGAAGGTGAAACCTTGTGATTCAGTTTAAACAAGTGGCGCAACAAAGCAACATCTTTGCAGATATCTTCTGAATCGGCGGCGACTAACACGTCGTCCATATATTGAATAAGAGCAGCACCAGACGGCAAGTGAAAAGTATCAAGATGACATTTTAAAGCTTGGCTGTAAATGGAGGGACTTTCACAATAACCTTGGGGTGCGCGCTTAACCCGTTCGACGCTTGTGACGGAGCGGTTCCGTCACGTGCGTCGGTTGCGCTGTGCGCATGACGGAACCGCTCCGTCATGGCCCCGCCCGCGCACGGAATCTTCAGCGCGGCGCGGAAATCCGCGCCGCGCTGAAGGGGTTAAACCGGAAGCTTCGGCCTCCAAGAGAAAAACCGAAAATGTCCCTACTCTCTTCTGCAATGGAAATACTAAAGAAGGCATTCTTTAGATCGATAACAGAAAACCAAGTCGCTGTGGAAGGTATCATTGTCAACAAAGCAGTGATATCTGGAACAACAGGAAATTGTGGAATCACAATTTTGTTTACTTCTCGCACATCAATTACGAAACGGTACACAGGAGGCTGAGAAGGATCAGTACGTTTAAGAACAGGAAGAATAGGACTATTGCATGTGTTACCTCTTGTTTCTTCAACCACACCCTTCCGAATTAAGTCATGAATGATTTCCAAAAGCGCTTTCTCACCTTCAGCAGAAATTCTATACTGTGGGATGCGTGGTAATTCAACATTGGGCTTGAGAGTGACAACATAAGGCGGAATCTCAAGACAACCCACATCGTTCGGACCCGTTGCCCAAAGTGCTGCTGGAAGAGAAAGTAATTCAGGAGGAAACTGATCTTTGGACAAATACATTGGGGAGATCAACTTCTGTCCTAGAGTAAGATGTACGCCTGAAGGAGAACAATATATTGTAGCATGCATTCTTTTCAATAGGTCTAGACCCAACAGATTCTCACCGCAACCATTCGTTAACAGAAGTGGAGCTTCCAAATCATAGGGACCAACTGAAATAGGCAAAGGGCAAGAAACTGGATTGCGAACAGGGGCGCCAGAGAATCCTACAGAAACATTCGTTAAGCCAGACAAAGGTGCCCCAGGGAGTTTAGAATGAATGATAGAACTTCTCATTGCTCCAGTATCCAGAAGAAATGGCTCTGAAACACCCATTGTAGTGACGTTAACATAAGGACCATTTTGATCTACTGGGATTGGCACATCTCCATTACTCTGTCCATGGCTGTCCTAGTTAGTATGAAGACTCTCATTCTCGCCTTCAACATAATGGTCTTCATTGTAATACTGTGTAGATCTCACATTTTGCTGATCAAAGTAGTTCGCGGAATTGGGAGAAGGGAGGGCACGCTGTTCTTGAGTCAACATATCCCGACCTCTACCTCTGTTTGCTGACTGGAGGCCAGCACGACCTCGTGGAGCAGATAACGCTCCATTACGCTGCAATAAAACCGGACAACTATTCTTAAAATGACCTTCCTCTCTACAATAGGCACATTGATTAGGACCTAACAAAGGTCGCGGATTGTATGGCTCAGGTTTTTGATACAACCTCTGAAACTGCGGAGGCTGCTGAATTTGAGGCTGAGCATAACGTGGCGGATAGGCTTGTTGCAAGACAACCTTCGTTTTTAATTCTTTTGTCTTTTTCTCTTGCTTTTCTTTTTCTTCCTTGTCCCTATTCTCATAATATTGTGCAGTAGCCAATATCTGAGCAGAAGAAGAAACAGCCCATGAACTTTCTGAATCCTTTAATTTGTGTGACAGCTCGGGAAGCAAATTGAATACAAATTTGTCCACGAATAATCGCTGTCCACCCTCGGTAGCCATGTCTTGACCACTATGGTCGATAAATGTCTCCTCGAAAGGAGTAAAGAAGTCAGAGACACTTTCATCTTTCTTTTGTTTGCATGCTGCTAGTTTATCCCAATTAAATCTCAGTGCAGGCATCATAGTTTTCATTAATGTAATAATTCTACCAGGAAGTTCCGAGATCAGAGCGTCAGGCTTTGCGCCACCCACTTGGTCTCTATCTGTATTAGTTATAACATCCCAGGTAGCTCCTAGTTCCTGTGCGTGATCCTCTCTACGAATCTTAGCCCATATTGTCTGTGGGACTACATTACCCATCAACATATCGATGTCTGCTAGGTTCATAATGCAAGCATCAATTGTCTGCGATAATTCTTTATAATAGCTAGCAGGGTTCTTACGAGGATCTGGTAGAGTCTGCTTAAGAGCCAAAACTTCAGATCTCTTCCAAGGGACATGTACCCATATACGTTGGAAATGAGCAGGAATAGGTACATTAGCGCCTACAGCTGCAACTGCCTCCTTCCAAACTGGAGGAACCTCTCTCATAGGGTAATTTTTCGACGTCAGTTTAACCGACGGATCGGAATCAAGAAAAATCTGAGAAAACAATAAGGATCTATAAGAGATAAGTGTCCTTACAGCTTCCTCAACTTTAGAACCTACAATAAGTCCTTTTTCAAAATGAGCCTGAACATTTAACAGATCTTGTGAGATCGGACTCGAACTCACATCTTCCCATTCTTTAATGAGACTGTCGCACATTACATTGGAAACATATCTTTGCGTAGGCGCATTCCATTGCAAAAAGGTAGGCATAATATCAAGCACACTATATTGTGAACCCTTCTTGATCCATCTCCATGCAAGAGAGTCTAGCTTCTCTCGTTCCTCAAAATCTGGGAACTGATTACGAGATTGTCTTCGAGCAAAAGCCGGAGACACATTAAAAGCTTCAAAGAAAGGAGATAGAATACTAGTGACAGAGTCTTTGAGACGCTTACGCACAGACGGTGAATTAGACATTAGAACTGGAGACAAAGTATTAGGAGAACTGACAGGAGAAGAACTGGTAATCGCAGGAGGAGCAGAAGGCAAAGGAGATCTGAGATCAGGAGATGAAGGCAAAGAAGTTGAGACTAATGGTAAAACCGGCAAGGGCGGTAATACTGGAGGAGGCAAATGCTGAGGAGCCGGAACCGGCGGAGGTACCACTGGCAGCTGAGCAGGCTGTAACAGCTGAGGTACATTGGCATTTTGCGCATAGGGCGGAGACAACCTTAATAAATGAGACATTAGGGGATCTTCTTCTATATCTTTCTTATTATCAGAAGGAGAAACAGGCAACACCGGATAGCATTTATCTATCGCCATACGATGTTGTCTTTCTGAAATTTCAGTCGCATTATCAATTTCATCATTTTTGAACTGTTGGGCAGCCTGTATAATTGTCATACCCTGTGCTTTCCTATCTCGTTTTGCTTGTTTAATTTCTTTCTGTTTGGCTTCCTTATGCCAAAGGCGGAAAGAGTCAAACATTGCCGGCCGGGCTTTTCTTTTGAACAAAACTGCTTCTAAATTATCTAGCACATCAGGATCGAAGCTACCGTTTTCTGGCCATTTGAGAACACCATCTTTCTTCGTGTATCGAGTCCATGTCTCGTTAAAGGCAATGGGGCCGATACCATGTTTTGAATAGAGCTCGTATGTGGGAGTTCCAACTGAAGGAATCAGACAAGAGTCCTCAAGTCGGGAGTCCCTATTACAACCAAGACAACAAATTTCCCAAACTTAGTCAGACCAGGCATTTCGAGATGTCTCCGGACTGTCCACAAACTTCAAGGGAGTAAAACTCAGTTTACGCAGCACAAATGCACTTACCCTCGGCTTTATCTTTTGCAAAAACTAAATCTAAGAAACCTAAGGAAATCAAACAAAGAACAAAATTGTGGGCGCGACCCACGAAAATACTTAACTAAGGATGTCTTCTTCCACCAACAGAGGCCCGTCTATCGTCTCGCCTTACCATACATCATCAAAGGAATGGGCCAAAGCAGGGTGGCAGTCAGGGCAGCGGTCGTCAGTAGCCGTCAGAAAGGAGTAACCGCGCTGCAAAAGACCTTCGGACCACTTTCGACATACAGGGGTCGCTTAGTGTGGCTCGCGAACCCTCCGGAATTTTCTTGTGGGGTTCCTCACGACCTTCGAGCAGAACCGGTACCACTGAAGCCGCCCCACGTTGGGCACCAGTTGAAGAACCAGAACCTTTTGGGCCTGGCGGCGTAGGGTACGCCCAAGGTCTCCGGAGTTCACCTGCTTCGCTACACAGAGACACGGGACACTCTGTCGGCGTTAGAAGATTGGATTTATTTAGCTGCAGCTAGTACATTTATCCTAGAAGTACACAAAATAGGTTCTCAGGAGACTGCCACTTCACTCTGTGGCACATCAGGTTAAATACTATACAAAAATACAATTATTAACGAAATACACTCCCAGAGCATATAAAAAAGAGCCAATAAGGAAAGTTGGAAAACAAGGCGGAACCAATAGAAAAGGTTTGAAAACAGAAATATCGGATGACTCGAAGATACCTCTCCTCCAACTGTGTTTGTCACCCCACCCTCAGGCTAATACATTACAGATTCATAACTAACTTGCAGGTGGTGAGATACATTTGTGTATATTGGAGGACAGTCGTGGAACGAGAGAATACTAGCAGGAGACAGTGAAGGCCAGTCGATAAGATAAGGTCAGAAAAGAATAGTGTGAGCCAACAGATTGTTGATACGTGGATTAGAAAAGCCAGACAGGGATTAGTGTACTCGGCTAGTTCTAACACCAGCTTTGCAAATAGAGGCCGAGGGCGTATTTCGACACTAGGCTACAGAAAAAGCAGAATAGACTTTGTTCACCGTGCTGCCTGAGTGATGGCAACACAAAATGGCGGTGGGCCACAAAATGGCAGGTCAATTCGATCGTGATCGAAAATCGAAGTTCCTCAGGCTGCAGCACTGGATTGTGCCACCCACGCAAACAGCCTGTAAAGTGTGTCTATGGCCTGCCATTGCAGAGTCTGTGTGCAGCCTGGGGCTGCCATGTCGACTTGGCAAGTGCACACACTTGCAAGTCCCTAACCCTTCCCTTTTCTACATGTTAGTCACCCCTAAGGTAGGCCGATGGTACCCCTGTGGGCAGGGTGCATTGTATGTGAAAGGTAGGACATGCCCTGGTGTGTGTGGCATGTCCTGATAGTGAATTACAGCCTACTTCATTTTTCACTATTGCAAGGCTACCTGTTCCCCATAGGCCAGAATGGGCAGTTCGATTATTACATCCTACAATCCTAACTGGCCCAGGGATCATGGTAGAAATTCGAGTTTAGTATGCCTGAACTCAGAATGATAAAATACATCTTTTAGTGAAGTTGGTTTTAACATTCTGAGTTTGAAAATACCTCTTTTAGAAAGTAGGTATTTTCTTGCCTAACCATCCAAACCTGCCTCTGCTATGTTGTGTATTCCCTGTCTGGAGTTTGGGTGACAGGGCTGGGGAATTCCAGGAGACAGGGTGAGTCTGCCCAGTGGTGAATAGAGAGATCTGCATCTAGATGGGAGGGAGGAGTTGCACCTGGGACCAAAATCGGACTGTGCCTGCCCCCCACAGTGCTGTCTCCACCCCCTGTGGTGCGTCTGATGTCTCTGCCCTGCACTGTGAAAGGAGAGAATGAATCATGTCAACAGAGTGCTCCAGGGCTGTGCCTTTCCTCCACAATGCTGGCTCCACCTCCTGTGGGGCGTCTAATGTCTCTGCCTTGCACTCTGAAAGCAAAGAAGGAGTCGTAAACAAAGTGCTCCAGGATTGACCAGAACTGGTTTGGGCTAGGCAAAGGCCCTCTGCCCTCAGAGGTCAAAGGATTTTGGGGTATAAGTAGTGGGACCCTGATCCCAAGCATTTAGATCTCGCTGGAATCAAGGAACCTGCCAAGACGAAGAGCTAGAAGAGCTGCCAGGAGGAGTACTGCCCCTTTGCTGTGTTGTTGCTTTGTTGGGTTGGCCTGCAGCTGCTGCTTCTGCCTTGGGCAGTGAAAGGACTGGACTGAACTTTCTCTACTTGTGCTGAGTATCTCCAAGGGCCTGAACCGAGCTGGCCTCCTGTTAAGAAGTCTCAGGGACTGCAAAGACTTCGCCAACCTCTTGGTACCGCTCCTGGAACTGCTGTTTCAGTTGCCACAGAGTAGAGGGAACAGCGACCGACTCTGTCAACCGACTCCGTCGCTGGCCTTGTGTCCTGAAGGCACCGCAAGCCGCACCGACTCGTCCTGCACCGTAAGCCTTGGTCTCACCGACTACGTCACTGAGCTGCTGCCTGCACCGCATCGAGAGATACCGCAACCTGCATCGCCTCACTTCACTTTGCTGGCCTGGGCCCACCGACACGATCGCTGCTGGCTCGACACCCGTGACCGACTCGTCACGCCAGGCTGTCTGACTCGGCCACTGTCACTTCCCGCCAACCGGCTCTGTCGCTCGCATCGCAACTTGCCAGCACCGCATCGAGCACTGCCTCACCCTGCACCACCCACCTTGGTCTCACCGACGCCGTCTGGACGATCGTCACCGAGCCGCTGCTCGCACCGCATCAAGAAGCACCGCACCGTGCACCGCCGCCACTTTGCACAGTGACCACGACGGACGCCACAACCGGCTCTGTCACCTGCACCGCAACCTGCCAGCACCGCATCAAGCACCGTCTCACCCTGCACCACCCGCCTTGGTCTCACCAACGCCTCCTGGACGATAGTCACCGAGCTGCTGCTCGCACCGCCTCGGGAGGCACCGCACCGTGCACCGCTTCCACTTTGCAGCGCAACTGCGATGGACGCCAAGACCGACTCGCACCGCCGTGTGGGTCACACTAAGAAAGGTACTGTGAACGAATCTGTCCCGCTGTTGCTTTCCCGTACCGACGCGGTCAGCTGGAACTGCGAGACTCTGTTGTTTTCAGCATTGCAGTAGGCTCGGACCAAGCTATCGACTCGTACGAACTGTGTTTTTCAACGTATTTTGCAACTTAAAGACATTTTGAGAAGTAACTATTCCTGTAGTACTGTATTGTGGATATTTATCGTATTTGGTCTTGTTTATATGAAAATATTGGATATTTTTCTAAAACTGGCCTGGTGTCCGTTTGTAGTGCTTACATTGTATAACTGTTGGTTTTGTGCAAATGCTTTACACACTGCCTCTAACATAAGCCTCACTGCCCGTGCCAAGCTACCAAGGGGGTGAGCAGGGGTTATTTTAGGAGTGTATCCCCCTTGTCCTGACTAGAGAGGTGGTTTCTGCCTGGCTTGGGTGCACACCTTAGCCAACCAGAAATCCTATTTCTAACACTCTAAAACTGTGGGATGTTTAAATTCTAAATATGCTCCAAGCAGACCACGATTACCATCCCAATGAAGTGATTTACTGGGCCCTGTTTGTTTGAACTTTTCACCTATGCTGATGATACATAGATTCAGCTGCGAATGGACTCATTAAACCATATCAACCAGAAACAAATTAAAACCCCACTTGGAAGCAGATGCAATGGATGTCCAGAAAATGTTTAAAGCTTTTTTAATGCTGTGTCAATGCAGGGCTGAGCGTGTCACTTTTGAAGAAAGTCTGCTGGATCACAAATATTTAGTCAGTTAATCTAGTATATTAGGCCTAATCAATCACCAGAAGTCACTGGCAAAACCATATGATAGCTGTGCTGAAGCAGCTTTATTGGCTGACAGTGGAACAACAAGAGAAGTGCCTACTATTTCGGGCCTGTTTCACAAAGGTAACTTGTATTTTTTAGTAATTTAGGCTTTTGAGTAAGTTTACTACTTTTGGCTATTCACAAAATTGTGTTACGTAACAAAAACAAAAGAGTAGTATGTTCATCACCACACATGGCCAACCACTGGTACTGCAGTAGCATCCCAAAGAAAATAATGGAGGCAAGGAATTAAAATAAAACCCCATAGGAAATAATGTTGAGCATGGGGGCTTTGAAGAGTGAGGACACCTGCAAAAGTAGGTGAACATTCACAAAGTGAGGGTGACATTTAATGCCAAATCATGCAAAATAAACTAAACAGCAGACCAAGTGGCACCATTTCCTTGAGATTCAAAAGTCTAGGCATACTATGTAGGGATTTCACTCTTAATCAATCACCACAATTTCGAATTGTCAAGTTTGTATGTAAAACACACATATGTATCAAGGTCATATACTGTAGAGATTGAGAGTGGATGACTGTGAGCAAAGTAAATTATAACAGTCAATCGGTTTTGGTATTACAGAATGATTGCTCAAGATATTACAGTATCACATGGCATGCAACTAGCCAATTTTCCTCTAAATATATATCTGTTTCATAAACACATCAGTAGTGGACATCACTTAAGCAATAATTAAAAACATATATATCACAGGGCTGATGGTTAGGGAGCTCTTTAAAGTACTTTTTGCAAGTTAACACATTTAGGAGTTGCCTCTGGTTTTCTGACATGAACCATTTCCCTCTGATTTTTTTCTGTGTAAATTGATTGCACTGTGGCAGTACCTACACTTAGATACTCCACTGAAGCAATCCCAGTCTGCTGTGTAGGTAATATTTCCATATTATAATGCATGTAGGTAGTTTTAGGTTGTTTTGATTGTAAGAGATTGTTAGAATCATATATTTTTCAGGGGCATTGTCATTGTTTCAATTAAGGTATGAATATTAACACAAACCTCTTGGGTACTCGAGCTACAGGCCACAATGCGTACAATGATAGCTCATCACTGATGAACTGAAAGAATATTAACCATAAAGGCCTCTGCAGATCCCCAGTCTGCTTAAAATGTTGCAAGTCATGGGAAAAGGAAAGCTGAACATGTCCGACAGACTGACACAAAAAACGATGGCTGGCCATATCTTGCTGCATGTCCTACTCTACTTGCTTTCTTGCATACCACTCTGTGAACCCTGTGTCACTAAATGAATTAATGAATTGATATATGAAAAGACTTGTATAGGAGCACTCTTTCTGGGTGATATGTCCATGAAGGCTAGGTAGATAGTGCCATAATGAGCGACGGTGTACTTATGTAGAATCATGTAGAGAGTTAAACTCTTGTCCACCGTAGAACAACCAGGTCAAAAACCATATTGGACATCGGCAAGAATATTGTTATCATCTACCCAGCTCGAAAGCCTGTCTAATACCATATGTCCCACCAACTTAACCACTGAATCAGAAAGCGAGCTGGACCTATAAAAATGAGTACTGTGCCAATATCCCTTTTTGAAAACAGGGATGATGGTGGATAGTGCCCAGGATTCCAGACGACCTGTCATGACTGCGGCGTTGATAATAGAAAGGAGGTCGGGAACCGAAATATCCAATTTCGAAATGTAAATGTCTGGTGGAATCCCATCAGGTCCTGGGGTCCGTGTAAGTCGCCGTACAACCAAAACAAAACTGCTGCATCAACTCTCCTTCTTTGTTCCCCAAGGGAGAGAGACACAAACACCGTTATGTGATTCTACCAAGACATAGCTCTTTAATTCATAAAATGCCAAGAAGGAATGAAAACGCCTGTAACATAGGCATTGGATAGGAGAATAAAAGGAAGCAAGATAAGGCAAAGCAGTGCACCGACTGTACAGCAATTGTCTCTTGAATTCTACATTGAATAAGGCACATCTGTGCCAAGGATCCCCATTGCAGTGCATCCACCCAAGAAATGCAATCATGCCAGACCAATTCTTGCAAATATAAATCCCCCACAGGGGCAAGCATGTGGTGCCAACAATAGATGTCCACCCCCCCCAATGATACCTGAAGGAATCCTGTCATCAACAACCACTGAATGCAAACGTCCCCTCTGTCTCCCAGAGGATGTGGAATACACTCAGTCTAATCCTAAATGTACAACACCAAGACACCAAAAAAGGCTCTATCCCTGCAGGGGTACCTATCACCTGGCGTAGTCCTCTCTCTTCATCCAATCCAGGCAACTCAGGGTAGCACAGAAAGGTCCAGGACTACCAGCAGATCAGGTCCCTCTCCTGCCAGCCCTGTGCCCCCAAAATCAACACCCCAACAAGGGGATAGAATCACCACACCAGTCCAATTTTTTCTCTTCTGCTTCAGAATCTACCATTTCTCTAGGGACCGGAGGGTGGCTGTCATTTCTGAGATGCCGCTCCTGCTGCAGGTTCCCTGGTCCGCAAAGAGTACCGATAAGGTGCGTGGTTGAGGAAGGAAAAAGCAGACCACTCACCTCATTGCTGTTTAAATGCACAGCTGTGGCGCCCACTGATGACCTCACGCTCTGCTTGCAAGAGTCCTCAGCTACCTGCCACCTCATGCTTAGCTCCTGCCTGTGGCGTGACGAATGGCGCCCGCTGCTATGTGCAGGATGCGCCTCACCAGGGGGCTCATTTATGAGCCCCTGCGTCACTTTTGCGCCACCTGTGCGTCACTTTTTGTGACGCACCAGTGGCGTAAAACATGCGCCATAATGCGCCATATTTACAAAGTGACGCATCTACCTAGATGCGTCACTTTGTAAACCCCTGCGCTACATTATACCTGCGTCAGGTATAATGTATGCAGGGTGGGCGTTCCCACGTAAGTAAGCATCGTAGAAGTGACACAGTGAAATCTACGAGATTTCACTGCGCCACTTCTAGGGTGCAAATGCGTCAATATCTTGCGCCTGCCTCACAGCAGGCGTAAGACTGACGCAGGCCCATGTGAAAGGACACATTGCTGGAGTTGCGTCACTTTTGTGACACACTCCAGCAATGCGTCACTTTTGCGCCTACAGAACCGTCAGAAATACTGACGTCTCTGTGACTCCTTGCGACATGATGCGTCATACTGTAAATATGACGCATCATTGGAGTCGCAAGGAGGGCGCAGTGAAAAGTGACGCATCACTGTTTTCACACAGTGATGCGTCACTTTTCATAAATGAGGCCCCAGTAATCTGTGTGATCACAAGGACTTTTGTAGAAATGGGAATCGCCCAACATTTGGAATGTAGTTTAAAACATAGAGTTTGGTAAGCAGATCTCGTTCAACAAACGTGCGATGGCAGATAGAGTATTTTTGTTATTAATTTGAGCACTTTATGCAGGTGAGTTCATGCTTTTCAAGCCAGGCGCCAGAGCACAAGCGTGAGTTAGGCCCCTCGTCCTCCAATTACGATTCTCTTGGACTACCCAACAAGAGGGAAGGGAGGCCCATTTTCCTAGTTTGAATTAGGGTCTATGGCATCCTTGCTACGCATGCCCAATATTTATGGGATATACAATACCGGCATGACAGTAAGGCGCATGCAGACGGGAAGAGTTGAGAACACATTTGAAGTGGAACATATGCTGCGCCGCACTATTAGGAGATTTACGGAATTCTCTCAGGTGTACGTGCTCTACAATCACTCATACACAGCAGAGCGAGCTGCGCTCACCTCATGGGAAATCATTTGCTGCCATACATAAATGCACACGATGAGACATATAATTCAATTTCAAGCCACAGTAGTGAAGAGGAGCCTTTTTATGTTGTTACTGAAATGATGATGCTGCGCGGCGCAGAATTGGAGTCGCAGTGCTCAGCATACATTTGCTTAGAGGGAAATCTACTAACAGAAGTAGTTAATCTCCGTTCCCAGCAAAGCCCACTGGCATTAGAAATGATTACAATGACACCACCAATTTGAATTGGTTTTGTCACTGCTTTCAGAGATGTGACAAATTGTGGCGCACGTGCACTATTAAGACTTGGAAGGGACTGGCTGACCTCATTGTCTTCACCAGGGGCCAGATGTATCAAAGGGTTTTACCCATTCTGTGTCTATGGGAAAATGTGTTCATACATATGGCCCTAGGTCTGCTGTGAAAGTCTTTGCACAACTAACCAATAGTTTTTATGTGCCACCTGGGTTCTGTATGGAAACCATCTCCTCTCAGCTGTATGAACCTTGTAAAGTACACGGTTTGTGCATTTGATTAAAATCCATCAAGAGAGAAAATTAAAGCATGTAGTGGTATTTCATTTTCACCCTAATATAAAACAGTCCGAAATCACTTTGCCATGGGGTAAAGTTCTTGACAGTGGTCAATAACCTTCTACTAAAAGCGGACTTGGAATAAATAATTGGGGCTGGAACAGGACTGGAAATTGTATAAAAATCGTAAACATTTTAAACAATGCTTTACATTTTTGGAAATAATATGCTTTTAAATTTTGACTGACTTAATTATTTATTGTGTGCTTTATGGTTGTGATAAACCAAATCAAGGTTTCTTTTTGACTGACTGACAGTCCGAAATCACAGCTTATCCAGCAGACTGTTCAAGTGATCCTCGAAGTTTTGGTCGAAGGTTCACACCAAAGCTCTCAACAACTGAGCTGGTGATTGCTTTCCAGGAGTTGTGTGAAGTGGGGAGGCCAGGCGGCTGTCTCATGTTTCTCAAAGATTGTCTGAACCCATACAAAGAGGATTGGTATCTGCTGGTTCATTTGGACCTACACTGATTGACAGGGTCTCTATCTGAGGTAGATAGATGTAGCTACCAACCACACTCATACCATGCAGGGCTTGTGCACATTGCAAACAGCAGTATTATAAATAACCTACATTACAGCCAGATTATTTTATTGTAATCAATAGGTTTGTGAGCGTGCACCTGAAATGAAATTTGAAAATTGTATGTTCAGACCGGAACCTGCCAGCATATAAACATTCAACACTCCCATTAATCTCACTGGGAATTTCAGTGGCACAACATTTCAAGTGCTATGAGTTTTATCTATCACTTTTGGATTACAACTGGGCTTCTGGTAATGTGTTCAGTTCATGGTTGTTGTGTGGCATCCTTCATTGTCGACAATATTTTGTAGTGCAGGCTGCCATGCCACACATGTGTAAAGCCCAGGACATTCATCTACCAGCTGATGCCAGGGAGGGACTGGCTAATAGGGCAACCATGCAGTGCCTGACAGGCTGATCTGACAGGTCAGTGTGAGGGTAGGATTTATGGCTGTTTGTGGGCATGCTTTATTTTCTGTTGGACCGTTTTTAACTATTAATTTCTCTGATATTGCCACAAATATTGTCTGCAGCATACACAAATGCACGTAGTCTCCCATACCTTGCAAGACTGACTGTTTGATTCACTAATTGGGGGCACTCTTATTTTATCGCCCAGGCCTATTTTCTGTCCCAGTCAACACTGGCTGATAAGCCAAAAAACAATACATTAGGAACACTGTCATGATGTCATGTCAGGAGGACACCGGCATCAAGGGGATGCTGTGGAGAAGTGCAATTTTGATCCCAACCTGAAATACTGTAGGAGTGCATCATAATCATGCATAGTCAGCACTCAGATATATTCTGTGTGATCAATGTTACTAAGGAAAATGGAGTATTGCATATTTAATGTACTCCACATGAAGAATTTTGTGTATGGAACATGACTAATAAATGTCAATATAACATTTACTTATTAATGTGAAAGGAGAAGTTGATGTAAAATGTGTTCCATCGTGAGGTTAATAAAATAGAATATGTATGTGTAGACTAATGTTTAAACATTTATACGTGTAACAAGAATTATTTCTATGCAGGTACATTTAGAATGATATCTTCGTAATTCTTTACAATTTATTCATGTACTAAGAAGCTGCGTGTATTATGTGTGTAGAAATGTGCACATATTCTGTGATCCTCTGCATTGCTAAAGTTGACCAGAGTGGTCCTCGAGAAACCCGTTCAATAAAAGCTCACATCTAAAGTTTAACATGTAATACGTATTTAACCTTCAACGCAGAATTAATTTGCTTGTATTTTTGTTTCCACTACAGGTGTGGACAAAGCCTCATTACTTAGCATCGAAGGGTTTTGTTTTCATTAGATAACAAGGTAGGAGAAGATGAAGTTTGGCAAGGAGAAGCGCAGTTACAAGCAAAGAGATGAATACTCATGAAGGAGGAGAAGAATGACCAAGGACAAAATTAATTTGCAACTTATCGATGTGGGAAAGGTGGTGCAAATGTCCAGATGTGCCGGAGTCATGGAAAAATACTAGAAAAAGTCATGTGAGATTGTCTACTTTGAATACAATTGATATTTTATGCTGTAACTTAGGAGAGACAGAGAGGCTTCACACAGAGCAGATCTATGCATCAGAGCAGATCTATGCATTTGCTTGTGTGGCTTTATGCTACATGACCTAGGGTTGGAGTGCCTTCTACTGAAGACTCCGCCAGCTGACACCTTTCAAATTTCACTTATCGATGTGGGAAAGGTGGTGCAAGTGTCCAGATGTGCGTGAGTCCTGGAAAAGTACTACCAAAAGTCGTGTGGGGTTGTCTACCTTGAATACAGTTGATATTTTATGCAGTAACTTAGTGAGAGACAGAGAGGCTTCACACGGAGCAGATCTATGCATTTGCTTGTGTAACTTTATGCAATGTGACCTAGGGTTGGAGTGCCTTCTACTGAAGAGTCTGACAGCTGACACCTTTCAGATTTCACCTAT
The DNA here is from genome assembly GCF_964204655.1 of Triturus cristatus. Taxonomy (NCBI): domain Eukaryota; kingdom Metazoa; phylum Chordata; class Amphibia; order Caudata; family Salamandridae; genus Triturus; species Triturus cristatus. The sequence goes on along the minus strand of NC_140581.1, from coordinate 917,595,038 downwards.
ACTAAATGCTTCTTAGTTTAGGGTTGCCCCTTTAAGGTTAGTGAAGGGAGAGATAGCTTGCTTGTGCTTACCTTGGAGAACCATTTGACGCGGTGTAATATTCAAATCTTTTTCTTGATCGTTTGCATTCCCATCATATACTTAGTTGTCTGCTTTGTATTATATAAGGTAAATCTCTTCAGGAGATTCAGACATATTTGAGTAGTTTTGTATTTCTATATGATAATGTTGAGGCTGGTCTATATTGATTTGTTTCTAAATTTATAATTAAACCCTACTAAACTCAGATGAAGTTGTAGAGTGGATTATTGTGTGACCAAATTGGTTACCCTGTACTGCGATTTAACTGTGATTATTTTCTCCCTTTTAGCTCTCAAACTGCTACCAAGACCGTCATTCTGGAGATACATTTTTAGGTGAGCCCAAGTTCTTGCAGCTGTCAAGGCAGCTGGACACTGGACAATACCTCTTGTAGAACATGGAAAGAATGCTGAAAGTGAAGGGGGCAAAAGGGATTTCCGGCAGGTATATTGAAGAGGCAGCAAGTGTGGAGATTAGTTTCTCAGCTGAAGAGGAACAAATGCAATAGTCAGGGCCATTGAAATAAATCACCAACGTTTCTCAAAGTTAACCATTTATACAGCAACTAAGACACAGCAATTGGTGATGAAGTAAAGAGACAAATTCACGAGTGATAAAGAATCCATTATATACTCTGACAGCGGACACTGCAGGTGAGTCGTGACAGAGAGATGAGTGAGCAAGGGAGTGAGTGTGAGACAGCACAGAGAAAGAGCCCTCATACCTAAATACAGGAGCAGAGAGTGTGAACCCCACAAGAGGCTCTTTCACTACAGTGTAGCCACTACTGTACCAAGAGCACCAGGGGGCCTGGCATAATTATCTGGTCCGAGCAGCCACAAAGCGCAACTACTGCATGCCAAAACAGCTTCCAGTGGTGTGCATGGAGTTAGTAGGGTGAGAGATTAGTTCAAGCTTTAGGTTGTCTAAGGATAAGTCTTTGAAGCATCTGAAGGTTTGGTTTTTCCTTTTACTTGGAGCTTGGTTTGTTGGTAGAACGCTGAGCAGGGGGACATGAATGGGAAAGTGGTCAGTTCAGACCAGGGGTGTGGGAGGTTTTCATTGGATTGCTGTTGATTTTTGTTTTGAAAAATGTTTTATTGGTTTTACAAAGAAAAGGGGTGGCGGTGCCACTCGGGCAGCAGAGGCACAAGACACAACAGCATGAATAGCACAGCAACAGAGTATCGAGACAAAAGTGTACAAAGAAATGGCATAATAACTTTGTACAATGCAACAAGGACCCAGGCCCCTGAACCCATATGCACTGCAAGTGTGTCAAGTCTTTCAAGGTGTGCACATCCGTAAGTGAACCAAGGTCGATCCGCACACAGTTCCAACTTTATGCCCCAAAGCACTCCTTCCAAATGTTATAGTGTTTCTGGGGGCTTCTGCTCTCTGGATAGATTGGGCACTCAAGCCCCATACAGTAATTTATACCCTTAGCCCATGTCTCACTAGAGGGGCCATGGTGTCCTTCCCACCCCTTGTAATATCTCTCTTGGCAACGATCAAGCCCAAACCAAAGCACTGCCCTTTGATATCTATTACCCATGAGGTCATCAGTAATATGTAAAAGGATCATCTTAGGGTCCCTAGGGATAGCCCAGCACAGTGCCTCCTCCAACCATCCCAAAACCCCATTGCAGAAGTGAGAGAGTGGGGAGCAATGCCAAAATGTATGATAGAGATCTACCTGTGGATCATTACACTTCAGGCAGTTCCCCACGGCTATCAGGCCCATGCAATGTAGTCGTGCTCTTATGAAATAGACATGAAGGAGCAGTTTCAACTGTATCAAGCTAACCTGGGACTCTATCACCAACTCCCTAGGGGCCGCCAATACCTCCCCCAATCCACATCATCCAACTGCCCCAAATCCTCCTCCCACGCCATTCTCACTGCCACCATTGGATCCGGCAAGTTGCGTGAAAGCATTTTATAAATCTCCAACAGTTTGTTGGCCTTTATGTCTGTGAAGAGAATTTTCACATCCAATGGAGAGAATTCAGGGACAGTCTCCACAGACTGTATGAGTGGTGAGAGTGCATGGCAAAGCTGTAAGTAACAAAAGAATTGTGTTTTGTGTAGTTCGTATTGCGCCTGTAAGTTTTGAAAGGACTTCAACGTCCTCCCGTTAAGCACATCCCTAAGTGTGGAAATGCTGATGGTGTCCCAGGTGGAGAAGCCACGTAAAGCCGCAAACTGCGGGAGCAAAGTGCCTTGCCACAGTGGAGTCTCAAGCATCAACCTACCAGTTCACACAGTGGATTTTATGGCCAATGTCGAGATTCCAAGCACCACTCTTGTGGCTGATGGGAGGGTCCTCGGAACTACTCTGCCTAAGATCAGATGTGAGAGATCCAAATGACCTATCCCTCCACAGCGTATGCAACGTCGGTGAATTCCAAAAACCACCACTCATTCACTACAAACAGGTGACCCACCCAGTAATATAAAAGTAGATCTGGGTGGCTTTCCCCCCTTCTTAGACCGATTGACAACATTTACCCAGGGCTATTTGAGGTGGACCACCCCGCCCCATAGCAACGTTCTGAGTTTCCCGTTCACCTTAGTGAAGAAGGTCTTATCTATCGGGAAGGGATGATTCTGTAGTTGCTATAGAAGGTGCGGCAATGAGGCCATTTTAAAAATGGCAGAACACTTCAACAAGGACAGGGGAGAGTGAACTAGAAAATAACATCTCTCGCCAGACCATCCTGCTGTGGCCTTAGATTATGGTCAAAGGACCTCTGAGCATCATCAGTGATGAAGACCCCTAGATATTTAAACCCTAAGGGAGTATTGGAATCACCGACGGCCACGACATGTCCACAGGGCAGGAAGCTATGGGATATATCGAAGACTTACTGATGTTCATATGAAGCCAGGAGTAAGACCCAAATATTGAAATTATATGGAGAGCTCTGGGTACTGAAGATTCTGGATCATAATGGAACAGGAGGACATTGTCTGCGTAAAGCAAGATTCTGTCTTTCAACTCTGAAGTCCATTGAAAACCCCAGCTCTGTGCATCAACTCACACCCAGGCCGCCAGGGGCTCAATCACCATAGCAAAGAGCAAGGGTGATAAAGGGCAACCCTGACAGGTGCCACGTGCCAGTAGGAACCACTCCGAGGTTACTCCTCCATGCTCACTCTAGCTGTATGGTTAGTATGCAGAAGGCGCACGTAGCCCATGAACGGTGGTCCAAACCCCATGCAAGCCAGGAGAGTGAATAAGTATTCCCAGTCCACGTAATCGAAAGTCTACCAATAGTCTATCGAAAGAAGAGACCCATGGCCCCAGTAGGGTTTACTCATCTCGATCGCGTTGTGCACTCGCTGTTGGTTGTGCTAAGTGGCCTGATGGGGCATAAACCTGGACTGGTCCGGGTGGGTCAGGCGGATGTTAAGCCCCACTAATTGGGTGGCCAGCATCTTAGCCCAAATCTTCAACTCCGAATTCACTAGTGAAATCAGTCGAAAGTCTTTGCAATGTGTGTCCTCTCTTTAGTATCATAACGATATCTGCAGTTCTAACGTCCGTGAGCAGCTCTCCCCTCGCTTGGGCCACCTGGAAGACCCCCAAAAGCAGAGGACCTTTCTGGGGCTACACCAGGTGCCAGAACTCTGTCAGAATACCATTCTGTCCTGGCGCCTTACCCACCTGCAACTGCCCCAAAGCAGCGCATAGCTTGTCACACGTAACGTCTGCCACCAGCAAGTCACGTTCCTCTGGGTTCAATTGAGACTTCGGCAGATCAAGCACAAATGCCTTTAAATCTGCTTGATGGCTAAGGGGGTCTGCGCTATAAAACGCTCAGTAGTAGGAGGCGAATGCCTGTGCAAAGGGCTCCCTCCCAGTCACCCTCGAGCCATCCTTATCCTGTTAGTAGGCTATTGGGGCCTCAGCTCTTTAGGGGCACACAACCAGTGGAGATTCTTATGGGCTTGTCACCCCATTGATAAACTTTGCCTATCGTGCCTCATGAGTAAGCTTCTGCTTAAGCAGCGTCTTTGTGTGCAACAAATTCTGTAGAAGGGCCTCTTGCATCAAAGCCACATAGCAGCCCTTGAGATTGAGTATGCGTTCTTAAAGGTCCGGGACCTTCTGCCGTGCTTGGACTTCTTGGCATTTGGAGTAGCTAATGATAACTCCACGGGCAGTAGCCTTCTGGATCTCCCATAGTGTACCATGGGAGGTCACTGACCCCTTGTTTTCAGTAAGGAATCATTGGCACGCTTGTTGACACATTTCCCTACATTTTTCATTTTGAAGATACCACCTGTTCAAGCACCAACCTGCCACCACCCTGTCAGAGCTCATGCTAAATCGATCATCACTGATGAGTGATCGAAGGGGCCCCAAGACAGCAATCTTGCATCCAGAGCACGGTGACCCGTGCATTGATGCAGAAAAAAATATTCTAGCCGAGAAAAAGAACGAAGCATCTGAGTTGACAGTGTATCTTCTTTCACCTGGATGATATGCTCTCCACATGTCAATCAAGTTTAAGTTATAAAGAAAGCTGGAAAGTGGTGTTGAGCTACAACCCGCCATGGCAAGGTCACTGATGAGTGATCGAAGGGGCCCCAAGACAGCAATCTTGCATCCAGAGCACGGTGACCCGTGCATTGATGCAGAAAAAAATATTCTAGCCGAGAAAAAGAACGGAGGCATCTGAGTTGACAGTGTATCTTCTTTCACCTGGATGATATGCTCTCCACATGTCAATCAAGTTTAAGTTATAAAGAAAGCTGGAAAGTGGTGTTGAGCTACAACCCGCCATGGCAAGGTCAAGGAACGATTGAGGCTCATGTCACCATCCCATTAAGATGAACCCCAATATGCATGGGGCCTCTGGAAACTCCTGAATGAGATCCCCGAGTATAGGCAAAAAAATGGACGTCAGGGGAGGGAGGGGGGGGGACATAGATACATAACAAAGAGAGTGGCAGGCAAAGTAAAGTGCCCAGTACCACCACATACCATCCTAACCCATTGTACCATATCCTAGAAACCAGCAGGGGCATGCATTGCCTGACAAGAATGGCAGTACCCCGGGAGCCCCGATGAAATCCAGTGTGGTACACCTGTGCATACCCTCGACGAGCTAGAAAGGGACACCTATTGCTTCCTTGTCAAGCACCTGCTTGACATCTTCCTCCTCCTGCTCACTGATAAACCTGATTTTCTTCTGCTGACAGAAACATGGCTGACACACGACTACGCCCCTGATATGCTGGCGGCGTTACCCTCTGATTATTATATCATCCACGCTAAACGCCTGCCTGGTAAACCGGGGGGGGGGTGCAGCCATCATTCATACTAAATTCAATTTCAGTGCCTTGACTTGTCTTTGCCTACCTGAGGCGGAGAACATAGTAATTCAACTTGACTCCACTGCCGACACTTTCGTCTGTGTGCTATTCTACAGGCCCCGCACCAGATGCCCCATTTTCCCCTATCGCTCAGCGAACAGATTGCTAATCTCATCATCTATCATGCCACAGTCCTCCTCGTGGGCGATTTTAACTATTGGTATAATGACCCTCATGAAGGATCACAATCTGCCGAGCTGTCCGATCTCCTTACCAACCTGAACTTCACCCAACAGGTCTCCTCTCCCACTCATCTGAAGGGGCACATCCTTGACCAAGTCTGAACGAACGGCCTGACAACATCCACCCCCATAATTGTCGCTTGCCTATGGTCTGACCACCATTTATTAAAATTTAGGTTGGTACTCCCTACCATAGGTAAAACCTGCACGATTGAATGTGGGCTTGCTAGGAAATGGAACGCCATAAACAAAAAACATTTCCTTGACACCCTGGCCAGCACAGTCCCGTCACCTGGTCTCGACATAAACGCTACTGAAGCGAATCTCGCTGACTGGCTACTCGAGGCCAGCAACAAGCACGCACCCCTCAAAAAAGTTAAACTGGCCCGACGTGCCGACGCCCAGAGATGGTTCTCTACCGAGCTTAAAACTCAGAGCCTGGCCTTGCGCCAACTAGAGAGGCAGTGGTGACAGAAGTACTCCCCTGACAAGAAACTTCTGTATATCACAGCACGGAAAGAATATATGAAGGCCATCCTCTCAGCCAAAGCTGCCCACTTCTCCGCACACATTTTTAACTCCAACAAAAGCCCCAAAGAAATATTTGCTATTATAAATGAGCTGTCCAACCCAGACAGAATCCTTCCTAAGGCTACGACCTCCCAAGCACTGTGCGACTCATTAAATGGCTATTTTACTGAAAAAATCACCACCATCAAAGCCAGCATTCCTAAACACTCCCCAAACATGACCTCCTCCGCCATGCAGAGCAACAACTGCATGCTTAGCTGCTTCCCAACCATCAATACCGAGATCTTTCAGGACCTCGTGGCGAAAGTCAAATCAGGAGCTCCCTCGGACTGCTGCCCACCTCACATACTCAAAGACTGCCTCTCAGTTTTCCCGAGCCCAGCCCTCGCCCTCCTGAACGAGTCCCTCTCTTCCGGCCAAGTCCCTATGGCTTTTAAGAAATCCATTGTGGATCCTCTCCTGCAAAAACCTGGAGCTAACCCCACGCTTCTGCCTAACTATCGTCCCATCTCCCTGCTCCCTTTTCTGGCAAAAGTACTAGAGGCCCATGTAGCTAGATGCTTGTCCAACTTTTTGGAAGAATCTAAATACCTTGACCCTCACCAAGCGGGGTTTCGACCGGCCCACTCCACTGAAACTGTAATAATAGCTGTCCTGGACACTCTCCGTGACAACGCCGACAAATGCTCCCCCCAGGCACTGGTATTACTGGATCTCTCTGCTGCCTTTGACACTATTTTGGTAGACTGTGTCAGGCACGCTGGCATTCAAGGTGCGGCTGCTAGCTGGCTCACTTCCTTCCTGGAGGACCGGTCCCAGGCCGTCCGCGAAAGCCATTTCACGGCCCTTCAACGTAAAACTACGTGTGGTATTCCACAAGGTTCTGCTCTCTCCCCCCACCTGTTCAATCTTTACATTCTCCCCCTGATCCAGTCCCTCAAAGACAGGAAGGTGACTGTCTTCAATTACGCGGATGACCTGCAATTAGTCTTCATGACTGACAACTCGCAGAGCTCAGTCACCGAATTTCAGGCCACCATGCTTCACATTCAACACTGGATGGACCACAACCACCTCAAGTTAAATCGTGGCAAGACGGAGCTTGTCCTCACTGGGGACAGCCATAAGTTCTGGGGCCCACACTACTGGCCATCAGAGCTAGGATCTCTGCCCACTCCCATCCCCTCGGCTAAAACACTAGCAGTCGCCCTAAACAGTGATCTCTCGCTGAAAACTCAGGTTGGCTCGGTCATCTCTAAATGCTTCTTCCAACTGCGGAAGATCAGGAAGATTCATCGCTAACTCACGCAGGAAGCCTTGATCCAAGTCGTGATAGCTACCCTCCTGTCATATCTGGACTATGCCAACTCTGTGTACCTGGACATGCCAATCAATCTGCTCAAATGACTACAGATGGCCCAGAATCATGCAGCCAGACTGATCCTTCGTCAACCCAGATGGCAGCCAGCAACCCCTCTGCTAAGGAAATTGCATTGGCTCCCCATCCCTCAGCGTTGCGCTTTCAAAACAGGTTGCCTGATTTTCAAATCCCTGCATGGTCAAAACCCCAAATTTATAAACAACCTGATACTCAGGCACACCCCCTCTCGCAAACTGCGCTCTTCTCACCTTTCGCTCCTTTCCACCCTGAAATCAAAACGGAAACGTCAGGGAGGCCGCAGATTTGCAACCCTCGCCCCCAGACTGTGGAACTCCTTTCCTTTGGCGATCTGGTCTTGCACTTACCTTCTGAAGTTTAGAAAGACCCTTAAAACATGGCTATTTGCACAAGCCTACAACTGATGTCTCCACAGGTAACGGACAGAGCCTTTTACAGCGCCATGAAACCACCCGGTGTACGTGCGCTCTACACGTCATTTTTAACTGTGAAGATGCTTTTAGGACTGCCCCTCTCTTAATTTTGTCCAGCATCCCATTTATGATCTAAGAGAAGACTTTGAGTTTACCTGGGCTGACTCTCGTGTGCTTCAGGACTCTGTGGGCATATGAGTCAGCCATTAACTAACTGTGTTCGTAGAATGTATTGAAAATCAAAAACAATCCCCCTAAACCCCCTCCCCTCTCATACCGATGAATAAGAACAGCAAATGAGAAAAAAACTCCAAACCATTTCCCACCAACCACCCCCTCCCACACCTCCCACTCCATTGTTCTGCAAGTACCTGTCGTGATGAAGCCAGGGACCTCAGCCAACAGAGCTAACTTGAGATGTGCATCTCTCCTGCCACACATACCCTCTCCCCACCCAAACCAAGCTCAACCCCCATAGCAGAAAGAAAGAAAAAATAGAAGAGCATAGAAGAGAAGTGAGTAAAGAAAAAGAGAGAGGGCAAGCTCCTAAACCATACCAACCACCACACATCTTCAGCAAATGTTAAAACAACACCAACACTCTGCATGCATCCAAAGCTACATCACTGATCATCTGGGGGAGCCTGTAAGTCCTCAGTGGCAGCCAGCCCAGCCAAGTCCTCGGCTGCTGCTGGAGAGTCATCTTGCCAGAGGGAATGTTCCAAACCCAAGGACCGGGTTCTCCTGTCCCTCCAACATGGGCGCTTCCTCAAGGCGGTGAGCAGTTCCCTGGGAGGAACCCCTCCTTCCCCCTGTCTTTTCGTGGTGAAGTCCATCCGGTGTTCAATGTGGGGCATTTTTCCACCCATTCCCAAACTGTTGAATGTATTGCCATGGAAATTACCTTCAGGCGGGCAGGAAAAAGAAGCATATAAGTGATTCCCAGGGTTCTCAGGTTTTGATTGGCTTCCTGAAAAGATCTCCTTTGCTGTTGTACCTTTAAAGTATAATCTGGGAAGATCATCACTGTAGAGAAGTAAGCAACAGAGATCCTATCTTTCATGCCACTCCAAGGACAGTATCTTGGTCGGCGTAGTTTAGCACCATCACAATGAAGGGTCGGGGCTGTGCCCCCTTCAGGGGCTGATGATCAACACACTGTGGGCCTCCAATGCCCTCCAGGATGCCCACAATGGGTAGGTTATTGCACCATGAGCTGCCTTCCACAGCTTCGACGTGGGCCTCCAATTGTCCCGCTAGGCATTGCAGGGTTACCAGGTGAGTTTTAATGCGATTTGACTGTATCTTCTATTTCAGACATCCACCTCTCTCCTTCCATGACACTGTGAATGGCATTCCATAATTCTTGACAGATCAGGGCCGGATCAACGTTTAGTTCACCCATCTTCCCCTTCAAAATGAATTTAAGATCTTGAATTGTGTTCAGTATGGAGGATGTTTGTGACCCCTCATTTGCTGCAGGACTTCCACCATCAGCCCCTGCCCCGCCACATGGGCATTCTGCTTAGGGAATTTTTCAATCTTCTGTTGGGAGGCAGTGGCCACCAGTTTGTTGTTTGCCATGGTTTGAGCAGATGGGCACAGTACCCACAGGAGCGCAGTCACCAGCCACTGAGGGGGCGATTACTTTAGCTCATCTCCTTTGCTGCGTGTCTCGGGTTATTACCTTCTTAGTTCTGAGAGAGCTTAAGTTCCAGCACAACAAATCCCCATCACTGCAACCTTGAGGCTGGATTGTCGCCCCCAATCAAGGCCAAGGGGCTGCACCTGCCCCCTCACTTCTATCCCCTCCACAGCTGACTCCCCAGTTCCACTCAGATTCCCTTTGCTTCTTCTTGGATAAAGACAGGGCAAGGCAAGCCCCAATGGGCCAGACGAAGCCCACACAGGTGATCCATGCACCTTCACTTGTGCCTCAAGGGGGAGGGGCAGCCAGCAGCCAGTTACCGTACTGCTGCCCCAGGGGCCAGCGAACCAAGAAAGAAGCAGGGGCCCGGCTTGCAAGTCCGCTCCCACTCCCCCAGCACTCCCTGAAATCTGAGGCTGCAGACGAAGGCACCCAACAGCTCCGGTGTTCCACCAGTGTCCTTGGCCACACACAGGCCCTCCTGTTATGAGGCCCAAAAGGAAGAAAGTCGGGTATGCAACTAGTACAAGTGGGCCTTGAGCAGTAACTTCCAGGCCTGTGGTTCCGCCAGGCCCGCAATCCACTTCTAAGAATAATGCCTCTGCTGTTAGAAAAGTTAAAGAAGAGGTGCCCCCTCTGCTCCCCCTCCTTCTCCACAATCAGGCAGGGGCCCCAGCCCTGAATGGGACCCAACACGGCAGCTGACAGGAAGAGGATATCATGCCCCCGCAACATGGGCCCACCAGCCGTGTATCAGCTGACCCGCGGCTCCACTGGTGCAGCCCATCTTGCGGCGTTCATCAGTGGGCTTCAACCCTCAGTTGTCAAACATGTAGCCCTCTGCCCAGTCATGACCACATCTTCAGAGCAGCTGCCACTGATGCTCCTGCCAGCTGATAGAGTCCCTGCCCGAAGCCACAGCCCAGGAGAGTCAGCGGGAAGCAGCCCCAGGTGGTTAGAGGGGGTCACCGGCCACAGCCTCAAGTCCGACACAGCTACAGCAGCCATTGGGCCTACTCCATACCTCGGCCGCCAACTGTAGGCACGTCCAATGCTCCATCATCACACTCCACAGGCCGGACATTGGTGGGGGTGTTGTGCTGGTGTTCGGCCACTTATAGCAGCTCAACCCAGGAAACGTGCCTCGGAGTGCGGCAACTATGATGGATTTCTGAAGCGGGTCGGCAGAGCATCTCAAAGAGTGACTGCCATGTATGGCCACTAAGGCACACCCCCCGATTGTTGGTGATTTTGAGAAGACAAGATTGAGGATGAGGCTTTGGAGTGTTGTTATGTGACATGCTGTACCATGTTCGGTATAACAATGAGGTTTAGGAGGGTGTCGAGTTTTTTTTAGCTTCTGTCATCTGGGAGGTTGAAGTCACCTAAGAGGTTGGCGTGGGGATTTCAGAAGGACGAGGTGGTCAGGAGATCTGAGAATTCACCAATGAGGTCCTTCTGCCTAGGCCATGGCACCATTTTAATTACTCCAGAGTAATTTCTGCAATTTTAAATTACTTTTGTGTTGTGTAATTACAGAATATTATGCAATTACGCCCATTCAGGCAAACATACCTACCTAGGAGCACAGGAACAGAGCGTGAATGGATGCAGTTTCTGCTCTTCCTGTTCTCTTGCATTTAGTGCTATTCACTTAAAGCAAAATGCATCCTTGGGTGCATTTTGGATGCAAGGGTGCATTTAGCAGTAAGAAAGAAGCTAAACAGGGTTACACTCCCCTCATATTTCAATGTAATCTTGCATAATATTGCTGTAATTTCCAGTAATTAAGCTATAGCAAATATCACAAGTTACACCCAACCCTAGTTCTGCCTAGGAGGCCTGTAGATGAGATTGAAGATGGCGGTCTGAGTTGCAGAGAATTGGAAATGGCATGTTGAGAGCGCCATAGAGTTAAGTGTTGCTTGCTTAGAGTGCAGGACCAGGAGGACTTATGGATGACAGCTAGGTCTTGCAGTCCACACACTGGATGCTGTAGACTGTGGGAAAAAGGATGTCTAGGATGTGCAAAGAAGTGAGTGTGAACCATGATCCTGTGATGAACAGGGCTGATGAGGGCTGAGATGGCTAGTATGTTTAGTACTGCGGAGTGGGTGTTAATGATTAATGGTTGGAATGCTTCTTTTGTAGTTTGAGTGTGTGTGACAGTTAGTGCCATGTGTACGAGGTTGGATCTGTGTTTTTTGTGAATGCTATGTGCGTGGACTGTCTACATCTCGATGTGTTTGTGGGAATTGGCAGGTATGGCATGCTGGGTGATACACACAATGTTACTTTACCTTGTGAGTTTCAGTAGAACAGGGCTTCTGGCCTAACAGGCCCATACAGGCAATGCTCTTATATGTGTCGGCCCTTAAGAGGCCCAAACAGGAAATACACTTGCCTGTATCTGCCCTTTGCTGGGGTCACTGTGGTGATGGGATACCATGTAGAATTGACTGAAGTAGAAGAAGGCAGGATTTGATGTCACTTGATGTTGGAAAATAAAGTCCTCTTGTTTGGCCTCCTTTAAAGACAGTTTTTGCTGGAAAGCATTGCTGTCACTTCCGCCACAGGCGGATGATGGAAAAAGCAGATACGTCCCTTTGTGTGCAGATGGATGATAGTTATATTTAAGCTTCCTGCATCATTAGTGATCGGTGCCTAGAGTGTTTGCAAGGCTGGTGAAGATATCTAAGACTCATCAACCATTAAGTGGGTTGACAGGAATATTTCAGCAATCTTGAGCTTCGTTGGTAGTGCTCTTTTGAGCCTTGGCATTTCATGTCCTATGTCGGTGGAAGGAAGAATTTTCAGGCATCTGAGTGCGAACAACAACCTTTCATTGCTCCAGTGAATAGATTTCACCATTACAAGTAATCGGTCATCAAAATAAAACTCCTTTAAACCCCGTGCTGAGTAGCTGTATGATTGTCCAGCAAACGGAGAGGGTGCCCCTTCGCAACAACCACCTTTGGTATCAGTACAACTACCAACTAGAGCCTGCGCATTTTGTAATTGGGTTGTTTAGTCTGGGTTTTTTGTGATCTTGAAGCCCTGTTTCACCTATTTTTACATCTGTAACGTCAAAGATGTGCTCCTGTTGTATTCCGGAAACAGAGCATGAAGATGAGTTAAGGAGTGATGACCTCATGTACAGCTGCTGGCCGGTAAGGGCGCACCTGCATATCCACCCGTGTTTCATTCCTTCACCTCCATTAACGTGCAGTAGGAGGCGGTGTTCCCAATGGCAAAGCAGCCTCCAGCTCCATCCACATGGACGCCGTTTTAACAGACCTTGCATAGACTAGTATGGCATCCTTTCTGTCCAGGGACGACAACGAAATTATTGCAGTCCCAAACAGGAAAACCTTAGAATTGTCTCCTCCACCCTAGGAAAAAAACTCCCAGCGCATCAAGAGCAACCCATTATGTGGATCCTGAGAATGTTTCCTAGCTAGTGGGTCGGTTTCAACGGCTTACAGAAAAGACAGCATTTCTGCCATGCCATCCTGTTTTTCCCATGAAGCAGCTCCGTCCATGCAGGCAGAAGATACTTCGAAGAAGGAGGTAATGTCCCCTGCAAGGGGCAGCAATTTTAAATGTGGCACCAAGGATTCCACCACTATTGCAGAAGTGGACTCTGTGCCACAGCAGTGTTTCATAGCAGAACTACAAAAATGTAAATAGCTGTAACCTTTTGAAAAGCCTAAGCTGTCAAAGTTTGACCGCTTAAACTTGACTTGTGGTGAATGCTGCATGCTCTCCCTATGACCAGGGTCACAGTGTGCCACTTCCTTTGGCCCCTGGAGACATGGAATGCTGGGAGAGAGGTCTCGTGCCTCATGCAGGCCTCTATCCCAGCATTCACAGTAAGTCACAAAGGATCGCAAGCTGATTGTCCATTAATATTGGGGAGGGTGGTTTGTGAACATGTTGTCTCTTTGCAGTGCAAGTGGTTTGAATATCGCTCCTACCACAAAGAAAGAGGCCCCACACAGCTCAATGCGAAAATTGTGTTGCAACCAAGTCCATTCAAAGTAGTAATTATGCAGATATAATTTCATGTTGTTTGAGAAATTCACAAGATGCAAAATGTGCAAAATGTGGCTACTTTGCATTACGTATAATACATGAAATGTTAGTCCTTTCAGAACAGTTACCTGTATTATGTATCTTTGTGCGAGAGTCCACAGATCATGTGTTGATGGACTTTTGTAAATGTGTTACAAACTTTCGGTGACCCTGTTGACAAATGTTTAAATGCGATTCTGTGGACTTGCTACTTCCCAACGCTTGTATGCTGAATAGTTATAAAGAAATATTGGCTAATATAAAAATGTAAAAAAGAGATATTAAAATTGTTCACAGAAATGTAATTCCTTCGAGAGTATTTCTACTATTAACTTCAATAAGGCGAAATTTTTGTAGACAATACACACTCAGGCAAAGGTTTAAAGAGCAGCTAAATATTTGGCCAAAAGGTCACTGCTAATGAAGTCAAGAAAAATTATCATTCTATTCTTTCATCCCAGGGAAGGTTTTTGTGCATGATCTTAGTGCGGAGACTATAGAAGAATGCTAGACACGTATGTGTGATATTATCACAAAGTGCCCATTTTTTACCCCCGCAAGGTGTATTTTTCTTTGTTTCACCACATGAGTTATCAGGTTACACAAATTCTATTGTCATAAGTGAGTGTCTTCAAATGCTCTCTTTGGATGTGAAATAAGATCAGAAAACAAGCCCAAAGTAGTTTTGGGGCCAGAGTGGTCTGCAGAAGCAATGATACAAGATAGTCTGGTCAAGGAGTAGAGATAATGTCGAGACACAGGCCTGGCTAAAACAAAAGTTATTCTTGTTTATGGGCAGTTCCAGTTAGATAGTGTACAGCAGGCCTTTTTCATTCTTTATCAATAAGTAAAGTTGGGGCTTTATTCAAATCAAGTGAAACTAAGCCTGTTTTTTCCTGTTCACGGCTTATTTTGTTTATATGCTAATACTCTGGGGAAGGTGTGGAGATTCCCCAACCTGGTTGATTATGTATCATCCCAATAACATGCTCACCTCCCCTCAGGAATTTTACTTCTTTCCCATGAAGTGACTGTGTGGTAGGGTGTGTAAGAAATTGGATTATTCGTTGAGGAGGATAAGTACCCACCTCAAGTAATAATCCCAATCCTTTTTAGGGTGAATCACTAAAATCACTATATTAACCTGAGCTCAACCCCCTGGTTGCTATGGCACATAGCTGACAGGATTAACTTAAAGGCAAATTGTTATGCGGTACTAAAAAAGTAATACAGTCAAAGCAAAAAGACATAAAAGCCAAAACGACTTAGTATATGGTAAAGTGTAATAAACAAAATGACACCAACATGACGAAAATCCATTAGGGCGAACTGGAGATATTCATTTTTAAAGTTATAAGTAGCAGCAAAAAACACAAAGTGCCAATGATAGCAAATGATCACTGTAGAGCGGGATCTATGAGCAATTTCAGGCTGACCATGATGGAGTGCAGGTCGGAAACACTAACAAGGTTCATCCTGGTCAAAGATTTTACCTTCTGATTTAAATCCTTTAAGTCCAAATCCACCACAGGAGTACACTTCTTAGGGCTACCAGGACTTCAGGGGAGTCACTTAGAGACACCCAGGTGGCAGTCAGAGGCCTAAAGGATGGTCCAGTCCAGGTACAGTTGCCATTGGTCAGCTGGGTAGTTGCAGGAAAAAACCTTTTGTAGCTTGTTGTGTCCCTATAGTTTTAACAGGAGGTCAGCCGTATGAACGTTGAAGTACACTTCTTTGTCCTGGGTACAAGAGGGAGAGATGGTCCAGTCTTCTAGGCTCTTCTCGGGTCACAGTCAGCATGTTCAAACCGCTTCTGATCAAGTGCATGTCCAAGAGGGTTCTGATGTGGGTGCCTGGAGATGTCACATTTATGACTGGCATGAACTAGTGCGAAGGAGTGACCCTTTGGGACACCCTAACCAATTGGGTAAATGTTTCTGGGGCTAACTCTTCCCACAGGACACAGTAATGTCAAAGAGGGCCACTGTGATTGAAGCCAGCCTGGCTGGATTGGGCAAAAGAAGGGCCCTGCCCAAGTGTCAGCTAACATTTGCCTATGACAGGGGAGACCTCTTTGAAGTGCACCCAATTGTCATATGAAATACCCAGCTGCCCTGTCAAGCAGAATATGTCACTCAAGCAGGATTTGACACTTTAAGATAAAAAAGGATGCTCACAGCCACTTCCTGCATATTCTGTCAGGTTCAGAGACGTCACCTCTACCAATTCAGGACTGTGTGCCCCGAGGAGGCATTTCACATCAATTTACACCTATGCAAATGAAAACTACTGATTGGCAAAAGAGGGAGAGCAAATGGAACTGGGCTTCCAGAGACTTTAGACAGGGAAAAGGTAGCATTATACAAGTACCTTTTTCAAAATATTTAGTAAATATTTAGTAAAATTCCAATTTTCCCATTGCGTTGGATTTTAATAACTATTAAAATAATTGTTTAATTATTTTTCTAGTTGGTCCCATTCCTGAGATACATTTTTGCATTTAATATTGATACCATGCTTTCCTATAGAACACCTAGCCTAGGCTACAGTGAAAATAGTTTTTGGGACCTTTTCACTGTATGGAGATATGCTCTACTTTTAAATAAAAATGCAACCTTGCTTATAGGCAATATGATATTTAAGGGGTGACTTATAAATATTTAAAAAGAAGATTTAGGCTTATAAAAAGGCGTTATTTTGACAGGTCAAATTTGCAGTCAAGACTGCACAGCTAGGCTACAGAGGGTAGACCTGCAATCATGCTTACACTGTCACTCTAGTGGGTGGCACAATGGGTGCTGCAGTCAACTAGTGCCATTTAACTTACAGGCCCTGGGTACACTTTGTACTATATGCTAAGTACTTATAGGTAAATTAAATTTGTCGATTAGGAATATCCCAACTTTACCATGTTGAGAGGAGGAGTGCAAACACTTTATCACTGGTCAGCAGGAGTAAAGTGCACAGAGGGCCCATCCCAGGACAAAATGTCTGTTGTGGCCACCCAGAAAAGGCAGATTTCCTGCAAATTTATATAGGATCTGTGCGTTAAGACAACATAAACTAAGGGATTGGTGTCTAGACTGATTCAGGCATCCCCAAAGGACATTTTGGTCTGTACATCAGCTAGCTCAGAGTGCCACTATGAGCCCCTCTTACCAAGGAGTGAATAGTTTCTGTCAACTATGGAACATGGCAACTCTGACCCCTCAGGGATTGTGGAAACAGTACAGTACTTTTCGCTCATTCACTCGTGCTCACTTATTCTCAGAGAGATATACAGAATAAACAATGGGGACATTTTCAATAAGCATTTATTGAACCAGCAGTATTCCAGTATAAAATACATGTGCTGCAACAACCATGAGACAGAAACAGATATTTACGATTATGAGCACCAGTAGAGTAAAGAAAAGGTAGAATTCTACCATACTGCTAAAGCAATGAATATATGCAGGCATATAGATACGTGACAATAAAATGCATATTCCTATGATGCAAACCCTAACTTGATATACCCAAGTGTACGTAGCATGTATATAGGTGAATAGCTTAGAATCCCTTAGGATAGAGCCAACCTGATTACCTGATTACCTGATGTGGGAGAACAAAGGACCCCATCTTGGTCTCAAGATGGACACCCCTCACGGGATGTCAGACCATTGTATGCTGGAGTGTCTGTGTGCAGGGACCTCAGCGTCTCACGTCAGCACATCAGTAAGGACATCTTTCTCCTCTGGTTTGCCCAGCGAAGATGTGGAGCTTTTATACCCAAAAGGTACCCTCAGGGTTTCTACCTAGATGCATACTATGGGCATGTCGGCCAAGGATGACGATATTGGTGACCCTTAATCACAGTTATTATGCAGAAGATGGTAGTCCTGCTGTGATAGTGAGATTCCTCATGCATAATAAATTAGGCTAGATTTCGGAGAAAACCACACAACATTTTTTCAGCACATAACTAGGTAAAAGGTCAGCATCAAACCTGTTATGTAGGACAATGGAAGGACAAATGTAGGTCAAGGGTCGCACAACTACATAGGCCTATATTGGGGTACATTGGGGTTCATAACAATTGTTGGAAATGCTAGCATTACCCCAGGGTATTCCTTTAAAAGCATTGAGTGCAATTGGTATTTAGGCTTCTGTGCCATCACAGTATGAGACCACCACATGGAAATCAGTGGCAGTCCTTGTGCCTAAACTATACTGCTAGTTCTCTTCCTTTAAGCAAAGGAGTGTTTCAGTGCTTTGTGCACTCAATTGCAGTTGATTGATACATTGCCACCTCTCAAATTGGGGTGTTAACTGATTTGCAAAGTGTAAGTTGGGACAACGTTCCCACCAGGAGTGGTGTTAAATGACCTGGAGAAGTGCAGTCAGAGGTCCAGAGAACCGCAGATTACTCTCTGATGTTTTTCGAAACAAGAAACATGTTTTTGAAGCGGCACCTGTCTCTTAAATGGACTCAGGCTGCTTTTCTTTAAAAAAATCAAATGTTTCCCATTAGTAAAAGCAAATGTTGTCTGCTGTCCTTTGGAGGCCACTATTACTGCATTCATAGCAAATCTGAGAGGGGCTCAAAATGAGTCCTGCTTAAATAATATTCATTAGGCAGGGAATTTTGCAAACATAAGAATGGACAATTTGTGATGCGACCTGTTAATACATCCCCATTTGCAAAACAGTCTTTGTGCAATGTGCACATCCCTGGTTTACAAAATGGAGATAGTGCATCTGGCCCCTTGCTTTTTGCTTTACATAGCTCAGCTATTGTGACAGGAGTGCTTTAGACTGTATTGAGGGGCACAATTGTCAATGTTGCAACAGATGCAGTGGCACCAGAGCCCAGTCCTGTGAGGGGCCTTCTGCACCTCTGTTATGAATGTTTTAACTACCCATTAATGGGTATTTTTTATGCGCGCATTAGGTCCTGTGCCACCCTTGCTAGGCCACAGACTGTATTTGATTGTATAGTTCTTGTTGAGCTGAGTTTTAGGCTGGAATTTACTCACCTTTCTTGCAACACAGTACATCAACTCAACTTGCTTCGTTGTGTTGTGTGAAAGGGAGAGAGCAAAAATAGGTCATATCTACTAAGATAAGGTGCACTTCTGTTCTCTCATGGTGCTGGCGCACTTCAGGCCGCCTAGCGCCAACTCAGGCACCTTGCGTCATGGTGCAAGAGTGCATACGTTATGCACAGTATAGTTTTTGTGCAGAAAGGCTTACCCCTTTTTATATGTGTGCTGCAGAATGCAGCATTCATGGAAAGAGGAAATAATAAGGAGAAATTCAGATATTTCTCCACGTTACGAGTTTGTAGGGTAGGTGCAACATTTTGGCACAGACCCAGGTCTACTGCAAGTAGTAAATCTGGGTTTGCATCAAAATACATGGGTGGCTGCATGGGATCGCCCATGATCCACCCATGTAATGCCAACCCGATGCAGTGTGATGCAAGGCCCATGTGTGGCTTTGTAATCTAGACTAGCATGTTAGTAAATCTGGGCCTTAATATTCATTTCACGTTTCTCCTTCCTCGTTTCAAATTCAAGTGACGATTGACAGACTGTTTACACCCGCATTGCATGAAGCTGAGCCTGCTTGATAGACCCTGGTGTGTCTCTTTAACTAAAACCACGTCATCTCCTTAATCATGTTTATTCTGAATTATACAGCGGCTTTGGAACTTGGAGGGAGAGGATCTATGACTTAGACTCTCGCTGGGGGAAGTTTATTATCGCTGAGTTTGACAGCAGAGAACCCTGGCAAGTTAATTGCTACAGAAAAACTAGCTGGGAGTTCGATGTTGATATACAGTGACTAAAGGGAGTGAATGAGATCGACTGCCTGTTACAACACAAATCTCTTCCTGCGCCTCGGGTTGTTCGAGAAGATATGAGAAATACTTTTTCGCTGCTCATATTCTGAGTGCACAATACAAATAGCCCCAGGATAAACAAGGCATCTGCACCATGCAGAATAAAAATAAAATGAGATATGGAAATCCGCAAATTAACATTATTACAAACATTGCTGCCTGAAAGTGCTGGAAATCAATTCCAGCGCATTTTGCATTTTAAATGATGTGACAAATATTTGAAGCTGTTTAGCAAGGAGACTACTAGGATTGCAATAATGAGATTTGATGTTCTGCCGCTCCTTCTTAACACATATCAATTTATACGGAGGCAGTGTTAATTGGAAGTGTGTCAAGCATAGTCTTGGAAGCAGTAGTTCATACTTGTAAGGCTAGTCGATCATGTAAAATGAAACACCAGTTAGTTTAAACCCCTTCTTTAGGGAACTAAAGGACAAATCGGAGAATAGATTTTGATAGTCAGTGGACTCTAAAAAAAAGAAGAAATTTGGAAATAAGGAAGTTGTTTAATTTGTTTCTACCCCATATCTTATTTTTTGATTATTTGTTTATTTTGTTTGAAATATTCCTACAAATTTGACCATCATAATTAAATTACATGTTCCAGTGATAAAAAGAGAGATACTTGGGGGCATATCAGCAACAATCGGCGATAATTATCGCTAAGCGCATTGAGCGCTTGGATAATTATCGCCGGCTATCGCCGAATTTTATCGCTGAGATAGCGTGCTATTAGCAACGCTTATCTCAAAAGTGATAAAATTCCAGGCGCAAGCTGCCAATTGTGCGATTATTGCTGGAAATACAGCGATAATCGCACAACGTTTGGCGATAGCTTGCTGATAGGGCAGGGCAGACTCAGCCATGATATCCACCTTCCATTGGATATCATGGCTAAGTCAAATTAAAAGCGGGCGTAAGGAAAGTAGCGATAACCAAGGTTAGCGCTACTTTTCTTTTCGCTATGCTTGTTAGCATGCCCATTGATAATTGGAGAAATGTCGGTTAGCGACATTTCTCCAGCTATTTTGAGCTGTAATGCCCACTTTGCATCTCATTAGAGATGCAAAGGTGGACGTTACGGGAAAGGGCGCTAAGGCAAGAATTCATGCGATAGCGTGACCTTGCTGATATAGCGATAAAATTATCACCACTTTTCGGCCGAAAACGGCCACAAAAGCGGCGATAATTTTTTATCGCCACCTTGTTAATATGCCCCACAGTTGTATGCCCATTGTTTGCAGTCATATAGCATTGCAGTACCGTTAGCCTCGAATCTAAAACCTCTCCAACTTCACCTCTCCTATCTTTTCTACAGGGAGCTCCTCACAGATATAAGTTTACTTCTTAGGATTGTATTACGAGTTTACTGGTAAAAAATCCCAAACTTGCATATTGGGTAAATACTGATTACATGGGGTTGTCACTGATTACGATTTTTACTGTGTACTGCAGGATCAATATTTACCGCATGTGTTAAATACTGAAAGTATGTGATTTATTTCATGGAAAATACTGCACCCGATAAATAGCACCTGCACAAAACATGAGGAAATGCTTATTTCTAGGCTTTGGATGTCCCTGGATCAAGACAATTAATCCCTAGAAAGCAGAAACCGCCCTCTCAACCAACAGAAGGACCTCAGTACACCCCTAAAGAACACCACCAACTCCTTCCAGTGTATGAGTGTGCAGCCATTCCTTTTGTGAGGACAAAGCACCTTTAAACATGGCAAACAGAATCCAGTGCCATCACAATCAGAAACCTGACAAATTATTTCATTATAGGCCACAGCAGGGAAAGGAAGTTCAAGTTTACTGATCCTGAGCTGGAGGTCTAGCCCAAGGAGGTAATAAGACATCATGGCCATCTAATATGCCATCTCATCTTGAAGGTGCCACCAAAAACAAACAAGAACATGACAGTAGAAAGAGTTAATGGCCAAAATCAGTGCTGTATCAATATATCCACATGATGTTGAGAACATTATAAACAGGTTCCAAGCTTTGAAATGCTAGGTACTGAAACGAGTTGTGAAGTACAATCACCAAAATATGGCAACTGGTGGTAGCTCTCCACTTCAGCTTCAAGCAGTGGTAAGAAAACATTCTGACCATCATAAACATGTCTGGAGTGGAAGACACGAAAGAAGGTTTCAGGGTTGGAGGAATCCAAGGTAAGAGACATGTAAGCTGCAATTGAAGTACAAGTGATTGTTAAAAGGTTGATTTGGCTGAGAATCATCCTTGTGAAGACTGACCAATGTAATTTGTTACACATATTCACATTGATCCATGTATATGCTGCCATAGGGGATAGCAACTATTTAATGGTACTGCTGGCATGTATTGAAATTGGACTACAACAATCATAATTCATTGTAATCTTAATGATGAAGGGGGATTAGTCTGCCCGGTAAGTAATGTCTCACCACAGTATGAATAATGCTTCTTCTCTGCAGGATCATGGTATTGTAATTTGATCCAAGGCACGTAACACAGCAGTTCATTATACACACGTCATAAGCGCACAGGTATTGTACATTAATAGTGTGCTCCATTTTACCATTACAAAAGACAAACAATTGATGGACGGAATACAGAACAAATCCAAACATTCTCCCCTAGTCAAGAGATCTGGGTTAAATCCATCATTCTTTTGCTCACCATGCCACCCTAGTTTAGACCTGGCCATATGCAAATCAGTCTTGACCCTGTGCCTCATGGGAACAGTCCAGCCCGAACTGCCAAGCCAGGTCCTCTCTGGACCGTAAACAAGCATCCTAGGACCGGTTTCGGGGTTTCACCCCTCTTCAGCCAGGATAGCTTGAATCCAGTGGCACAGTGAACCCGGGACCTACGTCTAGGCATACCCAGCGCACTTAGGGCAAGATAGCAAAAGGCACACAATTGATGGACGGAATGCAGAGCAAATCAAAACATTCTCCCCCAGTCAAGAGATCTGGGTTAAATCCATCATTCTTTTGCTCACCATGCCACCCCAGTTTAGACCTGGCCATATGCAAATTAGTCTTGACCCTGTGCCTCATGGGAACAGTCCAGCCCGAACTGCCAAGCCAGGTCCTCTCTGGACCAGAAACAAGAATACTAGGACCGGTTTCGGGGTTTCATCCCTCTTCAGCCAGGATAGCTTGAATGCAGTGGCACAGTGAGCCCGGGACCTACGTCTAGGCATGCCCAGCGCACTTAGGCAGTTCGGGCTGGACTGTTCCCATGGGGCACAGGGTCCGGACTGATTTGCATATGGCTGGGTGCAAACTGAAATGGCATGGTGAGCAAAAAAACGATGGATTTAGGCCCAGATCTCTGTACTGGGGTCAATGTATGACATTGTTCTGCATTCTGTCCATCAACAGTTCTTTTTGCATTTGTCACCCCGAGTGGGACGGGTATGCTCAGACGTGAGTCCCGTGCTCTCCATGCCTCTGGAATCAAGCTATCCTGGCTGAAGAGGGGTGAAACCTCGAAACCGGTCCTAGGATGCTTGTTTCCAGTCCAGGGAGGACCTGGCCTGGCAGTTCGGGCTGGACTGTTCCCATGGGGCAGAGGGTCAAGACTGATTTGCATATGGCTGGGTCCAAACTGGAATGGCATGGTGAGCAAAAAAACGATGGATTTAGGCCCAGATCTCTGTACTGGGTGTGAATGCATTTCATTGTTCTGCATTCTATCCATCAACAGTTCTTTTTGCATTTGTCACCCCGAGTGGGACGGGTATGCTTAGACGTGAGTCCCGTGCTCTCCATGCCACTGGAATCAAGCTATCCTGGCTGAAGGGGGGTGAAACCCCGAAACCGGTCCTAGAATGCTTGTTTCCAGTCCAGGGAGGACCTGGCCTGGCAGTTTGGGCTGGACTGTTCCCATGGGGCACAGGGTCAAGACTGATTTGCATAAGGCTGGGTCCAAACTGGAATGGCATGGTGAGCAAAAAAATGATGGATTTAGACCCAGATCTCTGTACTGGGGTGAATGTATGACATTGTTCTGCATTCTGTCCATCAATAGTTCTTTTTCCATTTTACCATTACAGCAAACTTGTTCCTGTCCATGTTAGGCCACAAGGCGCACATGGGTGTACAAGGCGTACATAAGTGCAGTCAATTGAGTTTAGGATGTCAGGAAATCCTGCTGTTGTAAATTTGTTTGTTTTGCTGGCATTTGTTTTGTGAGTGTCCAAAGTTCAATGTACATGCTACCCACTCACTCTCTCCAAAGCATGCATCAACTAGCAGAATAGTTTGCTGAAGGTTGACTGAGAAATACCATGCACCAATCCTACTGTCCACTGTGTGATGCTTGCTTCAAAGAATTCTAGGACTATTTTTTCAAGAAGGGTGGGTGGCAGTGGATCCCTATGTTGGGTTTCAGGGTATCTATAATGATGAAAATAGGTATTTTTTTATGCCAAAATCAAGCTGTTATATCCTATGGTGCTCAAGCAAACTTTTGTTAATGGGTTCCAGCCTTACTTTGTCAATCAATCCCTGATCCAGGTCCTCCCTGGACTGGAAACAAGCATCCTAGGACCGGTTTCGGGGTTTCACCCCCCTTCAGCCAGGATAGCTTGATTCCAGTGGCATGGAGAGCACGGGACTCACGTCTAAGCATACCCGTCCCACTCGGGGTGACAAATGCAAAAAGAACTGTTGATGGATAGAATGCAGAACAATGAAATGCATTCACACCCAGTACAGAGATCTGGGCCTAAATCCATCGTTTTTTTGCTCACCATGCCATTCCAGTTTGGACCCAGCCATATGCAAATCAGTCTTGACCCTCTGCCCCATGGGAACAGTCCAGCCCGAACTGCCTAAGTGCGCTGGGCATGCCTAGACGTAGGTCCCGGGCTCACTGTGCCACTGCATTCAAGCTATCCTGGCTGAAGAGGGATGAAACCCCGAAACCGGTCCTAGTATTCTTGTTTCTGGTCCAGAGAGGACCTGGCTTGGCAGTTCGGGCTGGACCTACACAGGCTGCTCCCCTCACACACAGGGAGTCTGGCCATACACTCCTCTGCTCTTGTGAGCTTCTAATTGTTTTTAAAAAAGCTCCGTTTTTATTTTCCACAACCTTAACTGTGTTCTTACTAGAATTTTAATTTTGGTAATTTGTTCTCTGCTCTTACTTGTGGGGGCTTGGGGGCATCTCAGAGCGGTTCTTTGGGCCTCTGTTGTCACGTCGGGCTGACCACTGGCTTTGCCGACTGCGGCCGCCATCTTGGGTAGGCTTTCAGACGGGTAGCGGTCTAGTGCGAGGGCGTCTCCTGCACCTCGCGCTATAAATCGGGCTCATTAGTCTGCCCGCGTTACCTACACAGGCTGCTCCCCTCACACACAGGGAGTCTGGCCATACACTCCTCTGCTCTTGTGAGCTTCTAATTGTTTTTAAAAAAGCTTCGTTTTTATTTTCCACAACCTTAACTGTGTTCTTACTAGAATTTTAATTTTGGTAATTTGTTCTCTGCTCTTACTTGTGGGGGCTTGGGGGCATCTCAGAGCGGTTCTTTGGGCCTCTGTTGTCACGTCGGGCTGACCACTGGCTTTGCCGACTGCGGCCGCCATCTTGGGTAGGCTTTCAGACGGGTAGCGGTCTAGTGCGAGGGCGTCTCCTGCACCTCGCGCTTCATAAATGGCGACCATTCGTCGCCCGCGCAGCGGGCGGGCGCAGCGGGCGCGCCGGAGGCGCGCCAGAGGCAAGCCCGTCTGTGCCCGTCCGGGCCAGGACGGACCTAGGGCCAGAGACCCTGCCCGTGTCTGAAGCCACTCCCATCATATACACGAAAGAGGAATTAGTCCTTTTAAAGCCATCAAACTCGCGTTATTGTCATCATGGATTAGGAGCTGATGCCCTTTTCATGCCATGTGTCTATTGTCCATTTAAGGACCAGGCTGGGGGAAATAAAGCTCCTATTAAAGACCCCCTTAGGTTAGGGCTTCTGAATTGTAGGTTCCTGCCTAAACACGCACTACAAATCCTACATTTGATTGAAGACACTAACTTAGACATCCTGTTTCTTACTGAAACATGGACGTCAGCTGACTCTGATTCTGATTTAGTCAGTGTCCTTCCATCTGGCTATCTCATTCAGTCCCTCCATAGACCATTGGGAAAGGGAGGTGGCTTAGCTATAATTCACAGGGAGAAGCTGTCTTGCAGAATGGATAAAGGGCCCATCCAAGATGCAGAAAGCTGTTATTTTCGGATACAGTCATCGCCGAATCATTCCCTTTCGGGCATTTTGGTTTATCGCCCCCCGGGGACAATAAAACTGTTTTCCTCCTCCATTCTGGACCACGTTCCCGTCTTAGCCGCATCCTCTCCCAATTTCATTCTACTGGGGGATCTGAATCTTCATTTTGACCTACAGGAGGATAAAATAGCATCTGACCTGAGATCGGAACTTATGACAGCTAACCTCAGGCTCCACAATCGAGAACCTACACATGTGAAGGGACACTTGTTAGACTGTGTGTTCTCCAATATCTCACATCTTCAGACGAGCCCTCCTCTCCCTATGCCCTGGTCGGATCACTTCCTGGTGCCGTTTGAATTGAACTTTATGAGGGACCCTCCTCCTCCCCCCGGTCCTAGGGCACCCCGTACTTTTAAGAGAATTTGGTCACGACTATCAACTGAGAATCTCTCCCTTATTCTTGAACAATCAGTCCCCCCATCTGGATGCGATCCCCTGGTAGCCGATGTTGCTTTCCATGACTGGCTCCGCCAAGCATTAGATATTGAACTACCTCTCAAAGCCATCTCCAATAAAAGGAGCCGCCCCAAGCCCTCCTGGTACACCCCTGAACTGGGATGTATGAGAAAGAAATGTAAAAAGCTGGAGCGAGAATGGCGGAAGAACTGGGCGACCACCAAAAAAGATAACTATCGTGAAGCCATGAGAGCATACAAGGTGGCTTGCAAATTGACCAAAGCCGCCCATTTTGAGGAAAGAATCAGAATGGCAGGTAACTCTTCTAGAGAAACTTATCAGATCCTTAAAGAGCTTCTCACTGTCCCTACTCCCCCGGTAACCCATGAGGTAAATTCTGATAAATGCAATCAACTGGCCCAGTTTTTTGATGTCAAAATACAGAACATCTTAGCCAGCCTTCCTCTGAGTACAGGTAGGGTAGACAAAGCAGTTCCAGAGGCTGAAAAGGTGTTTGATAGCTTCCCCTCCATCTCAAAGGAGGCTTTTTGTGAGGAGCTTTCAGCCCTGAAGAGCGGCTCCCCTTCGGACCCCATGCCCATTCGGATCCTCAAGCAATTTACGAACACCATTGCAGGCCCAGCTATCGACCTGCTGAATGCCTCATTCACCCACGGCATTGTTCCACCTAGCTGGAAGCAAGCCATTGTCAAGGCCCTTCTGAAAAAGCCAGGCCTTGATCCGGCCGATTTGGCCAATTACCGTCCCATCTCGCTTCTGCCCGGGCTGAATAAGATTGCCGAGAAGTTTGCCAACCGCCACCTTTCGCATTTCCTGGAATCTAATGATCTACTGGGTCGTACTCAGACGGGCTTTCGGCCTGGCCAGGGAACCGATTCGGCTTGATTTCAATGGTGGAGGAAGGCAGATGCATCTTGGATTCGGGAGGATCCGCTGCGGTGGTCCTCCTGGATCTAAGCGCTGCATTTGATGCGGTTGATCATAATATCCTGATCAACCGTTTGGGGAAGATTGGAGTGAGAGGGTCGGCCCTCAAATGGCTCGCGTCGTACTTGAGTGGCCGGACTTATCAGGTCTGCGAAGGCAATCTTCGATCTCTGCCTACCCCCCTTCAGTGTGGAGTACCGCAGGGCTCCTCACTGAGCCCTACGCTTTTTAACATCTACATGGCCCCACTGGAGGAGGTGGTTTCACCCTTCGGGGTGAAAATCGCAACCTACGCAGACGACACTCAATTGATCGTCTCGCTGTCCCTCTCGGAAAGCCAGGGGGAAAAGTTTGCATCATGTCTTGTTAACATCATGTCATGGATGTCGGAGTCCCGGCTCAAACTAAATGGGACGAAAACGGAGCTGATGCTTCTTGGCAATCTATGTTCAACTCTCCCCAAATCCATGTGGCCGGACAGTCTAGGTGCCCCCCCAGTTCCCAAAGAAGCAATAAAAAGTTTGGGGGTTTGGCTTGAACCTGAACTGTCAATGACCACTCAAGCTAAACGAGTGGCAGGGACCTGCTATGGACTGCTCAGGTCAGTACGGAAGATCCTCCCGCTACTCCCGGAAAACTCCCGAAAACTTCTGGTTCAAGGATTAGTCATGTCAAGGCTGGATTATAGCAATGCCTTATTCCTTGGCTCACCAGAATCCACCCTGAATGTGCTCCAAAGAGCTCAGAATGCGGCTGCAAGAATGCTCACTGGTACTGCCAAAAGATCATCAGCTAAGCCTGCTCTCAAGGCCTTGCATTGGCTTCCAATCCGAGCTCGCATAAAATTTAAATCCCTTTGCATCGTGTTCAAAGCTTTGCAAGGATCAGGCCCTCCAATCCTTAGAGACCTGGTGCGCCCTTACAAACCTACGCGAGCCCTTCGCTCGGATGATGGTAATTTTGTGGTGATACCCAGAGCCAAAAAGGTGAAGTCCGGCGGTCGCCGGTTCTCTATTAATGCAGGCCAACTATGGAATGCTCTGCCGACGGCCCTGCGGAAAGAACCCAATCTAGTGCGTTTCCGCAAGGCACTGAAAACTTATCTCTTCCCCCGTTAGGCTTTGCTTTAGTTGTGTTTGGGTGGTGGTCCTGTGTTTTGTTTCAGCGCTGGGACGCTCAAGGGCAGCCATGCGCTTTACAAATCTCTTTTCATTTCATTCATTTCATTTCATCTAATCCTGCATTGCTGCACCATTTGTGGTCATTGATTGGTGTTCTCGTTTCCATCCTTGTGCTGCATGGTGTTCCAACTGCTTACCAATGACCTCTCATATTTTTAATTTGGTGTTATTTACCACAAGTTATTTTTCACATGTGGGGCCCGATTCACAGAACTAACTTAAGACAAAATCCTAAACGTACTACTTTTGGTATTCACAGAATGCACTTACTACTTTTGATATTCACAGAATGGATTTACGACTACTAACTTTACGTCCGCACTCAGGCCGGAGATTCTGGCCCGGAGGTGGGGATTCCGGCCCGGAGGTGGGAATTTCGGCCGGTGGCGGAGATTTAGCCATGGCCGGAATCCCCACCTACGGGCCGGAATCCCCACCTCCGGGTCGGAAGTCCCACCTCCGGGCCGGAATCTCCGCTTCCGGGCCGGAATCTCTTGCCCGAGTGCGGACGTAAAGTTAGTAGTCGTAAATCCATTCTGTGAATACCAAAAGTAGTAAGTGCATTCTGTGAATACCAAAAGTAGTAAGTTTAGGATTTTGTCTTAAGTTAATTCTGTGAATCGGGCCTGTGGTAATTATCACATGAGGTAAATAGCACATGTGATAAGCAGTGTACCTAGACCACAGCCATGCACTGTTTAGCACATGTGCTAATCACATGTGATAAATAGCACATGTGTGTGGACGAGTCAGGAGATGTTTTTGCGATTTACCCTGGCATGTGGTAATTAGCACTACGCCTAACTCATAATCCAAGAAGTAAATGTGGAATGAACCAGGGGTGTGGTTGAAAAATGTGGCGTGCTTAATGCAAAATTAGGTGGGGTTTAGGGAGGGATAACAAGTGATTTAGGAAGGGACAGACACACCCACAAAAGAGTACACCAATTGCTATTCACAAACTGCACTTCTAAATCTAATACAGCTAAAAAGTTAACAAGCAGTAGTAAATGTACTCCAGCTCAGACCTGATGTAAGTCCGGCACATAACATGTCCACCCAAAGGTACTGCAACTCTCAATAATACAAAATAATGGAGGCAGGGACTTAAAATGAATCCATAGGAAATAATGTTATATATGTATATATCTACCCCTCACATCAAAATCCTCATTACCTCAAGCCCATGCAGCAGCGGTGCATGTCCGGCTGAGGAGAGCCTGACACAATCCAAAAAGCGACTCTCTGAAATACTAAAGAGATGTGCCCATTCTAAAATGTGCAGTCATGTAATCTTCTATTTTAACTTGTAAGCATAAAAGTGTGGCAAAGTGCAGAGTAAAATCTCCCAATGCGTTTCGACTTACCAGATACCTTGATCGCATGTAGGGGGTGTTTTCCCTTCATGTCAATTTGAACACAATAAGTGTAAGTGATATAAAGAAAGGGCACAAAGTACTGTGAGATGTAATATCAAACATTTCAGCCATCTTGGAGTGTAGCACAAATACTACTCAATGAATGCCACCTGGAATACATACTTTGACCGATCACATTTCTGAATCAGAATGGCAGAAAACAATTAATTACTGCTGATCATACTACAATAAAGTCCATTTCAAAACAAAATTATACCCCAAAAGATGCCACAGCAGTGAAATACTGCACTTTCAAAAGAATACAAAACATAATTACAATCATTTCAGCCATCCTGGAGTGTAGCACAAAAACTATTCAATAAATGCTACATGAAGTACATGGTTTTACTCATCCCAGTATTGAGTCAAAATGGTATGCATTCAAAAATATATAAAGTGAGTTGCTTCTTATATTCATTCAGTAAGACTAACATAAAAACAAAATGATATTACTGGCAAAGCCCTGGTTGTTAAATAATGCACCCTCAAGAAGAAATAATAAACATAGTTACAGTCATTAACTCTTGGATAAGTGTGCACAGTCCATCCTTATTAATAATGTGAAAGTATTAGCCATAGAGGAATCACACCCCAGTGGCTTTAAGTCAAAAGGGCATAGATATGTCAAATAATCATGCCCTAATGGGCTTGGTATAACATAAAAGAGAAGATAGAGGCACATAAAAATAAACAATATCCAAGAAGTTTGAAAAAATGTGTCGCTCCTACAAAGAACGGAGACAATTTATAATATGGAGAATTAGCAGTTGACATAAGACCTAATGGAACCTTAGTAACAAAAAGGAATCAAATCTAAGGCATCATCTGTCTAAATTGCTAAGGAATAAAAAAAGGAAAGTCACTTATTGGCAAATAACCCATACATTAATTGAAAAGTTAACAAAAATCTAAATCTTCTTAGCTCATGCATTGACAGTAGTCACACACTATTCCAAACAGTACCAGGCCCTGTATATAGAAAAAAACCAAGAAAAAACACTTATGTAATAAAACCACAATTAAAATCCTGAGAGATAGCAAGAACAACAACAAATGTGATGACGTAATGCATATATATATATACCCACATTTATATATACACACACACATATACACACTCACACACACACATCTATATATTAATATAGGAAAGCGCACTTCTCGTAGTGGGTGCCGGTGTCGAGGGCGGACTAGTCCTCGCATTAATTTTTTCACCAAAGTTCTCCACAAAGGAAGACACCGCATACCAAGAGAATTCAATATTCCAAGTTTATTGCAAATGTACAATTATCACCATGAAACCACCACCAACGCGTTTCAACCCCACGGTAACCGTGAGCAAGACCCTTGGGGGTTGAAACGCGTTGGTGGTGGTTTAATGGTGTGCCAACCTCTGGGTTCGGATAAAGTTATGTGGAGACTTGCCTAGCGAAGCCTGCTGGGTTAATGTAAAAGGCTCCACGCTAGACACATCGTGGAGTATAAGCCAAGTGGCTGGGAAATAGCAAAATCATTTTTAAAGTAATATCTTTATTACATAACATGTATTTTTAAATATGTTTTAAATATAACAAGTGTTTCATTTAAAGATATATGTTAAATGATTCAATATAGTTCTTAATTTTATACATAACATTTATTTATTTGTAATGCACAGTAAATACATCATAATGTTTTACTGTAGGTGGAATAATACTTTATTAAATATATTTTAAATGAAGACATAATAAAATGAATTACTTTTTTGAACTTAAATTGAGTTAAAATAAAATACTATGTTATTTACTTAGTTCTAAGTTTAGAATAAATGCATACATTTATTTAACATGAATAATTAGCATATTACAATTTTTTTTTGTTTTGTTAATTTTCATAAATATTAAAATGTTTCCCTATACTTTACCATGTGTAACTTTCCACCCGTGTGGTGCAGATCTTCTCCAAGTGTTTATACTCATAAAATCCAGTCATAAAGTTACAATTAGTAACTTTACGGTCATAAACTAACCTCCACTCTCTGGTTTTTGGGGTGGAGAAATGTAAGTATACATTTTTGAGTAAATTTATTTTTGGAATTGGTGAATAGCCAAAATTAGTAAATTTACTCAAACATGTAAGAATACATTTAAAAATGTTGGTTTACTCACTTTTAAGTTTACCTTTCTAGGTGCCAATGTGTTTTACACCATAATTTAGTTTAGTGAAAACCGGTTTCAGAAAGAATTGTGAATCAACAGTGTTGTATGATGGTTCAAGTGGATTAATGCAAGTAATTCCCTGGCACATTAAAAAGGACTCCCATGCTTTAATACAACTGTTGTCTTGGTCAAGCAGGGGAGATTAGAAACAGAATAGTAGTCTGAGTGTCTAAGAAAAGAAAAGTAATCATACTCAAAGTTGTTCAGTGTTTTAGGTAATAGACAGAAAGATTGGCTATCCACAGTCAGGAGCTAGAGATCCAGGTCATAAAGTCACCCACTTGGTTTAAGCACATACACAGAGCTTTATATCATTTTTATTGTTAAAAACAATTGCAGACAGATGGAGATATTGAAAAAGGCAACTTACACTTTGAGTAGCTTTACTACTTTTGGATAGCCACCATTTACATGTGTAAAATTCCTCAAAAGTTTAGACTTGCTTGTCCTTTTGAACCAGGGGGCAGAGTCAAACTTAAGAGTGTACATTGCAACTTCGAAAAAGGAGCAATATCAATTCCAACACCACTTATGGCCAACCACTGATACTGCAACATCATTGCATAAAAAATAATGGAGATAGGGGCAAAAAATAAAATCCCATAAATATAATATTAAATGTAATGAAATTATTTAACATAGTTAAAAATATAAATTAATTTCATTTATTGTTAAAATATACCTACAAATAAAACATGTATAATTTTATTGTAACATATTTTAATAATCTTTTTAAATCTAAAAATGTTCAGTCCCTACCTCCATTGATTTCTAATGGAGTGCGTTGCAGTAACAGTGCTAGACTCCATCACTGTTTTGGGACCTTTTTGGCTGAAGTAAATTTTGAAGTGCAGTCTTTGTACCGCAATGGGCTTACTCTTTTGTGGGTGGGTGCACATCCCCCCCTAAACCCTTCCCTAACCCTCCCATAACCCTGCCTCACTCCTTGACTTTAGTAGTAAGTATTCTCCATTTTCCAGCTATCCCCTCTCTTCCTCTTACATTTACTGCAAACACATATACTCACATGTGCAGAGACTTCACAGTCGGGGTGGAGATCTCCACACACAAAAAGATAGGAGCGGTGGATGTGAAACGTGCACATGCAGGTTTTGGGATAGCATTTTGTGGTACATTAGTAGTACTATTGTAGCACTACTAACATACTACTAAATGTAGTGTGTGATAGACCACCATATATTTACTGATGGGCAAAATTCACAGACAATAATCAAAATGAATAAAGCTGACATCAGAGATGATCTGAAACACAGGCCATGTCCAAGTCCAAACAAGGTTTACATTTTCCAACCATGTTATCCTCCATTTGGTGGTGTAGATCTCTGTCACAAAAACAGTACCTGAGATGGCGTGGCATAATAACCACAGTTTCCGACTTCAGAACTAGAGACCCAGGTTCAAATATCAGCGTCAACTCAACATCCTGTGAATCAGACAAATCACGTAATCTCCACGTGCTAAAAGACAGCGCCTAGAGTTTCTCATGGATGATTAGTCACACTATACAAATCCAAGAATTGTTATGGGAAAGTCGTTGGACATTGATCTCTGTGCTTGGATCTGGACGACAAGCCAAATGTATGACTCAGTTCTGCTGAAGAACTGGCCCAGGCCCATGTTTCCTCCATGCACAAGAGATGAATTTCAAAGATGTTATCTTAGCTGACCTGACTTGTATCTTGATGGCCCTGCCAAATGATAATAGAGTACTGTGGCATACATATACCACCTCAAGAGGTGTGACAGCATCATTGTCACAGGAGATGTGTAGTATCAGTGCTTGGCTGGTCTCTTCAGCTAGGGACTCTTGATTTGTACCATGTTCTTGGGATTTACCACCACCCATAGATGTTGTAATCAGTGCCAGTAACAGACTCGTTATCTGCAACTCCTCTAACAACTTCTCACTGTGTGACATTCCCTCCTGTATCACCCCAAAAACATTTTTGCTGGTCCCAAATAAATAGTTATGAAGCAATGCAAATTGCACATGTTATGCTGCCAAGCTTCTTTTACTAATGGGCAGTCAAAGGTGGACTTTCAATTGTCTTGCTTGAAGGAAATGTTAAAGCCAGCTGGTGTATTCTGTTATTAGATCATTAGAATGTTGGGAGCTTCTGGCTTCTAATGGCTGGTACAAGCCCGGAGCTCAAACATTCCAATGTTTGTTCACTGCCATTGCTGTGAACAAAATGCCTCACAAATTAAAATATTATGCCCTCTAGAGGTGCAATGTTCTAGTACCCTCAGAGACCTCCGTAGCGGGCTCTACTGGCCATTAAAGGCCCGCTCCCTTGTTAAAGGCCCAAGCCGAAAGCTGAAGCGGTCGTTTAATGGCCAGTAGAGCCCACTACAGCAGGCTCTAAGGCTAAAGTGAAAAAGCAGATGACAAAGTCCTACATAATTTCAGAACATTTTGTGACAAGATGTAAGACATCTTTTTCAGACATTCTTTTTTAAAATCTTTATTTTGGTTAATTTCAGGAAATTAACACTTTAAATTAATGCATCACAATATGTTTAATTCCTATGAAAAACATAATACAGAGGATAAAGAATAATTGCAAGAGCAATACATTACTCTGATTCTTCTCATAATAAAGGGCAAGAGCCTAGACCAAAGTTGCAACTACAGGCTAATAATAAATTCACAGTACATCTTTCACTCATGTTCTGATTCCTGATGAAATATATTCTATGGATTTTTCATATTTAAGCACCTATACATTTATCATAAGTGTATTTGATGCTCTTTGTTCCTATTTTGTTTTTATTCCATTTAGAAAAACCCAGGATGTTGATTTCTTTCTTTTTGTGAGTGATTAATGACAGTGCTATTAACATTCTAATAAATATCAATTTAGGATCCTGCTTGAGCAACTTAGCCCAGTGGTACACATTCCAGCATTGCTGTCACTGGATTAGGTTCAATGTTGAAGGTAATAATGTTTTAAATACATTTAGAGGCAGCAAGCAAAACTGTGAGAAGATCCAAGTCATGGGAGCCCAGTTTACCATAATAGCAATATTGCTAAATGGGCATTTATATTAAATCATAATTCTGAATTTATGTAGTTTTTTAAGGGTGGGCTATAGCAACAAGGGCCCGCATTACAGAAGTGCCACGGGGACGCAATGGGCATTTTGCCTGTTTTGTGCACCCTCAGGGCAATTTGGTATTACAGAAGGGGCCATAGACACTTGTGCTGCCCCTTCTATAATACAGATAGTGCTGGCACACATGTAGCACCAGCACTGTCGAGAGAGGGTGCTTCCTCATTTACATGGGTGCATGGCCCCATGCAAATGATAGAATCTCTTTACCTCTCTGCATGCATGTATTATAGACCCGAGCGCAGAGGCAAAGAAGCTGGCAGGAGGTACAATGACAGCGCGCCACAAAAAGGTGGCATTATGTCAGTGTGTCCTCTGATGGCAGCTCTCTGGAGGGATCAAGAGGGAGTCCTATGGACCTCTCAGGCATCCTCTTGCAGGTGAGTGCAGTCACTCACAAAACCCACATGCAAGGGGACCTCTCTCCCCTCTTTAAAGTGCAATCTGGCTGCTTCCTGGGCAGTGAAACACAGAGCGGCTTTGAAGCAGCCCTATGGATTTCATTTGAATGATCTGCCCCCAGGGCAGCATGAGTTTGCAGCTGCCCTGAGGACAGCATATTCAACCTAATAGGGTGCACTTTGCCTGTTTAGGCACAGCTCACCTGTTTGAAGGGTACATAATATGATGGAGATAATAAGGCCTTTGATGGAAAGAACTGTTCCTGAAATTAGCCCCTTTATGGCAGCTAAATTTAAATTAATAGATTTCAGACTAGGCTGATAATGGGAACTCTGATCTTATATTATGTAAGTATGTTTCAATTAGGGGTGGGTGAAGTGTTTTGTTTCACCCACAGAATCAGCAGAAATTTGGACACTCCACGTTACTCTTTAGCTTGGAGCTCTGACCAAATTTTACCAATTGCTGCATGCTGTAAATTTTCTCCCATGAGGCTTCACAAAATGTGAATTGGCAAATGTGAGCTAGATTTGACATTCCCCTAGCATGAATTTCTAATGCTGTGGGTCCAGTAGATTTGCTGCCACTCGAGTAGATTGTTCTACTTGAGTTGCAGCAAAATTAACTCAAATGGCTGCATGCACCTTGCTCAGCTCATGGTGCCGTTCATGCTGATTTTCAGCACTGCTTCTGCTACCGGTGATAAATTGCAGGGTGAGCTACATACTTTTTGTGGAACTCCATGGAAGCTCGCAGAGTTTTTATGTAACCCTGTGGAGTTCTGTGGAGTGAAACTCCTTGAGTTCTACCCACCCCTAGTTTCAATCAATTATTTTTTCGTTCCACGTTTTGGAACTTTGCCTTTTCGTGCAGTTGGCGATGCATCATTGGTGACTGTGGGTGGTGTTTTATCTCAGCAACATGCAGTTTCTGGTCAACCTATTTCTGTCATCTACTATTCCCGTAAAGTATCCTCTGCAGACCATAATTATCTTGGCAGACCATGAACTGTTAGCCATAAAGTACGCA
Source organism: Triturus cristatus (assembly GCF_964204655.1). Taxonomy (NCBI): domain Eukaryota; kingdom Metazoa; phylum Chordata; class Amphibia; order Caudata; family Salamandridae; genus Triturus; species Triturus cristatus. The sequence continues at coordinate 917,558,457 of NC_140581.1, read as the reverse complement.
ATTTGGAAATGATGGCATTAGAAGATATATTTAGGAGGAGGAACATTGCTGAAATGTAATTCCCTTGGAAAAGTCAGGCCATGGAAGATTCTCAAAAGAGAACACCCTTTAGTGGCAATGGTCATGTTTTCCCACCCCCCAAATCTTTGACAGATCAAGTTCCTAAGACAGGGTATCCATAGCCTTGTTTCCCCATAGCATACATTTTCCCTCTGGTCTTCTGTCCATTTGTACATTACATTAAGCTATACCAACTCTTTTTCTCATGTTGCTTTTTCCGTACTCATACAAGCTCATGTATTTTCATACATTCTATATAAACTGCTCCCAAACTGTGTTGTATAGCGATGCAATAAAAACAAATATGAGTAAATAAATCAATTAGATTCTGGGATCATGCCGCACAATCACCACAGGCACCATAAAAATGTAATATCCTGACCACAATAGTGTATTTCTAGGTGTCTGGGAATCTGGCTGAGTCAATGGAGTCTTTGAGGATAGGTGTTAGTACTTCATTGATCGATAGTCCTGTGGTAAAGGCATGGTAGGGCAAGGGTCAGAAGGGGCCCTTGAGTGGATGGTCTTCATGGTATCTGTAGTTTCGATAGTGGTGAAGGTGGGCCACAAGATCAGGGTTCATTCTTTGGTCACAATGGGTAGTTGAGTTGCAATGATGATGGGGCCCAGTTGAGAGTCTAAGTTGCCATATATTGAGGCGATTTTGTTATAGAAGAATTCCCAGAGTTGTTGAAAAGGTCTTGCGAGGGGATGATGTTGTTGGAGGTGGCATGAAGTGCAACAAAATCCTTTATGATGGCAAAGATGCCCTTGCTGCTGTTTGTGTCATCATTCATGTGGTCTGCAAGAGTTGTGTGCTTGGTGTTTCACATCTGCTGGTGGTAGGTGCTTAGGGTGGATTTGAAGATGTCTTTATATGTGGTGTCTTGACATGTTCTCCATTTGTGCTCCAGTTGCTTGTAGTGGCATTTCATCAGCCTGAGTTCCTCTGTGTACCAGCAGGTCTGTGATCAGGCTCTGCCATTTCAATGTGCTTGAGCAGAAACCAGGGTGTCACTGCATGAAGTGATCCAGATGTTAAGGTTCTTGATAGCTTTCAGCGAGTTACTGGTGTGTTTCTGCCAGTATGCTGAGAACGCATAAGCCAAGACCCCTTCTGTGATGCTTTTCCAGCTGTGATGTGCCTGTCTGGTGGTGGTAGGTCTGCGGTGGTGCCGAATGGGTACCCAGAAACTGATGAAGGTGTGGTCTGCCTAGGTCATAGTTGTGGGCTTGTTGGCTGTGTTGTTGTCGACTGAGGAGAAAATCAGAACCAATAGGTGTCCGGCAGTGTGGGTGGGTTTGGAAACATGCTGGGTGATGACAAGGCTTCCGAGGTTTCTAAAAGGTCTGTAGAGTTTGGGCCAGTTTGGGTCTTCTAGGGGAAAATTAAGGTCTCTGAGGATTATGAAGGTGCTGGGGTGGATGATGAGGAGGTGCAACAAAGTCTGCGAGGTCGCTGGAAGAATTGTGTGGGATACTGGTGGTATCTATATGAGGGTTCTGCCCAGAGAGACGATGACTGTGGTGCATATCTTGAATGTGAGGTGTTCCATTTAGCTGATTGGAGTGTCTATATAGGTGGTGCAGCTAATGGTGCCTTTGAATATGATGTTGACTCTGGGCTTGTGCTGATGGTTTTGCATGGTGATATTGTAGCTAGTGAGAATGCTGTAGCGACATCCAGTGCAGAGTTTGTGGGAAAGCAGGTGCAGAGCGTGGTCATGCATTAGGTTTCATACCTCCATTGCATGTTTGGTGAGTGAGTGTTGAGTAGCATGCATGCAAGTAAGATGTGCTGCATAGTTGGTGAATGGTCTGTGAGAGAGTGAGTGGGCGGCTGGTTTGTGTTAGTGTGATCAAGGCTGAGACATGGGCAAAACACAAAGGGTACTTCTTCAAATAAACCCTTCTTGCACATCAACTCTGAAGTTCAACTACTGTGCTGATGCTCTCTGTGGGATATATTGGGGATACCTACACCCCTACATGCACCAACAGCGCCAGGGCCAGAGGGGATTTGGGCAAGTGAAGGATTCTAATCTTCACGCCCGTGGCCTTCCCTGCATTAGACTGGGACTAGCTGGATGAAGCCCGCAGAAGCCCGCATAAGGGGACGATCATGAACTGAGTCAGAGGACTTTGGGGACTCGGAACCCGAGCGGTGAGTCTTTTCATGCTGTGAACCTGACTTTCATATTGGGGCAGTTGCAAACCCCTATATTGGAGGGACTATTTCCAATTCACTAAGCGGTTTGAGTGAATGTACACAACTGTATTCAGATTTTGGTGTTGGCCATTAATTTAGGATTATGGAATTTTGAGTGGGAAAACCAATGAAAGTAAGTGGCAGACCTGCTACTCTCTGAGCCTATGACAGGCAGCACCGCGGGATGTGAGTCCAAGCAAGGCGCCTCAAACATGACTCTTTAACAAAGGTATGACAGACTTGGGAGACTGCTCAAGAAAGAATTAGACAAGTGGTGGGAGGCTTTCTCCCTAAAAAAGTGCATTGGAGGTGCAACGATAACTAGAGGGCTGCGGATTTTTACTATACCATTGTATGAGGAACCCGAGCAGTGGCAAGCCAACGTGGAAAACTGTTCTATGGGCATGTTGGAAGTATTAGTTATATGTGCCTTGTGGGACTTAGAGAAGATACTGCTAGAAATACAATTCACTATTGAATGTTTGAAAGCAAATGATGCAAGAGACAACTTTGAGGAATTTCTTGACTAAATGATTAACAGCCTGAATACACTGGAAGAGGAAATCAAACTTAAGAAACAAAGAAAATACCAGAGGGACTATGATGATTATCGGAGTGGAATGAGGTTTGGTAGTCTCAGTAGAAATTAGCAGTAAAATGTCAACTTATTGAGACAAGAGAAAAGAGCAAATACACAAATATATAAGATACAGGAAGGTAGTGACACCTCTGAAGGCAGTACGGCAAATGTGAGTAGCACAGCCTCCCCCGAAAGCAGTTTTTTTGATGTATGTCTCCTCCTTATTATGGGCTGATAGCAGAACTCAACCAGCAAAGGAAGACCAAGAGGTTGAGGAGGTAAAGGAAGAAGAGGTGACAAATGGGGAGAGGTTGAAGACTCTGAGCTTGTCAACAAGACCCCCATGGGAACAATGACCAGGGGTCAAATGAAGGCCAAATAATGGATGGCAAGAATGTAATCAATTTGACTCAATGGATACTAAGAAAGGTTGAACTAAGTGTGTTATTGCATGGTCTCTCTTTTTGACCAACAGCTATGTTTAACTATGCACAGATCAGTATTGATCTTTTTACATTTGTAGGGAAGTTGAAATGAAGAATTCAAAGTGAGGGACAATAAAAGTGGGGCGGAGAATGAGAAACCTACCCCCACGAATTTGAGTATCAGGGATGTAGATGCCTTCCTTACATTGATTCAATTGAATTATGATAGTGCGGTAGATAGGGACCTTACATTAATGTGGATGATTTGGGGATTATTGTTGATTTGAGTTCCCCCAGTGGCTACACACCACCCTCTAAGTTTACACCTAATATGCTGTATGATTCTATTGATGCCTTCCACAAGACAGTGAGACATGATCTTAAAACAATTTGGAGACACGGTAAGAATAAGACCTCTAATTTGAGACGGAGCCAGTTCAGGGCTCTGAGGGGCTAACAGAATGAAAGAGATTTTATCGTTCAACCTTCTGACAAAGGAGGGAATATGGTTATCATGTCCATGGCTGTGCATTTAGCAGAGGGTGTACAACAGCTCAGTGATTCCATCTCTTATATTAAGATTGAGAAGGGGGATGTATTATCAACCAACAAACAATATGGGTAAATGCTCATGGTTTGGATGGATCGGGGGTTGTTGGGATGGGAAAAGTTCATGTTTTTAAAATGTGAACAACCCAGGATTCCAATCTTATACCTGCTCCCCAAGTATATAAGAGTTTGGCCAATCTTCCAGGAAGACCTATAGCCTCGACTCTGGGTAGTCTCCTTAAAAATGTATCCTGATATGTGGACTTTTTTTTATATGTCCCTCTGTTGTGTTTTTGCCCTCATATATAGAGGACTTATGTTTTGACTTACTTATGATTGAAGGCATCAATTGGGAACCTGACTTTCTTTTGAACACGTTAGATATGAGCATCTTGTATACAGGCATTAAACATGAGCTGAGGATGAAAGCTTGTAGGCATTTTTTACTTGCAGGGTCATTGTCTTATCTCCTTCATGAAGAGATGTTACCTGAAATGTTACATTTTTGTCTGACCAACAATCAATATCTGTTTGGTGATCAATTGTGCAAACAACTATAAGGTACCGCCAGGGAACTTGCTTTGCCCAGCTATGCGAATCTGCTTATGGGCTGGTGGGAAGAACAGGTCCTTGGCATCATCGATGTGTTCATGGAACATCATGATGTGAATCAGGTTTATTGGCAATGTAATTGTCATTTGGAAAGGCTCAGTATGTGTGGCATAAAGATTTGTTAAATCTCTGAATGCAAAAAGTTGGAATTCGCAGCAAGGGTGGGCGTGGTGGGCATAGTGGGGCTATGTGGAGCAGCGCGTAGTGTGGCAAAATCTACGCACACTCGCACGCTCCGCATAGCCCCACTACGCGCTGTCCGCCTCCCACCCGCCCTAATTTAAAAATAATTAAAATAAGTTTAAAAGTAAATATAAACCTCTTACCTTAAGCGCGGCATTCCGGGGCTCCCTCTTCTTGCTGATGGTAACTTCTTCACGCAAATGCGCATGCGTGGACGCTCGCGCAGGCGCATTTCTCACGAGGAATGCGCATGCGCGGGCGTCCGCGCATGCGCATTTGCATGAAGAAGTTACCGTCAGCAAGAAGAGGGAGCCCCGGGACGCCGTGCTGAAGGTAAGAGGTTTATATTTACTTTAACCTTATTTTAATTATTTTTAAATTAGGGCGGGCGGGAGGCGGGTGGCGGGCAGCTCTGCTTCGCTACGGTGTGTGCGTAGCGCTGCCTGCTTCACCTACTTCATAAATGGCGAAGCAGGCAGCGCTACGTGCACTCCGTGGGCGAAGTGGAGCACAATACCCAGGGTTAATTCGCAGTTCAAAGGGAAACATCATTGGGAAAAGTATTTAATTTCATGACATCAGATTAGAAGCAAGTGGGCATATACTTAAGATCTACTTATATAGGAAGCCCACTTCAGGGAACTGTATGCTACACACTAGCAGTAGTCACCCCCGGAATCTGAAACAGGGTATCCCTTATGGGTAACTCTTGAGGGCAGAGCAGAACTGTTATACAGAAGAAGGTTCCCTCTTAGACCAAGAGATTATGATAACTAGATTCAAGGACAGGGTTTACTCCAACTCTTTACTGGAAGGGGCAGTGACTCATGTGAAGGAGGTTGACAGGGACAATCTATTGACTGCTGCAAGGGGGGGATGTGGAGAATGGATAGATAAGATTCAGCACAACATATAATAATCAAGCAGGTGACATTAAGAGGATCTTTAGAAAATGTTGGTTCGTTTTCAAAACTGACCCAGTGGTTTCAAATGAGATACCTGATTTCCCAAGGGTGACCTTCAGTAAAAGTGGCTCTTTAAGGGACAAACTCAGCAGGATTTATGTATTGAGTAAATATGATTTGACCTTTTTGTCAACGAATGTTTTTTACAGGTGCAGGAAGTGTAAGGCCTGAAGGTTCAGCCACCATGCTTTTGAACATGGAACACCCATGGGGGAGAATACACAGATAAACACTTGAGCTGTAATTCAGATGATATAGTTTACATTTTGGTATGCTAATGTAGCAAACATTATATGGACAGTATGATTCATTCTATGAAAACGAGGTGTTGAAGCACATGAGGTCAATACACAATTTGGACTGCCAACTTTCCAGTGGTGAGGCACTTTTCAGCTGAACATAACAATAACAGAAATCTCCTTATCTTCCATGCTATTGACTGGAATCCCCCCATGAAGAAACGAGGATACAAAGAAGTGTCCCACCGGAGGTTGGAATTGAAGTTCATCATTGAGCTAGAAACTAATATGCCACAATGCCTCACTACTGATTTCTGATAAGTGCCTACTTCACACACACATAAAACATCTTTTTTTTTAAAGTTTTATACAGCGTGAACTCAACCCGAAGGTATCAGAGCGCTTTACATGAGCACCTGTTACGTTACAGACAGACACATTCTTTTTTCTTAGGCACAGGGAGATTAAGTGATTTGTCCAGAATCACAGGATGTTCAGCGTCCCTGCCGAGACTCGAACCCGGGTTCCCCAGTTTCGAGGTTGACTGTTGTAGCAGTTAGGCCACATCCTCTCCCCATCTTCTTAAGGACCTTTCTGTATGGAACCTTTAGAAATAGAATCGCAGCTAGAAAAGCAATACTAATAAAAACTATTGTATGTTTTAGGTTCGAGGACAAAAAGCACTACTAGAAACAGGCAGGAGTTGGATGCCCAGGTTTTTAGGAGGTTTCCTTTAGTTATTATAATATAAAAAATGTTTTTTGCATTGGACATATATTTTGTCATGAGCTTTAAAATATTTCTGTTGTGAAACTGGATTGCGGACCATATCCTCAGTGGACAACAATGGTGTTCTGACAAAATGTAATGGAAAGAATATTGTGAGACAAATATATGATGTCTTAAATATTGGGATATCATAACATTTGTGGGTCAGAAGTTCGTACTTAACATTACTGTTTAATGTTTTTTAATATCATCAAAAATAACATCATATCATTGTAATATGTAATGCTTTTAAGCATATATTTTGTGTATTCTCTTCAATTAATATATTGCATTTCTTTTTAAAATATATATTTTTTTGTGTAATAATTTTAGCAGCAGGGTGTTGAATTTATAAGGGAATAGGGTGGGAAGTAAATAAAAAGTTTTAATTTCGATAACTTGTGTGATAAAAAAAATATTTTTATATTACATTTTTGTAAATAATTTAGTTTTAACTTTTTTATATTTTTAAAGTTGGAAAAAGTATGTTGCTCTGTGTATATTCTTGTAAAACATTTTTGTTCCTTTTTAAATTATTTTCCACCTTATGAATTAAAAACATAGATGCAATTTATATTTATAATGAAGAATATTGCTCATATTTTAGCTATTCTTTTTAAAGCTAAAGTGTATGTTTTAAATAATTATACTTATCACTTTTAAAGTTATATTAAAAGCTTGTTACATTCAATCAATCAATCAATCAAGTGTCTTGTAAACAGAGACTACTCACCTGAAAGGGTCTCAAGACACTGGGGGGGAGGCTGCTGATCCATCAATGGCACTGTGGTTCAGTCAAAGAGCCGGTCTTGAGGTCCTTCCTGAATTGAGGCAGTGACGGTGATTTCCTAAGGTGGAGAGGCAGGGTGTTCCAGGTCTTTGCTGTGAGGTAAGAGAAAGATCTTCCTCCAGTCATGGTCTTGCAGATACATTGGGATGGTGGCCAGGGCCAGCTGGTTTGTGTGTGGAATATGAGGCGGGGGTTGAGGTACACAGGTCCCACATCATGTAGGGCTTTGTAGACATGTGTGAGGAGATTGAAGGGGATTCTTTTGTTGACTGGGAACTAGTGGAGGTCATTCAGGTGGCTGGTGATGTGGCTGCAGCGGGGGATATTGAGGATGAGTCTGGCGGAGGAGTTCTGAATGTTCTGCAGTTTCTTGAGGAATTTCTGGGTGATGCCTGTGTAGAGTGTGTTGCCATAGTCTAGTCTGCTACTGGTGAGTGCGTGGGTGACCATGTTTCTGGACTCTGTAGGGATCCATGTAAAGATCTTTCAGAGCAGATGTAGCGTGTGGAAGCAGGATGATGAGATGAGATGAAGTTGATCTGGCAGTTCATGGTAAGCAAGGAGTCAAGGATGATGTTGAGGTTTCGTGCATGGTCTGTGAGGGGAGTTCCAAGTGCTGTGGGCCTCCAGGAGACCTCCCAGGTGGAGCCAGGATGAGGACTTCGGTCTTCTCTGAGTTGGTCTTGAGGCAGCTGTCCTTCATCCAGGTGGTGACAGCCTTCATCCCGTCGTGGAAGTTGTTCTTGGCAACTGTGGGTTCGTTGGTGAGGGAGAGAATCAACTGGATGTTGTCGGCATAGGAGATGATGTTGATCTGTGGTGCCTGACGATGGCTGCAAGCGGGTCCATTTAGATTTTAAAGAGAGTGGAGCTCAGGGAAAAGCCCTGAGGTGCTCCGCAGCTGATCTCTGTGGGTTCAGAAAAGATTGGTGGAACTCTGACTCTCTTGTGTTTGGCCGGTGAGTAAGGAGCGGATCCATTCCAGGGCTTTGTTGTGGATGCTGGCGTTGTGGACTCTTGTGCATAGGGTGTGGAGGGAGACAATATCGAAGGTGGCCAAAAGGTCCAGAAGGATGAGGGCTGCAGTTTCACCTCTGTCTAGGAGGGTGTGGACGTCGTCTGTGGCAGCAAGCAGGGTGGTCTTGGTGCTGTGTTTGCTTTGGAAGCTGGATTGGGAGAGGTCCAGGATGTCGTTCACTTCGATGAACTCAGAAAGTTGGGCATTAATGGCCTTCTCAATGACCTTTGCTCAGTATGGGAGCAGAGAGATGGGTCTGAAGTTCTTGAGGTCCATCGGGTCGGCAGAGGGTTTCTTCAAAAGGGGTTGATTTCTGCATGTTTCCAGTCTTCTGGGAAGGTGGCAGAGATGATGGAGCAGTTGATGGTGCGATGGAAGTGTTGGCTCTGTTGAATATGTGGTGTGGGCAGAGGTCTGAGAATGCTCCGGAGTGGATGCTCTTCATGATCTTGAGGGAAGTTCAACTGAGCAGGGCCTGCTGGGGTCCGGTGTCATTGGGTGCTGTGGCTGTGGGTGGGTTGGTTGGGTCTTGGGTCTTGAGGCTGTCAAAGCTGTCATAGATCTCCTTAATCTTGTAGTGGAAGAAGGTGCCGAGGTGGTTGCAATGGTCTTGAAATGGTAGGATGTCTTCTGTCTCTGCCCTGGGTTTGGGAAATTCTTTGACCACAGCTAAAGGTTCTTTACTATTGAGTGAGTTGGCGCTGATCCTTTCTTGTAGGGCCACTTTGTTGTTTTAATGAGGTAGTGGTGTGCGGTGACAGTGGTTTTGAAGTCTGAGTGGTCTGCTGGGCAGCCGCGGCCTGTGGAGGGAGTTCCGTGGGGCGGAAAGGCGGGGCGGGGGAGGGGCAGCGTGGGTGGTACTAAAAACCGGAATATGGATAATTGGAGGTAAGTAAACAATTAAATAAATAAAAAGAATTACGTAGCGCGCGCTGCATCGCATTTTGCGATGCAGGGCGCGCTACGAAATTCGTTTTATTTATTTAATTGTTTACTTACCTCCAATTATCCATATTCTGGTTTTTAGTACCCCCCACGCTGCCCCTTCACCTCCCCCTGCCTTTCCGCCCCACGGAACTTCCTCCACGGGCCGTGGCTGCTGCTGGGGTCTTGCTGCTCCTCCATCTCTTCTTCAGCTGTGTACAGGTGCATCTGGACTCATGAAGGGTGGAGTGTCGCTTGCCTGGGGCTCTCTTGAGGGGAGCCAGTGTGTTGCTCAGTTAGAAATCCATCGGTGGAAGTTGCGTGCTGAGGTATTAGCATCTGTGGATGTCATTGGTGAGGTTTTGCTGAGGGAGATGGTGAGCTGTTCTTCGGTGACCTTGTTTCAACTTCTGTAAGGGTAGCATGGGCGTGGTGGTGTATGGGGGGTTTTGTTAAAGAGAAGTGGATTCAGACGGTGGTTGGTCCAAAGGAGCTCAGAGGTGTGGCTGAAGGTGATGTTGTCATTGACTTTTTGGGGAATAATTAATTTTGATACCTAAAACCCACCACTTTCCTCAATGTGTTTAAGTTTAGAATGGGAATTGTACATCTGAGTCCCCAAAGTCCAACACTTCCCCCTGTGTGGTTAATTATGGAGTGGGAGGAGTAAGTCTGAAACCCCCTAAGTCCATACCTTTCCCAAAATGTTGCTAAGTGTGGAGCGAGAATAGTAAATATGATCCCCTCAAACTGTAACACTTTCCCAAATGAGTGAGAATAATTCATTTGAACCCTCAAGGTGCAACACTTTCCCCAGTGTTGTTAAGTTTGGATTGGGAAAATCAGCCATGAATTTGCTAAAGTCCACCATTTTAAAAAAAATGTTATTAGATTTGGAGTGGAAATTATAAATATGACATTCCTAAAGTCCACAATCTCCACAGTGTTGTTAATTTGGGGTGTAAATATTAAATCTGAACTCACTCCAAAGTTCAACACTTTACCCAACGTGGTTAAGTTTTGAGTGAGAATATTAGATTAAATCCACAAAGTCCAACATTTTCCTCAAAGTGGTTAAGTATGGAGTGGGAATAGGAAACATGAACAAAACAAAGTCTACCACTTTCCACAATGTGGTTAAGACTGGAGTGTGAATAGTTAATCTGAACCCCCCCAAACTCCGACATTATCCACAATGAGGTTAAGTTTGAAGTGGGAATAGAAAATGCACAAAGTCTATAACTCCTCCCAATCTGGATACATCTGCAGTGGGTATAGGACATTTTAAACATCCCCCAAAGTGCAACACTTTCCACAATTCTGCTATGTCTGGAGTTAGAACAGTAATTTTGAACCTCTCAAAAACTCAATACCGTACTCGAAGTAGTTCGGCTAGAGGTGGCAATAGTAAATATAAACCCTCTCCCAAAATCCTATCTCTTTCCCTACTGTTTTTGGATGTAGTGGGAATAATAAATATGAACCCCCCTCCCAGCCCCTTCCCCAGTGTAATTAGTTTTGGAGGTAGGATAGTAAATCTGATCACCCCACCGCCTCCCTTAGTTCCTTTTTACAGTCTGATAAAGTGGGTGTAGAAAATTAGGCGTTCACTAAAGTGCACTTTCTCCAATGCGAGTAAGCATTTATTGGTAATAGTAAATGTAATATCCATAAACTGTTAGCATTTGTTTCTATTTTTTGTATTGTACCTTTAAAAACTTATAGTAATTTCTAAGACAAAAGTTTTTTTATTAACATAGCGTTTTTTTAATTATCCTTCTTTATGTTTTATGTTTTATGTTTTCAATTCATCATTTTTAATATTCAACATTTTCACTGTGCTTTTTAGTGTGATATTTAGTGTGGAAAATGTCACTGGCTAGGACTTCAAATTCGAAATTGCAAGTGTTGCCTTATTTTATTTATTCATGTTATTGGAAGGGCAATGTTAAATATGCTGTTGTTATGTTTGTTTGTTGATAGATATGTTTTTATAATTGTTAGCATATTTGTACAGGTGATAGCAGAATGTTAGTTTTCTTAAAAGAGAAGGGCCATTTACTGTTGCGGGCACTAGGCCTACCTACACAAGTGAGATAGAATTTATATCGGGAGACTTGGGGAAATTCTGGATGGAAGGAAGCTTTTGGCTCCCTGTAGCTTCCAGAAATTTACATCACCGAAATGTGAGGAAAATTTGTTTTTATAGGCAAAGTGTGAGGTTTGTAGTGGATTCCGGGTAAGAAAACATTAGGAGAGTCATGCCAGTCACCCCATCCTAGATTCCCCCAGGTGTTCTGTTATAAAAAATGTGCAGGTTTGCTAGGCTCCCCTAGGTGCCAGCTGAGCTAGGACCCATAGTCCACAGCTACCCACATTCCAAAAAAGGGTCAGTTTTGAGTGGAAAAATGTGATGTGTCCATGTTGTGTTTTGGGTACATGCCTGCCTACCCACACAAGTGAGGTACCATTTGTATTAGGAGACTTGAGTGGAATGCTGGGTGGAAGGAAGTTTGTTACTCCTCACAGATTCTAGAACATTCCAACACAGAAATTTGAGGATTTGTTTTTTTTCTGTCAAAGTTTGGCTATTTGCAAACGATTCTGGGTAAGAAAATCTAGTCAGAGCTACCCATGTCACCCCACCCTGGAATTCCCCCAAGTGTCTACTTTGAAAAATATGCAAATTTGCGAAGTTTTCCTACAGGCAGGCTGGGTTAGGGCCAACAAAAATGTGATGTGTCCATGTAGTGTTTTGCTAATAAAACTACCCAAAAAGGAGACATAGAAGAAAAAAAGGGGAAGAGAGAGAAGAAAAGACAGCCAATATTTTTTAGGCACATGATACCCATATATACAATATTTATAAGCACTCAGCATTGGTTGGGCTTCACTTTCCATCTGTTTTCCGGACGAGTTCTTGACCGTTATGCTGGTGGGACCAGGCTAAGCCAAGAGGGGCAGTGAGTACTATTCTGGTTTATCTTGCTTTAGTTTTTCTTTGCTAACTATTTTCTGCTCCTTTTGTTGCTATGTGTAATCGCCTGCATTATGTCGTATCTCTTCCCTTAAAAATTCGGGAGGGCTGGTTCTCGTCATTACTTATTTTCCGTGCAATAATTGTGCCCTTTATCGGTATGGCATACTTTGGTATGATTATTTCAGTGTGAACATCCTCCCTACCAGGTTGTCGTATTCATACCCTCTCCTATCCCAGGTAAATCTGATGCCGGAGTGTTTTCTGTATACTCAGTACCTTTTTGAACATTTCATTTGCATTAATATAAAAATATTTTTTGACATAATTATCGCAGCATGAACATCCTACATTATGAGGCCGTTGCGTTCCTAAATCCCCATTTATGTTTTATCTATGCTGAGTTTAGTGCCTGAGTGGCCTTTGTATACTTAGTACATCCTTTTAACTACACATACACTAAAGAATAATCCCCTTGATAGTTTGTCCACCTTCTGACATTTGTCTTTGTACATTTTCAGATTAAGTGAGCCCATCACCTGTGATCTCCTATACCAGCCCGGTTGTTTAATTCTTCTCTCATTACATCAACTAGTAGGTATAGTATGTTTTGATTGTCCAGTTCAGGGTAGCACTACTGGTTATTATGCAGTTCTTTATTTTAATTTTATTTACTTTGCTGTTTTGGACCCGTGGGAAGCAGCTCATTTAGTCCTGTCTCCTTCAATAACTTTTGAAGTCCTCTGAACTACTTCATCATCTTTGGCCCCGTGAATTGTCATAATTCAATGAGGCTGTAAGTATTTAGTTTAGACAGCCCATTATATTGTGTTCCGAGTTGTCATTTTCTTTATCTTTCCTTCATCCTTTTCACTTTGCAGTTTTAATATGAAACGGTTCAATTTGTATCCGTACGAAGTTTTGTCTCTTGATGTGATTTCTCATCTGTATTAGTTCCTGGATAAATCATTTAGTAGGTTTCACTCAATTAAATCTCTCTTTGGAAATGGATTGTCTAACTTGACTGAATGTTTTGTCGCACTGACTCTGACTTTGTACCGGTTGTGGGTCTTTTGGTTTTGGCTTATCCCTCATTTTTCTTTGGATCTTGTTCTTTGCACATTTATTCTAAACTTTCTTGCACTATATTTTCTAAATAGTGACTGTTGCTATTTTAAATATGCCTGATACCATGTACATATTTTCTTTTTTAGATGTTTTATTGATAATTGCTTGGACGCTCCTAAGTTTATTGTCTTGTCCTGATGATGATGACCGTCTAACTTCATTTTTGGTCGCATTCTTTTGCTGTGTGCTGTTTCTGTTTTTTCTGAACCCCGCCCTTGTATACTGTCCCTCAGCCCCTTTGTTTGATTATACACTTTTTGGGTGGTTTAATTATTTGAGTGTTATACTTGAACCCTTGTTTGGATTCCAGTGTTACTTTGCCCCTGGTTCAGGTAATAGGGTTGACCCTGTTGTATGTAACTCATGTAGTGTTTTGAGCCCTTTCCTGTCATTAGAACAAAAAATACTTTTTTTACCTTCCAATTGTAAAAAGTAGTCATTTTGAAAAATACCCTCTAAATCATATACTAGCATGGATACCCACGAATTCATAGGAGTACGAAGAACCACTGCTCCATATAGCGCATGATTTCTTGTTTTTGCAGCAAGCCGCCTAATGGCTATCGGATGGTAAGAACTGAGAGAAATTGCTGTTAGCGGACGGGACACATGCTCTTACCTTACTGCAATTGTTGTTATCGAGGGGGGCATGATGCGTCGCCAGTATAGTACCTAATTAGGCACATGGCATCCCCTAGGGAGCAGGCTGTCAAGGTAGTACTGGGTAAAGCCTCTTTTATGCAAGAGTTTGAATTTTGGGCTCTAACAGTGTTTCGTACACTTACTGACTAGGTCAGTGTTACTGCTTGGTTGGGGGCGGTTATGAGACTCTTGTTGACCTGTATCCAAATGAGAACTTTATTACTTTTGAGACAGTGTAGGAGGCTTATGGAGTTCACAGTGGGCAATTCTTAACACATGGTAGCATAGCTGCCATAGTTCGAAAAATATGGCCCATGTTCCCTGTTGCTCCGTCTACATCACTATTGTTTTGAGGGCTGTTGGAGCTGGTGGGTCGGGGGGTGTCATCTGATTTTGCACTTATATAGAGTCATAATGGCTGACAGACCCTGGGCTCTGTTTCCTGCCAGGGTGGCTTGGTACGAGGACTTGAGGGTGGTTTTGGAAGATGCACAATAGGATAGGTCCTGTGCCCTGGTCCATACTGTTTCCTATAATGCACAATTTAAGTTAGTTTGTTTCAAGTTCTTTCACTGCACGTATATCACACCAATGTTGCTTAACAGGATTGAATCAAGTAGGCTTAGTGGTTGCCACCAATGCCAGGCTCAGGTGGCAACTTTCCTACACCATGCTTGGAATTGCCCACAGGTGAACTCATTCTGGATATTGTTGTGGCACGAGTGGCTATGGTTGTTTGGGATTCAATAGGGATGGACCCAGTTGTTTGTTTGCTGGGGGATGTTAAGCGGTTTAAGGGGGAAAATGGAATTTAAATAAATTCCTGCACCTGCTGTTGTTATAGGCAGAAAGATGAGTTGCAATTACCTGGATGGGACAGACTGGGCCCAATGAGGACGGATGGGTGAGAGATGTAAAGGAGCGGGCAGTCGCAGAGGAAGTACGCATCAAGAAGTGTTGAAATGATGAGAAGGTGGGAGGGCGATGCTTGCTAAGTTTGTGAATCAGGGAGATCATGGGACACTATCTCAGAGGACGTGATGTATTCCCCTCCTGCCCCCAATGCTACAGCCCGTGCAGTTCTTTGAGAGGAAAATGCTGGGGTGTGATACACATGTATTATTGTGGGATTTGCTTCATGATAACCAGTTACTCCATGTCAAATGTTTGGAGATAGTGAGTTTTATCTTTGATTCTTTCTTTGAATTGTTGTTTATGTACTGCAAACAATAAAAGATGTATTTAAAAAAGTATGGGTGTTTCTGTTTCAGGCAGATTAAATGGTGTTGTTTATTGTGTTCATAGAGTTCTTGCTGTTAAGTCTAAATATGGCAGGTCTGCAATGTTAGGCAAGAGTCTCACTTTGCCATTTAGAGTGCATGCATGTGTTTAGTATGTTTGGAAAGGTTTGGTTTGAGTTCAGTTCAGGACGGATCCATTCTTAGCTTCAGTTAATTTTGTTCTTTAAGTAAAGTAGAAACTCACGCCCCTCCAGGTAGTGTAAGAGATTGTCCACTTAATGGCTAGTGCTTCTTTCTCAACAATAGTATAGTTTCTCTTCTGTCAGCAGAGTTTTCAGCCAATAAAAACAATGGGTTTCTCAATCTCTGCTTTGTCTGTTTGAAACAGGACTGCCCCTAGTCCTACGCTAGAAGCGTCTATCTGAAAACTGTCAGGACTACGAAGAGCTGGTACTGATGTAAGAGTGTATTATAACACACAAAAGGCATCTAGTACTTGTTGCAAGGATTGTTTTAAGCTATTGTCTGCTTCCCTGGTATTCCCCAGTGGGTTAGTCAATGGTATAGCCGATCAGACCCAGGAAGGCTCCGACGTCTCTCTAGGTTTTCGGGAAGGGTACCTGCAGAAGGGTCAAAACCTATTCAGATTGAGGCTGTATGTGGCCTTACCCAAGCAGATGCCACAAATACTTCACTTTTTGGCTGCAAGATGGCTTTTTATGGGGTTTATCGTCAGCCCTACAGACTCTAACGCTTGTAGGATGTTCTGTAAATGTCTTAGGTGAGCTTCCCACGTGGGGCTATAGATGATTATGTCATCTATATACACAGCTGCTTAAGTGCTATGGGATCTTAAGACAGCCTTAAGACAGTGTTCATCATTCTCTGAAAGGTGACTCTGGCCCCCTGTAACCCAAAGGGTAAAACAGTAAATTGGTATAGCCCTCCCGGGTTAGAAAAGGCTTCTTTTTTCAAATCACTGGAGTTGAGAGAGACTTACCAATATCCTTTGCACAGGTCTAGGGTATTGGGCATCTCCTAGCCTCTCGAACTTAGAAATGTTGTTCACTTCATAAAAGTAAATACAAAACCAGATGCAGCCATCTGGTTTTGGCTAGGCCTGGGCGTAGTTCGCGAAGTAGCACTTTGCGAAGCTACGCAAAGTGAAGTTCGCACTACGCGAGCTACGCGTAGCACTTCGCGAACTGCGTAGTACCTTGTTCGCACTGTGCCAGATGTCGTTTTCAATGATTGCACAGTGCGGACAAGCAACCGGCACTGTGCAATCATTGAAAATGGCATCTTGCACAGTGCGAGCTGTAGTTTTCTGCTGCTCGAGTAGATTTTTACTCGAGCTTCAGCTTTCTCAACGCGAACTGGTAGTTTCTCATCGCGAGCGGTCGCGAGCATACGCGACCACTCGCAATGAGAAACCTGACCTACTCGCGTTGGGAATCTCGCCGGGAGGTTTATTTTCCATGCTCGCGATCGCCAACTTGAAGTTGCTGATCGCGAACAAGGAAAAAGTCTCGCCGGGATGTCATTTTGCTTGCTCGCGGTCGCCAACTTGACGTTGAGGACCGCGAGCAAGCAAAAAATGACCGCAACACTACGCAACACTACGCTACGCGTGTTCGCACTGTGCTACGTGCAGTTCGCGTAGTGCGAAGTAGCGCGAACTTCGCAAACTACGCGAGCGTAGCGTAGTGCTTTGCCCAGGCTTAGTTTTGGCACAAAGATGATGGGTGAGTTCCACTCACTTTCAGAAGGTTCGATGACAACCATCTGTAACATAATCTGTACCTCTTCCTTGATGGCCTCTCTACGTGTTTCAGGGATCCTATACAGTCAAAGGCATACTTTCTCCCCATGCTTGGTTGTTATAGAGTGGTGGATTACACTGATTCTCCAATGAATGATGGAAAACCTCAGTAAGGCCTCAGTTGATCCCTTAGATCCTGTTTCAGATCTCCCTTGAGTTTGGGATTGATACACTGTCAGATCTGAATGTTCTTCTCTGTTCCACCCCCAAAAATGACTGGGATATGGGCTCACCCATTTCTTAAGTAGGTTCACATGGTAAATTTGGGATTCCTTCCTTCTTTATTGACCTCCACTCTGTAGGTAACCGGAGTCACCTGTTCTACTATGGTGTATGGTCCCTGCCATTGCCACAATAGTTTGCATTCAGACGAAAGCAACATTAGGAGACCCAGAGGCCCTATAGCAAATACTCACAATTTGGCCTTTTTCTCGTGTTTTATTTTCTGTGTCTATTGGTGCTGCTCTAAATTCATTTTCACTATCTCCTGTATCTTGTTTAAGTGGTCTTTAGACCAGTGACCTATTCCAGGAGGGGTTTTGTATCGTCCTTTTCATGTTCCCATTCTTCCTGGGCCATATCAAATAAGGTGCGGGGTTTTAAGCTGAACAGTAACTTAAAGGGTTAGAACCCCATGGTGCTCTGTTTCTTGCAGCTTACAGTGAACAGAGCCAAGAGTAGCATCTGCTCCCATTTACGGGCTTCCAAGTCTAACAGTTTCTTAAGTGTGCCTTTCAGAGTGGCATTGTATCTTTCTACTATACCATCTGTCTGAGGATCGTAGGCTGCTGTGCGTATCTGTTTACTATACAACTGGTGACACACTTGTTTTAGAAGCCTGGAATTAAATGGGGTTCCCTGATCAATCAAGATGTCTTTGGGAAAACCCACGCAGGGTAGTATTAGGTTGACGTAGGGAAACCGGGTAGCATAGTCCACCATCACTAGGACGTAGCAGTACCCACTGCGGTAAGGGTGTAGGGGCCCTCTTACATCCAGCTCTATCTGTGATAAAGGTTCATCCATCACAGGTAGGGGAAGTAAGAGGACTTTCATAGGTCGGTGGCAGCTGTGTTTTAGGCAAACCCGATATTCACTGTAATATCTGGTCACTTGACTATAAATGTCCAGCCAATAGCACCTATAGAGTATTGCCTGTTATTTTGTGGCCCCAAAGTGTCCCCCTAAGAAATGATGATGAGCCAAAAACAGGACTTTATCTCTGAATGGTGTAGATATAAGCAGCTTCTTGGGATGTGCTTTCCCTCCTTTCCTATGTAACAACCCTCTTTGTATAGAGAAATGGGGACCTACTGCCTGGTGATTCTCCTCTTCCTGGCCATATTCCATGCTTCCTCGAACCGGGGTTCAGCCCTCTGGGCTGCTTGGAAGTTTTGGTCAGACCCCCATACATTGTCCTCTGAATAGGCAGGCAAGACCTTATGCATCTCCTGCCTCTCGCTTCTCCTCTGCTTTTTGCTTTTCCGGTTCTTTGGTAGTGGCCATTTGCAGTCTTCCATTTGTGAAAAAAGGGCTTTCTCCCACCAAGAGTCTCCCTCTCTTCATGTCTCTTTGACTAAGGTATCCAAGTCAGGGGTAATCCATGCCTACGTTAAGACGTTCTGGCAGCTGAGATATTAGTACCACCTGAAGGGGCATAACGGGATCTCCCTCATGTTGAAGGTTGATTTTTGTGACAGGATACTGTTTCTTGTCCTGGTGAACACACTGAATGTTCACCACTCCTGTTGGTTCAGTGGATTCTCCTTGGATGAGCTGGGTATTATGATGCTTTGACAGCAACCTGTGTCCAACAAAGCAGGGATATGTTTCCCATTCACTTTAATCAGGCATTGATAGGTGGAACGTGCTCCAAAAGCCATGGAGATTAGGGGTCTAACCATGCCAATTTCCATCGGTTCCACCTGAGCTTTGAGTCCCATGCCCCAGCAGTGGTAGCACTGTGGATTGGGCAGTACAGGTCATGGACCAAATCCTGATAGAAAGGGTAACACATCAGGTTTCCGGGTTTCAAGGATTTTCTCGGGTCTCACAGTACCATGGCCTACACTCCACCAACTACAATGATCTTGGCCTTTCTGGAGCTCCTGTGCACAGTTGTAGCTGCTGGCGATTTCTACTGCGCTTTCAATGGGTTATTTGGCTGTGCTGTCTTATTCATTTTTGCACGCGTGGCTGTAGAGAAGCCAGAGACTTCTCAAGTAGACTTTCTCCAAAATGTCTTTTTTAGTAGCAGCCTCAGGTTTGAGCCATCTATCGGTCATGTCTTTCACTCTATAGTACAGAGCCCTAGGTGTCTCATGTATCCCCTCCTTTATTGGTCATAACCGGTCTCAGCACATTGCCTCATTTGCCCCTAGTCTCTCCAAGACGCTCTTTTTAATATCAACCTAGAGGGTCATTTCCGGGGGATTGGCTGCTTGATAGGCAGTTTGCAAACCCCCTCATAAGCAATGGCCCCAAGTATTGACCCCATCTGTCCGTGGACCATGCAGCCATCTGTACCAGACATTGAAATTGTTGAAATAGAATTCGGGGTCTTCTCCTCACGTACCTATGTAGCACCACTGAAGATAGAGCCCTGTGTCCCCAGTGCTGGCCCAGCACATTGGCCAATTTTCCAATGGCCGCATCCTGTGTTTGCACCACCTTGTCACTCTGTTCCGCCTGGTTGGCCATGGCCTCCTGGAAGGTTTCCCTGTCCTCCATGGCTGCGAATAGAAATTTCTCCATAACTTTCTCTAGTTTGTGTTGGCTCTCTGCCATGCAATTTACGAAAGTCTCCATTTTCCCCGATCCAACTTCTGACACCACCTGTAGAAGGGATGGGCAAATGTATGGCTTCAGAGGCTTGTCTGATTTGCTAATTTGTATATTTTATTGGTAGAGTATATGAACAGAAAATGATATGGATGAACGGGGGCTGTCCTTCTAACCAGGTAGTAGGTGGTAACCGGGTGGTTCTTTTCCTTCCTTCTCCACAGGTTATCGGAGGAGGTTGCTGCCACCAGTACCCTCAGGGAAACAGGAAAGGAAGTGGTAAGTCTCATAACCCCACAGAACGGTTACATTTTCCTTTCACTACAACACCTGGCAACTCCTGCTCTAGCCCACATGTTCCAAAAGTCTCCCACACTGTATTATGGGTTGTTCAATCACCCACTCCAGGAGACATCGGAACATCCCATTACCTGTTATAATAGAGGTGCCCAATTTCCCTTATCTGCAGTAGGCGCCTAGCGTGACACTGTGGAGTTTTAACGAAATATCACCATTCCACACTGTGAGTGGAACACACACCTACTCTAAGAGGTACTTACTATAAATGAAGAAGTAGGATAGTGACGTACTGCGTAGTGTGACCACCATGCACCCCACTGCCAATGCAGACAACACATTAAAAACACTCCCCACAGGTTTTTACGGACTGTCCCTGCATAGGCCACTCACTGCCCTGCTATAACTCTCCCAAGTTGTGCATGGCTTATATGCTCCCTCTGGTGATGTCCACCAATCCTTAGTCCATGTCTCCAGGGGTTTTTCAGTTGGGTCAGCTTCTCTTGTCTTCTCTTCTGACTCTTTCGTGGTGTGATCCGCAAACTCCCTACTCTCAGGTTTCTCTCCTCCAGCACTCTCTTGCCGTGTTCCTCCAGCATTCTCCTTCTCTTCAGAGCAGCTTCTGGAATATCCCTGCACACTGTCTTCCCAATCCGCTTTCCGTTTTGCGGGTGTTGCTCTGCCCCAGGAAAAAGACGTCCGTCCTCAATTACTGTGGTGCTTCTACCTGTCTCAGCCCCTCCTTTCTACTAAAGTTCTTTCTTTGCTTCTTTTCCAGGTTCCGATGCCAGCCCTGGAACAAGGAGGAAAGATGTATGAGGCTTTCAGATGGTAAGTGAGTGGAGTGGGTCGGGACCCCTCCATAGACCTCTAATTTGTACTCTGTGCCATCATAAAAAATGCAAATACCTTTTGCCAAATTAGTCTGGTGTTCCATGTTCATTTCCATTATTTCCTTTCTTTGATGGTAGCTAACATATGATGTCTACACACTCGCAGAGTGTGGAGAGGTAAGCCACAGTTCATTATACAAAGTTTGTGCATGTATACTTTCTGACAAGCCTCCAGGCATGCCTGTTTCCTCTCCCTGGTCACCCTGACATATGTCCACCATTTCCTCTGACAGTACTATGTGCATGCACTCATTGCCATGCTGCCATAACTTGTTTTCACCTATTCAATTTGAAACTGACATGCTTGCCAACTGTAGCTCAATCGAACACGAGCTTGGCATTCATCTTACATGTCAGACAATGCTTCTAATACTCGACATACTAGTCAAGATCAGGCCTTGGGATAATAACACCGTTCTTAATATGAACCCTTTAAATAAGTCAATATTTCAAAAATAGACTCCACAACTGATCAAAATGCTTCTCATGAGAAACTCAGAACTGACAACAATAATGTGTGAAAGGTCTCCAGAACTCCGGCTGGATGCAGCAATGCACCTAAAGCAAACAGAAAATAACACTACATCCACTACACAGTAGAATTGAACACTGTACTCTAGATTAAAACTCCAGAACTGTGTACATGTCGGATGTAAACTCCAGAACTGGATCTAACTCTCCAGTTGTGGCCATCTCCAACTGGGGGCATTATGCCAGACATGGCTCTAAATTTAAAAACAATATTTATTCAATATAAGCCATCAAGAACTGTGTGCACAACTGCAGATGGGCTTCACACACATTATGAACGCATTTTTTAGTTACTTGGAAAAATAAAAAGCCAATCTTTAGTATTACCTCAAATTTTTACTTTTCTTTGGCTGATGTGATGAGCCGCATGCATGTTGCATGGAGGTTCTTTAGTACTGTAAGGATATTGTAAGTTATGTTATTCTACTCTTTATGTTTGCGTCTGGTATGTTTATTGTCAAAGCCTTCTTTAGAGTACCAAGGTGCTGAAGGTTTTTTGACATGCACTTGCATGTTTTAGCTGGTATGTGGATGTTCACTCAGTTTTCAAACAAATTCTGAAGTCATTTAGGAAGGTTTTCGGCATTTGAGTTATGAAGGAGTCTGGGAATTAGTCTGGTGGTGGAGAAGACTTTGAAGGTTACAAAGGTTTTGTCTTCTCTTTTGGATTGACCTTAATTTGTGGGTAGGATGATTAGTAGAGAGATTGGGATGGGGAAGTGTTTGGTCCAGTCCAGGGTTATGGGTGATTTGCATTTGGATTGTTGGTGATGTTGAGAAGACGACGATGAAGATGTGGCCTTTGGAGTGTGTTTAGTGGGCGACTTTCTGTACCACATTGAGTGAGTCGATAAGCTATTAAAGGGTGTCTCTTGTTTTTTTGGAGCTTGTGTTCTCTGGGAGGTTGAAGTCATCGAAGATGGTGTTGTGGGTGTGTCGAGGGATCAGGTGGCAAGAATGTGTGAGAATTCATCAATGAAACCCTAGTTCTGACCGAGAGGTTTGCAGATGAGATGGAAGGTGGCAGTCTAAGTTGCAGCAAGTAGGCAGTGGCAAGTTATAATCTCCATGGAGCTGAGCATCACTTGCCTTCCCGAGGATACAGGACCAGGAGTACATATGGATGACTATGAGGCCTCCCCCCTTCTTATGCTTGTGGTCAACATGATGGATGCTGTATCTTGTCGGAAGAAGAATGTCTAGGTTGTGTCAGGATGTGGCGGTCCACAATGTTTCTGTGATGAGGAGGGTATAAAGCTTGTGATATGTTATGCAATTTGTGTTGTCTGGTGTATGGAGTGCTGCAGAGCAAGCCACCCTCCGTTGGCCGACCGCTGCATGTCTGCATTGGCCTCCAGCCCTGCTCTCTTGTACAGTCCATTCTCTTGCCAGAGAAAATGTGACTCAGTGACAGGACCAAGCTGTGGGGTTGTCCAACGCTGCCTCTCTGCACGTCGGGGATCTCCAGGAGCAGGGGATGGTTTAGAGTGGGGAAGCCATGATAATAAGAATGAGACGGCCAGGATGACCCCACCCCTGCACTCCTTAGCCACCAGCCTCCCTCGTCGCTGAGCTGGCCCTGGCACCATAAACCATTCTCAAGGTCCCAGGAGCATTGAGGCGACTAGGACAACAAGCACGGAGGACATCTGGCCATCACCAGCTCGGGGATCCTTCCAGGCCCAAGATCATTGCCCGTGAGTGCAACCACACCCTGGAGGCCTGGCTGAATGAGCACCGCAAGAACCCAGCGATGGAGAGAAGATTATATAATATTTATATGTCCAACCATAATCATTTTAACTTTTCCTAAAATGCAATCTTGAGTGAATTTGCATCTTGTATATATTTAACTCTAACTGCTAGTATCTGTGGTAGACATATGTACTTACTACCATTCCTTGTGAGTTTAGATTTTATCTGTTTCCTATATTTTATGTGGTTCATGTACTCGGAAGTCCTTATGTATTGTAATTGGCTGTTCACTATTACATTGTGTAGTCCTTTTACTTTTTTCTTTTGTTGTAAAATTGAAATGAATTTAATATGTCTATAATTGGACTGTTAAACCATTGAGAAAATTACTTTTTTCTGTATTTTTAAACCTGTGAAAAGGAAACAAAGTTCTTTCAGGAAACATTTAAAATACATGTTACTAGATACAACCAACTTGTTTTATGATACTCCCTGTTGGACACACTCATATCTTAATAGATATTATATGTGAATGTGGAGTGCCGGGGTATACTTCTTGTAAATCCTTATGTAATGTAACTGGCTCTATTGTAAAGCGCTCTGACACCTTCGGGTAAAGCTTGGCTAAATAAAAACGCATAAATAAATACATAATGAGCATGAGTTGGAATGTGTGTTCTATAGTTTGAGGGGGCCCTTGCAGTTAGTGCGGAGCTTATGAGTCTGGTTCTGTGTTGCGAGAATGCTATGTGAGTGTTTGTATTGTCAAATCTCAGTGTGATTGTGGGTGAATGATGGTATGACATGCTGGGTGTGACACATGATTTTATCTTAACTTGTAAGTTTCATTGGATAAAAGGGCTCCAGCTTAGGGCCCATTCAGTCCTTAAAACGCCCAAACAGACAATGCCATTGGGAGCCCATTAATCGAGAGGCCAGACCATGGCATGTCTGTAAACCGCATCTCCTAATTCACTTTAACTCAGGCAGCATGTAACACTACGCTTGCGCATTTAACACTACGCTTGCAGCGCGTGCCCCTCCAAATGTCCCGTTCTCTCCAATGGCTCCTGGAAGCAGAACAAGCTCCTCAGTGCCAGAAGTCTCATCAGCAAATAGTCCAAAGGCTATCAATAATTTCTCAGCATCCGGTGGTTGTTTTTTTGTTACAGTGCATGACTTAGTACAGTAGGGACCCAACACTATTTTTGGAGCATGTAAGATAGATGGGGGGTGGGTGGCCTGGCGCTGCATTTAGGTCACAATGGCTTGTGGAAGGGCTGAATTGGTGGCTCCAAGTCTAGTTTACTAATAGAACATGAGCAGCAAAAAGCACCGCAAAGTATTATCCACAGCAATAAAATGCTTCTTTAATAAAGGGCTCAAGATTCCAAATACAAGTAAACAGCAGCTAGTAAGGCCCTAAGATAAAAGGCAAAAAAAGGGACTCAGGCAGTATCTCACAAGGGAAAGTGAAAGCGACGAAAACAAGTGACTCTTGTAGGATGTAGATCACAAGGGAAAATGAAAGCGAGGTAAACAAGTGACTCTTGTGGGCTGTAGAGGCAGCTGCGACTGATGAGGCCTTTAGGGAATCCCTGAAGAGGCCAGTTCTGCTCTCGCGGCTGACAGTCTACCACTTGCGTCTCCCTGTGTGCCATTGCCTAATAAGGCAGTGCTCTTTTCCTGCAAATGAGGTGGCAGCAGCGAATGTCCATACCACTGCCAGCTATCTACACCATAGATGTACACAACCTTAGGTATAACTACATTCTAGGGGAATGTAATTCAAAATAAATGATGGCACGTGCATGAGGATGGTAAACAAGCATCCATCTTGCTGGTGTTACATGTTTCACACAAGTTTGCGAACACGGTAGTATAGTAGGGATTTTACAGTATATTTTATTATTCGACATGATAGCATGCTAGCCTTTGCCTTTGATAGTTTGGGCAGTATTGAGTTTATGGGCAAAACCGTTCTCATCCCTAAGGCAAAGGCCTCACTAAAGATGCTGGCGATAAAGACTCGGGTGCTCGGGGAGGCATGCACTAGGAATCTGAGGATATTACAAGTATTGAACATAACCATGGTCCTAATATTTAGGTTACAATTTTGTTGGGTCCTGAGAGAAACTGTGCATTTGATTAATATAATCTGTATGGGGTTTAATGTCTACTACATGCTCAGCTTTCGTCAAATTCTACTTTATATATGTCGAAATGGCGACTTAATAAGCTAATAGTGTATGTATCTCATTTCCTGTTCTGGGGGCGGAGACAGCTCTCTGCGCTAATAGTAGAGTTAATGCACATATCATGGTTTCCTTTGTGTCTGCTTTCTTCGACCAGGCTAGATGTTTCAGTGAGACTGTGTTTGCAACCCATAACTGTACAGGCTGACTTTGTTTGGTCCTTTATGTACAACAACGACTTTATCCAGTTCATTTAATAAACGCGACTTATATGGATAACATGAACAACATCAGTTTTTCACACTGTACTTGTGCTGTACTCTAGTGGACGGATTCTCGTGGGCTGAAGGAACAGAACCACGAAACACACAATAGGCAAACATACACGTTTTCCATCTTAGATAAAACATTCTGGTCAATATTTGCAAGAGATCTGCAACAAGACTTTCGTCAAAAACATTTGTTGTTACCAGTAGTCACAGAATCCAACCAGCTATATATATATATATATATATATATATATATATTCACTGAAAAAACCATAGGTTTCACACACGTTATAGTTAGGAATTAGCATTTAAAAAACCTTGCAAATTCACTGAAAAAACCATAGGTTTCACACATGTTATAGTTAGCTGGACATTTCACTCGTACAAAACCATTGAAATTCCCCCGTTATAGTTAGTTCAGCTAACTATAACTCGCGCGACCGCAATCCACTGCTGATGATGTCACATATTACATCACTCATGACATGGTCAGTGACATCACTCATGACATCACTGATGACATCTCAAATGACATCACTGATGACATCACTGATGACATCATCCTTGTGTAACAGTGGCAGACCTCCTCTTATCCTAATATAAACTTTGATACACACATTGAAAAATACAAACTAAAGTTTTGAAAACTATAGAGATACCAATACCAGTTAGAACAACCTATTCAGTAATTCCAAAATCTACATACGCATCCACTAATTCATCAACACTTCTATATAGTCACTCATACATGGTTTTTTCAGTGAATTTGCAAGGTTTTTTAAATGCTAATTCCTAACTATAACGTGTGTGAAACCTATGTTTTTTTCAGTGAATTTGCAAGGTTTTTTAAATGCTAATTTCTAACTATAACGTGTTTGAAACGTATGTTTTTTTTGTGTGAATTTGTAAGGTTTTTTAAATGCTAATTTATGTATGTATGTATTATATTTTTTATATATTTAATTTACAATAAACTACCTATGTATATAGTTATAGATTGACTGTATCCTGTAATATGGAATGGCTCAGCTCTTTTTTTTTTTATTTGGATAAAGTTGAACAGCATAGTTAATATCTTCTATAAACTTATAAACAGTTTAAAATGTTTTTTTTAAGGGTTTTTCACGGCAATTTTTTTTATTAAAGGAAATAGGTTTTTTTAGATTTACGAGGTCCTTTAGGGTCCCCCTGAGAAGGTCTAGGGGGTCAGGGAGTGTCTTCCCTGCCTCCTTTTCATGTTTTAGAAATTGGGTTAAAAGTAATTCATTTCTGATGCGTGCGTGCACCGTGATACGTGCGCGCACCGTGCGTGCACGGCAAGTCATGTGATTACGAAACAACACTTTTCATTGGTTCATAGTAGTTTCTGTTCCAGAATCTTCAAACACCACACCCACTCCCCTCACCATTTCTTCTTATTTCCTGGGACAAGGAGCTAAACAGCTACTCTAGTAAAATTTTACTTGAAAATGGCAGAACAGCAGTCTACTTCAGGGAGTGAAGAGGAGACCTTTGTGGTACCACCAAGGAAGACCAATCAAAAAGACTCTTTCATCTGGAAATTCTTCACCTTTCCAGAGGGCCAAAAGAAGGTCAATGCCCCGAAGGTGACATGCACTATTTGTGGAACTGTCTTATCCAGAGGAGATCCCAGCAAGAAATACTCATTTAGTATTTATTCAATGCTGAGACACTTCAAGACAGTGCATCCTGTACCTTATGCTCGAGAGACAACTAGAGCCCTAAGGGACAACCCTCCACCTGCTCAGCCAAGCACATCATCTGCGGCTGCAGATTCTCCGTGTACCAGGTCACTGGACATCCGCCCACTTTTCCAGAAGGTGCACATACATTGTAATGTGTGCAATGCTGTTCTTTGCTATGGTGAGAGCAGTATTAACTTGATTGAAAACAAAATACAGCAGCACCATAATTTTTTTCATTTATTGTTTTTGTTCCTGTTGAACAGTTTTTCATTACCAGTTTTTTTTTTGGTGCTCTAAAAAAAATCCAAAAACATACAAAATTGTTAAAAAACAAAAAAAAAATACAAAACAAAAAAGACAAAAAAAACAGTTCTTTTCAGAACTCACTTCACTTCTCCAAGAAGAGCTACATTCCTAATATACTGTGTTGTAATTTTATTGAATGAATGTGTAGTGTATACATGAATGATTGAAATGATTGAAATGACTGAGTGAAGAGGAGGAAAGGACAGACAGAATGAGTGAGAAAAGGAAAGTATGATCAGTCATTAAAGGGAAGTGAAAGACTGACTGCAACAAAAGGACTAAGGGTAGAGGATACAGGTAAGAAGAGTGAATGAGTAAGGGAATGGCAGTGAGTAATGGAGAGTGATGGAGGGGGAGTGAGAAAAGGGGAGTAAGGGACGGAGATAGGAAAAGGGAGTAACAGATGAAGCGGATGAAGTACAGTAGTGTAAAGGGATTGAAAGTAAGAGAAGTGGAGTGATGGTGAGATAAGGGGTATGAGGATTAGAAAAGGGGGTAAGGGAAAGTGAGAGATGGGAAGTGAGGGGATGGAGGGATTTAGGAAACTGGAGTGAGAGAAAGGGAGTCAGGATTTCAATGAGCAAAGGAGAGTGAGGGAGAGTGAAGGAAAGAATGCGAAAAGATGAAGGGGTGTGAGATACAGACAGGAGGAAGTGAAGTAGGAGAATAGGAGTGACTATGAGTAAAGGATAGTGACAGTTAGGGAAGGTGAGGGAAGGAGAATGACGGAGAAGGTTAAAAAATTAACATAGATGGAAAATGAGTGATGGGGAGAGGAGGAGTGGTAGAAACAGAGATGTTAAGGAAATTAAGGGTAAGACAGACAAAGGGAGAGAGACAGAAACAGAGACAGAGAGCAAGGAACTGAGAAGGAGTAAGGCAGTTAGAATGACTGAGACATATGGAGACAGGGAGAGAAACATGGTTGAAAAAATAGTGATGGAGGCAGTAAACCTAGGGGAGTAGTAGAGAAGGAGTGAGGGAGTTACGAAAGAGCAGTAAAGGAAGAAGAGAGAGGGAAGGGGAATGAGAAAAGTAGAGTGAGGAGAAGTGAAGAAAAGGGAGCATGAAAGTGAAGAGGTGAGAAATACAGATATTTTAAACTTACCTGACCAACAAAATAACTTAATTAGAAATAAATGTTTTTTTTTAATTACAAGAAAAATGGATTCAATTTCCTAAATTTTCTTTCTAGATCTGAAAAAAAAGAAAAAAAGTAGTAATATTTAACAATACATTTTAGAATGCAGTACACATATTTTCATATTTAACAAAGTAATTTTTTGCCCTTTTTTTTGCTGTTTTCAGAATATATTGAATTTCACTGAAAATAGTGATATCAATTGTATTTATCACTTAACAGCGGGCAAAAAAATAAACAATCTGAAAGATTGTTTAAACAAGCCCTGAATCTATCCTCAGTAAAACATACCTTGATAGAAATGTAACATATATATTAAAAATATCTTCTAAGAACAATAACTATTTGCAATAAATAACGTCTGTAAATCTTGTTGCTTAAGCACATACACCAAAATAATATCTGTCAAAGAAGTCCACAATAGAAACATTTACCTTTCCATGAGGCCAAATGGTAATTTTTAAATCCTTTTTAGGTGAAATATCCAATGGTAATCCTATAAAATCAAAATAATGGTGTCTTCAGATGCTGCAATTTGTATCTAAAATTTTGGTTTTAGAAAAATTAAGTAGGAATTTGGTAATTCTGCAGGCAAACGTTGCTTGAAAATCAATTGAGAATCATTACACAGTGTCCAGCCTTTTTCACATTTTAGATAAACAGTGTAATGACCAGAAGTTATAAAAGGTCCATCATGGAAAATTATTGCAACTGCAACAAAAGTCTTTCCCGATATTGATAATTGATTTCGTACAAACTTCTTTATTAAAGTGTCCAATTTTGTTCCATCAGCTCTACAACGTTGCATCATTAAAATTATATACTGTCCATATTTCTTTAAAAATAACGTTGATAACATTTCTGATTTACAATGAGAACATTCCATGTTGTGATTTGCATCTTTAACTAATTTACTGAAAGTCACTGATTTACTCTCTGATAATGTTAAATGTATGAACCTTTCAGAATCAACATTAGTGCTGCATGTGTTCATACAGTTTTCACAACAATGTTCCCATTTATAAGAGAGACCAAACATATTTTCTATATCTACCCCTTCATCTTCCAGTACCATAAGCATATATATTAAGAATTCCTGTGCATATTGCTGGACATTTTGTGTAAACTGTGTACATCCAGAACATACATCTAAAAGATTTCTAACATCAGAAGCACTTTCTATTTTAGTTTTATCATTACTCAACTTCTCATAAAGGAAACTCAGCAGAGAACAAAATCTTTTTTCATGATTTAGTATTATCTGCTCTTGCAAACTTTCAAGATAAAATACAACATTCAGCACTACATTAGCGTAGCAGTTAACACCAGAGCTATTTTCAAAATGACAACCAACAACCTCTTCAACATTGTCCTTTTTCTTTTTGCTTGCAATCACATCACTCTCCTTTTGTTTTCTCTTCTGTACATCCTCATTACAGATATTCTCAATTTTCCTTTTCCGACAAACAACACGTTTTTCAAACACAGGATACTGACCTAAATGAGGAGCATAGCTTCTTCTTAATCTATTATACTCCTTTACACAATTTGCATCAGAACTAACTTTTGAGTCATCAAAGTCTATCATGAATAAACCAGATAATTTTTTCACTCGTGACAAAGCAACATATGCCATACCTTCTTTAAACACACTAGATCCAATGTTTACCAAAGCACTATCTACAGTTAATCCTTGAGATTTGTGAATAGTTACAGCATATGCTAGAGAAAACAGAAACTGCTTCCTACGTACATATAAGTCTTTCACAAGCAAAAAACAAACCGAACAACGACTAATGTCTTTAACCTCTTCAATCTGATCAAATTTTATTTTCAAAAATTCAATTCCATCTTTTTTCTGGTAATTAACAAAAGCCACAACTTTACCCATAGCTCCATTCACTAAACCTTTTTCTACATTCAAATTATGTCTTAAAATTACTCGACAGTTCATACAAAAATAAAGATTCTTTTCTAAACCAGTTGTTTTCGATATGTTTTTCTCTAGAGAATGGAATGTAGTTTTCAATTTGCCTGTCAATATAATAGTTATTCCTTCATGCTGTATTTTATCCACGGCTTCCATTTTCATAATCTCTTCATTTTCCAATTTCAAAAGTTCTTCATTGAAGATAGAGCATTCATGTAGTGTTGGCATTAAGCAGATTACAGTATTTTTTTCTGCAATTTTCTTGTATATTTTCTCTGAAACTATTTGTTCTGTTGGAAACAAATTAAATAGCAATCGACTCTGTAAAGCTTTTCTGCCATGTTCTGTGAGTAGTCCAATTCAGATATCTTTGAGAATACTTGCATAATCATCATCATTTGCTTGCCGCATATTGGTAATGAGTTCTTTGTACTCAAAGTATGACCAAATATTCACATTACCTATACTTCTTAATGACTTTTTTGCGTCTTCATGTGCAAGAGTATTAAATACTGGTTATCCTTTAACTGGAGTGAGCTGCAGTAGATCCCCAAAGACTATAACATGTTTTCCTCAAAATAACACGTCATAGTCTGTCTTTAGAATTTGCTGCATTCTTAAATGCACAAAGGCAAGCATTAAGTTTGATACCATGCTTACCTCATCAATAATGAGAACTTTCATTTTCTTCAACACTCTTGAAACTTCAAAACATGCTTCTCCTGTTAGCTTGTGGTATTCTATTTTGTTCTCATGCTCTACTGGTAACATTAGCAAACGATGTAAGGTAATTCCTTTTATGTTATATGCTGCTAACCCAGTTGGGGCAGTAACAACACAAGACAAAGTTGAATCAGTTTTTTTCTGTAGGTAGCTTCTAATTACTTTAATTAAGAAACTTTTTCCAGTTCCTGCTTGTCCACTCACATACATTCTGATTGGTTCAAATGATGTGCATGAGCACTCTTTATTTTCATGTAGTAATCCATGATCAATTTGTTTTGTGACTTCTTCATAAAGTTGTTGTTGTTCATCATTCAGTTGTTGTTCCAAATTTGGTAAGTCCAGTAAATCTTCCTGAGCTTGATTCATAGCTGTTTCCACTTCAGTCATGGCTATTGCAGCTTCATTTTCTACGATTGATTGTCCTAGGGGATCTTGACTGAGCGTACCAGAACTTTGACTGTCTTGAGAACTGTCTCTAGCTACTTCAGCTGCAATTGTAGCTTCTTGTTCAATTTCTTCATTTAACATTTGTACATAATTTGTGAAAGTACTGCATTCTATGCTATATTTACATGCATTAAAGGAATCTTTATAGCTCTGAAAATCTCCAAGTAATTCATCCTCTGAACGCCATGGTTTAAACAGCTGTAAAAGTGCTAAGTAGTAAAATTCCTTTTTGTCAGTAGTGTCGCAACTCAGCTTGCTGTGATTAATCAATCTTCCTTTTGTTTGTTTCACCAAACATCCTTCCTCACCAATGACTTTATATTTTCCATTGTTGATGTCTTCTGTGGCATTCCGTGTAAAAATGTAGTTCTGCAGCACTTCATAAAGACACATGTTCTCAAGATGATGACTTCTGTTTGGGTAATATGTGTCCAACATATTTGTTTTCAAAATGTCTGTACTTTCTGGTTCGTTCTCTGCTAAATATTCAATTTCTCAAATAGATTTCAGTACCCGATTTCGCATTCCTGCAAGGCCTAAACTTACCCAAATTATTCTTCTGGATTTGGAGTACAGACTTGCAGATGATAACCTATCTGAGCATTCGTATGACCAAATTTCTCGATGCGATAACATCTTTAAACTGAAACTGTATAGCTTTTTACTGACAGTCTTCTCGTGAGAAATCTCTTCCCACATTTCTTTCAATTCCGTTTTCTCAGATTTAGTGATGTAAGATGTGACATACCGAGCAACAGCAATAGAATTGTCAGCTACATACTGAATATCCATGTTAGCATTCCACATGGATAAAATGACTGGGTTGTAGTCATTTATATATTTTGACTCTTCTTTTCTTCTTAGGTTGTAGGTATTTTTCAGAGATTTTCTTGTAATGGTATGTCGCACAGCTGACATAAAACTGTTTACTCTTCCTTTTGAAAGAACAGGTCGTGGAAATCCAAATCGACATTTTGTGTAGAATTTATCTTTACTCTTGTACTTTCGTCGACAGTATTTTCCACACCGATGACTTCGGAAATGTAAAACTTGCTCTTTTAAGTTTTTTTCTTCTGTGCTTTTAGGTATAGCACATGTTGCATATTCTTTAATGAAAGATAAAACTGCATCATCAGAATCTGTTCCAAATTTTGGGGCATCCTTGATACACAACAGCATATGAATATGAGGAGCACCTCTTGCTTGGTGCTCTTGTCTCCAAAAGAAATCCACAACTTCTTTAAGAGGTGGATTTTTTTTATTGCAGATGAAGGACATCATAGCCTCAAATCTATGATTGAAATATCTGCAAACATTAACCGGATCCAATGAGCACAATTCTCCTGCTGTCTTGTATTGGATGCTTTCAATATTTGAATTTGCCTCTCGAAGAAAATCCAGTAAATCATCCCAAGCGTACTCAGCACAGCTTAGGGTAAGGAACCATGTAGGAGTTCCTAAATTCCGTAACATACATTTCAATTCTCCATGGCGTCGGTACCAATATTCATTAGTTCCACGCTGACAAGCCATCAGATTAATCAATTGAGATTCCAAATGATCATCTCGCTGTTGCACTTTGTTCATAAAATCCTTTGCAGACACATTATGTAGATGTACTCCAGTTTTTAAAATGTGATTTACTGCATAAGATAGTGCAGACAAGTCACTTTCAAATAAAAGATGGAACAAATAAGGAATACTTTGACGAAATCTTGGATCTTCTGCATATAATCTTGTAGTCTGATACTCAGAAGCAGGAATCTGTACTGGACGTTCATCATATCGTCCACCTTTTCCTGTAGGAAACAGCTGGGGAAAACAACGAGCTTCCAAGCTCTCCTACCATACACTCACGGGAGTTCCTTTTGCTTTTTTCATCTGAAACAGATCAATAGTGTTTCCCATAACTTCTTCAGAATGAAGAGGATGTATGCTGAAATGTTCATAAATTTCTTCTTCTTTTGACTTATCCACTTTTTCAATTTGCCCAGTTGGTATTCCTGTGTCTGCTAGTAAAACTTCTTCATCTTCATCCATATAAATTGATTCATAGTACTTATTATTTCTTTTCAAATATAAATTTGCTCTTTGTACTTTTCGTACATCTACTAGCTCCTGCCAAATTTTCTTATTCTTTGTAGGTACACCATTAACCAGAATAACTAATGGTTCAGTTTCCAAACTATCTGCATCAATTGTTTCAATATTTTTTTTCAAATCTAATGGCAAATAGACAACTCTTCCTTTTAAACCTCTTTGTAAATCTGAAGGAGGTAATTTACCTGTTTTGGGCTCCATACGAACTATAGTCTGAAACGGATGGACACATTGAATGAGTATAGACTCATACGTATTTAAATCACTAAGTTCTGCAGGAATATCAACCAATTCTAAATTATTATGTACAGCTCTAGCTGGCATTTTATTTTCTTCTAACTTGTTATAACAGTATTTACAAATACGCTGATCTTCACCCAAATCAAAACAATTTTCCAGAAACAAATATGTAGCAAAATCCTTCCACTCATAATTATTTTCTTTTTCACTTTTTTATAGAGATCAACATTCCTTGTTTGAGTTTTATAATGGCTTCTCCGGCAACAAATACAAGTAATATTTGGTCTTTCATTAGAGATGATACTAAATTTTGTCATTTGATCTTCAAAATTTTTACTAACAGTGGGTTCTACATTCTCTTCCACATTTTCTTCAATAACTGTGTCATTTCCTGCACTTTCTTGTTCTGGACCAAAGTAACAAAACTGAATATCATCAGTAACCTTCTCTACATCTGATACAGATCCACGCAACAGAGCACTATTCAACTCATTTAACTTTAGTGCTGGACTTTTAGCAAAATACAATCTTCTCACAAACTTTCTCATTTCAGTACGATGTACTGCCAGCATCCTAAAATGGTGAAAAACACTTTGACAAACTTTCCTAGAAAGACAAGCCAGAGAATGTCCTTGCAAACCAGTATTCTTTCTCACTCTGCATGGATCTAGTCTTTGAAGCACCTTAATCTTCTGTTTAACACTTTTTTTTATTATATTCTCTTAGAAAGTCATGTAAATTATCAATAGATTCTTGTCGTACAGTACAAATACTACTACAATTCCAAGTGTACACTGGGGCTTTAGGACATTTCCCCATAACCTCATCAGCAAACACTTCTTCCTCATTTCTTGGAACCATTTTCTCCTTTTCCATTACACAACCATCTTTAACTTCATAACTTCGACCACTGGTGTCAACTGCATGCAGCAAACTATTACTTTGAAGATAACTCTCTTCATTAAAAAATGGTTCAGTACTTGAACTATGCCTCCATTCCCCTAAGAACACATTACTACTCTTTTCCTTTTGCTTTTTGACTTCATTACATTGACTATTTTATCTAATGTACGGATCCTGTTCAAAATTAAAATGAATAGTTTTCTTTTTAATTCCAAAGCCTTTGGAACAATTGATTCAATATGTTTCTTTTTCTTATAAAATATTGCTTTCTTCCTATATTTTTTCACATCCTTTAGCAAATTGAACACCACTCTTCTCTGAAACATTTTTTTACGAATGTTTTGAAATTCTGTTTTTCTTTTTAAGTCATTCTTTCTTGCTTCTGATTGTATATTAGCATTTAGTATTTTCTTTCTATTGTCTTGTTGTTTTCTTCTTGAAACACTATTTGCAGTGGATATACTTTGTACATTTTTTCTATGTTTGAGGATATTTTTTAAAAAAATCCTTAGTCGGCTTACCAGAAGACTTTTCCTTTTTTCCAACATGAGGTTCTTCAACTAATTTCTGTTGTCCAGTTGTCTTCAAATATAGATGTTTTTGTTGTTCTTTTCTCTTTCTTGATTTTATAGGCATGTTTAATTTATTTCAGTGTTGTTCAGCAATACCTAAAGGAAACTAAAAAAAAATACCTTTATGTAATTTAAATATATTACTATATTTTTTTGAGCTTTTCAAATCCTATCATATGAGCTGCCCCTTTTCTACGAGTGCAAGTCTTACAGAACAAGAGCAACATAAATTAAATCTCTGACAACAATTCCTGTGTGCAGACAGACTCATGGTGTGATTCTAGGCAGAAAACGATATTTGATTGGCAATTTCAAAGCACATTTACTACTGTGGTAGAGCAAGTGATAATTACTGTAACAGCCTGAAACATTTTCCTTATAGTTTAGAGAGGCAGAAAAGAGCACATGTCCTAACAGTTACTTGAGACCATGAGCATGTGGAACCTGGGTGAGTTATTAGACTAGAGCAAAGGAAATTAGCCTTGGTGATGTTGAATGGGTTAGCGTTACACACTGCTATCTGAAATACCACACAGTGTTGAATAGTAAGCATGGGAGTGCAGGAGAAGCAGCTGGCTGTGTGCTAAGAGTGTGTTTCTGGAGACTGTGTATTGTCAGGTGCAAGAGAGATCTGCATGGACGCTTGCACAACTGCATGAACACTGCAGAGATGTATGTAAGATCACCTGTGGTAAGGGTTAATTGGAGTTTTGAACATGTAGGAACCACCTCACCCATTGCAGGAGTGGAAGGAAAATCGACCCTGTTGTTTTCAAATGTGTTAGCATTTGCCTCTCATCTGTGAGATAGTGATTGCTGCTGAATGCTAACCATCACAGTTCAAGAAAACAAGCTGCCCCTTTCCTACGAGTGCAAGTCTTACAGAACAAGAGCAACACGAATTAAATCTCTGATAACAATTCCTGTGTGCACACAGACTCATGGTGTGATTCTAGGCAGAAAACGATATTTGATTGTCAATTTCAAAGCACATTTACTACTGTGGTAGAGCAAGTGATAATTACTGTAACAGCCTGACACATTTTCCTTATAGTTTAGAGAGGCAGAAAAGAGCACATGTCCGAACAGCTACTTGAGACCATGAGCATGTGGAACCTGGGTGAGTGATTAGACTAGAGTAAAGGAAATGAGCCTTAGTGATATTGAATGTGTCAGCGTTACACACTGCTATCTGAAATACCACACAGTGCTGAATAGTAAGCATGGGAGTGCAGGAGAAGCAGCTGGCTGTGTGCTAAGAGTGTGTTTCTGGAGACTGTGTATTGTCAGGTGCAAGAGAGATCTGCATGGACGCTTGCACAACTGCATGAAGACTGCAGAGATGTATGTAAGATCACCTGTGGTAAGGGTTAATTGGGCTTATGAACATGTAGGAACTACCTCACCCATTGCAGGAGTGGAAGGAAAATCTACCCTGTTGTTTTCAAATGTGTTAGCATTTGCCTCTCATCTGTGAGATGGTGATGTGTGCTGTATGCTAACCATCACAGTTCAAGAAAACAAGCTGCCCCTTTCCTACGAGTGCAAGTCTTACAGAACAAGAGCAACACAAATTAAATCTCTGACAACAATTCCTGTGTGCACACAGAATCATGGTGTGATTCTAGGCAGAAAACGATATTTGATTGGCAATTTCAAAGCACATTTAGTACTGTGGTAGAGCAAGTGATAATTACTGTGACAGCCTGACACATTTTCCTTATACTTTAGAGAGGCAGAAAAGAGCACATGTCCTAACAGCTACTTGAGACCATGAGCATGTGGAACCTGGGTGAGTGATTAGACTAGAGCAAAGGAAATGAGCCTTGGTGATGTTGAATGTGTTAGCATCACACACTGCTATCTGAAATACCACACAGTGCTGCATAGTAAGCATGGGAGTGCAGGAGAAGCAGCTGCCTGTGTGCTAAGAGTGTGTTTCTGGAGACTGTGTATTGTCAGGTGCAAGAGAGATCTGCATGGACGCTTGCACAACTGCATGAAGACTGCAGAGATGTATGTAAGATCACCTGTGGTAAGGGTTAATTGGAGTTTTGAACATGTAGGGACTACCTCACCCATTGCAGGAGTGGAAGGAAAATCTACCCTGTTGTTTTCAAATGTGTTAGCATTTGCCTCTCATCTGTGAGATAGTGATTTGTGCTGAATGCTAACCATCACAGTTCAAGAAAACAAGCTGCCCCTTTCCTACGAGTGCAAGTCTTACAGAACAAGAGCAACACAAATTAAATCTCTGACAACAATTCCTGTGTGCACACAGACTCATGGTGTGATTCTAGGCAGAAAACAATATTTGATTGGCAATTTCAAAGCACATTTACTACTGTGGTAGAGCAAGTGATAAATACTGTAACAGCCTGACACATTTTCCTTATAGTTTAGAGAGGCAGAAAAGAGCACATGTCCTAACAGCTACTTGAGACCATGAGCATGTGGAACCTGGGTGAGTGATTAGACTAGAGCAAAGGAAATGAGCCTTGGTGATGTTGAATGTGTTAGCGTTACACACTGCTATCTGAAATACCACACATTGCTGAATAGTAAGCATGGGAGTGCAGGAGAAACAGCTGCCTGTGTGCTAAGAGTGTGTTTCTGGAGACTGTGTATTGTCAGGTGCAAGAGAGATCTGCATGGACGCTTGCACAACTGCATGAAGACTGCAGAGATGTATGTAAGATCACCTGTGGTAAGGGTTAATTGGAGTTTTGAACATGTAGGAACTACCTCACCCATTGCAGGAGTGGAAGGAAAATCTACCCTGTTGTTTTCAAATGTGTTAGCATTTGCCTCTCATCTGTGAGATAGTGATTTCTGCTGAATGCTAACATCACAGTTCAAGAAAACAAGCTGCCCCTTTCCTACGAGTGCAAGTCTTACAGCACAAGAGCAACACGAATTAAATCTCTGACAACAATTCCTGTGTGCACACAGACTCATGATGTGATTCTAGGCACAAAACAGTATTCCTGGGTGATACCAGTACACCTTAACTTATGGTGAAGACATACTCCATAATATCTTACAAGTTCAAGGCAGTTAAATATCTTCCAAAACATAAAATGTAAAACACAACTTTAAAAGAAAGAAACAAATTTCTATTATTTATATCAAAATACACCACATACATCCCCTCTCAAATTCATAACTCACCTTTAAAAGTAGTTAGTTGAGAAAGAAATGTGCCACTCACACAGCAGATTATCAGAGCCAGAATCTCTGAGCTGTACTCCTCTCACCAGAACCACTAAATGGCAAAATTTCCCTCTCTTTTTTCACACATATACATGTTAACTTCAAATCACATTGCTTCCCACATTTTTTTAAATGGAAACACACATTTCTATTGGTTGCAAATTTCAACCCTTTCCAAATGATTCCTACCCCCAACATGACTTCTGCCTGCTACCATAGCAACAGATCATTGAACACTGGTGTGAGCAGAGAGGTCAGAAGCTCAGCACACAATGTTTCTAATCCAAAGAGCAAGAGTGCTTGACTTTTCAAACCTAACAGCATATCCAAAGTAATCTTCTGTGGGAACACATTTTTCTGAACCAATACAAAACATGCTTTTAAAAATTTAAACATACAGCCTAGTTTTTAGTGTTGAATGGTCTGAAACAGCCAACAAGTTCTTTTTATTAAAAAAAAAGTATGTAAGCCTCCATTTTACAACTATTTTTCTTTTCATATTGCCATTCTACTGAAAGACACCTTCTGAGTGCATCCAGATCTCCTTGAAAGATGTTCACAGTGTGGATTGTAGGTCATAGCTATGTCTACTGGAGTGAAAAGTATGCGGAAAAAAGAGGTATTGTGAAAGACCTTGCTTTGCCAAATGTAGACATTAAATGGATTGGTCAGAGAAGGTTAAAGTGGCACCAATTAATGCCTTTGGTGAAATCCTTTCTACATCTATGCAGCCTGACCTTATAATTGTGCACTGTGGTGGAAATGACCTAGGCACTTTAACTGGGGTAGGTCTGGAAATGCTTGTTAAGGACACCTTTGTGCAATTGATGTCACTTTTTCCACAAACTACCTTTGTATATTCTAATATATGCCAAAGGCAAAAGTGGAACTGGTCCAACCATTATTGTCCGCAGATTGAGAAAGCAAAAAAGCACGTCAATAAGTCTGTTTCTGCTTTCCTCAGAGACTATGGTATGGGTTCTATATACCACAACAACTTGCGTTACAACATGCAAGGCATTTATAGAGGAGACGGTGTACATTTCACAGATGAAGGGAACAGAGTCTTCTTCTTGAACTTTAGACTCTGCATCGGTACTTACTTGTAGGTACAAAAAAACACTCAATGAAAACAACGGCTCTTTTTAGAGCCAACCAACAACTAAACACTTAAACTTGATTTTTGATTCTATTTATTTAATGAATTGTTTGCCGCCGTGCGCGCACCATGCGCGCACCGTGCGCGCACCGCGCAATATTTATAAAAATGTGTTTTTTCTGTGGGACCTAAGGGGTCTTTCATGGTCCCCCTGAGAAGGCCTAGGGGGTCAGGGACTCTCTACCCTGCCCCCTTTTCAATTTCTCCACTTGTGTTTTTAGCTCCTTCTGCCTCTAAAACTCAAAAGGGCGGCTGGGGGGTGCACGCACCGTGCGCGCACCCCGCGATTTTTTGGAAAAAAATAAAATGTTTTTTTCACCCTTCGGGGTCATTCAGGGACCCCCTGACAAAGGCTAGGGGGTCAGGAACTCTCTACCCTGCCCCCTTTTCACGTTCTCCACCTTTCTTTTTCACTGTCACACACAAAATGGCGTCCGACACTTCATGATTTCGACCGATTCGAATGTTGACTGACATCTAACCATCAATCAGAATTACGCTCGCGGACATTTGGTGCGCGCACCGTGCGCGCACCGTGCACGCACCGTGCGCGCATATAGATATTTATGTACTTTTAACTGCAATTTTCTCAGGAACTACTGAACAGATTGACACCATATATGCAAAAGGCACATGCCTGACCTGAGGACTACCTCTTTGCCAAATTTCAAGTAATTCTGTTCAGCTGTTCGGGCTGTACCTTCGACTAAAGGTCCTATGGGAAAATGCATGGGAAAAACGCGTTTTGGGACCCCCCTTTTTTCTCAGCCCCCGCATGACGAATCACCCCGAGACTTTCAGGGTAGGAGCTGAGCGGAGCGCCCCATTAGTTTTGAACATTTCACAAAGATAAGTCAACCGGCGCCAAAGTTATTCAAAATAGAATTTTCAGATTTTCTATGGGAACTCGGTCCTAACTATAACTATCTACTGGCGACCACCAGTAGATAATATATATATATATATATATTCACTGAAAAAACCAAAGGTTTCAGGGGTGTTATATTTAGGATTTGGCATTTAAAAAACCTTAGAAATTCACTGAAAAAACCATAGGTTTCAGGGGCGTTATAGTTAGCTGGACAATTCCCTCGTACAAAACCCTAGAAATTCCCCTGTTATAGTTAGTTCAGCTAACTATAACTCGCTCCCCCGCAATGCACTGCTGATGATGTCACATATTACATCACTCATGACATGGTCAGTGACATCACTGATGACATCACTGATGACATCTCAAATGACATCACTGATGACATCACTGATGACGTCATCCATTGAGTATGTGTTTCTGAACAGTTTTAATATGTTTAATATATATAGGGAAAGGCCGGTGGAAGAATGAGTGGGTGTACAAGTGTGTGAATGGATGATTTTCTAGGTGCGTAACTGACTCTATAAGTGAGTCATTAAATGTATCTTACTGCAGACTAGTGACTAAACTGCGTGAATGTCTGTATCTGTCTATCTGTTGGTGTATAAACGGCTGCATGGTTTTGTGAATAGCAATATGAGTGTCTCTATGGGTTATTGATTGGTTGTCTGAGTATCTGTATGGGTGCCTGAGTGTATGTGTGGGTGGGGTGTGTGT
Organism: Triturus cristatus; assembly: GCF_964204655.1. NCBI lineage: Eukaryota > Metazoa > Chordata > Amphibia > Caudata > Salamandridae > Triturus > Triturus cristatus. Next base: position 917,516,630 of record NC_140581.1, on the reverse strand, counting down.
GACTCTGTGCATAGATGTGTGAGTGGGTGATTCTATGGGTGCATGGTTTTAAGAGTGCAACTGTGATGGACTGTATGGTTGGGTGAGTGTATGTAAGGGTGTGTTAGTGATTGAATGTATATCTTAGTTGTACATGTGACAGTAACTACATATGTGAAACACAGTGTATATGTGTATAAGAGTAAATAACTATCTATATGTGAGAGTGTGTGATTGCGGGACTGGCTGTATGGATGAGTGTGTGCTTGTACTAGTAATTGAATAAGAGTGTCAACATTTTTTAGTATTTTTATGAGTAAGTGAACTTGAGTGTGTTTAGCTGTATAGGTGAGTCAATTGGACTGTGTTTAACTATTTGCACAACTGACTAGGTGTGTCAGTACCTCAATGGATGATTGGCAGTGTGTGAGTGTCTATACATCTGTATAAATGCATATGATAGTCTTGTACGGAGTGACTGTAAGTATGAGTGACTGTACAGGTGAGTGAGTGGAGGTGCATGTAGACCTAAGAGTCAATGAGTGGGTATGTAGTTATTGGTATTGGAGTATCTATGGTCTTCAAAATGGCCGTCTGAAATTTTGAGTTGGTGTATCAAAAGTTATATTAGGGTGTGAGAAGGTGTACTAATTTATCACATAGATGATGTCATCAGTGATGTCATCAGTGATGTCATTTGAGATGTCATCAGTGATGTCATCAGTGATGTCACTGACCATGCCATGAGTGATGTAATATGTGACATCATCAGCAGTGCATTGCGGGGGCGCGAGTTATAGTTAGCTGAACTAACTATAACAGGGGAATTTCTAGGGTTTTGTACGAGGGAAATGTCCAGCTAACTGTAACGCCCCTGAAACCTATGGTTTTTTCAGTGAATTTCTAAGGTTTTTTAAATGCCAATTCCTAACTATAACGCCCCTGAAACCTTTGGTTTTTTCAGTGAATTTCAAAGGTTTTTTAAATGCCAATTCCTAACTATAACGTGCATGAAACCTATGGTTTTTTCAGTGAATTTCAAAGGTTTTTTAAATGCTAATTCCTATCTATAACTTATCTCTGAAGATATCATGAAAAGCATTCTTTTTTAAAAGTAGGGTGCACATTAGTTTTGTGGAAAAGCATCTTTGTGATTGGTTAAGAAAAAGCAGTTTCAACGTGGGGTACATATCAAAGGATAACATTTGCTCAGATTAACCACACCTGCTACTTGCATTTGGAAGGCACTGTTCGAACTTAAAACAATCGTCAACTTTTAACCTGCACGTGTTGTTAAATTTTCAAGAAAATATTACAAAAAAATATCGTTAAGTTTTAAAAAATGGATGAACTTTTAACCTGCACGTGTTGTAGAATGTTCTAGAAAGTATGTTGATAGAATACGTTGCACTTCTGACTTCTATGTGTTGTTGAATATTAAAAAAACGGTTCATATGGAAAATTAAAAAGAAACCAATAGAGAAGTTTTGAAACCTAAAAGAATCAAGGAACTATTCTAATTTATTCTTTACATGTATTTATATGTGCAGCAACAAAATTATAGACACAACAGCACTAGGAAGAGGAAGAAGCAGGGAGTGGGGGCAGGGGGGGAGATGGGCAGAATGGCACACATGCACAATTAAGTACAACACACATATAGACTAACAATGGCCAAAATGAAACACACCAACAAGCAGCACAAGTCACACAACCCGCAAACATCACACCACTGAACGAGCATAGAAGTGAAAACTACGCTGCATTCATACAGGATGTGTACAAAGGCCAGTCGTTGGTGTTGTGGGATGTCTGCGACCGTGGTCATCATGGATGAGATGCCCAGCATGTGGCACATGGTCGAGTTCACTGTGTGTTATGTTGCCAAACGGCTGCACCTCCAACCCACGAGCCCCCACACTTTTGTACGGTGCGCTGTTGTATCTCGTGCACTCGTACGGCACACCATTGTAATGCCTATTTGCGCATGTCCTGCTACATTCCAACTACAACATCACAGTGCCGTTTGGAGGTGATGCATGCCAGTTTACAACATCAACTGCTGCAGCTCTTGTAGCAGGCCACACCAGAACACAGAGACACACTTACCGCACTTCCTGTACACGGACATGTCCGAGACACCCCGTTCCCCTTGCCGGATAGACACACCCCTGCACTGACCTGTGAACACCAGACCAGCACATGCCAGTTGTGCATGCAGGAGGATGCGTGCGTAGCTACACATCCAGGCTCACTGCCAACGCTGAGGTGACAGCACACTGTGATGTTGCAGGGCTCGTGCCTATCATGCTATGACAATGACCACAGGGACACACTTACTAAGATGTGGGTTTGGCGGTCCTGGAGTTGTTGAGATGAGTCTTCTGGCCCTCATGTGTATCCCTGTATCATGCTCATTGACTCTATGGTACCTATGGGTGTTCTGGTGTGGCTCTTGGCTGTGTTCCCTTTCATGGTGCAGGTAGTTGTCCTGCTTAACACCAGCAGAAAGCAGGTGTAAAATCCCTGGTGCTAACGTGTCTTATCGCCGGAATTTGTTTCGCATTGCAATTGGTGTGAAAGTTGTGATGTGATTTTTTTCGTGTGCAGAACAATATACGAACTGAGCAGTGTATCTCATCAAGATCCAGCACCTGACGCACTATTCCCAATCAATATAAATACAATGAGATTTCTTAATAGATTTTGTGTGTACACTGTAAGTGCAGCCAATACCTCAGTGCAATTCAATACAGGATTTTAGTATTTAGAATAAATCGGAAAGGTGCACCTCGTGTCTTTTTGCACGGGAACGGCTACTCTCCATTTCATTATCAGCACTTTAACAGAAGTAAGGTTGAGATAAATCTAACACACTATTCAGAAGTTGGTGCAAACTGCAGATATCACCAGTATTCCAGCGATAAGTGCCCCAAAATTTAACACCATGGTGGACTCAATCAAATAACAGTAATAAGAACAAGAAAGAGTCACACAGCAGTTAAGAGAACAACCAAAAACTTTATTCTTTTTTTTTTCAAACTTTATTTTTTATAATAATAAATATATAAACGAAAAACTATTTTCAAACTTTATTTTTTTATTAACATATATATGAACAATAAACTAATAAACAAAATGTAACAACAATAATAAAAAACAACAAGGCGGAACACTACTGTGGGGACAATGGATGTCGACGACAGACCTGGAAAATAAGAAAGATTGTTAAAAAAAAACCAACATGGTATTCTCAACAAAATACCACAAGAAACAAATCACAGATATATAAAATGCATACAGCTAACAAAATTTTATAAGTTTAACTTACAAAATCTGTAAATGTTGCCGCTTTAAAATATTTACCGAATCTGAAGAAAATGTTTTGCAGAAGGCACCACACCAACAACGTTTTTCTTCAGTGGTGAGGACATTTTTTACTTTTTCCAAGGAGCAAACAAAGACCAATGCCACCTAAAATGAAACACCTAAGGACCCTTCATCCAAACAATCTTGCACGAGAAGAGTGCAAACAGATGAGAAACACTCCTGTTCTGTATCTGTAAAAAAGAATCACAAATAAATGTATATTAATATCTTTCAAATTTATACTATTCCATTACTGTACAAACACATTTTATATAAAAACTGACTATGAAACTATAGCCCTGAACCACAAGTGTGACGATTATTAAAACACTACATGCATAGTGCATACTACTTTGAAGCAGTTCATGCCCTAAAGCCTACCTCACTAAAAGACTACATGCTAACTGACTAAATGATTACAGTTAGGGGTGGGCGGAATTTGCGAAATTAACTTTTGCAAATTATCGCGAAAACGTTTAAAATTATCACAAACAAGCAGAAATATCGCGAAGATGCGGAAGTTTTTTTCCCGCATGTTCGCGAGATTTTCTGCATGGTTGCGGGTCGCCAACTTACCCATGTGGTTGCTTGCGGGCGCGGCCATCTTGTTTTGAGTTGTCTCGTGGTGCATGATCGCGAGAAGAAAGACGTGATCGCGTGACGCATGACGTCACTGCGGGCGCAAACTGTCGCGAGACAGCGCAAATGGCTAAAAACAATACAACATCTCATGGAGAACACGACCGGATCAAGAAAACTTGTCGGCGAATGCAGGGATTCAGGTAAGGCGATCGCGCGTGCGCGAATGTATTATTTTACAGCGCGAGCAAGAAACAAATTATCGCCAAGCTGCGGAAACCGGAAATTTTGACATTTTCGCGCTCTCCGCGGAACGTGAAAATGTCAAATTATCACAATTTCCGCAAACGGAAAGAAATTTTCGCCCAGGCCTAATTACAGTACTATAAGGAGACACACTGGGTGACTCACAGGCTGTTTGCTCGAAGAGTATGAATACTAACTAGGGAATCAATCAATCAATCAATCAAGCATTTGTATAGCGCGCTACTCACCCGGAGGGTCTCAAGGCGCTTGGGGGAGGGGGCTCCGCTACTGCTCGAACAGCCAGGTCTTGAGTTGCTTCCTGAAGGAGAGTTGGTCTTGGGTCAGGCGGAGGTGGATGGGGAGGGAGTTCCACGTCTTGGCAGCCAGGTAGGAGAAGGATCTTCCTCCTGTCGCGGCTCTTCGGATGCGGGGGACGGCGGCGAGGGCGTGGCTGGTTGATCAAAGCTGGAGGATGGGAGTGTAGAAGGTCAAGCGGTCGTTGAGGTATCTTGGGCCTTGGTTGTGGAGAGCTTTGTGTGCGTGGGTGAGGAGTCGGAACGTGATTCTCTTGCTGACGGGGAGCCAGTGCAGGTTTCTCAGGTGTACGGGGATGTGGCTGTGTCGGGGAATGTCCAGGATGAGGCGTGCTGAGGCGTTCTGGATGCGCTGGAGTCGTTTCTGGAGTTTGGCTGTGGTTCCGGCGTAGAGGGAGTTGCCGTAGTCCAGTCGGCTGGTGAAGAGGGCATGGGTGACCGTCTTCCTGGTTTCGGTGGGGACCCACCGGAAGATCTTACGTAGCTTGCGTAGGATGTTGAAGCATGATGCGGAGACGGCGTTGACTTGTCGGGTCATGGAGAGGGAGGAGTCCAGGACGAAGCCCAGGTTGCGTGCGTGGTCTGTTGGTTTGGGTGCGCTGCCAAGGGCAGGGGGCCACCAGGAGTCGTCCCAGGCGGAGGGTGATGATCCCAGGATGAGGACTTCCGTCTTATCTGAGTTCAGTTTCAGGCGGCTGTTCGTCATCCACTCGGCTACGTCTAAGGCCTGGCTCACTGCATGACTACTTGAGTACTGACTGAATAATTATCGTACAGCAAGGAGAGTGCCTGGGTGAATTTATAAGTGCTAGGCTTTTCGCACAGGGAATAGATTAGTACTTGGTTCTGAATGGGTCACTAGAGGAGTGCAAAGGCAGTGACAAGTGCTGGACCGTATGGATACTGACTAGGAAATTGAAAGTGTGAAAGACAAGTGTCTAGGTGGTTAGAAGACTGCATGCATAGTGCATAGGGGTTTGAAGCAGTCATGTGCTAAGGCCTGGCTCAGTGTATGAATACTTAGGCACTGACTGAATGATTAGAGTACTGCAAAGATAGTATCTTGGTGAATTTATAAGTGGTTGGGTTTTAGCACAGTGAATGGATTAGTACATGGTGCTGAATGGGTCACTAGAGGACTGCAAAGAGAGTGACATGGTATTTCCTGGAAGTGTATGGATACTGACTAGGGAATTGAAGGTGTGAAAGACAATTGTGTAGGTGGTTAGAGGACTGCATACATAGAGGATAAGGGTTTGAAGCAGTCCATATACTAAGCCCTGGGTCACTGGATGAGTACTTGGGTACTGACTGAATGTTTAGAGTACTGCAAGGAGAGTGCCTGGGTGAATTTATTAGGGTTTGGCGCTGTGAATGGATTAGTACATGATGCTGAATGGGTCACTGGAGGAGTGCAACGGCAGTGACAGGGTGTTTGCTGAACGGATACTGACTGGGGAATTGAAGGTGTGCAAGACAAGTGTGAAGGTGGTTAGAGGACTGCATGCATAGTGGATATGGGTTTGACGTAGTCCATGTGCTAAGACCTGGCTCAGTGCATGAATACTTAGGCAGTGACTGAATTATTAGAGTACTGGAAAGAGAGTGTCTAGGTGAATTTATAAGTGTTTGAGTTTTGGCACAGTCAATGGATTAGTACATGCTGTTGAATGGGTCTCTAGAGGACTGCAAAGGAAGTGACAGGATGTTTCCTGGAAGTGTATGGATACTGACTAGGGAATTGAAGGTGTAAAAGACAAGTGTATAGTATGTCAGAACACTTTTATTTGAAGCAATCTATTTGAAACTGACTAAATAATCAGACTACTTCTAGGACAGTGCTTAGGTAAAACTTTTAAATTTTCAGTTCTGCCACAGTGAACAGAATAGTACATGGTACTGCACCTTAGTGTCAAACCCTGACTCATGTTATCAATGCATAAGCAAAGACTAGCTTCAAATGCTACTAAGACTTGACAACATGAGAGGTTTTAAATTATTACCAAATGCTTCTCTCACAGTGGTTCTCAAATGCACACAGACTCACAGTGTAATTCTAGACAACAACCACTATACCTAGGAGTTTACCAAAAATCATTCACTACTGTGGAAGTGGTAAGCGAAGTGAACACAATCTTCATATTTCACGACTGCACTTTTGTGTCAAAGCCTGACTCATTTAATCAAAGCATAAGCAAAGACTGGCTTCTAATGCTACTAAAACTTCACAACATGACCGGTTTTAAAACAGGTATATGTCAGCAAATACACAATGTTACCAAATGCTTCTCTCACAATCCTTACCCAAATGCACACAGACTCACAGTGTGATTTTAGACAAGCAACACTATCCTAGGAGTTTACCAAAACTCATTCACTACTCTGGAAGAGTTAATGGTACTGCACACAATCTACATATTTAAGTACACCACATCAGTGTCAAAGCATGACTCATTTAATCAACGCATAAGCAAAGACTGGATTCTAATCCTACTAAAACTTCACAACATGACAGGTTTTAAAACAGTTATCTGTCAGCAAATACATGATGTTACCAAATGCTTCTCTCACAGTGATCCCAAATACACACTAACTCACAGTGTGATTCTAGACAAGCACCACTATCCCTATGAGTTTACCAAAACTCATTCACTACAGTGCAAGTGGTAAGGGAACTGCACACAATCTACATATTTCACAACTGCAATTTACTGTCAATGCCTGACTCATATAATGAAAGCATAAGCCATAACTGTCTTCTAATGCTACTAAAACTTGACAACATGACATGTTTTACAACACTTATCTGTCAGCAAATACACGATGTTACCAAACACTTCTCTCACAGTGGTTCCCAAATACACACAGACTCACAGTGTGATTCTAGACAAACAACACTATCCCTAGCAGCTTACCAAAATTCATTCACTACAGTGGAAGTGGTAAGGGAACTGCACACAATCTACATATTTCACGACTGCACTTTAGTGTCAATGCCTGACTCATTTAATCAACGCATAAGCAATGACTGGCCTCTAATGCTACTAAAACTTGACAACATGACAAGTTTTAAAACAGTTTTCTGTCAGCAAATACACAATGTTACCAAACGCTTCTTTCACAGTGGTTCCCAAATGCACAAAGACTCACAGTGTGATTCTAGACAAGCCCCAGTATCCCTAGGAGTTTACCAAAACTCATTCACTACACTGGAAGTGATAAGGGAACTGCACACAATCTACATATTTCACGACTGCAATTTACTGTCAATGCCTGACTCATATAATGAAAGCATAAGCCATAACTGTCTTCTAATGCTACTAAAACTTGATAACATGACAGTTTTTAAAACAGTTATCTGTCAGCAAATACACGATGTTACCAAATGCTTCTCTCACAATCCTTACCCAAATGCACACAGACTCACAGTGTGATTTTAGACAAGCAACACTATCCTAGGAGTTTACCAAAACTCATTCACTAGTCTGGAAGAGTTAATGGTACTGCACACAATCTACATATTTAGTTACAGCACATCAGTGTCAAAGCATGACTCATTTAATCAACATATAAGCAAAGACTGGATTCTAATGCTACTAAAACTTCACAACATGACAGGTTTTAAAACAGTTATCTGTCAGCAAATACATGATGTTACCAAATGATTCTCTCACACTGATCCCAAATACACACTAACTCACAGTGTGATTCTAGACAAGCACCACTATCCCTATGAGCTTACCAAAACTCATTCACTACAGTGCAAGTGGTAAGGGAACTGCACACAATCTACATATTTCACGACTGCAATTTACTGTCAATGCCTCACTCATTTAATGAAAGCATAAGCCATAGCTGTCTTCTAATGCTACTAAAACTTGACAACCTGACTGGTTTTAAAACAGTTATCTGTCAGCAAATACACGATATTACCAAATGCTTCTCTCACAGTGGTTCCCAAATGCACACAGACACACTGTGTGATTCTAGACAAACAACACTATCCCTTGCACTATATCAAAACACATCTAGAAGTAGTACTACATTTTAGTATAGAAACATAACATAACTCATTTCACAAATTCATAAATAATGACTGGTTTCTAATTCTACCAAAATATAAAAACTGCACAGTTATCTGTCTACAAACACATGAAAAACACAAATGCCTATCACAGAATGGTTTCTACATGCACACACATTGTAGAGAAAAAAAGTACTCCTTACACTTTAGCAGGAAAAATACATTAGTCTGATTAAAATCAAAATAGTCTACATACATCCCCTCACAATTAAATAACTCATCTTTCAAGTTCTTTTGTAGATTAAGGAGTATATCAATCACTCACCATATTTTCTTTTACAGAATCTCTGCACTGTGCACCTCTCAGCAAAAGCAAAGAATGGAAAAGTTTCCCTTTTATTTTCCACACATATACATGTAAACATCAAATCACAATCCTTCGCACATAAACTCAAAAGCAAACACACATTTCTATTGGTTACACATTTCAACCCTTTCCAACTGAAATACATTTCAACCCTTCCCCCAATCTGCCTTCTGCCTGTTACCATAGAAACAGGACATGGAACACTGCACTGAGGTCACAGGTCACAAGTTCAGCACACAATGTTCCTACACAAGACAGGAAGTGTGCTTGACTTTTCAACATGTCAGCTTATCATATATAACGTTCCTTACAATCTGTTTTTGTTAACCAATAACAATCATATCTTTAAAAAACATATACACCCTACCTTTCAGTGTAGAAAGTTGTTATACAACCAATGATTTCTTGTCGTTTTATCAAAAAACGTTGCCGTGGATCCACGCACCCACCGCGAAGGAATCCGTGCATCCAACGCGATAGGATGCGCACACCGTGCGCGCATTTCGCCGCTTTAAAAAAAAAAAAACGGGGCCACAGGGTGTCCTTCTGGGACCCCCTAAGCAGATCTAGAGGGTCAGAGTATTTCCACTCTGCCCCTTTATATCTTTTACACACTTATTCCCCTTCCATCTTCAGCCTCGCTTCTACCGAGGCAGAAAATGGCTGCCAACAGTTCCTGGTTTCGAATGTAGAGAGACGCTCGACAGCCAATTAGCATTCAGCACGCGATTGGGAGGGTGCGCGCTCCGTTTGGGGAGGGTGCGCTTACGGTGCGGGTACGGTCGGCGGATCCTCCGCGGCCATAGATATCACTAACTTTTTTACCCTAATTTTCTCAGGAACTACTGAACAGATTCACACCAAATATGCAAAAGGCATGAGTCCGAACTGAGGACCACCTCTTTGCCAAACTTGGTGTCATTCCGTTCAGCGGTTCGGGCTGTGGCTGCGACAACAGATCCTATGGGAAATTGCATGGGGAAAACGCGTTTTGGGACCCCCCTTTTTTCTCGGCCCTGCTTCACGGATCACCGCAAAACTTTCAGAGTAGGAGCGGAGCGGAGCTGGACAAAAGTTTGGAGAATTTCGTGAAGATTCGTCAATCGACGCCAAAGATATTCCCAATAGAATGTTTATGGAAAATAGGTCCTAACTATAACTATCTACTGGCGACCGCCTATAGATAATATATATATATATATATAATATATATATATATATATATATATATATATACATATATATATTACCTACTGGCGGTCGCCAGTAGGTAGTTATAGTTAGGACCCTCTTTCCATAGGAAAACCGCAACATTCTATTTGGAATAACTTTGGCGCCGGTCGACGAATCCTCGCGAAATTTTCAAAATAGGTGGGGCGCTACGCTCCGCTCCTACCCTGAACGTCTCGGGGGGATTCGTCAAGCGGGGGCTGAGAAAAAAGGGGGGTCCCAAAACGCGTTTTTCCCATGCATTTTTCCATAGGACCTTTAGACACAGCTACAGCCCGAACGGCTGAACAGAGTTACTTGAAATTTGGCAGACAGGTAGTCTAGAGGTCAAGGAAGTGCCTTTTGTAGGTTTGGTGTAAATCTGTTCAGTAGATCCTGAGAAAATTGCATTTAAATCAATATATATATCTGTGGCAGCGCTCCGTGCGCTTACCGTAAGCTTACCGTACGCGTACGGTGCCGTGCGCGAGCGCGATTCTGATTGGCTGTTAGATCTTAGTAAACATTCGAATCGGTCGAAACCAAGAAGCTGCGTCCGCCATTTTCTCTCTCGCACTCTGAGGGGTGGACGAATAACAATGGAAAAAACATGTAAAGGGGCTGTTTAGACAGCTCCTAACCACCTATCCTTGATGAAGGAGTCCCCAAAGAACAACCAAGGCCAAAAAATCAATTTTAAATTTTTTTGAAAAATCGCCGATTACGCTTACCGTACGCACACGGTAAAATTAAATTAAAATAAAAAAATATCCACTCTCTCCCCACCCCGTGTGCAAATGGTGCCCGAAGGGCACCATTTAGGCATGGCATATATATCCCCATGTATGGTAATCTAAAAGATTTCCTTTCACAACGAAGCGCATAATATGTCCTCCATGTGCGCACGGTGCGCGAAGCGCATAGTGCGTACATGGCCCATCCAGCGTAACGTGGGCACGCGGTAGGAGCTGAGCGGAGCGCCCCATTAGTTTTGAAAAATTTGTGAGGATTCGTCAACCGGTTATTCAAAATAGAATTTTGAGATTTCCTATGGAAACACGATCCTAACTATAACTCTCTACTGCCGACCGCCAGTAGATAATATATATATATATATATATATATATATATATATATATATATATATATATATATATATATATATATTCACTGAAAAAACCATAGGTTTCAGGGGTGTGATAGTTAGCTGGACTTTTCACTCGCACAAAACCATTGAAATTCCCCCATTATAGTTAATTCAGCTAACTATAACTAGTGTTGTCACTGACCATGTCATGAGTGATGTAATATGTGACGTCATCAGCAGTGCATTGCGGGCGCGCGAGTTATAGTTAGCTGAACTAACTATAACGGGGGAATTTCAATGGTTTTGTACGAGTGAAAAGTCCAGCTAACTATAACGCCCCTGAAACCTATATTTTTTTCAGTGAATTTCTAAGGTTTTTTAAATGCTAATTCCTAACTATAACGTGCCTAAAACCTATGGTTTTTTCAGTGAATTTCAAAGATTTTTTAAATGCTAATTTCCAGCTATGCCTACAGAGATAGGACATGTGAAGAAAGAAGAAAAAACGCACAGAAAGAAAAAAAGTAAATGCAGAAAGAAGCAACAGAAGTCCTCAAAGATGAAGAAAAGTGCAGGAAGAAGGATAACGTGCAGAAAGAACAAACAGAAGAGCAGAAAGAAGCCTTGTTGCAAAATCATCCTGTACCCTCAACTTTTTCAGATGGATACTGGTGGTAACTGAGACGGACTAACCAGTCCTAGAGCCAGTGCTATGTTAAAAGACACTCAGAATACAGTGAAAACACCTACATACACTAGGGAACACTATGTGTTGGGGTCCCCCTGTGATTAGCATGACCTCCCCTGTAAGCCCCTAGTATATAATAGGGCAGGGGATTAAAACTACCTCTTAAAACGTGCCACAGGGCGTGTTTGCACACGTCACCTCAGGCCCCGGCCCCTCCCTTCCCCACTGTGTAAACACGCCCTGTGGCCGTTTTAGGTTGGGAGATTAAGTCCCCTTGAATCCTGAAGGTCCCTAGGGTCCAACTAGACCACTAGGTACCTCCAGTAAGCGCCACAGAGCTGCGTTGCAGAGAGATGTAAAAAGGGGCACGGCCTAGACCACCTCCCTGCAACGCAGCGCAGTGGCGCTTACTGGAAGCACCTGGTGGGCTAGTTGGCCCCCAGGGTCCCTCAGGATTGAAGGGGAATTATTTCCCCAACTTAAAACGCACCACAGGGCGTGTTTGCACACGTTAACTCAGGCCCCGTCCCCTCCCTTCACCACTGTGTAAACACGCCCTGTGGCTGTTTGTATTTGGGAGATTAAGTTCATTTGAATCCTGAGGGTCCCTAGGGTCCAACTAGCCCACTAGGTACCTCCAGTAAGCGCCATAGAGCTGCGTTGCAGAGAGGTGTAAGAAGTGGCACGGCCTGGACCACCTCTCTGCAACGCAGCTCAGTGGCGCTTACTGGAAGCACCTGGTGGGCTAGTTAGCCCCCAGGGGCCCTCAGGATTGAAGGGGAATTATTTCCCCAACTTAAAACGCGCCATAGGGCGTGTTTGCACACGGCACCTCAGGCCCCGTCCCCTCCCTTCCCCACTGTGTAAACACGCCCTGTGGCCGTTTTAAGTTGGGAGATTAAGTCCCCTTCAATCCTGAGGGTCCCTGGGGGCAAATTAACCCACTAGGTACCTCCAGTAAGCGTCACAGAGCTGCATTGCATAGAGGTGTGAAAAGTGGCACGGCCTGGACCACCTCTCTGCAACGCAGCTCAGTGGTGCTTACTGGAAGCACCTGGTGGGCTAGTTAGTCCCCAGTGGCCCTCAGGATTGAAGGGGAATTATTTTCCCAACTTAAAACGCGCCATAGGGGTGTTTGCACACGTCCTGAGAACACCTGTCTGCAACGCAGCTCCCTGGCTCATACTAGAGATACCTGTTGGGCTAGTTGGCCCTCAGGGACCCTCAGTGTTGAAGGGGAATTAATTCCCCAACTTACAACTGGCCAGGGGGCGCGTTTTCAGAGTGCTGCAAGGAGGGGGTGTGGCCTCCGGCGCAATGCCGGTCTTTTATTTATTTTATTTTTTAAGAAGGAGGGCTGTGTGGCCCCCCTCTTTTTTCTAATTTATTGGCCCTGGGGACCCCATCCCCCAGGGCCTGCACCCTAATTTTTTTTGTTGAAGGCCTTAATCGGCCCTGGGGACCCCAACCCCCGGGTCATGGCCTTTTTTTTTTTTTAATTCTTTAGGAGGGGGGCTGCATTGCCCCCCTCCTCAGGCCACTTATGGCCCCGGGACCCCATCCCCCGGGGCCGGCCTTTGTTTTTTGTTATTTAAAAAAATATATATTTATAGAAAAACCTAGGACATGCAGGACAAACCGTATGTACCTATCACCATGACGATTTGCGTGATATTCATTAAAAGGTGACTATGCATACAATGAATCCACGTGGAATGTATTTACACCGCTAGTGAAGCTCTGACGTGTCTGACGCCCTACCGTGCCTAATCCCGGCGCCCCCGCCATTGGGTACTCTCCAAGTAGACACCCTTGTCATTTATTTATACAAACATGGGTAGCTATTGACGGGCACATTTAATACACACGCACACCAAGCCATTCAAAGGGGATTCGACAAAAGTTCGACCAAACTATGCAAGAAACCCCCTTCACGGTTAATAAAACACACATCCACCGCCGGATGTGTAATCCTTTTTATTTTACTCTCCGGAAAGGAGACGAACCTCATTTAAGAGTCACAGCGTGGTCCTGGCCGAGCCCAATCCAGTGTTACACCCACCAGTGCCCGCCGAGGGCCACACACCTCTGTGTTGTATTTCACCAGCTAGTGCGTATGCTATGACACTCTCTAGCCCATGTGCACTGTAAAACCACCCTGTGAATATGTCATGCTACACTTGCCTCCGCACAGGTTATATTGCCCCATCTAATGTGCCTTCATCGATGCCTATGTTATAACACACAGCACTATGCCATACATATTACAATCTGGGATCCATATCTTTGTCACAGTGCATATGCAACGTTACACTCCCCAGCACATATTTTATATTACAACTTTAGAGACTAGTTAGGTTACACAACACTGCCCTGTGCATATTACACTCCAAGGCGCATATCACGTGCACGCGCTAGTGCCTGTGCTATCCTGCGCTCTCCAATGAATCTGTCATTGCGCACAATGCATTGCAATTATATTTCACGCCCGGTTCATCTTATATCACACTTTTTGGTGCATAGTTTATACCATATACTATATCTAGTTTTCAATTCCAATCGTGCTCTCAGGACTATGTTGTATATAACACTGTGTTCACCTACCCTTTTCAAGGGCATTACATTTTGCGATGGGGGTGGAGGGTCAGGGAGTGTTTCTGCCAAGTGAGCCCGGAGTCACAGTCAATTCAAATTCAAAAGACCTTTATTCGAATTACTTAAATTCATAAAAGTACACACATAAAAACAATTCATTATTACAATATTACCAAATACAATTGCATATAGATTAAAAAGAACTAAAACAGCAATCTTTCAGGGGTTTTCCATCGTTTTACGTACACGTATTATTAGTCTTAAGAAGGTGCTAGTGCGAAAAGTCAGTTCCTCCGTGTCCAGGGAGAGTAGCATTAGACGGGACTCCTCCAGGGAGAGGGGTCTTTGTTTTCTAAAATAAGGTGTTAAAAACCAGTTGATATATTTGAAATAAAATTTACAGAAAAATAAAAAATGCAGATCATTCTGTGTACTGGTACCGTCACAGGGACAAGGATTATATTTAGTAGGGTGTTTATAACCCAAGGGGAAACCCAACAAAAATTTTATGGAGCCTGCCCTTAGACGAAATAACAGAGACCTTTCCCAGCTAGACATAGGAAGGGTAAGGTAAAGTGGAAGGGGTTGCCTGCACAGGTCGTTCTCCATGTATCTAACAATGGTGGATTTAGATATTTCCCTTTCCATCCTTTCTGTTTCAAAAAGTGCATATAGTGCTTGTTTAACCTCTACCTTATCTTTACATCCAATTCTGGGAGGATCAGAAAATAGATCGCCTTTGTTCACGGCGCTTAATGTATTTGAAACTCCAGCAAGCCATGGGATTGATAAGCCGTGATCACATTTAAGGCAATCTTTAATTATATCTTGTGTTAGAGAGGCTGCGTTGTTCCTCCAAATTCTCAGCCAAAATAAAGCTGGTCTGGTTCTAATAAAATCACAGATGTAAGGGAGATTTAGCTCTTTGTGACAGATGAATTCAGAGGACAAGATTGGGGCACCCTGTACTTTCCTACAGAAGCAGGTCTCTTCGCGTTGAATACCAGGGTTTTTAGCGGAGGCCCAAACTTCAGCCCCTTAGGTGGCAACAGGGATGCACTGCAATCTAAAAAATGTTTAGAATAGCGCTGGTGGCACCTAATTTCTTAGGGCGTGGAAGACTCAATATTGAATTGATGGCCTTCGAGAACTTGCTCATGGCGTGGGCAGAATGCCCACTCCATGAGCTGTTCGCAGCGAAAGCCACCCCTAGATATATAAAAGAATTTACGGAATCTAATTTGTCAGGCCCAATGTGGATGGTATTGAGTTTCCGTTTCCCAGGTCCACATGACATAACAGAAGATTTTTTTAAATTTACACGCAGATCTAGGCCCTCCATATGATGGACAAAATTTTCCACAAGCAAGCGGAGGGCGTTAGGGGTGCGGCCCATGAGGACCGCATCGTCTGCGTATAATAAAACTGGCAAAGGATGCCCCTGGATAATTGGCACATCTCTAGTTACTTGTTTTAATACCTTTGCTATGCCATTGATATAGATGATAAACAGCAGGGGTGCTAAAACACACCCCTGTCTGACCCCCCTGCCAATTTTTATAGCTCCGGATACTTCACCACCCAACCCAATCCTAACTTGCGCCCTAAGATCAGTATGAAGATACGCCAAGAAGTGTACAAGGGCCTCGTCCAATCCATAATTAAGAAGCATAGTCCACAATTTAGATCTATTTACCAGATCAAACGCAGATGAAAGAGCCATAAAAGCAAGATAGATGGGGGACGATCGAGCGACGTTATACTTGTCAATTATTAGTTTTAAGTTCAAACATTGCTCGACTGTACCCACCCCGCTCCTGAATCCCATCTGACATGGATCCAGTAGGTCAGAATCTTCCGTCCACTCTACCACCCTGTTATAAATAACTCGCCCGAGTATTTTTAAGGTGTTATCCAGGAGCGAGATTGGGCGGTAGTTAGCTGGATCTGACCTATCGCCCTTTTTATAGATTGGGACTATGATGCTAGAAGACCACGTCTTAGGGATGGGCACTCTTGACAAACTGTTAAAAACATTATGTAACATT
Organism: Triturus cristatus; assembly: GCF_964204655.1. NCBI lineage: Eukaryota > Metazoa > Chordata > Amphibia > Caudata > Salamandridae > Triturus > Triturus cristatus. The sequence continues at coordinate 917,500,125 of NC_140581.1, read as the reverse complement.
TGCGCCCATAGATCTGGACTATGCTTTATAATATCTATAGGGAAACCATCTGGGCCAGGGGCCTTGTTACCAAGGCTCTCTCTGACAGCTGCTTCCACCTCAGGAAGGTCAATCCGCAAGTCTCGCAGCTGTCCCAGATCTGGGGTAGTTGTTTCCTCGGAGGGAGCAGCGTATATTTTGGAAAAGTGGGCTTCCCAAGTGCTACTGATTATATTGCAGCTGGTTGGGGATAAGAGTTTACCCATGTCGCGCATTTTCCTGACAGCGGACCAAAATGGCCACTACTCTTCAGGTTAGCGCTAACAACCAGCGACTCCCACTGTTCCATCAAAAGTGCCGCCTTTCTTTCAGCTATTTTTTGTTTATAATGTTTCCTAGCTGTCTGTACCTCCACTGGATTCCTTGGCTTAGTGGTTAGTACCCTGCGTAGTTCCCTATTTGCAGTAGAACAGGCGGAGTCAAACCATCTTGGGTCTTTCGCCTTAGTGGGTAGTGGGACTGACAACTAAGGTTTGATTGCCACACATAGTTTGCCAAAATCGGTAACTATTCTATGGCAATCCCCATCGGGTGATAAGCAAGAATTTATTAATTCTAAATGGTCATTTTTTACGCGGTCAAGTAGGGCTCCGCAATCAGTTCCCCTCCATTTTAAACGGAGACCATCACCAGATGGTGTAATATCTCTTGCGCCGTTAAAATTGGCATATACTGGGCTAGGGCCTAAATACAAAATAACTATAAGGGGGTTGTGGTCTCCATATAATGTCTCTACCACATTAGAGTCTGTGACACGATCTGTTAGATAGGGGGATGTGAAAATAAAATCAATCGTTGAGCAGGAATCCCTCCCTCTAAACGTGGGGGCACAGGTCATCCTTGAGGTTTGGCTTGCTTCCATTACATTGCTGAGGATGTGTTCATTTAATATGTTAACAAGTTCAGTACCTCTTCGTTCTGCTAGATCCGAATAGCTTTTGTCCTCAAGTCGGTGCTTCCCTGAGATTTTCGCATTAAAGTCCCCCCCCAATGAGAATCCCTGACTTCTCGTCTAAACCTATGTTTGTTTCGAGGTGTATCAATATGTTAGAAAGTGCTATATAGTTCCTATTTGGTACGGAATAAAAATCATTATTATAAAAGTTAATTAAATAAATCTTGGTCTTTCGCTTGAATTCAAGAACCTGGATATTTGGGTTCCCGAATGATAAATCCTTAAAAGTACCACCCGCCAATATCCTGATTCCAATAAAAAGACCTCCCATTGCACGACCAAAGGCAGGCTTAGAGGCAAACACGCTAAAACAGTGGTAACCCTCTAGGTGCACATTCCCTACGGCCCAGGTCTCTTGGAACATAATAATGTCTTTGCCATCCAATAGCTGGACCCATTGAGGGTCAGACAGTCTTGATTCTATACCTGCAACGTTCCAGCTAAGGATTGACAAGTCAGAGCCGCTAGGGCTACCTAAATGCTTGTCCCTAGTGATCTGCCTGGGATTGATTAGCAGGGTTGTTGCATTCTCACATGTGACTGGGGATGGGACCGTGGCATACTGTACGGCCATAGGTTGAGTTATAATGATTTTTGTGAAATCTAAAAGTTCCCCAGTTACATCGGCTACCTCAGCACATTCAGTATTCCTTACGCTATCCCCCAGTCAATCCTGTTCTTCTAAATTTGAAAGAGCATATTCAAATCGATTATAGGTTGGGACATTATACAGGTACCTCCTCTCATGCTGGTCCATATAAAAATGTTGGTTGGTCGCTGCATAAGGCCTCTCCCTAGGGATACACTGGGGTACGGCTGAAAAGGGGGGATGTAACATTTGGTGGGCTGGTGGTACGGTCACATTACCTAATGAGAAGCCGTTCCTAGGGTCAGGATATTGGTCCTGGTGGTAACGTCGGTTATTGGTTCTAAAGTTGGGATTAGTGTCCTGTCAGTGTCCCAAGAGATTAGTCCCAAAGCTAGGGTTAGGATCTATTAGGTGCCTATAAAAGTACCCAAGAGGAAGAAGAGTGGTATTGTATTCCCATTGAGAGGGCTGTGGGGCTTTTGCTAGCGTACATTGAGCCCATTGTGGGGACCTAAAATTTATAATTATACAGTCCCCTTCAAACTTTTTTCTTAAAGGGCCCACCCACCCCACTCTTTGGGTGTAAATAATCTCTCCAGCGCCATCCATCGGAAATTGTCAGTATCTGGATAACCAGTGGAGAGTTCTATTTTTTAGATTAGTGAAATTTTCCTCTTGGTCTTTCCTTAGTTTGGGGACATTACCTAAAACCAGGACGTAGGGTCCACACTCTGGGGGTAAGCTAATGCGGGCCGGGATCTGTTTTGCAATAGTTAATATAGACTGGTCCGGCTTGGGTGGGGAAGAGGATGAGACATGTCGGGCATCAGTATTGGTTTGTCTAAGATATGCCTTATTACTTTTGGAGACAGTTTGATCCGTCTCTACTGAGGTGGCAACCTTAGGGGATTTTGGTTTAGGTGCCCGTTTGGCAGGGTGTTCCGCAAATGGTAGGCTTTTGCTTGTACTCGGTTTTGAGGGTAACAAGGGGTCGCTAGTGTTAATTTTATTGAGCATATTAGTCTGACTCGTTTGGGGTTTGTCTATGATAGTTGCCCCCAGGCAAGGCAAGGTTTCTTGATGGCGCCCTGAACTCAGTTTTAATACATGATCGGTCAGTACTCTCAACCTCTTTTCTATGTTCAGTACATGTAGGTTCATTGGCCCCAAGAGAGTAGATATCAGTGTCTCCAGTCTTCCCCAGAATCCCTGGTCCCCTGGCGCTGTGTTGATTTCTATAATTAAGGAATCCATCTCGCCGGGTTGGCCATCCCCCTTAACCTTGTTTGGCACTGCGGGGGCAGCAGACCTCCGTGGTTGGTTGTTCCCACCCTTATGTTTATTTTGTGCTGGCTCAATATTTTTCCGTTTGCTCTTAGCTTTTTGCCTCTTTGCTTTCTGGCCCCTTGTTTGCATTAGTACGCTAGTGCTTTTATCCCCATCTAAGTCCAAAGCATCAGGGTCGGGACATGGGCCAATCCCTTCTGTGTGAGTCAGATTGTTAGCTGGGGATGGCAAAAAATCCGAGTCCCTATTTGAGCTTGGCTCTAACATAGTGGGGGTTGACGATAGCCTAGTGTCCATGGGCAGGTGGCCGTAAGATGCTACATTTCCATTTATGCGGTTCTCATTAGTATCTGCGCCCGGAAGCCCCGCATAAGATTTAGCGAGCAAAGGATCAAATGACTTTTCCAAAGAGTTTTCGTGATGCATAAATAAGGGCAAACTTGGTGGGAGCGATAAGCGCCTTTCAGTATTCTGGATGGCCGTGGCGACAACGCCAATTGTTCTTTGTAACATTTTATCTATGGCTGTCAGGCTTGGCAATGGGGTAGTAGGGGGTACTACAGGTTGTTTTGGCTTACCCGTTCTTCTGGGTGCTGCTGATGTCTTTTTTCCCATGGTAGATATTAGTTCGAGTGGCCAGCAGCGATTTGACAGCCAAATACCCCCGGACCAGCGGTGTTAGGGGGGGGCCCAGCCCTGCCTCCTCCTGGCGATGACGGGGAAGGACGAGCCCGCCCTTGGCCAGGGCGCTGCCCGCGCGCTTTCCGCGCTGCGGGAGGCGAGCAGTGTAGATGTAGGCAGGTGACGCCTGCCACTGACGTCACCTGCGAGCGCCACACGGGAGCCTGGGAGATGAAGTTTTTTCAGTGGAGCCGTTGCCCTCACGGCGGACCTGGAGGTCTGTTGGCAGGAAAATGCTCCCTGCTTGGAGCCCTTTTGCAAACGATGTAAGTCTGCCATTGCCCTCACGGCGCTAGAGACGTGTCCGGTGTCCGGTCTCGTGCCCCCCTTCGAGCACGTCCCGCGCTGCGGGAGGCGAGCAGTGTAGATGTAGGCAGGTGACGCCTGCCACTGACGTCACCTGCGAGCGCCACATGGGAGCCTGGGAGATGGAGTTTTTTCAGTGGAACCGTTGCCCTCACGGCGGACCTGGAGGTCTGTTGGCAGGAAAATGCTCCCTGCTTGGAGCCCTTTTGCAAACGATGTAAGTCTGCCGTTGCCCTCACGGCGCTGGAGACGTGTCCGGTGTCCGGTCTCGTGACCCCCTTCGAGCGCGTCCCCGAGTCACAGTCACAAACGTCCTCTTCTTCCTGAATAAAAGTGAGATTATGCTGCATACTTGTTCATATTTTAAGTAGTTCGCACAGATACACATTTTAAAAACATTAAAGTTCCTAATACCCACCTTCTCTGAACAGTTAGCTTTCTGACCCATCCACATCCTCCCTATCCTCTGTTGTCTGAATCCATGGACTAGCCTCCTCCCTCCTGCCATGCATGGTCTGATGTGCTGCCACTGCCCTCCATTTAGCATGATGTACCAGTCCACTCCTCCTGCCCTCCATTGCCCCATTCTATGGCCCATCATTGACCTCCTGCTTAGCCTCTGTGCTTAGCTTGCTGCCCCTATTCTCCTTCCCCCTGCCCTCCGATGTCTTTTTGCATGCCCCTGCTCCATCCTTTTTGCCCAACATGTTCCATGGACCTGCCACTCTTATCTACTCTGAGTGTTCTGTTGAGCTGCCACTCCCCTCCCACCTGCCTAGCATTGTCAGATGACTGTAACCTGTCCCTGCCACCTCCACCCTGCCTGTCCACATGCCATGCCCCTATCCCCTTCCTCCTGTCCTCCATGGTCCATTTTACTGCCACACCCTTCTTCCCTCCCTGGTCTGTTGTGCTGCAACTGCTCCTCCTGCCTTCCCCACGTGGTCTGTTGTGAGCCCCCTTCCCATGAACTCTCTTGTCTGTGCCCAGGTCCTGACCCTCCCTTCTATCCTCCATGGTCCTTTGTGCATGCCCCTGCACCCTCCTTCTTGCCCATCATAGCCATTGTGCTGCCACTAACCCTCCCGCTTGCCATGCATGGTCTTCTGTGCTGCCATGGCCCCTCCCAGCTTCCCTGTGTCGTCAGCTAGCTGCACCTGACCCCCTCCCACCATCCCTCCATGGTCTGTGTGCATGCCATCATAGTCTCACTGTTGCTCTCCATGGTGTGTCTTGTTTCTAGTGCCCATCCTGCCTGACCTCCATGGTCATATTGCTGGTCCTGCCCTGCCCCCTTGCCCCCAGCCCTCTGTTTCCATGTGCAGACCCCTATTCCCTCCCTCCTGGCTTGTCTGTTCCATTGTAATGCCCATGATCCGTCCCGCCTGCCCTTTATGGTCTGTTATGCTGCAGCTTTCTCTCCTGTCTGTCCATTATGGTCAGCTAGCTACCATTGCCTCTTTCCCCTCTGTTCTCTGTTGTCCATGTGCATGGTCCTGTTCCCTCCCTATTGCTTTCTATGGATTGTTGTGCTGCACTCCCGTTCCGCATGCCCTGTGTGGTGTATTGTGCTGCTGCAAACCCTGATGCCTGCCCTGTAGGGTCAGTTTGGTGCACCTCTCCATGTCCCTCCTGTCCTCTGTTATCCAAGTCCATGTCCCTACCCCAATTCCTCCTGCCTACCATGATCCAATGTACCATACTTACGAACATTTTAAACTTGGTAAGAGGGAGATTTTGAAAAAAAACTGGGGCATTGATTTTCCATTTTGAGTTACATTGAAAAAGAGGAGATTGTAGACGGGAGACAGATCAAATAAAGCCCATTTGAGCTTAAAAACATTGGACGTTTCCTGGCTGAAATGGGTAAGTTGGCATGTATGGTTTTACTACCACTGCCTCTTCCTTCTGCCCACAATGGTCTATTATATTGCCACAGCCTCTCTTGCCAGTCCTGTATTGTTGGTTTGTTGCCCCTGCCCCCCTTTCCACTGCCCTCCATAGTCTGTTGTGCTGCCACTGCCCTTCCTGCCTGCCCAGTGTGGTCAAATTGTTGCCTCTGCACTCTCCTACCTGCCTTCAATTTTCAGAGTCCGTGCCCCTGGCCTCTGCCTCTCAATAGTATCCCAATGAACAACTAGATTGCTAACATTCTATATTTATTACAAAAGTGTGGAACGCCTGACGTCATCTTGATGTAATCAAAACTGTAATACCTAGAGCATTTCCTTTGGAAATTACATATATGAGAGGGTCTTATTTGCATCAAAATTATGGTTAGTGATCTAAAAAACTAAAATGAAGACATATTTTCTGAGTTTTCAAATAGCGACGAAGAACTTTTAAATTATTTATAATCTTTATGTTTTGTTATCCAGTTGACCACTTGATTAAATGTTGCACTTAGGGGAGAGGATGTGGTGTTACTTCCAGAGCTGCAGACTTTGCAACTGGGGAACCAGGTTGGAGTTTCTGCTTCAGCTCAACATTCTGTGATTCTGGTCAAATCACTTAATCTCCCCATGTCTACAACCAAAATGAATTTGATCTTGAGTGATGTACCCAATGCTCATGTAAAGCACTCCAATACCTGACAAGTCTGCACTATATAAAACTGCAAATACACAAAAAATAAGTGTTTTGCACACTTCTGTCATTGGGCTACATGTGGGCTGCATCTGGGTGATATTTGTGCTGCATTTGGGCTCTTTTGTCTCTAGTGGCCATCTTGGGAGATTTATTTGTTATGAAGTTTCCTAATTTCCTCATTTACTGCAGTCTCCACATGTTATGAAGTTAGCACTCTAGTTGTTCATTAGATCACTGTAGTAAAGCTACTGCTCACCACGGAAGTCTGCTGCTGGTATTAAAAGTGCATGTTTCAGTCTGCATATCAGAATTTTTTTATGAAATAGAAGAGGATTTGAGAAGTCACTCAAAATGTGCCCTAATTTTTCTTTCTTCAGCACTAATCATAATTTCTATGGCAAAATGAACCCCCTCATTGTGTTCCTTTTTAAATTAAATGTTTTAAGTGTTACCAGTTTATTCCAATCAAGATGGCTTCAGGTGTGCCAATATTTTGTCATAAGTAAGACAGTAAGCGCTCAAGTTGTTCTTAAGAACACTCTGGGACATTCTGTCATTGGGCTATACTTGGGCTACATCTGGGTGATATTTGGGCTACATTTCGGCTCTTTTGTCTCTGGTGGCCATTTTGGGAGACTTATATGTTATGAAGTTTCCTAATTTCCTCATTTACTACAGTCTCCTCAGTAGGAAATACTTTCAGTTTTTTACTTTGATTCCATCAAGAAGGCATTCAGATGTGTCACACATTTGCCATAAATTCAGAATGTTAGCACTCTAGTTGCTTATTAGATCACTGTAGTAAAGCTACTGCTCACCAGGGAAGTCTGCTGCTGGTATTGAAAGTGCATGTTTCAGTCTGCATGTCACAATTTTTTAATGAAATAGAAGAGGATTTGAGAAGTCACTCAAAATGTGCCCTAATTTTTCTTTCTGCAGCACTAATCATGCTTTCTATGGCAAAATGAACCCCCTCATTTTGTTCCTTTTTAAATTAAATGTTTTAAGAGTTACCACTTTATTCCAATCAAGGTGGCTTCAGGTGTGCAATAAGTTTGTCATAAGTAGGACTGTTAGCGCTCTAGTTGTTCTTCAGAACACTCTGGGAAGCTGCAGTAGAACACAAAGGAATCAACTGACAGTCTCTGCCCTTGTTGGATGTACATGTTTTACTGAGATGTCAGACTTCATTCTCACATGACTGAGAAAGATAATGTGAATTTACAGAAAATATGCTCTCAGTTTAGCTTATAGATCACCTTCCAAACCTCTGTGGGAAAAGCATGGGAAAATAGTTTTCTCTCAAACATGATTCATGATATCACAGCAGAAGGCTTTTTCACATGGTAAAATCACCTTAGAACACACCACAATTCCTAAAATGAGTATGGTACCATCAACAAATGATTTATAATGTAACTAAAGTCTTAAACCCTTCTGTTAACTGCAATGCTTTTTAATGAGGTGCTATCATGTATATTTGTCCCAAGATGGCTGCCAACACTTCTTGGATGAAGTACTGACAGCAAATCAGATCTCACGATGAGATGTGTGGTTAGGCTCTGCCCAGATATATCTATCTTTTTAACTCTAATTTTCTCAGGAACTACTGAACGGATTTACACCATTTGTGCAAAAGGCACGAGTCTGAACTGAGGACTACCTCTTTGCCAAATTTGGTGTAATTCCGTTCAGCAGTTCGGGTTGTAGCTGTGTCAACAGGTCCTATGGGAAAATGCATGGGGAAAATGTGTTTTGGGACCCCCCTTTTTTCTCGGCCCCTGCTTGCCCAATCATGGTGACATTTTCAGGATAGGAGCGGACCGGAGCTGGCCAAAAGTTTGGAAAATTTCGCGAAGATTCGTCAATCGGTGCCAACGCTATTCCAAATAGAATGTTGCGGATTTCCTTTGGAAAATAGGTCCTAACTATAACTACCTACTGATTGGTTGATAGATGTCAGTAAACATTCGAATCAGTCGAAATCAGGAAGTGTCGGCCGCCATTTTGTCTGTCGCACTGAAAAGGAAAGGTGGAAAACGTGAAAAGGGGGCAGGGAAGAGAGTTACTGACCCCCTAGCCTTTGTCAGGGGGTCACAGAAGGACCCCCAAGGGTGAATTTTTTTTTTATAATCTTAGAAAAAAATCGCGGGGGTGCGCGCATTGTGCGTGCAGCGCACGGTGCGCGCACGGTGCGCGCAGAGTGAAAAACCTTGAAAAAAAAATGAATAAATACATAACGTAGCATTTAAAAAACCGTACAAATTCACTTAAAAAACCATAGGTTTCACACACGTTATAGTTAGGAATTAGCATTTAAAAAACCTTGCAAATTCACTTAAAAAAACATAGGTTTCACACATGTTATAGTTAGCTGGACATTTCACTCGTAAAAAACCAATGAAATTCCCCCATTATAGTTAGTTCAGATAACTATAACTCGCGCGACCACCACTCTATCACAAAGATGATGTCATCAGTGATGTCATGAGTGATGCCACTGACCATGTCATGAGTGATGTAACATGTGACGTCATGAGCAGTGGATTGCGGGCGTGCGAGTTATAGTTATCTGAACTAAGTATAACGGGGGAATTTCATTGGTTTTTTACGAGTGAAATGTCCAGCTAACTATAACATGTGTGAAACCTATGGTTTTTTAAGTGAATTTGCAAGGTTTTTTATATGCTAATTCCTAACTATAACGTGTGTGAAACCTATGGTTTTTTAAGTGATATATATATTATTTATATATATTACCTACTGGCGGTTGCCAGTAGGTAGTTATAGTTAGGACCACGTTTCCATAGGAAATCCGCAACATTCTATTTTGAATAACTTTGGCGCCGGTCGACGAATCCTCGCGAATTTTTCAAAATAGGTGGGGCGCTACGCTCCGCTCCTACCCTGAAAGTCTCGGGGGGATTCGTGAAGCGGGGGCTGAGATAAAAGGGGGGTCCCAAAACGCGTTTTTCCCATGCATTTTTCCATAGGACCTTTAGACAGGGCTACAGCCCGAACGGCTGAACAGAATTACTTGAAATTTGGCAGAGAGGTAGTCCTCAGGTCAAGGAAGTGCCTTTTGTAGGTTTGGTGTAAATCTGTTCAGTAGATTCTGAGAAAATAGCCTTTAAATCAATATATATATCTGAGCCAGCTTACGGTGCGCTTACGGTACGCTTACCGTACGCGTACGGTGGCGTGCGCGAGCGCGATTCTGATTGGCTCTTAGATCTTAGTAAACATTCGAATCGGCCGAAACCAGGAAGCGGCGGCCGCCATTTTCTCTCTCGCACTGAGAGTGATGATGAAAATACAAAGCACAAAAACATGTAAAGGGGCTGTTTAGACAGCTCCCACACACATAGCCATGTTGAGGGAGTCCCCAAAGATCCCCCAAGGCCAAAAACGGATTTTTTTTTTTTCGCTAATTTCGCCGATTACGCTTACCGTACGCGTACGGTAAAAAATGATATAAAAAAAAAATTATCCACACTCTCCCCACCCCGTGTGCAATTCGTGGCCGAAGGCCACCAATTGTGCATGGCTTATAACAGATGAGATAAACTATAATATTTAAAAAAAAAAAAAAAAAAAATTATCCACACTCTGTCCACCTCGTGTGCAAATGGTGCCCGAAGGCCACCATTTGTGCATGGCTTATAAAAATTTCGAAAAATTAAAATATTACCTTTCAAAACGAAGTGCATCATATGTCCTTCATGTGCGCACGGTGCGCGAAGCGCATCGTGCGTACATGGCCCATCTAGCGTAACGTGGGCACGCGGTGCGCGTAGCGCACCGCGTGCCCACCGTGCGTGCACGGCACTAACTGTGTAAAGTGGGCGCGAGGTGCGCGAAGCGCACCGTGTGCTTACTGTGCGCGCACGGAACGAACTACGTTAAGTGGGCGCACACGCCACGAATGGCGTAAAGTAACTTAGCATTTAAAAAAACGTACAAATTCACTGAAAAAAACCATAGGTTTCACACACGTTATAGTTAGGAATTAGCATTTAAAAAACCTTGCAAATTCACTGAAAAGACCATAGGTTTCACACATGTTATAGTTAGCGGAAATTTTACTGATAAAAAACCAATGAAATTCCCCCGTTATAGTTAGTGCAGGCAACTATAACTCACGCGACCGCAATCTTCTGCTGATGACATATGTGTCTTTATGAAAAAAAAATATTTGTAATATATGTATAGCTAAAAATGTATGGAAGAAGACATGGGCAAATAAGTGTCTAAATACAGTATTAGCATCAGCAGAGGATTGCGGTCGCGTGAGTTATAGTTGCCTGCACTAACTATAACGGGGGAATTTCATTGGTTTTTTATCAGTAAAATTTCCGCTAACTATAACATGTGTGAAACCTATGGTTTTTTCAGTGAATTTGCAAGGTTTTTTAAATGCTAATTCCTAACTATAACGTGTGTGAAACCTATGGTTTTTTTCAGTGAATATATATATATATAAAACGTCTCACCAAGTGTATCTCGTACACAGAGGCACTCCTCCCCAAAAACGACACAGCATATCCGAAGTTCCTTAGATTTTAATGTGCTTCAAGCCAAAAAGTTTTACCCAACGCGTTTCGATGAACATATCGTCTTGGTCACGGGTAAGTATCTGTTTGATTTCAACAGTTAAATACAGTTACACAAAAAGAAAAGGACAACGGCACTTTGCACGAGTCTGGCATTCATTAACATCAAAAGAGGACTATTGTTAGTGTCCATGCCTGATTGAAATTTTGGCGGCCATCTTTGAATGGTAATGTGCTCGTAATGTTGCCGACTACATTCTCAATAAAGTTATACAATTCATAATTAAGACTTTAGCGGCCATCTTTAAATGGTAACATACTTATAATGTCAACCTTTATAATTCCATCTTAATAAATTTATATCTTTCGAAAACAACCGTAACGCGAACAAATAATGACGAGAACAATTGTTAATTCATGTTACTGCAAACATATCAGTATCAGCAATTTACCAATAATAAATTAATCCTCTATTCTCTTTTTTATATGTCATTCACACATTTTAAATTCATTCAACTTTGTTCTTAGGTTACATTTCCATCGTATTATGGGTCTAAAGCCAGAAGGCACACATCATCATCGTCATGTCCTACCCAAGTGGGTGAATATTCCCAGACTTAAAATAAATGAATAAAGGAGTGTTCTATCCAAGTGGTTGGCCTGAACTAATATCTGAAAACAAGATATCCCTATAATAATCCTTTCTCCCCCCTCCTCAGGCCACTTATGGCCCCGGGACCCCATCCCCCGGGGCCGGCCTTTGTTTTTTGTTATTTAAAAAAATATATATTTATAGAAAAACCTAGGACATGCAGGACAAACCGTATGTACCTATCACCATGACGATTTGCGTGATATTCATTAAAAGGTGACTATGCATACAATGAATCCACGTGGAATGTATTTACACCGCTAGTGAAGCTCTGACGTGTCTGACGCCCTACCGTGCCTAATCCCGGCGCCCCCGCCATTGGGTACTCTCCAAGTAGACACCCTTGTCATTTATTTATACAAACATGGGTAGCTATTGACGGGCACATTTAATACACACGCACACCAAGCCATTCAAAGGGGATTCGACAAAAGTTCGACCAAACTATGCAAGAAACCCCCTTCACGGTTAATAAAACACACATCCACCGCCGGATGTGTAATCCTTTTTATTTTACTCTCCGGAAAGGAGACGAACCTCATTTAAGAGTCACAGCGTGGTCCTGGCCGAGCCCAATCCAGTGTTACACCCACCAGTGCCCGCCGAGGGCCACACACCTCTGTGTTGTATTTCACCAGCTAGTGCGTATGCTATGACACTCTCTAGCCCATGTGCACTGTAAAACCACCCTGTGAATATGTCATGCTACACTTGCCTCCGCACAGGTTATATTGCCCCATCTAATGTGCCTTCATCGATGCCTATGTTATAACACACAGCACTATGCCATACATATTACAATCTGGGATCCATATCTTTGTCACAGTGCATATGCAACGTTACACTCCCCAGCACATATTTTATATTACAACTTTAGAGACTAGTTAGGTTACACAACACTGCCCTGTGCATATTACACTCCAAGGCGCATATCACGTGCACGCGCTAGTGCCTGTGCTATCCTGCGCTCTCCAATGAATCTGTCATTGCGCACAATGCATTGCAATTATATTTCACGCCCGGTTCATCTTATATCACACTTTTTGGTGCATAGTTTATACCATATACTATATCTAGTTTTCAATTCCAATCGTGCTCTCAGGACTATGTTGTATATAACACTGTGTTCACCTACCCTTTTCAAGGGCATTACATTTTGCGATGGGGGTGGAGGGTCAGGGAGTGTTTCTGCCAAGTGAGCCCGGAGTCACAGTCAATTCAAATTCAAAAGACCTTTATTCGAATTACTTAAATTCATAAAAGTACACACATAAAAACAATTCATTATTACAATATTACCAAATACAATTGCATATAGATTAAAAAGAACTAAAACAGCAATCTTTCAGGGGTTTTCCATCGTTTTACGTACACGTATTATTAGTCTTAAGAAGGTGCTAGTGCGAAAAGTCAGTTCCTCCGTGTCCAGGGAGAGTAGCATTAGACGGGACTCCTCCAGGGAGAGGGGTCTTTGTTTTCTAAAATAAGGTGTTAAAAACCAGTTGATATATTTGAAATAAAATTTACAGAAAAATAAAAAATGCAGATCATTCTGTGTACTGGTACCGTCACAGGGACAAGGATTATATTTAGTAGGGTGTTTATAACCCAAGGGGAAACCCAACAAAAATTTTATGGAGCCTGCCCTTAGACGAAATAACAGAGACCTTTCCCAGCTAGACATAGGAAGGGTAAGGTAAAGTGGAAGGGGTTGCCTGCACAGGTCGTTCTCCATGTATCTAACAATGGTGGATTTAGATATTTCCCTTTCCATCCTTTCTGTTTCAAAAAGTGCATATAGTGCTTGTTTAACCTCTACCTTATCTTTACATCCAATTCTGGGAGGATCAGAAAATAGATCGCCTTTGTTCACGGCGCTTAATGTATTTGAAACTCCAGCAAGCCATGGGATTGATAAGCCGTGATCACATTTAAGGCAATCTTTAATTATATCTTGTGTTAGAGAGGCTGCGTTGTTCCTCCAAATTCTCAGCCAAAATAAAGCTGGTCTGGTTCTAATAAAATCACAGATGTAAGGGAGATTTAGCTCTTTGTGACAGATGAATTCAGAGGACAAGATTGGGGCACCCTGTACTTTCCTACAGAAGCAGGTCTCTTCGCGTTGAATACCAGGGTTTTTAGCGGAGGCCCAAACTTCAGCCCCTTAGGTGGCAACAGGGATGCACTGCAATCTAAAAAATGTTTAGAATAGCGCTGGTGGCACCTAATTTCTTAGGGCGTGGAAGACTCAATATTGAATTGATGGCCTTCGAGAACTTGCTCATGGCGTGGGCAGAATGCCCACTCCATGAGCTGTTCGCAGCGAAAGCCACCCCTAGATATATAAAAGAATTTACGGAATCTAATTTGTCAGGCCCAATGTGGATGGTATTGAGTTTCCGTTTCCCAGGTCCACATGACATAACAGAAGATTTTTTTAAATTTACACGCAGATCTAGGCCCTCCATATGATGGACAAAATTTTCCACAAGCAAGCGGAGGGCGTTAGGGGTGCGGCCCATGAGGACCGCATCGTCTGCGTATAATAAAACTGGCAAAGGATGCCCCTGGATAATTGGCACATCTCTAGTTACTTGTTTTAATACCTTTGCTATGCCATTGATATAGATGATAAACAGCAGGGGTGCTAAAACACACCCCTGTCTGACCCCCCTGCCAATTTTTATAGCTCCGGATACTTCACCACCCAACCCAATCCTAACTTGCGCCCTAAGATCAGTATGAAGATACGCCAAGAAGTGTACAAGGGCCTCGTCCAATCCATAATTAAGAAGCATAGTCCACAATTTAGATCTATTTACCAGATCAAACGCAGATGAAAGAGCCATAAAAGCAAGATAGATGGGGGACGATCGAGCGACGTTATACTTGTCAATTATTAGTTTTAAGTTCAAACATTGCTCGACTGTACCCACCCCGCTCCTGAATCCCATCTGACATGGATCCAGTAGGTCAGAATCTTCCGTCCACTCTACCACCCTGTTATAAATAACTCGCCCGAGTATTTTTAAGGTGTTATCCAGGAGCGAGATTGGGCGGTAGTTAGCTGGATCTGACCTATCGCCCTTTTTATAGATTGGGACTATGATGCTAGAAGACCACGTCTTAGGGATGGGCACTCTTGACAAACTGTTAAAAACATTATGTAACATTTGCGCCCATAGATCTGGACTATGCTTTATAATATCTATAGGGAAACCATCTGGGCCAGGGGCCTTGTTACCAAGGCTCTCTCTGACAGCTGCTTCCACCTCAGGAAGGTCAATCCGCAAGTCTCGCAGCTGTCCCAGATCTGGGGTAGTTGTTTCCTCGGAGGGAGCAGCGTATATTTTGGAAAAGTGGGCTTCCCAAGTGCTACTGATTATATTGCAGCTGGTTGGGGATAAGAGTTTACCCATGTCGCGCATTTTCCTGACAGCGGACCAAAATGGCCACTACTCTTCAGGTTAGCGCTAACAACCAGCGACTCCCACTGTTCCATCAAAAGTGCCGCCTTTCTTTCAGCTATTTTTTGTTTATAATGTTTCCTAGCTGTCTGTACCTCCACTGGATTCCTTGGCTTAGTGGTTAGTACCCTGCGTAGTTCCCTATTTGCAGTAGAACAGGCGGAGTCAAACCATCTTGGGTCTTTCGCCTTAGTGGGTAGTGGGACTGACAACTAAGGTTTGATTGCCACACATAGTTTGCCAAAATCGGTAACTATTCTATGGCAATCCCCATCGGGTGATAAGCAAGAATTTATTAATTCTAAATGGTCATTTTTTACGCGGTCAAGTAGGGCTCCGCAATCAGTTCCCCTCCATTTTAAACGGAGACCATCACCAGATGGTGTAATATCTCTTGCGCCGTTAAAATTGGCATATACTGGGCTAGGGCCTAAATACAAAATAACTATAAGGGGGTTGTGGTCTCCATATAATGTCTCTACCACATTAGAGTCTGTGACACGATCTGTTAGATAGGGGGATGTGAAAATAAAATCAATCGTTGAGCAGGAATCCCTCCCTCTAAACGTGGGGGCACAGGTCATCCTTGAGGTTTGGCTTGCTTCCATTACATTGCTGAGGATGTGTTCATTTAATATGTTAACAAGTTCAGTACCTCTTCGTTCTGCTAGATCCGAATAGCTTTTGTCCTCAAGTCGGTGCTTCCCTGAGATTTTCGCATTAAAGTCCCCCCCCAATGAGAATCCCTGACTTCTCGTCTAAACCTATGTTTGTTTCGAGGTGTATCAATATGTTAGAAAGTGCTATATAGTTCCTATTTGGTACGGAATAAAAATCATTATTATAAAAGTTAATTAAATAAATCTTGGTCTTTCGCTTGAATTCAAGAACCTGGATATTTGGGTTCCCGAATGATAAATCCTTAAAAGTACCACCCGCCAATATCCTGATTCCAATAAAAAGACCTCCCATTGCACGACCAAAGGCAGGCTTAGAGGCAAACACGCTAAAACAGTGGTAACCCTCTAGGTGCACATTCCCTACGGCCCAGGTCTCTTGGAACATAATAATGTCTTTGCCATCCAATAGCTGGACCCATTGAGGGTCAGACAGTCTTGATTCTATACCTGCAACGTTCCAGCTAAGGATTGACAAGTCAGAGCCGCTAGGGCTACCTAAATGCTTGTCCCTAGTGATCTGCCTGGGATTGATTAGCAGGGTTGTTGCATTCTCACATGTGACTGGGGATGGGACCGTGGCATACTGTACGGCCATAGGTTGAGTTATAATGATTTTTGTGAAATCTAAAAGTTCCCCAGTTACATCGGCTACCTCAGCACATTCAGTATTCCTTACGCTATCCCCCAGTCAATCCTGTTCTTCTAAATTTGAAAGAGCATATTCAAATCGATTATAGGTTGGGACATTATACAGGTACCTCCTCTCATGCTGGTCCATATAAAAATGTTGGTTGGTCGCTGCATAAGGCCTCTCCCTAGGGATACACTGGGGTACGGCTGAAAAGGGGGGATGTAACATTTGGTGGGCTGGTGGTACGGTCACATTACCTAATGAGAAGCCGTTCCTAGGGTCAGGATATTGGTCCTGGTGGTAACGTCGGTTATTGGTTCTAAAGTTGGGATTAGTGTCCTGTCAGTGTCCCAAGAGATTAGTCCCAAAGCTAGGGTTAGGATCTATTAGGTGCCTATAAAAGTACCCAAGAGGAAGAAGAGTGGTATTGTATTCCCATTGAGAGGGCTGTGGGGCTTTTGCTAGCGTACATTGAGCCCATTGTGGGGACCTAAAATTTATAATTATACAGTCCCCTTCAAACTTTTTTCTTAAAGGGCCCACCCACCCCACTCTTTGGGTGTAAATAATCTCTCCAGCGCCATCCATCGGAAATTGTCAGTATCTGGATAACCAGTGGAGAGTTCTATTTTTTAGATTAGTGAAATTTTCCTCTTGGTCTTTCCTTAGTTTGGGGACATTACCTAAAACCAGGACGTAGGGTCCACACTCTGGGGGTAAGCTAATGCGGGCCGGGATCTGTTTTGCAATAGTTAATATAGACTGGTCCGGCTTGGGTGGGGAAGAGGATGAGACATGTCGGGCATCAGTATTGGTTTGTCTAAGATATGCCTTATTACTTTTGGAGACAGTTTGATCCGTCTCTACTGAGGTGGCAACCTTAGGGGATTTTGGTTTAGGTGCCCGTTTGGCAGGGTGTTCCGCAAATGGTAGGCTTTTGCTTGTACTCGGTTTTGAGGGTAACAAGGGGTCGCTAGTGTTAATTTTATTGAGCATATTAGTCTGACTCGTTTGGGGTTTGTCTATGATAGTTGCCCCCAGGCAAGGCAAGGTTTCTTGATGGCGCCCTGAACTCAGTTTTAATACATGATCGGTCAGTACTCTCAACCTCTTTTCTATGTTCAGTACATGTAGGTTCATTGGCCCCAAGAGAGTAGATATCAGTGTCTCCAGTCTTCCCCAGAATCCCTGGTCCCCTGGCGCTGTGTTGATTTCTATAATTAAGGAATCCATCTCGCCGGGTTGGCCATCCCCCTTAACCTTGTTTGGCACTGCGGGGGCAGCAGACCTCCGTGGTTGGTTGTTCCCACCCTTATGTTTATTTTGTGCTGGCTCAATATTTTTCCGTTTGCTCTTAGCTTTTTGCCTCTTTGCTTTCTGGCCCCTTGTTTGCATTAGTACGCTAGTGCTTTTATCCCCATCTAAGTCCAAAGCATCAGGGTCGGGACATGGGCCAATCCCTTCTGTGTGAGTCAGATTGTTAGCTGGGGATGGCAAAAAATCCGAGTCCCTATTTGAGCTTGGCTCTAACATAGTGGGGGTTGACGATAGCCTAGTGTCCATGGGCAGGTGGCCGTAAGATGCTACATTTCCATTTATGCGGTTCTCATTAGTATCTGCGCCCGGAAGCCCCGCATAAGATTTAGCGAGCAAAGGATCAAATGACTTTTCCAAAGAGTTTTCGTGATGCATAAATAAGGGCAAACTTGGTGGGAGCGATAAGCGCCTTTCAGTATTCTGGATGGCCGTGGCGACAACGCCAATTGTTCTTTGTAACATTTTATCTATGGCTGTCAGGCTTGGCAATGGGGTAGTAGGGGGTACTACAGGTTGTTTTGGCTTACCCGTTCTTCTGGGTGCTGCTGATGTCTTTTTTCCCATGGTAGATATTAGTTCGAGTGGCCAGCAGCGATTTGACAGCCAAATACCCCCGGACCAGCGGTGTTAGGGGGGGGCCCAGCCCTGCCTCCTCCTGGCGATGACGGGGAAGGACGAGCCCGCCCTTGGCCAGGGCGCTGCCCGCGCGCTTTCCGCGCTGCGGGAGGCGAGCAGTGTAGATGTAGGCAGGTGACGCCTGCCACTGACGTCACCTGCGAGCGCCACACGGGAGCCTGGGAGATGAAGTTTTTTCAGTGGAGCCGTTGCCCTCACGGCGGACCTGGAGGTCTGTTGGCAGGAAAATGCTCCCTGCTTGGAGCCCTTTTGCAAACGATGTAAGTCTGCCATTGCCCTCACGGCGCTAGAGACGTGTCCGGTGTCCGGTCTCGTGCCCCCCTTCGAGCACGTCCCGCGCTGCGGGAGGCGAGCAGTGTAGATGTAGGCAGGTGACGCCTGCCACTGACGTCACCTGCGAGCGCCACATGGGAGCCTGGGAGATGGAGTTTTTTCAGTGGAACCGTTGCCCTCACGGCGGACCTGGAGGTCTGTTGGCAGGAAAATGCTCCCTGCTTGGAGCCCTTTTGCAAACGATGTAAGTCTGCCGTTGCCCTCACGGCGCTGGAGACGTGTCCGGTGTCCGGTCTCGTGACCCCCTTCGAGCGCGTCCCCGAGTCACAGTCACAAACGTCCTCTTCTTCCTGAATAAAAGTGAGATTATGCTGCATACTTGTTCATATTTTAAGTAGTTCGCACAGATACACATTTTAAAAACATTAAAGTTCCTAATACCCACCTTCTCTGAACAGTTAGCTTTCTGACCCATCCACATCCTCCCTATCCTCTGTTGTCTGAATCCATGGACTAGCCTCCTCCCTCCTGCCATGCATGGTCTGATGTGCTGCCACTGCCCTCCATTTAGCATGATGTACCAGTCCACTCCTCCTGCCCTCCATTGCCCCATTCTATGGCCCATCATTGACCTCCTGCTTAGCCTCTGTGCTTAGCTTGCTGCCCCTATTCTCCTTCCCCCTGCCCTCCGATGTCTTTTTGCATGCCCCTGCTCCATCCTTTTTGCCCAACATGTTCCATGGACCTGCCACTCTTATCTACTCTGAGTGTTCTGTTGAGCTGCCACTCCCCTCCCACCTGCCTAGCATTGTCAGATGACTGTAACCTGTCCCTGCCACCTCCACCCTGCCTGTCCACATGCCATGCCCCTATCCCCTTCCTCCTGTCCTCCATGGTCCATTTTACTGCCACACCCTTCTTCCCTCCCTGGTCTGTTGTGCTGCAACTGCTCCTCCTGCCTTCCCCACGTGGTCTGTTGTGAGCCCCCTTCCCATGAACTCTCTTGTCTGTGCCCAGGTCCTGACCCTCCCTTCTATCCTCCATGGTCCTTTGTGCATGCCCCTGCACCCTCCTTCTTGCCCATCATAGCCATTGTGCTGCCACTAACCCTCCCGCTTGCCATGCATGGTCTTCTGTGCTGCCATGGCCCCTCCCAGCTTCCCTGTGTCGTCAGCTAGCTGCACCTGACCCCCTCCCACCATCCCTCCATGGTCTGTGTGCATGCCATCATAGTCTCACTGTTGCTCTCCATGGTGTGTCTTGTTTCTAGTGCCCATCCTGCCTGACCTCCATGGTCATATTGCTGGTCCTGCCCTGCCCCCTTGCCCCCAGCCCTCTGTTTCCATGTGCAGACCCCTATTCCCTCCCTCCTGGCTTGTCTGTTCCATTGTAATGCCCATGATCCGTCCCGCCTGCCCTTTATGGTCTGTTATGCTGCAGCTTTCTCTCCTGTCTGTCCATTATGGTCAGCTAGCTACCATTGCCTCTTTCCCCTCTGTTCTCTGTTGTCCATGTGCATGGTCCTGTTCCCTCCCTATTGCTTTCTATGGATTGTTGTGCTGCACTCCCGTTCCGCATGCCCTGTGTGGTGTATTGTGCTGCTGCAAACCCTGATGCCTGCCCTGTAGGGTCAGTTTGGTGCACCTCTCCATGTCCCTCCTGTCCTCTGTTATCCAAGTCCATGTCCCTACCCCAATTCCTCCTGCCTACCATGATCCAATGTACCATACTTACGAACATTTTAAACTTGGTAAGAGGGAGATTTTGAAAAAAAACTGGGGCATTGATTTTCCATTTTGAGTTACATTGAAAAAGAGGAGATTGTAGACGGGAGACAGATCAAATAAAGCCCATTTGAGCTTAAAAACATTGGACGTTTCCTGGCTGAAATGGGTAAGTTGGCATGTATGGTTTTACTACCACTGCCTCTTCCTTCTGCCCACAATGGTCTATTATATTGCCACAGCCTCTCTTGCCAGTCCTGTATTGTTGGTTTGTTGCCCCTGCCCCCCTTTCCACTGCCCTCCATAGTCTGTTGTGCTGCCACTGCCCTTCCTGCCTGCCCAGTGTGGTCAAATTGTTGCCTCTGCACTCTCCTACCTGCCTTCAATTTTCAGAGTCCGTGCCCCTGGCCTCTGCCTCTCAATAGTATCCCAATGAACAACTAGATTGCTAACATTCTATATTTATTACAAAAGTGTGGAACGCCTGACGTCATCTTGATGTAATCAAAACTGTAATACCTAGAGCATTTCCTTTGGAAATTACATATATGAGAGGGTCTTATTTGCATCAAAATTATGGTTAGTGATCTAAAAAACTAAAATGAAGACATATTTTCTGAGTTTTCAAATAGCGACGAAGAACTTTTAAATTATTTATAATCTTTATGTTTTGTTATCCAGTTGACCACTTGATTAAATGTTGCACTTAGGGGAGAGGATGTGGTGTTACTTCCAGAGCTGCAGACTTTGCAACTGGGGAACCAGGTTGGAGTTTCTGCTTCAGCTCAACATTCTGTGATTCTGGTCAAATCACTTAATCTCCCCATGTCTACAACCAAAATGAATTTGATCTTGAGTGATGTACCCAATGCTCATGTAAAGCACTCCAATACCTGACAAGTCTGCACTATATAAAACTGCAAATACACAAAAAATAAGTGTTTTGCACACTTCTGTCATTGGGCTACATGTGGGCTGCATCTGGGTGATATTTGTGCTGCATTTGGGCTCTTTTGTCTCTAGTGGCCATCTTGGGAGATTTATTTGTTATGAAGTTTCCTAATTTCCTCATTTACTGCAGTCTCCACATGTTATGAAGTTAGCACTCTAGTTGTTCATTAGATCACTGTAGTAAAGCTACTGCTCACCACGGAAGTCTGCTGCTGGTATTAAAAGTGCATGTTTCAGTCTGCATATCAGAATTTTTTTATGAAATAGAAGAGGATTTGAGAAGTCACTCAAAATGTGCCCTAATTTTTCTTTCTTCAGCACTAATCATAATTTCTATGGCAAAATGAACCCCCTCATTGTGTTCCTTTTTAAATTAAATGTTTTAAGTGTTACCAGTTTATTCCAATCAAGATGGCTTCAGGTGTGCCAATATTTTGTCATAAGTAAGACAGTAAGCGCTCAAGTTGTTCTTAAGAACACTCTGGGACATTCTGTCATTGGGCTATACTTGGGCTACATCTGGGTGATATTTGGGCTACATTTCGGCTCTTTTGTCTCTGGTGGCCATTTTGGGAGACTTATATGTTATGAAGTTTCCTAATTTCCTCATTTACTACAGTCTCCTCAGTAGGAAATACTTTCAGTTTTTTACTTTGATTCCATCAAGAAGGCATTCAGATGTGTCACACATTTGCCATAAATTCAGAATGTTAGCACTCTAGTTGCTTATTAGATCACTGTAGTAAAGCTACTGCTCACCAGGGAAGTCTGCTGCTGGTATTGAAAGTGCATGTTTCAGTCTGCATGTCACAATTTTTTAATGAAATAGAAGAGGATTTGAGAAGTCACTCAAAATGTGCCCTAATTTTTCTTTCTGCAGCACTAATCATGCTTTCTATGGCAAAATGAACCCCCTCATTTTGTTCCTTTTTAAATTAAATGTTTTAAGAGTTACCACTTTATTCCAATCAAGGTGGCTTCAGGTGTGCAATAAGTTTGTCATAAGTAGGACTGTTAGCGCTCTAGTTGTTCTTCAGAACACTCTGGGAAGCTGCAGTAGAACACAAAGGAATCAACTGACAGTCTCTGCCCTTGTTGGATGTACATGTTTTACTGAGATGTCAGACTTCATTCTCACATGACTGAGAAAGATAATGTGAATTTACAGAAAATATGCTCTCAGTTTAGCTTATAGATCACCTTCCAAACCTCTGTGGGAAAAGCATGGGAAAATAGTTTTCTCTCAAACATGATTCATGATATCACAGCAGAAGGCTTTTTCACATGGTAAAATCACCTTAGAACACACCACAATTCCTAAAATGAGTATGGTACCATCAACAAATGATTTATAATGTAACTAAAGTCTTAAACCCTTCTGTTAACTGCAATGCTTTTTAATGAGGTGCTATCATGTATATTTGTCCCAAGATGGCTGCCAACACTTCTTGGATGAAGTACTGACAGCAAATCAGATCTCACGATGAGATGTGTGGTTAGGCTCTGCCCAGATATATCTATCTTTTTAACTCTAATTTTCTCAGGAACTACTGAACGGATTTACACCATTTGTGCAAAAGGCACGAGTCTGAACTGAGGACTACCTCTTTGCCAAATTTGGTGTAATTCCGTTCAGCAGTTCGGGTTGTAGCTGTGTCAACAGGTCCTATGGGAAAATGCATGGGGAAAATGTGTTTTGGGACCCCCCTTTTTTCTCGGCCCCTGCTTGCCCAATCATGGTGACATTTTCAGGATAGGAGCGGACCGGAGCTGGCCAAAAGTTTGGAAAATTTCGCGAAGATTCGTCAATCGGTGCCAACGCTATTCCAAATAGAATGTTGCGGATTTCCTTTGGAAAATAGGTCCTAACTATAACTACCTACTGATTGGTTGATAGATGTCAGTAAACATTCGAATCAGTCGAAATCAGGAAGTGTCGGCCGCCATTTTGTCTGTCGCACTGAAAAGGAAAGGTGGAAAACGTGAAAAGGGGGCAGGGAAGAGAGTTACTGACCCCCTAGCCTTTGTCAGGGGGTCACAGAAGGACCCCCAAGGGTGAATTTTTTTTTTATAATCTTAGAAAAAAATCGCGGGGGTGCGCGCATTGTGCGTGCAGCGCACGGTGCGCGCACGGTGCGCGCAGAGTGAAAAACCTTGAAAAAAAAATGAATAAATACATAACGTAGCATTTAAAAAACCGTACAAATTCACTTAAAAAACCATAGGTTTCACACACGTTATAGTTAGGAATTAGCATTTAAAAAACCTTGCAAATTCACTTAAAAAAACATAGGTTTCACACATGTTATAGTTAGCTGGACATTTCACTCGTAAAAAACCAATGAAATTCCCCCATTATAGTTAGTTCAGATAACTATAACTCGCGCGACCACCACTCTATCACAAAGATGATGTCATCAGTGATGTCATGAGTGATGCCACTGACCATGTCATGAGTGATGTAACATGTGACGTCATGAGCAGTGGATTGCGGGCGTGCGAGTTATAGTTATCTGAACTAAGTATAACGGGGGAATTTCATTGGTTTTTTACGAGTGAAATGTCCAGCTAACTATAACATGTGTGAAACCTATGGTTTTTTAAGTGAATTTGCAAGGTTTTTTATATGCTAATTCCTAACTATAACGTGTGTGAAACCTATGGTTTTTTAAGTGATATATATATTATTTATATATATTACCTACTGGCGGTTGCCAGTAGGTAGTTATAGTTAGGACCACGTTTCCATAGGAAATCCGCAACATTCTATTTTGAATAACTTTGGCGCCGGTCGACGAATCCTCGCGAATTTTTCAAAATAGGTGGGGCGCTACGCTCCGCTCCTACCCTGAAAGTCTCGGGGGGATTCGTGAAGCGGGGGCTGAGATAAAAGGGGGGTCCCAAAACGCGTTTTTCCCATGCATTTTTCCATAGGACCTTTAGACAGGGCTACAGCCCGAACGGCTGAACAGAATTACTTGAAATTTGGCAGAGAGGTAGTCCTCAGGTCAAGGAAGTGCCTTTTGTAGGTTTGGTGTAAATCTGTTCAGTAGATTCTGAGAAAATAGCCTTTAAATCAATATATATATCTGAGCCAGCTTACGGTGCGCTTACGGTACGCTTACCGTACGCGTACGGTGGCGTGCGCGAGCGCGATTCTGATTGGCTCTTAGATCTTAGTAAACATTCGAATCGGCCGAAACCAGGAAGCGGCGGCCGCCATTTTCTCTCTCGCACTGAGAGTGATGATGAAAATACAAAGCACAAAAACATGTAAAGGGGCTGTTTAGACAGCTCCCACACACATAGCCATGTTGAGGGAGTCCCCAAAGATCCCCCAAGGCCAAAAACGGATTTTTTTTTTTTCGCTAATTTCGCCGATTACGCTTACCGTACGCGTACGGTAAAAAATGATATAAAAAAAAAATTATCCACACTCTCCCCACCCCGTGTGCAATTCGTGGCCGAAGGCCACCAATTGTGCATGGCTTATAACAGATGAGATAAACTATAATATTTAAAAAAAAAAAAAAAAAAAATTATCCACACTCTGTCCACCTCGTGTGCAAATGGTGCCCGAAGGCCACCATTTGTGCATGGCTTATAAAAATTTCGAAAAATTAAAATATTACCTTTCAAAACGAAGTGCATCATATGTCCTTCATGTGCGCACGGTGCGCGAAGCGCATCGTGCGTACATGGCCCATCTAGCGTAACGTGGGCACGCGGTGCGCGTAGCGCACCGCGTGCCCACCGTGCGTGCACGGCACTAACTGTGTAAAGTGGGCGCGAGGTGCGCGAAGCGCACCGTGTGCTTACTGTGCGCGCACGGAACGAACTACGTTAAGTGGGCGCACACGCCACGAATGGCGTAAAGTAACTTAGCATTTAAAAAAACGTACAAATTCACTGAAAAAAACCATAGGTTTCACACACGTTATAGTTAGGAATTAGCATTTAAAAAACCTTGCAAATTCACTGAAAAGACCATAGGTTTCACACATGTTATAGTTAGCGGAAATTTTACTGATAAAAAACCAATGAAATTCCCCCGTTATAGTTAGTGCAGGCAACTATAACTCACGCGACCGCAATCTTCTGCTGATGACATATGTGTCTTTATGAAAAAAAAATATTTGTAATATATGTATAGCTAAAAATGTATGGAAGAAGACATGGGCAAATAAGTGTCTAAATACAGTATTAGCATCAGCAGAGGATTGCGGTCGCGTGAGTTATAGTTGCCTGCACTAACTATAACGGGGGAATTTCATTGGTTTTTTATCAGTAAAATTTCCGCTAACTATAACATGTGTGAAACCTATGGTTTTTTCAGTGAATTTGCAAGGTTTTTTAAAGGCTAATTCCTAACTATAACGTGTGTGAAACCTATGGTTTTTTTCAGTGAATATATATATATATAAAACGTCTCACCAAGTGTATCTCGTACACAGAGGCACTCCTCCCCAAAAACGACACAGCATATCCGAAGTTCCTTAGATTTTAATGTGCTTCAAGCCAAAAAGTTTTACCCAACGCGTTTCGATGAACATATCGTCTTGGTCACGGGTAAGTATCTGTTTGATTTCAACAGTTAAATACAGTTACACAAAAAGAAAAGGACAACGGCACTTTGCACGAGTCTGGCATTCATTAACATCAAAAGAGGACTATTGTTAGTGTCCATGCCTGATTGAAATTTTGGCGGCCATCTTTGAATGGTAATGTGCTCGTAATGTTGCCGACTACATTCTCAATAAAGTTATACAATTCATAATTAAGACTTTAGCGGCCATCTTTAAATGGTAACATACTTATAATGTCAACCTTTATAATTCCATCTTAATAAATTTATATCTTTCGAAAACAACCGTAACGCGAACAAATAATGACGAGAACAATTGTTAATTCATGTTACTGCAAACATATCAGTATCAGCAATTTACCAATAATAAATTAATCCTCTATTCTCTTTTTTATATGTCATTCACACATTTTAAATTCATTCAACTTTGTTCTTAGGTTACATTTCCATCGTATTATGGGTCTAAAGCCAGAAGGCACACATCATCATCGTCATGTCCTACCCAAGTGGGTGAATATTCCCAGACTTAAAATAAATGAATAAAGGAGTGTTCTATCCAAGTGGTTGGCCTGAACTAATATCTGAAAACAAGATATCCCTATAATAATCCTTTCTACTGTACATAATATAATTTTAGTACCAACTTGCATAGTCATATGATCATACTTGTGACTAAATGTGAATATTCTGCCCGATTGATAATCAATCTTGTCTCGCAAGAATTTCCTTTCTTTCTTAGCGATGATCTCTTCCTCGTATTTCTCTGTTCTTTTATTAATTTCCTCCAACTTGGTGGTGAAGTTCTCAGTCGTATCCTCTTTTTGTATTTCTTCTTTCAATTCTGAAATTATTTTGAGCAACGAAGCTCTCTCTTTCCAAGCATACTTAATCAAAATGGAAAGCTCTTAACCTCATGTATTATCTCCTGTTAAGCTGCCAGTAATTTAGCTCTGAACTGCTCTACGTTTAATCTGTATTAATCCTTTTAGTTGGACAATATCGGCGCTAGAATTTTAAGAGGACTAGTCTGATTGAATTTTGTTTCGTTATTAGGTGACCCCAGACGTAGAATAAAGGATGAAAGAGGCAACAATCAAGATTGAAAGTGCCAATAGAAGCATAATCACAAGAGTCAGAATAAGCGGTATAGAATCTATTGTTGCCCACTTGGGCATGATCTTGTTTCAAGATACAATATTTAAGTTGAAAGACTCTTGTTATTGAATTAAGAGGAAATAGTCAATCGACTATGCAAGTTGGTACTAAAATTATATTATGTACAGTAGAAAGGATTATTATAGGGATATCTTGTTTTCAGATATTAGTTCAGGCCAACCACTTGGATAGAACACTCCTTTATTCATTTATTTTAAGTCTGGGAATATTCACCCACTTGGGTAGGACATGACGATGATGATGTGTGCCTTCTGGCTTTAGACCCATAATACGATGGAAATGTAACCTAAGAACAAAGTTGAATGAATTTAAAATGTGTGAATGACATATAAAAAAGAGAATAGAGGATTAATTTATTATTGGTAAATTGCTGATACTGATATGTTTGCAGTAACATGAATTAACAATTGTTCTCGTCATTATTTGTTCGCGTTACGGTTGTTTTCGAAAGATATAACTTTATTAAGATGGAATTATAAAGGTTGACATTATAAGTATGTTACCATTTAAAGATGGCCGCTAAAGTCTTAATTATGAATTGTATAACTTTATTGAGAATGTAGTCGGCAACATTACGAGCACATTACCATTCAAAGATGGCCGCCAAAATTTCAATCAGGCATGGACACTAACAATAGTCCTCTTTTGATGTTAATGAATGCCAGACTCGTGCAAAGTGCCGTTGTCCTTTTCTTTATGTGTAACTGTATTTAACTGTTGAAATCAAACAGATACTTACCCGTGACCAAGACGATATGTTCGTCGAAACGCGTTGGGTAAAACTTTTTGGCTTGAAGCACATTAAAATCTAAGGAACTTCGGATATGCTGTGTCGTTTTTGGGGAGGAGTGCCTCTGTGTACGAGATACACTTGGTGAGACGTTTTATAATAACAGGATTTCCTCGGACCCTGTTTTGTGCACCGCCGCAATTGTGTCCCGGAGGACTGAGGAAGTGGAAAGTGATATATATATATATATATATATATATATATATATATATATATATATATATATATTCACAAACACCCTCCGAGTACCGGAGCCTCCGACCCTTCAGGGTGACCTCTTCACAGTGGGCACGGAGTCGCCCACCAACCATAACATAACACACCAAATCAAATAGAGGTCCACTGCTGGAGAAAGGCATTTATTCATGGCACAACAGCGTACGCGCTTCCATTCCCTTACGCGTTTCAGCGATCTCTGCCGCCTTGATCACAGGTGGAAGCTGTTAATCATGCAAAGTGCAAAGTACGTGTTTTAAAGTCATTAGATCACATGACCAGACTGTTAGAACTTCATTTCCCATGATGCAGGTAAGTTATTTCGAAGTGCAATAAGGAAAGTCCTTTTCTGTTTACCTGCACAATGTTAGTATCAGTAGTATATTCGTTGCTGGTCTTGTGAATAGCAATTGAGACGTGCTCTGAAAAAATTCAAACGTGCTCTGAAAAAATTTCTCCTCTCCAGCACGATTAGGCAAGGTGTCTCCCTTCCCGAATCCCTTCCAAACACTCTCAGGATTCGCTGATAGCATGTCCTTTTGTAAGGTCTGAGAGGGCAAGGGGGTCATGCTCCTCATTTAATATTTCACAAACACCCTCCGAGTACCGGAGCCTCCGACCCTTCAGGGTGACCTCTTCACAGTGGGCACGGATTCGCCCACCAACCATAACATGACACACCAAATAGAGGTCCACTGCTGGAGAAAGGCATTTATTCATGGCACAACAGCGTACGCGCTTCCATTTCCTTACGCGTTTCAGCGATCTCTGCCGCCTTGATCACAGGTGGAAGCTGTTAATCATGCAAAGTGCAAAGTACGTGTTTTAAAGTCATTAGATCACATGACCAGACTGTTAGAACTTCATTTCCCATGATGCAGGTAAGTTATTTCGAAGTGCAATAAGGAAAGTCCTTTTCTGTTTACCTGCACAATGTTAGTATCAGTAGTATATTCGTTGCTGGTCTTTTGAATAGCAATTGAGATGTGCTCTGAAAAAATTCAAACGTGCTCTGAAAAAATTTCTCCTCTCCAGCACGATCAGGCAAGGTGTCTCCCTTCCCGAATCCCTTCCAAACACTCTCAGGATTCGCTGATAGCATGTCCTTTTGTAAGGTCTGAGAGGGCAAGTGGGTCATGCTCCTCATTTAATATTTCACAAACACCCTCCGAGTACCGGAGCCTCCGACCCTTCAGGGTGACCTCTTCACAGTGGGCACGGAGTCGCCCACCAACCATAACATAACACACCAAATAGAGGTCCACTGCTGGACAAAGGCATTTATTCATGGCACAACAGCGTACGCGCTTCCATTTCCTTACGCGTTTCAGCGATCTCTGCCGCCTTGATCACAGGTGGAAGCTGTTAATCATGCAAAGTGCAAAGTACGTGTTTTAAAGTCATTAGATCACATGACCAGACTGTTAGAACTTCATTTCCCATGATGCAGGTAAGTTATTTCGAAGTGCAATAAGGAAAGTCCTTTTCTGTTTACCTGCACAATGTTAGTATCAGTAGTATATTCGTTGCTGGTCTTGTGAATAGCAATTGAGACGTGCTCTGAAAAAATTCAAACGTGCTCTGAAAAAATTTCTCCTCTCCAGCACGATCAGGCAAGGTGTCTCCCTTCCCGAATCCCTTCCAAACACTCTCAGGATTCGCTGATATATATATATATATCAAAAAGTCATTTTATTTTGTGGTGGTTGTTGGCTGCAGTTTTATTACTCATTACATACGTCATATTTGTACAACTCCCCCGGACACCTTCTTGGGGCCGGGGTCATAAATCATTATCATACATTATCACAAATTGGGTATCACTCAGTGTTATTTGGACATCATAAATCAGGGGTCATAAATTATCGGGTATCGTAAACCATTCTGCCGCAACCGGCCATTATTTTGTTGTCATAAATCACTCTGCCTGATCATCATAAATCAGCAGCCATAAATCATAGTCATAAATCATCAGGATGTCATAAATCATTCTGTCACAAATCTGTCATCATTTTGTTGTCATAAATCATTCTGCATGCGCATCATAAATCATCAGCCATAAATCATCAGCTGGCCATAAATCACTGGTTTGTCTTTTGCTCTTTTGCATCTCCTAGGTTCGTAAATCACCCTAACTGCTAGCAGATTGTTCTTTGTTGTTTTCCACACCCCTTTGCATGCGGGGGGTAGCCTTTCCCCGCAGTTAGGCCTCAACTCGCTACCTTGCTAGTCTCTTTTGTGCCCTGCTGTCTGGCAGGGGCTGGGCTGCGAGTGCCGTCTCCGTTTGCTACCCCAATTTTTGTCAGGCGTACTCATCCAGCCGTGAGGCATCCCAGAGTGAGTGGCCCTCCTTCTACACACCGTCCTGTCGGTGTGTTTCCACGACCAAACCAATGCACCTTTTGTTTCCGCCACGCCGCCAGGGAGGCTTCCTTCTTCCTGCGGCTCCTCTTATCCTATGTCATCCCTTGCGCCTGCCACTGCTCTCTCTGTGCAGCCTGCCCCTGCCTGTGCTCCGCTCGAGCGCTAGGATACCAACCTCTAGCTGTGTCTCCAGGAGGCTTTGTGACATTTACAAAATGGTTTCCATTGAGCAGAAAACGACCAATTACAGCTATAACAATGTTAGCAGCTACTGTGCTCAATAATCAGTGCTGACACGATGGTCCGTTTTATACATCTGTCGACGGCGTTTCGACCCTTCCAGGGATGCAGGGTCTCTTCAGGACCTAATGATATAGGGACATCTAGAATTTGAAGAGAGGGAAAAGTAAGCTAACATATTGGGAGACTTAAATTAAATGAATTTAATAATAATGATGTATGGGCCAAAGGGTACCTGAAAAAGGAATTTATAAATGCGTGCAGCCACGTGTAGGTAGTGAGAAAATTCATTTATGATGTAATTTGAGATGTCATCAGTGATGTCATGAGTGATGTCACTGACCATGTCATGAGTGATGTAATATGTGACGTCATCAGCAGTGGATTGCGGGCGCGCGAGTTATAGTTAGCTGAACTAACTATAACGGGGGAATTTTATTGGTTTTTTACAAGTGAAATGTCCAGCTAACTATAACATGTGTGAAACCTATGGTTTTTTCAGTGAATTTGCAAGGTTTTTTAAATGCTAATTCCTAACTATAACGTGTGTGAAACCTATGGTTTTTTAAGTGAATTTGCAAGGTTTTTTAAATGCTAATTTATGAATGTATTATTATATTTTTTAAATATGTATTTTACAATAAGCTACCTATGTATATAGTTATAGATTGACTTTACCCTGTAATATGGAATGGCTCAGCTCTTTTTTTTTTTAATTTGGATAAAGTTGAACAGCACAGTTAATATCTTCTATAAACTTATAAACACTTTAAATTTTTTTTTTTTAAGGGTTTTTGACCGTGCGTGCATGGTGCACGCATGCGTATGTGCTCCGTGTGCGCATGCATACGTGCTCCACATGCGCATGCGTATGTAGTGCGTGCTCCGTACGCGCATGCGCACGTGCTCCGTACGAGCGTGCTTCGTGCAAGCTTGCGCGCGTGCGCCATACGCGCATGCGTGCGTGCTCCGTGCGCGCACCATGCACGCACGATGCGTGCACGGCAAGTCATGTGATTTAGAAACAACACTTTTCATTGGTTTATATTAGTTTCAGGTCATGTGATTAAGAAACAACACTTTTCATTGGTTTATAGTAGTTTCAGTTCCAGAAACTTCCAACACCACACCCACTCCCCTCATTATTTCTTCTGATTCCCTGGGAGAAGGAGCTGAGCAGCTTTTCCAGTACTCCAGTACTTGAGAATGGCAGAGCAGCAGTCATCTTCTGGGAGTGAGCAGGAGACCCTTGTGAGATAGAGGAAACAGAAAGACTCTTTTATCTGGCAATTTTTTAGATTTCCAGAGGGGCAGAAGAAGGTGAATGCTCCAAAAGTCACCTGCACTATTTGTGGTGTTGTCTTATCAAGAGGAGATCCTAAAAAGAAATACTCTTTTAGTATCTTCACTATGATCAGGCACGTTAAAGGTGTACATCCTGTGGCTTTTGCTTGAGCTGCTAGAGACAACCGTCCAGCAGCTCAGCTGAGCACATCCGCAGCAGCTCAGCCGAGCACATCATCGGCAGCTCAGCTGAGCACCTCATCTGCGGCGGCAGCTTCACCTGCTTCTGTTCCTCTGGATATACACCCTCTTTTCAAGAGGGTGCATATACGGTGCAATGCGTGCAATGCTCTTCTCTCTTATGGGGACACCAGCATTCCCCTAATAGAGAGCAAGATACAGCGGCACACATGCGGCACCCTATAATTTTTTTCATTTTTTTGTTCCTCTGTTCCTCAATTAACACAACAGCTCTTTTTAGAGCCACCTAACATCTAAACACTTAAATTTGATTTTTAATTCTATTTTTTTTATGATTTTTTTTCCGCCGTGCGCACACCATGCGCGCACCCCGTGATTTTTTAACAAAAAATAAAATGATTTTTTCACCCTTCAGGGTCCTTCAGGGAACCCCTGACAAAAGCTAGGGGGTCAGGAACTCTGTACCCTGCCCCCTATTCACGTTCTCCACCTTTCTTTTTTACTGTCACACACAAAATGGCGGCCGACACTTCCTGATTTCGACCGATTTGAATGTTGACTGACAAGTAACCACCAATCAGAATTACGCTCGCGCACGGCACGGTGCGCGCACGGTGCACGCATATAGATATTTATGTACTTTTAACTGCAATTTTCTCGGGAACTACTGAACAGATTGACACCATATATGCAAAAGGCACATCCCTGACCTGAGGACTACCTCTTTGCCAAATTTCAAGTAATTCTGTTCAGCCGTTCAGGCTGTACCTTCGACTTAAGGTCCTATGGGAAAATGCATGGGGAAAACGCGTTTTGGGACCCCCCTTTTTTCTCAGCCCCCGCTTGACAAATCACCCCAAGACTTTCAGGGTAGGAGCTGAGCGCCCCATTAGTTTTGAAAATTTTGCGAGGATTCGTCAAACGGCGCCAAAGTTATTCAAAATAGAATTTTGAGATTTCCTATGGAAACTCGGTCCTAACTATAACTATCTACTGGCGACCGCCAGTAGATAATATATATATATATGTGCAAAACCCTCTTGCTTCACAACAACAAGGTGAGAGCCGCACTCAGGATTGCAGTAAGAGAAAAATGTATTGATTGACGCGTTTCAACCTCACGGTCTTTGTCAATATATATATCAGAAAAGAAAACAGAGGCCCGTTGCTGGCACTACGGTGTTTATTTCAATGTCCTGCAGCACCGCTTACTTCCAATCACCTTACGTTTCGGCTTCAATTGGCCAGCTCACAGGTGGAAGTTCAGATAGTAATTGCCAAGTGCGCTCATGCGTGCTATGAAGTTCTTTGTGTCACATGACTGCATTTAAAAAATACGAATCCCACAATGCACCATTGATCACTTTACATATGCAAGCTGGAAGTCCTCATTATTTATTCCTGACATTCACAATAAAAACCTGCATTATGGTAGCATTGTTGTTGGTGTGGAATCTTTCAATATCAAACGGTCAGGTGAGTTTTAATATTCCTCACATATTGCTGGATTCGTTCAATGACACAAGCAAAACTCCATTGTGTCAGCACGATCGAAGATAGATGTATTCTATCACAAATCCCTTCCACCACGCATGCATTTTTCGCCGAGTGGCATCTCCTTAGTAGGTTGAATGCGTGAGTGGGTCATGCTCCTCCATCAGACTTTCACACAAATTCTCACGTTACTGGAGCCCCCGACCCTTCAGGGCAGCCTCTTGAACAATGGGCACGGAGCAGCCCATCAAACGAACGATAAAAGAAAACAGAGGCACGTTGCTGGCACTACGGTGTTTATTTCAACGTCCTGCAGCACCAATTACTTCCAATCACCTTACGTTTCTGCCTAATTTGGCCTTGCTCACAGGTGGAAGTTCAGATAGTAATTGCCAAGTGCGCTCATGCGTGCTTTTAAGTTCTTTGTGTCACGACTGCATTTAAAAAATACGAATCCCACAAAGAACCATAGATCACTTTACATATGCAAGCTGGAAGTCCTTGTTATTTATTCCTGACATTCACAATAAATACCTGCATTATGGTAGCATTGTCGTTGGTGTGAAATCTTTCAATATCAAACAATCAGGTGACTTTTAATATTCCTCGCATATTGCTGGATTCATTCAATGACACGAGCAAAACTCCATTGTGTCAGCACGATCGAAGATAGATGTATTCTATCACAAATCCCTTCCACCACGCATGCATTTATCGCCGAGTGGCATCTCCTTAGTAGGTTGAATGCGTAAGTGGGTCATGCTCCTCCATCAGACTTTCACACAAATTCTGATGTTACTGGAGCCCCCGACCCTTCAGGGTGGCCTCTTGAACAATGGGCACGGAGCAGCCCATCAAACGAACCAGAAAAGAAAACAGAGGCCCGTTGCTGGCACTATGGTGTTTATTTCAATGTCCTGCAGCACCACTTACTTCCAATCACCTTACGTTTTGGCCTCAATTGGCCTTGCTCACAGGTGGAAGTTCACATAGTAATTGCCAAGTGCGCTCATGCAAGGAAGCGTCATAGCAATGTAAACTCACGTTTTTAAACTTATTGCACGTCGGTATCACAGAGCTTTCCCTTTGGAACAACAGCATGAGGTCACTTTTCTTTCTTTACTGTTTAGTTTTTCACCTTTTAGACTGAGTTATTTTTTATGTTTTAGTCTTGTGGTTCAGGAGGCATCGCAATTGGCACATTTAGGGATGCGACCGCCACCCTGGCGGTCGCATCCAGCATCTTCAAAAATTGCGGCGGGCAGTGCTGAAAGCAGCACCTGCCGCAGTGTTGAAGTGGCAAGTAGTGCATTGCCATGCACAACGTGACAGGCACCGCGCGGTGCCTGCCACCTTGTGCGTGGCAATGAAGGGGGGTGCCATAGGTACCCCCCAAGTGCAGCCACCCATTCCTCACCCCCCGGAGGGGCCCGCAACAGCCCCCAAAGTGATTCACCGCATGCCTTTCCATGGCGGAGTCTCTGCCATGGAAAGGTATGCCCACAGCATGTATCATATTGTGGGCCTTTTTCGCCCGGCCGGCAATCGTGCGGATTGCCGACCGGTGGAAAAGCGGCAGACGGTCTTTCCGTCTGCCGCGGTGCCACCTGCCATACTAATATGGCGGGGGTAACTCAGATACGGATGGCAGGCGGATCGCCACCGCCAGCCCGGCGGTGGCGATCCGCCCGCCATCCTAATGGGCACCCAAGTTTGGATGGGTAGATACCAGAATTACTGGGTTTTTACGTCACAAGTTTCACATGTTTTAACATGCACGAGTCACCTTATAACAACTATTTTTAACCATTGTACATTTAAAACGTTTCTGATGTGCTTTCATTTCTTTCTAAATTGTAGTTACCCCTGAAGAAGGGCGTTAAGCCCGAAATGCAGTGGGTCAAAAGCTTTGCGCTATCAGAGGTAGAAATTTTGACACGCTGTAGAAAAGGCCTGATTGGCATAGTGCAAGCGTTTGAAAGTCGGAAGTATCACTTCTGTAAATCTCATTCATAAAAGAAGGTTGAAATATTAAACACAATTTAAAATGAATAAACGTTTGGTGTACAGTGTTTTCTCATCGAATCAGACGGTGGCTGCATCCTGAGACTGACGCATATTCATGCATCAGCTTCATGTTCCCATGCAAATACAGTCATGCCTTCTTGAGATCAGGCAGGCGTACATTTCGTACTGACGAGATCCATATTATAGTAGGTGCCAACAAGCAACTGCAGACTCTTCAGTAATACTGAAGTATCCTTGGAGCACAAAAAGCTGACACACAAGCCCATTGCACAGCAGGGGAACTTTGTTTAATACAGCTGCCCACTTGGCAATGTGGTGAATTCAGGCAGAACTGCCAACTGCTCAGACCATTAGGCCAATGAGGTCTGGCTAAATGAGTGTGTGCCTGCATGCTCCACATTCCCTATAGGTTCACCAAGATACTTCTCCCATCCTGCTCTGCCAGTAAGCAGGATAAGAGGGATGTGAGCTATCTGAAAGGAGGTCATAAATCATGCCCCAATGTACAATGAAGAGTGCCATCTTCATTTCTAGCATACTCAGCAGAACAACTAGAGTGCACAAGTCAACTGGATCTTGCAATATAGCGGGTACCAGTACAGACATATTAGGTATTGTGTTTTATGGACGTTGACCTCTGGTAGAATGAAAAAAAATGATTGATCTCTCTGGAGGTATTGCTTGATGTGTATTTATAACTGATATGTATGTAAGTGTTGTTGAATTGCAGTGACAGTTGCTAAACTTATAACTGGATCATATGTAATTTGTGTGTTTTTTTCCATATGTAAACTGCTTGCGCACAGTCAAAAACTGTTCTCTGTATGCACTCAGATACCCTTCAGTTCTTGTTGGCGCTATATACAACGTGAAAATAAATCAGTATGCAGTTTACTGTCAAAACATGGATAGAGGCCTCCTGGAGAAAGCAGCCCTCGCTCAGTCCCCTGTGGGTCTCTAAATCCTGCGGACTGTCCTCAGGATTTGAAGTCACCCACCAAATATCTAGTTTTATCCCTTTTATAAGCATAGATACTGCTGCAAGCAGGATTTACAAACCTATTCTGTTCTTTCTTATTTACCAACCCTAGGGGTTCTAGGCATATCTAGGCACAAGGACAATAGTGTGATGTGTGGTGACACACCCCTGTGAAAATAAGGAGTATGCTGCAATTAAAGCTAACAACTGTAAATCTTCACGTCACTTGTTTAATGTCCGCACACACTTTATTTTCTTTGGCCCACATGTGACTTCATACATTGAGCTTATAGTGCCTAAAAAAATGAATATCTCTTGGAACAATCTGCCAGTGGGAGATGTGCTCCAGGAAGCATAGTAATTTATTTCAGATTCTGCTAACCGGGCATGACATTCTATTAGACAAATGTCAAAATATATTATGCGCCATGTTCAGCTGACATTTTCTTGTGCACTTCAGAAAGCACTGGAATAAGGAACGGGTGCAATGGGTGGGTGGCAATGTGCAGTGTTGCAAGCATCCTTCAGCGTGTAGCGTATTTTTGCAGCTTTAGAGTCATCCTGATCGAAAAACACATAATGGCAATCCTGTGCTTGTTCACTTGTGAGGAGTACCAGTACCTAACTAATTTGTTTTGTGAGCTATCCAAAAAGGATTCTTGCCTTGTTTACCTTGATAGGGCTTCATTATTGCTGTTATGTTGGTTGATTCATTGTTGTGGTTGTGGAGGAGCTCAGAACAACTGAGTTTCAGTTCCCTTATGCCTGGAGTACAGACTGTCTCAATTGCCTGCAGATGTATATGACCTCTTGCAGAATGGCTCTTGTAACCGCTGCATCTTGCCTATCCCTTACCAGATGAGTGACTCGTCTTGCTAGTGTGGGTCATGCTTGCCCCAGTGACATCACGTGAACCTGTTATCTGTGGCAGTCTGCACCAAAGCCATGTTTTGTGCACCGAATCAGTTAAAGGTACCTCTATGCATTGTGGCACAGCGTAATTGTGACTCCACCTTTACACGTTACAAATGCATAACCTTAACGTCCACTTAGCACATGTTTCCTGTGAAAAGAAAATGTTACATTTGAAATGATTATTAAAGTGCATTTTCTGTAGAATTAGAGAATTTATACAGAAGACACAGGGCCATATGTAGGAAGCCAAATACCGGTCGGTAACGGCCGATTTTCGGTAAATATACCGTTACCGACCGGTATTTTGGCCTTTGCTATGTAGGGGGCACATTTCAGGATTCGGTAATTTACCGAATCTGTAAAATTACCGAATCGGTAATTTTACCGATTCGGTAAATACCGAATCCTGAAATGATATGTAGGGGGAGTGTGTCGTTGGTGTGGGGATTCGTTATTTACCACCAACTAAAAGTTGATGGTAAATGATGAATACCTGTAAAAAAGCAATTTTTTCGCCACATGTGCACACATGCACGAATCAGGGGTGCAACAGGGTGTCAATGTGACACCCTGCCACCCATGATGATGCCTCCCCTATTACCGATTCGGTATTTACCGAATCGGTAATGGCAACTGGCTTCCCATTCATTCCTATGGGCCTCCAGGCCCATAGGAATGAATGGGAAGCCAGTTGCCATTACCGATTCGGTAAATACCGATTCTTAAATACCTACATTTACCGAATCGGTAATAATTTACCTACATTACATTTACCGATTCATAAATACCGAATCGGTAAAATTCGGTATTTAAGAATCGGTAAATGTAATTTACCTACATATGGCCCTGTGTGCCTTAACTCACTAAACAAGATTTACCTTTTAGGTGATTGAATAGGTACCATCCTCACATATATAGAATGTGATTGCTCGAGAAACGATAATGGATTTATGTAATCTGTGCACTAATGTTACATGTATATTTTCTATAAAATGTGTTCTTAGTCATACTTTCATATGCTAATTAAAGAATCGATGTATTCCATGTCCAATAAGTATCTAATGTACTAAAAATGTATATTCATTTGTGTTTAAACATGCACATGCATTATAAATGTGCACCACTTAACTTAACGTGCCTTCGGTAGGCCTCTTTTTCATTCTGCATAAAATACTGTTTTCCATTTCTGCTGATATGACTTTCCCTTGTAGGCATTCACACACATTGTTAGTTTGAAAATAGATACAACACTGTATTAGCGATAGAAAGAGAGCTTGAGAAGAAGACTGTGCTGAAAGAACATGGAGAGCCAGAGCGTAACTGAAGAGTCCTGTTCAGCATTGTTACCACATGAGCTTGGTTGAGCAATGACGATGTCATTCCCATGTTCAGTGTGGGATAGTTTGCTGATGTCTCAGTGTACAACATGAGAATGGAGAATTTAGATGCACACAGAGAGGTGTTATCTGAATGATTTTAGTTTACATAACTGGAGGCTACACTGATGCAGCAGAGGAGATGCATCGGTTCCGCTGTGTCCACAGATGCAGGCAGAGCATCTGAGGCCCACTTCCAAGGGTCCAGGACCGACGTGGCACCACTTGACAGGGTAGAATCACAGATGACAGAGTCCAGGTGCAAAGGCAAGGTTGTTGGAGCCTTTTTTCCCTGATGCTCAAGTCAGAAGTCAGCCAGCCCTTAGAATCACTCTGGGGTTCTGGATTCAGAGATGCAAATCCAATCCTTCTCACCCAGGCAATAGGGCAGCAGGCAGCAAGTCAGTGATGGAGCGGGTAGTACAACATTTTGTATACCTCCCCCATTTCTGCATGTTCATACTAATTAGAATAATCTATTAATTGTAATAATATTAATGTGTTTTGAGTGGTACCTAACCAACCTTACTAATGTATGAATTACACGTGGGATTTGCATTTTGCATGGCTAAAATAATTTGTAAACTAATATACGAATGCATACTAATACTAAAAAAATAGAATATTGCATGATATATGTTGCTTTTGTGACGTAATTGTAAGTTGCACCAGATGACATCATTGGGTGAATATAAATGCTTTAAATGTCGCCATTATGCTAGATAATTACACACACATAGGGGAATCAGTGAGGGTGAAACATTTTATTCGTTATTTCCATGTTTTAATTACTTTTTGTATTTGTTTCACTTAAGTTGACCGATTGGGCCTATGACAAAATGGCAGACCAACATACACGACGAGACAACTACCATTCCACGAGATTTCAGACCAAGTGCACATGTCCCAGGCTCCTGAACAAGTGGCCTCAAGATGACCTACACAGCCTGTACCCAAACAAGGTTACGACTGGACTTTTGCCAAGAGCTTTAACAATGGACAACTTTTGACAACCTGATGGATCATGTCTGACGGAGTGACATCATAGACTTTGGGAGAGCGAAACGGATGATCTTAACCAACCAATCAGAAGTGCCCAAAACTGACTTTCGTTACATTTTGTCATTACTTTATAAAAAGATGGTAGAATAGTGAGTTGCGCGGTTCTTTTCCTTTTTCCTGACGTTATGCTGACGGAGAGGACTGTAACACTGCAGGAAAGCTGTTTCCCTGAATCTTTGACAGACTAAATTGCTGCCCATTTTCCTGATGAACCGAGGACTCTCAAACTGATGGGCATTGATTGATGCGTA
Organism: Triturus cristatus; assembly: GCF_964204655.1. Lineage (NCBI taxonomy): Eukaryota > Metazoa > Chordata > Amphibia > Caudata > Salamandridae > Triturus > Triturus cristatus. The sequence goes on along the minus strand of NC_140581.1, from coordinate 917,459,834 downwards.
CACGCTTATGGTCCAGACCCAATTTTGGGACTGTAGCGTGCTGCATGACGACTTGATTGACTTAGAGGACGACTAATAGCCAGATTAGGTAAATATGGTGTTTTGTGGTTTGATGAACATTTTATTAAAATTTGCATTAATTAGATAAACAATATTATTGATGAACAAGCAAATGTGTTGGGTTATTTATTAAGAAGGAATAGATTAAGATTTGAATATACATGAAAGAGGATTAAAATCACTTCTCCAACTCAACTAATTTGATCCATCGACTAAGTGGAAGGAATATCTCGAGGTTCAGGATTAAGATGTGCTGGATTAAGGATATTTAGTGTATGTTTATGTAAATAAAATTCCTTTAGGTTATAAGATATTCTTTTCACGTCAGCGTTTGGAACACTTATCTCTCCCGTAAGAGCAGACCAATGAAGTGTGAGTGTTGGTGTTATGGGCCCCACCAATGAATGTACTGAGTGAAAACGTTAGTGTGATATCTGGTCTGTGACGAAGGGAGGATTTGAAATTTCACGCTGCATCATCAGCACAGTTAAACAGCAGTCCAGCAAGGCAATACTCAAGCAGGGCAGCTTCCCAACAGGGTGACAGTCCTTCAGCAGCACTGCAGTCCTTCTTACTGGCAGAATATCCATAAATCCAGAGTACATAAGTGGTGGTGTTTGAGGTCCAGTATTTATACCTAGTTGTGTATTTTCAAAATTGTAATTTAAAATCCAACCATGAATTTTCATTACAGTTCCAAAGACACAATAAATTAACTGGTTAGCTGTTCCCATTTGTAAATTACAGCTTATTAAATGTAATAAGGTAACACCAACGTTAGTATACGGAAGAAGTAGGTCTTGCAGTAATGAAGAACAAATTTACTAGTTTTTCACTTCCATGACATGTAAAACTTGAAAGTACATGCTCAACATTTTAAATACACTGTACCCTGCCCTCTATGCTGTCCAAGACCTACCCTGGGATGACTTATGAATATTAAAAAAGAAGAGTAGGGCACCTGGGCAACTAGCTTGCCACTTGCCAGTGGCCTCCAGCTCCTGCTTGCTCCAGCCTGATCCAGTTGCCACCTTTTGAACAAGTGACACTGTTGCTGCTCAGGTTTTCCCACCCAGGTTTTCAACAAGGTCTCCAACAAGTTACTCATCATAAAGCTTTATCACTTGGTTATCTGCGGACCAGCCCTCAAGTGGATATCCTCCTTCCTCACAGACAAAACTCAACGAGTTAAACTTCCCCCTAAACCTCAGAACCCAAGAAACTCATCTGCGGAGTCCCTCAAGGATCATTGCTCAATCCAATAGTCTTTATTGTCTACATGATACCTCTTGCAGACATTGTGAGAACCCACAGTTTCAAAATAGTATCTTACCTGACAACAAACAGCTCATCCTCTCCATCACCGACTCAACTAGCTCTGCCAAAGCAAAGTTTGTTAACTGCATGAGCAACGTGGCTGCTTGAATAAAAATCAACTACCTCCAGCTCTGCACAGACAAAACCTAAGTCCTAATCTTTGGCAACAACCACTTCCCCTGGGATGCCCTCTGAACATAGCCCCCCAGCCAGTCCTGCAAACGATGCCAATAACCTCTGGATCATCTTGGATACCAACATGTCCATGAGCAGACAGATGAACGCCATCTCCTCATCATGCTTCCACATCCTGTGAATGCTACACAAGATTTTTAAGTGGATCCCACTGAACACCAGACGAACTGTAACCCAAGCTCTTATCTCAAGTAGACTTGATTGCGGAAACTTATTCTACATTGAAATCCCGGCCCATGTCCTATGCTGACTCCAAACCACCCAGAATGCTGCCACCAGACTCATCCTAAACATTCTGCGAAATAACCACAATTCTCCAGACCTCAACAATTTCCACTGGCTTCCAGTCTTGGAAAGATTTAGGTTCAACCTACTCACACACACCTACAAAGCTCTCCACAACACCGATCCAGATTATCTCAACCATCGCCTCAGCTTCTTCCAACCCACCAGACAAATTTGTTCTGCTTCCCAGGCAAGACCACTCCTCCCTCACAACAAGAAGACCAGAAGCGGAGGATGCTCTTTCTCATACTTCTCAGCCAAGACCTGGAACGATCTCCCAAAAACACCCCAGTACCTCCTCCTTCCTCTTGGACTTCTGAAGGAACCACAAGACATGAGTCTTCCAGATGAAACAGGCATGATCTCCTCCTCTTCTCAGGCCTGCCATTCTCAGCACCTGGATACCCTTATGGGTGATTAGCCGCTCATTACAAATTCACATAACATAACACCAAGTTTTGGGCCTGGAGAAAGGTTTTTTTCGCCAAGTAGAAATGGCAGTTTTAAACTGCACACACAGGCTTCAAAGGCAGGCCTGAGACATGTTCAAAAAGGCTACTTAAGTTGGTGGCACATTCAGTACTGCAGGCCCACTAATAGTATTTAATGCACAGGCCCTGGGCACATGTAGTACCCTTTACTGGAGATTTCAAAGTAAATTACATTTGCCAAAGGGTATACGCCAATGTTAAAAAATTTTAAGGCGTGAGCACATGCACTTTAGCAGAGATTAGCAGTGTAAAGTGCGCAGAGTCCTAAGGCCAGCAAAAATGAGATCAACAAAAATGGAGCAGAATGGTGAAAAGTTCGAGAGAAGACCACCCTAAGGCTGACAGGTCGAACATGTGCCACCCCCATCTGAAAGTGAGGATAACTACTACACCCATTGGGAGTTCTCATCACTAAGGTGGAAGAACCTGGATAGACCATCAGCATTAGAGTGGAAGGACCCAGCACTGTGTTCCACCGTAAGTTAATTCTGTGTATAAAGTTGGACAACCTCAACAGTTTGTGATTTTCGCCCCTCATTTGCATGAGCCATTTGAGGGGGCTGTGGTCTGTCTGAACCTGGAAGTGAGTCCCAAACAAGTATGGTCTCAGCCTCTTCACTGCCCAGACCACTGCAAACACCTCTCTTTTAATTGCCCTCCCCCTTTGTTCCTGTGGAATTAAACTCCTGCTAATGAAGGCCACCTGTTGGTCTAGGCCCTCCTAAATTAACTAAAGTGGCCTTCTGCAGACCTCTCTTTCAGTCTCCTCAGTCAGAGCAATCTGCCAGTACTCTGATGTAAGATCAAAGGTACTCAGGAACTTGTCAGCACCCAGTCTGTCTTCCTGACAGCATTGCATCGCCTGTAGTCCACGAAGAAATAAAGTTGTGGCGTGGTGCCACAGGGCTGGACCAGGGGCTGCTGATGGGCTGAATCACCACTAGCAACATCATCTTGGAGCCCTCCTCCTTAATGCTGGCCCTCACCTTGTCTGACAACCCGTAAATCTTCTTTTTAACAGGCGGATTGTATCCAGTGTCAATGTCATGGTCACACAAGTGTGTAGGTTCAGGGGTGAGGAAGAACAGAGAGGAAAACTGGCCCAGCAACTTGCGACAATCACTGCTATTCTGGGGTCATGGCAGTGGAGTGGTTGACACCTTCCACTGACCCATCATGCTCCTGTGGATACAGGAGGCCAGGGAGAGTCTCGCATTCCTCTTCCACTCCTTCATCTGTCACCAGGAGCACACTTACTTTGGACCTCTCTAAGTGAGGTTTGAGGCGGTATACATGGAGCACCTTAGGGGGTTCCTGGGAGTCTTGAGATCCACCAGGTAGGGGGATTTCCCTTTTCGCTCCTTTCCCTTTTATTGGCCAGTTCTTTGATCCCGGAGAGCTCTGGGCTCCACAGGCTTCATGACCCAGACTTTCCAGCCAGGTTGAAAGTCTACTAGAGTGGCCATCTTGTCAAAGCAGAGTTATATACCAGAGTTCTATAACTTCTTGACTGGCCTCAAAGTTGCTTTTCACCTTTTTCGAGAAGCAATGCATCTGGTTCCGGAGGGCCAGCATGTAGCTGACCACATCCTAAGGTGGTTTCCTGGGAACTTGCTCCCACCACTCTCTGACAAGGCTAAGAGGTCCTCTAACAGAGTGGCCAAAAGAGTGGTTAAAAGGACGTCTCACTGACAACTCATGGCTCAGGTCGGTCCATTATCATGCACTTTAGGGTCTTGATGAATCTCTCCAAGACCACTGGTTTGAAACTTAAAAGTTACCCCATACTCATTCCACATAGACTTCATGTATACTGATGATCCAGCACGAGAATTGGGAAAAAAGAGGGCAAATTTTTACAACTATCCTTCCTGTGTCACAGACCCGACGTCACACCAGCTCATTCACACACGCAGTCATTGGTGGGGCCCATAACACCAACACTCATACGTTTTTCTCTCACGAGTCTGCACACAGGAGGGATGATGAAATCAAGCCCTGGACATGTGGGGGAGTACCTTATTACCTATAGGGAAGAAAAGTTATTTTACAGAATATACATTAGCATCACCACCTAAAGAATCCTAACCTTAAACATCAAGGCACTCCACCACTTGGTCGATGAACCAATTAGTTGGACTGGTTGATGGTGATTTAGAACCAGCTAAAACACATTTAAGACTCTGAATCCTCTACTCTCTTCATTGAAAAACCACAAACTCGTAATTTCTGTTAATCAAATATTTGTTTATCTAAATATTGTTTGCAATTAATATTGTCATTTAGATCAATCAAAAAATATAGAATTTAGTTCAATCATCACAAATCGCATGACATTTATATTTACCTATTCTTGCTATCTGGATTTTTCCTAATTCATTTGGCTCTGCATAACCGAATTTAACCGTTAAATTGTCCAAATAAAGCAGGCCAAAGCTCAAAGTCCGAAAGTTCTTTGCTCAGCACGTTACAGTCCCAAAGATCTCCAAAGGACCAGAAATCGTGCAAGCATCTGTCATCCCCTGTTGGGTCGATAGGGGTTTGCGGTCATCGAGTAAGAAGGTAGCATCCGCATCATCTCCCCTCCCTATTCTTCAACTCTTTTCATAATAAAATTCGGGATAACATGAAACATTCTTAGGCTAAGAAGGTCGATGATTGGCTAGTTGGAAACGTCCGATGTTCACGTTATTTGAGGTTCTCATGGATTTTGCTGGTTCACTTCCTCTGTCCATGTTGCCCTTATGCAACAAAGTAAAAGTTTTGCTTGTATGTCCCAATTGTACATTTAGACCAGATTTTACTGACTGAAGTTTGGCAGTCCTCCATGCTCCTATCCTTGACCAGGAACACTGTGCCTTGGGGTCACCTGGAGGTTCACAGAGCCATCCGAGTCTGCGCAGTAGGCATCGTGCTCACAAGACGGTGGCCACTTCTGAACTCCATTTTGGACGCCATATTTTGGTAGGCCCAAATGCCAACTTAAGCGAAACAAACACAAAAGAATCATTAATACAAAGAAATTAAGATTCTAATGTGAAACCTTCACTAATCCCTTTATGTTTTAGTACTTTCCTAGCTTTTAGCGACATTTAAAGCAATAAAATTCACCCTTACGGTCCAAAACGGGAACGCAAACATCACAAAAGCAACATAAATCATGCGATATCCTATTACCACATGTACTACTATTAATATGCGTACATAATTTAGTTATTAGAGTTATTTTGCCATGCAAATAGCAATAAGTCCCACGTGTAATTGGTGTATGCAAATGGTTGATTTAGTATAACACAGCAAACCGTTAGTCAAATTATAATATAAGTAGGTTATAAAATTAGTATTTTCATGCAAATAGAAGAGGTATACAAAATGTTGCTTTACCTGCTCCATCACTGACAAGAAGTTAGTGCCTCTGTCGAGTAAAAATTCCCATCAGGGCCCTGACCACCACAGGTTCAGTCATGGAGCTCTGAGGGATGGCCTCTGGTTAGCAAGTAGCACGGTTCAACTACACCTGGATGAACCTGTTGCCTAAAGCTGTCATGAGGTTCAAGGATCCAACAATGTCGATGGCCACCCTCTCAAAGCAAGTGCCAATGACAGATAATGGGATCAGGTGAGCCTTTTGCTTTTTTTCCTGACAGATGGGACAGGACCTATAAAACACATCTGAGGCCACCTTCATCGGGGCCAATAGAAGTAGGCAACAACCCTGGAGAATGTCAGGCCTTTCCCTAGATGCCATGCCAGGGGAATGTCATGAGCCAACCCAGTAAGAAGGCCCTGTAACACTGTTAGACCTCAGCACACTGACTGCCCTAGAGCCAGGAACCTTAGGCTTGCTATATTGGAGGGCATCCTACCAATAGAAAAGGGTATTTCCAGAGATGTCATCTGCTGCTTGGGAATCATCTTGACACATCAAGCCCTCTAGAATAGCACTTTTTTAATGCTTTGCAAAAGTTCTCTCTCGTGGGCCCATCTTAATCTGCCAGCCAGCAAGGTCAAGTAGGTCACTCATTGTGGCAATGTACTCCCTGTTAGACTTAGGAGCATCCTCCTCAGGTGCCCCGTCACCTGACGCACAGGAATGTCAGAGGCTGGTTGCCCACAACATTTGCTCCCACTCTTCTTGGCAGCTGCCTGAGCATTTGCTCCAGGCACAATTGACGCCCTTCTGGGACAGCCATGGATTGTGTGGTCATATGGATCCACTCTGGCAATCCCAACATCCACAAGTGTGACCTGAGCTCTACCTCCTTCCAGTTAGTGTGATGCAGGTCATTGCTGAACAGACATTCTACAGGCAGTCTACAGCTACATTTTGAGAACCTGAGACCCCCCCACCACCACTTAAAGGGAACCAGAGCCACCGGTGGATGACTGTCACATTTGTCTATGATTATGACTTGGTGGAATGTGTTAGGGAGCACCTGATCTGAGGACACCAGCTGAAACCTTACAGTAGTCATGCTGGTTCCTGTGTCTCTCAGAGCCTCCAGCTGTTACCCATTAATACTGACCCACTGCCTAAACTTAGAAGAATTGGCAGGTATATCTGCCTTTGGCACAATCTCCCTATCCCCCAGGAACACTATTGTCACCTCTGTCTGCTCCCCAAAGCTAACTGGTACCATCTCCTCCCCAAGCGCTACACTCACCAACCCCGGTGTTTGGCCACCTGTGAGGTGCTGTCCTGTCTTGGGAATATGGATTCTCTCTTGGAGTGCCCATGTATGTAGCACTCAGTACATTGGGGTCAAACCTCCCTGTCTGTTTGTCAAGGCATCCCTTTTTCTTGGGTTCAGACTGGGACTGTTTACTACTGTTACTTTGGGAAATATTTTGAGGGCCTTTTTAGGACTCTTTTGCATGACTTGCGTTTAGTCTCCATTTTAGTTTCACCTCCTTAGGTCGACATGTTTTTCTCGTTTTACCTTTTGTTATACTTTTCTGCCAAAATGCGAATTTGCTGTATGTACATGTCTGATAGGCACTGATGTCCTGAAGTTGGTACAGTTAGTTACAGGGTCATACATTAAGACCACAATGCCATTGTTTTCCTTTCTTTCTGTGCCCATTAGGAGACACTTCATTTTAGTTACATGAAACCAACTAAGCTGCTCTGCACCTCTAACAGTTTGATAACAACAGTATTTTATTATATAAACAGTTTCCATGCTAGAGCTCTTTGAGCAGAGCATTTCCATGCTGGGATTATCACTGAACCACTGCAAACTGTGACTGAGATATAGCCCTGCTGGCTTCGACCACCATCCTGCTAAGGAAGATAACCTATGCACTGCGACCGGCTTCCTGACTCCTAAGACCAAGGTATGGGGTAAGACTATCCCAAGTAATCTGGCAGAAGGGTACTCCGCTATGCTCTCTTTAGTATCATATTAGATATAGATCGGTGTAAGTAAATATAAGTAACAATTAACATGGTTGAATTGTTCATATTGTTTACCATTCTAATAATGCTGATTACATCTTTTTAATAATTGCAACTCATGCTTTCTTTGCAAGAATACGATCATTTCAATAAATGTATAAAATGCATTGTTGTATCTCCCTCTGCGGCATTTGAGGAAGCTGGTTTGGCCTCGAATCAGGTAACAGCAACATCTGCATACAGGCTGCGCCGCAGGCCCTAACCCAATGGCCGTGTAGAGTGCTCTGGTGAATTTAAAGGCATTAACTCCAATGTTTCGCTGTGTACGTACCTGTTCATTGTGTGAGAACTCCTTGGAGGGCATGTTCTTTTGGCAGCTTTGTATAATAGCATGGTGTTCAGCGGAGTCCAGCTTTCTTACGCAGCTCTGTGGAGCTGAATGAGTGTTTTGTGAGGATCCTAGCTATTCTCGGTTGGCCCTGTGGCATATTTGTGCACGACATGAGGAGCGTGGCAAATATTATATCCACTCATTCAACAATGCTGGCTATGTGAAAATGACCTAGCCTTGCTTCTTCTTAAAGGCAAGTTTTATGTTGACTGAATTTATTAAAGGTTATGTTGTTTTACTGTATGACTATTAAACAACATCAAGTCATATTGTTTTAGTTAGTGCTTCCCCAATGTTTGGTGTATATTTAAATGCTCCATTTCATCCTTTTTGCTGTGTGTCTAATTCATTTTAAGAGGTTTAAGCAAATATGGCTGCAGCAAGCATGAGTCAGCCACCACCCTTTTTCAAATGAGGCATGAGAACCAGATATTCCATGGGACAGATGGATAAACTTTTTCATACCTGATTGCAATTGGGGGAGGACAATAACATATTTTATTCCTAAATATTAGAATTAAAAGGGAGAAAAGTTTATGAAGGCATATCTGACAAAAACAGTGAAGACAATAGAGATGATGATAAAGCAGGAGATGAATATCTATTTATAACTACTTTAAGAAAACTGGAGGTTAATTTTAAAGAAAGAATGAATATGGTACTTGAGAAACATAATCTCATACATCGCTGTTTTAAATGGGTTGTTAGCAACATGTGAGTTTTTGTCCTCTTATTGATTCTCTGATCAGAGGCCAATTGGTTAATTGTACAAATGATCACAAGGTTGAGGAAAAAGTTCTAACACAAAACCCTGATCTTGAGGAAGCAACAAAAAATAGCCAAGAGTATAGAGCAAACTGCTACATGTGTCAAAAAAATTAAATTAACCAAAGAGAATTAGAAAGATAATAAAGAGATAAGTGTTCTTACTAATGATAATAATGTTTGCAAAATTCATGATGAAAGACATGTACAGTACAAATCTAAAAGTGATAAATGTAAAATGTTACAGATGTGGAAATGCAAATCATCTTGCTAACTACCTAAAAGGTCCTACCAAAGATGTGCGGTGCAGAAAGTGTTATAATACTGGGCACTGAGCTAAGATGTGCAAGGTAACAGATACAGATAAAAAAAAAACCATTTGGTTAATACTGATGGTTATGATGATTTAAAAGAGAATGACAAATTAATCTTTCATGTTCACCATCACGAAGACTACAAAAGATTAAATATCCCTCATGTGAGAATTTATTAGACGGAAAGAAAATCAAGGTTTATGTGGATTCATGCTCACTTTTTTCATATAATGTTCAAAGAAAAGGAATACATTCTAGAGTGCCCTGGTGTGCATACAGGGGGATATAACAGGGACCCCATTCCACTAGATGGAAAGGTGAGAAGATGAATATCATTTAAGCACAGACACACAGTAGGAAAAATTTCTGTCACCAAGAAAGGGTGTAATTTGCTAGGTTGGAAACACCAAAGAGACCTGGGCATAACTCTAAATCCCAGCAATGAAGACCAAGTCCTACTGGTAGACGGATCACTAGTAGGAAGGGATATCTGTGAAGATTATCCAGAGGTGTTCACTGATAAAGTGGGATTATTAAAAGATTATTTGCACAAAATTACATTAAAATGGGATGCGATTGCAGCTGTACACAAAGTCAGATTAATTCCCCTCTGGATGAGAGAACCTTCAAAGGAAGAATTAAAGAGGTTGGAGGAACAAGGAGTCTTAGAGGCTGTGAAGAGATCAGAATGGTTGGCTCCCATCATATTAACCTAAAAGAAGAAGGGAAGAATATTCACCTTTGTGTTAATCTAAGCTGTTTGAATGCTAACTTATGGATAGATAGTCATCCTCTCCCTAAAATCAATAAGATGCTAAGTGTAATATACATGATGCTAAGTACTTCACAGTTTTATACATATTCTCAGCATACCACTAGGTGGCATGCTATTCACAAATACTCACAGCCTTTACCACTCCTTTTGGAATGTATACATTCTTGAGAATGCTGTTCAGGCTAGCATCTGGAGCCGCAGCATTCCACAGAATCATGCAGCACATTCTGGAAGGGGTGGATACGATGATATGTTTTCAGGATGGTATTCTAGTTTATTGTACAAGAAAAGAAGGACACAATCAAACTCTGAGAAGGGTTTTAGAAAAAATAAAGGATGCTGGTCTTATCATCAAGTAGAGTAGGTGCAAAATAGGAGTTGGTTCTGTGGAGTTTCTGGGTCACACACTATCTAGCGAAGGCATAAAACCAAAAATGGATTTCTTTGAATCAATTATGAAGGCTACGATTCCTTCTAATAAAGATGAAATCAAATAATTTTTAGGTCTAGCAGAGTACATGTATAAATTCATTTAAAAAGTTTCTGATTTTGTCAAGCCTATTAGGTCACTACTAAAAAAAGGTACGTCCTCTAAGTGGGTAGAGGAACACACTATCACATTTAATAAGATTAAAGAAGCCATTACCTTGGCCCAATGCAATAAATATTTAATGCGCATCTATATTATACTTTTGTTTTACAATCTTGCATGTTTTATAAAGTACATGTAGACATTGTAATTATATTGTACAATCCAAAATACATTAATATTACTGATAGATCACCTGTGTTTTTTCAATTTCTACTTTCCCTTTTCTCTCCATGTTTCCTTAGACATAGTTCTATTCCATCCCACGTTTTCTTTTGTTAATTGTATAATAAGGAGATGTGTTATATTCTTCTATGGTATTTCATGGTATTATATATACATTAAGGATATGTGTTATGATCACCTGTTGATACGTTCAGTTTAAAATGTTTCCCCTACCTTTCCCCTCCATTGGTTTGTTCTATAAAACTCTCAAGTGAATTCATTTACAATTTTGAAAACAGCTCCTGTCAGAGAGCGAGAGCCAGCGATGAAGAGGCTATTCTGAGAGCGCATTTGAGCTAGGAACAAATGCCTATTCTTTAATCCATCACCGCCTCTACTCGTCTTTCACCTTTTCAGATTTATTATCCTTAGATTGGAAAGAAGCATCTATTTATGTCTGTAGGTTGTTCAAGCTTGAACAATGCCTAATTCAGATTATTATACACCTGAGTCTTCTGAAAAACTTTGGGATAAAAATAATAAAAAAGATAAACAGAAAACACAGAGTAGATCGCCACAACAGGAGTTCACTGAAAAATGCTATAATTTACATAACCGTGATACAATTAAACAGCCTGATAGGTATCAGTATTCTGCTACAAATCCCTCTCATTCCTTTCAGGAATCATCAGATAGAAATTCAGAGAGAGGGGAAGAAGCAAACACAGAAAGGAGGATTACATGAAACACTTAACAACGCTGCTCTGATCTCATCATAAAAAAGGGTGGGAAACGTCCATAACAAAAACTGCATTTAATTTTTAGTGGCCGGAATTTCCGTTAAATATGCCATGAATCCTCAAGACACTTCTCCTGAGCAAGATGGAGAAAACACTGCTTGAAAGCACAGCAGAGGTCACTATAGTTTGCTAGACTCTTTGAGAGTTTCTAGTGGAGAGACCGACTAATGACTATATTTAAGTTGAAACTCCTGATAGACTTTATGATTTGGACATCTAAATCAAAAGTGCTAATTGGCATGAGATTACATAGGCCCCGGGAACAAACATCTCCATTTTACATATTCACATTTAAAGGTTGATATATTTTTTGAATGATGACTTTTAACGCACACGCCGGCCGCCATGTTCTACCCCATAATGAAAAATGTGTTGTCATACTTTAAAGTCCTGCCTCAAACAATAATCCTGGCTTATAATAAAATGGAGGGACAGATAACTACAGAGAAGGAAGGTGGCGCAACACAGGTTGAAGCTTCTGCAGGAATCGGTACAGTAGACGAGACAGATTGGAACAAAGTAGAATCACCGAATAGGTATCAAGTGTCTGCCTCACTTTCCACAGAAGAATGCAAGGGCGACGAACAGCCTCTGGTAGAGGGGAGACAGGGTTCAGTAATAATAACAAACCCTGAGAAAACTCCAACGCAGCCGGAGTGGGAGGATCCGGTTATAGGTACTCTTCAAAGGGCTATGACTACTGATATTAAAAGTAGATTTGAGACATCGGAAGGGAACCAGAAGGAAATAAGGCAGGCCTGTGACACCTTGGAAAGAAAGATAGATGATCTCAGCAATAGAACAACTATGTTAGAGGGTGAAGTCAAAGAGCTTATAGAGAAGCAGTGATGTCTTCAGTGATGTCACTGACCATGTCATGAATGATGCAATATGTGACATCATCAGCAGTGCATTGCGGGCGCGCAAGTTATAGTTAGCAGAACTAACTATAACGGAGGAATTTCTATGGTTTTGTATGAGTGAAATGACCAGCTAACTATAACACCCCTGAAACCTATGTTTTTTTCAGTGAATTTCAAAGCTTTTTTAAATGCTAATTTCTAACTATAATGTCTCTGAAACCTATGTCTTTTTTTCAGTAAATTTCAAAGGTTTTTTAAATGCTAATTTTTAAGTGTGATAGTAGTTATACCTATTTTTTTGTACTGATTTTCTACAGTTTTTTAACTGTTTATTTATAGATATTTTATTCATTAAATACCATTATATATTTTTCTGAAAATTGCACAAAAAAATTTTATAAATCAATTCAATCTGAAATATTGATGATTTTTTTTGTTTTCATTCTGTATTTTAATATATTGATATTATTTTCTTTAATAAAAAAATCCACTTTTTTTTTGGAGTCGCACACCCAAAGCGTACACATCACGGTGGGTGCGCGGATTCTAGCCGCCATTTTAGAAAAGTCTGCGTAATGTGTGCGACGGCTGCGTGTTTTTCAGTTACATCATATACATTTAATATTACGTGATGTGCGCGATTGGTATGCGACCAGTCTGCGACTCCTGCTCCCGCGCATTCAAGACACATGCGCGGTGGTGGTGCCCGCGTGACTTCATATACATGCTGGAGCGCGATGGGTGCGCGACTCCCGCAAAAAAAAATTATGTTCTAAAATGCTATGTATGTGTCTTTAATATACATATTAGGGCAAGAGATTATCTAAGATATTCATAAAAATAATATATTTGTACTTATAATAAAATTATATTATTTTTCAATATATTTTCGCGAAGTCGGGTGCGTGCATTGTGAGCACAGAGTACGCGGGTCCCATGTGACCTAAAAAAAAAAGATTTCATTGGTTCATAACATTTCTCACTGAAACTATTGAAGGACCCCACCCATTTTAATCATTCTTGTTGGAGCATCTTTAGAGAGACATCTCTTTTACTACAAGAACCCTTTTTGCTTGTATTTTTTGGTGTTTTTCAAAAAATATCAAACAAAATGGCATCTGGACAGCAGCAGGAGGAAGTATCTTCTGAAGAAGAATTCTTGCAGGAGGCACCACGTCCACAGAGGCCGGAATCTGTTGTGTGGAAATTCTTCACTTTTCCACCTGGAGAGAAGAAAGTAAATGCGAGAAAGGTGACGTGCAAAATTTCTGACCGAGTCCTGTCAAGAGGCAGTGAAAAAAAATACTCTTGTGGCACTGCTTCTATGTACAAGCATATACGGACCACACATCCTCTTAATCTTGCTCGGGAGGAAATGAGGCGATCTGCTTTGAACCCCTCACCTGCTGTGGCAAGTACGTCTGGAGTGTCCTCAGGAACACCTGCAATGGACATCAGGCCATATTTCGCCTTTCCCGAGCAACACTGCGTGAAGTGTAATAACATATGCTTCGGTGAGCAGTCGGTGGATGCAGTTTGTGCTGCAAAATGCAACCATCGTTGTTAATTTTTGTTTTTTTGTTGTTTTTGGAATGATAAGTAATTCCAAAAGTTTCCTGTTTTATTCGTTTTTTTTTGTTCATTTTTTTAAAAAAACACCCCAATAAATTCGAAATTGTTCCCAAAAAAAAATACAGCAGAAAAAAGAAAGAAAAAAAAGTTCTTATCAGAACCACCTTATCTGGTTAAAGAAAGAACTATAATTGCAAGGTAATGTGTGAAAGTTTGGTTGAATATATGTATACAGCATGATTGACTGAAAGAATGCATTAGTAGTTAATGGTGAATTTATAGGTGAAGATTTATGAGGAAGTACTGTAGCGTGACACTGCAAGCTCTTTAGCTGCACTGCACTGTGGCACTTCCGAAGCACAGGGATGTGACATATGTACATGAATATGTTGCAACTCTGTGCTTTCCTCTTCACTGCTGCACAAACTGCAGCCATGTGGTGACACAGGCACCCTTGCACCATGGTGCAAGGATGTCTGTGTCGTGCGGAGATTGTTTTTGTGCAGGAAGGGACATCTTCCTGCAGAAAAACAATCAGTAAAGGCATTTTCCTCTTTCAATGTATGCTGTGGAATGCAGCATGCATTGAAAGAGGAAACAATGAGGAGAAATTAAAACAATTCTCCTCGTTGCGCCTTACTACACCAACTCTAGGATGGCGCAGCATTCAGACACATCTCCAGATTTGCGATTTCTCATGAATCTGGAGATGTGTCTTGTTCTATGGGTGTTGCGTGGGAACACCCACAGCAACACCTATGGAACGCCCCTTCAACGCAAAGTTCTATGTATGAAGGGGTCGTATTTACAAGGAGAGGAGAGACCACGCAGGGTGGCTTTTCCTCTCCTTGTAAATATGAAGGAGTGCCTGGCGCCATCACTACATTACAAAAAGTGACGTACTGGTGGCGCCTGGTGCTTGTAAATCTGCCCCATAAGTGCTTAGGTATTGGCAGACTGATACAATAAGAACATAGTGCTGGATGGGTAATTGAAGAATTGCATGGGACAGACAGGAGGATTCCTACACTGCATAGGTACTAACTGGGTATTTAGAAGAGCGTATAAATAGTTTGTAGCTGGTTAGAGGTGTGCATGCATAGTGTACAAAATATTGTACCTGCACTTGTGTTAGTGACTACGCCATTCCTTAAGTATACGGCTAATAACTGGAGTAATTTCAGTGTTGCAAAGAAAGTGTGTGCTAAATTTATTACTGCTTAGGTATTGACAGAGTGATAGGATACGTAGATAGTGCAGGATGGTTGAATGGAGAAGTGCATGGGACAGACAGAAGGATTCCTAGACTGCATAGGTACCAACTGAGTATTTAAAAGACTGTATCAATGCTATGTAGCTGATTAGAGGTCTGCATGCATAGTGCACAGAATATTGTAGCTGTACTAGTTTTACTGGCTTGGTCATTCCTTAGGTACATGACTAGTAACTAGAATAATTTCAGTGCTGCAAAGAGAGTACATGTTGAATTTATAAGTGCTTAGGTATTGCGGAGTGATAGGATACGTAGTGTTGGATGGGTGATTGGAGAAGTGCATGGGACAGACAGAAGGATTCCTAGGTTGCATGGGTAGTACTTTACTAAGTAGCTGGTTAGAGGTTTATATATATAGTGCACAGCTAAATGTAGTTGTGCAGTGATAGTGTTTGGATTACTTAATCTTACATTGACAGTAGTACATATCAAAAAAAGCTAAACATTTGGATGGTCAGACCCTTTAGAGCCAGAAACTAGGCCAGCAGAGCTGCTTTAGAGCCAGAGAACCAGGTCACAAGAGCTGCTCTAGAGCCTAAGAACTGGGTCAGCAGAGCTGCTCTAGAGGGAGAGAACCAGGGCGGCACAGCTACTTTAGAGGGAGAGAACCAGGGCAGGAGAGCTGCTCTAGAGCCGAAGAACCAGGTCAGCAGAGCTGTTCTAGAGGCAGAGAACCAGGTCAGCAGAGCTGCTTTAGATTGAGAGAACCAACCAGAGAACCAGGTCAGCAAAGCTGCTTTAGAGCCTGAGAAACAGGTCAGCAGAGCTGCTCTAGAGCCTAAGAACCAGGTCAGCAGAGCTGCTCTAGAGGCAGAGAACCAGGTCAGCAGAGCTGATTTAGAGCCAGAGAACCAGGTCAGCAGAGCTGCTCTGGAGCCTAAGAAGCAGGTCAGCAGAGCTGCTCTAGAACCAGAGACCCAGGTCAGCAGAGCTGCTCTAGAGCCAGAGACCAAGGTCAGCAGAGCTGCTCTAGAGGCCAAGAACCAGGTCAGCAGAGCTGTTGTAGAGCCAGAGAACCAGGTCAGCAGAGCTGCTCTAGATCCTAAGAACTAGGTCAGCAGAGCTGCTCAAGAGCCAGAGAAACCAGGTCAGCAGAGCTGCTTTAGAGGGGGGAGCAAACCAGGTCAGTAGAACTGCTTTAGAGCCAGAGAACCAGGCCAGCAAAGCTGCTTTAAAGCCAGAGAGCCAGGTCAGCAGAGCTGCTTTAGAGCCAGAGAACCAGGTCAGCAGAGCTGCTATAGAGCCAGAGAACCAAGTCAGCAGAGCTACTCTAGCTGACACTGACTGACTGACACTGACTGACTGACACTGACTGACACTGATTGACTGACACTGACACTGGCTAACACTGACTGACACTGATTGACTGACACTGACTGACTGACACTGACTAACTGACTGACACTGACTTACACTGACTGACTGACACTGACTGACACTGATTGACTTGCACTGACTGACACTGCTTGACTGACACTGACTGACTGACTGACACTGACTGACTGACACTGACTGACAATGACTGACACTGACTGACTACTCTCTACTACTCTACTACTCACTCTACTACTCTCTACTACTCTCTCTCTACTACTCACTCTCTACTACTCACTCTCTACTACTCTCTACTACTCACTCTCTACTACTCACTCTCTACTACTGTCTACTACTCTCTCTCTACTACTCTCTACTATTCACTCTCTACTACTTACTCTCTACTACTCTCTCTCTACTACTCACTCTCTACTACTCACACTCTACTACTCTCTACTACTACTCTCTACTACTCACTCTCTACTACTCACTCTACTACTCTACTACTCACTCTCTACTACTCACTCTCTACTACTCACTCTACTACTCTCTACTACTCATTCTCTACTACTCTCTCTCTACTACTCACTCTCTACTATTCACTCTCTACTACTCAGTCTCTACTACTCGCTCTCTACTACTCTCTACTACTCACTCTCCACTACTCACTCTCTACTACTCGCTCTCTACTACTCTCTACTACTCACTCTCTACTACTCTACTACTCTCTACTACTCTCTCTACTTCTCACTCTCTACTACTCTCTCTACTACTCACTCTCTACTACTCTCTACTACTCACTCTCTACTACACACTCTCTACTACTTGCTCTCTACTATTCGCTCTCTACTACTCCCTACTACTCACTCTACTACTCACTCTCTACTACTCTCTACTACTCACTCTACTACTCACTCTCTACTACTCACTCTCTACTACTAAACTACTCTCTACTACTCACTCTCTACTACTCACTCTCTACTGCTCTACTACTCTCTACTACTCACTCTCTACTACTCTCTACTACTCACTCTCTACTACTCTCTCTACTACTCACTCTCTACTACTCACTCTCTACTACTCTCTACTACTCACTCTCTACTACTCTCTCTCTCTGCTACTCTCTACTACTCACTCTCTACTACTCACTCTACTACTCACTCTCTACTACTTACTCTCTACTACTCTCTACTACTCACTCTCTACTACTCTTTCTCGACTTCTCTCTACTACTCATTCTACTGCTCACTCTCTACTACTCTCTCTCTGCTACTCACTCTCTACTACTCACTCTCTACTACTCTCTACTACTCACTGTCTACTACTCACTCTACTACTCACTCTCTACTACTTACTCTCTACTACTCTCTACTACTCACTCTCTACTACTATCTAGTACTCACTCTCTACTAACTCGCTACTACTCACTCTACTACTCTCTACTACTCACTCTCTGCTACTCTCTCTACTACTCTCTACAACTCTCTACTTCTCTCTACTACTCACTCTCTACTCTCTATTGCTCACTCTCTACTCTCTACCTCTTTCTACCTCTCTCTCTACTACTCTCTACCTCTCTACCTCTCTGCCTCTACCTCTCTACCTCTACCTCTCTACCTCTGCACCTCTACCTCTGCACCTCTACCTCTTTACCTCTCCCTACTCACACACATATGCACATATATATGCATATATATGCATATGCATTTATATATATTCATGTGTATATATATTTATACATACAGTATATATCGATACATACATATATAAACATATATATAATCTTCATATATATATATATAAATACAAATATAAATGCATGCATACATATACATATACATATATACATACATATGCATGTTCTGTACATGAAAGTTTATAAAACACTAATACAAGCAAAGCTAAAAAGCCACCTAATTACAAACAGAATTGCTTTAACTTAAACGAGGGCGAGACCTATTGCATTTTCAATGCTTGTTTACTTTGGTTCCATCAAGAAGGCATTCAGATGTGTCACACATTTGCCATAAATTCTGAATGTTAGCACTCTAGTTGCTCATTAGATCACTGTAGTAAAGCTACTACTCACCAGGGAAGTCTGCTGCTGGTATTCAAAGTGCATGTTTCAGTCTGCATGTCAGAATATTTTAATGAAATAGAAGAGGATTTGAGAAGTCACTCAAAATGTGCCCTAATTTTTCTTTCTGCAGCACTAAACATACTTTCTATGGCAAAATGAACTCTCTCATTTTGTTCCTTTTTAAATTAAATGTTTTAAGATTTACCACTTTATTCCAATCAAGATGGCTTCACGTGTGCCATACGTTTGTCATAAGTAGTACTGTTAGCGCTCTAGTTGTTCTTTAGAACACACTGGGAAGCTGCAGTAGAACACAAAGGAATCAACTGACAGTCTCTGCCCTTGTTGGATGTACATGTTTTACTGAGAATGTCAGACTTCATTCTCACATGACTGAGAAAGATAATGTGAATTTACAGAAAATATGCTCTCAGTTTAGCTTATAGATCACCTTCCAAACCTATGTGGGAAAAGCATGAGAAAATAGTTTCCTCTCAAACATGATTCATGATATCCCAGCTGATTGCTTTTTCACGTGGTAAAATCACCTTAGAACACACCACAATTCCTAAAATGAGTATGGTACCATCACCAAATGATTTCAATTCAATTCAATTCAAATAGACTTTATTCGGATTTCAAAAACCATCCATAAAAGCACAAAATAAATTTTTAAAATACACATATAATACTACAGTTTTGGGCCACAACTTATCATTTACAAATATAATTTATAAAAGCAACAATGAAAACTCAAATGACCTTTTTACTGTACAGTGCACCAAACCACCTTAGATACAATGTATGGCAGTATACAGAGAAAGGATAGCTATAGGTATTATGAAAACAAGACAAATACGTTACATTACATTAGGTTAGTGCAAATCGTGTATTAAAGTGCAGAATGCATATCTCAATATAAAATTAATCAATTCTCAAAGACCTGCGTGAACTTACGATAGCATTAAGAAAATTACTGACTCTAAAAATTAATTCATCTGATCCCAACATTAAAAAGTGTCTATAAGCATAATTGTGATCGGTCATGTCGTGCTTTCTACAGTAGGGGATTAAGTAATGCCTTGTGAATTTCTTGTAGAAACCACAGCCAAAAATAAAATGTAACATACTCTGGGTTCCACCATGGTCACAAGGGCAATTTAATTTTTCCAGATTTTTAATGTAACCCAGTGGAAAGCAGATGAGATTTACAATACTCCGGTCCCTAAATCTGAATAGTAAGGTCCTGTTCCACCTGCCCAGTTTTTTACGTAAATAGGGCTGTGGTAGCATCGGGAATTCGGGGGATGGTTCCTGGATTTGTAAATAATTGATTGTAGATTGTTTCGCGGAATCTACTCTTTCCCTCTCTTTGTGGAAATGCTGATAGAGTGCCCTTCTCACCAAGTTTTTGTGGGAGCCATCGATCTGATCGGGGTGTGTGAAAAGATGACCATAGTTGACACTCACGAGGCTCTTTTCTACCGCATTAATCCATGGAATTAAGCCGACATTCTCACTATTCAGACAGTCCATAATAATCTCACGGGACAAGGAAGCTGCCGGGTTTTTCCAGACCCTTAACCAAAACAATGCGGGTCTGGCTCTTATAAAATCAATGCGGGTCTGGCTCTTATAAAAACAAATGATTTATAATGTAACTAAAGTCTTAACACCTTCTATTAACTGCAATGCTTTTTAATGAGGTGCTATCATGTATATTGGTCCCAAGATGGCTGCCAACACTTCTTGGATGAAGTGCTGACAGCCAATCAGATCTCACGATGAGATGAGTGGTTAGGCTCCGCCCAGATATATCTATCTATTTTTCCTTTAATATCTAAAAAACTACTGAACAGATTTACACCATTTAACCAAAAGGCACGAGTGTGAACCAAGGTGTACCTTTCTGCCAAATTTGGTGTAATTCCGTTCAGCAGTTTGGGCTGTAGCTGCGACTAACGGTTCCCATGGAAAATTGCATGGGAAAATACGTTTGGGACCCCCATTTTTTCTCGGCCCCCCGCTTGACGAATCACCCTGAGACTTTCAGGATAGGAGTGGACCGGAGTGGGCCACGAGTTTTGAAAATTTCGCGAAGATTCGTCAACCGGCGCCAAAGTTATTCCAAATAGAGTGTTAATTTCCTATGGATAATAGGTCCTAACTATAACTACCTACTGGCGCCAGTAGGTAATATATCTGTATCTATATCTATATATATAGAGGTGTCAAAATTGGGCATTTAAACTTATAGCACAAGTTATTATATTTTGTCCAGAGAATAACCACATGTAATTTGTCATTAATCTGAATACTTAAAACAACCACAATTAAAAGGGACTAAGCGGAAAAATCAATTTAGTCTGAAGTAGCTCAGCAATTGGCATTGGTGGCAAAACATATTCCAAGTTAAGTATGGTTCAATATTGCCAACTGTTTCCACCAATAGCGCATGTCGCATAGAGTGTTTCGTTAATGCAACGTCAGTCCAGTCCATGGTTGGTACTGAGCATAAGTACTCGCAGCATGCGCTGCAGTGAAGGGTGTTATGAAAAATTGTGAATTTCAGGTACAAAAACATATAGAGAAACTTTGGGTGGTTGTACCTCTCAACTGGCTGAACTGAAAGCTTTGGATCGGGTGCTGCAGAATACGGATCCAAAACCTCTGACACTTAATGTGTGGTATTAATATTACTGTGTCCAGTGTTATCATGATAACTTACACTATTGACGCTTGAATGGATTCAGAGACTGTAAAGGAAATACTATTGTGCGTAAGTTGCCTTGGGGAAAGATGGCAGCTCTAAAGATGCTCTGCCACGGCCTCATGTCATTCACACATTAGGCCATTAATGTGTTGGAATGCATGTTGTAGGAAATTCATTAGCTGATGAAGCTGCCAAAGTGGTGGTTCCAACAGTTTCAGTAGCTATGATTACTCTTTCACATACAAAAATAGATGATGACATTATGGCTGCGTTCACTTCCTCGGCTAGTGGCACAACCCTGCCGAAAAGCCATCGAGCAAAATACGCCTATCTATTGAGTGCCCAAAACATTCCTTTTGCCCACATTCCTGAGGAAAGTGATTGGGTGATACTCAACCAGGACCCCAGGTTAGAGCTCATAATTGCTGCACATGAAGTATTAGTGTCTGCCCATGCTGGTGTGGCGGCTACAGTTTCCTTGTACAGAAATGCACCTGATGGCAGGGTCTTTATAAACAATAGGTGTGGCTACAACAATTGGCTGACACTGGAACCGATATTAAAGATTTGAAGGTCTTTACAGGTACATTTCAGTAGTGGCATTCCAACCATGGGCCGGCCTTTGCTTCTAAGGTTTACCATAATATTAGGGGCACCATGTCTCTTGCTGTGCATTATTCCTCTCCCTGAAATTTGATAGAGGAGCTGAAGAAATCCTTAAAAGCTAGAGTTTTAGGTATCGTTGTAGTTGGATCCATCACCTGTATGGATTGCGAAGAGTTTCAACTAATCTACCTAGAAGATCTTTGAGTGGTCAGACCCCCTATGAGGTCCTGTTCAGGGTCCAAATGTATTTTAAAGATCTTGATAATCCTGAGACAGTGGCAGTTGATGTGCACTTTTACATCAATGAACATTTTGCTGTCTTACAGCAATTACAAGACTTCTGAGATGAGCGCTCATATGTGAATTATAAACGTTCTGCCACTGCCAAAGTGAAGGAGCAATAAGCAACTTCTGGCTGTATTCCTAAAGTTGGGGATCTGTTTCAGGAGAAGATTACAGATATGAGGAAATTTGGCCCATCCTACCGTGCCACGTGCCTGTACATGCTGTTCAAAGTACTCAAACTGTGATTTTTCCACCACTTGCGGGTTGTAAACAAAAATGACAAGTTTCCATTTATTTAACCAAGCTCCATCATGTGGCCAGTCCTAAACAGTAGGCCACAAGGATATCTGGGTAGTTCCTTATCTCCTCTCCCTACCCTGCAAGAGATCCCTCTACATGCACTAAGTAGTAATTTAACAACTCCCTGGCTGGGGACTTCTGAAGCTTGTGGGATTCGAGTCAAATATGTGTAGTTAGCATAATGTATCTTAGACTGTATCTCTACTCCATATGCATCGAGGACTGCTTTATAAAGTAACTCTTCTGGTCCCCGTGTCCTGCATGATAGAAAGGGCCGAAAAGCCATACTGTGGCCATCTTGGATCATGAACGGTCGTGCTTCAGATCACGTGTCTCTCTCTACCCCCCTTTTGTATGATTTAGCTCGTACCAGCCTAGAGACAGGGTGAATTGTATTTACGGCTGAGGCCCAAGGTCACATCTGCAGTAGGGAGTACTAAGCTAAATTCCTCTGTGCCCGAGATGAAAGGGAGTCACCCGGCCGACCTTCTTTGAACGAGATAGTAACCTTATACGGGCAGATGGTATGAGCTCATTTAGGAGCTCTAGGACTAACTGGTACTTTTCCACTTGCAATGCTTTGTATGCTGAATCTGTAATGTATATAAGTGTGGTTCTGTCAAGGAGCCAGCAGTCTTCTTCGGCGCACCTGATGGGTGAGGTTCGATGAGGCTCCTCTATGTAGAGTTCTGTTGTGGCCAATAAACGCTTGAACCTTCTACGTTGCCAACTGCTTATTATTGACTTAATATTGCGGGCCACTGGTAAGTGTGGCCCTTGGGATTACTATTAGATTACTTCAAGCTGAACTTGCACTTGTGCCTGGTTCTACTGTTGCACCAAACAACAGAATTATATATTATCACCTGACTTTGGAGATACCACTGTGCTCTCCTTTGTCTAATGAGGTTCCTGGTTTTGTTCAGACTGCCTCCGGTTATTGGCCAACACTGTTGATTTTTCTACAGATTCCTCACATACCTCCCAGATTGGTGCACACGTTGGTTTAAACATACTTAGCTGGTTCCTTCATGGTACTACCTTTGGATTTTCCTTTCCTCGGTTTTTCTCTTCATCTGGACTGGATTTGTTACAGTGTTTTTTTTGCTAATAAATGGACACTGTCTCCATGAATGTTGTTCTCCTGAACAGGTAGCTGAAGTACTTATTTCCTATTCCCACATAAGGTCCGAAGAGATTTGTCCCTTGTGAACATTATTACATTTCCTGTCAATGATGGTATTGTTTGGGATAAGATCCCATATGACATTTTTTGTCCCAAATAAACTTTAAAAATTCCATACATTTTTCAAATTGCTATGGATGATATAATAACTCCAGGTTCAGATTTTAGATGAATCGGATGTTGCAGCTGTTTCAAACATGTTATCTGAATTAGAATCCTAAACAGTAATCAGAAATGAGGATTTGTGTTTGAATTCTGCAAACTATGGTAAAATGTTTTACTATCATCATTATTTACACAGAACAAGTAAGCCATGTGCTGTTTTTAAATATACACCATGGGAACACTGCCAAACACTACCTGTATGGAGTCCTCTACAGTATTTGAAAAAGTTTCCTTACTTTACTAGTTATGTCCCAGGTTTCATTTTATTATAAGCGCACATCTTCCCAAGCAATGAAAAACACGCTGATGCAAACAAAATTAATTTATTCTGATTCTATTATTTGAAATTTGACCATGCAGGGTTGTGATTATCGGAAAAACAATGCTGATTTTAAATCAATTTGTGGTGCAAGACACTGTCAGGTTCAGGGCATTGATGCCTTATTTGGGGCTTGTTTGATCCCTCAACAAATTATATTTTAAAAGAAAATAGTATAACAGACTACATGTTTCGGACTAGCTCATTTTAAGAACTTCAATATACCAATCATTTCCTCTGCTGCACAATTTGATAAATGGCAACAGTACGTTAATACAACAGAAGAGCACCTTAACGAAATGGTGCAGAATGGTACGTAGAACTCTTCATTTTATGGTTCAAATGGGTGGTTGGTGTGGCCTCTTGACACTAGTGGCTGCAATGCATGTTTTTCTAAACTCCTCTAAGGGTTTTAAAGCTAGCAGACCATACCTTAGATATGTCCAGTCACAAAACTCAGGTGTAGTAACTACCTATAGGGGAGGTAAGTTAAGGCAGCAATGGCTAGAACACTTCACTGTTTCCTCTGTTAAGCAAAATGTATCCCTTCTTTCAGACAACATGGATATGGAAGATTTTTTTATTAGGTCAGTCCCAGATCTCCCTGTACTAAATGTTTCACATATGCAACTTGTAATGAGATTTGGAAGATTTCACAACAAGAAGTTGCTGAAAGGCCATAGCTGTTGTCGCTAATGGCATGACCACATGCTACTTGCATTTATTCACTGAATACTATTGAGTGCATTTGACATCATGCAAAATGACATGTCTTCCCTTTTACATGCTCAAAGTCAATTAAGATGGTTTTTGTAATTGAGTTGGACATTGCAGGTTTTTAAATCAAAAAGAGTGCCATGGAAATATTCGAATGCAATGGAATTGTTTTTACTCTTATAACTTGTCACATATTCAACAGGTCATGGCAAAGAAAGACACAACCTACACTGTGCTTAATATAGAGCATTTAGAGAAACTACCCTTTACTATAAATGAGACACCTTCAGATATATGGTTAATAAGTGGTTTAATTTATTTAAAGGTCTCTATGTTTCATAGCCTGACCATAGATGAGCTGGCAGACAGAAAGTCAGATAGGGAGTTCTGGCTCCAGGTGGTCTAACTCAGGATGAATGAAAGGAAGTTGGACCTGGAAGAGAAAAACAGGATCATGAGAGGAATCTTTAGGAGCTGGAGCTGGAACTTGAAGCACAGCAGGTCAATTCCGGCAATTGTAGCAGCAAGCATTACCTCAGTGTCTGAAGGAAATAAGCTATCCAGACAAGAGGTCAGAAGGTCAGCACAGCAAGGCAGCAGTCCAGCAAGGTAGTAGTCTAGCAGGGCAGCAGTTCAGCAGAGTGGCAGTACTTCAGCAGCACAACAGCAGTCCTTCTTCTTGGCAGAGTATCCACAGATCAAGAAGTGTACTAAAGTGTTGGTGTCTAAGGTCCAGTATTTATACCAAGTTGTGCATTTGATGTGTGGGGGAAGCTTCTAGCAGTTTTCCTTTGTAGTTCTTAGGCATCCCGTCTTCCCTGTCCTGACTCCAGACTAACTACAGGAGGTATGCAGCCCTTTGTGTGGAGGCAGCACCCAACCTATTCAATTGTAAGTGGGTCTGTGCCCAGTTCCTCCCCTCAATCCTGCTAGTGATGGCCCATCAAGGAACATCTAAGCTCTCTATTGTGTGTAGCTGTCTAGGAGGAATACATAAAGTTCAACTGTTAGCTACACTCACTCATGTGACCCAGGTACAGGCTCTAAATGGCTAAAGCAAGAAAATGACAACTTTCTATAAGTGCCATTTTCAAAATTATAATTTAATAAAATCAGACTTCACCATAAGTTTGGATTTTTCATTCCAATTCCAGAAACAGCAAACATGATTTGGTTATCTGCTCCTATTTGAAAATTCAGCTTATTAAATTTAATAAGGTATCTCCAAATGTTACTCTATGAGAGAAGTAGGCCTTGCACTGAAAATGAATTTAAGAGTTTTTGAATGCCAGGACACTTAAAATTTTAAAGTGCATGTCCAACTTTTCAAATACACTGCACTGTGCCCTAAAGGCTGGTTGGGGCCCTACCCTAGGAGTGACATATGTTAAAGGGTTATTTTCCATATACACATATAGAAAACTACACGTAGATCAATGTTATCATAGTTTCCTTTCATCCTTCTTAATTATTAAAAAAGTTCAGATCTTCATAAATCATTTATTTTATTAGTGTTTTGTTTCAACAGTAAGACAACCTTTCAGATGAATAACCACTTAATTCCTTAAATTCCATCATTAACATATGGATTTAGAATCCTGTGCTCCCTCGATCGGTAATACTAATAAAATGAATGATTTATGAAAATTTGAACTTTTTGGTTATTGAGACAGATGAAATAAAATTATGATAATATTGATTAAGGAAATACAGACTCCTTGCAGTACCTGATGCAGTGCTTAAGGGGACTCGTGTAATTTCCATATGTGATATGGTGTTTGTCTTTGCATCACCCATGGAATTTTTATTAACTATTTACAAATTGGAGTACATTGATAAGTGCACATGTTTTCCTCTACACCTAAAAGGGTTGTTTTGCCAGGTTAAAATGGCAGTTTTAAACTGAACACACAGGCAGCCCTGGGTCATCTTTATAAAGGCTACTTAAGTGGGTGGCACAATCAGTGTTGCAGGCCCTGGGCACATGCCATACACTTTTATTTTGGACTTATGTGTAAATTAAATGATACCATGTTTTAAGAAGTGAGCACATGCACTTTAGCACTGGTTAGCAGTGGGGAAGTGCACAGAGTCCTAAGGCCAGCAAAAACGAGGCCAGCAAAAATAGAGAAGGAAGGCAAAAAGCTCTTGGGAAGACCACCCTAAGGTTGGCATGTCTAACAAAGTAATAGTTCCTAACCCTTCAAAATCCCAAAAGAGGACAAATGACCAGAATTTCTCTATGAGAAAGTGGGCACCCCTATCAAACGTTTACCTATTGCAGTGATTCCCAGCCTTTTTCCACAGTGGGACTCCTAAAATATATATTTTTTAAAATAAAACTGGTGAAAAAATGCATGTTGCACTGTTCATGCTGCAATTTTGCGACAGTAGTGTGAGAAACTCTGAAAAACCAGCGTGAACTCAAGCTCTGAAAAACCAGCGTGAACTGCACAGTGTGGTGTGCAAAAGCAACCGGCCATTCGAGTTGATTTTGCCACTCGAGCGGCAACAAATCTACTCAAAAAGCAGTCCTACAGTCCGCAACTGCCCTTGTTAGAAAATGCTGCTAGCAAATGCCAAATCTCGCATGCGTTTCTGGAGCCTCACAGGGAAAAATGTAGCCTTGTCGTGATTGGCAGAATTTGGCCATAACTGTGTGTTACTAACGCCAAATTTGTCAAATTTGATGCCCGGAATGCAGTGGCGGCTCCTCGAGGGAGTGCTGGGGTGCGGTGAGGCGGGGCGGAGGAGGGGCAAGGTGGGGGGTAGTAAACTCTGGCATACGGCCGATCGGAGTTAGGTAAATAAATAAATAAATAAAACGAATTACATTGCGTGTGCTGCAATGCAGCGATGCAATGCAGCGCGCGCAATGTAATTTGTTCCATCCACCCCTATTAACTAGGTACAAAATACTGAACAATTGTAACTTGCACTAAACAACACTCACAGAATCACTGATGAAAATAACTATTGCTATTTTCGAGATATCGGCATATTTATGAGAGGTTTGCATCATGCTTTCACCATGCAACAGGGTACGTGCATGATGCGGACCTCTAAAACAGATTTCTGGAGCTACACAAAGACACTTTGCGTGGCTCAGAGTGTCTTCATAAATCTGGAGTAAGGCAATGCAGCTCAAATCGATGCTTTGTCCTGGGTAGGCGTTCCATGGGCATTGCGGTGAGTGTTCCCACACAACTCCCATGTATTTTGATACATTCCCAGATTTACAAGGACTTATAAACCTGGGAGTGCACCCGAATGTTATGCCTAAGCGTAACAAGGAGAAATATCTTTTCTTCCCCTCCTCTTTTCCTTTCTATATGCTTTGGGGTGCCCTTTAATGCCCCAAAACAATCCTACAACTCAGGCACCCCAGCACGGTGGTGCAAGGGTGTCTGCATTTGAGTTAGGCGGCCAAAATGGTGCATGGGAAGGGGACACGAATGCGCCATATTAGATAAATACAGCGCATTCCTGCCCTCTGCCTGTGACACAGGGCAGCATGGCAAGGTGACTTGCTGCTCAGCCATGTGCCACAATTTTCATAAATATGCCCCTTACTTGTAAGTACATCATAGATAAAAGGGCAAAAACTGCTCTGCACAAGTTACATTTACATTAGGTATCCCCTGAATTTTTGGACCCAGTGAAAACACTAAAGCAAGAAAATCAGAATACTGCACACATATTGATTCTGCATCCAGTTTTGCATGTGTTGGTATTGTATTATTCACATGTTTTTTCTTGGTGAGTTACCTTTCGCAAAATGGGTGCAAGCACAAGTTGCATTTACATTTAACTAGCTACTGCGCAAAGAACTGGCGAAACCAACTTATGTGCCTGTTTTAGCTGTATGTCGATCTACTAAA
This sequence comes from Triturus cristatus, assembly GCF_964204655.1. Lineage (NCBI taxonomy): Eukaryota > Metazoa > Chordata > Amphibia > Caudata > Salamandridae > Triturus > Triturus cristatus. The sequence continues at coordinate 917,431,015 of NC_140581.1, read as the reverse complement.
AAGGGCGTAAGTGAGGATCCAGAGAGTCAACCTGTACCTATAGTAGTCCACAGTGAAGAAATAAGTGCTTAAGTGGCTTAAAATGGGCACCCGGCCAATTATGTTAAGAGACCACGGTTGTGTTAGTGGAAAACGTAGTGAGAGAATCATAATTAGAAAGAAATCAATAAATGAAAACGTAGCCTAAAATTTGATAGAAAAAGCATACGATCATGTATTTCCAAACCCAAGCATGAATACAAAATCAATTTCACTTACTGACATAACAATTTCATTTCTATGTATCAGCAATTTACAACTGTCCAATCTGTGTTATATCTGCAAACCATAAATCATTTTAACAGGGTGCAAAATGTAGGCATGTGGAGAGTCCCTCAAATGTAATTATTTAAGGGTTGATTTCACAGTACATTAAAATAATAATAGAATGTTTCTATAATTTATCACATTTCAATCTATAACGTTGATTCAAATGGAGTATATAATAAGCATACCGATAAATCCTGGTATTTCATGGCACTCTGACAAATTGCTTTTCTAATTGCCTCATTTTCCTTTCAAGAGGCTATGATCTCATTCATCGACGAATGACACCACCTACTCTATTTTTAGTCATTAATCAATGTATCATTACCATGTTCACCTGTGAGAAATAGTCACATAGATCACTGCACCTCTGCATTAGAAAGTGGTGATGGCAGCTGTCCATAGATAAGGCTATTTTGCATTTTAGAAATAAAAATTATGATTATTTCTTGGCTACCCACAGCTTCAGCTGTCTATATGCAGACCTAATGAAGCCAATACATAACATACACTTTGGCCGTGTGTATGAGCCAGGTGGAAGGCAATTACCACATGGAATTCCTCACTGCTTGATTCTGAATGGACCAGTGCTCCCAGAGCCAGTTTTCCCAGGTGATGGAACACCAGACTTGATTTTACTGGGTGGTAATTCCCCTCATAAAATCCCTTGAAGATTTTGCAGCAGCCAAGTCTCTTTCCCCATTTATTTTTTCAGTAGGAAGGAGCATAGAATGCTCCCTATGCCATGGAAGCTAGTTTCTACTTCTCTCCCCTAATTCCCACATCTCCTCCCTCCACCCACACTTCATACAGAAGCTACAGCATACATTTACTACCTGTTCAGAGTAAGTTGTAAATGTATGCGTTAGACCCCCATAGAATTGGGAATTCCTTGTGGTTTTACAACTGATAAAGTCTTGTCGCACATGGTTATACTTCATTCCATGAGGTTAACGTAAATTTCATATGTAGACTTTGCAACCCGCCACTACGGGGCAACTCATAATCAGGGCCTAAGAGTGGATATGGGTCAGTTCTTTGTCTATGTTTGGATGGCTTTGCTTTGTATCTCAGTTGTCCACTCTTGAACCAATAGCTTTCTTCATGTTCTTGCATTTATCCTGCCAAGAAGCATGGTTGTACAACATTCTAATTATATAAGTTGTATCTTTCCACTAGACACTTGAGAAGACTTCCCCATGATGCTCCCTACCATGCTTACCATCCTGCTTACCATCGTGCTCTCATTCCCACTTCCTGAATTCAAATTATTGCTCTTTTCTTTTTTTTAACAAGGGCCCATCAGCTGCAAAGTGCTACCTTGCCACACCCTTCCATTTTTTTGATTTGCATGCACACTTCTTTTGAACTTTTGCACATTTAAATGGCCACTATGTGTTCCGACACATTAACACACATGGTTCACACCACACCTGTTTCCCCATGTCATGACACATACCTTACAAAGAATTTGCATGTGCCATCTTTAAATGGGTTTTCTTTAATAGAAACCTCATTGCAAATGTGCTGCCCATGAATGTGCTCATGCTTCCAAACACAAGTGTATACATGGGGTGTAGCAGGGATTTAGTTTAAGTTAAAATATCGGTTTACCAAAATCTGGGCTAATCCCCGTTTTAATATGCTGCAGTGGGGATTTAATTTAAGCTAAAATATCAGTTTACCACCATCCGGGCTAATCCCTGCTTTTGATCTCTCAAAGTCCAATGAATCTTTGCTGCTAAGGAGATCAGGAGCTATGCAACACATACATTCTAAGCACATCACTAATCTATTTTCAGTCAATAATGAGAGTTTGTTCAGAGTTAAATTGTTTTAGTAATCAAATCTTTTTATTAGGTCATCTTTATTATTAAATCACAAGTTAAATTTGTAGTAAATCAATCATCAATATATATATGTTTTATTGTTTGCACACTGCATATTTGCACATTGATGTACCTTAGACACGTTGTTCTTTTAAAATATGTTTTATTATTCATTGGGATGGTTTTTAATGCTTTTAATAGATGTATTTTCTGGAAGTCTCTGATATGTTTGATTTAGAACTATTTTTACAGTATTTGAGTTTTGGATCTGCACTTATTTGACTGTGTTTAAGAATGTTTGTTGTATTTTGTATGTACTTTTATGGATGTCTGTTTATATCCGAATAAAGATCATTTGAATTGAATTGAATTGAATCATCAATATATGACAAAAATAGAAAATCAATATCTTAATGTCCCTTCCTTGGGATCTTCTGTTTTTAATACCATAAGCCTTCTTTGATAGGTTTCTGCGCACGTACCATATGGCTAATACGTCGGGACAGATGTAGTGAACTGCACAACCCAAAGTGGTGAGTCACACATCTTAATTTAGTTCACACTGATCTAATATATATATGTGTTCTAAAAACACCACTAATTGGGAGGTCTATGTATGGTGTACTCATGCTAAAGCTTCCTAGTACAAATGTATATTATGGTGACTTTTTTTGCCTTTTGCCTTTGTCTCTATTACAGGTTGTACGCAGAGCATACTGAACAGTCAATCCACTGGTTCAGTATCATATTATTGTCTTATGCACGTGTTTTTCATGTTTTTTTCACGTTTTTGCACCCATTCATTGCAGTAGCTGAATCCCTAACCCTGAAGAAGGCCGTGACACTACTATAGATTCTTCTGGCCGAAACATGTTGGTCTAGTAATTGACACATTTGCCTCTAATGTCGGCACATGTGTTACCAGCTATTCACTGTTTTTAATCCTGACACTGGGTAGCTGAATAAAGTCAAAGCATAGCTAACCCCGTAGCCAGTTTTAACTATTCACATCACAGCACTGCACTTTCGCGCAGACGCCAATCTCACATAGGGTTTTAGTACACCCGCCCTGACTCCTCCCTCGTAGAGAGGGGGTTTTAGCCCACGCGAATACTAGGTACTTCACGTTAGGAGGCACCCCTATGATGAAGCATGACACCTCTGGTGTGTGAGGGGAGCCCCTCTCCTTTCACGGCAGAGTACCCTCAGACAGTTATGTAATCTCCCTCTTATTCCGGACCCGTGGCTCTTTTTGTGTTACATTAAACTGGTGGGGAGTTGGCTCACGCAGGTCCTTAAAACTCCTCTAGCCCCCAAGTGTATTCATTACCTTCATGCTTGACAAATCTGCAGTAAACTGTTAAACATGGAAATTACTTTAGCATGAAATTAAAATTTGTGTGAAAATGAAGTGGTTTGGTGAGAGTGTGATAACGGTCAATTCCAAAAATGCAATTTTCTTACATTAATTGTCACAGAAAAATTGTCATCATGCGTGCAGTTAAAGGAACACTTAATTGAATGTCACCAAATTTGGCATGCAAAGAGAGGCCAGTGTGTTCTGGGTGATTTATTTCACTGGCCTAAATGTGTTCAGTGGTTGCTGAGACATTTGTTAAAACATGTTATTCAAAAAGAACAGATACAGATACCTGAGAGAGAAAGTTTCAGGGGCCTGTTGATGTTCCCAGGTTTCTTATTTTGAATGTAAACTCGAGCTGTGATAGGTGATCATTTTAACTTGTCTTTCATGTGTTCTGCTCTGGCCACCACAATATTAACTGTTGCTGAAGCTGTGGAGAAGGGGGAATAGGCCAGAAAAACTCCACCACTAAGAGAGACTAGAGCGAGCTGTAATGGGGCGATTGTCTTCCTTGTTTCCAAATGTATGAAAATAAATACATTTAGAAGGCAGATCTACAAACTCAATTTGGGTTTGCAGACAACATGTACATTTTTTTCTTCCTTGACGTGCTTAAAGCGAGATGGTTTTATCATGCCCCTTCCTTCTAGTCATAACCCAGACGCTTTACATACTGAGGCCAGGGGATAGCTGAGGGACATTCCTCTTCCTAGGTACCAGCTGATACTGCTGCTTGCTACCGTTGAAACACATTTTTTGTATTTTTTATAACATTAGATCAAAAAGACAATTCTTCATAAAGCTTTTCAAAATAAAACATTTTCCACATAAATTTGATTTTGAAAAGTTGTAGGTGATTAGTCAGTGGGTGGGGGAATTTATAGAAGTTTTCAAAACTTTCATTTTCCACTCAATTTCCATTGGGGCATTCTTAATAAACAAGAAAAATAGCTGATAAAAAAACCATGTGCAGCAGGGATTAGTGCAGGTGTACAGGACATTATAAGTGGCAGAAAATTGACTACTGTGCCCAGGGTCAGTTGATTTTTTTCTTGTACGAGCACGTCTATTGCCGTTGAAGGGAAAATGACACATAAAAGGGGTTACATATGCATACATAAATGGGCAGTACTTTACACAGGGGAGCAGCTGAATTAATTACATTTGTACACTGTACCTGGGAGTAGTTTCCATTAAATGGAATATCAATCATTGGCATGAGTAGCTTTTGTTGAGTCCTTTCTCTGCTTTGTTAAATGAGGATGAAATGGGAAAAATAGTCAATATATATTACAGATCACAGATTGCCAGAATATGGCACACATCCCATTAGGCATTCATCCTTTCATCTTGGATAATGTGGGACCATGACATCCATTCTGTCATTAATGATAATGTGGAACTCATTGGGGTCTTCCTTAGGTCAGACAGTAATGCCTCTCCATATCCAATATGTTTGAATGAACAAAACCACCGAAATATCCAAACGGGGGACAGAAATTGCTAGAAGAAGTTTGGAATCAGGAACATAAAAGTTTGGACTTAACAAATACAGCTCAGTGACCATGTAGTGAAAAAGACTGAAGTTAGAAAGGGCATCAATATTCGACCCTTTGGAATAGCACTTTCAAAATATACTGGAGAGACTGAACATTAAAGCATTAACACAGGGCACACCAAAGAGCATGGGAGTCAGAGTGGGTCTGCGACCTAATACAGCCAATTGTAACTCTGCAGTCATTTAAAATAAGGGTGCTCTAATGCATAGACATCTAAGGATTGTGGCTCATCATGGAAAAGTTGCCTTCTGCGCTGGTGAAGGAACCCTAGGGATAGGGTGGTTGAGGATGGGTCCTGTTCTCAATTTTTAGAAGTTAGGGACTGATTCGTGTCACAAAGAGGATCCAAGCCATGGCCCTTTGTTGTGAGGTCCAGGGGAGAAAGTGCCCTCCACGGGCCCTGCAGCCCTGGCCCATGGTGTGAGACCAAAGGAAGGCACCGACTCCCTTAGTCCTCACAGACATGGTCATTCACTGCAAGGTTCTAGAGAGGGCCATACTCTGACATGGCATTGCTGGGCCCAAGGGGCATGGCTTAGAGGTTAGGGACTGATTCGTCTCACAAAGAGGATCCAAGCCATAGCCCTTTGTTGTGAGGTCCAGGGGAGAAAGTGCCCTCCACGGGCCCTGCAGCCCTGGCCCATGGTGTGAGACCAAAGGAAGGCACCGACTCCCTTAGTCCTCACAGACATGGTCATTCACTGCAAGGTTCTAGAGAGGGCCATACTCTGACATGGCATTGCTGGGCCCAAGGGGCATTCCCTAGAGGAGGTCCCTTCTCCCTTAGACCTCACAATCGTGATCAAGCACTGCGAGGCCCAGATTAGAGGGCACTAGGTTTGCCTTTGATTACTTATGAAGTTCAATGTGCAAATTTTTCGTAGTTTCTTTCTTGTCTGCAAACAGGTGTTGATGTCCCAAGATCTCAATTCATCTTTTACGCAAAATCCCTCTAACAATTTGTTGCAGAAACTTTTCAGATTGCACAACCACGAGCATTAAATAATGATTTGTTTTGTGTTGAACGAGCAACTAATTATGTATGTTATGCTGAAAGACAATCCACATACTTTATACTAGAAAGGACTGATTGAAATTGTACAATATATAACTTATTGCACTGAGTTGATGGTGCATAACAAACAGTGGAATATCCGGTCTACCAGGTGCGACCAGTGACAACGCACCTGGTGCTGACTTCAGGGGGCGCTGTATTTGCAAGTTTATTTCGGTTTTAAAAGCACCTGCTGCCACATTCCTTGCCACCAGCAATTTCCAGGCAACAATAAAAATGTCAAGATAACTCCTATGATTAATGTTCTTCCTGGAGAGAGATCAGAGTTTTGTCTAGTTAAGGTTTTGACTGATCATAAAATAGCACAGAGGATTAACATGCCTGATGCAAAGAACGTATATCCATGCAGATCACAAAGTGCATATAATGTAAATAGGCAAGTGGGTTACTGCTTTTCTAAGAGACATCCTTTTGTTACTTGCAGTTTATAATTAAAAATCCTAATATAAAACAGTGAATTATTACCTTTCATCAAAGAACTGCATGTACACTGCAAAGTATAGATTAGAGCATAGATGAATGTTACCAAAAGGGTTCATTTGGGAAGAAATCGATTCTTCTTATTAAAGAGACCCCCAACTATGGTGTTCCCGTTTTCAATTCTGAGTTTGTGCTTCTCCAGACCAAACACTTTTAAACTATACTGCCTTCCAGTATGGATGACATGCCACTCCTACACCTTGTAGTCCTCTGGCTTATGTAACATTGCCTATAAGCTGATTTACAGATGTATGATTGTTTATCTCTGTGTATTATGTGTGTGATGCAGAGTGCTCTGACACCCTACACTGGTAAAAGTGGTTCTATATAACAAATTAAATGCATCTGAAAGAGAGTGGTTATGGAGACTCAAGGGGCTGTGTTAAAATGTGATGGTGAGGGAATCCGTGGTGGAGGTGGTCGCCACCTTCTCTATGGATGGGGGAGGGAGGGTGCCATCTAACATTGTCACACTGAGCGCTACTAGCCCTAAAGCCAGCCCTAGTTTTCCACTTTCTAAATATAATTAACCTTATGGTATTCAGTTTTACCTTCGATTTTCCACTTTCATTTCGCACAAGTCTTGACATAAAACATGTTATTTTTGTGCTATATTTATTTGTAGCTTCTTGGAGATAAAGCAGTTTCAGAACTAGCCTAAAAAGAGAGAAATTAAATTATTGGCTAAAAAGACAGTTTTTTATGGCTTTTCCGAATTTAATTATTATAGGTTCTGAGTGAATGGCAACTGGGAAAGAGTTCTAAAATGTTGCTGCCTCAAGGTAGAATGATATGTCCTCATACATAACTGTCATTATGATACAGCTAGTAGGAAATGATTGGTGGAGCATAATGAATTATTTGGTTGAAAAAGTTAACACTTGGAGGCTAGAAAGTTAGGATAATGATTATGTAAGATTTTATGTATAATGATAAAGGCCTTGAAGGCAACTCTAGGTCAAATGGTAGCCAGGGCATGGTTACTAAGATTGCAGATATCCTGCCATGTCTCGAGATGACGAACATGAGGCAGGCCACTGCATTTTGCTTCAGCTGAATTCAATACAGTAGTTTTCAGGGATTCTTAAATAAATGGCCTTCATGTAATTCAGCCTAGATTGCATCAAGATGTTGACTATTGTTATGTGCTAGTTGTATGGATGTAATATAATTGTTTCTTAGAGGTATTGAGTTGGCCAAAGCACACACCAGACACTTTTGTCACTTGTACTTAGATTAGTGTTGAGCTGGATGGCAATATTGTGTATGCCCTTAGGTGGAGATGAAGGAGGTTGCATAAATGTGGGCCAGCAGGCCATGAGCCAGGAAGAAGATCCTTTGGGAATTACAAGCACCTCAGGAAATTAGAAGACATCCATTTGTGTGTTACTTTAAGACAGTTGGTTAAGGTCTTTCCACCATGAGTAAGATTCATGTTTGCAGTCAGATAGACAGACAAAATATGATATGAGTGCCATCCAAATACATATAGAAACTGACCCCTAGGTGATATAGGGGAGCGTATTATAAAGTAGTGGACCTGCGAAACACATAACATTACATGTGTATTTGCAAAGTGCAAGTTCACCCAAGGGTATCTTGGTGCTGCGTAACAGATGTGTATTGCTACCCAACTCAATGGTACTCATTTCATTGACCTCAGAAGGATGAAAGACTGAGTGGACCCACCAGGATTTGAACAAAGGTTATCAGGTGTAGGAATTTTTTCATGGCTGGTTGTTGCCACGTGTTAGTTTAATGTTGTTGAAAGAATTGAGCAATATCATCACACAGATGATAGGAAATGTAAGTTGTAAGGTAGCTTAGGAAGCTGAAGGAGATTGTACTTGTGAGATAATATGGAATCATTCTTAAAACTGAGTCAAAGCTTGTGACATACAATCAGAGGAGTCGCTTTAATAATAATTTGTAATCTATTATAAGGCCATTATACATGCTGAAGCACACCTCACTAGAGACTGAAGAAATATGACCACATATCCCACCATGCTGGAAGTCCAAAGGTACTTCAAGCCAGCTCGCAGCATCTGCCAAACCAGCTAAATCATCTAAGAAATCACAGTGCATTACCAGCCCACAATCCAGCCACCTCTTCTATCGCTCCTTGACTTTATACTTGTCTTTGAACCCGTACAGTGTTATGCTGTCTTTTTTCTAGTTTACAGGATGGAAGTAATTACATACACCCCCACCTACTTGGATGTCAAGCTCGCCACCTCCAGTGGCTCTTTGCACACCCGTAGCAAGGACACCTTAAGAAGGAAGAAAAAGTGCTAAAATGAAAAAAACAAGGCAAAGGGCCTTTCCCATGTATGCACCAAAGATTTGGAACGATATAACCGTATCCATCTGGACAGCCCAAACACTACATCATGATGCAGTAGCAGTCCACAAACCATCTACCTCTCCTAAAACATGTTGACTGTGTCTTTTGTTTTGATCCTGTATATTGATCCACAGACTTTTTCCTAGGTTTACGTTATATAAATAACACGTATATCCATACATAATGCAATAATTTAAAGACAAAATTTTAAAATGTTATTAAAGATATAAGGTTTTGAGAGACCCAGGCCAAACCCGTACACCCATTGCGACTATTATGAAGTTCCTCCACTTAATACAACTTCAAAATTTAAGTGCTTATTTTATTAGGGTTAATATTTATATTGTTATTGTTTTACCGATATCTGCACCAGGAAAGTTGCTTCTTGCAAAGCCACTTCAATGATGGTCAATTGATAGCACTTCCTTTGATGTCACATTGCCAGCAAATTAGTGGGGCCTCACACATTCCCCTTCTGCCCGAGCTCCAAAAAGCCCTAAACCGGCCCTGTTGGCAGACCTGCATTTTTTGTTTTTAAATGAATGTTGTGCTGAACACTTTGTAATAGCCTTTTTAGAAAATCCGCAAAGATAAAGTGAAAATTATTTTTGAATATTAATAATTTTAATTATGCATAGAGCTATAACCAATGAGCTAATGAAATTTTACCTGAAAATTTTAGATAAACCACTTGATGGGTGTAATTAAAACTGTAAAAAGTAATGCCACATTTTTGGGTAAAAAATCATTATTTTAAAATAATGAAGTTCTGGTATTTTGTTCTTCTTGGCCCTGTTTATTCACCCTCCCAATAAGTGTCCCACTGCAAGTCAACTCTCCGTTTGTTTCCGAGGAACTCTAAGTGAATGGCATCAAAAATGTGAAGATGGACCAGTGCGTATTGTGAATGAAGCTTTCACCTGTACTCAAAGTATCATTTTCAACGACTTCCATTGGAATTTCCGTTGTAGACGTACTAATTCAATGAGCCATTAATGGAGAAATGTTTCCTTTTGTGTTTTACATCTCTGTAGTGCAGTTGCAGAGGGAGAAGGCAGAACAATTATTTTGCTTTAAGAAATGGGTAAGTGCTAAAAGTTTAAAACATTGAATAGCTGTTTCTGATTTGCCAAAGGGAATCTAACCATGGTCATACAATGCTGAATTTGCAGAATCTATTAATAGCTTATGTTAATTGTGTGTAAAAGCTCTTCAGTCTTGAGAATCTGTTTGCTTTTGGATTGTTGGGCTTTTTTGCTGTTGGCTCTCTTGATTTTTGGCTTAGGCTGGGGTGGGCCTTGATTTGGTCTTACCCTCTGTTCTTCCATTTGGGTATGCTGTCAATACTCTTTATGAGTTTGACTTTTGGAAGTTTGCAATGATTTACTTAACTTGGAATTTTTACTAATAGCCTGTTTATGAGTTTGGTGGTAAGGGAACCGCTGTTGAAGCGGGGTCAGATTCCCCGGTGCACGGTTGGTGATCCACCTGCCGAATTACGATGTTGGCAGTCCAGTGAAGGAAACACCGCCACAGTCCTGCCAACACTGCCAGCCATTTGAAGAGTGCCGCAATGGCGGTTGGAGAAAAGCAGCTTTCAGAGGGAGGGAGGTACAGACCAGTTCACTCTTGTCAGAATTACGAGTTGTCTTTCCATCGAGCAGGCAATATCGGGAAGACTGCTTGCTTCGAGTCGGTGGAATCGAAGGAATTTGGGTGTACACTCACCCATTTCCTTTTCTTCCCTTCAGTCTCCCAGGTGGATCCCTTCCTGCAGGTCTACCCTTCACAGCAGCATCTTGACCCTGAAGAAAACAACCCTGTTGGCTCCAAAATCCAGGTAAGTCAGTTTTGCAGTATTTACCCATTGACTGGACTGGGCACATATTGTTTGGACTCCAGCAATGGGTGAGTACTGGTACACGGTATATTTTCACGTGTCATGCATACGCGCACATTGAACACTTGTGCAGTGAAAATATACACACCTACATCGACACATATGAAAAAATATTCCTTGCCATCAGAAACACTGCTTTAGGCCCGGCGGTGACAACATAATATGGCAGACAGGAGACCGCCTCTGCAGCGGTCTTCTTGGGACTTCATATTTGTGTATTTGGGCCTTCGGGCCATTTATAAATTTTTCTCTTTACCACATTTATTAATAATTTTGTAATAAACCCATTTTGCCTTATTTTTTTATCTAGAATTCAGTTATTAATGCTTCCATATTTTTTCTGTTTTACTTTGCTAAACTGTGAGATTTTTGATGAGGAGTGTAATCTCTTGTCACAAGATCCATTGGAGATCTTTAGCCATGTATTGTTTTCATTTTCTTTTATCAAGTATTTTAAGTTTCCAGTAAATTACTGTACATGAATTATTTTGTGTATTGATGATTTATTGCAGAATTCAAAAGAAACCAATTTTTTTATTTTTCGAGGTAACCACGCCAAAGGAGGGCAATTTGACCACAAAATAAGACAAATCAACCAAGTTATAAGAGATGGAAAAACAGGTTTGATTTCAAATTGTTAAAAAATGTTAAGACCTAAGTTACAAAATCAAATCAAAATGGGAATGGGCATTAATCAAAGAGTTCAGTGCTGACCTAGAGGTCACACACTTAGAACAAATGTTGTTTCAATATATCCTGTTTAAAATAAGATTAAAGGTAACATTAGACTCTGTAGGTCTAAATGGAGGATCCTCAATCTCAATTCAAAGAGAATACAACTAAATATTTCACTCATGCAATTCAATCATTATTTTAGACTGTGCAAAGTAGGTGCATGACTTTGAAGGGACCCTAGTTTCCTAATATCCCACTGGTGTGATTATCTATCCTTTGCATTTGTCTGAGTATTCATTCTCTAGAAATAACAAATATGCAAGATGTAACATCCATATTAGTTTGCAGATTGTGCTCGGGAGCAGTAGGCTTTAAAGCCCCTAGGATTCTAAATCGACAGCAGAAAGGAAAGCAGCTCAAGTTGTACCCATCCGTAAAAATCTTAAGATCCCCGCCACGGAGTTGTCCAATTACCGCCCCATTTCTCTGCTCCCTCTTCAAAGCAAACTTATTGAAAAACACATAAACAGATATTTGTCCGATTTTATTGAAATCTCTCATTGCCTTGATGTCTCCCAGTCAGGCTTCTGGGTCAAACACAGCACCGAATCAGGCTTAATTGAGGTTACGGACAATATCAGAATGGCCCTGGATAATGGTCAAGCAGCACTGCTGGTGCTGCTTGACCTATCGGTATTTTTGTTAACAATAGTCCCTAGCGTAATCTTAGTAAGGAAAAACAGTTCTACATAGACTTCAATGAGACCTATGTGAGTTCCTCCTGTGTCCAGCCGGACAGAGGAGCATTTAATCTTGAATTTCAAAAGAATGTAAGTTAGAATAGTGAAGACTGATGAAACAAGGGCACAATCCTGTACCGAGTTTTCAACAGAGGGGGGAAAGGAAGATCAAGAAGTAAGAGGCAATTACAAATTAATTACAGGCAAACAAACTTTGGAGCGATCATGGGGGCTTACAATACATTAATCAACTTCAGGTAAGCTCTAGCCAATAGTATCCACGGTACATTTACACAATCGATACAATGTGGAACTATTATAGCAAGTCGACGTGACATTTCGATCCCTAGCTCCTAGTATAACAGGATCATCATCAGGACTAAAAGATTTGTCAAAAGAATGCCTGGTTTGATTATAACGCCTGTGGACATTAAATGAAGGAAAGAAGGAGAGAATAAAATACAAATAATCAGCATTGCGTAAAATAGTGCTCAAAAAGACAACAGTCAATTGGCAAATATGTGCTCAGGAGTGGCGCCACATGCGACAGCTGGTGGTGGAGGGAATCAAGTGACGATGCGGAGAATTAATAGTGTATGTGGCCATGGTGGAGTATTCGCTCGAAGATAATATTGTGCTGGAGGTATCAGATGCTAGAAGAAGTGCCAGGTGTTGGGCAAGGCGTGTGAGTTAGATATTCAAAATAACCTTGGAACGATGATTGTTCATGCGATGAATCGGCAGTTGGTGTGCGAAGCTGTCATGGGGTGCGCGGCATTGAAAACTGGTGATGGTGATTGAATACAGACGTGCAAGTTGCATAGCCTAGAGGAGTGGCAATGAACGATAATGATAGTTACCTAAAGAGGGGTAGTGGAATAAAAAGCCAAGAGTTGGCGGTTCGAAGTATGCGCGACTTCAAGGGGGTGAATTCCGCTCTGGATGAAGAAGCGGAAAACGAGGCAGCGTGATAAGTCAGCCGCGGTGTAGTATCTGAAAATGAGACATGTGTTAAACGGTGATTTAGTTGGTGGCCAGACGGGAGTGTCAAGTGAGAAGAGCCTGCTCACCAATCAGGTAGTAAAGGGAGACACGCTTTTAGACCAAGGAATACAGGAGCGCGTCTGGTGTGTTATCTAGGCGGCAGCTACTTGTGCTGTCCGTTGTTCTTCAAGGGCTGAATGCGGGGAAAAAAAAAAAATTAAAATAATTATTTCCAGGCAAAATACGTAGATGGCATACGGCGGATGTTGACTCGACCGCAAGGCTCTTATCAAGGAGGGCTTCTGTGGAAGGACACACATAGTCGGATATGCTTACCGTAGTAAATAATTTGTGTGGACACGCGTACTTCGAGGGTTGACTGAAGAGGCGCGTCTAATACGATATTCAAACGGCAGCTACAATGGCTGTCCGCGTTCCTTGTGGGAGCTAGATGGTGGGGAAATCTCGTTAATGGGGTAAAGATGGGGCGGAGGTCACAGGGGTTGAGCGGGCGTAGCGCTTACCTCGTCCGAGTCTCGCAGCCACAATGGGGAGTCCAAGTCAGTCGGCGATGGGGACTGGACTGGAGGGAGTGGTGATTGGTATAAGTTGAAGAAATGGTAGAAATAAAAGAAGGGCTGTGTCGGTACGATGCCGGGACCGGCGTGAGTGTGGGGGCCATTTTAGAGTGGGGAATAAAACGTGGTATGTGATTTAATAAAGTTTCATCAATACCAGTGACTATAAGTAAAACAGGTTGTGACAACATGTTAAAAAATGCAATACAGTTCAAAATAACAAACAATTTACATGTAAATTGTATGTTTTGGTTTCTGTAGAATAATTCAGTTTCAGCCATTCAGGGGTAATCACAAAGGGAAAGTCTCTTTTTGAATAAAGTTTTAAAGGAGCGTTGTCTAATCTTCAGACCTGTTTAGGCCTTTTCGAATTGAGTCATAGGTGATGATTGCTTTTAGTTCCTCTTTGTTTAGGATCTGGGCCATGTTGCCTCCACGTTGTGATAGTTTCAACACTTTCAACACTGTCCAGCGGATGTCGTCCTCATTGTGATTGGCCTCTCCGAAGTGATCGACCAGTGGCGCATTTGGAGTCTTGCACTGGATTCGGCTTCTGTGCTGGCAAATTCTTGTTTTTACTTTTTGTGTTGTTTGGCCAATATAGATCTTTTGGCATGGACATATGATGAGGTAAATTACATTTGCAGTGTTACAGTTGGAAAAGGAATTGCTGAGTGCAGTGATGTTATTAAACGTGAAACTTTTGCCTTCCATTGAAAAAACGCAAACATTACAATTTCTGCATTTGAAATGCCCTAGAATGGGCGGAAGGCCCCAAGTACCCTCAAGAGTGGAAGTATTGACAGTAGAGGGTAGAGCAGCACAGATCAAGTGGTCCTTTAGATTTTTGTTCTTTTTAAAGGCAAAAAGTGGTTTGTCTAATGTGAGTGTTCCTGCATTCAAAATTGGCCAGTGATGGAGTATCATTTTTCTCAGTTTATTTGAAACTGGCGAAAAAGTAGTTACACAGGCTATTCTTTGTGTTTCTTTTTTTGGTTTGGGGGTCAGCAGAATTTCCCTTGGGCAATACCATGCGCGTTTAGAGGCATTCTTTACGATTCTCTTAGGGTAGCCTCTTGCTTTCAATTTTGAGCAGAGATAGTTTGCTTCTCTGAAAAAGTCGGTTTTGCAAGAGCAATTTCTCCTTATTCTAAGGAACTGAGAGAAGGGCAAGGAGTCTCTGAGGGCCCTTGGGTGGTTACTGGTGTAATTCAGTAGAGTATTCCGCTCGGTTGGTTTACGGTACAGACGTGTAAGTAATTCCCCTTCAGAGTGGAATATTGTAAGGTCTAGGAAGGCAATGGATTCTTTGTCGGTCGTGACAGTGAATGATAGGCCTGAACAATTATTATTCATCCAATGTACATAAACCAACCGAGCGGAATACTCTACTGAATTACACCAGTAACCACCCAAGGGCCCTCAGAGACTCCTTGCCCTACTCTCAGTTCCTTAGAAGAAGGAGAAATTGCTCTTGCAAAACCGACTATTTCAGAGAAGCAAACTATCTCTCCTCAAAATTGAAAGCAAGAGGCTACCCTAAGAGAATCGTAAAGAATGCCTCTAAACGCGCATGGTATTGCCCAAGGGAAATTCTGCTGACCCCCAAACCAAAAAAAGAAACACAAAGAATAGCCTGTGTAACTACTTTTTCGCCAGTTTCAAATAAACTGAGAAAAATGATACTCCATCACTGGCCATTTTTGAATGCAGGAACACTCACATTAGACAAACCACTTTTTGCCTTTAAAAAGAACAAAAATCTAAAGGACCACTTGATCCGTGCTCTCTACCCTCTACTGTCAATACTTCCCCTCTTGAGGGTACTTGGGGCCTTCCGCCCATTCTAGGGCATTTCAAATGCAGATATTGTAATGTTTGCGTTTTTTCAATGGAAGGCAAAAGTTTCACGTTTAATAACATCACTGCACTCAGCAATTCCTTTTCCAACTGTAACACTGCAAATGTAATTTACCTCATCATGTGTCCATGCCAAAAGATCTATATTGGCCAAACAACACAAAAAGTAAAAACAAGAATTTGCCAGCACAGAAGCCGAATCCGGTGCAAGACTCCAAATGCGCCACTGGTCGATCACTTCAGAGAGGCCAATCACAATGAGGACGACATCCGCTGGACAGTGTTGAAAGTGTTGAAACTACCACAACGTGGAGGCAACATGGCCCAGATCCTAAACAAAGAGGAACTAAAAGCAATCATCACCTATGACTCAATTCGAAAAGGCCTAAACAGGTCTGAAGATTGGACAACGCTCCTTTAAAACTTTATTCAAAAAGAGACTTTCCCTTTGTGATTACCCCTGAATGGCTGAAACTGAATTATTCTACAAAAACCAAAACATACAATTTACATGTAAATTGTTTGTTATTTTGACCTGTATTGCATTTTTTAACATGTTGTCACAACCTGTTTTACTTATAGTCACTGGTATTGATGAAACTTTATTAAATCACATACCACGTTTTTTCCCCACTCCAAAATGGCCCCCACACTCACGCCGGTCCCGGCATCGTACGACACAGCCCTTCTTTTATTTCTACCATTTCTTCAACTTATACCAATCACCACTCCCTCCAGTCCAGTCCCCATCGCCGACTGACTTGGACTCCCCATTGTGGCTGCGAGATTCGGACGAGGTAAGCGCTACGCCCGCTCAACCCCTGTGACCTCCGCCCCATCTTTACCCCATTAACGAGATTTCCCCTCCATTTAGCTCCCACAAGGAACGCGGACAGCCATTGTAGCTGCCGTTTGAATATCGCATTAGACGCGCCTCTTCAGTCAACCCTCGAAGTACGCATGTCCACACAAATTATTTACTACGGTAAGCATATCCGACTATGTGTGTCCTTCCACAGAAGCCCTCCTTGATAAGAGCCTTGCGGTCGGGTCACCATCCGCCGTATGCCATCTACGTATTTTGCCTGGAAATAATTATTTAAATTTTTTTTTTTTCCCCGCATTCAGCTCTTGAAGAACAACAGACAGCACAAGTAGCTGCTGCCTAGATAACACACCAGACGCGCTCCTGTATTCCTTGGTCTAAAAGCGTGTCCCCCTTTACTACCTGATTGGTGAGCAGGCTCTTCTCACTTGATACTCCCGTCTGGCCACCAACTAAGTCACCGTTTAACACATGTCTCATTTTCAGATACTACACCGCGGCTGACTTATCACGCTGCCTCGTTTTCCGCTTCTTCATCCAGAGCGGAATTCACCCCCTTGAAGTCGCGCATACTTCGAACCGCCAACTCTTGGCTTTTTATTCCACTACCCCTCTTTAGGTAACTATCATTATCGTTCATTGCCACTCCTCTAGGCTATGCAACTTGCACGTCTGTATTCAATCACCATCACCAGTTTTCAATGCCGCGCACCCCATGACAGCTTCGCACACCAACTGCCGATTCATCGCATGAACAATCATCGTTCCAAGGTTATTTTGAATATCTAACTCACACGCCTTGCCCAACACCTGGCACTTCTTCTAGCATCTGATACCTCCAGCACAATATTATCTTCGAGCGAGTACTCCACCATGGCCACATACACTATTAATTCTCCGCATCGCCACTTGATTCCCTCCACCACCAGCTGTCGCATGTGGCGCCACTCCTGAGCACATATTTGCCAATTGACTGTTGTCTTTTTGAGTACTATTTTACGCAATGCTGATTATTTGTATTTTATTCTCTCCTTCTTTCCTTCATTTAATGTCCACAGGCGTTATAATCAAACCAGGCATTCTTTTGACAAATCTTTTAGTCCTGATGATGATCCCGTTATACTAGGAGCTAGGGATCGAAACGTCACGTCGACTTGCTATAATAGTTCCACATTGTATTGATTGTGTAAATGTACCGTGGATACTATTGGCTAGAGCTTACCTGAAGTTGATTAATGTATTGTAAGCCCCCATGGTCGCTCCAAAGTTTGTTTGCCTGTTATTAATTTGTAATTGCCTCTTACTTCTTGATCTTCCTTTCCCCCCTCTGTTGAAAACTCGGTACAGGATTGTGCCCTTGTTTCATCAGTCTTCACTATTCTAACTTACATTCTTTTGAAATTCAAGATTAAATGCTCCTCTGTCCGGCTGGACACAGGAGGAACTCACATAGGTCTCATTGAAGTCTATGTAGAACTGTTTTTCCTTACTAAGATTACGCTAGGGACTATTGTTAACAAAAATACGATTTCACCCGTGGTCCTTAGCTACCTTTACCGGGTTCCCTTGTTACTTATACTGCTTGACCTATCGGTGGCATTTGACACCATCTCGCACCATATCCTACTGGAGAGACATCAGGGCGTTGGAGTACAGGGGGTTGTACTAAAATGGTTCTCTGACTTCCTTACCGACAGAATCCAGACAGTCACACTGGGAACCTTCAGATCTAACACCACCAAAGATACCAAGAGGTTACCACAGGGCTCATGCCTGAGCCCCACTCTCTTTAACATTTATGTTACACCCTTGGCGAAACTTATGAGAAACTTAGGGTTTAGTCCCATCTCCTACGCGGACGACACCCAACTCCTCCTCACCATCGACAAGTACAAATCACCTTTTCTGAGGGCATGAAGACCATTGCGACCTGGATGAGGACCAATTTCCTCCAACTGAATGCCGATAAATCAGAGATCATGCTGTTTGGAGGAGCAGCCATAAGCTGGACTCCCAGGTGGTGGCCGGAGGAGTTGGGCGCGGCTCCCTCTCCCAAAGAAGTAGCAAGAATCTAGGATTCCGAATCGACCACAATCTTACATTCGATGCCCATGCCACATCTATTGCTGGCACCTGCTACCATTCACTCAGCCTACTCAGAAGAGTTTTCCTTCTACTTCCTTCCTCGACTAGAAAAACGTTGATGCAAGCCCTGGTTTTAAGCCGCCTGGACTATTGTAACGCACTATTTGCTTTGGCAAACGAGGCCTCCCTGAACAAGTTACAGGTTGTGCAGAATACGGCTGCTCGACTAGTAGCCAGTGCCCCTCGCAGAACGGCTTCCATCCCCCTTCTTAGAAAAACTCCACTGGCTCCCTGTGAGAAAGCGGGTGAAATTCAAGATTGGCTGTATTGTTTATAAAGCCCTTAATGGTCAGGGGCTTTCATATTTGTCCAACAAACTCATCAAGTACACTCCCCCGCGAAACCTTAGATCAGGGTCCAAGCTACTTCTATGCACTCCCAGAATTAAAAAGGCTCGCAAGGGTGGCAAAGCTTTTTCTCATCTTGCCCCCACTTTCTGGAACGAACTGCCCCTCCAGCTTCGCGATTGTCAGAGCCTCCCTCTGTTCAGGAAGCTTGAAAAACCTTTCTTTTCTGATTCCCCGGGTCTGGCTGTAGCACACCGTCCTAAGCGCAAAGATACCCCTCTGAGGGTGATTCAGCGCTATAGAAATAAATAAATAAATAAATAAATAGGTTGGAATATTTTGCGATTCTCCAATAATTTGAAACTGAACCTTCACTGAGCTTCACTGTAAAGTTTCTTTACACAGGGAAGCAGAAGTTGCAGATTAAATTACACAGTTTTCCAAACACCTCTGAAAAAGAAGCTCTATTTTTAATTGAACAAATATTTAAATTGTGTAGAAAAATATGAACCTCACACACAAATTAGAGAAGTAAAAAAAATATATCAACTATAAAATGACCAACTTAAAAATCAATTTATCATTTCATCCTTTGGTTATCAGCTAGTTCACAGACCCTAATCCATTCGAAGGATATCTGAATGTCTGCCAAAACCCATCAATCACCAGACAATCCTAGGCTTATAAAGAGATTTGTAAGAGTGAAAAATTCTCATTCCTTACTTGAATACACTAACTTTATAATATTGGTGACCTGAACCTATCCCTCTATTGATTCATGAGTAAAATAGAATCTCAGTTTCTTTTCTCATGGTCTACATGAGGTGGGTGGTCCCCCACCAAAGAGCGGAGGAAAGGGCCTAAACCTCTGTTGATGGTTGGATAGCAGATGTAGTTCTTAGTCTTGGTATTGATTTTAGCTCTCAATTTATTAGAAAAAATCAAATGGGTAAAAGATTCCTGCTTGTGTCTTAATTAGGGCTCAATTATGGTTAGTTTTTGTGTTTTTTAAAGATTAGGCTTGTGTATAGTGAATCGGGAGAAATTAAAACAATTACTATTAAAAAGTATTTAGAGAGGAAATGTTCACTGAGAGATCCCCTTTAGACGTCTGCATGTGATAGAAACATATTAATCCACTTTAGAATTTAAACTTGACTATTGGCAATTGCAAGTATGCAGGCTGAAAAGATGTGGTGATATCTGAACAAGGTTTGCATATAAGTAGGCTGAAAAGACATGGTGATAGCTTAACAGTGTCTGCATGTATGTAGAATGAAAAGAAATCTGGTGATGTCTCAACAGTGTCTGCTTTAATGATGTTGGTAGAGGGCACACATTGACCACTGTTTTCTGTGCTTTCTATACTGACCCAAAGAGAAAGTATTATAAATGCCAGAATCTCAAAGCTCACACGCAGACTCCAGACCATCCAGAACTCCATCGCAAGACTCATCCACAGCCTCCCACACTGTACCCACATCTCACCTCAGAGAGCTCCACTTGCTCCCCATTCACACATTCAACCACTTTAACCTCCTCACACACATGCACAAAGCCTTGCACAACACTGGACCTGCATACCTAAACAGGCGAATGCACCTCCATCAGCCAGTCATCCAGACACCTACACTGAGCCTCACCCTCACCGCCTCTCGCAAAAGAATAGCAGATGGTGCATGTTCTCCTACACCACACACAAAAGTTGGAACAAACTCCCTCACATCAGAGACTCCTGCTCACTTCTTGAGTTCTGCAAGAAACTTAAACCGTGGCTATTCAAATAATCTGCCAGGAATCTCCCACCTTACTCTTGCTCATGTGCCTGGATGCCCTCACAGGTGATTAGTATGCTTTACAAATCAACATAGCATTATCTAACACAACACAACATAATATAAACCTATTCTATCAAGAGTGGGCTATAGGAGGTTTCAATAGGCTTATTAATATATGCTTTGGTGGGTGGCACATTTTTCCATTTCACCAAAGAACAATTTATGTATCTGGCTTTAAGAATTAGAAGAATCTATGTTGTTATTCAGAAGCAAACAATTTGTGATTCATCATATGAATGCCACAGTGTGAGTAATGTTGGTTGATACTTTTGAATATTTTTCTTGCAAATTATAGTCCTATTAATTGGGTAAGCATGTTCACAAAAAATATCATTGCTATTTTTACAGGTTCTTTTGAAAATGATTGGTTTACTGTTATCCACTGAAGATTACTTAGTAGTCATAATCAGTATTGTGGAGATGACTAGCTAATCCTGGGCACTGCCCAAAGTATGTGGAGTCGAACACATTCAGAAAGATATACACTTTGTGTCAAATCCAAAGCCATTTGCCATCCCCAAATATTTTCCAGTGTGACCTTATAAATAGCCTTTGTGTACTCAAATGCCCCGTTACCAATGTCTGTGCACTACCCACTATAATCAACCCACTCTACTGACACAAATAATGGGCAAATATTGAGGTTGCCGTATGGTTCATACTATATCAGTAAGACTGTGGGTTTGGACAACATAAACTTTAAAACTATGAAAGACGATGTCCACACACACACCATCAGGATATGTTGACCTTTACCATGGATAGCTCACAGTGAACCATCTGGACCTCTAACCTCACAAAGTACCGGATGGTATGTGCAACCTCAGAACATGACAACCCTGACTCTCCAAGGATCAGTCCCTTTCGTTAGTAATTTGTGCATGTCCAAAGGGAGACAAAATAAATACTTGGATTGGCATTTCAAACATTTATTGAAGAAATATGATACTTGTGCAATATCTGTCTGCTGCAATGATTAATAGAAGGAAACAGAACAGAATAATCAGCATTTCAAGAATGGTAAAGAAGATAATCAATTCAGCAATGGTGCTGTTACATTGATTATACTCATAAATATATAATTAGATCTATACTCCTACCAGCAGTTCCTAACCTAGTGGCCTTAGGGTATATGAATCTGCCAGAATACCTGGGGGTGATCTAACTCCCCAGTTACTTGTGGGGTATGTTTCATCTGGGACCCCATTCTTCTGCAGAGCAGGTCATAGTCCTCCCCAGGAGGGCAAACAGGATTCTGTTGGGCTGGAATTCTGGCATGGGGCGACCTCGACAGTGACTGAAATCCTGCTCTGTCTGAACAAAGGATTGGTGTCATATATATAATACATTTCATCCATGTTACCATGCTGAAGCTCTAGTCAGACCATCATTATTGATTCTACCCTTGCTGACAAGAACATTAACATTTCACACAGTAAACGTAAGCCTGGTACAGAATGTTCAAGGCACTGATAATATGCCTACGAAGAAGTGTAAATGTAAGCAAATCCATTTCAGAGAATATTATCCCATATGGGCATGCAAGCAAATGTGTGTTAAAAGTCAGCATTTAAGAAAGATGTCAACTTCAAACATGAACATGTAAAATAGTGGTGTTCACCGTCCGAGGCCTATTTAACCACAAAAAACCTCCTTGGATGTAAGGCAGCTAATAGCTTCCTAAAACATGTGCTAAAATAGAAGTTCAAATACGTAATTAAACCTAAAATCTCAAAAGCAATGTGCTCTTTAATATTAAAAGCATAATGAAAGCCAAAAACGAATGTAAAAGGAATATAAAAAAGCACATGACAAGACTGCATGAAGAGCATTTTAGCAAGTAAAAATATTGCAGAATAAAAAACAAATAATCAGTGTTCGAAACTGCCAGGTTTTTTTAATGTACCAAGAAGCAGACAAAACAATACAATTCCCAGCCCCACAGACAATGTTTCCATTGGCACCCGTCTTCCAAGTTCCAATGAGCAAACATGGTCAAATCCACCTAACTCAGCAGCCGCTGAAGACGTGACAGCCAGTAGTGCATCCGCAGGGGATAAGCCAAGATCCAGACATTTAGCAGTGGCGGCATCCCAGAAAGACTCATAATATGCATTTTGTAGCAACAGCAATTGCACAGAGCAACTTTGCAAGAGAGCTTTTAACGGACCTACCAGCAATTCTATGTCTATAGATTGAATTGGTTGCAGTCCAAGGCAGATATCCGGGCGCACTTGAAAGTGCACAGTAGACAGTGGAACATAGGCTGCATGCAGTGTAACCACATAGGCTGAAAGGACAAGAAACAGTTATCATTTCGTTCCTGAAGCAAGAGTGCGCCAAAAATGTTGTATCATCCTTTCACTACAAAGGAGCACATGTGGTAGTGCCATCCCTATTTGGCTGCATGACGGAACATTCATTGTGGAGCAGAAAAAATTCAATCAAAATTCTGACAATGAGAAATAGGACAAGTGGTAAGCCACAAAAAAAGCTTCCAAGCAGTGTATGAAAGATGGGACTACTCCGAAGGCAGTCTGGAAGGTACTAACAAACCCAAAGCTAATTGTCTAAAAAAAGTGTACTTTTCCCACAGCATTTGGGGCATTAAAAATGTGGTCTACAAGCTCCCCAAAATGGTGTAGGAGGTCAGTGCGTAGTAACAACTGTATCTCAGAAGACGACCTTGCAACTTGAAGATCAAACATCTACCGTGCAGATCTTGAGGCAACTTCCTTCTGAAACAATAAGACTTTCAGTCTACTTAAATCATCAAAATTCACATTTGAAACTTGAATTGAAGGCCAAATTATCTCTTTCCTAACTGTGTAGGCAGGTGAAAAAAAACACTTGTGTACAAGACCTCACGACTGTAGAAATTGTCACCAGATATGGAATTCCTGGTGTCATCCCACACCAACATTGGTCATTCAAAATCAAACTACTTCATATTGTTGTTAGCAGTTTATTTAAAGTGAAAAGTCAAAATTGGCAGAGAAATAGACCTATGCATTATCCAATCAGCTGATGGTGTCTCTGCTACAGTGAATGACAATTTTTCTAGTGTAACATTGTCTGTGTCATGTTTTTTCTGGCCATGGTTTTCCATTATTTTCTCAAAATATATGGCAAAACAAATATGTGGCATTAAAGTGCTCCCATAAAAAGCTACCATTGTGCAAAGCCTGCAAAGTCCAGCTCAGTAGCATAAGAGACCTAAGCTGTATTTGTCCATGTTGTAAAAGTGACATGTCACTCTGCATGATGTCAATAGCAGATGACAAAATGTTACTCAGAGAATATATCCTTGTGGATAATGTAGTCATACCATTGTCTACTACCACAAGAGCCTTCTCTAAATGTACTCTGTCAGTTTCACGTATTCGCTCAGCAGCTTCCTGCTGCGAAACCTTCCACACTTCATTGTATGATGCATACAAAAAGAACTTTTGGCATGACTCATTAGGACATAACAAGAAATCTTGTATAACCATGTCATCAGAAAGGAGAGGCAAGTGTTGTTTCACCTCATCTTATTGAATGTTTTACCCAATCTAGGCCCACCTTTCCAACATTATATGTTGTTATCACTCCAGAGTGTTGTGTCTGTGTGTAACGTGGGTCTGGCCTATTGATCCTGAACCCTTTTGTGTTGATAAGAAAATGTTCATGATATCCATTAGTATTGTGTGAGTTAGCATATTTGTCTTTGCCAGGGATTGGAGAATCTTATAATAATAAAATTCTGGGCCTACGTGACTGTGACCATAAAAATCTGCAACTTTCTATGCAAAGTCTTTCAACTACCCACTGGTGGTGTAGGGCAGTGTTCCCAATGTGTGTAACTAAATACTGCATGTGGAGTACTTACTTTTTGCAAATGATGGTGTACATAATGGTGAAAATAAAACATTTAATCATAATTAGATGTACCACTATACATATCTTCACTTTCACATACAGTATGATGTTCTAAATCATCAAGCATTTGCTTTACTGTATGAATGTCCCAGTCATCATAGATGCCGCCAAGAGTAATAACATAACTGAGAGAGATTTGAAAAACATATGGGACTTGTAAAGTGTCTGTCCATACAAATATATCATAGGGAACCTTATCCCAAAAAATTCCATTAGGAACTGGAATCACTGAAATGTTCACAAGGAACAGGTCTCTTCGCACATAGTGTGATAAACAATGAGCCTTCAAAACCTCATTTACCACTTCAACAGCAATGCGTTCTGGGAGATAGTGTCCATTCAGAAATAAGAAAAAGACAGTCACAAAACCAATCGAAAGATAGAAGAAAAGTAATGAAATTGTAATCCAAATGTATATCCAGGGAGGGATAAAGTATGTCTTACCAAGCCAAATAAAAGAATTCATGTGTTACATGCTGTGGTCAGACAAATCCAAAGAAAAGTCATCAAAGCCGACAAAATAGCTTGAGGCAGTCTCGACGAATGTTGGAGGCTCGTGGAGCTGTGTAGAAATTGTAGATAACTCCAATGGTGGGGTGCTTTAAACAATTTAATTGTTTGCTCACTTTGTGGAAATCTGTGTAGTCATACATGATGATTGTATGGTGTTTGTAGATGAAACTGGAAGTAGTGAAACTTCAATGTTAGCTGTCTCCATCTGGGTAAAAGAAACCTCATTGTTTGTAAAGCTTGTAAAGAGATGTCCTGCATGGTAGTGAGAGGAGGCAGGTAACCACTGTAACAGCAAAGTGTTCTGGGAGATAGTGTCTATTCAGAAAAAGACAGTCACAAAACCAATCCAAATAAAAGAAGAAGAAAAGTAATGAAATTGTAATCCAAATGTATATTCAGGAAGGGATAAAGTATGTCTTGTTAAGCCAAATAAAATAATGCACCTGTTACATGCTGGGGTCAGTCAAATCCAAAGAAAAGTCATCAAAGCCGACAAAATAGTTTGAGGCAGTTTGTACAAATGTTGGAAGCTTGTGGAGCTGAGTAGAACTTGTAGATAACTCCAATGGCAGGGTGCTATAGACAATTTCCTTGTTTGCTCACTTTGTGGAAATCCGTGTAGTCATACAAGATGATTGTATGGTGTTTGTAGATGTAACTGGAAGTAGTGAAACTTCAATGTTAGCTGTCTCCAACCGGCGAAAAGAAACCTCATTGTTTCTAAAGCTTGTAAAGAGATATTTTGCATGGTAGTGAGAGAAGGCAGGTACCTACCCAGGAAGCATTGTGGTCTACAATGTAGAACCGGCCACATAGTGTGGTTTGACAAGATCAATCAAAACAGATCTCTTGCGTTTGCTACCAGCAAGAGGCAGTAAAAGTACAGTTCTGGTACCATCAACAGCCAGGAGGGGCACAGGCTCTATGTAAGATGGCCTGAACTCTTTGTTGTCTGCCTTTCTCTCCCTCACCAGATCACTGAACTTCAGAATTCTTCCAGAAGTGGCTGGTGCTGCATTCACTTCACCAGTGGTAGAACATTTATGTAGCTCGTTGCTATACTTGTCTTGGAATTCATTCAGTTCCTGTAAGGCAGCCATACGCTCACTGATTCAAAAGGCGTTTCTATCACCACTATACTGTGACTGTCAAGATCTGCAACCCACATCTTAATCCCAAACAGGACCTCGTAGGAAGTCCGACCAATGAAGGATCTTCTTGACCGATTCTTTAATGCTCTCTGTACCCCATACAGGTGATGGACTCAACTGGGACCTGTACTTAATACTCTAGCTGGCAAAGACTGCTTTAAGTCATGTTTTTTTCTCTCCACACCCAATTTTCTCTCAGTATGGTAGGGGGAGAAGTAGTGCACAGTCACACCCAATGTTCCCATGGCATCTTGGTAAGCTCTAGATGTAAACACTGAGCCCTAGTCTGATTGGAATGTGGCAACTGTATTAGTGCCGATGAAGACCTTTATAACAGTTCGAGCATCAGCTGATCACTGTGGCCATAACCATAGGAATCGAGAGCAGGAATCCACTGCTAATATGATATACTGTTTGGAGGTTGCGAAAGCACATACTTCTGTAGGAACTATGCCACTAGACTTTTGCCTTTACTTGACAATTCGTATCCAAAAAACAGGACACTGATATTGGCTATTTTTGATTTTTTTTGATTGAACTTGTAGCTCATGTGAGCAAATCCTAGAATTTTGAGGTCTACTCTGAATAAGTGTATTGCTAAGTCATCATCTGTCAAGTATATGTCATCAACATTGGACATTGATTGGTCATCAAATTGTTGTAACAGTTCTGCTGCACAGGCTGAGAACAACTTCGGGCTATTCGTGTACCCTTACACCAATTGCCAAATTTGTTTTTGAGAGAATAGGGCGCTGAATGACATCAGATGCCTGCTTTCAGTTGCTACATTTTTGGCAGCAAGACCCTTTTGAGATGTTTGATGAAGTTTTATATTTTTTCCGCACGATATTATTCATTATTGCCACCTCATGCGCATTTTGTTCAGAAAATGTGCGTGTAGCACTGTTCAATTGTCTGTAGTCTATGACTAAGGGCCTCATTACAATGCCGGTCGGTTAGACCATCTGACCACAGCGGCTGTGATCCGATTCTGACTGCAGAGGCTAGGAAACTTACCTCAGCCATATTACGATGCAACCGCTGCTACCATGGCGGCCTCATCTACGGCGGTGCACATGCCCCCTAATAATTTATTGCAAGTGTGTACAAACTCACAAGAAACATGTGATAGGTAGACACATGTATGATATATGTAGGGATATGCCTTGTGCTGCATGTCCCCCATTGCTGGAGTGTGGTGATCTGTGCACAGTCCAGTCAAAAGGGGTATTTACCACCTATGGGCTTACCTGCATTCTGAATTCCATAGGGTTGTAGTCTTCGGGGTACAGCATCTGCGGTGTTGAGTGGACCTGGGGAATGAATCCACCCCGGAGACTGTCGGGGAGAAGCTGATTTGGATGAGTATGCAACCCAAATCCTTTATTTGCGATTAGTCGACGTAGCTGTCAAACCGCTGCGGTCGGCTCATTGGAAATGCACTCTGTAAACTGTGATCTGTACACCATGTACAGCACTATGGCTGCCGCTTTTCTCTGACCTCCAATTCATTAGTTGGAGAAAGGCTGTTAGAATCTGCAGTCTGTCAGCATCTGGTCAGACTAAACAATGCATGCATCGTAATGCAACCGGCATAGTAATGAGGCCCTAAGTGATATGAATGATCTGCTTTCCTTACAGGAAACAAAGAATTGTTAATTGGTGAGGTGCAACTTTCTATTACATAAGTTGTGTGAGTATTTCTCTAATCTGAAATATTGTGGTTGTGCATGTGAGCTGGACTTTACGCGTATAAGGTAATGAGGGGATCCTTCATCCCAACCCACGTAGTTGCGATATAACACTGGGATTTGTGCTAGGGCCCAATCCTTTGCATATGTTTGTTTTACTTATTCGGAAATGAGGTAAGAAAAAGCTAGTAGTATTACTATTTCTCTCAGTGGGACATTTCTAACAAACTCAAGTGGACAATGTTTTTCAGCCAAGAGAAAATATATTAAGTTTAAAAAAAATGCATTTAAAAAATACATATAAGATTGAAAATATCTAAATGCATTGTATGCCCAAACATAAAATGAGAATATATACTTTAAATTAATGTGAAAAATAAGAGCCATTATATGGAAATAAATTCAATTGGTAAATAAACATGAATAATAAAATAATAAATACTAACAATATGTAAGAATAAATAAAAATGTTGTACATTAGAAGTTATTAAAAAAATATTCAATACGTTTTTATAACCACAAACTAATAAAACCAATATTATTTAAAAAAAAAGAAACATAGAATTAAAAAAATATAATTAAAACTGAATTTGTAAAAAAAATTAAATGAAATATATTAAATGTTTGAAAATAAAAACATTAAAATTATAAAATAAATTCACTATTCCCACTCAATTGGAGCAACAGTAGGGAATATGCTGGACTTTGGCGGTTAAGATTAACTATTGCCGCTGCAAATAACCCCACTCCAACCTGAGCAAAGATAAGGAAAGTGTTGGACTGTGGAGAGGTCAGATTTCACATTCCCACTGCCTCGTAAGCAACAGTATGGAAAGTGTTAAACTTCGGAAGGGTCAGATTTGTCATTCCTACTCCTAATTAAACTAAATACATAAAAAATACGCACAAATATATTGAAAAGTGATTAGCTGTTTATAATATTAAATACTTAGGGCGCGATCAGGATGTCGGACAGACCGCCACAGACAGGCCATCGGTTGTGTTCTGTCTGACATATGGGGCTGTGGTCCGACTGCCACATTATGATGCAGGCGGTCAGAGGTAGCGGGCGGAGGGACAAACTGACATCTCTGACATGCTCAAAGAGCCCGTCAGACCATCAGTCGGAGTGTGGGAACCCTACAATGGGGATGGTGTCTGCAGAGTCGCCGACGTAGGGATAACAATGTCCCTTTTCCCTCTACCTTCACATGGTGGTCCGAATGCAGTATCCATTTAATGTGCTTCAATGAATATGTTAGGATTTTGTGTCATAGACACTGATGTTAACTTTTGTTTTTCCTAGTGTGTGACAACAGAAGATATCCCCCGCGTGCCACTCCCCGGAGAGGCCAGGTATATCAACCCATAGACAGGATACGTAGTGATACCTTGTGAGTATCTTTGGGCACATTTGCCGTGTATTACAAACCATTACGGATCCATAGAGTAAGCCTATAATAGGCATACACCAGTGGATCAAGTAACAAGCATTTGCAATGTGATAGCTCTCTCAATTATGCAAATTTGAGCTATTGGCATTGAAAATGACAATGCCTTTTATTTTTGTTTTGGATTTTAAAACATAAATAAAAGGCATTGTCATTTACAATGGCAATAGCTTAAACTCACGTAAATGCGACACCCATTGCATTGCAAATGCTTGTTTACATATACTGTCAAGTCTAAGAAATTGATTTCATGTGCACTGAATGAACTACTGAATTGTAAATTTCAAATATCATGTATCTGTCTGTCTGTCTTTCTGTCTTTTCCTCCGTTCGTTCGTCCGTCTGTCTGTCTGTCTGTCTGTCTGTCTGTCTGTCTGTCTGTCTGTCTGTCTGTCTGTCTGTCTGTCTGCCTGCCTGCCTGCCTGCCCGCCCGCCCGCCCGCCCGCCCGCCCGCCCGTCCGTCCGTCCGTCCGTCCGTCCGTCCGTCCGTCCGTCCGTCCGTCCGTCCGTCCGTCCGTCCGTCCGTCCCTCCGTCCGTCCGTCCGTCTGTCTGTCTATCTATCTATCTATCTATCTATCTATCTATCTATCTATCTATCTATCTATCTATCTATCTATCTATCTATCTATCTATCTATCTATCTATCTATCTATCTATCTATCTATCTATCTATCTATCTATCTATCTATCTATCTATCTATCTATCTATCTATCTATCTATCTATCTATCTATCTATCTACCTACCTACCTACCTACCTACCTACCTACCTACCTACCTACCTACCTACCTATCTATCTATCTATCTATCTATCTATCTATCTATCTATCTATCTATCTATCTATCTATCTATCTATCTATCTATCTATCTATCTATCTATCTATCTATCTATCTATCTATCTATCTATCTATCTATCTATCTATTACCCAGTGGTGGTTGCCACTGGGTAATTGTAGTTACGTCAACTGAGAAGCGTTTTTTGTGTTGCTACTAACTTTGACCTCTTTTTGGCTAGTTTTGACTCATTTGTACATGGTGAGTTTTGGGGTGATCTATCAAGATAGGAGCCGAGAATAAAGGGAGCCCCCAAAACACAAAATCTCCATGCATAATCTATAGACTTCTTAAGGAGGGGCTAGTCCCACTCTCTCCCTGCAGCTCTGCTGTGTTGTCTCTTGCCTCCAGACCCAGACCTCCTCCTTGGGAGGTTCGAGGCTGCTGCCCGCTCCTGCGCCTGCAGCCCACTCCAACTGGGACCAGACTGCCTGCAACCACTGTAACCTTTCTCAGAAGTTTTTTTTCTTAATTTTTCCCTGTTGTGCCACTGTTATTGTGCCCATCTGTGTCTTGCTCTAATTCCACCACTGTTTTTATTTTCTCGTGCCTCCCTGTTCCTTTCGCCCTTCGTTGCTGCTGCTCCTATGACCTCTCCCCGTGGAATTCCTCTGCTCTCACTTCCCAGCCTCTCCTCCCTCCCACCTCCCCAACTTAATGGCACCGGAGGTGCACCAAAGGCAAGCTCATCTGCACCCATCCGCGACCTGTCCGTGGCCAGCACCAGGAATCTTGGACCTCCCACTACCCATCGCTACAACACCACCACCCTCCTCGCACTCAACCCTGGAAGACTTAGAGAATGCCAACAGGCCTCGCCGAATACGACCCATGGCAAGTTCTCTTACCTCCACTGCTGCCAGACCCTCACCGCCACCATGGCCTCCAACACCACAACGCCAGCACCAGGTACACCATAAAATGCATCCTCCTCAACGTACGCTCCGTACACAAACACGCAATGGAAGTCTGGAACCTACTCGACTCTCTCTCACCCGACATCGCCTTCTTCACAGAGACCTGGACCAACGCATCCTCCGCCCCTGACATCAGCACCGCCATCCCAGACAGATAAAAGATCCAGAGGAAAGACTGCCCCAGCCACCCAGGAGGGGGCCTCGCCTTCACCCACAAGAGCACCCTCTGCCTCACCACCTCCAGCAAAATCTTCCCCTCCGCCGAACACCTGCACTTCCAGATCCAGACCACCCCAAAAGCCGCACTCTGAGGAACCCTTGTCTACAGACCCCCCCCGGCCCCCGAACACCCTTCGCCACCTCCATCTCCGTCTTCATCGCACCCCATGCCATCAACTCAACAAACTACATACTCATTAGAGACCTGAACTTCCACCTCACCAACCCCAGCGACCCCAACTCCACTATCCTTCATGACAACCTCGCCGGCATCGGACTTAAACAACTCGTCAACAAACTGACCAAAGAGCAGGACACATCGTCGACCACATCTTCATGGCAGGAAACAGCGTCCAATTCAGCCACACAACGCAGCCACCATGGACCGACCACCACTGCGTACACTTCTCTATCAACCAACCCAAGGCACCCAAACCAGCCCCATGCCCACCACGAAGGAATTGGAGCAAGGTTACCGACGAGCAACTTAACTCCACCCTCACCTGTGCACCCGACGCACAGGACGCAAATGACGCAGCCAGAGAACTCCACACCTGGATCTCCAACTGCGGAGACGAGCTTGCACCGCTACACAACCCTGACAGACAACGCCCCAGGAGAGCTGCCTGGTTCACCACTGCTCTCCAAGAAGCCAGACGCACCTGTAGACGCCTGGAGAAGAACTGGAGAAACACCAAGTCAACCGAAAACCACACCACCTACAAGGAAGCAATGACGGATGACCACAGCCAGATCAGAGCAACCAAGAAGAACTTCATCCACAACAAAATCCTGGCCAACTCCACCAACTCCAAGGAACTTTTCAGTGTCATTCAAGAATTCACCAACCCACGCAGCGAAGCCACAGACATCACCCCATCCCAAGACCTCTGCGACAAGCTTGGAACCTATTTCCACCTCAAGATCAAAAACGTCTACGATAACTTCATTGACCAGGCACCACAGATGGCCCCCCGCCCCGAGATACACCAGCCAGCCCACCATCTCCAACTGGACACCGGTCACGGCCGAAGACACCGCCTCGACTATGAAAAGCATCCAATCAGGGGACCCCACCAACAACTGCCCCCTCACATCTACCACAGAGCCGCGGCTGCCATCGCACCCGAACTACAATGCACCATCAACACCACCTTCAAAACAGGCACCTTCCCAGACGACTGGAAGCAAGCAGAAGTCAGACCCCTGCTCAAGAAGCCCACACCTGACCCCTCCAACCTCAAGAACTATCAGCCCATCTCGCTCCTCCCCTTCGCAGCCAAAGTTGCAGAGAAAACAGTCAACAGGAAACTGACACGATTCATTGAAGAGAACACCGTCCTCGACCGGTCCCAATCCGGATTCCGAAGCAACCACAGCACAGAGCCCACCCTACTCGGCGCCACAGACGACATCCGCACCCTGCTGTGCCAAGGCCACTCCGCAGCCCTCATCCTACTTGACCTATCAGCGGCCTTCAACACCGTCTCCCAATGCACACTAGTCGCCAAACTACATGATGCAGGCATACAAGGAACAGCCCTGGACTGGATCCGATCATTCCTCACTGGAAGAAGCCAAAGGATCAGACTCCCATTATTACTCTCCGACCCCACGAAAATCACCTGCAGAGTCCCACAGGGCTCATCACTGAGCCCCACTCTCTTTAACATCTACATGGCCCCTCTTGCAGCCATCATCCGTCACACAGCCTCAACATCGTGTCCTACGCCGACGACACCCAGCTCATTCTCTCCCTCACCAAAGACCCCACCACTGCCAAACTCAACTTCCAGAAAGGAAGTCAAGGAAGACAGTCACTCAGGCACTCATCACCAGCAGACTGGATTTTGGAAACGCAATCTACGCCGGCATCAACAAGTCAATACAGAACACCGCCGTCAGACTTGTCCTCGGCATCCTCCAACACAAACACATCAGCCAACACCTACGAAGTCTGCATTGGCTCCCCGTAGAGAAAAGAGTCATTTTCAAAATCCTCACTCACGCCTACAAATGCCTACACAACAACGGACCCAAATACCTCAATGACAGAATCAACTTCCATCTACCCAAAAGAAACTTCCGATCTTCCAACCTCGCACTGGCCGAAACCCAGCGCATCCACAGAGCCAGAGCAGGCAGAAGATCCTTCTCTCACATTGCAGCCAAGACCTGGAACAAACTACCAGCAGACATCAAATGCGCCCCCTCCCTGAACACCTTCAGGAAGACCCTCAAGACCTGGCTCTTCAGCTAAACAGATTTGCGGACCCCCCCTCAGCGACTTGAGACCCTCACTGGTGAGCAGTAGCGTGCTTACAATTCCATGATGGATTGCGGGAGTCAGAAGGCCTGATTACGGTTTTGGATCGACGCATTGACAATCACAAGAAGACCACTGAGCCGCCGGTCTTCTGCCCAACACTTTATGATGCATGCAGCCTGAACCACCGACCGCTGTTGACGGCGTGTGTCCCGCCTGGGGAGTGGGGGACTGCAATGTTGGCTATGTGTACTCTGATTCCGTCAGGGTCGTGGTTTCATGCTGAGCCGATTACGTAAATACTGTTATACTGGCAGTCCCCTTGCGGCAGTTCCCTGGCAGCGGTAGGCCATCGTGGTACACTCTCAGCAAACAGCCAGAACATTGCCTACTGGATGGACACAAAAACATTACATCTGATATCTATTGGTCAAGTGGACTCACCTGCAAATCACACTGTAAAGCACACCCCACCCCAGACCATGATCCTTTTCCTCTCCACTGCAGCACAGCAAGACAGGGCAATTGTGGTTACATAAGGCTTCCCTTTATTTCCCTATCCCATTTAACACTCTCCACACACTTTTTTTGCACTTTAATACTAATATCCCTTGATATTTTGTGTTTGTCATTGTCACACACTTTAATTTAGAGTTATGTTAAATCAAACAAATCCATGTTTTTCAGAGTTGTCAGTCATGGTGGAGGAAATCATAAGAGCACAGCCACAATTGTTTGGAGAACAGGTCCAACATACTCCTTCACATTAGAAAAATGGAAATGTGGTCCAGGATAGTCAACAAAGTGAATGCTGTAGGTGCCACCCTGCCCGCAAAATAGGAAATTAGTATGAGGTGGTACGACCTGAGGACAAAGGTGCATTCCCTGGCCTCCACGCATTACCTGGAGGTCCAGAAGACTTGCAGTGGTCCTCCCAGCACCCCATTACAACTGTTTCTCTGGGAGGACACGGTCTTGGCCATCCTGCATTCTAAGGGCTTGACAGGAAAGGCTGGGGGACTGAAGTCTGGTAAGTTACAACTCACTAACTGTCACAACACTTCAATGTCTTGTTTGCTCTCATCTCAGCTTTTGCTATTGTGTTCACTATATACTTACCTCACATGCACTTCTCAATGTATCAGAGATGTTTGATTGTAATTTTTAATGTGTATTGTTGCATATAAGATCACATGTATTAATCTCAATTACATGTTGGAATGCTGTCTGTACGTGTATAACTATGAAATTACCATCCCAGGACCCATTATATGTGTCAATGTGTAAATGTATGGTCCAGCCCAACTGCATTTTGGCAACTGGTATGCAAAACCAACCATTTGTCAAGAGTTGGCAAGTAGAGATTGAAATGACTACAACTACCATGAGGCTCTGTTTCTGTTACTCTAAATAAGATGCAATAGTGAGTTTGCCACTTCTCATTTGTATGACATGATACAACTGATGTTCATGTCTCATGGACTGAGCAATCTACATACAATGTTCTATTCAGAGACATTTTTGCCTACTGTGCTTGATGCTGTCCTGGTCTCCTCAACTGAAACAATTGATGGCATGAGTGACACTATACCGAGTGTGTACCTAATATCCATGTCCATAGCGGGGCATCTATATTCTGAGGAGTCTATAGAAATGGGTAGGAGTGTAGCATACAGTCGGCCGCTTCCACAATAGTATTATTTTGGACATCATCAAGCAGGAGCAGCAGCGGCAGTACATGTACAATCGGCTCCACGGAGGTGCACGATGTGTGAAGCTGAGTATAGGTGAGTTCCAGTCTTATATCCCTCCCTTTTCACCAGGTCAGATGTGGTGGTTGCACCGCCACAGTCACGTTGTTGGGAAGGATCGTACTTGGGCCGGTGGTAACACTGGCAGTCCGCCCTCTGACAGAGGCATTGGCCTATTCTGCTGCCACTGCGGTCTAGAATTCCTGGCAGTGGCAACAGGACCACAGCGTTCTTTCATCTATGAAACCACGTGCATCGTAATAGGGTGGTCAGACTGACAAAAGTGCGGCTGAGATATCGATGCAACAGTGGTCCTAAGACAGTCAAACTCGTAATAAGGCCCAGACTCTGATGGGAGCAAGTGATCTGATTGGCGGAAAGCAACATCAGAAAAATGTTGGGACTTGGGGACTTAGTCACCTGTCCTGAAGTCGTAATTAAAAAACAATATAAGGGACAGGATAGGGTTACCCTGCCCCCTATAACCCACGGGGGGAACCGGGGGAACCAGAGGGCAGCCTCCCCACTGGGCCAATTGTTTTTTTTTAAATCTGACATTTTTGCAGGTATCCCGTGGGACTCCCTAGGGAACAATAAAAACAAAAGAAAATGAAGGCATAGGCTGGTTTCAGTAAGGGAAGTGGGTGTGTGGCCCACCTTCCCGAGCCATGATAAGCCCTTATGGAGTCCACCCCCAGGAATGCATTGAATAAGGTGAGGGGGAACAAGTTCCTCCTCCCCAAGCCATTGTAAGCCCAAGGGAGCCCAACCCCAGGGGCCAAAATCCTTAAGGAAAGGGGAGGGGGGCCACGTGGCTCACTTGGTGTGTCCTGGATAGCCTACCCCCAGGACGCACCAGTTTCCCTGCCCGCACCAGTGCCCACTCCCTCAAAAAATGCTTGACTCGGGTGATGGGGTCCCTTGGGCCAGCAAAGGCTTAGGGAGGGGAGCAGCACAACACCCCCCTATAAATACATTGGGCCCCCGGCAATGGCGTCCTGTGACTGAATACAGCTAGAGGGGGCCATGCACCACCCCTCCCCATAATAAGTAAATTGAGCCCAAAGGGATGGGAAACCCTCCTTTTTGTTTGCATTTTGGCCTTGGGGAATGGGGTCCCTGGGGCCTAATAAGGCTCAGGAAGGGAGGCCACAGGGCCCCCTCCCCTTTATAATGTAATGCGTCCCCAGGGATATTTTCCCCGGGACCTTATTTGGCTCAGGGAGGGGGGCCACGTGACTCCCTCCCCTGTATAATGTAATGTGGCCCGGGGGGGGTTGGATCCCAGTGCTTAATAGGGTTTGGGGAGGGGGTCACACAGCCCCCTTCCACCTTTTAAAAAGCACACGGTCCTGGGGGATATGTTTCCCGGGGCTAAATGAGGCTTAGCGAGGGTGGCCATGTGGCCTCAATCACCTTTTAATAAAAAGTGTGTATAGGTCCGGGGAAGGGGCCGGTGGAGCTTTTTAAGGCTAGGGGAGGGAGGCCACATGACCCGCTGCCCTTTTTATTGGAACTAGTCCTGGGGATTGTTCCCTGGGGAAAGTTAGGGGTGGGAGGGGGCCCCCTATGCTTAATATATATATATATATATATATATATATGTGTTGCCCCCTGTGGATGGGATCATCAGGCTGTGCGTGGTTTGGGGTTAGCAGTCTGCTAGGGGTTTGGCCAGCAGGCCAAGCCCTATGGCCAACACCTCACTGCGCTTAGTCAAAATGCTGTGCGAAGCATGGGGTTGGCTGCCTGAGTGGATTTGGACACTGAGGCTGGCTGCAAGCCACGCGCAGCAGGAGATTGAATTTACTATGGTAACAAAAAATTACTTTATATTTTTTTTTAAGCTAGAAATTCACTGAAAAACATAAAGGTTAAAGCAACATTATAGTTAAGCGAAATGTTCAATATCAACATAACATTTTAAACTCTAAAAACCACACAAATTCACCAGTTATAGTTATCTCAAGTAATTATAACTCGTGCCCTCGTTCTGCACTGCTAATTATCCCACATATTACATCACTCATGACATCTTCTATGACATTATTGATAAAATCCCTGCAACATTTGCAATGAACTTATTGATAAGAAAACTGTGCATGGCAGGGGCAAGAGTTCTAGATTCTATGACGTTACTTTAACTTTTGCTGTTTTCCGTGAATAAAGCAGTGC
Source organism: Triturus cristatus (assembly GCF_964204655.1). Taxonomy (NCBI): domain Eukaryota; kingdom Metazoa; phylum Chordata; class Amphibia; order Caudata; family Salamandridae; genus Triturus; species Triturus cristatus. The sequence goes on along the minus strand of NC_140581.1, from coordinate 917,393,331 downwards.
TAGCTATAACTTGCGCAGCACCATGCACTGCTTAACACCTCACATATTACATCACTCATGAACTAATATATGACATTATTTGTGACATCACTGATGACATCTAAAATTACATCATTGATGACATCCCTGATCACATCACAGATGACATTATCCAAGCTTATTTTGTACACAATACTCTATAAACAGGTACAGCATTAGAGCTCTGAATGTGCATACAAAATAGCTGAGAAGAATATGAGGCATCATTAATTCCCTCACAGAAACACCTCCCCTAGGTGTAGAAATCATGGGTTATGTGCCACATACGGGTAGCGTAGTTCACTTTAACAATCAACAACAGTTGTTTGGGATACCCTCATTGTATACAGTTTTCAATCTGTATGCCAGCGTTGAGAGATAGCCAAGTTCCTAAAAATGCTGAACATCTGTTCCAAAATGAATGCCCTGCTATGGACAGCTTCTACATTGAAAAATTAAGTTGATATGAGTAGAGAAGTGTTTACTGTAAATGGTATTCACTCTATGGAGAGAGTTTACCCTGTACATCACTGTTTGTAGACAGTGAAACTCTCACGCAAAGTACACTACACAGTATTGAAAAATATCTACTAAGAACAGTGTACACTCTATGCAACACTTGGTAAAAATGACACTATCCTCTTAAAATAAACAACGTCTAAAGGTGATAAAGATTATACTACCTGCAGCCTTTATACTGTGATGCAAACTTTAAAGATAGTCCATCCTCTGAAGCAGTACAAGCACATGTAGATCGGTTAGAACCTGGTGCCCACAGTCTTCTGTTATGTAGAAATTGTCATGCTGAGACGATTCTGTCTAATAACTAAAGGCGGCTTAGAATACTTAGGTGCTTATTACTAGTTTAGCAGTCTGACCGCCCGAGAACTGTGCCCACATTGTGTTATGTTCCATATAGGTACCCCAATACAGGCTCAGGTAGTCACCTAACCCTTCAACTACATCCTTTCCCTACCATTGCACTACATAACAGTTCTTAGTACTGACCTTTTACCTAGTTGTGGTAATGTCCAAAGATGACATGGGGTTTTCTCCGAAAAGCTTAAGCCTCATTCATTATGCATGAGGATTTTTGGAATTAAAGCAGGACAGCAGGCCTACCATCTCCTGCATAATAACTATGTATCCAGGTCATTCCTTCCATCATCCTAGTCTGACATGACACAGCAAGGCATATCTCTAGGGGGTACCACTTTGGGTATATATACACCCTATCTTGCTGAGGTAGTCAGAGGAGAAAAAGGCTTCCATGCCGACACACTGACGCAAGATGCTGAGGCTTCTGCAAGCAGATACTCCAGTTCGCAGTGGTCTGACATCCCTTGCGGGGTGTCCATCTCGAGACCAAGACGGGGTCCCACAGTCATTCACTGCAGGTGATGAGGTTGACTTTATCTTAGAGGTATTCTTGGCTTTTACACCCATACACATGCTAGGTACACTTAGATACATCTAGTTAAGGTTGCATTGTAGGAGTACGCACTTTACTGTCATGTATTTTATATACTTGCCTGTATTCATTATTTTAGTACAATGGTAGATATCTAACATCCTTTTACTCTGTTAGTGCTTATAATCATTTATATCTGTTACTGTCTAGTGGTTGTTTCAGCACACCTATTTTACACTAGAAGGACGCTGGTTCAATAAATGCTTATGGAAACATGTACCACCGTTTATTCTGTGTATCTCTCTGAGACGAAGTGAGCATGAGTAACTGAGCGAAAAATGGTACACTGTTTCCACGATCCTGAGTGATCAGGGTTGTCATGTTCGATAGTTACCAAGAACTATTCTTTCCTTGGTAAGAGGAGTTTCTAGCGGTACTGTGAGCTAGCTGGTATACAAGCTCACATATGCGGTAGGAGTGTCCAGAATCAGTCTGCCTCCAATCCTACAGAACATAAAGGTTTATAGGAACTACACAACAGTTGTTCATGCCACCACTGTGCCGGCGATCTACCACCCACCTTATTATGAGTTGCGCTGTCTGAACCGCTGACCGCGGCCACAGTGGTGCTCAACAAACAGCAGTTAACCAACAGCGGTTGACCGCCACAGTACCCAACAGAAAGAAAATACAAAACCGTAACCATTGGATGGATTGAAACACTACATATCCAATGTGCTTTGGCAAGTGGTCATTCCTGCAAATCACACTATAAGACACAGCCCATCCCTGACTAGCATCCTTTGCTTCCTAACTACAGCACAGCAAGACAGACAGACACCCATTTTCACTGCTACACATTTTCATCTATTCATTTAGCACTCTCCACCCCCTGTAACTTTTTTATGTTGGCACCTTTATACCTCTATCACTTATTTGTTATTCACTCACATACTCACTCACATTTTTTTATTTTTCACCATGCCTGCTAAAAAAACCAGCTTCTTTAAACAAGAGTTTACAGCCATGGTGGATGAAATCCTTAGAGTGGAGCCACACATGTTTGGGTCCCACATCCAGCAGACTCCTTGCAGTAGGAAAATAGAAATGTGGACCGAATAGCCAACAGTGTGAAATATGTTGGTAACACCCTATGCACAGAGGGATGCATTAGGAAGAGGTGGAATGACCACAGGCTGAAGGTACGGGCCAAGTACCACACCACCATCAGGAGAATCAGAGGACTGGTGGGGGCCCTCCCAGTCTTAGTGGGAGAAGCAGGTCTTGGCCATGCTGGATACAGAGGGCTTGTCAGGAATTAAGCGGGGAGTGGACTCTGGTAAGTTACACTTCAATAACTGTCACAATAGCACAATTACCTGTTTGATTTCAACTCTGCATTTCCAATTCTGTTCTACATCTACTTTCCTATCATGCAATACTCAAAGTATCTGACATGTTGGTTTGTCTGTGGCAATGTGCATTGATCCGTATAAGATCACATGTATCCAACTCTATGATATGCCACATATTGTAATGCTGTCAGTAAGTGCATTACCATCAAAATATCTATACAGGATCCATTAAATGTATGAAAATGTAAATGTGTGGTCCATCCCAAATGCATGTTGCCAACAGATATGGTATACTGATTGTTTGTCAAGTGTTGCTAAAGTGACATAGAAGTGACTACAACTACCAGGAGCCCTTGTCACCCAAACTATAACCAAGATGCTACACTCCTTTTGCTCTTTCTCACTTGTCTGCTATATTACTATTGAAGTTCACTAGTCAGGCAGCTTACCATTACTCAAGTGTTGCTAAAGTGACATTGAGCTGACTACATCTATCACAAGGCCTTGTCACTCCAACTCTAACCAAGATGCTACACTCCTCTTGCCCATACTCTCTTGTCCCCCATGTTACAACTGATGTTAACTGTTCATGCAGGTTAGCATCTGTCATGTGTTGCTAAAGTTAGATAGAAGGGAGTACAACTACCATGAGGCCTTGCCACTCCAACTCTAACCAAGATGCTCCACTCCTCTTACCCCTTCTCACTTGTCTCCCATGTTATAACTGAGGTTCACTGTTCATGCAGGCTACCATTTGTCAAGTGTTGCTAAAGTGACATTGAAAAACTACCACGATGACCATGAGGCCCTGTGACTGTAACTCAAACCAAGATGCTACTCTTCTCTTGCTCCTTCTCACTTGTCACCCATGTTACAACTGATGCTAACTGTTCATGCAGGTTACCATTTGTCAAGCGTTGATAAAGTGACATTGAAGTGACTACAACTACCAGGAGGCATTGTCAAGGTAACTCCAACCAAGATGCTATACTCCTTGCCCCTTCTCACTTGACTTCAACTTTACTACTGATCTTTACTGGTAAGGCAGGTTACCATGTGTCAAGTATTGGCAAGTTCAGATAGGAAAGCTAACACTACTACCATGGGTCCTAGTGACTGCAACTCTAACCAAGATGCTACACTCCTTTTGCCTCTGCACACTTTTCTCCCATGTTACTACTGATCATCACTTATCATGTACTATGTAATGTACAGGCAATGCTCCACTAAGATATACATCTATATACTTTGCTTGATGGTGTCCTGGACCCATCAACTGAAAGTAATGATGGCATCAGTGACACCATTACAAGGGTGTAACCCAAAGTATGTGAACCATGAAGGAAACTCAGCTGATTAGCAGTGCCAGGTGGCCCCTGACTTTGCACTTCTCACATGAGGAATAGTGCTAAAGCTATATTTAAAAAAGCCGAATTTTTACCTTTATTAGACACAACTTTGCCTAGGAATGGATAAATACACATATTAGGACCACATTGTGTTTGTAGCAGAATTTTGGAGATGTCATGTATATCCCGAAAGCCAAAATGCCACATTTCTGCACATCTAATAAGCTGATGAAATCTACTACATCTAATGAATGTCTACACATTTCTAGTAAACAACTTAAACTCCATTAAAATGGATTACAATACTAATCTCTATCTATTTTGTTCCATTCTAGGTCCCCATTAACCTTGACACAAGCAACCTGTATGTAGATACCTCACTTTCAACATTAACAATGTACTCTATCTCTCAACAGGGCGATCCACCACTGCACCTGCACAGAGGCTGGAAACAGAACAGAGTTCATCTCCCCCACAGGATGAAGCCCTCAGTGATGACAATGCTCCTGAAGAGGTTGACGTGGATGAAGCTCCTGGCCCATCTGGTCAGCATGGGTAGACACCAACAGTGGGGCTCACTGTGCCCACCATAACATCTCCCACCACTGCTGTAACATCTCAGTCAACCACTGCCCCCCCACAACCTGTGCACCTAGCACAGTAGATACCATCCTGTGCACTCCAGTCCTGGATTCTTCATTGGCTAACACCACTCCAGTCATGGAGGTAAGGAGGTGATATGTTGATTGTCATCCCTGTAACAGTGCCTCATGTGGCAAAAGTTGCGTCCTGTGAGGGCAGTATATACCACCCAAACTTATGATGACACACTATGATACTCAAATAAGTAGTCCACATGTCCACACATCTCCAGAGAGGTAGCCCTCAGTGTCGCACATACCAACGACCTTAGTCTTAGGATGTTGTGTATACTTTGGTACAAGCCTCTATGGACCATGTGCATCAGTGCACTGCGCCTGGCAGGAAATGTGTCTGGCCAGTCAGGCACAGGTAGTTTACCCTTCAGGATGTCAAAATGTTGTATTGTTTGTCATGGTACCTCACATCACATTCCATGTAGGATGTGCCTGGCCTACATAATGTTAGTGGGCTGCCGCTGACAGTGCAGGTCATGACCAGGGCTGAGGAAAGTCATCAGATGAGCAAAAGAGTGTCTACCTAAGCTATAGTTGTGTGTAGCATGTGACATGGACACCTGTAATATGTTGACTCTTGATGAAGGTTTGTGCTAGATGTCAAAATAATGTGTATCAACCCTACAGTTCTCCTCAAACTTCCGGTTACAATCTGTTTCTACATCTATTGCATCCATACTGGTCAACGCCCATCAGAAGAAGGCCATTTGGAAAGCCATCATCCTGAACGTGGGGGCCCCGGGGGACTACAACCAGCGTAGTTTCCACTGCAGGAAGAGGTGGGAGCACCAGCGGCGCGGGACCTGGAAGATCACAGAGGTCTAGCTGGGGAAGGCCTCCCAACATGGAAAGGGCACGTGCCAGTCCCTTACCCCACTAATGGCCCACATACTGACGGTGGCCTACCCAGACCTTGATGGGCAGTTGCGGGCTCAACAATAGTGGCAAGGGGGTGAGTCCTGGCCAAAGTCATACATGTTACTCTGTCAACTTTGTGTGTTACAGACAGGCATGTCCAAACCAAGATTAATGGTGGGCCATGTGCGACACACAAGTTGAGTCATTGTGAGTGTAAGTGTGGTAGTAGGCACATGCTGCTCTGCTTTGCCTATTGTCTTTCAGACCTGGAGGAAAGCAGAGTCCTATCGACATCAAATTATCTCCTTTTGTGCAGACACCTGACTGAGTGAAGTGAGTAATAATCTCATGCTCTCAGTAAATCTGGGTGACAATTGGACCACACAGCATGCTTGTGTGAGGAGTGATGTGCCCTCACTATTGTCTCTCATGTGATGGTGGCCCTATTGCATATGACATGACAGAGTTCACAGTACATGCAATGACTGTACAACAGTTCCCATTGGTAAGTACTGGTTATACAGTGACATGAGAGTAAAAACTTCACTGGTGCCATCAGCATTAGTGCCTACATGTTCGCCAGTGTGCATTTGGCAGTTGATGGTTCATCTGCAGTAGTGTTTCCAAATAATCATTCACTGACTGGTGACATGGTTGAGTGAGTGAGATGTAGAGCTGTGGGGATCCTATATCTGTGTATGCACTGATTCTTACAATGCAATCTGAGTTTGCAATACAAAAGACTGGTGTGATGTGCCTGGACATTGTGTATTACGAGGCACTCACCTGTGCTCCAGGTTGTTTCACCTTGATGACGATGTGAGGAGAAGGTCCCCAATCCCTCTAGAAACTAGCAGCGTGATACCAAGATATAATTTAGGATTAGTCCGGTAATCTCAGGGGGGAAAAGGGGTTGGGATGACAAGAGAAGAGAAACAAGAAGATTAAAGCGGTCTTCTTTTAGGGGGACCAGGACTTCAGGGGGCTTGAGCATTCACAGGATACAATAAACAGGAATGTAACTGGATAGTGGCTTGAGTTTTCTACTAGACTCCTAAGTACAAAACACAGAAGATAAACAATGTGTATATCTGTGAGGCAGTATCTTCTTACAGTTATCATAAACTTGTAACCAAAAGTCTCCAATAATTTTTACCTACAGACTACGTAGGTTTTAATCGAATTTTGGGTTGATCTAACAATCTACTTGTCGATTTATGCAATCTGCAATAAACAATACAATCATTAACATACTGTCAAATAAGTTTAACAATCATGATAGCATTTAGTTATGTTCATCAGCATAGGTACCTGAATCCTTATATGCCCAGCTTAGGATCAGATGCCTTAAGTGCACAGAAGTTCAAATGCTGCCAAAACAACCTTCTGCCATAAAGGAACAAAATACTGCATACAAAATAATAGTAGTCAAAACCACATCTGTGCTGTTGTGATTCTTAAGGCTAACTTTGCTTTGCGATAACTATTTTCACACTTTTAAAAAGGCACAATCTTCTTTGTTTTATAAATGTCAGTAGTTTCTGAGTACTACGGGAAAACTCGCCGTAACACTCGAGATGAAGTGTTTTCCTTCTGTCCAAGAAATATAGTTCTGATAATTTGCGCAGTTCAAAGAGCAATGTTCCAAGTTCTAAAAACAATGTTCCACGTTCTAATGTAAGCAGACTCACCGTGGGATAGTTGTCTTCCAAAAAATACCTTAAAGCATGTTTTCTCAGGGAACACAACGCGGAAGAAGACGTCGGACCGGAGACTCAGCCTGGAACCAGGAAGCCAGGAAATTACTGATGCAAGGCTGTCAAGCAGGAGATGCCGATCGGAAAAGCTGGAGCCAGGTAAGTGTGTTGAAGCAACGAGGCCAAGCACTGAATAGTGAAGAGGAGTGGTTTAAACAGGCTCCTAAGCAGGTGCTGGGTGTGCTCCTGGGTGTGGCCCAACTGTCTTTCAAGCCCAGGGTTTGTGGCAAACTGGGTGTGGCTTTCAACTGTCTTTCAGGCCCAGGGATTGCTGGGTGTGGTCCTGGGTGTTGCCCAACTATCTTTCAGGCCCAAGGTTTGCACAGAATAACTACACATTATTCTATTACATATGGCATGCTAGAGCCACAGTTTAAGAACATGACATAATACATGAACATAATTTACAGTAAACACATATATGAACAGGATGGTATTCCATGATTTGAAATGGAAGCAATCCATACATTAACAGGATGCCTTGTACAAGATACCAGTGTTATATTGCCATTTACTCTGTTTCTGCTGGTATGTGTTCAAATAAAGGTGGACAGGGAAGGAGACGTGCATGGGACAATGCATCTGTAACAGTGTGACTCCAGTGAGGCCATATCCTCATGTCATAGGAACACCCAAAACCTTCATAGGTGTATGTATTGGTTTGTGGATATACAATCTGTGACTGGCATCATCACCTGTACCAAGAAGGATTGAGGATGTTAATTTCGCTATATGGAGTCTTGTGTGGTGTGAATTCAGAGTATCTATCTCCCAAATGTTTGGACCTCAATGGTTTCAGGGAATTTTATCTGTGAAATGTGATAGATAGCTAAACTATATATGTAGAAATTTCAAAATTCAATTTCAGTAGTCAAGTGATGTAATTTGGAGTCCAAATCGTCATCCGAGTGCTATGAGCATTTGTATGTGACATGATGTCTACCACAACAGAAGGATCAGTTCCACCTTCATCCTTGTCCGCCACCCCCAGTTCCATCACCACCCGTCCTGTTGTCCACCCACAAATTGGCCATTCACGCTCCCTTAAGAGGGGTGGGCTCTCCTTCGCTGCAGGCACTTCAGCCCCTGCCCCTGTTAGCCCTGCTGCCCTGAGTGAGGAGGCTATTGACCTCCTGAGGAGCCTCTCTGTGGGTCAGACTGCAGTGCTGAATGCAATCCAGGGCTAAAGCACCCAGATGACCCAGATGGTTGACATCCTGGAAGGCATTCACACTGGCATGTCTATCCTACAGAGGTTTTTTCAGGCTCTGGCCTCCTCCTTCACAGCAGCCCTCCACTCTTCCTAAACGTCCACCTCCCCTCCTGCCCGTTCCCCACCAACATTCCCTCTTCCCAATCCTATCCAAAGCACATGCACACTTAAGCATGCACACATTTCAACAGACCCAAGCACCACACACAAACCCAAGACATCCTAGACACTCAAACATGCACACACACAGCAGACACTCACCTCCCTCACCATCCCACCACCCAGCATACCCCCAGGCACCACAGAAATATACACTGCCCCTCCACAGACACACCATTTCCTGCAGACACCACACCAATATACACTGTCAAATGTAAATGTAAATGTAAATGTCAAGGTACTTATAGAGCGCACTGTCACCAGACGGCCACCTTACGGTGTCGCCTTTGCGGTTTCCTGGCGCTGATACTCATACCGCTGTGGAACCCCTCCTGGCTTTCCCTGTGAAGTGTCCACTCCTGGGCACCCCCAGGGTGAAGCCAGGCATCCTTAGCGCTGTTGGGGTCAGTATGGAGGCTAAGCAAGCTATTGCCCAGAGTTGCAGCATGGGGCCCCTGATTAGAATGGGCACCGAGGCGAGAATAGACAGGTCCGAGGAAATTGAGCCCGTGCCCCGCCGAGGCGGGAATCGAACCCTGGTCCCTGGCCAGAACTCTGCTTTAGGGTCTGCCGCTCTAACCATTGAGCCACACTCCTCCACCAACACACACTGTCCCTTCACAGACTCACCCATGCTTGCGTCCATCACAGCAACAGCCACAGAGATCTCCACAGACACACTCATACATGCAGAAACCACGGCAACACACACTGCCCCCTCCACAGACACACCCATACCTGCAGACATCACAGAAACTGCCACAGACACACCCATACCTGCGTCCATCACAGCAACAGCCACAGATCCCTCCACAAACACACCCATAACTGTAGACACCACAGCAACACACACTGCCTCCTCTACAGACACACCCATGCCTGAAGACATCACATCAACACACACTGACCCCTACACAGACACACCTATACCTACAGACATCCCAGAAACAGCCACAGACCCCTCCACAGACACACTCATGCCTGCAGAAATCACAGCAACAGCCACAGATCCCGCCACAACACCCAGAACATCCACAACACTCCTACCTAAAAAAACACATACGCTCACAGTCACCCACACAACAGCCACCATCACAACAGACAATGCAAACAGCAGACCCACCACACACTTCTACTCTCTCTTCCTCCCAATTGCAACTCCATCCCAAACACTCTAAATGTTTTCCTCATGAATCTCTTTATTTGCCCTTAAGTTTCAGAAACCTGCCTGAGTCCCAAATACTCCTTCCACACCCAAACCCATTGCTTCCACTTCCCACCCCACCCCTGTAAAACAGCCTTCCCACCATCCTAAAGCCAGCCCTAAAGAGAAAAAAAAGAAAACAAAACCTCTCTTAAATCTACCGCAAAAAGTACCAAACCCAAGAAGCCCCCTTCCAAGGATAACCCACCCCTCCCTAAAACTCTGCCTTGCCTTCCCAAGTACCATCTTCAAGATGCCTGCTGTGCCCAATGGATGCCCCTTTCGGAGGAGGTTCCATGGCAGTGTCAGTAAGGGCAAGTGAAGTATCACAGCCTTGTGCTGTGGCATATCTTGTTTATATGGACTGCCCATTGGCCTTTGTTTGCGTTGATGGGTTGTTTGAGTTTGAATAAAACCTATCCTCTTTTAGAAGACATGGGTCCCACCCTCAGATTTCTACTTGATATTCTTATTTAGCTATTGATGTGTGAGCACAGATGTGTTTGTTTGATTCCTGATTGCTGATCCAGTTGTTGTGGTTAATATGATGTGCCCTTGGAGCCAGTGCTGGAGTTAGAAAGGACAAAGGGAAATGTATGATGGATGTTTATGTGGGTTTACATCTTCTTGATGGGGCAGGAATTGCTGTGGGTGACATACTAAGTGGAAAGTATTTCAGTTTGGCCTGGCCACTGTCCACATTATTCAGGTTACACTTCTTTCTATGATGTAGGCTGTATATGTGTTTGATATTTTGAAGTTAGATGCTTGTTTCTCCACACATGAAGGGTGTCAATTTGTCACACCTTGTAGTAGTTCTGCTAGGACATGTGTCCATTTTACAGTGTTTGCCTGACACCTACTTTATCTAGATGTGTGCCACATGCTGTTAGTGCTGTGTTTACTTTACTAAGTTGCAGTTTCCCATTCACATGCCACTTATGCCATTTAGTTATGCTATTTGATGTCCCTGATATACTTCAGTTCCCAGGAGTTTGTCAGGCCTGTGCAAAACTGTACTGTGCCCCAGGGTCCCAGTCTTTCAAAGTTTCCCCTGATTGAGGCATGGCTATCTTGCAGAGAGTGTTTCAATTGTGCCCTTGAAATGTTTCTCACTCTGATTCTACGTACTCCCATTGACTGGCATTGCCTTTTCACGTGGGTGATGTTTGAGGGTCTAATATAGAGTTGGAGCAGATAAGGTGTGCGTCACTTTACTGACACATCCATACAGATGTTTCTTTTATATCACAACAGAACTTGGGATGTGTCCTATCATGTGAGTGTGTCACGTTCACTATAGTATCTCTGGTTATAGTTGCAGTGGCAAGGTCTCCTGGTAGTTCTTGTCAGTTCAATGTCACTTTCCTAACACTTGAGTAATGATAACCTGCATGAGTAGTGAACTTCAGTAGTGACATGGGAGACAAGTGAGAAGAGGCAAATTGAGTCTAGCATCTGGGTTACAATTGGAGTGAAAAGGCCTCATGTTAGCTGCAATCAGTTCAATGTCACTTGAGCAACACTTGAGTAATGGTAACCGCCATTATAAGTGTAGATAATTAGAAACATGAGAGACAAATGGGAAAGGGAAAAAGTAATGTGTAAAAGATATTAATAGGGGTGATATTGTTGAAGAGGTGGTGTTGTGGAACACAAAAAAATGTGCACATCAATATCAGTGTACATAATTTACAAGCACGTCCATTTGTGTGCAGTGTGCCTGTGCAGTACCAGTGTTTTGGCCTAGATGGGCATCTTACAGATGTATTTGTGACGATTGATAAGAAACAATCGCAGACAAAGTCCCTGTATATGTGTCAATTACTTGAGGACCACACCTGGTCCCTGGCGGTTCATCCTTTTGCAGAGGAGTCAATGGCAACAAGTAGTTGTATGACTAACCGCCGACTTTGACCATGATGGACTGGGTTTTGAAGGTGATCAAAGAGGTAGAGCAGCTGTAAGACGTGCATGATGGGCTCCATGTTGCTAGAAGACGAGTAGAGGTGAGTTTCAGCAATATATGGCTCTCTTTCTGCCACCTCAGATACAGTGGTTGGACCGCCAGGGTGACGCTGGCTGCAATGCAGCAACTCATAATTGGGTGGGCAGTTTCAGTGACTGTCCATGTCTCCCATGGCCCCATTAGAGCGCTCTGTGGCCACAGTGGTCGGAGTTGGCTGGCGGTATCATTGGTTTGGCAGCGGGCCTCTTAGGCCCAGCCACCCAACTCGTAATACGGCGGTCGGACTGCAGAGCTTACCACGCTTGAACCACCGGTACAGTAGTCCATGGGACTTCCAAACTCGTCATAAAGCCCTTAGGGTTTTTTATGTGGAATCTTTGCCCTGTTGCAAACTTTTTCTGCAGGTCCTAATAACTTGTGAGGAACATAATGGAGACAAGTTGTTAACTGTCATCTGCACACTGGGTTACTCTTTAATGCAAACATTTATAACATGTTCAATAACTCTACACACTTAAGATACATTAGAAGCACATGCATTTTGTAAACACTTACACTTATTAGCTGGACCCGGGCTGAACAAAATTAGGGCGAGAAGTAATATGGTACTTGCCCGCCACTATGTAAACTATAAAACAAACTACCTCAATCACTGGATGAGGTCATCAGTGACGTCATTAATGATGTCATTTGAGATGTCATCAATGATGTCATAAATTATGTCATAGAACATGTCATAAGTGATGTAGCATGTTAGGTCACAAGGAGTACATGGCAGGGGCGCAGGTTATAGTTAACTCTTCCAACTACACCTGGTGAATTTCTCATTTCTTTTTAGTTCAAAACGTTAATGTTGTCAATGACAATTTCACCTAAATTTAACTTCCCTTTAACCTTTCTTTTTTGCAGTGAATTGTAAGTTTTTTAAAATCTTAAAATAATATTTTATTACTATACGTAAAGCCAACCCCTGCCATTCCCGGCCTTCAGCCATGCATGGTTTGGGGTTGGCCACAGGGCCTTGTGTTTTCTAAAGGGGAAGGGGGTCAAGTGGCCCACCTCCTTGAGCCTTAGTAGGCCCTGGGGACCCTATCCCCGATGGCCTTTTTTTAAAGGTGATGAGGGCCGGCTGGACCCCCTTCCCAAGCTTTTTAGGCCCTGGGAACCCCAGTTAATCAACATAGGTGCTAACACCTTTAATGAAGAAAACCCCTATTTCATTTTGACCTCAAACAAAACAGCAATTGGGGATGGAAGGGTTAAGTGTTTTGCAGTGCTAAAGAGTAAATCTACAAAACCCTTAAAATATGAATGCAAGTCAAGATTTTTTTTTCTGAATGCTCTAGCTCGCACTCATCCCAATGCCCATCTGAAAGCTCTGTTCACCAGAGGATAACCCCATATATAATTTCACGCTCTAAAAGCTAAATTCTAATTCTACATCCTACTTGCTTCCGTGATTAGTAATAGAAATGCAATGAGAATTTATATTTATAGTAGCAACCATCAAATATTTACAGAAGCAATTAAGGGACTGAACTCCTTGGCAAAGAAATGATATTAATGAGATGTGATCATAATGGAAAAGTATATTTTTTCTATTTTCAAATAGCACTGATTTGTGAATTGCTCCCTGACATGAAAATTAAACATGACCTATTAAATGTTTGTTTCCTGCGATTTAAAATGTGCTAAATAAAACAATTCGAAATAGCAGCTGAGCAACTTTTTTCTGATTTGGGTGGCTGGCGCTGACCAAATACAAGTCGATGCTCCATTTAATCTTACATGTACAACATACACCCACGCTCCTGTTTCTATAACATTACTGTGGACCCCCGAATTTTAAAACAAGGAGTATTCCTGTGTACAGAATTTCGAAGTGAAAACCCAGAGCAGACCATCGAGGCAGAAGTCGTCGGAAATGTTTTTTCTGTGAACAATTAAGGTATGGAAGAACAATAAATAACAACATTTTACTTGCTTCCAAAAGGTCTAAAATGGTACTGCTTTCCCAAAGCCCGAAAAAAACAGTACTGCCAGCATTCATCGCATAGATACCAAAGGGCCAAATGTCAAGTGAAAAGCCCCGCCATTTTATAGAACAAGCATTTGCAATGCAATAGGTCTCGCATTTGTGAGAGCTTGAGCTATTGGGGTTGTAAATGACAATGCCTTTTATTTATGTGTTTTGAAAACCTGCAAGTGGTGCTTAAAAACGCACTTTGTACTTGTAATCATTGCTTAGGAGAAGCAAGGCTGTCAGTAACTGCGCCTCTTTTACTGCCAGCCTTGCATCTCGTAAGCAGCGGCTATAAGTACAAAGTGTGTGTTTACGCAGTGCTTGCAGGTTTTCAAAACACATAAATAAAAGTCCCTGGGCCATATGTAGGTAAAATGTGTTTTGCGATTCTCAAATTGCGATTTTTAGGGAATCGCAATTAGAGAATCGCAAAACGCAATGTAGGTAGGAATAGCAAAATATATTGCGAATCCCACATATTCCTTATTTGCGAACCGCAAATTGAGATTCGCAAATAAGGAATACCTTGCCATTCATTCCTATGGGCTAGAATGCCCATAGGAATGAATGGGAAGACATTCTCAATTTGCGATTTTCAAATAGAGAATCGCAAATTGAGAATGCAATTTCAAGGTTGCAAGGGTGTCAATAGGACACCCTTTTGCACCCCTGAAATAAACATGTGTGCACATGTGGCGCACATCCATGTGCTAAGGGCATGTATGTGCGCCACATGGCACTTTGAAAAATGCAAAAAGTGCATTTTTCAAATAAATCGCAAATTACCACCAACCTGAAGTTGGTGGTAATTTGCGATTCCTTAAGCCAAAATCGCACAACTTGGGTGCTTCCTACATTGAATTTAAGGAATCGCAATTTGGGATTCCTTAAATGCATTCGCAAAATAAGGAATCGCAAATTTTGCGATTCCTTATTTTGTGTGTGGGTTGTTGTTTGCTACATAGCACACTGCCCAAATTGCGATCCCAAATGCTGAAATTCTGCGAATTTCAGCATTTGCGATCACAATTTGGCTTCTTACATATGGCCCACTGTCATTTACAATGTCAATAGCGCAAATTCTTGCAAATGCTACACCTATTGCATTGCAAATGTTTGTTCACTGTTTACTACACCACTATTAATTTACTGCATTTGCCCATGTATTACATCTATCCTGAATGTTTCCATTTTAAATAAAAAATAAAAACTGAATGCAGTATGCATGGGAGTAATTTAGTTTAAGTACGTTTTGTTCACGGGGGCAAATATTGCTGATATTATTCCAACAACTTTGTGAAAGGATTCTATGATCTGGAATTACACTTCGATTACTGGGACTGAAATCGCATTAAGTGTTGGCCATTACGGGCAATTTAGGGGTTATCAGAAGTAATAAATATTACCCTGCGAAGATTGGCCATTCTGCTTTGGTGAAGAAGCAGGTGAAAAAAAGAAAATGATGAACTCAATGAGAAAATCAGGGCCAAGGAATACAAAAAGAGCCCGGATGATGTCTGCAAAGAAGAAGAAAGATTTTTTAGTATATATCATAACCCGGCTGTGTCTTGGACCCTTTGCATAATTAGAGCCTAGCACAGAATAATCCCTTGAGTTTTAAAGATTCTTAGGGGCATATTCACAAGGACCTATCGCCGAGTTAACTGCACTTTATCGCAGCCAAAGTTGCGATAAACTTATCGCCCCAATCACAAGCTGGTGTCAACAGCCCACAGCACCAGTATACCCGCAATAGCAGCCGCAAATAACATCGCCACAGATGACCCCCGCTACTATCGCTAATGAGATGCAGAGTAGGCGTTCCTGTGAGAAAAGCCGCGACAACACCACACCTCAACATTCTCAATGACCAGCCAGATCGTAATAAGCAATAAGAACACAAAACAGGCGATAAGGTGCATTAGCACCCGGAACCTAACACCTGCTCAGACCTGGTGCAAAGTCGGATGACAGCCTGCACCACAAAAGAGAGCCCAGCCCACAGCCACATCGGAAGGGCAACAGATGCCATGGAGCCACTGGTCAGGCGGCCTGGACACCCAAGAGGGCCACAACACCCACCGCCACCACCCCAGGACTCCAACCCCCACCCGGAACCCCCCCACCTGACCACCACAGAGGCAGCGCAGACAAAGACAGCGGACCCCCAGGAAACGCTCCAGCCTCACAGACCCAACACTTGACAATGTTATTGCCCACTACAGGCTCAAAAGGACAACCATCGTATGCATCCTGACCATCATCGCCCAACAGGCCGACGGCACCAACACAGTGGACAATCAACATTCCACCCCACACAAATTTGCTGGCTGTGGTGCACCTGTTGGCCCTTGGTACCCACAACCAACACCCGCCAGAGTCGGAGGAGTCTCACAGCCAGCCACATCCAAGTCCCTCACACCTGTCCTGGACATCACCATCAGCCAGGTACCCCAGTCCCTATTCATTCAACACAATGCGTAGGATCCGCTGGACACCAAGCAAGGACCATACGCCATAGCTGGATGCACGCACGTGTTGGGGGAAATCTACAGCACACATGTCCTACCTGTGCCCCCTGGTGGCACAGCACACAATCACCGCAACAGAAAGCACACGTCTCACATCAATGTGCAGGCAACATCCGAACACCGTGGGACCTCCACCCATGTCGCCTCCAAATACCCAGCCAGTGTGCATGATTCCTTCATCCTCTGACAGTCCATCAGCAACCAGCATTCCCAGGATGGCACCAAGGGAAATGCACAACCCCATGGCAAGTTCCAAATGAACACCCCACTCAACTCCACAACCATGCAACTCACAACTCTGGCAATGCACATGTCACAAAATCACAACCAACATGCAAAACAACATGTCCACCCACCAGACACGACAGAACAACTCACAATGGTAACCTGGGCAAGCCGTGAACATGAGCCATCAACGGTATGGCACCTCAGCCACACACTAGCCGAATGTAGGGAGAGGTGGCAACCAGGCATGCGTGAAGGATGCAGGAGAACCATGATTGGGAAAGTGCACAATGTCAAGAGTGGCAGAGATGTGCTGGACAGACCGCAGTATGCAGAACACACCCATATCCATGGCGACATACACCTCTGGTGTATGGAGTGTAGTGGACAGTGGGCGTAACCATGTCACCCCAGCCAGTGGGTGAGTTTGTGTAAATGTTGCCTGTTACGCCCCCCTGTAAGCGTGAGTGGAGTGGGATGGCCCGGCGTGCGCCAGGCCAGTGTAGGGGTGTGAATAAAAAGCACGTAGCCCTGGGTGTGGTCCTCTTCCGGAACGTCCAACGTCACTGCCAGGGCGGCACCTCTCACCTCGCCATGAGGCCGACGCCGCCCTCGTGAGTGGAGTTGCCTGTGATCCTGTGCACCTGCTGTACCCCAGGCTGCTGGACCCCGAACCCGTCAGGCCCGCACCTACGCAGCCAGGCCACACTGATCAACTTCCGACACCGGCGTGTGTCAAGGAGGGCCCACCACATGCCTGCGCAAACTCCAAGCCCAAGGCCCGTGACCTTGGCAGCCTCCTCAGACCATCACAGCCTCCACGACACAGGCCCTCTTTAGTCCTTTCTTGTTGACGTACTCTACTGCCTCCTTCGGCCTACACCACGGTCAAGTAGGTCACACATGTGGAACTGAGTCTTGATTACACGATGTCAGAGTACATATGTTCATTGCAGATTTTATATCAGTGTACTCCCTTCGATGTGGTGCCACCAACTCTGTGCATGGCATTCTTACGACACATGTCTGTTGTCCCCTGCTGACTTCCGCCTTTGGCCTACACTACGGACAAGTAGGTCACACATTTGGAACTGAGTCTTGATCATACATTGTCCATGTACGCACAATAAGGAAGATTCTACTTCACTGTACTCCCTTCAGTCAGGTGGCAGTAACCATGTGCAATGCATCCCAACGACACTTGGCTGTGGGCCCTTGCTGACCACTGCCCCTGGCCTACAGTGTGGTCGAATAGGTCACACACAATTTTGAATTCAGCCTTGATTTATTTATGGCTGACTTGATGCCATTGTACAGGCCTCAACGCAGACTGCATCCCCTTTCAGCCCCGGTGCCACTATGTCTATTCCCCGAGACCCATTGACACTTTCTGGTTGGACTTTGGTGGCGACTAGGTCCATGGACTTGGGGCTGTCGTCGCCATCATGGCGGTGATACTGACTTTGTGGCGAAAACGAGGCTGTGGCATTCTACCCCACCATTTGCTGCTTCCGGACAGCTTCCACCCTCTGCCTCATGCCCTGGTGGACACCTTCCACTGTCCCCCGCAACCCTCTGCAACATACACCTCGGACATTGATGAGGACCCGCTCAGGTCGCATGGCCCATCTGACTGCACCGCAAGTCACCGTCCCGTGGCTGGGTGCCTGTGCTGGCCGCATTGCATCCATGGCCACTAACTCTGTGCTGGTCATGTCCGGGACCCCTTCTTCTGAGATATTGGATGGTCTCTGAAGCAATGGCCTTGGGGTCATCAATGCCATGTGTCTGTGGCCCTACGCTGTACGCAGCCTCCGGCCTCAACTGCGGCCCACCAGGGCTCACACATCAAATTGAGTTCCGACTGGCCTGGGTGTCGTATCACCGTAGGAGGCACACGCCGCCACCGCCAGGACCGACTCCAACCGCAAAATGCCTGTGTCGACATGGTCGTACTGGCAGACAGACGGAGTTGCCTCCACATGTCGTGGATGTCATCTTCTGCCTGATCCCCTGCTCAGTACTCCTGGTGCCACTGACTCGGTGCACCACGAATCATCGTCCATTACTGTCTTGGTTATGTACAGTGGTGGGTTCATGCAGCAATGTCACCTCAGGCGGTCTGGGAGACCAGGGATGAAGATGAGGAAGATGATACAGGTGCGACACCCCCCACTGCAGCTGCATCATGCAGGTCCCGAAGGGACAGAATCCTAGACATTCTCTTCACATGAACGAGCTCAGCTCTGGTGCCCCAGACTCAGCGCACTGCAACTCACGGACACTTCTGTTTGCTCATTGTGTGCCCTCTGGACTTGCTCAGGCTACCTCCATGATGCTCCGCAGTTTGCCCTGTAATGCTGGTGTTGACTGTTTCCGTATTCATTGAGTTAACTGTTGTATTTGTTGCCAGCACCAACAACTCCCTGAGGGCTGGCTTGCACCCACCCCACATACTTCCAGCACAGGCGTCACTGTACATGTGGCCCTGCCAATAAAAGGGCCGGGCGCACGTGCCCGTAGCCAGTTCGACATAATATCTGCGTGTGTCCCTGTGGTCTTGTTGTATGCATGAGGGCCCTGGGCCCTAGGACATTACATTGTGCTGTGTACAGCGGACACAGACATGTCACCGCAGGCAGCGGGTTAGAGCTTGGACATGTAGCTGTATCGTCACCCACTTAATTCGTAAGGGACGTGGACTGTGCCGTCGTATGCAGAGCAAACGTGGGTGTTTGACTGATATGTGCGTGCCCCTGGGCGTGGTTCTGTACTAGGAATGTGCATCTGCATGTGTCTCTATGGCAGTGTGGGTCTCCTTTGTGGGGTGTAGGTGGTCCCTGAAGGGTAATAGACACCCACGTATGTGTTCTGTTATGCCTTCCATGGGTTCGGACCACACCCACACCTGTTGGGCCACCTCTTTTTGGCGTTCCGCCACCTGGCATTGGTGTGCCATGTGTGGGTTTGTGAAGTGTTGTGTGCCAGCCGTGCTTGCGGGTGCTTTATGCTGTGTGGTCTGTTGCAGGAGCTGGGTTCTCCTCTAAGTGGGTTGTCTGCCCTGGTCCTGGTGGTGGGTTGAATGGGGTGTCCATGGGCTGTTGTAGGGTGTCGGTGTCGAAGGTGTGGTGGTTGTCTCCGTCATCACTGATGGGTTGTCTGGTGTGACCTGCTGGAGATGTTGTTTGTCCCTCTGCAATGTGAAGGGGAGATGCATGTTGACATTGTGTTGACATTTATGTTGGCGTGTTGTTCTTGTGGACATGCAGACTGTGTGACAATGTACATCATGACTGTTTGGGAGGTGCTGGCAATTTGAGTTGGGACAGTGGACAGTGGGCATGCGCATTCGTGAGGAAGAAGATATCCAGGAAACAGCAAGATGGAGCCCCGGGACGCGGCAGATCAGGTAAGTAATTTTTCTTTATCTAATGTCTGTAATAATTGTAAAATGAGGGCGGGAGGGAGGCGGGTGGCACGTAGTGGGGCTACGCGAAGTGTGCGGGTGGGTGTAGATTTGCCCCCACTCCGTATTGCTTCACGTAGCCTCACTACACCCACTTCGCCCAGGGCTGGCTTCCATGTCATGCCAGCGCCTCTTGCCCTCCTCCATTGGCCTCCTTGATACTCCATCTGCATTCAAGATAGTCTGATTGTGGGTCAGTTGCTGGTAGTGTTCTGTCACCTCCGTGACGCTGGTCTTGTTTTCCTGCGATCTGCACCCCGTCTTCCTCACCCTCTTCTCCTTGGCCTTCCCCGACCCCATTGTTCCTTGCTGGTGGTCTGTGGGGCTTGTGGGGTTTGCGTTGTCCTCTGCGCTGGGTCAGGGTGCATCCATGTTGCTACACACTTTGGATTCTTTCTGGTGTGTTGTTTTTGTTGCTTTTATAGTGCATTTTCCTACCAGACGCGTGGGATTTGCTGGCCTTCTGCTGGTTTTCGCGGCTTTTTATATCGCAATTGGCCTCTTCGCAGCTTTTTTGGCATTCATGTTTCGCGTTTTTGCGGAATGGTGTTGATATTTGCACGCCCAGTAGACGCGTTATCTGGTGACTATCGCATGCTACCGTCGCATTGTGAATACTTGGTTGGCACGGCGTAATTTTCCCACGATAGGCTGCGATGTTGAGAGTTGCGTTGAGCTACTCTTGCGGTAGTTATCACACGTTCTTGTGAATATACTCCTTAGTTTTGACAGTTGATTGGCTGAATCACAGCTGCCTAGGCCCTAGCACTGAACAATATCAATGATTAGATGCACACAAATAAGCTTGAAAGCAGTTTATATGAACGTGGTGTGCCTATCCACTGCTTAAACCATGGGCGAACCAATTAATCAATCACTGGCTACCGCTAACTCAGCACAAGATGCGTTGGGTAAACACTGAGGAGTGTGCATATTTATAACGAAGCGAAGTGCACTTTGGGGCAATGTACTGATGCATCCGACAGCAGTGCTTGTCTCTACCATCTGTGCTCTTCAGACAGAAGCTCTCTCCTTACCACTGCCTGCTGCCCCTGCTCTAGGGCTAGCGTGCCCACAATGTTTGTATTGGAAAGACACATACTTGTAAGGTAGTCAATCTTTCAGCAAGCTCTTCATTGGCCAACACTCGGTCAGCAGACATACTGTATTCATGTATTAAATTTCTCGATCCAGAGCTCTGCCACATAATGGATAGTGCCGCTGTGATGTACTGCTCATAGATAAAGAGCATCGGCAGGATATGTGTACATGAAGTGCTGCGTGGGTGTGTTGTATTGGGTGCCTCCGTGTGCTACTGCCTGTTCCACGGACAAAGCCAATCCAGGCTCTGGGCATTTCGAGAGAAATAATGCATTGAGACAGGAGCTCGGCGAAAAACAGTAAATTGTGATCTCGAATGTGGTGTACTGACAGTAAGCGGGCATGTGATTCTTTCCAACCCCAAAGGCATCACTCATAAGCCAAATGAGGTTCCCCCAACAGATACAGATCTTACCTCACACTTTCCATTCCATTGTCTTAAATCTGACTGTCACTGACTGCCTTGTGTTCCACTTCTAAACTTCAAAAATCGAAAGAGCTTGCTTTCTTCAAAAATCAAAACAGCTTGCTTTCTGTAAAAACATTAACAGCTAGCTCGCCATATTGCGCTCCAGGGGCCGTGCCCGTTCTTTAGCCGAGCTGAATGTGAAGTAAGGGGCGTGGTCGCCATTAAAATGAAAGCACGTATGGGCGCTTTTACAAAAATAAAAAGCATTTGTTTGAAAAGCAGGACATGAAGCGCAATACGGCGAGCTGGCCTATAGATAAGCGCACGGCAGCCGGAAGACTGGCTGCGGGCGCCATTGTTGACTGTTTGCCCGGGTGCCCCGCTGAAACCTAAAGCGTGGCTCCTGGGGGTTGGGAGGGGGCTGCGGGTGCCAGTGTTGACTGTGTGCTACTGCTGTTAATTTAAAAGGGAGAAAATGCAGAGGTCTGCATAAATAAATAAGTTATATTTTTGGATTGCACTTCGCGACCGAATAAAACAAGCTCTCGCCATTGCGTAAAGGCAGCCGCTTGTTTATATTTGTATCGCGCTTTCACTTTGCCAAAGGCGACTGAAACAAGCTCTCGCCATTATGTCATTATGCGAATAAGACCCATTAGTTAAAGGAGACTGTATAACGCTGCAAGCAAAAGACCCAGTCCGGATGGACCGTCCTAAAAAGAGACAGGGCGGTAACAAAGAAGCCTCATTTTTTGAATCGGAAGCCAGCGTTTAGCATAAATGATGATGCCAGCCAATAAGAATGATGGGCGGGTCTTCAAGTCCACTTCTGAAATCTCCTGAAGTACAATAAGCCTCGCAGAGCGAGCAGCGCATGCACGCTTTAACGCAGGTCTGCGAGACCTAAAAAGTACTTTGCTTGCTGTTCCTAGAGTTTTTCTCTTCCCATTGTAAATACATTTACGGTTGAACTGGCCTTCAGGGCAATCAGGCAATGCCCTATGTGCTGAACTGACAGGTCAGTGTGCAGGCCGTTTTTTTGGCTACTTTTGGGCTTGTTTTATGGTCTGCTGGTCCTGTTTTCACTGTTGATTTTCATTATATTAAAATAAGCATTGACTGAAACATGCTCAATTCCATGCCCTCTTCCATTCTTTGGTGTAACACCTATACAGCGCATCTTTACAAATTCAATTTACAAAGGGGGCCCTTTTTGAGTTATCTAATTACCTAAAGTGGGCCACTTTTATCTTGGTGCCCGGGCCTATTTCCTGCTCCAGTCCTACCCTGAATACAGGCCAAATAATAACAGGGCTGTTGGCTAAAAAAACACACAAGACTGGCTGAATATGTGACTTAAGACACCCAATACATAGAAAAAAACATCAAATGTTCACAGAGTGATTCTTATATTTAGATAACAGAAAAGTAATTTCCCACAATCATAAAATCCACCCAGCCATTCATTGCACACACTTCACAATAAAGGGGTTAATTCTCCAAAATAAAAGTCACAAGCCAAAGCTGTGAGCACTGGTCGTGTGACTTTTTAAATGGTCACATTACTGCAATTTCTGCAGTATCCCATGGCCAAGAAATAATGTCTATCCCGTGCTTTTTATATCCTAACGGGCTGCAATAGCAGAGCTCTCATTTTTGTGAAAAATAAATGACAATTTACTGAACATGTTAATTTTGGCTTTAGCCTCATTGATGTATGTCCCCATGTCATCTGCAACACCTTCAGTCAATTGTAGCCTTTTATCAAGTAGCACTTTTCAATACCGGGTTCATAATCTCTCTTTTAATTTGGCCTGAGTAAAACTGCAATTATGCTGACATATTTTGCGTAATTTCTGGTATTTTCTATTTTGCATTATGCTTGTTAAGAAAAATATCCAAAATGATGCTATTAGGCTACTTTGATTAAGTCTGCAACAATCACATTAAAGAATTAAAGTGAATGCGCCATTCGCTCTAAAAATGTACCCCAAATGCTCAGAAGCAATAGAACGTGAGCAGCTGTGGTTCGCAGTGTGTTCCTTTTTTGCACTTTTTTTTTTTAGCACAAAACGTGTTGTCTTGTAAAAAATTGACATGAACACTCATTTTGGGCTCAGAATGTGCAGAATGCAGCACACAGAGAAAGAGGAAAAAATGAGTGGGAATTAAATGTATTTCTCCTTGTTACGCCTCACCAGAGAAGGCGTAGTATTTTGACAGATTCCCAGGTTTACTATTGTTAGTAAACCTGGGAATGCGCCAAAAACCATTGGTGGATGCATAAGAACACCCATTCTCCCCACGGAACGGCTTCCCCTTCGGCAGAGTAACACAAGGCATCAACTTGCGCTGCCTTATGTGACTCCAGATTTACCATTTTTATATACGAACAATGGTCCTTAAACAAGAAAGATATCAAAAAGGATAAATATAGACTAGAATCAATATTATATTCAAAATGTCCAGCCAGACATACAATTTAATAATATAATAAATCCAAAAATATGATTGAGAACAACAGTGTAGTGGGACACAATCCTGTATCCTATTGGGAACATGACATATACATAACACACAAGGACATTTCAGGCAAGACAGGTGTAGCTTGTAAAAATCTCAATTGTATCAAGCTTAGTACAAACAGTCAATGCACTTTTTTACACAGTGGATTAATGTGCAAGCTGTTTCACATGGGTCGACGACGTTTCGATCCCTTTAACGAGATAGTAGGATCATCATCAGGACAATGAATAGGGCATGCCTGATTTGTAAGAAATTGCCTTTAAAAAAATTCTAACTCGCGAGTTAATTGAACCACGATTTTTACATCAATGTGATGTGGTGTCAAGGATAAAACCAAGTCTTCGGCGTGACAATGCGCTTTGCAATCAATTACAGTACATAGATAGAACGAAACACGAGTATCTCATCAATGTAACCAGGGGGGAATAAGTAATAAACAACTCTTCGGCGGCATGACAATGCACTGTATACCACGATGTCCTCAGTGGAACTTTCTGAATGACCAGATTTACCATGCCATGCAGAGAAATGCAAGGTGACTGCGTGGCATAGTAAATCTCACTTAAGTGCTTGTGTCACCTTGCGTTGCCTTACATGATGCAACAGCCATGCAAATCCTTTGTAAATCTGGGCACAGGACTTCATCTACTGGGTGTGGGCAATAGATGGCTAGGGGATATTATCTCCCCAGTACCTATGAGTGTCACTACACAGCTTTGTAAGTGCCTTGAGTGTGGAAAGTAGAAGGCTGTCTCCATCAGCATTATTAGGGGCCCAATATTTATCTTTAAGTAAGTCACCCCCTGTGCGCGGAAAGATTTAGAGCTCAGCTATAACTAGAGCCCTGTATGATATCAAAGTGCACTAATGCATCTACTGGAGTGTTGTGTGTGAACACTTAAAGCTGCAGTTGCATATCCTGATGGCTACACTATGGAGCTGAGTGGCACTTGGCATTTGGTTCCAATGGCACAGTGTGCGCAGGACCCATGTCTGGGCATACCCGTCCCACTTAGGGCGATACAAAAAAGTGATGGATGGAATGTTCGCAGCCACTGGTAATTACTTGGGTCGCATCCCAACCCGTCGTTATTTTGCACACCATGACACCTCAGTTTGGATCCAGCTACGTGCAAATTAGTCTTCCTCATGTCCAGAATATATCAGCATGCCTCCTGAAACCAGTCTTTTCTGACTGGACTTCGTCCATCCGGTCTTGCTTATGTCAAGCAGGGTGAGTTTGTAATTTTTCATCTCCACTGCCACTTGGGCTGTCTTTCCTTTCTCGCCCAGATTAACTCCTGAGATTCTGCCAGAGATGATCTCAACTACTGCAGGCGCACTTTGCAGATGTTATATCTTGCCTGAAGCTTGAAGGAAGACCACAGACTGCTGCCACAGTGTTTACCCTTCATTGGGAACAGTCTTCATGCCTTTCGCTGATTTCAGCCTTTTCTGTCAACAAGGTTTGCAGTACATCTCTTCCCCCTTAGAAACTCTAGACAGCAAGTTACTCTGCCTTCCATGCTCTCTTAGTATAGCACCTAGAAGTAAAACGTAAGGTTGTTAGGATCTAGATGACTTTTCTAAGAACATTTTAACAGTGCTGTGAATGTTCATTTTAGTCTCATTATTTACAATATGCCTTCTTGCCTTTTTATAATATTCTGTGTAGTTGTTTTAAATGCACTGAGAAACAGATTGTTCCGTTAGTAATAAATACTTTCAACTCTAAAGTGTTAATTTGTTTAGTACAGTATATGTGAAACTGCGAATAACCAAATAAGATTTGCTGCTGCTTCCACAGTGCCCCTGATCCCTTTATGGGATTTTTACTAAACCAAAAGCAATACTTCTATGTCAATTACACATTAAATGGAGTCTTGCAGGGCTACAATAGCTTGCCTTTCGCATTCATTGCTGGTGAACTGAATCAAGTTCATCCGTCTCAACCATGGGTGGTAAAGCACACCTGGTAGAATTAGCTAAAGTCATAACTTACACAACAGTTGACACCCACCATGGGGCCCATATTCTATGGTTAAGCCTTCAGTAGTTTTCAGTTATCACACACATCTGAACCATTATTATATCATTACAGAAACATCCGAAGTAATTATGGTTGCCTCCTTTTGGGGATAATAGAGCACCTATTTCTGTAGGTTTGTCAGGCTTGACGCCTAAAAGGTTTATTCCTCATTCTGTGTTTTAATCCCATCTCAATTGAAATCTAATCTATTCATGATGGCAACACCTATTGTAATCGGGGTCAATTGCCTGGAGGCAGTTACTTCACACCTCAAAGTTTGAGGTGTCCCCAAAGATGGAGGAAGAGGTTACTTTTGTAATAGCTGCGCATCCAGCGTATCCCTTTGAAGCTTTTTACTCCTATTGATACTGTCTCAGGGCAGTTTCAAGAATGTACGACTGTAGACCCTCCAGTACATCATAGGGAGTACTAAGTTTTGGAAATCCCTTTCACTTATCAGGAACACCAACACTGGTGTGGTGGTCAAAGGCCCCATGTGCAAAGATATGTCTGTTTGGGTCCTGTGAACAATGACGGGGCTATGTGGTCAGTTTTGGCTGGTTCCACTCCTGTTCCTCACCCTGACAACCTACCCCATGCTGTGATAGTAGGGGTATTAAATTAGACATACGCCTTACACAGGAGACTCATACAGATTGTACAACGTACTTTGACCTTCTGCGCAAATACAAACCATTAATCCACAAACTATTAACATTATCAGGGGGAAAGAGACGATGAAGCATTATCAAATGGCTTTATGGATAGCTAGAGACCAAATAGTTAGAAGCAATGAGTCCGTACATTACCCCCCCTAGATAAACACAGAATACTGACTGTGCATATTCCTCTTGCAATGGTGCCTCCAGTAGAGGAGTGTAAGTCCTGTGGAAGCATCTATGCCAGGATTTATACCAGTGCGCACTGTACGCCTTCATTGGCAGTCATCCCTGATGTACTTGGACAAGTACAAAATGAGTATGGAGCTGCACCAGCTTTGTATTTAGGAATTAAGTTAATGGGTAACTTCTCTACAGTCTCGTCTATAATCCAAAGCAACATAAAGGGAGATGCTTCAGTTCTGGCTATATGTCAGAGACTGGAAGGAGTTCCGCTTGAAGATCGTGAACAGGAACCAGCATAAATAATAGCGGATGTTTATACCTCTGTAGGTAGAGAAACCTTAGGTACTCAACCCTTTAAACCACACTTACAACCAAAAATTACACTGAGGGTTCCATTAAGGAGAAGTCTGCAATGGACGGAAAGAAAAAAATATATAAAGATAGAACGAATTACCCGCTTCTCAATAATCCAGCAGTGGTGGTTATAACTTAAGAGACCACATGAATAAAAGGACAAATATCAGTATTCTAATAGCTGTTCTTCACATTCTTTTCAGGACCCTGAAGGTAAAAGAACAGAAATGGAGGTCGATCCAAGTACCGAAGAAAAGAAGACTACAGAAGAAAAAGTGAAGGAAATACGTGAGACTGATGTCAGGATAAAGAGGGAGGAGAAAGGATTGGACTCCAAAACCATCGTAAAAAAGAAGAAAGTGGCATGACTTTCTAAAAAATATGCAGATTCAGCGAGAGTGCTTCTAGATAGCACCGCTGAAGTCACAATAGTAGATCAAACTTGTCAGAGGTTTCTGGATGCAAATCCAACTGACAACTTTATACAGATAGAGACTCCAGATCAGCATTTAAATCCCCCCAATGGGGTTTAGATTGACCATATACATTGAAAAGGATATACCACGTATAATCAAAGCAGTGTTCTGGACACAATTATCTGATAAATACGACATCATCCTGTTGGAAGGAGATTGGCCCTCAGCCTTCGTTGGGAGGTAGTCATGAGGGTAGCCTTCTCTCCCACAGTACCTAAAGATACCAGGGAAAATTATGCCAATGGATGGGCTGTGAGACAAGCCCTAGCCCTAGATAGAAACCAAGTAGAGTGGAATGAACACTCTAGTACACATGTTATTCCCATACTTAGTGAACCACAAGCACAATACCCATTAAAAACAGAAGCAAAACGTGGTATAAAACAATACTAGATCAGCTGCCGTATCAAGGGATCATAATACCTTGCTTTTCTCCCATTAACATGCCCCTCTTTCCATTCGCTAAGCCAGATGGTTCCTATAGAATATTCGTAGACTATAAAAATTTGAATTTGCACACCTGAACATATGCAGTAAAAACTGGTGTGAAGCAAATACAAAATGACCTTGGATTTTTCCAATGGCTTTTTCAGGCAAAATATAGTGCCTGAGAGTGAGTATCCAACAGCTTTCAGCTTGGAAGGAGTTCAATTTCCATCCTGATGTTTGTTCATGGACTATTATAAT
The DNA here is from genome assembly GCF_964204655.1 of Triturus cristatus. NCBI lineage: Eukaryota > Metazoa > Chordata > Amphibia > Caudata > Salamandridae > Triturus > Triturus cristatus. The sequence continues at coordinate 917,364,710 of NC_140581.1, read as the reverse complement.
AGTCACTGCTTGTTCTCAGCATGAATCATAGAGCTCTTAAACCAGATCCTGAGGTATTGTCATGCATTGATGATGTATACCTAACTAACAATTACCTGAATCTGCACCTGACCATGGTAGACGGATTGGTCCCCATATTAACATTGCATGGTTACAGAATTAATAAAAATATATTGAAGATTGCCTACTTGATGTTGATCTTTCTGGGATACGAATTAACCAGCGAGGGCAAGGGTCTAGTTCTAGACTTCCTACAAAACTGTGCTATCTTGGAACCTCCTGACACACTAAAAAAGTTGCAATCCCTTCTTGGATTTCTTGACTTCATACATACTTATTTGACTCACTACGCGGAGAGAGTGATGGCTCTCAGTAAGACCTGATTTCTTGCACGTTTTTATCCAATCATTGGTTGAACGCTCACACTGATTTCTTGCATGGCCTACAAGCAGACATGCTTGAGACACAATATTTACAAACTAGGGACAGCCAAACCAACCTAGTTTTCTGAGTTATACCTAGTAACTATGGTTACACCTGTGTGACCTAGAGTGACGGACAGAATGTCCACATTGCTTACAAGTCACACTTATATTTATTAGCACAGGCATGTTTTGCTTCCATTGAAAAATATTAACAACTGCGCAAAGAGCTATTTTGAGAGAGCGCCGTTTGGTGCATGGAAAAATAGCCTTATTGTTTCTCCCGCACCAGCTCTAGAGGCGGCCACAGAAGCAAGCATTCTTAATGCTTTCGCTTTTCACCCGAGATGGGTTCACTGAGCCTCTTCTTTGAGTGCAGAGGATGGAAGGTTTCAGTATAATCTCTCTCATCCACACAAGTTTTTCTCAAATATGAAAAGGATACTGTTCTGATTCCAGATATTTAACCTGTTGAGTCTTATCAGAGCATCTTCTACACAGATGGCTCTGCCCAACCAGGGGGTAGGAACCAAATGCAAGTACTTTGCAGCTTGCGCAGCACTGAAAGGTGTTGTGAATGATGGTGAATTTATTCCACAACGCAACCACTCCAAACTCTTAGGACCGTAGTACTGCACAACATGCAGAATTACATGCCCTGCTACTTTCATTAAAAAAGACTGATTCATCAGTTTCCACACTCATTGGGCCTGATTCACAAATGTAAACTTAGACCAAAAGTCTAAGTTTAGACCTGAAGCCTAAGTTTAGACCTAAAGTCTAACTTACTACTAGTCAAGTTAGACTTTTGGTCTAAGTTTAAACCAAAAGTCTAACTTTAGTAGTAGTAGAGTTGGAGTTTTGGTCTAAGTTAGACTTTTGGTCTAAACTTAGACCAAAAGTCCAACTTTAGTAGTAGTAAAGTTAGATTTTAGGTCTAAACTTAGACTTCAGGTCTAAACTTCACCTTTGTGACTCAGGCCCTCCGTGTCTGACCCAGCTTTTTGTGTGCAAGGCTACAATGACAATGTGCAGCATTGGAGATTGAATGGATTCAAAGAAAAAACCTATAAATAAATAAATAAATAAACAGCTTTGGGGAAAGGTAGCTGTCTTACAAGGCAAGCTTCCATTGGTCCATTTAAGGCACACTTTGGGCATAGCGGCACTCACGCTAAAGGGAACTATGCAGTTGATCTAGAAGCAAAAGCTGCAGTTCAGACTGTCTGAGGAGCAGTCCTAACCAGATTGACACAGATATTTTAACAGCCATAAATGCATGCATGCAAGCTGGCAAACCTCCTTTGGGTTTTCCTTCCAAATACTACTACACCCTTAATTCAGATAACATTTCTTTAATTACAATACCAAGGGTGGGACACAGAATAATACCTAATAGTCTGTCTGTATTAGACTAAATCAAGGAAGTCCATGATGTTGGACTTTCCACAAACCTTACCTTTGAGCCTGCGGCATGCCCCTGCAGAGACAATGTGGGCCAATTACTCTAACCCTACCCTCTCACTTGTACTGTGAAGATCAAAAGGAAGATAAATGGGGTATAGGGGAGTAAGTCCGGGTGTTTGATGTGGGTGTTACTTCGGTGTATGCTGCTGTCAAACTTTTAAATGCAAATGAAAAGGTCATCAATCAATGAGCAATTACATGAATAGCCCTACAATCCTCCCCTTTCCATGTTCCATTTCTACCCTGTGAATGTGGTAACTTCCTGAAATCAACTGTGTTTCATACGAAAACACGCCTTTGATGCTGTTTTTCAGTGACTGGGATGTGGTTAAATGGGTACTGATGACAGGTGTTGATGTTTACAGTGCAGGACGTAATTACATGTCATTAACACATCACTGTTATATACATCTGCACAGGAAAACATGAACCAAAGCAATGAGACTAGTAATTAGCCCTGCAGTTACTTTATCTTGGCAAATGTCCTTTCTGTTATGAGTTCCTGTGAAAGAGTATATTTTAAGACACGCCCTCTTATCTCACAGGTTCTTTGTGAATTTGTGCTTCCATTTTGCACCTGTTCAGCCTTAGTGGTTTATAATCGGTGCAGTTTTGTGGTTTTATCCTTATAAGCAAAAAACTATGTGCACGCATGTGCCAAGGACAATCACTAACTTGGTTGCTTAAACTCTTGGTTAACCAATGCCTTGACTGTAGGCGCTCCTCTGCACATTCATTATATTGCATGAATATAACTGAAATCTATAACTTGTTTTAATGTTCCTCTTTCTCTATTCTTACAGATTTCGGGTCTGCAACGGAATGTGGCGGTCTGGAAGAGAATCCAACGTCCCAACTGTGGTAAGTGTTTATGTACCTTTTTTTGCACAGCGATGTGACAGCAGAGGCTCTTTGTGAGTTAGTTTCCTGAGTCAAAACAAGCCTCGTGGCTTTGGGCACTGCAGCGCCCAAGATGGCTACAAGACTTGCCAACACCCCGTGAGATCTCGGCAAACTTCTGCGTGCCCCGAATGTAAATTTATTATGAAGACCAATGGAGCACTGGAACCTCAGAGTGCATACACAGTAACACTATGGGCCCGATTCATGAAGATAAAGTTAGACCAAAAGTCTAACTTTATGACTTTTCCATATTCACAAAGGGACTTAAGAGTGGTATCTTTATGACTGCAGAGTTTCTGCGCTCAGGGCAGAGTTTCTGTACTTGGGATAGATTGTCCAATCTCGGTACAGAATCTTCACACTCTGGGCACAGTAAATGTAATTTCATCCTGACACACCTGTGTCCATCCCCACATTCAACTCCAGCTGAAAGTAATTAGTCCAACAGCCAACCCCAGCCTGGCTGAATACATAAACTCAGAACTGTCACACACAAAGCCTTTCCGAACTTTTAACATGTTGCTGAACATGCTTGTCGGTTTGCCCCTCTTCATACAACAGAATGATTTTAGGAGGAGGAGGAGAGCAGAGAGGTTATTGCCACTCAGGATCAAACTCTTTGGGATGTCCAGCCAAGATGTCAGGTCCAGAAAGCATTTTCGCCCTGATGTCATCTTGGAGATAGTTTGTGAGTGGGAGTAGGATCTTGACTCTGAAGCATGCCGCTCCCACATCATCCCAGCCTATGTCCTAGCAGCACTCATTTTCTTTGCTACTGGGTCTTTCCAGTGGGTGTCCAGTGGCATCATGGGCAGCTCTCAGGGAAGCCAGTCCCGATGCTTGCATCAGGCACTGAGCTGCATCAACAGGAGAGTGCATCTCCACACACGCATGCTTCATGCACTGGTACTAAAACAATGGATCATAAAGAGAAGTTTCTAAACCCACAAAATGGTTGATGTGAGTGGACACTGAATTCCGCTCCGCCCGCGGTTGGTGGAGTTTTTGCACAGCTCCACGTTCCAACCAGAGAGCAAAGTGTGCAAATTCTGCAAATTCTGCTGGCAGAGCAGAGTTTGCTGCATACCCCTAATCATATGTCACTGTCTCATGAAAACTCCCAGGTACCACGTGAGATATTTATCTAGGAATGGATGGCACGGTCTGAGCTGTTAAAGTTTTTTTACACATCCTCCCAGCGCTTACGGGACATCTAGGGCCGCCGCAGGTACACACTCACTGCACTGCAGCACACAGTGAGTCACTCCAAATTTTGTTGCACACTGCATTACTCTGCTGGTCCTCTGGTCCCCCATAAAGCTGACGGTACTTATCAAGTACCCCCTGAGATAGTATGTTCAATTCAGTTTCACTGAAAGAGGGTGCCTTGTTCTCAAGTCCCTCAGGCATGTTGAGGCCGAGGGCAGGCTATTTAAATAGAACAGCAGAATGGCAGAGGATCTTGCTTGGAGTAGAGGATGGCTCAGAATGCCAATCAAATTACTGCTTGCAACTCCCTGTATTGATCTTCCTGTTTTTGTTTCCAGTTTGTCATTTTCTGTATAAAATCTTTGGGTTCCAGCTCAAAGGCGTAATCTCCGCCTAGGGTGCAGAGTCCCCACTACGAGGGAGTAAACTCCACTCCTGGGGCAGAGACTCCACAGTCAGGCCGGAACCAAAAGAAACAATATATATTTATATATATTTATATATTTAGACATTCAGTAAAAATATTCAGTGGCGCGAGTGTCCATTGAGGGTTCAAATGAACTAATCCTGGTTTAAAGACATCCTAACATATTAGCGGATTTTGCATATATAGGTTTTATCAGATTTAGTATATGTTTCTGATTTTAATAACTGTAACAAATTATGCATTTAAGCAGATATATGAGTTATTAATTTTTGAGACTGTTTTATACATTATTTATTGATAATTTATTAACAACTTGTAAATAGGAATATATTTTTGTATTTATTTATATAATTATATATTTATTTAAACAAAATATCCATATGCAAAAACGCTTGAATTTCCTATCTATCAGTTATAGGAAAACAGACAGTTTTTTGGTGCATGAACACAATTTTGTTTATGTTAATGCTAACACGTGATCATGGGGAGGTGATATTAAAAAATATAAAAAGTGACAGCGGACTGCGTTTTTATGCATGTGATAAAGGGCACGGAGGTGCTCGAAACGCGTCATAACGGCTTTGTTTGCTAAATAAAACCTATTTTGCCATGTAATTGTGGAGTCCGAATCTCTCCCATCGCCGGAAGGAAGTTGGGAGATCGAATACTGTTATATGTATATATATATATATTTATATATATATAGATATATAACATTCTGAAGTAATTATATATATTTAAACAATATTAATAAAAATGTAAACTATATACATAATAAATATTCTATTCCCACTCCAATTTACACAACAGTAGAGAAAGAGATAAATTCAGGAGAGGTAAAATTTACTATTCACACTCCAGTCTGTGCAACAGTAGGGAAAGTGTTGGACTCAGGAGGGGATGCAATAAACTGTTCCTACTCCAGTCTTTGCAACAGTAGGTAAAGCATTGGACTCAGCTGGGGTGACATTTACTATTCCCACTCGAGTTGGTGCAATAGTAGGGAACGTGGTGGACTCAGGATGGGAAAAATGTACAATTCCCGCTCCATTCGGTGCAACAGTAGGGAAAGCGTTGGACTCAGGATGGGTAAAATATACTATTTCCACACCAGTCTGTGCAAATGTAGGAAAAGTGTTGGACTCAGTACGAATAAAATTTGCTATTCCCACTCCAGTAGGTGCAACCGTAGGGAAAGCATTTGACTCAGGATTGGTCAAATTTACTATCTCTACTCTAGTGTCTGAAACAGTAGGGAAAGCATTGGACTCATGAGGGGTAAAATTTACGATTCCCACTCTAGTCTGTGCAACAGTAGGGAAAGCGTTGGAGTCAGGAGGGGTAAAATTTACTATTCCCACTCCAGTCTGTGCAACGGTAGGGAAAGTGTTGGACTCAGTAGGAATAACATTTACCATTACCACTCCAGTGGATGCAATAGTAGGAAAAGCTTCGGACAAAGGAGGCGTAAAATCTATTATTCCCACTCCAGTTGGTGCAACAGTAGGGAAAGCATTTGACTAAGGATTGGTAAAATGTACTATTCCCACTCCAGTCGGTGCAACAGTAGAGAAAGCATTGGAGCCAGGAGGGGTGAAATTAACTATTCCCACTTCACTCAGTGCAACAGTAGGGAAATCGTTGGACTCAGGAGGGGTAAAATGTACTTATCCCACTCCAGTCTGAGCAACAGTAGGGAAGGTGTTGGACTCATGTGGGGTAAAATGTACTATTCCTACTACAGTCGGTGCATCAGTAGAGAGAGAGTAGTCCACTTCAAACAATTAACATATTGTCACAACTATATTAAATAAAAAAACTCTAATTTACCAAAAATATGTCTGAATGTTAACAAACATTGAACAGATTTTAATTATTATCAATTAAAATAGATGCAAAATAATGTAATTAAAATACCACATTATATTCCCACAAACATAACAGCCAACAATTAAAATGTAAACGAAAGAGACAAAGTATAACACAATTAACATACTCAATAATAAAAAAACACATTCTTAATAAATGAATACATTCTTTTTAATTTAAGATTACTTAAATAAATTCCAACTCTATTCCTCTACAAAGTAAATAACACACACCTAAATAATTAACTATCAATACATTCATTTGTTATTAACTTCCCACCCTGTAACCGGAAAACACAACACACATCTAAAATATATTAAAAATTATAAAATGTAAACAATAAAAACATTATTTAACAATTAATAATGAATAACTAATAATTGGTTAATTATAAATATTTGGGGGCCGATTCCGATCCTGGAAAAATATTCCCCGTACGAATCGTATCTGGATTTTTTACCGTACGAATCGTACAAGTCCCGTACAAACTGGCAAGTACGATTCGTATGTGAAGAAGTCCATACGAATCGCATTGGGTAAATTCCCTGACACGTCCTCGGGTCGGAAAAGGTGTCCGACACGTCCCCGGACATTTTTACGTACGAATCTGAAAACTGAAGTCCGAGCGCGCAAGAACGATTCGTACCGTCCGTCCGATTGTACAACCGTATGGTAAAAAGACCGTCCGGAGCGAACTCCTATAGCAACCATGGAGACGTCTAAACAGGTGCCCGGTACGCGCCGAACACCCCCCAGCCCCCCGTATGTACGCGCGTACACCCACCCGTGTATGCACGGCGCGTACCCCCACCCGTGTATGTACTGCGCGTACCCCCACCCCCATAGGTACGGTGCGGACCCCCACCCGTGTATGTACGGCGCGTACCCCCACCCGTGTATGTACAGCGCGTACCCCCACCCGTGTATGTACCGCGCCGTACATACACGGGTGGGGGTCTGCACCGTACATACACGGGTGGGGGTACGCGCCATACATAAACGGGTGGGGGTACGTGCCGTACATACACGGGTGGGGGTATGCGCCGTACCTACGGGGGTGGGGGTACGCGCCATACACACGGGGGCTGGGGGGGACGGCGCATCCATCCGTGGGGGGGCTGGGGGTACGGCGCATCCATCCGCTGGGCTGGGGGGGGTACGGCGCATCCATCCGCGGGGCTGGGGGGGTACGGCACGTACATATGGGGGGCTGGGGGGGAACGGCGCGTACATATGGGAGGCTGGGGGGGTACGGCGCGTACATATGGGGGGCTGGGGGGGGGACGGCGTGTACCGGGCACCCTATTCCGCTCGCATCGCGGCGTACTTCGCTTTTCCGGCACTTTTTGGGTGCCGTAAAAATATTGCCGTCCGGACTGCTGTCGGTACGAATCGTACTTGCTGGGACGTAAAAACATGCCTAACTCCGTCCGGACGTCACGTCCGCGGTGTCCCGGATCACATTCGTATGTATTTTGCTGTCGGTCGGTGTTTTTTCCGACTCGTACTTGCAAGTTTGTATGGTGTTTTTACCGGGTACGAGTCGGACGGAGAAAACGCCGACCGACGGTTTGTACCCGGTTTTTCCAGGATCGGAATCGGCCCCTTAACTTCTCACTGTTTGTCCCTACAAACACAACAAACTGCACCTGAAATATAATTAAAAAAATATTTTATTTACACAAATTACATTTTTAATTATAAATTAAATAATCAATTATAATTAAAATTACGTCTTTAATAATTATATTTAATTTACTTCCCACCCTGTTCTCCTACAAACCCTACAACACACATCTAAAACATAAGTTAAAAAATAATTAGTTACACAATTAACATAATTAATTATTAATTAAATAATTATTAAAAATAAAAAGTGGCTTAATTATAATTAATTTACTTCCCACCTTGTACCCCTACAAATCCCACCACCCACACATAAAATATAATTTATAAAATAAATTAATATACAATTGACATCATTAATTATCAATTACATAATTAATATTACTTAATAATAAATTATAATTAATTTACCTCCCACCCCGTACCCCAACAAATCCCACAACCCGCTAAAACACAAACAATTACAATAAACAATGGAATGAAATTAAAAAACTACTAAAAATGTAGAAACTATATTAAAACACTAACAATCATCATACAAACAAATTATAACATTTAGAGTTAAAACATATACTAAAATACATAAAAATAATATTTAAGGAATATTATTAACGATGATAATTTTGTAAACGATATTTTGTCATTAATATTACTTACCAAAAAAAAGAATCGATATTCTTGTCGATGATATTCCTGCATCATGATATTTGTGGATAACAATGTTAAAAACTAATTATTTCTGAATCTTGATATTGTGTGATATTTTGTCCGAATACCATGGCCAACACCAATGCCTCCATCACTGCCTTGGGTGCAGTCAAATGGTCTGCATTGGCCCAACAACCCATCCAGACTACTGTAGTTGTTTCTCCCAGTACGTCTTCCCTCATTGTTTCTGTGCTACCCTTCATACTCCCTATGTTTCTTGTTCCTGTGGGGTGCCTGGTCCTACACTGGCCAGCCAGGAAGAGTCCACATGAGCAGAGGATATCCACATTGTGGAGAAGGAGGACATTGAGGATGACCAGTAACTGGACTATGTTTGAACTGTGGACTTTTTGTTTACCCCATGTATATAGACCGGTTCCTCTGACCCTTCCTGACACATTTTATTTATTTTGCCCAACCCCCTCCAAGTTCCCTTGCCCATTTTGTGGGTGGTGAGGGTGTGGAGGGGGGTTGGAGCCTGTGTATGTAGGGGGGTGCCTGCGGAGGTTGTGGTACAGGTGGCTGGTTGAGGTGTTGTGTGGTACAGGTAGGTGTGTTAGGTCCCTTCTCTGTGTTGACCGTGAAGGAAGTCTTTGAAACAGTTTCAACATGCCCTCCATCACCTTTATGGCCAAGGCATGGTGTTTTGCTCTGGCTTTCCTATAGGTTGCTGTGTGGTAATTCTGCATCCTTGGCATGGCTTGGCAAGATTTGTCAATCCTGTACAAGTCACAGGTCTCTCTGTAAATCATCTGAGGGATTTGCTGTATTCCCTGTAGTGAGTCTGAAATGTCAGATAGAGTTGCCCCTGTGGTACGAATGTCCTGCCTCACATCAGTCTGTTGTTGTAAAAATCCATCCTCCCACTGGCCACCAAGACCATCTGCCAGCCCCCTCTGCATGGGTCAGCCTCTGATATGACCTTAGGGTTCACCAGCATGGGGAGAGGTGGCACATGGGAGGCTGTGGGAAGGAGAGCAGTACCTAGGGGATACCTATTCATCACCAGGGGTACTCAGTCCCTCAGATGCTTGAGAGAATGCCTGGGAGGACACTGTCATGAGAGTAGTGTGTAGGATAAGCAACACTTCTACCCTGGAGTTGAGGGCTGTGAGGAGTTAATGGTTGTGTTGGGGTAGGTGAATGTTGTGGCTGGTTGGCTGACTGCTGGGAATGGGCAATCAGAGGTGAAGTGGGAGGCACAATGCTTCTCGGTCGTGCTGTAGGCTTCAGTGTTTAATCCAGTTCCTTCTCCATGATCACCACCTGATCATATTCTTTATCATCATCTTCTTTCTCCTTATCCTCCTCTTCTTGTGCATTGCTGGCAGCTGACAGAGCTGCTTGGAAGAGGATCAGATTCTCTCCTTGGCTTGCCCACTACTGTTGGATGGTTCTGCTTCATTAATTGACTCATTGTCCTCAGCACCTGAAGTACATAGGTTGCAACAGGATACGTATTTGCCATAGTATCTCATGTGCTACAACACAAGGGTTGGGTCAAATAATCTTTGGATCTATGTGATGCTCCACATGTGACTTGGTTTATGTAAACATACACATGACAGCACACACTGTAGCAGTGAGGTGTTCAATGCAGATATGCAATGCAAATGCAAACTTACCAGCTCCAACTCCATATTGAGATCCCCCATGATGTCAGCTGCGGAACCTGGCTTCTTGAGTGTGTGGTGGAAGATGTGGTCCTCGATCCAACAGCTTCAGAAGGAAGTGAAGCCAAGTGACACAAGGAAGTGAACCCAACAAGTAAGTAGATCAATGACAAGAATTCAGCAAATATACCACAACAGCCTGATTACCTATATCTTTTTTCAGACGCTTTTTATTTTTTTATTTTATTTGTTAGCGCATATTGGCCTATTGATAACATCACTGGTATGTTTTAATCACCAATACATATATAACATTCTAAATAGATTACAATATTTCGATATAATTTATTTGAACCAACACAAGTCTTCAAATTATGCGAGCTTCGCTGTTATAGCTCTTATATGTATTTCTTCCGTCATTTTACAGATATGATATATTAATCGTCTTGGTTTTATGCTTTATTTATCTGTTGATATTGAATGCTTTTGAGATATTTTAGGCTTTAGTAATTTGAGAGCTTAAATTTTCATATACATTATACATTATACAAATTCTTATTAGTTAGGCATGCCCCTAAGACGTCATTCAGAAATACAAGCTGGGGATGACGTTGATTCCCTAAGGATCCATATTATGTAGGATTTGAATCTCTCATGACCATAGGAGGTCACCATCTGCAATCTCTCACAAAGAGGGAGACTGCCATCTTCCATGATTTATGCAGAATCTTTGTCATGTCTGCCATTCAATGCAGATGTCGCCTGATCTGATCTTTCTAAGTACTGGGAAGGCGTCAAGCTGTTCGATTAATAACACAGATACATTCATCAATGCAACATTTGTCTGGGTCAAATGTCTACTTTCCACCATGTCAAGGAATTTAAAGAACACATACAGACATATAACCAAAACAGTGTTGTCTGAAATGATATCCTTTTACCTTATATGTTCATAAGGAACCCTCTAGGGCGTATATCTTGATGCACATAATCTATGTCAGACATTCGTAATCTTATGACAGAAATTCCAGTTTCTGATACATTTTAGTATATTAGGACGACAACTTGACCCCTTGTCAGGAGAGGTCCTACACCCAGATTTTCGCCTGAGATTCTACCACTGACTGTCTCAAATACTGCTGGCACACTTTGCAGATGCTAAATCTGACATGATGCCTGGAGCTGATAACACAGAGTTCTGCAGGAAGATTGACTGACTGTTACCACAGTGTGTATTTGCCCTTCATGTGGATTCCTGTTGTCATGCCTCTGTGATAAAGACATTGTTTGCTGCCAAGGTATGCAGTGCATTGCTTCTCTTAGAACCTTCCATTTTGAACATGTGGCCTCCATAGGCTAGAGAATTCCCTCTACTGCCACCAAAGTAGAATTGCTAACATTTTGAATGGCTTACATTGTTTAAATTACATTTTTGATGCGTTTGGTGGTATGGCAACTCCTTGCTGAACATACATTTGATATTTCGTTGTATGTGCATACACACCTGACCTACAGGTAGCAGGAAGGCTGCTTGGATGCGCTGGGGTGACTGTATCCCTCTTTTTCTGGTGCCTCACCACCATCTCCTTGTATCAGTTCAACTTCATCCCCTCTCTCTCCCTGAGGTACTCTTCCCACATGACTGCATGTTGATTTTTCAGATGGGCCAGTTGGACCTCACTATCATAAAGCCACCTGGTTTACCGTGATGCGCCGCTTTCTTATCGAGCCAATTCCTGAATATCCAGGTGAGGTAGAGCTATTCAGTTGTGTTTGCCTTTCTCTAGGACGAGCTGTGACTTTTGTTACAGTGATAATGGTTGCTGCAGATTTTTGGGTTCTCGAAAAGATGGAAGTAGGTGATGTAGGTTGTACTACATCACTCACGACACAGTGCAGGCTGAATAGAGGTGATCTGTACTTCCTCCATTCCACTCTGCACATGATCAATCACTGGCTCCTCATCTTCTGCACTTCCAAGACTTTCAGGAACCTTATTTTTCCCCTAGTTTCTCATGGCAGGTCTCAATCAGGTTTTAATCCATGTCAAATTCATGAGAGGGGGATTGAAGAAGGCGGGGAATGGCTTTTTTCTTTTCCTTGCAACATATTTGGAAACGAATGTGTATGTGGAAGAAGAGTCACAGCAGCATCTTGCTCTGCAAGAAGCTCAGCTTACTACTTTGCTCTAGCCTCCTGAGGATCGGGTGTAGCAGACCGTGGTTGCTGTTAAGTTTCATGTGAAGAATGAGTTTGCTGCTGGGAAAAATTGATTTCAGACTCACTGTTGTCATCCATAACTACAGTCACGGCTGCGCTGAAAGACACTGGCTTAGATTTTGGTGGTGGTAATACTGATGTTGATCGAGGGGCGATCCTCCTCCGAGCATCCTCTGCGCCCAGAGGAGGGTGCAGCAGGTACACTGTGTTGCCAGAAAAATGAGGAGGGCAAGATGCCAGGGGTCACAACAGACTTCTCCTAATTCGCCACTTTCTTGGCAGGAAACTCCTCCTTTAGAGCCATCTTCTTTACATCTTGCTTTGGGTTAGCAGCACCAGCAGAAGCACTTAGCAGAGAGGTACTTAGCCTCCAATGTCAGCTAATTCTCAGATTTCTCTTTATCAGTATCCTCCTGTACACCTGCAGGAAATAATAAATAAGAAGGAAGAGAGTGAGACTTGGCAATCCTTGTCAATGAAATACATGTTGTAATCACCATCATCATAATAATAGTATAACAAGCATTTGTAATGCAATAGGTCTTTCATTACTGAAAGTTTGAGCTATTGGCGTTGCATTAATATTAGCTTCCAAACTGTTCTTAGAAAGGGGCCAGGGGTGGGAGAAGTGGGAGAACATCCATAAACTTACACATGAGGGTCAGACTCACTAGCTGTCACTGCTTTCTTGCTTTATGCAACTTGAGAGTGGCATATATTTTACTTTTTTATAACTGTTTTTTGATCATGTTCCAACTCTGGTACTCTACGCAGTTTCTTCCATACACGGCATGGAAAAATGCATCTGTGCATCTAAATAGCAGTTTGATTAGGTAAACCTTTTCTCGTCCCTGCCCTTTTCACCCAGCAGTCTTCATGCCTACATATCACCAATGGTTATTTTTAAGGGGAAAGAGTGACATACTGAGAAGCACCGAGGGGAACATTTAAGGGACCTCATGCAACGATCCACATCTGAGCACTATCACCTGGGATGGTGATAGGGATGGACATATTAGGGGCACTTTTTCCTTCGGGTAAACGTGCTGTGCAGCTCTGCCTATACTGCCAAATAAACAAATACTTGAAGCACATCAATGTGAGTGTATATCACAGGAAGGAACAGGTCTAAAGACCAATGGTTATGGACATTATCCTAAGCAATACTTTAACTAGGCCTTTCTCTTTATGTCCATCTTAGTAGCAAGAACATAGCTATGAGCATCGGTCAATTGTAGTTTACATATTTACTTCCAAGCATTGTAATATTATAAAATGTGTGAACTTCAGAAAATCAGTGCACAAAGTGATTTTAAGTCAACGAGGTGGAAAATAAGCATTTGGCTTAAATAAATAAAAAAAATCAAGACCTCTTTTTAATATATTTTTTTATTGGGTAAAGGGAGTTATTTTTGGGTTATATCTGTTTGTTAAAATGTTAAGTATCAAAAATAAAGCTATTGGGCAAACAGTTAGCACTACTTCTTTGTATTATAACCTTAACAAGTTTGCACATTTTGCATTTGACTGCGTTTTTCATCAGATCATCACGAGTCAGGAGACTCCTCAGTGATTGTTCAAGGAAGAAAAACTGTAATCCCGCAATTGATTAGTATTTTCCATCAAGCATCAGTATCTGTAAAACGTAATTGGGTACCGGGGTGGAGTATTAACTACCCTTCACTAAGAGTAAGTGTACACTTTGGGTAAACTGCAATTTTAGTCAAGCCTAAAACTCACCGATGGGGAAAAAATCAAATAAACATGTGAAACACAAACCACTGGGATCAGAGTTGAAGTCTGAAGAAGATCCAACAAGGAAGAATGAAGGCACAGTTCACAAACCCATGTGGGGCATTCGACCGATCAATACACTTCCGTTTACAGATCCGTGCAGCATCCAGTCGCAAACGCATCGCACATTAATGATAATTCAACACACTCTATTGCATGTCTGAGTCAAACTGGAGTGACACACATTTACAATTCAGTTATGACCTTGCTAAATGTATATCTCTAGTCTTCAGTACAACTTTTCAATTATTTTGACCTACGAGAATGTTCAAAAACGCCATTTCAGGGAGAGGAACTACAGAGCAGCTGTACTTCTAAAAGGCAGGGGCTTTGGGTACCCCTTTCTGGCGCGTCGGACCAGTATGTAAAGTTTCCATGCCTGTCACTTAACAGTGAAAACAAGTTCAACCAACTTTATGTTACTTGGTGGAGGTTTGTAATGTTTTAGGCTTAACCAAAATGACTGAACTATGAATCAGCGACCGTAGGGCTCTCATTGTCTCATGTTCACAATAAAACTTCAAACCATGTAGTTTAAGGGGAGTTTGCCACCCAGGCTGCTCCTCAAAAATAAGTTACATTGAAAACCGGTGACAACTATAGTGGGGACATATTATCAAGCCGGGCGATAAAATTATCGCCGCTTTAGCGGCAGAAAACTGGCATCTAACATGGGCTTCAATTGGAATTCCATAGAGCATATTATCGAACCCATTATCGCCGTTTTAGCGGCAGTTTTCTACCGCTAAAGCGGCGATAATTGTATCGCCTTGCTTGAAAATATGCCCCCAAGTTTGACAATATGTTGGCAGTACCACTCACACAGCAGAACTCCAAGCCAGGTACTCGACTAAGCATTTGCCACCTCAATAGTATATCAAGATCAAATAATGCTCGCAGATTCCCCTACAACAGTGCACAGCAAACAGAACTCATGGCACTATAATGTGCACAAGTCTCCTGGAAAGTAGTTGGTTAAGATTTTGCCCCCTAAATGGAATATGCAGCACTGGCAGTCCTTACAAGCCGTGCCAAGACGGTTCCCTATCGGGCTCCCTATTTTTGCCCTCACTCTCAGGATGGAAAAAAAAAATCTTAACTCTGCAGCAGTTCATTGCTTTTGATATAACTTTTATTTTTTTGAGTTTCATTATTGCAAAATATGAAGTGCTTTACATAAGCACCAACAAGGACATATTAATTTATGTTTTGGTAGGCACGGGCAATTAAGCAATTTGCCCAGAAACACAGGATGTTTCACCGCCGAGTCTCAAACCTGCTTCCTCAGCTCCAAAGTTGACAGCTCTAGCCAATGCCCCACAACCTCTCACGCAAGAACTAAAGCATTTTCAATATTATATACAACGAAGCCATAGTTGTATGTACTCATGTAGTAGTATAGTTATCTTATCTAACTAACCAACTTTGACAAAGCCAATTGTCCTGGCTTGTTGTAGGTGTAAGTTACTTGTTGTATTATATATGTGGAGGCAATAACAGAAGCAGCAAAATACCAGTCGGGCGGCACATTATGCTGAGCACACACTTGTAGCATAAATGTTTTAAGCCACACCCTTAATTATATCACAACGCCCCTTTGAGAGACCCCCCCCCCCCAGTTTTTCACCCCACTTAAAGGCCTGGGAACATCCAAAACAGTACTATCTAACAACAAGACAGAGATAGATAGGGCATGTCCTTCAACCTAAAGCACATTACCATATATAAACGAGAAGCATGCATGTGTGTAGTGTTAATAACAGTGGCAAGTTTGGAAAGCCATGGAGGACCTTATGAAAACATCAATACATTTCACACAGACCAAAGCACATTCACGATATGTACCATCAATGCATTCGAATTTCAGAGTCCACCTAATGTTTAAAACAATTCAGTAGGTAAAACTCTAGCATGCACCAAATTGGACAAGGCAAATGTACACAAAGGCGCCGGTTTGCATCAAATCACTAAAACGCCTTTTTTACTGTCTGCCTCCCCCACCGTGGCTTGTGCTCTGTTGCTGGTTAATAAAAGAGCAGACACTTCTAATTTCGTGTATTTAGCAGAGAAAAATGACCCAACCTATACACCCCCTTTTTTTCTAAGCTTGATACGAACGCAAGAGGTCTTTTAAAAAAATGTGTGAAATAAGGACATGGAGTGAAATAAAACCATATTTCAGTCTGATTACAATGAGAGCGGTAGTAAGTGGCATGAGCTTTTTTGCTTCCTGGTGCCATTACCCGTAAACGTGTCACAGCATTAAAGTGTAGCAACATACGTAACAGTGTGTGCTTTACTAAAATGCACAGTCCATGTTTTCCATACAGCACCTTACATTGGAGATTGGCACGTTTCTGAGCACACCCAATTTTGGATAAACTAAATGGGACCTTGTAAGACGTAGGGGCATATTCACAAGAACGTGTGATAACTACCGCAAGAGTAGCTTAACACAACTCTCAACATCGCAGCCCATTGTGGGAAAATAACCCCATGTCAATGTGGAATTCACAACACGGCGGTAGCATGAGATAGTCCGCCAAAAACGTGGCCAATGTCCGCAATACAACCACCCGACAGAGATAAAAACACAAACCACAACACCAGAAAACATGCGATGAGCACATTCGCGATGAGGAAAGCAGGGATAAGCACCGCCAGGACCACGAAACACATGGCAGGTGGGAATAAGCACAACAAAAGCCTGAAAAAGTAAGACAGACCAAACAGAAAACAACAGCCAACGACAATGGAGGCAACCCGAGCCAGCAGACAACTCCACGCAACCCATTCACAACAAAACATCGTACATGGCAGGCCATCTTGGGCAAGATGAATGCAGCCTGAGAGCGGAGGAGGAAAATGGCAGAAAACCAGAACTCCAGCAATGATGCAAAATGCACAAACAAGCAGAAACACGCCAACAACAAGAAGGCAGCAATGCACACCGGAGGTGGGAGTCCAGCGCCACACCAAGAGCTGGATGACATGGAGAAATGGAGTCCACCACAACAGTCTAGAGATGGTGGCAGGACTCAGGGACCAGAAACTGCACCCACCAACAGACACAACAGCAACAGGGAGAGGAACCAGCAGGGACTGGGGGACAGGGGAGATGGGCACAATGGCACACATGCACAACTAAGCACAGCACAACTGCAGACAAACCATGCCCAGGAGCAACAACATCAACCAGGAGCACATGTCACACAACCCGGCAGTGTCACACCACTGAACAAGCACAGAAGTGAAGACAACACCTCCTGGAAGGGAGGAGGGTGAGCCAAATCAGAGCTGAAGGGACATCTCACACACAATGCAGCACACACACATAGGAAGCAGAGCACCCCAACATCGAACACAATGTGGTACAAACACCAACTTGTGCACAACCAAACAAAGGACACAAGTGCACCCACCTGTGGCCGGTAAACAGCCATACGCATTTGGCAAAGCACGCAACAGGGACATGATAATTCACAAGTACAAACACACAGTCCTGATGGGGTAGCAATGCACGTATGGCAGAGAGCCAGAGAGTCCGTGACACACACATTGGCATACAAATCAAGACACAACACAGTTGGAGACAAGTGAAAGTGCGGAAACTTTATCAACAAGTGCGAGGCAGTACGGCCAAGAGAAGTGCCACGATATGCAGCCAAATCCTCCTATGAGGAACGTAGGAAAGCACTCATGTCCACCTTGGGGGAGTCCCTCACCAACACAAGTCAGTGCCAACCTGCGTCGGTTGTCCGCGCCTTGAACATGAGTCCTGGCCAATGCAGCCATGTCCACTGTCGTCTTGGGACATGTGACCACATCCACAACATGCAACCATGTGTCGGGACAAGTGCTATGGCTCCCATCCAGTTGTGGCTGCAGGTACCTTGTCACTCGTCCATGAATGCGAGTGCAGCTGCGTAGGACTACATCTCTAAAGAGTGATCGTCGTCCACCACATCTGACATGTCGTTGACGTAATCCATCAGCTGACCAGACAGATGTGCTGACTCCAACCACTGGACCCAGTGTGCACCAAAGCCCAATTGGGTAGTGGCTCAATGTGCTCATTGCACACAACGACTCGTGCAATCTCGCAGGTCCAGTTTCCAGCATGCATGCCAAACATCCATGCATGCCATAAGCGGTCATCCTGGTGACACTCCTGGTCGTGGGCCAACAGGGGGCGTACACACACATCGTAATCCAGGTCAGCTACCGTTACGTTGGAGAGGCAGACATCCATGGACTACTTGAATATGCACGAGCGACAATGCAACACAGGATGCATGCAGGTGACGTGCGCAAGGTGGAATCTCAGCGGGTAACTGATCCGCAGCACTGCCAATGGCAGTGCCCCCAGTACATGCAGCAGACGTGCACGGTACAGCTCCACATGACTGGAGTCGAGCATGTGTCCGGGATGGTCTGCCATTGCATCAGTGACTTTGCTTGAAGTGACATTGGCTTGCCCTGAGACAGTCCTGTGGATGAAATGGCACAGCTCGGTGCAATGAGCACTGTCTATGTGCAACGGGTGCAGGCCTTGGGTGGGGTGGGTGTATGTGTGAAGGCCATTTCACGCACGCCAACTACGACCAAGGACTACTGCGTGTGGGATGTGTACACGTTGGTCTCACGTCGGGCAGTGCGTAGTGTGGGAGTCGCAAGCAAATGCTATCGCATCTGTCAGGGGATGCTGGCCACATGCAAGTTCCTGTTCGGAGCTGCAGATGTGCTACCGCCTGATAGTACAGACAAAGGACTGTTCATCCCTACAGTAACTCCACCAGCTGCATGCATACCGGAGACGTACAGAGGCCGGTCGTGGGTGTGGTGGGACGTCTGCGACTCTGGAAATCATGGATGATATGCCCAGCACGATGCACATGAGCGGACTCACTGATGTCTCAGGTTGCCACACAGCTGCTCCTCCCTGCCACAGGCACCCACACTTGTGTGCGCTGCACGGTTGCATCATGTGCACTCCTACGGGACACCATTCTAATGCCTGTCTGCGCATGTCCAGTGCCATGCCAACAAAACCGCAATGCTGGCCTTCGAAGGTGTGCGCCCACTTGGGTGTAGGCCAATGGTCCGGGCAGGGCGGACACAGGTGTTCAGCCTATGGCTGGCTGGGACCGCGCTGTGAATGAGGCAAGGGAACAGACTCATGCATCTGCAAGACTGATACACATAACACCTGGCATGCATTTGCCAAGACCTCGAGCATTTTTGCACACCTATATGTCCCTGTAACTGCGGGCCTGCCCTCCTGGTACATAGTTCAAAAAGACAATGGTCTAGTGAGGTCAAAAATGCTCGAGTAGCGGAGCTACAGTTAGTAATTTGAGAAAAAATTCAATAGTATTTAATGATAACGGAGAATGAATTAGATCCAATTACGGAACGTATACAAGGACACAGGAAAATAGAGGAAGACATCACATTTTATTAACATCATAAAATGGAGTTGCTTCCATTCCTACCATTTTTGCTTTTCCGACAGAGTGTATATTGTATATACAGTGCTCACATATACAAAAGTGAGGGTGCGTGAAGTGAAGTGCTCAGTGACAATAAAAACATTTAATCGCATTGAAAAACAGGTCAAAAAGAACCCAATTGGTTTAGACAATGTTTAAGGGAACTTTGACATTATGGTCGACGGCGTTTCGATCTTAGTCAGTCAAGATCATCATCAGGACAATGTAAGTGTGAGCACGTAAGATCTAGAATGGGGGAAAACAATCAATTACCAATGTGCCCTAGATATGCACTAAATTAACAACAAGGAATTACGTTGTGGTGGAAGCGCAATGAAGGCGTGTCAAGAGGAGTCAACATCAAGGCCATTAATGTGATGTTGAGGTTAATGAGAAATTGCCAAGCAAAACGATCATGCTATTCAAGGGATGATGGTGGTGTAGCCGTCAAGAATGCGTGAGGTCAATGGCGCGGCAGTAGTAACAGCTGGCAGTGAAGGAAGGAGAGAATTTAACGCCATGCAAACCGATGCTAAGAAGCGCATAAGGAGGGGACTAAAGGAGTGAAAATTAATTCCAAGGCTCATGGAAAGAAGCGACAGTGAAGTGCCGACCCCCAGTTAAGGATGAATGTGGTCGTGAGTTGCTAATTGCAGGGAACGTGATCGGTTGTCGGGAAGTGGATAGTGATGTATCCAGACTGTAAGGGAGGAATGAAACTTACTACACAGGATCGTAGTGAGGGCCTGCAGGATTGGCCGAGGAGCCCAGTAATTACGGGAGAGCGTCCGTGTTGAAGACGGATCAGTCGTTCCAATGGCGCTGGAAACGGGATCAGGGAAAATGGAACAGAGGAATAAAAATTAAATCTAATTTAAGGTGGGAAGAACGAGTTACCAAAAGGGGCGGCGTAAGTGGAAGGACTTACATGTGTGGACAATTTCCACGGAACCAAGGTCAATCGGAGAAGAGCCGCTAGCAATCCGTGTTCTGCAGCGTGTTTTAACTCTAGGCGTGTGACTGACCCGGGAGAAGCTGCAGACAAGAAGGGGATTAGTGCAGTAGTTATTACATTGAGGGGGTTAAAAGGGGGGCTGAGGGGCAGCGTGAAGGGGCAGACTTACTTGGCAAGAAGAATTTTCAAGCTGAATGAATCACATCAGGAGCGCGCTGGCAGCAGTCCAAAGCGTGCTGTGTGTGCATTCGTCGATGGGAGAGATAGACGCTTAAAGAGGCAGGCACATGCGTGAAGCAGCGCATGTGTGGGCCGAGAGTGGTCATTTCGTATAAGCGGAGTATAAGGGCCGCCATGATGGGTGAGGGGTGGTGCAAGCAATTGAGGGGCTGGATAGGGTAATGCACCTATATTCAAGGGTAAAACAATAGACAATTCAGAAACAGTATGGATAAAAAGGACAGTATTACAATAATTACTATACATTGTAGAACCATACTGTTTACAGAGGGCATGGACACCGTGGTTAATTGAATTAGATGGAGTTATAGTGTCACGTGCATGGTGACAACCTGAGTTCAAGGGCTTACAGTATCATGTTCCATTCGTTAATGGTATTTAGACCATGTTCGATTGAGCGACAGTTAAACATCCATTTGCATTCCAGTCTGTTTAGAGTGAGATTCTGGTCGCCACCTCTGCTGTTGGGGTGGAGCATGTCGATCACTAGCCATTCCAGATCATTTTCAGTGTGTCCTTTTTCAATGAAGTGGTTCACCAGAGGGGCTGTAATAACCCGGCAGCGTATTCTGCTCCTGTGTTGTCCGATTCTGGCTTTGATTTTTTGCGTTGTTTGGCCAATGTACTTCAGGTTGCATGGGCATTCAATACAGTAAATAACATTCATGGAATTACAATTGGAAAAGAAATTCAGGTCATGCATGCTATTAGCGTATGGAAATACTTTGGTGTTAGTTGTGAAAGGGCATGCAGAAGAGTTACCACATTTGTAGTGGCCTACAACAGGAGGTAATCCAAACAGTGAATGGATTCCAGTCTTTTTGGGTGTTGGTCTCTGTGCCCTAACTAAATGATCCTTGATGTTGTGGGCCCTCCTGAAGGAAAAGAGCGGGGCTTCCTTAGTGATGTCGATGGATGTCAGGAGTGGCCAGTGTTTTTTAACTACTATAGTAATGCTGTTCGTAGCCGGGCAGAAAGTAGTTACACAGGTGATGCGTGATAGGGTTTTCTTGGGTTTGGGTTCCAGGAGTATCTCCCTGTGAGAGTACCACGCTCTTTTCATGGATCTTTTTACTAGGCGTCTGGGGTATCCTCTGTAGAGTAGCTTGTCATATAGGATATTGGCCTCTTTAAGGTAGTCATCTTTGAGTTTGCAATTCCTTCTAATACGGAGGAATTGTCCAAAAGGAAGTCCATCTCTGAGTGCTCTGGGATGTGCACTTTTGTAATGTAAGAGAGTGTTACGCTCGGTGGGTTTTCTGTACAGAGTGGTGTATAGGGTACCTTCAGAGTGAATAATAGTCACATCCAGATAGTTTATAGAGTGATTACTGGAGTCATGTGTGAACTTAAGATCCGGTTGGCAGTTGTTGAGCCAAAAACAGAATTCATCGAGTTCTGATTCCGAGCCATGCCAGATCATGAACACATCGTCGATATAACGGTACCAGCTTTTAATTTTGTTGCGGTGTGGGTTGAGTTCATTGAGGATGAATGTCCTCTCTATTTCATCGATGTACAGGATGGCAAAGTTAGGGGCATGCTGGTACATGCCACATTGCAATATCGTGTACTGTGGCCCTGGTGGCGACAACACCCCAAAACAGAGGCACACTTACCGGGTCCGGACCACGCCCTGCCCCCCCTGCCAAACCAGCACACGCAGCCTGTGCATGCAGGGGAGTAGGTGTGGCCTACATGTCCAGGGTCACTGCCAACGCTGAGGTGACATGGCAACGTCCACAGAAGACAGTACACTGTGATGTTGCAGGGCCCGTGCCCATCATGCTGACACAATGAACACATGGACACACTTGCTCAGATGGTGTGAATGGCTACGGGCACGTGCGCACGGCCACATTTATTATCAGGCACACTTACAGAGTGACACCTGTGTTGGATGTGTGCACACCAGCCGGCAAGGGCTGCCTGGTGCAGTCAGAAATCGACAACAGTGTACATCATAAATAGGCTTTCCTGTTTTCAGTTTCTATTTTCGGTAAATTCTGGTGGTGTTTTTTCAGTGTTTTCCAGTGATTTCAATACCTCAAAAAAACAGTGCTTTTCAGTGGTTACTCATTTTTGCGCCATAAAAAACAACTGAAACAGTGTTTTACCGGTGTTTATGGAACACTTTCCTTTTATTATTGCTTGCTTTCTTCATTGATGCATGGTCTTTAGACAGTGCATGTACAGTGTGTATGAGGTCCAAATACATTTTTACAAGACAAACTTATTGTAGTACACCATACAATATTTCTTCAGTGAGTCTTTGATCAATCGCGCTCTCTCTTTCCTTCCCATGTAAACTTTTATTTGTGAAAGGGCCCTCTCGGCATTGGCACTTGACTGGAAACGCCAAAACAGCCAGTACACAATTTGCCAACTCTGGCCACTGATGTAGCGATCCATGCCAATACTGGTGCACCTGAAGGTTGGCATTCTCTGGGACAGGTTCTGCAACATATGCATTGAACTGGCCTTTTTCCACATATTAGGAAAGATCCCATGTGAATCTCCAGATGATTTCAGGGTGACACTTTCCTTTGTAGCATGTGTGGCTGTAGATACACTTGCTCTAAATATACCGAAAAGCACCCACATAAGCGGTGGCAAACATATGGTCAATGTAAATGCCTGAATGAAAGCCATTAAGACTGTCTGGCCAACCATAGACTGTTGGCGGGCCATGGAACAGGCAAGATGACAACTGTGTAGTACGGGCGTATATGCAGTCCTCCGAACCAGACCCTGGCGCTGTGGATTTCTTACTCCTGCGAGGGCAGTGCCTGTGCTGACAATGTGCTGCTCGGGCGGCTCCATCCAAGTGAGAGAGTCAATAAATGTGTCTATTTATTCCCTTTCAGGCTCGGAAATCACAGACCATTACAATACTAGTGCAGCTGACCACAGCGTCCCTCGAATCTCTAGAACATTGGTACGAAACATTGGAGCACCCTTTTTATGATGGAGGGTATTGCGCTGTTTTAGGAGTGCAAGCTAACCATCCAACGCTGCCATGGCACTCTGCAGATACCCTTGAGTCAACTTCAAACTAATTTTAACTGGAAACTGAAAATAAAGGACAGCAAAGTAAATTAATGACATTTGTCTCGTATTTTCCCAACTGGAAATGCAATCGTGTGTTAACTTCTGTGTTTAGAAACTGGTGTTCTACATGAAATGGTCGTGGGAAAGAACCAAATCATTGAATGCTGCCTTTTCCGAAAACCGGCACTAGTAAAACAAAATATAAAAAGTGTTTCAGAATATCGATGGCAACGTGCATTGCCAGTGAACCCAGGAGCGGTCATTATTGTATTGATTTTTACTGGGGAAAGTAATTTTTTTCTTACCAAGTGTCCCTGGAACTACAAAGTGCCTATATATTGCGCAGTCGGTGAAAGGAGGCCTAGGCCCAGCTGCCATGCTAATGATGACCAAAGGCCAACTGGTAGCTGCAGGGATGGGGCATGAGTGCCCCGATCACGTTCTCGGCTCTGTTTCACTGCCCTGCCCGACCCCTCCAACCTTTGAGATGTTGACAGCTGCAACCTCCGTTCACTGCTTCACCGCCCCCCCCCGCTCCCCTCATGCCACCAGGACTAGACGTGCAGATTATGTGCTGGGGAGCAGCTATTCACGTTACTATTTTAAATTTTGAGTGGCGACTGATATGGGATGACTCCGTACTCCTGGGCTTTACTGCTGGCTTTATCCTGCTGCAGATACCATGTTGGACGCTGTGGAAGAAGGACGCCATCTTAATCAGCAAGATCTCGACATGCAAGCGGATTGAAAGCTCACAGTGCTGTAATGATGCCGACGACGCCAAAATAAGAAATAAGCTCTGTTCTTGAGTAATGTAATCGGGTTCTCATAAATAAATGCGCTAACTGCTTTGGGCCAAGTTCACGTTATATTCCGCACAATGCAAGATGAGCAAAGGCAGCAGTGCAGCGGCTGGTTGATCGCATCCAGCCACGACAGGTGCCCTCAGCGGCTAGGAGCGGGGCATAGTCATGGGCAGAGCCGGGGACAGTGTAGCTGCAGGGGCTCTAAGAAGGGGCGAAAGAACAACAAAGACTCGTTAAGCACATGGTCTTTTTAAAGACCTGTGAAGTACTTGGGTGCGGCCGCAGCAAGACAGCTGGCAGACCACAACAGCTCCTCTCCGCCCACGTGAGCGACGCAGGGATCCTAGTGTTGTTTTGGCCCTTGGGCCATTCACGCCTTAATGCGGTGACTCACCTTCCGAGCTGCTTTCTTCTCGGGCCAAAATTGCTGTTTGCTTGTAACGCTTTGGCTCCATCAAGTGGCCAAGTGATGCAATAACTCAGAAAATCAGTGATACTCGGTTTAAACCTAGTCAACTGATTTTCATCCGGTAGGGTACTGTCGGGCACATTCGGTTTTAACCGAATTCCGGACAGCCTAATCATAAAGGACACAACCATTCAACCATAATGGCCCAGTGATTTGTGCTGCACAGAGTTAGCAGCCCTGGATGCAAAGCGTCCTGCACGGGCCTGCCGCCACGGGCCGCTGACTTGCGGTGCACTGGGGCAGGGTCACGGGTGCAGAGCAGGTTCACGGGATGACAAGGGGCCTTGTCGCGGAGTGTCTCGATGGAGAGTGGAAGGTGTACCCCCAGGGCAGGATGCAGAGGGCAGGCCCACGCTGACTATGGTGGAGATGAATGGAACAGACACATGTTGGACACCTAGGTGCCAATTCCGATCCGGTAAAAAGCGGCTACGAACCGTCGGACGGAGCCTTTTCTCCGTCCGGCTCGTACCCGGTGCGAAATCCATCCGAAAAAGCAAGTACGATTCGGACGGAAACACCATTTCCGTTCGAATCGAACAAAACACCCACCGAACAGATTCGAAACACTATTCCGATCCGGAAAAGCGCCGACCTGACGTCGGTACGCATCCAGCCTACGTTTCACTAACCAGGAAGTACGATTCGAACCGACGTCATCTCGCACGGAATATATTTACCGGCTGCCAAAAACTGCCGGGAAATCAGGACGGCACGCGCAAGGAGCAGCTGGACGCGACGAACAGACATGGACCCGAACCTACGTGCCATCCCTGCCCTCCTAGCAGTCCACCTGGCGTACAGGAACAGACGCCGCAGAAGGTCAGCACAACAACCAGGGGCAAAGGGGGGGGCAGGGGCAGGACACACAACACCAACACATGGTACCAAATCATACATGGGCTGGACATACCTGACCATCAGGGCCTGGTCACCTCCAGGGGGTGGGGGCGTGGCCAGCAACGCATGCGTCCGCCACAGCGGAAGTGGATGGCACGCGAACCGGTACGTACCCTACCCAGGCCGCAAGATCGTGGGTACGGAACGTACCACGCGTCCCCCAACGTCACTACAACAATGGCGGTACGGCCCGTACCCACGTCAGAAATGCCTGGGTACGGCTCGTACCAGCATTGCTGGGGTCATGTAGGGGTACGCGTGGTACGACCCGTAGCCACGCCCCCAAGGACTGTGTACGGTGCGGACCCCACGGCACCGCAACAATGGGGGGACGCACCGTACCCACCCACCAAAGGCATGGGTACGGGCCGTACCCAGGCATGCAGAGCGTGGGTACGGGTATGTACGGACCGTACCCCCACCCCAGCAGTGTATGTACACCCCGAACCCCCACACGTGTATGTACGCCCCGAACCCCCACCCCAGCATTGGATGTATGCCCCGAACCCCCACCCGTGTATGTACGCCCCGAACCCCCACCCGTGTATGTACGCCCTGAACCCCCACCCCAGCATTGTATGTACGCCCCGAACCCCCACCCGTGTATGTACGCCCCGAACCCCCACCCCAGCATTGGATGTACGCCCCGAACCCCCACCCGTGTATGTACGCCCCAAACCCCCACCCGTGTATGTACGCCCCGAACCCCCACCCCAGCATTGGATGTACGCCCCGAACCCCCACCCGTGTATGTACGCACCGAACCCCCACCCGTGTATGTACGCCCCGAACCCCCACCCGTGTATGTACGCACCCAACCACCACCCCAGCAGTGTATGTACGCCCCGAACCCCCACCCGTGTATGTACGCCTCGAACCCCCACCCCAGCATTGTATGTACGCCCCGAACCCCCACCCGTGTATGTACGCACCCAACCACCACCCGTGTATGTACGCCCCGAACCCCCACCCGTGTATGTACGCACCGAACCCCCACCCATGTATGTACGCCCCGAACCCCCACCCCAGCATTGTATGTACGCCCCGAACCCCCACCCGTGTATGTACGCCCCGAACGCCCACCCGTGTATGTACGCACCCAACCACCACCCCAGCATTGTATGTACGCCCCGAACCCCCACCCGTGTATGTACGCACCCAACCACCACCCCAGCAGTGTATGTACGACACGTACCCCCACCCGCGTATGCAAGGAGCGAACCCACACCCGTGTATGTCATGAGCGTACATATTGTGAAATAGGAGAGGTGGGTGCAGAGTCCCCCCAGCAGTGCCCAGACACAGGAGGGGTGGGTGCAAATCACTCCCAGCAGTGCCCAGACACAGGAGGGGTGGGTGCAGAGTCCCCCAGCAGTGCCCAGAGACAGGAGGGGTGGGTGCCTAACACTCCCAGCAGTGCCCTGAGACAGGAGGGGTGGGTGCAGAGTCCTCCCAGCAGTGCCCAGAGACAGGAGGGGTGGGTGCAGAGTCCTCCCAGCAGTGCCCAGACGCAGGAGGGGTGGGTGCAGAGTCCCCCAGCAGTGCCCAGAGACAGGAGGGGTGGGTGCCTAACACTCCCAGCAGTGCCCTGAGACAGGAGGGGTGGGTGCAGAGTCCTCCCAGCAGTGCCCAGAGACAGGAGGGGTGGGTGCAGAGTCCTCCCAGCAGTGCCCAGACGCAGGAGGGGTGGGTGCAGAGTCCCCCAGCAGTGCCCAGAGACAGGAGGGGTGGGTGCCTAACACTCCCAGCAGTGCCCTGAGACAGGAGGGGTGGGTGCAGAGTCCTCCCAGCAGTGCCCAGACACAGATGGGGTGGGTGCAAATCACTCCCAGCAGTGCCCAGACACAGGAGGGGTGGGTGCAGAGTCCCCCAGCAGTGCCCAGAGACAGGAGGGGTGGGTGCCTAACACTCCCAGCAGTGCCCTGAGACAGGAGGGGTGGGTGCAGAGTCCTCCCAGCAGTGCCCAGAGACAGGAGGGGTGGGTGCAGAGTCCTCCCAGCAGTGCCCAGACGCAGGAGGGGTGGGTGCAGAGTCCCCCAGCAGTGCCCAGAAACAGGAGGGGTGGGTGCCTAACACTCCCAGCAGTGCCCTGAGACACGAGGGGTGGGTGCAGAGTCCTCCCAGCAGTGCCCAGAGACAAGAGGGGTGGGTGCAGAGTCCTCCCAGCAGTGCCCAGACGCAGGAGGGGTGGGTGCAGAGTCCCCCAGCAGTGCCCAGAGACAGGAGGGGTGGGTGCCTAACACTCCCAGCAGTGCCCTGAGACAGGAGGGGTGGGTGCAGAGTCCTCCCAGCAGTGCCCAGACACAGGAGGGGTGGGTGCAGAGTCCTCCCAGCAGTGCCGAGACGCAGGAGGGGTGGGTGCAGAGTCCCCCAGCAGTGCCCAGACGCAGGAGGGGTGGGTGCAGAGTCCCCCAGCAGTGCCCAGAGACAGGAGGGGTGGGTGCCTAACACTCCCAGCAGTGCCCTGAGACAGGATGGGTGGGTGCAGAGTCCTCCCAGCAGTGCCCAGAGACAGGAGGGGTGGGTGCCTAACACTCCCAGAAGTGCCCTGAGACAGGAGGGGTGGGTGCAGAGTCCTCCCAGCAGTGCCCAGAGACAGGAGGGGTGGGTGCCTATCACTCCCAGCAGTGCCCAGACACAGGAGGGGTGGGTGTCTATCACTCCCAGCAGTGCCCTGAGACAGGAGGGGTGGGTGCAGAGTCCCCCAGCAGTGCCCAGAGACAGGAGGGGTGGGTGCCTAACACTCCCAGCAGTGCCCTGAGACAGGAGGGGTGGGTGCAGAGTCCTCCCAGCAGTGCCCAGAGACAGGAGGGGTGGGTGCAGAGTCCCCCAGCAGTGCCCAGACATATGACAATATACCCCATCAACAAGATCAGTGACCAACAAGGGTGATACCCCAGATGCAGGTGGAGCCATCGCTGAGCCAGCATGGCCATAGTGAAAGGCAACCCTCACACATCCAGGAAATGTAGACACAGCACAGCACAGCATATGGGAGACACCCTGCAGGGAAAATGTCCGGCTCCACAGAGGATGGAACACACCTTGGGACAATGTCACCATACAGTGAGAGCAAACATGACCAAATACCATTGGCAGAGACCTCTGTGATGGCACGCAGATGGCAGGGTACACCCCATGAGCAGCACACTCCAACATTTCACAGACCCCTAACACATTATCACCACCCCAACTCAGGGAGCACCAGCACCAACAGCAAGTCCAGGAAAGCATCAGTGTGCAAAACCAAAAGAAAATGGTTTATTCAGCAGGAAAACATCTCTGAGAAAATGTCCACTATGTACAAGGGCCATGGGCCAGGCCAGCAGCAAAGTCCGGGGGGGGTACACATCGGGACGTGTGTCCCCTAGCTTGCCTGCACAGTTCACATGTCCATTTCATCCACAGAAGAGGGGGCATCAGGGGGGAGGGTGGAAACAGGCACCGCAGGGACAGGATGGGCAAGGGTAGGTGTTGTGGGTGCAGGGAGGGATGATTCCGCCACAGGGGGGGTGCCAGCGCCAAAGGTGGAGGACAGAATGGCGCTGCACACGTTGGCAAGGTCTCCCAGCGACTCCCCCGCACCCAATCGAACCACAGGCCCCAAGGAGGGGGGGGGGGGAGAGGTATGGGTCGCAGCGCCACTGGGGGAGGGTGTGGACAGGGTGGGGGACTCAACTCCCCTGGCCGGGTCCTGCCTCCACCGCTTGCGGGGTGGTGTCCTCCTGGGGTGGGGGGGCACACTTGCAGTGGATGATGCTGTCACCGACTGTTGGCCAGGAGAGCTAAGGGGAGTGGATTTGGAGGGAGTGGGTTGTGTGGACTGCGGACTCCCACTGTGGCTGCGTGTTGTACGTTTCCCCCCCGACCCAGTGGGTGTGCCTTCCTCACCCTGTGTGTGCGTGACAGGAGGTGTGCGCTTCGACTTCCCTGGTGGTGTGGTGCCTGTATCTGGTGGGGTGCGTGCACGCTGACGTCTGGATGTGCGTGGGACAGGCACGGGAGTGGGAATTGTGGATGGGGCAGGGGTAGGGGGGGGTAGGCAGCGCTGCAGGAGATCCAGTCCTGCAGTCAGTGTGGAGTCTATGGACCTCAGCAACTGCCGTTGGTCAGACTGCGCAGCCGACATGCCCTCCATGTATGCCTCCATCTGGGTCAGCACCTGGGTGTGGGCATGGAGGACATTTAGCATCGCAGTCTGACCAACCTGCAACTGCCTCAGGATGTCCACAGACTCCGCACTCACCGCAGCAGTGGTGACAGGGGCAGGGGGTGCGGTGCCTGGCAGGAAGGAGACATGTGGGGACCGAGCACGGAGGGAAGGGCCACGAGCAGGTGGGAGGCCGGTGATGGAAACTGAGGTGGCAGGGGGATGTGGAGGGCTGCCATCAGCTGGGGGGGCAGACTCCGCCACCTCTGGGAGCTCAGCCTCGGACCCGTCTGCGTCATAGTCTGTGTTGGCAGTCGACAGGTCCTCTGCCTCACTCCCTTCGGCCTCCGTGCCACTCCATGTGCCAGACAGGACAGCACTGCTGGCACTGGTGCTCAATCCCTCCTCCCGGTCCGTGCTAGTGTCTCCTTCCGTGTCCCCCGGCGATGCTGTGGGCAAGGTGAAGAGACAGGAGATAATCAGACACCTGTACACATATGTCACATGAGTCAAATATACATAGGTCACATTGCATAGCCTGAAAAGCAACAGGAGTAACACCTACAAAACAATGTACACATGTAGGCCATGGAACACACAGTTTGTCGACCCACCATGCCACTGGGACACAATGGAGAGCATGACACAACAGCAAATCACTGCACCTAAATTTTTACAGAGGAGCCAGCCTCTGGGGACAAATGTGCACAGCATCTGCACCACACTGCGTCGTCAAAAAGGGATGAGCAGGAATCAAATCCATTGACTCTTGCCACATGCTGCAAAGGCAATACATGAAACCATGCCAAACATGACTGGGTCAATGCACCTTGAGCGTATGTCCAGTCAAACATCACACACAGGCCACACCCAGCAAGGAGGATGAAGCTTCTGACATGTAGGCCTTGTACGCACAAACCACCCACACCTGAGACAATCTCATTGAGACGGAGAAAGTATGTACACCTCTTACTCTGGGATGAAAACACATGGCCTCCACTAATTCATGACTGTACACACACTGCCCCTGGTGCGCCTGTCCACACATCATTGACAGGCAAACATCATCAGATTGTCTTAACAACACACACAGGTAATGCCCACTGTGAGTATGCACAAGCAAAATGGGTCCCACTGTACAGTGGACACATGTAGCAACCTGTAGGTCCTAACAGTTGAGCCCAGGGTACAATGCCACCCTACCCAACCCATGGCGAAGACACATTGAATGGCCATATTGTTGGATGACGCACATGATACCTAGGAAGAGGTGCCCCAGGGCACAGTAGTGCCCACACTCCTCCATGGTCCTGGATGGACATGACTGCAAATTAAGCAACCGTCCCTCCACTTAGCAGGCCTCCCACTCAGGCACATCATGTCAGAGGGCACACAATTGGACATGCATGCTGGAAGGCTGTACATTTTGGAGACACACACCTATGTCGTGATTCACAATCAGTGCCAAGTGACATGGACACCACAATGACTGAAATTGGCCAGGGCACACGCAAGGTCCCCAGACCTGTGACACATCACCCCCACACATGATGCTGCTAGCATTGGGCACCTGCATAAACTTTCTGCCTAAATAACCTTGTGCAAGAGTGGCTACAGACAGACCAGGGAACACATGGCAAGGAGGGGAAGGGAGGGAGTGAGAACAGCACTGGGCTACTTTGGGGAGAAGTTAACGCACTGCACAATCAAACCCTGGCAGTGTATCCATGCAACTGCGCACTTACATTGGCTGGGGACACACAACTGACACACATGTACCTACCCCCTTCCTGCTGCTGCTTCTCCTGTAGGCGCCTGTCCATATCGGGGAAGACCACCGCCAGCACACGCTTCTGGATGTGGGTCAGACGGCGGCGCCCACGGTTCTTACGGCTCTCAGGTGAGTCCCCCAGCAGGACCCGTGCAATCCTCCTCGTCCATCACCGGATGTCCTGCCAGCGTTTCCTCACCTGAGACAGGCCCCGCATCCGACCCTCTGTAGCCCTCACGGCACTGACGGCTGTCCTCCAGATCTTCCCCTTGGCAATGGTGCCTACCTGTGAGGATGCAAAAGTGAGAATACATTAATCCACATGAGCAAAGACACAGAGACACACATATAGAACAATCCACTTCATGAACAGGCCATGGTATGCATGCAACTCATTGCACCTTTGTCATAGGGACATAATCCACTGTGGAAGGCCAAATGCACTACGTGCCATTGAAAGTACACGGGTGGCATGAGGGGTACCACACACTCACTGACCAGGGATCACACTGTGCCTCACAGGCTACACCAGGATTATGTACAGCACCTCAAAGCAGTCACCTGCCCCAGCACACTGATGCTACCTCAGCAGAGTACACAGACACACACAGGCACAGGACAATCACATGGCATTGCCAACTGCGGGTACACACCTCACTCTGCCCATGTGCCAGTAGACGGGGGGTGTCACAGGTGTGGGGCTGGCTCAGCACGGCATGCACACAGCACTGCTCCCTGCTCACATCGGATGGGCAGCCTATATCCATCCCTCATGCAGCTTGTGTGCAACACTCCCCAAATGCACTCACCCACATGACAGGGGACTTACACACACACCAATGTGCAGGGGACGAACACGGCCTTTGGACACTCACAGCACAGGTACACTGAACAAACACACATCCATGGGTACTGTCACCTGTCACACTGGGGGGAACACAGGATCACATCAGGACTGTGGAAACAACATCCCCAGGAGGAGTAGCCCGGCAGTATGTGGCATGCACCATGCAATCATTGTCACAGTAGGCACTATGCAAGTGAGGAGTGCACACAGGAAACACAGCATGCACTGCATGGGTGACATGAGGCCTTCCACACCCTTGGACCCACTCTAAACACCAGTGCATGTCTGTCACACATGGACACAATGCCAGAAGTCACTGTCACACAAAAGGGGCACAGTCTAAGCTAGTGGAGTCTGCACTCACCTGAACCCCTGGTCGACCATACAGGCTCTGGTACTGTGGGAGGATCACATCTATCAGGGCAAGGTTCTCCTCCTGGGTGAATGGCTGTGACCTCTCCACAGTCCTGGACATGGTGCCAGAGGAATCACTATCAGCAGCAGTGGTCATGGATGAATGGATGTGCAGGCAAGTGCTCTCTCATGGGACCTGGCTGGCTTATATCTGCCTGGCTGGCCTGTTCATGTACAGGAGTACAGATTGATTGGTCAGTCACATTTGCATCCTACGTTTCATCCAATCCCTTCAAACCTACCCCAGTGTGTGGCTTTGCATGGTTTCAGTTTTGATGATGATGTCAAGTCGACAACCACTTTGCAACAATGTAGATTCTTGCAAACTGACTTCTGCTGGGAACCTGGTGCTCAAATTCAAAAATCAAACTCGGTCTCCATGGCAACCATCATGCATTTAGGCCCTTATACTTGTCCCTCATGTGTCCCCTACGTGTTTTCATACATGTACACACAGGTACGGTGCGTTCCACGCCCTAGGGCACCCCAAAAGCAGTGATACGGTCCG
Organism: Triturus cristatus; assembly: GCF_964204655.1. Classification (NCBI taxonomy): domain Eukaryota; kingdom Metazoa; phylum Chordata; class Amphibia; order Caudata; family Salamandridae; genus Triturus; species Triturus cristatus. The sequence continues at coordinate 917,330,849 of NC_140581.1, read as the reverse complement.
GACAAGCGCTTGTACGGTCCGGATCACCACATGGGCGCTGGCGTATGCGTACGCCTCAGTAGTACGGACCGGACAAGCGCTTGTACGGTCCAGATCACAACATGGGCGCTGGCGTATGCGTACGCCACAGTAGTACGGACCGGACAAGCGCTTGTACGGTCCGTACTACCGTGGCGTACGCATACACCAGCGCCCATGTTGTGATCCGGACCGTACAAGCGCTTGTCCGGTCCGTACTACTGTGGCGTACGCATACGCCAGCGCCCATGTTGTGATCCGGTCCGTACAAGCGCTTGTCCGGTCCGTACTACTGTGGCGTACGCATACACCAGCGCCCATGTTGTGATCCGGACCGTACAAGCGCTTGTCCGGTCAGTACTACTGTGGCGTACGCATACGCCAGCGCCCATGTTGTGATCCGGACCGTACAAGCGCTTGTCCGGTCCGTACTACTGTGGCGTACGCATAGGCCAACGCCCATGTTGTGATCCGGACCGTACAAGCGCTTGTCCGGTCCGTACTACTGTGGCGTACGCATACGCCAGCGCCCATGTTGGCCCAGGGACCCTATACACGCCCTCAGAGCGTATGTACGGTGCGTTCCACACCTGTCAGTGGTGACAGGCGGCACACAGACAGGAATGGAGCGTCAGATTTTGCCAAGGGTGCACACCAATGCATTGTCTGTGCAATACCACATGTGTGTGACACAGGTGTGTCAGGATGTGATGTGGCACATTACCCCTGAGGTGTGGGCAAAGCATATGTACGATGAGCTGTGTACACATGTCGTGTGTGATGGTGCACATTGTGCCACACATACCCTCCACTCCTTTGACATGTGTGCATGTCGTACACACTAGTAGAGCCATGAGTCACTTGCATGTCCCAGTCACGGACACCCGCACCTGTCCCCTGATGCCAGGTACACGGAATATTACACATGGCATGTGAATGGCTGCGTTGCACGCTGCAACCATGTCATGTGTGTGGCATGTGTTTCCATGATTTTGCTGTAGGTGTGTGGTCCAATGCATCAGCAGTTGCTGCTACCAACATGTGTGTGTGTGTAGATGGCCATGGCACACTGTTCCGCACACCAGCCCACATATGTGATCTGCCATGAGGTGTGTATGTATGCAACTACACGGAGTTACAAAACAAGTACATATCCACATGCTCTCAATGCATGTATGTTCTGTCTCGACATGTACTCCTCCAAGGCAATGTGTGTGGCCTGTCCTTTTCCTATAACATGTGACCAGTGCATATCGCATACACCAACCTGTCTGTACCATACGCATCCTACTTCTGCACATGTGTGGATGTCCGTGAATCCTGTGATGCGTGTGCATGTTCACTTACACTGGCCCACAGCTAGTCTCATGCCATGTCATCGTGAGCTTGCCCCACTCCGTTAGTGGCTGTCCCTTGGTAGGAGTGTCACCTGCCTGGCGTACGTGTCCAGGAAATGTGGCACAGACCTGACTCTGAATGTGGCATTTGTGTATTGGCTGTTTAACATGTGCTCAGTGCATTGACAATGTCGTCGTACAGTGCTCACTCATCGGTGTTCCTTCCATTTCGATGCAGGGCTCCCCCTCTCCCTCGACGTATGCCAGACCTGGCTGCCCTGCATGAACGGGACTGTATACGCCGCTACAGATTCAGCCAACGGTTGATTGATGAGTTGACTGGCCGGCTGGAAGCACACCTCCTCCCGCGCCACAGGTATCCCAGTGCACTGACACCCAAGTTGAAGGTGATGGCAGCCCTACATTTCCTTGCCACGGGTACGTTCCAACATACCATTGCTGACGTCGGGGGCATGTCCCAGACGATGTTCAGCCGTGTTCTTCATGATTTCTTAGAGGCTATGTTGGTTCACCTGGATGAGTACATTAAATTCCCAATTCGTGAGCAGTTGACAGGTGTCAAGCGTGAGTTCTATGCCCTGGGAGGGATGCCCCATGTCATTGGGTCCATAGATGGGACACATGTTGCGTTGGTACCACCACAGGCACAGGAGGTGGTGTATAGGAATCGCAAACATTATCACTCCATTAATGCCCTTGTGGTGTGTCTGTCCAACATGGTGATTTCACATGTCTGTGTTCGCTTTCCAGGATCAGCACACGATGCCTTCATCATGAGGCGTAGCAGGCTGCCTGAAATGATGCAGCAGCTGCGGAACGAGCGAGCATGTATTGTTGGTGGGTAGACTCTGGCAGTTCAGTGTTTGGCGTCATCTTCCAATCTCACTGCCTGTGCTGACACAATTCTGTCCATGATGTTTCCTTGTAGGGGACGCTGGCTATCCCAACATGCCATGGCTGATGACGCCTGTCCGCAACCCCAGCACGGCTGCCGAGCACCGCTACAACAACGCCCATGGGCGGACCAGGAGAGTCATTGAGAGGACGTTTGGACTTCTGAAGAGCCGATTCCGGTGCCTCCACAAGACCGGCGGAGCACTCCCATATGCCCAGGTGAAGGTGTGCAAGATCATCATCGTCTGCTGCATGCTGCACAACATGGCAGTGGAGGAAGCTGTTCCACTCATACTGGATCAAGATGACCAGGACCATCCACCCGTGGAGGATGAAGGGCTTGGTGACGGGGCAAGTGATGTGGAGGAGGAGGAGGCTGTGGAGGACATTCGGAGTCGGCTCATACGCGACTTCTTTGCTTAGTGGTGAGTTCCAGTGTCTGAGTGTGCACGCATTGGGCCGTGTGTGGCATGTGTTGCAATGTGTGTGTCCATCTGCATGTCTGCCAAGTGAGTCAGTGGTGTGTATTGAAGTGTCACTCGAGTGATGGCGCAATGGAAGGATGTTGTCCGAGAGTCATCATTGTCACCTGTCATGTTGACAAGATGATACGTGTTGAGTACATGCTTGCGGATGTGCTCCTTTGGGCTGACTCCTTGTGTGTCTCTCTTCCACAGGTCCATGGGCATGCTGTCTGCTGGTGGCATTGTTGTGCTCCTGCTACTCCTCATGAACACAGCAACATGTGCTGATTCTGCGTCACATGCACGGGCAAGTTTTGAAATCTCCTTAGGGTAAGGGATGCCTCACGGCGTTTTTGGTGTGTAAATTGTTTGTAGTCTGTGTGCACTTCTCCGGTTCATGTGTGGTTAATTTGCATACATGTGGATCCTACATGGGGAACATGACATGGGGCAGGCCTCACCTGGAGCCATCGTCAGACTTGGTGACTGTCATGTGTCAGGGGATTGGGGATTGTGATGAGGCCATCAATGTGTGTAACACTGGCCTCGGAAACATACAGGTTGCACCGGGTTGACATGGTGTGTGATTGCCCCATCAGGGCCTCAATGGTGTATAGCAGCCTCTCCGTGGCAGCAGGGGGTATTTAGCTGTTATCCGTCACTTGTGTGCCAGTTCAATGGAATACCAGCATCTGTGTTGCAATGGGGGATGCCAGTGTTGCTACCACATGTCCATCCACATGACCTGTGTATGTGTTGACAGAGTATCATTGTCATTCCAACACACATGACTAATAAATTTGTCCCTCTGTCTCCAAGGTGCCTCTTCTCTGTCAATGGTGGCATGTTGCCACTGTGCATGCGGCATGTCTGGCATAGTTTTCAGAGGTGGTGCATATGTGTCTATGTGTAGAGTAGCAAGATGCTAGCGGTTTGTCAGGGATTGGAATCTGTATTATGCACAAGATGCACAGTTCCATCCACCTCAAGGCAAGAGAGACCATCCCCCAGGGCAACTACAACATCCGTGTCTAATCCTACCCTGCAGTCTACGGACATGTGCCTTACAACTCCCATGATACTTGTCCATATCCGGAGTGCATCTGCACAGCTCTGCTACTGCATCGGGCAACCAGGCCACATCAACGTCCAAACGGGATGGGGGAATGATTCACAGCCAGCTGCAGGATGACCTTCGCGATCCACGCCCACACTCATGATGCAGCCCACAACCCCAGCACAACCATGTGGCACTGTGATCCAAAACTGCATTCTGGCATCTCCATGCATCCAACCTTGGCCTAGCCACCATTCTCAACATCCGCCTGTCGCAAGCATGCAGGACATGGTAGGGACACATGTCTAGACATACCTGGGAGCGGCAAGCCAGGTCACTCCACATGATCCCTGACCTCTGCGCATGACTGTTGCTCCCCTAAATGTGTCTGTAGCCACAGTTGTGCGGGAAGCACTCAGCTGGTTGGGCCCAGCACAGGTGAGTATGGTACTCCATGTCTGTATCAGATGATACATTGGGACCCATGTGTGTCCTGGGCAAGACTGAGACCCCACGGTTTGGATGGTTGGAGTTAATTCTGAGATCAGGCATGCTTTGACTTTACGACACACACATGTATTGTAATAATGCAGAATCACGGCATCATCTTGTAATTGTGATTATTTTATTTGTGGTGGGGTACGGGTTTGTGGGGATGACAAGAGGTGCACTGCGGGAGTGTAGAATCCAAAGTTCACTGGGGGAGTTGGTATCCTTGCCGTAGCAAATTATCAGAGTCCATGCCACAGTCTTCGTCAACATAGGTCAGACAGTGACCAGCAAGTCCATGTGGCAGAGAATGTCATGTGCTGCTATTGGGCCAGAGGGCCAGGTGCCAGGCCAGGTGACCTGGAAGATGGTGATGTTCTGCTGACTCTCACAGTCTTTTTCGTGGACGACCCACCTTCCTGCGGGGACCCTCGGAAGCAGGCCGTGACGATGTCTGTGACGCTCAGTCGGATGAATCCTCCTCCTCCTGATCCTTCCCTGTGTCTGGTAATGGCCTTCGCCTGGTGCCATAGGGAGGGTTGCCCATGTTGTCGGCAATCCGACGGAGTACACCGGTCATTTGGGTTTGCACCGCCACGAGCTCAGCCTGTCTATCCTCCATCCTTCCTTGGTGTTGCAGTTGACAGGCACGTTGCTGGGCCTGCAGGGTCTTCATCTCCTCGAGGGTCCCCTTGATGTCATTGAGGGTGGACGCAATCTGGTCCATGCCCCTGGTGTCACGCCGGTATGTATCCAGGATGTTGCTGACCTGGGACACTACCGGGTCCTGAGCTCCCTGGTCAGGTTCGCGCCTCCGCCGGCCTCCACTCCCGCCACCCCTGCCCACGTGCACCTGGCCTGCCGTTGTGGGCGCATCGGGTCTCCGGGACCCCTGAGGGATGGCATCTGCATTGCCGCCTGCCTCCTCCTGGGTGCCCGGAGGACCGTGTCCCTCCTGGGCAGACTGGCTGGGTGTTCGTGTGCGGGCAGGGCTCCTGGACGTCTCCTGGGATGTGGCAGCAATGGGGGTGGTGGTTGGCACAGTTGTACCTGACGCAGGTGCTGCAGGTGGTTGGACACCAGAGGGGCCAGGTTGGTCTGGGTCATCCACGGAGTGGTGAGAGTCGTCGCTGGCGGTGGGGTCCTCATCCCGCAGAGCCTGGTCCTGTGAGACTTCCCCCCCAGTGTTGGGGGGTGATCGACGACGTTGACCTGTGTGTGAGAGAGACAATGTTAACAGTGTTACATGTGGCATCCATGTTTCATGCATTTCTGATTTGGCACTCTTCCTCTGGGTAGTTGGATGTGTCTTGCATTCCTCTCACAGTGCACTTGTGCATGGGTATGTCCCTTGGCCACAGCTGTCAGGGCTTTACGCATGTGTGACACAATCTTAGTTGATGCATCTATTTGGGTACACAGTCAGCAGTTGGTGTGCGGGCGTAGCGAGCCATGCAGATGCGCCTTACGTGTTGCACTGTACGTGTCCAAATGGTGTTTTGCCAAGGCAATTTGATGATGCAGGTAGGGGACTGAAGCATTTGTGACAGGGTTCTTACCGACACAGTGGGTGGGTATACTGGGTGTGTGGTTAGGTCTGTGCCTGCAGCACGGATGGACTCGTGCACAGATTGACACATGGACCGGTCTTCATCTACGGTAGGGGGGGGTTGAGGCACTGCCAGACCTTGTCTGCATGCACACAGTCCACCGGCTGACGAGTGGACATGGCCACACCACCCAAGGGTGATTTAGTCTCCCTGTGTCTCCCTTCCTCCCTCCCTCTGTCACCCTCCTACCTCTGTCGGTCTCCCTCTGTCACCCTACTCCCTCCGTCTGTCTGTCTGTCTCCCTGTGTCCCCCTCTGTCTCCTTCCCTCTCATTCCCCCTCTCCCTCCCTCTATTTGTCACCCTCTGTCACCTCAGGCCAGCTTCCTGGGCACACACAGTTAGCCGGTCTTTGAATGGCCATTGGCTTGTTCATGTGAGTTAGTTCCTGTTCTCCGGGCACCCATTGGGCTTTGTGTCTGAGTGTAGGCTGCTGCTGTGGCGGTGTGTGCTGAGACTCTATCAGAGCGATGCATCTTCATTGTCTGCTGTTATGTGCAAATTGTTCCTTCAGACCCATGTCATCCTGCAAGGCGGCCACCATTTGCAGGCAAGACAGTACTGTGTGGGTACACACAGTTTGTATGGCTGTGCCCTGGGCCATATGGGCTGAGGGCATTGTTGTGTGCTTGTGAGTTGCTCAATGTTAGTTTTGATGCCCACACTCCCAGCATCGGCCACATCCTGTGTTGTGTTGGTGTTTTGTGTGGCCTGTGACTTGGCATGGCCCTGATTGGTGCATGGGGCATGGAGGCGCTAGTGGCATGTGTGCGTTTGTGGAGTGTGGTTGTGTCCGGTGGTGGCTTGGGGGGGGGTGGCGTGCATGATTGATTGTGTATGGCACCCCCCCCATGTGAGGTGAGTTGTTTGTGTACTCACCAGGGTCTGGGAGTCCTGGTAGTCCGTGTAGTCCCTCCACCGCCAGCGTGGACATCACCTTCTCCTCCCAGGGATGGTATTGTACCGGTCTGGGGGGCGGCCCTCCTCCAGTGATGTTCCCCTGGTTGTGATTGTCAGTCATCTTCCTCTTGACCGTCCTCCGCAGATCGTACCACCTGGATTGGCACTCGTGCCTGGTCCTTCTGGTGGACCCAACAGCATTCACAGAATCGACAATCCTCTGCCACATGGCCAATTTTTCGGATATGCTGGTCTGTCTGACCAATGTTCCAAAGAGCTGTGGCTCGACTCTGAGGATTTCGTCGACAAGGATCTCCAGCTCCTCCTTTGTGAACTTTGGATTCTTGGTTGTGGACATGGCGTGGGGTGTGGGTGTGGATGGTTGTGGGGGTGTGGGTGTGGATGGTTGTGGGTGTGTGAGTGTGGTAGTGGAGGTGTGTGTGTGAATGTGATGAGGGGGTATTTGTGTAGGTGGTTGTGTGAAGGTATGCAAGTGTGAGTTTCAAGTATGGTGGTGTGGGTCGTCTGTGGGCTCTGGCAGCAGTGGGTCTGTTGCAAAGGCTCATGGTTTGTGAGTGTGGTCCATTTTTATTGGTCCATTTGTGGGTGTGGCTGTGTTTGAATTTTGTGTGGGTGTGTTATGAGGAGTGGTCGTGTTTTGGGCCTCTGTTTGGCAGTTTGGCAGTTGCAGGTCAGTGTAGGTGATGTTTGTGGGGTTGTTGGGCATGTTTGGTGGTGTGGGGAAACTCTAATTGACTCTCCTTGTGTAAATGTGGTTTGTCTGTGTTCAGTACGTGTGTTTTTGGCGTCAGTACGGTCCGTACATGCACTGGTGGGGGTACGGTCCGTACATTCCCTGGTGGGGTGTGGGTACGGGCCGTACTTCCATGGGTGTGGGTACGGTCCGTACATACACGGGTGGTGGTTCGGTGCGTACATACACGGGTGGGGGTTCGGGGCGTACATACACAGGTGGGGGTTCGGGGTGTACATACACTGCTGGGGTAGGGGTTGGGTGCGTACATACACGGGTGGTGGTTCGGTGCGTACATACACGGGTGGGGGTTCGGGGCGTACATACACGGGTGGGGGTTCGGTGCGTACATACACGGGTGGGGGTTTGGGCGTACCTACACTGCTGGGGTGGGGGTACGGGCCGTACTTCCACGGGTGTGGGTACGGTCTGTACATACATGGGTGGTGGTTCGGTGCGTACATACACGGGTGGGGGTTCGGGGCGTACATACACGGGTGGGGGTTCGGGGCGTACATACACTGCTGGGGTAGGGGTTGGGTCCGTACATACACGGGTGGTGGTTCGGTGCGTACATACACGGGTGGGGGTTCGGGGCGTACATACACGGGTGGGGGTTCGGGGCGTACATACACTGCTGGGGTGGGGGTTAGGTGCGTACATACACGGGTGGTGGTTCGGTGCGTACATACACGGGTGGGGGTTCGGGGCGTACATACACGGGTGGGGGTTTGGGGCATACATACACTGCTGGGGTGGGGGTTGGGTGCGTACATACACGGGTGGTGGTTCGGTGCGTACATACACGGGTGGGGGTTCGGGGCGTACATACAGGGGTGGGTTTCGGGGCATACATACACTGCTGGGGTGGGGGTACGGGCCGTACTTCCATGGGTGTGGGTACGGTCCATACATACACGGGTGGTGGTTCGGTGCGTACATACACGGGTGGGGGTTCGGGGCGTACATACACGGGTGGGGGTTCGGGCGTACATACACTGCTGGGGTGGGGGTTGGGTCTGTACATACACGGGTGGTGGTTCGGTGCGTACATACACGGGTGGGGGTTCGGGGCGTACATACACTGCTGGGGTGGGGGTTGGGTGCGTACATACACGGGTGGGGGTTCGGGGCGTACATACATGGGTGGGGGTTCGGGGCGTACATACACTGCTGGGGCGGGGGTTGGGTGCGTACATACACGGGTGGGGGTTCGGTGCGTACATACACGGGTGGGGGTTCGGGGCGTACCTACACTGCTGGGGTGGGGGTACGGGCCATACTTCCACGGGTGTGGGTACGGTCCGTACATACACGGGTGGTGGTTCGGTGCGTACATACACGGGTGGGGGTTCGGGGCGTACATACACGGGTGGGGGTTCGGGGCGTACATACACTGCTGGGGTGGGGGTTGGGTGCGTACATACACGGGTGGGGGTTGGGTGCGTACATACGGGGGTGGTGGTTCGGTGCGTACATACACGGGTGGGGGTTCGGTGCGTACATACACGGGTGGGGGTTCGGTGCGTACATACACGGGTGGGTGTTCGCTGCGTACATACACGGGTGGGGATTCGGGGCGTACATACGCGGGCGGGGGGGTGGTGGGGTGTTCGGCGCGTATGCGGGCACATGTCTCCATGGTTGCTATGGGAGTTCGGTTCGGACGGTGTTTTTTGCGTACGGTTGTGAAATGGGGAGGACGGGAGGGATCGTACTTGCGCAGTCGGACTTTATTTTTCCGCACGGTGGGTTTTTCGACCGGGGACGTGTCAGTGACTTTTCCCGACCCGAGGACGTGTGGGGAAATCTTCCCAATGCGATTCGTATGGACTTTTTTCCGTTCGAATCGTAGTTGGCAGTTTGTACGCTACTTTGACGATTCGGACGGAAAAAAAAACGGATACGAGTCGGACGGGGAATTTTTTACCAGGATCGGAATTGGCACCCTAGTCTGGTCCAGCCAGAAGAAGATGCAGAAAACCACTAGGCCATGGGCTCTGATGCCACCAAGGTCCAACCAGATGGTGCCCATGACTCATTGCGCACAGAGTTAGTGGCACCAGTACTGTTAGTGGATTCCGCCTGCGACGAGGCGTGTCCAATGGTGTGGATTCCTCCACATCTTATCCAAGACACAGTTCCACATGTGTGACCTATTGGACTGCAGTGTAGTCCTGAGGCAGCGGTCAGCATGGGCCATTCACCGAGTGTCGCCGGCATAGGTTGGATGGCCTCACCGGCCTGCGTAGTTCAGGTTCAGTGGCACCACAGGACGCAGACTTGTGATGAACAGTGTTGATGGCACCAGGTCAGTTGTTGATAGTGTTCGGTCACCTCTGTGACTGTGACCCGGCTTTCGTCCGGACTGAGCCGCATCTTCCTCTTACTCCTCTCTGTGCGACCACTGGTGTGAGCTCTGCTATTCGTGATTCATGACTAGGTGTTGGATGTGGGACCTACTGGTCCGCAGGGTAGTCCTGGTCCATCATCCACGTGTCCCCGGCTGGTGTTGAACAGGGTTAGTGGCATCACATGTCGCCGGCTGGCACTGCACAGGGTTAGTGGCACCACGTGTCGCAAGATGCCCATATGGAACTATGCCTCACTGATCGGGGGGCTCTGGTGCTGTGGCCGCTGCCCCAGCATTGGGGTCACTGCCATTCAGGACTCAGGACACAGATTCACATATGGGCCAAAGAGGACGCCGGTGTAGTATGTGAATGAGGAAGGAGTAATGTGGGCCAGCGCGGGGGACCAGCGATGGTCTGCGGAGGTTGCAGAGGTCCCGGGACTGGTGCTTGGAGCTTGCACCGGCACATGGTGGGCCCTCCTTGACACACGCCGGTGTCGGCAGGTGATCAGTGTGGCCTGGCTGCGCAGGAGCAGGCCTGACGGATTCGGGGTCCAGCGGGCCGGGGTACAGCAGGTGCACAGGATCGCAGGCAACTCCGCTCACAAGGATGGCGTCGACCTCGTGGCGGGGTGAAAGGCGCCATCCTGGCAGAGACGTTGGGCTTTCCGGAAGAGGACCACGCCCAGGGCTACGTGCTTTTTATTCACATCCCTACGCTGGCCTGGCGTACACTGAGGCATCCCACTCCGCTCACGCTTACGGGGGGACGTAACAGACAACATTTCCACGAACTCCCCCAGTGGCTGGGGTGACATGGTTGCGTCCACTGTCCACTACACTCCATACACATAGTCGCCAGGGATATGGGTGTGTTCTGCATACTGCTGTCTGTCCAGCACATCTCCGCCACTCTTGGCATTGTGTACCTTCCCAATCATGGTTCTCCTGCCTCCTTCACACATGCCTGGTTGCCACCTCTCCCCACATTGGGCTATTGTGTGGCTGAGGTGCCATGCCGTTGATGGCTAATATTCACGGCTTGTCCAGGTTACCATTGTGAGTTGTTCTGTCGTGTATGGTGGGTGGGCATGTTGTTTTGCATGTTGGTTTTGATTTTGTGATGTGTGCATTGCCAGAGTTTTGAGTTGCATGGTTGTGGAGTTGAGGTGATTGGGGTGTTCATTTGGAACTTGCCAAGGGGCTGTGCATTTCCCTTGGTGCCATCCTGGGAATGCTGGTTGCTGATGGACTGTCGGAGGATGGAGGAATCATGCACACTGGCAGGGTATTTGGAGGCGACATTCGTGGAGGATCCAAGGTGTTCGGTTGTTGCCTGCACATTGATGGGAGACGTGTGCTTTCTGTTGCGGTGATTGTGTGCTGTGTCGGCAGGGGGCACAGGTATGATATGTGCACTGTGGATTGCCCCCAACATGTGCATGCATCCAGCTATGGCGTATGGTCCATGCTTGGTGTCCAGCGTATCCTGCGCATTGTGTTGGACGTATAGGGATTGGGGTACCAGGCTGATGGTGATGTCCAGGACAGGTGTGAGGCACTTGGATGTGGCTGGCTGTGTGACGCCTCAGACTTCGGAGGGTGTTGGTTGGGGGATACCAGGGGCCAACAGGTGCAGCACAGCCAGCAGCTTTGTGTGGGGTGGGATGTTGGTTGTCCGCTGTGTTGTTGCCGTCGGCCTGTTGGGCGTTGTTGGTCAGGATGGGTGTCCTTTTGAGCCTGTAGTGGCAATGACATTGTCAGGTGTTGGGTCTGTATGGCTGGTGTGTTTCCTGGGGGTCCGCTGTCTTTGTCTGCGCTGCCTCTGTGGTGGTCCATGGGGGGGTGGTCTGGGTGGGGGTTTGGGTCCTGGGGTGGTGGCGGTGGGTGTTGTGGCCCTCTTGGGTGTCCGGGGCGAATGACCAGGGGCTCCATGGCATCTGTTGCCCTTCCGATGTGGCTATGGGCTGTGCTCCCTTTTGTGGTGCAGGCTGTGGTCCGACTTTACACCAGGTCAGGGCAGGTGTTATTTTCCTGCTGCTAACGGACCTTATCGCCTGTTTTGTGTTCTTATTGCAGTTCTGGTTGGTCATTGTGAATGTTGTGGAGTGGTGTTGTCGCCGCTTTTGGCAGGGATGTATGACGTTACAACGCATGCTGTTACAACGCATGCTGTTACAACGAATGTTTTACAACGCGAGTGCATTGACAACGCAGGACATTACAACGCAAGTCTTTACATCGACTTGCACTAGATGGCGTGCTAACATTAAAAAAGTGTAATTTACTATTCCAACTCCAGTCCACATAACAGTAGGGAAGGTGTTGGGATAGTAAACTACACTATTTTTAATGTTAGCACGCCATCTAGTGCAAGTCGATGTAAAGACTTGCGTTGTAATGTCCTGCGTTGTCAATGCACTCGCGTTGTAACAGTTTTGTTGTAATGGTAGTGCGTTGTAAAAGTTGCGTTGTAAAGGTTGTTCCCCTTTGGCACGGGAACGCCTACTCTGCATCTCATTAGCGATAGTTGCGGGGATCTTCTGTGGCGATGTTTTTTGCGGCAGCTATCGCGGGTAAACTAGTGCTGTGGGCTGTTGACACCAGATTGTGAATGGGGCGATAAGTTTATTACAACTTTGGCTGCAATAAAGTGCCGTTAACTCGGCGATAGATTCTTGTGAATATTCCCCAAAGTCTTTTGCCCAGGCTCACACTATTTGTCAACTGCTTGATCTGGGATTACCGAGGCCGAAGTGAACATCGGATGAATAGTGCAGATTATGCTAGTTAGCCTGCTATCTCGCCAAATAGTGGTGGATCTGAGGCAATTCACAGGGAATCCAGATGAACAATGCATAGCATCTTTTCTATTTAACGCAACACAGACAGTCATTTTTGAATCTACATTATTTAAAACGACTTTTGGAAAAAATACCGCACAATTTATGCTGGTTAATAAAACGTCTTATCATAGTGCAGAATATGTGCTATTAGAGCAACTTCGGATGACTAAGGCACTGGCTGTTCTATTTATAAGGACATTCAGATAAATCAAAGTTACTAATTTTATGATTAAGGATAAGTTGGGTTTATGTGGATTTTTTAATGCTACATTTGTTTCTGGGCTTCCTGACTCCATTGGAAAAAACATACAGGGCTGACCTGACGTCAGCTCAGTCTTCCCTACCGCTCCACGTTTCAAGACGATTGAGCTTACGTCCTTTCACTTATGCTTAAACTGACTCGTGGGTTTTAAAGACATTCTCTCCTTAGACCTTAGATGCATCTACAGATTTCTTGGACTAGCCGAAGTTGCACTACATTTGTGTTAACCTGGTTTCCATATCGATTTGCCGGTGAAGGAAACATCTTGGTTGCCGCCAAAGAAATTCAAATTATACGTGCACTTTACAGTGGAAACAAATGATGCCGATTATGACCCAGATAGACAAATACACATACCACCTGAAACACAAATGTTCACAGAACATTCAAACCCCAAACCACAGTACACGCTGCAACATGCATGCAAAGCAAACCGTATCGGTTTCAAATTAGCACTTCATGTAGACAATTGCACTTCTAGGCCTCCAGGCAGACAACTCCTGCACTAGTGCAGGACTTCAAACTTTGACTCTGCCGCTACACTTACATTTCCAGAAACAGGATCTGGGCACCAGACCCCCTGCAGCGCAGATGCGCAGACTCCAGGACTTGGTAACCACTGCCGAGTCCATGTTGACCCCCTACCTGCCTGGGCTCCTATTCATCCGTAGAAATGCTGCTCCTGCCCTCATCCCACATTACACTTGGCTTGTTAAACAAGCAGCTACTAACCAGATCAGGTGGCTGCAAAGCTTTTCAATTCTGCCCCATGTGGTGAAGCAACCAAAGGGAAACGGTCATGGACATAGAAAGAAGAAACTTCCTTACCAAATGAAAGTGAATATTTCAAGAAGGCAGCGGGATCCGGTCTTCCAGGGAGACGGCCAAGCTTCCTTGAAGAGAGCAGCGCCCCCAAGATCGGCCAGTGTGTTCTGCAAAGATGCCCCGTTCTGCCCCGCACGACGCCCATGCCTGGCGTCTGCTGCCCTAGCAGTAACCAATAAAGCCTAAAAAACATTTAGCGCAGCCGTGTTTTACTTGCGTTGCTGGAACCGGACCATTAAATTCAACAAGGCTGTGGCGTCTTAAGTGTAAGAGACGCCACTGAAAAACAGGTTGTCGTTCTAGCTGTCCTACATGCATCATGATCAGACCGTACTTACATGTCGTGCCTTGGGCACAGTTACAGGCATGTAATCAGGGGGGGGGTAAAGAAGGCACAACAATGGGCGGGAGAGGGGGAGGAGGCAAGGACAATGGGAGGGAGGGGGTGGGGTGGTCAAGAAGGCACCAAAGCACGTCGTGCCTAGAAATTGAATAAAGAAAATAGTGCTCAGAGTCTAAACAGCACGCACGTGTAACAACCGAAGTAAAGGGGCCAGTAACCATGGGAGGTGACAAATGAAGAGGAGGCGGTACTAAGGAGGGACTAACAAGCCTGTTTATGAAACAGAAGCCTGCATTTAGGACAGACAATGACACAAGACAATGGCAAATATGGGTGGAGAGTGGGCAGGGCATCTATTCGGTACTCCACCACAACAAGTCTCAAAGAGCAGCACATGCGGGCTTGCTCAGGCTAGACCTAAAAATAGATTAATAAGAGGCTGGGGCAGACCAGGAATACATTGAATGAATTATTCTAAAAATATTTTGTGTCCCTCCAGGGCCCATGGTGAGCCCTGTAGAGTAAATTAGAATGAAAATGCTTTGTGTCCCTCCAAGGCCCATGAGGCTTTCTAGGAGGCAGGGGAAGGTAGTCAAACATGGAATAAATGAATATAAAAATACCTGATGACCTCCAGTGCCTATGGGACCTCTATTGGAGGCAGGCAAAAATCTAATACATTTATTGAAAGTACCTAGCATCCCTCTAGGGTCCATGGGGCATTCTAGGAAGCAGGGGTGAAGACAAAAATTGAATAAGTTAATATATTAATAGGTGGTGTCCCTCCAAGACCCATGAGATGCCTATAGGTGGGAGAGAGAGGCAGAATGAAATTGATTCAATTGGAAAAAACAATAGATTGTGTCCCTCCAGGGTTCTTGGGGCTCTATTGGGAAGCAGGAAATAAAATAAATACATTAGTTTACAAATGTCTGGTGTCCCTCCAGACACCATAGGGCTCCTATATGAGGTAAGGGGCAGCAAAAATCACATTAATTAATTAATACATACCTGATGTCCCTCCAGAGCAAGGGGGCCCCTATGGCTGCGGGTACAATTCAAATAAATAAATTAAAAAACAAATGTGTACTACGGACTATACGATCAGTCCCAAGCACAAATACAAATATGATAAAAATCCGGAAAAATATCTTAGGAAAAACAAAATAATAGCATGGGCTTCCTCTCATGTGAATGCTCCTATAAATTGGCATTTAAAAGTGGAATATAATAATTATTAATCAGAAACACATACTGTTTTAACAAAATGGGGGT
This sequence comes from Triturus cristatus, assembly GCF_964204655.1. Classification (NCBI taxonomy): domain Eukaryota; kingdom Metazoa; phylum Chordata; class Amphibia; order Caudata; family Salamandridae; genus Triturus; species Triturus cristatus. The sequence continues at coordinate 917,315,403 of NC_140581.1, read as the reverse complement.
TGCCACATGACCAGTAAAGAGAGAGGCATGGAAAACAATTACAAAATGGTCTCCTATGGCACACCCACACTAGCTCCTCAAAAAGGTGGTTGACAATCACCTGTTTTTCAGCAAATAAGGAGGAATGGAGAACAAATGCAAAATGGCCACCTATGAAAGACATACCCTGGCTCCACCAAATGGTGACCTCAACATCACAAGCAAAGAAGAAGTTATGGGGAATAAAGACAAAAGGGCCACTAATCACCCAGACACACACATTGACTCCAGATAATGGTAGACACCACATGGCCAGCAAGGGGGGATGCATTACAAATATGCACCAAAAGTGGGCCTCAGTACACCACCCATTTAGCGGGAACACTAATATAAAAGATAATTCAAATAAGATAGCAAACATGGTAACAGCACAAGAAAATGGAAACAGTGAGAAAAGATTGAAATTAACTTTAAATATGCCCCAATCACAAACAGCACAAGGCAGCAATTATGCTTGCAATTTGTTTGCAAAGTTTAATTTAATTTTTTATTTTACAGAGTTTTATATAGCGCACACTTGACCCGAATCGGGTATCAGAGCGCTTAATATAGCACCAGTTGCATTACATGAGAACACATTAATTTTTTTACGTTAGCATGGGGAGATTATGGGGCATATGTATCAAGCCCTTTTCCCGTTCGCAAATGGGCCGATTCTGAGAATCGGCCCGTTTGCAAACGGGAAGAGGCCTTTTGGGATGTATCATCCCAAAAAGGCATTGCAAATTTGCGATTCCTTAAATGCGATGCAGAAAGCACCTAAGTTGTGCGAATTTGGCATAAGAAATCGCAAATTACCACCAACTGACACTTGTTGGTAATTTGCGAATTCTTTGAAAAAAGCACTTTTTTGGTTTTTTCAAAGTGCCATGTGGCACACAAACATGCCCTTCAGGCATGTATTTGCATCATATGTGCACACATGCTCATTTCAGGGTTGCATCAGGGTGTCCTTATGACACCCTTGCAACCTTGAAATTGCATTCTCAATTTGCGATTCTCTACTTGGTAATCGCAAATTGAGAATGTCTTCCCATTCATTCCTATGGGCCTCTACGCCCAAAGGAATGAATGGGAAGGTATTCCTTAATTGCGAATCGCGATTCACAATTAAGGAATATTAAGGAATTCGCAATTATTATTGCGATTCCTACATACATAGCATTTTGCGATTCCTTAATAGCAATTCGCTAAAAATCGCTATTAAGGAATCGCATAAGGGCTTGTTCATACATATGCCCCTATGTGATTTGCCCAGAATCACAGGATGTTCAGCGTCTTTGCCGAGACTCAAACCCAGTTTCCCCTGGCTTCGAGGTCAACCGCCCTAACCGTGTGGCCAACTTGTATCCCCAATATTAACACTGTCAATTAATTAACCATCTCTCACACAGAAAGAAATGGTAGGAAAGCCCATGGGGAAGAACAAAGGAAAATATCTGGCTTCATGGGCCCGAACTCCTCGAGTCGTCATGAACCTAGCCAACAACAAACACAAACAGGCAAAATTTCCCCTCAATGTGGCATGAACAGAATCCACAATCCCCTTAAAATAATAAAGAGAGAAGCAGTGAGAATGAGAAAAATAGCTTTCAAATACATCCAAGGACTATAACAGATAAGGCCCCAAAAAGAGAAACACATCAGAGTATGAAGACAAATCTGGACACAATTCTCAAAAGCTCAATGAAAATGAGTAAATATTATTAAATTGAGGCCTCCACCATCCCCCAAAAATCTGTTATACCTTTGTCTCACACACGAGCTATGCCTGCACCTCTCCTAACATAAAATCCATGCCATCAGCAACAAAAAAATACAATAGAAAAGAAGCAAACAAAAAGTAACAAATATAGTGGTTTCTCCCAAAACTCACATTTTGCAAAGAACTGCATTGAATTTACTTGATTTTCCTAAAAAATAAAGATTCCAACTTCCAGGGGTCTCTGACACAGCAGATATTACAGTCAAAGAAAGAGCTATGCTTTCCCTCTAAAATCCAAATCCAAAATGACAAGAGGATTGTCAAAGCACAGGGAGGAGTCTTCAGAACAAAAGAACTTGCTAATATATGTACAGTAGACTCACTTTTAATAGCTTCTCTGTATAAAACCCCAAAAAATAAATAAATACCAAACTACATTTTGTGCCCTCTCGGGCAAAAAGTGAATACAAAATGACTTTTTAGTAATCTCATCAGTACCCATATTAAAGAAATGCTGCTCACATACAGTTCATTGTTGCCCGCATGTCAATTGTGTTGTTCCTGTGTCCCTACAATATTTGTTTCCCAGAACTGACATCTTCTTTCTGCTAGGAGCTGTAATGGCTTAATTCCCTCCCAATTATTACACCAGTTGGTACCATACAGTACCTACAGGTGTGTTTGCCAACCTGTAATCATCACCACTCTCTTCTACACCAGCTCTCTAGACATAGTAACTTGTTCTACATTTCTCACTTACTCAAAGTAAGCCTTGTGAATATTCACCTTGTTCACCAGTTCCAATGATCATGACCTCACCCTTGTTACTGGTTAAGTTACAAATGAAATAAACAATGTTATGATATTCCATGTGCAATTACTTATCATATTACCATTAACACTGTCAATAACTGGAATATCAATAAATTATTGTTTGCCTATGTGTTGCTATTTAGTGATGTTTATTTTCAGGTGTAGTTACTTTTTGGTATATATTTTGTACGGTCATAAGCATTACATGTGGTGCGCGAGCTATGGCTTGCATAGCTTTTGTGGGGCTTATGTTTGGTGGAGCCAATCATAACTGATACACTTTAGTGTTTTTAGTTTTATTTTGTAACCTTGACTGTACTTTAAGTGTGGCTTTAACCATAACTTTCTTAAACTGAGGTTTTATCAGCATGTTTCTGTTAATACACTCTATTCAACATTAAAAACATGAGGGCAGCCAGCCTGAGTTGCAGTGTGCTGAGAGACTTCCAATCAGCCTAAACATGCATCTCTTATTTTGGTAGTTTTTATTTCAAGGTCTTTTTATTGTGAACATCCCAAGCAATAAGCAGATAATTAGTACATGTATTTTTAGAACTGGGGTTTCTGGCTGTCAGAGTATGCACCCTGTACAAGCCGGAACCACCACTCTAGTCAGGGTAAGTGTAGTACGCACTAAACGTTTACCTGTGCTCACCTTCTGCTAGCTTGGCACAGAGAAGTCAGGCTAAACAAATGAGGCAATATGTAAAGTATTTATACTGACACACACAGTAAAACACCACAAAAGTACTACACACAGGTTTAGAAAAATAGCCAATATTTATCAGAATAAATCAACACCATAAACAACAAAAATCCAACATACACAAGTTAAAACCTGAAATTATAAAGATTAAATCAAATATAGCTTTTAGAAAACAATAGCTCCAACTAGGCTATTTGATCCCGCGTGATGGCAACGACTCCACAAAGTCAGTCCTACCTTGATGGAGCGAAGGCCGATGTTGGGAGTCACGAAGACCCCGGTGCAGTTCTTTGTAGGCATTGGAAATCAAAGACAATGTGATGCAGAGGAGGTGAGGCATTGGGGTAGCAAGTGCGTAGTCAGTTCTTTACTGCTGTTCAGGTCTTAGACACTTGAGGACAGTGCATTGCACGAAGGAGGTGAGGAATCACCGAAGCAAGTGCGGCATTGGTTACGAGCAGCGGTACAAAGTCGTGAAGTCACTGACTTCTAGGGACTTTGCAGGGCACATGGGAGGTGATGCAGCGGTTGCCAAGATGACCCTCAGTTCCTTACTGCTGGGCTACATTGATGAGGAGCTGTAGGTCAAGCTCCGAGGCTTTGGTTTCACGGCATTGAGGTTAAACCATGGCGAGACAGCTGCAGATTTAGATAGTGCATCATGGACGTCAGTGGCACTGTGCTCAGGACCCCCACAGTGGCAGTTCTTCAGAGGCGCTGCAATGTCATTGAAGCTTGCGTTGCAAGTCTTGGTTGTTGCCTCGAGTGGGGACCACAGCTTTGGTGCCAGCAGTGGCATGGTACCAAAGTTGTAGACAGGCACTGTTTCCAAAGTCACTTGGCATCAGTTTCTTCGTGTAGCACTGAGCTCACTTCCAAGGGTCCAGGGACTGCATTTGGCACCACTTGGTAAGTAGGGCTCTCAGCAGAGGAAACCAGGCACTACAGGTGAAGTCTGTGAGGGCCCTGAGACTTCCAACAGGAGGCAAGCTAAACTCAAGCTCTTGGAGAACTTTAGAAAGCAGGATGTAGGGTGCAAAGTCCAGGCCTCTCATTACCAGGACAGACACAGCAGGCCAACACAACACAGGAAACAGCAAAGTGACAGAATGTCCTTAGTCCAGAAGTGTTCCGAGTATATGATTTCAGAGGTCCAGTAGTTATACCCATTTTAGCCTTTGAAATAGGGAGACTTCAAAGAAAGGTCTTTGTAGTGCACAAGACCCTTCCCTATCCAGGTGTCAGTGTCAAATCCTCCCACCACTCTAGCTCAGGAAGGCCTATCAGCCTGGGGATGAGCCATCAGGGTACGCAGGGACAGGTCTCGTTGTAGTGAAAATGAAAACCTAATTTAGCATTTGTTCTCTACCAGGACATGTAAAACTCACAAGTACTTGTCCTACCTTTAAATACACTGCACCCGTCCCAGGGGGCTTCCTAGGGCTTACCATAGGAGTGCCTAACATGTAATACAAGGGAAGGATGGGGCCTGGCAAGTAGGTGAACTTGCCAGGTCGAAATGGCAGTTTAAAACTGCACACCCAGGCTCTGCAGTGGTAGGCCTGAAATGGGTTTGAAGGGCTGCTAATGTGGATGGTACAATTGGTGCTGCAGGCCCACTAGTAGCATTTGATTTACGGGCCATGGGCACACGCAGTGCACTGTACTAGGGACTTACTAGTAAATCAAATATGCCAATCATGGAGAAAACAAATACCATTATATTTTAGGCAAAGAAGCATGCACTTTAGAACTGGTCAGCAGTGGTAAAGTGCCCAGAGTTCTAAAACCAGCAAAATGAAGTTCAGCGCGCCGTCAAAACCAGGTCAGAAGCAAAAAGACTAGGAAAATCATGACAAAAGATGCCAGGTCTAACACGTATCATCAAAGTAGTTTTGTCTACTGAATCACATGACTTATTTGCCCTGGCATTCAGAGGTATTATGATAGGAATGTGTTTCATTATTTTTTCTCAATGTTTTTGTTTTGCTTGTTAATTGTAGGAAATTGGGCTATTGGTGAGAGGGTGGGGGTCTTCTTAAGCAACCACAGATGAACCACAAAAGTCACCAAATTAACCTGTGCTTAAACCTCTGGTATCTTGGCACAAAAGTCAGGCATAACTTAGAGGCACTATTCTAAGTATGTTTGCAGCACACAAAAAGTAGTAAAGTGAAAACACAACACAAAAAAAAACCAGCACCAACTTAGAAAACCAAGAGTAAAATTCAAGAAAAAATGAGGCAAAAAATCCAGTCAGTAGACCCAGATATATATAATTTTGAAGATTTAAGTAAAAATAGCACCAAGAAGCAGAAAACACTAATCTCAAATGTCTGTAATACTGTGTCTGGAGTAGTAAAACATCTTGTCATTTTACTGCTCAGTATGGAGGGCAATGTGCTAATCCTATGCTTAAAGGCTTTGCTGAAAAAATGGCAAACTACTTTTTCCTTTTCTAACTTGACATTGATGGCAGTGTGCTAATCCTATGCTTAAACACTTTGCTAGAAAAACAGGCATTTGAGGTGCGCATATTCAGAGTGTCGCTGGTGTGGTAGGGTGTTCTATACAAGAGCTGCTCTCCACCTAAATCTTGGGAACTACCAAGAGCTCTCTGCATCCTTTTTGCATAATGTATGCAACACTCTAAGCCTGAAAGGGAATTGTTTTGACTTATACTGGTTGTTCCCTTGTGTCTGGACGAAGCTAAACCTTCTTGAAGATCTATAATAATAGTGAAATATGTGTCAGGGATTGCTTGTATTCACTCCAGGTTGACTTTGATAATATTTTACCAATCCAAAACTGTAATACTGTGCCTGGAGTGGTAATAGGCGTTTGTCCTTGTACAGCTGTTTTAGTATATAAATTATGTGTGTTATTCCTAATTTTTGGTGTGTTTGTTTAAGAGGGAGATATGCGAAGAATGTTTGCATTAATATAGGATATAGAGTATGTGTAGCTGGATTGCGCCTCGGTGAAGTTTTAGATTAGAATGTCTGTGTGAATATTTGAAATATAGGGGCAGTTGGCTGCTAGTTGGGAGCAGAACAAATAGATATTGCTCACTTTGTATGTTGCTACCAAGAGTTAAATGTAATAAACACACCTTTCTGCTGTACCTCAACTGTCAGAGGATAGGGTGATTCCTTCCTGTAACCACTTTGCCTTTCACGTCGTAGTATCATACGAAGGTGCCAAATGACTGCAAAGATAAGTTATTGCTTGGACGATAATGTAAAATAAAGGGATTAAAAAAACTCCAGAGAGCAATCATGACTGTACTGGAACTTGATGGTTGAGAATCTGGAGTCGTGTAAACAGCAGCAGACATTCAGCTATCCAAAATAATTGGGTGGAAAAGGATTCGATCAAAAAGAAGACTCGGGCCCAAATCACTAACCACACCTTGTAGTATGTTTTGGAGTTATACAATAGCACTACAAAACTTACTACAAAGTGTACTGACAAACTGCACTATTGTAGTAACTTACACTTTTGTAGTAACTTACACTTTTATAATAAGTCCAGCACTACATATGGTCAACCACTGGTACAGCAACACCCTCCCATAGAAAATAATGGAGGTAAATATTTTTGTTGACATTTCCTCTATACTTTACAATGGGTAGATCGTTGCCATAATTGCAGAGTCTGCCTCTTGGTAAAGTAAAGGGAAAATGTATTTAACTTGTAAATATTAATAAAAATATGTTTATGTGACATATTAATGTATTTACTTTAAAAGTAGAACAAAATAGATTTTTTTTGCAGAACTATTACATTAATTTGGAATTAAAGCTTTACTTAATGATAACATAATAAATTAAAATGTGTTTTCTGACATTTAAATTAAAAAATAATTTCCCAACTACAGGAAACAATATTTGTGAATGTGAATTCATAATTAATATAAGTGGTGTATAGAATTAATTTAAGCTAATGTATTGATTGTTAATAAATGTAATATTACAGTATATTTTACATTAAAAATAGGTTATTATCTATCTTATAAATAAATTATAAATATGTACTATTTGCATACATTTTTTGTAACAATTTATCTATTTTGAATATTGTAATTCCGGTGTCTCCAAACTTTTCTCTAACAAAAGCTAATTTAGTTCAGTAAAAATCCTCAAATAATAGTGACCTCACCAGACAAGATTACGTTAGTGGCCGCCATATGCAAGATTACTAGCAGTGACCACCTCAGTACATCAGGCAGAATTGCCAGCAGTGATGTAAAAAAGGTTTTATACAATTCAATTCTCTCACAATGGGTATTACACAGCAGCGATGACTGTGACACCCATGGCATCAAGGTTATGATATTAGTAATAAGTGTGCCCAACGACGTATAATTTATCACACAGACTTAAATACATTTTGAAAATGTAGCTATTTTTCTTAAAACATCCGTTAATGAGTTCTGAAATTACCCACATTTTCCTCAAATACACGCTCTCAATTTTTGTGTACATATATGAATTCAACTAAGAATAAAAGCATCTAATTTAATAGGCTGGGCAGCATACAGGAGAGCTACTCACAGGTAGGTGGAAAGGTTAATTTAACATTATTGCCTATGGGATTTTATTTTAAGTCCCTACTGCAGCCTCCTTCCCAGCCTGGGTACCTGCATATTATTATGGCTCACACAAAGTTTAGTAAAACACATCTTTATTCTTTTCCGTGTAACCGTGAACTCAACATTCTATACATGCATTCACTTCACTATGCTCTAACGCTTATGTCACAGTTCTACGGAGACCATCAGGAGCCAAAAGGGTTCTGTCATTTGCTAACTCATACGACACTACATCTCCCCCTTTGTTAAATATTTTTTTTTTTTTTACTAATATATACAATTATACCTCTTCAATGAGACTTCGTGGCACTCTCATCACACGTCTCGACCGTGTCTTTGGAAACTGGGGATAGGCAATAGAAGTGTCCATGATCTGCGTTGACAGTGTGGGGACAACAGCAGTTAGGATATCTCCAATTATCTTTTTAGACCCAGTCTCTACATTGACATCATTGCCTGACGAGCGATGAGCCACATGTTGGAAATGCAAGGAATCTTGTGTTAAAGACTTCCCAGGCTATCGGGCAGTCACCATGTATCCTTTGCTGGTCAGGACATGAAATGGCACAGCATTGCAGGGAGCATCAGATTTCCGTTTTCAAGGTTGACAGATAAGGTCTCCTCTGGCAAATGTAATGTCTTTTGCATGTCTGCGTTTGTCTGCACAGGTCTTCATTTTTCTTTTACGATACAAGACACTTACACAGGTTTCTTCCTCAGTATTTATTATTTATTATTATTTCCTTCAGCATATTATTCTTTTGCTGGTTCATTGCGGTAACTTGGTCTTCATAGCTCTCCTGAACATCAAGGTTGCTGGGCTCTCACCTATGGTTGAGTGAGGGGTCGAACAGTAAGCTCAAAGAGTAGAATTTAATACAATCTTAAGGTCGAGCTTTTCCATCTCAGCATGCTGACAGTACTCATGAAACTTTCGACAATGCCATTGGTCCGAGCCCAAAGAGGTGTGTTCTTCTGATGCTTCACAATAGGATGACTGAGAAAGCCTCTGAATTCTTGACTGTGGAAAGGTGGGCTGTTGTTAGATTTTAGGATCGCAAGAACAGCCCATGTTGCAAAGATGCCATCTAATCTCTTGATGACTCTTTCTTGAGTGGTGGATTGGAGATCTTCTGTCAATGGAAAGGGGGAGTATTCCACAACAATCTCCATCAGGTGATGTACATTGTCAAGAGGACCAAAGAAGTCAACAGCAATTCATTCTCATGCATGCTTTGGCAACTCTGACATGTTTAAGGTGTTTTGAGTGGTTTTTGATGAAAGGCAGCTACATAGATGACAAGCCTTCAATTCTCTTTCAACTCTCTCATTGAGATGGGGATATCAGACTCTGTCTCTGAGCACTCATTTAGTGGCAACAATTCCACAATGTCCTTTGTGGGCCAGTTCAATTATCTGTTGTCGCAGACTCTCCAAAATAACAATTCTCGAACCTCTCAGGATGACGCCTTCCTGTGTAACAGACAGTTTGTCTTTGACATTTTTAAACTTCTGGTATTCACTGTCACTGGTAAGAGGTCAAGTGCGCTGATTCCTAGACTGATGTGCAATAAAGTCTTTCAGTTTTAACATGTTTCTATCTTGACTTGTGGCAGTGATAATTTGTTCCAATGAAATGACAGCTGGTGTGATCGATTTCACAATTAAATGTAGGTAGGCTTCAGCTGTCTTAGAAGGGGTACAATGGCACTGTAGCTGCACTCATGAGAAGTAGTCGGCAGAGTTTTGATCTTTCCCTGGAAGGTTCACAATTGTGTATTTGTATTCTTATAATTGTAGACCCTAACGTTCAATGCGAGGCTTTGGATTGCCAAAGATGGTCAACAAAGTTTGATGATCCATAACTAGAGTGAAAGGATTTCCATAAAATAATATATGGAAATGTTAACAAGCCCACTCCACTGCAAAACTTTCTTTCTGAGGTTGTGAATAAGCAAGTTCAGTTTGGGACAAACGTCTGCTTGCATATACACAATATGCCTTCGAGCATTTGGGTGTCTGCTGTGCTGTGCAAGGACTGCGCCTAACCCAACTGGGCTAACCTCAACAATAACTTCTGTATGAAGCTTTGGATCAAAGTATACCATTCCAGTAGAATTCTTGATAGCTTGCTTGATCTTATTGAAGCATTGCTCACATTCATGTGACCAATTAAATGAAAAAAAAATTTCATCAAGTCTCTCAACGGAGCACTTACAGTGGCAAAACCTTGCATATATCTAAAACAGTGGATCGCTCTGACAAGGAATAAACGTAGCCTGGAAACATCTTGTGGGGAATTGGGAGTTGACAGTGCTTGCACTTTAGCTAGATTGGGTGTCATATCCCCCTCAGAAAAGAAATTGGCAAACAATGTTAGCTTTGTCTTTTTGAGCTCACATTTGTCACCATTCAAAGTCAAACCTGCCTTCACAAGCAAACTTGCGTAAGAGCTTTATCATGCTCCTTCTGTGTAGCTCTGAAACCCAATATATCATCACTATAATTAAACGCATTCATGACAGGCTGATACATCGAATGAAAACTTGAAACATCTCTGCAACTGATGACACAACAAATCTTTTTTATCAGAACAGAACAATGTGTAGAAAAGGTTGCAATGTACCTGCACTTCACCTTGAGTTCCAACTGAGGACAACATTTAGTCAAATCAAGGCGAGAGAAGATCTTTGAACAATTCGGTACGGTTATCATGTCAGCAATCTGTGGACCTGGATGTCATTCTCGTACATTGCATTGCTCGCTTGACGCATGTCAACACAGATGCATAGAGCACCTTCACTGTCCTTTTTGGGCGCTACCATTATGTGAGAAGCCCAGGGTGTTGGACCAGTGTAATGCTCAATGATATCATGTTTGAGCAAAGATTACAAGTTCTTTTTTAATAGCTTCCTGTAAATGAAATGCAGCTGTTATGTATCTCTAAGCAATAGGACCGACGTCCTCATTAATGGGTAATTGTACTTTCATAGTCTTGAGTTTTCCTAACCCATGAAACATGGAAGGGAACTAACTTACTATTTTGTGATGAGCATTCATGATATAGGTAAGTGAGATCAGTCCTATATCAGCAGCTGCGCTGAAACTAAGCAAGCAGACACTTGGTGCTGTACCTTGAAGTACATGAATGGGTGCTTTTACTTTCATTTTCTTCTGCTTCATCATTGCTTCAAATGAACCTTGACTTTTTAATGGCGCTGATGCAGCCCATGTATACACTTTAGTTTTCGGTGGCTTAAGTCGTGGCAACTGACATCATTGTATTTCTCCTCAAGCATTAGGTTTATCGACGCACTACTGTTGATAATAAAGTACTGAGCAAACATTTACCTTTAGTGTAATTTTCAGACAATGACTTTGGTGCTTTTCCATGTCAACTTTTCTTGGCCCAATATTTTTTTTCACAAGCACCCAGACCATCGTGCACACATTTTTCTGATGTAAATATCGACATGGCTCAACCATCTTATTCACTTTCTTGACATAGATATTGAGGAACCCTTTGACGATGATTTAGATGACAATCAACTTCATTTGGTGTCGATTTGTCTCAATTGATCTGGTCGCTGGCCTTGTGGGTGTGTTTCAAGCATCACTTCTGAAGCGTTCAGGGAGCTATTTTGTCTTAGCACCATGATGCACTTCTTTTTTCCTTCGCCATGCACACCATCACAAAATGGTTTTTCTTCCCACAGCTTTGCACACTGTGCAATGACGGGACAATTACCTTCATGTGGAAATGAAAATCCACACCTGAAGCACAACTTCTTCTTAAGTGAAGATATCACTCAGTGTCCCTCCGTCTAATGCTTTGGCTTACTTTTTATTGTTGCAGGGATTCTGCTCAGGAACAGAACTATGCTTGGGACTATAAAACATTGGCATGTAGGTACTGAGTCACTATACCACCTCAGTATCCATGAGCTTCAGTCTGACTAGCTGTAGTACCGCACTTGCACCTTACCAGAGAAACAAGTGAATTGGCATCCCAGAACACAACACTCTTCACCCTCTCAAGGATCACGGTAAAAGGACACACCCTTTCACTCTCTCACTCATACATGTCCACAATAATATACATAAGAGACATGAAGGAAGTTTCGAATATTTATTCAAACTATTGTGTCCTAAAATGAAGTATTCATGCCACAATTAGAAAACAAATGCATACTATAAATACTGTTAGCATGGTCAAGAAACCATATATCATAAAAGCCCTGTCATATTATAGGACATGTGGGCATATTGTCAAGGACCTATCGCCGAGTTATCGGCACTTTAGTACAGCCAAAGACATGATAAATAACCCTCACCAAGTGGTGCTAACAGCCGATAACACCAGTTCACCTGCGATAGCAGCCGCAAAAGACATCGCCACGGATGACCCCGGCAACTAACGCTAATGAGATGCAGAGTAGGCGTTCCCGAGCAAAAAGCCATGACAACACCACTCTCAACGACCAGCCAGATCTGTGAAAAGATCACAAAACAGGTGCGTTAGCAGCAGGTAAACTAACACCTGCTCCTACCGGTGCAAAGTCTGACGAGAACTGGCAGCAGCCAAGGGAGCACAGCCCATAGCCAAACATGAAGAACAACAGATACCCCTGAGCAACTGAACATGCAGCCCGGAGCCCCAATAGGGCAACAACACCCACCACCACCACCCCCAGGACCCGCCCCCCTTGGACAAAGATGATGCACATCAACTCCACAAAACCATGAACCAAACAAATCGCCTGAAGTCGCACAATCACAACACCTAACACACAGGTGTGGCCAGAAAAAGAAAAATCATACATTCATATCATATGAGCCAAATAAAACATTTATTACAGATAACAACAATTCTGAAGAGGCACGGCGGGTCTTCTCCGGGCATTCTGTAAGTCACAGCCTGCAAGACAGAAATACAGATAAGAAGGTGTGTCATGCGCCCATCAAAGTACAGAGGGAGAGAGTGAAAGGGAGAGAGAAAGAGAGGGAGAAAGAAAGAGAGGGAGAGAGAGAAAGAGAGGGAGAGAGGAAGAGAGGGAGAGAATGAAAGAGAGGGAGCGAGGAAGAGAGGGAGAGAGAGAAAGAGAGGGAGGGAGTGAAAGAGAGGGAGAGAGAGAGAGAGAAAGAGAAAGAGAGGGAGAGAGGAAGAGAGGGAGAGAGAGAAAGAGAGGGAGAGAGGGAGAGAGAGAAAGAGAGGGAGAGAGAGAAAGAGAGGGAGAAAGGAAGAGAGGGAGAGAGAGAAAGAGAGGGTGAGAGAGAGAGAGGGAGAGAGAGTGCCAACACTGAAGACCCATGCCACACTGCTCACCTGCTGCCACCGGTGTGTCTCCAACCACGTGCCAGTATACACTGCAGTCCCCCAGGTCCCTCTGCTGCAACAGCTCACAGAGACATGAAATGCAGAGTCCACACAGTTGCACACACCACCATCGCTTGCTGCCCCTGCGCACACACACTGCCGCACCCCAGCCCCTCCCGCCGCCCAGCGGTGATTGCCTGCCCCAGCTCAACCAGGCTTCACTGCTCACCTTTCGACCCCGTCGTGCCTCCAAGAGGGCACACCACGAGACAGGGGGAGCACCAAGCTCGGGCCCGCGATCATGGCACCCTCCACATCATGCAGCCCCGCACCACGGGTCAACAGGTCACACATCTGATTCTGGGTCTTGATTACGCAATGGCAGAGACCATATCAGTGCATATGGCCTCATCGCAGGCTGCCCACTCGCTCAGCCCTATAGGTGCCACTAACTCTGTGAACCCCTAGGCAACACCACATGGCGAGAGGCCCGCACTGCCTCACCTACAATGCGGTCCAGCAGGGCGCACACTAATCCTCACCAGTCCGGACTGCCAGGACGGTGCATCATCGTAGGATGCACACCCGCTCAGCACCTAAGGTGCCCCTACCTCAGTGCACCGAAAGACACCGTCCCATGGCGGTGTGCCTGCCGCAGTGTATCCGGTGACGCCAAGTCTGGACACCGCAATCCATGGACCCTTTATGATTGAGTCTTGTGGTGCAGATGCCATCATGCCACCCCCGGCACTGGGCAATGTGCTGTGGCAGGGCCTTAGGGCCTCATGCAGAATTGAGAACCACACAGAGACACCCAGTTACAGAGTGGAAATGGGGTCCAGCACATGCGCCAGGCCCTTTATATTGGCAGGCTCAAATGTCCTGTGATGGCTGTGCTGTATGGGGGTGGTGTGGGTGTAAACCAGCCATGAGGGAGTGGCTGTGGCATGCTGACAACTAGACCTGAGTGTTAACTCTGAAGGCAGATAGAACCAGATTTTCAATGAGCAGTCATTGATAATAAAAATGACAAAATAACGCTGAGAACAGAAGCGCTCCAAGGCAAGATAAACCAGGTGTCAGGAAGTGCAACTTGACATTTAGAAAAGAAGAAATAATTAACTTACCGAAACCATAAAAGAGAGTCATTGTACCGCTGCACTCCGTGAAGTGTCTCACAGACGCATGCCCAAGGTAGTGCTTACTGAGCCATCCATACCCAAAGTAGCCAGTCACTAAAACTGCTGAGTGAGGCTCAGAACTACTTCACTGGTCTTTGCAGTATAAAGAGCCAAGAACAACTCTCTAAATAGTGACATTTTTCAGATGGCAGCAAAGAAAGTCATGTTGCCAGCTATCATTAAAAAGGATCCAGAGCCCAGCACGTCGCACATAGGAGTTGCCTTACCCAAGTTACATTGGTCCACCCAAGTTACATTGGTGTCATTAAGTTTGACATTGGTCCAAAAATGCTGCTGCCTTACTGAAACCACCACCACCTTTCAATATCACCAAAAAGCTAAATACTTGTAATAGATTGATCGTTTGGATAGAGATATTTGAAGATTTTATTGATGCACTTGAAGAGACTTATAAGAGAAGATTATCAAATACCTCAAATATCTTGCTGGTGCTAGTGTAAAACAAGTCATAAGGAAGATGCCATGAACTGACAAAGAAATCCCATACAATCAGATTAAAGAAACTTTGAATCTCAAGTTCAATACAATGCCCAATGTAAATTATGAAAGATAACTTTTCAGTCAAGAATGACAGAAAGTTGGTAAAACCATTAATGAAATTGCGGAGCGACTCGACACAATCATCAAACACTGTAAGTTTAATTTATTTAATGACAAAGAAACTATACGTCTTAGAGTTATTCATGGATGCTTGCGAGATTCATTCAGACAACAAATACTGAGAGAAACTCTGAGTCTGGAATGAGTGTTAATGGCTGCCAGAGCTGAAGAGCATGACGATAGACAAGCTGCTGACATGGAGGTGGGAGGTGCCACAAATGAATCAGTCATGAGTGTGAAAAGTAAGTCAAAGCTAAAGACTGAAGGACACAAGTTGATGTCTATACGTAAAAAGTAGTGTTTTAGATGTGGATTTAGATTTTCACACGAAGGTAAATGTCCCGCCATTGTAAAGATATGTAAAGGCTGTGGGAAGGAGAACCATTTTGTGATGGTTTGCACAGCATAGAAAAAACAGGTGTGTCAAAGCACGAAGACAAAATGGCCACTGGATCGTTCCTGAAGTATTGTTCGAGCATGATAAGCTTTGACACAAGCTTGTCATATTCTTGCAGATTCAGGTTTGACTTTGAATGTGAGTTCCACAAGACAAATTTAAAATTCTTTGGCCATTTCTTTTATGATGGGGTATGACACCTGATCCTGCTAAAGCACAAGTGCTGTCAAATGCTGATCCCCAACAAGATGTTTCCATGATGCCTTCATTTCTTGATATGGCCAACTAATGTTCCATATATATATACGAGACTTTGCCACTCACGGTAAGCGCTCCATTGAGAGAGCTGAAAAAAAAGAGTGTTTCATTTCAAGGTCACATGAATGCGAGAAAAGATATAAAAAAATCAAAGAAGACATTGAGAATGCTACTGAAATGGCATATTTCAATCCGAAGCTTCATACAAAGGTTTTGTGGATGCTAGCCCAGTCGGGTTAGGTGCTATTCTTGCACAGCACAGCGGACACCAGAATGCTCGAAGGCATATTGTGGCATATTCAGACAACAGAATTGTTTATGGTGTCAATAATTGTAATGTATTGTCTTTGTCAAACTGTGATTTTTTGAGTATATGTTTTTCTTTGTTTGCCTTTTTTGTTCTATTTAGAGACATGTACCATAATCAATTGGATTGCTCCCCCTCCTTTTGGGGCTCCTGTGTATATTATGAATTTCAAAAAGAGTGATTGTATATGTATTTATTTAGAAATAATTGCAAGAAAGAAATAAGTACTTGACTATTTTGATAATCAAAAGAAAATAATCTTGAATTATAAGAAAAACATTGTTGTTCTCTCTTTGGGACATTCTTGATTAACCTATATAGGATGTGAGTATGTCATAAGGGGTTTAGTGCTGTATATTTTGTTGTCCATTTGATGCCGAACCTTTTCAAGTGGTGTCTACCAAGGGACACATGGTGACTGATCAGCACCCTGGGAAGTCCACTAGCAGAGACTCATCCCACTTTTGACGTTTAACTCTTCGTTCATTGGATCTATATGTTGAAGGGGAAACTGGTTCTGCTGCACCAGTGACTGCTGTTGCCTCTCCTTCATCAACGCTGATCCTAGAACTTGATGGTGATAGTTCCCAGTCTCCAAATACCTGATCAGGTCGAACAATTAAAGCGCCATAAAGATTGATTGAAGAGATTTATATAGTAAAAAAAATTAAATGTAATTTAACAAAGGGGAAGATGTAGTGTCTTGCGAAGTACCAACTATGGAACCTTTTGGCTCCTGATGAACTCTGTAGAGCTGTGGCGTAAGTGTTAGAGCGGAATGCAAAGAAGGCTGATTTAGAATGCTGAGATTGCAGTTACGCACAGAAGGATAAAGATGTGTAATACTCCGCTCTCTGTGTGACATAGTGATTGGCCGGTACCCAGATTGGGAAGGACCCTACGCTGGAGACATCTGAAATTGTTCTAAGCCACCACCCAGCAGCTTTGATGGCGTGCCACTTTGGGTATAGACAGCTCAGTAAAGACAACACCGAGCACTTCTTCTGGGGCCACTCCACCAGACTCTCTTTACTCAGTTCTGGTAAGAGGATGACCGTTTCTTGTATTTGAATGGCTTTGTTTGTAAGCATCTCTTTGTACTGACTGACACCTGGTTGATCTCTGCTTCGCTGTGCTTCTGATCGCATTGTTATCTTGCAATTTGCTATCACTATTTGCTGCTCTTTCATAACCTGATTGCATCAACTTTTTGCTTTATCACTTCATAAGATGTATGACTTTAGGTTGCGTAGTAGCATTGCACCTCTCTTTGTGGCCGTTCCATCAGGCTCTTGGCCAACAATGTGTAAACTTCTCAATGTATCTTTCATTATCTTCAAATGCTTTACACAGGTTGGAGTTACACTTTGACTCCAAATATGCCAAGTGTCGATTCGGTGCTTCGACTGAGGCACACATGACACACACAAGCAGTTTACTGGACCACGGAAAACTCTCTGGGAGATCACTGTTGATCGTCATGTTACTTATCCCTTATCTCATTGCCAGTTGTAGCATCATCCCCAGCCTGGGTTCTCGCTAATGACTACACCACACACAGAGCTTAGTAAAACACATCTTTATTGTTCTGCGTGTAACCACAAGCTCAACATTCTAAACCTGCATTCACTTCACTATGCTGTAGTGCTTACATCACAGTTCTATCGAGTCCATCAGGAGCCAAAAGGGTTCCGACATTTGCTAACTCACAAAACACCTCACCTCCGTTTATTATATTCCTTTGGAGGGTGTTGTATTACAATGGTTGGTCATGTGCAGTGCTAGAGTTACTACAAAAGTGTAGGTAACTACAACACTGTAAGTTAAATGTGTAAGTTGATACAAAAGTGTAAGTTACTGCAAAAGTTTAAGTAACTATAGTAGTGCATTTTGTGAATATTGAGAAGTAGTAAGCTTACTCAAAAGAGTAAACCTACTCAAAATAGTAAGTTAACATTTGTGAATTGGACCCTCAGAGTGGAACTGGGAAAGAAAAAATGAGAGCAAAAATACAGGGACTAAAATACAGACAAAGTGGGCTGTGAACGCAATAACAGAATATTGCTGCAACATTTAAGGTGCATGGGCACAGGTTGAGGGTACCTTAAATAGTAGTAGAACAGAAAATAATGTTTCAGGAACTAGTAAAACAGCAAAATACTCCCCTATATTGGATTTAGAAGTCAAGTTACAAGGCAATTGAAAAGCCAGCTGTGTTACAATGGTGAAACAAGTTAAGCCACATCTTCTAATGTGAAGAGACTAGAAGGGAGGCCATGTTTGGCTTAGTGCTATTTCGAAAACCTCATGTCGGCTACTGATCAAAGAAACATATCACTCCCTGTTTGAAGCATTGCTTTCCTCTGGCTGAAAATGGAGTGTGAGGATTGATGGAAAGAGCCCAAGCTTGAACTCACCAGGAGATTTGGAGTGGAAAAGGGAACCAGCCACCATCATCATTGTACGCCACATTTCAGTTGAAAACGCTATCATGCAGATTCTGAACATGGCACAGCACTTGCCCCTACATTACAGGTAAGCGTGCCTCTGGCTCTGCAAACTCGGCTGCTGTCCACAGGACTGCGCTCTGGTGCATTTTTACAGAAGTACCCTTGGATGCAACGGGCATTTGTGCCAACTTTGTGGGCCCCGGGCTCTTTGATATTATAGAAGGGGCCATAGATTCTTGTGCATCCCCTTCTGTAATACCTATAGCCCTAGTGCACTTAAAGCGCCAGAGCTATCATCAGAGGGCATTCCCTCATTTGCATGGGAGTGTGGCCACATGCAAATAAGGGAATCCTTTTGCCTCTGTGCCCGTGCCATATTGTATACGCGTCTGCAGAGGAAAAGAAGCTGTCAGGAGGCGCAGTGCTCCCCCTGATGGCAGCCCTCTGGAGGGGGGGGAAAGGAGGTCCCATGAAACCCCCAGACATCCCGTTGCAGGAAGGTGCAGTCACTCACTGCACCTGACTGCAAGGGTATCTCTAATCCCCCTTCAAAGAACAGGCAGGTTCCAGAATGCACTGTGAAACACGGAGCGGTTTTAAAGCAGCCGCTCCATTTTTCACATGAATAGGTTTGCGGCTACCCTGGGGGCACGGCATTCATCCTAAAACAGCGCATTTTCCTTGTTTGCGCCAGGATCACCTTTTAATCGGTGCGCCTGGTGCAAACAAGGAAGATGCGCTGTCCCTGTGATAAGGCCCTTGGTGGCTGCCTTTGACAGTCAGTGGAACCGAGCACCAAGGTTTATCAGTAGCCATTGTAGTCGCTTCCGACTATGCCGGGCCCCGGGGGAAGCAGAGTCGCAGACTAGTCTTCCCCCGGGGTCATTCGCGCGAGGGTAGGACCAGGTAGGGTCAAGGGGTGGAGTTAGGGGGTGGGTATATGAGCGCAGGGGAGGAAGGCGACTTCCTCTTCCTGCGCTCGGCACCATCGGGAGGGTTTAGAAAAGGGGAGTGTGTGTAGAGTAGTGTAGGGCTAGGCCTGGGAAGAGTTTTTCGTGGTGTCAGCGGTTTCTGGGTGCGGCGGACATCGCGGTTATGGAGCGTGACGGAGGCGACGGTGCGGCGACCTCTGAGGAGGTGAGGCGGGCGTTGTTGGTTCTGGGGCGGGCCGGGAGGGAGGATCTTCTGCGGCCCGGGGTGCTGGGAGAGGCGTGGGTGGGCTATGAGAGGGTTCCGCGGGCGGCCTCGGCGGGGGTGGCGGCGGCGGTACTGGCGTGTCAGGAGGAGCCGCCGCCGCCGCCACCTCTGTGTCTCTCGGGTCTGCGGGGGAGGGGGCGGGGTGCGGGCCGAGCTAGCCAGGCGCGCGGAGGACGGCGCAGGAGCCTGCCTCCGCGGCTTCGTTTCCCTCAATTGTCGTTCCGGGCCCACGAGGCGGACGGGGGCGTGGCGTCGACGTTTGCCGCGGAGGTGCGGCCCCCGGT
Source organism: Triturus cristatus (assembly GCF_964204655.1). Classification (NCBI taxonomy): domain Eukaryota; kingdom Metazoa; phylum Chordata; class Amphibia; order Caudata; family Salamandridae; genus Triturus; species Triturus cristatus. The sequence continues at coordinate 917,295,534 of NC_140581.1, read as the reverse complement.
GATTGCGGCTGCGGCCGGGCGGGCCGGCGATGTGGAGGGTGGGGCGGGTGGGGGAGTGGGGGGGCCAGGGGACGAGCTCGTGGCGGCTGGGGGGGGCGAGGTGGCGGAGGTTGTGGTGGGGGTGGGGGCTGGGGGGCTGGGGCCCGCGGGCGAGGCGGTGGACGGTCTGGCTGGTGTAGAGGGAGTGGGGGGGGTTTTGGAAGCTGAGGGGCCCCTGGATTTGTCTCGGGGGGGGTCTCGGGCCTCGACCCCTGGTGTGTCGGCTGGCGGCGCGGCCGGGAGGGGGGGTCCCCGTGGTTCCGCCCGGAGGGGTCGTGCCATCGGTGGGGCTTGGTCAGACGGCTTCGGGGTTTTTGGAGGGGGGGTCTTTGGGTACCCGCCCCCCCCACGGCTGCCGGGTTGGTGCGCGTGGACTTGGGAGGACAGGCTGCGGGAACAGCGCCTTTGGGCGCAAGCTGAGGAGGCACGGCGGGCAGAGCAGGAGAGGTGGGTGGGGGCGGTGTGGGAGGCCGAGGCGGAGGGGCCCCCGTCGCCCACGTCGGAGGAGGAGCGGTGGGCGGAGCAGGAGGAGCGGGGGAGGGCGGGGAGGGTGAGGGGGCGGGTGGGGGGGGGCTGTCAGGGGTCCGCGGACGCAGGCAGGGACGGCCAGGACGGCTTTGAGGCCCGATGGTGCCGGGGCCCGCCCAGGTTTGAGCGACCTGGGGGGCGGGGGGGGTTCCAAGCCGGCGGCTGTCGGCAGAGTTAAGGGGAGTACGGTGGGGCGCAAGACGGCCCCTTACCGCCGTCAAGAAGCAGTAGGGCGGTCCGCGGCGGCCATCCCTCCAGCGCGGGAACGGGCAGTGGCAGCGGGGGGGAAGGGGTCACGCATGTCTGGTGAACTGAATGACAAGGGTGTGAAGAGAGCGGCGAGAGAGGTGTTGTGGGTGCCTGGCGGTGTGGAGGCAGATGTGGAGTTGGATTATGAGGCAGAAAGTGATGAGCTGGAGGACGGGGAGGTGCGGGATGACTGTGACGAGACGGGCGCTGGCAAGGACAACAGAGAGGTTGGTGTGTTACAGGTCCCCCGGAGATCGGCGGGCAAGGAGACGGTAGAGACGCGGCGGGCGACCCCCTCCGGAGGACGGCTCAGCGAGCGACAGCCGACTTTGACAGGTGAGCGGGTTTGGTGGTCGGTGTGGGACGGGGGTCCCAATGGGGGAAGAAAGAAGGCTTGTAGGTCGGTTGGGGTGGGAGACGGCTCTGTGCGAGAGGTGGTGGAGGCTCCCAAGGGTGGGCTCCCGAGTGAGGAAAAAGCGGTTGGGGGCAAGGCGGTGGCGTCGGCGGGGGTGCAGACAGAGAAGGATGGGGGTAAGGAGGAGGCGTCGGGGAGTAAGCTCCCCAAAAAACTGCCCTACATGGGCCTGGCTATGCCGTTGGGGTCGCACTTGTCCGACAAAATAAAGGGGAAGATCTGGAAGCATGAGTACGTGGACGTATTTAAATTACTGCATAGGGAGGTGCAGGCCAAAGAGGGCTCCAAGGAGGAAGAGTGGGAGCTGACTAGGCGGCCGCGGGTGCCGGTGAATATGGAGAATTGGACCTCTGCCTTTCTCATTTACGCGAGTATCTATTGCGAGAAACATCCCGATAGGGCAATCGCATTGCTGAAATACATGGATATCATCAGGAAGGCTCAGATGCAGTTTGGGGGTTTCGCGTGGTTGAGTTACGATGAGGAGTTCAGGGCGCGGGTCAGTGCGAACCCCGAGAAGCATTGGGGTGAGGTGGACCAGGAATTGTGGATGCAATGGATGGCGTCTACGCATTCATCCGCATCAACTCACACGGCGAGTGGTTTGCCGGTCTCGTATCGGTCTTTTCAGTCGCGTCCCGCCCATACTGGGGCGGGGGGGACCACAGCACCCACAGGTGGGGCCGGACAGTCTAGCAAGCCCGGCACTTACAATACCGGGGCCTGTTGGAGTTACAATAGGGGGTATTGTTCCAGGTACCCGTGCAAGTTCAAGCACGAGTGCTCTAAGTGCGGGGGGAAGCACCCCCTTACGCAATGCCTTACACTCACCACTCCTTCCGAACAATGGCGGAATGCCAAGGGGAAGGGGCAGACTGGACAGAAGGGCCCCTACACCGGTTAGGGTGGAGGAGATGGCCCCGTGGCTCTCCCTCTACCCGGACAGGGAGGCCGCCTTAAAGATTCAGTGGGGCTTTACGGATGGTTTTCGGGTCGGGTATCAAGGTCCCAGATCACGGAGATGGGCCGACAACCTCAAGTCAGCGAAGGAATTGCCGGGGTTGGTGGCGGCTAAACTCTTGAAGGAGGTGGAGGAAGGGAGGATTGCGGGCCCCTTTTATGACTGGCCGATGGAGGATTTGATCGTTTCTCCACTGGGGGTGGTGCCCAAAAAGGAGGAGGGTGAGTTTCGGATGATTCATCACCTATCGTGGCCAGAGGGGCAGTCAGTGAACGACTTCATCGCGGAGGAGGATTCCCGGGTGCTGTATGCGTCGGTGGATGATGCGATCCGCCTTGTGCGGGTGTGTGGGCCGGGGGCGGAATTGGCAAAATGTGACGTGAAGTCGGCTTTCCGCTTGCTGCCTATACACCCGGCGGATTTTGCGCTCCTCGGGATGCAGTTCGGGGGGGCCATCTTCGTGGACAAAGTCTTGCCCATGGGGTGTGCGATTTCTTGCGCCTTGTTCGAGATGTTTAGCACCTTCCTGCAGTGGGCCTTCACGCAGCGAACTGGGCACCGGGATGTCACGCACTATCTGGATGATTTCCTCTTTCTGGGGAAGGCAGGTTCGGGGGACTGTGGCAGGGCTCTGTCAGGGTTCCAGGAGTTGGCGGAGGGATTTGGGGTTCCGTTGGCGCCCGAAAAGACGAGTGGGCCGGCTTGCGTTTTGACATTCTTGGGCATTGAGCTGGATTCCATACAATGGACAGCGAGGCTCCCGGCCGCGAAGGTAGAGGAAATTCAGGAGTGCCTCCAATGGGCGATTGGTGAGAAACGGATTGCGCTGCGGGCGGTCCAGAGGCTGCTGGGGTTCTTGAACTTTGCGTGCCGGGTAGTCAGGGCGGGGCGGACGTTCTGCCGACGGCTCGGCATGGCCATGTCGGGGGCAGTGCTCCCACACCACAGGGTCAGGATCTCCATGGGAGTGAGGGCGGATCTGCGGACGTGGTTGCTGTTCTTGATGGATTTCAATGGGGTCTCATTGGACTTTGTGGAGGAAAACACGGTTTGGCAAATCCAAATTTACTCGGATGCAGCTGGGGCGGATGGCTTTGGCATTTTCTGGGACGGGAGGTGGTGTGCAGAGACCTGGCCGGAACACTGGAGGAAGCAGGGGAGGAGCATTGCCTTTTTGGAATTCTTTCCTTTGTTGGTGGCACTGGAAGTGTGGGGTTCTGAGTTTCAAAACAGGGCGGTGTTGTTCCATGTGGACAACATGACGGTGGTCGAGTTGGTCAACCGGCAGAGGGCAAGGGACCTGAGGGTGTTGCGCTTGTTGAGGAGTTTCATGCTGAAGTGTTTGTGGCTGAATGTGACTTTTCGAGCCAAACATGTGCCAGGGGCGAATAATGACATTGCGGATGCTTTGTCTCGTTCGCAGTGGCAGCGATTCCGGCGACTGGCACCTGGAGCGGATCTGTGCAAGACGGGGCTGCCGGATGGCATTTGGGCCCTAGGGGAGTGAGGGTGGTTGACCTAGTGGAAAATTCTGTTGCTGTTACCACCAGGCGGACCTACAGACGGGCGTGGGCAGAGTTTGTCGCCTTTATGGGTTGGAGCGGGGTTTCTGAGGCTGGGGGACAGGTGGGGGTGGAGCGTGGAGTGTTACAGTTTGTGCTGCACTGTATGGATAAGGGGTTGTCGGCGGCAACCATTTCAGGAAAGCTGGCAGGGGTGTCCTTTTATTGCTGTCTGTTTTTTGGTTTTGACCCTACGAAAGGTGTGATTGTTAGTAGGGTGTTGCGGGGTTGGGGTAGGGAGCGGGTTGGGGGCTCTGTGCCGCGGGAGGCCATAACGTTTGAGGTGTTGGTTCGGTTGGTTGCGGCGTTGCCGCTCTGTTGCTATGATGAGTTTGAGGTTCGGGTTTTTCGCTTGTGCATGGTCTGGATGTTTTTTGGGGCATTCCGGGTGTCTGAGTTGCTGGGCACGCGGGCTGGGGAGGGGCGGAGGTAGGAGGACGTCAGATTGGATGCGGGGCGCCTGGGGATTTGGCTCGGTCGGTCGAAGACAGACCAGTTGGGCCGGGGTAAGTGGGTTTGGCTGAATGAGAATCAGGGAGGGGGTGTGTGCCCGGTGGCTGAGTGGCAGGCTTTTGGGAGGGGGCGGCAGCTTGGGGTAGGGGAAATATTTTGTCACATGTCTGGGGCACGAGTGACGGCTGGCCAGTTGTTGGCGGTGTTGCGCATGGCGTTGGTGCGTGTGGGTTTGGAGCCGGCGGGTTTTGGAACTCACTCCTTCCGGATTGGGGCGGCGACAGCGGCTGCTCGGCTGGGGTGGTCCTGGGATAGGATCCGACAGATTGGGAGGTGGAGGTCAAGGTGTTGTGAGCGTTACGTGCGAAAGTGACAGGGCGGGGTGCTGGGTGTGGGGGGTTGGATGGAGCGGGGTTTGGCATTCTTGGTGCGTCTCTAACCTCTGTTTCTCTCTTAGGTTGCGTGGGAGGCCCTGGGGCCAAGACGGTCACATGGATCGTGGGGCATTCTTTTGTGCACTGGGCGTCGAAATATGCGGAGCAACAGGTGTACGGCCGTAACCTGGGACTCAGAGGACAACTTCACGAAGTGCACTGGTGGGGTAAAGGGGGTATGCGATGGGGGGCACTACTGCCCTGGCTCGCGAAGATGGTCCCACAGAAGGGTTGCCCGGATCTGTTGATTATACACTTGGGGGAAAATGACTTGGTTCGGCTGTCGGGTTTGGCGCTCTTACAGCTGATGCAGAGAGACTTGGAAGTACTTAAGCACAGACTGGCGGGGGCTTGCATTGCATGGACAGAGTTTGTTCCGAGGAGGATCTGGAGGGGAGCTGTTAAGCATGGGGCAATTGAGAAAGCGCGTCGAAAATTGAACAGAGCAATGCGCGTTTTTTGTGGGGAGAAGGACATCAAGGTGATCAGTCACCCGGGACTACGACTGGAGGAACCACTGCTATTTAGGGATGACGGGGTGCATCTGTCTCGATTGGGGAACGCCTATTATATGATGGAAATGAGGGATGTGGTCAGCAAGCTCTGGAATGAGGCAATCTGGTGTCGCAGGGATGTGTGAGGGGTCCTGGCCTAGGGGGTGGGGCAGGTACCCGCCCTACAGGGGGCTACCTGGTTGGCGGTACTTTGGAGGGGTGGGGGGAGTCATTAGCGGGCACACCCATCCCTCGGGGGGGGAAGAGTGAACGAGGTGGGGGTATTGGAGGCGTGAGTGAAATGGCCGAGGAGAGCCGGGAGGATGCAAGGAGGTTTGTGGAATGGTGAGGAACGGAAGGGGCATGGAGTGGTACAAAAGGGGAGTGTGGAGTGGGTGAAAGGAGTGAAGGATGGTAGAGTGTTGGGGGAAAGTTTATTCATATAATGTTTTGGTATTGTTAATGTTGTGCAGCCTGGTCCTAATAAATGGCCTTTTACGCTAAAGACACGGTGTGGTCTGTTTATTGCGCGATGCCGGGCCCCGGGGGAAGCAGAGTCGCAGACTAGTCTTCCCCCGGGGTCATTCGCGCGAGGGTAGGACCAGGTAGGGTCAAGGGGTGGAGTTAGGGGGTGGGTATATGAGCGCAGGGGAGGAAGGCGACTTCCTCTTCCTGCGCTCGGCACCATCGGGAGGGTTTAGAAAAGGCCACCCACCCGCCCTGCAGTTGAGGGTTGGGTTTACAGGGTTGGCTACAGCGTGCCAGTTTAGGACAGGCTGCGGGGTGGCGGTACTTTGGAGGGGTGGGGGGAGTCATTAGCGGGCACACCCATCCCTCGGGGGGGGAAGAGTGAACGAGGTGGGGGTATTGGAGGCGTGAGTGAAATGGCCGAGGAGAGCCGGGAGGATGCAAGGAGGTTTGTGGAATGGTGAGGAACGGAAGGGGCATGGAGTGGTACAAAAGGGGAGTGTGGAGTGGGTGAAAGGAGTGAAGGATGGTAGAGTGTTGGGGGAAAGTTTATTCATATAATGTTTTGGTATTGTTAATGTTGTGCAGCCTGGTCCTAATAAATGGCCTTTTACGCTAAAGACACGGTGTGGTCTGTTTATTGCGCGATCAGCTCTTGCTGCATTGTATGAATTCTTTGAGGAGTCCAATAATAGGTTTTCTGAATCGTGACAAATATGTTACTGAGGAAACATGCACATTTTACAAACATTAGCCTCAACTTGGCTTGTCTCCAAGGTAAATTAGCGGCTATTAGCATCGTTCATCACATAATATGTGTACAATGGTTTCAATTTACCACACATTCGCTTTCAGCGAACATATACAATACGTAAATTTGCTATATCGCTTACTGTTTGCTAGAACACCAGCACAGAATATTTTGAATTATGAGGATTATGAAAGTAAATGCCTTGGATTGAAGCATGGCCATGTGAAAAAAATAATTATTTCTGAAAATAGATGTCTTCTGTTGGAGATTCCACTGAGTGAACATGATACAGTTAGTTTAGCTTTCTGCCCAGAAAATGGAAAAAATGCAGGCGGGCTTTAATTGGATATACCTGATAACATATCAGATTCAATTCTGAGTCCTTAAAACAGAATGGTCTTTGTTGGAAATTCATTTTGTGATGAAATGCAACAAGTTACTATTGGAACGGCATATTTTTCTTGATGACAGATGTACTAGTGCCCCAACTCTGCTCCTTTTCAGGGGATTTACTTTGCATAAATGTGACACAGGTCTGCTTGCTGCGTCCTGAAATGAAATTTTCCGTTCAGGTCGGGTCAATTCTGGAGGTTTTTGATATGCTTGATGAAAAGATCAAATTAATCGGAACATTGAGAAAGAAAGTACAGTGAGTTTCTCTTTGGACTCAGCTGGATTGGCATATGATAAGGTACTCTTTCATTGTAAGAACTTGTTAAGGCCTTTGCTAGTGTTTTGCTTTCTCCAGGTAACCATCTTTCACCCAGATTCAAAATTGCAAAATATTTTCCTTATGCGTAAGGAAACTAGGCCCGAAAATAGAACGTTATTTTAGGTAGTACACTTTAGTTCTTGACCTTAAATTTTGGAAATATGTCGCATTTCCGCGGAACTATGGACTATCATGGACATGTGATAACATATTTTGCACTATACATTCTGCCTCGTCTGCTTTTGTGTCCTACAATGCATTTCTGTCCACGAGGGGAAGCCACTGAGCCAAACGTTGAGGAAGAATGTACTTTTGACTACCATCCTACTGCTCTTGTCCCTTCTTAAACAATACATGAAATATGTGCATGAACTCAGTGCGAAGGGCAGTCTCGTATGGACTGATAATTCTGCACTGACATTTAACACTAAAAAGCAGGGGCAGGAATTGCATCAGTCGGTCAGTGGTGTTTGCACTGATTAGTCAGGGAAAATGTCGGTTTTTCATTCATTACTCAGGTTGGTGATTACAAATTTGTATATAAAATTTGTGGGTACCAGTGAAGGTGTGTGCGTGTATTAAAGCCATTTGGGACGTGCTGAAAAGGAGTTTCAAGGAAGAGTTGATTAGTCAAGATATCCATTACAACTTGGAAAGTAAACAGAATGGGGCCTCTTCACGAACTGCATTTTGTAGTACGTTTAGTAGTACTGCAATAGTACACCTTACATACTCCAAAATATTATTCACAACCTACATGAACAGGTTTCCGCCTGCCCTATTTTTTCTGTGAAGACATAGCTACCCCCCCCCCCCACAGACTGCGGATATTTCCACCGCACATGTATGCCTATGTTTTTGTGGTATATGTGGGAGAGATGGGAGAGTGGCTGGAAAATGGGGAACACTTTCCACTAAATGGGAGGACTTGGGAGCAGTAAGGAGGGGTTGATTGAGGCTAGGAAGGGATTTGGGAAGATATGCACACACATACAAAAGAGCAAGCCCATTGCTATTTATTATTTTTATTTTAAATTTGTTGCAGCCAAAAATGAAAAAGAAATATCACAAACAATAATTATTATTTAAGTTTAGAATATATTAATAACTGTTTTAATTAAAACACTAATACACATATTTTTCTTTGAAATACTTACACTTATTTAAATTAATTTTTACATAGTTAACCAATTTTTATTACATGATAAATAAATGCAAACATTTTACTTTAGGTGTTTTACTAAATCTTTAATCTTTAAAAAATTTAATTTAATTGAATGTACTTATATTAAATTAATACTTAATTTACAATTAAGTTAATACTGGTGCGGCAGTTTTTATGCTGATCTATATTTAAAATCAAATAATTGTGCATTATATTTAAAATACAAATACGTTTAGCATTTGTTTTTATATTTAATACATTTTTTTATTCTTTCCTATACTTTGCCATAAGTGGAAATTCTCTGCCTAGGTGCAAAAGGTGACAATTTAATAACGTTACAATCATAAATGAGTTTTCCTCTGAGTTTCATGAGGTGGAAACATGTTAGTCTACACAAATCTACACTCGGAAATTGTGAATAACCAAAAGTAGTAAATATACTACAAAGTGTAAGAATAAACTTAGATATACTTACACTGTCATAAATAAATATAATGTTACACTCCTCACCAGTGGTGTAGACAGTGAATCTTATGAACTGGTATGTATTATTTTTCATGTGTAAATGTCATATTTTGACCCTTAATATGAATGGGCTGGAGCACTATCAACGGATGGATAAGGATCTACAAGGGCTCTAAAAGGGATCAAATAGCCCCTGTCTTGTTCCATCTGCACTAGTTACCAGTGCAAAGCAGATTTATTTTTAAATCTATGGTCATAGTCCATACAACAGTGTTCCAGAGATTGCTTTTCCTATTTTATTTCTAATAGATTTCTGCGTTCAGCTCAGTCTCAATCATACTCACAACTTTGGGGAAAAATCATTGTCATTGGTCTCTACAAAGACCTGGAATTCTTTGCCATTTTCCATTTCAACATTTCCTATTTTAGGAAATATTTGTAAATTATACCTCAGTGAATGTTGCACTTGACCTTCCCATGACATACACATAGACTAAACAAGTTACCACTCTGGGAGCTTTTGTTTGTTAAACACAAAATTATGCTGTGTGGACGCATTAAACACATTAAACACATTAAACATTGCACCCCCTAGCAGAGGTACACTGTGATTGTGGCTCCTCTAACAAGCATTTGCTATGCAATAGGTCTTGCAAATGTGAAATTTCGGCTATTGGCATTGTGAATGACAATGCCTCTTATTTGTGTTTTAAAAACCTGCAATAATAAAAGGCATTGTCATTTATCAATAGGTCAAAGTTTCTAAAATGCGAGACCTATTGGATTGCAAATGCTTGTTATTTACAAGTGCCCTATGCTGCACTTTTATGTTAATAGAGGCCACGCCCCTTTCTTTAGATGAGCCGTGTCTAAAGAAAGGTCAGCGGCTGCTATTAAAGTGAAAGTGCGGTAAGTGGTGCTTTTACCAAAAAGTTGACAAACAAATGCTTTTATGTTGTAAAAGCACCCTGTGAAAGCACGCACTGCGTTGAATGTTGCAGGAAAGCATGTAGTGCCTGCAGTAGGAGAAACCATTAAAGAAAATAGTGATTACAGAGTAAATGAGACGTACCGTGTAACAACCAAAGTCAAAGGGCCAGTCCTCATGGGATGTTACAAATGAAGACAAGGCAGTACTAAGGAGGGACTAACAAGCCTATAATGAATCAGAAGCCAGCATTTACGAAGAACAATGACACAAGCCAATGACAAATATGGGTGGAGAGTGGGCGGGCTTCAAAGTTCATACTCAAATACAGCATGGCTCACAGAGCAGCGCATGCGCTGCCGAGGCTCAACCTAAAAAGCACAGAGATCTTCGACAGACAAACGGACCAAGGACAATCTTTAACCCTCCAGGGCAGCAGATTACATCCCTGTGAAGCTCTGGCAGAATTGAAAACAACCCACTAAATGAGTCTAAATAAGGCCTTTGTTTTCTCTTTTTGATGAATTCATAGGCCTTTGAACTGACGATTTTGTCCTGCTTTTCTGGTGCTTATCTAGAATGCTGCACTCCCATCATCTATGTTCAGTGGTAGTGATTTTCTCCTTAGATCTGTTTGACATCCACTTATGGTCATACTTGTGGGCCTTTGGGAATCATATACAGAATAGTTACTTCAAAATTTCCCTTGTTCCACTCCTCAACTTTATGTAGTCATGGGTGCATGCAGATCTCAAGCTTTTGCTAGCACATTCATGAATTAGTTGAATGCTTCACCAAACATTTTCAATGTACTCATCTGGGAGTTCAGATAATATATTTTTCTCCTTTTGTGGCTCAGAGGTCATGATCAGCCTTTTTCATGAGTTATTTATTTGAAGGATACAATAAATATCCAAAAGAGCTGAATATTATTCGCAAGCACATGTATTTGCTTGAATATTTAATATTTTCCCAATGCATCTAAAATTGGTCTGGATTGTTTTTTTTCTCAATTTTATCTGGAAATCATACTTTTGATGTTAAGTTCTTCATTTTCAGGCTCCATACAATTATAGTATTTTTACAGCATATTACGTCAGTTGTAGAAAAGGTCCGGTTGGTGATAGGCTGCCCAAGACATCTGCATATTTTTATTTATCTTGCATTTTAATAAAGCACCACTCCACCTGTGAGTATCACTCTGCTTTCCAAAGTACCAAAAGGGCAGAGATTAGTTCTCTTCTTGCATTAAACATTAATCATTGGATTGAATGTGGGGAAATTGCCCTTTCTGTAGGGACACCCTGGATGTTTTGCCTTTTTGAAGACCCCTAGGCACCATAAGTCTGTGTACTTTGCCATGCTAACCAGGGGTAAAATCCAGTGCTCTCCCTTTCAACGTGATAAAATTGGCATACTCCTGATTGATATGTTTCACTTAGCAATAAGCCCCTAGTATATGGTACAAAGTATACCCAGGGCCTGTAAGATAAATGCCACTAGTAGGCTGTATCACCCATTATGCCAGCCACTGCAGTGGTCGTGCAAACATGATTGCAAGCCCACCTTCATTAGTTGACTATGCAGTTGTAAATGGCAAATTTGGCCTATTGAAATAGCTCATTTTGACATGCCTTACATGTCCTTACAGTGAAAGCAACTCAAAACTATTTTCACTGTAGCAGGGTTGGATGTCCCTTAGGAAAGCATTGGGATGCATTAATACATTTAATAATGTTAGTTCTTGCTAGGAAACAGTTACAAAAGTAATTCTTCGACTACTTGAAATATTTAATACATTCCCAATTTACTGGTGAAGTTCGATTTGTAATTAAAAATATGATAACAGTACTTTTAAAAAGTTACCTTTTTCCTGACTAGAGCCTCTGGTATCCCATTTACATGAACTCCATCTTATCCTGGCAGCTGAATAGCCCCTGTGATGAGGTGTGAACTTGTTGATCTGTGGAGGTGTAGTTTTTCCCTTGACAGGATGGCCTGTGAGCTGGGAATAGGAACCTGATTAGCTTCAAAGAGGCCTAACCTATGACAGGCAGATGTAGATAGCAGCTGGGCCTGCCTCTTCCCTTTGCCCTCAAGTCAGACAGGCACCAATCTCATTGGGGAGGAGCTGCTGCATAACTGTTTTAGAGGGACATCACAGGAGGGGGTGTTCATTTCCATGGCCACTCCTAAGGGTGAGCACAGGGGCTCTGCACAGGGGAAAAAAGGTTCTGACATTCTTGCATTTAATAGAGAAAGGCACAGAGGGATTGTTTGAGCCAGGCACACAGTGAAGCTCTAAAGGTGGGTAGGATTTCCTCTGGGAACCTTTACCCCAGTAGGGAGGAAGGAGCCAGGAGCCACCCTCACCTGAAGGCTTTAGCCAGGCATAAATGTGGCACCCACAGTACCCTCCTCAGATCACTTTTTGGTACTGGGAAGAACAGAAGTGGATGCAACTGCTGCCTGTAACCTGAGTAGGGGCTACAAGACTATGTCTGCTCTCTCACTTGTAACCAGGATAAATAAGTGGACTCCAAGGATCATATGGATGACCTCCTGTTCAGGCTACAGGGATATAACAAGCTACAAGAAACCTTCCCTCAACTGCCCAGCTGACCAGTTTCAACTGACCTGCCATGCACCCTCTGTTGGAGTGAGTCTTGACCCAAGATACTGGACCCTTAGCTGGTGTCAAAGTGTACTCCTCCTAACAAATCCTTAAACCTGGGACTTAGAAGCTTTTTGGCTCCAAAGACCTCTGGAGTGCCAAGACTAACCTGCCAAGTCGACCTGACAAAGGTGAGTTGAGGCTGTGCCAAACATTTCATGTTGCGAGTCAAGTCAAAGATTACTTTATTTCGACCACAAAGTCATAAAAGTAAACACAGCATGGTAAAAGAGCACATTTTAAAAACAGATATAAAATAGACAATTTGGTATAGTTCAATATAAAATAAGAATAAGTTACAGAGATAGGAATAACAATCAGCACAGTCGTTGGAAACAAGAAGGTCAAGCAAGAAATCATGTGAATCAATTTGGTAATCATAAGTAACTACCATACTAAAGTGCATAAAAGTTAATCCAGTTCACAACAATGACCATCACATCAAGCATTTGGTCCTTTTCAGCCATAAGGCATGCCAAGATCTAGATAAACCAAAAACCACAAGTCTTCTTGTGTCCGTGCTTAGCAATCTAAGCACCTTCAGATAGTGGCCGGAGCCAACAATTTTACAAAGTGGAAAAATCCACTTGGCCCTCAGCAATTTATATATCGGGCAAAAAATAGGAGATGAATAACAGATTCAGCACTAGCATTACAAGCAGGACATTGATCGTTATTCTCAAAGTCTGACCTCTAGTTTTTACAAAACGTTTTAAGCGGGCGTGTTTTATAGCGGAACTGAAAAAACAACTTCCGAGCCACGGGAGGGACAATTTCATCCAATGAGTCTTCAAAACGAGGTACACATTTGAAATTAAGAAAATTGGTGGTCAAGCTACCCTTGGCGTCAAATGCAATTTGTAGGGATGTTGCTTCCCAATACCGTTTCTTCATCACAGCTCTCGAGATGGTAACCATACTTCCTGGGTCAAACCAGTACCCCATCATTCCAAGCCTCTCTAGGAGAGCCCTCAGAGCTCTAAACCAGGGGACAGGTTTAATAATAGAAAATTTCATAAGCTCACAAAGTAGCTCCCGGTATGGGCGCAATTCCTCCACAGTCCATAGTCTGTGCCAAAACATCAAGTGCTTATAGCTAATTTTATGGGCCAGCTGTCTGTGTGCCAAGTCAAAATAAAGGCAGACTAGAGGCTGCTTACTGGAAGATTAGTCAAAGATCTAAGAAAATGATTTTCAACAAATGACAAGGGAGCAGTTATACCAGAGTCCCAAAGTTCTGCTCCATAAAGTTCACCCCCCAAAATGTTCATATTATACATTTACAATGCTGGCGCTAGCTACCTTGTAAAGGTATTTCTGTGTATTTTTGCCAGATTTGCGGTTTGAAGGATAAGTTGAAACTTTACCTTATCAATATGTTGATCCCACCTCAATGTGGGAGTTAAACGAAATAAATCAAATAATCAAAAAATCAAATAATTCCAAAAATTCCACACGCTCTAGCTTGCTACTGCCAGCAAGGACCTGTCTTTTGTTTCGTTTGTCCTTACCCTTCCTAAAAATCATATATTTTGTTTTAGTTTCATTTAACACCAGGCCTTGTTCCTAGCAAAACAGAATAAAATCATTTAAAAGCTGCTGGAGACCTTGAGGAGATTTTGCAATTAAAAGAGTGTCGTCAGCGAATAGGAGTACTGGAACTCTTCGGCTGCCCACCTTTGGATCGTCGCACCCATCCCTATCTAGCCACTTTATAACCTCATTAATAAAAAGAATAAAAAGAGTAGGGGCAAGGACACATCCCTGTCTCACACCACAGTCCACAGGGAAAGTGTCCGTAACTTGGTTATTCTCGCTCCATCTGACCTGTGCTGTATTAGATGTGTGGAGTCTAATTAAAATGTCTAAAAGATTAGGTGGCATGCCTAATTCTTTGAGAACCCTCAATAGTTTTGCCCAGGGAACTAGTTCAAAGGCAGACCGCAGGTCTACAAAGGCCACATAGAGTTCTCCTCCCTTGATATACACTTCCTTCCAGTATAGGCATAGCAAACGGAAGGTTTGGTCCAGGGTACTAATTTTGGCTGGAAATCCTGCCTGAAGGTCACTCAAGATTTCAGACTCTTTGATCCAGTCCTGGAGTCGAGCTAGTATCTGCTTGCAGAAGATCTTTTGTAAGGAGTCAATAAGACTTATCGGCCTAAAGCTTGAGGGCTTTGTTCAGTCCCCTTTTTTGTAAATCGGGACGATCTCGGCATTTTTCCATGAAATAGGTATAGGACTACCCTTAAGAATGTAATTTGATAGTATGTTTATATACAGACCCCATAGGGCCACATCCTCCTCATAAAGATCATTAGGGATTCGATCAGGCCCTGGCGCACGTGCTAGGGTACAAGAAGCAATTGCAACTCGGGTCTCCTCTAGCGAGATGTGAAGATCAGTTACATCCAGGGCCTCAACAATCAGACTTACGTCTTGACCTACAGGTGCCTTGTCCCTAGATTCGTATAGGGTGCAAAAGTGGGTTTCCCAGGCCTCCGGTTGAACCGTAAATTCCAGATGGCACTTATTATCGTTTAACCAGTGTGCTGCCAGACTCCAGAACATTTTCGAGTCCCTTGCTAGCAAAGCAATCCTTAAAGATGACCAAAGATCGGCCTCCCACTCCTTTTTAGCTTCTTCGATGACTTTTTTTATACTTAGCGTGGCAAAGCATTATATCAGGGCAAGATTTTTGCTTTACTGCCTTTAATAATTCCTGCTTTGACAGCCTACATGCCTTTGTATACCAGGCTCCCTGCTTATTTTGTGCATAATGGGGATATGTTCTCTCTCTCGTGTGCGACTTCCCCTGGCTACCCAATAGATCCCGGATTTCTCTATAGAGGAGATCATGACTCGTGCCTATTACATCATTGACCTGCTCCATGGTTGATCTAGCGGCTTTCTCAAGGAATGCGGAATCCTTGCCCTTTACTGCACCCAAGACCTCCGGGTTCCACTTGATTCTCCTCTGGTTGTTAGCAACTGACAGGAGCCCAATATCCGAGCAACCCCGGTCTACGGTCCACCCGGATGCTTGATTTGTAAGGGTAAGAGCAAGGGCGTTATGGTCGTTATCGGCCCTTATGACCACTGCCATGTCCAATACAAGATGCCAATAATTTAAGGATACAAGGCAGTAATCAATTCTGCTTTCCTGAGCAGTCCTATTAAAGGTAGGGTCCCCTTTTGCATCTGAAAGGGTCCTGCCATTGATAGCCCTGAGGTCATGTTGCAGTGTAAGTGCCAACAGCTGCGCTCCTCTTGCACTCCACCTAACCGCGGGCAAGTCTAGTTGAGGAACCTGCCTTTAACTATCACATTCATCAGTTAAATCGGGGGAATTGATACCAAAGGCTCGAATGTACAATTAAAATCCCCACAAACCAATAACTGAGATTTATGGGAATATTGGGTTAGTGCAGTGTCAAGAATGCGCAGAGTATCTGTTTGAACCATACCTTTCCGTACCCTATTATAGACATTAAAAATTCTAGTTCTAATGCTACTATTTCATGTTGCTCTCACTCAGAGCTTTTGCACAGCAGCAAATCTGATTGAGAGGGACCTCGTGAAGAAGGTGTGCAACCTTGTGGACCCTCTACAGCTATTGCCTCCAATCTTTCCCCACTGAAACAATCCAAGCTCCAAAAAAGTGACTAAGAACAAAGTTAGAAATCTTCATTGGGCAAAGGTAAGAGAAGTATCCGGCAAGTGAGTGGCCTGCCTTGGGCACAAAATTCTAATTTCCCTTGCTCAGAGCATTTCCACCAGTCAGCAGCTTCAACTGGACCTCCTACAGGGGCTTTCTGATGTTGTGGAGCCCTCTTTGGTCACAGTCTGTGGTCTTGCCCCGCTTAGGGGGTCATTATGATAGCAGGCGGATCGCCACCGCCCGTATGGCGGTGGCGATCCGCCCGCCAAAATCTCCCACCCACATGACTTTTCTCCCCGCCACATTACGTGGCGGGGGGGGACCCCGGCGGACGGAAAGACCGTCGCCGGTTTTCCAATTGCCTACCGGGCGGAAAAGCCAGGCATATTATCATCATTGCGGTGAGCTGCCTTTCCATGGTGGAGACTCCGCCATGGAAAGGCAGGCGGTTTTGTCTTTGGGGGCCCGTTGCGAGCCCCGAGGGTGTTCGGGGGGTGGGGGGTACCTTTCAGCACCGCCTGCCGCAATGTTTAAAATGCGGGATGAGCCCGCCAGTCTGGCAGGTGCATCCTAATGCCACTTGCGGGACCGCCGTGACAATGGCATGTGGTCCCGTTTCCCGATACGGTTGTGGGCAGACAAAGTCCGCCCGCCATCATAATAGGCCCCTTAGTATACCTATCTTCCATTTCAGAGACTAAGTCAGTAGGTAAAACTTCTGACCGGGTCACACCTGCTATCTATATCCAACCAACGCTCCATCGCAGTCAGCCTTGATTTGAACCTATGTAACCATCGCAGCCAGATGACCATGGGTGGCGCTTAACACGTTTTGGAGCTATTTTTACATTTAAACTTTAAAAATACATTATTCAAATTTCACTTATTGAATATTTGTTGTTTGAGTGTCATTTTATGTATTGCAATCTACACTATTTTTCTAAATTGTTTTGGGGTTTTTCTTGTGTTGTGTTTTGACTTTATTGTTGTTTAGTTGCTGTAAAAGTACTTTACATTTTGCCTCTAAATTAAGCCTGAGTGCTCTGAGACATAGCTATAACAGTTGCGCTCATTTATGACTATTAATTACTGGTACTCTATAGGTTTTTTCTGTGTTTTGTATTTTAAGGATACACTGTCTCTCTATCACTTTGATAGTTTCATACTACCTATTCCATGGAGGTATGTACTCATTGATGTGCACAAGGAGTAAATGTGATGCTTGGTTCCATGATTTGTAAATAATCTTACGTGTGGCCTCACTACAAGTTGACCCTTAATTGTGATGGGGCTGGTATCTCCCATTTGAAAATCTACAGATTTACAGCATACCCAGTGTCTTGATCCTGAAATTTAACCTGCTTTCATCAGCCAAAATCTCTGGCAGAAAAATACAAAAAAATAAGAATTACCTTGAGAGTAAGATGGATAATTAATCTTTTGTCAGTGGACCTCATGGTCTCACTTGTAATTGGCATTGAGTTGAGTGAGTTATTCCTGATACATCTGATGTCTGTGAAGGTGTGTTGAACTCCCTCTGATATATTATTGCATTTTGTCAGTAGAAAGAGTTCCAGTCGACTTTCTATTACCTCCCTGATTAGGTTTTGTTTCACTTTTCTGTTTTGTACTACATTTTGAAAAGTGATAGGATGGTTAGGTGATGGTCAGAAAGGTGTGTCAGAGTGCAGTCCGAAAATGTTTTGATGATGTGAATTAATGCATACGTGATGGCACATTCTATCATCCTACGAATTAGATGGGAACCATAAGCCAGTTGTGCGAATTATTTATTTGTTTTTCTGCTTTTAATAATTCAAAGCACAAAAGCTTTGTACACATGTAGCAACCAAGACTTTTTGTTTTGGTGTCCAGCCTGATTTAGTTTTGGTTGGTGGTGTAAATTTGGCAGTATTTATCACCAAGATTTGTTTGTCTCTTCTTTTTATTGTGAAGTTATTTTCTTGGTCTCTTTTTCCATTTTATTTTCACATTCTAGAATTTTCCATTCTATTTAGAATGGGTGGCTATCTCACTCTGTGGTGTGGAAGCTCACCTTGTTTTAGTAGAGTGATCCAAGCAATGGCATGCTTTGTGCACTGCTATTTTGGAATAGCACTCTTGAAATCTTAATTCACATGGTTCTCAGGCCTTTTTAATCGATGTTAATTGATGTTAAGCGATTGGTGAGTTGACTCTTTACCATATGTTTATACCAAGTGGCCACCTTCTTTGCTTTTCTTTGTGAACTTTCATGGAAAGGCACTCCCAGCTTTTGTGTCCAATTCTGTGTTTCACTTTGTCTGTTTTCTGGGTATCAGTCTAATTCAGCGGGGGTTTCACAAAGTAAATACATTGGATAAGAGCTTGCTTTTAAGTACTTGATTTTGAGTGGGTAGACCTCTGCTTAAACCCCTGTTTGCAAATAGTTTGGAATTCCATGATGGGTAGTATTTAACATATTTGATGATTACCTGGTAAATACCTCACCCTTTATTACATTTGGGCAGGTTAAACCTGCAAAATGTAACAGAGGAAAATTGCATGGTATTGACTGTACCACGAGAATGTTGTTGCCATATGCACTAACATCTGCATGGTATTCTCTAGAAACTTGTGATAGGTGCTATTTATCATACCCAATAAATGAGTTAACCCCTTGTATCCGTATTTTTGTGTGATAAAAACATTTGGATTCCCAAAAACTCGAAATAAGAGGTCACGTGTTTCCTCAGCATGCTAAAGTACAGAGCTAGTGAAGCAGATAAAGGTACCAGAGTATTGAGTTCTTCAATGAATGATGGGGAGACTTCTTCCTGGTACTTGTGATAAAAATACTAAACCAAAAGAAGCAAACGGCAGACCAAGGTCAAGCACTTCCAGTCCAAGTGTAGTTGTGATTCATATGATGGTGCAAACTCTTCCCACACCCGCCGTCCAAGGGTGTTAGATCAAGATAAACAAAAGAGAGATTGGAAGGTGCACTCGTTTCAGAGTCAAGTAATGAGGTAAATCACTTATTCCATACAAGAGTCCTTTTATTCAACAAGTTGTCCAAAACTGGCAAACAGCCAACGCGTTTCGTTCCCAATTCTCAGCCAGTGGGAACTTCATCAGGGCTGTAACATTATGGATAAAAGACGACATAAATAACACATAATATTAAACAAATGAAACAATCATAATAAAACTGACATACATGTATAGTATACATAGATGACCCAACGAAAAACAAAAACACAATTAAACTAACCAACAAAACTAAACAGACAAATTCTGGTTTCTAGGATAATACCAATGTCTTATGGGACAAAGAATAAGCAACAGTATATACATAAATAAAAATACATTTTTCAAAAGACATTAAGAGGAAACATAAATAAACATATATTTTGATGAACAATTGAGACACATTAAAAAACCACAATTCTAATAACACATTAAAATGCACTTCATAGAGGGGGGAGGGGGACAATGAGAAGGAGAGAAAGATGATACATTAGCACATACCAGTAAGCATATGTATGCAGCAAACCATTAGGGGGTAAGTACCTGAGAATATGTTGTCTCACCCAATTAATGATATGCCAAATTCCAAAGCTGATTTTTTTAAAAAACCAAAGGCTCCTTCTCTAGGTCAATTGTCCATAAGGAATAAATTAGACTACATTCTGAGTAAAGCAAAAAAACTCTTAGGAAAGCTCTCACCTCCTAAGTAGTTAGTCCACAGTTGGCCTCAAGACAGTAAGGCAAGTAAAGAGCTCTCTCCGGGCAAACAGTCCCAATAGACTGATTAGCGAGAACTTCACTACTCACTTATATTTTGTGAGAAGAAAATATCTAAAAACAAGAAGAAACAAGAAGGAAAAGAAAGGCTGTAAATATTCACTAAACATTTAAAGTCCAAACAATCTGCGTAGGTAAATAGAATCAATGATAACACAATTGTGTTAACAACAAAATCAGAAATAATAAATAAAAATGAAAATGAAAATAAAACTAAAAGTAAAATTGAAATCATAATCAATAACCGAATTTAAGCATGTTGTCATATGAAACCAAGAGTAATAGAGACGACAAACTCCAAGATGGAATCCCATTTCTATTAATACGACAGGGCAGGGAGCCCAAAATGAGCCTTTACCCAAGTGTATGTGATTAGTGAATTAAGTCGAAAACCACTCTGAATAAGAGTGGTTTTATCCCTAGAGCAAACGAATATCAGAGAGAGGTACATCAGTTTGAATTGATTTCAGGAACAGCAAACAACAACTCAAATCACTCCACAGCAAGGCAAATCACTCTCACAGCAAGGCAGATCATAAAAATTATTCTAGAGAAAAGAGCAGTATCACTAGAAACGGAAAACAACTGACAAGGGGGCGTCTATGGTGAGCCGTCAGCTCAAAATAAAGCAGCAAAGTGTATAACGAGTAAACAGTGTTCGACAGCGCGTTAAACAGCGCGTCTAATTAAAACCAGATGAAAAAGTGTATCGTACCAAATCAAACGAAAAATAACTGACAAGGGGGCGTCTATGGTTAGACATCAGCTCGGAATAAAGCAACAAAGTGTATAACAAGTAAACAGTGTTCGACAGCGCGTTTAATTAAAACCAAGTGGAAAAATATATCGTACCGGATCGTAGCCGATAGTCATACTTCAAAGAAAAGACACAACATTCTCGTAAGACTGCAAACAATGACAAAGGGGCATCTATGGTTAGACGTCAACTTAAAGTAGAGCTGCACAGTGTATGGCGGATAAACAGTATTAAGAAGCATATTAAATTAAAAACCAAGTGGGAGAGTGAATTGTACTGGATAATAGCCGATAGTCATACTTCAAAGACAAGGTACGACATTCTCGTGAGACTGCAAGCAACTAATATGTGGGCAACATGTAGGAATAAGCATATACCTGAAATGAATGAAGAACGTGTTTTCTTCAGCACAACAACCGGCAGTAACGAATAAACGGGTTACCCGCCCATCCTTATGGACAATTGACATAGAGAAGGAGCCTTTGGTTTTTTTAAAAAATCAGCTTTGGAATTTGGCATATCATTAATTGGATGAGACAACATATTCTCAGGTACTTACCCCCTAATGGTTTGCTGCATACATATGCTTACTGGTATGCGCTAATGTATCATCTTTCTCTCCTTCTCATTGTCCCCCCCCCTCTATGAAGTGCATTTTAATGTGTTATTAGAATTGTGGTTTTTTAATGTGTCTCAATTGTTCATCAAAATATATGTTTATTTATGTTTCCTCTTAATGTCTTTTGAAAAATTTCTTTTTATGTATGTATATACTGTTGGTTATTCTTTGTCCCATAAGACGTTGGTATTATCCTAGAAACCAGAATTTGTCTGTTTAGTTTTGTTAGTTAGTTTAATTGTGTTTTTGTTTTTCGTTGGGTCATCTATGTATACTATACATGTATGTCAGTTTTATTATGATTGTTTCATTTGTTTAATATTATGTGTTATTTATGTCGTCTTTTATCTATAATGTTACAGCCCTGATGAAGTTCCCACTGGCTGAGAATTGGGAACGAAACGCGTTGCTTGAATAAAAGGACTTTTGTATGGAATAAGTGATTTACCTCATTACTTGACTCTGAAACGAGAGCACCTTCCAATCTCTCTTTTGTTTATCTTGTGATAAAAATGTTAAACTCTCATTCTGCAGAACTTCCTCATTATAGTTGAATTTTTGTGACAAAATACTTTAAAAAAAAATGATATCCCTCATCAGTAAACTAATTGATGCACAATGCTCGTGATGACAAGTAGCAAAGTAGTATTCAGTGAAGCCAGTGCCTTGCAATTAAGCTTCATCTGTGACTCAATGATGTCAGGTCCTCTTAAGATTCATACATCTCACTTTGCTCTCCTTTGCCCCAGTTCACAATTGAACTAGGGTGCAGGGAATTTGAGTCTCTATTTTTCGTAGACTCAGGAGGAATCACCAGTATCGTAAAACAAAGTGCCTCTAAGTTTGAATAACATTGGTATTGCATACAACTGACAGGTTACAGATAACACTGACTGTCTTTCTGGTGGCTATTCAGTCACTTGGGGAGTAAAGCAGAATTGCTACAAACTCTGTGTTACTTCATTTCACATAACATTACACAGATTACCTAAATAGCAAAAAATTATTTTGCTAAATCTTCTCTTTAAATCATATGAACTGATTCACAAAGATCTTGCTTTGAGTAGGTTTGTCTTATGATTTCTAATACATCTAGCTTACCCCTCAATTATGGGAGTAAGCTATAAGTATTCCAAACTTACATCTGGCTTTTTCCTGCAATTCCGGAAAAAACCAGGTGTACTTCTTTACTACAGAGGAAATCACAACAAAATCTCTGAGAATTTGGCTCATATCTATAAAGTTAAATCATGTATTGCCTTTTGTGTAGTTCCTCAATCCTTGTAGAGGTATGACTTCAGCTATTTTCTGATTTGAAGGAGGGATGGAGCTGATCTTGTGTTGATTAGAATAATGCTCCTGATCCTGGGAGCATTCATAGAGAAGGCTTCTTTTACTTCTTGCAATATTTTGTCTTCAGTCCATCACCTCCTTGTGTTTCCTTTGTTCGCCCTACGTTGGCAGGGTATGTCCAGACATGGGTCCCTTGCTCACTTTGCCACTGGATTCAAGCTAACCTGGCTGATGAAGGGTGTTACCCAGAAACCGGTCCGAGGATGCTTGTTTCCGGTTCAGGGAAGACCTGGCTTGGCAGTTCAGGCTGGACTGTTCCCATGAGGCACAGGGTCAAGACTGATTTGCATATGGCTGGGTCTGAACTGAGGTGGCGAAGTGAGCTAAAGAATGATGATGGATTCAACCCAGATCTCTGACTGGGAGTGAGTGTCTGAAAAGTTTCAGCGCTCCGTCTATCATCTCCTTGTGTTTGCTTTGTTTGCCATAAGTTGGCAGGGTATGCCCAGATGTGGGTCCCTTGCTCACTTTGCTACTGAATTCAAGATAGCCTGGCTGATGAAGGGTGTTACCCAGAAACTGGTTCTAGGATGCTTGTTTCTGGTTCAGGGAAGACCTAGTTTGGCAGTTCAGGCTGGACTGTTCCCTTGAGGCACAGGGTCAAGACTGATTTGCATATGGCTGGGTCTGAACTGAGGTGGCGAAGTGAGCTAAATAATGATGATAGATTCAACCCAGATCTATGACTTGGGGTGAGTGTCTGAAAAGTTTCAGCGCTCCGTCCATCACCTCTTTGTGTTTTCTTTGTTCACCCCAAGTCTGATGATAACCAGGCTCCTCATCTGGTACTGTTCCCCAGACAAGGCTATCACATAATCAGGGGTTTAATTGACGTTTTTTAAATGATGCAGTTGGCTGTGAAAATGATCCAGACTGAAATGTGAAGGTGATGTGGTTGAATTTCTTTGAGCCTTTTATGAACAATGCCACTGCATATATGATACCTATCAAGAGTGATAGGGTGGTATCAGGGAGACTCCTGAGTGAGGTGTTGCCTCCTGTCCTGATGGGAGAAGGCTAATGATTATACAGTTGTTCTAAATTCATTTTCTGGAGAAAGCACCTTTAGTGTCTTCAGGAGGAAGTCTTAATGGTTTTACTGGAAATGTATTGGTTGAATGAGAGGTCTTTGTCGAGGATAATTCCAAGCATTGTGCATGATCTATCAGCTTGGGGCTGAAACCTGGTAGGAGGTAAGTTGGGGAGCCAGGCTTGCATACTGGGTAGTTTTGTGTTAGAAGTAAACAATAGAAAGTAAGCCTTTGTGTGGTCTAGCTTGAAAAAGTTAGTTTACATCAAATATTGACAGAATTCTAAGTCTGTATGTCGTTGAGTGAGGATATTTCTATGTTGAGTTGGGTATCATCTGATTATGGATCATTCTTAGTACTGCTGTCTCCATGACTGGATCCGAGCGGATTCATGTAATAATTAAAGATGATAGAAGAGAGAATGGAGTCCTAAGGGTGCGCCTCAGGAGATGAGGAGTGTCTGTGATCTTGAGGAATCTCTTTGCATGAGTTAGCACCACTCTGTGAGGCGGAAAGTAAACCATTTGAAGATAGTGCCTGAAAATCTCATGCATGTTTTCAGTATGTTATTTATAGCTGGATGGTTGACTGTGCTGAAGGCTGCAGAAAAGTGATGCTGGTCCTATCTTTGGAGAGGTAGGTGTCTTTGACTACTTGAAGTGTGGCTACTTCACTGCTGTAGTCTGGTCAGTAGCATGTTTTGTAACTCTGTAGTAGAAAATTCTTGCTGATGTCCTCCAGTAGCTAGGTGGCAACTGCTTTTTCAATGATTTCCCCAATTAATGGAAGGTAGAAATTGGGCGGAGGTTGGTGAAGTTGACTTGGTCCAAGGATGATTTCTTTAGCAGTGGAAGGATCTGGCCAGTCTTATGGTCATCTGAGAAGGTTGCTTGGTTTAGAGAGGTGTTAGCAATTTGGAGAAGGGGTGTTAGGGAGGACTGATCCTTGGAGCAATGTGATGATGGAAGAAGAAAGGGTATTATCTTCATAGAAGGTTGCCATGATGGAGTTCATGATATTCAAGAGATTCATGTGTCATCGAGTGTATGAAGATAGTAAATATGGTGAGTATATTCAGGTGTAACTCTATGCCTCTCTGCTTCATTCCATGCTGATGCACAGCAAAAGGTTAGCAGCAACATCTTTGCAGCGCTCCCCCAAACTTTAACGCAACAGCAGAATAGATAATACCAAGGACATCCTGTAAACTCGCACTCAACCAACCTCACAATAAGCAGAGCAGGATCTTACTCCAATATGGTAAATATATTAAATGTAACTTTATGTTTTTTTACATCTGTTTGCTCTACTCCATGACTCGATTTGGCAGCACGTTTTCCACGACTCATTTGAAGCACCTCACCAAACCTCACACACAACTTCAGAACTCCTCCTACATTTGCCACACGGCTCACTCTGCTAATCATTTACAACAAACTGAGAAGTCTCTTATTTGACCACATCGATGCATTTCATGGTCTCAACAGGGCTACTATATGCTGTACAAATGGTACAATGCTATGCAGTAGGATACCTGAGCCTGACTTTTCAGTAAGAACAAAGATGACCGTTCCAGAAATTTCACTCTTCCACACTAAGGGGCCGATTATGATGGCAGGAGGCCCGCCACCGCCAGCCTTGCGGTGGTGAGCCCTCCGCCATCGGATGTCGAATTACCCCGCCAAATCAGGATGGAGGGGGAAATCAGCCGGCGACTGTGGCGGGCACAAAGACCGCCCGCCACTCTTCCGCCAAAAGCAATCGCCCCGATTGCCTAGCGGTCGGCACACAATGCGTAAAATGGTGGCGGTGCCTGGCAGACACCGTCCGCCAAATTACTATGTGGGCTACAGTCAGCCTTTCAATGGCGGTAGAACCGCCATGGAAAGGCTGAAGGGGATTGGTTTCGGGGGCCCGTTGCAGGCCCCCCGGTTTGGGGGTAGGTATTTGTACACTGGGGGTTACCCATGGTACACCCCAACATTTCCATGCACAAGTTGGCAGGCACCGTGTGGTTCCTGCCACGTTGTGCAGGGAAATGCACGACATGGCCATTTAGCAGTGCAGCAGGTGCTGCAGCCAGCAGCACACGCCGCAATGTTGAATTGCTGGATGCGACCTTCACGGTGACAGTCGCATCGTAATTAGGGGTGCGGAACGCCGTCTTACAGGCGGGCACTCCCGATCCCTGCTACGGTGGCGGTGGACTCAAGTCCGCCCGCCATCGTAATCGCCCCTATGTGCTGTGTCTTGAACTTTTAATATAGCCACTCTCTGCTGAACACCTCGCAGCAGATAGCGTTCATGGAGTCTTCATTAAGTAATTTGTCCTTTTTCAAGAAAGAAGTAAACTTTTTAAAAGTGGCACAAAGGTGAGCGTGAAACTGCAGGGCAGGCTTGTGAAATCATCTCCCTCGACACCAATTATAAAATCAAGGCATCAAAACACATTAGAATTATGGCTAAAATGTATCTTTATAAAAATGCTTTTCAGGAAATGTTTCTAAATTGCTGGTTTTAACAACAACAATTGCATTAA
The DNA here is from genome assembly GCF_964204655.1 of Triturus cristatus. NCBI lineage: Eukaryota > Metazoa > Chordata > Amphibia > Caudata > Salamandridae > Triturus > Triturus cristatus. The sequence continues at coordinate 917,269,490 of NC_140581.1, read as the reverse complement.
TGTCCACCTATGTTGGGAAGGGCGGTATCATAGACAAACGGCTGCCTTCTATTAAGAAATGTATTAAGTGGATAATGTGGCTGTAGTTATATTATATCACATGAACAAAACTGTTGTCATTGGCCGAAATCCAGGCTAATTAATTAGCTTTTCGTGGTTAAGAATTAATTAATGAACTAAAAAACTCTTTAAAAGGGAATTAAAGTAGATGTACTGGAGTTAAAAAATGCTATTCACTCAGTACAGAGCTTTGATACAATGCAGAGGTAAATATAACCTCTCTATGTCTAAACCGAAGGCTGTTATTATTCTTTCTATATTCTTATATTCTTCCCTTCACTATGTGAACAATTTAACTATCGCCAGTGAAAGGTCAGCTTTATCAATCAAAGTTTGCTGCCAGCACTCTAAATAATTGAACCCCCAGGAGAAACAAGCTTTATGTATTCTTTCTCCTTTGTTGCAATATCTCCATAAAAAAGCAATTTCAGTATGTTTGTTGCGCTGGCAGGGGATTTTATGAAAAGACAGCAGAATAGATATGCGTATTTTTACAGATTTGGTGCCAGTGAAATTGCTCCTAATTTATTAGGAATGCATGTCTGAGTTTATTTATTGAGTTTAGCAGATAATTGGGTGTGGGAGGGGGGAGCTCTTGAGGACAATATGTTCTTGGTGACATATAAAGATATTTCCTAAAGTTCTCTATTCCCATCACCTGGAGGGAACCTCATCCCTTTTGTTAAAGTGGTTGCATTATGGAGCATTAGCACTTATGCCTGTTGTCAGTCAGGGTATTGGGGCAGGAGGATATGATTCATGATAAGCAAATAAACACGATTCAAAGTAGGCCTATATCAGATTGTGCTGCATTTTACTGGAGCATTAATATCGTGCTTTATACCTCTGGTGAGGCCCTAAAGCGCTTTCATCGGTTCCTGCGCACCCTTTTGCAGGTGAGTGGTTGGAATAAGTTGGATGTAGTCTGACCTACGGGAGAGATGCTGGTTATGGTAAGTGAAGTGCAGCATGGCATGTGTTGCAGCCAGGGCTGGCTTTAGCACTGCTGGCACCCGGGGTGGCAATCATTTTTGGCGCCCCCACGCTCCATGACCGCCCCCTCTGATTCTCTCTGGACAAAAGTGCCCCTCATCTCTCCAATCATAAGTTATTGTTAAACACAGCGTACCCCCCTGAGGTCAGCGCCCCCTCCACATGTCAGCGCCCAGTGCGGCCGCACCAGTCTCAATGCCCTAAAACCGACCCTGTTTGCAGCGCATAACCAGGAAGTGTTGTGTTGTTGCGATGAGTGCAAAATTTAAGTTATGCATGCCAATTCACCAGTTTGTATGAATTCTCGAAGTAACTGATACGCTAGCCCATACAGGGCTCAATAGCAGAAGTTAGAAGATCATATTGATTTGATTAACCAAGATAAACATTATGAAATGAATCTTAGATCTTGGTTTTAATATAATATATATAGAGATGTCTCTTCATAATGATAAACATACACCTAACTAAGAATATTGGTCCGTTTTCCCAACCAAATATTTTTAACTCACACTTGCACTGGCACTTTACTTAGTTTTATTCGACATTTCAATGAATTGTATTCAACTGAACATGTTTAAAGATGGGCGCAATGAATTTGAGATACTGTAGTCCATCATTGTTGTTTACTATGGTCACGTGAGGCGTCACGGTTTGAAATGTCGAATTATTGCACAGTAAACCTGACATTGACAAAGCCGCAAGGCAAAATGCATCTGTTAGGGGGAGGGGGTTTGCGGAATAAAGCACTTTGTACACCGGATATATATATATATATATACATGTGATCAAGTCCCCTGTGAGGGACGAAACGCGTCATGGCTACTTCGATCTGTTGGGAGCAATAAGATAGCTGAAGAACAAATTCCTGTGTTCCGTGCTCTTTCTTTCGCGTGGGGGAGAAAGCGGAATGAGAAAGAGTGTGCTCTGATATATATAGATATCCCGCTCCACTGTAACAGTACAATACAGACCAGCACTCACGTTGGTATTACATCCAAGTTTAGGATTTAATAGCGTGCACAAATTTTAATACACAGACAGGTTTCAGCATAAGCCTTCGTCAGTGTCGATGGGGGCCGTAAAACAAACAAATATATAGTCGTTAATTTTCAATAAAACAAACGAAGGACAAAATCATGAATATCAACAGTGCGCCATCTTAGAATGTGCAAATAGCTGCTGATATCTATCGGAGAAAGACATTTCAACAATTCATCATGTTTTATATTCTCAACTTGACAATAATTAATTCATTATATATACATGAATTAATCAGATAAAGACATTAAATTCATCATGTCCCTATTTCCCCACAATTAAATCTTACGATAAGGATAATCACTTGAAGCTCTATAATTTGAATTTTTACCATATTGGTAGGTCTGTATCTTCGATGCATGATATTCCCCTAATGTAATCAATAATGCTTTCCACCATCATGTTCTAAATGGGCAGCTCGAAATTATTATATCTAGGCATAATATCATGACTATTATACCGCCCTGTATGGGCCTTATCTTACTTGAAATCCATTACAGACCATCTCCTTCTTACACCTCCCTTAGATTATCACACTTGTAGCCACTGTAAGACAATCTAATGCTATGTCCCTCTTTGCTAATATAGAACTAGGTTCTCGCCCAATGTTTTCTAATTTCGACGAAAATGGCTCTGATCTTGTCTGCTGCATTAGAGTAGCTTGTGATTAGTCTCAAGTTCCCTGATTCTTTGTCCACAATAGGTTTCCTAGGTTCCTGCAGTAACGTCACCCTCTCTTTCTCTTGACCTTATTCTTTGCTTTAGTCAATGTGTGCTGCGAGTCGCCCCTGGCTTTAAAGCATCTAAGGCTTCCCTTCCGCTACTTCTTCATAGTCTGGCTGCTGTGTGCTATTTCTTTAAATCCATAGTAACTCCCCATAGGGAATCCTCCCTATGAGATTAGTTGGGTGGCTACTACATCCATGCAGGACCAAAATTGCCAGCCGTGCTTTTTTCTATAGAGAGCTGTCTGAATGGTATTGGAACTCACAAACACACGTAGGTCAAGAAAAATCACCTCAGTAGTACTCATCTTCCCGGTGAATTTGAGATTTAGATGGTTGTTGTTGAGTCTGGAGATATACTGCTTTGCTGACTCCTGTGATCCTCTCCAATCAATCAATCAGGGGTTTGTATTGCACGTTACTCACCCGTGAGGGTCTCAAGGTGCTGGGGGGGAGCAGCTCCAGGTCAGTCGAAGAGCCAGGTCTTGAGGTCCTTCCTGAACATGTGCAGGGTCGGGGAGCGTCTGATGTTCACAGGGAGCTTGTTCCAGGTCTTGGCTGCGATGTAGGAGAAAGCTCTCCTGCTGGTTCTGTTTCTGCGGATGCGGGGGACCTCGGGCAGGGCGAGGTCGGCAGAGCATAGGTTCCTCTTGGGTATATGCAAGGATACTCTCTCGTTGAGGTATTTGGGTCCAATGTTGTTGAGGGATCTTTAGGCATGGGTCAGGATTTTGAAAGTGACCCTCTTCTCGATGGGGAGCCAGTGGAGGCCTTGTAGGTGTTGGGTCATGTGATCGTGACGTGGAGTCCTGTGGACGAGTCTGACTGCGCCGTGCTGGATGCTTTGGAGTTTGCGCAAAAGAGTCCAGTTGATTCTGGCGTAGAGGGTGTTGCATTAGTCCAGTCTGCTGGGTATGAGTGTGTGGGTGATGGTCCTTCTGCAGTCGGGGGGATCCATTTGAAGGTCTTACAGAGGATGCAAAGGAAGTTGAAGCTAGTGAAAGCGACGGCTTTGATCTGCTGGCTCATGGAGAGGGAGGAGTCAAGGAGGATGCCGAGGTTCCAAGCATGGTCTGTCGGGGTGGGTTGGTTCCCGAGGGTGGAGGGCCACCAGGTTTTGTCCCAGGCGAAGGTGCAGGATCCGAGGATGAGGACCTCGGTCTTCTCTGAGTTGAGCTTCAAGCAGCTGTCTTGCATCCAGGCTGCCACGTTCTTCATTCCTTCCTGGTAATGGAGTCTGGTGTCTTCGGGATTCTTTATGAGCAAGAGGATGAGCTGGGTGTCGTCAGCATAGGATACGTTGCTGGTCCCATGCTGTCTGACTATGGTGGCGAGGTGGGCCATGTAGATGTTGAAGAGCGTGGGGCTGAGTGAAGATCCCTGGGGTACTCCACAGTTGATTTCCGTGGGTTGAGAGAGGAAGGGAGAGAGTCGAATCCTCTGGGTTCTGCCGGATAGGAAGGATTGGATCCAGTCGAGGGCGGTTCCTTGTATCCCCGCGTCGTGAAGTCTGGCTGACAGCGTGCGATGTGAGAAGGTGTTGAAGGTTGCGGAGAGGTCTAGAAGGATGAGGGCCGCAGTGTGTCCCTGGTCTAGTAGCATGCGGATGTCGTCAGTGGCGGCGAGGACGGTGGTCTCGGTGCTGTGGTTGCTGCGGAATATGGACTGGGAAGCGTCGAGGATGGAATTCTCTTTGATGAAGGCAGTCAGCTGGGCGTTCACGAGTCTCTCAGTGACTTTGGCCATGAAGGGGAGGAGAGAGACGGGCCTGTAGTTGAATGAAGAGGTCATCAATATACCTCCGCCAACATACAACCCTCTCCACCCATTCCTCCTTGTCATCGGCCCAGGCCACCTGCTTCTCCCATCAGCCCAAGAACAAGTTTGCATAACTGGGGGAGAAGCAGGTGCCCATTGCCGTTCCCTGTACCTGTCTATATCTCTGCCCCTGGAAATAAAGATATTGTTATTTAGGCAAAAATAAATAAATTCTAATAGCATGTTGTTATGTTCCGGTTGTCTTAGGGAACGGCTTTTCAAAAAGTATTCCACTGCTGTCAGTCCATCAATATGTCTAATACTAGTGTATAAATTACATACATCTAGAGTAATCATTGTGAAATCTTCTTCCCACTGTATGCCTTGAATCTGCTTCAAAAATTCTTTAGTGCCCCGAGTGTAAGAGGAAAATTGGAATACAAAAGGGGACAAGAAGTGATCAACAAATTTAGACTTATTATCCGTCAACCCCCCTATGAATGACACAATTATTCTTCCTGGTGGTCTAGCAGCATCCTTGTGTATTTTTGGCAGGTCATAAAAGGTGTTTATTCTGCAGATACAGGAACTCTTCTTTGGATAAAATTTCTTTCCCATACCATTTCTCAATAAGTTCGGCATAAGGATGTTAACTATCCTGTTGCACGTCATTTTGCAACTCACCAGGGGAGCAACAGGACAATCCTTCAGTTTTTCTGTTTTTATTGCATACCCGATGACATCAGGGAAGGTGACAGAGAGAAAAAATTGCGATGTTTGGAGTGCAGATACGTTATCGATCTCCAGACTATGTCACCTGGCGGTCTGAATGGGGTAGAGGAGCTAATGACACAATGGTGAAGGAAACATTGGGCGAGAACCTAGTTCTGTATTGGCTAAAAGTGTGATAATCCAAAGGAGGTGTAAGAATAAGATAGTCTGTAATGGATTTCAAGAAAGACAAGGCCCATAGAGAGTGGTATAATAGTCATGATAATATGCCTAGATATAATAATTTCGAGGTGCCCATTTAGGGCATGATGGTGGATAGCATTATTGGTTAGATTAGGGGCATATCATGCATCGATGTTACAGACCTACCGATATGGTAAAAATGTAAATTAGCGAGCTTTGAGTGATTATCCGCATCGTAAGATTTAATTGTGGGGAAATAGGGACATGATGAATTTAATGTCTTTATTCAATTACTTCATGTATATATAATGAATTACATATTGTCATGTTGAGAATGTAAGACATGACGAATTGTGGAAATGTCTTTCTCCAATAGATATCAGCCGCAATTTGCACATTCTAAGATGGCGCACTGTTGACATTCATCATTTTGTGCTTCGTTTGTTTTATTGAAAAGTAACAACTATATGTTTGTTTGTTTTACGGCGCCCGTCGACACTGATATATATATATATATGTGTGTGTGTGTATATATATATATATATATATATATATATCACCAAACTTCTCCTCTCTTCAGAGTAGAACAAAGGACACAGCGGGGTTTCACTAAGCCTGGGCAAAGCACTACGCTACGCTCGCGTAGTTTGCGAAGTTCGCGCTACTTCGCACTACGCGAACTGCACGTAGCACAGTGCGAACACGCGTAGCGTAGTGTTGCGTAGTGCTACGGTCATTTTTTGCTTGCTCGCGGTCCTCAACGTCAAGTTGGCGACCGCGAGCGAGCAAAATGACATCCCGGCGAGACTTTTTCCTTGTTCGCGATCAGCAACTTCAAGTTGGCGATCGCGAGCATGGAAAATAAACCTCCTGCGAGATTCCCAACGCGAGGAGGTCATGTTTCTCATTGCGAGTGGTCGCGTATGCTTGCGACCGTTCGCGATGAGAAACTACCAGTTCGCGTTGAGAAAGCTGAAGCTCGAGTAAAAATCTACTCGAGCAGCAGAAAACTACAGCTCGCACTGTGCAAGATGCCATTTTCAATGATTGCACAGTGCCGGTTGCTTGTCCGCACTGTGCAATCATTGAAAACGACATCTGGCACAGTGCAAACAAGGTACTACGCAGTTCGCGAAGTGCTACGCGTAGCTCGCGTAGTGCAAACTTCACTTTGCGTAGCTTCGCGAAGTGCTACTTCGCGAACTACGCCCAGGCCTAGGTTTCACAGGTCGTTTATTTGAAATAGGGCATGACCGGTTTCGGCAGACAGTCTTTTTCAAATGCCACAGTTCAAAGCGTCATTTCCCACTGAAAGTCTCTTTATGGGCTCCTCCTTCCCCAGTGGTAGGGGGCTCACCTGCACCACATTATCCTGCGACCACCTCCATAGTCCAATGTCCAGGACTACTTCTCCCATCATGCAGTAGGTTGGAAATCCAATGCGGCGCAGGGGGGAATCACAATGAAAGTGCAGGGGATAAACAACCTTGTGTCCCCTACTTTCAGCCACCCAACTCACAGGACAGCGAGTCTGGAGATGTAAGTACAGTGACAGCGTCTCTCGAAGAAGTCTTGGCCCGCCAAATGACAGCAGTTTCTCGGCACCCGGGAGTATAGGCGGCGGGGCACGGTAATATGAAATATATATATATATATATTATCTACTGGCGGTCGCCAGTAGATAGTTATAGTTAGGACCGTGTTCCCATAGGAAATCTGAAAATTCTATTTTGAATAACTTTGGCGCCGGTTGACGAATCCTCGCGAATTTTTCAAAATAGGTGGGGCGCTCCGCTCCTACCCATAAAGTCTCGGGGTGATTAGTCAAGCAGGGGCCGAGAAAAAAGGGGGGTCCCAAAACGCGTTTTCCCCATGCATTTTTCCATAGGGACCTTTAGTCCAAGGTACAACTCGAACGGCAGAACAGAATTACTTGAAATTTGGCAGAGAGGTAGTCCTCAGCTCAGGGATGTGCCTTTTGAATATCTGGAGTCAATCTGTTCAGTAGTTCCAGAGAAAATTTCAGTTAAAAGTACATATATATCTATAAGCGCGCACCGTGCGCATACGGTAAACATACCGTACGCGCACGCTGCCGTGCGCGAGCGTAATTCTGATTGGTTGTTAGATGTCAGTAAACATTCGAATCGGTCGAAATCAGGAAGCGTCAGCCGCCATTTTGTCTCTCGCAGTCTGAGGCAGTGAAAAACAAAGGTGGAGAACGTGAAAAGGGGGCAGGGTGGACAGTTCCTGACCCCCTTGCCTTTGTCAGGGGGTCACTGAAGGACCCCCAAGGGTGAAAAAAACATTAATTTTTTTGACGAAAAAGTGCGGGGTGCGTGCACCGTGCGCGCACGACACGCACAACGCATCATGGGCGCTCGGTGCGCGAAGCGCACCGAGTGCCCACAGCGCGCGCACGGTGCGTGAAGTGCACTGTGTGCGCACGGTGCGCGCACGGTGACAAACCTGAAAAAAAAATAATTAATAAATACATAACTTAGCATTTAAAAAACCGTACAAATTCACTTAAAAAACCATAGGTTTCACACACGTTATAGTTAGGAATTAGCATTTAAAAAACCTTGCAAATTCACTTAAAAAACCATAGGTTTCACACATGTTATAGTTAGCTGGACATTTCCCTCGTAAAAAAACAATGAAATTCCCCCGTTATAGTTAGTGTAGGCAACTATAACTCACGCGACCGTAATCCTCTGCTGATGACGTCAGATATTACATCACTGTATTTAGACACCTATTTACCCATGTCTTCTTCCATTAATCTTTAGCTATACATATATTACAAATATTTATTTTTCAGAAAGACACATATGTAATCAGTGATGTAATATCTGACGTCATCAGCAGAGGATTGCAGTCGCATGAGTTATAGTTGCCTGCACTAACTATAACGGGGGAATTTCATTGTTTTTTTACGAGGGAAATGTCCAGCTAACTATACCATGTGTGAAACCTATGGTTTTTTAAGTGAATATCTATATATATATATATATATATATATATATATATATATTATTTTTTTTTGCCACGAAAAGAAATGAGCCCAACACCGACTTCCAGAGCAGCTTGTTTTTATTCGTCTACATCGCAGGGCAAGGAAACACTCAATAAGTCCTTACGCGTTTCAGCGTTCTCTTCGCCTTGGTCACAGGTGAGTGCTTTTAAAGTCCATGTGGTCACGTGCCTTCAGTTCGACACTACAGGTTCCAGAATGCACTGGTTGTTCCATCTGAAAAAGTACATATTTATATTTAGCTTCAATAGCGTAACTGTCATCAAATGTCACAATCATTCAGAGTGCGCTTCCTATTAAAACTGCAAAGTGCATAGAAAGTCCCGCAACGCTCATAGTATTGCTTTTCCTGCGGTGTTGTCAGAGAGAGGATTGCCTCTCTCGTCACCCTTTCTCCGTCTCATGCCGCCACATTGCTTCGGAAATCCATTCGTGCTGGCGTGCATGAGAGAGCGGATCATGCCCCCTCGATTTCATATTCACCAAAAAACTCCATTTTGCTGGGGGCCCCCAATCCTGCAGGGCGGGCTCAGTATCGGGAATGGAGATCCCGAAGATTAAGTTTTTGCCACGAAAAGAAATGAGCCCAACACCGACTTCCAGAGCAGCTTGTTTTTATTCGTCTACATCGCAGGGCAAGGAAACACTCAATAAGTCCTTACGCGTTTCAGCGTTCTCTTCGCCTTGGTCACAGGTGAGTGCTTTTAAAGTCCATGTGGTCACGTGCCTTCAGTTCGACACTACAGGTTCCAGAATGCACTGGTTGTTCCATCTGAAAAAGTACATATTTATATTTAGCTTCAATAGCGTAACTGTCATCAAATGTCACAATCATTCAGAGTGCGCTTCCTCTTAAAACTGCAAAGTGCATAGAAAGTCCCGCAACGCTCATAGTATTGCTTTTCCTGCGGTGTTGTCAGAGAGAGGATTGCCTCTCTCGTCACCCTTTCTCCGTCTCATGCCGCCACATTGCTTCGGAAATCCATTCGTGCTGGCGTGCATGAGAGAGCGGATCATGCCCCCTCGATTTCATATTCACCAAAAAACTCCATTTTGCTGGGGGCCCCCAATCCTGCAGGGCGGGCTCAGTATCGGGAATGGAGATCCCGAAGATTAAGTTTTTGCCACGAAAAGAAATGAGCCCAACACCGACTTCCAGAGCAGCTTGTTTTTATTCGTCTACATCGCAGGGCAAGGAAACACTCAATAAGTCCTTACGCGTTTCAGCGTTCTCTTCGCCTTGGTCACAGGTGAGTGCTTTTAAAGTCCATGTGGTCACGTGCCTTCAGTTCGACACTACAGGTTCCAGAATGCACTGGTTGTTCCATCTGAAAAAGTACATATTTATATTTAGCTTCAATAGCGTAACTGTCATCAAATGTCACAATCATTCAGAGTGCGCTTCCTATTAAAACTGCAAAGTGCATAGAAAGTCCCGCAACGCTCATAGTATTGCTTTTCCTGCGGTGTTGTCAGAGAGAGGATTGCCTCTCTCGTCACCCTTTCTCCGTCTCATGCCGCCACATTGCTTCGGAAATCCATTCGTGCTGGCGTGCATGAGAGAGCGGATCATGCCCCCTCGATTTCATATTCACCAAAAAACTCCATTTTGCTGGGGGCCCCCAATCCTGCAGGGCGGGCTCAGTATCGGGAATGGAGATCCCGAAGATTAAGTTTTTGCCACGAAAAGAAATGAGCCCAACACCGACTTCCAGAGCAGCTTGTTTTTATTCGTCTACATCGCAGGGCAAGGAAACACTCAATAAGTCCTTACGCGTTTCAGCGTTCTCTTCGCCTTGGTCACAGGTGAGTGCTTTTAAAGTCCATGTGGTCACGTGCCTTCAGTTCGACACTACAGGTTCCAGAATGCACTGGTTGTTCCATCTGAAAAAGTACATATTTATATTTAGCTTCAATAGCGTAACTGTCATCAAATGTCACAATCATTCAGAGTGCGCTTCCTATTAAAACTGCAAAGTGCATAGAAAGTCCCGCAACGCTCATAGTATTGCTTTTCCTGCGGTGTTGTCAGAGAGAGGATTGCCTCTCTCTGACAACACCGCAGGAAAAGCAATACTATGAGCGTTGCGGGACTTTCTATGCACTTTGCAGTTTTAATAGGAAGCGCACTCTGAATGATTGTGACATTTGATGACAGTTACGCTATTGAAGCTAAATATAAATATGTACTTTTTCAGATGGAACAACCAGTGCATTCTGGAACCTGTAGTGTTGAACTGAAGGCACGTGACCACATGGACTTTAAAAGCACTCACCTGTGACCAAGGCGAAGAGAACGCTGAAACGCGTAAGGACTTATTGAGTGTTTCCTTGCCCTGCGATGTAGACGAATAAAAACAAGCTGCTCTGGAAGTCGGTGTTGGGCTCATTTCTTTTCGTGGCAAAAACTTAATCTTCGGGATCTCCATTCCCGATACTGAGCCCGCCCTGCAGGATTGGGGGCCCCCAGCAAAATGGAGTTTTTTGGTGAATATGAAATCGAGGGGGCATGATCCGCTCTCTCATGCACGCCAGCACGAATGGATTTCCGAAGCAATGTGGCGGCATGAGACGGAGAAAGGGTGACGAGAGAGGCAATCCTCTCTCTGACAACACCGCAGGAAAAGCAATACTATGAGCGTTGCGGGACTTTCTATGCACTTTGCAGTTTTAATAGGAAGCGCACTCTGAATGATTGTGACATTTGATGACAGTTACGCTATTGAAGCTAAATATAAATATGTACTTTTTCAGATGGAACAACCAGTGCATTCTGGAACCTGTAGTGTCGAACTGAAGGCACGTGACCACATGGACTTTAAAAGCACTCACCTGTGACCAAGGCGAAGAGAACGCTGAAACGCGTAAGGACTTATTGAGTGTTTCCTTGCCCTGCGATGTAGACGAATAAAAACAAGCTGCTCTGGAAGTCGGTGTTGGGCTCATTTCTTTTCGTGGCAAAAACTTAATCTTCGGGATCTCCATTCCCGATACTGAGCCCGCCCTGCAGGATTGGGGGCCCCCAGCAAAATGGAGTTTTTTGGTGAATATGAAATCGAAGGGGCATGATCCGCTCTCTCATGCACGCCAGCACGAATGGATTTCCGAAGCAATGTGGCGGCATGAGACGGAGAAAGGGTGACGAGAGAGGCAATCCTCTCTCTGACAACACCGCAGGAAAAGCAATACTATGAGCGTTGCGGGACTTTCTATGCACTTTGCAGTTTTAATAGGAAGCGCACTCTGAATGATTGTGACATTTGATGACAGTTACGCTATTGAAGCTAAATATAAATATGTACTTTTTCAGATGGAACAACCAGTGCATTCTGGAACCTGTAGTGTCGAACTGAAGGCACGTGACCACATGGACTTTAAAAGCACTCACCTGTGACCAAGGCGAAGAGAACGCTGAAACGCGTAAGGACTTATTGAGTGTTTCCTTGCCCTGCGATGTAGACGAATAAAAACAAGCTGCTCTGGAAGTCGGTGTTGGGCTCATTTCTTTTCGTGGCAAAAACTTAATCTTCGGGATCTCCATTCCCGATACTGAGCCCGCCCTGCAGGATTGGGGGCCCCCAGCAAAATGGAGTTTTTTGGTGAATATGAAATCGAGGGGGCATGATCCGCTCTCTCATGCACGCCAGCACGAATGGATTTCCGAAGCAATGTGGCGGCATGAGACGGAGAAAGGGTGACGAGAGAGGCAATCCTCTCTCTGACAACACCGCAGGAAAAGCAATACTATGAGCGTTGCGGGACTTTCTATGCACTTTGCAGTTTTAATAGGAAGCGCACTCTGAATGATTGTGACATTTGATGACAGTTACGCTATTGAAGCTAAATATAAATATGTACTTTTTCAGATGGAACAACCAGTGCATTCTGGAACCTGTAGTGTCGAACTGAAGGCACGTGACCACATGGACTTTAAAAGCACTCACCTGTGACCAAGGCGAAGAGAACGCTGAAACGCGTAAGGACTTATTGAGTGTTTCCTTGCCCTGCGATGTAGACGAATAAAAACAAGCTGCTCTGGAAGTCGGTGTTGGGCTCATTTCTTTTCGTGGCAAAAACTTAATCTTCGGGATCTCCATTCCCGATACTGAGCCCGCCCTGCAGGATTGGGGGCCCCCAGCAAAATGGAGTTTTTTGGTGAATATGAAATCGAGGGGGCATGATCCGCTCTCTCATGCACGCCAGCACGAATGGATTTCTGAAGCAATGTGGCGGCATGAGACGGAGAAAGGGTGACGAGAGAGGCAATCCTCTCTCTGACAACACCGCAGGAAAAGCAATACTATGAGCGTTGCGGGACTTTCTATGCACTTTGCAGTTTTAATAGGAAGCGCACTCTGAATGATTGTGACATTTGATGACAGTTACGCTATTGAAGCTAAATATAAATATGTACTTTTTCAGATGGAACAACCAGTGCATTCTGGAACCTGTAGTGTCGAACTGAAGGCACGTGACCACATGGACTTTAAAAGCACTCACCTGTGACCAAGGCGAAGAGAACGCTGAAACGCGTAAGGACTTATTGAGTGTTTCCTTGCCCTGCGATGTAGACGAATAAAAACAAGCTGCTCTGGAAGTCGGTGTTGGGCTCATTTCTTTTCGTGGCAAAAACTTAATCTTCGGGATCTCCATTCCCGATACTGAGCCCGCCCTGCAGGATTGGGGGCCCCCAGCAAAATGGAGTTTTTTGGTGAATATGAAATCGAGGGGGCATGATCCGCTCTCTCATGCACGCCAGCACGAATGGATTTCCGAAGCAATGTGGCGGCATGAGACGGAGAAAGGGTGACGAGAGAGGCAATCCTCTCTCTGACAACACCGCAGGAAAAGCAATACTATGAGCGTTGCGGGACTTTCTATGCACTTTGCAGTTTTAATAGGAAGCGCACTCTGAATGATTGTGACATTTGATGACAGTTACGCTATTGAAGCTAAATATAAATATGTACTTTTTCAGATGGAACAACCAGTGCATTCTGGAACCTGTAGTGTCGAACTGAAGGCACGTGACCACATGGACTTTAAAAGCACTCACCTGTGACCAAGGCGAAGAGAACGCTGAAACGCGTAAGGACTTATTGAGTGTTTCCTTGCCCTGCGATGTAGACGAATAAAAACAAGCTGCTCTGGAAGTCGGTGTTGGGCTCATTTCTTTTCGTGGCAAAAACTTAATCTTCGGGATCTCCATTCCCGATACTGAGCCCGCCCTGCAGGATTGGGGGCCCCCAGCAAAATGGAGTTTTTTGGTGAATATGAAATCGAGGGGGCATGATCCGCTCTCTCATGCACGCCAGCACGAATGGATTTCCGAAGCAATGTGGCGGCATGAGACGGAGAAAGGGTGACGAGAGAGGCAATCCTCTCTCTGACAACACCGCAGGAAAAGCAATACTATGAGCGTTGCGGGACTTTCTATGCACTTTGCAGTTTTAATAGGAAGCGCACTCTGAATGATTGTGACATTTGATGACAGTTACGCTATTGAAGCTAAATATAAATATGTACTTTTTCAGATGGAACAACCAGTGCATTCTGGAACCTGTAGTGTCGAACTGAAGGCACGTGACCACATGGACTTTAAAAGCACTCACCTGTGACCAAGGCGAAGAGAACGCTGAAACGCGTAAGGACTTATTGAGTGTTTCCTTGCCCTGCGATGTAGACGAATAAATACAAGCTGCTCTGGAAGTCGGTGTTGGGCTCATTTCTTTTCGTGGCAAAAACTTAATCTTCGGGATCTCCATTCCCGATACTGAGCCCGCCCTGCAGGATTGGGGGCCCCCAGCAAAATGGAGTTTTTTGGTGAATATATATATATATATATATATATATTCACTGAAAAAACCATAGGTTTCACACATGTTATAGTTAGCGGAAATTTTACTGATAAAAAACCAATGAAATTCCCCCGTTATGGTTAGTGCAGGCAACTATAACTCACGCGACCGCAATCCTCTGCTGATGCTAATACTGTATTTAGACACTTATTTGCCCATGTCTTCTTCCATACATTTTTAGCTATACATATATTACAAATATTTTTTTTTCATAAAGACACATATGTCATCAGCAGAAGATTGCGGTCGCGTGAGTTATAGTTGCCTGCACTAACTATAACGGGGGAATTTCATTGGTTTTTTATCAGTAAAATTTCCGCTAACTATAACATGTGTGAAACCTATGGTTTTTTCAGTGAATTTGCAAGGTTTTTTAAATGCTAATTCCTAACTATAACGTGTGTGAAACCTATGGTTTTTTCAGTGAATTTGTACGGTTTTTTAAATGCTAAGTTACTTTACGCCATTCGTGGCGTGCGCGCCCACTTAACGCAGTTCGTTCCGTGCGCGCACGGTGCGCTTCGCGCACCGTGCGTGCACAGTGAGCACGCGGTGCGCTTCGCGCACCGCGCGCCCACTTTACGCAGTTAGTGCCGTGCACGCACGGTGGGCACGCGGTGCGATGACAAAGCAAGAAAGCACGTCAACAAATCTGTTTCTGCTTTCCTCCGTGACTATGGTATGGGTGCCATTTACCACAACAACTTGCGTTATGACATGCAAGACATTTATAGAGGAGATGGTGTGCACTTCAATGATGAAGGGAACAGAGTCTTCCTCTTGAACCTTAGACTCTGCATCGGTACTTACTTGTAGGTACCACTAAAAAATCATTTCATAAACACAACGGCTCTTTTTAGAGCCCCCTAATATCTAAACACTTAAATCTGAATTTCATTTATTTTTTTATTTTTTTTTCTACCGTACGCTTACCGTAAGCTTACCGTACGCGTACCCCGTGATTTTTTTTAAAATCAATAAATGTTTTCTTTGTACTTTACAGTCCTTCTTTGACCCCCTCACAAATGTAAGGGGGTCTGTAACTCTCCTCATTGCCCCCTTTTCTTGTTTTCACTCTTTTTTTTCTGAGTGAAACACACAAAATGGCGGCCGCCGCTTCCTGGTTTCGGCCGATTCGAATGTTTACTAAGATCTAACAGCCAATCAGAATCGCGCTCGCGCACGCCACCGTACGCGTACCGTAAGCTTACCGTAAGCGTACGGTAAGCGTACCGTAAGCGGGCTCAGATATATATATTGATTTAAAGGCTATTTTCTCAGAATCTACTGAACAGATTTACACCAAACCTACAAAAGGCACTTCCTTGACATAGGGACTACCTCTCTGCCAAATTTCTAGTAATTCTGTTCAGCCGTTCGGGCTGTAGCTCGTTCTAAAGGTCCTATGGAAAAATGCATGGGAAAAACGCGTTTTGGGACCCCCCTTTTATCTCAGCCCCCGCTTGACGTATCCCCCCGAGACTTTCAGGGTAGGAGCGGAGCGTAGCGCCCCACCTATTTTGAGAAATTCGCGAGGATTTATCAACCGGCGCCAAAGTTATTCAAAATAGAATGTTGCGGATTTCCTATGGAAAAGGGGTCCTAACTATAACTACCTACTGGCGACCGCCAGTAGGTAATATATATATATATATATATATATATATATATATATATATACATATATGTTACCTACTGGCGGTTGCCATTAGGTAGTTATAGTTAGGACCTATTTTCCATAGGAAAAGCATTTTTTGTTTTCCCAATAACTTTCGCGTCGTTTGACGAATCATCGCAAAGTTTTCAAAACTAGTGGGGTTCACCGGTCAGCTCCTGTCTTGAGAGTTTCAGGGTGATCTGCCAGGCGGGGGCCAAGAAAAAAGGGGGGTCCCAAAACGTGTTTTCTACATGTTATTTTCCATAGGAAACTTTAGACACGGCTACCGCCCGAACTGCTGAACAGAATTACACCAAATTTTGCACAAAGGTAGCCCTTGGTTCAGAAAGCATCCTTTTTTTAAATGGTGTAAATCCGTTCTGTAGTTGCTGAGAAATTAAAAAAATAAAAGTTTCGATATATAGGGACGCGGTGGATTCGCCAACACTCCAAACCAGGAAGCGTTGACAGCCATCTTGTGACTCGGTTCTAGTGAAACAAAGATAAAAAACGAGAAAAGGGGGCAGGGTAGAAAGACCTTCTCAGGGGGTCCCACAAGGACCCCAGGGCCAAAAAAAGCATTTTTTAAAATATTTTCGGCGGAAGCCGTGATGAGGTCGCGAATCACGCCGAAATTATTTTTAAAAACCGAAGCGCGTAGTTTAAAAAAAACCCTGGGTGGGCCAGGTCCCTGGGGCACTGCAAATTCATTAGTGGTGGCCTGCGGGGGCCCCCATAGCCCCGGGGAACGCCACCTCCCCAGGGCTGTTAAAAAAATGCGTGGGGGCATCCCAATCCCCCCAAGCTGCCCCGGGGAATGCCACCTCATTCCAAAAACAGGTTCATCTCCCCCATGATATATACGGTGCAGCCGATACCCATCTCCATTGTGGCGGGGCTGTATATGCAATTGCAAAGCTCCCTCCCCCGGTACAAGGTACAATCCTCGGGTCAGATGCAGGCCCGGGTCACTGTTTCTCGGTCTCTTCAAAGCGGCGCTGATTACATAGTAAACAGAGATCTGAGGGCTCAGGACACACCCTATCAAGAGCCCGCTGAGAGGCTAAATAACTCATTAACTGCCTCACACCAGGCTGAATGACAACCTTTGTCCTCCCATTGCTCGGGCAGACGAAAGAATGGTGACCCAATTAGACGACAAGGGAGGCCGCCTTTGTCTTGAATACACCAAATTAACAAATGATTAGTGTAGGGCTCGGCGCTCCGTCGCTCGTCTCCAGGGACCGACGTGGTCTGGGTCCAGTCAGAGGTGGGGGTGAGTGACTAGAGGCGCACAGACCCCTATACTCTCACGCAAAGCCTTGCCTCTGTCCATATCCCTTCTTAAACCTCGGTTTATGTTGTAGCGGTGACCCAAGCCAGGCCCAGGGTGACGCAGCAGTCAAGGCTAATGGATAACAGCACTTCTAAATCCGTTTGTTCACAAGGACTGACTGCTTTGTTGCGATTTGCATTTTGTATCATGGGTGCAAATACACATGGACGATAGCAATCTAATGCCTCTGATCTGGATTGCCTAGAATGGAAGTTGTTGCCTTCTCTCCCACTAATGTGAGCAGAACGATGGCGCCTGTGCCCCGGGGCAGCCGGCGAGGTTTGGATGCGGCATTTACATAAGGCACAACGAGGGGGCCGTGTAGCCATGAACTATACGGCATCGTTGCCAAAGGTGACAGTCCCGCCATTCTGTACCCCAGACCAAGGAGTTGAGTGGGTCTCAGAAACAGAACACTCTTGTGTATGGGTTCTTGATAAGCAGAAGCATTGAAAGTGCATTTTACGCCTTTGCATAAGTACCATCTGCTTAAAAGAAAGGTGGAGTATTACATTTATAGACATCTCGGGAGTCAAATTTCTAAGGGGGTAACAGGAACTCTCTTGAAAGTTAAACACTTGGATTTCAACATGTTTATGAGAGACTCGAACATTTATCCCTGACTGTAACCGGCAATCTAGTCACAAAATTAGACGCACCTTTCAGCCCTTGAAACTCAGAGTACGATGAAAATGAAGTAACCACATCAAACACAAACAATGTCCCCTTCCGTCTGAGCTGAAAAACCCCTAACGTGAGACAGGCAGCAAAGTAATGTTAGGAAGGAACCCATGTACACCATCGTGATAATTTAGCAAACAATAGGTTGCATTCTGGAATTTGAAGTTTCCAATTTAACATTGTAGCAAAAGTGCAGCAAGCAAATACGACTGACTAAAAATTCAAGAGTGAGTAAGGCCTCACCAGGGACATACAGGCAAGCCCCTGGGAGCATTTCAACATGCTAGCTCGCTAAACTTCTGATTTGGCTTAGAGTGAGTGATATACCAAAATAACAATTTTTATCTCTGACAGTGGGAAATCATCGAATTACATGAGCACCGCACATAGAAAGAGGATGAATCACGGGCTGGAGAGGGATTCAAAGACCCGTCTTGTCAGGAGAGTGGCCTCAGCAGGCTTGCATCATGTGATTTTTCAGTGGTGGAGGACAGTTGAGGGTACCAACACAGATTTTCGAAAGGAGGCAGTTTGGGGTCTGAGACTACGTCCAAAGGAGGAGACAGGGTTGCCAAATGGGAAATGACAGAATCACCTCACACGATGGGCCTCATTGAGGAGGAGGTGCAAAAGAATATTGCCCAGACCGGTGTCTACTGCTCTAGCTGACACAAAGACAGAAAACGCACAAAAAGCACTCCTGACCCCCTCCCCCGCAGATCTGGCAGATCACTTGACCCAGAAAGGCCTCATTAAGAACAGCCCCGGATTTGCACAAAATATAGACAATAAATCTCCGAGCATTTAAATCTTGCAGGTCTGTTGTTTAGCCTCTGGCAGAATTTCAGGGCTGAAGCCTTTCATTTCGCAGTTAACTAAATATTTGTAGTTCGTCAAAGACAATAGGTATGGCTCAGGACATGGAAAGATAGAGAGAGACACAGGAAGAGAGAGAACCAGCAGGTGAGTGAGAGCCAAAGACATGGAGAGACGGACAGTGACAGAAAGGGAGAGACGGAGAGAGAGATAAGGAGAGGAAGACAGTGAAAAACTCTGAAAGAGAAAGCCAGGGAGAGCAATAGAGAGAGAGGCACTGAAGGCAGAGGAAGCAAAGTAAAGAGAGAAGGACAAGGACATACAGAGAAGTATGGAAAGGCAAACGGGAGCGAGAGAGGAGAGAGAGAAGCGGAGAGACAAGGGAAGACAGAGGGAGGCAGGGAGAAAGAAGGACAGAAAAACAGAGATAGGCGGGGAGAGTGAGACATTAAGAGATAGAGAAACAACATGAGAGACAAAAAAGACAGTTACAGATGGAGAGAGAGAGGATAAGACAGAGGTAGGAAGGTGAGGAGAGAAAGACACATAGCGAGAAAGTGAAGAAGAGACAGAAGGAGAGAGACGCAAAAACACAGGGAGAGAGAAGGAAAGGTAGAGACAGAGTATCTATCTATCTATCTATCTATCTATCTATCTATCTATCTATCTATCTATCTATCTATCTATCTATCTATCTATCTATCTATCTATCTATCTATCTATCTATCTATCTATCTATCTATCTATCTATCTATCTATCTATCTATCTATCTATCTATCTATCTATCTATCTATCTATCTATCTATCTATCTATCTATCTATCTATCTATCTATCTATCTATCTATCTGTATCTCTTTACCCCTGTCTGCCTCTATCTGCTTCTCATCAAGTCTATATGTCTATTTATCTATCTACATTTAACTATTTATCTCTGCATTTAAATCTATGAAAATATGCCTCTTCTTCATCAAGCTATATCTGCCTGTTTCTGCCGCTATCTATTTTCTGCACCTCTCTTCCTTATTTCTGCACATCTGTTGCCTCTTTCTGCACCTCATTTGCTTCTTTGTGCACCCCTGTTGTCTCTTTCAGCACTCGTCTTCCCTCTTTCTGTACCTTTCCTGCCTGTTTTTGCATCTCACTTGCCTCTTCCTGCACTTTTCTTGCTTCCTTCTACACCTCTGTTGCTTCTTTCAGCAATTCTCTTGCCTCTTTGTGCACTTTTCTTGCCTGTTTCTATACCTCTCTTGCCTCTTTTTGCAACTCTGTTGGTTCTTTCTGCACCGCACTTGCTCCTTTCTACACTTCTCTTGCCTCTTTATGCACCCTTGTTGCTTCATTCTGCACTTTCCATGCTTCTTTCTGCACCTGTCTTGCTTCTTTCTACATCCGTGTTGTCTCTTTATGTACCTCTTTTGCCTTTTTCTGCACTTTTCTTGCCTGTTTCTGCAGTTCTCTTCCCTCTTTCTGCACGTCTGTTGCCTCTTTCTGCACCTCATTTGCTTCTTTCTGCACCCCTGTTGTCTCTTTATGCACTTGTTTTCCCGCTTTCTGTACCTTTCCTGCCTGTTTTTGCATCTCACATGCCTCTTTCTGCACTTGTCTTGCTTCTTTCTACACCTCTGTTGCTTCTTCCAGCAATTCTCTTGCCTCTTTGTGCACTTCTGTTGGCTCTTTCTTCACCTCACTTGCTCCTTTCTACACTTCTTTTGCCTCTTTCTGCACCCATGTTGCTTCATTCTGCACTTCCCATGCTTCTTTCTGCACCTGCCTTGCTTCTTTCTACATCTGTGTTGTCTCTTTATGTATCTCTTTTGCCTCTTTCTGCACTTTTCTTGCCTTTTTTTGCAGTTCTCTTCCATCTTTCTGCATGTCTGTTGCCTCTTTCTGCACCTCTTTTGCTTCTTTGTGCACCCCCTGTTGTCTCTTTCAGCACTCGTCTTCCCTCTTTCTGTACCTTTCCTGCCTGTTTGTGCATCTCACTTGCCTCTTTCTTCACTTTTCTTGCTTCTTTATACACCTCTGTTGCTTCTTTCAGCAATTCTCTTGCCTCTTTGTGCACTTTTCTTGCCTGTTTCTGCACCTCTCTTGCCTCTTTTTGCACCTCTGTTGGCTCTTTCTGCACCTCACTTGCTCCTTTCTACACTTCTCTTGCCTCTTTCTGCACCCCTGTTGCTTCATTCTGCACTTTCCATGCTTCTTTCTGAACTGTCTTGCTTCTTTCTGCACCCCTGTTGTCTCTTTATGTACCTATTTTGCCTCTTTCTGCACTTTTCTTGGCTTTTTCTCCACTTCTCTTCCTTCTTTCTGCACCGCTCCTGCCTTTTTCTGTACCTCTCTTGCCTCTTTGTACACCCATCCTAGCTTTTTTGACACCCCTCTTGCCTCTCTCACCACCCCTCTTTCTGCACCTCTGTTGGTTCTTTCTGCACTGCTCCTGCTTCTATCTGCACCTTACATGCCTCTTTCTGTACTTCTCTTGCTTCTTTCTACACCTCTGTTTCCTGCTTACTGCTCTTCTCTTCCTTGTTTCTGCACCCCTCCTGCCTCTTTCCGTACTTATATTGCCTTTTTGTGTACCTCTCCTACCCTTTTCTGCACCCCTTTTGCCTCTTTGTGTACCTCTGTTGGTTCTTTCTGCACTGCTATTGCTTCTTTCTGCAACTCACTTGCCTCTTTCTGTACTTCACTTGCTTTTTTCTCCACCTCTCTTGCCTCTTTCGGCACCTATGTTGCTTCTTTCTGTAATTCTCTTGCCTCCTTCTGCACCTCTTAGTTAGAGGTAGTTTTAATCTCCCTGCCCTATTATGTACTAGGGCCATACAGGGGAGGTCATGCCAATCACAGAGGTACCCCAACCCATAGTATATCCTTGTGTATGCAGGTGTTTTCATTGTATTCTAAGGGGCAGATTTATAACGGACTTGCACCACTTTGACGCTGCCATTGCGTCACTTTTGTGACGCAGCGGCGGCGTAAACCCTGCGCCATGTTGCGCCCCAATTACAACGTGACGCATCTAGGGAGATGCGTCACGTTGTAAAGCTTGCGCCACATGTGGGCGTACCTGCACAGGGGGGGCGTTCCGGCGCAGGAACGCCTCAGAAAAGTGGCTGAGTGAAATCTACAAGATTTCACTCAGTCAATTTTCCGGCCATGCTGCGTCAAAACCCTGCGCCTGCTTGAAGCAGGCGTAAGGATTGACGCAGCATTGTAACGATTTGGCACCCCCGAGCCTTGCTGGAGCTGCATCGCGCTTGCGACGCAACTCCAGCAATGCGCCAACCTTCCGCCATCAGATGCGTCACGCATCTGTTTATCCTTGCACCACGATGCGCTGCATTGTAAATGCGGCACATCTATTATGGCGCAAGTGTAAACTTTCGTGACGCATCTTCCCTGGCGCATCCATGCTGATTTGCAGGGATGCACCAGGGAACATAAATCTGCCCCTAAGTGTCTTTCAGCATAGCACTGGCTCTGGTTAGTCAGAGTCAGTTACCACCAGTACCCATCAGCAAAAAGTTGGGGGCACAGGATGAATTTGCAACAAGGCCTCTTTCTGCTCCTCTGTTGGTTCTTTGTACACATATCTTGCTTCTTTCTGCACCTTTCTTCGACTTTCTGGACTTCTGTTGCCTCTTTCTGCATTTCTCTTGTTTCTTTCTGCACCTTTCTTCCTACCTTTCTAGGCATGGTTAGAAATTAGAATTTAAAAACCTTTGAAATTCACAGAAAAAAGCACAGGGTTCAGGGATGTTTTAGTTAGAAATTAACATTTAAAAAACCTTTGAAATTCACTGAAAAAAACATAGGTTTCAGGGACATTATAGTTAGAAATTAGCATTTAAAAAAACCTTCGAAATTCACTGAAAAAAAACATAGGTTTCAGGGATGTTATAGTTCGTTGGACATTTCACTCGTACAAAAACCAGAGAAATTCGTCCGTTATAGTTAGTTCATCTAACTATAACTCGCGACCTGCAATGCACTGCTGATGGCGTCACATAATACATCATTCATGACATGGTCAGTGACATCACTGATGACATCACTGATGACATCTCAAATGACATCACTGATGACATCATCCACGTGTTAATCTGATACACCTCCTCATACCCTAATATAACCTTGGATACACCCACTCTAAAATACAGACTACCATTTTCGAAACCATAGACCTACCAATACCAGTTAGTACAAACCCACTCACTAATTCCTAGATCTACACACACATCTACTCATTTACCCATACAGTCACTCATTCATGCAGTCAACCATCAATACGACAATTTGATATGCACTCACATATCTATACAGACACTCACACGACGCCACTCATCTAGAGTTACTCACACACCTAGTCAGTCATGCAAAGAATCAATTGCACTCCCATTTACTCACCTATACAGTTATACACTCACCACCTCATTTATTCAAACATATACTAACACATACTTACACTCTTATACAATAACTAATACAAGCACACACTCATCCATAAAGCCACTCTCACAATCACTCACTCTCACCTATAGACATTTATATACTCCAACACTCACATATACTGCCTTTCACATATGCAGTTACTCACACATATACCACTGAGGCATCCATTCACTCACCAACACACCCATACACACACTCACCCACCCATACAGCCCTTCACAGATGCACTCTTGAACCTATACACACAGTGAATTGCTTACTTGCACAATCTCAAACTGCTTTTAAAAATCGATCTTTTCTCCTTGTGTAACACAGCTAGCGTCGCTGTATCACGTGACACGAGGCCACGCCCCCTTCGCTAGCCACGCCCACTCCAGGAAGCTCTTAAGCGCTGTGCCTGCCAGAAGCCAGTGCTGACCAGCTAGAGCCCTGAGGCGGAAGCCGGGGCTACTAGACTGCAACGAAATCTCTATTGTGTTTTAAAATTGCTTACTTGCACAATCTCAAACTGCTTTTAAAAATCGATCTTTTCTCCTTGTGTAACTCAGCTAGCGTCGCTGTATCACGTGACACGAGGCCACGCCCCCTTCGCTAGCCACGCCCACTCCAGGAAGCTCTTAAGCGCTGTGCCTGCCAGAAGCCAGTGCTGACCAGCTAGAGCCCTGAGGCGGAAGCCGGGGCTACTAGACTGCAACGAAATCTCTATTGTGTTTTAAAATTGCTTACTTGCACAATCTCAAACTGCTTTTAAAAATCGATCTTTTCTCCTTGTGTAACACAGCTAGCGTCGCTGTATCACGTGACACGAGGCCACGCCCCCTTCGCTAGCCACGCCCACTCCAGGAAGCTCTTAAGCGCTGTGCCTGCCAGAAGCCAGTGCTGACCAGCTAGAGCCCTGAGGCGGAAGCCGGGGCTACTAGACTGCAACGAAATCTCTATTGTGTTTTAAAATTGCTTACTTGCACAATCTCAAACTGCTTTTAAAAATCGATCTTTTCTCCTTGTGTAACACAGCTAGCGTCGCTGTATCACGTGACACGAGGCCACGCCCCCTTCGCTAGCCACGCCCACTCCAGGAAGCTCTTAAGCGCTGTGCCTGCCAGAAGCCAGTGCTGACCAGCTAGAGCCCTGAGGCGGAAGCCGGGGCTACTAGACTGCAACGAAATCTCTATTGTGTTTTAAAATTGCTTACTTGCACAATCTCAAACTGCTTTTAAAAATCGATCTTTTCTCCTTGTGTAACACAGCTAGCGTCGCTGTATCACGTGACACGAGGCCACGCCCCCTTCGCTAGCCACGCCCTCTCCTCTCTCCTCCCATAACTATGCTCACTATCCGACAGCGCAGCGGTCGAGCGCAGCGGGCACACCCTCAGCACGCCGAAGACACGCCAAAGACTAGCCCGTCTGTGCCCGTCCGTGTCAGGACGGGGCACGAGGCCGAGTCTCTCTCTCCCACTGCACCTCCCAGATTGGTAAGAACTCCCTCCGCTCTGAGAGCACTGCGCCCTACCCCTAAACCGAACTGCTCTCTACCCAACCTACACATAGTCGGAACCCATGTTTGCTCGGAGTGTAAACTATCCACTGACGTCCATAAACCTTACTCCGACCCACCTAGGAGAAGCAGGAAATGTAAAATCCTACGTTATAATGTACAGCCAACATACGTATTTTACAGTACTAACTGCAGATCACTGCCCAAGCACAAGCATGAAATTTTTAATCTCCTCACTGAAGAAAGCCCCAGTGCTATCTTCCTAACCGAGACCTGGCTACATGACAGCGCTGGCCCAGATGTTGCTATTGCCCTCCCTGACAATTACGCCATTGTCAGACTCGACAGGGAAAAACAGGTTGGGGGTGGGATTGCCATCATTTTCAACAGAGAATACAAATGCACCCTGGAATCCGTTCTAATTCCAGATTGTGAAGCGGGTCTTTTTAAAATAACCTTAAACCCCAATTTCACTATGTCAGGCCTTCTAATCTATCGTCCACCAGGTAACCCCTCTCAATGGGTATCAAACTTCGCTAATCATATTACCCCCTATTATATGTCATCTAGCAATTTCTCTCTGCTAGGTGATCTTAACCTACACCTGGAAGATCCCACCATCCCATCATGCTATAATTTTCTGGAAGATCTAGCTGTAATGAACTTATCTATTATCAACTCCGGCCCTACCCATATTGCTGGCCACCTGTTGGACCCCATAATAACGAACGTCAGTGAACTCACGTACATTGCCACCGTTCCTTCTGGATGGTCCGACCATCACCTCATCAACTTTAGCATCTCTTTTCCACCCCCCCCTAGAGTAAAACAAAATACTATTGCTACTAATAGAAGGAACTGGAAGTCAGTCGACATAGGTGCCTTAAATGCGGCACTCAAACAAAACCCTCCTAGCTTAAATCCCAACATGGACCACGCAGCAATTGAGACGCAAAATTGGCTTACAAATGCTGCCAACAGCTGTCTGCCTTCTATTCACACCAAAAGGAGTAGGCATCGTCCCCCGGCTCCATGGTTTAACGACAGCCTCAAAACTGAAAAGTCAAGATGCAAAGTATTAGAAAGAAAATGGCGTAAAAAGTACGACCCTTATGCAAAAAAATGCTACCATGAAGCCATAAACAAATATCATACGGCGTGCACAAAGGCAAGAGCTGCCTTCGTCTCAAAAACAATCATCGAAGCAACTAATATGCCCAAAACCCTCTTCTCTACAGTTAAGGAATTGGCAGGCGCAAATACTGCAGCCGCTGCACCCCCTTTAAGCACTCAGCAATGTCAGGCATTAGCTTGCTTTTTTACTGAGAAAATTGACAAAATTATCTCAGACATCAACACCAAAATATCTAACGCTGACCCACCCCTTCCATCTAACCCCTGCCTACCTCACCCCACTGCTGCTGACAAAAACCTGCTGGAATCCTGGCCGAATCTCTCACTGGAGAATCTCAAAGGAATCCTTAAATCTGTCAAGTCTGGCTCCCCTAGGGACCCCATCCCTATTAAAATTATAAAACAATTGGATGACCAGTCCCTGAATATCATTGCCAACATTTTAAATTTGTCCTTCGACCTCGCCACTGTCCCGGCCTTATGGAAGCACGCTATGGTGACACCCCTCTTGAAAAAGCCTAATGCAAACCCAGAAATACTGGCCAATTATAGGCCTATATCTCTGCTCCCTGCTCTCTCTAAGTGCCTCGAGAGACACGTACATTCCACGCTAGCCACTTTTGCAGAAGAAAACTGTTTACTCCACCCTTCGCAATCTGGTTTCAGGGCTGGTTTCTCGACGGAGACCGCCCTGTTAGGTGTCACCGAAAATATCCGACAACTCCTTGACCAAGGCCAAACGGTAGCACTTGTGCTATTGGATCTAAGTGCGGCGTTCGATACCATCTCCCACGAAACGCTCCTTAGAGAACTACACACAAATGGCATAAGAGGAAAGGCTCTGGAATGGATTAAATCCTTTCTGGCTAACAGAACCTTTCAGATCGCATCAGCACAGGCCGAGTCAGACTCTCTACCTGCAGCTCATGGAGTGCCACAGGGGTCTATCCTGAGCCCTCTGTTTTTTAATATTTATCTAAAACCATTAGTAGAACTTGTTGAGAAGCTAGGGCTAACGCTCATGAACTACGCCGATGACACCCAAATCATTTTTTCCCTGTCTAACTCTTGTCCCCACTCCCCGTCGCTACTCAAGGAAGGACTACTAAAAATACTGAACTGGATGACAGCAAACCAGTTAAAACTGAACGGGGACAAGACGGAAATTCTGATTTTGGGAAAAGACAACGAACTCTGGAACCCCGCGCATTGGCCAGAACAGATGGGCACCCTTCCTACCCCGGTGCCCCATGCTCGTAATCTGGGCTTTCTACTAGACAATGCCTTATCCATGGATAAGCAGGCCAGCAAAGTTACCGGATTGTGCCTCACCATAATCAGATGGCTGAGGAAAATCCTGTGGATGTTGCCTTCGTCAACACAGAAGACCGTAGTCAATGCCCTTATCACATCCAGGCTTGACTACGGCAACATCCTTTACTTAGGCGCAAATAAATCAGTCATTGGACGCCTGCAAGTGGCACAAAATGCCGCAGTCAGACTCCTATGCAAGATTCCCAGGAACGCTGGAGTCTCGAACCACCGCCGGGACCTCCATTGGCTCAGGATTGAGAACAGAGTTCGTTTCAAGGCTTTGAACTATATGTTCAAAATAAAAACTGGTGGAGCCCCAAAATACCTCCAATCCCTTGCCTGCCTCTACACACCAAAGAGAAACCTCCGGTCCCAGACAGCAGCACGGTTCTGTATACCTAGGTTCAAACGTGCAAGATCAGGGGGCAGATCCTTTGCCTATCTTGGACCGACCCTATGGAACTCTCTTCCTCCAAACATTCGGAAGGAAGATAACCACCTTAGCTTCAGAAAGCTTGTAAAGACCTGGCTATATGAACAGTAACCACTCAAAATCCCCCCTCCGTCTTTTGCCTTTTCTTTTCTAGCTGTGTCCAGGCGCCGGGAAACCCTTCTTGGGTAGCTGTCGCGCCCTACAAATTGACAAAATAAATAAATAAATAATCACCCACTCACACATCTATTCTCAGAGTCACACCCCCACCCACCCACACAGACACTCAGGCACCCATACAGATACTCAGACAACCAATCAATGACCCATATAGACCCTCATTTTGCTACTCAGCAACCCGTGCAACTGCTTGCACACCAACTGACAAACTAAACTGTGTGAATGTCTATATCAGTCACTAACCCATGCATTCAGTAAGACACATTTTATCACTCACTTATACAGTCAGTCACGCACCTACTAAATCATCCGTTCAGACACTTATACACCTATTCATTCTTCAATACACCTTGGTTATATATATATATATATATATATATATATATATATATATATATATATATATATATATTATCTACTGGCGGTCGCCAGTAGATAGTTATAGTTAGGACCGTGTTTCCATAGGAAATCCGCAACATTCTATTTTGAATAACTTTGGCGCCGATTGACGAATCCTCGCGAAATTTTCAAAATAGGTGGGGCGCTCCGCTTCGCTCCTTCCCCGAAAGTCTCGGGGGGATTTGTCAAGCGGGGGCTGAGAAAAAGGGGGGGTCCCAAAACGCGTTTTCCCCATGCATTTTTCCATAGGACCTTTAGTCCAAGCTGCAGCCCGAACGGCTGAACAGAATTACTTGAAATTTGGCAGAGAGGTAGTCCTCAGGTCAGGGATGTGCCTTTTTCAGGTCTGGTGTAAATCTGTTCAGTATTTCCTGAGAAAATAGCATTTAAATCAATATATATATCTATGGGCGTGCTCCGAGCGCGTACCGTAAGCTTACCGTACGCGCACGCTGCCGTGCGCGAGCGCGATTCTGATTGGTTGTTAGATCTTAGTAAACATTCGAATCGGTCAAAACCAGGAAGTGTCAGCCGCCATTTTGTCTCTCGCAGTCTGAGGGGGTGAAAAACAAAGGTGGAGAACGTGAAAAGGGGGCAGGCTGGACAGTTCCTGACCCCATAGCCTTGGGCAAAAATGTATTTTAATTTTTTTACGAATAATCGCCGAATGCACGTAGCGTACGCGCATGGTAGAAACAGAAAAATTCCGCGAACTACGTAACGTCGGCGCACGGTGCGCGAAGCACACCGTGCGCGCACGGTACGCGCACGGTGAAAAAACTTTAAATAAATAAATAAATAAATACATAAATTAGCATTTAAAAAACAGTACAAATTCACTGAAAAAACCATAGGTTTCACACATGTTATAGTTAGGAATTAGCATTTAAAAAACCTTGCAAATTCACTTAAAAAACCATAGGTTTCACACATGTTATAGTTAGCTGGGCATTTCACTCGTGAAAAACCAATGAAATTCCCCCGTTATAGTTAGGGCAGATAACTATAACTCGCGCGCCCGCAATCCAGTGCTCATGACGTCACATATTACATCACTCATGACATGGTCAGTGGCATTACTCATGACATCACCGATGACATCATCCTTGTGATAGAGTGGCGGTCGCGCGAGTTATAGTTATCTGCCCTAACTATAACGGGGAAATATATATATGTATGTGTATATTACCTACTGGCGGTCGCCAGTAGGTAGTTATAGTTAGGACCTATTTTCCATAGGCAATCCGCAAGATTCTATTCCTAATAAGTGTGGCGCCGGTTGATGAATCCTCGCGAAATTTTCCAAACTTTTGGCCAGCTCCTCTCCACTCCTACCCTGAACGTTTTGCGGTGATCCGTCAAGCGGGGGCCGAGAAAAAAGGGGGGGCCCAAAACGCGTTTTCCCCATGCAATTTCCCATAGGATCTGTTGTCGCAGCGACAGCCCGAAACACTGAACGGAATGACACCAAATTTGGCAAAGAGGTAGTCCCCAGTTCGGACTCGTGCCTTTTGCTTATATGGTGTGAATCCGTTCAGTAGTTCCTGAGAAAATTAGAGTTAAAATTACATATATATCTATGGCCTCGGAGGATCCGCGCACCCTACCCACACAGTAAGCGCACCCTCCCCAAACCAAGCGCGCACCCTCCCGATCGCGCGCTGAAGGCTAATTGGCTGTCGAGTGTCTCTCTACATTTGAAATCAGGAACTGATGGCGGCCATTTTCTGCCTCGGTAGAAGCGAGGCTGAAGAAGCAAAGGGAAAATGTGTGTAAAATATACAAAGGGGGCAGAGTGGAAATACTCTAACCCTCTAGAGGTGCTTAGGGGGTCCCAGAAGGACCCCCTGTGGCCCCTTTAAAAAAAAAATAATACGGCGAAATGCGCGCACGGTGCGCGCATCCTATCGCTTTGGATGCACGGATCCTCTCGCGGATTGTTGGGAGATAAAGATTAACCTTAAGTGTTTTGTTTTACAGTGGCTCTAAAAAGTCACGTACCGGTCGCATAGCGATCGCGCACTAACCACGTACCCGACGCATACCATGCGTGGACGCTATCGCGTAGGAATCGTGAACGGTGCGCTTAGTGTGCGCGGATCCAAAAACATTTTAAAAAATATATAGAAAATAAAGTTTTGCACATATAGTTCAAATAATATTTTGAAAAATATAAAAAAATGTTTGAAAAAGCAATTAACTTCAAATTAGAATTAATTGAAAAAATAAGTTTAAAAAATGGTGATAAAAAAGTCTATAAAAAAAACAAAATTAATGAATTTGACACACTGAATTTGAAAAATATACAAATCCAATCAAAATTATTAAACATGACACCTTCAGAGATAAGTTAAAGATAGGAATCAGCATTTAAAAAACCTTTGAAATTCACTGAAAAAACCATGGGTTTCATGCACGTTATAGTTAGGAATTGGCATTTAAAAAACCTTTGAAATTCACTGAAAAAACCAAAGGTTTCAGGCACGTTATAGTTAGGAATTGGCATTTAAAATTCACTGAAAAAATCATAGGTTTCAGGGGCGTTATAGTTAGCTGGACATTTCCCTCGTACAAAACCCTAGAAATTCCCCTGTTATAGTTAGTTCAGCTAACTATAACTCGCGCCCCCGCAATGCACTGCTGATGACGTCACATATTACATCACTCATGACATGGTCAGTGACATCACTGATGACATCACTGATGACATCTCAAATGACATCACTGATGACATCACTGATGACGTCATCCATGTGATAAATTAGTGCATCTTCTCACACCCTAATATAACCTTTGATACACCGACTCAAAATTTCAGACGGCCATTTTGACAACCATAGATACTCCAATACCAATAACTACTCACCCACTCATTGACTTTTAGATCTACATACATGTCCACTCACTTACCTCTACAGTCACTCATACTTACAGTCACTCTGTGCATTTATACACCTATATAGACACTCACACACCGCCAATCATCCATTGAGGTACTGACACATCTAGTCAGTCATGCAAATAATTAATCACAGTAAAATTTACTCACCTATACAGTTAAAAACACTCAAGTTCACTTACTCATAAAATAGTAACAAATTCTGTGTCTTCCTGCAGAAAAAACAAACAGCACATGACACTGGATGATGTCATCAGTGATGTCATTTGAGATGTCATAAGTCACGCACCTACTGTCATCAGTCAGGCACCTACTAAATCATCCGTTCAGACACTTATACACCTACTCATTCTTCAATACACCTTGGTTTATATATATATATATATTCACTGAAAAAACCATAGGTTTCAGGTGCGTTATAGTTAGCTGGACATTTCCCTCGTACAAAACCCTAGAAATTCCACCGTTATAGTTAGTTCAGCTAACTCACTCACCTGTACAGTCACTCATACTTACAGTCACTCTGTGCATTTATACACCTAGACACTCACACACCGCCAATCATCCATTGAGGTAGTGACACATCTAGTCAGTCAGGCAAATAATTAATCACAGTCCAATTTACTCACCTATACAGTTAAAAACACTCAAGTTCACTTACTCATAAAAATATTAACAAATTCTGTGTCGTCCGGCAGAAAAATAAACAGCACATGACACAGATATCCTTGCACTATGGCGCATACAGCCACTCCCAAAATTACACACTCTCACATATAGATAGTTATATACTCTTACACACATATACACTGCATTTCACATATGTAGTTACTGACACATGTACAACTGAGATATACATTCAATCACTAACACACCCATACATACAGTCACCAAACCATACAGTTCATCACAGATGCACTCTTAAAACCATGCACCCACTGAATCACCCACTCACACATCTAGTCACAGAGTCACCCATACAGATACTCAGACAACCAATCAATAACCCATATAGACACTCATATAGCTATTCACAAAACCATGCAGCCACTTATACACCAACACACAGACACATACAGACATTCACACAGTTTAGTCACTAGTCTGCAGTAAGATACATTTAATGACTCACTTATAGAGTCAGTTACGCACTCACTTATTCTTCAACGGGCCTTTCCCTATATATATTAAACATATTAAAACTGCTCAGAAACACATCCTCAATGGATGATGTCATCAGTGATGTCATTTGAGATGTCATCAGTGATGTCATCTGTGATGTCACTGACCATGTCATGAGTGATGTAATATGTGACGTCATCAGCAGTGCATTGCGGGGGCGTGAGTTATAGTTAGCTGAACTAACTATAACAGGGGAATTTCTAGGGTTTTGTGCGAGGGAAATGTCCAGCTAACTATAACGCCCCTGAAACCTATGGTTTTTTCAGTGAATTTTTAAGGTTTTTTAAATGCTAATTCCTAACTATAACGTGCCTGAAACCTATGGTTTTTTCAGTGAATTTCAAAGGTTTTTTAAATGCCAATTCCTAACTATAACGTGCATGAAACCTATGGTTTTTTCAGTGAATTTCAAAGGTTTTTTAAATGCTAATTCCTGTCTATAACTTATCTCTAAAGATATCATGAAAAGCATTTTTTTTTTTAAAGTAGGGTGCACATTAGTTTTGTGGAAAAGCATCTTTGTGATTGGTTAAGAAAAAGCAGTTTCAACGTGGAGTACATGTCATAGGATAACATTTGTTCAGCTCAACCACACCTGCTACTTGCATTTGGAAGGCACTGTTCGAACTTAAAACAATCGTGAACTTTTAACCTGCACGTGTTGTTAAATGTTCAAGAAAATGTTGCAAAAAAATATCGTTAAGTTTTAAAAAATTGATGAACTTTTAACCTGCACGTGTTGTAGAATGTTCCAGAAAGTGTGTTGATAGAATGCGTTGCACTTCTGACTTCTATGTGTTGTTCAATATTAAAAAAAACGGTTCATATGGAAAATGAACACGAAACCAATAGAGAAGTTTTGAAACATAAAAGAATCAAGGAACTATTCTAATTTATTCTTTACATGTATTTATGTGTGGAGCAACAAAATTATAGACACAACAGCACCAGGAAGAGGAAGAAGCAGGGAGTGGGGCACACATGCACAATTAAGTACAACACACATAGACTAACAATGGCCAAAATGAAACACACCAACAAGGAGCACAAGTCACACAACCCGCCAACATCACACCACTGAACGAGCCTAGAAGTGAAAACCACGCTGCATTCATACAGGATGTGTACAAAGGCCAGTCGTTGGTGTTGTGGGATGTCTGCGACCGTGGTCATCATGGATGAGATGCCCAGCATGTGGCACATGGTCGAGTTCACTGTGTGTTATGTTGCCAAACGGCTGCTCCTCCCTCCCACGAGCCCCCACACTTTTGTATGGTGCGCTGTTGTATCTCGTGCACTCGTACTGCACACCATTGTAATGCCTATTTGCGCATGTCCTGCTACATTCCAACTACACCATCACAGTGCCATTTGGAGGTGGTGCATGCCACTTTACAACATCGACTGCTGCGGCTCTTGTAGCAGGCCACACCAGAACACAGAGACACACTTACTGCACGTCCTGTACACGGACATGTCCGAGACACCCCGTTCCCCTTGCCGGATAGGCACACCCCTGCACTGACCTGTGAACCCCAGACCAGCACACGCCAGTTGTGCATGCAGGAGGATGCGTGCGTAGCTACACGTCCAGGCTCACTGCCAACGCTGAGGTGACAGCACACTGTGATGTTGCAGGGCTCATGCCTATCATGCTAAGATAATGACCACAGGGACACACTTGCTAAGATGTGGGTTTGGGGGCATTGGCGGTCCTGGAGTTGTTGAGATGAGTCTTCTGGCCCTCATGGGTATACCTGTATCATGCTCATTGACTCTAGGGCACCTGTGGGTGTTCTGGTGTGGCTCTTGGCTGTGTTCCCTTTCATGGTGCAGGTAGGTGTCCTGCTTAACACCAGTAGAACGCAGGTGTAAAATCCCTGGTGCTAACGTGTCATCGCCGGAATTTGTTTCGCATTGCAATTGGTGTGAAAATTGTGATGTGATTTTTTTCGTGTGCAGAACAATATACGAACTGAGCAGTGTATCTCGTCAAGATCCAGCACCTGACGAACTATTCCCATCAATATAAATACAATGAGATTTCTTAATAGATTTTGTGTGTACACTGTAAGTGCAGCCAATACCTCAGTGCAATTCAATACAGGATTTTAGTATTTAGAATAAATCGGAAAGGTGCACCTCGTGTCTTTTTGCACGGGAACGGCTAGTCTCCATTTCATTATCAGCACTTTAACGGAAGTAAAGTTGAGATAAATCTAACACACTATTCAGAAGTTGGTGCAAACTGCAGATATCACCAGTATTCCAGCGATAAGTGCCCCAAAATTTAACACCATGGTGGACTCTATCAAATAACAGTAATAAGAACAAGAAAGAGTCACACAGCAGTTAAGAGAACGACCAAAAACATTATTAATTTTTTTTCAAAGATAATTTTTTATAATCATAAATATGTAAATGATAAACTATTTTCAAACTTAATTTTTTTATTAACATATATATTAACGATAAACTAATCAACAAAATGTATCAAAAATAATACAAAACAACAAGGCGGAACACTCCTGTGGGGACCATGGATGTCGACGACAGACCTGGAAAATGAGAAAGATTGTTAAAAAAAAAACAACATGCTATTCTCAACAAAATACCACAAGAAATAAATCACAGATATATAAAATGCATACAGCTAACAAAATTTTATAAGTTTAACTTACAAAAACTGTAAATGTTGCCGCTTTAAAATATTTACCGAATCTGAGGAATTTTTTTTGCAGAAGGCACCACGCCCACAACGTTTTTCTTCAGTGGTGAGGAAATTTTTTACTTTTCCCAAGGGGCAAACAAAGACCAATGCCACCTTGGTCACGTGCAAGATTTGCAAAAGAGTTCTGTCATGAGGGGATCCTAACAAGAAATACTCTTACGGCAAGTTTGATGAAACACCTAAGGACCCTTCATCCGAACAATCTTGCACGAGAAGAGTATGTATGTATGTATGTGTCTTGTAAAGCGCACTGCTGCCCTGACGCGTCCAGGCACTGTAGACCGCTGGGGAACCCGTCCTGGCTATCCCTGTGAGATGGTCCCTCCTGGGTATCTCCAAGGTGAAACCAGGCATCCCCGGCGAATGTGGGGGGCTGTTGTAGAGATGAGGCAAGCTAATGCCCAGAGTTGCCGAGAGTGATCCCTGGTTAGAGTAGGCACCGAGGCAAGAATTATCGAGTTCGCTGGCTCTGGTCCACGACCCTGCCACGTCGGGAATTGAACCCTGGTCCCGTCCTGTCCTCTGCTTCCGGGTCTGCTGCCTCTAACCAGTGAGCCACACCACTCCACAGATGAGTGCAAACAGATGAGAAACACTCCTATTCTGTATCTGTAAAAAAGAATCACAAATAAATGTATATTAATAACTTTCAAAATTATACTATTCCATTACTGTACAAACACATTTTATATAAATACTGACTAAGAAACTATGTCCCTGGACCACAAGTGTGACGATGGTTAAAACACTACATGCATAGTGCATACTTCTTTGAAGCAGTTCATGCCCTAAAGCCTACCTCACTAAAACTCTACATGCTAACTGACTAAATGATTACAGTATTATAAGGAGACACACTGGGTGAGTGATAGGGTGTTTGCTAGAGGAGTATGAATCCTAACTAGGGAATTGAAGGTGTGAAACACAACTGTTAGAGGACTGCATCCATACTGCATAGGCATTTAAAGCAGTCCATGTGCTAAGGCCTGGCTCACTGCATGACTACTTGGGTACTGACTGAATGATTCGAGTACAGCAAGGAGAGTGCCTAGGTGAATTTATCAGTGCTAGGCTTTTCGCACAGGGAATGGATTAGTACTTAGTACTGAATGGGTCACTAGAGGAGTGCAAAGGCAGTGACAAGATGTTTGCTGGACTGTATGGATACTGACTAGGAAATTGAAAGTGTGAAAGACAAGTGTCTAGGTGGTTAGAAGACTGCATGCATAGTGGATAGGGGTTTGAAGCAGTCCATGTGCTAAGGCCTGGCTCAGTGCATGAATACTTAGGCACTGACTGAAGGATTAGAGTACTGCAAAGATAGTATCTTGGTGAATTTATAAGTCTTTGAGTTTTCGCACAGTGAATGGATTAGTACATGATGCTCAATGGGTCGCTAGAAGACTGCAAAGGGAGTGACAGGGTGTTTCCTGGAAGTGTATGGATACTGACTAGGGAATTGAAGGTGTGAAGCACAATTGTGTAGGTGGTTAGAGGACTGCATACATAGTGGATAGGGGTTTGAAGCAGTCCATATACTAAGGCCTGGGTTACTGGATGAGTACTTTGGTACTGACTGAATGATTAGAGTACTGCAAGGAGAGTGCCTGGGTGAATTTATTAGGGTTTGGCGCAGTGAATGGATTAGTACATGATGTTTAATGAGGTCACTAGAGGAGTGCAAGGGGAGTGACAGGGTGTTTGCTGGAAGTGTATGGATGCTGACTTGGGAATTGAAGGTGTGAAAGACTAGTGTGTAGGTGGTTAGAGGACTGCATGCATAGTGGATAGGGGTTTGAAGAAGTCCATGTGCTAAGGCCTGGCTCAGTGCATGAATACTTAGGCAGTGACTGAATCATTAGAGTACTGGAAAGAGAGTGTCTTGGTGACTGACTAAATAATCAGACTACTTCTAGGACAGTGCTTAGGTAAAACTTTTAAATTTTCAGTTCTGCCACAGTGAAGAGAATAGTACATGGTACTGCACCTTAGTGTCAAACCCTGACTCATTTTATCAATGCATAAGCAAAGACTAGCTTCTAATGCTACTAAAACTTGACAACATGGTTTTAAAAGAGTTATCTGCTAAAAAATACACGATGTTACCAAATGCTTCTCTCACAGTGGTTCCCAAATGCACACAGACTCACAGTGTGATTCAAGACAACAACCACCATACCTAGGAGTTTACCAAAAATCATTCACTACTGTGGAAGTGGTAAGGGAACTGCACACAATCTTCATATTTCAGGACTGCACTTTTGTGTCAAAGCCTGACTCATTTAATCAAAGCATAAACAAAGACTGGCTTCTAATGCTACTAAAACTTGACAACATGACCGGTTTTAAAACAGTTATCTGTCAGCAAATACACGATATTACCAAATGCTTCTCTCACAATCCTTACCCAAATGCACACAGACTCAGAGTGTGATTTTAGACAATTAAACACTATCCTAGGAGTTTACCAAAACTCATTCACTAGTCTAGAAGAGTTAATGGTACTGCACACAATCTACATATTTAAGTACAGCACATCAGTGTCAAAGCATGACTCATTTAATCAACGCATAAGCAAAGACTGGATTCTAATGCTACTAAAACTTCACAACATGACAGGTTTAAAAAAAGTTCTCTGTCAGCAAATACATGATGTCACCGAATGCTTCTCTCACAGTGATCCCAAATACACACTAACTCACACTGTGATTCTAGACAAGCACCACTATCCCTAGGAGTTTACCAAAACTCATTCACTACAGTGCAAGTGGTAAGGGAACTGCACACA
Source organism: Triturus cristatus (assembly GCF_964204655.1). Classification (NCBI taxonomy): domain Eukaryota; kingdom Metazoa; phylum Chordata; class Amphibia; order Caudata; family Salamandridae; genus Triturus; species Triturus cristatus. Next base: position 917,231,602 of record NC_140581.1, on the reverse strand, counting down.
ATCTACATATTTCAGGACTGCACTTTTCTGTCAAAGCCTGATTCTTTTAATCAAATCATACGCCATAACCGTCTTCTAATGCTACTAAAACTTCACAACATGACAGGTTAAAACAGTTATCTGTCAGCAAATACACGATGTTACCAAATGCTTCTCTCACAGTGGTTCCCAAATGCACACATACTCACTGTGTGATTCTATACAAACAACACTATCCCTTGCACTATACCAAAACACATTTCTTCATCTAGAAGAAGTACTACATTTTAGTATAGAAACATAACATAACTCATTTCACAAATTCATGAACAATGACTGGTTTCTAATTCTACCAAGATATAAAAACAGCACAGTTATCTGTCTGCAAACACATGAAAAACATAAATGCTTATCACAGAATGGTGTCTACATGCACACACACTGTCAATAAGATTGTAGAGAAAAAAAGTACTCCCTACACTTTAGCAGGAGAAATACATTAGTCTGATTAAAATCAAAATAGTCTACATACATCCCCACACAATTAAATAACTCAGCTTTCAAGTTGTTTTGTAGATTAAGAAGTATATCAGTCCCTCACCATATTTTCTTTTACAGAATCTCTGCACTGTGCACCTCTCAGCAAAAACAAAGAATGGAAAAGATTCCCTTTCATTTTCCACACATATACATGTAAACATCAAATCACAATCCTTCACACATAAACTCAAAAGCAAACACACATTTCTATTGGTTAAACATTTCAACCCTTTCCAACTGAAATACATTTCAACCCTTCCCCCAATCTGCCTTCTGCCTGTTACCATAGAAACAGGTCATGGAACACTGCACAAAGCACACAGGTCAGAAGTTCAGCACTCAATGTTCCTACACAAGAGAGGAAGTGTGCTTCACTTTTCAACATATCAGCTACAATCTGTTTTTGTTAACCAATAAGAATCGTACCTTTAAAAAACAGAAATATACACCCTACATTTCAGTGTACAAAGTAGTCATACAACCAATGATTTCTTGTCTTTTTTAAAAAAAATATACACCCTACCTTTCAGTGTACAAAGTAGTCATACAACCAATGATTTCTTGTCTTTTTTTTAAAAAAAAATCAGTGGATCCGCGCACCCAACGCGATAGGATGCGCGCGCCGTGCGCATTTCTTAGTTTTTTGTTTTTTTTAAAAAGGGGTCCCCAGGCGGTCCTTCTGGGACCCCCTAAGCACCTCTAGAGGGTCAGAGTATTTCCACTCTGCCCCCTTTATATGTTTTACACACTTATTCCCCTTGCTTCTTCCGCCTCGCTTCTACCTCGGCAGAAAATGGCCACCAACAGTTCCTGGTTTTTGAATGTAAAGAGACACTCGACAGCCAATTAGCATTCAGTGCGCGATCGGAAGGGTGCGTGCTTGGTTCGGGGAGGGTGCGCTTACGGTGCGGGTAGGGTCCGCGGATCCTCCCCGGCCATAGATATTTATGTACTTTTAACTCTAATTTTCTCAGGAACTACTGAACGGATTCACACCATTTATGCAAAGGGAACAAGTCTGAACTGAGGATGACCTCTTTGCCAAATTTGGTGTCATTCTGTTCAGCGGTTCGGGCTGTAGCTGCGACAACAGATCCTATGGGAAATTGCATGGGGAAACGCGTTTTGGGACCCCCCTTTTTTCTCTGCCCCCGCTTGATGAATCACCACAAAACTTTCAAGGTAGGAGCAGAGCTGGCCAAAAGTTTGGAAAATTTCGCGAGGATTCGTCAACCGGCGCCAGACTTAATGGGAATAGAATGTTGCGGATTTCCTATGGAAAATAGGTCCTAACTATAACTATCTACTGGCGACCGCCAGTAGATAATATATATATATATCATATTTAAACTTTACAGAAGCACACAGTCACTGGATGATGTCATCAGTGATGTCATCAGTGATGTCATTTGAGATGTCATTATTAAAGTCATCAGTGATGTCACTGACCATGTCATGAATGATGTAATATGTGACGCCATCAGCAGTGCATTGCGGGGGCACGAGTTACAGTTATATGAACTATCTATAACGGCCGAATTCCTCTGGTATTGTACGAGTGAAATGTCCAACTAACTATAACGTCCCTGAAACCTGTGGTATTTCTCAGTGAATATATATATATATATATATATTATCTACTGGCGGTCGCCAGTAGATAGTTATAGTTAGGACCTATTTTCCAGAGGAAAAACGCAACATTCTATTGGAAATATCTTTGGCGCCGATTGACGAATCTTCGTAAAATTCTCCAAACTTTTGGCCAGCTCCGCTCCGCTCCTACACTAAAAGTTTTGTGGTGATCCGTGAAGCGGGGGCCGAGAAAGAAGGGGGGTGCCAAAACACGTTTTCCCCATGCAATTTCCCCTTAGGATCTGTTGTCGCAGCTACAGCCCGAACCGCTGAACGAAATGACACCAAATTTGGCAAAGAGGTAGTCCTCAGTTCGGACTCGTGCCTTTTGCATATTTGGTGTGAATCTGTTCAGTAGTTCCTGAGAAAATTAGGGTAAAAAAGTTAGTGATATCTATGGCCGCGGAGGATCCGCGGACCATACCCGCAACGTAAGCGCACCCTCCCCGAATAGAGCGCGCACCCTCCCGATCGCTCTCTGAATGCTAATTGGCTGTCGAGCGTCTCTCTACATTCGAAACCAGGAACTGTTGGCGGCCATTTTCTGCCTCGGTAGAAGCGAGGCTGAAGATGGAAGGGGAATAAGTGTGTAAAAGATATAAAGGGGCAGAGTGGAAATACTCTGACCCTCTAGATCTGCTTAGGGGTCCCAGAAGGACCCCCTGTGGCCCCCCCTTTAAAAAAAAAAAGTGGCGAAATGCGCGCACGGTGCGCGCATCCTATCGCGTTGGATGCACGGATTCTCTCGCGGTGGGTGCGCGAACCCACGGCAATGTTTTTTGAAAAACGACAAGAAATCATTGGTTGTATAACAACTTTCTACACTGAAAGGAAGGGTGTATATTTTTGTTTTTTAAAGGTATGATTGTTATTGGTTAACAAAAACAATTGTAAGGAACATTAGATATGATAAGCTGATATGTTGAAAAGTCAAGCACACTTCCTGTCTTGTGTAGGAACATTGTGTGCTGAACTTGTGACCTGTGAGCTCAGTGCAGTGTTCCATGACCTGTTTCTATGGTAACAGGCAGAAGGCAGATTGGGGGAAGGGTTGAAATGTATTTCAGTTGGAAAGGGTTGAAATGTCTAACCAATAGAAATGTGTGTTTGCTTTTGAGTTTATGTGCGAAGGATTGTGATTTGATGTTTGCATGTATATGTGTGGAAAATGAAAGGGAAACTTTTCCATTCTTTGCTTTTGCTGAGAGGTGCACAGTGCAGAGATTCTGTAAAAGAAAATATGGTGAGTGATTGATATACTCCTTAATCTACAAAATAACTTGAAAGATGAGTTATTTAATTGTGAGGGGATGTATGTGGACTATTTTGATTTTAATCAGACTAATGTATTTTTCCTGCTAAACTGTAGGGAGTACTTCTTTTCTCTACAATGTGTGTGCATGTAGAAACCCTTCTGTGATTGGCATTTGTGTTTTTCATGTGTTTGTAGACAGATAACTGTGCTGTTTTTATATTTTGGTAGAATTAGAAACCAGTCATTGTTTATGAATTTGTGAAATGAGTTATGTTATGTTTCTATACTAAAATGTAGTACTACTTCTAGATGAAGAAATGTGTTTTGATATAGTGCAAGGGATAGTGTTGTTTGTCTAGAATCACACAGTGAGTCTGTGTGCATTTGGGAACCACTGTGAGAGAAGCATTTGGTAATAGCGTGTATTTGCTGACAGATAAGTGTTTTAAAACCAGTCAGGTTGTCAAGTTTTAGTAGCATTAGAAGACAGTTATGGCTTATGCTTTCATTAAATGAGTGAGGCATTGACAGTAAATTGCAGTCGTGAAATATGTAGATTGTGTGCAGTTCCCTTACCACTTGCACTGTATTGAATGAGTTTTGGTAAGCTCATAGGGATAGTGGTGCTTGTCTAGAATCACACTGTGAGTTAGTGTGTATTTGGGATCAGTGTGAGAGAATCATTTGGTAACATCATGTATTTGCTGACAGATAACTGTTTTAAAATCTATCATGTTGTGAAGTTTTAGTAGCAGTAGAATCCAGTCTTTGCTTATATGTTGATTAAATGAGTCATGCTTTGACACTGATGTGCTGTACTTAAATATGTAGATTGTGTGCAGTACCATTAACTCTTCCAGAATAGTGAATGAGTTTTGGTAAACTCCTAGGATAGTGTTGCTTGTCTAAAATCACACTGTGAGTCTGTGAGCATTTGGGTAAGGATTGTGAGAGAAGCATTTGGTAACATCATGTATTTGCTGACAGATAACTGTTTTAAAACCTGTCATGTTGTCAAGTTTTAGTAGCATTAGAAGTCAGGTATGGCTTATGCTTTCATTATATGAGTCAGGCATTGAAAGTAAATTGCAGTCGTGAAATATGTAGATTGTGTGCAGTTCCCTTATCACTTCCAGTGTAGTGAATGAGTTTTGGTAAACTCCTAGGGATACTGGTGCTTGTCTAAAATCACACGGTGAGTCTTTGTGCATTTGGGAACCACTGTGAAAGAAGCGTTTGGTAACATTGTGTATTTGCTGACAGAAAACTGTTTTAAAACTTGTCATGTTGTCAAGTTTTAGTAGCATTAGAAGCCAGTCTTTGCTTATGTGTTGATTAAATGAGTCAGGCATTGACACTAAAGAGCAGTCGTGAAATATGTAGATTGTGTGCAGTTCCCTTATCACTTCCACTGTAGTGAATGAGTTTTGGTAAGCTGCTAGGGATAGTGTTGTTTGTCTAGAATCACACTGTGAGTCTGTGTGTATTTGGGAACCACTGTGAGAGAAGTGTTTGGTAACATCGTGTATTTGCTGACAGATAAGTGTTGTAAAACATGTCATGTTGTCAAGTTTTAGAAGCATTAGAAGACAGTTATGGCTTATGCTTTCATTATATGAGTCAGGCATTGACAGTAAATTGCAGTTGTGAAATATGTAGATTATGTGCAGTTCCCTTACCACTTGCACTGTAGTAAATGAGTTTTGGTAAGCTCATAGGGATAGTGGTGCTTGTCTAGAATCACACTGTGAGTTAGTGTGTATTTGGGATCACTGTGAGAGAATCATTTGGTAACATCATGTATTTGCTGACAGATAACTTTTTTAAAATCTGTCATGTTGAGAAGTTTGAGTAGCATTAGAATCCAGTCTTTGCTTATATGTTGATAAAGTGAGTCATGCTTTGACACTGATATGCTGAACTTAAATATGTAGATTGTGTGCAGTACCATTAACTCTTCCAGACTAGTGAATGAGTTTTGGTAAACTCCTAGGATAGTGTTGCTTGTCTAAAATCACACTGTGAGTCTGTGTGCATTTGGGTAAGGATTGTGAGAGAAGCATTTGGTAACATTGTGTATTTGCTGACAGATAACTGTTTTAAAACCTGTCAAGTTTTAGTAGCATTAGAAGACAGTTATGGCTTATGCTTTCATTATATGAGTCAGGCATTGACACAAAAGTGCAGTCCTGAAATATGAAGAGTGTGTGCAGTTCGCTTACCACTTCCACAGTAGTGAATGATTTTTGGTAAACTCCTAGGTATAGTGGTTGTTGTCTAGAATTACACTGTGAGTCTGTGTGCATTTGAGAACCACTGTGAGAGAAGCATTTGGTAACATTGTGTATTTGCTGACAGATAACTAATTTAAAACCTCTCATGTTGTTAAGTTTTAGTAGCATTAGAAGCTAGTCTTTGCTTATGCATTGATAAAATTAGTCAGGGTTTGACACTAAGGTGCAGTACCATGTACTATTCTATTCACTGTGGCAGAACTGAAAATTTAAAAGTTTTACCTAAGCACTGTCCTAGAAGTAGTCTGAATATTTAGTCAGTTTCTAAGTACCAAATAGATTGCTTCAAATAAAAGTGTTCTGACATACTATACACTTGTCTTTTACACCTTCAATTCACTAGTCAGTATCCATACACTTCCAGGAAACATCCTGTCACTTCCTTTGCAGTCCTCTAGAGACCCATTCAACAGCATGTACCAATCCATTGACTGTGCCAAAACTCAAACACTTATAAATTCACCTAGACACTCTCTTTCCAGTACTCTAATGATTCAGTCACTGCCTAAGTATTCATGCACTGAGCCAGGTCTTAGCACATGGACTACGTCAAACCCATATCCACTATGCATGCAGTCCTCTAACCACCTACACACTTGTCTTTCACACCTTCAATTCCCCAGTCAGTATCCGTTCACTTCCAGCAAACACCCTGTCACTGCCATTGCACTCCTCTACTGACCCATTCAGAATCATGTACTAATCCATTCACAGCGCCAAACCCTAATAAACTCACCCAGGCACTCTCCTTGCAGTACTCTAATCATTCAGTCAGTACCCAAGTACTCATCCAGTGACCCAGGCCTTAGTATATGGACTGCTTCAAACCCTTATCCTCTATGTATGCAGTCCTCTAACCACCTACACAATTGTCTTTCACACCTTCAATTCCCTAGTCAGTATCCATACACTTCCAGGAAATACCCTGTGACTCTCTTTGCAGTCCTCTACTGACCCATTCAGCACCATGTACTAATCCATTCACTGTGCTAAAACCCAAACACTTATAAATTCACCAAGATACTATCTTTGCAGTACTCTAATCATTCAGTCAGTGCCTAAGTATTCATACACTGAGCCAGGCCTTAGCACATGGACTGCTTCAAACCCCTATGCACTATGCATGCAGTCTTCTAACCACCTAGACACTTGTCTTTCACACTTTCAATTTCCTAGTCAGTATCCATACAGTCCAGCACTTGTCACTGCCTTTGCACTCCTGTAGTGACCCATTCAGTACCAAGTACTAATCTATTCCCTGTGCGAAAAGCCTAGCACTTATAAATTCACCTAGGCACTCTCCTTGCTGTACGATAATCATTCAGTCAGTACCCAAGTAGTCATGCAGTGAGCCAGGCCTTAGCACATGGACTGCTTTAAATGCCTATGCAGTATTTATGCAGTCCTCTAATCACCTACACAGCTGTGTTTCACACCTTCTATTCCCTAGTTAGTATTCATACTCTTCTAGCAAACACCCTGTGAGTCACCAAGTGTGTCTCTTTATACTACTGTAATCATTTAGTCAGTTAGCATGTAGTCTTTTAGTGAGGTAGGCTTTAGGGCATGAACTGCTTCAAAGTAGTATGCACTATGCATGTAGTGTTTTAATGATCGTCACACTTGTGGTTCTGGGCTATAGTTTCATAGTCAGTTTTTATATAAAATGTGTTTGTACAGTAATGGAATAGTATAAATTTGAAAGTTATTAATATACATTTATTTGTGATTCTTTTTTACAGATACAGAACAGGAGTGTTTCTTATCTGTTTGCACTCTTCTCGTGCAAGATTGTTTGGATGAAGGGTCCTTAGGTGTTTCATCATACTTGCTGTGCCGCACGAGTATTTTTTGTTAGGGTCTCCTCGTAACAGAACTCTTTGGCAAATCCTGCGAGTGACGAAGGTGGCATTGGTCTTTGTTTGCTCCTTGGAAAAAGTAAAAAATGTCCTTACCACTGAAGAAAAACGTTGTTTGTGTGGTCCCTTCTGCAAAACATTTTCTTCAGATTCGGTAAATATTTTAAAGCGGCAACATTTACAGTTTTTGTAAGTTAAACTTATTAAATTTTGTTAGCTGTATGCATTTTATATATCTGTGATTTGTTTCTTGTGGTATTTTGTTGAGAATACCATGTTGTTGTTTTTTTAACAATCATTCTTATTTTCCAGGTCTGTTGTCGACATCCATTGTCCCCACAGTAGTGTTCCGCCTTGTTGTTTTTTTATTATTGTTGTTACATTTTGTTTATTAGTTTATTGTTCACATATATGTTAATAAAAAAAGAAAGTTTGAAAATAGTTTTTTGTTTATATATTTATTATTATAAAAACTAAAGTTTGAAAAAAAAATTAATTATGTTTTTGGTTGTTCTCTTAACTGCTGTGTGACTCTTTCTTGTTCTTATTAGGGGTGGGCGACAATTTCCGTTCCGCTCCCGGAAATTGCGACAATTCGACATTTCCGCGTTCCGACCGGAACGCGGAAATGCCGAATTGTCGCAATTTCCGGGAGGGAACGGAAATTGTTGCCTGGCCAAGCACTTACAGATATAAATAAAGCAGGGGCCCGAGTGGAAGCTCAAATTCAGTAACGCTTTATCAGCACAAAACATTCGGGAGCTTGGTCGAGGCTGGGCAGGTGTGCTTTTCTCCCCATATCTACCGTCAAAAATTAGCTGTGGTCCTTACCTGTCGCGCAATCCCCATGTAGTTCCTGACACCAGAAGGTTCTGTCTCCTCGCCTGCTGCTCTGATCGGTCTCTGGCCCGCGGCGTCTCTGGCCCACGGCATGTGAACTGCATGGAAGCCCCGCCCCACACACCAGTGGTGGGCAACGTCTTCCGCCCTTTCCCCCACTACGATGGACAGCTAACTCGAGGGACCCCAGGGACGTCGGCGCCGTGGCTGGCAACGTACACAAACTGTAGCGGGCGGCAGCGGCAGGCCGGAAGCACCAATTTCCGCGATCACGGAAATATCGCGTGATCGCGGAAATTGCTTGCATTCTCGCGAGAATTGGCGGAAGTGCCTTCCGCCAATTCCGCCCACCCCTAGTTCTTATTACTGTTATTTGATGAAGTCCACCATGGTGTTAAATTTTGGGGGACTTATCGCTGGAATACTGGTGATATCTGAAGTTTGCACCAACTTCTGAATAGTGTGTTAGACTTATCTCAACTTTACTTCCGTTAAAGTGCTGATAATGAAATGGAGAGTAGCCGTTCCCGTGCAAAAAGACACGAGGTGCACCTTTACGATTTATTCTAAATACTAAAATCCTTTATTGAATTGCACTGAGGTATTGGCTGCACTTACAGTGTACACACAAAATCTATTAAGAAATCTCATTGCATTTATATTGATTGGGAATAGTGCGTCAGGTGCTGGATCTTGATGAGATACACTGCTCAGTTCGTATATTGTTCTGCACACGAAAAAAATCACATCACAACTTTCACACCAATTGCAATGCGAAACAAATTCCGGCGATAAGACACGTTACCACCAGGGATTTTACACCTGCTTTCTGCTGGTGTTAAGCAGGACAACTACCTGCACCATGAAAGGGAACACAGCCAAGAGCCACACCAGAACACCCACAGGTACCATAGAGTCAATGAGCATGATACAGGGATACCCATGAGGGCCAGAAGACTCATCTCAACAACTCCAGGACCGCCAATGCCCCCCAAACCCACATCTTAGTAAGTGTGTCCCTGTGGTCATTGTCTTAGCATGATAGGCACGAGCCCTGCAACATCACAGTGTGCTGTCACCTCAACGTTGGCAGTGAGCCTGGATGTGTAGCTACGCACGCATCCTCCTGCATGCACAACTGGGGTGTGCTGGTCTGGGGTTCACAGGTCAGTGCAGGGGTGTGCCTATCCGGCAAGGGGAACGGGGTGTCTCGGACATGTCCGTGTACAGGAAGTGCGGTAAGTGTGTCTCTGTGTTCTGGTGTGGCCTGCTACAAGAGCCGCAGCAGTTGATGTTGTAAACTGGCATGCACCACCTCCAAATGGCACTGTGATGTTGTAACTGAAATGTAGCAGGACATGTGCAAATAGGCATTACAATGGTGTGCTGTACCAGTGCACGAGATACAACAGCGCACCGTACAAAAGTGTGGGGGCTCGTGGGAGGGAGGTGCAGCCATTTGGCAACATAACGAACAGTGAACTCGACCATGTACCACATGCTGGGCATCTCATCCATGATGACCACGGTCGCAGACATCCCACAACACCAACGACTGGCCTTTGTACACATCCTGTATGAATGCAGCGTGGTTTTCACTTCTATGCTCGTTCAGTGGTGTGATGTTGGCGGGTTGTGTGACTTGTGCTGCTTGTTGGTGTGTTTCATTTTGGCCATTGTTAGTCTATATGTGTGTTGTACTTAATTGTGCATGTGTGCCATTCAGCCCATCTCCCCCCCTCCCCCCACTCCCTGCTTCTTCCTCTTCCTAGTGCTGTTGTGTCTATAATTTTGTTGCTGCACACATAAATACATTGAAAGAATAAATTAGAATAGTTCCTTGATTCTTTAGGTTTCAAAACTTCTCTATTGGTTTCTTTGTAATTTTCCATATGAACCGTTTTTTTAATATTGAACAACACATAGAAGTCAGAAGTGCAACGTATTCTATCAACACACTTTCTAGAACATTCTACAACACGTGCAGGTTAAAAGTTCATCAATTTTTTAAAACTTAACGATATTTTTTTGTAACATTTTCTTGAACATTTAATGACACGTGCAGGTTAAAAGTTGACGATTGTTTTAAGTTCGAACAGTGCCTTTCAAATGCAAGTAGCAGGTGTGGTTGATCGGAGCAAATTTTATCCTTTGATATGTACTCCACATTGAAACTGCTTTTTCTTAACCAATCACAAAGATGCTTTTCCACACAACTAATGTGCACCCTACGTTTAAAAAAGAATGCTTTTTATGATATCTTCAGAGATAAGTTATAGATAGGAATTAGCATTTAAAAAACCTTTGAAATTCACTGAAAAAACCATAGGTTTCAGGGGTGTTATAGTTAGGAATTGGCATTTAAAAAACCTTAGAAGTTCACTGAAAAAAACAAAGGTTTCAGGGGCGTTATAGTTAGCTGGACATTTCCCTCGTACAAAACCCTAGAAATTCCCCTGTTATAGTTAGTTCAGCTAACTATAACTCGCGCCACCGCAATGCACTGCTGATGACGTCACATATTACATCACTCATGAAATGGTCAGTGACATCACTGATGACATCACTGATGACATCTCAAATGACATCACTCATGACATCACTGATGACATCATCCATGTGATAAATTAGTGCATCTTCTCACACCCTAATATAACTTTTGATACACCGACTCAAAATTTCAGATGGCCATTTTGAAAATCATAGATACTCCAATACCAATAACTACATACCCACTCATTACCTCTTAGGTCTACATACACCTCCACTCACTCACCTGTACAGTCACTCATACTTACAGTCACTCCGTACAAGACTATCATATGCATTTATTCACCTATATAGACACTCACACACCGCCAATCATCCATTGAGGTACTGACACAACTAGTCAGTCGTGCAAGTAATTAAACACAGTCCAATTTACTCACCTATACAGTTAAACACACTCAAGTTCACTTACTCATAAAAATAGTACCACATTCTTACGCTCTAATAGAATCATTGATACAAGCACACACTCATCCATACAGCCACTCTCAGAATCACACACTCTCACATATACCCACTTATATACTCTTACACACATATATACTGCCTTTCACATATGTAGTTAGTCACACATATACCACTGAGATATACATTCAATCCCTAACACACCCATACATACACTCACCCAACCATACAGTCCATCACAGATGCACTCTTAAAACCATGCACCCATAGAATCACCCACTCACACATCTGTGCATAGAGTCACACACACCCTACCCACACAAACACTCAGGCACCCACACAGATACTCAGACAACCAATCAATATCCCATATATACACTCATATAGCTATTCACAAAACCATGCAGCCACTTATACACCTACACACAGACACATACAGACATTCACACAGTTTAGTCACTAGTCTGCAGTAAGATACATTTAATGACTCACTTAAAGAGTCAGTTACGCACCTACAAAATCATCCATTCACACACTTGTACACCCACTCATTCTTCAACAGACCTTTCCCTATATATATTAAACATATTAAAACTGTACAGAAACACATACCTACTGGATGATGTCATCAGTGATGTCATCAGTGATGTCATTTGAGATGTCATCAGTGATGTCATCAGTGATGTCACTGACCATGTCATGAGTGATGTAATATGTGACGTCATCAGCAGTGCATTGCGGGGGCGCGAGTTATAGTTAGCTGAACTAACTATAACAGGGGAATTTCTAGGGTTTTGTACGAGGGAAATGTCCAGCTAACTATAACGCCCCTGAAACCTTTGGTTTTTTCAGTGAATATATATATATATATATATATGCCGATGAGTGGTAGTCCTACTTGAGCAGCACTCGAGGAGACGACGGAGGTTACCAGCCTCAGTCACGGGTATGGAAAGTTTTGCAGTAGCAGGTTGGTTGAAGCAGCCTTTAAAATGCCTGACGCGTTTCGCTGTGTAGCTTCTTCGGAGGCTTTCTATCAAAGGAATTGCAGTGGTGTGCCTGCTCCCCCATTCATTGGCCCACAATGACACGCCCCTGGATGGAGCTGCCCAATCAATTGCTGCTATAGGCATTTCGAAAATTTTCTATCTCAATCTGAAAAAAAAGAAAAAAGTATTAATATTTAATAAAACATTTTATAATACAGTACACATATTTACATATTTTCCCCAAAAAATTTTTGCCTTTTTTTTGCTGTTTTCAGAATATATTGCATTTCACTATAAATTGTGAAAGCAATTGCATTCATCATTTAACAGCGGGCAAAAAAAAATAACAATCTCAAAGATTGTTTTAAAAAAGCCCAGAATCTCTTTTTACTTAAACATAACATTATAGAAATGCATAATATTCTTAAAAAATATCATCTAATATCAATACTTATTTCTTTAAAATACCGTCTGACATTTTTGTTTCAGAAGTATAATCACAAAAATATATCTCAAATAACTCCACAATTCATCTGGTTCCTTTTCCTTTAGGCCAAATAGTAATTTTAAAATTCTTTTTTGATTAAATTTCCAATGTTAATCTAATAAAATTCTAAACTTTAAATTGTACAGACCTCACCGATTCTCTGTAACATTTTGGTTTCCGCAAGATTTATTAATAATTAAATAAGTCCACAATACAATTGTTTACCTTTCCTCATGGCCAAATAGTAATTTTAAAAATCTTTTTTGAATAAATTTCCAATGGCAATCCAATAACATTCCAAAATTTAAATTGTGCAGATGTTACCGATTTTGTCAAAATTTTTGGTTTTCCAAAGTTTCATTAAAAATTTAAAAAGTCCACATTACAATTGGTTAGCTTTCCATTAGGCCAAATGATAATTTGTAAGATCATTTTTTTTGAAAATTCCAATGGTAATCCAATAAAATTGTAAAATTGTTTTGTACAGATCTTGCCAAGTCTCTCTAAAATTTTGGTTTCAGGAAGATTAGATAGGAATTTGCTAAATCAAAAGGCAAACGTTGCTTGAAAATCAATTGGGAATCATTACACAGTGTCCAGCCTTTTTCACATTTAAGATAAACTGTGTAATGTCCAGAAGTAACAGTAGGTCCTTCATGGAAAATTATTGCAACTGTTACAAAAGTTTTTCCTGAAATTGATAATTGCTGTCCTGTAAACTTCTTTATTAAAGTATCCAATTTTGAACCATCAGCTTTACATCGTTGCATCATTAAAATTACATACTGTCCGTATTCCTTTAAAATTAACGTTGAAAACATGTCAGATTTACACTCACCGCATTCCATGCTATGATTAGCATCTTTAACTAATTTAGCAAAAGTGACTGTTTTACTTTCTGGCAATGTTAAATAAATAAACCTTTCAGAATCAACATTAGAGCCACATGTATTGTAACAGTTTTCACAACTATGTTCCCATTTATAAGAGACACCAAACATATTTTGAATGGGAACCCCTTCTTCTTCCAGTACCTGAAGAAAAAACATCAAGAATTCTTGTGCGTCTTGCTGTACATTTTGAGAAAACTGTGTTCGTCCTGAACATACATCTAAAAGTTTTCTAATTTCAGTAGCACTTTCTATTTGAGTTTTATCATTACTCAGCTTTTGAAAAAGGAGACTCAACTCAGAACAGAATCTTTTTCTCTGATTTACTATTATCTGCTCTTGCACACTTTCCAGATAAAATGCAACATTCAGCACTACATTAGCGTAGCAGTTGACACCAGAGCTATTTTCAAAATGACATCCTACAACGTCTTCTTCATTTTCCTTTTTCTTTTTGCTTGCAATTACATCACTCCTCTTTTTTTTCCTCCTCTCTACATCTTCATTACAGATATTCTCATTTCTCCTTTTACGAGAAACTACACGTTTCTCCAACACAGGATACTGACCTAAATGAGGAGCATAGGTTCTTCTTAATCTATTATACTCCTTTACACAATTTGTATCAGCACTAACTTTTGAGTCATCAAAGTCTATCATGAATAAACCAGATAATGTTTTCACTCGTGACAAAGCTACATAAGCCATACCTTCTTTGAACACAGTTGAACCAATGTTCACAAAAGCACAATCTACAGTCAATCCTTGAGACTTGTGAATAGTTACAGCATATGCTAGAGAAAACGGAAACTGCTTCCTACGTACATATAAGTCTTTCACAAGCATGAAACGAACTGAACAACGACAAATGTCTTTAACTTCTTCTATCTGATCAAATTTTATTTTTAAACATTCAATTCCATCTTTTTTCTGATAATTAATAAAACCCACAACTCTTCCCATAGCTCCATTAACTAAACCTTTTTCAACATCCAAATTTCTCCTTAAAAATACTCTACAGTTCATGCAAACATATAGATTTTTTTCTAATCCAGCTGTTTTGGAAATGTTCTTCTCTATTGAATCCAATTTATTTTTCAGTGTGCCTGTTAATGTGATAGTAATTCTTCCATCCTCAATTTTGTCCACTGCTTCCAATTTCCTGATATCTTCCTTTTCCAATTTTAAAAGCTCCTCATTGAATATTGAGCATTCACGTAGAGTTGGCATTAAGCAGATGACACTTTTCTTTTCTGCAATGTTCTTGTATATCTTCTCTGCAACTATTTCTTCCTTTGGAAATAAATTATGTAGCAGCCGACTCTGTAATGCTTTTTTGCCAACTTCTGTGAGTAGTCCAATCCTGATATCTTTCAGAATACTTCCATATTCTTCATCGTTTGCTTGCCTCATATTAGTAGTAAGTTCCTTGTACTCAAAGAAGGACCAAATATTTGCATTACCGATGCTTCCCAATGACTTCTTTGTGTCTTCATGTGTCACAGTATTAAACACTGGTTGTCCTTTAACTGGAGTAAGTTGTAGAAGATCCCCAAAAACTATGACATGTTTTCCACCAAATAACACGTTATAGTCTGTCCTTAGAATGTGCTGCATTCTTAAATGCACAAAGGCAAGCATTAAGTTTGATACCATGCTCACCTCATCAATAATGAGAACTTGCATCTTCTTCAATACTCTTGAAACTTCCAAGCATGCTTCTCCAGTTAGCTTGTTGTATTGTATTTTGTTCTCATGCTCCACTGGTAACATTAGCAAACGATGTAAGGTGATTCCTTTTATGTTATATGCTGCTAACCCAGTTGGAGCAGTAACCACACAAGACAAAGTAGAATCCGTTTTTTGCTGTAGGTAGCTTCTGATGACTTTTATTAGGAAACTTTTTCCAGTTCCAGCTTGTCCGCTTACATACATCCTGATTGGATGAAATGATGTGCATGAGCACTCTTTTTTTTCATGTAGAAATCCGTGATCAATTTTGCTTCTGATCTCTTCATAAATTTGTTGCTGCTCTTCATTCAGTTGTCTTTCCAAATTTTGTAAGTCTATAAATTCTTCTTGAGCTTGATTCATAGCCGTTTCCACTTCATTCATGGCTATTGATGCTTCATTTTCAACGATTGGTTGTCCTAGGGGATCTTGACTGAGTGTTCCTGAACTTTGGCTGTCTTGAGAACTGTCTCTAGCTACTTCTGCTGCAATTGTAGTTTCCTGTTCAATTTCTTCATTTAACATTTGCAGATAAGTTGTGAATGTACTGCATTGTATGCTGTCTTTGCAAGCATTAAATGAATCTTCATAGCTTTGAAATTCTCCCAGTAGTTCATCCTCTGTACGCCATGGTTTAAACAGCTGTAAAAGAGCCAAGTAGTAAAATTCCTTTTTGTCAGTAGTGTCGCAACTCAGCTTCCTGTGATTTATCAAACTTCCTTTTGTTTGCTTCACCAAACATCCTTCCTCACCAATGACTTTATATTTTCCATTGTTGATGTCTTCTGCGGCTTTCCGTGAATAAATGTAGTTCTGCAGCACTTCATAGAGACACATGTTCTCCAGATGATGACTTCTCTTGGGATAATATGTGTCCAACATGTTTGATTTCAAAATATCTGTACTTTCTGGGTCATTCTCAGCCAAATATTCAATTTCTCCAACAGATTTCAGTACCCGATTTCTCATTGCTGCAAGGCCTAAACTTGCCCAAATTATTCTTCTTGATTTCGAGTAGAGACTTGCAGAAGATAACCTATCTGAACATTCGTAGGATCCAATTTCTCGATGCGATAACATCTTTAAACTGAAACTGTACAGCTTCTTACTGACAGTCTTCTCGTGAGAAATCTCTTCCCACATTTCTTTCAATTCAGTTTTTTCAGATTTAGTAATGTAAGACGTTATATATCGAGCAACAGCAATGGAATTGTCAGCTACATACTGTATATCCATGTTAGCATTCCACATGGATAAAATGACTGGGTTGTAGTCATTTATATTTTTTGATTCTTCTTTTCTTTTTAGGTTGTAGGTATTCTTAGGTGATTTTCTTGTGATAGTATGTCTCACAGATGACATAAAACTGTTTACTCTTCCATTTGAAAGAACAGGTCTAGGAAATCCAAATCGACATTTAGTGTAGTATTTATCTTTGCTCTTGTATTTCCGTCGACAGTATTTTCCACACCGATGACTTTGGAAACGTAAAACTTGCTCCTTTAACTTTTTCTCTTCTGTGCTTTTTGGTATAGCACATGTTGCATATTCTTCAATGTAAGATAACACTGCTTCATCAGTATCTGTTCCAAACTTTGGGGCATCCTTGATCCACAACAGCATATGAATATGAGGAGCACCTCTTGCCTGGTACTCTTTTCTCCAAAAGAAATCCACTACTTCTCCAAGGGGTGGATTTTTTTATTGCAGATGAAGGACATCATAGCCTCAAATCTATGATTGAAATATCTGCAAACATTAACCGGATCCAATGAGCACAGTTCTCCTGCTGTCTTGTATTCGATGTTTTTAATGTTTGAATTTGCCTCTCGTAGAAAATCCAGTAAATCATCCCAAGCGTACTCAGCACAGCTTAGGGTAACGAACCATGTTGGTGTTCCTAAATTCCGTAACATGCATTTTAATTCACCATGGCGTTGGTACCAATATTCATTTGTCCCACGCTGACAAGCCATCAGATTGATCAGTTGTGTTTCCAAATGATCATCTCGGTGCTGCATTTTCTCCATAAAATCCTTAGCAGACACATTTTGTAAATGTACTCCACTTTTTAAAATGTGATTTACTGCATAAGATAGTGCAGACAAGTCGCTTTCAAATAAAAGATGGAACAAATAAGGAATACTTTGTCGAAATCTGGGATCTTCTGCATATAGTCTTGTAGTCCGATACTCAGAAGCTGGAATCTGTTCTGGACGTTCATCGTATCGTCCTCCTTTTCCTTTAGGAAACAGCTGGAGAAAACATCGAGCTTCCAAGCTCTCCTCCCATACACTCACGGGAGTTCCTTTTGCTTTCCTCATCTGAAACAGATCAATATTGTCTCCCATAACTTCTTTTGAATGTAGAGGATGTATGCTAAAATGTTCATAAATTTCTTCTTCCTTTGACTTGTCCACTTTTTCAATTTGTCCAGTTGGTGTTTCTGTGTCTTCTTGTAAATCTTCTTCTTCTATATACATTGATTCATACCATTTGTTATTCCTTTTCAAATACAAATTTGCTCTTTGTACTTTCCGTACATCTACCAGCTCCTGCCAAATCTTCTTATTCTTTGTAGGTACACCATTAACCAGAATAACTAATGGTTCAGTTTCCAAAGTATCTGCATCAATAGTTTCCATATTTTTTTTCAAATCCAAGGGCAAATACACCACTCTACCTTTTAAACCTCTCAGTAAATCTGAAGGAGGTAATTTACCAGTTTTGGGCTCCATACGTACTATGGTCTGGAACGGATGAACACATTGAATAAGTATAGACTCATATGTATTTAATTCAGAAAGTTCGGCAGGAATAGCATCCAATTCTAAATTATTATGTACAGCTCTGGTTGGCATTCTATTTTCCTCTAACTTGTTGTAACAGTATTTACAAATACGCTGATCTTCACCCAATTCAAAACAATTTTCATGAAATATATATGTGGCAAAATCCTTCCACTTATAATTATCTTCATTTTCACTCTTTCTGTAGAGATCAACATTCCTAGTTTGTTTTCTATAATGAGTTCTGCAGCAACAAATACACGTTATATTTGGTCTTTCATTAGAGATTATTGCAAATTTTGTTATGTGATCATTAAATGTTTTACTTACAGAGGGTTCTACATTCTCTTCCACTTCTTCCTCATTTACTGTGTCCTTTTCTGCACTGTCTTGGTCAGGACCAAAGTAACAAAACTGAATTTCATCAACAACCTTCTCTACATCTGATACCGATCCACGGAACAGAGCACTATTCAATTCATCTAACTTTATTGCTGGACTTTTAGCAAAATACAACCGTCTCACAAACTTTCTCATTTCAGTATGATGAACAGCCAGCATCCTAAAATGATGGAAAACACTATTACACACTTTTCTAGATAGACAAGCCAGAGAATGACCCTGCAAACCAGTATTCTCTCTCACTCTGCATGGATCTAGACTTTGAAGCACCTTAATCTTCTGTTTTACACTTTTTTTTACTATAATCTCTTAGAAACTCACGAAATTTATCAATAGATTCCTGATGCACAGTGCAAATACTACTACAATTCCAAGTGTACACTGGGGCTTTAGGACGTCTCCCCATAGCCTCATCCGCCATCACTTGTACCTCTTCTCTTGGAACCATTATCTCCTTCTCCATTATGCAACCATTTTTCACTTCATAAGCACGACCTCTGGTGTCAACTGCATGCAGCAAACTATTACTTTGAAAATAACTCTCTTCATTAAAAAAAGGTTCACTACTTAAACTATGCATCCATTTTCCTAAAAACACTTTACAAAAGTTTGTTCTTTTCACTACTCTTTTCCTTTTGCTTTGTGATTTCAGTACATTAACCATTTTATCTAATGTACGCATCCTATTCAAAATTAAAATGAATAGTTTCCTTTTTAATTCTAATGCCTTTGCTGCAATGGCTTCAATTTCTTTTTTTCTCTTGTAATATTTTGCCTTTTTCTTATATTTCTTCACATCCTTTATCAAATTGGACATAACTCTTCTCTGAAACATTTTTCTACGTATCTCTTTAAACTCTGTTTTTCTGTTTAAGTTAATCTTTGTTATTGCAGAAGGTATATTTGCATTAACTAAATTCTCAATTTTTTCCTGTTCTTTTCTATTGAAAACATTCTTTCCAGTACAGACATTTTGTACATTTTTCCTTTTTTTGAAGATGTTCTTTAAAAAATCTTTTGTCTGCTTACCAGAAGACTTTCTCTTTTTCCCAACATGAGCATCTCCAACTAACTTAGGTCCTCCAGTTGTCTTCAAATATAGTTTTTTTTGTGGTTTTTCGTTACTCTGGATTTTGTAGGCATCTTAAATTTTGTTCACTGCACTTCAGCAATACCTGAAAAAAACAAAAATAAAAATCCTTTTTTATATTTAAATATATTACTACATTTTTTATGATCTTTTCAAATCTTAAAATACTAAGTACCCCTTTCCTAGAAGTGAAAATCACAATAACACATTCACAAATTAAATATCTAAAAACAATTCCTGTGTGCACACAGAGTCATGCTTTGAAATTAGGCAAAAAACGAAATTTCTTTGCCAATTGGAAAGCACACATTCTACTACTTTTTTGGCAAGTAATAAGTACTTTTACAGTCTGACACATTTTGAATCCACTTTTCAGATTCTGATAAAAGCACATGTCCAAACTGCTTTTTGAGACCAGCACCATGTGTAACCTGGGTGACTGACTACACTCCAGCAAGGGCAACCAGCCTTAGTGATGCTAAATGTATTTGCATTACTAAGTGCAACCTCAAACCCCACTCGGTTGTGAATACTGTGCATGATTCCACAGGATAAGCAGCTGGGTGTGTGCTAAGAGTCTGCTTCTGCATAAAAAAATAGCTCCCACTTTCCATCTAATGCAAATGTAAAATCACCAGAGCAATACCAAACAGATTTCTGAGAACAGCAACATGTGTAACCTGGTTGACTGACTACACTCCAGCAAGGGCAACCAGCATTACTGATGCTCAATGTATTTGCATTACTGACTGCAACCTCAAACCCTAAAAGTATTCCTCATTTATACCACTACACCTTAATTTATGGTGAAAACATAGTCCATATTATTTTACATGTTTTTATTTGCATTATTAAGTGCAACCTCAAACCCCACTCAGTTATGAATACTGTGCATAATTCCACAGGCTAAGCAGCTGGGTGTGTGCTAAAAGTCTGCTTCTGCATAAAAAAATAGCTCCCCCTTTCCTACTAATGCAACTGTAAAATTACCAGAGTAGTACGCAATAAATCTCTGCCTGTAATTCCTCTTTGCACACAGAGTCATGTTTTCATATTAGTCAAAAAACAAAATTTCTTTGCCAATTTGAAAGCACACTTACTACTCTTTTTTTTGGCAAATGATAAGTACGTTTACAGTCTGACACATTATGAATCCACTTTTTAGATTTTTAAAAAAGCACATGTCCAAACAACATTTTCAGACCAGCAACATGTGTAACCTGGGTGACTGAGTACACTCCAGCAAGGGCAACCAGCCTGAGTGAAGCTGAATGTATTTGCATTACTGACTGCAACCTCAAACCCCACTCGGTTGTGAATACTGTGCATGATTCCATAGGATAAGCAGCTGGTTGTGTGCTAAGAGTCTGCTTCTGCATAAAAAAATAACACCCCCTTTCCATCTAATGCAAATGTAAAATCACCAGAGCAATACCAAACAGCTTTCTGAGACCAACAACCTGTGTAGCCTGGGTGACTGACTACACTCCAGCAAGGGCAACCAGCCTTAGTGATGCTGAATGTATTTGCATTACTAAGTGCAACCTCAAACCCCACTCGGTTGTGAATACTGTGCATGATTCCACAGGATAAGCAGCTGGGTGTGTGCTAAAAGTCTGCTTCTGCATAAAAAAATAGCTCCCCCTTTACATCTAATGCAAATGTAAAATCACCAGAGCAATACGCAATAAATCTCTGCCTATAATTCCTATTTGCACACAGAGTCATGTTTTCATATTAGTCTGAAAACGTAATTTCTTTGCCAATTTGAAACCACACTTACTACTCTTTTTTTAGGCAAGTGATAAATACTTTTACAGTCTGACACATTTTAAATCCACTTTTCAGATTCTTAAAAAAGCACATGTCCAAACAACATTTTCAGACCAGCAACATGTGTAACCTGGGTGACTGACTACACTCCAGCAAGGGCAACCAGCCTTAGTGATGCTGAATGTATTTGCATTACTAACTGCAACCTCAAACCCCACTCGGTTGTGAATACTGTGCATGATTCCACAGGATAAGCAGCTGGCTGTGTGCTAAGAGTCTGCTTCTGCACAAAAAAATAGCTCCCCCTTTCCATCTAATGCAAATGTAAAATCACCAGAGCAATACGCAATAAATCTCTGCCTGTAATTCCTATTTGCACATAGAGTCATGTTTTCATATTAGTCACAAAACGAAATTTCTTTGCCAATTTGAAAGCACACTTACTACTCTTTTTTTAGGCAAGTGATAAATACTTTTACAGTCTGACACTTTTTAAATCCACTTTTCAGATTCTTAAAAAAGCACATGTCCAAACTGCTTTTTCAGACCAGCAACATGTGTAACCTGGGTAACTGACTACACTCCAGCAAGGGCAACCAGCCTTAGTGATGCTGAATGTATTTGCATTACTGACTGCAATCTCAAACCCCACTCGGTTGTGAATACTGTGCATGATTCCACAGGATAAGCAGCTGGCTGTGTGCTAAGAGTCTGCTTCTGCACAAAAAAATAGCTCCCCCTTTACATCTAATGCAAATGTAAAATCACCAGAGCAATACGCAATAAATCTCTGCCTGTAATTCCTCTTTGCACACAGAGTCATGTTTTCATATTAGTCAAAAAACAAAATTTCTTTGCCAATTTGAAAGCACACTTACTACTCTTTTTTTTGGCAAATGATAAGTACTTTTACAGTCTGACACATTATGAATCCACTTTTTAGATTTTTAAAAAAGCACATGTCCAAACAACATTTTCAGACCAGCAACATGTGTAACCTGGGTGACTGAGTACACTCCAGCAAGGGCAACCAGCCTTAGTGAAGCTGAATGTATTTGCATTACTGACTGCAACCTCAAACCCCACTCGGTTGTGAATACTGTGCATGATTCCATAGGATAAGCAGCTGGTTGTGTGCTAAGAGTCTGCTTCTGCATAAAAAAATAACACCCCCTTTCCATCTAATGCAAATGTAAAATCACCAGAGCAATACCAAACAGCTTTCTGAGACCAACAACATGTGTAGCCTGGGTGACTGACTACACTCCAGCTAGGGCAACCAGCCTTAGTGATGCTGAATGTATTTGCATTACTAAGTGCAACCTCAAACCCCACTCGGTTGTGAATACTGTGCATGATTCCACAGGATAAGCAGCTGGGTGTGTGCTAAAAGTCTGCTTCTGCATAAAAAAATAGCTCCCCCTTAACATCTAATGCAAATGTTAAATCACCAGAGCATAACGCAATAAATCTCTGCCTGTAATTCCTCTTTGCAAACAGAGTCATGTTTTCATATTAGTCTGAAAACGTAATTTCTTTGCCAATTTGAAACCACACTTACTACTCTTTTTTTTGGCAAGTGATAAATACTTTTGCAGTCTGACACATTTTAAATCCACTTTTCAGATTCTTAAAAAAGCACATGTCCAAACTGCTTTTTCAGACCAGCAACATGTGTAACCTGGGTGACTGACTACACTCCAGCAAGGGCAACCAGCCTTAGTGATGCTGAATGTATTTGCATTACTAAGTGCAACCTCAAACCCCACTTGGTTGTGAATACTGTGCATGATTCCACAAGATAAGCAGCTGGGTGTGTGCTAAGAGTCTGCTTCTGCATAAAAAAAATGCTCCCCCTTTACATCTAATGCAAATGTAAAATCACCAGAGCAATACGCAATAAATCTCTGCCTATAATTCCTATTTGCACACAGAGTCATGTTTTCATATTAGTCTGAAAACGTAATTTCTTTGCCAATTTGAAACCACACTTACTACTCTTTTTTTAGGCAAGTGATAAATACTTTTACAGTCTGACACATTTTAAATCCACTTTTCAGATTCTTAAAAAAGCACATGTCCAAACAACATTTTCAGACCAGCAACATGTGTAACCTGGGTGACTGACTACACTCCAGCAAGGGCAACCAGCCTTAGTGATGCTGAATGTATTTGCATTACTGACTGCAACCTCAAACCCCACTCGGTTGTGAATACTGTGCATGATTCCACAGGATAAGCAGCTGGCTGTGTGCTAAGAGTCTGCTTCTGCAGAAAAAAATACCTCCCCCTTTCTATCTAATGCAAATGTAAAATCGCCAGAGCAATACCAAACAGCTTTCTGAGACCAACAACATGTGTAGCCTGGGTGACTGACTACACTCCAGCAAGGGCAACCAGTCTTAGTGATGCTGAATGTATTTGCATTACTGACTGCAACCTCAAACCCCACTCGGTTGTGAATACTGTGCATGATTCCACAGGATAAGCAGCTGGCTGTGTGCTAAGAGTCTGCTTCTGCACAAAAAAATAGCTCCCCCTTTCCATCTAATGCAAATGTAAAATCACCAGAGCAATACCAAACAGCTTTCTGAGACCAACAACATGTGTAGCCTGGGTGACTGACTACACTCCAGCAAGGGCAACCAGTCTTAGTGATGCTGAATGTATTTGCATTACTGACTGCAACCTCAAACCCCACTCGGTTGTGAATACTGTGCATGATTCCACAGGATAAGCAGCTGGCTGTGTGCTAAGAGTCTGCTTCTGCACAAAAAAATAGCTCCCCCTTTCCATCTAATGCAAATGTAAAATCACCAGAGCAATACGCAATAAATCTCTGCCTGTAATTCCTATTTGCACATAGAGTCATGTTTTCCTATTAGTCAAAAAACAAAATTTCTTTGCCAATTTCAAAGCACACTTACTACTCTTTTTTTTGGCAAGTGATAAGTACTTTTACAGTCTAACACATTATGAATCCACTTTTCAGATTCTTAAAAAAGCACATGTCCAAACAACATTTTCAGACCAGCAACATGTGTAACCTGGGTGACTGACTACACTCCAGCAAGGGCAACCAGCCTTAGTGATGCTGAATGTATTTGCATTACTGACTGAAACCTCAAACCCCACTCGGTTGTGAATACTATGCATGATTCCACAGGATATGCAGCTGGCTGTGTGCTAAGAGTCTGCTTCTGCACAAAAAAATAGCTCCCCCTTTCCATCTAATGCAAATGTAAAATCACCAGAGCAATACGCAATAAATCTCTGCCTGTAATTCCTATTTGCACATAGAGTCATGTTTTCATATTAGTCAAAAACAAAATTTCTTTGCCAATTTGAAAGCACACTTACTACTCTTTTTTTTGGCAAATGATAAGTACTTTTACAGTCTGAAACATTATGAATCCACTTTTTAGATTTTTAAAAAAGCACATGTCCAAACAACATTTTCAGACCAGCAACATGTGTAACCTGGGTGACTGAGTACACTCCAGCAAGGGCAACCAGCCTTAGTGAAGCTGAATGTATTTGCATTACTGACTGCAACCTCAAACCCCACTCGGTTGTGAATACTGTGCATGATTCCATAGGATAAGCAGCTGGTTGTGTGCTAAGAGTCTGCTTCTGCATAAAAAAATAACATCCCCTTTCCATCTAATGCAAATGTAAAATCACCAGAGCAATACCAAACAGCTTTCTGAGACCAACAACATGTGTAGCCTGGGTGACTGACTACACTCCAGCTAGGGCAACCAGCCTTAGTGATGCTGAATGTATTTGCATTACTAAGTGCAACCTCAAACCCCACTCGGTTGTGAATACTGTGCATGATTCCACAGGATAAGCAGCTGGGTGTGTGCTAAAAGTCTGCTTCTGCATAAAAAAATAGCTCCCCCTTAACATCTAATGCAAATGTTAAATCACCAGAGCATAACGCAATAAATCTCTGCCTGTAATTCCTCTTTGCAAACAGAGTCATGTTTTCATATTAGTCTGAAAACGTAATTTCTTTGCCAATTTGAAACCACACTTACTACTCTTTTTTTTGGCAAGTGATAAATACTTTTGCAGTCTGACACATTTTAAATCCACTTTTCAGATTCTTAAAAAAGCACATGTCCAAACTGCTTTTTCAGACCAGCAACATGTGTAACCTGGGTGACTGACTACACTCCAGCAAGGGCAACCAGCCTTAGTGATGCTGAATGTATTTGCATTACTAAGTGCAACCTCAAACCCCACTTGGTTGTGAATACTGTGCATGATTCCACAAGATAAGCAGCTGGGTGTGTGCTAAGAGTCTGCTTCTGCATAAAAAAAATGCTCCCCCTTTACATCTAATGCAAATGTAAAATCACCAGAGCAATACGCAATAAATCTCTGCCTATAATTCCTATTTGCACACAGAGTCATGTTTTCATATTAGTCTGAAAACGTAATTTCTTTGCCAATTTGAAACCACACTTACTACTCTTTTTTTAGGCAAGTGATAAATACTTTTACAGTCTGACACATTTTAAATCCACTTTTCAGATTCTTAAAAAAGCACATGTCCAAACAACATTTTCAGACCAGCAACATGTGTAACCTGGGTGACTGACTACACTCCAGCAAGGGCAACCAGCCTTAGTGATGCTGAATGTATTTGCATTACTGACTGCAACCTCAAACCCCACTCGGTTGTGAATACTGTGCATGATTCCACAGGATAAGCAGCTGGCTGTGTGCTAAGAGTCTGCTTCTGCAGAAAAAAATACCTCCCCCTTTCTATCTAATGCAAATGTAAAATCGCCAGAGCAATACCAAACAGCTTTCTGAGACCAACAACATGTGTAGCCTGGGTGACTGACTACACTCCAGCAAGGGCAACCAGTCTTAGTGATGCTGAATGTATTTGCATTACTGACTGCAACCTCAAACCCCACTCGGTTGTGAATACTGTGCATGATTCCACAGGATAAGCAGCTGGCTGTGTGCTAAGAGTCTGCTTCTGCACAAAAAAATAGCTCCCCCTTTCCATCTAATGCAAATGTAAAATCACCAGAGCAATACCAAACAGCTTTCTGAGACCAACAACATGTGTAGCCTGGGTGACTGACTACACTCCAGCAAGGGCAACCAGTCTTAGTGATGCTGAATGTATTTGCATTACTGACTGCAACCTCAAACCCCACTCGGTTGTGAATACTGTGCATGATTCCACAGGATAAGCAGCTGGCTGTGTGCTAAGAGTCTGCTTCTGCACAAAAAAATAGCTCCCCCTTTCCATCTAATGCAAATGTAAAATCACCAGAGCAATACGCAATAAATCTCTGCCTGTAATTCCTATTTGCACATAGAGTCATGTTTTCCTATTAGTCAAAAAACAAAATTTCTTTGCCAATTTCAAAGCACACTTACTACTCTTTTTTTTGGCAAGTGATAAGTACTTTTACAGTCTAACACATTATGAATCCACTTTTCAGATTCTTAAAAAAGCACATGTCCAAACAACATTTTCAGACCAGCAACATGTGTAACCTGGGTGACTGACTACACTCCAGCAAGGGCAACCAGCCTTAGTGATGCTGAATGTATTTGCATTACTGACTGAAACCTCAAACCCCACTCGGTTGTGAATACTATGCATGATTCCACAGGATATGCAGCTGGCTGTGTGCTAAGAGTCTGCTTCTGCAGAAAAAAATACCTCCCCCTTTCTATCTAATGCAAATGTAAAATCGCCAGAGCAATACCAAACAGCTTTCTGAGACCAACAACATGTGTAGCCTGGGTGACTGACTACACTCCAGCAAGGGCAACCAGTCTTAGTGATGCTGAATGTATTTGCATTACTGACTGCAACCTCAAACCCCACTCGGTTGTGAATACTGTGCATGATTCCACAGGATAAGCAGCTGGCTGTGTGCTAAGAGTCTGCTTCTGCACAAAAAAATAGCTCCCCCTTTCCATCTAATGCAAATGTAAAATCACCAGAGCAATACCAAACAGCTTTCTGAGACCAACAACATGTGTAGCCTGGGTGACTGACTACACTCCAGCAAGGGCAACCAGTCTTAGTGATGCTGAATGTATTTGCATTACTGACTGCAACCTCAAACCCCACTCGGTTGTGAATACTGTGCATGATTCCACAGGATAAGCAGCTGGCTGTGTGCTAAGAGTCTGCTTCTGCACAAAAAAATAGCTCCCCCTTTCCATCTAATGCAAATGTAAAATCACCAGAGCAATACGCAATAAATCTCTGCCTGTAATTCCTATTTGCACATAGAGTCATGTTTTCCTATTAGTCAAAAAACAAAATTTCTTTGCCAATTTCAAAGCACACTTACTACTCTTTTTTTTGGCAAGTGATAAGTACTTTTACAGTCTAACACATTATGAATCCACTTTTCAGATTCTTAAAAAAGCACATGTCCAAACAACATTTTCAGACCAGCAACATGTGTAACCTGGGTGACTGACTACACTCCAGCAAGGGCAACCAGCCTTAGTGATGCTGAATGTATTTGCATTACTGACTGAAACCTCAAACCCCACTCGGTTGTGAATACTATGCATGATTCCACAGGATATGCAGCTGGCTGTGTGCTAAGAGTCTGCTTCTGCAGAAAAAAATACCTCCCCCTTTCTATCTAATGCAAATGTAAAATCGCCAGAGCAATACCAAACAGCTTTCTGAGACCAACAACATGTGTAGCCTGGGTGACTGACTACACTCCAGCAAGGGCAACCAGTCTTAGTGATGCTGAATGTATTTGCATTACTGACTGCAACCTCAAACCCCACTCGGTTGTGAATACTGTGCATGATTCCACAGGATAAGCAGCTGGCTGTGTGCTAAGAGTCTGCTTCTGCACAAAAAAATAGCTCCCCCTTTCCATCTAATGCAAATGTAAAATCACCAGAGCAATACCAAACAGCTTTCTGAGACCAACAACATGTGTAGCCTGGGTGACTGACTACACTCCAGCTAGGGCAACCAGCCTTAGTGATGCTGAATGTATTTGCATTACTAAGTGCAACCTCAAACCCCACTCGGTTGTGAATACTGTGCATGATTCCACAGGATAAGCAGCTGGGTGTGTGCTAAAAGTCTGCTTCTGCATAAAAAAATAGCTCCCCCTTAACATCTAATGCAAATGTTAAATCACCAGAGCATAACGCAATAAATCTCTGCCTGTAATTCCTCTTTGCAAACAGAGTCATGTTTTCATATTAGTCTGAAAACGTAATTTCTTTGCCAATTTGAAACCACACTTACTACTCTTTTTTTTGGCAAGTGATAAATACTTTTGCAGTCTGACACATTTTAAATCCACTTTTCAGATTCTTAAAAAAGCACATGTCCAAACTGCTTTTTCAGACCAGCAACATGTGTAACCTGGGTGACTGACTACACTCCAGCAAGGGCAACCAGCCTTAGTGATGCTGAATGTATTTGCATTACTAAGTGCAACCTCAAACCCCACTTGGTTGTGAATACTGTGCATGATTCCACAAGATAAGCAGCTGGGTGTGTGCTAAGAGTCTGCTTCTGCATAAAAAAAATGCTCCCCCTTTACATCTAATGCAAATGTAAAATCACCAGAGCAATACGCAATAAATCTCTGCCTATAATTCCTATTTGCACACAGAGTCATGTTTTCATATTAGTCTGAAAACGTAATTTCTTTGCCAATTTGAAACCACACTTACTACTCTTTTTTTAGGCAAGTGATAAATACTTTTACAGTCTGACACATTTTAAATCCACTTTTCAGATTCTTAAAAAAGCACATGTCCAAACAACATTTTCAGACCAGCAACATGTGTAACCTGGGTGACTGACTACACTCCAGCAAGGGCAACCAGCCTTAGTGATGCTGAATGTATTTGCATTACTGACTGCAACCTCAAACCCCACTCGGTTGTGAATACTGTGCATGATTCCACAGGATAAGCAGCTGGCTGTGTGCTAAGAGTCTGCTTCTGCACAAAAAAATAGCTCCCCCTTTCCATCTAATGCAAATGTAAAATCACCAGAGCAATACGCAATAAATCTCTGCCTGTAATTCCTATTTGCACATAGAGTCATGTTTTCATATTAGTCACAAAACGAAATTTCTTTGCCAATTTGAAAGCACACTTACTACTCTTTTTTTAGGCAAGTGATAAATACTTTTACAATCTGACACATTTTAAATCCACTTTTCAGATTCTTAAAAAAGCACATGTCCAAACAACATTTTCAGATCAGCAACATGTGTAACCTGGGTGACTGACTACACTCCAGCAAAGGCAACCAGCCTCAGTGATGCTGAATATATTTGCATTACTGACTGAAACCTCAAACCCCACTCGGTTGTGATTACTATGCATGATTCCACAGGATATGCAGCTGGCTGTGTGCTAAGAGTCTGCTTCTGCAGAAAAAAATACCTCCCCCTTTCTATCTAATGCAAATGTAAAATCGCCAGAGCAATACCAAACAGCTTTCTGAGACCAACAACATGTGTAGCCTGGGTGACTGACTACACTCCAGCAAGGGCAACCAGTCTTAGTGATGCTGAATGTATTTGCATTACTGACTGCAACCTCAAACCCCACTCGGTTGTGAATACTGTTCATGATTCCACAGGATAAGCAGCTGGCTGTGTGCTAAGAGTCTGCTTCTGCACAAAAAAATAGCTCCCCCTTTCCATCTAATGCAAATGTAAAATCACCAGAGCAATACCAAACAGCTTTCTGAGACCAACAACATGTGTAGCCTGGGTGACTGACTACACTCCAGCAAGGGCAACCAGCCTTACTGATGCTGAATGTATTTGCATTACTGAGTGCAACCTCAAACCCTTAAAGTATTCCTTATTTATACCAGTACACCTTAATTTATCGTGAAAACATAGTCCATATTATTTTACATGTTCCTCACATTTAAATTTCTCCCAAAACAGAAAATGATAAACACATCTTCAACAAAAGGAATTCCAATTCTATTATTAATTTCTTAATTTACCATATACATCCCCTCTCAAACTCTAAACTCACCTTTAAAATTAGTTAGTTGTGAAAGAAATGTGGCACTCAAACAGCAGATTATCAGAGCCAGGATCTCTGTTCTGTACACCTCTCTCCTCTCAGCAGAACCAGATAATGGCAAACTTTCCCTCTCTTTTTCCACACATATACATGTAAGTTTCAAATCTCAGTGCTTCCCCCTTTTTTTCAAATGTAATCACACATTTCTATTGGTTGAAAACCAACCCTTTTCCAAAAGTACCCTTCCCCCAACTTGACTTCTGCCTAGTACCCTTCCCCCAACTTGACTTCTGCCTACTACCATAGCAACAGCTCTTGAAACACTGCTGTGCAGAGTTGGGTCAGAAGTTCACCAAACAATGTTTCATTTCCAAAGAGCAGGAGTGCTTGACTTTTCAAACCTAACAGCAAATCCATAGTACTGTTCTTTGGTAACACATTTTTCTGTACCAATACAAAATATGCTTCTATAAATTTACACATACAGCCTAGTTTTTATTCTAGAATGGTATGAAACAGCCAATCAGTTTAAAAAAAAAATATATATATATGTATGCCTCCATTTCCAAACTGTCTTTCATTTCTTTTTACCATTCTACTGAATTATACCTCCTGAGTGCATCCAGTTCTCCTTTGAAGATGTTCACAGTGTGGATTGTAGGGCACAGCTATGTCTTCTGGAGTGAAAAGTATGCAGAGAAAACAGATATGGTGAGAGACCTTGCTTTGCCAAATGTAGACATTAAATGGATTGGTCAGAGAGGGTTAAAGTGGCACCAATTGATGCCATTGGTGAAATCCTTCATGCAAATCCAACACCCTGACCTCATAATAGTGCACTGTGGTGGCAATGACCTAGGCACTTTGACTGGGGTAGGTCTGGAAATGCTTATGAAGGAGACCTTTGCACAACTGTTTTCACTTTTCCCTAAAACTGCCTTTGTGTTTTCTAACATATGCCAAAGGGTATATGTTGGGCCAATCATTTCTGTCCACAGATTGACAAAGCAAGAAAGCACGTCAACAAATCTGTTTCTGCTTTCCTCCGAGACTATGGTATGGGTTCCATTTACCACAACAACTTGCGTTACGACATGCAAGACATTTATAGAGGAGATGGTGTGCACTTCAATGATGAAGGGAACAGAGTCTTCCTCTTGAACCTTAGACTCTGCATCGGTACTTACTTGTAGGTACCAATAAAAAATCACTTCATAAACACAACGGCTCTTTTTAGAGGCCCCTAATATCTAAACACTTAAATCTGCATTTCATTTTTTTTTTTTTTTTTTTTTTACCGTACGCGTACGGTGAACTTACCGTACGCGTACCCCGCGATTTTTTTTCAAATCAATAAATGTTTTTTTTGTACTTTTCTGTCCTTCTTTGACCCCCTTTTAAATGTTATGGGGTCTGTAACTCTATTCCTTGCCCCCTTTTCAAGTTATCACCCTTTTTTTCCTGAGTGAAACACACAAAATGGCGGCCGCCGCTTCCTGGTTTTGACCGATTCAAATGTTTACTAAGATCTAAGAGCCATCAGAATCGCGCTCGCGCACGTCACCGTACGCGTACGGTAAGCGCACCGTAAGCGCACCGTAAGCTGGCTCAGATATATATATTGATTTAAAGGCTATTTTCTCAGAATCTACTGAACAGATTTACACCAAACCTACAAAAGGCACTTCCTTGACCTGAGGACTACCTCTCTGCCAAATTTCAAGTAATTCTGTTCAGCCATTCGGGCTGTAGCTCTGTCTAAAGGTCCTATGGAAAAATGCATGGGAAAAACGCGTTTTGGGACCCCCCTTTTATCTCAGCCCCCGCTTGACGAATCCCCCCGAGACTTTCAGGGTAGGAGCGGAGCTCAACGCCCCACCTATTTCGAAAATTTCGCGAGGATTCGTCGACCGGCGCCAAAGTTATTCAAAATAGAATGTTGCGGATTTCCTATGGTAAGAGGGTCCTAACTATAACTACCTACTGGCGACCGCCAGTAGTTAATATATATATATATATATTTATATAAATACCAAGCGCATCCTTCCACTTCCCAGCGGGCGAGGAGGAAAAGCACACGGACACCAGACGTGCTTCACAGAGATTTATTCAGAAGTTAGTAACGGCGTGGCATGTCATTACGCGTTTCGGCCACCAAGTGGCCTTGATCACATAGAGTAACAACCTTACTGAATATCCTTTTATACAGCATTTTGAGATCACGTGATAATTAGTGCTGAACGATATGGAAAAAATATCCTATTTACAATTGGAATACTCTTGATTTGCTTGTCATTATACATTAATGTGAGGGTGTACAAATACATGAACAATAATAAGGTGCAAATGCTTATTGTGCAAAATGCGTAGGTTAAAGTGCAAATTGCAATGATATTATGTGCAAAACATGCTGCAAGGTGCAAAATACAAATATTCGCATGTGGTATATAATTATATATAGGGGATGGCTATATAAAATATTTGAAAGTACAAAATACATTTAATAAAACCTTCATATCTGATCGCCTATAGATTAAAATACCAAGATGTTCTTGTGCAAAATACGCAATAATTATATCAACATTGATCAGCAAAGCAAAGAATGTCAACCTGATTCAAAATTGTTCATGAGTACAGGATACTATATACCCATCCAATAATTGACAAGCAAATAAAAAACCAAATAACAATATATCGTTCATATGAATCCTAATTTTCAAAAGAAATATGAATATATTATATATATATATATATATATATATATATATATATATATATATATATATATATATATATATATATATATATATATATATATATAGATAGATAGATAGATAGATAGATATATAACAAAACTTCCCAAAAGGAAAAATGGAGAGCACTCACGGAAAAAGTGAACCGCTTTTACTTCAACTTGCAATTATTGTACGGCAATTTACCACAAACAACCAATGCATTTCAGTCTCCCTGAGACCTTGTTCATGGTTCAGTTTAGCGGTTCACTGGAGTCAAAAAATTTCAAATGTGTATCATGTGACTTCCTGTTTCTCTACCGCTAAGCATTATGGAACATGTAGTTTTTAAAAAAAGTGCAAATAAATAATAAATGATGCAAAAAATAATGTCCGCTTGCATTATTACCCGTTCTATAAATTCTCAGGTTCAATGATCTTACCTCATTGCGTACATTTTTCAGAATTTGATTTTCAAAGACTGTGTTCATAATCATTTCATAACCAAGTCATTAATTCTACATTTGGAACCCTGATTTCATTAACTCCCGTGGGTTATTTGTATAACATTATTTTTATAACCATTGTATTAGTTACAGCTTCTAGGTTTTCAGGTAATTTTCGAAATCCCATCAATGATATATTGACTGGTATTGTTCACCTTTGACTCCCTCCAGTGGGGTATTACCATTTTGTGTCCATCCAATTTCCTTGCAGTTCCATCCCTACTACATTCATAGATTGTTTCTTACATCATTGTATTTACCAATTATCACAAAAACTAGTGAAAAAGTGAAAAAATTCTGAAACAAATGCTAAATTGATTTAAAAAAACAGGTTTTTTCAATTATTGGAAGTGTCCTGATAGAACCAGTTCACTCTAAATATACATATAGTTCCTCATCTTGATTCAAGTGGTACGGTGTATATGTACGCAGGGCCAATATTAGGTGTGATTCTCTCTGTCGAAGCTTTCTTTATCTGTTTCTGCCTCGAATATTTGATCAACGGTTTCAATTCCATAAAATTTCAACAATCGCCAGTCGCTTTCATGTTGTTGTTCCATGTGTTTTGCTACTGCATTACTGTGATCTTTATTAATGGTAGCCCGTACATGCTCTAGGATCCGTTTTTTTAGTTCACAGATTGTATTTCCGATATATTTGAGTGTGCACGGACACTCGATGACATACACCATATATTGGGTTCTACATGTGATTCGTTTTTGAATTTTCCAAACTTTTTTGTTTGCCAATATCATTTCCTTTGTGTTTTTTGCTATTTGACAAACTTCACAGTTATGGCACTTTACAAATCCTGTTGTGCGAAGTCATTGTGTTGGTTTATTCCTTCCTTTCCAAAAATGGCTTTTTGGCCCTCCTATATGTTACATTTGGGTGCTTTCCCATGATCGTTGTTACAGTTGGATCCAGTTGTAATATTTTCCATTTTTTTTTCAAGATGCCCTTAATTGTTTTGGATTCCTTTGAGTACGTCGTTATCAGACAGAGAGTCTCAGGTTTCTCCATTGGGGTCTTCACTTTAATGATCTCCTCTCAATATTTCTGGTCAGATCTTTCACAACCTCTCTTTATCATTCCAACTGAGTATCCCCTATGTTTGATTCTCTGAGATGTCCACTTGCTATGTTTATTCCACTCCTCCTTTTCAGAGCAGATCCTTCTGATTCTTAAAAATTCACTGTACGGGATGTTTTGAATCATGGTATTTTGATGAAAACTGTTCGCATGCAGTACTGCATTTGTTGCTGTTTGTTTGCGATGTAAAGTCGTCTGGATCTTCCTTTCACTTATGTATATTTCTGTATCTAGAAATATCACTCTTTCTTGTCTGATATTGTATGTGAACTTCATATTTGCTTCAGTAGAGTTTAAAAGTTTGAAATATTGCTTGAAATCCTGCTCAGATCCATCCCAAATTATAAGGTGACTGTGCGATTGAAAATAGCGGTAGGCGAGGGGATTAGCACATCTTCCAAAGCAAATTTAAGTGGTTATCCACTCAGGATGTCTCAAAATTGGCAAAAAGACAAATAGCCGAAATGATAAAGGACTTGAATAACGCATTTGCAACTGTGATTAATGGTGAATTATGGGACATTGAGGCTGCGCTCACCTGTTATTCATGCTGACGCGGGAAGTGCCATTCCTGATTGGTTTTAGCCCCACCAATGGAGTGCATATTAGTGCATAAAGGACTGAAAGCTGAGCATGATTTCAAAATGGTTTTAGCACTGAAGATGGCATTAACCAAAATGCATTTGCGAAATAAACCAACTTTTAAGATCCCAGTGAGTGCTCCGCTTGCTGGAGTTGTTGTGTTAGAGGACGGACTCACCTACCGTCTATGAAGGCACCCGCTGTTGTGTTGGGCTGCCCGGTGGAGTTGTGTTTTGGGATAATGTTGGCGTGCCTGAACCGGCGCTGCCAGCGCATGTCGTCTTGGAAGGGCGTCGACTATGGAGTCTGGGGTGCCTCAACCATATGAGGGACAGCCACAGATGACTGTGTGATTGAAAACAGCAGTAGGCGAGGAAATTAGCACAGCTTCCAAAGCAAATTTAAGTGGTTACCCACACGGGATGATACGAAATTGGCAAAAAGACAAATAGCCGAAATGATAAAGGACTTGAATAACGCATTTACAACTGTGATTAATGGTGAATTTTGGGACATTGATGCCCCGCTCACCTGTTATTCATGCCGACGCAGGAAGTGCCCTTCCTGATTGGTTTTAGCCCCACCAATGGAGTGCATATTAGTGCATAAAGGACTGAAAGCTGAGCATGATTTAAAAATGGTTTTAGAACTGAAGAAGGTATTAACCGAAATGCATTTGCGAAATAAACCATCTTTTAAAATCTCCGTGATTGCTCCTCTTGCTGGAGTCGTTGCGTAACAGGACGGACTCACCTACCGTCTACGGAGGCACCCGCTGTTCGGCCACCTGGTGGAGTTGTGTTTTGGGATATATATATATTCCAAAAAACCAAGTTGTCTTGCATTGAGACGCCTGCACAACAAAAAATTTCGCCTTACTTTAATGAGCAACAGGCACGTCATGTTTAAACCCCGCCAGCAAGCGGCAAACATGTTTCGGGCTCCTTGCCCTTTGTCAATGGCTGCATACACAGAGTCCCGGCAGCTGTACGGACTTTTGATTAAATACCCCGCCCATGTGGGACTTTAGTTCGCAGAGTTGCATTCTGGGGTAAGTAGTCCTATGTTAAATCCCAGTGGATGCTGTACATGAATTCGTGCAAAATCATGTTTGGCACTTGCTGGTGGGTTTTAAGCACGACATGTCTGCTGCTCATTAAAGGAAGGCAAAATTATCTGTTGTGCAGGCGTCTCAATGTAAGGCAACTTGTTTTTTTGGAATCTAATTGCGGCGTGCCTCGTCGCTGAGATGCCACGCCACTGATGTTCTGGACCTGGAGTGGCTAGAATCTTGGTGCTATGAGGAACAGATGATGCCGATTTTTATGGGATTGGTTATTAGCGGACAATGTGGTGTTTCTCGGCCATGTGACCCACTTGGGAATTATTATTATTTTTTTTTTTTTTTTTTTAAACTTTATTTATGAAATTTGAGCGACCATACATCATAAGCAAGTTACTTCAATGGGTTCATGTGGCAGTGGGAAGCAGTACAGAGGTGACAAGGAGCATCACAGCAAGCATCGATAACACAAGATATCAATAAATCAAGATCGCATTTGAAATCCATATTAACTGTGTAGTGCGTTTCAAATCAGACTCCCCCTGGTGAAGCCGCAATTCCACTCTCTCACGTCTCAGCACTGGGCAAATGGAAGACATTCTTCACGAGCCTAAGGGCCGCTGCATTTAACGGCCAGCCAGTCGCATCTGCACTGGAGCACACCATTCATCGCAGGCGTTACACATGTCATGAGGGGTAGTCCCGTATGCGGCTATGGGATCGCCTCATCCCCCCCAGCAGTCTCCCCCTCCAGCAAGTAGCAAGTCAGTGGTGCCCAAATGTCAGTTGGCCTGGAAGCGGGTGGTAAAAGTTCAGAGTACGTGTTAATTTGTTCCTGGCAATAAACAATATCCCGCATCCAATCCTTAAATTTAGGGGCCCTGCCTCTGCCCCACTTGCATGCAACTCGTCTTTTAGCAAGCAGGAAGGCTAATGCAATGAATTTGCGGTGCGCGGCTTGTATGGGCTCCACATACCCCAAGAGGGCGAGGACAGGGGAAGGCTCTATCTCCGAATTGATCATTTTGGATACCGCTGTAAAGATCTGACGCCAGTAACGTTGCACCGCCTCACACGCCCACGCCAAGTGGAGGAAGTCTGCCCCAGGAGCATGACACCGTTCGCACCTATCATCCTCCCGGAGTCGGTATTTGTGCAGCTTTACAGGAGTGTAATACAACCTGTGAATATATTTATGATGTATTATTCTGAATCTGCTACTAGAAGAAATACGCTCCGTTTGTTGAAGGCAGAACTCCCACTGTTTGTCCGTCAGTGGGGTCTGCAGTTCCCGATCCCACTTCTCCCGAGCAGCAAGAGGCGGCGCGTCCATCAGCGATCGCACCGACCCGTAGATCTTGGAGACCAACTTGGCAGGGGTCTCGTCCCGAAGGGCACGCTGTAACGGTGTCACCTCTGGCGGTTCCCGTGGGAAATCGGGCGTGAGTGCCTTAAGCCCCTGCCAGAGCCGAATATACAAAAAAACCTCAAGGGGAGAAGGCTGGATGCCCCCATAGAGGTGCTCCATAGAGCGAAACGTGCCATCATGATATAAGTCTCCCCATGTCTTAACGTGGATAGCCTGGGCCAATTTCTGAAACCCTGCCTCCTGCAGCAGGGGCATGGCAGGGTGGTAGACAAGCGGCAAGAGCGGCGCGTATACCATATTCAGGCCCAGCTTAGCAGTTATTCGCTTCCAGGCCGTCACCGTACCTGCCACTGTCGTGGGCGGCGCATCCGCCCCGCTACCGGAGCGTACAATGCGCCCTCTATGGGGATCGGATGCGCCAGCCAGTGTTCGGCCGCAAGCTGGGGCATGTATCGGGGCTGCCGTATCCAGAAATAGGCGTAGTGCGCCTGCGCCGCTTGAAAGTACAGCTCAAAGTCCGGGACGCCAAACCCGCCCTGCACAAATGGCCTAGTGAGGACCTCCCATTTGAGTCGAGGAGACTTCCCGCCCCAAACCAAGCGAATAAGCTCCGAGCGCAGGGTCCGGAAGAAGAAACTGCCCGGGTAAAAGGGGATGTTCAGGAAGAGATACAGCAACTGTGGCAGTATTACCATTTTAACCAGCGACACCCGACCCGCCATAGAAAGGGGGAGTGTAATCCATCGAGTTATGCAGTCTGAAATACGAGTCATTTTCGTGCCATAATTGGCCCTCAGCAGTTCCTCCCTGTTTTTCTCGATGTGTATACCTAGATAGGTGAAATCCCCCTCGCACCAAGCTAGAGGGTACTCCAGCGTAAACCTGCTAGTAGATGACGTAAGCGGGAAAACCCGAGACTTGCTCCAATTGATCTGAATTCCCGAGAGCCTGCCAAACCTGACGAACTCCCTAAGAATCGGGTGAAGGTTATCACAGGGATCACGAATATACAGGGTAACGTCGTCCGCATACATAGAAATCAGTATCTGTCTTTGGAAACACCGCATCGCCTTATCTTTATGATGCTGCCTGAGCCGCGCCGCGAGCGGCTCCATGGCGATAGCGAACAACAGGGGCGACAGGGGGCAACCCTGTCTAGTGCCCCTGGTGATATGAAACGCCTCCGACAGTTTCCCGTTCACCAGCACTCGGGCCCTGGGGGATACGTACAAGAGCCTAATCCAAGAAATAAAGATGAGGGGAAACCCCATCAATTCCAGAACTCGAAATACATAATCCCATTCAAGCGAGTCGAAAGCTTTCGAGGCATCAAGGAAGACGGCAGCCATCGGGAGATCGTCATGTACGGCATTCAGAATCGAGAAAAAAGTACGCAGATTATGGGATGTGGCCCTTCCGGGCACGAACCCCGCCTGGTCAGGGAGGACCAGGTTAGGGAGGAGCAAGTTAATGCGGGTAGCTATCAGTTTAGCAAGTATTTTTACATCGCAATTGAGCAGTGAGAGGGGTCGGTATGAATCACATTGGTCAGCAGCTTTACCAGGCTTGAGGAGCGAAGTAATGAGGGCCATACGCATCGAAGGGGGGAGATGGCCCACCTCCAGTGCATCTTCATACACTTCGCGGAGGACCGGCGCCATAAAATCAATGTAAGTCTTATAGAATTCGATTGGGATCCCATCAAGGCCTGTGGCCTTGCCCGATTGCATGTGCATAATAGCCTCCCGCACCTCATCCAATTCAAAAGGGGAGCTTAAAAACGCCTGTTGTGTATCGCTAAGCCATCCCAAGGAGACATCCCCCAAATAGTCCTGCAGGTGCAGATCCCCAGCCCTGGTCGATGTATATAAGTGGTGATAATGCTCAACAAATGCGTTGAGAATGAGCGTGGTGTCTCTGTACACGGCACCGCTACTGCTTTCAATTTCCATTATAGTATTTGGCGGGCGCGTCAGTCGCATCGTCGCTGCCAGGGCTTTCCCTGGCCGTTCGCCTTCGCCATAGCGGCGAGCTATCCAGTGTTTGCCCCTAAATTTCACTTCCCGATCGGCTTCAGTCATATATTCCGCTATCTTTTCACGAATACGAGCGAGCGTGGCATCTTCAGGGTTGTCGGCCAGCGACACCTCAAGCGCCTCAAGTTCACTCTCCAGAGTATGCAGGCGAGCTAATATGGTTTTGAGAACGCCTGACCCCTTAGCGATGCACACTCCCCGTATGGTAACTTTAAAAGCGTCCCATATGGTTCCGACCTCAGTCACGGAATCTTTATTGCGCTCAAAGAACTCCAAACATTCCTCCCGTAACTCCTCCTGAAATACCGGATCTAGCAGCATCATGGGCTGCAGGCACCAAGAAGTCACAGGGGGGCCCAGGTCCGCCGCTCGCAACGTGACACGGGTCGGCGAATGATCAGAGAATGTGCGTGGGAGATGGTGTGCATGTTCAAGCGCCGCATGAAAATGAGGGGAAATAAAAACATAGTCAAGCCGTGCCCATGATTTTGCTTGCGCCGTGAAGTGTGTACCTTCACGTGCGTCCGCATGTAGGTGCCGCCATGTGTCAATTAAGTTATGATTAGCCAATGCGTCCAACAGGCTCGCACGCGCCTTAGTGTAATGGTGCGGGGCCGGGTGGGATCTATCCCTAGACGGGTCCAGTGAAGTGTTGAAGTCCCCCCCCCAAATAAGCTGTCTCGGGCCCACGCCCACAATTGCTGCATTGAGGTCTGTAAAGAAATGCGGATCATCTATGTTGGGGCCATAACAACAGACCAGGGTAACCGCCACATGTCCCAGCCTACCCCACATTAGACAGTACCGCCCCTGAGCGTCACTTTTAGTGCCCTCCATACTGAAGGGCGTTCCCTTCTTTATCAATATCGCCACACCCCTAGAGTACGAAGAGTAGGAGGAGAAGGCAGCAAATGCAGCCCACCTGCCAGCAAAGGGGTGGCTGGCTTGCTCTCTGAAGTGGGTCTCTTGGAGAAAGGCAATATGTATAACATGGCGGTCTAGATAGGAGAGTATCTGTCTCCGCTTTCGCGGGTCTCCCAGACCCCTAACATTCCACGTCAGGATATTTAAGGCCGAATCTACTCGTGTCATGGGGACAGTAAAAGAATATGACAGTGCTGCGACAGGGGAGGGCCCCTCACGCAACCATAAATACACATGTTTAACCGCAGTGTCACCCCAGCATCAGAGCCGCGCCACCACCTGTGTCCCCCATGCCTGCAGTTACCTCCGCCAGACCCCACGTGAATAAATGTGGGAGGAGTCGGCGCCAAGAGGGGACCCCCCAGCATGCCACCCGCAGGAGCACCCATAATCTTCAAAAAAAACCTCACATTGATGTTGGTCGCGTACAATAGTGCAATAACATATTCAAACATTCCCATCCCCCCACCCCACATCTTGAACAGTTCCAACAGAATTCCCGTAACCATCTGAAGAACATGGTCTACCGGCAACGTATCTAAGACAATCTCATACTGCACCAGAAAGCGCATCTCCCCGCCCCACCCAGTGTCAGCTGCCTTGCATAGCCACCATTCCCAAGCATTTTGATCTAAAGGTTGGGCCAGGGTCGTCACACACAATCGTTCTGTCCCAGTCGTCCAGCAGCTATCTACAAGAATTTCCTCAGTGTTCCGAGCATGCCAACTCCTACCACATTCCCCAGGCGCGGGCATAGCAGGGCGGCCCGGGCTAGTAAGCTCCAGGGCCCTCGCTCCAATCCCCTCCCCTTCACCCCCCGAATGTAGGACAGACAGCCCCGTACACCCCATGCTCCATGACCCATCAATGAGCGTCCCTACCTGATCGTTGCCGCAGGCCATAGTCACAACCAATGTGTGCAGCAGGGGTCTCCGCCAGCGCCAATCCCTCCGCCCGGGCAAAGTTGCTCCGGTAGAAGCGAGGGCAGCGGGAGAGACCAGGGCCGTCACGCGCATCCCTACCCCACCCCCAACCCACTGAAGCAACCCCAACTTGCCAGAATCCCCTCCCCTCCCCCCACCCATAATTCCCCGCCGAAAGCTCAACAGGAGCAACACAGTCAGTGTTAGCAATGGGGTACACCCCATGGGGTCCGTCCAGAGTGCGCCCATATCCACCCCCAGCGGCCTGTCCCCTCTCACAACAGGGGAAGGCACGGGGAGGTGGCGCCTGGAATACGTTACCAACCGCTGTCCCACATCCGACCAAAGAAGTTCCAAACAGTCACAGCGTCTTCATGCTTGCATGTCCCTTGGGCTCGCATCTGTATTAAGCATATGACAATAGTTCCTGAGTTCGCAGATCCATCCAGCACAAAAACACACCCTCATAGCTAGTGTTCATCTTCACGATCTTCCTCGCCGCCAGCAGACCTCTCTGTACGCCCATTCTTCAGAGCCTTAAGAAATTCCTCTACCTGCTGCGGGTTTGTAAAGAAGTGCTGCCGTGCTTGGTGGGTAATTCTCAATTTAGCCGGGTAGAGTAGTGCATAATCAATTTGTTGGGCCCTCAGTTTCTTTTTAACATCGAGAAATTTACGCCGCTGTTCTTGCACGATAGGCGTGAAGTCTGGGTAAACGGTAAAGTTGACCCCATCACACGAAAGTGTCTGAGCCGTGCGAGCCGCTCGCAACGCCGTGTCCCGGTCTCTATAGTTTAGTAGCCGTGCAATGATGGGTCTAGGAGGAGCTCCCGGTTTCGGCCGCGGCCCAAGAGAGCGGTGTGCCCTCTCAACAATAAATTGCTTAGAAAAGGCGTCGGAACCAACGGCGGCCAGGAGGATCTTTTCCACGTAGTCTTCCATGCGCCCTGTATTGGTGGATTCTGGAATCCCTACCACGCGGATGTTATTGCGGCGGCTACGGGCTTCCAACTCCTCATTCTTTGCAGCTATAAGTCTCAAGACATTATCCATTCTGGAAAGCTGCGTGGTGTGGGTGGCTGTGGTATCGTCGTTATCGGATATCCTCCGCTCAGTTTCCGCAATCCTCTCTTCATGGATATCTATTTTCTGCGCGATGGCGTCCATTCTGGACGATAGCCGGTCCACTTTGTCCACAATTGTAGCAAACCCTTGCTTCATCTCTTGCATTAGGTGTTGTAGTTCTGTGGCCGGGGAGGAGGAACTCGCCTCGGGCGTGGGTGAGCTCTGGGCGCCGCCCGGGTCCTGCGCACCTCGCACCCCTTTCTTGGTCGCCGGGGGGTCAAACGTGAGCTTAGGCTGTCGGCTGTCCTGCTTGCCCATCGTGGGTGCCGACACAGGTCTCAGTACGCCGGCCTCTGCTATCCTCAAGGGCACAGGCGGGCCCAGAAGTCCCGGACCGCACACAGCGCGACCTTAGTGGTGAGTACCAGGTCACCGGCGGGTCCGAACCAGCCTCCCCCGATCAGGGAGCAAAAGGCAGGTAAGAGGCGTCCACCACCACAGCCCCCAGAGGAAGAACCGGCCGCCGGGACCCCAATATCCAACGATGCCGTGCCAGGCAAATGGAGCGAAATGCCCCGCAGGTCGCAGGGTGCAG
Organism: Triturus cristatus; assembly: GCF_964204655.1. Lineage (NCBI taxonomy): Eukaryota > Metazoa > Chordata > Amphibia > Caudata > Salamandridae > Triturus > Triturus cristatus. The sequence goes on along the minus strand of NC_140581.1, from coordinate 917,188,181 downwards.
GGTCGCAGCGTCCGTAGCGTGTCGCCTCCCTCGAACCTCCAAACAGCAGGCCGGCACACGGGAGAGAGGCCAGCCAGGCACCGTCACATAAGAGATGAGCCCAGCACTCGTCGAGTCCCAGCAGATGGCCACGAGGCGGTGAGTCTACGAGTCTCCCTCACCGGCCCAGGCACCTCACAGCCGCCCACCCCGGCGGGTGGGCGCAGTCTCGGACACCTTCTCGTCCTCCTCTGGCAGCAGGGGGAGAGGGGGGGGAGCGCCCCACCTACACGGGCTCTCAGCGCTGGCCTTCGCGTGAGCGGGTCGGCCAGACCAGGGCAGGGTACACCGCCGTCCACCCTGCCCGCTACCCGGCGAGCAGGTCGTATCTCGTCGGCATTGCTCCAGAGCCCCCACCTCACCGTTGTAGTATGTTTCTCCCTCGGATGGCGCCGTTCCGCACAGGGCCCCGGGTGCACAGATAATGCTCACGCAGCAACGTGACTCATAGCAGGGGGGTAGTGTCCGGCTGTGCCTCCCCCTCTCTCAGCGACCTCTCCGCCATCCGCACAGTCGTCAAGGCGCCGCCAACGCGGGTCCCCAGCACGGCCCACTTGCCTCGTGGTGAGCCTCGGACTTGCGTGGATCACACGCCGGGCGGCTCGCTCCGCCCCACGTCTGCTGAGCTCCCCTTCCGGCTACCGCCGCCGCTAACTCCGCCGCAGCTGGACGCACAGGGCTCCAACTTTCACCAAAGCAGCAGCAAAACACCTTCAACAGCCACGGGTAGTTTCGGTCGCGGGAGCAGCGGTTTAGACAGGATAAATTACGGATTTGAGTTCCAGGCTGCAGGAGCCTCACAGCAGTGCGGCCATTCTGCGTGCGCGCTCTCTAGCGCCCCCCACTTGGGAATTATTTTTTGCACGAATCCATGTACAGCATCCACTGTGATTTAACATAGGACTACTTACCCCAGAATGAAACTGTGCGGACTAAAGTCCCACATGGGCGGTGTATTTAATCAAAAGTCCGTACAGCTGTCGGGACTCTGTGTATGCAGCCATTGACAAAGGGCAAGGAGCCCGAAACATGTTTGGCGCTTGCTGGCGGGGTATAAACATGACGTGCCTGCTGCTCAATAAAGGAAGGCGAAATTATCTGTTGTGCAGGCATCTCAATGCAAGGCAACTTGGTTTTTTGGAATCTAATTGTGGCGTGCCTCGTCGCTGAGATGCCCCGCCACTGATGTTGTGGACCTGGAGTGCCTAGAATCTTGGTGCTACGAGGAACAGATAATGCCGATTTTTATTGGATTGGTTATTAGCAGACATTGTGGTGTTTCCCTGCCATGCGACTCACTTGGGAATTATTTTTTGCACAAATCCATGTACAGCATCCACTGTAATTTAACAAAGGACTGCTTACCCCAGAATGCAACTGTGCGAACTAAAGTCCCACAGGGGCTGGGTATTTAATCAAAAGTCCGTACCGCTGTGGGGATTCTGTGTATGCAGCCATTGACAAAGGGCAAGGAGCCCGAAATATGTTTGGCGCTTGCTGGCGGGGTTTAAACACGACCTGCCTGCTGCTCATTAAAGGAAGGCAAAGTTACCTGTTGTGCAGGTGTCTAAATGCAAAGCAACTTGGTTTTTTGAATATATATATATATATTTATATATATATATATGTATTGCCTTCACAAAGTTTTCACCAGATTCGAGGACGCACTCCGTAGCAGGTAGGTAACACCTTTATTTTGAAGAAAACATTCAGCTTCCCATCCCAAATGCAGTCCCCGGCCTGACGCGTTTCAGGGAATCCTTTCCCTTTCCTCAGAGGCCTCCGTGTGCATCTCCATTTACGTGCCTGCTTTTCACTCTGCGTGCTTCTAAAAAGTCTTAATTGGCCTCCAGTGTGCCAATTTGAATAGTTCACTGGTCTGTTGCACGCTGGTTATTGCAGTACTTATTTTCAAGTTGTTACCCTCCAGTGGGTTGAAGTTGCACACGTCGATAGTAGGACAATTGTAGCAGCCCCTCATTGAGCCTCTGGATGAGACTCTGAATGTTCAATTATTCTCTGCTGCGCCGAAGGTGAAGGGACACAATTTTCCTTCACACGGACCCTTTCCAGCCCCTCTGGGCGGTGCGATCACTCCACGGCCTGGAGACGCCGTGATTAATTGCCTTCACAAAGTTTTCACCAGATTCGAGGACGCACTCCGTAGCAGGTAGGTAACACCTTTATTTTGAAGAAAACATTCAGCTTCCCATCCCGAATGCAGTCCCCGGCCTGACGCGTTTCAGGGAATCCTTTCCCTTTCCTCAGAGGCCTCCGTGTGCATCTCCATTTACGTGCCTGCTTTTCACTCTGCGTGCTTCTAAAAAGTCTTAATTGGCCTCCGGTGTGCCAATTTGAATAGTTCACTGGTCTGTTGCACGCTGGTTATTGCAGTACTTATTTTCAAGTTGTTACCCTCCAGTGGGTTGAAGTTGCACACGTCGATAGTAGGACAATTGTAGCAGCCCCTCATTGAGCCTCTGGATGAGACTCTGAATGTTCAATTATTCTCTGCTGCGCCGAAGGTGAAGGGACACAATTTTCCTTCACACGGACCCTTTCCAGCCCCTCTGGGCGGTGCGATCACTCCACGGCCTGGAGACGCCGTGATTAATTGCCTTCACAAAGTTTTCACCAGATTCGAGGACGCACTCCGTAGCAGGTAGGTAACACCTTTATTTTGAAGAAAACATTCAGCTTCCCATCCCGAATGCAGTCCCCGGCCTGACGCGTTTCAGGGAATCCTTTCCCTTTCCTCAGAGGCCTCCGTGTGCATCTCCATTTACGTGCCTGCTTTTCACTCTGCGTGCTTCTAAAAAGTCTTAATTGGCCTCCGGTGTGCCAATTTGAATAGTTCACTGGTCTGTTGCACGCTGGTTATTGCAGTACTTATTTTCAAGTTGTTACCCTCCAGTGGGTTGAAGTTGCACACGTCGATAGTAGGACAATTGTAGCAGCCCCTCATTGAGCCTCTGGATGAGACTCTGAATGTTCAATTATTCTCTGCTGCGCCGAAGGTGAAGGGACACAATTTTCCTTCACACGGACCCTTTCCAGCCCCTCTGGGCGGTGCGATCACTCCACGGCCTGGAGACGCCGTGATTAATTGCCTTCACAAAGTTTTCACCAGATTCGAGGACGCACTCCGTAGCAGGTAGGTAACACCTTTATTTTGAAGAAAACATTCAGCTTCCCATCCTGAATGCAGTCCCCGGCCTGACGCGTTTCAGGGAATCCTTTCCCTTTCCTCAGAGGCCTCCGTGTGCATCTCCATTTACGTGCCTGCTTTTCACTCTGCGTGCTTCTAAAAAGTCTTAATTGGCCTCCGGTGTGCCAATTTGAATAGTTCACTGGTCTGTTGCACGCTGGTTATTGCAGTACTTATTTTCAAGTTGTTACCCTCCAGTGGGTTGAAGTTGCACACGTCGATAGTAGGACAATTGTAGCAGCCCCTCATTGAGCCTCTGGATGAGACTCTGAATGTTCAATTATTCTCTGCTGCGCCGAAGGTGAAGGGACACAATTTTCCTTCACACGGATCCTTTCCAGCCCCTCTGGGCGGTGCGATCACTCCACGGCCTGGAGACGCCGTGATTAATTGCCTTCACAAAGTTTTCACCAGATTCGAGGACGCACTCCGTAGCAGGTAGGTAACACCTTTATTTTGAAGAAAACATTCAGCTTCCCATCCCGAATGCAGTCCCCGGCCTGACGCGTTTCAGGGAATCCTTTCCCTTTCCTCAGAGGCCTCCGTGTGCATCT